>NC_080743.1:88079393-93079393 GCF_020826845.1 Diceros bicornis minor | reverse complement strand
TTAATAAGCACATTGTAATGTGGAAGAGAAGGCTTGGAGAGGATTGAGTCTGTACAGCCACACATTAGTGCCTGTGAACTACAATGTCTCCCTTTTGCACATCTGTGCCTTATGCAAAATTCAGGCCCAGAGCAGCAATGACCTAGGCCCGAGCTTTAGCTTTTAGCCTGATCAACAGCTGGGATTCCTTGTCCCTTTTGATTGAATGGGCAGAATCTAGTGGAACACACTTATTCCTGACCCAGGGTTAAAGGAGAGAATATTCGTTGGTTCTGCTCCCAAAGAGGCTTTTTTCCCATACTCTCTCTGCCCCCTGCTAGCTGTGAGAGAATGCAAGTGAGGGATTCAGGTAATAGGCAGCAGCCTTCATTTCTTTCCTTGGAGTCATTATGGCCATTAAGTGAGGGGAAAAAAAAATATTTTTAATTGTGTATCTGGGAACTGCTACAGGAGTGTCTGTACTTCAGTGCAGGGGAGGAAAAAGTTTTCCTCAACCCTCTTAAGGCCCCTGGCTGGGCCTGAAAATTAAACCGACAAAGACAGATTAGCAGGAGAAAGCAAACAAATATATTCAATATAAGTTTTATGTGACACTGGAACCTTTAGAAGGAAATGAAAACCTGAAGAAACAGTTAAGCCTGAGTGTTTCTATACAAGGTTTGATGAACAGTGGAAAGTCATGGAAAAACATGACAGGAATAAAGGATGTGAGCTAAGAGTAGTAAACTGGGGGAAACTTAGCAAAGCCTGTTCATTCAGATTCCTCTCAGTGTCCTTCTGTCTTTGGAGATAAGAATGCTCCTTTCCGCCAAGTATATGGAGGGCTGCTTCAGGGGAGAAGGGAAAGTCAGAGAATCCTTCCTGCATCTGCCAGTTCTCAAATTTCTTCAGCTTAAAATATTCAATATACCAAGGCACCGTATTTTGAAGTAATGTGTTCTGAACCCCCAACAAGTGACTTGGATTTGAAATTGTCTTGCACCTCCTTCCTAATTTGGCCTCTTGAGGAACAAAGTCTTGTTTATTGGCATTGTCTAATTGCTACAGATCAGTTTGTTCGTTGCTTCCTTCTCAGAAATATTACTTGTTATTCTGATTAATGGCTCATGCCTAGCAACTCTAGGGAGAGGGCTCTGAATTATCCATGCTACTGTTGAACACACCACTGATAGGGTTAGAAGCTGCCGAACACTAGCCTTCTTTTCTTGCCTGTCATTGAGAATCGGCATTCCATTATCCACTTGCTACTTTCCTCCTTAATGAGCAATAAGCTTGACATGTGTCATAGGTCAATTTGTCTAAGAAATTTTGCTTTAACAGAAGACTGTCCAAAGGCATCCTTGCGGGACCTAATAGTTAACCACAGCCAGCAAGTGTGGAGCAGCCTTAGGCCTCTATGAAAACCATGAAGACAGCCATGTAAACTCCATGGTCCCTAGGCTCCCGGCCTTTGTTCCTTAGTAAAGTCCCATTGCTGAAGGGGGGAAATTAAGCACACAATCAAAGCAGCATTAGACTTCACCTCAAGACCATTTTTATTACTTCTGTTACTCAGTAGAGTCCAACTGAAAGGCTGAAAACAACCTAAAATTTTGGGTAAATTATTCTCTCCCAAAAAGCTGGGTTTTTTGTTGTTGTTGTTGTTGTTGTTGTTTTCTCAGAGAGTCAATAGAGAGAAAGTAATGATAATCTTCAGAAGCCAAAAACCAAGAGAAAGTGGGAACCCAGAGAAGGCAGGCAACAGCTGAGTGCACAATGGCTGAGAATTTTCCAGAATTGATAAAAGACATCTACTTTCAGGTTCAGGAAGCCCCAAGCGAGGTAAATGAAAGGAAACCCACATCTAGACACATTGTGCTGAATATGGTTATCAGCACCTGGCATCAATTTCCAACTCCCTTCTAGGGTTTGGTTTGGTTTGATTGTTCATGTGGAATGCTCAGACCACATTTCCCAGGCTTTTTCTGGGCTGAGGTCCTGGATGTGATTTAGGTTCTGCCAGTGCTCTCCTGTGAGACTTGGAAGGCAGAAGGGAGGTGAGGCCATCTTTCTGCTGCAGTTCTGTCTAGCAAGTACATTCCTGAGAGGTGTTTCAAGGCAGTGGCTGCAACTGGACTCAATGATCTGGCACCTGAAATGCACCAGGGTTGTGGGTTCACAGGCATTTGAGGCATTTGGGCTGCTAGACGCAGCATTCCTCTATTTGGAAACCCACTTCGTGGAGCTTCCTGACTTCTAAACGGCAGCTACAGCAGTGAGTCCTGGACCCCAGAGCGAGGACAGCCCCTGCCTCTTCCTGCGTTAAATCACACCTGTTCCCGATGTTAAGTCTCACTCTCCTCACTCCTAACCCTGAGGACAGTGTGGTCCTCCTGTGATCCAGACCATCAAAGCTACTAGGAAGCAATGGAAAAGATCAGAAAATCATCACTCCTGAATGTATTGGGTTCACTCTGAGGGGCAGCTGCCCCTCCTTCTCTGTCTCTGTCTCGAGTTGAGCTCCCTATGCCGGTTGCCTGCCTAAGGAGGGTCCCTGATCAGCAAGAAGACCAGAAGCTCTTCTTTGGCCATTGCCATCTGATTACCTGTGTCATCTGCCCTGCAATGCTGAGACTCTGCCACTATGCCCTCTGACAGGTTTCCTCTCTCTTGGTTCAGGGAACCCCTGCTAATCATCTTTTCTACGGTGTTTTGGGTTTTTTTCATTTTCATTTTTTTCTTCCTTGATAAAATCTGCAGACTCTTATAAGTGTAATTATAGCTCTTGAGTTTGTTAGTTCCACTTTAGGATTTTTTGCTTAACAATTTATTTTTTCGACTTGTTTTATTTCATTTCTGCAAATTGCCTTAGGACTTTTAATGTGTTTTTTCTTCCTACATAATCAAGTTAAATGCTTTATTTGTTTATTTTCTCCTTATTATTATTATTTCTTTTGTGTGAGGAAGATCAGCCCTGAGCTAACATCTGTTACCAATCCTCCTTTTTTTGCTAAGGAAGATTGGCCCTGGGCTAACATCCGTGCCCATCTTCGTCTACTTTATATGGGAGGCTGCCACAGCATGGCTTGATAAGTGTGCATCGGTCTGCGTCCAGGATCCAAACCTGCACACCCCAGGCCACAGAAACGGAGCACATGAACTTAACCACTACACCACCAGGCCAGCCCCTCATTGTTATTATTTTTAATAGTAAAGGCAATGAAGACTATGAATTGACCTCTGAGTATTTCTGTGACTTCATCCCAAAGGTTCTCTGTACTATGAGGAGTTCTAACTTTTGTTATTTTCTTCCAAGTCTGTTATTAACTAATTGACTTATGTCTTATTTTAGTGGTTATACTGGAGAGTTTTAAACATTTTCCAGGTGGTTTTTGTTATTTATTTGAATTCTTGTATCAATAGTAAAAAACAATAAAGTAATACTAATAACTATTTCTCATTTTATTGCATATGACTCCAGAGAACACAACCTAGAGAATTTCTTCTGTTGTTAATTTATTCAGATTTTCTTTTATGTCTAATTTTTGTGTTATGACTATCTGCAAGAAAGTGAATTATACATTTTATGGCACAAACTTCCATGTACTGCTACCATTTCTACCTTTTTTTTTTTTTTTTTTTTTGCAGGGAAAGATTCGCCCTGAGCTAACATCTGTTGCCAATCTTGCTCTCTTTTTTTTCCCTCCCCAAAGCCCCAGTGCACAGTTGTATATCCTAGTTGTAAGTTGTTCCAGTTATTCTGTGAACCACTGCCACAGCGTGGCTGCTGACAGACGAGTGGTGTGGTACCAAGACAAGGAAACGAACCCAGGCCACCAAAGCAGTGAGAGCGCTGAACTTTAACTGCTAGGCCATCAGTGCTGGCTCAGATTTCTACCTTTCTTAAGCTACCAAGGATTGAGCATGCACTCATGGCTTCTGTTGTGCTTGGTGCCTTGCATGTTCTCACAACACTCCTAAAAGTTAACAAATATCCACCACATTTTATGGATGGGGAAACTAAGGCTCAGATTCTTTTTTATGTTTTATATGTTGTAGCCTGCTTGTGGTGTCTAAAATTGCTCACTCTGTATTTCTGTCAATTTATTCTGAATTTCTGATTGTTTTTCTCTTACATAATTTGGTTATACATTAATCCGTGCCTAAAGGTTCAGTATATTTGTCTTCAAAGCTTATTGTGCCTTTTACCAATATAAAATTACTCTCTTTATTCCATTTGTTGAGTTTCGCTTTAAAATTTTTATACTGAAATAATATGACTCCAGGAAGAGGGGATAAAAAGGAGAGAAGAGAATTTTCGTGTATAATTCTTGGTAATTCATGCACATAGTGTCATTTATTTAAGCTTTCTTGCATGAAGCTCTGGACTAGTGACCAGTAGCCATGAGCTTTAGTGTTGACTCATTAAGTGATATTATTTTTCAAAAGAGGTAATCCTGGTGTCTACCTATCTTGCAGGCATGTTGTATGAAGAAAGTGAAATTAAAAGTGTGCCTTTTGATTATTTTGAAGACCTACGTAAATTGAACATAGCATTATTTCTTCACAGGGTTTCCCGCTATCCTCCCTCTGGCCTCTCCATCCACATTCACTCTCCCATAGGGGTGTATAGTGAAGCCTCTGGCCTCACAAGGATTGATATAACTTTTAAGTCTCCTGCATACTGACCCCAGAATCCTGAGACCCTGATCCAAGGAAAAGAATTCACCCCATTAAGAAATTCCTGGTGCTTGGCTTTTATTTTCCCTGACATTATTTTAAAGAAGCAAAAGTCTTGTTGACAGTGACTGATGTTCTCAGTCAAACAACATATGTAGATACTGGAAGCCAAACAAAGTGTGCAGATGTCTGAAGCAAGGAGCCTCCCAGATGTCACTTGAAGTGTCTCTTCAAGATAAGACATCACAATCTAAAACTGCTCTGCAGCTAGCTGAAGGGAGATTACCCCCTCCATGAGCCAAATTCGTATCAAAATTTTCTTTCTTGGTTTCAAAATTTCCCGTATTTTCCCATCAATCTCATAGATCTAGACATTTTCCATTGAGCTAATGTGTTTTACTTTCTCTCAAAGATATCATTACTCATTCTTTTAAGTATCTACTCCTCCGACCAAATCATTCCAGCAAAGTGATTTACACCACCATTTCTACCTGATACATCCCATTCTGCAATTACTTGTCTGCAATTATAAATCTGCTATGCAGGGAGCAAGTGCCATGTTTTATTCATTTCTGCATCCCTAGTGCCCAACTCACTACCCGCTGCATTTATGTTTGCTGAATTCAGTTTACTGAATTTTCAAAGCATTTTATTTTTAACAAAACACATACCTGTCCTTGATTTCTATAACAAGATGTTAGAAAGAGGTGCCTGCTCCTTCATCTCACGCATAGAAGGGGCATGGGCTCCCACGGGGCTACTGAAAGAGCTTAATATGTGACCACTATAGGTCAAAGGGGTTTGAGGTCTAATGTCCACCCAGAGAATCGCAACTCAAAATATGAGCTAACTGCATTGGTGGCAAGGACAGAACAAGTGCTGTTATATTGATATTGGCTGATATTCCTAGGGTTTGTCAAAGCAAAAGATGTTGATGGGAACCAGGTGTGAGAGATCATCTTGGGTACTTATCCTATGTGGCCACCTAAAGAGGAAGCAGAACCCCAGCAGCAAAAAGCTGGAGATGAATGCTGGATGACCAGAAACTACAAAAGGCACAAATAACCATCTATATTAGAGAAGTATTTGCTCAAAAACAATGGAACTGAAGTCTAAGAGGCCTGATCATGGCTTCCAGAGAGCCGCCAAAGTGCTTCATGAGAGATTCTGCTCTAAACATCTGCCATGTTTAAACTGACATTCTTTGGTCAGTTCAGTTGATGCTTTTTCTATCCCTTTTACACTCCCTGACCAGCAAGTTCTGTGGGAAGGATGAGAAGACAGGGAGATAGAGAAGCAGCCAACCACGTCCCCATTTCCAACTAGAAGCTTCCAGCCTGAAACAGGCTGATCCAGGAGTAGGAGGAGATAAGCCGTTAAATGACATTTTGAGATCTGTTTAATATCTTCTGATGAGATCTGTTTAATATCTTCTAGATATTGTAATTGTTGACTTCAGACTGTGTTCATTACTTAACATAACCATACCTCCTGAATAGAAAAACCGTGGGTTGGGATCCACCAGAGTTTTCTTCCAGGAATAGAGAAAGACTATCTCCTCTGAATAAACATGAAAGAGATGGAGGGAGACAATGAACTTGTACTCTGCTTATATCATGAACTACACATGGTCACTCTACTGCTTAGACATCACGTGATCCACTCAATAACCAGTGAGGGATGAAGGGCAGTTCTAAACCCTGGACCTACAAAGGTTATCTAGAGCCAATAGAATGTCAGCTAGGCCTCTTAGTTATAAAAAAGGTAACCTACTCTGGCTAGTTTAAGCAGAAGAGGAATTTATTATGGGATATTAGGTAACTCAAGGGGCTGGAGATATAAACTTATGGCTGAGTCTCCAAAAACTCCTCCCGGAACCTCACCACAGAACAACACTTCCACCATTGACCCCAGAACCAAGCCACTGCACACAGCCTGTTTCCTCACATAACTCACTCCAAAGTTGCATGTCTCATTGGTGGAATCTAGATTACATGCCAGCGCCAGTCTACCCAACAAAGGTAGGAATCAAAAGAGGGGAAGAATCAAAGCTTAGAGTCTATTCTAAGACTGGACAGATGTTCTTAACTCATGGCATGTAAGTACTTTGTCTGCTCTTTATTCTGGTTTCTCATCCTGTTCATTGCACTGTGGAGTGTTTCTTGTCTTTTTCCCAAAGCCCGGAGAAATGTCTCGGTTTTGTAGCTCTTCTTGGCAATAGGAGCTTTGTGCCTGTTAGGATCCACGAAGATTGCAAGTTGCAGAGCTAGCTGCCTAACATTTTCACTTTTTCTGCTACTCAATCAGAAATCTTAACATCCAGCTATGTCTCACCACATCCATAGAAACTGCTCAGGGAGCTCCAGCTCACAATGACTTCTTTTTCAATACAATAGCAGTCCATGTCTGTCCCACTCTTCTGCACTTGTAGCATCTTTCACTGTGTTGTTATTTAACTATTATCTTGTTTGTAAAGGCAGCTGATGTGGAGTGAAGAGAACTCCACTGGGGGTTATTTCTCATAGACATTTATACATACCCCTCCCATGCTTGATACATGATAAGTGTTCAGCCAATATTTGTATAATCATCACATTTAGAAGTCAGGACACCACTGGGTCGTAAGCTTCTGAGAAACAATCCAGTTATGTGATCAAAGTTGTGCCACTTTCTCGGCATGCACCCACCCCTACCTAGTGGCTTATGGGGAGCCTGCCCACAGAGCGTATCCGACTCAGTGCTTGCTTGCCACACCAATGTCTCTGTGTCTCTGCCCACTCCAGTGTCAATCCCAGAAGCACTGCTGGCTTCCAAGTTCTTTTTCATAATTCTCTGAAGAAAGTTTGTGTAATACCAAAGTGTAAGTAATGAGGACGTGTTATAAGTAAGCTGTGTGACTCGTGACGTATGTTGTAGGTCGGTGGCTCCTGACGAGTTTCTGGGAGCCAGGCGAGCCCTCAAAAACAACTAGGTCTGGATTAGCATCAAATGACCCCCTTCTTTGAAAACTAGTGCCTTCTTCCTCATATGAGTTACTTCTAACACTGTTTCTTAACCAGAAAGAATACTTCTGTTTGATGGGTTTGGTGCCTCTTTTTCATGGTGTGGGTTTTCCTTAAGTGTTTGCTCATCTCTGTATTGGGGAACCTGGTTCTGGGCCTACCTATTCTGGTTTACTCTCACCTGCCTCCAGTCACAGTGGAAGGGGAGCAGGGCCTGCAGCTGGACCTTAGCCTCACCTCTTTGCCTCCAGCACCAATACACACTGCCACACAGCCCACTGCTTAGCACAGCAGCCTAATTACTCCAACTACAGCAACTCAATTCATTACCTGATGAAGACTCCAGGGTTCCCTCCCACACCCTATATCTGTGAAATCTAGGTTTGGAGGCCCTCACCCACTCCTACTCTCACCATTATTTTCTCCTGCTTGTAATTTGGTTCACAATTTTGGAGAGCTGATTACTCTGTTGATTGGCTTTAATGATTTTTATCCATCCAATATTTTCAAAATTTTACATCCATTGACGTAGTAACTATTTAAGTCTATTAGACTACTATTTATTACAGATCAATAGTCCCTTGATCCTAGGTTTTCATAACACTTTATAATTTACAAAACTTTTTTGATTATCTCATTTAATTCTCACAACTTTGTCATGAACTTTTACAGATGAAGACAGAGCAATTCGGAGAAGTTTAGTGACCTGTCAACAGCCATAAATGAAGCAGATGGAATCTTTGCACTTTATGCCATACAAGTAGGTAACAGGATGCTCAGCTTTCCTGCACGGGGTCAAGAGCCCCCTCCACTTTCTCTCTCACCACTGGAACAACTATCTGACCTATAGGACTCGAATCCTAACTCAATTAATCCCTCAACTATATTGATTGGAACTCCTAATTTAAGCCCACCTCCTTGGTTAGATTTTCACTAAGTTTTAAGTGTCTCCAAAACTTACACCTTTAATACTTTAGTTGCAAAGAGCTCTTTTTTATCTTATTAATGCCAATCAATTTCAGCATCTACCTAGAACACTGGGTTAACAAGAATCATGATGCTAAATCAGGCATAGCAGAAGAGAATGTCTAAATCAATTAGTGATGTCTGCCATGCAGAAAAGGGGATGGTGACAGCCTCTGAGACACTTAACCCTATAATTTCCCCACTCACTCTGCCTCCATCTCTCCTCCCCATCACCTCTCTTTTCTGCTGGCCAAGTTTCCATTAATGGGTATGGGATTCAAGTGTATTAGCTATTTCTGATTTCTTAAAAAAGTAAAGCCTCTTTTTCAACTTGGCATTTCAGGAGTATGTATGTATTTGTTCCACAACAACTTTTAAAATATTTGGCTGACTTTGACCAAATTTGCTACAGTTCCAAAAAAGAATCCACATACACCATGAATTTTATTTGTATTTCAGTCTATTCTGACATTGACCATGGAGCTAGGAGTAGGTGACTGTTGATAAAAACTTTTTAATATGTATATCTTAAGTAATTTTTAAACAAACACAAACAAAAGTTGATATATAAGTCTCAGAAATGCTGCTTCTCTGGTCCTCAGTCCCAAACCCCATTTTTAGAATTTCAGAATTCCATCTGAGTACCTTAAAAACAGGAAATTTGGAAAGTATGCCTTTATTCAGTGACAGAACATAAAGGCAGGGAAACACAGAACTGATTTTTCAAACTCTGCAAACACAGCTACTTTCTTTGGTCAGTCTTTTAGGGTGGACATTTCATTCCTTGGCAAAATCATATGAATTATTGGAAATCCCAAGTAGGTCCTCTATTTTAAGTAACAATTTTATGTGGGTTATTTGAGACTCACAAAAGCATCCAAGTAAATCATAAGCAGTGTAATTCACTCTTGGTCAACAAATATTTCCAGCCAGATTCCATTTCTCCATAGACACAGACTCCAAGACAACTTTTGGCAAATTATTATTTCTTTATCGGAACAAAGACTATGAAAGTGTGAGTAACAATAAAAACTGGAAAGAGAATTCAAACTTACGCAAAGTGTTCATGGTATCAGTGCAGCATCTGGCATATGGCAACACTCCTCCAAACCCAGACAGAATGACTCTTCTGGTTTTGTTTGGTTTAAATTAGAGACAATGCTTTCTCTGAAGAAATACTCATCCTTGATTGAATCTTCCTCTAAGCCATGGTGTGTGGGATGGGAAGAGGAGGAGGAAGAGTGGGGTGCACATATTGATAAAGGCAAATCATAGACAAAGTGGAAATCTGCCATCTTCTCTTGCTTCTGTGGAACAGAATGTTGTGTCATGAGATATCGGGAGAACAAAAAGGACCACCTATGTCTATCTTAGGAGCTACACTCTGACCTCTTTTTACAAGCAAAATGAGATCCCCGTTAGAAGGATCTCATTAAGGTAAATCCATAATTTTCACTTTGATATGAATTTATTCACCTGTTCATTGATTCATTATTCACTAGTCACCACACACTTACTGACTGGCTCTAAGGTGCCAGGATTCCTGCTAGATTTTAGAGATAAAAGTGTAGACATGACACAGCTCTCACTCTCATTGAACATAAGACCTAGGGAAGGAAGGAGGTAAGCAATTCATCAATTACAATTGATATCAGACAAGATAGCAAGTACAGGATTTAATGAGAGTACATAGGAAGGAGAACTATCCAGACTTGGAATAAAAAGGAAGCCTTCCTAGAGTAAGTGATAATTAAGAATAGAAAGATTAGACATTAAACTACTCAAAGAGAGGGAAGAAAATCTTTCAGCCAGAGAGGATAGAGCAACAAGTTTAGGGAACTGAAAGTAATTTGTTTTGCTTGAGATGTAGGTCTTTGAGAGTTGAGGGTAAAAGTGGGTAGGCATGGTAGAAGATGAGGCTGGAGAGATAGGCAGACCCAAGGCCTTAAAGCCATGGATATCATTTAAAAATTGTGTATGGCTGTGAGAAATGGAAGTCACCAAAACACTGATTTAAATAAAATATAAGATTATTTTTCTCTCATGTAAAACAAATCCAGGAGCAGGCAGTCCAAACCATCTCCATGATGGAGAAACCATTAAAGATCTCAGCTCATTCTTGCTTTTAGTTCTGCCATCTTTAGTGCAGTATTTCTCTCCATAAGACCATTTCAAGGTCTCAAGATGGCCACTTCCGCTTGAGCCACTATTTCTTCCAGTCAAGGAGACGAAAGGATAGAAAAAGAGCAACAGGTTACAGTCCCCCTTAGTTAGTTCCCTTTGGGCAGAACTTTTCTAGATGCCACACTTAAAACTTTGGTTTATATCTTATTGGCCAGAACTTAGTCATACAACCATTCTTATCTGCAAAGGGTGCTGGGAAATATAGTTTCTTAGCTGATCACAATTGCTCTCCTAAATCAGGCTTCTGTTAGTAAGGAAAAAGGAGAAAAAGATATTAAAGGCAACTGGTAGTCTTTGCTACACCACACCATGTTAATTTTACCCTGAGGGCATTGGAGAGTCATCCAAGAGTTTCAAGCCAAGAAGTGACATGGTCAAATTTGTATTTTCAAAAACACTTCTTGGATGCAGGGTGGAGACACTATTGGAGAGGACATGATTGGTGGCAAGGGGATCTGTTAGGAGAATGTAAAAAATTAGACAATGGGTGATGGTGGCCAAAAAGTGTGATTTGATAAGGATAGAAGATGAGACTAAGAGGAAACCAGGAATGTAAAGGAGTAAAGAGAAGGATCCTGTTGGCATCAAAGACAAATCTCACCCATTTACCATTATATCTGATCTGGCTCATCCCCATTGAGCCCCCTTCTTCTGGGCAAAGTAAGCCAACATTTCATCTAATTCAGCTCTTTGGAAGTCACTGTACAACTGGAGGAATCAGAGTGCTTGTCCTATGATTTTTTAAGTGTTAAAAATTTATTTTTATTACATATATACATCCATTTATATAATTTTATATAAATTCATAAATAGGACTTCACAAATCCTATTATTTTTAATGAAATATTTGATGCATGCAAAATAATACATATGTATATGTACATTACGGGACACAAAATTAAAACTAACACTTTTACCCACTTTTATCCATTGTCCAACTTAAGAATCAGAATGCTAGCAATACTTTCTCATGTTTAAAAGCCAGCACCCACATAGAGTCAAAATACCCACGCTTTTGAGTTACCTATGACCTTGCTCTTTATATACACACAGATAAGGAAAGGTAACAGCAATACGAGGCTTCAACGGCCTCATATTTACCTCAGTGCCATGATTTACCCTAAAACCATAACAATAATAGCTAATACATAATTAGTATTTACTACATGCCGGGCACTCTTCTAAATGCTTTACATATATGAAATAACTTAATCTACTTAATGATTCTGTGAAGTAAATATTATTATCCTCATCCTTATATTATAGATGAATAAACTGAGGTGTGGAGTGGTTTAATATCTTACCCAAGGTCACAGAGCTGATGAATGGTGACACCAGCATTCAAATGGGTCATCTGGCTCCAGAGACTGTTCCTAGCCACTATACTATACCATTGTCTGTAGAATCGTGAGGATGATGATGATGATGATGGTAGCAGTGCTGGTGGTAGTGCTGGTGGTATCTTTTTCCCTTAAATATGGCTGCTCCTCTAGTAGAATGTTGATTCAGGAGAAGTTTTAGAGATTATACTGACAGATCTACCCATTCCATAGATTTAGAACTTCTTGACAAGAATTAGGATGAGAAATTACAGATATAAAGGCCAGGGTTGTGAGGTGTGTGGTAAACTTTATTCTGGAACCCAAGAATATATTGCTCATTCTAGTACACCAGACTGGCTAGGTTTCAAAGGACACCTTAACTGTTGACTTGCAAATAAAGCATATGCAGTAAGTTATACCAGACAAGTTAGTGGTAAAGTTTTCATTTATCTCCTTGATCAGTGCTGCATGGTATCTAGAGACCCTTGTTTGTAACAACTTCAATAAGTCATTTTAAATCTCTTTTGAGTAGAGTGATGTGGAGTCTCAGATCCCTTTGGGGTGGTGGTGAATAAAGTTATACCCCAGACACCTAACACAACGCCTGGCACAGTATAAGCTACATGAAAATTAGTTGCTATCATCATAACCATTATTCTATGATGTTAAAGTAGGGAAAGGCCCCTGGAAAATAAATGATTTGAAGACTCCACTGCTGTGTGTATGCAGGACTTTATTTTAATGGTTTTATTAAATATTTAGACCTCTGAAGAATAATGTTTGTAGTACTGCCATATTGCTTGACTTAATCTTTAGAATAGCACTGGAAAGCATAAAAAAGCAAATGTCATCCAGTTACAGAAGAGTGATTTAAAGGTTACATTTGATGAACCATATTTTTAATACAAATATAAGCATGATTTCTCCCCACTGACATGCATCAACCTCAGCACACATAGGAACCAGACTAACACGTTTTATGAGTTTTAAGCTATATCTACAGATGCAGCACGTGTAAAAAATGATAAAGGTAGATGTATAGTCTGATTCCTTGATGCTCTGAGATTTTAAACATGGCTCTGTGAGTGGTTCTATATACAGTCAATTTCTTATTCTCTCCAAGTGTTTTAATTGAGCAATCCAGGCTACTGTAAAAGAAAAAACCCCAGAATCTCAGTGACTTAAAATATTGGAAATTTCTTGCGTATATAGACCAAACAGGTGTTTCTAATTGGTGACATGAGACGAGGAAGAGGTTCTATTCCCCGCAGTTGGTTACAAACCCAGGCGAAGAAGGCTTCAAAGTTGCTCTGGAGGTCAATATCCAGCCACTAGATAAGAAAAGAGCATAGCGGACTGCAAGTGCTCGGAGGGGCTAGGTCTCACATTCCATTGGTTAGAACTCAGTCACATGGCCACTTCTAACTGCAAAGGAGGCTGGGAGTCCCAGAAAGAAGAGGAAACAGTTTTGTCCATTAGCTAGTAGTCTCTGCTATTGTTAACCTTAGTTTTCTCATCTATAAAATGGCAAGTCTGCCTTTTATTAAAACTTTCTTAAGCCTGTAGAATTCTCAATAATAAAACAAAAAGCTGCAGGCCTACCACTTCATAAAGATCATAAAGTCTTCACCATTTGCTAGTAATGCGAGATACTCCATTTATCTTATTCACCTTTCTTGAAAACCCATAAATGTCTGTCTTTCTCTAAACTTTGTAGAGGCTTTTATGTCTTTGGTTTCTGTGAAAAAAGATCCTACGGGACAGAGGCTATGGTTTCTACTGGTAGTAACTAAAGATTATTAGACATCTTGAAAACATCGTGAACTGTGAACAGTGCTTAGTGCTTCATTTAATCCTCACGACAATCCAGTGAGATAGGTTTCATTATCCTTGTTTGTGCGATGGCGGAGTGAGGGAAGCCATGAGTAGGGGACCTACAATTAAACAGCCAGAGAACATAGCTGGTAAATGATGGTAAAGTCCCAAGTTGAACTCAAGTCTCCATTGATTCCAAATCTTGAGTTTATACCAATCACATTATTCTGCTGCTTTTCTGCTTCTCTCTGATTCCCCCAGAACACTTAGCACACTGTCAGGCACCTGGTGAAAGAAATGGAACAAATACTTGTTCAAATAAATTGAATCGAATTTTCTATACCCTCAAGTTTAATAACCATCTAGTGTAAATCTATGTTCTCAAAGAACATTTACATTGTCCCTTCCTTGATCTCTTGTCTTCTCCATGCCTGCTTTATTTTTGCTTTCTCCTCACTTGTGTTTCCTTTTCTTGATGCTCCCAAGGGCCATCTCACCCCCCTGAGAAGGAAGCTTTTGTTTAGGAAATCACAGTGTGCTTTGTGCTGCTTCTTAGCCAATTGAGAATTTCTGGCACAAGTCTTACAAATAGCATGACTTATTGTAATTTGAGAGAGGTTCCTGTCTTGTTTAACTTTATGGGAAAAACAACTGATTCAGACCAGACCTTCCTGTGGAATGTGGATTTAGACCCAACTGTCTGCACGTCTAGACTTAGCTTGGGATGCTATTTTTTTTACAGGCTCCTTACCTAGATTTATTCCTCTTCCAGCAAGACTCCTGCTAAATGGTGTGTGAGTTATGTTTTCAACTAACACTAAATTAACAGGACAGTCTGCCAAGTCAAAAATTGAAGTCATGCTTTCTTTCTGGTCTAAGACCAGCTGGTTGCCTCCTCTTACAAGTGTCTTCTGCTTGTAAGCACATGGCTGGGCTACAGACTCAAAATGAATGCTGCATCTTCCTATTATCTTGTACAAAGTGCCTTGTTCTGTGTATAAGGAAGCTGTGGGCAGGTAACTACTAATGGTGTAATTGTTTTTTTGTGGGCAGCTAATTATGGTTTATGAGGCTTGTCTAACAAATTATATCCATACAAACTATCTTCCGAAAACAGTAAAATTATGGGTCCTTGGGGAGCTATTTCCATTCTGCAATCTAGACCAAAAAAAAAAACAAAAACAAACAACAAAAAAAAACATTCACCAGGGACAGAACCTGGACTTATGAAAGGAACATTTCACTATTTAATGAGGAGACATTATTAATGAAGATACTCTAGCCTTCAGATACTGCATCACTTTGGGAAAAAGAAATGTGGACCCAGTATAAGAATTTTATTAACAATATCAATGTTTTTTCTCTGTACCTGCTAAGTTTCTTCAAGACAAATTATTTATTTATTCACAAAAAAAATTTTCTGGCCAACTTCATATGCTTAGCACTGTGCCAAATACAGAAACTCATCATCATGATCATTGAGAAAAAGCTTGCATTGAATCACTATAATGAAAAATAAGCAATAACGTGTCATAAAAAATTATATAAAGTATAAGGGGAATTCATGACAGGAAAAGACTTTTTTCTTCCTCGTGGAATTAAAGAAGGCCTTATAGAGGAGTTTTCTTTGAGCTGAGCCTTGAATGATGATTATACATTTACTTTATTCCACATTATACACTACACAGTTTCAGAATAGCAATACTAGTGTAACTACCATCAAACAACTACTAAGAATAGTTTAAAACGTATTTTTAATATAGCTTCCCCTTTCACCCCTACCCATTTTAAAGTTATAATGTACCTATATTGTCAGAGAATTGTAGCCATTGTATACTATAATCTCTTCCTCTTAAACTTTATCTTTTAAAAAACTAGATGTTTCATGATCACAAGTCCTTAGGTCAATGTCTCTCTAGTTATTTTAGTTGTCTAGAGCTCATTTTCTAATAGATTCTTCAGGAAGGGCTCATGGGAACAATATTTCCTGAGTCCTTGAAAGTTGAAAACAATTTATCTATGCCCATTATACTTGAATATCAGTTTTGCTGGATATAAAATGTTTGGCTCATATTTTTTTTCCTCGAGTATTTTAAATATATTTTCCATTTTTTTCTTGCTTCAAGTGTTTGTGATAGGGTGCATAATTCCCCTTCCCCCAAAGACATCCCTGTACTAACATCTGGAACCTATAAATGTTAGCTTACGTGGCAAAAGGGAATTTGCAGATGTGATTAAGTTAAAGATCTTGAGATAGGGAGCTTATCCTGGATTATCCAGATGGGCCCTAAGTATCACAAATATCCTTATGAGAGGGAAGCAGAGGCGGATTTGATTACAGAAAAGAAAAGAAGGCAATGTCATGATTGAAGCAAGGGGAGAAAATGTGAGGTGATGTGGGACTATTAACCAAGGAATGAGAACAGCCTCTAGAAGCTGGAAAAGGCAAAGAAATGGATTCTCCCTGAGAGCCTCCAGAAGGAGACAGCTCCGCTGACATCTTGATTTTAGCCCTGAAAGACTCATTTCAGACTTCTAGACTGTAGAGCTGTAAGAGAATAAATTTCTGTTGTTTTAAGCCAATTAGTTTTTGGTAATTTGTTACAGCAGAAATAGGAAACTAATAGACTGTTAGTCTCAAAGAGTCTGGTGATACTATTTTTGCCAAGATGCTTATTGAATTCTTTCCTTTTTCTTCTAAGTTAAGTAATTTTACTATAATAAGTCTTGGTATTCGTCATTTAGGGTCAGTATTCCAAGTGTGCACTATGGTTTTCAATATGTGATGTAAAATCTTTTTTATTTCAGAAGAAATTTTTTTAATTATAGTTTTTAGCATTTCTTTTGTCTTCTGTATTAGTTTTCATCTTCAAGCACTCCTATTATTTTATATATTGGATCTTCTTTGCCTATTCTCATTACTATCACTTCTCTTCAACACTGGACCCATGAAGATAAGGTGGAACCACATCTGTCTCTGGACACCGCCAACTTTGGGGACACTGGTGAGTTGTGGGAGAAGTTAGATCCCTTTACCACAGAGTTGCACAAATGCCTGGTCCAGAGCTTGGAGAAGGATCTAGGTGAGCTGTGGGTTTGGGTTTTGCCCCATAGCAACATGGTGAGCCAGCAGAGCAGCAACAATGGCTGCGAATTGCCACAGTGCCTGGCCCTGTACTCGAACCTTTCAAGTACAAAAATGGCTGCTCCTTCATCTCCACCTTCTAAATCTCATGCAAACTTCACCCTGTAACTATGCTGGGAAAAGAATTCTAGGAATTATACTTGTAGCCTAGCTAACTTGTACTAACACAAACCTACAGTTCACCCCTTGCCAGCTTGGCATCCTTTAATCATACTTAACTTCCAAATAAAGACAATAGCAAAATGACGCTTCCACCCAATGACGCAGCCATCTCTTGTACAGCCGAAAACATGTTAGCTCTCTCCCCCAAATGAGATGCAAAGTTCACTTACCCACCTTTGGATGATGTTCATTCCTCTTCCAGCTGAGTCACACTCCCTCTTTAACATTCTGTAACTTAAAATATAAGATGTAAAGTTAACTACCATCAACACATATTATGTTAGATGGCAGAGGAATGAGAGAGTGGAAGGAAAACATTGGTTAATATATACATAAATATAGTCATATCAAAATAAGGAAGAAATACTCATAACTGTTACAGTCCTCATTTTGGAAATTGGTCACATGGTCATAGATGGTATTTTTAATTTCCTTTCTCTGCTACCCTCTGCTACTTTATTGGCCCCTGCCAACATTTCTGGTTTCAAACAGAATTGGTTTCTTCCAAATTTCAGATCTTGAGTTAAATGTCATCTCCTCAATGAGGTCTCTTCCCAATTTAGAGTAGATAATCCTTGTCGTTTTTTTCTCATAACACTCTGGTTTTTTCTTTCCTTGTTTTTGCTTGTGTGTTTCTTATTTCTTTATGACTCTCAAAAAAATAATATTTTCAATGAATGAACAAATGAATTCCTCCTTTTATCTACCACCCACATTTTACCAATCACCAGATCCTATTAGTTTTTTGTTCCCGATATCTTTCAGATCCATTCGTTTCTTTACAGTCATCAAAACCCAGTTTCTTATCTGATAACCTGGCTTCTAGCTTTTCCCCACTCCAGTTAACACTACACACTATACTCAGTACTTAGTGGAGAGAAACTATTTCATATTTGTTTTTATATTTCTAATACCTAGCACAGTAATAAAATGATAATTCAGAGGAGAAATTTAATAATTATCTGTGGATGAATGGGGAAAAGATCATTAATTATGTAAGGAATGTTAGATAAGAAAACTACCGACTCTCTCTCTGGTCTCATTATCTCATGAATTCAACACTGTAAGAATGAAAATTTCTGGGTGAAATTATTTTGGACTTTCAAATGTCTGCTTTTTCAAAAAATACTGTGTATTTGACCTCTAATAAAATGATATTTAACTGTAAATAGAATGAGAATTGTTTATTACTCACCTAAAAGAAGTGCGTTTGCATCAATTTTCAAGAGTTTAAAATAGTATGAACATGATTAAGGGACAGAAATAGTATTAAAGAAAAAGATATAAAAATAATGTGGTACATTTGATCAATGCTTTTGATTTATTGAATAGTATTTTGAAGTTCTTCTGGGTAATGCCCATGTGGGATGGGCAGTAAACATAATAGGAGCAAGTATTTGGGGTTTGAGAGTAAAAGATCAAGAATAACAGCTCATTTCCACTTCTCATGAGAAAAAAAATGTATCACTAAGTGACTAGCACAGTGCTTGGCATATAGTAGGAGTAGAACAAATTTATGTTGACTGCTGGACTATTGCTTGATTTATAACAGTAAATGAGATTTTTATAAATTGAAAGGTTCAAGTTGCCTTAAGGAATGGTCATAGGATTATAGAATGTTACCTCTTGAAACTGATTGTAAGGGGGGATACAGATTATCACACCCTAAAAATCACTAAGATGATATATGTGCTTATTAATAAATAGTGCATCCTAAATAAAAGTAGATAGCTGGACTGACATGACCTTTAGAGATTACCTCTTGCTTATATTTCTAGAATATCAAGTCTTCCTGTTGATTACTTTTTATTTTGTTATTGTTCTTCTTCTTCTTTTAATCTCAGACTTCATAAACCAAAGAAGGTCAAGACCGCATAAATCAAGAGGAAACGAAAGGTCTTTTATATCCATCAGCAATAAAGAGAATGTATATGAAAGTAAAAGTATTTTCTCAGGGGGGCCGTCCCTGTGGCGTAGTGGCTAAGTTCGCACACTCCACTTCTGCAACCCGAGGTTCGAGCGTTTGGATACCTGGGCATGGACCTATGCACCACTTGTCAAGCCATGCTGCAGCAGGTGCCCCACATATAAAGTGGAGGAAGATGGGCACATATGTGAGCCCAGGGCCAATCTTCCTCAGAAAAAAGAGGAAGATTGGCAACAGATTAGCTCAGGGCTAATCTTCCTCACCAAAAAAAAAAGTATTGCTCAGCCTGGGCATGACTCCAAGGAAACCCAAATACAAAGTCTGTGTTTCAGCCCCTAGCATCCCTCTGTTTCCTCCCACAGGCAAAATGCTGGTCAAGGCCCATGTTTAACCATGACCCATGCACAGTGGCTCCAGATTTCTCAAGGGCTATGGCAGAATAGTAGAATACCCTGGAAGCTCAGCATCCTCTTCCTAAGGCAGTTCCCTGTCTGCTTCTGGATTGAATGCTACCCTAGTTGTCCCCCAGCCATCAGTCAGAACTAAAGAGCCTTACATCCCGTGCCCTCATGATTGAAAATGAACCATCTGACCAGCTTTTTGTTGGAGCAGGGAGTGGTGGTGGTAAGGCGTTAATACACTTCATGTGTCAGCTCTTCTAAGTAATATTTACCTTTAACTTTTAACAATGTCCTTCCATGTCTTGATCCCATGGATCATGGATTGAATGAGTGGCTGTAACAGCCACCGTGGCTAGTTACTAGGTATGCTGTAGGGAAAAGTTACAGGCCACACATATACTCTGAGAGGGAGGCTACTGCAAGGGAAAGAAAATTAGAGAGAGAGAGATGATAGATAGATAAGCAGGCAATTCCAAAGCACTGCCAAAAACTTAATGTTAGAAACAGGATATATTTAAGTCATAAACAAATAAATAAATGTGCACAGTGATTGAAATCCTCAAGGATTATTTTTCAATGCTCATAACATCTCAGGTTGATATTTTAAAACACTACTTTTCAAAAAATATTTAATTAATAACTTAAAAATCACCCAGTATGGTCTTTATTAAACAATCACTGTGAATTTAATGAGAAGCTCTCTACATATCTTTTGCCAAAACTATTAAAAACTTAGCTTTTGTGACATTTGTTTTTCTTATTTTCTTCTAGTAAAAGTAATTAAAAGCTTTTATTCAACTGACAAAAAATAAGGTATTCATATGAATTGGGTCAAAACAAAACGTGATATTGTCAAGAACTTAGGCTCTTCCCCCAAATCATGATAAATTCTCCTTATTCAGAAACCTTCAGTGTCTCCCTTTGCAGGACATGATCCAAAATTCTTAGCTGTGTCTTTAATGCCTCCACTATTTTGTCCCCAAACTACTCATTAATCCTTATCTCCAACCATAACCAAATACAAACTCCTATCTTGGAAAATAGAATATGCTCCAATAAAGAAATGAGTGTATGAGTGCCGTAACCACAGTGGAAGCTCCTTGTCCCCAGGAAACACCATGAGAATCTGTACCCCAGGCCTTTGCACATGCTGTTCTTCCCCCACTATGTTCTCCTTCTCTCTTCTTCTCCAATCTAAATCCTGCAAAGCGCTTCCATTATGCTTCAGTGATCTCTCCAGCCCTTAACTCTCACAACTCTGTTATTCATTTGGCACTTACTCTGCCTTGTGAAGCAAGTGACTTTTGTACATTAATAATTATTAGGTATTGAGACCAACCATGTTCCAGGCAATATACTAGGTACTCTTATGTTCACAATAACTCAGAATGGATGTATTAATATGCCCACTTTACACATAAGGAAAGTAATATTTAGAGTGGTTTAAAAAAAAGAAAGAATAAAAACTTGCCAAGAGCATCCACTAGTGAATGGCAGAGTCAGGATTTAAAACTAGGCTCCAAACACCATAAGCTTTCCACCATGGAATTCTGCTTCATTTTGTTCATTCATTCATTCATTGAACTAGGGTGTATCATCTTCTTAATATGGCTAGAACTCATGGAGGCATGTAGGCCTGGTGGGAGGTTACTGCAATAGTCTAAAAGAGAGCTAATGAGGAGAAGCCATAGTCCATAGTGAAGCCATAGTCCCCAGACTAGTGGGTAGGGACAGGGAGAAGGAGGAAAGTAGGATGACGCTGGGGCTTCTGGCTTCAGGAAGGATTTTGATGCCTTTAACCAACATAGTGAATCAGGAGGAGGACGGGGCTAGGTGAGGAAAAAGACGTTATATTGTGAGCATCCTGAGTAAATGTGCCCATTACATCCACATGGAGCTGCCCAGAGGCAGGGTAGCAGTGGTTAAGAGCATGGTCTTTGGTGTCACCTATCCCTGCTCTTGAATCTGAGTGCCACCACTTATTAGCTGCATGCTTTTGGGCAAGTTACTTTACCTCTGAGAGTCTCAGGTTATCTTATGTAAAATAGGAATAATAATACCTACCTCAAAGTGTTGTTAAAAGATAGAATTAAATGATTTCTATAAAATGTCTAACATGATGCCTAGCATATCATAACTACTTAACAAATGGCATTTTATTACTAATCACACAGATGATTACGATAAGTGTGACACCAGAGTGGAAGACATCTGAGCTGGAGAATAGTTTTAGATATCATTGGTGAATGAGCAGTGGTTGAAGGTATAAGAATCAATGAAATTGGCAAGTGCATACGGCAGAGATCACAACTCAAATACCCCATTGCCAGGCAGCAAACGAGTGAAGCAGGTTGGTATGAGCGCATTTGCACATTGTCTGACTGGAGGGAACTCGGGGGAAATGGAGAGTACAGTCTCTCTAAAGAGGGAGGCTGCTGCTCTGCTTGAGAAGATTGTTGCCAGGCCAAAATCAGGCCCAGCATCCCCAGAGCTCCTGTTTTGTTTTGTTTTATCAAAAGAAGCCATAAATTTTCCAATGTTTAAATGTTGGCAACTAAATTCAACTTAACAAACAAATTTAACTCATACCTAGTCAAGATTGTGGCTTTTTGGCTGCCAGACTGTGACCTCTGGTGTAGAGAAAGAACAAGGCTGAGGGTAGAGCCCTGAAGATCACCAGCATTAAGGGGTTGGGGGGAGGAAGAAGAGGGGTGAAGGAGACAAAGAAAGGCAGAGAACAGAGGGAAAGAGGAGACCAGAAAGGGGTGAAGTCAAAGAAGCCAGGGAAGAGGAGCATCTCCAGGAGGACAGAGGCACCAACACCATCACAGGTGGCCCAGGGGCCATGGTGGCCAGACTGCACACAAACCCACTAAGAGTTGGGACCTCTTCTTGAGACTGTAGATGTAATTACTACAAGGGAGAAGGGACATAATACTCAAAGAGATCATCCCAGGAGTAGAAATGAGGTAAGAAGTCCCAAGGGAAAGAAGAATAGTACATAGCAGAATTCTATTTGAATCAGTTCCTTCAACCATGAAGAGGAGCCTTGAGCACATGCAGTGAATGTCTTTCCAAAAGCAAAGATGGACTTTGGTAGCTCACCCACCCCTTGGACATAGTTCTGATGACTGAAATTGGAGGCAGATAGGAAACAAGAATGTTTGTCCCATCTTCCCTCATCATAGAATTAGCTGATCAGAATGAGGAAAGGAAGAGAAAGATAAATAAAAACTCCAACACTCTAACCAGTAGTAAATACTGAGTTGTTTTATTTGTTTCCATGTAAATATCAATATTATTATTAGCTATATTATTAATATCAATATTAATACTCTCTGAGAGCCAGGAAAGCACTAAATACAAAATTATGGTTTAAAATAGGGGACCTGCCCAGTATGCTTAAGAACAAATTATGATTTGGATCAAGATTGGGATCCCTTAAGCCATTCCCTAAATAGGAATCACTAAGTAACAAGTGGTACTGCTTTTGCAGGAATCACCAGGAAGGCTGAGGGAAGATGTTAGCTTGTCCAAAAAAAACAAAAAAAATCCATATGCTGAAAGAGAATGTGACACATCTTGACTCATAGCAACCAGTACATACACATTTCATATGTACATTCACAGCACAATGAACATAAGATTCTAAAATAATCATTTAACAAAAGAAGAAAGCAGGATCTAAAAATGGGAAATTATTTGCCCAAGGTCACTTGGCTACTTAGTGACTGGGTCAAAATTAGAATTCCAGGGCTGGCCCCATGGCTTAGCGGTTAAGTGCGCGCGCTCCGCTGCTGGCGGCCCAGGTTCGGATCTCGGGGCGCACCGACACACCGCTTCTCTGGCCATGCTGAGGCCGCGTCCCACATACAGCAACTAGAAGGATGTGCAGCTATGACATACAACTATCTACTGTGGCTTTGGGGGGAAAAAATAAATAAATAAAATCTTCAAAATTAGAATTCTAATCTCCTGACTTCTCATTCAGTTCTCTTTCCACAAAACTCTGTTGTATCCAGAGAAGGGTTAATTATTCCTTTGAAGGAATGACTTGAAAGGGACATACATATTTTGATGAGTGGAAGGTGGGGGAATGAGGCTGATGCATGGCAGAAATATCCCTTTGTGGCTGAAGGAGGCCATGTGTACCCTAATGGAGTGGGCATCTGTGAGGAGGGGCCGTGACACCAGAGACAAATGACCCACAGAACAACTATGCTTAGGTCTGGAATGTGCATGTGCAGGAGAAATACAGTCAGAAATCCCAAACTCAAAAAAGTAAACATACATTTTCTTAAATATTATCTATAGTCATAAACATGTACCTATTAGATATCACTCACTGAGTAACTTTGACTTTGCAGATCATAGTCAATAACAAAGTATACAACACACACACACACACACACACACGCATGCACACACACACACGTATTTAAATCCTCTGAGTAGTCAAGGCAGATGTCACAGAATATCTTGCTCAGAACAATTCATGTAAAGCATTAAGCCCAAAACCTGGTCCACAGTAGGCCCTCCATAAATGTTTGCCTATGATTACAATTATGTGAGTGCCTCAGCGGCCACTCAGAGCTCAGTTACCCTTACCTTATGCACAATTTCTCTTATTTAGCTTCTTTTTATGTAGCATTTTTATTTAGCTTCTCTCCATAACAGATTAAAAGAGAGGAGCAGGAACATAGTTGGAGATAGACAGACACTTAAGAGGAGATGGAAAAATGTGTTAAACAGACAGAAAAAAAATCCAAATGTAATTGAGACCATTTAGTGTAGGGGCAAGCTGCCGCCCACCTTTCTGGAGATCCTGAAGATATCAGTGTATTGTAGCACAATATAATTACTGTAACGACACAAAATCATCCAGAAAGATTCTATGATATGTTGTGCACTCTATTTAAAGTGGAAGGGAAATATTTGCTACCATTAAAAAAATTTTTCTCAAAAATTTGAGAACTAACAAATAATCTGGAAATTTGACTTATGAAAAATCACATTTGTCCACAATGCCATAAGCCTGATACATCAAGAGGGACATTTAAACTAAACATAAGGGGATCTTATTCCCTTAAATCAGCCTTGGTATTGGCTGATTATTGGTCCTTCTAGTCAGTTATCAATGTGAGATCATATGTGATATTACAGTGTTTCTAGACAGAGATGATTATTCTTCATATGATACAATAGCTTCTCAGGGTCTTTTGACATCAAGTTGCATTTGACAATAGAATCACTTCATTTTTTGAAACTAGCAATACGGCATATGCGTCCAACGCATGGGGCTGAGTGTGTATCTCACCACAAGCAGGAGGATGCACAGGTGCTGATTTGCCTGTCCATGGCAAAGAATATGTTTTCCTCCCCAGACTGTTTAAATCCTTATTGACTTTTACTCTGAGAGGTCCAGTTTCATGGCTCTCCTGAGCGATAAATTATCTCACTCTCCCAGATTAGAAAAATCTCTCTCGGTTTTCCTTTGATCACTGAATAGATTTTTCGCAGCATCACATCCCCAGGATGGTTCTTTGGAGGGAAATTTCTATTAAGAACATTTGGAGGCCGTGAAAGCAAAGTGGTAAAGAAAAAAACCCCAGAGCACAGAGTATTCCTTAGCCGGCTACTTCATCAATTCCTGACAGCTGTTCACAAGCTGATTTTCCTCTTGAACTCCACCAAATGAGAGAAGTATTTAGGCAATATGCAAAGTGCAACCAATTTCATCTTGGAGAGGCATTTTTGGCTGCCAGGGATTGGTCCACACCACCTTTGGCAGATTCATAACCCCCTCCTTGGTCCTCTTCATTTTGACAATGCCAGATGTCAAATTTCCAGCAAATGGTAGTCAAGTGTCTTTTTCGAAAAAGAAAGTTTATTATAACAATTTCCTGACCAATAGAAGCAATGCATCTTAAGGAAGTGGCACCTACTTTCTCATTCTCACAGAGGTGCCTAATAGGCTTGAGGCAATTGTGAGGGATAAGGGCTAGGTGATTTAGAAGACATGAGGATAAATAAAGTTAACTGGTATGTAAAATATGTTTTAAATATCCCTGAGTGGGAGGGGAGAGGGGATCTGCTTCTGGTCACATCCGGTGTGGCCAGATACAGGGGCTGAGCTGGGATGACTCCTCCACTCCCAAGGAAGAATCAGTGTTCTGTTCACCCCCAGCTCAGTGTTCATGCTGGTGCCTGGCTTAGGTGCAGCCATCAGGTCCTCAGTAGGCGCAGAATCCACCAGGATTTTGATGAATAAGAATCAATTCCCCACCATTCACCTGGATGTCATCGCAGGAGGTATTGTGAGTGGTCACATTCAAGTAGACTTTGTCCTTGAAAGCCAGATAGGCCACCACGATGGAGTTGACAGACGTGACCTTGCTCAGGGAGGAGAGGGGTTCCCGACCCTTCCGGTAATGAAGGCTGAGGCTGAGCTCCTGGGAGAAGTAGCCCTTCAGGGAGATGAGATAAAACCCATCACAGTTGATGATGATTGAGTTGTCTTGCACCTTCATGGTTTCATCCTTGTTTGGGGATGTGATGATGAAACCTTTCTCATTCTCACATTCTAAGGAGGGTATGGCAAGAAGAGAAAAAAAAAGAGAATGATTTCTTAGCACAGCATTGGGCAACAACCTTCCAAAATGTCTAGAAACATATGAAGAGGAAGTGATAGGGAGAGATTTTGAGAAGAATGAAAGGAAGAGAGCTTCATGTTTCTACATAGGGTTGGAATCTGCTTTACCTATGGAATAGAAGAAGAGGCAAGCTAATACTAGTGGCCAAGAGAGTTTGAGATGGGGCTGGGATTCGAGAGCTGAAAGAGTACAGCAATTGGTAGTTGTCACAACAGACCTGTGGCAGGAAATGGAGCTTCGAGGTTTCCCTGATTTTTCAAAACCAGGAAGGGTTGGCGATTTCAGTGCTTCTTTTCTTGCTCAGTGGATAGACTAGGGCAAAGCGTGACAGGAGTGCCTTTACCCGGGTCCTGCACACCACCTCCACACAAAGCAATTGCTTCTAACTCTTCCCTATCCTCTCTCCACCCGATCATGAAATGCAAATTTTTCACACGCCCCAGCCATTAGACTTACCAACAGCATTTACCACTGACCTTTGCCAGCAGTCACTTGAGCTTAATAATTCAGCTATGCACATCCATGGGCTCAGGATGGGCTCAGTAAAATGCAGGTGGAAGGGCTCAAGAACATAGACTTGCTTCTCCAGTCTACCTTTTTATTGCTAGTTTTCCCTGGAAGGTGACTTGGGAAGAGTTGCTGCCACAGGGGGAAGAAAAGGAGGAGGATGCAGAGTGATGGCTTTGGTAGCTTTGTGTGAGGCCATTCCAGGTGTACGCCAAAAAGTCTAAATTTCTTTTATTTCCACATCAGCTCCAATATCATTCTGAATGGCCAAGCAACTACATCTCAGACTCCCCACTCTGGCCCATGTCCTTTGGTGAAGGAAAGAAGAGGTCCCCTCTACTGGACACAATTCATTAATTCTTGCTTTGTACCAAGCCCCAGGGGGCATACTTGGAATTGAAAATGAGGACCCCTTATGGAGGGCAAGATATACTTTATTCAGGCTCAGGAGAACTTAATAAACAAACGAATATCCATATAAAAGAGGTGGTTGTCCAAGCATTAATCATGGATCCAAATAATGCTCTCCTAGTAGTTAAAGTATCACCTTGCCTTCATATCTGGGGCCTCCTCCAACTCCCATTAAGGTAAAATCTTGTCCTATAATAGAATTAGTGGAAGATGACGTGTCTTACAGTCAGACAGACTTGTAAGAAGTAAAGCCTTAGTTTCCTTACTTGAAAAATGAGAATAATTCCTACTCAAAGTGTTCCTGGAAGGATTAAGTGAGGCATATAAAGTAATTAGTACAATGACAAGTACATATTGGGTAACTAATTACTCCCCTTTTCTTCTTTATACATCTTTTTTGTCCCTAATGAAAATAATATGCAGGTTCCAACAATTCCAGGATTTAATGCTTCCCTAAGGAAAAGGAGAGATCTTGTGTTCTAGAGAAAATTAAGAGCCTAGAGAGATTCTTTTTAAAACATGAATCAATTAAACTTTTAACAATACTTACTGGTAAACTGTACTCTGATACTTTGTATTGGAGGATACTGAGGTGGCCCCTGAAGGAAGAAAAAGGATATATTTTTAGAGAAAAAAAAAAAAAGTGAACCAATGGAATTGACAAGTCATGTCCTGTCAAGCAGGAATGCAGTAGCCTAAAGACGGAATAACTTTACAAGAGACTTGGTCTTTTTCTGTGAAGATTAGACCCAGACTTCCTACTTGCCTCTCTTGCTTTTCTATAACATCTCTTAAGATAAGTTAGGAGTATTCTGCTCTTTCATCAAGCATCTAAGATCTGTCGCCATTTCTGCCAAACTCTTCTTTGGTATGTCATTTTGGCTCATTGAGCCCCAATTTCCCATTTTGGATAAGAGAACATTTAATGGTCACCTTGTTAAGAAACCCATTCAGTCATAGAGATCCCATCATGGAGAATGTTGTGACCAATCAATCTATCATTGCCCCAGACTCCCAGAGTACACTGGGAGTGAATTCTAGAAGCTTCCTGGCTGCTTGCTCTTTCACTGTAAAAGTGTCCTATTTTCAGGGCATACCGGCAATAAAAACTGGTCTAATCCTTCGGAGTTCAGTATATTTGAGTGTAGTTTTTTTAACATTGAGTTTTTAACAGCTTGAAAAATATAACTTGAACCAATTGTATATTCAACAGCAAGAAAGAAATAAAGCAATGAAGAAAGGAAGCCTGGTAGATAAAATGTCTAGAGTAATTTGGTGGTTAAAAGAACAAAGAAGTTCAGTATGGAGCAAACTCCAAAATATATTAAGTGAAAAAAGCAAAGGGCAGAATCCTGTATAAAGTAGATTGCCATTTGTGTTAAAAAATGATAATAATGCTCACATGGGCATTGAATTTATCTGAAAGAATACCCAAGGAACTGGTCACAAATGTTGCCTCTGGAGAAAAGAATTGGAAGCCTGAGGTCAGGAGTGGGAAGGACTCTTACTTTTCATAGTCTACTTTTTTATGTATTTTAAGCTTTGTACCACATGCTTCTATAACCTACTAAAAGAAAAATCCGAAAAAAAATGCCCAGTGTGCCTGCCAAGAACAACAGCTCTTCCCACAACATTATTTTTGGCAAGATGTCCTGATCAAAGGTGTGGGGAGGGATTTGTTTTCATACCCTGGGAAGTGGAATCCCTGCTTCCCACTATTCTGGCACACTAGTGGCTGTAGTCAAGCAGATTCCACTGGGGACTGCTCACAGATGAGGAATCCCCTACTTCCCTTATAAGTATAATCACAAGGCTTACTAAGCTGAAACCAACAGGCAGCGGAAGAAGGAGGGAGATCCTGTCTGAGCCCTGCCAGTGGCTGGTCCTCAGAGGCAGTATTAGTTCAGTGGTGAGCACATGGAGAGTGGTGTTGACTCGGGTTGACTTGAGTCTTTGACTCTCCCCTCTGCAAACTGATTGAGATGGCTTAATCAGTGTCCTTTGTGCTTAAGGCACTGTTCTGGATGAAGGCCCTTCAAAAGGCATATTAACCTCCCACCATAATCCCCTGGGTAAATAAATGCCCCCACTGCTCTCCTGGCCAGCTGTCCCCAGCCTGAATGCCACATTCATGTTAAAGTCAGCAGCAGCCTGTGGAGTAGCACAAAGAGCGCAGGACTCAGCATGTAGCAACCCCGATTCTAATGCCAGCCAGGCAGGTACAATGTCATTTTGGCAAATTTCACAACTTCCCTAGACATCAGTTTTCTCATCTTTAAAAATACCTAGAAGAACACAGGCACCCCTTTCAGCACTAACTGTCCATGATTTAGATTTTAAAAACTGCAACTCTAAGTCAATTCTAATAAGAGAGAAAAACATGAAGCCTCCTCATCCCCAAATTTATGTCAAGCTCTCTGATCTAAAAGCCTTCATGATTTGATTATTTGACTGGCTTTGCAAAATCTCCAAAAGTTTTCTGTGAATCAAAGAAATTTCCCAACATTTTGAAGTGCCCTGATGAAGCAGTAGTGGTAGTGACCAAGAGGACATTCTCTGAGACCAAGATGCTGACAGGCAGCAAGCAAAGCACACATGACTTCCTCTCTTGGGTAAATCGACTGGAACTCCAGACTCAGGCTTTTTCTTCCTTCTCCTAAAGGTTACCCAGCATTAGAAATCTGCATATTCTCAGAAGTCCCTTACCAGCATCAATACCATCAAGGATCTGGTCTTCATGATAAAGGTTGCCAGAAAACAATCAGAAGATATTTATTTTACCCACATGCACAAATATGGTCTTTTTTATAGCAAGAAAAGCAAAATCCTCAGGTCTTCTCCAGATACTAAAAGAAAATGGAAAATATCAAAGCCCAGAGGCTTTCCATGTAAGGACAAGCTATAGAATAAAAGCTCCTTCAGTCTGGAAAATCTGAAGAGCTCATCCCATCCTCAAAGGTGAAATGCACACTCCTGTAAGTCTACACACCAGAATCAACATACAGCCTTGAAGTCTGAATGAGATGGTCTCAGAAGCATGAGTATAAAAGAAGTCATCTTCTAGTTGAACCTTATATTTTACAGATGAAGAAACTGAGTCCCTCAGAAGTGAAGAGATTCAACTCCTGCCCTCTGATCCAGTACAATATTCATTAAAGCACACAAGCAGGTTTTTTTCTCCTCGTGCAAATTTCAAGTGAGGAGAAACTGCTATGAAGATTTCATTAGTGTTCCATTTCTTGTGTCCACTTAGGTGCCAAGCTTAGAGGAAAGTAGAAGTTGCCACACACAGCAGATTGGCAGGGTGGTGGTCTCACATGAGACTGCATGGGGAGAGCCCAGAGTTCAGGCTTCCCTCCTGGGTTTGAGGGCTGTCATAAGTGAAGCCAAGAAAACAAGAACAACAGAGCACCCAGTAGGCAGTTGATATATGGGCTATTTGACCAACTGACTGAATAACACACACATGTCATGCCAAGGAGCAGCTGATGATGCAAAGGGAAGGTCTGCCAGCCCAGTGGTTCTCAAACTCTAATGCGCATTAGAATCACCTAGGAAATTTGTAAAAATGTGCAGATGGCCAGCTTATTCAAGACTTATTTAAAGACTCTGATTCAAAAGGTCTGGGTGGCCCCAGGAATTTGTATCTTTACAAGCATCCAAGCTTTAGGATTTGAAAATTACTACACTAAACTGTGACCTTCTGAAGACCTAAATCCAGAGAATGTATCTTCAACCATGCCCTTGGCAAAAAGCATGACTGACTCAAAGCTGGTGCTTAAGAAATGTTTGCTCTACTGTTAAGTATTATTCAGTAGTTGGTTGAATAATATGATTATCGTATTATTTGGTGCTTTGTCAATAATTATCGAGTACCTGCTATGTGGCAGGCATTACATTCAAGTCTGGGAACACAAAAGGATAGAACATACATTCCTTATTTTTGACAAACTCATATGCCAGTTGGGGAAATAGTGCTTCTACATAAAACCTTTGAGAAACACCTATAGGCAATGTATGCCATAAGGTTCCAGAAAACACGAAAATCATTGCAGGCTTTGGCAGCTCAAGGAGGAAAGACTTGGACTTAGGTCTTGAAAGAGAGAGAGAACTCTAATAAGAAAAAGACATTGTATGGAAGAAAGGTCTAGAAATGAGACTGTTCTCTGTGTATTCAAGAAAAAGAATATAAACTTATTGAGAACTTACAACATGCCATGCACTGTGTTATTCTTTTTCAAATTCATTACCTTATTTGCTGCTCAAAATAATCCTATGAAGTAGGAACAATAATTACCCATGTTTTACAGGCAGGAAAATGAGAATCAGTGCTGTTAAAAACTTACTCAGGGATAAACAGATATTAACTTGAGTTTGATTGAACCCCAAGTTCATGATAATATAACTTCACTATCTTAAGAGTGAAGAGCCCTTAGGAAAGCATTTGTCTGAGGATCCAAGATTACTTTCAATTATTTTCATCATCAATACTGAACAAGATTAAAATATTAGTTTCTAGATAGTTGTCAGAGTATTCAGATATGTCTCAAAATACCCAGAAGCTCTCCAGAAAAGAGCTCTCAGCCAACCCTACAAGGTTGTCTGTGTAGTACAGGTTGGCAAATCTTTAGCTGATTAGGTGCAAGTATTCTGGCAAAGAGCTGCAGGCCCATGGATAACTACAAAGTAGGCAGCAAGCAGGTGCTGCAAAGAAGAGTCTGAATTAGGTCCTTTCCTGGCCTCTCTCTGCACTTTGATCACTGAGCTGTCTAAGAACACAGATGGGAAATGTCTGATGTCTAGCGTTTACCCAGCAGCCTGTACCCTGTTCCCAAAAAGGTGATGCTTGTTTCAATAGCTCCTCTTTGGAGAGTGTAAGTTTCTAATTCTGACAGATGTGGCATGAGGCTGCCAACCTTATACTCATTTGGCATTTGTCCTGGAGGTGTATCTGTGGCAGGAGGGAAGGATGCTCATCAAGTATGAAACCAGGATGTGGGCTCTGCATTCACTATGTGGGCCTTGCCCTTCCTCACTCGGTACCAGGCCATACCATAGTATGAAGATCTTAGGTGGGAGTAGGGTGGGGTGTGAGCCAGTGGAGGATGGTGGGGAAAGAGATCTGTGATGGGGACTCCCCAGTTCACTATCCCACATCTTTTGAGATGTGAACCTCTCCTCCCCCCACCCCGGGCTTCATGTCAATCAGAGGAGACCTGAGAGATCATGAAAGCATGACCTCACAAGCTCTCAGGGTGTGTCTCCAGGAGCCTCTGAAGACGAAGATGGAATTTTCCATATTACCCATTACAGTAGGCGGGAAAGGTAGACTCTCATCCTGATGGACTTAGTCTGTAATCAGTGCAAACAGCCTCCTTACAAAGGGAAAGCCCCCCACTTCTGATCAGGGAAGTTCAGATCCCCACTCAGAGAAAGGAAGAGGAATAATGGGCAAAAACTGGTTCTTTGGCCACAGAGTCTTCCACATTCAGAAAACCTTATCCCAAAAGCTACATTTCTTAGAGATGAAGATGTGTAGCTTTGAAAAATTTGTTGAATAAAGAGTCTACTGGGATTTAATGAACACAAACAAAAGCTATGTTAATTGTCATCCAAAATCTTCTCTTTCTCCATCACCACCCTTCACCATCGCTGCCCGCACCTTTTTGCTGCAATCTCTCTTAACCTTCACTCTCCTCTCTACTACACAGCCCATGTGATATCCCCATATAGCCTCCTCTCTCTAACCACTTACACTCTTCTTGTCAAATTTACTTAGTAATGGCTATCCCTCAGAAGGACCTCTGTTACTGACCCTCTCCTCTCTATCTCAGAGAACAAGAACTGAGGTTTCATTGCCCTGAATGCTTAGTAATTAACAGATTCCTAAGCGGAATCTCAGGTATTCAGGTAAGCAACCAAATGAACCAAAAGCATCCGTGTGACATGAGCACACCTTCAATATTATGTGACTGACTTAAGGCAACCAACTCATTATAGCCTCAAGGGGAAGATTTTCTTATATCTGGGTTTCCCTTTCCACATTAACCCAAAGACCTCAAAGTAGACTGACAGAGGGATCTGCCAAAACGTTTCTAAGCACTTGCTTCCTCACCTCAGTGATTGGGTAAGTCTCCACCATAATACTCTTGTAGCAGCTTAGTCTCTAAGCAACTGGAAGGGTCAATTTACAATGTACCCACTGCATTGCCATAAATCCTACAATGCCTCAAACATAATGGCATTCAGTAAACAAATATTTGCTATGCTAAGGTGGAACTTAGCCCCTTAGACTATCCCAGATCTTAGCTAATGGCTGCATAATCACATAATATCTGACATTGGCTCTATCCAACACCATACATTGCTCAAGGTTTTTGAAATTGCTCCATTCATCCTTGAGCACAAATGGAGTAGCAGAATTATTATAATCAGTATTTTTCTATTTGAAGTCACTCCTTCCCCATCTCATTTGCTACATAAAAAGGAGGCACCATTGCCTTAGGAAGGCAACCTAGTAGCACGGACAAGGCATTGGGCTGAGAATAGGGACACCTGGGTTGTGGTCTTAGGCCAGAACTAGCCCTTTCCCTCCCTCAGTTTCTAATTTCCTCATCATGATGTCCACCCCGATTAGATGGTGGAATAAGCAGTGTCTAAGGACGCTTCCATATCAGAGATTAGGTAAATCACAACATTCAAAAGAGAAATCCCAAGGGATTGGGTGATAAGAAGACCTTTTGAACAGAAGATCCTTTCAACATGATAAACCCCTCTGCTATGACAAAAGCAGCAGGCCTCCTCCCCAAGCGGCTCCCTTTGATGGTTAATGAGCAGTCAAGAGTATCTCTAGGACTGTTCATGCAATGAAGCCCTTAGCCTCATTTGCATGAGGCTAGATAATCATCAACTTCACACTTGTACTCTAGCGTGAACTGAGATTGGTGACTGTAAAAATCATCACAGAATGGCAGTGGGATGATGATGGTGGTGGTGACAACAACAATGACATTTTAAACTAAAGCCTTCCTATTAATTAATGGAAGAGAAACAAAGCACCTAATGCAGAAGAAAAGTACATTCACTGAATAATTCCAGTCAAGAAAGTAGGTACTGAAGCTGGTAGATAGCTTTCTGTGAAACTTCTTACTGGAGAATTGTACCCTACTTGGTTATCCAGTACTTATCACACACTATGTTATTGCTTCTTTAACCATCCTCTTTCCCCACTGGGTTGGAGACTATGGGAGCACAGGGAAGACCATGTCTTGCTCATCACTGTTTCCTCAGTGTCTGACAGGTAACTGACGCTCCATAGATATTGTTGAATAAGTAAATGAATAAATGGTTTGTACTGAGTTGAATGGTGTCTCCCCAAAATTCATGTCCACCTGGAAATACAGTATGTGACTTTCTTTGGAAATATGGTCTTTGCAAATGTAATTAGTTAAGTTAACATAAGGTCAACTAGAGTAGGGTGGGCCCTAAATCCAATATGACTGGTGTTCTTAAAAGGAGACAAGAGGACACAGAGATACACACAGGGAAGATGGTCGTGTGAAGATGGATGCAGAGCTTGTGGTGATGCAACTACAAGCCAACGAGCACCGAGGACTGCTGGGAGCCACCAGAAGCCAGAAAGAGGCAAGGAAGGACCCTTCCCTAGAGCCTTCGGAGGGAGCACGGCCCTGCCAACACTTTGATTTTGAACTTCTATCCTCTAGAACTGTGGGAGAATCAAGTTCTTTTGTCTTAAGGCATTCAGTTTGTGGTCATTTGTTATGGCAGCCCTATGAAACTAATATGTGGTTGAACGGGTATTTTTAAATAGTGTGCAAATCACACTATCACACTAAAATAGATCTTTGAATAAGAGTCTCATAGAACTAGAAAGGCCTGGGGAGATTATATAGTCTAATCTTCTTACTGCTTTAAAAAAAAAAAAAAAAGACAGAGAGAAATAAGGCTCAGAGAAAATAAACGATGAGTTAGTGCCCAAATCCAGGTCCCTTTTCCCTTCTATGAATATATCACACATGCAAGGCTCTGTTTTAGAATAAATAACCTATAAGTTACTAAGTGATTGTTAAAGCTTCATTGATCATGTTATCTACATTTGTGTAAGTATATTTAAATCCCTTTAGAAAGTAATCTTTCCTCCCTCTACACCAGACCACAGATCTTTCCCTCAATTTTTCTTCAAAAACAGCTAACGCCAGAAAAGAAAACAAATTTTTAAAAAGCCAGCAATAATTCTTAAAGCTAAGAGTCATGAAGTCATGGCCAAGTGTAATGGAAAGAGACAGGACTAGAATTTAGATCTCGTCTTAAGTTCTAACTCTGACCTTTCTATCTAAACCTAGGCAAGTCTCTAAGCCCTCAAATTTCCTCATTGTAAAACTGCACACAAATATGTATCTTCTTCCATGGTCGTAGCGAAGAAGTGAGGACAAAAGTAGGGAAAAGATCTGCAAAAACAAGGGACTGTTATTGCAAGTAGCACCAGCAGTGATACCCCTCAGTTATCCCCCCAAAAAGAGCTTCGAGTTCCCAGTCTTCGTCGTACCATATACAGGGCCAAATTAAGACTTTTAGGGGCTTGGAAGTTAAAAACCCAACACACAAGTAATTCAAAATATATTTTATATTACTGAACCGTAAAATACATGTGTTACAACTTATTTTATAACCCAACATATTTTCTCTTACTGACTTTTGATCCTTGTTTATAGTTTTTTGTAATATTGTCATTTTCATCGTGACCTTCATTGACGGTTTCTCTGGTTCTCTAGGTTCATGCTGCGGCTACTGACAGGGAAGCCCAGCCCTGAGGGTACATCACTTAAACTCACTGGACCTCTCAGTTCCCCACAGATACAATGCAACATTTTGGGAATGAAAGTTTTCTATCCACAAGTTCTTATTAAATTAGTATTGGAAGAATTCAAGTTTGGATCTATTTGTCTATTTTTCTGTCAGAGTATGTTCTTAAATCGCATTTACAAGTTGTCAAAGCTAGACAAATTTACACAAATTAATAATCCACCTAAGGTGCATTTCAGAATGAGAGGTCTGCTGAAAAGAAAAAACAATTTTAATTATGTCAGTCATATCCCAATGTTCCCAGTATTGTGAACTAGACCGCATACCTCTTCTAAATATAATTTTCTGCCCTATTTGTCAGTCAGGTCATTGGAGAATTAGAGGCAATATATCAAAGTGGGAAGAAATGGAACCAGCCTGGGCCATGTGTTCTAAGTGTGTCACTTTAGATCTCTGAACCACTTTCAGACTACTGAACCTAAAAATAGTTTATACTCTTATAAATTCTCCCCTTCATTTCTCCTTTGTTGTCTAATGCAGCCATGAGCTGTTAATTAGAAATCTATGTTCAAAAATGCCAGAATTATTCCAAGGGTTTTTTTTTTTCAATCCTAAAAATTACAGTAGGGAAGTCAAGGTCCACGAAGTTAAAGTTAACCTTAACTATGATATGCTTTCCGAGGTTTGAGTCATGGGGTGTATGTGTACGTGCTACAAGGTAAACATTTTAGTAGTGGTATACTTATAGAAGCATTTCACGAATAATCATCTCAGCATTTACAAAGCTCTGTAACACAACATTTGCTCCTTACAACAACCAAGTTACAATTTTGGAAATGATTAAATTGACACTCAGGGAATTTACCCAGAGTCATGAAGCTAAGACTGGACTGAACCAGAATCTTCTAGTTCCTGGTCCAGCATACTCTTTTCTGCACCCCAATAACTCCCCCAAAAGTTTGAAAAGATGTTTTGTATTTTTGTATAAGAAAGTGTTTTAATTCCTTCATTTGAAAAGATATGGATATGAAAAGTTTGGGTGGCTAAACAAAATACACAAGCCTTAGGATGTTGGAGAATAAATTTCATCTTAATGCTACCATACATTTCATCTGTGACTGTGGGAAATAACCTTTCTACTTTGTAGCTCCGTTGTTTCTTTTCACTGGAGAAATAGTAATGACATCCTACAAGGCTCCTCTAACATAAATGACTCCAGAAGATTAACATTCATTTTCCATGAATGGAGAATCCCTGAAGTGGGTGGAAAGCTGCAGTCCTTTGAGATTCTGCACAAAAGTACTTGCTATTAAAAAAAAATTGGAAGGGCAGGGTTGGGTCAGCCCCTAGGCAAGGCTGGGTCTACTCAGTGCTCTCAGCTAGGGGCTGAGGTCAGAGAAAAGAAATCAGGAGATCATATTCCTAGATCTATACCAGGAGCCTTTCTGCTCTCTTCCCAACTCTCATCTGTGTGTGTATATTTGTTTCTATATGTGTGTACATATGTGACAGTGTGGCATTTTCCAGCATGATCCCTGTCCAAATTATTCTGTCCTAATTTGAGTACTTGGGTCAGAATGTATATCTAAATTTTTCATTTAGAATATATCATCACTGTGTAAATAGTGAACAATATTAGACCCCCCCTGATGTTGTTCATCCTCTTACATGTGAATCAGCACTTGGCTTCCTGAGAAAAGTTTTCTAATTTTAACTGCTCAGGAAAAGAGTCAGCTCTCTTCAAGATATTTGAGCACGGTTAGTTTTACTGTGGTGCCCCCTAGTGCTCCATGAGATTAGATTTACTTTCTATATTTGCCAATATGTGGACCACATAAGAGAAGAGAAATTTGGAGAAGGAACAATTTTGGTAATTTTTCCTGTATTTTCTTGTGTATAGAATGGAATGAAGTGCATTCCCTTAGCATGAGTCACAAGATCCTTTGTGATCTGCCCCTGCCTAGATTCGCAGCCTCATCTTCTGCCACTTTCCCCTATGAACACTCAACTTCAACCATTATGAACAACTTGCTACTTTACCTAGAAAGCTTTCTGCCCCCTACCCAACGACCATGATCCCTCTTGTCTATTTAAAGAATTTCACTTCTTCTAATATCAGCTGAAGCATTACCTCCTCCCCCAGCGTTTACCCTCTCTTAGTGTGTTTTCTTAACTGTAAACAGACTATATCTAACGCCTGCTCAAAAATCCAATGATTCTATGTGTTTTTATTAGTACCTCCTTGAAGAGCTTCAAAACACTTAATGACAAATCAATTCAATGTTTCAGATGCTTCTTTTTAATTCCCATAGAATTTCTTATGAAATGCAAATTCTATGGCATTGAAAATCATTTATTTGCCTGTCTGTCATAAAAAAAGAATTTCTAAAAAACTTGTTCAATTACGTGGGGACACATTTAAATTGAGTTAATCTGAGACAAGATTTTTCAGACAAAAATGCCTCTTTTTCTTCCTAAGTGATACAAACAAAAGTCCAAGTTACAGCCTGAAACTTCACCAAGAAAGTGTGAATTCTAATTCTGGCCATCGTTGATACAGAACTGGTCAGCTCACTTTCAGAGTACCTCCACTTCTGCTTTTCCCAGCGGTAAAGATGATAAGAATGTAAACCTTTAACTGCGGGATTGGCTGAAAAATTATCACTAAAACCCCTCACATCTATAAAGTGCTAATGATAAGATGATACAAATCTTGGGAGACCCCAGCTTCAATAGCCCTGAGACACATGGATATAATTTACAAAAGCTTCTCACTTTATTGGTAGCTTTTTTCTGCCATTGTTCCCAGCTGAAGTTACAGGTAGGACTGGAAGCCTGCCGCTTTAAACGGCAGCCCCAATAAATATCGAAATAGTGTGTATTGTTTTTGGTAACAGAATCACTCAACTTTATAACTTGTATCATAGATATTCTCCTAGGGCATCCACTTCTTTGTCCTTTCTAAATAAAGTCTTTTGCTAACCCAGAATAGGTTATTTAGATATGAACACAGTATATAAATAAGTGTGGATTACAAATATATGTGCAAATTTTATTCCCCCAGCCCCATCCTAAGAACCAGGAAATCCATAAGTTTAGACACAAAAATTTGTTTCCCTATATTTTGTATTTCTCAAATCCTCATAGCCATTCTAAGAATGTATATAAACTACATACTCACCGGGTATTGAACTGGAAGAGATCTTTCTGATCATTTGATCCAAGTGCCTCACGTTACAGGTGAGAAAATCAAAGCCCAAAGAGGGAAGTGAATTATATGAGGAGTGGGTAAGGTCTATCTTTTTGTCTGGCATCTCAAAAATGAAAACTACTGCTTTCCACATAAGTAAATAAAACTTAATCGAGTGGTGAGAAAACAAAAGTTACCTAAATAAACTTGATTGAAGAGAAAGTTAAGGCCCAACTCCACTAAATGGAGTTTAATGGTTACATCTGTACTTTTCACAGAGCCAGCCACATAGCCAATTGTTTTATAAGGCTAAAAATTAAATCTAAGAAATAAGGAAAAATCATGATCATTTGCCAAATATCTTTCTCCTACAATAAAAGAGATCCAATTTAACTGGGTAAATGATGAGCATTTCAGCTCTATGTCACCCCCGATATACATCACTGTAATAGTATGTCTTATGAAAGTAGAGGTTTGATTTGCATCACCACCTACCCCAACCTTCAACCAAAATTCCAAACAACCTTATCGATGGTTATAGAAAGGCTACCAGTCTATGAACCTTTTACAATGGCAACTCTACACTTTTCTCTCTCAATATCTCTTAATCTCATTCTCTCTCTCTCTCTCTCTCTCACACGCGCGCGCGCGCGCGCACACACACACACACACACACACACACACAGTGCTGCCACCCCTGCCTTCACCACCATTTGATCAAGTTCCAGGGAGAACACGCATGACCTTGCTATGCTATCCTTCCTCCTGATAAAGTCTATGAGATTAAATGTAGAACCCATTGTGCTGCCCTGGGTCCTATAACAGTTAAGAAATTAAGTTAGCTAAAACAGTCTAGCTAGAAATAAGAAAAAAATTTAAAGTTAATGTCAAGTGAAAAATTACAAATATCTGTGCCAAAAAAATTCTGTATCCAGAGTATATGAGAGCATGTTTCTTGAGCAAACAGCTCTAATGTACCTCCTATGTCTTTGCTTCCATTTCTGTGCCAGGACCAGAAAAAGCTAATTCTCTCCCAGAGATCAGCTCACTGTGAAGTCTAGTGTCCTGGAAACCTGCCCTCAGCCTTCCTTTCAGGCTCTGTCAGAGTTGCTGGGTGACTTGCCAGAAAGGACCCCTCTCCTTCTCAGTGTCCCCCAGGTATTGACAGTCCAGGCAGCCCTGCCACCCGCTGACTATACATCTGTTTTACCTTTTGCTCTGTCCTGCTCAGAGCCCCAGTGCATTTGTTGAGCCTTGCCGGGGGCCATCTGTCCTGTCTTTTAATCATCCCACGGTGTAAGGAAACATGTAACACTGTGGTTGTTTGAGAAAGCACTCTCAGGGCTCCCAGACCTGGTGAAGACATTCAGTTGTTCTATTTTTGGTCACTCTCATTGTTTTCTTCTCGGAAGAGCCTAATTCCGGTCTACGTCTTGGGCATCCTGCCATGGACACATTGCTCCTCCCCCGCACCTTCTCCCCAAATCGCCTACTCTAACTTCACCCAAAGGGTTCTACACAGAGAAGGAAGCGCGTGGCATGATGAAGAGAGTGCAGGTGTGTTGTTGTGCTCACTGGTCTGCAGACTAGAGCATGACACCGGCTACACTTCTGGAATTTGGGGACACGAGCCCTCTCTGCGGTACAGTGATCACAACCACACTCCCACCAGCCTCTGTGCACCAAAAACCCCCATTTCCTGTACGCAAAGACAAGCCCAGGCATTGGCTAGGACTCGGCTCATCTTATCCTGGTCTAATTTGAGGTACCCAGTCTCTGACATGGCCATCAGAAATAAAAGTTCCTATTGTATGACCTTTACCAGGGAGAGACTTTTCCAACACAAAGCAAACCACCAGGAAACAAGAATTAATCACGCTAGCCCCAACAAGGGAACATGGCGAGACTATATATTGATTTTCTTTTCAGTGGAGTCTCCTGCAGTCAAGAACATCCTTAGAGACCTAATTATATTTGTAGATATGAACAAGTAAATAAGAAAAAATAATGTAAAAGGGACCAGAATAAAGAGAAGGAAAAATGGAAAAAGTATCTTCATTAAGTGGGGGAAATACTAGAAGGATGATTATCCACTACATAATGTCTTGGACAAAGTGAAAAAAAGACAAAGGATGTGTGTAAGTTGTGATTGGTAGAGAAAGACTGTGAGAAACAATATCTGATTAAGTTGTTGGGGTAAATGTTTGGCCATGTGGGCATATGCACGTGAACACACACATCTCTTCCCTTAAAATACACTGGTTCGCTGTTTGAAAGAACTTAATATTGATACCTTTGGCATTCTTCTAAAAGCAAATCTCCTTGCGTCTCTATGGGGTTCATGAATACAATGGGAAAGTGAACTGGTCTCTTTCTTATTTCCTTTTTATAATAATTCTCTGATCAGACGCTTACCAGCAGAATGGGTAAACCAAGTACATCAGTGACTCAAAGCTTCAAAGTGACAGCTCATAAAGGAGTACCAGGATTCTTGCATTGCAAAGAAAAGGAGAATCATCCAGAAGCAGCACACCTCCCCTACCTCTCCTGTGCCCCACCACTACCACTGCTGAAAAGAAGGAAGGAAAAGAGAGACAGGAGAGTATGTGACCACACTTTACAATTGCTGAGGGGAAAAAAAAAACTCAACGATTTTGGCATCAGATTATTTCCAAGTGACTGTTTGCAGCTGTTGGAGCTGCCATCAGCATGAGCTGGAGGCAACAGAGTGCCCAGTGGTGCATCTTACCTGAGAAGCGTAGAAGTGCAGGCAGATGTAGGTGAGACACAGAAGCAGCCCCAGCCCCTGAATGACGGAGGCCACCAGCAATAGCTTGTTCCTCTGGAATCTCCGCCCCGGCACGTTTCCCACGTTCTCCTCCGGGGGTTGGACCCCTTCCATCTTCACAAGCTGGATACAGGGAAGATGAAAACTGTGGCAAAGGGGAACCTGAGAGAGGACTGATCTCTTCCCCACAAAAGACTTGAAGGCAAAACAAGTGTAATAATTAGAAAATACACAGAGGTCCCAGGACCAAAGGGCGATTGAAAGAGCAGAGCGGATTCTCTCAGTTTTAATGCTGCAGCTTTTGCAGGCAGGCGGGGGAACTTCTTTGTGACTAATCTGAATTTCCCCTTTACTTTCTTTCTTTTTTTTTTCTCTGGGCTAACAGGGAGTTGTTTTTGTGGCATTCCAGTTCTGATTTGAGTGACTGTGAAATGACAGTCATAAAAGTGTGCTATTTTCTTAATTTCTCATTGCACCAGTAACCAAATTGTGGGTCACTTGATAAAGATAAAAATCATCATCCGTTGATGTAGGAGCTTGGCTATCCCTTCCCCGAGGTGTCTTAAATCGTAGAAGAGACTTAAGGAAAATGCTGGTCTTAAGTTCTTGTCTGTACTTTAGTAGGTAACTAAGCATAGAACCCATTCTATAGATTGAGAAGAAAAAAAAAGCACACACAGACCATCCTTGGGGTGAAAAAGAGAAAAGAAGAAAATAGGATGGTGGGTCATGTAGAAATAAAGGAGTGAGATCCTCTAGTTTTAGTCCATTACATTATAATAAATAAATTGGTATATATTGGGCATCGACTATACGTCAGACGCTGTGTGGACAGCCTTACAATCTTATTCTCATTTAATCCTTTGAGGCAAGTTTAGTAAATACTTATATGATTAATTTTAAGCATAGCAGAAAAGGAGCAGAAGAGTGTCCTGTCTTTCTCCCCTTCCCTCCACTTTACATTTTCCCCATGCATAATTTTTGCATGAATGAACAAATGAATAGATTGAAGTATGCTTTGAAGGTTGTTCCTTTCTTTGAGGTCGGGGCGGACTCAGAACTTGGAAAGTAAGAGTATTCTACCAATAGACAGACACTACTTACCCTTTACCGCTGAAATAAATGATAAAATTATTTATAATGTCAAGTTCAATTGGACAAATATTTACTGAGTACATAGTAAGCCCAGTGCTGTACTGGACGACATAGGGATAGTGGGAGGGGCTGTTTAAGATAGTATTCTGTCTCTTCCGTGGGAAGGTATATCTCTCTGAGCTCCCCATCAGCCACTCAACAGATATTTAAAGAAAGAAAGGAGGGAGGAATATTTTGATATCAACAGTATGAGATGTTGTATGCAACTTAATTTTATAGAAAATGGCTATGAGGCATATTCAAAAGAAAAACAGTTTGTGAGAGATGGAAAGTACATTTATTATTATAGTATTAATCAATTAAAATATGAATTAATACTCTCATTATAATCATTATGCCTTGCATTTAGAGAACATACCAGTCTTCAGAAGTTCAAGTTTTTGTCTGAAAGATAAGGTAACTCAGATACTCTATTATAGACTCCAAGCCAAAAGTAAAAATCAGTTCATCTAAATTTATCTCTAGATAGTTATTCCCATGAGCAAAGTATGTGTAACATACAGGGTGTGGAGAAAAATTATAAGAGAAAAATCAGTGTGTAGAGCCCAATTCTTGTGTAATAGTTAATAGTCATAAATAAACATTAAAATTGGTAACTATTTACTCATTTATTTTCAAAAACTGACTAAACAAGTCACAGCAAAAAAGCCTAAAATACTATTGGAAACTGAAGAGACCAGCTGAAAAAGAAATAGTGAAAACTATTAACGCTACAAATCATAGACAATATTTTTAAATGACTGCCAAAAGGATGAAATAAATAAACACTTAAAGTGCATACTTGTGCCCTGAGCAGCATCTCTTCTCACTGTTAACATCATGGCTTCTATGAAGAAAAATTGACAACTACTATTTTTCCTTATAGACAATGAGAACTGTGCAACAGAACGAATTTCCGTCTTTGTGCTGTCCCAGGAAAGCACAGCGTCAATATACCAGCATTTGGGCCTGCACAGCTAAGGCACGCCTTTCATCTCCCTTGTCTCAGTCTCCTACTGCCAGATTTTGCCTATTTGTAAGTTTTTGTTGAAGTTTAAGTGACGTTTTACGTTTAATTGTTTCTTTTTTTATTGAACACATTCTCACAGCTTCTTCACAGTTTTTGTGGGACAACGAGGAATATACACGGAAAAATAAATTAGCCTGGAAGTTCCAGGCAAGATCTTTTGATAGACTGTGTAAGAATTTCTAAGTTCATTACTGGGTGGTCTAACATTTGGAACAAGTGAAATCACCATCAGAGATATTACCGCTGGCATTTTAATCTCAAACAGATGGACACATCCTCCATCTTCAAAGTTGACGTTTTTGTTTTTATTTTTGTTTTTTTTAATTATTTTTATTTATTTATTTATTCCCCCAGAGCCCCAGTAGATAGTTGTATGTCATAGCTGCACATCCTTCTAGTTGCTGTATGTGGGACACAGCCTCAGCATGGCCAGAGAAGCGGTACGTTGGTGCGCGCCCGGGATTTGAACCCCGGGCGGCCAGTAGCGGAGCACGCGCACTTATCTGCTAAGCCACGGGGCCAGCCCCCAAAGTTGACATGTTTTTAAAGAGCTCAAGTATGTTACCTGAATCTATGGGCAATTTTTTTTAAGCATCTCACAAAAATCAAACACAGATACACCAGAGGGAACCAGCCTTGAAATAGGAGCCTCAGACTTCATTCCAAGAAATTGTCTTCCCATAGATCTTTAACCTCTAAATGAATAGCCATGTTAAGACAACAGAAAGGTATGCAAAATAAAAAGGCTTTGACAATTGATGGAATACTTCATGTTTAGAAAGCAGCCAAAACTATTTTTGATTTTTTGGCTGTTGTAGGGGTTTTATTTGTTTTTTGTTGTTTTGTTTTGCTTTTTTGGTTTGGTTGGGTTTTTTTCTTGGGGGTGGGGGGAGTGTTGGTGGTAAAATTTGCACTTTTCCTTTGTTTCTAAGTCATTTTTCCATTCAACAAGCATGAGCCAGGTGCCTACATACTGGTGTTGGGGGAAAAGAAAGGAACAAAACATATTCTTAGTCCTCAGGGAGGTTACAGACAGGAAGTCAGGACGAGCACAGCCAGTAAAGTGTTGGGTCCGAGGTGGCTGTGCAGGAGGGAAGGGTGTGTGGGGGCGAGTTCTAGTTCAGACTGGAGTTAAGACGGGAACAGCTTGAGATGAGTCAAGTAATCTTGGGGAAACCAGAAGCTGTCTGTCCATCTAGGGGAGTGGGGAGGAGCAGTAATCGCTGAGCAGGGAGCAAGGGAAATGTAGCCTGGGCAGAAGCCCACTCGTGCACTGCCCATTCAGGGAACTGTGACTAGAGAGGAGGATGGAGAAGGCGAGTGGCCCACGAGAGAGGCTGAGAAGCTGTCCTGAATGGGCTTTTGTTACAAGTTAAGAATTTTGAATTTTATGCTGAGAGCAGTGGGGAAACAGAAAGGTTTGAAGTGGAATGTGATATGATTACGTTTTAGAAAAAAATCTCTCTGAGTGAAATAGAAATTCTCCCAGCTGGGAGAATTTTCCAGGGTGCTCTGTGCCAGCTGAGGAGATGAGTGGAATCTAAAACCCACCTCTTCAGTCAGCTCTCCAAGCCCTCCATCTGGGAGTGGGAGGTTTCATCCTATGGGAAGGGGATCCTTTATCTTCCTACAGAAGTGTGCTCTGCTTCCCAAGCCCTGAATAAAGTGCTGCATCCACCCAGATAAAGGCCCCTTTTTCTACTTCATAAACTCATAGAGGGCACCTTGTTCTAATTCACACAAAGACAGCAGTATGAGCTGGGGCAGTCCTCAGGCTTGCAATTAAAGTGAGATATAGTAAGTCCTAAACCAAAGTAGAGAGGGTAAAGACAGGAGAAGATATTTATAGTGGCTGTTCATTCAGCAAACATTTTGAGAGCCTACTCTGTGTCAACCTCTGAGCATACAAAGAGAGTCATTATTAAGCTCTGCCCTGGCACAGGTGACAGAGTGAGAGGGGAGGTAATGGAAACAAATGCATTTCAAATGTCAAAAACCTGATTTGCCATCTGCCTTCTCAACCTGCTTTTGATCCTAATGTCCCCATTCTGGTTAATGTTTCAGCACTCTAGGATCTCAAAACTCTACAGTCAGCTTTGACTCCTCCCTGCCTCCAATCAGTCAAGCTTTGTAGGGCTATCCCTGCAATATGGCTCATACTTTGCCCCACTTTGCCATTCTGACTGCTTTTCACCCAAGTCCTTATTACTCCTCACTTGAACTCTTGAATTAAACGTTCAACTGTTCTCCCTACTTCCATTCTCTTAATCTCCAATCCGTTTTGCTTTGGCAGGCTCTTTAAACCCAGTGATGAGAAGATCCTACCAAAGGCCTCCATCTCATAGAGAATAAAGTTGAGATTCTTTAGCTTGATATTCAATTTGTTCCATAATGGAACCCCAAGTGTCCTTTCCAAACTTCTCTCCCTCTATTTCCTGATTATTTCTGATAGTCACTTTGCCTCAAATATCTTTGCGCTCCATCTCTGACAATCAAATTCCTACACACGACACACTTTCCATGAAGGGCTGGGTGGCTGCCTTGTGGACTGCTTGCAGTGTTCCAGAAGAGGCTAAACAAAAGCCCTGAAGGAATACTGCTCAGGGGATCTTGGCATGGAGTAGAGATTTGTGGGATCAGTAGTACCCAAAGCCTAGCTGATCATCAGAACCACGAGGAGAGCTTTTAAAAGATGCAGATTCTTAATTCTTTCACTCAAAAAATTCTGATGAGATGAGTTTGGAGTAGTGTCTTTTGAATCTGTATTTCTAAAAGCTTCCATAAGAGCCTGATTTGTGAATCTCCCCAAATGACCTCTTAAAGTCTCTTCGCTGTTACATTTCCATGATTCCCTTCCCTGGGCCTCCCAGAAAAATGCCGCTGTCTCCACCCCTGCGTTGAGAGCATTTATCATGCTCTGTCTTGTCTTATAACTATTTAAATCTATTTCAGTCTTCCCCATGATGTCGCATGATCCTGAGGTCACAAGTCCTGTACCGCACTCACTCACAGGGCCAGAATAGTCTTTCTATAAAGATCTGCCAAATTAAATTGAATTTATTTGCAGTAGATCTGAAGCATGCTATTTTCAGGACCAGAAACGAATGAGAGTCTAAACAAAACTGAAAATGGCACTATTAAATACAGAAGTCTCCTGATCGCTGGACTTTGATCTTAGATGTGAAAGATTAGCAAACCTGAAATGTGTACTTTTCATTGAAACCGGATGTACACCATTAGTTCAAATGCAAATGTGAACTCGTATAATAATATTCCACTTGGGTTTCAGATGCCTTAGCCCCTCTTATCAACCCCTTTTCTTCCGGTGCTGATTTTCCCTTTCATTCTTCATGTTTGCCATTTTGCTTTATCTGGAATTGACCACTGGCAGTTATTTTAGGGTGTGATGATAGATTCTAAAACTTCGTGGCACAAAACAGCCACAACAATTTTTCTATCTGTGGAAATATGCCCTTGAAGTACTACATCACTATGGAAAGCAAATATCTAGACAGGTTTCTCACACTCGCAAAATTACATTTTAAGTTGTGTATTTAAAATGTGTATGAAATGCCAAGAATATATAAAAATTTGTAAGTAGATATTTCAATTCATAACAGAATATAGAGAACTTTCTTTTTACAAAATCATCTTTATTGAAATATAATTACAGACAATAAACTGTATCTATTTAAAGTGAACAATTAGATGAGTTTTGACAGTTGCATACACTCGTGCAACCACCATCACACACAGAACCTTTACTCATCCCCAAAAGATAATTTTCATTAAATAGTAATCATTCCAAAAGCAAATCTAAACTGAGTACACAAGAGATTCCCTCCTCTTTCCAAAATACATTTAGTTGGGTATAAATTGGAGTTAGTATAAGCCAGTGATTCTCAACTGGGGGCGATTTTGCCTCCCAGGAGTCATTTGGTAACGTCTGGAGACATTTTTGGTTGTCTAGATTTGGAGTTGGGTGCTACTGGTCTCTAGTAGATACAGGCCAAGGATGCTGCTAAGCATCCTACAAGGCACAGGACAGCCTCCCACAACAAAGGATTATTGGTAAAATATCATCAGTGCTGAGGTTGAGAAACTCTGGTGTAGATGTCCACATCCATAATTGACCATGAATGAGGCAATACCATATTCACTCTCCGAGTCTTTGCATTTCTTATTGTCCTGTCTGAAATGCCTCTCCACTGCCCAACAACTAATCTGTGAGGTGGGTACTATTTTTCTCCCCATTTTATAATTGAGAGAAACTGAGGCTTAGAGAGATGAACTAACTTGGCCAAGGTCACACAATTAGTACATGGCAGAGCTGGGATCTGAATCCAGGTCCTTTTACTCTGGAGGCTGTTCTTAAACTCAGTGTGATACTATTGATTTTTTAATGAAAATATAAGCTCTATGTCTGGCCTGGGCACTTAGTAAACAATCAATACATCTAAGCAGATATTAACATGTCAAATGCACACAGCCACTAATTCAATAGGAGAGAATAACTTCCTCCTATCAATTAGATCTTATTTTTTTCCAAATTAATGGTGAATGGGAATATAGCTTATGTTTTTTGTTCCTTCTATGTGCCAGGCATGAAAGCCTCCTTTCATTCAATCCTCCTGGGAACACTGTACATGGTTATTGCTAACCACATCTTTAACACGAGGAACCAGAATCTCAGAGTAACTTAACCATAACAGTGTTGGGATTTAAACCAAAATCATCTAGTTTGTCTGTTTGTTTAACTGTAACAGACCTTCATTAGCTGGTGTTATAGACTAGATGTCTGTGTCCCTCCAAAATTCATATGTTGAAGCCCTAACTGCCAATATGATGGTATTTGGAGATGGGGCCTTTGGGAAGTAATTAGGTCATGAGAAGGGGGCTCTGGTCTGATGAGATAAGTGTCCTTATAAGAAGACGCATCAGAGAGCTTACGCCCTCTCTCTACCTACCAAGTGAAGATACAGTGAGAACGCAGCCCTCTGCAAGAGAGGAAGAAAGCCTTTACCAGACCCTGACCATGCTGGCTCCTTGATCTTGGCCTTCAGCCTCCAAACTCTCAAAAAAATTAATTTCTGTTATTTAAGCACCCAGTCTATGGTATTTTGTTATGGCAGCCCAAGCAGACTAAGACAGCTAGAAATTATAAAAATTGTACCAAAAAACCATTGTTTCTTAAACTCTCGCTTCTACCTTCAGATATATATATAAATCTTGTTATCAAGATAAAACTCTTGTTATGGTCATTTTTCAATGTCCTTCTAAGGAACTCTTTCCTGAATATACTTCCTATTTTGGAGCTAGAGTGAAATAATCTATACGAAGCACTGAGCAACCATGTGTCTAGACAGAGTAGGCCCTAAACAGGTGTTAATGTTTTGTGTTTTTTTAAACCTGTAAGGGCTGCTCAGTGCTTATTCTTTCACTAACATATGTTACATAAACCATTTCTTAAAGCTTTCTGCAGGTCCAGTCAGCACTCTCTTTTTCAGAGGGCAGTATCCCCTTATCTCCCTACCCCCAATACCATGGTACGTGGTCTGTCCACTCATTTCTCCCTCCCTAAGTTGTACTACTAAGTGCTTGGGGTATGTCCTTTCTGCAAAAACCACACACACACAAAGCCCTGCAGCTTTATGTAAATTGGCGTAGGGAATTCCTCTAGGCCTCTTCTTCCTACTTGCTGCTGTGTTCCTTGGTGCTTTCTGCAGTTCCTGCTCTTTTTCCTTCCTATATTGGCTCAAACTTCTCAACTTGTCTTGGTTAAACTCAGAAACTAGGTCGCAATTTCCTGTTTCATCACTGACCCAGAAGTCCCAAAGGATGCCCTGCTAGGAATTGCTCAGGCTCCAGGTCTCCCAAATACCTCTGCCCCAATGTGGTGTTCTCTACCACATCACCTTCCCTCTGCTCTACGCTCAGTCTGGGGAAGAAGGATTAGGCTCTTTCTTTAGCCCAGATCATGGTCTGCCCTGTGTCAGAGTTCTGCATGTATGTGCCTGTCTCCCCACGAGGGAGAGACTCCAGGTCCCATCCATTTTCATATGGCCCTGCTCCCCCCAGCTCTAGTCCATGGCTGTGCTCAATACAGTTCTTCAGAGCTTCTATCCTTCTTTCCTTCTACCCTTTTAGCTCCGTGATTCCCCACCCTTCTTTGACTCCACTTTGCTTTTATTCTTGACACTCTGGGCAAAAGTCAGACCTGTCTGCAAATCAAGCTTTGCTACTTCCCATTGGACAAGTTATTTAACCTCCCAGCCTTCATTTAGTCATCTACTATAGATACACAGATAGATAGATAGATAGATAGATAGATAGATAGATAGATAGAGAGATAGATAGATAGATAGATAGATAGATAGAGAGATAGATAGATAGATAGTGAGATAGATAGATTATATATAGAGAGTGAGAAAGAGAGAAACAAATAGTGTCTGATATATGGTAGCATTCAGTAATTGTTAGTTGTCGTTATTAGTATCATTATTGTAGCTTGAAATTGACCATGGTGAGAGTGTTTACACCATGGAAATTGGTAAATAGCACAAACTGGGACTTTTTTCTTTGCTGCTGTACCAGCACACCACTAGTCTAGTGCCACATATTGAAGTGATAATATTTTGGATCTATTAGGTTAAATAAAACATTGTTAAAATTAATTATACCTATTTCTTTTTACTTTTCTTATATGGCTACTAAAAAATTTTATATGACATTGTGATATTTCCATTAGGAAGTGCTGGGCTACATAGACCCTAACCCACATGGTAGCTTGACCCTATCTCACCCCACAATGTGGTCCTCATGTATTTCTGGGCATCCCAGGAAAAGCTCAGATCCTCCAAAAATTGGTATAGGTTGATGCTTGTCACCTTTGTCAGCAGTTCTCTCTTTGAATCGTTATTTTTCCTGAGTCCTCAGGCCCTTTGCATGGTCTAATCACCTTGACATTCCAGGCTGATCTCTCTACATCCCTGTTCCTATTTGCTGTGGAAGATCCACAGGTACTAGGAATGTCTATTCACAGCACCCAAGAGCCCAATATCTCTATCTCAAGGGTCTCTACCCACTTCACAGTTTCCAGGTGGCAAGGGAAGGGCCAACTCAATGCCCACCAATGAAAAAATCCTAAGGATCCTTATACACAGAAGCCCCATCTTCTTATACTCTCTCTCCAGTTACTAAGACCTCATCTTCTATCCCTGGCCCAGGGATAGAAGGACAAAATTCTACGAAGGCTAAAATTCCCCTAACATACATTGATGTTTCCTAGCTGCCCCCACCTTTAACTTTTACATTATATTAAAGCTCTTTCATAATGTGTAAAATGTGGGATTCTGTTATTACAAGGTTAGTAAAAATCAATATTTTTCATTGGTCTTTTAGTTATTGCTTAGAAAAATAAAAAGAGAGAAAGGTTCATTTGTTTGTTTTCTTTTTTTACTTGTATAGAAGATTGATTAATACTAACAACTTATATGAGCAGTAACACACAGTAATCTGGGCAAGATGTAAAGTGCCATGACTACCAGGATTGTGGCAATAGAGACAGTGACAAATGATCAGATTTGGGACATGCTTTGGAGGTAGAGGAATAAGACTCTCTGGATTAGATATGGTGAATGAAGGAAATCAAGGAATCAAAGGTGACTTTTGAGTGATTTGGCTGAGCAACTGTGTAGTGGTGCCACTAACTGAGTTAAGAGGAAGACTGAGGAGAGCAGATGGGGGGAGGCAGTCTGCAAATCAAGAGCTCAGTATTGGACAGCTCCTCATTTAAGCACCACGGATGTGCTTAAAATGACTCCAAGAGTCATTTTATTCTCCCCATTTTACAGATTAGGAAACTAAAGCACAGAGAGGTTATGTAACTTGGCCAAGTTCATTTGGCTAACACACTTCATGTGATATTTTTCCTTACACAGCAGTGTAGAGGTTAAGATTGCTGAGTTCTAGTCCCAGGACCACCATTCACTAGTTGTGTGACCCTTTGGCAAGGCACTTAATTTCTCTCAGCTTTGATTTTGTCCTCTTGAAAATGGAAAGTTTTCTGCTCAGAGTTTGTGTGAGGGTTAAGAGAACAAGACAGGCAATGTGCATGACATAGAATATAATAAATGTTCAGTAAATGTTACCTAATATTATAGTTGGTCACCTCCAAAGCTCAGAATATTGTAGCATTATGATCCTGAATTTACTCCAACTAAAAGAACCCATCTGGAAGTATATTTTCTCCCTCCAATTGGCCTTCAGTTTTGGTCCTATTTCTCATTGTTAAAACTGCATATTAGAAAATGAAAAGCTGCTTGCCTATGATGAATACTTTCTGACGTCTAAAAATTAGGGGGTGGGAGGGAGAGTGATAAGTAAACCTGAAATAAATCCTGACTAAGTAAAGGAAACATCAGAGGCAAAAGACAAGACATGAAAACTCCACTGAAAGGGTCTGAAATGACCAAAGAGAAAAAGTCCCAACCTTAATCAGGGAAAGTTAGTTGCATCAGTGAAAAAAAAATAACCACACATGATACAATCAGGCAGTAGAGATCTTGATACTGGAAAGCCAAAGGTGAGGTTATTCGAGAGCATTCCCCCCCACACTGTCCTCACAGGAAGAACTGGTTCATAATCAGCAAGATTGAGCGATTTTAGCTTAAACGCCTGGAAAATTCCTTCCCTGAGTCCACGAGGTGCAGCAGCCTCCTCCACCATCCCAATGGACACTCTAACATCAGAATGCCTTTGGTGATGTTGTCCCTTCTCTATCATGGTATGCCCTTTGGCCAAAACAAACAGCAGCGGAAAAATCAGTGCCAACTGGATGGGGAGGACAGAGGGAACTCTTCTGAAGAGTCAACAAAATGGTGCCTTCTCAATAACTTTTCAAGGTAAAATGAGGATGCGATCATTAAGACTGATATGAAAATCTATCAGAGGAAGCAAGGCACAAGCCAGACCACAGAGAGACGAGTCGAAACGGCTGAAGTGTTGTGGTTTTTTTCAGAAGTATAGGGCCCACCCCACCCAAAATTCAGCTCATCCCAGGCAGGCTTTCTCCAGGTTGGATCCTGGCTACACCTGTGGGGTGAGTCCCTGGTTCCTACACTCTGGGGAGATAGTCTAGTATAACTGAGCAAGAGTTCCAGAGACAGGCTGCCTTTTCAGTCATAATGTAAGAGTTATTGGAGTAATTGGGCAAATTGCTTAATTTTTTTAAGCCTTGGTTTCCTCATTAATAACTGTGGGAAGGGTATAATGATTGTCTCTGATCCCTAACTTCACAGAGTTGCTGTGAGATGTGGGTGAGATAATGCATGTAAAGCACCTGGCACATAGATTTTAATAAGTGTTTACACTTATTATACCATTGTCTGGAGCTTCATTCTGGTTAGACGAGGATTTCTTAGTGGAAATAAGTCTTTTTTAAAAAACTGTCAGGAATTTGTTCCTTTTCAGTCCATTTCTTGGCTTGCCACCACTCTAGAAAAGAATATTTGTTCAGCACCCACTAGGTGCCCCTTTATGAGAACATAAAGTCTCAAGAATAAAAAGAAAGAGACACAGGAAGACTAGACAAAGGTGGATTTCAGAAGTTCACTGGAAGAGATGAATCAGTGAGGAGGGCTTAGAAAGACAAGCTTTCATATGCCCGTGAAAGTTAGGACCATTTCTGATCTGTTGTAGAGTTGTGATTTCCTCTTGAACATTATTTTGATCCCTCTTCCTTCTTTTCCCAAATATATCATAGAAACCTAGACAACTAGAAAAATGGTTGGCTGGAAACAAATAGGAAAGGGGAGTAGAGAAACTCGATTGTGTGTCTGTATCTTGTTTCACTAAAAGCTCCAGGAGGAGAGAAACCCCAGGGGAAAGAATACGTGGTGGCTGAAAGCAGAGAGCTGGCCAGTTAACCCTGGGGACACTCAGACAATGAAGAAGACACAAATGAGGGGTTTGCCTGGGGGGATGCCTGTGAAGGCCACAGTAACTCTGGTGCAATATGCCCAGCCCAAAGCCCCCAGGTGATTTCCTCCTCAGAAAAGGCAGCCTGAGCTAGATTCATGGCTAGAACACTAGACTGGGGGGCAGAAAGCTGAAGATGCTACTAGGGTAATTTATTACCAAATCAGAACACTTTGTGAGTAAAAGGGAAGACTATTCAAAATAATGCTGAGTCAACAGCACACACCAGGACTGTCCAAGCAAGTCAAGACATGACCACGCTAGTCAGTGTCCATTGTTCCACTCTATTCACAAACACATAACTAGAAGACTAGAAGATGTTTGTTGGGGAGCAAAGGAAAGAAAAAAGGGTGGATGAGTGCTGGGGAAGGAAACAAACATTTTTTAAAAGCACTCTGGTGTACCAGGCCTGTCGAGGGGGCACTTTATATTCATGGTCTCATGTAAATCCTGCAGAGTGGGAATTATAGGGGAAGTGATATAGCTGGAATGTGAACTCATAACTGTCTGAAGCTAAAGCACTGCATCCTGGGGTCCATGCTCCCACCCAGGTCCCGGCACTCACCACCTCATTGGTAGGCCATAATGATGATAGATGCTCTTATGGAGTACTTTGAAAACTCTACTGGATATTTTGTCCCTGGTAGCTCATTATAATCATCAAAAACCTGCAAGGCAATGAGGAAACTGAAGTTCAGAGAGGTTAAGTAACTTCCCCAAGATCACATACTGGCAAGTAGTAGAGCAAAAATTCAAACTCATGTCTATCTGGCTGCAAAGCCAGTATTCTCACTCATGAGGCTGCAGAGAAGAGTAATGAGATTAAATTGAGTGCACGGGAGTGGGTTTGCAATGCTGTGCAGCATGAGCAGATGGAGAGGGCATGGCCACAGTAGCAAACTTTCCCACCCAAACCTCAGCTCCAGCCAGGCCTGTCCTCCCTGCCACCTAGACCCTCTGCCCACTATGTTTCTTGCCACCCCTTTGCAATTAATTGACCACACTGTTCTCCCATCTTATAATCATCTCCACCTCCTCTCTGCCTATCTATGAACTAACCTTCTTCATGGTTACGCCTTATTTCCGCCACAGTGTTTTATTAGTAGAGTTCTGTTTCCTGCCTATCCTGGCAGTAATTTTTCTTTGCACAGAGACTCTAAGCAACTTTCAGAACTGTGGCTCTTACTCCCTTTGTTATCCCACAGCAACTAGAAAGTTACAGTCCTGTGGTAAGAGGTGGGTTAAACTCTCCTGAATTAGGTTGAATTTTTATAGAGAACTTCCTCCCCTCTACCCAACACTGAAAGAGGAATTCCCCAGGAAAAACAGAAGTCACTCTTTCTCACACATACACATCTTCTTCTCTAAGTCTTTTCTGACCTCTAAATATCACCAACACTCAATTTTCATAGATCACGGTGGAATGAAAATCCATTGAAAATGGAAAATCATAAATAATCCCCAGATCTCCATTTGGTCATTAACCTTCTTCCTCCTCACTTTGAGCCAATCTTTTAAATTGACTTCTCTCTCTAACACGTGTGCATGCTTGACCTTGCCCTTGGGCCAGAATTTTTTGCAATGCACCAAAATTCACAAGACAATATGTTCCATAAGGGAAAGGACTGATGTGTCTCTCAGGGCCTGCCACCTGTAGGTGTTTTAAGCATTTTTTGAATGAATGAAGCCCAGATGGATGATAGCTGTGCCAGCAAATGTCAGGTTAGACAGAGCCCCAATAATTTCTGGGTGCTATGTAAGCCCTTAGAACTTAGATACAACCTGAGTAAAAAGAGGAACTATGAACTGAAATTAAATTGCCACGCTTGGGTCAAAATACAGGGAGCTTAAAAATAGAAAAATAGAAATTAAGTTGGCTATAATTCTTGAACACAGAGATTGTAGATGGAGAATCACACCAACTACAAATGTGGACGAGAAATAAGAATTTTCTGGTCCTTTTACTAGATAATAAAAGAACAAAACAAAGACTATTAAGCATCCAGTAATCTAGTAAACTCTCATTTGTTTATTTTTTAAAATAAGTTTATTTTATCTGTTGACAAAATGTGAGTAATAATGATATGTGTGATTATTTTTAAGTTAAAGAATGAGTCAGGTATCGATTTGGGTGGGCATAATTCATCATAACTAATTATAGGTACATCATCCTTCACTTCATGTTTTTTCAGAGCATGATCACAGAGTCAATTTTGTACAAATATCCATGGGGCAGATTACTAGTTGTCCCCAAAAATCTATTTTTCTCTTATTCTTAGGCCTTTTGTCATCCAGGTTCCCACATTGTCATACATTTCCCACATTCCCTAGCAGTTGTGGTCATGTGATTTAGTTCTTTCCAGAGGAATGAGAGGAAGTTATATATAAATATATATATATACATATATATATATTTTCTTTATCACTTACTCAGAAGGAAATTGCTTCCCCTAGACTTCCTCTCTTTTCTGCTCCTTTGAACTGAAACAGGGATAGGCTACATGATTTAGCTTTGACCATGCAGAGGAGCACCATTCCCTAGAAGGCAGAGCAACAGGATGGAAGGGGCCTGGGCCCGTGATTGACCTCATAGAGCTAGACTGTTATATGAGAGAAACATGACTTCTATCTTCTTTAAGTCACTGTATTTCAGGGTCCCTTTTTCAGCATCTTAGCTTTTTCTATAATTAATACAATTAGAGAGAGATTCATCAGTTTTCTCAAGGGCCTTCTTAATCTTTGTGTATCAAATCCTTCTCCTTTGAATCATCCAATCATGTTATCATCTTTGTTGATTCCCTCTTCTACGGTTGTCAACTGATCTGAATCTGCCTGAGCCTCATTTTTCAAAAGGTTTAAGTGTGATTCTCCAATTGTCCTTTCACAGACTCCTTAATATCTTGACTCTCGCAAGATTTGCACCGCTCAATTTACTTCGTATTCAAATGTTCACAACCATAGACTTACAGAAGATGGGGAAGGATATTTATGTGGGGACTAATTTCATTATTAGCCAATTCATTAGTAAATATTTTATATTGTAAAAAACTTCTGCTTCTCCTTATGTCTTAACTGCAGGGACTTGGATAATACTACTTAAGTGCCAATCCTCATACTTGAGAAGGATTTCAAAAGGTGTTCAGGAAATGGAGAGTTGTTATGTCTATTCTTTTAGTGGTTAACCTAGATTCTTTAATTTGCATATTGAACTAACTCTAAATGTCACAAATATTTTTACCTTCCTCAAACACTACACAGATCTTAGAATGTTTTAACTCCAATCAGCATCACTCCCTGAACTCAAATGCTACAGCTGTCTAGTATTTTCCTTCTATCTTGTTTTGATTTGTCCTACCAATTAGGCATTATCATTACTATTGTTATTTTATATAGTCAATTTTTGTTTTTATTTAACTACTATTTACTACTAAACTACTAATAGTTTAATAATTGAACTATTATTTATTAATATTTAGTCACATATCTGCTCATCATTTCTTTTTGTAACTCAGACTTTCCACTCATGCTCAAACCCCAGAGAGGACTGGCTTGTGGTTATAAATTCTCAGGGGAGTTTTTTTAACTCCACTCAAACCAAGATCAAACCAGACAAGTTGCCTTGTTGTCTCATTCTACAGAGCAGGTTCATTTTGAGGTTAGCCTTAAACTGAAGCCATAGCTCTTTGGTGTCCCAGCCTCATGTGTAGGTCTCCTGAGAGCCCCAGCTTAGGCCAAGCTTAGGCTTTATCCCTTATCTTCCAAGTCCTGTGCATCCATCAAAACAAAACTTCAAGGTTACCAAAGTTTGTCAGATAACCTCAAATGAAATCTGCCTTGATGTTTATTTGCCCTCAAGGTTCCCATTTCCAATAATTTTTAACCTCTGTGGACGTCTTCTTTTCTTGCTGGCTCAGAGATGCATTTTTAAAATATTCTTTGTATTCTATCCATTTCCTTTGGTTGTTTTCAACTGGAGGGTAATTCAGGATACCTAACTCCCTTGTTGGCAGTTTGCAATTCCTCATTTTAAACAATTAACATTTTCCTAAATAAGGACTCTGACACAGTGTAATAATAATAATAGCTGATAGTCACTGAGTGTTACTATAACCTGGATATTGTTAAATGTGCTTTACTTACAGTAAATCATCTGATCCTTACAATATCAGTAGAAGGTCAAACCCAGATAATCTGACTCCAGAACCCATGTTATTAACTACTACACATTCTGTACCTACAAGGCATGAATAACAAAAGAAGGTTCAATTTCATATGTATAGGAGGAAAAATATGCAAATCTTTCCTAATTAATTCAACCAGTGAAAACTCCACAGACATGTCAGGAATTGCATTTCCAGGACTTGGAATGAGTCATGTATAGTCTCTATGTTTGAGAGACTCACACCTGCTACACAGGTGGGGTTACAGGTATAGCATAAAGCCAGGATGGTAATAGGTTTCACCAGATATGCCACATCCTTTATGTGGAGTGACTATATGGGGCCCTGCCTTGAGAAGGAGACTGAGGTTGTCTCTAAGCTCAGTGAGAAAAAGGGCTTTGACTTATTCTCAGTGTCTGTCATGGACCAGGATGTGGAAGTGTCATCTCTGGGATACTCTTGACCTAAGGACGTGGAACAGGGCAAAATCCAGTCTTGAGTCAAATCTTCCTGCTGCCCACCCTGGCCAACTGATCCAACCTTCCCCAGACTCCCAACTTCTGCCTTCTTTCCTCTTCCTACTTCGCAGTAAGTGGAAAGCCTTACCCAGATAGGTCTAAAGTCATCCTCTCTCCACAATTCTTTTCTCTCAGCTGTGTTTTATGTAACTTTATTAAATGCAGCTTTGCAGATAAACTGGCCCATGTTTTCAAAACTGAGAAGAAACAAGAGTGAATAAAATAAAAGTGAGCATAGAAAATTCTGTTCTAAGTGGTGGAGAGGGGAGGGACTGTCCTGAGTTTTCAGAGCTTTGTCTTTTTTCTTTTTAATTATTTTATTGAAGTCATATTGGCTTACAACATTGTGTAAATTTCAGGTGTACATTATTATACATCAGTTTCTGTATAGAGTGCATTGTGTTTACCACCAATAGTCTAGTTTATTCATCACCATACGTGTGTGCCTCTTTACCCCTTTTGCCCTCCCCCCACCCCTTTTCCCTCTGGTAACCACAAACCTATTCTCCTTATCCACATGTTTGTTTATCTTCCACATATGAGTGCAATCATACGATGCCTGTCTTTCTCTGTCTGGCTTATTTCACATAACGTCGTGCCCTCAAGGTCAATCCACTGTATATATATATATGTATATATGTGTATATACATATATATATATATGTATATATATATATACACAGCACATCTTCATTATCTGTTCATACATTGATGGGTACTTGGGTCGCTTTTACCTCTTGGCTATTGTGAATAATGCTGCAATGAACATAGGGATACATAAATCTCTCTGAATTATTGATTTCATCTTCTTTCAATAAATACCCAGTAGTAGGATAGCTGGATCATATGGTATTTCTATTTTTAATTTTTTGAGAAATCTCCATACTGTTTTCCATAGTGGCTGCACCAGTTTGCATTCCCACCAGCAGTGTATGAGGGTTCCCTTTTCTCCAAATCCTCTCCAACACTTATTATTTCTTATGTTGTTAACTATAGCCATTCTGATGGGTAAGGTGATGTTTAATTGTAGTTTTGATTTGCATTTCCCTAATAATTAGTGATGTTGAACTTCTTTTCACATGCCCATTGGCCATCTATATATCTTCTTTGGAAAAATGTTCATATCCTCTGCCCATTTTTTGATTGGGTTGTTTGTTTTTTTGTTGTTGAGTTGTATAAGTTCTTTATATATTTTAGAAATTAACCCCTTGTCAGATATGTGATTTGCAAATATTTTCTCCCAGTTGATGGATTGTGTTTTCATTTTGTTCATGGTTTCCTTTGCCTTGCAGAAGCTTTTTAGTCTGATGTAGTTCCATTTGTTTATTTTTTCTTTTGTTTCCCTTGCCTGAGTAGACACGGGATTCAAAAAGATAGTGCTAAGACTGATGTCAAAGAGTGTACTGCCTATATTTTCTTCTAGGACTTTTATGGTTTCAGGTCTTACATTTAAGTCTTGAATCCATTTTGAGTTAATTTTTGTGTATGGTGGAAGATAACGGTCTACTTTCATTCTTTTGCACCTCCCTCTCCAGTTTTCCCAACACCATTTACTGAAGAGAGTTTCCTTTCTCCATTGTATGTTCTTGGCTCCTTTGTTGAAGATTAGCTGTCCATAGATGTGTAGTTTTATTTCTGGGCTTTCAATTCTGTTCCACTATCTGTGTGTCTGTTTTTCAGCCAGTACCGTGTTATTTTGATTACTACTTGAAGCCAGGGATTGAGATGCCTCCCCAGCTTTGTTCTTTTTTCTCAGGATTGCTTTGGCTATTGGGGTCTTATGTTGTTTCATATAAATTTTAGGATTCTTTGTTCTATTTCCATGAAGAATGTCATTGGGATTCTCATTGGGATTGCATTGAATCTGTAGAATCATTTAGGTAATATGGGCATTTTAACTATGTTTATTCTTCCAATCCATGAGCATAGAATATCTTTCCATTTCTTTATGTCTTCTTTAATTCTTTCACTGATGTCTTATAGTTTTCAGTCTATAGGTCTTTCACCTCCTTGGTTAAATTTATTCCTAGATATTTTATTCTTTTTGTCATGATTGTAAGTGGGATTGTATTCTGAACTTCTCTTTCTGCTAGTTCATTCTTAGTGTATAGAAATGCAACTGATTTCTGTAAGTTGATTTTATACACTGCAACTTTGCTGTAGTTGTTGATTATTTCTAATAGTTTTCTGGTGGATTCTTTAGGGTTTTCTATATATAGAATGTCATCTGCAAAGAGTGACTTTTACTTCTTCTTTTCCAATTTGGATATCTTTTATTTCTTTTTCTTGCCTAATTGCTCTGGCTAAAACTTCCAGTACCATGTTGAATAAGAGTGGCAAGAGTGGGCACCCTTGTCTTGTTCCTGTTCTCAGAGGAATGGCTTTCAGTTTTTCAGTATTAAGTATGACGTTGGCTGTGAGTTTGTCATATATGGCTTTTATTATGTTCAGGTAATTTCCTTCTATACTCATTTTATTGAGAGGTTTTGTGCTGGGGGGCAGTGAGGAAGATTGGCTCTGAGCCAACATCTGTTGCCAATCCTCCTCTTTTTGCTTAAGGAAGATTGTCACTGAGCTAACACGTGTGCCAATCTTCTTTTATTTTGCATGTGGGACACTGCCACAGCATGGCTTGATGACCAGTGTGCAGGTCCATGCCAGGGATCTGAACCCGCAAACCCCGGGCTGCCAAAGCGGAGCATGCAAACTTAACCACCACAGCATTGGGCTGGCCCCTTATTGAGAGTTTTTATCATAGTGGATGTTGGATCTTGTCAAATGCTTTCTCTGCATCTGTTGAGATGATCATGTGATTTTTACTCCTCATTTTGTTAATGTGGTATATCATATTGATTGATCTGTGGATGTTGAACCATCCCAGCACCTCTGGAATAAATCCCACTTGATCATAGTGTATGCTACTTTCAATGTATCGTTGTATTCAATTTGTTAATATTTTTTTGAGGATTTTTGCATCTATGTTCATCAACGATATTGGCCTGTAATTTTCAGCTCTCTAAACCCAGAAATAAGGAAGGCATTTTTTAGTGGTGACAAGTGTAAATTCTGGAGTCATTCTGCTGGAGTTTTAATCTTAGCTCTACAACCCACAAGCTATTAGACTTTGGGCAAGTTGGTTAACATCTCTAAGCCTCTTTTCCATCATCTGTAAAATGGGGATAATAATTATACCTATATCATAGAATAGATGTAGACCAGCAATTCTCAAAGATCACACTTGAGAACTACTTTTGTAAGACCAGGTATCAGCAAACTTCTTCTGTAAAGGGCCAGATAGTAAATATTTTCGACTTTGCAGGCCATACAGTCTTTGCCACAACTACTCAATCCTGTCATTGTAGCGCAAAAGTAGCCATAGGTAACATATAAACAAATGAACATGACTGTGTTCCCATAAAACTTTATTTACAAAGACAGGCAGCAGACAGGAGTTGGCCCCAGGCCATAGTTTGTTAACCCCTGGTATAGATCAAATGAGATAATGAATAAAAATTACTTATCACAATACCTGGCATATAATTTAATTATAGCAAATAGTTAGCTAATGGTTGCTATTATGACAAGTTTTTTAGCTTTCTACCACAAACACACACACAACAGACCACAGCAAGATTGACAAGCTTTAACAATACAATACTATCTTCTGCTTCCTGCCTTTCATCGTAAGTTGAATAATCAAGTTAACCCAACTGATTGCTGAAATGATAGATTCAAATTGGTTAAAGAAATAATAATGAGGTATTAACAGAAGTTAAGTAAAAAGGTATCAAGAGTTTTAGGAGTTTGCAAATACACTTCATAGCAAGGCATGGTTTATTGGACAAGCACAGGTCCAGCTATCTGGAGCTCTGAGTCCTAGTTCCAGATCTGTCATTAACTACCTTGTAACCTTAGACTTCTCTGGACCTTAGTCTCTACATGTTCAAAATCGAAGACATTAGATAGCGTGTCAATTTCCTATTGCTATAATAATGCTGTGTAATAAACAACTACCAAATATCAGTGGTACATAACAATAAGCAAATATTTAGCTCAGGAATTTGTGTGTCAGCTGCAGGTCAGCTGACTGAGGCTTGACTTGGTTGGGTGGTTCTGCTCCACATGTCTCTCACTCTCTTTCTGGGACCAGTGGAAGAATCTGGACAACTTCTTCTCACGGCAATGATAGAGGCGCAAGAAGACAAAACAGAAACACATAAGGTCTCTTAGGTTCCAGGCTTGGAATTGGCATACCATCATCCAGCCTTATTCTACTGGCCTAAACAAGTCATATGGCCAAAACAAAGTCAAAGAGTAGGGAAATGTATGTCTGCCTTTTCAGGGAGTAGAACTTCACAGTCCCAGGGCAAAGAACGTGGTTGCAGGGAAGAACCAGAGCCATTAACGACATACACTACAATCTGTATCTAAGATCACTTTCATCTCTGATAAAAATGATAGCATATTTTAAATTAAAAGGCTTACCTATGCGGTTTTTCAAGACACTAAGACCCTTGGTTACTCACATGATTTCTTCAAATTCACTTGGGCCAATAAAAGGAAAGAAAGAGGGACAGGGAGAGACAAAGATAAAATCAGGGGAATGAGAAGGAAGAGTGGCATGAGGGGTGGGGCTATGAAGAAAGAGAGGAGCGGGGGTGAAGGAAGAGAAGGAGGGAGGGAAGCTGGGAGACATGAGAGAGAAGGGAAAAGTAAGGGGATGAGGACAGGATGTGAAAGGGAAGAAATTAATGACTAAACTCATTCTTGGAGAACCCCATCCAACTGTAACCTGAACTAGCAAAGTTATTAGAAGCCCGTTAGAAAAACATGTAGCTCATTCTTAGGAACTAGGCTTAAAAAAGATATCTATTATGATTCCACCCAGAATGAGCTGCATGGAAAATGTGGTTGTCTAATATACATTTTATTTTTAATCTTTCTGTAAAGCTGATTTAGCATAAAGCATGTCTAATTATTTTAAGCTTGTAAAGCTTTTATTACAGAACAAATCAAATTTCACAGAAAAGTATCCATGTCTAAGAATTGAAAGTGAGATTTTAAACCATACTTTTTTTTATTATTGGGCTTATTTTCTACCACAGTTTCAGATCATATTCATAGCTTTACCTCATCTTTTTACAACATTTACTGATTGATGTTGGCACTTTCAGACTATAAGTCTCTGATATGAGACTGAGTTTCATCTTAAAGTGTTTCCAGCATTATGTTCTGTTATTTTCATCTCACATGTGTTTCCCTTATTTTTATGTCTTCTTTTTCAACTGTTTTCTACAATATAATTTTAGGCCTACAAACAAAGAAAATTTTGAGGTCACCTAATTTAGTAAGAAAGAAAAAATGTCTCCAAATGTTTATTTTTATTAAGGTGCTATTATGACAAAGGTTAAGACATGTTTATAACTAAAGAATTAGAAAGCTGGAATCAGCCAAGAATCTGAAACCATAGTGATTAACATTTTCCATCTATAGACCTCTAAACTCTGAAACTAGCACGAACCAATTTGTGTTTGGAGGCAAGTGAAGTGTAGGAGGCAAGAGCACAAAGCAGGTCTGAAGCATCTAGGTTCCAGCCCCAACTCTGCTGCTAATTACTGGGCAAATGACCCAACCTTCCTGTACCAACCTTGCCTTATCCACAACAGGAGGAGATCAGAAAACCAAAGACGTCGAAGTTTTATCCCAGCAAACACGTCTTACAAAACATTCTTGTCAATTTTCACTGAGTTTTTTTCTTACTCTGGCCAGATAACCCATTGAAAGCATTGAGTTTTTTCGTTTGGGTTCTTTTGGTTATTCGTTGTCATCAGATACCAACTTAATTATGTCTCAGTGGTACAGATCCTGAAGCATCCATTAGGTAAACATTGTAAAGGAATCATTTATCAGCAAGAAAGGAAAAACAAGTCCTGAATGCATCTGATGTGACAGGCACTGTGCCAGGTGTATTGTTTTGTCATTTCATCTTTACTGCAATCCTTTGAGGGAGATTTATTTACCTTGTTTAACAGAAAAAAAGAAATTGAGGTTCAGAGAAAGTTACTAAGCCATTCAAAGTCACTAAATCACTCATTTATTCATCCATTTAATAAATATTTATTGAGTGTGTGCTCTATGGCAGATATTATTCTAATGGAGGAACAGACAATAAAAGATTACTCAGACAAAAAAACAAACAACAAACAAATAAGTATCATAAGAACTATGAAAAAAACTAAGCAGGGTAGGAAGCTAGGGAGTGAACAGAGACCCACATGATATAAAGGAGAGATCCAGGCAAAGATCTGGAGAGAAGAAACAGCAAGTATAACAACCCTGAAGCAGAAACACAGCCACTAAGTAATGGAGCTAGCATTTAAAATCAGGTCTGTTTGACATGCAAAGTTCATTTTTCTATCATGCCCCAAATACAAAGGTACATTTAATTGATTTCTCTGGAACAGGCTGTGAGGATAAAACTTCAAAATATCTTTAGCAAAAAAAAAAAAACTTGTACTCCATCTTTATCAAAACCAGCAATCTAGAAAAGGTGGCTTTAAGGGCTTCTGGTTAGAAGTGAGGAAAGTTTTCCAGAATGGGCTATAAAGAAAGCCTGCACCTTCTGTTGAAAGGAATTTCAAAGCATAGTTCATATAAGGTGTGGGTGAGTGAGAATGTGCTCCAGCCCTTGTGGCTTTGAGACTTATAATTTAGTGGCAAAATCCATCTTTTCCAGGAAACTTATTATTGAAAAGAAGGCAGAATGAACACAATGGTAGGGATGAGGTATTACAGAACAAGGCTATCAGAGGGCCTCTATATTCTTACTCACTTTCTAACTTCTACTTTTAGATGCATAGGATAATATCACTACAGGTTTAGAAAGAACTTTTTCCTATGATACATCCCATTGGAATCCATCCATTATCTATCAACCATACCACCACCCCTCCACAAAGGGCCACTCAGACTCACAACGTCATTCAATCATTTCAGAATCAATCTGCTAAACTCTAATGCATATCACAGACATAACAACGGCAAGTCTGAAAACCTGCTAGCCACCTCCCAGATACAGAGCAGAACACTCATCACCTCCCTCCCTCATGTCCGGTCCCCCCAGGGTCCAGCCATGGATCTTTCTAGGTTGATCCTTCATCTGTAACCCTTCACCCAGCTTACCTCGTTCTACAATGTTATCTGTCCTTCTTGTAAATGTGTGATTTTTCTCATATCCACATCCTCTTTCCTAGACCATCCTCACATCCCCCTCTGTTCAAGAACAACTTCCACTCCCCAGGAACTTGTATCTCACCTATTTCCCCTGATCAGGGAGGCCAGCAGATTTTTACATAGTAACTAGAATCTCATATGATCCTGAAAAAAAGACCCTGAATTAAAGGGAAAAGGGAGGATGAGATGGATAATTTCAGGCCACTTCTAACATAGTGGAGTCTACAGCCTTGGGGCAAGAGGCACAGACAATCATCTGTTGCTCGTTGGCACGTTCAAGTCCCTTTAAAGGCAATAGGATTTACATAAACTACAGAACGGGCTTGTTGGGACCTGTAGATGCTGTTGATACATTCATTTATTTTTCTGCTGAAGAGCCATTTCTTGTCTATGTAATTTTAAGTTCAGATCAGAAACTAATTACAAGCCATAGGGAGTCAATCATCTGACCAACCATCTATCCCCAGTCCCTATTTATGTTTGAGTCACCTTTGTATATTCCTACCAAGGATCTCCCAGTCTCAGCTGCATCACACTCAATGGTCAGGGCTCACCACCTTCCTAGAGAATCAATTCCTTCCTTACAGTGCCTTCAGATCCAGCTTCTGGTCCTTGGTTCCTTCATATTTCTACATTGAGTGCCTAGAAATTTCCAGCGACAAGTGCACTCTACAGCTCTCTCTATGCAGCAGCAGACAATTCCAAAAAGAAGGCATACTGCAGGCTGTGGTGGTGAAACAGGTAGCAGAAGAGCTGGAACAAAAGACGTTAAGAAATGTCTTCAAGCAAAGAAAGTATCACTTGATTTTTACGACCCTGACTAGATTATGTATAATCTAATTTTGTAACTAATTTCGGGAGTATAAAACAGTGGCAAATAATGGGATCCAGAGCATCAGATTCCAACCTCAAATTTGCCGTTAACTAGTACCTGACTTAGGACAACACACGTAATCTCTGAGTACCTCAGTTTTCTCATCTGAAAATGCAAGGAAGGGTGTTGGAGGAGGAGAAGGATACTAGATGACCGCCAAGATCCCATGGGGGTATAGGACAAAATAACGGGTTTTGGCATCAATCAGATGCAAACTCCAATTCTGTCACTTTGTGTGTGATTCTGTGCATTGCTGAGCACATTTTTAGCCTCCCTAAGCCTATCATTTGTCTCTAAGATGAGGATGATGATTACTACCTCATGGGACTATTGTATAATCAAATGATGTTTCCAATATGAATTCTTGGCACTCAAGAAACGCAACATCCCTTCCTTCTTTCTTTCAGTGATCCACTCCTGGAACCTAACCTAATGCCCAGTTCACTCAGGAGCCAAGTCTGCCCTCATGTCCCAGAACAGAAATCTGCCAACCCAAGGATATACCTGTTGACATTGAAAATTAACAGCATTAACTTGGAAGGAAGGAAGGAAGGGAGGGAGAGAGGGAGGGAAGGTGGGAGGGAGAGAAGAGAAGAGAAAGAACGGAGGAAGAGAGCAAGTGAATAAACCAGGGTGGGAGGGCAGTTCAGAGAAATTCCCTTCGATTTGGCTTTTGTCCTCTCACTCTCAGGAGAACAAAGACCCAGGAAAGTTCAGGGCACAGGAAACCTAATTTAACTCTCATTCTCTCAACTAGAGTCATCTGTCCACCCCCAGTCTTGCAACAGACACATCATCTGATATTTATGAAAAGCTTTCAACATTTTCTGTCACATTTTCCCCTAATTTCATCCTCACAAGGACCCGGCATGGTGCATAGAGCAGGTCCTATTATTCTCCATCTAACAGAAATGTCTGTGACCTACCAAAGATTATCCAACCAGCTTGTGACAGCTGAAAGAAAGGTGTAAGTTTCTTGTCTTCCACTGCAAGTTCCTTCCAGCTAAACCAGGATGCCTTCATGTCTATTTGTCCTCACTAGGAGGAGTCCAAAGTGGCTACAAGAGAATTGGCTCAGTGGTTGGAAATCCACTCCCCAAAAGTCAGGTTCCTATAATCTGGCCCCCACATTCTGCCTCTTCCTTTCCTTTCTTCTTTCCTTCCTTCCTTCATTTCTTATTTCTTTGGAATCAGTTACACAGAATTGAGTTAATCATAACTCCCATTTTGTGGACACCATCATTTCAGTTAGGAAAAGACACCTCATGTGTTGTATCTTACTTTATTATTTTTTCATCTTCATTCCCCACCCACAATTCCATTTCCCTCCCCTGCTCCAATGACAAACGCTCTTTCCAATCCACGTTTCATACATTTACTTAGAGATACGCGTATTTTTAAAACATACGGCATGTTGTATGTTTGGGTTGTAATTTAAAGAAAAGCAGTTGTCTATAAATGTCATCTTGTTTTGGAATTATTTTTTATTCAATATTGTGTTTTGAGATCTATCAATGTTGCTAAATGTAAATCTAAATTATTATTTTTGACTGATGCTAAGAATCCAATCTTCTCATACATTTTATTTATCCATTGCCTTGGAAATCAATGGTCACTTAGTTTGCTTCCAATTCTTTGCTACCACAAATACCACTTGGCTGAACACCCTCATAAACATTTCCCTGAGGACTTCTCTGGGATATACTCCCAAGAGCAGAAGTGCTAGTCATAGAGTATAGACACGCTTAATTTCACTAATTACATCAGACTGTGCTCTGGAATAGCTACACAAGTTTACACTGTCCCCAGGAGTGCATGAGGATCTCAGTTTCCTCACATCCTCAGTTTCCTCACATGTGGGACGTAAGGAAATTAGAAATGACTTTCTAATTTTGCCAAATGATGAATGTAAAGTAGTATTGTTATTTTAATTTGCATTTCCTTGATTATTGGTGAGATTTAGCATCTCTTAAAACATTTATTAGCCATCAGGATTTCCCTTCCTGCCAATTGCCTAGCCACATCTTTGACAATTTTTTTCTACTAAATTTCCCGTCTTTTTCTTATTGATTTGTAGGAGTTACTTTTATATTCTAGACATCAATCTCTTCTCAGTGTAGATCTTGCTATTACTCACATACTTTCTATTTCCACGAAAGTCAAGACAAAAAGTTTTGTTGGCAAAGTGAAATGGAATGGGGCTTTGTCTTGCCAAGAACTAATCCCTCCCCAACACATTCCAATGTCTATTCACTTAGTGCCTGAAAGGTCAGGGTACACCCAAAGAAGCTAGTGAGCTGCATGTGAAACCAATTTCTTTATGTTCTGTCCTCTGTCACATTTCAGCAGTGTTACTGAACTCCCTAGAAAAATTCCAAGAGCCTCTGATCTCACTATGTATTGACTTTTTTCCCTTTCCCGTGAAGAAGACTGGGCCTGTGGTTCTTGGTAAGGGACTGGGAGCATTCATGTGTCTCTTTCCAGAGCATAGACCAAATATTTTGCAATAAGGAAAGCAAACATGTTCTTATCACTTCCTATTCACCCAGTTGGTGAAGGAGGAATTCACAGCCCTAAATAGCACAAGATGGCCGAACACATGACACGTTACACTGGACAGATGAGATTGGCAGCAGTTCATTAGTCATATCTCATCACAGCCCAGGGGAGTGAGTATACCATACATCATGCAGGGCCATACTGGGATGGCACTTGGGAGCAGAGCAAACCAGCAGGGACTGTGGGATGCAGGTTTTGTAGTAACAAGAGAATGGGGTGACCCTTGGTTCCTGTGGGAGGATGTGATTTGCTTGTTTGAATAATTTTATGGGCTGGCAGGAAGGTGAAGCCCATTAGGTTGAGGACTAGGTGGGAGGCAGCAGGTCTGGCTGAAATGGGAACTAGCCAGGTGGAGAGCCTTCCCTGCTAGGTTGGGGGCATATCTGGCAAGAGCAAGTGAACTCATGGCTGGGCCTCTGGGGTCCAGTGAGGCTCAATGATATCAAAGCAGCACTTAACACTTTAATCTTACAATATGTAATGCTTACAGTTTCACAATGAGAAGTCCCTCTTCCCTACCAATCATGCCTGCTTGATTTTATATTTAAGAAAAGAAAAAAATGTAGCCCTCACAGTCTGAAATGAGATGACAGTGTTATAATTAGATAGCACTACACGCCACTATGTCTTCCCTGAGGAAATGAGAGTGGTCAAAATATTCATTCTCCTTTTGAAATAATCTGGTTATGCTGACAGACGGCTGTTTACTAACCACAAGTACTCCTGCTTTGTAATCCACCCTCCAAACACCAAAAAACTCAGCCAGTCCTGGTGCCCTGGACCATTCAGATATTTAGAGACTCCCATCTTTAGACAGGGTAGAAAAAGTATGGATAATGCTTAACAACAAATTTTATAGGAAATAGAATCTTTTTGTTTGGTATTAGTGTCCTCCTTTCATTTTGATTAAAAGAACTAAAGTAAACCAGAGAAGGGATTATCCTGTGGTAGGCAGAATAACAGCCTGTGAGAATGATGCCTTACATGGCAAAAGTGATCTTGCAGATGTGATTAAATTAAATCTGTGTGGGCTTAATTTAATCACGAGTCCTTAAAAGTAGAAGACCTTTCTAGAGGGAGATGTGACTATGGAAGAGTGGTCAGAAAGAGATGCAACGTTGCTGGCTTTGAAGATGGAGGAAGAGAGTCAAGAGCCAATGAATGTGGGAAGTTTCTAGATGCTGGAAAAGGCAAGGAAATGGATTCTCTCCTAGAGCCTCCAGAAGGAACACAGTCCTGCTGACACCTTGATTTTAGCCTAATGAGACTCATGTCAGACTTCTGACCTACAGAACTGTAAAATAATAAATCTGTGTTGTTTTAAGCCACTAAGTTTGTGGTAATTTGTTACAGCAACAATAGAAAACTAATACACATCTCTAATTTTGGCAAGTCTGAAAATAAAATGCATCTAGCCATCCCCAAAACAGAATATGAAAAGTCAAAGATAAAAATCTTTCCATTTCCTTATGACTTCCCCTTTTATATCACCACCTCCAGTTGCCTGCCGTCTCCCACTACATTCTCACACCTCACTCAGCAACTCACAGTGGTGGCATCGCCATCTCTTCTCTCCTTTGATACCACATTCCAGGACACACCTAGACCTGCCCATGTTTTCTGTATCCCTGTCTTCCCCGTTCCACTGGTTTGTGGTGAGGCTCTTCTATAGTCCCCTCTTTTATATCTCCGCTTTTAGGTTTGTCCCCTTCTCTGCCACAACAATTTTTTTTTTTAGGTTGTGGAAAGTTTCTTTTTATTTTTTTTTGTTGTTGTGGTAACATTGGTTTATAACATTATATAAATTTCAGGTATACTTCTATTTTAATCATCTCTCTCCCCTTAGACTAGACCGGGCAAAGTTTGTCTTGATAAATCATGGGGAGGAGTTTTCCAGAACTGGGAGTGGCCACTCATAACTTAAAAATTACGTCAGTGTACTAATCTTTTTACCAGCCCTGTCAAAGGCACTCTTCTTCCCCTGATCTTATAAGTGTTTACATATTAAGGAATAAATATTAACATTCAAATCATAAAGCTCAAACTATAAAAATGATGCATCTGACAGAAATAAAATTAAGTCTGTCATTTCAGGAGGTACAATTCTAGAATCAAATAAAGACATTCCAAATGTAGTGGATTATTTACGTTTTAGGGCTGAGTCCCTACCACACACACATGGTGTGACATGGTAGGAAGGAGAGAAAGTATCAGCTAGACAGCGCAACAGTTCATAAATCCAGCTAATCCCATAGAAGCAAGAGATTTGAGGCAGAAATGACTATGAAAATATAAGCCCTGGAATCAGTAAAAATCTTTAGGAGCACGTGGAACTTTCCATAAGGGTCAAGGTGAACCCAGCTGCCCAGGTGACATTTGGATATGTGTACAGAATATGTCTGTTACTTTGTACTATATAACATAGCTTGCTCTGAATATCTTATCAGGGATGTCTATATCACCGTGTGCGTGTGTGTGTGTGTGTGTAAGTAATATATGCTTATAGAATATGTTACGTCTTAGTTCTGTTCCTGTGTAATTGGATCTTTTCTTGTCTATGCTATTTTAGAAGGGCATCTGACACAGTAAGATAAACCTGGCATGATCTTAACTATCTGTGTGATGATGGGTTATACTAGATTAGTAGTTTTCAAACTAAATTCCAAAGAACCCTCAATTCCCACAAATGAAGGGAAGAGGAAACAAGCAGACAGAACTTAGAGGGTCCCACCCCAACTTCAACCAAACAATTTGCTTTTAACTGTTTTCTATTTAGTTTTGGCATGATATCTCATTTAAAAAGCAAAAACAGGGGGCCAGCCCAGTGGCGCAGCGGTTAAGTGCGCATGCTCCGCTTCAGCGGCCCAGGGTTCACAAGTTCGGATCCCAGGCGGCACACGGACACACTGCTTGTCAAGCCATGCTGTGGCGGCATCACATATAAAGTAGAGGAAGATGGGCACGGATGTTAGCCTAGGGGCAATCTTCCTCAGCGAAATGACAAGGACTAGCTCAGGGCTAGGCTTCCTCACCAAAAAAAAAAAAAGCAAAAACGGAGATTGTTTTTTTTTAAAAAAAGTTTTAAAGCCCCTGGACTAGGTGACCAACAAAGGCTCTCATCCGTGGTGTTATAGATATAAACCATTTTTGTTTGTGATGATAGTACTTTTTATTATTTATTATTTTTATAATATTTCATTTCTCATGGAGATAATCTTTGATTTGGAGAGATTATTCTGAGTTCTCTTTTTTTTCTCATCATTCAAAATGTTCAATTTATTACAAACACAACGATCAATTCTTAACAAGAACTTCTTCAGAAAGGCTCAATATAAATTTCCTGAATATATTTAGCAATAGTGTGGACATGAAATATCTTAATATATTATGAACATGCATATTGAAGTATTAGCTGCAAAAATCTTTTTTCTTACACTTAGAACATAATTGTCACTTATGATAAAGTGTGTACAAATAATAATAATAACACAACTTTGCAACTGCTATTCCTTCCTGCTCCCCCACCCCCCAACACACACAATACCACCACCACTACCTATCAGTGTTAGTCTTTCTGAGTCTTCTGTCCTCCAAGCATCCTCAAGTCTAACAAAAGAACTTGGTAAACTTGGGGGTAGCTCCACTTTCCTGAATGTGCCAGATCTCCGTTTTTGTAAAATTTTTCCTATATTTCCATACGGCCTCTTTCTAACCTCCTTTTCCCAGGGAACCCAATGCCTTAGATGTTATCTCCTCTTATCCCCTACCAAACCTAGTCTCAGAAAAAGATGGATAAACTCCCTCAAAGTTTATATTGGTAATGAAGCCAAATGTCTCCTCTCTCCAGGAATGGGTGCCCTTTCAACAGGGGCTTCTGACCTATTAGTACCATCTGTATGGGCTGTCTCTGGAGACAGGGAGTTCCTTGTCACTGAGTATCTAGTGTCACTAGTGCTGGATAACTCTTGACATGAAAATGAAAAAGAGAAATTAAAAGTATAGGATGGTGAGGTAGACTAACATATTGTCTGAGGTTCTTCCAAACCTCTGTGATTCAATGGCTCCATGATAAAGCAGAACATAGGGTATGTTCTGAAGGAGGAGAGAGAGAGAGGATAGAGCTGAGGTGAGTTTTAATGAGTTAAAAAGATTAATAGGAAAAATTGCAAATTCTAATGGAAACTAGGCCTATCAAGATTCTCAATTGAGAACATTGGGCAGAAGAGAGCATAATCTGAACCTCAGCCCCCTGACAATAGGGACCACTGAATTCATCTTTTCTCCATCTCACAGTTTTACCTAGAGATAAACCAAGGCTTCAGACCCTGCTGACATTGTTTGGGATTTTTATTTTTTGTTTTTTAAAACCAAAGAAAAGCAAAGGATGGTAGAAGTAAAAATGCCGTGCACGTTTCCAGTGACTTAGGAAGGTACAAGATTATATAATACTTGGTCCTACTTAAGTCTCTCGTTAATTAATTAATTAGCTATTTATTTTGCCCCTAGTATTTGCCAGGCCCTGTGATACACTTATGAACAACTGGATACGGTCTCTGCCATCTTGAGCTTACAGCCTAGCAGAGAAGATACACTATAAACAAGAATTTAAAATAAAGTGAACAAGTGTTACGTCAGAGAAGTTCTAACCTTCATACTTTTCTTAATGTAGAAGAATAGAAAGTTTCCTGGAGAAAGGAATATTTAAGCTGATGTCAGAAGTATGAGTAGGAATTGAGGAGTGTTTCAGATAGAGAGAACAGCATACAAAAAGGCCCAGATGGGAGAGAAGCATGTGGCCCTTTCATGAAGCAAAAACAAATTCATCATGATGGGAGTGTAAGTGGTCAGAGACAGACAGGAGAGGAAGCTAGGGGACCAGTCATGGAGCATCTTGTAACCCACATTATGAAATTTGGAGCTTATACTAATAGCAATGGCAAGCTGTTAGAGGGCATTTAAGTAAGAATGTGACATAATAATTTATGTTTTAGAAGAATCACTTCGACAGCAACATGAATAAAAGAAGAGAGAGTAACTAACAAGAAGGAAAGAAGACAAGAAGGGTAGATGCAGCGGGTTGGGAAAGGAGTGGATGATCTTTTAGAAGTTGAGTTAACAAGACTTGATTAATTAGATTGGGTGAGGGATAGGGAGGAAACCAGAGTGAGGGATGGGTTTCTGGCTTGCACAACTATGTGCATGGCAGGGCCATTCTTTAAGGTGGGCAACACTAGAGGGGCTTGACACATGTTTGCAGGGGCTGAAAGATGGTAAGTTTAGTTTTGTACATATCAAAATTAGATACATTTTAAAGCAGCAAGAGGACTTGTGACTGCTGAAAGTTGACCTAGATATCAAGAAAAAGTTCTTTGTTAGTGTCTGAGGACATCCCTCACATTATCGAAATGCAAGGTTGAGGGAAATAGCCAAAGATAAAATTGTCCATTCAATTTCTCCAAAATGGCCTACCAAGGGGGAGCTATACTCTTAGTGTCTTTGGATGGACTGTATGTCCTGTTCCTTGTGATGTCACTCTTGTAGCAATGCCACATCCTGCACACCACAGGGTGGGAGGACACAAGAAAAGGGCAAAGCTCAGCTAGGTTTTAAAGTCAGTGGGAGGACTTGGGCAGAGCACTTGTGACTGCTGGGAAGTAGCCTGAGTCTACCCACTCATTTCACAATACACCCCCTCCCCTGAAGTCAAAGCTTGTGCACCTGGACTCCAAAGCTTCCTGCCTTTAGCAATAACAACAACAGTTAGTACCAACACTTAGTGTTAAATATTTCTAAGCCTTAGTATAATGGAGATAATAACAGTATCTGCTTCCCAGATTTTGTGAGGAGTAAAAGACAATGCATAATTAACACTAAGCATAGTCCCTGACACATAGTAAGTACTCAATAAATGTTGAGTGGTGGTGGTGGCAGTGGCGGTAGTAGTCATACTGATGACTCATAGGCATTACATGATCCTGAAACTCCTAAATCATCAAATCATTTCATTCTCATGTATTTTTCCAAAAAAAAAAAAAAATTAGTGCCAAATATTCTTAATTGTATTTTGAGCATTTAAAAATTGGTAATCTATATATGGCAACTCCTTGTTCATGAATACAGCAGATAAGCCATTCAATATCTAACTATTCTATGTATATGGCATCTACGGGCTAAACTGAGATCTGTATTGCAATTTGCCTGATTACTGTTTTGTATCTCTTTGTTTTATGAAAACTTTTAAAATAGCTAACTAATTTTGATCATTTTAGCACATTAACAAAACTTAGATGAATTTTAAGTTTAATTTTTGATTTAGCTAATCACCTTGAAAGAAACTTTCAACATTAGAGAGATTATGCCTGTTTTAAAATTTTAATGGATTACACTGAAAGCAGAGATAGAGGTTAAGAGATAGAAATTTTTGTCTTATTTATACAAACTTTCTGCTATAGGGTCTTATTCACTTCAGTATCTGCAGGTTCTTAACACAGATCTCAATAAACATTTTTTGAAAGGTGGAAGGGAGAGAAGTAGAGTGCGATCTGAGGCTTTAAGGATCAAATGTCTATTGAGAAATTAAACACATTAGGGATCCAACTAGAAAAAATTATTTCACAATATAACTAAGATGGCTAAAATTATGCATAGATGATCTACCAAAGGTTTTCGAAGTGTGATCCCTACACCAGCACCATCCACATTACCAGAGAACTTTTTAGAAATGCAAAATCTGAGGCTCCCCCTAAGACTCACTGAATCAGAGACTCTAGGGGTTGGGCTGAGCGAGCTGTTTTAACAAGCTCTCCAGGTGATTCTGATGCACACTCAGGTTTGGAAGCCATTAAAGAGGAAGGTACAAAGTGGGTCCATAGACTTTATAGGGCCACTGGGTGTTTAAAATGGCAAATACTAGGCAGATGTGTAGATCTTAGTCAAATTAAAAGCATCTTTGCCCCCAGAATTCTACATTCACCAGGCACACTTCACATCATTTAAGTTAACTACAGAATCCTTACAGGCATCTGAGTTTCCACTTCTGGTTAATTGCCCAAAGAGATCTGAAGAGGAATTTTGTTATAAAACAAAGTGGGAAAAAATTGTATTAATCTGTAAACTCCTTGAGGTCAGAGACAAGTGTTTATTATTGGACCCCCATTTTCTATGAGAGCACCTAGCACATAGAAGGTACTCAATACCTATTTGTTGAATGAACGGGGCTATTTCACCTGTGGGAAGGGCTGGCCCAGGTAGTCCCTCAAGATGGTCTAAATGGGAAGGTAGCTGATAAAGACCTGGGCTTCAGTCCCAGTTCTTACAGCTGTGTGACCTTGCACTAATTACTTAATCTCTCTAAGCTTTATTTTCCCTACATGTACAATGGAGATGATAACAGTCTCTATCCCAGAGAGTTATTCTGAGGATAATAAAATGTATGTAAAGGACATAGCAGAGTGCCTGAGACATAGGAAATTGTCAATTAATGGTAGGTCTTATGGTTATTTTTTATCATTTTTGTAATTATAGTAGTACTACTTTGGAGGAGTCAATGCTTAGGAATAAGGCCCCTATCTTATTCAATTTACACTATAAAGACTTAAGCCTACCCAATATGACAACATGTTTTCCCTGAAAAGAAACAGAGGAACCTGTCCTTCATTGAAGTCTTTTCTAGAAGGCAGAGAATTACGATTAGAGAATAAGGTAAATGTCCTGATATTGTCTGGCTCTTGAGTTTTAGGCAGGTTTCAGTTGGCTTTTTTATAAAGTATGTCTGCCAAAGTACAGACTTGCCCACTTTTTGTGATATTTCCAGTCCTTAGCTCTCATGATAGAAAAGGAAAATAAGAAGAAGGAGACAGAGGGGGAGGGGGAGGAAATAAAAATCTTCCTGAAATTCTATCTTAAAGGATGATAAGTCCAATTGTTAACAATTATGTTGAAGGAATGCTGGCCTAAGATTCCAACAGCTTAATTATGGATCTCTTGATATATCTTCATACAATCTTCATACAAATCTAATCAGAGATTTGAAGCTCTGATAGTTATTATTGAAATACAAAATCATTCATTGAGATTAATATAGGGAATTACTTAAGGAGTACTTCCTGCATGGAACTTCCCATTTTGCTCTTTCTTTGGGATAATTATCTATACAATATTTAATGGTTAAATATACACTGTACCCTGCCCTGAGTCTAAGGTGTAGGAATGATTATTTGCTTTGCACAGAAAGTGTCTAATGTCTATATTTCTATCTACTGCAGGATGGCTTGGACTCCAATCAGGAAGCAGCCTTTCCCACCAGAGTAGGATGTGTGCTCCATCACTGTGAGCTGAGCAGCACTGAACCCTGAGTGCGCAAGACTAAGAAAGACTTCCCCTGGTGAACAAGGAACTACAGCAGGCACTTCATAGAACACTTTGGAGGTAGCAAACCTCCACCTAAATTTTTGATACAAGTTCTACTTAAAATGTATTTTAGAAGTTGCAGATGAAATGATTACCAGCTTTCTTACAGCAGGATAAGTTTCAGAACTTCTTGGGAGTCTTTCACACCTCCCTTCCATGGCCTTAACTATGGGCAACTATAAGACTCCCATGCCCTGCACTTCCTTGCATTTGGGAATATGTCCAAGTTTTTTCTCTTGAACCCACTCGCTGTGTCTTGCCAGTCCTTTTTTTACCAACCCTTCAGTTTTGATCAATGTCTTTCTGTTCCTCTGCTCATTTGGACTTGATATTTCAGATCTCCCCTCATAGCCAGATCTTCCTCAGTGCTTAACTATCAGCATTTTTTTTTTTAATTTAAGTCCTACACCTATATGTCAGTCACATCCATCCCAAACACAAGAGATCAGCTCAGAGATCTCCACTTGTCCAAGAGGGAGATCAAGGGCAAGGATCTCGAAACACGAGCAAACAAATTTACTTAGAAAGAATGGAATAAGAAGGGCAAATGGCAAAGAAGACGGTCAGTAGAACCTAGAAGAATCGGGATCCATAGCAGCAAGTGACTGCCTTTTGCCATGCTGGCAAAGGGTTCTCACAGGAAACTTAGTAGTATGAATATTCGAAAAATTAAAGTTAAAGGTTTGAGAGGGGGATTCTTGCTTGGTAAGAAAGAGAGAGCGGAGCTATAGGTAAAAGGAATAAACCCAAGACACATCAGCTCCTGGGTTCTGCCCTACTCTGGTGTGGAGAACTTGTGGTCAGATAATACTATTTAATGTTGAGAAGCCAGTAGACAAGCTCCTCTGGCATTACGGAGTTTTCCTACTTAAGCTGAAGCAAGCAAATAAATTAAAGTGAGCTGAGTTTTTCCTCAAAGATTCCAAGTTACTCTATGTCTCTTTAGTCACGGCTAAACATTAGTTGTAGGAGAAGGTGGGCAGAGTCGCCAACGATTCAGTATGTAATCATCAGTCCTACTTTCCCAGCTCTTCTGAAAGGCATCCCAGAATGACAGATACAGAACTGAGGACATGGAGGCTTTAGGTCTAGTATTGAGTTTAGGGTTACGGTTGGATGATTTTCTCCATGAGACTTTAAACTCTTTGATGTCCTATTAAAAAGCAAGTTCTCAATGGAGCAATTTTAAAGAACGAATGTAATGCAAAGGCAACTCTAGGATAAAGTATGGTGAGTATAGGAAAATCATTAACACTCAAATTCTTTACATGAGGACCTGTGACTGGATATAGATCTCTACCTTATTTCTCATAGACAAGTTCCAAGGTCCTGGAGGAGTGATCACCAGATCAAGAATAATGCGGCAAACCTAGAATATCTTGGGTTTATTAAATGCAGTTTAGAAGCATCATTTGAACAGGAGTTGAAAGGAAGTGTTCAAGAGGAAAATAAGTTTGACAAAATTGACATATAAAGGAGACCAAAAGAGGAACTGCTTACAATAAAATGGAACCATAGAAAATGAAATCATAAAATATAAAAGGAGAAAATAACATAGAGCTCAGAAGGAAGAAACTAGGTTTGAAACACATCTTTGCCCTAGTGTACTGGTTCTCAAACTTGGCTGCACATGAGAGTCACCTAAGAAATTTTTTTTAAATACTAATGCCTGGGTCCCACCTCCAGAGATTCTAATTAATTGGTCCGAAGGGTGGCTTGGGAAAGGAGGTAAGACAAGCTTCCTCTCTTTCAAGCAACCTATTTGGTCAGGTCTGACTGAAGTTCGGTTGGACCTTGACACTCATGTTGATACCACAATGCTTGTAACAAGGGTCAAAAAGAATGGATGTATAACAATAGCATATTTGTGCTTTTTTTTAGCCCATGTGCTTTATTTATGCTTTCTTTTCAATTTGTTAATTACTTCAATGCTCCTCAAAGTCATGAGCAGACTTTGGCATGATGATCAATGTGGCAAAATTTAATTATATAAGAAAGCAAAAGTCAGTTTATAGTCACATGCTGCACAACAACGTTTAGGTCAACAACAGACCTACAGATACGACAATGGCCCCATCAGATTAGTACCATATAGCCTAGGTGTGTAGTAGGCTATACCATCCAGGTTTGTGTAAGTACACTCTATGATATTTGCATAATGATGAAATTGCCTAATGGCGCATTTCTCAGAAGGTATCCTCCTCTTTAAGCTAGTCACGTCTGTATAATAGAAAACGTAATTTATGGAAACATTATTGCTAACCTGTAGGGAGAGCTCAAGGCTCCTTCTCCCCACCTCCCTTCTTTCCACTCCCTATGGAGAGGTTTAAGTTTAGGTTTTGTTTTGTAAGTAGAGGCATTGTTTAGGTTTAAGTTTAGGATTTTATTGGCTATTTGATATTGGATGGTACCACATTGCCAAGTTAACAATTGTTATAATGTAGTTGTGGACTATTTTGGATTCTCTTCTTCTTTGGAAACTGAGAGGGAAGAAGGGTCAGATCCAAACTTGAGTTTCTGTTTGGGAGACAGAAATAGAGAATTTATGCTGTTGGCTAACTAGGCATATATTAGCAGAGCAAAAAAGAGTCCTTCATGGGGTCCATTGAAACTTCTTGGAGTTCTGCATTAGGCTTAGAGCTAACCTAATATTTCTTTGCTTTGTCTTGCTTCACCTTCATCATCTGTCAGCTTTTCTCTCCCCCTCACCCTCTCACTCTCCCTCCACCTGCTGCCAAGGAATCTCACAATGAAGGAAGGGTTGGTGTAGGTCAGGATTCATTTTAATCACAGCCCCATTTTTACTTGGGTATTATTAAAAGAAAGAGAAAAGAAGTTTGGAAGAGAAGGTAGTTCTTGCAATTCAGCCTTGAAAAGATAAAGTAAGTAAGTCAAAAATACCAAGACTGAACTTCTTAGTTTAAATAATAGAAAGATAACAGTGCCTGACTTTGCCTCAATTGTCAATTAACATACCTAGGAAGACAGAAGGAAGCACACAAACAGAAAAATACTAGCTACATAAAATATTTAGTAAAAGACTTACCAGATTCTGAGCAAAATTGCCAGAAACTGTTGTCTTAGTCTGCTCAGGCTGCTATAACAAAATACCACAGATTGGATAGCTTAAACAACAGAAATTTATTCTCACAGTTCTGGAGGCTGGGAAGTTCAAGATCAAGGTGCTGGCCAATTCATTTTCTGGTGAAGGCCCTCTTTCTGGCTTGCAGACGGCAGCTTTCTCACTGTGTCCTCACATGGCAGAGCGAGAACACTGTGTTTCTTCCTCTTCTTACAAGGGCACTAATTCCATCCTGAGGGCCCCACTCTCAGGACCTCATCTAAACCTAATTGTCTCCCAAAGGTCTCATCTCAAAATACCATCACCTGGGAGTTAGGGCTTAAACATGAATTTTAAGAGAACACAGTTCTGCCCATAGCAACCATAGAAGAGAGAGGGTCAAATTGAGAAACTTTCATAACCTGATCTAAATGCTGACCTTGGAAACAAGAGTAAACTTGGATAGAATGAAGGTACAATGAGGCTTCTACCCATCTCTTACTGCATTACCCTATTACTCTACCTTAGAAGCATGACTTGCAACAACCAAAAAACAGATACTTCCCTTATCTATTGGGGAAGACCCTCTGAGGTGGGCAGCCAGGCCATTCCTCCTGCTCTATCTTTAGCCACATACTTACCTCTAAGGGGAACTCAAATGTTTAAACACATTCCCTGCTCTTGAGTTCATAGCCCTTCAAAGAAGAGTTCCAATATGGTTCAAATATAAATAGATTTTAAAGATAACATTAGGTCACACTGAAGCTTTTGGTGGATGAGGCAAAGAAATTAAATCATCTTCTTGGATATTTGTTCTTCTTTAGATCACATCTCCACTTTTGAACTCATTGCCCAGAACTTCCTCTTCCCTGGGAGAAGACACCATCCAATCCTTCTACTTTAGAATCCTGAGAAAGAACCTCTTCTCTATTTCTCCAGAGTATTAATCCAGTCTAATTGCTTTAAATAACACCTATGCACTGATAACTGCACTTTAACTTTAGCGTAAGTAAAGTCACAAAACTCCAAATACCGTATGGTGGAGATTCTGACATTAATCTAGTCCCTCTTTATTTCCAGTGTAGTTGTGGCTTTAGACACATAGCATCTACAGTGAGAAGAATACATTTAGACAGTACTTTACTAATATGCTTAACCAGAATTAACAAAAGGGGGAGGGAGGTATTGCAAAACTTCTGACTTTAACTACCCGGAGTTGGGCCAAACTTCACAGGTGAAGGGCATAGTCCTTCACAAGACTAACTCACTTCAGACACCAGCTTCAAGGTCCCTGGGCCACCTTCACTTCTGATAAACTGTCTACAAATTTGGCGATTCCTACTACCCCTCAGTTTTGATAATTCACAGAACTCAGAAAACCACTATATTTATGATTAAAGTATTATTATAGCAAAAGGATAAAAAACAGAACCAGCCAAAGGGAGAGATGCATAGGGCGAGGTCTGCAAGGGTTTCACACTCAAAGCTTTCCTTGTCCTCTCCCCAGAGTCAAGATGCATTACCCTCCTCCCACATTATATGTGGCAATACACAGAAATCTGCCAACCAGGGAAGAACAACCACACTTTAGGGTCCAGAGTCTTATTGGGATTTCATCACATAGGCATCATTGTTGGAATCATTGGTTGAACTCAATTTCCAGCCCCACCCTTCTCCTCTGGAGATCTTGCTAATATCACTGTGGCTCAAAGCCCCAACTCTCTAAACACATGGTTGGTCTTTGGGCAGGGCCAGCTTCCCATTCTGAATCATCTCATTAGCACAAACTATCTAGGGGCCCACCCACAAGTCAGCCTGTTAAACTATCAGGGCTAACCTGAATAACAAAGACACTCTCCTATCACTCAGGAAATTCGAAGGTTTTAGATGCTACCTCCCAGGAACCAGGGACAAAGGCTAGCCAAATTCTTTATTATACAGGCCACCCCCTGGCCTTTGCCCGCGGTTCTAATATATGCCTGATATTTGGAGTAGCCAATATGGAGTAGGTATAGGAAACTTTTGACTCAATGTCACAACACATTTGACCACCGATATGGTATTATAATCTTACCAACAATTCCAGTGTTAGACCATAAGTATGGTAGATATAACCCAAAAAATAAGGGTAACAAGATACTGGCACATTACTAGAATCCCACTCAGTACTTAGCAATTAGGTCAGTCTATCATCATATAGTATAACCAAAATGTCCTTCCTGGCAAGGCCACTCAGATTTGCAGGCTTCCATTAAATCTTAACATGTTCAAAAAATAGGAGTAGTCTTGATACTGAACCTCTTAATCTCAAGTTCGTGTGCCTGATGCCCAGCCAGCCAAACACTGAGACATCGGTGCTTGGAGATGAGAAAGGTTTATTCAAATTGGCGAAAACGAGTAGGTGGGAGCCTGGTTCACTCAAATCCACCTCCCCTAGAACGGAAAGCAGGGGGTTTTATAGAGCTAACGGGCTTGGTAGGAGGCGCTTCAGGGAAAAAAAGGGGTCACTCTCAATAAGCCTCTGGGCAATCTGACTTCTGGGCTTCCACAGCTGCTGAGGCCTGCCATCCCTCAGGAGATCAGCCATCCGGTGATCCGCAACCTCCCCGAAGGCGTTCTCTTTCTCCTGCAAAACAGGCTCACAAATCCTCGAGACCCCTGAGTCACCTCTCAAGTTAAACAGGAAAAATAGCAAATTGGTTTAATATCTACAGTACCCCTCAGATACCCGGCTTCAGTCTCAGCAACATACAGTTTCACCCTTTCAGGCATCTGGTATAATTGAGCTAAAAGACAGTATCATCTCTTGCTCTGAGCCTTTTTTCAAGTGTTAATGTAATACATTGGTATTCCCTCATTGTGTGACCGATTTATTTATTCCTTTTGCCTCAGCTATTATTCCTCCTCCCCTCTATTTATACCCCAAATTTTCTACCTTTGGAAGGGATGTTAGGCTGGTCTAGATTGCCAGAAGCAATACTAGTTTAGCAAGTGCCACTCCCTCAGTCTACTCCCATTCGTATAGGGTGGTATGACAAGTGAAGCACTGATGGGCTATTTCTACCATTATGCAGTACACCTGTATCAACTGTAAACACCAATTTTGCCAGATGTGGTGAAGGCACAATCCACCCATCAAGCCCTTAAGAATTCTAACCTAAAGGTTTAAATATATAGTTACATTTTCTTGCTTAGGAATCATCCTCATTTCTAACACTTGGCAGTTGTAGCCCTCATCCTAGGAGCACTGCATCAGTAGGAAAAAGGCAAGTTGAGATGATGTGGGATAGAAAGAAAAAAAAAAAAAAAATATATATATATATATATATATATATATACACACATAGTCATTGTCAAACCAGCATCCTCCCCCACCTCCTCTTCCCCAGATATGTTGATACTGGCTCAATACAAGGTTGACATAAGGGAAGCCATATTGTAGAAAAGAAACCATATTGTAACTTTGGATGACCTCTGACTAACTCTGGACTTTATGGCCCCTCCTAGCTGCTATAAATTGATAACTTTGTTCTTTTGAGTTCCTTAGGAATGTGATCAGAGAGTCTATGTTGATAGCCATCACCAATGACAACTGGAAGATCAGGGTATAGGGCGTTGCTCCAGTCTCTGATGCATATCAAGTAAAACAAAAGACTGCCAGGAACTAAGACCAGATGGATGCCCCCACCCTGAGACCAGATGCCTCCACCCACTAATCAGATGGATGCCCCCACCCTGGGACCAGATGCCTCCCCCACTTGGATACCAGCCCTCTATATAACTGGCCTGCAGTCTTTGTTCTATAAGATGGTTCTTTGAGATATTAGTTGGCCATCTTCCCCTTTGCTAGCAAGCTCTTATAAATTGCCCTTTCTTTTCCACCATCTTGCCTCTTGACAATTGGCTTTTGTCTCACGGTGAGCAGATCGTGCCCTTTGTGCAGTAACAATGTCAGAAAAGCAGAGGAATCTATGTGGTGGGAACCCTCCTTTGGGCCCCCTCCTATTGAGTGTGAGCACACACTCAGGAAGGTATGTAAGCCAATCCTTTATACCTATACTTCCTCCCATTTTAGACAACCAATGTTTCAGCTGCCCATTCCAATTCTCTTTCCAACTATTACACTGAAAGGATATCTCTCTACCCATGGTTGGACATTATGGACTGTAAAATGTGTTCTTTAGTCTGAAGAAATGTGACTCAGTGGTCCAAATTGGTGCAATATCTTCTGTGCTGGTCCTTTTATAGTATTTTTTCATTTGCATTTACCAAAAGGTATGCAAAGCCTAGTCCGGAGGCAGTATCTATTCCTGTCTGGACCCATTTGTAGCCTACTGGGGCTACAGGCATCAGTCCAACTTGCCAGCTATGTGCAGGGCCTTCCTCCAGGAATCTGCCTCATTGCCATCTGCAATTGCTGTCTCTCTTTTTGGCAGACAAAACAGTTCTAATGGAGAAAACAGTGCCCAGAAGCATTCCATAATATTAGTTTAAATAGTTTATACAGCAACATGCTACTGGGGGATTGCAATAAGGTCCTCGTAAGTAGGGAGCCTCTTTTCCCCTAGGACTACCTTTGAAACCACCTGAGAAGCTGCCAGACCCTATCACCACTTGGATAGTGCCCTATAAATAGCTATCAATTGACCAAAAAAAGCTATTTGGTTTATGGATGCCAGTTCCAGGGTAAATGGAAAGCATTCTGTTTGGAAAGCCATCACTCCGATCAAAGAAGGTAAAAACAAATCAGCTCAGTGAGCTAAATTGCATGCTGTTTACCCCTATGTTTGAGATTTTACTGCCTCATGGGCAGTGACCAATGGCCTGGCTATATGGTGTTGGGGCCCAGGACAGGCCACCCCAAAATATCCCACAATGGCATATTGATTGCTTTGAATTAAAGTTACTTCAGAAGCAAAAAGGGCATTCTGAGCTTCCTGTCTCTGTTCCCCCTGAAAGCAGGAAACACATCTCCCATGTGAAACGTGCCCTCCCTGCATCCTTATCACCAGACCTAGGGAATTCAGGGCCAAGAAGCCTGCATAAACAAACCTTGCTAATTTACTACCTCAAGCCTAAACTCTGCTTAAATTCCTCACTAATTAGCAACCCCAAACCTAAGTTTCTTTGTCCTGTCAATTCCTCACAGATTTATTGTTTCTTTGCACAAAAGAAATATATACTGCCCACTTTGGTCACTCTTCAAGCATCGTTTTCATGATTCTCCCATGCGCACATAATTAAATTGGGTTTTTCTCTTATTAATCTTGTGTCGATTTTATTATTAGTCCAGCCATAAGAACACAAGAAGGGAAGAAAGGGGATTTTCCCATGCCCCGACAGTTTTGGTGAGCCAGCCAGGAAACCTTACTGGCTGGGAAGCTGCTTTCTCCCTAAGGCTGCTGCAGCTATGAGATCCTGGACATCTGACATAGAAGCCAGCAAAAAGGTGAGGCTTCTTACCATGTCAGTCTCCCAGATCTCTGTCTGCAGAATTTGATGGGAATAAAAGGGTTGCGAGTTTCTTTTTCTCTCTCTAAATTTAGATTAGAAGGAGAAAATATTTGTGGAACTAATTTTTTGGACTTTAGCGACTCTGGCATTTGTTAAATGAGTACTTTTGATTTCTTATGTTGATCCTTTCCTCCCAGAGGTCTTTGTTTTCCTTTGTCTCTATCTCTTGTGTCATTTGTCATAAGGAGGAAGAAGCATAGGGCAGGATAGCAAGTACAGGCCCGTGATAAGCCTGCTGTTCGAGCCGGCCTCACAGACTGGGGAGTTCCACGGTTCTCACCAGACTGGTGTCTATTTAGACAAACTTTGCTGTGGTTTGTGTAAAAACCAAACCTCTGTGTAAAAACCAAATGAGGTTTTTCCTTCTGTCTTGTTCTATGTCCTGAGCACTTGGCTTTGTGACCAGTGAGAATATTTCCTCTGGTCTCCACCATCTGGAAGACGTACTTACCAAGGTGCACCTGGTGGCCAGTCAAAACACTGGCATTCTGAGACACGCAGTCACAAGCAGCACTCTCTTTGTCCAGCATGCCAGCTCTCAGGGGAGATTGTCATAAAGGGTCCAGTCCATAAAGGACCTTTGTCATCTCAACCTTCGTTGCTTGTGAGTGCTGGAAAAATCCCATTCCAGTAGTGCCTGCCCAGTGTCACAGATTAGTGGGTTTGTGATCGGAGGTGTCCCACGCTCTCAGGGGAGACTGGAGACACCGTTTTCACTACATCATCCTTATCGCATGTGCAACAAAGGTCTTTGCTCTTGTCAGGGGAAGAGAGAGAATCTCCCTCTGCCCTTTCCCTTAAGGTTCTTCTGGCTGGCCAAATAATCAACAAGACAGGTTAGCAGGAGAAAATAATACCAAGTTTAATAACATGTATACATGGGAGAAAGCAGGGACACTGCATTTCTCAACACAATAGCAGAAATTCTCGTCTTAAATATCATTTTCAGCCAATGACAAAGGAGGAGTTGGGGGGGGGGGAGTCAGTTACAGGAGATTACCACTAAAGCACAGTAAACAAGAGTAAGGTTTATTATGTAGCTCAAGGCCTCACCTTCCACATTGACAAGTCACTAGAAATGAGCTCATCTCCCTCTCTTCTCCAAACAGAGAGGGAGATACCTTTACAAATGGAGATTTCCCTTATAAATGTAAATGATTGTCTGGCAACTCTTCGCAGGGTCATCCAGAGAATGTGGCCAGAGAGACAGAACTTCTGATAAGAGGGGCTTGTTGGTGCCTTTCCTATTGTAACATTTACCCGACGTTATCTTTACAGCCATCATGATAGATCTGTTCCAGGAAGGAGCTACCATGTCAAATTCTTTAGGCAGTTAGTGGGGGAGGTCAAATGTCCTCAGAGAAAACAACCAAGGTAAAGAGATAGATTTCAGGATGGCCAAATCCCGATCTCCCACACTCTCTACAGTATTTTGAGGAGAGAGCTTTTTGGATCTCCTGAGGGCTGCATCCTTTGCACTCTCCTCCGGGGATGCCTCTTGCCTCCATGGTTAAGCCATAAAAAAGCCTATTGGTTTGAGTCACTATTAAGATCCTACTCCTCAATTGGCCAGACAATGGATCCTTTGAATTGGAAAAACTTCTAAATTGAAAAAAAACTTTTTTAGAGAGCTCTCATATTGGTATAATGGATAGCCATTGAGACTTCCTTAATAAGATGGAAAGACAGAAATTAGAACAAAAATCAAAGTCCACTTAGACCCCTTCCTATTTGCCTTCAGACATTTGCAAATACTGTTAAAAATCAGGACATTGAAAGTACTATTGTCCAGTACTTAAAAAAAAAAATATATATATATATATAACAGCTGGGCCTAGGGACTCCCTAAGAAAATGAGAGAACAAAAAATTTAAACTTAATACAAAAATCCAACGTAAAACACCCTTCTTAAAATCCAGCCCCATCTGCCTGTTTTAGCTTTATTTTCCTACAACATTTACAGAGAACATTCCAGCCTAATCTCTAGGAGTATACAGGTTACTCATGTAATTACCGAAATCCATAAAATAAATTCAGCAGAAGTACCTCGGACAGGCAGTAAAGAGTGATTTCCTGGGCTTTATAATCAGTCTCTGCTAACCTCAGGCCTTCCCAAGCAATATTCTTTGCAGATGTATCCTAGAACTCCCTCCCAGAGAATTCATGTCCCCTGAACAATAGCCTTTTTATCTCTACTCAATGGTCATTCTTTAATGCCCTGTCAAGAGGAAAAAAAAAAAAAAATTCACGTTGTCCCTTTCTTTCCAAATCCAGACCCATTGGCTATGGACCCTTTCTCTCCCAGGGATAGCTATTACCTTCTTGCTTGCCTCATTTTGTGTCCTAAGGGCTTGGCCTAACTTTCTGCCTGCCTGGGACATGCAAGCTATCAGTCCTTTCTTTTGACTCTCTTTGAGAATGACTCTGGATCTTGGGAAGGTAATAACTTTGGAGGATGCCTCTTGGGTCCATGGAGTTGTTTAATACTGCCAGAAATATTCACTGCTTGTCCCAGCTGAAAACTGACAAGATATTTAGAAGGAATTTTTGTTGGTAGCTCTACGGCCAATACGCGGCCAAATTGAAAGCTGATACTCAGAGCCTGACAGAAATGTTTTTTTGGGCCTTCTTCCCTAAGTTAAAGTAAAACTATGTACCCAGAGGAAAGAAGCAAATTAGGGATGATGTAATTGGATGAATAGATCAACCTATGATATCATTTAAGTTACAACCCAATTTCTGAGGAATTGAGAACTGTCTTTATCTTACAAATCTTTACAAAACTGAAAATGCAGCTCTAAAGGCAGTCCAGATTCCACCCATTTCCTTTCCCCAATCCTAAAACCTCCTCCTATTTATCTCAAAAGGCTTGTAACATCTCTGGAAACTCTTCTTTAGACCATCCTCAATTCCTAAGACTGAAGGAAAATTTTAAATCACAATTACCCTGAAACTCTCACCAAAAACACTTGCATTTTTTCTCTCTGTCCTTTGATTTTACCTTAGAATGTAAACACCCCAGCAGATAACAGCCCACAACTGCCTGAGACTAAATCTGGCTAGTGCAATCAGTACAGCCTAAGGTTAAAGAAAAAAAAAGGGAAAAATGTTTCATTATAAACGCAAGCTGCTGGAGAGGCTCTCTCAGCCCAAATCTAACTCACAGCCTCCTTGTCTAAGGCAAATGTAAATCTTAAGTCTTCACAAATATTGACAACAACAAAAACCTTCTAAGCAGGTAACCTTAACTTGTTGCATCTTCTAGTGACACAATTATTTATAAACTAGTGAGTTTTGTATTGTACCTGATTCATGGCTGAAATTTTTAAAATAAAAGCTATAAAATCTCTGTGTCTGTCCATATATATGTATGTATGCTATAGATATGGTATTTTCTACCTCCAGATGGTATTAGCAAAATGTGTTTCTAAAGAACTCTATTTAATTAAAGTAAGAGCTTATATAGATTATTTTTAAATATAATAAAAACTAACCCAAATGTTTTTCAAGTTAATATGATATAAAATAATCTTTGGTAAATAAAAGTTTCTTTAAGTTTGTCAGTTTAATTAAAATAAGCATGTCTTCAGAGTTATCAGCATTGGATATAATGCATACATGCAAATTTTATTCTGCCTGGGTTATTAATCAAATAAGCTCATGTTATCTCTGTTATAAAATTTGTCAGCAAAAAAAGAATAATAAGATTATGGCTAACTGCTTTAATGTCTCATGAAATTTTTATGAATAGTCTAAGTATGATTGTTAAGAACAAATAAATTATATAGATGTTAATGAAATAAGGATTTTTGTGTTTGTGTGTGAGGAAGATTAGCCCTGAGCTAACATCTGTTGCCAATCCTCCTCTTTTTGCTGAGGAAGATTGGCCCTGGGCTAACATTTGTGCCCATCTTCCTCTACTTTATATGGGATGCCGCCACAGCATGGCTTGACAAGTGGTGTGTCAGTCCACGCCCAGGATGGATGGATGGAACCCGCGAACCCCAGGCTGATGAAGCGGAGCGCACAAACTTAACCACTACGCTACAGGGCCGGTCCCTGAAATAAGGATTTTTAGGTGCAATAATTATGTTTTATGGTATATGTACTTAAAAATAACTTCCCCAAGTCTTTTTTATGGCTTAAAACTGTAGAGTTTTACTAGGTAAGGTTAAATGATGGAAAGTTCATTGAATATCTAGATTATCTCCAGATAAGGTAAAATAATAAAACATTAATTACTGAACAGGAGTTTATCTACTTTTGGCTTCTTATTACAAAAAAATTAAAAGATAAATTTGGATCTATTAATAAATATGTGGTGTGCTTTATTGAAAAATTGCACTATGAAGAAACATGTTTCTAGAAATTATAAAATGTATTCAAAAATTTTCCAATCTAAAGAATATGGGTACAACATACAGTTCACAATTGCTTACTTCTTAGTTTTCACTAGAAATTAAGGTTCTAAGTGTTAAGAATTCTAATTAATAGACATAATTAAAGCTACTAATAAGGGAAAAAAATCTCTGTATGCAAGGAAAATAAGATTTTTTTTTTTGTAAAAAAAAAGGTGTGAGGAATGGAGACGCATTTTGTTGAGAGAAAGAAAAATAATTTTGTCCCAAAATAAAGCTAGTTATTCCTGAATAAAAAAGAGAACAAGGGACTAACTAAAATGGACATAGGAAGTTATAGAAGGTTTATGGAAAAGGCATCTTTGGAAAGAGATTTTATATGTGGTCAGTGCTGGCTAAGATTGGAATAAATTTAATTAAGTGAAGGAGTTTCAATATCAAAAGTAAGCTAGTACAAAATCAAATTTTGGTTTTCTCTCCCTGTTTAAAAAAGAGAGAGAGAAGAAAAACTTACCTTGTATGGTCAAGTTAGCTAACATTATTGTTATTTTAAGAATTTTAAAAGTAAGCTTTAATATTAATAGTATATTTATATAAAACTGGACTTTAAAAAGACACACACAATCTGAAATTTAATTTTCTTTTCATCTTTTAAAAGAACAAAGTATTCTTGGAATATTGGTCTGCTCCTGATAAGAGACTGTGAAAGGTTTTTCCTTACCTTTATGTGTTTTATCAGAATGATTTTCTGTGTTTTAGGTTAAAAGCTGAGTCTTCTTTATTAAAAAGAGCTAAATTTTTGCTATGTAACCTTTTATATTTGTCTTTGAAAATTTTTTTGTCACTTTGGTTAAACAAATAATTAAATATTATGTTTCATAATGATCTGTGATCCTATCTAGGCAAGTGTTTTAAAACCCCTTTGGTATTTGTGACAAACATCCTAAAATTCTAAATGAAGTATTTTTTTGACTTCTAGCTAACTTTGGGATTTTTCAGAGGATCCCTGAAACATCTCAAAATATTTGTTCTCTCTCCTTATAAAAAGAGGGATGTTATAGGGCCGGCCCCGTAGCGTAGCGGTTAGGTGTACGTGCTCTGCTGCTGGTGGCCCGGGTTCAGATCCTGGGTGTGCACAGAGGCACCACTTGTCAGACCATGCTGAGGCCATGCCCCATATAAAGTAGAGAAAAGATAGGCATGGATGTTAGCTCAGGGCTGATCTTCCTCACCAAAAAAAAAAAGAGGGATATTAAACTAATTAGGCTTATTTGATATGTTAAATTATTTGGAAGCATTATCAAATAAGAAAAAACATTAAGCCTTCTTTATGTTGTATCTATAAATATATGCTATAAGAGTGCTAGAAATTATGTGAAATTCCTGGAAGTCTAATATATCCTGGTATAAAATGTTGTCTGTCATCAAAATTGAGGCTCACACTAAATATCAGGAAAGCACCTTAGCTGACTTTCACGCAAAGGCAGCAATAACAGAATCTATAAAGGTTATGACACGTGTAGATGAGGTCCATTCTGCTTCTGCCAAAAAAAAAAAAAATTTGGCCACTCATTGCCAGACTTTTTGCAATCCTGATGTCCTTGTAACATGGCGACAGTCTGCTCCTAAATCAGAGAAATTAAGATGAGTAAACAATGACTGTAAGTTAAAAAAACAGCTGGAGTTGTGGGAAACCCAAGACAGCCACTTGGTTCTTCCTGGCTCCGTGGCAAATCCCATTTTTTGGTTTTTTACATCCCTTCACCCACTATAGGAAAAACTATTTCTGTCCCCAGAGCCCTCAGAACTCCTCCCTCTAGGTCGTTTGAATACCTGCAGCTGGACTTCATTCAATTGCCGCTTAGTATGGGTTACCAATATGTTCTTGTTATTGTATGTATGTTTTCCAGATGGGTTGAAGTCCTCCCTTGCCACAAAGCTGATGCCCTCATAGTAGCAAAGAAAACTTAGAAAATGTGTTTCTCACTTGGGGTATACCTTCCACAATCTCCAGTGATCCAGGCACCCACTTCACTGGGAAAATCATACAAGCTTTAACAAAAAACTTGCAAACTTCTTGGAATTATCACCGTCCCTATCACCCTCAGTCACCAAAGCTGAGAAAGCTAATGGAAAAACTGGATTCAAACAGAACAATAATTAATTACATGACACCGAATTAACTGATGAGGATAATTATAATTTTGGTGACTTTTTATCTAAAATATTACTGTTATTTTAATCTTTTGTTTTTCCACATTTAAGGAAATCTATTTTTTTTCTTTTATCTTAAGCTTTCTATGACTTACAGCAACTTGGTAAATTATATCCTTGTAAGCAGAACTGAAACAATTACTTTTTCTCCCTATCTAATCCCTTCAAAGTTCAGAAACTCAGTTAGTATTCTGATTTTCATGACAATATATTTATTTGCATAAATTCGATAAGAATCTGTTCTCCTTAAAACAGGACACAATTGGAAACATTGGTTATATTACCAAGGCTTTGACTGGAAAGTCACGTTTGATAGAGATGTGTAAACTCAGATATGATCAAACATCTTTAAGGAATTAAGGTTGATTCTATGAAGCCAATAAAACCCCTTGGAAAGACAGCCTGGTACCTTACTTACAGGATTTCTTACAGCCTAACCAGGTGAGTAAAGAACATCACTTTCTGGCAGGTGCAAGAACTTCAAGGTATGCTGGGAACCTCAAGAAAAGAGGAATTCACCCAAATCTATAGGCATTGTAGGCATAATATTTGGCTTGGCTTCTTAGCCTTTAGAGGCTATTAAAAGTTCAGTCTGGAGATTCCTTGTGAAAAGTTAACAGCAAAGCAAATTTAAAAGAGCCTATATGATCAATCACTACTCTTGCTGTACTTACGTAAATAACTAAGCCAAGTTTATTGAAACTAAGCTTATTTTACAAACAAATTAGTCTTAATTTGACTATCTTTGATAAAAATAAGGGTCATTTTAGAGAGGAAAATTGGTTTCAGTAGAAAGTATAACACAAACTTGTGGATATTAGATTCTTGTACTGTTCATTTTCCTTGAAGTTTTGCTATTTACCTAAAAGAATGGACTAGATCCTAATTCTTCTAGTTTCCTCCAATATTTGGGCTACAACTTTCCAAACTAATGTTTCCAATTTTTCTCCACTTTTGACATGGAATCATTAAGAACTAAAGCTGCCCTTTTTCCCTGCAGCCCTGCAAACTGAAGTTGAACAACCTGATATAAATTTAAGAAAGATTGCCACGATAGCCCATATTTAAACAAACTTCACACCTGTTGCCATGTAAGCCACTTAGAAAGTTTACCTAAGCACCTAAAGACATCATCAGAGATATTTCAAACTGCAAAAGATGCTTCAACCCTGACATCTAGATATCTTCTTGACTGGTTGTACCCTAGGCTCAGAAACTAGTCTATAATTTTCTCCAACCATTAACCATTGTTTTTCTTTGTTTCCTATCTGCATCACTGCCTCCTGAAATGAGACACAACTGTTCAACTGAACTTATTTACTCAATGAAATAATGGAACAACCTACCAGCTGAATTTTTAATATGTGAAACTTTCAAGGAAGTTTCAGAGTCATGAACTGTTGGTGCTCAAGGCAGCACCCCAAAATACCCAAAATGGCATATTGATTATTTTGAAGTAAAGTTACTTGAGAAACAAAAAGGGCATTCTGAGCCTCCTGTCTCTGTCCCCCTGAAAGCAGGAAATAAATCTCCCATGTGAAAGGTGCCCTCCCCACATGCTTATCACCAGAGCTAGGGAATACTGAGCTGAGAAGCCTGAATAAATAAACCTTGTTAATTTACTACCTCAAGCCTAAACTCTGTTTAAATTCCTCCTTAATTATGAACCCACAAATTAAGTTTCTTTGTCCTGTAAATTCCTCACAAATTTATTGTTTCTTTTTGTAAAAGATATATATACTGCCTGCTTTGTTCACTCTTCAAGCATCATTTTCATGATTCTCCCATGCACATGTAATTAAATTGGGTTTTTCTCCTGTTAATCTATAGTCTTGTGTCAATTTTATTATTAGTCTAGCCATAAGAACAAAAGAAGCGTAGGAAAAATACATATCCGGAGTAAGTGTCTAATTCTAGTGAGAGCAAAACACTGCCTTTTGCATGATGAGAGTGGTCCAACATAATCAACCTGTGACCCGGTAGCCAGCTGATCACCCTGGGGTATGGTGGCATATTGGGAACTCAGTGTTGGCTGCTGCATTCACCAGTGGCCATAGCCAGACCAGCCTTCATAAGTGGAAATCCATGTTGATGGGTCCATGCATATTCTCCATCCCTGCTGCCACAGCCACTCTGTCCATGTGTCTATTGGGTAATGACAAGGGTGGCTAGGGAAAGAGGCTGATTGCTATCCACAGAATGGGTCATCCTACCCAATTGATTATTAAAATCCTCCTCTGCTGAGGTCACCCTTCGATGAGCATTCAAATGGGAAACAAATACCTTCACATCTTTTGCCCATTCAGAGAGGTCTATCCACAAAACTTTCCTCAAATTTCCTTGTCACCAATTGTTTAATCATGTTCATTCCAACTACTTGACCATCCAGCCAAACCGTTGGCTACAGCCCATGAATCAGTATATAATGACACATATGGCCATTTCTCCTTCCAAGTAAAGTGAATAATCAGATGAATTACTCAAAATTCTTCCTACTGGGAGGATTTCTCTTCACCACTGTCCTTCAGGGATGTCCCAGAAAGCAGCTGTGCTGCTACAGCTGTCCTCTTTCAGGTGGTGCTTGCATATCATACAACCATCTGTAAACCAGGCCTAAGTCTTCTCTTCCTCTGTCAACTGGTCATAGGGAACTCCCCAGCAGGCCATAGGTGCAGGCAGAGAGAAAAGGCAGTGTGGCAGGAGCAAGGACCATAGGCAATGGGGCCACTTCTTCATATACCTTACTTATGCCTTCAGGGACTGCTTAGGCGCCTTCACATATATATCACTTCCATTTGATGAAATAGTGTGCGTGTGCATGCCCAACTTTTTGGCATGGTGGGTCAGATAACACCCAGTTCATGATGGGCAGCTCATGTCACATGGTAATTTGATGGTCCATGGTTAAATGTTCAGTCTCTACTAAGGCCCAGTGGCAGGCCAAGAGCTATTTCTCAAAAAAGGAGTAGTTATCCACAGAGGATGGCAGAGCTTTCAAAATCATAAGGGCCTACCCTGTGATTTACCTTTAGGGACCTGCCAAAGGCTCCAAACAGGAACCCTATCTATGACTGACACTTCAAGCACCATTGGATCTGCTGGATCATATGGCCCAAGTGGTAGAACAGCTTGCACAACAGCCTGGACCTGTTGCAGAGCCTTGTCTTGGTCTGGGCTCCTCTAGAAACTAGAAGCCTTTCTTTTTTGTTTTTTTTTCAATTTACCAATATTTAACAATCTTTATTGACTTTCTCTTATCAATAGTTGGAAATTTAGCTCTTTTATGTCACCATGCCCTCTCCCCACTTTCTCCTCCTTTGTCCTCTCAGTAAAGTTATATCACAATTTTTCAAAATCCACAATCAGTGTTTACATTACTCTGACTATGCAAATATCATTTATAGTTTAGCCAAGGTATTCAAACAACTTCTTGTTTTGGTTTTTCCTCAAGTTAATAATTGTTTCATGTTTCATTTGCTTAGTTTTCTATGTCCATACTGCTATTTTCCCACACATTTTTAAAATGATTGGTCAACCATCAAAGAATAATTTTTCCAAGTTCTCTTATACATCCAGTAAACTGTTTGTTTTAACTCCTCTCTCTCGTTGTACGTTTGTTCCTTCTTTCTTTCTCTTTCTCCTTAACTAGAAGACTCTTTCCCTCATCTGTTCATCTTCCTGCTCTAATCTGGATGGATTGTTGCACCTAATACTGATGCAGATTTTGTCTGGAAGTTTTCTTCATTGCTCTCCTTTGTTGGGCATCCTGGATTCCATATTTTCCTCATTTTGTTTGCACTCTCATTTTGATGAAACAAATGCTTTAAAAGGGGGATATTTTCCAAGTCTTTTCATGACTGAAAATATATTTGTTCTACCTTCACACCTGATAGCTTGGCTGGGTATAGAATTACAGCTGAAAATACTTTGCTTGATAATTTTAAAAGCTTTCCTTCAGTGACTATTACCATCTGAGGATACTATGAGACATCTGAGGTTATTTCAGTTCCTGATCTGTTGTATGTCATGTTTTGTTTTTTTTTTAATTTCATGAAGCTTTTAGGATCTTTTCCTTACCCCCGGGGTAGTGAAATTTCACAGTAATGTGCCTGGGTTTGGAATATTTTTATTCCTTTTACAGAGCACTTAAATGACTTCAATCTGTACTCTATTGCCAATGAAATTTGTATCGTTCTGTTGGCAGTTTCTGCTTTCATGTTTTCTCTCTTTACTTATTCTGCAACTGCTATCAGTCCAAGTGAGGACTCAGATAATTTTATTATGTCTTCTGTTCCATTTTCCATGTCTCTCTCATTATGTTCTACACTCTGTGATATTTCTTCAACTTACCTTTCTGCATTTATGTTTTTCCTGCAATTTTACGTACTATCTTTGAGTTTACAAGATCTCTTTACTTGTTGCTAATTGCTCCTTTTTTGTAATCTCTTATTGTTGTTTTTTTCTTTTTTTAATTTTTGGTTTATTGCAGTAACATTGGTTTATAACATTGTATAAATTTCAGGTGTACATCATTATACTTCTATTTCTGCATAGATTACATCATGTTCACCACTCAAATACTAATTACAACCCATCACCACACACGTGCTGAATTATCCCTTTCACCCTCCTCCCTCCCCACTTCCCCTCTGGTAACCACCAATCCAATCTCTGTCTCTATGTGTTTGTTTATTGTTGTTATTATCTACTACTTAATGAAGGAAATCATACAGTGTTTGACTTTCTCCTTCTGATTTATTTCACTTTGCATAATACCCTCAATGTCCATCCATGTTGTCACAAATGGCTGGATTTCATCATTTCTTATGGCTGAGTAGTATTCCACTGTGTATATATACCACAGCTTCTTCATCTATTCATCCCTTGATGGGCACTTAGGTTGCTTCCAAGTCTTGGCTATTGTGAATAACGCTGCAATGAACACAGGGGTGCATGTATCTTTACGCATTGGTGTTTTCATGTTCTTTAGATAAATACCCAGCAGTGGAACAGCTGGATCATATGGTAGTTCTATCCTTGATTTTTTGAGGAATCTCCATACTGTTTTCCATAGTGGCTGCACCAGTTTGCACTCCCACCAGCAGTGTATGAGAGTTTCCTTCTCCCCACATCCTCTTCAACACATGTTGTTCCCTGTCTTGTTAATTATAGCCATTCTGATGGGCGTGAGGTGATATCTCATTGTAGTTTTGACTTGCATTTCCCAGATAGTTAATGATTTTGAACATCTTTTCATGTGTCTGTTGGCCATCTGTATATCTTATTTGGAGAAATGTCTGCTCTGGGCTTTTGCCCATTTTTTAATTGGGTTGTTAGTTTTTTCGTTGTTGAGATGCATGAGTTCTTCATATATTTTGGAGATTAAGTCCTTATCAGATGTATGGCTTGCAAATATCTTCTTGCAATTGTTAGGGTGTCTTTTCATTTTGTTGATGGTTTCCTTTGCTGTGCAGAAGCTTTTTAGTTTGATGTAGTCCCATTTGTTTATTTTTTCTATTGTTTCTCTTGCCCGGTCAGACATGGTGCTTGAAAATATGTTGCTAGGACCGATGTCGAAGAGCCTACTGTCTAGGTTTTCTTCTAGAAGTTTCATAGTTTCAGGTCTTACATTCAAGTCTTTAATCCATTTTGACTTAATTTTTGTGTATGGTGTAAGGTAATGGTCTATTTTCATTTTTTTTCATGTGGCTATCCAGTTTTCCCAACACCATTTGTTGAAGAGACTTTCTTTTCTCCATTGTATGTTCTTGGCTCATTTGTCAAAGATTAGCTGTCCATAGATGTGTGGGTTTATTTCTGGGCTTTTGATTCTATTCCATTGATCTGTGTGTCTGTTTTTGTGCCAGTACCATGCTGTTTTGGTTACTATAGCTTTGTAGTATATTTTGAAATCAGGGAGTGTGATACCTCCAGCTTTGTTCTTTTTTCTCAGGATTCCTTTAGCTATTCGGGGTCTTTTATTGTTCCATATATATTTTAGGATTCTTTGTTCTATTTCTGTGAAAAATGTTGTTGGAACTTTGACAAGGATTGCATTGAATCTATAGATTGCTTTAGGAAGTATGGACATCTTAACTATGTTAATTCTTCCAATCCAAGAGCATGGAATATCTTTCCATTTCTTTGTGTCTTCTTCAATTTCTTTCAGCAATGTTTTATAGTTTTTGGTGTACAGATCTTTCACCTCTTTCGTTAAGTTTATTCCTAGGTATTTTATTCTTTTTGTTGCAATTGTAAATGAGGTTGTATTCTTAATTTCTCTCTCTGCTACTTCGTTGTTAGTGTGTATAAATGCAACTGATTTTCGTATGTTGATTTTGTATCCTGCAACTTTGCCGTATACATTTATTACTTCTAAAAGTTTTCTGGTGGATTCTTTAGGGTTTTCTATATATAAAATCATGTCATCTGCAAATAGTGACAGTTTCACTTCTTCCTTTCCAATTTGGATCCCTTTTATTTCTTTTTCTTGCCTGATTGCTCTGGCTAGTACTTCTAGTACTATGTTAAATAGGAGTGGTGACAGTGGGAATCTTTGTCTGGTTCCTGTTCTCAGAGGGATAGCTTTCAGTTTTTCACCATTGAGGATGATATTAGCTGTGGTTTGTCTTATATGGCCTTTATCATGTTGAGGTACTTTCCTTCTATCCCCATTTTATTCAGAGTTTTTACCATAAATGGATGCTGTGTCTTGTCAAATTCTTTCTCTGTATCTATTAGATGATCACGTGATTTTTATTCTTCATTTTATTAATGTGGTGTATTACGTTGATTGATTTGCGAATGTTGAACCATCCCTGCAAACCTGGAATAAATCCCACTTGATCATGGTGTATAATCTTTATAACGTATTGCTGTATGGAATTTGCTAGTATTTTGTTGAGGAATTTTGCATCGATGTTCATCAGTAATATTGGCCTGTAATTTTCTTTTTTTGTGTTGTCCTTGTCTGGTTATGGTATCAGGGTAATGTCGGCTTCATAGAATGAGTTAGGGAGCCTCCCCTCTCCTCAATTTTTTGGAAGAGTTTGAGAAAGACAGGTATTAAGTCTTCTTTGAATGTTTGGTAGAATTTACCAGGGAAGCCGTCTGGTCCTGGACTTTTATTTTTGGGGAGGTTTGTGATTACTGTTTCGATCTCCTTACTGGTGACTGGTCTATTCAAATTCTCTACTTCTTCTTGATCCAGTTTTGGAAGGTTGTATGATTCTAAGAATTTATCCATTTCTTCCAGATTGTTGAATTGGTTGGCATATAGCTTTTCATAGTAGTCTCTTATAATCTTTTGTATTTCTGAGGTGTCTGTTGTAATTTCTCCTCTTTCATTTCTGATTTTACTTATTTGTGCCTTCTCTCTTTTTTTCTTGGTGAGTCTAGCTAAAGGTTTGTCAATTTTGTTGATCTTTTCAAAGAACCAGCTCTTGGTTTTATTAATTTTTTCTACTGTTTTTGTAGTCTCTATTTCATTTATTTCTGCTCTGATTTTTATTATTTTCCTTCTTCTGCTGATTTTGGGCTTTGTTTGTTCTTCTTTTTCCAGTTCCTTTAGGTGCATCGTTAGATTGTTTATTTGAGATTTTTCTTGTTTGTTGAGATAGGCCTGTATTGCTATAAACTTCCCTCTTAGAACCGCTTTTGCTGTATCCCATAAATTCTGGCATGTCATATTTTCATTTTCATTTGTCTCCAGGTATTTTTTGATTTCTTCTTTGATTCTTCATTGACCCAGTCATTGTTCAGTAGCATTTTGTTTAATTATCATGTATTTGTGGCTTTTCTGATTTTCTTCCTATAGTTGATTTCCAGTTTCATACCGTTGTGGTCAGAAAAGATGCTTGGTATTATTTCAATCTTCTTAAATTTATGGAGACTTGTTTTGTGGCCCAATATGTGATCAATCCTGGAGAATGTTCCATGTGCATTTGAAAAGAATGTGTATTCTTCGGTTTTTGGATGGAATGCTCTGTATATATCTACTAGGCCCATCTGTTCTAGTGTGTCATTTAAGGCCAATGTTTCCTTATTGATCTTCTGTTTGGATGATCTACCTGTTGGTGTAAGTGGAGTGTTAAAGTCCCCTACTGTTATTGTGTTACTGTCTATTTCTGTTTTTATGTCTGTTAATAATTGCTTTATATATTTAGGTGCACCTACATTGGGTGTGTAGATATTTACAAGGGTTATATCCTCTTGTTGGATTGTTCCCTTGATCATTATGTAATGCCCTTCTTTGTCTCTTTTTACAGTTTTTGTTTTAACATCTGTTTTGTCTGATATGAGTATTGCTACCCCAGCTTTCTTTTCATTGCCATTTGCATGGAGTATCTTTTTCCATCCCTTCACTTTCCGTTTGTGAGCGTCTTTAGGTCTGAAGTGTGTCTCTTGGATGCAGCATATATATGGGTCTTGGTGTTTTATCCAATCAGCCACCCTATGCCTTTTAATTGTAGCATTTAGTCCATTGATGTTTAAAGTAGCTATTGATAAGTATGTACTTACTGCCATTTTTTAATTTTTTTCCTCAGTGTTTTAGTAGTCCTTCTCTGTTCCTTTCTCCTTCTATACAGAATTGATGGTCTCTTTAGTTTGACCTCTGTCTGAAAGTTCTACTCTTTAACTCCCCTCCTCCCTCCTTTTATGGTCTGAGATCATATCTAACCTCTTTTTTGTGCATTTGTATCCATTGCCCTCTTATCATGGAAATAGATAATTTTTCCTATTTGTGGTCTTCTCTTTTCCCCTTAAATCAGTCCCTTTAACATTTCTTGTAGCACTGGTTTCTTGGTGACAAACTCCTTTAATTTTTGCTTGTTTGGGAAATTTTTGATCTCTCCTTCCATTTTGAATGATAATCTTGCTGGGTAGAGTATTCTTGGCTGTAAGTGTTTTCCTTTTAGCACTTTAAATATATCGTGCCACTCTCTTCTAGCCTGTAAGGTTTCTGCTGAGAAGTCAGCTGATAGCCTCATGGGGTTTCCTTTGTATGTAACTTGTCTTTCTCTGGCAGCTTCTAGGATTCTCTCTTTAATTCTGGACATTTTGATTATGATGTGTCTTGGTGTGGGCCTCTTTGGGTTTATCTTGTTTGGGGCTCTCTGTGATTCCTGTACCTGGATTTCTGCTTCCTTCCTTAGGTTAGGGAAGTTTTCATCTATTATTTATTCAAATAGATTCTCTGCCCCTTTGTCTCACTCTTCTCCTTCCAGGACACCTATAACATGGATGTTAATGCGCTTGATGTTGTCCCAGAGGTCCCTTAGACTGTCCTCACTCTTTTTAATTCTTTTCTCTTTTACCTGTTCAGCTTGGGTAATTTCTTCTAGTCTTTCGTCCAGCTCACAGATCCGTTCTTCTGTATCCTCTACTCCGCTTTTGAGTCCCTCTAGCGAATTTTTCATTTCCAGTATCGTATTCTTCATTTCTGATTGGTTCTTTTTTATATCTTCCATTTCTTTGTTGACATTCTCACTGAGTTCATCTGTTCTTCTCCTCACATCAGTGAGCATCCTTAACACTCTTACTTTGAACTCTCTGTCAGGTAGGTTGCTCATTTCTGTTTCACTTAGTTCCTTTTCTGGAGTTTTGTCCTGTTCCCTTACTTGGAATGTATACCTTTGCCTCCTCATTTTGCCTCTTTCCCTTTGCTTGTCTCTATGTATTAGGTAGGTCAACTACGTCTCCTGCTCTTGGATAGGTGACCTTATGTAAGTGATGCCTTAGGAGGCTTCCAGTGTGCTTCCCTCAGTTCTCAATGTTCCAGTGGTGACCCCTATGTGGGCTACGTGTGTCCTTCTATTGTGGCCTGTTTGCTCTCCTTGTAGGTGCCCAGGTAGGCCGAGTTATGCTCCTGGTCAGCTATTGTAATGCTCAGGCTGTTTGTAGTTGTTGTGGGCCCTTCAGTCTCTTTATCAGGTGTGGGGAGCCCCAGTACAGTTGGCTGCAAGTTCTAATACCACATTTGTATTTCTTTTAAGTGAGTAGGCCCCCAGCGGGGCAGGTTGTTAGGCTCAGGGGCTTACAATTGCTATAAGCCTCCACTTTAGGTCTCTTGTCAGCTGTCTGAGGATTGCAGCTGGGTGGGGCTGGCCTCAGGCATGGGAGCACCCAATTGTTTCAGACTTTGGAAGGTGGGGCAAACCCCCTATGTGGGTCTTTGAGAAGCACAAGTCTTCTGCAGCTGACAAGCCCTGCCACCCACAGGTCCACACACACAGTCAAAACAGTCCTGCCCTGTGTGTGTGCCCAGACCTCCTGATGTGGACCCAGTCACTCCACATCAGGAGCCCCACACACTCCACCACTGCCCCACACTCTCCACTCTCTCTTTGTGCATGCCCTGCCCCACTGAAGTCGGCTCAGTTGCCAGGCTGCAGAGAATCCAGTCACCAATCTATGCAGGCCCACAAGTTGCCTGAGGGCTTGTTGTTGGGTTGGGCCAGTCTCTAGAGTGGGCTGCCTGCCCTGGCTGAGCTGGATTAAATCGGTGCTGTAGTGGGTGGGGCAGACCTGGGCTAGCAGGCCCCAGGGAGAACTCCAATGGCATCTGTGTCAGCACGCCCACCCCAGGCCACAACAATGGCCTGGTCCCAGTCCCTGGAGAGGTCTCACCTCTCACCAAGATGCACTCAAGACCTATCAGGTGAGTCTCTTTTTACCAAAGCACTATGTACCTTTCTTTCTGGTGATTTTAGGATGCTTTCTGAAATGGGTGAGTTTGCATGTGGGCCCTTTAAGAGCTGGTTTTAATTTCTTTGTGAACTAGGTTTTCTGGGGGTACTCCCCAATGTTTCCAATGTTTTAGTAGCAGGCAAAGTCAGATTTTATGCCACTGGTCTCGATTGTGCTGGGTCCACAAAATGCCTACAGCAGGGGCACTCCCCAGCTCATGGCCCCGTGCCTCCAGGGAGGCTGCGTACCTTTGGGCAGCTCCCGGGCGGCCGTGAAGCTGGTGGCTTGTGAAGGTGGTGTTTTTTCTCTCCAGAAGGGAGTTTCTGCTTCTTCCACCTCAATTAGGATTGTCCTTTGTTGCAGGAGTTCCTCTTATCCAGTTTTCAGTTCTGTCTCAGGGGTAATTTTTCCACGAGTAGTTGTAAATTGGCTGTGTCTGCAGGAGGAGGTGAGTTCATAGTCTGCCTATGCCGACATCTTTCTCTTATTCTCTAGAAGCCATTCAAGTTGCTCAGTAAATGGGTTTAAATAGCACACCCAAATGGGGAATATATAGCCTTCAAAATCCAAAGAGGCCCGCTAGGTATTGTGCCTCATTTTGGTTGTAGGAGGGGCCAGATACAACAACTTTTGATTCACCTTAGAAAGGATATCTTGACATACTCCACACCAGTGGGCCCCTATCATTTTCACTGGGGTCAAAGGTCCATGAAATTTTATCAGATTTATTTCCCACCCTCTGACACACAAATGTCTTAACAATAAGTCTAGAGTACTTGCTATTTCTTGCTCACTTGGTCCAATCAGCATAATGTCATCAATATAACAGACCAGTGTAAAATCTTGTCAAAGGGAAAGGTAATCTAGATCCCTGTGAACTAAATTATGGCATAGGGCTGGAGAGTTGCTATACCCCTGACACCAATTTTAGCATTACTCTCCCAGCACATCATGTGTGACAATATAGAGTACTGTCAACCAAGGAAGCTAAGCTGGGCTTCGGTGTCCAGAGTCTTTAATTAGGATTTCATTATGTAGGCATGATTGATTACACCATCTCCCCTGTAGTTGAACTCAATCTCTAGTCCACTTTCCCTCCTTGAATGTCAGGCTGACATCACTGTGGCTCTCTAATCACATGGTTGGTCTTTCTGAGGCCCATCCTGAGTCACCTCATTAGCACAGACTATCAGAGGATGCCAAGAGTAACAAAGATATTCCTATTACTTGGGAAATTCCAAGGATTTAGAGGCTACTTCCAGGAACCAGGGCCAAAAACCAGCCAAATTCTTTATTCCAAGGGTTTAGAGGATACTGCCCAGGAACTGGGGAGAAAGGCCAGCCAAATTATTTATTACATAGGCACACGCATGTGAGGGAGGCTTCTCCAAAACATGGGATTATATACTTTTTATTCCATTCAGGAAAACTCTACGGCAGATCTAACCAGAATCCAGATTGGCACTCTGACTTGGCTCCTTAAAATTAAGCATTTTTCGATAACATGATTTTTTTTTAGTATATCCATAGTATTCCAACATATGGATGTACCATAATTTATTTAACCATTCCCCTACTGATGGACATTTAAATTGTTTTCAGCTTTCTTCTACTTTGAATAACATTTTGATGCTTAAGAAAACATATTATTGAGCTGCTTTATATCAGGCAACACAGAAGGCTCTGGAGATATAATGATGAGCAAGGAGTTCCTGCCTTCAGATCTTATAGACCATTATGCAAAACAAACTAATATCAAATTACAATAAAATGCAATCAAGAGAATTATGAGTTTCCTATGGAAGCACATGGCAGGAACATCTAGTCTAGGGCAATGATTATCAATTTTTTTTGCTTACGTACTCCCTAAAAGAAATTTAAAAATTATGTTCTCTCCTCACACATATTTAACTTGATATCTAAAATATTTTCCTCTTTAAATAGTTGGGAATTATATAATTCCTACTATATTATAAATATTAACATTTAAAATAACACTGCAACTCTTTTATGTTTATTTGATGGGTAGAGTAGAAACTTGATACTTATCATCATCCATTTTTTAAAATAAATGAGTAAATACTTCCTCAATGGTTGCAAATTTTACATCATTTCTTTTTCTCCTTTAAATCATATTTCCATTCCATTTCACCCACAGAATTTTATCCAAAATTGTTTTATATTTTAAATACTTTTAATTATTATCCTATCATATTTCCCTTCAATAAAATATATATCTTGGTTGAAATTTTTTATTTTATTTCCTGTAACTATAAGACTCTGGTAAATTTCTTCTGGATTAAATTATAATTAAAATTATTAGTAGTATACAATTAATCAAGGAATATGTAGAAACATAATTTTACTGGAAATGTATTTCTTAGTGAGATGAATGGAACTTTTAAGAAAACACAGTTCATTTATCATTGGATGAATAATACTTCATTCTAAAATGAGACATGATCCAGCATCAACTTTATTCCTATTTTATTTTTTATAAACTAAACTGAGAAATTATGTTCATACAAATATATGGGAATTGGAGGAGATTCACTGTAGCAATTTACTCGATTCTTTGGACTTTTTCTGAGTTACATCTAGAAATCAGATAATAAGCTATCATCAGAAATTATATTTAATATGCATCACCCGACAACTTGATTTGATCCTACTGCAATTTTGTTGAAAGCAAAAAATTGAAAACCACCCAACTTGCTACAGCAATTATGGTTATTCACTTTCTCAATTTCTGGGAAGTAAACCAAAAAAGGGATTTTACCAATGCTTAACAAATGATTATTAGTTGTAGCTGTTACTCTTTCATGGAGAGGTGCTTCCTTTAGTTTGAGACCTAGAACTGGGATGGCCCTTCAGATCTATTCCAAATGGAGGCAGTGGTGGGGACTTTAGATGCCTGCATTGGACTAGTCACTGCATGTAGGCTGACCCCAGGGAGGGCTGTAGCATTGGGAAGGGCAGCTCCCTTAGCAGAGGGCAATTCCCACAGAAATTGTGAGCAGTCACCATTCCAAGCAACCAGGGAAATCAATACCTTGGTCCTGAAGGGAGGATCTGTGTGGCACACAGCAGCAACCACTATGTGATGGTTAACTTTATATATGAATTTGACTGGCCCTGGGGTGCCCAGATTAAACATTATTTCTGATTGTATCTATGAGTGTGCTTCCAGATGAAATTAGCATTTGAACCCATGGACTCAGTAAATTGCCTTCCAAATGTGGATGTGCATCATTCAATCCATTGAGGGCCTGAATAAAACGAAAAGTGGAGGAAGGAGGAATTCACCCCTTTTATTCCTGCCTCACTGTTTGAACTAGGACATCTCATCAGGCGGGATCAGATTTTACCACCCCAAATGTGTCTCTTTGGATTGATTATTTTTAAGACCAAAAGACTCTGAAAGAAATTTTGACCTTCCCTCTGCCTAAAAAAATTTAAGATAGAAGGCCTGTTCCAGGAAGGAGTTTTCCTGGGTTTCTCCCACATCTTATTAAACTTTGTTTGATCTTCTCCTGTTATTCTATCTCATGTCAATTTAATTCTTAACAAGCCAGAAGAACCTAGAGGATAAAGGAGTAGTTATTCCTCCCCTACAGTTTGGTGACAAGGATGGGAGAAAATTTCACTGGCTGGATGCTGCTCACTCCTGGACTACTGCAACTGAGAGATCCTGGACCCCTGACAAGAGCCAGTAGGAGGTAAGAGTTCTTACCACATCAGTCTCCCAGATCTCTGCCTGCACAGTCCAATGGAAGTGAGAGTGGTGAGTTTTTTTCCTTTTCTAAATTTAGATTAGCAGGAGAAAATATTGGTGAAGCTAGCTTCTTGGACTTGTAACTGTGGGCCTTCCAGAACAAATTCAACTGACTCCATCTCTCATCAGCAGAGTGATTAAGAATTTCCTTTCAGATAATTTGCAAATTCATGTAGCCAGAGCATGCACAGAAGAATAAATCTTGACTTGGAATGACCACAGAACTAAAGATTTTCTTCCTTAAGGAACCAAAGGACTGGGGCATGATCAGAACTTAAAAGTTGGACTCTTACCAGAAGCAGGTGGGCCGTCATTCACGAAGATCTAGTGTTAAAATTACTTCCCTACCTTACCGTAAAAGTTTAGAACCTCATAATAAATGTTTAGAACTTTACCATAAATGTTTAGAACCTTATCATAAATGCTTGAAGCCCACCAATCAAAACCTGTCCCACCAGCATTTCCACATGCCAACCTGTTCTCCCTAACCTCTTAAATTTTGCCTCAAATCCTGAATCAGGGAGACAGATCTGAGGACATACGTTCCCAGTCTCTCTGCAGATTGATCTCACAGAATAAAGCTGATTCCTTTCCCAAAGGCTGATGCTATAATTAATTGGCTTGTTTATGTGCATTGGGCAAGAGACCCAATTTTGTGCGGTAACAGACTCAGCAACTCGGGAAATTTGGTTTGCGTACTCTTGGTTTATTGACCCTTCTCCTCCCAGAGATGGTCACTATCTTCCCTTGTCTCTGTCTTTGTGTCATTTGTCATAAAAAGAAAAAACCATAGGACAAGATGCAGGCACCTCTATAAGCCTGTTGTCTGGGCTAGTCCAGCAGTAAACTTTGCTGTGGGTTAATATGCACATGAGGTAAAAGCCGTTGCCAGGGGGCATCTTGGAAGCCAAAGAGGCCACAAATTTGGTGGGCATGGGTCAAGCCATTAAGAGCCATTAGGGTGCTTGCCACCTCAAGAAGATTCTGTGATAGGATAAGTTGGTCACAGAACAGGGTATATGACACAGGTCCCCCAACAACCTCAAGAATATTTCCATGCAATACCTTGTAAAACACACACAATCCCCAACCCCACAGCACCTCCCTCCTAAGTACTAGTTTGGCTCCAAGAGACCCAAGGCTTAGCTAAAGCCATTAATGTGCATATAAGATGAGGTTTTTTTTCTTTTGTCTTGTTCTATGTCTTGAGATCTTGGCTTTGTGACATTTCTGGTCTCCACCATCTGCCATCTGGAGGATGCATATACCGGCATGCATCTTGGTGGCCAGTCACATAGACTGGGGTTCCGAGACACACTCTCTTTGTCTGGCTGTATCAGCTCTCAAGGGAGTTTGTCTTAAGGGGTCCCAGTCCATGTGGGCCTTTGTGATCTCAACCTTCATTGCTTGTTAGTGCATTCCACCTGTGCAACGAAGGCCTTTGTTTTCTTAGACTATTTTTGGGAGTGAACTTTCTGGATCTTGTGAGGGCTGCTGCTTTTGTACTCTCTTTTGGGGATGCCTCTTATGCCCATGGCTAAGCCATAAAAGTCTTATCAGTTTGAGTCACTATTAAGATCCTACTCATCAATGGCCAGACAATGGATCATTTAAGTTGGAAAAACTTCTAAATTGGAAAAATTTTTAGAGAGCTCTCATAAACAGCTGTTTTATTGGTACCTATAAAAAGACCAAATTAACAAGGAAATACAAAGAAATAATGACTAGCCTTAAGAACTTAATCAAGTTTGGGGTCTCAGCTTCCTTTCATGGTCTTACAGATGCTAATGAAAGCATTAAGTTAATTAATAAAAAAATAAAAAGAAGCCCAGGGAAAGTCTAGGGACTCTTTTCCACAAGGTAAAAAAAAGTTTTTAAAGGGCTTGTAGAAAATAGCTAAATAAAGCAAATATTTAAAAGGGGAAACAAAGAGGAATTAGAAAGAGAAGAGTCACGAGACTCATCCCAGCAGGATGGAAATTTTAAGACCGTTATCAAAAAATGAGATAAAATGGACATTAATGAGGTTAGAACAAAGGTTTAACAGTACTGTCTAAAGTTGGGCAGGCTAAAGGGATCCTCTACTGGCCCCCCCAATATTAAAGGGCCTCAACAAGTCTGCTCTTTTTAAAAAGCCAGAAGGCAGATATCAAAATGAGAAACCTGACCAAAAATCACATGGGGGCAACAGTTAGGCTGGTTAATCAAGTTAAAGAATAACTAAAGGGCCAGAGTCCCTTGGCTCGACCTCTTGCTGTGGACTTAAAGCCTTTTGCACAAAAATGGGTAAAATAACCAGGAGATGGAGAAGAGAAATTTCTGAGACTCCCTGATGCAGGAATCCCACAAGCTGTGGTACCAAAACCTATTGTTGAGACCCTGACTCAGGCTGCAATTAGATTGAAAAAAAAATGTAAAGTATAAGAGTTGATAGGATTACAAAGGTTAGAATGTTTGAGCTAATATTATGTGAAAAGGCTATATCAACTTTGCCTAAGTGTGGCTTGAAAATGGACATTATGTTTGGCTGGGAATGCTTCCCTTACCCAATATTATAAGATCGAGACTTGTTGATGAAGTCCTAATAGAAGCTATGGTTAGAGGTATAAGAGTTGATGGAACTAAGATAGAATTTTGTAGGAAAATTGGTATATTTAAATTGGCCTTAGATGAAATGATTACATCTCTCTTACATGACTGTATTATAAACTTTATTGTAGGGATAGACATTGTGTCTCACTGGGAATGTTTCTCCTTTGATATTGTAAGACAGCATATAAATCTGCACTTCAGACAATGTTAAACATACTAAAGAAAGTCAGTAGCGCTGCCTGAGCTCACATAGTATGAGATAAAAACTAGAGGCTAATATGAGGTGCTAATAAAAAAGATAAAAGCTCCCCCCTCCCAAGTTAAATTGGTTTAGGGTTAAATTGTGCACTTAGAAAGACGGCCTTTGTTAAAAGCTTTATGCAGACTTTTTAAAGGTGTGATACATTGTCCTAAAGTTTTAGAACATAAAAATCTTTTTTTTTCTTTTTTTTTTATTGATGTTTTAATGGTTTTTAACATTGTGAAATTTTGGGTTGTGCATTTTTGTTTGTCCATCACCATATATATGACTCCCTTCACCCCTTGTGCCCACCCCCCACCCCCACTGCCCCTGGTAACCACAGTACAGTTTTCTCTGTCCATGTGTTGGTTTATATTCCACATATGAGTGAGATCATACAGTGTTTGTCTTTCTCTTTCTGGCTTATTTCACTTAACATAATACGCTCCAGGCCCATCCATGTTGTTGCAAATGGGACAATTTTGTCTTTTTAACATAAAAATCTTTTGATTTACCTCTTAGCTAAAATTCTCCCTGATATAAAGAAGCAAATTAAAGAAAATGTAATTAAATGAGCAGATTCACCTTTCGGTATCATTCAGGCTACAACCCAAGTATTTGAGAAATTTAAAGCAACTATCTTTGTCTTACAAAAAGGGAGAAGAAATATTTTAAAATTAAAGATTTTAAATGTCCTCTCCACAAATATTAGTAAAGAGATTTAGCAGGTGAACTTAACTCTTTCCAATTTTTAAAACAAAATTTGGATCCAGTCATTCTTTCATAACTAGTGAGTCTCATATTACTGTAACTGATTCATGACAGTAAATTTAAAACAACAGCTGTGGAATCTCTGTGTATGTTTGTCTATGTTATATATGTGTGATATTTTACCTCCAGATGCTATAATTTCTAAAAGGGCTCTATTTAATTAGCTTAAAGTAAGTGCTTACATAAATTATTTCTAAATGTAATAGAAACTAACCCAAATGATTTTCAAGTTAAGATGATATAAAATAATCTTTGGTAAATAAAAGCTTATTTAAGTTTGTTGGTTTGATTAAAATGGACATGTCCTCAGAGTTATCAGCACTGGACATGATGCAATCATGCAGCCTGGGTTTACTAGTCAAAAAAGCTCATGTTATCTCAGTTACAAAATTTGTCAGCAAAATTAATAAGTTAGAATGATAGCTAATTTTGTCTAATGTCTCATGAAGTTTTTATGCATAATATAAACATAATTGTTGGGAGCAAATGATTTAGATGTAAGTGAGATAAGAGTTTATAAATAAACATTTAACAATAATTATATTTTATGACGTGTATTTAAAATAACTTCCAAAATCTCCTTGGTAACTTAAAACTTTGAAGATTTGCTCAGTTAAATTAATTAATAGAAAATTCATTGACTGTCTAAATCATTTCCAGATAAGATAAAATATTAGACATTATTTACTAAATATAGGTTTATCTACTTTTGGCTTCTTATTACAGAGAAACTAAAAGATGTTTAGATCTATTAGTAAGCACATCTTGTATTCTATTAAAAGATTCTACTATGAAGTAGCACGTTTCTAGAAATTATCAAAAGTATTTATAAACTTGCCAAGCCACAAAATGCTAATGTAAAAGACAGTTCATTATTGCTTACTTCTTAGTTTTTACTTAAAATTAAGGTTTCTAAGGGTTAAAAATTCTAATATGTGATCAAAGCTACTAAAAATTAAAAAGGAAAACATCTTTGTATTCAAGGAAAGTAAGATGTATGTTTTCAGTAAAGAAGGTATAATAGATACTTTTGTTTGTTAAAAAGGTTATAGAAGGTTTATGAAATAAAAACTCTGAGAAATGGGTTTTGTACACAGTCAAGTTGGATAAGGTTAAAATGAATTTAAGAAGTTTCATAATCCAGAAGCTGATTTGGTAGATTGTTCATATCCTCAGCCCATTTTTTGATCAGGTTGTTCATTTTTTTGTTGTTGAGTTGTATGAGTTCTTTACATATTTTGGAAATCAACCTCTTGTCAGATATATGATTTGCAAATATTTTCTCCCACTTTGTGGGCTGTCTTTTCATTTTTTTCATGCTTTTCTTTGCCTTGCAGAAGCTTTTTAGTTTGATGTAGTACCATTCGTTTATTTTTTCTTTTGTTTCCCTTGCCTGAAGTAGACATCATATTTGAAAAGATACTTCTAAGACCAATGTCAAAGATCGTACTGCCTATATTTTCTTCTACAACTTTTATGGTTTCAGGTCTTACATTCAAGTCTTTAAGCCATTTTGAGTTAATTTTCACGTGTGCTGTAAGATAATGGTCTACTTTTATTCTTTTGCAGGTGGCTGTCCAGTTTTCCCAACACCATTTATTGAAGAGACTTTCCTTTCTCCATTGTGTGTTCTTCGCTCCTTTGTCAAAGATTAGTTGTCCATAGATGTGTGGTTTTATTTCTGGGTTTTCAATTCTGTTCCATTGACCTGTGTGTTTGTTTTTCTGCCAGTTCCACGCTGTTTTGATTACTATAGCATTGCAGTATATTTTGAAGTCAGGGATCGTAGTACCTCCAGCTTTGTTCTTTTTTCTCAGGATTGTCTTAGCAATGTGGAGTTTTCTCTTGCTCCACATACATTTTAGGATTCTTTGTTCTATTTCCATGAAGAATGCCATTGGGATTCTGATTGGTATTGCACTGAATCTGTAGATTGTTTTATATAATATGGACATTTTAACTATGCTTATTCTTCCAATCCATGATCATGGAATATCTTCCCATTTCTTTATATCTTCTTTGATTTCTTTCACTGATGTCTTATAGTTTTCAATGTATAGGTTTTTCACCCCTTTGGCTAAATTTATTCCTAAGTATTTTATTCTTTTTCTTGTGATTGTATATGGGATTGTATTCTTGATTTCTCTTTCTGCTAGTTCATCGTCAGTATATAGATGCAACTGACTTTTGTATGTTGATTTTGCACCTTGCAAATTTACTGTATTCACTGATTATTTCTAATAGTTTTTTTCGTGGATTCTTTAGGGTTTTCTATATATAGAATTATGTCATCTGCAAATAGTGACAGTTTTACTTCTTCCTTTCCAATTTGGATCCCTTTTATTTCTTTTTCTTGCCTAGCTGCTCTGGCTAAAACTTCCAGTACTGCATTGAATAAAAGTGGTGAGAGTGGGCATCCTTGGCTTGTTCCTGTTCTCACAGGAATAGCTTTCAGTTTTTCACCAATGAGTATGATGTTGGCTGTGGGTTTGTCACATATGTCCTTTATTATGTTGAGGTACTTTCCTTCAATACCCATTTTATTGAGGATTTTTATCTTAAATGGTTGTTGGATCTTGTCAAATGCTTTTTCTGCAACTATTGAGATAATCATGTGATTTTTATTCCTCATTTTCTTAATGTAGTGTATCACATTGATTGATTTGTGGATGTTGAACCATGCCTGTATCCCTAGAATAAGTCCCACTTGATCATGGCATATGATCCTTTTAATGTATTGTTGTATTCAATTTGCCAATATTTTGTTGAGGATTTTTGCATCTATATTCATCAGCAATATTGGCCTGTAATTTTCCTTTTTTGTGTTGTCCTTGTCCTTGTCCTTTTCATATCAGAGTAATGCTGGCTTCATAGAATGAGTTAGGAAGCATCCTGTCCTCTTCAATATTTTGGAATAGTTGGAGAAGGACAGGTATTAAATCTTCTTTGAGTGTTTGGTAGAATTCACCAGAGGAGCCACCTGGTCCTGGACTTTTGTTTTTTAGGATGTTTTTGATTACCATTTCAATCTCTTTACTTGTGATTGGTCTATTCAGATTCTCTATTTCTTTTTTATTCAGTTTTAAGAGGGTATATGATTCTAAGAATTTATCCATTTCTTCTAGATTATCCAATTTGTTGGCATATAGTTTTTCATAGTATTCTCTTATAATCCTTTGTATTTCTGTAGTATCCATTGTAATTTTTCCTCTTTCATTTCTGATTTTACTTATTTGAGTCTTCTCTCTTATTTTCTTAGTGAGTCTAGCTAAGGGTTTGTCAGCTTTGTTTATCTTCTCAAAGAACCAGCTCTTAGTTTCATTGAGGCTTTCTATTGTTTTTTTAGTCTCATTTCATTTATTTCTGCTCTGATTTTTATTATTTCCCTCCTTCTACTGACTTTAGGCTTTGTTTGTTCTTCTTTTTCTAGTTCTTTTAGGCGTAATTTAAGATTACTCATTTGAGATTGTTCTTTTTGTTGAGGTAGGCCTGTATTACTATAAATTTCCCTCTTAGTGCCACTTTTGCTGTATCCCACAAGAGTTGGTATGTTGTGTTTTTATTTTCATTTGTCTCCAGGTATTTTTTAATTTCCCCTTTGATGTCTTCATTGATCCAATGGTTGTTCAGTAGCATATGTTTAGTCTCCACATATTTGTGACTTTTCCAGCTTTTTTCTTGTAGTTGATTTCTAGTTTCATATCATTGTGATCAGAAAAGATGCTTGATATGATTTCAATCTCCTTACATTTATTGAGGTTTCCTTTGTTTCCAAACATATGATTTATCTTTGAGACTGTTCCATGTGCACTTGAGAAGAATGTGTATTCTGCTGGTTTTGGATGGAATGTTCTATATATATCTATTAAGGCCATCTGGTCTAGTGTTTCATTTAAGTCCACTGTTTCCTTGTTGACTTTCTGTCTGGATCTGACATTATTTTTCAATTTTAAAAGCATGCTAATCCTCATCCCTGTAACAACAGCTCCCTTCTCCATTATAATTCTGAGAAAGAGAAAGAGAGAAGAGTTACTGAAACATGTCATAGGTTTGTTACTGAATGCAGTAAGGTTGACCTCCCTGGTTTCTCCTAAAATTCTGCTGTTCACACATGACCCTGAACTCAGGGTCCCTCGGGGTTACTGCATTCAGTGACATTAGTTGGAAGAGGGAAGCAGGACAAGTTGGTGAGAGAAAATGGTTATTATTCTAATGCCCCACTCTGCAGTGAACTTGAATTCAGAATATCACACCACAAGGCAAAATATTGCATTTCCATGGCATGCTTTGCCTTTAATAGAAATATATGTAAAGCAGAGGAAGTAAAAAAAAAATCTTATGCTGCCTTGTCCCAAAGGAGACATCTCTAATACCAATGTTTCAAATGGTCCCTTTCTTTAGAGCCCCCAAAAGTTTTTACCCCCTAGGGCAATGTAACATAGTAAAATTCAGGATGGGGGAGTGGTGGGGTTTTCTTTTGTAAAAGAGAAATAGGCCAATTGTGAAAAGAGGCTGAGAAAGCAGTCCAGAATGTTCCTACACCCAGGTGGTGGAATATCACAAGTTAATTTTAAAAAAGAATATATTTGGAAGTTGAGGTCTAGAAACATGTTTCCTTACAACTATTTATGATCATATACCCCCAAGTAAGACTTTACTTATAGCCTGCTGACCCAGCAAGAAGGAAAGTTAGCTGAGATCTATAAATATGAAGTAGACAGATTAAGGGACATAGGGGAAGTCCTGACAGACTACTTTTTTAGAATTAGAAACAGAAGATGGGGTGCCTGCATGAACTATGATGTATCAGTGGCTATGTAAGTGGACAGGAAGTTTTAGATATGTTACTTTTTTAGTCCCATCAGCAATTATTCCCATTCACAAGCATGTGCTCATATTTTCTTCTTCTTGCCTGAATGACTACCCACCCATTCTGTATATCCAAATCCTTTTCACTCTCCAGATGACAACTCATATCCAACCACATGACTTCCTTCTTTATCTGGAACCAATCCAGAACCAAAGGTTCTGGAACCAATTCCAATGTGTGTGGGTGGGAGTTTTTCCCCACAACACCAAGCAATTCTTGGACACCAGCTGGGTTTCCTACAATTCAACTCAATTCTGACACTATCCACCTAGAGATAGCATCAGATTCTAGAGGTTAAGGGCTCAGTCCCACAAGACTGCCCTCTCCTTCTCCCCACTTTAGGTGCCAGTCACAAGCCCAGATTGTCACCTGTGCTTCTGACTGACTGACTACAGATTGGAGGTTCCAATGACCCCCTCCTCAGGCTTGATTAAGTGCTAGAGTGGCTTGCAGAACTCAGAGAAATATTCTACTTACTACACTACCAGTTTATTACAAAAGGCTATAACTCAGGAACAGCCAGATGGAACAGATGCATAAGGCAAGGTATGGGGAAGGGGCTCGAAGGTTCTACGCCCTTTCCAAGCATACCACTCTCCCTGAATCTCCATATGCTCACCAACTCAAAAGCTCTCCAAACCTGTTCTTTTGGGTCTTTATGGAGGCTTCATTACATAGGCATGATTGACGAAATCATTGGCCTTTTGCAACTGATTCAACCTCCAGCCCCTTCCCTTCTCCAGAGGTCAGGAGGGTGGGACTGAAAGTTCTAATCACATGGTTGATTCCCCTGGCTACCAGCCCCCATCCTTAGGTGTGGTCCAAAAGTCACCTCATTAACATAACAAAAGACATCTTTGTCACTCTCCTGACTTACGAAATTTCAAGAGTTTTAGGAGCTCTGTGCCAGAAATGGGACGAAGACCAAATATATATTTCTTACTATGAATTACAATATCACAATCTCCATCTCTTCAAAACTTCCTCGCTGTCATCTGTGTCACAGAATTTGGCAAATGTTGCCTGGGCTATAGTGTTTTCTTGTTGTTTGTATACATTCCTGGTTTCTGTTAACTAGATCATGTGCAACCTGAGGGAAAGCACCATTTCTTATAATTGTTCTGTGTTGTACTATCTATTTATTTGTCTGCCTCACTCACAATCCATGTGAGCTCCTAAAAGGGAAAGACTTTTCCTCTAGAGTTTCTTATCCTTAGCACAAGGGCTGGGCACTCAGTAAATATATGTTGAATGAATAAATGAGAATTCCTTCTAGCTTAGATGAAAGCTAAGCAGACCCTGGATGAATAATAGCTACTATAAATGGACATTATGTTTTATGGCACCACAAGGGAAACTTTAGATACATTATCATTCATCTTTATCACAGACCTTCAGGGTGGAGATTATTATCTCCACTTCACAGATGCGGATGTGAAGACTTAGAGTGATTAATTTGCCCAAAGTCACACAGGAAGTGGTGAAGCCAGAATTTGACTCCGAAACTATGCTCCTTCTGTTACATCATATTTCTTTTAACAAATGTTCTTTAATAAATTGTTTTTCATGTTTACTTGGCAAATAGATTGTCTTTAACTGGTGGGACTACCAAGGTATATACAGTGAGTTTTAAAGTGTCACTCTGTCATTAATATCTCATAAAAAGAAGGTGAATATGACTGTAAATGATTCATGAGATGACACGTAAAACCAATGCCATCTTTATTGCATGCTATGTTCTTAATATGTTTGGGTGTGCCTCTAAGTTTTCTATTTATTTTCATTACTTGAGTTATGTATTTATTCCATGTATATGACTAGTTGCTTCTGGAAAAATGCCTCTGCTTCCTAATATTGTAAACAATCTTTCAAATGTTAAAAACTTCAGAATTCAATTCTCCCACAGTGGAGGAAGTTCTGAATGCTGGACTCAAGTTCCAGTGGGACTCCTCTCCCCACACTCCTATAACAATAGTCACCATGCTATTTTTCTGAGGAGGGAAAGAGTCACACTTAGATTTCATCCCAAAATAATAAATCAATAAGCACTCAGCCACAGTTGGAATATTTTCCTCTATGGGTTCTGTATTTAGTGTTTTGATTAGAAAAGTCATCACCATTCTAAGATTATGTAAGCATTTGATATTATTTTCTTCTAGTACTTTCATGATTTCATTTTTTGCATGTATATCTTTAATTCTTCTAGAATATTTTAATTATTTATGAATGGATTGAAGTAGGGATTAAAATATTTTCCTTCCAATGTTTAATTAATTTTCTCTACAATCTCCATTGGTTGGAATTGCCAACTTTACTGCATACTATGTTCTTCTATGTGTTTGGGTCTGTTTCTAATTTTTCATTTAGTTCTGTATTCCAGTACCTGTATTTGTTTTCATTTTAGTTTTTAATATCCAGTGGTTCAAGTCTATGTTCCTTATTTTCATTGTTCCTTATTTTCAAAACTTTCTTGACTATTCTTTACTATTTGTTCCTTCAAATGTAGATTCATATTGTCAAGTTCAAAAAATTCTGTAGTGATTTTTATATTGATATCATCAACTTCATAAAGTAATTTACAGAGAATTTGACATCTTTACTATTGAGATCACCTAATCAGAAATATGGTATGTTTTGTCACATAGTCATGCCTTCCTTAAGGTTGTTTTCTTTGGATAGTTCTCCAGCTATTCAACATTTGTCATTTCAATCGGGAATGAGATTCTTTTCCACTAAATTTTCTAGCTATCTTTTTTATTCCCATTCATTATTTTAATTTTCTTTTGTGGTAATAGCCTCCGAACTAGCCTTTCTGTCTCTAATACCTCCTCCTCTACTCTATCCTCGCTATAGCAAAAAATCATCTTTCTAGATGGAAAATTTAATCATAAACTCTCGTCCTCTAAACCTTAATCCCTCAGTGCCTTTGGGATAATATATAGGCTGCTAAACCTGTTATACAAGGCCCTCCACTGACAATCCCTCTAGCTTCGTCTCTCCTGGGTGTTCCTTTCCTCTCACATTCTCCATTGGTATACTGAACTAGCACTGCTCCTCCAAATGCCCAAGTGGCTATTCATGCCTTTGAACATAAAGTTTGTTTCAACTGAACCATCTTTGCCTGCTTTGTCCCACCAGCAAACTCTTAATTATCCTTCAGGAACCAGTTCAAGTGTTATCTCCTACTTAAAGCCTTCTCTGAACCCCATTGTATTGATTAACTTTTACCTTGTGCTACTACAAAACTTTGTCATAATTCTTGTATGTCTCTCTAGAATATATTATATATTTGTTTCTCCTGCTAAACTGTGGGCTTTGGATGGCAGTAACCTTACTTAATCATGTTTTATTCTTAGAGGCCAATAGTGCCTGGCATATAGCAGGTCTTAATGATTGCTTGTCGGATTAATAAAATAGAATAATAATAAAGCCATCTTCATAGGACATAAACTGTGTTCCAAAAGCTAAAACTATACTGGAGCACAAGCACAAAAAAATCATCAATGAATATAAAGAGTATGTAGAGGTAGGAGGAGTGTGGAAAGATAATATCCAATTCAACCTAAGACAATAGGAAATTTTTCTAAGAGGAAGTGACACAGGATGAGTATTTGAAGGATGGGTGTGAATTACTTCAATGGATGACATAGTAAAAAGAACTTGAAGAAAACAGGAACAGCTTTTGCAAAAATACAGTTTGAGAAAACAAGGCAAGTTATTACAAGTAGGGTATGTACATTTCACCAGGAAAATATGGCCCAACATTGTAGAGAAATGAGATGGCCTACCATCAGCTAAGAGTCTTGGTTGGGCATCTCAAAAATAGGATAGGCACCTGCTTGTCTGGCTTCTAAGGTATATGGAGTACATGAATCAACCCTCAACAAATAACAGCCTCTATTTATAACTCTTCTTTTAAGATTTCACTCAAATATATTTCCTTCAGGAAAGCTTTCCCAGCCACCTATCCAAATTGAACTGGGTGCCCTTCTTTGTGTTCCCTGTGGATTCCTCCAGCACAGCAACACCTTGGCATTCATATGATTGCTTTATGTGCCTTACTCCTTTTTCTAGACTTGAATCTCTTCAAGGGTCACATTTATTTTTATATTCCTAGTATATATCACAGTGCAAAACATTTGAAGAGCACTCAAAAAATAAGACAACGATAACTGCCATTTATTGTTTACCATGTGTTTGGTGAGTGTTTCTGAAATGTTGTTGATCCAAGAACTACTTATTGGGAGTTAAAACCAGATGGAACCAGAGAAATGGTCACTACTGTCATTCTTATTACCACGGTGACATTAAGAAATGTTTTTAACCCAGCTGTTATTTTACAAACTCAAGTGAGGACCCTTACTCTTGATATCTAGTGTTCTTAATGTGGAAAAGGACAGTTTTATATTCACATGCTACCCATTTCTTTACACAGCACTGAAAATATACACAGTCAGTGACTATCATCTATTATATACACAATTTTCACTATTTCCTTTAACATAAATTAAGATCAAGAGGCATATTACTGACCAACTATTCTCCACAAAAAAAAAAAAAAAGGTGTAGAATAGAACTTGGACAACTTATAGACTCATTTATTAGCAGGGCAACACTCATTCTTGCTACAAACATAGTGGGATTCCTGGAATTACGTATCCTGATGCACACTTACCAGGCTACATTATGGTTTATGAAATCATCAGAAGAAAACATATCTTCTTTATAACATGGGATTTCATGGATGAAGAGAAAAATAAGTCATCGTGCACTTTTCCCTCAAATATGTACAGCACATATGGCAGATATTGAATATTACTCTGCATACCAGTAGGTCCATCCAATTATGAAAACAAAATGTCTTCTAGATTGTACATGTAATAATAATTGCTCATCCACATTGTGGGACACTGATCTAATTAGTGGGATTTTCAGTTGCATTTCTGTACACTAACAACGAAGTAGCAGAAAGAGAAATTAAGAATACCATCCCATTTACAATTGCAACAAAAAGAATAAAATACCTAGGAATAAACTTAACCACAGAGGTAAAAGATCTGTACACCGAAAACTATAAAACATTGCTGAAAGAAATTGAAGAAGACACAAAGAAATGGAAAGATATTCCGTGCTCTTGGATTGGAAGAATTAACATAGTTAAGATGTTCATACTTCCTAAAGACATCTATAGATTCAATGCAATCCCTATCAAAGTTCCAACAACAGTTTTCACAGAAATAGAACAAAGAATCCTAAAATTTATATGGAACAACAAAAGACCCTGAATAGCTAAAGGAATCCTGAGAAAAAAGAACAAAGCTGGAGGTATCACACTCCCTGATTTCAAAATATACTACAAAGCTATAGTAACCAAAACAGCATGGTACTGGCACAAAAACAGACACACAGATTAATGGAATAGAATCGAAAGCCCAGAAATAAACCCACACATCTATGGATAGCTAATCTTTGACAAAGGAGCCAAGAACATACAATGGAGAAAAGAAAGGCTCTTCAACAAATGGTGTTGGGAAAACTGGATAGCCACGTGCAAAAAAATGAAAGTAGACCCTTACCTTACACCATACACAAAAATTAACTCAAAATGTATTAAAGACTTGAATGTAAGACCTGAAACTGTGAAACTTCTAGAAGAAAACATAGGCAGTACGCTCTTCAACATTGGTCTTAGCAACATCTTTTCAAACACCATGTCTGACCGGGCAAGAGAAACAATAGAAAAAATAAACAAATGGGACTACATCAAACTAAAAAACTTCTGCACAGCAAAGGAAACTGTCAACAAAATGAAAAGACAACCTAACAATTGGGAGAAGGTATTTGCAAACCATACATCTGATAAGGGCTTAATCTCCAAAATATATAAAGAACTCAGGCATCTCAACAACGAAAAAACTACCAACCCAATTAAAAAATGGGCAAAATTTCTGAACAGACATTTCTCCAAAGAAGATATACAGATGGCCAACAGACACATGAAAAGATGTTAAAAATCACTAACTATCAGGGAAATGCAAATCAAAACTACAATGAGATATCACCTCACGCCCATCAGAATGGCTATAATTAACAAGACAGGAAACAACATGTGTTGGAGAGGATGTGGAGAGAAGGGAACTCTCATACACTGCTGGTGGGAGTGCAAACTGGTGCAGCCACTATGGAAAACAGTATGGAGATTCCTCAAAAAATCAAGGATAGAACTACCATATGATCCAGCTATTCCACTGTTGGATATTTATCCAAAGAACTTGAAAACACCAATTTGTAAAGGTACATGCACCCCTGTGTTCATTGCAGCGTTATTCACAATAGCCAAGACTTGGAAGCAACCTAAGTGCCCATCAAGGGACGAATGGATAAAGAAGCTGTGGTATATATACACAATGGAATACTACTCAGCCATAAGAAACGATGAAATCCAGCCATTTGTGACAATGTGGATGGACATTGAGGGTAAAATGCAAAGTGAAATAAGTCAGAAGGAGAAGGTCAAATACTGTATGATTTCCTTCATTAAGTAGTAGATAATAACAACAATAAACAAATACATGGAGACAGAGATTGGATTGGTGGTTACCAGAGGGGAAGGGGGGAGGGAGGAGGGTGAAAGGGATAATTTGGTACATGTGTGTGGTGATGGGTTGTAATTAGTATTGTGGTGGTGAACATGATGTAATCTATGCAGAAATAGAAGTATAATGATGTACACCTGAAATTTTACAGTGTTATAAACCAATGTTACTGCAATAAACAAAAAATTAAAAAAAGAAAAGTGTATAAAATTTAAAATTAAAGGAGAAATGGAAAAGCCAAAACAAAGTTAAAATTTTATTTTCCAAATTTTCTATAATAAGCACACGATATTTGTATAATAAAATAAATAAACTTTATTAAAATAGAAAAAAAATAATTAGTGGGATTTTGTGTTAGTCATCTGTTGCTGCATAACAATACCACAAACTTAGTGGCTTAAAACAACAGGCATTTATTAGTTCACAGTTTCTGTGGGTCAGGAATTACCTAGATGGTTCTGGCTGAGGGTCTTTCATGAGGTTGCAGTCAAGCTGCCAGCCATGGCTACTGACATCTGAAGGCTTGACTGGGGCTGGAGGATCTGCTTCCAAGATAACGCACCAAACAGTTCTCCACCAGACTGCCAGTACAACAGAATCTAATTTTCAGAGGGGAGACAGAGGGGTCAAGGAAGGAAAGGAGAAAGAGAAAAGAGAGGAAGGGGAGGGAGAGGAGGTGTTCCTATAAAGGCACACCAATTTTAACAGCAGATTTCTTATCTGAAACCATGGAGGCCAGAAAAAAGTGGCACAATATTTTTCAAATGCTTAAAGAACTGTTAACCCAGATCCTATACCTGACAAAGCTACTCCTCAGGAGTGAAGGGGAAACAAAGACACCCTCATTAAGATTAAGGGAAACTAAGAAAATTTGTTGCTAGCAGACTTATCCTTAAAGAATGGCTTTAAAAATCTCCACACAGAAAGAAAACGATAACAGAAGGCTGGGTCCTTCCTAAAGGAAAGAAGATCCACTGAATGAGCAAAACTAGGGACAAACATAATAGACTATCTTTCACTGTATGAGGTTCTTTAACCATATGTCATGGTTGATATAAAAGTTATAACATCATCTGATGTGGGGCTCAATGTATGTAAAGGAAATATTTAAGGCAATTATACTTAAAAGATGAAGAGGCTAAAGAGACCTCAAGTGAAAGTAAGGTTTCTCCACTTCACTAGAAGTGGTAAAACATTCACACCAATAGGCTGAGAGTTGCATATGTATATGGAAATACCTACAGCAACCACCAAGAGAACTACATAATGTGATAGAATCAAAAATGTTATAAATAAATCAAAATAAAACTCTTAAAAATGTTCAAGTTACCCATGGGAAGGCAAGCAATGAAGAGGAACAAGAAATAGGGAACAAACAGAAAACAAGTACAGGCATACCTCGTTTTATTGCTCTTTGCTTTATTGAGCTTCAGAGATATCGTGTTTTTCACAAGACCTTCCACCAGCAAAAAGATTATGACTCGCTGAAGGCTCAGATGGTGGTTTGTATTTCTTAGCAATAATGTATTTTTTAATTAAAGTACGTACTTTTTTTTAGAGATAATGCTATTGCACACTTAATAGACTACAGTATAGTGTAAACATAACTTTTATACGCACTTGGAAACCAAAAAATTCATATGACTTGCTTTATTGTGATATTTGCCTTATTGTGGTGGTCTGGAACTGGACCTGCAATATCTCTGAGGTATGCTTGTAACAAAGACTTACAGACTTACACCAATTAAAAGAAAGTGATTGGCAGAGTAGATTTAAAAGACACAATCCAGCTATATACTATCAACAAGAAATTCACTTCACACATCGTGACATAGATAGGTTGAAAGTAAAAGGGAAGGAAAAGATATATCACATATAAACCAAAAGGAATAGCAGGAATGGCTACATTCTACACAAGTAGAAGTCTACACAAGTAGACTTCAGAGCAAAAAAAATTACTAGGGACCAAAATTACTAGGACCCATCATGACATTTTGCAGCTGCTATATTTGAAATCTTGAGTGGTAATGATAAAGGCTGCAGTTCTAAATACATGATCTCAAAAAATGTGATGAGAAGTCATTTTTCATGTCATCGATAATTTGGCTTTCAGCTCAGATAGTCAGAATACAACTTTTACTTTCCTGATTATAAAAGCTATTTTTATATATCAAAATACATTTTGTGCATGCAGCTTACTAAAGTGGAATAAATTACTATTTATATGTATTTACAATTTCTAGCCTAAAAAAGTTATTTCCAAAAGCATTATTGAAAATAATAATTAATAAAGGGGTCTGGAGAGTAAGAGGATGGGTAGATGAAATAAGAATGGCAGAATATTGTGGTTTAAACAAAAGGATGACATGGTCTGACTTATCTCTTAAGAGGATCACAGTAGCTGCCTGCTGAGGATAGATTGAAGGAGGTGTCAGGGGAAGAAGCAGAGACACCAGCCAGAGGCTACTGCAATAATTCACTAATCCAGTTGAGAATAATGGTGCCTTAAACCTGAATGGTTGCAGAAGTGCTGAGAAGCAGTCAGACACTGGATATACTCTGAAAGTAAATGTGGCAGGATTTGCTGACAGAGCAAATGTGTGGTATGTAAGAAAGAGAGAAGTCAAGAATGCTTCCAAGGTTGTTTTGATTTGAGCCGCTGGAAAATTAGAGTTGCTCTATACTAAGATGGGGAAGACAATGAGCAGAGCAGGTTTAGGGCAAAATATTTAGGAGTTCAATTTTGGCCTTGTTAAGTTTGAGATGACTGCTATACCTCAAAGTAAAGATGAGTAGCAGCTAGACTCTAGAGTTCAGAGAAGAGATCAAGATTAGGGCTATAATTTTGGGAACATTAGCATACAAATGGCATTTAAAGTCATGAGACTGGATAAGCTCACTGAGGGAATGACTTTAGATAGAAAAGTGAAGAGGTCCAAAGACTGAGCCCTAGGGATCTCAAATGCTTAGAAGTCAGGGAGTTGAGGAAGAAGTAGCATCTACAACTGAGAGTGAGGATAGGCCAAGACAGATTTGAAGAGAGAAGAGATGGAACAAAATAACCATCTAGGAGAGTGGGAGAGTGAATAGTTTAGGGAAATATAGGCTATTGTTGGGCAGCATAATGCTTAAGATGAGTGGTCGTGAATTTAAAGTGAGACCAGTCAACATAGTAGTACATTTTTTTCCAACTACACTGGGCTGTGCAGGAGTTAGACAGGATTGGGATTAAACGAAGCAAATGAGAAAGTAGCAACGGAGTTGAGGGTATACAGAAGAAAGTATAAAACAAAAACTGTTAGAAATGCAATAGTAGCAGGAAGATTTCTCGACCAGATATGAAAGCATATTACAAAGCTATAATACATTTATAAAAGGATGCAGTGGCAGTGTCAGATTATTGTTACCAAGGGAGCACAACAGAATTTTCAGAAATATATATAAGAATTTAGCATACAATAAAAGTGGCATTTCTAATCATTGGAAATGGCTATTTGATAAATGTTATTGGGATAATAGTTAACCAACTCGAAAAAATATAGACATTGATTAACACTCATTTAGCACTGCACACCAAAATAAACTCCAGAGGAATTGAAGATTTAAATGTCTAAAAATTAGACCATAATGGCAGTAGAAGATGCTAATGAATATGCATATAATGTAGACTGAGGATAGACTTTCATCTATTATATACTCATGTGAAAAAGATCAAGTTTCAAAGTAATATTTACATTATGAATTTTTTGGATATATGTGCATAGAATATAGCAAACAGTTAACAGGAAATATGTCTGGATGTTTGGATTGTGGGTAATTGTATTTGCTTCTTTAAGTTTTACTGTATTTTGTAAATTTTCTACAAGAAACATATATTACTTTTGTTTAGTTTTTATAATCTTTATTATTTTTAATTAAATAAGTGATACATACTTATAGCAAGTGAAATAGTGCAGAGATGTATAAAGATGAAGTTACTAATATTCCCCCACCCACCATCCCATCTAACTCTTTCTAGTCCCTTGAGGTAATCAAATTAACAGCTTGAAGTCCATCCTCCATGTTCATAGACACACACACACACACACACACGTACATATACACATATAATTTTTGTAACTTTATTGTCAAAACAGGATTATATTGTTAAACACATAACTACTTGCTTTTTCACTATCCAAATCAATCAATAAAGGTCTAAGTTACTCATATTAAGAATGTTATGGATAAACTATAATTTATTCAAGCAGTCTCCTTTTGATGAAGAATGGGTTTCCAATTTGGGGTCATTACAAATAAGGCAATAAACATCTTTGGACTTTTATCCTTATATGTTGATATACTTGTTTCTATAAAGTGGAGTTCTAGAAGTACGAATGCAGAATTAAAAGGTATATGGATGCTTAAGTGCAAAATATATTGCCAGATTACTTTCCCCAATTATAGTAACAATGGTATGCAGGATTCTAAGATGACCTCCCCCTCCTCACCATGCACATACCCTGCATAATCCCCAGTACCATGAATAATTGAAGATTTCCTGATTACATTATGTTATATGACCTTAAGATAGGGAGATTATCCAGGTGGGCTTGACTTAATCACATGAGCCCTTTAAAAGCAGAGAGTTTTCAGGCCCGGCCCGGTGGTGTAGTGGTCAAGTGCACACGCTCCACTTTGGTGGCCCGGGGTGTGCATGTTGGGATCCCGGGCGTGCACTGACGCACCACTTGTCAAGCCATGCTGTGGTGGAGTCCCACATGAAATAGAGGAAGATGGGCACGGATATTAGCCCAGGGCCAATCTTCCTCAGCAAAAAGACGAGGATTGGCATCGGATGTTAGCTCAGGGCTAACCTTCCTCACAAAAAAATAAATGAATAAAATTAAAAAAAATAAAAGCAGAGAGTTTTCTCCAGCTAATCACAGAACAGGCAGAGATTCCAAGCACGAGAAGAATTTGATACACCATTATTGGCTTAAAGATGGAGAGGGCCACATGGTAAGGAATCTGGACATCTCTGGTTGCTGAGAGTGGCCCGTGGCTAACAGCCAGCAAGGAAACAGGGACCTCAGTCCTATGACTGCAAGGAGACAAACTTTGCCAACAACCAGGGAGCTTCGAAGAGCACCAAATAAACACTGTGGCCCCGGCAAACACTTTCATTTCAACCCAGTAAGATCCTGAGCAGAGAATCCAGACGCACTGTTCCCAGACTTCCGACCTACACCCACTGTGAGACAACACACTTATGGTTACTTTGAGCTACTAAATGAGTGGTAATGTTATACAGTAACAGAAAATCAATACAGTAAGAATTCACCCTCCCAACAGCAATGTACAGGCATCTATTTTCTTCATCTTTTCACCAGCATCAAAAGTTAACTAGACATATTTTTTTAAGTGAGTCAATTTGATAAGTAAAAAAAGCATCTCATTCTTGATACATTTTTGATGAGTATCTTTATTTTATATTTCTGAGTAAGAATAATATTTAGCACCCTTTCATATGTTTTTAGTCATTAGATTTCCCCTTCTGTGAGTTGCCTGTTCACATACTTTGACCATTTGCTATTGAGTCATTTGTTTAATTCTTATCAAGGGCTTAAGCAATCCCTAAGCAGCTAACTTGCTGCACTTTCAAAATTTAGTGGATAAGAAAATAATAAGCCCAAATGGACTTAGAAAGGTTTTATGCATGGCAGAGCAGGCAACATGAGCTCCATGTTCACATCTGTTCCCCTTGTCCCCAAGTCCCATGTGGGGAGGGAGTGGGCCTGTGTGGAGGCTACACACACAGGTTCATGTCCCAGCTGAGGAACCCCACACTTAGGAAACTTCCAATGTTTTCTGGGGCTGCAAGCAGTCCTGTCCAAACTTTGTCCCACAGAGACATATCATCTTCATTATCCTGGTCAAGAAACAAATCTGCCCTCTGACCCAGAGGAAGACACTATCTCTAGCTTCCAAGGCTGTGTGCTATACAATCCTTGAAAAGATTGTCTGGAACAAAAGCTGACATAAGATGTGTAAAAACACCATGGAGAATTGCCTCCGAACAAATCCACCTCTGGTTTCCATACTTCTATGGGTACACCACTCTGTTGGCCACTCTAATTAATCCGAATGACAGGGGATGAGACCAAATTGGTTCAATTTGTAAACACTTCTCGTATGACCAGTGTTTTCTGGGACAAAGGCAAGAATTACACACAAGAATTACAATCCCAAGGACACACACTGTGCCCTAGAAAAAAGTGTTTTCAATCATTGGAAAAAGCTGTTTTCAATTGTCGGGGACCCCCCCTCCCAGAGACACATACGTCAGTCATGGGGCATAGGTTAATAGCGCCTCCTGGGTTTAATTCCAGGAATGTAGGGATGGGTTATTATCTGTAATTTATTAAGATAACATAGCACATCCATTATAATAATAACAGCTAATACTTATATGACACTGTTCTACGACTTTTGCATATATTCACCCATTAAAATCTTACAACACTGTCGTTGACACTAATACCATTATATCAAATAAGAAAAACAATAAACACATCTCAATTGGTCAGTGTAAAAAAGAAATTCAATAAAATAGAACACTATTTCTTGATTTAAAAGGTCTTTAAAAATTTATACTAGATGTTTCCTTAACATGATAAAGAATATCAATTTCAAGCCAACAATCAACATTATACCTAAGAATAAAAAAATTAAGAAAATTGTTTTAAACCTATGCCAAAGAGAGAAAAACAACAGACAAGATCAGTGACAATTGTTTTACGAAAAAAAATCTCAATATAGGTTTACAGAAAGATTAATCCAAATCTACCCTGTCTCTATAACTCTGCTGTCCAATGAGCAAAATTTTTCCCTAGGAAGACACCTTCTAAACTATAGGCTCCAGACTTTCTCCCAGCTGTCCTCTTCCTTTTCTCCTTATCTCTACCGCTAAAAGCCTCAGAGCGTTCACAATTGTTGCGAATCTCCCATGACTGGGAAAGACTCTCAAACACCATGATGGCAGGTCAACCCCTGTAATCTTGCCAAGGGAAAAGCACATTAAGCTGGAAGTGAATGAAGCAGCAGAGAGTATGAGTAGAGAGAAAAGAGGAGCCACTAAGTCAGAGCCCCCAAACCACAGGAAAGGAGCTGATGTCTAGACCAGTTGCATCCCTGGTTAGCTCCTATGACCATCATTAATTTATGAACTCAACTTGGCAGAGATTTCCTATTTTACACCTCAAATTTTCAAGAAATTTGGCTAAATAGTACTGATAAGAAAATTGCCATATACCTGCACTTTGGAAAGGGAGATCAAAACAGGCCATTGGGTGAATCAAAAGCAGAATCACAGGGAGAACTTGCTCATTGCGGGCCCCTTCAACCCAAGAACCAGGCTCCTGAGTCCCTCAACCTCCCTACAGAGAACTCGGCATTGCTGTTTTCTTTTCTGCAGCTGGATGTTAAGTATGACATCTAACTGTGATGCTGTGATAGAATTTTGATTTCTGAGGGCAGCATTTCTCTCCCTTTATACAAGGACACACAATTCTAGTCCCTAAAAATAAGAAGAGCCCTAGTTCTTCAGAACAAGTCAGCTATAATAATGCTTCAAATGTTCCAGGTGTTTGTAAGGCCATCAGTTAGATTGAAACCTTCTCTTTGAACCCATTCAACCAGAGTGAAACTCTGCCTGTGGTAAAAAAGAAAGCAGCACATGGTTTCATGGTATTCACCCTACCACCTTCCACAGTGATCAGACAGAAACCTGTCCAGGGTGAAGAACACAGGGGAATTTGTAGCAGTTATTATCTTTCATAAATGTAACTGCACCAGATCTGTTCTGTCCAACCAGCTTCTGATGTCTTGACCATAAGAATAACCAGAAGGAGGTTTAAATACAGAGCTGAGGGGAAGTGGAGTCTTAAACCTGGGAGTCAGAGATTGGAGTCCTGCCATGGCCTGTATAGCCCTTCTAGCCTACTGACTCCAATTTTTAGGGAATGCTCTATTTCTAGGACTCCTGAGAATTTTAACAGTAAGAACAAAAAACGAGACGTGAAAGGTGATAAGGAGACAGAGATACTGTCAACTCACATGTAAGCTACTTAGCATAGAGCTGGGACATAGCAAGTACTTAATAAATGAATCTAGGGCAATTCCAACAATGATGGACACTAACTATGAACTAGACATGCTAATAGGTTTGGATATTCACTTTATTTAATCTTCACGACAATCCTATGAAGTAAGTATTGTTATTGCCCCATTTAACAGACAGAAAACTGAAATTCAGGGACATTAAGTACCCTGACTAATGATACACAGCTCATCAATGACAAAACTGAAACTGGAGCCGTGGTCAGTCTGATTCCAAAACTCATGTTCTTAACCCTTGTGTTATATGACCAAGCTCTAAAAAAAGGTTCTTGACAGAAATAGCATGATGAGTATAAGAGGGAGGATTACACTAGGGGAAGAATGACACCAACGAGAATCCCAGGCAGCATACAAGTATTAGTGTAGGTCTGAATCTTTCTTGTATCAAACCTAAATTCTGTACCCAACGAAATTCGCCATCAGGGAAAATGTCATCTAAATCCTCTCAGATAATTTAAGTGGGAGACCTCAAATCTCATTTTCATTTTTCCCTAGCCTTTTCAGGCAACCTGGAATTAAGGATATGTTCCTATGGTCTCCCATTACAGGCATCCAGAGACTTTGACTATCTTGTTTACTATTTCGCCAGCACCTTGTACAATGTTTGGTATAGAACAGATGTTCAATTATTTAAACTAATGGTGAAAGAATGAATGAATTTATGTATCTCTTATACTCTTCTTCCTGATCCTTCAAAATGATGCATTTCTGGTTATCTCTAGCCTCCCTGAGATTGGCAAGAAATATATTTTATTCTTCCTTTACACTCACTGATTTTTCAGGTTCCAGCTGGGATGGACTACTTGAATAACACTTGTCTTTGTCTCTATTAAGTAACTCTACCACCATCATTTATGTCATTCCCACCACCAGCACAAAAATCATTTATATCTAAGAAGCAGAGTTCAATGAAACTTTCACTGGAAAATGAAGTCCTCAAAAAATTGCACTTAACATTTTAATATATCAAATTTGATCCCAGAGCACAGCTAGTATATAAGTGATTGTATAAATATAGAGAAACTATCTTTCCACACAAATGATGCTGAGGGAATGGGAGGCATAGCAAAGGGAGATTTCCAGGTTACATGTCCCAGCTACCAGAAGCATTCTTGAAATAAATTGGTATGATGATATGATTTGGCCAATTAATCAAGAAGGAAAGTGAGACCAGAACTCCCAGTAAAAGCACTAGAAACCCTGGAAGATCTTAGGGTCAGCAACAGTGGCTGCACACAAAATAGGTTAGGTTGCCCAAATGTCTGCAAAAACATCTTGAGAAAAATCATATTTGTAATCCAAACATGTAAAATTAAAATTCCATATTTCAAGAGAAATTCTTACTAGCCCACAAGAAACATAGTAGCTGCCTTATTTGTCCAATGAACATAAATTGCCAGAAAACCTCTTTTCTCCTGGCCACCAACTCAATTATTATTTGGACTTTAAAAAGTTAGCCAGCTAGTTTCCTATAGTAAATTGTAGGCCAAAATTACAACTTCTAGTTTTTATAAACTTCTAGTTTATAAAAAAGGTGATCAAGGGCACCCCCCACATTTCAAAATCAGATGTATATCTACATTATCATCTTTCTTTTCATCTCTCAGTTACATTCAATGTTGTGGATCACTCTTCCTTTATACAACTTTCTCCTCCCGTGGTCTGAAGCTGTACTCTCTCTTAGCTTTCCTTCTAGTTCCTTCAACACTGTTTCTTGTTTTCAATATATGAAAGAATCAAGATATAGAGGGTATATTATATTCTAAATGGAAAAAGCAAATGATTAACATTCTGGATGCTTCGGTATAGAATGCCGGTTTTTGACTCTATGACCTTGGGCAAGTTACTCCTACATCTAAGCCTCAATATCCTTGTCCTCAAAATGGCAGCAAGAAAATGGGAATCTGGAAGAGTAGTATGTACACACCATATTTCATTTATATATCACCATCAGAAACTGAATAAGCACTAATGCACGAGTGCAGCTCTCAGGCAGTTATTGCATACTCCCTCAAACTGCAAAATTTCATTATTATTATTATTATTATTATTATTATTATTATTATTATTATTTAAATCATTTTACATAACAAAGTAAAGATGACCCTATTTTCTTAAGATACCAGTTAGATATTTTCTGGTGGCTTGAGTTGATCAATCTATACATCAATGGTTCTCCTCCATGTTGTTTTGGGGCTGCAGGTAGAGGGATGGGGTGATCATAACATCTACAACTTACATTTATTGAACTCATTATGAATGAGATATTTGCTAAATGATTTACATATCTTATCTTATTTAATATTCACAACAATCCTATGAAGGAGATACTAAAATTATTCCAATTTCAGAGAAAAGTGAACTAAGGCACAGAAAGAATGGGAATTTGCCAAGTCATACATCACTAAGTGGCAAGGCCCGGTGTGTCTGACTCCAAGACTTCTCATGCTCACTCCCCACCCCAATCTCCTTATCAAAAATCTGCTTTCCTTTGTGGTTCTAGAGTCAATTTTAGGATCTTAGGTCAGGCATTTAAACTCCCTGAATATGAGTAATATGTATATGAATACGTATAATAAAATTGTTAAATTCTATAAAGTCTAAGGTTCCTTTCAGCTTAAATGTGTGATGATTCTTTGATTTTATGCGTATGTTAAATTCTTACTAAGGTATAAGTGATAAGTGACTGATGGCAAGTAGTTGACTACCTGCAGTAGTCAACCAAGTAGGCATTTGCCATTTACTAAATAACAACTGCTTTCATTTAAATGAAAGAAAACTCATTTTGAAAAAGAATTGCAGGCATCAATTGTAAGCAAATGCAGAAACATCTTTCAGCAGCAAACCTGTCTCAGATCTATCAAGACACACTATACTGATGATTACCTTCTCTATCTATGTCAAAGGTGAGTTATTCATTCAACAAATAGTTGTGACAGGCACTGGGTTCAACTAAACATAGTTCTTGAAGACCTCCACTTTGTTATATGGTGAGCTACATACTCTGAAGGACCCTTCTGCTATAAAATAACTAGATTCTGGATGAAACAGACCTTTGAATGCATTTTGGGAATATCTCTAAAGGCTCCAATCAACAACTCTGCCAGAAAACAAAACCAAAAAAAAAGTGAGTTGAAACCAGCGTGGGAATCAATGAGTAAGAAACAAGAGAAAAGGACAAGATTTTCTGTAGGTTGTTTTGATCAGTACTGCAGTTAAGTGAAAAACTAAGCCTCAAAGTAGGCAGTCTAAATCAGAGACTCCCACAGAAAGTCAGAAACCTAGAAAGAGGCGAAAACGGTTGCAGTTTGGTAGTGCTTCCTGATTGCTAGTAGAAACAACTGGAAATCTTCTCTAGATGAAATCACTCCCAATTTATGGTCTCAGGATCCTCAAAGACTAATTTTAAAAGGTCTACTTTTTTTTTTTATTTTTTTCCCCCAAAGCTCCAGTAAATAGTTGTATATCATAGCTGCACATCCTTCTAACTGCTGTATGTGGGACACGGCCTCAGCATGGCTGGAGAAGCGGTGCGTCAGTGCGTGCCCGGGATCTGAACCCCGGCCGCCACCAGTGGAGCGCGCGCACTTAACCGCTAAGCCACGGGGCTGGCCCTCATAGATTAATTTTAACCAGCTAGGAACTCTCAGGGAAACTGCTTAGTTTCCCAGTCACCAAAAAGCACCATGACTGAGGGAAAACACAGCAAATTTAGAGGACAAATTACTTAAAATTCTGGAACTAGCTGATACATAATATAGAATAACTATGTATGAAATGTTTCTTGAAATGGAGTTACAAAAATGAGCAATAATCAAAAGATTATCAAAATGGGCACACAGATGTTTTCTGAAAAATAGAACTTTTAGAAATAAGAAGTATAATTGTTGAAGAGCAGTTTTTAAAACCAGAGAGAAAAGGCAGATCACCGACAAAAGAATGAAAATTAGATTGAACTGATAGCTGACTTTTCAATTATACCAATGGAAGCCAAACTAGTGTTTACAAGGTGTTGAGAGGAAAAAACTGTCAACCAGGAGTTGTATATTATTAAAATGCCTTTCAAAACTGAAGGTGAAATAAAGACATTTCCAGATAAATAAAAACTAGTAGTCATCATCAACAGACTTTCACTAAAGAGATTGCTAAGAATATATTTTAGACAATAAGAAAAATGACCTCTAAAAGAAGTCTAAGGTGCTGGAAAAAAATATGAGCAAGGAAAATGGTAAACATATAGGTAAACCTGAACAAATATTTTATTTACAGAAAACCATAATAATAAAAGCTAATAGATGGGTTAAAAAATAAAGACCTAAGTAAATGCGTGACAAGTATATGTTAACAGGAAAGCGAATGAAATTAAAATATTCCAGATCTTTTATTGTTCAGAAAAGGTAGACTTTGGGCCGGCCCCATGGCTTAGCGGTTAAGTGCGTGCGCTCCGCTGCTGGCGGCCCGGGTTCAGATCCCGGGCGCACACCGACTCACTGCTTCTCCGGCCATGCTGAGGCCACGTCCCACTTACAGCAACTAGAAGGACGTGCAGCTATGACATACAACTATCTACTGGGGTTTTGGGGGAAAAAAGAAAAAAAAGAAAAGAAAAAAAGAAAAGGTAGACTTTGATAAATATAATGGTAAAATTTCAAGAGTAATTACTAAATGTAATAGAAGTAAATAGGAGAAACTGGAAGAAAATAAACACACAAAAATTCAATTAATAAAAAGACCAGAAAAAAGCATGAAAAAGTAGAAAAAATACAAAACAAAAGTAAAACGTTAGGGAAAAAAGTCAATATATATGAGAATAATTATTTTTTTAAAAATATGATGAACTAAAGTCAACAATTAAAAGACACAGACCGTTCACTCAGATTTTTAAAACTTCAATTATATCCTATTTATAAGAGAGCCAGTTATAGACTATTTACAAGAGAACTTTCTAAGACTGTCAGAAAACTATGACCTATAGGCTGAACTATGCTCACTGCCTATTTTTATAAATGAAGTTTTATTGGGACACAGACATGCCCATTTGTTCACATATTGTCTATGGCCGCTTTCACTCTGCAAGTGCAGACCTGAGTAATTGCAACAGGGACTGTATGGCCTGAAAACCTGAAAATATTCACTCTGGCACTTTGCAGAAAAAAATTTGCTACACCTGACCTAAAATAAAAAGACATGGCAAGGTTAAAATATTCAGTTAATTTAGAAGATATTTTTTAAAATTAACTTTTTGCAACTAACAAAGTAGTCTCAGAAAATAACAAAACACTGCCAAGAGAAATTAAAGAAGACATAACTAAATAGAAGAGCATACTATTGCATGCTCATGGATTACAAAACTCAAAATTGTTGTCATTTCAGCCCAAATTGTTCTATAGATTCAGTTCAATCCCAATCTAAACTCTGTTTTGTTTGGAATTTGACAAGCTAATTCTAAAATTTATACGGAAACGTAAAGGACCTAGAATAGCCAAGGCAATGCTATAGAAGACAAATAAAGCTGGAGGACTTACACTATCTGACATCAAGACATTATGAAACTGAAGAAATTAAGACACTATTATATTGGCACAAAAATAGAGCAATGGTAAAGAATAGAGAGCCAGAAACATACTCACACATGTACAGTCACAATACAGTCTGATTTGTGTCAAAGATGTGGTTCAATGGGGAAACAATAGCCAATTCAATAAATATTGATAGATCAATTGGATACCCATTTTTAAAGTTAACCTTAAGCCCAACCTTATGATGCATGCAAAAATCTATTCTAAATGGATCATAGACCTAAATACGAAAGCTAAAACAATAAAGATCCTAATAGAAAAAAAATAGAGGAATATCTTCTTGAACTTGGAGAAGACAAAGGTCTCAAACAGGACACAAAGACCACTAACCATAAAAGAAAAGATTGATATATTGGACTTCCTTAAAATCAAAAAATTCTGTTCATCAAAAGATACAATTAAGATAATGAAAAGGTAAGACACACACAGGGATATTTTTTAACACACATATGTGACAAAGAATTATTATCCAGAATATATATCATATATATTTGTGTGTGTGTGTGTGAGGAAGACTAGCCCTGAGCTAACATCCGTTGCCAATCCTCCTCCTTTTGCTGCGGAAGATTGGCCCTGGGCTAACATCCATGCCCATATTCCTCTACTTTATATGTGGGACACCTGCCACAGCATGGCTTGATAAGCTGCATGTAGGTCCATGCACAGAACCTGCAAACCCTGGGCCACTGAAGCGGAGCACATGAACTCAACCGCTATGCCACAAGGACGGCCCCCAGAATATATTTTTAAAATTCTATAAATCAATAAGGAAAAGACAGGCAACCCAAAGGGGAAAAAATCAGCCAAAATCCAAATAGTCACTTAATAAAAAGAAAAAAGACATCCAAATGGCCAATAAACATATGAAACTGTGTTCAACCTCATTAGTCATCAGAGAAATGCAAACTAAAAACCACAATGAGATATCCCTACACACCCACCAGAATTACTAAAACTAAAATACAGACAATACCAAGTGTTTGCAAGGATGTAGAGCAACTGGAATTCTCATACAATACTGGTAGGAGAGTAAATTGGTACAATTATTTTACAAAACTGTTTGGCAGTATCTGCTAAGGTGAAACATGTACTCACCGTACGACTTAGCAATTCTACTCCTGGGCATTTACCAATAAATGTGAACACTTAATCCCTCTACCAAAGACAGGTACAAGAAAGTTCATAGAAGAGTTATCCATTATAGCTCCAAGATGGAAACAAGCTAAATGATTGTCAACAATAGAATGGAGAAATATTCACACAATGGAATACTTCAGAACAATAAAAAAGAAAAATCCACTAATACACAAAACAACATAGATAAATCTCAAAACCATAATGTTAGCAAAAAAGACAGACACTAAAATACATATTGTATATTTATATTTATATGAAGTTCAAAAATACACAAAACTTATCTATGTTGGTAGGGGTTCAAATAGTGACTTGAGTGCTCATTGACAGGAAGACACATGGTAGACTTCTGTGGTTCTGGAAATGTTCCACATCTTGATCTAGGTGGTAGTTATATGTGTGTGTGTGTGTGTGTGTGTGTGTGTGTGTGTAAAAATTCTTTGGACTGTACATTTAAGACTTGTGTACTTTATCGTGCATAATTTACACCTCAGTTTTTTTTAAGTGTCAAAATACAGAAAGCAAAAATTGATAGAACTATAAAGAGAAACTGACAACTCAACCAGACCAGTAGTAGATTTCAGTATGCCTCTCTCTTTAATAAATAGCCAAGGAGACAAAAAATTAGTAAAGATATAAAAGATTTGAACACAATTAAAAAGATTGACTTAATAGACATGTATAGAACCAGTCCCTAACAATTAGAAAATACCCTTTCTTCTCACATACACATGAAATATTCATAAAATAATAAGCAATATGTCAAATTCCAAAAATTTTCAGAAATTTTCTGTTATATAGAATACATTTGCAGGGCACAATGCAATTAAGCTTGAAATTAATACAAAAAAATTTAAAACTCTCATACCTTTTAGAAATTTTGTGTGTGTGTGTGTGAGGAAGATCAGCCCTGAGCTAACATCCATGCTAATCCTCCTCTTTTTGCTGAGGAAGATCTGCTCTGAGCTAACATCTATCGCCAATCCTCCTCCTTTTTTCTCCCCAAAGCCCCAGAACATAGTTGTATGTCATAGTTGCACATCCTTCTAGTTGCTGCATGTGGCACGCGGCCTCAGCATGGCCGGACAAGTGGTGTGTCGGTGCGCGCCCGGGATCCGAACCCGGGCGCCAGTAGCGGATCACACACACTTAACCACTAAGCCACGGGGCCGGCCCCCTTTTAGAAATTTTAAAACATAGTTGTGAATAACTCATGGGTTAAAATAAATCATAATAAAATTTTAAAATGTTTAAAACTAAACAATAATAAAAATACTACAGATCAGGACCTCCACCTCTGCCATGATGAAATAAGTAGAACCAAACTTGTCCTCCTGCTATAAACCTTTGTAAAACTGGATAAAATATATAAAACAATGTTTCAAGGTAACACAGAACTGTGATCCCTCACAGAAAGGAAATAAACTAGGAGAACCCTTTGCTCACCCTGGCTTTCTGCTTGGAGGAATTTCCAGACTGTAGTACAGAGAAGGAGAATCCAAGCAAAGACCAATCGCCTCAATGAGTTGAAAAGACAGAGAAAGGAGCTTTGGCTAGGGATACTGATGCTAAAGAGATTATATTTTTCAAGGCAGAGTACTGGAGAAAAGGAAGAGATGCGTAGAAAAAACTCTAGAAATAGGCATAGTAGTCCCCTTTAGTCCACTGCTAAATAGTAAGCCATCATATATAATATTGTGCATAATGGTACGCAAAGGTGAAATGTTGTGAGGCTGGGTGAGGAATCATAGGAGAGCTCCAAGATGCAAAAATTCCCAGAGCTCTCATAAGGTGGAGGAATGTTTGAGTTAATGAAGCCTACTTTAAACTTGACCAAAGTTTAAAACAACTTCAAAATGAAGAAGCTGATCCACAAGTAAATTAACTGCTTGCCAAAATTTTTTCCAACATTCTTTAAAGAACTAAAACCAAATCCAGAAACAACAATGTAACAATCACAATTTCATAAAAATTACTTTTTAAAATTACTAGGCACGCAAATAGCAGGAAAATGTGATCCATAACTAGGAGAAAAATGTCAGTAAAAACAACCAAGAGATGACAGTAACAAAAAATTAGCAACCAAGCACATTTAAACAACTACTAAAAATACGCTCAAGGGTGTGAATGAGAACATGAACATGGGAGTAGAAATGGAAGATTTAAAAAAGAACCAAATGGAACTTCAAGAAATAAAAAATGCAATATCTAAGTTGAAAAATTCACTGAATGGAATTGACAACAAATTAAACACCACAAAAGAATCAGTAAGCTTGAATATATGCAATAAAAACCATCCAAACTGAAGCACAGAGAGAAAAAAGATGGAAATAATTAACGAAGCCTCAGGGATCTGTAGGACAATATCAAGCAATCTCACAGAAGTGTTATTGGAGTCCCAGGAGAGGAGAAAGATGTGAGGCTAAAAAAAATATTTGAAGAAACAATAGTTCAACATTTTCCAAATCTGATGAAAATTATAAGCCCACAGACCCAAGGACCTCAATTAAGCATAAGCAGGATACAAGCAAATAAAATCTGACAAGGTACCTTATAATCAAATTGCTTTAAAAAAGTCATGAAGATAAAATCTTAAAAGCAGCCAGAAAAAATATGTATCATATGACATGATATGACATGATATTACAAATATAAGAATGACTAAAGATTGTCAGAATAATGTACACTAGACTACGGGGGAATTAAATCTTTAAAGTGTTGAAAGAAAAAAAATCTGTCAACATGAATTTATATACATAAAACATATCCTTCAAATGAAGGGAAATAAAGACTTGTTCAGACAAACAAAAGCGGAGGGACTCTGTCACTGGCAGATCTACAACAGAAAAAATATTATAGGAAGTTCTTCAGACTGAAAGAAAAGTATGCCAGATGGAAAGTGGGATCTACACAAAGGAATGAAGAGACTTGGAAATGATAAATATGTGATAAATATAAAAATTCTCTTGCTTTTTCATTTATTTTAAAGATAATTGACTGTTAAAGTAAAAATATGAAAATATTGTAGTTTTTATAACACATATGGAAGTCAATTATATGACAACAATACTGCAAAAAACAAAAGGGTAAATTAATGTATACTGTTGAAAGATTTTTTTTTTGTTTTATATGAAGAGATATAATATTATCTGAAGGTACATTGTGCTAAGTTAAAGATACAAATTGAAACTCTAGAGCAACCACCTAAAAGAGATACAGCTAAGAAGTCAGTAGTAGAGATGAATAAGAATACTAAAAAAATGCTCAATTAATCAAATAGTAGGAAATGGTAGGAAAGAGGAAAAAAGGAATAAAGAACAGACAGAACAAATAGCAAGATGATAGATTTATACTTAACCACATTGCTAATCATAAAAGATGTAAAGTTATTAACACTCCACTTAAAACCAACTGTCAGACTAGATAAAAAGAATGGCGTAACTTACGCTGTCTACGAGAAACAGTCTAACTATAAAGATATAAACAGGTTAAAAGCAAAAGGATGGAAAGAGATCATTAAAAACAATAACTGTAATAAAGCTAAAATTGTTTTATTAATATCATATAAACGGATACGAAAATAAGGAATGTTACCAGGAACAAAGAATGACATTGCATAATGATAAAAGGGTCGATTCATTAAGAAGACATAACAATCCTAAGTCTGGACTTAACAAAGCTTCAAAATATGTGAAGCAAAACTGACAGAACTGCAAGGAGAAATATATAAGCCCACAAATATAACTGGAGATTTCAATACTGCTCTCTTAGTAAATGATAGAACAAGTAGACAGAAAATCAATAAAGATATAGAAGAATTTAACAGCACTATCAACCAACTTAACCTAATTGATATTTATAGAACATTACAAACAACAACAGCAGAACACATATTCTTTTCAGCTATACATGTAACAATGACCAAAATAGATCATATGTTCATCCATAAAACAAGTCTTGATAAATTTAGAAGGATTGAAACAATAGAAATAGAAGTTAGAAATGACAAAAAATAGAGACCAACAGCTAAAAGAAATGTGTAAAATAACATATATTTGGAAATTAAAAGATATACATCTAAATAACTCATGGGTCAAAAAAGAAATCACAAGGGAAATTAGAAATATTTTAAATATTTTAAATTAAATAAAAATTAAAACACATCACAACCAAATTTGTGGGATGCAGATAAGGCAGTACTTAGAGGGAACTTATAGCTCTAAATAATTATATTAAAATACAAGAAAGTTCTAAAATCAATTATCTGTGCTTCAAGCTTAAAAAGTTAAAAAGGAAGGGCAGATCAAGCCCAAGGTATACAAACGAGGAAAATAATAACTATATATACAGAAGTCAATAACAAAGAAACTTGACAAACAATAGAGAAAAATCAATGAAACCAAAAGTTGGTTCTTTGAAAAGATAATATAATTGCTAAACCTCTGTCTAGGTGATTAAGAAAAAAAACACAAAAATTATCAATACAAAAAATGAGTGGATTCAAAACAGAGCTGACAGATATTAAAATGATGATAAGGGAAGATTATGAACAACTTTATACCGATAATTTCAACATATTAGATAGAAAGGACAAATTTCTTGAAAGACACAAATTGGCAAACTAACACACACAAAAAAACAGAAAACTTCATAACCCAATATAGTCAATGAATTGAATTTATTAAAAAAGAAAAACAAAAAATCTTCCCACAAAGAAATCTCCAAGTCCAGGTGACTTCATTAGTGAATTATATTAAATGTTTAAGGAAGAAAAAAATACTGGTTTTACACAGACCCTTTCAAAAAATAGAGAAGAGAACAATTCCCAATGCCTTTCAAGAGGTCAACATTAACCTGATACCAAAACCAGACAAACTCACTACCAAAAAAAAAATACAAATCAATTTTCCTCCTGAACAAAAATCCTTAACAAAATGTTAGCATATCAAATCCAGCCATACATAGAAAGGACAATACCCCATAATAAACACCAAAGTGAGGTTTAGCTCAGAAACGAAAGGTTGGTTTAACATCCAAATATCGATTAATGTAATTAGCCATGTTAAGAGATTAAGAAAAACCATATGATTATGTCAATAGACGCAGAAAAAGCACTTACCAAAATTCAACACCCATTCATGATAAAACCTCTCAGCAAACTAGGAATGAATTAATTTCCTCAACCTGATAAATGAGCATCCTTAAGAAACATACAACTAGTGCCACAATTAATATCGAACAACTAAATGTTTCCCCCTAAGACGGAGAAGAGGGAAATGTTGTTGGACCCTACAATTTCTATTCAATTCAATATTATATTAGAGGTTCCTAGCCCATGCAACAGTACAAGAAAAACAATAAAATCATACATATTGGAAATGAAGTAGTAAAACTGTTTATTCTTAGACAACTTGTTTGTGAATATAGAATATCCTAAGCCTTCTATTTAAAAAAATGGCTACTAGAACTAAACGGATTTAGCAATATCACAGGATACAAAAGACAATTATAGAAAAACCAGTTGTATGTCTAAATAACCATTTAAAACTGAAATTAAGAAAAAATATTTACAATAGAATGAAATAATATGAAATACTTAGGGATAAATTTAACAAAATATGTGCAAGACCTGTGCACTGAAAACTATAAAACACTGTTGAGAGAAATTTTAAAATCTAAATAAGTGGAGATATATACCATGTTCAGGGATTAGAATTCTCAATATCATTATGTCATTCTCCCCAAACTTATCTGTAGATTCAACGCAATTCCAACCAAAATCCAAGGTCATTTTTTTTTACAGAAATTGACAAAACTAATTCTAAACTTTATATAGAAAAGTAAAAGACCTAGAGTGGCCAAATTTTATAAAAGAACAACAACATTGGAGGACTTCCACTATATGATTTCAAGACAATTCAAAACTACAGTAATCAAGATGGTATGGTATTGGCATAACGTATAGATATAGATGAACAGAACAGAATAGACAACCCAAAGATAGACCCATTACATTACCCACATATACGTGGTCCATTTATTTTCAACAAAAGTGCCATGATAATTTACTGGGGAAAGAAAAGTGAACAAATGGTGCTTGAACAACTGATATTCATTTGGAAAAAAAAATAAACTTTGACCCTTTCATACCATACATAAAAATTAACTCAAGGAGGGAAGTCAAGATGGGGGCATAGGCAGAGCCTGAACTCACCTCCTCCCACGGACACAGCCAATTTACAACTACGCTTGGAAAAATTACCCCTGAGAGAGAACTGAAAACTGGATAAGAGGAACCCCTGCAACAAATGACAGTCCTAATTGAGGTAGAAGAGGCAAAAATTCCGTTCTGGAGAGAAAAAACACCATCTTCACAAGCCACAACACTTCACGGCCACCTGGGAGCAACCCAAAGGTAGGGAGCCTTCCCTGGAGGAGTGGGAGACCTGAGCCGGGAAGCATGCCTGCTATAAGCATTTTCTGGACCCTGCACAACCGAGATGAGTGGTATAATATCTGATTTTGCTTGCTGCTAACAACATTGGGGAATATCCCCAGAAAAGCTGGTTCACAAAGAAATTAAAGCTGGCTCTTAAAGGGCCCACACACAAATTCACCCGTTTCAGAAAGCAACCTAAAATCACCAGAAAGAAAGGCGGTCAGTCCTTTGCTAAAAAGAGACTCACCTGATAGTCTCTGAGTGCATCTCGGTGAGAGGTGAGATCTCTCCAGGGACTGGGACATTGGTGTCGGCCATTGTTGTGACCTGGAGTGGGCGTGCTGACACAGATGCTGGCAGACATCATTGGAGTTCTTCCCATGGCGTGCTAGCCCAAGGTCTGCCCCACCCACTAGAGCACTGATTTAATCCAGCTCAGCCAGGGCAGGCAGCCTACCCTAGTGACAGGCCCCACCCAACAACAAGCCCTTGGGCAACTTGTGGACCTGCTAAGTGAACTGTCTGAATTCTCTGCAGCCTGGTGAGTGGGTCCACCTCTGTGGGGCAGGGCGTATGCAAGGAGCAGGTGGAGAGCAGGGCAGCGGTGGAGTATATGGGGGTCCCACCTTGGAGAGGCTGGGTCCACCTCAGGAGGTCAGGGCGTGCGCACATGGGGCAGGATTGTGTTGACTGTGTGTGTGGAGCTGTGGGCAGTAGGTCTTGTCAGCTGTAGAAGACTTGTGCTTCTCAAAGAGCCATGTAGGGGATTGGCCCCACCTTCCAAAGCCTGAAACAATTGGGTGCACACGTGCCTGAGGCCAGCTCCACCCAGCTGCAATCCTCAGAGAGCTGACAAGAGACTTAAATGCTGGAGGCTTATAGCAATTGTAAGCCCCTGAGCCTAACGACCTGCCACGCTGGGGGCCTACTCACTTAAAAGAAATACTGCAACACAAATGTGGTATTAGACCTCCCAGCCAACTGTGCTGGAGCTCCCCACACCTAATAAAGAGACTGAAGGGCCCACAACAACTACAAGCAGCTGAGCATTACAACAGCTGGCCAGGAGCATAGCTCAGCCTCCCTGGGCACCTACAGGGAGAGGAAACACACCACAACAGAAGGACACACATAGGGGTCCTTCTGGTAGCCCACATAGGGGTCACCCCTAGAACATTGAGAACTGAGGAAAGCACACTGCGGGCCTCATAGGCATCACTTATATAAGGTCACCTATCCAAGAGCAGGAGACGTAGCTGACCTACCTAATACATAGACACAAACACAGGGAAAGAGGCAAAACGAGGAGGCAAAGGAATACATTCCAAGTAAAGGAACAGGACAAAACCCCAGAAAAGGAACTAAGTGAAACAGAAATGAGCAACCTACCCGACAGAGAGTTCAAAGAGTGTTAAGGATGCTCACTGATCTGGGGAGAAGAATAGATGATCTCAGTGAGAATGTCAACAAAGAAATGGAAGATATAAAAAAGAACCAATCATAAATGAAGAATAAAATAGTGGAAATGAAAAATTCACTAGAGGGACTCAAGAGCACAGTAGAGGATACAGAAGAACGGATCTGCAAGCTGGACAAAAGACTAGAATAAATCACCCAAGCTGAACAGGTAAAAGAAAAACGAATTAAAAAGAGTGAGGACAGTCTAAGGGACCTCTGGGACAACATCAAGCACACTAACATCCGTGTTATAGGTGTCCCGGAAGGAGAAGAGTGAGACAAAGGGGCAGAGAATCTATTTCAAGAAATAATAGATGAAAACTTCCCTAACCTAAGGAAAGAAACAGACATCCAGGTACAGGAAGCACAGAGCGCACCAAACAAGATAAACCCAAAGAGGCCCGCACCAAGACACATCATAATCAAAATGTCTAGAATAAAAAGATAGAGAGAGAATTCTAAAAGCCACAAGAGAAAGACAAGTTACATACAAAGGAAACTCCATAAGGCTATCAGCTGACTTCTCAGCAGAAACCTTACAGGCTAGAAGAGAGTGGCACGATATATTTAAAGTGCTAAAAGGAAAAAACTTACAGCCAAGAATACTCTACTCGGCAAGGTTATCATTCAAAATGGAAAGAGAGATCAAAAATTTCCCAGACAAGCAAAAATTAAAGGAGTTTGTCACCAAGAAACCAGTGCTACAAGAAATGCTAAAGGGACCAATTTAAGGGGAAAAGGGAAGACCACAAATAGGAAAAATTATCTATTTCAATGATAAGAGGGTAATGGATACAAATGCACAAAAAAGAGGTTAGAGATGATATCAAAAACATAAAATGTGGGAGGAGGGGAGTTAAAGAGTAGAGCCTTCAGACAGAAGTCAAACTAAAGAGACCATCAATTTTGTATATGGACCCCATGGTAATCACAAACCAGAAACCTATAATAAATACACAAAAAACTAAGAGAAAGGAACCCAAACATAATACTAAAGAAAGCCATCAAACCAAAGGGAAGAGAGCAACAGAAGAAGAAAGGAGCAGAGAAGGACTACCAAAACACTGAGAAAAAAGAGTTAAAAAATGGCAGTAAGTACATACTTATCACTAGCTACTTTAAACGTCAATGGACTAAATGCTACAATTAAAAGGCATAGGGTGGCTGATTGGATAAAAAAACAAGACCCATGTATATGCTGCATACAAGAGACACACTTCAGACCTAAAGACATTCACAAACTGAAAGTGAAGGGATGCAAAAAGATACTCCACGCAAATGGCAATGAAAAGAAAGCTAGGGTAGCAGTACTCATATCAGACAAAATAGACTTTAAAACAAAACTGTAAAGAGAGACAAAGAAGGGCATTACATAATGATCAAGGGAACAATCCAACAAGAGGATATAACACTTGTAAATATCTATGCACCCAACGTAGGAGCACCTAAATATATAAAGCAATTATTAACAGTCATAAAAAGAGAAACAGAGAGTAACACAATAATAGTAGGGGATTTTAACACTCCACTTACACCAATGGATAGATCATCCAAACAGAAGATCAATAAGGAAACATTGGCCTTAAATGACACACTAAAACAGATGGACCTGGTAGATATGTATAGAACATTCCATCCAAAAACTGAAGAATACATGTTCTTTTCAACTCCCCATGGAACGTTCTCCAGGATTGATCACATATTAGGCCACAAAACAAGTCTCAATAAATTTAAGAAGATTGAAATAATAAGAAGCATCTTTTCTGACCAAAATGGCATGAAACTAGAAGTCAACTACAGGAAGAAATTCAGAAAAACCACAAATATGTGGAGATTAAACACAATGCTACTGAACAACGATTGGGTCAACAAAGAAATCAAAGGAGAATTCAAAAAATACCTGGAGACAAATGAAAATGAAAATACGACATGCCAGAATTTATGGGATACAGCAAAAGCTGTTCTAAGAGGGAAGTTTATAGCAATACAGGCTTATCTCAACAAACAAGAAAAATCTCAAATAAACAATCTAACAATGCACCTAAAGGAACTGGAAAAAGAAGAAGAAACAAAGCTCAAATCAGTAGAAGAAGGGAAATAATAAAAATTAGAGCAGAAATAAATGAAATAGAGACTAAAAAAACAACAGAAAAAATTAATAAAACCAAGAGCTGGTTCTTTGAAAAGATCAACAAAATTGACACACCTTTAGCTAGACTCACCAAGAAAAAAAGAGAGAAGGCTCAAATAAGTAAAATCAGAAATGCAAGAGGAGAAATTACAACAGACACCTCAGAAATACAAAAGATTATAAGAGACTACTATGAAAAGCTATATGCCAACAAATTCGACAATCAGGAAGAAATGGATAAAATTCTTAGAATCATAAAACCTTCCAAAACTGGATCAAGAAGAAATAGAGAATGTGAATAGACCAATCACCAGTAAGGAGATTGAAACAGTAATCAAAAACCTCCCCAAAAATAAAAGTCCAGGACCAGACGGCTTCCCTGGTGAATTCTACCAAACATTTAAAGAAGACTTAATACCTATCCTTCTCAAACTCTTCCAAAAAATTGAGGAGGGGGGAAAGCTCCCTAACTCATTCTATGAAGCCGACATTACCCTGATACCAAAACCAGAAAAGGCCAACACAAAAAAAGAAAATTACAGGCCAATATCACTGATGAACATCAATGCAAAAATCCTCAACAAAATACTAGCAAATCGCATACAACAATACATTAAAAAGATTATACACCATGATCAAGTGGGATTTATTCCAGGTATGCAGGGATGGTTTAACATTCACTAATCAATCAACGTAATACACCACATTAATAAAATGAAGAATAAAAATCACATGATCATCTCAATAGATGCAGAGAAAGCATTTGACAAGATACAGCATCCATTTATGATAAAAACTCTGAATAAAATGGGGATAGAAGGAAAGCACCTCAACATAATAAAGGCCATATATGACAACCCAAAGCTAATATCATCCTCAATGGTAAAAAACTGAAAGCTATCCCTCTGAGAACAGGAACCAGCCAAAGATGCCCACTCTCACCACTCCTATTTAACACAGTATTGGAAGTCCTAGCCAGAGTAATCACGCAAGAAAAAGAAATAAAAGGGATCCAAATTGGAAAGGAAGAAGTGAAACTGTCACTACTTGCAGATGACATGATTTTATATATAGAAAACCCTACAGAATCCACCAAAAAACTTTTAGAAGTAATAAACGAATATGGTAAAGTTGCAGGATACAAAATCAACATACAAAAATCAGTTGCATCCCTAGACACTAACAATGAAGTAGCAGAGAGAGAAATTAAGAATACAATCCCATTTACAATTGCAACAAAAAGAATAAAATACCTAGGAATAAACTTAACCAAAGGGTGAAAGATCTGTACACTGAAAACTATAAAACATTGCTGAAAGAAATTGAAGAAGACACAAAGAAATGGAAAGATATTCCATGCTCTTGGATTGGAAGAATTAACATAGTTAAGATGTCCATACTTCCTAAAGACATCTATAGATTCAATGCAATCCCTATCAAAGTTCCAACAACAGTTTTCACAGAAATAGAACAAAGAATCCTAAAATTTATATGGAACAACAAAAGACCCTGAATAGCTAAAGGAATCCTGAGAAAAAAGAACAAAGCTGGAGGTATCACACTCCCTGATTTCAAAATATACTACAAACCTATAGTAACCAAAAGAGCATGGTATTGGCACAAAAACAGACACACAGATCAATGGAATAGAATCGAAAGCCCAGAAATAAACCCACATGTCTATGGACAGCTAATCTTTGACAAAGGAGCCAAGAACATACAACGGAGAAAAGAAAGTCTCTTCAACAAATGGTGTTGGAAAAACTGGATAGCCACATGCAAAAAAATGAAAATAGACCATTACCTTACACCATACACAAAAATTAACTCCAAATGGATTCAAGACTTGAATGCAAGACCTGAAACCATGAAACTTCTAGAAGAAAACATAGGTAGTATGCTCTTCCACGTCGGTCTTAGCAACATATTTTCAAGCACCATGTCTGACTGGGCAAGAGAAACAATAGAAAAATAAACAAATGGGACTATATCAAACTAAAAAGCTTCTGCACAGCAAAGGAAACCATCAACAAAATGAAAAGATAACCTAACAATTGGGAGAAGATATTTGCAAACCATGTATCTGATAAGGGGTTGATCCCCAAAATATATCAAGAACTCATACATTTCAACAACAAAAAAACTAACAAGCCAATTCAAAAATGGGTAAACGACCTGAACAGACATTTCTCCAAAGAAGATATACAGATGGCCAACAGGCACATGAAAAGTTGTTCATCATCATTAACTGTCAGGGAAATGCAAATCAAAACTACAATGAGATATCACCTCACGCAGATCAGAACGGCTATAATTAACAAGACAGGAAACAACAAGTGTTGGAGAGGATGTCGAGAGAAGGGAGCTCTCATACACTGCTGGTGGTAGTGGAGACTGGTGGGGCTACTACAGAAAACAGTACGAAGATTCCTCAGAAAATTAAGAATAGAGCTACCATACGATCCAGCTATTCCACTGCTGGGTATTTATCCAAAGAACTTGAAAACACCAATGCATAAGGATACATGCACCCCTGTGTTCATTGCAGCATTATTCACAATAGCCAAGACTTGGAAGCAACCTAGGTGCCCATCAAGGGACGAATGGATAAAGAAGATGTGGTAATATATACACAATGGAATACTACTCAGCCATAAGAAACGATGAAATCCAGCCATTTGTGACAACATGGATGGACGTTGAGGGTATTATGCTAAATGAAATAAGTCAGAGGGAGAAGGTCAAATACCGTATGATTTCCCTCATTAAGTAGAAGATAATAACAACAACAAACAAATGCATAGAGACATAGCTTGGACTGGTGGTTACCAGAGGGGAAGGGGGGAGGGAGGAGGGTGAAAGGGATACTTAGGCACATGTGTGTGGTGATGGGTTGTAATTAGTATGTGGGTGGTGAACATGAAAACTTGATGTAATCTATGCAGAAACAGAAGTATAATGATGTACACGTCAAATTTATACAGTGTTATAAACCAATGTTACCACAATAAAAAAAGAAATAAAATGTGAAATGCTAGAACCATAAAAAAATAAAATAAAATAAAATTTATTTTAAAAAATAATAAATAACTTAAAATGGATCACAGACCTAAACATAAAAGCTAAAACTATAAAACTTCTAGAGGAAAATATAGAAGAAAATATCTTTGTGACCTTATGATAGACAAGATTTTCTTACATAGAACACATAAAGCATGAACCATAAAAGACAAAAGTTGATAAACTGAACTTAATTGGAAGTAAAATCTTCTGCTCTTCAAAGAGCAGACTGCGAGCAAAGCTGCAGACAAGGAGAAAATATTTGCAATATATAAAACTGACAAGAAATTTCATATCCAGAATATATAAAGAACTCTTACAACTGAATACTAAGATAATCAAGCTAATTTTTCAAACGGGCAAAATATTTGAAAAGTCCTATCACAAAAGTTACACAAATGTCTGATGAGCACATGAAAAGATGCACATCATTATTAGTCATCAGGGAACAGCAACATAAAACCACAGTTAGATACCACTACACACCCACTAGAAGGGCTAAGATTTAAAAGACTGACAGTAACAAGTATTGATGAGGATGTGGAGCAACTGAAACTCTCATGTATTACTGATGGAAATTGAAAATGATACAACCATTTTTTTAAAACACTTGGGCCATTTCTTATGTAACTCCACCACACAACCCAACAATTCCAAACCTACGTAATTCCCCAAGAAAAATGAAAACATAGCTCCACACAAAAACCTGTATGTGTGTGTTCATAGAAGCTTTATTCATAATAGCCAAAAGCTGAAAACAGCCCAAACATTCATCGAAAAATAAATGGATAAGCAAATTGTGATCTATCCATCCCACAGAATACTAATCTGTAAAAAAAGGAAGTAATTATTGTTACACACAACAACATGGATAACTCTCAAAAACATTCTGCTGAACCAAAAAAACAGAGGCAAAGAGTACCTGCTATTTGTTTCCATTTATGTGAAATTCTACAAAAGGCAAAACTAATCTATAGTGACAACAGATTAATAGGATAGGAAATAACTGCAAAGGGGCATGAGGATACATTTTGGGGTGATGGAAGAAGTCCTTATTTTAATTGTGGTGGTGGTTAAATAGGTGTATACATTCACCAAAACTCATCTAACTGTACTCTTTAAAAGGGTACACTTTAATGTATAATTTAATGTAAATTAAATCTCAATAAAGTTTATTTAAAATACTATAGATTAAATTTGTGGAATATAATAAAGGAACACTTTGAGGAAAATTTACAGCCTTGAATGCTTAGATTAGAAAGAAGAAATGTTAAAATTGATGATATAAGCTTCCAAGTTAAGAAGTTAGAAAAAGAATAAGAGGAAAAACAAAAACAAAAAAAGTAAAGGAAATGATAAAGAGCAGAATTGATTGAAATAAAAAAGAAACAAAATAGAGAATCGACAAAGCCAAAAGTTTGTTCTTTGGAAAGAATAACAGAAATAGACAAACTTCTAACTGTGCTGTCAATTCTGTAACCATTAGTCACACATGGCTATTTAAATTTAAATATAGATTAATTAAAATTGAATACAATTAATGTAGTTCCTCAGTCACACTACTTACACTTCAAGTGTTCAATAGCCACATCTAGCTAGTGGCTACCTTATTGGACAGTGCAGAACAGAACATTTCCACCATCACTGGACAGCATCGCTCAAAGAAGTCTGACCACAAAAAATAGAAGACACGTACAAGGTCCCTGCCCTCAAGAAGCGTTTGGTCTCATGAGAGAAAAAGACAAATTACACAAACAATTACAATATGATAGAATTATAATACACTCCTATGATATGAGAAAGTAAAAGGTGCTATGAAACCACATAAGAGGAATACCTAACCCAAATTCGCATCACTCTAGAGGGCTTCTCAGAGGAAGGAATTTTTAAGATAAGTATGAGTTAGCTAGACAAAGAGCAAGGAAGAGAATGTGCTCAGCTAGAAGCCCTGACCTCTTGGAGACAAAAGGTGATGTATCAAGCACAACTACCCATTACAACCTGGATATCTAACCACCTAAATTTCAATTCTACCCAACAAATATTGATTAAAATCTTGCTACACAGAAGGTGTCTATTCTACACACTGGAGTCAGAGAGAAAGGGAGAGCATGAGGAAGAGTCATGCTTTTAAGGAGGTCACAATATGTTGGAGGGATAGAGCTTAAAGATAAAAAATTATGCAGAGGTTGAATAGTAATCTAAATCAGCTTTAAAAGCCACCTAAGCCACATACTAGTGATCATTTACTCTAAGTTATGTAAGATGTGGTGGCTTTTTTAACTGGCAGGAGAGAAGACTAAAAGGGTGTTTAGTGAGAGACAGAAGAAGGAAAGAATAGAGGCTTGGACAGGATCTTTACAGCACGGAAAACACTGCTAAGCACACATCCCCTTACCACGTTAATGGACATGAGTAGGCAGGAAGAAAAGGACAAGTTTATCAGCAGCTTGCTATTTCCTCCTGATCACCTCTACCCATTGCCAACCATGCTTACCCCATGGAGAACACTGTGCTTGACAAGTTCTAGGTACAGCAAGGAGGATGGCATGGATTGGACAGAAGTGATGAAGAGGCAAAATCACATGTAAGAACCCAACCTCTACTTACTCTCAGCACTGCCTCTCAACAGGCCACAGAGCCCTGGGTAGAGAGCACCCAGAAAAGCAGATATTGCTAATTCTCTTCCTTCCCAGGAAACAGGAAGAGGATCCAGACTTTCCAAAGTTCAGTTAATTAGTGAACAAATATTTATTGACACTTCTGTGTTCCAGACTCTAGAGATACAATGATGAACAAGAGATTTTTTTTTACTTCATAGTGTCTAGTAGGAGAGAAGGATACAGAAAATACAGGGGAAAGTATGTAGTGCCATTAAAGTGCATAAGACGGGTACCCAGAATACCCTTAGGGGGTCAGGGTGCCCTTCCACGAGAAAAATTCTTCCATTATATTCATACACCATCAAACGATACATGATCCCTTGCTTCCTTTAAGAAACCTGGGGAATAAGTGGGGAGTTATCTCGCTACACAGGAAAAAGGGCATTGGTATAGAGGCCAGATATGTCACAGTCCAAGTAATGTCAGATTTCCCAGGCATTGGTGTGGTCTCCTTCTAGGGTATCTTATGGATAAAAACAAACAAGTTGTTGACAAGGCCAGGGCTGAGTGCCAGATTCATCCAACCCATAAATCTTGAGATAACAGGAAGCACAAAGCAGGCCTGACCCTGATCTGCCCTGCTGCTTTGCTGAAATTATCCTGGTCAATTACCAGCTCCCAGAGATGGAGGCCAAGCCAAAAAAATTTGGGTCCCAGGAGGAGCAAGGCACTCAAGCTGAAGGCAGAGTTCATCCACATCCAGCCCAAGCAATGAGGCTGCAAAAGGGAATATGAAATATGCAATGCAACCCAAGCCTGCTTGTTAACCAGAAGGGATGGAGGGAGAGGGATGAATGCATGGATTGTTAGAAGAAAGAGGAGAGGGAAAAGAGCACAATGTGCAACAGAAAACCTCTGGAGTAGAAGACAAAACTAGCCTCATGTGGGCAGCCAGTCGAGGAATGCCTCTGGTTAGAAATAAACCAACTACACCTCCTGGAGTTGACCACATGACATTTTTCTCCGGTTTTCAACCAAAACCAAGGTTTTGCCATCAGGGTTGAAAAAGTTTAAAGTTCAAAGGAACCATTTCTGCTGCTGTGGGCAGGGTCTGGGAAAGTCCACACTAACTCTACCCTGACCTGAAGGATGATCACTTACTTTCAGGACAGGGACTAAGAAGGACTGTCACGGGTAAAGATTAAAAATGAGACCAAAGCAACCACAACAAAAAGAGAGAGAGAGATAAAGAGAGACTTAGAAATGAACACCCACTTGCTTTCGGATGAACAAGTTGAGTCAAAGTGTTGTTGAGGTGATAGATCCTATATTGTAGCCAAGAACCCCCAGAACTAAACAAATACAGTGGTTTTCCTTTCCTCCCAATAATATGATTGCTACGGCCTCTACCTAGTGGGGACAGGGGGTGAGAAACAAGTTCTAAGATACATAAAGATTTACTTAATGTATATAATTCAGTCAACTGATTTGTCTGTCTCTTTTGTGTTTCGTTCTGTTTTGTTTTGAATTTACTTCAGTTGAGCCAACCTGAGTTGCAATGGTGAAGTAGAGAGATGGTTTCTGGAATCTCAGGAAAATTCCACTCTTCTGTTTCAGCCCTTCCCTTTGCAATCTCTGCCCCTATTCCTCTCTGTTTGTACTACCCACACTGCCCTCAAAGTCCGGGACTCTGCATGCTAACTGGGACTCTTTCACCAACTGACGGCTCCCACAGCTTCTTCAAGCATCCTTGACAAGCATCCTTTTCGTTATTGTGCACTACAACCCTGTGAAAGAGTTAGCCAAAATATCATTTTTGCCACTTTACAGATGAGAATACTGAGAACAAACAAGTAAAATGACTTGGCCTATAGTAAGTGGCAGAGCTCTAATAAGAACCCAGGTCTTCTAACTCAAGTCTCAGAGTTTCTTCAAGCAGATCACACTGGATGAATGAAAGGAATTTTACGTCAAATAAAATTTGTGCCAAAATCTAATAGCTTTATAAGTAGTACCTAAAAGTGATGCTTATAAACTAAAAACTATGGGTGATACATCTTCAGTTAGTTAAAATATTCCACTTACGCATGTGAAATCAAAAACACTAGTCACTTGGAGAAATGGCTGGACTATAATGTCACTTATTTAATAATATTTTTTGAGTACTGTAGTGGATACTGTGGTATGCCACCTAGATCCCTGCATTCAGAATTGAAGCACACTCATTATTCACCAGGTTTTGGGAGTACTGGCAGCAGCTGACAGCTCTCAGCGGAGTCATTCTCTGGGAACTGCCCTCAGCCTATGAAAGCTGCCTTGCCCAGGGTCACGCCTGCATATGGGGACTAGTGGTTGAACAACAAAGACCCAGTTCCCTTGCCTCAAAGTGAGAGGATTCTGAAGGGGTCATCCCAGCTTTAGAGGTACCCAAGGTGTCTAAGATAAGCACAGTGAGACAGGCATTGTGAGCTGCCTTTAAAGGACTTAGATCAGTGAAGGAGGGAAAGCAGCACAGGAGTAAATACAGTAGAGGGTGGTAGGTCTACAATGGAGCAATATATCCTAGGGAAGAGATGGGGTGTGCAAATTCTCGACACAGAAAAAAGTATATCCCCTGATATTCCTTAGTTATAAAATGTAAATGTCTTTGTTGTTGTGTCATTACACTGATTTTGATGGCCAAGAAGGCTAGGGTAATCCATTTGGGAGAGTAATATCACGCAGGTGTGAGGACAAAATGCCAAAGGACTAGCTAGACAAGATTAAGGCTTGACATTTACATCATTTCAGGGAACTGAGCATTTTTTCTGCCTATTTCCCAGAAATATTTTTCTACTGGTTTAGGACAACCCAGCACCTAAATTTCACTATGTTTTATCAAAAGATTCACAGCAAGTAACTCATAAGTGCTTTTTGTACTGACTGATTGATGAGCGTGGAATTAAGGCTTTTTCTGAGATGACACATAATGATTTTCCAGAAATAATCTAAATTTATAATCATGAATGCAGAATTCATCTGTTTCTCAGACTGTGATGACTAGATAAATTAGGATTCCAGCATGTCTCCAAAGTGTGTGTGGGGGTGGGGGTGAAGGGTAGGGGCTATTGTGTCAGGACTGAGGGTTTCCTCAAATACAAGGACTACGTGATGTTTAAACCCATCCTCAACTGGCCTCAAATGTCTAAAACTTCTTTTAGGCTGGTTTCTCCCAATCTCTGGAAGGCATGTTTTATGAGGTCAGTAAATCCCTAGACTCTGTTGGTTGTTTGATGGTTGCTCATTAGAATCCCCCAACTCCTCTAAAATAGATGGTGATAATGATAGACAGACAGACAAAATAAAAGCTGAAGTTGATCTTTAAAGCCCCTGGGAAAGACCAAGCAGCCCCAGACTCCTTTACCTTTAGCCCACCCATATTGGGGGTTTCTCCAGCCAGTAACTTCCTATGAGGAAGAGGAGGAGAGAAGAATATCAGAGGCAGAAACCCTCACTCATTCAGAGAAGACTTGAAAGATAGTATCTGCCACTGGTGTTAAGATTGCACTTTATCAGCCTTTAGAGAATCTCAAAGGTCCCTGGGGCACTTTGTTGTCATGGAGGGATTTTCTTAGGGTAGGGATTTCCCCAAGAGTCTCTGTCGGGTTTCCCTCCCTGTAGCTGTCAAGAGCCAACTGTCTCACTGTCCAAATGAACTGGATTTTGTTGATTACTGGATGTGTGAGGCCACATGCATTAACTGAAATATAAGTAACTGGAATTTTTTGCACCCTTTACTTTCAGGTGGAGAGAAATTTGCTCCCCTCCCCCCAAAAGAAACAAAATCAACCTACTTTCCAGTGTCCTGGGATGAGTAAACACTCAATCCAAACTCCTGTAATTTCTGTGCTCAATCTCTAAAATATTTTTACCATGAACTGATCCTATTTGGGGAGTCCCAGCATGGTGTATTGGAGGAGTATATCTGACTATGAATCCCAAGTCTACCATTTAGAGTCAATGTGACCTAGAGCAAGTTACTTAGGCCCCTGAGCCTCAGGTGCTTTACCAGTAAAGTGAGGATTCTAACGTCTCTGTCACTGCAGCTCTTATGAAGAGCAAATGAACTGTGTGCAAAACAGGTGATTCGTATGCTTAACAAATGACAGCCATTCTTGCTATTATAGTTTTACTCACTACAAAAGTCCACAGTCATTAAAAAAAAAAGGTTCATTTAATTTTTGATGCCTAAGTCTCCTTATATATAAAACAGTACTATTGGACCGGTTGAAATGTATGGTTGCTTTCAACTCAGACTTTCTATGATTCAATTATAACTAGCCTATGAACAAAGCAGATAGAGAAACTATTATTTTTATATAGAAATTTAACAAATATGTTTCAATAGAAAATGAGGTAAATCAGAACACCATATTTCCCAGCATTTTGGCCAATAAAATGTGATCAAACACTGTTCTTAAAGTATTTGAGATAAAAAGGAGTAACAAGAATATTAAAGATTTTAACATATAAAATTCTATTTTCTTTATCACAAATGTCATGATAGCCCTTATCTGAAAAATGGGTTAATAATGTAATTAATTCTTTGGGTTGTTGTGAGGATTCAACTTTTAAATAAATATAAATCGTCAAGTGTAAGTTCCTGGCACGTAACAAGAACAAAATCAAGAGCAGCTATTACAGCAAAAGCATTTCCAAACACTCCCTGATCTTTGCATGAATGGCTCCTTCATTCATTGACTAATTCATTCAACCAATATCTATTGACCACGTGTTGTTTACCAAGCACTGGTCTAATCACTAGGAACAGGGACACAGTGGTGAAGACAAAGTCCCTGCTCTCATTGAAGTCTCAGCTTCACTGACATCTCCTTCCAGAGCCCTTCTCTGATCATTTGGTATAGGTCACACCTCCTCGCCCAACACCACCACACTGTCACTCCTTCACATCACTATGCTTTATTTGATTAAAAAATGCTTATCACTACCCCAAACTATCTTGTTCACTTATTTATTTACTCATTTAATTTCTGCTTACCATCCATTCACTCTACCCCAACCACCAGAAAACATACATTCTGTAAAGGCACAAACCCTGTCTTCCCACTTAACCACTGTGTTCCCCGCACAGTGCTAGCTGACACTCTCTCAGCGCTCACATAATTCAGCCCAAATTTAATAGCAAAATTCCAGAGAAGAAAGTTATTTGAACAATTCATTTGCTTTTCTTTGTTGGTTATGCTGCTGTGTGGAATTTACGAAGAGAAACTAAGAGTTGAGATCATTTAATTTACAGAAGAGAAAGAAACTTTAAAAATGACTTTTAATAATCCAGAAGCCTGGGATCTAGTGCTGTGAGACAGTGTGCAAGTCACAGCCTCTCCAGCTATGTCCTCGTCTGTAAAATGGGAAGGATGATATTCACTCTGACAAACCCAGTTGTAGGGTCTCACATGGCAAAATACAAATATAGCTAGCATTAGGACCCTATTCTTTACAATAGGCTTTAACATGCCTATTTGCCCAGCTGATTCTTACAAAAGTGACCCTTTGAAGTACAGGAGGGCAGGGAATATTTTCATTCTGTTTTACAGAAGAGGATATTGATATGTAGAGAGTTGTTCTGACTCTGTAAGAAAAGAAGTAAGAAAAAGCAAGAAAGAGGGGCAAGAGGAAGAGGAGGGTCAAGCAGCATATTTGCAAGATGCTATTGTTTATCACACTCTCGCTTTCCTTATACCCTGTGATCCTCTCAGTCACTCTCACCCCATTTCATAGACGAGGAAACTGAAGTCCAGAGAGTTTAAGGTCATGGTGTGCCCACAGGTAGCCTACCAGTAAATGAAGACAATAGGCTATGAGGCCAGTTCCTCCAACTTCAAATCCCACGTTCTTCATTTTTACCATGTTGCTTCCAAGAAATGATCAGGGGCAAGAAATTTGGAAAAAGAGAAACAAGCTATAAAAAGAAAATTAAAATCACTTAATCATTTTTAAACAAAGGAGAATTATCAACTCTTTTTTTCCCAGATTTAACTAAACTCTGGGGGGAAATGTATGTGAAGTAACATGAGGATTAACTATGAGGAAAAATTTAATAACAGATACAGTGTTTTAGGCACTGATGAGGTTATGAATGACATCTTTGAAATATGGTTTTAAGATGTGATTAAACCGTGACATCAAACCTTCCATCATCCCAGGAGGATCTGAATGAGAGTCTGCATGAAAACAAAGGGATAGATGTTAATTTAAAGTTCCTAGTAATGATCCTTGATCTTTACAAAATGGAACCATCTGTTTAAATTATAAAAGGATATGTCTTTACACATTTTTTAAAATTCAGAAGAAAGCACTTCATAAACTCCCCTCACAAGCCCCTTTGCCAGAGATAATCATCATTAACAATTTGATATAGTGCCTTATACATTGTATTTGCTTATGCATATATAAACTTTTACCTAAATGTGATCATTTTCTACACACTGTTCTCTAACCATTTTTTCCACTCCATATGATGGGCAATGTTCCAGGTCAATAAGACACATCTACCTTTTTTTTTCAATAGCTACATAGTAGATATATCATAACTATTCTTTTCTTTTTCATTGTTTAAGAATTTAATACAGTAATCTTTTCAGAAGAAAAGTATATTGTTCTACCAAATTCTTTTAATTCTCCTGTCCAGTTTCAACCGCCCACAGAGTTATAGCTGTGCGTGCTTTATAGGTCTGAAAACAGTCATCTCTTTCCCAGAAGATTTGGTCACTTAGTCCACTAATTCTGTGTATGTGAGAAATACTGACATAAAATAAGCATTCATTTCTAGAACAAAAAAGTCTCCAAGTAAAGGTTATGGTGTCTTCTGCTTCACAAAGAACTTGTGAAAAATGAAATTTTAATTGCATGAGATTCAAAATCAATATCCCATGGCCAGAGAAGTAACCACAATCTCGCATTGCAGCAGTACTTAGAGTTCTTATAAACCAAGTAAAGGAGTTTGGATTTCATCCTGAGGCAATGGGAGCTGGTGGGGCATGGATGCATTTTTTAGCTGAGGGATAGCATGATCAGATAAATGTTATAGGGAGATCTCACTGGCTGAAGATAATGCTTTAGAATGGGGAAAACCCAGAGGCAAAGAGACCCAGTTGCTCATGAATGAAAAGTCCTTATTAAGGTAGTAAGTATTATACCTTATTAATATTTTACCTTTACTATACTTTTTAAAGTATTACTTTATTTTATTAAGGTATTACGTATTGTTGGGGCCAATTGACTTTTGGCCTTGATATAATCACTGCTGACAGAAGTATAAATACAAACTCTGGCCTATCCTTCTAAAATGTCCCTTGCTTTCAATAAATTGACAAAGAAACTGACCTCCACTTTCAAGATGGCTTAATTCCATGGCTGTTAGCTGGAGGCCTCAGTTCCTCACCATATGAACCTTTCTCTCTAGAGAGCTTCTTGAGTGTCCTCATGACCTTGAAGATAGTTTCTTCCAGAGCAAGCAATCCAAGAAACAGGGCAAGGAGGAAGCCACGTGCCTTACAACCTAATCTCAGAAAGTCACACAATGTCATGTCCACCATATTCCTTTCATTAAAACTAAGTCACTTAGTCCATCTCACACTCAAAGGGAGACGAATTAAAAGCCATCTCTTGAAGGGAGGACTGTCAAAGAATTTTTGGACATATTTTAAAACCACCAAAGGAGTCTAGTTCCAAATCCAGATTGATGTACATGAGAGCCAGAGGCTGCAGAGACTGTGAAATGTAATTCTCCAGGAATTCACAAAAGCAAGGGAGTTCTTCAAACTTTCACAGACCACAGACTTGGGAAGATTCCGTTTTGTTTATCTAGACATCTAAGAGGCAGAGAGGCCAGAGGATATTTTAGTTATACTGTTACCCTCCACATGTTACCAAATGTGTTAATGAGAGCATGAGATATAACCTATCCTGTTAATCCTCATAAATTATGAGAACATCCCATGTATTTCATTATTTCCACGTACCCCAATTTTTAATTCCAACCAAGAAAATCTATATTAGCATTCAGGGAATGTATTCTGTTCTTTCTGGGCAGAATCAGACATATTTAAGTTGGAGAAGGTGAACCTTAAAATGAGCCTTCGAGCACCTGGATCCCCTTTTCTGTCTAGGCTTATGTGAAAGGCAGGTGTAGCTCCTATGTGTTTGTTTGCTTGAAATTAGACTAAGAAATTTCATTGTTTAACCAGTTTATTGGCCAGTTGGACACTGTAGGGTACAGGCAGGAATAAATTTTACTTTTTATCACCACTGCCCCTCTTTAAACCCTCTATAATTAATTCATTTTCCCTCCCTTTGATGAAATTTCAAGCAGATCTCATGGCTTTTCCAATCATTCTCAGATAAAAAAAAATATTCCTATATTTCATCTACTCTAAGATGAACATATTTTTCCATTTTAACATCTCATCTCTGAATCTCAATGTAATCTTATAATCATAATTGGAAAGGTTTTTTTTTTTTCTTTCTTAGTGGTATATAAAATAATGGAGCATCTCATAATCAATGGCATCTTAGACTCAATGAAACTTAGTAATCTCTTTTTCCAGGTATTAAGAAATCTAGTCAGGTATAGTAATCAAAACTCTGTTCTCATCAAATTTAAAACTTCTCCCTTCTTTGAGGTCTGGCGCACTTCAGGCTTGGAGGCCTATAATGAAAGAAGATGCGGGCGGTTAGATTCATCTCTAGCTTTTATTCCACCTTCTCCTTCACTCTCTAATTGATGCTTTGGGACCTTTCAGGGATTGGAGTGAGATGAGTGAAAAGAAGTAAGGCATTATTTCAGTTATACTCTAGTGTAGGTATCCTCTCTGTGAGAGATGTTCTAAATGTCAATTCTTTCTTTCTTGGAGTGGTTTTGTGGCTTTTTCAGCGACAACTTCTATCACTGGAGATCCCTCACTTACAGTTCCTTGGACGTACGCTATGCGTCCTCCAGCTGGCCTCTTACAACTTCCCCTTTAGCCACCGGTTTCTTGTGGCCCACCCCTCTATTGGGTTCAGTCCTCTTGTGTGGAGTCCCATTCAGAACAACCCAATACGATTCCCTCCTGCGGGGCCTCATGGGTTCATGAGAAATTCAAGCATCCTTTGTCATGCCAGAGGCTAGAAGTTGTGGTGGATTCCAACAGAGACCTTTTTCCTCACTCTGCCCTAAGTCAATGGAGCTCAGGCCACCACCTATCAACTTTAGACTTTGTACTTATGAGTCAGATGCCAGTCCCTACATTCCTCCAACTTCGGGGAACACATGAAAAACTTTCCCAATGGTTCTCTTGAAGCATCCGCACTAGGTCTGAGAACACTATCGCCTTAATTTCCTCTTGGAATGATCAGTCTTAGGCAACTTCACTTCTGTTTCAGGTTTCATCATCAACCTTAAGACAAACACACACATAAAATGCTAAAAAAAAAAGAAAAGAAAAGAAAATTTTATATATTAAAGCAATTCATTCTCTACTTTTTCCCAAAAAATGCTGAGAAATTGCTCACAATAAAAAATATAAAAGTAAGGTGATATATAGTGACAATCTACTTTATGCCAGGTCCTTTAAGTTATATACCATCGATGTATTGAGTAGGACAAAACATCACTAATGTAGTATGCCTACCAAGAATGCATAACCTAAATCTAATCATGAGGAAACAGCAGACAAAGACTCAGAATACACAAATCAAGTCAAATTATCAGCTTTCTTACCAACAAAGACAATTTGGGGAATGCAGAGGCCAAATGCTAATACTTCACTCCTGAATTAATCAGACAACACCAGTCCCTCCCCCCAGTTACATGCAGAAACCATAGGCCTCTTAATTCAGGAGACAATGTCTCTCCCCCATTAAGCCTGTCATATGGAGAAAAGGAAACTAGAACACCCTGGCTCTGGGGTAGGCAGATCTAAGAGGAAAGAATCTAGAAGAGGCTGAAATATACATGCTCACAGGGCCCCCAGCTAACACAAATGGCAAGTTTGTAGATAGAGCTACCTCCTCCAGGTGGATCCAGACCCTCAGGCACAGGGCTTAGAGACTCCACAACATCTTTGTTGGAATTAACATTTTCCTCCAGGTAAACCTAGCTCTCTTCCAGGGCACAAGGCCTGGAAGTTCAGCTGAGTGTCAGCCCTCACTCACCAGCACAAATGGGCAGCCCTGTCAGGTGGCAGCCCTGCCCGCATGCATACATAATTCTTTCTCTCAATCTCACTGAAGGTTTGAGTAGGACAGAATGTAGAGTGGAAATTCCCTTCCTTTCTCTACTACATAGCTGAAAATTCTATTTTAGTGGCCTAAGTAGGGATTCTGGGAAGAAGAGAAAATGGTCCCCTCTACATAGCAGATCTTGATACATTAAAGATATCAATTCATTGCCCATTACACAATTTATTTTTTTTCTTCTGGTTTATAATTTGCCTTCCAATTTTTATGTGATTTTTTAATACAGATATTTTAGATACTTAGAATTTTAATAGGAAATTCAAAGACAATAAAGAATTCATTAGAAACACAAGATAAAAACTATTAACATTTTCAGTTTAATAAGGTAACTCAGTTTTGTTTTAAATTACATACATACTGTGTGCCCACTTTGCTTCAGAACTGTTTTGGAATATCATATTTACACATAAACAGATACCTCTAATTTTGTCATATCCTAAGCAGTAACATGTTTAATTATAACAGTACATTTTAACATCTCTCATATATTAGTGCTATGTCATATTTTTTCTGAGAAGGTACAAGACTGATCTGATTTTCAAGAAATTCTCCCAATGCTTTTGATCTTCTCTGGGTTTTTTTTCTCTTTTAAGGGAGCATACTATCTTTAGATAATCTCTCCTAGGATCCGGCATATTTTTATAGACTATCAGTACTTCTCTTAAAGACATGTCAATTTTCATTAATCATGGGAAGTATATCTTCTCTCTTTACATATTACACATTTTTATAGAGAGGCCAAATCTCATCCCCTTATTCTGAACTGTCTAGTCATTTAGATTTAGATGTATCATTGTATGTAAATAGCAATATTTGGATTTTGTATTTAGGGCCCAGCCTAGGGTGTCTTATAATAGGGACAGTTGGAGCATTCATATTAATTACGCTAAGTGATATGTCTGATATGACTACTATCATCTTATTATATGCTTTCTATTTTTATACTTCTCGATATTTCCCTTCCTTATAATTCTATCTTTTGCTGCATTGACTTTTATTAGCTTTTTCTTCTTGTCTAGTGATTTACTAGTCATACATCCTATTTACCCTATAGTCATCTTTACATAATTATAATAAATACATTTGAACCCACATTCCTAGATCAAAATCAATGATTTCCAACTACGAAATATGACAACTTCCCCTCTGCCTATCTCACAAACTTTAACTGAACTTTCTGATCCAAATGACTATTCTATTTCTTCTTAACTTATGTATCTTATCTTCTAAGAAATATTGTTTACATTTTCATTGTTTTATAATCTTAGTAACAACTAAAATCTACTGGCCTCTATGCTTACTGATTTTTATTTTACATCATTCTTCCCATTCTTGAGCTCTTTAATTTTGATTCATTTCTGAACCTACTGAACCAAAAGAATACTTACTAACTCTCAATCAGGCTGTATATATTACTGCCTCTACTCACACTATTTTCTCAGCCTTCAATGCCCTGCATTTGATGATATACAACTTCCTATTCTGTGTTCTCACAGCACATCCATTGTGCATACTTCTATTACAGAACTTCTTTCATTCTGTGTGTGCATTACTGAATTTAAGCTCCTTGAGAGCAATTGTTTTCTCGGGATCTCTGCTTTCTTTCCAGTATGCTGCAAAGGGCCTGGAAGGCACAAAATAGAGACTCAACCACTGTTGAAAGAAGAAAATCATTAGCTGCATTATTTAATATTTGATAACTGGGAACACTGCTGTACTTACGTTTATTGTGCTGTAATGCTAAACTTGTAGACAGAAACACAGAGAAGAGAGGGCTGAATGACATCAAAGTTGGTGATACCAATCCCTTTGAGGAGCCATTCATCTAATAGTCATAGCCACACTCTCCCAAGTGAGGTACAACGGAGAAGCAGGCTGAGCACCGAACACAAGCTATGCCCACAGTTAGTGGCAGGAGAATGGAGGGTGGGGGTGATGAGGAAGAGAAGTAGGCAGCAGGGTGAATCAACACAGCAGAAACTTAAGCGGGAGAGAGTTCAAGGTGGCAGAAGTTGTCAACAGCATCTAATAACAAAGAGACATCAGGAAGGATGAGGGATGAGAACAGAAGCAAGGTCACTAAAAGTTGATGATCTTGTTTCCTACCTTTTATACATGGTTAAGTCTTCTCTGTGCTTTTCAGTTGTGATTTAAAACTATAATATTTAGATAAAAAAAAACGCTGGCCATCCTAGGTACTTGCTGAGATAGGCCAATTAGCATGTTTAAAAATTCAATATAGTCACATGCATGGAAATGGATGGTAAGAGGATTTTAAAAATTAATCTGGCTTTTTCAATCTCCACAAAAGTTGCTTTAACAAATTAAATATTCCATTCATATTCCTTATAGGGAAAAAGTCTAATCATCTTTCAGGGTAAAAAGTCTAGTCATCAAGGAAAAAAGAATATAAGATGAAATATCACAAGCGAGTTCTTCACCTATTTGCATTCAACCACAACCTGCCACTTCAGGAAAAGACTACTGAGGATTTAGAAACCCCCATGAAATCATATTGTAGCCAAATGTGAAGGCTAAAAAATATATATATCACTCAAGTATACCCTAAATTGTAGAGGCACATGATGAAAGGGAGTCTACTGTGGTGCAAAAACAGATTTTTTGGCAATTTTTAAAGGGCAAGAAGGTACTTCTGACTTTCTGGAATGAGATATATTTAAACTTACAGTTTTATCACTGAGTAGCTTTTCAAGACTATATCAATTTTCTCTAAAATACTCAGAAGAAGTTATTCAGTACCACGGACTACATGAGATGTTTCAGAGCAAAGGCCTTTTCCAAGTGGGAAAACTCCAGATCTAGAAGAAAACTTGTAATGTAACTTATGGCCAAAACCACATGATATTTAGCTTATTTGTTAAAACAAGCACATATCAAGAACTTACTATATTTAAGTGTAGTGTACCTCAGTGTTTCTCAAATCATCTATGGTAAAGGAACACTTTTTTCCCCAACCCATCATGATAAATATAATAAAAATAAATTACTAAACAAAATAACTTTTAAAAAAGTGAGCCCAACTTATTATTATTAAATTTCACAAATAAAATTATTCTCTCATATTGCCTTTATAATATTCTAAATATTTACTCTCGATTTCTGTTCTTATCTGTTTGCAGACTATTAATAGTTGGTGGACTAGCAGCAGCCCACGGACCACTTTGGAGGCATGACAAGCATCATAAAACTGATATTCATGACATGATATTGGTCACAGAATGGTTAAATTGTGCAGCCACACCCCCTCTCCTGTTCCTTAGGCAGGACTGGAGCAAGATGAGAGTATCTTTAATGCTTTAACCAACACAGGCATTTGTGTCTCAACTTAATTGAGACTTCTTTATGGCTTTGACTCTAATTAAGAAATGATTCTTTTAGTCAAAAGAAATTCAGAAACGCTCCTCCTATTGATACAACCAAGAGCACACCAATTATAGAAGAGAACAAACACATAGAAAGAGAATTTGTGTAGAAAGCCTACACAATTAGGTCTGTTTTATGCACTATAATCACCAAAGGATCAGTAAAAAGACCTTCAGCTCTTCTGGGGCTTATGAAAATTTTGAGAGCTAAAAAATATGTATTGGCTGCAAAAAATAACTATTGAGAAATGTAAATTAATAAATGTTACTACATTAAAGTCTAAAAAATACACCATTATTAAAATAATGATAATTAATTAATAAATTATTTTATTAGTTATTAAATTTAGTGTTGATAAAAAATCATTATATTTGAAAACTATTTTTAATTGACATATAGTTGACTTCAATAAAAATATATACAATATTATATTAGTTTCAGGCATACAACATAGTAATTCAACATCTATATACATTACAAAATGATCACCATGAGAAATCGAGAAACCATCTGTCAGCATACAAAGTTATTACAATATTATTGACTATATTCCCTATGCTCTATATCACATCCCTGTGACTTATTTATTTTAAAACTGGAAGTTTGTATCTCTTAATTCCCTTCACCTGTTTTGCCCACCTCCTGCACCTCTCCCCTCTGGCAACCACCAGTTTGTTCTCTATATCTATGAGTCTTTTTCTGTTTTGTTTTGTTTATTCATTTATTTTGTTTTGGTTTTTAGATTATAAGTGAAATCATACAGTATTTGTCTTTCTCTGTCTGATTTACTTCACTTAGTACAATACCCTCTAGGTCCATCCATGTTGTCACAAATGGCAAGATTTCATTCTTTTTTATGACTAATATTCCATTGTATATATATATATACCACATCTTCTTTATCCATTCATCTATTAATGGACACTTAGATTGTTTCTATAGCTTGGCTGTTGTAAATAATGTTGCAATGAACATAGGGATGTGTATATCTTCTTGAATTAGTGTTTTTGTTTTCTTCAAGTAAATACCCAGAAGTGGAATTGCTGGATCACATGGTAATTCTATTTTTAATTTTTTGAGGAAGCTTTTTACTGTTTTCCATAGTGGCTGCACCAATTTACATTCCCAAGAAGAGTGCACAAGGGTTCCCTCTTTTCCACATCCTGGCCAACACTTGTTATTTATTGTCTTTTTGATGATAGCCATTCTGATAGATGTGAGGTGATGTCTCATTGTGGGTTTGATTTGCATTTCCTTGATGATTAGTGATGTTGAGCATCTTTTCATGTGTCTATTGGCCATCTGTATATCTTTTTAGGAAAAATGTCTATTCAGTTCCTCTGCTCATTTTTTAATTGGATTGTTTTTTGTTTTTTGATATTGAGTTGTATGAGTTCTTTATGTATTTTGAATATTAACCCATTGTCAGATATATCATTTGCAAATATCTTCTCCCATTCAGTAGGCTGCCTTTTCATTTTGTTGGTGATTTCCTTCACTGTGCAAAAGCTTTTGAGCTTGACGTAGTCCCATTTGTTTATGTTTGCTTTTGTTGCCCTTGCCAGAGGACACAGATCCAAAAAAATATCGCTAAGACCAATGTCAAAGAATTTACTGCCTGTGTTTTCTCCTAGTTTTATGGTTTCAGGTCTTACATTTAAGTCTTTAATCCATTTTGAGTTTATTTTTGTATATGATGTAAGATAGTAGTCCAGTTTCATTCTTTTGCATGTAGCTGTCCAGTTTTCCCATACCATTTATTGAAAAGAATATCTTTTTCCCATTGATGTTCTTGACTCTTTTGTTGTAGATTAATAAACCATATAAGCATAGGTTTATTTCTGGGCTCTCTATTCTGTTCCATTTGTCTATGTGTCTCTTTTTGTGCCAGTACCATACTGTTTTAATTACTATAGCTTTGTAGTATAGTCTGAAATCAGGGAGCATGATTCCTCCAGCTTTGTTCTTCTTTCTCAAGATTGCTTTGGCTATTTAAGGTCTTTTCTGGTTCCACACAAATTTTAGGATTATTTGTTCTAGCTCTGTGAAAACTGCCATTGGGAGAGTGACATCAGCATCACAGCAGAGTGAGTAGTTCCCTTTGTCTCTCCCCTCTAAGTTACAAGCAATCAGACATCCATTGATCAACAGAGGATTCCCTACACAGCACAACAGGATGCATAAGAGATCCACGCATCTATACATCTGAAGATGGGTGGACTTGAACCCAAGGAGGGAAAGGAACTAGGGGAGCAGACCCCTCCCCCTCCCCCTTGCCCAACAGCAGCGATCCAGGGCGCAGAGCAGAACAGCGGACACCACAGTTCACATGACTGCGAGCAGAGCAGAGGCGGCAGGTACCACAGTTCATGAAACTGCAAGTGAATACAATGGGAAAAGAAAAAACAGGTGTGGCTTGCTCCCTGCCCACTACCCAGCAGATCCAGCGTAGGTGCCCACTCCCCCAGTAGTGGCCAGTTTTTTCTAACAGTGGGGACAGTATATAAAACTCGAATTTTCCCAGCTGGGTGGGGCACCCTGATCTTGGGTTTTCAAAACACACCAGCTAGCACCAGAGACCAGAGTCTGCATGAAGGAGCTGCAACAACAACTTCTCCCTGCTTAGCCTCTGCTCCACCCCCAGTGGTGGTACATGGAACCGGTGACCAGAGGCTTCAGGAACCACAACACAACTGGTGACCCAATCCCCAGTGACAGCACCCCCCAACACCACCTCCACCAGCAGCAGGAGCTACATACAAGTACCTGGGTCCCCACGCCCCCACCAGCAGCAGCAACAGTCATGAGCCCAGCAGCCCTGGCAGTTGTGCAACCAGGACCCCAAGACAACCCAGGAACAGCAATGCAGGTGGTGCATGGGGTAGCAGCATCCAAGCCCATGGAGAGCCTGTGTCAAGCCAGTGGAGGAACACAAGACCCAGATGACCCCAGAAGCAGCAGAACTGCTCACCATCTGGTGACCCTGGTGGTGACACCTGAGATTGCAGCAACATCATAAGCAGCAAGGCACCAGAAACCTCAGAGGCACAAGCAGCACAAGGAGGGCACTGACAATGCCTCTAGCAGAGGCAGTGGAGGGTGGAAAGTGCAGGCTCTCAACAACAACCAGAAGCAGCTCAGAACCAAAGTAACCAAAGCTGTAACCAAATAAGAAAGGGGGTTACTACCACAAATGCACCAGCAGAGGATCAATTCATCAAGTACCATGAAGAACTACAGTAACACAGCAGAACAGAAAGAGAATGACAACTCTCCAAAAACCAAACTTGAAGTCACAGAAGATTACAATCTAACTGACAGAGAATTCAAAAGAGCTGTCATAAAGAAACTCAACAAGTTAAAAGAAAAGTCAGAAAGAAAGTTCAATGAGCTCAGGAATAAAATTAATGAACAGAAGGAGTACTTCACAAACAGACTGAAACTCTAAAAAAACCAAACAGAAATTCTGGAGATGAAGAACACAATTAATGAGATGAGAAGTAATGGAGAAAGCAATAAAAATAAAACAGACCATATGGAGGAGAGAATTAGTGAGCTCAAAGATAGAAACCTAGAAATGATTCAAGTGGAGGAGGAAAGAGAACTAAGATTTTTAAAAAATGAAGAAATTCTTCAAGAAATATTCAACTCAATTAGGAAAAGTAACATAAGGAAAATAGGTATCTGTGAAGGACAAGGGAGGGAGAAAGAAGCAGAGAGCTTATTCAAAGAAATAATAGCTAAGAACTTCTCAAACCTGGGGAAAGAACTGGACATGCAAGTACATGAAGCTAATTACAAATGTGAAAAGATCTTCTCCAAGGCATGTAATATTAAAAGTGTCAAAAAGTCTATGAAAAAGAAAAAAATATTAAGTGCAGCAAGAGAGAAGAAAATAACCTACAAAGGAACTCCCATCAGGCTTTCAGCAGATTTCTTAGCAGAAAGACTACAGCCTAGGAGAGAGTGGAATAATATATTCAAAATACTGAAAGAGAAAAACTATTTGCCAAGAATGCTCTATCCAGTGAAATTATCCTTTAGATATGATGGAGAAATAAAAGCTTTCCCAGACAAACAAAAGCTGACAGAGTTCATCACCACTAGACCTGCCTTGCCAGACATGTTGAAAAGAACCCTCCTATCTAAAACAAAACAGCAAAAGTTTACAAAGCTTTGAACAAAGAGATAAATAGACAGACAGAATCAGAAAATGGCAGCTCTATACTGGAACAGGTTAGTAAACACTCCATTATAACATAAAGGATAAAAGGAAAGAGGACATCAAAAATAACTATAATCACTTCAATTTGGTCACAAATTCACAACACAGAAAAGAATAATTTGTGACAACAATAACTCAGAAGGGGAAGAAGAAAGGGATGGAACCTGCTTAAGCTAATGGAGATAAGAGGCTATCAGAAAAAGGACTATCTCATCTACGAGAACACTTATACACATCTCATGGTAACCACTAAACAAAAAATCAGAGCAGAGTCACAAATCATAAAGAGAAAACTGAGAAAAACATCACAGAAAACCACCAAACTGAAATGGCAGTCAAAAATACAAGGAAAAAGAAACAAGGGAAATATAGAACAACCAAAAACAAAAGGTAAAATGGCAGTATTAAGCCCTCATATATCAATAATCACTCTAAATGTAAATGGACTGAATTCACCAATCAAAAGACATAGAGTGGCTGGATGGATTAAAAAACAAGACCCAACAATATACTGCCTCCAGGAAACACATCTCAGCTCTAAAGACAAACATAGGCTTAGAGTGAAGGGATGGAATATGATACTCCAAGCAAATGGCAAGCAAAGGAAAGTAGGTGTAGTCATACTTATATCAGACAAAACAGACTTCAAGACAAAAAAGACAACAAGAGTCAAAGATGGGCATAATATAATGATAAAAGGGACATTCCAACAAGAATACATAACACTTATTAATATATATGTACCTAACACAGGAGCACCAAAGTATATAAAGTAACTATTAACAGACCTAAAGGGAGAAATTGACAGCAACACAATAATAGTAGGGGACCTTAACACCCTGCTTACATCAATGAATAGATCATCCAGACAGAAAGTCAACAAGGAAACAGTGGCATTAAATGAAACACTAGACCACATGGACATAATAGATATATATAGAACATTCCATCCAAAAACAGCAGAATACATATTCATCTCAAGTGCACATGGAACATTCTCAAAGATAGACCATATTCTGGGAAACAAAGCAAGCCTCAATAAATTCAAGACTGAAATCATATTAAGCATCTTCTTCAGCACAATGGTATAAAACTACAAATCAACTACAAGAAAAAAGCTAGAAAAGTCACAAATACGTGGAGACTAAACAACACACTACTGAACAACTATTGGATCAATGAAGAAATCAAAGGAGAAATTAAAAAATACCTGGAGACAAATGAAAATGAAAACACAACATACCAAAACTTATGGGAGCAGCAAAAGCAGTACTAAGAGGGACATTTATAGCAGTACAGGCCTATCTCAACAAACAAGAAAAAATCTCAAATAAACAATCTTACAATGTACCTAAAATAACTAAAAAAGAACAAAGAAATCCCAAAGTCAGTAGAAAGAAGGAAATAATAAAAATCAGAACAGAAATTTGAAAAATAGAGACTAAAAAAAACATAGAAACAATCAACGAAACTAAGAGCTGGTTCGTTGAGAAGATAAACAAAGCTGACAAACTCTTAGCCAGATTCACTAAGAAAAAAAGAGAGAAGACTCAAAAATAAAATCAGAAATGAAACAGCAGAAATTACAACAGACACCACAGAAATACAAAGGATTATAAGAGAAGACTATGAAAAGTTATATGCCAACAAATCGGAAAACCTAGAAGAAATGGATAAATTCTTAGAATCACACAACCTCCCAAAACTGAATCAAGAAGAAACAGAGAATCTGAATTGACCAATCACAAGTAAAGAGATTGAAACAGTAATCAAAATCCTCCCAAAAAACAAAAATCCGTGACAAGACAGCTTCTCTGGTGAATTCTATCAAACATTCAAAGAAGATTTACTATGTATCCTTCTCTCAAACTCTTCCAAAATATTGAAGAGGAGGAGACACTTCCTAACTCATGTTAAAAGGCCAACATTACCCTGATACCAAAACCAGACAAGCACAACACAAAAAAGGAAAATTACAGGCCAATATTCCTGATGAACATAGATGCAAAAATCCTCAACAAAATATTAACAAATCAAATACAACAATATATTCAAGGAATCATACACCATGATCAAATGGGATTTATTCTAGGGATTCCAGGATGGTTCAACATCTGAAAATGAATCAGTATGATACACCACATTAACAAAATGAAGAATAAAAATCATATGACCATCTCAATAGATGCAGAGAAAGCATCTGATAAGACCCAACATCCATTTATGATAAAAACTCAATAAAATGAGTAAAAAAGGAAAGTACTGCAACATCAAAAGGCCATATAGACACATCCACAGCTAACATCATACTCAATGGTGAAAAGCTGAAAGCTATTCCTCTGAGAACAGGAAGAAGACAAGGATGCCCACTCTCACCACTCTTATTCAACGTAGTACTGGAAGTTTTAGCCAGAGCAATTAGGCAAGAAAAAGAAATAAAAGGGATCCAAATTGGAAAGGAAAAAGTAAAACTGCCACTACTTGTGGATGACATGATTCTACATATAGAAAACACTAAAGAATCCACCAAAAAGCTATTAGAAATAATCAATGAATACAGTAAAGTTGTAGGGTACAAAATCAACTTATAAAATCAGTTGCATTTCTATACACTAATAACAAACTAGCAGAAAGAGAACTCAAGAATACAATCCCATTTACAATCACAACAAAAAGAATAAAATATCTAGGATTAATTTAACCAAGGAAGTGAAAGACCTATACACTAAAAACTATAATACATTGGTGAAAGAAATCGAAGAAGACATAAAGAAATGGAAAGATATTCCATGCTCATGGATTGGAAGAAGAAACACAGTTAAAATGTCCATATTACCTAAAGCAATTACCTACAGATTACCTAAGATTAGATGCAATCCCAATCAGAATCCCAATGACATTCTTCATGGAAATAGAATAAAGAATCCTAAAATTTATATGGAACAACAAAAAACTCTGAATTGCCTAAAACAATCCTGAGAAAAAAGAACAAAGCTGGAGATATTACACTCCCTCAATCCAAAATATACTGCAAAACTGTTGTAATCAAAACGGCATGATACTGGCATAAAAACAGACACACAGATCAATGGAACAGAATTGAGAGCCCAGAAATAAAACCACACATCTATGGGCAGCTAATCTTCAACAAAAGAGCCAAGAACATACAATGGAGAAAGGAGAATCTCTTCAATAAATGGTGTTGGGAAAACTGGACAGCCAGGTGCAAAAGAATGAAAGTAGACCGTTATCTTACACCATACACAAAAATTAACTCAAAATGGATTAAAGACTTGAATGTAAGACCTGAAACCCTAAAAATCCTAGAAGAAAACACAGGCACTACACTTTTCGACATTGGTCTTACCAGTATCTTTTTGAATACCATGTCTACTCAGGCAAGAGAAACAAAAGAAATAAATAAACAAATGGGACTACATCAGACTACAAAGCTTGTGCATGGCAACAGAAACTATCAACAAAATGAAAATGCAACCTATCAACTGGGAGAAAATATTTGCAAACAATATATCCAACAAGGGGTTAATTTCCAAAATATATAAAGGACTCACACAACTCAACAACAACAAAAAGGAACAATCAGATCAAAAAATGTGCAGAGGTTATGAACAGATATTTTTCCAAAGAAGATATACAGATGGCCAACCAGCACATGAAAGGATGTTCAACATCACTAGTTATTAGGGAAATGCAAATCAAAACTACAATGAGATATCACCTCATGCCCATCAGAATGGCTATAATTAACAAGACAAGAAATAACAAGTGTTGGACATGATGTGGAGAAAAGGGAACTCTCACACACTGTTGTTGGGAATGCAAACTAGTACAGCCACTATGCAAAACAGTATGGAGATTTATTAAAAAATTAAAAATAGAAATACCATACGATCCAGCTAATCCACTACCGGGTGTTTATCTAAAGAAGAAGAAATCAATAATTAAAAAAGATACATGTACCCCTATGTTTATTGCATCATTTTTCACAATAGCCAAGATGTGGAAGCAACCCAAGTGCCAATCAATAGATGAATGGATAAAGAGCATGTCATATGTATATACAATGGAATACTACTCAGCCATAAAAAAGCCAAAATCACTCCATTTGCAACAAAATGGATAGACCTTGATGATATCATGCTAACTGAAATAAGTCAGACAGAGAAAGACAAATACCATATGATTTCACTCATATGTGGAAGATAAATACATAGATAAGGAGAAAAGATTAGTGGTTATCAGAGGGGAAGGGAATAGAGGAAGAATGAAAGGCGTAAAGGGGCATATATGTATGGTGGTGGATAAAAACTAGACTAATGGTGGTTAACAGGATGCAGTTTATATAGAAACTGAAATATAATAATGTACACCTGAAATTTACAGTGTTATAACCCAATATAACCTCAATAAATTTTTTTATAAAAAGAGTAGTTATCTCCAGGGATAAACTATGAGTCATTTTTATTTTCCTTTTGTGGTTTCTCTATAGTCCAAATTCTCTTCATAAATAAATACTGGTTTGTAATCAGAAAAATAAAATGCCATTAGTATTTTGATAGGGATCGCATTGAACCTGTATATTGCTTTGGGTATTATGGACATTTTAACAATATTAATATTTTTAATCCACAAGCATGATATATCTTTTCATTTATTTGTGTCATCTTCAATTTCTTTCATCAATGTCTTATAGTTTTAAGAGTGTAGGTCTTTCACCTACTTGATTAAATTTATTCCTAGGTATTTTATTCTTTTTGATGCAATTGTAAATGGGATTAATTTCTTAACTTCTCTCTCTGATAGATCATTATTAGTGTATAGAAACGCAACAGATTTCTGTATATTAATTTTGTATCCTGCAACTTTACTGAATTCATTTATTAATTCGATCAGTTTTTTGGTGGAGTCTTTAGGGTTTTCTATATATAGTATCATGCCATCTGCAAACAGTGACAGTTTTACATCTTCCTTTCCAATTTGAATGCCTTTTATTTCTTTTTCTTGTCTGATTGCTATGGCTAAGACTTCCAATACTATGTTGAATAAAAGTGGTGAGAGTGGGCATCCTTGTCTTGTTCCTGATCTTAGAGGAAACGCTTTCAGTTTTTCACCATTGACTATGATGTTAGCTGTGGATGTGTCATATATGGAATTTATTATTTTGAGGTGTGTTCATGCTATACCCACATTGTTGAAAGTTATCATAAATGGATGTTGACTTTTTTCAAAAGCTTTTTCTGCATCTATTGGGATGATCATATGATTTTTATTCTTCATTTTTTTAATGTGGTAGATCACGTTGATTGATTTGAGACTATTGAACCATCCTTGCATCCTTGGGATAAATCCCACTTGATCATGGGGTATGGTCCTTTTAATGTATTGTTGAATTTGGTTTGCTAATATTTTGTTGAGGATTTTTGCATCTATGTTCATCAGGGATATTTTGTAATTTTCTTTTTTTGTAGTATTTTTGTCTGATTTTGGTATCAGGATAATGCTGGCCTCATAGAATGAGTTTAGAAGCATTCCTCTTCAATTTTTTGGAATAGTTTGAGAAGGAAAGGTATTAACATTTCTTTATATGTTTGGTAGAATTTCCTTGTGAAGCTATCTGGTCCTGGACTTCTGTTTGTTGGAAGGTTTTTGATTATTGATTCAATTTCATTACTGGTAATGAGTCTGTTCATATTTTCTATTTCTTCCTGATTCAGTCTTCAAAGATTGTATGTTTCTGGGAATTTATACATTTCTTCTAGGTTGTCCAATTTTGGGGCATGTAATTGTTCATAGTAATCTCTTATTATCTTTTGTATTTCTGTGGCACTGGTTGTAACTTCTCTTTCATTTTTTATTTTATTTATTTGGGCCTTCTCTCTTTTTTTCTTGATGAGTCTGGCTAAAGGTTTATCAATTTTGTTTATCCTCTCAAAAAACCAGCTCTTGGTTTCACTGATGTTTTCTATTGCCTTTTAGTCTCTATTTTATTTATTTCCACTCTGATCTTTATTACTTCCTTCCCTCTACTAACTTTGGGTTTTGTTTGTTCTTCTTTTTCTAGTTCCTTTTGGTGTAAAGTTAGATTGTTTGAGATTTTTCTTGTTTCCTGAGGTAGGCCTGTATCACTGTAATTTCCCTCTTAGAACTGCTTTTGCTGCATTCCATAGATTTTGGAAAATTGTGTTTCTATTTTCATTTGTCTCAAGGTATTTTTTGATTTCCTCTTTGATTTCCTCAGTGACTCATTGGTTAATTGATTAATAGCATGCTGTTTAGACTCCATGTGTTTGTCTTTTTTCCAGTTTTTTTTTTTTATAGTTGATTTCTAGTCTCATACCATTGTGACTGGAAAAGATGCTTGATATTTCAATCTTCTTAAATTCATTGAGACTTGTTTTATGGCCTAACATGTGATATATCCTAGAGAATGTTCCATGTACACTTAAAAAGAATATGTATTCTGTTGTGTTTGGATGGAATGTTCTGTATATATCTATTAAGTCTATCTGGTCTAATGTGTCATTTATGGCTGATGTTTCCTTATTGATTTTCTGTCTGTATGATCTATCCATTGATGTAAGGGAGGTGTTAAAGTCCCCTACTATTATTGTACTACTGTCTATTTCTCCCTTTAGGTCTATTAATATCTGCTTTATGTATTTAGGTGCTCCTTTGTCGGGTGCATATATATTTACAAGTGTTATATTCTCTTGTTGGACTGATCCCTTCATCATTATGTAATACTCGTCTTCGTCTCTTGCTACAATCTTTGTTTTACAGTCTATTTTGTCTGATATAAGTATTGTTACCCTAGCTTTCTGTTTCCATTTGCATGGAACATATTTTTCCATCCCCTCACTTTCAGTCCATGTGTCTCTTTAGATCTCCAGTGACTCTCTTGTAGGCAGCATATATATGCATCTGGATTTTTTTTAATCCATTCAGCCACTCTATGTCTTTTGATTGGAGCATTTAGTCCATTTATGTTGAAAGTAATTATTGATAGGTATGTACTTATTGCCATTTTGTTAATTGTTTTCTGCTTGTTTTTGTACTTCTCTGTTTCTTTCTTCTTCTCTTGCTTTCTTTCCTTGTGATTTGATGACCTTCTTTAGTGTTATGTTTGTATTCCTGTCTCTTTAATTTTTGTATACCTACTATAGTTTTTGGCTGTGGTTACAGTGAGGTACTTATATAACAACCTATGTGTATAGCAGTCTATTTTAAATTGATAGTCACTTAAGTTTGAGTGTGTTCTAAAAGCACTCCATTTTTTACTCCCCCCTCCATTTTATATTTTTGATATTTAAAATATATTTTAAAACTTTTTATTTTGTTTAGCCCTTAATTACTTATTGTAGACAGAGATGAATTTACTACTTTTGTCTTTTAACTTTCATACTAGTTATATAGGTGGTTGATCCACTACCTTTACTACATGTTTGCTTTTACCAGTGAGATTTTTCTTTTCATAATTTTCATATTTCTAATTATGGCCTTTTCTTTTCTGTTTAAATAACTTCCTTCAACATTTCTTGTAAAAAGTCAGTTTAGTGGCGATGATCTCCTTTAGCTTTTGCTTACTTGGGAATCTCTTTATCTTTCCTTCAATTCTGAGTGACAATCCTGCCAAATAAAGTATTCTTGGTTGTAAGTTTTTTCCTTTCAGCACTTTGAATATGTCATGCCACTCCCTTCCGGCCTATAGTTTCTGCCGAAAAGTCAGCTGATAGTCTTATGGGTGTTCCCTTTGTACATAACTAGTTGTTTTTCTCTTGCTTTCAAGTTTCTCTTGAAAACTATTTTTAAGTTACATTTTTTCACTTCCCAATATTGATAACAAATTAGAGCCAGTATTTTATTTTATTTTATTTTTTTGTGAGGAAGATCAGCCCTGAGCTAACATCTACCAATCCTCCTCTTTTTTTTTTTTTTTTTTTTGCTGAGGAAGACTGGCCCTGGGCTAACATCCGTGCCCACCTTCCTCCACTTTATATGGGACGCTGCCACAGCATGGCTTGAAAAGCAGTGCGTCAGTGCGCGCCTGGGATCCGAACCAGCGAACCCCGGGCCACCACAGTGGAGCACGCGCACTTAACCACTTGCGCCACCGGGCCAGCCCCCAGAGCCAGTGGTATTTTAAAGGAGTTACTTGCAGCTAAGTTATTTAGAAAGCAAAAAAATCTTTTCAAAAAAATTTTTTTATTCTTATTTTTATTTATTTATTTATTTTTTGAGGAAGATCGGCCCTGAGCTAACATCCATGCCAATCCTCCTCTTTTTGCTGAGGAAGACCAGCCCCGAGCTAACATCTATTGCCAATCCTCCTCCTTTTTTTTTCCCTTTTTCACCCCAAAGCCCCAGTAGATAGTTATATGTCATAGTTGCACATTCTTCTTAATTGCTGTATGTGGGACGCCGTCTCAGCATGGTCAGACAAGCAGTGCATTGGTGTGCGCCTGGGATCCAAACCCGGGCCACCAGTAGCAGAGCACGCACACTTAACTGCTAAGCCATGGGGCCGGTCCCCAAAAAATTTTATAGTAAAAAAATGTTATATGGGTTATGAAAATATTTTAATAAATCTGAAATGACATAGGGCATCCAAAATCTTTCAAAAAGCCCTGTCCACAATGTGAAAAGACATTGACTTTGTTAAGTGAATGAACGAATTCAGAGGGCACAGCTTAGAGAGACTTGGCGAGTGGCAACAGAACACAGCTATTTCCAGGTTCACATGTAATGCTAACAGCTGCATTGAGCAGGGCTTGTTGGAGGGAGCAACATTTATAAGCAGAAAATGGAGATAAGGCTGGAATAGAAGGAAGAAGACATTCCCAGCATCTACAGTAGAGAACAGTAAAAACATGACAGGAAAAAGGAATCCGCAGAATGCAAATCAGCCAAAGAAAAAAGGATTGTAGACTAGATCAGACCAGGCTGGAGCTTGTTTCCCTAGACACAATTAAGACAGTTCCTCCCAGACATTTAGACAGAGGAAATCAGGAGTTTACATCAAATTTCATGAAGAATCTTTATTACTGTTACATTTATTGAGGTACTACTAAATATAAATAATATTTTTATTTCATATTGTGAGTCTACTTTTTTCAAACAAATCCTTTTTTATTTTTGTAAAATACAAAGTTAATGAGTCTCTCCAAGTATGGTTATTGTCTTACTCCATTTGAGCTGCTATAACAAAATACCATAGACTGTGGCTTATGAAAAACAGAAATTTATTGCTTACAATTCTGGAGGCTGAACATTCAAAATCAGGGTGCCACCGTGGTCAGGTAAGGGCCCTCTTCCAGGTCACACACTTCTCTTTGTGTCCTCACATGGTGGAAGAGCCAAGCTAGCTCTCTGGGGCTTCTTTTATCAGGGCACTAAACCCATTCACACGGGCTCTTCCCTCATGGTCTAATCACCTCCCAAAGGCCTGTCTCCTAACACCATTACCTTTGGGCATTAGGTTTTCAACATAAGTATTTTGGGGGGACACAAACACTCAGACCACAGCAGTTATGGAGAGAGATATAAACTGCCTGGAAACATCTTGTGTCTTAGAGCATTTACACAAAAAAAGTGCTTTCCTTCTTTCTTTTTTAAGTTAACCATCACTTTTATCTAAATTTTCTTTTTTCTTTTTTATTGAGGTATGTACAGTAAAGGGCACAAATTTTAATTGCATAATTCAACATATGAGTACTCACCAACAGATCATAGTATAGAATAACTGCACCACCTCAGACGGCTTCAACCCAGTCAATATACTTCCAAAGGTAATCATTATTCTGACTTCTATCACCATTGATTAATTTTGCCTTTATTGAGCTTCGTAGAAATGGAATCTTACATTATGTACTTTTTTTTGAGGAGAAGGAGGATCAGCCCTGAGCTAACATCTGCCAATCCTCCTCTTTTTGCTGAGGAAGACTGGCCCTGGGCTAACATCCATGCCCATCTTTCTCCACTTTATATGGGATGCCGCCACAGCATGGCTTGCCAAGCAGTGCATCGGTGCGTGCCCGGGATCTGAACCGGCAAACCCTGGGCCACCACAGTGGAGTGCGCGCACTTAACTGCTTGCGCCACCGGGCAAGCCCCCCATTATGTACTTTTTTGTTCTTGGATTCTTTTGCTCAACATTGTCTATAATATTCATCTGTCTTGTCATGTGGTAGCTAGAATTTCTTCTCTGTTAGTATAATAGTATTCAATGTATTAATATACCACAATTAATTTATCATTCTACTGTCAATGGACATTTGAGTTGCTTTCCAATTTGGAACCATTTTTAATAAAGCTACTATGAACATTGTTATATATATTTTTTGGTGAGCATATGCATTTATTATTAATGAGTGTATCTCTAAAAGTGGATTTGCTAGGTTATGAGGTATGCACATGCTCATTTTTTGAAAATGGGTGTACCAATTGACAGTCCCATCAGCAATGTATAAGAATTCTAATTGCTCTACATCTTTGCCAACACTTGGAATTGTAAATCTTTTTAATTTTAGCCATTTTGGTGGGTAGATTTTTGGTTTTAATTTGCATTTACCTGATAACTAATGATGCATGTTTTCCTATATTTATTGACCATTTATATATCCTTTTTCGTGAAATACCTATTTAAGTCACTTTTAATCAATTCTTCTTATTGAATTATCTGTCTTATTGATTGAGCAGTTCTTTTATATTCTGGACACATTCTAATGTATGTAGCTTGTATTTTAAATTTCTAAAAAGTGTTTTTACGTACAGTTCTTAATTTTAATAAAGTCAAATTTATCCACTTTTTTTCTTTTATGGTTAATGTTTTCTCTATTCTATTTAAGGAATCTTTACCTACTCCCAAGGTCAGGAAGATTTTTCTCCCATATTTTCTCCTAAAAGCTTTGTTTTACCTTTCACATTTAGAATTATGATCCACCTAGAATGATAGGATGGCCCAAATTCTTTGCTGAACCTCTCATTGAGAGGCCAAGTCTAGATCCCATCCCCGTTAATCTGAGTTTGCCTTGGTGACTTGCATGACCAACAGCATATGGCATACATGTCATTCTGGGACTTCTGAGGCTAGTCATAAAAAGCCTTGCAGCTTCCATCTTGGCATCTTGGAACACCATCTGGGAACTCTGAGCTGCCATGTTATAGGTCCAATTATTTGAGACCACCATGCTGGAGAAGCCAAGTACACGTTCTGATTGACAGTCCCAGCTGAGCCTAGATTTACAACCATCCCCATCAGGGGACCAGATATGTGAGTAAAGTCATCATGGACCCTTCAGACCATCTCATCCACCAGACCATCTGAATACCACCAATATCAATACCATGTGGAGAAGAAGAATTGCCCAGATGAGTCCTATCCAAATTCCTGATACATAAGATGGAGATATCATAAAATGACTGTTGTTTTAAGCCACTATGGTTTGGGGTGTTTTTATACAACAACAGATAATGAGAACATGATGTGAAGTAGAGGGTCAAGATACTGTGTTTTTTAATTGGATATTCAATGGATCCAGCAGCATTTATGTAAAAGATCATTTCCTCACATCACTGGAATGGTACTCTTTTCCTAAATCAGATAACTGTATGAGTGCAGGTCTGCTTCCAGATCTTATATTCTGTTCCATTCTCTACTTGCCTACTATTTTAGTTACTGTAATTTTATTAATAAATCTTGGTACCTAGCAAAGTCCCTCAAATCTGGTCTTCATCAAGGTTGTTTTAGCTATTCTTAGCATTTCTATATTTCCATGTGAGTTTTAAAATCACATTGTCAAATTTTATTTAAAATTATGCTGGAATTTTTATTTCATTTGCATTGAATCTATAAATCAACTTGGGAAGAACTGTCATTTTAACAATATTGAATCTTCCAATTCATGAATATGGTGTACCCTTCCATTTATTTAGTTCTACTTTAATTTCGATCAAGAATGTTATTCCTAGGTAGTTGTTATTGTTATTGTTTGATGTCACCACAAATAGTATTTTTAAAGTTTTATTGCTAATTTTTTGTTACTAGCATATAAAAGTACAATTAACTTTTGTATGTCAATATTGTATCCAAAGAATTTGCTAAATTTACATAATATTTCTAATAGTTTATCTGCAGATACTTTAGAGACAATGCAATCGCATTTTCTGAGAAAAAGTTCCATTTCTTCCTTTCTAATCGTTATACCTTTTATTTCTCTTTGGTTGTCTTATTGCATTGCTAGAACCTCCAACCTCTCAAGGCTGTTCAAGCTGAATCCAGTACAAAGAGTGGCTTTGGAGTAGTTAATGTCACCTCTGGAATCTCACTTAGGGGGTTTCCATCCAGCCTCCACCACATTATAGCTGTGTGACTTTGGACAAGTTAATCTTCCTATGCCTCAGGTTTCTCATTTTCTTAAATAAAAATGACAATAGTATCTGTCTCATAAAGGTTGTCATGAAGCTCAGCTGAGTACAAGTAAAACATATAGAACAATGCCTCATTGAACTGTCTCATAGAAAACACAGTTAGCATTAGCTATTACTATTGCTTTAAACCCTACATACTAATACTTTTTTAAATGCTTATGAAAATAATTTTCTGGAAAAAATAGAAATTCCTAAAATTTAAAAAAGAAGAAGAAAATCTGAATGTATCATAATAAAGAAATCGGAAATGTTTCCAAAGAAACAGGAAGGTGTTTCTCCAAATTCAAGATAGTAGTTATCTCTGGGAAGGGAGGGAGGGAAATGGATTGGCAAGCAGTACAAAAGAAGTCTTCACCTTTTGGTAACATTTTATTCCTTTAACTTAAAAAAAGAAATAGGACAAAATATTAACAATTATTAAATCTGTATGGTAAGTATATGGGTATTTGTTGTACTGTTCTCTTAGGTAGGTAGGCAGATAGATAGATAGATAAATAGATAGATAGATAGATAGAGATAATTTCATACTCCATAAGCAGATAGTACAGATTATTTTCAAATACACATGCAACATTCTAAAAAAAATTGATTATAGTTTGGGAACTAAAGGAAATCTCAACAAATTCTAAAAATGGGTCACATACAAGCCAGGTCTACTGACCACAATGTAGTATAGTTAGGAATTAGGAATAAAGTTGTCAAAAACTAAACTCTATGACATTTCTAAAGCCTTGTTCTTTCTTAACCACCACAAGATAGAATGAAGAGCCTAAGAAGGGGTATGGGGGGGGGGCAGGGTGTGTGTGGGTGTGTGTGTGTAACAGCTGGCATTTCAAATACTGAGGAAAGGAAAGGCTATTCAGTAAATAATATAATAGTACTGAGAAAGATGCATAACCATTTGGAGGAATAGAATAAAGTTACAGCCTACTTCAAAACAAAACATTCATGAACATAAATTCTGGATGGCTTAAAGAACTAAACCTAAAAATCAAAACGGTAAAAATTTTAGAAGAAAAACTAGGAGGATATTTTCAGGACCTTATCGTCATGAATTTTTTTTTAAAGACATAAAAAGCAAAATTCAAAAAGGAGTACAAAAACTTGACTACACTAAAATTAAAACCTTCAGCATGGTAAAAGTTACCATAAACAAAAATATAACAGACAAAAGATCCAGAGTATATAAGAACAGTAACATAATAAGAAAAAGACAAACATACCAAATGAAAAATGAGTCAAGGATACAAACAGGCAATTGATAGAAGAAGAAATACAAATAATAATAAACAGGTGAAGATGTTCAACCTCACCCAGAGCCAAAAATTGATAGCCAAATCACTGATATGGGGCAGAGCAAACTAAGCATTCTCAAGTTCAGGGAAGTGTGGGAAAAGAATAGAAAATTTACAGAGACAATTCAAATGATTAACAAAACATATTTTTCAAATTTCAGCCTCATCAACATCTAAAAATATGCATATTAAATACTGAGATATATTTTTACATATCAAAAAAACATTTTTAATGGGAATATCCAATTCTGGCAAGGGTAAGGAAGCAAGAATCTGTACACATAGCTGTTAAAACCTTTCAGAAAGCAATTTGGCTATATGTATCAAAAGACTTAAAAATGTTTTGTGCCTTAAGTATTAAATATTAATATTAACTAAATACTTTTTGTGCCCTTTGGCCCAGTAATTACACACATGGAAAACTACTTTAAGGGAATAGCAAAGGAAATTGCCTTATAAGTAAAGATGTTCACCATAGCTTTTTTATAACATTAAAATATTGGAAAACAACGTTAAGTGTCCAATAACAGGGAGACAATTACATAAAGTATAAGCTATCTACTAAAGGAACTACTACATACCCTTTTAAAATTATGCCTAAAAGAACTACGAAAATGCTTATGCTGGAATATTAAAGAATAAAAGCAGACTGAAAATAGAGAGTATAATATGATCACAACAATGTAGAGAATGCAAAAAAAAAATAGAAAAAAATCAAGATTAGATATAGTTGTCTATTAGAGCAGAGCTTTGGAAGATGTTTCCCTCTTCATACGACAAGTGGAAAACAAACTTCAAAGCTATAATAAATTTGATGTAATTTGGGAAACTTGCTCAGTTCAGTAAGCAAATACTGAGACCTAATAAATGCCAGGCAGTACCCTAGGTTCTATCAACTATAAACAGCATGTGTTACTACTAAGAAATTTCAAAAGGAAAACATGTTTCGATCATGAGACATTTGAGCCTTGACTATAACAAATGAACAGGAACATTTTACTGAGTTATCCCAGACTTACAATTTAATTCTGCACTTCCACAAAAATGCCATCATCACCGGCAGTCCAGATATCTTTTCTAGTGATGCACAAATTCTATTGACCATTTCTCCAGCGACATTTGTTTCACATCTACAGATACAGGCTTCTGCCCACGGGATTTGTTTAGGCCATAGGACAGTAACAATAACATTTTCAAAGATAAAAACATAAAAAATAAATAAACTCATTTGGAGAAAAATATGGAAACACTCAAATACCAACCCACCTTGTTGATCAAGAATGTTCATAACTATTCAAGACCAATTCAACATACTCAAAAATAATTATTAATAATAATATTAATTAATCATTAATACTGATAATTATTCTTTCACATAATTTTTGGTTTATATCACTTAATGTTAACACTAAATATTAATTAATAATTAACAATATTAATATACAATTGTGTGTTGTTATTAATAAATTAGTAATATTAAACACTAATTTAATATTAATTAAGCTTTCACATAATTTTTTTCATTTAGTCTTCACAATATTGGGTTGATATCATTATTGCATTTTACAAATGAGGAAGCTGAGGCTCAAAAAGGCTACATAATTTACATAAACTCACGTTTAGAAAAGGCTGAGGTATTTTCAAACATGTAGCAAAGATAGATCTTGACCACTCTCTAAGCTATGCCCTGCGCTTCAGCACACTGCCTCTCTGTAAAACCGAATCTCCTGGAACAGTGGCCACACAAAGTAGGCCCTCATTTAATATGAATAATCATCATTAATTACAATGTGCTTCCAAAATGATGAATTTAAAGTCTGATACCTAAGTATAGTTGAATTGCATTTCAAAGGTGAAGAAATATATCTTGACAGGAGTAAATGTGTTTAAATTTAATTAAAATCTCAAGTTTAAGTATATTCTTACCCCTTCCTAGCAAACTTTGGTTCTTTACTTTCAGACACCAATTTAAAATAACACAGTACCTTTTTTCTTTTCAAAACACAGAAAGCAAAATAATTATTTATAGTCTCAGAAACTTTGTGCCTTTCGGATGCTTATTTCAATACTTTCAGTTTTCTAATCTAGTCTCAATAACAATTACTGCAAACTTCTGTTTTGTATTTGGTTTTCCTGGAAAACACCACCGAGAACGTTGCATATACACTGTTATCACAATGACGCATCTTCAAGAGGAAGTGAACAAGTTTTGTTAGGACCTTCCTCCTTCTCTTAAAAGGTTTGGAAGGTTTGGAAACCCTAGCAGTCAAAAATAAAACTAGCCACATAAGAAAGGAAATCTAAACTTCTTCCCTTTCAAAAGGGCAAATGAAAGGTCATCAAAATAAAATTTAAGAAGCCAAGTCTGAAAATAGCAAAGTGGTTAACAGGATCCCTTTGTCAAAACTTGTAATTTAACAAGGATTTTTATCCTTCAACTCAAAACTGACATCTCCTTCAGGGTAGAGTCAAGTTACTATCGCTTTTAATCACTCATCTCTAGGGATCTTTCTTACCCTGCCCTTGGAAATATATAAGAGAAAGAGCTGAAACATTAAAGTCAAATATGAGTTCTATTTTTTATTACTGCCACTTGGACAGCTGTATAAAACAGAGAAAAGAACAGGTTCGTTCCTGATTCTCAGAGCTGTAATGACTCTCAGATGTGATGACATAGGTGAAACTCCTTTGTAAAGAGCAAAGCCCAAGATCAGTGGTGCTCAAATGCTTTTGCTTCCCAGGGGACATATGCCCATATCTGGAGACATTTTTGATTGTCACAAGGGGTGTAGGTGCTACTTGGCATCTAGCAGGTCAAGGATGCTGCTAAACATCCTACAATGTACAGGACAGCCCCTCACATCAAAGAATTATCCAGCCCAAATGCCAATAGTGATGTGGTTGAGAAACCCTGCTCTAGACAAATGCAAGCTACCCTCAGCTTCCCCAACCAATCGCTCGGACCCAGTAAATCTCCTAGATGGGCCAGAATGACTGCGACCCTGAAATGGAGCTTCTCAGATCCAGCTCTTCTTACCCAGCAAGAAAGCAAAGCAGTTCTTCCTTTTTTGTCCTAGCCCAAGGCCCCAAGGTAAGGACCTGCATGAGGCTGAGCTAAGGACTGAGACGCCCTTGTCAGTCTCAAACTTACTAACTAAAACTCACCCTCCCTAGCTGCCTTCCTGGGAAGCAAGTGGTCAGAAAACATGGTTTCCAATTGGAATGAATGTGTAGCACTAAACAGTAAGTGTTTATTGAGCACACCCCCCTGCTTGCCATTAAGAAGGATATAGAGAATATAATAGATTTATACGTCTCTTGTTTAATAAATAAAATCCCTACCATCACCATCTAGAAGTTTAGAATCCAGTGGATGAGACAATGCAAGTAGCCAGTGAAGAATCCCAGACAATTTTGTTCTTTCAAAATTACATGTGACATCACGGAGTTGGTAGGACATGGATACGGATCAGAAGGAACAGAAAGGTCTTCAGGGACAAAAGGCAACAAAGAAGGATGGCAAGGGTACAAGAGGTAGTTAATTTTATGCGTCAACTTGACTGGGCCACGGGGCGCCTAGACAGTTGGCCAGACATTATTCTGGGTGTTTCTGCAAGGGTGTTTTTGGATGAGATTAACATTTGAATTGGTAGACTGAGTAAAGTAGATTGCCCGCCCCAATGTGGATGGGTCCCATTCAATCAGTTGAAGGCCTGAATAGGACAAAAAGGCTGACTCTCCCATGTAAGAGGGAATTCCTCCTGCCTGACTGCCTTCAAGCTGGAACATCGATTTTCTTCTGCCTTCAGACTTGAACTGAAACATTGGCTCTTCCTGGGTCTCGAATCTGCTGGCTTTTGGACCAGAACCACACCATTGATTCTCCGGCTCTCTAGCTTGCTGACTGCAGATCTTGGGATTTCTCAGCCTCCATAATCATGTGAACCAATCCTTATAATAAATATATATATATATACCCTATTGGTTCTGTTTCACTGGTGTACCCTGCCTAAAACAGTGGGGAAGGAGAAAGGGTATAGGAGGAACAAAGTGCTGAAAGTAGCACCAAGGTGGCCCACTTCACACAATGAGCATGATCCTTTGAAAAAAGGTTAAACAATTTAATGAGGTAGGAGATTTATTTTCAGAAGCCTATAGCCCTTAGCAGAGATTGGGATAGAGCTCAAGAAATCTATATTCTTCAGATAATGAATGAGGAAGCAAACACAGGAGAAAGCTTTCATTTCTCTGGAGGTCTCCCTCCCCAGCCACAGCCTGAGAGTGGCAAAGAGGGCTTCTGAGTCGGGGGAGGAGGAAGAGATGAAATAGATGAATAGACTTTCTTTTTCTTCCTATTTCCTTTTTCTCCATTCCCCAGCTTCGCTAGCAGAGAGATATCATATCTGTTAGCGCTGCACAGCCTGGAAAATAAGAGAAAGATCCTTCCTTCTTAGCTGCATGAGGCAAACAGGGCCCACAGCAGTGGGGAAGATCAACCATGGGCCAACGCACTATGAAAGAAGACAGAAGGAGACTGAGTGATGAGTAGAATCCTAAAACTTAAAAACAGACAGCAGAGCTTTGTATTTATTCATCAGCAGACATTTAAAAAGTGTGAATAGCACAGACCCCTTGCTAGAATATGACTAAGGTCCTGTCACCCAGTGGCTTGGTTGCCACAATCTCCTGCTCAAGTGGGAGAGATCTTATTAAGAGCTCTGGATGTGGAGTCAGGAGACAGGATTAAATCTCAACTTGGCCACTTATTAGCTGTGCTGCTGAGCAAGTTACTTTGCTTTTCTAGGCCTCAATTTTGTCATTTGCCGACTGGAGGCATTGCAATACTTTCACAGAACTGCAATGAGATATAAATATGTGTTAGTGTTATGTGATAAGTGTTACATAAATCCCAGATATAGATAGTAAGTGCCCTATAAATGTTATTTTCCATCCTTCTCTGTTGGTACAGGCTCCAGTGTGTCCCTTTTGGTATAAAATTGCTCTATATTCCACTGTACAAGTGCCCTAACCATTCCTTGCCCCAAATTCCATACTTGACCCCAGGTCCTGGATCTTGTAGATGTTTCCCTACCCCTCCTGGAAGTCTTGATGGCTCTAGGCTTACTCCTAAAATTCCCGCTCGTCTCCTGACCTGATTCCTTCTATTCCCATTCTGCTTGTCTAGAGTATGATCATAGCACACTCAGGAACATTCTGCTAAATCCAAGTTTCTGGTCTGCAAAATAAATCTCAAGGTCGAACTTGAGGGGAGTTTGACAAAATTAGAAACCAGGCATTTGGTCTCCAACAACCTCTCCTACTGCCAGAGGGAAGGGACTTGTGTGATACCATGAGCATGGATACTCCCCTCCAGGAGGCTTTGCCTGGTAATAGGCACAGCTCCCACAAGGAACCCTTGGTAAGTCACAGCCTCAGTGTTAATCTCTCTAGAACTAGAAAATGACCACAAGGCCCACCTTCTGGAAGGCCCAGGGTTCATAGGCCCCTTCCCCATACATCTGTTGGATGTCTGATCATTTCATAAGTACTGATGACTAGCCTGTCTTGTGGAGTTTTCCCACCTTCAGGAGCTCCTATTATTTGAGGACAACAAGGATCCCTACGGCACAATACCTTCTTACTTTCTGCTTGTTAGTTTCCTAACAGTGTGAATTTGAGTTCAATTCATACTTCCTTCACAAACAAACCACAACACATATAATGCATTATGCAAAAAAAAAACATATCAAACATCTTACAAATATATTACACATTTTTCAAATGCTTTATTCTGCTCAATGACTGTTTTCTCTTGTTGGCCACCTTTCCCAATCACATCAGTGAAGGTTTCAAATTTCATCATCTCTACCCTACTTCCACCTTCTCTCAACTGATGAGCTAGCCTCCTACACACCAAGGAAGCCAAGGCCATTAACCAAAAACTTCAACTTCCCTCTCCTCCACCTCCTCATGTCTATAAAGTGACAATGAACAGTAACCAGGAAATCCATAGCTCTACAGGAGAAGAATCCTGTGTGTTGGTCAAAGGGAAAAGCCCTGCCAAGAAATCTGGAAGTGACACTTTGGTGGTGGTGAAGGCTCAAAACAACATTATCTGGGAGAGAGAGGGAAAGTTAGTCATTACCACCAACTAAAATGAAACGTTTCCTTCCCTTTAGCAAAGTCAGCACTCCGCAAGAGTCTGAGGAAGGAGGTGCCACACTGCTGTAGCCGCAACTCTGTAGCCATGCAATACAGGATCTCAGAATGAATCTGACCAAATTGGAATTTTGGCATTTCCTTAAAATTTTTTATATCCTTGCCTTTGCATTTCCTATATTCCAGCCGTTCAATCATTCATTTGACCAATATTTATTGAGACTTTCTGTGTGCCAGCACTCATCTAGATAATGAAGTCAGAAGTGATTAAAAATTAGTAAAAAATCCCTGTTCTCATGAAGCTTACATTTTTCAGGGAGTAAATAAAATAAATAAATAAATGCATGGTATGCTAGAAGGTGATATTTGCTAGGCAAAAAAGGGGGAATGGGGAGTTCTGGTAGGGAGAGGAGTTGATGTAATTACAAATAGGAGAGTCAGCAAAGACCTGTCTGATAAGGTGACATGTGAGTACGCCCTGAAGGAAATGACGGAGTTAGCCATGCAGATATCTGTAAGAAGACCACTACAAGCAGAGGGAAAAGCAAGTGCAAAGTCCCTATGGCAGGAGGCAGCCTGATGCATTCAAGGAACAGGGAGCCCAGTGTGGCTGAAGCAGAGTGACTGAGAATAAAAGTAGGAAGAAAAGAGTTCAGAGGGCTAACAGAAGCCACATTGCAGTAGTTTTGTCAACCACTGTGATTAGTTTGGCTTTTATTGGGGGTGAGAAGGTAAGTCAATGGATAATTCTGAGAAGAGACATGGCAGGTAAAATTTGAGGTATGCCAGATATTGAGAACTGCTATGAAGGAAAATAGAAACAAGACAAAAGAAATGGTGATGCAACAGGGGATGGACACTGTGGTTGTTATTTTGCCCTTCTCCATCCTCTTTGCCTTTCTAACTCAACTGATCCTTTAAGGCTCAGCTCAGGTGACACCTCCTCCAAGAGGCCTTCTCTGAATCTCCCTCCCTGAATTGGGTAAGAGTGACTCTTTTCTGTGTTCTTATAGCACCATAAACAATCTTTTCTTACAGTACTTATCACACTGTATTGTGATAATCTGTTTATTGTGTCTTTAGTAAGTGCTCACAAAATGTTTGTTGAAGAAATAAAAAGTTGGATGGATGGATGGGTGGGTGGATGAGTGGATGGTTGGAGGGGTGGAAGGTTGGATGAGTGGATGGATGGGATGGAACGAAACAGAGAGTAAATGGAAATAGAGAAGATAGTCCCTGAGGCTAGATGAAATAGGGGTGGGGACAATGGAAATAAAAAGGAAGAGACAGGTGTTAAAGACATTATAAAAGTAAAATGAGGGGCCGGCCCCGTGGCTTAGCAGTTGAGTGCACGCGCTCCGCTGCTGGTGGCCCGGGTTCGGATCCTGGGCGCACACTGACGCACCACTTCTCCGGCCATGCTGAGGCCGCGTCCCACATACAGCAACTAGGATGTGCAACTATGACGTACAACTATCTACTGGGGCTTTGGGGGAAAAAAGAAAGGAGGAGGATTGGCAATAGATGTTAGCTCAGGGCTAGTCTTCCTCAGCAAAAAAAACAGGAGGATTAGCACGATGTTAGCTCAGGGCTGATCTTCCTCACAAAAAAAGTAAAATGACAGATCTGGCAACTTTATGAATGTTAAAGTAGCCAAGGAGAAAAAAGACCTCAAATGATCTCATAGGTTTTAGTAACTAGAAGGCTTAAGCAAAATAGAAATTCTTAAAAGGAAAATCTTCTTTCGAAGAGTTTTTTAGAGTGGCCAAGTCTAATTCATGCAACCATTTTAACAACGTTTTATTGAGCTTTTCTTAAACTTCACTCCCTGTGCTAAGTGCTGGTAAGAAAAAGCCAGCTAAGTCATGATCTCTGCCCTCAAAGGCATATAGGCATGAGACCATATAAAGCCAGGCCATAGTACTGTCGTACTGAAGTAACATTGTAGGGTACAGTTGTATAGCTGAATGTGCAAGACCTTCAACTTCTAAAGTTGGCAGTATGACACGAGTACAGTGCAAGGGTTTCTATGCCAAATGGTCCTGGGTTCCAGCTTTGCACCTAAATATCTAGGACTCTGAGAAAACTATCTAAACTCTCCAAGCTTGACTCTCTTCATTTGCAAAAAAAAAAAAAAGAGAGAGAGAGAGAGACACTAAAACCTACTTTGTAAGGTTATTAAGAAAATGTAATGGGATAATATATAGTAAAACATCTAGAACAATACCTTGGAATACTAGGAGCTAACAATACATTTGGCTTCCTTCTCTCTTAGTCCAAAGTTCAGTATATGGCAGGGTTACACACTGGGTCCCAGGGATTTTAAATTTGCATCAGCCTCATTTTCAGACATGCATCAGTATCTTCTACATTGTAACCCACACTGACACTTTTATTTTCCAGAGAAAACATCTCTAACTTCAACATCTGGAGACCAAATGTATTATGAGAAGACATAAGGGAAGAGAGAAGATATCAAATTACTTTTTATATTTTCAGCTTACTCACAGAAAAATAAAAAGAATTTTGAAAGTTTGTACAAACTCTCAATGTTCACTGGACAGGACTCAGTACAAGCACTGACGTGTTTCCACTGAATCACTGGCAAAGCCATATATTGAAATAAAGATGTCTCTTCAAAAGTTGGTGCAATCTCTCTCACTGGAACAGTTCTACCCTTTATAACTGCAAGTATGTTTTTCAATACTGACTATTTACATGGTGGCACTCCTGAAATTTCATCTACATCTATCGTAGGAGAAATCTGGGGGTCAGAGGGAGAGAAACTATTTGAATATAGAGCCCTTTGATCCCAAAAGCTAGGCAGAGGCAGTCTCAGTTAACCCAGGGACACTTTTTAATGAAAATTAGGTCAGAATAAAGAAAAAGTGTACCTATAACATAACAAAACCCCTGTTTTTGTTTTGTTTTTCATAAGGAGTAGGGTCAAAGAATAAGAGGAATACACATGCCTCACAGAGAATAAACCAAAAAGTTTTCTGTAAAAAATTCATTACTCCAGTGGAGAAGTATGTGTGTCATCAAGTACTTTAGGAGAAAAACTAGCCTTAGCATTGCCAACAAAGAGAGATGGGACTGAAGTTAAAGCAACTTTCATTCCCAGTAACCATCCCCACAGGGAAGTCAGTGGAAGGCTGAGCAGAGGAAGACTCCAGGATTAAATAGCTGGTGCCTGAGGCAGCAAAGCTATAAGACCTAGGAAAGGCCTGAGCCTCCTATTTCATTATGCTGAAACAAGGGCCAGAGTGACCCTGAGGACGAGGGCAGGGACTTTGGGTAGAGAGGACAGAAAAGAAAACATGAGTAGGACTGGAAAAAAAAGAGAATAAAGGAATAAGGAAGCATATGTGCGATTCACTTTCTTGAAGACCTAAGACGAGGCCTTATGCATCCCTCATGACCCCCCACTTCCCTCCCTAACTCCCGCACCTAGAGTAAGTTGGCTCAAATGAACACAGGTTTGATGATCCTCTCACCTCTACCCCAACTCTGCACAGCTGCAAGACACATACTCAAGCTCTTCAGTATAGGAGTTGCTTAAACATCTTAAACTAGATTATGTATTGCATCCAAAAAAGAGAGACAAGTCTTCAGAAAGGAGCAGGATGTAGGAAAAATATCTGCACACCCCACTGTGGATTGCTAGACCAGAGTACCAACCAAAGATGACCACATCAGCTAAAAAAAAAAAAAAAAAGAAATCCCTCTGATGTCTGTACCTACTCCCACAAAGGGGCTATCTAAAACAAATCTGCTGAAGGACCAAAAGGAGAGTCTATTAGCATATTAATTGGTACTTGTTCCGTACTTTGAAGCTAAGTTTGCTTAGCACTTTACATAAAACTGTGAAAGCATCCCTAGATAGTGTGGGAGAAAGGAACTGATGAAATTTAGAGTCTCCTAAGATTCAGAAGCACTGATGCTCCTAAAACAGCAGCCAAGGGAGAAAGAAAGAAAAAGCGAGGAGAAGGGTGTTAGTTTCAAGAAGAAAAAAACGCAGTGGAGCATCTTTTAAATTATAAACCCACCTCCCTGGCATGGCTAGTGACTACCGTGGGTGAAACACAATTAAAAACAAAATTACCTGCCAACTCAGAAAACCTATCCACAAAAGTAGAAGAGAAAGAAAACAGTCTTATTATTGAATATGCATTAAACCAGAATGTAGGGTGGAGGGAGGGTGAGAGGGGTAAAGGGGCACATATGGTGGTGACGGACTAAAACTAGACTATTAACGGTGAACACAATGCAGTCTATACAGAAATGATTTATAATAACGTACACCTGAAATTTACACAATGTTGTAAGCCAATATGACCTCAATAAAATCATTTCAAAAAAAATAAAAAGGGAAAGAGGGGAGTTTTAAAAATTTTTTACAAAAACACAACAGAATGTGATGCACATCACAGGTAATCTGCTAAAGAAATCACAAAGCAGAAAGAAATCTCATCCTTTCATATAGCCAAGCAGATGCAACCCATTTCATACATGTTCTCAAGATAAACGGCGACTAGTCCTCAAGTAAGAGCACTTGAGAGCACCATTTGTCACGTACAGTTCATCCCAAATTCACCTGGTAATTGGGATAGCCACCATGTTTACTAAGTGCCTTTATTCAAAGGAAAATAAATTTCTCATTTACTGATGACAGGAGGTAGGTTAGCAACTCGGAGTCAGGTACCTATCAAAGTTAGGCTCCTGCCCTCCCACAGAGACTAAGAGAAAAGGGGGCTATCCTTCTTGATTACATTTCAAAGAGATGGCTCCCAAGTCCTTGAGAAAAAGATTCCTGGGTTGTAAAAGTGGCAAAAGGCATATTTAGCTTTTAAAAAGCTGTATAGACATCTCAAATGGGCAGAGAAAGAACTCACAATATTTTTAAGTAAATGCTCTAAGGAAAGGGAAAGGAGGAGTCTCCCTTCTTGCACCAGGGAAAATTCTATTTTTTTTTTTTATGTTTGTATTTACCTCCACACTACATCTGCGTTATTTACCATTACATTCTCAGTGCCTCACTCGGAGAATGACGCTCGTTCCCATGCAACAATGCATTCAATCACGCAATAAGTATTCATTATGAAACTTATGAAATTCATTCAACCATGCAGTATAGTTCTACATATTGGGAAAAGGACAGTAAACAAAATAGACAAAGCCCGCCCTCCTGTGCTTCTATTCTAGTGGGAGAAGGCAAGAAAAGAACTTCATTATATATATATAATATTTATAATATTTACATCAGATGGTAACATATATGATGTGCTATGAAGGAAAGTATAACAGAGTACAGATTACAGAGCATGATGCAGAGATACAAGTATAAGGTGATTAGAGACAGAATCTTTGGAACCTAAAAGAAGTGAAGGAGCAAGCCACGCAGAGGGCATTTTGGGGGGAGGGTACATTCATTGGTAATAAATAGGTCTAGGTCCTCACAGTTCCTCAACCTCAGCACTATCAACATTTTGAGCCAGATAATTCTTTGTTATGAAGAGTTGTCCTAGTGTATTGCAGAATTTTAGCAGCATCCCTAGCTTCTACTCACTAGATGCCAGTAGCTCTCCTCCCCCAACTGTGACAACCACAATGTCTCTAGACATTGCCAAATGTCCCCAGAGGAGGAGGGAGGAGCAAAATCACCCCTAGCTGAAAATCACTGGTCTAAGGTATAACCTTGAGAGTGAGTCTAAGACAGTGATTCTCAAATTTATGGAATGTAGCTAAAGTAGTACTTAGAAGGAAATATAGTTTTAAATGAAAGAAGAAACACAGGAGATCAATAATCTAAGTACCTATCTCATAAAGCTACAAAAACAAAGGCATATCAAACCCAAATCAAATATAAGAAAAAAAATAGGATAAAAGCAAAAATAAACAAAATATAAAATAAACATACAATAGAGAAAAATCAACAAAGCCAAAAGCTACTTCTTTGAACAATAAAATTTATATATCCCTAGCAAGAATAATCAAGAAAAAAGGCACAAATTATTGGTATCAAGCATGAAAGCACTACAAGTCCTGCAAACATTAACATCACAAGATGATATGAACAACCTTATACCAATGAATCTGAAAATTTGGATGAAATGGACAATTCTTAGAAAAATGCAAAATATCAGAACTGAAACAAAATGAAATAGAAAGTTTAAATAGTAATATATATTTAAATAGGGGGCCGCCCCCATGGCTTAGCAGTTAAGTGCGCGTGCTCCACTGCTGGTGGCCCCGGTTCGGATCCCGGCGCGCACCAATGCACCGCTTGTCCCGCCATGCTGAGGCGGTGTCCCACATACAGCAACTAGAGGCATGTACAACTATCTACTGGGGCTTTGTGGAGAAAAGGAGAAAAAAAGGAGGAGGATTGGCAATAGATGTTAGCACAGGGCCGGCCTTCCTCAGCCAAAAGAGGAGGATTGGCATGAATGTTAGCTCAGCGTTGATCTTCCTCACAAAAAAATATATATATATACATTTACATGTATATATATATTTAAATAAATTGTATTTATAATTTAAAACCTCCCCACAAAGAAATCTTCAGACCCACATACCTATACCAATGAGTTCTTGCAAACATTTAAGGAAGAAATAATACACTCTAACTCTTCCAGAGAATAGGAAAAAAATGAAAACACTTCTCAACTGATTTTATAAAGCCACGACAATCTTGTTACCAAAAATGTGATAAGGATATCTCAAGGGGGGAGGGAGAAATTACAATCTTTTCATGAATATCAATTCAAAAATTCTAAACAAAATACGAATAAATTGAATCAGTAGGCATACAAAAAATAATGCATTATCAACAAGTTGGATTTATTCCAGGAATGCAATGTATAATGTTTAATATTCAAAAATAGCATGATAATATCAATGAATCTAAAAAAAGCACGTAATAAAATTCAACAAATTTATGATTTTTAAAAATTTAGAAAAACTAGAGAGAAGAGAACTTCCTCAACCTTAAAACTAGAGAGAAGAGAACTTTGCTGTAGAATTTATAAAAATCCTACAGCAAACATAACACTTAATAGGGAAATATTGACAGAATTTCCCCTGAGATTAGAAATGAGGCAAAGATATCCTTTACCAGCATCTCAATTCAACATTGTACTTAAGGTACTAGCCAATGCAATAAAACAATAAAAAGAAATAAAAGATATTTTTAAAACTGCCATTAGTCATAAATTATGCACGGAAAAAAATCCAACAGAAGCTAGATGCCCAATCGGAATTCCTAATGAATTTAGATCAATACACCAAAAAAAAAAAATCTACTGCATTTCTATAAACTAGTAACAATTATAAAAATCGTTAAAAAGTTCCATTGAGAGGGACTTGCAGCTATGATAACATGAAGAAGTCAGTGAATCCTCTCTGCCAAAAAAAAAGTATTAAAATTGGACGAAAGTGTCCAAAACAACCATTTGAGAGCTCTGGAAATTGATTAAAGGCAGACAAAAAATTGAGAAGCATTTATTCTTGAGAAATTGCTAGAACTTTATGTGAGAACATCAGTAGTTTGCAGCCTTCTTGCCTGCCATCTTCCTCCCCACCCTCTACCAGCCAAGTCAGCAGAACTATAGTTTAACCAGTGTGGGGGTACCTGAGAAAACCAGCAGCTTTGCCCCAAGAAGGAGGAGACTCCAACTGGGATGGGGGAGGAGAGGAAAGATCTTCGTCAGTGGCAAACTTAGTAGGAAATGAGTAGGAAAAACTGAAGCTTTGCTAGCCTGAGATTGAAGTCCTGGTTGTGCTGAGTGGTAGACAAGCCAGAAATGTAACAGGAAGATCCTGGAAATGAGAGAGCCATAGAAGGGCTAAGCTAAGTTCTTCAAACATCTCTGGCTGACTGATAAATTACACGTATGTGGTGGGGAGACATGAGCAAGTCCACGGAAAAGTAAAAGTCAAGAGAGACTTGGATGCAACATTCAATGGCTACAGCATTCAATGCACTCCCCAAACCACACACAGATCTATGAGCACAGAATGGAAGACTTATGAGCATGAGGTGTGATTGAGCATAATCTCTGCCCACATCACTCACCAACCACTAACATACAGACACAGTGGCAACTCCTAGAAATCCATACTAATGGTAAATAAAAATCAATGGCTGCACACAGCAGAGGAGTCAGATTATGAAACAGAATCCAAGGTTCCTGCAATATATTAGGAAAAAGTCTAGTTTTTCAAACATTACAGACATGCAAAGAAATGGCAAAATGTGACTCATACTCAAACAAATAAATAAATGATGCAGTCAATAGAAACTGACTCTGAGTGGGCACAGATGTTGGATTTACCAAATATAGATTTCAAAGCAGGTATAATGAATATATTCAAAGAGTTGAAGGAAACTACATTCAAAGAATTAAAAGAAATTTTGATGATAATCATTCAACAAATAGGAAATCTCAAAAGAGAAATAAAGTATCTGTGCTACGTTAGGCCACTGAGATTTAGATTGTTTATTATCGTAGCATAACCTAGCCTATCTTCACTGACAAAGTATTCTTCTCAAAGACAAGAAATGAAAAATCTTTTTAACCCTGTACTCTAAGCTCCCCTTGTTTGTTTGTTTGCTTGTTGGTTGTGTGATGTTTTACAACAGAACACTGTCTCACATTTAATTGGAAATCCACTGAAGCCCCTAAACATATTCAATAGACTTTTTGGACTATACTATAAATATATCATAAACGTACAATAAATATACCATAAATCTCTTCTACTGTGATGCGTCTGGAGCACAGCTCTAGGGTAAACCTTAAGGTGTACAGGCTGTAATATTGGCTCTGTCTCTAGCTGACAAAGTGGCCTTCACAGGTCACCTAATTTCCCCAGTCTCACTTTTCCCATTACAGTGTGAAGACACTCTGGCTGAACTTGAAAAATGTAATAGGTCACAATTATGAACCTTGGGAATAAAGAATCCACAAATGCTTAAAATCTTTTAAGTACTGGACTGGTTGGGCCAGCCCCAGTGCCCCAGCGGTTAAGTTTGGTGTGTTCCGCTTCAGTGGCCCGGGTTCAGTTCCCGAGCACAGACCTACACCACTCATCTGTCAGTGGCCATACTGTGGCAACATACAAAAAGAGGAAGATTGGCAACAGATGTTATCTCAGGGCGAATCTTCCTCAGCATAAAAAAAAAAAAGTACTGGACTAGTTATTCCCTCTTCAGTAAGATAAGAGACAGGTTTCAGGGGAAAACATTTATATTCCAGATCCTTGGTAGTGTGAGAAACTACAAGAACAGACAAATGGGCAAAAGCTCTTTTTAAAATTTAAATTAAAAATATAAATATGTGCACGCATGCAAGCATTTAAATGTAAACCACTATACCTATTGCTACACAGGCTAAGAAAAACCAAGACACTTACCAAGATTTTCAAGAGCTCTCCATGCCTTCCTGGGATATTCATTCAACACTGAATACAAAGTTTCTGTGTAAACTTCCTCTGGAATGTAATCTTCAACCTAGAAGCTTGTAAAACATTGTATAGTACATTTACTATACAAAATATATTTATTATAGAAAATGGTATATGTTTACCTAAGTTGTAAGTGAAATGTGTGAATCAGACTCATCACCACATAAATCATGTAGCTCTTCTCTTAATTAGAGATACCTCCATCCTTGTGTCAACTTCCTCTCTTTGCAGGCTGCATTAAACAAAGGTGCTCCCGGAAAGCCTGGTGTTATGGGCTAAATTGTGTCTTCCCAAAATTCATACGTTGAAGTCCTAACCCCTGGTACCTCAGAATGTTACTGTATTTGGAGGTAGGATCTTTCAAGAGGTAAAATGAGGTCATTAGGATGAACCTAATCCAATATGACTGGTGTCTTTCTAAAAAGAGATTAGGACACAGATACACACAGAGGGAAGACCATCTGAAGACAAAGGGATGCCATCTACAAGCCAAGTAGAGAGGCCTTAGAGGAAACTAACACCTTGATCTCAGACTTCTAGCCTTCAAAACTGTGAGAAAATAAATTTCTGTTGTGTAAGCCACCCAATCTGTGATACTGTGTTATGGAAGCCCTAGCAAACTAATATACCTGGTTTCTCTGACATTCCTAAACACACTGTTATATCAAAATATGTCCCAAGATCCTCAAGACAACAATTGACATTAAAATGTTTTCTTTCTTTTTTTTTGAACAACACACACTGTTCACAGGGCAGGCCAGCACAATTCAACTCACGTGCCGAGTTCTGGTAATCCTGGCTAAAGACAGACTAGTAGAACCAGTGGTTCCTACTATGAAACATACTGATAAATTCCCTGCTCTATCTGAGGCCTATATCAGAACAGGGTGGGTGGGCATCCAAAATTCTCTATGTTTCAACTGTTTCCCAGGTTCACACTGATGATCAAGAAGCCAGCGTATTTAAATGACTGAATTAATCAGGAAAAACTAGGCCATGCAGTAACAACACCAAAATACAAAGAGCTTAACACAACAAAGGCTTATTTCTAACTCAAAGTCTGCTGCAGGTGCAGGAGACTCTGGGGCAGTTCCCCCATGCAGCAGCTCAGCAATCCAGATTCTTGGTGCCTCCACCATCCTCTGGCTGCAACCTCTAAAACATGCAGCCTCTCTGGTTAACACAACAGAGAAAAGCATGCTGGAGGGTCTCACGCTGACAATTAAATGTGTCAACCTAGAGATAACATGTTAGTTTTACCCACAACTCATTGGCCAGAAGTAGTGACCTGGCCCCACTTACCTGCAAAGAGATAGGGAAGTGAAACATTCTCCTGTTCCTAGAAAAAATGGAGAGGGAAAGAGAGTATGGCTAAGCTCTAAAAGCCTCTGCCAAAATGGCTCTCCATCTACCTAAAGAGTAGACAGAAAATCTAGTTCTGTCACCCAGCAGCCCATTGGAAAAACACACATTCTGGGCACTTCCTATGGTTTTGAAAAATAAAGTCCAAAATCCTAACATGAACTTAATATGATCATAAAGGCCTGTGTTAACCGGACTGCCTACCTTCCCAGCCTCATCTCCTACCTTTCTTCCCTACATCCTGAGCATGCCAGTTACACTGGATTTTCCTTTTCCCTGAACAGGCCATGTTTACTCTGGGCTTTCACCCATTCCAGTCCCTCTGCCTGGAACACACTTGCCTGATCTCTTCTCATAGCTAATAACTACCCGTAATTTGGATCTCAGCCTAAGCATCCCTTACCAGTCACCCCAAGCTAGATTATGTTTCTCTTTGTTTTATGATCCCAGAGCACCCTGAATTTCTCTGTTGCAGCATTTCTCACATTTCTAATTGTTTAACTATTATTTATAAACATTTGTTAAATGTTTTCCTTCCCTACTAAAGTATGTTTAAGGATCATGTCTATCTATTATTTTGAGAACACAGCACAGTTCCTGGCTCACCATAGATGATCAATTAATACTGACTTATTGTATTAGTTTCCTATTGCTGCTGTTATAAATTACCACAAACTTATTGTCTTAGAATGGCACAAATTTATTATCTTATACTTCTGAAGGTCAGAAGTCTGACATGAGTCTTACTGGGCTAAAACCCAGGTGCAGGGAGGGTTGCATTCCTACTGGAGGCTCTAGGGGAGAATCCGTTCTTTGCCTTTTCCAGCTTCTAGAGGCCTCCCACATTCCTTGGCTCATGTCCCCCTTCCAGCAATGGAATCACTCTGACTTCTGCTTTCATCATCATATAGCCTTCTCTGACTCTGACTCTCCTGCCTCCCTCTTTCCCTTATAAGGATCCTTGTGATTACATTGGGCCCACCTGGATTATCTCAAAGATCCTAAATTAATCACATCTGCAAAGCCCCTTCTGCCATGTAAGGTAACATATTCATAGGTTTTGGGGATTAGGACATGGACATCTTTGGGGATGGAGGAGGATTTTTCTGCCTACCATGCTAACTGACTCTTCATTACCTCATCTCTCACAGAGAGGGGCCTTACAACAATAAGACTCATTAACCTTTGTTCCCTAAGAAGCCAGCTCAGTTCTCTGCAAAAGCTTGCCTAGAAGGAAGTTCCTCATTGTCTGGAGAGTGTTGATTGGGTGTCTCCAAAAGAACCTTAACAGGGCCTGTACCCATTTCCCTCTCAATTCCATAAACATTGCACCACTCAATCCTACAGGCAAGAAAGTGAAAGTATGAAAAGGGTAAAACGCCCCCTCTTTGACCCACAAGTTAGAAGGAGCCAGAAATAAAACCTCTCACTTTATACCCCAGTGTACATGTACTTGTTGAATGCCTGCCATTATACCTGCTAGGGCACAGATGAGGTCCCCACTCCATGGAGTTATAAGTCTCCCAGGAGATCTGCTATAGGGAAGCCACATTTCCCACACTCAAATGCCTTACTACACTAGGCAGAGAACTCAAATGTGTGAAGAAACCAAGTGTGAGACTACAGGGAGTGGTGACTATTATGTTGAGCTAAAGAGTTTCTGGGTGCCTTAAAGACATTCAGATTCAAAATCAATATCTATCACTATATCGGCCAAAGAAAACAAGCCTGCTACTGAGATCAGCACTCCCACTCATCAGCCACCTCAAAGGTAAGCTGATAGAGAAAAGAATTTCAGATACCAATAAGTTCTGTTAGGAAAATAAAACAGGCTTACGTGATAGCAAATACCTAATGTAGGGGGAGGAAAGTTTTAGCTCTTCAGGAAAGGCAGCCCATTCCAGGGCACCGCACCCCTGTGTCTCTACCAAGAATTTCCAGTGAGGAACTCAGATCTCAGAAGAGCCATCTGCCTGACCTGCGGTTATGAAATGAAACAATCCAAAGTTCCACTTTGATGAGAAAAGCTATTAGAATAAGCAGAAAGATTGCCTCTTCTTTGGAAAATCTTACCAATCAAAAATAGAGTTGAAAGAGGTTTCAGCAAGTCTGAGCAGAATCTGATAACGGACAACTGTCTTAATAGAAAATTGCCCTTTCATTTTTCATAATGCATTCCAGAAACCACATATTAGAGACAGTTTGATCATTTGACTATTCTGAGGTTTGTCTATAGCCTGACTTTACTCCTCGTAGCAACTTAAGTCTAGCTGTGTATTTTTTTTTTCACATTATACTCCTTCCAGTAGCAGTGAGTTCATATCCTGTCTCACAGCTTTTTCCATGATCCAAGCTACATGTCTTTAATGTTTTGCACCTGCCCTCAGTGAGATGTTTCACATGTCTGGTCATGTCTGGTTGCCAATTGCTCTTTCTAGCTTATGGGTCTGGCAATAAACAGTATAGTTTGTTACAATGTTCTCTGTATATTAGAAGAGAACATCTTCATCTGGAAAGCTTCATCTGGAAATCAGTGGGTGAAAAAAAGGATGTGAACTTTTTAGTGTAAGTGTAAGTACAGATATATAGGTATAAGTATAGGTGTAGGTGTAAGTGCTAGCACAGCCTGGCAGCATATGGGGTCTTGGTGTGGTGGCAGGGCAGGGTTTTCCTGTGGGCAATTCTCATTTATACCTGATTGATAAGACATGTAGGAGACTTTTCAGGGCTCTTATTTCTCTTCTTGCTCCTAACCTCTCTCTTCAGAGGTAAAGCAAGGACATATGAAATACTGATTAGCCAAGTTAATAGTCTAGAGAAAATTTTGGAGAGAAAATATATTGAAAAGAAAAGGAATCAATTGGCTTTGGCATTCAAAGATCCACGATGAGCTAGTTGAGTTTTAACTGTGTATGTGTTTTAATAGCTTAGGTCACAGGCCTTAGAGATGATCTTGTTCAGGGAGAGAAAATAGACATCATCTCAGTATCACTTCTGGCCACCTGGCAGTGGCTGTCTGGAAGGCTAGGAACAAGCTCACATGAGAAAGGGCCTTGAACAAGTCATCTCTGTTATGGTGTAGGAGGAAGGGTTGACAGTACACTCACCAGGTGTTTGCCATCCTTGATCTAGTCCAATACCCTCATTTCACAAACTAAAAAATGAGAGCCAAGAGAGTTTAAATGATTTGTCCAAGGCCTCACAGCTACTTAGAAGCAACTCTGGGACTCAAGTGTGCTAACTCCAAACCACTGTTCCTTCTATCACACCATTCTGCCCAGCATCTGACCCACATTAATAAGAATAACTCAGAGGGAGAAGTCAAGTGGCAGCGTAAGCAGACTCTGAACTCACCTCCTTCCGCAGACACAGCCAATTTACAACTACTCGTGGAAAAATTAACCCTGACACAGAACTGAAAACTGGATAAGAGGAACTCCTGCAACAAAGGACAATCCTAATTGAGTGGAAGAGGCAGAAACTCCCTTCTGGGGAGAAAAAACACCGCCTTCACAAGCCGCCAGCTTCACAGCCGCCCAGGAGAAGCCCACAGGTACGCAGCCCTCCCTGGAGGCGTGGAGCCCTGAGCCGGGAGCACCCCCCCACAGGCATTTTGTAGACCCAGCACAATCAAGATGAGTGGCATAATATCTGACTTTGCCTGTTACTAAAACGTTGGGGAGTACCCCCAGAAAAGCTGGTTCACAAAGAAATTAAAACCGGCTCTTAAAGGGCCCGCGTGCAAACACTCCCGTTTCAGAAAGCATCCTAAAATCACCAGAAAGAAAGGTGCACAGTGCTTTGGTGAAAAGAGACTCACCTGATAGGCCCTGAGTGCATCTCGGTGAGAGGTGAGACCTCTCCAGGGACTGGGACATTGGCGGCGGCCATTGTTGTGGCCTGGTGTGGGCGTGCTGACACAGATGCCATTGGAGTTCTCCCTGGGGCCTGCTAGCCCAGGTCTGCCCCACCCACTACAGCACCGATTTAATCCAGCTCAGCCAGGGCAGGCAGCCCACCCTAGAGACTGGCCCCACCCAACAACAAGCCCTCAGGCAACTTGTGGGCCTGCATAGATTGGTGACTGGATTCTCTGCAGCCTGGCAACTGAGCCGACTTCAGTGGGGCAGGGGTGCACAAGGAGCGGGTGGAGAGTGTGGGGCAGTGGTGGAGTGTATGGGGCTCCCACCACAGAGAGACTGGGTACACTTCAGGAGGTCGGACGCGCACAAGGGGAAGGACTGTGTTTACTGTGTGTGTGGACCTGTGGGCGGCAGGACTTGTCAGCTGCAGAAGACTTGTGCTTCTCAAAGACTCACATAGGGGGTTTGCCCCACCTTCCAAAGTCTGAAACAATTGGGTGCTCCTGTGCCTGAGGCCAGCCCCACCCAGCTGCAATCCTCAGAGAGCTGACAAGAGACATAAAGTGGAGGCCTATAGCAATTGTAAGGCCCTGAGCCTAACAACCTGCCACCCTCAGGGCCTACTCACTTAAAAGAAATCTGCAACACAAATGTGGTATTAGAACTTGCAGCCAACTGTGCTGGGTCTCCCCACACCTGATAAAGAGATTGAAGGGCCCACAACAACTACAAACAGCTGAGCATTACAATAGCTGACCAGGAGCATAACTCGGCCTCCCTGGGCACCTATAGGGAGAGCAAACAGGCCACAACAGAAGGACACACGTAGCCCACATAGGGGTTACCCCTGGAACATTGAGAACTGAGGGAAGCACACTGCAGAACTCCTAAGGCATCACTTGTATAAGGTCACCTATCCAAAAGCAGGCAACGTAGCTGACCTACCTAATACACAGATGGATGGACATTGAGGGTATTATGCAAAGTGAAATAAGTCAGAGGGAGAAGGTCAAATACCGTATGATTTCCTTCATTAAGTAGTAGATAATAACAACAATAAACAAACACACAGAGACAGAGATTGGATTGGTGGTTACCAGAGGGGAAGGGGGGAGGGAGGAGGGCGAAAGGGATAATTCAGCACATGTGTGTGGTGATGGGTTGTAATTAGTATTTGGGTGGTGAACATGATGTAATCTATGCAGAAATAGAAGTATAATGATGTACACTTGAAATTTATACAATGTTATAAACCAATATTACTGCAATAAAAATTAAAAAAAAAAAAAAGAATAACTCACACTATAGATAAGGCAAGGCTATAACACGACTATGTTGGGCCGATGAAGGGCCCCCCAAAAGATGTACATGTCCCAATCCCCGCAATTGTGAATATGTTACTTTGCAGATGTGATTAAGTTAAAGATATTAAGATGGGAAGATTATCCTGGATTACCCATGTGGGCTCAACATAACCATAAGGGTCCTTAATAAGAGTGAGGTAGGAGGGTCAGAGTCAGAGAAAGGGAGGTGACGATGGAAGCAAAGGTTGGAGTAATGTGTGGCCATGAGCCAAGGAATGTGGGCAGCCTCTAGACGCTAGAAAAAGACAAGGAAATGAATTCTCCTCTAGAGCCTCCACAAGAAACAGACCTGCTGACACCTTGATTCTATCCCTGTGCAACTGATTTCAAACTTCTGCCCTTCAGAACAGTGAGATAATAAGGTTGTTTTAAGCCACTAAGTTTGTGGTAATTTGTTACAGCAGCAATAGAAAACTAATACAATGACCTTCTTATATCGGTTTGGGCAACAATTCAATTCGACAAGGACTTATTTGCAGAGTATCAGATCCCATGCAAACCCATGCCTACGGTATTATAGAGAGCTACCAGGCAGTGCTTATACTTAAAACCTCACGTCCTTTCTTCCCACACACTGGTTTCCACACAGAGCTTTCCTCTTCCTAATATACAGTTATTAGTTAATATTTGATTGGGCTAATTATAACCAAAAAAAAAAGAAAGAGAGAGAGAGAGCAAAATAACTCTGGCTTAAACAAGATAGAGGTTTATTCCTCTCTCATAGAAAAAAATCCAGAGGATGGCAGTTCAGGGCTGGAATGGTGGCTTTATCAAATCAGGCTTTTGGGTTCCTTTTGTCATCCTCAGTATGTGGCTTCCACTTGCTGGTCCAAGTTGGCTGCTCAGACTCCAGTCATCACATCCCCATCAGGAAAGAGGATGGGGAAAGAAGGGTACATCTTCTCCCTGGTGAGGACAGTATCCAGCAGTGGCATACAATATTTACACTTGATTTTCATTTGGCCAGAATTTGGTTGCAAGGAGAATGGGAAATATGGTCTTTGGGCATATTGACAATACTTCCACCTGAAATAAAAGTACGCGTTCTGTTACTAAAAATGATAGAAAGAATTATTCGTGTGGTAGCAACTGGAAGACACAGCCACATTGCCAAATAGTGTGGCAGATGCCAGAAGCACTCTGGAGGTACTGTGTTGGATACGCACTCCTTACTTCCCTAGGCAAAGACACCTTATAGGCGAGTGCCTATTGGAACATCACCTTTTTTATTATTGTTATCAATTTTTTTACCTGTACTTATACACAAGCCACTAATGTCAGAGTCCTCTTTTTAAGATGCCATTGTTTATTCCTTTCAGGGCTTGCAAGCCTATAACTGTGCTTGACTCGTCAGCTGACAGCAAATCGCATTGATGTCAAGTCCATTTCTACTACAAACTTTACTATAAATTCTTACCACAAACAATACTTTGGAGACCTATTATTTGTGTTACTTGATTTACCTGCAGTTCACCAGGCTCACAGAGCTTCACATCTGAGGACTCCCACTAGCCCCCCTTTTCTGAGCACTCTTTCTGATCTTCCCCACCCCATTTGCCTGATAACACACAATGCATCTTTCAAAAGTCTGCTAAACTACAATGTGAGTGGCCACCAAAACAGCTGAAATGAAAAGACAAAAAATGTCAAGTGTTCCAAGGAAGTGGAGCAACCAAAACCCTCATATACTGCTGCTCATAGTATAACTTAGTACAACTACTGTGGAAAACTGGAAGTGTCTACTACAGCGGAAAACACTATAAGAACCACCAACTGCACTCCTAGGTATACTCCACAGAAATGCGTATACATCTTCACTAAAGCACATGTGCCAGAATTTCATAATAGCACTGTTTATAACAAAGACTGGAAATGTCCATCAAACAGTAGGAAAGATTGATTAACTAATTAATTAATATTCATACCATGGGATATTATACAATGAGACTGAATGATCCTCACCTATACCTGCAAATATAGATGAATCTCACAGACGTAATGTTTGGTGAAAAAAAAAACACACACAAAAGAGCACATGTATGATTCCTGTTACTTAAAGCACTAATTGTAGGCACAACTACTCTATGCTGTTTGAAGTCAAATAGGTGTTAATTTTGGGGGGTAGTGAGTAGGAGGGAAATAAGGGGTGTTTCTGAGGCACTGGTTTACACAGTGTTTTCAGTTTGCCAAAATTCATTAAGCTGTACATTTACTATACATGTATACTATGGGTATATTATATTTAAATGAACTTTTAAAAATAAACCCAGTTAAAGTATCACCTCTGGTTTCCTAACCACTCTTCACGATAAAATTTAGCAGCCCATTCTCTTCTTCGTGTTTAATATTCTCTTGTTTGGCTTCTGTTATGCCATCTGTAACAATGTAGTACCTGTCTGTCTCCTCTTCTAAACTGCGCACTCCTTGAAGACTATGGCATTTCTAATTCGTCTGAATGTCCAGAGTCCAGCACATAACAGTGGCTCCAAAATGTTTGTTGAGTTGAATGAATGAATGAATTTATTCTTCTACAATTAGCTTGTGCCTGGTCATTTCAAGAAACATTTAATAGGCACTGTGTTAGATGTTTGGGATAAAAAGATATAAAACACAGAACCTGTTCTCAAGAAGTTCATAGTCTAATGGAAGAGACAAGAAAAAACAAACAAATCCATTCACAGTCTAGGAATTATTTTTAAAAAGGAAAATTCAAGGACTATTTCCCTGTTGCAAAAAAAAAAAATCACTATATCTGCTATCTTCCTCAACCATCTAGAAACACTCTCCTTTCTCTCCTCTCTATTTTCACATTAGCATAGTGCACTATTCTGGGCACATTATCCTTCTTGTTTCCTTCTCATGCTGCATTTCCATCCAGCCTCAACCCTACACTTTCCTTAACCACTAGCCTTTAAGAACAGGTCTACCAAGGCCAAGGCAGGGTTTCCGATCTTTCCACTTCAAGACACACAGAGAAAATGATGCTATTTGTAACACATACTTAAATTAGAGAAGCTACCTGAGGCCAGAGGTGAGCAGCCCAGGTGCTCCCTGGTGCTCTAGGTCCTACCTGGACTCAGAGGGGTAAGGGGTAAACATCTCACATCTCAGCATCTTTATAACTCATTCTCTGCACACCAGTATCCATAGCACACTGGGTGAGAAGCTTGTCAATCCAAGGACATTGGTCAGACCCTTTAACCACAGGGTCAATGACTCATTTGTCACACTGTCCAGTCTGGCTATGGTGACCATACAGACCAGGAGCCATGCTGCCAACCACTAACCTTGGCCTCTCCCCAATCCACCTAGCCTGGCTGATAACACAGATTCAGTTCTGATTTCACCCTTGGAAAGAGATAGATGTCTATCTCCTTGGTTTGGAGGCTTTTTTTAAAATGTGCCTATTGTCAGGTGAAGACCCATATGCCCATGAAACAGACACCTTTTCTCTAGTCTTTCACATTTTCCCACTTCAGAGCCTGTGCCCTATCGAATGAGGGTATTCAACATCAAAGCTGCACCTCAGAACTTATTTGCCTGACAATTCGCTGCTGACTCTGGCAGAAAAGCCTTTCAAGCTCTTAAAACTGAAATATTTCCTCCCACTACATGTGGGCTGCAATAGCTAAGCACAGTGATAAAATAAATACAGCAATTTTGAAGATCAAAGATTGCCTTCAAAAAGGATATGGTTAATTCCACTTACCATGCTTGATCTATATTTACCAAAGAGAGCTAGAAATCCTGAGGCTGGCAATAAAGGTCCTATTGGCTTGTTGCTTTGGTTTTTACTGTTGCATTACAAAGGATGGATAGCTGGGGATAGCAAATCTAGCTGTGGTACTGCACTGGAAGAGATCCAAAGAAATAGGAAAGAATTTAAACAAGAAGCTAGGCTGAGGCGCCCCTTGTGGAAAAGAAACTTTAGAGCAGGACTCACTCAGTAGGCCAGGAACCAGTTGTGAGAAATTAGGGGGTGGAGGAGAAGTAATAACCCACATAAATTATTAAAGTCATATGTGAGCTAGAACGAGGCTGCAAGGAAAGCTGCGAGTCAACACATGCCTACCCTTGACATTGGTGATAGGACAAGGGGGGCTTCTCACACAGGTTGCTGTGACGGTCGATGGGCAAAGAAGACAAATGGGTTAGCCAAGCTGACTGCAGGACAACAGGCCTGGAAATACTAGGAGATGGAAAAAGTTATGTGTATTGGAATTCACCTCAGAGAGATTACTGAATGTGGGTACAGGAATAATTTGATAACTTCTTGCAAAGGAGGAAATGGAAGGTGAAATCCCTTCAGAGCATCCTTGAATTACACTAGATGTGTGTTAAACTGCCTTTTGAGATAGGTGGGTCCAGTTAACTGCAGGGTTTTTGATATGTTGGGTGGATCTGCAAATTTGGGCCAAAGCAAAATTGCTCAGGATGATAGAGAAGAAGCAGAGCTCTGACGCAGGGGCTCTGCCTCTCTGCCCTTTGCCCACACATCACTGAGCCTCCCAGCTACATGAATATGACCAAAAGCTTAGAGAATGCTGAGGGGCCACATTCTGAACCCATTGAGAACAACCACATATCGCAATCTGGCCCTACTCATCACAAGAGTTTGTAACCATGTGGAAGCCAATCACTCGGGAAGGACAACTTGCTAATAAATAACAGAAACATTCAAGTCCATAGCCTTTAATCCAGACAATTAATTTCTAGGAATCTGACCCCAGAAACATTCATAAATGTGTACAAAGATATCTGTATGGATTTGAGTGCAGCATTGTTTATAATAAGGAAAGAATAAAAATAATCTAAATGTCCATCTATAGGGGACTAATCAAATTATATTGGATCTATATTTTGCATCTAAGAAGAGTGAGGTAGATACAGATGTACTGATACAGAAAGTGGTTTACACTAAATTGTTCAGAGAAAAAAAGATAGAAAAAAACCAAGTATTTTATCATCTCATTTTTGTTCTAATTTTACTTTTTAAATTTTAAATATATTTATAAGTGTACATATATGCTGAGGTGTGCATGTATGTATAGGTACACGCACACATATATACACACATATTTGTATATACACACAAATGTACACATATTATTTGAGTATACATACAATCATGCACCGCTTAACAATGGGGATACGTTCTGAGAAATGCATCATTAGGTGATTTCATCATTGTGCAAACATCATAGAGTGTACTTACACAAACCTAGATGGTGACTTTTATTTATTTATTTTTGCTATATTACTTCTGTATAATGTGAATTTTTAAAATAGTTTGAGTTACTTTTGTAATTTTAAAAACCAATAAAGATACTTTTCAAAGGAGTTAAAACCATGTTATTTTTATATTGGTATCCATCAGGATTACATTACAGTTAGACTAATTATATCACTTTAAAGTATAATAAAAGAGTATACGGCATTCCTTGTTCTCTCTTACCCTACAACAAATGTAGGGAAATGGGAATATTGCATCACTATTGACACAACTAATTTTTTCAAGGGAATCCACAGGCCATATCAGACAGGCAGGGCTGGAGCCAGGCTTTGTGGAGCCCGAAGCTTACATAAGAGAGGCCTCTTTTAAGAAAAAAGAATACAAAAAATATGAATATAAAATCAGGTAAAAGAACGAATATTTATTTAGAAAAAGAAAAGAAACTACAAAAATAAGTTAAAGAAAGCTGACAAATACAATCACTTAATTCAGAAAAATAATTTTTTATTAATTAATACATTTCTATAATACTATTTTCCTACATTTTCTAGCTGGCTACTTATTTTTTTTAAGATTTTAGTTCTTTTTTTTCTATTTATTTATTCATTGATATAATTGACATATAACATTGTTTTAGTTTCAGGCACACAACATAATGATTCAATATTTGTACATATTGTGAAATGGTCACAGTGAGTCTAGTTAACATCCATTACCACACAGTTACAAATTCTTTTTTCTTGGGATGAAGACTTTTCAGATCTATTCTCTTAGCATCTTTCAAATATACAATACAGTATTATTAACTATAGTCACCATGCTGTACATTAAGTCTCCAGGACTTATTTATTTTGTAACTGGGAGTTTTTACCTTTTGATCACCTTTACTCATTTTGCCTGTGCCTCGGGCAGCCACCAATCTGTTCTCTGTATCTATGAGTTCCAGGTTTTTTTTATTTTTTATTCACATATAAGTGAGATCCTATGGTATTTGTCTTTCTCTGTCTGACTTATTTCACTTAGCAAAATGCCCTCAAGGTCCACGTACATTGTCGCAAATGGCAAGATTGCCTTATTTTTTACGGCTGAATAATATTCCTCTGTGTGTGTGTGTGTGTGTGTGTGTGTGTGTGTATGTGTGTGTGTACACCACATTTTCTTTATCCATTCATCCATCAATGGACACTTAGGTTGTTTCCATGTCTTGGCTATTGTGAATATTGCTGCAAAAAACGTGGGAGTGCAGATATATTTTTGAGTTCGTGTTTTCATTTCCTTTGGATAAATACCCAGAAGTGGAATTGCTGGATCATGCGGTAATTCTATTTCTAAGTTTTTGGAAATGCCATACTGTTTTCCATAGTGGCTGCACCAGTTTACATTCCCCCTAACAGGGTTCCCTATTCTCCACATCCTCACCAGCACTTGTTATCTCTTATCTTTTTGAAGATAGCCATTCTGACAGGTGCAAGGTGATATCTCATTGTGGTTCTGCTTTGCATTTCCCTGATGATTCATGATGTTGAACATCTTTTCATGTACCTGTTGGCCATCTGTATGTCTCCTTAGGAAAAATGTCTATTCAGATCCTCTGCCCATTTTTAAATCGAATTGTGTGGGATTTTTTCTGAGTTGCATAATTTCTTTATATATTTTGGATATTAACCCGTTATCAGATATATGATTTGCAAATATTTTCTACCGTTTGGTAGGTTGCCTTTTCATTTTGTTAACAGTTTTCTTTACTATGCAGAAGCTTTCTAGTTTAGTGTAGTCCCACTTATTTTTGCTGTTTTTGCCTTTGCTTTTGGTGTCAAATCCAAAAAATCATTGTCAAGACTGATGCCAAGTTGCCTACCATTTCTTTTCTTCTAGGAGTTTTATGGTTTCAGGTCTTACATTAAAGGCTTTAAGCCATTTTGAGTTGATTTTTGTGTATGGTGTAAGATAGTGGTCCAGTTTCATTCTTTTGCACACAGCTGTCCGGTTTTCCCAGCACCATTTACTGAAGAAACTGTCTTTTTCTCATTACATATTCTTGGCTCCTTTGTTGTAAATTAACTGACATATATGCTTGGGCTTATTTCTGGGCTCTCTATTTGTTCCATTGATCTATGCATCTGTTTTTATGCCAACATCATACTATTTTGATTACTATAGTTTTGTAATATAGTTTGAAATCAGGAAGTCTGATGCCTCCTGCTTTGTTTTTCTTTCTCAAGATTATTTTGGTTATTCGGGGTCTTTTGTGGTTCCATACATATTTGTGGATTGTTTGTTCTGTATCTGTGAAAAATGCCATTGGAATTCCAATAGGGATTGGATTTCATCTGCAGATTGCTTTGTGTACTATGGACATTTTAACAATATTAATTCTTTCAGTCCATAAGCATGAAATATCTTTCCATTTATTTGTGTCTTCTTCGGTTCTTTTCATCAATGTTTTCTAGTTTTCAGCATACAGATCTTTCACCTCCTTAGTTAAATTTATTTCTAAGTATTTTATTCTTTGATGCAATTGTAAATGGGACTGCTTTCTTAATTTCTCTTTCGGATAGTTTGTTATTACTGTATAGAATGCAACTGATTTTGGTATACTGATTTTGTATCCTACAACTTTACCAAATGCATTATTAGTTCTAACAGTTTTTTTTTTTTTTTTTTTTGTGAGGGGATCAGCCCTGTGCTAACATCCGCCAATCCTCCTCTTTTTTTGCCAAGGAAGACGGCCCTGGGCTAACATCCGTGCCCATCCTCCTCCACTTTATATGGGACGCCGCCACAGCGTGGCCTGCCAAAGCAGTGCATCGGTGCGCGCCCGGGATCCGAACCAGCGAACCCTGGGCCGCCGCAGCGGAGCGCGCGCACCCAACCGCTTGCGCCACCGGGCCGGCCCCAGTTCTAACAGTTTTTTGGTGGAGTCATTAGGGTTTTCCATATGTAATATCATGTCATCTGCAAATAGTGAGTTTTATATCTTCCTTTCTGATTTGGATGCCTTTTCTTTCTTTTCTTTGCCTAATTGCTCTGGCTAGGACTACCAATGTTATGTTGAATAAAAGTGGTGAGAGTGGGCATCCTTGTCTTGTTCCTGACCTCAGAGTAAAAGCTTTCAGCTTTCCACCATTGAGTATGATGTTAACCATGGCTTTGTCATATGTGGCCTTTATTATGTTGAGGTACGTTCCCTCTATACTCACTTTGTTTAGAGTTTTTATCATACTGTTATTGATTTTATCAAATGCTTTTTCTGCATCTATTGAGATTATCATACAATTTTTATCTTTCACTTTGTTAATGTGGTGTATCATATTGATTAATCTGTGGTTGTTGAACCATCCTTGCATCCTTGGAATAAATCCTACTTGATCATGGTGTATGATCCTTTTAATGTATTGTTGAATTCAGTTTGCTAATATTTTATTGAAGATTTTTGCATCTATGTTCATCAGGGACATTGGCCTGTAATTTTCTTTTCTTGTGTGGTCTTTGTCTGGTTTTGGTATTAGGGTAAGGCTGGCCTTGTAAAATGAGTTTGGAAGTGTTCCCTCCCCTTCTATTTTTTGGAAGAGTTTGAGAGCTGCTATTAATTCTTCTTTAAATGTTTGGTAGAATTCACCAGTGAAGGCATCTGGTCCTTGTCTTTTCTTTGTTGAGAAGTCTACTGATTCAATCTCCTTACTAGTAATTGGTCTGTTCAGATTTTCTATTTTTTCATGATTCAGTCTTAGTAGGTTATATGTTTCTAGGAATTTATCATTTCCTCTAGGTTGTCCAATTTGTTGCCATACAATCGTACATAAGGTCTCTTATGATCTTTTGTATTTCTGTGGTATCAGTTGTAACAACTCCTCTTTCATTTCTGATTTTATTTATTCAAGTCCTCTCACTTTTTCTTCTTGGTGAGTCTAGCTAAAGCTTTGTCTATTTGTTTAGTTTTTCAAAAACCAGCTCTTAGTTTCATCGATCTTTTCTATTGTCTTTTTAATCTCTATTTAATTTATTTCTGCTCTGATCTTTGCTATTTCCTTCCTTCTATTAATTTTGGGCTTCATTTTTTCTTCTTTTTCTAGTTCCTTAAAGTGTAATGTTAGGTTGTTTATTTGAGATCATTCTTGTTTCTTGATGAAGGCATTTATCACTGAACTTCCCTCTTAGAACTTCTTTTCCTGCATTCCATAAGTTTTGGTATGCTGAATTTCCATCTTTACTTTCTCAAGGTATTTTTTTATTTCTCCTTTGATTTCTTCTTTGACCTTGGTTGTTCAGCAGCCTGTTGTTTAATCTCCACATATTTGTGAATTTTCCAGTTTTCTTCTTGCAATTGATTTATAGTTTCATACCACTGTGGTCAGAAAAGATGCTTGATATGATTCAATCTTCTTAAATTTACTAAGACTTCTTTTCTAGCCTAACATATGATCTATCCTGGAGAATGTTCCATGTGCGCTTAAGAAAAACGTGTATTCTTTTGCTTTGGATGGCATGTTCTGTATATGTCTATTAAGTCCACCTGGTCTAATGTGTCATTTAAGGCCAAGGTTTTCTTACTGATTTTCTCTTTGGATGATCTATCCATTGATGAAAGTGGGATACCAAAGTCCCCTGCTATTATAATACTACTGTCTATTTCTCCCTTTAGGTCTTATAATATTTGCTCTATATGCTTAGATGCTCCTGTGTTGGGTCCATAAATATTTACAAATGTTATATCCTCTTGTTGAACTGACCCATTTATCCTTATATATTGACCTTCTTTGTCTCATATCACAGTCTTTGTCTTGATGTCTATTTTGTCTGATATAAGTATAGCGACCCCAGTTTTCTTTTGGATTGCATTTGCATGGAATATCTTTTTCCACTCCTTCACTTTCAGTTTGTGTCTGTCCTTACATCTGAAATGAGTCTCTTATAGAAGGCATATACATGGGTTTTGTTTTTTATTCATTCAGCCACTCTGTGTCTTTGACTGGAGAATTTAGAATCAGGAAGAAATAGAAAATCTGAACAGACAAATAACAAATACAGAGATTGAATCAGCAATCAAACACCTCCCAACAAAAAAAGTCTAGGACCAGAAGTCTTCATAGGTAAATCCTACTATTTAAAGAAGAATTAACACCAACCCTTCTCAAACTCTTCCAAAAAACTGAAGAGGAGGAAACACTCTCAAATGCACTTCATGATGCTAGCATAAACCTGATACCAAAGCCAGATAAAAACACTACAAGAAAACTACGGACAATATTCCTGATAAATATAGATGCAAAAATTCTCAATGAAATGTTAGCAAATCTAATTCAAAAGTACATTAAAAGGATCATACACCATTATCAAGTGGGAATTATCTCTGGGATGCAAGGATGGTTCAACATAGACAAATCAATCAATGTGATACACCACATTAACAGAATGATAGATGAAAATCATTGATCCTCTCAATAGATGCAGATACAGCATTCGACAAAATACAACATTCTTTCATGATGAAAAACTGCAACAAATTAGGTATGAGAGGAATATACCTCAACATAATAAAGGCCATGAATTACAAGCAACCATCTAACATTATACTCAACAATGAAAAACTGAAAGCTTTCTCTCTAAGATCAAGAACAATACATGGGTTCCCACTCTTATTGCTCCTATTCAACATAGTACTAGAAGTCCTGGCAGAGCAATCAGGCTAGAAAAAGACATAAAAGGCATGCAAATCATAAAGAAAGGAACAAAATTCTTTTTTTTGCAGAAGATATGATCTTGTATATGGAAAAATCTAAAGACTCCACCAAAAAACTGTTAGAACTAATAACGAACTCAATAAACTTGCATGATACAAAATCAACATGCAGAAATCAGTTGCATTTCTATACACTAACAGTGAAATATCTGAAAAAGAAATAAAACAATCACATTCACAATACCATCAAAAACAATAAAATACTTAAGAATAAATTTAACCAAGAGGGTGGAAGATCTGTACACTGAAAACTACAAGACTTTAATGAAAGAAATTGAAGAAAACAAATAAATTGAAAGATATCCAGTGTTCATGAACCAGAAGAATTGATATTGTTAATATGTCCGTACTACTCAAAGCCATCTACAGTTTCAAGGAAATCTCTATCAAAATCCCAATGGTATTTTTCACGGAAATAGAATAAACAGTTGTAAAATGTGTACGGAATCACAAAAGACCCCAATTAGCCAAAGAAATTCTGAGAAAGAAGAATAAAGCTGGAGGTATCACACTTCCTGACTTCAAACTATACCACAAAGCCATTACAATCAAAACATTATGTTACAGACACATAGATCAATGGAACAAATACAGAGCCCAGAAATAAATCCACACAAATATGGTCAATTCATTTATGACAAGAATATACGATGGGGAAAGCATAGTCTCTTCAATAAATAGTGTTAGGAGAACTGGATAACCACATGCAGAATGAAACTGGACTCCTATCTTACATCACTTACAAAAATTACCTCAAAGTGGATTAAAAAGACTTAAACATAACCTGAAACCATAAAATTCCTAGAAGAAAACATAAAGAAAAAGCTCTTTGACATTGATCTTGGCAACAGTTTTTTGGATTTGACACCAAAAGCACAAGCAAAAAGAAAAAATAAATAAGTGGGACTACATCAACCTAAAAGCTTCTGCATAGCAAAAGAAACAATCAACAAAACTAAAAAACTACCTTGAAATGGGAGAAAATAATTGCAAATCAAATATCTGATAAGGGGTTACTATCCAAAATATATAAAGAATTCATACAACTCAATAGAAAAAAATTCCAATTCAAAAATTGGCAGAATAAATGAATAAATATTTTTCCATATGGCCAACAGATATATGAAAAGGTGCTCAAGATCACTAATTATCAGGGAAATGAAAATCAAAACCACAATGAGATACCACTTCACACCTGTTAGAGTGGCATGACAAGACATAACAAGTGTGGTCTTGGTGATGATATTTTGGATTTGACACCAAAAGCAAAGGCAAAAATAAACAAGTGGGACTACATTAAACTAGAAGGCTTCTGAGCCGGCCCCGTGGCTCAGCAGTTAAGTGCGTGCGCTCCGCTACTGGCGGCCCAGGTTCGGATCCCGGGCGCGCACCAACGCACCGCTTGTCCAGCCATGCTGCGGCCGCGTCCCACATACAGCAACTAGAAGGATGTGCAACTATGACATACAACTATCTACTGGGGCTTTGGGGGGAAAAAATGGAGAAGGATTGGCAATAGATGTTAGCTCAGAGTCTGTCTTCCTCAGCAAAAAGAGGAGGATTAGCATGGATGTTAGCTCAGAGCTGATCTTCCTCACACACACAAAAAAAAACTAGAAGGCTTCTGCACAGTAAAGGAAACCATTAACAAAATGAAAAGGCAACCGACCAAATGAGAGAAAATATTTGCAAATCATATATCTGATAAGGGCTTAATATCCAAAATATATAAAGAAGTTATACTATTCAAAAGAAAAATCCCACACAATTCAATTTAAAAATGGGCAGAGGATCTGAACAGATATTTTTCCGAAGGAGACATACAGATGGCCAACAGGTACATGAAAAGATGTTCAACATCATGAATCATCAGGGAAATGCAAAGCAGAACCACAATGAGATATCACCTTGCACCTGTCAGAATGGCTATCTTCAAAAAGATAAGAGATAACAAGTGCTGGTGAAGATGTGGAGAATAGGGAACACTTGTGCACTGTTAGGGGGAATGTAAATTGGTGCAGCCACTATGGAAAACAGTATGGAGTTTCCTCAAAAACTTAGAAATAGAATTACCGCATGATCCAGCAATTCCACTTCTGGGTATTTATCCAAAGGAAATGAAAACACTAACTCAAAAATATATCTGCACTCCCACGTTTTTTGCAGCAATATTCACAATAGCCAAGACATGGAAACAACCTAAGTGTTCATTAATGGATGAATGGACAAAGAAAATGTGGTATATATACAATGGAATACTATTCAGCCATAAAAAAGAAATCCTACCATTTGCAACAATATGGACGGATCTTGATAGCATATGCTAAGTGAAATAAGTCAGACAGAGAAAGACAAATATCATATGATCTCATTATATGTGGAACCTAAAAACATCAAACTTACAGAAATAAAGAATAGAACAGTGGATACTAAGGGTTGGAGAGGAGGTGAAATGGGGAGATGTTGTTCAAAAGAAACAACCTCCTAGTTATAAGATGAATAAGTTCTGGGGATCTAATGTACACCATGCAGATTATAGTCCACAATACTGTATTATACATTTGAAAGTTGCTTAGAGAGTAAATCTTAAATGTTCTCACCACAAAAAAGAAGTGGTAATTAGGTGATGTGATGGAGGTGTTAGCTAACACTAGAGTGGTAATCATTCTGCAAAATATGCATGTATCAAATCAACACATTGTATATCTTAAACTTACATAATGTTCTATCTAAATTATACCTCAATAAAGTTGAAAAAAATAAAGCCAATCATAATGATTGTCAAATTGCTATGCCTACATACCAGTAAGACAGTATCACCAAAGAATATGGGACTCAGTGGCCATAAAGAGATTAAAATTGAACCATAATTTTGGATAAATACTATGAATTGCTAAAAATGCAAATATATGTGAAGAGATCTTGCTATTCTCAAATTTTAAGTCATGAAAGAACATTTTTTATGGCAAATAAAAATGCCATAAAGTTCTTAATGACTAAGTTCTTAATGACTTAGAGGAAATAGACAAAAAAAGCAAAATGTGCTTATATTGGAGTAGTAAAGATTAGATTACATATGAAAAGAATCTTCCTAAAAGTAGATTTATCACCACTAAAAGCTTATGATTCATTTTCAAAGATTTCTTCATTTTATAATAATTTGTGATTTACAGAAAAGTTGCAAGGATGTACAGAGAGTTCCCTTCACCCAGCTTGCCCCAATAGTAATATATTCATGGTACATTTGTCAAAACTAAGATCATTAGTACAACAATAGTAACTAAAGGCTTTATTCAGATTTCACCCAAAAGAACAAAAACAAAAAAAAAGAATTGAAAGCAGGATCTCAAAGAGATATTTGTACATCTCTGTTCATAGCAGCATTATTCACAATGGCTAAAATGTGGAAGCAACCACACCGTCCACCAATGGATGAACTGATAAGCAAAATGGGGTAGATACCTACAATGGAATATTATTCAGCTTTAAAAATGGAGGAAATTCTGATATATGCTACAAATGGATGAATCTTGAGGACATTATACTGTGTTAAATAAGCCCATCACAAAAAGAGAAATACTATATAATTCCACCTATATGAGATACTTAGAGTAATAAAAATCATAGAGACAAAAGTAGACTGGTGGTTGCCAGGGACTGGGGGAAGGGTGGAAAGAGGAGTTATTGTTTAATTGGTATAGAGTTTCAGTTTTACAAGATGAAAAGAATTATGGAGATGGATAGCGGTGATGGTTGCACAACACTATGAATGTATTTAATACTACTGAACTGTACATTTAAAAACAGTTAAGATGGCAAATTTTATATTATGTATTTTTTACCACAATTTTAAAAACTGGAAAAAAAAAAAAAGAAAAAAGACTACCATTCAGCCTCTAGTTTTTGAGAGTGATATGCTCTAGAGTTCGACATACCAAGATTCTAATGGCTGCATGATCTTGAACACATGATCGAACTTCTCTAAGTCTCAGTTTCTTCTTTCATAAAGTGAAGAAAATAATAGTACCTTCCTCATATGGTTCAGGAGAGGATTAAATTACATAAAGCATGTAAAATTCTTGGCTCACTGCTAATAAGCACCCAATAAATACTAGATAAAATAATTAGCTATATATTAGCTTCTCCTTTCTTAAACGGGAGACAGTATCATTGACATCAAAACTGTGGTGCGCTTGTTTCATAGCAACTTCCAATTACCCTTCTTTTTGCCTTCCAGAAAGAGTCTTTAAATGTGTCCATTTAGATATGCAGATGCATGGATGGATGTTTGTATGTGTGTAAGTGTGCATGTATTTTGACTTGCTGATCCATGCACATGGTACAGAATTCAGAGTTTATACAGCAGCAATTCTGAAAGTGTAGTCCTAGGACCTCTCAGAGTCCCTGAGATCCTTTTCATAGTTCCACAAAATGAAAACTATTTTCATAATAACGCTAAGATGTTGTTTGCCTTTCCCACTCTGCTTCTCTCATAAGTGTACAGTGGTGTTCTCCAGAGGCTCCACGACGTGTGACACAAGAGACTGAATACAGCAGCAAATACAAGAATCTAGTTGTCTCCATTAAGCCAGATACTAAAAAGATTTGCAAAAAATGTCAAACAATGCCGTTCTTCTCACTAAATTTTGTTTTAGAAAATATAGGGTTTTTTCCATTGAAAAATATGGTATTTGTGTTAATATATAATGGGTTTATTATTGTTAATTTTAAATTAATTAATAAATATTTTTAAGATTTGTTTTAATTTCTAATACAGTAAATATTGATAGACATATTACTCACATAAACAAAAAACTCTTTGGTAACTTCAATTTTTAAGAGTTAAAGGAGTTCTAAGACTAAAAAGTGTGAGAATTACTGATATACAGTGAGACATGTCTCTGTTTCCACACCTATGTATTCCCAGTCCCTCTTACCAGAGGCAACCCCTCTTACTAGTTTCCTGTGAGTTACATGCATATATAAGTATATGCATCACACACTTTTTTCTTTTTACAAATGGTAGTATATTATGCACACTGACTGAGAATTCTGAAATAAAAAAAAGTAAAGATACCGTCATTTCACCACACTTTCAAACTCTTCCTTCTACGTACCCTTGGAAATACGCTGTGTGTTTTCACTTCCAGATATTACTGCAGCATTCAAGGACACCCACTTCTCTTTGGATGCCCACCTGCCAATGACAGGGTAAGAAAAATCCAGAAGAAAATTTCCATCTTTATTTTTTTTAACACCTTATCTTTGAGCTAATAAGATAGTTCTAAATACATCAGAGAGCTAACTCATTTTCTTCTCTTTGGAGGTGTAGTAACAGCTCCTAAGCCAATATAACTAGAATGTAACCCACAGAGACATATTGATCTAGCCAAAGAAAGAATCCCTCTTTAACTATCTCTGGTGCATTCTTGCTTATTTCTGCGCTTCTAGCTTAAGGAATCTCTCTTTAACTGCATATAATCTGCAATTTAACCCTTCCACTGAGTTTCTAATGTCAATTACTATATATTGTCCTAGAAGTTCTATTTGATTCTTTTTTCAAATACCTAATCTCCTCCATTTGTTCTCTTTTATGTTTTTTTATTCATTCATTGATTTGTTTATTCATTTGAGCATATTTATTTTAAAGACTTGAACAATTCCAATATCTGAAGTTCCTGGGGATTACTTCTATGGTTTGTTTTGCAGGGCCTGGATTAAGGGTATGTCCTTCCAGAGAGATTTTTGCACTTGCTTCTACCAGGTGTCCATGGATTCACTCTTACAGTAATTTACTGGTTTGGTTGCTACTAGAGTATGTGGACAATATAAATTTGAACCCCAAAACCATGTGAAAATAGCCCTATAATTACCATTCATCGAGAAATACTTTCTTTCAGTCAGTGCCCAGCCAGAAGCAGCTATTTTCTAGTCCACCCTGTTCACTGTTGTTGTTGCCACTGCAGGTCTCTGCTTTATGCACAGAGATCTCAATTTCATCTCCAGTGGACCTAAGCCCTTGTCCCCTGTCCTTGAGAGGCCATTAAAACTCAAACACATTGGTTACTGAGACCTACAAACTCTGCTAAGTTTTCATTTTACTCTCAAGTTTGGCCTTGGGAACTTCCCCTTCTTTCTTCTAGTCCACCATATTGCCAGAAGCAGAAGTCCTCATTATTCTCTATTGCTCAAGTTTAGGTCACCTAAAGACAAAACTAAATTTATCCTCCAAGTTATTTCTCTTCTCAAACCTAAATCACTGTATTTCTCAACTTCATAAGAGAGTGGAAAGGCAGAACACTTTGTCAATGTTATTATGAGCTACCTAATTTCAACATTCTTCTTTTATGAAAAACTGTAAATTATAGAACTGGTCATGTTTTCCTCTTCCTTTGACTACTAAAGAGTACACAACCACAGCAAACATGTTAAAAATCTATATTCAACATTTCTAGCCTCAGCCTTCCAGGCAGTCTTGCCATCAGAGGATTCTCACCCTGGTCTCACGTCCCCTGTGCAGCACCCTTTGTCTCACTCCCTGTTTACACATCCACATCTTCAGATTCAAATTTCTTTCTCTCTCTCTCTCGCTCTCCAGTGCACCAGATTAGGTATCTGTCTGGTTCCTCTTCCAAAGGACCAATACAAACTCATCAAGATGTTCGACACATCTAAGGCTTTCCCACTAGCATAGTCCATCTTCCTTAGAAAGCAAAAAAAGAAAAAAAATTTTCTCCTATACCATCTCAGCCCTATATTACCAGAGTTGCTTTCACCCCCTTAAATCTCTTAGAGGGTCTTAGACCAAGATTAAATCTGCTATGACCCTGTTCATACTTGGACTTGAGCTGGTTCATCTCCCTCCCCTCCCACCACCCCAGAAAGCCACAGTTGTATCTCCCTCTCCCTACATTCCAGCCAGCTCCTCCTCCTCCTCAGTCTAACTCAGTCTAACCCATACCAGCCTGGTGACCCAGCTGGACAGTCTAAACCAACATCTAAATGGAGTGAGGATGACTAGCAATTACCATGAAATATGTATAGTAACCAGCAGCCTGATGCTCAGAGATCTCCAACTCTGGCTTATAGATCATGGAGCCTCCAAGGACAAAATTGAGAGTTTTGAGTGACTTTCATTACAAAAATACAAATAAAAAGCAGGACTTTGCAAACCAATACTTTATGTAAGCTAGAACACTCAAGCATCCAGACCTTTTAATTTCATAACTTTGCCCAAATGGGCCTGCAGCCATTTACCTGAAAAATACCCCCAAATCTTTGGGGAATGTTGGCTACAACCCCTGAGCTAATACTAATTCCTTAGGACTCTTAATACCACTCTAGAATACACCAGTCTGAGCAGGAGCTTATAGCAATCAGGTGACAAATGGAGTTCTAACCCAATGTCACCTCACAGTAGTCCCAAGGAAGTTCACATATCCTGTAATTATTTCTCCAATTTAAGAGAATAAAATTAGAATGGATATCATGGCAGAATGCCCTCATTCGCCCCAACCTACAGAATAAGAGCTATCATTGTAGAAAGAACCCTAAGACCTTGGGGCAGCTCTTCCTCCCAAGCCAAATAGAACAAGGGCATCACCGCAGGCAACATCAAGTTGCTTTAGAAATAATGCCTGTTGTCTCACCATTTACTCCCCATGTTAGCCAACACCAGAGACCAATGGGACCTGGAGAATAAAAATGGATTTCCGTAATTGTAACCCAAATACAGCTGATATTACAGCCATGCCCTCCTTAATGGACGAGATTCATAAAGCCCCTGGAATTCTATATACCCCTGTTGATTTGGTTAATAGTTTTTTTTCTTTGTTCCTGCCTGTGCTGACAGATCCTTGAGGATAGGATACAGTATGCAGCAAACACCTTAAATGCTTTACTAAGATGTCATGGTAGAAGAAAGAGGTTATAAATCCTGTGCAACTAGCACGCCTAAGCACTGCTTAGTATTGAAAGAAATGATTAATGGAGTACTTATATAAACAGTGCAGTAGAAAAAGAGCCAGTCTTGGAGTCAGAAGGCTTAGGCTCTAGTATCAGCCCCATGGTTAACTTGTTTACCCTGTGGGTCTCAGTTTCTTTGTCTATCAAATGAAGATTAATATTTATCTCACAGGATAGTTTTAAGTATTAAATATTTTACATGAAAGCATTTCCAAACTTGAACAAATGTTAACAAACAGAGTACTGTTCTTGCACAAAACCAAACCAAGTTTTAGTATGGTCAGTTTGAAGAAAGAAACCCAGAGAGGGAAAGAAAAAATAATAATTTGTAGACCCCATTCTCACCCCCTTCGCCCAGCAACTATCTGCATTACAGTATTATTTTTAAGACTAGAAATAATAGGTGTAAATTATAGTACATTGGCTGGCACTCACAAATTGGTAATTATTATTTGTATTATTATTAGTGTAAGTCCCAAGAGCCTATTCATTCATTCAGTATTGCTCATAGAACACATATTTATTGAGAGATAATGCCAAAACATTTAGATAAGTCCTCTGAGTAGGAAAATAATATTTCTCAAGAAATTTATTCTGAGGCTTTTTAGGAGGCAAAAAATTGGGCTTTCCTCAGATTGGACAAGCAATATAAGAAAAGCCCATTCATAATTGCTAAATCAGGCACTATAACTGCTAAGTCAGGCAATTTGGATACAAAAGACTTTGGGCAAAATTAGGAGGAAAAGCCTTATACTTAGTATAATATTTAAAAATTATAACCATACCATCCATATTTCTTAACTATAAACAAACATCTCACAAAAACACTTATGACTTACCATTAAAACTGCTTAAAGAAAGGGATTTCACTCCAAATACAATGGTTGACCTGGAATCACAATCTCATAAATTTTGGAGTTTCCTTTCTGTAGTCAAGCCATTTTATTTCCCTAACTCAGAGCCTGAAGGGAATTGAACGTTTGGTTGGTAGACTGAAGAAAAAAAAAGGATGTGACAGAAACAGGAACACTAGAGGAAATGAGGCCGCAGCGCCCTCCCACGGCTGGAGGTCAGCTGTAGAAACAAGGGCACAACAGCCACAGACACACACCACCGCACAAACCTCCTAAGATGCTTGGAATAGGCCACACGCATGTGGGAGGATGCCCGGATGTGGGAAGATACCCGGATGTGGGAGGATACCCGGATGTGGGAAGATACCCGGATGTGGGAAGAGGCGAGAGCTAAATGCTAGGAAAGGAGCTCGGTGAGTAAAATTCGGCGGGAAGCTCAGTCCGCCTGCTGTGGATATTTCCAAAAATCTATTCCAAATGTTTTTGCTCCAAAACTTACTGCCAGAAACGTGGGAGTCATTCCTGACATTCTCTCACTTTTATTCCTGTGTCATCCGCCATGTCCCTAGTTCAGGGCACCATCACCTGTCCTCCTGCTCATCTTCCCTGCTTCCCAACTGTCCCTGCCTCCGATCTTGCCCCTTCCAGATCCTTTGCCACCTCCAGACTATGACCATCCAAAATCGTAAATCTCATCCATGTACCGCCAGGATAAAGTCCAAACCCCCTGGCAGAGTACACAAGTTTGACTGTCCCTGTGTTCTCACAGTGGACACCTGATGTTCTTCCACACCTTGGTGAAAAGTTGATAGCATGGGGCTCACCAGGTGGTGTAGTGGTTAAATTCGCAGGCTCCACTTTGGTGGCCTAGGGTTTGCGGGTTGGGACCCCCGACACAGACTTACACACTGCCTATCAAGCCATGCCTGGGCAGGCGTGCCATCTATAAAGCAGAGGACGATGGGCACGGACGTTAGCCCTGGGCCAATCTTTTTCAGCAAAAAGAGGAGGATTGGCAACAGATGTTAGCTCAGGGCTAATCTTCAAAAAAGAAAGTTGATAGCATTATAGATAATATGGCGAGAGTGGCATTTCTGAGCACTCATCCAAAGAAGATAGTTTAAAAGTATGGAAAAGCTATGTATTATACAATTTTCCTATAGAACAATGTTTTTAAGTAAATCATATACAATTAATATCTGTATATCTTTCCTTTAGTAATTCATTCAAAAATGTAGTTCTTCCCGGGGCTGCCCCCATGGCTTAGCGGTTAAGTGCACATGCTCGCTACTGGCAGCCCAGGTTTGGATCCTGGGCGCACACCGACGCACCGCTTCTCCAGCCATGCTGAGGCCGCGTCCCACATACAGCAACTAGAAGGATGTGCAACTATGAGGTACGACTATCTACTGGGGCTTTGGGGGAAAAAACAATGTAGTTCTTCCCAAATTCCAGTACTGAAACAAAATCTAGCATTTACCATTAGCTGAGACTGTGAGAAACATCTGTACTTTCATCTAATTTGTATAGCAAGCTTCCCGTACTGAGTAATTTGTCATGATAATTCTTTCTTCATAAGGGACGTAGCAATATATTCCACATATTTTCCAGTAGTATATTCTGACAAAGAATGAAATTTAATTTCATGCCATTTTTCCTTTGAATTATTTCAGACATTTATATTTCAACAGGAAGCATATGCTTTTCCACGATGGTACATACCTTTTTGTCTTTTGATATTACAAGCAAGAAACTTCAAAATGACTTCAAAAAACACATCAGTGAGTTTGGTGAAATGTAAAATACTCACCTGAGGCTCATATGACTTTAAACATCACTGAAATGGTTATTTTATGTTTCTGTTTTCAAAGGTCTTGCTAATCAAACTGGCCTCGTGTTATTGTTAGTTTATATTTCAAGGTACACTATATATTTGGGCAAGGCTCATCTTTATTAATAAATCCATTTTTCAAAAAATGTTGGTAATGTCATATTTTGTGGTCAACTGCTTGTCAGACCTGATTAGATCATCTTTATTTTTGTCTTGTACTGTGGCTGAGGTAGAGGTTGTCCTAGCTAGAGCTCTCTGTCGTTTACTTGCACTTGCTTTGTTACTATTGTCTTGAAGCTCCATGGCTTCTTTACAAGGATATTTTTAACCATTTGTCTCAAATTCTAAGCTTCATTTCTTATGTTCAGAAATTTTATATTAAGGTGAAGGGGTAGTAAAATTTGTCAGTGTCTTTGATCCTAAGTCAAAGGTGCATTCCTAGGTTATTCTTCCCATACCTCAGCCAACGGTACACCACATCTGCAGTCCTGCAATGATAGATACCCGTACTTCCTACAGGCTGATTTGCCATAGGACCCTGGAGAAGCCACTTCACCTACCATGAATTGGCCTTCCGCGCTTTGCAAGAGGATTTTTCAAATAGCCTGCCCAAACCAGACCAGAGCTTTAGGGACTCCACACTATTCCTTTGACAGCCCAGCTGGTGTATGTTATCTAGCCACAACCAAAGCCCAACCAGAGGTAATATTTTAAGATTTAAAAGCTCCCTTTATTTCAACACCTGACCTAACTATGTAATGCTCTGGGCTGTTCTTCATGCCTGTGTGTATCTCACCTTCATCAGTCAGAGGGAATGTGTTAAGCCAACTGGAGAGGTGATAACAATCTCAACTTTCCCCAGAGAGCTTTCCCTGCCTCAAGGTCATCACCAACTTCTACAAAAAAAAGCTCACCCAACACATAGCTTAGGCACTTGGCAGAGCAGGGTGAGTCCTGGTCAGAAATCCATAAAGACAGAAGAGTGGCCAGTGACTCTCAAACTTTAGTGTGCCTCACAATCACCTGGAGAGCTTGTTCCAATGTAGATTGCTGGGCCCCACACCCCGAGTTTCAGTTTCAGTGAAACTGAGGTGAGGCCTGAGAATCTGCATTTCTAACAAGTTTTCAGGTGATGCTGATGCTGCTGGTCCATAGACCACACTTGGAGAACCACCCTGGACTAAGACAAAGGATAACCCAGTATTTGTCCTGCATCATCTGCCCAATTTTTTGCCCTGGAAATGCCATCTCTTATCTGGCAGCCCGACACTACTGCTGGCCTCGCAGAGATCATCGAAGCCCAAAGCTCAAGAATGCATTTTTATGCTCCGGGATCTTCATGTGATATTTAGCAACATAAGGGAGTTTGAAAATGTAACTGTCTGGTATCTTTTCTAGGAGCTCCCTACTTTGTGAGACAACTTATCTCCCCAGACTTTATATAAGCACAGGGAGCAATGGACATTCACTTCCACTTTGGCATTTTCTGACAGACTTACAAACACAGCGATTAAGATTTGAAATGGTATCATCAAACAAGTTAAGGTACTGAGTATTCTTTCAACAGTTTTGGTTTTTTGTTTGTTTTGTGCCTGAAGGAGAAAACAAAAATGAGTAAGACATGGCCCCTGCACAGAGACCTGAAATTTTACTGAAAGAAATAAGATGTGTAAGTAGGCTTATTACAGGGCGTGGAGTGCAGACCAGGACAGAGAGCACTAGACTTGGAAGCAAGAGACGCCATGTCTATTGAAGCTTTGCTGCTGACTTGTGTGATGGTGGGGCAAGTCCATTTGCCTGTGTGTGATCACAGACTCTGGGATCTGTATTTTGTGATTATGCAGACCACAGATATGATATCTCCTGAGATCGTGATTCTCTGGGAACAGCTCTGTCCCTGAGAGCTAAGCCCCAGGGATGAGAGCTAATCCTGGGACAGATAAAGCTAAACTATCAGGACTCCATGTACTTAGGAGAGCCTCTCTCTGCTATAGTGATTACCTACCAAGAGTAATTCAGTACAGCAGCCCACTGCAGAGAGGAAAGTAGCATCTACAGCCAGCTGGTACTAAAACAGAACTATTTTTTGAGAATTTACCATGTGCCAGGCACTATTTTTAGTTAAATGTATTAGCTCACTTAATCTACATAACAACCCTGTGAGGAGCTACCATTATCCCTCTGCCCAGACTGCTTTTCCCCAGACACCCACATTAGAGGCTCACTTCCTCACCTCTTTCAAGTCTTTGCTCACATACCACCTTTTTAATGAGGCCTACCCTGATTGCTCTCTTTTAAATTGAGACATCCTCCTCCCCACAAAAAATCCTATCCACTTTACCCTGCTCTACTTTCTCTCCCACCACATTTATCACATTCTAACATACTATATATAATTTCTTATGTTTATTGTTTACTGTCTTCCCTTATTAAATGTAAGTTTCCTGAGGGCAGGTGTTGGTTCGCAACCTTAGAGTTCCCTGAGTGTAATTCAACACCGGCCCTGTACACGGAGGGCAAGGAGAGACCAAAGGAAGAGGCAGACCACTCCAGATTGGTAGCAGTTTTAATAGCAAGGGAACTTACGAGGCTTGTCTCGGGCAGCCACAAGATGAGTAGATCTCTGCATCTGCGCACCAAGATCTTAAAAGTTTCTATAGAGGCTCTGATGGGGTTCAGTCACATATACTGTACAGATGGTCTTGACAACATATTACTTTTTTAAGGTTGTGTCCTTGAAATGGCTCCAGCTATGGGAACGGTGGGCTGAACATACCTTCCAAGGACAGGGGAGAGGGTAAGAAGCCTCTGATTGCCCAGTCTAGCTATTGGGTCAACCGGCGGTCACGTCCTCTTGATGACCTCCTCCAACACAGGGATCTTTGTTTTCTTCACTGATGTATCCCAAGAACCTAGAACAGGAGAAGGCCAACTTTTCTGTAAAGTTTCAGATAGGAAATATTTTCGGCTTTGTGGGCCCTACAGTCTCTGGGCAACTACTCAACTCTGCCTTCATAATTGCAAAGCAGCCACAGATACTACATAAGCAAATGGGTGTGGCTGGGTCCAATAAAACTTTACTTACAGATGTTGAAACTTGAATTTAATGTAATCTTCACGTATCACAGAATATTATTCTTCTCTCTATTTTTTTTCAACCACTTAAAAATGTAAAAAACATTCTTAGTTCACAGGCCTTACAAAAACAGGCGGTAGGCTGGGTTTGGCCCGTGGGCCACGGTTTGCCAGCCACTGACCTAAAACATAGTAAGAGTTCAGGGCCGGCCCCGTGGCTTAGCGGTTAAGTGCGCGTGCTCCACTACTGGTGGCTGGGTTCGGATCCCGGGCGCACACAGACACACTGCTTGTCCGGCCATGCTGAGGCAGCGTCCCATATACAGCAACTAGAAGGATGTGCAACTATGACATACAACTATCTACTGGGGCTTTGGGGAGGAAAAGAGGAAAAAAAAAAAAGAAAGGAGGAGCATTGGCAATAGATGTTAGCTCAGGGCCGGTCTTCCTCAGCAAAAAAAGGAGAATTGGCATGGATGTTAGCTCAGGGCTGATCTTCCTCACAAAAAAAAAAAAAATAGTAAGAGTTCAAATGGAAGCTTTTGTGCCAAAATACTTGAGGGTACTTGAAAGTGTTGTGTCATTTTAACTAAATTAAGCATTCCTTATACAATCATGTTTATGTTATTATTTTGTTTGCCAAGTGCCTGTCATAGTCAGTACAGAGGAAAATTTAACTTTATCCACTGTCTGAATTATGATACATTTAAATTAGTGAGATTGGAATAAGAAAGTTCTCAATAAAAATAGTAGATGGTAAACAATCCTGGCCCCAACCATCTCATCCATCTCACATTGTACCTCATCAAGTTCTCAGCATGAGCCTCGGATTTGATTTTATTATTGTTTAAAAATCAACTGACAGAACTAGGAACTAAACCAGTTATGACGATGTGTGTATTTTTGTGACTCATATTGAGAAAAGATGGAGTTAGCTAATCCCAATGGTATAGAAAAGGCTGCATGGAGTGAGAATGTGTATTATGGGAGCTAGAGGATTATTTTAGCACAATTCTGACCTGTGGGCCCCGTGGATTTGAGTGCTGTGCTAAGGAAGCAGGGTCAGTTCAGTCCCCACACTGGCTGGTTAGTTCAGCACTTCATTCTTATGGACACACTCTGCTCTCCTAAGACTAAAGTAGACATTCTACAATCTCAAACTCACCCACAAAGGAAGCAGGGCCTTCACATACAGTAGGTACTCAGTAAATATTTGAATGAATGGATGAATATACAGAGAGCTTTGACTACTCGGGGGGAAAGAATGCTCATTCTAGTAAACAGGCCATCAACAAATATTATTTACTCTGCTCTATTCTTGTCTGCCATGAGAGAAACAAGAAATATAAGCCCCAATGCTTGGTCACTTACTCATTCACTTATTTCACAAATATTTATTGAGTAGCTAGTAGGTTCCAGAAACTCTACAAGGAATTGGGCCTACAAAGCTAATTAAGACACAGCAGGGCTACATCATAACTTTCACGGGCCCTAGGCACTTTTCCCTTCCTCCATAAAAAATATTAAAAATGTTATTTTGCATTGGTATAAAAATAAATGTAATTCAGGCTGGATTCATTATTATATTATTATATTCAGTATTTCTTCTGAATTTAAAAGAAATTAAAATTACAACATCATTGTGGGCCCTTAAAAGTATCCTGGGCCCCGGGCAATGTGTCTCCTGTACTTAAGGGACAAGTGGGCCCTGAGACAGTCTCTGCCACCCTGCTTTCTGTCCTAAATAACTCAGTCCAAAAGTTATTCGAAGGGGCTGAGCAAGACAAGTGGGGATGACGGGTGGAATTCCAGGGTATGGGAGTCCTGAAGGGGTAATTATGGAGAGCTTCCTGGGGGGAGAGAGGGGCTATGACAATGGAGGAGGGTATCCGTGTAGAAAGACAGTAAGAGCAGCCTATTGAGGGGTATTAGGTTCTGAGCAGGGTGAGGAGAGGATCAAGTGGTGGGCTGGGGAGACAATGACAGTGGCAAGGCAGGATAGTAGAGCAGGAGTGAATGAGGATGGTGACCACACAGCTCAGTGTAGGCTGTTGAAGCCGGAGTGGGTAAGGCAGATGTCGATGCAAGGGAACAAAGGTGGTGGCAGTGGCCCATTACAAAGCCACCGTGGGGTGAAGAGGGCTTCCCGGAGGGCTAGGGGAGCAGAAGAAACAGCCTGGCATGAAGTATTGGGGCCCAAGCAGGACAAGGAAGATATTAGCACAGTCGGGCGTGGAGTGTCAGAGCCTGAGCGGTGTGGATCAAGGGAAGCATTTTCTCACAGTCAGGAAAAGGAGTTACAAATATGGAAAGAGAGAAAACTAGAATGACTCTGTGCTAGTGATTAAAATTATCAGTATCAGTATGGACTTAGGCTTGTCAATATATACAGACAGATATAAAAATAAATATAGACGTAAAGGGGTGTGTGTGAGTGTATGTGTGTGTGAGGGGGTGTGAGTGTGTGGGTGTGTGTCCCTGGCTCTCTCCATTGAGAGGACCTGGGAGCAGTGACATCTCAATAGCGATAAACATACCTACCATCCACATTTTGTTTCCTAAATACCATTCTCCACTAAAAGAGAACTAGGATTCTCAGAAGAAATGGCAGGAAAATTACAAGATGAGCTTGGAATATCTTGTTGTTCCCAAGAGTAAGAAAGTGCTCAAAGAATAATAGGGACACTGCCAAATTGGGGATAACTTGATGATAGATTTGATAAACAATGATGATAACAGATTAGAACCCAATGAATAAAATAGGAATCCATGAGTCCACACTGATATAAATGAATGAATTAGTTAATTAATTAATTGACGAACAAGGAGAAGAGAGAGTTTTTCCTTACAGGAGAATGCCAACTAATAAATATAGAATGAAAGAATTAGAAAATCACTCTCTGATAATCATAATAATATTGACTCAGACAAGAATAATCAATGGAATGTGTAATGGGTGAACATTTGATGCAGAATGGAATTCTTAAATAGTCTGAAAGAATCTCCCACAAAATAGTAATTATAAAGAGAAAAAGAGGGCTGGCCCCGTGGCTTAGCGGTTAAGTGCGTGCGCTCTGCTGCTGGCAGTTCGGGTCCCGGGTGCGCACCAACGCACCACTTCTCTGGCCATGCTGAGGCCGCGTCCCACATGCAGCAACTAGAAGGATGTGCAACTATGACATACAACTATCTACTGGGGCTTTGGGGGAAATAAATAAATTAATCAATTAATTAAAGAGAAAAAGAATATTTTACAATAAAGAAGGCTGGCAGATACTTAATCCAGTGATCAAAGTGAATATCACCATTAATAAAACAAATTGAAATTGTGCACCACCTGTTGGAGGCAATGAGAAGACCATCACTTCTGTGATATTCCTGCCAAAAATTAAAAATTAAAAAAAAATTGCCTAAATCTAATTAGGAGGAAACATCAGACAAACTCAAATTGAGGTACATTCCACAAAATAACTGCCCTGTAATTTTATAAGGTGTGAAGGCCCTGAAAGTCAAGGAAAGACTGAGAACTCATCTACCTGGAAAAAGACTTAAGAGACATGACAACTAAATGCAATACATGCTCCTGGACTTGGTGAAACTTGAATGGTGTCTGCAGATTATATGGGTGTAATGTATCAATGGTATTTTCCTGATTCTGATGGTTATATTATCATTATATAGAAGGATGTCCACGTGTGAAGAAATTGCACACTAAAATATTTGGGGGGTGATGGGGCATCAGTGGCAGCAACTTCCTTCCAAATGGTCCAGGAAAAATGTTACTACACTGTTCTTGCAAGTTTTCTTTAAGTTTTAAATTATTTCAAAGTAAGACAAAATTAAATTGACAATCTTCCAACTCATACAGGTACAGCCAAAGACTACAGAATTTGTAATTGCACTATTGTGTATTGCCTGAAGGACATTTGCTTTCAGTGATTTATAATATTTTTTAAATCAAGTATTTTTTTCTGACATAAAAATATAGCTTCCACATGCAAAACTAAACTATAGTAAGAAAAGCGAGGACTTGGGTTACCCTCGTGGGAGGATAAAGGGGAAGTAGAGACTAGAAGAGAGTAGTGAGGAGCTTCTGCAGTTCTAATATTACCTGTTTCCTGATCTAGGTGCTGGGTACATGGGTGTATATCCTTTACACATTCCCTCATGCTGTACACTTAAGATTTGTGTTCTTTTCTATATGCATGATATACTTCAATAAAATTTAAATATAAATTTAAAAAAACGCATAGTCCCTAATCTTAAAAAACCCACAATCCGCCATAAACATTAGATGATGACAATTTTATCACAGCTGCAGATCTAACACTCACAAAAGAACAGTGAGCTGTAAAACTAACCGACAACGGAGCTCAAAATTTGTGGTTCAACCGGAAGGTCACCGGGGCCCAGAATAGTTGAAAAATACACTCAGTCACCAGCTCTCCATGTCATTTTCTTATGCAAAAATTGTAACTCAATATCAAGATCTGATTTTACTATCACATTTTTACTGCCTTTTTCTAACAATGTAAGAAAACATACATAGATGTTTATTGTCCGCATTTTGATTCCTAAATACCATTCTCCACTAAAATGAACTAGGGCTCTCAAGAGGGACTTGGTCAATATGAAGACCCCAATGACGTTTGCCTAAGTGAGCCCACATGGTGCTGGCATTTAAACAATGCTGGTGGCAGTATGCCAAAGGATGTGGGTAAAAATGAGAAGGAGCACATCTACTCCTATATGATGGATGTAGCAGAGATGTACTTCCAATGCCAACACCAGTCTAAGCGTAGCCAGCCCTTTTCCTCCTCAGCAAAGGTGAATAATTTTCAGCTAGAAATTCCAACTCCCTCAATCAGGAAAATACGTCGACTGTGCAAGCACGTGGACCCCTGCTCCCTAGGTTGGGCTCTTTACTCCACGCAGTGGTCCTGCTTCCTCTTAGTGCTTCTCAGACTTGAACCTGGTGACCTTGTTAAAACTCAGGCTCAGACTGAGGTTGGCCAGTGATTCTGCGTTTCTAGCATGGCCTCACCGGGTCAGCCAGGTATTAAAGACCAGCCCTCTTACATCCATTGGCCTCCTCTTCGTGGGGAAAGGTTGAGTTGGTAAAACTTCAAGTGGATCAATGAATTCATTGACCTTCTTTACTACTACACAAACACTCAAAACATAAAATATGAAGCCTGCGAGAAGGGCGTGAGTTGATAGTGTCTCCTCCCGCTGCTGTGCAATAACTGCAGAATCCCACAGTCCTGCGCTTAGACCTCGGCTCTGGCACTTACAAGTTATGTGATTTGGGGCAAATTACTTAACTTCTCTGTACTCTTTCCTTTACTTAATGAAATCAAAATAATAATATGCACTTTGTTCTGTTTGTATTAAGTAAAATTAGTCTGGGCCATTTTATATAACTAAGCAATGTTAATACGTAGTTAGGGCATAAAAAGAAGCCACAACAATGGAGAGAGGAGGTGAAAGAGATATACAGGCAGCATAATAGTAATAATAATAGCGAATATTATTACGACTTACTGAGTGACACACCCTTTGCATCAGCTTTATGTGCTGAAGCTTTACATTATCTCACTCACTCTGCATAAGAACACCGTGAGGTAACTATTACTACTATCTCCCATTCTACAGACAAGAACACTGAGGGCTCAAGAGGCTATTTTTGTGCAAGAAAATACAATTGTTAAGTGGTAAAGCAGACGCAGAATTGAAACCCAGGTCTGTCAGAGCCCAAGCTCTAAACAGCGAAATGAGTGTCAGAATCATGTGTTTATCATAATCACTTGGAGGGCTTATTAAACACACGCATTCCCAGGCCCAAACCAAGACCCACAAGGTGATTCTTACACAGCATGGCACCAGTCCACCATCTGACTGCTGATATGTGCGGCCTTCCTCTAATAATGTGAGGGAACATTCCGCGGTCAATATAAAGACCCTGACGATACTTTAACAGTCATGAGCGTGTCTAAGTGAGCCCTCGTGGTGCTGGTTTTACAGTCAGCGGGGTGCAAGTTAGAGGCGGGGCAGAGGAGGTCAGAAGAAGCCTCATAGAGTCACCATCTCACCATGACACTGTCCTGCAGGCCATCAGTGAATACCAAGGCATCCAAATGTCCACCTCTCCCCACCTGCTACCAGGGAGAAGACCCTGATGCTCCTTGGAACTGAGCCTTGGCCTAGGACTTGCTTGAAGCTGTATATGTCCAGCTTTAAATCCCAGATTCTTGGAACTGACCACAGCAGGATGGAGCCCAGTGTCCCAGGGTAAAACCAAATGGGTAGCAGCCCCACTAGGGAGACTCTTACTCAGTCTGGAATAGTCCTTGAGATGTTTTTTCCTTCACCAAGTTCTCTAATGCTTCTTTCTTTAACAGGAAGGACTTGGGGGAAGTCCCTCTGATTTCCCCCTGCTGACACTGGTCCTCTTTGGCCTCTTGATTTGTGTGGGCTTCCTGAAGTCTCTGCCACTGCAGACTAGAGGGGATCTCACTATTTGCCCAAGGTCAAAGGAAGAAAGGAAAACCTCCACCCACCTGAGACAGGCTTAGTCTACGTTGAGCCTGAGCCAACGGGATGTTATTCAGGAACACCACCCCTCAGGCCTTTCTTTGCCAGACTGATAGCAGGGGCAGGGGAGGAGAGAGGGCCCAATTCAGGAGACCTGGGCTTTAGTTATGGTTCTGGTTTAGCAGTGGCTCTGCCCTAGCTATGATGACAAATTATTTATCATGTCCTCACCTTGGTTTCCTAATCTGGAATATAAGAAAGTGTTTTTAAATAATTTCCAAAGCCACCTGGTATATAAGCTCCATGAGAATGTCACATTGCAGGATAAGCACTCAATAAAGACTTTATCAAGGAATAGTTAAGTGAATAATTTTCAGAGATCAGTTGCTCCACCGCATCCTCTCAGCCTGCCTCTCGATTTCAGCCACAACCACAGTGGACAGTTCCTGGGAAGCTCAGAGTGGCCTTGTTCTGACAGTGCCCCACCTCAAGGCCACCCTGCAAGTCTGTCTGCTTTCTGCCTCTATTTCTCACCCCCTCAGCCTCACCTCCTCACAACCTCAAATTCAACAAAAAGAAGGAGCCATCTACCTCTACCTCCCTCAAAAGTCACTAACGGGTTCATGATCTCAGAGTGAGCAAAGATTTCTTAGAACAAGTTAAAAAGCATTAACCATAGGAAATATTAATAAAATGAACTTATATTCCTAAAAAGATATCACTAAGGGAGTGAAAATGCAAACCATGGGCTAGGCTAACATATTTGCAATATACATATCAAGCAAATGTCTGTATCTGGACTCATATCCAGAATATATAAAGAATCGCTGGAAATCAATAATTAAAAAAAAGATCAACAACCCAATGTATTTTAAAAATGGGCACTTGACCAGCTACTTGACAAAACAGGATATCCAAATGGCCAGTAAACATATGAAAGTGTTCAGCACCCTTAGTCATCATGGAAATACAAATTAAAACCAAAATGTGATACCATGATACCCAACCAAAATGGCTACAATTTATAAGGCTGACAACAATTAGTATAGGCAAGAATGTAGAGCAGTTGTAAGTCTCATATATTGCTGGTAGATGTGTAAATTGGTACAATCACTTGTGAAAACTATTTGGTAATACCTATTAAAGTCATGTATTTTTTTCTATGACCCAGAAATTCCACTCCTGATACATACCCAAAGAAATGAGTGCTTATATCCACCAAGATACATACAATAAAGTACATAGCAACATGATTTAATAGAAACCAGAAACAACCCAAATGTCCCTCAATGATAGAATAGATAAGTAAATTGTGGTATAATTCATATAATGGAATACCATACCAGGTGTGAAAAAGAAGGAACCAATACTATATAAAACGACATGGATGAATCTCACAGACATAATGTTGAGCAAAAAAGCCAGACACCAAAGATTATATACTGTATGATTCCATTTAAATAGAGTTCAAAAAAAAGGTAAAACTTCTCTCTATGGTAATAGATGTCAGAATAGTGATTATCTTTGGATGGAGTATTGACAGAGAGTGACTGTAAGGGAGCCTTCTGGGCTGCTGGAAATGTTCTATCACTCCACCTCAGTGGTGGTTCCATGGGTGTATAAATATGTAAAATTCACTGAGCAGTACACCTAAGATTTGTACACTTTACAACATCTAAGTTATAGTTCAATTTTTTAAAAAGTGCCAGGCTGTCTTAGGTTACATGCCCACCCCCAGATCAATCACTGTGGCCAGGGAATACAATGATTGGCTTGGACCTGTGTCATATGGTTTATCCCTTGGGCTGGAGATGGAGCCCACCCAGACCAAGAGTGGACAGTAGAGGGGCCCTTGAAATGGAAGATGTTTCTGGAAGATGAGGAAACAGATGTTCTAGGGAGACAGACAACTAATTTCCAACAGTCAGGATGGAGGTGGCCCTCACCATGAGCACGTGAATCAGGGAAACCAAGTCTTCAGGGAGAGAGAGAGAAAGTAGAGAGAGACATACAGAGTAACCCAGCTCCCAGCTTTCCAATTCCTTGTTCTTGGTCCTACGAGTGAAGCTACACTTCCTATTTTGGGGCTTTGTATGATTCCCCTGTATCTGTGGGGGAACTTTTCATTCTTTTTGGCCATCTGGCATTTTGAACCTCCTGTTATTGTTTAGGGAAGTTCCCCACCTTATGAATCTTGGTGGGAGGCAGAGCCACCTCCCACTGTCAATGCTGAAAATGCCAAATGCTCACTTTCCCAGCCTTCCTTGCAGCTAGAATGCAGATGGATGATGTAGGCTCTGCCAAGGAGATAGCACCGCTTGAGGTGTCAGAGGAGCAAGCGACAGCGGCCAATGCACAGTAGTGCAGCCCTGCAGTCCTCATGCACCATTCTATGGCATGATGTCAGGCCCTTTGCTCAGCAAGGCCCCATACCTGGGTCTCCAGCCTTCCTGACAATCACGTGCCTGATTCACCAGGCTTTCAATGGTTCCTTTTCAGCCTAAATCAACCAGTTAGTTTATACTGCTTGAAACCAGGAACCCTAACTGATAACAGCATACTTCCAGAAAATTCCCCTTTTAGTTTATACTAGTTTGTGAAGGTTCTGTTACTTGCAACGTGGAGAAACAAAGCTTGAGTTCAACGGAGTGATTCTACTGTCTGAATTTACCGTGTCATCATTCAGTCACAAGGAGGATGTTTGGTGGCAAACAGGCCCTTTACTACCCGACAAATCACATGACAGGAGGGAAAGGGAATAAGCTAACTAATATGTGTCAATTGCTGTTAGGTCCTCAACTTGTGTTATGTTTAGCTCTCATAATAAACCCACAAGATGGTATTTTATTAGTGTGCTAGGGCTGCCATAACAAAATACCAGACACTGGGTGGCTTAAAGAACAGAAATTTATTTTCTCACAGTTCTGGAGGCAAGAAGTCCAAGATCAAGGTACTGTAAAATTTGGTTTCTGGTGAGGTCTCTCTTCCTGGCTTATAGCCAGCCACCTTCCCACTGTGTCCTCACATGGCCTTTCCTCTGTGCATGCAAGGAGAAAGAGAGAGACCTGTGGTGTCTCTTCCTCTTCTTATAAGGACTCCAGTCCTATTGGATTAGGGCTCCCCCCTCATTTAACCTTAATTACCTCCGTAGAGGCCCTGTCTCCAAATAGAGTCACATGGGGGTTAGGGCTTCAATATATGAGTTTTGGGGTACACAATTCAGTCCATAAAAGATATTGTTCCAATATTGCTGAAGAGAAATATGAGGTTAAAATTCTTGTCCAAGGTCTAAATAAAGCCTTTGTACTTTCCAGTCTCACTTGTGGTAGAAAGTATCAAATTCTAGAAATGCAAGCTTACAAAGCACTAGATAAAAAGTAGGTGGATGTCACAGAGTAGTAAAAAATGACCAAACATGGGATGCAGCCAGTGTGACTATCACAAGGTCAGCCCTGAAGCCAGGGGCCAGAAGAGCCTACATACACCCACTGGCGCCTCTCTGAGTTCCAGCTGTGTCCGTGGCTGGCACTCTGCTCACCCCTGACTCTCATCATTCTGGGTCCTGCGTTCGGGTCCTGACGCACACACCACTTTGTGAGTGCTGACAAAAACTCCCTCCTTGACCAAACTTGAATCAAGCGCCTTCAAACCCTCCTCTCCACCGGGTCTCCCTAGGTCTGCTGAGCCCAGTTTTAGCAAAGAATCCTTCAAAGCCAGTTAGTCGAGAATCCCCCCACCTTCAACATCCAATCAAGCCCTCTTCCTCCACCCCTGATACTTAACCAGGTTCCTCTCAGTAATTTTCCATCCACTCCCTTACCCTGCTCGTTAGCTATAAATCCCTACTGTTGTATTAAAAGTTGAGTTCAATCTCTCTCACCTATTGCAATAATGTTGAATAAAGTCTTCTTTGCATTTTTAACAAGTGTCAGAATAATTTTTCTTTAACACTTTACTAGGGGCAAGACCACATCTCACATTTCTCTTTACATCTCTCCACAACACTTAGCGTGTGGCTCAACCAGTACTTTGTCAAGAGGCAAGCAAGTGGGTGGGCGGTTGAGTGACAGCAAAGAACCCCATGGACTAGCTACAGAGAAAAGCCAAAAGCATCCTGACGCCTATGAAGAGAGGCAGGTGGGATCAACCCTGGAACAGAAGGAGGCAGGACAGCAAAGGGAAGAAAACAGGGGGATCCTAGGGCCGGCCCCGTGGCTTAGCTGTTAAGTGCGCGCGCTCCGCTGCTGGCGGCCCGGGTTCGGATCCCGGGCGCGCACCAACACACCGCTTCTCTGGCCATGCTGACGCCGTGTCCCACATACAGCAACTAGAAGGATGTGCAACTACAACATACAACTATCTACTGGGGCTTTGCAGAAAAAAAAAAAAAAAAGAGGAGGATTGGCATGGATCTTAGCTCAGGGCTAACATAAAAAACACAAAAAAACAAAAACAAGGAGATCCTACGCACGTCAAAATCAATTGGAATCACCTTATACTGTCACTTTGGGCCACTCCAGAAGAAAAGGGCCCCAACCTTGATGGTCCCCAGGACCCTAGGCCCAGCCTGAAGGCCCAGGTCCAAGAGCAGCATTTGGCTGAGGGACAGACACTGGATGATTGTTCTGGCCCTGGCTTGGCTACCCTTAGTTGTATGAGGTTGAACCTTTCTAATCCTCAGTCTCTCCATGTGTGAAATGAGAGTAACAACGGCTCCCTCACAGGTGCAAGGAGAGAACTGTGTAAAAGGAATTTTTTTTCCCTTTTTAGTAGTGCTTGACGTTTATTGAAAAGAATGCAAATGCTTTTTCCAGGTAGAATTAAGGAGGTGGGCTGAGTATCTGTTTTTGTTTGTTTTGTTTTTAGTATGCTGTATCCAAATGCACACATCTGCAGGACTGTTAAAATTTTGAAAGAAAAATGACAGCTGTGTACAACTGGTGCATAGGAGAAAAGGAACATCACAATTCGGCTGCCAGGAACACTGCCCAGAGCAGTCCGATGGGCAGGGGGGATCCTGGGAGCAGGGAAGGATTAACCAGGCTGAAAGATTAGCCCCTTGAGGGGTTGGTGAGTTGTCCAAATCAAAGTCTAGGAAGGTGTAGCCAATTCAGGCATCTTCTAGGTTGGGATTCATCTCCAAAGGCATGGGTCTGTCCCTGGGACACAGTGGGCAGTGGGGAAGTGGCAGCATAGTTCTCCGGGCGGATGCAGGCCTGGCCACCAGGTGGGTGGCCTGACCAGTTTGTATCAGGGGCCTGGCGTATAGCTGGGGCTCAAGACACAGTCAGATTTGCAGAGGAGGAGTTCTGGGGCTGACCTGAGAGGGCAGTAGCGCACTTCAGAACGAGGCCCTAGCTTGGGGGGAGGTAACTGAACAAAGACAAGTACTGCAGGGGAACAGGAGAGGGAACCAGAGGGCAGAGCAGGGAAGGGGACCAAAGAGACCATGGGGGGACAGCATGCAGGGCCCTGCCCCCTAGGGCCTGAGGGTCTCCAGGCCTAGTAACTGTCATCTTCGTTGTCATCCCAGCCAAAATACTGCTTCATTGCATCGAGGACATTACAACTGTCATTTTTAACACACACACACTGTTGGCGGAAGGTAAGTATCCTCAGCACCCCTTTTCTGAAACATCTTTTGATATTCACAACACTGAGATTGTGTTATTATCTCTATCTTACAGACTGGGCAAAATATTTTCCTGGGGCAGCATTTCCCAAATTGTGATCCATGGAATGGTAACAATAGTGCAGAGAGATGAGGGGTGCGCAATGGAGAAACACTTCTGTAGCCAAACACGTTTGAGAAATAATGTAGCAGGATATCATGAGCATAGACTTGGGAGTCAGAGAGACTGGGTTTGAGCCCAGGCTCTGCCAACTAGTAGCTATGTAGCTTGAGCAAGTAATAACCTTAGTTGCCTCATCTGTAAAATGGGAATAATAAAACACCTACTCCATAAGGTTGCTGTGAGAATTAATGTTGTGAGGTAATTAAGCTTAGCACGCACCTGGAGCAAAGCAAGTCCTCAATAAATGTGAGCTGTTATCAGCATTGTAGCAGGTTAAATATTGTTAATATCTTAAACCTGGCCTCATCATTCTCTTTAGGGAGAGATCAATTTCTTTTAGGAAAACACCTTGATAATCACTTGGAGGAGTGGGCAGAGGTGTGACTCTGAAGTTATCAGACAGCAATAGCTAAAACTAAAAAATCAAGTTAGAAAAACCAGAGCCCCATGGCGGGTTGGTGCCCAGTACATGGCTGACTGATTTCTCACTCGGCTGGTGTTACCGCAGGAGGTCCTGGCCGCAGGGACGAGGTCTCGAGTCTCCTCCTCCCCCTTGTCGGCACTAATCCATGTCCTCACACATGCACACAACTCCCTTTTCAGGAAGAAAGCCACAATCTCCAATTGAGTAGAAATCCTCCTAATCAAGTTTTCTTTCTTCCTCTTTACTCCCTGAAGTTTTTCTAAAACAACATATTTCTATAAAGTTTAAATTATTTGCAATGAGATGAATTATGTCTGTAACTAGATTTTTTTAAAAAAGCACTTTTTAAAAAAATGTTGAAGACAGCCCAGTCATTACTAACTCTAGGAAGCCTTCCCTGACCACCCCTAAGTTAGAGCCCCTCTTCTGGCCTCCCAGAACGCCTCCTTCATACCTACGCTAGGGACTGAAATTACCCAGCGTTTGTGTCCGTTGTCTTAACCAGGCTCCAAGCTCCAAGCGTGCAGGAGCTTGAATTCCTTGGCTAGCAGGTCCCAGGACCTCAGTCCACAGCTGGCGCCAATGAATCTATGACTGAATCTGGACAGCTTCCTGGGAGAAGAGCCCTCGGCGAGGGAGGGTGGGATCTGCAATGTTACGTCTGCGCGCGGCAGGATGGCGCACAAATGGTGCACCTCCCAAGGCCCAGAGCTGCGTTCTTATAACATCCTGGAAATCCCCTGGCCGGGGGCTTTTGGGGTGACATCCAGTATGTAAATATGCAGGGTCGTGTCCTGATGAGCGGCAGCAACAGTGCCCTGTGTGAAAGTTCCACAGGCAGCAGAGGGCTCTTTCATTACTCATTTCAATGCACACAGCTGTAAGGAATCTGGTGAAGTTTGATTTGGCTGGGGGGAGTGCATTTTCCACCCGTGGGCGTCTTGAAAATTTTCACACTAAAAAAAAAGAGTCAAAAAAGTCGTCATAGTCCAAAACGGGAAGCCAGAAATAGAAGGCGGAGATGCTAGGACAGCAAATATAACGGAGAGAGGCCTGGACTTGAAGTCAGAGACCCAGGCTCCCACTCTAGCCCAGCCACTGGCAGGTGTGTGATGGCCTCGCAAGGCAGCCCTGCTCTCAGGACCATCCCCTGCAAACAGAGATATGAATGCCCCCCTGGGAGGTGGGCAAGATTCACGGAGTTAGGGATGAGAAAGCCTGGGCTGAATGCCAGGCGGTTTCCAAAGGTTAGGCAGTATTTGGGGTCATGGAGGCAGAAGACAGAGGGTTCACAGAAAAGAGAGGACGGTGAAGGCTGGGAGAGAGGCACTAACTGAACCAGCTTCCACCTGTGTTGCAGCCTATAGAAGACCTGTGAGGGGAGGAAGAGAGAGGAAAAGGAGACAGGTCTTCTTGCCCTGGTTGGCTCAGGGCCAGGACTAGACCCCACTCACGTTCCTGCTATAATGGACTTAATGATTTTTTAAGATTTTTTAAAAATAGATTTCCTCTGAACCCTGGAGCTGACTCTACTGATAACTTTTCCTGGACTCACGGCTCCCCTGATTTTGACCCCAGTGTGGTCATGTGTACGATGAGAAGCAGGGATCCAAACGCAATGCAGTTTGCCTGTTCTTTGGCAGTGTTGCTGTGCTTCCCTTCCCCCTGATTTTTCCCTCATGATACATCTGTGCATTTGAAACATGTTTGTTGAATGAGCTGCATGCCACAGGATGCAAGTAAAAAGCACATTTTTTCCCTTTTTCTTTGTCCCTTCAACTCCATTATCGGGATTAGTGTTTTCCTTGCCCTTTGGATGAGAGCTAAGAAATACCATGGATTTTCTAGCTGTTCTTAGCCATGAAACAAAGAGGTCCTTTGTCTTGGCTAGTTCAATGTAATCATCAGCATTCCACTCAAGGCAAAGCTTCCCTCTCCAGCTTGTCAATTCAGGCTTGGAAACCCACAGTGCCAAGGGGGAGGGCACGGACGTCACCATTTTCCCTGCTCTGCCTCCCTTAGCCAGCTGCTAATGCTCAACCTCAAGCCTTGAGAAAGAGGGAGTTGGGGGAGAGGACACAGTCGTTCGTGGCTCTTAAGGTCATGACACAGCCTAGTGGATTTGGTGAAGTTCAAACGCTGACTTCCCTCCAGGGCTGCGCTTGGGTGTGTTGCAGTAAGAGGATATGGCCACTAGGTGGCAGTAAAGGTCTTTTCCTTGCCAGAAGAGCCTCCTATCAGGTTTAATATGGCCACATATTAAGATAAAACTAAATATGCTTTCCCTCCGGTTAAAAACAAAACAAAGGAAATACATACCTGAAACCTCAAACATATCAACTTAACTTTGCATAAACTAAATGTAATTTAAAAACAGTAACTGACAAAAGTCTTTGCTTGACCAAACCTTAGTCAGGCTCCTGAACCTTCTCCTAGGCCCGTCTGTACACTTCTTATAAAATCTAGTTTTAGCAAGGAACCCTCTAAGTCAGTCTAACCAGAACCCCCACCCTCGATATCTGATAACCCTCGATATCTGATCAGGTTCTTCATCCTCCACGATCTCCCAGCTGATAACCCTGGCTTGTCTTCAGCAAGAATCCTGTTAGGTTGGTTTAGCCAGAACCCCCCTTACCCATGATGTTTCCTCTTAGTAATTTTCCATCCACTGACCCCCACCCGGCTCCTGGGCTGTAAATGCCCATTGCCCATACTGTATTTGGAGTTGAGCCCAATCTTTCTCCACCACTGTAAAATTCCATTGCAGTACTCCCTATACCTATTGCAATGGTTCTGAGTAAAGTCTGCCTTACCATCTTTAACAAGTGTCATTGAATAATTTTTTTTTCTTTAACAATACCCTAGGGAACAAACTTTAAAGAAAATCTCCCCAGTAATTAAATAATTTTATAATTTACTAATTCTCCTCCCTCCTCCAATTGTTTCATGTAATTCTTAATCTTGTTCCCAGACTTTGATTATTATTCACCTTCCCCTAATTTAGAGTCAGGAACTTTTTGCCAAGGGCTCCTTGTATGTCAAATTGCCATTTAAAGACCTTTACGGGCACTGAAGTGCCTCACTGGGCCATGCCTCTGCTGAAAGGGAAAATATTTCTTAAACACCTTACTTTGTATAGCAGTCTGCTCAGCACAATGAAATGATATTAAAGATGCATGATGCACAAGCTACTTTTGAGAACCAAGACTTTGCTGCTGCAGGCTGGGAGATACAGAAGGTTTTTTGTGGAAGAACTGGGATAAGAGCAGGATCTTGAGAGGGTTCCAGTCCAAGATGGTGACATAGTTGAACTCACCTCCTCCCATGGACACTCCAAATCTACAGCTACACATTGAGCAATTCCCTCTGAAAGAATTCCAGAAACTAGCTCAGTGAAACTCCTACACATGGGAAAATGAGAAAATACCCACACATAAACAGGTCTTGGCACATCCTCAGCTACAAGAAGCCACTAAGAATAAAGGAGGCTCGGGCTGGCCCAGTGGCACAAGCGGTTAAGTGCCAGCGCTCCGCTGCGGCGGCCCAGGGTTCACGGGTTCAGATCCCGGGCGCGCACTGACGCACCATTTGGCAAGCCATGCTGTGGCGGCATCCCACATAAAGTGGAAGAAGATGGGCACAGATGTTAGCCCAGGGCCAGTCTTCCTCAGCAAAAAAGAGGAGGATTGACAGATGTTAGCTCAGGGCCGATCTTCCTCACAAAAACAAAAAAAAAAAGAATAAAGGTGGCTTGGACAATCACAAAGGTTTGAGAGACAACCAGGAGCTCAGGCTGAGCTGAATAAGGTTCATCCCTTACACAAGACCACTCCATCAAGATTAGAGAGGCTACTGTCTTGTCTAATGTATAGAAACCAACAGAGAGTCAAAGAAAATGAAGAAACAAAGGAATATATTCCAAACAAAAGAAAAGGATAAAATTTCAGAAACAGGCATTAATGAAATGGAGATAAGTACTTTACAAGATGGAGGGTTCAAAATAATGGTCATAAAGATGCTTACTGAGGTCAGGAGAATAATCCATGAACAAAATGAGAATTTCAACAAAGACAATATATAAAAAAGTACCAAACAAAAATCAAAAAGCTTCAGAATACAATAAATATTGTATTTGTTGTATGAAGTGAAATATTCACTATGGACAGCTAATCTTTGACAAAGGAGCCAAGAACATACAATGGAAAAAAGAAAGTCTCTTAAACAAATGGTGTTGGGAAAACTGGACAGCCACATGCAAAAAAATGAAAGTAGACCCTTACCTTACACCATACACAAAAATTAACTCCAAATGGATTAAAGACTTGAACATAAGAGCTGAATCTATGAACCTTCTAGAAGAAAACATAGGCAGTACGCTCTTCAACGTCGGTCTTAGCAACATATTTTCAAGCACCATGTCTGACCAGGCAAGAGAAACAATAGAAAAAATAAACAAATGGGACTACATCAAACTAAAAAGCTTCTGCACAGCAAAGGAAACCATCAACAAAACGAAAAGACAACCTAACAAGTGGGAGAAGATATTTGCAAACCATACATCTGATAAGGGCTTAATCTCCAAAATATATAAAGAACTCACGCATCTCAACAACAAAAAAAACTAACCACCCAATTAAAAAATGGGCAAAATACCTAAACAGACTTTCTCCAAAGAAGATATACAGACGGGCAACAGACACATGAAAAGATGTTCAAAATCTTTAACTATCAGGGAAATGCAAATCAAAACTACAATGAGATATCACCTCATGCCCCTCAGAATGACTATAATTAACAAGACAGGAAACAACATGTGTTGGAGAGGATGTGGAGAGAAGGGAACTCTCATACACTGCTGGTGGGAGTGCAAACTGGTGCAGCCACTATGGAAAACAGTATGGAGATTCCTCAAAAAATCAAGGATAGAACTACCATATGATCCAGCTATTCCACTGCTGGGTATTTATCCAAAGAACTTGAAAACACCAATGCATAAAGATACATGCACCCCTGTGTTCATTGCAGTGTTATTCACAATAGCCAAGACTTGGAAGCAACCTAAGTGCCCATCAAGGGACAAATGGATAAAGAAGATGTGGTATATATACACAATGGAATACTACTCAGCCATAAGAAACGATGAAATCCAGCCATTTGTGAAAACGTGGATGGACATTGAGGGTATTATGCAAAGTGAAATAAGTCAGAGGGAGAAGGTCAAATACCATATGATTTCCTTCATTAAGTAGTAGATAATAACAACAATAAACAAACACATAGAGACAGAGATTGGATTGGTGGTTACCAGAGGGGAAGAGGGGAGGGAGGAGGGCGAAAGGGATAATTCAGCACATGTGTGTGGTGATGGGTTGTAATTAGTATTTGGGTGGTGAACATGATGTAATCTATGCAGAAATAGAAGTATAATGATGTACACCTGAAATTTATACAATGTTATAAACCAATGTTACTGCAATAAAGAAAAAATTTAAAAAAATAAATAAAATACATATTTTCTGCATCCTATAGAAAAAGGAAACCAATGTTAGTATTATAAATAAGAATAAGAGTAACTAGTTGTTTTACTAAAGATTAGTATTGTGCACAAATAGTTGTATTAATATGACTCGAAGAGTTAAGAATTTCAAGATAATTAAATTATATTTTTCTGCATCCTGTAGAAATGTCAGACAAATACTCATTAGCTATTTTCCTATCAATAATACTTGGTATTATTCCTATTAGTAGAGATTTTAATTACAAGCTGAAGAAGCAAAATATCTTAAACAGTATAACTGATCAAATTTTAAAATGATTGAATATGTTTTCTTAGACTCTATGAAATTAGAATTTTGTAGACACTACAAAATAAATCTGTTTGTTACCTTAAAAAAAACTTACAAATTTGGCTTCCTTTTAAATGAAATCATGCAGAAATTTTTCCACAATATAGAAGAAGTGAAGAGTTTGTCCTTGCTTCAAGTTCACATTAAAAACACATGTGATGAATAATGAATCTCCATCAATCAAAAAAAAATCAGACTCAACAAAGTCTTTAAGTAAGCTTATCATTCTGAATAAAAATATAAAACACATAATGCAAAGATTAGAAAACTAATAGTAGCTTGAGAGAAAATTCCACAGTTCAATTGGTTACACAAATTTTCTTCTAATTTAAGAAAAGAATTTAAAGAAAAACTAACAACAAGTTTCCATTTAAGTAACCATTTTCCAGGACATTTCTATTATTCTGTGATAGAATAAACTCTTAGTTAAAAATCTGACTGATTCTATAGTGACGTTGAAACTCATTGACGTAAGCATAAATTTATGCAAAAAAAGTACATCTCTATATTTTAAATTTAGACATGGTTCTTGAACTTCAAGTGTGAAAAATTAAATCAATCATTATCCTGGGTCAATTATATCTATGGAACAATCTCACTTTGCTTTTTAAATTAATATATAATGAACAGCTGTGAACTCTTCGCCCAACCCAAGAAATAAAAGACTTTTCTATTAAAAAAAAAAAAAAAGTGAAATATTCAGTAGAGGGGTTCAACAGCAGATTAGATCAAGTGGAAAAAAGGATCAACAAACTCAGGGATCAGCAAAGACAGGGCAGTGGAATTCATCCAAACAGAGGAGCAAAAAGAAAAAAGAATGAAAAGAGTGAAGATAGCTTAAGGGACTTACAGGACATCATCAAGTGGACCACTATATATACTACGGGGGTCCCAGAAGGAGAAGAGAGAGAGAAAGGGGCAGAAAATTTATTTGAAGAAATAATGGCTGAAAACTTCCCTAAATTGGGGGGAAAAAACCAATATCCAGATCCAGGAAGCCCATAGAGATCCAAATAAGAAGAATCTAAAGAGACCCACACCAAGACACAAAATTAAATTGTCAAAAGTTAAAGACTAGGAGAGAATCTTAAAAGCAGCAAGAGAAAAACAACTTGTTACATACCAGAGAACCCCCATAAGTCTATCAGCAGATTTTTCAGCAGAAACTTTACAGGCCAAAAGGGAGTGGCACAGTATATTCAAAGTGCTGAAACAAAAAAACTGCCAACCAGTAATACTCTACCCAGAAAAGTTATTCTTCAGAATTGAAGGAGAGATAAAGATATTTCCAGACAAGCAAAGCTGAAGGAGTTCATCACCACTAGACCAGCCTTACAAGAAATGTTAAAGGGACTTCCTCAAGCTGAAATGAAAGAATGCTAATTAGTAACAAGAAAACATATGAAAGTATAAATCTTGCTGGTAAAGGTGACTATATAATTAAATTTAGAATACTCTAATGTTGTAATGAGGTGGGTAAAACACTATAAATCTAGTGTGAAGGTTAAAAGACAAAAATATTAAAAAATAACTATAACTACAATAATTTGTTAATGGATACACAAGGTAAAAAGATGTAAATTGTGACATCAAAAACATAAAATGGGGAGGTAAGGGAGTAAAAATATAGAGCTTTAGTGTGCATTTGAGGCTAAGATGTTATCAGCCTAACATAGACTGTTATAACTATAAGATGTTTTATATAAGCCTCATGGTAACCACAAAGCAAATCCTATAGTAGTTAAACAAAATATAAGGAGAAAGAAATCTAAGCATACCACTACAGGAAATCATCCAGCCACAAAGAAGGAGAGCAAGAGAAGAAGAAAGAAACAAAGGAATTACAAAATAGCCAGAAAACAATTACCAAAATGGCAGTAGTAAGTCCATACATAGCAATAACTACTTTAAATGTAAATAGACTAAATTCTAAATTCAAAAGACATAGACTGGCTGAATGGATAACAAAATGAGACTCAGCTATATGCTGCCCATAAGAGAATCACTTCATCTTTAAGGATGCACACAGACTGAAAGTGAAGGGATGGAAGAAGATATTCTATGCAAATGGAACTCAAAGGAAAGCTGAGGTAGCCATACTTATATCAGACAAAATAGACATTAAGACAAAGACCATATTAAGAGACAAAAAAAGTCATTATATAATGATACAGGGGTCAATCTAACAAGAGGATATAATATTTGTAAGTATTTATGCACCCAACATAGGAGTGCCTAAATATATAAAGCAAATATTAAGACCTGAAGGGAGAAATGGATAATAATACAATAACAGTAGGAGATTTCAATACCCCACTTTCAACAACAGATAAATCGTCCAGACAGAAAATCAATAAAAAAACATTGGACTTAAACTACATGTTAGACCAGATGGACTTAACAGACACTTACAGAACATTCCATTCAGCAGCAGCAGAATACACATTCTTCTCAAACACACATGGAACATTCTCTGGGATAGATCATATGTGAAGCCACAGAACAAATCTTAATAAACTTAAGAAGAATCATATCAAGCATCTTTTTTGACCACAGTATAACTGGAAATCAAACAAGAATAAAACTGGGAAAATCAAAAATATGTGGAGATTAAACAACAGGCTAGTGAACAACCAATGGGTCAAAGAAGAAATCAAAAGAAAAGTTAAAAAATACCCTGAGAAAATGAAAATGGAAATCTAACATACCAAAACTTAAGGGATGCAACAAAAGCAGTTCTAAGAGGGAAGTTCATAGCAATAAATGCCTACATTAAGAAAAAAGAGGGGCTGGCCCAGTGGCATAGCGGTTAAGTTCACATGTTCCACTTTGGCGGCCCAGGGTTCGGTGGTTCGGATCCTGGGTGTGAACCTACTCACCGCCCATCAAGCCATGCTGGGGTGGCATCCCATAGAGAGGAGCTACAACTGTACAACTATGATACACAACTCTGTACTGGGGCTTTGGGGAGAAAAAAGAAAAAAAGAGGAAAATTGGCAACAGATGTTAGTGCAGGGCCAATCTTCCTCAAAAAAAAAAAAAGGCAGAAAGGTCTCAACTAAACCACCTAACTTTACACCAGAAGGAACTAGAAAAAAGAACAAACTAAGCCCAATGTTATTAGAAGGAAGGACATAACAGAGATCAGAGCAGAAATAAAAGAAATAGAACTGAAAGACAATAGAAAAGATCAATGAAACTAAGAGCTGGTAAGCTAGACTTACCAAGAACAAAGTGAGAGGACTCAAATAAATAATATTAGAAATGAAAGAGGAGATATTACAACTGAACCACACAAAGGATCAGAAGAGACTACTATAAACAATTATATACCAACAAATTAGACAACCTAGAATTGGATAGATTCCTGGAAACATACAGCCTACCAAGACTAAATCAAGAAGAAATAGAAAATCTGAACAGACCATTTACTAGTAAGGAGAATCAATCAGTAATCACAAACCTCTCAACAAAGAAAAGACCAGGACCAAATGGCTTCACAGGTGAATTCGACCAAACATTTAAAGAAGAATTAATACCAATCCTTCTCAAACTCTTCCAAAAAATAGAAGAGGAGGGAACATTTCCAAATTTATTTTATGAGGCCAGCATTACCTTGATGCCAAAATCAGACAAGGTCACTACAAGAAAGATAAGTTACAAACCAATATCCCTGATGAAGATAGATGCAAAAATCCTCAACCAAACATTATCAAACTGAACTCAACAACATTAAAAGGATCATATACCATGATCAAGTGGGATTTATTGCAGGGATGCAAGAATGGTTCAACATCCACAAATCAACCAATGTGATACACCACACGAACAAAATGAAGGATAAAAATCATATAATCATCTCAACAGATACAGAAAAAGCATTTGACAAAATTCAACATCGTTTCATGACAAAAACTCTCAACAAAGTGGGTAATAGAGGGTACATACCTCAACATAATAAAGGTCATATACGACAAGACCATAACTAACAACATTCTCAATGGTGAAAAGCTGAAAGCTTTCCCTCTAAGATCAGGAACAAGACAAGGATGCCCACTCTCATCACTCCTATTCAACATAGTACTGGAAGTCCTAGCCAGAACAATTAGGCAAGAAAAAGAAATAAAAGACATTCAAATCAGAAAGGAAGAAGTAAAACTGTCTCTGTTTGCTGATGACTTGGTCTTAAATATAGAAAACCCTAAAGATTTCACCAAAAACTGTTAGAACTAATAATTAATTCAGCAAAGATACAGGATATAAAATCAATATACAAAAATCAGTTGCATTTCTATACACTAACAACAAACTATCAGAAAGAGAAATTAAGAAAGCAGTCCCATTTACAATTGCATCAAAATGAATACAATATCTAGGAATAAATTTAACCAAGGAGGTGAAAGATCTAAACTCTGAAAACTATAAGACATTCATGAAATAAATGAAATAAAAGATGACATAAATAAATAGAAAGATATTTCATGCTCATGGATAGGAAGAATTAATATTGTTAAAATGTCCATACTACCCAAAGCTATCTACAGATTCAATGCAACTGCTATCAAAATTCCAACAGCATTTTTCACAGAAATAGAAAAAAAAAATCCAAAAATGTGTATTGAACCACAAAAGATCCTGAATAGCCAAAGCAATCTTGAGAAAAAAGAACAAAGCTGGAGGCATCACACTTCCTGATTTCAAACTATATTGCAAATCTATGGTAATCAAAACAGTATGGTTTTGGGATAAAAACAGACACATAGACCAATGGAACAAATACAGAGCCCAGAAATAAACCCACACATACATGGTCAATTAATTTTCAACAAAGGAGCCAAGAATATACAATGGGGAAAGGACAATCTTTTCAATAAATAGTGTTGCAAAAACTGGACAACCACATGCAAAAGAATGAAACTGGACCATTATCTTATACCATACACAAAAATCAACTCAAAATGGATGAAAGACTTGAACATAAGACCTTAAACTATAAACTCCAAGAAGAAAACGTAGGGAAAAACCTCCTTGACATCAGTCTTGGCAATGATTTTTTTTGACCGACACCAAAGCAAAGGCAACAAAAACAAAAGTAAGTGGGACTACATCAAACTAAAAGCTTCTGTAGAGCAAAGAAAACCATCAACAAAATGAAAAGGCAACCTACTGAAGGGAGAAAATATTTGCAAATCATGTATCTGATAAGGGGTTAATATCCAAAATCTATAAAGAACTCATATAACTCAATAGCACAAAAAAAAAATCTAATTACAAATGGGCAGAGAAACTGAACAGACATGTTTCCAAAGAAGATATACAAATAGGCAACAGGTACATGAACAGGTGCTCAACATCACTAATCATCAGGCTAATGCAAATAAAACCACAATGAGATATCACATCACACCTGTTAGGATGGCTATCACCCAAAAGACAAGAGATAACAAGTGTTGGCAAGGATGTGGAGAAAAGGGAACCCTTGTGCACTGTTGTGGGAATATAAATTGGTACAGCCACTATGGGAAACAGTACAGAGGTTCCTCAAAAAATTAAAAATGGAACTACCATATTATCCAGCAATCTCACTTCTGGGTATTTATCCAAAGGAAATGAAAACAGGATATCAACACTCCCATGTTCATTACAGCATTATTCACAATAGCCAAGATATAAAAACAACCTAAGTGCCCTTCAATGGATGAATGGATAAATAAGATGTGATATATATGTACAATGGAATATTAGTCACGAGAAAGAAGGAAATCTTGCCATTTGCAACAACATAGATGGACCTTGAGGGCATTATGCTAAGTGAAATAAGCCAGAAAGAGACAGACAAATACTGTATGTTATCACTTATGCATGGAATGAAAAAAAAAAAAGTCAAATTCATAGAAACAGAAAATAGAAATGTGGTTGCCAGTTGGCAGGGTGGGGAGGGAGAAGTTGGCAAAAATGTACCAACTTTCAGCTATAAGATGAATAGGCTCTGAAGATCTCATGTAAAACATGGCAACTATAGTTGATAACACTGTATTGTATACTAAAATTTCTTGAGAGTAAAATTTAAATGTTCTAACAAAAAGGAAAAAAAAGATAAATATGTGAGGTGATGAATGTGTTAATTAACTAGATGGGGGGAATCCTGTCACAATGTATACATATATCAAATCACCAGGATGTACACTCTAAATGTCTTACAATTTTTTTTGTCAATTATACCTCAATAAAGCTGAAATTTAAAAAAATAATAATACATAAACCTTTATTAAGATTATTATACCAATAACATCCATTTGTTCAGATTTTGACTAATCACCAGTTACTGTGGTGAGACTTCAATGTGGTATTATTTTATCCTCACATCAGCCCTACAAGATAATTATTCATATCACCCCCCATTTAGAGTTGCCAGATAAACTATAGGATGCTCAGTTAAATCTGAATTTCAGATAAACAATGAATACTATTTTAGTGTAAGTGTGTCCTATGCAATATTAAAGACATACTTATTGCATGGGACACAAATATTTCATGGGGCATATTTGTATTAAAAAATTGTCGTTTATCTGAAATTCAAATTTAACTAGGCAAGCTGTATTTTTATTGGGTAAAATTGGCAACCGGACCCCTATTTTTATGGATAAGAAAACTAGCCTCCAGGAAGATGAGCAACTTGACCGAAGCTAACGACCGGTAAGCAGTGTCACTGAGCTGTGACCCCTGGGCCCCCTGGACCCTGTTCCCTCCCTATTGTATTGCCCCCTCCTTGTCTGTCCAGGGACTTCTCCTCGGCTGCCAGCTGCTTCCATCTCTGGTAAAATAACCCTGTCACCCTTCCCAGCTAACTAGAAGAAAAGCTTCTCTTCCCAGACAGGAAGGATTTACCGAAAGGCGAATTCCTATGACTAATGTTCCCAAATCTATCTTCCTCAATAGTTACCTCTTTTGAAAAAACTATGAAAACCTCACTCTTTTTTTTCACACGGTATTCATGTTTTTATAACTCTTTCAAGGCTACTTCTAGTGCACCGAAGTTTAAATACGACAGTACACTCCAACTTGTTCTTCTGGTTTAAATTACCTGGAACATAATACCGTAATTTAAACCTAAACATGGGAAAAAAACGTAGTGTCGTTGCACTATAAGGATATCACGTTTAGCACTCCTTTTTTTTGTTGTTTTCTGTAGTCATATCTTCTAAGATTTGAATGATAATAGCTCTCACCAGGTTGTGTCTCACTGCAGGGTTTGTTGCGCTCTGGAGGGACTGTCACAGGACGGTACATCTCCACAAGATCAAGATTAATCTCTAGCAGAAAAAACAATATTTAAAGGAGTTTATACATGAGACAGTACCAGACAAATAGTAAGTGCTCAGTAAATGTGAGCTAGTGTTACCTTTATTTTTAATACTTGGGGACAATATCGATGGTCAGATCAGGAAGTGGTTTTTTAACTAATAATCCATAAACAACACAGAAAAAGAGAGAAGGAATGGTGGTGCCCAGAGGAAAAAAGATAGCACTGGGAGAGAATGGAGATAGACTACTCCTTCATTCAACAATTGGTTAATAAATGAGTGCTATGTGCCAATCTTGAAGGGCTGGAAGAGTCTGATGAGAGAGGCAGGTCTTCACAGTACGGTGTGGTAACTGTGCAATGAGAGAGTGATGCCCAGTGCAGCACGGGAGCACAGACAAGGGGAACCTAAGCCTGTCGAGGGGGTCAAACAGGGGTCAGGGAAACTTCCTCAAGTGACACCTCAGCTGCCTCGTACTGGTGCAGTGAGAGTTGGCCTGGCTAAGGCTGGGAAGATGGCACATTCCAGGTAGAAGAGGCACTAAGCAAAGGCACAGACTTAAAACAACAGTGTGTGCAAGGGAGATGGAAAAAATTTACTTCCCCTCTCCCTTGGAAAACCAGCCAATTACTGAGCAGTCTGTAGTTGCTAGACCGACAGACACCCAACTCTGGTCCCCTGTAGAAGGAAGACCAAATGGAAGATTTCTGCCATCTTCAGCCAAGCTGTGCAAGAGGTGGATGCCTCAAGACAAGAGATTGTTAACATGAAGAAAGGAGGTTTGTCAGCTTCATATACTGACCACTGAAGGTGTTGTTACATTCGTATCTTAATTAACTGTATTAATATCACTCACAACCAAAAGAGTTCCAACCCATATACAGGCCTGTCACATTAATTCTCATACCCATCCTAATGTAGATTTTATTATCCCATCTTACATATGAGGAAACTGATTCCCTAAGAGGTTGAAAAATTTTTCTCAAGATCACATAGCCAGTAACAGGAGGAGTAGAAATTGAGCTTCAGTGTCACACATAATTTTATTTCCCCTTTCTTTCCTCCTCTTTAATTAAAAAGCTTTCACGTGGGCCGGCCAGGTGACGCAAGCGGTTAAGTGCACGTGCTCCGCTGCAGCGGCCCGGAGGTTTGCCATTTCCAACCTGGCGCGCACCAACGCACCGCTTGGCAAGCCATGCTGTGGCGGCGTCCCATATAAAGTGGAGGAAGATGGGCACGGATGTTAGCCCAGGGCCGGTCTTCCTCAGCAAAAAGAGGAGGATTGGCAGATGTTAGCTCAGGGCCGATCCTCTTCACAAAAAAAAACAAGCTTTCATGGCCCTGCTTGAGTCCTTTCCCCTATAAAGCTTTCCCTGACTTCCCCCACAGCACACAGCACAGAGCCTTTCATATACCAAGTACTCAATAACAGTTTGATGATTGACGATGATGATCAATGATTTGATGATTGTCAACTGTCAATCTGTATGGGTGCCTTGTGACCACAGGGTAAAGAGCGACCATAGTGGCCTGGACTCAGGAGAGAAGTCCTGTAGGAAGGGCTAGGCTTTGAGCCAGGTCTTGAAGAGAGTGGTAGCTATGAATTGGTGAAAGCATGTGGGATAGGAAGGAGAGCATCCCATGTGTGATGGAGAAGAAACAATTTGTACAAAGGCACAGAAGCAAAGTAAAACAAAACTACACCCACCTTCCACATCTCTGGCTTTAATATTATATTTTGCCAAATACTTCTCTCCTCCAGAGAGAAATAGACAATTCTGGTTGAAGCATCTCTGTATTTGCTCCTTTATGCCATACATATTTTTTGAGTGCCTCCGATGGGCAAGGCTCTGTGGGAGGCACAAAGATGAATTAGACACAGAGCTGCCCTCACAGACAATACATTCACTAAGAGAGGAAGCCGTATACATAGATAACTGTAATAAAATGTATAAAGTGGAAACAGCCATAAACAAGGTATGGGCTACTATGGTTCATTAGAATAACATCACTTCCAGGTGGGTTGGCTTCCTAGAGGCAATGGTGTTGCTCCTGGGCTTACAAGGAGGACAGAATTTGCAGAGAGGAAGATGGGTTCTAGGCCATTCCAGGAGGCAGAGGGAACCACAGACAAAAAGACATAAAGGTGGGAAAGTTCAAGGTCCAGCAAAGAAGATTGAGGAGTTTGCTTTTACTGCAACATTAGAGATATGAAGAAAAGGGTGGGAAATTAAGTTGCAAACACAAGTGAAGACAGATCATAGGATGAAAAGAACATGGAACTTTGGAGTCCTAAGACAAAGTTCCAATTCTGCCATTTACTACCTATGCGAACTTGGGAAAATTTCTTAAATCTGCTGAACCTCAGCTGCCTCATCTGTAAAATGTGACCAGACAGGTGGGTCCCCAGGCATGTAATAATGTGATGTCCCTTCTATCAGATAGTCTTTAAATATTTATTCAACTTTCTTTAAAGGAGAGGCTGAGCACTGAGTCAGGTAGAAACCCCCTGTCTTTCCTCTACTGTCCCAAGCAATTTCAATGTTCCACCCAACCAAACAATACCTTGTAGTTTATCTGAGTCCTCTCCTTTCTTTGAACTGGGTACAGACCCTTCAATAGGAGTTCCCAGTGAATTCCACTTCTTAACCATGTCTTGGTATCCCCTATAGGTTGTGACTTTGAACATCTGCCCTTCTGGCCTGCCCCTTGGCTCAACTCTGCTCACAGAATTGTTCTTGAGGATTAATGAGATTACATACGTAGAGTGCTCCATAAGAAAAGCTATTATTGGGGCCAGCCCGGTGGCATAGCGGTTAAGTGCATGTGCTCCGCTGCGGCGGCCCAGGGTTAGTAGGTTTGGATCCCAGGCACGCACGGACCCACCGCTTGTCAGGCCATGCTGTGGCAGCGTCCCATATAAAGTAGAGGAAGATGGTATGGATGTTAGCCCAGGGCCAGTCTTCCTCAGCAAAAAGAGGAGGATTGGCATCAGATGTTAGCTCAGGGCTGATCTTCCTCACAAAAGAAAAAAAAAGGAAAGCTATTATTATAATTGATGGATAAAGTGGGAGGAGAAAGTGGAGCCATGGAGGCTGGTTAGGGGTAATTTAGACGGACTATTTCATAATCCAAGAAAAGAATCTAAAGGCCTGAAATAAGAGAATGGTTGTGGGGATAGGGAAGAAAGGATAAATTTAAAAGCTCTCATGGAAATGGAATCCCTAGGACTTAGCAAATAATTGATGTATGAGATGAGGTAAAGAAAGAGGTTGAAATCTGGGCTCTAGGAGGATGGTAGTGTCATTAACACAAGGGAAGAGAAAAAAAGCAGCAGGCTTGGAAGAAAGTCAATGAATCCATTTGGGACACATTCACTGTGAGGGGCCAGAAATGTAAACCAGATAAGAAAGGGCACTGAGCAGTGACCAAGATCCTCCACTTGACCAAACTCTACTCAGGCTCCCCTCAACTCTCTTCTCCACTAGCCCCTGAGTTTTAAGCTTCCATGTCTGTCTCTGCACTGTCCAATTTTAGCAAGAATCCTGCTAGGTCAGTTTAGCCAGAATTTCCCACCCTCCATATCTGGTCACCCTCAATATCTAACCCAGTTCCTCATCCTCGACCATCCCCAGGCGATGTCTGATCACCCTGGCTTGTCTTTAGCAAGAGTCCTGTTAGGTCAGTTTAGCCAGAATCTCCCCTTACCCCTGATGTTTCCTCTTAGTAATTTTCCATCCACTGATCCCCACCCTGCTCCTTGGCTATAAGTCCCCATTTGTCCTTATTGTATTCAGAATTGAGCCCAGTTCTATCCTGAGATCTCTTTTCCCCTATTGCAATGGTTTTTCTAAATAAAATCTGGTTTTACCGCTTTATGTCTAGCTCTGGTTTTTCTTTAACAGCAGTTAGAAATTCAGTCCTGTTCAAGGGAGAAATAAGACGGTAAATGGCTAATGCACACACAGCCTTTTGTGTGTCCACAGAGGTTCTATGAACCAGCAGCAAGAAGGCTGAGCCTGGGGACTGTGACCAAGTCATGACTGTTCCTACATTCTATGCACTTTTGTCCTCTTTTCTTTTAAAACCACTCTTTGTAAATCTCTTGATGAATTTTCCACTCTTTCTGACTCTCAGTTATATGGGTATAAGAGCAGGATAATGGCTTCCAAAAGATGTGGATGTCCTAATCCTCAAAACCTGTGAATACGTTACTTAACATGACAAAAGGGACTTGGCAACTGTGATTAAGTTAAGGATTTTTTGTTTCTTTGTTTGTTTATTGCAGTAACATTGGTTTATAACATTGTATAAATTTCAGGTGTACATCATTATACTTCCATTTCTGCATAGATTACATCATGTTCACCACCCAAATACTAATTACAACCCATCACCACACACGTGCTGAATTATCCCTTTCGCCCTCCTCCCTCCCCCCTTCCCCTCTGGTAACCACCAATCCAATCTGTCTCTATGTGTTTGTTTGTTGTTGTTATTATCTACTACTTAACGAGTGAGATCATACAGTATTTGACCTTCTCCCTCTGACTTATTTCACTTTGCATAATACCCTCAATGTCCATCCATGTTGTCACAAATGGCTGGATTTCATTTCTTATGGCTGAGTAGTATTCCATTGTGTATATATACCACATCTTCTTTATCCATTCGTCCCTTGATGGACACTTAGGTTGCTTCCAAGTCTTGGCTGTTGTGAATAACACTGCAATGAACACAGGGGTGCATGTATCTTTACGCATTGATGTTTTCAAGTTCTTTGGATAAATACCCAGCAGTGGAATAGCTGGATCATATGGTAGTTCTATCCTTGATTTTTTGAGGAATCTCCATACTGTTTTCCATAGTGGCTGCACCAGTTTGCACTCCCACCAGCAGTGTATGAGAGTTCCCTTCTCTCCACATCCTCTCTAACACATGTTGTTTCCTGTCTTGTTAATTATAACCATTCTGACGGGCATGAGGTGATATCTCATTGTAGTTTTGATTTGCATTTCCCTGATAGTTAATGGTTTTGAACATCTTTTCATGTGTCTGTTGCCCATCTGTATATCTTCTTTGGAGAAATGTCTGTTCAGGTATTTTGCCCATTTTTTAATTGGGTTGTTAGTTTTTTTGTTGTTGAGATGCATGAGTTCTTTATATATTTTGGAGATTAACCCCTTATCAGATGTATGGTTTGCAAATATCTTCTCCCAATTGTTAGGTTGTCTTTTCGTTTTGTTGATGGTTTAAGTTAAGGATTTAAAGTGAGAGGTTTATTCTGAATTATTCCGATGGGCCCAATGTAATCCCAAGGGTTCTTATAAAAGAGATACAAGAGAGTCAGATAAAGAGAGATTGGAAGATGCTACTACCCTGCTGGCTTTGAAGATGGAGGAAGGGGCATGAGTCAAGGAATGCTGGCAGTTTCTAGAAGCTGGAAAAGGCAAGGGAAGAGATTCTGTCCTAGAGCCTCTAGAAGGAATATAGCCCTGCTGGCACCTTGATTTTAGCCTAGTGGAACCAATTCAGATTTCTGGCCTTCAGAACTATAAGATAATAAATCTGTATTGTTCTAAGCTAGTATATTTGTGATAGTTTGTCATAGCAGCAAGAGGAAACTAATACAACAGGTGTAGTGAATGGCCAAGGCCTTGTGGTCAATTGATTAGCACTTGAACAATTAAAAGTTGTGCACAGATAACCTTTAAGAAGAACTGATGGTTCATCTACAGCTGTGGTTCTCAACAAGGGTGATTTTGCCCCACCCTCCCTACGGGACATTTGGAAATGTCTGGAGATATTTTTGATTGTCACAACAGGGGATGGGTACTACTGGTATCTCGTAAGCGGAGGCCGGGAAGCTGCTCAACATCCTATAACGCACAGGAGAGCCGCCCCCCCAACAAAGAATTATCCAGACAAAATTGCAATAGTGTTGAGGTTGAAAAACCATGTCTTACAGGCTCTAACCAAGCTCAGAAACCACAGTGACATTATAAAGAATGTCATCAAAAAGAGAGAGAGAGAGATGATTCCACCACTTATGAAGTCATTTTGACAGAAAAATGGAACCTGAATCTGACCAAGCCTCTAGATGCAACTCCTAATTTACAGGAAACAGAGAACGGAGGACTCTGTTAAATAGCACCACGGGGGTCAAATCAGCAAAATCCACTGGATGAAATTCTCAGTTTTCAACAGGTTACAAGGATAATAAAAGACAGAGGAATATGGAGGGGGAAAATCTATGGAATAAAAGAGACTTAAGAGACAAAGTAACAAATTACAAAATGTAGAGATGATTTGGATCCTAATTCAAACTAATAAACTGTAAAGAATGCACATATGCATTTATGAGACAATTAGAAATTTAAATACTAACTAGATGGTTTACAATATTAAAGAATTATTGGTAATTTAGGTGAATTAATTGTATTGTGATTACTTTTTTTAAAGGAATCCTTATCTACTAAAACTGCATATTGAAATGTTTACAGATGAAATAATATATTAAATTTGCTTCAAAATAATACAGGTGAGAAGCTGTGTGAAACCAGATTAGGCCATGAGTTGACAATTGTTGAAGCTGGGCAGAGGGCACATGGGGGTTTATTATACTATTCTCTCTACTTTTATGCATATTTAAATTTTTCCACACTAAAACATTTTTTTAAAAGGGAATATTACGAAAATACATTTCTATGAAAAATTTCTTTTTTTCAGAAAGAGAGAGAATGGTCTTTTTCCCCTTTCCCATAGTCCCTCATCTCTCCATATGATCTTTGTCATGCTTAAGAACTTACTCCCAACCAAAACAGAAGAGAAAAAGCACCCAGAATTCTCTTACCATGCATTAGGTGCTAAATAAATAGAAAGACTTCCAGTTTCAAGTGAGGCATTCACTTGTGAAGAGAGAGAAGCTGGGAGGGGACCTGTCCCTTGTTAGACTCCACTAGGTCTCTGTGGCTCTTGGAAACATAGTCAAAGTGATACTGGCCCTGATATCAGTTCCCCTATACTAAACCCAGCTTATATGGGGTTAAAAACCAAAAAGCACTCATTCCCCTTCCCTGCTTCTCTAGGGTCTGTTCACGTGTAGATACTGGTTGTTTTTGCCTTTGTATCCCTGAATTCCACAAGGCAAATGGAGGTAGTACATGGTTACACACTGATGTTTTAGCTAATTACCAGTTCTTGAGGTTTGTTACAGGGAAACTGATATCAACAAGCTAAAGCTTCTCAGACCTCAACTCCTTGGCTTCCTGGCGCTGGAATCCACCAGGGAGAGGAAGACGGTTGAAGGACACCCACCGGGATTCCCTCATCTCACCATCCTCCTCCCTGCCAGCAGCCTCACAAGGCGAAACGCAGGCTGGTGGGAAAGCGCTGACCAGCAAGGCCACGGGCTCCCCTTCCCTGCAAGCAGCCACATTCCTCACAACCTTTAAAACCCCTTGCCTCCCATCTTTCGGGGAGACGGAACAAATTTGAGAGCTCTCATCTCCTGGCTGACATCACTCGAAATAAAAACTCTTTCCTTGCCATAAGCCTGGCGTTCCAGTTTTATTTGGCCCCTCTTGTGTGGCGGGTAAAGAACCTGGGTATGTATCCGGTAACAAAAGGAGGAATTGATCCTCAAAAGGCTGAGACCCAGCACTGGGCACAGGCTAAGCCACAACCTCCACTGCCCATGAGGAAAAAGCCCAGGTTCGCCTTTGAGTCCCCAGCACCCAGCACTGTGCCTGGCACATGGTATGTACTCCACAAATGCTTGCGTAGGGAGGGAGGGAGGAAGTTGACTTAGTGGCTTTAGTTTTTAAGTGAGCATGAAAAAAATGTCTTATGGAGCTTTAGCAGTGTCTTCCAATCCTCCTCCAATATCTTTGTTGGAGAACCACCACACTGTAAATTGACATCACCACAGAGTGGCAGATGTAGGTGCTCCCTGCCTTAGCAAGAGCTTTCAGGGAGGTGCTGGGGTGAAGCTGGCAGCTGCTGCTTTGTCAAATAGATCCTATACTTAAATAGCTACTCCTCAGGAAGCCCACTCAAGGGCTACACTTTATTTTTACCCTTTATCACAGTCCTCAAGATAGTGTGGAGGGCCTCGCCCACAGCTGTTGAGTCAAACCCAAGCCCGCCCCACCCCTTCCACTCCCGGCCTGGAGATCTACTAAACAGCATAGTGCCTAGAGTTAACAATACTGCATTATATACTTAAAAACCTGCTAAGAGGGTAGATCTTATGTTAAGTGTCCTTATCACACAAATAAATAAGTAAATAGGATGGGAAGAAACTTTTGGAGGAGATGGATATGTTTATGGCATATATCCTGGCGATGGTTTCACGGGTGTATACTTATCTCCCAACTCATTAAGTTGTACACATTAATTATGTGCAGCTTTTCATATTCAATCTTACCTCAATAAAGTGGTTTTAACAACAGAAGTGTTGCTAAGCTCACTATTCAAAGGAACTCAGGTCAAAGAACACAGAAGGGGAATCCAATACTCAGGTAGCTCTGAGAAAAAACAGCAGGGCTGTTTGAAATGTCATTATTTACCCAGCCAGCTAGCTCTACGGTGCACAAATATGTTTTGTTTCATAAGAAAGAAGCAGAATTCACAACTGTTTCCTTAATGCACTCCTGTTGGTCACTGATCTTTTTTTACATTTGTAGGTGTAACCAGTTCAAACTGACCCCATCATATCAACAGAAGGTTTTTCAAGGGCAAGCCAAAAATGCAAGTCATGTAGTCAGAGCACACACTGAGGAGAAAATCTTGGCGTAAAATGACACTGGAACCAAAGATTCTCCCCCCTGCAGAACCAAAGGACCAGGACATGACCGGGACTTGAAAGTTGGACTCCCATCTGAGGCAAGGGGTCCGTTGCCTAGGAAAATCTGGTGTTAATGCCCCTTCCACACCTTACCATAGTGTTTAAAACCTTACCATAAATGTTTAAAGTCCTCCAATCAAAACCTGCCTCGCCAGTGTTTCCATGTACCAGCCTGTTCTCCCTAAACTCTTAAATTTCAGCCCAAATCCTGAATTGAGGAGACAGATTGGAGAGCTTTTGCCTCCTATCTCCTTGCAGGTCAACCTCCCAATAAAGCTCTTTTCTCTCCTCAAAAGCTGATTCCATAATAATTGGCTTTTTATGCTCATCAGGTAGGAGAACCCCATCTTTGTGAGGTAACACATGTTTAACATAAACAACAACTTGTATCAAGTCTTCCACTTTCTCTGAGATGTTATGAAACTTGGCATAGTTGAGAAAAACGTTTAATGGCTTATGGATTAGGAGAGGGAATGCCAGAAGAAACACTTTTAGCAAAGAAAGGGGAAAGGACTATGTGGGGAAGGGATGCAGCAGGGGTTTCATTGCCTTCTTAATGTTGTTTGTCATAAGAATAATTAACTTGGGGGCTGGCCCCATGGCATAGAGGTTAAGCGCACGTGCTCCACTGCTGGCAGCCAGGGTTTGGATCTTGGGCGCGCACTGACGCACCACTTGTCAAGCCATGCTGTGGCAGCGTCCCACATAAAATGGAGGAAGATGGGCACAGATGTTAGCCCAGGGCCAGTCCTCCTCAGCAAAAAGAGGAGGATTGGCATGGATGTTAGCTCAGGGCTGATCTTCCTCACAAAAAAAATTTTTTTTTAATTTTTAAAAAAATTAGGGCTGGCCCTGTGGCTTAGCAGTTAAGTGCGCACGCTCCGCTATTGGCGGCCCGGGTTAGGATCCCGGGCGCACACTGACGCACCGCTTCTCCAGCCATGCTGAGGCCACGTCCCACATACAGCAACTAGAAGGATGTGCAGCTATGACATACAACTATCTACTGGGGCTTTGGGGGAAAAAATAAATAAATAAAATTATTTAAAAAATTTAAAAAAATAAAAAAAAAAGAATAATTAACTTGGCTTTCCCATACCTTAACAGATTCCTTAAAAAAGTATGCACATAGTAAACAGGATTCCGTTTAAATGGTAATGTATTATGATGAAGAGACTATGGAGGTGTTCACTGCAGGAACTAATTTCATCCTTTGTATGTACAAATAATTGTGTTATAAGACATATGCAACCCCAACATTTATATAATTTGTGATATTTAGGTCAGATGTAACTCAGAGGCTGTGTACTTAATCCTAGAAAAATCTCAAGATAAGACACTCTTCCCCCAGTGCCCAAAGATCCCACAAACCCCTAACTGTCTCAGGTTCTCCAAGCTCTGCTGGGGTTAGGATAATTGGTAGTCAAGCCTAGGCCTATGCTGAAGTCTTTTGTAAAATGAAGAATTAATTTATAATGTGAATTACCAGCCTCCAATGGGATAAGTTTGAATTTTGAATTTTCACTTTTCATCTTAGTTAGATTTCTTAAAATTTGGTTTAGCCAGTAATTGCTAAATTATTGTTTTTCATTTTTCCCCATTGCTATCCTCCAAAGAGCTAAAAAGCATGCTATTTACATTGGTAAATTAATATTTATTTACAGACTTAAAGTGAATCAATTACTGTTGTTTCCAATTTTCTTTGGAGAATACTTTTACATTCTGAATGTCACCCAACACAATCATTTTTTTAAGAAAAATATGTCAGTTTTCTTTTTTTTTTTTTGTGAGGAAGATCAGCCCTGAGCTAACATCCGTGCTAATCCTTCTCTTTTTGCTGAGGAAGACCAGCTCTGAGCTAACATCTATTGCCAATCCTCCTCCTTTCTTTTCCCCAAAGCCCCAGTAGATAGGTGTATGTCATAGTTGCACATCCTTCTAGTTGCCGTATGTGGGATGCGGCCTCAGCATGGCCGGAGAAGCGGTGTGTCGGTGCGCGCCCGAGATCAGAACCGGGGCCGCCAGTAGTGGAGCTCGCGCACTTAACCGCTAAGCCACTGGGCCAGCCCTGTCGGTTTTTTTAAATAATAATCTTCAAATTGGGTTCGAAATTCAGAAATACTGTGGTGCCTTCCAGGTTAAGGTTCTTAAAGGTCTTTCCACTCCATTCTTGAGTAAGATGCTGAGCAGTCGAGGGCACTCTCAGCATACTGGGGCAAAAACTATTAGCCTTGCAATAGAAGAGGAGCCTTGTCTTGACCCCTGGGCTTTGGGCCTACTGGATTGCTCTCCCAGCCAAGAGCACACCTAGCACCTGACACTGAGAATTTACGTGTATTTCCTTCTTTTGTCTGCCAGATTAGATGTCCTGAAATAAAAACCTGTATGATCCATGCCACTCTCTTCAGACGCTCTGTATTGATTACCTAGATGGCGATATGGGTGCCAGCCTCTGCAGAAGAGGGTCTTTGTTGGCATCCCCTGTTTGGTCCCTATGAGGTTGAATGCCTGCACATCTTTATACTCACCCGATTTCATGATGCCAAAACCTTCCAAACATTAAATTATAACTTTTAAAAAACTATCTTTCACTCCCACTCCCGTGCTGGGCCTCACTAGCAGCTTCTACTGGTTCAGCTCTAGGTGATAAAAAAAAGTGAAAGGTTAATGGTCAAATTGGCTACATCAAAATATCCTGTTTTGTTGCAGCACATCAATTGTTTGTTTACTCACCAATTTTTCTGCCAGGTCTCCTAAGTGATCTTGTGTATAAAAAGAAGAGAAAACGCCACAAACCAAATTATGTGAGGTTCAGCAGGGACCAAAAAGCAACTACATCATCATCATAACAGTTACCATGCACATGTAATATCTTAATTAGATACAAGGCAAGAAAATATAAGGGAAGGTAAAGCCATTAAAGATTTTGTATATTAGTTTTCCAGGGCTGCCATAACAGAATAACACAGACTGGGTGGCTTACACAACAGAAATTTATCGTCTCAGGGTTCTGGAGGCTGGAAGTGCGAGATCAAGGTGTCAGTAGAGTTGGTTTCTGGTGAGCCTCTCTTCCTGGCTTGCAGACAGCCTCCTTCTCACTGTGTCCTCCTTCCTCTGTGTGCAGAGAGAACTCTCTTGTGGCTCTTCCTCTTCTTATAGGACACCAGTCCTATGGGATCAGGGCCCCACCTTATTACCTCCTTTACCCTTGATTACCTCCTTAAACGCCCCATCTCCAAATACAGTCACTTTGGGGATTAGGGCTTCAGCATGAATTGGGGTGTGGGGGCCACTATTCAGTCTATAACACTCTGGTTCTAACTGCAGTTTTCTGATAAAGGTCCAACTGCCTCAGGCTCAGCAGTGTGTCTGAGAGAAAGCTGGTCTCTGAGTTTGGACTGGGCTCTTCACTGGGGAACAACCCCTCATCCCCAAACACCTCTTTATAGCATATTCCTAAAAAGTGATGTGTCTTGTTTCGTATTTATTATGCACCAAGTCCTCATTGTGGAGGGCATCTTCTTTCTGCACTGTGTTAGGTGTTAGCTGTTAGGTATTAGTTATCAATCCTCATGGCTCCCTTCCCCCTACTTCCTGCAGACACTCTCAGGGCATTGACACACCCTGCTTATTTCTCTTTGCTGCTCTCATCAAATACATATTCTGACCAGAGGGCTCCCTACTGAGCTTGAACACCAGTCCTATGTTCGTGAGACATCTTTGGTCACAAGTGAAGCTGGAGGAGAACAAGTCTGTGGAGAAAATAAGCCCAAGACCTGACAACTCACCTTGACATTCCCCTTTCTCCAGGAAGGCCTTCTCATGGCCAGCACAGAGGGGAGCCCCAGCTCTTTTCAGTTCCCTTTCATGTGTCTCCATGGCCTGGATCACAGGCTGCAGGAGGCTGGGAGAGAGTCCTTTCCCTTTATCTGGCCTCCCTTTTCACATTTGCCTCCCACAGAAAGTTCCCAGCTTTTCTAGCTCTTGGTATTGTATGTCCTCGCCATGAGGCCGTTGCTTACAAGTGGAGGGAAAGGAAGCTAACGTTTTTTGAGCACCAACCCCATGATGGGTGTCTTTTATAAGTTACCTTACTTATTTGCATGTAGCCCATTCTACTGTGAGGGTCAGAGGTGCTCACACATTAGGTAATGTCCTCAGGTCACCTGCATGTAAGCACTTGGCTGGGATCTAAACTCAGCTCCAAACTTCAGCAAACAGCAACGTCAGGTTACGGTCCTGAATACTCTTTTTGTCCCATGCACCCCGAGATATGGAATACTGTCAGTGGAGGACAGCATGCAAAGTAATGATGTGAAATCAATCTGTCAACTGTGAAATACTTTGTTCAGAAAGAAGTAGTATTGGCAAAAAGGATCTTTTTAGAAGCCAGCCTTCCCCTGGGAAGAAAGCTCAGCTGAGACTGGTTCACTAAAGGCAGATGAACTGGCACGTTGCAGCTGAGGGCCAATAAAGGGACAAGAAGGTAGTGTTTCTCTCTGCTGGGAGGAGACGGTGAAACACTAAGTAAACAGGACCCTGGTCAAATGGCCTAGAGTTCATCCCTGGTGGAAAACTGGCATGCTGGGCACGAGCAATACTGAGGTTTCACCTACAGGCTGGACCAACCAAACAGGACAGGAGGAAACAGCAAATGGAAGGTTGTGGGTCTGCTGAGACTCTAAGATTCACAGGTACTCATCATTTCTGGCACTCTGATGCCACATGATAGGAAGCAAGGTTGAGTCTTTGGGGTAATGGCATCAAATGCCCCTATTTTGATGGTTCCAGAAAGCAATGGAAGACAGGGCTGTGCCTACTAGAGATACTCATTAACAGATATAACCAGGAAGCTGGAAATGGCCAAGGCAGAGCAAAGAAGAAAGTTCTGGAACCACTAAATAACTGAGCTATTTATTAATGTATGCCTGGGTCTGTATTGTGTCCTCCCAAAATTCACATGTTGAAGCCCTAACCCCCAATATGACTGTATTCGGAGTAAAGAAGTAATTAAGGTTAAACGAGGTCACAAGCATGGAGCCTTGAGCCTGTGGGATTAGTGTCCTTATTAGAGGAGACGCCAAAGAGCTCACTCTCTCTGCCTTGTGAGGACACAGCAAGGCAGCCCTCTGCAAGCCAGGAAGAGAGCCCTCACGGGTACCGAATCCACCGGCACCTTAATCTCGGACTTCCCAGCCTCCCGAACTATGAGAAGATAAATTTCTGTTGTTTAAGCCACTCAGTCTATGGCATTTTGTTATGGCAGCATGAGCAGACTAATAGAGTGTACAATAAATCTAATAATTTCTAACTGACAGCTATATTCAACAAAAATTAATCTGAAGAAAAATTTTTAAAGGTTGTTTGTTAGTTGCTGGTGAAAGGAAAATCGCAGCAATTATTCACTGCATCCTACCTTAAATATGTGAGAAAAAAGTTTTACCTATGAAGGATATTATTTATTGTCCTTTTCCTCATTTTGAAAGTAGTTTATTGTTTAAAAAAGAAAAAAGAAAACCTTGTACACATCCCTAGCTATTTCTCAGGAAACATTCTCAGAAGTAGAATTACTAAGTTGAAGACTATATACATTTTAAGGCTATTTGATAAATATTTCCAAAGTAGTCACCAAAAAGGTTGACTAATTTAAACTCCACAAAGGAGTGGATTAGAATATCTATTCCAAATACTCATGCCACCCCTGAATTTCATTTTAAATTTTGTGTCTTAGTTTGGTGTCTCTTAGAAGTAGATCCTGAGGTAAGGATTCAAGTGCAAGACGTTTATTTGAGTAGTAAAGTATAAGGAAGGAAATGGGTAGGTGGTATCCAGAAGCAAAGGCAGCCAATAAAGAGCGTGTTACTAAGCCGGCTATCACAGGGGACTACTGGAGCATAATCTCATAGAGAACTCTGGAAGTGGTGTGAAATGCCTCAGAATTATCCCACCTGACGGGGCAAAGTAACTACATACCAACTCCAAGAGTCATTAAGTGAGGGCTGCTGGAAGGGAGGGGGCAGAGGGCTTTCCATAGTTTAAAAAAAAAGTTTTCAAATTAAAAAGTTCTCAGGCACAGAGATGGAGAGACTGGCAGTTAGAAGTCCACTGGAGTGTGCTCAAATGTTCCAGGAAATGTCCCAGCACTGACGGCATCTGCTACACATCGTCAACCAGATAGGCAAAAGAGATAGGTCTCTTTCTGTGTAGTGAAGAATTAGTCTTTCCCAAAGAGAGCTCTGGCCTTTGCACTTGGCTGGAAGGCCCTGCCTGATAAGAGTGTCTTTGTTTGCCTGGGGGCTTTGGCCACCAGACAGTCTAATGATGTGATTTATAACGGGGCTTTGAGCCATGCTGTACCAGTTCTGACCTCCAGAGGAACTGAAACTGAAGGAAACAGACTAAAGAGATTAGTCTGACCTCCTGGAGGGGATGGGAGACAAAACCAGCTATGCAGACAATATGTGACTGAGTCCCAATAAAAACTCTGGATGCCAAAGGCTCAGGTGAGCTTCCCTGGTTGGCAATACTCTGTGTGTATTGTCACACCTCGTGGCCAGAAAGCGATGGCATCCATGACTCCATGGGGAGACAACAACCAGAGCCCTGTGTTTGCAGCCCTCCCAGACTCGGCCCTGTGTGTCTCTTCCTTCCACTGATTTTACTCTATTTCCTTTCACTAGAATAAATCTGTAATCATAAGCACAGTGCTTTCCTGAGTTCTGTAGCCATTCTAGTGAATTCCTGAACCTGGCTGGTCATGGACAAGCCCTCCAGGCTTTTTCTTTTTCAAGGATTTTAACTTCACGGGTTTTTTTGTTGTGAATAGTTATTTGCTTATTAATTTAGCTTGTGGTAGTTTTAAATTATTGTGTAATCAGTTCTATCAATCTTCCCCTTTATCACTTTTGTTTATTTAAAAAGGCCTTTCTCACTACAAAATCATATAGGCATTCATTTTTATTTTCTAATTTTTTAGTGTCATTTCCTCTCTTTTAACTAATTCCATTTGGGGATTTGTTTTACTATATGCTACTAGGTAAAAAATTTATTGTTACTTTTTTCCAAATAGTTTCTCCATTGAGCCAGCACTACCTTTTGAATAATAATGGTTTTCAACATTTTATCAAGTGCTAAATTCCCACATACACTAGGGTTTGTATATGTGGTCACTCTATTCTGTTTGAACTATGTGGCTGTCTTTTCTAGTGCCACCCTTGTCTTTCGTTTCTGTGGCTTTGTAATATATATTACTATCCCATTGCATACATCTTTCCTATTTATTGTTCCTATTTAAAATCTTCTTGGCTTATTTTCCTATTTATTCTTCCATAATAAAATTTTCTGCACCTCAAGAAAATGCTTTACTCAAAACATAAAAGAAAAATCACTTTATCAATTTCCATCAGCATCCCAAAATAAAATCCTACTAGAGCTTTTCATTGGAATTGCATTAAACCTAAAAATTAATTTTGGGAGAATTGATACATTTACAAAACTGAATCTTTACATGCAGAAACATGCTTATCTCCCACAGTAAAAATAAATACACAAAAAACTTTTTAAGTTGGTGTTCTTCATACAGATCCAGCAAGTTTCTTGTTAACTTTAAGAGAATAAGAATTTTTATGGCTCTTAATGCACATTGCTGCATTACCTCCAGAAAATTTTCACATCCACCAGCATCATGTGAGACTGAAAATGTTCCCTTGCCAATCCAAGCAGATAAAAAAGTATCTCATTATGGCTTTAATGTGCACTTCTTAGACTTTTCATGAGGTTGAATGATTCTACATATATTTATTGGCTAGTTGTATTTCTTTCTTTGTGAACTGTTATCTTCTGCCTATTTTCTATGTTAAGAATAATAACACTTTGACTTACCACATGGAAGTATTTTTCCCAGTATGTCATTTGCCCCTTAATTTTGTTTATTACATTTTCTGATACACAGAATTTAAAATTTTTCCATCCATGCAAATATATTCTTTATAGTTTCTTCATTTACGCTTACAAAGTCCTACAATTCAAAGATCATACACTATTAGTGTATATTTTCTTCTAGTCATTTATATGTACTTCTATTTGTTTTATATCTTATGTATAAATTTTAATTCCCTAATCCACACTGAAATTATATCAGTTTATGGTATAAATGAAGAAAAGATTGGGTTTCATTTTGAGTTTTAAGTGTTGGTTTGTTGAATCTGTATATCGAACCACAGCCATCTTCTTTTGGGAAGTTATTCTGTGTCAAAGCTATTTGGTTTACTTACTGATTTTTAAGTACAGAATTTCTTGGCACACACTCTTCAGTGGAGTAATAAAATGTTCTCATTATGAAAGGAATTTAAGCAATTACAGCTGAAGCTTTCTTACTAGTGAATCTGACAAGGTACACTGTAGATTAAAGGATGTTGACTATCATTTGACCTTCAGCTGCTGCCCTGCTGGGGCTTTTGTGAGTCCTCTGAAAGGCTGCAAAGAGTTAAACAGGTTATTTTACCAGCACCATCTGTAAAAATGTGTTGCTACCATTCATTTGGAAGGATCATCCCCTAAGGGTACTGTGGGAGATCAAGATTTGGCCACCCTGAAATCTGTCTCTTTACCTTGGTTGTTTTCTCTAGGGACATTTGACCTCCCCCACTAACTGCCTAAAGAATTTGACATGGTGGCTCCTTCCTGGAACAGATCTATCATGATGGCTGTAAAGATAATGTAGGATAAATGTTACAATAGGAAAGGCACCAACAAGCCCATCTTATCGGAAGTTCTGTCTCTCTGGCCACATTCTCTGGATGGCCCTTCGAGGAGTTGCCAGACAATCATTTACATGTATAAGGGAAATCTCCATTTGTAAAGGTATCTCCCTCTCTGTTTTGGGAAGGGGGGGGATGGCCTCATTTCTAGAGGCTTATCAATGTGAAAGGTGAGGCCTTAAATCTGCATAATAACCTTACTCTTGTTTACTGTGCTTTAGTGGTAATCTCCTGTAACTGACTCCCCCCACCCCCAACATCCTCCTTTGTCGTTGGCTGAACATGGTATTTAAGACGAGAATTTCTGCTATTGTGTTGAGAAACGCAGTGTCCCTGCTTTCTCCCATGTATACGTGTTATTAAACTTGGTATTATTTTCTCCTGCTAACCTGTCTTGTTAATTATTTGGCCAGCCATAAGAACCTTAAGGAAAAGGGCAGAGGGAGATTCTCCCTCTTCCCCCGACAGTTTAATATAAAGAACATCAAATTAAAAGTCTGAAAACCTGGATTGGAGTCCTTGTTCCATGATCAATGGTCTGACCTTGGGTAAACCACTTAGTGAGTTTCAGTTTCCTCTCTTATAAAATGGGTGACCTCATAGGATTGTTGCGAGAACTAAATGAGAAGATCTATATGAATGTACTGTGTAAACTGTAAAGCACTGGCCAAATATTAGTAGTTATTATTAGCCTATGATTTAACTTAAATATTCTACTTCTCTTGCTGAAGAGGAGAAAGTGGCACCCGCTGGCCTGTTCAGACTGTCCCAGAGAGGCACTATCTGGACACCCACGCCACCCCCCCAGAGTCCTGCCCCACCTCTGAACCACATGCACTTCCTGCCTGCAGCACTTCCCAGGGCAGACATGTCCATTAGCTTAAGCCTAAGGCCTTCAAGAAATCAAGCACTGCATCTAGGGAGAGAAATAACATTTATTGAGCACCTACCGTGTGTCAAGCACTGAAAGATGTCAAGCACTGAAAGATATGCCAGCACGATAGAGATGGGTGAGGACAGCCCTCTCACTTTTTTCTTTTAATGTTCAGCTGTAGCAGGCTCGCGAGATCCATAATGATCGAATATACATCACAGGCCAGAAGATGTTCACAAGCATGAACTACATCCACCCTTGGACAGTGTTAGGACTGGGAAATGGAGAGAATGCTACATGCAAGTTGGGTGGAGTCAATGGAATACTTGTAAAATGATGAAAAAGTTTAGCTGGCTCAAATATTTATTTGCGCAGTCTGTAAGACTTCAGCACTCTTTATATGAAACAATTCACTCCACCTCTTTTTATTCCCCTCAGTGACCTACTTTCATCTTATCTCCCTCCCCTCCCTTTTATCAGGAGGTTTTCTCCTTCTAGCCTTAGATCCCAACGTCTCCACGGGCCATTTTTTAACTGGTTTTTGTTTCTGATTGAAAAAGAAATCAGACATATAGTTTAAAAAATGTAAGCAGTACAAAAGATTATACAACAAAATGTAAATCTTCCTTCCTGCCTAGGAGTAGCCACTGTCCTTTTTTCCTTCCAGAAATTTCCCCTGCATATATAGGAGCAGCAATTGAAGTTTTAATGTCAGAGAGAAGCCTTGCACACCGAGAGGAGCACTGACAGGTTCCTGTCTTTTAACTGATATTTAGTTTATTAAAGTTGTAAATTTTAAAACTAGTTTAAAAAGTCTTTAAGTTAAAACTAGTTTTAAAAGTTTAAAACCTAGCTTAGAAAAACTTTAGATTCAAATTAAAATTATTATACTATGTATAAATTGAATAATGTTGTTATAAAAATAAGAACTATTTTTACTTGTAGTTTGTTTTTTAAACATTTTAAATTATATTGACATATTGACAAATACAATGCATCTGATCACGTCAATCTCTTCAAGCCCCTAACAAGGCAGTTTTAAAAGCAAAAAACTGTCAAAGTGTCAATGACTAAGTGCCCAGAGGAACTCAAGGGTAGATTTGGAAGCATTTAACTGTTTTTGCAAATTGTTTTTTTCCCCCTTTTGTTATATGTTAAGGAGATGCAATCACTAACCACCCTGAACCAGACCAAGCCTCACCACAAGAGTTATGCCCATGACCTTTGCCTTATTTTTAATGCTAAGATCTCTCCAGGAGGAGCTTAGGCCTTATCACTGCAAACTGCAGTGTATATGGAAGCATGTTTCCCAACTGAGCCAGTGTAAGCAAATACCCGCCTCTCCTTTTTGAATATTCATTCCCCATCCAAAATAAAGGTCCTTGCTTCCCTGTGTTCGGGGATGCTATGACTTTGGAAATGAGTCCTCATGGTCTCCTATTTGCTGCAAATATACTTTACTTTGTGAGACAACTTCCACTGATGTAGAGTCTTATTTAACTCGCCAGGAGGCGAACCCACTTGGTTTGGTAACAAAAGTACTTGCGCAACTCCTCAAATCTAAGAAATCAAACATATATGTGACCAATCAGGTTATCTTAAACATGTAATCATTATTCATAAATTTAACTTTTTTATATATTTCAAATCAATATCATAAGTCTAATATAAAATACTTTGAAACATTTTAAAATCCCAAAGCAATATGTCTGATCATAATGAAAAACTTTTTAAAAATCTTAATTAATAAAACATACATTACCACAGAGATTACCAACTTATTCCTAATTTAGTACAAAAGTATTAATACCATAGGTTTGATTCACTTTGCCGTTATTTACTTATGCACCTTCCTAGGGTTGCAAAGTCTTTTAACAAACTAAAGGAGCCACTTTCCCACTTCAGGGGTTGCTGAGATCACTCAGTCTAAGACTCAGGGCTGAGATTTGGCTGTGGATTCATGTTTTGGTCAAAAATTCTTGACAAGAATCCAGGACCAGGTCTGGGCTCTCCTTTCAAGAAGTTTCTACCCGAGTCATGATAAAGTCAAAACATGGTGGGAAGGCATTGAGAAGAGGAGGAGCACGATCAGGTCTGTGCTTTAGAAAGATGACCTGGTTGCTATATGGACCACAGACGGGAGCGAGCGCTGCAAGGAGGGGCAGGAATGTTAAGCGGTGGTGTGCTGCTGCTGGCTTGCTCTGGCTCAAGAAAGTTGAGCGTGCACATATCTTCCCAAGGCCACATTTAGCGGCATCAGGTTAGTAGATTGAAACAGGCCGTGGTGTGAATATTTGTACCAAGGAAACTTGCAAATGCTACAGATCAGGGCTTCCCCACTCCCCACCCTCAAGTGCCAGTTTGCCAGCACACAGCTGCCTAGAAGGCTTCTACAGTAGACCAGGCAAGAGGGGCAGTGGCTTGATGTAGGGCGGTGACAGTGGAGATGAAGGGAAGTAGATGGATTTGGAAAGATATTTGCAGATGGAATTAGCAGGATTTGCTGACAGATTAGATACAGGATGGGGTCGTCAGGGAGAGGGGAGAGATAAGAATATCTCCCAGCTTTTGATGGTTATGTTAATAGTGTGAGCACCAAAGGCAATATTCTGAGTTTGGCTTTGAGACTGAGAATGTCCTGGACTCAGACAATGAGGTGATTTTAAAACTACATGCTCCACAGTTTTCAGTCACTCATGACCTGGCCTGAGTCCACCCTCCCAACTCATTCTGGGCCATTCTCTTCCTCTCTGCCCTAGACTCCAGCCCCACCTGCCACCTTTCAGTTCTTCATTTAGAAGACTTGGTTAGCCTCTGGGCCTTCCTGTGGCCTCAGCTCAGAGTGTTCTTATCACAGCTCTCTGCAGGGCTGACTTGTCTTGTCCCTCAGGTCCCTGCCAATAGAGGAGACCTCTAATGCTCCAAGTATGCCTCCTTCTTCCTTATCCTCCCTATTTGTTTCCTTCCTGGCACTTACCACAATTTATAATCATATATTTATATGTCTATATGTTTGTGTTCTGTCTCCCTCACTGGACTGTAAGCTTTTTTTTTTAACTGATCTCTGATTCCTCAGCATCTAACACAATTTGCTGAATAAATAAATAAGCAAGAGAAGTAACCTGCAGCAGCCTATAGACAACAGAGACCAATTTTGTACCACCTCTGCTACATTGACCTCTAGGCGCCTGCAGTAAAAATCTGTATTTAGGAAAACAGTCGAGACTCTGCTAGTAATTTGTCCACACAGCAGGGCGTGACAGGCAAAGGCAGGTCCAGGCTTGGGGCCAGTCACACTGCCTGGGCTCTCTCACTTCCCCAAGTCTAAATGCAGCTAAAGAACCGGAAGTTCTCAGGGTGAAGCTGACAGCTAAATAAACACCTAAAGGATGAATGTGTTACATTTCTATACTAGTTCCAGTTCACAAAAGGAAACTCACATTTTTCGTGAATTCTTGCATTAACCCAGTGAGGCAGGTAGAGCAGAGATCACTCCACTCTGTGTAGAGACAAGGGAGCTGAAACGTCAGCGTCACGCCCAAGCTCATGGGGCTAACGCATATAAAATCGAATTAAAGTCCAGCTCATCCGCCTCCAAGTCAGAGCTTTTTGCACTGTATATTTCCATTTAGCATGTATTTTTGTGCACCTACTCGGTGGCAAATAAATGGGAGTACAAGGGAAATATAAAACACAATCCCTGACCTAATAAAGTTAAAAACTCGTGCCTATAAAACAATTGAGACTCTTCCCACCATCAGTACATCAGGCTGAGCCGACATGCTGTGGAACTCAGAGATAGAGAGAGCATGGAGGCTGACAGCCAGGAGAAGCTGTTACAGAAGGTGAATCTGAGTTCTGCAGACCAGTCCTGGGACCCCGACAATGCGGTGGAGTAGACTTGAGTTCCTGTGCCCCGCCAAACTCATCTCCTTGACTTTTACTGAGGAAGACATTTCAGGACAAAGAGTCTTTTTTCTAATCAAAACACGCTGTCCATGCAGATATCTGACATTGTTACAACCAGCAGGACTCTTCTCGCCCCAATTATCTCATGATCAGTCTTGCATCCTCTTGTTTCTTTCTTCTGCTCTGCCATTTTCTACCTACGACATTCAATTCCTATCGACTCAGTGGCACATCTGGATTTCTTCTCCAGAATCCCCTACCATCCCAAAATAAGACTCTGCCATTGCTGATCACAGCTGCCTTCCTTTCAATTGCTGGCTATCTGCAGAGTGTGCTAAAGGGGACACCAGTGGCCTCCATCTACCTGGTCTCCTCAGAGAGTGGATGATGCCCCTGGGTGTCACTCATATCCTGCAATCCCACTACCCCTCACAGAAGTCAGGAGACAAGGAGCAAGAGAAAGAAGGAGGGAGAGAAGAAAGTTGTTAGAAGAAGTTAAAGGCCACCAATTATTGCTTTGGATGCCAGTCAGTGACACTTGGGACACAGGCTAAGTCCACTGGAAAAGCTGCTGAAAGATTGTGCAGATTTGCTTGTGACCAGGAGGCGCACAATCCCCCCCAACCAAACACACAGCTTGTAAATAATTATGTTACTGCACAAAATTGGGGTTCTCTTGCCCAACGCACATAAAGAGCCAATTACTACAGCATCAGCTTTTGAGAAAAGAAAAAAAAGCTTTACTGCAAGATCGCCCTATAAGGAGACAGGAGGCAAAAGCTCTCAAATTTATCTCCTCAATTCAGGATTTGGGGTGAAATTTAAGAGGTTAGGGAAAACAGGCTGGTACATGGAAATGCTGGTGGGGAATGTTTCAATTGGCAGGCTTTAAACATTGATGGTTTATGGTAAGGTTTAAACATTTATGGTAAGGTGTGGAAGGGGCTTTAACACCGGATTTTCCTGGACAACGGATCCCTTGCCTCTGATAAGAGTCCTACTTTCAAGTTCCAGACGTGTCCCAGTCCTTTGGTTCCATGGGGGGAGAATCTTTGGTTCCAGCATCATTTCGGGTCAAGGTCGTCTTCTTTGTGCATACTCTGGCTATGTGACTTGCAAATTTGGGGCTTGCCCCTGAAAAACTTTCTGTTAATAAGATGGGGTCAGTTTGAACTGGTCCTAGAGGGCTCGTGGTTAGAATTACTCAAACCTCCCCTCCTTCTGGGTGGGAAACCCAGTTCTGTCCATTCTTAATTCCACTCTGCTTGAAGATGATGTTATTCTTCCATGCTAGATGAGACAGTATTGTCCAACAGCAGAAGCTTCAACCAGAACATAATTTTCATCCTCATGGATGAATGGGCCGCGTTCACTTTCTCATTCAAGTAAGAACCAAGCATGTTGTTCAAAGCAGTTAAATAAACAATAAACCAGTGAAGCCTCCTGTTGAACTGTCCTTCCTCATTTTATTTGTTTGCATTGTGTGTTCCACACACCAGGTCCCAAACAGACTAAAAACAGATTTAGTTTTAAATAAACATTGTTTCCAGATGTAATCTATAGACATTGTGAAATGAGACGTTTTAAACTCTCTTAAATACAATATAATCTGTCACATTTAAAAGCCATCAGGGCAAGATACAGACTATATTTATATAATTTAATATAAATTACTAAAATCTTAAAATCTAAATAATTTAATCACAAGGTGACGATGTTCAAGATCCCATGCAAAAATACTCTCATTGTCAAAAATAAACAATAGGGGCTGGCCCGGTGGCGCAAGCGGTTAAAAAATGCACGTGCTCCATTGCTGCGGCCCGGTGGTTCGCCAGTTGGATCCCGGGCGCGCACCTATGCACCGCTTGTCAAGCCATGCTGTGGCAACGTCCCATATAAAGTAGAGGAAGATGGGTGTGGATGTTAGGCCAGGGTGAGTCTCCCTCAGGAAAAAGAGGAGGATTGGCAGATGTTAGCTTAGGGCCGCTCTTCCTCAGAAAAAAAAATAGAAATAAAAATTTTTAAAAAAACAATAAAGATGGAAAATAAGAATAACAGCTACTTGTCAGATTGTTGCTAACCCCCTAGGGTGCTGCTCAGAGCAGGGGTAACTCCTTTCCTGCCCTTCGGTGCAGTGAAACCAGAGCCCCAACCACCACACCGCGGGCACCTCGTCTTTCATCCCACGACCCGCCTTTCCTCCGGCCTGTGCTTTCCAGATTTCAGCTCTCTGCACACTTTCTTTTCTTCTCATCTTTTTCCTCTTTTTCATTCTTTTTCCTCTTCCCTCTCATTTCTCTTCCCATTCTCTACCTCAGGCTTATTTCCTGCCCTTCCTTATGCCTCCCATCCCCTGTCATCCAAAGGCTATAAAATTAAGTCCAAAGATAAATTGTTATTACTTGTTTTGAGAACTCTTAGCGTTAATTTTAAAAGTAGATGCTTTGAACGCTTTCTATTTTTCACTCTAAAATAAAAATTTACTTTTTTATGTGTGGGTGTACGTGGATGTGTGTTTGTGCCTACGAGTGTTATGATGTTCCCCCTGGAGATTAATGAAACTTGAAAGAATAAAAGGGTGCCTGCTCTAGGATTGTATTACTTTAGACAAGCCCCCGCATATCTGCTTGAACTTAATTATCTCTTCTGGATGCACAAATGACTGTAGGTAGAGTGCTGAGGAGGGGGCTGATGCGCTCTTTCCAGGTTTGCTGAATTTGGTCCTGTCCCTCTTCCACACGAAGCAGCTCCAAAAAGAAAGATCAAGATGCTGGAGTTGCCAACTGCTCCAAAGTAGGAGAGGGAACTTTGTACAGCAGCCTGGAAAACTGAGGAATGAGAGGAAGCCAGTGGCGTGCTGGCAATGTTTAACAACTGGGTCTGAGGGCAGAGCGGGTAGGGAGCATAAACCTCTGAGTCGTAGCATTTGCTGATTTCTATGGTGTAAATGCTCCTGTCATGACCAATTTCAAGCTGCCAAAGTGACATCACTGGGCACTGAGTTGGGAGTAGATGCACAGTAAGCCCACTGTCATATAGTATTTCCACTACAAAGATACGATAGATGTAAAAAACCTCGAGAGAGAGATAATAGAGGTAAAATAATCAGAAAGTGATGTTTTGAGTATTTTTACCTTTGTTTATAGTATAACATTTAAGTGTAAGTATATGTAATTCAATTTTTAATAATGGCTATATTTAACAACCAGCTTGCAAAATTTCTGAAAATTTAGTATTCTGCTCTCACAAACTGGTACAAGCCAGCTCCCATACACCCCTTGAGGAAAGTCACCACCTCTCATCCAGTTACATGGGAAAAGGCTGGCTGCTCAGATCAAATGGGATTTTAAAAGCTGTAGTAGTAATGGAAAGGAAGGAGGCCTCTTTACTGATAAATAAATGGCAAGCAATAGGACATACTGGAGTATATGAGGAAGCCATTTGGTGTAAAAATAATTCGGCCTGACCTTATTTTTCCAAAAGGGTCTGACTGTGGCCTTTGAATATGCATTGTATATCTGCTTCAAGCATTTATCATGTCCCAAAGACAAGAACAAATGCCCTTAAGATAAGGATGTAACTTCCCCCACATTGGCACTTCCTTAAGGATAAGCAATCTTGTGACTATTGTAAGAGGGACATTGCAATCATATGTGATACATGGTCTTTGATGGTACATAACTGCTCTGTACACCCCATTTCTTTGGTGCCCTTCCTTCCTTGGGGAAGGAAGGCCCTGGGCTATATGGTCCTCAAATTTGGCTCATAATAAACTCACCCCAATTTTGATTTATAGATGATTATGGATTATTTGTGTTGACATTACAAATATGAAGGAAAACCAGCACGCAAATAAGTTCTCATTGGTGTTGGCATTTGTGTATAAAGATTGCACTTCTTCAGCCAGAAAAATATCTTCTCACTGCCTGTGATGCACCAAACACTGCATCTACTACCAGCTCAGCCCTCCTCAGTCATCACTTTCATCAAAGCCCTCCACACCATGCCTCTCCAACTCATCTCCAGTAACATCCACTTTGCCCAGACTGGCTTAAGCATTGTTCCCCAAGCATTGGCTTAAGCACTGTTCCCAGGCTCATGTCTTCTTAGCTCCAGTTGCTCTGGCTGTTCTTCCCTGAGGCTGAGAAGCCCTTTGCCTTCCTCTCTTTCCTAAGTCCTTCCCACATTTCAAGACCAGCTCAGAACCTACCTCTTCCTTGAGATCTTCTCCAACTTCTCAGCCTCAGGATCAGGGCTCCCATGGCTCTGGTTAACTGTATGTCTCTTATTCTGCATTCTGTGTGTATGTACCCATTATATATTTTCTTCCCAACCAGATGTTTAGTTCCTGAAGAAGAAGAGCCATCATTTATACCCCTTCTACTAGCTTCTCATCAACACCTAGTTCTAGCTTCTTCTGTCTTGGTTTTTGACACTTACTAAGAGCTCAATAAGCATCTTCTGAGGAGAATGAATGGGCATATAAGATGCAATCTCTTCTCTGAAAAGGGTAGTATGACAAGACAAGAAAGTCTTGGCCAGTTGTACTCTCAGCTTTATCCCTAGCTAACCATCAGACACCCAGCTGATTTATCAATGAAGTAAAGGATTATACTCAGGGCTATTTTCAGCCAGTATTTGCCACTACATTCCTACCAGATGTTAATTACCTGGTACCCCAAATCCCCTACCCAATGCCTCCACCTCCACATCCCAACCACTCGACCTTGCCCCTGGTATGCCTTAGACCCTCCCATGATTCAGCAACTAAAGGTCTTTTAAAATGTACCCAGGATTTTGTTTTATTTAGATATGATGAGGATCATAGATCAGGGGATACTTGCCACTAAAAATATAGTTTGTTACTCACAGTTCTGAAGACAAGGGGCATGCCACACCACACATGGCCATATAGGGAAGCACCAGGGTCAGTCAAGAAGCAGAAGGAGTGAGGGAAAAGCATGGCCAAAAGCCTTTATTATGGTTTTCGCAGGAAGGAATGGGCAAGGCATGGTAAGCAGCTGAGCAAGCTTAGGATTGGATAGTTTGAGTAATTTCAGTGGGCTCTCTGGGCTATAGGGATGACACCTAGTTATCCAGTACCTAGCCCTGTCCAGTGAGATAGTGTCCCAGACTGCAGGAGCCTGATAAAAAGAGGTGAATCTGGGGTATGGACTTGGGAATGGTTGGTTTTATATCAAAAGCATGCTCATAGGCAAGTTGTGTGCTATCTCTAGGAATTAGCTGACCCTGAGAGAGGTAGACTCTCGCCAGTCAGCAAGGCCTTAAATTGTCAAAGCATCATAAAATACAGAAAATAAAAAACAATTAAAATAATAAGGTTAATGCCTAGCACAACAAGGGGAGTCTCCCACAGGCCTACCCCAATACTTGCTGAGCTCCAGGACAGAATACTTAGAGAGGTTCACATGCCAAAAGTACAAATACTTTAAAGTTATAAATCAAGTTCACTGTTAAATAAAATACATTCAACCCTCTTTCCTTGACAATTAAATCAGTTATATCCTTGACAATCCTGACCTAGGATCCCAAATGTAATCATGGAATCTCTGACCCATTAATCGTTAGTATAAAAAGTCTAACTGAAATTGTTATTTCACTTATGATAAGCTTATAGGAGTTAATGAAATGTCAAGTTTTTTTCCTTTAGGTTGGAATTCAAGTTGGCTTTGAAGACACAAATGGGCTAATAATAAAATGATGGAAGAAGAGACAGCATGCAAACACTAATCAAAAGAAAAGTGAAGTGGCTATATTAATACCAGACAAAGTAGACTTCAAAATAAGGACTATTATCAAGGATAAAAAAAGAAATTGCATAATGAGAAAAGGGTCAATTCACCAAAAAACATAACAATCTTAAATGTGTATGCACCTAATAAGAGAACTTCCCAAACTTAAAACGGACACAGACAGAACTGAAATGAGAAGTAGATAAATCCACATTCACCATTCCTCTCACAGTAATTGACAGAAGTAGACAGAAAATCAGTACCAATATAGAAAATATGAACACCATTATAAACCAGTTGACATAATTTACCTTCATAGAACATTCTACCCAACAACAGCAGAAAACAATTTTTTTAAGTGCACATGGAATATTCACCATGAAAGACCATATTCTGGGACATAAAACAAACCTTAACAAATTTAGAATAAGTGAAATTATACAAAATATCTTCTTGGATCATAAGGAAATTAAATTAAAAATTAATAAAATAAAAATATCTAGTAAATCTCCAAATATTTAGAAATCAAACAATACACTTCTATATTACCCATGGGTCAAAGAGAAAGCCACAAAGGAAATTAGGGGAAAAACTGAATGAGAGTGAAAATATAACATATCAAACTTTGTGGGAGGCACATCAAGCAGTGATTCAAGGGAATTTGTAGTATTAAATGCTTATATTGGAAAAGAAGAATGTCTCAAATTAATGACCTAATCTTGCACCTTAAAAACTAGAAAAAGAAGAGCAAAATAAACCCAAAGCAAGGAATTAGAAGGAAGGAAATAGAAGAAGAAGGAAGGAAGGAAATGATTAAGGTAAGAGCAGAAGTCAATTAAAATTGAAAAAAGAAAAACAATACTCAATGGTGAAAAGCTCTAAGATCAGGAACAAGACAAGGAAGCCCACTTTTGCCCTTTTTATTCAACATAGTATTGGAAGTCCTAGCCAGAGCAATTAGGCAAGAAAAAGAAATAAAAGGCATCTAAATTGGAAATAAAGAAGTGAAACTGTCACTATTTGCAGAAAACATGATATTATATATAGAAAATGCTAAGGACTCCATCAAAAAACTGTTAGAACAAATAAACAAATTCAGTACAGCTGCAGGATACAAAATCAATACACAAAAATCTATTGTATTTCCATACACTAATAATGAACTATCAGAAAGAGAAAATAAGAAGACAATCCCATTTACAATTGCATCAAAAAGAATAAAATACCTAGGAACAAATTTAACGAAGTAGGTGAAAGATCTATATATTGAAAACTATAAGACATTAATGAAGAAATTGAAGAAGACACAAATAAATGGAAAAATATTCTGTGCTCATGAATTGGAAGAATTAATATTGTTATTCTTATATGTTAATACTTTTCTATAATGTTGTATGTCAATTATACCTCAATTTAAAAAAAAAAGTAGCTTGCTCTTCTGTATCTGAGGAGCTTTTTTTCCCCCCACTTTTAAAAACACTGTAATTAACCTGAGGTAGATACCTCACACAAGAGAGGATGACCATCCTCCTTAAAACATACCCCAAATGCTCCCTATCACCATTAGACCCACAACTAGGGTGAAATTTCAGCATGTTCTGGTGGCCTTGAAGTGGCAGCAGGTCTCTGAGTGTAACTGTTGGTGAGCCCAGGTTCCCAGATTTTTCCTTCTTCCAGGCAGTCACTTCTTGCTCTGCAGAGTGAGTCTGGGCCAAGATAATCTAAATATTATGTCCTCACTAAACACATATCATGAAAGAACCTAAGGTATGCATAGGTCCCATCTCTGGCCTTGTTTATTTTCAGTGGTTATTTCCTCCTTTGACCCATTGTTTCGGGCTCCAATTTAGGACCCAAGATTGAAGTACAAGACAAACTCCAGTTTAGAAAGGAAGGTGGAAAAGTTTGTTCTCACAGAATTTGTCCACCTGACCACTGAAATACCCAGCCTACCTTCTTAGTTTTTATTCACTGCTATCAGTAAATATTGTTAAATAATCAGAACAGATTTATTGGGCAATTAAAACAGATCACGTTCCATGCAGCCACAAGAAAATACAAAGCCAGAGTCCTTAACTCTCAAGAGTCCATTCTAGGTGAAGAGTAACTACACGCCTTTACATTTTCACAGACTGTGCTTACTAGAGAGCTTCCAAACTCTTTTCATTGGGTGACATACCTCTGTGTGACTAAATTTTCCAGACTCCACATGGACAAGGTAGCTGGGCAGAGAGAATACTCTAAAACTCAAAGGGAAGCAGGAGTTCTACTTACGCTGGAGTAGAACGAAGGTAGATAAAATCTGAAAGAGCAGATGGTTAGAGCTTAGAGTCCAACATCATGGAACTGATCTCGGCAGGGAGGCTAGTATTGCTTGTACTGCACCCATGCCTCCAGTTGTCCCACAAGGAGGTATTGTTAGTGACCAAGGTAAAATGCAGGAGTGTGGCCCACCGTTGCTCTAAGAATAACTCAAATCTTCCTGATTTGAGTCAGCTGTATCATAATAGGCAGCAAATTGGATTGGTGTCAAGATGGTGGTATAGGCAGACTCTGAACTCACCTCCTCTCATGGACACAACAGACTTACAACTACTCTTGGAACAATTACCCCTGAGAGAGAACTGAAAACTAGATAAGAGGAATCCCTGCAACACGCAACAGTCCTGACTGAGGTGGAAGAGACAGAAATTCCCTTCTGGAGACAAAAAAAAAAAAGTCAACTTCACTAACCGCAGCACTTCATGGCCGCCCGGGAGCAATCCAAAGGTACGCAGCCTTCCCTGGAGGAGTGGGGGACCTGAGAGGGAGAGCATTGTCACTGTAAGCATTTTTTGGACCCATCACAACCAAGAGGAGTGTCACAATATCTGGCCTTGCTGGCTACTAACAATAACGTGGAATACCTCCAGAAAAGCTAATGGACATAAGAAGAAAAAAAAAAGCCAGCTCTTACAAGGTCCACACACAAATTTACCCATTTCGGAAAGCACTCTAAAATCACCAGAAAGAAGAGTACACAGTCCTTGGGTGAAAAGAGACTCACCTGATAGGCCACGGGTGCATCTTGGTGAGAGTTCAGACCTCCCCAGGGACTGAGACACTGGCAGTAGCCATTGTTGTGACCTAGTGCAGGTGTGCTGACACAGTCGTTGGCAGACGCCATTGGAGTTCTTCCACTGGCCTCTCAGCCCAGGGTCTGCCCCACCCACTAGAGCACCGACTTAATCCAGCTCAGCCAGGGCAAGCAGCACACCCTATGAACTGGCCCCACCCAACAGCAAGCCCTCGGGCAACTTGTGAGCCTGCATAGGCAGGTGCCTGGATTCTCTGCTGCCAGGTGAGTGAGTCCACCTCTGTGGGGCAGAGCATGCATGAGGAGTTGGTAGAGTGTGTGGGCATTGAGGGAGTGTGTGGGGCCTCTGCCATGGGGCGACTGGGTCTGCTTCAGGGGGTCAGGGGGCACACAGTGGGCAAGACTGTGTTGACAGTGTGTGTGGCGCTGTGGGTGGTGGGGCTTGTCAGCTGCGGAAAACTTGTGCTTCTCAAACATCCACATGGGGGATTGGCCCCACCTTCCAAACCCTGAAACAATTGGGTGCTCCCCTGCCTGGGGCCCGCCTCACCCAGCTGCAATCCTCAGAGAGCTGACAAGAGGCCTATAGGCCTGAGGCCTACAGCAGTTGCAAGCCCATAAGGCTAATAACCAGCCACGCTGGGGACCTACTCACTTAACAGAAAAACTACAACAGGAATGTGCTATTAGACCTTGCAGGCTACTGTGCTGGGGCTCCCCATACCCAATAAAGAGACTGAAGGGTCCCTAGCAGCTACACACAGCTGAGCAGTACAACCAGCCAGCCAGGGGGACAGCTCAGCCTCCCTGGGCACCCATAGCAAGAGCAACCCTGCCACAACAGAAGGACACACGTGGCTAACGTGGGGGTCACTCCTGGAAAATTTGGATCTGCTGACAAGAGGGAAGCACACTGCTAGACCGCATAAGGCATCTCTTACATAAGGTGACCTCACCAAGATCAGGAGACATAGCTGACCTACCTAATATGTAGATACAAGCCCAGAGAAAGGCAAAATGAGGAGGCAAAGGAATACATTCCAAGTAAGGGAACAGGACAAAACCTCAGAGAAAGAACTAAATGAAACAGAAATGAGAAATCTACCTGACAAAGAGTTCAAACAAAGAGTGTTAAGGATGCTCACTGATCGTGAGAGAGGAATGGATGAACTCAGTGAGAACATCAACAAAGAAACGGAAAATATAAAAAAGAACCAATCAGAAATGAAGAATACAATACTGGAAATGAAAAATTCACTAGAGGGACTCAAAAGCAGAGTAGATGATACAGAAGAATGGATCAGTGAGCTGGACAAATAACTAGAGGAAATCACCCAAGCTGAACAGATAAAAGAAAAAAGAATTAAAAAGAACGAGAACAGTCTATGGGACCTCTGGGACAACATCAAGCGCACTAACATCTGTGTCATAGGTGTCCCAGAAGGAGAAGAGAAAGACAAAGGGGCAGAGAATCTATTTGAAGAAATAGTAGCTGAAAACTTTCCTAACCTAAGGAAGGAAACAGACATCCAGGTACAGGAAGCACAGAGAGCACCAAACAAGATAAACCAAAAAAGGCCCACACCAAGACACATCATAATTAAAATGTCCAGAATTAAAGACAAAGAGAGAATCCTAAAAGCCACAAGAGAAAGGCAACAAGTTACATACAAAGGAAACCCCATAACGCTATCAACTGACTTCTCAGCAGAAACATTGCAGGCTAGAAGAGAGTGGCACAATATATTTAAAGTGCTAAAAGGAAAAAACCTACAGCCAAGAATACTCTACTTTGCAAGGTTATCACTCAGAATGGAAGGAGAGATAAACAGTTTCCCAGACAAGCAAAAGTTAAAGTTTATCACCAAGAAACCAGTCCTACAAGAAATGCTACAGGGACTTAAGGGGGAAGGAGAAGACCACAAATAGGAAAAAATTATCTATTTCCATGATAAGAGTGTAACGGATACAAATGCACAAAAAAGAGGTTAGATATGATATCAAAAACATAAAATGTGGGAGGAGGGGAGTAAAAGAGTAAAGCTTTTAGAAAGAGGTCAAACTAAAGAGACCATCAACTTAATATAGATTGCTACATACATACGTTATCATATATGAACCCCATGGTAATCACAAACCAGAAACCTATAATAAGTACACAAAAAACTAAGAGAAAGAAACCCAAACATAATACTAAAGAAAGCCATCAAACCACAAGGGATGAGAGCAAGAGAAGAAGAAAGGAACAAAGAAGAACTACTAAAACATCCAGAAAAAAAGTAAAAAAAAAAGGCAATAAGTATATATTTATCAATAGCTACTTTAAATGTCAGTGGACGAAATGCTCCAATCAAATGGCATAGGGTGGCTGATTGGATAAAAAAACAAGACCCATATATATGCTGCATACTAGAGACACACTTCAGACCTAAAGACACTCACAAACGGAAAGTGAAGGATTGGAAAAACATACTCCGTGCAAATGGCAATGAAAAGAAAGCTGGGGTAGCAATACTTATATCACACAAAATAGACTGTAAAACAAAAACTGTAACAAGAGACAAGGAAGGGCACTACATAATGATCAAGGGAACAATCCAACAAGAGGATATAACACTCGTAAATATCTATGCACCCAACATAAGAGTGCTTAAATATATAAAGCAATTATTGACAGACATAAAAGGAAAAATAGACAGTAACACAATAATAGTAGGGGACTTGAACACTCAACTTACACCAATGGAAAGATCATCCAAACAGAAGATCAATAAGGAAACATTGGCCTTATACGACACACTAGACTAGATGGACTTAGTAGATATATACAGAACATTCCATCCAAAAACTGAAGGATACACATTCTTTTCAAATGCACATGGAGAGCTGGCCCCATGGCTTAGCAGTTAAGTGAGTGCGCTCCGCTGCTGGCAGCCCGGGTTTGGATCCTGGGCGCGCACCAATGACTGCTTCTCCGGCCATGCTGAGGCCGAGTCCCACATACAGCAACTAGAAGGACGTGCAGCTATGACATACAACTATCTACTGGGGCTTTGGGGAAATAAATAAATAAATAAATAAATAAATAAATAAATAAATAAATAAAAAAGATAATACAAATGCACATGGAATATTCTCCAGGACTGATCACATATTAAACAAAGTCTCAATCACACAAAACAAGTCTCAATAAATTTAAGAAGATTGAAATAATACCAAGCATCTTTTCTGACCACAATGGTATGAAACTAGAAATCAACCATAGAAAGAAAATTAGAAATACCACAAATATGTGGAGATTAAACACAATGCTACTGAACAACGATTGGGTCAATGAAGAAATCAAAGGACAAATCAAAAAATACCTGGAGAGAAACAAAAATGAAAATACAACTTGCCAGAATTTATGGGATACAGCAAAAGCAGTTCTAAGAGGGAAGTTTATAGCAATACACACCTACTTCAACAAACAAGAAAAATCTCAAATAAACAATCTAACAGTGCACCTAAAGGAACTGGAAAAAGAAGAACAAACAAAGCCCAAAATCAGTAGAAGGAGGGAGATAATAAAAATTAGAGCAGAAATAAATGAAATAGAGACTAAAAAAAATAGAAAAAATCAATGACACCAAGAGCTGGTTGTTTGAAAAGATAAAAAAAATTGACAAACCTTTAGCTGGACTCACCAAGAAAAAAAGAGAGAAGGTTCAACTAAATAAAATTAGAAATGAAAGAGGAGAAATTACAACAGACACCTCAGAAATACAAAAGATTATAAAAGAATACTATGAAAAGCTATATGCCAACAAATTTGATAATCTAGAAAAAATGGACAAATTCTTAGAATCATACAACCTTCCAAAGCTGAATCAAGAAGAAATAGAGAGGCACCGGCCTCATGGCTTGGCGGTTAACTGTGCGCGCTCCACTACTGGCAGCCCAGGTTCGGATCCTGGGCGCCCACCAACACACCGCTTGTCATGCCATGCTGAGGCGGTGTCCCACACACAGCAACTAGCAGGATGTGCAACTATAACATACAACTATCTACTGGCACTTTGGGGAGAAAAAGGGAAAAAAGAAAAAAGGAGGAGGATTGGCAATAGATGTTAGCTCAGGGCTGGTCTTCCTCAGCAAAAAAAAAAAAAAAAAAGAGGAAGATTGGCATGGATGTTAGCTCAGGGCTGATCTTCCTCACCAAGAAAAAAAAGAAGAAACAGAGAATTTGAACAGACCAATCACCAGTAAGGAGATCAAAAGAGTAATCAAAAACCTCCCAAAAAATAAAAGTCCAGGACCAGATGGCTTCCCTGGTGAATTCTACCAAAGACTCAAAGACTTAATATCTATTCTTCTCAAACTCTTCCAAAAATTGAAGAGGAAGGGAAGCTTCCTAACTCATTCTACAAAGCCAACATTACCCTGATACCAAAACCAGACAAGGACAACACAAAAAAAGAAAATCACAGGCCAATATCACTGATGAACATTAATGGAAAAATCCTCAGCAAAATACTAGCAAATAGAATAGAAAATACATTAAAAAGATCATACACAACATTCAAGTGGGATTTATTCCAGGGATGCAGGGATGGTTCAGCATCCACAAATCAATCAATGTGATACACCACATTAACAAAATGAAGACTAAAAATCACATGATCATCTCAGTAGATGCAGAGAAAGCATTTGATAAGATACAGCATCCATTTATGATAAAAACTCTGAATAAAATGGGTATAGAGGGAAAGTACCTCAACATAACAAAGGTCATATATCACAAACCTACAGCTAATATCATTCTCAATGGTGAAAAACTGAAAGCTCTTCCTCTAAGAACAGGAACCAGACAAGGATGCCCACTTTCACCACTCCTATTTATCAGAGTATTGGAAATCCTAGCCAGAGCAATCAGGCAAGAGAATGAAATAAAAGGTATTCAAATTGGAAAGGAAGAAGTAAAACTGTCACTATTTGCAGATGACATGATTTTATATATAGAAAACTCTAAAGAATCCACCAAGAAACTTTTAGAAATAATAAATGAATACAGTAAAGTTGCAGGATGCAAAATCAACATACAAAAATCAGTTGTGTTTCTATACACTGACAACAAAGTAGCAGAAAGAGAAATTAAGAATATAATCCCATTTACAATTGCAACAAAAAGAATAAAATACCTAGGAATAAACTTAACCAAAGAGGTAAAAGATCTGTACACTGAAAACTATAAAATGTTGTTGAAAGAAATTGAAGGAGACACAAAAAAATGGAAAAATATTCCGTGCTCTTGGATTGAAAGAATTAACATAGTTAAAATGTCCATGCTTCCTAAAGCAATCTATAGATTCAATGCAATCCCTATCAAAGTTCCAGCAACATTTTTCACAGAAAGAGAACAAAGAATCCTCAAATTTATATGGAACAAGAAAAGACCATAAATACCCAAAGGAATCCTGAGAAAAAAGACCAAAGCTGGAGGTATCACACTTCCTGATTTCAAAACATACTACAAAGCTATAGTAACCAAAACAGCATGGTACTGGCACAAAAACAGACACACAGAACAATGGAATAGAATTAAGAGCCCAGAAATAAACCACACATCTATGGACAGCTAATTTTCGACAAGGGAGCCAAGAACATACAATGGAGAAAGGAAAGTCTCTCAATAACTGGTGCTGGGAAAATTTGACAGCCACAGGCAGAAAAATGAAAGCAGACTATTATCTTGAACCATACACAAAAATCAACTCAGAATGGACTAAAGATTTGAATGTAAGACCTCAAACCATGAAACTTCTATCAGAAAATATAGGCAGTACGCTCTTTGACACCAGTCTTAGCAACATATTTTCAAGCACCATGTCTGACCAGGCAAGAGAAACAATAGAAAAAATAAACAAATGGGACTACATCAAACTAAAAAGCTTCTGCACAGCAAAGGAAACCATCAACAAAACGAAAAGACAACCTAACAATTGGGAGAAGATATTTGCAAACCATATATCTGATAAGGGGTTAATCTCCAAAATATATAAAGAGCTCATACAACAACAAAAAAACTAACAACCCAATTAAAAAATGGGCAAAAGACCTGACCAGACATTTCTCCAAAGAGGATATACAGATGGCCAACAGGCACATGAAAAGATGTTCAACATCATTAACTGTCAGGGAAATACAAATCAAAACTACAATGAGATATCACCTCACGCCCATCAGAATGGCTATAATTAATAAGACAGGAAACAACGTGTGTTGGAGAGGATGTGGAGAGAAGGGAGCTCTCATACACTGCTGGTGGGATTGCAAACTGGTGCAGCCACTATGGAAAACAGTCTGGAGATTCCTCAAAAAATCAAGGATAGAACTACCATACAATCCAGTTATTCCACTGCTGGGTATTTATCCAAAGAACATGAAAACACGAATGCTAAAGATACATGCACCCTTAGGTTCACTGCAGCATCATTCACAACAGCCAAGACTCGGAAGCAGCTTACGTGCCCATCAAGAGACGAATGGATAAAGAAGATGTGGTGTATATACACAACAGACTACTACTCAGCCATAAGAAATGATGAAATCCAGCCATTTGTGACAACATGGATGGAACTTAAGGGTATTATGCTAAGTGAAATAAGTCAGAGGGACAAAGTCAAATACTACTCATAAGTAGAAGATAAAAACAACAACAAACAATCACATAGAGACAGAGATTGGATTGGTGGTTACCAGAGGGGAAGGCGAGAGGGAGGAGGGTGAAAGGGATGATTATGCACATGTGTGCAGTGATAGATTGCAATTAGTCTTTGGGTGGTGAACATGATGTAATCTATACAGAAATTGAAATAAAATGATGTACACCAGAAAGGTATATAATGTTACAAACCAATGTTACTGCAATAAAAAAAAGGCAGCAAATTATTTTAATCATACACTTGGATAATAATGTAAAAGAAAAAAGGGATGGGGAAGAAGAAATGTTCAGAGAGAAAAGGATAACAAAGGGATGAAAAAATAGAGAAGAGATAAGGAAAAAGAGCATTATACTATAAGCTTGAGGCCTTATACCAGCACCTTGCACAACATCTTGCACATAGAGAGGCAAATCCTTGTTGAATGGATGAATGAATGAGTGAATAAGCAGGAAAAAGGGGAGGGAAGCAAGATATATGAATAACTTAACTTTGTAAATAGTTTTAAATATTAAATCAGTCTCTAAATATCAAGCAGATGTGTCTTTCTATAAATAGGCAGCACCAATGATAATCCTTCCTGGCTCCTCCAGCCAGAAGTGTGTACTGTTGTTTGTTTACCCTCTACTAGAGGCGAATTGGCCACATATCTTCAGCCACATTAGAGAGGAATCCGCCAGCTTCCCTTATGACCAAGGTGTTGATCCCAGAGACAGGGCCACGGAACAGAGCAAAGTTAACAGTTACCCATTGGGCCTGAATCTGTGGTTTGGTTTTCATTGGAATTGTACTCTCAACTAACATGAGATGGAAATGAAGGCTGAATGCTTGTTGACAAGAACTGACCACTTACCAAGTGGTATACATACACACACAAGAAAAACCAACAGTATAAGATTAAATTCTGGGCTTCCAACCCACCAGTCAAAATTTCACAAAGGGTTTCGATTACTAATTGCAAAATAAACCTATCTGCCCATGGGGACTCTTGGGAAAGAGTGTCAGCAACTGGATAATACATATAAACACTTTGTTTGTATAGGCTTAATTGTCTAGCTCTCTGTAAAATGAAAGAATTTAGTTTAAGGATACTTGAACTTAGTATCTAAGGACTACCACAGGCCCACAGTCCTTCTCCTTGGAACTGTATAGAGATCTCTTTCAACTGCTAATTCACGGCTATTTGCTAAAGATGACTCCGTGCTCAGAAAGTTCAGGAGAACAAATCTCAGAGAAAGAGAAACTACCTCTGCCAAATGCCACCTTTCTCCCATCCAAGATTTATGTGCCACCTAAGTATCGCCCATACAGTCTGAAAGCTAAGCAAACAGACAATGCTGACAGGTTTGGAATTGAACAATAGTCACCACAGATATGTTTCTTTAAGGAGAATTCTTCTATTTAAGAGCCTGAAAATTACCTCTCAAATTTAGTTTTTGAAACCAGGGTGTTGAAAGACACTGATTGAGAATCTGGAGCCTAGTGTGTTTTGAGGTTATCTTCGCCCAGACTCACTCTGCAGAGCAAGAAGTGACTCCCTAGAAGAAGGAAAAATCTGGGACCCTGGGCTCAGCGCCAGTTATGCTCAGAGACCTGCTGCCACTTCCAGGCCACCAGGACATGCTGAAATTTCACCCTAGTTACAGGTCTAATGGCAATAGGAGCTGTTTGGGGTAGGTTTCAAGGAGGATGGGCATCGTCTCTTTTGTGAGGTATCTGCTCTAGGTGAGGTAATTACAGGATTTTTGAGAGAAAAAGAAAGACTCCTCAGATACAGAAGTGCAGGCAAGGGAGACTCAGAGTGACTCGAGATTCTCCACTTCATTTAAGTCTAAGCAGAATTCTCCATTTCACATTTTGAGATCTCATTCCTTTCTGATCAATGCCTAACTTTCACATGGGAAACCTGGCAAGGCTGTGATTTCAACTGATGTAATTCTGCAACCTGTACAATTAAGTTTTGCATTTGATTTTCAATAATATAAGCCCTGTGACTACAAGAAATAAAGGATCCTTTTAGGGCTTCCTGGAAGCTGTCTGGTTCTCAGACCAAGAATTGAACAAAGAATTTAAGAACCTGAGGTTTTATTTTCTTTCTGTAAGCACTCCACTATACTCAGAAATATCCATCCTACACCATGGTCTTTGCAGTGATCAATACTGCCACAAGAGCCAAATGCAGCAGCCACTTGGGCCCCCAAAGCACATGCTTTAGTGGCATTTCATCCAATCAACCACATGTGATGATTTGACGGTGATGCCATTGAATGTCATGTGTTACCCGCATTGCACGTCCCATTGGCAAGGGGCTCAGACCAAACCAACCCCCAAAATCAATCTTTCAGAGTTTTTCTCCTAGGACTACTCCTAGTACCAATTTCTAGTTCAGTCAGGGTCCAGTCAATAGACAGAAACCACACAGTAATTCAAACAAGGAAAGCGAAATATAAAGAACTGTTCACTTGGTAAAAAGGTGGTTGACTACTGAAAAGGGTAAAAGAGAATTTTTGGTGTATTTAGAGGCGGCAACTGCAGACCACAGCTATCACTCTTATTGCTGAGGGAAAGGCAAACAAGGAGGAAATTTCAAAATGTAGAGAAGGGCTGCATCGGGCTGATTCAGGCCTCTATGGGATGGCTCAGCTGCTGCAGAAACGTCACCCACCGCTGGGATGAAGGAAAAACTTTCTGGAGGACACTTACTCACGGGAGCCATGGGAGGAATCTACTACCACAAGGAATACTGCCCAGGCCAGCTGCATGCTGATCCATTCCTGTCATAGGACCAAAAAAAAGAAAAAGGAAGAAGATAAATACCTCTTCCTTCTCCAGCTTTGAGAATCCCTTCCACCCTCCACTCCCAACTGGCTGAACCTAACATAAATCTATCTGGCAGAGAAAAAATGTAGTTTGCAGAGTATAGCTCTAGGATCATAAAGTAGGACAAAGAAAGGTGGATTTGGAGCTAAGGGGACATAAATTAATAACTGGAACACCTGAATACAGAAGCTAGGAGTAAAGATGGAGAGAAGCAAACAATTACAAGATACACTTGGGAAGCAGAATCACTCGGACTGGGTGTTAAGACTCCTGTGGGAGGTGAGTAGAAAGAGGAGTCATAATAACCTTCTTCCAGAGAGAAGGGGAAAACTGGGGCTATTCAGTCGTGTATCAAAGTAGTTTGTTTTTGTGGGGGAGATAGAGAATTAAGAATTACATTTTAGACATATTTAATATGTCTATGACACATTCAGGTCAAAGTTTCAAAGGGGCAGATACAAGACAATACATATCTTGAGCTTGGCTGGAGATAAAAATGAGCATCATTGGCATATAGATGTTATTTAAGGTCACAGGACTAGACGATATCATCTATAGAGAAACTGTAGTATATAAAAGGGTCAAGGGAGCTTCTGCCCTGAGAAGCTCTAACACTTAGAAATCAGAGAAGGGATGAGGAGCCAATAAAGGAGACAGAGAGAGTAGCCAGTGAGAGAGGAGAAAAAAATCAGCGGAGTTTGGTGTTGTGGAAGCAGAGAAAGAAACATCTCCTAAAAAAAGTGCTCAACTCAGTCAAAGACATTGAAACTAAAGAAAAGCTTCCATTGGACTTAACAAGATGAGTTTTAATGGACAGAGGAAGAGAGAGGGAGGAATAGAGAAGTGAGGGGTAGCAGGAGGAAATGCTGGATCAAGGTAGGACTTTTAAACTGAGCTGTCCAATGTGGTGGCCACTAGTCACAAGTGGCTATTGAGCTTTTGAAATGTAACTAGTGCAAATTGAGATGTGCTATAAGTGTAAATTACACACCAGATTTCAAAGACTTGGTACAAAAAATATATAAAATATCTCATTAATAATTTTATATTGATTGCATGTTAAAATGATAATATTTTGTATATACTGGGTTAAATAAAATATATTGAAATTAGTTTTACCTCTTTCTTTTTACTTTTCTAACGTGGCTACCATAAAATTTTAAATTACATATGTGGCTCACAGTATATTCCTATTGGAAAGAACTGTCCTAGAGTATGTTCGTATGCTAACGGAATGACCATACATTCCATTGTATGCCAATGGAAGGACCAATGATGATGTAGAAAGAGGAACAGTAAACAGAAGAGGGAAGACTTTAATAAACTTAAGTAGATGGTGGGGGGGGGGCAATCATAGATAGATGGGTAGAGAGAAAGACAGATGTATATAGATAGATACTTGTCACATCCTTTAAACAGAATATTCATTCTTTTAAATGGCCATGAAGCATCAATAAACATTTATCAACATTTAGGTTGCAAATAAAATCTCAATATGCTTCCAAAGGTACAGATCATATTGCAATAAAATAAGAAATTAATAAGAAAAAGATAGCAAACCCAATCTAATCACATGAATATTATAAAACAGGTTTCTAAATAATTCTTGAGTTAAAGTGGAAATCAAGGGTCGGCCCCATGGTTTAGCGGTTAAGTGCGTGCGCTCCGCTGCTGGCGGCCCGGGTTCGGATCCCGGGCGCACACTGACGCACCGCTTCTCTGGCCATGCTGAGGCCATGTCCCACATACAGCAACTAGAAGGATGTGCAGCTATGACATACAATTATCTGCTGGGGCTTTGGGGGAAAAAATCAATTAAAAAATTTTTTTAAAAAGTGGAAATCAAGGCTAAAATACAGAATGTTTAGAAATTAATAAAAAACACTACATTTCAAAACTTATGGGACAACACCAATGCCTTAACTGAAAGGAAAATTCAGAGCTTTTAGTAGCTTATTAATATATGTAGAAAACTGAAAATAAATGTCCTAAGCATTCAATTCAAGAAACTAAAAAAAAAAAAGAACCTTTAAATAAACCAACAGAGAAACTAATAAAAATAAAATTATAAATTAATGAACTAGAAAATATAGCAAAACAACACTGCATAGACCTGATAAATAAAACAATAGTTTTGTTTTTGTTTTGTCTTTGAATACTACAACACAGAAAGCATTAGTAAGTCTGACCAAGAAAAAAAAGGTAGAGAAAATACAAATATATACAATGAGAAAGGGAATATGACTGAAAACAGAGTTCTAAAATTTGCAACATATGCCAATAAATTAGAAAATCTACATGAAATAGACAAATTTTTAGGACAATATAAATTACTAATACTGGCTTACAAAGAGAGAAAATTAGCCCAATAATCAGAGAAGAACTTCAAAATGTAACAAAAGATCTAATTTCAAAAACAGCACTAGTTCCAGATTGTTACCAGAAAGTCTAACATATCTTAAAGAATAGATAATTCCTGAGTTATTTAAATTATTCAGAAAACAAAAATTATGACAAGCTTCCCAATTTACTTTATAAAGAAGTTTAATCCTGATACTAAAAGCTAACAATACTAGCAAAAATAAAATAAAATAAATCTTGGGTCATTTTCACCAACAAATATAAATTTAAAAATCCAAAGTAAAATATTAGCAAGTCTCATTTATCAGACTATAGCATACTTTTGACAGCAAGTTAGAGAAACCCTGACTCAAATTATCTTTAATAATAAGGATATTTCTTGCCTCAGCAGGAAGTCTAGAGGCAGAATAAGTTTCAGAACGAGTTGCAGTTCAATGATGTTATTAAGAATCCAGATGTTTTCCATCTTTCTGCTTTGACGCTCTTGGTGTTATGTCATTCCCAGTTTTGTAGCAACATGACTGCAATTTTTCCAAGTACCCAGACACAATTTCCAGAGGAAGATGAAAAACTGACTCCCTTTGATTTTCACTTAGGAGCAAGGACATTTCCCAGAAGTTCCTCTAGTGGATGTTATGTCTCATTAGCAAGAGTTTGATCGAATGCCCATTCCTGAACCAATCCCAGCAAAAGGCATGGTATTATTTTAGTCCAGAGCATCAGAATCCTATGGAAGACTTGTTACAACACATATTGATGGCCCTATCCCTAGAGTTTCTGGTTCGGTAGGTCTGGCATGGGGTCTAATAATCTGCATTTCTAATAAGTTTCCAGGGAATGCTGATACTGATCATCTTGGACCAGTTAGGACTATCTCTGGAGCTAGAGGTGAGGTCAGCTTCCCCAAGGCACCTGGTTGCACTGAGGATGGATGGATAGATACCTGCTTAGAACTGCGGCTTATCTGCATCTTCAACAAAGAACAATAAATTTGTAGAGAAATGGCAACACAAACGAAAATGGTTTCAGGCTTCCAAGGGCAGCAAGCTGTGGGAAGGTTAATACATGTGAGGAAACTAATGAAGTAAGGTTCGTTTGTAGATTCCTCTGGTACCATTTCTGAGCTGTTCAATGTCTGTCTCCAGCAAAAGGAGAATTTATATCCTGACTTTAGGAAGAAAAGGGAGAGCTTTTCCCGGCTTTGCTACTTCTTAATTGCTTTCAGCTTAAAATAATTTTTAAGTCAAAGAGGAATATTTTGGGTGACATTCTGGTTTCCTTCAGTTTGCCATCTAAAACTTTACCTTCAGAAAGTTTCATGTATTAAAGGCTGAGTTGGAAACTGTGGAGAGAGTTGAGTCAGAAGTTGTGAGATAAGAGATCAGTAAAAGGGGAGAAAAACATAAATTGGAACATGCAGAAAAGAACAAATCTAAGTACATTGTCCATATCTTATTGAATCAGTCTCTTAGTCTTAGGAATAGATCAGTCCAGTTAAACAGTTGTGTCTCATTTTAGGAGACAGTGTTGCAGGTAGGTTTCCACCTAAGTTAGGCCTCTATATGGTACAAGCAATCAGGTATTTAACAAGAGGCATTTCTATGGTAACAAAGGCTAACGGTTGGAGCAAATTATAAATACAATTTTTTAGTCTAGAGGGCAGCCAGTTGAGAAGATTTCTAGATATTGGGCTTGAAGCATCTTTCGAGAGTGGAGTGAGGATGATAGTGGCAATCTGATGAATTTCCTGATTTGTAGTTTGTATGCCTCTAGTGATGGCATGGGGTGTTCTGGTGAACTTTCTGAGTGGCCCGCACAGCAGCAGGCATGAAGGTTGTCCATACACCACATCTGTTACAGTGATTTCTCTGAAGTTTGTATCAACTCATCCAGCTACAGCTTGTAGGGCTCTGGGAAAAGGGCAGCTTTAGCTCTTAGTGATTCCAAGTCAGAAGGTTGGCAGAAAAGTTAGAAATGTTAGTTTGGAGAGTTGTGGCCAGATATTGAAGGAAATTAGAATAATTCAGGATCCATTACAGTTTATAGGTAGATAAAATCTCAAAGACAATGAACAGGGCCAGAACCTAATATCCATAACGGTATGCTATAATTTTCCACTGATACATAATTTTGCTCTCTACAGTAAGACTAATTTATTTGCAAAATAAGTCTAGTCTCATTAAACCTGGCCTGATTACTAACATAAGCACAGCAAAAATAGTGACTGACCACATAGGTCTTCTGAGTTTGCTTTGCTGGAACTTTTCATAAGGAATCTCAAATTAGACTTTTAAAAGCCTCTCGAAGCTAGGAAGCCAACCTGAGGACTCTCCGTCAGACTTTGCCTCCAATTCCTATGAATTTGGGTGAATTCTTCTCTTCTTGAGGTCCCCAAAATATCCCAAGTTTCCTGGGCCTGCCAGGAAGTAACCTTCCTTACTCACCTGTAAGGTGAGAACCCTGAAAGCAAGGTACCAGGGTGTTTTTCCAATGGGCTTTATTGGTTCCCTAAAGTCAACCTTAGTTCCTTAAATCTGTCTGGTCACATCTGATTCTATGCACATCATTCTCAAATACAACATTCCAGTCAAAGCCTGGGTGATATAACCAATGTTTCCAGTGTGTCCTCTTATAAGGAGAACACGTTCTTATTGAACTTATACAAATAATTATATTGCCGTGAAAATAAGAATAGTTAATAAGAATTTCCAAATTCTGGAGAGATCAGGTAGAGAGAAAAAGTAATTGTTTCATCTTTGTTCACAAAGATATACTATACCAAATTGCTATAAGTTATAGATGGCTAAGAAAAAGGTTTCTTTAAATCGGAAAAACAAAACACTAAAGGACCAGCAATTGGTCATTATGTCTGTCTTTACACCAGTACTACAACATTTTGATAACTGTAGCCTTATAATATGTTTTGAAATCAGAAAATGTAAGACTTCCAAATTTGTTCTTCTTTTTCAAGATTATTTTGTCTATGCAAGGTCCCTTGGTATTCCATATGAATTTTAGGGTGAATTTTTCTACTTCTGCAAAAAATACCTTTGGGATTTTGATAGGGATTGCACTGAATCTGTAGATCACCTTGGATAGTACTGACATCTTAATAATATTAAGTCTTCCAATCCATGAACATAGAATATCTTTCCATTAATTTGTATCTTCTTTAATTTCTTCTAGCAATGTTTTACAGTTTTCAGTGTACACATTTTAAATTTTAAACACAAAAATTCCAAGTGGCCACTCACAATAAAATAAATTCGTTACTTTAACTTTATAATCACTGAGCTATCATTGTTTACTTCAAATTTACTGCTTAAATACAGGAATTATTACCTGAGGAGTTTGAGACAGAAACTGCACTGCATGACAGCTTGAACCACAACCAATTTACTCTTGAAATGAATGAGGCCCACATATAAAGAGAGCTGACTATATAAAGGAGAATTCTTCAAATTAACTTCTATGTAGAACTTTTTTTTTTTACTTCTTTTTTTTTTTCGTGAGGAAGATTAGCCCTGAGCTAACAACTGCAGCCAATCCTCCTCTTTTTTGCTAAGGAAAATTGGCCCTGGGCTAATACATGTGCCCATCTTCCTCTACTTTATATGGGATGCCACTACAGCATGGCTTGATAAGCGGTGTGTAGGTCCACGCCCAGGATCCGAACCTGTGAACCCCAGGCCACCAAAGGGGAGCATACGAACTTACCCACTATGCCACTGGGCCGACCCTAGAATACTTTTTTTACTACAGGATAAGTAATTGAAATGTGAGAATCTTCAGCTTATGTATATGTCATTAAAACCCAACAGTAACTGCAGCAATTGTTTAGAATTTAGACTAACATCAAGATTTCTCTGGGAGGAGTATTTTTATCACTAACATTGCTTAGAAGTGCCGGATCTTGGTGACAATAACAAGCAGACTGATTATTATTATTATTATCTTTAAATTCTCAGAAAATGCGTAGGTTGAGTGCCTGTACCTGGGGAGGACTTCTCCCACCACCCACCCTCAGTTCACCCCCGGTACTAGGCCTCAAAGAGTCTGAGTTTGGAAGTTAGCAGGCTATTGCTTTCCAGTGTAGCTTTAATGCCTAGGTGGGTTATCCTGCACCCTTCAGCATCCGTCATCTGCTGCTCTGCCTCTGGAGTTCTTGCCACTCTCCACTCTTCTCCTGGCTGTCTCATGGCTTCTGCTTACTACCTTACCTGACTATCTTTCAGCTTCTACCCCTACTGTGAACTGCTGACTGAATCTGTTATCTTGCATTTTCAGTCACCAAGAGAAGTGACTGCCTCTGGGCCAGACACCCAGTCTTGTGCAAACACCGAGGGCCACAGCCAGAGTGGCAAGGCCATGCAGTCAGCTTTCTTTAGGAGGAAGCCTGGGCAAGGCAGGCATTCAAATTGGTTCCTCTCGGAAACACTTCTCTTCCTGCCATTTTTCTTTCTTTCTTCTTCTCCTTCCCAGCTTCTGGGACTTCTTTGCTACCTGCTTTCTCCCTTTTCTCTCTCTTTTTCCTTTTTCCCTCTTTCCTCTCTATGACAGTCACCGTATATATACAGGTATGAAGCTTTACAAACTTATATTCACTGCCCACTCCATAAAAATAATAAATTCTTCCCTTTGTGCTATGGGGCCTCTTATGTTTAACAAAAAGCAGATGAGAGAATTGGTTACTTAACTCACCATCCTTCAAGCTATTCCAAGTTGGCTTTTTGTCTTCAGTTACCAAATTATTATACCATGTTCTTAAATCTAATCCTTTAACCATTTACAAACAAATTTATTATTTTTGAAATTTACTAAACAGTCTCAGGGTAAACAGTAAACTTTCGGGGTGCTTTATCTGGGAAAAGTAGTGTCAGAATTTTCTACTCTAAAGCCCCTCTGAGAGCTACTCATCATTCTAGCATTTTGGAAGCTGTAGTTTTTTCATTTTTACTCCCACATTTCCCAATTTGCTTTCTTTCCCGATTGTAGATGCCCCGTAGTAGATATGATGGGGAGGAGTGATGACAAAGAAGAGCAGGGGAGAGTTGACCAGCCCCACTCACACAGCAGGCTGATAGCACTGCCCTGATCAATAGGCACAGATTCCTGGGCTCCAGCCCTCTTTCTTTTTTTTTTGAAAAGACAATCAAATTTAATAAGAAAGCTTATAAGAATTGTTTTTAAAAACATAATCTCACCTCCGTAACATTAATTTCAAGTGTTATATATCTCCTCCCACATGCATAAGAAGTTTTACTTAGCTATAATTATAACTAGGACATATCGCTCTTGTATTCCCAGCTGAAGGCAGACAAGAAACTGCTGTTGTGGCTGCAGGAAAGTAGCCAAATGCTTCTCTAATACTTTGGACAATCTAGCCCCACCACACCCACTATGTCTAACAGGTCACAAATATTTATCAATAAAACATGGTCAAACCTTTAGGAGTTCACCACCTAGTGAGAGAGAGAGAGACATCAATCACAATGCACTGTCATTCTTTCAAATGGCCATTGCCAATTTCTTCCCCTTTTCCTTCAACCTGCCCAAAATAGTAAGGCAGAAGAGACCATCAATCAGCCAAGTGTCATAGCCCTCTGAAAATCCCCGCAATCCCTTCCTTCCTCCCGTCACTTGGGAGTTAATTCTAAGGACTTCAAGGTTCTTCCCAACCCTGACAGCTGCCTGAAAACACTTTTTTCTGATATCAGAGCCTCCACCCTCTCAGCAAAGTCAATCCTGCCGTTAGCCTAGCTCTCCCTTGTCCACCTCCTGGTCTCTCCCAGGAACGCTGCCCTTGCCCCTCCTCCTTTCCTCCTTTCCCATGGCACTTCTTGCTAGCCCTTGGGAAAATAGCTTTAACTTTTTCCCTCTGGAAAGGGGCTCTGTCCACGGAGCACCTACCTTCCTGTAGTACTGAGGTTAAATTCAGCTACGTACAAAGGCCAGGCAGGACAGACAACGTTCTTCCGACTTTGTTTGCAAATCGAGTATTTGGGAACTTCTTTAAATTGACAAAGAAATGTGCTCTATCTTGCTCCTCCTTGAAACATATGACCCTTAGTCAACATTTCATTTTCAAAATTTTGACAGAGGGGCCGGCCCCTGGGTGTAGCGGTTAAGCGCACGCGCTCCGCCGCTGGTGGCCCAGGGTTCAGATCCCAGGAGCGAACTAACGCACGGCTTCTCCGGCCATGCTGAGGCGGCGTCCCATATAAAGTGAAGGAAAATCGACATGGATGTTAGCTCAGGGCCGGCCTTCCTCAGCAAAATGGAGGAGGATTGGCATGGATATTAGCTCAGGGTTAATCTTCCTCACAAAAAAAAAAATTAATTAAAAAAAAAATAACAACAACAACAAAAATTTTGACAGAGATAGGGATACAATAGGATAGGATTCATTTTCCTCCTAATTCTACTCTAAGAAAACTAACAGTGCAAGAGTGGGGTTAAAATGACAATAGACACTGTCAGTAAGTGTTGGGGGACCTTCTGAATAAACAGGGAACATATGCAGTCTTAGAAGACCACTCTCCAGTCACTGTTTGCCAAGTGGAACATGGGCCCCGTGTGGCAAGCTCTTCCGACTTTTCTTTCTGTGTGAAATCCAGATATTTTTGTGAAAAATCCAGATATTTTTGTGAAAAATCATGTTTTTTAAATGTTCACAGCTAATTCAAAAGAATTTAAAACGCTGCAAAGGCTAAAGCAAACAAGTTTGCAGGGTGCAAGAGGATTGCCAGGGTGCTACCTCCAGCACTGTACATTCCAACAGGCATTTATCTTATTTTATTGTATTTGCTTAATTTACAACAGGCAGTTCTATAATTATGCCTTTTATAGAGATCAATAATCTGTTTCTGTATTCATTCTCTATATTTGTGGTATATCTGTGTTTTCTAGCCTATCTCCACAACATTATTAATAGCGCCCTAAGGTCAAATTTCTTTCCCTCTCCTTCTCTTTCTCCCCTACAAAAGGAGTTAAGACATAGTACTTTTAAAACCAAAGCTTGGAGTCAAATTAGTTTAGAGATTAAATTACAGTAGCTTTGCAGAGTTTTCTAAAGTACATAGACATTTTACCAGTAATCTTACTGCAAGTCCTTGTTCAGAGAAGAACTGAGTAAACATGCTAACATGCACACACACACTCAGATACACGTGAAAACATCACTATGATGGAAACTGAAATCGCAGTATGTGAATTACTTCTCTTAACACTACCATGTGCTTTCCTTAAGCCTGAGGAGCTCCCTTCAGATGATCTTTCTCACTTCTGAACTCCAACCATTTGGCACCATCCCCCTATCGGTATTTACCCTACATTTTTATCATAACTGCCTGTAAGTCTGCTTCCCTGTAAGAGCAAGAACTGTATCTCTCCATTGTATCACCAGACCTGGCACAGTACCCAGCACATAGTAGGCAAAGCAAGAGTTATTGCATAAACCATTAGCATCATCCCAATAACAGCTACCATTTCCAGAGCACTTACTACGCACTTACTACGTGCTATATATGTGTTTACCTACACTCTCCTGGAGGCTTTCCCAGACCAGACCATCCAGGCCAAAGCAGTACCCCAGTCGCACTCTCTAGTACATAACCTTATTTTATTTCTCTGAATAGGATTTACTGCTATCTATTATATTCTTGTTTAATTATTGTTTGATTATGTCTCCCGCACTAGAATGAAAGCTGCAAGAGAACAGTCATCTTGGCTACCTCGTGCTTGGCTCATAAAAAGCAAATACATGAATCTAAACTTCCCACCTCCTCGTGTGGCAGAGTTGACTTGCACACAGATCACAATAAGTATGTTTTAAAATTTATACTTAGATTTCAGGATGATTGTGTTGAATATTTTATGGTTCATAATGAACTGTGGAAGGGAGGAGTGACATAAAAAAAAGTTTGGTCATATTCCCCCAAGCACTCACTGACATGAGTGCTGGAATTTTTGTTGCAATAAGAAAGCCACTTCCTCTAACATAAGGTCTCCTACATGTCTCGGTCTTGCCACATCCTCTGGTACACAGAGAGTTCATGATGTCTAGGCTGACTGGGGCGGTCAGGACTTCAGACGCGCACACTGACAGAGGAGGGAGTGGAGGGGTAGCCCGACACCTCCGTCGGGAGTGGGCCGTGAGGGCGTGCCGAGGGTCTCCGCGGACTCCTGCGGCTGCCCAGGGCAGCTGGGAGACGGCTGCCGGGGCCTGTCCGCCCCCAAGATTCTCCGCCTTGGGGTTCCCCTTACTACTTCGTTCTACTTCCTTTCTCCTCCAAAGCCCAAATGCACTGCAGGGTCAAACGCTGGGCACCCCCAAGCCTCCCAGGAGGCGACAACACATTAGCGTAGACGCGCGCCAGCGCCGACAGGACCCGGACAGATCAGAGGCCCGCCCCTCGCTCCCGCCCGCGCCGGCGCCGGCGCAACCCCGCCCACCTGCCTGCGGCCCGGTCCCGCCCCTTGCCCCGCCCACCGCTCCCGCCGCGGCCCTGCCCACCCAGGCTCCGCCTTTGGCCCCGCCCACTCCGCCTCCGGCCCGCCCCACGCAGACCCACTTAGCTGCCAGCACCTACATCGCCAGCACCAGCCGCCGCCGCCATGCCCGGAGGTCTGCTTCTCGGGGACGAGGCTCCCAACTTCGAGGCCAATACTACCGTCGGCCGCATCCGTTTCCACGACTATCTGGGAGACTCGTAAGTGGCTACCTGGCAGCCCTGCCCTGGCCTCGGGTTACGCCCGGCCTCGGACGTGCTTTCCCTATTTCTTCTGCCTTCCGTCCTCCTCACCGCTCAGCCCGCTACTCGCCGCCCGCCTCCTGCCCCCACCGGTTCCTGCACGTGCCTCTCGCCTTGTGGCGCCCGCCCAGCGTCGGCGGAGCGCTGCGGGGGGCCGGCGACCCTCGTGCCCGCCCTGCGCCGGCCGCTCGATCCCTTCCCGCCTCCCGCCTCCCGCCTCCCGGCGTGGCTGGGCTGGCCCAGGACGGGGAAGGGGGTGGGGAACGAGTTGGGTTCCCTCAGGTCCCAGGAGCGCAAGGCCGTTGCGGAGGAGGGTTTGTTGTCTCTTTAACTCGGTTTGGAAAACGGTGCGAAGAGCGTGGTCAGGCCGAGGCCCGGTGGGGGCAGGAGCCAGGAGGCATCGGCGGTCACTTCCCGGGACTCGTGCCCAGGGTCGCACCTCCCTCCCTCCGTTCTGGAATTTGCTCCCTGGGGACGATGAGTGTGTAAGGCCAGCGTCAGAGGACACTGCTGCTGGCCGAAAGTTCGGGGAGGGCCCGGCGCGTTATCTGAGGGTTCCGCTTGCTGCAGTGGCATTTGCAGGCTTCTTGGCACAAAACGTAAAATTTAAAACCACCAGCTGCCAAATAAGTGGCTGAAAGACTTTTTGTCCAGAGCCTCCTCCAGTGGCCGGGATATGATTTGGTAACAGCTTTGGGAGGAAACAAGACGACTCTGTATGTAGGTGTGCCCTTCATTCCAGAGCTTCCAACACTTTGAGTGAAGGGCTTTCCGAGGTTTTTCAGTTGCAGTGACCAGGTCTTGCAAGGGTAGGCCATCGCAGGCGCCAGGACACGTGTACCTCCCCACTTTGAGACCTTCTGATTCCCAGTGTGGTGCCCCTCCCCTTTCTGCCTTGCTGCCTGCAGCACGTAACCTTGCTGGTCATAGCCAAATTCGCGAGCCATGATCTAGCTTGCTAGTCATTCCTTTATAACTAGGAGTAAATTGCTGCCGCCCTGCTTTTACAGTTCCTGAATCAGCAAACTTTAAGTTGCTTAGTTTTCATCTGAAACATCCCAGATGTGTCTAGTTATATTGTGATCCTGGAGTTCCAGCAGCCCCAGGACATGTGGTGTTCTAAGGCTTAGCAATTCCTCTCCGGTTTGTATCCTTTTTATATACAGTGTCCAGGTATATATATATATTTATAGACAGAGAGAGAAGGAAGTTGATGAGATTAATCAATGATTGGACAGGGCTATACAGAGAACCTGGGAGAGATTCTTAGACCTTAGGCTTACCCGACTCCTTAAGTCCATTTTCCAGCCACTGATTAATGGAAAAGCTAAGCTTTCTGAAAGAGAGGACTAGGCTAGAAAAGGGATGAGAAATGGAACATTCAGACCTTAAAGGCAGGAAGAGACTTCAGAAATACAGACTAAGGCCAGTCTCATACTCGGAATTCTAAGTATTAGTATTTCTCCAAAACCCCATGAGATATGGAGTAGGTTCCTTCCCATTTCCACCCACAGCTCTCACCTCTATAAAACATAAAATCTTACCAGAACTCTTAGGTTGTATGGATTAAAGTCAAATATTAACATAAAGCATACTTACTACAGCAATACTTATGAATGCTGTAACTATTTAAGCTAACCCTACTTTGGGGGGGTGGTTTGCTGTCATTGTTATGGGCCTCTGGATCTATCTTGATTTGGTTAAAAGTGGTACCTTCTCAAGGAGACACCAGTGGGAACATGAGAAAAATATCTGCATCTATAAACAAATGATATACAGGTCAGCCTTGGGTCAGGCATGGGATAGTATTCCCAAACTTTGGGAAAAGAAGCTTGAGCCCTTCATATCATTATAATACATGGATTTTTGCCTAATATAATTTTTCCAGACTCCATTCTGTATGTGATCTCAATTCAGACTGTCAGTTTTTGTTCCAGGTATTTTTTGGAGAAAAAATTAAAATAATTTCAAACATTACAGGTATCTACCCGTACCCCTGACAATTGGGAACAACTAATTGTTTTGGGGGGCTGCATTTGGTGAGTGAATTGAGCCTTATCATTGTTGCTGTACAGATGTGGTAGAAGCAGCTTCTTCATAGTACATCTTCACCAACAAAACATGTGTTTTCTTGGGGTTAGTGAGTGGGGACCTTTCCCTTAAAGGAGGAAACCTTTTGTCTTTTGAAAATGAGGAAGGAAGGAAATGGGATAATGTAATTGAATTACTCGTAAGAGCAGGAAGCAGTAGGGAGACCTAGAGGGGAAGGCAGGCTATAGTAAGACATTAAGACATTCTCAGAGTTTATCCTACTCCTAGCTTGTGGTAAACTGGAGTTTGGCTTTGGAGGGAGGAGGGGATGTGAAGTGGCTTAAGAACGAGCTCCTTAGCGTGATTCAGCAAAATAAGCCTCTTGACTCACAATGCAAAGAGAATGCCTAAATTCTAATTCATCGCCCCTTTAACAATACAGGAAGAAGTGCGCAGTTCATTTTTCCTCAGCTTCTGGAGACTTTCCCTTAAGTCTCATCTGACACTTAGATCCTTTTCCATAGAATCTAAGGCCTAGATTTTACACATAGCTAAGTTATTTATTTCAAAAGACATATGTCCCTCATTACCCTTTATAAAAAAGTAAACATACCACACCCCTCCCCAGTCCTAAAAATATTTCCTCTCTCTTCCCAGTCTTGCCATAGGGCTCTCCATCATTTTTGTATAAGAAGGTCTTTTCCTTTGGAAGTTGAGTAGTGGGAAGGAGGTACCCTCGTCTCTGCTTTGTTCTTTGTGCTTCAGGAAACTTGGCAAACCTAGTAGAGGTCAGCTTGACATCTAGACTAGATTTAGTCATTTACTAGTTTAGGAACCTGCTTCAGTGTTGTAAATCCATGGGAGTGTGGAAAACTGAGTGTTAACTTTTCCGTTTCAGTTGACAGAGTAGTTTCTGTTGCCAAGGAAAAGGAAATGGTACTCCAAAGTTTCTTGGTGACTCTTCGCTTGAAGCGTGCTTAAAATCTATACAAGTTTAACCTTAGGCAATGATGATTTAAATATTAGTATTTCCTAAGAATGTGTAGTTCTAGAAATCTACATTAGGCTGTCAGTTTTCTACCTGCTTGGTCTGAAGCAAGAAGAAAAAGAAACTGCAAATGAAGAGATAGGTAAAACTCTTAAAGTGCTGTTTTTTTGTCAGGGTACGAATATTAGGTGTCCTGTTTGGCAGGTTAGATCAGTAAAATAGTTTTACAAAAGATTTTATATGCATTCACTTCAAAGAAGCTGAGTGTGGACTTTAATTTTACATATAAGCGGGGACAGGAGCCTATTTATTTCCGATTATGTAATCTACTTATTGTTGCAGTCAGGCATTTGATTAGATTCAGGGCATATTGGGACATCCATTGTTGGAGCTGAATGTCAAGGTCTCTGTGCTTAGAAAACATGTAGAAGAGGGTAAAAAGGGAAAAAAGTTATTTCTGTAAGCTACTTGGTGTGAGTAGCACAGATTTTATTAGCTGAAAAGGAGTTGGGATGGCTCTCTAGCTATTAAAGGAAGCAACACCTTTAACTTCAAGTCTTTTTAAGTATTTATCATGTTGAATTTCATCTTTGATTGAGTTGGTCTTTAAAGATAGGCTTTTCTGGAGGTAAAAAGATCAAAAAGCATTCCTCAACAGAAAAGTTTAAAAGTAATTGTCTTCATAAGCATTCATTTAAAAAAGAAAGTCATTTTTGATCTAGGATTTGTGACTTCTCATTCGATGTGATGTTGATGATAACCTCTTCATTCAGTTCTGACCTTCTTTTCCTCATTTCAGATGGGGCATTCTCTTCTCCCACCCTCGGGACTTTACCCCAGTGTGCACCACGGAGCTTGGCAGAGCTGCAAAGCTGGCACCAGAATTTGCCAAGAGGAACGTTAAGATGATTGCTCTTTCAATAGACAGTGTTGAAGACCATCTTGCCTGGAGCAAGGTATAGTGCCAGTTGGCATATGCTTCAAGGTTATAGATCAAGTTATAAATCATAGAAAGTAGCTTGGACTTTTTGAGGTGAAGGTATAAGTAAACCTCAGATTCAAACCTCACTGATTATTTGAAAACCTGACTTGGAGTGCACAGTGACCTCCACACCTTGCTAAATCCAATGGTTGGTTCTCAGCCATCATCTTTTTTGGCCTGCCGGCAGCTTTCAACCCAGCTGATCACTGTATACGCTGAAATATTTTCCTCTCGGCTTCCAGAACACCACATCTGTAGCTGTTGCTGCTCATGCTCAGACTGAGTTTCATCATCTCCCAACCCCTAATTTATGCTGAAGTTGCCCTAGACTCATTTCTTGGGCCTCTTCTCTTTTGGTCTACACTCTTTCCCTTGGTGAGCACATCCACTAACATGTATATGCTGTGATTCCCAAATTTCCATCTCTAGGCCAGACTCTCCTGGCTTCCACAACCACTGCCTACTTGGCATCTTCCCTGGGATGTCCCAGTATCTCAAACCTAGTGTGTCTAAAACTGGCTCCTGTTCTTAATCCCAAGGGCTCACTATCTCAGCTAATAGCAGTTGCATTTTTGTAGTTGCTCAGGCCAGAAATCCAGGAGCCATCCTCAAGTCCTCTTGTTTTTTCACATCGCACGTCTGAGTCATCAGCAAGCTTGTCTGCTCTGCTTCCAAATATGTCCAGAATCTTATTTGGAAGACTCCCCAGGTATCTTTGTGGCTTACCCTTACCTCTTTCAGGTCTTGATTCAGATGACACCTCATGAAGGCTTTTCTTGGCCTGTTTATCTAAAATTATAGCTCCCTCCACACTCCTCATCCCCCTCTGATTAATTTTTCTCCTTAGCACTTGTCACCATCTAAAATACTCTGCATATTTCTCATCTTGTTTGTCTGTTTCTCCCCACCAGAGTGGAGGCTCAGCAGGGGAGACTCCCGTTTTGCACACTGCAGGAACAAGGCTCAGTACTCAGTACATCCTGGGTGGTTGGTCTGTATTTGTTGAATGAATGAACTGAAGGAATTGTCTACTTTCAACAAAAGGAATTACTTGGACAATAAATCTGTGGTCTAAACTTAACTTGAGAACATTTTAATGATTTTGCTACCATGTGCTACTAAATAATGATGGATAACTTTTGAGGGAAGCCTACTGTGTATTAGGCACTATGTCAAGCACTTCACGTGCAACTGAATAAAAGGTGTAGTACTGGCTTGTGAGTTGGCCTCCTGGGCTACATCCCTTGGCCATTTCATACCAGTTAATCCTAAGTGTCTGAGATTAGAAAAATCATGTATAGGAGAAAAGGGAAGGGCATTTCACTCAGAGAGTTGGATGGACTTACTCAAGATTGCCATCCTAGAAAATGATGGCAGTGTGATCTGAACCTCACACCAGTGCTCTTTTTGATACTAGATGATAGAGAGAAGAAATTAGCCTGATTTAGGATAAAGTTAAGCCAAAGCGTATAGTTCTTTGGTGTTCATGGGTGTCATGTAATGCCTATTATGCAAGTGGCAGGGTTGAGAATTACGGCATAGCAATAATTAAAACCACAGATCACTGAAGGAGGAGTGTATAATATTTTAAAACATAGGAGCATACCCAGGTTCATTTTAGCTGATGAGCTTCTGCCTTAGAAGTTTTCAAAATTGCCACTGCATTGAATAGGAAACAAGCTCTAGCTATCAGAGGCAGTACCCAAACTTTGACACACAACTGGTTATAGAGGAAATCTCAAGCTGCCATAGCGTAGAACCATATTGATTATTGTTTAGTTGTGGTGACTTGATAGGCAGCCAGTGACAGCAGAAGGGAAGGAAAGTTAAGATAATAAAATTAAGGAAGATGTTAAAATGTGTTGTTATCCATTTCTAGTTCATTAATGTCACTTTTATCCTGTCACCTCTCTGTTGAGAAATCCACAAGCGTTCTACATCTGCTATGCCATCAACTTCTGTTTTACTTTCAAGGCTCCACATAGTAAATAGACCTTATTCCGTCTTTCAGTCCTCTTTTCCATTGCTTCCTAAAACTTAACCCAGATAAGTTCCTCATTCGCCAATCAATAGGTTATGCTCAGACTTGCCTACGTGTTTCATTAATATTGCTCCGTTTCCTAGAATGCCTGCCTTTTCTGTATAAAAATCTTGTCCATCCTTTAAGGGCCCAGATAGAAGTCATACCCCTTTCTTGAAGACTTTGCTAACTCAATGGTCCTACAAATGGGGGTGTTAGTATGCTTCCGCACTTGCAATCTGACATTTATATATTATAGCCTTGCGTTTGCTGCTACTTCATATGGGAATCATCTAACCAAATTAGAAGTTCCTTTGAAGGCAGGAACCAGATGGTGTCTTATCTGTATTCCACATGTCTTACTCATCTGTACTTACCAAGTGCTGCATTAATGCTAGAGGAAATAATGAAGGTAGATTTTTTTTTCCCCCAAAAAACCCTTCCAGGGATAGGAAAAGTAGAAGTGAATAAATGAATGAAGTTTTACTAGGGGAGCTGAGGGGGTAGAGAGAGGAGGTGAGTACATTATTGTCCTTTAGTTCAGACTTGAAATGCTTCATTTTTTCTATGTGGATTTCACCCTAGTGTAAATTTACCTTTGCCTTTTCACCCATAGGAGATTTCCCTTTGACTTGTCCTTGAAGTATACATTCAACTCTCCATTCTTATGTTCGCCTTAAGTTTTATTTCTTTTTTTTTTTTTGAGGAAGATCAGCCCTGAGCTAACATCCGTGCTAATCCTCCTCTTTTTGCTGAGGAAGACCAGCTCTGAGCTAACATCTGTTGCCAATCCTCCTCCTTTTTTTTTTTTCCCCAAAGCCCCAGTAGATAGTTGTACGTCATAGTTGCACATCCTTCTAGTTGCTGTATGTGGAATGCGGCCTTAGCATGGCCGGAGAAGCGGTGCGTCGGTGAGCGCCTGGGATCCGAACCCGGGCTGCCAGTTTTGGAGCGCGAGCACTTAACCACTAAGCCACGGGGCCGGCCCCGAGTTTTATTTCTTAATATCTGTCTTACAGTAGCTTAATGTCTGAGTCAGGATGTTTTTGAGGCAGGGACCAGATCTATATAATTATCTTTGCATGTGGTATTATTTCTAGATGTGATGGACTCAATGAATCCATTGTTTCTGATGCTTTTTACAGCATTTAGGTACCCAGACGCACCTTGGATTGGGATCTAACTCTATTCAACTTTTAAAGAGTTTAATGCTGCTTTCTCAAAGCAGTAAAAGCATGCCAAATTTTAAGAGACTTGGGCATGAAAAGTGTCTATGTTTATAACCTACATACTATACCCTACTGTTATTCCTGTCAATGTACAGTTGAGATGAGGAGTGTTCATTCGTTCATTTTCCTATTAAAATTGCTTAGAGAAAAGTATGATCATTATAGTCCTCTTCCCTGTCTTGTGAGATGATGGCTGTTCACTGATGGAATTCAGAGGATATGCCTGGTTTAGATTTCTCTTTCCCTTTTCACCTGCATTTCAGGATATCAATGCTTACAATGGTGAGGAACCCAAAGAAACATTACCTTTTCCCATCATTGATGATAAGAATCGAGACCTTGCCATCCTGTTGGGCATGCTGGACCCAGCAGAGAAGGACGAAAAGGGCATGCCTGTGACAGCTCGCGTGGTGAGTTGTAGAAATCCATTATGTAGAAATCCAGTCATTATGACTGGCCAGGCTATATGTCCAAGTAAATGCTGAGACCAACTAGAGGAAAAAGGGGAATATCTCCAGTTAGGAAATAACTGTTGGTGGCAGTCTCATTGATTATCTAAATGCTGAGCCAAAGTAAAATTTTCAGCCAAATTTTTAAGCTGCTTAATCCATAGCTTTTGGAAATCAATAGAAAAATAAGTAGTTATCCTAAAATGTCATCTAGAATTGAGAAATGTTTTCTCTAGCTTTCCTGATAGCCCTCACTTTATTATTTATTTATTTATTTTTTTTTTGTGTGAGGAAGATCAGCCCTGAGCTAACATCCATGCCAATCCTCTTTTTGCTGAGGAAGACCGGCTCTGAGCTAACATCTATTGCCAATCCTCCTCCTTTTTTTTCCCCAAAGCCCCAGTAGATAGCTGTACATCATAGTTGCACATCCTTCTAGTTGCTGTATGTGGGACACAGCCTCAGCATGGCTGGACAAGCGGTGTGTCGGTGCGCGCCTGGGATCCGAACCTGGGCTGCCAGTAGCGGAGCGCGCGCACTTAACCGCTAAGCCACGGGGCCAGCCCAGCCCTCTCTTTAAAGTGATGGGTTATGTCCTTAGTCATAAGGCAGCTCTGGTTTTGAATTCCTATTTGTTCTGTCCTTACCCACAAGAGAACAGACTTAGTCCCTCATCTGCAAAAATGTACAACTCTGTGAGGACCAGTATCAACTCTATTAGTATTATTTTTATGATAGTCATCCCTAATTAACACACTACCTTCCTGAGGCCTTCCTGAATTCAATTTGCATATCACTTTTTCTTACTTGGACAGCAGAACCAAATATAATTCCTTTCTAAGTTTAGGAAAATAACATGGAGAAGAAAATTATCTGTATTCCCACCACCCAGATTAACAGATATTGGAGGGGGTGGGGGGCAGTTGCCATTGTTTTGTTTTACACCCTTTTTTAATGACTGAAGAGCTTTCTAAGAGGCTTTAATATCAAAAACACTCAAAGAACTCTTTCTATTTATGCATCTGTGTGCTTTGCAGGTGTTTATTTTTGGTCCTGATAAAAAACTGAAGCTGTCTATCCTCTACCCTGCTACGACTGGCAGGAACTTTGATGAGATTCTCAGAGTAGTTATCTCTCTCCAGCTGACAGCAGAAAAGAGGGTTGCCACCCCAGTGGATTGGAAGGTAAAGATGTTAATTAAAAAGGGCAGATGCCCAGTAGGCCTGGAAGGCCTGTGGGACCTGTCTCTAAATGGCTACCCTCAGGGTCTGTGTTACCCAGGGCTCTGTTTCTGGCATGCAAGTACGCTGGGAGGATTTTTCCTCCTGGCTGAGTTAAGATTTGCTGAGAGGCCATTTTCAAGGTCTTTAACACCTTTCATGTAAAACACAATCTCCCTATATTGCTTTCTTTCTTTAGATTATTTGGACAAATTAATTGGTCAGAATGATTCCTTTTCCTAAAAAAGGATTTTTTTTAAACCTTTAACCTTTGCCCGGTGGCAAGATATTTATAGCAAAACCTTGATTGGCCACTTAAGTGATGGCTATAAAACTATTTGGTGTATTAATGTCATGAAGCATTTCATTTCACTTAAGCTTCAGTCTTTTAAACCCATGTAGAATTCTCTGAAACTTATTCATAAACTTTGAATCTCTAGGATTTTTGCGATATGTAAGACATGAATAATATCACAAGAGTATCTTAACGTTGCTACATTTTTAAAATATGCTAACCTGAATACCAGGTTTTGTTGTTTTGTTTTTTCTGACGGGCAAATCATTTAAATTTTGTATCCATTCATTGAACATATGTTTATTGAGCCCAGACAGCGGGCACTGTGGATGGATATAGCAGTGAGCAATATAAAGTCCCTGCCCTCCTAGAACTTACATTCAAGTGGGTAGATACAAACAATAAAATAGTTTATAGCATATTAGGTGGCGACAAGGGTGACAGAATAATCAAGCAGGGGCAGGGAGAATGGGAGCCCAGCTGTGGGAGGGTTGGTTTTATACTTGGTCATCAAGGAAGCCCTTTCTCTTAGGGGACCTTTGGGAAGGACATGAAGAAAGCGAGGGACCAAGTCATGCATATTTGTGAGGGAAGAGCACGTAGGCACAAGGAACAGTTAAGGAGCTTTACCTAAAAGTGAGCTTGGCATGCTCGAGGGAGAGAAGGAGAGCCAGCGTGCCAGGAAAAGCAGCAGCAGGAGGTGGGCTGAGGGGCCAGGGATGAGAGAGGAAGCAGGATTCAATCACGCAGGACCTTGTAGGCCGTGGGAAGGACTTAGAATTAAAATTTTAAAATGTGACAAGCCATTACTGGGTTTGAAACAGGATTATTTCTTGTTAAGATGGGGAGATACTTCCCTCACCAAAGTGTCAAAGATCAACTTGTGAAACCAAATTCCTGGGAGGGGAGAGAGTCAAGAATACTTGATTATTCTCCTTAGCACCTGTAGCTACTTTGGTACAGTTACTCCTTGCCTTTAGGCTTCACTATAAGATTGAATTTCACCATTCTGAATTTCACCATTCTCAATGTCTTTCAATAGAATGGAGATAGCGTGATGGTCCTTCCCACCATCCCCGAAGAGGAAGCCAAAAAACTTTTCCCTAAAGGAGTCTTCACCAAAGAGCTCCCATCTGGCAAAAAATACCTCCGCTACACCCCACAGCCATAGGTCTCTCCGAGGAGTTGGTGCTGGAGCTGCTCGCTGAGCACAAAGAGCCAGAGGACGCCAGCTGCCAATCCTGTTTTCCTGCAGCAATTTCACAAAAACACCCTCGTGTGATCACAGCCAAGGTCTTAAGGTTGCTCTACTAATGGCTTATTAAATGAAAATGGCACTAAATATTTCTTGGGATTCTTTACTCTGGGCCTTCACCAGCATGCCCTTATGTTCATATATCTTAGCACTCTGCTATCTCTCTTTGAAATATATTCTGTATTTGAGACTCACATCTGTTGGCTCTCTGCAGGGTTTGTGATCAATGAGGTAGTGTCAACGAGGTTGAAAAGGTCTGCTTTGCTCATCATAGAATGACTATAAATTTTTCAGCTGTTCTAATCAAATCCTCTCTTCTGTTACCCATTTTGGGGAGCAACAGAACTTGAGGTTCAACTTCCTCTGTAGATAACTAATTATATAACCCAAGAACTTAGAGTAACCTGGATGTTCTTCAATCTTCAGTGTTTTAATCACAGCCGGGGAAAAAACTTTCAGTTCTGAACTTTTCCAGGAGATAGGTGAGGTGAACAGCGGGGGTAGGAGGGAGGGATCTTTAAAAAATTTGCTATAAAGAAAATTTCTCAATAAATTTTTATCCAGAGAGGGAGGCTACAGAAAAGGCTCCACTTGCCTGCCAGGGAGGTGAGGCAGAAGGTGTGAACAATATGACAGTGCCTTTCACACAGAGTGTTTCCCAGGTCAGTCTGCTCTGTGCTGGGTGCACGTGGAAGGGCACGGCTTGGGAAGAGAGGAGCGGGTGATTGACGATGGTTTATTGTAGAACTGTTCTTGCATCGGGGAGGCTATTTTCTGAATTGGGGGGGGTGGTCAGTAAATAAATCCTTTGTTAAAACTGGATCAGCGAATTCTGTTGTCACAGTTTGAAGTACTAGTTTAGACTCATGTCCTGAGGGCAGAGGTTTCCTTCTTACTAGGATTGGCATTGGTACTTTTCTCCAGAGATGCATATATGAAATTTCATGTGATGGAAATGGAGGAGCAGCTGACGGACACGTGATTTCACCACATCTCAGCCCACTCTGCTCCATCCTGTTACGTGCCTGGGTCCTGTTGTCCCTTGAGTTTGTGACCCCTGCTGTAAAGAGCTCTCCTTACCTAATGCCTTAGTGGGATTGCTGGGCTTAAGAATATGAATCTTGAGGATAATGGTACAGGTCTGCTTTTCTAATCACTCTGTACTCATGGTCTCTCAGACTTATTATACTGTGCTAATAAGTCCTAGGTTTAGAAAGAAGTGTCCCATACCTGGTATAATCTCTTGCATGTAGCCCTCTACATGTTTATTGAGTAGAATAATGTAAAACATAGTCCCTGGTGCCATGTGTCAGACAAGACATTAAGCCTTTAGTTGCCTTGATTTCTCCACATGTAAAATTTGAGTCACACTAAGAAGGTTGAGAGTATAGGTGAAAATTCCAAGTTACACAATATCCTGGGGAATGCTTGTCTGAAAGAGACCTAAGGGGACTGGTCCTGCTTTCACCTCTTCTCTGAGTCACAATCTATTTTGCCCTTAAAGAACGAATACTATCTGGTCTTCTTATAGCACATCTCTTATGACTAATCCCTGGCTCCTGGTTCATGTCACCTCCCTAACTGTTAGGTTCCTCACTGCTCTCTTCGCTTGCTCCTTGCCTTCTTTAGTCTTTGTCTCCTGAGAGTCTGACTTCAGCTTTCTTTTATAGTAACAGTTCAAAGTCTAATCTCCAACACTAATTCAAACTTGAGTCATATGTTTACCAACCGTTGGAACATTTGCCTTTGAATTTGCAAATTCAAAATCAAATTCATCATCTTTTCCCCCAATAAACCTGTTGCGCCCCTCATCACTAACTCAGACAGCCAAACCTTGGTGATTTATTTGGCTACCTCTACTCTACCCATATAGATGATATCACCATAAAAACTGAAAAAGCTCGAAGAAAAGGTGGCCACATACCCTCAGATTGAGTTCTGGCTCTATCGCTAAGCAGCCATGAGACTGTGCAAGTATTCTTTTCCAAATATAAAATACGTAATGAATATGCATTTCCAGGGAAGAAGTGATCCTAAATACATGTTAATACACTTTTGGGCATGGAGACTAGAGTTCCCCTATCGAGAATTGTTGCTCTCAGTTTTCATAGGGAGTACAGGAAAAAATTGCATTGTACATCCAAAGAAGTATTAATTGAAATTGAATTAATATATGACCGTTGTGGCTATGAGAAACATAAGGAATTTGAGAGGCAGTCCATGTGACTTCTCAAAAAATCAGCAAATGCTTTGGCTAGAATAGTCTTCTAAGATTAGCAAAGTGATAAACTTTTGGCCCTTGTGTGGTCTTCTTGCCCCAACTCTGATCTCACCTCCAATCTCCACTCTAAGGGTAGGGATCTGCATTGAGCAGAAGCTCAGCAAAGGGGTAAGGAGCCACGGTGGCTGTATCTAAATGGCCAAGATGCCAATTACTGGGTGCAGTGAACTAGCATAGTGATTTACTCCATTTGACCTCACCCCTTTGGGGCAATGGAAATTGAGGAAATACTGACAACTGATTCTAGCATAAAGAGTGCATTAACTGGTTAAAAGGTCACCACCACCTTCTTGTCAGTGATTGGTTCAGAAATGGTCATGGACTTCAATTCTTGGAGATGAGACACAAATAGAGGATTGTTGGGATTTCTGGAATTCTTGAGAGCAGTTGGAAGCCTTATTTTTTTTTTTTTTTTTTTGGTCTTGCCACCGAATATGAAGGAGAAAACATAAAGCACTGGTTGCTGCTGGCAGCTGTCTTTACAACCTGGGAGTGGGGAACCTGCCATAGAATGAGGAGGCCGTAAAGTCAACAGCAGAGTGGAGAGAAAAAAGAATCTGATCCTTCCTTATCTTCACTGAGTACCAACCGCAAACCCATCCTACCTCTTGACTTATATTACATAAAATAATAAATTTCCTTAGTGTTTAAGCCTTTTTGAGTTGGGTTTTCTGGTACTTGAGGTCAAAAGCATCCTAACTGATATGCATGGAATGAAGTATTGTCCTCTAGTTGTTTCAAATATATGCTAATGTGCCTCCTAAGCGAGATTGTGGAGACATCTGTTTTCTGCTACTTCTTTATCCCCTATACGTGTAGATCTCAAGCTTCATTATGCATTAAATCACAGGAGAACCGTGTTTAAAATGCAGAGCCCAGTAGTCTGTCTCAGAGATTGACTCTGTAGGTGGCCAGAAATTCTTCATTTGTAGCAACTCAGGTGATTGTGGTGCAGAGTACAGCAGACACTGCACACCCAATATCCATCTCCCCCTTATTCTTTACCAAAAACACACAGGTTGTATTAAGGGTGGCAAGGTGAGGTGCCAGTTAAAATTCATCTTAAGATGATAGATTGGTGTGGCCATGTGACAGTGCTGGCCTGGGATGGGGTCCCTTCCTGATAAAAGGCAAAGCCTCGTAAAGAAAAAGCTTCTTGCCCTACTGAAAAGCACGTGGGATGCCTGGAGTTACCGATGTCATTTTGCCACCGTGAGGGTAAAAGTCACAGGCCAAGGAGGAAAGAAGAGGAGGCTACAAGGAGCCTGGGTCCGTGATAACTTCCTCGAGCAGCTGCGCCAGTCCTGTTCTATTTGCAGACATCTTGTTACATCAGAAAAATTAAACCCTATGTGGTTCTGCCATGGTGGCCAGGTTTCTGTGATGTGCAGCCACACCCGATATTTGCTGACACAGGTGCCCCGCAGACCACTCTGGCAAATATTACCCTATTACCCTAGGTATCCAGAAGGTTCTCAATAGTTAGTCTTGACTTACTCTCTTGTATTTCCTTTTATTATTACCTCTATTATGGTTGGTTTTCCCTAGTGTAGAGAATCATGTGTTCTTTCAAAGTCTTGTTGAGATGAAAAGGAACAATGGATTCTAAATAATTAAACAGAGTATAAAATTCAACTTTATTTGACTTTTAAAAATAAAATGAAAAGTGATATCAAACATTACTATGCAATGTAAGAGTGTTAATTTCTCCTAAACTTTGCTTTCAGTAACTAAGATTGTGGAACATTACTAAGATTGTTCCTTTTTTCAATATTTACTAAATTGGGAATGGGAGGGGAATAACTTTACTATGAAAAATGTTAGGGAGGTACTAATTATAGCAATATCATAAATCAGAATTATAGATCCTATGCTCTAGACAGTAACATGTTTTTGATAACTTGTACTCTATTGTAACTGGCTCTCAGCTGGAAGCAGGGTCTCATTTGTTTTAGGATATATTATCCGGAAGAACTTTTTAACATCTCATGTATAATGCAACTACTTAAAATTAGAGAATTTATAGCAGTCCATCAACTGCTTGTAAAATAAATGCAGCAGTAAATTGTTTCAGCAACTTCTAAGTAAACTCCTTGCCAGATCATTCTTCAGCACTTGAACCAGGATATTAGCTCAGACTTTAACCCGACTCCACACATCACATTAGTGCCGTTAATATCCTTTTCTAAAGAGGGATTCTATTTCCAACTATAAAAGAAAGTCAAAAGTAAAATATTAGACTATGAGCATTTCAGGAAAAACTTACTATTAAATGCAACCAGAAAACTTACTGAAAAGTTTCCATTTTATTATCTGGAACATTCCCTCTAAAAGATCTTACATATTAAGAGCTTTGAGTGATACATTATAAGTAAATACATGTGCATCTCTGCACCATCAAAGGTTATCTTGTAAAGAAATGCTACGTTAATTCAATTCGAGTAGTCTGTCAAGGGGCACTTAAGGAGAAGAGAAATGTTAGGAGAGTTGAATTCCAGTTACCTTTGTGACTGATTGCAAGGTAACTGAAAACTTTTTTCATAAATCAGAATGAGAATTTTTTAAAATAATGGGGCCTGGAAAAGACAGTGACAAATGAGGAGCCAATTTCTTGACTCCCAGTTAGGTTTCCCATTTGAAATAGGGTCCCTTTAAGAAAGAGAAGAGGAAGACCCTAGGAAGCCTGCCTAAAAAAAAAAACTAAGTTGCTTTGTTTAAAGGAACCATTACCCATAAGTTTGCTCAATGCAACTTTCCTTTCCCCAACTAACACACTGCAAAACACCCTGATTGTCATAGATGACAGTGGCAGGACCAGAATTTCTATTAGAAGGGTCTTAGGTTGACTATCTGGTTGGGGATGTGGTGGGCTAAGGGACTTCTCTTGAAGCTTTACGTCTACAGCATATCATTTTACCTTAGAAGGCGTATTTATCTGGGGTGATTTGGCAACTGGGGGAGGGAGGGTGCTGAAGGCCCCTGAACCCCGTCCTTGGCACTATTACTGCTACCTGGCCCACTGCTGCATTTGCCTTGTGCCCTATCGCCCCATCGGAGCTGTCTTCTCCTCCACTCCACTCAGCAGTAACAAAGACCCTTTGAATAATGAGTCTTCCAGGGCCCTCTCTCGCCACCAGAGGCAGGATACTGCCTCTACTGTGTCCTGGCCCAATGTGACTAGCCCCTCTCCCTCCTCAACTCTAGTCATGATTTCCAGCACTTCTGAAACTTTTCTAAATTAGCCCTAATTGCTGAGGAAAGTAGGAAAAAATGTCAGGGCAAAACCTAACTGACTCTTCATAATAAAATGTTTTGAAATCTCTTGTTTTATCTTAAAAATTCATGCAAATTTGTCATCCTACTCCATAACGTGTGTTTTAATTTAAAGGAACTTTTTAAACAACCTAGTGGTTAAATAAGTTTTCTCCCTTTAAAAGATCGTCAAGTAAAATTGATACTCTAGGAAGATGCCCACGATCAGCCTGTGGCTTCACATACCCCCTGCATAGCACCCACACATCCATAGGGAATGCAGACTCCAAAGGGAGAAGCATCAATATTTAGATGCTAATATCTAACTGTATACATGATGATGTCCCTCCCCATCCCTAATCCTATCGATCCCTACTTTTGAACTAAACCTCAGGGGAAGGAGATGAGGAGGGGAAAATTGGGAGAGGAGGGACCTGGGCCAAAATTATGTCTTTCAAAAATATTCTATAGGGGGCCGGCCCCATGGCATAGCGGTTAAGCGCTCGCGCTCCGCTGCTGGCAGCCTGGGTTCAGATCCTGGGTGTGCACCGTTGTCAGCCCATGCTGTGGTGGCGTCCCATATAAAGTGGAGGAAGATGGGCACAGATGTTAGCCCAGGGCCAGTCTTCCTCAGCAAAAAGAGGAGGATTGGCATGGATGTTAGCTCAAGGCTGATCTTCCTCACATACACAAAAAAAAATTCTATAATTTTAATTTTTAAGTAATTCAGGTAAGCTTTATCCCAGTTTTTCCAAATTAATGAGTTGCCGTTGAGTCTCTTTTCTCTCCACCTACATTTTGCTACTTGACTTCACAATTTGTTTCAGCTGTGGAGTTTAATATTCACAATAATAAAAATCTAATCAAAGTGTTGAGTTTATTACCTCATCTTTTCCAGTTATATTCTCTCTTGGTCATTCGAAGACCAGTGTTGGCTGAGCCAATCCAAATACATGCATCAAACAGAAAAGCTGAATTAGCGTTTCAGAGTAAAAGTAGCACAAAAATATTTTGAAATATCAATTTGCTTTCTCCTCTTTCAAGTGGGCTCTTTACTTTCTTCCCTCAGGGTTTTGTTAATAGTTTCCCAAAAGCCTAGTACAAGGGCTGACAAACTCAAATGAGAGCAAGGAGGTCACACACATGGTTAAAGTGGGCTGTATATAAGACAAGAGGGAGCAGCGTGGACTGTGGCAAACTGGAGAGCATTGCTTCCTCTCTGTAGGAGGCAGCTGATACTCGGCCCTGTCTGATTGTCGCCACATACAGGAATGAGGACCAAGTGTTGACAGACCTTCAGATTTTTTCAAGAAAAGCTCAAAATCTGAATTTTTTTAAGTGTGAAATTTATGGATGTTTCTACTTGGCAACTAATTTTAAAATGTTAACAAGTGTATGTGGGTCAAATCCACTGTACTGGCTGGATCCAGTCCATGGGCCTACATTTGTGACTTTTGTCCCAAATTCATTGGGAAATACAGAGTGATGTGTTCCCCTTCATCTAAAAATGCTTCCAGAGGGCCTAAGGAAGGAGACAGGCCTACAGGCACAGGAACAATAGGGACCTGTGCCCTGCTTCCTGAAGTGCTTAAGATCTCTGACTCAATAGCCCTCAGGGTGCCGAAAGGGGCCTAACACAAGGCCTGAGCTCCCAGCCTTGCCATAGACTCCTGCGCCCCAAGAGTGCTGTGGAAGCAACAGAGTGGCTGACCTAAAGAGACTGTGAGGGCTGAGGGAATGTCATCTCAGTGTCAGCCAGTTGGGACAGGAGATCTGGGAGCAGAGGGAGCTCCCAAAATCATGGTGATGCATATGACCCTAGAACAGGGCATGGAAAGTGAGCCATAAGAATGTCTGAGGTTGAACTTGCTTCTAGGGGAGAAGTGGAATTGCCTATTGAATGTCTGCCTTTCCTCTCATGACGGCAGAGACCTTGTTTGGCTCACTCACTAACTAGCATTTAGCACAGTGCCCAGCACACAGTGGGGTTGCATTTTATAAGTATTATGCAAATGAGAAATAATGAGATAAAATATTAATAAAATGTCACTTTATGCACACAATTTGAAATCATGTAAACCCTTCCCCCTGAATTAACAATTCATTAAGAATTATATAATGCCTAAGCTAGCAGGTCACATGAATTGTAAACACTGGGGTGGTGCCCATTAGAGATGCAAATCAAGGATGACTGTTTTCCAGCTGGGGCAGCTGGGAGAGTGGTGAGATGGGGCTTGGTAAGGCAGGGATGCTGAGCTTTGAGTGAAAGATCTTGATGCATTTTCTCTAGAGCAAGGCTTCTTTGTATATTGCTTAGCACCATACAATGCTGTATTATGCTTTGTATAATACAGCAATTGGGTGCTAATATACATTTAGTGACTTACTTCGTGACTACAAAGTGCACCTCAAAGCAAGTCATTTGAATGTGGCTGTGACCATGGTTTGGAACACTCAGTAAGCACGGGCCAGGTTCCATACTCCCTTTGGTTATTGGAAGCAAACCAGCTCCCCAGATCTGGGCCTGCAGAGAGTGAGTCTATCTCCTCCCCATTCCTGCTCTGCTGCCAACAGCACTATGTGGCAGGAACAGAGTCCAACACAGAAGCTGCTCTCCTCTGGCTGCTCTCCCCTGGTGTGGAGGGAGGGACATGAGAGAGGAATGAGCCACCTGGATTTCAGTGTCTGGAAGTCTTTCTTATGTGACCTCCCACAAGCCATGTGGCAGTCAGGGTGAGCCCAAAGATGGGGACTGATGATAAACCCACACTATGCTCTCAAATCATTTTCTTAGAATTAAATGAATTTTACATGTATCAAAATTCCTTCTCAATGGTTTTCCTGCCACTAATGCACTATCCCTTACCCACGCCCTTGGAGTTCTTATTTTTGACAGGCTCAGATGCTTGGATCACCAGCAGCTTGCATAAATCTGAAGTTCCCTGAACCTAAACAGAAAAGTCAACACTAGTCAAAAGAGCATTCTTTGATCTCTAAGCTGGCTGCTTCCTAAACTTTCCAAAGAATATAAGAAATAAGCTAACACCTAGCACTGGGCCTCCAGCCTAAGCTCCATCTTTTTCATTTCAAATCCTCTTTAATGTTGCTTTAAGAAGACTTGGACCAGAAAATTATCTTTGGCGTATTTATAGACATCAGAAAGGAAATTTCTACACCTTACTTGTAACCAGACTGGCGATTCCTAGTTTGGAAGCAAGGAATCCCCCGCATCCACTGAGTGCCTTTTATTCCTGCATTGACGGTCAAGGGTCAAGCCTTCCCAGGTGCAGGACTGTTTTCTTTTCTTAGAGCTTTTGGCCTATGTGTCACAAAATCTGCCCTTCCAGAATGCAAATAGCATACAAGTAACAATTATAACTATCATTTCTAGATACCACATATTATCTCATTTAATCCTCACACTAACCCTATGAGATGGCTGCTGCTACTATCCTCATCTTACTAATGAGGAACCGGGGGGTCAGAAGGCAGCTTGCCTATGCTCACACACCTGGTGGGCATCGGGGTCAGCTTTTGAATCCAAGTGCCATGTGCCTGACCCCAAACCCTGGTGTCTTAACAAACTAAACTGTGGGTGTTGCTCCCACTGTCCCCTGCCTCATCCACCCCTTCCTTCAAAGCTGAAGAGATTTTCATTTTCCATTAAAAAACATTTAAATTAACTTTATCTTCTGAATTGTTGAGAGGTACTAAATAAGAACATTATGAAAGGGGAAGTTTGCTAACTTTTCTAGGACGTAAATTTTCATTTAATTAATGACCTTTCCCAGCCTGAACAGGCAGAATGGGTCTCTTCCAAAGGGGAGAAGCTTACTACCAGATTAAATAGAAGTCAGCTCTTCTCAGGCCTTTTGGTCCTCCCCCCTCCTGGGCTCTGCCCTCCGTCACCCTGTGGTCCAATGGCAGGCAGGCAGGTGGCCCATAAGGGACCTTGCTTCTGATCTTCTATCCCGTTATGCCCCAGGTGTTCACACTTCCCCCTTCCTTACAAAGGCATGGAATGATAAGGCCCAGGGCTCACTATGTTGGGCCCGCAGCCCCTATTGTGGCAACAAAGCAGTGGGTCCCCTACTCAACCCTCTTCTTATCAACCAATGCAGACACTTCTAGAGCCACACTAGCTTACAATGTTGTTGCCTTGGTGTGCACTAGGAAAAATGGACCCTGTCCTTCCTCTGGGGAGGCACAGCCTCACACCAGGGCAAATGGCTTGGTAAGCAGAGAACAGGCAGATTCCAGCCCCTACTTGCCCCTCGGTCACACCCTTGTGCAGGGCACAACCTGTGTAACAGTACACAGAAGCTCTGGGTATGTTTTGACTCTTTTGTTAAGGGTGGATGAGAACTGCAGGGTCTTTACAGGTTAAATTTATTTTTAAGGTGGTCGGTTGAGTTTTAAAGTCACTTATGGGGCACCAGGAAAAGCAAATGACTCCTTAGAAAGGATCCTCCTTACCTGCTCACAGGTTTTAGGTAAAACGCAAGGTGCAAGATATGGTACCTCTGTCTTAGTATCAATTACACTGCCGTACACAACAATAACGAATTTCATGGTCGCATTATCAATAGTCATTTCATTGTAGCTTGATAAAGTCTTCACACACGCAAGATTGAGCGCCACACACTTCTGAAACGTTAAGTCCTACAATAGAATTACATTTTTTCTATAAATCATACAAAATGACACATGGTATCAAGAAGAAAGCAAATTCACTTATTTAGCTGAGTTCTTTGAGGGTGTCAAAAGGCATATGGACCCTGGGACCAACAGACAGAATTTACTTAGAGTTCAGCATGGCCTCTGACAAGATTATGAACTCAGAGTTTTTATGTTGCTCCTGTTGAGCGGTCCCAGATGTGCTTGCCCAGCCTGATTTCAGCCACAGCAGGGTGGTCAGCTACGCCTCGTGGATTTCCATTTGCACGAGACCAGAGTGGTAAAGATGCGTAGGTCTTACCTAGCAGTAAGCAAACATCCCACTTGACAAGAGAACGAAGAATAACCAAATAATGCAAGGCACTGAGTCTGAGTCATACTTCAAGGCTCAGAAGCATAGACTTTAGAGCTGGAAGGGAGCTGTTATGGGTTGAACTATGTCCCCCCCAAATTCATACATTGAAGTCCTAACCCCCAGTACCTCAGAATGTGACCTTATTTGGAAATAGGGTTGTTGCTGATATAATTGTTTCAGTTAAGATGAGGCCATGCCAGAGTAGGGTGGGCACCTAATCCAATATGACTGATGTCCTTATAAAAAGGAGAAATTTGGGGGCCGGCCTGGTGGCGTAGTTGTTAAGTTCGATGTACTGGGCTTCAGCAGCCCAAGTTTGTGGGTTCAGATCCTGGGGGTGGACATACACCACTCATCAAGCTATGCTGTGGCGGCAACCCACAAACAACATAGAGGAAGATGGGCACAGATGTTAGCTCAGAGCAAATCTTCCTCACAAAAAAAAAAAAAGGAGCAATTTGGACACAGGCACACATACAGGGAGAACTCGGTGTAAAGATGAAGACAGCCATCTACAAGCAAGGAGGGAGGCCTGGACCAGATTCTTGCCCACAGCCCTCAATAGGAACCAACACTGCCAACACCTCGATTTAGGATTTCTAGCTCCAAGAACCGTGAGACAATAAATTTCTGTGGTTTAAGCCACCCAGTTTGTAGTACTTTGTTACGGCGGCCCCAGCAAACTAATACAGGAGGTTAGAGGTCAGTCCAATGATAGGAATCTCCTGGACGGGGCCCTGAGGGGCCGTCAGCTCACTCTGAACATCTCCAGCCACAGGAAATGCACAGCTATAGGACCCAGCCCTCAGACCTTGGTCCCTGGCAGACAAATCAAACACTTAATTGCCAAATGCACTAGCACAGCTGGGGCAACAAAAACATAACAAAATTAGCAAACTTATCTAGAACGTTGCAACCAGAGAAATCCAAGAAAAAGCTATTTTGGTTTTTTTATGCATGTAAATTTTGAGTTGTATGGTTTAGAGAAGGAGGATGCAGCATAATCTTACAGTGCCTACGGGTTCTAGAAAAATCTTAAATGGCTAGTTCTTTAATGGAAAAAGACTAGGAGAAAATAAACCAAAGTGCTAAATAGAGATTCTCCGGAGACTAAAATTGGGTTAGAAAGTTATTTTCTTATGTTTTGTATCTGTATTTTCTAATTTATATAATGAATATGTGTTCCTTGTGAATTAAAAAAATAAAATAAAAGGACATTCACCTTATTATTGAGTCAAGTTTGACTCCGTATAGTTGCTACTTATTGGTCCTAATTCTCTCCTGTGGAGTTTCGTACTAGACTCTAAACTGGTCCTACTTCTCATGAAGAGGCAAGGCAAAAGAAAAGAGAAGAGAAGAATCTAATTCTCCTTACCCTTCAGCTAAAATTTTTCTGAAAATTATTATTGCCACATAGTAAAAGAAACATGACTGCTTTAGCATGACATGCTATTTTTTTTTTAAGATTTTATTTTTTTAGAGCAGCTTTAGGTTCACAGCAAAATTGAGAGGAAGGTACCAAGATGTCCCATATACCTCCTACCCCTACACGTGCATCGCCTCCCCCATTATCAACGTCCCCCACCAGAGTGCTACATTTGTTACAATTGAGGAACCTACAATGACACATCATAATCACCCAAAGTCCATAGTTGACATTAGGGTTCACTCTTGGTGTTGTACAATCTGTGGGTTTGGACAAATGTACAATGACATGTATCCATCATTATAGTATCATACAGAGTATTTTCATTGCCCTAAAATCCTCTGTGTTCCACCTATTCATCCTTCCCCACTCCAACTCCTAGGAACCACTGATCTTTTTATTGTCTCCGTAGTTTCACCTTTTCCAGAGTATCCTATAGTTGGAATCATACAGTATGTAGCCTTTCAGATGGCTTCTTTCACTTTGTAATATGCATTCAAGTTTCCTCCATGTCTTTTCATGGCTTAATAGCTCATTTCTTTTTAGCGCTGAATAACATTCCATTGTCTGGATGTACCACAGTTTTTTTTGGATAACTCATCTACTGAAGGACATCTTGGTTGTTTGCTTCCAAGATTTGGCAAGTATGAATAAAGCTGTTATAAACATCTGTGTGCAGCTTTGTGCGTGGACATAAGTTTTCAGCTCCTTTAAGTAAATGTCAAGGAGTGCAATTGCTGGATTGTACGGTAAGAGGATGTTTAGTTTTGTGAGAAACCGCCAAACCATCTTCCAAAGTGACTGTACCATTTTGCATTCCTACCAGCAATGAATGAGAGTTCCTGTTGCTCCACATCGTTACTAGCATTTGGTGTTGTCAGTGTTCCAGATTTTGGTCATTTTAGTGTGTGTAGTGGTATCTCACTATTGTTTTAATTTGCATTTCCCTTCTGACATATGATGCGGAGCATCTTTTCATATGTTTACTTGCCATCTCTATATCTTCTTTGGTGAAGTGTCAAGATCTTTGGCCCATTTTTTAATTGGATTGTTTGTTTTCTTTTTCTTTTTTTTTAAATTATTTTATTGAGGTCATATTGGGTTATAACATTGTGTACATTTCAGGTGTATATTATTATATTTCAGCTTCTGTATAGACTACATCGTCTATACACAGTGTACCACCAATAGACTAGTTTATATCCATCACCATACATATGTGCCCTTTTACCCCTTTCACCCTCCCTTCACCCCCTTCCCCTCTGGTAACCATGAATCTGTTCTCCTTATCTATGTGTTTCTTTGTTTATCTTCCACACATGAGTGAAATCATATGGTTTTTGTCTTTCTCTGTCTGATTTATTTCACTTAGCATAATACCCTCAAGGTCCATCCATGTTATCACAAATGGCATGATTTTATTTTTTATGGCTGAGTAGTATTCCATTGTATATATATACCACATCTTCTTTATCCATTCTTCCATTGATGGGCACTTGGGTTGCTTCCACGTCTTGGCTATTGTGAATACGCTGTGATGAACACAGGGGTACATAAATCTCTTTGAATTGTTGATTTCATGTTCTTTGGCTAAATACTCAGTAGTGGGATAGTTGGATCATATGATATTCTATTTTTAATTTTTTGAGAAATCCCCATACTGCTTTCCATAGGGGCTGCACCAGTTTGCACTCCCACCAGGAGCATATGAGGCTTCCCTTTTCTCCACATCCTCTCTAACACTTGTTATTTCTTGTCTTGTTAATTATAACCATTCTGACGGGTGTGAGGTGATATCTCATTGTAGTTTTAATTTGCTTTTCCCTAATAATTAGTGATGTCGAACATCTTTTCATGTGCTTGTAGGCCATCTGTGTATCTTCTTTGGAAAAATGTTTGTTCATATCCTCTGCCCATTTTTAGATTGGGTTGTTCATTTTTTTGTTGTTGAGTTTTATGAGTTCTTTATATATTTTGGAAATTAACCCCTTGCTGGATATATGATTTGCCAATATTTTCTCCCAGTTGGTGTGTTGTCTTTTCGTTTTCTTATGGTTCCCTTTGCTGTGCAGAAGTTTTATAGTCTTATATAGTTCCATTTGTTTATTTTCTCTTTTGTTTCTCTTGCCTGAGTAGAGAGGTATTCGAAAAGACACTGCTAAGACCGATGTCAAAAAGTGTACTGCCTATGTTTTCTTCTAGGAGTTTTATGGTTTCACATCTTACATTCAGGTCTTTAATCCATTTTGAGTTAATTTTTGTGTATGGTGTGAGATAATGGTCTACTTTCATTCTGTCCAGCTTCCCCAACACCATTTATTGAAGAGATTTTCCTTTCTCCATTGTATGTTCTTGGCTCCTTTGTCGAAGATTAGCTGTCCGTAGATGTATGATTTTATTTCTGGGCTCTCAAATCTGTTCCATTGATCTGTGTCTGTTTTTGTGCTAGTACCATGCTGTTTTGATTACTATAGCTTTGTAGTATATTTTCAAGTCAGAGAGTGTGATACCTCCAACTTTGTTCTTTTTCCTCAGGATTGCTTTGGCTATTTGGGGTCTTTTGTTGCCCCATATAAATTTTAGGATTCTTTGTTCTCTTTCTGTGAAGAATGTCACTGGGATTCTGATTGTGATTGCATTGAGTCTGTAGATTGCTTTAGGTAATGTGGACATTTTAACTACATTTATTCTTCCAATCCATGAGCATGGAATATCTTTCGATTTCCTTATGTCTTCTTTGATTTCTTTCACTAATGTCTTATAATTTTCAGTGTATAGGCCTTTCACCTCCTTGGTTAAATTTATTCCTAAGTATTTTTTTCTTTTTGTTGTGATTGCAAATGGGATTGTATTCTTGATTTCTCTTTCTGCTAGTTCATTATTAGTGTACAGCAATGAAATTGATTTTTGTATGTTGATTTTGTACCCTGCAACTTTACTGTATTTGTTAATTATTTCCAATACTTTTTTGGTGACTTCTTTAGGGTTTTCTATATATAGAATCGTGTCATCTGCAAATAGTGAGAGTTTCATTTCTTCCTTTCCAATTTGGATACCTTTTATTTCTTTTTCTTGCCTAATTGCTCTAGCTAAAACTTCCAGTACTATGTTGAATAAGAGTGGAGAAAGTGGGCATCCTTGTCTTGTTCCTGTTTTCAGAGGAATGGCTTTCAGTTTTTCACCATTAAGTATGATGTTAGCTGTGGGTTTGTCATATATGGCCTTTATAATGTTGTGGTACTTTCCTTCTATACATGTTTTATTGAGAATTTTTATCATAAATAGATATTGGATCTTGTCAAATGCTTTCTCTGCATCTATTGAGTTGATCATGTGATTTTTATTTTTCATTTTGTTAATGTGTTGTATCACATTGATTGATTTGTGGATATTGAACCATTCCTGCACCCCTGGAATAAATCCCTCTTGATTGTGGGGTATGCTCTTTTTAATGTATTTTGTATTTCATTTGCTAATATTTTGTTGAGGATTTTTACATCTATGTTCATCAGAGATATTGGCCTATAATTTTCCTTTTTTTGTATTGTCTTTGTCTGGCTTTGGTATCAGGGTAATGTTGGCCTCAAAAAAATGAGTTAGGAAACATCCTCTCCTCTTCAATTTTTTGGAAGAGTTTGAGAAGGAGAGATATTCAGTCTTCTTTGAATGTTTGGTAGAATTCTCCAGAGAAGCCATCTGGTCATGGACTTTTGTTTTGTGGGAGGTTTTTTTTTTTTTTTTTTTTATTGATATTTTAATGGTTTCTAACATTGTGAAATTTTGGGTTGTACATTTTTGTTTGTCCATCACCCCATATATGACTCCCTTCACCCCTTGTGCCCACCCCCCACCCCCACTTCCCAGGTAACCACAGTCCAGTTTTCTCTGTCCATGTGTTGGTTTATATTCCACATATGAGTGAGATCATACAGTGTTTGTCTTTCTCTTTCTGGCTTATTTCACTTAACATAATACGCTCCAGGCCCATCCATGTTGTTGCAAATGGGACGATTTTGTCTTTTTTTATGGCTGAGTAGTATTCCATTGTATATATATACCACATTTTCTTAATCCAATCGTCAGTCAAGGGACACTTAGGTTGCTTCCACTTCTTGGCTATGGTGAATAATGCTGCAATGAACATAGGGGTGCATAAGCCTCTTTGGATTGTTGATTTCAGGTGCGTTGGATAGATTCCCAGTAGTGGGATGGCTGGATCATAGGGCATCTCTATTTTTAATTCTTTGAGGAATCTCCATACCGTTTTCCATAGAGGCTGCACCAATTTGCATTCCCACCAGCTGTGTATGAGGGTTCCTGTTTCTCCACATCCTCTCCAACATTTGTTGTTTTTTGTCTTGGTGATTATAGCCATTCTAACGGGCGTGAGGTGGTATCTTAGTGTTGTTTTGATTTGCATTTCCCTGATGATTAGTGATGTTGAGCATCTTTTCATGTGCCTATTGGCCATCTGTATATCTTCCTTGGAGAAGTGTCTGTTCATTTCCTCTGCCCATTTTTTGATCGGGTTGTTTGTTTTTTTGTTGTTCAATTGTGTGAGTTCTCTATATATTATGGAGATCAACCCCTTGTCAGATGTATGTTTTGCAAATATTCTCTCCCAGCTGGTTGGTTGTTTGTTCATCTTGATTCTGGTTTCATTTGTCTTATAAAAGCTCTTTAGTCTGATAAAGTCTGTGGGAGGTTTTTGATTACTGTTTCAATCTCTTTACTTGTGATTGGTCAATTCAGATTCTCTATTTCTTCTTTTTTTTTAAAAAAAAACATTATCTTTTGATGTTAGCCCAGGGCTGTCTTCCTCAGCAAAAAAAAAGAGGAGGATTGGCGGACGTTAGCACAGGGCTGATCTCCTCACAAAAAAAAAAAAAAAAAAAAAAATTATCTTTTTTTTTTTAATTTTATTTATTTATTTTTCCCCCCAAAGCCCCAGCACATTGTCTTATGTCATAGCTGCACATCCCTCTAGTTGCTGTACGTGGGACGCGGCCTCAGCATGGCCGGAGAAGCGGTGCGTCGGTGCGCGCCCAGGATCGGGATCCGAACCTGGGCCGCCAGCAGCAGAGCGTGCACACCCAACTGCCAAGCCACGGGGCCGGCCCTCTATTTCTTCTTGATTCATTTTGGAAGGTTGTATGATTCTAAGAATTTATCCATTTCTTCTAGGTTATCCAATTTGTTGGCGTATAACTTTTCATAGTATTCTCTTACAATCCCTTGTATTGCTGTGGTAATTTCTCCTCTTTCATTTCTGATTTTATTTATTTGAGCCTTCTCTCTTTTTTCTTAATGAATCTGCCTAAGGGTTTGTCAATTTTGTTTATCTTCTCAAAGAACCAGCTCTTAGTTTCATTAATCGTTTCTATTGTTTTTTCAGTCTCTATTTCGTTTTTTTCTGCTCTGATTTTTATTATTTTCTTCCTTCTACTGACTTTAAGCTTTGTTTGTTCTTCTTTTTCTAGTTCTTTTCAGTATAGTGTAACGTTGTTTATTTGAGATTTTTCTTGTTTCTTGAAGTGGGCCTATATTACTATAAATTTCCCTCTTAGTACCACTTTAGCTGCTTCCCATAAGTTATAGTGTGTTGTGTTTTCATTTTCATTTCTGTCTATGTATTTTTTGACTTCTCCTTTGATTTCTTCATTGATCCAATAGTTGTTCAGTAGCATGTTATTTAGTCTCCATATATTTGTGACTTTCCAGCTTTTTTCTTGTAGTTGATTTCTAGTTTCATAGCATTGTGGTCAGAAAAGATGCTTGATATGATTTCAGTCTTCTTAAATTTATTGAAGCTTGCTTTGTTTCCCAACATATGGTCTATCTTTGAGAATGTTCCATGTACACTTGAAAAGAATGTGTATTCTGCTGTTTGGGGATGGAATGTTCTATATATATCTATTAAGTCCATCTAGTGTTTCATTTAAGGTCACTGTTTCCTTGTTGACTTTCTGTCTGGATGATCTATCCATTGAAGTGGGATGTTAAGGTCCTCTACTATTATTGTGTTGCTGTCAATATCTCCCTTTAGGTCCGTTAATCATTGCTTTATATACTTTGGCGCTCTTGTGTTAGGTCCATATATGTTAACAAGTGTTATGTCTTCTTGGTGAAAAGTTCCTTTTATCATTATATAATGCCCATATTTGTCTCTTGTCATCCTTTTTATCATGAAGTCTGTTTTGTCTGATATAAGTATAGCTACACCCACTTTCTTTTGCTTGCCATTTAATTGGAGTATCATCTTCCATCCATTCACTCTGAGCCTCTGTTTATCTTTAGAGCTGAGATGTGTTTCCTGGAGCAGCATATTGTTGGATCTTGTTTTTTAATCCATCCAGCCCATCTGTGTCTTTTGATTGGTGAATTCAATCTATTTACATTTAGAGTGATTATTGATATATGAGGGCTTAATACTGCTATTTTATTTCCTGTTTTCCTATTGTTCTATATTTCCATTGTTTCTTTTTCCCCTTGTATTTCTGACTGCCATTTCAGTTTGGTGGTTTTCTGTGATGTTTTTCTCAGTTTTCTCCTTATTTATGATTTGTGACTCTGCTCTGATTTTTTGTTTTGTGGTTACCATGAGGTTTGTATAAAAGACTTCATAGATGAGATAGTCCTTTATCTGATAGCCTGTTATCTCCACTAGCCTATGCAGGTTCTGTCCTTTTCCTCTTCCCCTTCTATATTTTTGTTGTCACAAATTATTCTTTTTTTGTGTTGTGAGTTTGTGACCAAATTCATGTGGTTATAGTTATTTTTGATGCCTTCTTTCCGTTTATCCTTTATGTTATAATTAAGTGTTTACTAATCTATTCTGATATAGAGCTACAATTTTCTGATTCTGTCTGTCTATTTCTTTCAGGTAGGAGGGCTCCTTTCAACATTTCTTTAAGGCAGGTCTAGTGGTGATGAACTCCCTCAGCATTTTTTTGTCTGGGAAAGCTTTTATTTCTCCATCATATCTAAAGGATAATTTTGCTGGATAGAGTATTCTTGACTGATAGTTTTTGTCTTTCAGCATTTTGAATATAACATTTCACTCCCTCTTAGCCTGTAGGGTTTCTGCTGAGAAATTTGCTGAAAGCCTGATGGGAGTTCCTTTGTAGGTTATTTTCTTCTCTCTGGCTGGCCTTAATATCCTTTCTTTGTCATTGACTTTTGATAGTTTTAATATTATATGCCTTTTTTGCATTGATATAATTAGGAGTTCTATTAGCTTCCTGTATTTGCATGTCCAGTTCCTTCCCCAGGTTTTGGAATTTCTTAGCTATTATTTCTTTGAATAAGCTCTCCTCCTTTCTCCCTCTCCTCTCCTTCTGAAATGCCTATTACCCCTATGTTACTTTTCCTAATTGAGTCAGATAGTTCTCAATTCTCTCAGAATTTCTTTGTTTTTTTTAAGATCTTAGTTCTCTCTCCTCCTCCACCTCAATAATTTCTAGATTTCTATCTTTGAGCTCACTAACGCTCTCTTCCATATATTCTGTTCCATTTTTATTGCTTTCTACTTTATTTTTCATCTCATTAATTGTGTTCTTCATCTCCAGTATTTCTGTATTTTTTTTTTTTTTTTTTTTTTAGTGTTTCAATCTCCTTGGTGAAGTACTCCTTTTGTTCACTAATTTTATTCCTGAGCTCATTGAACTGACTTTTTGAGTTTTCTTTTAACTCGTTGAGTTTCCTCATGACAGCTATTTTGAATTCTATGTCAGTTAGATTGTAATCTTATGTAACTTCAAGTTTGGTTTCTGGAGAGTTGGCATTCTCCTTCTGTTCTGCAGTGTTACTGTAGTTCTTCATGGTACTTTATCAATTGATCCTTTGCCAGCACATTTGTGGTAGTAACCACCTTTCTTATTTGGGTACGTCTTTGGTTCCTTTGGTTCTGAGCTGCTGCTTGTTGTATTTGAGAGCCTGCACTTTCCACCCTCCACTGCCTCTGCCAGAGGCATTGTCTTGTGCCCTTCTTGTGCTGCTTGTGCCTCTGAAGTTGCTGGTGCCTTGCTGTTTTTGATGTTGCTGCACTATCAGGTGTTGCCAGCAGGGTCACTCGGCTGCAAGCGCTTCTGCTGCTTCTGGGGTCACCTGGGTCTCGTGTTCCCCTATTTGATCTCCATGGGATCTCCACAGGCTCAGGTGCTGCTGCCCATGCACCACCTGCACTGCTGCTCGTGGGTTATCTGGAGGTGCTGGCAGCACTGCTGTCCAGGGGACTGGGTTCACAGGTGTTGCTGTCACTGCTGGAGGCCTAGGATCTTGTATGCAGCCCCCACTGCTGGTAGAGCGGGTGTCAGGGTTTCCACTACTAGAGGTTGGGTCTCAGGTTCTGCTGTGGTTCCTAAAGCCTCAGGTTGCAGGTGCCACCCGCCACTGCTGGGGGAGGAGCAGGGGCTAAGCCACAAGTGTTGTTGCTGGTCCTGCAGTCTCTGGTCACTGGTGCACACCACTGTGCTTTTTGAGACCTCAGGTCAGGGCACCCTGCTCCTCCTGGTAAAATCCATATTTTGGTTGCTGTCCCCACTGCTGGAGAAACCAGCGCCACTGCCAGGGGAGGAGGAGGAGGCTGGGTCACCGGCACCACTCTATCTCCTGAAGCTTCAGGATGTATGCTGGGGCTCGGCAGGGGCCACAGCTTCTGATTGCTGGTACTGGCATGTGTGCTAGTGGTCTGCTCTGAAACCTCGGATCAGGCAACCCTGCCCCAACTGGGGAAATTCACGTTTTGGATGCTGTCCCCACTGCTGGGAAGACTGGGGATTGTTTGTTTTCTTAATTAATTAATTTTTTTTTTTAGGAAGATTGGCCCTGAGCTAACATCTGTTGCCAATCTTCCTCCTTTCTTCCTTTTTTCTCCCCAAAGTCCCAGTAGATAGTTGTATGTCATAGTTGTACATCCTTCTAGTTGCTCTATGTGGGATGCTGCCTCATCATGGCTTGATGATTGGTGTATAGTTCCACGCCCCGGATCCGAACCGGCGAATCCCAGGCTGCCAAAGCAGAACAAGCAAACTTAACCACTACGCCCCTGGGCTGGCCCCTGTTTGTTTTCTTATTGCTGAGTTTTAAGAGTTCTTTGTATGTTTTGGATAACAGTCCTTCATCAGATGTGTCTTCTGCAAATATTTTCTCCTAGCGTGTGGACTGTCTTCTCATTCTCTTGAGACATGATAATTTTTTAATCCAACAGCTACACGAAGTCTCTCAATTCAGTCAATATTGTTGAACTTCAAGTCTGTCACTTCCCCAGTTCCTGACTCATAGCAGGGGCTCAAATAATTATTAAATAGGATATAAATATAGGATTGTAAATTGTGCCAGTCCAAGAACAGTCTTGAACTACTACTTTTTGGAGAGAAAGTTTATAGAAGAGGCTCAGGTAACTCAATAAAGATTTTGAAAGGGCAGGAGATTTGTATTAATGTAGGTAAATAGAGTAGACTATAATAAAACACCAGACCACATGTTCGTTAACTAAGTCTAATTAATGCTACGCTTGGTTCTTGGGGATCTACCTATTTAATATTTGCTGAATCTGCTTTATTTATTTAATTTTTTTGAGGACAATTAGCCCTGAGCTAACATCTGTTGCCAATCCTCCTCCTTTTTGCTGAGGAAGATTGGCCCTGGGCTAACATCCATGCCCATCTTCCTCTACTTTATATGGGATGCCGCCACAGCGTGGCTTGATAAGCAGTACGCAGGTCCACACCTGGGATCTGAATCTGTGAACCCTGGGCCACCAAAGGAGAGCACATGAACTCAACCGCTACACCACCAGGCCAGCCCCTGAATCTACTTTATTTTTTTAAAGGGATGACTGCAGGTATCCTGGGAAAATTAGCTGTGACAAGAGGATTGATGACCTGCCGGAAGTCAGGATAAGAGAGTGGTTAAAATTCTGAAATCTAATTTTAGAAAATCGGACATAACCTTCCTCTCTGTCTTTGTCTCAAAAATATGAAATGCATTTTGTAAAAATTACAGTAAATTAAGGTTCATTCATATTTTAATCATGTAACTTACCTCATCAATGAGACTTGATTCAAAATACTGATAGGCAGTACTGAGAGCAAGCTTTAGCCATATTTTATATTCCAGGGATGGCCAGAAGACATCAAAGCCTTCATATAAATCCTCCAGGGAGATAAAGCAGGCCTGAAATGACAAGGTATCGAGCAGCAAGCTTGATTTGGAACTAAATTACAAGACCATCAGAAAACAAGATGCCTGTAGATTTTATCTTCATCTAACCTCTTAGAAAAACTATCAACTCTAGTATGATTATGATACTCTGCCATTTAAAAGCACTGTATTGTGGAGAGGTTGTTTGCTATGTATAAGATAATACAATTTACAGTCCAATTAAAGCTATAGACTTAATAATAGGAAATTCATAACAGTCAACAGCTATGATAAGGGATATGGCTCATGAGCCCAAGATTTAGGAACTAAGACACACAAACTTATCTGTTTTTACTGACACAGTAGGTAAAGTGGGCTCATTTACCGTATTTGTTTCCAGAGGCACATGGTTTACCTGAATAAGGAAGACTACTCTTTCAGGATCCAAGATAAATGAACTTCAATGAATTCACTTCAGTCTTGTGAATAAATTCATGCCTTCTATCCTCTTCCAGAAGTGAAGTAGTATGAAATTGATAAAGCAACATTCCCTCTTTTCCTCACACCCCTAAGACTCTGGACCCTGCTCTATTGCATCTAACAGTCCCAAAAGCTTGAGAATTCTTTGTCAGCGGGAATTTTAGCTCATTTCTATTTGAATCCCCCATAGCTAGTGGAATATCAGGCTGTTTACTTGTTGAATACATAGGCTCGTATTTAGCAAGTGAAAAATGGAAGAAAGAGAGTTTAAAAACAAACAAGTATTCTTTAAAAACGCTGCTCAATAATGGCGGCCATTTATTGAGCACCTATACATGCCTGGCGCTTGACAGAGGTATTTTCCTAATCTTCATAACATCAAAAGTTAGATAGTCTCTCCTTTAATAAACAAAGACTCAAAGAGGTTAAAATACCTTGCTCCAGATCCCACACCCAGGATGTGAGACACTAAATCTGCCTTCTCACAGCTAGTCTATACTGCCTCACAATAGCTGGTTGGGTGACTAAGTAAGATATCAGAACCCGAAGGAAGAAAAGATGCTAGCATTCCTTATTTACTTGAGGAAGAATTAATTAATAACCCACAATATATAGAACCAATTTCTTACCTGTAAAATAGTTTCACAGATGGCAGTATACTCAATTTCACGCTTAAGCAGACAGCTCAGCTCTCCAATTATGTCGCCACTAGTACAGTACTCTGTAAACATGGTTTTGGACTCTCTATCAGGCTGTAGGCTACTGTCTATTCCAAAGGTAGGAGGTGAACTATGCAACTGCCAAGGGAAAAAAAAATGTGCAAAGGGAAATACAAAATTAAAAACTGCTGACCAAACCATAAGAGCTCCCGCTGTTTCTTGCAATTATTACAGTGGAAGGAAAAGATTCTTTATGAATCCTTTCAGGTGTGAAGGACAAATGGGGCTTCACAAAAATCACAGTTTCTTGCACATTTCAACTCTCCAAGGCAAGGTTTGTCTCCAGTCTTTAGCTTTACAGATGACCCCTATTTACACATTTCTACTTAGACCTTCCTTATATAAAAATCCCACCAAAAGAAGTAATTGCAGTCTGCAACTAACGCAGTTACCCACTCTATACTCTATTAGGTATTCTTACCATAACGGGCCAGTGCCTCAGGTGGAAAAAAACTTTTGATTGCATGGATGCATAAAACAGATATCATGAATTAATATGCCTCCAAACCAAGCCATGATTTCAGCAAAAGCCTTGTCTCTCTTTAAAATGCCTAAGAATAATTACCATGAGACATTAACAGAAAAAGTTTTTAAGATGAGCACAGGATAGCTGAGTCACATCAGGGAAAAGAACTGGTAGACATGGGTAGAGGAAGAAGAAAAGTATCAGATTTCAGACGGAAGCGGAAGAAATCAAGCAGAAGGATTACAGAATTTTCCAGAAAGTTTAGCTGTAAACATCAAAGAGAAAGGCTGTTGTTCAGGACACAGGATACAGGGAACAAAGGGTCACTGAGGAAGGTGCTCTGAAAATTGCGTCCTCTGCTAGTGATTACCATTCAGACTTTCAGAGGCATTCATGCTTCCAAAAGACTGAAATTTTTTTAATTTAATTTTGAATGCAGCTCAAAGGCCCTTTGAGCAATGAAGAATGACTCAGCTTTTTATAAACCCAGAAAAAAGATAACACCTATGGTAGACAGAATTCTAAAGGAGTCCTTCCAAGATTCCTGTCTCTTTGTCATTCAGCCAAACACTAATCTAGGTACCACTGTGAAGGGACTTTGCAGATGGAATTAAGGTTACTAATCAGCTGACCTTAAAGAGATGATAGTGGATTATCCTGGTGGGCCCAATGTAATCACTTGAGCCCTCAAAAGTAGAAAAGGAAGTAGAATCAGTCAGAGAGATGACCATCGTAAGAAAGATTGAATGTGCCTTAGCTCTGAGATGTAAGTGCCTGCATGCAAGGACCAAACAGGAGCTCTAGGAGCTAGAGGTGGGCCCTAGTCAACAGCCTGCAAAGAAGCAGGGACTTCTGTCCTAAACCTGTAAGGAACAATTCTACTGACAACCTCAATGAGCCTGGAAGCAGATTCTGCCCCTAGTTTCCAGAAGGGAGTGCAGCCCTACAGACCCCTTGATTTTGGCCTTGTGAAACTAAACAAGAGAAACCAGCTAAGCGCATAGGACTTCTGAACTACAGAACTGTGAGATCATAAATCTAAGCTGCTAAATTTGTGGTAATTTGTTATGGCATTTATAGAACACTAATATCACATCTTCAGTCCAAATATCATTGGACTTATATGTTAAGAAGCCTTAGCCAGTTCAGTCATTGCAGGAAAATTCCCAAAAGAACATGTTATTTTGTAGCTTTTAAATGTTTGATTTGAGGGGCCAGCCCCATGGCGTAGTGGTTAAGTCTGGCATGCTCCGCTTCAGCTGCCCAGGTTTGCGGGTTCAGATCTGAGGCGTGGACCTACACCACTCATAAAGCCATGCTGTGGCAGCGACCCACATACAAAATAGAGGAGGACTGGCACAGATGTTAGCTCAGGGCTAATCTTCCTCAAGCAAAAAAAGAGGAAGATTGGCAACAGATGTTAGCTCAGAGTGAATTTTCCTCACCAAAAATAAATAAATAAGTAAATAAATGTTTGATTTGACATATTTAATAAATTTTGGTAGCAGTATAGTTTTGTTATGATTCTAATGGGAACACAGCATATGGGAGGAGCTAAGCACATGGATTCTAATGGAGGCAGCAGAGTATAATGGCTAAGGACACAGATACTGGAGGCAGACTCCATGGGCTCACAGCCCTCCTTGACCTTTTACCATGTGCCCTTGGGGGGCAAGTGAATCAATCTCTCTGTGCATTAGTTTTCTCATGTGAAAAACAGGGTTGTTATAAATATCATAACGTATTGCCATTCTTGACCACCCGTTTAAAAATTACAACAGACCTCGTCACCTCTCCGTCACTTCTAATATACCATATATTTAACTTATTTATTTTGTTCATTGTCCCATCTCTTTCTATGCCTCTACTAGAAAGTAAACTCTAAGAAGGCAGGGATTTTTGTGTGTTTTCTCAATTCCATGCCTAGATTGAACAGTGCCTGCTGCATGGTAGTAATGAAGTAAATATTTGTTGAATGAATGAGTGAATGATGAATGAAAAGTGCCAGACACTTAATAAGTGCTATACATGTGTTAGTATTATATTTATTATAATGGTTTATTTCCATGATCAATTTTGGTATTTTTAAGGTTTGAAATACCCATTCTAAAATTAGAAAGCCAAATATATTATTCACACTACAATAAGGGTTTGTCACTCATAACCAACATCTAGAATCTAGGAGTTATTTGAGTCATAAGCTGGGGCTCACCCATGTATTCAGCTCCTAGTATTCAGATTCTAAAGGAGTCTTGTCCTCCTCACTCTACTGACTTCTTTCTCTCTCTCTGGTCACCAAAATCCTCCTATTGGTCAGATTATTTTTGGTCCTCATCCTATTTGATTCTGTGAGGATCTGACATTACAGTCCATTCACTTATTCTTGACTCTCATTACCTTTAGGTGAGTAACTCAACCTCTCCAAGTATTGAGTTCCTTATCTGAACATCATGGAAAAGACTGCTTTCTCCCAGGATTATTGTAAGGAATAAGTAATGACTGTGAAAGCATTTTGTAAAATAGGAAGCACCTTTTAGATGTTGGTTATTATCATTATCTCTCAGCTGTAGTGTTCACTCTGAGCAGAAATGGTTTCATTTGGAAAAGAGATTATGTTAAAAATTTGAAAACTTCTTGGTTCCTAAATTTCTCTTTATGTTATAATTACATATTTCAAAATACATTTTCAGTAAAGAATAAATTTGCTAGTCGTTAGTGCCATGGAGTTGATTTCAATTCCTAGCGACCCTGTGTACAGCAAAGCAAAACCCTGCCCGGTCTCTTTCGCGACATCCTCTCACCTTCCAGCGCTGTATCAGACAATGCTTCACTGAAAAAATGGAAAGTTTTTTTGGGAGTGGGTGGGCACTTTCTTCTTCCTGGTCTTAGTCTGGAAGCACCATTGAAAACTGTCCACCGTGGGTGACCCTGCTGGTATTTGAAATCCCAGTGGCATAGCTTTCAGCACCATAGCAACACACAGTCGCCACAGTATGACAACTGACAGACGGGTGGTGTGGTTCACTGATAAGGAAATGAACCCCGGCCTCAGCAGGGAGAGCACCGAATCTTAACCACTAGACCACCAGGGCTGGCTATACATATATATATAATAGCATTATATATTATATGTGTATTACAGCATTCATCAAAATTGATAATTAAATATTTGTGAGATTATATGATTAACGATACATTCTCCTGCTAGACTGTAGGAGAAAGTACATGAGTTTGGGGGCCAGAATTGAAATTGAATAAAGAGTCCCTTACAACTGCCAGTCCTGAAATAATTAAGTAGATTCCTTGTGGCATTTCACCTTCTTTACAAATGACATCTCCATAATCAAAATAGGCAAGTTTTGCTCTTTCCTGAGGAAAAAAGAAAAGAAAAGTCAATACAAAAGCTCCATAGCCTACTTTTCTAAGTAGAAATAAGATTTTAAAAACTAAAATGGTTTTCAAGTAGCATAAAAACACAAACAATATTCCTTGGTTTGTTAATGAATTTAACATGCTGACATATCTCATTAACTTTTAGAAAGAAAGGGAGAAGCAAGCAAACTGTAGACTTTGAGATTAGGACCTCACACAGTGACGGATAGAAACACCCAATAAACGTTAGGTTGGGTAGATGTTTACAGTAAAGTGTGTTAATTCTGACAAAAGAGTTAGGGACAGGATGCTCTGGAAAAATCCAGAAAGACCACAGAACCATGTCTTGGGTATCCAGGGAAGACTTTACAGAGGAAGGAACAGCTGAGCTGAGACCTGAAGGAAGATCAACCAATAGCCAGGATACAATGAGCTGAAGACCATTCAGGGCAGAGGATTTAGTATATGCAAAGATCCAGAAGCAAATAGAATATCTGCAGTTGGGGTAAGCAGAAGATTCAATACGTCTCAGGCAGGGAGGGGTGGAGACCAGGGCTGAGTTATCCCTTAGGCTTCAATGGACACAGTGCCTATGGTTCACAATACTTGTAGGGACTCAAAACAATATTTTAGTTCCTTTCAAAATCAGAAGGGAATAAAAGAACGTTTAGGTAGAGGAAAATGTTTTAATACCGAAACAGTTAGTATTAATATATTCATCTTTATCCTAACATAGTCATAAAGTATAATTTTTTGTACTACTTTATGGAGGAAGAGGGACAGTAAGGCAAAAGTGCCTAGGGCCCATGAAAGTCATAGTGCAGCCCTGGTGGAGGCAGGACTGGGGAGGTGAGCCAGAGCCAGGTCTTGAAGGGTCTCATCGGCACATTAAAGAGTTTGGGCTTTTCCCAAAACCAGGGGGAACCACTGAAGGGTTTGTAACAGGAGAATTATGGTGACAGGTTTGCATTTTACAAAGATGTGTAGGAAACATATTTCCAAATATGGAAATGGTTATCTCTAAGTGTGGGGTGGGGGAGTGAATAGTTTTCACTTCTCATTTTATGTACTTCTGAATTATTCGACAGTGTTGAAATAAGCATAGACAACTTCACAATTTTTTTAAAAAGCTCGCCTAAAGCCAGTTACCCAGCATAGGTATTATTCAGACTTTGGTTTTCTACCATTGTCTTCCAGCTTATCTTTATTGACTACTACCTTTTTAATTAACCACACCAGTTGGAGGATGAAAGAAGGGAGGAGGAGTAGTGAAAATTAACTATAGCTGTGATGGAGACCAAGCTTGAAATTACAGTCTACAAAAAGGGGTGTTGTTTTGTTTACTAAGTGGATTTTAGTTTTCCACACAATCCTTGGTCTGTACTTAATGAGAATAATGCCCATGTGCTCCCAATTCATCACAATTTTTACCCTGGTAAAATCTGATTTAAATGGCTACCGAGTACCAACATATTAAGGAAAAGGACCACTTGGAGATGTCAGTAAAGGGATGTCTCTAAGTGGGTAGAGGAAGTCCAACAGCTTTGCAGAGGCAGGGCAAGTTCAGGAAGGGAAGAAGGTTGTGCCCTCGTGGTAGATTCACCTCAGGTGGCTGTGAATCAGTAATTTATGGAGTTATCTTCTCACTGTTTTTCCCATTTCTTCCCCATTCACTGCTGAATGGTTGGTTCATTATACTTGTGAAAATTATTATCTTTTAGGTAATAATTCTAATTTTATCTTAAAATTGGATTTTTAAAAAATGGAACAGGATGCAAATTATAATAAACACCATTTAGATACCTTCTTCCCAGGCTAAGACCACCTCCCACTCCCATTTATTTGAGATCTATTTTCTAAACTACCTCCAACAGCCCCTGCCCATCAGGTTTCCTCCTCCTTCTCACAGCCACACTTGCACCCCTGAAGCTGGACATCTGATTCAAGCTAAGCCAGTTGGATTTCTCTCTCAGGAATTTGAACTGAGGGACAAAGAGCCTGGGAGTTGAGAACTGAGTCATCACAGCCAAGTGCTGGAAGAAGGGTCCACAAATTCCTACCACTGATGTCCCAAAGCTGGTCTGACTCCCACCCTGCTCAAGGTTAGTCAACTGTTTCTTAGTTTCTGTATAGCACCACAATATCTTTTCAGTAAACTTCCCCTTTGCTTAAACTAGTTCAGGTAGGTTTTTGTTACTTTCAACCAAAAGAGTCTTAATTTAACTAAATTTGAAATCAATTTCAAATGAAAAATTCAAAAATTTCTGGCATGAAGAAAACACTAGAATGGCATAAAAGGAATCAGATATTCAAAGCTCAGCAGAACCCCACTATGATTACTGTCTTTCTAGAAAACAAGGAAAACATCTTATTAAGGACAAACAGATGCCTTATATGGCTTCATGCCTAGATCACAAGGTATGGTACAACCAAATTTGTGGTAAAGCGAGTATCATTTTTTTGTCACAGTTTTCCTGATTCCAAAAATCAAACAGAGGTTTTAACAGGTTGATGAAAGAGTTATAAACCTTATAATTCATACAATAGGCATTTAAAACCAAAGCCACAAACTGGTGGTCTAGGGGGCGTCACGTCCAGTCCAAAGATGTATTTTGTTTGGTCTGCACAGTATTTTAAAATTTTTTAATTGGTTGCCAAATTTCACAAATTTGCAAATTTCACATAAAAATTCAGACTTATGGTTTGTCTTTTTTCAAAAATCTGACCTCTACATTATTAAATCTAATAGTCTATTTTCAGTCTTCATCTTATTTGATCTCTCAGCCTTATTTGATATAGTCGATCACTTTTTCCTTCTTGAAATACTTTCTTCACTTGGCTTCTGGGACACCACTCTTTTAGTTTTCCTCCTACCTGATGGATTACTCGATTCTTTTTTTTCCTAGTTTTATTGAGATATAATTAACATATAGCACTGTATAAGTTTAAGGTGTACAGCATAATGACGTGACATACATATATTGCAAAATAATTAACACAATAAGTTTAGTTAATATCCATTACCTCATATAGTCACAGAAAGAAAATTTTTTTCCTTGTAATGAGAACTTTTAGGATCTACTATCTTAACAACTTTTAAATACACCATACAGCAGGGTTTACTATAGTCATCATGTCGTACATTACATCCCCAGGACTTGTTTATCTCATAACTTGTGTGTTTGTATCTTTTGACCACCTTCATCCAATTCCCCCAGCCCCTACCCCCTGCCTCTGGTAACCACAAATCTGATCTCTTTTTCTATCCTCAAGTCTTTTTGCTAATTCTTCCTCATCTCCCCACCTCTAAATGTTGTATAGCCCAGGACTCAATTCTTAGATGTCCATAATAATTCCTTAAGTTATCTTTTTTTTTAATTTTATTTATTTATTTATTTTTTCCCCCAAAGCCCCAGTAGATAGTTGTATGTCATAGTTGCACATCCTTCTAGTTGCTGTATGTGGGATGCGGCCTCAGCATGGCCAGAGAAGCAGTGCGTCGGTGCGCGCCCGGGATCTGAACCCAGGCCGCCAGCAGCGGAGCACGTGCACTTAACCACTAAGCCACGGGGCTGGCCCTCCGTAAGTTATCTTATCAAGTCTCAAGACGTTAAGTATTATCTCTATGCCGACAACTCCAAAATGTCTGTCTCCAGTTTGGCCTCCCACCTGAATTCCAGTCATATATCCAACTATCTACTCAACATCTCCACTTGGATGTCTAATAGCTTTCTCAAATTTAACTTAATCAGAATCAAACTCTTGCCCCTACCCCCCATAGTCTCCTCTTTCGCATATAAGTAAATGGTAACTCCATTCTATTTTCAGATTAAAATCCTAGAAGTCATCTTCTCTCTCTCTAACATTCCCACCATCGGCATCTATCAGCTCTATCTGCAAAATACATCAAGGGTCTGACCACTCCTCACCACTTTCGCTAGTCCAAGCCACCATCATCTCTTGCCTGCATTATTGTAACTGACTCCTAACTGGTCTCCCTGGCTTGCCCTTGACCCCTTACAGCCTATTCTCAGCACAGCAGCAGGGTGGTCATTTTTAAATGTAAGTTAGATCGTGTCACTTCTCTGTTCAAAACCTTCCAATCAGTTTCCATTTAATTCAGAGTAAAAGCCAAAGTCCTTACAATGGCCACAAATTCCTACATTCTCAGGCTCTCTACAGCTGCTCTGGCTTCATATCTTCCCTCCATCGTTGCTCCTGCCACAAGGGCCTTTGCGATGTTCTTGAACATACCAAGCACACTCCACCTCAGGGCGTTGCACTTGGCTGGAATGCTCTTCTCCCAGATATCTATATGGCTTGATCAATCACTTCTTTCAGATCTCTCTTCAAATGTCATCTTATTAGGGCAGACTTCCTGACAACCCCATATAAAATAGCTGCCCAACCATGGTCCCTTTTCTCACCTTTTCTCCACAGCATTTATCACCATCTGACAGACTACATATTTATGTACTGGTGTGTTTATTGTCCATCTCCATCCATATAATATAAAGTCCATGAAAGCAGGGACTTCCTTTATTTTGTTCACTGCCATATCCCCAAACCTAGAAAAGTCTCTGGCCCACAGAGGATGTTCAATAAATATTTGTTGAAAGAGTCCAATTCCTATAGCAACACTCAGCTGACTTTAGACAGAGCATGAACTCTTGAGTATACCACAGTCCTCACTGTTCCCTATAATACTACACCTGGCTGGTTTTACTTTTATATTATCTGGCTGGCCTGTATAGTAATTTAAATTTGAGATCTTTGCTCTAAAAAAAGTCTTTTCCAGAATGTGCATCTAGAAGTCCAGGACCCGACAACGTAAAATAAGATGGGATTGATTACAATCAGGTAACATGGATAGCTCACCCTAAGCAGATAAGCCATTGTAAAACACTATCTTTGTCCTTTAGGCTTAAAATGAAATCTACTCTTCTGGGTTTTGCTGGGCTTCTATTTTGACTTACCCTTCATTGGCCATTACAGGATTCTTGCTTTGGATATGCTTTTTTGTTGATCTTGCATTAGGGAGTGGAAAAAATGGAAAATAATTAGCATCAAACCTGAGCCAGAATAGAATACTGAAACTTTACCTTGAAGAACTGAATGAGAATATCTTTATTTTCCAGCCAAAGGATATTATGAAGATATTTTTCAGGAGTAGGAGGCGGGATTGCCATTGGAAAGTTATTCAGTGCTTTTATTTTTGTAAGAAGTACCTAAAAACAATCAAAATAATGGTGATCAGATCCTGTAACAGAAAAAGGCCATTAGGTAAAAACTAAGGAAATCTAAATAAACTATGTTATGCAAATTTAAACTTGATTTTGACTCACAGCTTCTCTCGCTCTATTTAAATTATCCTCTAAACTTTTTTTGTGCCTATTCTCCCCTTATTACTATTTTCACTGATATATTAACTCATATTAAATTTAGCATCTTTATAATTCAGTTAACACCATATTCTACTGTCTTAATCTCAAATTTTCTCAACTTCACAATTGATTACTGTACAATTTAATGCCATGTTCTCTCAACGTTTTTTCATGAGTATGATTTGCTTCTCTAAATCCTTCTAATTTTGAAGGATACAGTTCCAGTTTTGTAGCCTCTGAAAAGCCTTCTCTGGCTTCCCCCACCAGCTAAGAGATAATCACTTATCTGCCTTATTCCCATGGCATCTCCTGCAGATCTCCCTTATAGAACTCATTACATTGCAGTATTATTATTTCTACTTATCTGTCTCACTCTCCATATTATGTAACTTTTGTTGATTGGATGAATAAATGACTAAATGAAAGAATGAGGAAGAGCCCATGGACTTGGGAGTCAGTGTTGTATCATTAAGTATCCCAATTTCCTCAAGAGTCCATGGCACATAGTAGATATCCAACATATATTTACTCAGTGAAATTGAATAGATTTACCTAGCTCTTTATGACGTGGGATTGATAATTATCAATTATCAATTTCTGTGGCTGACAATTAGATAATTAATAGGCATTCAATAAGTCACTATCAAATGAATGATTTATCCATTACCTTTCTAAACAAAGCTATAAGGAAAAAAAAGTCTCTCTCCTGATAAGGGCTATTATTTATTTACTTTAATTAATGGGTCTCAAACATTCAATTGGATCTTAGCCTTCAAAGTGATAAATGAAAAAATTGCAAAAACAGAAAACACAATGTATGTAGAGGTGTAACTTGAAGAATACTGTAAAGTAGCCCCTTTCTTCCCTCTGACAACACTAAGGGGAAATCATGTTACCCATTTAGTCCTTTGACATGATGTTACAGAGACTAAAGAGATAGAGCCATAAAGGGAAAAGCTGGCCTGTCCCATATCCACTTCCCTTCTGGGGTCTTAGAGAGGGGACTATGTCCAGGGAATGATATGGTGCATGATGCATGACACTGCATGGTGGCCCACACCCAGGAGCTCCCAGTGACATGGAAAACGATGTGACAACCAGGAACAGCTTATCAGTGGGCAACACAGACAGAATGTGGGATCAGAACTTCCATTTTTCTGCTCTATGCTAGGAAGCAGATAGACCCTTGTATAGAATAGAAAGAACATTCTTATTTGCACAAATACAGTCTAGATGGTGGATGTGATAGAGTGGTAAGATTAAACATTAAACATTTTTTTCCTCTGTCTTATATTCCTAATTTTTTGCAAAGACATTTATAATTTTTCCTTTTGTCCATTTATCAGCTAACCGATTAGGATGTCTTACCTGTTCCTCTCCTCTCAGAACTTCCCCCTCTCTGACCCTCATCAACACACACGCACGCACACACACACACACACACACACACACACACAGAAGTTGGACCCCTCCCTACCATGTTAACATTATGCGACTCACCTTCCTTTCCACAGCTTGTGGGACTGGGCAGTACATATTCCACGAGTTGATAGAGAAGCAGAAAAATCTACTGAGTTTGTTAGAGGGAGCCAAAAGAAGATGCCACAGAGGGCAACCCTGATAGGAAATGGAGACTCTGGGAAGTTTTTTAGGTCCTTGTTCAAGTCCCTTCCTGAGGCCTGGCCACATGGTCTGGCTACTGTGGGTTCTGTAAGGCACTCCATGTCCTTAGAATAAATCCCCCAACCTCACTGCTTTGCTAAACCTAGCGCAGGTTAGTTTCTGTTACTTGCAACCACTACTTTTGACATGGAGTGCACCAAGTAGCATTGGCAGTAGTTGCCATTGTCATTAACAAAGGCTGTAGGCAATTACAGAGTCAGCACCTGAGGTTAATCACCTTTTTCCCACTCCCCCTCACTCATTACACTCTGCTAAAGAAACAATGCAGGCTTAGGTGTTGGGCTCATGAAATCAAGCAATATGGAAAATTGGTTTATTACCTTATTCATTACGACGCTCTCATGTTTATCAATAATGCCTCTTGACCAAAGGAAGGTGAGGTTTTTCAGAGCTTTAGCAATCACGTTCCGGATTGCCTGCCTAGTCTTCAAAGCAATGACGACATCACGGTGTTCATGCTCTATGAGTCCTGAAGCAAATAAAACTATCAGCAAGCAAACAATGTAATAACCACAATAATAACCAATATTTGTATAATAGTGTATAATTTCCAAAGTATTTATGTAATATCCTTTCATTCCTACTTCATACAGAACTTGTAAACCCTGTAGGACTAGAGTTTTTTCATCTCCATTTAATGGATGAGAAAATTGAAAACTGGCTTCCCCCACCAGCCGGAAGAAAATCACTCTCTTTGCCTTATCCCCATGGCATCTCCTACATATCTCCCTCTGGAACTCATTACATTGTGGTATTATTATTTTTACTTATACTTTTCTCTCATCCTCCGTATTACATAATTTTTGTTGGGTGGATGAATAAATGACTTAATGAAAGAGCCCCTGGACTTTGACTGGTGGGTCTTTCTGAGATCAAATTGCACAATTTTTCCTCTTTAATGAACATGAGAAGTCATGGACTGAACTGGGAGTCAAAGCTAAAACTACATCTGTTTCATCTTTGTAATCCTAACATTGAGCACAAGGCCTGACATCTGGAAGGTACTCAATCATTTTTTTTAACTGAAATGAGCTGACCAGTAAAATGACGGCTAGCATGACCAAGAGCTGCAGGTTTTAGTGTCAGATACTGGGCTTGAGACCTAGCTTACCACTTACTACCATACGACCTCAGGCAGGTTAACCTTTCCAGCCTCAGTTTCATCATCTACAAAATGTAGATGAAATAGTACTTGCCTCATAGAGTAATTATACGGATTAAATGAGATAATGCATATAAAGCCGTTAACACAATTCCCAACATAATTAGCATTCGATAATCAGTTGCAGTAACCAGATGGGAACAGGCGCTCTTACAGGACTGAATCAAGAAAACTTTGTGATATTCCATACTCATCTAAAACATAATATAAGACAGCAGCTCCTAGACCCCTAATCTTTAAAAGCACAGAAATAAAAATCTGCCCATATGTAAATGGCAACAATGGGTCCTGGATTTCCTGGGAAGTGCCAAAATATTCCAACCTATTGTCTGCAAACTTACAACTTCATTCACTAGACCATGTTCTTTCAATTTTGATTTGGAAAGTATGATCCTCATAAATTCATGTGGCTTCTTACAATGTGGTTATGAATACAAAGTGGTTTTACTTTATTTCTTTTACAATAACTTCTATTTATTAAGGGCCTACCATATGCCAGGCTTTCTACCAGATACGTCTGCACACAGTGAAAGACTGGCCCACAGCCCACTTATGAAGAAAGCAGACCCAAGGAGCTTTGTACAAAATCCTAGGGCTCCTGCTGTGTGCTTCAACTCAAGCAGAGTGACTGTAGATGCTCAAGAAATGACATCCCGGGGCCGGCCCAGTGGCACAAGTGGTTAAGTGCTCGAGCTCCACTTTGGCGGCCCAGGGTTCGCAGGTTCGGATCCCAGGCGCGCACCAACGCACTGCTTGTCAAGCCATGCTGTGGCGGCGTCCCATATAAAGTGGAGGAAGATGGGCATGGATGTTAGCTCAGGGCCAATCTTCCTCAGCAAAAAAGGGGAGGATTGGCATCAGATGTTAGCTCAGGGCCAATCTTCCTCACAAGAAAAAAAAGAAAAAAAGAAATGACAACCCTTGCAGACCCACATTCCTGAGTATCCTTGCAAACAAAGCAAAGCAAGACAAAAATAAAAACACCCTTTGTCAAAGGTAATCTTCACATGTCTTTCTTACAACCTGAAGGAATCTAACCTTGCCACCTTAATACCCTTTCCACACTTCTCATTCTTTCCTCTATGCTCCCATAGCAAATAATAGGACTCCTCTAACTTTCTACCATTATCTATTGATATGCTCATACCTTCCAGCAGGCTCTGCACTTTTTGCATACCTGACCCATTCCATGTGCTCAATAAATGCTCATTGAATGAATAAGTGAATGAATGATTGAAGGAAAGCATGAACTTGTCTTCCTTTGGTTAAATTATGGAATAATAAGGTATGATTTCAGGAAATCAGATACTGCAACTACCTACCTAGTTCTTTGACAGCATCTCTTTTATTGGTTTCCAAAATTTCATATAATTTCTGTAAGAATTTAAGAAAAACAATAATTTCTTATTATATCAAGTGCATTTGTGGCTTTAAAATCTGCGAAAAAGAAATATGGTAGAAGAAATCTCACATAGTTTACGATTTGGGGAGATTTCTGTCTCAATTCTTCCCTGTGTCAATTCTGCTGCTTTCCCCATGCTTACACTCAAATTACAATAAATGCTGTGCACTCAGTAGTTTGCATAACTACTGTGCCTAATTTCCTCAGAAAAGATTAGTGTGCACTCCACCATGCACCAAGGAGAGTTCTCATAGGTAGAGCCCAATTAGGGGGTAGTCAACTGAGCAGCTATTTAGGGAGCCAGTCTGTTGGGAGCACAAAAACAAGTGGAATAATGAGAAAATATGATGTCAATTAGTTCCTGTTTCCTACAGATAACTCCTGACATAACTGAAGAAACAACTCCACTCCAGGGCTAATCAATCTCTGGTCAATCACACAATAGGTACTTGTCAAATACCACGTCCCAAGCATCGCTCCTCAGGGAGTTTACCCTCTAGCTTGCAGTCTTTCTGCAGTTTGCAGTTGCCTACACCAACAGCCCTGGCACCAAACAACTGACAGTTTGCTAGGATTGTAGGTACAGATGACTGAAATTCTGCACCCAAATAAGGCATGGCATAGTGCTACTTACAGGGAACAACTGGTTTGTCATCTAAAGTTTAAGCAGTTAGTTAAGTTTTTGTTGTTGTTTTGTGTTTAGAAAAAGCACATGTATTAAATCCCTCATTTTGAATATAAGAATGAGGTATACAATGTTTATTAAATTGTTTCTTCTCACTTGATAACACAGAATCAATATTGGGAAGGTACCAAACTATTAGCCTGCTCACAGCATCCACATACCATGGTCCAGCCCTGCTTGCATAGGCACATAGATGGCAGCTAAGCCCCCTTCATACCCAACTGGACCTACAGCAACTCTGTAAAACTGCTGTAGAATGACCTTGCACAAGAGAGCATAGGGACCGACTCCTGCCTACAAAGAAAATATAATCACGAAAGCCTGGACATACATGTGACTTCTCTAAAGATGAGCTGCCACTGGCCAGTTTCTTAAACCATGTCATTTTCAGAATAAACACCAGTTTGATATCTAAACACATCTCAAAAAGCCATTTAAATCCTTATTGAAGTCTCCTTTTAAAATGCCAAAGGGGAATTTGTTTCATCTCTTACACTTGGAGGCAACTGCCCTCAAATCTCAATGCCTCTTCCCAAATTCCTCAAAACACATTCTTAACTCCCTCACTTGCTCTTTTTTTCCTTCTCTCCTTTTCCTGTTTCTTAAATCTTTTCTCCTCTGAATAGCTCTCTGTTCTTTCTAATATAGATCATTCTAGACTTTCAGTAGTTCTTTTAATTTTATTCTCCAATATTCAAAGTAAATCAATAGGATAGAATTCTGTTGCACATTAATATTTGATCCAATAATCAATACTCCTTTGATAAATCTAGGTAATATTTTTCTATCCTATCTATAAGGATATCGTGAAAGATGTCACATGCCTTCCAAAAATTCAGGTATACTCTTCCTATAGTGGTCCCTGTTTATAAAAGAAAATCTTAAGAGCTAATGATATTTAACAATATATCTTTTATGTATTTTAGAAATTAAAAATAAAAATATTAAGTAGGTATCATTACAGCCTCTTTCCCTCTCCTGAATTTAATAAGGAAAGAGCCTCTCTTTCTTGGTTGATGGGCTGAGGGAACTAACAGTCCCATCAACCAGAACAACAAATAAGCACAACACAAAATAAGCAAAACACAAAAAATAAGCACAACAACCAGAAGACATAACCCCCAGCCCATCGCTGATTATATATACACGGACAGTCATTAGAGCTAGGGCTTTAGTAATTAGGATTTAAATTCATTGTTGGATTAAACATCAGGAGTCTCACTTGGGCTGAGAAAATACCTTCAGCTGTTGATACTGTTCAATTTAGACTCTCATCTACACATATGAAAATATAACCCAAAATCACCAAACATTGGATGTAAAACACAGAATGAAAGATAAGAACCAAACACGACAAATAGAAGAATGAACCTCAAAAAAGCAGAACACATACAGGAAACAGAAATTTTTAAAGTACAGATTCAAGAGAATATCACATTTGTTAAAGAAAAAAAAGGTAACAGTGGCTATGAAAAAGAACCAATCATAGTTCTTGGAGATCAAAAAGTGTTTAGTTAAAAAGGAAAAAGGAAATTTAATAGATGGGCTGAATAGCAGAATGGACACAGCTAAAGACTGAATTAGTAACTTGGAAAATCAGGCTGAGGGGTTCTCATGGCAAAGAGGAAAGAGTTGAAAGTTATGAGAAAAGTTGAAATAGAGACTAAATCCAGACATTCAAAAGTCTGTTTAAAAGGGTGCCAAAAGGAGAAAATAGAAACCATAGCGAGGAGGAAATAATCAAAGAAGTAATGGGAAAAAAGATGGCAATCTTCAGATTATGAAGTCCCCACCAAGTGCTGCATGGGATAAAAAAATTTTTTAATCACATCTAGACACATCCTGGTGAAATTTCAGAACTCCAAGGATAAAGAGAAAATTCTAAATGCCCCTAAACAGAAAGAAAAAAAGTCACCTACAAAATGAAAGTAAAATCAGACTTGTCTCAGCAATGCTGAATATAGAGGGGCAATGTCTGCAAGAAAATGCTTTTGGAGAATCAAACTATAACTATGAGAGCAAAGTAAAAAGATTTTTGGACATATAAGTCCAAATGAAAAAAATTACTTATGGGTATAATCCAGCATAGTAAAAAAGAAAGTAAAAAGGAGGCTCACAGAGGACTCCAGAAAGAGTGGCTGAGGAATACAACCTATAGGAAGAGAAGGAAGATAGTTTAAAAACAAATTCATCCATTTGACTGTTTCACTTAGAAGAGTCTCTTTCAAGTAGTAAATGTTTAACAAGGTTGCATCATGTTTCCTTTGTTATGGATTGAATCAAAAGATAGGTTCTATAGTGAACAGTTTTTATATAATCATAACAAAGTAAAGGTTGGTTTTTGGTTTTCCATGTATAGAGTCATTTATTGAAAAGAATGAAGACTTACTTATACTTACAGAATAGAATGTAAATGTTATAAATCTTTTCCCTGTTAAAAATAATAACTCCAAAAATTTAAGACAGGGAGAAAAAGAAAAGGTTAAAGGGGAAGGATGTTCTAATCTCCTCATATTCCATGGCAGAGAGTAAATAAAGGCTGTTTAGAGATAACAAATCAAGAATTAAATATATATGCATATTATTAAAATTACATGCCAAGCAGTAAAGGAATTTAACACAGGATTGGTTACTATGGGACTGTCTTTGGGAAGTGGTAGAGAGAAGGGCTGGGAGGGATAAATTCTTTCATTATATTATTTTCAAGTTGTAAAATTACGCATAATTATTTTTTACCATTTTTTCTGTGTTCTCTCCTCCCCCCTCAGATAGATTCAAAGACCTTACCCTTTAGGCCATGCAGAGCCATTGAAAATCACATATGAAATTTAAAATAGCCCTTTCAGGAACATTACTCTGCGAAAGGGCAGGGTGGCCTGGAGTGGACAGACTGGCAGGAGGGAACCTGGTTAGGAGGTGATTCATTCCATCTTTAGTTCCTAGTGAGCTCTGTCCTCATCTCCTTACTTACCTCAAACTGCCTGGAAATGAGAAGGGTCTTGAAAGATAAAAAATAAATACTACTACTCATCCATGCCTCAGTACCAGCATTTCAAGTTTTCACTGTCAAATCTTTGTTCACTTTCCCTCTCTCTTCCTCTTCACTTCAGACCTACCCTTTCTTTGAAGCCTTGTTCGAGTCTCAGCTCCTACAGGAAGCTTTTCGAAGTGCCCTGTCTTTTAGAGAGTGTTACAAAGACAGACAGAATCTCTACTCTGATCTCAGAAAATAAAAACAAATACTAGATTTTCTTCTATGAGGGTCATAAATGAGTTTGATAATGATAGTTGAAATTTTAAGACCAGGACTCTTCACTGCTTCTCTGCATAATAAACAACTGAATCACCTTCACTTGCTATAATTTATCTATTGGGTCAAATACATGTAGAAATGGTCTTAAAAGAAATGAATACATCTAAGTGATTTTTTCTCCCCAATGACCAGTGGTTGTCTCTCACCTGATTTATTGATTCTCGGCTAGAAATTTGTTCTATTAAAAATTTGGTATCCTCTTGACTTTTGGCATAGCCTTTTGTAATACTATACATCAAGCTGAGGCGCTTTTTGATCTGTACATCTACAATATGTATCAGTAGTGGTATTATCATCTGCAATAATGGAGAGGAAAAAAACCCTGAAAATTTGATAAGGAAAAGTGCCCTCTAAGGCAGATGTTCTCCAAGTGTGTCCAGACCAGCAATGGCAACACCCAGAGATTGTTAGAAATGCAAATTCTCATGTTCCCCTCCAGACCTGCTGAACCAGAAACTCGGGGAATGGGGCCCAGAAATCAATGCTTTAACAAGTCTATGCACACTTAAGTTTGAGAGCCACTATCTAAAGTAATGAAAACTCAGTGAATAACTGTGTCTGTAGCTTTAAGGGGAGGTCACTACCACTGCCTTTTCTCCCATTCTCCATACCCTCAGATTTCAGAAGACAAGAGTGGTGGTCCTGTACCCTGGGTGATAGTTACCAACCGAATATATCCTCTCTCTGCACCTCAGTTTCTTCACTTGTAAGAAAAGGAACTTAACGGTATCTAAGATCCTTCTTGGCTCTAATTTCTCGAATCATAAGCTGAGACAGGAGAGTGTGGTGACAGAAGAGAATGAGATTTTAAATATAAACCTCCCTGGGTTCAAATACCACCTCTTCTACTCACCAGCTCTGTCACCTTGAGCAAGTTACTTAGTGACTTTGAGGACTCAGTCTCCTCATCTGTAAAATGAGGATAATAATACCTAGGTACAGAATTCCAGTGGAGCTGCTCCTCACAAGCAACGCAGTCAATCACAGAGACAGAGTCACGTCAGAGCATGGGGCAGATGCTGAGGGACCAGGTAAAAAAGGAGGAAGTTGAGAACAGGAAAAGAACGTCATAGTGAAGGAATTACAGGAGCAGAGAAAGGAGAGATTTCTTTTTATTTTGCTGAGGAAGACTCACCCTAAGCTAACATCTGTTGCCAATCTTCCTCTTTTTTGTATGTGGGTCGCCACCACAGCATGGCTGCCAACAAGTGGTGTAGGTCCATGCCTGGGAACTGAACCCAGGCCGCCAAAGGAAAGCACGCTGAACTTAACCACTAGGCCATGGGGCTGGCCTCAAGGTTTTTTTTTTTTTTAGCCACTTTGGTTGTGAAACTTTGGGCAGAGGGAGAGATATTAAAGAGGGTTTTTACAAAAAGTTTTATTCCATGATGCACTGACGTCCCCTGAGCTCTTCCTAAGAGGATCTAAAGTAAAGATCTCCAATATTCTTCTAAGCTTTCCAATACAGATTTGTTTCGTTTGAAAGCCACATTATGCTGAGACTGGCTATTGGGGCACCTAAGTTAAGAGAGTGGTAACACCTACTTTATAGGGCTATTTTAATGATTTAATTAGATAATGGACTTAAAGTGCTCTGCACAGTTCCTGGAACATAGTAAGTGCTCAATTTAAAAAGCTAATCATGATTATATTAATTCTTCAAATATACTTCATTGAGATTTGTCAGAGCATGCTGGACAGAAGTGGCAAAGGGGACACTGTAAATAAAGCTGACTTCCACAATAACACATCTTTAAATCGTTATTTCACTCAGAGAGACTTTTTGCAAAGTATTACTTCTAAAATAACTATTTTACATTCATCTGCACAAGATCTCTGTATAAAAACTCAGGAAGCTTCTACCTTCCACTTGAAGTCTTAGCCTCATCTACACATCTTGATTTCTAGAGGAGTTTGTATTATGATGCAGTTATACATCACGCGGGCACTCGCTCTAAACTTGGCTCATAAGGCAAAAATCATAAATAATCACAATTACCCCTTACAGCAGGTTTTGCATCTACAACTCTGTACAGTAATTCTTATGAACACTAAAGCTTGGTAACAATGTTGAATCCAGGGAGGAACAAAAAAGAAAGTCTACAAGCACAAGTCTGGGCATTCAAACAATTCTGCCTTTAAGATAACTATTACATTTCTTGGAGAATGGGGACTAGATGGAGGATTCTAATGTATGCCTTTTGCCTTCAGGGTTTTTACAGCAGTTTTTTTTTAATGTTAAGCCTCTATAACTTCAATACATACTAATATACTTACTTGTTTGATGTAACAAGAATCAGATAACTCAAAAAATGGAGTGGCAAGTGAAATCATCTAAAGCTCCCAAGGTAAAAGATTTTATAATGTAACTCCATTGGAAAGAAAGAAAGGAGGCTTAAGAGCTGAGACTGAAAATCTGAAAATCTACCTTCAAGTGACATCAACATTTTCATTCATTCACTTAACAAATATTTATTAAGGATTTACTATATACTAGGCACCATTCTAGAGCTGTAGGTTAAAACAAAGACCAAAACAAAAATCCCTACCACGTGGAGAGTACATACAACACACAGCAAAAAGGCAATAAGTGCTATGGGGAAAAAATAATATAAGCAGGTGGAGGGGGTTCAGGAAGATGGGGTAGGAAGCTGGAAGTATGGGGGGTGGGTTGCCGTTTTACATAGAGTGCTCAGGGAAGGGCTTCTCTGTGAGAAGGCGAGATATGAGCAAAGACTTAAAGGAGGTGAGAGAAGGGCCAGCCCTATGGCGTAGTGGTTAAGTTCACATGCTCCACTTTGGTGGCCTGCGTTCACGGGTTCAGATCCCGAGCACAGACCTACACCACTCGTCAGTGCCCATGCTGTGGCGGTAACCCACATACAAAATAGAGGAAGACTGGCACCGATGTTAGCTCAGGGCTAATTTTCCTCAAGCGAAAAAAAGACGAAAATTGGCAATATATGTTAGCTCAGGGCAAATCTTTCTCAGCAAAAAATGAAAGAAAAAAAAACGAAAAAGGAGGTGAGAGAGTGAACCAAGCAGATACCTGTAGAAAGAAGAGACAGCGTCTCCTTTCTTTCAAAACAATGAGGATTCTTAACTCATTTAACAAACAGTATAGAAAAAAACCCAATATTTAAAAATGTGACGTTTTACCTTGATGAGAGGAATAAACCTAATTATTCTGAAATATCCTATTATTACTATAATCTGAACAAGAATCAAGTTGTCCGGTCTCAATCTGACAAAGTATATACAAAAGATATCAACAATTCCAATAAGCATGATAAAAAATTCCAAAATGTTCCAATGTTGACGAAAATATTTCCTTTTCAAAATTATTATCTGTTTAGAAAATATATAGAATGTAAGTCATTTCACAGCACCTATACAATGATGTGGGGAGGAAGAGATCTTAAAAAGTAAGAGTTAAATCCTCAACTACAAATGAGTTATATTCCAAAAGTTAGGTTTTAAGTTATTCATTTGGAATTCCAAAATAATTCTCTTTAATCTCCAACATCAAAAATTATAATTTGATTCAAAATGTATATAATCGATAATGAAGCTGGAATGCCAAAAACAATGAAACCTAGCAGTAAATAGATTCATTGCAACACTATTAGTAATAATTAAAGTATGAAAACAGTAATGCTGATAAATAATCCTTGAAGCATTTATCCTAAAAAGTAGTTCTCATTTTATATTATGACAAGGATCTAACAAACCAATTTGGTTTTATTCACTTATTTATTTTTTGCATCATTACAGAGAGTATTTGAGGGAAACATCCATGTCTGGATTTTTAATTCTCTTTTACCTGATCTTTGAGATTCTCTCCACTTTTATGACATTTATCTTATCTGATATCCAAGACTGTGATTATTATACTGATTTCATTATTAAACTCAGAATATTCAAAAAGAGTACTAAAATTCTGGGATCCTATCAACTATTATAGCAAATGGATTCTAGTAGTAAATTATTTCCATAATATGACAGATATAGATTCAAAATATCTGAATTGTTCTTTTTGTAGGATACATTTCTATTTTAAACCATACCTTCAATGCTGATTCTAATATATATAAAATTACAAAATAATAGTTTACTAATATCAGTCCTGATACATTTAACTCTCTTGCCATTGGCCATAGATGCATTATCATAGGAAAAATGTACATAAATCTTATAATATGTCCTGTATATTCAAATTCTTCTGAAAATACAATGTGATGTACAAAAATCAGAAATTTATTATTCCTGAAAAAAAAGAGATCATATAAAATGTCAGATCACTTTAAAATTATAACAATAAAGATCTGAAATTCAACATTTGGTTAAACAAATCATTAACATTAATTTGAAGAAGAGTATAAATAATGTAGAACAATAGATAAAAATCTAAAATATACTTTCTATACATAAAAATCATAATGGAGAAAGATAAAAATATGTTAATCTATATGAGGGATGGGAAGAATTTTTTTAAATCAAAGCTAATAGTAAATAGGACAGAATGCAAAGATTCATACTTCAAAAGCAAGAAACAAATAAATTTAGACAAAAAACATCAGCATTGTTTAAAATTAAGAGCAGGAAAAAAATATTCTATTCAATAATTACCATGAATATATTTTTTTAATTTTTTAATCCATCTAAAGTAGATCCTAACAAAAAGTTACCTAGATATATGTCAAGACCCTAGGGTTTTAATTTTTTATACTTCTCTTTAAACTTAATAAATGGAAGAAAGTAAAAAATTATCAGAATATTAGCAGAATTATCAGAAAGGTATATTAACACCCACTTAAAATTTAGTAGCATTAATGTTCCTAGTATCTTCTTGTTTTGATGTCTTCTATTAGTAGAAAAACCTTGTCTTCCTGCTCTAAAAAGTATATAAGTTCACAACTTATATAACAAAGCAAAGAGTCTACACAATTTAAGTAAAATTTGCATTTGTGAAATTTTGGAACATTGCTTACAGGTATTATGAAGGCCATGTTGTGTTTTTCCTAATTATAGACATCAACAAAACCACCCTATGGCACAGATGAAATTAAATTGAGAGCTATATCTAGTGCATGAGTTTGATATTGCTCACCTCTGCTCAATGTTATACCCAGAAGAATATGAAAGCAGCCCAGTATGTAATATGACCCTAACAGATGGCAAGTAAAACTTGAAGACTCCAAATATGACCATCCTTTCCTTCTTCTTCCTGCCTACTTTCTAACTGAGGTGTCAAGGAAGTTGCTGGAACAGAATGGAGAAAGTGAAGCAAGCACTATGCTCCTTTACCACTCAATCAATAAGAGTTGACCATAATATTAGCTGTTTTTTTTTTAATAAGGAAAATCAAGGTAATCTATTCTGATAACGTAGAAAAAGTCATATTTTCAAGTAATTTTGCTATTAAAGGTTCACAATACTTACCCAAATGGAACAAGAGATGCCTCATCTTTATGATATTCTAAGAAAGTTAACATGTTTTTAAACTTCACAAGCCAACTTCTAGCTCTTACATAAGTTGAAACATCATAAATACTCATGAATCTAACAGAAGAAATATATATATGTTATAATAAAAAGCAAGTGCTATACTTTTGGGTAATATGAAAGAGAAAGTTATACTAAATATAAATGCAATACGGGTCTATTAAATTTGCTCAGTCCTGAGCCTCTGTATCCATCCACCTACCCACCCACAGTCACGGTACAGGAACATTTTTAGAATGCGACTCCTGCTGCCTGGAACCATTCCTGACCTGAGGTAGAACATAATTAAAGTTTCTCCAGACCAATTCTTTCGGGTTTGAAATCAAGCTTCCCTTTGTCATGCTTTGCCTCACCTAAGACTCGCCAAGACCCTAAGACTCGCCAAGGCCCTACTCTTCCCAACCTTTGTCTAGGAACTGATGCTTGATCTCCCAGTAGGTTACCAGGCTGCTGAAATGTTAACTATCACCCAGATAGGATCTGCTATCATTGTTGCCCCACAGCTTTGTCTTAGACCATCCATTTTCTAATGTTTGCCAGGACTGTGACCAGATATCAATATATCTCCCACCAGATTTAATTGCCTTTATCTGCTCCATCAGTTGGGTCAATTCCTCCAGAGCCTGCTCCACCCTAGGAGAAGGGAGCAGTCTAAAGGTAGGCTCCAGGCTTCCCTACCTCCCCTCCCCAGTAATTTAGTGACTATGATATAAAGACAAAATAACTATAATAGTAATTGAAACGTCATGGGTTCTTTTTCATGGCTCCCCTAGTCTCTTATATAATTACACTATAGTCAGATCTTCCTCCAGAATCTCCTAATGTCATCAACGTTATGAACCTTCAGGGAAAAAAATGTAAACAAGTAAAATAGGAAGTAGGTGGATAATGGATGGGTGGACAGACAGACAGATGAAGATAGACAAAATAAATATATAGATTAATCTGGACACTTAACTCTCAGTTTGTTCATTCTTTATCACGTACCCATTCAATTTTGGAAATATCAATTAAAGAAATATTACACTTACTTTCCTTGGATGGGACAATAGCTTTTGGCTGCACCAATTAATATCCGGGCTGCCTCTACACTGAGGATTCCATCGTTACACTGTTTTTCAAAGCTCCTCTAAATATATAATTTTAAATAAAAATTACAAGGACAAAAACATTAATGTAATATACTCTGCTTGACCTTTACATAGCCCTCACTATTATCATTGAACTCAATATATGAATATATACTTTTACAAAAAATTCTGTAACAGGAAATAAATTTCATTCAATTTGAATATTTACTGAATAATTTTTTACAAAGTACTGTCCTGGATGTTATACAAGATACAAAGGTTCCTAGCTTCAGGAAACTCAAAATCTATTCAACTCGAAGAGTTTACTATGGTAATATAAATAGCATCAGTAGCATCATCTTTCCACAGCAGAATAGACAGTATGAAGTATTAATTCAAAGGGGAACTAATCATCTCAGCCTCACAAAGAACTACAAAGAGAGAAAAGTAGACTGTGTTCTTTTTTTTTCTTTCTTTTCAGGTTTATTGAGATCTAATTGACATATAACATTGTGGAAGTTTAAGTGTAAACGTGATGATTTGATACATTTTGCAAAATGATTATCACAATAAGGTTAGTTAACATATCCATCACCTCACATAATTACAATTTTTTTGTGTGTGATGAGAACATTTAAGATCTACTCTGTTAGCAAGTTTCAAGTATGTAATACAGTTTTGTTAACTATAGTCACCATATTAGACTCCCAGAACTTATTAATCTTATAACTGTAAGTTTCTATACTTTAACCAACATCTCCCCATTCCTCCTACCCCTTAGCCCCTAGTAACCACCACTTTATTCTCTCTTTCTATGAATTTTTTAGATTCCACATATAAATGATATCATAGAGTATTTGCCTTTCTCTATCCGGCATTTCCCTTAGCATAATGCCCTCAAGGTCCATCCATGTTATCACAAATGGCAGGATTTCTTTCTGTCTTACGGCTCAATAATATTACATTGTATATATATTATACCACATTTTATTTATCCATTCATCCATCAATGGACACTTAAGTTGTTTCTATCTTCGCTATTGCTAATAATGCTGCAATGAACACAGGAGCACAGATATCTCCTCAAGATTCTATTTCCTTCAGATATATACCCAGAAGTGGGATTGCTGGATCATATGGTGGTTCTAGTTTTAATTTTTTGAGGAATGTCCATACCATTTTCCATAGTGACAGTATGAATTTACATCCTCACCAGTAGTGCACAAGGGTTCCCTTTTCTCCATGTCCTCACCAACACTTGTTATCTCTTGTCTTCTTGATGAAAGCCATTCTAACAGGTGTGAGGTGATATCTCATTGTGGTTTTGATTTGCATTTCCTTGATGATTAGTGATGTTGAGAACCTTTTCATGTATGGCCTGTTGGCCATCTGTATGTCCTCTTCAGAAAAATGTCTATTCAAGTCCTCTGCCCATTTTTTAATCAGATTATTTGTTTTTTTGCTATTGAGTTGTATGAGTTCCTTATTTATTTTGGATATTAATCCCTTATCTTACATATAATTTGCAAATAATTTTTCCCCTTCCATGGGTTGCCTTATCATTTTGTGGATTGTTTCTTTTGCCGTGCAGCAGCTTTTTAGTTTGATGTGGTCCCACTTCTTTCTTTTTGCTTCTGTTGCTTGTGCTTTTGGTGTCATATCCAAAAGTTTTTTGCCAAGACCAATGTCAAAGAGCTTTTTCTCTATGTTTTCTTCCAGGAGTTTTACAGTTTCAGGTCTTATGCTTAAATCTTAAACCATTTTGAGTTAATTTTTGTGAGTAGTGTAAGACAGAGGTTCAATTTCATTCTTTTGCATGTTGAACATCCAGTTTTCCCAACATCATTTACTGAAAAGACTATCTTTCCCCATTAAATATTCTCGGCTCCCTTGTCAAATATTAGTTGACTATATATGCATTGGTATACAGAATAAACTCTAAGCTCTCAATTCAGCTCTATTGGTCTGTGTCTGTTTTCACGCTAGTGCATACTCTTTTAATTACTATAGTTCTATAATATACCTTGAAATCAGGGATTGTGATGCTTCCTGCCTTGTTCTTCTTTCTCAGGATTGGCTTTGGCTATTCAAGATCTTTTGTGGGTTCCATACACATTTTAGGACTGTTCTATTTCTGTGAAAAATGCCATTGGAATTTTGATATGAGTTGTGTTGAATCTATAATGGCTTTCGGTAGCATGGATATTTTCACAATATTAATTCTTCTGATCCATAAGCAGGGAATATCTTCCCATTTATTTGTGTATTCTTCAATTTTTTTCATCAATGTCTTATAGTCTTCAGTGTACAGATTTTTCACCTCCTTGGTTAAATTTATTCCTAAGTATTTTATTGGTTTTGATGCTATTGTAAAAATGGTATTGTTTTCTTTATTTCTCTATCACAGAGTTCATTGTTAGTGTATTAAAATGTAAGTGATTTTTGTATGTTGATTTTTTTATCCTGCAACTTTACTGAAAATTCATTGGTTAGTTCTAACAGTGTTTTGGTGGAGTCTTTAGGGTATTCTATACATAAGATCATGTCATTTGCAAATAGAAATAATTTTACTTCTTCATTTCCAATTCAGATGCCTTTTATTTCTTTTTCTTGCCTGATTGCTATGGCTAGGACTTTCAGGACTATGTTGAATAGGAATGGTGAGGATGGGCAACCTTGTCTTGTTCCTGATCTTAGAGGAAAGCTTTTAGCTTTTCACCATTGAGTATGATGTTAGCTGTGGGTTTGTCATATATGACCTTTATTATGTTGAGTTATGTTCCTTCTATATGCAATTTGTTGAGAGTATTTATCCTGAAAAGATGTTGAATTTCACCAAATGCTTTTTCTGCATCTGTTGACAGGATCATATGACTTTTATCCTTCATTCTATTAATGTGGTGTATCACCCATTGATCAATTTGTGGATGTTGAACTATCCTTTCATCCCAGGGATAAATCCCCCTTGATCATGGGGCATGAAACTTTTAACGTGCTGTTGAATTTGGTTTGCTAGTATCTTGTTGAAAATGTTTGCCTCCATATTTTTTAAGGATATTGACCTTTATTTTTCTTTTCTTGTAGTGTCCTTATCTGGCTTTGGTATCAGGGTAATACTGGCCTCGTAAAATAAATTTGAGAGTGTTCCTTCCTCTTCAATTTTTTGGAAGAGTTTAAGAAGGATTGCTATTGGGCCAGCCCCGTGGCTTAGCGGTTAAGTGCACATGCTCTGCTGCTGGCGGCCCGGGTTCAGATCCCAGGCACGTACCGACGCATCACTTCTCTAGCTATACTGAGGCCGCGTCCCACATACAGCAACTGGAAGGATGTGCAACTATGACATACAACTATCTACTGGGGGGACAAAAAAGCAGGAAGATTGGCAATAGATGTTAGCTCAGAGCCGGTCTTCCTCAGCAAAAAGAGGAAGATTAGCACAGACGTTAGCTCAGGGCTGATCTTCCTCACTAAATAAATAAATAAATAAATAAATAAAAAGAAAGATTGCTATTAATTCTTCTTTAAATATTTGGGAGAATTCACCCGTGAAACCATCTGGTCCTGGGCTTTTCTTTATTGGGAGGTTTTTGATTACTGAGTCAATCTCTTTACTTCTTATTGGTCTGTTCAGATTTTCTATTTCTTCATGATTTAGTCTTGGTAGGTTTATATTTCTGGGAATTTATCCATTTCTTCTAGGTTATCCAATTAATTGGCATATAATTGTTCATAGCAGCCTCTTATGATCCTTTGCATTTCTGTGGTGTCAGTTGTAATGTCTCCTCTTTTTTATAATTTTGTTTATTTGAGTCCTCTCTCTTTTTTCTTCATTATTCTAGCTAAAAGTTTGTCAATTTGTTTATCTTTTCAAAAACCCAACTCTTAGTTTTATTAATTTTTTTCTCTTGTCTTTCTAGTCTCTATTTCATTTATTTCTGCTCTAATATTTATTATTTCCTTCCTTCTGCTAAGTGTGGGCCCATTTTGTTCTTCTTTTTCTATTTTTTAAGGTAAAAAGTTACGTTGTTTATTTGAGATCTTTCTTTTTTCTTAATGAAGGCACTTATCACTATTAACTTTCCCTCTGCTTTTACTGCATCCCATAAGTTTTGATATGTGTATTTTCATTTTCATTTATCTCAAGATACTTTCTGATTTCCCTTTTGATTTCTTCTTTGACCTATTGGTTATTTAGGAGTGTGTTGTTTAATTTCAATGTATTTGTGAAATTTTAAGTTTTACTCCTGTTATTGATTTCTAGTTTCATACCTTTGTGGTTAGAAAAGATAGTTGATATGATTTCAGTCTCCTTAGATTTTTTAAGGCTTGCTTTGTGGCCCAACATATGATCTATCCTGGAGAATGTTCCATGTGTACTTGAGAAGAATGTGTATTGTGGTGCTGTTGAATGGAATGTTCTGTATATGTCTGTTAGGTCTATTTGGTCTATGGTATTATTCTGGTCCATTGTTTCCTTATTAATATTCTGTCCGGATGATCTATCCAATGTTGGAAGTCAAGGTATTGAAGCCCCTCACTATTTTGTATTGCTATTTCTCCCTTCATTTCTGTTAATATTTGTTTTAAATATTTAAATGTTCCAGTGTTGGGCACATATATTTACCATTGTTATATCTTCTTGATAAACTGACCCTTTTACCACTATACAGTGACCTTCTTTGTCTCTTGTGACCAATTTTGACTGCAAGTCTATTTTATCTGATATAAGTATAGCCACCCCTGCTTTCTTTTAGTTACCACGTGCATAGAATATCTTTTTCCAATCCTTCACTTTAAGCCTATATGTGTCCTTAAAACTTAAGTAAGGGGGGCTGGCCCAGTGGCGTAGCAGTTAAGTTTGCACACTCTATTTCAGCGGCCTGGGGTTTGCAGGTTCACAGGCATAGACCTATGCACCGCTTATCAAGCCATGCTGTGGCAGGCATCCCACAGAAAGTAGAGGAAGATGGGCATGGATGTTAGCCCAAGGCCAATCTTCCTCAGCAAAGAGAGGAGGATTGGCAACAGATGTTAGCTCAGGGCTAATCTTCCTCACAAAAAAAAAGAAACTTAAGTGAGTCTCTTGTAGGCAGCATATTGTTGAACCTTATTTTTTTATTCATTCAGCCACTGTGTCTTTTGATTAGAGAATTTAATCCATTTACATTTAAAGTAATTACTGTTAGACAATGACTTACTGTTGCCATTTTGTTAATTGTTTTCTGACTTTTTTTTATTTCCTTTCTTCCTTTCTTCCTCTCTTGCTGTCTTCTTTTGTGATTTTTTTTTTTTGTAGTGATGTGCTTCAATTCCTTTCTCTTTATTTTTTGTATATCCACTATATTTTTTTTTCTTTGTGGTTACCATGAGGCTTACATAAAACATCTTATAGATGTATCTAGACTGTGTTATTGTGTTAACCCCTCCAAAAAAAGTCAAGAGAAAAATCACACCTTTTAGGTGCCACTGATACTAAACTTAGAGGTTAAAGTTACCTCCTGGGACTACTGCCTAAACGCCCGTCCTCACATGCTGACCATATACTCTTGCTTATCCATTGTTTATAAATAAATGTCGTTACCAAACTCCATTACATTTAGCATATTTTCTCAAGTATTACAATTGTAGGGATGATAGTCACTACAGGAAAAGAGGAAATCCATGCCACTTATTTCTCGAGGTAATAGTCATCCATTCACAGCTCCTTTTCCAGGAAACAGAAAAATGATCTATCCATAACATATGGGTGGATAAAGCACATGAACTCTGAAGCTACCTTCCAAATGGTAAAAGGGTAATGGCCAGGTTATCCTTATTCTGAGGGCCACTGGGACACTTGGTGGATTTCTCCCTTTTGTAAGCTTCCATTATGGTCCTGGGATGATGCCCACTATAAGAAAAGGTATGCCCCAGAGGTTCAGCTCTGAGGCATATATGCAGTTATTATACCTATAGTATTTCCAGCCCTGCCCATAGAGAAATAGGTCTGGCTCAAGAAAATTATGATATACTAATATGATGGAATGTTTGTTTAGTCAGTCATTGTTTAACAAATGTCTATTGAATGCCTACTCTATTCCAAGTTCTATGCTAAGGCACTAGAGATATAATCCAAGGCTTTAAGGAGCTCATAATCTACTGGGGGAAGGGGAATAGTTAGACACTTAGAATTACAAAACAGTGTAGAAAATATAAGAGGATAAAAGTAAGTGCAGGGCACTAATCAAACCTGATGTGGAGGTGGGGTCAGAGAGACCTTCTTGGAAGAGATGACACCTCAGTTGAGTTTTAAGGATAAGCATGATTATCCAGATGAAGAATGGGGGTGGAGGGAACAGAGTGGGGAAAGGGTGAGCAGAGAGTGGCATCTTTAGTACATGCACAGAGATGAGAAACAGCATGGTGAGTGCAGTAAAGGACAAGTTGTGGGGCAGAGAATGGTGATAGAATCAGTTAGAGAAAGAGGGGCCAGATTACAAAAGACCTTGTGTGTTATGCATAGACTTGATCTCATAGGTAAGCTTTTCCCAGAATGTGATAAACTAATCCTGTGAGATACTCCTTGAACCCCCATCCCTACAAAAAAAATGTGGTGTGCAAAGAAGGGAGAAAAATGTTGCATTCAATATTCCCTCTTGGAGAGGCTCAATGCACATTAGCATGTTAAAAACTCTGAGAAGTTCTACAAGAAATTCCATAAGAAACCTGTTTAACTTTGTTTAAACCAGCATTTTCCAAATTAACTTGAGCACTGATGCTTTTTTTTCTTTCCATGAAGTCCCTATTAACATCCTGTGGAGCAAGTATTCTTTGGAAGTCACTTTGGAAAATGTTGTAGGCATTGAGGACCCATTGTAGGATTTTAAGCAGGACGGTGGTGTAGACCCATCTGTCTTTTAGATAAAGTCACTGTGATTTGAGAGTGGAAATACTGGAGGCAGGGATACCAGCAAGAGATTGTGATGGCCTAAATTAAGAGACACAAGGATGGAAAAGGATGTATTTGACAAATAATTAGAAGGTAAGATTGATAGATCTTGGAGAGGGAGGGAGCGAGAGGACTGATTTTGAGTGACCACATGGGTAATGATCCCATTTACTGAGACCAGGAGATACAAGAGCAGATTTGGGATGAGTTCAATGTGGATTTAAGTACCAGTGAAATGTCCAAGAGATATCTACCCAGTGGGATAGAGATATCTACAGTTGGATTCATGAGTCTAAAGAGAAGATAGTGAGAGTTTTGGAAGGAAGAATATGGATTTGAAGAGCATTCATGGATAGTGCTAAATCCATGAGTGTACCTGAGAACAAAGGAGAGACTATAAAGACTATAAAGAATGGTGGACAGAGTTAACTGTCCTGAGGAACACCAACATTAAAGGAATAAAAAGAAAAAGAGGAGCCCACGGAGGAGACCAAAAAGGAAAGGGGTCACAAAAGCAGGAGGAATGCTAGTAGGGGGTACTCTCAGGAAAGCCATTAAAAGATAACATAGAATGGGTCCCACAGGAGATTGTTGGTTTAAAAAACTAAATGTGGTAGATCATTATAACAATGGTCCCAATGTATCATGTCTCCCTGTGTCCATGCCCCTTTGCAACTGACATTGCTGCTCCTCCCATCAAGAAGTGAGGTCTATTTCTTCACTCACTGAATCTGGGATAGCTTTGTGATCTGCTTTAACTAATAGGATGGAGGTAAAAATTATGTTATTCAAGTTTCAGAGCCTAGGATTTAGAGGCTTTGAAGCTTCTCCTCTTGCCGTATTGGAACCCAGAAACCACCATGCTGTGAAGAAGCCCAGTCCACTCTACTGGAAGACAAGAGGCCATATGGAGGAGAAACAAAGTGCCCTGAAAGACACTAAAGTCAACTGCGAAATCTGTGAGTGAGGACATCCTGGACCCTCAAACCCTAGTTGAGCTATGTGATGACTGCATACATGACTGGTCCCAGGCGAGACCAACAACAAAATCATCCAGACTGCCAACCCACAGAACTGTGGGAAATAAAAAACCATTGTTGTTTTAAGCCATTACGTTTTGGGGTGGTTCGTTACATAGCAAAGGCTAACCAAAACAGAAATCATTACCAATTGTGGAGAGTCTCCATAACAAAAAGCTAAAATATGCGACATTAGCTTTGGGGCTGGGTGGTGAGCAGAAGCTAGAAGGGCAGTGAGGAAACTCTTAGTGGCAGCTGGAAGAACAGTGAGAAAACCGGTGTAGGAGACTGGAGAGAGGCAGCTATGTGCTCTGAAGAGGCAGCACAATTGGCAATACTGTCACCTGAGGCAACTTGGAAGGTAGAAGATGTACCTAATGAACTCATTAATCTGGCTAAGGAGATTTCTAGATTTCTAATATTCTAGAAATATTGAAAGTGTCAAATTTTTACCTGCATATGATAAGGCATGGGAAGAGAGAGAGAAAGCAAAGAAAGACAGTTCAATCTTCAAGCAAAAATTAGAGAAAATAGAAAGAGGCCATGATTTGCCAGGTTGGAAACTAAATCTGTTTCACATCTGCAGTCTCTCCGGCTGGCAAAAAAGACCCAAGTGTAAAGATCAAATATAGAATGCTGCCAGTAAAATGTGGCCTCAGGTTCCAGATCAAATTAAATCCAGATCAGATCAGGTGTGGCTGAAGACCCTTTGTTAAGACCACTGAAAGATTAAAGGTGGCACTTAGTCTACTCTCTCAAGCAGACTAAAGGCATTCTCAGACTCATATTGTCTGACATGTGGCCTGTCTGTGAAAAGGATTTGCAGAGTGGAAGAGACTATAATCAGATTCATCGAGAAAAACACAAGTTTTTAAGGAAATTGTATCATATTGAACCAGAAAAGACAGAAACAGTTCTAAATGAATAGAAACCTCCAAGTTTCTACCAGCAGAAATCAGGCAACGAAGGTTGCTCCCCTACAAACATGGGTTATTTCCTATGGAAATGGAAAGAATGAGGAGAACTAATTTATATGCCCAGCTGGATTTCAAAATTGCCATGGACCAGTGATTAATCAGTGCTTCATGTCCTTCCTCTTCTTGAACAGAAATGGGGGGGTGGGGGGTAGAGGGATAACTTGTCTTTTAAGTTCACAGGTCTCTGGATCAAAGGGAACCATACTTAAGGAGACGGAACCCAGGAGTCTCAGCATACCTAGACCAAATGCAAATCATGAGATGCTAGACCTGAGTGTGACATCATAATAGGATGAAGCTTTCGGGTAGGTCTTAGAAAAGGATGAGTGTATTTTGCTTGGAGGAGGGGTATAAATATTTGTGACCAGTGAGCACACTGTGGTACATTAAATATGGTCACAAATTCTTTGCATCTTTTAGCATCAAGAGGTTACGTCTATTGCCTAACTCTTGAATTAATATAGCTTCTCATTCACAAGTCTGGTGGTAAGGTCCTGACTCTTGGCTGTGTGCCTCAGTTTACTTCTACGTGGCCTCTCATTCTTCAGAGGCTAGGCCTCCTTCCTCACATGACAATCTCAGGGTGGTATTCAAAGTGGAAGCTGCAAATCTTCTCAAGGCCTAGGCTCCAAAATATTCCCCAAGTCACTTTTGCCACACTTTATTGGTCAAAACAAGTCACAAGAACAACCTAAATTCAATGCAGGGAGTGGGGGAGATATAGAAACCACCTCTTAATAGGAGGCTTTGCAAAGAATTTGTGACCATACTTTACTCTCTGGGTAAGAGCCTTTCAAACTCTGAGAACATTTTTAGTTAAGTATAGAAATGTTTAAAAGAATGAAAATATATATTAATATTTTTGCATTAAGAAATATGTTCTTCAACAGAAAAAAATGAAAGATGAGAAGGAATTTATAGATTAAAAGAGACTTAAAGGATATATCCATTAATTGCAACATGTGAATTTTGTTGAAATCCAATTTAAAAATATAAACTGAAAATATGCATTTATGAGATAATTGGAAAATTGATCCACTCAATATTTGATGCTATTAAGGGATTATTATTAATTTTTGGGTGCAATATTAGTATTTTACAATGTTTTCTAAAAGACTAAAATTTAGAGATACATACTGAAATATTTACAGCTGAAACGATATGCTATCTGGAATTTGTTTCAAAATAATATGGAAGGTGGAGGAGTGAATGAGAGTGTAAATAGGGCAGGGTTGGTCATGTGTGGATGGTTTTTAAGGCTGGATGTTGGGTACATGGGGGTTCATTACACTATCATAGCTACTTTTGTATATGTTAGAAATTCTTCACAATAATAAGTTTTAAAATGAAAGTAAAAAAGAAGGACTCTGGGCATAATGAGTATTTTATATACTTGTAATTTTAAATAAAATTTATCCTAATAGAATATAATTCTAATTTAAAATGTGCAATTTGATAAGTTGATTTAAACTTGATTTTACCTTCTAATCTTCCTAGATTTATATTAGAACATTTGAATATTAAATCTTAAATATTTTATTTTATTATTTTTTAATCAAATATTTTAAGAGAATTTTTGATTCACTAGATTTATTTTAACTTATTAGATTTACAAGAGTTAGATGAACACTTGAGAGAATTTTATATAAAAGGAACTCAAATATATTAAATTTATAAAAGCAGTTTCAAATATTCGAAGACATATAATTAAGTACGTAAATGGCACCAAACATTATTCAAAGACCCCTCAACATTGAACTGCTGTTATAAGCCAATATGTCCTCAATAAAATAAAAGAAAGAAAAAAGTGAACTGCTAAAATTTGCTAGACTTAGAATAATAGGATTTATGACTTGAATGTAAAGCTTAAATTTTTTATTTTTTAACTTTCATAAATCGAAAATAAATTTTAACAGCTATCATAAACTTGTTTGTTTTAAAACATACATTTTAACTAATAGACTATCAAAGGCGAAACAAAATTTTCTAGTCACCTGAAAGCCATATGTAAGAATTAAAAGTATTGCAAAAAGAAAAGAAAAGAAAAAGCAGATTATGTGAACGGTACCAACCATTTGTATTATAGCTACATGCAGTCTGGCTTCTTCTATTAAAACTTCATCCGTTGGGGACTCTTCCTTCTCTTTTTTATCATGTGAAACGTGGGAAAACTGAACAGTATCAGACTAAGTTTAAAAACACACAGAGATAAAGTTAAAAAATAAGTAAAAATGTTTAGGAGCTGTCAAATGCTTCACTCAACAAAGATTCCAATAACTCAAATCAGAATTGCTAAAATGAAGGACTATACTGGATAAGGTTCTCCATGTAAGAAATGCTGCTTTCAATTGTGGTGGAGTAACTATCCATCTGGGGAGATTTAGAAGCCAAATTCTTCCCCAAACCTGTTTGCTTTCTGAAGTGGCCTCTGCTTTCTGCTTTTTTTTTTTTTTTTTTAATGAGGAAGATCAGCCCTCAGCTAACATCCTCTTTTTGCTGAGGAAGATTGGCCCTGGGCTAACATCCGTGCCCATCTTCTTCTACTTTATATGGGATGCCGCCACACCATGGCCTGACAAGTGGTGCCTCGGTGCATGCCCTGGACCGGGCCTATGAACCCCTGGCCACCAGAGTGGAGAGCGCGCACCTAACCGCTACGCTGCCAGGCGGCCCCTGCTTTCTGCTTTTTATAACACTTCTACGAGGAGAGACATAGTTCCTCAACCAACTGGAAACATCAGCTTGGCAGAGGCCATTCATAGTTACTCAACCAGCCAGTTTGTAAAAACATCACTTCTCCTATATTTGTCAAATAAGGCTAGATCACCAAGACCTTCTCTTTAGAGAGAGAATACAAAGGAGTCTTTTCACCAAGATAGCAAAGCTAGCAAATATATCCCCCCTCAGTTTTCTGACATTTAATTAGCAGAATCAAGTTTTTTATATAAACTAAAGCAAGAGAGGCAGACCCAGGGAGGGAAAGGAGGACTATTTTTTGCCAGGTATCAACTCACAGAAATGTTGTATTCAATCTTCGTTTTTTCTTCTACTAACGTCCAATTAACATTTGTCAAAATTTTTTCTGTTTTAAATAAAGTGATTGTGTTCTGTATTATCTCCTGTATGTGGTTAATGGCATTTTGCATGGCCATTTGTCTTGGAAGGGAAATAGCACACAAACCTGTGACAAAGAAAAGCAAGTGTCTTAATAGAAAACTGCAAAGACGGCAAGGGGAAGCAAAAATGTTGCATGACGTAGTGAGATCTTGGCATCACCTGCATAGCCAAACCAGAGTGCTTAGAGCAAGGACAACTTTTTGCCTAAAATTTTCCAGAAGATTATCCAACTGTCTGTTTTCTTTTGGCTGTATAGCTCACCTTTATCTCTCTCAATTGCTAAAGAATGTTTTACAAGTTTCCTTTCGTTCCCTATCGCTAGAGACATGACTCGCTATTTCAAGACACCCAATCACTATTTCTCAAAGTGTAGAAAACTACCTGTGTCTTCCACAGGTAGAAGGGTTACTTATTAAACTATGCAAATTCCTGGGCTCCACCCCATACCTGGAGAATCAGATTGGCCTGGGAATTTGCATTTTAACACGTTCTCCAACTGATTCTTATACATAATAAAATTTAAAGGCCACTGCAATAGGGATCCCTCAGATCTAACCTCTCTGTTTCCTGGCCAGCAAATCTACATGTCCAGAACTTGCAGCTGTTTGTATTTTCTTGAGGTATGAATTCGAAGTTACAGTTATGAGGCTCGCCGACCAAAAAGAAGAATTTAATAAGTGAGTGAGCTTAGACTACTCACTCAGAATTCCATCTCAATAAAACTGTTCTCTCTTTGTAATTGTATACAAAATAAAGAGTTAAAATGGTTTCTAAATGTCTCAGTTTAGCTTTATTGCCTTCTCTTCAGGCCACTATGTACAATAATAGTAGTTGAAATTTGGGAGATTCAAAGAGGTCTGGAGGCATATCCCTCTCAGTTCACTATGGTCCAAAGCAAAGATGCATTTGACTGTATGCTGAAGAATTAGAAGGTGTCAGTTTTGGATTTAGAATTCCCATGGCTGATGGGCCGACCCCGTGGCTTGGCGGTTGAGTGCGCCCGCTCCGCTGCTGGCGGCCCAGGTTCAGATCCCGGGCGCGCACTGACGTGCCGCTTCTCTGGCCATGCTGGGGCCGTGTCCCACATGCAGCAACTAGAGGGATGTGCAGCTATGACATGCAGCTATCTACTGGGGCTTTGGGGGAATAAATAAATAAATAAATAAAATTAAAATTCCCATGGCTGAGATCACACAAGGAGAAAATTTATTCATTTGCCTCATTACATCCTACCCATATGATGGAGCAACAGCCACTTTCCAGTTGCTCTGGGGAAACATGAGTATATGTGGACCACTTGGTGGCACCAATACATTTGAATGAACTCCGTGTTTAAGAGGATCCTGGAAGAGTATAAGGAGGGATCTCTTAAAAGCATTAGACCAGTGGAGGAAGTTGGTTTGAAACTCTTACGATAAAACTCAATTCTGTCAAATACTTGTTAAACGTGTGCCAGATAGTATTTCTAGAAAGGATGAGCATTGATTCTGAGAGGATAAAGTTGCTAATTTATTTGTTTCCTAATAAATTAAAGAAAATTCTGAGAATTAGTTAACACAATCAAAAATTTATAAGAGAAGAAAAAAACATTACCATGATAGTAAAACCCCTTGTTGGTCTTGCCTTTGAGTATCAGAGTAGGAGGAAGCACAAGGAAGAAAGCATGGGAGAAACCTAGATGTTGTATCCTAAGCAAAGAGAGCAGAGTGGGTCTGGATCCCTGGGAGCCAAAGGAAATTGGTGGTAAGGGAGATGTGAGCAAGCCTTCAGGGATCGAACTAACTTCACTTATGCTCCAGTGTAGGCTTTTGCTGATCCAAGCACACTTTTCCACTGCAAATAAGAACAAACCCATAACTAGGGGAAAGAGAGTTGCCAGAAATCTGCCCCATTTACTAGCCCTATTCACATACTAGAGCCCCTGGCTTTGAGGTGGGCTGTCACAGGAAGTTCTGCAATAGTGTTGATGGGGTATAGTTTCAGGAATGGACAGGCCTGTGAAAAGACACAAGCAGAGAAGTGATGTCTCTTGTGCGTAGGATAGGGTAAATTCACCAAGCTATTTGCCCATTTAGAAGAATTTTCCTTCAACATTATACTTCCACTGACCTCTCATTAGTTCCATGCTTTCCAAGAAACCTTCTAATTACTAATTTGGTTTATCAAGGAAATTGGTGTTAAAGGTGAATACCCTGAATAATGATCACAATTATTTCAGACATAGAAAGAAATTTCCTCATTATAAATTAATAAATTGATTTTCTGCTTTATCCATATTCTCCTGTGAGTGCAGTGTATGTAAATCTCCAGCAGTCAATCAATTCTGGATACCCTGACAGAATCAGCTCTCTGCACCAGCAAAGCTGAGGACCAGGCCATGGGATATGGGATGATACTAAGGTCCTACTCTAAGACTTTGGGTAATCCCACCCCTGCCCTCCCACTACCCCCTTGACCCCACAGCCACTGATTATCTCATCCTGGATTTCTCTATTGACCATGTATCTATTTGTTATTTTATCATATTTATGCATTTTATTATCAATAGCCTCAAATTTCTTCTAGAAATAGGCAACTGTGGCAGAGCCTGCTAATTGTCTCCCAATATCCATTCTCCTCTTTTTCCTTTACCAATAGAATCTCTGAGTTTTCGCTGAACACGTGGCCAGCCAGGTAACGATAATATTTCCCAGCTTCCCTTGCCCATGTGTGCCTATATGACTAAGTTCTGGCCAATGGGATGTGAGTGGTAATGATATATACAAATTCTGGATTGTGCCCTTAAAAGGAAGCTGCTTACCCTCCATTGCCACCTCCCCCATTTTCCCTTTCCAGTTGGTTGGATTGAAGATATAGTGGTAGTGAGCTGGCTTGTACCCAGCAGATATGAGCAACACTCCAGGGAGTAGAGGAGCAACAAATGAGAAGGATCCTGGATCTCTGGACAACTTTATGGAGCAGACCATCCCACTCTTCCAGACTTTTCAATGGAGGGGGGAAAAAAACCCTCATCTTGTTTAAGCCACTGTTAATGTGATTTCTGTTAAACTGGCTGAACTAATATCCCAATTAATACATATTCCATAAATAATGAGTGAATGAAAATGAATGATTTCATAATCAATTCCATAACCACAGGTGGGAGCTCTATAAGAAATGTCCCCCTGACCCCCAACAATAATCTATTTGCATTATTCTCCCCAGTTAACTAATGAAAGATAGATATACTTTACCTAATGTCCTGGCTGAATAAGTCATCATGTATGAATTTATTCCCATAGTCATTAACGATATTACTTGTATATACAATATAAACTTAAAAACAAAACATACAAATAGTTAGAACCAAAACATTAATCAGTTGTCCAAATTGAGGCAAATTTTGTAGTTGTTTTGTAGATATTGCTTGAATGTAATACACTGGGGTGGAAATTAGTTTTCAATCTTAATGAGAAAAAAATAGATTTTGTGGATTCTGGGAGGGATAAGAGCATTAAGAGAAGAGCTCTCCACAGCTGCTGCTTTCAGCAGCAGCCACGCAAAGCCAGCAAGGTGGCAGCCATCACAGGCCTGGCTGTGGAACCTGCAGGGTGGGGAGAAACCTCAGCAACAGCAGGCGGTGCTGACCACAGGTGGGACAGGAGTGTGCACCTGCCACAAGCATTTGCTACAGCGGCACAAGAGGCTCTGAAGAAGCAGGCAGGAACTGTGGTGGGGTCTGGAGAGATGCCGTGCAGAAACACTAGCACATTTGTAGGCCTTGGCTCTTCCATTTATTAGCCAGGTAATTCGGGGCCAGTTAACCACTCTGAGCCTTGTGTCCTTCACTGAAAAATGGAGTTAATAGCAGTATGTCCTTCAGAGAGTGTTTCCCAAACTTGACTGAAAACTAGAAGCACCTGAAGTGCTTCGTTAAGATACTGCCTCCCACGCTTCTTCCCCACAGATTCTGTGTGTGTAGGTCTGGGGTGACATCAAAGGGATTCTTAACATCAGACAGATTTGGGAAACACTACAAAACCATAGTCAAATGTTAGCTAATATTTCATTGACTTGGTTTTAGGCCAATTCTTTGCACAAACAAAAACTGAAGAAGCTCAGATGTTGGTTATTATACTTTTCCTTTGGAGCATGGAAGGACCCAAAGTCTTTGAACACCACAGGTTTGTTTGAACTCCAAATTTAATTCCCAGACCACGTCCACAGGTGTAAAGTGTAAATCCACAGGAAAGATGGTGAGGAATATGATACTCCATTAAAAAGAGGACTTCTCTTTTGGGAGTTAGGGCATCTGACTCCCTGACCTAACATGCTATTCTCTTTGTTTTGATTTCTCCACATGCCAGATGGAGAGGGTAATAGTTGCTCCCAAAAAGAAGATATTTGAAAAATACCGTACTCCTGGGGTCTTCTAGGACAGGAGGAAAATAGCAAAGAAGAGAAAATCCTGAGCTGCAAATTGGATAATATCAGGAAACTCTGTACGTCTACCTCCAGATTAAAGTTCCTCAGGAGGTGTGCAGGTGTTCTTAAATCACATTATTCAAGCGCTTTTTCTCCCTCCTAGAAGCAGGTTTGGAATTCATCTGACTGGGAGGTGGTGGGGGTGTTCTGGGGATTTCTAGCAACTTCTCCAGCTAGCTCACACAGTACTGTCACAAATGACGAGGTGCCCTAATGCTGTCAGCAGATGCACCGGGCTCTTTGGATCTTCCCTGGCGTCTCAGCACCAAGACGCTGCCACCACCAGATTGCCCAGAAATCCACCAGCTAGCCATGGGGAAAAGGCTCTGAGAGATTGGAAAGGAAACCAAGTTTTGTTGGTTACAGAAGATTTTGTTGGTTTGGCAGAAGATTACAGTATCTGTAATCTTCTGCCAAAATTTCTCAAGAAATTAATTTTTAAAAATTAGGCCTAAATACATAAATATAACTAGATCCTTAATTCAAAAATTTACAAAATCTTTCTTCTCTTAGTATATTTAACCAGCATTTCAGTTTTTGCTCTAATAGCTATAGGGATTGGAATGCTCTAGATAGGGTATTATTTTTTCATGCTTCCTGACAGCTATCAAAAAACAGCATTTACATGCTCAATAACATTTATTGGGCATTTACTAAATGTCAGATATTTGACTAAGCATCACCTCAATCCCCAACTGGAAATTGAGGTTCCACAAGTCTGGGAAACTTGTCCAAGGTCTTTCAGCCTGTGAATGGTGGAGCCAGGATCCGATCACAAGTCCATCTGACTCCCACATCCATAACAATTACTTGATTTTTGGTCACATTCACACTGTCATCATAAATAAACTTTCCTCTGAAAGTTGCTTTCTACTTAAAAGAATGCATTTTTCAAATCTAATTTAAAAAATGGTTAACTTTAGGGGCTGGCCCTGTGGCCTAGTGGTTAAGTTGGGCACACTCTGCTTCAGCGACCCAGGTTCACAGTTCAGATCCCAGGCACAGACCTACACCACTTGCCGGCCATGCTGTGGTGACGACCCAAACAAAATAGAGGAAGATTGGCACAGATGTTAGCTCAGGGCAAATCTTCCTCACCAAAAAACAAAAGGTTAACTTTATTATTGGGTAAGATGACAAGTGCTACAAAATAAATAAAAATAAATAAATATAAATAATCATGAGACATGATGTTTTCCTACCATTTGTGGTGACTCTATTTTTTGTTCAGCCAGATTATGAATATCAGGAGCCAAGAGTAAGCTAAAAATTCCTTTAATTCCAGACCATGCTATCACAACTCCCCATCTCCAATTATAGTCATAACTCAAATGCATCAGAATAGGGCTCACTAACACAACAGTTAGCAACCTGTGGAGAAAAAAACGTTTTTTTTAAATCACACCTTGTGTATTAATGTTATTCACATTGAAATTATACACTAAATATTACATTTCATATAAAATTTCATATTTTTAATTTCATATAAAATAATCCAGTTTATTGATCTGTTGTTCAAACTTTCTGGAACTAACCAAATCTACTGTCTAAATTTTGCATATAATACTCAAATCTTGAAAAATCATGCTAGAAGTTCTACACAAATATAAGGAATTTTCATTAACACTACTGCGTACTGTTTGGATTTTGGTAGTAAATTCCTGCAAGGAAACTTCTTCAAATAACATTGACAAGCTCAATCTAGTCACTGGAAGGCCATGACTGGATTCAGAAATTAGGCTGAGAGGACATGCATGTCATAGCCAAAAAGTAAACTTATTGTAGACATGTTAATAATCTTAGCTCAACCAAATTTTTCTTGAGCTTCCACAAGAATCATACACTAAATATCACATAAATAACTTCAATTTATGCCATCTTTCTCTATAAATCATTTTTCTACAGGATGCTGTGCCAAAATTTAGAATCTATCTTTGGGGGGCCTGCATCAAAAGAATATCAGTGCTGTCCTTCAAATGAGATTTCAGCAGAAATAAAATTGACGTGTTCTCAGCCTCAAAAAATACAGTGTATATCAGTTGCTCAGTTGAGAACTTCACAAGACAATTTGAGAATTCCTGTCATTGAGAAACAGAAAATCTACAATTACCATCTATAATGTATACAATTCGTTTGGGCAAACTTTTCTTCCTTGCATTTAAGCCTTTTGCAAAGTAATTCTTACCAACACTTTCAGCCCTACTAAAGAATCTTTCTCTAAAATACCATTGAGTCCAGCCAAAATAGAACAACTTATGTCGTTTCCTGATACCAAAAGCAGAGAAGTAGTATAGCAAAGGCTCTGGAGTCAGTCTACCTGGGTTCAGATTTACTAACTATGTAAACTTAAGCCAGTTATTTAACCTAAGCTTCCATCACTTCATCTACAGAATGGAGATAATAATTGTACTTGCCTCAAAGGATTATCATGAAGACTCAAGTAAATGAGGCAACACTCATAGGGCTTAGAATGATGTTTGAATGTAGTGAGCACCCAGTATATGTTAGAAATGATTATTATGTCCAGGCCTTTATTTGGCGCATCCTCTCTGAAATGTTTTTCTCAACAAGTCTCTTATGGAAAGCCCACCCATACTTTGAGGGCCCCTTAGGATGACTACCTCCATTAAAGCCTTTCCTCTAGTGAGATGGAACCATAAGTTCACACAAAATCTCTGGCACTCACTAACCATTTGACCTTGGGCAAGGTACTTTGCCTTTCTTGGCCAGTTTCTTTGTCTATAAAATGAAGATGATAATTCTTATTTCCTAGTGTCGTTATGAAGATGAAATGAGATCATGAATGTGTAGCTGAGTCCAATAATGTGCAGAAAGCCCTATATCTTTCTTCATTCTCTGTGATCAATCTCAACTTGCACATGAGCTCCCACAGTGGAAAGAAACATAAATTGCATACACATCTTTCTGTGTGGGACGGACTATCTGAGTTGCACGCAGTGCCTTCAGAGTCAATAGAAGCAATATTCCATGAGAACAACTTATAAAGTAAGCTCCCTTGGCCAGGCCTATCCTGAGTGGAAATGACAATGTTTTTGGAGACACTGTCATGAATTCTTATGGAAGACACAACTACCACGAGTGGGAAATGTCATTCTAGAAACAGCATGTTTGTTGGAGTCAAGTTTAAATGCAAACTCTGTCCTTACAAGTTGGGTGACTCTAGGCAAGTTTTTAACCTCTCTGGGCTTCATCTGTGAAATGATGCAATATAATATAACACCTACCTCACAGAGTTGTATTAATATTAATGACATAATACATATTAATAAATGGCTTTATCATAGCTATGATAATAATAAATGATGAGGAAAGTCAACAGAAGTGTTAGAAGCCATTAATCTAGTCCAGTGATGCTCAAACTTTAACAAGCATGTTGAAACAGTGTCCTGGACCTCATCTCCAGAGATTCAATTCAGCGAACTGGGATGGGCCCATGAATTTTCATTTTTATCAAGCTCATGTGTTATCCTGATGCTGCTGTTCTGCCCCTTCTTATTTAACAGATGAAACTTGAAGAGTAAACAGACTTTACCCCAGTCACGCAGCAAGCTATTGTCAGGACCTTGACAACAACCCAGGTTTCCTAACTCCACGTCCAGAGCTCTTTTTGCTATAACCCACTGCTTCCCAATTATAATTCCGGGCTCAAGAACCTAAGTCCAGTGAGCAAACTTTAAAATATAATTCTTACCTTACAAGATTCACTGTTGTAAATAAGATGAGCATGAAAACTACAGTGTGAAATCCAAAATACTTCATTTCTCCACACCCAATTACAATGCCAAAGAAAGTATATATTAAATGTTGATATACAGATGAAAACATTATGAGGAACCTAGGATGAATGGAAAGGAAATCACATTTTCAACAATGTGTTTTTTAAATAGTTTCTTTTTCATATAAAAGCGTGTACCACATATCTGCCGTTCTTGCCTTAGCAGAGGTCTTTGCCTCCATCACTGTTACAATCAACATTTACAAGTCTTTTGTTGGAATTAAGATACACCCAGTTCCATATTGCCCATTACCCTCATCACACCAACCTGGGGGCTGCCTCTCACAACAGAACAGCAAGAGCAAGTTAGAAAAATAAGGATCCCCACGCCCCCAGCTTGGTGATGTGACAGTTTCACTGATATCAGCTGGTATCATATCAGCTGTCAGTCCTGCCACAGCTAAACCCAGAGCTGAGGTTGCTGCAAGGATCCACCTAGCTAACCTTGACTTTGTGATAGGTGACTGGATCACCTCAACACCCTCTGCACAACTTCTCCCTTTGTGATTTGCAGGAAAATCCCTTACCTTGAAAGTCTCTCCTGTCTGCTTTCCCATCTACAGAATTCCTAACACCCTTGTAAGGCTAACTCTAATTCATACTCTTCACAAAACCATCCAAAGCACTCTTACTGGAAATGATCTTCCTCTGAATCCCTACAGTGCCGACTGTCTACACCACCATGATTCTTAAGCAGAGAAGAGCATTAGAACCACCCAGATTGCTTTCCAAAAATCTACACGCCTAGCCCCACCCCCAAAGGCTCTTACTGAGTAGCCCAGAACACAGTGGTTAGGGCTTGGGGCTGTTCTGGTTCCATGTGGTAACGGGCCTAGGTCAGGGCCAGGTCTGATTTCTACAGGCAGCTCTCAAGTCCCGCCTCCTCCTGGTCCCTTCTATTGAGACTTTCCCTTTCAGCTGACTGGGTGAGCGTGTCTGTCCCACAAACCAGTCTCCTTATAGGTGGGTCTCAAAATCTACACTTGGACAGAAGTGTTAGGAAGCCTCATTTTAGCTGCAGATATAAACCATGTTCCCTGATACAGCATTACTCCAGTCAAGAAGATACTCTGAATCCTATCTCTTGATTCAATTGATTCAGAGCTCCTAGAAGGGAAAGGTATGAGTCTCAAACCCCAATGCTTCATTTCCTGAAAATTCACAAATGATGAGTAACTGACTGAGTAGAATACTTTTTTAAATGTCTCCATGGGACCTGAAAAAAATGCTTTACATATAGTAGTATCCCAATAAACATATAATTATTTACACTTAGTATTAGTTTCTCACATAAACATGTCCACCACTTAACAATGAGCACCTTCTGAGAAGGGACTTATTTTCATGGCTCCAAACCTAAGATACAATGTCCAGGCCACAGGAGACATTAAGAAAGGATTGGTTTAATAGGTGACAGAATAAACAATTGAATGGATTGAATAGTAAGTTATAATGATGCTGACAGACAGTATGACTGAGCTTAGGAAACTGTCCAAATTCAGACAAAAAGTATATGTTCTATGAACTGGTTCTTCCCAAGCTTCTGGATTTCAACAACTCGTAAATTGTCATTCACATATCCTCAAAACTAGTATAGTTACAGGTGCCAATCTTTTTCTTTTGCCAAGTAGAGTTATAAAAAAAAGTACCATCTTCTATCACTGGAATTTCATAAAAGAAATATCGTTTTAAACACTCAAAAAGTAGGAAGGACATAATTTCAGAAGAATGGATAGTCCTTTACAGTAAAGAAATGAATCTTCATGGGAAAACTCAAGATTATGGTTTAGTTTTCTCATTTCAACATTTGCTTTCTTCTGATGTGAGAATTTCTACACTAGACTATGATTCAGTGTTAAATAATTCTGAAACAATTCTGTAATTTAGCCCAGTCTCTCAGAGAAAGGCTAACTCATTTGTCTGAGAAGACAGGCAAATGGTTTTCCGTCTGTCCAGAGATGTCCATATGACACCTTGCATTACCAGGTGTAAAGGGGAGGTAAGAGTTTTGCTGGTGTTGAATCTTTCTGCTACCTTTCTTTTCTAGCTCTTCCCATATTGGGATACTGTCATTCAGGTCATTATGAAGGAAACAAAGGAATATAGTATTTTTTAAACTTCCCACAATTCAAAGTAAATTTTTATCAAAGAGATATGCATAAAAAGCAGTATGGTCTCTGAGCCACTGACACATTATTCATAATAGAAATATCAATGTCAATAATTTTTGGTACCTTAAGTTCTTTTCAAATATAACTGGTAGTGAGATTAAATATTAAAAGGCAGAAAAAAGTTATAAAAAGGGAATTTTATTAGTGTCCGTGAAGGCAGAACCATTTAAGCACTAAAATTCTATGAGATCTATACCAAATACATACTAGAACACTTACTTAGTAATTATGAACTCCATCCTCGGTTTAAAGCTTAAGGAATCCAAATTCAGTCCTACTGCGATTAAAGCAACCATACCTGACATTCCCAAAAATTCCACTGTGGAGAAAAAATATGAATAAAGTTAGTTGCTTTCAAATCTGCATACTGAAGTACTTTATCTTAAGTGAATAATTGGCGGGAAACTTTAAGAGTAGTAGTTTTTGGAAAGTTGCCTCAAGGGATTGGCCTAATCCTGTAGATCAGCAGTCGGCAAACTTTTTCTGTAAAGGATCATATAGTAAATATGTACTCTTTGCAGGCCATACGGTCCCTGTTCCAACTACTCAACTCAGCCGCTGCAGTGCCTAAGCAGCCACAGATAATACGTAAATGAATGAGTGTCAAATAAATAACAAACACTAAAATTGAATTTCACATAATTTTTGCATGCCACAAAATATTCTTTTTTCGGGTTTTTTTTTTTTAATCATTTTAAAATGTAAAAACCATTCTTAGCTCACGGGCTGTATAAAAATAGGCATATTTGGCCCACGGGCCACAGTTTGTCAACTTTGCTGTAGATCATCACTGCGGTTAGGGCTGATGGAAAAAGAAGTTTCACAGCCTCTGCCCAGCCCCTCAGGGACGTTGTGTTGCATGTCCTAGGGGTCGTGGTCCATACTCAGTGCTTCCATGGTGACCGCAGGTCCTGCAGCCTGCTGTCCTTTTGCCTGATATAGACTCCCCTAAAATTGCAACTCCTTTGGCTCTGAACAAATGTAGTCTGAGGCAGGAAAACCAACTATGACAAAAGTTTGAATATCATAAAAACCAACAGTCCCAGGCTGCAGAGCCTTCAAATAGCATATTATAAACAGACAGAAAGGAAGGGAAAGAACAGGCAAGGTAGGAACAGAAGCACTTTGGAGCAGGGCAGAGCTGGTTACTCTGGGAATGTGACCTCCCCTTTCTCCATTTGTGTTCTTGCCTCTGTAAAATGGGTGTAAAAGAATAATGCCTCATAGAGTTGTCGTGAGGATTAAATTAGGTAACATGGGGAACCAGCCCGGTGGCATAACAGTTAAGTTCGCACTCTCCACTTCTGTGGCCCAGGGCTCCTGGTTCGGATCCTGGGCGCAGACCTAGTCACCGCTCATCAAGCCATACTGAGGTGGTGTCCCACATAGAAGGAACTACAACTATGTACTGGGGCTTTGGGAAGAAAAAAAAAAGAGGAAGATTGGCAACAGATGTTAGCTCAGGGCCAATCTTCCTCAAAAGAAAAAAGCCTTTAAATTAGGTAACATGAAAAGTGCTCGGTACGTTTTTAAAATAATCATTATCCTTATGCTCTTAATTGTTTTTATATGTTCACTTTACTGCTTAGTAAATTAATACTGTTTGTTAATTTGAAGTGGATTTTTTTATTCTTTGGTTTATCTAATCACTCAAGTCCACTTTAGATGTCTTTTTATCTACTTATTTAACTGAATTTAATATAAATAACCAACGATAATAAAACTAGTACCGCTGGGAACTGTCTTTCGAAATCTTATTTCCAATTCCCTATAATTAGAATTACTGAATTTTAAAGCTTATCATATTCAGTAACAGTCACTCAGAGACAACACCTATCAGGAAACCACTAAATAACTTTATTTTAAAACCGACATCATCTTATTTAGTATAATCTCAATGTTATAGGAATATGTGGGGTGAATGCATACATTAATATCTGTATGTATTTTTTTTAAAGGCTGAGAACATACACCAAAATGTATCAGTGGTTAAATTTATAACAGAGGTTTATGGGTGATTTTTTTGTCTTCTCTGACTTTTCAGAATTTTTCCAAAATTCTACAATGAGCATGTATTACTTTTATAATTAGAAAAACAAAGTTTTTAAAAAATTACAAATGCTATTACATTAAATTGTATTTTAAATGTTCCAGAAGAGGGGGAAAAGTCATGGAACATGTTATAAAGGAAGTAATTTTCATTAGCATAAACCCAAGGAGTTAAAAATAGAGTTGTAAAGTTTTTCTGACTCAATGGAAAGAAATCATCACAGAAAATTGATGCTGCAGACAAGTGGCTCTTTCAATCAATCTCTGTCTCTCTCCGGTCTAGAAAAAGTGAATGTCCTCCTCTAGGAGAATCAAAGAGATTTTTGTTTCCTTAAAAGCAACAGCATTCAGGAAGGGATGTTTCCTAACTAGAATATACTAACTAGGGTGATGACTACAGGCCTTGGACATCTGTAGCCTAGACCAATGACACCGTGAAGAAGAGACAGCAGGAGCAGGCAAGAAGGGGAAGCATTGTTCGTAGGGAGTTTTAAAACAAAGAAAACTGACTAAAAATTGTCTGCTTTTTATTATCTCCATTCCCCAGAAATTCTGAACAATGTCACTTGGTAAACTAATCCTCCTGCTAGGATAGACCCCTCCCATCACCTCTCTTGGCATGCCTCTGGCCTAGACTTTTATATAACCCCCTGTCTTTCATGAATTATACATTGACTCTCTTAAAGTGCCTTTCATACACTAAATTCAAACTTTCTTCCATGGGTTGATACATTAATATTTCCAGCCGCACTACCTGTCAACCAACAATGTTCCATAAGCATTGCATCCTTTGTCCTTGTAGCAATGTCTGTGCAATTTTTTGACTGTTTTATTTCATGAAAAAGAAAGAATGTGCCAATACAAGTGATTTCTAAAAGTCCAGATTTCATGAATTTAAGACAATAGAGACAAAAATGGAAATCACTATATAGGCTCAAAAAGGTGACTCTCTAACCTCAATCAGACACTCCCTGGACTTAGGCCAGGTGACGGTGTGTTCATTAGTGAATGAAAAAAATATAATTAGATAACATGACAGAAACGTAACATAAGAGAATGTGTAAATGAGAATTTTATCTATGTTTAGCTTTCTGGCAATGGAACTTCCCCTTATAATGGTGCCTGTTACTGACTTTGCTGTTAGGAACTGATTAAGTGTAAGAGTAAAGGACTGTCCAAAGCTGTTTTTTAATTCCTGAAGCAGAGGAAACTGTAATGAAAGAAGGAGGGGTATTAGTTTCCTGGGGCTGCTGTCACCGAGTACCACAAGTGTCTTAAACAACAGGAATTTACTGCCTCACAGTTCTGGAGGCTAGAGGTCCAAGGTCAAGGCTTTGGCAGCAGTGTCTCCTTCTGAGAGCTGTGAAGGAGAATCTCTACCAGGCTTCTCAAGCACTGACTGGAAGCACCTCCAGTTTTTAGAAGGAAAGGGGAAGGGAATCAACATGTATTGGCGGCCCTACCTTGAACCCAGTGGCGTGCTAGTAAATGTTTAAAACCAGCTCTCTGCGGGTTACAAAAAAAAAAAAAAAGCACTGATTGGAGGTATCTGTCAATTTCTATTGTGTAAATACTCCCACAATGGCCAATTTCAAGCTACCAATCGCTATACCACTTCAGCATAGTGTTGGGAAGAGATGTGCACAATCAGCTCTTGTGAGCCAGTAAGTGCTGTCTCCAGCACACCAGCATGAGTCACATAACCCACATTATCTCACTAATGCCTGCAATACCCCTATAAATTTATATCACTTTAATTTTTTTTTTTTTTGCTGAGGAAGATTTGCCCTGAGCTAAAATCTGTTGCCAGTCTTCCTTTTTGCTTGAGGAAGATTAGCCCCGTGCTAACACTCGTGCCAATATTCTTCCACTTTGCACGTGGTCACTGACACAACATGGCTGATGAGTGGTGTAGGTCCACGCCCAGGATCCAAACCCGTGAATCCAGGCCGCCGAAGCAGAGCACGCCGAACTTAACCACTAGGCCATGGGGCAAGCCCCTATACTACGTTTATAAATGAGGAAACTACCTGAACTTTAGAGAGGTTAAGTAATATTCCAAGGTCACCAAACTAAAAAATTGTGCAGCTGGGATTTGAACTCATGTCTGCTTAACTCCAAAGCTTTTCAAGTACTAGTATCGGTTTATTCAACCAACATGTGTTAAATTACTTTTGGGTGTATGGCAAGTGCTAGGCTTGGCTAGGGGAACACAGAAAAGAGAACAAATAAAAGATGAATAAGAGACAGCCTTCCCCTCAAGGAACTCATGGTCTAGTGGAAGAAATGCAAATATTAAATTTCAAAAAATTTCTTCAGACATTTAAGGCATTCATTAAAGGTTCGCAGGGGAGGAAAAAAAAAAAAGGAGAAAGTTGAAGGAAATGACCCTTCAGTGAATGTTTTCTATAGCTTTGCTGATTCAGGGCAGCGGACAACACCCAGTGGCAATTTATCTGTAGAGGAAGCAGTGCTTTTAGGTAACCGGAGGTGAAAAGAGGAGTAATTAACCTCTTGAAACCTGGGGTCTTTCATGTAAGGAAATTGCTCCACTGTGTGAGGTGAGAGAAGAAGCAGAATTTGACCATTTTGCCGTAGTTATCATGGCTCTTGGGGACTGGTTACCTTAAGCCAGTAAAAACTTTAAGTCCCAATATCACTGGATTAAACTAGCAAATGATTGTTGAAGGTCTACCAGTGCTGGGCACTCTGACACCTGCTATTAGTCCACCCTCCTGCTTCTCTTCCAAATACAAATACCCCTCATTTCTTCCCCTCCTTTCCTGCCTCCTAGCCTCAGGGAAGGGCTGCCATTTCTACCCTCAATTTGGTACCCATTGAATTGAAGACCGTTGAGCTGGAAAAGACCTCAGGAGCATCTCGCCCAACTTTCTTGTTTCAGGGATGGGCTGCTAAGTGTCAGAGCAGAAATCAGCTCAGTGCTGATTCCTCTTGCAGGGGACTGCCAGTGACTAAATGTAAGGTTAAAAGATGGGGTTCAAGAAAGAATAAGAGAGCTAGCACATATAGGAGAAATGCAAAGAAAAGGGACATGGAGTTGAAATTAAGGGGATGTTAACAAACCAGGAAAGAGCTAGAGGTGGCAGAAAGATAATACGACAAGATGCACAGAGGGACCACAACAAGGGGGAAGTAGTTGGAAAGAAGCAACTGGATTTGAGGTCAAGGGAAAACAAAGATGCATAAAGTTCACTTTTGTATTTGTTTCTGCCTTACCAATGTAGAAAGTCATGTACACCATCGAAATGCAAAGAATGACATTAGTCCGTGTATTGCTAAAATAGTCAGTCAATATAAACTCAATGATTCTTGCACACCAATATCCACATATTATGCTTCCCAAAATGTCCAAGGAAAGGCTCACAACTATGTGTAACTCTAGACAAAGAAAATAAGAAAAGAAAAAGAAGCTGAACTATAAGTTTATTGATTCTTTCACTGACGACATTTGGGTCTATGTACTTTGGTTTTCTCTTCAGATTTCGAGTGGGGACCTTGTTCTTCAGCAGACGGGAGTTTCCCATGAAAGCCTGGCAAAAGAGGCTCTCTGGGGATATACTTCCCTTACAGTCTGCAGCTTGAGGTTTGCCAATCCAGGGACAGCGGACTCAACTGCCCTCAGGAGCCTGGCAGGGACCATAAATGTGAAAAGCCTGTGACAAACTGGAGAGTGAACGTCCAACCAAAGCACCTCCAAATTCAAATTTTTTACAAACTATGCCAAGGCCAAGCAAACTGTGTCCAGAGTCCCTACCAATCTGCAGTCCATTTGTGACCCCTGCCCCCAGCCCAGGTGGCATTTCGGAAATGGAGAGGAGAAATTTTCTGTAGACACAATAACTGGGGACAACAGTGGCAGTTAGTAAGCAGGTATCAGGCAATGCTGAGAGTAGTCCTAAATAACAAAGATTGTCCCACCCCAAATGCCTATGGCTCCCCCATTGAGAAGAACTGCCAACTTCTCTTTATCACCAATATTTCTTTCTCCTTTTAGTACTTCTCTTCTCCTACAACTATCACATAAACATATCAGGAGGACACTTTTTCCCTCTTCATACTGTGATTTTTCCCCCTTTTTTTCTCTACTACACCACATCTGGAAACGTCGCAAGGCAACAGGCTCCATGTCCCGGTGAACTTTAACCACATGAATCTGACTAGTGTCAGTTCCAGGACCTGACTCTCCAATACTGCTTGAACCATTCTGCTTTCACCCTCAGACTCAAATCCAGAACCAAGTTGATTCTTAACATCCACTCGTTGAGGTCCAGATCGATCCAGGAAAGAAGTAAATCTGAGCCAGATGACACATGTGTATGTGCATACATGCACATGTGCACATGCATATTGAGGGAAATTAAATAACTTCTTTAACATTCTTTCCCCCCTTAAAGTCCAAAAAAACACATAGATGGTAATTATTTTCTTGTTACCTGATATACTGTTTTAATCGGTCCAAGAATAAAGTACAGGAAAAGCAGTAAAGTGAAGACATCTTAAATGTATTTTAATTTCAGTATGAATTGAAATGCACCAAAGAAGAATGATTTTAGAAAATATACAGACAAAAGAATGCTCCTACCCCCAAACGTGGAAATGTGAAATAAGTTGGTCCGAAAAATTCCAAAAACAATGGATGTGAGGCCACAGATGATCATTGATTCTCCTCTAATGATATCAGCATGTATGTTGGAAATGCCTGGAAAAGGAAATATAAAATATAATTTAATACAGTACATGCAAATGATGCTCTTGCACATGAAACACAAAAATAGAAGAGAAGGAATATGCTAGGAAAAAAGAAGGCAGCCATGACTGGGATGGATCTGTAAGACAATCATAATCACCACTTTTTAACTTCTCTGTTGTGCCTCCTATATCTCCAATGGCAAAGGTGCATGACAATAGCACTCCTTGAAGTGTTCATGACCTCAAACCATACTTGAGCTTCAGAATGAGATGAAACACTTCTCAGGACACTAAGTTTAGCTTAAATAAGCATGAATCGTTAGACTCCAAAAGAATCACATTTTAGAAATAACTATAAAATATGACCCAGCAATTCTATTCCTAGATATATACTCAAGAGGATTGAAAATGTATGTCCATACAAAAATTTGTACATGAATCTTCATGGAGCATTATTCAGAATAGTCAAAAAGTAGAAACAACCCATAGTTCATCAGCTGATGAATGGATAAACATACCTGGTCTGTCCCTACAACGGAATATTATTCAGTCACAGAAAGGAATGAAGTACTGACTGATCCATTTTACAACATGGATGAACCTTGAAAACATTATACTAACTGAAAGGAGCCAGACACAAAAATCACATATGGTTTGATTTATATGAAATGTCCAGAATAGGCAAATCCATAGATAGAAAACAGAGTAGTGGTGACCAGGGGATTGGGGGATGAGGGAGGAAGGAGTGACTGCTAATGGGTATGAGATTTCTTTTGGGGATTATGAAAATGTGCTACAATTAGATGGTGATTATGGTTGCATAACTGTAAATATATTAAAGACCACTGAATTGTACACTTTAAAAGCATCAATTTTATTAGTATGTGGATTGTATCTCAATAAAGCTGTTATAAAAAAATTAAGTACAAAATCTTATTGGCACTTAACATTCACTAATAGTTAGGTTTAATGGAAAACATAATTAAATTAATTGGCTAGTGATGTATAATTTATGAGTAGGGTGATAGTGACTGGTAGTTGCCCATCCAGTATCATCTTCTGTTCTTCTTAGTAACAAAACTGGTTTTATTCAGGGTGGCAATGTGCCAGGCTAAACAACCATTTTTCTCCAACTCCAGGGCTTCTAAGAGTGGCCACTGAGATATAAGTAGAAGTAACTGAGTAGGACTTTTGGGAAATTTCTTAGGAGGAGAGGTGACTTAGCTGAAAGGAGCACCTTTCTGGACCTTGCCCTTCTTCCCCTTTCTGCCTGAAATATGGATGTGATGGCTGGAACTTGAGCAGCCAACTCATGATCCTAAGGATGTAAGCCATACATAAAGGATAGAGAGGCAGATAAATAAACTCCACAATAGATTGCTATCATTTTTGCTTTAAATGTTAATTACCTTTTAAAGAGATTGAAAATAAGTCTTATATTTGCCATATGTTTACCAATTATGGTGCTTTCCATTCTTTTATATAGATCCAAATTTCCATCTGATACTATTTTCTTTCTGCCTGAAGGACTTCCTTTAACATTTTTTGTAGTGTAGGTCTGCTGGTGATAAATACTTTCAGCTTTCATATGTTTAAGAAAGTCTTTATTTCATGTTTGCTTTTGAAAGATATTTTCACTGAGAATTCTAAGCTGGCAGTATTTTTCTTTTAGTGCATTAAAAATGTTGCTCCACAGGCCAGTGGCATAGCAGTTAAGTTCACACATTCTGCTTCGGTGGCCTGGGGTTCGCTGGTTCAGATCCTGGCACAGATCTGCTCACCACTCCTCAAGCCATGCTGAGGCAGTGTCCCACATAGAAGAGCTACAACTCTACAACTATGATACACAACTATGTACTGGGGCTGTGGGGAGAAAAAAGAAAAAAGAGGGGGCCGGCCCCGTGGCTTAGTGGTTAAGTGAGCGCGCTCCACTGCTGGAGACCCGGGTTCGGATCCCGGGCTCGCACCGACGCGCTGCTTCTCTGGCCATGCTGAGGCCGCGTCCCACATACAGCAACTAGAAGGATGTGCAGCTATGATGCACAACTATCTACTGGGGCTTTGGGGGGAAAAAATAAATAAATAAAATCTTTCAAAAAAAAAAAAAGAAAAAGAAAAAAGAGGAAGACTGGCAACAGATGTTAGCACAGGGCCAATCTTCCTCCAAAAAAAAAAAATTAAAAAAAAAGTGTTGCTCCACTATCTTTTGGCTGGCACTGTTTCTGAAAAGAAGTCTGTTGTCATTATTATTTTTGTTTCTCTGTATATAATGTGTCTTTTTTTTCTCTGGCTGTCTTTAAAATTTTCTCTTTATCACTGATTTTTAGGAATTTGATTATTACGTGACATGGTGCAGTTTTCTTTATGTTTCTTAGACTTGGGATTAGCTGAGCTTTTTAAATCTGTGGCTTTATACTTTTCATCAACTTTAGAAATTTTTCATCCATTATTTCCTCAAATAATTTTTTGTTCCTCCCTCTCTCTCTCCTCTCTTTTAGAGACTTGTATATTAAGCCCCTTGAAGTTGTCCACAGCTCACTAATGTTCTGTTAATTTTTTTCTGTCTTTTTCTCTCTGTGCTTCATTTTGGATAGTTTCTATTGCTGCATCTTCAAATTCACTAATCCTTTCTTTTGCAGTGTCTAATCTGATGTTAATTCCATCCAGTATATTTTCGCCTCAGATACTGTGATTTACATCTCTATAAGTTTGATTTAGGTGTCTTTTATATCTACCATATCCAGTGGTGTGCTGATGAACTAGCTCTTCAAAATTAAAAAAGGCCCGATTTGTAACATTTGCCAATTCCATATGTAAACACTTCCACCATAACCAATTTGAAGCTACCAATGGTTTTACAACTGGCTTGCAAAAGTCCTGATTATTTAACAGTTGGCTCTCATAAGCTGATAGGAGCAGGTTCTACCCCATACTCAATCTTTCCTCCAACTTTTTGAACCTACAGAATATAGTTACAATGACCAATTTAATATTTTTGTCTACTAATTCTATCATCTGCATCATTGCTGGGTCTGTTTCTATGTATTATTTTTGTGCTACCTATGGGTCATATTTTCCTGCTTCTTTGCATGCTTGGTAATTTTTAATTACAGATGACAAATTGTATATTTTGCCTTATTAGGTGCTGTATATTTGTGTATTCCTATACATGTTCTTGAGCTTTGCTCTGGGATGCAGACCCTTTTGAGGCTTGCTTTTAAGCTTTGCGAGGTAGTGCCAGAGCAGCCTTTAGTCTAAGGCTAATCTTCCTCTCTACTGAGGCCTCTACCTGATGGGTCATGAATTATGGGGCTTTTCCACTCTGGCTGTAGTAAACAGGAAAGGAACTGTTCCCTCTGCTCCTTCAAGCATTTTCCTTTCTCAGCCCTGCGCATTTTCTTCACGACTGCACTAATGAGTATTCACCCAAAGACTCAAATGGGAGCCCCCCAATCTCTAACTTGCTGTGATTAATTGGCTCAGATTGTGGCAAGCAGAGTGAGCCCATTGCTCGGTATCAGTTTGATCTCAATTTGTTCTTTTAAAACAGGTAATGAATAGATAAGTTCCTTTTAACTTGCATGTGAACATCCACTACTTTTTTCAGTGGGTCAGTCCACCTCCAGTTAGATTGTGCAGGTTTTACAGTACATATGGGCACCACATCAAAAGAAGCACCATTCTCATTGTAGGAACTGTAGTTTTGTACATTATTATGATAATTTTAGTCATATAGCAAAAAATATTTTCCCTAAAAATTAACGTATTATGACAATCAGAAGTAAACCATTTTGAAGAAAGAACCATTTACCTAATTCACATGTAGGGCCTATGTGGTGGCTCTGCCACTTAATAATAAGTGAGAGTGATTTTCCCCCAAAAAATGAATCAAATTTGTCTTACTAGGAAAAAATGTCATCAGATCCAGGACACATGTACCACCTGAGAGTTTTTGACATAAAGAAAACATCAACTAATATCTTTTGGCTAGATTTCTTTCCAAGAAATAGAAGACTTTTTATTTGACACCTTTTTTGAAAAAAAAATTTGAATATAGAAACTGCAACAGATAATTAAAGTTTATAGTTTATTATAGCCGCGTGCAGTCAAGAGACTGCAGAAAAGGGAGCAGGAAGAGAATGAGGTGAATAAAACCAGTAGCAAATACAAATAGCTAAAACAGAAAGACAGATGAAGAAAAAATAGGAAAAATTTGTACTTAGGAAAAACAGAGAGAGCAAGAAAAGAGGACAGGATCAGAGTCCTTGAGAAATATCTTGTGACAATTTGGAATATCACCCCAAAAGCATTTTAAAACTTCCTATGTTTTCCCAGCTATATGTATAAATGGGTGTAAAAATGGGAATATCACTTGCTGTAAAGTTTGGAGGATTCCCACTCCAATCACAAAGCAATATATTTTCACTAAATATAACCGATATCTTAAAATTGGTTAGGAAAATATCTCTGAGTCAAAAACAGACACCATAGCATCTAACCATTTCATGATTTTACTGCTGTGTTAATAAAACGTGACAACAGGGGGATAATTTAGAGTGAAATCATCTTTTACCAAATAAAATGGGAAATAGTGCAGGACCCCAAACCCTCTTAGAAATAAGCTTTTCTCATATAACGTATTCACCAGACTATACTCTTACCCCATTTCTTTTAAATAAACTACAACCTCCTCCACCATCTGCCCAAGGTTAGCTGCTCCAAAATGGAGGCAGTTTTAACAAGAGGTAGCAAGGCTCGGAAAAGTTTCATTAGGCGTAGAACAGAGTCTCTGCTTTGTGGCTTAGAATTCAGTGGAATGGAATAAGAATGCTAATTTTTACTACCTTCTGGAAAGGTTACATTTTCTTCTTGAAAAAAATCCTTTGAGATTATACTTGGCACTATTTATCCCAGATCCTGGGTTGACTTATTTGCATTGCATCCTTCAAGTCAATCAATGCTCCATTTCCAAGAAAAACAGCACAAATATTTACTATGCTGGATGCACAATTCATGCAAGAAAAATATAAGCAAAAGAAAATAACTTATCCTCATATCTTCAAGATAAGAGAGAAAAATTAATCTGACATACCAAGAGTTTTCAGTGAATTCACAGAATTAATAGGATCTGTAATGCCAAGGGTCATGCTAAAGAGTAGGCAAGACTGCAAATCCCATGAATCCTTGTTGAATTTCAGAACCACATATCCAATTATGATGAGTGCAGTAGAAAAGCTAATTAATCCAGTTAGGAAGACCTGTGAAATCAATTCATAACTTGGTATTAGATTTTAACATCTAAAGATGACGTGACTGCATTTACTTAAGAATCAGATCTTGGTTATATATTTTATATAATTCCAGTAGTCCCCTCTTATCCAGGGGCGATATGTTCCAAGACCCCCAATGGATACCTGAAATCATGGACAGTACCAAACCCTATACAGACTATGTTTTTTTCTATTATACCTATGATAATATTTAACTTATAAATTAGACATAGTAAGAGATTAACAACAATAACTAATAATAAAATAGAACAATTATAACGATGTACTGTAATAAAAGTTATGTAGATCTTAGCAACGTCAGTATATGATTTTTTTTCTTTCCTTATTAAGTTGAGAACTTTCACCTTTCACTTAAAGGAAACACTTTACAGCTTCTTTTTTGGCATAACCGAATTGCCAGCATCACCACTCTTGCACTTTGGAGCCATTGTTAAGTAAAGTAAGGGTTAGTTGAACACAAGCATTGTGATATCTCAAAAGATGATCTGATAACCCAGTTGGCTACTAAGTGACTAATGGATGGGTAGCATATACAGTGTGGAAACACGGAAACACTGGACAAAGGGATGATTCATGCCCTGGGCAGGACGGAGTGGAAGAGAGAGAGATTTCACCATGCTACTCAGAATGGCATGCAATTTAAAACTTATGAATTGTTTATTTCTGGAATTTTCCATTTAATATTTTCAGACCATGGTTGACCACGGGTAACTGAAACCGTGGAATGCAAACTTCAGATAAGGGGGGACTACTATACTCTGGAAGATAACTTTAAAAGGTATTTTAGTTTACCTGCCCCAAAGAAATCATGCCTTCCAAACAAATAAGATTCTACCTTTGTTGTTAAAAGACCAATTCACCAATCTTTCTTGTTGCTATTCCAGCTGAATAGTTCTCAACATCAAAATGCTCTTAAAAGAGAATACATATTTCTCCTGCTTCTGTGTAAAATATTTCCTGGTTTCCTCAGTGTTGATCGGCAGGGCTCCAGGCAGAAAGAGAGGTAAACATAGGGCAAAAAGCACATGCTGGCTGATTTAACCCCCTTATTAAGGGATTTCTAGAAGAAGCCTTACTCAGAAAACTTTTCTATACTTTCCATTGGCCAAACTGTTTTCTGAGGTTACCACATCTGTCAGGGATACTGAGAAATGTAGTATTTCACACTGGGCCCACTACCATACCAAACAAAAAATAATAAGTTTCTGTTAGTGAGGAAGAAAGGGAGAATGACTACTGGATAGGCAATCTGCAGTGCCTGTCTCAAAAATAGAAATAGAATGTAAAACTTTTAAACAAGGAGAAGGAACAAAAAGGATAAAAAAAAAAAAACAAAAACTGAATCAACTTAATTGCTTGAGAAAGGAAAAAAGAATGAGAAAAAGCAAAGGAAAATCATGGTAAATACAATGTATAAAGTTATATGGAAGAAATACATCCAAATCTATTTCTTTTTTTTAATTTATCTTTAATTTACATACAGTAAAATTTGTTCATTGGTGTACAGTTATATGAGTTTTGACAAATGCATACAGTCATGTAACCATGACCACAATTAAAAAACAAAACAGGGAGAGTGACGCCAGCATCATGGCAGAGTGAGCTCTTCCCTTATACTCTCCCCACTAAGATACAACAAGGACATTCATAAACCCACAGAGGACATCCACAGAACAAAAAGGACATCTGAGAGATCCACATAGCCATCTGAAGGTGGAGGTGCTGGACACCCCAAGAGGCAGCGGAAGAGGTAAGGGGATCTCCTCTCCCTCCCCGAATGGCATCGATCTAGGGCATGGGACCGCACATGGCTCTGAGAGGAGTAGGGGAGGAACTAGCCCTCTGCAGAAACACCTTCGCTCTCAGAGTTGCCTCCCAGACCCTGGGAACACTCCACACTGAGGAGGCTAAGCAATTACTTGCAGGGGTGTCTTCTCCAAGCTGAGCAGCCTAGGAGGGCAGACAGTGAGTGCAGAGTGGGAGCACTCCTGGGATCAGACATGAGAAAGAACGCTTCTCCTCTCACCTGGCTCACCAGCTTGGCCAGTCAGCCAGATCAAGGGACACCTGCCAGAGCACCTGCGTGCCTATGTGTGCAAAGCAGCAATGGCCAGTGGGAAAACGCAGATGGTCCCTGTCAGCATAGCTTCCAAAGGACAGGAATAGCTGCCAGGGATTGCAGTGGGCTCAGAATACACAGCTACTGCCCCCCACCCAGTGGCAGCAGGTGGAATCTGTGACAAGATACGACCACTATGTGACAGCACAAATCCACCCCATCAAATAGTACGAAAAGGTATATTAACACTCCAGAACAGAAGGAAAATGACAAGTACCCAGAAATCAATCCTAAAGTCACAGAAATTTACAATCTAAATGACAGAGAATTCAAAATAGCTATCACAGAAAAACTCAACAAGTTACAAGAAAACTCAGGAAGACAGTTCAATGAAATCAGGAATAAAATTAACGAACAGAGGGAATTCTTCACAAAAGAGATTGAAACTGTTAAAAAAAAAACAAATCAGAAATGTTGGAGATGAAAAACACAATGAATGAGATAAAGAAAAATCTGGAGTCCTTAAATAACAGAGTTGATATTATGGAGGACAGAATTAGTAATTTAGAGGACAGAAATGCTTCAGATGGAGGAGGAGAGAGAACTAAGACTAAAAAGAAATGAAGAAATTCTCCAAGAAATATCTGACTCAACTAGGAAATGCAACATAAAGATTATAGGTATTCCAGAGGGAAAAGAGAGGGAGCAAGGAGCAGAAAACTTGTTCAAAGAACTAATAGCTGAGAACTTCCCAAACCTGGGGAAGGAGCTGGAATTCAAGTAAATGAAGCCAATAGAACTCCTAATTGCATCAATGTAAAAAGACCCTCTCTAAGGCATATATTAGTAAAATTGGCAAAAGTCAATGACTAAGAAAAAGTATTAAGGGCAGCAAGGCAGAAGAAAATAACCTACAATGGAACCCCTATCAGGCTTTCAGCAGATTTCTCAGCAGAAACCTTACAGGCTAGGAGAGAGTGGAATGATATACTCAAAATTCTGAAAGAACAAAATCTTCAGCCAAGAATACTCTATCCAGCAAAAATATCATTCAGATATGATGGAGAAATAAAAACTTTCCCAGATAAACAAAAGCTGAGGGAGTTCATCACCACAAGACCTCCCCTACAAGAAATTCTCAAGAAGGCCCTCATACCTGGAAAAAAAAAAAAAAGGGTATACAAAGCCTAGAGCAAGGAGATAAATAGAAAGACAAAATCAGAAAACTGAAGCCCTCTATCAGAACAGGTTAGCAAACACTTAATTATAACAGTAAAGACAAAGGAAGGAAAACAAAAAATAACTATAATCACTTCATTTTAACCACAAATTCACAATACAAAATGGAATAAGTTGTGACAACAATAAGAGATGGGGAAGAGGAAAGGGATAGAACCTGCTTAGACAAAGGAAATAAGAGGCTATCGGAAAATGGACTATCTCATCCACGAGATTTTTTATACAAACCTCACAGTAAAGACTAAACAAAAAGTCGGAACAGAGACACAAATGATAAATAAAGAGAAAACTGAGAAAACCATCATAGAGAACCACCAAACTCAATTGGCAGTCGGAAACACACAGGATGAAAAACAAGGGAAATACAGAACAACTGGAAAGCAAGTGATAAAATGGCAGTATTAAGTCCTAATATATCAATAATCACTCTAAATGTAAATGTATTTAATTCTCCAATCAAAAGACATAGAGTGGCTGGATGGATTAAAAACCAAACCCCAACAATATGCTGCCTCCAGGAAACACATCTCAGCTTTAAAGACAAACACAGGCTCAGAGTAAAGGGATGGAAGACGATACTCCAAGCTAATGGCAAACAAAAGACAGCAGGTGTTGCCATATTTATTTCAGACAAAGCAGACTTCAAGATAAAAAAGGCAAGGGAGACAAAGAAGAGCAGTATATAATGGTAAAAGGGACACTCCACCAAGAGGACATAACACTTATATAGGCACCTAACACAGGAGCACCAAAGTATATAAAGAAACTATTAACAGACCTAAAAGGAGAAATTAAAAGCAACACAATAAAAATAGGGGACCTCAACACCCCACTTACATCAATGGATAGATCATCTAGACATAAAGTCAACAAGGAAAATAGTGGATTAAATGAAAAACTAGACCAGATGGACTTAATAGGTATATATAGAACACTCCACTGAAAAACAGCAGAATACACATTCTTCTCAAGTGCACATGGAACATTCTCAAAGATAGACCATGTGCTGGGAAACAAGGCAAGCCTCAATAAATTTAAGAAGATTGAAATCATATCAAGAATCTTTTCCAGCCATAATGCTATGAAACTAGAAATCAACTACAAGAAAAAAGCTGGGAAAGTGACAAAGATGTGGAGACTAAACAACATGCTACTGAACAACAAATGGATCATCCAAAGCAATTAAAAGAGAAATCAAAAAATATCTGGAGACAAATGAAAATGAAAATACACCATACTGACTGGTATGAGATACAGCAAAAGCTGTCCTAAGAGGGAAATTCATAGTAACACAGGTTCACCTTAACAAATAAGAAAAATCTCCAATAAACAATCTTAAACTACACCTAACAGAACAAGACAAAGAACAAACAAAGCCCAAAGTCAGCAGAAGGAGGGAAATAATAAAAATTAGAGCAGAAATAAATGAAATTGAAACCAAAAAAGCAGTAGAAAGAATCAATGAAACTAAGAGATTTTTCTTTGAGAAGATAAACAAAATTGACAAACCCTTAGCCAGACTCACTAAGAAAAAAAGAGAGAAGACTCAAGTAAATACAATTAGAAATGAAAGAAGAGAAATTACAACAGATACCACAGAAATACAAAGGATTACAAGAGAATACTATGAAAAACTATATGCCAACAAATTGGACAATCTGGAAGAAATGGATAAATTCCTAGACTCATACAACCTCCCAAAACTGAATCAAGACGAAATAGAGAGGGCCGGCCCCATGGCTTAGTGGTTAAGTGCACGCGCTCCACTGCTGGCATCCTGGGTTCGGATCCCAGGAGCGCACCGACGCACCGCTTCTCCGGCCATGCTGAGGCCGCGTCCCACGTACAGCAACTAGAAGGATGTGCAGCTATGACATACAACTATGTACTGGGTCTTTGGGGGAAAAAATAAATAAGTAAAAAAATATATATATATAAAAAATAAGAAGAAATAGAGAATCTGAATAGTAAATCATAAGAGATTGAAACAGTAATCAAAAACCTCCCAAAAAACAAAAGTCCAGGACCAGATGGCTTCTCTGAAGAATTCTACCAAACATTCAAAGAAGATTTAATACCTATCCTTCTCAAACTATTCCAAAAAATTGAACACAAAAGATGGAACACTTCCTAACACATTCTACAAGGCCAACATCACCCTGATCCCAAAGCCAGACAAGGACAACACAAACAAGGAAAATTACAGGCCAATATCACTGATGAACATAGATGCAAAAGTCCTCAACAAAGTACTGGCAAACCAAACACAGCAATACATTAAAAGGATCATATACCATGATCAATTGAGATTTATATCAGGGATGCAGGGATGGTTCAACATCCACAAATCAATCAATGTTATACATCACATTAACAAATTGAGGAATAAAAACCACATGATCATCTCAATAGAGGCAGAGAAAGCATTTGACAAGATCCAACATCAATTTATGATTAAAAACTCTCAACAAAATGGGTATAGAAGGAAAGTACCTTAACATAATAAAGGCCGTATATGACAAACCCAAAGCCAATATCATACTCAATGGGGAAAAATGGAAAGCCATCCCTGTGAGAACAGGAACAAGACAAGGATGCCCACTCTTGCCACTCCTATTCAACATAGTACTGGAGGTTTTGGCCAGAGTGATTAGACAAGAAAAAGAAACAAAAGAAATCCAAATGGGCAATGACGAAGTAAAATTCTTGCTGTTTGCAGATGACGTGATTTTATATGTATAAAACCCTAAAAAAATCTATCAAAAACTATTAGAAATAATCAACAACTACAGCAAAGTTTCAGGGCACAAAATCAACTTACAAAAATCAGGTGCAATTGCTATATTCTAATAATGAACTAACAGAAAGAGAAGTCAAGAATACAATCCCATGTACAATCACAACAAAAAGAATAAAATATCTAGGAATAAATTTAACCAAGGAGGTGAAAGACCTATACAATGAAAACTGTAAGACATTATTGAAAGAAATTGATGTTGACATCAAGAAATGGAAAGATACTCCATGCACGTGTATTGGAAGAATAAACATAGTTAAGTTGTCCGTACTGCCTAAAGCAATGTACAGATTCAATGCAATCTCAATCAGAATCCCAATGACATTCTTCCCAGAAATAGAACAAAGAATCCTAAAATTCATATTGGGCAAGAAAAGACTCTGAATAGCTAAAGCAATCCTGAGAAAAACGAACAAAGCTGGAGGCATTACAATCCCTGACTTCAAAATATACTACAAAGCTATAGTAATCAAAACAGCATAGTACTGGTATAAAAACAAACACACAGATCAATGGAACAGAATTGAAAGCCCAGAAATAAAACCACATATCTATAGACAGCTAATCTTCAACAAAGGAGCTAAGAACATACAATGGAGAAAGGAATGTATCTTCAATAAACGGTGCTGGGAAAACTCGACAGCCCCACGCAAAAGAATGAAAGTAGACCATTATCTTCTGCCATACACAAAAATTAACTCAAAATGGATTAAAGACTTGAAGGTAAGACGTGAAACCATAAAACTCCTAGAAGAAAATATAGGCAGTACACTCCTTGACATTGGTCTTAGAAGGATCTTTTTGAATACCATGTCTACTTGGGCAAGGGAAACAAAAGAAAAAATAAACAAATGGGTCTACATCAGACTAAAGAGCTTCTGCAAGGCAAAGGAAACCCAGGAACAAAATGAAAAGAAAACCCACTAACTGGGAGAAAATATTTGCAAATCATATATCCAACAAGGGGTTAATCTCCAAAATCTATAAAGAACTCATACAACTCAAAAACAAAAAAAACAAACAACCCGACCAAAACATGGGCAGAGGATATGAACACACATTTTTTCAAAGAAGATATACAGATGGCCAAAAGGCACATGAAAAGATGTTCAACATCACTAATCATCAGGGAAATGCAAATCCAAACTACACTGAGATATCAACTTACACCTATTAGAATGGCTATAATTACCAAGACAAAAAACAAAAAATGTTGGAAAGGATGTGGAGAACAGGAAACCCTCATACACTGCTGGTGGGAATGCAAAGTGGTGCAGCCTCTATGGAAAATAGTATGGAGATTTCTCAAAAAATTAAAAATAGAAATACCATATGACCCATCTATCCCACTACTGGATATTTATCCAAAGAACTTGAAATCAACAATTCAAAGAGAGTTATACACCCCTATGTTCATTGCAGCATTATTCACAATAGCCAAGACATGGAAGCAACCCAAGTGCCCAACAGCCGATGAATGGATAAAGAAGATGTGGTATATATACATATATACAATGGAATACTACTCAGCCATTAAAAACAGACAAATTTTTCCCATTTGCAACAAGAAGGATGGACCTTGAGGGTATTATGTTAAGTTAAATAAGCCAGATAGAGAAAGACAAACACCGTATGATTTCACTCATATATGGAAGATAAACAAACACATGAACAAAGAGAACAGATCTGGGGTTTCCAGAGGGGAAGGAGATTGGGGGGTGGGCATAAGGGGTAAAGGGGCACATATATATGGTGACTGACAAATAATAATGTACAACTGAAATTTCACAATGTTATAAACTATTATGACTTCAATCAAAAAAACAAAAACAGAAAAAACAAAACAGGGGCAGCCCCATGGCATAGTGGTTAAGTTTGGTGTGCTCCGTTTCTCTGGCCCAGGTTCGCGGGTTCCAATCCCAGGCACGGAAATACACTACCGGTTAGCCATGCTGTGGTGGTGACCTACATACAAAATAGAGGAAGACTGGCACAGATGTTAGCTCATGGCTAATCTTCCTCAAGCAGAAAAGGAGGAGGATTAGCAGCAGATGTTAGGTCAGGGTGAATCTTCCTTAGCAAAAAAAAAAAACAAAAAAACAGACCCATCATCCCCCAAAATTTCTTCATGCTGCCACTTTGTAGTCAATTTCTTCCCCCGTCCTCAGTCCCTGGCAACCAATGATCTGTTCTCTAAACCTATAGCTTTGCCTTTGCTAGAACGAAGGTCTATGAATGGAATTATACAATACATAGCCTTTGAGTCTGGTTTCTTTCTCTCAGCATAATGCATTTGAAATTCTTCCATGTTGTGCCTATCAATAATCTGTTCCTTTTTTATTGCCAAGTAAAATCCCATTGTAAGATGCGCCACAATTTGTTTATGCATTCACTGGTTGAGGAACATTTGAGTTGTTTCCAGATTTTTTAAGATTATCAATGAAGCTGCTATAAAGATTCACACAGAGGTTTTAGTGTAAACACAAGTTTTTCATTTCTCTCGGGTAAATACATAGGAGTGGAATTGCTGGGTCATATGGCACGCGTATGTCGAACTTCATAAGAAATTTCCAAACTGCTTTCTCAAGTGGCTATACCATTTTGCATTCTCACCAGCAATGCACGAGAGTTCTAGTTTCTCTGCATTCTCACCAGCACTTGGTATTATCAGATTTGTTACCATTGCTACTGTCACCATTCTAATGTATGTAGTGGTATCTCATTACAGTTTTAATTTGTATTTCTCTCATGACTTACGATGCTGAGCATCTTTCCAACTACTTATTTTCCATCCATATACCCTCCCTGGTACCTCAAATCTGTTAAAATCTTTTGCCCTTCTAAATCTATTTTTAATCACAATAAATATCAAACTAGTTTTTAAAAACAGTAGAGATTCTCAATCTGGATAAAATAACAAAATCCAACTGTATATTATCAAAAAGGCACCTAAACATAAGGACAGCAAAATCTTGAAAGTGAAGGGATGGAAAAATTATAGCTGGCAAATACTAACAAAAAGAAAGCTAGTATAACTATAGTAAAACCAGATGAAATTGACTTAAGGCAAAAAGCATTATTTGGGACAAAAGGGTAACTAAATAATGTGAAAAAAATTAACTATGAAAATAAGAATACTTGTAGGCATTTAATAACAGAGCCTCTATTTATATAAAGTAAAACCTGACAGAATCGCAAGGAGAAATTGATAAATCCACAATTATAATGGAAGCTTGTTATCCTGAGCTGAAAAACAATGTTGGCAAAGATATAGAGGACCAAACTTCATCAGGAAGCAAACAATCTACTGAACAAATTTAGATCCCTGCACTCAACAATTAGAGAATATACATTCTTATAAAGCAAATATAGAACATTTTGGAAAACTGATCACTTACTAGGCCACAAAGAAAATCTCCACAAATCACAAGAGTTGATATACAAAGCACATTCTATCATCACAATGTGATAAAAATAAAAAGCCACACTTGGACATTTTTAAACAATTTCTAAATAATTAGTGGGTCAAAGAAAAAAGTATAATAAAATTTACTTACAATAAAATAAAATTGAGATGATAATGAAAACACTAAAAATCAAAATATGTCGGATGAAACTAAAGGAGTAGTTACAGGAAAATATAAAACCTCAAATGGACAAAATGCGAAAAATAGAAAAGCTAAAAATCAATCAACTAATATGTAACTCAAGATGTTAGAAAAAGAACAGAATAAAACCAAAGAAAGTAAAACGTTCTTTGAAAGGAAAAATAATATAGTCTGGCATACACGATTTAAAAAAAAAAAAAGAAAGAGAAGGCACAAATAAAACAACCTTAGCAGTCAAAATGGGCAAATCGACAGATACAGTGGAGATGATGTCAGATGTGGGATTAGAATCCAGGTTCAGCCATTTATCAGCCTTGTTTGTGACTCTGAACCACAGTCTGCTTATATGTAAAATAGAGATGATATTTACTCAATGCCTAGTCACAGTGGTCACTCAGCAAATATTCCTTCTTTCTCCCTCCCCTCAACTCTCTCTCATTAGCGGTTCTGCAGAAAGAGGAGGGTAAAACAATGGAAAATGTGAGTTTTGTGAATTATTAATCTTCTTTATAGACAGTCACATTCTCTGTCAACATGAATAAGCAAAAATTGATCACAATTTGTTTTAAAATGTGTTCTTACCTGCCAAAGCATATTCTTGAGTATATAAAAGTCCACATCCAAAGCAGCCATAAATATAATTAAAGGTGAAAAATAACAATAAAGTGAAAAACTTGGTGTTCTTAGAAGAGGGTAGACAATTTGGTGCACCTAAAGTAACAAAGGCAAACAAGAAATTAGTTTGCTGCCATTTGTGGTATTAGCAATTAGGTTGATGCTATGTCAATCATCGTAATTTTAGAATACTCCAATTTCCAACTGATGAGAGATTATCTACGAGGCCAGTCCTGACTGTGTTGTGGTAGATTTCTTGATCTAAGTGTCCAAATAAGTTATATGTATAGTCCTCTATTCACCAGAGAATGGTGTGAGTTTGGGTTACATGAACATTGCTTGTGGTCAGTAATCAGTGTTTGCAAAAGTGGTACCCCTACCATTGGTGATCCCTGAGATGACTTTAGGTAGTTCACAAGATAAGTATTTTTTATTTGACTGTTAGATATTTATTATAATTTGCATTAAGAGGGAAAAGAGAAACTTGCACAGGTACTTGTGATTTCACAGATATTTGCTTAGGATTTTAAAGTCTGTCAGTGAGTCAAGAAGAGAAAAATAATATGCAGATAATAGTACAGATTGCGTATATAGGAAATAAATCATGAAGGCTGTACACAAATGAATGGAAAACACAGCAACGATGATGGAAGTGCTGTAAATATAGCCTCCTAAAAAGTTTTGGGGCCAATTAATAGTTTAATCTTCCTTGTTTAACCTCTCTGTCCCTCAGTTTTCTCATCTATAAAATGGGAATAGAGTAACTACTTCCATTGGGTTGCTGTGAGGATGAATGAATTAACTCGAGTTAATAATAAGTTAACAGAATAATAAATACTAAGCACTTAAAAGGGAGCCTGCCCATAGTAAGCACTCAAAAGATGTTAGCTAGTAGTAGTGGCTGTGTTTCAGAAGAATAACAGGAGGCTTTGACAATCCTAGCGAGGTACAAGCATTGTCTCCATTTCTAAAAATAAAAGAATGAGTGGAGACAAATGGTTATTGACCACACTGCTGTGTGTTTGAAATTGAGTTAATAAGTTAATAAATTTATGAAATTTTTCTTGTATCCATATTACATATTATATGATGCATGTTTTCCCTTTACTCTGGCAGTTAGAAAAGAGTAACCAGGCTTCATCGTGACAATAACTGCTGCCTTTTATAACTCGAGTCTCCACAGGTGTTGAAAACAATAGCACAGAAGCAGCCAGTATGTGTGCAGGGGACGGAAAAGGAGCAGGCTCCAAAGGCAGATGATGAACACAAGAATGCAATCAAATTTTCCTCACTTCCAAATTAGTGCTTTATCTTAAGCTTCTCTAATTTATGTCTCCTTTATCGTATGCTTTTTCATTTTCAAAATTTTTTATACCAGACAAATTTTTTTCAGGAGCTATTTACATTAAAAAAAAAATTCCATACATTCAGGAGGGAGGGTGGGAGTGGATCTTGTTTTTGCTCATTATTCTTTAATTTATTCTGTGATTTATTGTACGTATGTTACCTCGACAAAATTGTAGGCCAGATATCCTATCACAAATCCTGAGAGGGAAAGAATTGTCAGGACAATGACTTCAGAATTCTTCAAACACGCCCTCAGAAGTCCTAAAGAAATACATGAATGTGTTGTTTAGACTTAATGTATAGTTTCAAAGCAATTTAATATCACTTCTTTCTAGTTAATTTTAAACTTCCTCTCTGTGTCATATCATTGCAACTAATTAATTGACAGCTGTAACAAACGCTGTCTCTCAGTGTAAGACACACATAATGAGGAATGACTCCCAGCTGAATCTGGAAAATACTGAAGTTCCAACAACCTCCCATTTGCCCCACCCAGTGGCACATTAGGATCACTGTACGGATCTTACCTATGGATCTGATGATGAGAGATTATGAAAAGTCAAACCTTCTATCTACATAGTACACCTTATATTAATAATTACTCATCCTAAACTACAGCAACATATATTCTCTAGATTTCCTAAAAATCAGAAGTACTTCTGAGCTCTAACCATAGGAAAAACTGCCTTCACCAGACAAGTAACAAAAGATATTTGTTATTCTCTGTCTACATGCATCCCAGATTCTGTATTTCCTGCGTTCCAGCTATAGGTCAAGCCAAATTAGTAAATATTTATTGACTAATTTTTATGTGTAAGGCCAGAAACAGAAATGTTTCTGGAAGTATTTCTGCAGTGCGCTTTACTGCCGGAGCACTTGTCTCTACGTAATCATCAAGGGTCGAGAGCCAGGGAAACACAGTCACCAGCATCTCGTAGTACCAAAAGGGACTGAGGTCACTAAGTGAGTATTTTAAAGACTCTCGAGAAAGCAATTTCACTCCCTGATACAATGAGTAAAATTTTAATGCATGTTTGTTTCATTGTTTGTTTCTTTATAGTCTTCCTAGTTTCAGAAAGGATTTTTAAACAGCTGGCATTTTTCCCTTATTTTATTAAAAATAAAAAATTTTTAAAGATGATTAGAAACTTTTCTCTAATCAGTAGCATTGAATTATAGAATAAAACACCTGCGTTTGAATATGTTATTTTATCTGCATGAATATCATTCACCAAATCTACTGAATTCTTCATCATTGTTTAAGAGGCCCTTACTAGTGAAGCCTTTCCTAATGCCTCATTAGGGGGTGGGTGAGTGGTGCATCCTCCCTAAAGAAAAGTCACATCCAAGGCCATGATAGAATGGGTAAAGTTGATGACGTCAACTAAGCAAATTGCGAATTGGATGTCTGGGCTCTATGTGCCCTAATCGCCCTCCCCCATCTGATATTTTGGTCAAGTTAGGCCTGGCAGGCAGGCAGGCAGCAGAAGGCTCTCCCTCCTCCTCGTTACTAGAGATTCGTGGCCTCTAGAGTTATAGTGGCAACATTGCATTGTAATTATTTGTTTGCCTGTCTCCCCCATGAGAGGGCTCCTTGAGATTAAGGCCTGTCTTATTCTCCTTACACACCTTAAGGACTGTCTTTTCCTCCTTATGCCTACCACACTGCTGTGCTCAGCAAATGTCACTGAATGAACACAGTATAGATGTTACTTATAATTACATGAAGCTAGACTGACAGCATTCACTCACATCTTATCATTTCAGTGGACCCCTTCTTTTAACGTAGTTGTGATCACTTTCTGCACTGAAAAAGGTTCAGAGGGCAGAGGAAAGATGAGATTTAAGAACAACCACCTACCTCCCAAAGCAACAGTGGAACATAGAAGCGTTATGAAATGCTCCTTTCTAAAAGTATAGTCAGCTGACCTTCCGCAGAGTAAATCAGGTTTGTTGCCTTCTCTCTGAGCCCAGAAGGAAGAGTTCATTTTGCCACTGCTCTTCTTGTCCAATTTGATGAATTCACATGAGTTATTATTGACACTTTCACTACTACAGACTAACCTGCTATAATACGCAAAAAGGAGAAAATGAGACTTGGTGGGACCCAATGCATCCACATTCTTTCTACCTAAGATTGTACCACACTCAGATCTGAGCGCATTTCTTATTGCCACATTAACACCTCCTGTTCCACCCTTGCTCCAAGAATATTTTACAGAAACACTAACCGCAGTGTTTCTTCCTCACCCTGCTACATGTGTATGGGGGAGGGATTGCATTGATTTTTGCACTCACCATTATGATATGATCATGTTTGCCTTCCCCATTGGACAGTGAGTTTCTCAAGGGCCAGGGCTAAATGTTAATTTTCCTCAAGGCTGTGCACACAGTATGTGGCACAAAATAGGCTTTCCATAAATATTTCATGAACTGAACTCCCTGAGGAGGAACTCTTTCTCCATGGGTACAAGTCATGCTGGAATTCCCTTTTACTATTGCAATCCCATGACCCCTTTTTCCTCTCTCAGGCCCCTCCAAATCCAAAAGGGCAAATGGGAAATGAGGTCAAAGTGGAGTCACACCAGTTAAGATTGGGGATGGGAAGGGGGGTGAATAACCTAAAAACCAAGAAAAAGAGTAAAGTTGAGGTTTGATCATATGGTGCCTTCAAGTGAATAAGAAAAGGTCCCTCTTCCTAACAGGGTGGCTCAGCACGTGAATAACAGGCTGGATTTCAGCCCCATACCCACCCTCAGCCGGTGTCCTTGTGTAGGACATAGCCTGCATAAATCTATGTGGTGGTCCTGAGAAGGATTCATTGTTTTATTTTTCCTTGCAGCTAGCTTTAACCTAAAAATTCCTCGAGTTTCCTGAAATATTCCCAATAATATTTAGAGCTCATCTTTCGTTCTTCGTTTTATACCTGTTTGGTCTACGAGCCACAATGATTCTGGTGTGAGGCAGAGGGTGGGCCAGAAATGAGATTCAAAATGTTACATCTTCAAGTCACTTCACCTGTCCCTCAAGTGGCATCTTCAAATCCTGCTATCCCCACTTGTCATTACAGCATCACTCTCAAATGAAGTTCTCCAAACTACCAAGACCAGCAATATCTCCTGCCAAGGAGATATTGTTCAGAGCTGAAATCAAGATGATGTCTTTTATTCTCCTTACCTACCTTAAGGAGGTAGAATAATGCTCGAAATCACAAAGAATAATGCTCAGCTCTGCGTCAGTTTGCCAGGGACAGTAACTGCCAACTGATATCACACCGAAAGCCATTTCCATGCCTAATTCCTATTGGTTTCTTGACAACTTACTTTCATTCTGATTGGCTACATACATTATCCCCATCCCCAATCCAGGAGAACCTAAGTGATCCCAGTTCCAGGGAAGCTTGCGTTTCTTAATGCTCAAGCTGTGTCCATACTCCCAACTGTTTTAACTGATTTTTCTTGGCCCGACATAATAGCTGAAATGGTCTACGTAGACAGAACCTCCTCTTACAAGTTGTTTTAAATACATACTCTGTTTTTCTTTCCTCAACCCTAACCCTCTTCAACACTGCCTTGTTTCCCCTTTGACTTTTTCATTCATCCTTTCCATTGTCTCTTTTTCTACCTCTCCTTTCTTTTTAATGGGAGTTTCTCACTCCGATTTTCCTCTTTAACTCCTATTTGTGATTGGCTTTTGGTCCTTAATTTGAAGAACTAATATCACTCATTCTTCATAGGAGGACAAATGCATCCCAAATTGTGTGATGCCTAACATAAGATATTTTTGCCTCAAATCTAATCAACTAAAAACAAATACAGTGTAAACTTAAACAAACATCATTAATTTGTAGTTTACTTTCAAGGAAGTTATTTTGTGACAATGAAATTCTACTCTCTCATTCTTATCCCACACTAATCAAATCTTCTTCCCCAGGGCACCAAGGATAACACTATAGCAGTGAGATTACTAAATCTATCTTCAACCTTCTCCATCACTACATATCAAGGCACCTTTGACAAATGAAAGTCCCAATTCCTACCTGAGATGATACAGTTTCAGTTAACAGCTGTATATCTGCTCCTGACTGCAACAACCACCTTTGGCACCCACACACCATTCCCCCAAATATTTGCTTCACAACATTTTGTTGGTGATGGTTGTTATCTGGTACGGTTCTTTTAAGCCACTGGGCCCCTCCCTACCATAAATCCCAAGGACTGTGTCAAAAAAAAAAATAAGTTGTCTTATTCACAGGCTATCTCCTGAGAGACCTATTCCTTACTCTTTCCCATCCTGCCCTTACTTAACTCTGCTAGTTACCAGGTTCGCTACCCTTTCTCCCATTTTCATCTTCACCTTATCTGTACTGCTTGCCACCTTGATATCTCTCCTCAACTACACTGCCTAAGATCATTTTGAGTAATGTCCTTGCAGGTTCTATCTAATTCCCATCCTCCTGCTGTCTTCTCAGGCTCACTTGGTTCACCCAGACCCTACAGGCAAGACTCATGCAGTTTTACATTTCAAAATTCAGAGTCTCCATGGTTTTTAGAAAAACTCCCATCCCTCAAGAAAATTTGGACAAAATTCAGTCAGTTCTAGATTACATATAGACAAGAGCTAGAGATAGCACATAAATAAAATACAGAGATGATCAAATTTCTCTACATTACAATCTTTCCCATAGAGCTAAATTTTTTAAAAAGCATAATAATAAATTTATATTTCAAATTTATATTTCGGTAGAGCCAGATGAGTAGACTCTGGTAGCTTTGGGAGTTGAGGGTTGAGAGGCTGCCCAGTGTGTTTCCCCCCAACCCCATCTTCTGATAATAAACTATCCTATCCAACTGAGACAGCCACATAACACAGGTTGGTTAGTCATAGTTTCCCAACTCCCTAATACTATGCTTGGTTCAGGGATGGGCACAGGACTCAGACAGGACCAATCAGATAGTTCCTCAGCTTGATAAACATACATCTATTGGGAGAAAGCTGTTGGCTTTCCATTTGGGTTTAGCTGTGATGATGACTTCCTGGAGCAGCTGGAGGCCATCTTCCCAGTTGCACTGAGCAAGCCCACCTCAAGTCTGAAAGGTTCCATGAGGCACCACCTTAGATATCTCTGAGGCCTAACATATGACCTCACAATCCCACCTGAGATTTTATCTTTTCTCAGAGGCTATTTCTTAGTTTGAGAACTTTGTGCCATCTAGAAAGGCTAGGAATGAGAAACTATTTTATTTTCAAACCCAGCAAGTATTGGCTTCTTTATATTTCTTTTAAATTTTATTTGAAAACTGAACTGTTCCTTTTCAGCTCATCTCTCTCCTCTCACGTTTTAGTAGAAGAGGTGGCACTTGAACACTGTCTGGAAATATCCTTAACAGGATCATTGACAACAGTGTGGCCAAACTTAACACCATCACATAACAAGGGCCCCTTTTCTCCAGCTTCTAATAACATTTTCCTCTCTTTCCTTTAAACTCGTACTAATGGCCACCTAGAGGCCCTTAAAGATTCTGCTAATAATCTACTTAAGGCCTTGCAGGTTTTCACTAACTCTCTCCTCTAGGCTCTTCTGGCTTCTGCCTGCCACCCAATCCCAAAAAGGCAATGCCACATATTTTAGGGTTTCTTATGTCACTTTCTCACTTCCAAGTTCCAAAACGTGTATGTTATATATTGCAGTGTAACAAACACACAGAAAACTTAGTAGCTTAAAACAACAACAATCATTTATTTAGGTTAAATCTACAATTTTGACAAGGCTCAACAGAGGTTTGTCTCTGCTCCATACAGCGTCAGCTGCAGTGGCTCGAGTGGAGGATCCACTTCCAAGATGGCTCATTCATATGGCTGGCAAGTTGGGGATGACTGCTGGCTGGAGCTCAGCCAGGGCTGCGGGCTGGGACCTCAGTTCCTGTCCACATGGGTCTCTCCACAGGCTGGTTTCCAAGAGCGAGCATCTCAAGAGAGTTAGGCATCACCTTTTATGATCTTTTATGATCTATGGAAATCACATAGAATTACTTCCACTGTAGTCACAGTCCTGCCCAGATTCAAGAGGAGAGAACAGAGACCCACCTCTCTATGTAAGGAATGTCATGATCATACTGTCAGAAAAGCATGTGGGATAGGAGATGTGGCTATCTTGGAAAACAAAATCTATCTATCACATATTAGATCAAACACTGGGGTGGATTGTTAGCCTTTTACAATTTGGGGCATCACATTAACCTAAGTAGCAGTCTGCCTGCTTTAGCTTAATCTAGAGCAGAAGTTCGTAAAGGCTGGATCATAGGCCAGTTGTGATTCATGATAAAAGTCCCACCATAGATGGCACAATGAAAAAATACAACATAAAAGTCCCTAATAAAACAATTTATTCAACTTAAAGGGTACTTACACTGGTCATACCTTCCCTTCTTTTGTGGTGTTAAAATGTCTTTTATTAAATGATAGTGATAGCAGATAGCAGTTGTTTTCTTAATGATGTCACATCAATCTCCTCCTTTTATTTTTTTACATTTTTCCAGTCAATGAAATACAAACATCTTGGAACCACTATTTAGAAGTTACCATAACACTGAATTTAGCCTTTGATTGAGCACCTCTCAAATAATGATCTGATTTACTAGTATACACTTTGTAATTACTCTTTGCATGTTCAGAAAAAGTCATGCAGCTACCTGTGTAACAGCTCAAACTCAAAGCATAGGGCATTTTAACTCTCTTATGAATATATCTATAACGCAATGCAACAATGGGTCACAAGAAGTACTATATCTCTCAAAACATACTAAAGTTATAGATCTGTAGATATAAATCTATATTCAGATTCTCACATCAATGGAATCTTTGAAGGGAGATCCAGGGATCCCTTGGTAATCACCAGGTTCACATGCCTAAAAAGTAATATGGCATTCAAGATGAAGATCAGAAAATAGGTCAGAGAAGAAACTAGCTACACAGACATAATGCTGGATACGTGAGACGTCTCTTGGAGGAGTGGGAGTTGAAATGGGGCACTGGTACAAGCAAGATATGGAGATAGGATCCAGGAGTCATTTTTATGAAGGTGAACAAGCTATAGAAATGAATGAAGATGAGCAAATTCTATAAATAAGGGAGCACCAAAAGAGAATTCATTCAACTGCTATGTACTAACTTGCTATCTTATGGGCTCTTTAGGTATGAAGAAAAACAAGACAAAGCGCCTACCCTCAAAAAGCTCACAGTTCACATGGAGAGACAAACATGTAAACAATTAAATAGAATATTACAAGGCTATTAGCACTATGGGTGCCTCAAAGGAGGGATTAGTTCTTCCTAAAAATGGGGATAGAAAAGGTCATGGGATGGAGAATCACAGATTGCATCACTAAGGATCAGGATTGACTCTTCCCCGCCAGCTTTGTTAAGGCATAATTGAAATATAAAATTGTAAGATAGGATTGACTTTTGAGAAGTTACCACAGCTGGAGGCAAGATCAAGAAGAGGAGCTGGGTGTCTTAGTCCATTTAGGCTTCTATAACAAAAATACCATAAACCAGGTACCTTATAAACAACAAACATTTCTTTCTTACAGTTCTGGAGGCTGGGAAATCCAAGATCCTAGTGCCAGCAGATTCAGTGTCTGCTGAAAGCCCGCTTCCTAGACTAGACAGCTGTCTTTTCGCTGTAACCTCACATGGTGCAGGGGGCAAGGGAGTTGTTTAGGTCCTCTTCTCTAAAGGCCTAATCCCCATTCATAAGGGCTCTGCCCTTGTGACCTAAGCACCTCCCAAAGGCTTCACCTCCTAATACTAGCACACGGGCATTAGGTTTCAACATATGAATTTGGGGGGGACACAAACATACTCAGACCATAGCACCTGGTGAAAGAGTTAGAAAAGCAGTTTGTAAGAAAGTAAAGGAACCATAATGACACAAAAGTGCCAATATAAGGAGTTTCAAGAAGACAGCAAGTGCAAATATATTAAAAGCTACAAAAAGTTTGAAGATAAGGACTGAAAGAAGAATAAAGGAGAGAGGTTTATTTCATACTAGGGGTCTCCAGAAGTGCCTCTGTCTTATCTAGGGATCTTTGAAGTGAGATTCAGGAATCCTTCTCTAATCACCAGGACCACATGCCTGGAAAGTAATGTCATATTCAAGATCAAGACTCAGAAAATGTAGAATTAGAGTAGAAAGAACAAAAATGGCACCTGGCCTTTTCCCAAATTAACTGCAGTGCCTAAAGATAATGGACTTTTCACAGTGCATAGTATTAACAGTCCTCGGAACAAACACAGATCTCCTTCTTTGCACAACCCTATACACACCCACTGGATCTACCAGAGAGAAGAGTGAGAGTTACCCCCTGTGCTTTTGCTTATTGCTCATACATTAAAAAGATCTCAAAACTTTAAAATTTGTGAGACAAATTTAAAACAGTTATCTCAAAACCATGGTTGAGAATGTCAGCTGTCAAGGAATTACTGAATCGCTCCTTTCTTTGCCTTCCCCTCCATAAGAAAAAACTAGCTTTCAGAGCATGGCAAGGAAGAAAAAGTCATAGGAACAACGAATAAATGTGTTTGGTTTTTTTTTTAACATTTTCTTTCTATAAAACTTTTCCAGAAAGTCACAGAGTAGTAGAAGGTTCAGGGGCTTTTAGATAAACTAGAAAAAAAGACATTCCAAATCACTAATATGAAACCAACAATGATATTTAAACCTAGGAAACATAAAACAGATCAGAAGGAAAAATGGCATGGAGTCCAGTTACAATATCTGTATTGCAAACCTGCAGAATAGGGGAAATCTAAATATAAAACTAAACAGATTAGTGTACTAATTTAAAGACAGACGGAGGTTAATGATAAACAAATAAGAACGTTTACTAAGAGACTATAGCCCACCTTACAGGTGAATTGTAATTTGGATATAAAAAGTAATAGTTATATAAGCAGAGGACCTGATTCAAACCATTCTTAATATTTCCTTGCTCCAGAGTGTCATCCCATAGCTTTCCTTGTGAGAGAAGGAGAACAATTTTTCCCTCTGGAAATAGCCAATATGTCTTTTCAACAGAATTCCTCAGTTGAATGGAAATTTCCCGCCTCAATTACACAGAAAATTGTTAGATTCTCTAAAGAGCTTTTTTTTTTTTTAGAGTTTTTAGTTGTGCCTTTATTCACCTTAGTTCATTAAAAATGTACTTGTTTTAAAGATCCTATAAATACAGTAATCACCCACTAATGTGGGATGTAAGTCACCCCTCTCAGCATGGTATTTTTGTTTTTTAAAAAAGCAGAATTTCTTACAGGAATCGTATTGATCAAACAGTATTTACAAGAACGTCAGATATAATGATGTACACAATCTAAACAAGAAGGGCTGATTAAGAATTTACATAATGTAAAAATATACATATTAAAAGTGAGCCATGTGGACAGATGCGGGCTGCAGGAAGAGTAGTTGACGGGAGGTTGGGGGTTGAGGGCCCATATGCAGTAATATTGCTTTCCCCTCCATTACAGAAAATAACCTTCACCAACAGATACAGGCATTCCACACATCTAAATACACAAGGGTAAATCGTAGACAAGGGTAAATCGTGACCTGCTACATTACAGTCTAAGTGGTCTGTGATACCCCTGCGAAAATAGTAAATACAAACCCCATGCAAGTAGTAGGAAGCATTGGTCATTTATTCTAGCTGGACTTGGAGAATGTTTAACTCTGGACATGAATATCTGGAAGAGCGTATGGCTCCTTCTGCTATGTTTTCTTTACAACTGACATGCACTTAGTGGGGAATTGTGATGGTTGTTCGACCTAACAGTGATAACTGAAATACTCTTAAAAATGTGGTAACTTTTTAATAACATATTTTAATCACACACTTAACATAAAACATGGATCATCTACAGCTTTAAGCCAAAAGGGAGAGGAAGTGCATCTGAATGTTAATGCTTTCAGTTTTGGTATTCTATAATTTCTACCACTGTCCTAAAGCATGAAACTGATACAACTGCTTGTTTATTTACCCAAGCAGGCACTAGTATGGGCTCTTAAAGAACACCCAAAACAGAAGAAAGGTCACTCTTTTTTTTCTCTGGGCCTTTTGAGAAACTAGACCAAAATTATAAATTATTCAGGGTTCCTACTGAGCAGCGGTGCTTTTCTGCGTGTAACCATCTAGAGAACAAATCAAAGAAGAACTTACTAACACTGCAAGAGCGTTGATGTGCGGTATACTTATTAGGAATCAGGAACCTCAGGCAGCAGTTCAGAGTTTTCTCAGACACCCCCATTTACCCCGCTTTTTGCCAACTATTATGGCAAATGCATTTTGTGGGGGCTACGCTTGACAACTTATGCTCGAAGATCCTCTTGCGGAGATTTCTCTAGTTGAGTAGAAACCCTTCTATAAAAAGTTGGCAGGTTCTGTGAACCTAGAGAGGAGACAATGTCTCTGAATGCTCAAATTGCAAGTTCTTATTGGGGAAAGAGTATTAAAATAACTTCAAAGACTATTTTATTGGCAACTCAGAATGCAGTGTTTTACTTTTAAACTTCTAAATTTGAAAACAAGACAGCCTAGGTCAAATAATAACAGTTTTCCAAAGCTGAATGTGCTCTTTTGGAGCTCAGTTTTTCTGCTTGAAGTACAAAAACAACTTCCTAAAACTCCTAGGCAGGAACACTACTGTTCTGTTGATCTGTGATTAGATGAACTGATCAATCTCAGTTGGTAACATCTCTTTGTTTTTCCTTGGTAAGGGTTTAAAAAATTCTAGAACAGGAGCATTTTTCCAGTCTTACACTGACAATTTCATCCCAAGTGTCTCCTGAGAGGCATATACCACATACAGGAATCCATCCTCATCCTTCTCACTTTCATACATTTCAGAAATCGGTGTGGAAATGCTCACCATGCTGTGTCCATTCACTAACAGGAAGAAGGCTTGATTAGCACCGAGCTGTAAGCGCCGTCTAATTATCTTGATGAGTTCACTCACATTGACGTGATCAGGTACAAGGAACTTGGTTTTATCCAAGACAGGAAGCTGCTTCTCACCCTTATATCGTTCTGTTATCACCAGGATTTTGGTAGGATGCTGCTATCGAATAAGTCGGACATCTTCTACTCTGTTGGAAGGCGTGGCGCTGCTTGAAGGTCTTCTCCCAGGGCATGGCGCAGGAGGCTGGGCAGGGGCGGTGGCAGCGGCGGGGGGTCCTGGCTGCTGCAGGCCTCCGACTGTGGCAACAGAGACTTCCCTTGTTCTAAATAGCTTTTAAAGCTTCCATATAGTCTTTGTGAGTGACCCATACCCAAGTGCTCTATGGAAGCAGCACGCGGAACTCACGTGGGACTGCACTTGAGGGGGCAGAGGCAAGGCCAGAGAGTCTGGACATAAGAATGCTGAATAGGGTAAAACAAGAGTGATTTAATTTCATACTTAAACATTTTTATAAAACCCCACATCTATTTTCTTAACTTCAACTGGCATGAATGAATTTGCCTTTACAAATCTTAGAAGAAAATGTGGCCTTTTATAAAATATATGTTCAGTAGAAGGTACAACCTTGACTTCTTTTCTGACCATGGCTTAGACTACAGTTTTGGAACTTTTCGCTTGACCTGAAAGGAAGCAGATTTTAAAATTACATTTAATTAGCTTGCAATATAAAACAAAAATGAAGCCAGTTTTTAAAAACAATGGGTGTGAAATAAATCAGAATGTCTTAGCCTGAACCAATCATTAACTAAACCTTGGTGCTGGTACATCAGTCAGTTCAAGTCTTCTCCCCTCTCCCTTTTTTTTTTTTCTAATATTTAAAGCTTTGAGGTCACGTTTCCCATATAATCAATATTATTGTTCCTAATTCTGCCACTGAATAGAGTAACTTTGAATCAACTGCTTAACCTCTCGTCTTCACTTTCTTCATTGTAAAATGAAGAGGTCATTTCAGAGGTTCCATCAAGATCTAACACTTCTGTAATATGAAGGTGCAAGATACAGGGGTGCCTGGAGGGGCTATAAGGGACTTGGGGAGAGAGGCAGTTCTTCCTCAGAGGTGAGAAGGAAAGGAAGGATGTTATTGGGCCAGGCTAACAGTAGTGGTGGAGCAGGGGGAGAAGGTGGGAATCATACTGTATAACCACATAATTCAGGTCTTAATCATCTCATTCCTGGACTATACTGGTGTCTCACTCCTTCTAGTCTCTTCTCTCTCTAATCCATTTCACAAGGAAAGCCCGATTATTCTCCCCTACTTAATCCCTCTTCTCTCCTACCCCAAAGCCTTTAATGCAAACCACTGCCCTGAAAATAAAGCCTAAACTTCTAAGCTTATACAATTCAGTACTTTTAATGAAATGACCACAAGTTAACTTTCTAACCTTATTTTCTACTGTTCCTTAACACACTCAACTACAACCAGCCAGATGGATACTGACCACTTCCTTATTCCCACATTTGAACCATTCATCATCATATTGTGCTTTCATTCCAGAATTCCCTTCATATTCCACCCTGGCTATCCATCCTTTCAGGCAATTCATCTTGCTTCATGATGCTTTCTCTTTATACTTAGGCTTCTCTGAACACACACAGCACTTAGTTTATCTTTTCAAGTATGCGTATTTACTCACAAACTGGTGGCAGACTCCTTAAAGACAAGAACAGTGTAAAGTATCTATCTCCCTTGAAAGGACCTAAAAGAGTACTATGTGTATGCTCAGTAGACATTAGGTACAGATGGCCAGGGATATTCTGCCATACTACCTAGACTAGATTAAGTGTCTTAACCTTTAAAAAACCACAGCCCATTTTGACAAACACAAACATCTTAGGTACTAGATATCCACATTCAAAAGAATGAAGTTGGACCCCTACCTCATATCATATACAAAAAATAACTCGAAATGGATCATAGAACTAAATGTAAGAGCTAAAACTACAAAACTCTTACAAAAGAACATAAAAGTAAACCTTGGTGACCTTGGATTAGACAATGTTTCTTAGATATGACACTGAAAGCACAAGCAACAAAAGGAAAAACAGATAAATTTGACTTTATCAAACTTTAAGCCTTTTGTGCTTCAAAGGACACAATTAAGAAAATGAAAAGATAATCTACAGAATGGGAGAAAATATTTGCAAATCATATATGTGATAAGGAACTTGTATCCAAAATACATAAAGAACTCTTAGCCCAAATTAAAAACGGGCAAAGGATTCAAATAGACATTACCCCAAAGAAAAGAAAATATACAAATGGCCAGTCAGCACATGAAAAGATGATTAACATCATTAATACTTAAGGAATTGCAAATCAGAACTACATTAGGATACCACTTCACACTCACTAGGATGGCTAACGTAAAATTTAAAAAAGACAATAACAAATGTTGATAATGACGTAGAGAAATTGGAATCCTCATATATACTGCTTGTGGGAATAGAAAATTGCAAACAGTTTGGAAGTTCCTCAAAAGGTTAGACATAGAGGTACCATATGACCCATCAATTCTACTCCTGAGTATATACCCAAGAGAAATGAAAACATGTGGCCACACAAAAGTTTGTACAAGAAAGTTCATAGTGGCATTGTCTATAATAGTTAAAAGAGTGGAAATTCAAATGTCCATCCATTAACGAATGGATAAATTTGAATCCATACAAGGAAATATTATTCACCCATAAAAAAGAATACTGATATATGTTACAACATGATGAACCTTGAAAACATTACACTAAATGAAAGAAGCCAGACACAAAAGGCCACAGACTGTACGATTTTATTTATGAAATGTGCAGAACAGGCAAATCCATAGAGATAGAGAGTAGATTAGTGGTTGCCAGGGGCTTGTGGGAGGGAGGAATGGGAAGTGACTGCTACTGGGTATGGGGTTTCCTTTTGGGGTGGTAAAATGTTCTAAAATTAGATAGTGGTGATGATTATGCAACTCTGTGAATATACTGAAAACCACTAAATTATACATTTTCAAATAGTGAATTTTATGGTATGAGAATTATATCTCAAAAAAGCTGATATTTTTAGAAATCTTAGGTACACCTGCCACAAAGATTCTGATAGTGCACCTTCCCCATTCACAGAACAGTATTCCCACAATAGGTTTTTCAAAATATAGAGTTATAATACTGAAAATGCTTTTTCAAATTCTGCCACTCAATCTCCTAGGAGGGTATGCCTTCCTAGTTGAAAATCATTGGTCAAAATCAAAGGCACAGTAAATTATATAAAATTAAATGATTAATGATGGTAATAAGATTAGTATTAGATATTCTGCATAGAAAGAATTCAGTTATTATTTTTAGTTATTAATATTGATACTATTAATGAAATTAGGGAGTTATATTACAGATTAGTGCTTGTAACAAGGTTAATGACGACTTAATGAAGATTGTTAAAGTCAGAATATCCCAGAAATAACAGCTTAAAGCCTAATTTTCATCCTTTCTGACATTCAAACTACTTTTTATCCAAAACTTACGTGGTGTAGCCATTTTTGTGAAGATAGGAGTCACAGTATCTTCCAACTGTTGCTTCTGCTCAAAAATCTCATTAATGGAAGCTTCCAAATGAGTTTCTAACCACTCATTTTTTGTACGGCATGCATTGAGGATGGTATTCTAGAGATAGAAACAGAGAATTTACTTTCCACTTATTTATTGAAAAATAAAACTCTATAGTATCTCTAAAGCAGCACCGTCCAACAGAACTTTCTGTGATGATGGCAATGTTCTATATCTGCATTGTCCAATATGGTCACCATTAGACATACATGGCCTTTGACCACCAGAAAAGTGGCTAGTGTGACTTAGGAACTGAATTTTTAATTTTATTTAATTTTAATTAATTCAAATTTAAATAGTCACATGTGACTAGTGGGTACTATATTGGACAGGGCAGCTCTAACATTAGTGGAATGTGAATATAATAAAACTCACAATCTAGGGTCATGAAGCCTTGGCCCAGTCTACAAGCTCTCCCTAATTCTTTATTTTCATTGAGCCATGTGATAGAGAAGTGTTTGCAAAGGTTGGAAAAGAATAGGCGGATAGTATGAGCTGCAGGCAATTCAAGAGGCAATGCTGATATTTTATTCCTTCCCAGATGGTTCACAGGAGGAGGTGGTACAAGAAATGCAAGAGCTCCACCTCACTGAAACCCTCTCAATTTGCACTGCAAAACCATTTCTTTGCACCTGAGCAGCAAACTGCTGGTGTCTGATTTGAGATGTTAATTGTTCTATGGTTTGTAATAAAAAACAAAAATGAATACATTTATTGTATGTTCTGTTCACATTATTAAATAAGCAGTAGTATATGCAGAAGTATGTAGAATGAAGTGGATTTGGAAAGCTGTCTATAATATATTATTAAAAGGAAAAAAGCAAATTAAAGAATATGTATAGTATGATCCTATTTTATAAAAACAAAATCTCTCATAAAACTATGTGTGTGCATACATGTGTTTATATAAGTGAAGGGAAAAGCATGGTGAAATTAACACAAAATTGTTATTAGAACACAGGGTAATAAGACTGGAAATGGCAAAGAGAAAACTATTGTTTGCTTAAGACATTTCAATTTTATTTATTACTATATGTACATAATATTTTCTAGTTCAAATAACCAAATATTTAAAAATTGAAATTAAAACTTTTGTAGTAACTAGTTCAATAAAGTACTGTTTGTGCCAGAAATGTTTTGTTTTGCATATCTAAGAGCTGCAACAGCTATTCTAATAGAATTTTGCCTCTATTTTGTTTCACAAGAGATTTTGCAAAGTGTTTGACAAACCACAAGAGAAATGTATAACTCATCATGCTCTCAGACCTGTGATGTCTTACAATTTTAGCAACAGCTAATTCTTTTTCATCAGAATTATAAGTCACAGAAAATTCATAGAACATCATGCACAGAAATGCAGGAAATAATTTAAAACCAAAACACATTTCTGATACCTTGAATATATCTTTTGTGTGTGTATACATCCAAAGCAATAAACTAATCCACATGTAGTACTTAGTATACAGTAAATGTGGCAAGCTGGCTTATAATTACAATTAGCTATCTTTATATCTGTGTATCTTTTTTTACCATTATGTAAAATTTGATACATTAAAAAATACGTGGGGGCTGGTCCGGTGGCATAGTAAGTTTGCATGCTCCACTTCAGTGGCCCAGGGTTCACAGGTTTGGATCCCGGGCGCAGACCTATGCACCGCTTATCAAGCCATGCTGTGGCAGCATCCCATGCAAAGTAGAGGAGGATGGGTACGGATGTTAGCCCAGGGCCAATCTTCCTCAGCAAAAAAGAGGAGGATTGGCAACAGATGTTAGTTCAGGGCTAATCTTCCTCAAAAAAAATATGTAATGAATGTACACATATATACTAAAATATATGATGTATATCTAAATTTCGAAGCAAAATAATGAAATGACTTTCAGTGGACCCCACTAGTCACCAGAAGAACCAGAACACTGCCAGTACTATTAACACCACTTCTGTGCCCTGCCCCTATTCCATCCCCTGCGAGCCTCCAAAAGATAATCACAATCTGTGCTTATACCTTTGCTTTTCTTTTTTAATTGTTTTACCCCATACGGAGGCATCCCTAAACAATATAGTTTGATTTTGCTTGCTTTTGAGCTTTACAAAAATTTATGTAGTCTTTGGTGATTTTTTTTTTTCACTCAACACTGCATTTCTAACATTCACTCATGTTGTTGGGTGTGAAACTTAGTACATCTCTATGTTACTCTTTAATACTATTTCATTTAATTTTTATCAGTTTATCTCTTATCAGCAGTTTATTAAGAAAGAAAGGACGGCAAGGAAGAAGGAAAGGAGGGAGAGAGGGAAAAGACAGCAGTAAGAACCACCACCTACCTCTAGAGCATTAGTGTAGAAATTAAAGATACAAGGCAAAAATGTCAAAAGACTTCAGAACAAGCAATAATCACAATGCAGTACCTTGTCTTCCTTAAAGAGTTTCCTTGGTCCCTTTTCTGAGTCTGTAACAGCTGCAGAGACCTTTGCAATATATTTTTTCAGATCCAGCCTTGCATCTGAGAGAATAGGACAGCAAAATGCACAATAATAAGACAAAGACCAAAAAATATGCTCTGCTTTTTGTAATGTGCTATTATCTATCCAGAGCTTTATAAAGATTGTGTGTAAGAAATTTGTTGCGGTTGTTTTCAATGAAGAAAGATAACACTCAACTAGCACAGCACTTTGGGGCACTCACTGTGTTCCTAGAACTGTGCTAAAATTTTTCAAGAACAAATAAACATAAAACATGACACCTGATCACAGAGAGACCATATTCTATAAACACATCTACTCAGGAGAAAGAAACAAAAAAACCATTTCCAATAGACAAACTATCACTTGCTTTACCCCTCTTGATCCTTCAAAATAAATTTGAAAATAGCCTTCCTCTTCAAAAACAAAAAACAAAAACATGGTGTTTAAAATAATCCCATTCACTATAGCACCCATAGTGATGTCATCACAAAATTTGCAAGACCTGTTTAAATAAAATTACAACACTTTGAGAGAAATAAAAGACAAATAAATTGAAAGACTGACCATATTCCTAGATGGAACAACTGAATATTGTAAATTGTACATTAGCCCCAAATTAATTTCAGGCTGATGTATTCGTGTCCTGTGGCTGCTATAACAAACTGTCACAAATTTGGTGGCTTAAAACAATAAAAGTTTATCCTCTTAACAATTCTAGAGGCCAGAAGTCTGAAATCAGTTTTGCCGGGCTAAAGTTAAGGTGTTGGCAGGGCTGATTCCTTCTGGGGCCTCTAAGGCGAGAATCCATTTTCTTGCCTTATCAACCTCTAATGGCTGCCTGTACTCCTCAACTGGTGGCTCCTTCCTCCTTCTTCAAAGTACATCACTCCAATCTCTACTTCCATCATCACATCACCTTCCCTCCTTCTGTGTCAAATCTCTTTCTGCCTCTCACTTACAATAAGGACACTTGTGATTACATTTAGGTCCCACTTGGATAATTCAGGGCGATCTCCCCATTTCAAGATCTTTACTCATATCTGCAAAGTCCTTTTTGCCCTATAACATTCACAGGTTCCAGTGTTTAAGACCTGGATATTTTGGGGGGCCATTATCCAGCCTACTATAATCAGTATACATAATCTCATGAAACTCCAAACAGCAATTTTTGAGAGACTTAGTGAAATCACTCTAAAGCTCACTTGCGTCTCTGTAGTACCTAACAATCTCTCTCAGCCTCATCTGCCTACCTGTAAAGTAGACATAATACAAGTACCTTCCATAGTCAAATTCAGACCCACACCTAGGATAGTATTGACATATACAGATCAGTTAACCATCTTCTTGCTTCCAGCCCTTCACAGCTTCAAACCCATCATTCACATTGCAAGAAGAATTAATTACCTAAACTAGAATCCAAGGTTTAGGTTTGGGCTCCACTAGTTGGGTGACTTGGAGTAGATAGTGTTTCCAGAATTTCAACATAGGATGGAGTCTAGGGGAGGAATTAGTTGGAAGAAGGGACTAAGGGCCTTGTCATGAAACTGCATTTGTATAATCAGCACTCTGATTTTACTGAGAGCACATATTTATTTTGGGTGGCTTGGTAGAGAAAGGAGCTTATTGCAAGCATCCTATTAACGCCACCTGTTTTAGTCCATTCAGGCTGCTATAGCAAAATACCACACATTAGGTAGCTTATAAACAACAGAAATTTATTTCTCACAGTTTTGGAGGCCGGGAAGCCCAAGATCAAGGCACCAACATGGTTTCAGTCTGGTGAGAGCCCTCTTCCTTCATATCTGGCACCTTCTTACTGTGTCCTCACACAGTGGAAGGGGCTAGGGAACTCTGTGTGGACTCTTTTATAAGAACACTAATCCCATTCATGAGGGCTTCACTGTCATGTCCTAAGCGCCTCTCAAAGGCCCCACCTTCGAATACCATGACAGTAGGCATCAGGATTTCAACATATGAATTCTGGGGGGGACACAAACATTCAGACCATAGCAATACCTTAACCCCTCTAACCTCAGTATCCTTATATATAAAATGGAAGTCCTCATAGGGTTGTTGTAAGGATTAAACAAAATGTAGTACAATGCATGCAAATATCTTGGCACAGTGCCTGGCACACAGTAAAGCACTCAATAAGTTTATAATTATGTCACTCCTCTCCTCAAAATTCTACAAATAACTCCCTATTGACTACTGAATAAAATAGAGGGCTCTCCAAAATCTATACAGCCACAAACTATCTTTCCAGCTTTATTCCTTCCAACATTCATCAAGGAGTCCATCCATCATTTACTTCCTGTTCCCTCTCCCCCAGATGTCAACATGGCTCACTCCTTCAGTTCCTCAGGTCTCTGCTCAAGCATCACCTTATCAGAGAGGCCTTTGCTGATTGCCCTCTATGAAATAAGGCACATATTCACTCATTCACTTGCTGGCAACTTCATAACCCCCTTACCACACGGCTTTATTTTTCTCCATAGCACGCCAAGGATTATATATAGATTTAGATAGATATTATTTTCTGCATCTCCCTGCTAGAAGGTAAACTCCATGAACATAAAGATTCTGTTTTGTGCCTTGTTATGTATGTAGACTCAGCTCCTAGAACAGCATTTAGCACATAGGAGATACTCAATAAATATTTGTTGTATGAATGCTTACACAAAATTTCTTTGCTTATTATGTTTCCTCAACCTAAGATGCCCTCTCCACATTGCCACCTACCAAATTCTACTCACTCTTCAAAGCTTACTTATACATACTTCTGTGAAACTCCTAATTCCCCCAGGTAGAACTCACTGCTCTATCAACTGTTACATGATTATGATTTGATTTAGCTCTCATTTTAGTCTATCTTGTAATTTTTATTATCTTGTTTTTTCTTCTACCTCTAGATTGTAAGCTCCTTCAAGGCAGGGTCTATGTCTCATCTTTTTATCATATACCATGCCACCTCACCATCTCATCTTTTTCACATACCATGCCAATTTCCCCACCCCTCACCCACTACCTGATAATACCACACTGCCACCAAAAGGACACAGGTTAAAAGGGTGAGACACTCAATATTTGCCTAACCATTTGACGGGGAGGATATTCCAGCCTGAAAAAATAGAAGCAGACGCTAGGTTGTGTGAAATGGTATAACTATAGCTATTTTTTAAGTAGATGTAAAACTGCCATACTTCAGAAGGGTCAGAGGAATATAGGTAAATTCTTTCCATGAAAGTCTATTAATATGATTACAGTTTGAATTTGTTAGTAAAATATTAGTAAAGTCTTCATTTTTCAGAAAATTGAAGAAGCTCAAACCATTCTGGCAGAAAGCAAGAAAAAGAATCCCTAAGAAACCCAACGTGATTGGCTAGGTGACACCTTTTAGTCCCAATGTGGTTCTTTATGACATCACTGGATTTATCCCTGAATCACTATGCCTGATGATGTAACAATGATCATCAGTCTATATCTGGCTGACTAGGAAGATTATCTTCAATGCCTTTACTGGCACACCACGTGAACTAGTACTAGGCATTTCTGCTCTGTCTTTGACGAATTTTTTGGCTGTAGACTTTTTTTCCCAATTGAGAAAGAAAGATGTCCATTCAAGGACTATCCCTGATTTTTCCTTTGTTGTTTATCTGCTTCTTCAAGGAGAGTTTCTGCATTTGTGATGGAACCATCTGGACAAAGGTTGGATGGGAAATTCTTCCAGAAGAAATGCAGTATCTGAAATTTAAGCCTTCTCCATCTTACTGTCTACCTTACCCTCTGAACAAACTATGCTGCAATTTTGCTAATATGGATATATTTCAGGGTTGTTTACATCTCACTTATACTTTAGTGCAAGCTCTTTCTTTAATCCTTTCTGTTTTATCTGTGCGTTACATGTGGATGAAATGGAAGAAACACAAAAAAAAGGTGAGTTTAGTGATGTAAATAGTAATAGTTATAGACCATCAAAGAGTTTAAAACTTAAGATTATCAGCTTTTCTGAGGGAAAGTGCCATGTCTTATTCCTCTTTGTAACGTCTCTCCACCCCCACCATTCACCCCCAGCACAGTGTCTTGTACATACTAGGTGCTCAACTAATGCGTATTGAATTAGAAGGTCCTTAGAATAATCTAGTCCAACCTCTCCATTTCAAGTTACAAAACACATCAAGGAAGTAGAATGAGTAGAATGTATAGGAAATGAAGTTATCTCTCTGGGCCTTTCGGTAAGTTGTTTGATCTTTCTCAGCTGCCTCATCTATAAAATGAAGGATCTGGAACAAATAATCTGTTAGATCCCTTCCAGATCTATTTAAGAAAGCTAAGTATACAAGAGTTGGCATGTACTTTTTAAATAGACTGTAAACCAATTTCTAATGTTAAGATAACTTTCTGCGAAATGGCACTCAAACTAATTTCCCACTTTGCCAATGACACCAAATTTTGAAGCAATCTTAAAAGTTCATTGACCTTCACAACAATTAGATAATTATAAAATGACTATGATTTTGTTGCATTATACCTTGAGACTCTTTAGTAAAGGAAAATATTTTTCTAATATGCAAATAATTTCTCCCTACAGAAAGCTTATAAGCACTTACTAAACATTTGCTGATGATGATAATGATCACTATAATCTGATATGGGGGCATATACAAAAGAGCATTTTTTTCTGCACTTATACCTTTCTTCTATAATAACTCCTTTTTTGTATAAATAAGTAATGTGTTGTGTTTGGAGTTTAAGTGTATATATCCAGAAAACAAATTTAATTTGAACTACAGTAAGAAAAAAATCTATATCGTTTGTTTTTCTCCTTTTAGCTGAAAAAACAAGCCTCCTTAGATACACTTGGTAATGATCTAGAAAGCCAGTCCTTCCATGACATTGACCAGATACTCTGCAGACTGATGGCTAAAACATCAATGATGACCACATATCTGAATCAGTCATCCCCTTATCTGCCAGCTAAGAAAGTCAAGCACCGAAAACCAAAGAGGAAGAAGACTGAAGGGAGAGTAGCCAGAAGATATCCATACGCAAAGGTAGCTCAGTCCCATATGAAGATTACACAACAAACCTATTGATAGAACTTATATAAGAATAAAAATTGTTCTTTGAGAGTCTGTAATTTTTTGTCACATTCTTTACTGAAACTTTCAAAGAAGTTTGAGTTGAAAAGTTATTTCTATTCAGCTAAAAAGAATAAGTATCCATACTTACTAAAGTAATGGGGAAAAGATTGTATACTATCATGGCTTCATGTTTAAGTATTTTGTTCTTAATATGTTAGATTACTAACCATTAACCAATCTGTAGAACAGAATCTTGGTTTAGTGTTTCAATAAATCTCTAGTTTAAATAACGTGATTTTTCTTATGTTCCTGAGCAAACTTGATGGCCACAAGGAGACTTGTAATTTCCCATCTCAGATTGCTAAAATAGCATGGAATAGATTAATTTTTTAAAGTATAAATTTTTCCACTTTTGTATGATAAATGATGAATTAAGTATCAACATTTTTTAAATTTCAGACTTTTGTTGATAAGATGCCTCAATTTTTAAAAAGTCTTCCAGACTTTCGTTGATCAGCCACCTCAATTTTAAAAAGTACAGTTACCATATTTTCCAAACAAAAACTGGGATACTTGTCTGAGACTAGGACGGAAGATTTGATTAAAAACGTTGAAAAATCCCAGAAAAATATACCAGAGCTATAACATACCTCTCATCAGTATAGGGAGGAAAAAAACTTCTAGAAAACAATCCTTGAAACAGTAATAGGTAACTCTACAGTCTTTATAACAGAAAAGAATAGTGCCTGCTCTGAGTTATTGTGGACTATTAAAAAATTTATTTATGGTTCCACTTTCCAGACTCTGCTCCTTACCTCCACTCTTCCTTAGCACAGTCCTACTCCCATATTTCCATAAATGTTTGTTCCATCCCTTCGGAGTTCTGAACTGTCAACCAATTCCTCTAAGAGAACACTGATATCTATTTCTTTTAATGGAGGACTCTTGAATACTTATAAAGTCTCCAAACCTTGAAAACCCAAAGAAATTTATCTCTAATAGTGGAATTTTTAGCAATATGGAGGAGACTCTTTGATGTAGGGAGTCCTCAGCCCCTTAAAAGTCTCCAGGTGACGCCTACTCTAATCACCAGAACAACACATGGAAGTGGTTTATATTCTCGCTAAGTCTGAATTCAACAAATGTTAACTTTTACGTTGAGTAGTTTGTGTTACACTCCATAGCGACATTACCATGAAGCTCCAATCCTTACAATTCCATCACTGATCCAGAAACAGCATACTAGTTTATGACCTCATAGTCTTCTTTTATCTTCATCACTAGGAAATGTTAGATATAATTCCCCCAAGAAACTAAGGACCCAAACTAACCAGGAGGATAAAAGGGAGAAGGAAACCAGTGAAACTCCAAACCTATAAGCCCCAAACTGTTTCTTTTCAGAAGAGTTACAGCAAAATTTGTCCCTGGATTGTGTTTTTTAAGTACCATGGGTCATTCTTCAAAAATGGATTTTAAATTATATAACGTGAATTTCACCTACAATAACTATACATGGGGGGATCAATTAAATTCTTTGCAATTTTTCTTTTTGCTTATAGACATAATCAAAAATTGAAGGTATTGATAGAAATATTGCCCCTAGAAAATATGCAGTACAAGTAGACAATTACCTATAAAATAATCCACAAAGTATAACTCATCTTTTTCTTCCCAAATGTGCTATCTTTCTTCAATTTCCTTATTTCTATTAATTCTCCCAGTCTCCTCCACATTTTACTGATAAGCAAGCTCCTTATTGCTACCAGATGAATCTTCCTAAATATCATTTTCATCCTCTTCCTCTTCTACATAAAAACTGTCAGTGGCTCTCAGTGTCTACAGAAATGAGATGAAAACACATTAGCCTGGCATTTAAGGGTATAATCTGGCTATAATAATAACAGCATTTTTCAAGTGCTGATCACACACTAGGAATTGTGCTAAGTACTTTATATCATCTCATTTAATTCTCACAACAACCCCCAAGAGGTAGGAACTATTATTGGCTTCCCCTTCTGGAAAATAAAACTGAGGCATAAAGAACTTAAGTACCTTATCCAAACATAGGTTTCAAGTGGAGACACCAGTATTTAAACTCAAACAATCTGATTCAAGAGCGCATGTATCTACTCTATTCTGCCTGTGCTGTACCCTACCTGTGCAAATTATGACTTGCTATTCCAGTAAGGCAATTTTGTCACTGTTCCCCAACATGACATTTTCATTCCCAGCTCTGAGATTTTGCTCACACCTTTTCCCCTTCCATTGTGTATTCAAATCCCACCCATTGTTCAAGGCCCAGCTCAATTCCAGCATGCTCTGACTTCATGTTCTCTGACCACCCCACAGCATGTACCACCTGCTCTGCTGATTTTAAGCCTTAATCATAGTCTTTCTGATATTGTTAACTGTAGGATGTGTCTATAGCTTATCATCTCCCACCTAACAAATGTCCAGAGGGCAGGAACAACAATTGTACCTATAACAATGCTATGCTTATAGCAGGCATTTAATAAATGCTTGCTAAAAACACAAATGCAGATAACTGCAAAATGAATGCCATGAACTTCATAAGTACTAGTTTTTTAACCAATGTCTGTATACATACATAGTTATAAAGGTATATCTTCCTGAAATCTCTAAGCTATATTTTACAAGGCTGTGGAAATGACATAAGCAACATATTAGTAAAACTCAAAATAGCACATGGTTTTTTGACTTTTGACTGAAGCATAACATACATACAGAAAAGGGTAAAAATTATAAATGTACGGCTCAATGAATTTTCACAAATGAGCACATCATGTAACCAGCAAGCAGACCAAGAAAAAGAACATTACACCCCAGAAGTCCCCCTCACATCATAAAGGTAACTGCTATTCTGACTTCTAACACCATAGATTAATTTTGCCTGGCAAATAATTTTAAATTATTACAACTGTTTCCACCTGGGAAATCAAATATATTACTCAAATATGGCATTTTTTTAAACATTTAAGGAAAAAGGGCTGGCCCCATGGGTTAGCGGTTAAGCGCGCACGCTCTGCTACTGGCGGCCCGGGTTCGGATCCCAGGCGCACACCTACGCACCGCTTCTCTGGCCATGCTGAGGCCACGTCCCACATACAGCAACTACAAGGATGTGCAACTATGACATACAACTATCTACTGGGGCTTTGGGGGGGGGGGGGGAAAGGAGGATTGGCAATAGATGTTAGCTCAGAGCTGGTCTTCCTCAGCAAAAAGAGCAGGATTAGCACGGATGTTAGCTCAGGGCTGATCTTCCTCAAAAAAATAAAATAAAAAATAAACATTTAAGGAATGGTCCATTCCAGTAGGTTTCTCAGAAAATGGTCTTGAACATATATTATACATATGTTCCTATAGAAAATTATTGGTGAAATTGTTAGAAGTTGGTAAATCAACCAGCTTCCAATATGTACAGTTTCTAGTAAGTACAATGTTTTAGGTCAACTGTAAATAGAGAAAAAAAAAAAAAAAGGCAGATTTCACATATTATCACCAACAGTGACTGTGGTTACATCTACAAATAAAACATCTTAATAGGTGAAAATGTTAATCACCTCTTTGCTTTGTTGAAGACACAGCCTGTATATAACTCAGCAGGAAAATGCATCAGTCAGTTTGCTAATATCTTGTGAGCTTCCTTACCTGCCCAGTCCAGGAATTCAACACACTCAGTTTGGGAATACCGAGCAGCAACATCTCGAGCTCTTTCTTCCCGAAAGTTCAAAGCTTCTATGTCAGCATCCAATTCCACAAGTGCTTTCAAAGTTTCCAAACGACCCCAGGCTGCAGCACAGTGTAAGAGTGTATAACCTAACAAATAGTAAAAAGATGGTCACGTCAAATAATTACATTGTTTAGTCTATTTTATGGAGCAGAAGATCATAATGGCAATCAAGTATTGAACAATTACTACGGGCCAGGCACTATTCTAAGCGCTTTACATATAGCAAACTCATTTAGTTCATAAAAACCCTATGAGGTCAGAACTACTATAACCCCCACTTTACACATAAGGAAACTGAGGTCCAGAGAGGTTAAGAAACTTGCCCAAGGAACACAGTCAGTAAGTGATGGACGCAAGAGACCAACACAGGCAGTCTGAAGCCTGAGCTCTTCAACATCTTCTAGGAGACGGCAGTCCCCCAGCAGTCATCTATTTTGGAACACAATTATACCCATGACTTGGTCTAAGGAATTTTCATCAAGCTCTAATTATTCTAGCGTTATCGTTAACACAATCATACAAATGATTACAACTGCATATGCCTTTGGTTTGGCAATTCATCATTTGAATTAAAACTGAAATTATGACCTATCAAATTAGAAAGTTATATCTTAGACTTACTGAGGCGACTACCATGAGGTATAATTGTAAAGGGGAAAAACATGGGAGGTGTTTTTAAATTTTTTTCAGAGTGGTTTTGAAAAATCAAGTCAAAAGTTCATTGTTTTTTTTGTGTGTGTGTCAGGAAGATCAGCCCTGAGCTAACATCCAATGTCAATCCTCCTCTTTTTGCTGAGGAAGATTGGCCCTGGACTAACATCTGTGCCCATCTTCCTCTACTTTATATGGGACACCGCCATAGCATAGCTTGACATGCGGTGCATCGGTGCACGCCCGGGATCCGAACCTGCGAACCCTGGGCCGCCAAAGCGGAGCGCGCACACTTAACCGCTGCGCCACTGGGCTGTTTTGGGGCCAGCCCCATGGCATAGCGGTTAAGTTCGCACATTCTCCTTCAGTGGCCCAGGGTTCACCGGTTCGGATCCTGGGCACGGACCTACTCACACCACATTAAGCCATGCTGAGGTGGTGTCCTATAAAGAAGAGCTATGACTCTACAACTATGATATACAACTATGTACTGGGGCTGTGGGGAGAAAGGAAGATTGGCAACAGATGTTAGCGTAGGGCCAATCTTCCTCAAAAAAAAAAACTTGTTTTTTAAAAAAAATGTTCATTGTTTTAACTTACCCACAAGGATATATTTATGACTCATTTAACTGGCCAGAGAGGCATGTACTACTACTACAGTAAGATTTGAGCAAAAGAATGAACTAGCAAGTATTGAATCTATTAAGTACTAGGTACTTTATGTGCTACTGCTTCATTTAATCCTTCCCATAACCCTATGAGGTAGGTATTATTAGCCCCATTAAAAGATACAAAGGAAAGTGAAGGCCAGAGAGACTATACCTTGCCCAAGACCACACTGGTAGTAAGTAGCCAAAGCAAGATTCAAACCCAGGTTTGTTGCCAAATAAAGGGTTTATAAGGAGAAGGAAATAGCACCCAACTGTTTGCCACTGGCTAGGGTAGGGAAAAAGAATGATTCCTCCAATTCCTTCCAGAAACCTCTCCTTGGCTCCCTATTTGCCACATTCCCACAATCCTGCGTCTGTCTTAGACCAAGTTGTAAACTCTCTGTCCTGAGGATATCATAACCAGAAGGGATAATAAAGGAGTAAGGAATCAAAGGAGCATGAAGTGAACTATTACAGGATCAGCCCAAATTAGAACTACCTCCCCTCTTTGGCCCAACTTTTTTTTTTAATATTGTTACTGCACCAGGTCCATTTTTGCCCGCCGTCCAGAAAGCCAATCACTGAGTCAATGAGATTGCAGAGAGAGGGGGTTTAATCACAAGGCAGCCAAGTGAGGAAAACGGGAGAACAAGTCTCAAATCCACCTCCCTGAAAATAGAGACTCAGGGGTATTTACGGGGAAGGGGGCAAGGTGGTCTGAAATGATTGGAGATGAGGAGAGATGAGGTAATTGATGATCTGCGCAAGCGTAGTCAGGCTTCATGCCTCTTTGAAGGACACATGCGCACAGAATGGCGGTATTAGCGTACCCTGAGGCTGGAGTTCCAACCTCTTGCCGTCAAAAGGGCCCAATTGATGTGTTGGTGGTCTAAATCTAGCCTGAAGTGGACAAGTGGTTCAGTTCCTGAAAAAAAATAGCTCAAACACCCATTATCATGGTGACCCCAGCTCCAGGGGGATGTTACCTACAGAAACCTAGTGGGAGTCAGATAGCATATTGCCTAAACAGCACAGTTAACAATGGGTAAGTTTATAATCTTATATAAGATTTAAGTCCTCACTTTCCATTCTGATAAGTTTCTAGGTAAGGCCACCCCCCTTCTTCGTGGTACAGGGAAGAAGATACCTTTACAAATGGAGATTTTCTTTACAAATATAAATGTCGTTTATAGAGGGCAACCAGAACTAAGAATGGGCTTATAAGCATGGATCCACCCAGACACCTGAGATGGTAATGGCCTGTTCTGGGGGCAGACCTCCCACCTCAAACTTCTTTGGTTAGTTAGTGGGGGTGGGGGCCAATTCTGACCCCCCATAGTTACTAGCTGCTTAATCAATGGCTGTTTGCCGGTTTCAATATGATAACAAGTGAGAAATTTCAAAATACCAAGAGACAGAGACTAACCCAAGAATTGTATTGTGCCTTTATCCCCTACAAAATGGGGGGCCAAGAAATACCCAGACACCATTCTTGTTGTTCTTGCCTTCTGGCCTTCTGCCTGAAGACGGAAGTCTTTGATCAGCTGAATGGTCCAAGACCCCTGATTTGCTGGGGGAGCGAGACACTCCCATTCCAAATGAGATGTTCTGGCACCTTATATTGCTTTCCTCAAGGCTTAAGTTATGGGACAGCGTAACATCTAATTTTTTTCCCTATTTTTAATATACATAGTTTTAAAACAAGATTTCTAAACAAACAGGCTTTTACCAAGGAATTTGCAACCTTTACATGTTTTTCCCCTTGTTGGAGATGGTCTGTTTTCTAGAAAGAAATACACAGATCCTTGTAGTACATTAACCCCATTGCCTTCCCAGGAGAATAAAAACGTTTAAATAAGTTAATTTCAAATAAAGGTAAAGATTATATCATGCTCATGGATTGAAAGAATTAATGTTAAAATGTCCATACTACAGAAAGCAATCTACAGATTCAATGCAATTCCTATCAAAATATCAGGGGCATTTTTCACAGAACTAGAACAAAGAATCCTAAAATTTGTATGGAACCAGAAAAGACCCCAAATAGCCAAAGCATTACTGAGAAAAAAGAACAAAGCTGGAGGTATCATGCTTCCTGATTTCAAACTATACCACAAAGCTATAGTAATCAAAGCAGTATGGTACTGGCATGAGAACAGACACATAGATCAGTGCAATAGAATGGAGAGCACAGAAATAAACCCACATCTATATAGTCAATTAATCTACACCAAAGGAGTCAAGAATACACAATGGGGAAAAGACAGTCTCTTCAATAAATGGTGTTGGGAAAATTGGACAGCCACATGCAAAAGAATGAAACTGGACCACTTTCTCACACTGTATACAAAAATAAACTCAAAATGGATTAAAGACTTAAATGTAAGACCTGAAACCATAAAACTCCCAGAAGAAAACATGGGCAGTACACTCTTTGACATCTGTCTTAATATTTTTTTGGATCTGTCTCCTCAGGCAAAGGCAACAAAAACAAAAATAAACAAATGAGACTACATCAAACTAAAAAGCTTTTGCACAGAAAATGAAACTATCAGCAAAACAAAAAGGCAGCCTACTGAGTGGGAGAAGATATTTGCAAATCATATATCTGATAAGGGGTTAATATCCAAAATATATAAAGAACTCATACAACTCAACATCAAAAAACAAACAATCCAATTAAAAAGTGGGCAGAGGACCTGAATAAACATTTTTCCAAAGAAGATATAGAGATGGCCAACAGACACATGTAAAGATGCTCAACATCACTAATCATCAGGGAAAAGCTAATCAAAACCACAATGAGATATCACCTCATGCCTGTCAGAATGGGTATCATCAAAAAGACAACAAATAACAAGTATTGATGAGGATGTGGAGAAAAGAGAACCCTCGAGCACTGTTGGCGGGAATGTAAGTTGGTACAGCCACTATGAAAAACAGTATGGAGGTTCCTCAAAAAATTAAAAATAGAACTACCATACCATCCAGCAATTCTACTTCTGGGTATTCACCTGAAGAAAACAAAAACACTAGTATGATTTCCTTCATTAAGTAGTAGATAATAACAATAAACAAACACATAGGGACAGAGATTGGATTGGTGGTTACCAGAGGGGAAGGGGGGAGGGAGGAGGGTGAAAGGGATAATTCAGTACATGTGTGTGGTGATGGGTTGTAATTAGTATTTTGGTGGCGAACATGATGTAATCTATGCAGAAATAGAAGTATAATGATGTACACCTGAAATTTTTACAATGTTATAAACTAGTGTTACCGCAATAAACAAAAAATTTAAAAAAAAAAACACTAATTCAAAAAGATATATGCATGCCTATGTTCACTGCAGCATTATTTACAATAGCCAAGATATGGAAGCAACCCAAGTGTCTATCAACAGAATGAATAAAGAAGATGTGGTATATGTATATACAATGGAATATTACTCAGCCATAAAAAAGGAATGAAATCTTGCCATCTGCGACAACATGGATGGACCTAGAGGGTATTACACTAAATGAAATAAGTCAGACAGAGACAGACAAATACCATATGATTTCACTTATATGTGGAACCTAAAAAACAAAACAAATGAATGAACAAAACAAAACAGAAACAGACTCATAGATACAGAGAACAAACTGGCGGTTGCCAGAGAAAAGGATGATGAGGTGTTGGGCGAAATAGGTAAAGGGGGTTAAGGGTACAAAATTCTAGTTATAAAGTAAATAAGTTATGGATCTGTAATATACAGCATAGGGAAAATAATCAATAATATTGTAATAACTTTATATGGTGACAGATGGTAACTAGACTTATGGTGATCATTTTGTAATGCATATAAATGTCAAATCACTATGTTGTACATCTGAAACTAACACAATATTGTATGTCAACTCTACTTCAATAAAAATAAATAAATAAGATAATTTTAAAAGCATCCAGACCAGAAAAAGATTTTCCCAGAGTTCTCTATAACATTGGCAATGAGTTTTGGATCCCAGGAAGGGACACAGGAGGCTACATGATGGAAATCCCAGCAGGAAGAAAGAAACCATAAATGGACCTGGGAAGGACTGAGGTTGATTTTAAGAGAAAAATAACCTCTTTGTGGAAGACTACTGGTTACTAAACACAGAGTCAACTGAACAGGTAGTTCATAGTAAAGCAAAAGATCAGACAAGAAGAAAAGGAATCTTTTCCTCTATGCAGGCATTGTTCTATGTGTTTCACAAGTATCAACTCATTTAATCCTCACTATAATCCTATGAAGTAGGCACTGTATTGTTCTCATTTATAGATAAGGAAACAAAAGCACAAAGAGGATAAGTACTTTTCTCAAGGTTGCTATAAATTAATAAAGGTCAAATATAAAGTCAAAATCCAAGAACTGAGATGATGATAGTCAAGAACAAGTAACAGGCTATGGAGCAAAAATCCTTACCTATCTAGAACATTTCTCACAACTTGCCTACCACCTGCAGTGCCAGACTCTTTGAATTCCCTAAATCATGTTATTTCAAGCCTCTGATAACTGCGTACATGCTGTCTTTTTCTGCCTGAAACAGTAATTACAATAGCGGAATAAAATAATACCAGTATAAATTTTATGTTTACTTAGTATTAATATTGTTATTTTTAAAACTACATTCAGAATTTATCTTTTTAATTACTGAAACTATTTAATACATTTTAAATATGAAAATGTATAAAGATAAAATATCAAACAAAAGCATAACAATCAAATAGAAATGTTACTTATACATTGTCATTCTATTAGCAATATAAATTGTCAGACAAAACTAATAAAAATTAAGGATAAAAAACCAAACACTATAACAATGAAGAAAATGTAATGAATCATGAAAATTGCAAATGATACATTATTTGCTTTTTTTTAAAGTGTGTCAATGGTATCACCAGGATATTTTTGTACAAATTTTTTCAGCTATTGAAGTTTTTCTCAATCAACATTTTTGGAAGTAGTTATAAACTAACACCAAATATTTTCCTTCAAATTATTTCATCTCTAATTTGAAAAGAGAGACACAGATATTTTTGAACAGCTTTTTTGCTTTTTTGCTGGTAGGGAATCTTTTTATTGAGAATAAGCTGTAATTTTTTTCCCCAAAGAAAACATTGCTGGTTCATATTTGTCGTTTTTGGTTTTTTTAGTTTCCTTATGTACAGAAGGAGATTTCATTTCAATTTCCTGATCAATTTCAAGACCATGAGATTCACATCCTACTTGTTTGGGAAGTTTTTGAACTTAAGCATTATTTTTACAACAGAAACTTTGCAATATCACAATACGGGCCATTTAAATTTATAGATTTCAGTTTGTCTTTTTGTATACATTGAGCAATTAAATCATTGATATTGTTCTCAACCCATAAATGACTCAGATTTCATATTTTTTAGAATACCAAATAATACTATTATAATTATAAAAAGACCAGTATTTAAGTTACCTAAAATAGTGGGTAAATATAGCAGAATACCAGCAATATTGTAACACTAAAATCTGATATTGCAATTACTATACTGCCTGCCACGTCCTATCCCTCATCTCTCCTTTGTCTGGTAAACCCTTGGTCACTCTTGGTCATTCTTCAAGACTCAGTATAAATGTTGCCACCTCTGTGAAACCTTCCCTGACCATGTCCAACACTTCCAGGTAAAGTGGACTTATCTCTCCTCTTAGCTATCCCTGTACCCACCATAATTACCACAAAGTAATTATTTATTCACATATCTGTTTTCTGCTAAACTGTGAACTTGTCCAAGGCTGAATTCATTCATCTTTCTACCCTCAGTTCCCAGCACAAGGCCTGGCTATTCCTCCACCCTTAATAAACATTTGCTGGTTGTATAGAAAGACAGAGTTGAAAACAGTAATTAGTTCTGATCATGCCTGTTTGAGTATGGCCAGATTTAGTGACCAAAGCCTTGTCAGAACCAGAGGAGGTTCCATCATCAATAAACTGCAAACTGCGGAGGCCTCTCCTCGGCTCAGTCAGAAAACAATGCACTTCCCAAGGGGCCAGAAGTCAGGAGTACAGAGAGCTGAGACTGTAAGAACTGTTTCATCTTCCCTCCTTTGGATCAAAAGTGTCCAATTCCCCAGTATTTAAAAGGAAAGGAAATCCTGAATGCAAACATGAATAATCAATAACCTTGAAAACCATTTTTCTTCCTTCCTATTCCTATACCTGAGTATCATCCACAAATAAATAACAAACATCTTTTATAGAAACATCTATACTGCAGTTCTTCATCTAAAAGTCTTTTACTTCTAAGCCAATGGCTTCTTATGCTCCAATAGATCACTAGTGCTCACAAACACACACACAGTGAATATTATTCAGCTTTAAAAAAAGAAGGAAATCCCGTTATTTGCAACAACACGGATGAACCCACAGGGTATTACTCTAAGTGAAATAAGTCAGACGGAGAAAGCCAAATACTGCACGGTATGTGGAATCTAAAAAAAAAAGTCAAACTCATAACAGTAGAAAAGTGGTTGCCAGGGGCTTGGGGGGTGGGACAAATAGGGAGAGGTTAGTAAAAGGGTACAAACTTTCAGTTATAAGATAAATAAGGCCTGAGCATCTAATATATAACATGGTGACTACAGCTGATAACTGCATTGTATAACTGAAATTTGCTAAGAGAGTAGAACTTAAATGTTCACACACACACACCCTCGATTTGATCTGTTCTCTCAAGTGAACAATCTCATGGGAACTGAATCATACCAACCAAACAAGAAATTGACTGCTAAACTTTAATGTAATTCATTATTGATTAAATGATTCAGTAATAACTAAAACAATTGCCAAATTGATTGGTATAATTAGGTTGACCAGTTCATGCATACTTTCCATTAGAGAACTGTCTTCATGGAATGTACTGCTTGATTCATTCCTTTCCCTATTAAAAAGTGTACATTGGAAACAAATAGCATCAGAAGATGTAGCTGTGAAGATTTCTGCATTGGTTTTCTTTGCTGCCAAGACAAATTACCACAAATTCAGCAGCTAAAAACAACAGCCATTTATTATCTCACAGCTCTGTAGGTCAGAAGTCTAAGTACACCATAGTTCAGCTGAGTCCTTGGCTTAAGTCTCAGAGGGCTAAAAGCAAGGTGTTGGCCAACCTGGGCTCTTATCTGGAGACTCGAGAAAAGTCGGCTTCCAAGACCATTCAGGCCGGTGGCAGAATTCAGTTCCTTGAGGCTGGAGGGCTGAGGTCTCTGATTCCTTGCTGGCTGTGAGCCAGAAGCCTCTTTCAGCTCTTTAAGGCTGCCTGCATTCCTCGTCTCATTGTCTCTACCTTCAAACCAGCAACCACAAGAGTCCTTCTCACGCCTCAAACCTCTCTGATTTCTTTTGCCAAATCTCCTCTAACCCCAGCTGGAGAAACTTCTCTGCTTTTAAAGGCTCATGTAATTAGATTGGGACTACCTGAATAATCCAGGTTAATCTCTCTATTTTAAAGTCCATAATCTTACTTACACCTGCAAAGTCCCTTTGCCAAGTAATGTAACATATTCACAGGTTCCAGGGACTAGGGCATGGACATGTTTGGAGTGAGCTATTTTTTTTACCTACCAGAGCCCACCTATTGGCCCCCAAAGATTCACAACCCTCCCATATGCAAAATACATTCAATCCAGCCCAAGGTCCTGTGGGAGATCAAAATTTGGCCACCCTGAAATATATCTCTTTACCTTGATTGTTTTCTCTGAAGGACATTTGACCTCCCCCACTAACTGCCTAAAGAATTTGACATGGTGCCTCCTTCCTGGAACAGATCTTCCATCTGATGGCTGTAATGTAAAATAGATGTTAGAATAGAAAAAGCACCAACAAGCCCTTCTTATCAGAAGTTCTGTCTCTGGCCACATTCTTTGGATGGCCCTGCAAGGAGTTGCCAGACAGACATTTACATTTATAAGGGAAATCTCCATTTGTAAAGGTATCTCCCTCTCTGTTTGGAGAAGAGAGGGGGATGAGCTCATTTCTAGTGACTTATCAATGTGGAAGGTGATGACTTAAATCTGCATAATAACCTTACTCTTGTTTACTGTGCTTTAGTGGTAATCTCCTGTAACTGACTCCCCCCCCCAACATCCTCCTTTGTCATTAGCTGAACATGGTATTTAAGACGAGAATTTCTGCTATTGTGTTGAGAAACACAGTGTCCCTGCTTTCTCCCATGTATACATGTTATTAAACTTGGTATTATTTTCTCCTGCTAACCCGTCTTGTTGATTATTTGGCCAGCCAGAAGAACCTTAAGGGAAAGGGCGGAGGGAGATTCTCCCTCTTCCCCCGACAGTCCCAAAGGTCTCATCTCATTACAACATCAACTCAAAGTCTAAAATCTCATCTAAATGTCATCAGCTCAAAAGCCTCAAATCTCACCGTCAAAATCATCTAAAACATGTGTGGATGAGGCTCTGGATATAATCCATTAAACATAATTACTGGGGCACAATTCCTCTCCGTCTGTGGATATGTGAAATTAAAGAAACAAGTTGTCTTCTCCCAACATACAGCAGTGGGATAGGTATAGGATAAAAGATATAGGCATTCTGGTTCAAACAGTGGGAAAATGGAAGGTAAAACATAGTCGGCAGTCCAAAGGAGTTGTGAAATTGAGCCAGGTAAACTCCATTAGGTTTCAAAACCTGGGGATAGTTCTCCATGGTTCTCAGCTCTGCCTTCTGGGCTCCTGGCTTCATCCTCTGAGCTCTCAGCCCTCTGAGCTGTCCTTCCTTTTTCACGAAAGGTAGCACATGTTTGCAGCTGAATAGTTTGTCAGCCTGCTTCCTGATAGTAGAATGTTGGGGGTCCAACAGCCTTCCTTCATTTTTACTCTCTCTGTCCCTTTCAGTCCAAGCTGGCAGTGTTTCTGCTGTTATAAAATTCTCAAGAAATTATAGGTCTCCCATGGAAGTGAAAGCGATTTGATTCACTCCATTAGACAGAAGCCAAGTTCACAAATTCTTTTGACATATCCCTTTGTCTATTTTTGGCTTCTGCTGAGATGGCTGAGGGACAATGCACTTAAGTTTCTAGATGCTCCCTGGTTTGATTAAAGGGATACCCTCCGCCATGCCCTTAATCTCTTGTGCCTAAATACTATGACCTTTTGATCTTTCCAACATGTCAACAAAGGGTTGTAGAGTCAGACACTCAGCTTCTTCTCTAGAGTATGCTTTTCTGACAGTAAATCTCTTAATTTTTTTTTTTTTTTTTGGTGAGGAAGATTGTCCCTGAGCTAACATCTGTGCCAATCTTCCTCTATTTTGTATGTAGGATGCTGCCACAGCAATAGTTTGATGAGTGGTGTGTAGGCCTGCACCCGGGATCCAAACCCACGAACCCCGGGCCACAAAAGCGGAGTGCACGAACTTAACCACTACGCCACTGGGCCAGCACCAGAATCTCTTAATTTTAATGTCTTTGCTATCTAGATGAGCTTAGAATTTTCCAAATCATCAAGTCCTTGTTCCTTTTAATTTACCAGTCCTTATCTCAATATATCTCTCTCCTCTGGCATTTTGTTATATGTAGCAAGAAGAAACCAGGATGCATCTTGAACACTTACTTGGGAATCTCGTCTGCTAAATGAAAAGATTTCATGGTGAGCATGAAATCAGAGTAAAGAATTGGATTATCTTGGAATACTTCATCAAAAGTACTCTGAAAGACTGTACACCTATCTCCACACATTGGAAAATACCTAACAAAAGGATGGCAATACTCATGTCAACTAGTCAGAACATCACCTCCCTTGAACAGTGTTGGAGGCACACTGTCATATACTGATTTGGGGCTCTCCTTTTCTTTTATGTAGTATTGTTTTTAGATATTACTATTATCCCTATTTTTATGGATAAAGAAACTGCAGCATAGAAAGATTATATAATTCGTCCAAGTCATATAGCTAAGTTAGTGGCAAAGCTAGGATTTGAACCCAGGCTCTAAAATCGATGCTATTTGAACCCAGGCTCTAAAATCGATAGTATTAACCAATCCATTATAGAATCCTTTTGTTCCTTGATTTTTGTCTCAATGTTATGTTTCTGAGTGTTATCCATTTTATACCCAAAGAGCTAGTTCACTCCTTTTAACTGTTGTGTAATATTCCATTGTATGAATAGATGATAATGTATTTACCCATCTCTCTATTGTTTTAGATTATTTCCAATTATTCACTACTGCAAACAATACTTGAATAATAATACTTGGACATGTCTCCTTGTGAACATGTGTGAGAGTTTCTCAAAGATATATATCTAGAAGTGGAATTCTGGATCATAGGGTATGTCTATTTGTAACTTTGTATAAACGCTCTTCAAAGTGGTTGTACCAATTTACATTTCCACTCCCTCTAGCAGAGTAAGAGAGTTCCCATTTCCCTTTTCTTCACCAATACTTAATGCTGTCAGATATTTAAATTTTTGTCAATCTGATGAGTAGTGGTAGTTCATTGTTTAAATTTGCATTTTAATAGTGAAGTTGAGCACATTTTCACATATTTATTGGCCATGAGAGCTTCTCTTCCATGAATTGGTTGCGCCTATCCTTTCCCTATTCCTCTATTGGGATGAATTCTTCTTATTAGTAGGCTGTCCTTATATAGATATATTGTTTGGCAGTTGAGAAGGTATTGCAAACATCTCTAGTCTGGGTCTTATCTTTTAATGGTGTCTTATCCTTTAATGGTTATGTTCTTGTGACTCATTTTAAGAAATCCTATAAAATTTCAAGAATATTACAATCCTCCTCTATTTATTTTCAGAAAGTTTCAAAATTTTGCTTTCCAATTCATATCTTGCATGGACTTGTAATTGATTTTTGTGCATGGTACATTGTAGGTATCTATTTTAACTTTTTTTCCAGATGAATAACCAATGTTCTACATATATTAAATAGTTCATCATTTCTCCACTGAAATTTAGGGTCAGCTTCTCAGTTTGCATTAAAAAAAAAAAAAAAACCAACTGGGATATAAACCAGATTGATAAATTAATTTGGAAGAAATTGCCATCTTTACCATATTTCAGTTCACCATCTGAAACAGATATAATTTGGGTCTTCTTTATGTAATTCAATAAGGTTTTATACTTTTTGCTATAAATGTCTTGCAATTTTTTTGTCAGATTTATTCGTAATTTCTTTATAGGTTTGTTGTGAATAAGATGTTTATTTTTATTACATTCTCTGATAGTTGATGGTATATAGAAAGCTACTGATTTGGGATATTGATCTTATGTTCATATTCTTGCTAAACTCTATTAGTACCAATAGTTAGTAGATACCCTTGGATTTAAATCTATGTGCCTATGAATAATGAGAGTCATGTTTCTTTCACTCTAATCCTTATATCCATTAATGTGCCGGTAAATGTTTAACAAACAGTTCTTTGAAGGGAAAGCCCTGATTTGTACTATTAGCCAATTTCCATGATGTCTGTACTCCTAGTATGGCCAACTTCAAGCCACCAATAGCTTGACAATACCAATGTGATATCAACCAATTCACAAAACTCTTGAAAATTTAACATTCAGGGCCGGCCCCGTGGCTTGGTGGTTAAGTGCACGCGCTCCGATGCTGGTGGCCCGGGTTCGGATCCCGGGCGCACACCGAGGCACCACTTCTCCGTCCATCCTGAGGCCAAGTCCCACATACAGCAACTAGAAGGATGTGCAGCTATGACATACAACTATCTACTGGGGCTTTGGGGGGAAAAAATAAATAAATAAAATCTTTAAAAAAAAAAAAAAAAATTTAACATTCAGCTCACAAGACCTGGTAAAAGTCAGCTCCAACACAGTACTGTGGTATTTCCCTTATTTATTTTTCTTGTCTTACTGCACTTGCTAGGACCTCCACTATAATGATGAATAGAAGCCATAATAGTGAATATCATAGTCTTTTTTCTGACTTTAAAGAATGCTTCTAAAGATCCAATACCAGGTAAGTTTGCTTCAGGCTTTTGATAGAGAGCCTCAAGGAAAGTTTCTTCTATTCCTATCTCCCTAAGAACTTTGATCATGAATGAGTACTACATTTTTTTCAAAAGACTTTGCTACATCTATTGAGATGATCATGTGGTTTGCTCAATTAATTTTTTAATGTAGTGAATTATACTAATATTTTTTCTCATGTTAAAACCATCCTGCGTGAACATGATGTAACCTATACAGAAATCGAAATATAATGATGTATACCTGAAACTTATATAATGTTATAAACCAATGTTACTGCAATAAAAAAAATAAAAAAAATAAAAAAAATAAACCATCCTGAGTTGATAGGATAAACCCAACCTAGTCCAACAAATTTTTTAATACAGAATCTTAGATTCATTAATATTTTATTTAAGATGTTTGCATCTATGGTATTAAATAAGATTGGCCTATAATTTCCCTTTCTAGTACTGTCCTTAACTAGTTTTGCTATGAAAGTTATATCTCATAAAATAAATTAAGCAGCTTTTCCTTCTCTGGAACATTTGCATAAGCTACAGATCACCCTTCCCTTAAAGTGTTAGTAGACCTTATCTTTAAAAACATTTGAGTCTGGGGCTGGCCCAGTGGCATAGTGGTTAAGTTTGCGCACTCTGCTTTGGCGGCCTGGGGTTTGCAGGTTCGGATCCCAGGTACAGACATACACACCACCTATCAAGCCATGCTGTGGCAGTGTCCCATATACAAAATAGAGGAAGATTGGCAGGGATGTTAGCTCAGGGACAATCTTCCTCAAGCAAAAAGAGGAAAATTGGCAACAGATGTTAGCGAAGGGCCAATTTTCCTTACAAAAAGAATAAAAACAAAAACAAAAAACAATAAAAAAAATTTGAGTCTGAAATTAGGTGGGAGTGGGGAAAGGAGGCAAATTTTGATTACTTAATCTATTTTTTTAAATAACCATTGTTCTAGTCAAGATTTCTAATTCTTTCTTGAATCAATTTTGGTAATTTATATTTTATTGGAAAATCATCCATTTCATCCAAGTTTTCAATTGTCATGAAGTTGTTTATAACATTTTCTTTTTTTTTTAAATGTTTACCTCTTTTTTTTTTTATAATTTTATTTATTTATTTTTTCCCCCAAAGCCCCAGTAGATAGTTGTATGTCATAGCTGCACATCCTTCTAGTTGCTATATGTGGGATACGGCCTCAGCATGGCCAGAGAAGCGGTGTGTCAGTGTGCGCCTGGGATTGAACCCGGGCCGCCAGGAGCAGAGTGCGCGCACTTAACCGCTAAGCCACGGGGCCAGCTCTATAACATTTTCTAATAATGTTTTTAAATCTTAGTCTTTCCTATGCAAATGCTCCACTTTTAAAATTCCAAATATTATTTATGCTCTCTCTCTGACATTATATAAAAAATTATCAAATATTATCAAAGGTTTTTCAATTCTGTCTTTTTCATTGAACCAGATTTTGGTTTTCTTCATCCTCTCTATTGTTTCTTTATTTTCAGTGTCATTATTTTACTCTATTATTTCTTTTCTTTTACTTACTTTGGATTACTCAGTTGTTCTTTTTTTAACTCCTTGAGTTAAATGCTTTGCTTACTGATTTTCAGTGTTTCTTATATTCTAATGTACGCATTAAACTAGAATTTTAATTTTAGTTGTATTCCACAGGTTCTGACATAGTGATCCTGTTGCCACTTAAATACTTCATAATTCCTATTATATTGTCTATGACCAACAGATGATTTAAAGCATTTTGTTTCCAAGATTATAGGGGATTTCAGTCATCTTTTTGTTACTATTTTCTAATTTTATTTTATTGTGGTCAGAGACCAAAGACTGCATGCTACAGATTCTTTGATATTGGCTAAGACTTCACGGCCTAACATCAATTTTTAAAAATGTTTCATGTGAGTGTGAAGAAAATGTATATTCCCTATTTGCTAAAGATCATTGTTTTCTTTTATTTTCTACAATGACCATGTATTACATTTGCAACTTGAAAAAAAAAAGTCACTGAATTAAAAGAACTAATTAGATAATGACTGCAAAAACTAATAAATCTTCAAAGGAAAGAGATAATGATATGACTGAGCATCTACTGTATACCAATTTACTACGTGCCAAGTACTGTGATATTTATATTTATTATCTTATTTAATCCTCATAACACCCCTTAGGAAAATACAATTATTAACCTCATTTTACAGATGAAGAAACAAAGACACAAAAAGATTAGGTAACTTGCCCAAGTCACACAGTTAATAAACAGTGAGTCTCTGTTCTTAACTACTATGCTATACTATATCAACATGTATACACACACATACATTCATGTATATGTGTACATATACAATAAATGCAAAATATAAAGCAGGCAAATCAAATTTACCCAACTTTAAAGATAGTACTAGCATCTTTAGGTAGTCATAGGTAATACTGACGAGAGAAAAAAGACAAAATACCTCTGGCGGTTTTTTCATTCAGATTCACACCATATTTCGCCAAAGCTCTAATCACATCACTTTGCCCAGCCATGCAAGCTGCATACAACAAATTTCTCCCAACAACGTCTTCTTCCAAGAGTAGTTGCATGGCCTGTTCATGATGAGGGTTCTCAGGATCCTCAAGAATCTTCTGCAAACCTTCTACATCTCCCGTTAGAGCAGGTTGTAAGAGGGGATTCAAGGCGCCTGTTTCCTCTGGCTCTTTGGCTTCTTCTTCATCTTCTTCATCTTCTTCATCTTCTTCTTCTAGCTGTGAGAAAAACACTGATTTTTCTGAACTCTCTGACTCTTGGGGTCCTTCTGACTCCATTAACTCCAAAAATATCTAAGACAAAAACAAAAAGTAATAGAAATCTACTCAAACAAATCAGTAATAATAAATGTTTATTTATTTATTTGATCAGTCAACTGACAATATAGATGGAATGAAAATACTTAACTGGCTGAAAATAATTATAAAATAAGATACTTCATCCATTCAATCAATAAAGTTTATTGTGCACCTACTATAAGTCAATACACTACCTGAATATATACTAAAATGCTGAATGTGTGATGTAAACAGTAAATTCAATAGGAACAGGAGAAGAAAGAGATCAATGTGGGCTAAATTCATTAGGAAAAGATTGAAAGAGCAGGTTAAAGAGATTCACCTGCCTAAACACGGGTCCATGTTCGGGAGAAGTGACAAACACAGTTGGATCATTGGAGCCAGATTATTAAGACCTTTAAAATTAGGCACTGACATTTAGACAGACTTCATTCACTCAGTAACGCTTACTGAAAGCTTACTAATATACTAAGTGCTGTGTAGACACCATGTAAATTACAAAGAAGAATCCAATTTACTTCTTGCCCTTGACAACTTTTTCGAAGGAGAAAATACGACATGCACAAAATAAGTGTAGTAAAAGGTGACAGGTGGTAAGTATCATAAGAGATGTAGTGCTATGGGAGTTTAGAAGGGAGGAGATTAATTCCAGGTAGAATTAATCAAGGAAGTCTCAATAGTGCTCACACTGGCAGAACACATATTAAACTAGGAATGATTCAGAGAAGAGTAGCATGGTCCCCTCATATGTATAAGAGTGTTTGTAGCATCACTGTTCATAACAGCAAAAATCCTGGGGGGCAGGGGGCCAATGCCCATGAATAGGAGCATAAACTATGGCATATCCACACAAAATAGTATGTAGTAGTTAAAATGAATAAATTACAGGGATATACCATGTGCTAGGCAGCTTCTCACATGACTCTCAATGCCCCTCACCCCACCTCATGGTATTCACACCCTTGTGTCATTCTCTCCCCTTGAATGCAGGCTACACATAGTCACTTTCTTCTAAGGAAGAGAATAAAGCCACAGTGATGGGATGTCACTTCCATAATTCGGTTCCCACAGATGACTTTTGTCTTGCTGGTATTTTCTCCCTGGCTCTTCTCATGTGCTATGATGGAGAGGGCCACTTTTCAAGGAACAGAGGGCAACCTCTGGCCAACAGCCAGTAAGGAACCAAAGCCCTCAGTCCAATAGCCCACAAGGAACTTAACTGTGCCAACAACCACTGAGGGAGCTCAGAAGCAGATCTGCCCCAGTTGAACCTTGAGATAACTATGGCCCCAGGCAACACCTTGATTGTAGCCTCCTGAGAGACCCTGAAGTAAAAGATCTAGCTAAGCTGTGTCCTGATCCCTGACCAGGAAAAACTGTGAGGTACTAAATGTACGCTGTTGACAGCAATCAATAACTAAGGCACACGATAACATGAATGAATCTTAGCAACATAATATTAACCAAAACAAAGTAAATCCAAAAGATTATACATGTAAAGATTTATTTTTGTCAAGTTCAAAGCAATTAAAATTAAAATAGACTTTTTAGGAATACAAGTGGATGGACTAGCACTATTTTTAAAAAAAGAAGAAAAGCAAGATTGAACACAAGATTCAGGATAGTGTTTACAAGGTGGGGAGGAAAGATGCAGGAAATGGGATAAACGGAATCATACATTTAGTAAAGAATATGGCATTTAAGCTGAGCCATAAAGAATGGGCAAGATTTGGTCATTCAGAAGTCAGAAGGAAGAGAAATCTAGTTAAAAAGAATAACATCTCTGTCTACTATAGCCCTACATTAATCTCTTCCCTCACTAACTGTGTATAATACATGTAAGATGTTGAAGTTAGGAATTCTTTGATTGAATATATAGAAATAATAATAGAAATATAAATAACAGAAAAATAAAAAGATTGACTTTTAGAAGTAGGAGATTGTTTTCTCACGTAACAAGAAATTTAAAGGTGGAGATGGTTCAGCAGCTCAAAAATATAGATCCAAGATCTTTCTATCTTCCTATTCCATCATAGCGTGTAAGACTTTCATCAGCCTGTTGCCTCATGTTGACAAGATGGCTGTCATAATTCCTGCCATCGCATCTGCGTTCACGGCGGGAAACACGGGAAATCCTCCCAGAGGATACTAGTGGCATCCATCCCTTTTAAGAGGAAAGCAAAATAAAACCTTTCCTAACAAGCCCCAACTTCCAATTATACATCAAAGGCCAGATTGTGCCCTTATATTTAAGAGAAGCAAAGAAAAAAAAAAAAAAAAAGCAAGTTTCTGGATTTTCCTGCCTCTATAATGGAAGCAAACAAGGTAGATGGGGTTGAGAATGGATGGGAGTTGAGTTAGCCAATCAACTATGACTCCACCATAAGATTTGGTCCAAATTATCTTATCTTTGAGATTGTTTCATTCAATTCCTGCATTTTACAGAATAAATAGAGAGGAAACTTGTAATCCTTTTGAGTGCCTGGCATCCAACTTTCCACCCTCCCAACACACATACACACATACACACATACACACACACACACACACACACACACACAATTCCTTAAAGAATCCCAATCTCCAATTTAAAGAATTCTTTTTTTTTTTAATTTTTTGTTTATTGCAGTAACATTGGTTTATAACATTGTATAAATTTCAGATGTACATCATTATACTTCTATTTCTGCATAGATTACATCATGTACACCACCCAAATACTAATTACAACCTATCACCACACACATGTGCCGAATTATCCCTTTCGCCCTCCTCCCTCCCCCCGTCTTCCCCTCTGGTAACCACCAATCCAATCTCTGTCTCTATGTGTTTGTTTATTGTTGTTGTTATCTACTACTTAATGAAGGAAATCATATGGTATTTGACCTTCTCCCTCTGACTTATTTCACTTTGCATTATACCCTCAATGTCCATCCATGTTGTCACAAATGGCTGGATTTCATTGTTTCTTATGGCTGAGTAGTATTCCACTGTGTATATATACCACATCTTCTTTATCCATTCGTCCCTTGATGGGCACTTAGGTTGCTTCCAAGTCTTGGCTATTGTGAATAACGCTGCAATGAACACAGGGGTGCGTGTATCTTTACGCATTGGTGTTTTCAAGTTTTTGGATAAATACCCAGCAGTGGAATAGCTGGATCATATGGTAGTTCTATCCTTGATTTTTTGAGGAATCTCCATACTGTTTTCCATAGTGGCTGCACCAGTTTGCACTCCCACCAGCAGTGTATGAGAGTTCCCTTCTCTCCACATCCTCTCCAACCCATGTTGTTTCCTGTCTTGTTAATTATAGCCATTCTGACAGGCGTGAGGTGATATTTCATTGTAGTTTTGATTTGCATTTCCCTGATAGTTAATGATTTTGAACATCTTTTCATGTGCCTGTTGGCCATCTGTATATCTTCTTTGGAGAAATGTCTGTTCAGGTCTTTTGCCCATTTTTTAATTGGGTTGTTAGTTTTTTTGTTGTTGAGATGCATCAGTACTTTGTATATTTTGGAGATTAAGCCCTTATCAGATGTATGGTTTGCAAATATCTTCTCCCAATTGTTAGGTTGTCTTTTCGTTTTGTTGATGGTTTCCTTTGCTATGCAGAAGATTTTTAGTTTGATGTAGTCCCATTTGTTTATTTTTTCTATTGTTTTTCTTGCCCGGTCACACATGGTGCTTGAAAATATGTTGCTAAGACCAATGTCGAAGAGCGTACTACCTATGTTTTCTTCTAGAAGGTTCATAGTTTCAGGTCTTACATTCAAGTCCTTAATCCATTTGGAGTTAATTTTTGTGTATGGTGTAAGGTAAGGGTCTACTTTCATTTTTTTGCATGTGGCTGTCCAGTTTTCCCAACTCCATTCGTTGAAGAGACTTTCTTTTCTCCATTGTATGTTCTTGGTTCCTTTGTCAAAGATGAGCTGTCCATAGATGTGTGGGTTTATTTCTGGGCTTTCGATTCTATTCCATTGATCTGTGTGTCTGTTTTTGTGCCAGTACCATGCTGTTTTGGTTACTATAGCTTTGTAGTATATTTTGAAATCAGGGAGTGTGATACCTCCAGCTTTGTTCTTTTTTCTCAGGATTCCTTTAGCTATTCGGGGTCTTTTGTTGTTCCATATAAATTTTAGGATTCTTTGCTCTATTTCTGTGAAAAATGTATTGGAACTTTGATAGGGATTGCATTGAATCTGTAGATTGCTTTAGGAAGTATGGACATCTTAACTATGTGAATTCTTCCAATCCAAGAGCATGGAATATCTTTCCATTTCTTTGCGTCTTCTTCAATTTTTTTCAGAAATGTTTTATAGTTTTCGGTGTACAGATCTTTCACCTCTTTGGTTAAGTTTATTCCTAGGTATTTTATTCTTTTTGTTGCAATTGTAAATGGGATGGTATTCTTAATTTCTCTTTCTGCTACTTCGTTGTTAGTGTACAGAAATGCAACTGATTTTTGTATGTTGATTTTGTATCCTGAAACTTTACCATATTCGTTTATTACTTCTAAAAGTTTTCTGGTGGATTCTTTAGGGTTTTCTATATATAAAATCATGCCATCTGCAAATAGTGACAGTTTCACTTCTTCCTTTCCAATTTGGATCCCTTTTATTTCTTTCTCTTGCCTGATTGCTCTGGCTAGGACTTCCAGTACTATGTTAAATAGGAGTGGTGACAGTGGGCATCCTTGTCTGGTTCCTGTTCTTAGAGGGATAGCTTTCAGTTTTTCACCATTGAGGGTGATATTAGCTGCGGGTTTGTCACATATGGTCTTTATTATGTTGAGGTACTTTCCTTCTATACCCATTTTATTCAGAGTTTTTATCATAAATGGATGCTGTATCTTGTCAAATGCTTTCTCTGCATCTATTGAGATGATCATGTGATTTTTATTCTTCATTTTATTAATGTGGTGTATTACATTGATTGAATTGCGAATGTTAAACCATCCCTGCATACCTGGAATAAATCCCACTTGATCATGGTGTATAATCTTTTTAACATATTGTTGTATGCGATTTGCTAGTATTTTGCTGAGGATTTTTGCATTGGTGTTAATCAGTGATATTGGCCTGTAATTTTCTTTTTTTGTGTTGTCCTTGTCTGGTTTTGGTATCAGGGTAAGGTCAGCTTCTTAGAATGAGTTAGGGAGCTTCCCCCGCTCCTCAATTTTTTGGAAGAGTTTGAGAAGGATAGGTATTAAGTCTTCTTTGAATGTTTGGTAGAATTCACCAGGGAAGCCGTCTGGTCCTGGACTTTTATTTTTGGGGAGGTTTTTGATTCCTGTTTCGATCTCCTCACGGGTGATTGGTCTATTCAAATTCTCTACTTCCTCTTGATCCAGTTTTGGAAGGTTGTATGATTCTAAGAATTTATCCATTTCTTCCAGATTGTCGAATTGGTTGGCATATAGCTTTTCATAGTATTCTCTTATAATCTTTTGTATTTCTGAGGTGTCTGTTGTAATTTCTCCTCTTTCATTTCTGATTTTACTTATTTGTGCCTTCTCTCTTTTTTTCTTGGTGAGTCTAGCTAAAGGTGTGTCAATTTTGTTGATCTTTTCAAAGAACCAGCTCTTGGTTTTATTAATTTTTTCTATTGTTTTTTTGGTCTCTATTTCATTTATTTCTGCTCTGATTTTTATTATTTCCCTTCTTCTACTGATTTGGGGCTTTGTTTGTTCTTCTTTTCCCAGTTCCTTTAGGTGCATTGTTAGATTGTTTATTTGAGATTTTTCTTGTTTGTTGAGATAGGCCTGTATTGCTATAAACTTCCCTCTTAGAATCGCTTTTGCTGTATCCCATAAATTCTGGCATGTCGTATTTTCATTTTCATTTGTCTCCAGGTATTTTTTGATTTCTTCTTTGATTTCTTCGTTGACCCAGTCGTTGTTCAGTAGCATTTTGTTGAATCTCTACGTATTTGTTGCTTTTCTGATTTTCTTCCTATAGTTGATTTCTAGTTTCATACCGTTGTGGTCAGAAAAGATGCTTGGTATTATTTCAATCTTCTTAAATTTATGGTGACTTGTTTTGTGGCCTAATATGTGATCAATCCTGGAGAATGTTCCATGCACATTTGAAAAGAACGTGTATTCTTCGGTTTTTGGATGGAATGCTCTGTATATATCTACTAGGTCCATCTGTTCTAGTGTATCATTTAAGGCCAATGTTTCCTTATTGATCTTCTGTTTGGATGATCTATCCATTGGTGTAAGTGGAGTGTTAAAGTCCCCTACTATTATTGTGTTACTGTCTGTTTCTGTTTTCATGTCTGTTAATAATTGCTTTATATATTTAGGTGCACCAACATTGGGTGCGTAGATATTTACAAGTGTTATATCCTCTTGTTGGATTGTTCCCTTCATCATTATGTAATGACCTTCTTTGTCTCTTTTTACAGTTTTTGTTTTAAAGTCTATTTTGTCTGATATGCTTACTGCTACCCCAGCATTCTTTTCATTGCCATTTGCATGAAGCATCTTTTTCCATCCCTTCTCTTTCAGTTTGTGAGTGTCTTTAGGTCTGAAGTGTGTCTCTTGTATGCAACATATATATGGGTCTTGTTATTTTATCCAATGAGCCACCCTATGCCTTTTAATTGGAGCATTTAGTCCATTGACGTTTAAAGTAGCTATTGATAAGTATGTACTTACTGCCATTTTTTAACTTTTTTTTTCTCAGTGTTTTAGTAGTCCTTCTCTGTTCCTTCCTTCTTCTATACAGAATTGATGGTCACTTTAGTTTGACCTCTGTCTGAAAGCTCTACTCTTTAACTCCCCTCCTCCCTCCTTTTATGTTTTTGATATCATATCTAACCTCTTTTTTGTGCATTTGTATCCATTAACCTCTTACCATGGAAATAGATAATTTTTCTATTTGTGGTCCTCTCTTTTCCCCTTAAATCAGTCCCTTTACCATTTCTTGTAGCACTGGTTTCTTGGTGACAAACTCTTTTAATTTTTGCTTGTCTGGGAAATTTTTGATCTCTCCTTCCATTTTGAATGATAACCTTGCTGGGTAGAGTATTCTTGGCTGTAAGTTTTTCCCTTTTAGCACTTTAAATATATCATGCCATTCTCTTCTAGCCTGTAAGGTTTCTGCTGAGAAGTCAGCTGATAGCCTTATGGGGTTTCCTTTGTATGTAACTGGACTTTCTCTTTCAGCTTTTAGGATTCTCTCTTTATCTTTAATTCTGGACATTTTGATTATGATGTGCCTTGGTGTGGGCCTCTTTGGGTTTATCTTGTTTGGGGCTCTCTGTGCTTCCTGTACCTGGATTTCTGTTTCCTTCCTTAGGTTAGGGAAGTTTTCATCTATTATTTCTTGAAATAGATTCTCTGCCCCTTTGTCTCGCTCGTCTCCTTCCGGGACACCTATAACATGGATGTTAGTGTGCTTGATGTTGTCCCAGAGGTCCCTTAGACTGTCCTCACTCTTTTTAATTCTTTTCTCTCTTACCTGTTCAGCTTGGGTAATTTCTTCTAGTCTTTCATCCAGCTCACAGATCCGTTCTTCTGTATCCTCTACTCTGCTTTTGAGTCCCTCTAGTGAATTTTTCATTTCCAGTATTGTATTCTTCATTTCTGATTGGTTCTTTTCTATATCTTCCATTTCTTTGTTGACATTCTCACTGAGTTCATCTATTCTTCTCCCCACAACAGTGAGCATCCTTAACATTCTTTGATTGAACTCTCTGTCAGGTAGGTTGCTCATTTCTGTTTCACTTAGTTCCTTTTCTGTGGCTTTGTCCTGTTCCCTTACTTGGAATGTATTCCTTTGCCTCCTCATTTTGCCTCTTTCCCTGTGCTTGTGACTACGTATTAGGTAGGTCAGCTACGTCTCCTGCTCTTGGATAGGTGACCTTATGTAAGTGATGGCTTAGGAGGCCTGCCGTGTGCTTCCCTCAGTTCTCAATGTTCCAGGGGTGACCCCTATGTGGGCTACGTGTGTCCTTCTATTGTGGCCTGTTTGCTCTCCCTGTAGGTGCCCAGGGAGGCCGAGTTATGCTCCTGGCCAGCTGTTGTAATGCTCAGCTGCTTGTAGTTGTTGTGGGCCCTTCAGTCTCTTTATCAGGTGTGGGGAGCCCCAGCACAGTTGGCTGCAAGTTCTAATATCACATTTGTGTTGCAGTATTTCTTTTAAGTGAGTAGGCCCCCAGCGTGGCAGGTTGTTAGGCTCAGGGCCTTACAATTGCTATAAGCCTCTAGCCTTGAAGTCTCTTGTCAGCTCTCTGAGGATTACAGCTGGGTGGGGCTGGCCTCAGGCACGGGAGCACCCAATTGTTTCAGGCTTTGGAAGGTGGAGCAAACCCCCTATGTGGGTCCTTGAGAAGCACAAGTCTTATGCAGCTGACAAGCCCTGCCGCCCACAGGTCCACACACACAGTCAACACAGTCCTGCCCCGTGTGCGCGCCCCAACCCCCCCAAGCAGACCCAGTCTCTCCACAGCATGAGCCCCACACACTCCACCACTGCCCCACACTCTCCACCTGCTCCTTGTGCACGCCCTGCCCCACTGAAGTCAGCTCAATTGCCAGGCTGCAGAGAATCCAGTCACCAATCTATGCAGGCCCACAAGTTGCCTGAGGGCTTGTTGTTGGGTGGGGCCAGTCTCTAGGGTGGGCTGCCCACTCTGGCTGAGCTGGATTAAATCGGTGCTCTAGCGGGTAGGGCAGACCCTGGGCCAGCAGGCCCCAGGGAGAACTCCAACGGTGTCTGTGTCAGCACGCCCACACCAGGCCACAACAATGGCCGCCGCCAATGTCCCAGTCCCTGGAGAGGTCTCACCTCTCACCAAGATGCACACAGGGCCTATTAAGTGAGTCTCTTTTCACCAAAGCACTGTGTACCTTTCTTTCTGGTGATTTTAGGTTGCTTTCTGAAACGGGTAAGTTTGTGCATGGCCCCTTTAAGAGCCGGTTTTAATTTCTTTGTGAACCAGCTTTTCTGGGGGTACTCCCCAATGTTTTAGTAGCAGGCAAAGTCCGATATTATGCCACTCGTCTCAATTGTGCTGGGTCCACAAAATGCCCACAGTGGGGGCCCTCCCCAGCTCAGGGCCCTGAGCCTCCAGGGAGGGCTGCGTACCTTTGGGCTGCTCCCGGGCAGCCGTGAGGCGCTGCGGCTTGTGAAGGCGGCATTTTTCCTCTCCAGAAGGGAGTTTCTGCCTCTTCTACCTCAGTTAGGATTGTCCGTTGTTGCAGAAGTTCCTCTTATCCAGTTTTCAGTTCTGTCTCAGGGTTAATTTTTCCACGAGTAGTTGTAAATTGGCTGCGTCCGCGGGAGGAGGTGAGTTCATAGTCTGCCTACGACGCCATCTTGACTTCTCCTCTTAAAGAATTCTTTTAATGGAAGATAAAGCTGACTTCCCACTACAAAAGCCACAGAGGCAAGAGCCTCCTTCTTTCCATCTCAGCACAAACTTGGCAGCAAGCATGCAAGTTAGGCTCAGCCCATCAGCTGCTCAATCCCAAGATCTTGACTATTTTTTTGTTGTTATTAATCATTGCATCATTTTTTTATTGACATATAACATTGTATTAGTTTAAAGTATACAACATAATGATTTGATATCTGTATATACTGCAAAATTCTTACCACAATAAGTTAGGTTAACATCCATCACCTCACATAGTTACAAAAAAATTTTTTTCTTGTGATGAAAACTTTTAAGATCTAATCTCTTAGCGACTTCAAATCTACAACACAGTATTGTATTCAGTTCAATACAGTATTCTTAACTATAATGATCATGCTGTACAGCATATCCCCAGAATGTACTTATCTTATAAGTGGAAGTTTGTACCTTTTGACCACCTTCACCCATTTTGCCTGTCCCCCAACCCTTGCCTTGGCAACCATCAATCTCTCCTCTGTATCTATGAGTTCGGTTTTTTTCACTTCCACACATAAGTGACCAGGATCTTGACTCTTGAACAAGGGACACAAGGACATGAGGCTAGTTGAAGGTCATTCGTCAGAAGTGCCAGCAGCAGTGTACTGATCAAACTTCCTGCTGTGAGAACAGGCTGTGGGGTTTGTGGTCTGACTCTCCAGAGCTCCCTTGGTTCCTGCTCATCTCCAGCCTCCCAATGATCAGGTGGGTCCCATACAGTACTCAGACACAGCTGTCTGCCCCAAAATCTAATCTCCCCGTCATTAGGAAGAAAATCCCATTCCCTTCTCTTTTAACCACACTTTTTTTAAACCAACATTTGTATTGGAATAAAACCATTTCCCAGTCTCTCTTGCAACATAGTGTGCCCATACGTCCAAGTAGTAGACAATAAAATGTAAGTAGATATGTAGTATAGTAAAGTATAATTTCTTCTCATTGGATTACAAGCATGACGGCTGGAGCTTGCACAGCTAATTTAGACCACGAGGTGGATGTCCTGTCCAAATATATATATGTATTATTTTATATATTATATATATTGTATTATATATTTCTATTATAATATATGGAATATATTAGTTTATGATACCATATTTTAATTCTATATGTAAATATATATAACTTCTATTAATAGAGTGACCAAATAATTTATTGTTCAGTAGTAATGCACACTTTTGTCTTGGATACATTGCATATATGGATATATTTGCATATATATAACTAAGCAAAATACCATTTATCCTTATTACATATAATATACTGATGTTTTTATTCCCATTCTATTTTTTAAGGCTGGGTGCCACCCACTAAGTTGATTTCATGACCCACTAATGGGTTGCAACCACAATATGAAAGAACATTCATTAATCTTGAATAACCACTATGCAGACTATACCAGGAAATCAACAAGAGAGGCTCTAACAGAAGTTAGACAGCATATGTTTATGGTTAATAGCTTGGGTGACAAATGTCCCAACATACCCAGGACAGTTCCAGTTACATCTGTGCCCCTGGTCTAATTTTTAATAGCATCCTCTTTCACTCTCAAAAGTGTCCATTACAAAATGAATTATTTTGTCACCCTATTAATATTGTTGTAATATTCTGGAACATTCCTGCTAAAAATACGCATACTGAAACCTTGGAGAATAGAGGCAGGATGTGTTGGGAATGCCTTCCCTCATTGGCCTAGCAGGGGCCCAGACATGAGACCTTGAAGATACTGAGAAAATCCTATCTGTATTTCATACATATTCTTGCTACGAGGCCTAAAATAGCTTTTTTTCCCTCCATTCCTACTAACCAAATCCTCTTTAGGCCAAACTATAAACCTACCTTCTTCCTAAAACTTGCCTTGACTCCACTCTAGATTGCACCTGAGCCTCTCCCTCCCTGGAACTTCACAGGCAATTATATATAGTCTGTACCATACAACTTGCCAAATATGGCATTATATTATTTTCTATTTGTTTCAAGTATGTAAGACATCTAGTCAATTAGATTGTAAACTGGATGGGGGCAAGCCTTATGTCTCTCTCGTGTCACTTTCAGACTTACTACAATTCTTGACATGTCACATGTGTTCAATAACTTTTAACACCAGGCTTGCAATTCCCACTGCTTTTCTTAACAGCCAAGACCAACAGGTTTTGAAGTCAGAAAGACTTGAGTTCGCAATCCAACCCTGCAACTTATTAGCTGCATAATACTGGGCAATTTACCTAATCTCTTGTAGGAATAACACTAGAACCTAGATTATACGATTGTTCTGAGAATTAAAATCAATTAGAGGATGCATGTGCCAAGCACATGGTGAGCACTCAGTAAGCAGAACCTACCATCATCATTACATCATCCATCTTCCAGCAAAAGTATCCATGAAGCAAAAGATGGTAATGCTATTTCTTTTTTTTTAATACACAGTTTTCCTATGTAGAGTCTAAGCAAATGATTTTCTACTCTACTACCACCAAACACTTGATTATAGACAGATTATTCTGCATCTAGAGATCAGTCTGATCCAGGTTAATTCAGAGATTTGGAGAAAAACTGGATCAAATCTGGAAATACGATTCAGACCAAAATACTCAAAGCTACCCTTGATACACCTTTGAATGGAGCTTAATTTCCATATCAGCCCAGAACTAGCATGATGAGGGCAGCAGTTCTCAAATTCTCTGATCTCAGGGCTCTTTACACTCTTAAAAATTGAGAATCTCCCAAATTTTGTTTATGTGGGTTATATCTACCAATATTTACCATATTGGAAATTAAAACTGAGAAATCTTTAAAATATTTATTAATTCATCTTAAAACAATTACATGGTAACATAAAAAACATAGCTTATGAAAAATAACTATTTTACAAAGAAAAAATTCATAAGAAGGGTGGAGTTACATTTTTGCAAATCTCTTTAATGTCTGGCTTAATAGAAGACAGATGGATTCTCATATTTGCTTCTGCATTCACTGTGATGACGTGTGAGGCTGTGATACTGCATGTCATGTAGCCTCTGGAAAACCACTGTAACGTGACAGAAGGAGAGTGCAAAGGCAAATAACATCTAGGAATTAACATGAAGACATTGGACAGGCAGACTCCCTGAAAATGTCTAGGAATCCCCAGGGACTCCTCAGACCACCTCTGAGAACCTCTGGACTAGGGCTAACCCTCAAGCCACTCCAGTCTACAGTCAAACCCTCAAGACTGTTCCAGGCCAAATGTAGACTGAATTGGGATCAGCCTTTCTGAAATAAAAGGACAAAATAAGTCTCCCAGGGCATTCATCCTTAGGCCTGACTTTTAAAAGACATTATGCAATTAGGAAAATAAAAGTAAACTCTCCTGTCATGTGTTTGGTGGTCTATTGCTGATTGTGTCCTTCATCATATTCTGTCTTTTGAAGACAGAGCAAAGGAATTCTATTTTCTATGGGTTTTTTTCTTCTTATAACATAGAAGCTTTAGAATATTTTAAAGTACATTTACTGTGAGTACTAATAGGATGATCATAATAATATGTTTTCCTTTCTTCTTTTTATCAATATTCTACATATTGAAAAAATTTAACTCAACTTTCTAATATTTTTGTTTTAGAAAATAGTTCTTTTCCATGAGAAATATGTAATTTATGTTTAACATACAATAGGTTTATTTTTGTTAAAAGAATTAATAAACACTTTTTTAATTCTCAGTTTTAATTTCTAATTCTTACCATATTTATAATGGTTACTGTATGGATAGATATAACCCACATAAAGGAAAGCTCTTTGGGATCAATAATTTTTAAGAGTGGAATGGAGTCCTAAGACCAAAAAGTTTGAGGACCGCTGCTTTAGGACTTATATGAGACCTAGAAGTAGCAGAAGGTCTGGCTGAGAGGGCTTGCACCCCACGCCTGGCTGCTACAGCAGAGTGAGGAAGCTCTGTAGGGAGGGAGAACTGGGAGCAAACCACCCCAGCCAGGGCAGAAAGGAAGTCACAGCAAGAGCTCAGTGCAACTGCATGAGCCAGGGAGGGCTACTGAGTTCTGACCAAACCAGGAGAGACCTGTTCACAAGGCACATGAGCTCACACATGGCAGAGGGACCCCAGACACTTCCCTATAGATCTCGTCAGCCATCCACATGTATCCACACACCAGAACACCGTCTCAAGGAAAGAATCATGGGATAAGTTATCTGAGAACCTAAACGTTTTTGTATAAGAGAAATCAAACATCAGCCAAAGAAGCCAATTACAGATTGAGCCAAACTTTAAAACCAATTGAACATTTCAATTATTTTTTTCCTAATAATCAAGGAGTGAGTGCTCACGAAACTAGATCAGTGACAGACAAAAACAAATTACATTTTCTTTGCCCATAAAAGTTATAATATGAATCAAAGTTGCAACCCCACTACACATAACCAAAAGTTCATATAGAACGTGGGCATGGAGAGGGGAGAGGAAAGGAAGAATGGCATAGCGGACTGTGAGTCAGAAGGCCCATGCTTTAAGTCCTGATTTGGGTGTGTATTTATTATGCGACTTTTCTGAAGTCACTCTCCTCATCTGTGAAATGAGAAGAGCACCAGCTCTGCCTTACTGAATTAGTGTGAGAAAACAAGTCCATGAACTTTTCCTTTTAACTATGACGTATGAACTCTTTTGAGGCTGCTAAGGCACTAAAAATAGAAAATCACACAGATATGGTCCCTACCCCACTGGCCTTTACAGTCTAGTGGGGAAGACACAAGTAAATCAGCAATGACAGAGTGAGATATGGGATACAATGGAGAGAAGCAAAGGGTGCTTTGAGAGTCAAGAGGGTGGACATCTGAATTAGACTCGGGGTGGGGAGCTTCCGGAAAGGCTTCCCAGAAGAGGTGACACTTCAGTATTGAAGAGTAGGCGTCTCAAAAGGAGAAAAGGGCAATCTAGGTAATGAGAGTAGCATAAATAAAGAGCAAGGAGGCAGGCACGGCAGCGTGAAGTTGTGGTAGAGGAATAAATCTTAACGGCCTTTTAAGCGAATTGAATTTTTTCTTCAAAAAATGTAGTCCCTTGAGGATTCTAAGTCCTAGCTCAAGGAGATGGTACCCAAGGGCAGCCCTGGGTGCCCAGGCTTAAACAAAGGGAAGGCCTGAGGAAGAGGATACAGGGTGAAGCGGCCCGGCCGCGGGACCCAGGAGGTCCGGCGGAGGGGGCACTGGTACTCTGGGCACCAGAGTTCGTCGTCTTTCGGTCGAAGCCCCGAGGGACCTTCGGGGAGCCCCCGAGGTTGTCCGCCGGGCGCCCGCCACGCAAAGCTCAGAGCAAAGGCAAAGCCAGAGGACGCCGCGGCGCAAGCCCATTGCCCTCCCGCCCCTGCCGAGCAGCCTGGCCGGGAGACGCCTATCGCCCCACCACGCCGCCCCTTAGCCCTACCCGCAGCGCCCACCCCGCCCCCGACCCGGGGACCCCGGGACTCACCGCTCCCCAGGCCCCCGGCTCCCGCGGTTACCATGGCGACGGCGCACCCGCGCGCGGGAGCGCCGCCCCAAGCGCCGCGGTTCCGGCTGCGCGCGAAGGTCAAGGTTGCAAGGTGCGGGAAGCGGGAGGGGACAAACAGGGAGGGATCCGCCAAAATGATTAACATCGCTGTGTTCGAACGGTGGCGTGCGGGTTTTTTCTTTATTTTGTAAGTTTTGTGCAATATGGTCTATATTTATTTTACACTTTGAAAAATAAAATTTAAAAATAAGGTATGTAGATTGGTTGCCGGCCCATCTTACTGTTATCTTTGGGCCTTAAACGAAATGCATTAAATGCATTCTAAAACTATGAAATATTATAATTATGACGGACAGCTTGCTTAATTTTCTAGTCTACTGGGGATCTTTCTCCTATGGTTTAGGGTCATTGTCACCAACAAGTAGCGTTTCCTGAGACTTCACAAGTGCCAACTATGGCAGGCGTGGAGGGAGCTTGGAAACCATCTCTCTCATGATTCGGGAATTTTTAAGACCCAAAATAGACTTTTAAAAAGGGAGCAGCGGGTGGAGCTGGGACAGGGACATCGAAAGAAACCAGCAGAGAAGGGCTGAGCTTACCCAGGAATTATGTAAATGTTCACATCCATCACAGAGCGAAGACCGGAAAGTTTTTGTACTGAAGACAAATGTGAAGGCAAACGTTCGTTTCTTTCCTATTTCTACAAGGAAATCGTTAAGGGGGAGGTAATATTTTAGAGGAGCTCTGAACATTTGAGCGAAGGCTGAATAGCCTAGTTTTACAATAAATATTTGGCCTACAGCCCAAGCAAAATATCACTATCATAGATCTGAACATCTGGAATACAAGAATAAATTTGAAAATTTTTAAAACTGTAATCATTAAAATTTTGTTATTCAAATAAGTTGTGGTAGTCAAAATTTTAGAGTTTGACATTATAGACAGGAACAATAGTCTAGAAGCTTTGTCAGCTGCTAGCTTGATCCTGCAATCACCATACACACATTTGCTCTACTGAACACTCATTTCCTACTGAAGTTGGTGGAAGAACAAGACATTTTAGATATTTCACGTTTAATATGGTCTGTTTTTCATAGTCTTTGGTTCTGGGGTTTTTTTTAAACATCTGCATGGAAAATGACTTATTCATGATTGTGCTTGATTCTGTTTTTAATTAATCTTCATTGGATGTGAAGAATTCCCAAACACAACTGTTTCTTGAAAGTCTTAAATGGAATTAAATAACTAAAAGTTAGAGTTCCTAAAGATTATTTTTAGTTTTCTGAGTGCTAGAAAGGGTGGGAAGACACTAAACAGGTCTGAGAAACCTGAAAGCAAAGGGGCTCTGTTCTCTACTTAACTCCGTTGTCAGAAACAACTGCATGATTCGTTTAGGTAGACTAGGTGAGAAACAGCTTTATGAAGGAGATTCCTGGCCCAAGTGTGGCCCAGATGCAGCAGATAGACTCCCATGATCCCCTCTAACTCTCATCCCCCCGCCCCCCCCACCCCCAGCTTGGCATGAGAGTATTGAAAAGAGCCATTGGATCTGAAGGGGCCAAATGGATGTGACAAGTGACATCTCAGCAACAACCTGTGAGTACTAATGATGGAGGTCCAGATAAGACAGTCCTGGTGTACAGATGACTTAAGGAGCAGATGAGATAAGCACTATGCAAGCCCCCGGAAATTAGGTCAGCTCCGGAAAATTATAGTCAGGGGAGAGGTTTCCAAATTGATCGAAATTAATTTTTGCCACTCCAGGAGAATGGGGCTTCCGAATAGAAATTAAATTATTTTCATTATTATTATATTTCTTGAATTCCATAGTTTATAGACAAGGAATCATGTTCTTTATACAATGTTAATTTCTAATGAAATAACAGGATAAACTAGTTGAGAAAGTTACTCCAAGGTAACTTAATGTGCTATATTAATAATTACATGTTATTGACTGAAGTCCTATTATATGCTGAGTACTATGTTAAGTGATTCATATAAATAATCTCTATTTCTCATAGCAACTCTGTGAAGGTGGTATTAGTATTCTTTTTTTTTTTTTTTGTGAGGAAGATCAGCCCTGAGCTAACATCCATGCCAATCCTCCTCTTTTTGCTGAGGAAGACTGGCCCGGAGCTAACCTCCTCCTTTTTTTCCCTTTTTCTCCCCAAAGCCCCGGTAGATAGTTGTATGTCATAGTTGCACATCCTTCTAGTTGCTGTATGTGGGATGCCGGCTCAGCATGGCCAGAGAAGCGGTGTGTGAGTGCGCGCCCGGGATCTGAACCTGGGCCGCCAGTAGCAGAGCGCGCGCTTAACCGCTAAGCCACAAGGCCGGCCCCGGTATTAGTATTCTTGAAACCAATGCTCAGCCAAGTTGAGTCAACTACCTAAGACTACACAGCTAGGAAAGGGCTGAACTGGGATTTGAACCTTGGTCAGTCTGGTTTAAATCATCACAGGATTGCCACTGGTTAACTATAAACTAAATAAATATTAGAGGATGCCTGTCTAAAATGATAATTTAATTTCAAAATAATCTATCTTGAGCCGTTCTTTTGGCAGTAATTAGATTCTATTAACACCATTCCTAGTGTGTGACTAAAAAACTGTTTCTACATATAGCTAATCTCCACGGTTGAGAAGTAGAGGAGGAGGTACTGAGCATCCATTGTTTTTGCCTGCCCATCATTCCCCTTCTGGTTACAGCACCCAGTTTTCTAGGAGGGAACCCCTTTGGCACATTCTGAGCCCATGTGGTTTGGGTGGGGCCGATCCCACTCCAAATCAAGTCCTGGCCAGGCAGTGTTTTCTACACTCTGGGCCACAGTGATTGGGTCAGGAAAAAACATGGAACACAGATCAGTATAATCAAACCTAATCCTGAATTTTTGTCAGAGCAGTCAGTAAATAGGCATTCTTTTTCCAGCAGGGGTTGATGAGGAGAGGAGCTCAGGCTGAGTTGCTGGTAGCCATCTTGCCACCATGTGGAGAAAGCTTGAGAGAGCAATGAAAGAGCCAAGAAGTAAACGTGAGATTGAATCCTGATACCATAAGTTGAGCCCTGGAGCCACTAGACATGCCTGAAAACATTTTTTATCCTCCTTTTTCAATTATGTAAGTCAATAAATTACTTTTTTAAATTAATCCAAAAAAGGGTTGGATTTCTGTTACTTGTAACATCAATGCCTCATAATGTGGAAGGAGGAAATATAGTATGACTTTATTTTAGAAACATGCTATCCCTAGGGGTAAATACATGAAATTTGGGCTGGATAATATTGCTGTTAGGTGTTTCACTGTGCTTGTGAACACCTGTGCTTGAATATTATTGGTTAGCGGATCAATGTTAACCTGGAGGCAGGTTTCTAGTAGGATGCCCTAGTGTTCTGTCATCCTCTCCATTTCAACATCTTTGTGTCCATGACTTAAATATAATTCTATAAGGCATACTTATAAGATGACCCAAAGCTTGGGATAATAAATAATATGATAGAGGATTGCAGAGTGAAAATCCCAAATCAAAAGACACCTAGAAATTCAACAGGCAAAGAAGTGAAAGAAGGCATTCCAAAATAAATTTGTAAAAAGGCATGGAGGCACAAAATAAATAGCAAAGTACATTAGTGAATACCTAAGTATATTAAAATAGCAGGAGAATATGTGGTTGAGAGAGAGGCAAGAGATGTGGTTAGAAGGATTGGAAAAGGTCAGACAGCAACGTGAAGAATAGTTTGGAGGGGGACAAGACTGCAGGCACAAAGAGAAGTCAAGAATGACTCCCAGGTTTCTATCTTGGGTGACAAGGTGGCTTGTGGTTTCCCAACTAGGAGAGATTTTTGAAACGAGCAGTGTTAGAATCAGGATGATGAGTTCAGCCTTAGACAAGTAGAGGTAGAAATATGTGTGCCTCCAGCCAAAATATATTTAAATCTAAAGCTCAGTAGACAAGACTGGGATATAAATATAGATTTGGGAGTCATCAGCATATAAAATGTTATCGAAAACCTTCCAAGAGGATGAAGTCATCTAAGGTGAGTGAGTAAAGGAATGGAGGGCTGAGGGCAGAGCCCTGGGAAACAACTACATTTAAGGAGTTGGCAGAGGAAGATATGATCAGAGAATGAACAGACCCAGGTGAGTGTGGCAACATAGAAACCAAGGAAATAGTTTCAAAAAAACCTGAAAAAAATGACAATGGAATTTGGCCCTTAGGAATAACCTTTGTGGGATCAGTTTTAGTGAAGGGTGGTAGGCAAAATCAAGATTGCAGTGGACTGAGGAGTGAATGAGAGAGGTGAGAAAGTAGAACCACTGAGTACACAATAGTCTAGCTTTGAAGAAGCTAGAATAAAAAGCTTTTTTAAGACTCTCTAAATGCCAGAAATATCTTTATTTTTAATGTAAGTTAATTTTGGTATTTGTCAGATATAACATCATGGTAACTGATTTAACAACTATAATTGGAAATGAGGAAGTGGTGGCAGTGAGTATACACTATTCTTTTGAGAAGTTTGAATAGGATATGGAGGAAAGAGATTGCTCAGAAGTTGAAGAAAGACAAGGTGTCAAGGGAGGTGTCTTGGCAGGGAGAAGATCACAGAAACCTGAGTGTACCTATAGGATGGTAGCAAGGAACTAGTAGAAAGAGAAGATTAAGAAAGGAGGTGACTGGGCCGGCCCCATGGCTTGGTGGTTGAGTGCGTGTGCTCCGCTGCTGGCGGCCAGGGTTCGGAACCCCGGGCGCGCACCGACGCACCGCTTCTCCCGCCATGCTGGGGCCGTGTCCCACATACAGCAACTAGAAGGATGTGCAGCTATGACAAACAACTATCTACTGGGGCTTTGGGGGAAAAAAAATAAAATAAAAAAAAATAAAAAAGAAAGGAGGTGACTGATGAGGTAAAATCCTAAAGGAAACTGGAGGGTAAAAGATTAAGGTGTAGATGGGCAGGTTGGCCTCAAACAGAAGGAACTTCACTTGGTCCTCTAATACTGAAGTGAAAAAGGTAACAGTGGTGTGGATATATTAATTTTTCTAGATAATGGGATTGGAAGTTGAAGAAAACCAAGCTTGATGGCCTTGAACTAAGGATGCTTAAACTGAGGGAGGAAGGGATAAGTGAGGGGCTTGAGAATAGCATGAAGATTTGGCAAAACAAGTGAAAACTTCAGTGGCATTGAAGAGGTGATTGAGGTTGAAGACCACGAATTTGAAGTGACCCCAACCTGCACAGTCAAGTGATTTTCTCCAGCAATGCTCAGACACCCAGCTTGATCTGAAGTGGGTATGAAGGATAGAGGCTTATGCAGATGACAAGTGCTGGTGAGAAAATGAATAGAAAAGGATTAACTTAGTCCAAAGAAAGGTTGGCCCTTTTCCCCCAGTTTCTGGGAGGTAATCTCTAAGTCCTTGGAATGTCCTGCCTGTCTTGTTTACCTGGGGGCCTTGGGCTATGCTACACAGTCTATGCTAACAATGTGATTTATGGTGGGGCCTTAGGCCATGCAGCATCAGCTGGAGCTCTGGAGGGGCTGGAGACTAACTATCTCTGTAACTCTAATAGATCCCCTCCTTACACTTTGACCTTGCCACTCATGCTAATAGTTGCATCTGCCTGACTTCTGATGATTTAAGTTATGTCACCTGGCCTCTATTGTGTGTGTAGGGGAAGTGGGGCCATCCTAACATCCCCACTGCAATCAGTGAGCCCAGCTCTGTATCAGCATCTCCTACCATCAATATGGTCTACAGAGGAGAGTTACTACTGAACTTATTAGTGATTCTGGGTACCCCTCTCACCAGCACCTTCCTTTGGTAAATGGTGTATTCTCTGGTCCCTCCCGTGGAATATAATTGCCTGGTCAGTTTTCCAGGCTTACACAGTATATCCACTCTAGCATGCTCACTTCTCTGAACTTTTTAATCCTTTGTTCCACTGCCTTCTATCTTTACCTCATTCAGCATGGGCCATCACTTTCCATGATTATGAAGCCATTCTAGCAGTGGGTTTGCACCATCTCCAAGATCCTTGCCAGGTTGTTAAACCCTGTATCCCAGGAGAGTGCTTCCAAATTAATTAAATCTCCCATATTCAACTTTGTATTCTATCCTCCTTGATCCAGCACCCTCTGAATTCAGTCCCGTGTGTACTCAGCCAGATCCTGAGCTCCTTGGGTTATAGTTCCTTTCCTTCATTATCGGGCCCAGCATATCTCCAGCCAGGTTAGTTAGTGATTTAATTCTAGTTATTAGCCTAGTGGTAAGCCTAGCCAAGGGAAGGTAGGGCTGCTGCTAGAAAAGGGTTTATGTTGTCCTGTGGCAAGGGAAGAACTCTAGCCCTAGGGAGGAGGGGGCCACTTCTTTGGCTCAGAGGGTTCAGGGATCTTTGGGAATTAAAGATTTTGGGATGCATGAACCCAGATGTCCCCATTCTGTATGTCAAGGTCCCATTCTTTCCCAACTAGCAACCCGTTCTTGGCATAGCAGACTTGCCGATATTGAGAGTTTAATGTTCTTTGAGGCTCTGTTACTCTTATGATTAAGTCCTGCACCTGGTCCTCAGCTTTTCCTGTTCTCCAGTTGCAGAAGATGAGAGCCTCTGTATTTGTTACCTAGGAAATCCTTTGGCTTTTATACTTAGTTTTTAATAGCCAATTAATCGCTCTCTGTATTTCATTAGATAGCACCAAATGAGCTTAGCAACAACCCACCTGTAAGTGAGCATAAGTGAGGCCATCTTGTTACACCAAATGGCCCCAGCTCCTCCTCCATGTAACTACTCGCTGCTCTGCATGTACTCTAAAAAATTCACATGCTCTCCTGATTTATGGCCTCTGCCTCCATATGTACTCCCCAATAGCTTGATAAATTAAAAACTGTGTTCTATGAGTTTCTCTCTAAGAACAGGCTGACCACAGGCAGGAAACACACCTACAAGATATCCATCACAGCTGCCAGAAGAATGGAACAATGTGATGCCTGGAGCCCATCACACCTGGAGACCAACATCCTGGACCCTCTCCTTACTGCCTATTTTCCCTATATAAGTGCCTCAAGATTCTGTAATCTTTGGAGATAGGTCTTTGAGACATTAGTCACCTGTCTTCTGATTTGCCGGCTAATCTAATTAAACTTCATTTCTCGATCTCTAACTCATTGTGATTAATTGGCTCAGATGGAGCAAGCAGAGCAAGCTCATTGCTCGGTATCACACCCATATTTTTTCTGTATATCTCTAACACCTGATACATTGCACCCACTAGAGTGTTTCCTCCCACCAGAATATACATATTGCGAATAATGAAAGCTTTAACAGTTGCACTGAAATTGTGTCAGTGACCATCTGTCCTCTTTCTACCACCAGTGATGATATCCTCTTTGCTAGCCTGGCAGCAGGTGACCCAACACCAAAAATCCCATCTTAGTGACTGCTTCTTGAACCACTCCTGGCATTCCTGGCACCAACTGTTATAGTTGGGTTCCCTAGAAAGCACATTCTGAGATGGAGTTTAGCATGCAAGAAATTTATTAGGGCGTGCTCTTGGGATCAATAGCCAGAAAGAAAAGTAAGGAAACAGGGCAGAGGGAGAAGTTGTCTGCAATGTAGTCTCAACACAGGCCTAGGCAGGCCCTCTGGGGAGCTCTGAAGTTGGGATGGCCCTTCAGAATTGTCCCAAGTGCCTTTGTACCCCTGCATCAGTCACTGGCTACAGGCTATCCCAGGAAGGGAGTGAGACCATGGGCAGGCAGCTCTCTTCAACCAAAGTGCTTCCCAGAAAAGGCTGATAGCTGAGATCTGTCAACAGCATTTCTAGTGGCTGGTGGCTTATGTCCCTCATTCCTGAAGGATGTCTGGCTGGCGCATTACAGGATTCATATGCCACCAATTTGACTTGCAGTTAGGTCCATTTGTTTTTCAATATTTAGACATTGCTTTTTTTCTCTTGGTTAAAATTTATTTTAAAATTGTTAAAGACATTTAAATAAAATGCCTTTAATTTTGTTGAAATAAAAAATAAATTTTAAGTAAATAAAATTTTATTTAAATAAAAATAGATTTTGCTTAAGTGAATTTTTTAATTTTTAAGAACATTTAATAAATAAAAATTAAAAATTCAATACTTTCAGAGAAATCTGGCTTCTATCATTAACCTCTCTGTTCCCTCCTTTCCCCTCTAGATAACATTTTTATTAATTCACAGTTTATCTTCCCATTTTTTTAAATATAAGTAAATACACATATACACATATACACTCACACATTATATATATTTCTCTTCCTTTCTTAATCAAAGTTAGCATGCTATAAACACTGTTTACTTAGTTTTTGTCACTTAACAATATATCCTGAAAAGTGTGCTGTGTAAGTATTCAGAGATCATCCTCATTTCTTTTTATAGCTGTGTAATCCTTATTATGTGGCTATCCCATTGTTTATTCAATCAGTCCCCTATTGAGACGCTTTGGGGTTGTTTCCATTCTTTTGCTATTACAAGGAGTCCTGCAGTGAATAACTTTTTTTTTTATTTCTGTACATAACTTTTTTTATTTCCTCAAGTATATCCTTGCAATAGTGAGATTGCTGGGTCAGAAGGTAAATGCAGATGTAATTTTGCTATATCTTGTCAAATCCCTCTCCATAGAAGTTTTATCATTTTGCACACACACCAGCCATGAATGAGAATGCCTCCACAGTCGTGTCAACAAAGCAGGTTGTCCAGTTTTGGACTTTTGCCTATCTGATAGGTCTTATTATAGCTATAATTTGCCTTTATCTTATTATGAGCAAGACTGAACATATTTTCAAGTGTTTAAGGGCCATGTCTTTTTCTGTGAACTGCCTGTTCATATATTTTGCCCAATTATCTATATTATTTGTCTTTTTTCCATTTTTGGGAGCCATGTATATATTACATTATAAATCTTTTGTGATGTATATTGCAAGTACTTTTTTCCTAATTGTCATTTTTTTTTACTTCATTAGTAATATTCTTCCCATGGAAAATTTTTTATGCAGCCAACTTTATCAATCTTTTTTATTCTAGATTTTGAGACATAGTCAGGAAAGTTTTTCTCCACTTTTAATAAAGAAACTCATCCATGTTTTCTTGTACTATTTTTATGCTTTATTATTTGCATCTAGACTTCTGATACACTTAGTTGTGGGGTATAAAGACCCAACCCCTTTGCCTAACTTGTGACAACTCTGAGGGGCCAACCCAGCTTCAGAGCTTCCCATGGGGTCTTCAGAGGCCTTTGCTGAGACTGCAGTGGAGTCCAAATCCTTATATGGAATGAATCCAATTTTATCTTTTTCCGTAGTTGTATCAGCATCATTTATGCAACAGTCCATATATTCCCCACTGATTTGAGGTAGCACCTTTATCACATACTAAATTTCCACATGTTCTTAGGTCTGTTGCTGGATTTCCTACCCCACTGCATTCATCTTTCATACACCAAAACCACAGTTTTAATTATAGAGGTTTTAGAACATGTTTTAATAATATCTGTTAGGGTTAGCCCTCCCCTTTGCTGCTTCTTTTATTATTATTGTTATTTTTGTGTGTGTGAGGAAGATCAGCCCTGAGCTAACATCCATACCAGTCCTCCTCTTTTTGCTGAGGAAGAGTGGCCCTGAGCTAACATCCATGCCGATCTTCCTCCACTTTATGTGGGATGCCGCCACAGCATGCCCTGACAAGCGGTGCATCTGTGCGCGCCCAGGATCCCAACTAGGCTGTCAGCAGCGGGAGCGCGCGCTTAACCGCCACGCCACGGGGCCGGCCCCTGCCGCTTCTGTTTTTAAGCTCTTTCTGGTTGTTCTCATTTGCCTGTTCTTCCATATGAATTTTATAATCAATTTATCTAGCTCTGTCAAAACTCTGATGTTGATTTTACTTGGATTGCATTAAATTTGCTAACTTATAGAGCACTGTCATCTTTATGAAATTGAGTCTTCTTATCCAATAACGTGGAATGTCTTTCATTCTGCTCAAGCCTACTTCTGTTTCTTTCAGGAGTATCTTATAGTTTTCCTCATATAGGTTTCATATAACTAATAACTCTTAACTGAGACTTGTAAAGGATTTAGATTTCATCTTACAGATGAGAAAAATGAAGACCAGAATGACCAAGTGATTGCTTGAGATCACAGAGTTAGCCCTGGGACTTAGGTCTCCTGGCTCCACCATAGTGCTCTCCACTCTACCACCCTATAATTCTCTGGATGCATCTAAGGATCTAGGAAGATACTCTCTCATGGTCTGATTTGTGCTCAGTCCTCCTACTCTGTTCCTGAGCCCTTTCCCTACCAAAGCCCTTTCCCATTTTACCAGCTTTGTCCCATGCCGCTCTCTTCAGTGCACTCTTGCCAAGCGGTCCTTGCCCCTCTGGCTTCAGTGTCTTTGCCTAGAACACTCCTCCCTCCCTTCCAAGTCTGCCACCTAGTAACTCCCATAGTCTTTCATGCTCCTACCTAAGAGTCACGCCCTCAAGAAAGTCTTTTGTATTAGTTATCTATTGCTGCATAACAAGTTACCCAAAATTTAGTTACTAGAAAAGCCAACGTTTATTATCTCACAATTTTCGTGGATCAGGAATCCAGGCATGGCTTAGCGGGATGCTTCTGCCTCAAGGTCTTTGCTATAGGCAAAGTCTGCAGTTTCATCTGACAGCTCAACTGGGAAAGGATTTGCTTCCAAGCTCACTCTTGTTGCTGATGGCAGGTCTCAGTTCCTCATGGGCTACTGGATTGGGGGCCTCAGTTCCTCACTGACTGTTGGCCAGAGGCCTCTCTCAGTTCCTTGCCAAGAGGACCTCTCCATAGGGCACCTCACAATATGGCAGCTGACTTCCCTCAGAACAAGCAAGTGGGAGATGACATCCACAACAGAAACCATTGTCCTTTCGTAAGCCAATCTTGGAAGTAACATTCCATCACTTTTACCATATTCTATTTGTTAGTTACCAGGTGAAGCCCACACTCAAAGAAAGGAATTACACAAGGGCATGAATACCATGAGGTTGAGAACATTGGGGGCTATTAGGGACTGAATTGTGTGTCCCCCCAACCAATTCATATGTTGAAGCTCTAACTCTCAATGTGACTGTATTTGGAGATAGGGCCTATAAGGAGGTAATTAAAGTTAAACGAGGTAATAAAGGTGGGCCTCTAATCCAACAGATTTAATATCCTTATAAGAAGAGACACCAGAGAGGAGCTCTCTCCCTCTCTCCCTTCCTTCTCTTCTTCCTTCTCCCCCCACCCCTCCTTTATCTCTTTCTCTCTGCCCTATGAGGACACAGTGAAAAGGCAGCCATCTACAAGCGGGAAGAGAGTTCTCACCAGAAGCCAAATCAGCTGGCACCTTGATCTTGAACTTCCAAGCCTCCAGAACTGTAAGAAATACATTTCTATTATTTAGGTCACGCAGTCTGTGGTATTTTGTTATGGCAGCCTGAACTAAGACAGAGGCCATCTTAGAGGCTGCCCACCACACCTCCCCTTACCCTCTAGACCAAGTCTGGGATCCCTACTATATATCTTCTCTAGCCCACTGTAGGTCTCTTTCAGACAATTATACCAATTGTAATTAAAATATTAATTGTGTAATTCATGGTTTAATTTTAGAATGTCTGTCTCCTTGAGAATGAAAATCCCATAAAACAAGGAACCCTATGGGTCTTGTTTACTGCTAAACCTTGGGTCCAAGCATAATGTTTAATATATGGCAAATGAGACAAATTTCTAATTGAAAGACTATAAGGTAAACTCAGCAACCCCGGATGAATTCCTTGACTATTGCTAGTGCCTCACACCCAATCCAGGTAAAATCTATTTTAGGGGTATTTTCAACTAGAAATGCAGGCTCCCCAAGGGCATAGTCCTACTGGCAGTGACAAAAATCCTCTAGTTGTTGTAAATACCAGGTTTATTGTATTTGTGTTTCTAAATGGAGTTCTCTAGACCTTGACATAAATAGAAAGGGTTGATTTACATTGAAGTGTTCCACTTCAAAAAGAAATAGAATTAGCAAAAGCACAGTCCAGATTGCACTGGGTTGGAGAATGAATCATAGCTTTACAAAAATAGGGGGACTGCTCTTATCCTGGCCAAGGGATTAAAAATGCAGTCATTGGCTGGCAGCCTTCCTTAACATTTTTATACCTTCCTCGTTACCATTTTCTCATGTTATGGAAGAGGCAAAAGGTCACTTTGAAGATATTTTTTACAACATACAATTTATAGAAGACACCTGAACGCCAACTACACTTATGAAAAGATGCCTTGATTGCACTACTAATCAGAGAAATGTACATCTAAACCACAGTGAATTACCTTTTTATACCCATCAAATTGGGGAAACAAATTTAAAGTTAGGAAACACCAAGCATAATGATAATATAGACCAACAAGAACCCTCCTACACTGCTAGCAGGAGAGGCAGCACAGCACTGTGGCTGAGAGCACAGACTCTAGAGACATTTTGCATGATTTCAAGTCCTGGCTCTGCCTCTTTGGCTCAGCTTGACTTTGGACAAGTTAGTTAACATCTTGGTACCATCTGTAAAATTGAAATGATGATAATAATAGCCCCAACCTCAAGAGGACTAGTGTGAGTATTGATGAGTTAATATAAGAAAAGCAGTTAAAACAATGTCTGGCATGTAGTATATGTTATGTAAGTATTTGCTAGTAGTAGTAGCAGTAGTAGTAGTAGTTTTAAAACAGAACAACCACTTTAGAGAGCAATTTGGCCAGTGCTAGTAAATTTGAAGATAGCATAGCATACAACCCAGCAATTTTACTCCTACTTCGTATCCTAGAGAAACTCTTACAGGTGTACACACAGGGGGCATATGCAAGAATTTACATTGTAAGTAGCATTGTAATAGGGAAAACTGGAAACAGTCAAAATATCCCTCTGCAGGATAATGGATTTTTAAAAATCTGTGGTATATTCATACAGTGGAATACTATATAGCAGTGAAAATAAATAAATTATTTTAATGGTTCTCAACCTTTAGCATGCATTATAATCACCTGTAGGACTTGTTAAAACACAGATTATCAGCCCTCACCTCCAGAGTTTCTGATTCAAGAGGTCAGTGGTGGGGCTCAAGAATTTGCATTTCCCAAGTGATGCTGATGCTGCTGGTCCAGGAGCACATTTCATGAATCACTAAGTTGGACCTTCATTGATCAAGAAGGATAAATCTTAACAAACATAATGTTGAGTGATAAAAGCAAGTTGCAGGAGACTACATACACTTTGATATCATTTATATAAAGTTTAAGAATATATATGCACACACAGACACTACATATACATATGTGGTAAAAATAAATACAAAGAAAATGCATAGGAATTGTAAAGCAATAGCTTTAACTTTGGAATGCTGTTTACCTTGTGATGAAAAGAGGATAAAGCATCAAGGAAGTGTATATAGGGTGTTTCACTTGTAGTTGTGACATTTTATTTCTTAAACTAGATGGTGGGTATGATGTATTTATTATAATATTCTTTACATATTTTTATATTTAAAGTAAGTTTCCTGTAGGCAACATATAGTTGAGTCTTGCTATTTTTTAATCCAATCTGATCATCTCTACTTTTTAATTGGAGTGTTTAGCCTATTTGTATTTACTGTGATATTGATATGGTAGAGTTTTAAATCCACCATCTTGCTATTTGTTTTGTAATTGTCTCATTCATTCTTCATTCACTTTTTCCTTTTTTTTAAATTTATTTTTTATTTTTTTGTGAGGAAGATCAACCCTGAGCTAACATCCGTGCTAATCCTCCTCTTTTTGCTGAGGAAGACCGGCTCTGAGCTAACATCTATTGCCAATCCTCCTCCTTTTTTTTTTTTTTCCCCAAAGCCCCAGTAGATTGTTGTATGTCATAGTTGCACATCCTTCTAGTTGCTGTATGTGGGACGTAGCCTCAGCGTGGCAGGAGAAGCGGTGTGTCGGTGTGCGCCCGGGATCCGAACCCGGGCCGCCAGTAGCAGAGCGCACACACGTAACCGCTAAGCCATGGGACTGGCCCAACTTTTTCCTTTTTTTTTTTTTTTTTACCTTCTTTTAGATAAATTTAGTATATTTTATGATTCCATTTTATCTCCTTTGTTGGATTATTAGCTATACCTCTTTGTTTTGTTGGGGTTTTTTGTGGTTGCTTTAGGGTTTATAGTTTACATCTTTAACTACTAAATGCTACTGTGAAATAAAATTATTTCATTTGGGCCGGCCCCATGGCTTAGCGGTTAAGTGCGCGCGCTCCGCTGCTGGCGGCCCGGGTTCGGATCCCAGGCGTGCACCGACACACTGCTTCTCCGGCCATGCTGAGGCCACGTCCCACATACAGCAACTAGAAGGATGTGCAGTTATGACGTACAACTATCTACTGGGGCTTTGAGGGGAAAAAAATAAATAAATAAAATCTTTAAAAAAAATTATTTCATGTATATATAAGGGAGAAACACTGCTTTGATATTGGGATGAAGATCACCAATAAAAGAAGGATGTCCTAGAGCATCCTTCAAGAAAAATCTTGAAAGGTATGTTATTGTCCAAACAGTACTTCTCCATTTCACTGGCATAGCATAGCAATTCAGGAGGACATCTTGGAAGAGGATCTGGGTCATCCACGACTTCTTATTGTTCTTGGCAGTGTGTGCTTTTTGGTATGCTTGAAGGCCCTGGGGTTCTCACTGTGCCAGATCACAAAGGGTTTCAATTTGTAACCTGCAACATTGCCCCCAAGTAAGACGTTATCTTGTCCTTTAAAGCCTTGAGACATGGCATTGACTTGGCCTCCTTATAAATGAAAGTCCTTTCAGGCATCCATTTCCAGAATAGGGAGGTTTCATCCATATTGAATATTTGCTCTGGCAAGTAACTTTTCTGCACAATCAACTTTTCCAAAAGTTCTTTAGCTGCCTTCGCAGGAGCACTTGCAAATTGACCATTCACTTTCATATTATGTAATCAATAAGAATTCTTAATCATTTAAATCACCCAGAGTTAGCAGTATATTCAATATCGCAGTCAGGTCCAGCCTTTTCTTTCAACATCACAAACAATCTTCTTGCTTTGGCTGTCATCATCTTCACGCTGAGAGGGATACTCTTCTGTGTCTGGTCTTGAATCCAGGTCATTAGAAGTTTCTCCATATCTGATATAGGCCCTTTTCGAATTTTTGTTAATCTCGTCGCCTTCAATGAAACCGATCCTTTAACAGCTTCCATCACTTTGTTCTTGTTCTTCAAGATTGTAGCTGTAGTGGAATGGGACATTCCTGACCGGTGAGCAATAACTGTCACTGATTTTCCACCTTCATAGTCCTTAATCATTTTTAATTTCATTTGCAGGTCAATCACTTGACGTAGCCTCTTACTGGCAACATTAGCAGTTTGTACAGTTAGGGGCCATGCTGAACAAAACAATGCCAGATTAAATCAAGCACAAGAGAAAATAATGCAATCAAGAGACTCAGTAAACACAAGATGTATCAGGCTGCTGCAGGTGTAAGACAGTGTACTGTTTTACAGTAAACTTTTGTTGTTGTTGTTGTTGTTGTTGTTTTTGGTGAGGAAGAGTCACCCTGAGCTAATATCTGTGCCAATCTTCCTCTATTTTGTATGTGGGTCACTGCCACAGCATGGCTGATGAGTGATGTAGATCCGCACCTAGGATCCAAACCCATGAACCTGAGCCACCAGAGCAGAGTGTGCTGAACTTAACCACTACACCACAGGGCTGGTCCCTAAACATTTTTTTTATATAAGTGGAAAAAGTACACTCTAAAATAATGATAAAATGTATAGGATAGTAAATACATAAACCAGTAACATAGTCATTTATTATCATTATCAAGTATTATGTACTGTACATAATAGTATGTGCTATACTTTTATATGACTGGCAGCACAGCTTTGTTTACACCAGGATCGCACAAACACATGAGTAATGCATTGCACTATGATGTTACGATGGCCGTGACATCACTAGGTAATAGGAAGTTTTCAGCGCCAATATAATCTTATGGGACCACTGTCATATACGCAATCCATCACTGACTGAAATGTTGTTATGTGTGGCATGACTGTAATTAGATGTATTAAGACACCGTGAAAAACTCAGATCTGTAGCCATCCTTAGCAGAGAATTTCTCACTCTTCCTCGGAATCTGCAGTTTTGAGAACCTAGTATCTGACTAGAACTCATCTAAGGGATTGCCTATGTTTTCCTTCAGTGATACGTTCACAGCGTGTTTAGAATTCTCCTTTTTGTCTTTCACCCTTCCATTTCTCCACATCTGGGAATAGCTCTAAAGTCTGAAGTAAACACAGCAGCCTCCATTTTTATGGATCTCAATTTCCTATTATCTCATAAGCCACTAGTAATTAGTTTAAACGGTACCCAATTTTAGGTCATTAGTGTTGTTTAAATGTTAGATTGCCTCTATACCACAAAATAATCCCATTTTGTGAAATAACTTTGCTTTTCCTTATCTAATGATTTATTTATCATATGACTGGAGTGTTAGCAGACGCAGGGAACAGATCTGAGATTTTAAGGTAATTTAGGTCACTTTCTCCTTAACGAAGGCAATGGGATTCTGGAGGCAATCACATACACATACCTTCACATTTAAGTGCAGATGGCTCACAATATACTGCAGTCAATAATACATAGACCTCAGGTTAAGAACCTCTGAAATCAGTGCTGACTAGTCTTGTAGATTTTGATAGGGCTTAATTTTCATTATGGGTCCAAATTTTATCCTGTATATAACTGAGAGTCTACATTATATTTTAAGCAAGGTTGGAATATAATTAGATTATAGTTTTCAAAGAGCATAATTCAAACAAATCACATACAGAGCCATTCAAACTAACATATTTGTCTACAATTCATATATATTTTTAAAGATAAAAGCAATACTATTTTATTTAAGATTTGCTCTACTTAATTTCTAAAAGTGATTTTTTGTGGTCTTTCTTTTCCTATTGAGGTATAATTGATATATAACATTATATTAGCTTCAGGTGTACAACATAATGATTTGATATTTGTATATATTGCAAAATGATCACTACAATAAGGCTAGTTAACATCCATCACCACACATAGTTAAAAAAATTTTTTTTCTTTTGATGAGAACTTTTAAGGTCTACTCTCTTAGCAACTTTCAAATATGCAATACAGTATTATTAACTATAGTCACCATGCTGTACATTATATCCCCATGATTTATTTATTTTATAACTGGAAGTTTGTACATTTTGACCCCCTTTATCCATGTTGCCTAACCCCCCCGCCCCCACCTCTGGCAACCACCAATTTGTTTTTGTATCTATGAGCTTGCTTTTGTTTGTTTGCTGAGACTCCACATATAAGTGATATCATATGATATTTGTCTTTCTCTGACTTATTTCACTTAACATAATGCCCTCAAGGTCTATCCATGTTGTTGCAAACGGCAAAATTTTATTCTTTTTGTGGCTGAATAATATTCCATTATATAGATACCACATTTTCTTTATCCATTCATCCATTGATAAACACTTAGGTTGTTTCCATATCTTGACTTTTGCAAATAAGGCTACAATGAACATATGGGTGCAGATATGTTTTCCAGTTAGTGTTTTCATTTTCTTCAGATACATATCCAGAAGTGGAGTTGCTGGATCATATGATACTTCTACTTTTAATTTTTTGAGGACCCTCCATACTATTTTCCATAGTGGCTGCACCAATTTATACTCCCACCAACAGTGCACAAAATTTCCCTTTTCTCCACATCCTTATTAACTCTTGTTATCTCTTGTCTTTTTGATAATAGCCATTCTAAAAGTTGTAAGGTGATATCTCATTGTGGTTTTGATTTGCATTTCCCTGAAGATTAGGGATGTTGAACATCTTTCCATGTACGTGTTGGCCTTCTGTATGTGTTCTTTGGGAAAATGTATATTCAGATCTTCTGCCCATTTTTTAACTGGATTCTTTGGGAGTTTTTTTGCTATTGAGTTGTTTGAGTTCTTTATATGTTTTAGATATTAACCCCTTATCAGATACATGTGTTGCAAATATTTTCTCTCATTCAGTAAGTTGCCTTTTCATTTTGTTGATGGTTTCCTTTGCTCACAGAAGCTTCCCCTACAATTTATGGTGATAAATTTTTTAAATTTTAAGATGAGGGGTAGTGGCAGTAGATTTGATTTTGTTTTAAATCTAGACTTTAACACTTACTAGTTTAAAGCTAACTAGCTGCAGAATCTTTTTTTGTGTGTGTGTGAGGAAGATCAGCCCTGAGCTAACATGCATGCTAATCTTTCTCTTTTTGCTGAGGAAGACCGGCTCTGAGCTAACATCTATTGCCAATCCTCCTCCTTTTTTTCCCCAAAGCCCCAGTAGATAGTTGTATGTCATAGTTGCACATCCTTCTAGTTGCTGTATGTGGGACGAGGCCTCAGCATGGCCGGAGAAGCGGTGCGTCGGTGCGCACCTGGGATCCAAACCCAGGCCGCCAGTAGCGGAGCACGTGCACTTAACCGCTAAGCCATGGGGCTGGCCCTAGCTGCAGAATCTTAAGCCAGTCTTTAAGACTATGTGCTTCAGCATCCTCATCTATAGAGTGGGGATAACATCTATCTCCTGGTGTTTTTGTTTTTAAGATTAGAGTATGTTAGTAAAGGCAACATAGCTATTTTTCTAGAATTTGTGGTGATTATTATCCAATACTTTCGATAGCACTATGAATATTGTAACGTTTTTTCCATTGTATAGAGGAGGTTATAAAAGCACAATTTTTGTCTGTTGCTTGCACAAGACATCCAACTTCATGATTGCTAAATCATGAACTTAAATTAAATCTACCTAAAACCAATCACACACCCATCCTGACCTCCCAAAAATCCCTAGGATTTACTATGCTTAACTCAAAACTCACCTCTTTCTGGTTTTTTTAGTCTCATTACTTTGCATCTGAAGTCTACTTGAACTTTTCAGATGAGAAAGTAAGAACTGAAGGCATCTTGGTACCTCCATTTTGTCCCTCTATCAGTCACTCACACACTCTGGGCCAAATGATTAGATGTGGAAGGCAGCCATTGTTGGATGATAATCATTAATTAATTGTATGACTGAATTATACCAAGGAAAAATTTCTTTATTAAAGTCCCCAATTTAATAAAATAAAATCAGCCGTCATTTTCCACCAACTATAGCAAGAATATTTCTGGAAATATTGATCTGTATTCTTTCCCACATGTGATTGTCCCTATAGTTAATATGGAACATCCACATTTTCGTCTTTCTTTTAATTTTCTAAGGTTTTGAATTTGGAATCAACTGTAAAACCTAAATTGAGCTGAAATATCTCCATTTATATAGAGCCTTTCCACAGAATTTAAAATAAAATCTGAACTTCTTACAATAGCCTGAAAGACAATATATGGTCTTGCTCTTGCCTGTTTCTCTTATCTCATATCTCATACTTTTATTTCTAGCCATACTGACCCGTTTTTATGTTCCTTGAACAGGACAAACTTATTTATGCCTCATGTCCTTTCCCCTTGCTATTCACCCTACCTGAAACACTCTTCTCCCAGCTTTCTACCCGGATTGATGGCAATCTTTCAGGTCTCAACCCACCTCTTCAGAGAGCACTTCCCTGATCATGCTACTTAAAGCAGCCTCTCCTTTACCCAACCAGCTACTCTCTATAACATCACCCTGTGTATCTCCTTCCTAGATAGCATTCGCCATTGAAATTATTTTGCTTATTTGTTTACTTGTTTATTGTCTATATCCTTTTATATGAATTAGTATGCTTCTGGCTGCAGGTAATAGAAAACCCCGAACTCACTTAAAAATATGAAATTTATTATCTCACATAACTAAAAGTCCATCAATAAAGAAGTCTCTGGGCGAGGGAGAATGAGTATTTTAAAAATGACATTCAGGGACCCAAATTCTTTCAGTCTCTCTGGTCTACCGCCCTTATTGTCTAGCTTCATTCTCCTCTGGCTTTCCTCATGGTTGCAAAATGGTTGCAATGGCTCTAGATGTCACACCCAGACACAATAATGGCCAGAGGGAAAAGATGCTATCTCTTCTTGCATCTCTTCTAAAAATGGTAGGAAATCTTTCCCCACGGTCCCCATTAGATTGCCTCTGATTTCCCATTAGTCAAATTGGATCATTTGTATGGAGATGGTTTAGAACAATTACTCATAATGAAAAAGATATTGGAAAGTCAACCACCATAACCACATAAATGATCACTAGACCTTCAGGATGTTGTCCATCTCATTCACAACTGTATTTCCAAAGCCTACTGTAGTACTTGGCACACAATAAGTGTTTGATTAATAAGTGAGTCCATTTAAATAAGTAGGACAGGAGGAGGAGAGAAAACCGACCATTTGCTGAGTGACTGCTAAGGGCCAGGCACACAACATGATCTTCCTTATAATTGCCTTCTCAAAAAATTTTATAAAAATGGTATTATTTCCCTTCTACGTAAAGCAAACTAATGCTTAAGAGATTAAGAAATTTGACCGAGATCACAAAGCTAATCAGTCATAGGACTAGGATTTGAAACTATGGGTGTCTGGATCTAAAGGTCATGCATTTCCCACTACAAGCTAATTAACAAAAGGTAATCATTCCCTTTCAGAAACTGGACACATCTGTGTAGATCCCACATGAAGAACAGCTAAAGAAGATCTGGTTAAGTTCGTCCTTAGCCTAGGATAGTCATCAGGTAACCAGCAATAGTCTTTCACTGATATTACTGAAATTGTATCCCCTACTCGATCACTCGTTTGTTTTTTTAAACATGTAGTAAAAATCAGGTGGCTGCGTGCCATGGGAAAATGGGGAAAAGGACAAATTGAAAAGCAATTTTTCCCCCTAATACTCAAGTGAGTTCACGGAAGTGTTTGGTGAACTGTCCGGTAGTGAATACTCAGAGAAAGGGCAAGCTGGCACAGCCTTAGAATCCTGGATAAAACCCTGATGTCTTGAAAGCTCAACTGTGGGAAATCTGGAAGGTAGGATCTATTTCTGATTTGTCTGTGTATCCTCAGCACATAGTAGGGGCCTATGTCGACCCCATGTATGCATGCGTCATTCAATCCACAATTAGGGACAAGATTGTGCCAACTGGAGACCCATCGGCTACAAATAAATCAAAATTCCGTGATTATGCCCATCTTTCTATTGCCTTCTGCTGGGGAAAACAAAGAAGAAAGAAGGAGGCTTTAGTATTCAAAGACTACTAGTTCAGCGGTGAGCTCGCAAAGTGGTCCCCCTCGGGATACAAGGAACTGGATACGAGAACAGGCAGTCTTGGAGATTACTCGAACCTCCAGCAAAGGGCGCGGCTACTTTCTTAGCCGCACCGGAACCTCTTGGCGGGATATGTGAGTTCCAGCGGGAACAATTTAGGAACAGGACCACTTCCTGCTGCAGAAGAGGGGCAAGGGATGGGGAGGAAATAGCTCGAGGAGCGGCATCCTGCTTGCGCTAGCGGCGGCAGAGGAGGAGGCAGAGAGGAGGCGGCGGGCGAAAGAGGCAGAGGAGGCTGCGGCAGAGAAGAAAGTGTCAGAGCCGGTAAGTTAGCCGCTGTAGAGCAGGGGACAGTGGACAGCGCCCAAGGCTCGCTTTGGAAACCGGTGGTCCCAAGTCGCCGAGCTGCCCGGTAGGGTAGGGGCCGAGCTTTGCCCGCCGCCTGTCAGTCGGCGACGAGAAGGGGCCGTCGGGGCGCTGGGACTGGGCCTTGCGGAGCGCCAGACTGCGCTCTGGCTGGCTGACAGCCCTGCCCCGGAGCCGGGGAAGGGGCTGCGCTCTTCTGCCTGGGGCCTCTGGGCCTCCGCACCCTGGACAGCTTCCCTGGAGAGGGGTTGGAATTCGGGGAAAGGAAGTGGGCACTGTGCGTCCCATTGCCCCCTCGGGACCTAGCGAGATCTTGCCAAGTGGGTGGTGGACGTTGCTTCAGGGACCGAGGGAAGGGCTTCTAAAAAGAATGTTCGTCTGGAGCCGTAGTTGCTCTGCCCTGTTCGAGCTCCCTGGCTGTCGGAAGCGGAGTTGTTTGTTTTTAAAGGCGCATACCTCCTCCTGCTCCTGTCACTTCGGGACAAGTTAACAGCTTTCAGATCTGTTGCTAGACCAGCATGTTCCCTATCCAATCTATCTTGTTAGTATAGGTGGGTATAGGTTAGTATATTGTGGGTATCTGGGGAATGCTCTGTAGGTATACTCGATGGTGAAGTCAAAGTCAAATGTCTCCAAGCACTGTTTGAAGAGAGACAAGATTAACCTGACAATCGGGACTGTTGAGCGCCCTTTCCTCACCCTCGCATAGAATCGTTTTACCATTTAGAGTAAAAATAGTCATCTTAAAGGTACTAGGTAAAGGTTATGATTGTGCATCTGCAAAAGACCTGTGGTATAATAGGATATAAAATTCTTTATCACTGAACGAAATGATTATATAGAGATTGTTACTGGAAACATCAGAAATAGTTTTTATTAAGTTACTGCTTTTCTATTGTCTTAGGTTCGGCTTTAGAGTGTGGTGAAGGGTACTTTTCATGGTGCATGGAAGGAAAGCCAATGCGCAGGTAGGCATTTAGGAAGAAAATCTTCAGTTTCACTGACTGATATTCAGCATGTAATAATTCAGGGCTTCATTTAAATTTTTTTTTTAAAGGTTTTCAAATCTTACCAAATTCTGCTTGCAGCTAATGAGACCTGTTCTAAAATAAATCAAAAGTAATATCAGGAATTAATAGCCTTTTTAATAGAGTAAAATATAGTACTTAAATTTATAAAGAGTGCTATGAATTTCATGTAGTTATTTAAATTTTCCCTTTTGCTTGGTAACTTTTTGTAATAATCACTAAGTGTACCGTGATACCATATGGATTTATTATAGTTTTCAATTCCTTATAGAATGTAGAGGGTTCTGTTGCCATATAAAAATAATGATTATTTATAATACACTGTACTGAATGTCTAATTATGGTTTTGATTATTTCATTGATGTTCAATAATACACTTGTTCTGTTAATTAAAATAGCTGCATTGCAGAGAAGATTGTTCAAGGACTAAAAACGTATTGGACATAATAACTTAGTACATAGAAAAATAGAACAATGTGTGGGAAAATATAGACAGTTATAGGCCCTCCCAACCCTAGAATTTAGTAATGCTTTTTCTCAATCTGTTCTAACAAATAGGCCTAGAATTCTTATTGAAACAAAATCAACCCAGTTTTACTTCTTCATTTTTTAAACTCATTTTACATTTACCAAACTGTATTTAATCATGTTAATCAACATCAAAGATAAACAGCTCTGGCCGACACTGTTAAGAGAAGAAACATTTTATGATGGGACTATGACTTATAACTTAGAACCGAAAGCAAGACCCATAAAATGTATATCTTTTTCCAGGTCTGTTATTTTTTAGTTGACCTTGAGCTGTTCACCTTCTCTGTACCCCGGTTTACTCCTCTGATGTATCTGACCAGGATATTGGAAATTAATGAATGCTTTCAAATACTTTATATCTCCAGATGAAAAGATGTTTTGGATGTAACAAATGCCGTTATCTTATTTACATCTTACTCTACAATAGGAATAATATTTGACTGAAAATATGTGAAGTTAACAATACATATATTAAATGCTTCATCACTTCAACTTTTAACATGATTGCAAAAAACCACTGATTGCTTTTCATCCTCAGCTGCCATAAATGTCATATCTTATGTAATTGCTAAAATAAGAGCGTATTAATTTTTAGAAAGAGAAGGCACAGTGTGGGAATGTTTTTGGTTTATCAGTAATTTCTTTTTTCTTTTTTTTATAATATTTTTTTGATTTTATTTGTTTATTTTTCCCCCCAAAGCCCCAGTAGATAGTTGTATGTCACAGCTGCACGTCCTTCTAGTTGCTGTATGTGGGACGCGGCCTCAGCATGGCTGGAGAAGTGGCGCGCCGCTGCACGCCCGGGATCCGAACCCAGGTCGCCAGCAGCAGAGCGCGCGCACTTAACTGCTAAGCCACGGGGCCGGCCCAGTAATTTCTATATAAAATATTCGCTAATCACTCATACCTACCCTTTTTTCTTTTCTTGCTTTATTATGTAATACTACCAGTTATTCAAAATCATGTTTGAGAATTCTGGTGCTAGAGCCTGGCCTACCCATTGCTCTCTGGTTTTACTTTTACCTGCTGCCTACATTAAGTCATGGTCACACTTCCCTACCATTTCCTTGTTGGGCTGTGATTCTTGCTACTGCAACCTGGAAGGCAATCTCTGGAAAGTAATGTTGGGTTTATACTTAGCTGCTATTGGAGAAGCTTTGAATGAGAAGTAACTCCTTATATCGAGGTTATTTGAGTACGTGTTCATTCTCCCTACTAGAGTGTGAGCTCTTTGAGTCTCATATGTCTTCTGTATCTTTGCATCCCTGGCACCTAATGATCACTGAATAATTGTTTGAATGACTAAATGGTATCTGCACACTTTTCCTCTGCAAAATAAGAAAAAAAAAGCTATGACCAAGAAAAGATTGAAGATTGTTGTTAAAGGTATTCTAATGCTTAATTATAAAGTTTTATGAAATTGATTGGCATTTTATTAGTAAAGCTTCATTGCACTCATTTATTTAACTAGCTGTTATGTGTACATGATACAAAATTTAAAGATAAAATAGGATATTCAATGAAAAGTAAATCTCCCAATGCTGACCCCAGCTGTGTTTTCCTCTCCAGAGGCAACCACTGTAAACAGTTTCTTATGCATTCTTTCACAGACATTGTAGTGCATATACAAGCATATGTAGAATATCTCCCCTTTTTTAAAAACACTAATGTCAGCATATCATGCACATTCTTCTGTATCTTTGTTTTTTCACTTCACAAATTATCTTGTAGATTGTGACAAGTACATATAGACCCACCTTATTCTTTTTCATAGTTACATAGTATTCCATTGTCTATAGATACCGTAGTAACCAGTCCTTTTGAGAGACATTTAAGTTATTTCATATGTTTTGCTGCTACAACCAGTTCTGCAACAAATATCCTTGTAGGTGGTTTTTGCCCAAATGTGTAAGTAGAGAATAAATTTGTAGATATAAAATTGCCCAAAGAGTATGTTCATTTTAAAATTTTGGTAGATATTGACAAATTCCCCTCCTTAGAGATTATACCATTGTACAGTGTCACAAACAATGTGCCTATTTCTCAAGATACTATGTTTTAATCATTTGTTTCCTTTAGAGACACTAAAACACTTGCAATGTAATTCTTCTATCTTTCCTTAAATATATAAACAGGAGACGGAGCCTCATTTTCTTAGGAATTGGTCTATTCACTCGTCAAACATTTATATAGTACTTGTTCTATGCCTGTACACTGCATATATTACAGATGAAATGATGGAAAGACGTGTAAACAGACACCATAATAAAACAGGAACAGGATTTTAATAGAGATGTAAACACAGAGGAAGGAACCTCTGCTCTGAGGAGATGAGAAAAGCTTCATAGAGATAGTGATATTTCAGCTGGATCTTCTAGAAAGGATGGGAATTTGCCTTAAAGTAAAGAATGTACTTTAAAGGATAAAAATTTAAAGAAGAAAGATAATAAAAGACACCATAAACAGAAGGAACAGCTGTGCCAAAAAAAAGAAAAAAGACACCAAGACCTAGAAGTGTATGACATGTATGGAATGGTAAGTATATCTGGAATGTAAAGAATGTGGTGGAATAGGAAGGGGAAACGGGGAAAAATATGGGGAATGAGGCTACAACCATGGGAAAGAATTTGGCTTTAGCTTTTAGGTATTTAAGAGCCAATGGACATTGTTGTACAGATCAGATTTGTTCTTTGGGCTGATATTTAGGAAGATAGGGCGTGGACTAGAAAAGGGTAAGAAATGATGGCAAAGAAACTAGTTTAAAGGAGTTGTGGTAGTTGAGATGAAAGCTGATGAGGACCTGAAGTAGATCTGTGGTGTGGGGATTGAGAGAAGAGGATGGATTTGAGTGTTTGTTTAATGGTAAAATCAAAAGGATTTGGTGAATATAGAATGAGGAAGTAATGATATAAATGACTCCAGAGATTTCAGCTTGGGAAACTAGGTGCTGCCATGATGAGATCAAAAATACGGAAGAAGAACAGGTTTCAGTAAGCCAAGAATAGATTCTCTTTCTTACAGTTTAAGATTATTATGTCTAGGAAACACCCAGGTAGAGACAGCCAGCATGTAATTGGAATGTGGATCTGGGGCAGAAGAGCGGTTTGGGCTGCAGATTAAAAAAAAAAAAAAATTGTGAGTCATCAGTATGCAGGAGTTTCTTGAAGTTGTAGGCGTGAATGAGGGTAGAACAGAAAAGGAGGATGCCAAAGACAGAACCCTATGGAGTATCAGGGCTGTTTAAGGTGGAGCCTTAAAGTAAAGATTCTAAAATGGGTAAGAAGCTTTAGGTTCTTTGGGTCTTGTTTTATTTAATTGTATCTAGAGTTTTTATTGCTAATTTTCACTCATGGTGAAGATCAGATGAGCTTCTCCTTGAGTTCAACTTCAAAAGACAAAAATATCCCATTCAGATCTCATATCTTGAGAATCTCCTGGGGCCGGCCCCTGGCGTAGAGGTTAAGTGCGTGCGCTTCGCTGCTGGCGGCCTGGGCCCGGATCCCGGGCGCACACGGATGCACTACTTGTCAGGCCATACTGTGGCGGCGTCCCATATAAAGTAGAGGAAGATGGGCATGGATGTTAGCCCAGGGCGAATCTTCCTCAGCAAAAAAAAAGAGGAGGATTGGCATGGGTGTTAGCTCAGGGCTGATCTTCCTCACAAAAAAAAAAAAAAAAAGTTTAGAATTTCCTATTTATTCTAGTCAGTCTAAAAGGTATGCTTAAAAATAGTAGTATAAGATATACCTGCTTGATCTGGCTGTTCCTTGGTGTGGCATGCAGTGTAGGTTGGCTTGCCCAACAGCTCTCCCTCTTTTCCTTTCTCTACTATATAGACACAAGAAAATTAACTATTATGCTTGATATCTTAATCTTCTTTGCATTTTGGGATGGCTGTGTAACACAGTGCTGCCGGTGAGATGTCAGTGGAAGTTGCTGAGAGGTATCCTAGGAAGGCTTTTGCTTTCCTGATATAGAGGGAGACCAACCTTACTTGCATGGCCATTTGCCCTTCCTCCTTCATCTTGCCTTGATTGCTGGGCCAAGGCACCCAAAGCTGACACTTATTTTATACAATAAGGATTGAGGAGATGTCTTGGGGCTGAAGGATTCATGACCTATTTACAGATTAAGAGGTTAACAGCCTGTCTTTATGGTATAGAATCAGGTATGGAATGTAGTGCCTAGTGGGTGCCCTTCTAATAAGCAGAACTGGCACTTTGAGATGTTATTTCTGTTTTAAGGATTTGTATACTCAAGTCTTTAGCTCTCTCTATTAAAGTGTGTTAGGATTTTGAATGAGGGTCATTTCAGCTGAATCTTCTTTTTAAGAGCAGGCTATTAATTTCCAAATTAAAACAAAATTTTTGAAGTATAAAAGGAGAGATGTTCATTTAGATAGGGAGCACAATTCCAGGCTAAGGAAAGATTCTGCAGATCTTTGGATTAAGAGATAAAACTTGATTATAAATGCTTTAGAAGCAGAGACTACGTTTTCTAAACTTTTTATTGTGCTTGATTTCAAACTATCTTAGCCACTTACAGAAAATGACTTTCTTCAATTAAGAGTATTACTTTTGGAGTAGAAGATCTAAGGAATGTGTGACATGATAGCCCTGAAATTTGAAGTTGACTCACATATTTTGGGTGGGTAGAAATGTTATTTACCTAGGGAGGTACCAAAAATTATAACGTTCCTTTGGTAAATGTGAAGTATATTTAAGATATTTGATTTGTTCTTTGGTTTGTACTTCCTACATGCAATGATTTCATTATTCCCTCTTACTATCATTTTAGGAGATATCAGTATTCATGGGAACGACCCATCCCTTTACCTAGCCTGCATTTCCCTGACTTCCTAAATTCTTGTGACTTTCACCTTCACTCACTTCAACAATTCATTCCTACTGTCACTCAGAAAAATTCTCTTTTTGAAATCGTAAGTCCTAATAACTTGTTTTCTGACCATAACCTCTTGAACACCCACTTTCTCAGTTCTTTGACATAGTCGGAATCAACATGCCTTTCCCCCTTCTGTTTTCACACAGTTCGCTTCTGCAACCACTGCAACTGTTTTCTAGCCATCACTCAACTCCCTAGTTTGTCTGTGGCATTTCCCCACTCTAGATTAATGCAGGTATTTATATTCTCTGATTTGGGCTGTTGATTACTTGGGCTGGATAAAACCAGCCACAGGGAACTCATGCTACTATATTCAGTCTTTAATATCATTTGGGCCAACAGTGTTATCCAACAATATTTCTGTGAGTCTCTAGTCAATGCTTACTCATTCCTCACAGCAGCTATTTCACATCCTTACTCATTCTTCGCATGATCCTGTTACCACTCCACTCACTGGTAGCAAATGACCTACTCCCCCAATTCCCAACTTCACAGAAAAAATAGAGACCATCAGGTATGAACTTCCTGAAGCTCCTGATGCCTCCTTACCCCAAGATAAATGTATCTGTTTCCACATTATCTTCCCTCCCACTCTTCCTCTGATCTCTTATGGTGAGCCCTTCTTCCTTTTGTCAAAGATCCATTCCTCTGTATTTTGGTTCTGTATTCCCACTCTTTAAGGATCTTGCTGCATCATTTATTCTCTCCCTCTTTACTTATTTTTTTAAACTTCTCCCTCCTTCTGGTTCTTTGCATCGGTATGTAATCATTTTCCAGTCTTTCCCCTCTTTAAATAGACATAGTACTGTATGTCTCTTCTTTTCACAGCCAAGCTTCTTTCTAGAAATACTTCATACTCTCTGTCTCTTTCTTCACTTCTATTGACCACTGCCATTGAATACCTCAGATTTTTACTGAATGTTTAGAGATAATGGAGGAGGTCATAAGGTTTTGTGGCCCTTCATCATTTTCTCACTGACTGTCTCTCTCCTTAGATCACAACCTGCCACCATTTTTAATCAGTCTCCCTTTCCTTTCTCTTCTGTTATAACTCTCCCTCTCTCCCCCTAAAACTTTCTCCCTTCTGAATTACTATTACTTTATTATACTGAGCAGTTTAGTTCTATTTGTTACAATCCCGATACCTCTAGAAAAAGAGGTTAAAAAACAAAATCCTCAGATATCTTTAGGTAGTTCATATAAATGTATAGCATAGTTTCATGTAAGACAAAGAGTGAGGGGGACTGTGGTGAACTAAGAGTATAAGCCCTCCTAATGATATTCAAATTCAATTTCAATTTCAAAACAAAACAAACCAAAAACTACTGCAAACAGAACTCTTCTATTGGTCTCTATCATCCCAAGGGGCCCCCACCTTGCCTTTTATAATTAAAAGGCCTAAATACATGTTTTCTTAAAAGCACCATCTGTCTCTGAGATGAATGCTGCTCTTTTCCCCAGAATATAAAGGAACAATAATTGAAAAATGTTAATAGCAATTTTTTTCTTCCATTATATGTAGAGATTCAGATGTAGCAATTTCTTTTCTTTTTTTTTTTTTTTTGTGAGGAAAATCAGCCCTGAGCTAACATCCATGCTAATCCTCCTCTTTTTGCTGAGGAAGACCGGCTCTGAGCTAACACTTATTGCCAATCCCTCTCCTTTTGTTTTTCCCCCAAAGCCCCAGTAGATAGTTGTATGTCATAGCTGCACATCCTTCTAGTTGCTGTATGTGGGACGTGGCCTCAGCATGGCCGGAGAAGCGGTGCGTTGGTGCGCGCTCGGGATCCGAACCGGGCTGCCAGTAGCAGAGCGCACGCTCTTAACCGCTAAGCCACAGGGCCGGCCATGTAGCAATTTCTTAAACTGATTTCCATGTATAATATCTGATGCCTGCTGTACAGAATTTTTTAGATTTATTGACATTTTAGTAAATGTGGATCCTTCTTGTTTTATTTGATTTTATGTGTTTGACAAAGACTTTGCTCTTACATTTCTTTTTCCTTTATAGCTGCATTTTGAATCATTGCTTTCTCCACTCTGTTATTTCCCTTCAATTTAGGTCAATGTATTCTTTTTGTGAAAAACGACTTCCACTGAGAAAGAGATTTTATTTTATTAGTCAAATTTTATTAGCCAATTATTAGTCAAGCTGTAATGTGTGTTAAAATTACCTGCTTGCTAAATACAGATTTTGGAGCCACACCCCCAGAGATTCTGATTCTCTAGCCCCTCTTAAGAATCTGCATTTTTATCTAGCACCCCCATAAATCTAGTGTCAGAGAAACACAATATTTGAAAACTTAATATAACGGCCTGATAGGAATTGGGCAATCAGCCAGTGAAGAAACAGTATCTAGGCTTCTTCCCACAGTTTCACTGCATTTGAAAGAAAAGGCACAAATTCAAATCATAATTCTCAATCTATCAGTACAGTATTTAGAAAATCTGATGATAATGGAGGAAGATCCTCTCTATACAGGAGTAGTTACCAGTCAAAGCAAGGGTAAATGTCTGTGTTCAAATTGGTTAGTAAATTTAGAATGTGTGGCTAATTTTACTGTTGCACATTTTAACTACTGTTTTTGATATCAGAATGTTTGATGCTGAAAGTAACACAAAGTCTTGACTCAATTAGCTTAATCGATGTAGAAATCTTTTAGTATTTACATAACAGGAAGGCCACAGGTAGGTGAGCTCCAGGGTTTGTTGATGCAATGGCTTGATAATATCATCTTGGACCCACGTTCTCTCTGTCTCTCCAATGGAGCTTCTGCAATATCAGCTTCATCCTAACCTAAAACTGATCTCCTTTTAACACCCTGTGGGTGAAACTCGCCCTAAATCGTGGAATATAAGTCTGTTCCTATAGTTTGATGACCCACTTAGTTAAGAGAATGCCATCAGCAATTGATTTATGAGAATTCAGGATTCATCCTTACAGCTGGGGACGTGGTCAGCTTCCCCTGAAGCACATGGCTAGAGAGGAACAAAATCAAGATTATGTTAAAGTTTGAGAGAGTTGATAGTAAAATATGCTATTAATAGAATTTATCTTGAAGTTATGCTTTTCATCAGTGCTTTTCTGTCCCAGAATTGACAGTCATCTTTTGGGAGAAGATAAAAGCTCTATTTGGTCTCCCTAGTTTGTTAACTGTGGATAGGGTTCAGAATAATCCTTTCACTTGCCTCCTTCAACCTTAAAATACATGTAGATTAGTTTTGCAAATTAAGTTAATAAAAATGTTATTTGAGTTCATTTTCTTTTTGTGTATGTTTTTGTGTATATTAGTAATCTCATTAGTTCAGTATTGAGATAGAAATCCACAGATTCAAAAAGCAAATAATTTGAGATCCTCTAGTTTCTCTAGATGAATTTTTACTTGGACAATGAAGCTTGCTCCCCCAAACCTTTAATTATAACCTTTCCTAGGGTTCTGTCCTGTCCTGGGGAACAGTTCACACTTCAGTTTACCACCCCACCCCTCAGGTCTTTAGAGGGTTTATTCAGACTTCAAACAAAGAAGTTGTGAATATAGATGTGATGAGGCATGAACACAGTCTATTTCTAGGACCCTTATTATAATTTCCCTTCAAAGGTGCCCAGAAAAATATACAGGAAAAAAAAAAACACTTTTATGCCAGTAGAATCCTGTGGATGTAATGAGAATGATGGAGGATGTGGGGTTAGATTTTTAAAAGTACACATTTACAAAAAATAACAGAACCACAGGAGAAATAATGTATAGAATTAAATACAACTTCTAGAATTAAATTGCTAGAATTAAATACAATTTTTCAGAATATTTAAAATGAGGTACCCTTTAAAGTCTCAGCCTACCAGTGATCCCTTTTCTTCTTCCTTTTCATTCTCCTAAAAGAGCAACATAGTCCAGCCACATGGCAGTGCGCTTGCTTTTTCTCTCATCTAGGAATAACAACCACATAAATCAGATTGCCAGGGACATTTCTGTTTCAAATACTCAATCCAGTTGCCCAAGACAGCTTGGGGTAAAAAAGCACTGACTTTGAAGTCAGAGGACCTACATTCAGACAAATCTCAACACTGTGACTCCTTGTGAGGTAAGTGTAATTATCTCCACATTACAAATGATGAACTTGTGGATCAGAGAGGTTAAGTAATTTGCCCAATATTATACCTAATAAATGATGGAGCTAAGGTTTCAACCTATGTTTGCCTGGCTACAAACCTGGTATTCTTTCAAGAGAGCTAGACAAGAAAGTTTGGAGGATATAGTTTATTTGGCAGGAAGAAAAGTTGAATTCATTTAACAACTGTTTAATGAGCACTGTATCTAGGTGTTGGGGTGAAACAGTGAGCAAAAGAGAGCAGAGGCCTTGTTCTCACGGAGCTTAATGTTCTAGTTGGGGAGAAGGCCAATATATTATGTCAAGAGGTAATATATTTATGAAGAGAAATTAAACAGGTAAATATAGAGTGGTGGGGATAGAAGATGCTATTTCATGTAAGGTGGCCTGATAAGTTGACATTTGAGCAGAAATCTAAAAGAAATGAGGGAGTGAGCTCTGCAGATATTTAGGGGAAGAACCTTTCAGGAAGAAGGAATAAGGCTCTAAAGCAAGAGAAGCCTTGGCTTGTCCCAGAAATAGCAAGAAAGTCTGTGTGACTAGAGAACAGTAAGCAAGAGGAAAGTAGTAGGAGATGAATACAGAGAGTTAGCCAGGGGAAGAGTCATGTAGAGGCTGGTAAACCTTACAGGCTTTCTTTTTTGTGTTTTGTTTTGTTTTTATTATTTTATTGAGGTCATAATGGTTTATAACATTGTGAAATTTCAGGTGTACATTATTATTTATCAGTTTCTGTATAGACTGCATCATGCTTACCACTAATAGTCTAATTTTTATCCATCACCATACATATGTTCCCCGTTACCCCTTTTGCCCACCCCCAACCCCTTTCTCCTCTTGTAACCACTAATCTGTTCACCTTATCTGTGTGTTTGTTTATGTTCCACATATGAGAGAAATCATGCGGTGTTTGTCTTTCTCTGTCTGGCTTGTTTCGCTTAACATAAGACCCTCAAGGTCCATCCATGTTGTTGCAAATGGGACAAATTTGTCTTTTTTATGGCTGAGTAGTATTCCGTTGTATATATATACACCACTCTTCTTTATCCATTCATCAGTTGATGGGCACTTGGGTTGCTTCCACATCTTGGCTAGAGTGAATAATGCTTCAGTGAACATAAGGGCACATAAGTCTTTTTGAATTGTTGATTTCAAGTTCTTTAGATAAATACCCAGTAGTGGGATAGCTGGGTCGTATGGTATTTCTATTTTTAATTTTTTGAGAAATCCCCATATTGTTTTCCATAGTGGCTGCACCAGTTTGCATTCCCACCAGCAGTGAATGAGAGTTCTCTTTTTTCCACATCCTCTCCAACATTTGTTATTTTTTGTCTTGGTAACTATAGCCATTCTAACAGATGTAAGGGAATAACTCATTGTAGTTTTAATTTGCATTTCCTTGATGATTAGTGATGTTGAACATCTTTACACATGCCTGTTGGCCACCTGTGTGTCTTCTTTGGAAAAATATCTGTTCATATCCTCTGCCCATTTTTTGATCAGGTTGTTTTGGTTGTTGTTGTTGAGTTGTATGTGTTCTTTATATATTTTGGAGATTAACCCCTGTCAGATATATGATTTGCAAATATTTTCTCCCAGTTGGTGGGTTTTCTTATTTTGTTCCTGGTTTCCTTTGCCTTATGGAAGCTTTTTAGTCTGATGTAGTCCCATTTGTTTATTTTTTCTTTTGTTTCCTATGCCTGAGTAGACATGGTATTAGAAAAGATGCTGCTAAGACTGATGTCAAAGAATGTACTGCCTATATTTTCTTCTAGGAGTTTTATTGTTTCACATCTTACCTTCAAGTCTTTAATCCATTTTGAGTTAATTTTTGTGTATGGTGTAAGATAGTGGTCTACTTTCATTCTTTTGCATGTGGCTGTCCAGTTTTCCCAGCACCATTTATTGGAGAGACTTTCCTTTCTCCATTGTATGTTCTTGGCTCCTTTGTCAAAGATTAGCTGTCCATAGATGTATGGTTTTATTTCTGGACTTTCAATTCTGTTCCATTGATCTGTATGCCTGTTTTTGTACAGTACCATGCTGTTTTGATTACTGTAGCTTTGTAGTATATTTTGAAGTAAGGGATTGTGATGCTTCTAGCTTTGTTCTTTTTTCTCAGGATTGCTTTGGCTATTCGTCTTTTGTTGTTCCATATAAATTTTAGGACTCTTTGTTCTATTTCCTTGAAGAGTGTCATTGAGATTCTGATTGGGATTGCATTGAATCTGTAGATTGCTTTAAGTAATGTGGACATTTTAACTATGTTTATTCTTCTCATCCATGTGTATGGAATATCTTTCCATTTCTTTATGTCATCTTCTATTTCTTTCAGTAATGTCTTACAGTTTTCAGTGTATAGGTCTTTCACCTCCTTGGTTAAATTTATTCCTAGATATTTTATTTTTTGTTGTGATTATAAATGAGATTGTATTCTTGAGTTCTCTTTCTGTTAGTTCATTATTAGAGTATGGAAATGCAACCAATTTTTGTAAGTTGATTTTGTACCCTGCGACTTTGCTGTAGTTCTTGATTATTTCTACTAGTTTTCTGATGGATTCTTTAGGGTTTTCTATATAGAATGATGTCATCTGCAAACAGCGAGAGTTTCACTTCTTCCTTACCAAGTTGGATACCATTTATTTCTTTTTCTTGCCTAATTGCTGTGGCCAAAACCTCCAGTAGTATGTTGAATAGGAGTGGCAAGAGTGGGCACCCTTGTCTTGTTCCTGTTCTCACAAGGATGGCTTTTAGTTTTCACTGTTGAGTATATGTTGGCTATGGGTTTGTCATATATGGTCTTTATTGTGTTGAGGTACTTTCCTTCTATACCCATTTGATTGAGAGTTTTCATCATAAATGGATGTTGGATATTGTCAAATGCTTTCTCTGCATCTGTGGAGATGATCATGTGATTTTTATTCCTCATTTTGTTAATGTGGTGTATCACATTGATTTGTGGATGTTGAACCATCCCTGTGTCCCTGGTATAAATCCCACTTGATCATGGTGTATGATCCTTTTAATGTATTGCTGTATTCAGTTTGCCAATATTTTGTTGAAAGTTTTTGCATCTATGTTCATCAGTGATATTGGCCTATAATTTTCCTTCTTTGTGTTGTCCTTGTCTGGCTTTGGGATCAGGGTGATGTTTGCCTCATAAAATGAGTTAGGAAGCAGTCCGTCTTCTTCAATTTTTTAGATTAGTGTGAGAAGTGTAGGCATTAAATCTTCTTTGAATGTTTGATAGAATTCTCCAGAGAAGCCATCTGGTCCTGGACTTTTGGTTTTGGGGAGGTTTTTGATTACTGTTTCAATCTCTTTACTTGTGATTGGTCTGTTCATATTCTCTATTTCTTCTTGATTCAGTTTTCGGAGGTTGTATGAGTCTAGGAATTTATCCATTTCTTCCAGATTGTCCGATTGGTTAGCATATAGTTTTTCATGGTATTCTCTTATAATCCTTTGTATTTCTGTGGTATCCGTTGTAATTTCTCCTCTTTCATTTCTAATTTTATTTATTTGAGCCTTCTTTCTTTTTTTCTTAGTGAGTCTGGCTAAGGGTTTGTCAATTTTGTCTATCTTCTCAAAGCACCAGTTCTTAGTTTCATTGATTCTTTCTATTGTTTTTTAGTTTCTATTTCATTTATCTCTGCTCTAATTTTTGTTATTTCCCTCCTGCTGACTTGGGCTTTGTTTGTTCTTCTTTTCCTAGTTCTGTTAGGTTTAGTTTAAGATTACTTATGTGAGATTTTTCTTTTTTGTTAAGGTGGGCCTGCATTGCTATGAATTTCCCTCTTAGGACTGCTTTTGCTGCATCCCATAAGACTTGGTATGATGTATTTTCATTTTCACTTGTCTCCAGATATTTTTTGATTTCTCCTTTGATTTCTTCATTGATCCATTGGTTGTTCAGTAGCATGTTCTTTAGTCTCCACGTATTTGTGATTTCCCCAGCTTTTTTCCTGTAGTTGATTTCTAGTTTCATAGCATTATAGTCAGAAAAGATGCTTGATGTGATTTCAGTCTTCTTAAATTTATTGCAGCTTGCCTTGTTTCCCAACATGTTTTTGTCTATCTTTGAGAATGTTCTATGTGCACTTGAGAAGAATGTGTATTCTGCTTTTTTTGAATGGGTGTTCTATATATATCTATTTCAAGTCCATCTGGTCTAGCTTTTCATTTAATTCCACTATTTCCTTGTTGACTTTCTGTCTGGATGATCTATCCATTGATGTAAGTGGGGTGTTGAGGTCCCCTACTGTTGCTGTTAATTTCTCCCTTTAAGTCTGCTAAAAGTTGCTTTATGTACTTTGGTCCTCCTGTGTTAGGTGCATATTTATTATTAAATGTTATGTCCTCATGGTGGAATTTCTCTCTTATCATTATATGCTGCCCCTCTTTGTCTCTTATTGCCTTTTTTATCTTGAAGTCTGCTTTGTCTGATATAAGTATGGCAACACCTGCTTCCTTTTGTTTACCATTTGCTTGGAGTATCGTCTTCCATCCCTTCACTCTGAGCCTGTGTTTGTCTTTAGAGCTGAGATGTCTTTCCTTCAGGCAGCATATTGTTGGGTCTTGTTTTTTAATCCATCCCACTACTCTGTGTCTTTTTATTGGAGGATTCAGTCCATTTACATTTAGAGTGATTATTGATATATGAGGGCTTAATACTGTCATTTTATCACTTGTTTTTGGTTGTTCTATATTTCCCTTGTTTTGTGTCCTGTGTATTTCTGACTGCCATTTCAGTTTGGTGATTTCCTATGATGGTTTTCTCAGTTTTCTCTTTATTTATCATTTATGTCTCTGTTCTTATTTTTTGTTTATGGTTACCATGAGGTTTGTATAGAAGATCTCATAGATTCTGTAGTCCATTTTCTGGTAGCCTCTTATCTCTTTAGCCGAAGCAGGTTCCATCCCTTTCCTCTTCTCCATCTAAGTTATTGTTGTCACAACTTATTCCATTTTGTGTTGTAAGTTTGTGATTAAAATGAAGTGTTTATAGTTTTTGTTTGTTTTTTGTGAGGAACACTGGCCCTGAGCTAACATCCGTTGCCAATCTTCCTCTTCTTGCTGAGGAAGATTAGCCCTGAGCTAACATCTGTACTCATCTTCCTCTATTTTGTATATGGGATGCCACCACAGCATAGCTTGATGAGTGGTATGTAGGTCCATGCCCGGGATCCGAACCTGCAAACCCCAGGCTGCCGAAGCCAAGCACAGGAACTTAACCACTACACTACCAGGCTGACCCCATAGTTATTTTTTATGCTTTCCTTCCTTTTATCTTTAGGTTAGCAAACAATTATAAAATTATTCTCATAGAGAGGTGCAGTTTTCTGATTTTGTCTGTCTATCTCCTTGCTCAAAGCTTTGTAAACCTTTTCCTTTTTGTTTTAGATATGAAGGCTTTCTTGATCATTTCTTGTGGGGGGGGTGCATCTTGTAGTGATCAACTCCCTCAGCTTTTGTTTATCTGGTAAAGTTTTTATTTCTCCATCATATCTGAAGGATAGTTTCACTAGATAGAGTATTCTTGGCTGAAAGTTTTTGTCTTTCAGCATTTTGAATAAATCATTCCACTCTCTGCTAGCCTATAAGGTTTCTGCTGAGAAATCCACTGAACGCCTGATAGGGGTTCCTTTGTAGGTTATTTTCTTCTGCCTTGCTGCCCTTACTACTTTTTCCTTTTCATTGATTTTGCCAGTTTTACTGAAAATGCCTTGGAGAAGGTCTTTTTGCATTGATGTAATTAGGAGTTCTATTGGCTTCATTACTTGTAATTCTAGTTCCTTCCCCAGGTTTGGGAAGTTCTCAGCTATTATTTCTTTGAACAAGCTCTCTGCTCCTTTCTCCCTGTCTTCTCCCTCTGGAATACTTATAATCCTTATGTTGCATTTCCTAATTGAATTGGGTATTTCTCAAAGAGTTTCTTCATTTCTTTTTAGTCTTCGTTCTCTCCTCCCCTCTATCTGAAGCATTTCTATATTTCTGTCCTCTAAATTACTAATTCTTTCCTCCATAATGTCAGCTCTGTTTTTTAAGGATTCTAGGTTGTTTTCTATCTCATTCATTGTGTTCTTCATCTCCAGCATTTCTGTTTGGTTTTTTTTTTTTTAGAGTTTCAGTCTCTTTTCTGAAGAATTCCTTCTGCTCCTTATTCCCAAGTTCATTGAACTATCATTCTGAGTTTTCTTGTAACTCGTTGAGTTTCTTTATGATGACTATTTTGAGTTTTCTGTCATTTAGATTGTAAATTTCTGTGACTTCAGGATTGGTTTCTTGAGACTTTTCATTTTCCTTCTGGTCTGGAGTGTTAATGTATTTCTTCATGGTGTTTGATCGAGTGGACCTTTGCTGACGCATAGTGGTAGTATCTGCTTGCAAATTCCGCCTGCCACCACTGGGGGCGTGAGAGACAGGAGCTGTGTTTTCTGAACCCACAGCATCCATTGGAAGTTGTGCCTATAGGGCTCTCTGTGTTTGCCCACTGACCGCCACTGCTTCACACACGCAGGCCTAGGCGTTCTGGTGCAGAATTGCTGCCCTGGCTGACCGGCTGAGCTGCTGTGCCAGATGCGGGGGAGGGTCACTTTCTTTCAAGCATGTGATCCCACGCGATCTCACTCTGCACTCACTGGCAGCCCACCTGGGCTGCTCGGCTTGGTGGGGGCACCCATGTGATGGCTGAGCTGCCTCGGTATGGAACTTCCCACAGGCTGGTAAGCAACTCTGAGAGTGAAAGCATTCCTGCAGAGGGCTGCCTGTTCTCCCGTCTCCTCTCAGAGTCACGCACCAGCTGCTGCATGAGGTCATGTGCCCTAGATCACTGCCACTGGGGAGGGGGAGGAGATCTGCTTACTCCTTCCACTACTTTCCAGGGATCCAGACATATGGCTGTGTGGCTCTCTCAGACATCCTGTTGTGCTGAGTGCATGTCCTCTGTTGGTTAGTGAATGACCTTTTTGTTGTATATTGGGGGGAGAGACTAAGGGATCAGCTCACTCCACCATGATGCTGACGTCACTCCCTCCCCAGCACTCCCTGCTCCAGGCTTTATTTTGCACTTGATTGTTTAAAGGATTTTGAGTAGAGGAGTGGCATAATCTGACTTTTCTAAAGGATCACTTGGTTGTTTAGAGAAGAGAATATAAACTGGCAAAGGTGGAAGCAAGAAGACCACTTATGAGGCTATTATAAAAAAGAGTGAGGATAGCCTGAAGTAGAGTGCGGCTAGTGGAGATGTAGAGAAATAGCTGGATTCTAGGTATTATTTGGAGGTAGAATGACAGGAAATTGCTGATGAATTGGATTTAAGGGTGTGTGGAAGGAAAGGAGCTCCAAGATTTTTGACATGAGTGACTAGAAGAATGCAGTTGCCTTTTATTAATGTGGGGAAGACTAGAGAAGAGACATGTATGAGAAGGTAGAGAGTCAAGGAGTCAGTTTTAGATATGTCATTGAGATATATTAAGATTGAGTGATAATAAGACATTCATACGGATCTGATGTTAGAACTTATCCAGGTAGGAGATAAAGATCCTTTCACATATGAGTGATGGGAGATTAGATGAGCTCCCCAAAGAATGTGTACAGAGAGCAGAGAGGACCAGAACTTTGGAGAATGACCATATATAAGAGAATTCCTTCCAAGTTTGCAAACCAGACAGTTGATAAGAGTATAGAAATTACCCGTTAGTGAAAGTCAGAATCTCTACTAATGCAGTAATAAAGCACAGGGCTTTTTTTTGCTATCGTTTGTTCTTTTAAAAGAAAAAAGTAGATATATAGAAATTAACTTCCATATTGTACATAGGAGAGATAAAAAATTGTTTACATCTGAGTTCAACAGTACCATCTTTATGTACATAATTAAAGTTGCAACAAAAATGCTTTAATTTCAATCTGCACTATCAGTATTATAATAGGAACTTTTGAATTGATCTTGTCTTTAATTGTGATTCTCTTTTAAAGAAGCTTAATTGTACCACTGTTAACCAGGTGATTTATATTTTCAGCATCTATTGTGTACAGGCACCATTAAGCACTGTGATCAAAAGCTTACTTGAGGGCCGGCCCAGTGGCTTAGCGGTTAAGTGCACGCGCTCCGCTACTGGCGGCCTGGGTTCGGATCCCGGGCGCGCACTGATGCACCGCCTCTCCGGCCATGCTGGGGCCGCGTTCCACATACGGCAACTAGAAGGATGTGCAGCTATGACATACAACTGTCTACTGGGGCTTTGGGGGAAAAAAAGGAGGAGGATTGGCAATAGATGTTAGCTCAGAGCTGGTCTTCCTCAGCAAAAAAAGAGGAGGATTAGCACAGATGTTAGCTCAGGGCTGATCTTCCTCACCAAAAAAAAAAAAAAGATCTCCAATTAAAAGCTTACTTGATTGTTTATGTTGGTGGTGAAAGTTATCCTTTAACTGCTCAGCTTTATGTTTTAGTCTTTAAATTGTCAGGCATAAACAGTGCTGTTTCTACCAGCTGTCAGGAATTACGAAGAGTTTATACTCTAGAATACAGAATCACCTGTGGGCTGAAGCCAAGCATAGAAAGATTGAATTTATAAGTACTTTGGAAAAACAGGTTGCTATTGGAGAAAGGAAGAACCGTATTCTTTGTTTTCAGGTTATGACTTTGTAATGTAAATGCAGTTTCTTCTTCCCAAAATGTGCTTTAGATTCTCCTCTCCTTCCCAGGGCACTTTTTCAACACTAGTGCTTTGTTATAGTACTGTAGTTCTCATCAGTGCTACAGCTTTGAGGGTGGTAAAGTGCTATTGTTCCTTGCAGGCCAGATATTAGACTATCTCAATATAGGCATAGATGATTAGCCTCTGAGATGCACATGAGTGGCCTAAAGCCCAGTGATCAGAATGCTGGAGTCACCTACCCCCCTTTTAAATAAGATGATACCTGTGGAAGAATTATTTGTTAGAAGACTGCTTTGTGAGTATAGGATCAGAAACAGAAATATAATGATCTGGAGCATGAGTGTAGGGTATTTCACCAAAGCTCTGGGAAAACCCAACGTGATATCCCTACTACTGTGTAGTAACCTGACAGTTCATGCCAGTCAGGTCTAGGATCTTTCCAGTATAAACAAATACTTTACCAATTTTGCCTTTCTGAACCACATTTTTTATCCTTTTTGCCCTCCTTCCAGTTATTCATGTATCTCCCCTTCTAGATAATTAGGTTCTCTGATTGCCACTTTGTACTTTATATTCCTTTAATTTTCCTCAGTTCATAACAAAATACTTTGTAAATTATATGCAATTAGTAAATATTTGTTAAAAGGATAATTACCATCTTAACTGAGAGGCATAGATTCTCTTTTCTCTGCATGTTGATAGATACAATGTGATGATTATGAAAATCCAAATATCTTAGTTCTGATTATTTGTCAATAATTTAAGTTTGTGGCATTTACCTAGTAAGTTAGCACCTGAATTTCTGCATAAGAAAGATGAATATAAGGTATAAATTTGCTTCTCTTATGTATTATCTGGAATAACTTTTTAAAATGTAATAAACCCTTGACTATGTTTTAGAAATATTTAAAGATAATTCTGAAAATTTCTTAGACCATTTCAGTTGTTTTTAGCTAGAAAAGACTTAGGTTCAGTTTTGTTATGCTTATTTTCTTAAACCTGAAATTCATTTTGTAGGCCTCTTTTACCAAGTTTCTTGTCTCTTATAATAGTCAATGATGAAGTTCTTTATGATGACTGGATCAAAAAAAAATCTGCATTTAGTGCAGCTTCTTAGGCTTTTAAAAAAGAGTTGTACAGAAATTTGGATAATCCATAAGAAAAAAACCAAAATCTTATTTTGAATTGGTAAATAATCCTACAACCCCCCCCCCCAGCATTCACATGAATCACAGTTATTAAATATTTACAGTACCTCAGGAGATAGCTGTGGTTTATCCAAAAGCATCAGGAGACCTGCTCTACTATTGAAAGCTTCATGATTTTGAGCAAGTCATCTAACCAAATCAGTTTTTTCATCTGTTAAAGGAAGGTATTACGTTAGATGATCCAGTGATCCATTCTGTTCCAAATCTAGATCTCCACTCTTCAAGCTGGGTAACAGACTATGCCAAGCAAGGCAGGGCAGTTTTTGTATTTAAAGACTTGTGAAGAACATCAGCCTGTAAAATGTACAAACACATATATACCCTGATCCTATAATGCAGTGTTTATCAAATTTAAGAAATTTGTAGATCTCCCCTTTTTTTCATCTCCCTTTTTAAAGGAAAATAATTCTTACAGCCTCTCAAGAGTATGTCCTTTACCACAGTTCGGGTAACACGTACTTAAATATACAGGAAATGCCCAAATTACAGACTTCCTAAATCTATATATACAGGTAGCTCCCTAAGCTCCAGCCATCACCCCTCCCAAAAGCCACCAAAACAACAGCAACTAGAAATCTTAGAGCAGTCCCAAAATGAGAGATGTTCTTTTCCTTCTCCTTATAGCTCTTGACCCTTGTGGCTTGGGACTTCAAAACTCAGGTCAGAACACTATGTCACTGTCTTTTAAACTTTTTTGCTATAACCTACAGCTTACGAAGGGACCCAATTATACAAATATATATGAATTTATATGTGTACAAACATACACACAATTGAAACATACTTAACTAAATGGAATGTATGCCAATATTTTTTCTTCTGTTTCATTTTTTAGTGCTTCTTGTGATGACTGAATTGATTTTACAACTAAACCTAGCCCCCATTTACAGCACTGTTACTATAGAAAAATACAAACCTCCAAACAGCCAATATAAAATTAAACTTTTAGAAAAGTATTAGTTTGTAAAGTGAGGAATGTCTATATGGATCTCTACATTTCTTTTATGATTACAGTAAAAATTCATTGATTCTGATTTGGCAGGAGCAATTGGACACATATATAGCATTTTTAAACAAATGAGGCTTATTGTCACATTTAATATCTCTAGCCCCAAATTAGTCTAACAAAATCTTTGTCTGGAGGCTCTTAAGAGTCCTGCTAAATAAATAAATATTTCACCTGCCATTTTCTTTACCACTTTAATGTTCATACACTGTGACGAAAGGATTTCTAAGTAAAAATAAACTTGAATCCAGACTTGCTGAATTATCATTAATTCAAAATTCACTTAAATATTAATTGAAACACATTAACTTAGGTTGGATTTTTAATATGAATAAGCATAACCACCTTATCTGAAAGGAATGTAGATAAGTTCTGTTACTACAATAGCTACAATTTAAAATGGTTAATATGTAGCAAGCACTGAACTCAAAGCTTTTATCTACATTATCTCCTTTACTCCTTGCCTTAGGTAGATACTTACCCATTTTAGAGCTAAAGAAACTCAGGATTAGAGAGGAAAAGTAACTTGTCCAGTAATTGTCAGTACTAGGATTCCAATCCACATCCATCTGATTCCAGAGAGTGCTTTGAAACTTTATGGTAGCTATAGCTGTAAAGACTCAAATAAATATAAAAATTATAAAACAGAATAGCCGTAGTACCCAACTGTCAGAACTATTAGACTTGGGGGAAAAAAAGAAAAGAAAAAAAAATTTTTTTTTTTTTTGAGGAAGATCAGCCCTGAGCTAACATCCATGCTAATCCTCGTCTTTTTGCTGAGGAAGACCGGCTCTGAGCTAACATCCATTGCCAATCCTCCTCCTTTTTTTTTTTTCCCCCAAAGCCCCAGTAGATAGTTGTATGTTATAGTTGCACATCCTTCCAATTGCCGTATGTGGGACGGGGCCTCAGCATGGCTGGAGAAGCGGTGCGTCGGTGCGCGCCTGGGGTCCGAACCCGGGCCGCCAGTAGCGGAGCGCACGCATTTAACCACTAAGCCACGGGGCCGGCCCAAGAAAAGAAATCTTAATTTAAGATGCTGTAAATGTTTTAAGGCATCTTTGGTTTGACTTAGTCCAACTTATGCAGGAGAAGTAGTTTTCATTCTTCATTTCTCTCTATGAATGGCTTCTAAAATATTTAATTTGATTCTTTCTCTTTTTAGGAAGAAACTAATGTGATTAACCACAAAATTATTTACTATATTTCCACACTCATAAAACACACAGTTGATTTAATAACAACTTTTTACAGATGTAAATATTGCATTAAACATATGCAAAGCTTTTCTTACTGACAGTATAGCACATATTTATCCACATAATTAATACCTCAGTTTTCTTCAATATCACAAAGTTTGATTCTAAGCTTTCTTCTCTCACAGACTAAAGGATCCTCTGAATTATGTCTAGCCGTCAGCAATTATCCATAGCATCCCAGTGACACAGTACTTTTTGTAACCTGTGCTTGTGATTTTTTTCTTTCCTTTTTTTAGTTTAGTTTTGTTTTGTTTTTTACTTCTTTAGAACCATTGTGATTGACTCTGTAAACTGAAAACTATGCATCTTAGAATGAAGGAAAAATAGTACTACGTATAAAGTTAATTTTTTGGACCCTGGCCTATTTTCCTTCTGAACTTTTCATGCAACATGAGCTATATTTTATAGATTTTTGTGCTGAACCTTAGAGAAATTTAAAATATCACCCAGTGATAATGAGAAATAAACATTTCTGTGTTTTAGAAAAATAATAAATATCAAGATTTTGGTTAAGCTAGATTAAGGAATTAAAGTCCATAGGTCTGTTTTGCGCAGAGAGAGAATGATTTACAAATGTTTTTTATAAATTCATATTAATGTATTGCAGGCAATTATAAAAGATGTAGCCTAAGACAGTCTAGTCTGACTATTTCTGAGATGAAAAAAGAATTGTCCTTTATTTTATGGGAGTGCATAGTGAAAGTGCTCTGACTCACAATTCATACTGTTCATTCTTTGAGAGACTTTAAGAAAGTTTATGTGTTCTAGAGTTCTTAGAAAGGGAGCTCTTTGGGGGCCTAGTTCTCTCTTTTGGTTACCTGTAGGTTTGCGCATCTCTTGACTTATGATGAACACTTGATGGCAGGAGTGAGTTTCTAATAATATTGCCATCTTCTCTTCTCTCCCCTGCCCCCATTCTGTAGGTGTACCAACATTCGACCAGGAGAGACTGGAATGGATGTAACAAGCCGCTGCACCCTTGGAGACCCCAACAAACTGCCAGAAGGGGTTCCCCAACCTGCCCGCATGCCCTATATCTCAGACAAGCACCCTCGACAAACCTTGGAAGTGATTAACCTTCTAAGAAAGCACCGGGAGCTATGCGATGTGGTGCTAGTTGTGGGCGCTAAGAAGATATATGCCCATCGAGTCATTTTGTCAGCCTGTAGTCCCTACTTCCGAGCTATGTTTACAGGAGAATTGGCAGAGAGCCGTCAGACAGAAGTAGTGATCCGAGACATAGATGAGAGGGCTATGGAACTACTGATTGACTTTGCGTATACCTCCCAGATAACTGTGGAAGAGGGCAATGTTCAGACCCTTCTGCCAGCTGCTTGCCTCCTCCAGCTGGCAGAAATACAGGAAGCCTGCTGTGAATTCTTAAAGAGACAGTTAGATCCTTCTAATTGCCTGGGCATTCGGGCTTTTGCTGACACACATTCATGTCGTGAGTTGCTAAGGATAGCAGACAAGTTCACTCAACATAACTTTCAAGAGGTAAGTTGTACCTGGTGGTCTGAATGCATTCTTAACCTATTTGTCAGGAGAGCAATATGGGTTCACAATCTGCTAACTAACACAAACCTGGTTGGGTATTTATTTCTGATTCTAACTCATAATATCAAAGAAATAAATTGTTATAAATTCTAAGCCTGGTTTTTGTTTTAGAGGCCAATTTTGTGTTCTATCAGCAGAAGTTAAAGTTTAGGGATTGATTCTCCCTAGCCATATTCATAAAAAGCTAGTTTGTAAGACAGAATACAGTTTATTAAATTCATAAGGAGATCTGTGTCTGATAGCATACCTGGTATCAGTCATTTGCATGAAGCATTTCCTTCCTGATTATATGGATTGTTCATTAGAATTATAGATTAGAGGTTATTTGGTAAACTAATAATCAGAAAAAATAAGATTAGATATTATCAAAAGAATTTTTCATTAATCCTGTAATTTTTCATTTATTCATTCATTTAATAAATATTTGTAAAGCTACTGTGTTTCAGCCACTATGCTTGGGAACAGAGGCTACAATAGTGAACAAGATGCCTAGAGTGTCTGTTCTCATGGAGTTTATAATCTAGCCGGGAAGATAGCCGTTGAATGCATAATTACACTTAATAGGTGCTACAAAGAAGCAGCCCTGGATGATTTAACAGTGTATTACAAAAAAATTTAACTTTGGTTCTGGAACAGCTTATGCAAAATTCTGAGACATGAAGAAACATAACTAATTTGAGGAATTAAAAGAAAGCCAGTGAGATCCAGAGAGCAAAAGGGAGGATGTTACACAGTGATTTTACAGAAAGAACAGAGCCAGATGACGCTGGAGTTAATAGACCATCTTAAGAATTTGAAATTTAATCTTAGAAGCAATAGAAAACCATTAAAGCGTTTTACACCAAGGAAGGACATGGTCCATTTTACACTTTAATATCACTCTTCTGTCCACCAGGATAAGCTCCAATGGATCAAAGATTTAAAAATACAAAATGAAACTGTGAAAATATTAGAAGATGACACAGAGCAATTCCTTTACAATCCTAAAGCAAAGAAGGCCTTTCTAATTGACCAAACCAGAAGGCATAGAAGAAACTATTGATAGATTTGACTACATAAAAATAAAAAATTTCTGCATGGTGAAACAAAACAACAGTAATAAGACAAAAGTCAAAGACAAACTGGGGGAAAATATTTGCAACTCATATCACAGACAGTAATCTCCTTAATACACCAAGAGCTCCTCTGGTCAATAACCTAGACCAATGGCCTAACAGAAAAAAGGGCAGTAAACAAGAAATTCAGATTGCCCTTAAATGTATGAAAATCTGCTCAAGATGTTCATAATTACTAAAACACGAATTAAAACTATACCAAAGTACTATTTTTGTGTGTGTATGTGTGTGTGTGTGAGGGAGATTGGCCCTGCCAGTCTTCCTCTTTTTTGCTGAGGAATATTGGCCCTGAGCTAACGTCCATGCCCACCTTCCTCTATTTTATACATGGGGCACTGCCACAGCATGGCTTGATGAGTGGTGTATAGGTCCGCACCTAGGATCCAAACCTGCGAACCCTGGGAACGCACGAACTTAACCACTACGCCACCGGGCCAGCCCCTCCAAAGTACTATTTTTTAATCTATCAGGTTACAAATTTATAACCTATCAAATTACAAATGTCCAGAAATTTGATTGCACACCCTGTTGACAAGGCCATGGAGAAATAGCTATATTACTAGTGTGAGTATAAATTGATACAACCCCTTTGAAAGGAGATTTGGCAGCATCTCTCAAAATTACACACTTTTTGCACACACTGACTCAGCAATCCCATTTCTGGGAATTTGTACTACAAATGCACTGGAGAGGGGAACAGTTTGAGGAGGTAAGATCATGAGTTCTGTTCTAGATGTATTCTGTTTGAGATGCCTGTGAGATATCTAAATAGAGATATTGAGTAGGCCACTGTTTATATGAGTCTGTATCTTAGAAGAGAGGTTAGGCTGAGATTAAACTTTAGGAGTCATCAGCATAGTAATTAAGTCATAGTAATTAGACTGTGGCTTCATCCTTTTTCAGCAAGATTTAACCCAGAAGCCATAAAAGAAAAGATTGATAAATTTGATTGCATAAAAATTTTAAAACTTTTTTATAACAAAAAAGCACCATAAACAAGGTAAAAAAATCAATGCCAATGAGATCACCTCGTGGAGAGAGAAGAGCCTTACAAATTTTTCCAGTATTGAAGGATAGTTAGTAAAAGAGCAAGAGCAACTGGCAAAGGAAACTAGGAATAACTAGAGAAAAGAGAAGAGGATATGCTAGAATAGCCAGGAAGTTTCTGAAAATTAATATTGGAGCCATTGGCTTTAAGATATATTAAAACATTACAAACATTTTGGTACTAGAAAGGAACACATCAGTGGAGCTGAAAAGAGTCCGGACGTAGATGTTTCAAATCACGGAAGGAAAGTGGAATTGTTTAATAAATGTAATTAGGAAAACTGGTGATTTGGGTGAAAAAATAAACTCTTTAAACAGATGAAATTCCCAATGGATAAATAAGTTAAACCTTAAAAAAAGGAAATACTACAAGTTCTAAAAGATAACATTAGTAGGCTGGGGGTAAAAATGGCCTTTCTAAGCAGGATATAACCCAGAAGCCATAAAGATTAATAAATTTGATTGCATAAAAATAAAAATTTTTGTTCTGTATGACAACAACAAAAAAAGCACCATAAACTAAATGAAAAAATCAGCGCCAAACTCAGAAAACCTATTTGGAGCATACATGACAGAAAAAACACTAATTCCCATAAAACTAATACAAATTCAATGTGAAAAACCATGAAAAACACAACAGAAAAGTAGGCAAAGGATATGAATAAGCAATGTGTAAAAAAGAGATATTCAAATATAAAATAAACTTATGGAAGGCTACCCTTACACGTAATTAAACATACGTCAAAACAAGATGCAATTTTTTAACGTATCAGATTGAAAAAATAATTTTTTAACTTTATTTGAAAATTCAAATTTATAAGAAATAGTAAGAAAAAGAGAAAAGTTGCATGTAACCTTTACCCAGATTCACCGGTTGTTAATATTTTGCCACATTTGCTATCATTCTCTCCTTGTTATGTATTTTTCTCCAAACAATTTGAGAGTATATTGCATTCGTCATATTCCTTTATTTCTGAACACTTCAGTGTGTGTTTTCTAAAACCAAGGACATTCTTTTATATATAATTCTCTTACCACAGTTCAGGTATCAAATTCAGGAAATTTAACATTGATAAAAGTATTATTATCTAATTCATAGTCCAGATTCCAGTTTCACCAATTGTCTCAGTATTGTCTTTTATAACAATTTTTTTCCAGTCCAGGATCCAGAGCAGGATCATGCATTGCATTTAGTTGTCATGTCTTTTGAGTTCTTGATAATCTGGAGCACTTCTCTCCACCTTCAAGAGTATAGGCTGGTTACATTGTAGAATGTCCCTCAGGCTGAATTTGTCTGATGTTTCCTCATGCATAGCTTCAGGTTATACATTTTGACAGGAATACTACGTAAGTGATATTTTGTCCTTCTCAGTGCATCACATCAGGAGGTATGTGATGTCTATTTGTTCCATTACTGATTGTTAACTTAAATCACTTAGTTAAGTTTTTATTTTCCCTTTTGTAATTAGAACTTTTAGGGAGAGATGCTTTGAATTCATGTCAATATCCTGTTCCTCATCAAACTGTCACTCACATATTTTAGCAGTTCTTACTATGATGGTTGCAAAATGGTGATTTAAAAAAAAACAACTCCATTTTTCTATCTACATTGCTGTATAGAAGAATTTTCCTTGTTTTGATTGATTGATTGATTGATTAGCATTATGGACTCATAGACTCTTATTCTAGTCAGTGGATTATAGTCCTTTGTTGCCATTTATTATTTTGGTGCTTTATAGTCTGGTTTTTCCTTCCTGTGTTTACTTTTGCAAATTAAGCAGATGTATATATGTTTTCTTATTTCCATTTCTTTCCTACACAGAAGGTAGCATTCTATATATTCTCTGTTGCACTTTGCCTTTTACTTAATGTATTCTGGAATTCATTCATAGACATCATAGTTCATAAAAGTCTTCCTTGTTCTCTCTTCACAGCTGCTTTGTTCTCCTTATGTGGATGTACCAGTTTGTTGCAATCAGTCTCCTATGTCTGAGCATTTAAATAGTGTTCAGTATTTTGCCATTACAAATAATGCTGCAATCGATAGCCTTGTGTATGAATATTTCAGTATTGTTGGAGGTTTATCTTCAGGATAAATTCCTAGAAATGAGATTGCAGGGCCAAAGATTAACTGCATATGTAATTTTGTTAAATATCACCAAATTCCCCTCTGTAGGGATTAAACCATTCTGACCAGAAGTATATCAGGGTGACTGTTCCCTCACAGCCTCTCCAAAAGAATATATTGTCAACCTTTTGAATTGTTGCCAGGCTGATAGATGAGAAAACGAATCTCAGTGTGGTTTTAATTTGCATTTCTCATAAAAGTAAAGTTGAATATCTTTACATATGTTTAAAGGCCATTTTTATATAATTTTTTTGAATGTCTGTTAATACCTTTTGCCCATTTTTCTATTCGATTTTTGGTCTTTTTTTTCCTCAATGTTTTAAAGTTCTCTGTATATTAACAGGGATAGCCTTTTATCTGTGATACGTGTTATAAACTTTTTTTCCCAGTTTGCATTTGCCTTTCAACTCTGCTTATGGTATTTTTGGTCATGCGAAAGTTGTTGTTGTTGTTGTTGTTGTTAAGGTTGTAAGTCTTTTCCTTTATTGCATCTGGATTTTGAAGCACAGTTTGAAAGCCTTCCCCTACACCCAGGTTATCTTGCATATGGTGTAAAATGTGGACTTATTACAATATCTTTTTCTAAATGGCTATCTAGTCCCAATACTATTTATTTAAAAGTCTCTTTTTGCCTCAGTGATTTGAGATATCTTTATTTTATACTAAATTTCTGTATGTGCTTGGTTTTGGACCTTCTACTGTAGGCCATCTATCAGTACCACACTGTTTTCTACAATGTTTTAATTATTGAGGCTTAGTAGTATATTTTAATACATAGTAGGACTAGTATCCCCCATGTAACTTTTTTTTTCAGTGTTTCCATAACTTTCTTGTGTGTTTATTTTTCCAAATGAACTTAATATCACCTTATCCAGCTCTAAGAAAAAAACTCATTAGTATATTTATTGGGATTCTATTAATTTATTATGAGTTAACTTAAGAAGAACAATTATTTTTATGAAGTTGAGTTATCCTATCCAAGAATGAGAGGTGTCTTTCCATTTCTTCAATTCTATTTTTGTATCTCTTGGGAGTGATTTGTAGTTTTCTTCATTTAGGTTTTGTACATTTCTTCTTAAGTTTATTTCTAAGTATATTTTTTGTTGCTATTGTAAATAGGTTTTTATCCTCCATTATATCTTCTAACCACTTAATCCTTAATGTACATGTAAGCTACCTTACTGAATTTTTTTATTCTTTGAATTACTTTTACCATTGATTCTTTAGAGTTTTCTGAGCATCCTGTCATATCATATGCATGTTAATAGTTTTATCTCTTCTTTTCCAATTGTTAATGCCTCTAATTGTTTTTTTTCTCTAGTTGCTTAGGTTAATACTTCTAGTAAAATGTTAAATAGTAATGGAAATATTGGACATATTTCCTTTGTTTCTGGCGTTACTAGGAATGCCTCTGGTGTTTTCCCATTATGTACTGGCTTTGAGGTGTGAATATTTTATCATGTTAAGGAAGTATCCATGTCCAACAATTCCTTTTTCCTTGGATGCTTTTTATTAGGAATGGTGTTGAATTTTGTCAAGGGCCTTTAATTTTCTTCTTAAACCCATTATTAATATGAATTACATTAATGGAATCCTAAAATTGAAGCATCTTTGTATTCTTGGTATACATCTTTTGGTCATGGTGTACTGGTAATGTGATGTTGGAATCTATCTGCTAATATTTTATTTAGTGTTTTTATATCAATATTCATAAGCAATATTAGTCTTTAATTTTCTTGTGCTATCTTTATCATATTAGATATAAATGTTATACTTCATGAAAATGAGTTAGAAGTTTTTCTTCATGTTCTATGCTTTGAAACAATTTATACAACATTAAAACTATGTAGTCTCTGAAAGTTTGGTAGAATTTCCCTGTGAAACCATCTCAGCTTAGTGCTTTTTTTGTGAGTTTATTGATAATTTTCTCTATTTCTTCTATGAAATTTTCTTTCTCTACTAGGATCAATTTCGGTAAACTATATTTCCCTAGAAAATTATCAATTTCATCTAGTTTTCAAATTTATCTGTATAGAGGTACACAAAGTAATCTCTTCTAATTTTTAAGTTTCTGTATCAGTGGTTATGAACATCTAGCTATACTGATCAAGGAAAAAAAGGAGAGAAGACACAAATTACCAGTATCAGAAATAAAAGAGAGGACATCACTACAAATCTCTCAGTCATTAAAAAGGATAATAAGGGAATATTATGAACAACATTTTGCCAATGAACTCAACAACTGAGATGAAATGGACAAATTCTTTGAAAAACACCAATTACAAAAACTGACTCAAGAAGAAAACTAGAACAACCCTATGTGTATGAAAGAAATTGAATTCATAATTTAAAAATGCCAGTCTCAGGTGGTGAATTCTATCAAACATTTAAGGAAGAAATAATACTACTCCTACACAAAATCTTTCAGCAAAAGGAGGAGGAGGTTGCCAAATATAAGGACAAAATCACCCTGATATCAAAACCACAAATGCTATGAGAAAACTAGAGATCAATATCCCTCATGAATTTAAATATAAAAAGAGGAACACACCATGGCTAAATGGAGTTGTACCTCACTAAAGTTAATAGTCAATATTTTATAGTCACACAATTTCTCATTCAAAATAATCTAACTTCTTCACATACCTTCTTTAACAGACTTGACTCTTAATTTCATTACACTATTTTCAAACATCAAATCCACTCTCCAAAAATAAAGATTTGCCATCACTAAGAATTTCCAAAATAATTTTCCAAAGTCATTGGACCCCTGATTAAAAATTTCCTGCTTTAGAGCCTTTTGGCATGATGGTAATGTTCTATATCTTGATTGTGGTCATGGTTACATGAATGTATACATTTATCAAAAACTCACTGAACTATACATTTAAAATAAATAAAGTTGATTTTAAAAAATTTTCGGCTTTAACCAAAGCTTGTGTTTTGATGTAAGGCAGTTTCAAATATCTGAAGAATATCCTTAACAGTCAAGAAAGTTTTGGAATCCCTTCCAGTTCTAACTGTGTCTCCAAAGTGAACCTGGCCCATACCATAATGAAATCCCAGTGAGGAAACCTTACCCCTGTTCAAGGACTAGAATGGTTCTGTGTAGATCCAAAAAAACTCACTATGTGGGGCTTAAAATTTGTGACTAGTTTAAATTATTTTTAAACCTAAATCTATATTTAATTTCCTTCTATTTCATTAGACCTAGCTTAAGTCATACAGTGTTACTCTTGCCCATAAACATAAATTTAAAAATTGTCTTTCAGCTCAACAGTAAGTTCACCATTCACTTCTGTTAGAACAAATCTACATGACTTTGCTTATTCATTCTTGTTGTTTTCAGCTTCATTCATTCTTCAAATTACATCTACATTCATCTGAGGAAACTAAAAGTAAGCTCATTACCATAATAGTGTGGGACTTAAAATTCAAATCTCTTGTAAACTCTTATTGTAAAAAGCAGATACTTTAATGCATTGTTTTCTTAACCTGGTTGGTTGGTTCAAGAATAGACTTCAGTGCTAGATTGCCCTAATGGTAGATCATTAATATCTTGTTGGTGGAAAAAGAAGTGACATTTTAACCAGATTTTGTTTATCAAAAGTATTATTTTTACTCTTTTCTGTTAGTGCCAAACAAATATTTTCTCACATAGATTTTCATGTCTTCTTGCCATTTAATGTTTCCAGTAAGTGACTTGTTAATATCATGATGGTTTATTATTAAACTTTAAACTTGCTGATCGTTGATATTTACATAACATTTTGTTTATAATCACTAAGTTGGGAAAAAAATTATACTCTGACAAAGATCTGAAAAGATGTTAAGGTACTTCACAAAGATATATGATACCATACTTGTACTTAAGTAAAGAAACAGAGTGAAAAGAAAATAAGATACAGCCATGGCTAAAGTTTTGCATGCTGTGAAGGCCAGCACACTTAATTTGGAGCTATCTTCCAAATTTGGCCCTTGACTTTATAGCCCCCAACATTGGGTTACCAGATAAAATACAGGGTGCTCAGTTAAATTTAAATTTCAGATGAACAACAAATAATTTTTATTATAAGTATGTCCTGTATTTTTATTTGCTAAATGTTTTATTTGCTTACCTTGCCACAGAGAGTACAAAGCAGCCATTCTAACTACTAAGTTACCTGGCTAAGCAACCTCAGGTAAAATTTAAAGGTTACCTATTTAATTTCCTGAATCCCAGAAGGTCTCTCACTAAGATGATTTGAAGACTTCTGCCATACAAATTGAAGTGCTCGTTAGTATTTTCCACTATAAGTACAGCTAACCTTTTAACCCTTAACTGTTTTATTTTGAGATTTGCATTTTTTCTAATGTACTTGGGGAAAACATTTTTAATCAGATATTCAAATTGTTATGGCTTAAATTGTATCTTGCTAAATATTCTGACTTTTCGATGACCCTGAAGATAACCCCGTCCCAAGAGAATACAGCATCTTCATTAGAGGTCACACATAGGAATTTGAGCTCTTAACCACATCCTTCCTGCACTAATAGACATCACATGTAGCACCATCTTCTGAATGAGAGAACAAACCACATGGAGCATAGCAGTGACTGTGTCCCTCCTCTGCCTCCCTTTTACTCTACACACTGATGACAAAATTTATGAGCTCTTGGGATTTGTGGCTGGACTGCACAACAGGGTGATATCCTTGTTGCCATTTCATCTCCATCCTGACAGTTCCCTAGCCTCGGGTAAAGATAAATTATTGATGTGTTTGTAATTGCTCACTGATGTACATATATCGGAGTGGTTTGGTCCTCAGAGGTTTTCCTGAGTCTCTCTCCTCATTTTATTCCTTCTTGCGTGTAGAATTGCTGACACCCTCTTCGTTTTTTAAGCTGGCCCCTTGGTGTTTCTGCCCTAGACCCTGCCCTTTCAGCAACTAATCTCCCTCTGAAAGCTTCATAATTTTTTTATATGCCTCCTATATTTCTAGAGTTATAGTTTGGTATTAGTTTAGTTTATTTTGAATATAAATTTTTATTTTTTTTACTTCATTTTAGAAAAAAAGATGTCATTTTTCTTAAATTGCTTGAATCACAAATTATTTTTCCTAAATTTTTTTATTATTTATTTATTTATTTATTTATTTTTCCCCCAAAGCCCCAGTAGATAGTTCTATGTCATAGTTGCACATCCTTCTAGTTGCTGTATGTGGGACGCGGCCTCAGCATGGCCGGACAAGCGGTGCGTCGGTGCGCGCCTGGGATCCAAACCCGGGCCGCCAGCAGCGGAGCGCGCGCCCTTAACCGCTAAGCCATGGGGCCGGCCCTTTCCTAAATTTTAATTGTCCTCTGTACTCTCCTTTGTTCTCTTTTTTTTTAATTAATTAACTTTATTTTTTAGAGCAGTTTTAGGTTCACAGCAAAATTAAGCAGAAAGTACAGAGTTCCCATATACCCCGTATCCACACACACACAACCTCCCCTCCCACCCCATCAGTATCCCGCACCAAAGGTACGTTTGTTACAACTGATGAGCCTACATTAACACATCATTATGAAAGTCCATAATTTACATTAGGATTCACTCTTGGTGTTATATATTCTATGGGTTTTGATAAATGTATGATACGTATCCACCATTGTAGTAGATCATACAGGACAGTTTCATTGTCCTAAAAATCCTCTGTGCTCTGCCTATCTTTGTCCCCTTTTTAAACTTTTCTTTTCCTCTGGTACTATTTTAAATTTCAGTTCCATTGTGGAATAGAGCTGTGCCCTGTGACTCTGAAGAAAAATATTGAGATAATAAATTAAATATGATGACAGGGTTTTTTTTTTATTGTTACCTAACTTTGAACAGGTGATGGAAAGTGAAGAGTTCATGTTGCTTCCAGCCAATCAACTCATTGATATAATATCTAGTGATGAACTAAACGTTCGCAGTGAAGAACAGGTGTTCAATGCAGTGATGGCCTGGGTCAAATACAGTATTCAAGAAAGACGTCCTCAGTTACCCCAGGTATGGTGGAAATGCTTCTCTAAGTAACTCTTTTGTACTGGATGTAATAATGTGTATTTGACTTGCAAAAAAGAAACAGTGTCACTGTCTCTTATATTAGACTGTAATAAAGACCATTTGTTTCTGAATAATCAAGGAGATAGGTGTTTAGAAGCATTTTAAGTGTTTATCGTTGTACACTTTTTGCTTCTTTGCTTCCTTTTTATTTTGCCTCAACTGTAGGTTTGATCTATAGCACAAGTCAGAACCTAAATGGTACAAAATGAACAAAAGAAAGCAAGGATGGCAATTATCGTGCTTCCCTTCCTTATGGCTTGGAAATCCCACCACATTTTGAAGAGTAAAGGGATGATATGCAGCATAAGTGGTCACTAAACAGAATGTTCAATGTTCTTGTTTTTTTGTTGTTTTGTTTGGTTTTTATTTGTTGTTTTTTTTTTTGCTCAAGAAGATTCTCCCTGAGCTAACATCTATTGCCAGTCTTCCTCTTTTTTTGCTTGAAGAAGATTAGTGCTGAGCTAACACCTGTGCCAGTCTTTCTGTATTTTGTATATGGGTCACCACCACAGCATGGCTGACGAGTGGTGTAGGTTTGCGTCTGGGGTCCAAACTCGCTAACCAGCGCTGCCGAAGCAGAGCACGCTGAACCTAATGATTACGCCATGGGGCCAGCCCCTCAATGTTCTTGTTTTTATGACTATAGTCTTTAGCAATTTAATAGGATATTCTTCTGGATTGTTAATTAGAGTCTAGTTATATAAGCTAATTGTAGAAGAGCTTATAACATATTGCTGAAAGCTTAAAGTAGCATTCTAAAGTGATATTAGTGTGGTTTCAGTTTTCTGATTATTCTAATTACTGAATTGGTGGTTAGAATAAATTTAACTTAGTTTTAGTAGTTATGCCTTTCCTCCTTCTTCGTTATTTATTATTAGATCCTAAAACAATTGGAAACACAATAGGGGAGCATGGGTTATGTAGTCTCTTGAATATCTTGCAAATGGGAGCTCGTGCTTTTAACAGTGTTTATTATCTCCTAGGTGCTGCAGCATGTTCGTCTGCCTTTGCTTAGTCCCAAGTTCCTGGTGGGCACCGTAGGCTCTGATCCCCTCATCAAAAGTGATGAAGAATGCAGGTATGAATGGCTCTGAATGGGAAAAATCAACAGCTAAGCATTCCTGCTTTCTCCTAATTTCCTTATTTGTATTGCTTCCTAAATATTGTATTTCTTAGTGCTGAAACCAACGCAATATTTAACAGATTTTTCTTCTGGGTTAGGGTCAAGAGGAGGAGATGGAAGAAGAGAGGACTGAACTTCTCGTATTCTATTCCATTAGTTTTTTATGTGTGGTGCTTATTGGTGTAGAAGTGGCAATAAAGAGGTAGATTTCTAAGATTTTAATGCAAGCTTGAATTTGAAGATGCAATTCTCAGCTAATATATTTTTTCTTGAGATAAATTAAATAATGCTGTTGACTCTGTCATAAAGTGTGGGAGGAACACTTTTTCATTCCATTACATATGGCTAGTTAGGGAACAGGACCGGCCTTGCCGTCTGAGATTACGGACAGAGTTCAAGGTCTACTACACTCCTAAAAGAGCTGAGGCAAGATTTCCACTGGAGCTTGTTGAAGCAGATTTATCATGATTTTTGATTGAAAGAATCTCTAGGGGGCCGGCCCCGTGGCTTAGCGGTTAAGTGCGCGCGCTCCCCTACTGGTGGCCCAGGTTCGGATCCCAGGCACACACCAACACACTGCTTCTCTGGCCGTGCTGAGATGGCGTCCCACATACAGCAACTAGAAGGATGTGCAGCTGTGACGTACAACTATCTACTGGGGCTTTGGGGAAAAAAAGGAGGAGGATTGGCAATAGATGTTGGCTCAGGGCCGGTCTTCCTCAGCAAAAAGAGGAGGATTGGCATGGATGTTAGCTCAGGGCTGATCTTCCTCACAAAAAAAAAAAGAAACCCTAAATGCTTTTACAAAGCAAACAAACACACAAAACACCTGTTTTATTGGGCTATCTCTGTAATATATACAAAATTTAATAAATTACTTTTCCCAATTTGACACAGTTTAAGATTTAAGTTCAAATCTGAAACCATATAATGCTTGTAATTGTTTTTTCCCAGCATGTTCCATACATAAAAATGAAAGAGTAAGTCAGGGGCTGGCCCCATGGCTTAGCGGTTAAGTGCACGCTCTCTGCTACTGGCGGCTCGGGTTCGGATCCCGGGCACACACCGACACACTGCTTCTCCGGCCATGCTGAGGCCGTGTCCCACATACAGCAACTAGAAGGATGTGCAGCTATAACATACAACTATCTACTGGGGCTTTGGGGAAAAAAATAAATAAAATTAAAAAAAAAAAAAAAAGAGCAAGTCAATACTCAGAACTCCTTAGACTACACTGACCTTTGGGTCTCCCTTAGTGATTAAAAACACTTGTTCTGGAATTAGGACTCTGTAGAACAGAGGTCCGACATGTAGATTCATTTGCATTTCTTCTATAATCTGAAGTCTGTCCCTTTAACAGGAAATGTTAGAGGGGATTTTAGATGTTTATCTTCTAAATTTAAAAAATTTAAATTTTTTAAATTTAAAAAAATGGTAATTAAGTTTCCCAAATATTTATAATAGCAGAAGAAAAACCATATGAATTATGGATGCTGAAATCTGAAGAACAATACAAAGGTACCCCTCCCTCATAAAACATAAAGCAGATTGTACTGATTCTGATGCAGAAAGGTACTTATGAAGGCACTTTGAAAAGAAGCCCCTTCCTAATATCCTGACCTCACTGTTTACTGGCTTGTGACCTTAGACAAGTTACTTTAAGCTCTTTCTGCTACAGTTCTTCATCTATAAAGTAGAGATTGTAATAATAGGACCTATTCCATAGGGCTGTGGTGGAGATTCAATAAGTTAATATTTATTAAGCCCTTAAAACAGGGACGAGCACATTGCTGTAAGTGTTGTCATTGTTGTTGTTACTATTAATTTTGTGTTGGCTGCTAAGTATTAGCTCTATAGTACTCTTTCTAGGAACTCCTGAACAAGTTAATTAAAAACCAGGTATTAGGAGATCACAGTCTGTTTTTAAGGCTGGGGAAGCTAGAAAAAGCTCTTGGTCAACCACTTGGGTTTTTTTTTGGTTTTAGTTTGTTTTTGTTTTTAAGATAAACTCAGAAGGGGCCTTAGCAAAGCCATATAATGAAAGTGCATTATTGGGTCATGCCTGGGACTGGTCTAGCAGGAGTAAATTATTTCTCTTTATAACATAAAATAACTAGAGAAATGAAAATATCATGTAGTTTAGGAAACACTTTCAGAGTTGAGAGAAAACAAAGTAACAGATTGAATTTGTGCTAATCAGGCACTGAATCACTCAAAGGACTCAAGTCAAATAAGTACATATGTAAATAGTTTGTCTTAGGATATTGTATTTAACAAGTGTAATTACTAGGTTCTTCTCAATAAGTACCTTAATAGATAGAAAAAAATGTGTTCATCCTCAGTAGACTTGTTGAGAGTAAACCATTCATACAGTACCAAATAGCAAATTAATAATAAATGACAGTACAGTGTTTCTTTTTAACAATCCAATTTTTGACCTAGTTTTATTCCTTTAATTAATCCAGCAAATATCTAGTGCCATGGCTGATGTGCCACTTTGCCAGTATCCTGCAGAACCTAATAGAATTCATTAGAAAGCAGTAATTATGCAGGCTGGTGATTGAGTTGTAATTTTTAGATTCCCATAAGGTATTGTTGGCTGCAAGCATGTTGAGTCTTAGGCTAAATTTGCACTAAGATATGAAGTCGTGATGGAAGTACCAGTCAGTCAGTTCACAACTCACAGTGTGACTGGCATCATTGCTCTTATGTTTGTGGCCCTTTTAATATTGGCTGGCTGTTTATGATTTGGTTTGATTTATGCTTGCTCTCCTTTGCCAATTTACATATTCCTAAACTACAATTTGATTAACAATGTTATTTAGACATTTAGAATAAAAGCAGAATTTTCTCCACAGAGACTTGGTAGATGAAGCTAAAAACTATCTCCTGTTGCCTCAAGAACGACCACTAATGCAAGGACCAAGGACAAGACCACGGAAACCTATCCGATGTGGAGAAGTACTCTTTGCAGGTGTGGATCTTAGTGTACTGTGAATAAACTGAATATTTTCCCACATAAGAAGATGTCATTTGAGTAGTGCTTTGGACAATGATGATATCCACTGTCATAAGAAACACATAATAATTTGTCATGTAGCTTGACTCTTAACTCATGAGCCAACTCTGGTATTCTCCAAGAGTGCTCTATTTTTATATAAATCTAAAAATGTCATGCAGTGGATGTTTTGTTAAAATGAGTAGTATGCATTAATTTATATACCAATGTGCAGGCCTCTTTATAATTACATGGAACTGTCAAAACACATTATATTGGGGCCTGCCCGGTGGTGTAGTGGTTAAGTTCGCACGCTCCAGTTCGGTGGCCTGGTGTTCGAGAGTTCGGATCCTGGGTGTGGACATACATGCTGCTCATCAAGCCATGCTACAGTGGCGTTCCATATGCAAAATGGAAGAAGATTGGCACAGATGTTACCTCAGGGACAGTCTTCCTCAAGCAAAAAGAGGAAGATTGGTAACAGATGTTATCTCAGGGCCTACCTTCCTCACCAAAAAAAAAAACCATTATCTTACATTAAACAGTTACACTCTTGCCTAGCTCTACTGAGCTAAATTGAGCCCAAGACAACCTGCTGTATCATTTAGCTCCTACTGTCAGCCCCTAAATCTCTGAGAACTTTCAATCTCAGGTGTTTCACTTCCGTCCATGTAAATTCAGCTCCCTTGTTCCCCTGAATAATAGCTTTCTTACTGTTTAGTAGAACTTCTTCTCACTAGTTCTGTCTTAATCCATTTGGCTGCTGTAACAGAAAACCATAGACTGGGTGGTTTATAAACCACAGAAATTTAGTTCTCACGGTTTTGCAGGCTGGAAAGTCCAAGATCAAGGCGCTGGCGGGTTTGGTGCCTGGTGAGGGCCCGCTTCCTGGTTCTTCATAGAAGGCCATCTTCTCAGTAGGTCCTCACATGGAGGAGCGGGCAAGAGAGTTCTCTGAGATCTCTTTTATAAGGGCACTAATCCCATTCATGAGGGCTCATTCAAGTTCTTTCTCTTCAAAATTTTTTTCAAATCCTGATTCATGGAGCTAACTGGAACATATTGTAGTCTTTGTATTTGAGCTCCCAAATTGTAGTAATTCTGTGGCTCCTTAGATGTAGTTATCTTCAGATTCTTTTGTCCCATTTTGATGTGTGAAATGTTCTGTTCCTTTTCATCAGGGAATTTCATGCAATTGCTGAGGCATAGTATCCTTTCCCGTCAGCCAAATCACTTGCCTATTTTTCTCTCCAATTTAATTTTCTCTTGGCATGTGAGAATATATTTTACCCTATATTTTTAGGAGGAAAATTTGATAATTTATGTTTTGAATTCTCTCTTAAAATTTTTTTATCTAAATTTCTTCATGTAGAGGATTACAACATTTCTTCAAGAAGAAAATTGATGCCAAGTTTTCTTTTTCTCTTTAATCCTCATAAGGCTTTTTCCTTCTTTTTTGAAAGCATTCCTTCATTCTTGTTTAGATTTCAGACTTAATTATTAATTCATCATGCACTGAAATCTCCCATACTCCCAGTGTCTTAATGTCTCTGTTTATTGTTATTAATAGATTGGTCATTTCTATTATCATTCTTATTTATTCCTATGACTTTCATTCCTATATATGCATGCACAGGTACATATTCACATACTCATGTGGGTTTACACAGACACTTGCATGCTCACACCCGCTCCATCTACATCCTCATTCCCACGTACCAGGCTATAGTTGCCATAGCTTGGGGAATAAATTCATTGTCAGATCTGGTTAGGTTCACAGGGATGTCTTTATAACATTTGTTTAGCTTTGTTGGTTAAACTAGATAAATTATATTTTTAAAGGTCTTTTACTTATAAAAGTAGTTTGTTGCGCCATATTGCTGATTGGGTATCTCATTCCTCTGCTATATTGTTAACTACTTGAGAGCAGGGACCATTTCTAATTTATCTTTGTAGTTTCCAGATTGTGTAGCAATCTTGTCAGAGTAGGTACTCGATAAAGATTAATTGCATGTTGATCCTGAGGAACACCAGTGAGAAATTAACATCGACCCAGCATGATTAATGGAACAAGAAAATCGGAAAGCACGTGCCAGTAGCAGTAATGAATTACTAATGACACTTTGTACATGAAAGATAACGTATTTTTAAATAACGCTTTTTGTTTTTCTGATTATAAAAGTGAATACGTATGCAGCATAGAAATTTTGATTAACACAGAAAAATATAACAAAGAAAAGTTAAACATGTCACCTTTTTTACACTATTATGGTTTCCATTTTCATTTGTTGAGAAAAGCCATTGTCTTTTCCTTTACAACTAGTATTGGTTTTCCCTACCTTCTCAGTGTTTTTATGTTATCCAGATCTGAACACCATTCTTTAGTGATACTGTTCACTGACATTATTTTAAATCTTAACCGATCTGTCTCTACTTAAAACTTAATCCTCAATTTGCTTTGATTTTTATTGCAATTTTGTTTTCATTATCTTTAGAATGCCAAATTACAAATTTTCACTTAACTTTGGAAAATTGAGTCTTCCTTTCTTTCTTTTTTTTTTGGGTGAGGAAGATTGGCACTGAGCTAACATCTGTTGCCAATCTTCCTCTTTTTGCTTGAGGAAAGTTGGCCCTGGAGTAACATCTGTGCCAATCTTCCTCTATTTTGTACGTGGGACGCCACCGCAACATGGCTTGATGAGGAGTTTGTAGGTCCACACTTGAGATCCGAACCCACGAACCCCAGGCTGCCAAAGCAGAGCACACAAACTTAACCACTATACCACTGGGCCAGCCCCCTGAGTCTTCCTTTCTTCATTACTCTGTGGAAATAATCTCTGGAAGCCTAAGATCAAATCTATAATCTCAGTAGTTTCTGACTTAAGAGCATTTTACTCCTGTTAATATCATCCGGCTTGTCCTCTTGTTTTCCATTAGGCTTCTTGATGCTTCTCAATTTTGTGTTTCTGTTTTGTTTGCGGTTTTTTTAGTGCTTACAGTTCAATAATTCTTATTCCAGATACTTTATGAAAGTTGCCTTCTTCAAGGTAACACTTTTTGACCAAATCTGTCTTTGAAGTAATTCTTTTTAGAGTCAACATCTCACACATATAAAACTATATGTCCCCTTTTCAGCAATAATTTTCCTTAGATACATTGCTTAACTTAAATTGAGAGTTCCCATGGCAAGGACTATGCATACACTTTATTTTGCTAAGTACAGTGTCCTTGGCTTATAATGATAACTAGTCTGTCCTAGTTATGCTGTCACCCTTGGAAATTATAATGCACATACAATCGCCATGAGGCAGTGGAATTGAACAATCCTTTTCTTCTTTCCCTAGGTCACAGGAAAGATTTAAGTTCGGTCTCCTAAAGGCTTATTTCTTTTTCTTTAGTGTCAAAGAACACAGTTTATGAAGTGATATTAATTTTATTTAGAGCCATGTAATCCAATAAAAAGCTGGTTTTAATGGCTTCCATTGTAAAATTGTACCTAAGGTTTAATGATTAGGCTATTTGTTTTGTCTCAAATGCTTATAACCCTCACATTTGCAGCCAAATTTTACTTTGGAATTTAAGATGTTTTCTCTGGTCTTGAAACTCCTAGTATATAGCCTAAAACAGAATTCAAATTTAAGCAAATTAATATGCATATAGCTTAGTGTGATTTAGTATTAGTTGAATATTCTGATTTAAATGAAACCATAATAAAATGGTTTCTCATACAGCACATTGAGATTTGAAATGAAGTGAATTTTCAAATCTATCTAGAGGAAGATTAGAAACATTATTCCCATTTTAGTCTGGCACAGGAAGTTATTGAGACCCCTAGAAACCATCAGTTTTCAAATGTTTTGGGGTTAAGGTATCCTTAGACTTTACTTTTTAATCTCCAGAATGTAGCTCTTATTTTAGATTGAAATAGAGATGATTTGAAAGAATAACAAATTAAATATATCTGCTATAACTACACTTTTTTTCAGAGAGCATTCAGAGAAGCTTTATGGAACTCAATTTGGACCTATTATTCTGGGTATTACTTATGAAAAATGTAATTTCTTCACAATGTTTTCTGATCTTAAATGTCATGTTGGATAATGTATAATTTAGTACAGACTGCAGATTAAACAGAAAGCAAAGTATTTTGCAATATAAATCATAAGAATTTTACTCACAAGAGGACCTATTAAGAGACCATGAGTAGATGAGCCAAAATCCCTCTCCACTGATAGAATTAGAAAAAAAAAAAGCAAGGTTCTGAGTTATAGTTTTTCTTTTGGCTTTTAATAACACATTACATTTATGTAGTGTTTTATACTTTAGAAAGCAGTTTCATATATAGATTATTTCACCTTTAAATTTTTATTTTTTATTTTACAAATAAGATAGTTTATGAGATTTCCCCAGGGTCACATAGCTTAGTAGAGGCCACAGTCAAGCCCTAGTTTTCTAACTAAATTCAGCATTCTATTTATTAAATGCCACATTACCTCCCAATCTGATTTGAATTGGTGTCCTTGCCCTCTTCTGTAAAATGGACCTAATACTAACTTATTTAGAAAATTAAAGATTATAGCAATCCCAGTGGAATAAGTAAAAGTCACAATTTATGTTTTGACCTGCTTCTAGAGACATTTGATAAGTCCAAACATTAGGTCACAATTTAAAGGTTAGCAATGAGTGATAAATTCTATGCATTAGGACGGGTGTTCTCCTGACCATTTCTATCGTTACTTCTCCAGTTGGTGGTTGGTGCAGTGGAGATGCCATTTCCAGTGTTGAACGATATGATCCACAGACCAATGAATGGCGAATGGTAGCTTCAATGAGCAAAAGGCGATGTGGAGTTGGGGTCAGTGTTCTTGATGACCTGTTATACGCAGTAGGAGGCCATGATGGATCCTCTTATCTCAATAGTGTTGAAAGGTAAGTAAGGTCAATTTGAAATTTTTTTCTCTACTATTCATATAGTTTCATTTGAGATGTTAATTAGGAAATAGATGTGACTTGCTGCTTTAGTATTGCGTCTGTGGCACTAGTTGGCAGCCTAGAGCACTTAGTGTAACATACAAGTCCTTTATGATCTGACCTTCACCTATGTTTCCAGTCTGTCTCCCTGGCACACCACTATTCCCTAAACATGCTACTGCAGACCCACCAAATTGCTCGCAATTCCTTGGACACACTATCCTCTTTCATGCCTCTTTGCCTATGTGTATGCATGCTGTTCTTTCTTTCCTGGAATATCTCTTTAAGACTCAGATGTTACTTCTTATATAAAGCCTTTTGTGACACCATACAGACAAGTTAGCTACACATTCTTCTGCTCTTTTATAAGTATTTTCAACATACTTGTACATATCACATTGGCTATAATTGTTTGTTGAAATGTCTTTTTCCATATCTATCACAGTGCTTGGCACATTGGAAACCTACAATAATTGATTTTTTAATAACTTCTAGCTTCTTTCTCTCACACACCCTTTTACATTCAGGTGTGTTGATTTATAGTGATTCTTAGTATTTCCTAAACATATCTATGAAACCCTACAGCATATCAAGATCTAGAGGTATAGATTATATAGCTGAAAAAAAAAAAGAGAAATCAGCTCCACAGAAGTTAAAAAAAAGCACACTTAAAAATAAATTGATGATAGGGCCAGCGTAGTGGTGTAGCGATTAAGTTCACGCACTCTGCTTTGGTGGCCCAGGGTTCGCAGGTTCAGATGCTGGGCATGGACCGACGCACTGCTTGTCAAGCCATGCTGTGGCAGGTGTCCCATATAAAGTAGAGGAAGATGGGCATGGATGTTAGTCCAGGGCCAATCTTCCTCAGTAAAAAGAGGTGGATTGGCAACAGATGTTAGCTCAGGGCTAATCTTCCTCACACAAACAAAAAATAAATAAATTGATGAGTTAAAGAAATAAGAGTAATAATGATTAAATATTTACAACTTAATAACAATTAAGCCCATATATATCAAAATGTGTGGAATGCAACTAAGGTAGTATTCAGAGGCAAATTTATATGCAGTGTAACTTATATGCATTTATTTGAAAATAAGAAAGATGGGGGCCAGCCCCATGGCATAGTGGTTATGTTTGCTGTGTTCTGCTCCAGGCCCGGGTTCACGGGTTTAGGTCCTGGGCACGGACCTACACCACTCATTAGGAGGATTGGCACAGATGTTAGCTCAGAGCTAATCTTCCTCAGCAAAAAAAAAAGATGGAAAAATAAATCAGGCTTTTAAATCAAGTAGTTATAAAAAGAGCAACAAAACCCAAGAAAAAGGGAGAAATAAATTAAATAAAAAGAAAAGAAAACATTAATGAAACTGAAAACAGATTAAATTGATATAGCTACAAAAAGAGCAATTTGATAATATTTTTTAAAATTATAAATGAATGTACTCTATGCCCATGATTCTACTTCTCATCATCCATTTGCACAAGGAGAAATATACAAGGGCAATTACTGTTTTTAATGGCAAAATATCAGTAACAACATAAGGATATATCAGTAGGAATATGATTAAATAATGTATCTCATCCATGATATGATGAAATAGTTCAAAGGAAAAATCTAGAGCTATAGCTATTAGCGTAAATAGATCTCAGAAATATGTGTTAAATGAAAAAACAATGCCCACTGTATGTTATTATTTATGTAAAGAAAACATGCTTGCATATGAAGAAATATATGTGGATAGATATATACCTACTTAAAAATATTTTACTGAAAAGTCTTGAAGGATATACATTAAATCAAAACGGAAAGAGACCGGAAATTGAGTGGAACTCAAAGGGAACTTTAGCTTTATCTATAACATTCTGAAAAAATTTTTAAAAGAAAATGTATTTATACATAACTTATTTAAGTAAAAATTAATTTCAAAAAATAAAAATATAAATTAGACTCTCACATACTTTAGTTATTAATCAGCCCATATTTAGTGGAAAGAATATATATCATATATCATTGAATATGTAAACATGGCCAGACTTTCTTTGTGTAATACAAACTCTGCTCTTGATGTGTTCTCTGCAGATATGACCCCAAAACAAACCAGTGGAGCAGTGATGTGGCCCCTACAAGCACCTGCAGGACAAGTGTTGGTGTGGCAGTGCTTGGAGGCTTTCTCTATGCTGTAGGTGGCCAGGATGGCGTGTCTTGCCTCAACATTGTTGAGAGGTGATTTTTTTTTTAAGTTATTTTCAATTTTTTAAAAAAATATAGAGGCCTCTTTAAAAGAAACAATTTAGGACACTAGGGGATCCACTATTCAGTGGATTTTCTAGGGGCTTTAAGGAAAAACTTTTCAGTTGATCTTAAAGTCTAGGAAGATGAAAGATATAGCTCGATTTTTTAAACTATGTGTTACACTGATTAAGCCTAACATTGAAGTGTTGGAATCATGTTTTAAATTACATTCTATACATAATATCAAGCATACCACTTCTGAAATCTGTTCTGATTTTTTTCCCAGTACTTGGAGTATACTTAATGCATGACTGCCCAGACTTCCTCCAGAAAAATGATTAAAGTAATAATACTTTGTCTAACACATCTTATAAAGACCCCAAAGTGTTTTGTATATGGATTCTCATTAATTCTTAAAGTATACTTAGGGAAATCTGGGTAGGCTGCCCAAGTTTACTTTATACTTTTACAAATCAGTTAATTTTGGTGGAATAGATTCTCTTCTTAATTTCTTGCCCTGTCAGTTTTTGTCATTCTGTCCTAGAGATTAGATTTTGAAGTCCCATGTGCTGTAATTACTGGCAAGAATATACCATATTTCATCCTCACTTCTTAAAAAGAAGTGCTTCATGAGTCATTAGAATTTTTGAAATAGCATTTACTAGTGGGTTACCATGGTTAAGTTGAAGAGTTAACTCTGTCTTAAATAGAGATAAAATTCCAGGTAACTCTTGAAAGCTATGCCAGTTCCCTTTTATATGTCTGTCAAGAAACTTATTTCTCCACTTTCAAAACTCCATGCAGGAGGACTCTGAAAAGATAACAGCAGCAACAGCATAATTTTTTAATCTCTCCAAACTCCCACATAAAAACAGTGCAATAGATAGCAAAGCTAAAAACCTATGGACAAGTTATGGAGCTTGGTTACATGACAGTGTGACTGTTCTTAACACTACTGAACAGTACACTTAAAAATGGTTATAATGGTAAATTTTATGTATATTTTACCACAATTTAAAAAACACTATGGACAAAATTTAAAATAAACTAGGAGAAAGGGTATCCCGATAAACCCTAAAACACAAATAGGCAAAGATAAACTACCAATAGCCACAAGACCTGCATGATGTCAGTGTCTGTGCAGGAAAAAGCAGAGAAAAGAACTCTGACAGATCTAAGAAGAGAAGAACCTCAAAATAGCCAATACGTATTACTTGAAAGTGTGAGGGGAAAATTTATGAACAACAGCTGAAACTAAGAAAAGTTTTGCCCACTCCTGATACAGAATATGTGCAAGGGACCTGCAATAAGATCTGAAGGACTTAGAAGAGAGTTTCTCAACCTCAGCACTACTGACATTTTGGGCCAGATAATTCTTTGTTGTGAGGGACTGTCCTGTGCGTTGTAGGATATTTAACAGCATCCTTGACTTCTACTCACTAAGTGCCAGTAGCACACGCCTGGTTGTGATAACCAAAAATGTCTCCAAATATTGCCAAATGTCCTCTGGGGAGGCAAAATCAGCCCAGTTGAGAATCAGCAAGGCTAGAGCCATCTAGTCCCTAGGAACCCTCAAAACTGACCAGCCAGGATGACCTTACAGCACAGGGCCCACACTTCTGGGAGCAGAATGAAAATTGAGCAGGACAAGGACAACAGATACAATGAAAAGAGAAGGCCAACATAAAAGTAACAGCAGTGTAGAAAGCCAATAAATCTCAGGAGGCAAACAACTACTATATTTTTTTAACGCTACATGAAAAAAAAAAAAAGAGAGTTCCATGAAGTTAGAAAAATTATCACGGGCGGGCCCCGTGGCTTAGTGGTTAAAGTGCACGCGCTCCGCTGCTGGCAGCCCGGGTTCGGATCCTGGGCGCACACCGATGCACTGCTTCTCTGGCCATGTTGAGGCCGTGTCCCACATGCAGCAACTAGAAGGGTGTGCAGCTATGACATACAACTATCTACTGGGGCTTTGGGGGAAAATAAATAAATAAATAAAATTATTTTAAAAAAGCAAAAGGAAAGGGAAAAATTATCACGAACCACTCCTCCTTCTAAAAGTTCGGGAAAACTCATTTCATGTAAAAATGAGAAACAGAAAGTATTCAGGTTAGATCCCACGCAAAGTTAGTATGTGAAGAGGGAATAAGCAGCAGACTAACATCTCTACAGACAGTAGAAGCACATCCAAAAGACACTTCTACAGAACAGATCAAAACTGTAATCAGCTATTTCAAAATGTGCTAAAAGACGTAGGGAAAATGATGCAAGATAGGAAAAGACACAAGTCAGAATTAGAAAAACTCAAATGAGATGATAAAACTCAGAAAAATATTAGAAATGAAAGGAAAAATCATTTCAGAAGGAAATTTAAACTAGAACAAATAAGCAAAACAGATAATGCAAAAAGACAAAATAGAAGGTGACAAAGAGGAAATGTTTTAAATTCAAAAAGAAATAAAGAAATAAAAAGGATTCCAGAGATAGCAACAAATATTGAAGACAGGTAAAAATCCAATATACAGATAACAGGAGTCCATGAAGAAGAAAACCAAAGCAAGGGAACACAACAAATGCTAAGAACTAGAATTCAAAATTATATTTCTGTTGTAATAAAAAAAATTTGAAAATTGTTTGCTGAAAGAATACAATATAGCCTCTGAATACTGATCCAGAACAATCAACACCAAGACATATTCTAATAAAATTACTGGACCTTGAAGAAAAAGGAAAAAATCCTTTAGTCATCAACCAAAAAGTACATGTTTCTTATAAGGGAAAGAAGTTTAGATTATCATTAGACTTTTTAAAAGCAGTACTTTATGCCAGAAGAAAATGAAGTAACATATTTAAGATATCAAAGAAAATGTAAACCAAAGATTTTATACCTAGAGAAACTGACTTTGAAGAATAAAGGGCACAAAGTGTTAACATGTAAGAAATCAGGGAACATTGTTCTCATGAGTCCTTTCAGAAGAATCTACTAGACAGCAAGCTTCAGACAAAATTACTAGAGAGATAGTGACAGAAGACTGATAGTGAACATTAAACATACAGTTAATCGGAGAACTATGACTAAATAAGGGTTAAAAGGGAGAGAGTGTAGCATGCACTAGCTATATGCTCAGTCAATGTAAATGTAGTACCACTATTTTTAAAAGTGGGAGGAGAATGGGAAGAGATATGCAGAAAGAAATTTTAATTGTTCTCAGAGATATTGACGTGATAATATTGCTATTTTAAGACTGTTATGTAGGGGCCGGCCCCGTGGCTTAGGCCCGGGGTTCGCTGGTTCGGATCCCGGGCGCGCACCGACGCACTGCTTTGGCGAGCCATGCTGTGGTGGCGACCCATATAAAGTGGAGGAGGATGGGCACGGATGTTAGCCCAGGGCCGTCTTCCTCGGCAAAAAAAGAGGAGGATTGGCGGATGTTAGCACAGGGCTGATCTCCTCACAAAAAAAAAAAAAAAAAAAAAAAAAAAAAAAAAGGTATATTGTAGCTCTGTCAACTGAAGAGGTCTTCAAACAATGACCAACCAAGTGGCAGTGACATCTCTACTCCCAGATTATGTCTTGAAATTCCATTTCCCACTAAAAACCAGGGCTTCTTGGAGAAATGTCTGATTCCAGGTTTAGGACAGGAAATGTACAAATGAGCCTGGACCATCTTGTCGTACTAGATAGCAAGCAAGATGTCAAAGACTACTAAATGTCAAAAAGACTCAAGAGCCAACTTGAAGCTGTTCTCATTTACCAAAGGTGAGAAAATTTTAACTTTAAAAGAGATGATAATTGTAATTGATTAAAATCCAATAAATATATTTAAATCTGTGATTTCCTATTGATATTTAAATAAAAGCCAAATTGATTACCTTTGGAAGATCATAGAGAATGAATTTATTATCTTGAAAAACTAGTAAATAAAGTAAAAGAAGCAAGCATATATCTAGCATTTCTTATATGAACTGTATCTCATGTGAATTGGGTAACAAAATAGTAGATAAGAAGATTGTTTCTTTATAAAAGTATCCCAATAGAGTGACGTCAGCATCATGGCGGAGTGAGCTTTCCCGTGAATTCTTCCCCCACAAAATACAACAAAAGTAACAGCCACAGACAAACAACGGAATCCCAGACAGTCAAAAGCTGGAGCGGAGGGATCCACACTGCCGCACATCTGAGAGCGGAACGTGCTGGGCCCCCGGAGGAAGTGGGGAGAGGTAAGGAGAACTCCGCTCCCTCCCCATCAGATCAGCGATCCGGTCCGCGCGGCTCCCAGAGAGGGGGGAGGGGCGGCCCTCGGCGGGAAACTGCAGCTCTTCGGGCGCTCTCAACCAGTGGGAAACTCCCGCACAGAGGGCTCAGAGGAGCCACAGGGCTACCATCAACATCTGAGCAACCCAGAGAGCGGATAAAGAGGGGCAAACGAGAAGCCTCCCACGTCAGGGACCCAGAGGGCAAAAGAGAGAGCTCCCCCCTCCCCACAACCCGGAGTCTGCAGCTCGACCAGATCTAGCGGTCCGAGGCAGACCTGAATAAATTGGACTGGACCCGTGGATCGCAGTGGGGAAAAGAAACAAAACAAAACAAAACAAAACTGCGGATCGCAGCAGAAAAACTGGGGCAGAGCGCAGGGGGCTTAGACTACACAGCCCTTCACCACCACACAGTGGCGGCAGGTGGAAAGTGCAACCAGAGACTTCCAGGATGAGGAAAACCAAAACCAACACAGGAACCACAATGCAAAAATATATGAAATCACCAGACCAGAAACAAAATGACAAGCAACCAGAAATCAACCCCGAAGACACAGAAATCCATAAACTAAATGACAGAGATTTCAAAATAGCTATCATAAAAACACTCAACGAAATACGAGACAACACAGACAAACAATTCAATGAGATTAGGAGTTTCTTCACAAAAGAGATTGAAATCATAAAGAAAAACCTATCAGGGCTGATGGAGATGAAGAACACAATGGAGGAGATAAAGGAGAATCTGGAATCTTTAAAGAACAGAGCTGACAATATGGAGGAAAGAATTAGTACTTTAGAGGATAGGAATACAGATGTACTCCAGATGGAAGAAGAGAGAGAACTAAGACTAAAAAGAAATGAAGAAAGACTCCGAGAAATATCGGACTCTATTAGAAAATGTAACATAAGAATTATAGGTATTCCTGAGGGAGAGGAGAGGGAAAGAGGAACAGAGAGCCTATTCAAGGAAATAATAGCTGAAAATTTCCCAAATCTGGGGAAGGAGCAGGAAATACCAGTAAGCGAAGCCAACAGGACTCCTATATATATTAACAGACAAAGGCCTTCACCACGACACCTAGTGGTAAGGCTAGCCAGGGTCAACGACAAAGAAACAATATTAAGGGCAGCTAGACAAAAACAAAAAATAACATACAAAGGAACTCCCATCAGGCTCTCAGCGGATTTCTCAACAGAAACTTTTCAGGCTAGAAGAGACTGGAATGATATATTCAAAATACTAAAAGACAAAAACTTTCAGCCAAGAATACTCTATCCAGCAAAAATATCCTTCAAATATGATGGAGAAATAGTAACTCTCCCAGATAAACAAAAGCTAAGGGAGTTCATGGCCACGAGACCGCCACTACAAGAAATACTCAAGAAGGCCCTCAGGCCCGAAAACAAGAAGAGAAAGGGAACACAAAGCTTGGAGTAAGGAGAAAAGTAGGCAGACAAAATCAGAGAAATAGTAGATCTTTACCGGAATAGGTTAGCAACCACTTAAATACTAAACTCAAAGATCAAAGGAAGAAATTCACCAAAAATAAATTTAACCTCATCACTGTAAACACACAGCCACAACACAAGATAGAATAAGGTATAACAAGAGCAACTTAGAAGGGGAAGAGGAAAGTGACTGAATTGACTTAGTATAAGGAAATAGGAGGCTATCAGATAATGGACTATCTCATACAGAAGATTTTTTGCCCAAACCTCAAGGTAACCACTAAACAAATAATCAAATTAAAACCACATATGATAAACAAAGAGAAAACTAGAAGAATCATAAGACAGAACAACCAAACTGAATTGGCAGTCCAAAACAAATGGGACAAGAAACAAAGGAAATGCAAAAGAACCAGAAAATAAGTGACAAAACAGCAACATTCAACCCTCATATTTCAATAATTACCCTAAATGTAAATGGATTGAACTCTCCAATCAAAAGATACAGAGTGGCAGGATGGATTAAAAAGCAAGACCCAACAATATGCTGCCTTCAGGAAACACATCTTAGCACTAAAGACAAGCACAGGCTCAGAGTGAAAGGATGGAAGACAATACTCCAAGCTAATGGCAAACAAAAGAAAGCAGGTGTTGCCATACTCATATCAGACAAAGTAGACTTCAAGATAAAACAGGTTAAGAAAGACAAAGAAGGGAAATATATAATGATAAAAGGGACACTCCATCAAGAAGACATATCACTTATAAATATATATGCACCCAACATAGGAGCACCAATGTACATAAAACAACTATTAACAAACCTAAAAGGAGAAATCAACAACAACACAATAATAGTAGGGGATCTTAACACCCTACTTACAGCAATGGATAGATCATCCAGACAAAAAGTTAATAAAGAAATATTAGACTTAAATGAAAAACTGGACGAGATGGACCTAGTAGACATATACAGAGCACTCCACCCAAAAACAGCTGACTACACATTCTTCTCAAGCGCGCATGGAACATTCTCTAGGATAGACCATATGTTGGGAAACAAAGCAAGCCTCAATAAATTTAAGAGGATTGAAATCATAACAAGCATCTTTTCAGACCATAAGGCTATGAAACTGGAAATGAACCAGGAAAAAAAAGCTGGGAAAGTGACAAAAATGTGGAGATTAAACAACATGCTACTGAACAACCAATGGATCATTGATGAAATTAAAGGAGAAATCAAAAACTATCTGGAAACAAACGAAAATGATAACATGCCATATCAAACCATATGGGATGCAGCAAAAGCGGTCCTGAGAGGGAAACTCATAGCGATACAAGCCCACCTTAACAAACAAGAAAAAGCCCTAATAGGCAACCTTAAATTACACCTAACAGAACTAGAAAAAGAAGAACAAACAAAGCCCAAAGCCAGCAGAAGGAGAGAAATAATAAAAATCAGAGCAGAAATAAATGATATTGAGACCAAAAAAACAGTAGAAAGGATTAATGAAACAAAGAGTTGGTTCTTCGAGAAGATAAACAAAATAGACAAACCCTTAGCCAGGCTAACTAAGAAAAAAAGAGAAAAGGCTCAAGTAAATAAAATTAGAAATGAAAGAGGAGAAATTACAACGGATACCATGGAAATACAGAGGATTATAAGAGAATACTATGAGAAATTATATGCCAACAAATCGGACAATCTAGAAGAAATGGATAAATTCTTGGACTTATACAACCTCCCAAAATTGAACCAAGAAGAAATGGAGAATCTGAATAGACCAATCACAAGTAAAGAGATTGAAATAGTAATCAAAAACCTCCCAAAAAATAAAAGTCCAGGACCAGATGGCTTCTCCAGTGAATTTTACCAAACATTCAAAGAAGATTTAATACCCATCCTCCTCAAACTATTCCAAAAAATAGAGGAAGATGGAACACTTCCTGAATCATTCTACGAGGCCAACATCACCCTGATACCGAAACCAGACAAAGACAATACAAAGAAAGAAAATTACAGGCCAATATCGCTGATGAACATTGATGCAAAAATCCTCAACAAAATATTGGCAAACCGAATACAACAATATATTAAAAAGATCATACACCATGATCAAGTGGGATTTATACCAGAGACGCAGGGATGGTTCAACATCCGCAAATCAATCAACGTGATACATCACATCAACAAAACAAAGAATAAAAACCACATGATCATCTCAATAGACGCAGAGAAGGCATTTGACAAGATACAACATCCATTTATGATAAAAACTCTCAATAAATTGGGAATAGAAGGAAAGTACCTCAACATAATAAAGGCCATATATGACAAACCCACAGCTAACATCATACTCAACGGGGAAAGACTGAAAGCCATTCCTCTGAGAACAGGAACGAGGCAGGGCTGCCCACTCTCACCACTCCTGTTCAACATAGTACTGGAGGTTTTGGCCAGAGCAATTAGGCAAGAAAAAGGAATAAAAGGAATCCAAATAGGTAACGAAGAAGTGAAACTCTCACTATTTGCAGATGACATGATTGTATATATAGAAAACCCTAAAGAATCTGTTGGAAAACTGTTAGAAACAATCAACAACTACAGCAAAGTTGCAGGGTACAAAATCAATCTACAAAAATCAGTTGCATTTCTATATGCTAATAATGAACTAACAGAAAGAGAGCTCAAAAAGATAATACCATTTACAATTGCATCAAAAAGAATAAAATACCTAGGAATAAATCTTACCAAGGAGGTGAAGGACCTATACAATGAGAACTACAAGACATTATTGAGGGAAATCAACGATGACATAAAGAAATGGAAAGATATCCCATGCACGTGGATTGGAAGAATAAACATAGTTAAAATGTCTATATTACCTAATGCAATCTACAGATTCAATGCAATCCCAATCAGAATCCCAATGACATTCTTCACAGAAATAGAAAAAAGAATACTAAAATTTATATGGGGCAACAAAAGACCCCGAATAGCTAAAGAAATCCTAAAGAAAAAGAACAAAGCAGGAGGCATCACAATTCCTGACTTCAAAACATACTACAAAGCAATAGTAATCAAAACAGCATGGTACTGGTACAAAAACAGACACACAGATCAATGGAACAGAATTGAAAGCCCAGAAATAAAACCACACATATACGGACAGCTAATTTTCGACAAAGGTGCTAAGGACATGCAATGGAGAAAGGAAAGTCTCTTCAATAAATGCTGTTGGGAAAACTGGACATCCACATGCAAAAGAATGAAAGTGGACCATGTGCTATCGCCATACACAAAAATTAACTCAAAATGGATCAAAGACCTGAAGGTGAGACCTGAAACTATAAAACTCATAGAAGAAAATATAGGCAACACACTATTTGACATTGGGTTTAAAGGAATCTTTTCGGATGACATGCCTACCCAGACTAGGGAAACTAAAGAAAAAATAAACAAGTGGGACTTTATCAGACTAAAGAGCTTTTATAAGACAAATGAAATCAGAATCAAGATGAACAAACAACCAACCAGCTGGGAGAGAATATTTGCAAAACATACATCTGACAAGGGGTTGATCTCCATAATATATAAAGAACTCACACAATTGAACAACAAAAAAACAAACAACCCGATCAAAAAATGGGCAGAGGAAATGAACAGACACTTCTCCAAGGAAGATATACAGATGGCCAATAGGCACATGAAAAGATGCTCAACATCACTAATCATCAGGGAAATGCAAATCAAAACAACACTAAGATACCACCTCACGCCCGTTAGAATGGCTATAATCACCAAGACAAAAAACAACAAATGTTGGAGAGGATGTGGAGAAACAGGAACCCTCATACACAGCTGGTGGGAATGCAAATTGGTGCAGCCTCTATGGAAAACGGTATGGAGATTCCTCAAAGAATTAAAAATAGAGATGCCCTATGATCCAGCCATCCCACTACTGGGAATCTATCCAACGCACCTGAAATCAACAATCCAAAGAGGCTTATGCACCCCTATGTTCATTGCAGCATTATTCACCATAGCCAAGAAGTGGAAGCAACCTAAGTGTCCCTCGACTGACGATTGGATTAAGAAAATGTGGTATATATATACAATGGAATACTACTCAGCCATAAAAAAAGACAAAATCGTCCCATTTGCAACAACATGGATGGGCCTGGAGCGTATTATGTTAAGTGAAATAAGCCAGAAAGAGAAAGACAAACACTGTATGATCTCACTCATATGTGGAATATAAACAAACACATGGACAGAGAAAACTGGACTGTGGTTACCCGGGAAGTGGGGGTGGGGGGTGGGGGGTGGGCACAAGGGGTGAAGGGAGTCATATATGGGGTGAAGGACAAACAAAAATGTACAACCCAAAATCTCACAATGTTAGAAACCATTAAAATATCAATAAAAATGTAAAAAAAAAAAAAAAAAAAAAAAAAAAAAAAGTATCCCAATAAAAGAAAATTTTTTGATTGATTGATCAAATCCATATTGTAGGGGAAATTGATCAAATCCATATTGTAGGGGAAATTGCAGGTCAAATGCCCCAGGTTCTAAAACAGATGAATGTAGGGGAAGGTGGGGAAAAGGGGGAATGGAGGAAAAACCTGTAGATAAAAAGAGACTTTAAAAAAAATACAAAAAAAATTAATGAGTAAGAGTAAGTGTCTAGGGATGCACACTTGGGTAATAAAACTATAAAGAAACACAAGCAATTACTGTAAAAGTCAGAGTAATGGTTACCTTGGGGGGAGGAAGGCATTAAGATTAGAAAGGGATGCATGGAAGGTCTTCCAGTATGGCAGGCAAAGTTATTTTTCTTGGCCTGGGTGGCAGTTACAAGTGGGCTTTCCTTATAATAACTTGTCAAACTATGCATTTGTTTTGTGTGGCTTTCTGTATTGATGTTTTATTTTATAAAAAAAAGGTTTAAAAATTATGCAAAGACTTCTGCTTCCAAGTAGAATGTAGTAAGTAGTCACAGCCATTATTCCCACTGCAACAACTAGGAAAAAATGACAAAGTATAAATATATTTTTAAAAACATCAGAGACATGTGGAAGTAACAACGGCTAGATGAAGTAAAATTCCATTAAAGAAAGAGCCCGGATTATGTGAGCTGAGATCATCAGCTAGTTTCTTCCTTGGGGACATTTGCCAAGTCTGAACATCGGTGGAATATTGGACTTGGCTTAGGCAGAGGGATTCTCCTGGAGGAGAGAGAAATCAGTGGAACTTTTGACAGACTGGAATCTAGAACAGTTCCAAACATACTGCTGTTTTTCCCCATGGGATGTTTGCTGAATGCTGGGGTTGCACAGGAGACCAAAGGACCAGGATGAGTGAAATCTCATGCAGTATTACAGTGCTTAGAAGATAAAGTCCTTCTATGAGGGGGGCCTGCAGCAAATACAGGGCAGATCTCATCCTTGAGACATTCAGAAACAGAGGTGGACTGGAGTCTAACTAAGGCTCAATTCCTGACTGGGTTGAGGTGATCAACATTTCACCCTATCTGCCTAATACAGAAAAGAGTGAATCTGTTGTGGAGGGGCAAGGGGGAGATAATATCAACTTCAGTTTCTAGGATTCCATTCTTTTATAATAATGTCCAGCATACAATAAAAAATATTATGAGACATCTGAAGAAACCAAAAAATGTGGCCAATAATTGAGAGAAAAATTAGACAATAGAAGCAGATTTACAGATGATCCACATTTAGAGTTAACAGAAGACTTTAAAATAAGTATAATAAATACAGTAAATAAAATAGAGGAAAAGAGAAACAAATGGGTGAAAAGTTAGAGAATTTTAATAATAGAATTGGACTCTAGAAATAAGATGTACATTTTACAACTGAAATATATGATTATCTAAAATTAACTTATGGATGAGGTCAACTAGACAGAAGTAGACTGGACACAGCAGAGTGGGTGAGCTCAAAGATAGATTAATAGAAAACATCCAAACAGAAGAACAGAGAAACAGAATGGAAACAACAGACCATAAGAGACTCATGGAACACAAACAGCCTAACGTAGATGTAATTGGCATCCTGGAAGGAAAGGAGAGAGAGAGAAGAGCAGAAGCAATATTTGGAGATAGAATTTTTGGTTGACAATTTTCCAAAAGTGATGAATGATAAACTTTGTTCAAGGTGCATGAACCTCAGGAAACCTTCACTGACTAGCCATAACCTTTCTCCAGGGCCTCCGTTTTCCAGCATTTATATTTCTGCTTCTTTCATCTGCATGACTTACTACATTCTCAGAATCTGTTTAGAGTTTTTTGCTTAAGAATGTGCTCTGTCTCCCTCACTTGCTGCTTAAGAACAAGGGCTATTTTTAGTATCATTTATTTTCTATTTCCTGTAATATTGATATAGTTTGCTATACAGTACTTAATATACTAACAGAATTTTCCACCTATGTAATAAAATAAAATTCCTAGTACTATTTCAAGTGATTTTTGTCATATTTATTTCTGAATGCTAGTAATTTATCAATCAGGGCCCAGTAAAGAAAACACAAACCATACCAGTTATTTCAGTAGAGAGAATATAATATTAAAAAATTGGGGGCCAGCCCATGGTCTAGTGGTTAAGTTTGGTGCACTCTGCTTCTGTATCCTGGGTTTGGTTTCTGGGCACAGACCTACACCACTCATCGGCAGCCATGCTCTGGCGGTCACCCACGTACAAAATAGAGGAAGATTGGCACAGATCTTAGCTCAGGGTGAATCTTCCTCAAGCAAAAAGAGGAGGATTGGCAACAGATGTTATCTCAGGGTGAATCTTCCTCAGCAAAAAAAAAAAAATTGGTTAGCAGATATTAAAAGGCTAAAAAAAATGAAAAGAGGACACTGAAGTAACTGTAGGAACCATAGAGCTGGGAAAACAAAGGAAAGAGATTTGAGTTATTAGAGCCTAGAAGCTTGGAGGAGAGATCCCACAGAACTAAGACCATAGCACCTGAGGAGAGGGTATCCTGACTAGCTGTGACTTGCATCTCTGTGGAGGGTTAGCTGCTTGGCTGGTTTCGGAAGATTGTATTTTCCAAAGATGATTACAACACCTGCCATCTCACATGCTCTTCACACAATTTGATTTTGACACTCTTATTGAGAGGCAGCATCTATGTTTTCTCTCCTTGAATCTGGTCTGGCTTACAAGTATGGCAAAAGCAGCACTATGTGACTTCGGAGGCTAGGTTATAAAAGGTGGTACAACTTTCACTTGGATCTCTTAAGGCACTCACCTTTGAAGCCTGTAGCTATCTGAGGTTGCCATGCTGAGAGGAAGTCCAAACTAGCCTCCATGGAGAGACCACATGGAGAGACTTTGAGGCTGCATGGAGAAATCCTCAGCCAGCCCCGAGCTGCTTCAGCATCCTGCTGTTCCACCCCTAGCCGCAATTTGGCAGCAGCCGCATGAGACACCTGAGCCAGAACTTCCCTATAAAGCCCTTCCCAAGTTCCTGACCCATGGAAACATGAGCGTTAATAAAATGATTACTGTTTGAAGTCACTGAGTTTGGGGTGATTTGCTACATAGCAGTAGATAACGGGAAGACTGTCCTCTTACCTCAGGAGCTCAGAGGGGGTACCTCACAGAGCTGTGACTGAACCCTCCCAGAAGCACAACAAGGCTAGTTGTGGAAGTGCCAGAAAAAGACTAGAAACTGAAATTAACTGGTACAGTTGGAGTGAAGGGCCATTGTTGATGCCTCACAGGGACAGGGTTGGCAAGCAAACAGGAAGGAGCCAGTCCCTTTTCCTCCCCTAGACTTCCAGGGTCTAGTCCTTCCTTTTGGCAGAATCTAACAGAGAGCCAGCTTGGCAGAAGAGAAATGTAGTTTTCAGACCTCTAGCCCCAGCATCATAAGTCAGAGTACGAAAAATAGCTTAATAACTGACACAGGCACAAATTCTAAGATTTTTTCCTAATAACTAAGTAAAATATGTTAGATTCTCACTGTGCATTTGACCATAGCAAGTTTTGGTATCCAACATATCTTTAGCATGATTTCACACCTTATGAAAAAGGCTTCACTTAATAAAAACGTGCATGCAGTCTTTGGTTTCTCTTGCTGCAGGTATGATCCAAAGGAAAACAAGTGGACCCGAGTGGCTTCTATGAGTACCAGAAGACTAGGGGTGGCCGTGGCTGTGTTAGGAGGGTTCTTATATGCTGTAGGTGGCTCTGATGGGACATCTCCACTCAATACAGGTTAGTCCCTTCCAAAGTCAGTCTAGTTCCCCCAAAGCAGCACATTTTCCTTAGGAGGGTCCCCCTACAAAAATATAAAAAGTTCAGGTTATCCTATAATTTATTAGGAAAACTATTTTCTTTCTAGGAGAATGCAATCTTAGCTCTTCTGCAGCTCCTTCTGCAGCCATAGTCTTCTAGTATTTTACCCAAATATTTCTTTCTCCCTCTGCTTTATAAGCTGCTGAGAATTTATAATAAATAAAAGAACTATTTTCTTAATATGATTATTTCCCTCCCTCCAGCCATCTCCTTAAAAAACAAAAACCCTCTATATTGTAATATATAAAGAATAAATAAAAACTTACAGCTCTACACAGGTTTGCATTAATCCTTTCTATTTAGAAATAATGGATATTTTTGCCTAAGAATAGTGTCAGTGTGGCACTTACATCAGATCCATTGTCACATATCTTGTCTTCTCTTCAGTGGCTTAGAATGGTGGGAATATAGGCAAGGAAGTACAGGAGTACAGAAGTTGTCAGATTATGACAATAAATTCTTAGTACAGAATAGTGCTTACAGATCATATAGTCTAATCCCCTCATTTAAAGATAAGGAGAGTGAGGCCACAAGTCACCTAGCTAACAAGTCATAGCCAGAACTGGAACTAGGTACCCTGACTCCAACATAGGCCCTTTCCACCTTACCACACCTACAAGAAACCTGTCACCAATGAGAGTATAGTGGTATTGTCCAAAGGTATACAAGCCCTGCTCAGAAGCAAAAATCAGATTGCTTATTGAAAATATGTGTTACCGCAAAATTTTGGTACCTATGAGAAAAACTAGAGGTGAGAGGAAATAGTTGAATGGTCACTTACCGGTTTTTCTTTTCCCTGCAGTGGAGCGCTACAATCCTCAGGAAAACAGATGGCACACCATAGCCCCTATGGGGACCCGGAGGAAACACCTAGGCTGTGCAGTGTATCAGGACATGATCTATGCCGTAGGCGGTAGAGATGACACTACAGAACTTAGCAGTGCTGAGAGATACAACCCCAGAACTAACCAGTGGTCTCCTGTGGTGGCTATGACATCACGCCGTAGTGGAGTAAGTGCCCAGCTACTGAAAACTTTGAAAACAAGCACAAAGAGAGGGCAGTGCAGAAGGAGAGGTCTGATCTGTAAAACATAATACATTGGGAGAGTGAGGAAGTGCACCCTTTAGGCAAAACAACCCCTGCTACTTTTGTACTGGAAAAAAATTAATTTTGATCACCGTTGTCTCAAGTAGTTAAATATCTTATATCCAATCATATCTTTAATTAGAGAATTATTTTTTTATGGTTTATCTTGTATCAGTTGCTTCTCTGAAAGGTATCTCTCTGTCTTATCTACTATCTTATTTAACTTCACCCATATTCATTCGTATCTATTAGAGCTAAATATTCCTACCTAATTTTTCTAGGTAATATTCCAAGTAATTGGCATACCAACACAAATGTTTAGGCAGAAACACACCTGGCTCCACCACCAGTCTCCACAAACTTTTTTGAGTCTATCCCATCTATAATATAGGCCAGATCAGGCTAAGCTAAGAAACTTCCTGGGTGGAAAGGAGGCATAGAAAGCTTTTAGAGGAAAGTGACAGCATGGATGGATCTGTATTTTAAAAAGAGAATTAGTGGCAATTTAGATAGTGGATTAGAACAGGCAAATCCCAGAAGTGAGCAGTTTGGAGGTTCTTGCTCACTCCCATTGAATGCTTTCCCTAAAATTCAAGAAATATATGTTTTCAACTCTGTGTAAATATTCTAATTGAATATATAATTTTATAGTTCCCATAATTTAATATATTTTTGTCGTTCTCTTTTCCCTCTGTGTTCAAGTAAACCAGAATGTAAGGCCATAAAGAATTATTTTTTATTAAAGAGATTTATCTAGAAACCAGTCTAAATTTTCCCAGTGATTGTCTAGTTTCTTCAGCAGCCGCTGTGTTTTGGTCCTGTAGGTTGGCCTGGCAGTGGTGAATGGACAGCTCATGGCTGTGGGAGGTTTTGATGGCACAACATATTTGAAGACCATTGAAGTTTTTGATCCTGATGCCAATACATGGAGGTAACCTTTAAGCTATGTTGCAGATCACCTCACTGCTGACTTGAAAAATCATGGGCTTGAGATAGCCCATGGACATCAAAATCAGGATGGTCATACATTGAAATGACCTCTTGCACTACTTTGAAGAGGGCTTGAAGTTACCCATATTTGATAGCTTATTTTGACTTCATTGCTCTAAAGTGGCTGACATCTTATAAAATTCTTCTCTTTAGTGACTGTCCAATTTTATAATTAGAGATAGCAAAAACAAATAAAAAAATCTCTCTAGCCCCATCATGTTCAGTTGAGGAAACTAAGGCACCAAGAAATAAAATGACTTGCCTGAGCAGGTTAGTGACAGAGTTAGAATTAGAGCCTTGCTCTTTGGCTCTCAAGCTGTCAGAGCAATTTTTTGGTGTTCCTGTGGGCAGCTTTATGCCCAGGAAAAACAAGTTGCAGTTGCTTTTTTAAAAATAATTTTTTTTTTCATTTTAAAACTGATTTTTTTTCCTTGAGATTTTAAAATCTAATTAAATATGGGGCCAGCCAAGTGGCGCAAGCGGTTAGGTGCACGTGCTCTGCTGCGGCAGCCCGGGTTCGCCGGTTTGGATCCCGGGCGCGCACCGATGCACCACTTGGCAGGCCATGCTGTAGCGGCGTGCCATATAAAGTGGAGGAAGATGGGCATGGATGTTAGCCCAGGGCCAGTCTTCCTCAGCAAAAAGAGGAGGATTGGCAGATGTTAGCTCAGGGCCGATATTCCTCACAAAAATAAAAATAAATAAATAAAATCTAATTAAATATATTATTATTCTATTTTAAAATCTAGTAAATTTTCACAGTCACCTTTAGGGAAGAGGCTACATCTTAAGAGAGTTTAACTATGTTAAACTATATTTATAGGTTTAATTTTACCTTGCGTTTAAATCCTTAATTGTCTAACAAATCCTTCCTAAGTACCTAGGTAGTTCTTATAAATTCACATAAATCAGGTGACTCCTGTGTTTATTTTAAATATTCAAAAACTTTTACAAATTTAGCAAAATTCTCTTAAACTTTTAAACTTTAAATCATAAGTCTAAATCTTTATTCAATCACACATTTTATACTAGATTCACAAAACTAATTGGATAGAGGCTCTAATATACCAGTCTCTTAAACATTGCAGGAACTTAAAATGACAAATATATAGTTAATTATCAAACTTAATACAAAATATTAATGTTATAGGTTTGATGTACTTCATACCTATTCTTAAAGAGAATCTAAATACTAGCCTTCTAAGAAAGCAGTTGTACCTTCCAAGCAATTTGGGGTTTCTTTCTGAATAAATTGGGCTTATTTGCCTAAACAAATCTAGGATAACCATGTGGTTGAGGTTGTACATCAAGCACAGGTGTCAGTCTGGACATGAGATCTGAGGCAGCAGACATTCTGAAAGATTTTCCTCATGACCATGAAAGATAAGCTGAGGTCTGTTTTATAGTCACTACTCCAAAAGGGGCAGTCTCATAGTCCATTCCTGCTGCATTCTGAGTATACATTTTCTAATTGTGAGCTTGTAACTGCTCGCCCAGATTTTTTCATCAGTCTATAAGATTTAACTAATAAATTTGCTGAGTTGTTTTTATGGTCTTCATCTTTGGAAAAGCCACACTTTTACGGATATTTAAATGACATTCTTTGGATTCAGCATGTCTCTCATGGCTCTGTATGGCTCAGTGGTCACAATACTAAAATCAGACTAATGACATTGTAGCACTTATTGCTTCTGCGTCACATTTTCACAACCTTTCTCATTAAGTAAAGGTTTACTGACTGTTCTAGACCCTGGGATACAAAAGTGAACAAAACAAAATTCCCTGCCTTCCTGGAGCTGACATGATAATGAAGGAGATAGGCAGTGCCATCCCAGGGGGTGGTATGGCCAATAGCAAAGGCAGGGAAGGGGGTCCAAGGAGGATTGTCCATTTTAGAAGGTGGCCCAGGAAGGCCTCACTGAAAAGGTAACATTTTAGCAAAACCTGATAGAGGTAACAGAGATAATGGCAGGTTTTCGTGAATAGGAGCCTCCCACTTGTGGAATATTTTCTTCCATATACAGCTTTTTATTTTTAGTGGGAATTTTAAGTAAGCATCATTTGGGAAGACAGCCAAGTTTACTTCTGCCACTTACTTACAATGATCCTATGTAAGGACTTGTTTCTCAGTTACTGTCACTAAATAGAATTAGTAATATATAACCAAACAATATTCATGAAATTCTTAAGGATCATCTGTTGACAGATTACTATCTAAATTTTTGTAGTTACATATCCCAAACTTAAAACCAATTTTACCTTATAGCTGACAGAGGATCTAATAATCTTTTCCATGGAAATCTTTAATTTTGAAGATGGTCTTGTTCACATATCACAAACTAGATGCTGACTTTATTTACTCATGTCCAGTTTTGTTCCATACAGGGTTTGAGGAGGCTTAAAAGAGTACCTACAGGGCCGACCCGGTGGCGCAAACGATTAAGTGCGTGCGTTCCACTTCAGTGGCCCGGGGTTCGCAGGTTCGGATCCCGGGTGCGCACCGACGCGCTGCTTGTCAAGCCATGCTGTGGTGGTGTCCTATATAAAGTAGAGGAAGATGGGCACGGCTGTTAGCTCAGCCCCAATCTTCCTCAAGGAAAAAAGGGGAGGATTGGCATCAGATGTTAGCTCAGGGCTAGTCCTCCTCAAAAAAGAAAAAAAAGTACTTAGAAAAAAAGAGTACCTACAAGACAAAAAGATAAAAATAAACAATGTGATGAAGATTAAGCAAAGGCAAAATGTGGGTGGGAAAATAATATAGCCAAGGTCAAAATTAGACACAAAAATGTAGAATGTATGATTCCGTATAATAGTTAGAAGTCAGTCTAGGTGTAATGTTATGATGCAAAAAGTGGTTATAACGCTCTCTTATTCTTAAAACAGTATCCTATAAGTGAGAATATTTCAGTCAATGTCTGAAATAATTCTACTTACCAGTGCTCAATTCCAGCTCCTAATCTTTGGAAGAGATGTATGAAGCTAAAAATATTAGTTGTGATATGAAACATAGAAACATGTGTTTTATTAACATCTTAGTTATGAAAGAAATAGTGCTTTTTCCAGTTAGAAATCTGATTTTGTTTTTTTCTTTGCAGGTTATATGGCGGGATGAATTACCGTCGGCTAGGGGGTGGCGTAGGAGTTATTAAAATGACACATTGTGAATCCCATATATGGTGAACATCTAGAAGACAGTCATGTACATGCTCTTCTGTATTCTGGAGAGCTTTGACTTTGGAGCTTTGTACAGCTCGAGAAAACATTAGAACAAATTTTATTCTTTGCTGGTGCCTCAACATATGGAAATACAAATACAGTGAAAGTTCTCACCTGCAAGATGCCATCTTTGCACAATAATTTTCAATTCTGTGCAGAAGAATATTTATTTTTGGTTTTAATTTATCATGGTTTTTTTGTTGAGGTTTTTGTTTTGTTTTGTGAGATTTAGCCTTCCTCCCACCAAAAAAGAAAAAAAAAGGAAAGAAAAGGAAAAAAAAGACAAAAATTCCAAGCAGCAAAACTTTATTTTTAAGATATTAAGTTTGAAAATACTAATAAGGGGAGAAGGGCTATATATGATCTAGTTGTTATTTCTAGGCACTCCATCCACAAGACGCCGCCACTTACAAGGGCTACCAGTGACAAAGAAAGGTATGCAAAGTGAATTAGTTAACCATCATTCTTGCACTAAGCACAGGAAGACTTGAAAATCTAAAAAGGCAAAAAAAAAAAAAAAAAGAAACATCTCATTTTAAATAGTACAATTCAGAAGGAATATTAAATCAATAAAACCAGGACTCAGACACTAAAGTTTTCATCAGTGAAAGTTCACATCTTGTTTCCTTTCATATGAACTTGTTTTCCACTACATTTAAAGTCTTTTTATAATAATTTTTTCATAGAGTTTCTGCTAGATCTAGAGCTCTGCTCAGTGCCTCTATAAAAACAGTATGCGATTGTCATTTACTGTCTTGAGAAACCTTCAATAGAATCATGTGCAACTCTGCAAGAGTTTTTGCTCAAAAACATTACTGACTGAAGCAACTTTCCCTCCTATTTCCTTTTTGCTACTAAGGACCAGCAGGGAGAAATGTCCTCTCCCCAGCAGTGAATGCTGTTATGCAATTGACGTTTGATGCTCACGCTGTTGAAGCTAAGGCTTACCTGTCCTCACGGCCTCCAAGGGAGTGAATTCTTCAGTTCATGTAATAGGACATGCTAAGGAGTGTAACACCAACTGAGGCATTTTATTAACAATATCTTGGTTCTTTTATACAAACTATGTATATCATTATCCTCGTTCTATAAAGCCACTGTTACTACTTCTCTCAAATTGTACTTTCTGGTGAAAAGTTAAAATTTTTAAGGAAAAAAATGATAAAAATTCAGTGGTTAAAATTTTTTTGTCTTTGTGTTCATAGACCAATTTTTTTCAATGTATATTGCAGGAAAATCTTTGAATTAAGACTTTAACCAAAACCAAAAGGAATAACCTTCTCCTTCCCCCTCCCCTCTACTACAAAAATGTTTGGCAACTTTTATGTTTACATTTAAAGATCATTTGCACCTTTATGAGGAAAAAAAATAAGTATTTGGTAAACAATTGTTTACATGTATCATTTATGCTTTTTTCTAGCATGTATAACTTTTTTAAATAAAGGTAGTATTTACCATAAAAAATTTTGGTTAATACTTTTTTTAATGCTTATATCTTTGCTATTTAATTTAGATTTTATGTTTCTATACCATTTATATTTTCTTTATGTAAAATTTTAAGTACTTTCAATCTGAAGAAATAAAGGGATTGACAGAATTATGAATTTTTATTTATATATATATATATATATATATATTTTCTTTTTAGCTGAGGAAGATTTGCCCTGAGCCAACCTCAGCTGCCAGTCTTCCTCTTTTTTTTGTATGTGAGCCACTGCCACAGCATGGGCACTGACGGATGAGTGGTGTAGGTCTGCTCCCAGGAACTGAACCCAGGCTGCCATAACAGAGCACTATGAACTTAACCACTAGGCCACTGGGGCTGGCCCTATATATTTTATATAATAGTATTATATTACCTAACCTCTAAACTTATTTTCTGGTGTAGGACTTAGCATCATACAATTTTGAGCTGGAAGGACTCTTAACAATCATCTGGTCCAAAGCCATTTATTTCTCTGCTCTAAGATGGAAAACTAAGGAAGTCCTGCCTACGAGTAAATAGTCAGTGATAGAACCAACGTTAGAAATCAGTTCCCCAAATCCCCACACCATTTCTCTTTTTATGCCACACTGCCACTGCAGGCCTACCTGAAACATGGCTTGGAGCTAAACATGGAAAGAGACCTTAATTTTAAGTAAGTCTGGTATGCAGTGTTGAAAAAGTATAAAAGTTTTTCCGAGATCCTGACAGGACTGCATCATTAACAGTCAATCTTCAAGGCAAAATCACATATTTCCCAAGACGCTACTGTTGCATGTATTTGAAGACAAGGAGAGGAATGATAACAGGAACAAATTCTAGTGATTAGACTCACTAGTGTGGAAGTGTGGAAGTCCTCATTCAGAGCAATTCATATGGCAGTGATTCAAGAGTAGAGACCAGGAACTACAGCACTGGCCAAAGTGTTGGTTGGAGCCTAACGGGTGTTTTTTTTCCTTCCACTGAAGGTGCTCCAGGTTTATTATTGAATGAAATGTACCTATTCTGTAAAAGACATTGCAGTAAAATAGCATATTTATTAACTTATTTGCATAGTGATTTCCACAACTCTATTCAGTACACTTAGAGTTGTGTTGGATTGGCGGTCGTCTTCATTTTATAAATAAGTAAATTGAAGCTTAGAAAAGTTAAAATGACATTGTGGAAGCTGAACCTCAAATCCACATCCCCTGATTCCATATCCGTTATTCTCTATACTACACTTAACATTCCCATGTCTGATATGACTGTTTCCCAGTTTTGTATTGTAACGTTTTACCTGCAAATATCTACACTGCAGAGACGACTTTTTGACAACTGTGAAATAGAAGAGGTCCCTCCTGAACAATATCTGAGTGAGAATGGGGAAAAAGCCTTTCAAACTTTATGTTAACCTAAGAAACAGATGGAAAAGAAAAGAAAATGGGATAAGGAAAGAAATACAGGAGAGGAGAGAGAGAAGAAGCAAGAGGCAAAAACAGCCCAGTAAAGCTGAGTGTTGTTGCCTGGTTGTCTAAGTAGTTCTGACAACTGGCTCTGTGAATTGCTCTGAGGTCTCTGTTCTGGAAATGATCAATAAGAATAGTTCCTAGAAATGACAAAACTCTTCAACTAGAATTGGCTTAAGGGTCCTTGACAATAATGATCTTTCAGTTATTTAGCCACTTAAAGTTAGGAACTTAGATTCTTTTAAATGTAGAAAAGATGGATGGTATTTATAGTACTAACATTAAATATCTGGAGTTATTCCACTAATAGTCAGTAACCTATTAATACCCTATTCTAGAAAATTAGAATATTTATTTAAAGGAGTTTGAACTCCTAGGAAAAGAGGGCACATATCTTCGGTGTGAATTTAGATCAATGAACCTTTGGACTCCTATGAAACAGGAACAGTCCCTGCCTTCAAAAAGCTTAGTTTCAAGCCTGAGTTTGATTAAGCCTCTAGATTAGTGGTTCTCAAAGTGTGGTCTGTGAACCCCTGAGATCCCCAAGATTCTTTCAGGTATCCATGAGTCGAAGCTATTTTCTTAGTAATACTAAGAAGTTTTTTGCCTTTTTTACTGTAGTGACATTTGCACTGGTGGTGCAAAAGCAATGATAGATGAAACTGCTAGGGCTTTAGCACAAATCAAGGGAGTGGCACCAAACTGTACTACTAGTGGTAGGGACACCACCACACACAGTTCAAAAAAAAAGGCCAGTTTCACTTAAGAGTGTCCTTGATGAAGCAATAAAACAATTTTACTAAATCTCAACCCTTGGATATATGGAATATTTCTGCCGTATACCAAGATACAGTGGTTGTCACAAGAAAAATCTTGTGTGATTGTTTTGAGTTGCAAGCTGAACCAGCCACGTTTTGAAAGAATGACTAACAGACAAACTAAGGTTATTCATACTTGGTTGTTTAGTGAATATTTTCTCGAAAATGAACAAAGCAAGGCCATCACTTCAGGGAAAACAACTGACAGCATACATTCAAGCTTTCAAGAAGAAATTAGAATTTTGGGAAAGTTTATGGACCACTGTGATGGTTAATTCCATGTTTCAGTTTGACTAGGCTAAGGGATGCCCAGACAGCTGGTCAAACATTATTTCTGGGTATGCCTCCGACGGTGTTTCTGAAAGAGAGTAGCATTTGCTTCAGTAGACTGAGGGGAGATCCTCCCTCACCAATGTGGATGGACATCATCCAATCCGTTGGGGGCCAAATGGAACAAAAAAGGCAAAAGAAGAGCAAATTCTCTATCCCTGCTTAATCTGGGACTTCCATCCTTTCCTGCCCTCGGACATCGGAGCTCCTGGTTCTCAAGCCTTTGGACTCTGGAACTTACACCAGTGGCCCCAGACTGGTTTTCATGCCTTCAGACTTGGACTGAATTATACTACTGGCTTTCCTGGTTCTCCAGCTTGCAAAGGCAGATTGTGGGACTTCCACACAGAACTGCATGAGCCAGTTCCTATAATAAATCTATATAGATGGTAATTGATAGATAGACGAGAGAGAGAGAGAGATAAATGATAGATAGATCCTATTAGTTCTGTTTCTCCAGAGAACCCTAGTACAACCTCAATGAGCTTGTCAGCTTCCCAATACTTAGAGACTTTTCTGATGAGATTGGTGATGACATTGATGAATGAGACTTTTTTTCCTGTGGTATTTATAGTGAAATGTGTCAACATGTGGAAGATCTGCATAATTCATGGAACCAATTTTTCTAATTGACAAATGCATGGGTAAAAGATCCATTCAAAGTGCAAGATAGACCAAGGGATCTTAAAGGAACAGTATGCAAGGGCCATTGATATGATTTCAGATTTCGACTATCACTTGTCAAATTTTAGTGTAGTATCAAAGAGAATATCTGTCATATTCAGAAACGGCTGTTAAAATACTCCTCTCTCTTCCAATTTCATATTCATGTGAGCCGTATTTTTTTCGTATATGTCAACCAAAATAACATTGCAAAAGATTGAATATACAAGCAGATGTGAGAACTCAATTGCATTAAGCCAGAAATGACAGGCAGATGCAAAAATGTGCAAGAGTGTAACTCATCCCCAATTGTTTTTGAAAAAATGGTTTTTATTTTTAAAAATTTTATTTATGTTGACATGTAACAGATTTATTATTTTTGAGGCACCAATAAATATTTTTTTAATTTCTCAATTTTAATTTCTAATATGCAAATGTCAGTAGATATGATCCACATAAAGAAAAGGTTTTGGAGTCCTCAATAGTTTTTGAGACTGTAAAGGAATCTTGAGGCAAAGAAGTTTGAGAACTGCTGCTCTAAATCTTCTAGTTTACAGGAAATACGGGGTAACAGAGGAATGTGTTAACCTCACAGGGATTCAATGAGCAAAATCCAGGATAGGGAAAACTTGATAGACAACTCAATTTTTCCAACAAATGAACTGCAAGGGAAAAAGAGTGGGGAGGGGGGAACTGATAGATAAAAAGGAAGTTAAGACTCAATGAAATGCAGTGTGTAAATCTTATTTGAATCCTGTTTCAAGCAAATCAACTAAAACATTTTGAGGCAAATTAAGGAAATTTGATCTCTAACTGGATATTTAATATTAAGGAACTATTGCAAAATTTTTAGTAAATTTTTTGTGGTTTTTTTTTTAGAGCCCTTATCTTTTAGAGTTGCATGTGAAATATTTGTGGATTAAATAATTTGGGGATTTGGGGATGCATGGAGAAGGGTGAGAATATAGATGGAACAAGAGGACCAAGAATTGATCATTGTTGAAACTGGGTTATGTGTACTATGGCCATTTATTATAATATTCTCTTTATTTTATTATTATTATTTATTTTGTGTGAGGAAGATCGGCCCTGAGCTAACATCTACCAATTCTCCTCTTTTTGCTGAGGAAGACTGGCCCTGAGCTAACATCCATACCCATCTTCCTTCACTTTATATGGGACGACGCCACAGCATGGCTTGACAAGCGGTGCGTGGGTGCGCGCCAGGAATCCAAACGAGTGAACCCCGGGCCGCCACAGCAGAGCGCGCACACTTAACTGCTTACACCACCAGGCCGGCCCCATCTCTATTTTTTGTACATTTAAAGTTTTTCATTTAGGGCCAGCCCTGTGGCTTAGCGGTTAAGTGCGCGCGCTCCGCTACTGGCAGCCCGGGTTGGGATCCCGGGCGCGCCCCGACGCACCTCTTCTCCGGCCATGCTGAGGCCACGTCCCACATACAGCAACTAGAAGGATGTGCAACTATGACATACAACTATCTACTGGGGCTTTGGGGAGAAAAAAAGGAGGATTGGCAATAGATGTTAGCTCAGAGCCAGTCTTTCTCAGCAAAAAGAGGAGAATTAGCATGGATCAGCTCAGGGCTGATCTTCCTCACACACACAAAAAAAATTTCATTTAAAAAACACAAGCTTCAGGGGCGGGGCTGGTGGCGCAGCAGTTAAGTGCGTTCGCTCCACTTCAGTGGCCCAGGGTTCGCAGGTTCAGGTCCCGGGCACACACCGAGGCACCGCTTGTCAAGCCATGCTATGGCAGCGTCCCATGTAAAGTAGAGGAAGATGGGCACGGATGTCAGCCCAGGGCCAGTCTTCCTCGGCAAAAAGGGGAGGATTGACATTGGATGTTAGCTTAGGGCTAATCTTCCTCACAAAAAAACAAACAAACAAACTTCAGGTAATCAGTGAGACAAGTAATTTGTAAAATAATACATTGCAGGGCTGGCCCCATGACTTAGCAGTTAAGTGCACATGCTCAGCTACTGGCGGCCCGGGTTTGGAACCCCGGGCTTGCACCGACACACTGCTCCTCCGGCCATGCTGAGGCCGCGTCCCACATGCAGCGACTAGAAGGATGTGCAGCTATGACATACAACTATCTACTGGGGCTTTGGGGGAAAAAAAAAAAGGAGGAGGATTGGCAATAGATGTTAGCTCAGAGCCAATCTTCCTCAGCAAAAAGAGGAGGATTAGCATGGATGCTAGCTCAGGGCTGATCTTCCTCATAAAAAAAATAAAATAAAATAAAAGTAATACATTGCAGTATAAAACATGCAATGATCAAATTATTTATATAGCCCAGCAGTTGTGATTCAATAGTCTGGCCCGTTGTAGATTGGAAGAGTGATCAGAAAAGAAGTTATGCCTGAGAAAGGTTTGAAAGACAGTGAGTTTTGCTAAGCAGGCAAGAGTGGGAAGGGCGTTCCAGACAGAGAGAGCAGCATGTGCAAGATATACAGAGCAAAGACAATGAGATGGCATGGAGTGTTTAGGGAAATAGAAGTGGTTTGGTTTATCAGGAGAATAAAGTGCAAAAAGGCAAGTGTGCAGAAATAAAGACAGGAGAAGCAGGCCCAGGCAGGTACCATCACCATGGACCTCTTGTGCCAATAGTTTCCTCTCTTAGCTTTCTTTCTGATTTTATTCCGATAAGTCTTTTTCTCTGGGTGGGTGTAGTGGCTCCAAGATGGCCCCAGTGATCCCTGCCTTCTGGTATTCTCACGGTGTGTGGTCCCCTCCTATGCTGCACCAGGGTTGGTCTGGTCTGTGTGTCTAATTGTATGCTGCAAAAGTGATGGTATGTCACTTCCAACTTAGGTTATAAAAGACTCTGCTTTCATCTGCATGTCTTGCCCTCCCTCTCATCTCTCACTCTGGGAGAAGCAAATACATGAAAAAAGAAATATAACAAATCCATGAATGCCCATGTACCCACCATCCAGCTTCAAAAATTATCAACATTTTGCTCATCTTTTTTTTTTTTTGTGAGGAGGATCGGCCCTGAGCGAACATCTGCCAATCCTCCTCTTTTTTTTTTTTTTTCGCTGAGGAAGACTGGCCCTGGGCTAACATCCATGCCCATCTTCCTCTACTTTTTTTATATGGGACGCCGCCACAGCATGGCTTGACAAGCGGTGCGTCGGTGTCCACCCAGGATCCGAACCAGGGAACCGCGGGCCCACCACAGTGGAGCGCGCGCACTTAACCGCTTGCGCCACCCGGCCAGCCCCTGCTCATCTTCTTTTATCTATTCCCTCCCTCACTTCTCCCCACCACGAGGGGAGGGTACTCAAAGCAAATCCCAGGCATCATGTTATCTCCTTCACACTTGAATATTTAATTTTAATAGATAAGGTCTAACTAAAATAACCTTATCACACTTGATAAAATTAACAATTCCTTAACATCATCTAATGCCCAGTCCATATTAAAATTTCCCTAATTATCATTTTATTGGTTTACGATTCTACTTTGGAGTTTTCTTCTTTTTTCCTGTCCTTTCTTTTGCTCGCTTGGTCCAATTTCTCTTTTGTTCCTTTGCTCTATCATTTTGAAAATTCTTGTATAGTCTCTATTCTATGTGTATGTGTGTATCCCCCACTGTAATAGATATTCTTAAGCCTGTATTTCTCTATTAAAATATTCAAATTAAAAATAACTTTTAGAAATACTTCATAAGTGTTCTATTGCATCAATCAGAACATCTGGACAGCCCATTTTTAGAGATGCTAAGAGTGAGCAGTGGATTCAGGTGTTATCAGCTACATGCATTATAAAGTACCCCATCAATCTTTTACCTAATTGTTTTAAAAGATATTAATGACCGATGCTTAGATCCACTGTTTCATTAGGAGTTAGAAAATGATGCCTTTTCTGTCATTCCTTTTGCTTTTATTAGCTGAAATACGTCTATAAAGAAAAACTCGCTTATCAACTGTTGAAATATAATTTATACTAGAAAGACAGGAAAAAATGTTTGCTTCTCCCCTCTAATTTACCAATTTTCATAAGTTGGTTCCATAGCAACCTCCAAAATCAACCCATGAGTTTCCAAAATTTTGTTTGCTATCAGTATGAGCTCACAAATTTTTATATAAACAATCAATTGCAATCATTTTTCCTTTTGATATTTGAGTTCTCTCATCTTTGGCAAGCAGGAGCCCCTTCGTGTTGGCTTCTATTCTTTTGATATGACTTTTGACAGCTATCTTGCTTTCTGGTTTATGCAAGATACACTTCTTATATATATCTTGTCCCATGCCTGAAATCAGCCTTTCTACAAGAAGTCCTAGCACCTTTTAGTGGGAAATACTTAGAGACCACAATCTGAGTATTAGTGATACTCATTGCTACAGGTTTTCACTGCTTCAAGGCCTCTCCAGTAGACAAAGCTAGAAATATGTAGTTTTAGTTCAAAATATTTTAAGATTTTTCTTGAGATTTCTTCTTGACCCATGTATTATTTAGAAGTGTGTTGTTTAATCTCCATGTATTTTGGGATTTTCCAGTTATCTTTCTGTATTGATTTCTAGTTTAATTCCATTGTGGTCTGAAAGCAGACATTATATGAGTTCTATTATTTTACATTTGTTAAGGTGTGTTTTACGGCCCAGAATGTGGTCTATCTTGGTGAACATTCCATGTGAGCTTGAGAAGAATGTGTATTTTGCTATTGTTGGATGAAGGAGTCTGTAGATGTCCATTGTATCCAACTGATTGATGGTGCTGAGTTCAACTACGTCCTTACTGATTTTCTGCCTGCTTGTTCTGTCCATTTCTGGTAAAGGGGTGTTGAAGTCTCCAACTATGATAGTGGATTCATCTATTTCTCTTTGTAATTCTATTAGTTTTTGCCTCACATCGTTTGACACTCTGTTGTTAGGTGCCTACATGTTAAGGATTGTTTCGTCTTCTTGCAAACTTGACCCCTTTATCATTATATAATGCCCATCTTAATCCCTGATAACTTTCCTTGCTTTGAAGTTCGCTGTGTCTGAAATTAACATACATACTCCTGCTTTCTTTTGATTAGTATTTGCATGGCATATTTTCCTCCATCCATTTACTTTTAATCTATATGTGTTTTTATCTTTCAAGTGGGTTTCTTGTAGACAACATACAATTGGGTCTTGTTTTTTTGATCTACTGTGACAATCTCTATCTTTTAATTGGTGCATTTAGACCATCGATGTTCAAAGTGATTATTGATATAGGTGGATTAATATCTACCATATTTGTTACTGTTTTCTATTTGTTGCCCTTTGTTCTTTGTTCTATTTTTGTCTTCCAATCTTTTTCTGCCTTTGTGGTTTTATTTGAACATATTATATGATTCCATTTTCTCTCTTAGCTTATCGGTTATATTTCTTTTACTTTTTTTAGTGGTTAACCTAGAGTTTGCAATATACATTTACAGCTAATCCAAGTCCACTTTCAAATAACATTATACCACTTCATGAGTAGTGAGTACTTTATAATAACAAAATAATCCTAATTCCTCCCTCCTGTCCCTTGTAGCATTGCTGTCATTCATTTCACTTATATATAAGCATACATATGTGTGTATATATATGGCATACATAAGCATACATAATCAAATTTATTGTTGCTATTATTTTGAACAAACTGTTATCTGTTAATATCAATTAAGATAAATAAGAAAAATAAAGTTTTTATTTTACCTTCGCTTATTCCTTCTTTGATGCTTTTCCTTACATTATATAGATCCAAGTTTCGGATCTATATTATTTTCCTTCTCTCTAAAGAACTCCTTTCAACATTTCTTGCAAGGCAAGTCTACCGGCAATGAATTCCTTCAATTCCTGTTTGTTCCAAGAAAGTCTTTGCATCTCTTTCACTTTTGAAGAATAATTTCTCAGGGTACAGAATTCTAGGTTGGTGGGTTTTTTCTCTTAACACTTTATTTCACTCCACTCTCTTCTTGCTTGCATGGTTTCTTAAGAGAAATCAGATGTAATTCTTATCCTTATTCCTCTATAGGTAAGGTGTTTTCTTCTCTCTGGCTTCCTTGGGATTTTTTTCTTTATCCTTGACTTTCTGTAGTTTGAAAATGATACGCCTAGGTGTAGTATTTTTGGCAGTATTTATCCTGCTTGGTGTACTGTGAGCTTCCTTGGTCTGTAGTTTGGTGTCTGGCGTTAATTTGGGGAAATTCTCGGTCATTATCGTTTCAAATATTTTTTCTGTTCCTTTCTCTCTCCTTCTGATATTCCCATTATGTATACAGTGTATATTATACCTTTTGTAGTTGTCCCACCATCCTTGGATATTTTGTTCTGATTTTTTCAGTCTCTGTCCTCTGCTTTTCAAAGATTCTATTAATGTATCCTCTAGCTTGGAGATTCTTTCCTCACCTGTGTCCAGTCTACTAAGCCCATTGAAGGCATTCTTCATTTCTGTTACAATATTTTTTATCTCTAGCATTTCTTTTTGGTTCTTTCTTAGGATTTCCATCTCTCTGCTTACATTGCCCATCTGTTCTTGCAGGCTGTCTACTTTATGCATTGAATCCCTTAGCATAGTAATCATAGTTGTTTTAAATTCTCAGTCTGATAATCCCAACGTCTGCCATGTCTGGTTCTGATGCTTCCTCTGTCCCTTCAAATTTTGTTGTTGCCTTTTGGTATGCCTTGTAACTTTTTCTTGATAGCTTGACAAGATGACCCAGGTAGAAGGAACTGCTATAGATAGGGCTTCAGTAGTGTGGTGCTGAGGTGTGGAGAGAGGGGAAGTGTTCTATAGTCCTGTGATTACAGGACTCACAGGAGTGAGTCTCAGCCTTTTAGTGAGCTTATGCCTCTGGACTGTGAATTTCACAAGAGTTTCTCAGTTTTTTTCTCCCCTCTTAGGTGGATCAGGATGGCTAGACTGGGCTAGTCTTTGGTATTTCCCTTTCCCCAGGTTAGTTAGGCTCTAGTTAACTTGTCTCCCCTGAGGGCAGGCCTTGTTAAGAACTGAGTGCTCTGGCATATTTCAAAATGGTTGCTTTTTCCTCCCCTTTACCAGAAGCACAGGAGATTTTTCTCTGATATTTACTGTGGGAACCTGGTTGAGTTCCTGGAGGTAAATCTCACAATATAGCGGGGGGCCCCCCTATGACTGCGTCCCCCTCGAGTTTTTAACTTTCAGATTTGTCCACACTGAGACTCTAGCAATTCATCAATTACAGTTCAGGTTTTCCGACCTCGACACTGGTTCCCACAGCTGTTAATGCTTATGAGTCACTGCTCCAGTAAGCCATGTTTGGCTTACTGTACTTGCCTGTTTGTTTCTCCAATCTTGGGGGCAGTAGTTTGCCCTGTGTACTCCCGTCTCTTACAGATCCAAGAAAGGTTGATTTTTCCATCTGTTCAGCTTTTTACTTGTTGTTAGGACACAGTAGTGACTTCCAAGCTCCTTACATGTGGAACCAGAAACCAGAAGTGAAATGTGTAGTTTTAAGTAAAAGAAAAATAAAGGGCCGGCCCCGTGGCTTAGCGGGTAAGTGCACGCGCTCCGCTGCTGGCGGCCCGGGTTCGGATCCCGGGCACGCACCGACGCACCGCTTCTGTGGCCACGCTGAGGCTGGGTTCCACGTACAGCAACTAGAAGGATGTGCAGCTATAACATACAACTATCTACTGGGGCTTTGGGGGAAAAAATAAATAAAATTATGGGCCGGCCCTGTGGCTTAGCGGTTAGGTGCGCGCACTCTGCTGCTGGCGGCCCGGGTTCGGATCCCGGGCGCGCACCGACGCACCGCTTCTCTGGCCGTGCTGAGGCCGCGTCCCACGTACAGCAACTAGAAGGATGTGCAACTATGACATACAACTATCTACTGGGGCTTTGGGGGTAAAATAAATAAATAAATAAAATCTTTGGGCCGGCCCAGTGGCTTAGCGGTTAAGTGTGCGCGCTCCACTGCTGGCGGCCCGGGTTCGGATCCCGGGCGCGCACCGATGCACCGCTTCTCCGGCCATGCTGAGGCCACGACCCACATACAGCAACTAGAAGGATGTGCAACTATGACATACAACTATGTACTGGGGCTTTGGGGGGAAAAATAAATAAATAAATAAAATTAAAAAAAAAAAAAAGAAAAATAAATCATGAATCATCTCAATAGATGCAGAAAAAAAATTTTGATAAGATCCAATATCCATTTATAATAAAAACCCTCAACAAATTAGGAATAGACAAGAACTTCTTTAAACCTGATAAAGGGCATCTATGAAAAACCTACAGCTAACATCATATTTAATGGTGAAATATGCTTTCCCGCTAAGATCAGGAACAGATAAGACTGGACCTTCTTCTCACCACTTCTATCTGCCATTGTACTGGAGATTCTAGCCAAGGCAATTTGTCAAGAAAAAGAAATAAAAGGCATCCAGGTTGAAATTAAGAAGTAAAACTGTCTTTATTCACAAATAACATGAATCATATATATAGAAAATCCTAAGGAATTCACTGAAAAAACTACTAGAATAAACAAGTTCAGCGAGGTCACAGGATACAAGAGCAACATACAAAATCAATTGTATTTCTATATACTAGCAACAAACAATGCAAAAATGAAGTTAAGAAAACAATTCCATTCTCAATAGCATAAAAAAGAATAAAATACTTAGGAATAAATTTAACAAAAAAGTGCAATACTTGTACACTGAAAACTATAAAATATTATTGAAGGAAATTTTGAAAGATGTAAATAAATGGAAAGATATCCCATGTTCATAGATCGAAAGACTTAATATCATTATGATGGCACTACTCCCCCAAAGTGATCTAGAGATTCAACACAATCACTATCAAAATCCGAGCTAACTTTTTTACAGAAATTGACCAGATGATCCTAAAATTCTTATGGAAATGCAAAAGATCCAGAATAGCCAAAACAATCTTGAAAAAGAGACAAAGCTGGAAGACTCACACTTCCTGATTTCAAAACCCACTAGCAAAGCTACACTAATCAAGACACTGTGGTACCAGCATATAACGACTGACATATAGAGCAATGAAATAGAATTGAGAATCCAAAAGTAAACTCAAACATTTATGGCCAACTGATTTTTAAGAAAGGTGACAGACAATTCAATGGGAAAATAATAATCTTTTCAATAAATAGTGCTGGAACAAATGAATATTCATATGCAAAATGCTGAATTTGGATGCTTTCCTCATAGCATACATAAAAATTAACTCAAAATGGATTATACACCTAAATTTAAGAGCTAAAATTATAAAATCCTTAGAAGAAAACATAGAAGTAAATCTTCGGCACCTCAGGTTAAGCAATGATTTCTTAGATACAACACCAAAAGCACAAGAAACAAAAGAAAAAAATTGATAAATTGGACTTCATCAAAATCTTTTGCATTTCAAGAATAAATGAGTTCATTTTGATATTTCCAATTCAAATTTAAAATTACAGAGTTTCAACTTAGCTTACTTTATTTTATAATTATATATCTTTTCTCTTACACTGAAACTCTTGGTTCCTAACATTGTTATAATTACATGTTTTATCTTATTATAAATAGTGCTAAAACAGCAATACCAATATTATTAATAACAAGATAACTGAATGCAATTTAAGATTCCTTTGCTGCTAGGATATAGCCCACTGACAAAGTACAGTCAAAATACTAAAATTTAAAGATACTAAAAATAATTCTTTGTGTGATTATGGCATGAACTTAATATAGTTAAGTTCATTTGTTTTCCATTTTTAAGAATGGCTTTGTTTTTTCTTTTTGATCTAATTTTGTTTCATAATTATATAAAACACTTACATGGTTCCAAACTATAAACAAGAAACATTCAAATAAGTTTTCACTTTCATTGCTGTCCCCTCTACCCAGTTCCTTCCTTCCCCCTATTAGTAACCACTTTTATTAGTTTTTGGTTTATCTTTCTACTGTATTTTGAAAATGTAGGAAATACACACATATACTTATATTTCCCCCATTCCTTCCATAAAAGATAGCATACTATACACTCTGTCCACATCTTGCTCTTTCACATAACGATATATCCTAGAGATCACTCTACAGCAGTTAGAGATCTTCCTCAAACCTTTTCATAATTGCATAGTAGTAATTCATTGTGCAGCTGTACCATAGTTTATTCAACCAATCCCCCTCTGATGGACATTTAGATTGTTTTTTCATCTTGCTATTACAAATACTTTTGTAATAAATAGCCTTTTACATCCTTCATTTTGGATTTTTGCCAGTGAATTTTGAGGATAGAATCCTAGAAGTGGGATTGCTTATCAAAGGGTAAATCACACATAATTTTGCAAGATACAGCTAACTTCTCCATAGAGGATGTACCATTTCGAAAAACCTTTTAACTGCTTTCATTCTTCCACTATTGCCCACCTACAACTCATTCTCCCTCATATCTTATAAAATCTTATAAAAGACAAATTGGGTCATATTACTCTCCTCCTGAAAAGTTCTGTGGCTTCCCAGTGCATTTAGAATAAAATCCAATCTCTTCACAGTATCTATAAAAACTCAGATGATACAGATCTTGTGTCTCTGTATCAGTTAGGATTATGTTTGGCTATGACCAAGAGACTCAAAATAACAATAGCTTAGATAAGATAGAAGTTTACTTCTCTGACACATAAGTCTGGAGGAAGACTGCCAAAGCTGGCACTGGGGTTCAGCTTCAAGAAGTCCTCAGGGCACAAACTCCTTCCATGCCATGCTCCGTCATCCCTAGGTCCTGTCCCTCATCCCTGTGACCTAAAAGAGCAGCTATAGTACCAGTCATTTTATGTGTTCCAAGCAGCAAAGTTGAAAGAAGAATAAGAAAAAGGCCAGGAGTACACCCCCGCTATTTTTTAAGGAAGATTCCTGGAAGCTTTACATGACACTTGCATTTACATGCCATGGGTCAGAACTTATCATATGACTATACCTACCTATCAGGAAGGCCGGAAATGTCTTGATTCTGGGCAGCCACATGTCCAGCCAAAAACTGGGAGACATAACACCATGGAAAAAGTCCCTGCTGCACAACCTCTTCAGCTTCCTCTCCTACTCCACCTTTACTCACTATGCTCCAGCCACAGACTTCCTTTATTCCTCAAATAAGCCAAGCTCTTACCTACCTCCTGGCCTTTGCTCCTGCAGTTTCACCCACCTAGCACAGCCTTCCTCAGATCTTCACACAGCCAGTTCCCTGTCACCGTTCAGGACTCAGCTCAAACGTCACTCCCTCAGAGAGACCTTCTTTGACAACTGTATGTAAAGCAGGCCCCATCCCAGTCACCCTTTTTCATATTGCACCGCCTTATTTTCTTTATAGCATTTATCTCCATCTGAAATTATCGTTTGCCTTCCTCCACTAGCATATAATTTCCACAGGACAGGGATGTTTTTTTGTCTTCACTGCTAAATGCCTATTACAATATAACTCTAAGTGCACAGTAGGAGCTTAATATTAGTTGAATGAATGCATGTCCGACTCCAAACCCGCTGCTTTTTCCACTACCTCTGCTGTTCCTAATACATGTGAAATAATACCCATTCCAAAAGTTAATCTTTGTTTTTAGAATGACAGCCTATTAAAGTTACTCTCCTTCAAACAAGATTTTGAAAAACATTATTTCTAAAGTAAAACAAAATCTTCCTATGCTCAGTAAGTAAAAAGAAGAGATTTAGATACAACGTCTTGGGCAAGTCTCTTAAATTGCTTAACCTCATAGTTTTCATCTGTAAAATGGAAGAGTGGGTTAAAATTCATTCACTTAATCTACAGATATTTACCAAGCACTGTGCTAAAACAATATTAGGGACATGAAAGTTAAACAAGAAAATTTCTGCCCTCAAAAGAGGCTCACAGGTGCCTTTCAACTCTACAATTTGTACAATTCTATATAATTGTTGGTTTGTAACTTTTGTGCTAGAGAAAAAGCATAGGACTTCCCACTCCTGAGACATTAATTAAAAATCTGTCACCAAGACCCTGATAAACACACTGCTTCAGTTTAAAAGCGAATATTTAATTCAACATTGCAATAAGAATTGAAGAGTATTAAAAACAGAAGCATATTAGTGGCTTAAAAAATGTATATTAATCTTTAGTTTCCTTTGGAGAGGATTTTGATTGCCAGTTCTCTACAGCAAAATGATGCTAGGAAAATATCTTTAGAAGAGAGAAATTATCTCTGAATGTAAGTCTAAAATGCTTAACAGGGATTAAAAGTTTTAAAGACCCCAATCAAAAATATTAATTTCATTTGAACCCTAAAAGTTTGACATAATAAACATTATATATTTTTTAGAAAGATGGCCAACAAATAAACAACTCAGCATTTTCTAGAGACTGGCATCCCAGATCATCATGACTATTACACGAGGACCTGGCTGTGGTTCATCCACTACCACCTTCTTTGTTCTTCTAGATCCTTCTTGGCTTTCATCTGGGCAACTCTAAAGGCACTGTAAGGAAAACAGATGTAGAGATAGATGCTCATTTCTCCTGCAGTCCCTCTCAGCATAAGAATTAGGCAAATAATCAGAGAGAAAAAGGTATATAATCCATAATTTATAGTCCCCACAAGGCCTCACTCAATTTGAAAAATTGCCAGTTCTGTCAAATATGCCAACACTCCAATAAGGTATTTATGACACAGAATCTGAAAAAAAAAAAAAAAAAAAAGACAACATTTAAAGTAGAATTAATTATGATAACAAAGCAGTTTGATATTTGATATATTCCAGGCTTATTTTAAATTCCATATCTATAAGCTAAGATACAAATATGGACCCAAACCACCGCTGCTCTAAGTCAAATAGATTTTATTCAATGAAGACTACTAACTCTAATAAATTTACAATTATTAGTCAATGGTGCTTAGAAGTAAGTAGACAAGGGTTCTTATTTATCCTGGCTTCCATGGAATGACTATCTGCCTAAGGAGTGAGGGGAGGAAAGGGTATCTATGAACCCTTTGGACTTGTATGAAAATTGAGTATCTACATTGTCTAGAAAGAGGTTGCATAGCTTCCTTTTTCTCAAAGGGATATACAATTCCAAAAGTATCTTTTAGAAACTAAGCAGATGGCAGAAATCTGGTTAACACATTAATTTCAAACTTTAGAGAGGCAGTACAGTGTTGCAGTTAAAAGCACAAGGTTTTGAGTCAGATGACTGGGTTCAAATTCTGACCCCACTTATTAGCTGTGTGATCTTAGAGAACCTACTTATCCTCTGTGCTACAGTTTCCTCTTTACAACCTATATAAACAGGTTATTGTGAAAACTAAACAAAACAGTATACATAAAATGCTTAATACTGCCTGGCACAAGTTAGTGCTTAATAAATGTTAGCCATCATCATGGCATTATTTGAGCCTAGGAGCCACAGTTACTATCTTACATCATTAAGAGGCTCTTAGTTTTAGAATAGACCAGATAAAATAAATGTGTTTAAAACCACCCTAATATTCATAGATGGATAAGAACACATTATATAAAATAGTTTTGTTTTTTTTTTTATAATTTTTATTTATTTATTTTTTCCCCCAAAGCCCCAGTAGACAGTTGCATGTCATAGTTGCACAGCCTTCTAGTTGCTGTATGTGGGACGCGGCCTCAGCATGGCCGGAGAAGCGGTGTGTTGGTGCGCTCCCGGGATCCGAACCCGGGCCGCCAGCAGCGGAGCGCGCGCACCTAACCGCTAAGCCATGGGGCCGGCCCTAAAATAGTTTTTAAACGTAGTTTATTACTAGAGTGTGGGCATATAGAAATAAAATTTAAAAGTATATAAGGACTGGGGCCGGCCCGGTGGCGCAAGCGGTTAAGTGCGCGCGCTCCGCTGCGGCGACCCGGGGTTCGCTGGTTCGGATCCTGGGCGCGCACCGACGCACTGCTTGGTAAGCCATGCTGTGGCGGCGTCCCATATAAAAGTGGAGGAAGATAGGCACAGATGTTAGCCCAGGGCCGTCTTCCTCGGCAAAAAAAAGAGGAGGATTGGCTGATGTTAGCTCAGGGCTGATCTCCTCACAAAAAAAAAAAAAAAAAAAAAAAAAAAAAAGTATATAAGGACTTCATGAACATTGAATTCTGAAGTGCTAAAATGTAAATATTTTTCTTTATGATGTCAAGGTAATATGGCATAGTATAATCTTTCAAATTTTTTACTGCAAACCATAGTAACAAATAAATTTAACATCATGACCCAGTACAAGCAAATGTATACCCTTACCATATATGATAGCCTCTCATTTTTATATTTTCTATTCTATTTCTTTCTTTTGTTTTTTAAAACTGCTCTCTTCCCATAGAAATTATTTCCCAACCTACTGTGGCACTGTGACCTCCAGTTTGAAAAGCACTAATACAGTGCTTATATAGACAAAGTATGAACTTCTCAGAACCTAAGAGATAAGCGTTCAAATCTTGACTCCCCCTCTTACTAAGCTATCTTGTGTGTCACTTAAATCAATCTTGGCCTCAGTTTCCTTCTTCTAAAAATAAAATGTGGATAAAAACACCTAACTACAGAGTTGCTCTACAGATTAGAGTTAAGGTATATTTAACTTCTAACACAGTGACAAGACCAATATTAAATGAGTGTTTATTTTAGCTGTATTTAGTATATTTTACTTTTTTTTTTGTTTGTTTGTTTGTTTTGTGAGGAGATCAGCCCCGAGCTAACATCCGCCAATCCTCCTCTTTTTTTGCTGAGGAAGACGGCCCTGAGCTAACATCTGTGCCTATCTTCCTCCACTTTACATGGGACGCCGCCACAGCATGGCTTACCAAGCAGTGCATCTGTGCGCGCCCGGGATCCGAACCAGCGAACCCCGGGCCGCCGCAGCGGAGCGCGCGCACTCAACCGCTTGCGCCACCGGGCTGGCCCCCTAAATATATTAATATATTTAAGTGCCTACTTTCAGTTTATTTCTGATACTTCCTTGGATAATGATTTCATACAGAGTAAAACAATGTCTCTATTATTTCTTTCCTATTAGGGATAGAAAAGCCTAAAATATAAAGACGATATTTTAGTTCTGTGTTTCTGGCTATAATTTTCTTATCTAACACACAAAACCCTCTGTTACTCTGATAATTATTTCCAAGTTTGACAACAAACAATTCTGAAAGTTTCAAAGTTACTACAGAATAATTCATATTATTACCAAAACTGTAGCACACAATGTATAGTATCCCTCCATTATAAAGCTGAATCTCGAAGGCTGAAGACTTTTCCGTGAATCATCCATAAAGCATAAAATAAAATCTCTCTACTGTCTTGAATTGGCAGACATTCAAAGGTGTTTCTTCAATGTGGAAGATACAATCACCATACATTTTGAAATCTATGCAACAATAAGGAAAAATTACTTAACTAGATTTGTTCAAACTAACCTTTATTTTTCCATCAGTATGTGCTGAAGCTACAGATGTTGAAACACGAACCAATCTTGTGGCTGATAAATGAATTTTGAAATGCCTATGGAAATGTGAATAAAGGCAGTCCATAAATAAGTCAACTTCCTCCTGAGTAACTTCCCCAGGTGTTGTGTGCACACTGTCCCACAAAGCTTTTGCATCCTCCGGATGTACGGCATAAGAAATGTCCAGACTTTGAGGGCTACAGGGTACAGACCAAAGAAATTCAGTAGTAGCCATATAATGGTCCATTTTGCATGCAGTCCACATAGCAGCCATCCAGGAAAGATTATAAGCATTGATTGCTAAGGGACTGAAATAACAGTCAAAAGTTTTCTGAAACCAGGTTCCAATTAGGGCTGTATTAGTCTCTGCTCCATTTGCAAGGAATAAGGGTAGACAGGTGAAATCTTCTGAAACAGTCTCCAGAAGACTGTCTCCAAATATACAGCAGAACCAACCAGTCCACAACACTTTGCCTTCTCTGTTCTCAGATGGCAATTGAGATTTTGACAGAATCTACAAAGAAAGAAAATAAAACAGGTTAATTAAGTTCAAAAGTACATTTCCTCCTAAATTACACAATTTCGAAATTAATTTGTACATTAAAAAATAAAATCTGTGGTATTACTTGCCAAAAAACACAGAGAAAATAGCCTCCCTAATCATTGTTAGAATTTATCAAATTAATTGACCTTGGGCCGGACCCGTGGCTTAGCGGTAAAGTGCGCGCGCTCCGCTGCTGGTGGCCCGGGTTCGGATCCCGGGCGCGCAGCGACGCACCACTTCTCCGGCCATGCTGAGGCCTCGTCCCACATACAGCAACTAGAAGGATGTGCAACTATGACATACAGCTGTCTACTGGGGCTTTGGGGGAAAAAAATTAATAAATAAAATAAAAAAAAAATTAATTGACCTTTCCCCTAATATTCTTATAGCCTAGAGATATGGTATATGGTAAGATCTTGGTGCAACCAAAATGCAAAATAAGGGATGCCAATATGGCATAACCAGGTACAGTATCCCCCCCACCAAAATCTCAAAATCTCAACTTTAGAAGGGACTGTAAAAGGTCACCAAATCCAATGTGCTTGAATTCTTCCATTGAGGAAGACTTCAAACATCTGATGATCCCTATCATATGTACTGCCAAGTTCAACATCTCCAGTTTCTTCAATCATTCCTCCTATGACATACATTCAAGTTCTCACACTATCCTGGTCACCCTTTTCTGAAATTCTTCTGCATGGTGCTCATTGATAACCGAACATAATTACTTCAAAAAACTCATTAATTACAAGACTGTCATCATCTTTAACCTAGATTATATACCTTTTAATATAATCCTAGAGTAGTTTTCTGGTTTTTTGGTGACAACTTTACATAAATTAGCCCTACATACTCATTTTCACTAGTAATAGGTAAATCCCCCCCAACCTACATTGAGGCAGTAAACTTATCCCTCTTAAAATTTTAATCTCTTTCAATTTGGCCCATTGTGCCAATACATTCAGCTCTTTTAGAAGCTTGATTATATTTTCCAGTAGAATGACTAACACTTCAAACTTTAAATGTGTAAATTACATCATAAACACACCTTCCAGATATTCATAGAAGTTTTGTGTTTTGGGGCCAGCCCGGTGGCTTAGCGGTTAAGCGTGCGCGCTCCGCTACTGGCGGCCCGGGGTTCGGATCCCAGGCGCGCACCAATGCACCACTTCTCCGGCCATGCTGAGGCCGCGTCCCACGTACAGCAACTAGAAGGATGTGCAACTGTGACATACAACTATCTACTGGGGCTTTGGGGAAGAAAAAAAAAAAGGAGGAGGATTGGCAATAGATGTTAGCTCAGAGCCGGTCTTCCTCAGCAAACAGAGGAGAATTAGCACGGATGTTAGCTCAGGGCTGATCTCCCTCACAAAAAAAAAAAAAAGTTTTGAGTTTTGTTTTGTTTTGTTTTGTTTGGTGAAGAAGATCAGCCCTGAGCTAACATCCATGCCAATCTTCCTCTTTTTGCTGAGGAAGACTGGCCCTGGGCTAACATCCGTGCTCATCTTCGTCCACTTTTTATATGGGACGCCCCCACAGCATGGCCTGACAAGCGGTGCCTCGGTGCGCACCTGGGATCCAAACCCAGGCCGCCAGCAGCAGAGTGCTCGCACTTAACCACTACGCCACGGGGCTGGCCCCTCATAGAAATTTTAATTAAAGTTTGACCAGGACAAGGTAAAGATCACAGTCCAGTATCATATCCCTTTAGAAATGATCATTTAAATATTTATTTTTACCATATTTCTCCTTCTTGTTCAAGAGACTATAAGAGACTCTCAAATACCTTAAAGCCCAGATATATTACGTCTATTGCACTTTCATGACCCAAGAGTCCCATAACCCTGTCAAGAAATGAGATTTAATTTGAAAACTATTAGGACACTATACTAGGAATTCAACAGGTCACTACTATTCCTCACAAGAACATTTGCTTGCCTGATGACATACAAATCACATAACTGCTCTGGGCATCAACTACCTCACTTGACAGAGACTGCTAATTGCCTACCCAGTGTCTATTTTTCCTTCCACCATAAAACTGTGCTCTTACTAAAAAAGAAAAATTTTCTAATCTCCCTTCCTACTGGGATGTAAAGAGAAGTTGTTGGGTCTAAGCAAGTCTCATTAAAGATTTACGCAGGGACCGGCCCAGTGGCGCAAGCAGTTAAGTGCACGCGTTCTGCTGCAGCGGTCCGGGGTTGGCCAGTTCGGATCCCAGGTGCACACCGACACACCACTTGGCAAGCCATGCTCTGGCGGCGTCCCATATAAAGTGGAGGAAGATGGGCACGGTTGTTAGCCCAGGACCAGTCTTCCTCAGCAGAAAAAGAAGAGGATTGGCAGATGTTAGCACAGGGCCAATCTCACAAAATAAATAAATAAATAAATAATTTAAAAAAAAAAAAAAGATTTACTCAGTGGTGGGCATCCTGTTTGCCCTTCCCATCTTCCTCCTACTTCCTGCCTGGAACTTGAATATAATATTTAGAGCTCCAGGAGCCATCTTAGACTATAAGGTGACCTCACAGATGGATGTCATGCACCAAGGATCATAGAGAAGATAGAAGGAGGCTAGATTATTAATAATTTCATGAAGCATATACCAGCCTTACACAGCTTACCTCCAGACACCTTTTTGTAATACAAATAAAGCTCTATCTTGTTGAATCCTCTGTTATTTAGGCTTTCTGTTATATGTACCAGAACCTAATCCTAGGAATCCTGAGATCCTTGTCAATACCAGGATCTATACCAAACTTTTACCAAAGTTTTCAGCAAACTTTTTCTATAAAGGGCCAGATAGTAAATATTTTATAGGCTTTGCAAGCCATATATGGTCTCTGTAGCAACTACTCAACTCTGCTCCTGTAGCACAAAAGCAGCCACAGACAATATGAAACAAGCTAAAGTGGCTCTGTTCCAATAAAAAAACCTTATTTACAAAAACAAGCAATGGGTCAGATTTGGCCATAGTTTGCTGACCCCTGATCTATACAAATAAACAAGGAGAGTGACGTCAGCATCACAGTAGAGTGAGAGGTTCCCTTCATCTCTCCCCTCTGAATTACAACCAAACGGACATCCATTGACCAACAAAAGGTCCCCTACACAGCACAAGTGGATGCCTAAGAGACAAGGCAGCTATACATCTGAAGGTAGGGGGACTGGATCCCGTGAAGAACTGGACTATGGGAGCAGGTCCCCCCACCACTCCCAGCAGTAGTGATTCAGGACTCTGATCCTCACGCAGCGACCTGCACGACTGAGTGGAGGTGAGGGCAGCCCAGCCCCAGGCATCCAAGCATTGGTGGGGCGGCAGCAGACCCACATGCATGCAAATGCCCAAGGAGAGGTGGCAGAAGCCAGTGGTAACCCCACATGCACAAATGCCCCCAGGACAGCAGAGAAGGCTGGTGGCAGCCCTGTGAATGAAAACACCCAAGGGGCAGCAGCAGCGGCCCCACCCTGCAACAGTCAACAGTCCCTGGAGCCCCAGCAGAGGCAGTGGCCCAACTTGCACAACTGTAAGCAGACAGGGTGGGAGCACCCAGCCCCCAGCAGCCGCACACCCAACACCAACTCACCAGCAGCAGGGGCTGCATGCAAGAACCCGGGCACCTGGGCCCCCACCAGCGACAGTGACACCCATGAACCCAGCACCCCTGGCAGTGGTGCAATGAACACCCCCAGACAACTGGGGAACAGCAACACAAGTGGTGCACAGGAAAACAGCATCCGAGACCATGGAGAGCCAGTGGAGGAACACAGGACTGAAGCAACAAGAATCAAAGTAACCAAAGCCATACCCAAATAAGAGAAGGTGATTACTACCACAATTACAGTGGCAGAGGGATCAATTCATCAAACACCACAAAGAACTGCAGTAACACTGCAAAACAGAAGGAAAATAGCAACTTTCCAGAAACCAAATCTGAAGTCACAAAAGTTTACAATCTAACTGACAGCGAATTCAAAACAGCAGTCATAAAGAAACTCAACAGTTACAAGAAAACTCAGAAAGACAGTTCAATCAGCTGAGGAATAAAATTAATGAACAGAAGGAATACTTCACCAAAGAGATTGAAGTTCTAAAAAAAAAAAAAACCAAACAAATTCTGGAGATGAAGAATACAATTAACGAGATAAAAAATAATGCATAAAGCATAAAGAATAGAGCAGACCTAAGGCAAAGGAAACCGTGAACAAAATGAAAAGACAACCCACCAACTGGGAGAAAAATATATGCAAATCACATATCCAACAAGGGGTTAATTTCCAAAATATATAAAGAACTCACACAACTGAACAACAAAAAAAACAAACAACCCAATCAAAAAATGGGCAGAGGATACGAACAAACACTTTTTTCCAAAGATATACAGTTGGCCAACAGGCACACGAAAAGATGTTCGACATCAGTAATTCTTAGGGAAATGCAAATCAAAACTACAATGAGATATCACCTCACACTTGTCAAAATGGCTAGAAATAACAAGACAAGAAATAACAAGCATTGGCAAGGATGTGGAAAAAAGAGAACCCTCATACACTGCTCGTGGGAATGCAAACTGGTAAACCACTATGGAAAACAATATGGAGAATTCTCAAAAAAATTAAAAATATAAATACCATATGATCCAGCTATCTCACTACTGGGTATTTATCCAAAGAACATGAAATCAACAATTCAAAGAGATTTATGCATCCCTATGTTCATTGCAGCATTATTCACAATAGCCAAGACACGGAAGCAATCCAAGTGCCCGTCAATGGATGAATGGATAAAGAAGATGTGGTATATATACACAATGGAATACTACTCAGCCATAAAAAAAGACAAAATCATCCCATTTGCAACAACATGGATGGACCTTGAGGGTATTATGCTAAGTGAAATAAGCCAGACAGAGAAAGACAAACACCATATGATTTCACTCATATGTGGAAGATAAACAAACACATGGATAAAGAGAACAGATTCGTGGTTACAGAGGGGAAGGGGGTGGAGGTAAAGGGGCACATATATATATGGTGACAGATAAAAACTAGACTATTGGTGGTGGACACAACAGAGTCTATACAGAAACTGATATATAATAATGTACACCTAAATTTACACAATATTATAAGCCAATATGGCCTCAATAAAATAATTAAAAAAAAAACAAACAAAATTAGGCCTTTTCAACTGTTTCAGAATTTATCAGTAACTAAGATGAGTTAACTCAGAAGAAACAGAAGTAGCAGGCATAAATAGTAAAATAAATCTGGTTTCTTAATAAATCAAAATATAGTCATATTACTTTTATACATTACATATAGGAAGAAATGTAAAATATTACATTTCTGAGAGTAACTGGGCATGACATATCACAATATGTAACGATACGTTAACATATTTTTTTGTGAAAATTCTACTTCTAGGAATTGAATCATAGCAAAAACCATAGAAATATACAGATATATTTACAAAAATGTAAAATTCCTAATGACATGAGTCATTATCTACAACATTGATTATCAGTAAAAAAGCCATAATGCAAAAGTATGGGCAATATGATCCCAATTTTAACAGATACAGATAGCCAAACAGGTGTGTCTATGTTCATGACAGATATTGCCTGTAGTTTTCTTTTCTCATAATGTCTTTGTCTGGTTTTGGTATTAGGGTAATGCCAGACTCATAGAATCAGTTAAGAAGTATTCCCTCTGCTTCTATCCTTTGAAAGAGATTGTAGCGAATTGGTATAATTTCTTCCTTAAATGTCTGGTAGAGGGGCTGCCTGGTGATGTAGTGGTTAAGTTTATGCTTCAGCAGCTTGAGGTTCGCAGGTTCAGATCCTGGGTGTGGACCTACACACCACTCATCAAGCCATGCTGTGGCGGCATCCCATATACAAAGTAGAGGAAGATGGGCACAGATGTTAGCTCAGGGCCAACCTTCCTCAGCACAAAGAGGAAGATTGGCAACAGATGTTAGCTCAGGGCCAATCTGCCTCACCAAAAAAAAAAAAAAAAAAAAAAAAAAAATCTGGTAGAATTCACCAGTGAACCCATCTGGGCCTGGCACTTTCTGATTTGGAAGGTTATTAATTACTGATTCAATTTCTTGGATAGAGATAGGCCTATTCAGATTGTCTGTTGCCAAATAGATGTATACCAAAATGTTAAACTGTGGTCTTTAACTTTCTTTGTATTTTACTTATTCTCTAAGTTTTCTAAAATAAACATGATTATATTGTAATAGGAAAAATAATTGTTTTTTAAGTTGGCCATATCTAATTATTATAATTTGGTCAAACAAGACATGAAATAGGTTATAAATCACAAGCTTAAGAATTTTAAAAACAGTAAGAAAATAACCACAATTTCCAAACCAAGACAATGCAGATTTTTTCCCCCTAGAAAGCAAGCATTGCTTACATACTATACCTGGACAAGAAATGCTTCAGGGTCTCTTTGTGTTCCTTTCATTCCTAAGAGAGCAGAGAAAATCACTTTGATGTCGAAGTCTTCTCCCACTTCTACAGCACGTCCTTTTTGCTTTTCAGCAGCAATAAATGCACTCAGAAGTTTAGAATACTCTTTGAGATTAGTATAGGAGAATTTATATAGGGGAGTTAAACTATATAAAGTCCATTGTTTATGTAGAAGGAATGCAACCTTTTGAGGATCAACATCTTCCTAAAAAAACTCAAGACAAAAGAAGTTTAAGAATTAGGAAACATTAGTAAATAATTTAATCATAATAGTTTAAGTATTTAATTCAAACCTACAAACCTATTACTGGGTACCTGATCTTTGTACTCCAGCCAAACTGGAGTTTGCAGGACTCTTTGAAGATCCTTGAACAGGCCTTTGCATTTGCTGTACCTCCCTTTGGAATGCTCTTCCCACAGGTGTTCACGTGGTATGTTCCTTTCCTTCATTCAGGTCTCTGCCCAATGTCACTTAAGATGCCACCCTACCCTAAAGCAGCACCTGTACCTACTCCAACTATGTCACTCTATATCTCCTTAACATGCTTTATTTTTTTCACAGCATTTACTACTATCTGACATTATATATTTGTCTGATTTTTATTGTCTGTCTTCCCTACTAGAGTAGGAGTTTGATGAGAACAGGGATTTTGTCTATTTTTTATTCACTACCACATCTCTAGCACCTAGCACAAAGCCAACAGGTGTTCAATAAATATTTATTGGATGAATATTTGTGTTTCAGTTTTAGAAACTTCAAATTATATATTTTAAAAATAGTAACTATTCCTGGAGCATCTAATTTGGTTTTAATTAAGTAAATTTTAAAATTGTTTGCAGTAAATCCACTCTGACACAGTGCCTAATTCAGTAGATTAAATAAAAAGATACTTGGAAATATTTTTGCCACGCTCTATTAGAACCACAGGTATCATCATTTGTGTTGGCTCTAAGGCATTATTGAGGGTTGTCTCATACAGGCTCCTGGTTTTATCCTGAATTGAATTTTTTTCTATAGAATCCATACTTCCTGGTACAGTCTCACAGCTCCAACTATCTTTTGGAACTTTCACTACAGTTGTGTACTTGACAAAAATATTTGTTCTGATTAGAGTATTCAAGGAAACAGTTACACGCTTTTATTAAAAAGTTATACTATTTTTTATTACTATCAAAAGGTATGGCAAAATTATTTATATCATAGAGATAAGGAAGCATTGAATTGGACACTCCAATATTTAATTTATATACACTTTCTGTTTTCTGGTTAAGAACCATCACTTTTATTACCAGCACTAGTAATTTTTCTTTAAGAAAGTATTCACAAAGAAGTAAAAATTTTCTCATATCCCAAAAGATACTACGCACACATTGACAAGAAAACAAAGTTACAAGGAAGATGTGGGTGATGGTTCAGTCAGGCTCCTTGCTAAGTGACTTAAAATACACACCAAACTTGTATTGACCAGTTGTATTGTATTTCATGTTTCAGTAAAATTATAAATTACTAACATTATATACCTTCAGCGTTGTTTATGAATGGTCAAAACAGAGCATGTTGCCACCAGACAAATCTGAGACAATTTAAACACCAAAATAATTTAGTAATTAACTAGAAAAATTTGAAAAACAGGAATTCGTGAGTCCATACCAATAAATAGACAAATAAATAAATGGAGAAATGAGAAGGGGTTACAATAGAATGCCAAAGGCCGGTTAGTAAATATGGAGCAAATGGAGTCGGAAAACCATTATTTTGTAACCATCATAATAAAGATGGGATCAGGCAAAAATTATCAATGAATGTTAAATGATGGATATTAAGTGTTAGGGGAAATTTTGAAGAGGAATAGGATATTTGTATTATCTTAAAGTGTCTCCCCAAGACTGCTTACTAGTTGCAGAGGGGAATAAAAAGGTAATTACTGGGCAACACCTTGACAGGATGATCAAAATTAACATCACCTATGCTACCAGATGTTTTTCCCCACGAAGGACACAACACAACTATGCAGTACCCCAGCCAAGAAAACATAACTTCAATCTAATCATGAGGAAACCTCAGACAAATACAAAATGAGGAATATTCTATTTAAAAAGGGGAGAGGAGGAAACCACGTTCTCCAAAAATGTCAATGTCATAAAAGACAAAGAAATATTGTGGGAATGTTCCAGATTAAAGGAGGTTAAAAGATACAACAGAGGAGGTACTGATAGTGTGAATAATTGTTTGTTTTAGCTGTTTCTCATTTATTTTATTACCTGAGGGATTAAGAAGATACTAAAAATACTATAAATACTATCAAAAATTGAAATGCTTTGTTCACAAATATTCTCAATTATTGAGTAACACAAAAGAACACAAGAAGCATACCTGCAACTGTGAACACTGGGGAATTTTCCTTCGAGGTGGAGTGGGGACAAATGAAGTCTGCCTCCTGACTGACTCTAATCGTTTCTGCAGAGGAGTGGCACCTATAAAGTAGTCTTTAAGCCTTGAGGAGGCACTTTGTCTAGGAGTCGATTCTGGTGTATCACAAGAATCCATGGTCTACATAAAAAGATAATAAAAATAATAAAACCAGAATTCTGAACAGTAAAAAGTTAATTCATGCTCAGTTTCACTGATTCCACTCCTCCCTGTAAAGGAATTAGTTCTCTTTCTCCCTCACTCCCCCCACACCCCCCCAGTTTTGACTTTTCAACCAAGTCCTGTATTTCTCATTGGCTATAGGCTATTTTTATGAATATCTTAGATACCTCAAACACAGTATTCTCAAAACTAAATTCAACTCCTTCCCATCCACCTCCTTCCAAAAGCTAGCTGGTCCATTTTCAAATTCCTGTCAATTTTCTAAGTTAATTTAAATTCATTTAAGTAGGTGCCCATTTATATTCTTTCACATGTAGTCACGAAGCACATTCAACCGTCCCTGTCATCCATTCTCAAAGCTACTTCCTTAGCCAGATTCTTACTAGGATAACCAAGTGTTTTCTATATCTAAGGGTAATCTATTCTTCAGAAATGGCACTTTAATTAGTTACCTGTGCAAACCTTTACAATGATTAGATAACTTCTACTCTTCTGCCAGGTATTTAAGATCTTGCATAATTCAGCTTGTCCTTACCCTCCTACTTCTCCTACACGTAAACATATTCTTGTCTTCATGTTTTTGCCTATCAACTATATTCCCTATCTGAAGTGTCCTTTTTCCATTCCACCTCCTTTAAGGCCATGCTTGAATTTGATGCCCTTTCTAGTAGTAGAGTTCTGTTAACCGTTTTTCCCAGAACACTGATATTATACACTTCTGTCTGTATTAGCGGCTGATTCCTAGAACCAATGTGTGTGTGTGGTGGTGGGGGAGGGGGGGAGTAGAATGAGATCTCAGGAATAAATATTTTGAAAAAGCCCAAAAACCCTCTAGATGAGTCTAACAAAATCCCTCAAAAGTGTTCTATAAAATCTTTGGAGATTAATAATAAACCAGCCTACACAGCTCTCCTCCATCACCTAGTCTGTACCACTCATTTTGGCCAGTATTCATATACTTCCTTGTATTATTTTCCTGGTGGGCATTTCTTCTCTTCCCAGCAAGACTAAACTACTTTGACTGAAACCATGCTTTATGTTTCTCTTGTATAATTACCATAATATAACGCTGAGTGCTCTTTAATTGTTAAATAGTATTGGTTTAATTGAACAGAAGTATTTCATAGAACTCCAAAATTATAACTTTCACTGAAAGGAATTATGATTTAAAAGTTATAATAATTACTCCCAAGTACTGGCATAGTTACCCTTTTAAAAAAGTTTTTCACAAATGAAAAGTTATGTTTATTACTATATTTAAATTTCAATACGTCAAAGTAGAATACCCTCTATATCTTGCACAAAACTCCATAAATGAAACATACAGTTCTCAAAGCTCCAATAATGCCCAGAGCAAGCTCATGTACCATACAATTTAAATAGCAGCTACTCTAAAGCATTCTAGCTTCAAATGCATACTGAATTATCTACTTAAAAGGCAGTTTTAATCAGTCCCATCTACACAGAATGCTTCTTTCAAATTTGTTATTTGGAATAATTGCTAACATTTATTGACTATTCATCATGTGCCAGGTACTCTTCTAAGCCCTTAACAAATATTGTCTCATTTAATCCTCAAACAACCTCATGATGTGGGTTATTAGATTCTCAGTCGACAGATGGAAAGACAGAGAAGTTAAGCAACTTGCCAAAGTCATAGAGTTAAAGAGTACAAGAGCCAGGATTTGAATCCAGACAGTCTAACTCCAGAGCGTGGGCTCTTATCTACTTCTTCCACACTGCTTTTCAACAAGGACCAATTCCAAGGCAAAATAAGCCCTACGGAATTTGACTCCTTAAAAGAGAAATGTTATGAATTCCAAAAAGATTTTAAAGTCTATCTAGGTGAGAAAAAGACTATCAGCACTGAGAGGGTTGGTTTTGAGAAGACATTTCCCTTGAGTATTAATGTTAACAGTAATGTGAAATAGCCCAATCCACGCATTAAAGATTAGAAAATGATTTATACCTATTTTACCTTCTTGCTCCAAATTCCATAATGTGTAATTTTGCCCTGCTCAATAATTAAGAGGTTAAAAATATATCTTGACTCAATATTTTACTGTCCCAATATCATTCCTTCCAATTGTAAGGAAAGAGGTCCTCCTCCTTGCTTTCTAAAGCTAACCCCTCAACCAATATTCTGGGTCCCCACATTCCTTCACATCTCCCTTGGACGCCACCTCCCATGTTTATTTCAAACCTCTATCATCTCTAATCTCTACTCTACAGGATACTTTTCTTCCACTGCCAAGCATATTCTAGTATTCCTAACACTAGAAATTTTTTGTTTAAATCCAATTCATCTCATTCCTTTTGAGACCAATCTCCTGGAAATGTGGTATACAACTACTGCCTCCACTTACTAATAAATATTTTATTGGAAATCTTCAGCAATCTCTCTTCTGTATCCATCACTATAAAGAAACTCCACTTTTGAAATTACCAACAACGTTTTTGCTAAAACCATGGCCAAATACTTGGTTCATCAAGTTCACTCATCCTTACTCCTCTAAACTTTCTGTTACCTTGTTTTTTCAGACATTCATTTTTTAGGGGTTTTTTCTCCTTCTTATTTCTTATAGTTCCTTCTGATTTATCTGCTGACTCCCGTTCTTCCTCCTATCCCAACAGTGGGTGTCTCCCCAGACTCTGAAATCTCTCATTCTCCATATGAAAACATTCATTCTACACATGACTCCTAAATCTCTATCTTCAGACCTTTGCACCAGCATTTCCAATGTCCTGGAGGACATTAAGCTTTTCGTGTCCTCAAACTCATTAAGTTCAAAGCTAAACATTATTTCACAACCAATCTCTCCTTTCCAACTACCCTGTTTCTCTCAGTAATAATTCTATTCTTCCTTCTCATTTTCTTCCCTGCCCCTTAAAATACACCTTAGTCATCTTTTACTCTCCCCTCCACTTCACTTTTACATCCAATTTATTATCAAATTCTCACATACTTCTTCAAAGGATACACACTAGCCCTCTCAGATTTGGCCTTCACTTCCATTCTTGATTACAGCCACCTATCTTGTTCCCAGTCTTAACTCCCTTCCCCAATCCATGACCAGTCTTTCCACAGACACCACTTTTACCTTGTCATTACCTTGCTTGAGATTCTGTAACAATTCCCACACACCTTCGAAATGAAGTCAGAACTTCTCTGTCTGGGTTTCAAGGCACTGCATTATCTATCTTATTATCTTATTCAGGTTCATTTCCTACTACTTCAGGAGTTCCTACTCCAAGATCCTTTCCAAATAGCCTTTCCAAAATCCAACAACGCTCTAAAGTTGTAAGCAAAACACTATATGCATGTGTATTTGGTGGGAGAGGAGGGTGAAAAAAAGTCCAGTAGGCAATTTTTTAAAAGGTTAAGAACCACTGCCCTGCACCCAAACATGCACCCCCTACCCTAGAATGATCATCACCCTACTGCTCTTCACGTCTGTCATGTTTGCCTCTGCTCCCTGACTTTTTTTATTCAACCTATCGCCAATTAAGAATACATGTCTATTTCCATTTGTCCGACCAAATCCAATCCACCCCGCAGGCTTCACCTCCTCAGGCGGAGCTTTGCCATATCCATAGAGCTAGCTATGGATAGTATTCCTAACACCAAAAATTTTTGGTTTAAATCAACTTCATCTCATTCTTTGTGAAACCAATCCGCCAATTCCTCTTGCATTTATAGTTCATAACACACAATTACAACTTAGTTATTTTTCTTGTGGTAAGTCCATGAAGGAAGGGACCCTGACTTAAATCACTTTTCTACATTGCCACCAATACCTAAATCCAACCGCCCCAACACCAATGCTTAGCAGAGTGCTAAGCACGTAGTGTGAAACACACCTAAACACACAAGTATTGTAAAGATGATGACCGTACAACAGGGCCAAATATAAAGTCTACTGCCAGTCCTGGATCAATACAAAGCATCTTACCAACAAAATGCCGTGATGACGCTGTCTCCCATTCCGGCCTCACGAATCGTTCTTCAAGTCTGCATCCAGAACTACGGCAGGACTGAAATCCCCTGAAGTAAAAAAGCAGCCAAAATGACAGCTACGAGAGAGTCCGGAGGAATCGCTGGCCCTCCCAAATTCCCTCTCGCTCCACAACAAGTGGGTTCCCGAGGGACACAAACCTGCTCAGTAAGGAGACCTCCGCTCCCTCCGACGCCAGGTGAGCCCTGCGACTTCACCCCAGGAGGGACATTTCCGCTGACCCAGCCACCCAGCTCTGCGACCCTCGTTCCTGCGGAGCTGGCTTCTGCTCGCGGTGGGGAAGGGCAGGGGGCAATTTGTCCCAACTCGCCCCTCTCCACCTGAGCCCTTCAGGGACCAAGGCCAGATCCGAAATCCCGCCGTTGAGAAGCCGCAATTCAACCCACAGCGCCTCCTCAGTTTAAAATCGTTTCCCGGCTCGCTCTGCGGCCCGACGCAGGAAGACTCCCTGGCGCCAATTTCAAGTCAGTGAAGCAACTAGCGTCGCCATTTGAACTGAGGGCAAGGTCGAGCGACCTCTCCATCACCGTCCACTTTCCTAATTGCACGGTGTTCCTCTTCAGTGCTCTTCTTCCGGTGCTAAGCTTTCCTTCAAATTTCCGCCCGTAGTAAGCATGGCGGCGGCGCCTCTGCTCTGATTGGTTGAATGCCTACGCCGTATGTTGGGCGCTTTCGGGGACGGGTTGAGGAGCGCTGGGCTCCCAGCGGCGGTGTGTGTATGGGCTCGGGTACTGAGAACGTTTTGGATTTGCTCACCTTCCTCCTTCTGAGGGCTCGAGTTCGGACGCCAAGCTTGGGAGGTTTGAAACGCGAGGCTGAGTTCCTCCCTGTTTTCCGGTTCTGCCCTCGGAGAAGCGTGGAAGGAAGGGAAGGGCGTGCGCCTGGTGACCGGCCCTTTCCGCCTCTGCGTGGTCACGGGCTCCCGCCTTGCGTTGCAATGTGGAATCGTTCTCCCGTAACTTTTGGCCACAGCTTTGTTTGTTAATAGAAGTGGAAAGCGATGCATTGAGAGAGAGGAAAAAGGTCTTACCCCTACCCACTCCCCAAGGGCCCCAAAGACCTTGCAGCTTTATCTAGTTTCTAGACGCGTGTACTTGAATGTTCAGCGGAGAAGGGCTTAAATATTGGGAAAGAGTGAGAACTCCTAGCATTTTAAGGGATTTGTATATTTCCAAAACTGACTTTTGACCACCGTCCAACGCCGGCAGCGTGGGATTCGTGAGCGTCTCTCGCCATCCTGCAGCTCCAACATGTTCTTCTATTGGTTAAGTCGGCTGTACAGGGGTTTATCCAGCCCCACCGGAAGGACCACCCCGCTGGTCTGGGGTTCTCTCTCCAGAAATCTGGTGCTGAGTTCACAGAGGAGAATTCCAGGTGAAGAGTCCTGTCCTCTCAACAGCACTTCCTCCTGTTCTCTACACCCAGAGGGCTCTTGTTCCATTTCCCCCTTAGTCTTAACTGGATAGCTTTATGTGTAGAAGCAGATCATTCACTCTCTTCATTTCTTATACATATGTGGTCTTTTCCCTGGACGTTAAAAAGGCCAAAAAAGTAACCAAGTTGGTAGGCTATTCTGCTTTTAGTTGATGCTGCTAAGAAGCCGCCTAAAAAATTCTTTCACACTTGAAAATACTTTGAATAGTGTTTTCTAGTGTTCAAGTGACTTTCCCTCTAGAGTCATATAAAGCCAGTTACTGCACCATCGAACTTCGATAATCCCTAAGATCCTATTTCATTTGGGAAAGAAATGTGCACTATTAAGAATACGGTAATTTTAGGTCAGTGTAAATGCTAGATGATCAAAAAAATTAGATTTCCTAACACAAGGCAAAACTTGGCTTTGACACATTTGCAGGTAAATTTAATAGTGATTGAGTCAAATTACATACTTCAACTTACTTTATAAATTTTATCCATTGACATGAAATACCTAAGATGGTGTGATTTGATAGTCTTGATTTTTAAAGCAGTTTGCAAATGATATGTTTTTAATCTTACCTTTTTTTTCCTCCTCTTTTCTTTTTTTAAGAATTCAGTAGCTTTGTTGCCCGGACCAACACGTGTGGAGAATTGCGTTCTTCTCACTTAGGCCAGGAAGTGACCTTATGTGGATGGATTCAATACCGAAGGTAAATTAAGGCAGACAGTTTAAGAATGCATGGTGGGGGGCCGGCCCCATGGCTTAGCGGTTGGGTGCACACGCTCTGCTACTGGCGGCCTGGGTTCGGATCCCGGGCGTGCACCAATGCACCGCTTCTCTGGCCATGCTGAGGCCACGTCCCACATGCAGCAACTAGAAGGATGTGCAACTATGACATACAACTATCTACTGGGGCTTTGGGGAAAAAAAAAAAAAGGAGGAGGAGGATTGGCAATATGTTAGCTCAGAGCCAGTCTTCCTCAGCAAAAAGAGGAGGATTAGCATGGATGTTAGCTCAGGGCTGATCTCCGCCCCCCCCCCCCCCGAAAAAAAAGAATGTATGGTGGTTGGTTTCCTAAGACAGTTCCAAACCTTTGTTAATTTTCAACTGGTCAGAAGAATAAAAGCTTTGAAACTCCTGCAAGATTCTCAGAATTCATTGAATTTTCAGTTTTGTTTTTGTTTTGAAAGACACAAGTAGTGTCACTCTTAGTAAGTACCGGTAACATCTGTTGAAGGATATAATAATGAAGTGTGATCCAAATGGACTGAAATGTCCCTTGGCTTACTAAGGTTGAAGAGTTCCTGGGACCAGTAATTGGGAATGGGCCAGCTGGTAAGCTTTGATAGCATGAAAAAGCTTATTTTATTCTAAATTCAGGTGGACAAAAAGCCTAAAAACGTGAACAATGATTCCTTAAGATTATCTGAGCCCATTTTGTTGTTGTTGTTCATCTCTAAATTCCAGAATATACCTAAATAGTAAATTGATTCACAATGAAGAGATCCAAAATACATAGATTGTGTGGTCTTCCTAAAGAATATGTCCCAAATGGGTAGATATTTGACCCCTAAATTTGGTGACTTTATCTCCTAAACTCTACATCTGAGGAGGCTTTCTGTACCTCTTCGTAATACTAAGGACAGTATGAGAAATGTAGGTTAAATGCTGAAATGTTAGGATTTGGGGGACCTTTTGATGGTTTATAGAGGTATTAAATTAGTAGTTAGACCTCTTCTAGAAAATTTTAGATTATATTTTTTTTAGAAAGAGAAAAGACCTTATATTGCTAATTCCAAAAATGACCAAAAAGATGTTTTTAATATTCTAAAATATTACCTTTGGGTTTTAATATGTGGAAAGTTTCCAAATTTAATAAAATTTTCTTATAAAGCCTTAAGCCAAAGAAAATTAAAAATTAAAAAAAAATCTGCCTTTTCATTAATGAGCCGTCGGGGTAACATTAGTAAGCTGTATATATAGCCAATAAAAATTGAAATTGAAAATGAAAAAAGTCTGTTTTTTCATTAATAGGCTACATAGGTAATTGCATGAGTGTAGCTAATGAAAGCACATAATTATTTATTATAAAAAAGGAACATGAGAAATTGCATGGGGTTTTTTGTTTGTTTAATTTGTTTTGCCTGCTTAAATTTTGGGCTCAGAGATTTTATCCTAACATGTTCATTTTCTTCATTAATCAGGCAAAACACCTTCCTGGTCCTAAGAGATTTCCACGGGCTTGTTCAAGTTGTCATTCCCCAGGATGAGGTAATAGAAGGGCGCCTACTGCTATCTGAAAGCCTCTTGGATGGCTGTGGTTAGAATAAGCTAAGTATGTTGGATAAGTATGTTTGAGGTTTTCAATTCAGAAGTTTATTGTTAGTAAAAACTGAAAACTACCATAAGCAACATTAAGACAAATGACAAACCAGGAAGAAATATGTGCAACTCATATCACAGACAAAGGGCTAATTTCTCTAATATCTAAAAGGCTACTACAAATCAAAAAAAAAAAGACCACTGACCCAGTAGAAATATGAACCCAGGATATGAACATAAAATTTACAGAAAAGAAAATATAAATGGCTTATAGGCATAGGAAAATATGCCCAACCTCACTCATAGGTAGAGAAATGTGAATTAAATCTACACAGAATTGTTATTTTTGAAACACTGGATTGACAACACCCTGTGTTTGGAAAAACAAGTGCTCATAGAGTCCTAGAGGGAGTACGAATTGGCACTAGCTCTATGGAGGGTAATTTGGCAATTTCAAAACTATAAATGCATATATCCTTTGAACCATTCATTCCCCTTCTAGTCAATTATCTTGCAATTATCTTACACCTAGACTTAACACAGATACAAAATGACATACATACAAGGTTATTCATTGCAGGATTATTTTTAATAGAAAAAAATTGGGAATGACCTAGATGTTCCCCAATAAAAGACTGGTATAAAAAATAATATACATCCTTACACCGTAGAAAAAAAGATTGAAGAAGCTCTTTATATTCTAATATGGAAAAAATCCAAGGTGTATTGTTAGATGAAAAAGCGGATACAGCAGAACATGTAGAGTGCTATTATCTCTAAAAACAAGGGCCTCTGTGTGTGTATGTTATGAAATGGACCTGGAAGAATCCGTAAGTATCTGGCAACATTGGGTACCTCTGGGGAGGGGAACTAAGGGGCTGGAGGACAAGGATGGGAGGGAGACTTTTATATATTTGGGAGACTGTATATCTATTTGTACTCTTTGAAGTTTGAGCCATGTGAAGGTACTACCTGCTCAGAAAATAATTACCATTAAAATTAGGTAAAATAAAGAACTCTCGTCATGCATATTGGACAGCATTGGTTTCTGTTGTGATAGTGTTTACAAATGCTTGTGTGCTGAAGAAAAATATTATTTACTCAGCTCTTAGTGTTTGAAATAAGTAAAGAACAATGGATTATCTTTCAGGGACGGGATCCAGAGATGAGCATAGTTAACCCAGGAGCACTCCTTTCACTTTGGACTCCATTATAGCTATTGGATTTAACTGTCCCTAAGACTAACCCTGGAGACAGATGCCTTTAAAGTATGTGGAATTTGTTTGCATTAAGTCATTCTTCTCCTTATTCTCCTTTAAGGAAAGAATTTTTAAACTCTTAGCTACTAATTTTACTTTCTGTGTTATGTGGAGTCAAAATGGGGGTGCAATTTACCAAATTCTTTAATAAAGTCATTAAGGGCAGCCCCAGTATTTATGGCAATTAAGCTATGGGTATTACCATTTTTCTAAACCATAGACTACAGTTACTACAAATTCCTTTAAGTTCATTTGTTTCTTGGAACTGTTTTTCCATCTTATTTTTTAGTCAGCTGCTTCTGTGAAGAAGATTTTATGTGAAGCCCCTGTGGAATCTGTGGTGCAAGTGTCTGGGACAGTAATTTCCCGACCTCCAGGACAAGAGAATCCAGTTAGTAGTTTAGAGACTGTCTATGTACCTTTTACCTGTGTACATTTGCACTCTCTGTCTACACCTTCAGGCAACAGAGACTGAACACCTGTTACATATCAGGCACTAAAGCTCTGTAGGGTCTATGAGTGAACCTACCAATTTCAAAATCTTCACTACAAGCATACACACCTAAACAAATATGCATGTTAAGACATTTGTTAACAAACACATCAGCCACAGATTGCATAAGAATGTCAAAATCATGCAGACATTTATGCTTTAGACTGTATACTATAAGCACCCTCACATTTTACATATGTAAAGAAATGGATGTGTTTTACAAATGTTCATCATGTACCTGTCCTGATGAGTGATTTTTAAAATAAGTCTTTTCTCTCTCTCTCTTTAAGAAAATGCCAACAGGTGAGATTGAAATCAAAGTTAAAACAGCTGAACTTCTGAATTCCTGCAAGAAGCTGCCTTTTGAAATTAAAGACTTTGTGAAGGTACCATGCTCTGTTATTAATAAAATGGACTATCTAGAAAATGTTGATGACCAGGAAAATATTTTCAGAGTTTTTTAAAGAAAAAGTTTAACTTTTACAAAATTAAACATTTTATTATACAGTCACACGCCACATGATATTTCGGTCAACAACAGACCGCATATACAATGGTGGTCTCATAAGAGTAGTACCATATAGCCTAGGTGTGTAGTAGGCTGTACCATCTAGGTTTGTGAAAGTACCCTCTATGATGTGAAAGTACCCTCTATGATGTTCACACAATGACAAAATCGCCTAATGATGCATTTCTCAGAACATATCCTTGTTATTAAGCAATGCGTGACTGTAGATGTGTCCTGAGTTGTTCTGTTTGCTCTGCAATTTCTTGGTGAACTGTTCTTAAATAGCAACAGTTCGTTAAGCTGTTGCAGTTCCTAAACACCTAGACTGTTTTTTCAGACAGCTTGAAACATGCTTCTGTCTTAAAGACTTGAAGTGTTATTTTGTTCAAGTTTTTTTGTTGCTATTGTTGTACATTTTGAAAGGAAATTACGTCTAGCTTGGAAATGGCCAGATAGCATAAGAGATTCTGCATCTATTAAGTCTCTAACAGTGATAAAATATTTGCTATACTTCCCAAGCATATAAATATGATTACCGTAATTTTTGTTTACCAAAGTTTGAGAGGTTGATGAGGTTGACAGCACAGGGTAAGTACACCCAGATAATTTTTAGCTTTGTTACAAGTATCTACAGTTGTAGACCTGTATATACCTAATTTGTAAACTGATCTATAAAGGGATTTTTTTTTTTTAATAATTTTATTTATTTATTTATTTTTTCCCCCAAAGCCCCAGTAGATAGTTGTATGTCATAATTGCACATCCTTCTAGTTGCTGTGTGTGGGACGTGGCCTCAGCATGGCCGGAGAAGCGGTACGTCGGTGTGCGCCTGGGATCCAAACCCGGGCCGCCAGCAGTGGAGCGCACGCACTTAACCGCTAAGCCACAGGGCCGGCCCTAAAGGGATTTTTAAATTAATTGCGTAGCCACTTAGTCTTCCATTTAAGTTCCCAATACTTAATCTTTTTTTTGTGTGTGTGTGAGGGAGATCAGCCCCATGCTAACATCTGCCAATCCTCCTCTTTTTTTGCAGAGGAAGACTGGCCCTGGGCTAACATCGTGCCCATCTTCCTCTACTTTATATGGGACGCCACCACAGCATGGCTTACCAAGCGGTATGTCGGTGCAGGCCCGGGATCTGAACCGGCGAATCCCGGGCCGCCGCAGCGGAGCGCATGCACTTAACCGCTTGCACCACCAGGCCAGCCCCTCAATAGTTAATCTTTTAATTAGAAAAAGCAATATAATTACAGAGTTGACCTTGTTGTGAAAGGAGAAAAAGGAAATATACAATTTTCCCCCAGATAACCTTTCAGGAAGAGAAGTGATAGATAGTTCTTTTATTTCTATTTCTAGTCTCAAAGAAATAAAGTATTCCAGGGGAAAGGACTTTTTAAAAAAGTTGTCAGCACAAAGAGGGATGCAGAGATTGACAGCCTGGACAATAAGCAAACCTTCTCACCATGTTCCTCCTAGGGGAGCCTGGAGAGTCCCTCTGCCATTCCCTTGCATTTCTTACACTTGTCATCCAATTCAGGTGATAAAATCATAGCTGTTTTTTACTCTGGTGTATATTTTTAAAACATCTTTGAAATCTTTAAATTTTTTTTCAAGACTCAACTACAGGCTTAAATGAATGGATAAATGTTTAGTAAGGTAGGTCAATTTCAATCAGTGAAGGGTGATGTTAATAATGAGTAGTAAAAAATGTGGAATCTATACTAATAACAAACTTAGAAGTTGTAGAAATTAAGAACGGTGGTGTATACACAAATGGTGGAAGCTAAAGATAGAGCTAAAGTGTATGAAAGTTCAACCTCTGTATCTGAAGTTAATATCTTTTTTAATATTTGAAAAATATTTAAACATAAAAATCTTTAAATTTGTTTAGAAAACAGAGGCTCTTCGTTTGCAGTATCGCTACTTAGACTTGCGTAGCTTCCAAATGCAGTATAACCTGCGGCTGAGGTCCCAGATGGTCATGAAAATGCGGGAATATCTCTGTAATCTACATGGTAAGGGAAATGCCTGACTGTTCTTTAGACCTTTTTAGCGTCTCTTCTGTTTTATTCAGCAGTTTTATTGTATCCTCTCCTTAGCATCAGTGGGTCAGATGTTGCCAGAGGTCTGGAATTCACTTAATGTGTAACCCAGTTTTTGAAGAAAGGTTAATTTCCAGATATTTTGTCCTGGATCATAATTTAGTTCCCTACTGGGTCACAGATATAGCCTTTTAAAGGTGATAGTGCCTGTTTCATTGTTTAAATTTTTTCCATCACTGCTGAAGGTAGGACAGCCCTTTGGTTGTTATTTGTAGGTTTTCTTAATTCTTTATCACATTTATACATCATTTGTTGGGAGCTCAGAAATGTCATGTGAATTAAATTAGACTCTTTAATCAATCCTGGGTTTTTTCTACCACAGTATTTGTGTTATTTTTGCTACACCAGCAGAACATTTAGCAAACCAGAACAATTCACTAGACAAGGATCTATCAAATAGAATTATTTCATGACAAAAGTGTCAACTTTCTGAACAGAATAGGATTTTATGAAAATCTTCAGCTACCTTCTTGGATTTGTAGAAGCCAGTATCAGGAGGCATGGTAACTTATTTCAGTCAAAATTCCTGGTTAGAGGATAGCATCAGATTTGTTGGACTGTACTGTAGACATTATATATGACAAATTCCTGTACTGATGTTTCTCTCTTTTTAGGGTTTGTGGATATAGAAACACCAACATTATTTAAGAGGACTCCGGGGGTATGTATATTCCTTAAATCAGCCTACTGATTCATTAATAATGTCCTATTAGTTATGAAACTGGACCACTTTGCTTTTGTATTCACTTGGTTCTATTTCTTTTATTTATTTTACTGCCTCAGGATGGTCACATTAACTAGGTTTTATTAAAAGTTGAGAAAATTATATGGGTCAGTATTTTTTTTTAATTGAGACCATTATAGTTTATAACATTGTGAAATTTCAGTTGTACATTATTATTTGTCAGTCAACATATATATGTGCCCCTTTACCCATTATGGCCACCCCCCAACCTCCTTCCCCTCTGGAAACCCCAGATCTGTTCTCTTTGTTCGTGTGTTTGTTTATCTTCCACATATGAGTGAAATCATGCAATGTTTGTCTTTCTCTATCTGGCTTATTTCGCTTAACATAATACCCTCAAGGTCCATCCATGTTGTTGCAAATGGGACAAATTTGTCTGTTTTTAATGGCTGAGTAGTATTCCATTGTATATATATACCACATCTTCTTTATCCATTCATCAGTCAGTGGGCACTTGGGTTGCTTCCACATCTTGGCTATTGTGAATAATGCTGCAGTGAACATAGGGGTGCATAAGTCTCTGAATTGTTGATTTCAAGTTTTTTGCATAAATACCCGGTAGTGGGATAGCTGGGTCATATGATATTTCTATTTTTAATTTTTTGAGAAATCTCCATACTGTTTTCCATAGAGGCTGCACCAGTTTGCATTCCCACCAGCAGCGTATGAGGGTTCCCTTTTCTCGACAACCTCTCCAACATTTGTTATTTTTTGTCTTGGTGATTAGAGCCATTCTAATGGGTGTAAGGTGATACCTTAGTGTAGTTTTGATTTGCATTTCCCTGATGATTAGTGATGTTAAACATCTTTTCATATGCCTATTGACCATCTGTATATCTTCTTTGGAAAAATGTCTGTTCATATCCTCTGCCCATTTTTTAATTGAGTTGTTTGTTTTTTTGTTGTTGAGTTGTGTGAGTTCTTTATATATTTTGGAGATTAACCCCTTGTTGGATATATGATTTGCAAATATTTTCTCCCAGTTGGTAGGTTGTCTTTTCATTTTGTTCCTGGTTTCCTTTGCCTTGCAGAAGCTCTTTAGTCTGATGAAGTCCCACCTGTTTATTTTTTCTTTTATTTCCCTTCTCTGAGTAGACATGGTATTCGAAAGGATCCTTCTAAGACTCATGTCAAAGAGTGTACTGCCTATATTTTCTTCTAGGAGTTTTATGGTTTCAGGTCTTACCTTTAAGTCTTTGATCCATTTTGAGTTAATTTTTGTGTATGGTGGAAGATAATGGTCTACTTCATTCTTTTGCATGTGGGTACCCAGTTTTCCCAACACCATTTATTGAAGAGACTTTCCTTTCTCCATTGTGTGTTCTTAGCTCCTTCATTGAAGATTAGCTACCCATAGATGTGAGGTTTTATTTCTGGGCTTTCAATTCTGTTCCATTGATCTGTGTACCTGTTTTTGTACCAGTACCATGCTATTTTGATTACTATCACTTTCTAGTATATTTTGAAGTCAGGAATTGTGATGCCTCCAGCTATGTTCTTTTTTCTCAAGATTGCTGTAGCTATTCGGGGTCTTTTGTTGCCACATATGAATGTTAGGATTCTTTGTTCTATTTCCGTGAAGAATGTCATTGGGATTCTGATTGAGATTGCATTGAATCTGTAGATTGCTTTAGGTAGTATGGACATTTTCACTATGTTTAGTCTTTGAATCCATGTGCATGGAACATCTTTCCATTTCTCTGTGTCTTCTTTGATTTCTTTGAATAATGTCTTTTAGTTTTCATTGTATAGGTCTTTCACCTCCTTGGTTAAATGTGTCATTTAATAAATGATATTTTATTTTTTTTGTTGCAATTGTAAATGGGATTGTATTCTTGAGTTCTCTTTCTGTTAGTTCATTATTAGATTGTAGAAATGCAACTGATTTTTCTAAGTTGATTTTGTACCCTGCAACTTTGCTGTATAATTGTTGATTATTTCTAATAGTTTTCTGATGGATTCTTTAGCGTTTTCTATATATAAAATCATGTCATCTGCAAACAGCAAGAGTTTCACTTCTTCATTGCCTATTTGGATTCCTTTTATTTCTTTTTCTTGCCTAATTGCTCTGGCCAAAACCTCCAGTACTATGTTGAATAAGAGTTGAGATGTGTTTTCTAGAGGCAGCATATTGTTGGGTCTTGTTTTTCAATCCATCCCACCACTCTGTCTTTTGATTGGAGAATTCAATCCATTTACAGTTAGAGTGATTATTGATATATGAGGGCTCAATGCTGCCATTTTATCGCTGGTTTTCCAGTTCTTCTGCATTTCCTTTGTTTCTTGTCTCATGTATTTTGGACTGCGGATTCAGTTTGGTAGTTCCCTATGATGGTTTTCTTAGTTTTCTCTTTATTTATCATTTGTGTCTCTGTTCTGATTATTTGTTTAGTGGTTACCGCGAGATTTGTGTTAAAAAATCTCGTAGATGAGATAGTCCATTTTCTGATAGCCTCTTATTTCCTTAGACTAAGCGGATTCCATCTCTTTCCTTTTCCCCTTCTAAGTTATTATTTTCACAACCTATTCCATCTTCTGTTGTGAGTTTGTGGTTAAAATGACAAGATTATATTCATTTTCGGTGTTTTCCTTCCCTTTATATATAATGTTACAATTAAGTGTTTGCTAACCTGTTCTGATAGAGAACTGTAAGTTTCTGTTTTCCCCTACCTATTTATCTCCTTGCTCAAGGCTTTGTAACTCCTTTATTTTTTTTTTTTTCCAAGTTATGAGGGCCTTCTTGACCATTTCCTGTAGGCGAGGGTCTTGTGGCGATGAACTCCCTTGGCTTTTGTTTATCTGGGAAAGTTTTTATTTCTCCATCATATCTGAAGGATATTTTCGCTGGATAGAGTATTCTTGGCTGAAAGGTTTTGTGTTTCAGAATTTTAAATGTATCGTTCCACTCTCTCCTAGCCTGTAAGGTTTCTGCTGAGAAATCTGCTGAAAGCCTGATAGGGGTTCCTTTTTAAGTTATTTTCTTCTGCCTTGCTGCCCTTAGTATTTTTTCTTTGTCATTCACTTTTGCCAGTTTTACTACTATATGCCTTGGAAAAGGTCTTTTTACATTGATATAGTTAGGAGTTCTGTTGGCTTCTTTCACTTGTATTTCCAGCTCCTTCCCCAGGTTTGGGAAGTTCTCAGCTATTATTTCTTTTCTTTTTTTTTTTTTTTTGTGAGGAAGACTGGCCCTGAGCTAACATCTGCCAATCCTCCTCTTTTTTTTTGTTTTTTTTTTTTTTTGCTGAGGAAGACTGGCCCTGGGCTAACATCCATGCCCATCTTCCTCCACTTTATATGGGATGCCGTCACAGCATGGCTTGACAAGCGGTGCGTCGGTGCATGCCAGGGATCCGAACTGGCGAACCCCGGGCCACTGCAGCGGAGTGCATGCACTTAACCACTTGCGCCACCAGGCTGGCCCCACCTATTATTTCTTTGAACAAGCTTTCTGCTCCATTCTTCTTCTCTTCTCCCTCTGGAATACCTATAATCCTTGTATGTTGCATTTGCTAATTGAGTCGGATATTTCTTGGAGAATTTCTTCATTTCTTTTGGTCTTAGTTCTCTCTCCTCCATCTGAAGCATTTCTATGTTTCTGTCCTCCAGACTGCTGATTCACTCCTCCATAATATCAGCTCTGTTATTCAGGGAGTCTAGATTTTTCTTTGTCTCATCCACTGTGTTTTTCATCTCCAACATTTCTGATTGGTTTTTCTTTATAGTTTCTGGTTTTTCTTTATAGTTTCAATCTCTTTTGTGAAGAAGTGCACAATTTCGTTGAACTGTCTATCTGTATTTTCTTGTAACTCGTTGAGTTTTTTATGATAACTATTTTGAATTCTCTGTCATTTAGATTATAAATTTCTGTGCCTTCAGGATTGATTTCTGGGTGCTTCTCATTTCCCTTCTGGTCTGGAGATTTAATATAGTTTTTCATACTGTTTGACGGCGTGGATTTGTGCCTCTGCATACTGATAGTATCTGGTTGCAGCTTCCACCTGCCAAACACTGGGTGGGGGTCAAGAGCTGAGTATTCTGAGCCCGCTGCGATCCACAGCTCACTGGGTCAGAGTTGCTGCTTTTCTATCCTCTGCATGGGTGCTCTGGCTGACCAGCTGAGCTGGAGTACCGGGTGGGGGGAGGGGCGCTTTCTTTCACCTGCATGATTCCAGGAGTGTTCTTGCTCTGCCCTCGCTATCTGCTCTCCTGGAGTGCTAGCTTGATGAAGACACCCCCGCAATAGCATAGTCACCTCTGTGTGGGGCTTTCCCACGGGCTGTGAGGGAATGGAGAGCAAAGGTGTTCCTGCGGAGGGATGCCCCTCCCCCCTCTCATCTCAGAGCCATGTGCAGTCCAGAGCCCAGGCTGCTGCTGTTGGGGAGGGAGAGGAGATCCCCTTACCTCCTTCCACTTCGTCCGGGGGTTCCAGCACCTCCACCTTCAGGTGTATGGCTGCATGAGTCTCTCAGACGTCTTTTGTGTTGTGTGAGTGTCCTCTGTTGCTATATGAAAGTACTTTTTGTTGTATCTTAGCGGGGAGAATCTAAGGGGAGCCCTCACTCTGCTATGATGCTGATGTGCCAGCTTTCTGGGTTGGTATTTTGAGTCAGAATCATTTTATTCTACATGTTTTCTTTCCCTTGAGGTTTATAGATGCAAAATAATAATGAATTGGTTCCTTAAAAATATATTCCTTGTTCATTGAGAACTGACATTTCTAAACATTGATGTTTATTTATGCAATCTATGGCCTTATAAAACTATGGTTTAATTAGAAAAGCTATTAGGAATTACTTGAATATGAATTGATGCAGAGAATTATTTTAGCTAGTAACAGAATTGAGAATTCATTTCAACAAGCATACATTAAATACGTACTATGTACAAACATTTTTTAAAGCCTACTATGTGTGAAGAACTAAAAGATGAGAAAGAAATGATCTCTGTCATCATGGGAACTTTGCTCTTTAGTTAATTTCATTGATGAGCTGAAGTATCAACTTGTACTAGTCCTTGGGTTTGTTTTTTTAATAATATCTCTGCTCTCCCTCTCTCTTGTTAAAAGGGTGCAAAAGAGTTTGTAATACCATCCAGGGAACCTGGAAAGTTTTATGTTCTCCCTCAGAGCCCTCAACAGTTTAAGCAGCTTCTAATGGTTGGTGGTTTAGACAGGTGAGTTCTCTTTATGCTAGTAGTTGTCAGTAAAGGAAAAGAGAAAAAAAAGGGAAAACGGAAACACAAAGTTGTCTGATCTCTTAAAAGAAAATTAGGAAAGGTATGAGAGTTTGGAAAGTACTTGTAAAATACCCTCAAAATTTGTAGTTATCATTTAGTAAATATTTATTGGGTAGCCACAGTGTGCAAAGCTCTATGCTAGTAAGTGTGGCAGGAGATTAAAAACAAAAAAGAACAGGTTGTTCTCTCAAGGAGTTAATGAATCTAATAAGGCAGGATAGGGTAATAAATAAGACCAACTGTGATATAAACCAAAATGTAAGTGCATTGAGAGTTGTAAACTAGGTATTAAGAGGTTTGAAATTATATTGTTTTGAGAAATATTATAGAAAACTTTGTGAGCTAGGCCTTATAGGACAGAGGTGTCTTTCAGCAGATGAAGATGAGAGCTGGAATGGTATAGCATAGGAAAGCTCAAGTGAATTCCTGGAGCAATAAGTATTTCAATTTGGCTGAAGCAAAAGAGTATAAAGAAACATGGACTGCCTTGCATGCCGGTGTAGTATATGAATATCCAAAGGTGCCATTGTATATTTTTAAAACAATATATAGAATAGTTAACTTCTCACGGGGCAGTTGTGTGTCTGATTAGAATATCATAAATAATTTCAAAATTTCCTATGTCCTTTAGGTATCATTATTAATTTATTTCATAAGCCTACATTGCCATGAACTTTGGGGAAAAGTGTGTGTCTTCCTGGACTCATGACTCAATTAATGCTATTTTTCAATTGTAGGTATTTTCAGGTTGCCCGATGTTATCGAGATGAAGGTTCGAGACCAGACAGACAGCCTGAGTTTACTCAGGTACCAAGTCATATTTATTTGTCTCTTACTTGGCTGTAGCAAGCCTGAAACTGTGTTTTAAGACCTGCACAGTAATTATACATACTTCTTATTACATTTTATCCATCAGATATTTAATTAAACTAACCTGCAGTTGAGGCGCTAATTATTTAATCTTTGATCCATTTCATGTCTCCTTTTTATAAGGAGTATGATCATCAACAAGGGAATGCCAGAGATTCCTATGGTGTTTTAATGGTTATGATATGATGAAGTTCTTAAATCTCTTGTACATTAAAAACCAACAATTCTGTATGTTGATATTTAACCTATTTATCTAATCTGTGGACTCGTCAAAGCTCTTATGATTTAGTTTCTGTATGCTAGCATATTAATCAGTGTGGTGAAGTGCAAAATTCATAAGCTTTGGAGTTGGACAGACCTGGGATCAAATGTAGCTTCATTATTTCCTAATTCCACCTACACAGCAGGTGACTTAGCCTCTCTGAACCATGAACCGTGAGATAGTCGTGGGAACTAAACAAGTTGATTTATGTAAAGCATTAGCACAGTGCCTGACATAAAACAGATGTACAGTAATATTTATCCCCTCCTCATGTATTGAGTATTTATGTGCTGAATGCAATAGTAACTTGAAACCAGAGAAATATATAAATATGTACATATTAATATTGCGGCTGTTCAAGTTAGTTTCCATATGTTATTTTGGTTTCAGATTGACATAGAGATGTCTTTTGTAGACCAGACTGGGATCCAGAGTCTCATTGAGGGTTTGCTCCAGTATTCCTGGCCCAGTGACAGAGATCCTGTGGTGGTTCCTTTTCCTTCTATGACTTTTGCTGAGGCATTGGCCTCCTATGGAACTGATAAACCTGATACTCGCTTTGGGATGAAGGTACTTCTCTTCACTTTTTCAGGACTCTGCCTTCAAGTAGTCTTGCAGTCTTTCAAACCACTTTGAAATTTACAACCAGTTAGACACGGTGTTATATTGTATTTTTTGTTGTTACTTTAGCTTGTTACCATAGTTGTTACCGAGCTACAGCAAGAGAGAATAACAGCGTGTTAGCATTACAGCACTTTCTGTCTACTCTGTTCCAGGACTGATTTCCAAGAGCAAGGTTCTTGCTATAAAGGTTTTTCTTTTTTTTTGTGAGGAAGATCAGCCCTGAGCTAACATCTGCCAATCCTACTCTTTTTGTTGAGGAAGACTGGCCCTGGGCTAACATCCACGCCCATCTTCCTCCACTTTATATGGGATGCCACCACAGCATGGTTTGACAAGTGGTGGCGCTGGTGCACGCCTGGGATCTGAACTGGCGAACCCGGGGCGGCCGCAGTGGAGCGCGTGCACTTAACCGCTTGCGCCACTGGGCCAGCCCCTTGCTATAAAGTTTTTATTACTGACAAGTTATTAATTATATGGACATGGATGGTAACTTGAAAGAAAAAAAAACCCTATTCTTTCCTCTTCAATTTTTCTTAAGCTAAAATGGCACTTGAAAGGCAAATGGTTAAGAGTTTTTGGTTCTTTTTCCCTGATCTGTAAAGAGCTCAAAGATATGGAAACGTTTATTCACATTATTAAGATCTTTACAATTTAACTAAGGTTAAGGGTAGAATTTATGAAGAGCAGTTGCCATTAGCAAGCCTCGCATTCTTTGGTCTTAGAGAGCAACAGCCCTTCATCTCTGTAATGCTGGTGACATTTCTTCATCTAAGTCATCAGTGCGCATTTCTTAGAAATTGAATTCTGCCTGGGCAGTGAATAGGCAGTGCCCAGTTCTGAGAATGGAAAAAATATAATACACAAAAAGTCATAACAACCTACTTACAGCGGCCACCTTAACTACTCCTTGTTTCCTCTTTCGTAGTATGGAATAGCGTTACGTCACACTGCTTAGGTTAAATTCTGGCTCTGCCACTTACTAGCTCTGTCATCTTGGGCAAGTTACTTCCTTCTCTGTGTCTTGGTTTCCTCATCGGTTAAATGAGGATAATAAGAGTGCCTACCTTATACTCTTGTATGAATGAAATGAATTCATACTAATGAATAATACATTAGACATTAACACTTGTCACAATGCCCAACCCATGATAAACTCTCTATGAATGCACTCTATAAATGTAAACTTAAGATCCACTTTCTTGTTTAAAATCTTGTTTGTACAACGTTTTGAGATAAAAATTACTTCACATTTAGTTACCCTTTTTTGTTACCCATTTTCCAGATTGTAGATATCAGCAATGTGTTCAGAAACACAGAGGTTAGATTTCTTCAGGATGCGCTGAGTAAACCCCAAGGAACCGTCAAAGCCATTTGTATCCCTGAAGGAGCAGTAAGTGAAGCACAATTCTGTGTTTTCTCTAGAATGTATATTAAACTTCAGAAAGAATAATTCTCTTTAAATAAGAATATATATTTTTATATAAAGTCTAACAATGTCCCTAAAACTATAAGTAGAGAACAATAAAACCTTATGAATATGAGTTTACACTCAAGATCTAGAGCTTTTTTTCCTTTTAAATAATGCTATAAAGTACTCCTGTACTTCACTTGGGAAATTTCCGCCAGTGATGAGCATAAACTAGTGTTCGATATTCTATCTCAGCCTCAGTTTGTCCAAAGGCTCGCAGCCCCGTATCAGCTCCAGCATAGCCCTTGCGTATTGGTTCTTGGTCTTCTAAGGGCTCTGGTCTCAACTGCGTTAGCAACAGGGGAAGAGAAAGGAGATGGAGTTATGAAAGGGAAATGGGGGTAGGAGAGAGAGAGAGAGAATGCTTGGGCTGGGCAAGCACTCACTCTCAAGTAAGAGGGCACATCTGTTTTCTGTAGTTAGTACACTTGCTTTGAAGGTAATTTAATAAGAGGAGTCCCACAAGTATTTTCAATAAGGTTACTATTTTGAAAGACTGTATTCATTTGGATACATAACCATTTTAGTATATTAATGGGGATAAGAATTTAGTCTCATTACTGTTTATTCACTTCATATGTTCAGTGGAAGGTAATTTGGTATCCATACTCCAGTCCAGACATAATGATTGTGTTCAGGTAAGCTCAGTACAACATATATTGCCTATTATTATTATTTACCCCAATTTGAGTATGTCCATTCTTCCCCAAGTAGATTATAAGAACTGCAGGGCTGTGAACCATGTTTTTACCATTTGTATCTCTCAGACCTAGTTAAGTGCCCCCTTAAGATTAGTTAATGGTAATAACCATAGTGTCTCACTTAGAAAGACATGGAGATAATTTTTAAAAAGTGAGAAATAAAAAATTTTAAGAGACCTGAAATATCAAATTCTGAATGCTCTTATTGATCTCAGAGTTATTTTTTCTTTCACAGTTCAGTTGGAAAGATTTATTTTGAACATTTATCCTGCATATTACATATTACATATTACATGTGCAGGATCTGTGGAATACATTCACAGCTATTTCCAATGGCACCTGCATAATTAGAAAAAAATAAGCCCTGTAACAAGCTTTAAAATTTTTTCATTTGGCAACAGAAATTAAATTTTTGTTGAATCCTACTATTTTGATAGAAAGACACAGCATACATTTGTATCCCATTTGATATCATAAACATATTTATGAAGCTAAGTGTCATACTGATGAGTTTACTTTGATTTTCTTTCATCAGAAATACTTAAAGAGGAAAGAGATTGAGTCCATTAGAAAACTTGCAGCTGACCATTTTAATCAGGTAAGGAGTTAATTAGAGCAGGAGTTTTTTTGTTTCTTTTAGAGATTCAATATTTTTAAATAATTGCTTGATCTCTTATGGTGTCATTAGTTTTGAGGGTCTTATTTCAGATCATTCTTCTTTTTATTTTTATTTTTTAAATTTTTTAATTTTTATTTATTTATTTATTTATTTATTTTTTGCTGTGGAAGATTCACCCTGAGCTAACATCTGTTGCCGATCTTTTTCTTTTTGCGTGAGGAAGATTCGCCCTGAGCTAACATCTGTGCTACTATTCCTCTGTTTTGTATGTGGGTCGCTGCCACAGCCTGGCCGCCGATAAGTGGTGTAGGTCTGCACTCAGGAACTGAACCCGGGCTGCAAAAAAAGAGCACGCCAAACTTAACCACTAGGCAACAGGGCTGGCCCCTATTTTTTTTTTTTTTTATTGAAGTCCTATTGGTTTATAACATTGTATAATTTCAGTTGTACATTATTATATGTCAGTTTCTGTGTAGACTGCATCATGCTCACCACTAATAGTCTAGTTTTCATCTGTCACCATACATATGTGCCCCTTTACTCTTTCACCCACTCCACTACTCCCTTCCCCTCTGAAAATCACTAATCTGTTTTCTTTATGCATGTGTTTGTTTATCTTCCACATATAAGTGAAATCATATGGTGTTTGTCTTTCTCTGGCTTATTTCACTTAACATAATACCCTCAAGGTCTATACATGTTGTTCCAAATTGCACAATTTTGTCTTTTTTTATGACTGAGTAGTATTCCCTGGTATATATATACCACATCTTGGTTTTTTTTTTCTTTTTGTGAGGAAGATCAGCACTGAGCTAACATCTACCAATCCTCCCCTTTTTTGCTGAGGAAGACTGGCCTTAGGCTAACATCCGTGCCCATCTTCCTCCACTTTATATGGGACGCCGCCACAGCATGGCCCGACAAGTGGTGCATCTGTGCGTGCCCGGGATCCGAACCAGCAAACCCCGGGCTGCTGCAGCAGAGTGCGCACACTTAACCACTTGCCCCACTGCGCTGGCCCCTACCACATCTTCTTTATCCATTCATCAGTTGATGGGGCTTGGGTTGTTTCCATGTTTTGGCTATTGTGAATAATGCTGCAGTGAACATAGGGGTGCATAAATCTCTTTGTATTGTCAATTTCATGTTCTTTGGATAAATACCCAGTAGTGGGATAGCTGGATCGTATGGTATTTCTGTTTTTAATTTTTTGAGAAATTTCCGTACTGTTTTCCATAGTGGCTGTACCAGTTTGCATTCCCACTAGCAGTGTATGAGGGTTCCCTTTTCTCCACATCCTCTCCAACACTTGTTATTCCTTGTCTTGTTAATTCTAGCCATTCTGACGGATGTGAGGTGATATCTCGTTGTAGTTTTGATTTGCATTTCTGTAAGCATTAGTGATGTTGGACATCTTTTCATATGCCTATTGGCCATCTGTATATCATCTTTGGGAAAATGTCCGTTCATATCCTCTGCCCATTTTTTGATCAGGTTGTTTGTTTTTTTGTTGTTGAGTTGTATGAGTTCTTTATATATTTTGGAAATTAACCCCTTGTTGGATACATGATTTGCACATATTTTCTCCCAGTTGGCGGGATTGTCTTTTCATTTTGTTTGTGGTTTCCTTTGCCTTGCAGAAGCTTTTTAGTCTGATATAGTCCCATTTGTTTATTTTTTTTGTTTCCCTTGCTTGAATAGACATGGTATTTGGAAAGATGCTGCTAAGACCAATGTCAGTGTACTACCTACATTTTCTTCTAGGATTTTTATGGTTTCAGGTCTTACATTCAAGTCTTTAATCCATTTTGAGTTAATTATTTTTAATATGTTTATTAATTTTTAGCAATATGCTGCATGTACGTGGTTAAAAAAACAAACAGTGAAGAAGGATTAATAAGTCAATGCAATAAGTGTTTGCTCTAGCTCGCTCCACACCAGAGTGTCTCTGTTTTTAGAAATATGTTTACATACTACCTTTTTTTTTTTACTTAACTTTTATTTATTTTTTTTTAATTTCAGATATTTTTATTGTTTGGTTCTAGAATTCCTATTTGGTTTATTTTTAGTGTGCCATTTGTATGCTGAGAATCTTGTATGTTCATTAACTATTGTCAAATTTTCCTTTATGTTATGATGTATAATAAATAGACAATTTAATGTGTTTTCTACAAAATTCAGTATCTGGGTCAACTCAGGTTGTTTTCTCTTTACTGATTTTTTTTCTTGTCTTTCGGTCACATTTCCCCGTTTCTTCAAGTCTTCAGTAATTTTTAAAATATATTTCAGACACTATGAGTAAGACACTGTAGAAAATCTGATTTCTGTTATATTTCTCTAAGTTTTGATTTTTGTAAAAGCAGGCACTTGACTTGGGTGGACTCATATTCCAGATCTGTCTTCCTGGTAGTAGGCAGGATTTGAGACTGCTCATTTCATTTAGTTTTCCAGCTGTTCCTTTTTGATTTGAGATACATTTCAGTGTGCAGTCTGGGTTTTGGGTTGGTGAATGACATGCTAGCTGGATTTCAGCTCTGCTCTCCTTTTTGTCCAGGGTCTTCTTGCTGTGCCAAACTAATAGGCCCTGTGTGCATCATCTCGGTGAGAGGTGAGACCTCTCCAGGGACTGGGACATTGGCGGGGGCCATTGTTGTCAACATTTTAAACTTTGTTAACTTCCTGCAATGAGAGATGAGGCTCACATATACAGACCTTACCTAGTTTTTACTCTGTACCTTCTGCACAGTTGTCTTTCTGGACCTTTTCTTCATTCCTCTTCTGAGTTGAAGCCAGTCTTTTCCTGGATCCCAGATCTTCCTCTCTCTTATCTGTGCTGGAGTATATCCTCAAGTAACTTCCTAAGAAAGCATATGAGAGAGGAACTTTCTGATTTCTTATATGTCTAAAAATGTCTTTCATGTTCAAAACCTCACACTTGATTAATAATTTGGCTTAGTATAAAGTTCTGAATTGGTGATCATATCCCTTTAGAATACTGCTGTCCCATGGAACTTTCTGTAATAATGGAAATGTCTTATATCTGCATCATCCAATATGGTAGCCACTAGCCAGCACAGCTACTGAATGCTTGAAATGTAGCTAGTAGAACTCAGGGACTGAATTTTTAATTTTATTTCATTTTAATTAATTTAAATTTAAATAGCTGCATGTGACTGGTGGCTACAGTGTTAGCACAGCCTGAGCTCATTAAAGTCAGTGCTTTATTTTCTTCTTGCATCTGGTGGTACTAATAAGAAGTTTGATGCTTGTATGAATTTATTCCTTTATAGCAGACCTGATTTTTTTTTGCTTTGTAAGCTTTCAGCCTCCTGATACTTAATGTTCTGAAATTTCACATTTTGTTTAGCTTTGGGTCTTTTCTCATTCAGTGTGTTGCCCACTTGAAGGGCCCTTTCAATATGAAGGTTCGTGTTGTTCATCTGTGGAAAATTCTCTTATTATCTAATATTTTGACCTCATCATTTTCTCTAGTCTCTCTTTTGGAATTTCTATTAGTTGTATGTTGGACCCCTTTATGTAACTTACATGTCTCTCTTTATTTCCATGTCATTTCCCATCATTTTCTTTGTCCTTTTTATTCTTTCTAGGAGATTTCTTTGACTCTTCTGTTGAATTTTTTTTTAGCAATCATATTTTATTTCCCAGTAGCTCCATCTTGCTTTTTTTCATTGGATTTGATTTTGGTTTTATTGATGAAATATCTTTTTGAGTGCCTTTGAGGATTCAAGTCTTTTGGTCCCTAAATTATCAGTTTTCTTTAGGGTCATTCTTTTCTGTTTATCTCTGTCTTTTTTCTTTTCTTTTTTTTTTTTTTTTTTTTTGCTTGAAGAAGATTCGCCCTGAGCTAACATCTGTGCCAGTCTTCCTCTATTTTACATGTGGGTCACTGCCACAGCATGGCTGGCAAGTAGTGTAGGTCTGCGCCCAGGATCCAAACTCGCGAACTCAGGCCACCAAAGCAGAGCGTGCTGAACTTAACCACTACACCATGGGGCTGGCCTCATCTTTTTTTTTTTTTTAATGCTACAAGATTTCTTCAGTGTATGGTGATTTTTAATTGTACATATTTAAGAATGAGGCATTTAAAAAGATGTTTAAAGGGGCTTTTATAAATCGTTACATTTAGTTTAGGCTGAGCAGCAGGACCCGTGGCCATTACCGTGGGGACCCCAGGCTTCCTAAGACCCATGAGCCTCTCTAGGATCCTGCAGGGTAAAATCAGTTCCTTCTGGTGCTGGGGCTGCTCCATTGTCCTCTAGGCCAGAGCTTCCTGCATCTTGCTTCTCTCATCATTCCTATTCCATTCACTTGCAGTCTGCCAGAAATTTGTAGAAATCTCTTATCTGCAATAGCCCTCCCCACCCTTCATTCCTTTTTTTTTTTTTTCATTATGGTGAGATTACTTTTTTAAATTCCTTTAGTATCATTTTGAAGGGGTTCAGGGAGAGAACAGAGATAATTGCATGTAGGTTCTCTTCTGTTGGGAACAAGGAATCTTTGTACTATGAGAAAAATAAATCAACCTCACTTTTTAAAAAAGGTGAATACGTCTTTTTCTTCATTGCAGGAGGTCTTACCTATATTCCTGAAAGCAAATCAAAACTGGAATTCTCCCGTTGCTAAGTTCATAATGGAAGAGGAAAGGTTGGAACTGATCAGACTAATGGAGATCCACGAGGAGGATGTGGTCCTGCTAACTGCTGGAGAGCACAGGAAAGCAGTAAGAAAGATTACCTCCACACATCTGTGCTGTTGATGCTAAATGCTGCCTCTCTTCTCCTGTGTATATAGTACATATTTGAATTGACTCTTAATTTCATAAAGTGGAGCAGCTCTACATGAGTTTTTATATTAATAAATATCTTCCAGTACACTATAATGCATTGTATAAAAACTAGTTTTTTTCATCACTTACCAGCCTCCGTTGGCATTGCTCACACAGATTAGATCTGGCTGATTAGGAAAGCCACTTAGGTAGAGGGCTGTTGATATTCATTGTACAGCTATGGCAAAACATTTTTATTTTCAAGGTTTTGCAGATGAAGAAAATTTGGTAGTCCCACACTTTTGTACATAATGCATTCCTGAAAATGCAGAGGGACAGATCAGACTGCTGAAGGACTTCTGGGCTGGCAGACACCCCTGGCCCTCCTTGGTCGAGGTGGGACCCTTTTTCCTCAGGAGCAGCAGCTGGGAGGGGGTGCGTGCTACACACACTGGCTAGATCACCATTCTTGAGAGGATATTTGGAGGACTGGATTTAGCTTTAGAGATCATTGTAAAATATAAAAAAGTGTGGCGTAAAAGTCAAACATGAATATTGAAAATAGACTGTAAAGGTCAAGTCTAGTTAACATCTGTCACCATACATAGGTACAGAATTTTTTTTTCTTGTGGTGAGAACTTTTAAAATCTATTCTCTTAACAACTTTCAAATATGCAGTACCATCTTACTAGCTGTAGTTGCCGTGCTGTACATTACATCCCCAGGACTTATTTATTTTATACATTCATTCTTGCACTGTAGTATAGTATGGTTTCTTTATAGTAATAGTGTCTGATTAGTACTTTATTATATTCATTCTTCTAATTTATATTTACACTGTACTTATTTATCATTATTTTTTCCAAAGGAAAAGTTTCAGAGTTCAGCTTCAAAGCTAAATGTAATCCACTGTCTTTCCCTTCTCCTTCAATAGTAGAGTGAAGAAAGGTATTTAATTACAAATTTTATTGTCAACGCATTTCTTAAAAAAACTTGAGATTTTGTATTATATAAAAATCCTGCTGCAAACTCATTTGCCTGTTGAACTTTCCCCTGGTATGAACCGAAACTGCTGGTCTTCCTTTCCCAGGAAGGTATCATTCTAACTCCTACTGGGACTTCCTTGAAAGAACACTGGAAACCAGACTTACAAGGAATAGCTTTAACATTCTGAAAATATCACAATGAAAGTGCCCTGAGTGGGTATTTAAATGTAGGATAGAATAGGCCACAAAGTGACACCCTATCGATGTCTCCAGGTGTGTTTCACTGTTTTGACTAACCGTCCTTTCTCAGGGAAGCCCTGCGCGTCATAGGTGGTGCTTATCAAGCACTTCCTATTTGCCCAGCACTGTCCTAAGTACTTTGTATGTAGTAACTCATTTAATCCTCATGCCAACCCTGTGAGAGAAGTACTGATACTGTTACCATTTTAAAGACTAGAAAATTGAGGCACAGAGGTTAAAAATTTGCTCACACTCACACAGCTAAGAAGTGGAGGAGCCAGATTTCTAACCCACAAAGTCTGGCTTCAGAAGTCACACTCTTAAATTAACCTCTACTCCACACTTACCTCTCTAATAATAGCCATTATTTATTGAACATTAACTCTGTGCCAGGCACTCATCAGATCCTCACCAGCCCTTCAGGAGCAGTAAGGAAATAATAATCATAATAGCTGCCATTCGTATTGCACCTTACATATCTTTTCTCACTTAATCTTCACAACAGTCTTTTGAAATAGATATTTTTATCACCATTTTACTATGGAAAAAGGTGCAGAGAAGTTAGTCAGTAGCCAAAGTGAGATACAGACCAAGGTCTGTCATGCTCTGATACCTGTGTTCTTGATCACTGTGTTATCAGAGATTTACCCAGTCTGCTGAGTCTGGCAATCATTCTCTACTGTGTTGCAGTCAGATCATCCTCAGGTCTTTGTCTCCTGAGAGGCAGAGTGTCTCGTCTGTTATTTGGCCAATCCTTTCTCAGAGAATTGCCTGGCTTCAGAATTCAGGTTGTGTCATTTGCTGCCCACTCTGTCACAGCAGTTAACTCAATGTTGTATCTTCTGTTTGCAGTGCTCTTTGTTGGGAAAATTACGATTGGAATGTGCTGACCTTCTAGAAGCAAGAGGAGTCGTGCTCCGTGACCCAGCCCTGTTCTCTTTCCTTTGGGTGGTGGATTTCCCACTCTTCCTTCCCAAGGAGGAAAATCCCAGAGAGCTAGAGTCAGCCCACCACCCATTTACTGCTCCCCACCCCAGTGACATCCAGCTCCTCTACACTGAGCCCGAAAAGGTACCATATCAATACTTCCAAGGAAAAAGGAAATGTGGAAATAAAGGCAAAGAACTTTAGATTTCACAATCTGACCCAGTTCTGGAAGCCCCGGAAGAAACTGTCGGTTTTGACCCAGTAGTTAAAACACTATCCCTAAGTAGCTACGGTGTCTTCAGCCTATAGAATAGGAAACAGAAATTTTCTCTAACATAAAGGCTCTGTGAATCTTCCAGGTCCGTAGCCAACACTATGACTTGGTTTTAAACGGCAGTGAGATAGGAGGTGGTTCTATCCGAATTCACAATGCAGAGCTACAGCGTTACGTCCTGGCAGCATTACTAAAGGTAACGTCGTCTTCTAACTGGGCCTTTTTTTTTTTTTACCAGAATATTTGTCAATTATGTTAAACGTTTGTTATGAATGTAGGAGTCACTAGATGTAGAATAGTTTCAGCTTATCTCTCTACCTTTAGTGTAAGACTTTGAAAAGTAAATGACAATAATAGCTATATATTAGTGCTTACTGGGTGCCAGGCACTGTTTAAGTACTTTATATGCATTAATACATTTAATCCTCACGATTACTTTGTGGGATAGATACCCTCATTCTCCCCATCTTAAAGATGAGAAGCTGAGGCAGGTTAGTTAATTTGCCCAAAGTCACACAGCACAGAAGTAAGCAGAGCCAAGATTCTAACCCAGGCGGGGCAGCTCTTAAACCCAAACTCCTAACGTCCTAACCACTACACTGCTCACAACATGATGCAGTCTGGAGTGGCTGAAAGTGGTGATGATGCTGGAGAAAGACAGAGAGGTTTGAAAGGAGTTTATATCACTTAATACATACTTCTTTCGTTGTATTGGGGGGATACATTTTAGTGATAGAGAGTCGGGTAATCAGGATTTTAAAAAGAGTCTATACAGATGCAGGCCTGAGAATTTGGTTTTTTGATGATTCTGTAGAAGGCTAGGATAGGTTTCAGGACAGAAAAGATCCAAGCAAGTCTGATCCTGAAAGATCATTTTGTGGGATTAACAAGTGTGAGCTAGGATGAACAGACTTCATTTCTGAGAGCAGGATTGCAGATCCCGGAACACCAGACTCCTCCATTAGCTTCCAGGGATTTGGGAACTCCCTTCACTTCTCTCCCAAGTCAAAGCCTCCGGTCATCAGGTTCCCTGCCAATTTTTTTCACTTCTTTCGTTGTCAAGTTTCTCAAAGCAGTCAGTGAGAATACGTTGCTTCTGAGTCCTCCCTGTACCCCAGTGGTTCTCAGCCCTGCTGCCCATTGCAATAGGAATAGAATCACCTGGAAAGCTTTCAAAACAAAAAAACACCCACTGTTCCACACCAGACCATTAAATAAAAAGCTCCAGGTGTGAGGCTTTGGCATCTGTTCCTTAAAAGCCCCCACTTGATTGTGATCTGTAGCCTGGTGAAAGAACCATTTTCAGACACACTTCCAACGTTTCTGCACGCATTGCCCCGCAGAAGCGACTTGCACAGTCACCAAATCCAGTGGCCTGTTCTTGGCCTTCAAGTTGTCGTGCCTCCCAGCAGCATTTGGCACTGTTGCCCTTCTACTAATGTTCTCTTCCCTTGGCCCCTGTGAGAGGACGGTTTCCTGCTTTTCATCCTGCCTTTCCGAGCCCACATCTCCATGTCCTTGGTTGGTCGTACTCTGTTTGCATTATCAGTATAATAACAGCTGCACTTACTGAGCGCCAGGCACTTCTCTGCGTGTTTTAATATCTGTGACTTGTCATATTCTCTTACTAAACTGTAAACCTCTTAAGAATTTTTTTTTTTTTTTTGGTGAGGAAGATTGGCCCTGAGCTGACACTTGTTACACTTCCTCTTTTTGGTTGAGGAAGAGTGGCCTTGAGCTAACATCTGTGCCCATCTTCCTCTATTTTGTATGTGGGACGCCGCCACAGCATGGCTTGATGAGTGGTGTAGGTCCGCACCTGGGATCTGAACCTGTGAACCCTGGGCTGCCGAAATGGAAAGCGCTGAACTTAACCACTGTGCCACCGGGCTGGCCCCAATAAGATATTTTTTTAACTCAACTTTATTTTGCCTTTAGCACCTCAGCATGCTGTGTGGCACTTAGTGGACCCTCGCTGTGTATTTAAATTGAATTATCTTTTGAATTTCAGGAAGATGTGAAATTGCTCTCCCATCTGCTCCAGGCTTTAGATTCTGGGGCGCCCCCTCATGGAGGAATTGCCTTAGGTAAAACAATCTGTCTTTTTACAAGCTAAATTTCATTCTATAGCACTATGTCTCAAATTTGGGTTCTCAGCTTACAGGAGGTGGGTCGAGGAGTAAAGAGGGTGAGGGGTGAGCCAGAGAGTTCTACAGAAATTTAAGTTTGTGTTTTCATTTCAACGATATATTTTTAAAATATATTTTTCCAGTTATAAAGATAAAACTTGGCTGATAATTTGCATTTGAAAGATTTTTTAATAAAATAAAACTGCAGCATCTTAAGCAAATATTGGTCAAACCCTGGGGGCTCACAGATGCATTCATAGGAGTCAGGAAAGCACTGCTGCATGGTATCTGGCTCGTGCAACAATCAGAGTATTCACTGCCTGTCTGATGGCCATGATTGCTTACCTTGCTTGTGTTATCAAGCTAGGAGGAGTGTGAGAAATTCTAGGAAACTCACCTAGATTATAGGCCCTCGACAACAGGGGCTTTCTTCTGTATTCTTGGAATGCCCTGCACAGCACCTAATTCTGTTCAACCTTTAATAAGCCCTTGCTAAGGGCTTATTAATTGCTGTGACATTTATTAATCCCAGTAGCATGTGAATATTAGTCCTGCGCATTTTTCTGGAATGAGCTAGAAAAGAACCTCTCAAACAAACAAAAGTTCCCTAAAAAGACAGGGAACTATGCTTGGCTGTGACTTGTTAAAGATTTGTATTTAAAAGTTCTCTACAACCTTTATAGGAAAACTAAGTCACTCCCAACCTTAGATTACATTCTTTTCTTTTAACTTTGTATTTAACTCACAGGGTTAGACAGACTGATATGCCTTGTCACCGGAGCACCAAGCATCAGAGATGTCATAGCCTTCCCAAAATCCTTCCGGGGACACGACCTCATGAGCAATGCCCCAGATTCTATCCCTCCTGAGGAACTGAAGCCCTATCATATCCAGGTCTCCTGGCCAGCAGACTCAGAAACAGAAAAGAGCCCATTGGATCATCCACACCATCCAGAAAGTTGAGCTTTTGAGTTTTGTTCTCTGTGCTTCCCCAAGGCTGAAATCAGGTCCAGAGTTCTGCCACAGGTCTGACAGTCGGGTCTTCAGGAGAAAGGAATCCAGGCAACATTCTTCACCACAATGAAGAAACAGATAGAAGGTATCCAGTTTTGACTTGATAACATGCATTATTAGGATTTTTTTGTTTGGGACTTTTCTGAAGTTTCTTTTTACTTGGAGAGGTGTGACAGATGGCTCTTTATTGGAGTAATATAATGGCTTAGTGTTTTCTAATCATGTTTTTCATGCCCAGACTGTAGATTGTTCACCTAGGACAGAAGTAATCAAATCATGTGTGAAATATGGGAAAATGCTTGCCCCTTTAGATTGGTCAGTTGATAGAGAGGTCAGTTCAACCAGCCTCATCAAGAGAATCCTATAAATTAACTGGATAGTGACATTTCAATTATCAACATAATATAGTGAGAAGCAACATGATATAATGCAAAAAAATCACTGAAATGAAAGTCACACAATCTTAGTGTTTCACCTTGAGCAAGTTACATAAACCTCTCCTAGCCTTCCTTCCCGCCAGCATGAAATGCGAACAGTACTTGCCCTGCTCGCCTCACAGGGCTCTTCTTGCTGGAATCAGAGGAGAGGATCAGAGGAGAGGATGTATGTGGAAGATAGTGCGAGTGAAAATGCTTTGAAAAACTGTAAAGCATTCCACAAATGTAAGATAATGATATTATCCGTTTGTAAACAGATATAGACATATCTATGTGTATTTTATAGTTTAAGATTAAACAAGACTATTAGTAAAAGAAAAACAGTAATTTTATGAATCAGTATTCTGTTTATATTTCTACTTTTAAAAATAATCATTAATCTCTGAATAACTTTCCCTCATAAGCAGTTGAAAATATTAATTGACCTTAGACCAACCTCAATGTATAAAAAAGTGAACACTGAAGCTCTAGTGTCTAAAAAAAGTGGACTCTAGCTCACTATAATTTTCTTATCCGTTCTGATGACACAAATAAAAGGTTATAATTAATTAATAATTATAGAGGCTGGCCCCGTGGCTTAGCGGTTAAGTGTGTGCGCTCCGCTACTGGCGGCCTGGGTTCGGATCCCGGGTGTGCGCCGCTTGTCTGGCCATGCTTGGGGCGGCATCCCACATACAGCAACTAGAAGGATGTGCAACTATGACATACAACTGTCTACTGGGGCTTTGGGGAGAAAAAGGGAACAAAAAAATAATAATAATAATTATAAAATGGGGACAAGGCCTTGATCGATGAAATTATTCTTTTCTACTTATCTCCACCTTTGCTTTTGGCATTCTTTTGATTTATAATTTATAAACACCAAGTATCGGTCTTATATCCCTGCCTGTTTTTCTCAGTGCTCCAAGCAATGAGATACTATAATCTTTTTCTGTTTGAACATAAAATCCACTTCACTTCCAGGTCCAATTTGTGATGCTCCTGAGTGTGAATGTCCTTCACTACTGCAGAAAGCTAGTTCGTCTTTAGGGGGAGCTTTTCCCTAAAGTTTGTCCTTTACCCCAACCTCTCCCCATTTGTGGGTGTACTCCGGAGCCAGAAAACTCTTGTTGGCAGGGTTCTGATGGTGAGAAATGGTGTCTAACTCCGTTTCTCAGTGGAGAGAATTTCTAGAAATGCTCTTTATTGGGTAGGAAAATGCAGTTTTACATCCGTTTATCCCACATGGACATTACCTAATTCCTAAATATAATAAATTCACACTTCACTATGTAGAGCCTAATTCTGACCAAAATATTGTCTTTCTATCCTGAGAATGAGTTATAGAAGACACCCAAAATCCAGAGAATATTTTCTAGGCTACAAATGCCAAAGGTCCCATGTCCCCAGATGTTAGACAATCCCATTCTGGCATCTCAGAGACCTAATCACTTTGGGCATTACTCAGCTTTTCTTTAGTCCTGCCTGTCAGAAAAAAAAAAAATGCTTATTCTGAAATCCAGGGAAATGTCATTATTTTAGATCTTCATCATTGAGGTGCGTTGAAATTTTAAATTAAATATTTTCTCAAAAGTTAAGGAACTACTTATTGATAAAGTTGATAACAACACGACCAGGATTTTGGAATGCATGAACTAATTGTAAACTGGAAGCCAGTCTTATTTCAAATCCAATCTCCCCAACCTCGTAGGCAATTTAGATTTGTCCTAGGTTGCAAGTTTTAAAAACAAGGTAAGCAACTGCCAGCTACAACATCATTAGTTATTATTAGCTATCAGTAGAGCTTTGTCTTACAAGAGCTCTGTCTTATGAACAGTTTCTCCTTGTTGGGAAGAGATGTGTCGGATGATGAGTCTGACGGGATGGTTTTATGCTCTTTGGCTCTTGAGTTGAATAAAACAGTGCATCTATACAGCTGCTCTGTCTTTTCCCAGAATCCCCCTCTGAAGAACCAGAACTGTCTGTGATACTGACTGCATTCCTTGCTGCTGATTTTTTGTTAAGCATAACTCATCCTCAACATGCTTCCTTAAGGATACTTTTTTCTTATTTCAAGAAAGTGAGTTACTTTGTAACACAAGAAATAAAAAGGTACACAATAAAAATATTAGATGGGATATCTAACAGTTGCATGTGTAAGTCATCCAACAAGTGCACATCTGAGTCAGTCTTCTGTATTTGAGACAGTGAACTTAGGAGAAAGAACTGGTCTGAGTTGGACATACCTGGATTTAATTCCTGGCTTTACCATTCCCTAGTTGTGCAACCTTGGCCCTGTCGTTTAACCTCTCTAGGCTCCTGTTTCTTCACCTAGAATAGCAGTTCTCAAACTTTTTGATCTCAGGACCACCTACACTCTTTAAAAATTTTTGAGGACCCCAAAGAGCTCTCTTAGGAATTAAAATTTCTTAAATATTTATTTACTCACTTTAAAATAATGAACCCATTACATGTTAACACAAATAGTGTATTTTTATTTTAAAAATAATTATTTTCCAAAACAACAATTAGTAAGAAGAGTGACATTGTTTTACATTTCTGCAAATCTTGTTGATGTGTGGTTTGATAGAAGACGCTAGATTCGCATATCTGCTTTTGCATTCCATCTGTTGCGATATGTTGTTTTGGTTGAAATATATGAAGAAAATTGGGCCTCACATAAATATGAAGTTAGAAAAGGGAGGAGTATTTTAATAGCCTTCTCTGATAATTATGGATATTCCTGTCTGATACTACACCAAAATTTGACAGGTTCCTCAAAGGTAAGTTGCAATGTGGAATCTGAAATCATATTGATGAAATTCTTTAAAGTCCTTTGGTCTTATATTTTGCATACAGCTTTTATGCATGATTTTGTAACACCACACATCAATCATTTGGAAAATATTGGTTCACTGCAAATCTTCCAAATGTTGACGCATTTCATTATACAATATCTAAAAATCACATTGAGGGCCAGCCCCGTGGCTTGGCGGTCGAGTGCTCGCGCTCCGCTACTGGCGGCCCAGGTTCAGATCCTGGGCGCGCACCGACGCACCGCTTTCTCTGGCCATGCTGAGGCCATGTCCCACGTACAGCAACTAGAAGGATGTGCAACTATGACATACAGCTATCTACTGGGGCTTTGCGGACAAAGAAAGAAAGAAAGAAAATTAAAATTAAAAAAAAAAAATCACATTGATTAATATCACCACTGATCTCATCACAGTTCTTTAAGTAATGGGGGAAAACATCTACTCTGAGTAGTAACAGCCACAAGCTGGCACTTAGCAGGTTTGAACACTTTCCAAGCTGAGATTCAAAGTGTTTCCAGGTTGATGAAAGCAAATGCAAAATTGTCTCTAGATGAAAACACCTTAAACTGAATCCTCAAAGAATTTCTGAATATAAAGTTCCAAGGAACATAATCTCACAATAAAAAAAAAATCACAAAACATACAAGGAAACAAGCTACATTATCAGACATTATCAGCAGTCACAACAAACAGAATCAGATCTGCTAATATTTCATGTATTGGAATTATCAGAGTCTGACAATAAGCAAAGTATGTATGGTATTTATAGAAATAAAAGATGGAATCAAACCTGTGAGTAAGGAATAAGAACTAATAAAAATGACGAAGCAAATTTGGTCAAAAAATAAAGAGCAAAATAAAAATTATGGAAATGATATACATAATCATTGAAATTAAAATTCAATAGATGAATTAAAAAGACATAGCTGATAAAAGAATTAATGAACTGAAAGATAAACCTAGGGCCAGCCCGGTGGTGTAGTGGTTAAGTTCACATGCTCCACTTAGGCAGCCCAGGGTTCGCAGGTTCAGATTCTGGTGAGGACTGATGCACCACTTGTCAAACCATGCTGTGGCGGCATCCCATGTAAAGTAGAGGAAGGTGGGCACGGATGTTAGCCCAGGGCCAATACTCCTCAGCAAAAAGAGGGGGATCGGCAACGCTTGTTAGCTTAGGGCTGATCTTCCTCACCAAAAAAAAAAAAGATAAACCTGGAGAAATTACTCAGAAGGCAGCACAGAGAGACAGATGGAAAATACAAAAGAGAGCTTGAAAAATTTGAAGGATAGAGTAAGAAGGACTAACTATGTCTAATTAGAATGCCAAAATGAAAAACTAGGAGAAATGGGAGACAGGAATTATTCAAAATAATGATTGAGAATTTAATAATTGAGGAAAGCAAGCCAAGCTCAAGCACTATAAATTATTTTTAAATTCACACCTTGATTACAGAACTCCAAAACCAAAGAGACAACCTTAAAAGCAGCCAGAGAGAAAAGACAGGTAATGTACAATCATTCCAAGAGCTGACTTCTCAATAGTAACAGTGGGAGCAAGAACACAGTGGAATACTGTCTTCAAAGTGCTCAGAGAAAATAGCTCTCAGCCTAGAATTATATGGCTGCATATGATCTTCAGTAATTTCAGACATTTTCAGATAAACAAAAACTGAGAAAGTTTACAACTAATAGATCTTCTCTAAGGGGATTTCTAAAGGTTGTGCTTTAGAAAGAAGGAAAAATAATCCACAAGTAGAGTTGCCGGATTCAGCAAATAAAAATAGAGGAAGCCCAGTTAAAGTGGAATTTCAGCTAAGCAACAAATAATTTAGCGTATGTCCCAAATATTGCAAATGTTGCATGGGATGTACTTATACTAAAAAATATATTTGTTGTTTACCTGAAATTCAGTTTTAACTTGGTGTCTTATATTTTATCCAGCAACCCTGTCCATATGGGAAAGTTAAAGATGGGAGAAGGAATGATTAGGAAAGAAAATAGTAAATTTATGAGTAAATGTAAACAAACATTGGCAGTATTAATTATATCTAAGTTGTAAGATAAAAAATAAACAAGATAGGGGCCAGCCCAGTGGCCTAGTGGTTAATTTTGGCGCACTCCACTTTGGCAGCCCGGATTCAGTTCCCAGGTGTGGACCTACACCACTCATCAGTGGCCATGCTGTGGCAGTGACCCACATATAAAATAGAGGAAGATTGGCAACAAATGTTAGCTCAGAGTGATTCTTCCTCAAGCAAAAAAAAAAAAAGGGAAAGATTGGGGACAGATGATAGCTCAGGGCGAATCTTCCTCGGCAAAAAAATAAAAAGCAAAATAGAACTAAAATACTGAACAAAATGGTATATGAATCCAGGTGAGGTGGTTGAAGTTAAATCTTTCTAAAGTTCTTATACTTTTCAGGAGGAAGGTAAAGTGTTAATTATTTTAGACTTTAAGCTAAATATTCATATTAAAATGGCTAGGGTAACTACTAAAAGAATAGAATTAGAGTGTATAACTTCCACAGAAGAGTGAAAAAAAAAACAGAATGAGAAACAATTCAAAACGGAATGAAAAACAATTCAAAAGAAGGCAAGAAAACAAGAAAGAAAAGAAACAATGAAAGAAAGAAGGAGGAGGGAGGGAGAAAGAAAGGAAAAGAGAAGACAAAAAAGGAACAGAAAAAGTGAGATACCATATTTATGGATTGGAAGATGCAATGTAGATGTCAGTTCTTCCCAAATTGTTGTATAGATTAAATTCAATTCCAATTGCTAGAGAAAAAAGAATACATTTGGTGTTGTTTATATGAAATTCTATGTTGTTATACCGTTGAGTTGATTCCAACTCCTAGTGACCCTGTGTACAGCAGAGTGGAACCCTGCCCAGTCTTTTTGCACCGTCCTCTCACCTTCCAGCGCTCTATCAGACTATGCTCCCCTGCTGTTCATAGAGTCCTATTCATAGTGGCCAGGTCCTTCTTTGTAGTCTTTCTTAGTCTGAAAGCTCTGCTGAAACCTGTCCACCATGGGTGACCCTGCTGGTGTTTGAAATACCAGTGGCGGGCCGGCCCCGTGGCTTAGCGGTTAAGTGGGCGCGCTCCGCTGCTGGCGGCCCGGGTTCGGATCCCGGGCGCGCACAGACGCACCGCTTCTCCGGCCATGCTGAGGCCGCGTCCCACATGCAGCAACTAGAAGGATGTGCAACTATGACATACAACTATCTACTGGGGCTTTGGAGGAAAAAATAAATAAATAAATAAAATTATAAAAAAAAAAAAGAAATACCTGTGGCATAGCTTTCAGCAGTACGCAGCTGCCACCGTATGACAGCTGACAGATATATAAAATTCTAGAAACAAGCTAACCTATAGGAACAAAGAGTTGATGAGTAGTTGCCTGGGGATAGGGGAGATGGGAAGGCGTAATGGAGTAAAAAGGGTTGGAAGGAAACTTTTGAATGTATTCATTATCATGATTGTGGTGATGGTATCACAGTTGTATACGTATGTCAAAACTCAGCAAATTATACACTTCAAATATGTGTAGTTTATTGTATGTCAATCATATTATCACATTGTAAAGAATAATTTTTAAAACTATACAAAAAATTAATTTCAATTCAGATCCCAGTGGGGCTTCTTTCTTTTTTTAGGAGGTAGAGGGGACTTGACAAGCTGATTGTAAAATTTCTGTGGAAAAGCAAAGATCCAAGCGTAGCCAGAAACTGCTGTCTGTACCTGAGGAAGAACAAGGTGAAGGAATATTTTCACTTGATGCCAAGAAGTATGATAAAGCTATAGTGATTAACAGGTATTGGTGCAGGGACAGACAGGTCAATCAACGGAACAGATTAGAGAGCCCAGAAACAGACCTTTGTATGTATGGAAACTCGATTACTGAGATGGTGAATGCTTGGGACACATTATACAAATTTAAGCCTCTTGCCCTGTCCAATAGTCATTTAAAGGTTGAGTCTAGAATCCATGGCTTATAATTCCAGCTTGCCTGAGACTGTACAGAAAGTCAAGGGCAGAAGCCTCATTGCTAGACCTGTCTTTAATTGTTCCATATCTAATGGGGCTGAGTTTGACCACTAATCAGAGCCTTGGATTCAATGCCTGGAAGAAAGACAATAAGACCAAAGTAAAACAAGATGTGAACAACTTCAAATTACCTTCACAGAACAGTACATTTCTTTAGGGGCCTTTTTCTCACTGTTATCAGAAACATTATTGTTTTGCCATTTGTGTATAAAAGCATCTGTCTTTTCCACCATGCTACCCAATACCAACACCCTAAAAATGAATAAGGCCATATTGCATTAGCGTCAGAATTACACATGAGCTTAGAAATAGTAGAAAAAAAAAATCTTTTGTTCTACCTTACACAGTGTCTCAGGTCCCTTCCTCAGGGCTGTGAAGACCAAATAAGATGTCATATGAAAATACCTAGTACAGTCCCTGACATATGTCCCTGACGTAAAGGAAGCACCACATAAAGGTAGCTATTAGAAGCGAGTAACATTCCTTTTTCCAGACATTATTCCAAAGTCATCTTGTAAACATGTAATAGTCCTGTTTTATGGTGAGATCAAGAAAGCGAGTCTGGAGAAACTTGTTTGTCTCAAATATCTGTCACCTCTACCTTCAAAATATGTCCAGCAACTGACACTTTTTCACACCTCCAGGTTACCACCCTGGTTCACGTGACCATCTTCTAATGCCTACATTACAGCAAAAGCTTCCTAACAATCTTGCTTACCCCCCAGATCATGTCACTTCTCTGCTCAAAACCCTACAGTGGTTTCCCATCTCAGAGAAAAGTCCTTACAGTGGCCTCCCAAGCCCTCCATAACCTGCTACCTCCTGACCATCTCCTCCTGCGCTCGCCCTCGCTCCCTCTGCTCCGTCTACTCTGGCGTCCTTCTCCTGGTGTTCACCAGCATGAGCTCACGTCCAGGCCTTGGCCCTAGCTGTCCCCTGGCAGTATTCCTCTAGATAGGTGCATTGTTCCCTCCATAATATCCTGAAGTCTTTGCTCAAACACTACCTTTTCAGTGAAGATTTCCCTGACAACCACATTTGAAAGAGTGAGCCCTGCCTCTCACCAGCACCCTCTGCCCCCCTTTCCCTGCTTTATTTTTCCTCTGTAGCACTGACCACATTATCTGATATGCTGTTTTACTTATTTATTTTGTCTCCCCCACTAGAATGTAAGCTCCAGGAGGGCAGGGGTTTTATTTTGTCTGCATTGTTCTCTGCAGTATCTATTCCGAGCATCTAAGACACTATTTGGCACATAGTAGGTGCCCCATAAACATCTTTTTGGTGAATTATTAAATGGATAATTGACCAATATGTGCCAAGCTCCGGGTTAGGAGCTGGGGCAGGGGACGTTGGCATGAAGATCAATCAGTTGTGGTCCCCATCCTGGAGAAGCTTTTAGCCTGGTAGGGGAGACCAATACATAAACGGATCATATTGAGATGATGTGGTAAGTTGTTAGATTAAGCCAGGCAGAGAAGAGGCCCTGAGGACCAACCTAACCAATAGGGAAGGTCTCCTAAAGCAGATACTCCCTCACATGTCAGCTGCCTGTTGCTGATGGTAGCTTAATTCATAGCAAGCATTGATCTATCTTTCAGTTTTTTTGTGTGTGTGTGTGAGGAAGACCAGCCCTGAGCTAACATTTGATGCCAATCCTCCTCTTTTTTGCTGAGGAAGATTGGCCCTGGGCTAACATCCGTTACTTCCTCTACTTTATATGGGACGCTGCCACAGCATGGCTTGACAAGCGGTGCGTCCATGCCGCTCAGGATCCGAACCTGCAAACCCTGGGCCGCGGAAGCAGAGCACAAGCACTTAACCGCTGCACCACCAGGCCGGCCCCTTTCTTTGTTTTTAAGATGGCTTGGGATGAATAGGTCATTTAAAGAACAGTTAAACAAGAGTCCAGTCTCAGCTTTATCATCTGTACAGCACAGTACACCAACACTTTCCCTAGTTTTACATCTGGAAGAGGAGGGAAGAAGGAAGCATACAATTTGTCATTTCTAAGCCCAGGGATTTTCAAGAGCATGAGGATCCCTTTAAAACACTTAAATGTACAGCTTTATAAAAGATGAAAAAAAGAAGTCAAACTATGTATCTTAAGAGCTGTGACATTTGAAGGGTAAACAAGCACTGGTTTTGAGTTATGAAACCCAGCTTTCCAGCTTGAGAACTTAAGTACATGGAAATCATTTCTTAATATGCTTGGCAGGACATGCAGTTAGTGAAACAGATCATGCACTAAACTAGAATTGCCGTTTGTTGACTCTGTGGTGGGGTTGGGGTCAACTAATGGGTTATTTCCATTTTCTTCCATGAAAATAATTTACCTGGGATCTCAGTAAATGGGTGTAATTTCCCAGGGGGCCAAATCAAATGAATGATATTGGAAGTATAAATCTGGGAATCAGTGATTTGAACTAAAGTTACCGGTGGTATAACAGCACGCTACACACTCCGTTCTTCCACGCCACCCCCAGTGCATGAGCACTGTGTGACGGGTTATAGAATTACAAGTTCCTGGGATTGGTCAGCATCTCAGAGATTAACCGAGTAGTCCAACCTCCCCATTCAGTGCCAGAGTTTTAATGTCACATTAGGGTTTGTTTTTTTGTTGTTTTTAAATCACCCCAGTCCCACTTTTGGATAACATTGAGTTTGTGCTCCATAGAACCTCCAAGTTTTCCCCAATCTTCAGTCAAGCCAGCTTTCCCCCATTCTAAGTATGTCTTTCGGACTTTTCAGACCAAAAGACTTCAATATTCCTGCCTGTAGTGTCTCATCTAGTGGTTTTGGTCCTTTCTTCCAGTCCTCAAAGATAATTATTCTTCACTGTATTAATTCTGTCCCTTAGGAACAAGATATGCTGCTGTATATTCTGACTCTGCCACTTACCACCTGTGTGGGGTCGGGTAACTTTCTTATCCTTTCTGAGCCTATTTATGCATAAAATGGAGGTTAATTCCAAACTTGATTAAAAGGATGAAATAGGGGCCGGCCCAGTGGCACAAGCAGTTAAGTGTGCGCACTCCGCTGCGGCGGCCTGGGGTTCACCAGTTTGGATCCTGGGCGTGCACCTACGCACCGCTTTTCAGGCCATGCTGTGGCAGCGTCCCACATAAAGTGGAGGAAGATGGGCATGGATGTTAGCCCAGGGCCAGTCTTCCTCAGCAAAAGGAGGATTGGCAGATGTTAGCTCAGGGCCGATCTTCCTCAAAAAAAAAAGGATGAACTAGAACACACACCTAGCATGTAGTAGGCATTCAAAAAATAGCTATTTTTCTTTCTTCATTCAAGTTTATTCAACAAGACAGGATTGCTTCTAGTATACTGAAGATGGCCCTTCAGATGTTTCAATAGTTATCTTTGTGGATAGTTTTCAATCAGCCATGAATTCACTTAACTGCAGTCATCCAGGCCGTGGACCTTCATGATAGAAGCTACTTCACTGCCTATTTTTGCTGAAATATATTTCTCCCATTTCAAAATCAGGGTATTTTTTCATCTTCAGTCTTGGCATCTGCTCAGTCTCCACAGGGTCTCAAAGATCATCTGTCTGCAATTATTTCAGTACTGAATCACAGGCTTGTTAATATTGCAACAAACCAGATCTTTAATAGAGTTGACATCCTAGTTGTGGAAAAATATGAATACTTAAGAGCAAGAAGTGGGAGTGGTATGAAGAATAAAGGGTAAGAGCTAGAGGGGGGCGGTGGTGGTTCTGTCTCAGAGCTGAGGGGAGACATTTGAGTAGGCACCAGGCACTGAAAGTAACATGGATATTGAACCTTTCCTGCAGGCAAACAGCAAGTATAAAAAGCCTGAACAAACTTCAAACAGTATGGATGTTAATGTGGCTAGAGCTAACAGAGCTTGAAACAGAATTATTCTCATACTCTGCATCAGAACTCACTTCTACCAACAGACTCTAATATTTGGAGAAAGGAATGGCCATTTTTTACCCACATTAAGATCTGCAATACTCACAATTCTTAAGCTATCAAAAATATTTAAGTCCAAGGAGAAATAGCAACTCAAAGTTCCTACCCACTTCCAAGGGCTAAATTAGGAAGTGAGCTGCAATTTCTTTAGGAAGTATTGACTACTTACACTTTTGGATGTTGCCAGAAGCCAAAGAGCTAATGGTTCCTTCAGGAATTTAGTGAGCAGTTAACTGGCAACCCACTGGTTTACTAATCCCCTTGTCTTCATTGACTTAACTAAGTGCATGCGCCCAGAATTTTATTTGCATAACTAGTACTCTTATTTTCTAAAAGACAAGGACATTGTTATAACCACAGTGGTATTTACACTTCATTTAAAATTTTGTCCCCAGTTTTTTCTAGGCTTTCTTTCCTTTTAATATGCATCTTTTGGGAGAGATCACTTTTTGAGACCAGTCGCTTCCCTTACACCCACCAATTTTGGCATCTCCGCACTTGCCAGAAACACATTACCATAGTACTTAGAGCAAATAGAGATCTTCCAATTCCAGCGTTCCTTCTACCACTCTAAGAGCTTATTCTTTGCAATTTTATCTGTATAAACTCATGTATTTTGATGGTTCAATTGCTCCAGTTTGGGACAGTAAGAGGACCACTGAGGTTACTGTGTTAATATTTTCATTCTGTGGACACTTTCTTCCATAGCAAAGATGATCAAATTCATCTTTTGCTTTTCCAGCCTCAAGCTAGCACTGTTTAAGTTTTCAGGGGTGACTTCAGATACAGAATTTACAGCAAAAATTGACCAAGTCACTTCAAATTCAGCCCCTCAGACAATTTCTGCAAAATATATAGCCCATCCTTCAAGATCATGTTACTATTTCAACAGATGTATCATATTTTAAATACAAGGGCTAGTTTATTCCTCAGCACAAACTGCACTTTTAAGCCTAAGACATCCTGTAAAATACACACAAAAATGTTGACTATAATGTTCAACTAATGCCTTAGGGTCTTAATCACCGAGATGTTCTATTTTCCTTCCTTCATTCCATTAAATTGAAATAAGCACACTTGATCAGATATTTTATATAAAAATTTATTAAAATTGAAAGTTGTTTTAATCTTCTATCCCATAAGCATCCATCCAGCTGCCTGCAAAAACAAAGAAGCCATTTTAGTCATGTTTCCATATTTCAATTCTAATTCTATCTGAAGTACACAGAATATCAGATCTTTTATCATCATCAAGTAATCAGTGAGAGAGTTCAAGTTGGGGTGAGATCATCATGTATTCTGTAGTTAAGACAACAGCACTAATATTTTTTTTTTTTTTTTTTTTTTTTGTGAGGAGATCAGCCCTGAGCTAACATCCGCCAATCCTCCTCTATTTTTGCTGAGGAAGACGGCCCTGGGCTAACATCTGTGCCTATCTTCCTCCACTTTATATGGGACGCCGCCACAGCATGGCTTACCAAGCAGTGCGTCGGTGCGCGCCCGGGATCCGAACCAGCGAACCCCGGGCCGTCGCAGCGGAGCGCGCGCACTTAACCGCTTGCGCCACCGGGCCGGCCCCAGCACTAATATTTTTAAGACTCACCTTTCAACTGGTAAGCTGCATAAGTGCTGTCATAAATGCCCTAAAAGTAAAGATTACATGTTACTCGTGGTAAAAAAAAAAAAACAAAATACAAAACCTGTTACTTGTTAGTAAAGTAACCTCAGAATCAAAAATGGAACGGTTTTATAAGTGATATCATTCTATTTCATTTGGCAGAATCATTACATCACAGGTTACATTCTAACTTATCATATATACCAAAGACTGATTTACCTTAAAATCTTCAGAGTAACAGAAGGTCTGCCTATTTAAAGAGGGAAAAAAAGCCATTCATTTAAACACTGCCTACTTAATTCCCCCCATTTTTAACTTTTTGAAAAATAACATTCAGGGCAGTGAACCTGTTCTGTACAGTACAACAGTGGACACATGGGATTATACATTTGTCCAAACCCAGAGAATGTACAACCAGGAGGGAACCCTAATATAAACTATAGACTTTGGGTGATAATGACATCTCAACGTAGGTTCATTGATTGGCACAAAAATCCCACTGTGGTGCTGGATGTTGATAGTGAGGCTGTGTGTGAAGAGGGGGTATATGGGAACTCTACTTTCTGCTCAATTTTGCTGTGACTCTAAACTGCTCTAAAACATGTTTATTAATCAAAAAAAAAAAATTACAAACAGCTAAATAACTCATTCTGGCATCATCTACAGATTAACGTATGTGCCATAAAAATTTCCTCAAAAAAATATGCTAAACCTGTGCATCTCTAAATCTGAATTCTTAATCCTGAAATTAAAACAGCACAGAACATTTGTATAAGCCATTCAGTTGTCCAAACCTCCAAACATTTTCTGTGGGACAATAAATGGCTAATTTCCCTTTTCAAGGGTATTATAGGATTGTTGCAGCCGGATACATCAGATAGGAGCGAAAGACTTGACATTGCTCATCACCATGAGTCTGCTGAACTATGTTATCATCATTGTATCGGCTTTAAACCACTCCACGTAAGACCCAAACTTGGGACTACTATACCTTTGCTTAAAATTCCTTGTTCCATGACTTGTAGACAACCCAACTCTTCACACCTGCAGAAATTTAGTCCAGTTTAGTAATAGGTAGTAATAGCTACCTTTCTAAAACTTTCCAGGTACTGTTTCAGTTTTTAAAAATTAATCTTCATTCTTTTTCAGAGAGATTCCCATCTGTTATTTTCAAAAATCATCACTAACAGCATCTTGCTTAGTAACCATGTAAGATTAACAGAACACATACCTTTACATAAAAGGTGTCCAACATCTGTACCTAAAAAAGAGGTAATTCTTTAGATATACTTCATAATAGCTGAATATTAAAGCCTGTTTACTTCTCACAACTGTCCAGTGGCTTTGCAACACAGAAACATTAAGACAGCCAACAATTACTAAGACCAGCACATTTCAGAAACAATATAAACCTGAGTGCCGGGAGCCAAACAACCATTTATATCTTACCCCAAGCAAGCCATCCATGGATAAAAAGCATGTATGCAGCAGCTAGAAGAGAAACGAGATCTTTCATTAAAATGCTAAATATCATTAAATTTTTCTCATGATTATTTGTCACAGGGTTCTTCAGTGTTAAATTTGTCTACATGCTCATTTCAGGTCAGACATTTGATCAACATCATTACAAAAACCCCATTCAGAGCATGCTCAACATGCATTCACTAAACATAGGAGCTAAGTCATAATTAGTAGCTTGGTAGCTAAGCATCCAACTTGATCAGTGTTCTCACTAACACTTAAGCCTACTAAAATGTTTCAACATTAACACTTACCAAAAAAAAAAATAAAGCCTCCATCCAGACATGTCAAAGACTCAAGTCCACCTAAAAAATAAAAGTGGTTTTATAATAGCCAAACATAAATTTTCTCCCCACAAATCTGAAAAATGCCTGAAATCAGGTAGAGCTAATTAAGACCTTCATGTTCAGTCAGTATTTGCTTATCATCATACAGGCTGCTTTTACAAATTATGACAGCACCTTAAGAACAGTAACAGGACAAAGACCTGGCATTTCTTTAATGCCTTTAAGCACACCGTTCAAGCGCTTCATGGTATGAGTGTTTCCTGTGCATTAGAAGGCAACACTCAAGAGCCACTTTGTGTCACTTTGCCCAGTTACCGATGTTTAGTTTGATTATAATTTTACTTACCACTTTAACTTCCAGCTAATTCTGTTTAATGTCTGCAAAAAAAGAAAAAGCTAGTAGTAGTAGTAGTACTCTGCACCTACGCTATTAACAGCAAATCAGTTTTACTATAAAAATCCCAGATACATCAGACAAATGGTTTATCTCTTCACGATTCCATCTGCTGAACTATGCAACCATCATAGTATCTGTTTCTTCAGGTTTCCCTCAGCATTACATATAAAATATGGAGTGCAGAAGTTCAGATTTGAAAAAGGGAGGAAAACCCTAATGCAAGCATCAGCACTCATCTGGCCATCTGTAATCTCTTAAAAAAGAACTGCAAAGTACCGGGTAAATAGAAACTATAGAAGAGCTTCTCACCTGCCTGCCCATGGCTAGTGTGTGAAGCTTGTGCTTTAGGACCTGGGAAGAAAACAGCTTCATGTAAACTCAGGTGCAATCTCAGTGTTCTCCAAATCACCATTCTGTGTGCCTCAGTTAGGATAATGGTGGTTTAATTCTCGTCATTCTTACAGTCAAGAGTAGCAAATAAAATGTCATCATTGTGGCACATTCAGGACTTTCACTTAACTTTCCTTTGTGGGGGAATTCAAGTAACTTACCCCAGCAGGTGTTGTCATCCCTTTGGCACAGACCTAGAAAACAATTATCTAATGAAACATGCTGTTAGCCACGTTCAACATTCATGTCTTAAGTATTTAAGCCTCAGAAGACAGTTTTTCAGAAATCCCTTCTGTCCACTACTCTTAAACCATCACCGGCTTAACATAAAGACCACCTCTAAGCAGATTTCATTCTTCCCACTGTATTTATGCGTTTCTTACCTGTCCATCAAACGCCATCAAAAGCCACATTGTATTCGTGCCTCGCACCATTCCTAGGTTAAACATTAGAGATACCTTTATTCTCATTGTGTCGTTTTTGTATTATCTATGCAAGTAGTTTATACCACCCATAATGTCATGACTGTAAAAGGTGCACTTAACATGTTGTCATCAAAGAGCACTGCACAAAGGTAAGGTTAAGAACCACTGACAGCAATGATGGTGCGCTGCGGAATGCAGTTATTTTGAGAACCACGTGGTCTCCCCCATCCACCGGCCTTCCTGAGAGCAAGCGGCCCAAGTCATTAAGCAAGGCCCACTCGGGTGACTCGGCATGCACTGCCATCAGAGACGTTGGCATTCATCAACAGTCTCAGATGTCCCTACCAACACAGGCTTCATCAGAGGCAGGGCACGCGAGCCGAGGTTTTTCCGCATTTCCGCCCCAACCACCCCAGCAGAGTTTAGGTCGCACCACCACCCAACCCGCAATCTTACGCCATCTTCGTCTGTGAGCCCCGCCAAGGCTTGCGACTAGCCCACAAATGCCACCCAGTTTAAGGTGCCTTGACAGCCAAGGGCTGGAAGCCTCGAACCAAGAACCCATTTAGCAACCACAAAATGAACACGCACATACCAACCGCCAACTCCCAGCCTCAAAAGACCGAGATGGCGTCCAGGCTCCTGTATATAAAGACTCTTTTCCACTACGTCATGACGCACTCCCCCTGCTGGCGTCTGCTTCAGCTCCTCCCCCTCGCCTCCCCCAGTCTCCGCCCCCTCCCCCAGCCACACCTCCTTCCCGGCTTCTAAGCCCGCCCCCTGGGCCCCGCCCCCACCTCGCCATTGTGGGCGGGGACACGATCACCCGCGTGACGCAGGGCTCCCGCCCTCCTACGGACGAAGAAGGAAAAGAAGAGAGGGGAGGGGGCGCGAGGGACGGAAAGCGCTGGGGGCGGGGGGGGAGGGGGGCGGTGTAAGGGTGAGCGATTTCCTTCCGGCACGTCGCCCGCTCCGGGGGAGGGAGTGGGGGGTTTCACTTCCGGGACGGTGTTCCGGCCCATTCCGGCCCATTTCCACCCCCGGAGGTAGGTGCTGCTCCTTGACTGGGCTTGGGCCCCGCACGCCGGTCCCGCTGCCCTTCACCGGGGCCGCCTTGCTGGGTCTCCGCCGCAGCCTGCTCGTAGGGCGCTCAGCCACTTCCCTTCAGACCCCCTCAAGGCACCCGGAGACCTTCCACCCCCTTGGCCCCGGGCCGGGCTCAGCTGCCGGACCCGCCCCCTCGCCGGGCCCCTCCCTCAGGACCCCGGGATGGGCGGCCCCCTCCCCCACCGGAGCCCGGACACACCCAGATACACACACCCACCTCTGGGCAGCTCCCCGCCCGCCTACGTCTACCGCCTAGACCCGGTCCCGGGGCGCCGCCCCCTTCCCGGTCCTTTACCCTCACCTGACTGCTCGCTCCCCGGCCCCATGCCTTGCTCCCCGCCCCTACCCCGCGCCTCGGTGACATCTCCCCCCTCAGCCAGTGCCCCGCTCCCCACGCTCCCTAACGCGGACGAAAGCCGCTCAAGTACCGGAGTGGCCAACCCCATGCCGTTCCCGATTCTCCCTCTTACAGCTCTCACCCTTCCAGTGCCGACGGTAGAGAAAGACCTTACTCCAGGGGCTTCCTCCTCACTGGGGAATTGCCGGAAGGAGCAAACAAAAAAGGCGCTGGTGTAGGCTCCAAAATAAACACATCTGAATTCATGATGGCATCGACAGAGGCTCTTATTGGATTAAAAGTTTCAAAACAAACAAAAACGCTTTGGAAAAAGGTCAGATTGGCTAAAGTTGTTCTTGAAAGCAGTGTATACACTTCCCTATTTACTGATGAGTGTGTGGTAAATTCATGGCAATACTGTGAGCTTGTCAGGATAAGTTCCTGAAGTTGCAGGTCCTTATAAGTTTATAGATAAGTGGAAACACGCTGGACTCGAGTCAATGTCTTCCTATTGGGGTTTATACAGACTGTACTTGCAACCACTGAAGACTGTCAGATGCAGGTATAGGCTTAGTGTTTTAGCTAGTTTTTAAAAATCTTTTAATGTAAAAACATTGGCCATGTTTGGTAAATGCTCAACTTCTTAGCAGCTCTGGGGAACTAAATTTCAGAATCAAAGTATCACCACCACCCTGCAATTCCCAACTTTGAATTTAGATAGAGGCAGTTGTACCTACCCTTTCCGAATCTGAGTGAACTTCTTCCGGTTCTCTGCGTCTTGATTAAGTCCTGACACAGCTGTGGCATTTTTCCTAACCTGTAGTTTGCCTCCGACTTCTGAACCCAAAGCCCTTCTGGGGGGGCTCTGACTCTTAAGCTTAGAAATATTGGCTTACATTCATGTGTCATGTGGGATATTAGTCACTTTATAAAATAATAAACATAACTTATGTAGTAAAATATTAAGAGCAATATCTAATCAACCCACCAGAATATAATTACATTTATTCAAAAAGCTTCTTTCTTTCCTCCTCCAAAGAGTAGTTGTCACAGGATGTTATATTCGGTGTGCAAATACCTTATGATTAACATTTAAAAAAAAAAACTGTCACAACCGCTTTTTTCCCCTCTATTCTGTTGACCTTCTGTTTTGATGTTGCATAGCTTATTAGTAAGGAAAGTATGGGCATAGCTCGAATTTTTAGAAGTCTAACAATCACTTTTCGGTTAACTTGAACAGTGTCTCACTGTGAAACCTAAACTGAAAAACCTGTTGGTACTTTTTTCCCACATCTAAACATAAGGAAGGTATCTCTTTTTGCTTGGAGATTTTGAAATTTTACCAAATAATATTTTTAAATATGTTTGAAATGGAAAGCATGAGGGGAGTGAAATTATAATTATTAATGGGAATATGGTTTCCTCTTTCAGCAGGGTTGAATGCCTGCCTACAGCCTCAGGCACAACCATGGAGAAAGGAGGGAACATACAACTGGAGATCCCGGACTTCAGCAACTCTGTCCTGAGCCATCTAAACCAGCTGCGCATGCAGGGCCGTCTCTGTGATATCGTGGTCAACGTGCAAGGACAAGCTTTTCGGGCTCACAAAGTGGTACTAGCTGCCAGCTCCCCCTATTTCCGAGATCACATGTCCTTGAATGAGATGAGTACTGTCTCCATTTCAGTCATCAAGAACCCTACTGTTTTTGAACAGCTCCTTTCTTTCTGTTATACAGGGCGGATATGCCTGCAACTGGCAGATATCATCAGCTACCTGACAGCTGCCAGTTTTCTGCAGATGCAGCATATTATAGACAAATGTACACAGATCCTGGAGGGCATTCATTTCAAAATTAACGTGGCTGAGGTTGAAGCAGAATTAAGTCAAACGAGGACAAAGCATCCAGAGAGACCTCCAGAGTCTCACAGGGTCACACCAAATCTAAACCGCTCCCTTAGTCCACGACATAATACGCCAAAGGGAAACCGGCGAGGTCAGGTTAGTGCTGTGCTGGATATCAGGGAGCTCAGTCCTCCTGAGGAGTCCACCAGCCCTCAGATAATTGAACAGAGTTCTGATGTCGAGAGCCGGGAGCCCATTCTTCGGATCAACCGAGCAGGACAGTGGTACGTGGAGACAGGAGTAGCAGACCGAGGGGCCCGGAGTGACGATGAAGTGAGGGTTCTTGGAGCAGTACACATCAAAACTGAAAATCTGGAGGAGTGGCTTGGGCCTGAGCATCAGCCTTCTGGAGAAGATGGGAGTAGTGCAGAGGAAGTGACAGCCATGGTGATTGACACCACCGGCCATGGTTCTATAGGACAGGAAAATTACACTTTAGGATCTTCAGGAGCCAAGGTGGCTCGGCCAACAAGCAGTGAAATTGACAGGTAAGTTTAGTTTTGTTTGCCCATCTCTAACAGCTATTGTGCAGCCGTCACTAAAGCGGGCCCTCTTTGTGGTACAGAGAGCATCTTCCTTACTTGATGTTCTTAGCCAGAATAAGTTGATGTTGGGGAAACTAGAGGTGTGCCAAAAGACTTGCATTCTTATTTTTTTAAAGCAGGAAGCTCCTAGTCCTGAAGTGTTCACAGTGTTGTGAGAACTATGGTAAAGTTAGACACTTCCATGAATCAGGATAGCATCTGCAGCCACACTAGGATCAGTAATTGCCAGGGCTTCCTCGGAATTCCAGGCAGGGAGCTGATCATCAGCTGGGAGCCTGGCAGCATTGCCCTTCCTTGGTATGTTATCACCCAGGTAGGTGGCCCCGGGGAGCCTCACTTTCTTTTGTAGCACTGCTTACTTTTCTTTGCCCCAGCCTGCGAAATTAGACAAAGTATGGTACCAGCAGTGATTGTTCTTTTTAAATTAGTGTAATCACTGTAATTCCAAGGAAAAGCTTTTTGGATGTTTTTATTCCTTTTTTCACTTGTCATTTGATGATAGCTTCCCAGTTTTCTTTCATTGATGACTGCTGCTACCACAAGCCTGAGAGTCTCTTTTTTCCACCGGTGCTACTATGCCTTATGCCTCACTTTTCTCTTTCTAATACATTGCAATTAAAACATTTCTTTTTGATGGAAATAACAATAGTTTTAATCTAAGTAAACTGAAAGAGAGAATATTACCAACTTAGATTGGTAATATTTGTTCTTTTCCTCTCTTAAAAATATATTAAAATTGACTGCATAAGCAATGAAAACTAAAGAAGCTATTACTCTGGTTCACACCTGGTCTTGACAGATATATGTGTTACAGAAATTGAGAGAGTATATACTGTATCCACTTCAAGTGATCTTGATTTTTTTCCTTCTTGTGTCCTTAATAGTTAAAATATTCTTGAGCACAATACTTATTGTCTCCCTGTTAGAACTGTTGTCCCCCTATGTTAGAACTGTATCAGAAGTAATAGCTTAAATGCAAAGATTTTTAATTTCCATGATCTGTATCAACAGTCTGAAATATGTAACAAGTTATCATGGGGCTAGGAAGAACCAAAACCCTAACAGTTACATAAAAGAAACAAAATTATAGATCCAGTTTAATTTATTTTTTTACGGTCTCCCAGTACTTACATAAGGATGGAAGGTTTTATTTTGTCTTAGGTTCACCAGGTTGTATGATCTATCTGCAATGTTATTTTGTATTTCTTAAATTTACTAGGGCAAACCTTTGTTATTTCAAATCAGATCCTGTACTGATTCTGTGAAAGTATGTCTTAAGTAATCTGTTGTTCAGTTTGTTCCCCCTTCCTCAGCCGTGGGATAAAGAGGGTAGACGTGACCACTTTTTTAAGTTCCTTTTCTATTAGTCCCCTTTTCGTTCCTCTTCCGGCAGATTTAGCCCCTCCGGCAGTCTTGTTCCCTTGACCGAGAGACACAGAGCCAGAAGTGAGTCTCCTGGGAGAACGGATGAACCTAAGCAGCCCAGCTCCCAGGTATGTAGTTGTGGGTTTAGGATTGCTGCAGGGGTTGAAGCAGTTGCCGCTGTGTGTGAGCAGAACGTAAGGAATAAGATGGCACAGGTGAAGATGCAGGAGAGGTGACAGTGGTCCTGTTAAATAAACACTTGATTTGATTACTTTCTTTATTCTTGCTTGTGAGCATGCAGGAAATACACTTTTGGTATCAGCAGAGTTTGAGAAGTAGAAAAAATAAGATTGGGGAACTCTCTCCTGATTATAGAAACCAGTCTATAGTCCTGAGAGTAGTGGAACTAACCCCTGAAAACTAATAGCTCCTAGTCTGTCTGCCCTAACTAGCCCAGTCCTCTTTGACCTCTCCTTCTTAAATCACTGTAGCATTTATAGATGGATGACCTCCGATGGAGAAAGTCTGATTTTGTACATGTGTGGGTATATATTACTACATAGTTACTAATTTATATAGTATTATATATCTGTAAACAAATTGCTTATGCATTTTTGTGTGTTTACTTTTTTGTATGCTTGTATCTTTTCATTTATTTTCTTCCTAAATCTTTTGCTAGACAAAAATGTTCTAAAAATTATAGGAATGATGTCTTCTATTTTCTTTGCAACTCTCCTTAGCAAGTATTATAAGTAATTGGTTGATATTTTTGTTTTTTTTCCCTCACAGGTCTCTATCATTGATTTTTAAACAGATGGTGAACTCACCAAGTAGAACACAATAAGTGTAAACACTTTTGCCTTTTAAAAGGAAACACTGGTGGATTAAGATTACATAGCTAATTATTTTTAGCTTCTGCATTATACTGATAGTATTTTAATTTTTATCTAAACCATTGGATGTTTATTGTGTACATAGTATAGTGACAGCAGCAAGACATTGTTACAAACTGTATTTACTTGCATATTATCATGCCGGCTTTTCAGTACCAGAAAAGAAATTGTAATTGTTACAAGAGAATTTTTTATTTTTAATAAAGTGTTAGAGAAAATGTTAGGAGCTTGGAGGAAAAGTGAGTTTGCTCGTATAATTAGGGCCCTTTTTCTCCTCATTTCTCAAATAGGATGTGATGACTATGTGAAGGTGACTGTTGTGCAAGTAAATACAGCAATGAGACAGACCTTACAACTTAATAGGAGGATAAGACAAACTAATAAATACACAATACACATATAAGACCATATAGACTTCAGTGACAGTATTGTGGGAATAAGAGTGCTTAAAAGGCAATTACTGTAATCAGTATCCACTTAAGGAAAGTGTTTGCAGGAAAGTTTAAATGCAGTTTTTAAAGAAGTAGTTAGAAAGAGATAACTTATTTCATACGTAGAGGAGATAGGGATAAAAATTGGAATTCTACAGGGGTGTTTACCTGACTGAAGCAGAAGGTACAGGCTATAAAGAAATAAGAGATAAATATTATTGTCTAGAGATGATATTAAGAGATGAGTTAATATATGCCTTAATGTATATGAAAGTTTATTATGGTGAGTCTCTTCACAGTTATTTTTTCCCTGCCACAGAGATCCAAAACAGGACATGGACTTACATTACAGGAAGAACAAATTTTGGTAAACTTGAAGAGCTTCCTGATTATAAGGGTGATTAAACTGGAACAGACTACTAAGGTCACTTATTTACTCAAAAACGTTCTGTGGCTTTTTTTATTTTTCTACCACATGAAGGTTAAAATACTTAGCCTCATTTCCGAAGTAATTTATAATCTTTCTAACTCACCTTTTCCCACCATCCGCTGGCATTCACTGTCTGTCCCAAATAGGCAGGCTTTCTCTGTGTGTCAGAACCACATCAAGCATTCCTGTCTCTGCACCTTGAATCTGGGGTACCCTGTTCTTCCCAGGTATCTGGGTCCACCCAAGGCCCAGCTCCTAGTCCATCTGCCCTACCTAGCCCAGTCCTCTGTGATCTCTCCTTCTTAAATCTCTGTAGCATTTACAGATGGATGATATAATTTTTCCTAGTTCTCTGCTGACTTATAAATTCTTCTTTGTCTATTTCCATTAATTTTGTGTCTCCTTCTAGATTGAAATCTCCTTGAGAGCAGAGTCCACATTTTCTAGTCTTTGTATATAACAGTGTCTTATCAGGTGCCCAATAAATAGGAGTTGTTTACCTCTAGGTAATTCTGAGTAACTAAAGTTCCTTAATAGATGCCCAATAAAGAGGCAGCTACTAAATAAAGTATTATTTAGTTGTCTGTGGAATCCCCAGTTTGGGAGATCTTTAAAAAAAATAAAATTAGTGAACCAAATCAGATGATTTTTGAAGTCCCATCAATTCTTTGAGTCTCTGATTAGTAATTGCAGATTAGGGTGGTAGATGGCTTTAAAGGAGACATCAAGAATCTAGACTGTTATTTGTTTTAGAAAATATGGAAATCATTCACTTATATGGAATAATTCGTTAAAAAATAGTTGTTGAACACCTGCTACGTACCAGGTACTGAGCAAGTTCTGGGATATTCTGCAATGCAGAATGTCCCTGTGCTTACAGAGTTTACAATCTAACAGGGAATTGCCAAGTGGGGGGAGTGAAATGATCTACCTGTTAGTGACAGAGACAACCAGGAGGCAGCCATTTTTGTTCTTGCTTCTTTTTAAAGTTCAACAGAGGGCCGGCCCCGTGGCTTAGCGGTTAAGTGCTCGCGCTCCGCTGCTGGCGGCCCGGGTTCAGTCCCGGGTGCGCACCGACGCACCGCTTCTCCGGCCATGCTGAGGCCGCATCCCACATACAGCAACTAGAAGCATGTGCAGCTATGACATACAACTATCTACTGGGGCTTTGGGGGAAAAAATAAATAAATAAAATTTTAAAAAATAAAAAGTTCAACAGAATAAAACTACCAAAGATATGTTGTTGCTTTTGACAAGACCTAATCTACATTTCATGCTCATTTATTTTGCTCTTTTATCACAACTTTACTGCAATAACTTTTTAGGGGACATCGATCGTAATGTGTGAGTTTGTGATTATAGTTCATCACGGATACCAAAAATACATTTACTTTCTACTTGTGGACAATGCTGGTATGACATTATTCTCCTTATGGTTAGGCAGGATTTTTTAGGAAATTGGTACCCTCAAGATTGTGAATAATATTGTGAGTTTGTAATGTTTAATAATCACTAACATTTATTGAGCTACTTTAAGCACTTTAGTGTATTAGCTCATTCAATGCTCATAGCAACCTATGAGGCAGATGAAGAAACTGACGCATAGAGTAGTTAAATAACTTGCTCAAGGTCACACAAGAAGTAGGATACAGGTTCCAGCACCTTTAATTGCTATGCAGTATCATAACATGCATTCAGAGTATTTCAAGGTACTCTTAACCGTGTTTGATTCTCATGAGAATCCAATAGAGCTGGCAAAGCATATGCTAACCTTCTCATTTTGTGGATGGGAAAACTAAGCCTCAGAGAAGTTATTCTGTGCTTTGTCTGTGGTTACACAGGACCTTTTAGTGTGATAATCCCTTACTGTTTATGTGAGTTCAGTTGTGATTATCCAGGAAAATGGAGGAGAAAGAAGTGTTATATAAAACAATTCAGCAGTCATCTAAAACCTCAGTCCTACTATTCAACGCTTGACTCCACATAGTGCTTCCCAAACCTGCTGAGAACTGCCTTGGTTCTGTTGGAAAAGCTGAAGAGCACTATCACCTAACATATGTGAAAGGAGATAAAACACATTTTTAGAAATTCTAGAAAAGGGCACAAGATTAATTGCTAATTAGATAAATCTCCAGTTAATCCAGAGTCAAGTTTTACATCTTCTCCTCTTTGCATTGGTACTTTAGCCTCTGCTGAACATATATAATTCCCTTCTCCATATTTAAACTGCTTATATACATATATAAGCTTTTTGTTCAAAACATATGTAACACATATGTTTTACTATATATATATATACACACATATAATGACTTCAGAAGTCAGCAAGCTAAAAAAATCAGTAATTTCTGAAGAGTGATATTTTAATACAGAATTTTGAATGAAAAGCATTTATAAATCCAATATTTTTAAATTATTCATTTAAAGGAATATATTGTTCCTACTCCCAGCTTTCAGATAGAAGGAACCCATGTTTATTTCCTATATTAAATACTTTGACTATTTAGATTATTAATGTTCAGATTAGGGAAAACAAAATTAAGGTCTTATTTGATTGATATTAAGGAGTTATTTTTTTAGGCGTAATAATGGTATTTTGATTATAATAAGAAAAAAGAATCCTCATCTTTTAGAGATGCATACTAGAATATTTATGGATGAAATTATGTCTGGGATTTTCTTCAAAAGTAATGTGAGAAAGAAATAGTTGAGGGTGAAGAAAAACCAGAATTGTCCATGGGTTGACAATTGTTGGGTGATGGGGATTCAACATTCTATTCTGTATAAAATTTTTAATAAAATGTTTTAAAATATGTATCATTTGACCTTCATAAAGAAAGAAAGCAAATCAGAGAAAAAAGGAAAGCGTTTATTTTGCAGTGACTTAAAGCGTTAGTTATCTAATTAACAATAGCAGAGTTGTAATGCTGCTTTTATAATAATTGCCTTTTTTTAATGTCTTAAGTAAATTTATTATCACAATGTAAGAAATTTAACTTGGAGGGAGATATTTTATAAACTAAGAGAGATTGGAGAAATAATTTGTAAATCACAGATTATTCTATTTACTTTTAATAATCTGTTTAAATCAATTCAAAACCACTACAAATAATAGGTATATAAAATTAGATGATAATATGTCTGTGCACTGTATGTCAAGGACACTTACCTTTTAGTATAAGCAGTTTGAAAAGTGAATTAGCAACGTTATTAAGATTATGTATTTCCCGTTTCTCTTTGTTTTGTCTTTTTTTGTGCAAAAGTTTTATCTCTTTGTTCAGAGGGCAAAATCAGAAACCAAATCTTGTACTTCTTTCGCTGTGGTATCTGTCATTGTATTTGGTGGACGATAGTCAGCCAGTAAATACTTACTGAGTATCAGTTTGTGAAAAGGTTATAGGGAGGAATAACTAAGTTAATAAATTCATATCTAGGTCTAGTTTCTTATCTCAGCTCTTCTGCCAGTTTTCTCTGAGGTCAGTTAAACTTTGGATAGTCTTTAGGATGAAGATAATATGTTGGTATGGTAGGAAAATATTTTGGGGCAAAAAGCAGTACTATTTCCTACAAACTGTATATGTTTTTATAAAGCTAGTTAGTACTGGATTAAATTTTGTTATTAATGATAATGCCATAAATATAATTTATAATGTGCTTGTCATAATGTATTCTGTACTGTAAGATACAGAAGCCGTTAGCCATGTCACATGTGGCTGTTTAAATTTAAATTTTAATTAATTGAAAGCAATTAAAATTAAAAATTCATTTCCTCAGTTGCACTAGCCGTATGACAAAGGCTTAATAGCCACATGTGGCTAGTGGCTACTGTATTAGATGGTGCAGATTATCGAACATTTCCGTCATCATAGACAGTTCTATTGCACCAGCACTGCCTAAGTACCTACCTGATTGTCTAGAATATAATTGCAAATTGGAGTCCAAGAGATGGTAGGAGTGGGCTCAGATTCTCCTATCACTGTAAAATAGAACATTCAGCAGGGAGTTAATAAGCATGCAGTTTATCTTGTTCTTTTATGGTAATGGAATAGTGTCCTCAGATTTCTTTTTTAATTATTATGTTAACATCTTTACTTTTTGGTAGTAATTAATTTCCTGTTGGATCTCTACTAAAAATAAGCATATAGCTTAGTAACAGGTAAGAATAGATTTGATTTCTTTTAATATGTATACTTAATGGTGTATGTTCTTTCTTGCTTATTTTCCTCACCTGGCACAGGTAGAAGAGTCAGCAATGATGGGAGTAAGTGGCTACGTAGAGTATCTCCGAGAGCAGGAAGTATCTGAGCGATGGTTCCGGTACAACCCCCGTCTCACCTGCATCTACTGCGCCAAATCTTTCAACCAGAAGGGGAGCCTGGACCGCCACATGCGCCTGCACATGGGGATCACACCATTCGTCTGCCGCATGTGTGGCAAGAAGTATACCCGGAAAGACCAACTGGAGTATCATATCCGCAAGCACACAGGCAACAAGCCCTTTCACTGTCATGTTTGTGGCAAAAGTTTCCCCTTCCAGGCCATCTTGAATCAGCACTTTCGCAAAAATCACCCTGGCTGTATACCCCTGGAGGGGCCTCATAGCATCTCCCCTGAAACAACTGTCACGTCTCGAGGACAGGCCGAGGAAGAGTCACCTTCACAAGAAGAGACAGTTGCTCCTGGGGAAACCGCCCAGGGCTCTGTGTCCACCACTGGGCCAGACTGAAACATTGAGGGGGAGGGGGCAGACCCTCTTCCCCTTTGGGCAGTAAGCAGCCAGCATCAGGGCCGTGGGCTGGTACTTAGATTCACAAAATGCCACATCACTAGGTCGGAAGATGCTCCCAAGATGTTGCCAAACTAGAGGATCAGCAACATAACAGAAGTACTAGAGGCTCTTCCCTTCCTCCTTCCCACCTCACACTTTGGAAAATAATCAAGTAAATCAACTTTCTAATTCAGGGATCAACAGCCTTGGTTTGTTAACTTTATAAGAAAAAAAATTTTTAACAAAACAATGATAAATGGTCATTTATCTACCAGTCATGTTTGAACACTGTACTTTGGTCCATACTATCCTGGTGGCTGTAATTGCCCAGATCTAACAGACACAGCAGGAGCCTTGGTCATCTGAACCAGCCAGACATGAGAGAAGGAAGTAATCATGAGGATGAGGAGGAGGAGGACTTTCTTCTCTTCCTTCCCTGCCAGAACATGCAGTTTCACGTTTCAAGAAGGCAAAAAAAGAATCCTGGTGGTTCTTATTGTTGTGGAAGGTTAGACCTTATCTTTGCCCTGACTAGGCATCTGATACTTTGCCTGGTTGTTTCGTGTAAGCAGCCATCTTGGAGCAGTATTCTAGTGGGCAGCATCACCTGAAGCACTTTAGGCAACTGGAAGTGAAATGAGCAGCCAAGTGTTTGCAGTAGGTACTGCTACATTGAGGAGCTTGAGTGTTGTGTTGAGGAAGAGGGGAGCAGGGAAGGAAGTGTTTTTGTTTTGCAAATGTCGAACAGCACAGAGCAGTACTGCAACTTCCTGATTGGTATTGGTAAACCATAGTGCTCATATAACTTCGGGTGTTAGGAAATGGCTCTAGTCCAGATGAATTAATGTGTTAGGCTGACTACCAAAGTTTCGTCCAGTCTCTTCGGCTCCTAGATTCACATAACAGCAATATTATACATCAAAAACGTCTCTTTCCGGTGAAATGAGCCTGGATTGTATTTTTAAATCCACAGGTCTCCATGTTTGATAACTTTTATATGAAGTTTTAAACACATTTTTTCCACAATATTGTGGTTGAAGAAATTCAACACTATGGTTCTTACTGCAACCACAATACCATTTCCTTCTGCATATGTAATAGTTTATATTTTCAGTCCAATAGAAGAACCTCACTAAATCCATGTCTCATGTCTGCAAACCTAGTAATTCATAAGCCAACCATCAGCAAATTGCTGATGACTCCAAGAGCTTTGCTTTTTAATAATATACTACAGGGCATTTACCAGAAAACATCATGCACAATCATGTTGCAATAAATTGATCAAGGGATCACTTTTGATCAGGTTTGGTTACTTAATCATTCCTAAGACTTTTAAAACTTTAAGGGACCTTTTTGGTAATCCTGGGTATTTCTGAGATTTTTTATCCAGCACTGAGAGTCAGAAAGAATTTACCAAACATGTAGAGCTTTAGATGCCCTGTTTTGCATGCAGAGAATGAAGGAGGATTATTAAAGGATGCAGGCAAGTAGATGTTACAGTACAAGTTACAGTGCAAATAGAAAAAAGAAAAATATCTAGCTTCTCTTAATCTCTAATTTTTTTAAAGCATATTTAAATATGTAGTGGTTTAAGAAATTGTTTTGGTGCAGAGGCATAGGTGATTGTAAAAGAGATTTGGGAGAGGGGCTGGTCATGCCTGCACTGGTGAGCCATTTGTGAGAATGTTAGCAGTGTGCTCCCTTCCTGAGAGTGCTTTGTGGTATGTGGAAAGGTGGGTAGAAAAGAAGGGCATTTCTTTGATGATAGGAAATTAGAATGCAAAGGGTCACTCTTAAGCAATCTGAGAATTGTATATATACATACAGCTGCACCGTATCACTAGAGAATGGTTATTTTCTCTTCTGGAAAAACATAAAAATGCATATTTTAATAGGAACATAATGATGTTACCATTTGATGAGAACCTACCCTTAAACATAGTGTTGAAGCTGTATTTTGTCTTTAGAAAACAGACTGGGGCACTCTCCTCCTTACTTGGGCAACAATGCGATAGGATAAAAACTGTCACCTAGGGCCATCTTAGGGACCAGCTGTGTTCTGTGGCATAGAAAAAGTGGAGTTGAAATTAGACTAAAATGTTTAGGGAAACATTTGGTAATCAAGGCTTTCAGTGGACAGTTTTGCCATTACTAAATAGGCAAGGAGGTGAGAAGTACAGAATATGCTGCTTTAGATGGAGCTTTTAAGCCTACCAAAAAAATTTTAAGTCCATCCTACTTTTGGGAAGTAGTATACTGGAAAGTTCTTTATTGCTTTGTTAGTTTCTTAGATTTTTATGTGAGAAAATAGAGCGTTTTAAACTATTACCAAATTGTGAAGGTGAAGTGCAGTAATTTCTGTAAAGAGAAACTTTGCAGCCTTTGTCAGTACTCCATCCGTGGTTAGCAACAAGCATTTTAAATGAAGTAGGGACTGTCTAAGAGATGTGGAAATGCTGTGAGTGTTTTCCCAGTTCCCCCTCCCTTTTCATTCCCTTCTAATAGGTTTTTGCTGTATTGATACTGTGAATAGAGTGCTCGCCGGCCATCTAGGACCATTTCAGCACAATCCTGTTTGCTGGTTCTCGCCTCCTAATTGGCCTGCCCAGAGCCATGAAATTCATGAAGATTCAAGCCAGGCTAGTTTTTCAACAAATTAAAGTTTCTAAAAGCAGTTTCCCCATTTTAGTTAGATGAGATATTATAGTTCTAAATAACTATCCAAGATTCTTATCCAGGTTCACTGTGACGTTGTCCTAGTTCTTAGCTAACATCACTGTAGGTCGTAGGAGTTAGTAGTGTTCTATCTACATTAATGAATAGCTATATTGGTGTATGCACAGAGGATACCTCTCTTAAGGATGTACTAAATGGACTTTAGCTAATGCTGAAAAGTCATTACCAAATCTTAACTTGCACATGTCACCTTGTGAAGGGAACTGCATTAGCAATGAGAGCTAAATCATTAAGTACTTTAATGCCGTGAAATAGCAAACACTGGGACCGTGTTCGTTCATTGAGTGGCACTTAATAGCAAAGGAACTACCCAGTCTACTCAGCAAAAGAAGAGAGATGGCAATATATTTATCTACTTTCATTCTAAGAGGTACCTTTTATTCTCTCTGAACTCTGATAGCAGTATAAAATATAGCATTGGCATGAACAGAAACACTGTACTTAGGCAGCAAGGCTCTTTCTAATGACTTGTTCTCTCTTTACTCAGAACCATATTTACCTCTGAACTGAGTTGAGTTTTATTTTATGTAAGTGGCAAAATACCCCCACCCCATTTCTTTATACCAGAAGATTGAATCTAATTTTGAATAGTAGAAATTAATTAGTTCCTAAAGGATAAAGAGTGGAAAAGAAGAGAGAGAGCAATTAAGGAAGGTTTTCTTGTTATTTTGTTTTTTAATATTTTTTAATGTTTCCAGTTCCCTCTGCATCAGTGAAACAGGGTTCCCAAAGATGGTATGACAATAGAAATAAACCATTTTCCTCCTAACTTCATAGTTGAAATCTGGCTTTGGTTGGAAGTGGTCTGTGGAAGAGTGAAATAGTGAACTTCATCCTTAATAGCTGAATAGTGTTTGGTCAAGAAATAACTTTTAAAAAGTTTTAGGTGTTACTTGACACTAATTTTGTTTCTTTTAACTGGTAAAAAACTACATTTTGTTTGACTAGAAGATCTAATTTAAAGAAATAAAAGCAATGGGTAGTGGAAAGGAAATTAAATTGAACGAAGACAAAGGTCTTCTTAATCACAGTGGAAAGGCATTTAGTCAGGAAGGAGTTGGAATCCCGGAAGTTTTTCTTTTTTCAGATACAACAGATGTGATTTTTTTTTCTTCCTCAAATGCCCATCTCCTTATCTGTGTACTTATTAGTTCAAGGAATAACAGATAAGTCTTTAGTGAACTCAGTCTTTGAAAATGGAGCTCTTTACTTATGCCATGTGGGTAAGAGTACAAAATATTGAACCATTTCAGTTGCTGAGATTTAGAAAAGGGACAAGTAATTAAGTCAGGTAAATCCCTAAGTTTGAGAGGATGCCCCTTAGCAAAATATATCCCTAGGACTTATGAATTAGATCAGGGTTCATCAAACTATAGCCCCGAGGCCAAATTCTGAGGCCACCTGTTTGTGTAAAGCAAGTGACAGTGGAACAGGGCCACACCTATTCATTTAGCTGTTGTTTATGGCTGCTTTCTACTGTAATGGCAAAGTGAGTACTTGTGACAGAGACCACGTGGCTTGCAAAGCCTGAAAATATTTACTGTCTGGCACTTGACAGAAAAGTTTGCCAATTCCAGAATTAGATTCGAAAGAATTACCCCCCAAATTTGTCACTCCTGCCATTTTGCCTTTATAATAGTTGAGTTGAGGTTTTCAATTCCTACCATATATGCATCAGTTTCGTGAAAGAGTTTACCATCTTTTTCTAGATCCTTTGCTCATACTCCTCTTCGTGCTCCCTCTTACTGATCCCCATTGCTTTAAAAGCATTTAGGATAGGCCTTCCGATTTGTCCTTGCCTTGAAGGTGCAGGTAGATTAAAGTTTAGGGCGGTAGTTACAGATATAACAGTAATTTTTAAAAATAGTTCCCATGCATAATAATGTAGGGTTAAATGAGTACCATGTTTACATAAAATACTATAAAAAAGTTAATGTTTTCATAAGTAAGTTTTGCCATTCCCCTGAGTTAACTTGAACTGGTTTGCTTAATGATGGCAAGAATGAATTTATTCCCACTACTATTAAAAATTAATTTCTGTTATGAATAAGTGGTTTGATTCTTATCCACAGTACTGTTTTTCTAGATTAGAAGCCTCTACCCTTTTCCTGTACCATAAATCTTCATTTTAATTTCCTCAAGTAAACTCACTCTGTTCCATGTAGAGTAGTAAAAAGCCAAATATTCCCTTTTTGTAGTGAATATTTTAAAACGTAATGAAACATCTGAGGATTTCAGATTCTTCTTAGACCTATCTTCCAATTTCTGTTACTGTCTGTAATTCTCTAAATATGTATTGGGCCATTATGAATTTGCTGTGAATGTTTATTCCTATTGTTCAAATAGCTTATTTATGCCAGATGTGGAAAAAATGAAAAATGTTAGAATGATGATAAACAGAATTCCTTGCAAGAGGAGAGTATAATTTCTCCCCATTTGGAAATAATACATGGATTTCTGAGTTAAATTGATTTATCTGGACATGTGTTCTAGGCCATGCTGATACATTACAGTGAGTTTGATTCTTTGTTGGGAGCTCTACCAACACAAAAGTTTGGAGGAGTGACCTAGCTTCTGATAGGGCACCTCTTCACTAGGCATTTTATTCTTAAAGTTGCCTTTTTCTAAGTTGGTTATTAGTAAGTTTTATATGATATACCCTCAGAGTGATAAATAATCCTCATCTATAAGATTCCAGAATATTTGCCTAGGTTAAATCTGCCTTGTCTTAAGCCACTTATAGTAATAGTGGGCTCTTGAGATTTTGGAGTGTTGCTTTTCTAATTAACTTGTGATTCTGATTAATCTGGGATATAGGTCTTGTGAAAGAAATTGGATTTAGATAGCCCAATGACTCATCTGCATCCAACTCTATTTGAGATCTTGGTAATAGATGTCATTTAAATATGAATTTGCCAAGCATTATGACTTCTTTGGTAATTATCAGTCTTATGTTTTGCCTTCTTTACTTTTTGGTCTGTTTCTCAGTTTTCAGTCTCCTTATTCTTATGTGGTGTAATACTTTTACTTTGCAATAAGTAGGTTTTCTTGCCCAGGACAAGCCAGAGTTGGGTATTATGAGTACTTTGAAACACCTGACTTAGTTACATTCCAAAGGATGTAATTGTTGATAGGAGCAGTGATATCAAAACCTGGAAGACATCTGCATAGGCTATCCAGTTTTGTTGTGTAGGCAGACTATCTTTTCCCTCAGCTGTGAGGAACAGCAATGACTTAGAAAGCAAATATTACTTAAAATATACATTATCTTCACTGAGGGTATATATATAAATAAATTTATCTCACATCTTCCCCATTATCTATATAACAAATACCACCCATCTTAACACAGTTAAGAAAGGCCCACTAGTTCAAATATTGGAAGCTTTAAACAACGAAGCTAAGTTATAAAGGCAAAGCAGTTAATGAAAAAGAACCTTTTCTAATGCTTGCTTCTTTCATGTCTACTCGGTAAGTGCTGTTGAGGAGGCTGGAATTTACCATCCGGTTAAGAGAGACGTACGTACGGTATTTCATATGGCCAAGAGCACAATTTAATATACTGTGTCTTAGAATCTGAATTAATCCATAATGCCAAAAGTCAAAGTATCTCATGGGAAATGTTTCCTAGTCTATGAAATCACTTATCTTAAGTGATAAGTAGCGTACAGGAGAATCTGTTCCACTCAGTAAATATTAAGTACTTCTTGGTACTAGACAATGTGCTTGGATTTGTATAACAAAATTGATTTTAAACATAGTTTAGATGTGAATTCCTGTACTTATGAGTCCTAACCTGTTTGATTGGAGTCTGGATATATGCTTTCTAAAAGCCTGCACTTTCACTAAGGAGATAAAAGATCAAAAAGAAGGAGAGAGCATTAAGTGCTTTAGTGACTTAATCACAGTTAATCCTCAGAATAATCCTATGAGGTAATAACAAGAACTAAAAATAGCTGACTGTTTTTGAATGCTTACTATGTGCCAGGCCTAGTTCTGTGTAATTCACATTGATTAACTCATCTAATCCTTATGACAATCCCCTTAGGGGGATCCTGTTATTACCCTCACTTTAGAGAGGAAGAAATTGAAACATAGAGAGGCTGACCCCAAGCAGTCAAACACTAGAGTTGACCCTCTTAATAGACTATGTTGTCTTTAGTAGGTGTAATTAGACCACATTTTATAGGTGAGGAAGTTGATGAGCCCAAGGTTACATAACGGATAAATTGCAGAGCCAGTATTTACCAATCTGATTCCAAAGCCCACACTTTCTCTACTACATCATAGTGACTCTTTACTTATAAAGAGTCGAGATGAACTGGAATATACAATAGCCGGTAACAGGACTGCTTTTAGTGAACTTTTTTTGTGTGTGTGTGTGAGGAAGATCAGCCCTGAGCTAACATCCATGCTAATCCTCCTCTTTTTGCTGAGGAAGACTGGCTCTGAGCTAACATCTATTGCCAATCCTCCTCCTTTTTTTTTCCCCCAAAGCCCCAGTGGATAGTTGTATGTCATAGTTGCACATCCTTCTAGTTGCTATATGTGGGACGTGGCCTCAGCATGGCCGGAGAAGCAGTGCTTCGGTGCGCGCCTGGGATCCAAACCCGGGCCGCTAGTAGCGGAGCGCGGACACTTAACCGCTAAGCCACGGGGCCAGCCCTAGTGAACTTTTAATTCAAGAATAAGAGATTGGACCATTTCTTCAAAAGGTAATAGAATTGACCTCTGAGCAGATGTTGAATGGTAAATAATATTTTCTGGGCATATTGTCCACTGATTCAGAGGAGTCACCCATGTGGTAGGTCTAATTGTGAGTGAGTGAATGAGTTACTACCAAGGCAAAAGTTGAAAGAGCATTCCAGTTATCTATTGCTGTGTAACAAACTACCCTAAACTTCAATGACTTAAAATAGCTATTTTATATATTTTATGCTGTGAATGAGAAATTCAGGAAGGGCTCATCTAGGCAATTCTCTTGCTCCCTGTGGTGATGACTGAGGTCGCCTGGTAGTATTCAGCAGGTAGTTGGACTGGCTGGAGTGCTCAAGATGTCCGTACCTACATGCCTGATACCTTGGCAGGGAGGGCTAGAAGACTGGGCTCAGCAGGCTTCCTCTCCCTCTCTGGAGTCTCAGGGACTCTTATGTGGCATCTCCATCAGGGTAGTAAGACATTAAGTGGCAGCTCAGGCCTCCAAGAGACTGGGCAGAAGGTGCCAGTGCTATTAAAGGCCAGGCCCAAAGCTATCATAGAGTCATCGCCATACACTGCTGGCCAAAGAAATCACTGGTCAGCCCAGATTCAAGAGGAGAGGAAATACCTTACCACTTGATGGAAGATGTGTCAAGGATTTGGGCCCATCTTTAATCTGTTGTGGGCAGCATTAGGTTTTTTGATTTGTCTTGACTCTTCTGTGTTCATTCATTTGGGTCAGTTGATTGTGCCATAGAAACCATTTGTTATATCTCCCATGGATCAGGGGAGCCAGGGGAATGAGACAAATACCTGGAACAGATTTCATCAGCTACCCACCCCCTGAGGTTCATTTATCTTATAGCAAAATTTTCATTTTTTCTTTTGTTCCAAGTTGTGAGCATTTGCCAAAATGTGAGCATTTTCTGTGAAGCCACAGTAACTGTACATGCTAAGCCAAAAATACTCCAGAGGGAGTAAAAAGCTTACTGTTACAGAACTTGATTTATTAGAGATGTCAGCTGTATTTTAAGTTTACAAATAGGAGAAAACTTCTGTGGTATGGAAAATTTATATGGCTACTAAATCTCTTTCAACGGGAGTTTCTATTGAGTGGCTAGACGGATCATATTTTTGAGATCATTGAAAGTTTTGCTTGCATATCCTAGTCGCATCTTTACTGCCACCACACCACCTCCGGCAAAGTTTTGTGCTAGAAGATCAATAGGTTCATCCCATTTTTATTATCTTTCATATGGGAATACCTATTGCCTAATTTTGTATATTGTTAATCCTTTAAAATTAGCAGTTGCTTACCAGCCTCTCTTGTCTAAAATAGCATCACTGAAGTTTTATGATTTTTGGTTAGATTTGCCAGATTTAGGATGCCTTATTTAAGTTCCTGCTGGCTTATAATAGTTAAACTATTAATGCCTTCAGAAGAAATATGGGCTTTAAATAAATTCTGCTCTAAAAATAATCATCCTCAAATCAAAAAACTTTCTCGGAGAAGAAAGGTCTGGGATTATCTATCCATTCCCTGTGCAGTGGATTCTTGGAGAATTAGCTGTGAGGGCTTCTTGCTGGTCATCCCCAATTGTCATACAGTAAAGAGATCTGTTCCTAGGTCAGGCCTCGAGACTTGACAAATACAGAAAATAGAAGGGGTACTCAGGGCTGAAGACTTTAATTTAGGGCTCTGCAAAATGCTGGGAAGGGAAAAAGAAGACTTTGACATTTGTATTTGATAACCAGGGATGGAATGTCTGAGGCATTGAGGCATCAAGATTAAGTAGATTTTATCATGTAAAGATTGGGGCAAATTTTAATGAATAAAAATAAATGAGCCTTGGGGCAGGCCCAGGGGCGCAAGCGGTTAAGTGTGCGTGCTGCGCTGCGGTGGCCCAGGGTTCAGATCCCAGGCACACACCGACACACCACTTGTCAAGCCATGCTGTGGCGGCATCTCATATAAAGTAGAGGAAGATGGGCATGGATGTTAGCACAGGGCCAGTCTTCCTCAGCAAAAAGAGGAGGATTGGCGACAGATGTTAGCTCAGGGCTGATCTTCCTCACAAAATAAATAAATGAGCCTTAACATTTTCTTTTTGATGCACATTTCCACTCTGATGTACCTCAGAGTCTGCTCTTTGTGACAGAGAAAGCCTTTGAAAATATATTCCCAGGGAATGAGAAATCTTATGCTGATCTATGGAAATGTCACTCATTGTGTATTTTATAGCTCTTTGGGCCCTTCTCTAGATTCTGTGACTCTGAAGTTTGAAATCATCTGGTGGTTGCATGAATGTTAGGTACTATGGTCTTGAATTGCACAAGAGAACAAGTCAGGAGAAAGGGACCCTGTCGGTTGACAAAATATTCTTTCTTTTGAGGGTCACAAGTCTAAACCATTTCAAGCCAATCACAACAACCTGAATGAGTAGAAATTCCTTAAGGTTTAGATTTCTGCTTTTAGCCACATCTTAAAGCAAACGTTTATGACATATTTGAAGATGATCTACTGAGTTTCCTATAAAGTAATGAAATCCTAACTGTAGTGGTTCTTTAAGAACCACTGCAAAAACAGAATTACCACACAGGAAACAAAGCTTAAGATGTGTTTCCTCTGGAAGCCAAGATGCTAAAACAGGGGTCACTAAGAGTGTGACTGAAATCCATCTCTGGAATGGCTGTCAGTCAGATAGCAGAGATAGTTAGAATTTATATGGTATTTCTAATATTTTTACAAAAATGATTTTAAATCATTTAACTTGAAGTTTAAAAAAATAAGCCTGTTTTCTTTTTGGAAAACTCGCCCAATAAAAATAACACTAATGTAATTCAATTGTATATGCATGTGCATTGAACACAGAGTGGTATACTAAAGATAGTTCATGCAGATAACTTTTGTGGGAAGTTTAGCTATTTTCTTAATATCTTTTTCATAAAAGTATGTTTATAAATATATTTACTCATCCACTATGACCTTGATAGCATTAGAAGCATTTTGTTAGCTGTAGCATTGATTCTAAAAATCAAATTCTTGGCATAGTAGGCTGTGAGAGCTTTTTGTTGCTTTGTTTATATTTCAGCTAAGAAAATTATTTCTTGCACTTTCTATTTATGAAGATGTTATAATACATTGCACCCACTTAATGCACCTGTTCTTTAGAGACAGAGATGTAGGTGTTAAAGTGAAATGTATGTTTAAAAGCCTGGCAAAAGGAGGAACCTCAAAGTAACAAACTTGGCTTGCATCTACCTGAGACAAGCTGGCGTATAAGATAAAATTTAGATTGCAGGTAGCTGTTGGTATAGGCGTGCTTTTGCTGCAAGTTGCAATATTGTTGTAAGTTGTCAGCTCTGTATGTGATTTTATGTGTGTATGTGAGAAAAAGGTGTCTGATGAAGGCAGATAAGTAAATATAGAATATTCTACCTCCCATTAAAGACTGAGCATATTCCGAGATTGCCCTGTAGCCCCGTGGGCCGGAGGCTGGATTCCTCAGCCACTGTCTACCCCATTCTTTTTTGTACTCGCTTCAGCTCCTCTACCTCTGAGCACTTGGCTGAAGAAAGAGTGTAGCTTTCTGTAGCAAGCAAAAGAAAGCCAGACCCAAAATGTAGAGGCTGCAGTATCTCAGTTCTCCTGTCTCGTTCAGATGTTAATGTTTGGTTTTATTGCTCAAATCAAACAGTGTCTGAACATTTGGGTTTAGTGCTTTTATCCACTGGCTTCTGTTTGGCAAGAGTAGCCAGTGGAAGTGGAGTCTTTCTGTTGTTTTTAAAGATGTACCCAATTCCTTTTAATGATGTGAAACATGTTTGAATCCTGAGGTTTTGGTTTTTTTTTTAATTGCCATTTGCAGTCCATTTTTGGGGGACTGGAATTATAACCATATTTTCCTGATAATGAGCCTTCTGCCAGTACCTTAACATGGAGGTATGCATGACGTGGATTTTTGGACAACCTGTTTTGCTTTTAGTCACTCCGAAGATATTCCTGTTTTTAATGCCGATACTGTTAAAAAAAAAAAGTCAAGGTGGTCTCACTTGACTGTTGTGAGGGTCAGGAAGTTCCATTTCAGTGGTAAAATGCCAGCAAGCAGACCACCTAATTTTGAAATCCAGTTGTAGCACTCACCGGACTTGTTACGGCTGAGGAAGAACTATTAGCCCTTTACTAGATATCACGGAATGCTTTCCACCTGTTTCTCCTAATGCCCTCGCTGGTTGTAATGTCTAAACAAAGATTCTCTGGTTAGGAGTGAAAAGAGAGAGAGCGATCCATTTTCAGATTGTTAGAGGCTTGGCATCTGTGTTTTAGGTACTAGCTGATAAGTATTTACTTTCCTGGTGACTGGGTAAGGCATTTACGATACAGACAGTGTGAAATTCCAAATAATGAGACAAGTAGGTGACAACTGATTTAGTAACCTCTGCCCAGTGAATACAGTATGAACCCTGTAGGGAGATGAGGCAGTAAAGTCATGTGAATCTATTCACCACAGCTATTTTTTTTCCTAACTGTAGAGTAATTGTCAGCCTGCAAGCCATTCTAATATCCTAGACTCAGGAATTAACTCCTGCTTAGGAAAATTCTTCCCTCTTGCTCATTTTTTGTTTGAGCCTAGAGTCTTGTCCTAGACCTGTCCCTAGCTGTTTTGCTATAACACATGCTTAAGGAGCAGTCTTACCTAAATCAGTAAGTTACTGTTGGCGGTGTGTGGCCTATTACAGCCAAAGTAATTTATTTAAAAACAAGACAAACAAACAAAGTGAGGAACTCCTAGGTGATTTCTTTGAGGCATGTTAAATCTGTGAATCTGGGAGGAAGCATGGAGTCGTACCTTTCTTCCCTCTGGTTTAGGTGAATACAGGTATTAATGCTTTCTATTCAGAGCTCGTTGACCTAGGCTGGTCGTTCTCCATCTTGGCTGCACGTTAGGATCACCTGAGGCATTTACAAAATTACTGGTGTCTGGGGCCCCCTCCAGACATGCACGTTTAATTGGTCTGCTATGCAACCAGGGCTTTAAAAGCTCCCCAGATGATTCTAATGGTCAGCCAAGGTTGAGAATCACTGTCTAGGTAATCCTGAGTGGTCTATGGCAGGATAACCTCAATTTGGTTCTCTTTTTGTCCTAATATATGAGATCCCGGGCGTGGCTCTGAGTTTAAAGCTCACAGTGGGCCAAGGCTCAGGTGGTAAAACAGATCATCCAGTTGTCCTCAGAGTAATTCTGGAGAGAGATGTTGCCATCCATCCAGTTTCTTCTCTATACCAAATACAAAGTGTGCATACGTAAGCAAAACAGATGTTCAAAGTCTGGTCTCTAGAATCCTCTTTCCTTTGCATATGTGATTTGAGTGGAGATTTTTCAACTTTACCAGCTAAAATAGAGCACTTGAAATTATTAAAAGAGCCAAGCCACCTATTTCTAAAATAAACAGGTAGCATTGTTAAAGTTAATGGAGAAAAAGAAGGATCCTTCCTGGGGTTAAGGTGATACATTGGATTATTTGTCTCTTGGCCTGTCTTCTAAGCTGGATTTCAGTGTAAAGTGACTTTCACTTTTCTTTGTTTCTTATGCATGAAATGCACTAGCTAAGGCTTAAATATTTCTGAATTTTATATGAAATATGAAATGTCATTTTAGCATCTTTATTCCAGGATGTCAAAGACCTAACCCAGTAATTCCCAAATGAGGTTCCATATCTTTCATTCTTCCCACCCATGGAACCTCACACACACATGGTAATGGGGAGGGGAGAACTGTTTAAATACCCTCAAAAAGTGAGAGCGACTATTCAAACTAACTAGCTACCAAGTGATTTTTAATTCATGAAAGAAATTCATGTTTAAGAGCAAGTTCAAATATAGCAGTCTCTCTTCTGAGAGAATTCTGGGCACCGTAGAAATTTTTATTCATATATTGCCTATAAATCGATAATTTAAATTTCAAATAGGTGGTGTGTTCGAGAAGAAAAAGTGGGTCAAAGGAAAGATTAGTTAGTACAGAGGACTGAATTAGCATCGGGCTATGAAATTTCATTAAAATAACATTAAGGCCTGGCTATTTACTTAGCATGTAAATGCAGCAATGTCAGGAAAAATGCCTCCTATGCCTTAGAAAGTTTGCGAAGGCTCCCTGATATTGGGTGGAATAAAAGAGCAATAGCCTGTGGGACTTGTATGCATCCAGAGGGTAGCCCTAGAGTTTTCATAGTGAAGACCATTGTAGAGTACTGTGAACATTGTTGAACTTGATGCAAATCATACCGCACTGGATTTTAAGATTTTGGGGGGGAGAGTGGAGGAGGATGGGAAAGTAATGGTAAAAAATAAGTATATAAACTTGTACTTTAAGCAAGGAATGAAACAAATTCCCTTTCAGGAATTCTCTATCAGGACTGTGACTTTCTGAGAAGTTCTTCTGCCCTACTGGATTGGCTGGCTGATTCCTCTTAAACCTCTAAGAAATACTTTCTGAAAGTGCTAAACAAATGCTCATCTGACTACAGTTTCACCACCCTGCCCCATCTCCCTACTCTCAACAAGAGAAAACATTCCCAAACTTCAGGCAGAAGAAATGTGTTCTGTCTCAGTCCATTAACTTTTCATCTGCTGTGGTCTGTGTTCACAGTCTTAGCCCGTTGCATTATTTTGTGATCTAACGGCAGAACTTAAATAGATCTGCCAGTTCAGTCAGGAACCAATGGCTTCTCCATTAAGAAATCTTAAAGTGAGAACTTTCTGTTTTGGGCATGTCAGCGTGAGTGAGTAAAGGGAGAAGTACATTGGAAGAGCACTTAGGTTTCCTGGCTCCTCGTAATTTCAGGGTGGGCCCCACTCATGCTCTGCCTCTGAAAGGAGAAGAGAAGGCTGAGGGTTCAAAGATATAAAAGTTAATGTAGCCGAAATTCGGTTTCCTTCAGATGGACACAGTCTGAAAGAAATCTGTCCACCTGTTCTCTATGGTGCTTATATGGTGGGTGACAGCTGTCCCCCATCTACCTGTCCCTGGCACTGTGCCTTCCCACTGGTCACTGTGAAAAGCAGATCACACTGGACTCAGAGGCCAGAATCCAGGACAATTACCCCCTTCTTATCTTGAGCCCATCACTTGTTTGTACAGCTAATAATGTAGCATTTACTTCTCTTTAGAAAACTCTTGGGTTTGTCCCCCAAGAAATAGTAAAGCATTTAAAGGAAAACAGAAAATAAGATTCTTGTGGTAGCTATCAAATAAAGAGATTATAGGAAAATTTCACTTCCCCTAAACTGATACTGATTGATAGCAACGATCAACTATGCCCCCTCTTCCTGAGTTTTTAAAGGCTACCGTAATATTTGTAAACAACAAACTTATCTAACATTTTTTCACAACTTGCTAATCAAGGATTCATATTAAAACAGACAATCAGTTTCTAAAATGTTTTTATCCCTGAAAGGGAATGAGATAGAGTTTTTAACTATAAGAACCTACCAGTCTGTTTTTTCCCTTTGAAAAAACGAACATTTGAGGTTTGTGTCTTTCATCTGAAGCGATTGCTCCATGAAGAAAGATGCCTCAGAAAAGCCAGGGAGCCAGGCTAGAGCTCTGAGGCTGCTGGACTGGGTTTGTGCATCTTATTTCCTTAGAGAATATCTGTTTTTATTATGACCTTAATTATAAATACCTATATATAGGAATAGCATTTTCTCTCACCCCACCCGCTTTTAATCATTGTCACTTAAGTGTAAACCACACCTCCCCCCCCCCCCCCAGTTACTGAAAAAATGCACTTTAATTCCTAAGGAGAGTGGCTGTTCCTGGCCCTGAAGCCAGATTACTTCAGGAGGAGAGTTGAGGAAGGAGAACTCTTGCCAGACCCTGTGAAATTAACCAAATTCCTTCAAGTGAACACACAAATAATAACATCCATTTTTAAGCTGCCCCCACCCCCTGCCAAAGGGAAAAAGGAACAACCAAAATTGAAAACGTTAAAAATGCCTACCCTAATTTTAGAAGTTTCGCTGGAGTAAATACCCAGCATTAAGTTATTTTCTCAGCTACCAAGTTGTCAGAAACTTCTGGGTTGTTTTGTGGGAGGCAGAGAATTTTTTTATTAAAAAGTCAAGTGAAAACACAAAGGCCATAAGGTATCCTGATTTGTGTCATTTCTAAGTATCAGATTTGTTCTCTCCCTTCATTTGACAGGTGTCCTCAGTCTCCTCCTGTAGATTCTGTCCTTCCCCTGATGACAAAGCCAATAGTTCTTGGTGGGGTTGCATGTCTCCTAGAGCCCCAGGAGCCCTGTTGTGTCGGGGGAGGGGGGAGGGCAGGCGGGTGGGCAGAGACGGGTTGGGGGAGGGAGATTCAGAGAAAGAGTGAAGATATGGGTTTATATAAACATATTTAAAGCAGTTTAGCAAAAGCTTTCTCGTTGAACAGCTTTAAGAACAATGTGAATGAAATCTTAGCAACTTGGTTAGTAATCTGAAAAGTCTATTAATGTATACTTGAAATTCTGTTTGTATAAAAAAACATTTTCCTCTTTATTTTAACACTGTGTAAAAGAACATTATGCATGTGAGTGGTTTGAGAATTAAATGGTTTAATACTCAGATTTAATCTCTGTCTTTTCTATATAGAGAGATTAATTTGTTTTAAATTTTGGGATTATTTTAGTATGATGAGAATACCAAGATTTCAAGCTCCCCCTGCCCTTTCAGGATGCCTACCATCTTTCAAGATGAAGCGGTGACTCATCTCCTTCCTTCACTTTCTTGACCCAGATATGTTCACTGGTAGAGAACAATTGAAAGCATCATTTTACCAAATGCCCAACAGCATCTCTATCCATTTCTCCTTTCGTTGGCTTCATTTCGAATGGTAAAGTCTATTTGTAATTGTGAGATGGGAGTAGATGTATTTATTTTTACTTCTATTCACAAACCAAAGTAGGAAGAGGTGCAAAGGATAAGAACACTTTAGTTAATGCAAGGGTTGGCTACTCTGCCCATGAAGATAATAGTGTTCAGAGCAACTTCCCTTATAAGAACCAGGAAAGGCCTGTTGGCCTTGAAGGTCACCCTGTTGGGGTTCAGCGAACGGCCAGCGATCAGGATGGCGGTACTTGCTGCTGCTTCACTGCCTTCCTCATTTACCTGTGGGTCAAATAGGAAAGAAACTGCTACATTAACTACTCTGCAGTTCATTATAGGCAGGTAAATCATCCATGGACACAGCAATTCCTCAAAATGCTATTTGTTAGCCGGTAGAAAGGACACTTGGGTCAGGGTGGGTTCCCTCCATAACCCTACTTTTACTCATTCTTTCACTCGATGGATATTGATATAAGTACTTATGTTCTTCCAAGCCTAGTGCTAGGGTTCCATTCAGATAACCCCATTCAGATAATCCAGAAATCTGGATGTACGTAAGGCTGTCACATTTCTGGCTGGCACTATTGTACATGGTATTACAAGAGGATTATTTTGTACTAGATGCTAAAAGAGATTTTTGACTCAAGATCAGAGCTCTATAGTTGAGAGAGTTTCACTCTTGGCACATCAAGATCCCAGATGTAACTATGCCAAGGAGCCCCTCAGGATCTAGGGCCTGTGAAAAGAGGAGGGTGCTCTGGCTGGATGAGATGAGTATTTCTTGGAGTAATAGACTGAAACAACGGTATTCGAACTTGCTGATCAGCAGGACCACCACAGGTCTAGAGGGAGACACCTTCAGAAAATTTTGCTTGGGGACCCAGAAGATCACTAAGACTCTGTCCCCGCCTCTTAATGAAAGCACTTCAGATCCCTGAGCTTTGTGTAGCTGGTTGATGATGTTCTCTCCCTCCCTCCTTCCTTACCTCCCCCCAGCCACCGTCTCCCCATACTATTTCATGATCATTTTAGAACTAAATTTAGGAGCATACTGGAGTTTTTGTAAGACCAAGATCCTTTTATTCAACTCAGATTCTGGTTTTTAATGGCTTCCCAGGAGATCTACAATTAGTTGGGATCCTGTGTATTGAGTTCCCAAGGTTTACAAGGAAAATAACTTGGTTTCAAGAGCCGTGGAAGAACCTTGCACCATTGTTTGGTGGGCTCAGGTGGATAAAATGAATCCAGACCTCTGCTTCTTCCTAATAGTAACCCAAAGCCCTCAAGGAGGTCTGAGTTGACCGCTTCTATTTGAGGTCCTTAGAAGATGATTTTCAATCAGAGTTAAAACCCTGAGGACTGATCTTCCCTTATAGTCTCTCAAGTGTTTTTTCTTCCGTAATCCATGTGGAAGAGGGTGTCAGTAGTGTCTTTTTTACTTCCAAAACCATTAATTCAGTCCTCATGTAAAATGCCTTGTTCTGACCTCCGCATCTTTAAGATGCATCCCTCTACTCTTGTTGTTGTCCTACAGGTGACTGACATCTGTTGTCCTGTGGATTACAACCCCGCATTGAGGATTTTGGCACCTAGCTCGTAGCTTTTCTGTCCACCTTAACAACTCCTGCTATCATTTGACCTAGACAATTAAATACCTTGGTAGGACACTCATGCAATACCCTAACCTCCCATTTCTTTCATTTCGTCAAACCCAATGAGCATTACGTTCACCCTACTTAAGCAAGCCAGTCCCATGGCTACACCTTGAACTTGCCATCTCTCAGAACTGCTCCACCATTGAAAATATGATTACATTATCCTTCTCTCAGACATAACCTTCTGTTTTTTCAAGCTATCCCACTTTTCTCACTCCCGTTACAATTAATCTGACTTCCTCCTGTCCCTTGATCCCTCTACTTTCCTCCTAACTGCATATTTCCCATTGAGCTTGGACTCTGCAACTATATTTGCTAGCATCATGCTCTGAAACCTTTCTCTTCAACCACAACCTTCTTTCTTTGCAATTTCATTGAACCTATGACCTTCTCTGACTTGGGCCCATCTCATTTCCCTCACAGCCTGGTTCCTCCAAAGAGTAGTCTACACAAGCGGTTGTCAAACCTGATGGTGCATCAAAATCCCTTCATACATATACAGATTCTTGGGCCCCATCCTGGACTCTCCAAAAGTCAAGCTCTCCAGATAACTAATGCTATTGGTCCATAGTTCAGTATTTGAGAACCAAAAGTTCTACAGGCTTTACACAACTATTACACAAGGAAAGGGTTCCCTGAGCACCTTAGTTGGGGCAACACAAGGTTAAGCAATATTAAGCAATGTTTTCCTCACTGTGGAACTTCGCAGACTTCAACATGCCAGTGTGCATTAGTTCTTGTTAATTTCCCAAGAAAAGGTTATACATTTATTTAACCACCCAACTTTCTGTTATCTGCAGTGTAGTCTAGAGCTCTAGTTCTCTGAAACATGTTTTAGGACATGATCCACACTCACCAGCTCCCCTTCCTTACCTTCCCTTTGCTCTCAACCACTACAATTAGGCATGTGACCCCACTATTCTGTCCAAATTCCTCAGAGAAAGGTAACCTGTGATCACTTGTCAATCTTGTTACTAGATGCTTTCCACTTTCTTAAAACTCCTTCCTGGTTTCCATGAGCTCATACTCTCCTGGTTCTCCTCCTCTGAATTCCTTCTCAGTGACCTTTGCTGGCTCCTTTTCCTGTGTCACCCTCCCCTTAATGTTGTTGTTCCTCCTTGACTGGCTTCAGGAGAGGTAGTGGGAAGGAGAGTGGACAATTATACCATGAGGGCTTCAAGGCAGGGCTGTATTATAGCAATCCTCATGGAGGAAGGGGCTACAGATTTGGAGTTTAATGGACACAGGAAATATGTCTTTTTCCACAGTTGTCTTCTGCTGTTCATGCTTTGGCTGTCTATACCATAAGAGCCAGTGGAGCAAGAAGTCCAAAGTTACAGATCACATGAGATATCGATGTATTGAATAATAAAGAAGCGTGGGAATAAAAAAGCAGCATAAGAAGAGAGCCAAGGGAGGTGTACTCACCTCGAGAAATGCCTTATGGAATGCATCTGAGACATAGAGGTCGCTCCGGCCTTCTGCAACAATACCTAGAAAGAAGACCAGAGAAGGCTCTGTGAAATGGGCAAAAGTTGGCTTCAACCCACAGAAAGGAATTCACTTTGAATTAAGAGTTCCTTTGGGGCTTTTTTGAAAGATAAGAAGTCCTCGACCCTCACCTACTGATACCCCCCAAATAAATACATGTTAAAAATAATAAAGTACTTTAGATTTATTCAGTTTGGCTCCCGTGAATTTAATCTCATGCTTCAGCTCTTGGGTGGGAGTAGAGGGGCAGGGGACTCTGTTCTTAAAGAAAAACTCAGTCCATCTAGTAGACCTGTCTTTCTTTCCAGTCTGGTAACATGTTTAAGAGAGGGATTGATTTTCAGACTTAGTTTAAAGACAGCCCATTTAAAGTAAATCCAATTACCTAACATTGTAAATATCTTTTAAAAAAAGAGATACTTTAACTCTTATTTTTAAAGGATGGGGGGTTGGAGGAACCACACCAACTGAACACCATTACTGAAGTACCACGACTGGGAAGAGTTGGCTGTGTCTGTGCTGGTGACCTTAAGGAAAACACACAAGCCCTTTAGATTATCAGGGGAAAGGCTATTAAGTGTCAGCTATACCTATTTTGTGGGACCCAGATGTCCCCAGTTCTTAATCATATCTGTCTCTTTGCTCTGAATTTCGATGCCTTTTCAAGTTCTTCTCTACCTGGTCCCATCTCCTCTATCAGTTACAGACTCAAAGGGTTCCAGTGCCAACTGGGCCCATGGAGATCCAAAAGCAAATTCCCCCTTTTACCGAAGAGAAAACTGAGACCTTGAGAGGGGAAGGAATTTCCCTGAGTTATCAGTAGAACTGGGATTAGAATCCAGATGTCCTGACTCGTTACTCTTTTGTAGTCTTTCTCCAACTCTTCCACCTTTGGTCAGACCAGCAGAGAGAGGAGGAAAGCCCTTCCTACACTAACCTGGGAGCTTGGACTTTTCAGGGTTGAACAGGTCCACGAGACCCATGTCTTGCAGATGCTCCTTCACGCTGAAGCTGTCCTCAATGCGGAAGCGGGGCACGTGGACCACCAGCAGCGTCTCTGCCAGCTCATCCAGCCACTCCTGCAGCGCTTCTGGGGTGAGTTCCTGCTCCACCTTGGCCAGGCTCTTCTCAGGCTTGGGCAGGATGAGCACCATGGTGATGTCCTCACCCTTGAACGGCAGCTCAAGCACCTGGGTGCCTTCTGCCACACGCCGATAGCGGAACTTGCCTTCCTGGTACATCATGGATGCTGGACATGACTCCCCATCAGCCTTGTAGAAATGTTCCTTCCTTGTGTTCTCAGGGCTGAATTTTGACTTCCACAGGCCCTGGAAGAAGATGTCAGGTGGGAGAATCAGAAAGCAAGAAGACCAAAAACATCGTAGGAGAATACTGACATGGGAAATATTCACATTGTTTTATTACATTAATATGTAAGTATAATTATTAGGAAAAAATCGAGGGATATGCATGAAAAGGTTAATGCTGACTGTGTCAGATGATGGAATTATGCGTGGTTTTTTTTCTGTGAACTTTCCTGTATTTCCCAGATTTTCAGCAGTGACTATTTATTTGCTTTTATAACGAGAAAAATAAGAACTAAAACCAAGAACAACCTACTGGGTTCTTTGCAAGACTCTTCTTGAGTTTAAATCTAATTGCCTTTCACTTTCTGCCTCCCACCAGCCTCTTTCTCAAAGGCTATCCTCCAAAATGCTGGACACTGCCCCTGATGAATAAAGGCCAGACGTAGATAACATCCCCAGGGGGTCATCTGGGAACCCCACCAGGCAGAGGGGGAGTCCTGGCCAACTTCCTGTCCAAAGACGGAGGGGATACAAGACATTCCTTCGAAATTTCTGAGTTATAATTACCATTCCTTGCCATCTTCCGGCTCTTTGATTTTGGAACAAGTCATTTAACTCTTTTAGTGGTGGTTCTTCTGTAAAATTAGGAGCTGGTGATCACTAATATTTGTAGGATGCTGTGTGCCAGAAACCGCTCTGAGCATTTGACATGCACTAACTTATTCAGTCCCCTCAGTAACCCTGTAAGGTAGTTGTATCATCACCATTTTATAGATGCAGAAATTGGGGCATAGAGAGGTCTCAGGTCACTTGCCCAAGTTCACACAATCAGAAATGGAAGAGGCAGGGTTTAAACTAAGTAATCTGAGCGGCCCAAAGTCTCATTTGTGATGTTAGGAGGATCAAGATGGCTAATAAATTGGAAAATTGTTCCATGAACCATACAGGGCGATACACGTTGTGGAAATACAACCTACTCTAGTCTTGGGGAGAGGGAAACCCAAGTGACGGAGTGGCTGGTAACAGCAGTGACTGGCTAAACCCCTGGGCCCTGTGGGGGGAAGAATACATATGGAGCATGACCCAGGATGGGTAAATGTGCCACTATTCTACCTGCCTTAAACTGGTGGCTCTCCTGAGTATCAGTGATCTCTTTATTCCCAGTACTCTCTCCCTCATCCTCCTTCCTAAATGTAATCAAGGTGGAATGGTCTTTAGCACTCTTGACTCTCTGAGGAAGACAAGGCCATCTGCATGATCAAGTCACAGGCCTCTGCAAAGTTTGAGGTTAGTCTGGCACCTGGAGGTTCAGAAGCTTCAGGCAAGGGGAAATTTGAATCACTGTAGAAGCTGCTCCAGATGATGGAGAAAATCTCATCGCTGAGGATTATCCACAGACTCTGTCACTTTGTTCCAGATTTCAAAATGGAGTTAACTGGACAGCAGAAATTGTCACATATATATGAGAATTTGTCACCATGCATGCCTTGCTGCTGGGCACGCTGGATGTGTGGGTGTGTATACTCTGCCTTGGGCCCAGAAACACTAACACTACCAGGCCCCCCTGGACCTCAGCCCAGCAGCCGTAGCCCTAGACATGTTTCTAGACTCTCAGCAAATTTGTATTTCTGCCCAGACCATTCATGTACCATTTCTCAGAAAGAATCTGGAAAGAAAGAAGGTAAGCTGGAGGGCAAGAGGTCATCCCTGGGATCTCTCCAGGGCCATTTGGCATACCTTGAAGTAAATGGTGTTAACCAGCACCAGGACAGTAAGCTCGTTGATGGCTTTCTCGGGAATGACGTCAGTGATACGCCCTTCAGTCTTATTGGATACCCACTGGTTGATGGTCACTCTGGACTGCTCTGCATTTTCCTGAGGGAAACAGGAAACAAACCTACCCACCTGTGCTATTCAATCAGTTTCTCATTTCCCCATGCAGCATTTTATTTTGTTCATGATCCCTCTGCCCTTTCCTACCGTCTGGTTAAAGCCATCTCTGTAACCCAGATTGGGGAAACCTCACATATCTAGCATAGCACCATGAATCTTCCATATGTTAATAAACATTAACAGAAGAAAGAGAAATAGGAAGAAATAAAGGAACAGTAAAGGAAAAAATAGTCATGGAAAAAGAAAACAAAATATTATCTTCTCTGACTTTGGAAACCTGAACTCACAAGACTTCAGGTTTCCAAAACATGTTCCATGGGAAGCTAATGAGTGATGGGAGGTGGGGAGGTGGGCAGGAGGGATGCTCTTGTGGTCAAAGAAGTTTGAGTGATGATGACCGAATAAAGTCAATAGACTTCTTTGTTGCAGGACGTCTCAGACCACTTAATAGGCTCATGTGCTTCATGAATCTCCAAGAAGAGACTATAACATGCACCATACATCAATTTTATTTGACCATGGTAACTTTTAAATTAAATTAAATAAGGAATCTTGTAGTATTGTCATCTCCAGAATATCTTTTGTTATATATTTTAACTTGATGGATGAAATGAAGAATTTATATTTATACAACTTTTTCAGAGCAGCCACTACAAGCCATAGATGCCATTGATTTCTCAGTTTCCAGCAAGAATAAATATTCCGGGGGTTCTGACTCATAGTCACCCCTCTACCTGCCTTCAACTAGCATAGGAGCGTTAATTTGGATCCTGCTTCTCCGTCTCCTCAGTCTTCTGAGTGGAGAGGAAGAACTCTGAGGTCGGGAATGACATCTGCAACTCACCTTGAAGTCCAGGGGCTGGAGCTTCGCTCCATATACCACCTCGCTGATGTCCTGGTACGTCTCGTTGAAGGTAAGGGATTTGTCTCCAAAAAGGCGGTTGGCTGATATCAACTCAGAGGATTTATTGGCTTTTCGATAGAGTCGGCAGTTCAATTTGGCAAAGAAAAAGTGGATCTGATCAGATGTTTTCTCAGAGATGGTATCAAACTTAAAAACCTGTAGAAGCCAAAAGAAAATGGTGGTTGGTCTGGTGAGGCAGCCTAGCTGAGATGGGTGGTGAGCACAATGCCAGTCAACCCTGACCAATAGCCACCTCGGTTATGAGCTCCTTCAGGCCATGTGCCTGGCACAACCTAAATGCTCAGCTCCTGTTTTCTAAATAAATACGTGGATAAAAGAAGAATAAAGAGTAGGAAGGAGAAACGGAAAAAGAAACACAAAGAGACTGGGATACCACCAAAAGTCTCTGAAGGGCTCTCAATACACAGATATTTTCTTGGGTGTCCCAGCAAGGAGGCTTGGCAGAAGGGCTTTGGGTTGTACCTCCATCAGCTGCTTGAGGGTGTTGTCACAGGCACCCAGCTTGGTCATAGCAAAAGCTGTGGAGATACTCAGGGGCGACAGGAAAATGTTGTCATTGTCATTCTTGGAGTCTGCCAGGTGCTGATAGAAGGCGGTGGCAAAGTGGGAATTGGCCTTGGACAGTTCCCAGACCCGCCGGTTGGTGGCCTCAGGGATCTTCTGCTCGGAGCCCCCATCCTCAGTTGCCTTCTTCTCTGGAGACCGGTAAATGCACCTTGGATTCACAGGAATGTCCCGAGGCTTGGCTGTGCAGATGTCCTCCACTGGGCTCCAGTGACAGGTCACACAGCCCCAGAGGCCGAAGAGCAGCAAGGAGAGAAAACACACCCTCCTATAGGGGGACAGAAAGCTGAGTTAAGCTGGGCTGGGAGACCCCACTGCCTACCACCGACTTGTCCCAGTAAACATAGGATTCCAGCCCACCTGGTGTGGCCAGCAGCAGGGCCAAAACCTTTGAAAAGTACAAGGGCCCAGGACAAGTCCGGTCCTAGACTCCTTGCAAGTGGGTAGTTCCACTTGCCTGGACATAGTCATGTTGAAATGAGAATCACCTTTTTTTTTTTTTCCTTTTTGTGAGGAAGATTAACCCTGAGCTAACATCTGTGCCAGTCTTCCTCTGTTTTATATGTAGGTTGCTGCCTCAGCATGGCTGACAAGTTGTGTAGGTTGGCACCCAGGATCCGAACCCACGAACTGGGCCACTGAGGTGGAGTGCACCAAACTTAAACACTATGCCACGGGTTGGCCCCAAGAATCACCTATTGAAGCAACTGATAGTTATTAGAAGTATTATGTGCCCAAGGCCCCATGTTGGGAGAAAGAAAGAATGCAGAGCTTCCAGTTGGTGAGATGGGACCTGCATGCGTGAAAAATAGGCAAGGGACTTTAGTGCCCAATGAAGAGTTGGGGCAGTAGGAGGAGCCCTCTACAGAAGCTGTTTGGGGAAGACCTCAAACATGGATGGAATTTAACCTGACGTTAAAGGACTGGAAGGATTTTGATTGATGTGGCAGAGAGATTTCAGTAATACAAGTGGGGTATGAAGGAGTGAGTGGGGCAAAGGCACTACCATGTGCTGGAAACTCAAATCTCTAGCTCCAGCCCTAACCCTTCCACTGAGCTCCAGACCGATTGTTTGCTGGATAATTCTATCTGGATGTCCTACAGATTGGTTAGTGAAATACGACCAGACTGAACTCGTAACTCTCACCCACATACTCGCTTCTTCTCCTATATCCTCCAACTCAGCAAATGGGCCCTTCATGTGCCCTGTCAACCAATCCGAAACCTGGGAGTCACTCTGGCTTCTTCCCTCTCACCCTCCTCATTTAGTCGGCCCCTAGATTCAATTAATTCTGTTCCCTTGCTCTCATTGCCTTACTTCAGGCCCTCATCATTTTCTGTTGCCTGGAAATTTTAATAGCTTTCAACATGGGTTCATTGAAGGTAAATGAAACTAATCTCACTTTTTAAAAAACGAGATGATTGGCAAATTAGGGGAATTGGGACCCAATTAAGCGAACCAAGAGATAAACTCTTTTGTAATATTTTTGTAGATAAGACAAGGCGGGCCAAGGGCTCGTTCTGGCTAACTTAAGGTCCTTGGGTCTAGAGAAGGGAGTCTGGATGTGGGGACTGAGTCTTTTCAATCGTCCCCTGGCAGAAAAAGACAGGCACGTAGTGCAGAAAGGATTTGCTGAGGCAGTCTGCTGAGCAAGTGTGGCTGGCTGGAAGCTGGGGGCAGCTGAGGGGTGCTTGGCTTCTTGTGTGATCTGAGCGCTTTTAAGAGCAGAGGCACAGAGTGGGAGGGAAGTGGAGGCACTGAGGGAGGTATGGAAGGCCAGGTGAAGAAGCAGAGAGAGAGAACCTTGCCGTTCATCTCCCCATCTTGCTTGCCATCTGATTCCCATTTTATCCCTGAGCTACATTAGGAAATACAAGTGGAGGCTGAGGGGGCCCTCGGAGCTCTGTTGAGCACAAAAAAACCCAAGATGGTTGAGCCATAGCCTCACTTCTAGCTTCCTATAACAACCCAGATCAAGAAGGGATAGTGTGCGGCGTCACAGGAGGAGGGAATCTCATGGTGAGGAAAGGAAATAGGGCTGCAATCCTTTAGTCAAAGGTCACTGAGATCTTGGGGGGGGCAACCAAGTGGAAGGAGTTGCAAAAAGGGAGTTCGGAGGTCCTCACAGGTTAAATTTGCCCTCATTTCAGATGTATGGCAGGCCTGCGAATTCCCCTTGGAGTGGCTCCTAGACTGCTGTGAGGGCTGGAGCGGGCACAGCATCTTCACACAAGGGAAGACATCCCCTTTGTTTCTTGGGCTAAGAACCCAAGGTGTGGCTTAGGGAAAGGCCTTACCCCAAGAGGAGGGTGGGAGGGAGGGTGCTTGGAATGACGTCTTCCAAACAAGTCTTTGATTGTAACTACCAGAGAGAGGGCCTGGTCTTCTCGAAGGTGTCGAGGTCATCCTCGTGAGTCCTTCAGAGGTCAGAAAACCCAATGAGGGCATGCAAAGGGAAAGCTTGCCCCTCTTACCTTTTTCCAGCAGCTACAGTTTCTATTCCATTGGAAAACATGGTGGCTAATCTTCCACAAGGGCTGGGTGAGTGGAGATACTGTGATCTGAGGCAATCTCTCTGAAAACTGGTTCTTTCCTCTAAATCTGACTGAGGTTCCAGAGGCTAGGGTGGGGGTGGGAGTTGGTGAGGAGGGAAGGACTGAGGTCAAAGGCTGATGACCAGCTCCCAGGGTTAAGCAAAGTGTAGAGCCCAGTGTTGTTTAATTAGTAGAGAAGTTTTAAAGTTCAGTCAGGTCCAGGGAAAGCAAGGCCCACCTTTTTTTCCCATACTCCCTTATTCTCTACTTCATCTTTACAGGAAAGGAAAAGGAGAACATGTTCACAAATTTAAACTTGGTCAGAAAATGCCTAAGTAGAACTTTGTCTGCAGGATTTTTTTTTTCCTGGTTAACTAAACCAGGAGATAGAAAATAGATGACTATAACTAGCCAAGTTGAATGTCCAGAAACTTCTAGGCTTCTACCTGCTCAGTGAAATATCCTCTTTTTCACAGCTTTCTTTAGGAAAAGAGAGAGAAAGAATCCATAATATCTAGTCAGAGGGGGTAGAAGAAGAATATTCTGAAGCAAGTTCCTGCCTTCAGGCTTCTAAGAGCCAATGTGTCCGTGACCCAGACCAGGACACACAGTGGTCACACCTGTGGTCCACAGATGGAACCATTCCCCACTCAGCCTTTAAGTGATGGGAGAGGGGTCACAAGAGCAGGGGTCTCAGGGTGCACGCCAAGGCTATTTCAAAGTTGAATGAGCTAGTTGGGAGATACTTAGGAAAATTCTACTAGGGGATTGGGAAACAGAGTGTGGGGCAGGAAAAAAATGTACATGCAACTGCTGAAATACTTTTTTTTTTTACTTTATTATTTTTTTTGTGAGGAAGATCAGCCCTGAGCCAACATCAGTTGCCAATCCTCCTCTTTTTGCTGAGGAAGACTGGCCCTGAGCTAACATCCACACTCATTTTCCTCTACTTTATATGGGACACCGCCATAGATAGCATGGCTTGACAAGTGGTGTGTTGGTCCGCACCGGGGATCCAAACCTGTGAACCTTGGGCCGCTGAAGCAGAGTGCAAACTTAACCACTATGCCACCAGGCCGGCCCCTAAAATACTTCTTTAAAAGCAAACAAACCAAATTATATTTCTTCGTGTGCATTGTTATTTTTACTTATTTTAGTTATTGGCGAGATTAAATGAGTTCAAACTAATGGAGATAAAGGGCAGGTTTGTTTCTATATCTCACTTCCTAAATAGTCAAAAACAGTATCACAAGGATTGTTGCAACAGGATTCACAGGATAAGTATGCCGACTTCTGTGTGATTGAAGACTCCTTGAAGTTGGTATAGTCACAGGAATTCCAGAAAGTTCTTTCTTCATTATACAGGAAATCTCTATCCAGACTGAAGCTGTGTATAAGTTCTTGGATGATTTAGACCCTGGACATCTCAAGGATCCCCGTGTGCAGTGTAAACAGTTATGAGGGATTGTCCTACACGGCCCCAGAATGCTCAGAGGCTCCTTGTCACTCCAAATTCAAGGCAGTTTAAAAGTCTGCTGATCAACCAGTTGTGTCCAATAAACACAAGAGCACTACTTGTGCCAGCAGGCGCTGTTCTAGGGGCTAGGGACTCCAGTCAGGGGAGACAGGCAGCAATCACATAATGAATCAATTTATGAAAAATAAATATATAGCTTGTCAGTCAGGTGTTAATAAGGGCCATGGCGAACAATACAGCAGGACAAGGGGATAGAAAGTGATGGGGGGTTGGGCCGGCCCCGTGGCTTAGCGGTTGGGTGCCCGCGCTCTGCTGCTGGCGGCCCAGGTTCGGATCCCGGGCGCGCACCGACGCACTGCTTCTCCGGCCATGCTGAGGCTGCGTCCCACATATGGCAACTGGAAGGATGTGCAGCTATGACATGCAACTATCTGCTGGGGCTTTGGGGGAAAAAATAAATAAATAAAATTATAAAAAAAAAAAAAAAAGAAAGTGATGGGGGGAGGTGAGGAGGTTGCCATTTTAGAAAGGGTAGTAGGAAAGGCCACCCTAATGAACTGACGTTAAGAGACCAGAACAAAATGAGAGAGGGAGCCACATAAGTATCTTTGGGAAAAGCTGTCTACATAGAAGAAACAGGAAATACAAAGATCTTGAGGTGGGAATATGATGTTCAGACCTGTTGTTCCAGCTTGTAGGAGTTGTGAGATTTGTGCCTTGAAAAGAAAGTGCTTGGAGGAGGGCAGATGAAGGGGCCCTGCACAAGGGGTGGAGGAGATCTGGTGAACATCTGTAGGAAAAAAGATAAGGGTGCAGATACCCCCTGGCCAGGTCATTAAGAACTATACATCACGGGTTGGGTTTAATTTTTTCATTCACTCACTGAGCCATATGATCATTTAATTAACAAACATTTAGTAAATGCCTGTATGTACCAGGCATGGCACTGGGCCTGGGGATGTAAAGATGACTCTGTCCTCAAGGAGCTCCATGCTTCATAGTAGAACCCAGACATTAGGGTAAACATCCCAATCAATGCTACTGGTCACATGACTGAAGTGTGTATAGGGGAAGGGGAAGGGCATACAGGAGGGTCTCGTCAATGGAACTGGGGGTGGGAGGAGGAAGAAGATCAGCAGGTGATAATGTTGTAAGGATTTTTGCAAAACTAAGACTTAAAAATCTTTTTTTATTTTGAAATAATTTCAGACTAATAGAAAGGTTGCAAAAATAGTACAAAATATTCTTGTACACCCTTCACCCAGATTCCCCAAATGTTAACATTGTTAACATTTAACACATTTGCTTTTCATTCTCTCTCTCTCTACTTATATACACACACACACACACATAATAATAATAATATTATTTTTCTGTACTATTTGATAGTAATTTGCAGGTATAATGCCCTTTTACCCCTAAATAGTGTGAAGTTCCTAAAAACAAGGAGATCCCCTTATATGACCACAGTACAATGATTAAAGTCAGGAAATTGACATTGATGTAGGACTATTTTCAAATCTAAAAACCTTAGTCTAGGTATACCGATCATCCCACTCATGTTCTTATACCAGTGGTTCTCAAACTGCTTGGTGTCAGGATCCCCGTGTAGTCTTGCTGAATAACATCTAAATATTATTATTTAAATAGTTATATATTAACATAGTTTTGACTTCATGCATACACTGAAAGGTCTTGGGGACATCCTGGGGTACATGGAACATACTTTGGTAAACATTGATTTATAGCTGAAAACAAAATTTTTTTTTTCCCTTTTCCTGGTCTAGGATCACACATTGCATTTAATTGTTATGTCTCTTTAGTCTCCTCTAGTTTGGAATAGTTGCTCTCTTTTCTTTGTCTTTCATAACTTTGGCATTTTTTGAGAGTACAGACCAGTTATTTTGTGAAAAATGTCTCTCAATTTGTGTATATTTGAGGTTTCCTCAGGATTAGATTCAAATTATACTTTTCCTGGGCAGGACTACTACAGAAGTAATAGTGTGTCCTTCTCAGTGCATCATATCAGGAGGCACATGATGTCCATTTGTCCCATTACTGGTGATGTTAACTTTGATCATTTGGTTAAGATGGTGTCTGCCAAGTTTCTTTCTCTGCCGTAAAATTACATTTCCCCTTTTTTTTTTTTTAAAGTAAGTGTCTTGTGGGAAGATACTTTGAGAGTACGTTAATATATTGTTTTTCATCAAACTTTTACCTGCTAATTTTAACACTCCTCAATGATTCTTTTGCAAGACTTTTTTGTGTGTGTGTGTGAGGAAAATCGGCCCTGAGCTAACATCTGCCAGTCATCCTCTTTTTGCTGAGGAAGACTGGCCCTGGGCTAACATCCATGCCCATCTTCCTCCACTTTATATGGGATGCCGCCACAGCACGGCCTGCCAAGTGGTGCATCTGTGCGCTCCCAGGATCCGAACCGGCAAACCCCAGGCTGCCGCAGCAGAGCACACGCACTTAACCACTTGCACCACCAGGCTGGCCCTGCAAGACTTTTTAAGCACTGTATTTTCCTGGTTATTTCCTGTCTGATTCCCTGAAAAAGATTATCATTAAAACTATTAGAATTAAAAGAGATTAACTAAGTTTGACAACACACTCTCTTGCTAGAGTGTGAGAAAATAGGCCCTTTCACCCATTGCTGGTGGGAGTGCAGAGTACTATAACCCTTTGAAGGGAAATTTGGCAATACCAAAATTACAAATGAATTTACCCATTGAGCTGGAAATCCCACTTCAGGAAATGTATCCTACAGATGTATCTGCATGGGTATAAATGAAGTTATCAACTTTACCTGATTTGTAATAGCAAAAGATTAAAAACAACTTCCATCTACGAGGGGCTAGTTAAATAAACCAAGGTACATCTCTACACTGGAAAACCATGCCACTGTCAAAAAGAATGAGGATGCTTGCTCTGTACTGATATGGAAGGATCTCCAGGATAATTAACTGGACAAAAAGCAAGCTGGAGAGCAGTGTTTATAGTGTGCTACCTTGTGCATCACAAAGTGAGGATTATAGGGGTGAGGGGTGGACAGACAGGGGTAAGAGTAAGACTTGTCAATATGTACCTTCCCATTTAGTTTTCTGTTTTTGAACATGTCAATGTGTCACGTATTCAAAATGGTCTTGACTTTGTGAGCAACAAGGGTGTCAGTGCTGTATTCCACAGAAGCTTGGGGAGAGAGGGCATGATGAAGGCAGCATCAAAGAGGAACGCGAAGCCAGCTGAGCCCTGGCTGGTGACAGGGGAGAGAAGGAGAGCGAGAGAAGCCCAGTTGAGTATCTGCAGAGGGAACAGAGGTGTTTAGGTGTGCCCTGCCTGGCAAAATAATTTCTAATGGCTGTATAAACTCCATTGTCTCTAATTTAACCATTACTTTACCGTTAGATATTAGCTTAGGTCAAATTCTTTATATATTTGATATATGATATGATAATATCATATCATATGATATGATAATAATAATAGGTGCCATTTAAAAACGCTTATATATACCAGGATCTGTGCTAAGTGCTTTACAGGCATTAGCTTATATAATTCTCTCGTCAGCTCTACCAGGAAGATATTATGCCCAGTTTACAGATGAGAAAACTGCTCTTCACAAGGGTTAAGAACTTGCCCCAAATCACAAAGCTAGCAAAGCTGAGATTCAAACCCTTGTCTGCCACTCGCACACATCTGTGCTCCTACATGATAGCTATGAAGAAAACGTCCATGTCTTCCCAGGTTAAAACTCACAGCGTCCAATTGTTTTCCTTGGGGCAGGATATATCACCATCTGGTTCTTCTTCTCTGGATAGTCTCTATCAAGTTTGTCCATGATTCCCTCAAAATCCAAGGCCCAGAAATGAACCCAGAGGCTGCCACCTTTTTCTTTGATTGCACATGTTTTATTAGAAAGCATTTGTCTCTGTTGCACATTCCAAATGAGATTTTCAGTTGGTCTTTGGGAGGCTATAACACTAGCCTAGTCTCTGGTTTTTATTGCACACAGCTCCCCTTGGCTTTCACTGTATAGATTTGGAAGACCCCCAAATCCCTTTCCTCTTGGTTCATCTTAGACTGACTTGAAGAGAAAAGGAAAAAATGAGCTTGTATGCTGGGCAAACTAATTTGTGACTCTCGCTTTTTCTCTCTCTCTCTCTCTCTATATATACACATACACACATTCTCATTTGTATTCTGTAAAGTGTTTTAATAATCGTGCATATTTAAATATATAAAAATATATTTAGGGGCTGGCCTGGTGGCATAGTAGTTAAGTTTGTGCGCTCCACTTCAGCAGCGCACGGTTCACAGGTTCGGATCCCTGGCGCAGACATATGCACCGCTCATCAAGCCATGCTGTGGCAGGTGTCCCACGTATACAGTAGAGGAAGATGGGCACGGATGTCAGCCCAGGGCTAATCTTCCTCAGCAAAAAGAGGAGGATTGGCAACAGATGTAAGCTCAGGGCTAATCTTCCTCACACAAAAAAATATATATATTTATATATAAATATATTTAAATCAAATTCTTCACGGAAACTTCTAACCATTTTTGGAACTGGGATCAGACTTCTTAAAAATTTTATGGGTAAAAATTAGTTTTTGAAGAGGATTCCCTACTTCTGTGTGGCACTATTTTTCTCTATGCTTAGTGGAAACAAGTTTGGAAGGAGCCCATAGGGCCTCTCTGTGCTTTGCTGTGTTAGGGGTAGGTTTCAGGAGCCATGGGGAGGAAAGAATGTAGTGTTCAATCACCCTCTCTTTTCTTAATACTTCCTTTAGGGTCAGTAATAAAATAAAAAAATTTCTCCTTCTCTAACCCTGCCCCTAGTCTCAGTAGTAACTCCTATGAACAGGCAATTCAGCTGATCCTTGCCATTGCCTCATGTTCTGGGCTGTTCTAATCGTTTCTTTGGATCCAAGAGTAAGACCTTGGCAGGGAACAAACAGTAGAGCCGAGCTCCTGCTGTGGTTACTGAATAACTCAAAGCTTAACTCTTCCACAGAAATTTGGCCAAACATCTAGCACAAAAAAACAGAGTCATCTCCAACTCTCCTGGATTTCTAGTTTACTAGGTGGTTATGACATTTTAATTAAGGTGAAATAAAGTTTATCAAAATAAATCCTGCATTATCACTTGGCAGCTTTCACGTGAGGCTCTCAAAGCATCTCATGGGAAATTGTCCAAATTCTCCTAACTTTTGGAAAGTTCAGTTTTAGTTTCAGAGAAACCAAACCAAAACAACAAATATTTATTGAACATGTCCAGTGCACATGCCAACTGGGTCTTGAATGTACCAGGTGCTCAATAAATATTTGTGTTTGAAGAAACCGAGGTTCAGAATAGTTTTGCTGACTTATTAACAGGAAAATACTTTGAATTCCTCTCAAATGGAAAGTTAAGATTATCAAGTAAAGTAGAAATGCTTCCTTATCTGGAGGAATTGACACTTTGTATGAACAGAAACACTGGGCAAGGGTATTCTTAGGAAGTTGAGCAAGAGAGAGTTGCAGGGAATCGAGGCTCATTGCTTCTGCGTTAGTTCAGAAAGTTGCAGGTGGTGAAAGAGAAATAGAGAGAGGAGGGGAGAAGACAGAGAGCGGAGGCAGAGGTAGTGGCAGAAAGTTCCCTGGAGAGGTAGAGGATAGGTTGGACAGACTCGGAAGCAACAGGAAGAAACTCATCGTAAAGCTAGGGCCGAGGGTATGTGTTTTTGATAAGCCAATTATGTGAGGGTGCCTCTTACCCACCTCTGCCAAGGGCTGCTTTAGCAAATTTGACTGAGTCCATTTGAGGAGTGAGGCAGAAATTAGGGTCTAGGAGTGAATGCGGCTTGGCAGCTTTTACCCCATCAGGACACATAGTTGGTTTCAGGCCCTTCCCTAATAGCCAGTGCCGAAAACAAACAGATAACACTTGGGCACAGGTTGTTCTAACTTCGAAGAGAAACAAGCTTCAGGTATTGCGTCTTGAGTGGCTAAGGAAGTTCAGCTAACCAGGGAATGGTGCTGGAGGCAAAACCCTCAAGCTGCTCACTCTTAGAGAAGTGGGCCAGGCCGCTCTGGAGAGGGAACCGAGCCATGCTCCAGGTCCAGCAGTTCATCAGTTTCCCTAGCTTGTCAGGATAACAAAAGGCCCAGTCAGTTAGGTGACGACGAGGACAAGGGTAGGGACTGAGGAAAATTAGAGGACACCTTTTAGACCATAATAACCTGAACATTTTGGGACTTGGGAGGATAAGAAGGCAATGATAAACTGAGATGACTGCAGGTTTTCCTTGAAACTGATTATTTTCGAGGGCTTTGATACTGCAAAGGTAATTTTTTCCCTTTAACTTTGTGATATAGAAGCAGACCAAGGGCTTGGTCAAGGGAACTATGGGAAGCAGCTGACTTTGGTGGTACCCGTTTGGGTGTTTAGTAATGCCAATCATGCTTGTGCCATTTGTTCTTAAGTTAAGGCTCAGTTAAACACTGTTTCAAAAATTCCTTTCCTCTTCTTCATTCCCAATGTCCTGGTGCAGCTCCTCATTTTTTCTTGTAAGTCTACTGCAACAGATTCATAGCTGGGCTCTCTGCCTCAGGTCCTACTCCACTTCAAATCACAATACAGGCATACTTCTTTTATTGCACTTCACTTTATTGTGCTTCACAGATGCTGGGGGTTTTTTTCCCACAAATTGAAGGTTTGTGGCAACCCTGCATCAAGCAAGTCTATCGGCACCATTTTTCAAACAACATTTGCTCACTTTGTCTCCGTGTCACATTTTGGTAATCCTCACAATATTTCAAACATTTTTGTTATTATATTTGTTACGGTGATCTGTGATCAGTGATCTTTGATGTTACCATTGTGATTGTTTTGGAGTTCCATGAACCGCACCCATATAAGACAGCAAACTTAATCGACAAATGTTGTGTGTTCTGACTGCTCCACTGATCAACCATTCTCCGTCTCTCCCCCTCTCCTTGCGCTATTACCTGAGACACAACAATACTGAAATTAGGCCAATTAATAACCTTACAATGCCTCTAAGTATTCAAGTGAAAGGAAGAGTCACACATCTCTCACTTTAAACCAAAATCTAGAAATGATGAGGCTTAGTGAGGAAGGCATGTCAAAAGCCGAGACAGGCCGAAATCTAGGCCACTTGCGCTAAACAGCCAAGTTGTAAATGTAAAGGAAAAGTTCTTGAAAGAAATTAAAAGTACTACTCCAGTGAACTCACGAATGACAAGATAGTGAAAGTTTTATTGCTGATATGAAGAGAGTTTTAGTGGTCTGTAGAGGAGATCAAACTAGCCACAACGTTCCCTTAAGCCAAAGCCTAATCAGAGCAAGGCCCTAACTCTCTTCAATTTTTTTGAAGGCTGAGAGAGGTGAGGAAGCTGCAGAAGAAAAGTTTGAAGCTAGCAGAAGTTAGTTCGTGAGGTTTAAGGAAAGAAGCTGTCTCCACAACATAAAAGTGCCAGGCGAAGCAGCAAGTGCTGATGGAGAAGCTGCAGCAAGTTATCCAGATCTAGCTAAGATAATTAATGAAGGTGGCTACACTAAAGAACAGATTTTTAATGTAGAGGAAACAGCCTTCTATTGGAAGAAGATGCCATCTAGGACTAGTAGCCAGAGAGGAGAAGTCAATGTCTGGCTTCAACGCTTCAAACGGCAGGCTGATTCTCTTGGTAGGGGCTAATGCAGCTGGTGAAGTTGCATTCACTTTAAGTTGAGGCCAACGCTCATTTATCATTCCGAAAATCCTAGGGCCTTAAGATTTATGCTAAATCTACTCTGCCTGTGGTCTATAAATGGAACAACGAGGCCTGGATGACAGTACATCTGTTTACAACATGGTTTACTGAATATTTTAAGCCCACTGTTGAGACGTACTGCTCAGAAAGAAAGATTCCTTTCCAAATATTACTGCTCATCGACAATGCACCTGGTCGCCCAAGAGCTCTGATGGAGATGTACAAGATCAATGCTGGTTTCATGCCTGCTAACACAACATCAATTCTGCAGCCCATGGATCAAGGAGTAATTCTGACTTTCAAGTCTTATGATTTAAGAAATTCATTTTATAATGCTGTAGCTGCCATAGATAATGATTCCTCTGATAGATCTGGGCAAAGTAAATTGAAAACCTTCTGGAAAGGATTCACTGTTCTAGATGCCATTAAAAACATTCATGATTCATGGGAAGAAGCATTAACAGGAGTTTGGAAGAAGTTGATTCCACTCCTCATGGATGACTTTGAGGGTTCAAGACTTCTGTGGAGGAAGTAACTGCAGATGTGGTGGAAACAGCAAGAGAACTAGAATCAGATGTGGAGCCTGAAGATGTGACTGATTTGCTGCAATCTCATGATAAACTTTAACAGATGAGGAGTTGGTTCTTACGGATGAGCAAATAAAGTGGTTTCTTGAGATGGAATCTACTCCTGGTGAAGATGCTGTGAAGACTGTTGAAATGACAACAAAAGATTTAGAATATGACATAAACTTAGTTGATAAAGCACTGGCAGGGTTTGAGGGGATTGACTCCAATTTTGAAAGAAGTTCTACTGTGGGTAAAATGCTATCAAACAGCATCTCATGCTACAGAGAAATCATTCATGAAAGGAAGAGTCAACTGATGCAGTAAACTTCATTGTGTTATTTTAAGAAATTGCCACAGCCACCCTCACCTTCAGCAACCACCACCCTCATCAGTCAGCAGCCATCAACATCGAGGCAAGACCCTCCACCAGCAGAAAGTGACTCGCTGAAGGCTCAGATGATGGTTAGCATTTTTTAGCAATAAATTATTACTTTTTTTTGGTGAGGAAGATTGTCCCTGAGCTAACACCTGTGCCGATCTTCCTCTATTTTGTATGTGGGATGCTGCCACAGCATGGCTTGATGAGCGGTGTGTAGGTCCACACCTGGGATCTGAACCAGAGAATCCCAGGCCACCAAAGCAGAGCACGTGACCTTAACCACTACACTACCAGGCCAGCCCCAACGTAAAGTATTTTTTAATTAAGTATGTACATGGTTTTTTCAGACATAAAGCTATTGTACACTTAATAGACCACAGTATAGGGTAAACATAGCTTTTATATGCACCGGGAAACCAAATTTGTATGACTCGCTTTATCGTGACATCCATTTTATTGCCGTGGCCTGGACACGAACCCGCGATATCTCCAATTTATGTCTTTGGCTTAAAATTTTTACTGTTTTTTAATTACTAAAGGATAAAATCCAAACTCGGAATAGTACACAAAGCTTTTCAAGACCTGGCCTCAACCTAACTTTTCTAGCTATCCCCAGATCCTTGAAGTCCTGTTAGAAGGCCACATTCTTTCATGATTGCGTATATGCTCCCAGGGCTGGAGTCTCTGCTCCCCACCTTGTTCATCATATAAACCTTCTACACCTTTCAGGATCAACTCTTCGTTGTAAAAACTTTCCTGTATCACCTTGCTTCTCCAGCCTTACACATTTTCCTTTAAGCAGTCTCCAGGTAGTGCTAATTATGTCTTACATCTCATTCATTTCACTAAAATTTAAATCTGATAGGCAGAAACTGGATTTTTCTGCTTGTAAAATTGCCTATCACATAGAATCTTACTACTCAAAAGTGTGGTCTTCAGACAAACAGCACTGGCATCACCTAAGAACATGTTAGATAATGTCAGGCCCCACCTGCTAGAACAGTAACAGCACTTGAACAAGGGCCCAGGGGAACTGTATGTACATTAAGTTTGAGAAGCACTGACAAAGAAGCTATCCCATAAATGTGAAGAAAAAAGCAAAGCTGATCCCTTCATTCCCCTGCTTACCACCCGTCCTTGGAGTCCCTTTACTTTCAGAATAAAATCCAAACACCTTAGCATAGTCTCCAGGCCTCCGTATTCCGGCTCTGCCTCATCTCAAGCCACTGTCTTACTCCCTCTATTCTAGCCTCAATGACCTTCTTCCAGTTTCCATAACACAGGTTTTTTCCTTCTTTCTCAGAGTTCACACATCCTGTTTTCTCAGACTAGGAGTCTCTTGTCTCCAGCCTCTCCTTATTCCCCCCATTCTTCAAGTCTTACCTTCAATGAAAATTCCTCAGCCAGGCAAGGTTGTCTCCTGTGTGTACAGTCTTAGAGGTCTTTGCTCTTCTGAGGACAATTGTGGTTGAGTAATTCTTTGCTAATTGTCTAGTGTTTTGTAGATGCTTGTTACCGATTTTTAAACTGCATATATGTCAAGTTCCATACTTGGAGTCTAAGCTCCTTGAGGAGTATTTTCTCTTTGTCCTCTACCATGTTGTGCAGTACTCAATAAATTACTTTAGTAAATACTGTAGTGCGTGGCCAATGAGTAGTGGAAAGTTCACTTTTGATGAGCTATGTGTTCCAAATAGGGGTGGTAGCCATTAACTGAATGAGCCACCATATTGGAAAGCAAGGGATTTACTAATTGATCACTGCAGATTAGCTGGTTACTGAAATGCTAATGCATACAAAAAACAAACTCATATCTATGTGCGTTTCAGTCTAAGGGGTCAGAAAGTACCCCATTGCTTGTGAGCAGCGTAGGCCTAGGTAAGTGGTAAAGACAGCAGGTCTGGTTTTGGAATTCCCACTCTAGATTTTATAACATTCAAGGATGCTTGCAGCAGTTACCATCCTTCATACCCTCTGACTTTTTTTTTACCATGCCCCCTTCCTTTGATATGGCACCAAGGGACACTTCATTGCTAAGTGTCGGTAGGAGTAGTGAATAATCTTCACTAGTAATGTGTATTATTTTTTTTTTTAAATATTTAGTTATTTTAAAGGAAATCCCAGCCACTGTCAGTTATGCATCTATGAAAAATGTGGACATTTTCTTATATAGCCATGTTGCTATTATCATGCTGAATAAAAATGTCAATTCTTGGTATTATCTAATACCCAATACTTAAACTCCCTAGTTATATCAAAAATGTCTTTGTACATTTGACTAGTTGGAATCAGGATCCAAAGTCCATATGTTGCATTTGATTTTTGTATCTCTTAAGTTTCTTTTAATCTAGAGTAGTCCCCTCCCCTCCCATTTTTTCTTCTTCATGCCAGTGAGTTTGTTGACTAAGGTATATTTTACAGTGGTCTCTAGAAGAAAACAAACCTACGTTTATCCTCTCCCTGCAAGGAATGACTAATGGGTGGAGATTTCAAGATAATTAGGAAAAGTCAGTAAGAATGGAAAGAGAAAAGTACTTCTATCAGAAAAGATACCCAGAACAAGTCCATATTGCTTAAATATAAAGGAGGTCCTGATTTTAAGAGTAGCCATAAAAACCAGGACTTGGGATGTTAGCCAGGGGGTCTTATTGAACACTGACCCTAGGATCTCAGCACCACTGCCTGTATTCCTAATGTGCAATCACTGTATAACAAATGGAGGAATTGGACTGTAGTGTATTTAATGTTGGACTAATTCCTGTGATCTCTCTATAAAATTGGCTACAAGTATGTGTTTGCTTGTGCACATTATCTACTTTTCTATCTTTCACCTAAAAAAAAAACCAAAGAACTCCATAAAAAAGGTGTAAGAAAATAATCCCAAGGTTAGAGTAAGATGGCACACTCATTTACAAAAAAGACTACACGTTTCTCCTCATTAATTTCTCATTTAATATAAATGCTGACAGAAAGCAGATAAAGACCTGGTAGACACTTCCACATATTTACAAACCAAAAGGTGAATCACCTCCTTCTACTTGTTAAAATAATCCTTTTATCTGCAACTCATGGGAGCCTTAAACACTAAGTAGGAGCGACATGAGGCTGAGTCAGTTTCCAAGGCAATCAAGAAAGGAAATAGCATTTTAACAAAATGTGGCATCTTTGATATAAACAACATGCAGACAGATAATACAAAATTGAAAAAGATGGCCCTAATCCTCTCAAAAACCTGCAACAAGTGGAATATGTACTTATTCAGACCCAGAGTTCTGCTGCCCTAAACATTTTCTTACTATTTCTTTTTTTCCACCTCACTTGTTTTGAAAACTGTTTAAAAATCGGAAATATAAACAGATTAAAAAAGAGAGGAAAATGGTCCATTCCAAACATGGTTCTTTTTCCCATTCCAAAAGAACTTCCAGGAGATAAAGTCTTCAAATAAGATTTCACAGTTTGCCAGATGCTAAGGAATTATTCACAGCTTGTGAAATTCCAACCCATTATCTGTTTGTCTTCACCTTTTAAAAAAAAGTTGGAAACACTTGAAAAAAGTAAAATTTCACAAACTTTAGGAATATAAAAATAAGCTGTCACTTTAAGGCTCAAGATTCTTGTGAACAGGTGGGTGGAGGCAGGCAAGAAGGAACAGGGAGCTGAGGCATGGAAAAAAATAGGGATGCAAGAAAACTTTTTAAAAATGGTATTTTGTCTAGCACTGATTTCTAAGAACAGGAGATACAAATTCTTACTATCCAAAACTGTAAGTGATTTCATGAAGTCATTTATAACCTGACTCAAATCCCACGGGCTCCTTTATTAACCTACATTATTTTTGTCTTGTTAAATATACCTCTGCAGGGCACAATCACATACAATCAATACGATTGGTAAATTACACAAGCTCTATCCCAAGCAAATATGCATCAATGTTAAAAAGTTATTTTTTTTTTAAAAACAAAATAAAACAAAATAAAATCCACCCAAAAAGGTGATAATGACTGCAGAATGTCTCGGGGAGACTGGTATGAGCCTAAAGACCAAATTGACCATAGTCAGGGAAAAAGGGCAGCAGGGGTAACAGGTGGAAGAGACCACACACACACGAAGAGGAATCTCACAACTGGAAAATGTTTAAGTGGGTGAAACGTTTTGTTCATTATCTTAATTCACTTTTTCCATTGCTTTTGTTCCAAAAAGTCATAGATTCATCATAAAGTAGCCTATGGATCAATGAATAAAATGAAAAAAAAATTTTTTACCCAAGTTCCTTTCATTCCAGAAGGTAGGAAGAGGAGAAAGGATGAAAGGAGGAATGAGGAAAATTTAGGCAACAACACACCTGGAAAAAGCAGCTCTCAGGACAGTGTCTTAGTTGAATAGAGGATGTGAAAATCATAAGCAAAAGCTTAAAATGCCTTTAAATCAGAGGACTATTTTATAGGGTGGTTCAGATATTATTGTGAGAATGGCAGGCAATCAGTGGAGAGATTACACTAATAAATGGTGGTTTAAAAAAATCAGGCAAAAAAAAAAAAAAACCAAAAACACAAAAAGCTAACAACCAGGCAACCAATTATCCACCCAATAGTTTGTTTCCATCTTTTTCTTGACCCTTTCACACACCAGCTGGGGTGGGGGCAGGGGGCCACCTGACAGCTTCCAGTTATAAGATGACTCTGAGTGCACAACCTGGAATGGATGCCAAAGACTTGTGAGCTCTGTCTACTTAGAGCTAAAAACAAAACAAAACAAAACAAAAAACCCAACCAGAAACAGTGAGACCTCAATACAAGAAAATAAACCACCTTATCTAGTATATAATATACATTAGGATAACAAACTCCACAGGATTTTATTTTTCTAGACACATATTTTTGGATACAATATTGTCTTGAGGTTTAAGTTCTCTCTCTTGGGTTATTATGCCTTATTTTCTTGTGAAAATAAAGGTTATTACTCTAGGGATGTTTTGTTCAGGAATAAAGTTTAGGGGAAATTCAGTGTTTGGCTGAAAATTCAGAGGCTCTGAAAACAAGGATTCCAGTGGTGAGGTAAGTCCCTTTATCACAACAGGATTTCAAAAGGGTTCTTTACCCACTTTGTTCAGTGCAGTATCGAAAACCCACCTATTGGGAACACATTTATTATTAAAAGGTGTGACTTCTTCCTGGTGGTAGCAGTTTCTTATTCTTTATTAACATTATAGCTAGTATTACTTATCAACTAGAATCTATTATATGTGAAAACATCTTTAGCAGTCAAAGAAATAAAATCTTAAAAACCAAATCTTAAATTGGTATTTACTACAATTATTAGTACCTTTTGACAAAAATAGCTTTTTTTTTTCAAGTGGCTCAGAAAACTTGAATTAAGAATTGTTAAAAAATATTAACTGCAATCCACCTACAACTCCCAATAAGTCATTTCGGCAGGAAAATTTAATAAAGCTGAGCTGAAGCGACAAATAAACATAAAAATCATAGCTGTCCAAGGTAGAAAGGTATGAATGTGGACCAGCAAAATGGGCACTCAGGCAAAATGATGACAGCAGTAGACTGCTTGCTTGTTCAATCCCTAACTTTGAAAGTGAAATTTGCTTTAGTTCAGTAGCTCTAATTTTTATCTAAAAGGATGGGCAGATTTTTCAGGGAAGAGACCACCTTGCAACACTATAAAAATAAATACAACTGGGACTCTTTTAGGGTAAAAATCTAAGTAAACAATGCAGTTCATTTCCAGGCAGGTTAATAATTTCTCCTAAAAAGTAACTGAGCCTTTCCTTTTAACGACATATAAATCATCACAGGTGCTTTTTACAGATAGATTTTATATGTGAAACCTTTACGCAATTCTTTAAAATGAGCAAAAAGAAAGTGGAAAAAAGATGGTAAAACCTCCATCCTTTATCATTTGTATATAATAACAACTGAATACTCTTTAGTGAAAAAAATCTATTTTTCTCTGAATCTAAATATAATCTAACATGTACTGACTATAGTTAATTATTTCTTACCAGTCATGCTCATAAATTTTTTTTTTTTCACCCAGTCCCATGACTCAACTATTGTGATAGTAGATTCTCCTTTAGGCACAAATAAGAAAACAAAACCACACAAGATGCTATCATAACAAGATAATCTCAAAAAAAGGGGAGAGGGACTGCTTACATACAATATTGTAGATGACATTCACTGGTTTAGAGAAACTGATGAATTTTCATTATTTTTACATTTTATAAGGCCAGCTAACTTTAACAGTTAACCTGAGATAAATCTACTTACACAGTACAATCAATTAACAAATACTAAAAGGTTTCACAATCAAAATGGCTACTATTTCCCCCCAAACCAAAACAGAGTAAAGCACAAGTCTTTGGCTCTCCTTTAAAGAAAACAGCAGGTTATCATTCTTAACCAGACCTTTGTTTGCCTACCAGTAGGGCAAATACCACATTTGTGCATCACTGAGTAATAACACCATTAGAAAAGGCAACTTCACAGAAGTTATTGGCTAAGCGAATTCATTTGAATGCTCTGTTTTGAGGCAGCAAACTGTCACTGTTGCAGATTGGGGAGGGCAGTGGGAAAGTCAAAGGGAATTTGCAAGATAGAGAAGGGCCAGAAAAAAAAATTGGGGCTCCAACCCCAAAGACCTATGGAAAGTCTGATGGAGTTACATATTCAAAGTGGCAAATGAGAATCATACCAATTTTATGTCTTTTAGGCAAAAGAATAAAATATATGTGAAAGACTAGGAGAAGGGAAGGGAAATAAGATGGGAGAAGGGAATCAGCCACATTCATGCTGTACCAAAATAAATTTTTATACATTCTGAGTAGTTGAATATTTGTAGCTGGCATTAGAAATAGTGTTTTATTATTTGAATAATATTATCAGAAACCCATGCTATAACTAACTTTTCTTTTGATTAGAAAAGTAAAAAGGAATGGATATTTGGTTATTTCAGCCTCTGTAAATTACCCAAGACAGGGCAGCTATTGGACTTATCTTGTGACAGTATCTGTAAGTAAGGCAAAAGAACTACATATAAGTCAGGAAATTCAATCTAGCTATCTTATTCTCAGTTCTTCTACTCTTTTCCAGAGACCCCCCTTGAAAAAAGAATAAGTCAAAGTACTTTTATATTCCTAACTATAATAAAATCCTGGTTTTGTTATCTAAACAAGAGTGAATACAACGCCTTAACACTCTCAGAATTGTTCATTTTCATCTGAGATGTCCAAGTCTTGCTTCTAAATTCAGTGAAAAGCAAACAGTCATCTTCAGAAGAAATTAATATTTTAATAAGTAGAAGGCACAAAAACTATATTTCCTATCTGATTGGTTTCACCTCTTAAGTGTCTCTTAAGTTTAAATTTAAAAAGCCAGAAAAATAAATGCCTTTCACAGATTTTGACAAAAAAGTAGTTAAAAAGTCAAGCAGTTTTGCCCAAACAAGCCATTTATCCTTACAGGCTTATCATAACACAAAGCATAGCATAGAGAAAAAGAAAAGAAAACAAAAATACCTAAACTTTAGAGCTTTTCTTGAATTCTTAAAACTGCTTGTGAGCACTAGGAAAGTTATAAGAATTTCCATGAAGTAAGGCAGAATGACTAATTTAAAATAGGTAAGTTATAGGCACAATGGGACAGTATACTATTCTTCTGCCTTTCTACTCAAGGAGATTTCCTCTATAGTGTGGGGTCTTAGAGAGGTACAGTTAGAATTAAGGCTACAATTTAAGAGATTCCCCCCCAAATGAAAATACCTTAAAAAGTGAAAGAGACTACTTTAAGTCAATTTAAAACAGTAGCTTTTCTGGTTTTATTCAGAATAGGAATACTGTGTGAGTTAATCCCTGTTCCTGCCTAGCTTACAAAATCAAAATGGTGAAAGCAAAAATGAGTGTATTTGAAGAAAATAAGAACAAGAATAACAGAAGTTGAGTTATTAGGAGTTTCAATAGATACTCAAAACGGAATTTTACTTTTACTCCTAACTGCAACAAAATTAATACCCCAAAATTCCCTTTCAATAGCAGAATCATTTTGAGTTCCAAATTGAACCAAAATTTAGAAAAATTTAAAATTCAGAAGTTCTAAAATTTTGAAATTATCTAACATGTCCAAAGGAGAAATAAGATCTGCCCAAATCTGCCTACAGAAGCTTGGAGGCCAAGAATGTTGCCTTTTATGGTTATACAGAGAAATGAAAAATCTTGGGACTCTGTCAGACATACAAAAGTTTCTCTCCTTCTCCCAAAAAACAATAAGCATTTGAAGAGTAAATGTAAGAGGGTTTTAAGCAAAAAATAAAACAAACAAAAAAAGCAAAAAAGCAAGTGTATTAAAAAAAAGAAAGGAAAATATGGCCATTGACTAAAAAAATGCCTCATCTTCATTCAGTGCTTCTACCTCCCAATCAGTCATTTTATCGCAACAGCTGCGCTCACGCGAAAAAATCCTTAAAACATACCCAATATATATACAGATATAGCTATGTATATATGTATATATATAATATATATATAAATTTTTATTTAAATAAAAAAGAAAGCTCGAATCCCAAGCCAATATGTGTATATCAAATCCTTGACCAGCCAGGTCTGTAGGGCATAATCAAATTCAATGTGAAATAGTATATAAACACGGTGCCTTGACTGGGCAAATTAAATAATTGCTACTCAAAAGAGTGTTCTGTTTGGACTCTCCTACTGGTAGGCAATGACAGGACTGTATTAACCCTCCCCACCCCCCCATTTGTTTCAGTTAACAGTATGATGGACACAGAGCTTAGACTGAGGCTGTTATGACCTCAGCAGGAGTTAAGAGTTAAGAAAATAAGAAACAAGAAAAATATAAACTCTTGCTTTTACCCAACCAAAGCAATGCAGTAACTTATTACATAACCAGTGCTTTCTGTTTTAGTAGTATAATCCAGAGAGGGAAATTTTTAAAAATCAGGCAAACAGAGGGGTGGGGAGGGTGACTATGTCAAATAATTCCCACTAAACATGTTTTATAGGGTCTTAGTTCAGTATAGACACGTGGCATCAGAATATGTGCAGCAGAACTAAATAATGACAATTCTTCCTTACTCTTTTCAACATTTTCATGAAGAATCTTTTCAATATTGTAAAGCCAGGTCTACGAAAATTGACTTCTAGGTACTTACTACCTACTTGTGCTAATGATTCCGAACAGCAACAAGTGATCAATTTGTAAACTATCCTTAAGATCTAGTCAGTTTGTATTTGCCAAATCTCTTTGAAAGCCAGAGGCTCCAGGGATTTTACTTTACACTTTTCGATTTTGAGAGTAAAACAAAAACATCCATTGAAATAATGTGGCTCTGTTCATTTTAAGTTCAAATCAAGTGTTGCAGTTTTAAAATATGGTTGATGGTCCTGATTTTTGAACATTCTAGGATTTCAACAAAAGTTCAATTTGGAAAAGCACAGCTCCAAATTTCCAAGTATCAGCTCAATACAGGCAATACACCAACTATGTATTTGCAGTGCTAATAAATTACAGTTCATTCTTAAAATAAGCTCCATTTAAATCTAATCACACAATCTAAAACATGGGCTTGGCTTTCTGATTACATTAAATCAATGAAAAGGACCCATAATATGGAAATGAGCACTTCAAAATTAATTGGTCATTATCTCTCTGAAAAGTTGAAATAAACACAAAAACAAGAGATAAAACTCTCCTGAACAACAAAAAAAGTTTTAATGCCATATGGAAAACATACCTACACATGAAGCTAGTGACCCATAAAGGGAAAGAAAACTATGGCTTCTAAATAACAGCTCTCAGAAAAGTTGGTTTGCTGCACATTTTCTAAGAACTAGTCTATTACTGTCTCTTTGTTTCTCAAGCACCACAGAATTCTCAGAAAGTGCTTTTTGTCTGTTTTAACTTATGGGGTTGTGAGAGTTGGAAAGGACTAGGGGTAAGGAATTATACACTGGGTATGTAATAATACCAAAATACAAGAAAAACCTACTTCATTAAGATCATACAATTAATCAAACAGAGTGTATATATAATATCTTCTTTTTTTTTAAAGCCCTGGATCCAAGGCGTCCAAAGTTATTAAAATAAAGTTCATTCACAGAACAAAAACAAATTTAATCTGAATTGCTTGCAGATACTGCTAATTTTCTTTTTCTTTTTCTTTTTTTTTTAAATTAAAAAATGCATTAATGTGAACTATGTGCAGGATTTGTTTTTAGTAGTGGTGTTTGTGCACATTGCCTCCAATGCTTTTCCTGGATTTCTCTGACCACTCTCAGAGAAAAAGTTTAGAAGTTATCTGTTCTCCTACCCCTATGCCCCACAAATTGATTAGGAGCAGAAGATAAAAGTAGGACTCCTCATATTTTAGGGAGCAGAACTGGGTGTAACTCCTGATCTCTGGGAGTCCTTGTTGTCCCCTCCTCCCTCAGGGTCCTCTGACAGGTTCAGAGAGCTGGTCTTGTTTGATAGGAGGCTGATATTCTCTTGTGTCAAGGCTGATCCATTTGGTACATCACTGTTAACATAAAACAAAGAGGAGTTGGAATTTTAAAAAAAGGAGAGAGATAAAAATGATTATTTAGTAGAATAAAATTAGCAAGCCCTTTCTTTTAGCAGGATGGAAAAACATATGAATGGCCTTCAGACTTTAATTTACAGCTCTAGATCCATGCTTTAGCACAGGGGTTGAGAAACTAAGGCTAGCCAGCTGTCTGTTTTTGTAAATAAAATTTTATTGGAACATGGCCTGTCCCTCTGTTTATATACTGTCTATGGCTGCTTTCACACTACAATGGCAGAATCGAGAGTTTCAACAGAGATGTTAAGACCCATAATTTTAAATATTTACTATCTGACCTTTAAGAAAAAGTACTGATCCTTGCTTTACCAAGTTTACTAGTATAAATAATTATTTTGAATCCAGGAAAACGCATGGATTTAAACAGCCAAAACCTAAGCCAGAAAGTAACACGGCATTAGAAATTGTTGTTATATATCATTAGGAGGGCAACTCAGGACTATGCATCAAAAGTCTCAAAATACCCTAAGGAAGTAATTAAAGATATACAAACAAAGAGTTAACTACAATATTGTTTATTGCAGGGTTGTTCATGATAGCTGATAATTATCCTTCCACACTTGTAGAAGATTACTGGATGATATGGATAGACCAAATTAAAAACAGGGGGATGGGGGGGGGTGGGTTTGAAAGAGGCTAAATGCCTACACATTTTAAAAACACTAGAAGGGTATACATCAAAATGTTAACACTGGTTTTAAATAAATTAAAAAATAAGGGGAAGGAAACAACATCGGAAAATTTCATTTGTTAGGTATTAACAGATAATTCAACCTTGGATCTGTTCTGAAAGAAGTTTTATAACTCCTAAATTTATGCAAAAATATTATTTTCTCAATGTACACAGAATAATTATATTTAAAAAATCAAATCATATTTATGAGGAAACTTCTGTCACAACTGGATAATATAATGTCCCTTTCTTTACCTGAATGTCAGTGTAAGGTCCTCAGTGGGAACCTTATGTTGTGGTTCCGGTTGTCCATTTTCTGCTTGCTTACTTGTATTCGATTTGCTTTTCATGTCCAGAGAACACTGGTTCTCCTTTGAAAGAGAAGGAAATAAATTCAATTATCTTCTATTTAATGCTGCTAATGGAAGAGAAACCAAATATAGATAATACAAACTGATGACTCAGAAATCATATTTAATTTTGTGGAATGACCAAAGAAACAGACAGACTAAAAGAGAGACATACACAAAAACTGAATAGAGTACAACCCACTTGCTCACTATCCAAGCTGGACAATGAGAGGGAGAATGCCTCAAGACAACATGAAAAAATCTGACAGAAAAACTGATGACTTAGAAAAAGTAAGTCAAAAGATAATAAGGATCTATAACATACTTATTGAAAACAGAAAAATAAATGCCCCATTTATTTGCTTAGAAAGAATGTGAAAACTATGCTCAAAAAAGTCAATTTCTGGGGCTGGCCCTGTGGCGTAGTGGTTAAATGCACGCACTCCACTGCTGGCGACCCGGGTTCGGATCCTGGGTGCGCACCGATGCACCACTTGTCAGGCCATGCTGTGGCGGTGTCCCATATCAAGTGGAGGGAGATGGGCACGGATGTTAGTCCAGGGCCAGTCCTCCTCAGCAAAAAAGAGGAGGATTAGCATGGATGTTAGCTCAGGGCTGATCTTCCTCAAAAAAAAAAAAAAAAGTCAATTTCCATGCAACCTAGAGGGAGTGGTTTAATCCCTGAAGATTCAAAATTTCCCGAAATGAGTGTTTATGCACTAGGAAGCAAATCCTAAGCACATCTGTAGATACAATCCCACAGGAAAGAACGTGTAGACTGCATCTCACTCATAACAAAAAAGAGGTGATCAATAACTTGAGGGCTGTGAAAACCAGAATGGTATTTGGTAATACATCTTTGTATAACATGATGGTACTGCAAAATCATAAACACCATCCCCTCTGCTTCCCTAATCAGTACGTTTAACAGAAATTGAATAACTTTCAGCTAACTACCTTGTTTTCCCTACAAGTTTTTCATAATACAGACTCCTAAAACAAAGAACACACTCAAACCAAAAGGGAATGAGGAGGGGAATAGTAAAATAAGGAGGCAGCCCATCTTCATGAGACTTACTCTAAGTATTAATCACTCATTGGAGTGCCTGGGGGTAACGATTCTACAGCTCTAGATGATTCTAGAACTCTAGGGCCATGAGTTCTACGACACAACTACGCAGAAGCTTTCCTTTCACCTTCCCTCTCTTTTCCCACCGTAACACTCACCATACTCAGTTCCCGAGTTCTCTTCCCGATTTCCCTTTCCACCTGGTGCAGTTCCAAGCTCAACTGCTCACTTGAGATCATTCCAGGCCATTTTGGAGGTGGTGGTGGGGGCTGTGACTGGCCTGCCAGGGTGTTCGCCTCCCTCTGAAACACCAGCCTGTTACTAACAGCCTAGTGCATAAAGCCAAGCACATATACAACTCAACACACTTCACACCATGTACAGAATGACCAGGCCCAATTCCAGACCACAGCGCTAAGTGGCTTATCACTCAGGTATTTGCCATAAAAATGATGCAACAATAAGACACTGTGTCTCTCTTTGAATACTATTTGAATAAAAACAGAAAAAAATAGGGCCAGCCCAGTGGCGCAAGCGGTTAAGTGCGCGCGCTCCGCTGCGGCGGACCGGGGTTCGCTGGTTCGGATCCCGGGCGCGCACCGAAGTACTGCTTGGTAAGCCATGCTGTGGCGGCGTCCCATATAAAGTGGAGGAAGATAGGCACCGATGTTAGCCCAGGGCCGTCTTCCTCAGCAAAAAAAAGAGGAGGATTGGCGGATGTTAGCTCAGGGCTGATCTCCTCACAAAAAAAAAAAAAAAAAAAAAAAAAAAAAAATAAAGGATTTAAACTTAGTGAATAAGTAATTTAGTCTTATGTATAAGTTGCTCTTTTTATTTTCTTACTTGAAAGAGAAGTCAACTATAAATATGCATTTTTTTTTTTTAACTCTTTGGATGTTTTTTTTTTTATTTTTTGCATTGAAGAACATTAGCCCTGAGCTAACAGCCGTGCCAATCCTCCCCCACTTTATATGCGGGACACTGCCACAGCACGGCTGGTGAATGAAGTAGGTCCTTGCCTGGGATCCAAACTCGCAAACCCAGGCTGTTGAAGCAGAGTGTGTGGAAAACTTTAACCACTCAGCCATGGGGCCAGGCCCAGGCCCTCCTCCTCTTTTTTTACTGAATTTTCTCTGAAGTAAATCTGTAATTTATTTTGATGAAACCTCAGTAATGGCAATGACTTTTAACCATAGTGAGTTAAATATGTGGCAAGCTTCCAAATGATGCTGATATTCTTTTGGGACAGAAAAATGTGTCTAGAAATCTCGACTATGACAAAAAGCCATGAATTAGCTGTTTAAGGAATAATGCTTTATGGAGTTAAAGGTCTGAATCTTTAAACAGTTAATGAATTAAAGATGGACATAACTAAATATAGCATTCTTTTTCTTACAATAGGAATCAGCAAGATGTTTTGGACCAACATAAATAAATAAATTGGAAAAGGAGACAAAATATGAATTATTATATAGGTCTTTAAAAATTCTAAACCTTATTGCTTACATAAGAGCACAAGCCAGACGTGTTCCAAAAAACAATCACCTATTGGTCTTCCTAGTAAGAAAGTCTAAGATAGAATTAGTTAGAAATTTATTTCCAAAGTCATGTCTTACTTATTATTAAAGATCTTGGTAGAAAGCTAAAGACTAATGTCATAACAATATTTTTTTCTCCAGAAGGGAGCAATGTATTTATCACTAGAATGTCTTCAGTTTTCCATATTCATAGAATATGTTCGCAAGTAAAGGATAATAGTATAAACAAAACCTAGTCTTCCTTAAGTGGCACTTAAAGGATTTTTAAAATTCTTTGTTTTCTGATATTTTGTTTCTCTTAAGTGTCAGGCAGCACAGTGTTAAGAACACTGAATTTGGAGTATGAAGAGTTGGGTTCATGTTTCAACCTCTGTTAAACTCATATCTTTCAAGTGAAAAAGGGAGACAATACTGCCTGCTTAACCTACCTGTCAGGGACATTGTAAGGGTCAAATAAGATGTATGAGAGCAATTTATAGACTGAAAGAACTATATTAATGAAAGGTGCTATTATTATACATAGGCTATTTTTTTTAATCTAAGTTCTAAGTTTCTACTTTTTAAAGGTTTATAAATAAATGCTGAGGATTAAAGGAAATAAGAGAAATTAAAAACAAATCTTAAGCTAAAAGAATTTGTTGAGAAAAACTGTATACCTTAAACTTAAATGTGCCATCAGGGAATATAAAAGCTCCTGCTGGGAAATTTCAGATAACCTGTTTTCTATTCTCAGGTAATAGAAATTCTAAGTTTCCTACTGTCCCAGAACTGAACTCTAAGTCCTTAAATTTTTTGAAGAATGAACATTTATCTAACTCTTAAGAAACAGACCATTAAATTTTGTGTTCATAGTTATCTCAAAGTTCCTCCTTTTAGAATCTCTTTGAGAATGCCTCAAAAATTGGAATGAAAAAAAATCTATAGGTTGGTACCTCTAGTCCACGTAGCTGGGTCTGTTGGCTAATTTGATGGTTTAGTTGCTGCAATTCTAGCCGTAGCTGTTCCCTCTCAGCAGATGGAAGGGGTTTTCCATGACCGGCGACTTCTGATATGGACATTCTCTCCCTTTGGTGGGAAAGAAAGTGTGGAATAAATTTTAAATTTTATTTTTAAAAATATTGTTGACCAGAAAAACAAAATAATAAAAGTTGAATAATCTTAAAGGTTTGTAAAAGTAAAAAGAATGACTCATACCTCTCACTGAAGTGTCCCTGAGAAGGTATGTTTTGATGAGGTGAATATGGAGAACCTCCCCAGCCACCATGGGTTCCATATGGACTATAATCTAGAAGAGAATAATTTACGGTGGTATGATATAATTCATAGATTTGATTCTTCTTTTAAGGTAGCCATAATGTAAAATGCATAGGCACATTGTGTACACAGCTGTCTGGAAAGATGTCTACCAAAATGGTAATAGGGTATTGATGACTGTTTTTTCACCACTAAAACATCAGTCTTTGTCATTTTTTCTGTTTCAATTTTTCTTTAAAAGTGAGACTGTACTATTTAAATAAAAGCAATGAAGCTATTTAAAAAAACATAGGCAATCTTCACATACACACATTTAATTTTAGTTTGTACCCCTAGAATTCCCTGGGCTATAATTACCTTCCACAGAGATAATTCCATGCAAAAGTTTGAAGATTACTGCTTTAGAAGATTATGGAAAGCACTGATAGTAAATGGGGAGTAGGGGTGGTGCTGGGAATCATGAATACGAACCCTCTAGATCAGCTTACTTCAGAGATTCTTACCTGAAATGTTAATAGGTTTTGTGGGAGCTCCCTGAGGTGCCATAGCCTGTATTGGGCCAGCACCCTGATATATTGTTTTGGAAGTTCGAGAGATGGCACCAAACCGAGATACTGTTGGTCGATCTCCAAATGGGATGAGGTCATCATCACTAGTTTCTGCTGTTCTTCTCTGAAGATCCAATCGCTGGTCTCTCATTCCTTTACTCTCCACATTCTGATAAAAAGTAAAATGAGAAATTCACCCCACACTTAGATCTCTAACATAATTTATTCTAGCTCTGTTAAAAAGTTAAAAAAAGAGTACAATGTTCTCACTGGTAAGAGTAAAATCATTAGTTGCCTTTGGCTGTCATATAAAACACTGCTTTTTACACCTTAGACCACTCCCCACAATAAGAAATATATTTTACATCATGATCCAGTACATGTATACATTCAAATATATAATTTCATGACAAATATTTACCCTTAATATATGGAATATACTCTTGTATTTATATTCTATGTTATTCAAATTCATTTCTTTAAAAAAGATCCATCATGATGCACTCAATTAATTTCAGAACTCAATAGTTACAAAAACACTGTTTAAAAATGTAAGTGCCAACATAGGTTTTTCAAAGGGCTTCCAGTCAGAAAGAAATAAGTACTGAGATAAATGGAAATGGAAATCTAATTGCTAGACCCTTGCTATTCAAAATATAGTCCAAGGACCAGCAGCATCAGCGCCATCTGGGAACTCATTAGAAATGAAGAATCTTAGGTCCCAGCCCAGTTTTACTGAGTTAGAACCCGCATTTTAACAGACCCCTAGGTAATTTATATGCACATTAATATTTGAGAAATACTGGGCTAGACTTCTTACACCCATTTGGGAGATTTTCAATTACACCTAGGTCAGGCTGGCAAACATTTTTATCCTTTACTGATTTAAGGAAATGAGTTTTATTTTGCTAATATTTATGTTACTTTAATTACCCTTAAATTAACATTTAAAAACCCTTAAATGTTAATTTAATAACCCTTTTTGAAAGCCAGGTACAAAGCAAGTGTTCCTTTCTATCTCCTCCTCATCTCATTCCTGTTCTTAGGCTGTTTCCTATGGCCTAAAAACAATGTTTCCCTAATCCCACCACAGAAAAACAAAAGGTTCATTTTTGCTTTTTCATCCTCTATATCCCTTTCTTCCTCTTTTTTTTTTTTTTGGCTGGCATCTAATGGTATTTATGCTATAGATATCACTTCACTCATTTATAGTGGTATTAGCATCCAAGTCTTCCTTTTCTAATACCAAGAATTGGTCTTCTCTTAACCAGCTGGACAAGTATTTGTCTATGAAAACCTGTATAATAACCTAGGGAACCTCTGTTAGAGTTAATAAGGGCAAATGGTTTAAGAATAATAGTCAAGGCATAACTTTCAACTCAGCAATAACTTTCTAAGCATAACTTTCATGCATGTGCACAAGGAGACAAACACAAGATTGTTCTCTATAGTACTATACATAATAATAGAAGATTAAAATCAGCTTAAATGTCCATCAACAGGAAAATGAATAAATATTAATTTACATATATCTTTGTTGTATGATATCAATTATCATACAATGGTATCTAATAAAAACAGTTAAAATGAATGAAATTATAGGTACATAATTTGGATATGTACCATAATTTGAAATTTGGATACATCTCAAAAACAATGCTGAATGAAAATGCAAATTGAAGTATATAATATATATAAGGTCTATAAACATGCAAAACAAAATTGTTTAGGAATAGTACAAAATGATTCATGAAATGATAAACTCACAATTCAGAATAGAGATTACCTCCAGGAAGGAGGGAGGGAGAAAAACGAGATTAGAGAGGTATACATAGGAAGATTTAACTACTTTTATAAAGTTTTATTTCTTTAAAAAATAAAGAAGCAATTAAGATAAAATGGTGAGATATTTTAAGTTTGAGTATTAGATACACTGGTGTTACATTATTTTTTGTTAAAAAACAAAATAGCACAAGCTTAATATGTTTCAGTACACCACAGCTAACTTCAAGCCAAGCAGCTACCATTCTGAGCCCAATACTACCACTGTTCACTAGATTCAACTTTATTGTTTAAACTTCAGAGCTGTAAAATAGTTATACTTTATTTGGGCAAGAAATCTAAGATCTTAATTATGCAAAATAATTTAATTTTGGTTCTAAACAGTTGTTGGGTTAACTGCTGGCTGCACAGAAATATATGCTCTTCTTCATCTAGATAAGTATTAAAAGTTATTTTTATTTTTTATTTTTACCTGAAAGAAACAAAAAACTATATAGTTTAAATATAATTCAAACACATAGTATACAATATGGCCTGAAACTCTTAAGCAAAGCTCAATTATTTGTGTCTACACTATACTGAGGGATAATTTATTTGGTTTATCTTGACTTGTATTAATTATGGCTTAGTTATTACACATACCATCATTTCCACACTCCCTGCTGCCACAACATCTTTGGGTTTTGCATCTTTGGTTCCAATGTAGGAGCCGATGGTGTCACATGACCAGGGAGAGTACTGGCTATAATCATTTCCTTTGTATTTCCCAGCTACCTTCAAGTCTTCATCCAAAAACTGCACGCGGGGGGAAAAAAAGAGAAACAAAATAGGAAATGGGTCTAAGAGTAACAACACAGAGAAAGCAGGAATTTCTTTGAACATCATGCTGAAGCAACACAGTGATGGTTATTTGATTTGTAAGTGTCACAATATAAGATTTTTGTAGACTATGAAAAATGTATAACGTGAAGAATGATGTTTAGCCTTTACACTTTGTTAGCAGAGGGTCAAAAAGAAGTATCTCAGCATCTTTCAAGGAATTAAGCTCGGATTTTTGAGAAGGTCTGCTCATCCTCTTCTTCATCAGATGAAATCAACACTTAAGCAAATATGTACCAAGCCCTAGCTTTGCTAGATCCTCCTCAATGTTTCTTTCAATAACATTCCAGGTAAACAAGAACATTAAAAACTATTTAGAATGTAATTTAAAGTGTTCTATATAGTGCATGATGGCGTAATCTCTTAAAAAAGAGATTTTTTACCGAAATCTCTTTAACAGCAATAATTCATGTCTTGAATACGTTCTGGTCCTTAGGTTGATTCAGTGAAGTGAAAAGGATAAGATGCCTAATTTTATTTTCTCAAGATAAATTCTGAAATTACATAATAACAGAATAGCTATTCTAGGTCTAAGGTATTTTTACTAAAATCGCAACGTTCACATTTGTGTAATATTTTATAGTTTTCAAAGTGCTTTTATATACACTATCTTATATGTTCCTCAAGTCCATGTGAGACAGCACAGGAGATCTGACCAAGGCTGTATCAGTATAGGGCAGCGCTGGAACTAGAACTTTAATCTTGCCTTCACTTTATCACAGATACATATACTGATATACTGATACCCTAGGGTCTACTGGTACATTTAAAAGTGGCTCTATGCCTCCCTCTATACTAAAAAAATCTCCTTTCTGAGTCATCATTATTGGTCTTCTGCAATGACACAGGGTCTGCTGTTCACAAATATCATTTTCAACCACAACTCCTGTTTTTATTGTTTATAACCTCTTTCTTTTTTTGTCCTACCTCTATTTAAAAAATTCCATCTCTTTTATTTCTCTTCCACTTACAAACTTCGCGTAGAACAGCTTGCTTTTTAAAGACATGACCTACTAAAAAGAATGCTTTTTTTCCCCCGACTATGATGTATTATGCAGTTGTTAAAAAGAATGAGATAAATTTATATACAGACACGGGAAGACATCCAGAATAAGTGGTTCAAGTAAAAACAAAAAATAAACAAAAAAACCCCACAAAACACACACAAAACCTCAAGATATACTATTTTTTCTTTTTTTAAACTTTTATTTATTTATTTTTTCCCCCAAAGCCCCAGTAGATAGTTGTATGTCATAGCTGCACATCCTTCTAGTTGCTGTATGTGGGACGCGGCCTCAGCATAGCCGGAGAAGCGGTGTGTCGGTGCGCGCCCAGGATCTGAACCCGGGCTGCCAGTAGCGGGGCCGCCAGTAGCGGAGCGTACGCGCTTAACCGCTAAGCCACGGGGCTGGCCCAAGATATACTACTAAATGATCCTATTAAAAAATAATAATGATATACTAGTTCATGCACAGAAAAGTTGAAATATATATATAAAGGTGAAATATATAATAAACTGACAGTGATAAAACAGGATTTTGCAGAACTTTCTCTCTTTCTATGTTATCTATTTTTATAATGTATGAATTTAGTACAACTATATGTAGGATTGTTTACAATCAGAACTGAAGTTTAAATACATAGATTTGTATGTCAGAAACTAAAATAATTCTAGATCAAGTTCCTTAATAGCCAGGCATTATTATAATTTTTATTAGAAGTAAAAAAATAAAAAATACAAATAGTTGGGGCCGGCCTGGTAGCATAGTGGTTAAGCACACGCTCTCTGCTGGGGCGGCCCAGGGTTTGGATCCCAGGCACACACAGATGCACTGCTTGTCAAGCCATGCTGTGGCGGTGTCCCATATAAAGTAGAGGAAGATGGGCACGGATGATAGCTCAGGGCTAATCTTCCTCACACACACACAAAAAAATACAAATAGGTATTATTTCCTGAATGCCTGCTATGTGCCAGATGCCTTATGTCTTATTTAATCTTCAACAAACCTCTGTGGGATAGGCATTATTGTACTTGATTCACAAATGGAGAAACCTGAGCCTCAGGGTTCAGGGAGGCTTAGTAACTTGCAAAAGATCGCACTGAGTGTCACAGCTGAACCTCAAAGATAAATTTGATTCCAAAATTAGCTCGCTTTTCCCAGTGTCATATTGCTTTCCGTATTTCTTAAAAAATAGTATGGCATAACAAGGTTCTAGAATGTCTCTAATATACAGTTTTTGAAAAAAATATCATATAATGTTGTACTTTACAAGTAAAATTACAATAATAAAAGATGTTACAACTTTACTTATTTAACCTATGTTATGGTTATTGTGGAAAAATCATCCAAAGTGTTTAGATACAAAAGCTAGATGGTAGATCACTTTCATGGACCCAAAAGGTTACTGTTTATTATATGTGGTGTGATGCACTTCACTTTTCAATTTTCATTGCTTATTATTCAGTTTGTCAGATAGCAATGTTGTTTAGAATCAAAATTCTACACATAAAGGATGTAAGACATTTTCCTTACACAATATCAGTTGCAACCCTGCAGAGAGAACCTATTTGACTTAAAAAAAAAAAACTTATATGCACACTATAAGCTGAGGAAGTACATACAATCAATAAACCAAAATAAATAAATAAGATGAGCAAAGCAAAAAGCTGGCTTTTTGAAAAGACAAAAGTGATAAACCCCTAGCAAGAATGACCAAGAAAAAAATTATTACCAATATTGGAAGTGGAAAAGTGAACACCACTACAGACCCTGTAGACATTAAAACGATAGTAAAACAACACTCATTCATGATAACTATTAGCACTGTCTTATAGAAATACAAGAAAACTCCCAAAATTATGATTTACTGCACTGCAGTACGTTAACCAGTTTATTCTAGCAACTTTATTTCAGTGTTCTTTTTTTCTCCCTTTCACTACCTATATTAGCCTGTCTCTCCTATTCTTTGATCAATTTTACCATCCTGCTGTTTTCCTCGTTATTAAGTCAAATACATTTTTGATGTGTCTCTTATAAAAACAGTCTAAAACTAGGAATAGAAGGGAATTCCATTAATTTGATAAAGATTATCTACAAAAAAAACCTACAGCAAACATCATAATGGCGAATTATTAAAAGCTCCATTTGCTCAAAGACTGGAACTAAGTCAAGAATACCTGCCATCATCCCTTTTTTTCAACATTATACTGGAGGATCTAGCTAGCACAACAAGATAGGAAAAAGAAGAGATATAAGGATGAAAAGGAGAAAGTAAAATGGTCATTATTCATAGAGGACATGACTATGTGCACAGAAAACCCAAAGGAATCCACTAATGAATACTAGAATTAATATGGAAATTTATCGAGGCCGCTGAACGTAAGGATCAATATGCATTAATCTACTTAATTTCTCTACATTAACAACAAAGAGAAAATGAAATTTCAAAAAGGATTCCATTTAAAATAGCTTCAGGGGCTGGCCCGGTGGTGCAAGCAGTTAAGTGCGCGTGCTCCACTGCGGTGGCCCGGGGTTTGCCGGTTCGGATCCTGGGTGCGCACTGACACACCATTTGTCAAGCCACGCTGTGGTGGCGTCCCATATAAAGTGGAGGAAGATGGGCACGGATGTTAGCCCAGTGCCAGTCTTCCTCAGCAAAAAGAGTAGGATTGGCAGATGTCAGCTTAGGGCTGATCTTCCTCACACACACAAAAAATAAAATAAAATAAAATAGCTTCAAAAAACATCAGTTATCTAGGAATAAGTTTAATGAGAGATATGTAGGACACTGAAAACTATATGATATATGACATTATTGAGAGAAATTAAAGAAGATCCAAGTAAGTGGAGAGTATACCATGTTCTTGGAGACTCAATATTGGGAAGATGTCACATCCCCAAATGGATCTAAAATAACACTGTCCAATGGAAATATAATGAGACCCACATATGTAATTTAAAATTTTCTAGTAGCCACATCAAAAAAATAAAAAGAAACAGGTGAAATTAATCAAAAAAATAAAAAGAAAGAGATGAAATTAATTTTAATAATACATTTTATTTAATCTAATACATCCAAAGTATTATCATTTTAACATGTAATTAATAGAAATATATTAATCAAATATTTTACTTTTGGGGGGTACTAAATCTTCAGATCCAGTGTATATTCTATGCTTATAGCGCATCTGCATTCAGACTAGCCACATTTTAAGCACTCACTAACCACATGTGGCTAGTGGTTACCATACTGGGCAGTGCAGATCCAGAGAGTCAACGTAAGCCTAATAAAAATTGCAGCAGATACGTTTGTGGACATCAACATGCTGATGCTAAAATGTGTTTGGAAGTTCCAAGAGTCAAGAACAGCAAAGGTAATCCTGAAGAAGACAAAACTGGAAAACCTACATCACCACATATTAAGATGTATTATAAAACTACACTAAGAGAATATGTTGTTGGTGCCAGGATAGAAAAATACATCAGTGAAACAGAATCAAGTCCAGAAACATATATAATCGCCTGACTATGACACACGTGACCTGATTATGATAGAGAAGACTACAAGGCACTGGGGAAAGGAGGGTCTTGTCATTAAATGGTGCTGGATCAATGGGATATCTTTTGAGGAAAAAAATGGATCTTGAGTCCTGATACTATATACAAAAGTCAATTCTGGATGGATTGTAAACGTTTTAGAAGAAAACATAAGAAAATATTTTCATAACTTCGCGAATAGGCAGAGATTACTTAAATGGGACACAACAAACCACCAACAAAGGAAAAAATTGATAAATGAGACTAAAAATGATGTGCTTACTTCCTCTTGATGGAAGGCAGGAGGCAATGTTGGTGAAGGTGCAAAAGGAGGTGGAGAGATAACCTTCCTTTCCTCTAATTGGGCCATTATTTCCTTTCGTCTGCGATGTAGCTCATCTAGACTAGGATGGGGCTGGGGAGGAGGAGGAAGCCGGCTGTAAGGAGGCTCCTGAAAATGCAAAGATTAGTAAAAATTGAAAAAGAATTTCAGAACACATTAATTCATTTAGCATATATTTTAAGTAAGAAGCGGCTTTTATACTCATCTTAACACTTGGAAATATCAAAACTTAATAAAACAAAGCAAAACAAAACCCCAAAAACCTCTCAGGATTTCCCAAAAAGCTAAATTTAAGTTTCTTTTTCTTAGCCAGAGACCATAATTTCCAAATAGACCTAAAAATGTTAATAAAACCTTCTGAAGTTCAATTAAGAAGGGTTAGTGGGAGTGGAGTGGGAATTTTTTTTCCCTTTAATAGTGTAATTTAAAAAATAATAACCTACCCAAATTATGAAAAGATAAAAAAAAAAAGGAAGCATTCTTATAAAAAAGAATTGATTGAAGAGTTATTACCATGGCAAAAAGGTAAAAAAAAATCACCGCAGGGCCGGCCTCGTGGCTTAGCGGTTAAGTGCGTGCGCTCCGCTGCTGGCGGCCCCAGCTTCAGATCCCGGGCGCGCACCGATGCACCGCTTCTCCGGCCATGCTGAGGCCGCGTCCCACATACAGCAACTAGAAGGATGTGCATCTATGACATACAACTATCTACTGGGGCTTTGGGGGAAAAAAAAATTAAAAAAAAAAAAAAATCACTGCAAGCAATAATCAAATTAAATCTACATATTAAGAAAAAAAATACAGCATACTCTGATGTACGAAGGTCTGATCTGAGTTGGATGAGGAGCCACTGGATAGTAACCCTCCATCTGTGGGTATCTTTCTCTGGATTCTGGTACATAGGATGGTACTGCTGCAGGTGGAATTTCAATGGGTATAGGACTTTCTCGGAAAATCTCTTCTCTCGTATAAGACTGAGCTGAGTATACTCGACGGCCATCATAGTGTGGTGGGTACATAGGCGGGTACTGTTGTGGCTGTGTGCCATATTGAGAGTTTACTACACGATCTTGGAGGTAGGGTGGATAATGATCCAAGTAGGGAGGACCTGGTTCAGGAGCAGATGGTGGAGGTCTGACAAAGCGAGACACACACTGTGGGGGTGGAGTATAGTACATACCTGTACAAGACAAAAGAAGAACCAAAAGCAACAATAAGCCAATCTATTTTTCTATATAAGAGTTTTCCTTTTAAAATAGTTCAACACTAAAGAATTAACAATCTGCTCATTTCTTTAGATGTTTTCCCCTCTGCTTATGTAGTCAGGTTAGCTCTATGAAAAATAAGGAGCAAAAATTATCCTTAACTCACTGAAAAAACTAATCTATTGATAATCTACAATAGTAGATTGGCCCTCTCAATTGTTTGACCACCTTTCTGGTGTGCCTTAATGCAATGCAAGCAATGGAAAGCAAAAAACTACATTTCTCTGAAGCTCAGATTCCACAAATCACTCACTTGCATATATTTTGAATGTGAAATTGAATTAACTGGAAAGGGATGTGGCACACAAAAGATCCACTCTGCTGGTGCAGATCTAGTAGCTATTGCATAGCTCTAGAGTTCTTGAGACAACAATCGTAGCAGGAGCTTCCCAATCCAGACTTTGGCCTCCAGTGATGTGATCCTGGAGGCAGCAGTTAGGACAGAAGTTTCTTATTTCTACTGCTTCTTCACTGTAACAGGTTCTCTCAGCAGCTAGTTCTGGGACTTATTCCTGCAGGCCTAGCTTAAGCCTGCCTTTCCAGTACTTCCACTGATTTTGTAGGCACTTAAATTCCCTGCATTAAACCTCTTTCTGCTTAATACTGCTAGAATGATTTCTGTTGTCTGCAACGGAACCCTGACTGATACAGTGTATTTAAGGTCACCTCAACAAAAGCAGTTGGGTTTTTCCTGCCATGGATGGTCAAAAGGAAGATACAAATCAACTTTTATCATATTTTTACATTATTAATGATGCCACACCAATTTAAAACTATTCTTTTGAAAGTAGAAAAGACATTTCTGATTCAAAATTAAGATAGCCTTGGAAAAAGGAAATGAACAATACCCTTAATCTGTTCCCGGTTTAAAAAGAATGGCACTATACTGTCTCTGACAGAGAGATCCAACACTTTAGTTTAAAAATTAGTGTTTTAGGACCGGCCCCGTGGCTTAGCGGTTAAGTGCGCGTGCTCTGCTGCTGGCGGCCAGGGTTCGATCCCGGGCGCGCACCGACGCACCGCTTCTCCGGCCATGCTGAGGCCGCGTCCCACATACAGCAACTAGAAGGATGTGCAGCTATGACCTACAACTATCTGCTGGGGCTTTGGGGGTAAAAATAAATAAATAAAACTATAAAAATTAGTGTTTTATTTTTTTCATATGAATTGTATACATGAAACCTCAGTCATCTTTCTTTCATTCTCCATACCTAGTATTATCATTAAAACTGGCTAATTTTCCAAATTTGTCTATTTTCTAAAATCCCTTCTTTCCCACCATAGTAATCCAGGCCTCAACACGCACACCTGGATTTACAACAGTCTCCTTACTCCTTCTTGACTCTCTTTGCAACCCGTTTGTAAATTTTCCTTTCTATTCCCAATACCTCTATTTAGGACATTCTTCCATGAAGTCTTTTTGATTCCTCAAGTTCTCAGTGATCTCCCTTGAGTCTTGCAGCTGATTTCCACTACACTAATATTAACCACCATTACCGAACACTTAATTTTTAACACACATATACATACACACACATATACATACTCTCACACACAGTTTTCTATTCGTTAATAATATTAATTCTACACTATAAACTCTAAAAGTATGTAGGCTGCATTTTTTTCATATATATTACAGGGACCAGAAAAATATTAGGCGATAACTGAAAGGAAAAAAAAATGTAGTGTGTGTTTAATTTATACCCACTGTAATATTAAATTCTCTTTTCATGCTTGAAGAAAATTTTGGTCAGGAAAATATATACTGCCTTAGCAAACTGCCATTATCTACTTGGGTGACTTGTTATTTCTATAAATATATGAACATATTTAATATACAACTGCTTTTAGAAGTTAGGGTAAGAGGCTACAAAGATAGCTTTGCTACTTCATTTATTTCATACTGTTTAGTTGCTCATAAAATCTCAAGTTTTTCTCAAAGTATTAAAAATGCATTTATTTATCTTAAGGAGGCTACTGCAAAAATGATCCCTCTTACTTGGAACAGTTCTCATAACTCCTAAAAAAAGTGAGTGACATAAATGAAAGATCATTACCCTGCTGATAAGGTGCTGGTTCAAATGGTGGAGCAGCTCCTCGAGGATCCTGATAATAAACATCTGCCTGTTGCGCTGGATATAACTGAGAACCTCGTGGTACCATCTGAAGTGGTTTGGTGACAGGCAATGGAGGCAGGTCTGTTGGCCCCCTTGGAGGTACAGGATGTGGATTCACAGGTAAGGCAGATATACTTTTAGGGACAGATTCTAGCCTAATGGAAATAAGATTCTGCAAGTCAAGTTTAACGTCTCAAAAATACATCTAATGTACACAAATTGTTAAATGTAAAAAAAGAAATTGCCACAATTTGGGAAACTGATTTCTTCCAATAGTCTCTCCTTCTGCAAAATTTGCAAACTTTGATCGTATTTCACCTATGCTAATTGTTTTTTAAAAATCACTAGCACACAAAATAGATACAAAAAACAACAATATAAAGCCCCCTAAATGAGTTTTTTAAAAAAACAAAAGATTGATTATCCTTTCTTCCTACTTTGTTTATAAAGATGAAACTTTAAGTAAAAGTTAGGAAAAACAACTTACAGGTCAGGAGGGGATCCAGGAGCACTACTGCTCAGATGATCTATCTTTCCTGGTTTCAGACTAGAATCATAGCTGGGATCTGTCCCTCGTGGAATCAGCTGTGCTGTATTCCCTGCTGACACAATTCCATTTGGCAGAGCAGGGGGTTTTCTGCCAGGCAGATCCACTGCACCTTCATCTGGAAGAATAGCTGCTGAAGGCAGGCCCACCTCATTAAGCTGACCCAAAGAAGCACTCAGGGGTCTTCTGGGCACCAGGCGTTTGTTCATTTTACGAAATCTATGTAAAAAGCAAAGGCACAGACCAAAAACAAAAATTACAAAAGCAAAACAAGAACTAGAATCTATTTAAGAAATAGATACAGAAGGAAAAGATTCCAAGCACATTATTTTCTAGAAATTCTCCTGAAATCATTAGCTCTAGCTACCAACTTAAAAACTTGTGTGTATGGATATATATGTATATGTATTCTATAAAATCTCAAGCAAGACACACTGATTAAGTATAAAATTCCTCATAATGAGTAAAGTCATCCCTCGGTATCCACAGGATATTTGTTCCAGGGCCCCCACGGATACCAAAATCCTAGGATGTTCACGTCCCTTACATAAAATGGCATAGTATTTGCATATAACCTAAGCATTCTTCCCGTATGCTTTAAATCATCTCTAGATTACTCATAATACCTAATACAATGTAAATACTATGTAAATAGTTGTTATACTGTATAGTTTAGGGAATAATGACCAAAAAAAAAAAAAGTCTACATATGTTCAATATAGAAGCAACCATCATAGGCCTTTCAATCTGAGGTTGTTTGAATCCATGGATGTGGAGCCCCTGGTTATGGAGGGCCGACCGTATTTGTAACATTACAAATCATGCTAATTAATATTTCTACTATAACTTACTTTTGTTGAAATTTCTATTTCTAAAACTTATCAGAGGCAGGGGTAGAAAAATCTTTAGCAAGTTTCTGAAATATTTTACTTTAGCTTCCCCTCAAATACCTTGGGCAGTGAGCCTACATTATAAATTAAGAATAAAACAAAAAGCCAGTGTGCACTGAAAAGAACTGACCATTTATTCCACTAAAAATTTTAAATAAACAAGAATAGTAATTTTTATCAGACCTGATTCAGAGACGCTGATGCTATGTGTGCCTACAGAAAATTGAAATCATTTTAAAAGTGGGTTAATGTAAGTAATATAGAATAATGCTTAAATTTAAGCAGACACTGTGGTATATAAAAGGCATGTAGATTCTAAATCTAACCACAGGAAAAAAATTAAGCCATCAGACTCTCGCATCCTATGTTCCTCAATAATGAAAGCAAATCTATTTGCAACTGTTAGTGCATTTAAAAAAATAATTTCAAAGACAAACCCCTTTAAGAGTAACGCTATTTTTCCAAATGTTTCCCATATTTGACCAATTTCTAGGGAGAAGAAAACTATCCATCAGAAGTAACTACTGTTAACAATTTGGCATATAAGCATACAGATTTTTCCCTCCATACTATGGCTTAATATTCATATGTATGTAAGATTATTATTTACAGAAATAGGGTCATATATGACTTCTTAGTAATTTTTTTCTCCACTTCATCATCAGGGATATTCCCTTGTGTCAGTACATTTTAGGTTGTTTCTAATTTTTTGCTATTAAAACAATGCAGTAACAGGTAACTATGCACTCGTACTTACACCCTTCTGTGAGTAACCAGAAACAGAATTGCTAAGTCTAATGCATGCACATTAGAAATTGTTATAATGCTCCAAAACTGTTATAACTTCCATTGATTATAAAAGAAATGTCTTTTTCAGTAGCTCATCAAACACTGGGTACTATCAGTCTTTGTTAATTTGACAGTTCAAAAATATCAGGTTTTGTTTTAATCTGCATTTCTTTAACAATTAGTGAAGCTGAACATAGTTTCACATGTTTACTGGCTATTAGTATTTCTTCTGTGAATTGCCTATTTATGTTCATGATCCACATATCTACTGGTTCTTCTCTTTCTTACAGATTTGTAGTGGCTCATTCTATGTTAGGAACATCAGCCCTCTATATGTCATTTCCCCACCAATCTCTCTTTTTTTAACTGTGGTGTTTGGGCCATATCTTAGTTTTAAATTTTTATGTAATCAAATTTATCAATCTTCTCCTTCACAGATGCTGGGTTGTCACTCTTAAAAAAAAAGCATTTCCAGGGCCGGGCCGGTGGCACAGTGGTTAAGTTCGTGCACTCTGCTTCAGCGGCCTGGGGTTCGCAGGTTTGGACCCCAGGCACGGACCTACACATCGCTCATCAAGCCATGCTGTGACGGCATCCCATATACCAAAAATAGAGGAAGACTGGCAACAGATGTTAGCTCAGGGCCAATATTCCTCACCAAAAAAACCCCAAAAACAAAACAACAAAAAAACACTATTTCCTACTAGAAGATTATGTAACAACAACAACAACAAAAATCTTTAAGTGCTCTGTCGTTTCCTTTTTAAATATTTAAATGATACATTTATAATTCATTTTGGTGGAAAGGTACAAATCCAGCTAATTATTTTTCAAATGAATAGCAGTTGTTTCATCATCATCTTTTTTGTTATTGATGTGAAATGCTACTTTTAGCACATATGCTAAGTTCCCATATGTATCTGGAACTCTTCCTAGATTTTCTATAGTACTGCACTGATCTACGTATTCCTATGCTGATACCACAGTCTTTATCTTCACTTTAGCTCATAATACTGGTTAACAGTTATTAGCCTAGTCTCTGTTGAAGATTTCTTTTTTCAGAATTTTCCTGGGTATTTGCACGTATTTATTATTCCAAATGAATGATTTTGTTAAGTCCCAATAATCATCATGTTAAGATTCTAACTGGGATTTCACTGAATTTACTATTTAAGAGAAAATAAAACCTTTATAAGGTCAAGTTTTATCCAAGATAATAGTATGTTTCTTCATTTCTTTAATTCGTCTCTTATGTTCCTAGGTAGTCTATTAACACAATTCATATAGGTCTTGAATATTTCTTATTAGATTATTATTTGGTATTTCTCTTTTTTGTTGTGGTTGCTAATGCGAAAGAGATCTTTAATTTCACTTTACTTTTTAACTGGTTATGTTTTCCTTTTTAGTTTATATGACAGAAATTCATTGTTGTAAACTAATTTTTTGATTTGCCACATTACTAAATTCTCATTTCTTTTATGTCTAGTACTTCTCTTGAGTTTTTCCATGTAATGATTTTATGGCTATTTTATTCTCTTGTTTACATACATTAGCAACTACTTCCAGAATGTTACATAACAGTCTTACTAGTAGAAAATTTTGCCTTGACTTTAATGAAACTGAATCTAATATTTTACTAATTAAGCATCAGGCTATCATGCTGGCTTTTGATCTGAGATATAATTATCATATTGAGAAAGTATCTGTGATATTTTTGTTCTATTAAAGGATTTTAATCTATTGTGGATGTTGGATTTTATTAAAATGCCTTCTGGCACCTTTGAATATGATCACATGGTATTTCCTCTCTAACCTGTAGTAATTATATTTTGCTACCTTTGCACTTACTCCTGGTGTCTATTTTAAAATTTAGTGTTAGCATCACACTGGCTTTATAAAAAAAAATTAAGAGGTTTTCCTTTCTTTCTACTATGTGCTGGAAAATTTAACATCATTGGAATTATCTGGTCCTTGGAATTTGAAAGAATCTGTGAAATTGAGCCTGGCAATAAAATAATTTCTTGAATAGAACAAAGGGCAAATTTTTCCATTGGAAATGTATTATTCAATTAGTTAAAACCAATGAAAATTCTTAGAATTTTAATTCTTTGGGGGTAGTGAAAATGACTCACTTCTAGATTTAGTTAACCACAAAGAGTTTCCTATTTGTAGGCACAATGTAATGAAAGCTGAAGAAACTGCTTCAGTTTTCTTTGTAAAATTCTGTATTATTTTCTAAACATTTCCTGTTCATTAAAGAGAATGCAACTACTCCTTCTGTATTTCTCAATGGCAGCAAATTATTCTACTTAATAATTCTACCTTATTCTATAACAAGCTATTAGAAGGCTGAATCTAATAACTTTCACACTTACTTTTCCAGTTCCTCTTGCGAGTGTGCAAATGTACAGCTGGCTCCACGAGGGCATCCTCCTCTCTGCTTCATATCTCGACACATGTATGTTTTGTATTTGCTATGCTGTGGAGGCTAAAACCAAAATTAAAACATTAGACATTAAAAAAAAAGATGTAAATCTTATTTGCCATTTTAGAATCTTCATAATCTAGATGAATAATTCAGACTAATTCACACACTTATCTAGACTGCCCAGAGCACGGTGCTGGAAAGTCACCCCGTCCAAAGTCTCAGAGAATCCAAAAATAAATAAATTAAAAACAATTTAGTCCTGATTTTTCTGATATGTTGGTATTAATTCTCAAACATGAGTACTATATAAACTCTTCTTTTTTTTTTGGTGAGGAAGACTGTCCCTGAGCTAACATTTGTGCCCATCTTCCTCTAGGCTGTATGATCTTCTTTCTAGATTTTACAATGGACAAACCATTGGGGTTTAGGACTTCCAAATGTTTAAACTGTCTTCTAATATTTGTTTTGGACAATGTTCAGTACAGCTATACTTATAATTATGTTTCCTTACAACATACCACAAAGCTACAATAGGCCCTTTAACTGAAGAATATTCTGTAACCAATTCTTGACATGCAAAAGAATATATCAAGGACTTAAAATATCTCCAAAGGTACAAATGAAACTTATTATTTACAACTCAGGGATAAGGCAGGAGGACAGATTTGGGAGTTAATGAGATATCAAACAATATTAAGCTAAATTAAATTTAATGTATTTTTTCACTTATTGGCAGAACTTAAAGGTTAATATTTTTGTTACATTCTTCATGATGTCTAATGGAAGAGGGAGTTAAAAATAGGTTTTTAATTTCTTAACTATAAAATAAAGCTCTGATCTGTGCTTAGATTGATTAGGAAAATCTTATCAGTATTATTCTACTTAGCAGGACATTTTTTTTTTTTTTGTGAGGAAGATCAGCCCTGAGCTAACATCTGCCAATCCTCCTCTTTTTTTCCTGAGGGAGACTGGCCCTGGGCTAACATCCATGCCCATCTTCCTCTACTTTATGTGGGACGCTGCCACAGCATGACTTGACAAGTGGTGAGTTGCCGTGCGCCCGGGATCCAAACCGGTGAACCCCAGGCCGCCACAGCAGAGTGCACGCACTGAACCGCTTGCGCCACCGGGCCAGCCCCAGCAGGACGTTTTTAATATTTCTTGCCTCTCAAAGATAAAAGGAATATTGAATAATCAATTAATATTTACTTGAGCCAGATAAATTAATAACAATATTAACAAAGTTTCAATTTCTCAAGCTTATTACTGCAAAATACAATAGCTAGTGAAACTAACGTAAATCTTGAGGGTAAAATTAAATTATTGGGAGCAAAATGAAAAAGTCTAGGTTAAAGCTATTCTATTTTACTGCCATATATTTCATTTAAAAATATTTGAGGGGGCAGGCCCAGTGGCGCAAGCAGTTAAGTGCAAGCACTCCGCTGCGGCGGCCCGGGGTTCGCTGGTTCCGATCCCAGGCGCGCACCGACACACTGCTTGGCAAGCCATGCTGTGGGGGTGTCCCATATAAAGTGCAGGAAGATGGGCACGGATGTTAGCCCAGGGTCAGTCTTCCTCAGCCAAAAAAAAAAAAAAAGAGGAGGACTGGCAGATGTTAGCACAGGGCTGATCTCCTCACAAAAAAATAAATAAAAATATTTGAGGAAAATTTGGTTCACTGGCATAACAAACATTATAAATGAAAAATGTTAAACTACTAATACAGAAGAAGCATTTACATATACGTGAACAGTATTGGAGAGAGATGGCATTAGACTGGAAAGTAACACCTACTGTCAAACTGAAATGTAATAGTAACCAAATAGAATAATTTTATTTAAATGAAATAACCTTTAGCACAGAACCAAATGCTGCTATATCCGACGTGACAAATGATTCTAGCACAATATTAGACCAACAAGGATTATTTAATTTCAATGTTGTCAGATAAAATTACTAGGCTAATCCAGTAAACTGGCAGCTAACCAAGCTAAACTAATTTATAGTTTCTACAGTCAGAGTCTCAAAATATTCATGTCATCTTGTTGGCTTTGTTTGTGGCTGTAAGAATACCCACAGTAGCTTACTTTTAAGTTTCCAACATCTCCCTTACCTGCTGTTGATCTGCTCCTTTTTTGCTATGGTTCTGGATATAATCAACCAGCCCATGTACCACTGTACGCACAGCAACCAGCCCATTTTCTAGCTGTTCCCAAGTAGGAGGAGGAGCATCTACACAACAAATAAAAAAATTTTTTTAACTATGTTATTCAATGTTTTGCCCAGTATTAAATTAATAAAGAATTTAGTGTCAGCACTTTAGTGAAATCAAGTTAAAGTTCATACAGCTTCTCAGGTGATAGCTTATTCACCTAAACATCATTTTAAAGGAATGGATATATTCATTTAAAGCTGGGGTTGCGAACTAGAATAACTACAGGGACAGAGAAGGTAACATAAAGGAATTAAGTAGGCCAGATAATAAATGGCAATTTATTGCCATTAAACCCTTAGTATTGGAAATGACAATACAGAGTGACAGGGACTATGCTGAACTGCCAAGTATGTCTCACGCCTAAGGTTATGGCTACAATTCAACTTTAGCTGATTGTTGTTATGTGAAGATGCAAAGCTGGCACTACCAGATATACCACCAGGGAAAGCTGGTGGAAAGATATACCAGCGAAAGTTGAAATTTGAGATTCTTACGTAAAATTATCCAGTTTTTGAGTCTTGGTACCTAAAAAATTTAGAATATTGTGCAGACCAACACTATGTGAGCCAAACACAACTTAACTGTGGACTGCCTACAGTCAGCCAAATTGTAATGTCTATTTTGAAATTTTGTATAAATCAAGTATTGGTAAACTGAATGCTTAAAAAGTATAATAAAAGAACTATTATATAAAGCAACTCTGGTATACATCCTCCTCTTCGTTTAATAAGTATTTGTCTAGTGCCAGCACTGTGATTTTATAAAGGAAAAATTAACCATAAGGCTAAATACGAAATATTCTCTAAAAGAAATATAAAATGAAGTGAGAACACAGATGTAGAGATGACTTCCTGTTGGAGACACTGTGAAGGACTTCTAGGTGATGGCATTTGAACTAGGCTTTGAAGGACACGTGGAATTTCCACAGGGAAAAAGGATGAAGAGGCAGAGAAGGTGAAGAGAACAGTCATACAAAAAAGTATTTTTTGCAACACCTATTAAGTCCCAGGTATTGTTTCTAGTTGCTGCAGAAGCAGTAGCAATCAAAACAGATATCCCTGTTACATTCAAGGAGAGGAGCCAGACAATAAATAAGATAAATAATCAAAATACAAAGTATTTAGATAATGATGAGTTGAATAAATAGAGCAAAAAAGGGAGTGGGAAAGTATGTGTAAAATTTTAGACAGGGTAACCTGAGAAGGCCTCCTTGAGAAGGTTACATTTGATTAAAGACCTGAAAAAAGGGTCTGATAGTGTGCCTTGTGGATATATTAGAAGAAAAACATTTCTAGGAAGAGGGAAGAGTAAGTGCAAAGGCTCTGATGTGGGAGTGCACCTGGCACGTTCCATGTGATGAAACAGGAGAGGAATGAATTAGGTGGAAAAAGAGTAGGAGACGAGGCTGGAGAGAGGTAAAGGAAGACCAGATCATGTGAGGCCCAGCAAGTCATGGAAAAGGTTTTGGCTTTTACTGAGTAATGGAAAGCACTGGAGAATTTTTGAGCAGAGGGGTAACAGGATCACTCTAGCTCCTATGCTGAAACCAGACAGAAAATAGGAGGTTATTCCACAATCCATAGAGAGAGACGAGGGTGGTAGCAGTGAAGATGATAAGTAGAGATTCCAGATGGACTTTAAAGGTAGGGCCTACAAGACATGCTGATAAATCATATGTGCCTTATATGCGAAAGAAGAGCTGAGGATATCTCCAAGGTGTTTGGACTAAGGAAATGGAAGGATGGAGCTGCCACTAACAGGAATGGGTGTGTGGGGGGTGGTTTGGAACTCACTTTTGAACAGATTAAGTTTGAAATTATTATTAGATATTCAATTAGAGCTATTGGATATTGAGCAGACAGGTAGATATACAAAAGAATTCAAGAAGAAAGTCTGGGCTAGATATCCTATATTTCACAGATTCTAAAACATACCATCAATCATAACACATACCATTATGTGCCACCGAAACAGAAAAAAGACTGCTAATTAAATCATCATACCACTGACTGTACAAATGCACCCCAATCTCAGAAATGCTAAGATCTGAAAAAGATGTGAACTTCAGGACTGATGAAATATAGTAACTTTGTGAGTCAAATAAATACTGTTTAAAGCCATGAGACTAGATGAGATTATCTAGGGAATGGGTATAGAGAGAAAAGAGAAGAGATAAAAGGATTAAACTCTGGGAGCATTCCAAAGGTTAGAGGCTATGGAGGAAAAAAAAAAAAGGTTAGAGGCATTGGAGATAAGGAGAAATCAGCAAAGGAGGCTTAGAAGGAGGGTCCAATAAAGAAGGAAGGAAACTAGGAGTGTGTGGTGGCCTGGAAGCCAAGTGAAGAAAAAGTGTTACAAGGAGTAGAGAGTCAACAACAATGTTAAATGCTGCCAACAGGTCAAATACAAAGTCATTTGTGACTTTGTCAAAAGCGGTTTTGATTGAGTGGTAGAGACAAATGCCTGATTGAAGTGAGTTCAAGAGAATGCTATAAAAAGGAGAGAAATGGAGTGAGAGATGCATGGCAAATGGTGTCAAAAGTGTGTTATGAGAGGAATAATAGTACGTTTTGTATGTTGTTAGAAATACTCTAGTAAAGAAGGAAAACTGATAAGAAACAGGATATGGAAGGGATATACTTAAGATGATATTAGTACATGAGGAGAGAGGGTGGCTTTAGCCAGGAGTATAGTTTATTGTTAGGACACAAGTAGAGCAGAATATATTGGCACTGATGCAGGAAGATAAGTTGGTGGTTGATGGGGTGGTGAGCAATCTTTTGATTGCGCAGAATGATTAAAGCACAGAAGTGAAAAAAAATCACTGTGTTATAGGAATAGATCTGATCTGGTTTGATTAAGTAATTTTGGTAGTACGCCTACAAAGGTAGACTGATAAGAAATTAGAGGGCTCTGAATGCCACAGTCAAGAATTCCAAACTTTATTCTATAAGCAATGGGGTGTCACTGAAAGTTTATGAGTGTAGACATAAGATCAGAGATGTGATTTATTTTGCAGCAGTAAGTAGACTGGATTGGAAGAATTAAAAGAGTAGAGGAAAATGGAAGGCATTTAGTCTCAGGAAAAGGAACGAGGCCCTCACTAAGGCAGTATGAATAGGCATGGGATACAGGCATATTGTGAAAGAAGAACAGAGAGCTCCTGTTGTCTGAAATGGTATGTAGAGCAAGTGCAAGGGGAAAAGATATGAGGTGAGACACAAGACTTAGGTTTTAAGCTTACATACCTCAGAGGAGGAGGTCATTTACACAGAGACAGAACACAGGAGGAAGAGCAGGCATCAAGTGAAGATGAGTTTGCTTTGAAACACAGAGAGAGATGATGGAGACTCTCAGAAAGCATTTGGGAAGTTGGGAGTAATGAAGAGATATAGTGATAGAGATATTTGGGAGTCTATTATCTATAAAGAGATAATATCTGATGCTGGGAATGAATGACCACCATCAACAGAGAGTACAGAGAAAACAAAATTCCAAGCACACACCAGCCTACTCTCTAGTGGGCAGGAGAGGAAAGAGTTGTCAAAACAAGACAGAAGCAGCATTCAGGCAGGTTAAAAGAGAACCATGAGACTACAAAAAGATAAGGTATTGAGAGAGTTTCTACATCAATGAAGCGGTCAGGATCATTATCAAATGCTGAAGACAAATCAGGTAATTTAAGGACTGAGAAGAAGCCTTTGAAATTAGAAACTGGGAAATTACTAGTGAATGTTGAGAGTCTTAGTTCAGTAGTAGTAATAAACACAGGGACAGCAATAGGATACAAGCTAAAACACCTTAGATGTAAGTATTATTATGTGAGAAATAGAAGGCTGGGTGATTTTCAAGTCAAGGAGAAGGAGCACGAAAAGGGTTGACAAAGTAAAGATGCAAGAGAGGATACTTGATGGAACGAGATAACGTAGAGAAAGAAAAAAACAGGGCCGAGAAAATGCAACTAAGGACATATGATACAGAAAAAAATGAGAAAACTTGAGTTCTGTCAAAAGAGATGAGAATGGTAAAATACAGCACAGTTTTGTGATGAGAGAAAGAGAAAACATAAAGGATCCCAGAGAGAATCTATTTTCCTGGTGAAGTGAGCAGTACAGTAAAAAGTATTAAATAAATATTAATTTAAGTAATAAAGAGACAGATGGACAAGATTGGGGCCAGAAACTTAAATACTGTAGAAAAGATCTAGAATAACTATTCTGAGAAATTCTAGAGTAATGCAACAAAAGATAATTAAAAGAATCACTGAGCAGCACTAAGGCACACAGGATAGTCCATTAATTTCCCCTGGATTTACCTGGACTAGGGTCGATGTTTGCTAATAGCTCCAAATGGGGTCTTAGGCGGTTCAAGTTTGCTGGATCGCCAGTCCGCTGGAGAGCAATTGTTAGTTCCTGAACACTTTGTGCAAAAGAGGCTGGGGTCTGTAACTTAAAAAAGATAAACATTAACTTTCCCAAAGGCCAGATAATCCTTTTTAAATAAAGATTATTTACAATATCACAATCATTTCTGCAATTTATTAAATTTAATTTTTATCCTCCCACACATCCCACACTTTGGCCACACTGGATTGCCTGCTACGTGAACAAACCCCACACTTCTCTGCATCCACAGCTTGGCATATGGTATACTCTCTCACCTCTGCTGTCACAGTCCTCAAATGTGAGCCTTTCTCAATTCCTCAATTTGGAAGTATTTTTTCCATCTTATGTTCTTACAACACTATGTTAGTTTGGCTCTTGGGCTCCTTCCAAACAACTGAAATTTGGAAATATAGTCTAGAGATTATGTTCTTGCTAATATACAATAGCACCTGTTATATGGACTAAATAATTTCAAAAGACCATTCTAGCTCAAAGAAATCCTTAATGTGGTTTCGGATTCTTAGAAGCTATCAGGTTGGGGCTCGCCCGGCGGCGCAAGCGGTTAAGTGCGCGTGCTCCACTGCAGCGACCCGGGGTTCGCCGGTTCGGATCCCGGGCACGCACTGACGCACTGCTTGGCAAGCCATGCTGTGGCAGCGTCCCATATAAAGTGGAGGAAGATGGGCACAGATGTTAGCCCAGGGCCAGTCTTCCTCAGCAAAAAAGAGGAGGATTGGCAGATGTTAGCACAGGGCTGAGCTTCCTCACAAAAAAAAAAAAAACAAAGCTATCAGGTTGTGTATTTTCCTAAGGCTTAATGACACACATTCTTGCATTACCTCCCTAAGTTGGCCATACACATGACCTTTAATAGGGAAAAAAATTGATTATGTGATAGTAACTAAGGGTTCTTACTTGGAAACATTTAGCTCTCTATGTAGTTTATTAATATGGATGAGAATTTTTCTCCCCCAAAAGGACCTTCTATAAAAGAAAAGGTAATTTAAAAAAAAAAAGCATACATTTAAGAAAAAAAGGAAAATAACACAACTATCATCAGAATGGTGACATTCTTTTATTCAATTTTTTCATCTTTGCATGTTTTTAACATTCTTACAATCAGCCATTTATAAACTTATGATTTTGGCTACCATTAATATTATAACAAAAGCATTTTTTTAATTGCTAACCAATTTTACTATGAAATATTACCAAAAAAAGTAACTAATATAATGACAATATCCACGTATCCACCACCAAGACTTAATAAGAATATCTCACTAACATTTTTTTTAAATTAAATGAAATTTATTAGCTGAAGACAGTATCTGTCCTGATATAACTATAATTTTAATGGCCATATAACAGTGCTCCGAGTACAGAGATCTTAACTTCTGTAATCATCCCCGTATTTTCTCGTTTATAAATAATGTTGCAATTAACACCTTTGAGCTCATAACCTTTTTGAAGTATTTTAAGGATCATTTTCTTAAAATAAATTCCTGAGAATAGTAAGTTTGGTCAAAGGACATGAATATTTTGAGTTTTTATTCACTGACAAATTGCTTCCTGAAAGATCTGTAATGCATTTAACAAACCATCAGCAATATATGAGAGTATATTTTTTTACTAATTTAACAAGCAATATTTGGTATGTCACTGTTTTAAATGTGTATTTAATTATTATTGGGACCTAATTTTATCCCATTAATTAGATATATTTCCTCTTTGTGAACTATTAATTTATGTTTCTTTATCTATTAGTTTACTAGGCTATTGCTTTTCTTATCACTTTTAATAAATTCTCTATTTGCATGGTCCAATACAGTAGCCACTAGCAACACGTGGCTATTTAAATTTAAATTAGTTAAATAAAATAAAAATTTTAGTTCATCAGTTGCACAAGTCACACTTCAGGTGCTGAATAGCCATGTGTGGCTAGTGATCACCATATTGGACAGTGCATATACAGAACATTCCATTATCACAGACAGTTCTATTGGTGTATATAATAAGAAGATGTCACATACACGGCAAAGTTTGTTTACCAGCTTGTTGCATGAAAGTCTCTGGATAGTAAATTCAAATTATTGCTCATGATGTGAGAAAATTATTACAGCATAAACACCTAGTTATATAGTCTAGTTCAGACAAGAAGGTCAACCTCCTTGTAGAACCTTTATAAAAGCAAGCCAAGTTTCTCTTCAGAGGGAGAAAGCTACTCCTTTAAGAGATCATTACTAAGGTTTCAATACATTATAACCAATCGGTTGCATAATTTCAGACCCAGGAGTTGTAGGTAAAGTTTGGTTTAAGGTATCTAGGGAAGACTTATAGGACAGAACAAATAACACACATTATACTGAAAATTATGCACCAAGCTGCTATAAAACACATTTCCCACTTCTCCTTTGACATTAATCTACTACTTATTCAAAGAATTCTATCTTTGGGAATAGCAAAAAAAAAAAAAAAGAGGGACAGAACAGTATGGAAAGAGGTTTAGTGGTTAAGAACATGGATTCCAGAGTCAAAATGCCCAAGTTCAAATACAGCTCTATCACTTATTACCTCTGTGATCCCGGAGAAACACACCTAACCTCTGTCTCTCTCTCTATAAAAGGATAATATAGGGGTGTTGAGAGGATTAAATGAATTATTTAAAACCACCAGACACACAGTAAGGTCTCACTAAGTGTTAAATATTATTACATTTAGGCCATTCTTACATCTTGATCTTATTTCTCTAAATTAAATGTAGTGTGGACTCTAATGTATAATCATCTCTGTGCTTGTAAGTATTTAAGGTAAAACAGTAAAAATTAAATACTATCATTGAACATAATATATTTACATGGCTCTTTAAGACTTTTTAATAGCACTTTCATGTATTTCACATTGAACTGTAACAAAAACAGTTATAGTATTACTCCAGTTTTAAGAGAATTAAATATAGCTCTTGGAGTCAGAAATAAATAATAGAGCCTGACCTAAAATTCATGTGTACCCTAGTGATCTTTTTATCATAACAAAAAATAGATAAAAGTAGAAATAAGTTTACTGAAAAGCTGATCAAACTTAGAATGAATGGTAACTTATGTGAAATTATTCTGGTTGAGAATCATAAGAAACCTCAGTGTATACATCTTCCAGACCATTAAATGGCTGCTACAGGAAGGCAATAAAGGCATTTAGAAAATGGGTTTAACTAACACAATGATCAAAACTCAGAGAACAATAAAAGAAGGGAGAGACGTAATGATCGAAGAAATAGAAATAGAGATGTGAGACTCTCAAAGGAATATGCGAGAGTGCTGGATAAAACATTATAACACTAGTCAAATCTTATATGAACAATGTCAGTTATACCTCAATTTAAAAAATCTTTATATAAACAAACTGGTATTATGATGTGACTAGTTACAACATGACCCTCGGCTACAGAAAATATAATTTACAAGAGCCTGACATATAGTGATCATTTTAATATACATTTTTCCAACAAATCAATTACCAAGACTCCAAGATTAGTCAAAGAAGTAAGAAACAAAAAAGGGTCTACCTTGTCAATAATGGACTGCATATGAGATTTGTGAGACTGGTCTCCATAAAGCAAAGAGGACCATTGGTCTGGTGCAATTCGTAAGCCTGCTTCCATCGCAATCTGCACTATCTGGGAGTCATGTTCTCGCCGCAGAGCTTCATAGGTTCTAAATTCTTCTTTCAGCTGCATCAAAGAAGAGTCTTCATCACGTTTGGTGACCTAATAAGACACATATAATCTCATAATGAGGTAAGAAACAAAATTGGTTTATAGTTTATATGACCACATACAGATAAACTAACAGATAATTTTTAATGTAACAAACAAATTTCTTTTAGCAACAATAGCAAGATTAAAATGGAACACATCGTTATGCCTATAAAACATTTCCCCCTTTATAGATGTCAAAATCTTCTGAATAGGTCTTACAGAAAGAAAGAATGAAAGAGTATGTGCTGGAACGAAATCCAAAGATTGAACAGACCTTAACACATATACACAATTTAAACTTTATGTGTGTGTAAATGTATTTTTGAAAAGAAGAAAATACTCGTACGAGAACAATTATTCTAAAAAACAATTTATGTTTCTTCTCCATAACTGTGGATTATTACGCAAGGACCTGCCTGGCATTGAGCTAGCTGGCACTCATACCTGAAAGAGCTTCAGATGCTGGTGTGATTCTAAAGACGACTAATTTGTACTTGGCTTAATTCTCCATGGAGTTTTATAGGGTGGGCCACCATCAGAAAGTGTAAATTCTGAGATGCTGGACTAGAATAATCATAGTGATGATAATAATATCTTTTAGTAATAAAGATAATTAACATTTATCGAGCACTTAGTATGTGCCAGTCAGTGTGTTGTTACCTTATTAACCATTATACTGACTTATTAACTCATTTAATGCTCTAAACTTGTTGAGGAAGGTACTATTGATATTACCCCAAATAATTCACATTTTGAGTCAAGCTGAATTTAGTCTAAAGGCTTAACAAATCAAAGTAAAATAATTAATTCTAGTCTAGGATCACCTATATCCTAACATATTTTGCCCTGTTGACCTTTTATTTCCGTTAGGACTCAAATTACTCTAGTAGAAAATTCCCATTTTTTTTCCTCCCACCAAAGAAACTACAGACTATTTTAGTCAAGACTTCTAGGTCATATTGACATTATATTTAAAAACGTATTCTTCCATTCTTATTACAAGAAGGTCTAACTTAAATTTTGTTAGGTATGTCCATAGAAAGACCAAATAGATTAAAAAATCAAGAACTATAATCACAAAAACTAAATATATTTCGACAGTATTCAAAGGCAAGTCAAAAGACCAAATGCATATGTGTATGTATGAAAACATCCTCTCAGTATAGGCTAAACCTCATTAAAATGTGGAACATGCTTTCCATATGATATACTGGTTCCCTGGCTCTCAAAACTCTCGTTAACTAAAAACAATCAAGGATTTCCAAGAGATGCAATGTCTAAAGTCCTGGAACTATACTGTACTAAGAATGGCCAGAATTATCCCACAGCTTGAAGAAGGTTTTCAAATGGAAATAAAAGAAATGCTAAAAGGACACAGTAAGAACACAGCTATAAGAACACAGCTATATGCAAAGAAGAATGGAAAATGCAGTCTGATTTGAGTTCCATGAGGAAGATGAAATGGGTTTTGATAGACACTTAACACAAACTCTGCCATAGGGAATCAAGTTTACAATAAGAGAAGATAAACCTTTTCATGATTGAGAGTGTAGTACAAACTACCACCAAGAGAAGAAAGCAGGTGGACAATGAAATAAAGGGAAATAATCATGACCCAAATAAAAAATAATTGGATGTTTACAAATTTCCAATTTTTTTTTTTTTACTATTAATGCTTTTAATTAGGATTGAGAGAGGTTCACTTGGTGGATATTCTGAGCTCCTTTTTTCTTCACAGAGGAAGGCTGGATCTCCTTTTCTTTCTTTTCATTTTTTAAGCTTCCTATACTGTATCTGTCTGGTGCTGTTAATGGAGAGAGAACAAGTAACACCGGAAGCAGACAGACATTCTGAAATGTAGTCTGGATTACATGGTACAATCATGTTATTACAACCACTATAACGAATGTGAGTTATTTAGGGACAATCTGGACCAGCTGGAGTTATTTTGGCTAGAGGCTGTGACAGCTCCAGAGGTACCTAAGAAAAACGAGAAGGGTGGGTACAGACCTGGAGTCCACACTCCATTTTCAGTATATAATCTGACTCTAGAAAGAAACAGAGTAATTTTGGCATTTAGCGAGGGCTTTTAAAAATATTTTTAAATTAAATCTGTTTGCTCTCCTATTGATTTCGTGAACCATTTTATCCTTCTCAAAAAAAGAGAGAAAAGAATATAGTAGGATGGTAAATGTGGGATTTTTTTAGTTTGAGTGTCAGATGAGGGAATGTGGTGACCTCATGAATAAATTTCCTTATAGCCTGTATGAATTAACGATTTTTTTTAGACATGCTTCCCTGGTCTATGAAGTACTGGTTGTGTTGTGTCAGAAGCAAGAAGCCTTGACCTTAAGAAGTCAGGAAAACAGAATGAACAATAAATCACACACAGTTGGCACCAGTGTTTGAATTGGTGCTGATTCAGTCTGGGATACAAAAGAGTATGTCCAGCATTACTATATATCCTGAAGCCAAAACGGCAAATGGAGCTCCAGTACTGTGCACAGAGAATTACATCAGGGCAAGTAGCCAAATAAAACTTATTCCTGTTTCCATGACTCTCTTCAGACCAATTTTGCTTATAGTCTTGGTGGAAAACTGACATAGCTTATTAGTCTCTTCAAATACAAAAATCTATAAGCCTTGGTTTGATCTATTGTTGTTCAATATTTAACATACGAAATTTAATACAACAAGATTTAACTTTAATAGGACAACCATCTACATTTTTTTTTTAATTTTTTTAAATTTTATTTATTTTTCCCCCAAAGCCCCAGTAAACAGTTGTAGGTCATAGCTGCACATCCTTCTAGTTGTTGTATGTGGGACACGGCCTCAGCATGGCCAGAGAAGCAGTGCATCAGTGCACGCCTGGGATCCAAACCCGGGCCGCCAGTAGCAGAGCGCGCACACCTAACCGCTAAGCCACGGGGCTGGCCCTACATTCTTTAAAAGAAAAATTGTTGGGGCCAGCCCAGTGGCAGAGTGGTTAAGATCGCATGCTCTGCGGGTTCAGATCCCAGGCGCAGACCTACACGCCGCTCATCAAGCCATGCTGTGGCAGCATCCCATATACAAAATAGAGGAAGACTGGCAACAGATGTCAGCTCAGGGACAACCTTCCTCACCAAAAAAATAAAAATAAAAATAAAAAAAACGGGGCCAGCCCAGTGGTGTAGCAGGTAAGGTTCACATGCTCTTGCTGCAGCAGCCTGGGGTTCGCCAGTTCGAATCCTGGGCGTGGACCTACGCACCGCTCATCAAGCCATAAGGCGGCATCCCACACAGAGCAACTAGAAGGATGTACAACTATGACCTACAACTATCTACTGGGGCTTTGGGGAGAGAAAAAAAAAAGAAACAATGGATATATATGTCAATTATACCTCAATAAAGAAATAAATTTAAAATAAATAATAAATAAAAAAAGAAAAGAAAAATTGCTGAAAAGATACAGGCAACTTTATTAAACTCAAACTTTTACTACTTAAGTTTGGGGAAAGGACAATATTTCCTTTTAAGCTGAAATTTTGCACAGGTTCATACCTTGAAGCAGGAGGCTCTATAAAGGAGCTGGACAACATGCCCAATGCTAGTTTTAGAGGCTTGAGGAAACCGTGGCTCCAACCTTTGCACCACAAAGAGAACCAATACTTTTCTTGACAAAGCAGAACCATCTTCTAAGGCAAGGAGAACCAGCTTTAGGGCTTCCTCCTGCATTGCTAGGAAAAGTTGGGCAAAATCAAAATTCATCATGTGCAGAGATAAGATAAATCCACTTATGAGAAGGGCAGTATTCAATAATTTCTGCAGGTACCACTTAATTAATGGGCAACACAATAACAGATATTCACAGTTACACTTTTTAACGATTTTGGGGCAATTTTGTATTAGACCCCATATATTTTATTTAAGAAAGCAGATAAACTATTTAAGAAAAACTATCAAAAATGAATAAACTTTTGGCATTAAGAGAAACGTTTTAAGTGCTGAGAAAAACTGACACGGAATTACCCAAGCCATAACCGTCAAGTGGGCTACTGCTTGATAACAACAGAATATTGCAAAGAACTAGCCTCTGTACATCCCTTATAGTTGCTACATCATACTTTTAAATTACTAGTATAGTAAATATCAAACTTGAATTATATACCTGGTCCAAGGAACTGGCAGCCCCTAGCCCTGACTGCTGCCCAAAGATTGGAAGAGAGTTGCTGAGGATTCTGGTGCTGGAGAATGAGCTCTGTAACTGTTCGTTCACCTAAAGATCGCGCTGCCCTCATGGCACGAATCCTGCCTTCTTCTTCCACTAGCTGGCAGTGGACCAGAGTCACCAGCTTTCTCTGCATTGGGCGACTCAGAACACTCTGAGTAGTGCTATTCAGACCCACTCCTTTAAAAGAGAGCAAAAAGTTATTTCTAGAGCAAAAAGTTATTTCTAGGTTTACAACGCAATTTTAGAGTCCAGGAAAACTTCCTCTGATGGGCTAACTGACTTATGAGTATGTGAACAGTTCTGGGTTCTACTATATTTAAAATAAACAATAAACAAAATTACACAATTGAAGCCTAATTTACATGTTACATATGATTATTTTTTTACATTTTACATATTACTTATTTACATATTACTTTACATAAAAGTATACAAAAGCTTTTATCTCATGCAAATATAACACTCACTATGACATTAAATAGACCATTATTCATTTTAATCACAGAGGAATAAAGAAAAAAAGGCCAAATATTAATCATCAGTTTAAGATCCAAAACTTGAGGTTATTAACAGTTCTGGCATATTATTTCATAGTGGTTAATCTTACCTTCCTAATGAAATAACAAGCTGTAACGGCAAGGCAGTAACAGCAACTTCCAATTTTATTCCACCCCCTATAGCATACCACATAAAACTGGATTGAAGGCAGACAATTCAGAGGTGTGAAATGATGGGAAGCCCTTCTGAAACCACTAGTGTACTTATACTTACTTCCATAACTCATTCAAATAATGTTTCCAACATCACATAAACTCTAAATTCACTACTTTATTTGATGTGGTTTGTAATGATATTACTTAGCACCAATGGGTTTGGTTTACAGTAAGTAAATGAATTTCATTAATATTCACTTAAAGCCACAATTTTTAGGGTAATAAAAGCATCTTTAATAAAGATTTTCTTAGCATAGATAATTGCATCTGATTTACCTCTAGCACTGCTGAGTGGTTTCAGGTACAATGCTAATTCTTCTACACATTTCTTGGCTTCCTCATAATGCTTTGTATCTTCAACCCCACTACACAAAGTAATGGGCTGCTGTTCTGGGACCTAGAAGTCAAAAGGAAAGGTCTGTGTCAGTGCTCACTAATTAATTAACACTGGTAACATCAAAATTCCCACTAAATTTACTAAATCCTTTCAAAAGATCTTTTCTATACACACACACACAAAATTTATCGCATTTTTGGGGTTTTGTTTTGTTTCTGTAACAGCTTTATTGAGATATAATTTGCATACCATATAATTGACCCATTTAAGGTACATAATTCAATGGTTTTTAGTATAGTCACAGTTGTGTAATCATCACCACAATTTTAGAATATTTTCATCACCTCCACTAGAACCCTATACTCGTTTAACTACCACTCCTCCCATTTACCCTCCCAACCCCCCACCAACCCTAGGAAAACACTAATCTGTTTTCCGTTTCTATGGATTTGCCTGTTTTGGACATTTCATATAAACATAATCCTAGAATCATACAATAACTTCCAAAGTGGCTGTACCATTCTGCATTCCCACTAGCAATAAATGAGAGTTCCTGCTACTCCACATCCTCACCAGCATTTGGTGTTGTCAGTATTTTGCATTTTAGCTATTCTAGTTGGTGTGTAGTGGTATCTCGTTGTTGTTTTAATTTGCAGTTCCTTATTGACAAATGCTGAGCAACTTTTTTTTTTTTTTTTAGTGAGGAAGACTGTGCTGAGCTAACGTCTGTGCCAACCTTCCTCTATTTTGTATGTGGGTCACCACCACAGCATGGCTTGACGAGCATGTGTAGGTCCGTGCCTGGGATCCGAACTCTTGAACCCTGGGCCACCTTAGTGGAGCGTGTGAACTGAACCACTACGCCACCAGGTCAGCCCCCTGAGCAACTTTTTATTTGCTCATTTGCCCATTTGATATATATCTGTATATCTTCTTTGGTGAGGTGTCTGTTCAGATCTTTGCCCACTTTATTTTCTTTTTTTGTGAGGAGATCAGCCCTGTGCTAACATCTGCCAATCTTCCTCTTTTTATTGCTGAGGAAGACGGGCCCTGGGCTAACATCCATGCCCATTTTCCTCCACTTTATATGGGATGCCGCCACAGCGTGGCTTGCCAAACAGTGTGTCGGCGCGCACCTGGGATCTGAACCGGCGAACCCCGGGCCGCCACAGTGGAGCGTGCGCACTTAACTGCTTGCGCCACCGTCTCTGCCCATTTTTAAATTGTGTTCTTTTTATTATTGAAATGTAAGAGTCCTTTATATATGTTCTCAATACAAGTTTCTTATTAGATATATGATTTACAATTTCTTTCTCCCACTCTGTGGATGGTTCTTTCACTCTCTTGACAGTGTCCTTTGAAGCACAAAGTTTTAAATTTTGATTTAGTTCAACTTATCTTTTGTTCCTTGTGCTTTTGGTGTCATATCTAAAAAACCACTGCCTGCTTCAAGGTTATGAAGATTCAAGCCTATATTTTCTTCCCAGAGTTTTGTAGTTTTAGCTCTCACATTTAGCCTTTCATCCATTTTTGAGTTAATTCTTGTATAACAGTGTGAAGTAGGGGTCCAAATTCATTCTTTTGCATTTAGATATCCAGTTTCCCCAGCACTATTTGTTGGAAAGACTGTCCTTTCCCCACTGAATGGTCTTGGCAACTTTGTCAAAAATCATTTGACCATATATGTGAGTTTACTTCTGGACTGTCTACTCTATTCCATTAATCTAAATGTCCGTCTTTATGCCAGTACCACACTGTCATATCACTGTAGCTTTGCAGTTTCAAAATCAGGAAGTGTGATTCCTCCAACTTTGTTCTCTTTTTTCAAAACTGTTTTGGCTATTTGGGGTCCCTTGTGATTCCATATGAATTTTAGAATGAGGTTTTCTATTTTCGCAATAAAACACCATTGGGATTTTTTTTTCCCTCAAAGCCCCAGTAGATAGTTGTATGTCATAGATGCACATCCTTCCAGCTGCTGCACTTGGGACGCGGCCTCAGCATGGCAGGAGAAGCGGCGCGTCGGTGTGTGCCCCGGATCTGAAGCAGGGCCGCCAGCAGTGGATGGAACGCACTTAACCGCTAAGCCACGGGTCCGGCCCACCATTGGGATTTTGAAAGAGCCTGCTTTGAAACTGTAGATTGGTTTGGGTAGTACTGTCATCTTAATAATATGTCTGCCAATTCATGAACATGTGATGTCTTTCCATTTATTTATGTCTTCTTTAATTTCAGTAATGTTCTGTAGTTTTCAGTATACAAGTCTTTTACCTCCTTCGCTAAATTTATTCTTAAGCATTTTATTTTTTTTGACGCTCCCGTAAGTGGAGTTGGTTTCTTAATTTCCTTTTGGATTGTTCATTGTTAGTGTATAGAAATGCAACTGATTTTTGCATGTTCATTTTGTATACTGCAACTTTACTTAATTCATTTATTAGCTCTAACAGTTGTTTAATGGAAATCTGTGGGGTTAAAATAATGGCTATTATGCATTAAAATGTCCTATCCTCAAATTTCATAAACATTAGTTGTTTCAGTTAAGATATGACAAGGTCTTAATCATTTCGTACAAAAAGAATTAGTTCATTCTTAAACAACTTTATGAAAAAGAAGTAAGCCTTGGTTATTTGTTATTAAAATACTGTATTTCTAAAATTGTTGTCCCCAATAAGTCTATTTTTTAAATGTTTCCAAAACACCATACTGGAATTTTCGAAGTAAGAGGAGAAATGGGGGCCGGCCCCCCAGCTTAGTGGTTAAGTGCTCGCGCTTCGCTACTGGTGGCCTGGGTTTGGATCCATGGCGCGCACCGACACACTGCTTGTCCAGCCATGCTGAGGCGGCGTCCCACATACAGCAACTAGAAGGATATGCAACCATGACATAGAACTATCTACTGGGGCTTTGGGGAGAAAAAGGGAGAAAAAGGAGGAGGATTGGCAATAGATGTTAGCTCAGGGCTGATCTTCCTCACAAAAGAAAAAAAAAAGGAGAAATGATTAGAAAATCAAAAATTAAGTACAGGAAGAAAATAAAAAGAATCAATTGCACTTTCCCTTTTGACAAATATTTTGTAGTATTTTTGGTGACATCATCAAGATAGGTGTGTAAATAAAATAAGTTTTCCTTCTGAATAAGCTGTTCTAGAACTGCTCTCTTTATCTACAACATACATAATATCAATCTTCCCTATTTTTTAGCAGCTTATAGGAAGACTGATCTAAAAATATTAGTTAGGCTAGATCCAAAGTTCCAGTATATTAATTCATAAAGTGATTTACAGTAAACATATGGTACTTCAGACTCACACTATGCAAATTAATTTAGTGAGGGATTATTTAAGTGAATCATATCTAGCTCTCAAAAACCTGCCTCCCTTGGCTTTGTGAAACCTTCTAAGGATACTGATCTCTAATTTCAGAATACTGACATAAAACTCTCACAGTATTACTTTCAGAATTATCAGACTAACTTTTATATTTAGATACTAAGGGATATTTGCTACAACTCTTAAATAAATGGTTCCCAAAGGCCGTGCTCTACAGTTTTTGTCACCTTCCCTCATCTTCCATTACAGTTAGGGTCTACTACGAAAACTGTCTGCAGCAGCTTCACTTTTCCTATTAAGTAAAATGCAATGGTTTTATAATATTTTCCTCAATCTTAAGAGGTCCTTGTGACTTACCTTTAGGTTTCTCTAGTGATCTGAATAGCTAAGATTGTTAAGAAAGCCTGACTACCAGATTAAATGGATGTTACTATACTATGACCGAGAAACACTGTACTACCATAATACATCTCCTAACATACTGAAATACAGGATTTGCACTGTGCTGAACAGAATTTTATCTATTTAAATAGAAGGCAATGCTATCCAATTTAATTCAACACGTTTCTCTCAGGAGGAAAATATACACACAGAGAAACTAAAATGTATAAGCCTCCCATCTTACCTGAGCACCCACTAGCTGCAGCAATGCTGAGTTCACGGGAAGGAGCTCAATGTCTGTATTGATAGTGGTCTGGTCAAATGGGCAAGCCTTGCGGTGAAGTTTATTCAGGCACATCTTGCAGACAGTATGGCCACAACCCAAACTGATGGGCTTTCGAATTGTTTCGTCAAAAGTCTGAGTGCAAATTGGGCAGGACAGGAAATCCGTCCACTGTGGAGCTTGTACAGGCATTGCTTCTGGAGTTACAATTCACTAACAGACACACACACACAAAATCTAAAGCAAAGATTCCACTGGAATCAAAATCTTTGAAAAAAGTTTATCTTTTTTTTTTTAAATATCTTCTGTAGATACAGTCAGCACATAGTGTGAAATATAACCTGGAAAACAAAGAAAAAGAAAAAAAATGAGTGTCTTCCTTTTCAATTAAACTGCACGTTCCCACCCTACTGCCTATACCTACAACCTTTTATACCACCATACTCCATCTTTTTGCACTTTTACAGAATTAGAGCCATAATAAAACAATTAGTCTCATCCCCCCATTTTAGAGATGGGGAGTAGATCCCAGAAAAATGAAATAACTTGCCAAAGATGACACCTGAAGTTAGTAATAATGTTAAATCCAGGACTTAAGTCTCTCAAGTTTATCTAAGTCTATGATGGTTTTATATTTAAAAATTACCCTTTTTACGGTGACTAATAATGTTCTGTTTCTTGATCTGTACACCAAGTTATATGAATCTGTTCAGCTGTAAAAATTTATCAAGCTCTACACTTAGGTACACTTATATTACACTTCAATAAAAAGTTTTTAAAAATTGGCCTAAAATATAAACTACCCTAAAATACTTTATCATAAAATTTGGCGTGGGTAACGAGATGAGACCATGGTATTTTTTAAGGTTTATTTTTAATGCTTTCAGATATTCATAAGAATTTTATATACTGGTAGATATCTTTAAGCCACTGGCAGAGCCTATACTTGTTGCTATAGTGTGTTGTGTTAGAACAACATAGTTAAAATTATTATTATTATTATTATTTTATAATTTTATTTATTTATTTTTCCCCCAAAACCCCAGTAGATAGTTGTATGTCATAGTTGCACATCCTTCAATTGCTGTATGTGGGACACAGCCTCAGCATGGCCAGAGAAGCGGTGCGTTGGTGCACGCCCGGGATCCGAACCCGGGCCGCCAGCAGTGGAGCGCGCGCACTTAACCACGAAGCCACGGGGCCGGCCCTAAAATTATTTACTTCAAAAGTTTTTTGAATTCCCAAACTTAAGAATGATAGAACACAGGCCGGCCCCGTGGCTTAGAGGTTGGGTGCGCGCGCTCCGCTGCTGGCGGCCCGGGTTCGGATCCTGGATGCGCACGGTCGTACAGCTTCTCCCGCCATGCTGAGGCCGCGTCCCACATGCAGCAGCTGGAGGGATGTGCAACTATGACATGCAGCTGTCTGCTGTGGCTTTGGGGGAAAAATAAATAAATAAAATTATTTTTAAAAAAATGATAATTATAGTTAACCATAACTCACATATAATCAAATTTCACTGTCTACCCTCTATTTTTGGTGGTGGATAAAAGCCAAATCACAAAACTCATCACCTGTGTCTAACAGAAATTGTCTTCACATATAGAACCCAACCTAAAACTTCTAGCACATATCTTATACAATACTTTCTACACTTACTCTAAGTGTAGTTTCTAAAAATGAGAACTGATACATAGAACAATAAAGTAACACAGTATTACAAGTTCTTAAAGATTTGATTGTGCTCAGTAGAGACTGCTTACAAAGACGAAAAAAAATCTTAAGGTGTAATTAACCAGAAAATAGAAAAGTAAATTATCTACATACTTTATTCTTCAAGCATTACATTTAATTCATGTTTTATTGAAATAACTCGGGGCCGGCCAGGTGGCATAGTGGTTAGAGTTCACACGCTCCACTTTGGCAGCCCAGGGTTCGCAGGTTCGAATCCTGGGCGCGGACCGATGCACCGCTCATCAAGCCATGCTGTGGCAGCATTTCATATACAAAATGGAGAAAGATGGGCACAGATGTTAGCTCAGAGCCAGTTTTCCTCAGCAAAAAGGAAGACTGGCAATAGATGTTAGCTCAAGGCCGATCTTCCACACCAAAAAAAAAGAAAAGAAAAGAAATAACTCAACCTTAAATGCAAAGTCTATCACTGATGAGAAAACAGTTTCCACTAGGTATGCTAAAAATTTTATTCATTCATTCAACAAATATTTACTAAGCATTACTATGTGCCAGACTGTTTGAATTGCTGGGGAAACAGTGAAACAACGTAGTCACAGTACCTGCCTTCTGAGTAACCTCAGCTTTGCTTGGGTTTTTGCAAAGTGCGCTACCAGATAAATGGACAATGAAAAGAATTTACTGGTCTAGTAGACAGTTACCAAGTTAATGTCATGTTTAGGATCTAAAATTAAAATTATCTGCATATGTGTTCAAATGGCCCTTGGAATAACAAGGAAGAGCAAATAAATTGCCCCATATTTTGATTTAATTATACTTTTAATAAAATGCATCTGCAAATAGATTATGAGTAGCTACAAGTATATTTATACTAAATTATTACTACTTAATAAATTGAGGGGCTGGCCCCATGGCTTAGCGGTTAAGTGCGTGTGCTCCGCTACTGGCAGCCCAGGGTTCGGATCCCGGGCACGCACCAACGCACCGCTTCTCCGGCCATGCTGAGGCTGCGTCCCACATATACCAACTAGAAGGATGTGCAACTATGACATACAACTATCTACTGGGGCTTTGGGGGCAAAAAAAAAAGGAGGAGGATTGGCAATAGATGTTAGCTCAGAGCCAGTCTTCCTCAGCAAAAAAAAAAGGAGGATTAACATGGATGTTAGTTCAGGGATGATCTTCCTCACAAAAAAATAAATAAATAAATAAAATAAATTGAGGCTATTGTCTGGAATGCTGAAAAAGAAAACACAGTGTCTAATTGCTCTACTCAATTGTAGAATCAAGTACTACAATTGTGCATGGGGTTGCAGAATGCTCCAAAATAAAGAACAAAAAAAGTAAGAGTTTAGAAGACATAACATTCAGAATGAGAACTGTATATTAGTCAGAAAATGTTTGCTAAAGCTGATTAAGTTGATAAAGTATCATCCACATAAACTTTCCTATAGATTAGCATGGCATTTTATATTAATGCCTATAAAGAATCCGATCCTGTGTTAATCTCTGCAAAGTAGAGCTAATGGTTCCTTCCTTTTTACTAGTATGGCCTTGTAGAGAACTTAAAATTTGTTAATTAATCATAAAGTAAAGATAAAACACAGCACTTTATTCCCTTAAACACTATAAACTATACAAACCTAAAAGAGCACAAAATATAAATGTTTTATTGTACATCATTATAATTTTTACTATTTATACAGCTATGTGCCACATACTGTGCTAAATGCCTTACATAAAGCAAACCTTTAAAAGGTAGGTAATTATTGTTCTCTCATTTTACAGATATGAGAAACGGAGGTTTAGAGAGGCTGAGTAAGCTAAAAAGAAACATAGCTGAGATATTAACCCAGATAATCTGGCTCAAACCCCAAATTCTTAACCATATCACCACCATAGATTAAAGGTTGAATATAAAGAAGGAAAAACTAGTTGCTGTTTTCATTCAAAAACCAACGTCACAAAGCTACATTCCCTATAGCTATTGACTTTACAGTCATTCTGTTCTTCTGGCTGACTTGTTGCCAAATCTAACGGTAAGGTCATAGTTCTAATCTTACTTGTCTTCTCAAGAAGATAACAGATGACTACTGCCTCTTCCTTGAAAGTGTCAATGAACCACACTACTCTTATCCTTCCCAACTTACTGGCTATGCTTTTGATCTCTTAAACTCCTAAATGCTGGAGTTATCAGATGTCTATCTTGAGTTTCCTTTTCTCATCTTTCTCCAGCTAAAAATTCTGAAATGGCTTTGTATTACATTTAGAATAATACCTAGATTTCTTATTCTGGTTTACAAAGCCCTAAATGATACAACGTGTAACTATCTCTCCAACTTATTTTCTAACACTTGTCCCCATCACCCCACCAGCTTCCAGCTACTCAAGTGAAGCTTGTTCCCAATTTAGGACGTTAGTACTAGCTATTCTCTCTGTCTAATCTTTGAACTGGAACCCACTCTTTATCATTTAGATGCCACCAAAAATGTCAACTCCTCAGAAGACTTCCCTGCCACTTAAAACTCTAAAACAGGGGCCGGACTGGTGGTGTAGCAGTTAAGTTTGTGCATTCCACTTCAGCGGCCCAGGGTTCGCTGGCTCGGATCCTAGGCGCAGACCTACTCACTGCTCATCAACTCATGCTGAGATGGCATCCCACATGGAAGAACTAGAAGGACCTACAACTAGGATATACAACGATGTGCTAGGGCTTTGGGGAGAAAAAAGAGGAAGACTGGCAACAGATGTTAGCTCAGCGCCCATCTTCCTCAAAAAAAAAGCTCTCATTAAAAAAAAAAAACTCTAAAAGAATCTCTAAATCACTCTCTTGTCCATCACTATATTTAAATTCTCTACGAAACATTTCCATCACCTGTAAGTTGTATTTTCTTGCTTATATTTTTGTTTGTTCATTCAATGTCTATCTTCTATTAGAACAGACTCCACAAGAGGAGAGACCTAATCTGTCTTGTTCACTATGAAAGCTATAGCTCCTCACTACAATTCAGGCACACTAAAAACTTTGCATATAATTTCAAAGAATTCACAGACCTGTGAAAATCTATAGATCTCTACGGTATTTAACGACTCTAAGAAATTTCAACCTATGTTATTCTTTCATGAATCTTAAAATTGCAGCAAGTACCTGAGATTTATTACATGTCCAGCACTGTGGAATAGGGAAAACAGGCAGGAAATATGGTCAGCATCAGTTTTACAGACTTAAAACACCTCACGCTTTTCCACATAATTTCAGATCAGTGCTGTTATAATAAATTTTCCAAAGTATTCTGTTGTAACAAGAATCATTTAAAATAGAATTATAAAACTTTATTGGTGAAAGATACATTAGAGAACATCTACTTCTAGCCTAATTTTTCAAGATGAGATAACTAACATTTATTTATGGCCCTATCAGTACCAAGTGTTATTAAGCTTTTCAAACACCTCTTTTCATTTAATCTTGAAAACCCAAAGAAGTTGAAATCACTTTCCTTCTTTTTACAAAGAAATAAAATAACATTCAGAGAACTTGTTCAAGGTCAAACAGGTAGTACCACCTCAGGTAAGTACTTGACACTAACGCCTATGTACTTTCCACTATACCAGTTTGACATGGAAGAGACCAAAGACAAGAAAGTAAAATAGTTTCACTCAAGGTCATGCAGCTTGATAACAGCAGAGCTAGGATCAAAAACCAAGTTTCCTCACTCCTAGTTTTAGTGTTCCCTGCACCCCCCACTGGATTACCTTGCATACAAACCCATCACTGAACCTTTGAAAGATTTTTAAAAATATCCTTGCACATTAAAACTATAATTAACAATATTTGGTTCAGATCAAGGCATCCATTAAACTTGGAAATAATATGTAAAATTGGGGGCCGGCCTGGTGGTGTAGCGGTTAAGTTTGCACGCTCCACTTCGGTGGCCAGGGGTTCCCAGGTTTGGATCCCGGGCGTAGACTGACACACTGCTTGTCAAGCCATGCTGTGGTGGCGTCCCATATAAAGTAGAGGAAGATGGGCACGGATGTTAGCCCACGGCCAATCTTCCTAGCAAAAAGAGGAGGATTGGCATGGATGTCAGCTCAGGGCTAATCTTCCTCACAAAAAATACAAATAAATAAATAAATTTAAAAAATTTTAAGAAATATGTAAAATTGTATATACATACACTCATTCTTCTGGGAATAAGATCTATGACTTTTATCAGATTTTCATAAAAAAGTATTGTTTGAGGAGGGAGGAGGAGGAAGATAAAGATCACTGACCTTGATATATTGAAATAAAATAACTGTTGAAAATATAAGAATATAGAAAAAAAAGAAACAATAATTTATATGAACATACATTTCCTCTGTATTTATACCACAATCTCAACAGACTCATAAAATTTTTAAAGTAATATTCATGTGCTTCAAACTTTTTTTAAGTGATTACACTAAAGTATCTCCCTCCCATCCCTCTAGACCTCATTCTCGCCCCACCTCCACAAAGAAACCATATTACCTTCCTGTTAGTTTCTTCATCCATATAACTTGATATACAAATACATATTAATTGGAAACAAAGTATTTTTTTTTTTGTGAGGAAGATCAGCCCTGAGCTAACATCCATGCTAATCCTCCTCTTTTTTTGCTGAGGAAGACCAGCTCTGAGCTAACATCTATTGCCAATCCTCCTCCTTTTTTTTTCCCCCCAAAGCCCCAGTAGATAATTGTATATCATAGTTGCACATCCTTCTAGTTGCTGTATGTGGGATGCAGCCTCAGCATGGTTGGAGAAGCGGTGCATTGGTTGTGTGCCCGGGATCCGAACCCGGGACTGCCAGTAGCAGAGCGCGCGCACTTAACCGCTAAGCCACAGGGCCCGCCCGGAAACAAAGTATTTTAACGTCTGTTATTCACAACTCTTCTCCTTCTTCATTAAACCAGTTTTTCTTAGAAATTATACCTAGAAATCTTTTTGCATTCCCAGAAAAAATTAAACATTCAGTTACTTGCAAGAAAATATTTTATTGGTCTTTACTATGTGCCCAGCACTGGGGACAAAAAATAGTGAACAAGCAAATCATTACACGTCTGCACGGAGCTCACATTGTTTCCTTCATTAGCTATACAAAGAGTAATGACACAACTAAATAGATGACTGTAAGGTATGGTAAATGAGAAGATGGAAAAGGACAGGGAGATATAAGTGCATATAACAAAGATAATCTAACCAAATTGGGGTGGGGTTGTGTGGGGCATTGCTACCCTGAGGAAGTGATGTTTATAGTAAGATTCAAAAGATGAAGACTGAATAAAAGTTATGAGAAGAATAATGCGTCACATGTGTGTATAATACTCTAGGTAAAGGAAAAGCATAACCACAGGTTCTGAGACGAGATGGAATATGGTACAAATGGGAAGCCAGAAAAAAACAAAACGGCAAGGAAACAAAAAACAAAGCAGAGAGCAAGAGAGAAAGGTATGAAATGAGACTAAAGAATCGCAAGGACCAAATAACACAGGATCTTTTAACTCATATTATGGTATTTGATCATAACATGAAGAGTAATGTGAGGACACTGAAGAGGCAGGAAGTGACCCACTTCATTGTTTCTAATATTTCCCAATCTGTACACTATCCTCACTAATCATTAATTCACTGAGATCTCCTTCAAGGTCCAAACAGGAAGAACAACCTAACAACCTTACATGACTTCTCTCTCTCACTACTGGGCCCCGAAGCACCTAAATGTTGTTACACTAGCATCATGCCTACTTTAAGAAAATCTGACATGTAAAAATTCTAACACAGAGAACAGACAGATTACAATGATCATTCATATTACAGAAAGATAATCTACTTTATGAAGGTATTAATAGGATTTTTTTAAAAGAAAGGCTAGAAATCTTTGTAATTGAAAAAAACTGGAAAAACTGTGTCCAAAATAGGGGAATAGCTAGATAAACAGAGGGTACACCTGTACTATGGAAACATATGGAATAATAAAAATAGATTTATGCATATAGAAATGGAAAGAGATCCAAGATATATTGTTAAGTAAAAACAAAGTCTGCAGACCAATACATATGATATCATTTATGTTGGGGAAAAAAATATCCTACATAGTAGTCTTGGTATTAAATGGATGTAAATGGATGGAAGAAAAAGGTTTGGAAAGATATCTAACAAACTTACCAGCAGTTACACAGTTGAGCAACTTACAAAAAGTATACAATGATGAATTACTTATAAAAGTGCCAATAAACTTGAAAGAATGGAAAACAAGAGAAGCTAGAGTACATTTAGAACACAATTTAGGCTATTTCTAAGATAAATTACTATAAAAGTATTCTAAACATTTTTCCTTATTAAATCGATCTTCTTTTACACATTTGGATAGCCAAATCATCAAAATTTATTAGTTCTTGTCAAAATTCCTTAAAAACCCTTTTTATAACTTCTCTATAATTTATCTGTTTCAAAGAACTACCATAGCTTACTAATATTTTTAATGTTAATATTTATATTAGTTTTTATATATCATTTCCATCTCTACTAACCTAGTAAAACGAGATATATAGTTGTTAACCTCTTACATTTTGTGGTAAAACAGTTGTTAGAGACACCCATAACAAACTTGATAGAATAAACATACAGAATCAGCACCCAGTTCTTCACTAAAAATTAAAGCATTCTTTTGACCATAAAGAGTTTTGAGAGACCAAGGGGAAAATAGTATTTTAAAAGTTTGACTTTGCCTGGGAAATTTGATGATTAAGAACAGTAACTCACTCTCTGATGATTCTATTTCAGGAATTACAAAATCATAAAGCAAACATTTTTTAGAGACTCAAAGTGTCATTAATTGCAGTTATTAAATCTAAGAAGAATTTCCATTTCTTCATTCTTTAAATATCTTTCTTCAAAGTCATCTTTCCAAACATTCTCCAAGCTTTTCAAAGACAGTTGTTTACATCATCTTCAACCACAAAACATGTCTAACCCACACAGGACATATGGCTTAGTGAATGTAATAAACAAACATTCTTTCAGTCAGGAGTAAACATATGAAATAAAATTACTAAAATACCAACATCCAGATTCTTTAAACTTCCTCAAAGCAAGATTTTGTTAGGAAAAAAAAATCCTAAACAATTCTATTAATTAAAGCACATGTGCTCAAAGCCTGCAGATAAAGCATTAACACACAAATCATTACGCGTTAGGGGTCAGCCCAAATCTAGCTCATCAGGAGTAATTCTACTGGAACTTTCCTAACAGAAACAGAGCATGAACGATGAGTCCTCTTTATTTCTAAAAAAAAATCCAAAAGAGTGACTCTGCTGCTCAGTGACAAGAGCAATGGTTAACTTTCCCATCCGTTTAAATAAGGCCTACTCTCCTACATAGATGGCAACAATCAGTGATTTTACTGTTGATAATTGATAAAAGATAACATATAATACACATGATAATTAAACATCAATTAGTCCACCTTAAAGAAGGCCCAAATTTAAAAATATCATATATCAGGGCTGGCACGGTGGCGTAGTGGTTAAGTTCGTGCGCTCTGCTTGGGTGGCCCAGTGTTTGCAGGTTCAGATTCTGGGTGAGGAATTATGCACCACTTACCAAGCCATGCTGTGGCAGTGTCCCATATAAAGTAGAGGAAGATGGCATGGATGTTAGCCCAAGGGCCAATCCTCCTCAGCAAAAAGAAGATTGGCAACAGATGTTAGCTTAGAGCTAATCTTCCTCACCAAACAAACAAACAAACAAAAAAAAAACCACATAACTTCCCCAAAAATATATACATTTTTATGTCAGGAAGATTGTTCACAGAAAACATTTAGAAGGTTGTTTTATTTGGTTACATGCCTTTTTCATGTTATTGATTGAAGCTACTGTACAAAATCTGACATTTCACATTTTACTAATTTATTCCAACTTCTAAATTTTGGTTAAAAACCATCACTTTTTAAAATCTTATACTTTTATATTAATAAAATTAATCATTGATATTAATATCACTAATATATAATAATATATTATTTTACTTTTCTCAGAGCTTATTTTTTCGACAAAGAAATAAGACCTTTTCAGAGTAAGAAAATTATTTCAATGAACAGTAAACAATAAGACCACTGACTCATTCCATTAGCCAAGTGACTAGTTTGCAGATATCAAACTCCCATGTCTTGTAGCTGGCCTGTAGCTACTCAATTCAAATCCATGCTTATGCAAAAGAACAAATAACTACATGTGTGAACCTCAAGGTTCAACTGTGATTAAAGCAACTGCCAACGAGCTACTATAGACAAAATGATGATGACATGATGCGTAACAGAGCTTGGTTTTCTGAAAATAAAACATGTGTCAGGCATTATGTTAGGTGTTTTTAGATACTTCTCTTATTTAAATGTCTACCATAAATCTAAAACACAATATAAACAACTACCAGTAACCAATATTTGTTAAGCACCAACTAGGTACGAGCACTTTCAGTGCTCTATATACAGTATCTAATTAATTAAATGTTCACAGCAACGCTGTAATTCAGTTATTACTCTATTTTAAAGATATAGAAGGGCCGGCCCCGTGGCGAAGCAGTTAAGTGCTCGCGCTCCGCTGTTGACCACCCCGGTTCAGATCCCAGGCCCGCACCGATGCACCGCTTGTCAGGCCATGCTGTGGCAGGGTCCCATATAAAGTGGAGGAAGATGGGCACAGACATTAGCCCAAGGCCAGTTTTCCTCAGCAAAAAGAGGAGGATTGGCATGGATGTGAGCTCAGGGCAGATCTTCCTTACAAAAAAAATAAATAAATAAAAAAATAAAGAAACCAAAGTACACCCAAAGACACAAAGCTAGCAAGTCGCAGGACTACGATTCAAACTCAGGCCAGCCTAACTCCGAAGCTGTTAAAGATTTTATTTATTTATTTTTTTCCCTCCAAAGCTCCAGTAGATAGTTGTATGTCATAGCTGCACATCCTTCTAGTTGCTGTATGTGGGACGCAGCCTCAGCGTGGCCGGAGAAGCGGTGCGTCGGTGCGCGTCCGGGATCCGAACACGGGCCGCCAGCAGCGGAGCGCGGGCAGTTAACCGCTAAGCCACAGGGCTGGCCCCGAAGCTGTTACTTTTAAATCCTATAATTTGTGCCACCTTACAGATGAAAGTTAATAGTCATTAAGGCAAGGGAGATTTTAGGAGTGATGGAAATGTTTTCAAATTGGACTGTGGTGATGGTTGCACAGTTCTGTCTGTAAATTTACTAAAAATCATTGAAGTGTGCAATTAAATGAATTTTATAGTATGTAAATTATATTTCAATAAAGCTGTTAAAACAGTCATTAAAGGAGCCGGTCCAGTGGCATAGTCGTTAAGTTTGCACGCTCCGCTTTGGAGGCCTAGGGCTCACAGGTTTGGATCCTGGGCTCGGACCTATGCACCGCTCATCACGCCATGCTGTGGCAGCGTCCCACATACAAAACAGAGGAATATGGGCACAGACGTTAGCTCGGGGCCAATCTCCTTCATCAAAAAAAGAAAAAAAAAGTCATTAAAGGCTTTTTATAGAAAGTCTTAGTTTTCAAATTTTTATTTTTTATTTATTTATTTATTTATTTTTGTGAGGAAGATGAGCCCTGAGCTAACATCCAATGCCAATCCTCCTTTTTTTTTTTGGTGAGGAAGATGAGCCCTGAGCTAACATTCAATGCCAATCCTCCTCTTTTTTTGCTGAGGCAGATTGGCCCTGGGCTAACATTGTGCCCATCTACCTCTACTTTATATGGGATGCCACCACAGCACGGCTCGACAGGTGGTGTGTCGGTGCACACCCGGGATCCAAACTGCGAACCCCAGGCCGCCAAAGCAGAACTCGCGCACTTAACCGCTGCGCCACCAGGCAGGTCCCCCAATCCTCCTCTTTTTTTGCTGAGGAATATTGGCCCTGAGCTAACATCCCTGGCCATCTTCCTCTACTTTATATGAGACACCACCACAGCATGGCTTGACAAGCAGTGCGTCAGTGTGCGCCCAGGATCTGAACCTGCGAACCCCAGGCCGCCGAAGCGGAGCGCGCGCACTTAACCACTTGCGCCACTGGGCCGGCCCCTGTTTTCAAAGTTTTACATGTAATAATTTTAAAATATACAGACACTACTCAGATTTGTTTTCTGAGCGCAGCAAGAGCCCTATTAAATAGCTAAATTACATTGCTTTGAAGATTTCATTTAAATATATAACAAACTGACATATAAAAAAATTGTTAAAAATTTATTACCATCTCCTCTATTACAGGTTCATTTTATCTTCCTCTGCTTTAGTGGGAGAAATATGGAAATTAAAATTCATCAAGTACCTACTCTGGGCCAGTCACTCCTCTGAGGCATTATTATGCCCATGTTATAGATAACTCTTGAGCTCCAGCAGCATTACATAACTTGCCCAAAGGTAATAAATTGCCGTGCTGAGACTAAAACTCAGCTCTTATGTGAATTTGAAATATCAGTTGCCCTGTGAAAGATATATCAAACAAAACCTTATTGTAGAGAAATCCTGGATCTGCTCCCACCCTGCCCTACCCTACTCTATCCCAAGAGATGAGTTTAACTCATTTTCGTGGCCTTAACTTGCCATTTCTCTGGAACATTTCCATAGCAACAAACACGCAGGGCAACATCAGAGAAGAGAAAAATTGTAACTATCTTGAAAAATGAAGCTAAAAGCAGGAAATAAAAACAAAAAGAAGAAAAATAAATAAAGATTTATTACAACACTACTCGGTGTTATAATTCTCAGCAGAGTATCGATTTACGGATGAAATAGTAGTCTGAGACTTTTGAGGAGGCTCAAGGTTTTTCCAGCAGTGATACCCTGTGAAGAAAGATCCAATCTTGACTGTAAAATATCTCTTCCCAAAATACATGGATTGAATTGTAACCCTATATTGTATACAACATCCCAGATATAAATAATTTAATATGCTAATGTTGGTACAAACGGACAACTACTCGGGACAGGTATAAAGAGCAGGGCTTCTGATTTAGAGAGGGAAAAGTCTGAAAAACAGAACTTGATCAAGACGGTTGAGAAAGCTACAAATGGTTAATTTAGGTGGCTTACGTTCCCAGTGTTCACAAGGACAAAAAGAAACATTTCTACCTCCAACCTAATGCCTAATTTAGGAGAAGAAACAGTAAGGAAGGATAAAAACATTCATGGAGAAGCTGCGTGATCTGAAGGTGAAACAGTACTCTAGAAAGTGAATGACAGTCTCTAACTTCATGTACATAGTTTAAAGCTTCAGGTTTCTATTCTACATAGCCAAGTTATGCATTGTGTGTAAATGTGTTACAGCAAAGAGAACATCAGCAGTTATTCAAGGGGTGGTAGAATGAAAAGGCCAGACTCAAAAAAGCATCATCTTTAAAGGAACTGTGAGGTAGTAAGCAGGGAAAACTTATCCATTACAGCAAAACAGCAAAGGATTATTTTGTTTTTACATTAATACTCTGCTGAATATTACATATACTATACTGTCAAGTAAGTAAATATGTCATCACTATTTAGTGGTAGGCCAAATATCAAGGACATAACGAGAACTAATAACCAAAATTAGGAATATTTCGGAATACACTAGGCATTTTAGTTCACCTGTTATCTTGTTAACTGCTTTCAAATTAAATGCAAATTTCTAAAACTGGTTGTTTTCGTTGTGAAAACTGAGGTCTCCTTCTTAATTAAGACTCCTTTCTAAATCATAAAGATAACTCAGCCCCAAAACAAAATAAATTCTGAAGACTAGGCCAAATATTTTAGCAAGACTTTAAATAGTTTTTCAGGTCACGTTTTGAAATCTGTCCTCCCGCTACAGTAATGGCTCCTTTTTATAAGAGGAAGTTTGCTCCTCCTGTCCCCAGAAGTTATTTTGAGACACAATGACAAATCTGATTGGCAAGCACTCAATCCTCAATGTGGGGAAAATATTCACAATGAAAAGAAAATCTAGGGCCCGTCCCGTGGCTTAGCGGTTAAGTGCGCGCGCTCCACTGCTGGCGGCCCGGGTTCGGATCCCGGGCGTGCACTGACGCACCGCTTCTCTGGCCATGCTGAGGCCGCGTCCCACATACAGCAGCTAGAAGGATGTGCAACTATGACATATAACTATCTACTGGAGCTTTGGGGGGAAAATAAATAAATAAATAAAATTATAAAAAAAGAAAAGAAAATCTAACTTGTGCTTCATAAATTTATATCTCAGGTTGATAAATACTAACCTAGACTCCTGAGGAATCCAGCGAGACTGAGACCCTTTCAGGGGCAGCACTAACATTCTGTTTCTTCAACTGATCCCTCCTTACCAGCTCTTTTCCCACTGGCATGCTTCAATCTTTGTTCAGGGAAGCTAGAAAACACATTTCTATTTCCAACTTGACTTATTTAATTAAAAAAAAAAAAAAAGTCATTCAATCCCTGTCCCTGTCTTCTAGTCTCTATTCTCTACTCCCTCACCTTTCAGTTTTCAAACTCCCACTTTATCCCAACCACTATTTTGAAATGACTATTAACAAGCACATCAACAACCTTCTTATGAAACTCAATGGTCACATCTCAGTCCTTATCTTAATTCTTTCTATACAGCATATTATAATGTTGACCAGATACTCCTGCAAATACTGCTCCTTTTTGGCTTCTATAAGGGCATACTGTCCAGGTATTCCATTAATTCGCAGGCCACTCCTTGCATCTCTCTGTTGAGGGCTTCTTCTCTGCCCATCCTTGGAATATGTGTGGTTCTTCAGAATTCCTTCCTCAATCCTCTTCTCTACAAAATATCCCTAAGCGATTTCATCTATTTTTCGGCTTTCAACTTCCAAATAGATGCTGATGACTTCCAAATGTGTATCTCAAGTTCAGACTTCTCTTCTAAGTATCAGGGCCATATAACCAGTTGGTTACTAGCCATCCATATCCAACTAGGGTCTCAAACTATCTCAACCTTACCAAACCTTTTGATTCCTACATCAATGATTGAGTGACTCTACCTGTTAAGAGAAGCATGAGGAATCATCCTTTACTACTCCCTTTTCCTCAAACCCCTCCCCCTCATCTAATCAATCACCAAGTTCTATTCATTTTATTTCTTTAATGTTTCTTGAAACCTTTCCATTCATTCCCAATACCTTAGTTTAGGCTACCAACATCTCTTACCTGGATTACTGTGACAATTTCTTAACTGGTATCCCTGTTAATGGTATCCTCAATAGAGGAAAGCTAGGTTATAACTAGACTGTAAGTTCTTTAAAATCAGAAAATATCTTGGGTTTTTTTTTTCTCTCTCTTGCTATTTTCTCCATGGTTTTAATACAGAAGAAGCCAGACAATATACATTAGCAAACCTATCAAGCTGGAGTATTTATGTTTTCTGCAATAGAATGTCAGCTGGGCTAATGGAAAGCTGCTCAGAAAGAAACCTAGGGCCTTGCCATCCAGAGTAGCATGCATAGGTCAACAAGGATATAAAAGACTTGAATAACACTATAAACCAACTAGACCTAAAAGACATCCATAGGATACTCTACCCGACAACAGAATTCTTTTCAAGTGCATATGGAACATTCTCCAAGATAGACCATATGCTAGACTATAAAACAAGTCTCAATAAATTTAAAAGGATTCAAATCATAAATATTATGTTTTCTGACCACACTGGAATGAAATTACAAACCAATAACAGAAATTTGGGAAACTCACAAAACAGGGAAATTAAATAACACACTCCTAAATAACCAATAGGGCAAAGAAGAAACCAAAAAAGAAATTAGAAACTATTTTGAGATGAATGAAAATGAAGACACACCATACCAAAATTTATAGGATGCAACTAAAGTGAGGCTTAGAGGGAAGTTAATAGCTTTAAATGCCTACATTAAAAAAGAAAGATCTCAAATCAATAATCTTACTTCCCACCTGAAGACACTGGATGAAAAAGACATTTAACATCAGCAACACGATGACAAACTCTCTGTGACCAATATGTAAACTCTGAATTTAATATTGTTAGCAAGTGATGCTAATTTTAGATGATTTCTTCCCTAAATGCTACAAAACAGAACGCTACAAAACAGAAACTTATAAACCAAAGACATTAAAAGCTTAAAAATCCAAGTATTCTTATATCCCAAAGAGTTTAACATTAATTAGTTCAAGAGGTATAAATGCAATTTTTAAAAATTTGATAGTTCCTCTTTACAATAAACACACACACACATATTTCCACTTTAGAAGAGGGAGGCAGGGAGAAACCTCAAGGTTTATGTACCCAAATATAAAGTCTAGGTTTTTGTTTGATTATTTTAAGCAGACAACTTATGATATGAGCAAATATACGTCTCAATATATCAAAGCTGGCAAACATAGAGGGAAAATCCCTCAATTTTCTTTATCATTCTGAAGGCTTCTGGGACATCACTTATTAAAAAGCTATGCTGGCATTCCTACCTTTGAAGAAGTAGTAAGTGAGCAATATAAGCAAATGGAGACTTAAAGGAAGAGTAAGTTCTAAAATAACAACAATAGAATTTACTATGGGTCAAAAAATGTTCTAAAAACTTAAAGTGCATTATCTTTTAATTCCTTGCAAAATATTATCACACCCTTGAGAAAATCAGGGCTCAGAAAAGTGAAGCAACGTTCTCAACGTCTCACAGCCAGTAAGCGGTAAAGTTGAGATTGCAACCCAGGTTTGTCTAACTTTACTATTATAAGACTTTCTCCTTAGGTTTCTTAATCATCTGTTGTGGTAGTCTGCAAAGACAGCCACAATTCCTCCCATCTCTGTAGCTACGCCCCTTTATAATCTGACTTTGTTGCTCTTTCTATCAAGTGATGGGGTCTATTTCCCCACCCCTTGAATCTGGGTGGCCTTGACTTTACTATTACTATTAATATTACTAATTACTAATACTATTAATATTCAGGCCTATTACTCTGAATAGTTGAATGCAGCAGAAGTGATGCTGGGAGAGTTCCAGAGCCTAGTCCTCAGGAGACCTTGCAGGTTCCACTCTCACTCTCTTGGAACACGGCGCCACTAGTGAGGAAACTTGAGTTAGCACCCAAAGGCGAGATCAAAAGAACAGAGAAAAATTGTCCTCGCTCAGATGCCTAGAACAATCAGCCCCATCTTGAGCTGCCAGATGACTGTAGCTGCACGACTGGCCTCAGTGGAGACCAGCAGCAGAACCACCCAGCTAAACCCAGCCCCAACTGCTGACTCAAAAGTGTAAGCAAATAAAATAGTTGTTGTTTTAAGCCACTAAGTTTTGGGGTGGTTTGTTACTCAATAATAGATATCTGATAATTGTTTATATAATTAAGACTTAACAATTTTACAGTTATAAATCTCACCACAGCCTTTTGAGAAAACAGTAATACTGAACATAATATTGACACTGGAATTTGAAAGGCTCTCTCAATGGAATTACAACCTTATAATACAGTGAATCTATCCTCTTTTTTAAGGCCCTAAAAATTACTAATATATTGAAGTACCTTCATAAACACAACATGCTGAAATTTAGCTCCTTAATCCTGCAGCATAAATTATCAGTAACTAAAGGGAAAAGCATTCAAGAGTACCAATATGGCAACATTTTCAGAGCACAGCATGGACAAAAAATCCTTTAGACTTAAAAATATGTGCCACTTAGGTTCAATTTAAATCTATCTAAAATTTTTTATTGTATTTCCACTTAATACATTTAAGTTGTCATCCATGTAACAGTCCTCCATGCCAATGTGCCAGAGCAGCATTACTAACTCTTAATATTGATAATGATTCATATGCTCTCAAGTTAGACGTTAGTCTTGACTGGTTACAATCTAAAAACAACTTTTCTTACCATCATCACCTTAGTCATCTTCAGCAAGTTATACTTGCTTTTACCTACCTACCATAAAGTTCTTACTATCTTTATAACTCCCCAAATCTTTTCCCCCTCCATCCCAAAACTATGGGAGAAGGGAGTGGGATCTGAGTGCCAAGCCCTTATAGATCATCTCATTTAATCCTCCAACAACCTTCTGAGATAGATATCACCTCTACTGATGAAAGAAGGAAAGAAAACTGAAAATAGTTCTCAGCTAATTTAGTAGTTTAGTCATACTTTGAACCCACATTTGTCCAACTCCAAAGTCTGTACTTTTTCCACTATAATACAATGTCCTTCAACTTTCAGCACCTGTAATTTTTTTTATTATACATCTTAACAGTAATTATTTTATTAGTCAGCCATAAATAAAGATTTAAATTAAATGGTGTCTGTTTTAGGTTTAATCTGAGCCTGATTAGTTTTAAATTAAGTAGATTTAATACAGGAACCCTGGAACTGTTTAAGCCTACTAGTTTATTAAAAAAAAAAAAAAAAAAAAAAAAAAGTAGGTTGCAGCAAATACTCTTTCTTTTGAAGAGAGCCCCAAGGAATATTTTATTGGAACTGAAAAATAATCAGGGTACTAAAACAGAAAATGAATCTTAATGTTATATATATATATTTTAAGACACTTAAATGTATTGAAGTATACCATACATACAGAAAGGTATACAGGTCAAGAGTGTTCAGCTCAGGGCTGGCCCCGTGGCTTAGCGGTTAAGTGCACGCGTTCCGCTGCTGGCGGCCCGGGTTCAGATCCTGGGCGCGCAGCGACGCACCGCTTCTCCGGCCATGCTGAGGCTGCATCCCACATACAGCAACTAGAAGGATGTGCAACTAAGACATACAACTATCTACTGGGGCTTTGGGGGAAAAATAAATAAATAAAATAAAATAAAAAAAGAGTGTTCAGCTCAATAAATTATCATAGTGAACATACCTGTATATCCAAGATATACAACATTACTAGCACCCCAGAAGGCCCCCTTACCATTCCTCCCAATCATTACTCCTTTATTCTTTCTCAAAGGTCACTAATATCCTAACTTCCAATACTATAGATTAGTTTTGCCTGTTTTAAAACTCTATATAATGGAATCATCAGTACATATTCTTTTTGTATTTTGGCTTCTTTCACTCAACATTATATTTGCTGTGGTTTTTTTCCCTACATTTATATTTTTAAGCTGTAATAAAGCACTCCAGTTAAATTGACCACAGTTAGGAAGCTAGCCTTCATGAACTCATTTTTGGAGCAGTGATGACATTTGGATTTTGAATGCAGCAGATTTCTGGTGTTGAACTGGAAGGAACAAAAAACAGGGGTCAGTAACAAAACTTGAGAACAAAGAGTCTCCTCTTTCCTCAAGAAAACAAAGCAGCGTATGTGTCACATTGCTAGCCCTCACTTCTTTCCTTTTACTTGCTTCTATTTCGTTTTTCCAGGGAGCTTGTGCCTTAGACTTCCTTGTGGCACTTGGTGGCTCCCATAGGGCTTTGACTGATTGTAGAACTGGCAACAAAGAGACAACAGGCAGATGTATTCAGAATAGGCAGGCTGCATGTGCAACATACTTCTTTTGCAATGGTTGGGTGATATCTGAGTGTATACTTTGACCTAAGAATGTTTGCATTAAAGATATAATCCTACATATTTAATAATAATAAAATAACAACATTAGTACTATTAAAATGCATTATCCCCATAATCTACTGGCCAAGGCTTAAGGACATTTTCATTACTATTTTTATGGAATATGCCTGATAGAATTTAAACTATTTCCAGAAAACAAAGTCACAATGACTTTCAATTGCACATACTTGAAAAATAATGCTACAAAAAAAAAAAGTATGGATTCATTTTCCACTTTAAAATTATTTCTAGACTGTTATCCTAGGCAAAATTTCATTTTGAGGAGTTTAAAGAATGAACAAATTGCTACATGGACTCCAAACACAGAAGCCTACAACTACCATGTATCTTCCTTATATACATAAAGTGGTTTGGAACAGGTATATAAATTATAAAAGAAGATATTTTGCTGATTCCGAAGTAGTAGCTACTGTTAAGAGAACCTACTGATTTGTTGCTACTATATCAGAATTAAACACAAATCACTTCCTCCAAAATATGTAATGATAATCTTTTAGAGATTAAATTCATACTTAGGTTTGTGTAGTGTGTGTGTGTTGCAGGCAGGAGGGGAAAACAGGTTGAGATAAATCTAACTGCTGTGGGTTGCACAATAAACAGATATATCTACTAATACTACACTCTACTCTTTAGTAAAAATAGGGAGCCCTGCTTTCTTATCTTAAAAAATTACCAACAGTTTGTCCCACTCTTCCCCCAACCCTGAACCTTTTCCCCATTTCCTTATGGGCATTAATATATGAATTCCCTTAGGGAGGACCTTACTTGATCACTTTATTTAAAATTGATCCTTCAATTTTAAATAAATATTTCAATTGATCCTTCAACCTCAATCCCACTACCATCACACACAAACTGTTCTTCCTATCTCTTTCCTGATTAATTTTTCTCTATAATACTTCTTACCATCCAATATGCTATGTTTTACTTATTTTGTTATAGTGTACACCCACCATGACTAAAATTTAAGCTCCATAAAGACAGGGACTCTTGTTTGTTTCTATCTCTAACCTTTTTTGAGTACATTCTATGTGCGAGGCACTAATCTTAGCGTTTTACATGCATTATCTCACTTAGTGCTCACAATGACCCTATTAGGTATCATTACAGCTTAATTTTAGAGTTGAGGAAACTGAAGCACAGATGTTAGGTAATATGCTCAAGGTCACATGGTAGCTAAACTTATCCCTATTTTTAAACTGGTAATTCCTTCTGTAGTCTTTATTTCTTTGGTGACACCACTATCCAACTTGACACTCAATGTACATATAGAAATCTGGTAATCATCCTAGATTCCATCCTCTTCTACCCCTATTAAAATATTTATTCTCTCGGGCCGGCCCGTGGCTTAGCGGTTAAGTGCGCGCGCTCCGCTGCTGGCAGCCCGGGTTCGGATCCCAGGTGCGCACCGACGCACCGCTTCTCCGGCCATGCTGAGGCCATGTCCCACGTACAGCAACTAGAAGGATGTGAAACTATGATGTACAACTATCTACTGGGGCTTTGGGGGGGAAAATAAATAAATAAATAAAATTATTTTTTTTAAAAATTTATTCTCTCTTTCATCTATACCTTCCTTTCATTCTCTACTTCCGCAATTGAGGTCTGTATTCATTCATTCCGAAAATACTTATTGAGCCCCTACTATGTGCCAGACGATGTCTGAGAATCTAAAGATATAGCCCTGAACAATACGAAGTCCCTGACCTCATAGAGCACACGATCTCTCTCATCTGGATCACACAGTAACCTTTTAACTGATCTCTGCCTCCAGCTTTGTTCTTGCCTTCCTTCACCCTCCTCACAGCTGCCAGCCATTCACCTATGTTTTCCTTCTATGACAAACAACTCAATGAAAAAAAGGACAAAAGACTTGTACAGACATTTCACAAAAGAGGATATCCAAATGGCCAATAAGCACATGATATGCTTATCGAAGAGTTACAAGATATCATTACTCATGAACAGAACTTAAATTAAAATGACAATGAGATACCCCTACACACCTACCAGAATGGCTAAAAAAAATTTTTTTTTGGTGAGGAAGATTAGCTCTGAGCTAACATCTGTTGCCAATCCTCCTCTTTTTTGCTGAGGAAGATTGGTCCTGGGCTAACATCCATACCCATCTTCATCTACTTTATATGTGGGACGCCTGCCACAGCACGGCTTAATAAGGGGTGCATGGGTCCGCGCCCGGGATCCGAATCTGCGAACCCCGGGAAGTGGAGTGTGCAAACTTAACCACTACGCCACTGGGCCAGCCCTGAGAAAGGCCAAAATTTTTTTTTTTTTTTGGTGAGGAAGATTAGCGCTGAGCTGACACCTGTTGCCAATCCTCCTCTTTTTGCTGAGGAAGACGGGCCCTGGGATAACATCCATGCCCATCTTCCTCTACTTTATATGTGGAATGCCTGCCACAGCATAGCTTGATAAGCAGCGCATAGGTCCACGCCCAGGATCCGAACCTGCAAACCCCAGGCTGCCGAAGTGGAGCATGCGAACTTAAGCACTACACCACCGGGCCAGCCCCTGGCTAAAATTTTTTAAATCAACAATATGAAGTATTAAAGAGGATATGAGGATATAGAATTCTCATACAATGCTGATGGCAGTGTAAATTGGTACATTTACTTCAGAAACTGGCAATATCTACTTAGGCCAAACAAAAGCCTACTAATGACCTAAAAATTCCACTTCTAGGTATTTATACAAGAGAAATGACTACATATGTCCACCAAAAGACATATATAAGAATGTTCATAAGCAGCTTTATTCACAAAAAGCTGGAAACAACCCAAACGTCCATCAACAGTAGAATAGATAAACTGTGATAAATTCATACAACGGATACTATACAGCAATAAAAATAAAATGATCGGGGCCAGCCCCATGGACTAGTGGTTAAGTTCGGCACACTCTGCTTCGGTGGCCCGGGTTCAGTTCCAGGGTGCAGACCTACACCACTCGTCAGCGGCTATGCTGTGGTGGCGACCCACACGCAAAGTGAAGGAAGACTGGCACAGATGTTAGCTCAGGGCGCATGTTCCTCAGCAAAATAAATAAATAAAAATAAAATGATCTGTTACATATAATATGGATGAATTTCACAGAAATCATAATGAACAAAGCCAGATACAAAATGGCACCTACTGTAGGATTTAATTTATAGAGGAAGCAAAAAGAATACATGATACATGATTTTGTTTAAGAAGAGGCAAAATACGGGGCCGGCCCCGTGGCATGGTGGTTAAGTTCACCCACTCTGCTTTGGCGGCCTGGGGTTCGAAGGTCCAGATCCTGGGAACGGACCTACACACCACTCATCAAGCCATGCTGTGGCAGCGTCCCATATACAAAGCAGAGGAAGATTGGTACAGATGTTAGCTCAGGGCCAATCTCACCAAAAAAAAAAAAAAGAAGAGGCAAAATAGCCTACAGTGCTAGAAGTCAGAATAACTGTTAGGCAAGGTGAGAGGCAGTGGTGAGGGTATATTGTCTGGGAAGGAGCCAAAGAATTCTTAGGTGCTAGAAACATTGTATATCTTGATCTGGGTGTTGGTTAAGCAAGTGTACATATGTAAGAAGTCATCAAGATGTACCCCTAAGATTTTGCCCTTTACTGCATGTATACTATACCTCAATTTAAAAAACAAACATCCACAAAAATCTTAAATGGCACCTCAACAGGATCAATCCAAGTGCATGAACACGTCATAAAAGATCTCTAGGATGTGGCCCCCACCTACCTCTCCAGCCTATTTTTCATCACCATCTGCCTCATATTTTATACTCTAGCAACAAAAGTATGAAGGTTTCCCTGCACATGATACATACTTTTTCACTCTAGTTCTTGCTTGGTTCAAGGGGTTCCTAAATCTGGAATGCTAAACCCCTGCTCATCCTTTAAGTCCCACTCAGCTCAGGAAGCTCTTTCAAGAAATCTTTTATAGCCCAGTCTCTATTAGGTGCCCTTCTCATGTTCCCAATATAGTCTATGCTCTTTCTGTAAGAGAAAGTCCATATTGTTGTATGCTGCATGGCATATAGTAGTTGCTCAATAATTGTTAAATGACTAAAAAAAAAGTCACTACTCTGCCTGACTGTGGCAAGTTTCATATTTTTAAAGATAGTGTGGGATAATTCACATAAAAGATAAAGCTGAATGGCAATGAGACTCAAGACAGAGAGCAGAATCAATCACCACAAGATGTTATATTTTTTAATACTAATATTAGTACATATTTAGAAGAAAGTATGCCTCCAAAATTAAGCAAATCCTTGAAAAATATCTATAAGCTAAGTAAAGCTAAAACTGAAGTGGCAGATTAAAAAGATAAGGATAAAGAAGCTAATCTGAAAAGGCTACATATTGTATAATTCCAACTATACAACATTATATTCCAAATAAACATTTGAAAAGATGGTTCACATTGTATGTCATCAGGGAAATGCAAATTAAAACAACAATGTGATACCACTACACACCTATTAGAATGGCCAAAATTTGGAACACAGACAACACCAAATGTTGACAAAGATGTGGAGCAACAGGAACTCTCATTCGTTGCTGATGGGAATGTAAAATGCCACTTCGGTAGACAATTTGGCAATTTCTTACAAAACTAAGCATCCTCTTACCATACGATCCAGCAATCACTCTCCTTTATATTTAACCAAAGGAGTTGAAAACTAATGTCCACACAAAACCTGCACATGGATGTTTATAACAGCTTTATTCATACTTGCCAAAACTTGGAAGCAACCAAGCAAGATGTCCTTCAGTAGATGAATGGATAAATAAACTGTGGTACATCCAGACAACGGAATGTTAATTCAGTACTAAAAAGATATGAGCTACCAAGCCATGAAAAGACATGGAAGAAACTTAAATGCATATTACTAAATGAAAGAAGCCATCTGAAAAGGCTACATACTGTATGAGTCCAATTACAGGAGATTCTGGAAAAGACAAAACCATGGAGACAATAAAAAGATCCATGGAGACATGCCTACCCAGACTAGGGAAACTAAAGAAAAAATAAACAAGTGGGACTTTATCAGACTAAAGAGCTTTTATAAGACAAATGAAACCAGAATCAAGATGAACAACCAACCAACCAGCTGGGAGAGAATATTTGCAAAACATACATCTGACAAGGGGTTGATCTCCATAATATATAAAGAACTCACACAATTGAACAACAAAAAAACAAACAACCCGATCAAAAAATGGGCAGAGGAAATGAACAGACACTTCTCCAAGGAAGATATACAGATGGCCAATAGGCACATGAAAAGATGCTCAACATCACTAATCATCAGGGAAATGCAAATCAGAACAACACTAAGATACCACCTCACGCCCGTTAGAATGGCTATAATCACCAAGCCAAAAAACAACAAATGTTGGAGAGGATGTGGAGAAACAGGAACCCTCATACACAGGTGGTGGGAATGCAAATTGGTGTAGCCTCTATGGAAAACGGTATGGAGATTCCTCAAAGAATTAAAAATAGAGATGCCCTATGATCCAGCCATCCCACTACTGGGAATCTATCCAACGATCCTGAAATCAACAATCCAAAGAGGCTTATGCACCCCTATGTTCATTGCAGCATTACGCACCATAGCCAAGAAGTGGAAGCAACCTAAGTGTCCCTCGACTGACGATTGGATTAAGAAAATGTGGTATATATACACAATGGAATACTACTCAGCCATAAAAAAAGATAAAAATCGTCCCATTTGCAACAACATGGATGGGCCTGGAGTGTATTATGTTAAGTGAAATAAGCCAGAAAGAGAAAGACAAACACTGTATGATCTCACTCATATGTGGAATATAAACCAACACATGGACAGAGAAAACTGGACTGTGGTTACCAGGGCAGTGGGGGTGGGGGGTGGGCACAAGGGGTGAAGGGAGTCATATATGTGGTGATGGACAAACAAAAACGTACAACCCAAAATTTCACAATGTTAGAAACCATTAAAACATCAATAAAAAAAAATAAAAAAAATAAATGCAACTTTGAAAAAAAAAAAAAAAAGATCCATGGAGTTGGGATGAGGAGAGATGAATAGGCAGAGCACGGAGGATTTTTAGGGCAATGAAAATACTCTGTACGACTCTATAATGATGAATACATGTTATTATACATTTGTCCAAACCCATAGAATGGACGACATCAAGAATGAACCCTAACGTAAACTATGGACTTTTAGTTCATCTTTGTAACAAATGCACCACTCTGGTGGTGGATCTGATAACGGGGGAGGCTGTGCGTGTGTGGGACCAGGGAGTATATGGGAAATCTCGGTACCTTCTTCTCAATTTTGCTGTGAACCAAAAACTGCTCTAAAAAAATTTTATTTTAAAAACAGAAAAGATAATAAAGGGGGCCAAGCCGGTGGCGCGCAGTGGTTAAGTTCATGCGCTCTGCTTAGGCAGCCCAGGGTTCGCAGGTTCGGATCCCAGGCGCAGACCCACGCACCACTTGTCAAGCCATGCTGTGGTGGTGTCCCATATAAAGCAGAGGAAGATGGCCACAGATGTGAGCCCAGGGCCAATCTTCCTCAGCAAAAAGAGGAGGATTGGCAACAGATGTTAGCTCAGGGCTAATGCTCCTCACACACACACAAAAAAGATAATAAAAAAATTATCAATTAAACCTGAAATATCTCTCAAATATGGAGATTGTTGATAGGCTTTTGCTCCCCCGTTCTTTCCCCTCTGCCCCCTCACCATTTTGTCATTATGCACCTAAGAAGATGCTTAAAGTTTTATCTTAACCCTCTGAGTACAATGAATTAACTAATGCATGTCAATCATTAGTGGACTAGGTGCTGATATTTCAGTATGTAATGATACTTTCATAAGAATATTACCTGTTCTAGGCTTTGTGATATTCTAAGCTACGCTTAAACGCATTTAAAGAGATTTAAACACTACATTGTCTATTCTAAGGATTTTCTTATTTCAAAAAACAATCTTTTTTTTATAGTGGTAGAAAGAGAATAGATTGGAAGGGGCTTTTATGCCCTTATGAGCAGGTTTTCATCAATTGCAGACCTACATAATAAAATGACATTTCGGAAAAAACTGACTCAGATCAAATGAGTTGATCCAAAGAACCTATAACTCAATTCTTCTAAACATATGGAGAGCCTAATATTTATTAAGTTCTTAGTAAACTTAAAGAGAGGCTAGATTCAAGCAAAGAGTGACAGTTTTAATCAAAACAGTTCAAAAACTGCTATCAATGGGGTAATTAACATAAAAATTGACATAAAAAACATGAGTTTTAAAAGCAGTAGTTACAGGGAAAGTATTTCAAAAGGATGATTAAAATCTAGGTTTGTGGGGTTTTTTTGTTTGTTTTTTGTGAGGAAGATCAGCACTGAGCTAACATCCATGCAAATCCTCCTCTTTTTGCCGAGGAAGACTGGCCCTGGGCTAACATCCGCACCCATCTTCCTCCACTTTATATGGGAGGCCATCACAGCATGGCCTGACGAGCGGTGCGTCGGTGCACGCCCGGGACCCAAACCCGGGGCAAGCACAACCAGTATACAGAGAAGGTCAAATCAAGGCCATACACAATATGGCTAATTTCAGCAGAAGTAGAGGTACAGTTTACCTCAAAAGAAAAGCAAGAGACTGACACACGGCTGTCCATTTTTCAAGCTCTGGAAACTTGAACATGAGTTTAGGAAGATATAAGTTCATGTGGTAACCTATTCGGATCTTACAAATCAAAGTGTAGCATGAATAGAATCCAAATGTAAACCAGTGCCAATAGAGAATTCTGGATGCTAATAATGTTCACTTAAATTCTATTCACCCTTACCAGCCAATTTACATTAGTACTAGAAATTAATTTTTGTTATCTAAAATGGGTCACACATAGAGGAAAAAATATTTTTCCATCATAAGTGAATTAGAGAGAAATCAGCTAAATAGGATAAATTTCTTCATTTAAGATTCTAATTGTTTAAAAAATAAGAATAACGAATAATACATCACTATTATTTTTTAAATCTATAGCTATGGCCTCTATAGTTTTGATTTATGAATATAATATTTTAAATTACACAGTATACAATCAAATAGTCCCCAATAACCTCTTCAAAAGCGACTGTAACTTCAAAAGCGATTGTAAAAGCAACCCCAACTAGCAGGGATCCCAAGAGAGAATTAGACTAAGGAGATCTAGATTCTAATCTCAACTGTCATTTATTAGCTCTGAGATCTGTATATCTTTGATAAATATTCAAAAGGTCTAGAGAAAAATAAGAAAGAAAAAGATAACTCCAGATTTCAGCATCAAAGAAGAGTAGAGTGAAAGATGATGCCCTGATAGGAAACTTAGGAAACCATACTATAACAGACAACATTTAGAAAGGCTGCTTCTTTGGGAGAGCAAAGGATTTTAAATTATGTCAAACTTAGTTAGGGCTGCCAGGAGCACAAGCAACAAAGCATTGAAAATGTGGGCTTGAGGACAAATTGAGGCCATGTAAATAGGTAGGTTCTCTGTGCAAGTGAATATAAACAGAGAAATGGACCTTGGGGGAATAGTTTATATCAGCACTCTTCCACAGAACTTCTTGAGATGATGGAAATGTTCTATATCTGTGTTTTCCAATATGGTAGCCACTAGCCACAGGTGGTTATGGAGCCCATGAAATGTGGCTGATGCAACTAAGGAACTAAATTTTTAATTTTATTTGATTTTAATTAATTAAAACTTAAATTTATCTATACAATGGAGCACTATTTAGCAGTAAAAAGAAATGAGCTATCAAGCCATGAAAAGACATGGAAGAACCTTAAACATACATTGCTAAGTGAAACAAGACAATCTCACCTATAGAATTATACAGCACAAAGAGTAAATCCTAATGTAAACTATGGACTTTAAGTAATAATAATTTACCAATATTGGTTCATCAATTATAACGAATGCACCACACTAATGTTAAGATGTTAACAGAAGTAACTGTGGGGGGAGGTGTATATGGATACTCTGTACTTTCAGTGCAATTTTTTCTGTAAACATAAAACTGCCCCCCAAAAACTAAGTCTATCAAAAAATTTAGCCATATGTAGCTAGTAGCTGAACAGCACAGGTCCATATTACTGAAAGGCTGATGTGGGAAGAAAATGAGAATGGTACTTCACTTCTGACCACTACTCCCAAAGTGCACATACAGTCAATCCTAAACTATATGTACAAAGTTTACATGTAGCTTGAAGATTAACATTTTACAGAACTTCTTCAAATATTCTAGATGGATACCTTTAAATCATTTTTGTTAAACAGAATTTAAGGAGGAAAATAACATTTAGTGAATGGGTACTAGATGTCAGGTATACCAATACTAAAGGTATGTTACCTAACTTAAATTTCAAAAACATCTTTAAAGGAAGCTATTACCATTTCTGTTTTTAGAGATGTATCATGATGCTTAAGTGATAAAAAGATGAGAATTTAGATATACTGACTCCAAAATCTACGTTCTAATACATTCTGTATATATTTTTATGATTCCCAAAATTACAAACATAACTGAATTTTCTCACAATGAACTTATCCTCAGGAACAACAGGTTATAGAGCACAATACAGTAATTAATTAACGATACACTTAGAGTCTACAGAGGTGTTGTCCCTATCTTAAATGCCTCCAAGCTGATGTGGTTTTTCTCATGTCACTGCCCCTTGCTGTCCAACTTACCCATAGCACCTCTACTCCAACATCTAATTTGCACCTTTTAATCTGCTGTGGGATTATAAAACAGATAATCAAACTTCTTAGAATTATGTACAAAGTTAAGAGAGCTTCTAAGCCAGTGCCTTAGTGCAGATGATTTAGTTCATTAATTTTGTGACAACTAAAGGTCTTTTGCCTACTTCTTATTCTAAACTGGGACCTGGATATATGAAATACTGTTCTATAATAATGCTAAGAATATAATGATCCTGTTTCATTCCCAAAAATTTCCATTAAACCATATTTTCAAGCATAGATCTCTAAACATCACCTCGTTTAGGGCCGGCCCCGTGGCTTATCGGTTAAGTGCGCGTGCTCCGCTACTGGCGGCCCGGGTTCGGATCCCGGGCTGGCACCGACGCACTGCTTCTCCGGCCATGCTGAGGCCGCGTCCCACATACAGCAACTAGAAGGATGTGCAGCTATGACCTACAACTATCTACTGGGGCTTTGGGGGAAAAATAAACAAACAAAAAAAAAATTTAAACATCACCTCGTTTAAAGATGTTATTTTTATGACTAAATTTATTAATTTAGTACACTAGCTTTCCAAAAAATGTTACTATCAAAAATTAATGAGGTATATACAAAAACATAGAAATATAAATATTCACAGAGAGTTGATGTTTTTCTGAAAAAAGTCACTATTAAAGAAAAGCAGGGGCCAGCCCGGTGGCCTGGTGGTTAAGTTTGGCACACTCCGCTTTGGTGGCCCGGGTACGGATCCCAGGCTTGGACCTACACCACTCATCAAGCCATGCTGTGGTGGCAACCCACATACATAATAGAGGCAGAATGGAATGGATGTTAGCTCAGGGCTAATCTTACTCAAGCAAAAAGAGGAAGATTGGCAGCAGATGTTAGCTCAGGGCCAATCTTCCTCACCAAAAAAAAAAAAAAAAAGCAAGAATTTTACTGCACTGAGTTCTAAATATTCTTTCCTAATTCTTTCATCACTTTTTAAGTTGTCCTTACAACTAAATTTATTAATTAAATAAATTTTCCCTAAAAAGGGGGAGATTAGTATCAAAATTTAAATTCTTCTTCCTCATTTACATCTCCTGTAACCCATTACAAATATTTACTAATAACATGAAACTTGTATTTCATGTCTCACCATAAATTTTCAGATTTCAATTTAATTACGGGAAGTATCATTTTGAATTTAAGGATAAAAGAATATTTCTAAAGCCCCAAACTGAAACTTCAAACTTAGCAGCAATTCTAAATTTACACAAGTCCGATTTTATTATACTTTATTCCAGAAAAAAGAGTCTAATTGTTTTCTCCCTCAATCAACCAACTAAAACAACAAAAAAAAGTGCTACAAAGTGCTTCTTTAACAGTGTCAAGGTTTTTGGAGGGAGTCGGGTATAGGGCCAAGACCAAGGTTTCAAGATTTATTTAACAAGGGATTAAAAGCAGAGTGTCAAGCAAATCATAACTAAATATTCTCAAAGGTTAGATGAATAAAATAGTCATAAAGTTAGACTCATAAAGATCACAGTTTCAATCTAACAATCATTTCCCAATATAATCTCAAATAAATCCAAGTTTCTTCTAGACATCAAGAAAAACCAAAAGGCAAACGATTTGTAGAAAATAGACTAAATAAGTATCAGTTGCTCACATTTGTATAGAACATTAAAATTTAGTTAATTCTCACAACCCAATGAGGAAACACAACGAGTCTGAGAGTTTGAGCACAACTCCTTTGGAGTGATCAAGACTAAAACTGCATATTGCTGTGACTTCCAACTTTTCTTCCCCCGGCAGTGTGCCAACTGTACTTACAGAAGCATGCAAAGAATGAGGTGGTTTTGATTCCTTACAACCATATCCCAAAGTTTTTTCTGCAGTTTCAATTATACATAGTACTCTTCCTCAATCTTGCCTCAAAATGATTTCATATTAAATCCATAGAGACAGAGAGTAGAATGGTGGTTGCCAGGGACTAGGGGGAAGGTGGAATGGGGAGTAACTGCTTAATGGGTACAGTTTCCTTTGGGGGTGATAAAAATGTTTTCGAATTAGAGCTGGTGGTTGCACAACACTGTGAATGTACTGCCACTAAACTGTTTACTTTAAAACAGTCAATTTTATGTTACATGAATTGAACCTCAATGAAAAAAGTTTATGCTAACATAGATAGATAAAACTGACCCCTTTAGAACTCTTCTTCAAAAACATTGCTGCCCATGTTCAAATGTTATTTAGATCTTGGAGATTTTTAGATAAAAGGTATTACAAGTTAAATTATTGCCATATATGCACAGTAATAATCAGTGAGGTATGTACTGACATCAATGCTAAAACGCTCGACAAACATCAAAAGAATACTGCTCTGACATACATTTGTAAATAATCACAAAGAAAAATATAAATGAACCTTAAAACATTTATTCCTCTACGACGGAATGCAATTTCAGTCAGCTCAACTCTGCATGTAGGGGGAACTCAAATTTTGTACTATAATTCTTTTCCCAAACGTCAATCAAGAAAACATTGTGGGGCCGGCCCCGTGGCTTAGTGGTTAAGCGTACGTGCCCCACTACTGGTGGCCCGGGTTTGGATCCCGGGCGCGCACCGATGCACCGCTTCTCCAGCCATGCTGAGGCCTCGTCCCGCATACAGCAACTAGAAGGATGTGCAACTATGACCTACAACTATCTACTGGGGCTTTGGGGGAAAAAAAAGGAGGAGGATTGGCAATAGATGTCAGCTCAGAGCCGGTCTTCCTCAGCAAAAAGAGAAGGATTAGTATGGATGTTAGCTCAGGGCTGATCTTCCTCACAAAAAAATTAATTAATTTTAAAAAACTGTTTAAAAAAAAGAAAACATTGTGAACTGATAAGAAGTGTCTGGTATTATACAAAGAGTAAACAAGAATATTATATAAGAAGTAGACAGGCACAAGTCTGACCGATAATGGATATAAATAAATATGTTAAAGCTAACTGTCTTGGGGATGTAGGGCAACATTACTTTAGATTAATAAATTTCACAATTGAAAATGTATAGAATCTACCTTAAAGAAACTTTGGAGTGACAAAAATTCCTTTGTATAACTGCTTGACAAAATTAATCTTATGCTGTAATCTCCAAGGCTAGTCCAAATCCAGGCTAGACTCCAGGATTAAACAAAAGAGAAGGAGATCTTAAAGAGGATCCTACGGAACAGGCTGCTGTGACTGTTTCAATGCAGGCCAATCTGAAAATTTAAATCCATTTGAATCCAACCCCAAAGAATACCTGAACTCCTGAGCACTGACAGGGCCAAAGCTAAAAAAAACAGGTCAGTATACCCTGCCAAGGAACATCTTGCTCCGAGGTGTCCACCAAACAAGGATCATTTACCAGTTTATTCTTCACTTTGCTGGATGCCAACCACTTTCAAGATATATGCAAGAGTAGACTGCTTAAACCCATCAAACTCCATTTCAAGCCCTAAAATCTGGAGATAAAAAATGCTGCAGAATTCTAAACAGTCTATGGCTTAAAAAAAATTATAAAAGAAGAATTTCAAATGTTAGCTGATCCAGCTTGAACACCACTGAATGTTACTAAAGTCATTTTTAAATTTTCATAAAGTATTTCAAAGACAATTTAGTACTCGCTTACATAACAAATGAAAGCCATGAAACAATCATGGCAATACCACAAATCTGTCCTATGTAAATGGCATGAGTTACTACATTTACAGCATTCAGATCTGCTAAAAACAAAAATAAGTGTTTCTTTTGTAATTCACATGAATAAATACTTTCTCAAACTTATAACTGAATATTTGGCAGAGTACAAATAATGATAATAGAAAGGATATTAGGGCTAAAGGCAAGTACAGAATTACAAACTTAGTTCACGGTCAAAACAAGAAATTTGTCAAAACAGGAGATGTTTCAAAGTTTAACCTTGAGACATAGGGTGGCAGTGGTAAAGCATCTAATTTGTGTCATAGACCTGGGTTTGAGTAAGCTCTTTTACCTACTAATTATGTGGCCATTTTGCTAGTTACTTAGCTTCTCCTAGCCTCAAATTCTTCATATATAAAGTGAGAACAATACCACCAGTATTACAGCCTAACTAGGAGGATTAAATGAGAATGTTTTACTCACTCAACAAATATGCTTTGAAAAACTGTCATTTTAAAATTTTTATGTACCAAAAAAACTTTTTAAATCTCTTCAAATGAATCAAACATATTAACTTTTAATACTACCAAGAAAATACAAATCTAATTCAGCAGCTATGGTCCCAAAACTTCTTAGAAGGAAATTCTTAAATATTACTTAAGAAAATCTGAACTGAAATAATTAGAATAAACATTGACATTGAAGACATGACAATTGAGGGATCACATCTTAAAACACAAATAAAAACAGAATTCTCTCAAAGATTTTTCCATATTAAACAGAAATAGGGACCTAGACTCAACCCATAAATTCTTGGGTCAACATCCAAATTTCAAACACAAAAAATCTTTGTTTTCAGGAAAATGATATTAAGTATGATGCAAATTAGTCCTTGACATAACATGATGAGATTTTTTTTTTTCATAACAAAGCACACTAACCACTTAGAATTTACAAACTCCTAAATTACTACAATTGTTCTAATAGGTTTAGGGTCACAGATAAATTTAAGTATCATTACAATATAGACTTGACTTGCATTCTACCTATCAAAATTTAGCTTAAAAAAAAAATCATGGATTTGAGCACTTAAAAAAAAAAGTGTCCTTTCTGAAACTTATTCCCAGAAAATTCACATAAGCAGGAGTCACTTGAAAGTAGTTCTTTCCCCACCACTTAAAAAGTCTAAATATCCACAACATTATTTATGCTAAGCATTAAATGAAAGTCATTCATATCCATCCACTATACTTCATGCCTAAACAATAAGATAGTTCAATCTCCATGTTTATTCAATTGCAAGTCTATTTACTGGCAACTCTTGTGGAAGAACTAAGGGCTAGGGTCGCTCATTAAACTTCATATAACCTGAAAATGCTTTGAATTACCACAGACATGGGCAATTCTAATTAGAAATTTACCCTAAAAATGGGTGAAAGATAACCGGCATCTTTTCTGCACAGGTAAATCTTCCTTTTAAGAACACAAACTAGATGGACCATGCAACTGAATGTTAAACAGGGAAAAGCAATCTTAGATGCATCCAAACAATTTTAATATAAATTTCTGCACACCTGGGTAGAAACTGGAATAGAAATAACTTAAATCATTTTCCCCCCTCACTTGTAAATGGACATGGCAGAAGTCTTGAAAAATTAGGTTTAGGAGAAATAGTAGTTAACTGTTCAAGTTTCAGACACCACAACCGGAGGGTAAATACAATGAAGAGCTCTCTCTTGGTAAGTCTAAACATTAGAAACAGAACAACAGTTGTTTCCAGTTTTTGAAAACTATAAGAAAGTTCTCAAATCTTATAAAATTTGCTTTAGAAATCCAATTTCAAACTCAGAGGAAAGGATTGGTCTTGAACAATTTTAGGATAAATCACTGAAAGGTGAAATCAGAACATGAGACAGAACACAAGAAGTTCTAGCCTGGAGAGGAACCACTTCTGTCTCTTGAAGAAATGCTTCATTAGGTCCATTTTATGCTAGTTAATGTTGTTTCTTACGCGGCACATTAATAATTCAAAACAGTTCGTTTGAAAAAAAGTGCTATTCAAACATTACAATTTGTCTTCGCGTTGCCAGTAAGTGGCTTTGTTTCCAGTTTCATGGACTATTCTGGGATGCCAAGAGTTATATCATTACTGCTCCCAAAAGGGCCCTTGTTTCCCTGTCACCCGGGCCGTGGACATAACTGATGTTCAGAGAGAAATGATGCCTAGAGAGGTTTAAAGATGAACATCCCTTAACCCTCCATCCCTCTCCAACCTCTACGGATAATCACATTTTACCTTGTGTATTTTTTGTTGTTGTTGCACTTAAATTATTTTTTTTAAAGACACCTGCATACACAATTTCTCTACGCCACCAGGAAAAAAGACGACTATCTGGCTCGATCTCCAGGAGCTCCAGGGAAAGAGACGTCATAAAACCCACTGGGCCGAGGAAGGGGAGCACTCCAAGGGTTAGGGAAGGAAGCAGCCCTGAGGGGGAGGGAGCAGCCCCGAGGTGCAGCGAGGCAGAGGCGGCGCCTGTTTACAGACGCCTTCTCCTCCCCCACCCCCACAGAGTGGGGGTCCAAAAAGCCCTTCCCGGGCGCACTCCCCTCCCGGCCGAGACCCTTGGAGGAACAGAGGAGCCGAGCAGCCCTTCGGCCCCCTCCCTCTGGCCGAAGCCTCCGTCGCCCTCCCCTGGTCCAGGGCGGCGTCCGCACCTCCCCACGGCCTCCCCACCCCGGCAGGCCCTCCAGGCTGCACGCGGAGGCCTGAGGCCTAAAGGACGCTGGCCACTGACAAGCCCCTCGGTCGCCGGCGGGGCCTGGGGCCGGGCGGGCGGGCGCTACCGCCGAGGAGCGGAGGGCGGGCGAGGACAGCCCCTTCCCCGCCGCAGCTGCCTATTGTTCCCGGCAGAGGCCGGGCCGCGGCCGCCCCGCTCCCCACGCCGCCGCCGCCCGCCGCTCGCTCACCGCGCTGGTCCGAGCAGCAGCTCCTCTCAGCTCCGAGTCCCCGCGGCCGTCGCCGCCGCCGCGGCAGCCGCCGCCGCCGCTGCTGCCACCGTCGACTCTGACTCTTTCCCAGGCCGCCGAGCCACGGCCGCCGCCGCCACCGCCAGCGCCGCCTCCGAGCTCCCACCTGCTGCTGCTGAGGCTGCTCCTGCAGCAGGGGCCATCTTGTTGCTCTGCCTCCTCTTCCTCCTCCTCCTCCGCCCCGTCGCTCGTTGTCCTCGTCCCCTTCCTCTTCCTCGGACTCCGGCCCGCCCCGGAGACTGGGGCGGAGACGAGGGCGAGGCTCCGCCTACCGGGGGCGGGGCAAGAGGAGGGGCGGGGCGGCCGGGCGCGGGACCAAAGCTCTGAGTCACCGGCCACCAACGCCCGGCGGGGAGGGTGGCGACGCGCACCGCTTGGATTCAGCGTGCCACCCACGCCCTGAGCCGGGGAACTGGTCCGTCCGTCTGCCCGGCCTTTCCCCCCCGCAGCGCCTTCGCGCCCAGCGGGCAAGTGGCCAGACGGCCAGGGCGAATTGGAAAATTTCTGACATTTCCATCGAATCTCGCACTACTTCTGCCCCTTTGGCTTTCTCAGCTCTTGACTCTCTACTCTTGTTTCTTTTTCACATCTCCCCTCCCCCAGCCCTACCTCCGGAAGAATGTGTTACCTCGTTTTATCCCGGTTGTCTATCACACCAGCTTTGCCCTAGTCACCCCTCTCACGGAATTCCGAGATCAGCCTCCCCGCGCGGCGAAACAGCCCAAAGGCTTGGACACATGCTCCAAAACGTCCCTCCAGGCCTATGTGAACGATAATAGCTGTCTGGCTCAGGGGGGACAGGAAAAGATTCGGCCTCTATTAGAGCCGCTGGATCTAAAAGCTAACCTTGTGACCCTTGAAAATTCCGTCTCCCTCATGGAAAAGAAGCCATTTTGATTTGGGGTAATGGGAGTCCCCTTCAAGACAATTCGGTTTAGCCAAACTCTTGCTTTTAAGAAGGAAGAGAAATGGAATTCTTTTTATTCCGTATGGTCCTTATTTCAAAATAAATCGTCTAGAATAGGGGAGATGGTCCTCAAATAAGCAACCAGTTAAGACTCCTCTGCATTATCATCCTTTTTTTGCTCAAGTGTTGGCGAAGTGAGCAGACATCACCAATAGTAGGAAAAGTGGTATTCTGCCTTTAATGGGATAAATTCAATCACTATGACAGATAGTGTGTTTATATTATTTGTAAATAATATATCACACAGCTTCCTAAATTCTGAGCAGGGAGGAGCTCTTTTTAGTTGCTAACACCCTCCTGCTACTCAGATTTCAGCTTCTTTTTAGAAGACCTATTGATGTCTTTCTATTGACTGGAATTTACTCCCTTTGAAGTGGGCTAAATCTGTAACCTTCTCTTCAACCTGCTAAACAGTACCTCCAGTCCTCCAAAGAGCAAATTTCTAGCTACCACAGAGGGGTTAGGTTAGCATGTGCTAATCTAAAGTCTATCTCTTGGATAGCCTTTCCCTCCTCAAATAGCCAGGCCTCAGTCCCCTGCTAGAAAAAACAGACTAAGCTGTTCCTCCTGCTTTTCCTCCTCCTCCCTTCTCCTCACTCCTAGGGAACCTTCCACAACAGAAGGTTTTAGCGGCTGTTGCTAGGCAAACATGCCAACTTCCCTGTTTAGGTGAAGCAAGTAACCCAACCTCCATTACAAGCAACCTAGATAATATAATTTCTTTGAACTATTTATAGTTGTACCTCAGTTGGTAAAGCCCCTTCAAGGTTTCCTTATAAAATATGATTTTTAAGTTACATTCATTTTTATTTCATCAATATTTCAGTTAAAAATAAGTTCAAAATGGAGGGGCTTCCCAAAATTCATTTTAATAATATAATTAAAAAGAAAAATTTGGCAGAAAAAGAAGAGCAGCTTTGAAAAAAACACCTAAGTGTTTACATAAAAACTAATCTATGAGAAGTCATTTATATGCTTTGAACTCCCCAATTTGAGTAGACCTATAAGATACAGAGAATAATTTGTCTCTTGAGACTGCATCTATTTTTTCCCTGATTTTTCTGTTTAAAATTGTTTGCTATTGTTATTGATACATGATATTAACATTTTTCAGGGTGTTGAGAGTTAATATAAATAAGATCAAATAAGACATTTGAAATTTAAATTTTAGATATGTATATATTTAAACTTCTAAACTCTTAAAATAGTATAATTTGTTTTAATTCCGTGAAATTTGTATTAATCCAGTGAAACAGTGTTTGAGAATATCCTGAGGTAAGATACATTAAGAATGAATTACTAAAGACAAACAGCTTAAATGTTTTATAGTCATTTGTGCTTAGAAATCACTATTTTGTAGCTTTAACACAATTTAAACAATTTAGTTTTTTTTTGTATTTTATTATTCAATTCTAATATGGAATACCTAAAAATTTAAACTCTTGCCCCAGCCTCCACCACTGATATACTGTGAAAATTAAATGAGTCATTTCACATAAAGGACTTAGAACAGTGCATGGCCCATAGTAAGTACTCGAAGGATTTTTTAAAATCCATTTTATATATGTCATTATAGTCTTTAGTTTCTTGATCAGTCAGATGAGGATAAGAAGTCATCAAATACGTTTTTGCTCTTAGCATGAACTCTAAAAAAATATTGATGCTGTTTTTTAGATGACACACAAATCAGTTAAAATAATTACTTATCAATTTTTTCAATGTATTTTCTGATTTTCTTTTTTTTTTTGAGACTAATCTATGTTTTTTAGGTTATACTAAGTAATTTTTAAGCTGCCGTATGCTTAAATATTGCTCTAGAATGTGCATACATTTGTCAACCTAAAGCATCGTTTGTTATATTAAGGCTAGAAAAGACCTTAGATACCAATCCACTTATTTCAACAAATGAAACAGAGACTAAGAAAGGTTGGACAGATCGCATATCTACCCCACTCCGTGTTTATAGATAAACATCATGCTGTTGAGGAAGGAGTTATCGAGCAGGAAGGGCTGGGGTGGGAGGAGAAAATACAAAGATGAATGAATCATGTGTCCCTTCCTTAAAGAAATTTAACAGTCTAGTAGGAGGATTACAATAAGATGTGCACATAAACAACTAGAATATAAAGTAGCTTGGTGATTATTGCATAGTAAACATAAGGATCTATGAAAGTTAAAAGGAAGAAATAGTAGGAATCTTCATTCTAATGTCACAGCACCTACCTTTTGACAGGTGGCAATACTATGTGTGATATTAGATATGTACCCAGAGGCAAAGAAGTACAATCAGCTCTCAATTCAGGGCAGGGTGGGGATGAGGAAGGGTAAGGAATGGGAAATTGGAGGGTATGAGAATAGAGTTTGGATTAACTAAAAAACCTGGTTAAAGTACAACTGGGACCTGAGACCTCTCCTGTGTAAATCATCCATGTAGGAAGAGGGAATAACATCCTCAAACGTGAACATATGCACAAAATAGGGAGTACTGGAGCTGACTCACTTGGATTTTCTGAACTGCTTTAGATAAAGTAAAGGTGGAAGGCCAATTGAATCCTCTCCATGTTTCCCACCTTCCCCTCTCCCTATACGTAGATTCTCCATAAACTACTCCCTTCCCAGCCCACACTCCTATTACCAATGTTCATTAAGATAAATCTCTAGAAAATAACTAAGAAACAGAGAAAGATGTCCCAAGCAATTACACTGAGGAAATATGAGGAAACCAATTGTTTCTGACCTACCCTTCACATTTATAGTCCAGTCCCAAACCAGGCCCAAGTCAGCATCTGCAAACTAGGCCTAAGGGGTAACAATGCAAAGTAATCATGACAGATATAACCCAAATTCTGGGATTTCTGGAGCTAGGTCCCTGTAGACTTGATTCCAAGAGGGCTAAATAAAATGATGTTTCTGGGTCCTACCTGAAATTGCTTCTGAACTGACCTACCTTCCATGAAGGCCTTGAGCCCAATATTGAGCATCTCTGAACTTCAACTGACCTCCTGAGACTTATTCCAGGGTTATAGTAAACAGAAGGCCTTTATGAAAGAGACATCAGACACTTTCAGCAAACAGGCCCATTCTAGGCAGTACTTTAAACAGTGTCATGAGAGAAGGCAGCTCCACTTTTCACTTGGCAAAACTCACCAGAATATTGTTGGTTTTCATTATTGTATTAGCTTGCTAAGGCTGCTCTAACAAATATCACAGAGTGGGTGGCTTAAACAACAGAAATTTTCTCACAGTGCTGGTGGCTAGAAGTCCAGGGTCAAGGTGTCAGCAGATTTGCTTTCTTCTAAGGGGTCTCTCCTTGGCTTGCAGATGGCCATCTTCTTCTCCCTCTGTCTTCACATGGCCTTCACTCTGTGTCTGTCTGTGTCCTAATCTCTTCTTATAAGGACACCAGGCATATTGGATTAGGGCCCACCCATATGACCTCATTTTACCTTAATTACCTCTATCTCCAAATGCAGTCACATTCTAAAGTACTGGGGGTTAGGACTGTAACGTGAATTTGGGAGGAGGGGACACAATTCAGCCCATAACAATAATAAATGCTCACTTTAAGAATATCATACTTATGAATAAAAGGCACCTTTGTGAAGGTACAAATTTAAATCTACCTGGTTAAACCTGAAGTTTTTCTTTTTCTAATTACTCTTTGCATCATAAAATATTAATGCTTTGGGGGTATAAATTAGCAACAACATATAGGATACTAGAATAAAAAAACACTGATTACCAAAATTATCTGAGTCATACCACAATGAGTTACCAGAAAACAGATACCAGACCGTGAATAGACTCAAGATTAATGTGAAAGGATTAACCTTTGTTTATATAGCTAATGATTTGAACCTCATTTAGAGCTCTGTCTGTCTAAATAAGCAATTGTAGATATATTGAAGTCAAATACATTTTGTAACCAAATGATATTCTCTAGCACAAATGTATGTTCAATATCTCCGGGCAATATTAGGTTTCTCATATCATGAGTAGCTGGTTAAGAAAAAGTTGGACATTCATGTATAAATCATTCAAGAAACCAGAATTTGAAAGGTGTGCTTTAAGCAAGATGGAGCAGAAACTTCTTTTTGCTCCATGCTTTAATTTCTAGGATCTGGACTTGGGGGAGTCTTTGGAGTTCTTTATGATGTTCCAAGAGGTTAGTTTAGGGATGGAAGAGGAGCTCTGCTACTTGGAGGCAGGTCAGGAACCAGATAGGAAGATGTCGCTATGGTAAACTCCTCATTGAAGACAAATATCCAGCTTCATATTACTCCATGAGTTTATTTCCCTTTTGTTATTCTCTAAGTTTGAATAAAGTCCTATGTGAATGTTCCAGTCTTTTCTCAGCTGTGCTACCTTCTATCAATGGGAGAGTTCTGCAACTGTACTTAGGCCACTCATTCTCATGCAGGGTGGTGTAGCATTGGTAGTGGGAAATACCTACAACTCCCCCAGAGGAAAAGCAAATCTTAAGGGATAAGAGACAGAGCCCTTCTCCATCTGGATATTTTTCTTCTGTTGCCAATCTTGGACAGGCAGAAAGACCTAGTACAAACCCTTGCTCTACCACTTATTAGCTGTGTAAGCTTGCACGAGGTAACTTTAGAAAGCTTCAATTTTCTTTACTATAAAATAAGGATTGTAAAATGTATCTAAACTGGTTTTTATGGAGATTAAAATGAGAAAATACATTTAGAGCATCTAGTACAATGCCTGACGTCTATTAGCCATTCAATAAATGAGAGTTATTAAAATTATACTAGGTACTGTGTGTTGCATTAGGCTGGTGATTCTCAATTTTGCTGTGAACTTTTAAAAGCTGTATATCTCCACCTCTGACCCTAGAGATTCTGATTTGGGGTGTTGGTGTGGGGCTAGGGATCTTTTCTTTTTTTGGATTTTACAGGGGATCCCATCCTCTCATCCAAGGTGAGAACTACTGACGTAGATCAACAGTCAGCAAGCTTTTTTGGTAAATGACCACATAGTAAATATTTTAGGCTTTGCAGGCTATACGGTCTCTGTCACAACTACTCAACTCTGTCATCGTAGCATGAGAGCAGCTATAGACAATATGTAAACAAATGACCATGACTATGCTCCAATAAAACTTTATTTACAAAAACAGACAAAAAGAGATGGTGGCGGGCTGGATTTGGCCTCCAACTATTATTTGTCAACCCTGTCTCATATGAAGAGAGATTTTATTTGCTATAGCCAGGGAAAGTATTTTATTATTATTATGTTCAAAAGCAGCATTAAAAGCTTTACGTGTAATGACCAATGTTTGGTGTTAAACACAATTAATTAAACAGACAGGACTTCTGCCTTCCAAGGAATTAGTAATCTAAAACAACAGCACAGACATAATATTTATAAGTAATCCTGTATAAGTAATTGTCATATAAACATATGACTATACAAGACTAAATGTGAAACTGAGTTCAGAGGTGGGCAGAGTTTCCTAATGCTCTTGATTTACAAATATCACATAAAATAAAAGTAACCCAAGGGCTCATTCAGGAACCAATGTAAGGAGGAGAACAAGGCCCCAGACCAGCTCCCTTTTTTCAGCAGGAGGCTATAAGGGAGCATCTTTTTTTTTTAACAACTTCAAGTTCTTTTTTATTTATTTATTTATTGGATAAATTTGACATGTACATTGTGTAAATTTAAGGTATACATCAGTTTAGGGAGCATCTTTTAAAAGGGGTCCTTTAAATAGGACTTCATGGCTGTCTACATGGCTGAATTTGCCTTCTCTCTTATAATTTCTTCGTTAAAATACATTACTGTCAGATTTATCTTCTGAGGTTAGGGGCCATGTTATGGTTGCAGTTTAATGACACTTGGGACCATTTCCTTTATTTAACCTGGAACAAAGAAAAATGTTTCCCTTTCTCAATAGGAGTAGTAAGCTTAGAAGAAAAGTCACTGGATCAATTTGTGTGTTCGTGTGTGTATGTATGTATGGGTATGTTTAAATCAAGTGATTGGTAATTTAGGAACCTACTGCCTATGATCGTAGAAATGATACAATAGTAGCTGTTGGATAGGGCAAGATTCTCTTATATCTCCTCATATCCCTGAAAGATAGACATATGTAATGAATATTTATAATTTTTTGGCTGCCCGGCATCTTACCCTCCCCTCCTCACACTGTTTGGGAATTTTCCATTTGGGAATTTTTGTGGATGGCAGGATCTCTCCTGCCACTACAGGGGCCAGGAAGTCCAGATACTTGCCTTCTGCCTTCTGCCTTCCACCTTCTGCTCTCCCTCCTTCTGCCCCCACAATAATCCTAGGGTGTGGGAAAGTGATCTAAGCTTGGTGGATCAAATGCCTTCTTAGTTGGGACTTTGAATCTGAAGTGAGTTACACAGAATTAAGTAGAGTTCATCCTACTTGCACCTGTGATACCCAGAGTCTGATGGGACAATGGCAGCAATCCCTGGGATGGTGTCCAGCATCCTCTGGCAATGGCAGTGGTACCCTTACCAGGCAATTTCAGGACGGAATTTAGCTGTGGTTCTGGCTATCTAGCTTCCCTCAATTCCTTTCCTTAACATCAAACTGTGAGCCACTCAATATTCTTCCAGAAAATTCCATTTCTGCTTAAATTAGTCTATGAGATGGTGTAACAAGTAGGAAATCAAGAGATTGCAGAAATATTCCAGTTTCCCATTTTTCATATCGTTGTCTTTTGCCCAATCTAATGGAGTTATCCATATTTTTTCTTTCCTTGGGCCCTGATTTTTAGGACCGTAGTCATTAGAGTCTCAAAACTTAAGATCTATTTCACTTCTGTTAACTCAGTTCATTTGACTATTCCCAAATAATAAGCACTCCTCTCAAGCTTTTGATTTGAATTTTTCACTCATTCTGCCAAGAATGTTTAGTGTCTACATTAAAAACTAATATTGCACAGATTTCTCAAGGGGAAAAGCTCCATGTTAATCTCTCTCTTAGCTAAAAAGTATTACAAATGCAAAGTGTTTTTTTTTCTTGAATTCCTTTTGCTAACAAGAACTTTCCGAATCACGCATCTCATTTGGGGCAATCAAAGCCTTCCTCGCTAAAATTACATGGAAAAAGGATTCTTTTTAAAATTTTTGCCAAAATATTTCAGCTACCACAATTGAAGGGTTCATTTATGGTTCTTTGTTGCAGAGATGTGTAACTTTGTTTCAGCAACATCTAATCAAGTCTCAGATGTTCTCAACTGATGATATAAAAGTCACAGAACAAAATTAATTTGCATCCACTTTAGCACAAACAATCACAACAAATATTTGATAACCTGTTGTGTGCCTGTCACTGTGCTATGGTGATACAGCAGGGAACAAGACAGATTCTCTTCCTGGGGAGCTTATAGTTTAGGAGAGAAGATAGAATACTTATAAATAGTTAAATAACCACAATTTTGAAGGTGAGAATTGACCTAGTCTGAGTTGAGCAGAGAAGACTTCCTCAAGAAAGTGACATTTAAGCTGAAAGCTACGGGATGAGTAGAAATTAGCTAGACCGAGAGAGAGCAAACGTTTCAGGCAGAAAGAACAGCATATGTAGCTGCACCGAGGAGGGAAGAAGTGTGGTGCGTTTAGGGAACTAACAGAAATCCAGTTTGGCTGGAGAAAGCACAGAGATTCAGAGGGAGCCTAGCAAAGAAGATGCTGCAGAGATAGGCGGGTGGCATTGGAAGCCAAAGTAGGAATTTTGAACTTTATTTTAAGATAGGCTCACCAGATAAAATACAGGAGGTTGAATTAAACGTATAGTTCTGATACATACTTGGAATTTATATTTCAGATAAACAATATTTTAGTACAAGTATGTCCCAAATATTGCATGGAATATACTTACACTGGAAAAAAACTTCTATGTTTATATGAAATTCAAGTTTAACTGGACATCCTGTATTTTTATTTGCTAAATCTGGCAACCCTATTTTAATAGCAATGTGAGGTCTGAAAGGCTAAGGAGGGACATGATAAAATTTGCTTGTTGAAAATTACTCTCTAATTATAGAGTAGAAAATTACTGGAGGCAGAGCAAAAGTACACGAGAAGATCTTGATCAGTCCCTCTTTCTTGAAACCTTCTCTTCCTTTGCTGTCTTATGAAATCACACCTAGTTTGTCTCCTATCTCTCTGCTCACTATTTCTTAGTCTCCTTTAATAGATCTACCTCTTTTATTAGACATTTAAATGTTGATGTTCTAAGACTGACCACACACAAAGTTTGCAAGAATATAGAGCAACTAGTTCTCTCATATGTTAGTGAGAGCGTGAAATGCTTTGGAAAAAGGTCGGGCAGTTATAAAAACCAACCATCTATGATCTAGTCATCCCCCTTGTGGGTATATATTCAAAAGAATTGAAGGCAGGTCTCGAAGAGATATTTGCACACCCACGTTCATTGCAGCTTTATTCACAATAGACAAGAGGTGGAAGCAACCCAGATGTCCATCTGCTGATGACTGGATAAAGAAAATGTGGTATATGCATACAATGGAATATTATTCAGTCTTAAAAAAAAAAAAGGAAGTCCTGTCACATGCTTCAACATGAATGAACCTTGAGGATATTATGCTAAGTGAAATAAGCCAGTCACAAAAAAACAAATACTGTATGATTCCACTTATATAAGGTATCTAGAGTAATCAAATTTAAGGAAACATAGAGTGGAGTGATAGTTGCCAGAGAGGGGAGAGGGGAAATTTTGGAGCCATTTAATGGGTATAGAGTTTCAATTTTGCAAGATGAAAAAAGTTCTAGAGAATGTGAATACAGTTAACACTACTGAACTGAACACTGAAAAATGGTTAAGATGGTAAATTAATTTTTCTTTCTTTCTTTTTTTTTTTGTGAGGAGATCAGCCCTGTGCTAACATCTGCCATCCTCCTCTTTTTTTTGCTGAGGAAGACTGGCCCTGGGCTAACATCCATGCCTATCTTCCTCCACTTTATATGGGTCGCCGTCACAGCATGGCTTTCCAAGCAGTGCGTTGGTGCTCGCTCTGCTGCAGCAGAGCGCGCGCACTTAACCGCTTGCGCAACCTGGCTGGCCCTTAATTTTTCTTTTTTACCAAAATTTTAAAAATTAATTTTATAAAAGATACTACTATAAAAGGAGCCAAAAATCCTGTCCATACAAGGAAGTTTCTTGACTCCTTGAGTAGCTTTTACAGACTGTAAATTAGATTTGCCTAGTCACGTGACCGCAAAAGAAGTTAGACATGTTTAATCCAGAAATAAATTTCATTTAGGGGAGGGCTTGCAACTCTGTAAACATCATTTTGCTTTCCAGATTAGATTGGTATGCAGAAGGAGTTTTTGGTATATATGTATATGACACGAACAATCACTGAAGAGTATTTATGTAAACATAACGGGTGGGGTTCAGACCAGGGCCACGCATGGGTTGCATTCTCTTGCTATGACGGTAACGTGTAAAATAAAGATTCTGTGACAGAAAAGCAAAATAAAACAAACCATCTACCAACTCTTTGACCTTATGAGCAATTCCACTTCTAGATATTTACTCAAGAGAAATGAAAGCATATGTCCACAAAGATTTATACAAAAATGTTCATAGCAGCTTCATGCATGATGGCCCCAACCGGGAAACAGTGTAAGTGTCCATCAATAGAAGAAAGGCTAAACAAACCATGATATATCTGTGCAATAAAATGCTACTCATCAATCAAAAGGAACAAACCAATTGTACATGCAACAACACGGATGAATTTCAAAAACATCACGCTGAGGGAAAGAAGCCTTATACACAAAAAAGAGTATATACTCTACGATTCCATTTATATGAGGTTCTAGAACAGGCCATCTTTGGTGCAAAAATATCAGAACTACAGTTGCTTCTGGGAAAAGGTAGAGATTGACTGGTAAGGGACTTAAGGAATTTTTTTGGGTGATGATAATATCAATATATTGATAGGAGCTTGTGTTAAATAGAAAAGTATGCATTTGTTAAAATTCATCAAATAGTACATTTAGGATTGGCACATTTTATTATATGTAAATTTCAATCTAAAAAAGAACTATAAACAAATGTTTAACACTAGTTAATGATGTGTACTAATATCGGCAACTTTGAAATACATTTAAAAAAGATGGCTTGATAGCTGGAGAGAATAGACAGATAAACAGGGCATAAAGAAAATATAGTAAAATGATAATTGTAGAATCTTGGTGGTGGTACATGGATGCTCACAGTGTGATTCTTTATGTTTAAAATTTTTCATAATAAAATGGGAGAAAATTATGCTCTTCAAAGCCCAATTTTAGGCCCTCTTTTCTTCTTTCTGTTCTCTCTTCCTGTCCAATCTCATTCACTCCTATAACTTCAAATACCAGCTGATGCTCACATTTATATCTTTATCCCAGATCCATCTGCCGAGCTTCTGATCCATATATATCTTACTTGACATCTCACTTAGACGTCTTGTAGGCATCTCAAACTCAGCATTTCAAAACAGACGTATATTTATCTTCGTCCTGCTCCAAATCTGCAACTCCAGTGTTCTTCACCTCAGTAAATTGTGCCACCATCCGCTCCTGTGCTCCTGCCATAAACCTGGACACCTCCTTGACACTTTGGTCTTCCTCACATCCAAATAATCATGAAATGCTGACAATGATAATTCCTAAATTTATATTAGAATACACTGAATTCTCTCTACTCATCACTGACACCAAAGAGGTCCCACCGACCGTATTGTCTTGTCTGGGCTATAACAATAGCCTCCTAACTGGTCTCTTCTCTTCTGTCTTCCATACAAGAATCACACTGATTCTTTTTTTTTTTTTTTTTTTGTGAGGAACATCAGCCCTGAGCTAACATCCATGCCAATCCTCCTCTTTTTTGCTGAGGAAGACTGGCTCTGAGCTAACATCTATTGCCAATCCTCTTCTTTTTTTTCCCCAAAGCCCCAGTAGATAGTTGTATGTCATAGTTGCACATCCTTCCAGTTGCTGTATGTGGGATGCTGCCTCAGCATGGCCAGAGAAGCGGTGCATTGGTGCACGTCCGGGATCCAAACCCAGGCCACCAGTAGCGGAGCGTGCGCATTTAACTGCTAAGCCACAGGGCCGGCCCCCACACTGATTCTTTCAAAACATAAACCAACCATGTCACTTCCTTGCACAAAACTCTCCAATGGCTTCTCATCACACTTAAAATGAAATAAAAGTCCATGGCATATGCTATGGACTGAATTGTGTCTCCCGCTCCAAGTTCATATGTTGAAGTCATAACCCCCATGGATTGTATTGGACATAGGGCCTTTAAGGAGGTAATTAAGATTAAGTTAGGGTGGAGCCCTGATCTGATAGAACTGGTGCCCTCGTAAGAAGAGGAAGAGACATCAGCTCTCTCTCTCCGCCATGTGAGCACACAGCAAGGAGGCGGCTGTCTGCAAGCCAGTAAGAGAACTCTCACCAGAACCTGACCATGCTGGCACCTTGATCTCGAACTTTCAGCCTCCAGAACTGTGAGGAAATTAATTTCTATTGTTTAAGCCATGTAGTCTGCGATATTTTGTTATGGCGGCCCAAGCTGACTAATCTAGCATATAAGGCCATGTATAATCTGGCCCAAGCCCATCTCCCCAGCTCATGCCTCAACATTTTCCCCTTTGATCTCTACTTCAGGCTCTCTTGCCTTATTTCATTTCCTAAAGATGATATGCTCCCTCTTATCTCAGAGCCTTTACACGTGCTGCTCCTTATGCCTGGAAGCTCTTTCCCTCACTCTTCATCTCGGCTAATTCCTGTCCATCCTTCAGTTTCATTTTCTTTCTTTTTCTTTTTTTTTTTTTTTTGTGAGGAAGATTAGCCCTGAACTAACATCCGATGCCAATCCCTCTCTTTTTGCTGAGGAAGAATGGCCCTGGGCTAACATCCCTGCCCATCTTCCTCTACTTTATATGCGACACCGCCACAGCATGGCTTGACAAGCCATGTGTTGATGCATGCCCGGGATCCAAACCTGCCAACCCCGGGCCAGGCCCACGAAGCCAAGCACACGCACTCAACCGCTACACCACTGGGCCGGCCCCCAGTTTCATTTTCAATGTCACTTCTTCAGAGAGGCTTTCCCTGACTTCTCAGTCTAAATGAAGAGACTCTCTCAGAGTACCCTCTAATTTTTCTTTATAATAAGTTTGTAACTATATAGTTAATTGTGTAATAATTTGTCTAATATTTCCCTTCTCCTAGAATTTAAGTTCTGTACCTGTAGGAACTGTGTGTCTTATTCATTGTTGTATCCTCAGGGGTAAAAAATGTCTCATAGGTTAGGGTCTCAGGAAATATTTGTTGACCAAATAAATAAATAAATAAATAATGACTACAGTCACATATTCATTAAGTAGATAAGTGTTCTTTATACATTATTAATATAAAAAAAGCAGGTTACGAAAGCTATGCTATGATCCTTTTTTATAATGCAAACACAGAACAAAACTGTGGCTCAAGTACCTAGACAGACCCTTCTGCTGAAGGCAATGATAAATGCTGGTTAAAATATTTTCTTAAAAATGATCATGGGTACATAGACGGGCTGGCAAGAAAGTGAGGAATATTCAGGCCAGGTTCTGAATAAAGGCAGGAGCTCTGAGCTATAAGAGGAGCTCTGAGAATTTCTCCTTGAGAACATTTGCTGAATTTGCCTCTTCCGGTAAACTCAGTTTTCATGGCTTCGAATGGCTAGGGGTACAAAAGACAAAGCAAGATTCAAGATAGAAAGCCTAACGTGAGATTTTCCTTTCATAAAACCAGGACCCAGAGAACTGCAAAAAATTACCTATTTTAAACTTTGGTGCTGAATAGAGGGAAAAATATCTCCCCTGAGAATTCATTACCCCAAGCCAACCCTTTTGCAGGTTTATAGTTTGAATTCACGCTTCTTGGATAGGCCAAAAATATCTCAAGTCAATCATTTCATTTAAAGTGGCTCCTGACTAGTATGCCCTAGTCACCTGACAGAAATAAAGGCAAATCCTTTCTGGAGGAGCCCACCTGCATCCAAGACCTCAAAAATTTCTGTTGAAAGTGCAAAGGAAGAAGCATAATTCACAGTAAAACAGCAACAATAATAATAATGTCAATAAGTAATAATCACCCAAGATAATAAGGCATCATGAACCATCATGGCAGAATCAGATCCATAGAATCTGCATATGTTGAAATTATTCAACACAAAATCAATAAGAAAGTTTAATGTTTCTAGGAATAAATAAAGCTTTAAAGTATGAACCAAGAGTGAGCAGATTCAAAAAACAATCAAATATCTATTTCTGATACTGGTGGACTAGGGAAGTCAAATCAACACTCTTTTGAGACCAACTAGAAAGATTGGTCAAAATAGTTTTGTGTGTGTGTGTGTTTGTGTGTGTGTGTGTGAGAGAGGAAGATCAGCCCTGTGCTAACATCCGATGCCAATCCTCCTCTTTTTGCTGAGGAAGATTGGCCCTGGGCTAACATCCGTGCCCATCTTCCTCTATTTTATACAAGAGGCTGCCACAGCACGGTGCAAGGTGCGCACCCAGGGTCCCAACCTGCCAACCCCAGGCCATGGAAGCGGAGCGCTCACGCTTAACCGCTACGCCACCTGGCCGGCCCCCAAAGTATTTTTAAAATCTTGAAGACATGAGAGAGCTTACAAGGCAGTGAAGAATTAGAACAGCCAGATGTAATAAATTAGAAAATCTAGATTAAATGCAAAAATTTCTAAAAATATAAAAAATTTCAAAATTTATGTGAGAAGGAACGGAGAACTTGAACGGAGAACTTGAATAGACATATAAGTTTAAAGAAATTAAAATGGTAGTTAAGACCTCTCCTCACAAAACAAAAACAAAAAAGAGGTCAAAATGTTTTTATGGATGAGTTTACCAAAGTTTTCAGGAGCCATTAATTCTCGTTTTATAAAAGTTTTTCCGGGGCCAGCCCCGTGGCTTAGTGGTTAAGTGCGCACGCTCCACTACTGGCGGCCCAGGTTCGGATCCGGTGCGCATAGACGCACCGCTTCTCTGGCCATGCTGAGGCCGAGTCCCACATACAGCAACTAGAAGGATGTGCACCTATGACATACAACTATCTACTGGGGCTTTGGGGAAAAAAAAGGAGGAGGATTGGCAATAGATGTTAGGTCAGAGCCAGTCTTCCCCAGCAAAAAAGAGGAGGATTAGCATGGATGTTAGCTCAGGGCTGATCTTCCTCACAAAAAAAAAAAAAAGTTTTTCCGGAAACTAGAGAAAGAACAAAAGATTTCCAGCTCATTTTGGAAGAAAGCTATAGTCTTCATTTCAAAACATGATAAAGAGAATACAGTACAATAAAAGAACATGATAGGACAATGTCACTAATGAATATATGTGCAAAAATGAACTACAGCTATGTACAACATGAATGAATCCACAAACATAACATTGAGCAAAAAAGGCATGTTGTAGAAAAATGTAATCACCATGGTTCCACGTAAAGTTCAAAAATATTCAAAACTAAATAACATGATATTTAAAGATAAATACACAAATAATCAAAAATATAAAGAAAACAGGAATAATTAACCCAAAATTCAGAACAGTGTTCACTTTGAGTAATAAGAGGGCTCCTGGGTGGAAATGTCTCGGCCTGGGTAGCGCATACACACGTCACTTTGCCATTATTCTTTAACTGCACATTTTCCTTCATTCTCTTTTTTTTTTCCTAAACCTGGCGTTGGGGCGCCCTCGCCCCGCCCCGCCCACCCCCACTCGCCCCTCCCTGCCCTGCCCCGCGGGTCCTTACTTAACCTCTTGTCCCGAGGCCGCAGCGCTGGGTCGAGGCGGGCGGGGGGCGTGGCCGTGTGTACGGCATCTTCTGGCTCCACCGCGTGGTCGCCGGCTTCCTCCCCGGCAGCTCACTTCTCTGGCCGTTCCTTTATTTATGTGCCTTATGTATTGCACAGTTTTAAAAATTTGATCTTTTAAAAAAATCTTTTTAAAAGTCATAGCAACATCAGACTAGAGAGACAAAAGCACTAAGTTTTCTCAGGGAATTTGCTAATAAAGTAAAAGGAGAAGTAACTCGGAAAAAAAAAAACCCTACAGTGTTTTGAATTTGACACTCCAGATAATGACAAAGAAATCAGTGTGAGGCTTTTCCAAAATTTGGTTAAATCACCAAAACTCTTCGTATTAGACTATCCGCTAACTTCGTATCTATCACAATGGATGAATCACTGGTTCAAAATGACAGGCACATAATTCCCCTAAGAATGCCTGCTTGGTCTACTCAAATATATTTGCAATTTCAAAGATTCAGTCCCTTAGCTTTTTATCCTTTGTACTCTTTCTTAAATGGTTAATATTGTGGTATGACTGTTACGGAGTCCACAGGCAACCATTTTCCCCGTGCAAAGTATCTCATAATTTTTTTTATGAGATACAGAAACCTCCATGGATTTTTACCAATTCAGACTTTTTAACCTCAGGTAACCTTGATATTGATAAGGTTACTCAGAGCCCCAATGATGCCTATATTTTTAATCAACTTGGAAAAACCTGCTAGACGGGGGTGGGGGGGTATGGAGGGAGTGGGGGTGTGTGGGGGGGTGGGGGTCAGTGGGGATGTGAAGATCAACCACCACAACCACCAGCACCATCATCATTGTAACAATAAAGGGTTCCCCATGTCTAGACATAGTGCTGAAAGCTTTATGTTCATTATGTTGAATCTTTACAATCTTGGAACATGGGTATTATCATCACCATTTTACAGAATAAGAAACTGAGGTTTGGAAGGCTTAAGTAACTCACCACAAACAAAGCAGAATAAACAGCAGAGCTAAGGTTCAAGGCCAGTTCTGCTCATTCCAATGCACTCAGTCTACATCAGAACAGTGCTGACTCACTTAGCCATCCCCAAGGAAACTGAAGATTTGATTCAGTGAGTGATAAGATGAAGAGCTGGTCCTGAGCCTGTTTGCTCTCAGATCCATTTCTTGCCCTTCCCTATCTTCTCTGTATCAGGGGGAGGACTGACTTTCCTGTGTCAGCTGGCTTCCTGGTATGTTTGGCTAATGGGAGGAATTTGGAAAGCAGGAGGAGAAAGAAGCCAGGTTATTTCTCATCAAACCCTGTTCCGCTTGCTTCTTGGGCATCAGCCATTTCCTTCATGGTTCCAGCCGCTGCTGAGCAGGCTTCCACTGGGTAACCCTAGGCCCTGACCTCCTTTAACACTCCTTCCTCTCCTGGTCCCTTTAGCCTAGTGGCATTCCACTGTGGCTAATCTAAAGCAAGAGCCTTGAGTATAAGAATAAGTGGGTGGGGATGTTCCTCTTGGCTTTCTCACCATGGCCACCATAACTGGACCAGGGGAGTGCCTCTGACCCAAGAATAGCCAACTATTGGCTGTCTGGCTTCCATGAGGGAACTTGGAGCAAGAGCTTTGTCATCAGGTCCTTAGCAACAATCTGTCCGGTGTTTGATCTACAGATTTAGAGAGTCAGTCAGTTGGTAGTAGGAGCAAACACAGAAAGTCACTGAGAGAAACAGAGAGAAAAGACATCATGTCAACTGCAGAGCACTCATGAAAGATTGGCAAGCTCTTGCAGTAGAGGGCATGCTTTATCTGTGCTGGACTCTGAAGAAACAGCCAATTCAGAAACCACGTTCCATTCTCTGTCCGGTTTGGCTATACTCAGGTTCCCGTTACTCCTCTGTGACCCAGTGCTGTTGCCACTTCTTGCTTTCCTGGTTGGCTGAAACTTGTGGCTGAGATTTCTGACTTCATTTTCTTTTTAAAAATGTCCTCTGTGGGCCGGCCCCGTGGCTTAGCGGTTAAGTGCGTGCCCTCCCCTGCTGGCGGCCCGGGTTCGGATCCCGGGCGTGCACCGATGCACCGCTTCTCCGGACATGCTGGGGCCGCGTCCCACGTGCAGCAGCTGGAGGGATGTGCAGCTATGACATGCGACTGTCTACTGGGGCTTTGGGGGGAAAAAATAAATAAATAAAATCTTTAAAAATGTCCTCTGTTATCCTTTCTATAAACCATTTACAAGCTGACATCATCTGAGTGTATTTATGTTTCTTGCAACCAGTATAACAATCTAAAACAGTTTTTAAGGCATCTTTATATTTCTTCCATCTTATCCACACTCCAACTCTGAGAAATAGGCAGGGTAGAGATTTTTATTATCTCACACAAAAAGATATTCAAGCTTCAGATTAGCTAAATATCTTGCCCAAGGTCACTGGGCTAAGTGACACAGTCAGGACTAGCAGCCAGGTATTTTGATTTTTGCGTCAGGTACCGTGGGAAACTCTTCTCTAATTCCCTATAAACACACAAGCACACACATATCACCAATGATTTATTTAGCGGGAAAATAGTTGTTCAGACATAGTAGATATCAGATGTACACTACTGGATATCCAAGTGTCCTTAGATTTATGTGGGTAATTTACATCTCTGGACATCTTTTATGATGTCTCTTCTGTTTTACAGAAGAAAGGTCAAGTTGAGTCCTAATAGTCACGTATTCCACAACTGAAGACCAGATGAGCCCATCCACTCATTCAGAAACATTTACTGGGACCCTATTATGTGGTGAAAATTTGCTAAGTGCTGGAGATACATCATCCATAATAAGAATAAAACAACATTCCTTGAAGGAATTTTCAGCCCAAAGGGGGAGAGATATAAGTAGAAATAAATAACAATACAATAGTACAGCACAAGAAGGGCAACAGAAGCATAGGCAAAGCACAGATACAGACCAGATGGAAGTTTGATGAACTCTTTGGGGGTAGGTGACAGGGAAGGCTTTCTGGAAGGAATAACATTTGACCTGAGTTTAGAAAGTTGAACAGGAATATCAATATTTAATGGGTAAAAAAAAAAAAAAATGATGTTGCAAAGAGATTAAAAAGAATAGTCAGAATGGAAGAAGAGAATGAGGAGAGGTGATGGCCCAAACACCAAGGGAGATGGTTCCAAGGAAGGCTAGATGAACAGTATAAAAAACCAGAAGTATCTGTCAAGCAACATATCTAATAAGACTTGTGGCAACTAAGCCAGAATGCAATGGGATTTAGAATAAAAGGGAGGTAAAACAGTAGAGGTATCAAAGGTTTCAAGAATCCCAAGGATGAATGAAAATTGTGCCGGTCTTCTCTAAAGTTAGAAAAGGGTTAGAGAATATATAATGGCATGTAAAATGAATGAAATTTGGGAGAAGAATATCTAAAGAACTAACTTAAGTTGGAGAATCTTTGATTATTGCAGTTTTCTGCCATGCTTTCTTTTTAGTAGATACAGGAGTATAATTGGCCTGTTTGTCCTTCCCTCTTCCCCATTCTCATATTAGTACACGTGTTATATGGGCCACTTCCTGTCTCCTTCTTAGCGTGCCCTAAGAGAGTTTAATTACTATCAACGTCCATGATCAGTGACCATTAGACACGTGGTTAGGCGCAGAAAGCGCGGACCCTGGATTCAGACTACCTTGATCTAAATCCGATCTCCGCTTACTATCTATGTGGTCTTGTGCAAATTACTTAATCTCTTTGTTTCTCACTTTCCTCACCTGTAAAGTAAGGATAATGATAATATACTATAGTTGGGAGGTTTAAATGAGTTACAACACATAAAATGTTTAGAACAGTGGCTGGCACAAAGTGGTATACATGGTAGCTGTTTATTAGTAGTAGTATTACTTGTGGGAACAATAACAGAGAATGTGTGAAATGGAAATTATGCTGGAAAATCTAGGATTTTTTTTTTTTTGGTATGTGTGAATGATAGAAGAATGTTAGATTATTATAATGTGTTGGATTATTTAGTCAGGAAGAGATTTGTTCTCTCTGCATCTCTTGGGACTATCTGCCACTCTTTATCTGATGGCATCATTCTCTTCTACGGCAGAAAGGGGAGGGAGGATGTGCATGGTAGTCCCAGGGATACATTCTTATAGTTCATAATGCAGAAGCAAGAAATGTTCCCTGCTCTCAACACCATCCTCAGTACAACAAGCAGCAAAGTCCAGGAGAGGAAGGGATTGGCCCAACCTGTGGCATGTGCCCATCCTGTGGTTGGGAAAATGGGGACCTTGATTAATAACTCCACCAAGACCACATGGAACCAGAAGGGGTCTAGGCAGATAAATCTATGCTGTAGTACCTTTTGAAATCATATGCTCACCACACGTTGCCTTTTAGGTAAGATGTATTAAAATTCATTTTTAGATAATTCAAAAAATGACAGCAATAAAAGTAACAATAGCAACTAATCTTAATCGAGTGTTTACTTTGTGTCAGGCATTATTCTAAATGTGCTGACTTAGTTCTTATAACAGACTTATTAATAGCTATTATTATTATTATCTCCATTTTACAAATGAGGAAATGGAGGAAAGAGAGATTAAGTTGCTTGCTCCAAGGTCACTCATCAAAAAAGTGGTAGAGGGCCGGCCCCATGGCTTAGCGGTTAAGTGCGCGTGCTCCGCTGCTGGCGGCCCGGGTTCGGATCCCGGGCGTGCACTGACGCACCGCTTCTCTGGCCATGCTGAGGCCGCGTCCCACATACAGCAACTAGAAGGATGTGCAGCTATGACATACAACTATCTGCTGGGGCTTTGGGGGGAAAAAAAAAAAAAAAAAAAAAGTGGTAGAGCTGGGAATTGATCTCTGACAGTTGGCTCCAGAATCTGAACTCCTAGGCTGTGCTGCCAAAAAGCAGGAGGAAAAATATTGCCCAATATAGTTGGATATGAGAAAACATATTTTTAAGTATACTTAATGGAAAGTTTGGAATAAAACCAAAAGATCAATTTGGTTTTGAACCTTCATAAGATGTTGAAGACTCAGAAATGTTTGTTGAAGTTTGGAGTAAATTTTTTAAAAATTCCATCAGTGTTCTAAAGCATCCAAAGAATATATTGGAGGGCCAGCCCGGTAGTGTAGTAGTTAAGTTCACACGCTCTGCTTCAGTGGCCCAGGGTTTGCGGATTTGGATCCCGGGCGTGGACCTACACACTGCTCATCAAACCATACTGTGGTGGCATCCCACATACAAAGTGGAGGAAGATTGGCAACAGATGTTAGCTCAGGGACAATCTTCCTCAAGCAAAACGAGGAAGATTGGCAACAGATGTTAGCTCAGGGCTACTCTTCCTCACCAAAAAAATTTAAAAACCTAATAAAAGAAAAAAAAGAATATATTGGATACAATGTATTTCAATCTCATAGGAGAATGTCCACAAAAAAGCATATCTTGCACGTTCTTGGGTATTAACTAAAAGCTTACTTGTGTATTACAAACAACTTTATCTACTGAAGGATTGAAGGCTGTCTCTTTGTAGAGCAGAGAGCATGCATCAAGCCCACCTTTAGTTACTTCAGAAGCTCTGGTTCATAAGGAGATCATCAAGCATTTCTTGAGATCCAGTGACACTTCTGGACACCTTTCCTTCCCTCAGGCTTATGAGATTCCTCTTGTATTCCTTTCTTTTCCACAGTTGCCACCACTCCGTCCATGTTTCTCTTCACAAGGCCATCTGAGAAACGACCTCTTCAGCTTTTTCTAACCATCCTTAAAGACCTCAGGAAAAAAAGCCCAGAGGCTGTTTTTTTTTTTTTTAAGGAGTTACTGTTAACTGCTATGGGGAAACAACTTTGTGACTGAACGAAACTGACAAAAATGGGGAAGTAAAAAATCTACCCAAAATTTCAACAAGTTCTTTAAGTTATTCCTCATATTTTACCAAAATGAGTCAATAGGCTGGGGCTAGCTAATTTTATCATTGTCTTACCTGGAACTTGCTTTTTGCATAATTATTATTTATTGAGCACTTACATGCTGGGCACTGTTTGAAGCAATTTATGTATGTTAGCATCTCATGACATCCTTGTGAGCTGGTGCAGCTAGCATCTTATTTCATCTGAGGAAACTTAGGCATAGAAGAGTTGGCTACTAATAGAGTCATGACTGAAACTGAGGCCACCTAGCTCTAAGGTCTCCTCTCTTGACCACTGCACTATATGCTCCTCTGCTGTAGCCGTATACCATTTGGGATCCAAATGGGGTGAGGCAGGTGGGAATGGACAGGAGGAACTGATATTTGAAAGGAAACATCATTAGGCGTTTATTATAAGGAGTGAAATAGAAGAATGGCTTTAAAATAATTCTCAGGTTTCTCCTGTGTACACTGATGCTTATGTTTACCCAGTTTTTCATCCCTCCCTCTCTTTTCTTTCTTTAAACTCTCTTCTCCCAACCACATGTAAAACTATGAGGAGTAAAATAAGATCAAATATGTCTGATAAACTCTTTTTGGCCAGTCTACAATTGTTTATCTCAGTGGGAAAAGCATCTCAAGAATCAAGAATCAAGAATCTTCAGGGCCAGCACGGTGGTTAAGTGTGTGTACTCCGCTTCGGCGGCCTGGGGTTCGCAGGTTCAGTTCCTGGGCGCGCACTGACACACCGCTTGGCAAGCCATGCTGTGGCAGCATCCCATATAAAGTAGAGGAAGATGGGCATGGATGTTAGCCCAGGGCCAGTCTTCCTCAGCAAAAAAGAGGAAGATTGGCATTAGATGTTAGCTCAGGGCTGATCTCCCTCACAAAAAAAAAAAAAAAGAATCAAGGATCTTCATTATTGTTTTTAGGCTGCCTTCTTTGAACATTGCATATGTGCTTTTTTCTTTTCTTTTCTTTCTTTATTCTTTTTGATATTTAGGTATCCAAAAGCAAAAGGCTGCATTTCCTTAGTACAATAGAATTATTGGCTACTACCTTTTGTCAGTTACGTGTTCACCTGAAAATCTCTTGTTTCATTATATTCCCCCAAATACTCTTTGATTCTTCTGCAAGCACTAATAAAAATAACTTGAGGTTAATACTCCACCTTTCATTCAGGAAGATCCCAACATTCTTTACAATGTGTAGTGGTGTTATTATTTTATGTAGATACACCATATTTCCTTAGTGCCTTTCATCTGAGGATCATAAAATGCACAGCAACACTAATTAATTCTTACAACAACTTTGTGAACTATAATTTTTGTGTGTACAGAGTAGATGAATCACTTGAAGGAAGAGCAAAACATAGCCTTTGTGGGGAAGACTAGGCTTGGCACAACTTAACATACAAACAGCCCAGTCAAATAGTTTACAGCAGGAAAAAAGTAGTATTATTTTTCATTTAACTAGACCCACTGAGGGAGTTTCAGAAAGAGAATAATTATCCAAATAATGACTTACCTAGGTTTCCACAAGCAACACTTGGACTTTTGCAACAAACAGCACCAGAAAAAAGAAGGGAGTGTTAGAGTCTATTAATAGCTACACCTTCAATCTTACTGTCACTCCCAAGACAAGTGCTTCAGTATCAAAGCAGTCTTAGTCATTAACTGAAGCTTTGATTTAGTATCGACGCAGAGAAAGTGTGCTTCGGGCTGACTCATCAACACTTTGCTTCCTACCTAGATTCCCCCAGAGTGTCTCTCCTTCCGGTGTGCAGCAAGCCAAGGCCTATTTAGCTGAAGAGAGATTAAATCTTCATTATTATCATGTGGGCTGCTCTTTATAATTTAAAAAAAAGCAATAATAGAATTTAAAATGGAAAATATTTACAAGAAAGTGGACTCTTTCTTTTCTAAGTTGACTCACTGAACAATCTAGGATATATACCAACAAATGCTTTGCTCAGGGAAACTGGTTTAACATCTTTTCCTTTACTGGGAGCTGACTTTATTCTAGCTTTTTAGTACAGAAAATTTCAAATATATAGAAAAATAGATAGAATGATATAGTGAAGACCCCAGGTACCCATCACTTAACTCTAACGATTATCACTTTGGCTCCTCTTAAACATTATCACCTTGAAGTGAACACTTTGCAGAAAGTCCCAGTATCTTGGTTTGGCAACAGCATAGTTATCTCACAGGGTCTCGTGGAAGCCTGAAAGCCAAATTTTAATTCATTTTAATTGATTTTATAAAATAAATATACATATACAGGTCATAAGGTAAATTTATGGGAAGATGAGAAAAATATGTCACAAAATCAAACTACAGAATCTCTAAACCCTAAGTAATAATATTACCTGCCATTTATTAAGTCAAGTGCCAGATACTTCACTAGGCATTTATCCAACGTGTTGACCTCTTCTTTAATTTTATCAGAATACCATATGGTAAGTATTAATATTCCTGTTTTAGGTTTGGAAACTGAGTCTTGGAGAAGATAAGTAACTGACTCACAGTCGTAAAGCTGGTAAGCAACAGGATTTGCAATTGTTGTTACCTGACTCCAAACTCTGTGATTTGTTTTATAAACTGTAGTCAAAGAACCTACTACAGCTCAATTCAAAAGACATATGTTACTGGGGCTGGCCCTGTGGCCCAGTGGTTAAAGTTTGGTGCATTCCACTTCAGTGGCCTGGGTTCATGGGTTTGGATCCTGGGCACAGACCTACACCACTTGTCAAGCCATGCTATGGCAGCAACCCACATACAAAAATAGAGGAAGACTGGCACAGATGTTAGCTCAGGGTGAATCTTCCTCAGCAAAAAAAAAAAAAAAAAAAAGACACAACTACCCAGCGGTGTAGTTGTTAAGTTTGCACGCTCTGCTTCAGCAGCCCAGGTTCACGGGTTCAGATTCTGGGCATGGACCTATACACTGCTTATCAAGCCATGCTGTGGCAGGCGTCCCACATATAAAATAGAGGAAGATGGGCATGGCTGTTAGCTCAGGGCCAATCTTCCTCAGCAAAAAGAGGAGGATTGGCAACAGATGTTAGCTCAGGGCTAATCTTCCTCACACACACACAAAAACGACATATGTTACTAATGTTAGAACAGGAAAGAAAGTGGCAAACATCCAATTTGCAGGGTGAGGAGAAGAAATCTATAAGAATTGTTAAAGTTTTAGCACCAAAACTGAGTCAATGGAATTAGTCAATCTACCTTGCATTTGCTCCATTTAAAAGAACCTTAGAATTCTTAACATAACCAAATGAATAAATATATAATTTGCTCAGCAATGCAATAATTTAAAATAGCCATAATTGCATAGTAAGGCATAATTTAACCTTGCCCAGTGTCATAACGCTAAGTTAAACCAGAAGCTGTGCAAAATAAATCACCGTTAATGCATTCTCTAAACCCATTATCAGCTCATGCCTTTCGAGTGCAGTGCATTGAAACTTGAATTTTATTGGGTCAGTCACTCTTCCCTTTTCTAACAAATTGATTGTCAAGGTGCCAAAAAAGCAAGTGAAATTTTGTTTGGCCATTTTTCTTAATAAAGGACCTGTGATCATTTTGTGTTCAGCTTCTATTGCTCAGTACTTTCTTTAAAAAAGTGTTTTTTTTTAGGAAGATTGGCCCTCAGCTAACATCTGCCAATCCTCCTCTTTTTGCTGAGGAAGACTGGCCCTGGGCTAACATCCATGCCCATCTTCCTCCACTTTATATGGGACACCGTGACAGCATGGCATGACAAGCGGTGTGTGGGTGCGCGCCCGGGATCCGAACCAGCGAACCCTGCAGGCTGCCACAGCAGAGCTCGCACACTTACCCACTTGCGCCACCAGGCTGGCCCCTAAAAAAGTATTTTATTAGAGAATGTTATTTTAAAATTGTATCAATTTTACTTCATTTAGAAATTTAATCCAAGTATTTTTTTAAAATTATTTTAAAAAATCAAATAGCACCAAATAAGTTATAAAGATAAACAGTAGTTTCTTGCCCTACTCCTTCAGACTACCACCCAATGATTGCCTCAGAAACAATTACATTTTTCTTTTAAATCATTCTAGCTGTTTCTTTGCACGCGCTTGTGTATGTGTGTGTATAAAACCATATTCCTAGGTGATATCCTTACAAAGCTGCTTCTTGATTACCACTGTGAGGCAATGTCTATTGACTTCCTGGTATGGTAGATGATAACAGATCAACAAATATTGGTTGACTACCTACTATACACCAGACTCTGTTCTATGTGCTGGGGATGCCAGAGGCGACAAAACAGACAAATCCCTGAATTTGTGGAAATTACAATCAAGTGGATTAAATCCTTTTACAAACCCTTCACCCACTCCCCACACTTCTAGTATAATTATATCATAATTTTTAGTTCAATTAATCTGTGTTTATGTCTGTGTAAATATTGTTCACTTTGATACTCCAAACTGTAGTATGATTATATTTCTTCTTTTTGCAACTCTTAGGTACTTTTAAAATAAAATAAAAATAAAAGGATTTTAAAACTGTTGCAACTGTTCAAATAGATTTGTAATCCACCTATCACCAATTTTCCCCAAATGCTTATATATAACAGAAAAACTACCTGTTTTCTTATTTTCCTGGAGACTCATATGTAGAAGCCTCTGTCTTGTTTCTGTCTGTATTGGTTGCTCTCTAGACCTGCTCGTTTGGTGTTGTATTGCAGTTTCCTGGATTCCATGTCTTGTTTCTGTGTTGATCTACATCCCTTTTTTGTTGGAATTTCCTTAGTAAAATCCAAAGAAGGATAGACAGAAAATAAATTTTCTGGGTCCTTTTTTTTTTTTTTTTTAATATACCATCTTTTTTTTTTAATTTTATTTATTTATTTTTTCCACCAAAGCCCCAGTAGATAGTTGTATGTCATAGCTGCACATCCTTCTAGTTGCTGTATGTGGGACACGGCCTCAGCATGGCCGGAGAAGCGGTGTGTCGGTGCGCGCCGGGAATCCGAACCCAGGCCGCCAGCAGCGGAGCATGAGCACTTAACCGCTAAGCCACGGGGCCGGCCCTCTGGGTCCTTGAATACATGAAAATATTTTTAATCTATCTTCTGGTTTGAAAGGTATTTTTTCTTCAGAATTCTGAAAGCGTCGCTTCATTATCTTCTAGCATTCTGTATGGAAAACAGAATTCTGATGCCTTTCTCTTTTTTGCTCCTTTGAATATGATCCATTTTTCCTCTCTGGGAGCTTTTAGACTCTTTTCTTTATCTCTGGTGTTTTAAAATTTCACACTGACAAACCATCGTGTGAACGTTTCTTTCAGTCATCGCTCAGGGTACCTGGGCTTTTTCAATTTGTAGACGCCTGTCACTTGGGTCTGGGAAATTTTCTAGTATTATTTCTTTGATAGTTTACTCATCTCTACTTACTTTCTCCTTTTGCAGGAATTCTACAACTTGGATTTTGGCCTTTCTGAATTGATACCCTACGTCTCTTTTATTTTCTCTTTTCTATCTTTCTCTGCTTTCTGGGAGATTTCATTAACTTTCCCTTTCAAGCCTTCTAATCACATTGTTATTTTGAGTGTTGTATTTTTAATTTCTATGATATATTTTGTGTTTTGTGTTTATTTTCTATAGAATTCTGTTTGTGTTTTTTTTTGTGTGTGTGTGTGTGAGGAAGGTCAACCCTGAGCTAACATCCCTGCTAATCTTCCTCTTTTTGCTGAGGAAGACGGGCTCTGAGCTAACATCTATTGCCAATCCTCCTCCTTTTTTTTTTTTCCCCCAAAGCCCCAGGAGATATTTGTATGTCATAGATGCACATCCTTCTAGTTACTGTATGTGGGACGCGGCCTCAGCATGGCTGGAGAAGCAGTGCGTCGGTGTGCGCCTGGGATCCGAACCCGTGCCGCCAGTAGTGGAGCGCGTGCACTTAACCACTAAGCCACGGGGCCGACCCTGTTTGTGTTTTTAATGGGTGTCATAGAATCTCTTACTTCTCTGACAGTTTTAGAGTTTTAAAGTTTTTAGAGTTTTGGAGTTCTTCTTCCTACCTTATCTCTGTCTTCCCTTGGTCCTTTTGTTCTGTTTACTTAGCTTAGAATGATTAGATGGGAGCCAGCTATTTCACTGGAGGGTCACAGAATGTATTTTTATTCTGGGGCTGTTCAGTGTCTGCTCGGCAGAATCAGTTACTACTACTTCATCTGATTTCAGTTTTTCGAAAACTTGTTGAAATTTCTTATCTGCTGCTGTTTCTTCTCCCATTCTCTTAATTTTAGAAGGGTCTTAGACATGAGAGGAGATAAATTCATGTGATCAATCTGCCATCTTCAACCAGAATCTACTGGAGAAATGTAAAAGCTCTCAAAAATATAATTTTTAGATTGCTCTTGATTATCATCATGGACGGGGATAGCAAGATTTATAGAAGTAGTCTTTAAATCTTACTTTTAAGGTTTCTGTCTGAGCCCATTAGCTTAGTTAGGGAGAGCATGGAAAAATAATGCCGAGGTCATGAGTTTGATCTCTATGAAGGTCAATTAGCCTGACTTAATTTCATGCACTCCATCTTCTCCCCTAACTCACAGAGAAGGTCAAGAATGTTGTTTTGGGTAGCTATAAAATAGGCAAGGAATAATCCAGCATTCGTTTTACTGCTACTGTTAAGATTTTGTGTTCTAGGGTAGTTCTGCAACAGGCTTCTACAGGAACTTAAAGGAACAAAAAATACTGGCAAATTAAAGAGAAATGGTGAGAAAAAGAGTACAGACATATCACTATAATCAATTCACTTCTGTTGGGGGAAAAACCAACCCATACGTCTTAGGCTGTCTCCCCAGAATCAGACTTTTAGATGACGATTTGTGGAGAAAGGTTTATTGAGGAGTACTCTCAGGGACAACACCTGTAAAGGGAGTGAGGGCAGTGGGAAAAGTTGATCTTTGATGCAGTCACAACAGAGGCCTCAGCTGAGCCCATAAGAAGTTCTGGAGCTGAAGGTTTCTTCAGAGTTGTCCCACATTGAGGCAAGAGGCCAGAACTTAATAATCTCACATGGACCAGTTACTGGATGAGAACTATCCCCAGGAAGGGAGCATGAACTTCTGAGGAAGTGGCTTTCATCAGCTAATGGCAATTTCCAGAGAGTTTTGAAGTTGTGAGCCAGCAGTCAATATTCCCCGCAGCTGGGGTAGCAGACCGCAGTATCCACTATACTATATAAGGTAGTGTCCTCTTGAAAGTTCAGGAGCTGAAATATTGGTTCTTCCTTTCATTTCTCCTAAATTCTTATGGGGAGAAGAAAATGAGCAATTCAATGGCAGAAGTGCAACTATATTTGGAGTGAGAAGGAACAAAGGATCTGTTCAGTCCATAAACCAGATAATTAGCCTCCAAGAAACAGAATGAATGGAATAAACTCTCCAGGGGTTTGAGTATTTTATTTATTTCATGTTATTTTTGCATTTTGAGTATATTTACTTTGGTTAACAATCATTCTTAGCTTTTAAACATGAAGCCAACGTTTCTATGTTTAGGTTTATGGTGTTAAATTTGGGAAAAGTTCAAAGACAATACTTCCAGGAGAAAGAAAACAGATTGTATTTCAACTTCAGTTAACAGAGCACAGAAAGGTAATAGTCAAAAATTCTCACTAATTCACTCTTTATTTATGGAGGAAGAGGAAACTAGTGATTTAATTATACTAAAATAAAGTGTTTAATCATATATAGAGAAAAACCTTTTTATTAGTACATCTTTTAGTATTTATAGCAGTGATAATATGGTTCTGCCTATACTTTATGTTCTAAAATTGTATTTTGTTGTCAGCAAAAATATTTTTAAAGCTTAAAAAATAACAATTGAGGATTATAGGATATTAGCTAAAGTACTCCTGTGTCCAGCCTTCCCCCACTACCACCACCACTATCTCTCTCACTCTTTCCCTCTCCCGAACTAGGGTTTATGTATGTTATCTCTAATAATTACATTTTACTCCTTGAAAAAGGTAGAGAAATTTAATAACATCTTTTGATGCATTTTGTTGTTGCTAAAAAGTCAGAAATCCAATTTTTCTAAGCAAAGATGTATCAAAATCATTCAAGACAAATAGCTAAATGCAACAATGGTTTGAAACTTTAATTCTGTTGTCTCAAGCTTCAAGACTGTGGAAAACAGAAAGTAAAGGAAGAGAGGGGATCTTCACAGCCTAAAAATCTATTTCTCATTGTGGGGAAACTGAAGAACATTAGTCAACTAACCCAAAATGTTAAAAGAGGGAGGGAGCAAATTTTTGTTAGGTGGTGAGTTAATGGATTCAACATGACAGGATGCATTGTGAAGACAAGAGGTCGCTGAGTCATGTGTAGGGAACAACTGAGCTTCTGTTCCAACAGGCAGCTGAATTCAGCATCATGTGATCATCGAGAACAAAAGCAGTTGGTTTCTCTGTGTCACAATAAAGGTTGGGGAGCTGGTTTCAGCATCATCTCAGAGAACCTTCAGGAAACTCTAGAGGTTAGGCTCCATTGGTTGGATTCTGTTCCTCTTTCTTGTTTTATTTTTTCCCCTACTTTTGGGGATGCACATACCAGTAGCTTCCTAAGAAAGAGTACATGACAGGTAAATTTTTGAGATCTTGTATGTCTGAAATTATCCTTAATTTACTCTTACAGCTAACTGGTAGTTTGGTTAGGTCTATAATTCTAGGTTAGGAATAGTTTTTCTTCAGAATTTTGAGGGTGTCTCCATTGTTGTCTAGCTTCCATTGTTGCTGAAAAGCTGTATTAGTTTTCTATTGCTGTTAACAAATCCCCACAAACCTAGCAGCTTCAAACAATATCCATTTATTAGCTCACAATTCTGTAGGTCAGAAATCTGAGCACAGCATGACTGGGTTCTCTGCTTAGGATATTACAAGACTGAAACCAAAGTGTTAGCTGGACAGAATTCTTGTCTGGAGACTGGGGAAAACCCCAGTTTGGGGTTGAACTTGGAAGAATGAACTTCCAAGTTCATTCGGGGGGTTCCAGAATTCAGTTCTTTGTGATCGTAGGACTGAGATCCCCATTTCCTTGCTGGCTGGCAGCCGGGACCCCTCTCAGGTCCTACAGGCCCCTGTATTTTTTGCTATGTGGCCTCCTCGTCTTCAAAGCCAGCTGTGGAGAATCTCCTCTGCCAGGAAGAGCCCATCACTTTTAAGGGCCCTTTTAATCCTGATTAGGTCAAGGCTTTCTTAAAAGTCAGCTGTGCTGTATAATATAACCTAATTATGGGAGTGAAATTTTTCATATTCATGGTAAACATATTCATAGTACACAGGGGATGGAGAATCTTGCAGTTAGAATTCTGTCTACCACAGAAGTCCAAAATTATTCTTTTTTTTTTAATGTATTTTTTTTTCTTTTTTGTGAGGAAGATCAGCCCTGAGCTAACATCTGCCAATCCTCCTCTTTTTGCTGAGGGAGACTGGCCCTGGGCTAACATCCATGCCCACCTTCCTCCACTTTATATGGGATGCCGCCACAGCATGGCCTGACACGAGGTGCATCGGTGCGCGCCCGGGATCCGAACCTGGGCTGCCAGCAGTGCAGAGTGTGCACTTAACTGCTACGCCACGGGGCCAGCCCACAAGATTATTCTAATTCATGATCCATATTATATGTCCTATTTTTACCTCTGGAAGTTTGTAGAATTTTTCATTGTCCTCAGGTTTCTGAAATTTCATGATGTGCCTTCATATGGGTTTATTTCTATCTATTGTGATGCATACTATATAAATCTTCTCAATGTGGAAACTCACATCTTTTAATTCAATTTGAATACATTCATTGATTATTTCCTCCCTTTCATTTTCTCTGTCCTTGCTTTCTGGAACTCTAATTATTTGGATGTTGGTGGACATGGATTAGTCCTCTAATTCCTCTCCCCCCTCCGCATTTTCTGTCTTTGCTTTTTGCTCTTTCCTCTACTTTTTTTTTTTGGTGAGGAAGAGTAGCCCTGAGCTAACATCTGTTGCCAATCCTCCTCTTTTTGCTGAGGAAGATTGGCCCTAGGCTGACATCCATGCCCATCTTCCTCCACTCTTTTTCATATGTGGGACGCCTGCCACAGCATGGCTTGATAAGCGGTGCATGGGACCACACCTGGGATCCAAAGGCGTGAACCCCGGGCTGCTGAATTGGAGTGGGCAAACTCAACCACTACACCACCAGGCTGGCCCCAACCTCTACTTATTTTTTCACAGTATCATCTTCTTGATATTGAATTTTTCATATAGGTTCTCAAAGAGTTAATTTACATGAGGTGATTTTTTAGTTTTATTTTGTTTTTTTGTTTATATCACGAATGTTCTTTCTATATGGCATCATGTTCTTGTTTTATGGATGCAATGTTTTCTTTTCTTTTTCTAAGGATATTAATGAGGATTTTCTTCTTGGAGTAGTCTTCTCTCCACATAATCTTTTTTTCCTCCAACTTACTTTTACGTATGTGTTAGAGGCTTTCCTCAGAAAGCCTGCGATATTAGGCCTGATAACTGTGATCTTTGCTCATCTGTTTTAAACCACTAAAAAGCTGATTGTAAGCTCTGAGCCCATGAGTAAGGCCTGTCAACTTGAAATTTACTGTAGAGTGAGCTGCTTTGGCCACTGTGTTATGGAGCCCCCAGTGCTGGTATCTTTAGGTCTTTTCCTTGTGGTCAGCTCAGATAGTCCTGGAAAGACATCTCAAAGCCTTTCAAATCTCCTGCCTGGAGATTGTTGACCTAGTTTTCAGCTTCTTCGAGCTGAATAGGGGGAAAGAACTGAGGGTGTTGGGCCGGCCCCATGGCTTAGCGGTTAAGTGCGCGCGCTCAGCTGCTGGCAGCCCGGGTTCGGTTCCCGGGCGCTCACCGACGCACCACTTCTCTGGCCATGCTGAGGCCGCGTCCCACATACAGCAACTAGAAGGATGTGCAGCTATGACATACAACTATCTATTGGGGCTTTGAGGGGAAAAAATAAATAAATAAAATCTTAAAAAAAAAAAAAAAGAACTGAGGGTGTATATTCCCGGCAGTGTGTTTGGAATTCAAAATCCTCTATGTTGTGGCATCAATGTTAATATATGCTGAGGTTTTCTATGTTCACACTCAGTAAAGTGCTTAGAATGCACTCTTTACCCCTCATCTTTGTCTACTGAATTTCTACCATTCTTCAGAGCTAAGCTCAATTGACCTGCCTAGAAGTAATACTTCTTACTTTTGTAATGGTTTAAAATATTGTTCATACCACTCATAACACCTTAAGCAAACCTGCCCTGAATTGTATATAATTGTTTACTTATCTCTTTACAAGGGACAAACTCTTTGAGGGCAGTGACTATGTCTGTACAATGGCATTTCCCATCATAGTGTCCTGCCCCTATAGTCTTTTAACAATTACCTGTTGAATGAGTGTCAGACCAGATAGTGATTACAAAATTACATTAATATTCTCCAAGACATGCCTCTACTGATTCTTTACTTTAGGGCTTTTTGGAGAGACATTTTCGATCTTACTTATTTGGTTTTAGAGACATTACTCAGAAAAGCGTATTATGTGATTGGAAATGTAACAGGAATAGAGAAGTGTAATGGCCCACCATCTTCTTGTGTCACATAACCCCCACATGAAACAGTAAAAGTGTCAAATATATAGATATTAAGATAAAACTCTTTTTCCATTTCCTTTTCTGAATCATTGCCAAATTATTATCAGAGACTGATATGACAGCAGGCACTACCAATTCTTAAATAATATAAAACCAACTATTAGCTATAGCTATTTTATGAATGGTTGACAATGCATATGATAAGATGTCTAGTCATTCTCATCCATTCTGCATTTATAAGGCTCTGTTCAAATGCAATTCAATCTGAGCATCCTAATGCTTTTCTCCAACAGAGACTCTTCAAAAAAACCTAATTTTTAATCCTAGAAAAAACCCTTTCTCAATATTAGCAATGTACACAATTGCCTGAAGTATCAGAACTTTTTTCTCTTTCCAATTCTTTTAATAATTTTGCAGACATGTAACTTTCCTTCTCTTGGTCGGAGTTTCATTTTGTAAAAATTAAAAATAAAATGCCCTAAATGTCAATCATCAAAACTCTTTTTTAAAAACATCTTGTAAGAAGCAACTTCTAGAAACTAGATTTTCCATTTCTTTCTGATTCACCACACGGATTTTGGTAGCAAAACTAAAACCTCCTGCCATTTACTTTTCTGCTACTTCTTACTTAATTTCTCTTCATCCTTCAAGCCTCAGCACAAATTTTATCTCCTTTACTAAGTAATTCAGATTAAGTGAAAAACAGTTTTGGAAACATAAAACAGATAAAGAAGAAAATAAAAACTTGTAATCCTACCATTCAGAATAAATAATTTATTAATATTTTGGAATATCTCTCTAATCTTTCTGAGGGCACAAATATATACATAATTTAATTTAAAAATTATATATGCCTAACCTGAGCAATTAGGCAAGAAGAAGAAATAAAAGTTATCCAAATTGGAAAAGAGGAAATAAAACTGTTACTATTTGCAGATGACATGATGTTATGTATAGAACACCCTAAAGAATCCACCAAAAAACTCTTAGAAATAACTAATGAATAAAGTTGCAGTGTACAAAATCAACATACAAACATAAGTTGTGTTTCTATACACTAACAACGAACTAGCAGAAAGAGAAATCAAGAGTACAATCCCATTTACAATCACAACAAAAAGAATAGAATACTTAGGAACAAATTTAACCAAGGAGGTGAAAGACCTGTATACTGAAAACTATAGACATGGTTGAAAGAAACTGAAGAAGACACAAAGAAATGGAAAAGTATTCCATGCTCATAGATTGGAAGAATTAACATAGTTAAAATGTCCCTATTATCTAAAGCAATCTACAGACTCAATGCAATCCCAATCAGAATCCCAATGACATTTTTCATGGAAATAGAACAAAGACTCCTAAAATTTATATGGAACAACAAAAGACTCCAAATAGCCAAAGCAATTCTGAGAAAAAAGAACAAAGCTGGAGGTATCACACTCCCTGATTTCAAAATATACTACAAAACTATAGTAATCAAAACAGCATGGTACTGGTAGAAAAATAGACACACAGATCAGTGGAACAGAACTGAGAGCCCAGAAATAAAACCACACATCAATGGACAGCTAATCTTCGACGAAGGAGCCAAGAACACGCAACAGAGAAAGGAAAGTCTCTTCAACAAATGGTGTTGGGAAAACTGGGCAGCCACACGCAAAAGAATGGAAGCAGACCATTATCTTACACCATATACAAAAATTAACTTGAAATGGATTAAAGACTAGAATGTGAGACCTGAATTCATAAAACTCCTAGAAGAAAACCTAGGTAGTAGGCTCTTTGACGTGGGTCTTAGCAGCATCTTTTTGAATATGTCTCCTTAGGCAAGGGAAACAAAGAAAAAATAAACAAATGGGACTACATCAAACTAGAAAGCTTCCTCACAGCAAAGAAAAACCATCAACAAAAGCAAAGGACTGTCTACCAACTGGGAGAAGATACTTGCAAATCATATATCCGATAAGGGGTTAATATCCAAAATATAGAAACAATTCATACACCTCAACAACAAAAAAACGAACAACCCGATCAAAAAATGGGCAAAGGATCTGAATAGACATTTTTGCAAAGAAGATATACAGAAGGCCAACAGGCACATGAAAAGATGTTCAACATCATTAATTACTAGGGAAATACAAATCAAAACTACAATGAGATATCACCTCACACCTGTCAGAATGGCTATTATTAAAAACACAAGAAATAACAAGTGTTGGAAAGGACGTGGAGAAAAAGGAATCCTCAAACACTGCTGGTGGGAATGTAAATTGGTGCAGGCACTATGGAAAACAGTATGGAGATTTCTCAAAAAAATAAAAATAGAAATATGATCCAGCTATTTCACTTCTGGGTATTTATCCAAAGAACATGAAAACACTAATTCGAAAAGATACATGCACCCCTGTGTTCATTGCAGCATTATTCACAATAGCCAAGACTTGAAAGCAACCTAAGTGCCCATCAACAGATGAATGCATAAAGAAGATGTGATATGTAATACAATGGAATACGCAGCCATAAAAAAACACAAAATTGTGCCATCTGCGACAACATGGGTGGACCTTGAGGGTATTACACCAAGCAAAATAAGTCAGATGGAGAAAGACAATTATTGTATGATTTCACTAATATGTGGAAGATAAACAAACAAACAAAGATATGAAGAACAGATTGGTGGTTATTAGAGGAGAAGAGGGTGGGAGGAGAGTGAAAGGGGTAAAGGGGCACACGTGTATGGTGACAAATGGCAACTAGACTTTTGGTGGTGAACACGATGCAGTCTATACAGAAGTTGAAATAAAATGATGTACACCTGAAATGTATATAGTGTTATAAAGCAATGTTATCTCGATAAAAAAATTGTATGTGAAATTAGAGCAATATCTCACATTTTTTAACTTAAAAATTATAGTTTGGGTATTTTCCCATATTGGAATGTTTTTCAGGAGATAGTATAGTTTGGAGCACATCCTCTAGAGTCAAAACTCTTCTCTGGGTTCAAATCTCACCTCTACCACTTATTAGCTATATGACTTTGGGTAAATTACTTAACCTCTCTATGCCATAGTTTCCTATTCCATAAACTGGAGATGGTAATGAGATACCTACTTTAGAATTTTTGTGTTTATTGAATAAACTACTACATGTAAAACACTAAAACAATACCTTCCACATAGTAGATAGTATTTTAAAATTGTAACATAGTACTAATTATTTGGATATACTATAATTTATGGAATCAATCCCTTATCATCAGACATTTAGATTGTTTCCAATTTTTTAATATTGTAAATAACATTGTAATGTATCAATATCCTTGTGCTTACATCTATGTACATTTATCTGCTTATTTACTTGGTTTAATTCCTGGAAATTATGGGCCACATTGTAATTAATTTATTTATTATTTCTCCCTCTTACTCCTGCTTCCCCTAAGGATAAGTTCCATGAAGGCAGAAAATTTGCCTTTCTTGTTTAGTACTTTATTTCCAGTATTTAGAAGAGTCCCTGACATACAGTAAAGATTTGGTAAATTCTGTTTGTTGAAAGGAGTACATCCATTTTAAGAATCTTGCCAAATTAATCTCCAGAAATTAACATTTCCTCCTAAGCGCGTGAGTGCCAGACTCAGGACTCCCTTTCCTATCCAACAATGTCACTTACATTCTTTGCCTGAGGAATCTTTGATATCAGCATCCATGAGGGGTCATTGCTCTTCTAGTATGCTGTTTATCATACTCCACTAACTGTAATGCTTCTTAAAGAAGGTGGCTAGCTTTATGCTTTTTCTTTCCTACTCAATGTTCTGTGTATAGAATGATCTTCTGTTATAGTCAGTCCTGTCTCTTCATAATCATCATTCCTATTTTCATGATTGTACTGGGCTTGGAAAGGGCATATTGGTTCTAAGTAACAGCAGCTAATCTAAGGTGATTTAAGCAAACCGCGTAATTATTTTAAGGATATGGAGTTTTCTCACAGAACTCAAGGACAAGAAGGCAGTGAGAGACTCTGGAAGGGTGCAGTAGGCTCTAGAACCAAGAAATCAGGATTTTTCTCTTGCTCCTTCTCTCTGCAGATCAGCTTTTCCCACTTCTCTGCCCATCTACGGCTCCTGATTTTTCGTATTACCTGATTTTTTGTTCCCGCCATGCTTAGAGAATAACCTATCTATTTTGAATCCCAATTCAGAATTTCTGAGATAGAGAATTTGATTGGCCTGACTTGGTTTGGGTCAAGCACCCAGTGCAGTCTAATCAATCTTGCTACAAGAGTAGGAATCACATGTAAAACATGGCTACCAGGTGCCCATTCCGGTGAAAGGAGGGTCAGTCCTGAGAGAAAAGGGGAGAATTATTTTGAGCTCAGCAGAAATCCCCAAAAGCATCTGTCACAATGATCTTGCTCAAATCTTTTCCCTGTATGAATTTGTTGGTTTACCTAAAGCTTATGCCTTCTTGATATCCCAGACAGAATCTCCAATTTTAGAACCATAAAGATACTTTGATAGTCCAAATTATTTTTTATCTCTCTCCCTCCTGAGAACTTATTTTCTACCCTTAGTATTTAGTATTATGTTAATTTAGTATTATTTTAAGCAATAGGTTATTTTCTAATTGTTTTATTTAGGGAGCTTTGGATTTCCAAACTGGTAAGCATTTTGAGGAGGAATGACATCTCTCAAATTTCATTTCTATACACTTAGAAGGTGTTCAAATATTTGGTGAATTGATTAAAGTGTTTGATAAGAACTTTGAATTCTTTGAAAGAGTTAAAAGAACTCATCCTGTTGAGGGAAAAGATTATACCTTGAGTTTTTTTCCCAGTGTGTATTATGCATAGAAACACTTTACTAATAACCAGTAGAACTCTGAGTAGCTCTAAAGTACATCTCAAGTTCATGGACAACTTTTCACCCCCATCACAACCTTTGTCGAGTTCATTGTCATCTATCTGAGAGACCATTATTGCATTAGACTCCTATTCCATCTTCCTTTTGCCACTCTTGCTCCTTTCCAACCCGTTCTTCTCACAGTAGGAAAAAGAATCTTCTTAAAATACAAATCTAATCATGTCATTCCTCACTTAAAATCCTTCAGTGACTTCATATTTTACTTAGAATAAAATCCAAACTCTTACCACGGCCTGCAAAGCTCAGTGCGATCTGACCCAACTTACCCCTTCAATCTCATTTTTCAAGTCACTCTCCCCTTGCTCGCTATGCTCTGACTAGCCGGTTTTCTTTCAGTTCCTTGGGCACATCGAAATTTTTCTCTCCTCAGGGTCTTTGCACATGCTATTTATTGCCTCTGTGAGGAGAGCTGCAACCTGGCAACAGGGCCTCTCCTCATAGGTCTCAGCTTAACTGTCACCATCTTTTACTGACCTGACTCTTCCTGAACACTGTCTCCAAGATCATTTTCCTCTGTTCTTTTCTATTTTAACCTCATGTTTATTTTCTTCATAGAATGCTCACAATTCACAACTATTTTATTTTTCTCCTCACATTTTTTGGGGTCTGTTTTCCCCCCTTATATTATAAATTCCATGGGTGTGTGGGGACTGTGTTGTGTTTTTTTCCCCCTCTCTATTGTATCTCTAGCACATTCCACAGGGCCTGGCATATAGTAGCTGTTCAAAATGTATTTGTTGATTTCATAAAGAAATGAGTAATTAGATAGATAGAATGGAACTTAGAATGCTAATTTTCCAGTAGTTCTATGTGGTTCCAATTTCCAGTGGTTCTGTGAAGAAGGTAAACTTCTATGGTTGAGGCTATGTCATTTTAAGCAAATCATTTGATCTTTCCATTCTTTAGTTTTCCCATATATAAATAAAACATCCTATTTGTTTTTGGAAACGTTAGTCATCAAGTCAATTTACAAGTAATGGTGAGTGACCATACTACTAATTAGGCTTGCAAACCGTGTGTGTGTGTGTGTGTGTGTGTGTGTGTGTGTGTGTGTGTGTGTGTGTAAGAAAATGAAAAGATATCAGCTAGATGTGCTTTCTCCCTGAAAATTTGGAAATTTGTCTATGTAAACTAATTGAAGTTTGTCTGGTAATAGAGATGATTACATGATAAAAAGATCTTTTAGCAAATCTGCATGAATTAATTTGTATTTCTTCTTCAATATGGGCGGGGTAGAAAAGGGACTTGCAAAATTTTAAGAAGGGGCTGGAAAAAGTATCTTGAAATTGTGGCTATAGATTCCTGCATTTTATCTCTGTCTGGACTAATAAGATGTACACTACTCTCAGAAGATTCCAAAGCCAATCTTCATGGGCCTGGAATCAAAAGGGTGTCTACCTTTTTGCATAGTTGCATTTAGTTTCTGGTATTTCTTATTCCAACAGCTTGACTTTTCATACTTTAATAATACCTTACCGATTTACAACACCTTGCAACACATTTTCACATTCATAAGCAAGGGAGAAATTATCACTATTTTAGAGGTTTGGAAACTGAGATTAAGTAATTTGGCTCCAGGCTACATAATTAGTAAAAGGCAATGGGGGGCAGGGAGTAGGTGCTCTCAAACTCTAGCTTTTTGACTTCTGGCCCAAGGTTTATTCCACTACCCTAAGCCATCTCTCTCATAAGTACTAGGTGCTAAATTGACATTTCCTGGTGGCCCTAATATAGATTTGCAAATAAGTAATGGAAATGATTTTATATATAGAATCACTCAAAAAAAATCTATAATTGTGCAAGCATCTAGAATATTGACCTTAGTGATCTCGCCAATATTCATACCTCAAACCTCTTTTCTTTGGTTCATGGCTTATTCCATTTTTGGAACACTTGATATGATTTTTAAAATCATGACCACACAGTTCTGAAAGATGTTTCTATTAACAGGTGGCACGTTTTGTCACCTGAAGTTCAAAACTATCTTGATCACCTAGTGCCCTCTGCTGCAACAGCCATAGTATAACAATTAATTTCTTCTAAGAAACTGATTATTGAATGTTCTCAAGATAGCAAAGGGCCTCCAATTGTATAGTGACTCTTCAACAAATTCTTCATTTTTAAGTGTATTATATTATATACACAAAGAAATTATATTGCCAATACCCAGCTCAGTGACCAAGTCAGAGGTCACTTAATAAGTGTTTGGTGAATTAATTTACATGTACTTTGGTTACTTCTAGTAGTGCTCATGTGATAATCTACTGTGGCATTCTTGTATAAAGTAATATCATTCCTTTGCAGTTTGAATTGGTTCTCAGTAATTTCTTCTTCTCTCCTATAACCCTACCTTAGCACTTGGCAGCCAGAGTGATTTCTAATCTTTCCCACTCTCACCTCTCGGATTGTCGTTTTTGGTTTTGCTCAAGATACATTGAAGTTTACAAGGGCTTGGGCTTCTGAATGAGACAGATCTGAGTTTAAATCCAGACTGCCACTTCCTTGAACAAGTTACCCATCCTTCAAATGGTTTTCCCATATGTAAAATGGGAAATTAGTTAATCCTAACTCATAAGGTCACCGTGAGAATTCAAATGATATAATGCAAATAAGGGGCTTGACACAATGCTTGTCACTTAGCAACCACTCAGTTATTGTGAGCTTGTATTATTTTTGTTATATTTTAGCTTAAGCAGGTTTTGTCTTGAATACTGAATTCATTGGCTGAGTGAATGCATTGGAGAGCCACTCTGGTTGTTGTTCTACTTGACAGCATTTGCAGGATGTATTTGTTTAATAAAAATCTATCTCCAGGAAGGAAATTTCTGAAGAGTCCCACATTCTATAATTCTTTTTCACATCTAATGTTCTAATAATTTTCAGCCCAGAAGACTTGCCCTAGATTCTCATCCTTTCGGGCCTCTTTATACTTATCAATCATTTTTTATTAGTTCTTCCTTATTCTGTGTGAAGATGGTAAATAATCTTCATTTAATAGAATGTGAGGGACCTGGAGCACAGAGAAGAAATTTCGAAACCATGGAACTGGAAGATGATAGGAACAAACAAGGTTTTGTTTGTTTTGCTATACTGGAGTTGGCCACATTTTAATTTTGTTTTATTTTAATGAAAGAAAAATCTTAAGTTTGTTGGGTTTTTAATTTAAATTTTTATCACATTAATGTATGTACATAGTTCAAAAAGCCAAATAGTATCATAAGGCTTATAATAAAAAATGCAAGCTCCGGACCCTGAGACTGCTCCCTCCCTCCATTACCCAGGAGTTACTGCTTTCAAGTCTTTTAGCTGACTGCTCTGGTAATTACACTCATATTTCTAAATTACATGCCATCTTGCTATTTCTTAATATTTTAGGTTTTTTTTTTTTGTGAGGAGATCAGCCCTGAGCTAACATCCGCCAATCCTCCTCTTTTTTTGCTGAGTAAGACTGGCCCTGGGCTAACATCCATACCCATCTTCCTCCAGTTTATATGGGACGCCGCCACAGTATGGCCTGACAAGCAGTGCGTCGGTGTGTGCCCAGGATCCGAACCGGCGAACCCCGGGCCGCTGCGGTGGAGCGCACGCACTTAACCACTTGCACCACTGGGCCGGACCTCAATATTTCAGTTTTAAATATTACCTATTTGCTACTATTTACCACCCCCACATTTGTAGGCACATATATATACTTATACTTGCCCTCTCTCCATCCCCTCATCTAGTCATATTGTTAGAGGAATACTCAGTATTTGTTATTATGACTTTTATATAGGCACATTGCTCACAGTTGAACCAAGTATGAAGACTCTTATTTTTCCTTTCAGGTACTACTTTTTATCTTCCCTCACTTAATAGTTGCCTAGTTCCTTTGCTTAGTTTGCTATACACTATGACAAATTACTCTCCCATCTCTCCTTCTTTGCTTCCTTCCTTCCTTTCTTGTTTTAAGATACTCATCCTGTAATTCTCCGATATCTTGTTTCAATCTGGACTCTGCTGCATAGTAGTCATCTTGGACTTGGCTTCATCTTCAAGCCGAGAATTGGTTTGCCTTGGTCCTTTATTGGATCCCATGTCCTGGATCCGGTATCTCCTCCTGTGTTGGATATATTCCAGTTGTCCCACTCTCCCCCTCAACCCCTCTCTTCCCTTATCCACTCTGCGATGTGCCTTCCATAAGAGGCTGACATGAATGATTCTCTTTGACCTTTGATTGGGTTCAGCCAATGGGAGGCACAGCATTAGAACTGAAGGAAGGAAGAAAGCAAAGATGGGATATTTATTCCCCTGACTCCTTCCCTATAGCTCCTGTTAGGTAGCTCTCTTTACCTAGCACTATCTCTGGGTTCCAGTACATACTCTCTCCCCTTGCTCCTTCAGGCCTAGGGGTGTTACTAGGCCCAGAGTGCCCAGAGGCCTAGGGGTGTTACTAGGCGCAGAAAGCTTACTGCTTTCCCAAAACCCTGTCCACATCTTTCTAAAGAGTCCCTTTATTAAACTCTCTTCAATCACCCAGTTTGAGTGTGCCATCTGCTTCATTCCTTCTTTTAGATAACACAATCTGCAGCAGCTTCCTGAGAAACGGTGCAAGGGAAGTATTTTTTTTAATATCTTGTCTAAAAATGTTTTAATTTTACCCTTACTCATGACTGATAGTTTAGTGCGGATGGAATTCTAGGTTAGAAATAATATTCCTTCATATTGTTGCTCTTGTTTCATTGTTTTCTAGCTTCAATTATTGCTGTCGAAAAGTATGAAGATATTCCGGTTATTAACTCTTTATGTGTGATTTTTTTTTCCAAGAGCTCTCACAATCTTTTCTTAATCCCGGGTCTGAAATTCAACAATGATGTGACTTGATGTGGGTCTTTTTCGTTTGTTGTGCTGGGTACTCAATGAGTTTTGGTTAGTCCTAAAACTTGTACTTCAGCTATAGGAAATTTTGTATTATTTCTTCAATAATTTCCTATATGCTTTTTCCTTTTTCATTTCTTTCCAAATTTGGATGTTGGAGCTCAACTGATCCTTGAATTTTCTTATTTTTTTAATCTCTCATTTTCCTTCACTTTATATTTTTGTTTTACTTTCCGGGAGAGTTCCTTAACTTTATCTTCTAACTCTTCTACTTAATTTTTAATTTTTGTTATATTTTCCATTTCCAAGCGTATTTTATTCTCTAAATATTGTCCTTTTAAAAAATAGCTTTATCAGGCCAGCTTGGTGGTGCAGCGGTTAAGTGCGTGTGCTCCGCTTCGGTGGACCGGGATTCGCAGGTTTGGATCCCAGGCGCGCACCAACACACTGCTTGTCAAGCCACGCTGTGGTGGCATCCCATATAAAGTAGAGGAAGATGGGCATGGATGTTAGCCCAGGGCCAATTTTCCTCAGCAGAAAAGAGGAAGATTGGCATCAGATGTTAGCTGAGGGCTGATCTTCCTCCAAAAAAAAAAAAAAAAAAGCTTTTATCATCTTATTTCATGGGTGCTAGCTCTTTTATTTCTTTGGGGATGTTAAATCATGTTTTGGTTTTTTTTAACTGGGATATTTTTGTCTGTTACCTAGTTTTCTCAGTTTTCTCCAAGTTCCTTTTGACTATTTCTATCGGTCTTTTCCATGTTAGAGACTGTCCTCGAATGTCTGATGATTCGCAGCTGTTCATTCATATTTAAAGTTAAATCTCTTTCAGGAATTCCAGTTATGTATATCTTAAGCTGCTTAAAATTGTCTCACAGCTGATTCTCTGATCATTTTTTTCAGTCTTTTTTTTTTTCAATCTGGACATATACATAGAAAAACCATATTGGGTAGTTTCTATCCTTTCATATGCACAAAAATTGTCTTCTGCAGTGTCTAATCTGCTATTATTTCCATCCAATCTAGAAGTTCAATTAGGTCTTTTTGCTATCTTCCATGTTTCTGCTTATCATTATTTGATCTTTTCCTCTGCCCTGTAGAACATATGGAATATAGTTATAATAACTTGCAATGTTCTTGTCTAATAATTATATGACCTGTCTCATTTCTCAGTCTATTTCTATTTATTAAGTCTTTCCTACTTATTATGGGTTGTATTTTCCTGCTTTTTTTGTGTCTGGTAATTTTTATTAGATGCTAGACATTGATATTTTACCTCATTGGGTGCTAGATATCTTTGCACTCCTATAATTATTTTTGAGCTTTGTTCTGAACATAATTAAGTTACCTGGAAATATTTTGATCCTTTTGAAGCTTGCTTTTAACTTTGTTAGGTGATATCAGAGTAACCTTTAATCCAGGACTAAATTTTATCCCACTGCTGAGGCAATGTCTTGTGAATTACAATTTCCCACTTTCATAATTCCATTATTTTCTATCCTCATAATTTTTCACTATTCCCAGCTCTATGTGGTTCCCAGGGATTGTACCCTCTTCTCCTGTTTGGTGGTTATTTCCCTAGCCTTGAGCAGTTTCTTCATAAACATGCTATGATTAGTACTTAGCTGAAAACTCAGGGACCTTCTGCAGACCTCCAGAAGTTTCTACTGTGTATCTCTCTCCTCTCCAGTACTGTGCCCAGCATACCCTAGCTGCCTTTTATCTGGACTCTCTGCTCTGTCTCCTCAACAAAGGGATATTGCTGGGCTCTACCCAGGTTTCCTTTTCCTGTGCTCTGGCCCGAAAATTCTCTCCAGACAGTAAGCTGAGGCAATTGTAGGGCTCACCTTGTTTGTTTCTCCTTTCTTAGGGATCACAGTGCTGTATTGCTTAATGGCCAATGTCTAAAAACTATTGTTTTATATATTTTGTTTAATTTTTCAGTTGTTTTAGGTGGGAGAATAAATCAGGTCTCTGTTACTCCATCTTGGCTGAAACCAGAAGTCCCTTCCAGTCTTTTTAAAAAAATAACTTACATATATATGTTGTTTACATACATAGGTTATACATACACATGTGTGTGTGTATTGAATAGGATCTGAATCATATTGCACATATTGTTTTATGTCCTGCTTTTTTCAATAATTATATATACTGATCTTCAAATATTTTAAAATATTTTTAGCAGTACATATTCAAAATTAAAAATATAAAATCTTTAAAATGCCTCATACTGCACATAATTAATACAAGTTTTAGCAAAATATTTATAATTGCATACTTTTATTTTTTTATTTTATTTATTTTTAATTTTTTGTTTATAAATGCATACTTTTAAATGATTGCATAAATTCCATTTTCTGAAGACCTAGAATTTTTCCAAAACAAAGTATTCATAAACTGCCCATCTATTTCATTCGCAGGGACCTTATAATCATAATTACTGCCACAAATCTCTTGTGTTAAAACACTTGATTAACACTTCCTTTCTGTACCTTAATGTGGTAATTACACCTATCTTGTCTCTAATGGTTAAATGCTGCCATCTGGCCTCCTCTCTCTCCCTCCTCTGCCATCCTATTAGTCTATGGAAATCAGAGATTCCCAATTTCACGGTAACCTTTCTTACCAACATCATTACCTACGGAGGACAGCCAACACAGTGGTTTTCAAGGATACTGGGGCTCCCATCACCAAGGCATTTATTGATTGATTATTTCCTACTTATTAATTTATTAATGCCTTCTGGAAGGGAATGTCATCTAAGCCCCTGGGAAATATGGTTAGTGTATGGCTGAGCATATCTGCTCTAACATATCCATTTCCCTAAGCCTTAGGTTTCTTTCTTACAGTACATCAAAGAGGTTTTGGCATCTCAATTTCATTCACTATATGCCACCATTGAAGCCAGGCCCACTACCAACCAAGCAAATTGTTAGAGTCACACCCAGGGACTGAACAAACATATTAAATCTCCACCCTAGGTAAGCGTACCCGTATTAATAAATTTGGCCGGATCCAACATTATTTTTTTTCTTGGACCAACACCTCTAGAATATACTCTTAACATGCTTTCCAGATTTCTGACAACACAAATTGTCCTTTAAGTGCTACGTTTTCTGTGTATATGGTATTTCCTCCCCTCTAGTAGATCTTGCAATTTTCCTTCTCAGTTACACTGAAAATTAGTTATTGTTGTGGGCTAGAAAGTTTGGTGGGATTCTTGATGTGGATCTTGAGGAGACAGTTTTTTTTTTTTTTAATTTGGGTATTGTCAGCATATAAATTATATTTATGCCATAAGATTGGATGTGGCCACTTACTCACCAAGAGAGTGATTGTAGATCGGCAAGAAAAGAGGTACAAAGGCCAAATCCAACATTTAGAGATCGGGTCGAGGAAGACAAACCAGCAAAGGAAGAATGGCCAATGAGGTAAGAGGAAAAGTGTGATTCCTAGAAGCAAATGGAGAGTGTGTTTCAAGGAGAAAAGAGAGATCAATAAACTGAGAATTGACCATTGGATTTGGCCACATAAAGTTTATTGTTGATCTTGACAGGCAGTTCGAGTTGAGTGATGGCGGCAAAACTCTGATTGGAATAGATTTAAGAGACTACATGGAAATAACTTGTAAACAGAATATAGGCAACACCTTTGAAGAGTTTTGTTATAAGAAGAGTAGAGAAATGGAGTGGGAGCTGGAGGACTATGTCAGGTCAAGGGAAGATTCCTCTCTGTCTCTCTCTCTTTTAGGATGAGATATTTTATAGCATGTTTCTATGTTGTTTCTATGTTCATGTGAATGATCCAGTGGAGACAGAACAATTGATGTGCAGGAGGGTGAGGGGAGGATTAATAATGTCTTTGATGAGATAAGATGAGAAAGAATGAGATCTACTGCTAAAGTGGAGAGGTTGGCTTTAGGAGCATAGTCTGTTCATTTTTAGAAACAGGAGGAAAGACAGTATCTGGGCCCAGATGTAGGGTGGGTAGATGTGATAACGTTAGGAACTTGTGGAAATTCTCTTCTGAGTGCTTTTATTTTCTCAGTGAATTAGTAAATAAGGTCAAATTTAAAAGAAATTGTTTTTGAAAATTTCACTAAAATTTTACAAAACTTGTTTTTCATTAATTTTATTGAGGTATAATTTATATACAGTAAAATATACTGATCTTATGTGTATAATTTGATTGGTTAAGACAAATGTACACCCCCATGTAACAAACACTCCAGTTGAGACAAAACACAGGACATTTCCATCAACACACAAGTTCCCTCCACCCTCTTTCTATTCAAGCCCTTCATCCCTCTTGCCCCCATCCCCAGCAATGCCAGGCAACAACTGTTCTGACTCTTATCACTATAGATTACTTTTTCATATTCTTAATCTTCATATAGATGGAATTAATAAAGTATGTAGTGTTTGTGTCTGGTTTCTTTTATTCAACACAGAGTTTTGGAAATCATCCATTTTATTATGTGTATCAGTAGTTCATTATTTGTTATTGCTGAGTAGTATTCCATTGCATGAATACACCACAATGTGTGTATTCATTCTCCTATTGATGAACATTTGGGTTGTTTCCAATTTGGGGCTATTATGAATAAAGCTGTTATGAACATTCTTGTGCTAATCTTTTTTGACATCTGTTTTTTAACTCCAAAATTTGTACTTTGGGACAGATCTTTCCCTTAGCTGCAGATTCACATACGCAGTTGCCTACTTGAATCACCACTTGAATGATTTCTAGGTTCCTCAAACTCAAAATGTCCCAAACTAAAATCTCTCCCAATCCTGATCTTCCTCCAATATCTCCCCTCTCAGTAACAGCACCGCTATCCACCCAGTAGCCTCTGCTAGAAACTAGTAATCACTCTTAACTCCTCTCCTTCACCTGCAGTGTCCAACCATTCATGATATCCTGTTGATTCTGTCCCCCAAATATCTTTTCTTTTGGTAAATATCTTTTGAATCCACCCACTTATCTACACTACAGTCCAATACATTATCTAGTCGGAATTTTTTTTTTCTGAAACTCAAATCTGATCATCTGTTTCCTGTTAAACTCTTCCATAATATCCCTTGACTTACCTTTAGGATAAAAACCAAACCTCTTACCATGGTTTACAGTCATAATCCAGCCCCTGATTACCTCTCTAGCCTGATCTCTAAGCTCCAGCCACACAGAACATGTTTCTATTCTTCAAATGTCCTCTATTGCTTCTGAGGCTTATAAGAGCTCTTCACTTTGTCTAGAATACTCTCTCCCTTCCTCTTGTTTGCCTGGCTAATTCCTAGCAATCTTTTAAGTCTCAGCTAAAATTTCATTTCTTTTGGTCTGTCCTCTTTGACTCCTAAAACAGGCCAGTTCCTCCTACTATATGCTTCATAGCACACATTTGATTATAATTACTTGTTGAATTTTCTTTATTTCCCACTAGCTCCAGGACAAGAGTCTTGTTCACTGTTGTATTTCCAATGCTTAGCACATAGTAATGACTCAATAAATATCTATAAATTGAATGAATGAGTGAATGATATTTAATGGGCTTTAATGTCCACTGCCCATTTTTTATAGCACAACTTTCTCATTTGGAACTCTTATTTTGATTTTTTTCTTAGCTGAATATATACTCAAGGTTTCTTTAAGGGAGAGAACATGAATGGTATTTTTATTCTGAAGCCTCTCATGTTTTTCTCCTGCCATTGGTTCACACTTAAACAATAGCTTGGATTTCAAATTTTATCCCTCCAAATTTGGAACAAACTCTATTACAGTGGAAGCTTTAAATGAGGACCACCTGATTTTTAGTCATTTACAAGTAGTCTGTTTTAGTCTGCTTGAATGCTTATAAAATCCTTGTTATCCAATTTTTTTTCCAGGATATGTTTAGATGTAGGTCTTTGTCCATTAATTTCATGTGACATTTTTCTCTATTTTTAAGCCTTCTTTTAGGTCCAGACATTTTTATTCAATTTGTCTTTGATTTACTATTACATCCGCCCAAATTCTTCTGGGTTACTCCTCAGACATACTCACAATTCTCAGTTTGGGTTTTATCTCATCTTCTTTTGTCCTTCTGATTTTGTTTTGTACAGGCCATAACTTCTTGCTTTCTTACTGAGGATGACAAACAGTTTTCTAAATGAAAATCACTTTCAGAGATAAGTAAATCTTCTGAATCTTCAGGATTATGTTCCTTTTCCTTTTTCTATATTATTTTTTATTTCTCTCTTGGGCAAGAAGAGGGCTTGGGTGCCTGATATGGACCAGGGTTCCAAGGATTTGGGTCAAGTTGGCCAGTAGGCAGTCCTGGCCACCAGCTGTGGGCAGGGAGCAAAGGGGAGCCCAAGGCTAAGAGCCTTGCCAACCAGCCTTGAGAAGCAAATGATAATCTGAAATATAAAATCTGTGGGGGAAGGTGAATTCAAGAGTTGGATCTTTTTCAAAGGTTGTCAGGCAAGATTGACCTTAGCTAGTTGGTTCTGGAGATAGAGCCAGGAATGTTAACTTGAGGAAATAAAACACACAAGCATGGGATAGCTGTCCATAGTGTTGGATTTGAAGGGAATTATTAAGATCTTAAGTCAGTTTTTCCCCTTCTTTATTTTTTCATCTATATCCAGTATACCCATCACGTACCCAGGCAGGAAACATGGATTTCCTTTGGCTCCACTCTCAGATCTCTAACTAGAGGCCAGATGGATATGCCTATGTCCAGAGTAATTCCCAGTGTTTTTTCTTACAAGACTCTGCTGTACTATGATAGGACATTGTGGTCCTAATGTCTCTGCCTGAGGGATAAGAACTAACTGGTTCTCTGACAAACAAAACCAATGGAATTCATGATCTGCTATCAGCTCAGCAAGCACTGTGATCAGCATTCTGCTTGTAGACTTTGCTCATAGGGACAAATCTGCCAGGGCACAATGGATATTTCTTGCCTCTCCATCCCAACCCCATCCTTCCCCACTAAATTTTGGAAGTTGCAGTCTTCAGATACACACAGAAAGATAATGGCCTCTAATAGTACTATAACCAAAAAGCAGGATTTTAGATTTTGGAGGCAAAAGAGGGCCAGTTGCTCAGTTTGCAGCTCTGTAGGGACCTTGGCTTTCTGAGTCAGCAAGCCAACAGCAGGGGAAGATGCTCAGACTTTCTACCTTCTTTCAGGTGGGTGAATCTACTCTGTACCATGAAGCAGAGTATGGGTAGGCCACCAATTGTTTTTCTGAGTCCAAGTCCATCAGCCTCATAAATTGGGGTAATTCTTCCTGACAAAGCAGCCTGTCATTCTTTGTGCTCTGCCTTGGTATGAATTTTCATTTTTCTTTGTCTTTTTATGTGTTTTAAGCAGCCGTTGGGAAAGGCTGAGTCAAGGGCTGCTAGTTAAATACTATTTAAAACTAGGAATGCCTCATTGATTTTTTACTGTGATTGCATCACCCTGTTCTCATTCCTTCCAGCCTCTGACTGCGGGATTTCCCAGGGCACAGTCTTTGGCTGGCTGCTCAGTCTGCACTCTTTCAAAGGATTAATCTACTCTTACACCTTCGCATCTGATACCTGATGACTCTCAAACTGCTGTTTCAGTCCTGTCTTCTCATCTAAATTGTGATATTTTATTTTCTGATTAAAAGACATTTCTACTTGTCCACTCTACAAAATTTTTGGGTCTCTGATGGATATACTCCTACCTTAATTATTAAAACCAGTAAACAAGCAAAGCCCAAAGTTATGGGGACAGGAAATAAACACTTTGTGCTAGGGCCATTTGGTTAAACTATGGGAGGCATAAATCCCATTTCCACTCCTTTGGTTCCTGGAGAGGAGAAAGCGCACACATATTAGTCAAAGGTTTAGAGCATTTACCTCATCCTGCAGGACCACACCCTAAGTTCACATGTCAGTAGAGCATGGTCCTCCAGCTGGCAATGTAACTGAGTTTTCAATAGCCATGCCACTGTTCTATAATATCAGCACCAACTGCTTATGGGTGATGGAGTGCAAGATAAGACCTGTAAATGCAATGGATATCAGACTATTTACTCACAGACTTCTTTTGTCTGAAGCAATGTTGTATGGAAAATTCATATCATGTAAGATGTTTTCACTTGCAAGGAGCAGAATACCCATTGAGTTATAGTTCTTGAATTTTTTTCCCACAAGGACAATATTTCTTTTCCACTGTCCTTCAGGTTCACCTAAATGAAGCTGAATGTCACAGAAGTCCATTTAGGGCAACAGATACCATATCGCACAGAGCTTTCTACAAACTTGGTTGGGTTTTTTTTTCCTCCTCAGGCAAGTAGTCATAAGGAAGTACCCATGAGGCCACAGAAGTGGGATATGGGAGGCGTGGCAGTGAAGTCAGAAAAGGCATGCTGGATGTGTGAGCCACCTGTATGTACACCTTCCTTATGACTTTGGGACCTGCTTGGGTGTAGTCTTGTTTACATTGTTTCCACTTGATGATGGTGTGCAGATGCTTGACTTTATGTCTACTTAGATAATTTTAAGTTCATGATGGATACCAAGTATCTCATGGGTATGCACTCAGTACCTACCAGGGATCAATAGCAAGAGATAGGCTATTTCTAAAAAAAATTATACATATGTATTATGTAGATATATAAATACATTTTTATTATATTTTATATAATATATTATATAGTTTTTAGTAAGAGATCATAGATTCATTTTTCTTCAAAGTCCTACTGTGATTCTCCTAACAAAACTTGACACGTTCTCTGTATAACATTATAATCAGCCACACTTTGGACACCATTAGCTCAGAACTACTTGCACTTCAGCCTGGATAAGTTGGGGTATTCCCTCTAAAATGAAGATCAGGTTGCTACTTTCCCTACCACTAAGAAAGAGACACAATGCTTGGTGAGTCCCTTTGGATTTTGGAAGCAACATATGCCACATGAGTATGCTGTTCTGACCCATTCTCAGGTTAACCAAAAGGTTCTCAGTTTTGAGAGGACCCCAGAGCAAGAGAAGTTTCTCTAGCTGATCAAGGCAGGCCCAGGAGCTATATGGAGATGATAGCAAGTGCTAATAGGAGAATCAAAATGTAGACACCCTATGGTTTGGGAGAAAAACTATGCCTTTTAGGGCAAGTAACTACTCTATTTTTGATAAACAACTCTTGTTTTGATACTGGTCTCGGGTAGAGACTGAACATCTGACCATAAGATACCAGGGGGCCATGAATTCTGAGGAGCCCTCCATGAACCAGGTGTTGTATGATCTACCTAGCCATAAAGTCCCACATTCTCAGCAGCATTCCATCATCAAGTGGAAGCAGTATACGTAGGGCCATGAATGAGTACAAGTAAGTGACATGTGCAGATGGCTCACATTTACAGCATCTTTTCTGCTGCTTCTTCCTCAGCCCATACCTAGGGCTTCATGTGGAATTCTCTATGATCATTTACTGAGGAGAAAAGAAATCCCATCCTGGTTTACATATATTTAGGTTTTACTGGCACCCACCAGAAGGCTTACAGTTCCGTTTAGCCAGAAGGACAGATGAGAGGCTTAACTCTGGACAAATTAAGTGTGAGATATCTATCATTCATCCAAGTGGACATGTCTTCAGTTGGATATATGATTCTGGATTTTAGGGAGGACTAGGCTACAGCTCCATTCAGAGGTGATCCTAGACGCAAGAATCCTTCCCACCCGCATCAATTAAACTTTAAGCAGGACATTGCATTGTTCACTTTGCCGAGAAGAGGAGGTGACATAAGATAAATATGTACACTGGTTCATTGGCAATAACTAATAGTTTTGATGAATGGTCAAGGACTTGAGAGTAGAATGATGGAAGAGTTACTGACAAGAAGTTTCAGAAAAGTGGTATGAGGACAGATCTCTCAGAATGGGCCTAGAATCCTTAAATATTTGTGTCCCATGAGAATACTCACCGAAGGATGCCCACTTCAAAGGAAGATCTCAAATAATCAGATAGACAAAATGTCTGATACTGTAGACGTCACTCAGCCTCTTTCCCCAGCCAAGTGTTTACCAAGTGAGCTCATAAACACCTAGATTCACTAATTGTTAACATTTTGCCACATTTGCTTTATTTCCCTTTCAGTTGTACTATCTACACATGCACACACAATCCTTTTTTGCTGATTCCACTTGAGGGTAGGTTGTAGACGTTATAACACTTCACTCCTAAATAATTCAACATGCATCAGCTATGACACATAAAATACATAGCCACAATGTAATGATCACACTCAGGATAATTAACATTGGTGTATATATACAGCCTATATTTCAGTTTCCTCAGTTGTCTCAATAATGTATTTTATAGCTGTTTTTAAAAATTTGATACAGCACCCAGTCAAGGATTATGCATTGCACTGAGTTGTCATGTCTCTTAGGGTTTTTAAATCTAGAACAGTTCCCCAACTTCTTTATTTTTACTTTATAACATTGATAGTTGTAAAGAGTACATGCCAGTTGTTGATAAATATTTTCTAATTGAATACACAATAGTCTGCTCAAAATATTTTTGCTTCCTGTCTCTGCAGCTCAGAGCTCTGATTATTTAGTAGTCTGAGAAAACAAGAGAAGAATGCTTCTACCAGGGAATACAACAGCAATTCCGTTGAATTTGAAACTCAGACTCCTAGCTGGGCATTTCAGGTTCCTTTTACTACTAGCCCAACTGGCAAAAAAGAGAATTATGGTGATTTATTGAGCTAACCGATTTTTGACATCAGGGGAAAATAGGATTACTGCTACAAAATGGGGGCAGGAGTGGTATAGACAGAACCCAGGTGATCATTTGAGGCTCCTTCTGTTATTGGCATATTCAGAGGTATAAGATAATGGAAAACTACAGCAAACTATACAGGCAGGGCCACCAAAGGCTCAGATCTTTCAGGAATGAAAGGTGAGTCACCCATCAGGTGAGAATAGCTGGCTGACAGCAAAGAGACCATGGAGTCAGTAGCAAAGAAGGAGAGTCATAGATACCTCCTATAGTCTCATGACCATTTTCAGGAACAAGAACTGTGGCATAGACCTGTATTTTCTTCCCTGCTGTGTGATGTCAGAGTAAAAGTCAAAGTTTTTATAATGACTTTATGACTCTACATCATCCAGCCCCTTCTTACCCTTCTGATCTCATATTCCACTATTCTCACCATCACTGGTTTTCTTCCTCAGGACCTCAGTACGTGCTGCTGCCCTTGTCTCAATTGTTCTTCCCCAGTTATCTGTATATCTCATCTCATCTTGTCATCTATTTTAGGTCTTTACTCAAATGTCAATTTCTCAACAAGGCCTTCTCTGGTTACCCTATTTAAAATGGCAACTCTCCTGCTTTCCCATATATTTCCTTCTCCCATCCATTACGTAGTTGGGACGATATTTATTGCCTGCCACTCTCAATAGAACATTTGTTCATTGCTGTAACCCCAGTGCATAGAAAATTGTATATGGTAAGTGCTCAGTAAATAGTTGTTGAATTAATTAATAAATGTATATATTTATCTTTTAAGATTATTTAAAAATATTTTCTATTTTCCCCACAATTTTATGTTGGATGTGTAGTTGATGTTTGTCTTTATAATTTAGTCGAGAGGTTACAGATTATAGTGATGGGATAATGATGGGATTAGATGAATGATGGACATTACTCAGGAATCACGGACATGAAGCTGGATGCACTAGTTCAGTGGTTGATAAACTTTTCTGTAAAAGGTCAGACAGTAAATATTTTAGGCTTTGTGAGACATACAGTCTCTGTTGCAACTATTCTACTGTGCCATTGTAGAACAAAAGCGCGGCCATAGACAATATGTAAACAAATGGGCGTGGCTGTGTTCCAATACAACTTCATTTATAAAAACAGCTTACAAAAAATAGTTTACCACTATTTATTAACCCTTGCACTAACTGATGATGTCTCCATTTTGGGGAGATGGTGAACGTGTTTTCAGTTGTTAAAGGATATGTTGCAGTATATTGAAGAAGTACTTAACGGTATAAGGATGTGAAGAAGTGTGTTTGCTTCTATTGGACAGTTACAAGAGTGGATTACAGTAACATTTGCTTTTTCTTTGGGGCTGCTCAGTATTTGGAGTTCCTTATGCAAATATATACGGGGTTCCTGTCTTCCATTAGAGAAGCTGAGTGTTCCAGATACTTGCTTTCCCAACCTCTGCATTTATGGCACCAATCAGAGGCACTCTCCTGAAACGTTTTAGCAGGTACTAGTGGTTGGGGACCACAAGGAACTCTCTCTGGGACCATGAGAAACTCTCAGGGGAGACTGCAGAAAGATCGACTCCCTGGAGCACAGTGGCAGATTTGTCTGTTGATGATGCAGTGTCTGGTGTTAGTGGTATCGGTGGTGCAAGTTGTCACGAATAGCACGTTGTGTCAGCAAGAATGGTGCCCTCACTGTACCAATTCTGAGGTGTTATTATGAGCATCACTTAAGACTATGTAGCCTTGAGTCTGGTTCTCCAGTTCTTCAGGAAATTCTGTAAGTTATCCAACATCCTTTCAATGAATCCTTTTTCTATTTGAATCAGGTGGAGTTGATTTGTATTGCCTACAATTGAGAACTAAGATTAAAATGCATTCTTTTTACATTTACCAAACAATCCTGTAACATAGTCATGAGGATCTTTTTATAAATGAGTATCTGCTAAATTGAGTAATTTTCCCATTGGATTTTTTATTTCAATTATGACTTTTTAGTTTCTAGAAGATCTAGTTGGTTCTCCTTCTAATCTGCCTTAAAAAAAAAAATCTCATGGCCCTCCTGCTTTGGTTCCTTCTTGTATTTCCTTAAACAGGGCTGGATTTATGTTAGATCATGAATAGTACAACACTACCTCCCATCATTACTTTTTTTCAAAACATCAACATGATAGTTCCAAATTAACTTGAGAGGTACTATTTTAACTTGAGTACTTCAAAGATATTCTCATTACTCCACTACCCGCCCCCTCCACGAAGAATCTGTCCTGTTAAACAAATCTCTTCCAACGCTTATTTTAAAAATTTAGGCTTTTCTTCTCTAGCTCCTTTTGTGCTTGATTTCTAAACTGCATAAATTAGTAGGTTATTTTGTACTTCCACAATAATATTTATATGTGAAATATGGTCTTTTTCAGCAATTATTTAATGTAGTTATTATTTGACTATATTGCTAGTTTTTGTACCCAAGGACAACATACCCAAGGACCTACATAAAAGTTGCTCAAAAATTATTTGTTGATTGACTTTTTCTGTCATTGATTAGGTAGTTCCTCCCACTGAGGATTCTTATTACTGTTCAGAATTGTAATAGGAAGGAGGCCCTGAATGGGAAAAAATTTTGTCACCAAGTTCCAAACATAAGCTATTAGATCATTTAAATATCTAGGGGTCTCCCTGTGGTCTGGAGCAGGTTATTGATACATTTAGCTCCTCACAGCATGGAAATTTTCTCAAAGACCAGACACAGCGGCTTCTAAATTCAGAGGGGCCTTCCAGGCAGGGCGAAAGGGAGAAGGGAGAGTTGAGATATTCTAACTTAGAAACTATTTGATAACTTAAAAGCCTTTGACAGTTATTTGAGCAACTATGGCTATAGCATCTCTGATTCCAGGAAGGCCTGATATTAACGCATGTATGAATGTTTAATTAAACTGTATGGGCCCTCTCTTTTTTCCTTTTTAAGAATGGTGCATCCTGTAGCCTACATGAGTAAGCAGAGGGTTCTCTGGAGAACTCCCTGAACATATGGGGTCTTTGTCACTGTTCCCACTTCCCCTATGAGTAGAGTGACCATATAATTTATCTTCCAAACTGAGACACTTTTGATAATAAAAGGGATACTATTAATAATTATACTCAGACAACAGGCAAAAATTACCTCAGGCAAACTGGTTTGTATGGGCATGTTATCTATAAGTCACCTCCTGCCATTTTCATACTCTTCTAAGGAATAGTCCACTAAGTGGGATATTGTTTTTCTTTACTTGTCTCTTTGGAAAAACCTCCTCCTACTCATAGAAAGAGATTTCATTTCCTGGACAAATCCTCCATAACCCCTCCCTCTGATAAAATGCCCCAAGTTTGAGCCATTTATTTTGAAGTAGCATGCTTGAGGCCTCACCTAGATATTTAATGTTGTTTGATGCCACATAAGTCATGCTGGGAAGCTTGGGAATGGTGGTGAAGAGGAGTTCAGGAATGAGAGGCTCCTGGTTCCATGCCAATGGTGCATGTGGAGTCTTCTGTTCAGATTGTCTTTTTGATGTTTCCACAGCATGAGTTGTAGGCATGCTGGTTTCTTTAACTAGGGGACTGATTAAATTGCTTATGGAACTTCTTTCAAAATCAGAATTCTCCTCCCCATTCTTATTCAACATCAAGTCCTAGCAAATGCAATAAGATAAGAAAAAGAAATAAAATGTATGTGCATTGGGAAGGAAGAAATAAAACTGTCTTTGTTCACAGATGACATGATTGTCTACATACAAAATCCCAAAGAATCAACAACAACAACAAAAACTCCTGAAACTAATAAGCAATTATAGCAAGGTGCAGGATACAAAGTTAACGTACAAAAGTCAATTCCTTTTGTATATACCAGCAAGGAATAATTGGATTTTGAAATTAAAAACAAAATGTCATTTATTTTGGCACCAAAAAAAAAGAGAGATAGAGAAATACTTAGGTATAAATCTAACAAAAGGATCTACCTGAGGAGACTATAAAACTGTGATGAAAGAAATAAAAGATCTAAATAAATGGGGCGATATTCCATGATCCTGGATAGAAACACTCATTATTGTCAAGATGTCAGTTCTTCCCAACTTTTTTTTTTTTTTTTGGTGAGGAAGATCAGCCCTGCGCTAACATCTGCCAATCCTCCTCTTTTTTTGCTGAGGAAGACTGGCCCTGGGCTAACATCCATGCCCATCTTCCTCTACTTTATATGGGACACCGCCACAGCATGGCTTGCCAAGCGGTGCGTCGATGCGTGCCCGGGATCCGAACCAGTAAACCTCGGACCGCCGCAGCGGAGCACGCACACTTAACTGCTTGCGCCACCGGGCTGGCCCCTCAGTTCTTCCCAACTTGATCTATAGATTCAATGTAACCCCAATCAAAATCCCAGAAAGTTGCTCTGTGGATATTGACAAAGTGATTCCTAAGTTTATATGGAGAGGCAGAAGAAGAACAACAAAGTTTGTGGACTGACCCTACCTGACTTTAAGACTTACTATAAAGCTACAGTAATCAAGACAGTGTGGTACTGATGAAAGAATAAACAAATAGATCAATGGAATAGTGTAGAGATCCCAGAAACAGACTCACACAAATATAGTCAACTGATCTTTGACAAAGGAGCAAAGGCAATTCAATGGAAAAGGAATTGTTTTTTCAACAAATAGTACAGGGACAACTGGACATCCACATGCAAAAATATGAATCTAGACACAGACTTTACACTTTTCACCAAAATTAACTCAAAACGGATCATAGCCTCAAATGTAAAATGGAAAACTATAAAACTTCTAGAAGATAACCTAGAAGAAAATCTAGATGACCCTGGGTTTGGTGATGACTTTTTAGATACAATACCTAAAGCACCATCCATGAGAGAAAAAATTGACAAGTTGGACTTCATTAAAATTAAAGACTGTTCTTTGAAAAACATTGTTAAGAGAATAAAAAGATAAGCCATCTATTGGGAGAAAATGTTTCCAAAACACATGTCTGATAATGGACTCATCCACGGTATACAAAGAACCCTTAAGGCTCAATAAGGAAACAAACAACACAATTAAAAAATGGGCAAAAGATCTGAACAGATATCTCACCAAAGAAGACATACAGATGACAAATAAGCATGTGTAAAAAGATGCTCAACATCATATGTCATTAGGGAATCGCAAATTAAAACAACAGTGAGATACTATTGCACACCTATTGGAATGGCTAAAATCTGAAACACTGACAACACCAAATGCTGACAAGGATATGGAGCAACAGGAACTCCCATTCATTTCTGGTAGGAATATAAAATGGTACAGTCACTTTGAAGGACACTTTGGCAGTTTCCTAAAAAGCTAAACATAGTCCTACCATCAGCAATTGTGTCCTAGGTATTTACCCAGATGAGTTGAAAACTATGTCCACACAAGAACCTGTACACAAATGTACATAACAGCTTCATCCATAATTGCCAAAACTTGGAAGCAAGTAAGGTGTCGTTCAATAGGTGAATGCATAAACAAACTGTGGTACATCCAGACAATGGATTATTATGCAACAATGAAAAGAAATAAGCTATTGAGCCATGAAAAGATACAGAAGAATCTTAAATGCACATTGCTAAGTGAAAGAAGCCAGTCTGAAAAGGCTTCATACTGTTTGATTCCAACTATATGACATTCAGGAAAAGGCAAAACTGTGGAGACAGTGAAAAGACCAGTGGTTGCCAGTGATTTGGAGAGAGAGAAAGAAGGAGGAGTAAATGGGGAAGCAAAGGGGATTTTTATGGTGGTGAAACTATTCTGTATGATACTGTAATGCTGGTTACAGGAAATTATGCATTTTTCAAAACCCAAAGAACCATACAACACGAAAAATGAACACTAATCTAAACTGTGGTCTTTAATAGTGGTTTCAATATTGGTTCCTCAATTGTAACAATGTACTCCACTAATGCAAGATGTTAATAATAAGAGAAACTGTGAGAAGGTGGAGAGGGGGTATTTGGGAACTCTTTGTACTTTCTATACAATTTTTCTGTAAGCTTAAAACTGCTCTAAAAATAAAGTATATTCATGAAAAAGCAAGTAGTATTAATTTATACTGATAGTACAGTCTAAATCAATATTGCAGAAGGAAATATTTTGTTGATTAGTAATGTACTTCATCCTACCCATATTTTAATGGCCCTCCATTTTTTTATGGAGTAGCATGTCATTTTTTTCCCTTCATAAGGGTCTGCTGGAACAAGAGGAGAGCTATGTCAGCCTTTGATGGCTTCTCTCTGATGGCTCTGGTTTTGATTAAACTCCTTTGATTTATTAGTCTCCCAGTACAAAAATAAATTGAGGGTTCTCAGTAAAAGGGAACACATGCAACTAATTTTGCTCCTTCCTGAAACTCCACTAAAACTTATTAAAAAAATTTTTTTTAATGCCATGTATTGACAATCTAGAAAACAGGAGAATAAACAAAATCAACAACATTTTGGAGGCTATGAAGCACATGGATTGGTGGTTACCGACAGCAGCCCAGAGAAATTAGACTCCTAAACTGGCAGGGGGAAAGCCAAGAACTAAACTGAATTGCATTGCAGAAATGCTTAAAATGCCAGGAATTAGCAGGACCAGGTACCTCTCTCTGGTAATGGAAATAAAAGTGGGGGGAGTGTTAAAAAAGGAAGATTAGTTGACAGCTAATGAAGAAGCAGATAGCTAAATCTTGTCTCTCACTCCCTGCTGCTGATGGATTATTTACCCCCGCCCCCACAAAAGACTAGAGACTTCTTTGGAGAGGGCAAAACAGTTTTTCACAGCTCTCACAACTCTCTCAAACAGCTCTCACACAAGTTTTTCACAATTCTCAGTCACAGTTGAATGTGGAGTATGGTACCAAACATGGAGGAATGTGAGTGTGTGCTGAACGCTGAGTCCTAAGTCCTCTTATCATATTTGATTCTAAGATCCTGGCAGTCAGGCCTAGATCCTTTAGGCAGGGGATTGGAAGATCTTTCCCTGGAGATCAGACCAGTCCACGGAGAAAGCTAAAGATACCAATTCAGGGGTTCCTCAACAAATGACCCAGCCATATCATTCTACAGTAAACCTCAGAGTTGATGTATGCTCAGAGCTTTCAATCAGCTTTTAGTGTCCTACTCTTAAATAGGAGCAAACAAGCAATTGAGTACCAAAAAGTTGAGGAAATCCTATAAAAGAAAGACAAAAGCCAAAATGAATAAATACAAGAAAGAAAATCTGAGGAAATAGCAACTAGGCAAGGAGGAAAAAAACTTAAAATACAAGAGAAGATATTACATTCATGAAACAAGATGCTACATAAAAACAATATTCAGATAGCAAAATGTATTCTTTGGAATTAAAATTATGGTATCATAAATGCAAAAACTCAAAGGAAGAGTTGGAAGATCCAGTTGAGGAAATCTTCTAGAAAGTAGAGCAAAAAGACCTAGAGCTAGAAAATAAGAGGGAAGGAGAAAGAAAAAATCCAGAGAATAAGTTCAAGAGGTCCAACATCTGAATAATATGAGTTCCAGAGAGAGAGAGAGAAATAAGAAAACAATTGAGAAGGCATTAACAGGATAATTTAGAAAAATTTCCCAGAACTGAAGCTCACGAGTTTTCAGATTGAAAGATCTCACTGAGTGTATAGCACCAGGAATGAAAAAGCCCCCACCCAGACATATCACTATGAAATGTCAGGACACTGAAGAGAAAGAGAAGATCCTACAAATTTCCAAAAAGAAAAAAAGATATCTTATACAAAGAATCAAGAATCAAAATGTGTTTTGACTCCTCAGTAGCAATAGGAAGGTAGAAAGCAATGGTGAAATCTGCATCAAAGACATTTTCAGACATGCAAGGTCTCAAAAAATTTACTTCCCATCTATCCTTTCTCATGAAGAGAGAGTTACTGAAGGTTGTGTTCCATCAAAACAAGAGATCTATCTAGGAGAGAAGTGAGAGGAATCTCCAAGATATTTGCCAAGGGAGATCCTAGGATAATAGCTCATGCAACAAGTCCAAGCTGGAGTAGGTCAGAGGCCCTGGAACAGAAATATTTAGGAAGATGAAATTGATAGAATATATTATATAAATTTAAACAACTGTCAGAGAGTTTGATTGAATTAGGGATTAGAAAATTAATTAAACACACACACAAATTATTAACTCCAGGGAAAGCAAAACATTTTGCAGGAAAGGAAAAATGGTCGTAGTTGACTACATCACTTTGTTCTCAAAGCATATATACAGTCACTTAGACAGGGATACGTTCTGAGAAATGCACTGTTAGGCAATTTAGTTATTGTGCAAACATCATAGAGTGTACTGATGGGGAACAAAACTTGCCACCCCAAAATGTGTCTCTTTAACATGAGGGTTATTTCAGGCTGATTATATTATTTATTTATTTTAAGATTTTTATTTTTTATTTTATATATTTTTTATTTTATTTTTTTAAGATTTTATTTATTTATTTATTTTCTCCCCAAAGCCCCAGCAGATAGTTGTATGTCATAGCTGCACATCCTTCTAGTTGCTGTATGTGGGGCACGGCCTCAGCATGGCCAGAGAAGCGGTGCGTCGGTGCACGCCCGGATTCAAACCCGGGCCGCCAGCAGCAGAGCGCGCGCACTCAACCGCTAAGCCACAGGGCTGGCCTGATATATATATATTTTTAAATTATTTTATTGAGGTCATATTGGCTTATAACACTATGTAAATTTCAGGTGAACATTATTATATTTCAGTTTCTGTATAGACTGCATCGTGTTCACCACCAATAGTCTAGTTTTTATCCATCATCATACATCTGTGCCCCTTTACCCTTTTCACCTTCCCCTCACCCCCTTAACCTCTGGTGACCACCAATCTGTTCTCCGTATCTATGTTTGTTTGTTTATCTTCCACATATGAGTGAAATCATACAGTATGTATCTTTCTCTGCCTGGCTTATTTTGCTTAGCATAATACCTTCAAGGTCCATCCATGTTGCAAATGGCACAATTTTGTCTTTTTTATGGCTGAGTAGTATTCCTTTGTATATATACATACCACATCTTCTTTATCTCTTCATCTGTTGATGGGCCCTGGAGTTGCTTCCATGTCTTGGTTATTGTGAGATGAGATGAACATAGGGGTGCATATATCTTTTTGCACTATTGATTTCATGTTCTTTGGATGAATACACAGTAGTGGAATAGCTGGATTATATGGTATTTCTATTTTTAATTTTTTGAGAAATCTCCCATGGTTTTCCACAGTGGCTACACTAGTTTGCATTCCCACCAGCAGTGTATGAGTGTTCCCTTTTCTCCATATCCTCTCCAACACTTTTATTTCTTGTCTTGTTAATTATATCCATTCTGACAGGTATAAGATGATAGATATCTCATTGTAGTTTTGATTCGCATTTCCCTGATAATTAGTGATGTTGAACATCTTTTCACGTGCCTGTTGGCCATCTATACATCTTCTTCGGAAAAATGTCTGTTCATATCCTCTGCTCATTTTTTGATCAGGTTGTTCATTTTTTTGTTCGTGAGTCGTATGAGTTCTTTATATACTTTGGAAATTAACTCCTTGTCAGATGTATGATTTGAAAATATTTTCTCCCAGTTGGTGGGTTGTCTTTTCATTTTGTTGATGGTTTCTTTTGCCATGCAGAAACTTTTTAGTCTGATGTAATTGCATTTGTTTATTTTTTATTTTGTTTCCCTTGCCTGAGTAGACATGATAGTCGAAAAGATACTGGTAAGATCGATGTCAAAGAGCCTACTGTCTATGTTTTCTTCTAGGAGTTTTATGGTTTCAGGTCTTACATTCAAATCTTTAATCCGTTTTGAGATAATTTTTGTGTATGGTGTAAGATAATGGTCTGCTTTCATTCTTTTGCACGTGGCTGTCCAGTTTTCCCAACACCATTTATTGAAGAGACCTTCCTTTATCCATTGTATGTTCTTGGCTGATTATTTTCAAGAAACAAGAGACTCAGAAAGTTTTTCTTGTTACCTTCCCCTTAACTGCCAAAAAGAATTCAGATAAAAACACCTGTCGCAGGAAGCAAGCTATCACCTTAGCATAACATGAACTAGATGGTAGACAGGGAGAAACCTAGAAAAGCCCATTTGTTGGTCTCTCCTCTGTGTTATTCCATTTCTCTGTGGCTGAAAAAACACTAGTTTTCCAAACATTTGCTCCTTTTCACCTACCTGTGAATTTGAAGTCCCTGACTCTGCCCACCCCCAACATCTTCTTTTGTCTTTAACTGAGGAAGGTTTTTAAGGTGAAGGCTTCAACCATTTTGGTGACTTACTTGGTTTTCCTTGATTTTTCCCACATATACATATTATTAAACTTTTGTTTGTTGTTTTACTGTTAATCTGTCTCATGTCAATTTAATTCTTAGACTAGCCAGAAGAACCTAGAAGGGTAGAGGAAAATTTCTTTCTCCCCCATAATAGTTACACAAAACTAGGTGGTGTGGTCTACTACACACCTAGGCTATATGGTACTAATCTTATGGGACCACCATCATATATACAGTTCATCATTGACTGAAATGTCCTTATGCAGCACATGACTGTGGTCATAATAATATAAATACCATAAATTTATCTAATCATTATATTGTGATAATGAGGAATGGGAACTGGCTTTGTATGCTTGTGTTTAGTTGTGGTGAGTGACAAAAGACAAGAGAGAATGCTTACAAGTAAAATAACATGAAGTAGCAATGCAGACATGCGTCACTTAATGACAGTGATATGTTCTGAGAAATGTGTCATTAGGTGATTTCATCGTTGTGTGAATATCATAGCATGTACTTACACAAACCTAGATGGTATAGCCTACTACACACCTAGGCTATATGATTAGCCTAATTGTTTCTAGGCAGCAAACCTGTACGGCATGTTGCTATACTTAATATTGCAGGAAATTGTAACACAATCGGATTTGTGTATCTAAACATATCTAAACATAGAAACGATACAGTAAAAATATAGTGTAGAGGATAAAAAATGGTACACCTGTATAGGGCACTTACCACTGATGGAGTTTGCAGGATGGGAAGTTGCTCTGGGTGACTAAGTGAGTGAGTGGTGAGTGAATGTGAAGGCCTAGGACATTACTATACACCGCTGTAGACTTTATAAACACTGTATACAGGCTACACTAAATTCATAAAAAAATACTTTTCTTTCTTCGATCATAAGTTAACCTTAGCTTACTGTGACTTTTTTACTTTATAAATTTTTAATTTTTTTTAACTTTTTGACTCTTGTAATAACACTTAGCTTAAAACACAAACATATTGTACAGCTGTACAAAAATATTTTCTTTCTTTATATCCTCATTCTATAAGCTTTTTTCTATTTTTTAATTTTTTTTTTTACTTTTTAAAGTTTTTTGTTAAACATTAAGACACAAACAAATATCCCTACACAGAGTCAGGATCATCAATATCACTGTCTTCCCCTCCACATCTTGTCCCACTGGAAGGTCTTCAGGGGCAATAACACGCATGGAGCTGTCATCTCCTATGATAACAAGGCCTTCTTCTGGAATATCTCCTAAAGGACCTGCCTGATGCTCTTCTTGAGGAGGTGTCACTCTTTTCAGAAATATGTACATGGTGGTTTGCTTGATTTGTTTCTTTCTTTCATCATAGATTTGCTTGTAAGCAGATAATGCACCATGAACTTTTCTCTCTATTAATGAAAACCCTTCAGTATTGGGGTCTATGTTTTCAAACTTTCTAAGAACCTTGTTGAGGTCTGCAAAAGCTTTTGCTAAACCCTTCACTGTGAATTTTCTTGGGGATTCTTCTTTTTCTTCTCCTGTAGTTTCGTTTTCTCTCCCTTGAAGGCCCTGAGGTTCTCACTCTGCCAGTCACAAAGGATTTCAATTTGTAGCCTGCAACATTGCCCCAAGCAAGACTATTATCTTGTCCTTAAAAGCCTTGAAACCTGGCATTGACGTGGCATCCTTGTGGATGAAAGTCCTTTTGGGCATCCACTTCCAGAATACGAAATTTCCATTTATATTGAATATTTGCTCTGGCAAGTAATTTTTCTCCACAATCAGCTTATCTAGAGTTTCCAAAAATTCTTCAGCTGCCTTCACATCAGGACTTGCAGACCCACCACTCACTTTTACATTATCTGATGAATAACGATTCTTAAATCATTTAAACCACCCAGAGCTGGCAGTAAATTCAACATCTTAGTTGGGCCCACCTTTTCTTTCAACACCGTAAACAAACTTTTTGCTTTGGCTCTGATTATCACAGTGCTGAGAGGGAGACGTTTCTGTGTCTGATCTTCAATCCAGGTCATTAGAAGCTTCTCCATGTCTAATGTAGGCCCTTCTCGAATTTTTGTTAGTCTCATTGCCTTCAATGAAGCAGATTCTTTAACAGCTTCCATTACGTTGTTCTTGTTTTTCAAGATCTTAGCTTTGGTGGAATGGGACATGCCTGACTGGGGAGAAATAACCATCACTGATTTTCCACCTTCATAGTCCTTAATCACTTTTAACTTTGTTTCCAGGTCAATCACTCCACCTGTGGCCTCTTACTGGCGACATTAGCAGTGGATTTTGTACAGTTAGGGGCCATGATGAACACAACAATGTGAGATTAAATCAAGCACAAGAGAAAGAGATGCAGTCAAGAGATGCTGTAAACACAAGATATATGAGGCTGCCACCAGTGTAACACAGCATATTGTTTTACAGTCAACTTTTTTTTTATAAGTAGAAAGAGTACACTAAAATAATGATAAAGAGTATAGTAAATACATGATAAATAAATGGCAAGCAATAGGACATATTGGAGTATATGAGGAAGTCATTTGGTGTAAAACTAATTCGGCCTGACCTTGTTTTTCCAAAAGGGCCTGACCATGGCCTTTGAACATGCATTGTCTATCTGCTTTAAGCAATTACCATGTCCCAAAGACCAGAACAAATGCCTTTAAGATAAGGATGCAATTTCCCCCACATTGGCATTTCCTTAAGGATAAGCATTTTTCCCTAGGCTAGGATTTGGTTGCTGTGCTCATCTTGTGACGACTCAACTTGAGACAACAGACCTGCTACCTGCTGTGTCCATCTGAGACAGCAGACCTGATGCCCACTGTGTCCATCAATCACTGTGCCAACAGGAAAATCTTGTGACTATGGTAAAAGGGACATTGCAATCATATGTGATATATTCTCTTTGATGGTATATAACAGCTCTGCACACCCCATTTCTTTCGTGCCCTTCCTTCCTTGGGGTAGGAAGGCCCTGGGCTATATGGTCCTCAAATTTGGCTCATAATAAACTCACCCCAATTTTGATTTACAGATTGATTATGGGTTATTTGTGTCAACATACATAAACCAGTAACACTAATTTATTATCATTACGAAGTATTATGTATTGTACATAATTGTGTGTGCTATACTTTTATACAACTGGCAGCACAGTAGGTTTGTTTACACCAGCATCACCATAAACACATGAGTAATGTGTTGTGCTACAACATTACAATGACTGCAACATCCTAGGCAATAGGAATTTTTCAGCTCCATTATAATCTTGTGGACCACAATCATATATGTGGTCCATCATTGATTGAAACATCATTATGCAATGCTTACTGTACAAGCATGTTATTTAGAGTATAGAGATACATATGAAGAGAATCATCTAGAATTGTAAGTAGTTGTCTCTGGAAACAGAAAAATGATGGGTAGACAGATTGAGGACTATTCTTTGTTTTAATATATCTTGTAAAACTTGTTGACTTTTTAAAAATGAAGACAATAAGTTGATTGATAATCACAATATTTCAGAGATGTTATTCAGGACACTTCAATAGTTATTACTATTTTTTACCATGTCTTGTACATAGTGAGTACTCTCAATTATTTCTTGAACTGAATCTTTTAAAATGTTTCAGAAGTGTTGTAACAAGTCATTACTGGTCTGTAAGATCCTTGAGATCAGAGATTCTTTTTTATACATTTTTATAGTTCCTTCAGGACACAATGTGGCATCATTTGCATTTTTACTTATATTAATGTGTAGGATTTTGCATGTCTAAGTCGCATGAAGAACTAAGTCAAATTCCTTTTTATTCTTAGTTAACGTCTAAACAATCCTGAATTGAATATTTGACTCTACAAATAAGATCTGCTCTTTTCAATACTGTGAATTTAAGCTCTGCCTCTCAATCAAGAAATCATCAACAATTTTTTTTGAGTACTTACCATGGGCAAAACCGATCATATGGCTCTTTAATAACTATATTACATTCTCTAGGAGAAGAATCTGAGAGATTGCCCAAGGTCACCCAGAGATACAGGCAGTACCACCTCTTCTAAATCAGATCATTTGCCCTAAACCAAACTTTTGTGATAAATACACTCAGAGTAGGTGTGAGGAAAAAGTCAGAAGGGTTTATCCCACTTGAGATTAGCAGGCAGTCTAGTTTGTCTTCAACCAAAGTGTTGATGGATAAAAGGCAAAAACTGGTGTGTAAATTTAGCTTTCACTTTGTTGAAAGAGGATTAAAAATAGAAAGGAATTTTATTTAGGTTTAGACAGTGAAGGCTGAGATATAGAAAGAACTTTTGTCAAGGAGTAGGCTTGAGATATTTTTTCCTACTGAAGAGCCCAAATTATGAAGCTGCCAGAATAAGCATCTTGCCTGCTTGCTTGTACTTCTGGCGTCCTGATGAATCACATGGCTGTCCTTCATCAACAGTTTTTAATCTATAAATTCACAGCCCCTGAGAGTTAATATGAGATTATCCAGACACTATTTAAAGAGCCAGAGATTGGGGAAACAAATGAGACTCTTCACAGGGGGTATGTGAATACTTTTCTAGTCCTTAGGCACTTAGTAATTTCACAAAGTAGATATGGTGTGGTCAAGCACATTCTCTCTCAACAGAGTCTCCTCCTCTCCATTGGTTCCTTCCCATTATAAGTGGAGTTTATATTCTATACCTCCAATAGGGGGCAATTATTTTAAGTAGAACAATTCTACCACTTTCTATTTGCTGTATTAATGGTTGTCTCTTGTATGGCGTCTTATCTTCAACAGCTTAGGCTTAAAAAAACCTCAGAAGATCATCCCCAGGACTTAGGGACCATAAATATAATTCAGAAAACTTTTGAAAGAATGGAGTGCAGGAAACAGTAAGTGCAAGAAACCACATTAATAATCACTATTTAAAAATCTGCCATACAGAAGATAACCACAAAAGGACTTATCTATTAGCTCTTATAATTTTAAATTGATTTTCAGAGACATATTTTCTAGATAAAATCAAAGGAAGCACTCTGCATTTTTAGCATTAAGTGCTGGAACATGTAATTCAATAATTACACTCTGCATTTAGTGTTCCATGCTTTTTAAAAGGCTTTCCCATGTATAATTTGAAATAGATAATGCAGGTATTATTCTCATTTATAGATTAAGGAAACTGAGACATGAGAATTTAAGTGACACGGCCAAGAACTCACAATGACATCGTGAAAGGCAGGACCAGGATTCACATTCTATTGTTTTGTTCTTTACCATCTATCAGTGAAAATTGTATCTTTGATTAATTAGAGGCATTTTATAGTTCAGTATACGAAGACAAAACAAAAAATCTTAGTGGGTTTGTTGAAGGTCACTCCGTAAGAGAAATGAAAAGCTGAGAAAAATATACATGAGCACTGACTTGAAATCCTCTGCTCAAATCACTTGACCACAAGAAATGTAAGAGTGAAGACTAAAAACTTGTGTAGAATGTACCGTCTATTACTGTTCTTCTTAAGGTTTGTCCTAGATAAAAGGTTTCCATTAAAATCCATTTCTTCTTGGCAAACACTGTAGCCTTTGTATATCTGTGTGTCTCCTCTAGAAATATTAACAACAAAAGAGAAAGAAAGATTTTTCCTGGGTAAATAATGGAAATAGAACAATCAATTATGATGAACAAAAGTCAGAAGGATTAAATTTTTTTGAAGTATAGTAATCCTAAGTATAGGATTATGTTCATCATACAGTTGTAAAGTTTATAAAAGGCATAAATTATTGTGTGGCCAAATAATTATGATAATATTACAGTAACATTCTGTTAATCTGACTTTTAAAACTTACTTTTTTAATCAAAGAAACCACTATACACCAGACAAATGGTTGCCTTAGTGTTCTTAAATAAATAATATTAAAGAATTAAAAATAATTTGGATACTGTAGTGGAAACTGGTCATTACTTTGGCCACCTGAACTGCTTTCCTGTATTTAGAGAATTCCTTATCTTGTAAATTTTGGTGGCAAGCAAAGATGTCTCCCACAATGGAAGCAGAAGATGTCAGATACTGGTGATCTTTGCCTTTCTTGCAGCTAGGGTGCAGGCATGTGACCTAGGCTTTCAAACTTTAACTGCTGCATCTTTGACTCTGAGCTGAGGATACAAGCAACAGTCTTTCTCTCTCTCTCTCCCCTTCCCTCCCTCTCCCTCTCCCTCTCTCCCTCTCCCCGCCAGTTTCTCTCTGTCTGTGTTTCTGTCTCTCTCTCTCTCTCTCTCTCTCTCTCTCTCTCTCTCTCTCTGTCTCTCCCCTAGTGGCAGTAGAAGTCACTGCAAGCTACGGTTTCCAACGCAGAAGTGGCCAAAGGGCAAACTGTGTTGTCTAGTGCTGGATGTCCGTGGCATTGGCTGTAGAGTGGCTACATTGTCACAGTTTGCCCAGCACTGGAAGCTCCGAATCCCTGAAAACCATTCAGTCCCAGGAAGACCAGGATGGTTGGTTACTCTGGCCAACTTTCTCATCAGATCAGTTCTGTGGATGGTTTATCCCTGCTGCTTAGCTTCAAGTCTGGTTTTTCAGCCCTCTCAGGAATTCTTTGAGCCACCCAATATCCTTTAAAGAAAAATTTATGGAAGTATAACCCAGTATCCTTTTAATCAACTATTGTTTTGCCTAAATCAGTGAGAATTGGTCTCTATTACTGTTACCAAGAACCTACTAAAACACACACCTTCGTGTGTAAGCAGTTTGGAAACCTGCTATTCACAATGACCGTATGAATCATATTGGTTTGATATGGCTCATAGGGTTGTTATGGACCCTAGTAGATATTGGTGAAATCTTTTAATATTTTATTTTAATATTTTAAAAGATGCTGCAAAAGCATCAATAATGATAATTCTTACTGTAATTTTGAAATCTTGATGTATTTCTGATGGTTGAGACTATCGTGAACCATTCTCCCCTACTGATGAGATAAACAAACATTGACAGAATGCTAAATTACTTAAAAGTTGCTTACAGAAAATCTTTGAATTTCCCCACCCCATCCCATGCCATCCCCCTCAAATTTATGAATGCTTATCTCTCCAGATGAATTTTTAAAGTCAAGGAAATAGAAGGAATTGGTGACCTAAAAAACCCTACTCAACTATTCATCTGTGGTACATACGTAAACGTTCTTTGTTGCTTCTCCTGATAGTTAGACATCCCTCTAAGGTGAAATATGCACCTTTCATTCAGCTTCACCTTCACGACATCCTCATAACTATGTACTTTGATTTTTCATCTTTTGGAGAGAAAATCTTCAGTGAGGAAACTCCTGTTCATAGAATGGTTATTAAAATGTTATTACATCAACAGTACAACATTATTATTATTTTTTTTTATAATTTTATTTATTTATTTTTCCCCCAAAGCCCCAGTAGATAGTTGTATGTCATAGTTGCACATTCTTCTAGTTGCTGTATGTGGGACGCGGCCTCAGCATGGCCGGAGAAGCAGTGCGTCTGTGCGCGCCCGGGATCCGAACCCGGGCTGCCTGCATCAGAGCGCACGCACTCAACCGCTAAGCCATGGGGCCGGCCCAACAGTACATCATTATTAAAGAAATATAAGAAGACAGAAATAAGCATTTGTAATCCTGCCACTGCTAACATTTTGGTACTCTTTTTTTTTTTTGTAAGTATTCATGTCTATAGCTATAGAATTTTTTTAAATTTGGGGTCAAACTATGCATACTATTTCAGAATCTGCTTTATTACTAGTATTATGAATTTCTTTCCATGTATATGCATATAGATATCATTTTAAATGATTGCGTGCTTTTACAATATATGGAAGCATCAAAACATGTCATCAATGAACTCTTGGACATTTTTAGATTTTATAAACAATACTATAAAAATCATATATCTATTCTTGAACATTTTTCTGATTATTTCCCAAAAATAAATATTAGAAGTAGAATTTTTTTTTTAATGACTTTTTTTGAGGAAGATCAGCCCTGAGCTAACATCCACGCCAATCTTCCTCTTTTTGCTGAGGAAGACTGGCCCTGGGCTAACATCCGTGCCTACCTTCCTCTACTTTATATGGGACACCGCCACAGCATGGCTTGACAAGCGTTGCCTCAGTGTGTGCCCAGGATCTGAACCCAGGCTGTGAGCAGCGGAGCGTGTGCACTTAACCACTATGCCATGGGGCAGGCCCCTACAAGTAGAATTTTTACATAAGAAGCTATGCTCATTTTTGAGATTTTTTATTATATTTTGTCAAATTGCTTCCCGGAAAAGTCATGCCTTTTATGCTCCCACTAGTCATCTATGAGACTGTATACTTCCACTGTCAACAACACTGAGTATTACCATTCTTTTTAATCTTTATTAATTTGATAAACAAAGAGATATCTCATTGTTTTATTGATTACTAGTGAGGCTAAACTTTGTGCATGTGTGTGTGCGTGTGTGTGTGTGTGAGTGTGAGTGTGAACGTCTTTATTGCTCAGGGATAAATGTCCAGAATGCAACTGCTGAGTTATATGGTAGTTACATGTTTAGTTTTTTAAGAAACTGCCAAACTGTTTCCAGAGTGGTGGTACCATTTTACGTTCCCACCAGCAAAACTGAGTGATCCAGTTTCTTTGCAACTTTGTCAGCATTTGGAGTTGGCACTGCTTTTTATTTTTGAGGCTTAACGTTTTAATATAATTTTTGGCCTTATATTTCTTCTTTTTGAATTATCTGCTTCTATCAAGTGCCCATTTTCTTCAATGTGGATGTATGAGATTAACCACTTAATTCTGTGTTGAATTGCAAAGAAGAAAACTCAAATTCTGAAAATAATTATCACCCCTTCCAAGAATTGTCATTATTTGATTTGTCATCATCACCTAGCTATTTGGTTTTTACAAATTACCTCCTCCCTAAAATAGGTTTCTAGTTGATTTTCACCCTTTTATTCCGTTCTCAAGAAGTCATTACATTTTGAAAATTTATTTCCTTTTATCCCATGAAGTACCGTATAATATACTACTTATTTTAAATATAAATGCTTAGGAATTTATACCTTGTATAGGAAAGAAGTCAAGGAGGTGGTACCAAAATGCAATTAATCTAATCTATTTTCTCTTTAGGTTAAAAATATTGTCTCCCTTTTAAAAAGAAAAAAATACATCTTTTGCTTTTCTCTTCTATTGGAGGAACATATAAACTATTAAGTAAAATAGTTACAGGGCTGGTATTTGTCACAAGGTGGGAGTTTAGAGGAAGTGTAATCAGCATCTCTGCAGCAGTATTTGCTACCTATTTCCCAACGACTTTGTTTTTTTGCTGACCCTCATGTCTGATATTACCTCAAAATCCATCATCACCCACTTCTAAAGCCTACCTGCTGGGCATTGCTGGGGGCTGTTAATATCAGTCACACCAGAGAGAGGAGAGTGGGAGGGAAACTCTTCAGGAGATCTTGGTTGGCTTCTATATCTCAGCTCTATTTTTACCTCTCTGCAATCAATGTTGATGACATTAGACATTCGCGTAATCTCAGTGCACTCAGTCCCTCTTTCTTTGGCTCACTCCTCTCACACCTTAGAGCCTTCTACTACCAAGCTACACCCTATGCTTAGAGTGACCATATGCTCTCTGTTTCTGGAGAGTCCCAGTTTCAAATATTCTGTTCTGTTGCCAAATCAGATGTCAGACCATATGCTTCATATTTTCTTTGGGGAAATATATTCACTTATCTATGCTTCAGTTCCCTAAACTCTGCTCATCAAGATTTCTATTGGTTTTGCTAGACAGTTTATGAAAAATGTTATTAATCCAAAATGCAGTTCTGACGTCTTCTCCAGTGGGAAGCATTCCTTCATAGCCTTCCTTCCTCCCGTGCCGCTCGTCTGTGCTCCCAGAGTTTCTCTGTGCTTCCCTCTGCTGAGCACAACCGAAGCCTAAGACTTCCCTCACCCACTCATTAGAATCACCTTCCTTGGTGTATTTGGGAAAAGTGAAGGGTGAGAGGGGTTACTCCACATCTATTATGGATTCACCCACCTGCGCTCTGCTACTCAGGAAGGCATTCTCTGTCCAGTTAGAGAACACCCTTCATTTTTCTGCTGATAGTGGTGTGAATCATAGACTGTAGCCCACATTCTCCTCCTCCCTCCTAGCAGTCTACGGATCTGCGTATTCCCCAGCAGCACATCTCTCTACCTTGCATGTTTCAGTCTAGAACAATATGATGGGGAAGGGATGGAGGTTCCAGGTGGGCTTTCCACTCTTAGTCCAGTTGCACAGTCTAGACTCTAGAAAGAGCTCTGTTATTCTAAGGATCTAGGAGAAAATCATCAGATCATGCACCCATACACACATTGATCTTCCAAGGACAAACATCAATTTTCAAAGCAGTACCAATAAGGAGGAAAAGAAACATTTTCCTGGGGCCAGCCTAGTGGCACAGTGATTAAGTTGATGCACTCTGCTTTGGCAGCCTAGAGGTCGCAGGTTCGGTGCGGACATATGCACCGCTCATTAACCATGCTGTGGTGGCATCCCACATACGAAATAGAGGAAGGTGGGAACAGATGTTAGCTCAGGGCTAATCTTCCTCAGCAAAAAAAAGAAACATTTTCCTATTGTTCTATATAACATAGCCCTCACACAAAAAGGAGTTAGAACTTTGTATTATGATGCAGAACAGCGTTAGTTCTTTTATTCATCTCTTTGTTCTCTTTTTCTGCTTTTAAATAGGGAGCTACAGGCCAACCAGAAATAAGAAAATGGGCCAATTGCTGAGTCTAATTTCCTCTGAATGGATTGAGAATATGATATAAACTTTGGCCTTTCTCTGCAGAAAAAAATACACCTAGTGAATGCACGAAGAATTTTACATAGTTTCAGGGCATCCATGGACCTCTCTAGAATATTTCTGCATCCTCAGGATAAGGATTCTTGTCATATTTATATGTGTGGTAGGTACTGGGGAAGCAGACATTAATCAAAGAATCACATAGACAAATGTAAATTACCATTGTAATTTTAGATGTATAATAGGTTGAGTTGTCTTAGGGAAAGCAGTCCCAGAAGGCTTCTCTGGTCAAGTGATGTTTGAGGTAAAGTCAACCAGAAGGGTAGAGAGAATCCAGATAGAAGAACTAGCATGTACAAAAGCCCTGTGGCTGGGAGGAGTAGGCATATTTAAGGAATGGAAAGGCCATTGTGGCTGAAGTATAGAGAATGTGGGAGAGAACTAGGGAAAGTAAGGCTGGAGAGAGAGGCAAGTTGTGAAGGGCCTTGTAGACCAATTAGGGAATTTGGTCTTTATTCTAGGAGCATTGGGAATGTTCTTGGTCGAAGGTTGATGTCTGGTTTTGGTCTTGAATAGAACACTCTGTCTATCCTGTGAAGAATGATTCAGAGGGAAGCAAAGGTGGACGAGGAGAGGTCAATCAGGACACTATGACTCTAGTCCAGGTAAGAGAGGATGGTAACGTGAAGTAGAAAGGTGGCAGTGGAGGAAAAGAGAAGTGTCTGGATTCAAGGAATAGTCCAGAAGTGAAATTGATAGAACTGACAGATGAGTTGGAAAATGGGAGAACAGGTGAGAGAGAGGGAAATGTCAAGAAGGGCATCTAGGTTTTGGGTTTTCCTAACAGGTTAAATGGTGGTGTCATTCAGAGAGATCAAGCTTGCTAACAGAGGACCAAATTTTGGCGGAGAAGACCCTGGGTTCATTTTGCACGTGTTGAAACTGAGATGTCACTAATTCTTTCTCTTGAAGTGTTTATTAGTCTGCTCAGGCTGCCATAACAAAATATCACAGACTGAGTGACCTAAATAACAGATATTTATTTTTGCACAGTTCTGGAGGCTGGAAGTCCAAGATCAAAATGCCAGCAGGGTTAGTTTATGGTGAGACCTCTCTTCCTAGCTTGTAGACGGCAACCTTCTCATTATGTCTTCACATGGTCTTTTTTCTGTGCACGCACAGAGGGAGAGGGAGAGAGAGAGAGCAAGCTTGAGTGCAAGACTGAGCTTTGGTGTCTTTTCCCCTTCTTATTATGACACAAGTTGTGTTGGATTAAGGCCCCACACTTATGACCTCATTTTAATCCTAGTTACCTCCTCATAGGCCCTATCTCCAAATATAGTCACATTGGGGGTTAGGGTTTCAACATAAGAATTTGGGAGGGATATAATTCAGTCCATAGCAAAGTGTATTATATAGTAGATAAGATCACAGACTTTAAAGTCAAACAAAACTGGGTTTAAAAATCTGGCCCCCATAACTCAAAAAGTCCATCACTAGGTGCAAGGATAAATAAATTGAAATATATCCATACATAGCATAAAAAGGAATAAAGTATTGATACACATCAACATAGATGAATCTCAAAATAATTATGCTGAATAAAAGAAGCCAGACAAAAAAGAGAGTGTGTATTTTATTTAAATACAATTCTAGAAAATGCGACCTAATCTATAGGGACAGAAAGCAAATCAATGGTTGCTTGGGGCAGGAGTGGACAGGGAGAGCGAGGAGGGTGGGATTACAAAAGGGCATGAGAAAACTTGGGGTGATGGATATGTTTGTTATTTTGATTGTGGCAATAGTTTTACAGGTGTATACATATGTGGAGAAGTATCAAATGGTATACATTAAATATGTGTCATTCATTCCACGCCATTTAAATCTTAATAAAGCTGTTAAATTTGGGGAAAAAAGAGTCAAAGGAAGCTGTCTCCATGCTCTCACAAAGGCCTAAAAGTCTTTCTTTCCTCATAAGTGAAGGGCAAGTGGCTTTCAATTCAGGTGGCCAGGCTTGGGCCAGGTACTTGGCCCAGGCTTCTGATGATGCTCTGGGTATCTTTAGAGGAGCTTTTTCAGGCCCAGCTGAGCTTCATCACTGTGACCCTCGGTGGGGCTGCCTTTTGCCCCACCTTCCTGGCCCTTCATTTGCTATTCTGAAACCAAAGATGGGAATGGATGGTTTGAGGCTTCTGGCCCCCAGCAGATGAGGAATAAAGTTTGCCAATTGATTGCACTGAATGGAGTCTATATACATTAAGACTGAAATTTTTCTTTTCATTTGTTTAATAAGCATTTACTGAGCACCTACTAAACGGAAGATGTTGTAGACATATTTAATGGGAAATTTACTAAGACCTTAAATATGGGCCTTGTGACTTACTTTGGCCAGTACGATGTGACAGAAGTGATAGTGTGTGCCAGTTCTTAGCCTAGGCCTTAAGAGACCTTGCACGCTTCTACTTTCACTCTTGTAAGCCTAACACTCCATGTGACTGAGCCCAGGCTAGCCTGCTGGAAGATGAGAGACATATGGCTCAGTTACTCCCATTCCCCCAGCTGACAGCTTGCTAAACTCCAGAAGCAGAACATTTTAGCTGCCTGGGTATTGACTGCAGACACATGAGTGAGTTCAACTGGATAGGAAGAGCTACTCATGTAAGCTCAGCCCAAACTGCTGACCCATAAAACCATGAGTTAAATGAATGGTTGTTTTAAATCACACACACACACACAAACACACACATATTACACACACCTGGTTCCTCCTCTTATCACTAGTGCTTGAGTGATTTGGTCAAGTTATTTAACCTGCTTGTGCCTCAGTTTCCTCATTTTAAAAATGATTATAAAATGAATGGATAAAGAAGATGTGATACACACACACACACACACACACACACACACACACACACTGGAATACTACTCAGCCATAAAAAAGATGAAACCTTGCCATTTGCGACAACATGGATGGACCTTGAGGGTATTATGCTAAGTGAAATAAGTCAGATGGAGAAAGACAATTACCATACGACTTCACTCATATGTGGAAGATAAACAAACAAATATATAGGGAGAACAGATTGGTGGTCACCAGAGGGGAAGGGGTGGGGAAAGGGCAAAAGTGGAAAAGGGGCACATATTTATATGATGATGAATGGAAACTAGACTTTTGGTGGTGAACATGATGCAGTCTATACAGAAGTTGAAATACAATGACATACACTTGAAATTTATATAATGTTATAAACCAATGTGACCTCAATAAAATAAATTAAAAAATAGATAAATAAAACGATTATAAAAACACCTACCACATAGCATTGTTGTTAGTATTAAACGAGATAGCATTTGTAAAGTGCCCAGCACAGTGCTGGACACATAGTATATATGTGAATATATACATAGTATATATTCCCAATATAGTAGCAATGATTACTTTTCAAGTTGGGACCCATATCTTATTCATCTTTGTTTTCCCAACAACTAGAGCAGGCTTTTCTTCATGAAAGGAACTCAGTAAATATGACTATTTTGGGAAATATAGTAAACTCAATGAATATTCTGATTATAACCTACTTGAAGATAGTATCATATATGTATCTAAAGGCAGTAAGAAATCATTTCTATCCTTGTGACTTTTTAAAAGCAAACACACACACAAACAAATGTTTATCTTCATTTCTTTGAAACTCAGGACTGATATTGAAATTCTCATTTCTTATCTTCTTGACTCCTATCAGCAGCATTCAATACCTGCTGATCATTCCTTTCTCCTTGAAACACCATCCTCCTTTGGCTCCCTGTACATCACACTCACCTGATTTCCCTTCTACTTCACCAGCCACTCATACGCAGTTTCCTTTGAGTGTTCATCCTCATCTCCTCAGCTTCTACATGCTGAGGTGCTCTAGGGCTCAGTCCTTGATCTTTTTCTCTTCTCCACCTCCATTCCCTCCCTTGGGGATGTCATTCAGTCTCCTGGCTTTAAATACCTTCCCTATATACTGGCAATCCCAAATTTATATCTCTGGCTCAGGCTTCTCTCCTGAGCTCCAGTCTCATAAATCCAATTTTATATATCTAACTGCCTACTTGAAATCTCCAATAGGTTATTTAATAGGCACCTGGAATTTCACGCATCCAAAACTTAACTCCTGATTCTGTCCTCTTCCACCTCAAACCTACTCCTGAAATTTTCTCTTCTCAGTATATAACAACTCCTTTCTAGTTTGCTCTATTCTTAGAAGAACCTAAAATTCACGGTGTGATTCTCCTGGAGTATTTCCCAATGTTCTGCCTCATATAACACATAGCAGCCAGGGGTAAAGGGTGGGAGACGAGTTGTGACAGTACCACAATTCTCAGAGGTTGCCAACCCCAGCTTGAGACCATTTGTGATCCCCTCCTCTGCAGCAAAATTCTCCTGTCCTATATTTCTTTTCCTTTTGGTCATTCTAAGTGACAGGACAGATACTATGATCAACTGCTCAGTTTCAGATGATATTTTTTCAACAAGCTTTATGTCCTCAAAAATCTCCTTCTCCACTAGTGAGTTCCCCTGCGGGGTTCTTATAACACGCCACTTTTCTCTGCTGAATTATTCCAAGATAATATGCATATATTTAACAGAAACTTTCAACACCTTTAATTCAAAACAGGTAAACATTAGCCACCATAGTATGACCAGTGGAAAATATATTGTTGGGCAAGATAGTCTTTTGGTGCCAGTCAAAAATATCATACTTCGCTGTCTACTTCGTACTTCTCATAAATAAATACCCCCTCACCCCAGAGGATAATTCTGGCTCAAAAGGATAATTTTAACATTTTTCTATCTTCTTTCCTTCAGAAGAGTTTCATATGCAAGGAGCCCAATTCTCTTTCCAGAAGGGTACTCCTGAATGAAATGTAGTCTCTTCTCTGTTTCAGAGATTTATCCAGAGTCTGGAGGATTACTCAAAAGAGGAGTGTATCTGTGTGGGATGGCCTATATTGCATAAAGTTTCAAAATTATTTTCACATCCACTTTCTTACCTAATTCCATTACTATCCTAATTTTAATACTATTCTATCCTAATTCTATTACTACTGTTACGATTGTACTGTTACCTCCACTGCCTTTCATCCCTGCCATGAACTGGTCCCAGATCTTCACAAACTAATTGTTTGTATAGCTTCCTAACAGATTCTGCGACTCTATGTTCTTGGCTCTAATTCACCACGCCTTCCACTATAAAAACAACAACAACCCTGATTTATGGAATCTGGACTACTTGCTCTTCCTTTAGTCCTTTCGCCCTTTCTCTTTCTATAAGGCTTTACAAGTTTCAAGGAGTTTACAAGTTTTCATATTTATTATATGAATTATTATATACTTGTTTAATTCTTATAATAGCCCTGTAAAAGATTATTAATCCTCCTTTAACAAATGAGGCGGCCACATACATGGAGAGTAAATATTACCTAAGAAAATCACATAGGTAATGTATGTCAGATCCATGATTCAAACCCAGATCTTCTTATTCTAAGTTGAGTATTTTTAAAAATAGAGATACTCCTTTATAGCTCCTCTGCCTAGCCTCCTTCTTTTTATTTATTTATTTATTTATTTATTTATTTATTTATTTTCATTGAGGAAGATCAGCCCTGAGCTAACATCTGTTGCCAATCTTCCTCTTTTTGCTTGAGGAAGACTGTCCCTGGGCTAACATCTGTGCCAGTCTTCCTCTACTTTATATGTGGGATGCTGCCGCAGCATGGCCTGATGAGCAGTGTGTAGGTCCGTACCCAGGATCCGAACCCATGAACCCTGGGCTGCTGAAGAACAGTGCGTGAACTTAATCACTACACAACTGGCCAGCCACTTTTTTTTTTTTTTTTTTGCTGAGGAAGATTCACTGGGAGCTAACATCTGTTGCCAATCTTCCTCTCTTTGCTTGAGGAAGATTTGCCCTGAGCTAACACCTGTGCCAATCTTTCTCTATTTCGTATGTGGGTCGCTGCCACAGCATGGCCGCTGATGAGTGGTGTAGGTCTGCACCCGGGAACCAAACTCGGGCCGGTGAAGCGGAGTGCCCTGAACTTACCCACTAGGCCAAAGGGCTGGCCCCCCCCAGCCTCCTTCTTAACACATATTATCCTCAGCCCCTCCTAGAATGGGCCTAGTTTCCATGGTAGTACCACATGATGTCATACTCCCTAGAAATAGCTATGTAGATATTTGACCTAAATGGAGCCATTCAAATTCTCCCTTCCAGGAAATTGGAAATGGATTAGAGACTCTGATAAGTTGTTGGGAACTAGTGCTAGGAGTGAGGGTGGTGAAAAATAGAAATGAAGGAAAGATTAACCCTGGTTCTTAACTTTCCAGTTCCTGGTTTCACACACTTGTGGAGACCAGACCTACTTCTTGCCCATTCTTGAATCTACGGGAAATTGTTTTAAAATAAATCCTACTTTATTTAAACTTCATCAAGTGGATTTTTGTTCTTGCCAACAAATGACTTCTAAAACATATTATTCTTTCCACCTAATTTTTCCTCTTTACCTCCAATGACTTCACTCATGCCACCTCTTTGCCTGGAATGTTTTTTTATTCTATTCTCTCTCTTTCAAAACTCTGCCATCCTTCAAGTCCCAGTTCAAACACCATGTCTTCTTTAATGCCTTCTTTGTCCATTCCACCTGGAATGAACAATCACTCTGTATAACTATAGCATTCAGCTTGTATCAACAACATAACACTCATCACAAATTGCTTTATAGAATTATTTGTGTGCATGTCTCATCTGGTCTAATGCTGAGAAAACCTCTTGAGGTTAGAAAGCAAAGCATTTTAATTTTTATATCCCCCCTCTGAGCCAACACAAGGCAGTTGTTCAAGTAATTGTGAGAGAATGAAGGAATACACAAACTTTGGCCCACGCAGCTCTAAAAGGGACTGAGGCATAAGACACATCTGGATATCGAAAGTGGAGCCATCTTTGCTATACACATAACTATTCTCACATAGTCAGCACCAATGTGTTCCCCTATTGGCTTGATTGGAATGAGATAATAAAATTACTGAACTAATAGCTATTTATTTTTTGTGTGTGTGTGAAGAAGATCAGCCCTGAGCTAACATCTGTGCTAATCCTCCTCTTTTTGCTGAGGAAGACCGGCTCTGAGCTAACATCTATTGCCAATCCTCCTCCCTTTTTTTTTTTTTTTTTTTTTTACCACCAAAGCCCCAGTAGATAGTTATATGTCATAGCTGCACATCCTTCTGGTTGCTGTATGTGGGACGCGGCCTCAGCATGGCCGGAGAAGCGGTGCGTCAGCATGCTCCGGGATCCGAACCCGGCCGCCATTAGCGGAGTGCGCGCACTTAACCGCTAAGCCACGGGGCCGGCCCCTAATAGCTATTTTAAACTGCTGTTACCTCAAGACAGAAAAGAGGTGAGGTGGGTTGAAACATTTAGGTTAATAGCCTTCTAGATGGAAAGGGAAAAATTGAGCCTAGCATTTCCTGAACCACATTCAGTTCTGAGATAAGAAACAATAGCCATTTATTATAGAATCCATAGTCATATAGTGACAATATTCATAATGATGATAATAACATTCACTTATGAATTTATTTAGCATGTGTAATTCCTGTACACACAAACAGTATTATCTCTAAATGTGGTTGGTAGTTATATTTAAGAAGATAATATTTTATTTATATATTTATATTTATATGTTATATACACACACACATACATATAACACTATGATGAAACTACTTTATAATTATTTTACCTTTTTATTAAAATACACTTTTTGACATCATATGGCTAACATTTTATAAACTCTTTCATGAGATGGTTTGTACTGTGAGCAAGTCATATTCAACACCCTCGCTCTTCACTCCTTTGGTACATGCTTGGCAAAACTCCAAGGCTGGTGAAATACAACATCCCACCTACTCAATGTCTGCACCTAATCAACTGGAGAAAAAAAATTATCCTGCTGACTGGACTCACTTTAAAATTATGACCTCAAGCTTCAAGTGGGTTCTCACTGTTGCCTGGCAATTCTTTATATTTTCCTGGTCATTTGACTCTTCCACTCTTCCAGGCTCGTTCCAGTGGAGCCTCTTGCTCTGTTCTCCCTCTCAGCTGATGACCTTGCTTTTTACTTCACTGAGAAAAAAGGAGCAGTCAGAAGGGAGTTTTCACAGCCTCTCACCACTAATTCTACCCATCTCCCTGCATCTCACCTTCCTTCCTATTATTCCTATTATGAAGGCTGAGCTGTTCCTATTCCTGGAGCAAGGAATCCAACCCCAGCTCCTGTGCTCTGGGTCCTATCTCTTTTGCTCATTCAAGAAATTTGCTCCCAAAATTATCCCATCTCTTTCCTGTATGAATTTTTCCCTCTCTGTGGGATTATTAACACTAACATACAAATACATTTAGTATCTCTCATTGAATAAAAGAAACCCTCTCTTGATTTCATATCCCTCTTTAGACTCTGCCTCATTTCTTTATTCCTCTTTACAGAAAAACTGGAAAGAATTTTTTATATGTGCTGTCCCTATGTCATCATCTCTCATTCTATCTTGAATTCACTCCAATTAGGCTTTTTGCTCTCACCATTCCACTGGTAATACTCTCATCAAGTACACTATTGCCATCCATATAACTGAATAAAACCAATGAATCCAATCCTGAATTCTCAGTCTTCATCATGCTTTACCTCTTAGTAATATTCAGCACAGTTGATTTTCTTGGAACACATTCTACATTGGCTTCCAAGAACCCTTTCTCTCCTGGTTTTCCCCGCATCTCTTTGGCTTCTCCATCACAGTCTACTTCGTTGGTTCCTCCTCATTACTTTGACAAGTACGTGTCAAAGTTGGAGTTCCCCAAAGTTCAATTCTCCTGTATCTATCCTCATTCCCTAGGAGAAATCAACGATTTTCTTGGGTTTGCAAACTGTATATATGACTCTTTCTCTTTCCCTTCCCTTCTTTTCCCAAAGCCATTATGTGGGAAAGAGCAAGGTTGGCAGTGGGCCTGAATTGGGGAGAATCAAAAGGGCTTAGGGTGGGGTTTTGAAGCCCAATCTAGGAAAGGAGGGTGCTGGCATAAGAGGGCTGCCTAGCATGAATAGTCATAGCCTGAGCAAAGTGAGGAGGGCATTCACATGGTAGGGGCAGACAGGTGTGGGTGTCAGAGCCTGAATGGGTGGGCAGGGTATCTGTGCAGGGAAGGGAGTGGTGGTGACTATGGAAGATATATTACTTACAGGGGAGTTGATTACATAAGTAAATATATTAAAAAGTTGGGGGTTGGCCCCATGGCTTAGCGGTTAAGTATGCACGCTCCGCTACTGGCGGCCCAGGTTCGGATCCCGGGCGCACACCAATGCACCACTTCTCTGGCCATGCTGAGGCCGCGTCCCACATGCAGCAACTAGAATGATGTGCAACTATGACGTACAACTATCTACTGGGGCTTTGGGGGAAAAAAGTTAAAAAAAAAAAAGTTGGAACCAGGATCCCCATTGTCAGATAGAAAAGAAAACTAGAATAAATATTGTGGTGTTCGATTACAGTTGGAGGTATTTGCGTGAGTTCATTCACATCCAGATAGACGACAGACAGATAAATAGATAAAAGAAATAAATACAGATCTAAGAGCATGTATGTGTTTTTCTATGTCTATATCTATAGTCCCTAGCTCTGACTACTGAGAGGGCTTAGTACCCTTAGGAGTAGCAACAATCCAATACAATTGAGAACAGATAGACCCCAGATTTTGGCTTCTAAATACCATTCTCTACAAAAGTAACCATGGTTCTTGGAGGAGTGGCAGATTCTGGTATTGGGGCAGCAAAAGTACCAGATAAGCTTGGAATACCTTGTTGAGCCAGTAGGCAAAGTGCTCCAAGAATGATGGTGGTATGTCAAAAGAACACAGAAGCCAGCTTGAATGAGTTTCCAATGGCCAAATCTGGGACAATTTGAGCATTAAATTAAATAATGATGGAAACAGATTATAACCCATTAAATAAAGAAACCGTGAGTCAATAGAGATATAAATTAAGAAACGAATACATTGCAAGTTTAATGAAGAAAAGGATATTCACATAGTTTCAAAGTGCCTTCCCATAAAATACTTATTAATTACAAAGAGGAAAAGAATAACTTTAAGTAGAGAAGCCTGTAAGATACCACTTTAATCAAGTGATTCAAATGAACATCATCAATAAGGAGACAAATTGAAATTGTGCACCACCTGACAGGATGAAACAAGAAGAATACAGGATCACTTTTGTAATATTAGTAATAAAGATACATAATCTGAATCCAATCGTGATGAAACATCAAAGACATCCAAGTTGAGGGATATACTTCAAAATAACTGGCCTGTAATCTTCAAAAGTGGCAAGATCATGAAAACCAAGAGAAAAACTAAGAACTGCTCCAGAATGAAGGAGACTAAATAGCTAAAGGCAGCACATGATTCTGAACTGAATCCTTTTAATATAAAAGACATTATGATTTGAATAAGGTCTGAGGATTAGATAGTAGTAATACGGCAGTCTTAGTCTCTAGATTTCAATGGGTTTATTGCAATTATGCAGCAAAATGTCCTTATTTGGGGGAAGAACACACCAAAATATTAGGGGGTGATGCAGTGTTGGGTCACCATTCTCACTGGGTCATTATTGAATCAACATGACTAAAGAAAGAAGTTGTTTGTGTTGTACTTGCAACTTTCCTATAAGTTTGAGATTGTTTTAAAAAAAGAAAGAAAGAAAACTATCTATATGAGTCTCAAATTTCTCTCTCTAGCTTGCACTCAAGATCATATATCTAATTTTCTAGTCAAAATTTTCACTTGGCTGTCTAATTGTTGTCAAACTTAAAATGTAAAATTGAACTTCAGATTACATATCTGTCCTCCAACTCCATTTGTCCCTGCCCCAGTGTTCCCACCATTCACTTAGTTGCTTAGGCCAAAATTCTTGAAGTCAGCCCTGACTCTTCTTTAACTCTCAGGTCATCAGCAAATCCTGTTGCCTCTATCTTAAAAATACACCCAGAATCCAATCATTTCTCTCCACCTCTCCCACTACCACTCAATTTCAAGCTACCATCATTTTATCTGGTCTTCCAAACTAGTTTTCTAACTGATCTCCGTGTTTCTGCTCTTGCTTCTCTACATTCAATTCTCAACACTGGAGCCAGATCGATCTTTTTAAAGCATAGAACTGATCTTGTCACTCCTCTACTCAAAATAGCTTTCCATCAACATAGAACAAGATCTAAGTTGTGCACACTAAAGATGGGCCATGGTCTCCAAGGTCTTCTATCATCTTGGCCACTAGCTTCCCCTCGCTGTGCCCCAATTTCATCTCCTACCACTTTTTCTTTAATCACTGGCCCCAATCATACTGGCTTCTCTGCTGTTCTTAGAGCACACCAAAGACTCTGCCATCTCAGGCCATTTGTATTAACTGACTCACATGCCGTCAAGTTTTCTGTTCACACTTCCCCAGAGAGGCCATCCCTGACAACCTTATCTAAACTTTCTATTCCTTTACACTGTTTTATTTTTCTTCAATGCATTTATCACCACCTGACATTCTATTATAATGTCTATTTATTTACTTATCAACTGCTGGCATTTTCCACAAGTATCCATAAGGGCCTGGACTTTTTCTGTCATGTTTACTATTGTACCCTCAATTCTTAGAACAATGCCTTCTACCTAAGATGTACTCAATAAATATTTGCTCAATGAATGGATGGAAATGGTTACTATTAAAATGATTAAATGAAAACGATATGGAAAACTTTGACCAAGAGGCAAGGGGAGGTCTTTGAAGTAATATCCCTCAAAAGGCAGTTTGGGGGGTAAGTAAAGCTTGTTATATCTTATTCTGATTAAAGAAAAAAGTAATAAGGGAATCATGCCACAAGCACAAGTCTATTATATGCTGACACTTTTTCTTTTCTTCTTTCTGCTTATCCACTTAAAAAGAAAGGCAAGTCTTGCTAGAAGAGAAAGTTAAAATATGTAGAAATCTAATTCAGTAGCAAGTTGTGTAATATAATCAGTCATTGAAATTATTCTACAAACTGAAGCAGCTACACACACATATAGAAGAGCTTTTGATTTGTAAAGAGGTGTTTGATTTTAAAGATTGCAGCCAAATACATATTCTGAAAGATTTTTTTACTCTGAGATGACGAGTTCAGGGTTTGTTAGAGGAAGGCTTCTTGGGTCTGATGGTATTCACAGTAGAGCAAGGAAAAGGATGTAGGAATTCAAAGAAACTATTGATAAAAGTTAATGAAAGAAAAATACCAAATTTTACTTTGTATACAAGTGACTACTTTGTGGATTATTATTTTCAGTTTGTATTCTTGTTGTTCTTTTTTGGAGGGGGAGGAAGATTAGCCTTGAGTTGCCCATCCTCCTCTTTTTGCTGAGGAAGATTGGCCCTGGGCTAACATCCATGCCCATCTTCCCCTACTTTATATGGGAGGCCACCAAAGCATGGCTTGACAAGCGGTGCAACGGTCCGCGAACCTGTGAACCCTGGCTGCCAAAGCAGAGCGCGCGAACCTAACGGCTCCGCCACCAGGCCGGCCCCTGTATTCTTTTTGTTCTAATAAAGGAGTTATTTTTTAAAGCATAATTTATTGGAAAACTGTGCTAAGTTTCTCTTGGTTAAACATGTCTCTGAGAAGCCTGGCTATCTGAATCCTGAAGCTGTAACAAATGTAATGGGGTTGCACAGAGAATTTCAACAGAAGCATTCCAGTGCAGTAGGTATGATTTTTCAGAGTAAAATACTAGACCACCAAGCAAAAATTTCAAAACAAATTTCCACTGGTTATATGGTTCTTAAAAACCACAAGAGTCAGACAGTGGAAAGTGAGACTGCATTCTCTAAAGGACAGAGGTGTTCTTTAGAGAAAGCCATGCTTTCTCTATGCCCCTCTCACTAGGGTGAAGGAGGGGAGGGTGCTTGCCCCTTCACCTCAGCATAGAGATTGGGGATTCTTACGTGATTATTCAGAGAACTATAGCGGGAAGGATGGGTTATAAAGGACTGATGTTTGACTTCCCCCAGGAAAATCTAGAAGGCCAGAAAGAGATGGCCTGGCAGGCTCTTTGTTATTGGAGAGGATATTCCCAGTTGCGTTGGAACCAGTCAGCTCCTTCAGAGTTTGTCAGGACAAAGGATGCATAAAGCTTCCCACAGACCGGATGTGGGCCACACAGGGAGGAAAGAACCAGTCCAGAGATCTTTTTAACTCCTGCCCAAGAGAACTGCCTGAGATGTCTCCAACAGAAATAACTGTATAGCATGAATATATAAAAAAATCTGAGGCTAAGGGAGAAGTGGCCAGCCCTGGTGGTCTAATGGTTAAGATTCTGAGCTCTCACAGCTGAGGCCTGGGGAACCACACCACTTATCTGTCAGTTGTCATACTGTGGTGGCTGTGTGTTGCTGTGATGCTGAAAGCTATGCCATTGGTAGTTCAGGGAAGCATTGTCTGATATAGCACAGGTGAGAGGATGGCACAAAAAGACCAGGCAGGGTTTAGTTCTGCTGTACACAGTCTCACTAGGAGTCAGAATGACTCGACGGCACTAACAACAACAAAAGGGAGAAGTGGCAGCAAGAGGAATAGAAATATATAGACTGTGTCACAGAAGTCGTTGGAGGAGTTGTGGCTTGATTGGCCAAGCATGCGGTCTCTGAGGAGCTCACAGAAGTTCCCACCACAGGGAGTTAGCTTTAAACATCTGCCAGTCCCAGAGAGTATAAAGTCATCTCACTCTAGTGCCAGCCAAGTAAGACCTTTCTGCTCCCCTTCCCTCTTCCCTCCCTGTATTCCAACCCAGAGAGTCAATCGCAGCAGCTACTGAGTGGGGGAGAAAGTAAGTGGGAAAGAGAGAAGCAGCCAACCACATTCCTTTTCTCTACGGCTTTCCTTTCTAAATGTCAAACTGAGGCTGAATTTTGTGATTTAGAGCGCTTGCAAGATAAGTGAGCAGAAAAGTCATGAGACTTGCTGGACTTTTCATCTTAGTGGCGGGGGAAAAACTCACCCCTCTGAATTAATGTCAAGAGAACAGTTATGTTTTGACTATATCTCACAACTCATACTAGCTCAATGCAACAAATACACAGATTTTCCACTGTACGGTTAGTGGAAACCTTTCAGAATTTGTAGGTTCAAGTCTTAGGAGGAAATAAGCATTGCAAAACCAAATTTATAAAATAAAAAATTTACAATTTCTGTGTTGGTTTCATTCATCAATCACTACAGTACTACCCTGAAATAAATGAGTGTAGAATATTCAAACTTTATGGAAGAAATAAATGTAAAATTTGAAAGAAAAAAGTCCAATCTTCCTAAGGCATGGAAAAAATGCTGTGTACTTTTAGTAAAAAGATTATCCAACCAAAATGGACTTAAAACATACCTTTTAACCATAGTAATTAAGATAAAATAATTACTGAAATTCTCATCCAAACTTCCTGTATCAGCTACCCTTCTAGATATGTTGGATCCAAATAAAGAATTTCAATTTTAAAGGAATCATATTATTATGAAATAATTTTAATTCTCTATTCTAAAGTCATGTGGATCAATTAAGAAAGAGTATGACCCTAAAATAAGGTTTAAGGTAAGAGCAGCAGTTAGAATTTGTTCAGCTGGAGTGAGTAAAACCAAAAATAATAAATAATTATGGATTAAATATACAAGGTTTCATTCTCTATAAAAGAAGTTTGGAAGTTGGCACTTCAGGTGGGTTGGAGGTTCCACAAAGTCATCAGGGACCTAAACTCCTTCCAGTTCATCACTCCACCATTCCTACAGTGTGTTCTGGTTCAAGTTGTTTGCTAGAGTCAACTGTCATATCTATGTTCCAGGTAGAAGGAAGGAAGAAAGGAGAAGAGCCCATTCTCTCTCTTTGAAGAAAATTTCTGTTACTTGTCTTCTGCCAGTATACATGGCCACAAGAGAGGCCAAGAACTACAGTCTTTTAACTATGCACATTCTAATCTTGAATAAATTTGGGCTTCTGTTACTAAGGTGGAAACAGAAAATGGATGTTGAGGCAAGCAGTTAGGAGTCACTGGCATAAGGACTTAAATATATTTCTTCTAATAAAACGGCTAGGTCAAACATTGATTACTAAAAGTAGAATTATTGATAAAGATTCTTAATTGTACTGTAGATACAATTTTCTTTAAATGCTTGCTTTTTCTACGTAGAGAATATTTTTGTCACTTGCAACCAAAGAAAGACTAATTTATGATAAATTATCAGGAAACTCAGTAATTTGTTATATTATTTAAGCTCTCTTTTTCATTGAGAAGAGAAGCATCTCAGTAACTTCTAAAACAAATTTGTGAATACATTCATTCATTCAATCATTCATATAATAAACATTTATTGAATGTTTAGGTACTAGGAAGAAAAAGACTTAATATTTGTTTCAAAAAGCTAAAATCTGGTGGAGATAGATAGTTATGAAAAGTTTAAAATGTAAGAAAGTGTTATAGGTGCTCTAAGAGAGTATGTACCAGGTGTTGTGGGGCACAGAAGAGAGAGATGTCACTTCTATAAAAGAGATTGAAGGGTATTTATCTAAAGTAAGGCACAAAGTGATGGTGGAATTATAGTAAAAATTATTATGCACAGGGCTGGCCCAGTGACATAGCGGTTAAGTTCACGTGCTCCGCTTCAGTGGCCCGGGGTTTGCAGGTTTGGATCCTGGGCGTGGACTGATGCACCACTTGTCAAGCCATGCTGTGGCAGCGTCCCATAAAGTAGAGGAAGATGGGCACGGATGTTAGCCCAGGGCCAATCTTCCTCAGCAAAAAGAGGAGGATTGGCAATGGATGTTAGCTCAGGGCTAATCTTCCTCACCAAAACAAAAAACAAAAAAAATTATTATGCAATTATAAATATACCAAAAGGCATAGAGAATAACATACTGAACATCCATTTACTCATCATCTACCCTATGAAATAAGATATTATGAATATAATCACAGGAAACACTTTTTATTAAAAATAATCCTAGGGCCGGCCCCATGGCATAGTGGTTAAGTGCTCGCACTCCGCTGCTGGCGGCCTGGGTTCGTATCCCGGGCACGCACCGATGCACCGCTTCTCAGGGCATGCTGTGGCGGAGTCCCGCATAAAGTGGAGGAAGATGGGCACGGATGTTAGCTCAGGGCCAGTCTTCCTCAGCAAAAAGAGGAGGATTGGCATGGACATTAGCTCAGGGTGTTCTTCCTCACACACACACAAAAAAATCCTAAAACTTGGAATCTGCTATGAAGTTTGAAATTATTAGCAATAATGTAGATAGGTAAAAATATCATAAACTAATGACCTTCCACAAGACGTTGTTATTGTCATCAAATCAAAGAATTAAAGAGTAGTAAGAATCTTCCTGAAATTGGAGGTGTTAGAGAAAGTGTTAGGAACCTTTTAATACATTCTAAAGCAACAGTGTTTGTCATTTAATAATTCTCAATGAGTTGTATGTTAGACTCATAAAACTTAGACATAAATCTTTTTTTTCAAATTTTCTGCTTAATTTTTATGTGGCAAAGGGAAAAGGGACTAAAAAAATGTCTTGGGGGAGGGGTGGGAGGTGGTGGAGAGGGTGTGGATTTCCCTTGACTCAGAAGAGGAAAGTGGTAATTTTCTTCCCTTTACTATGAATGTATTTGTAACTTTTCAAGTTGCTTTTCTGCAAAACATGTGTATTTAAGGAATATTTCTCATATGTCCAAAATCTAAATTCTAGGCCTGTGGCAAGGACTTCAACAGAACTTGAGGTCACAGTCCTCAGGGAATCCAAAGGCAGGGGTAGGCTTCAAGCTGGGTTTGAGCTCTTCCATCATGCGTCAGCTTTATTCTCAGGCTGGCTTCCTTCATAGCAGCAAAGTGGCTGCAGTAACTATGGGACTCACATCCACCCACCACACCAGCCAGAGTAAGAGAGACAGCACTTTTTCCTAACAAACACGAGATCCAGCCTTCCTTATGACTGCATCAATTTAGACCTGTGTCAGTGTCTATCCATGAATTCTGACAGAGTCAGATGAAGATGGGATCAGGCTGATTATGTACATCAATTAGTGCCACCTCTGGAGCTGGAGCTGGGCCTACCGCCATTCAAATCATCAGCTGCCTCACAATCGCAGAGGGGTGGAAACACATGCTACAGAATCAACCAATAATGCCCATTATAAAAGCAATATAATATTTCTACCACATTAAATACCACAGTTTAAACTTCCATTTTGTTCAATGTTTAACTTGTTTCCAGTTTTTTGATACTATGATATTTTATTTATTTAGTGAGGAAGATTGGCCCTGAGCTAACATCTGCCAATCCTCCTCTTTTTTTTTTTTTGCTGAGGAAGACTGGCCCTGGGCTAACATCTGTGCCCATCTTCCTCTACTTTATATGGGACGCCGCCACAGCATGGCTTGCCAAGTGGTGCGACGGTGCGCGCCCAGGATCCAAACCGGCGAACCCCGGGCCACCACAGCGGAGCGCGCGCACTTAATTGCTTGTGCCACCAGGCCGGCCCTACAATATTTTAAATTGGGAGCTGCAGACCTACATGAGGGAAACAGGGCAGTGTAAGGTACAATAGGGAATGTAGAAACTTTGGGAAAAGAGAGAATACATGTCCTACAGCTGGTTGTCACTATGTGAAAACGTAAGTTCACTGTTACCAAATCTTCCACTTGTTAAAGAGAAGCACGGAATGCATGTGAAATCTTCAGACTTTTAACTTGGCTAATATTTTTGTGTGTGTGGGAGGAAGACCAGCCCTGAGCTAACATCTGTTGCCAATCCTCCTGTTTTTCTCAGGAAGATCGGCTCTGGGCCAACATCCTTGCCCATCTTCCTCTACATCCGTGCCGGTCTTCCTCTACACCCGTGCCCATCTTCCTCTACATCCGTGCCCATCTTCCTCTACTTTATATGGGACACGGCCACAGCATGGCTTGACAAGCAGTGCATCAGTCCGCACCCAGGATCCAACCTGCAAACCTCAGGCCACCAAAGTGGAGCTCTTGAACTTAACCGCTGCGCCACCAGGCCGGCCCTTGGCTAATTTTTTTAAAGCACCATGCAGGTGCTTAAACAAAACGTATTTGTGAGTTTGATCGGGACCTAAACCATCAGTTTCTGTCAAGTTATGAATCATGCTAGAATATTTTATAACACCTTCCCCCAAGCGAGAGCTTCAGTCTTTCCATGGACCAGGGCTGCTAGGGTATGTTTAATGGAAAGGAAGCCATAGTGGGGAGAGAAGTGAGCAGCGCACATTATAAGAATGTTTTGTTATTAATTCTTTGGCATGTACTTAGAATTGTTTTCCTGGTGGTAAGGATGAGCTTGTACCAAATCACCTTCACTGTCTCTTAGCTAGGTTTTCTTGTGACATCTCTTATCTAGGTTCTATTGTGAGGAACAATTCAGTTTTACAGAATGACCCCTGGTGATTAGAAGTGTGACATGTAGCCATGGGACAGAGTTTTCCTTTTCCTTGTAACAAGCTGGCACATGGATTGATCCTACCTTTAATAGTGACTTAGATGTTATGCTCCACTTTAATAAAAGAATTAATTGGCAAGAGCCAATGGTGGCCATTATTATTGCTTTCAGAGACATATGGAACTGAATTTGGGGAACACTAAATTTATTTTGGACTTACCATTTAAAAAAATGTATTTCCTTTTTTTGCCTAAGTTTCTTTTGAGTGCAGATAATTACCACAGTGTTGCCCTTTTTGTCAAAATCTTCTCTCCACTTAGAGGATATCAGAAAGCAGAAACTATGGCTTTTTCATCTGTTGACTTCCTCATGGTGCCCAGTGTAACTTGACTAGTACTTTATTTAATAGAGGCTCAGTACCTATTGTTGGCTTATTTATTAATAGATACCGTATGTTTCAGGAAATCAACAGATAATTTGAGATACTCTAACCCTAACTTTATTAAATATCAAACTTCCAGCATTTATTGATCAGGTCCAGAGCTAGGTAGACTCTTGGGATACAGAGGTTAATAAAGGACCTTCTGGGAAGGAGCCCATCAGGTAGGGGAAATAACATAGCTGCAACACTCTTGATATGTGCCAGCATCTGTAGACATTTAAATTAGGAAAAAGAAAAAAAAAAGAACTTGAGAGAAAGGACTCTTTGGATAAACATCATATTTCTCAGCATAGTTTTTGGATCTAGATCTCGGTGGGGAAATGAGTGCAGGGGAATTAAAGTGGGACAGAGGGAGAATGTCAACTAAAGCAGTCATTCTAGAGATCAAATTACTGGACATATACTTAACTCCGGCTGCACTTATATTTACTTATTCATACAATAACATTTATGGAGTACTTTCTATAAGTCAGGCATCATGGAAGATATAAAAATGAGTGAAGCAAGTTCTCAAGGATTCTCTAGGGGGATAAAATATTGCACAGATTTACCTAGATAAGGTTGAATATATTAGGTGCCACGAACTTGTAGAAACAAAGTGCTAAGGAAATTGGGAAAATTTACAGGTCATTTCTGGCTGCAGGATCTAGGAAGAAAGATAGCCACAGTTCAAGGATCAGTATAATACTTGCTGAGGAAAAAGAGTTGTTTTATTTTCTCTCTTAGCTTGTACCCCCAAATTTATTAGCCCAAAGTATAAAAAGGTGCAAATGAGGGCAGGTTTTCTTCATATAAATACAGAATCGTGCTTAGCGGTTTCCTGTTCATTCTCCGCGGGTTATTTCCCTCCTCAATCTCTCCCGAGTCCCACAGAACGAACCAACCAGGAAGCGCTTCCTAAGCACACAAGACACCTTGAAAGAGGCACAGAAAGGAGTAACTGGCGAGAAGAGTTAGCATACTTTAAGGTGACTGCCCTGAGAATGACTGCCCATTCAGAATGATAATATGTAAACCAAGTTTATGAACAAGACAACAAGCGCCCCAACCTCAGAATTATCTAAGAACTCAGGGACCGCCGGGCAGGGCTTCCGACCACCTCGCTCAGGGCTCGGGGCCGCCCCTCAGCGTGCCCGCGCGGGCTGGCTCACGGGCGCGGTTACCCTCCCGGGAGGTTCTGAAGAGCCGCGGGCACCTCTCGCCCCGTCCCGGGTCCCTCCCCCAACAACCCAGGTTCTGTCAGGTTTTCACTGCCCCGCCCCCGCCCAAAAGCTGCCAGACAGGCACGTGTACGCGCCTGCGCGCCGCCGCCGGAGGCAGAGACGGCGCCTCAGCTCTTAGGAGCGCGCACGCTGCGCCGAGGGGCCCGGACGCGCGTGCTTCCGACTCGCCTCCTCCTCGGCCCGCCCCTCCCTCGCCTCCTCCTCGGCCCGCCCCTCCCTCGCTTCTTCCTGCCGGGCGGTCCTCCTCCGCTCTCCGCTCCCTCCGCCCTCCCAGGGCTCTGGCCGCCGCGGAGTGAACGGGACGGGCCCGGCCGCAGAGCGCGGGGTGGCGGGTGGGACGCGGACGCCTAGCAGAGTTGTTCCGGCCCTGCCCACGGAGACGTGAGGAGGTGAGGCCAGGGCGGCCTCCTAGGGGCGGGCGGGCAGCCGGGAGCCGTGGGCCGGGCCGGAGGTGCTGGCTCCGGGGCTCAGCCGGGGGAGGGTCGAGGTGGGGGCCGGCCCGGGTCGGGATGCGAGAGGACCTCGGGAAGCGGGCACGGGGCGGGTTCGAGACTGCCCGTCCCCTCGTGTACCCTGCGGTTCTCCGGGTGGCCGCTCCTCGCGGCTCCGGCGGGTGGGCGGGCGGGGTCGGCGCCCCTCACCTGGGGGCGGGGTGCTGACTTCGGCGCTCGCCGCCAGCTCTGCCCTCATGACATTGCCGCCGCCTCCGCCGCCCGCTGCTGCTCTGTGGCTGCTGCCGGGTTCGCAGTCCCAGCAGCCCCGCGTCCGGGGGACGTGTGGTTAGGGTGTTTTCTTACCCACCCTTGGGCTTCTCTGTTCGTGACCGTGTCTCGCCTTCGCCCTCCCTGTGTCTCCGCCCGGTACTTTGCTCCGCTCCTACTGTTGATGCTTGTGGTTTTGCAGTCTGGGATGGGCTGCGTCCTGGGCAGATCTCTACCTGCAAGGAATTCCCCGCTTGAAAGTTGACCGCTTGGCCATGACAGACACCCCCATCCAGGTTGTGGGTGCTCGATGTCTGGATAACTGAGTCAAAGTTTCTGAGACTGGGCTAGTACTTTGCACTGGTCGCCAACGGTGCAGGGCTGGGCAGTGCGTCAGCATGTGGAAAGGGGCCACTGGCCAGCGGGAGGTGGCAGGGTGCTCGGGGACTGGACTGACAGGGTCAGTTTGTGATCTCAGGGCAATGTGTCCACGTGCTTCTGTGTTCTCCTTGGATCTCTAAGATAGAATTACTTTAGACAATGTACTAAAATTTAGGTGGTCACTTGCAGAATTGGTGGTTTCATGCAAGTGAGGAGAAAAGCCAACCTCACTACACTGATGGTAAGGAGAACTTTTGCTTGCTTGACGGATTTCAGTGCTGTTTGGAAACTGATTTCAAGGCCTGGATTTTTGGTACTGGAAGGTTTAGGGATTTTTAATACATTTAAATTTTCTTGTACGTGGTGGGAGGTAGGTATTGCTTGTTGCAATTCTGAAAACATAATTTCATGAATACCTTCTGACTTTACTCATAATAGTGTTTATAATTGCCTTCTGCTGCACTTCTGTAGAATATCCAGTACGATGATGTCAGAAGATACAAAGACGAAGTTTCCTTGTGGTCAAATTGGAAGTGGATTTCATCCATGGAAAATATTGGTCCATGAGCTGCTAGCACTGGAAAACTGGCCTGTGATTCATTATCTCAATAGAGAGTCCCATATGAAACCGACAATGAAATTGCAAAGGAGAAAGACCAGATGAATTTAATGTATACATTATCACCAAGTTGTATTAAATGCTCACCTGCTTGGGGAGTTCGTTGAGACTCTGAGTTAGACTGGTATCTATATTAAATCAGTTCAAAATGTGCTCTGATATTATGTATTAAGAAGTCATTTGGGGAGAAGTGGATGTAGTTGGGCAGTGCTTATATGTGAACGTATTATGTAGCCTACATCGTATTCTCGAAAGCTGGAAACAAGGTAGTAGGTCCCAGTACTGTTGGGGTATGGAGTGAATATACCAACCAACGTAAAAAGGTGTGACTGTAAATGTATGAAGTGTTTTTTTTTTTTTTTTTGGCCCGAGTTATTTGATGGGAATTTTTATATGTTATAGTTGCGATATTCTGCGAATTTTTGTTCCTTTGCTACTTGTTTCAGATAATTTTCTTTTCATTCTAGTGATTTTTTATTATGTTTTTTATTTGAATGACAATTTTATTAGGCATGTGAAACAGAGTTTTCATGTTTATCAGCTCACCAGTTCTAAATTTGTGACTTCTAAAAACTTGTACTTAAAATTTTTTTCTTTGCCTCAGCCCAAACTTGAACTTGTTCAATTACTGTATATTTATTTGAACTCAGATGATACAGCATTAAAGCTGAAAGTCCTTTTATCCATTCTTTTGGAGTAGTCAAAAGAAGGAATTCTGTTGTGCCAAGTAAAAATATTATGAGTGGGAGATAGCCAGGCTTCTAGAGATTAACTTTGAAGAGAGTAGTAGCTAAGTAGCAAAAATTTCTTGTGTAGAGGGTGTAGAACTGGGTCTGCATTCCAGTCTACCATTGTTTTGAAGTGGTGTGGGGATGATTATGGCTGGATAGAGGGTGTTTGGAGGATGAAGTAGATATGTAGCCTATGAGAGTCCCAGGCACAGAGCTTTTTTGCTGTCTCTCACAAGTTTTGATGAGTTCCTACACATGTATAGCTCTTGCCTTATATAACTAGGTCAGCCACTGGGTCTGAGGTTGACCAGCAGCCCAAGGCTATTCCAGCCTCTGATACTGCAAAGACAGCTCAGGATTCTCTTATGGAGATAGTCTTATGAGCATTTGCCACCACAAACAGTGGAGGCAGAGAAAGTACGGACTTGAGCCTGAGTTATGGTAACACATACTCAGTTTTTAAGGAAAGAGGTTAAATATTGTGAGCATGGAGAAAGACATTGCTTGACTTGACTCTTGGCTTTTCAGAGTGGGAAATGAATTTCACTTTATGGTCAGTATTTGAAATTAGGTATAAGTATGTGAACATCAGTGGACCCTAATAAGGAAGAGTTAATGGAATTAAGGAGAACTTGTATCTCAACGTTCTCCTTTTCATACTTCATTTGCTTTCCATATTGCACTCCTTCAACAGATAGGATGCCATAATTGTTTGAGGATAGCAAGTTTGTGTTCATGCTGACTCCTTTTTGTCATCTTTTGGTGTTTTTTGGTGTAATTTTTGGGGATTTTCCTTGGAAACTTCTAGACGTATTCAGTTGACTTAGAATTAGATTTGGGCTAAGATTATTAGTATGTTTGAAATTCTGAGCCTTCTTGTTTTCTAAATAGCCTTAAAAATAGAAAACACAATTCTTTATAAACACTCATGAAAAATCTGGTTACAGACCATGTTGTGATAGACATAGTACAGCCAAAAATATATTCAAGAAACTTCCCCTCTCCTTACCCAATTTAGTAAGCTTAAATAAGAAAAAAATAAGAATATATTTTTTTTCAATAAAAGCCTGATTTTCCTAGAATATCAGGTCTAACCACTGCTGTGCTGTTTTTCCCCTTGCCTACTCTAAATTCAACATGTCGCTAGTCTGTGGCAAAAACTTAATTCTAGTAGGGAATTCTCAGTAACGGAGGGCTTGTTGAGGGATGCAAGCTTGTGATGGAGAATTTGGCTGGGCAACATCAGGTATGGAAATTTACTTTTTTACAGCACTGGTTTTCTTTGTCCCCAGGTTCTCAGTGGGGTGAGGACATGGGCACAAATATCACAGTTACTTGGATCTTTTTCCATACTGTAGGTTTCCTCTTCCTCTCTCCCTCACACCCCTAACTCTTTGCTAAATGAGCCATTGCTACTAGTAGGAATGTGTTGTGTCCCTCAGGTGTGTGTGGCTGAACAAAGGCTGAGAACCTTGGCTCCTTGCTGATACTTCCTAAGGCAAATTTTCACTCCCTGTCATTTGCCTTCTGGTAATATTAATAGGCATTTCTGTTACTCTCATTTTTGAAAAGAAATATAAATTGTGGTGGTGAAGAGACTACATATTTAACCAACAGTAAGATTTATTGCATTGTGTAGTACACATGGAAGAGACTAGGAGATTGTTTAGCTGAACGTCTGTTAAACTGTTTTGAATGTGACTCACAGTAAGAAATAAATTTTATACCCTGATTCAACACCCACAAAAAGTTCAAAGAAGAGTTTGGCGAAACAATACTTATCTTTTCAGGTCCTTGCTGGAGCTGGCTCATCATATTGGTTTGCAAGAGCTGTTGTGCCTTTGTCTTCCCACCTAGCTCCACGTTCAGTGACATATTGGTAGCTTGACATTGGCCGTGGTGGGAGTATTTAGGGAAATCAGCAAATGGTACAATTCGGGGCTTTTACCCCTCTCTGGATAGCCAGTTGTTAAACATGTGCAGCATACCGCCGCCTACAGCTCACTTTGATATTTTCTATTCTATTTCATTAAAAAAACAACAACTAGGTTTTGATCCCCAAATTGATTTTACAACCCGCTAATGGATAACAGCCTATTGTTAAAAACTGGTTTAGTCTACCTTCTTCACTTTGCAGGTGAACAAACTAAAAGATTAAAGTTCAAGGTCATATAGCTAGTTATTAGCAAAGCCAGATATCTGGACTCCTGATCTGGAGTTGTTTCTAGTGGACCTCTCTTGTCTCCTAACCCAACCCATTCATGTAACTCAATTGGAGTACTTAATGTTTGCAAGACATTGTCTTAAGCACTTTGAATAGAGATGAATAAAGCATGAACCATGACCCTGAGGGCTTTATGCATATGTGGGGGATTAAATATGGAAACAAAGATAACATAAGGCAGAAAGTAATGTGTGGTGAAGAGATAAAGATAAGGCTCTACAAGAGTTTAGAGAGAGAAGAGAGAGATTACTTTTAGTTGTAAGGATAAGGGAAGAGGTGACATTTAAACCATACTTTGAAGAATGGGTAGGATTTGGACATGTTGAAATAAGACAAATAGTATAAAGGGAAAGGCCTTTCTGGGCCAGGGGCCAGGGTGATCAAAGGCATAGAGGGAAGGAGCTAGGCAAGAAAGAGTCATTAGTACCAGATGGTGAAGAGCCTTGAATGCCAGTTTTCCTCTCTGCTTTTCAGTTTATCTTTCATTTTTGAATCTGGAGTCATCTAGTACTTCTTAACATTAACTAAGCTTTATATGCTGTGCTCCTTATTAGAATATGACCCAGAGAGCACTTAGAGTAAAAGTTGAAGGGAAAAATTAGTAGTGTTAGGGAAACAACTTTGAGTTTACCCATCCTAAAACTGTTAGAAAGGGAAAATGTTTTCTTTGTAAGGAGACACCATTATTTTTTGTTTTGCCAAACAGACAACATCAAGTTGCTGTAGCAGAGCAGGAAGCAGTTTTGAAAGTCTTTTCAAAGTGCCCTCTAAAATGTGATTTCTAAATGACTGGATCTTAGTTTTTGGAGACGGGTCTGACTGGTTCAGGCAGAAAGACACCTTATACAGATGTACTACTGAGCTGACTAGCTTTCAGAATTTAGGGCAGCAGCAAGACAGGGTATTTCATACCACGGCCAGTCCTGAGGGATTGATAGATTCTTTGCTCAAAGAAGTGCTTTGGATTTCAGCATTTATGTGGTTGACAGCCTGTATGACAGGATGTTTTGAAGTCCTGGATGGAGCTTGCCTTGTTCCGCAGGGGAACTAGGTGGCTCGAAATGAAGATAAATGACAGTAAGTTGTGTCTGTTAATCAAATGGAAGCACTGGTGGTAGTTCTCAAGGTTTTCTCTCTGCTGATGATTTCACACTTACTGCTTCTAATTGAAGTGATGCACAATTTGAAGAGCTTTACTTTTCTTTGACCCGCTAGTTCTATAAAGATAAAAGCCCTTTTAGAGTGTTGCCCAGGTAACAACACATACAGAGACTGTTGGGAGTGTGTGGAAAATTTTGGTAATCTTGGTAATGAAGTTGCTGTAGTAAACAGCTGCTTGGTTGGTAAAAAGCTGGGCTACTTCTGGATGGTTGACAAAGAATTTTTCGATGAGCTATGGTTCCAAAATAGGTATGAATTGTGTCTTTGCCATACTGTTTTTCTCATTTATTTAAGCTTCTGAAATGTAAAGTATAGTGTCCTGTCATTTTAGAAGGTTTCAGCAGTTTCATATGAACTGCTCCACAAGACAGCACACCCCAAATAGGTGATAAGAGTTCAGATGCAGCATGCCTCAGATACCTCACAGCAGTTGAATGGAGTAGCTAATCATGTCAACACAGAGGTGGTGTTTTTAGATGTGTTAGGCTTCACAAATTGAGTTTATTTAGAATCCTTCCAAATTTTCTACCATCATTTTTTGAGGTACATAGTGTGATGTGATGTCCTTAATTTTAACTATGCAAACATTTTGTAAGGTACACACCTACACATAGATGTATGTTTGTATGTATGTACACACACACACCCACCCACCCACCCACCCACACACCCACCCATTAGTTGTTGGAATTTGTGGTGAAAATACAGTCTATTTGGCAAATGACTGAAAACAAGTGTCTGGCTCTTTGAAGACTATTGTGCAATATTCACAAATATGAAAGTAATGCAAACCCGAAGGGATTTTTTTTTTGTATGCCAGATTTCCAGGAAAGGAGCACATTTTGAAAGGCTAGTGTAGAATTCATTCATGTACCAATGAAGGGTTTCTCAACCTCTCCCCTACCCCACATATACACTCATATTCTGCCCCATGTATACACTCATATTCTGCCCTCATTATTAGCAGTAATCAAATTTAGAGGACTTTAAAATCAGACTTCTACTACAGAGAATGCAAATAACAAACACCATTTTTAGAAAAAATAGAAACTTGTGGTTTCCAGTTTTTAAGGCTTAAGAGACATATAACACTAGTTTTTGATAAACCATATAGAGTATTTATTCCGTGCTTCAAGATGTATTTGTCATTTTGAGGCCCTCTGCTAATAGCATTATATAAATGCAAATGGTTGTTAGAGTGGTTATTAGGTATTTACTTGAGTAGTTTATTTCTCTGTAGTAAATTTATCTTCATATGACACTTTTTTAATAGATTACACTTTAGTGAAAAGTTAATCATTGAAGGGAGTCAGTAGATATACTGGCAGACAATGTGGTTTCTTAGGTTGTTTTATAGTAATATTGTTATTTCAGCAGCTATTTGCCATCAAATCTTATTCCTTTATTGTTTTGTTTCCACAAAGCTCTTCTCTCATGAACTGTGTTCTTTCATTTTAAATCTTCGTCTCCTGTTTGCCCTGCTGTTTATGGTCATGTTTGGACTAATGTTTTGATTTGCCTTTGTCCTAATCTTTCTGTGCAAAGATGTATTGCTGCCTATCAAGTTGGTACTGAATTGTAATTCATTTAATGTCTTCTTTCCTCCATCTATTTTTTTTCCCCTCAATATTCTAGAATTTACTCTGACACTAACCCAAGCTTCCCGGTAAAGTTAATGGAAACATGAAATGAGATATTATTATTCAAATCCTGGGACCACCTATTTGCCAGTACAAGTGAACCTATAAAATTTTTATACATGAGTTATGTAGCTTAATTTTTTACTAATGAGTCTAGGCCTCTAAGTTTTTTTCTTTTTTTTAAATTTCTGACATGCGTTTTATATTTCTTGTTAACATTTTCAGTTGTTTTGATAGATGAAACGGGTTTCTCCTGTTGTAATTGGTTTTACAAACAATAAAATCGCAGTCTTTGCCATTTAAAGATACCAGATAAAGTTTTTAAAAGATACTCTAATAATACTAAGTTAGAGGAGCCGGTTTGTTTAGCAGTTAGTGTGATACTTCCCATTTTGCTTATACATTTCGTTACGTTTGCATGCTAATTGGAGTGGAACTTGATTTTGTTCCACTGATAATTTATGTTTCTAAATTAGAGCTTTAGCGATCTTTGTACTTTTGAGAATTTCATTTGGAAGAGGATCATAATAGTAGATTCTAGAAATTTTGGTTGGCGAAGGGCTGGGAGAGGGGAAAAATAGTTATTAAGCTGCAAATGACTAAAAACATTTTTTGGTTTTGTGGAAGATAATGTAGGTAGAACACAAGACCTTTGTTCTTGATCTAGTGCTGCCGTGAGATTCAGAAGAAATAAATGATTTGCGGTTTTTTCTTTTTGCATAATAACAATGATGATAACAATGATGAACTAATATTAATTGTTTATATGTTAGTTATTTTATAAGATAATGTGCATTATCTAGTTAATCTTCACAATAACTGTATGAGGTGGGAACTATTATAATAGTCCCAGTTTGTAGATGAGGAAGCAGGCTTAGAGAAGTTGAGTAACATGCTTAAGATCACACAGCTCTTAAAAGGCAGGTCTCTCTTGCTCCTAAATCTGCCTCATAGTGACTCTCAACTATTACTCTATATTGATGATTGTTTAAATGGGGATGATGATACTTGCTTTGCCTATTTCATAGAGTGGTTATGAGAATAAAAAAGAGTAAGGTTTACAAAAGAACACCTGGTGTTTTCATTTTACTGGATAATTTTTGAGAAGCCAAAGAAATCTTTGAAATAGATAAGCACATAGATTACTTTGTAATCACTAATACCATAAAATGTTAAAAAATGAATATTTGAAAGGCTGATATCTGCAAAGTAGAAGACATATTTTGTGTGAGTTCAGAGAGTCAGTGAGTGAAAGGCAAAGGAGGGCAGAAATGTGGGGGTGTAGTGAATAAAAAGTGGATTGGATGGGGGCTGGCCCCGTGGCGTAGTGGTTAAGTTTGAGTACTCTGCTTCGGCAGCCCCGGGTTCATGGGTTCGGATGCCAGGCGAAGACCTATGCACCGCTTGTCAAGGCATGTTGTGGCGGTGTCCCAATAAAGTAGAGGAAGGTGGACATGGATGTTAGCCCAGGGCTAGTCTTCCTCAGGAAAAAGAGGAGGATTGGCAATGGATGTTAGCTCAGGACTAATCTTCTTCACACACACACACACAAAAGTGGATTTCATGATCTCTAGCAACCTGAATTCTTTCTGCAATGAGGAGGAGTATATGTACATAACATTAGGTGACCTCTAAGATCCTTCCAACATCGAGGATCTATGAGTCTTTGTAATGGGTGACTTTTTTCCTATTCTAATACCTCAGAATAGCTAGATATGCCCAAAATAACTTTTTTATTTTAGTTGGATCATCAACAGTCACTATTCTTTAAATGTCAATTTTTTGCATTTAGGATGAACAAAATTATATAGTTGCCTCAGAAAAATACAGTATGTATTTTTGCTTCCCCCATCAAGATAAAAAGACTTTTTTGAGGGTATGGTGAGTAAAACAGCTTAGTAGTATGTTGTCACATGCTTGTACTTAATACTTTTCTTATGACTTGCCCTTAAATTTAGATTTCCTCAGTGTGTATTTTTAGAAGAAAGTTAATATCGTTATGAGTGTGAAAGGTCGTTTTTATTGTATGGAGTGTTATGGCTTTATGGTTCTTTATACAGTTGGTTTCATTCTCTGACATTGTTTTATTCAACAAGCATTTATAAGGCAGAGTATGGATTCAGTGCTAGAGGAGCAAAGGTAAGAGATTCTTAAGGAGCTGACGGTTGTATTGGAGAAACATATAAATACAGTGGAGTGTAGCAAGGATGGGGCAGCATAGGATGTGTCTTAGAGGAAAGCTTCAGAGGGTAGTGTAACCTGGTCCAGGGTTTCAGGTAGGGATACTTGGAATATCTGAGTTGAGTTTAAAAGAGACAAGAGAGACATTTTAGATAGAAGTATGAAAATTTGAAATTGTTGACTCTTCATCTATGTAGACCCAGTGGCAGCTCCTCATCTCTCTGAAATATTGCAAAAACCCCAAAGTAGGTGTCATTTTTATAAGTAATTTTTAGCTCTCACTGAGATCTTATTTTTATTTTATATATGATGCTTGTGGTTTCTAAGGTGGCAGATGAGAAGGAGGCATAATTTAGAAGTTGCAAGATGCTATCATAAATAGATGTACTGATAACAGGACAGTGAGTTGCTGATATGATAGCAGTGAAGAAAATAGGAAAAACTATGTATATAAAAACAAAATCTGAAAGCCATAGATAGTATAAGGAAAACAGCCTTGCACAATCTAATTAGCTTTAGGTTATCTAATAGTATAGTATACTGTCATGTTCTCTCTTACCAAGAAAAGGTTAACTATATGGTCTACATAGTACATTTATGAAGGCATATGCAGCACAGTGATTGCTATATAACATTGGCTAGAAATATTTTGCTTCTATAAGACATCAGAGTTAGGGTTCTTCACCATTTCGGTACTATGTACTTTTGAGAGCGTGGATCACTTTTGAGAGTGTGGATCAGATAGTCTTTCTATCCTGAATGGCTTGTAGTTGTGGTCTTAGCATAGATAGCATTATTTTGAAAGCCTTCACTGAGACTGTAGGCTTGGTTAGAAATCTCTCATATGTGCTATCAGAGCGTCCTGTTTTCCTTCCATCCTGTGATACTAATAACATCATATTGTAACTTGTTTGTTTCTGCATTAGACTATAGGCTTTTCAAGAGCAAAAACTATTTCGTTTAGGACTCTGAAATTGGTTTACCCTTTGTTTGAATCTTGGCTCTGTGTGGCATTGGGGAAGTTATCTGTAAAATGGGATTAATAGTACTTACTGCATAGAGTTATTTATCTTGAATAAGTTCATGAATGTAGAGGAGACATAGCACAGTTCCTGGCGCACAGTTAAGTTCTCATGTTTCCTCCTTTCTTTCTTGTGTCTGGCACTTAGTAGGACTTTCAGTAATACTTTTTTAAGTGAATTTGTAGAGTATGATAGAGCTGAATTGGATCTATGTATTTGTCTATCATTAACTTTATTAAATGAAAATCTCTTAAAATGAATAATAACTAATATATAAAAATACAGTCTTTGAGCTAGATGGAAGCAAATTATTTTGTCTCTAAATTAGATTACCAGCCTGCAAAACTTTCTCCAGCCCTTGTCAAGCTTGTGATTGTTATGGTGGCAGTGGGTTTAAAGTAGGTGGAAAAGATTGTAGAGTTTCTTTTCCTGGACTTGCTGCTTTCTGCCCTTGTTCACTTGTATTGGTGGCTGTGCCTCTTACTGCCATCACCTTGGCCTTTTTATAATGGGATTGTTATTGATCTGTTTCTTGGGGAGGAAAGAACCCTGAATCTGCCAGGCTTACCAGCTGTGTGACCTTGGGTAAGTAACCTTAATTCTGGGTATATATATCTGTACAATGAAATACCTCATGACTCTGTAAAATTTAAGAAAGAAAATAGATGCCTGGTGTATGGAAGGTGCTACATACATGGCAGGTATTCTCGGCCTTATTACCAAGCCACAATCCTCACTATTCCTTGTTTATTAGTAACGTTAATTGACAGCAGCAAACCAAGAAATAGGGTGAGGGAGAATTGGCAGAAGTGGCAATGGCAGAAATGGCAGAAATTGAGCACCAACATTCTTGACCTCAAATGGAAGACGTGGATGGGGAGGACCTTTATGTGAAGGCTTACAGGTGGAACCAGATTGGATCAGATGTGGCATATCTGTATTCGGGCTTAAAACCTCATAAACCAGGCAGGTGGTATTTTTTTTTTTTTTTAGTTATTAAAATGCTTACAATACTAAACTACTTACTTGATTAGAGAATGGTTTTTCGTTGAGCTGAATCCAGTTTATTCAAGACTTATGGACTGTTGAGTTGTTCTTTTGTGATAATGTATTAACACATTTCTGGAATGAAGTATTTTTTTCCGCTTTAATGCCACGTGCTGTTGAGATCTATAATGCTGCAACTGCTAGTGGGATCTGCCTTTTCATTATGTCTCTGCTGTTTGCAAGGCACTGTGTTTGGTGCTGTGGAGGAGTGTAAAGAAGTGTAAGGCGTAAACCATGTCTTTCAGAAACTTGACTGTAGCGGGGAAAGTAATATATACATGTATTAAAAATAACTGATTTTTAGAAAGAGCAGAATTATTGACTGAAAACAAACATCTTGTACTCTGAGCCCAATGTCCCTAGCATTGATTTAAGGTAAATAGTTTTGCTGGGAAGGAGTCGTAGGCTGTTGTGTATGCCGGTGTCAAAAATTAATAGAAAAGTTGGAAACTGAAGTTTCTGACTAATGTTAATTTTTTCATCTTATTTGAAAATCTATATTGCTTCTAAAGATTTTAAAAATTATCCATAAATCTTAAAGTGTCTTTACTTCGTCACCTTCAAATGTGATCAGTGAAAAGTTTAATTATTATTGTTTTTTTTGTGAGGAAGATCAGCCCTGAGCTAACATCCAATGCCGAGCCTCCTCTTTTTTTTTTTTTTTTTTTTGCTGATGAAGATCGGCCCTGGCCTAACATCCTTGCCCATCTTCCTCTGCTTTATGTGCGATGCCACCACAGCGTGGTTTGACAAGCGGTGTGTCGGTGCGCGCCCAGCATCCGAACCTTCGAATCCCGGGCTGCCGAAGCGGAGCGTGCACTTAACTGTTGCCTCACCGGGCTGGCCCCGAAAAGTTTAATTATTTTATGCATCTTCCAAAGTAGATTAAGTTAAATCATCACAATTTAGATATTTTCCTATGACAGTATTTTATCTTAATTTGTGTGTCACTTGAAAAAAATTGAGTTAGTGCCAAATTTATTATTGAATCTGTTTGTAGTATGTTTTATACTTAAATGGTACACATTTTGATCAAAAGAAGCATTGCCAGCCCCCCTCCTCAACCCCCTGCTGTGCCTTGACTAAAACTTGGATATAAGAGAATCTCTAATCAGAACGCTTTCTCCTTAGATTTTCCTGTTGCTGACTTCTCCTTGTCATTCAGATCTCTTTTCATTTTCTCTGAGTCTTTCCCAAAACCACCCGATCTATTAAGCGGTCCCTTGATCCTCTAGGCTTGCTCTGCCATGTTGCCCTGTGTAGTTTAATTCAAAATACTTATCCCTAGCGTAGAAACGTCCTTCCCTCATTTTTTATTTACTCCTTTCTTCCTAGCCCCCAGTAGCGTGTAAACTCCTTGAGAGCAAGGACTTAACTGTTTTTTCACTTCTGGTATTTCTAGAGCTTCGAATAAAGCACTCAATAAAATTTTGTTGATAACCGAGTGAAGCAGATATTCTTGCCCCTAACTAGCTTTAAGACTTTCTTGAAAGTTATTTCACTTCATTATGCTTTACTTTCTTCTTCTGAAAAATAGGTGAGGCTTGGGAGAGGAAAGAGATTGAATTAGATTGCCTCTAAAATCCCTACCGTTGAAAGGCCTGCTATTAGCCTAATGTGAGTTTTGAGTTCTGTCTAATGGCCTTGATGAATATGTGCTCAGCTACTTAATTACTTTCTTACTCTGTCTTCTCTTAAAACTAGTAGTGCATATTTATATTTGCAACATTACTGACAGCATTGGAGAGTCAACTCCGATTGCAGAATCAGGTGTCTTGGTGTATCTGGATTATTAAAGAGATTAGATCTGCAACATGATTTCTGTTTTGATGATCAGATTAATTAAGATAAGTTTCTTTGGCGTATCCAAGTACTAGGTTGAACTGATCTTTCTGGTATTTACTCTAAATATCAGGAAATTTGACTCATTTCAACTTTTTAATTATTTTTAATTATGAAACTTATAATTTACATGAAATAAACCTTGAGATAATATATGTATAAATAAAATGAGAGTTTATATAAAGAGTAATGTTTGAATAATTTCTGGAAGGTGGTGGGGATTGTGGATAAAAATTATGGTTTTTCGTTTGGTCTGTGTGACTAGAATTTTAGACACTTGGACCATGCATTCTTCACTTGGGAAAGCTTCATTATTGTAATGAACAAAAACATTTTTTGAAATGGGTAGAGGAAATGAGCAGACAGTTGATAGCAGAGGAAATAAAACCTATAAGCAACTGGTAGAAGAATGTTAGATCTTATCAGTAATCATTAAAGAAATACTTATTAAAGCAAAATGAAATATTACTTTATACCTATTTCAAATGTTTTGAAAATAGTAATACATAATGCTGGTTAGGTTTTAGCAAAGCAGGCATTTTCAAATATTGCTAGTGGATTGTAATTTGGCAGTATGTATCTAGAATTGTTAGACTGTTAGCAACCTTTTAGTAAACCTTTGATTTAGTAGTTTCACTTGAGAATATCCTAAAGAAATAACCACGGGAAAAAAAAAGGAAAAGATAAAATACAGATGTATGCAGGAGAATATTCAGAGCAGCATTATTTATAGTAGCAGCTATTGGAAGCAACTTAAATTTCCAACAGTAGGAGACTTTAAGTTATGATACATCTATTCTGAGAACCATTATGTAGCATAAAAATAATTACAAAGACTATATTAGCATAAGGAAATGCCTATACATTTGAGGAAGGGTGAATGTAACTAAAGTATATAAGAAAAAGATGAGGAATGGACTAAAATGCTAATTGTGTTAGCATGATAGGATTATGGTAATGTTTTTGTTTTCTAAATTTTCTAAATTTATGTAACTTTTTTTTGTTTGTTTTTGGTGAGGAAGTTTGTTTTTGGTAAGCGAACATCTGTTGCCAAACTTGGCTTTGCTTTTTGCTTAAGGAAGATTGTCCCTGTGCCGATCTTCCTCCATTTTGTATGTGGGATGCCGCCACAGCATGGCTTGATGAGCAGTGTTTAGGTCTGGGCCCAGGATCCGAACCTGTAAACCCCAAGCGTCTAAAGCGGAGCTCACGAACTTAACCACTGTGCCACTGGGCTGGCCCCATAAATTATGTAACTTGTATAATGAGAAAAGTATAAATGAAATCAGATTTTGCTAGCAGTGATCATTTTGTTAGTATACGCAGGGTTGTTAGATTTAGCAAATAAAAATACATGCAATATCTGGGACATACTTATACTAAAAATTTGTTGTGTATCTGAAGTTCAAATTTAAACTGGGTGTCCTATGTTTTATCTGACAACTCTAAGTATAACACATTTTGCTTACAGTTTAATGTTATTGAGAAATGTTGGGATACTCTGCTTCTCAAATAATTCTAATTATTGTTTTTAATTCTGTTAACTATTTTTTTTTTAAACTCCCAGGATTATTTACCTGAGAGAGTTACTTTTATGGTCTAGTTTTATTTCAGGACTAGTTTTGGGGTGATGCTCAAGGGAAATATCCTTCAATGTTTGGTAAGAGTAATTCAGAAACCTTATTATTTAACAAAAGCGTGATAATGATGGATGCTTCCTGTTTACCTTAGATAGGAGGATGATTTGTTAAGCTGCCAATTTTCAAGTCTTAAAAATAATGGTATTTCTGTGGTGAAATATGTTTATACATGTATCTGGGAAGGTGCTTTCCATATAGCAAACCTATTCACAGAATGTTTGAGAGGTCAAGAAAATTAGATAAGAAGGAAAGGTGAAATAAGATTGTAACTACTCTCCTTTGCAACTGGAACTTTTTGTAACTTTCATATGAAAGTTAAAAACTTTTTGTAAGCTTCATATTTGAAGTGAAAATAAAATGACATTTGTAAGAAATTCCAGCAGTTTTCTGAGTCTTAAAGGAGAACTAGATAATCTTCCCACACAATAAAATGTCAGGACTTTTTCGTTTGAAAAATATGGTATGAAATTTTGGGGTCTAGCTGAAGATGAGTCATATGAAGATGAAGATCAATTTAGTAATCATTGTTGATAGAGTTAATGTATTCAGTCAAGACCTTTGATGTATTAGGTGCTAAGTGTTCACTTAGAGACCTGCCCTCATGGAGTTTATAGTTTAATGGGGACGTAGGCAATTACAGTGCTCTGTGATAAGTATAATGAGAGGGCCATATGAACTGCAGTGGTAGCTCAGAGGAGGGGCACCTTGCCAGGAAGAGAGATGATGTCTAACTGAGGAAGAGCAGGAGTTAGCCAGGGAAATTAAAATGGGAGTGCTGGAGGGTGAGAGCAGATGTGAAGGCCCAGAGGCAGGGAAGAACAGCACATTTGAAGAATGAAAAAAGGAAGTTCAGTATGGTTTGGACAGCAGAGTATATGAGGGAAGGGGGAGAGCAGGTGGTGACAAATGAAGGTGTAAAGATAAGCAGGGGCCAGATAATGCTGGGCCTTACTCATCATTTAAGAAGTTTGGGCTTTATTCTAAGAATAATGTGACATCAGATTTTTGTTCTAGAGAGATTATTTTGGCCTAGCTGGGTAGAATGAATTTGGAGAGACGTAAGGCTGGAGTCAGGAAGACAATTTAGAAAATTATTACAATAATCCACGTAAGTGAAGTAGGGTGGAAGTAGTGAAGTTGAAGAAGAGTGGACAAATTTAAATTTTGGTGAGGTAAAATCAATAGGACTTCGTGATATGTTAGATTTAGGGGTGAGAGAGAAGGAGTCACTGATTCTTGGGAAGCTTTACCAAGAGGAATTAAAGGAGAACGGTTTTGGGGGAAGAAAATATGAGTTCAAGGTTTGATGTCTATGAGGTAAACATTGTAGGTGTCTGTAGGCAACTTGACCTGTGGTTATAGAACTTGAGATGTCTGGGTTTGAAATGTGTTAATTGACACTAAGTGAGTACAGTAGAAGAGGCCCACAGTGGAATCCTGAGCAACTCACTTTTAGAGATGGAAGAGGAACTTTAAAAGGAAAAAAAAGGATTGTTTCTAAAAACTTACATGTTTATATATTTTTCTTCTGTTCACGTGTATTTATTTCTATTTTGTTTTGTTACATCTCTTTCCTCTATTAGATTATAAACCCCATAGGACAGGACCGTGTCTCTTGTTCACCTCTGTATGCACAGTACTCTGCACATAGTATGCACTCAACAAATATTTGTTGAGTGAATAATTATAGTTTTCTCTATTATTGTATTCCTTTTGTTCCTCATGTGAGTCTTTTAGTTGTGGGCATTCATTTCATATTAAAATTTTGCCACTTATACCAGAAATGTCTGTGTTAATCTGCTAGGGCTGCCATAACAAAATACTACCAACTGGGTGGCTTAAACAATAGAAATTTATTTTCTCACAGTTCTGGAGACTAGAAGTCCAAGATCAAGGTGTTGGCGGGTTTTATTTCTCCTGAGGACTCTCTTTGGCTTGCAGGTGGTCACCTTCTCTCTCTGTCCTCATATAGTTTTTCCTCTGTACCCTCACATCCCTGGTATCTCTGTGTGTCCAAATTTCCTCCTTAAAAGGGCACCACTCAGATTGGATTAGGGCCTACCCTAATGGCCTCATTTTTAACTTAATCACTTCTTTAAAGGCCCTACCTCCAAATATAGCCACATTCTGAAGTACTGGGGGTTAGGGCTTCAACATATGAATTTTAGGGGGACAGAATTCAGCCTATAACAAGTGTTTTACTGCTGGTTTGTTCAAATCAAGATATAATCAAGGACTATGCAGTTGCATTTAGTTGTGAATTTCTTACGTCCATTTTAATCTACAACACATCATCTTTTTGTTCTCATAACTGTCTAGACAGCCAGTTGTCCTATAAAATATCTCACATTTTAATTTGCCTGTTTTCTGTATCCTGTATTTTCTGTAAGCTGAAACCGAGATCTAAAAGCTTGCTTAAATTATAACATTTTGAGCACCAGTATTCATAGTTGGTGTTGTATATATCATAATATATTATATCTGGAGGCACATATTTAATTATCCTACTCTTAGTGATGCTGAGATTGATCACTGTGTGGTAAAGTGGTGACAAAATCTAATTGTTCTCTTTTAAAGTTTATTTTTTCCCTTATAACCAACAAGTTATCTGTGGCATAATACTTTGACTCTAAGTACCATATAGTTTTGATAATTGTTGTTTAGAGTAATGTGGTTGCCTGAATGACATCACTAAGGGTTATTATGAATAGAGAACGTTTGTCATTTTTTTGCTTTTCAGCATTTGAACCCCTTTCCTGTGTTTTGCAAATTCTCCCAATTTATGGGTCAGAGCCTTCCTTTTACTAGAAAAGCTGAAAATGTGAAATGCTTTATTCCCAGCTGCCTTTTCATCTAGGGCGTGGATACATACCTAGATTCATCAGTCAAATATACCTACCTCCAATTTTGGACTTGAAGCTAGTAACATAGAGAAGATGGCACTGCACAGAATCCATTCTGGTGATGCGTGGTAGCAGTAGCTACTATCTCACTTAGTTTTAGAAGCAGCAGAGGCAGTGGTTCTAAGTATGGCATCCACCCAGTGTCTAGACTGTTGAGCTATGACATCTGTGCCCAGCAGCAGCAGTAGAGGAGCAGTGGTGTCATTACTAGACAGGTTGAGGCATCCTTTGGGGCATATTCTTGGCTGTGTGGCCTTTATAAGTCCAGTTCCTTGCTGTTCTGGAGATAACTTTTTTTTGTGTATGTGTGTGAGGAAGGTTAGCCCTGAGCTAACATCCCTTGCCATTCCTCCTCTTTTTTTACTGAGGAAGATTGGCCCTGGGCTAGCATCCGTGCCCATCTTCCTCTACTTTATATGGGATGCCACCACAGCGTGGCTTGACAAGCAGTGTGTCTGTCCGTGCCCCAGATCTGAACCTGGGAATCCTGGGCCTCTGCAGCAAAGCGTGCGAATTAAACCGCTACACCACAGGGCCATCCTCTGGAGATACTTTTTTTTTTTTGTGAGGAGGACCAGCCCTAAGCTAACATTCAATGCCAATCCTCCTCTTTTTTGCTGAGAAAGACTGGCCCTGGGCTAACATCCGTGCCCATCTTCCTCTACTTTATATGGGACGCCGCCACAGCATGGCTTGACAAGCGGCGAACCCGGGGCCGCCCCAGCGGAGTGGGTGCACTTAACTGCTTGTGCCACTGACCGGCCCTTCCCAGCCTTTCTTGAAGGCTGGAGTGGCCGTATAATTAAGTTTAGGTAATTGGGGTGTAAGTGGAAGTATCCTTGCAGCAACTTGTTGGAACTTGGCTTAAGTGATAGGTGGTATACATCCTTTTTTTTTTAGTTTGGTCCTTTCCTCAGTCTTACTGTGTTACCACACAAAATTGGGGTTCTCCTGCCTGATGTGCATAAAAAAAGCCAATTATTACGGCATCGGCTTTTGAGTAAAAAAGGTTTATTGCTGGATCAATTTGCAAGGAGACAGGAAGCGTATGCTCTCGGATCTGTTTCCCTGATCCAGGGCTTGGGGCAGAATTTATGGGATGAAGGGCAGGGTGATCTGAAGTGTGGAGATAGATAACTGGAGGTAAGGAGAAGTGAGGTAATTGATGATCTTTGCAAGCGTAGTCAAGCTTCATGGCTTTTCATAAGACGCATGTTCACAAAATGGTGGTGTTAGTATGATCTGGCGGTGGAGTTTTCAGCCCTTTGACGTCAAAAGGGCCACATATCTCTCATTTGTGCAGGCCCAGTTGTTGGGTTGGTGGTCTCAACTGGCTTGAACTGGACAAGAGATCTTAATACCTGAAAAACTACTCTTAATTACTCTGTTGATAAGATGGGGTCAGTTGAATTTGTCCTAGAGGGCCCTTGGTTATAAATACCTGTAAAATGCCAAAGGGAAAGGTGTTAAAAGGAAAGGAATAGAATCTCTTTGAAATGGAAATTGCTAATACAGAAGGATTACATAGAACCTGCTACAATGGCAAACTATTTGCCAGAGGAATTAAAATTTGTTGGGGGCAGCAAGAATACCAGAGTTGTATGGAAAACTGTTTATTAGATTAGTAGTGCTCAGTTGGTGAATTTGAATCTGTGGATCTTGGAGCAGCAAACACCTAGAGCAGCAGTAGCGCTCACTTGGTGAATTTGAATCTGTGGATCCTAGAGAGCCCCTCCCAACCTATCATTCTCAGAAATTTCCAACTCATAAAGATGCTTCATGTGAAATGTCAGCAAACCTTGGGAATAAAGTGGCAACAAGGCTTTCAAGTTATATGAGCAGCCTCCTTTTATCTTCTTGCTTTTAACCCCATGATGCTATTTTTATTTACTTTTAATTTTTGAATAGACTGTTTTTCAGATCAGTTTTAGGTTTGCAGCAAAATTGAGCAGAAAGTACGACGAGTTCCCATTTATCCCCTTGCCCCACACATGCACAGCCTACCCCACTCTCAACATTGGGCATCAGAGTGGTACATTTGTTACAATTGACGAACCTATATTGACACATCGTAGTCACCCTAAGTCTATAGTTTTCGTTAGGATTCATTCTTGGTTTTGTACATTTTATGGGTTGGGACAAATGTACAATGACGTGTATCCACCACTATAGTATCAAATTTTATTGCCCTAAAAATCCTCTGTGCTCCACCTTTTCATCCTTTCCCCCTAACCTCTGGCAACCACTGATCTTTTTACTGTTGCCATAATTTTGCGTTTTCTGGAATATTATATAGTTGGAGTTATATAGTATATAGCCTTTTCAGATTGGCTTCACTTAGTACTGTGCATTTAAAGTTCTTTCATGTGTTTTCATGGCTTGATAGTTCATTTCTTTTTAGCAATGAATAATATTCCATTGTCTGGATTATTATTTATTTATCCATTCACCTATTGAAGGACATCTTGGTTGCTTCCAAGTTTTGGCAATTATGAATAAAGGTGTTGTAAATATCCATGTGCACGTCTTGTATGGACATAATTTTTCAACTCCTTTAGGTAAATACCAAGGAGCATGATTGCTGGATCGTATGGTGTAGTTGTGGTGACAGCCCTTCACTGCTTATATTGTTGTTAGCTGTATATGGCAATGATTCTTAACCTGTGAGGGTTCATAGACTCCATTGAAATGTGATTCTAGGGATAGGAGGAATCCGGGAGGGATCTGTCAGTGCTCTCAGCCATCCTCTTATCTCTGATGACAGGATCTGGGAAATGTGGGGAGACCTGGAGATGCTTTGTAATCTTTTAGATCTTAACTTCAGAGTCTACTGGTTATGGACTGTTCAGTAAGTAAATATCCCAGTTGAGATGAAGAAAATTGTATGCAGCTTGCTTTGAGAATTATAGAGCTAAAGTATTTTGAAGGGTGATTTTAAATTTTATTTCTTTTAGATTTTATGTATACAGTAGTCTCTCCTTATCTGTGGAGGATACGTTCCAAAACGGCCAGTGGATGCCTGAAACTGCAGATAGTACCAAACCATATATATACTATGATCTTTCCTTTACATACATACTTTTGATAAAGTTTAATTTATAAATTAGGCACTGTAAGAGATTAACAACAATAACTAATAATAAAATAGAACAATTATAACAATATACTGTAATAAAAGTTACTATAGATCTTAGCAACTTCAGCATGCGATTTTTTTTCTTTCTTTAAGTCGAGAACTTCCATCTTTTCAGTGAAAGGAAGTACTTTACCGCTTCTCTTTGGCATATCCGAATTGCCAGTATCATTACTCTTGCGCTTTGGGGCCGTTATTAAATAAAATAAGGGTTAGTTGAACACAAGCACTGCAATACTGTTAACACTCGATCTGATAACCCAGATGGCTACTAAGTGACTAACAGGCAGGTAGCCTATACAGCATGGATGTGCTGGACAAAGCAATGATTCATGTCCTGGGTGGGACGGAGCAGGACGGTGTGAGATTGCATCGTGCTACTCAGGATGGTGGGCAATTTTATTCATAAAATTTATTAATAAATTTTATTTGTGAATTGTTTATTTCTGAAAGTTTTCATTTGATATTTTTAAACCGCAGTTAACCACGCAGGTAACTGAAACTGGAAAGTGAAATCGCAGATAAGGGGGGACTACTGTAATTAAAATGATTTTTTTTTTTGTTTTATTTAAAGAAATACAAAATTATACATTCAAATAATTCTTTCTTTTTTTTTTTTTTTTTTTTTTTTTTTTTTTTTTTTTTTTTTTTGTGAGGAGATCAGCCCTGAGCTAACATCCGCCAATCCTCCTCCTTTTTTGCTGAGGAAGACGGCTCTGGGCTAACATCGGTGCCCATCTTCCTCCACTTTATATGGGACGCCGCCACAGCATGGCTTACCAAGCAGTGCGTCGGTGCGCGCCCGGGATCCGAACCAGCGAACCCCGGGCCGCCGCAGCGGAGCGCGCGCACTTAACCGCTTGCGCCACCGGGCCGGCCCCAATAATTCTTTCTTTTTTTAATTAATTAATTTTTTTTATTGTGAAATTTTTGTTGTACATTGTTTATCAGTCACCATATAAGTGCATCCCTCTACCCCTTGTGCCCGCCTCGCACTCCCCAGCCCCTGGTAACCACCAAACAGTTGCATCTGTCTGTGTGTTGGTTTATCTTCCACATATGAGTGAAATCATGCACTGTTTGTCTTTCTCTTTCTGGCTTATTTCACTTAACATAATACCCTCCAGGTCCATCCATAGTGTTGCAAATGGGACGATTTTGTCTTTATTTATGGCTGAGTAGTAGTCCATGGTGTGTGTATATATATATATATATGTATATATGTGTGTATATATGTGTATATATGTGTATATATGTATATGTGTGTGTATATATATATATATGTGTATATATATATATATATATATATACATATATACACACCACATCTTCTTTATCCAATCATCAGTCGAGGGACACTTGGGTTGCTTCCATGTCTTGACTATAGTGGATAATGCTGCAGTGAACATAGGGGTGCATAAGCCTCTTTGGATTGTTGATTTCAGGTTCGTTGGGTAGATACCCAGTAGTGGGATAGCTGGATCATAAGGTATTTGTATTCTTAATTTTTTTTTTTTTTTTTTTGTGAGTAGCAGAAAGTAACATTTACTTGTCTGAATTTATTATATTTGTAAACAAAGAGTCTGAAAAGAGACAATGAAATTTGTTAAATTTTTTTGTGTGTGTGAGGAAGATCAGCCCTGAACTAACATCCAATGCCAATCTTCCTCTTTTTGCTGAGGAAGATTGGCCCTTGGCTAACATCCGTTCCCATCTTCCTCTACTTTATATGGGATGCCACTACAGCATGGCTTGACAAGCGGTGAGTCTGTGCGTACCCGGGATCTGAACCTGTGAACCCTGGGCCACAGAAGCAGAGCGCACGCACTTAAGCACTGCACCACTGAGCCGGCCCAAAAATTTGTTAAATTTTGATAAAGCTTGTTCAGCTTTAATAGATTTGTCAATTTATCAATAAGAGAATTTTTTTTTTAATTTTTTTTTTATTGATGTTTTAATGGTTTCTAACATTGTGAAATTTTGGGTTGTACATTTTTGTTTGTCCATCACCCCATATATGACTCACTTCACCCCTTGTGCCCACCCCCCACCCCCACTGCCCGGGTAACCACAGTCCAGTTTTCTCTGTCCATGTGTTGGTTTATATTCCACATATGAGTGAGATCATATAGTGTTTGTCTTTCTCTTTCTGGCTTATTTCACTTAACATATGTATTCTTAATTTTTTGAGGACTCTCTATACTGTTTTCCATAGAGGCTGCGCCAGTTTGCATTCCCATCAGCAGTGGATTAAGGTTCCCATTTCTCCGCAGCCTCTCCAGCATTTGTTGCTTTTTGTCTTGGTGATTATAGCCATTCTAACGGGTGTAAGATGATATCTTAGTGTGGTTTTGATTTGCATTTCCCTGATGATTAGTGATGTTGAGCATCTTTTCATGTGCCTATTGGCCATCTGTATATCTTCTTTGGAGAAGTGTCTCTTCATTTCCTCTGCCCATTTTTTGATCGGGTTGTTTGTTTTTTTGTTATTCAGTTGTGTGAGTTCTTTATATATTATGGAGATTAACCCATTGTCAGATATATGGTTTGCAAATATTTTTTCCTAGCTGGTGGGTTCCCGATTCATTTTGATCCTGGTTTCATTTGCCTTGTAGAAGCTCTTTAATCTGATGAAGTCCCACTTGTTTATTTTTTCTTTTGTTTCCCTTGTCTGAGTAGACATGGAATTCAAAAAGATCCCTTTATGGCTGATGACGAGTAGTGTACTACCTATATTTTCCTCCAGGAGTTTTATAGTTTCAGGTCTCACCTTCAGGTCTTTTATCTATTTTGAGTTAATATTTGTGTATGGGGAAAGAAGATGGTCTACTTTCATTCTTTTGCAAGTGGCTGTCCAGTTTTCCCAGCACCATTCATTGAAGAGACTTTCCTTTCTCCACTGTATGTCCTTAGGTCCTTTGTCAAAGATTAGCTGCCCATACATATGAGGTTTTATTTCTGGGCTTTCAGTTCTGTTCGATTGATCTGTGTGTCTGTTTTTGTACCAGTACCATGCTGTTTTAATTACTATCACTTTGTAGTATGTTTTGAAGTCAGGGATTGTGATGCCTCCAGCCTTGTTCTTCTTTTTGAGGATTGCTTTAGCTATGTGGGGTCTTTTGTTGCACCATATGAATGTCAGTATTCTTTGTTCTATTTCTCTGAAGAATGTCCTTGGGATTCTGATTGGGATTGCATTGAATCTGTAGATTGCTTTAGGTAGTATGGACATTTTAACAATGTTTATTCTTCCAATCCAAGTTCATGGAACATTTTTCCATTTCTTTATGGGATCATTGATTTCACTCAATAATGTCTTGTAGTTTTCATTGTATAGGTCTTTCACTTCCTTGGTTAAATTTACTTCTAGATATTTTATTCTTTTTGTTGCAGTTGTAAATGGGATTGTCTTCTTGAGTTTTCTTTCTGTTAGTTCGTTGTTGGTATGTAGAAATGCAACTGATTTCTGTAACTTGATTTTGTACCCTGCCACTTGGCTGTAGTTGTTGATTATTTCTAATAGTTTTCCAATGGATTCTTTAGGGTTTTCTATATATAAGATCACGTCATCTGCAAACAGCGAGAGGTTCACTTCTTCATTGCCTATTTGGGTTCCTTTTATTCCTTTTTCTTGCCTAATTGCTCTGGCCAGAACCTCCAGTACTGTGTTGAATAAGAGTGGCGAGAGTGGGCACCCTTGTCTTGTCCCTGTTTTCAGAGAGATGGCTTTCAGTTTTTCCCCATTGAGTATAATGTTGGCTGTGGGTTTGTCATATATGGCCTTTATTGTGTTAAGGTAGTTTCCTTCTATACCCAGGAGAGTTTTTATCATAAATGGATGTTGGAGCTTGTCAGAAGCCTTCTCTGCATCTATTGAGATGGTCATATGGTTTTTATTCCTTGTTTTATTAATGTGGTGTATCGCACTGACTGATTTGTGGATGTTGAACCATGCCTGTGTCCCTGGTATAAACCCACTTGATCATGGTGTATGATATTTTTAATGTATTGCTGTGTTTGGCTTGCCAATATCTTGTTGAGGATTTTTGCATCTATGTTCATCAGGGATATTGGTCTGTAGTTTTCTTTCTTAGTATTGTCTTTGCCTGGCTTTGGTATCAGGGTGATGTTGGCCTCGTAGAATGTGTTGGTCAGTGTTCCATCTTCCTCTGTTTTTTGGAATAGTTTGAGAAGGATAGGTATTAAATTTTTTCTGAATGTTTGGTAAAATTCACTGGAGAAGCCATCTGGTCCTGGACTTTTATTTTTTGGTAGGTTTTTGATTACTGTTTCAATCTCTTTACTTGTGATTGGTCTATTCAGGTTCTCTATTTCTTCTTGATTCAGTTTTGGGAGGTTGTATGCGTCTAGGAATTTATCCATTTCTTCTAGATTGTCCAATTTGTTGGCATATGCTTTTTTATAGTATTCTCTTATAATCTTTTGTATTTCTGTGGTATCTGTTGGCATTTCTCCTTTTTCATTTCTAATTTTATTTATTTGAACCTTCTCTCTTTTTTTCTTAGTGAGTCTGGCTAAGGGTTTGTCAGTTTTGTTTGTCTTCTCAAAGAACCAGCTCTTTGTTTCATTGATCCTTTCTACTGTTTTTTTGATTTCAATTTCATTTATTTCTGCTCTGATTTTTATTATTTCCCTCCTTCTGCTGACTTTAGGCTTTGTTTGTTCTTCTTTTTCTAATTTTGTTAGGCGTAGTTTGAGGTTGCTTATTTGGGCTTTTTCTTGTTTGTTAACCTGGGACTGTATTGCTATGAGTTTCCCTCTCAGGACTGCTTTTGCTGCATCCCATATGAGTTGGTACGGTGTATTTTCATTTTCATTTGTCTCCAGATATGCTTTGATTTCTCCTTTGATTTCATCAATGATCCATTGGTTGTTTAGTAGCATGTTGTTGAGTCTCCACAGCTTTGTCACTTTCCCGGTTTTTTCCTTGTAGTTGATTTCTAACTTCATGGCATTGTGGTCTAAAAAGATGCTTGTTATGATTTCAATCTTCTTAAATTTATATAAGCATGCCTTGTTTCCCAACATATGGTGGTCTATTCATGAGACTGTTCCATGCGTGCTTGAGAAGAATGTGTAATCTGCTGTGTTTGGATGGAGTGCTCTGTATATGTCTATTAAATCCATCTCATCTAGTTTTTCATTTAGGTCCATTATTTCTTTCTTTATTTTCTGTCTGGATGATCTGTCCATTGATGAGAGTGGGCTGTTAGGATCCTCTACTGTTATTGTGTTCTTCTTAACATCTCCTTTTAGGTTTGTTAATAGTTGCTTTATGTACCTTGGTGCTCCTGTATTGGGTGCATATATATTTAAAAGTGACATGTCTTCTTGGTGGAGTGTCCCTTTTATCATTATATATTGCCCCTCTTTGTCTCTCATTACCTGTTTTATCTTGAAGTCAACTTTGTCTGATATAAGTATGGCAACACTTGCTTTCTTTTGTTTGCCATTAGCTTGGAGTGTTGTCTTCCATCCTTTCACTCTGAGCCTGTGTTTGTCTTTAGAGCTGAGCTGCGTTTCCTGGAGGCAGCATATTGTTGGGTCTTGTTTTTTTTTTTTTGTGAGGCGATCAGCTGTATGCTAACATCTGCCAATCCTCCTCTTTTTTTGCTGAGGAAGACTGGCCCTAGGCTAACATCCGTGCCCATCTTCCTCCACTTTATATGGGACGCCGCCACAGCATGGCTCGCCAAGTGGTGCATCGGTACGCGCCCGGATCCAAACTGGCGAACCCCAGGCCACCGCAGCGGAGCGCGCACACTTAACCGCTTGTGCCAGCAGGCCAGTCCCATTGGGTCTTGTTTTTTAGTCCATCCCACCACTCTGTGTCTTTTGACTGGAGAGTTCAGTCCATTTACATGTAGGGTAATTATTGATATATGGGGGCTTGTTGTTGTATTTTATCACTCTTTTTCTGGTTCTTTTGCATTTCTTTTGTTTCTCGTCCCGTGTGTTTTGGACTACCAGTTCAGTTTGGTAGTTCTGTATGGGCGTTCTCTTAGTTTTCTCTTTCTTTATCGTGTGTGATTTCTGTTCTGATTATTTGGTTAGTGGTTACCATGAGGTTTGTATAAAAAATCTCGTGGGTGTGATAGTCCATTTTTTGATGGTCTCTTATTTCCTTAGACTAAGTCGATTCGATCCCTTTCCTCTTCTCCTTCTAAGTTATTGTTGTCACATCTTATTCCTTCTTGTGTTGTGAGTTCGTGTTTAACATGATGAGGTTATATTATGCTTGGTGCTTACTTTCCCTTGATCTTTAGTTTTGTAATTAAGTGTTTGCTAATCAGTTTTGATAGAGAACTGCATTTTTTCTCGTTTTGTCGACCTGTTTTCCTGCTTGTTCAAGACTTTGAATCCCCTGTCTCTTTTTTTTCTGAGGGATGAGGGCTTTCTTGAGCACTTTTTGTACTGGGAGTCTTATGGCGATGAACTCCCTTAGCTTTTGTGTATCTGGTATAGTTATTATTTCTCCATCATATCTGAAGGCTATTTTTGCTGGATAGAGTATTCTTGGCTGAATTCAGAATTTTGAATATATCGTTCCACTCTCTCCTAGCCTGTAAAGTTTCTGTCAAGAAATCGGCTGAGAGTCTGATGGGAAATCCTTTGTATGTTATTTTTTTGGTCTAGCTGCCCTTAATATTTTTTCTTTGTCATTGACTTTTGCCAGCTTTACTGCCATATGCCTTGGAGAGGGTCTTTTCGTGTTGATATATTTAGGAGATCTGTTTATTTCATTCACTGGTATTTCCAGCTCCTTCCCCAGGTTTGGGAATTTCTCAGATATTATTTCTTTGAACAAGTTCTCTGCTCCTTTTTCCCTCTCTTCTCCCTCTTGAATACCTATAATCCTTATGTTGGATTTCCTAATTGAGTTGGATATTTCTCGGAGAGTTTCTTCATTTCTTTTTAGTCTTAGTTCTCTTTCCTCCTCCATCTGGAGCATTTCTGCATTGCTGTCCTCAATATTGCTAATTCTTTCCTCCATATTGTCAGCTCTGATGCTTAATGCTTCCAGATTTGTCTTTATCTCCTCTATTGTGTTTTTCATCTCTAAGATTTCTGATTGGGTCTTTTTTATAGTTTCAATCTCTTTTGTGCAGAAACTCCTGATTTCATTGAATTCTCTGTCTGTGTTTTCTTGTATTTCATTAAGCTTTTTTATGATGGCTATTTTGAATTCTCTGTCATTAAGGTTATACATTTCTCTGCTATCCGGGTTGACTTCTGGGTGCTTGTCATTTTCCTTTTGGTCTGGAGATTTAATATATTTTTGCATGGTGCCTGTCGGTGTTGGCTTACTTTTCCTCATAGTGAAAATATATGGTCATAGTTTCCTCTTGCTGCCACTGGGTGAGGGTCAAGGGCTGTGTATTCTGGACCACCTCAATGCACAGTCACTCTTGTCAGCCCCTGGCTGATCTGAGGCATGGCTGAGCGGAGGCTGCTGGGGGGGAAGCGTGGGAACAGCTGAGACTGGAGCGCAGCTTGGCCAAAGCAGTTGGGGCTCGGGTGTGGGTGGGTCGAAGCAGCTGCGGCTGAAGTGCCACTGGGCCAAAGAAGCAGGAGCTGGAACACCGCTGGGCTAAAGAAGCTGGAACTGGAGCGCGCTGGGTCGAAGAAGGAAGAGCTGGAGCGCTGCTGGGCCAAAGAAGCTACAACTGGAGTGCGCTGGGCCAGAGAAGCTGGAACTGGAGTGTGCTGGGCCGAAGCAGGAGGAGCTGGAGCACTGCTGGGCCAAAGAAGCTGGAACTGGAGTGTGGTGGGCCAAAGTTGCTGGCGCCAAGTCAGCTGGAGCCTGAGCACAGGCCAAGCCGAAGCAGCTGGAGCCGGAGCGCGGGGTGGGCAGAGGGGTGTCAAGCCAGAGGAGCTGGGGCCGGGGCGTGGTGGAGCCAGGGAAGCTGGGGCCGTGGCTTGGTCCAGCTGGAGAGGCTGGGACTGTGGCATGGTGTGGCCTGAGCTGCCACTGCCTCTGGTGTGATGGCGCAGGCTCGCCCCACTGCTGGTCGGCCCAGGCACCTGGGGGCCGCTGCCTGTGGGGGTGGGGTGCAGTCATGCTGCCCCTGCTGGTGGGGCCTGGGCGCCTGTGGGCCACTGCCTCTGGGGACAGGACTGAGCTGAAGTGCTGCTGTGCTGAAGCACCGTTTGGGCTGGCCGGGTGGGGGAGGGGCGCTTACTTTCACCTCCCCGATCCCAGAGGTTTCTCGCCTCACTGTTGCCCTCTGCTCTCCTGAGGGTCTAGCTTGTTGAAACTACCCTCGCAACGGTTCTGCTCCCTCTGTAGGGGGATCCCCACGGGCTGTGGGGGATCTTGGAGAGCACTGGTGTTCACATGGTGAGCCGCCCCTCCCCCTCCTCTGAGAGCCTGGTGGTCTCAGTCTCTGGGTTGCAGTCCTTGGGGAAGGAAGGGAGCTCTTCTTACCTCTTTCCACTTAGGGGATTCCAGCACCTCAGTCCTTGGGTGTACGGTTGCCTGGGTGCCTCAGACATCCCCTGTGTTGTGTAAATAGCTTCTGTGGGAATATGAATGTCCTTTTTGTTGTGTCTTAGAGGGGGAGAGTTCAATGGGGGAAGCTCACTCCGCCATGATGCTGATGTCACTCCCCCCAAATAATTATTTCTTGAAATTTGCTGCCTTTATTTTAAAATCCTGAGTAGTATGTGATCATTGTAACAAATTTAAAAGAAGGATAGAAGTAAAAAGTGCAATTCTACTTCTCCCCATACATTGTTTAATAAACACACAATTAAAAAAAAGAAATGAGGGCCGGCCTGGTGGTGCAAGTGGTTAAGTGCGCTCGCTCCGCTGTGGTGGCCCGGGGTTCGCTGGTTCGGATCCCAGCGCGCACTGATGTACCGCTTGGCAAGCCATGCTGTGGCAGTGTCCCATATAAAGTGGAGGAAGTTGGGCACGGATGTTAGCCCAGGGTCAGTCTTCCTCAGCCAAAAAAGAGGAGGATTAGCAGATACTAGCACAGGGCTGATCTTCCTCACACACACGCAAAAAAGAGAGAAATGAGCTTATAATAGACCTAGTATATTTTGGATATCTTTCTGTGACAATTTGATGGCAGCGTACTACCACATAACTTATTGTACTGTTGCCTTATTGTTAGATGTTTACATTGCCTCCCCCCCCCCCCCCGAAAGCAATGCTAATAATGGTATTTTCAAATATTGGCAGGTATTTATCTGGGACAGATTTTTGCTGATGGATCACTGGATCATTGTGTATATTTACTTTAAAATTTGGTTTAATTTTTTTTTTTTTTAGTTCTAATAGAGTTAGGTGTTGTCTTTTAGTCATTTTTGGACACTAATGCTCCAACTTATTTTGGTAGAGATGAAAAATGTTCCCCTGAACAAAGAAAGATGTTTATTAAATAGAATATTGTAGGTAGAAACTCCCAAGGATACTCTCTACGTAGTTGAGTTTCAGGTAGATGGTGAAGATGCAAGGATAGTTAATCTTATAAAATAATAGCTAATACTCACTTTTTCATTTTGATTCAAAATTAAGTGGAAATCATTTCTGAAAGATTTGGTGGTGTTCTGGCAGTTACCTGATTTTAAACTGCTTTCTAGTGATAAATGTAATAATTATAGTCAATGTTTTGATTTAAAAAGTAATGAATGCATATGGTTAAAACTTAAACAGTTTGGAATGTATGTATCTTCAGCATAGACCCCTGCTCCCATTCCATCCCAACCTGCAGAAAAACTAATTAGCTCAGTTATTCAGAGGCTGACTACCCAAATTGTCATTATCCATGTACTTTTATTCTCCTTTCTATTTGACCATTTTACTGCTCAATTTTATCTGTGCTAGTTTGGACATATAAAGGGAAAGGGAAGAGAGTGTGGTCATCATGTCTGGTAGATGATGAGTTAATTGAAAAAGTTGTTTAAAGTAGGGAATCATGAAAACATAATACATATCCACCTTAAACATATTAACTTGAAATCTATGTGTACCTTTATTTATCAAGCTTTTGATGTAGGGCCAACGCTTTCTGGCATTCTGTATCTTTGTCTTTCTTACATATGCCTGACCTATAATGCTTCATTTTAGATTTTTTTAGTGCGCTTAGAATAAAACCTTAAATCTTTAACAAAGATACAAAACTGTACATTATCTGGCTCCTTGCCAGTTTCTAAGAAATCTACTCTTCCTCTGGTTTTCTGTGATCAAGTTATACTAGCTTTTCAATTTCTGAAACTTGCCTCAGGGCCTTTCCACATGCTGTTCCCATAACCTGGAATAATATTTTCTCCCAGTCTTTGGATGGAGAATCTTACCTCAAATGTCCTGTTCTCAGAGAGGCATCCTTAATATTTCCTTAATATTCCAGTCTAAAGTAGGATACCCCACCCCCACACTAATAGCACCCTGTTGTTTTCCTTTATTCTGCTTACCACATTTGATAAGTATATGTTTCTGTGTTTATTTGTTGAATTTCTGCCTTTTTCACAAGACTGAAGGTTGCATGAAGACAAGGGCCATATCTTATGTTTACCATGATATAGTAACCTGTCCTTAGAGCAGTATCTGACATATAATAGAAGCTTAAATGTTTGTAGACTTAATTAATAAATGTTTATTAATTGCATACAATGTGTCAGGCACTGTGGGGGCGTTAATAAAATGCCACTTACTCACCTTATTGGTAGCCTGTAGTCTATTTTTAAATGGAAATGTGTACATCCACATATGCGTCATATTTAATAAAATAGGACGTTTAAATTTTTCTGATGATAATATTAGAACATGCAAATTTTATACTAAAGTAAATAGAATCCTTTTTAAAACATGGGAGAAAATGTTGCTTGTCCTTTTAAAAATAGTCCTTCGTCCATTTTTCGTTGACACTTCTTTTTTTTTTTTTGTGAGGAAGATCAGCCCTGAGCTAAGATTCGTGCTAATCCTCCTCTTTTTACTGAGAAGGACCGGCTCTGAACTAACATCTATTGCCAATCCTCCTCCTTTTTTTTCCCCAAAGCCCCAGTAGATAGTTGTATGTCATAGTTGCACATCCTTCTAGTTGCTGTATGTGGGACGCGACCTCAGCATGGCCAGAGAAGCGGTGCGTCGGTGCGCACCTGGGATCCGAACCTGGGCCTCCAGTAGCACAGCACGTGCACTTAACTGCTAAGCCAAGGGGCCGGCCCGACACTTTTCTTGAGAATTCTGATCATGTTGTGGAAAGCTTTGAAAAGCTAGGAAGATCATAGGCACTATTATTAATAATTGTAGCCTTTTTTTTTCCTAAAATAATTAAAGTTTTCTTTGTGACTGTGCATAATATGGTGATACTTCCCCTCTGGAGAACCAAATAGGTTTAAAGTGTAGAGCTAGAAGTAGAGCATAGGTAATTAAAGCTAAACTAAGATACTGCAATTCTGATTTGTTATGTCTTAAGGTCTGTTGCCCCTAATAAGATGTGCTACTTATGATAAACAGAATGGCAGGCATCATTTGTAAAGGTTTTCCTTTTTAATCATGGTTTTGTTTTTGCATGACCAGAAATTCTCTGATTTGAAGGGTATACTTTTTATACGGGACCGTGTGCAATAAGTTTTCAGCTTTTTATCTTTATATTAAGTCTGTGGAATGTGGTTTCTTGACTATGGGTGAGTGAATTAGCCTTTCAAATCCCATTACAGTTGTAAAGTGGATTTGGGTTTGGTATTTGTAAAGATTGTCTAATGTAATTAAAATATAAAAACAAATTCTCTGTGTTGAAATGATGTTGTTAGAGAGAAATCAATTTGGTCTTTGAAATGTGTAACTTTAACCCATTCATTCATTCATTTATTAAACAAGGGTGATATTGTCAGGTGGTATACTATATTCCTAGTACTTTCCTGGGAGCTGGAAATACAAAGATGAATAAAGTATAGTTGCTGTCCAAGAGGAATTAGTTGTAATTGATAAGGTAGACACATAAATAATTATGTGGTATGATAAATGCTAGAGTAGGAATATAAATTAATGTAAAATGTTGTAGAAGCGCTGTAGAGAGAGTGATTAACTCTTTTCGGAAGGGTTGGAAAAAGTTTCCAGATTTGTTAATTGAGACAAATCCAGCTGTTGGGATTTTACCCTCCCAGATTTGTGTACAATAGGGCTTTTTAAATTACCCGCGAAGAACCCCAAAGGCAGAAGAGAGTAAGAGTACCCCTTGGAAGTTCAGGATATACCTCAGAGCAGCTTGAAAATGTCTTAAATTCTGCTTTATCCTAAGAATTCATGTGAATGTTGCATTCCATTGCATACTGACTATATAAATAAAGAAATGTTTTAATTACTACCAGAAAAGAAAAAATGTTCCCTGCTGGTTTATTAATTTTGCAAAACGGGGGTGAATGAAGAGAACTGACACTACATACCAGGGTTAGCATTCACCATCATTTTCTTCGTATTTCCCCAGCATGTCTCAGTTTATGCCTGGGGATATTTTGTATACTGGTTTGAGAAAAAACAGATTGGTCAATCAGATCAGGGAGCATTGCATACTTCTGCTTCCTTTTATCTGTGGTGCAGCCTTGGGGAAATTATTTAATTGGAGTCTGTTGCCTTTGTAAATTGGACTAATTATGTGAACCCATACCTTTATTGGAAGGAGACCATGTAGTAGCTGCTCATTAAATGCTGATTGCCTGTTTCCTTCTTTCCCTCCCACATTCCTGTTGCTTGCTTGCTTCTTGGCTTTACCCCTGCTCTTATAACTGCTTGGTGCACTGTGATCAGCTTGCTTATTGCCCTGCTGTTCTTTATCAGTGGGTGAGCAGAGAACAATACTAGAAGACGCTGAGTCTTGAGCATTCAGTACACTGGGAAATGATCAGATTTGGCTCCCCAAAGTAAGCAAAGGTCTAGGAAAGCTCCTATATTCATAAAGAGGAAAGATAGGCCAGACTATAAAGTTTGGGATTAGAATGTGGGACTGAGTGCACTGATAGAGTCCAATTTCTGAGCAGCAACAAAAGCTGGTGGTGTTGACTTAGTTTTTTTCAAAGTGGTCAGAGTATTAGACCAAATGGTCTGAAGATTTCATAGATTAAAGTAAGTACATGTTCAAAAATTATTTCAGAAACCTTATAGTTACACGTAAAAAGATGTTATGTTACTGGCTTATCTTGTAAATGATAATTCCCTTCCCTGTGGTTCTCTTGATGTTGTTAGTGTTTCATTAATGACAGCTGGTTGATCTCAAGCCCCATCTATTTCTCTAACTGAGTGCATGTGTCAGTTGGATTCAAGAGGGTGTAGTTAAGTCACTTCTGCACCTCCCCAGGTTCTTAACTGAGAACAGAAACAAGGAGCCAACTGGGAGAGAAAATAAAGGTTTGGGCTTTGTTACTGATAAAGGTGGATTGAAAAATGTGGTGAAGATTCATTCTAGTATTGCACTCTTCCTAGCAAGAAGTGAAAGCCCCCACATAGAAGTAGGAGAACACAGGGCCGGTCTTCCTCAGGAAAAAGAGGAGGATTGGCGTGGATGTTAGTTCAGGGCTGATCTTCCTCAAAAAAAAAGAAATAGGAGAACAGAAGAATAGGGTTTTCTTTTCAGGGCAATGAGTCATGACGCCTGGCACAGCTGCAGTCCCTTCAGATGGAAACTTTGGGCAGGGGACTAGGCAGACATGTTTTTAAATTTTTATTTATTTATTTATCATTTTTTTTGCAATTTACTCTCTAGTAATATCCTTGTCAGATTTTAGTATGAAGATTATCTTGGCCTCACAAAAAGAGGTGGGAAGTGTTTTTACGTTTTCTATTTTCTGAAAGAGTATGTGTATGATATTACTTCTTCCTTAATGTTTTAAGATTTTAACAGTGAAGCCATTTTTGCGTAGTGTTTGCTTTGTCAGAAGGAGTTATAGGCTGAATTGGGTATCCCCAAAAGTTACGTGTTGAAGCCCTAACCCTTAGTAACTCGGAATGTAACTGTATTTGGAGATAGGGCCTTTAAAGATGTGATTAAGTTAAAATGAGACTGTTAGGGTGGGCACTAATCCAATCTGACTGGTATCATTATAAGAAGAGGAAATTTGGACAAAGACACACCAGGAATGAGCACACACAGAGGAATGACCATGTGAGAACACAGCAAGAAGGTGGCTATCTGCAAGTCATAAGAGCGACATCTGGAGAAAACAAACCTGCTGATACCTTTAGGCAGGCAGGTTTTAAACCTTTTAACCTGGTCCCTTCCCCGACCTGGGCTTGAGATGGACACCTGACCTATGGGCAGTTGTTGAAGGAGACTGACCACTTAGAATGAGAGATTGATTTGGTTGCTTCAAATCTGGACTCCATATTTAATTAGCCGTGTTAACTAGAACAAATGATTTAATCTTTTGAATGTATTCCTTCATTTACAAGATGGGAATACAATTAGTTCAGTGATTGTTGAGAATGTAAACAAAGAGATAACTAAAATTTAGCCCAATACTGTTTGGTTTCTAGTAAGCATTTAGTAAATAATAGTAATAAAATAACTGTTATTTGTGAATTATAGTAACATTCTCAACAAATTAGACCTTGACTGTTTAAATCTTTAAAAATTACAATTGCCGCATTAATCACATAGTATGCGATACTTGTTACATTCCTAAATTGTACTGTTGGTAGAAAACATGTAGCCTTCCAAATTAATACTGCTTCTTTGACCTACTTGTTTCATGAAAGCGAAAGGTTACAATTGCTTTTATGCCGATGTGCCCTTATATTGCAGACTTGATCATATGAATATTACACAGACCACCAGGTATAGATTTTCATTTTTTTGTCAGAATGAAATCTCAATAATATTCTCCATATTTTGGGGGAAGGGAGCATATGGGTTAACTGTGCATTAGTGAACACTTGTTTCTCTTAAGTGCCTTAAGTGTCATTTGAAATTGGAGCTTTAATTTGAGCCAATGTTTTGATATTTTGCAAAAAAGGTGTTATTTACATCAGTGTGTAGCAAAACACGCAAAAAGCACGGACCTGCCTTAAACTTTATATGGATGTCTTGCATGTACTTATTGTTGGGTAAATATTTGTTGACTGGCCTCTTGCTGTACGTTCATTCACTTGATACATTAAGGGAGAGCCTGAGGTACTTCATTAAGATTTGAATATGTGTAACAGGATAAATAGTCCCTTTATCTATGGAATGAAATAAGGTTAAAACATAGATTTAGTTGTATACAATCTGTTTGATGCTAGAAATTGTAACAAGGGCTGGGATTCCTAGTACTAAATTATATTGTTCTTTGGGAAAAGAATTCTGGAGCTCTTCTTGGACCAGTTACTATTTGCTGATTTCGTTTTAAAAATGTACTTGAAAAAAGCCATTTAAGACATGGCTTTGCTGAGTTTCCTAAGTTGTCTGCGTCAAGCCTTTCCCTGCCTCCCTCCCTTCTCTCTTCCTCCCTCCCTTCTCTCTCCCTCCCTCCCTTCCTTTTCCTTTCTCTCTCTTTCTTTCACTAGTTAAGACATTTTATTTTAAAAAATTATTTTGCAGAAGTTACTGTGCATTGTGAAGTATGCTAATCTAAAATTTTGGCATTTGAAAGGTAGAAATTACCTCATAGTGGAGCTGAACTGAAAGGACAACAGTTCCTGCAGGGAGTTTCTATCCAGTACTGGCTGGAAGCCAGAAAGTGAAGAGATAGGTACTAGAAGTTAGTATTTAGGCTACTGGAAACTGCCTTTAACTGCAGTTAAATGAAGATATTTTTGTTGAACCCAGCCTTGGTCCATTGTGCTGCCCTTGGAGATAGATCCTCACTGCCCAGATAGCCTCACTCTCTGTGCAGTCCTTTTCTTATTGTTAGGGTACACAGGAACCTTCTACAGCATGTGTAAATACATTTCTTGGTGACCTAGGGTTTGGGATACTGTTGTAGTTTTGCGAAGCTAGGAGGATATTGAGAATTTTTTTCTCCCTAAGTACAACGTATAGTTACTGGGTAGCTATATCTAAAACGTGATAGATTAGAATTTCTGTCAGATGTAGTACTTGAGTTTTGTTTCTGGATATATCAAATATAAGTTTCATTTCTCTGTTTCTCCAGCTGTTTATTTTCATCATTCTCTTGAAAGAACACATTGAAATATGTTCTTGGGTTACAGAAGTTTGATGTATTTTGACAAGACTATGACAAGGTGTAGAAGGCCTCATCCTTTCATTTGTTAAACTTTCCTGCTGCTGGTTGGTCGTAACGTCAGGTGTTGAAGGTGTGTGCTAGGGCTGTTATGAAAGGCTCGTGATGTTGAGCACACTAGGTACAAATTGCTTAAATGACACACACGTAAAAAATAAAGTCAGGGTTAGAATTTAAGGTGCTGAGATAGGCTTTGACTAGTGGGAGGAAAGTTATTTGCTGATATTTGGGAGAAAAGTGAAGTTCAGGTGTAGAGTTAACTACTCTGGTTTCTGTATTGATTTTCTTGGAAACAATTTTCTATTTGTAGAACTTGGTTTAAGGTGATAATTTTGGTATAAAATATTTGAGTTTTTATCTGAATTCCTTTGTTCAGTAGCAGGAGAGAATTCCTGCTTCATTTTTTACCTTTAGGAGAAAAGCACAGCAAGTAACATTGAGTTTTGTGTTAAAAAGATAAACTAGAGAATTTAAATGGGGAAAAAAAAAGTTTGACTTCTCACTTTGTGCTTGGGTGTTGGTTCACAATTGTTAAATTCTCAGGTGTAAACTTTGGGAATTAGGAAGGGATTGCCTGTATAAAGTAACATTACTGTGTTTCTGGCTATCTATATATCTACTCTCTGGGCCTATTCATACCCATTAGGAACAAATTTTATTTTGTATTTATAACCTATGCTATGTTTTTTATGGTAGAAATACTTGTTCATTTCACCGTTCTCTCAGCTGTAACTTAACTTGATTAAAAAAAAATACTTTTAGTTAAACTGAACTTCAAATCTCCCAGCAATATAGTAATAAAAAAAATACCTTGGGAAAACCAGAGTTTATCTTCCCAACTTAACTAAAGAAGTGAGACTCTCATGTTGGAGGATCTGTGCCAACTTTTAACTTACTAATGGGTAGAATTAGACTTATAGAAGTAGACTGAACATTTTGTACATTTGTACTTGCTTGAAGCTTTTAGACTGTTGGAGTACTTTGTTATATTTTAAGTTCTGACAGTGGCTTTAAAATGTAACAATTGCTAGACTTGGGAACCAATTAGATCACTTTACTCACCTCTTTTTCTTTTTTTTTTGAGGAAGATCAGCCCTGAGCTAACATCCATGCCAATCCTCCTCTTTTTTTTTTTTTTTTTTTTTGCTGAGGAAGACTGGCCCTGAGCTAACATCCGTGCTGATCTTCTTCCATTTTATGTGGGATGCTGCCGCAGCATGGCCTGATAAGCGGTGTGTTGGTGCACGCCCAGGAGCTGAACCCCGGGCTACCTGCAGCAGAGCGCACGCACTTAACCGCTACACCACAGGGCCGGTCCCTCACCTCTTTAACCTAAGGAATTTTTAACTTCTTGGTGGGATTTGGTTTTGGGATAAAAATAATAGCTCAGTACTAGCTAGAACTTTCTTTTAATGTCTTTCTTCCATCTCATTTTTGTAAAAGTCATCTTAGAGTTGAAAATTGTTATCCTGGTGATTGAAGTTGTGAAAGGCTAGAGTATTTTAATTCAGATAAGACTGATTTTAGTGGCAGATATTTTGACTAGATGTGAAGTAATATTTTCTTTTTTTTTCCTTAAAAGCAGCAGATTATGAGGGCTCTTCCTAAGATTTTGAAAGTAATTATTGACTGAGTTGGTAGGGAGAAAAATTAAAAATAAACTTAAATAAAAATTAAAAATAAATCAAATAATGAATAGTTCTCTTTTTACTTCATTTGCTTTTTTGTTTGTTTTGTTTTGTTTATGTTACATTTACATAGAAGCTGCATGCTTTGTGACTTTCAATGTGATTTAAGAAAACAGTAATAAGAAGAGTTGTTCAACCTCCTCTAGATGAATGCTTCTGTTTGTGAACCTGCTACATGCACTAGTGCTGTCCTTTTTTTTTTTTTTTGTGAGGAAGATCAGCCCTGAGCTAACATCCATGCCAGTTCTCCTCTTTTTGCTGAGGAAGACCAGCCCTGAGCTAACATCTATTGCCAATCCTCCTCCTTTTGTTTTCTCCTTTTTCTCCCCAAAGCCCCAGTAGATAGTTGTATGTCATAGTTGCACGTCCTGCTAGTTGCTGTATGTGGGACGCCACCTCAGCATGGCCTGACGAGCAGTGCATAGGTGTGTGTCCGGGATCTGAACCAGGGCCGCCAGTAGTGGAGCTCAGGCACTTAAGCGCTAAGCCACGGGGGGCGGCCTCCTGTCGCTTTAATTCTTATGTTATGAAATATTCTCATTTTTATTTTGTATTCAAGTTGAGTAACTGCCTAGGGTAAATTGTTTGCTCTAAGAGTCTAAACAATATTTTGGGCGAGTGGGGGAGAATTGTTTGGAAGTGCTGAAGTTTTTGTTTTCCTATTTTTTCAAAGAGATGAAATAATCCACAAGGTGTATGTGGCAATTTGAGAAACTGCAGGGACCCTCTGCATTATTGTAGGTATTAGGGGCTAAAGAGTCCACCGGTTTGATTCATCTCTAAATTCTCAGAGTTAAGTGTTAAGTATATAGTAGGTGAATAAATGTTTGAATTAATGAATCCATAGCATGCATATTAAATTTGGGCACATGTTTAATTATTTTTGTTCCATTTTTGGGGGTCATCTTCAGAATATATGGCACATTATAGTTGCTTCATTTTCTCAAAGTTGGAAAGACATGACTAGTCATTTATAGAAATTTTTAGTTTTTATCCAGTGTTCCCTGTTCTTGTACTTTTTTTTTTGTTAACCAGTTGATAATTCGAGTGTTTCTCAAATAATTCAAAGATGGAGTGACTAGTTTCTGATTTCCAAGGTTATTCCTACTCTTAAATATAGGAGCTCTCTATTCCTCTCCCCTTCTTTCTTCAATCTAGCTACATCTCTTAAAATTCCCTAGATTTTAAGGTATGTCATAATTCAAGAATGGTCCTTTGGAATAGACCTGAGTTTGCATCTTTTCCATCCCTTACAGGTTCTGTGGTTCTTGGCTGAGCTACTTTATTCCTTTTTAATTCCAATTAACATTTAAATTAATGAACAAATATAAAGTTCCTGGCAGAGCAACTGATAAATAGTAAAATGGTAAATGCTAATAACTATCAGCTTTTGACTATATGTTTACTAAAGGAAAAGCAGAGTTAATCATGCAAATTTAGGATATGTTTGCACTTTAGGATAAAGGAAGATTATACAATTGGTAAAATTGTAGTAGCATAGTAAATTTCTATTTTTAAGATGTTGAGGACTCTTTAAATTTGTCTTGTGGATGAGGACTCTTTAAATTTGTCTTGTGGGTATAGGCTACTTTTTCTCTTAAACTCACCATCTTAAAAAGTCTTTGAAATGGCAAACTAAAAATGTGTTTTGGTTGAGGAATAATAGTTGCTGAACATTTAAAAATTCTAGAGTTTGTTTAGTTGTTCTTGGAGAGATTACATGAGAAAGAGAAAGAAAAGTATATAGCACAGTGCCTGCTACATAATAAGCTTAATAAATGGTAGCAGGTGTGTGTGTATGTTCATGCACAAGTGTGTGCTTGTGCATATGGTGGTTAAGAATATGGCCTCACTGGTCAGACTGCCATCTTGTGATCTTGGATAAGTATTTTGCATTCTATTGTTTCTTCATTTATAAAAATGGATTAAGGGGCCAGCCCCGTGGTGTAGTGGTTAAGTTTGGCACGCTCTGCTTCATCAGCCATGTTGTGATGGCAACTCACATACAAAGTAGTGGAGGAAGATTGGCACAGATGTTAGCTCAGGGCTAATCTTCCTCAAGCAAAAAAAAAAAATGGGAGGAAGATTGGCAACAGATGTTGGCTCAGGGTGACTCCTCCTCAGCAAAAAAGAGGATTAATATTAACTCTACTTTATGTTGTGAAGGTTAAATGAGATGGAATGTAAAGTGCATAATACAAAATAAGTACTCAAAAATGTTAGATATTGTCATTGTATACTTTTTCTTTTGAGAGGCATCATTCCGTAGTGGAAAAAGCAAGATCTTTGGAGTCTGGTTGAGTTGGTTTTGAGTTTTGCCTCAGCTATATACTAACACTCTGACCTCAGGCAAATTACTTAACAACTGTTCTTTTCTTGTTTTCATATCTATAAAATTAGAATAATAGCTACCTTGTAGAGTTTTTGGAAGTATTGTAAATACGTAGATACTCAGTAAATGGTAATTATTATAGGCATGATGCCTGTAATTCAGGTCAATAGTATTTTCTTGGGTTGGCTATGTGAGCCAGCTGGCTAGATTTTTCCCTGACGCTGATGGCTATCTGAATTGAGTACTTAGTCTACAATCAAGTCAATTATGCTTTTTCTATAAAAATAAAACTTTGTAATAATGGCTTAACATTTATCTATAATATTTTCATATGAAATACAAATTAATGTATGTTAGAGTATACTTTTTTGTGTTCTCTTGTTTATTTTTGTAGAACAAAGGTAAAAGCAACATCAGTTGAGCTCGGGATAAAGAGATGCTGTTCTGACTTCCCCTAGATGCTTTCTGCTCTGTGTATCCTGGAAAAGAGAAATCCTGCCCATATGGAGTTGTTTCTAGGATGTAGAGGCTTTATAGAAAAGTGACAGTCATCTGCCTATTTGAGGTAGACAACCTAGAACTTGTCTTGCCAGACAACACAGAACTCCTAATCAAAAGTGGCAGGTGACTCTATTGTCACATTCTTTGTTGTATGAACGTAGCTGTCAGTGGGATCAGGCAGCTCAGCTCCCAGCTTTGGTCTGCAAAGCATGAGCAGTTTTCTCACAAGAGAAGGTCCATTTATTAGAATTTACTGAGCACCAGTGACTAATGTGAGAAAACCAGATGATCAGCTTCTCTAAACTGGAACTACAGCAGGCTCTCACAGGGTTCTCAGATGTAGAGACTGTTTATGGAGGATGTTAGCAAAGAGTTTTCATGTTCATTCAGATATTCAAATCTCATGGCTTATTAGGGGGACAAAATATGTACTTGTTTGTGCCCCTCCCCTTTTTTTTTGAGAAAAGAAATCTTGGGACATATAGAAACTACAGCTCAATAACAGATTCTTGCTAAAGACAAAATTTCTGATGAGTGACAGTCATTTTACATATATTTTCCTTAACTTTTTGGAAGGTTTTGTGTATAAATGTCAGTTACACTGTTTTGTTTTTTTTTTTTGAGATATAATTCACATACCGTAAAATTCACCATTTTAAAGTATACAGTTGGGTGGCTTTTAGTTTATTCACAGGGTTGTGCACCACTATCTAATTTCAGGTAGAGTATACATTTTAAAGGAAGACATATCTTTTATCATATTTTGATTAACCTACCTCTAATTTTCTTTTCTACTTTAAGGAAAACCTGTTTTGTCTTTATCTCTGACTTTTTGTTAAGTTGTTTGGAGTTCTCCTGTAGTTTTAGTTTGGAGTGGTTGATTATCTGGTTTTTTCACATTAGTCACTAGTGCTCAGTAAATTCTAATAGCTGATCTTCTCTTGAGGGAAAACTGTTTTACCAGTTTCAAGAAGTCCTCAAACATCTATCTCTGTATTAATTTCATCTTTACTCTATTTCAGAATAAGAGAAGATAGAGAACAATATCATTTTGGATGACTTTGCCATAAGGCTGAATAAATGTTGTTCTTTGATAGTGGAGCATTTGTTTGATAGCTTAATTATTCAGTCCTTCCTCTTGAATGACTAGTTAAGTTTTAATATAAAAATTATTTTTTATAGACCAGCTAAAGATTGTAATTTTCCTTACCTAGCAACTCATAATACTGTCATGCAACCATTTTATAAATTGCTGTGGCTCTCTTAAATAATTATCTTCATTTCTAGAGAAGCTTTACCTCTCTTTCCATCTGGACAATTTCAGTAAGATTTGTACAGGCCATTATAATTTTCCAACATATTTACTTTCCCTGGACAATGAAAATATGTGTTTATGTAACTTTCTATACACGAGTAGATAGAGATCAACGATAGATATAGAATTTAGTGTTGTCTACTTTACTAGTCTAGCCTATTATATGTCTTAGTAGCTGGTTCTCTGAAAAATATTTTAAATGTTATTTTCCAGTTTACTAAACTAAAATGTAATTATCTCATTAACTGCAAAGCATGTCTCTTCAGGTTCTTTAGCTTCTAGTGAAGTAAAAACTTGTTCACTTTTTTTTAGAACCATTGTTTACCCTTTCCCTGACACCTGAGCTCTTTTATAGGCCTCCTATCTATATGCCATACTGTCTAGAGGGAGGCCAGTTTCTCTCTCCTCTCCAGTACATTCTCTTGTGGGTTTAATCTGATGAGACAGTGTAGTTCTTATATTCTTTCCTGAACTATTGTCAGGAAAATGCCATATTAATTGGCTTAAGACTTCGTGGCCCTCTTTGAACAAAGTGTTAAAGTAAAAGGTGTTAAATTAATTGGCTTAGAGTTCAGTTTGAGACCCCCGCCACCCCCTTCTGCGTGCTTAACCTCCCCTCCCGAGGCTGGGGATTGGGCCTGCTGCACAGTTGGGGGAGAGATGGAATGGGTGCTAAAAAACATTTAATAATATGTTTATAGGTCATTTGTCTTTTTATGTCCTTTATTTTCTGTTGGAGTATTTATCTTCTTATTTATTTCTAATGGCTTGTTATATATTTAGGATAATACCATTTTGTCATGTGTCAAACTTTTGCTTTTAAATTTTGTTCATATTATTTGATATGCAGAAGTCTTAAATGGTTATGAAGTTTATCAGTCTCTTCCTTTATGATTTCTTCCTTTGTTTTATGCTTAGTTCTTCCCCACCCCAATATCAGAAACAGCTGTAGTTTTTTTTTTTCTCCCTAGTCATTTAACAAAGACTCAAAATCCTTTTGACATTTGTTTGGAGTTTGGTTTCAGGAAGGGATCAAAATTAATGTTTTCCCTAATAGTTAGCCACTTGTCCTACCACCTTTTATTGAATAATTGCTCCTTCCACTAATGTTTTGAATAAACTTGTAATTTCTGCTTTGTAACATGCCACTTTTATCCTATACCACATTCTTGTTTATACTGGTAGGTTCTTGAATTCTCTCTTCTGTTTCTTTGATTTGCTGGTGATTTCTTATACCAGTATTATGTACTTCCAATAAATCTGTCTTCTACTCTCTTCACATTTTCTTGATTATTTCCCCTCATCTTTTCTTTCAGATGTTGATACTATCTTATATTTACTGAGTGCATAATACGGGTCAAATTTTTTACATGTTTTAGCACATTCAGTCCTAATAACAACCCTATGATGTTGATGTTACGTCAGGATTTTACAAATGCAAAGATTGAGATGCAGACAGGTATAATGCTTAGTTTAAGACCACATTAAGCTGAGGAACCAGGATTCAGACTAAGGCCATCTGGCTCTAGAGCTCAAGCCCTTAACCATCCTCCTAAAATTTAGATTATTTTGTCAAGTTTCACAAGAACTTCTTTTTAAAATTTTGATGGAATTAGATTGAACCTATAAGTCAACGTGGGGAGAACTGGCATGTTTACCATATGTAGTTACATAATGGTCCGTTGTCTGAATTCTCCAATCCTGGAACATTAAATGTATCTCTGTTTGTTGGAGTTTTTATGTGCTTCAGTAGAGTTTACTAGTATTTTTTGTAAGTTCCATATATATAAGAAGAGTATTCTTAGATACTTATTTTATTGGCTATCATGAATGGATTCCTCCCATCCCCTTTTTGGTGTGGAGTAATGAGATACAGCTGGCCCAAGAGAAAGCTATTGAATTAGTCTATTTTTTATCTGGCAGGCTTGCTTAGTAATAAAAACAGTACTGATTATCTCTTATCTTCGTAGAGAATATATTTCAGAAAATTTTTAAAAATTAAATGTCTAATAGTAATATTGATTTATGTGTGTGTGGGGGACAGATGTATTCATAGGTAGCTAAGAAAGTGTGAAATCTCTAGATAACAGTCAGATACTGCTTTTAGGCTGAGGTACATCCTGTAGCTGGTTGAGATTCTTTCCAGAGACTCAGGGTACCTGGGGAGGGAGGCACAGTCACTTTCTTACTGCCTTATTGGCCAGGAAGTGTTTGGACGGGACCATACAGCTGTCCTTGGTAGTGCTGAGGGTAGGGATTTTACTTGATGGACAGTGCTTCAGAGGAGATCTGGCCTTTTTCCTCTGGGGCAGATGATGTTACCATAGAAGAACAGGAAATAATCTTTGCCCTGTGGATTTAAGTTACTGCATTTGGCATAAGAAAGGCAGGCTGAGAGTGTCACTGTATAAAGTACAAAACTATGAAATGCGTGAAAGTAGTGAAACATTTGTCATAATAATGACTAGCACTATTTTGTGTACTTAATGTATCCTAAGAGCTCTGTTACTTTTCTGAAATCTCTTGTTAGTTTAATGATTTTCAGTTGACACTTTCAGATTGTTGGCACAATAATATTACTATAAAGGTATTCTGGAACAAAACTAGCAATATTTTGATATGTCATATTCTCCTTTTTACATTTTGAACAGTCTGTGATTGTAGCTTTGATGTCTTTATTGCCCCAGATGTTTAGTGCTTTTTATTTCATTCATTCAATACATATTTATTTAGTGTTTACCATGTGTCAGACACTCTCTTAGGTTCTGGGGAAGCAGTAGGGCACCAAACAGATCTTATGTTCTAGTCGAAGTTGGGGAATGTTTAACAGTAAACAAGCAGTTGGGATCCTCTCTACTTGATATAAACTGTAATTGATATTTAGTTTTATTGTATTTTTGTCAGAGAATATATCCTAAACAATCTCTACTCTAAAAGTTGTTAATTTTTTTTTGATGTGGTCTGGGGTATGCTGTGTTTTGAAAATGAATCTTTATGTTTGGCTACAATGATAGTTCAGTATCGATGTATATATCTGTTAATGAACCTAATTAACTAATTAAACTCTGTATCCTCATTTCTTATGCACTTGATCTGTCGACAACTAAGTTTTCTTCTGCTTGAACTGTAATTGTCAATTTTTCATTGTATTTTGAACAGTTTTTGCTTTTTGTATTTGATGTTATGCTGTTTGGTGTACAGATGCTTTTGACCAAGAGGTCTTCGGTGTGGTTTGTACCACTTATCAATATAAAAAGACCTTGTTTGTCCTATTTAATGCTTTTGGCCTGAATTACACTCTGATATTGAATTTGCTGATCTCAGTATCCTTATTTTAATATGCCTGATATGATTTATACTTAAAAAAGAAACTCTGTATTTTTGTTTTAGGTATGTCTCTTAGAAGCAGTGTATATTAGGTTGAACCACATGAAATTGGCATTTCTGTAGGTCAAAAAAATGTCATGTATTGGCAATTTCGTATGGTCCAGCCTATGGTGAGTCGTCATTTTTTTTTGCTGGAAAAGATTTGCCCTGAGCTAACATCTGTTGCCAAACTTACTCTCCTTTTTTTTTTCCCTCCCCAAAGCCCCAGTACATAGTTGTATATTCTAGTTGTAAGTCCCTCTGGTTCTTCTATGTGAGCTGCCGCCATAGCATGACTACTGACAGCCAAGAGGTATAGTTCCGCACCCGAGAACCGAACCCAGGTCACCAAAGCGGAACACGCCAAACTTTAACCACTAGGCGGTCAGGGCTGGCCCTCCTCCTTTTTTTTTTTTGCAGTCATCATATTTTGACCCCATATGAGAATCTTTTAACAGGTAGATGGTATAGATACCAGTAAGAAGTAGCATTTATTGAGTACTTATATGTGCTGTTCTAAGCACCTTATTTATGATAAATCATTTTATATTTACAATAATCCTGTGATGTGGGTACAGTTATCCTCCATATTTTTATATCTGAAAAAAAAAGACATGGGGAGATTAAGTAATTTTCCCAAGGTCATAAAACTGGTCACTGTAGAAGTCATGATTCAAAATCAGGCATTCTCAGTGCCTGGCTTGGGGTCAACACTGACCAGTTTGGCTTTAGCACCTATTAATCTGAACTATGAATAAAAACTCAATTAATAGTAACTGTTCTGTTCTTCTTGGTAGTAATGGTGGTGGTAGTGGTCAAGAAATCTGCAGGAATAGACTTCAGTTAATTCTAACGACTGGGCCTTTCAGTAGGATTATACATCTCAGGGACTGATTCTAGGAAATTGACCTGTTGGCTCTCTACTGCTCCAGGAAAAGTGCTGAGATTGTTATCAGTTATCTGGCACCTGGTGGGCAGGCATGCACTAGTCACAGTCTTCTGAATAACCCGGAAAGGCTGGAAAGTTATAAAAACAATAAGCAATATGAAGAGACAGACAACAGATTAGAGGTTGCCAGGGGGTAGGGAGGAATGGGGAGTGACTTCTAGTGGGTACAGTGTTTCTTTTTGGGGTGAGAAAAATGCTTTGAAATTAGACTGTGGAGATGGTTGTACAACCTTGTAAGTATACTAAAGGCCGCTGAATTGTTTTAAAAAGAACAGAAAAAGAAAAGAGCAATGTGAGCTTTTTGGCAGATGGAGCACTTTCGTGGGGATTGAAGGCCAGGGGAAGATGCAGCTGACTTCCCAATTTATTTTGTTTTTTAAAATAGACTTTATTGGGCTGGCTCCGTGGCTTAGTGGTTAAGTGCGCGCGCTCCGCTGCTGGCAGCTCGGGTTCGGATCCCGGGCGCGCACTGACGCACCGCTTCTCCAGCCATGCTGAGGCCGCGTCCCACATGCAGCAACTAGAAGGATGTGCAGCTATGACATACAACTATCTACTGGGGCTTTGGGGGAAAAATAAATAAATAAATAAAATTAAAAATAAAAAATTTAAAATAGACTTTATTTTTTAGAGCAGTATTTGGTTCACAGCAAAATTGGCAGAAGCCACAGAGATTTTCCTGTATGTCCTCTTCCCCCACACATGCACAGCCTCCCCCATTATCAATATGCCTTGTAAGGTGATACATTTGTAGTAATTGATGAATCTTCATTGACACATCATTATCACTCAAAGTCCATATTTTACATTAGGGTTCACTCTTGGTGTTGTATATCCTAACATGTATCCACCATTATAGTATCATATAGGATAGTTGCACTGCCCTAAAAATCCTCTGTGCTCTGCCTTTTCATCCCTCCCTCCCCCTAACCATTGGCAACCACTGATCTTTTTATTATCTCCATAATTTTGCCTTTTCTAGAATGTTATATAGTTGGAATCATACAGTATGTAGCTTTTTCAAACTGATTTCTTTCACTTAGTAATATGCATTTAAGTTTCCTCCATGTCTTTTCATGACTTGATAGCTCATTTTCTTTTAAACTCTAAATAATATTCCATTGTCTGGATATACCACATTTTATTTATCCATTCACCTACTGAAGACATCTTGGTTGCTTCCAAGTATTGGTAATTGTGAATAAAGCTGCTGTAAACATCTGTGTGCCGGTTTTTGTGTGGACATAAGTTTTCAGTTCCTTTGGGTAAATACTAAGGAGCGTGATCATTGGATTCTATGGTAAGAGTATGTTTCATTTTGAAAGAAACTGCCAGAATATCTTCCAAAGTGGCTATACCATTTTTAATTCCCACCAGCAGTGAATGAGAATTCCTGTTGCTCCACATCCTTGCCAGCATCTGGTGTTGTCAGTGTTCTGGACTTTAGCTATTCTCAAGGGTGTGTAGTGGTATCTCATTGTTGTTTTAATTTGCTTTTCCCTGATGACATGTGTGGAGCTTCATCTCATTTCATATGCTTATTTGCTGTGTGTATATCTTTTTTGATGAGGTGTCTATTAAGCTCTTTGGCCCATTTTTTAATCAGGTTATTTTCTTATTGTTGAGTTTTAAGAGTTCTTTGTATGTTTTGGATAACAGTCCTTTGCCAGATATGTCTTTTGCAAATATTTTCTCCCAGTCTGTGGCTTGTCTTTTCATTCTCTGACAGTGTCTTTTGCAGAGTAGAAAATTTTAATTTTTTTTTTGTGAGGTAGATTGGCCCTGAGCTAACATCTGCCAATCCTCCTCTTTTTTTTGCTGAGGAAGGCTGGCCCTGGGCTAACATCCATGCCCATCTTCCTCTACTTTATATGGGACGCCGCCACAGCATGGCTTGCCAAGTGGTGCGTTGGTGTGTGCCAGCGATCCGAACTGGCAAACCCCGGGCCGCCGTAGCGGAGCACACGCACTTAACTGTTTGCGCCACCCGGCCAGCCCCGAAAATTTTAATTTTAATGAAGTCCAGCTTCTCAATAATTTCTTTCAAGGATCATGCCTTTGGTGTTGTATCTAAAAAGTTATTGCCAATCTGAAGCTCATCTAGATTTGCTCCTGCGTTATCTTCTAGGGGTTGTATAGTTTTGCATTTTACATTTAGATCTGTGATCCATTTTGGGTTAATTTTTGTGAAGAGCATAAGGTCTGTGTCTAGATTCATTTTTTTACACATGGATGTCCAGTTGTTTCTGCACCATTTGTTAAAAAGGCTGTCTTTTCTTTTTAATTTCTTTATTTTTATTTATTTGTTTATTTTTTTGTGGGGAAGATTGGCCCTGAGCTAACATCTGTGCCAGTCTTCCTCCATTTTGTATGTGGGATGCTGCGACAGCGTGGCTTGATGAGCAGTGTGTAGATCTGCGCCCGGGGTATGAACCCACGAACCCTGGGCCACCGAAGTGGAGCTCACGAACTTAACCACTATGCCACTGGGCCAGCCCCAAGGCTATCTTTTCTTTATTGTATTGCTTTTTCTCCTTTGTCAAAGATCAGTTGACTATATTTATGTGGGTCTATTTCTGGACTTCTGTTTATCTATTTGTCTTTTCTTTTGCCAATACTAGACTGTCTTGATTACTGTAGCTTTATAGTAAGTTTTGAAGTGAGGTAGTATCAGTCTTCCAATTTTGTTCTTCTTCAGTATTATGTTGGCTGTTCTGGAACTTGTGCCTCTCCATATAAACTTTGGAGTCATTTTGTTGATATCCATAGAGCAACTTTGTGGAATTTTGATTGGGATTGCATTGAATCTATAGATCAAGTTGGGAAGAACTGACATCTTGACAATATTGAGTCTTCCTATACATGAACGTGGAATATCTCTCCATTTCTTTAGTTCTTCTTTGATAGCTTTCATCAGAGTTTTATAGTTTTCCGTCATATACGTCTTATACATATTTTGTTAAATTTATACCTAACTATTTCTTTTTTTTTGTAAATGGCCTTGTGTTTTTAATTCAAATTCCACTTGTTCATTGCTGGTATATAGTAAAGCAATTGACTTTTGTGTATTAGCCTTGTATCTTGCCACTTGCTATAATCACTTATTAATTCAGTAGTTTTTTGGTCAGTTCTTTTCCACATAGATGATTCATGTCATCTGAAAACATATTCTTTATCAAGTTGAGGAAGTTCCCCCCTTCCTAGTTTACTGAGAGTTTTTATCATGAATGAATATTGGATTTTGTGAAATGCTTTTCTCCATCTATTGATATGATCAAATGATTTTTCTTCTTTAGCCTGTTGATGTGATGGATTATATTAATTGATTTTTGAATGTTGAGCCAGTTTTGCATACCGGTTTTTACAACTGTCACCCAGGAGACACTTTTAGATAGCTTGGTCTGGTGGCCAGCAGGGCTTATGCTTGTGGTCCCACAGGACTGTATATACATTTGTATACTTTAAAAGCTACTATCTGAGGGTTTGGCTTCCAATCAGCCTAAATCTGAATTTGACTGAGATTCCCTCCCTTTGGGACACTGACAGGTCTTGGCAAACCCTCAACAACTGGGAGCTATTGGAAGTAAAATAGGCTGCTTGAACAATCACAAAGGTTGAAGAGACAACCAAGAGCTAAGGCAAGATTGACAATAAGGTTCATCTACGTGAGGCCACTCCTTTAAGACTGGAAGAGGTGGCTCTTTCATCTAATACATAGAAACAAACAGAGTCAAATAAAATGAGAAAATAGAAGAATATATTGTAAATAAAAGAATGAGATAAAAATCTCAGGAAAAAACCTTAATGAAATGAAGGTAAGTAATTTATCTGATAAAGAATTCAAAGTAGTGATCATAAAGATGCTCATCAAACTTGGAAGAATGGATGAACACAATGAGAACTTAAACAAAGAGAAAATATAAGAAAGTACCAAATAGAAGTCATAGAGCTGAAGAATACAATAACTGAACTGAAAAATACACTAGAAGGTTTCAACATCAGACTAGATGAAGCGCAAGAAAGAATCAATGAACTCGAAGACGGGGCAATGGAACTCACCCATTCAGAGCAGCAAAAAGAAAAAAGAATGAAAAAAAGTGAAGATACCATAATGCATTCATAAGACAACACAAGATAACAATGAGCAGACTAACATTTATATTATAGGGGTCCCAGAAGGAGAAGAGAGAGATAAAGGGGCAGAAAACGTATTTGAAAAATTAATGGCTGAAGACTTCTCTAACTTGAGGAAGAAAACAGATATCCAGATCCAGGAAGCCCAGAGAGTTCCAGAAAAGATGAACCCAAAGGGACCCACACCAAGACACATTATAATTAAAATGTCAAAAGTTAAAAACAGAGAATCTTAAAAGCAGCAAGTTAATATTGTTATATACAAGGGATCTCCCATAAGACTATCAGCATATTTTTCAGCAGAAGCTTTGCAGGTTAGAAGGGAGTGGCACGATCTATTCAAAGTGCTGAAAGAAAAGAACTTGCAACCAAGAATACTCCACCTGGCAAAGTTATCATTCAGAATTGAAGGAGAGATAAAGAGTTTTCCGGACAAGCAAAAGCTAGAGTTCATCACCACTAAACCGGCCTTATAAGAAATGTTAAAGGTACTTTTTTAAGCTGAAAAGAAAGGATGCTAATTAGTAACAAGAAAACATATGAAAGTATTAATCTTACTTGTAAAGGTAACTGTGCAGTGAAAGTAGTGGATTAATCACTTATAAAGCCAGTATGAAGGTTCAAAGTTTCTCTAAGTTCTCACCAGTATGAAGGTTCTCTTTGTTTAAGTTCTCACAAAAATAGTAAAAATAACTATAACTACAATAATTAAAGGGATACACAAGATAAAAAGATATAAAGTGTGACATCAAAAACATAAAAGGTGGAGGGGGAGAGTAAAAATGTAGAGCTTTAGAATTTGTTCTAACTTAAATTATCAACTTAAAATAGATTGTTGTAAATATAGGTTGTTTGTAAGCCTCATGGTAACCATAAAGCAAAATCTTATAGTAGATAACAAAAAGGTAATGAGAAAGGAATCTAAGCATACTACTAAAGAAAGTCATCCAACCACAAAGGAAGAGAGCAAGAGAAGAAGAAAGGAACAGAGAGGAACTACAAAACAGCCAGGAAACAGTTAACAAAGTGGCAATAAATCCATACCTGTAAATAATTACTTTAAATGTAAATGGATTAAATTCTCCAATAAAAAGACATAGAGTGGCTAAATGGATTAAAAACAAGACCCATCTATATACTCCTTACAAGAGACTCACTTCAGATGTAAAGACACACACAGACTGAAAGTGAAGGGATGGAAAAATATGTTCCATGCAAGTGGAAACCTCTCAAACTTGCCCACACTGAGCCTCTAGCAATTCATCAATTACAGTTCAAGTTTTCTTACCCCAGCACTGGTTCCTGTCGAGGTTTCTGCTTCAGTGGGTTGTGATGCTGTGTATTCACCTGTTGATCTCTTCAGTTTTGGGGGCAGCAGTTTGCCCTGTCACTTCACTTCTCTTTTGGAGCTAAGAAAAGTTGTTGATTTTTTTGTTTGTGCAGCTTTTTACTTGTTAGGATGGAGTGGCAACTTCAAGCTCCTTACATGTGGACTGGAAACTGGAAGTTCAGCTTTACTTTTGTGTTTTTGTTTACATTAAAGAGATTGTATTTTTTTGCCTATGTTTGTTGATGTCTTTTTGTCCTTATAATGAGTACAGTGCAGAATGCTTGCAGATTTTTATGCTGAGTTGTTTGGTTTTATTTTCATCATCCATCTAGCTGTATGTTCTTGGAATTTTATTCTTTTTTACTGTTGCCTTATTTCTCTTGTCTTCTGTTGTAAATATCAATAGATTATGATTCTTAATTCCCCACCCAAGTGATAAATAAAGATGATATACATTTTCTTTTTATTCAACTAATGGTTACATACTTGTTCTTTATTTATTTTAATTTTTTGTTTATTGCAGTAACATTGGTTTATAACATTGTATAAATTTCAGGTGTACATCATTATACTTCTATTTCTGCATAGATTACATCATGTTCACCACCCAAATACTAATTACAACCCATCACCACACACATGTGCCGAATTATCCCTTTCGCCCTCCTCCCTCCCCTCTTCCCCTCTGGTAACCACCAATCCAATCTCTGTCTCTATGTGTTTGTTTATTGTTGTTATTATCTACTACTTAATGAAGGAAATCATACGGTATCATACTTGTTCTTTAAAAACATATTTGAAACAAAACGTTTTCTTTCATTTTCAATACAGAGATTCAAAATGTAGTTGATTCCTGTTATTTGCAGTAGTTATATTCTGTATAGTTCCTGCAAACACTGAAGTATTGCTCCTAGGGGACATACAGAGTTAGCTTTCTGTGAGCCTCTAGTTACAACATTTTCATCAACTGATGAGTACATACCTTGTTTTATGTGCGTTTCTGTTTCAAGACACCTTATTTAATATATGTGTTTAACTCCTGGCTGAAGGAAGCTTATCTAACACACATTTTCTTCATACAGCACATCACAGTTTTCTTGTGCTTAAGAACACTAGACAGCACTTCAGCACTATGCTTGGAGGCCTTTTAAATAGTGAAATCACCAACAAAAAGCACAAAAGTGTAAAAAACATGGCACTAAATAGACTGTGAAAAGGACACTTGTTTACAGTATGAGATCTGAAACACGAGTGTTACCTTGTTCAGCCTCTGCTGGGAACATGTGTTGGGTGACTCAAATTTTTGGCTGCACTGTGCGTGTCTGCAAATGACTGTAAAAATGCTGTAGATATTGATTTTGGGATTACAAATAAATTTTAGTAGGTGAATTCACAAATACAGAATCTGTGATTCATAAGGATCAACTGTATCTGTTGACTCTGAAAGTGAGAAATTTAACACATGTAAATGTATATCTATTTTTTTCTTTCTTATAAGGATTTTTGTTGATATTGTAGTATTTTGACCCAAGTTATTTTTTAGTGTTTAAAATCAAGTGTTTCCGGATTTTTTTACATATACTTTAGATTTTGTAATTATATCAACAACAGTTATTTTGACTTAGTACAGTGTAATTGATTTTATTGTTCACTTTTTGTTTTTTATCAACTAACTTCCCTGTCCTTAAGTGTGTGTTTGTTTTTAAATTTTGATTCTTCTCTTGTTAACCTGGAATATATATTTGGGTAATTATTTTCAGGAAGAGTGTATTATATGAGTGAGCTATTTTGAGTTCTTGTCCAGTTGAGGAGGGCTTGATTTTGTAGATGCATAGGTATGAGGTTCTTGGGTTTTGATCTTTCTATTTCTCCTGGTTAAAGTTTAAGGATTGCTTCATTATAATTTGGCTTTTAGTTTTCCAGAGGAAAGGGTTAAATCTGAGATGAACATTTTTCCCCCGACCCTCCCCACATTTCTCCTCTCTTTTTCTTTTTGTAGTTAATTCTTTTTTGCTCCTTGTTTTTCTATAGGATTTCTTTTTAATTTTTATTTATTTATTTATTTTTCCCCCAAAGCCCCAGTAGATAGTTGTACATCATAGCTGCACATCCTTCTAGTTGCTGTATGTGGGACGCGGCCTCAGCATGGCCGGAGAAGCGGTGCGTCGGTGCGCGCCTGGGATCCGAACCCGGGCTGCCAGCAGCGGAGCGCGCGCACTTAAGCGCTAAGCCATGGGGCCGGCCCTCTATAGGATTTTTAAAAAACATTTTAATAGGCTATATCTAGATATTAGCATGTTCTTAAGTTAATTTTTCCTTCTATACTCAAAATATTTAGATGTCTAGATTCAGGTTTTCCTTCAACTTAGAAAAATTTTAGTCTAATTTTTTTTGAGGGACATAATATAGTGGTTAAGATTATAAACTGAGGAGCTGGATTACTTGGTTTCCAATTCCTGCTCTGCTACTAGTGTCTTTGGGCAAGGTTCTTAACTTTGTTGTGCCTCAGTTTACTTATCTGTAAAATGGAGCTAATAATAGACTTATTTGAAGGTAGAATTAAAAGTTTATATGTAAAGTGCTAAGAATAGTACCTGGTATAGTGTAAGAATTATTATCATCATTATAGGCTTCAGTATTACTGTTCTCCCTTCAGTTCTCTGTTTTCTTCTTCTGGCATTATTTTTTTTTAATTTGTATTGCCTCTTTTGGATCTGATCTCCATATTTCTCTTACCTCAGCATTTATATTTCTTAATCCTTTTATCCTGTCTGGGACAAATTTTTGCGTTTTTATCTTCTTTCTTTATTAATTTGATCTACTGAAGTATGTAATCTGCTGGCTAGAGTAGATACATCTGTTGTGGTTTTTCCTTTGGTAATTATCCGCAATTTCTCCTAATCTTAGATGGTTGCCCCTTCATAACTTCCTGCTCTACTTTCCTGCATGTAATTCTTTCTTGAATTGTCCTGAGTACATCAATTAGAAACTTTATAAGCATGTTTTTCTGTATCTTATAGTAAATCTATTCCAGAAGAAATTTGCTTTTCTTTCTTCAGTCTGGTGTCCATAATTCGAACTGTGCTAACTTTTTGGATGTGAAGTTTTTTTCCTGCTCATTTTTATAGTGTAAGGTATCTGTTAGCCTAATATTGGTCGTAGCATAAGATAGAATTTGAGATGTGTTACAGGAGATGGATGTGGAGCAAACTAAAACTTTAAATAAAATGAAGGTAGGTGATACTGGAAAAGCCCCTGCACTGACTAATCCAGGATTCACAGTATCATTGAAAAGAACCATAAATGATAATCGCTGCTATGTATTCACCTTTTTTTAACGTGCCAGGCAGTATGCCAAGTGCTTTTGCGTGCATTCTATCATTTCATCTTTCCCTGTAACTCTAAGGTAGATATTATTATTTCTCCTATTTTAAACTTGATGAAGTTGAAGTTTAGAGAGATTTACTTACCTAAGGTCATAAAGCTTGTAAATTGTGGAGGTAGGATTAAACCCAGGTGTGAGTGTGTCTGACTCCTGTGGTTGGTGGGGGCTTAATGGTTAAGGCTTTAATGGCCTGCATTGTCAGTATCTCAAAGAGCTTGAACTCTTGTAAGTAGGTTTAGTCCCCAACTCAAACTCTGCCCCATCTCACCCATGGTGGTCAGTGGGAGATATGTTTAGATCCCTCTTGGTGAAAAAATTCCTCAATGCTCCACTTAATATACTTTGAAAAACCATAGAATTTGTTCCCTTCTTAATTTGTTCCCTTCTGTTGCTCATTCACAAATAAGCCCTCTGATGCGCACAGATAACCCCTTTCAATGCCATGTTGCTTGATTATCTATTCCTTATGCGTAACACAGTACTGCTGATCTCTTGCTTTTAAAAAATCTGTTGTGGTTTATGTTATACTATATAGATACTCTTGAAGTTCTGGGCAGGTGATTGGCACCTTTTCCTGGAGAGCAGAGAACCTCATTTTATATGAATATACTTTCAGTGTTTGCCGTGATACCTGTCACAGAGGATATACCTAATAAATAATTGGTTAGATGAATACTGTATAAATTAAATTAGATAAGAAGATTTCATAGCATAAGACCTCCAGGATGGGCATATTTAAAATGGTTGGATGTGTATATCACAGTCAGCTAGGAACTTTTTTCAAAGCACAGATACTTATTATGACTTGTCCTCTTTCCCTTCTCCCTATCCATGGGATGTTTGGGGTTCTTTTGCCTGCCCTTGAGAATCACTGTTCTAAGGTGTTGAGTGTATTTGGAGACTATAAAATCGTTGAATAGTTCCTGATAAATAATTGCTGCTTTTCTTGACATTTAGATATTTGTGCTGTAATGATTAAAATGTCTAAATCTCTAATATATATGGTTTAGATCTTGTTTATAACACACAGAGAAAGGCCTTTTAAGAGTTCCATGAAGTAATAAACACATTATTGTCTGGTTCATTATGGAGTTATTCACTGTACTAAGCCCATCCCACAATGATATTGCAGATTGGGATAATAATTTTGGCTTTTAGAGCGGGAGAGATACAATAAATCATCCCTAGATTCAGGGACTTGACTTAATGAGAGCAAATTAAAAACAGGTGAATTTTTAACTCTTTGAAATCTGGCGTAGTATTTTGATTTATTAAGATGATTGTTTAGGGCCAGCCCCGTGGCTTAGCGGTTAAGTGTGCGCGCTCCGCTGCTGGGATCCGAACCCGGGCCGCACCGACACACCGCTTCTCCGGCCATGCTGAGGCTGCGTCCTACATACAGCAACTAGAAGGATGTGCAGCTATGACGTACAACTGTCTACTGGGGCTTTGGGGGAAAAAATAAATAAATAAAATTAAAAAAAAAATAAGATGATTGTTTAGGTTACATGAAAATAAGTCTTTCCAAAATGAAAATATTTATAGTAATCAAAAAGGAAATGAGATTTTCTGATCAGCAGTAGGGTGTATTGCACTGTACTGGGAATTAATGGCATAAAAGTAATATTTTAAAATGCATATTAGTAAGCAAATTAAAAAAAAATTTAATGCCTTCAATATAAACACTTAAAATTGTGGGACATATCAGACCTGAATTTCAGGTTATTCTACCTACTTGACCAATAGGGTCTTGAGTCACATATATCAGTGGAGGGAATTTTTTTCATATATTTTTCCTCTATTCCAAAGCATTCTCTTTTTAAAGATCAGTAGTTCTGTTAATTAGTTCCTTAATAGTGTATTCCTCCATTATTGTGGGAGCCAATTTAATCTCTCTTTCTCTTGTTTATTTTTTTTTTGTCTTTTGCAAATCTTAACTCATAGGGCAAAGTTTATTTTTGGTTTCTATGACTCTAAAATCCATGCTGAAGGTCCAGTCTGGGCATTTTTTTTCTCTAAAGAGAAACTAAAAGTAATTAAAATAGTTGTACATTCATTGTTTTTATTAAGAATTTGAGATTGTGTGGCAAGTAAGAGTAAGAGGCAAGAGAATATCAAACTAAAATAGATACTTGAGATGTTTTTATATAAGCTCTCATGTAGGTGGTAGCTAACCATCTGGTATTCCTAGAATGTGAAATACACCTGTCATGTTTACTCTTTGGCAAATTACCAGAGTCACCTGGCATAAATAACAGTCTCTATTCCTGATTGGAAAATTTTATACCTTTTTGTACTTGATTTAGTCCATTAGATTTTTATCTCCAGTTACTTGAATATGAATTAAAACAAACAAACATTTATCTATACATGAGCTAGATGGGTGGCTCTCAAAAAATTGTTTTTGACCATAACCCCACAAGCTAATATCATTTTTCTAGACTAGATTTCATCATCTGGGGAGATTTTTGAAACTGCTTCCAGAAGTAGTACAAGTTATGTTTTAAAGCATACAAATTTTGTTATATCTGGTTTATACTACCTTTGTACTTCTAAGATTTAAATTTTCTATGCCTTTAAAATTTTTTTGCTTACTTGATCTTTCTGGGATTGAGGTAGTATTTCCTGCTATATTTGTTTGCTAGTCACACTGATCTTTGTATTTCTAATAATTAAGCTGCAGTGTTATTTGGTACCTAAAATTTCAGCCATGTTCTCTTGTCCCTGTTGATTATAATTTGTATTTATATAAATGACCTTTATAGAATAAAGTATAGAGCCTTTTATCTTGAAAAAAGATGAAAAGTCTTTTCAATGTGTTCCCATTCTGTTCTGGTCATCCAAATCTGAGATCACTGTGGGTATCGCTTTGCATGTCATTTTTCTTTGACTCTGAAGGAGCTGCTCACTTTGGTCATTAATTTTTGTTTTAATCTGCTCTTGTCATTATGGTAGTTTATAGGAACTGTTCCTTATTCTTTCATCATTTATTTATCTTATTTAGGTGTCACATAACGTGCTAGATGCTAAAGAAAATATAGGCTTTTGTTTTTATTTATTTTTTTAAAATTTACTTTCCATGCTATTGTTACTTTGCTTTTTTATTGTTTTTATGTGGCAAGTTTCAAACATATAAAATCAGGGCAAATGATATAAGTATTTCTATGACCTTTTACCAACTTCAGCAATTATTAAGTGATGACCAATCTAGTTTTTTCTGTGTCTACCCCAGATTATATGAAGCAAATCTCAGACATCGTATCATTTAATTTGTAACTATTTTACTATGTATTGCTAAAAGACAAGGACTCTCTCCTAAAGATAGCACCATCCTCACAGTCTGAAAAATATCAGCAATAATTTCTTAATATGATTGACTATCTAGTCAGTGTTCTCGTTTTCCTTGCACAAATGAGAAATTTGATAAGGAGGTCTCTAACGTTAATTTTATTTCACTCTGTCTTCCTTTAAAAGTTACCTCATTATAACATAAACCCTTGGAGGTTCTGTATAATGTCAAGAGTGTATGCTGGTTAGTTACCCAATGAAAGAAACCATCAGTGCTCTTATCATGTTCCTTTAGAGGCAAAGTCCTGATCAGGCTGTGTGGTACTAGATGGCTACTTGAATTTTAGGAACTTTGAGTTTACTCATCTTGGATATTCATTCATTCATTCATTTATTCAGCAAATATTTACGTGTCTGCTATATGCAAGGCATTCTTCTAGGTGCTTGGGTTACATCAGTGAATAAAACAAAGATCCTTGCCTTTGAGGATGTTACATTCTAGTGGGAGAGACAGACAACAAACAGTAAATATAATACAAAAGTAAATTAGATTGTATGTTAGAAAATAAGTGTTCTGGAAAAAAGAGTAAGTAGAGCAGGATAAAGGGGTATTGGAAGTTGGTGGGGAAGCAGTATTAGATAAGGTAATCAAGGTAGGTTTCTCAAGAGAATGAGATTTCAGCAAAGATATGAATAGGGGACTAAAAGTGTGGTCAGCCAAGCAGATATCTGGGAGAAGAGTGTTCTGTTTTGGAACAGCTGGAGCAAGTATGCCAGGATTGTTTGAGAGAAAGCACGGAGATCGTTTTAGATGGAGCTAAGTCAACAAGGGGGAGAGTTGTAAGAAATAAGTCACAAAGGTAAGGTAAAATGGGGTGAGGGTAGTAGTAAAGAGGGGTAAGTTTGTAGAGGCATATTGTACAGGCCTGTAATGGCTTTGAAGGTCATTTGGCTTTTATTATGAGTGAAATAGGGGAGCCATTGGAGGGTTTGATCAGAGGACTGACAAGCTAAATTAAAAGGATCATTCTGACTGCATTTGAAAGTAGACCATAGGGGAGCAAGTAAAGAAGCAGAGACACTAGTTAGGAGGCTTTTAGAATAATCTAGGTAAGAGATGATGGTGGCTGGGACTGGGGAGTGGCAGTGGAGGTGGTGAGAAATGGATGATTTCTGGATATAATTTGAAGGTAGAGCCAAAGGAATTTGCTGACATTGTAGGCGTAAGGTGAGAGAGAAGGAGAGAGAGAGTTTGAGAAAGGAGAAAAAGAGAGGAGTAGCAGGACTAATATTTTTGTCCAGAGTAACTAGAAGGATGGAGTTGCCATCAACTGAGTTGAGAAAGTATGCAGGAAGGTGTGTGGGGTTAGGGGTGGGTAGGTTGGGGAAAGATTGGAAATATGATTTTTAAATGGGTTGAGTTTGAAATGTGCCTTAGATAGCCAGTTGGAGAAGACAGTCTTATAACTGCGTCTGTCAAAGAATAAGTGTTCAACATCAGCAACAATAGTGAATGCTTGTTAAAAAAATTAACTGAATTCTCTGTGAGTAACATTAGAGACCCTGTGGCTCTAATATTCCCATCTCTGCCCTCAGTATGGCAGCAAGTTTATTGTGGCTTGTGACCCAGGTTTCAAAAATATGACAGATAGGAAGATGGACATAAACATGCAGATTTAGCAACATGAGAAACTGTCAATTTTGGATTCCTGATGCTTTGTATATTTATCACACTTTTCCTGTTTAAAACATCAGAAAGCATTTAAAAACATCCTTTAGATGGGATATTCAATAGAAATGGTTATGAGGCCGTTGAATAATTTGCTCTTCTAACTATATAAAGTACCTTTGGATTTTGTTTGCTTTGTGAGAGTAAAAACTTGTAAAGTAGAAAAATCTAGCACTAGAACAATTTTTACTTTATTTTACCATTAACAGTGACTGAGTATAGTTTATAGTTTTAACTCAGTGAGACCTTCTTCCCCTTTGCTTTTGTAGACACGTGACATTGTATAATTTCATAGAAACTACTTATGAAATTTTAGGTGTATGTCATAATGTTTCCTAAATATTAGCTTCTTCAGATTATTCTTGATGTTTTTATTTTTGTTTTTGTTTATTTTTATGCAACAGAATTTGGAAGTCCTTTTTTTAGGATTTAAAAACTTTTCATGTTTCTTAACTTTCCTCGTAAGCATCCTGCTGAATCATTTTACTGGAAAGATTAGGAAGTAGTCTTAAACAAAGGCTCTTCTTTGAATAAATTCTACCAAATCAAGGAAAAATGCCTTTTCTTGAAAAATTTGAAAGATTTTCATGAATTCTAACTCTTTTATATGGATCATTATTTCTCTAGAACTGGGCAGATATAAATGCATACACGCATACAAACATACATGCACACTGTATGCCAAGAAGCTTTGAGTACCATATATTTGAATTTCTTCTGATGGGCTAAAAGGTGTTAAGTCAGGCATATCTCAGAAATACTCAGTGTTTACTAACCAATCTCAGAAATACTCAGTGTTTACTAACAAGAAATACTGGTTTACTAACCCAGAAGGCTCTGTGCTTCAAAGACAGAAGTCAGATCTTTGCTCGTAGGCTTTAATAGGAAAATAAAAATCAATCAATAAAAAAAATCATTTGACTTCTTTTCTTTAGTTGTGTTGATGCTGTATCTTCTTGGGCAATGACCGAGGCTCCCCTGGCTGCTGATCTTGTGTGGATCAAATAATTGAAGTACTGGATTTTTTTCCTCTTGACCATATGCTTGTACCTGCAGGGCACAAAGCTGATTATTAGTCTTAAGCCAAGTTTATGGAACTCTGAATTGTATAGCTGACAATCCTTGGTTTTCCAGACAAGAAGTGACTATATGATGTATATAATTTTATCAACCTTACTCTTGAATAGATTGCATATATAATTATAGCAAAAAAACCAAGAGAAAAATATAGAGCTAAAGTCAGTCCTCATTAAAAATTTTGAGTATGTTTATTTTCATTTATATTATTGCCTAGGAGATACTGCTGAGTAGGCTTTTCTAAACTACAGTATAATGCATGGGTCAGCGTTTTACACAACTGAGTATACCTAGAGTTGAATATTAGTATTAGAAGGATAGCCTATTGAGGTACATTTTAATTCAGTGAAATCTAAATAATAATTATAGAAATCATGGATTTTTTAGGTAATAGTTGAAGAACCATATCGATATCTCCTTGAGAGATTGATTTGTTAGTGTTAGCTTTTGCTGGTTTTTATTTACTCTAAAGATAGTATAATAATCCTGAAGAAATTTAAAAATAGGTCACTGAATTAGTCAGCTGTTGTGGTAATGCTATATAACAATGCTGAAATGTTTTATGGCTTACAACAAACATAGTTTTTTAACTCATGGTTCTGTGGTTCTGTGAGGGAGACTCTACTTATGGCTGTGGATTGCATTCAGGTCTTTTTCACATGCTGTGTTTTGAGTCCATTGGCTTCTTGGGACATGTTCTTCTCATGACAGATAGCAGAAGCTTAAGAGACCAAGTCAAATAACTGTAGCACAAATAACTCAAGTTTTGTTTATTGATATTCCATTGACCAAAGCAAATTACATGGTTAAGTTCAAAATTGGGCAGGGAAATATTTTGCTCCACTTACTCTGATGGGAGGTATTACCAAGTCCATGGCAAGGGGCATAAATGTACAATTCTATAATAGGGAGGAACTAAAAAACTGGTAATAATAATCTGATCTACCACAGTCACTGATAAATCTTACCAACTTAGTATAAATTTTTAAATAAAATTGTTTTCCTGTATTGCATTCTATTTTTGTGACATAGGAATATTATGTAGCAACAATCATAAAGTGTCTACCATTTAAAATTCCTCTTTGTCCTATGGTAGCTTCCTATTTTGGTTATAAACGTTCTTATATTGCCTTTTAAACCATCCTTTGACTGTTAGTAACACTTGTATTATCCTTTTTTTCCCCCAGTAATTATTTCAAGTAAGTCTTTTCTCTACCTTTTTTCCTTTCTTTCATCACATCCACTATATTGTTTATCTAGGAAATTATTCTCAACTTTTCAGATTCTCTCTTATTCCTTCATCTAGATTTCTGTTCTCATCTGTACTATATGAAACCATATGGCCATCTACAACCTATTAAACATATCTTGTATGTCTTTTTGCCAGTATATAATTATATTAGGTCTTGTTAGGCTTCACATAACAGAAACTCAATTTAAATTAGCGTATGCAAAAAGAATTTATTGGAAGGGATATTTCATACAATTAAAGGAACCATAGATTTACCAAAACCGAGGATGGGAACAGGTAGAGCTTGGCCTCAGGAATGACTCGAAGAAAGTGATATGACTCAATTAAGACTCGCTTGCTTGTCTGTGTTTAGGATTTACTTCTCTCTCTCACGGCATACTGGCCTTTTTCATATGGGGGAAAACATGACCACCAACAATTCCCAGTTCACATCTTAAAAGTTTCTGCTCTAGGAGAAACACTGTCATGATGAGCTCTCTGGTAACCAGTCCAAAAATCTTAGGTGTTGAGTTAATTGGTCTTGTTTGGTGTCAGTGTCCACCTTTGGATCTGTTTGGCTATGGGGTTGAGGTTTCTAAAAAAGCCATGTGATTTGAGTAGAGGGAAGGCTTATTCTCAGGAAAAAAGGCTTGGAGATTATTGCTGGACAAATAAAAATAGATGTCCACTAAAGTAATGTGCATTAATAAGGTCCTTTTGTGCCCTTTTCGGGGGCAGGGACATACTTGCATACATACATACTCGTGTGGCTTTTGCCTGAGAACTAGAATGGTAGATGGACTGTTTAGTAAACAGAGGTCATGGTAGTTTTTACCAGGACTGGCTTAGTTCTTCAAAGCACAGAAGAATTATGGTTGGTAACTGTTATTCTAAATTATTCATGTACATTTTATTATTGTAAATTAAGAATATTTCCTGTTTTCACCATTGTAATGGGTCTACTATAGTCATTCTAATTCTTATGCCTAATAGTCCTCCCAGCCTATCCAATTTTGACTCACACTCGTATTTTCAGTTTTCTATTTTAGTTCAAGAGCCACTTGAAAATGAATAGGTGCAAACACATAATCTAAAAGCAAGAAGCAGGCTAACCACATTTGGCACAGAAAGAAATTGGACCATGTGCACCATGATTTTATACTTCTGAATGTGTCTGGTTATTTTGGGAAGAAGACAGCTTCCAGTTAGACTTTGCTGAATGTTGTTATGCTGTTTCTAGTATAGGTGAAAATTGTAGTTTTAGGCCTCCAAGTGAGATGTTAATTTAGATATCATATCATATCATATCATTTGACAAAAATGATATGGCATTGTAGTAAGAATTAAAAGCTATTTCACTTGGTAGAATTGGTAGAATTGCTATAGGTGTGGGGGATAAGTCTGTGTTTAAGTGATTCAGTTCAATCAAAAATATTTATTGAGTTCCTTTGGGTTCAGAGCAGGGGAGAAGGGGGTGAATAGAAGAAACAAATATCAGATTTTCTGTAGCATTGATAAGTTTTCTGCCTCTTATTCTCATATAGCTTCAAAATACCTTAAAAATAAAAATATTTATGCCTGGACTATACTTCCCAGTTTATTTTTGTTTTTTCTTTTGGTACCTGAAGAGACATAAAGATCTTTTGTCGGATTTTACATCCTAATTTTTGGATTTTAATAGGGCAGCCTTTTAAATGCTTTTAAAAGCAGTTTTGCTTTCATGCACTGCTCTGTTTTACATACTGAGTTGAAATGGATGTATTAGTCTTGAGTTCACAGAACAGCGAGCTCCGTATTATTTAAGAGACTCCTGGAAATTTTCCAACTCCGGTTTCTTTTGATCTGAAATAATAGCAGATTGCCATACATAAAGAGAAAGTTACATTTTGCTTAGCATACTGCTGCATAATAGTAGACTTAGTAAATTATATTTTGAATTGACTTGTTGAAGTGGAATTCTTCTACAAATCACCTAAGAATGAGAATCTTAATATTTATTTATTTAGTGTGTGTGTGCGCGCGCGCGCGCAGAAGATCAGCCCTGAGCTAACATCCATGCCAATCCTCCTCTTTTTGCTGAGGGAAGACTGGGCCTGAGCTGACATCCCTGCCGATCTTCCTCCACTTTATATGGGAGGCCGCCACAGCATGGCCTGACAAGCGGTGCGTTGGTGCGCACCCGGGATCCGAACCCGGGCCGCCAGTAGTGGAGCGTGCGCACTTAACCAATGCACCACAGGGCCGGCCCCAAGAATGAGAATCTTAAGATTAAGTGACTTTAGAATCCATTCAGTCCAACTTCCTACTTGATGCCAGGAGTCCATCCTGCTGCATCCGAAATAATTGACTTATTTATTAAACAGATATTTATTAGCCCATATTATGTGTAGGCACTGTTCTGGGGGATGTGTTGGTGAAAAAAATAGAAATAGACATGGTCCCTGCCCTTGTGCAGATGGTTCAGCTTGTAGTTGAGTGCTCTGTCAGTTGGTCATTCAGTCTCAGCAAGTTATTTGTTTATTCTTTTTGGCAAGGAAGATTGAACCTGAGCTAACATCCGTTGCCAATATTCCTCTTTTTGCTGAGGAAGATTAGCCCTGAGCCACCGTCTGTGCCCATCTTCCTCTATTTTATTTATGGGAGGCCGCCACAACATGGCTTGATGAGCAGTGTGTAGATCCGCGCCTGGGATCTGAGCCAGCGGACCCCAGGCCACCGAAGCGGAGCGTGTGAACTTAACCACTATGCCACCAGGCTGGCCCTTCGGCATGTTATTTTTTGAATCTAAGTAGCTTTTAAGTTGGGAAGAATCAACATCTTAACAATATTGAGTTTTCTAATCCATGAACATTGAGTATCTCTCCATTTATTCAGATCTTCTTTAATTTCTTTCGTCAGCATTTTGTAGATTTCTACTTACAGATCCTATATATATTCTGTTAGATTTGTGTGTATTTAATTTTTTTGTGCTATTGTAAATGATATTGCTTTTTTAAAATTTCAAATTCCAGTTGTTCATTGTTTGTATGTAGAGAAGAAATTGACTTCTGTATATTGACCTTGCATCCTGTGACCTTCTTATGCCCACTTATTAGTTCTAGGAGTGTTTTTGTAGATTCTTTGGGATTTCCTACATAGATAATTAATTAAGTAATCGGTGAATAAAGACAGTTTTATTTCTTCCTTTTCAATCTATATACTTTTTATTTCTTATGATGTTGAATCAGATTGGTGGGAGTGGTCATCCTTAGGTTCCCAGTCTTAAGGGGAGAGTGTCCGGTCTCTCATAGTTAAGTATGTTGTTAGCTGTAGGTTTTTTGTAGATATTCTTTATCAAGTTGAGAAAGTTCCATTAATTGCTAGTTTGCTGCGAGTTTTTATCACGAATGGGTGTTGAATTTTGTCAAGTGCATTTTCTGCATCAATTGACATAGAATGAGTTAGGAAGTGTTTCCTTTCCTATTTTCTGGAAGAGGTTGTGGAGAATTGATATTATTTTTTCCTTAAATGGTAGAATTTGCCAGTAAAGCCGTCTATGTCTGGTACTTTTTTTTCTTTTTTTGTGGAAGGTTATTAATTATTGTTGGTTAAATTTCTTTAAAAATATAGGGCTATTCAGGTTGTCTATTTTTCCTGGTGTGAAATTGATACTTTGTTTCAAGGAACTAATTCTAGTTCATCTAAGTCACCAAATTTATGGGCATAGAATTGTTCGTAGTATTCCTTTATTACCCTTTTAATATCCAGGGGATTGGTAGTGATGACCTTTCTTTAATTTTTGATATTGGTAATTTGTGTTTTCTCTTGTTCTTGTGTAGCATGGCTAGAGGCTTATCAATTTTATCGATCTTTTCAAAGAACCATCTTTTTGTTTTTTTATTTTTCTGTATTGTTTTCCTGTTTCAATTTCATTGATTTTTTTTTATTATTATTTCTTTTCATTTGCTCTTCTTTTTCTAGTTTCCTAAGGTTCCTAAGGAAGCTTAGGTTATAGATTTTAGGTATTTTTTTCTTTTCTAGTATATACATTCAATGCAACAAATTTCTAAGTACTGCTCACTGCATCCCACAACTTTTGATGAGTTGTGTTTTCGTTTTCGTTTAGTTCAGTGTTTTAAAATTTCTCTTGAGTCATCGTCTTTGACTCATGGTTATTTAGAATTGTGTTTTTTAATTTCCAAATATTTGGGAATTTTTCAGCTGTCTTTCTGTTACTGATTTCTAGTTTAATTCTGTTATGGTTTGAGAACATATTTGTATGATTTTGTCTTTTAAAATTTGTCAAGGTGTATTTTATAGCCCAGAATATGGTCTCCCTTGGTGAATGTTGCCTGTGAGCTTGAGAAGAAAGTGTATTCTTCTGTTGTTAGAAGGAGTATTTTATAAATGTCACATCAAGTTGACTGATACTGCTATTCAGGTCATCTTTCTCCTTACTAATTTTCTGCCTGCTTCATCTGTCAAGTTCAGAGAGGGATACTGAAGTCTCCAACTATAGTAGTAGATTTGTCTATTTCTCCTTTCAGTTCTCTCATTTTTCCCTCATCTATTTTGATGCTCTGTCGTCAGGTGTATACTTGTTTAGGATTGTTATGTCTTCTTGGAGAATTGACCCCTTTATCATTATAAAATACCCCTCTTAATCTCCGTTAATCTTTCTAGTTCTGAAATCTGCTTTGTCTAAAATCAATATAGCTATTCTAGCTTTCTCTTTTATTTTTTTTGAATGTTAGAAATTTCTTTATTACTTATTATTAAGCACCAACTTAATATGCAAAAAATTTCAAGTCACACTTCCACAACCCACTCTCCCCTCCTATACCCAAATTCTTGATAAAGAGCTTTTCAAGTAAAGACATGCTTTCTTCTCTCTTCTGTATAAAACTTTATCAAATAAAAGCAAAGGACTGTATATATTTACATGCTGTAAAATGCTGCCTGTAGCTTTGAAGACATTGTCTACCCAGGCTCCATTTACTGTCCAGGTCCTGAAAGACTCTTGTTCATGAACTATCTCTTTGCAAAGCAAGTCTACCACTTACTAGGTTTATCATTCTGAGGGTCAAAAACTTTTTCACAAAATCTCAGTCTCTTGCCTTAGCTGCTGTAAGGAGACTCTCAACTCTTCATCTTTCTGCTTGTTTGCAGGTTTGGCATAAATTGCATTAAGTGGAAAATGAGGCTTTCCAAGAAGAGGAAAATTGGTAATTTCCAGTGTATACATTTCTCTCTTACCCTTGCTTTTGGAATTGTACTTTTGGAGTTTCTTGAGACACTTAGAAATGTAGAGTTACATATATCAAGTTCCTATCAGCTTCATTCTTAATTTCATAGTTTTTGAAGAAGACGTTAACCTTGAAGTAATAGATAGCTTCAACTACAATATCTGTATCTTTTTTCTCTCTGGGGGCAGGTCCTTCGAACTGACTTTCAGTAATTAATAGTGCTGTGTTTCCTATGGGTTTGGTATCGGGGTCTATGAGAGAAGAGCAGTAAGCTGGCATCTTCATGGTTCCCGGCTTTCAACCCTGATGAGGAAGATTGGGTTAGAGTATGGTACTTCTGGTCTTCTAGATTTCTTTTGATTGGTGTTAGCATGGCATATCTTTCTCCATCCTTTTCCTTTTGACCTATCTGAGCCTCTATATTTAAAGTGCATTTCTTGTACGTAATATATAGTTTGGTCTTGTTTTCTTATCCACTCTGACAATTTCTGTCTTTTGGTTGATATTTTTAGAACATTCATATTAAAGTGATTATTGATATAGTTGGATTAAGGTGTACCATGTTTCTGTTTTCTATTCATTGCATTTACTTTTAGCTTCCTTTTTTTTCTTTATCTATTTTCTCTGGTTTTAATTGAGCATTTTATATGATTCCAGTTTAGCTCTTCTCTTAGTGTGTCAATTATACTTCTTAAAATTTCTTTTAATGATTGTTTTAGAGTTTGCTGTATATATATATATATTTTTTTTTTTGACTAATCTAAGTCCACTTCAAATGATATAGCTTGCTTATAACCCATATATGTGTAATGCCTTATAACAGGACATTTCCAATTCCTCCATCTTCTCCTTTTGCCATTGCTGTTATTCATTTACTTTATCTATGTGCTATAATTATCCAATACATCTACTATTAGAGCTTTAAACAGTTATCTTTTACATATCTTCTTCCATACTCTTCCTTTTATTTATGTAGATCCAAGTTTTTTACTGTACAATTTTCCTTCTGCCTGAAGAACTTCTTTTAACATTTCTTTCAGGGCAGGTCTGCTGGCAATGAATTTCATCAGTTTCGCTTGTCTGAAAAAATCTTTATTTTTCCTTCTGTTTTATCTGGATTTAGAATACTAGACTGGTGGTTTTTTGTGTCTACACTGTAAATGTTTACATTTTAAACACTCTCTTCTGCCTCTGTGGTTTTTGATAAAAAGTCCACTATAATTCTTATCTTTGTTTCTCTGTGGGTAAGGTGTTTTTCCCCTCTGTCTTTTAAGATTTTCTCTTTGTTTTTGGTTTTGTGCAGTTTGAATATGATATGACTCAGTGCATTTTTTTCCCTCAGATATATCGTTTTTGGTGTTTTCTGAGTTTGTTGAAACAGTGGTTGGTGTTTGTTATTAATTTTGGAAAATCCTTGGGTATTATTACTTTAAATGTTTCTCCTGCTGTGTCCCTTCTTTCTTCTCCTTCTGGAATTCATCTTGTACCTTTGGGTATTATCCCCCAGTTCTTGGATATTCTGTTCTGTTTTTTTCCTTCTCTGCAGTGTGAATATGATATGCCTAGGTGCATTTTTGTCCCCTGTGTGTATCATTTTTGGTGTTTTCTGAGCTTCCTGGATCTGTGGTTTGGAATCTGTCATTAATTTTGTTAAAATTCTTGGCCATTATTACTTCAACTATTTCTTTTTCTTCATTCTTTCTTCTCCTTCTTAAATTCCAGTTGTGTGCATGTTACACCTTTTGGTGGACAGAGAGTTTTTTATCATAAATGGATGTTGTATCTTGTCAAATGCCTTCTTTGCATCGATTGAGATCACCATGTGGTTTTTATTCTTTGTTTTGCTGATGTGTTGTATCACATTGATTGATTTGCGGATGTTGAACCATCCCTGCATCCGTGGTATAAATCCCACTTGATTTTGTTGATTTTTCAACAAAATGGGTATAGAAGGAAAGTACCTCAACATAATAAAGCTATTTATGACAAACCCACAGCCAACATCATACTCAACGGGGAAAGGCTGAAAGCCATTCCTCTGAGAACAGGAATGAGACAAGGCTGCCCACTCTCACCACTCTTAGTCAACATAGTACTGGAGGTTTTGGCCAGAGCAGTTAGGCAAGAAAAAGGAATAAAAATAATCCAAATAGGCAACGAAGAAGTGAAACTCTCACTATTTGCAGATGACATGATTTTATACATAGAAAACCCTAAAGAATCCATTGGATTCCAACTATTAGAAATAATCAACAACTACAGTGAAGTCGCAGGGTACAAAATCAATCTACAAAAATCAGTTGCATTTCTGTATGCTAATAATGAACTAACAGAAAGACAGCTCAAAAAGATAATACCATGTACAATTGCATCAAAACGAATAAAATATCTAGGAATAAATCTTACCAAGGAGGTGAAAGACCTATACAATGAAAGCTACAAGACATTATTGAGCGAAATCAATGATGACATAAAGAAATGGAAAGACGTCCCATACACATGGATTGGAAGAATAAACATAGTTAAAATGTCCATACTACCTAAAGCAATCTACAGATTCAATGCAATCCCAATCAGAATTCCGATGACATTCTTCACGGAAATAGAAAAAAGAATACTGAAATTCTTATGAGGCAACAAAAGACCCCGAATAGCTAAAGCAATCCTAAGAAAGAGGAACAAAGCCGGAGGCATCACAATCCCTGACTCCAAAACATACTACCAAGCAATAGTAGTCAAAACAGCATGGTACTGGTACAAAAACAGACATACAGATCAACGGAACAGAATTGAAAGCCCAGAAATAAAACCACACATATACGAACAGCTAATATTCGACAAAGTAGCTAAGAACATACAATGGAGAAAGGAAAGTCTCTTCAATAAATGGTGTTGGGAAAACTGGACAGCCACATGCAAAGGAATGAAAGTGGACCATCTGCTATTGCCATTCACAAAAATTAACTCAAAATGCATCAAAGACCTGAAACTATAAAACTCGTAGAAGAAAATATAGGCAATACACTATTTGACATTGGTCATAAAGGAATCTTTTTGGATGACACGCCTACCCAGACTAGGGAAACTAAAGAAAAAATAAGCAAGTGGGACTTCATCAGATTAAAGAGCTTCTACAAGACAAATGAAACCAGACTCAAGATAAACAGATAACCCACCAGCTGGGAGAAAATATTTGCAAAACATATATCTGACAAGGGGTTAATCTCCATAATATATAAAGAACTCACACAACTGAACAACAGAAAAACAAACAACCTGATCAAAAAAGGGGCAGAGGAAATGAACAGACACTTCTCCAAAGAAGATATACAGATGACCTATATAGATGGCCAATAGGCACGTGAAAAGATGTTCAGCATCACTAATCATCAGGGAAATACAGATCAAAACGACACTAAGATATCACCTCACGCCGATTAGAATGGCTATAATCACCAAGACAAAAAACAACAAATGTTGGAGAGGATGTGGAGAAACAGGAACCTTCATACACAGCTGGTGGGAATGTAAACTGGTGCAGCCTGTATGGAAAACGGTATGGAGATTCCTCAAAGAATTAAAAATAGAAATACCCTATGATCCAGCTATCCCACTACTGGGAATCTATCCAACGAACCTGAAATCAACAATCCAAAGAGGCTTATGCACCCCTATGTTCATTGCATCATTATTCACCATAGCCAAGAAGTGGAAGCAACCCAAGTGTCCCTCGACTGATGATTGGATCAAGAAGATGTGGTATATACATACAATGGAATACTACTCAGCCATAAAAAAAGACAAAATCATCCCATTTGTGACAACATGGATGGGCCTAGAGGGTATTATGTTAAGTGAAATAAGCCAGAAAGAGAAAGACAAACACTGTATGATCTGATTCATATATGGAATATAAACCAACACATGGACAGAGAAAACTGTATTGTGGTTACCAGGGGCAGTGGGGGTAGAGGGTGGGCACAAGGGGTGAAGGGAGACATATATATGGTGATGGACAAACAAAAATGTACAACCAAAAATTTCACCATGTTATAAACTATTAAAACATCAATTAAAAAAATGGACATCTTATTTGAGTTGAGCATCCATTAGTATTCATTAACATGTCAGTTCAGAGTTAACTATCAGGTTAACTATCACTTATCTAAGAAGAATGCTTTGGGGGAAGAGACAGATAAGTTTTCATGGAAGAGAGGTGTGGAGAAGGTTCATTGTGCATAGTGATGTTCTGTTGAGCAGATACCCTGGGTCTCAAGGAACAGAGGAGGAGCCTTTCAGGGACAGTATAATATAGTGGTTCAGAACTTATACTCTGAAGTCAAACTACCTGGTTTGAATCCTGGCTCCACATTTGTTATTTGTGAGAACTTTAGGCTGATTGGTGCTTTTGACAACAATTTGTTCAACACGTTTATTGAATATCTACTTTGTACTAGGTACTACACTAGACATGGCTATTTTCTGGTAAACAAAACAGAGTTGGGATTGGGAAGGGGACTTATTTAGATAGCCTTAGCAGTAAGGGTGGCCTCAGGCTTCTCTGCCTTCCTTTCCATATCTCATCTCATACTACTCTTTCCCATACTCATTATGCTCTAGCTATCATGGCCTCCTTTCTGTTGCTCAATAAGGCTTTTCTTACATCTGGGCTTTTGTATTTGCTATTTCTTCTACTTGGAATTCTTTCTCACTAGTTCTTTCCATGGCTTACTCATTGAGTCCAAATGTCAACTGTGTCTATATTGCCTCCTGCCTTCTTCATCACCTTTTATAGTACTTATTCCAGTATGTGATCCTGATTTGTTTTCTTCTATATTATTTATCTCTTCCATAAGAATGTTAGCTCTAGGAAGACCGGGATTGCATTGGTCTTACTCATCATTTAGTCACCAGTTCCCATTATAGTTTCTAGCACATATTAGGGACTCATTAAATATTTGTTGAATGGATGAATGAAAGCTGATACCTGTAGGAATCAGCCATATAAAGGTAGGAGGCGAGAGCTAAGACCTTAAAATGGGAAAACACTTTCTGTGTTTAAAGAGCTGTACTGATAAAGGGATGAGGCAGGAGTGCGTTGGGCCTTGTAAGTCCTGGCAAGGAGTTTGGGTTTTGTTTGAATTTTAGTGAAAAGATTTTAGTTTAGATTTTTAATGTAATCCAATTTATTTTCCAAAAGATTTTTGGCAGCTCTGTGAAGAGTGGATTAGGGAGGAGAAGACTGGAGGTAGGACATGGGTTAGGAGACTTTTATAGTAGATGAATACATTTGCTTGGATTAGGTTGGTAAAAATGGACATGGGGAAAGATGGAATTGATGTGGGGTTTATTTTGGAGGTGGGCCTGACATGACTTGCTGATGTAAGGAATGAAGAAGTAGAGATGAATCAAGGGTGATCTCCAGATTTCTTGTTTGAGCAACTTGGTAAAAGGTGGTATTATCTATTTAAAAGGGAAATCGGAATGAGAACAAGTTTGGAGGAGACATTAGGAATTGCATTTGGGTTACATTTAAGATACTGATAAGAATTCCACCTGGAAATATCAAGCAGAGAGTTGGATTCCAAATCAGGAATTTAGAGGAGACATTTGGGTTGGGATAGAAATTTGGGAGACTGTCAGCATATAGATGGTATTTAAATCCAGGGCAGTGAGAGATATTACTTAGAGTATGTGGCAAGGAATCTGAAAAAGTCTCAAGACTTGAACTTGGAGAATTTCCAACGTTTAGATGTCAAATGGAGGAGTGGAACTGAAAAGGTCTTGGGGAAGGATTGGCCACAGAAAGAACACCTGGAATGTGTGGTGTCTTGGCAATCAAGGACACATGGGACAGCATGGAAGGATAAACACGTGGCTTCCAATGCATACTGCATTTTCAGAAACGTATACTATGCAAAATGAGAAAAACCTTTAAAGGACAGATGAATGTGCTTGAAGAGTTTTAAAAAGGAAGGATATTAACATTCTTAACAGAAATAAATGATGGCTAGCTAATTACATTAGCCTAGGAGTATAATTATTCTTTGTTTTTATATTATTAGAAATTTTGATTTATGATAAAGTTGGAAGTAATTAATTTTTTAAAGTGTGGCTTGAAGCTGGAAGTAAATCTTTTTTTTTTCACCAGGAGTAATGGTGTTAGTGTCACCTAATGGCAAAATGAGATATTGCATTCATATTTATGTGAGGCCATGAACAAAGTGCCTTTTTCTCTTAGAAAGAGAAAAAGAACATTTCTGGAGGGATTTTAGGCATGGATCAGTAGATTTACCATAGTTACAAGGTCCTGTGTTCTTTAGCTCTGGCCTACTTGTCCTACCCCTGTGTTACATTTATCCCTTTGGTCATTGAGCAGATTGTTTAATATATGGTTCTTTTTTTTCTTTCAGGTTTCAGCTCAAATATTTTTCTTTCAGAGTCCTTTCCTACTACCTTACTTAAACTTGTCCCTACACTCCTTACAGCAACTCTTTGTCACATTAACCTATTTTGTTTTCTTTATAGCCTTTAGAGTGATTTAGAATTACTTTATTTGCTTACTTGCTTCTTTCCTCGCTAGGTCTTTACTCCAGGAGAGCAGGCAACTTGTCTGCTTTATTCATTTGTGTAACTCCAGTGCTGAGTATAGTGTCTGTTATGTAGTATACATGTTGAGTTAAAATTAGTTGTGTGAATATTTCAACTTCTGGAAGTGATAGAGAATGTTGAGTTTCTGTGGTGTAAAATAGAGATCTATCCGTAAAACAGAATTACGCGGTGTTTGATTACTGAAATATTGTTTGCTATATGAATGCAATGTGAAAGCTTTGGCCTTTTTTTTCCCTCCTGCTAATAAATGGTAATGTGTCTGGAAAAGAAAAGATGTTTGGCTTAGAGTGTTGAATTCTATATTAATTGGTAAACTAAAGTGACACAGAAAAAAAATTTTAAGGTACAATACTTGGTCTTGAGGAAATAAATTTTTGGAGGCATTTAGATTTAATTATAAAGTAATTTCAGTGAATGTATTTTTGTTTGTGTGTGAGTTTGTAGGTGCTTCTAGTATCATGCTTAATTATTTCCTCTATTTATTAAAAAGAACAAGAACAGTATTTCTAGGAGAAATATAGAGAGAGTCAAACAGTAGTAAATCTGTTTAGTTGAGATATAGGCGGTTTTGTGTTGTTTTTCAGGAAACAGTATGGGTCTTTTAGTCTGGAAGCTCAGGGTGAAGAGAGTACATTTCCATTATGTGGCCCAGTTCAAGAAGGTAGCCTCCCTAGTTTTGAGATAATTATCTAGCCAGCAGGATTCTTCTTCACATGAACCATTTTTAAAGGCCGAGGATTGATCAGGTTTGTGTTTTTAATCACTAGTTTTTTTGTGTATGTGTTTTTTAAAATAATCCCTGTGGTTTTAACCAGGTGGATATAGGAGAAGAAGTTTGCAGAACTGAAATGGAGGTCAGAGCTTCATTACAGAAGGTTAGTGGGTCATCAGATTCTGTGGCTACACGAAACAATGAAGAATTTGTTTTGGTTCCTCAGCATGCAGATGATACTGCTACAAAACATGACGACAAACCTGAACTGAAGGTATTTTTTTCTTTTCTACAAATGATACTACTTAACTTATTGTTTTTTTTAACTAGGTAAAACTTATTCCAGAGGCTAATTATATGGTTTGTGTATTTTTAAAGTCTTTTGCTTTTGGTTATTTATCTTTTAATTCAGAATTTTGGAAAGAAGGTATTAGAAGGGAAAAAAGAAGAGAAAGGATAATTGTTGAGTTAGACTTAATGATTAAATCTGACATAAATTTAATTTATCTGGACATTTTTGTCTCTCTTACTGCTGGCTTTTAAAAGTTACATAAATAGTTATGTTTTACTTTCACTTCAGAGACTTCTTTATGGTTTTTATGTTTTAAATCAGCTGAGAACATTCTAGTATGTGATTTAACAGTTGACTTGTCTGAATATTTTTTAAGTATATGTCATACTTTTAGTAGTTGAGTTTTTATGTGGATATGGTCCTTTTTCTTTTTCATTTTTATGTTGCCTTTCCTAACTCAAAGGAAAAGAATCATACAAACCCAGGTATACATGCGTGAGAATTGCATAACCACCCTCTAGAAACAGGAATAGAGAAGTTAGTCAAAAGTGCTACATATTGTTTATGACTTTTATTTAATAGTAACTGTGGCATCAAAACTATATTAGTATATCAATCTAATAAATATTAATCTAATAAAATTTTATAAAAATCAGATTATTAAATAACCATTTTACATTATATTGAGGGTATATAGTTTTGTAATTTTATTACAATAATCAATGGCCTTATTTAAATTTATTCAAATATGTATTTAAATAAATGAGTTTATTCAAATATCTGTATGTTAATATTAATGTGTTTAAGACATCATTTATTTACTTAGGCTTTGTGTTTCACCTGCTTTTAAGAAAAAGATGAGTCAACTTAAATGTAAGGAAATTAACAATACTCCTTTTGGCAGCTAGCAAGCAAAATTTCTAAAGAAATCAGAAATATGTTTATGCTATGATAACAAGAAAAATGGCCTTTTAAATGATATTTACAGTAGGCACTGTCTGTTTAAGCTTATCAGTTTTTCCCTGTAAAACACATAAATTTAAGATTACCTGGTTTTTAGAATATGTTCCTAAAAAATAAAAAGAAAGAAACAAGAAAAGGAAATCTCTGTGAGTAATTATGGTCTTAGATCAGATGTAGTTAGAAACTGCCTGAAGTGTTTTCTGAAGAATTCCTTTTCTGAAACTAATAAACCTCCAATTTAGTTGGCTTTATGATTCAGGATTTTGCATTATATCTAGTGAAATTAGGTACAACTGTATAAATTCTTGGTATTTAGTAACTCTGTTTAAATTTTCAGATTGTTTTAATTTCTTCTAGAAATGAATATTTTCATTAAGCTCCAGAACCATAATATGACTGAAACAGAATCTTGTTTTGTCTATAGATAGTTTCTAATGGTGATGAACAATTGGAAAAAGCCATGGAAGAGATTTTGAGAGATTCTGAGAAAGAGCAAAGCAGTCTTCTTGTTGATCGCCAAAGTTCCAGTGAGATTTCAGATCATTCATTTGAGGATGTTTCAGCCAGCCAAACAAATCGTCCATCTCTTCAGTTAATTTTGGATCCATCAAATACAGGTACTGTATTGAACTCCTAGAGACCATAAGAGAAATGGGATAAAGTGATAATGAAAATTTGATAATGAAAATTTTAAGATGAAAATTAGAAAATCCTGTTAGCTTTGTTTTCTAAGATCAGAGCCACCAGCTTTTCAGTTCTGATCAAGAGTTCCCACTTTTGTTCGTATATTTCTGTTTGTACCTCTACCTGTAAAATCAGTCTCAGTGTTCTTTGAGAGCAAGGACTACGTCTGGGTCTTCATTTTACCCCTAGTACTTTGCATGTAGTAGGCCCTCAATAAATACTTATTTAACAAATGAATAAATTCTTGGATATCAGAGAATAGTGTAATATTTCATATGATGTGCCTTTTTACTCAGTTTGACCACAGTTATTTCAAATTATAATTTGTGAAAATTCTAAGTAAAATAGCATATCAACTCATCAGTGTATTAAATAATAAATACATTCATGAATGAGTAGGATTGGTAGTAGGAATACCAACTTGCAAGTCAAAATGGTTTTGATTGCAAGAAAAGCCAAACTAAACCAAACCCAACTTCTGCTTCAGCTGGTTTAAACACGAGAGATGTGGTTTGATCTGGGTTCTGGTAATGTTTCTTTGTAAACTAGTCAGCTTTGATCTTCTCCATGTCACCTTTCTCCTTAACTGGCTCCCTCCACGGTTACAAAGTAGTTAGCAACAGAAATTGATAAGTAAGGGCAGGTGATTTGTTCATGCCTGGTGGCAGAGAGAAGGGCTCTGTTCTTTTATCCATTGAACAAAAGTTATGAGTTTTACTCTGACTGGACCAATGGAACCATTTCCTAATTGTCAGGGGGATGACATGAACTGATTGGTGTGTAGGCCTTGGTTGCATTCAAACTCCTCAATAAGTCACTCTGACAGAAAAGATGCGATTATCCTGAATGGCGTAGGGCATTCATGATACATTTCTGTATGTTGGTGTAGGGTAAGTATAGATATAGGCCAGAGTGCTGCACAATGGGGCCATGATGGCTCTAACTTACTCTAAACACCAAATTTATTCCTAGTGAATCAAATATTTAAATGTGAAAAATAAGCCTATAAGAAGAAAATATTGGAGAATATTTTTGTGTTTGTCAGGGTAGGAAAAGCCAAATCATAAAGGAAAAGAGAGTTATATTTTAGTAGATGAAAATTAAATCTTCTGAATGAGAAAGGTACCATAGTAAATATGGTTAAATGACAGGCTAGGAGAGAAGATATTTGCAATGTGTTGAGGGTCTCCAAGAACACCCCCTGGTTTGATGATTCTTATAAAGACTCGTAGGTCTCAGTGTATAGTCCATACTCATGGCGAGATTTAAGTTTAAGGGGACTTAGGCTATATATATATTTTTTTTTTTTTTTATTTTTAAAAATATTTTAATAAAATACAAGATTGGAAACAAACTTTACAAAGTGTTAATTTTTGTTAGTTCTTGATTAAGGGAACATGAGACATTATATTATTCATTGTACTTTGCTTTATCTTTTGAATTTCTTAAATCCCCACAAAACCCAAAGCATACAGGTACCAGCATTCGTATAATTAAGTTATTTTTTAGTTAATGTATTAATCAAAGGGAAGGAATACCTTTTCTAATGTAGCTCTGATGGGTTCTTGGAATCAATTATCCTTTGCAGTGACTTAGATAATATGATTCTTATTTCTGAGCATATTTGATAGGGACCATGTGTACTTTTTTGTGTTTTCAATAACCATTACACTAAATACATTTTAAAAAATATATCTTTCACTGAAGGTCTTGGTGAATAAGAAGAATTTCCTTTGCTTTATAAGTAAGTTTTAGTATTCTCTCCTAGTTATGTATTTTTGGTTTTCATTTTCAATAAAAAGACGTGCTGTAATCTGAATGTGTCCTCCCCAAAATTCGTATGTTGAAATCCTGACCCCTAAGGTGATGGTATTAGGAGGTGGAGACTTTGGGAGGTGATTAGGTTATGAGTACGGAGCTCTCATGAATGGGATTAATGCCCTTATAAAAGAGACCTCAGAGAGCTAGTTTATCCCTTTCACCATGTGAGGACATAGTGAAAAGATGCAATCTAGAAAGTGGTCTCTCATCAGACACTGAATCTGCCAGTGCCTTCATCTTGGATTTCTCAACATCCGGAACTGTGAGAAATAAATGTCTACTGTTGATAAGCCACCTAGTTTGTGGCATTTTGTTAAAGCAGCCTGCATGGACTAAGACACCACATTTCAGCTGCCTATTCATAGTTGCAATCAACACAGTTCTTGCTGACAGAATTGTTTTGGTTGGTTTAAAATGACACATAACTTCAATGGCAAAGAACTGTCTAGAGAGTATTTAGGTTTAAATGGTGTAAAATGAACATTAATGGTATGTTGTTTGCCTGTTATAAAACTGGAAAGGGGCCGGCCCGGTGGCTTAGTGGTTAAGTGCGCACGCTCTGCTACTGGCGGCCCAGGTTCGGATCCCGGGTGCGCACCGACGACGCACCGCTTCTCCGGCCATGCTGAGGCCGCGTCCCACGTACAGCAACTAGAAGGATGTGCAACTATGACATACAACTATCTACTGGGGCTTTGGGAGAAAAAAAAAAAAAAAGGAGGATTGGCAATAGATGTTAGCTCAGAGCTGGTCTTCCTCAGCAAAAAGAGGAGGATTAGCACGGATGTTAGCTCAGGACTGATCTTCTTCACAAAAAAAAAAAAAACACAAAACTGGAAAGATGGGAGCTTTTGTTCAGACATCATGGTAACTTGGTTTTTGTCATTTGGTGATCTTATATCCTGGCTACTTGAATTCAACTCTTAACAGGAAATCTTTGCTAGTTTACTGCAATTTACTAAAATACTGTTTGGATATACAGATGAGTCTTCTCTCTCATGCTGTTTGTTCTTTGAGCACTTTAAAGATATTATTCTGCTGTCTTCTTGTCTCCATAGTTTCTGCTGAGAAATCTACAGTCCTATTGTAGGAGTATTTCTTTACTCCTATCTGTAACATGCTGTGTTTCTCTGTCTACTTTCAATATTTTTTTCATTATCTTTGCTTTTCAGCAGTTTGATTATGTGGATGTGGTTTTCTTTGAGGTTATTTTTGTTGAGGTTCACTGAGATTCTTGAGTCTGTTAATTTATGTCTTTCACCAAATTTGGGAAGTTTTCAGCCATTATTTCTTAGAAATATTTTTTTCTGCACTAATCTCTTTCTCTTCTCCTGGCAGACAGTTTTTTCCCTCCAAGTTTTAGATGCGTGAGGCACTCTCTTCTCCCCCTCCCCACCTTCCATTTGCAGTGCAGCTCCATTACTGGGGCTGGCCTTGTGGTAGAACTGAGAGAGAAAAAAGGAAGAGAGGAAAAAAACCAAAAACAAGTTATAATTCTCCAAACACTGTTGTTTGCAGGGACTCCCTTCTGTCCTTTGGCCAGGAAGATTGGATTTCTGTCAGAATTTTGTTGTTCACTGCCCATTTCTACAACTTGGGTTGCCTTTGGGTCAAATCTAGGAGATAAAGGATGAAAAAAAAAATAGGAACCCCAACACTATACTGGTGGTTCTTCAAGTTTTGACTCTCTCTCCAATATGTCTATTATTGTTTCCTTTTTTTAAAAAGAATCCTCAAGTAGTTATTTTTTATGTTCTGTCTAGTGTTTTCAGTTAAGAGGTATAAGCTGTAGCAGACTTCTTACTCAATTTGACTGGTTCTGTTTGAGCATCTTTAGTTCTGCCAGAAAGTAAGGTGGTGAGGTTGCATGTTTTAGTATAATATTTAGAAGCTGCAGTGGGGAGGTTGAGAATGGCTTTTGTGAATTATTTATTAATATCCTGTAAGCGGAATCCTGGTAATGAGAATTTGAACATGCTGCAAGGATCTAGTTTGGGTGAGACAGGCCTGCTTAATTGTGTGCAGCATGGATATGGGTAACAAGGGAATAATTGGAGACTAGCTGATTGTGGGTTTTAGGTGGGGATGGGAGAGTGGCAAAAGGAGAGTTTTATACTACCTGATACATGCAGATAGATACTCTCTAACCACAATTGGGTCTTTGCTACATTCTGTGCTTAGAATTAAAGTGAACAGTTTTTGTTTTGTTTTTTTTTAAAAAAAGCTTCAGTGCATGGTTGTATATCCTAGTTGTTAATTGCTTCTCTTATGTGAGCCGCCCCCATTGTATGACAACCATCAGATGGGTGGTGTGGTTCCACGACCGGGAAACAAACCCAGGCTGCAGCAGTGAGAGCGTCGAATCTTAACCACAGACCACCTAGGCTGGCTCAGTTTTTTTTTTTTTTTTTTTAAAGAAACTCATTAATGGAAAGGGGAGAATTGGGGGAAGCAATCATAGGCTCATTCACCAAAATAATTATTTTGAGGAAGAAATTTCCATTGGAATATTTACGTAGTTCATAGAAGCCAGCAAGCCAGGAAGGAGGAAAATAAGGAGTTTGACTTTTGTTGCTATTGGTATAAGATGTAACATCTTAACATTGTTTACTTTTGCTTAGGAAGATAGACTGCTTAATGTAATAAATTTGGTGCTATGCAGGATCCTTTACAGCCAAGAGAAACTTTTAACTGATTTTAGTTTTATTTAATCCTCATTAATTGTAGGCTAATTCACACTGTCTTTAGTGTATTTTTTTCTCCTTATTGTTCTATATCATTTGAACTCCATATTTTTGATTTTTTAAAATGTAAAGCTTAGAATTTTTTTTCTCTAAAGAAGTTATAGCTAAGTAACATAATACTTTCAGAGATTTGAAAGTACAAAATAGCCAATTCCAGAACTCTGAATTAAGATGTAGAATAAACATTAAAAGAAATGAAAACACAGAGAGACATGAATTTTGTTTGTAATTTTTCATTCGTTTTTGGGCAGTGGGCGAAATTATACTGTGAAGTTTTGTGTTAACTTTTGAGTGTTTATTTTTTTTTCTTCAGAAATTTCTACACCCAGACCATCTTCTCCAAGTGGATTACCTGAAGAAGATAGTGTTTTATTTAACAAACTGACCTACTTAGGATGTATGAAAGTTTCTTCCCCACGTAACGAGGTGGAGGCTTTACGGGCAATGGCAACTATGAAATCTTCCAGTCAGTACCCCTTTCCTGTTACTCTATATGTGCCAAATGTTCCAGAAGGTTCTGTGAGGTAAGCTGTAATTTTTTTTTCCCCTTAGACACATATGAAATTTTTTGGGTGGTGGCGATGATATTATATCATAACTCAGGCCTAGGACTTACTGTGAATTCAGTTTTACTCTGTAGACACGTAAACATGTTTAGGCTTAGATTGTGTTCCTTATTTGGAAGGAGAATTTGCAGAGTTATACTTAGAATATTATAAATGGAAATATAACTGTAAAAATACCTGTAATTTGTGTTTCTGTCTTCTGAAGGAGCATAAAAACCTGCCTTCACCTTGTCATTGTAGCAATGTTTCAAAAAACTCAAGTGACTCCTAGGTTTTAAGCTCTTTACATCAGACTGGAAGGAAGCAAAATGGCCTTTTCTCTTCTGCTTAATTGGGAATAATATTTAATGTCATCTGAACTTTGAATTTCTTTAAATGTAAATCAGATAATGTTCTTCTCCTACATTCAGCCCTCCAGTGGCCCCCAGTCACACTTGTGATTATATTCGAAATCTTTGTCGTGTCTGGCCATCGATTACCTCCTGCTTTGGCCTGATCTTCTACCCCTCTTCTCTCTCTGTCCCTCTTGCTTGCTGTCTCCCTCTCTCACCCTTTTTCTACATTTCTTCACTGCATTCCAGTCATAGTAGCCTCTTTGTTCTTTCTCAAACCCAGTTGTGATTCCTACCTCAGGGCCTTTGTATAGTCTCTTTCCTTTGCCTAAACAGTCTTTCCTTCGTTTTCTAGTGGCTTTTTTGCCTCTTTCCAATTTCACCTCAAGAAACATTTTATCAAGAGGAAACTCCTTTGATCATATCATGTAACTATCCTTCTCTTTCCCCTTACTGAGCCTTTTTTTTTATTCATAGCACTCTTCCTTGCTATTATATTATATATTTATTTGCTTATTCATTTATTGTCTGTCTTCCTCACTAGAAGGAGCAGGTTATTTGTATTTTTCCCTGCTGTAGCTTCAGTGTCTAGAGCAGTATCTGGTGCATAGCAGGTTTTCAGTAAATATTTGCTAAAGGAACAAATAAATGAACCAGGTCTAGGAAATTAGGTTAGATATGTCCTGAACCTGTAATATTCCCTGAAGGCTGATTTAATCTTTTTTCAAATCCTCTCTGATTTGCCTCATTCTCCAAAGTTTAGAATGTGAGAAAACGTTAGCTAGGTTCTAAGTACCAAAATAATAGCAGTATAAATTTACAGGGTTTTGGGGCCGGCCCCGTGGCTTGGTGGTTAAGTGCGCGCGCTCCGATGCTGGTGGCCCGGGTTCGGATCCCGGGCGCGCACCGAGGTACCACTTCTCCGTCCATCCTGAGGCCGAGTCCCACATACAGCAACTAGAAGGATGTGCAGCTATGACATACAACTATCTACTGGGGCTTTGGGGGGAAAAATAAGTAAATAAAATCTTAAAAAAAAAAAAATTTACAGGGTTTTGGTAAAAATGCTTTGAATTTTTCAGGAAAGGGTTTTGTAGCTATATTGTTTGTATGCTATCTCTTAAAAATGTTAAAATTCATTTTATCTATTTAGTTTCAAAGTTCCAAAGACACCTTGACAAAGACTTAGTATTTTGACTTGCCTCTCTGTTCCTGGTGGGTACCCCCTTGGTTTCATCATTGAAGATCCTGAAGTAGTGTTGAGTTTTTAGAACAATCTAGGGTTTAGGATTTGTAGAGGGAAAGTTAGACAATTATTTTCTCCTACATACCACAAACTCCTTTTACCTTTTAAATTCTGTTGTTAAGTTCATCTTTGGAACCACTCCAACCTTTTTTGGCGTAAAAGAGGTCTTAGTTGGACAATGACCTGGGGCGTGGATAAACTTACAGGTGCTGCTCTAAATAGAAATGAACTCTCCAGGGATGGTCTGTGCTCTTCTGTACTGGCATGCCTTTTGCCATAACAGGACGAGACTAGCATTTATGAATGGGTGACATAGATTTTACCAGGCAACAGATACTTGGTTTTGGGTGTAAGTAAATTGGATCATAGGAAACAGAAAAATGAAGTCATTGTCAAAAGAAGGTGAAGAATTTGTGTGTTTGTATATATATACACAAACACACATATATATATGTAGCAGGAATATGAAGATAATTTGTTTTCTTGCATTATTAGTGCTGGTTTATTTTTGTAATTTTAAGATAACTGTGTTGGGGCAAGCCCAGTGGTGCAAGCGGTTAAGTGCGTGTGCTCCGCTGCAGTGGCTTGGGGTTCACTGGTTCGGATCCAGGCACGCACCAACGCTTGGCTTGGCAAGCCATGCTGTGGTGGCGTCCCATATAAAGTGGAGGAAGATGGGCACGGATGTTAGCCCAGGGCCAGTCTTCCTCAGCAGAAAAAGAGGAGGATTGGCAGATGTTAGCACAGGGCTGATCTTCCTCACCAAAAATAAAAAAAAGATAACTGTGTTAATATGTTATTGGCTTAGTGAAACTGTTTCTGTTTGTTCTTTGATAGTTAATGTTTTATCTCATTTTTCGTCCCTGTTCTGCAGAATCATAGACCAGTCTAGCAATGTAGAGATAGCATCTTTTCCAATCTATAAGGTGTTATTCTGTGCACGTGGACACGATGGGACAACAGAGAGCAATTGCTTTGCGTTTACAGAGAGTTCCCATGGTTCAGAAGAGTTTCAGATACATGTTTTCTCCTGTGAAATTAAAGAGGCAGTAAGTATGATATATTGTAGCAGTTTGCTTTAGAGATGAATTAGGATATTATTTTTGAACCCTAATCTCATTGTCATATAAATTAGCATGTATGACCATATACCGTATTACATAAATTTGCAGTATGTTTCTAAAGAGAAAGTTAATATTTGTAATGGCATAAAACTGAATATGGAAAGCTGAATCTGATAACTGTATGCTCTAAAGTGGTATTGTAGATAGGGCACTCTCAGCTTAACAGATGGGACAGAAAAATCCCACTTGATGAGCTGTCCTCCCACCTCACCATGGTAGTAATTACTTAGGCTTAGAAAGGAAGATATTTTTGCACATCTTTTATTATTTTGCCCAAGTCGATTCGTCCATGTGATTTTTAAAAAGTGCCTGTAACAATGCTTGTTTCTCTGCTGTGCCTGATGGTGGCATATTGCTTTCACTTAGGTATTATACTAAGACAGTTTTATAGATCTCTGTGGTTTTGACCTGTGATTATTTGTTGTATGCATTCACTCAGAGGCTGGCTTTTGCTCTGTAGAACTGGCCTAATGAAAAATACAAATGCTCACACGTAGCAGGGGTATCAACTTGTAATCCTTTGAAGATGCCAGTAAGTTTCTCTTAGCTATCATTAAGTAGTGGTTTATCCTGAAACTGGAGAAGTAGTTCAGAATCAAACAGATGTTAAATACATGGGGAAATTGCCTTCTTTTTTGTATCTATTGAGTTCTCCCCGAATTAAAAATAAGTTACACTTTTAGAAGTTTAGTACTTACAACCATTTCAAAGGCATTTATAAATGGGATTGGACGAGCAAGGTCTCAGGTGTGGTTGCTTTTGGAAACATATATTGTCAGCAGAAAATGCTGAAAGCAGTTATTCTATTTCTTCTTCACCATGAAACATAAACCATTGTATTAACAGTGGTTCAAAGAGTTTTTTTCTGGCTACAGCATGGGAACTCATAGAAATGTAGATTTCTGTGTTTTGGATACAAAGCATGAGTGGTATGTCAATTCCTATGCCCTGGTGATTAATTTTATTTACACTAAAATGAACTTGCATAGACACACATAATTTAAATTGTAGCCATAGAAGTTGTCTGCCAAAAACCATGCCTGTGTAAGAAGTTCAAGTTTGGTTTTTTGTTTTTTTAGACAGTTCTGAATCTCTTTTATCTCAACATTTATATATTTATATATATACTGACTGCTAGGCCAAAAGGTGTGATAGATAGGAGAGTGAATGAGTACAAGTGTGCCTGGCACATAGGAAGCAGTGAATATAAACATGTTGAAAGCATATGTTGTGTTTGTGAATGAGGGGATCTATTTCTGATCCTTACAACTCCACTACAGAGGTGGGGAAGCAGATGGTAGAGTCCTGGCTTTTCGTGTTGGCAGCCAACATTTAACATACCCGTGTGGTTTCTGGATAATTGGTGCTCAACAGCAAGGAAATAAACCTTGAAGAACTGGAGAACCTGCTGCTTGGAGAGGCAGAAACACTGCTGCAGAAAGAAATTGAAAGGGACCTAGCTGCAAGCACTTTTCATAACTATGACGGTACGAAACTTTCTTTTGGATTATAGCATCCACTTGTTTATGGGTGGGGGAAGTATTTCTCATTTTTCAGAGGTTCAACAGTGGGTAAGCAGTGGACAAAACTGTGCGGAATTCTTGGCCTGACCATTTTGGATGTGATATTATATAGTGTTAATTATATTTCTAGAGAAGATCTTTGGTACACTGCAGATTGTAATAAAGTGACGTCCGTGTTTATTTAATTTTTTTTAGAGTACATTTTTCAAAGTGTTACATTATGGGACACCGGTGGTAAAATTAATTGTTTGGAGGAGAAATACATGACAATTGTCATTAAAGTTTATTATGAGAGATCATTTCTAAATGAAAAATAACCCAGCCTGAATACTATAGAGCTTATGCCGGGCACTGTGCTAAGCATTTACTTGATACCCGTAACATCCCTATTTATTTAGACTAGTGGTCTTATGCTCCTCTTTGCCTGAAGCAGTCCTAGTGTATGCTTATTGTCCAGATGTATTATTAATAGCACTCCATTTTATTCGCATAAGTATTCTGGTTTGATGGATAAATTGTATAGTTACCCTTTGTTTATACCAAGGCTAAGAGAATAGATGATAGAGCTGGGTTTCAAATGGAAGTCTGTGACTCTGAAGACCCATATAATTTTCAGTAACATCTTTCCTATTGCTTAAATATTATAAGCAGCAAATGTGGATTTTTGTCTTTCAGTTATGCTTTATAAAGGGATTTATCAGTCATATAGCTTGCATTCCAACTACCTATGGGTTTTACTCATGCCTTTTACAGAAGATGTCCAACATCTTCCTCTCTCCCCTCAAAAAATAATTATCCTTTTAATTAATCTGAAGTCTTTTAGTTGCATTTACTGATTGTCTGGTTACCTGGTTCCCAGACGTTTCTTGATCTGTGGTAAAGGGACAAGTTTAGTCTTTAGTATTTGGGTCTTTTTTGATCAGCACAAACAGTTGGCAAAGATAGCTCAGAAACAGGTAGCAGACGTTGTTACTGCTTAACTATGTACTGTGCAGGAATTTCACTAATTTATTTGTTTTCCATTGTTTGCAGAGTCCCTGGATGAAATCTGAAGAAGTTTATCGTTAAAGTTAAAGGCAATGGGCTGGCCCCGTGGCTTAGTGGTTAAGTGCGCCCACTCCGCTACTGGCGGCCCGGGTTCGGATCCTGGGCGCGCACCGAAGCACCGCTTCTCCGGCCATGCTAAGGCCGCGTCCCACATACAGCAGCTAGAAGGATGTGCAACTATGATGTACAGCTATCTACTGGGGCTTTGGGGAAAAAAAAGGAGGAGGATTGGCAACAGATGTTAGCTCAGAGCCCGTCTTCCTCGGCAAAAAGAGGAGGATTAGCGTGGGTGTTAGCTCAGGGCTGATCTTCCTCACACACACAAAAAAAGTTAAAGGCAAGAAGACGTCTTCTCAAACAGGAGTAGCAGCATGGCTGCCACTACCAGCTGTCACTGTGATGCTCTTATTTCACCATAAAATCCTATAAGCAGCAGTCACCAACAGTGTTAGAGGGGAAGCCCAGTGAGGGTGACAGCTTTGTTGGATCTGTGATACAAGAATTAGGGGTTCCCACAGAAGGGTTAGGACACGTTTAACTTGTTACCCTGGATATTCTTCTGAGGACTCTGCTGGAGTGGATCTCGATGGTCTGTGGCAAAAGAGTTGGGGAGTCCAGCTGGAAGAACCTTGATGCCAATGATCTTTGTACAGGGAGAATGATGTGCTGGGTTTCTGCTGAAGAATTGCAGACAAAGCGGAATATCAGAAAGCATACTGAAAGAAGCCAAGAGGCACCTATTCTTGTGGCACCTTTATGGATATATTATACAAAACTGTTTTTCAAGATACTTTAAAAGGCTTAGTTGACTTTCTTTGAGAATTTATTTCTACTAGTCAGTGTAACCATTTTCTTTAAAACAAATTTTGATGTTTGTTGTTTGTATGTTTTAACATACTTACCATCACTAGCAATTCTCAGTGTTGTATTTTAGAAGCACGGTTGTTATCCTCTAGTGTTAAAGACATTCAGAGGTATCAAATATCAAGGGCATCATTGGGAAGATCTTTATTCTTAATGCACTGGTTTTTCTTGGGGTTGCTGATATGCCACTATATAATAGAAAACCTTATTTCTTGCATGGAAAATATTCTAAACAGATATTTATTTATATATTTTAGCAAAATGCGTTATTTTGGAAATTAATTCAGAAGTTATGTTGTTAGGGTTTTCCTTGAATAAATTTTTATAATTTTTAAAAAGTTGCTTGTGTGATGCCTCTTATTTTCCTTTCAGTGAGTAATATATTTGAGCAAGTTGTTTTAACAGTTTTAACACATATCTTTCTGGGTATCGGTATAGAATGATTTTTCTATGTTTATTTCTTAGGTGAACATTTTCTTTTTATTTGGTGTTTTTAAAAGAGTTGATTCTCTTTCACCAATATTAGTGAGAAGGCTTTATCTTGGAAAAATTAGCTATGTTATTTATTTTCAGTGAATACCTTTTTGTTTAATAGCATTTTTTGGACTGTTAACATGTAATACATATTTCAGAATTTGGAAAATACTGAAATAAAAAAGAAAATAAAAGTTACTCAGAATTCCACCAGGGTTAAGATTTTGGTGTATCTCCTTTCCACATATCTACATGTGCCCTCCTCCCCACTTCTTCAAAAACATCAATAACAACAACAACCACCCCAACAGATAGTTTTGTGTTAATTAGTGCTTTCTATAGGTACTGCCTTCTGGGGAAAAATTGTACTGTATTATTTGTCAATAAACCTTTACCTTCTGCAAAAAAAATGCCTATTCTAGATTATTTGTGACATGTATAGAAGTGTTTGCTGTGGTATGTGTTTTTAATTTTCTTTTCATGATGTAATTGGTTACCAAATTTGTTCCAGTAACTACAGACATTGATAATCATTGTTTCTAAAGCTGCTCTACCTTACCAATGCTTGGATCACCATTCCAGCTTATTCACAGACTCTAGAGTTCACAAATGATTTTAACCTTGTTGTTGGAAATAGCAACTTTTAAGACATAGTCAGGATTAAATACAGTTTGATTGCTGTTAATGAAGCTAGTATACTGTTGAGTTCTTCCTGCAAAAAGAGAGAAAGGTGTAGTCTGATTTTTTTCCCCCCATCATTCTCTACCACTCTGGCTCAGCCCCATATACTTAGCCTTTTAAAAAAGAAGTTCCTGAGCCTTGCCATCTACTTTAGAATTTGCCAAGTTCTTTGACTTTTTTGGTGTGGCCTGATGTGGCAGTCTTGGTGATAGCTTTGGCACAAAGGAAATGAAATAGAAGAAGATATGGGAGAGGAGGAAAAAAGAATAAATATGGTTGAGGTTTGACTCCTATTAAAAATTACGTACAGGGGCGGGCCCCGTGGCTTAGCGGTTGACTGCCCGCGCTCTGCTACTGGCGGCCCGGGTTTGGATCCCGGGCGTCCACCGAGGCACCGCTTCTCCAGCCATGCTGAGGCCGCGTCCCACGTACAGCAACTAGAAGGATGTGCATCTGTGACGTACAACTATCTACTGGGGCTTTGGGGAAAAAAAAAAAGAGGAGGATTGGCAATAGATGTTAGCTCAGAGCCGGTCTTCCTCAGCAAAAAGAGGAGGATTAGCATGGATGTTAGCTCAGGGCTGATCTTCCTCACACACACACACAAAAATTACGTACAGATATGTTATTTCACGTATAATGTTTTCCTAAAAATATCCTAAAGTTGAATATGTAAAAAGTAAACAATAGACTGCACATTTTTATTTAGGAAGTGGGGAGTATTCAAAGAACTAACAGTAGTTTAAACTCCGTATTTACCTTTTACCTTGTAGGCATAATCTTCAGTGAGTTATTTCTAGCATTCTTTGGTTCTGTTTTCTTCTATATCACTTAAGTTATTGAACTAAGTCAAATATGTATACATTGAGGCTAAATATTTCTGATTTTGGCTTATCTAATGATTCCTTCTCACTCACCCCAAGCGCATTCAACTTACATTTGCTGGACTGTAAGCTCCATGTTCACTGCTGCATCCCTAGCACTGAGAATAATACTTAGTACACAGAAGGTGCTCAGAAAATATTTGTTGAACAAATGAGTGAATTTATCATTGTTTTAATTGTATAAGATTGAGGCCTACAGCTTTTAATATCAGTCCTTTGCCACTTTTATTGTTTTTACTCATTTATATAAAATTACAATGGGATAACACATTAAAATGTTTAAAAAATTTTACAAGCACTGAAATACGATGGTACTGCTGAAATTTAACTTGAGGCCGGCAGGCAGCATTCTTATACAGTTAAAAGTGTGTAAGTCAGTTAATTTAAGAAACTATTAATTTGGCATTAGAAAGGCAGTTTAGGATAATCATTGATTAATAGATGTAAGTATGGCTATTGGAAATTTGAGGACCACTTGTTTTTGAATGTGATAGACTGTGTGTATGAAAAAAGGAGAATATGTGGATATAATAAAAATAGAAAAATGAGGAAAGACCCCCTACTTTAAGAAATTCTGTTAAAAGTACTGATGATTGCTCTTGTTTCAAGCAATTTACAAAATATTGTAGTCCTAGACTAATATAATTCAATGAATAGTTAGAATTCACTTTATCTAAAGTGAAGGATTTGTTAATATTCCGAGAAGTCTCTTGTACCTCCCAACATGAGGTTTTGAGAATATGACCTTTGTTAAACTGTTCTTATTTCATGTTGTTTTTATTGTTCACCTCATGGGTGGCCTGAGAGATTTGGAAGGTCTTTTGAGCTTCGAGCTTACAAGTTTGAGATGGTATGATGCTTCTTTTGGAACTAAGGAAGAGAATAACTTCTGGAGGAGTGTGGGATTTAGAGCACTTCTTCACTTTAGGAGACGAGTAAAAGCCACTGAGATATATATATATATTTTAATACTAATGAAATAGATAAGACCGTTTCAGCATTCATTCTGGGAATCCTGCAACACATTTATACCACAACAACATTGAGTAACAACTCTGGAAGCTCTTTAAATCATATTTTCTTATTGCTAAAACCAGGATTCGCTTTATTCTATGCCTTAGTCTCTAGCCTTCTGAAGCTGAGGGAAGTGAAAGAGAAATTGACAACTTGGGCTAAAACCTTGTTTGTGTGTGTTCATTGGGAAGATTTAGATACCAGCATCATTCTAGTAATTATCTTAGGATTCATTCATTGCAATTTAGTATATTCTGAGGCCTTGAAACATCTAGAAATAAGTATAGCTTCTTTTGTGAACTGAAACATTTTTGTTACTGTGCTTAAATGCCACATTCAAAGAAGCAAATGATATACACACATGCTTGACTATATATACTATATTATAAACTATATAATATATATTATAAACTATGTATATGTATGATATATATGTATCTGTTGAGACTATATTTACTTTATCTGCCAAAGAAAATTGTGATCATGCAAAGTTATAGATTCAAGAATTAGGAGATAAGGATATTAAAATGCAGTAAAAACTTTTGTCTAATGGTATTTCCATTTTTATTCTTTTAGGTAAGCAGAATTTTATATAGTTTCTGTACAGCATTCAAACGTTCTTCCAGACAAGTGTCGGATGTTAAAGACTCAGTTATTCCTACCCCTGACAGTGATGTGTTTACCTTCAGTGTCTCCTTGGAGGTAAAAGAAGATGATGGAAAAGGAAACTTTAGGTGAGGTTATTTAGAAAGAATAAAAATTGATATTGTGCCTGAAATATAATATTCATTAATATAAAGTCTTCAGAAACTATACAGTGTTGGTATAAAGTTTTAAAATGATAAATAAATGTTTGGTGAATGAATATGTTCTACTTTTCTCATGCTTTTCAGATATTTTATGTAAATGATTTTCTTAATATTTAAAAATACTGATATTTATTAGAAAATTTAGTAAAATAATAAAAGTAGAATAAAAAGCTATAGTCTTGTCAGCCACAGACAATCCCTTTTAATATTTGATTTATTCCCTTTGTTTATTTCTAGGGGATATTTTTCTACAATTGTATATATGCAGTATAATTTTTTTCTTTTACCTTTTATGATATAAAAAATTTTTCATTAAAATATTCTTAATTAAAATCATTTTTGATGATTACCAATAGTATGTTGTGTGGTTTGACCATCATTTAATTAATTGTTTCCTTCCATTGTATATTTAGAATGTTTTTCTCAAGTTCAAAAATACATTATAGGAAACAGTTATACTTTTTAACCATCACCTGTGTGCCTTAACTGTGCCTTTAATTCTAACAATAATTGTTAGGTAGGTATTTTATCTCTTTTTCACAGATACAGAAGTTGAGTCTTATTTCAAATAAGTTGCTCAAGGTGTTTTTCCTTTTAAGATAAGACAACCTATATTTTAGACATTTATTGTTTTATTGAATTAATTCTTAAGAATAGTCAGTCTGGTCTAGGCTGAATTTAACTTGCCCCAATCTATATCTGTTTGTTCATCCTTTATTTATATTTACTTGGACGTGTCGCAGTCATTTCAAATTCTAGATATTTAAAAGGACGCTCTTCTCACTTTGTTTTGCCTTGGGTTTCACTATGTTAAAGGCACTCATGGATGGCCACACAACCAGCTAAATCGGAAATGTGACAGTCTTAAAAAATAATTAAACCATATTCCTAAACTTTTTAAATTTAAAACTAAAATTCAAAATGATGTCATTTTAGAAATCTTGTTTTTAACCTTGGTTAGAGATAAAATATAAGGCTCTTGTAAATCCCATTTAAAACTTAATAGCAACTCTATTTTGCTGAGTATAAAATTTGTGGTTTGTTACTCTGGCAAGATGAGAGTTTAGTGCATCTTAAGAATAAGGGTGGTGTTGCTTCAATACTTTATCTCATTCTAACTTTGGAATAGATTATCTTATTTTATTGTATTAATTATTGTATTGGTAATTCCTGCTCTTTTTGCATCTTTCAGTCCTGTGCCTAAGGATAGAGATAAATTTTATTTCAAGTTAAAGCAAGGAATAGAGAAGAAGGTTGTGATTACAGTGCAGCAACTTTCTAACAAAGAATTAGCTATTGAAAGGTAAGCAGCTTGCTCCTAAATGTTATCAAAAACTTGTGTTGACATTGTTACTGTATTTTAAGAGATGTACTATTGACTCTCAGCTGTCTTTTCACCATACTTGAGTTTCTCCATTTAAAAATGAGAATGAGGGGCGGCCCTGTGGCTTAGTGGTTAAGTGTGTGCGCTCCGCTCCTGGCGGCCCGGGTTCGGATCCCGGGCGTGCACCGACGCACCGCTTCTCCGGCCATGCTGAGCCGCGTCCCACATACAGCAACTAGAAGGATGTGCAGCTATGACGTACAACTATCTACTGGGGCTTTGGGGGAAAAAAAAAGGAGGAAGATTGGCAATAGATGTTAGCTCAGAGCCCGTCTTCCTCAGCAAAAAGAGGAGGATTAGCACGGGTGTTAGCTCAGGGCTGATCTTCCTCACAAAAAAAAAAAAAAATGAGAATGAAAATCAAAATGGTTTCCTCATTTAAATAAGTTAGATGTAACTGGTTCATTGAAAATCTCAATTGATGAGGGAAAGAAACATGAAATGTCTTCATTTTTTCAGTAATAACTGCTTCAACCCTGTTTGTTCACATTTCTTTTTCCTGCTGTCCATCATTTACATATAGATCAGATACCTCAAATTCTCATTCATCTTTGATTATTAAAAAGTCCATTTAGTTACTGGGATTTCATAAACTTAAAAGTCACATACATCGTTTAAGTATATAAATACGTACACACACATACATATATGTGTGTGCATGCATTTATATATTTATGTATATATTTGACCATATAAAAACGAAACAAATCTTGTAGGACAGAAGATACCATAAACAAAGAATAACAAATGATAATTCTGTAAAAAATATTTGTAATGTAAATGACAGATGAAAGGTTAATACACATAAATTTCTTAACAATTGGCAGGAAAAAAGGAGAAAAACAAGAGTATAAATAGACAAATCACAGGAAAGCTGTTCACGTGGCTAACAAACATATGTAAAGATGTTCCAATTCACGAATAGACGGAATTGTAATTAATGTAATAGTAGGATATCAGATTGGCAAAAGTAACATGTAGAGCTGATGGGGATCTGTGGAAAAGGGGAACGTGTGTGTATATCGTTTTTGAAAAGCAATCTGGCAACATTTATAAAGATAAAAAAATACCTATAATTGGACATATTAGTCCCATTCTAGGGAATCTGTCCTGTTGGAAATGAAAGTACACTAAGGACATGTTTTCAAGGATATTTGTTACAGTGTTGTTTATAGTGGCAAAAAACTGGAAATAAAAACAAATACCTATTCACTTGGCTTCAAGGAGTGGGAGACATTGGCGATCATCACCAGAGAAAGAAAAGCCTGTTCATGAAGGCTGCGGTCCACTATGACCGCTCCCTCTCCCCGCCACATTCACTAGACGGGGATGCAGGTGGGGCCAGTTGAGGTGGTGGCTGATGGCATCATGACCACCTCAGTCCCTCTAAAATGTAGGAGGAGGTGTCTGGCGCCCGGTTATCTGCAGCTTTCGTTAGAATGTCAGGTGGTGGGCCGGCCCCCTGGCTTAGTGGTTGGGTGCGCGCGCTCCGCTGCTGGCGGCCCGGGTTCGGATTTCCCGGGCGCGCACTGACGCAACGCTTCTCCGGCCATGCTGGGGCGGCGTCCCACATACAGCAACTGGAAGGATGTGCAGCTGTGACGTGCAACTATCTACTGGGGCTTTGGGGGAAAAATAAATAAATAAAAAAAAAAAAAAAAAAAAAAGAATGTCAGGTGTTTAGCTCCACTTTGTTCCCATCTTTGGGTCCTACTGCCAGTGTCCAGATAACAGAAAAAAAGTTCGTTCAGCATCTTGGTACAGTGATGCGTGCGTGTTGTTTTAATTGTTTTTGAAGTTTGACCTTATAGAAAAACCATGTTTCATCAATTTTAAGATGCACATGTTTTCATATTTAACATCTCTGAAATTGTGGTGTGTTTAACAATTGATGGCATCTTATAATTATAGTTATCTTTTTTTCCCTTTCTTACTGGTATAAAAAATAATTGTGAATCTTAAAATTGGTGGCTTCTTAAAATTGATGAAAAATAGCTGAAGATTAAGGGCATTGTTGATTTTGGATATTTTAGTTATTAAAGAATGATGATGAGATTTTAATTTTCTTTTTTGCTAACAGTAAGTACAGCAATCTTTTAATCTTTTTATTTTGAAGTAATTTCAAACTTACAAAATAAAACTGGTAAAATTTACTAAGTAAAACTTGTACAGAGAATACCTGTATTTACTCAGAATTACCTATTGGTGACATTTTACTTCATTTGCTTTGCACCCACTTTGTCCATCTCTCAATTCCTCTTCTCTCTCGCTCGCTCTCTTGCTCTCTGTCTCTCTCTCGCTCTCTCACTCTCTCAATCTTTCTCTCCCTACCTGCAGACACACACACACACACACACACACACACACACACACACTATTGTTTTTTTAAACAATTTAAGAGTAAGTTACATACATCATGGCATTTTATCCTTATATACTTCCTTAGGAAATATGTCTTTGCTAAAGATAGGGATAGGGATATCGCTTATATAACCACATTATATGTATCAACTTCAGTAAATTTAGCTTTCATGCATACTTTTTGTCTAACCTACCATCTGTCTCCAGTTTTGTCAGTTAACCCGGTAACATCCTTTTCCCGCTCTAGTTCGGGGTTCACACTAGGGTCAGATATTTCATTTAGTTGCCATATGTCTTTAGCTTTCTTTAATCTGGAAACATTCCCACAGACTTTCTCTGTCTCTTACAACATGGATATTTTTGAAGAATACATTGCTTTACCCTCTTTTTAATATAACATTGCTCATTTTGGGTTTATTTAACATTTATTTTGTGATTAGATTCAGATTATATATTGCTGCGTAGGTGATGTTGTTTCCTTCACAGTGTTTCCCATCCGGAGGTACTTGATAACCATCTGTCCCTCGCTGGTGATGTTAATTTTGATTACCCAGTCAAGATGTCTGATTTCCCCACTGTAATTCCTTTTTTTTTCTCCCTTGGAACTAGTAAGCAGTCTGTGAGGAGAGCCCTGAAAATATCCTGCTTCTCATGAAAACTGCCTTCAGCGCTTATTCATGATTCTTGTCTGATCTAGTCTTTACTATGATGAATGCAAAATGATAATTTTGCATCTCCTGCGCTTTCTCTAGATTTATCAGTCAGCTCTTGGCATTCTGTTATAAGCCAGAGCTCTTCTTCTCTTCCATTTACTTATCTCCTTATTATTGGTATAGACTTCTGAACTTGTACGCCTCCACAATAGTTTATAATTCACTACAGTGCTCCATTATTTGGTGCTCAGATTGTCCCAGAATTTGCCAATGGGAGCCCCTTCAAACCATGTGTCTTTATGACATGCCCCCAGCACTTCCTTTCTGGCATAGCAAAAGTCAGCTTTCCGTTTAAGAAGTCTGTAGTAACACAAGCAAAGAAGTATTAAGCACTGAGTAATTTAACTTTTAGTAAATCGTATTTAAACATCTTGGAGTTTTATGATCCAGTGGTGTATTATGCTTCTACTATAGAGGCCTGTACTCTGCTTGTGTATAAAGCAGTTCTTCCTTTTCCCAATGAGGGGCTCAAAGTTTTATCAACTTGAATATAGAAATCTTGATGAATATAGGGGAAATAGTTGAATGCCTAATCATAATGTTTTCTTTTAACTTAAACATTTACACATACCTTTTAAATATATTACACAAAATAACTTAGAAATGTTGCTTTTTGCCCACTCACATATTCATAAAACAACTTTATTCAGACTCTCAATAATCTTTAACATCGGCGTCTTCATTATCACTTAAGCTAGTTTTTGAATAATTTTAAGAGATTTTTCCAGAGCCCATTATCTCAATTTTTGCCTCAGTTGTTTGAGATAAAGCAATTTTTGAAGCAGTATATATTGCTATCGTTAGAAATTTTACCTGAGCCACCAGTACCCATTTGTATAACATTAGGATAGTTAAAAAAGATTCATTCCATATATAACCACTTACTGTATTGCTTTTATTTTAATATAATTGATGATAATATCTAACAACTATGGATCATATATCCAGCAGTAATTCCTAAATCCATGTTAAGTTTCTTTGCTTCCTTTTTCACATATTCTGTCAGATGACCTCTATAAACATCCAAACTAAAATTAACTGAGATTGCTTCAGGCTAATGGGTCTTCTCCCCAAAATACTTTGTTCAACATAACAGAATTTTCTGTGATATGGGAAATTTTGTAAAAACTCGGATTTATCTTTTTTGGAAAAAGAAACTCTTGCCTTTTATTGGTTTATATGTGGTATTTAAGGTGTTTAAATCGAAAATGAAAATGGTGGAATTTAAGGTAATCCGGTAGGTGGCAGTCTTGTCAAGAGAATTCCTAACATCTCTGAATCTTAAACATTGCTGCTGACAAAGTTAATTTGTAGTATAAAGACATTTATGTGAAAGAAAATCTTTCAAATTTTATAATTTTGGCTTATCTTCTGAAAGAGAAAATGATCTTTTTTTTTTTCTTGAGGAAGATTAGCCCTGAGCTAACATCTGTTGCCAGTCTGCCTCTTTTTGCTTGAGGAAGATTCGCCCTGAGCTAACATCTGTACCAGTCTTCCTCTATTTTTTTGTACGTGGGTTGCCTCCACAGCATGGCTGCTAACGAGTGGTGTAGGTCTGTGCCTGGGAACCAAACCTGGACTGCCGAAGTACAGCTCGCCAAACTTAACCACTAGGCCACGGGGCTGGCCCCAGATTTATCATTTTTAAAAACAACTTTTCATTATGTAAAATTTCCAACATACACAAAAGTAGAAAGAATAATATATTGAACCCCAGTGCACCCATCACCCACCCCAAATGCTAATTTTCAATATTTTGGGTTTTTTTTAACATTAATTTTTATTATGAAAGAAGCCATTTCTCTTTTCATTTAAATGTTCAAGTGTTGCTCATGTGTAGATATTTGACAAATTATACTGCCGTTCTCTGTCTTGACCCCTTTGAAGGCAAGTACTGTGTCATTTATCCCAGAATATTCAACATCTAGCACAGTGCTAGGAACATAGAGCTTTGTAGTTAGCTACTTAATCCTTGCTTAGGAATTTCTCTGTGCTGGGCACTGTTCTAGGTGCTGCCTATGAGGTGTAGGTACTGTTATCCACATTGTACAGTTGAGGAAACTGAGGCACATAGAGGTTAAATAACTTGCCCAGGGTCATATAATTAATATTTAAATCAAGTCCATCTGGTACCAGAATACATGTTCTCTACTGCCTCTTTCAAAAAACTTGTTGAATAAATAAATAAAAAGTATATTAAAATTTTATAAAGTTAGAGCATTGACTAAATTCATTGTAATGTAGAGGGAGTAAGAGAACGCTGAGAACAAGAGAACCTGGTAGAGTCCTACTTTGTTTAGAGGATATGTAAAAATTGCTTTCAGATCTTGAACATTTCTAATATTCTTTTGTTTTTCTCAAGCAGTCATGTTAGATTTTACATATTAAGCTTTCTTTAGGAACTGGATGTAAGAGAAAATAATAATAACAGCCAAGATTTATCGAACACTTGCTGTGTGATGGCCATTGTACAATTTAATTGTCATAACAACACATGAGGAAGGTATAATTATTACCCTTTTTTTTGCAGATGATGAAACACAGGCTTAATGAGGTTAAGTAACTTTGGTCACTTGGCCAGGAACTGGTAGAGCCAGGGTTTAAATCAAGGCCATTTGATTCCTGAGTGTATACCCTTAAAGACTATATCCAATTAAATCTTGATTATACACTAAGTTTAAAATTAAACCAGTTAGAAAATAAATGAACCGGTATTCTTTTGCGTATTTCCAGCAGAATTTGAACGTGAGAATATAGATGTTGGGGCATCCAAGTGAGTGCTCAATGACTTCAAAACCAGGGGCATCATGCCCTGGGAGAAAAGCTGATGGATTTCTAGAAGAGAAAACAATAATAACAACTGAGAGGAGAAAGCAAAATGATTGTAATCTGAAATCTGTGAGAAGAGCCAGGCATAAGCCTAATTATTGAGAGGCCCAGTTAAAATGTTAAAGTGTGTGCAGATCCAGTCAGGTCAAGCTCTTCTGGCATTTCTAAAGCAGAAATGGCAATCATCTCTGACCCTGACCAGCTCGCATTTCCATAGGTTTTGGTATTACCACGTGTAGAAATACTGCAAAAGATTTTCTTGCGTACTACCAAATTGATATGGATTTTTAAAGCTTTATCTAGTGTTTAAAATACACTATTACTAGCAATATTACATAGCACCCAGTTTGATAGTTTGAGTAGATTGTTGGTTATGCTTGTTACCAAACAGTGAGGCGTGAATTTTTCAGTTTTTGCTGTATTAGTTTTCTGACTAGTTGATTTTTGCCAAGTATTACTTCTTATTTTATAATAAAATGATTCAGGACAAATAATACCATATACATTTATAAAATGGACTTCTTTATGATTCCCTAACAAGAACTGGTGTTCTAGTGATGGTAACTTCAGGCCTTCAGTGGAAGGTTAGTTGGGAAGAGATTTTTGGCTTCAGGATTTTATGTCTGTCAAATCACTGTGTACACAGGGATCTGCCCTGATGCTTGCTCTGTGAACCAGAATGAAGTATTGATAGAGCAAGCAGAGTACAATTATTAGATTTGTTATAAGCATACAACTCCGTTTGTACTAACATGGGCTAACACTGCTAGAAAGAAAGGATTTCCATTAGTCGCCTTTATCTGATCCTAATTTGAGGGAATACAATCATTACATATACATTAAAAATATGTATATAACACATCATTGCTAAAAGGCAGTTTGATCATTTGTGGAGTGATTCAGAGATGTGCCTATTTTGATAGTAAATTCTGCTTCAGTTTTTAATTTGTGCTTGCTGGCTTGCAGCAAAAACAATATAATGAGAAATTGAAGTGTTACGTGCCATACTTCATAGCACGAGTGATTGACAGGTACCTTTCCTTGTGTTATTTTCTTAGGGAAAAAATTTCCAAGCCAAGGAGTACTGAAAAAAAAATTCACTTGCAGCTCTTTTCTTCTCACAGAACAGACAATTTTCTTTCTTTCTTTTTTTTTTTTGACAATTTTCTAGTATGATTTTACATCACTAAAGTAGATGGGTGGTAGAACTTGAACTCTTTATTATTTTTGGGCTGATCTAGTTTGATGTTAGACCATTCTGAGGGTTTTGCTGAATTTACGTAGCGCTTATTTTTGCCTTCACCCTAGCAAGTTGTTACAGTTTCTTTAGTTAGAGAAAGAAGCTCAAGTTACTGACTTCAAGTTGCCTAGATGTTAGTTTGATTTGCATCTTTTATTCTTTTATGTAAATTAGTGTATCTATGAAATCTTTTACCCAAATCAAGAGTTTTAGAGGTTCTAATAATTTTTCTTAAAGGACGTCATTCTTCTCTATCCTGAAAAAGCTAGTGGGGCGACCCAAAGTCTGCATAATATTTTAAAAGCTGCTCTATGAACTTACTCATTTGTTGTTTTTTTTTTTTAAGGCAGTAGAAAGATAACTCTCTTTTTCCTTGGGAAAACAGGGTGTGTTTATACAGAAATACTTGCATTGTTCTCTGATAGTTATTTCAAGTGACACTTGATAAAGAGCTATTGGCATTATCAGGTGCTTTGGAGAGTGAATAATTGCAAGCTTCCATCCATCTCTCAGCCTTGGGACTGGAACTTTTAATTAGGACAGAATTTTCAATATCGTCCTTTGCTGGCACTCAGTAAAGGGAGGTGACACTGTAGGAGTAGCTATATAATACTATTACCTTTTCAGCATTGTATTTTAAGAAATACTTTTTTATATTAGCAATGAAAATATACATTATTTTCTGTAATATGTTTTTATAAGTTGATCTATTCTAGGTGTCTTGGAGCTCATTTTTAATGAACTTTTAAATTTGAAGTTACTATAGACTCACAGGAAGTTACAATAACAGTGCAGGGAGGCCTCGTGACTTCCCCCAGCTTCCCCCAGTGATAACATCTTACATAACTATAGTACAATATACAAACTAGAAAGTTGACATTGGTACAATCTATAGACCTCTTTTGGAGCTCTTTTTGAATCCTTTTATAAATTATAGTATACTTCTATAATATAATATAATTTCTTAATTAAGTAGTTACTTATTTTTCTAGTGGCAAGAGATCTTTATTTAGCTTTATTGTATACTCAGAAGTGGAATTGCTGGATCGTATGGTAGATCTATTTTTAATTTTTTGAGGACCCTCTGTATTGTTTTCCATAATGGCTGAACCAATTTACATTCTTATTTTACATTAAGAAAATAATTTCTTAATTTATTGGTTTAAGAAATTTTAATTTCTAACCTGGCTGTTAAGTAATTAGAAGAGATGGGGTATTTTTTGTGTGTGTGTGAGAGGAAGATTGGCCCTGAGCTAACATCTGTTGCCAATCCTCCTCTTTTTGCTTAAGGAAGATCATCACTGAGCTAACAACTGTGCCAGTCTTCCTTTACTTTATATATGGGATGCTCCTGCAGCATGGCTTGAGCGGTGTGTAGGTCCATCCCCGGGATCTGAACCTGCGAACCCGAGGCCACCGAAGCAGAATACATGAACTTAACTACTACGCCACTGGGGCGGCCCAGAGAGATGGGCTATTTTAATTGTATCTTATGCCAGTTATCAATTTATTGTCTCTTGGTTCCAGATCTACCCTTTTCATCTGCATTAGTGGAGCTGTATGCATTTCTTCTTTGCAGCAAGGACTGTATTAAATTGTGCCAGTAGAGGGTGCTGGAGAGACACTGCGGAAGGAAGGGACTTCTCTTCCTGGTTCTGGTGTGCTGTGATTGTTATTTCTGGCTCTTGCTGCAAGATTCTAGGACATCCGGTGGTGCTGTGCTCCAGCTGTGCACCAGTGCGTGCACTCCCTCTGCGAGCTCATAGCCCTGGTCCTGGTTCAGCGACATCTTCCTGTAGCCCTCCAGACACAGTCTGCCCCAGGCCTCACACCACTCTGTCAGTGAGCAGGCTCTGGAAGCCCTGATTTGCCTTGTTCACCTGCCTGCCAACCTTGGCTGCCTGCAGCCTGGAGGATGTTTTCCTCTTGCTTGTGGTCCAGCTTTGCCTGGTTAGTCCAGCAAATTTCTTTGCCATCCACTGAGCTGTAATCATACCTTCTCCAGTGAGATTTGAATACCAGCTTTAGGGAGAGGACCTGTCTTCCAAGTTTGTTCTTCCTTGGGATACTCTCCCTCAGCCTTAGGTATTCTTTAGAATTCTCTTTGTAGTTACTGTCCTATTACACTTAATAATTCTTTAAGGTAAACTTTTCTGTATTCAAATTATTGTGTGTCCTCTCTCCTAATTGGACCTCAACTGACAGTGTCTAATTGAATTAAATTGGTATCTAATGAAATTAACCAGTCCCATAGATAAAGTTTCTGATACATTTCTATGGGAAAAAAAAAACCCAACTGGTTATTTTAGGTAGTCTTTTGACTGATAGTGTTTTAACTGTCATAATATTGGCAAAGATAATAACGACTACTTAATGATTTCTACCATATGTCCATTTCCATTCCAAGTATTTAATGCACAGTCTTTTTCATACTAAAGCAAGAAACTCTGCAAAGTAAATTACCTTTTTATTTACAGTTTTTTTTGGAGAGAGGAAGCTGAAGTATATTATTTTGCCTTACTAAGAAACATAGCTAATAAGAGGCAACATGAGAATTTGAGTCCAGGGCATCTTGCTGTTCTTCCTAAAGCCTTTCCTTTTCTCTTTTGAATGACGTTTTTTGGGGGAGGGAGGGGTAAGAGGAAGTATTAAGTATCTATAGATGTGATATAATTATTTTATATCACTAGTAAACATTGCTTAGTTACTAGCATTTTGTCCTTATTTATAATGGTAGCATAGAGTTTTTGTTTTGGTTTTTTTTTAAAGATATTTCATTGAAGGGAAGAGGGAGGAAGAATTACATAAAATGTTACTTTTATTTAGTAAGACTTTAGGCAATTAATTAACAAAAGTTAAATAAGTCTTATTTATATGTGAAATTTTATATTTGTGCTTTCAATATTAATTTGATTTTCTCTATTTTCAATGTTTTTTTTTTTTTTTTTTTTGCGGGGGAAGATCAGCCCTGAGCTAACATCCATGCTAATCCTCCTCTTTTTGCTGAGGAAGACTGGCTCTGAGCTAACATCTATTGCCAATCCTCCTCCTTTTTTTTTCCCCAAAGCCCCAGTAGATAGTTGTATGTCATAGTTGCACATCCTATTTTCAATATGTTTTAATAAACTTACTCATCCTTTTTATTCTCATGTTATTTTTCTAATTGTTATTCACATGTTTTCTTTAAGGTTTATCTATTTAGGTAAATTATTCCATTATTCCACTGTACTACAGAAAATTATTATTCTTTTGATAACTAATCAAAGCTTTATATAGCTTAATTCACCTGTTTTAAATGGAATTGAGCTTCTGAGGAATCTATATTATTTTATACACAGATGATAGTGTTTTGTATAAAGTTTTCCTTGCTTAAAATGTAAATGCCAAACTAGGGCTGTGCAGAAAAGAGTTAACATAGCAGGCATGACATTGCTATTCCTAAAGGTCTGCTTGTAGGGTTGGTTCTTGATAGGCATCGGGAAACTTAGATTTTGGAAGGGTTTCCACCATTCCCAGAACTGATAAGAGTGGCTCACTGTGCCTAAACTGTTCGTACAAACAATGTGGTTTATGTTGAACTCCTACTTTTTTTCTGGAGTCGGGAATTTTGGTACATGCTAGGCAGAGGATGCCTATGTGACCAGCTCCCAATAAAAATCTCAAGTACTGAGTCTCTGTGAGCTTCTCTGGTAGATAACATTTCACATGTGTTGTCACAACTCGTTGCTGAAGGAATTAAGTGTGTCCTCTGTGACTCCACTGGGAGAGGACTCTTAGAGTTTGCACCTGGTTTCCTCCGAACTTCACCCCATATGCCTCTTCCCTTTGCTGATTTTCCTTTGTATCTATTCATTCTCATAAACCATAGGCATTGGTACAACTATATGCTGGGTCCTGTGAGTCCTCATAGCAAATCATCAAACCTAGAGTGGTCTTTGGAACTCCAACACAAGGACATTTTTTCATGACTAGTTTTTCCTCCAGGAATCACATTTAAAATCACTGTTTTCTTCCTTGCAGTGTATATAGCTTTTATTGATTATAGTAAGTGAATATTTGCCTAATTGAAGGTCTCTTTATGAGGACGTAGGACAGCTTTTTTGGACCTTGTCTTCAGAGGAACAGTGGCATTTGGGAGATGAGGTAATGAGTTAATGTATAATAAATATATATTCGGTTTTTTATAATTTTGTAAACTCATCAACTGAGAGTGTCTCTGGACACCCAGAAGTAGTTATCTTTTCTGGATGCTCTTCATGTCAAACCTCCTCCATACTCATATATTCTGTTCCTCTCCCAACCCCCCATCAATAATAGTAAGAGGATGCCCAGAACTCCACATTCCTCTGGTAATACTGCTCTTTCCTTGACTTGTACACCTTAGTTGTCCAAAACTGGTGTAAAGCAGGGTACTCCAGAATTCTGCATGCTCTTGCCAAGATCCTTCTTCCTACCCTTAACCTTTAGCCTCAATGAAATAATCTATTGCTATTTTGCCTGTTTCTTTAAGGCCTTGTAAGAAGTCTAGGATTCCTGGGTTTTACATTAATACTCGGATTCTAATCCCCACATGACTCTGTATATCTCCTTATCTGATTTTCATCTCCCCACCTTTGCTCAGCTTCCTAAACCATTCCATTCTACACTCTGGCACTCATAGTCTGTCATCAGCACAATTCCTTTTATCTTCAACCTTGTTTCTGAATATTACCTTCACTTTATACAACCTGACTTTCGCCTGAGTCCGCTGCTTCCCTTACAGCCCTTTCAAATGAAGGCTGTTTTCTCTATTCACCCCTGTGATCTGGCCTGGAGGTGTGTAAGTATCCTTCTTGTGTGTCCTTGCTTCTTCCAAACGTTTGTTTTTCTTTCCTCCTTAAAAACTCCCAGCTTCAAAGTTCATGCTATCAGATTTTACCATCTGCTAACCTCTCTGGTTACAATTATCTACAAATCCTTGGAATTCCCATCATTCTTTGAAGATTTTAGCTCTTGGCTTACTGTCACACTCTAATTATTGGCTTATCTTAATTTTTGGCAGTTTCAATATCTATGTAGGTGATTCTTCTAATAACCTAGCTTCTTAGTTTCTTGACCTCTTCTTGTCCAAAGATCTTGTCCTCCTCCGTACCTTACCCACCTACTTCTATGGTCATACTCTAGAATTTGTCATTACCAAATGACTTCCTTCATAATCTCAATTTCAAGTATTCTACTCTGATCACTGCCTCTCATCTCTCTAATTCACTCCTGTTTTCTCAATTCAGTTAATTCGTTGATCCCATTGAGACCAGTAATCTATGGTCCTATCATGTTTTACTGTCCTGCCCTCACTCACTTGTGTTTTTACTTGTCTCCTTCCAATTTAGATTCCGTTATCTATCTTTATGAATTATTCCTTTATGTACTCCTACAACTCTCTTGCCCTCTTTTCCGTCTTCCTACTTGCCTGGCATATTCCCAGCTCTAGTTAATTCCAGCTTTCTGCTCCTTTGCACCTACACCTGGAAAAAAATATAATTATGGTGATAGGCTTTACTTTAGATTTATGACAATAACCTCAAGTGTACCTTAGTGTTGCTAGCATTTCTGTTTCATTTTGCTAGACAAGCTGTTTCATCTCTTTCCTAGACTATTTCACACCTTCTGTTTAAACCTCCATCATGTCTTCTACCATGTTTACTCTCAGCCAATGACCTTTCTTATTTAAGATAATACAAGCAGTAAGAACAGAACTTTAGATATTCCTATTACCTTGTCTACCAAGCTATCTTATCTGTGCTATATATTCTCTCTTATGACTCTGAATGAAATGTTCATGCTCTGATGGCCAGCTTCCTACTTGTACTTCCTACTTACTCAGGCTGAAATACTTGGAGTCATACTTGACTCTTTTCTCTCTCACTGTATATCTAATTCATCAGTAAATCATATCAGTTCTGCTTCCAACTATATAAAAAAAAGATAAAACTCTAGAGGAAAGAGAGAAAAGAAACATATATGCCTAGACATAGGAGAAAAGGTAGAAAAAAGAAAAAATAATTAGAAGAAAAAATGAAAGAGATGAAATTACAACTGGGAGACGAAGAAACAGGACCTCCAGGTAGAATCATTCTTATTTTTGTTAAAAAGTTAGTAAAGTTGTTTATGCTTTAAATTTTATCATAAAATTGAATTTATGATTTATTTGCTGATGTTTGGCTCAACTCTACCTACATTTGATTTACCTTTGTGAAGGAGAAAATGGGCTCTTGTTAACCAGCAGTAGCTATAGGGGGAAAATGTTATTTTTCTTTAAGATTTTTAATGTTTTTGAATTATGTTTACAAGTATATTCAATTATAAAATAATTTGGATTTGGCTTTTGATTATTTTGATGCATATGCCTGGTATATGCAAAAGCCCAAATAATGTATTACTATCCAAAATTCCTTGATTATTCTTATTGAATAGTAAAGCAAAATAATTGAATTGCTAAGTGTTTTTAGCAGTCATCAAACCAAGTGTTAGATTTTGAAATTTATTGTTTGGTTGCTGTAATATTTTTTAATATTATATTTTTATCTGAGTATAGCTAAGTTCTCATTTTGAGGAGAGCTAGTAAAAGTATTCATGTTTGCATCATGGTTCTGTATTCCAAATTTTGATCCATTCTTAATGTGGGAGTTAATGGGAACATGGTTGCCCAAGCATGGTATGGAGGTTGTTGGATGTTCTTGAAGTTTATTGGTTGATAATTCTTAAAAAAATGGACCTAAAAATATTATCTCTTCTTTAAAGCCTTCTTGTAGGGTAAATTCTTTGCACTGGTAGCAGATCTGAGGCAATCCTGAGCATCTATTTAAAATTTTTTGTTTTTCCTAATAATTACTCGTAGTGTTCCAGGAAATCTTTGGGGAACATATAAAATTTCCTACCTGATGAATGAAAAGAAAGAAAGAACTAGTTTTTCTAGTTTTTTTAATCTCTCTTGCTGAAGTATAGATCCTAATGGAGGGACTTCTTCCTGTTACTGGTGGCACTGAAGCTAATAGAGTGACGTTTTTAAGATCAGCAACTATGGAGTTCCCTCATCTGGGTTTGAATCCTGGATCTCCAGTGATGTTAGCTAAATTACTTAACTTCTCTATGCTTCAGTTTCCAATTTGTAAATTGTGAGTAGTACTTGCCTCTTAAGAATGTTGGGAGGATAAAGTTAAATAATACCTGTAAAATATTTGGAATAGTCCCTGACACACAATAAATGCTTAATAAATACTTGCCATTGTTATTATTGGTGGTACGATTACTACTGCCGCAATCATGATTTTTACTGAGACTGTTGGTACTTTGTGAGTGATAAGCGGAAATCAAAGTAGCCTATAAGTCAGAATAGACTGCCACAGTGAGAAGGCAAAACCTTGGCTATATTTATTTAGAACCTATGTGTATATACAGGCAGTCTTTGCTTTGCAGGTATGATATCCGTGAATTTATGTTAACCTGGTTTAGTTAAAGAACATCAGTCCCTCAGCCACATGGTTCAAATTTTCCTTACCGTGGTGTATTAATTGTGAGTTATTGCATAAAGGGCAGACTTGGCTGTTAGCTCCTCAGTCACAGTCACTACATAAATGCACCATCAATGCCCAGTCACATCAGTTCTTTCAAAGTTTGTTGCTGATTGGTCATGGTGTATCCATTGTTGAGTTCACTCACAGGCAGCAAAGTGTGTTGTTGTGTTGCTTCCTTGGTTTCTCAGTGATAAACCCATGTAACATTTTACAAAAATAGATAGTTGAAAGAGCTGGCCAACAAAGAAAAAAATGCAGCAAAGAAATGAAAAATGGTAATGTCGAAAGTGAAATTGCATGTGATCTTTGAAGATTTGAAAAGGTGACAACAAAATGAAGGTAGGATGAGACCTAGCTCTGCATGAAACTATGGTATTTAAAAAGTCTAATGAATATAAAAACATGATACAGTCAGTCCAGCATCTTTTAGTTTAAATTTCTCTGGGAATAGAAAGCTGCTTATGGTTGAAATGGAGTGTTTACTTCTATGTTAGAGTGAAGACTGCAATAAAAAACAAAATTGCAGTCAGTTTTGCTAGCATTCAAGCTGAAGTTTTGAGGTTAGTTGCCACATTAAAAAGAAATGATAATTACAAGAAGAATGGAGGTCATGCAGTTTTTTTAGCTGAGTTTTGGAAAAAATATGACATTAAAGTATGCAATTGAAAACATTCACATATCTTGACAGGAAGCAACAATGAGTAGTATTAATGTAGTGTGGCAAAACTTTTACTGCACCATACAAATAACTGCAGTATTTGAATAGGACATAAATGGAGTTACAGAAAAAACAGCTGACCATTGGAATGTTGACACTGCCACTACTCAGTGGACTCTAGATATGCAGCCAGAGGAGCTTAGTGAAGGTGAACTTATCAGCATAAATAAGGCAAGAGGTTGTGATGACAAGGATGAATGTCCCAGAGGAAGTGACACCAGGAAATACTCCACGTTAAAGAAACTCGCAGAGAGATTTCACAGCATTGAGAGTGCAAAGGATAAAATATTGGAAGGTGATTCAGACTTAGAAAGGAGTTTGACAGTTTGCTGAGACATTGAAAAAATGTTTACTCTCTATTGTAAGTTAAAGAAGAAGAAAGCAAGCACTGTTCAAACTATTCTTAATAACTGTTTCCAAAGAAATAAAATACTTTAATTTTCAATGTTTCTAAGTACTTTAAGTTATAAAGTACTAAATAAATAATAGTTTTAGTTTTTTTTCAGTTTTCTATATATTTATAACTGACAGGAAGAGAGTTTTTAAAGTTTTGACAAAAATAAAGATCACAGAGCAATTATAATTTTTCTCATTGATTATAAGATCACTTTGCACAGTTTCAGCTTGTATGGTTATTTTTATGGTTCTACACTACTGTGCATAGTGAGGACTTTTTTTTAAATTTTTATTTATTTATTTTTTTCCCCCAAAGCCCCAGTAGATAGTTGTATGTCATAGTTGCACAGCCTTCTAGTTGCGTGGACTTCTAGTTGTGGAACACGGCCTCAGCATGGCCGGAGAAGCGGTGCGTCGGTGCGCGCCGGGGATCTGAACCCGGGCCGCCAGCAGCGGAGCACGCGCACTTAACCGCTAAGCCACTGGGCCGGCCCTGTATATCTTTTTCTGCTTGATCCCTTTAGTAAGGGAAAAACAATCCCAACAATTTTATAGGAGACTTTTCCAACTATCTTTTGCTTTAATTTCTTTAAGGTGAGACTGATTGGGATTCCAATTTTTATGTAATTATGTAGTTTTTAGAATTTTTTATATTGTTCTAAAAAACTTTGAGCTTTTCCTCTTTGTAGTTCTGTGTACCCTTTTTGTCATACTATCACTTTTTCATTTTTAAAAATAACAAAAGTTTGGTCTAGTAAGAAACAGTGTTCTTTAACTGATGTTTGTCAGATGCCTACCTCCTTTCCTTCGCCTTCTCCTTTCCTCCCTTCTTAATTTTTATCCATAGTCTTCATGGAGGTATATAGAATTCTAATGATTTGATGGACTAAAAGCAAGAATAAAAAAAAAATTAGTTTCCTATTGTAGGACATTAACATATCTTTATTTTTCTCACTTTTTTCCATCAATTAAGTCTACAGCATTGCTAGTTAAGCTGAGTTTTTGGTGTTTCTGTGAATGTTAACTTGTTAAAAGCTCTTAAAAGCTCTGTTTTGAGTAAAAACTCACTAGGTATTATGGAAGGCCAAACTTTCTCTTCTTAGTAATAGTGGCAGTTGTAATAATAATTTGTGATTGGCAACTGCTCTGTAGTTTACAGTGTACTTTCACCATGAGTTTTTTCATTTCAACTGTACATTAGCACAGTGAACATGTAAGCAGGTAATATTTGTATTTCAGAAATGTGGAAAGTGAGACTTTGAAGTGTCTGACTTGCCCAGGATCACACAGGGAATTTATAATCTTTTCTACTGATAGGCAAAGGAGCTGGCAGAGTATAATGTGTAGAAGACCATGCAGTTTTGGAGTCATAGACATGGGCTTGAACCCCAGTTCTATAATTTAATCGCTTTGTGGTTTGGACAAATCACTTCTACTTTCTGAAAACCAGTTTTATTATTTGTTAAATGAAGGTTGTTTTGAAATGTAAATGCAACAGTATGGTAATGTCTGACTTAAAGATAAGGCATTCAATAAAAAGTAGCTGCTATAATTAATATAATAATATCATCGTCATCTCATTCTCAGGAGGTTTGATTTCAAATTTTGGTTTAGGTCAGCTATTTACTATATTACAAATATTGTTGCTTGTGTCTTCTCTGTGCTTTGTTAACATTCTGTGCTTACAGCAACCATAGAACTTACCATATCAGGTTGTAATTGCCTGTTTACTATTTTCCTCCCCTACTAGACTGTGAGCTCCTTGAGAAAATAGGTGTGATAGCAATTTGCTTTCTACATTATTTATAGAGTTAATAAGAGAAGCTTGAATGCTTTGAACTCCCCAGTGAAACACTTAATATTTGCATTAGGTGTTTGTGGTACTAATAATATCTATCTAATTACTGACATATTATTCCTAATAGACCTTGCTTGTCTCCATAGGAAACCTGATGTGCTTTAATGAAGTATAATTTTGGAAATGACTAATACAGCTTGATAGAAAAAATTATGCAGTTTTAGTGCTGGAAGAACCCTTAGAATTCATGTATTATACCTCTCCCATTTTCTAGAAGAGGAAGCAGAGGCCCAAGGAGGTTAGGTGATTTCTCTAAGGTCCCACTGGTGGTTGGTGGTAGGATTTTTAATTTATAACCCAGGAAAAGAGCAGTGTATTAAAGATCAGCAAAATAAGGTAATATGTGTTGCCGTTTAAGGAAAACCTAAACTTCCAAGGCTTCTTTTGCAGTAGAGTTTAACATAGGAAAATTATATTAAGAAATGTAAAACTGTACCCATTTTGTGATTTACCTGCGAGTGCTTGACAAATAAAATAATATAAAACTTTAGATTTTCAAAAATAGCAAAACAAAAGGTAGGGAGGATGTGTACTAAACTGTTAGCATTGGTTCCTAAGGGGGCTGAAATTAGAGAGAGAAGCAAGACATTATTTTTTCCCAATACACTTTGGCATTCATTAACTTTTTACAATGAATGTGTAATAGTTTTGTTACTTAAAAGCCCTATGACGTAGAAAATTGTTCTTAAAAAAACCCATGAGAGGCCGGCCCGGTGGCGCAAGCGGTTAAGTGCGCGCGCTCCGCTGCGGCGGCCCGGGGTTCGCTGGTTCGGATCCCGGGCGCGCACCGACGCACTGCTTGGTAAGCCATGCTGTGGCGGCGTCCCATATAAAGTGGAGGAAGATGGGCACCGATGTTAGCCCAGGGCCGTCTTCCTCAGCGAAAAAAAGAGGAGGATTGGCGGATGTTAGCTCAGGGCTGATCTCCTCACAAAAAAAAAAAAAACCCATGAGAGATGTAAGCTGAAGCAAAGTATATAGGGAATGTGACACAAGTCTTCTGTCCTCATTGACCTGACTTTTTAGTTGGAGGAACCAAATTTTATATCTGAAAAAGAATTAACTCTTTTTTTCTTGCCTATCAAGAATTTAAGGCAATAGTCGAAGAAATAGTACAATGAATTGCATGATTAATTAACATTTAATTTGTACAGGCAGTGTTTATTATAGGAGATCGTAGGAGAGAGATCATAGCAGTGTATAGTAATCATATTAAAATTATGAATATTAGAGTATAATTATTTCTGTTGTAGTAGATTATATTTTGTTCAGTGGTACAATAATATGTTTGGAAAGTTATCCTCAGAGCTTATCAACTTTGTTACGTATTTGATCATTTTTGGATGCCAAAAGGGAGCCTTGCACAAGGTATCCTCAAGTACTCACAGGAAGTATGTATTATTTTACCACTTACTAAGCTCTTCTTTGGATGGGATCAATCACTTATCTTGTTCATGGAAGAAAAAGCCATGCTACTGGAAAAGTAAACGTTTGGAAAACAATAAGGATCAGATTAAGTATTGACTGGTCAGCTGCCACTATTTTGAAATTAAAAAAATCTGATAATTTATTTACATTCTCTACTCCTTGTGTAAAATGCTTCATAGCAGTATTTTTAAATTTTGGAAAGCTACAATAAAAACTCTTTAGTAAGTGTGGTATGTGTTGTTGGCAGAGGGATACTGTGGACAGATCACGTTGCCTCTCGAGTTACAAGGCCTATTTAATAGCTGTATGAATTTGAGTAAATTTTTTAACTTCTATGGACTTTATCTTTCTTACCTATAAAGCAGAATTAACAATAATATCTTAACAAATACAAAAATGTTAGATTTAACTGAATTTAGAGCTTATGAAAATTCTTTACAGGTAAAGTGGTGGTGTTGGTGGGATTCCTAAAGCTTCTCTAGCATCAGGAAGCACAGAATAAAGTAAATAATTAATAATATATAGTATGTTGGATAATATCTTCACTAATATAATAGCACATTTAGTAATGAGTTTCATATAACTTTGTTTTAAAACTAAGGATATAGTATTAACAGGCTTCTCAGTGAACATGACTGTTGAGGGCCAGGGTAATGTTTCTGTTAATCTGGCTTGATGCAAAGAGAGAGCACAGTGTCTTATTCTTAGTTTTAAAAAAGCTTCTTTTTTATTTAACTGGCTTTGTTGATCTTGACCTATATGTTTGGAATAACTCTAAGGCAAATAAAATCTCATTTCTAGAAAGTAGTTCAGATTTCGCTACTGTATTTTATTTCAATCAACAATTTGTGGCCATTTTTATCACAGTTTTCTGATCATGTTAATCTTTTACATGCAAAAATAAAGATCTTGGAATTTAGATAACTTATTTGTATGTGATTTTATTATGTATCTTAATGAATTCTTATTTGTGGTGTTTCTCTAAAAAACTAAATCTATTTGTAAATACAAAGCTCAGATTGTTTAGTTATTATAAAAAGGCTTTTTGCTCACTGGGCTTCTATATATTCTTGATACCTTATTTCTCCTTTTTTTTCCCCCAATATTTTCAGATGTTTTGGAATGTTATTAAGCCCAGGTCGAAACGTGAAGAACAGTGACATGCATTTACTGGATATGGTAATGATAATCTTAAGCACCTTAACCAAGTATAGATGATAGTTATTTTATATTTTTAAAGTATTTTCTATTTTAAAATTTTGTCATATTGTCAAAATTGTTGCTAACTTTCAGCTGTATGATAGTAATAATTAAATTTGGGAACCCAAATTTAAAATTATTTATGAGGGAAAGAATTAGGAAAATTTCCACCAAAATATCAGATGCAAGTTGAAAGCAAGTAAAAGGATAGTGTTATGACGATGTCCATCTATTCGTCTGTTCGGCTTCTTAGGAAGATGTCTTTTCTTTGAGCCAAAAATAAGAAGTACATGATTATAACAGGCGTATTCAAAGTGTATATGGTACCTTTCATTTATTTTAATGCACTGTTATTAATTTGAGTACTGTGATGGATGCTTTTGTTTTCTTTAAAGCATTTCCCTGTCCGAATTTCTCCTACTTGATTACCTGTCCTTAGCAAAGTGTATTTACTGTAGGAGTGGTATTTATTTAAGGAATGCCCTTAAAGGTTAATGTATATTTAAGAGTTAGTATTTGATATAAAAATAGCAAGCCATCTTAACTCTTTTTTTTTTGTGAGGAAGATTGGCCCTGAGCTAACATCTGCCAATCCTCCTCTTTTTTTGCTGAGGAAGACTGGCCCTGGGCTAACATCCGTGCCCATCTTCTTCCACTTTATATGGGACGCCACCACAGCATCGCTTGCCAAGCAGTGTGTCAGTGCGTGCCTGGGATCTGAACTGGCGAACCCAGGGCTGCCGCAGCGGAGCACACGCACTTAACTGCTTGCGCCACTGGGCCAGCCTCAAGCCATTTTAACTTTTAAACAGAAATACCTTCGAATATTGCAGTTAATGAAAACATTTACTTTGTGATTTAGAAATGTTATACGAAATAGTCATCTTAGAGTAAGTATGAATTTCTTTACTTAATTAACTGAGATTTTAATGTTTAGTGACAATAAGCACTACATGTTTTCTTCCTTTCAGCTGTGATTTGCAAATGTCAGTTAAATATCACCAATTATATCAACTTTTCCTTTGAGTTATTTCGTGGTTACATCACATTGATTTTCCACTAGAATGGTTTCACTAGAATGATACATTTAGCCTTTTTTATGCACCTAATTGTGTGCCAACCATTGTGTGAAGTGCTGGGGTTATAGATATGGTAAAACATAGCTCTTACCACCTGTGAGTTCAGTCTTGTGATGGAAACAGATCTTTTAAGTATGTAACTACAGCAATGGGTTAAGTGCTCTCATAGGGTTGGTACAATGAGCCATAGAAATATAGAGGAAGCACTGCATGGATAGGTAGTTACACTGAATGTGACAACAAATTAGCTATGATCTGTTTCTCTCCCATCTCTCTTTACAACATATTAGTAGTGCATTTTTTACCTAAAACAAGCCATAGCATTTTGGAGCCCTGAAAATTTTGTGAAGAGGTAGTTCAGGAACATGAAATATTTATAAGCTCCTAGGTCCTAATTAGTCATGGTCTTTCAGAGTTTAAAAGATTAAGATGAATCACTGGCAGAGATTTTTCCATAAAACCTAGGTTCAGATTATAGAATTACAGACCTGGCATGAACTTCTGAGGCCCCTTTGTCTTGTGTGTCTCATTTGCAATGCAGTCCTCCATCTTTAAGAGTCCATATTGAAATCAAAGGGCTTGTTAACACTGAAGCTCCTGGAAAGAGAAGTGGGCTGTACAACAAATAGTTGGTCAGGTGGGAGAGTTTGTGTTTGCAATTATCAGCAGTTGTGATTTGTTGTTACTGTGGGGGATCAGAATGGCCACCTCAAAATATGTCTCTTTACCTTGATTATTTTCTCTGAAAGAAACTTTGATGGCCCCTGCCCCGCCCCAACTGCCTAAAAGAATTTAAGATAGAAGGCCTGTCCCCAAGACAGTCCATCACCATAGATAACTCTGGGTATGGATAGACCGGGAGTGTTGTTGCTAAGCCCATTCTTATCAAAGTTCTGAAAACCAAGTAAAAGTAGAAGTTACCTTTGTAAGAGACATTTACATTTATAAGGCAAATTTCCATTTGTAAAGGTGTCTCCCTCTCTGTACTAGGAAGAAGGGGGGATGACCTTATCTCTAGAAACTCTTATCAATGTGGAAGGCAAGAATTTAAATCTGCATACTCTTGTTTACTGTGCTTTTCTGGTAATCTCCCGTAGTTGACTCCCCCCACCCCCAACATCCTCCTTTGTCTTTGCCTGAATATGTTATTTAAGATGAGAACCTCCACCATTTTATTGAGTTACCCAGTTTTTCCAGGTCTCTCCCATGTATACGTGTTATAAAGCTTTGTTTGATTTTCTCCTGTTATTCTGTCTCATGTCAATTTAATTCATACCCCAGCCAGAAAGGACCCAGAGTGGGTAGAGGTTAGTCTTCCTCCCCTATATTACCCAGTGATGTTAATCTTCATGCTATCTTAATACATGGTTATTGACCTTTGACTAGACTATAGCTAATAAAAAGGAACTCATTACTTTATAATGAAGACTGTGGGACAGTTCTGGTTATTACAGTTATTTGTTTGTAATCACTTGAAATCATGTTCATTGTAACTGTGCCTAATTAGTCTCACTTCTGCTCTCTAGAGCAAAATGTTAATACTTCTGCTTCTTCTATGACATGTCCAAATATGTGAATGATTTGAAAACAAATTTTACCTTCTTACACTTTATTCTGACAAACTTTGAAAACGCATACAATTATATTTAATTTCAGAATTTGTGGGACTTTTCTGTTTGTCTTGAATAATTTTTAAGCAATGCTGACTTTTCTTCCCTTTGAATATTTTCTAAGAAGCAAGGTGAATTGAGACTTTTCTATAAATTTATAAATTTTTTTTAATATAAGATCTACATGAAAGAGAAAGTCATACATATAAATGAGAAAATATCTTCTAGACAAATAGCCAGGTTACTTATATATATTATATGTAGTATATAAATAAAATTAGTTAGGTTTTTTTGGGGTACAAATAACAGAGACTCAGTTTTCTTCTAGTAGTGAGATATTTTTGGTGAAGATATTTGTAGTGTAGGAATAAGGAATTGAGAATATTAATCCACGGCCATTGATACCTAGGAAAAGCCTAACAGCAAGGTATCAGGAAGAGCTGAAAACTCCGTAGAGCCAGGTTTCATGGAGCTGGAACACAATTTAAAATTAAAGTCCTAGAGATGCCTCAGAAATTTTGTGGATCTTTACAGTTAACCATTTATTGACACTAGATCAGTACTGGACTCACAGTTAGAAATACATTTTACATTGTAATCCAATACCCTTGTAATTTGTATGTGTAAAAAGGCTGAAGTAAAATTTTCGTGACACAATTCTTAACCCTTACATGTGTGATGAAGTCTGCTATTTTTTCTTCCACTTGATTAAAAAGTCTGGTCATAGTCCATTAAATTGATTTTTATGATCTACAAATGAGTCACAAACTGCTGTTTGGAAAATAATAGCCTGTCAGCTCCATAAGGTGAGGGCCATTTTGTTTTGTTTTCCTTGCTGGATACTCCCAGGCATAGAGCATGGCTCATAGTACGCTCATATTTGCTTAATGAATAGATGAATGAGCATGAATTTACATTCTTTACTTTTTCTGTGTGTTATCTCTTCTTTCTAGTACCATGTATCTGTTTTACCCTATACTGTCTGTCTACTTGACTTCATAGTTTCACCTTGCTCATAACTTGACAATAGTTCATTCATGGTTTACTACGTGATTCTCTGGCTTCTATCTTATGGTCTTTCAGCCTATGTTCCCATTGCAAACTGCCATATTCTCTCTGTATTTCCCAGTTTATTTTCCTAAGAAGGGGCCATCTAGTGGTTCCAGCCTGGCCTGGTTTGGGCAGAGGTTTTTGTTGTCCAGATGTCCCCTACCTACTGTCCCTGATCTTGTCAGCCCTGTTTCTGTGGGGTGGGGTGGGGGGGTGCACAGAGGAGTCAGGAAGAACTCTTCAGCAAAGAATGTGAAGTATCTTTGTAAAGGGCTGGGAGCAAGCCAGGCCCTGTGATGGAAATGTCTAGTTGAATAACAACAGTGTCAGACTTGATGATAAAGTTTTATTGAGGGCTTTTGATGTATAAGACAGTATTACTGTGGTCTGTATTGTGAGGACTACAAAGAAATAAAAATATGGTTGTTTTAGTTAGGCTATTTTGGTAACAAGAAAGGAAGATTTACTTAGAACACCTTTAAGACAAAAGAGGTTATTGGTCTTCATGCATTTGTCCCTAAACTTGCAAAATGATCTCTGCTGTCTGGTCTCTTCCTGTCTGCCTCACCTCCCCCCATGGGCTTGCTCTTTCTGTGAGCCCCTTTCTTGCTTAGGCTTCTGCTCTCTTGGGCCTCTCGTGCTCTGCCCGCCTCTTCTCTTTCTGTACCCTCTTCTGTCTCCCATTCTCTCCCTCTGCCTGTCTCCCTCCCTCTCTCTCTCTCTCTCTCTCTCTCTCTCTCTCTGCCTCTTTCTTTCCTTCTCACCTTTCCTCTCCTTTCTGCTCCTTCTCTCTCCTTTGCTCTCCATTCTCTCTGCTTTTCCCTCCCTCCCTGCCTCCCAGTATCATCAGTCTTTATTTGACTGCATGATTAATTATATTTAAGGATTTTTGTGTGTGCTTGTTTTCTCTGTATCTCTCTTACCTCTTAGCAGTTTCCTAATACGCTGCTGTTCTTTATATATATTTTTCCTTACTTTATAATTTCTGTTAGAATTTCATTTTATATGTGGCCTGTCATCCCCTGACTTCTTATCAAAACCTTTTCGCTCCACTGCTGACTGCCCACTTTCCTTGATATTTGTTAATTGAAAGAAAGGATTTGATTGGCCTAGCTCATCTTTTTGGACTTGAGCTTAGTACACGCTCTTGTCTAGAAATGGATTGTTTTTTTGGTCAGATGCCCATTCTTGTTCTGAATGGGGGTTTAATTAGAGGGTAGAGAGAGAGGATAGACACGTGGGAGGGAGGGGGAGGGGGAGAGAGAGAGTGAGAATGAATGAATGAATATGAATATATGAGTGTGTTGGAGGTGCTGAGTGGGTTTTCTTTACATGGCCTTGAGTGTACTTCATCTCTGGAATACAGAGTCCCTGCACTTAAGCTATACAATCTGATTAGTGAAACATCACCAGTACACTAGAAAAATATACATAGTAATTACCAAATGCGACTGAAATAAATTTATTGTGATTCAGAGAAGTGGAGGTAGTAGAGAAAAAAAGTTTTCCTTTTTGTTTTAGTCTTACCTTTTTAGCACTCTGTAGTTATTATATGAGGAAATTGGTACAGAAAATTGAAAGTACTATAGATAACATTCTTTTGCATATGCACATATTTACATGCTGTGTGCTGTTCTTCCCTGGGACAACCTCTAACCTCCCCCCACCACACATATACACGTACACAACTGTATGGGGCCTTGCTTTCACTGTAGGAGTTGCTGGCTTGTTTAATGCGAGTCAAGTGCTGGCTTGGTAGAAGTCTTAAAGAGTGGAGGAAATGAAGAGGAAGGGGAGAAGGAGAGAAGGGAAGAAGGAGGGAGTAAGTATAAGGGTAGAGGGAGATAGTAAATTTGAGTGTTGATTACAAACCAATATTAGTCTCCTAATGTTGATTTATGATTGTAAGAAAATGTACAAATATCTGACATATAGATGATAGAAGAGTATTAACTTTAAAGGCATTAATTGTGACAAAGTAAATTAATATTTTAAGAATATATTAAAAATTAGAACCTTAAAAGAAAAATACCAACTTCTTGTGATTAGCTGTTAATTCAATTTAACTCTGTTCAGTGAGATCTGTAGTTTTAATAGAAACTGTATACGTCCTTGTATGTTAAGTTTAGGAGATTTTGACAACCAGCCTAAGATGGAGTTAAATCTGACTTTATAGCAATATTATGTTTTTATGATTCAGCAGAATCCCTCTTTTATCCAAGAGGTACATGTTTCTAGATAGAAACTCTGTTTGAAGAAAGCTATAGGAGAATTTAATATTTAAAGAAATGCTCTGGGAGGTGAAAAAATACTTAGAAAATAAATCCCCTGTTTGATTGTAAATCCAAATTTTAATAAATTGAATTGCTTACAGTAAGATATACTTATAGTTTAAAATGATGATTCTCTTGATGTATATATTCTCAGTGATTCCTGTTTGAACTTTTACAGGAATCCATGGGAAAGAGCTATGATGGGAGAGCTTATGTTATCACTGGCTTGTGGAACCCCAATGCACCAATCTTTCTGGCACTTAATGAAGAAACCCCAAAAGGTGAATTTTCTTAAAAGATTCCTTATTATTTGCTTTAAATTTGACATTATGGACAATGTTGTTTTGCTGTATTTAAAAAAAAATTCTGCTGCTCATTTAAAATGGAATTATTCTTCTTATTTCAAATTTAAAGTTCCTTTTCAGACTTTACGCATCTAGGGGGAAAACCTCCACTATTCAAAAGAATCCCCCTCCAAGGATAAGTGAATTAATTTTGTTAGATTACGTAGAAAGTATTTGGGCTTTGTGTTTCATATGTCATTATAGAGTTGTTTTATTTGGGGAGAAATGATGGAAAAATATGAAAGAAATGATGAAAGCAAATTCTGGAGTTTTGCCTATCTTTGATAAGTATTTTAATTTTTTAAATTATATTATAGATTATTTATATTTTTTCGGTTATTAATCATTTGTGCCAGTCTTTTGACCTTTGGATCTTAATAATACATATTAAGGATTTCATTTGTGGCAAACACTTTTTTCCTAGTTGTTTACCTTTTCATTTTGTTTAATGTGTCTAGTGTTGGACAGAATTTATAAATGGTCACATTTGTCATTTTCCCCATTTTGTTTATTTTTATTCCTACATTATCCAGATATCTGTTAATTGCCTATGTTTTTTTGCCCCTTCACCATCTGCCTTTAAACTAAAATTTAAAATTTTTCCTCATGAATTGTAATCTTACACTAAATGCTTTACTGTCATTCAACTGATAATTTATGTTGAGGAAATAATGGATCAGTTTGATCTTTAGTCTTACATTCTTTAGTTTATACCCACAGTAGACTTTTGATTAAAAACAGCATTAGTGAATACTGATATGGAAATATGATGATATATTAATGAAGGAAATGAAAATGATAATTATTCTCAAATTTCCTTAAAGAGATTATTTACCAGTTCCGTAAATTGCATGCATTTGATCATACATCAAGCTATCTATTTCCAAATGAGGGCTAAAAAGAGAGAAAGATAATGATGATTATATAAAATTTAGCATTTCATATATTAGGAATAAATGATTTTTACACTCACAGTTTGTTATTTCTGGAGACAGGCTGGTAAATACCAGCTTGTAAACTTTTTTTTTTTTTTGTGAGGAAGATCAGCCCTGAGCTAACGTCCATGCCAATCCTCCTCTTTTTGCTGAGGAATACCGGCCCTGAGCTAACATCTATTACCAATCCTCTTCCTTTTTTTTTTTTCCCTTTTTCTCCCCAAAGCCCCAGTAGATAGTTGTGTGTCATAGTTGCACATCCTGCTAGTTGCTGTATGGTGGGACACCGCCTCAGCATGGCCGGACAAGTGGTACATCGGTGCGAGCCAGGGATCCGAACCCGGGCCGCCAGCAGCGGAGCACGTGCACTTAACCGCTAAGCCACAGGGCCGGCCCCACCAGCTTGTAAACTTCTTTCTTATAATTATCAGAAAGAAAACAAAAAAATGAGAAAAATAAGCCAGTTGATAATTTTGAAGAATAAAATGTTGGAATTTCGAAAATGAATTTATAAAAGCAGTTTTTATGTTTTTAATGTAACACATAGTTCAGTTTCATTTTGTATTTTAATACACATTTGGCCCTCAAATAAAAGATAATATATCTTAAAATTTGTCCTATTAAAATAAACTTAATGTAATACTACATTACAATAATTTTCTGATCCAAAGATAATGTAAAATCAAAATGCCACGCAAAAGTGTTGAACTGATTTCTGAAATTTCCGAATGGTGTCCTTGAGATTATAAATTACTGAGGATTCATGAATCACGGTTGGATTTTTATAGAAGATAAGGCCCTGAGAAATGAAATGTCTTAGATCTTTTCACTATACCAATTTATGTATTATATTCTGTGTTTTGTATTATTCTCTCTTATTCCTCTATATTACTTCCCTTACACTTTAAGGTCTTCTGGTTCAAGTACAGTGTCTATAGAATCCTAATTTCTCTTGAATTGGCAGGTTGAATGCTTGTATTTGGTAAGAATGTAACACAATTTCTGTTGAATTTGATGATATTAATAGAAGTATAGTTGATGAGTATGGATATTGTGTAATGTTTTAAAAAAAACACTAATGAAGGTTTCTTCTAATGGTGGGCTTGGTTATTTGATCTTTCCTTTAACTGAGAGCTAAAAATGGTGGGCAAAATAAGTTTTAAAAATACTTTAAAGTAATGAAGAGATGACAAAATGGTATGGAAAAACCAAGCCACAGATTCAAAAACCCCAGTGAATCTCAAGCAGGGTAAATAAAATGAAATCCATATTTCACCCTATCAGTGTGAAACTGAAGGAAACCAGTAGACATGGGCCTAGAAGATTCTAGATTCTCATTAAAGGAAAGCAGTGGCCAAGTAAACATTTAAAATAATAACTGAAAATTTGACTGGTAACGCTATACTCTTGTTGTCCAAAGGCACTTGCCAGGACTCTGAGATATATATGTATATCTCAGCACAGAACTATTTCATTAGAGCTTTGATCAGTGATTTTCCTAAGGGTAAATATGTATTACGGACAATGAGAGTACTGACAAATCTCCAGGGACTTTCCTTACAGCATATAACATTGAAATATTCATTTTAATAACATTTTCCTATACAATTTAACATAGTGAAGGTTGAACATCTCTTCTGATTTTACAATCTTTCCTAAGCAACTCTTCAAACAAAAATAATTTCCAATATCTTTTATAAGATGAAAGGGAAAATCTTAGTGATTTTCCAGGGGTTTCCTGGGAAATCCAAAAGGTAGTTTTAGTGTAAAAGACATCTTGAAAACTTTATTTATTTTTTATGTTAAGGACCTGATTTTGGGAAGGAAAGTTAAAATTGTCAGAGGGGACTGGACACTCGATTAAGATAGGATCATGTGTGTTGAGAAATATACTCGGAATACTTGGTTACCTATTTAATCAAAGTGACAAGAATACGTTTAAAATTAAACATAGAAAGTAACATGATCGTGAAGAACCTTAGTTCTTTCATAAGTGGGAAAACTTTGTTTTCTTAAATAATCGAGGAATAATAAAGCCAGCATAAAACGCAGAACATTTCTACTACAGATAAACGAGTGTACATGACGGTGGCAGTGGATATGGTAGTCACGGAGGTGGTGGAGCCTGTCCGCTTTCTCCTGGAGACAGTAGTACGTGTGTACCCTGCAAATGAGCGGTTTTGGTATTTCAGCAGAAAGACTTTCACGGAGACTTTCTTTATGAAGTTGAAACAGGTAGGACCTTTTTGTTCTTTTCACATTAATTACATATATATTTTTCTACCATTCTTTTCTAGTGCCAAGATAATTCCTTAAGTAGCAATAAAATTCCTCAAATAGTCAAATCATGTTTTGAGTCAACCAATAGAGTATTTGAAAAATCCACATCTAGGTAATGCAAGTTAAAAAAAAAACAGCTAGTGTGATAATTACACACTTTTTTTTTTTAGAGACCTGTAATGTGTGCCTGTAAATATTGATTCTATATCTAAAACAACTTTTCTTCCTTTCACATACAATTATTTAAAACCAAAAAGACAAGGCATAGAAATATCATATCTTTATAAAGTATAATGAAAAACTTTCAAGTAATACCTGACTAATTGTCATAGTTATTTCTACCTATAATATATGAATATATTGTTTGACTTATCAGTAAGGTTATAAAATTATTTTAATATTAAGTGAACAAAATTAGGATTTCTATCATATCCCTAAATTAGGCAGTGTTAGATAATTTAATAAATACATAATTTTGTTTTGTAGTGAAGGAAGAAAGTAACAGTGAAAAAAATTTTGAATTCCAATAGTGTCTGTTTTGTGAAATTGGGGTAGAATGCTCTATTTGAATGATGGAAATCCTTTATATATACTGTTTAGTACTCCCACTCTCCCAAGCTTAAACATACTTGCTACTTTATATATTGTAATATGCAAAATGTGGTAAAAGCAAGCATTGGCACAAATGTGAACAAATACAGAAGCCACTTATCCATTTTCATATTAAAAAACCTGTCATTTAAAAAAAAAAACTCAGGCTTCATATACTAGAATACTTGAAATTATTGTGGTTTTCATCTTTCATAAAATTATTGGAGCTGTGGTTTGACACAATTTTTATTACTGTATAGACTGTTTATTTTATTTTCTGTTACCTAATGTAATGAAGATTATATGGGCAATATTCAAAATTTTAGTCTCCTGAGCATCTTTTCTTATTTTATTATATTTTCATCCTTCTCTTCCTTCCTTCTTTTCTTTCCTTATTTTTTTTTGGCAACTTAATTGTTATGACTATCAATTTTTTTGTCATTTTGAGCCAAAGGATTATTCAGAGTTGCATAAGAATGGATAAAGGATGGGCCGCCCCGTGGCTTAGCGGTTTAGTGCGCGCGCTCCACTGCTGGCGGCCTGGGTTCGGATCCCGGGCGCGCACCGTCGCACCGCTTCTCTGGCCATGCTCAGGCCACGTCCCACATACAGCAACTAGAAGGATATGCAGCTATGACATACAACTATCTACTGGGGCTTTGGGGGGACAAAAAAAAGAATGGATAAAGGAGCTGTATAGAAAGTGGTTGTCGTTTTTCTGGTGACAGTTAATAGATCATCGTGAAGTGAATTCTTCCTCCTTGAGACCTGATAAAAAGTTAGCTTTTTCCCAAAAAAGTTACCTTTTTCCCGTACATATATGTATATAAAATACATATGGCAAGATAAACAAGAGTGCTAGATATAGATTTATATAAGTTTCAAGAATATATATTTGAGTGGATTTTTATTATTAAGGATTATTTTCATATTTTTAAAACTGCTGATGCTGAGTGACTGAGTGGTAAATACTATGAGATGAGAATTTTCTTAGTAGTAAAAAGTTAAAAATACTACATGAGGCCATTTCATGGGAATTTAAAAGATTAAATTAGATTCACTGGTAATATTTAGCTCTATAAAATGTGAGACTGATTTAAATGAATATCAAATATGATGAAGATGATTTCTAACTTTAGTGGTATAATCCATGTTCAAGAAGTATGGAAAGCTATGGAAAATGTGTTGTTGAGTGGTCTTCATATGTAGACATACCTGTCCTGAGCAGAAGTAATAAAATATGAAAATATTGAAATCTAGAGAAGTTAAATGAATTATCAAAATTTATATGGATAATTATTGCAAGAGCTGAGACTACAACTCCTTACCTTAAATCAGACTATGCTGCTGTAAGGGCAGACTAGCTTCTTTCCGTACTCCAGAGACTGGGTTGCTTTGTGGCTATTGATAGTAATCTGGAGATGTTAGTCTAGACTAGACAGTGTTGGTAAAAAGAAGGAATTAGGTAAGTATCTGACGCAGTTTAGGGTTGCCTAGGAAAATCTGGATCCAGGCCATTCCTAATATAAAGGATGCAGGGGAGAATGGGTTAGTTTCAGTTTTGAGTGATTTGGACTTAGACATCTAGCATTATTTCATTCTGGGATTATTATACTTATTGAATAAATCCAGAACTAGTCATGTGCCCAAACAGGATTAGATCAGACTCGTTGGGGACAACACCAAACTAGATGGGATTCCCTGTCCCAAAATTATTTTTTCCTGCCAGCTTTGCTGCTCTCAAATATAGCAGGAGTTTGTCTGTGGGCTGTGAGGATATATGAAAGTATGACTTATCCCAATTAGTGTCCATTCAGGGCCAAATGGCATTTTTTGCTTCATTCGTTTTCTGCTCACAGAGAGCAAGGAGAGCAAGGGGACTGAATCTAGGAGGTCTGGGAAAATTTTGTGGAGAAAGCCCTTTGACCTGAGGCCTGACAGAGGAGTAGAAATGAGTTAGGTTAAAGTAGGGAACATCCTGTGCAAATGCCCACAAAGCTAGAAAGACTAAGGAGCACAGAAAAGGGGACAACAATAGTTGATGATGAGAGGAAGCTAGGCTCCTGATCATGTGAGACTTTGTAGTCCATGTTAAGGGTTTTTTCTAAATCAGCTTTCTTGAGGTATAGTTAACACACAATAAAATTTGCTCATTTTAGTTGTACATTTTGATGAGTTTGGGCAAATTTGTATACTTGAATAACCACCACCAAAATTAAGGTATACAATATTTCCATCCCTCTTAAAAGTTCCATCGTGCCCATCCCAGCCAGTCGTCCCCAGGCTCAACCTCAGGCAAGCACTGATCTACTTTCTGTCATTATAGATTAGATTTTCTAGAGTTTCAGATAACTGGGGTTGTACACTATATACTTTTTTGTGTAAGTCTCCTTTCATATTAGTGTTTTTGAGATTCGTCCATGTTGCACGTGTCAGTAGTTCATCCCTTTTCATTGCTAAATGATATTCCTTTGTAAGGATATACCACAATTTGTTTATCCACTTATCTGTCAAATCTGGAAATTTGAGTTGTTTCCAGTTTTTGGTGAGTAAGATTAAAGCTGCCTTGTATCTGTGTTGGTGTGGACATAGGATAAGTTTTTGGTTCTCTTGGGTAGATACCTAGAAGTGGAATTGCTATGTCATATGGTAAGTGTTTACTTTATAAGAAACTGCCAAACTGTTTTCCAGAGTGCTTGACCACTTTATTTTTCCTTTGGCAATATATGTCTGTTCCAATTTCTCTTCATCATTGTTAACACTTACTTAGTATTTTAAATGGTCTTTTAAATTTTGGCTATTCTTAATGGATGTATAGATATACCTCATTGCAGTGTTAATTTGCATTTCACATAGATTAATAATTTTGAGCATCTTTTCTTGTGCTTATTGTTCATTGATATATATTCGTTATAAAATATCCAGATCTTTTGCCTACTTTTTGTTTACTGAGTTGTAAGAGTTATTTATATATTCTGAGTATGTTTTTTGCCAGATACATGTATTCCAAATATTTCCCCCCAACAATGGCTTGCCTTTTTATTTTCTTAACAATGCCTTTTGAAGAGCTGAAGTTTTAAATTTTGATGATCATATTTATCAATATTTTATTTTATTATTTGTGCTTTTTGTGTCACAGCTAAGAAATCTTTCCTACCTCAAGGTTGTGAAGGTACTCTCTTATGGTTTTTTCTAGAGTTTTTATAGTTTTCAGCCTATGATCCATTTTGAGTTAATTTTTATGTATGGCGTGAAATAAGGCTCAATGTCCTCTTCCCATCTCTCTCTCACATATGGATATGCAGTTGTTCCATCATCATTTATTGAAATAAAAGACATCATTTATGTCTTTTATCTGTTGAATTAGCTCGTCACCTTTGTCCAAAATTAATTGACCATAGATTTGTAGGTCTGTTTCCTGGACTCTGTATTCTGTTCCATTGATCTTTAGGTCTGTTCTTATACCAGTACCACACAGTCGTGATCACTACAACTTTATAGTGTATTTTAAAATCTGGTGTCATAAGTTTTTCAACCTTTTTCTTTTTCAAAATTGTTTTGTCTGTTCCATGTCCTTTACATTTTCATTTGAATTTTAGAATTAGTTGTCACTTTGTAGAAACACATCTGCCCAAGTTTGGATTGAGGTTTCCTTGTATCTGTATATGACTTTGGGAAGAGTTGCCATCTTAACAATATTGAGTCTTCTAATCAGTGAACATGGCATATCTCGTGATATTTCATTCCATTTATTTAGCTCTTCTTGAATTCCTCTCAGCAATGTTAAATCATTTTTATTATATGAGTTTTACACATATTTTGTTAAATTTATCTCTAAGTATCCATATTTTTATATAGCTAAAAATTGTATTTTAAAAAATTTTAGTTTTTGATCGTTCACTGCTGGAATATAGATAAACATTCGATTTTTGTATATTGACCTTATTTCCTGCAACCTTGCTAAGTTCACTTCTAGTTTTTATAGGTCCCTCAGGGTTGTCCGTATACATGATCATGTCATCAATATATAAAGACAATTTGTTTTCCAATCTTTGTTTCCAATCTGAATGCTTTAATTTCTTTTTCTTGCCTTGCTGAGGTTTTTTTTTCCATGAACAGTGTTGGAATTTATCAAATGTTTTTTCTGCAAATATATTCAAGTTTTCCCTTATTTTCCCATTATTATGTTGAATGACATTCGTTGATTTTTTTCAAATGTTAAGCCAACCTTGCTTTCTTTAGGTTAAGTCCCACTTGTCCTAATACCATGATGGTATTCTTTTTATATATCAGTCATGAAAATATTCTTTTTGTATATAGCTAGACTTGAATTAGTAATATTTTGTTAATGATTTTTATGTCTATTTTCATGAGGGATATTGGTCTGTAGTTTTCTTGTAATGTCTTTGTTAGGTTTTAGTGTTAGTGTAATATTGTCCTCACAAAATGAATTGGAAATTCTTTCTTCTATTTGCCTGAAGAATTTTTCTAAGATTATATTATTTCTTCCTTAAATGTTGGATAGAATTCACCAGTGAAACCATCTGGGCCTATAGTTTACTTTGTGGGAAGGCTTTTAGTTATGCATTTAATTTCTTTAGTAGATATAACGTTATTCTGTTTATTATTATTTTTGTTTCTTCTTGAGTTATTGTTGGTGATTTGTGTCTTTCAAGGAATTTTCCATTTAATCAAGAATATTTAATATATTGCTTAAAATATTGCCTTATTTTCTTTTTAATGTCTTTAGGATCTGTAGGATCTGCTTTTATTCCTGATATTGGTAATTTGTGTATTCTCTTTTTTTTTTTTTTACCAGCCTGGCTAGGAGTTTATTAATTTTATTGACTTTTTTTCACCCCAAAGAACCAGATTTTGGGTTCATTGATTTCCCTGTTGTTTTTCTGTTACTCGTCAGTTGATTCCTTTTGTTTCTTTGTTATTTCCTTTTTTTTTTCCTGCTTTGGATTTAACTTGTTTTTCTTTGTCTAATTTCTTCATGTGAAGATTAAGTCACTGATTTTTTTTTGCTTTTTTTCTAATGCTTTTTCATTTTTAAGGTTATAACTTTCCCTCTAACAACTGCTTTAGCTGCACCATTAAAACTTGATATTTTATATAGGCATATGATTTGAAATATTTTCCAATTTCTTGTGTTACTTCTTCTGTGATGTATGAGTTGTTTAGAAGTATATTGTTTAATTTCCAAATACTTGTGAATTTTCCAGATATCTTTCTGCTATTGATTCTGATTTTGTTTCATTTTGATCAGAGAACATCTCTGTGTGATTTGAATCCTTTTAAGTTGTTGAGACTTACTTTATGACCTAGTATATGATCTTTCTTGGTGAATGTTCTAAGAGTACTTGTAAGGAATGTGTATGTTGCAGTTGTGTTGAGTGGGGTGTTCTATAAATGTCAATTATGTTAAATTCTATGATAACGTTTTCCTGTGATCTCTACTCAGTACTCCGTATATTCAATGAGATCTCTGTATTCTTGTTGGAAGGAACAACAACAGCTTCTACGACTATTACTATAAGCCATAGCAGAGTTTACTACATGTTGTTTTAAGCATTTTGTGTGGATTAACCTATGTAATCCTCGGTACAACTCAATTGAGGTGTAGGTACCATTACTATGCCCGTTTTTCAGATAAGCAGTTAGGCACAGGGAGCTTATTAGGTAGTAGACCAGGAATTAAGCCTAAGCAGTTTGGCCCTAGAACTTATCCTTGTGAAATGTTTATATGAAATGGAAAATAAGCTAGTCATAACATTAAAATTGGGATTTTTTTTTTCCCAAAAACTTTTCCATTTGAGTAATGGTCATTTTTGCTGTATTTCACTTCAACTTGTCATTTCTTTACTTGCATCGTCTTTGTTGACATCACTAATTACATTAGATATACAATATGTGAAGAGTTTATAAAGTAAATCTAAGGACTTGAAACATTGGCCGTGTACCTGTTGTTACTCCTCTAAGAAAACAGGCTCTTAGCTGCTGAAATTCAGTGATGTATGATGCTGCTCTGGGAAGAGCACTCTGCTTATATGGAGTCATTTGAAAACTGCTTGCCAAAAAGCCTCTCTAATACTAATGAACATCTGGTATTTTACTATTAGATGCTGATTCCTCTGCCTTAAAGCTTTTCTACCTGTTAAAATATCAATATCCCCAGGAAATAGACCTTGATAACTTTTACCAGTCATATTTCCTCATTGTTAATGAGTTAATAAGACTCTTTCCTTAGGCTAGGTTTTAGTAGGGGTCAAGCTTAAGAAATTAGGGGCATTCCTGCTTGATTCCTTACTAAATTGAGGAGAGAGGGCCAAAAGCCTGTATCACTTATTTTATAGTTTTGCTGAGATGCCAGTGTTCATTTTAGAAATGATTTTCAGTGCTTAGTTTAGTTTACTAAACATTCGTTGAGTGGCTACAACATGATGGGCATTATGCTAGGTGTTGGGGATACATGAATGAATAATATATGTTCTCTGTCTTTAAGGAAGAATGTAGTGGTAAAAATATTATACTACCAGGTGATACATGCAACAGTAAAAGGGTATACAAAGTGTAGAAATGTACTCATTAATCACATTTACCACTTGGGTTGATGTCAGACTTCCTAAGGTTGTATCCCAGCTTACCATTTCCTAGATGTTTAACCTTAAGTAACATACTCCTCATCTCTAAAACGGGGATTTTTATTATACCATCTCATAGAGTTGTTAAAAGAAAACTCTGTTTCCTTTACTGCTATTCACACCACTTCGCTTCTGACACCAGATGGGTGGGTGTTTTTTCCATACCAATCAATTCTACAACTCTGGTAGACACCAACTAGATGTCCTACAATTCAATTATGACGCTAACTACCTGGAGTTAGGCACAGACACCAGAGGTTAAGGGCTCAGTCCCACAAGACTGTTCCCACCCTCCCCACTTCAGGCACCAATCTCAAGTCCAATCATTGTCACCTGTGCTTCTGATCAATTGGCTGTAAGTTGGAGGTTCCCACAGCCCCTTCCTCAGGTTCGATAATGTGCTAGAATTGCTCACAGAACTCAGGAAAACAGTTTATGTAGTAGATTACCAGTTTATTATAAAAAGATACAACTCAGGAACAGCCAGATGTAAGATATGCATAGGGCAAGGTATGGGGAAAGGGCATGGACCTTCCATGCCCTCTCCAGGTGTGCCACCCTCCCAGCACCTCCAGGTGTTCACCAACCCAGAAGCTCTCTGAACCCCTTCATGTAGGGTTTTTTATGGAGGCTTCATTATGTAGGCACAATTGATTAAATCGTTGGCTGTTAGTGATTAACTCAAATACCACCCTTTTCCCTTCCCTGGAGGTTGGGGGTGGGGACGAAAGTTCTAACTCTCTAATCACATGGTTGATTTCCCTGGCATCCAGCCCCCGTCATTAGGGGCTTTCCAAAAGTCATCTCATTAACGTAAAGTCAGATGTGGTTGAAAGGGGCTTGTTATGAATAACAGAAGATGCTTCTTTTACTCTTATCGTTCTGGAGCTATTTCAGAAACTGGGGACAAAAAACAAATATTATAACAAAAGATGTTCCTTTCATCTTTATCCTCTGGAGCTGTTTTAGGAGCCAGGATGAAGACCAAAATATGTATTTCTTATTATATCACAATATCACAGTTGTCATGATAAATAAATATGAATTCATGTAAGGCCCTTTAGAACAGTACTTGTCACCTGGTAAATGCTCAATAAATGTTAGCTATTATAGTTATTATTAATGGTAATTGACTACTTGTTTGTCTTCTCTCTAGTCTGTATTCTTTTTGGGCAGAGTCCTTTGTATCATCAGCCTAAAATGAATGAATCAATAAATGAATAACTCTGGTAGAAAGGTCAGGCTTTTATTTTTTTTTATTTTATTTTTTTGTGAGGAAGATCGGCCCTGAGCTAACATCTGCCAATCCTCTTCTTTTTGCTGAGGAAGACTGGCCCTGGGCTAACATCCATGCCCATCTTCCTCTACTTTATATGGGACGCCGCCACAGCACGGCTTGCCAAGTGGTGCGTTGGTGTGCGCCCGGGATCCGAACCGGCGAACCCCGGGCCACCGCAGTGGAGTGCGCGCACTTAACCACTTGCACCACCAGGCTGGCCCTGAAAGGTCAGGCTTTTGAAGAGTGACAAGGTACAGTGTGTCAGTCAGAGACAATAGCTGGGTAAATTCATAAAGCTCTGATGCAACATGATCAAGATCTGTGGGAAATTAGATATTAATGAAGCATCAATGGATATGGTGGGTAATTACTCTGAATAGGTAGGTCATTACCATGCTTAGGAATTTAGAGACTTTATCCTCAGGCTGGGAGGATTTTAAGCTGTGAATGACACTAAATTTATAATTGAGAAAGGTCACACTGACAGTGAAAATGATGTTGATACTGGAGGCAGTAAATATCAAGTAAGAAGGCTATTGTGGCCAAGATAAGAAGTGATGATGGCCTGAAGAAAGGAGGTGGTAGTGGGGGTAGCAGAAAACATGAATTTGAGAAGCATTAGGGAAGTAAAGATCAACAAGATTTGGTGTTTGATTTGATGTGAGGTTGAGGGAAAACGAGGCTAGGATTAGTTCCAGGTGGTGGGTTTTTTTTTTTTTTTTTGCTGAGGAAGATTTGCCCTGAGCTAACATCTGTGCCAGTCTTCCTCTATTTTGTTAGTGGGTTGCTGCCACAGCATGGCCACCAATGGTTGGTGTAGGTCCGCTCCTAGGAACCGAACCCAGGCCACTGAAGTCGAGTGTGCCGAACTTAACCACTAGGCCACTGGACTGGCCCCTCCTGGTGATTTTTGATCCTCTTGACTGAGAAAAGTTTTGAGGCTCATGAGGAAAGCTAGTGGGCTTTCAGATATGCTGGATTTAATGTTTCTGTGAGACTCCCAGATTTAGTAGGCACTTGGATATTTGTATCCTAAGCTTGGGAAATAAAAATTTTAAAAGTGGTTAATGCTTGAGAATTGTGAATAGGAGTAGATGAAATCACCCATAGCTCAAGTGTTGAATGAGGAGTGAAGAGGGCTACGGATATAGCCTTGGGAAATACAGACATTTAAAAGATCGGTAGAAGAAGAGGATCGAGCCAAGTGAATGTAGAAGAGTAAGCACAGATCTAGGGGTAAAATCACAAGAGCGTGAGGTCAGGAGAGTCATGGAAGGAAACTGTTCCAGGAGGAAAGAATGTCTGCAGCATCACTTACTGCAGGGAGGTTGACGAGAGGTTTGATTGGTAAATGAGAGAGTGATTTTAGACTCTAAGACTTGGGCAATTTCAGGAGTATTGGGGCAGAAGTCAGACTGCAGTTGATTGAGGCCCCCCTCCCCTGTGCAACTGGGGACAAAAAAGATGCTGGGTACAAATTCAAAGTATTAGGATACATTTTACTTATATATAAAATTAGACTGTTGAGAAAATTCAGTCTCTCTCTCTGTTTTTCCTGGGTTTGGAAGCCAAACCCTTCTGCTAGTGATACTACTGAATGAGCACTCTATCCAAGTCTGGAGTCAAGTGCTGAAAACCTTTTGTTGCCAACATTTAGAGGAATGGCATAGCAGATATTTTAAAAATGAACTAATTTCTTTCTGCTGAAATGGTATAGTTAAGAAATTATGTGCAAACTTACAACTAGTAGACAAAAATGTTCTGGAGATCCAATGCGTAGCATAATGATTATAGTTAGCGATACTACATTATAAACTTAAAAGTTGCTAAGAGAATAGATCATAAAAGTTCTCATCACAAAACAGAAATGAGAATTATGTGATGTGATAGAGGTGTTAGCTAATGCTACAGTGGTCATCGTATTGTAATATATAAATGTATCAAATCAACACGTTTTACACCTTACATAATATTATATGTCAATTATATCTCAATAAAAAAAGAAATTATGCATCACTTGATATTATCTTTTTTTTTTTTTAATTTATGGAAGGACTTCCAAAACAGCTGAAAAGAAAATTAGAATTTTGGAAAATTCTGTTGCTTCAAATTTTATGTGCTTATCATGTCAATTCAAAGTGATTTTTTAAATGATAGTTTTAAAGTACCCCAAAATAAAATTCATGTGGGGATGAAGGTAAAGTTGGAGATACTCATAACTTTAAACTGTAGTGACATCAGCTATTGCTACTCTAATAAATAGCTTAAGAAATAATTTAATTGAATTATTATGTCTTTCTTTCCTATTACTGAAAATAAGTGCTGCTGCACATCCAGTCGTCCATAAGGTATTTACTGGTAGGATTCTTTGATAGGGAACTGGTTGGAATACAATCTTTGTAGTAGTGTTTTTGTTTTGTTTTGCTTTGTTTTATAATTTTTAAAATCATAGAATAATTTTATATCCTGCTGGTGGTATTTAGCCTAAAGAACTATAAGACACTGAGAACATATAAGTGCTACCACTTCAAATTTGCTCTGTATTGTACTATTGAGGGTGTCTTATCATGAAACTACATCAGAGGAAATAAAACTGAATAAAGCGGTATTTCCTTCTGGGTACTGAAATGAGCATAGGTGGTTTATGATAGCCCTTCATCGAAAACTTGGAGTTATTAGTTGAGTGAAAAGGATTGATTGTGAAATATTAGCATTTAAAAATTTGAAATTGAAGGCCAGAAAGGAGAGAATCTTTACATACATATGCTCTTTTGCAATGTATTTAACAGTAATATGTCGGGCCAGCCCCGGTGGCCTAGTGATTAAGTCCTGCGCGCTCCCCTTTAGCAGCCCGGGTTTGGTGTCTGTCAGTGGCTGTTCTGTGGTGGCAGCTGACATACAAAAGGAGGAAGATTGGTGACATGTTAGCTCAGGGTGAATCTTCCTCAGCAAAAATAAATAAATAAATAAATAAATAAATAAATAAACAAAAAAGTGGAAGACCCAATGCAAACAATATTTAAAAAAACAAAAAGTTATTTGTTAAGCAAAGCAAGGTGTCAAGCACAGTGATTTGGGTTCCTTTTAAGTATTAGCATTCCTCTCCCTTGTCTTTCAGGTGGCCTATGACTGAGGAATAGCTCTGTTATCTAAAGACTTGTATTCTTTTAGTGTGTTGAAAATTTAACATATAAAAATACGAGGCTTGGGGCTGGCCTGGTGGTGTAGTGGTTAAGTCGCACGTTCTGATTTGGTGGGCCAGGGTTCACGGGTTCGGATCCTAGGGGCAGACCTATGCACTACTTATCAAGCCATGCTATGGCAGGTGTCCCACATAAAATAGAGGAAGATGGGCACAGATGTTAGCTCAGGGTCAATCTTCCTCAGCAAAAAGAGGAGGATTGGCAACAGATGTCAGCTGAGGGCTAATCTTCCTCACACACACACACAAATAATAAAAATAAAAGGCTTATTACATCCTGGAGGGTAATGTGACAGAGAGAGCTGCTTGAGTATGATGGGGAAAGTAGCAACATAATTGATATTTGTAATGAAATTTTGCTTATTTCATAGATCTACTTTGTTTAGGTCCAGATAATATTCTTGCATTTAAGACTATGATGTTACTCTTAACACACTACTTGTTCAACATTTTGAAATGAAATGATTTCCTGTGAACAGAGGTAACTGCTTTTGTTCACAGTAATGGTGTGCAACATTCTTAGCTGTGTTGTTCCTCATAAAAATGTTTTCTACTTTGTGCTGATGCAAAATGTAGTAAAAATTGATAACAGCAAAGTTATTTTAGGCATAAAAGAGTGGAAGCATATGCAGAGAGGAGCTTGGAAAATGCAGCACTTACTTCAGTGAACTCAATGATCTTTTATTTCATAATTAGGCATCTATGAGGATGGAGAGTTTCAGGAAAAGTAGGAGTAGGTTTAGATGATTAGGTGAAGTTATTGTAAAGCAGAGTTCAATTCTCAAGGGGTCAGTGGGGTCAGCGGCAGTGAAAATATGTAGCGGGTGGTTCTTGAATTCTTGCTTATTTTGGGGATGTGTGATAAACTACGAAGAACAATTTGAGGCAATTTTTTAAGGAAAGAAATGTTATGAAGAAAGAAATGCTTATATAATATTCATTTTAAAGATAACCTTAAGAAATGTTATTTATGTTAGATTAGTTTAGGAAATCTAGACATTTTGAGGCCAGCACAGCATATTTTAATGCAGATTGACATTTCTTGAGATACAAAACATATATTGTAGAATTAATAAGGTTTAAATACTTTAAATAATTTCTATTAGCATATCTGATTACCAAAACAGATTTTCTGAAAAAATATGTTGCTGCTTATGATGATGATTTGTTTTTTGTTTTTCTTTTTGAGGAAGATTAGCCCTGAGCTAACATCTGTTGCCAATCCTCTACTTTTTTGCTGAGGAAGATTGGCCCTGGGCTAATATCCATACGCATCTTATGATGAAGATTTTTAAATGCTAATAATAATAAAAAATTAAGTTGTGTTTACTTATTGGAGCATCGGGCCTGAAAAGACATATCAAATTTTACATTTGATTGAAAAGGAATCACCTTCTCCTGTATAGATATGTAGTGTGTATCATATACTTTGGATTTAGTACCTGAAATATGTGTTTTGAGTTTGTGTATGAAATAAATATGTCAGATGAGGCTTGTTCTCTATAGATAATAAAAAATAAATCCTATTAGGAGCCCTCTTATCTCTGTAAGCCTTGGTTTCCTTATTATAAAATAAGAATGTGGATTAATAGTATTACTGAAGTTTTTTTCATCTCTAAAATTCCATGACATTTGAATTAGCTACATAAAAGATTTTTAGCACAAATAATTCCATGCCTATTATAGTCAAGTTAATTCAAAGTTAATTTACAGTGTCTGTGGTACCTGCCACAGTGAGGATAAGATATTGACAATATAACCCTTATCCCCAAATGATCTCTGTGTCATCTCCTATTAATAAGGAAATATATAAAAATCACCATTTTACAAGGAAGGATATGATAAATACCAAATGAAAATAATATACAGAATGCTGTGAGATTTAGAAAAGGGAAGGACCACAGAAGTAGAATGACACAAAGTAGTGGTTAAAAGAAGTCCCTTTGAGGAAATATGTGAGTCATTTTCTGTGAGCACAGCAGAAATTGAGAGCAGAATATATTTTAGCATATAAGATGTCTGTATTATCACTTTGTAGACTATAACGTGACACAAAAAGGTAAGCCAAAATATTAATGATTTGATTCTGATGCTAGGCCTGAGGCTAGTTCCTCATTCTGCCATTTGGTAGTGTGTCTGTGAGCTTAAGCTTCCTCATGTGTCAAATGGAGGTAAAAATAATATCTACTGTGTAGAGTTGTTTGCTTATTTACTTATTAATTCATTCATTTAATGAACATTTATTAAGTGCCTACTCTGTGACCAATTACTGATGTAGACATTGGGGGTATAGTGGTAAACACTGCAGACGAGGTCTCTGCTTCATGGCACTTACCTTCTAATGTAAGGAGGATACATGGAGGAGGCAGGCAGGCCAACAAATGGCAAGATAGCAGATAGTAACAGAGTGCTCTGATGATTGGGTGGGTTTTGGGTAGTCAAGGAAGACCTCTCTGAGGAGTGACATTTAAATGGTCTGAGTGACAAGAAGGAACTTACCATGTGAAGATTGAGGGAATGACCTTTCTAGGGAACAGCTAACACCAAGTCCTAAGACATGAACGAGCTTGGGTTGTTGTCAGGATTGAATGCTTGCTATCCTTATTATTATTACCATTGTAACTATTTGTTCTGGAAGATTTCCAGAGTTGCACTAGAACAGGATGTGGAAACCACTTTTGCTTCTTAGTTATTCCAGAATGTTACTTACATATTGTACCACTGGTTAGACTATCTCATGCCCTGAAGTGTTATATCATCTAACAGCACAAAACAGTAACCAGAATTAACACTTATATAGCACTTAATATGTGTTGAGCACTGTTCTAAGTATTTTACCTGCCTTTTGGGTCTGCTAGGAATACAATTAGGATTCAGAAAAGAGAGGAGTCTCAAGAAACAGGAGAGGAGGGGAAGTTACAATGAAAAGGGATGCAGAGTCATAATGCCAGAGAGACTCGAAGTGAGACTGTGGGTCAGGTGTTAAGATGGAAGAAAAGCTTCTCTCTTGACAAATCTGTTCTCCAAAGGCCGTCTTCCTGTCTTGTGCTTTTATTCAGAGGATAGTTTGGAAGGAGAAGGCTTGTCTGTAAGAAAAGGGTAGGCTCCAGGTCATGACAGGAGTTCATAACAGTGTTATCTGCTCTCAAGAGCCCCTATGGCTTGGCCTTGAATAGAGGAAAGTGAGCCACCTCTTCGGTTTTCTCTAGAAAGCATGAGCTGGGCTGGAGGTAGAAGTAGCTGCCCTTTCTTATACCTTAGTCCTAACACCGGCCTCCTTTAGGCTGGCTTTGGGCTCTATGCTAAAAGTAAGTTTAATGTTAGAATAATGTTTTCTTGCCCTCCTCCAAAATCTTTTTCTTTGCTTTTAGGTGCCTTAACATTCCTTTCATTTGGAGACAAAGCCTTTTATCAATTATTAGTGAAAAAGCATAAAAGGAAAATTTTCTTTTAAAGATGTATGCTGATTTAAACCTATTTAAATCAAAGTATAATCGGTCAGGGGCCGCCTGGTAGCGTAGCAGTTAAGTTCGTGCGCTCCGCTTTGGCGGCCCAGGGTTCGTGGGTTCAGATCCGGGATGCAGACCGACGCACTGCTTGTCAGGCCATGCTGTGGCAGCATCCCATATAAAGTAGAGGAAGATGGGCATGCATGTTAGCCCAGGGTCAATTTTCCTCAGCAAAAAAGAAGAGGATTGGCATCGGATGTTAGCTCAGGGCTAAGCTTCCTCTACCACACACACACACACACACACACACACACACACACACACACACACAAAGTATAATCGGTTAGTAAATAACCAAGGGTAACTATGTGAGGTGATGGATGTTAACTGAACTTATTGTGGTAATTATTATGCAATATATACAATATATCAAATCATTATGTTGTACACCTTAAACTTATACAATGTTATGTCAATTATATCTCAATAAAACTGGAAAAAAATAACCAAGAGTAACTGAATAACAGGAATAACTGTTCTAATTGCAGAAAGATGAAAATTAGCAAGGTTGGGGAGTACTTACAAGGTTGTGGGAAAGTAAAAGTCTGTGGGAGGCAAATGTTTTCCTAACTTCGCACTTCTGTTCGGGATTGGCTTTCTTTACCTTCAGTTGTGCAGAGGCAAATAGAAGCTGCTTGCAAACTTAGTTTTTCCATATGATTGTATATATCTGCAGTGTAGTGACAGTATCTGATTCTGTTATATGATTTATGACTTTTTAAACATAGACATTTTTGTTAGAAGCAAGAGGTCTTACAGGCAGTAGTTCTCAGTTTAGCTTTGTATCAGAATCACTTGTGGACCTTTAAAAAAGGAAACTTAGTGCAGATGAAATATTTTACCACTATTGTAACACTTTTCCGCAATAGCAGAGTTGTGTAGTTGTGACTGAGACCATATTGGCTTGCAAAGCTTAAAATATTTTCTATCTAGCTCTTTATAAAGTTTGTCAGTCCTTGACAAAGAAATATATTGTTTGTAGATAAGAACAGTTTTATTTCTTTCTTTCCAATCTGTGTGCCTTTTCTTGCTTTATTGCACTAGCTAGGACTTCTATACAAAGTTGAGTAGGAGTGGTGACAGTGTACCTCCTTGCTTTGTTTTCAATCTTGGGAGGAAAGCATTCAGTGTTTTTACCATTAAGCATGATGTTAGTTGTAGGTCTATTATAGATACACTTTATCAGGTTGACAAAACTCCCTTATATTCCTCATTTTCTGAAAATTCTTAACATGAGTGAGTGAATGCTGAATTTTCTCAAATGCCTTTTCTACATCAAATGATATGATCGTGTGGTCTTCTTTAGTCTGTGAATATGGTGGATTACACTGATTGATTTTTCCAGTGTTGAACCATCTTTGCATTCCCTGGATAAACCCCACTGGTCATGATATATTATTTTTTGTATATATTGCTGGATTTGATTTGCTAATATTTGATTGAGGATTTTTGTCTATATTTATAATGGATATTGGCCTGTGGTTTTCTTTTCTTGTAATACCTTCTCTAGTTGTGGTATGGGGGAAGTGGTGGCCCCATGCAATGAGTTGGGAATTAGTCTCTTTCTTTTCCTTGAAGATAGTTTATTAGCATTGGTGTTATTTCTTTTTAAATATTTAGTAGGATTTGTCATTGAAACCACATGGGCCTGGAGTTTTCATTTTCAGAAAGATTTTAACTACAGATGCAATTTGTTTAGTAGATATAGGATTTTTCAGGTTATCTGTTTCTTCCTGGATAAGTGTAGGTATTTTGTGGCTTTCAAGGCATTGGTCTATTTTATCTAAGTTGTCCAATTAATATGCAGAGGGCTGTTTGCAGTATTCTTTTATTATCCTTTTGTTGGAGTCATGGGGTCTGTAGTGATATTCACTCTTTTGTTCTTGGTATTGGTAATTTGTATCTTTTTTCTCTTTTGCTTTGTCAATTTAGCTAGAGGTTTATCAATTTATTGATATTTTCAAAGAACTACCTTTTGGTTTCATTGATTTTTAAATTTTTTCTTCCTCAATTTTTATTGCTTTGTGCTGTTATCTTTGTTTCCTTCCTTCTGCTTGCTTTGGGTTATTTTGCACTTCTTTTCCTAGTTTCTTAGGGTAGAAGGTTAGATTATTGATTTTTGGATGCTTCTTTTCAAGTATAAGCATTTATAACTCAATATCCCTATATACACTATTTAGATGTATACCATTAATTTTGATTTGTTCTGTTTTCATTTTTCTTCAGTTCAAAATATTTTCTAATTTGAGCATTCTTCTTTGAATTTGATCCATGGATTGTTTAGAACTGTGTTATTTTATTTCCAAATATTTAGGGATTATTTCAGATATATTTCTGTCCAGTTTAATTGTATTATGGTCAGTAAAGATATTTTTTATGATTTTGATTTTTAAAACTTTCTTCAAGTTTGTTTTATATGGTTTGTCTTGGTGAATGTGCCATGTGCATTTGAAGAGAATGTGTATTCTGCTGTTCTTGGGTGGAGTGGTGTATAAATATCAGATCTTGTTGTCGATGACGTTCTGTTCTTCTGTAACCTTATGGAATTTTTGTATACTTTTTCTTTTGATTGCTGTGAGAGGAATGTTGAAGTCTCCAATCATAAATGTGTATTTGTCCATCTCCTTTCAATTTTTACTTCATATATTTGAGACTCTCTTGTTAGGTGCACACACTTATAAGATTCTTATGTATTCTTGTTGCATTGGTCTTTCTAACATTGTACAATGTCTTTCTTTATCCCCAGTGATTTTTTTCTTGCTTGGTAGTCTACTTTGTCTTATATTAATATAGTCTCTTCAGCTTTCTCTTGAGTAGTGATTTCATGGTGTATCTTCTTCCCTCATTTTACTTATAACTTGCCTATGTCATTATATTTCTTCCTTCCTTCCTTCTTTCCTTCCTTCCTCCCTCCCTCCCTCCCTCAGCCCTGAGCTAACATCTGCCAATCCTCCTCTTTTTGCTGAGGAAGACTGGCCCTGGGCTAACATCCATGCCCATCTTCCTCCACTCCATATGGGACGCGGCCACAGCATGGCTTGACAAGCGGTGCGTCGGTGCGTGCCCGGGATCCGAACCGGCGAACCCCGGGCTGCCACAGCGGAGCACACACTTAACCGCTTGTGCCACCGGGCTGGCCCTATATCGTTATATTTAAAGTGGGTTTTTTTGTAGACAGAATGTAGTTGTGTCTTGTTTTTAATATAATCTGGCAATCTCTGCTTTTTAATTGGTATGTTTAGGCCATTTATTTTTAATATAATTATTAATGTGTTTGAATTTAGGTCTACCATTTTATTATTTATTTTCTGCTTTTCATTTCTTTGTTTCTCCTTTCCTGCCATCTTTTCGATTATTTGAACATTTAGTTAGTATTTCATTTTCACTATATTTCTTTCTTTCTTTTTTTTTGAGGAAGATTGGCCCTGAGTTGACATCTGTTGCCAATCTTCCTCCTGTTTTCCTCCCCAAAGCCCTGTAGGTAGTTGTGTGTCATAGTTGTACATCCTTCCAGTTGCTCTCTGTGGGATGCTGCCTCAGCGTGGCTTGATGAGCAGTGCGTAGGTCCGCACCCACGACCTGAATTGGCGAACCCTGGGCCGCTGAAGTGGACCGTGCAAACTTAACTGCTATGCCACCGGGCCGGCCCCTACTATGTTTCTTTATATGATTATTTTAGTGGTTGCTCTAGTGATTTAGGTCTCTGTTTCTCGAATGTGATCAAAATGCAATACAAATTTGGTTGGTTTAAACCTAACCACTTAACTTTTTAGGGCTGTCTTCTTTTATTCTCTATTTCTTTTTTTTTTTTTGGTGTGTGTGAGGAAGATTAGCCCTGAGCTAACATCTGTTGCCAATCCTTCTCTTTTTCCTGAGGAAGATTGTCCCTGGGCTGATATCCATGCCCATCTTCCTCTACTCTATATGTGGGATGCCTGCCACAGCACGGCTTGACAAGCAGTGCACAGGTCTACGCCTGAGATCTGAACCCGTAAACTCCGGGCTGCTGAAGCGGATGTGTGAACTTAACTACCATGCCACTGGGCTGACCCCCTTTTTTTCTCTATTTTTAATGCAGTGGACAATTTTAACTTTTATTATTTGCTAAGTGATTTGAAGATGCACCTGAAATTTGATATATGGTTCATAATTAATTCTTAAAAATAGTGAATAATTAAAAGTTATATTTTTATAATTTAAAATTACAAATTTTATTTATTATGTTTAATCTTTTTAACAGTTTGGGGGTGGTATTATTTTTATTCTATTGATATAGATACTGTGACACAGCAAAGTTAGTAATTTGTCTAAGACTGTACATCTTATTAGTAGTGAAATTTGAGTTCAGACCCAGGTCTATTTGAATCCAAAATTCATGTGTTTTACCGTTAGTCTAGTCATTCATTTCACTGATATTTGTTGAGTACGTGCTATATGTCAGGTACCGTATTATTTCTGATTGAAAATCAACATAGTCTTTGCCCTTATGGTGCTTACTGTCTGGTAGATGAGGCAGCCATTAAACAAATCAATATAATAACAAAAAAAAAATTTATTTTTATTTTTAAAAATAAGGGTGTAATTATATTGTGGTAAGTACAGTGAAGGGGAAGGACGGTATGATAAGAATCAAAAACATGGGGAACTTAGTTTAGATTTTTTGTAGAAGTGACATTAGAGGTAAGGATCAAAATTGATGGGAGTTAGCAAAGAGCAGGAGGAAAAGCTGTATTGGTGGAGAGAAAAGGGTGTCCTAAGGCCTTGAGTTGGAAAAGTATTCAAAGATTTCTGGAGCTGAAACAAGGCGAGAGTGGCTGGAATGAAGTAACAAACTTTGGGTATGAGATGAGGCTGGAGAGAGAGGCAGGGCTCAGTTTATCTAGGGATTTGTAGGCCATGCTAAGTTGGTTAATTGGCAGTTGTCTTAATTTCTTCCTTAAAAACCATTTAGAATGTAAACGATTTATAAGGTAAAAACTATTTATGTCCATGCATTAGTTGACAGATGTAGCTGGTATCTCAGTGCAGAGTAGTCAGTCCTGAGAATCTAGCATCACTTGCTTATCTGTCTGCCCTAGAATCTGTGGTGTCTCAGGTATTTCTGATAAAAAGAAATTGAATTCTCTCAAAATGGTTAGTAGGTTTCATTTTATTGGCTAAGATAATCCTAGAAGAACCATACGTTTAGAATATCATGTGAAGAACAATGTGTTTTAAAAATTTTCTCAACTTCACACATGCTGTAGATCAAACATGATGTGCTGCTCTTCATTTCAGCTCTTTTTAATGAACCATTGAAATGCTATCTTTCACTGTTTCCTTTGGGTTTCTAATATTGAAACTCATGTTTATATCTTTCTCAGTCTGAGGGAAAAGGCCATACCAATGCTGGAGATGCAATATATGAGGTGGTGAGTCTACAGCGAGAGTCTGAGAAGGAAGAACCAGTCACTCCTACCAGTGGAGGGGGTCCTATGTCACCCCAGGAGGATGATGCAGAAGAGGGTAAGAAGTGAACTTAGTTCCCTCTCTTTCTTTGTTTTTTTTTGAGGAAGATCAGCCCTGAGCTAACATCCATGCCAATCCTCCTCTTTTTGCTGAGGAAGGCTGGCACTGGGCTAACATCTGTGCCCATCTTCCTCCACTTTATATGGGACGCTGCCACAGCATGGCCTAACAAGTGGTGCTTCGGTGCGCGCCTGGGATCTGAACCCAGGCCGCCAGCAGCGGAGCACCCGCACTTAACCGCTACGCCACGAGGCCGGCCCAGCTCTCTTTATACAGCTGCTTAACTTAAAATCCTCAAAGATGTGTGTGTGTGAGTGTTTCTGTGCATGTGCAGGGAGTCGGGGAGGAGTGGTGATTATTCCTACTCTCTGCTACTCTTAGACTAGATTCTGCTAGATGCAGGAAAGAATTTGGTTCATTTGGTTCCTTGATTGCATAGTCCCCAGTGTCACTTATGCAACTATTTAAATTTGACAGCCTCACTTTGCTGTTTTGCTTCCCGTTTTATTTCAAGTATTTTTGAAGTGTTTAATGAGAAGTTTCAGATTCTCTCAAGTGTTTGTAGAATTTCAGTGATATGTCATGTTCTACTTCTCATTTGACATTATTCAGTTCTGACTTGTATTTTGTTGTTGCCTCATCACTTACCACTCATTTTTTTGAAATAGCATGATATCTGCTCTGTTTACTACATGAATGTTGCTGAGAGATGCTAACCAACCTCATGAGAGTCACACGTCATTTGGCTCTGTGCTGAGTATTCTTTTTATAGAAACTAGAGCTAAATGACAGATCTTTGTTTGTTATAAGCCCTTATATTATCTACTTATAGGGTAGGGTTTATTAAAAGTAATTTTCTGAATTTATGTCATCTTTGAAAAAAAAATCGTAGAATTCTCTGTCTTTCTCTCCATGGAACCATTCCTTTCTTTGATTGCCATAAAAATAATAATTTTCAGCTAATATTTATTGAGTGCTTATTATATGCTAGACATTATTCTGTTTTTCATAAAACAACTTTATGAAGGTATAATTTGAATACAATAGAACTTACCTGTTTTAATTGTATAGTTCACTGAATTTTGACAGATGGATTCATCTGTATAATCTGACCACCAGAATCATGATATAAAATATTTCCATTAGCCCCCCAAAATTCCCTTGTGCCCCGTTACAGTCTATACTTTCTTCTTACCTGTGGTCCCTGGCAACTACTGATCTGTTTTCTGTCACCATGTTTTGCCTTTTCTACAATTTCATATAAAAGGAATCATATCGTGCAAAGTCTTTTGTATATAGAATCTTTCACATAGCATAATACTTTGAGATGTATGTATGTTGTATGAATATTTGGTCCCTTTTAGTTGTTGAGTAGTAGTTTATTGTAAAGATATGCCACAATTTGTTTATTTATCTAGTTATCAGTTAATGAACGTTTGAGTTGTTTCTAGCTGTTGGCTATTAGGAAAAAGCTACTGTGAATATTTGAGTATGTGTCTTTGGTGAATATATGCTTTTGTTTCTCTTGGGTAAATACCTAGGAGTGGACCAGCTGGGTCTTATGGTAAGTGTCTGTTTAACTTTATAAGAAACCACTAAGCTGTTTTTTAAAGTAGCTGTACTTGGGCCGGCCCCGTGGCTTAGCGGTTAAGTGCGCTCGCTTCGCTACTGGCGGCCCGGGTTCGGATCCCGGGTGCGCACCGATGCACCGCTTCTCCGGCCATGCTGAGGCCGTGTCCCACATACAGCAACTAGAAGGATGTGCAACTATGACATACAACTATCTACTGGGGCTTTGGGGAGAAAAAGGAGGAGGATTGGCGATGGATGTTAGCTCAGAGCCGGTCTTCCTCACACACACACACACACACACAATAAAGTAGCTGTACCATTTTTCATCCTTATCAGCAACATATGAGTCAGTTGTTCCATATCCTTATTAACATTTGGCATTGTCAGTTTTTAAAATTTTAGCCATTCTAGTGGGTGTATAGTGGTATCTTGTGATATTAATTTGAATTTCCCTAATGATTAATGACGTTGTGCATCTTTTCATATGATAGTTGCCGTTTATATATCTTCTTGGTCAAGAGTCTATTCAAATCTGTTGCCCATTTTTAAATTGAGTTATTTATCTTCTTACTGATTTTATATATTGATAAAGTCCTTTATCAGATACGTTTTGCAAGTATTTTATCCCACTCTGTAGTTTGCCTTTTCATTTTCTGAACAATGTCTTTTGAAGAGCAAAAGTTTAATTTTTATGAAGTTTAATTTGTCAGTTTTTTCCTTAATGATTTGTCTGTGATCCATTTAAATTTTTAGGTATGGTTGGAGGTAGAGGTCAGAGTTCTTTGGGCTTAAAAAAACAAAAATCGTTTACTATCTTTTATGGTTTCTGTGGTTCAGGAATTAGGGAGTGGCTTGTGTGGGAAGTTCTGGCTACGAGTTTCTTATGAAGAGTCAGATATGGTCTGGGGATGTAGTCATTTGAAGACTTCACTGGCTGGGGCTGAAAGCTTGGAGAATCTTGCAAGGGGCTAATTTACATAGTTGCCAAAGTCATGCTGGTGGTTGGCAAGAAATTTTGCTTCATCTCCACATAGGCCTTCCCATAGGGGCTGCTTGGGTGTCCTTATGGTATAATGGGTAGCTTCCCACAGCTAGCAATCCAAGAGACCAAGGTGGAAGCTGCAAGGCCTTTGATGTCTTAACCTTGGAGTCACACAATATCACTTCCACAGTATTCTATTGATCACAGAGTTCAGTGCTTACTTCCGTTGTGTGACTCCACTATATTCTATACAAGATTTTCAGGAACACTGTTGTGGTCATCTGCATCCTAGCTAACACAAAGAGGAAAAGACCAGAGATCGTATTGCAGAATCGCAGGAGAATTTTGGGCCAGACCTAGAAGCTGTCACATTTCTTTTTTGCTAAACAAGAACCACGGATGTGGTTGGGGAATGTAATTGAGCTATGCCCTTAGGAAGAAGAGTAAACAGGCATGACAAGCAAAAGTTATTTGATCATGAGATTTCAGGTAATGTCCTGCAAGAATGCCATTCCTTTTAGAATTGAAAAGTATATGGAGCTAGAATTGGGAGAGAACAAAAATAATAGAATGACAGGTGCTACTCAATAAGAATACATTATACAATTTAGTATCACATAATTATGTCTTTTATTCTAATTTAGTAAATAAAAGTTCCTCACTTCTATCCACTAACTTAAAAGAAAGATAACTAACGTGGATTAAGTATCTGCTTTGTGGCATATAATATATTAGATATCCAGTAGACGTAGTTTCATATTTTACTCACATTAGCCCTAAGAAATAACTGTTATCATCTTTATATTACATCTGAGGAACTAGACTAAAAAATTTTAAGGAAGTCATTCGAGGTCATAGGGCTAATAAGTATAATATACAGAATTCAAACCTATGTCAGTCTCACCCTAAAGCCCTGTGAATTTTAATGACACAAAATCAAAGTATTCGTCTTTAAACTGCTGAATTGATATAACTCCATTCCTAATTGCTTAAGAGGTAGTATTTTTAATATTCCCTTTACAGACAAGATATTCTAGATCTTACATGTTCTAGATCTATCTAAAATCACAGACTTTGGATAGAAGGATATAATACAATATAATATAAAAATATAACATGAGACCTTATCTTCCAAACAGCATTGTTTTATGTGAAAGCATTTTTGAAGAGTGATTTCATGCGTGCAGGTAAACTAGTGCATTCAAAAAGAACTTTACATGTAGAATATTTAAATTATGTCAGCCAGAAGCCACTCATACTTCTTTAAAGGACATCTTGTAGAAAAATCTATTGGAAACCAAAATACTCTCTTTGAAAAAAGTCTTTCAGACACACAAGCATGCTTTTAGTTTATTTCCCTTGCATTTTTCCTGCCATATTACTCAGTGTCATTCAAGGTTTGGAAAGGTGTTTTCTGATCCAGTGATAATTACTTTATGGGTGATGAGATTTGAAAGTTGTGCAGGTGTGCACTTTAATGGAAAAGACATTTACTTATGGAAAGCAACATTGTTAGAAAACTGATACATTTAGGAATAAATGGCAAACCAGATGATCCCAGTTGTGGCTCGTTATTAATCAGCAAAATATTCAGGATCATCCGCTGCCAGGATCTTAAAATCATGTAGGTAAGCGTTGGAAAGTCCATCGTTTTTTATTCCTGGCAGAGAGCTAAATTGAGCTCAAGCTTCATTTTTGACATTGTCAAAAATTTGACAGAGTTCTTTTGACACAGTTGTGTCAAAATGGCTACCTCAAAATGTAAGGCAGAAGAGATAGATTTGAGAATATTCTAGGAGGTGAAATCAGTGAAGCTTATAAATTAATTGGATATCATGGGCAGCAGAAGAGAAGGGAGGAGAAAGAATCAAAGGTTATATCTAGGTTTGTAGCTTAGGTGAATAGCTGATCTTGGTGCCAGCAAATGAGATAGGGAACACAAGAGGAGGAAGAGTGGGTTTGGGGGTGGGGGTAAGACTCATTTAGCTTTAGACATTGATGAGTTTGAACTCACTGTGGAACATTAAAGTGGAACTATTTTTCAGTTGTTAGAAATAGTCTTGGGCCGGCCCTGTGGCTTAGTGGTTAAGTGCGCACGCTCCGCTGCTGGCGGCCCGGGTTCGGATCCCGGGCGCGCACTGACACACTGCTTCTCCGGCCATGCTGAGGCCGGGTCCCACATACAGCAACTAGAAGGATGTGCAGCTATGACATACAACTATCTACTGGGGCTTTGGGGGAAAAAATAAATAAATAAATAAAAAATTATAAAAAAAAAAAAAAAAAGTCTTAAACTGTGAGAGAAGTTTTATAGCGGGAGAGTAAGATTTGAGAATTATCAGCATGAAGCAATGAGAATGGCTGAAATTTCCTTGGAGGAAAATGTGAGAGAGATGGGTTAAAAGTAGAGTTTAGGCAATCACTAACATTTAAGGAATAGATGTGGAAAGAGAAAGCCCAGCTAAAGGATCTGCAGAAAAATGATCAGAACAGTATGAGGAGAACTAAGGTAGTGTTCAGTAACAGGTTAAGGAGTGGAGATTTGCAAGGAAGGAGTGATGTGCAGTATTGTCAAATGGAAGAGGGAGGTCCAATATGATAAGGATCAAAAATTGTTAATTGGATTTGGTAAATTTGAGAGGTTACTGAACCCTTATGAGGGTGAGTTTAATAAAGTTGGGAAAGAAGCCTCAATGTGGTGGATTGAGGATTGACTAGAGGTGAGGAAGGGGAGAAGAGTGTTGTAACGATTCAAGAAAGTTGATAAGAAGAAGAAAGAGATTGGACTAAAAACACTGGGTTGTGTCTGGCCAAGAAAGGGTATTTTTAGGGTGTAACAGATCTGAGCTCTTCTGTAGTTGGGATGAGCTAAAAAGAGAGAGGAGTTACCCACCCAACACTTAACCATACAGGTCCCTGACATGCTTTTCCTTTGCAAATACTGTTTACTCTGCTTAAAGGGTTTTTCCACTTAAGTCCACCAGAGTAAGCTCTTCAACAAAAGCATGTAACAGTCAAAAGGAAATAGTAATTTTAGCATACTGGCAATTTCTATACTTAGAAATGTTTCAAAATATTTTCTATGACATTTTTTAGTATGCTGCTCAGGCAAATTGCATTTAAAATGTATTTAATGCAGAATGGCTGAGTGAGGAGCTTGGCAAATCCACTTATCAAAAAACTGATAAAGAGTTGATAAAATTGTCAAAAACCAGCCAGTTCAGGACTTGAGAAAGTGACCAAATTATACAAAAAATTGAGAAACATTTATTCAAGAAAAACTACTGAACCTTGGGTAAGAACAGCCTGTGGTGTTTCGGCCCCTGATGCTGTTCCCATTCTGCTCATTCTCACTACTGGCTTATTGTCATGGTAGTTTTATTAGGGTAGGGAAAGCTGTGAACACTAGTAGCTTTGCTTTTGCTGCTGGAGGGGGCTCACTTGATTTGGAGCGAATGTAGAAAAACCCAGTATTTCTGGAATGTTATTGGAAATAGTAGTGATGTTTGTGGCAAAAGAATGGGATGGCCAATGTTGCAGATAGCAAGAGGTTGTAATTCTGGTTGTGGAAAGCCATAGATTGGCCAGAATTTTAAAGAGGAAATTTAAGGAATGAGTGAGCCGTCAATGGATCCTACGTATCACTGGTGGTCTGGCAGGCTGTGAACGTATGCAAGCATGTGCACACACTCAGGAGAGAACAGAGAGGGCCCTAACTAGTCACACATCCATGCTGGACATTAGGCCTTACATGTGTATGATGGAGACGTGTTTCCAGAATTCTGTCTCCTAAATAGTTTTGCTTCTTTCTTTTTCTTTTCTATGGAGAGAATCTGTGTCCCAGGTGGAGTAAATGGCTGAAGGCTGATTGTCTCACAACCAAGCCTTTAGTCATCCTCTGTTGGCAAGTGGCAACTCCTAGGCTCCAAATCTTGGAATCCAGAATCTGACCTCTATCTAGCCCTATCATTTCTTGTACTGGATTACTGCAATACCTCCTACCTAGTCTCCTGCCTTCCACTCTTGTCCCTACCTCCGTGGTCTGTGTTTCACACACCAGCCATAGTCATCCTTTTGAAATTTGTCAGATCGCATTACTTCTCTTCTTAAAATCCTCTGTTGGTTTTGTTTCCGAGCCATAGGGACTGGTGACCTGCAAGTGGGTCCTTTTGCCTGGAGCGGCTGGCACCAAGCTGCTTCTACCAATAGAATGAGACCAAGTTTGGAATAGCAGAGCAGAATCTTTATTCATTGATCAATGAATGGAGGAGGCAGAGCTAATGTTCTAAAACACCTTCTCCCAGAATGGGAGGTGAGCAGGGGTCTTATGGGATGTGAAGGGGGAGGAGGTCTCTGCGTCATCTGTGGGGGGTGCATCTGGGGGGAGAAATGCTTTCCTGATGGGGGGAATTGGAGTATTCTTTTATTTAAGAATAAAATGGGGGTGGGGGCATGTGCAGATCTTCCGTTCTTGCACGTGGCACCTTTTGCACACGGCACCTCATTGCCATCTTGGACCTTTCTGGTTTGGACTGGTTCTGTGGTTTGGTCGTCTGGCAATGTTCTGCCTTGATTCGTATAAGCAGGCACAACTTAAAAACAAAGCGTTAGACGTGGAAAATGTTTTTAGGGACTTCTCTGAGTGACAGCTTCTCATTTCACTCAGCCACATTTCTTTTACCGTGGTTTACAAGGCCATACGTCATCTTGCTCTTTGATATTTACCTTTCTGACCTCATTTCCTGCCACTCTCTGCTTCACAAATTCCACGCTTGTCCTTTTGGTATTCTTCAAGCATATCAGGTGTACTCTTGCCTCTGGGCTATTGTACTTGCTGTTCCGTGTGGCTGGAACTCTTTTTTTCCTAGATTGCCACATGGTTCTTGCCCTCCTCTTTTTCCTTCTAATCTTTCCTCAAATGCCACCTTCTCATTGAGATCTCACCTCCTCAGTAAACAGTATGAATAATAATATATGAGTAAACAAATAATACATAAAAATAATGTATTTATAATAAATATAATAATAGATGAATAAATATTTTTCCTTTTATAATGCCTCAAAATGATTCAATAGTGAGAAAGACTAGAAAAACAGAGATAACATTTTTGGAATTGTGTTTGAAAATATGAAAAATGTATATAAAATTTTCAATTTCTCATTCCTATATATGGTCTGAATAAGAACATGTTGTCAGATTTCTGCTTTTCTCTAAAATTTCTTTTACTTCTGTTCTTAATTTTTCACTGTTTGAGATGTCACCTTGTCTTTTGAAAATCTATTAGCATCATCTATATTAAAAAAGCTACAAAAATCAGAGTAGGAAGTAATAGTTTCTTTTATAGATCTAGGGTTTCATACATTTTCAATACGCTTTATTATTAGTTCTGTAATTGACATTTCTGTCACCGCAACCATCAAAAGTTATAGCTGGAGGTGGCATAGAAATGTTTTCCTGCTGGAGGGAATTGGAGTATTCTTTTATTTAATTATTTTCAACAATTTGCCTGTCAAAAAAGCAAAAGTGGAAGTTCGAGTCAGTCTAAATTGTCTTACTTTAGCCTGTAATTTAACTAAAAAGGGATAAAGATTTAAAAGGACTAAAATTGCTCTTAATCTTCTGGGAAAGATCTAAAGTAAAATGAATTAAGGTATCTTTGCATATTTTTCAAATGCTGTTCAGAAAATGAAGTTTGTTAAAGGATGTTAATTTGAATGCAAGGAATCTTAGCAGAAAGTTAAGTCCATAAATGTAACATTATAGGGATTATTTTTAAATTACCTTGTCACCTTTATATACTCCCACGTGTTCTGAATTGCTCCTGCTTTTGAAAGGTGAGGTGCACTTGGTATTGCTTTGTCTGAATTTCAAACTAGCTTTCTGTTTGTTGACCTCATATGTGTATAGTTACTTGTAACATGGATAGTAAGTTACAAGAAGGCAACAGATGGCACATACAGTGTGATTTCCTCTAACACACATGCCCAAGTAATTGTAAAAGACCAGATTCACAGTAATATTAGGTAAGCGTCACTCCTGGTTGTACTTTTCATGTTTAGTATAATCTGCATTTTTTGTTTCTGTATTTGGATTGGTTAAAATGCTATTTAAAAAAATTTTTCCCCTTGTGGCCGGCCTGGTGGCATAGTGATTAAGTTTGCGTGCTCCACTTCAGTGGCCAGGAGTTCGCAGGTTCGGATCCCGGGCACGGACCTACGCACCACTCATCAAGTCATACTGTGGCAGGCGTCCCATATATAAAGTAGAGGAAGATGGGCACGGATGTTAGCCCAGGGCCAATCTTCCTCAGCAAAGAGAGGAGGATTGGCAACAGATGTTAGCTTAGGGCTAGTCTGCCTCACCAAAAAAAAAAAAAAAATTTTTTTTCTCCTTGATTTAAATGATTGTTAGCTCTCTAATACTACTTCTAACTCATTATAACTAGAGAGCAAAATAGTCTTAAACTCAACTAGATGTTTGTTTTCTTTTAATTTCTTAATTCAGTCACAGACAGCTCTTACTATAGGAACCAGTTTGCAAGTGAAAATTTTTTATATTCAGTTGAAAAGAAGATAGAGGATATAGGAAAGAAATGAGTTTTTAAAGAAAATATAGTGATCATATAGCACTTATGTGTGGCAAGCACTGGTTAGACAAGTGCTTCTCAAACTTCAAATGTGCATGTACATTACCTGGGGATCTTGTTAACAATGTAGTCTTATGTTTTAGGTCTGGGCTGGGGCCTGATCTGCATTTCTAAAAAAAATCTTTTATCAGATGCCACTGCTGTTGGTTACACCACACTTTGAGTAGGACAGATTTAAATTGCCCACTTATATTAATTCATTTAATCCTCATATCAACCCATAAGGTTGATACTATTATTATATCCATTTTACAGATGAGGAAATATGTTCCAATAAAATAATCTTAGCATGCCAAATACTATTCTTTAGTAATCAGTTACTTTTTATATTTATGAAATGTATCTGTGTGTGTGTGGGCATGGGGGGAAAGGACTTTACAATATTGTTTCATTCTTGAATTTTTACATTATCTATTTCAACAAATTTTATTTTTATTATTTATTTATTTATTTATGTTTTTGGTGAGGAAGATTTGCCCTGAGCTAACATTTGTGCCAGTTTTCCTGTATTTTGTATGTGTGTCACCGCCTCAGCATGACTAATGAATGGTGTAGGTCCACGCCCAGGATCTGAACTCACAATCCCAGGCCACTGAAGCAGAGCGTGCCAGACTTAACCACTACGCCGTGGGGCTGGCCCCTATTTCAACAAATTAAAATGATTAAAAATATATTTGATAAGGGAAGGTATTTGAGAGAAAGTGCAGGGAGAGAGTGTATTAGGTTTCTACTACTCCATAACAAGTTACCAGAAAATTTAGCATCTTAAAACAACACACGTTTATTATCTCACAGTTTCCGTGGATCAAGAGTCTGGGCATGGCTCAGTTGGGTCCTCTGTCAGGGTCTCATGAAGCTGCCATCAAAGTTTTGGTTGGGGCTTCTGTCTCATCTGAGGCTTGGGGTTCTCTTCAGAGCTTACATGACTGTTGGCAGAGTTTATTTCCTTGCAGCTGTAGAACCCGTGGTGACTTGGCTTCTTCAAGGCAGCAGGAGAATGTCTCTACTCTAAGGGAGGGCCCAAACCCTCTTTTATGGGTTTACCCGATTAGGTCAGGCCTATCTGGGATAGTCTTTCTTTGATTAACTCAAAGTCAAACTGGTTAGGGACTTTGTATCTGCAAAATCCCTTCACCTTTGCTGTATCACACAACCTAGTCACAGCCATGACATCCATCTTATTCATATGTCCCATCGACACTCAAGGGTATGGATTATACAGGGTGTACACCAGGAGCCAGGAATCTTGGGGGCCATCTTAGAATTGCCTATCGCAGAGAGTTATGTACCAAAAATGAAGGAAACTATCATTTTTCAAGCCTCTGTTACATAACAGCCAGTTGTGCATACACATTATCTCACTTGTCACCATAGCTATGCAAGATAGGTACTATTACTCCCCATATTTTACAAGTTTATATCTCATTAAGGATATATACAATATATATATATTTTTTTGTGAGGAGGTCAGCCCTGTGCTAACATCTGCCAATCCTCCACTTTTTTGGCTGAGGAAGACTGGCCTTGGGCTATCATCCGTGCCCATCTTCCTCCACTTTATATGGGACACCTCCGCAGCATGGCTTGCCAAGCAGTGCATTGGTGTGCGCCTGGGATCCGAACCGGCAAACCCTGGGCCGCTGCAGTGGAGAGTGCGCACTTAACCACTTGTACCACTGGGCCGGCCCCGGATATATACGATATTAGCTAAACAAAAAATGATCTGAACAACTCATCAAAATAGTATATGATGAATTGCCAAATGAATTATAAGAGCACTGGTTGCTGTGGGTTTCTAGTGTCTTTTCTTGAGCTATTTCCATTACTTGTGAGGCCCTCACCATCTCTGCTTGTTGAAGCTAGGGTTCAACTATCAGTTTAAATGACATTTTCCTCATGATACCTCTGCTTATCCCCAGTCAGAAGTGATCTCTTATTCCCTGAATATAGAATTCCACTGTAATTTTGCTTGTGCATCTTTAATAACATTTATGATATTCCATGTTAAATTACAGTTACATGTGTCTTCTCATCTCTACTTGACTATATATTCCTTCTGAGAAGCTAGAATCCTTATCCATCTTTGTATCTATCTCCTGCTGGGCCTATCAGAGAGTTCAACACAGTGGGTTACCTGTAAATGCTAGTTTTTTTTTTTTTTTATGAGTAAGATTGGCCCTGAGCTAACACCTGTTACCAGTCTTCCTCTTTTTGCTTGAGGAAGATTGTCCCTGCACTAACATCTGTGCCAGTCTTCCTCAGTTTTGTATGTGGGACGCTGGCACAGGTGGCTTGATGAGCAGTGTATAGGTCCACACCTGGGATCTGAACCTGCAAACCCTGGGCTGCTGAAGTGGAGTGCATGAACTTAAACACTACGCCACTGGGCTGGCTCCAGTAAATGCTAGTTTGAATTCACTTTCAAGTGACTTTCTGGGAAAGTTTGAGAGTTAGTGGGATTTGGAAGAGTAGAAAGTAGGAAGCATAGCATTTTGATATTTGTGAAATCAAGAAGTATAGATGCGAGCAGAATCTGCAGTATGCCTGTGAGACAGCGAATCTGAAGTTGGAGAGGCAAGTCGAGAGCAGGCTTTGGAGAACCTCACTGGAAACACTGAAGCATAGACTTTTTTTTTTTTTAATTTTATTTATTTATTTATTTCCCCCCAACTGTCTTTTGCCCAGTAGATAGTTGTATGTCATAGCTGCACATCCTTCTAGTTGCTGTACGTGGGACACGGCCTCAGCATGGCCGGAGAAGCGGTGCATCGGTGCGCGCCCGGGATCCGAACCCGGGTCGCCAGCAGCAGAGCATGCGCACTTAACCACTAAGCCAAAGGGCCGGCCCAAACAGCATAGACTTTAATTGTGTAAAGTCATGGAGAATTATTGAGGGATTTTGAGCTAGCATGGCATGAGCAAAGGTTTGAGTTAGGAAGATTAAGCTAGCAGTAAAGTATGTAAAATGTAATTAAGAACAGTGAAGAATCTATGATAAAGGAGATAAAGCTTGAATTACGGTGCTGGTCCTGGAAATAGAAAATGACTGATTTCAGGGAAATAATTGACAGGAAAAGGTGGCTGAGTTGTACCTGTCTTTAATTGCCATATTCAAAGGCTCAGAGCTAGGTTAGTTTGCCCTGGAAGAGAGCATATGTGTATATTAATTAATTTTATTCATTTATTTAAGAAATATTTGTGTACCTACATGTTTTTAGCATTACGCTTGGTTCTGAGAGTGACAAAAGTTCCTTTAAGGTTACTTACATTTTAGATGGGAATAATAATTTTAAGTCATTGCAAGAATTATGTAATACTATGAAATATCACAGTGTGTATTGCATTTGACCCAAATATGATCAAGTGCCAAATGTGTGGCTTAGACCCTAAGTGCTGTGAGATTAATTGAGTGTCATTTGGGCTCTTGACCTTTTCCCCTACAGATAACCAGTGGTGTTTCAAAAAAACAACTGAGATCTAACTGTTGGATTCTTGACTATGATTGGGTCCCATATCAATTGAACTCAAGCATTTAATATTAATTTCCTCCCTTGTGATTTGTATTTCACTTAAAAACTTAAAATACAAAATTGCATTGTTTAATTCATGAGTATAGTCTGTGAAGTTCTAATCTTACTTCACCTCAATCATAATCTTTATATTTTAAAATGCAATGCCTCTAAAGAATGAAAATCTGTAGCTTTCAATAGAAAGTAAACTACATTCTGACATTTCTAGGTTGCATGTCTTTTACCAAAAATAATCCTCATGCAGTTTTAAAGAGTAATTGACCTTTCAGTTTGACAAAGAATATATTTTAATAATTTCCTGCAACAATATTTTTGTGCCTGGAAAATTTATTATCCTGTCTTTAACTGGTGGAAAATTCACTGGAATCTAGTGTTTTAATTTTTTTAGGTGATAATATTCTTGAATTTGGCAGATTGAAATCTGATTCTAATGTGCTTAATATGTATGGGGATGATTTCTATTATATTTACATTGTAAATTATATAGTCTAGTCTTTTATATTTATTATAAATATACCCTCACTTTTAATGAAATTAATTGTTCCTTTGGAAAATGCAGTATTGGGCATTTAAAAAAATCTTTCATCTTTAGTATTTTGAAGCAAATAAAAGTGAATAGTCTGAAAGGGTCCTGGGGTTGGCAAACTATGGCCTACTGGCCAAATCTGGCCCACAACTTGTTTTTTTTTGTATGGCTTCTGAGCTAAGAATGGTTTTTATATTTTTAAAGGGTTGTAATAACGACAATTCCCCTTCCCCCCCAAAAAAAAGAAAGAAAGAAAGGAGAAGAAAGAGAAGAACATGTGACAGAACCAAAAATGTTTACTATTTGGCCCTTGACAGAAAAGTTGGCCCACCCTGATAATCACAGCATATTTGTGAGTAGCTTTAAGTATATTTTGTGTAATTCCTGAAACTCTATGGAGGGTACTGTTATTACTATACTTTCTTTTGTTTGCATAACATGGGGCCATGTTATAGTTGATGTTACTTTTTGTTAGTTACATTTTATTACATAATAAATGCCCTTCCTATTAGTGCTCCAAAATAAACTGTTCTTATAAAACTTTTTACTATGAATAGTGTGTTATAGTAAAGTGTTAGTGTGTTTCTGGTGGGAAGTATCTAAAAAATCAAATTAAAGATTTTTTTTTTCCACTGTGAAACCACCCTAAGTGGAGCAACTCAAATTTCATGAACTGATTTTGTTCTTAATAGGAAATATATTTGAAAAGACGTATGAGAAGTAGCAAGAAAAAAAAGAAAAGCATGCTATAGTTAGTGTTTCATCATATAGGTGTGATGGCAAGCACCCATCTTTCTCCTTCAGTTATTTGTGCGCTTGAACAATTTGTTAATACTCAAGCTACAGCTGTACTGTTGGTTGTTTTGGCAAGTCTCAAATATGTTTTTAATTCAAACTATCATAAGTGGATAGTCTAATAGAAAGAGTACATCTTAAGATCATAAAATATTTTTGTGTATTGTTATATAAGCTCTTTTAGGGAGGATTGATCTTCAGTGTTAATACGGCACAGAATCTTTGGTAAGAAAGTCAGTCTTGAAGACAATTGTATTCAAAAGATTTTTTTAAATATAAATTTATTGCATAAAGTTTAAATTTTTGCTTTATAGTAAATATAAGATTGTGAATATAGTAAATATGAGTTGTGAATGTTTGTATTGTATGCTTTTAGAAAAGAGTTAATTAAATAAGTGTTATTTAAAAATGCTTCTATTTGGTGATTAAACTTTATAGGTTTGGTTTTTCTTGGTGTTCTTTTTTTTCTTTTGGCGTTTTTGTTTTCATATTGGTGTCAAATTTGGTTCATTTAATACTTGGTAGATATACTATTTACGTTATCTGAAACATTATTAATGTAAAGATATACTATCAAGAATTAAATGATCATGTTTTCCTTTCTATATTTCTTTTTGATTTCTTTAAAATATTCATATCAGAAGTTAGAAAATTAGTTTTGAATTAACCAGTGCCCACATGGAAAGTTATTCCTACTTCTTTCTTGATTAGTGCTGTTTTCATGTCATTCCAATATGCATGCAGCTGTTCTTCATTTTCCTAACTTCAGTGTGATAAATGCCTCACATTTCCCAACCCCTCAGATTCTTCTGAATGCTGGCTAATGTGATGCTTCTTTGCCTGGCTTCATGTCTCAAACTGCTTGAAAGATGGATATTAAAATTCAATTATAATTTATCTTAGAGACATTCTCATGATGCTGCCTTTGTAATTTTCCTGTCAACAGTTTTGTAAATGTTATAGAATAGGATGAAGATTGGATAGGAAAGAAAATTAGAAGATAAGAGGGAGATTGAATTCAATAAAATTTGGTTATGTAAATTGTTGGATGTAGCACCAAGGCTAGAGCTGCATCAAGTTTGGATGAAAATTTGAGCACTTACTCGTGTTTCTTATAGATATTATTCAGAGTTCACATTACATACAAACATGTTTTTGTTTAGAATCCGTCAAGTTTAACTGGAATGGGATTTCTCCCCTCTTCATGAAAATCATTTTCTTCTACTCAATTCACAGAATAATTGGGAATTGGGGTAAAATTTGGGCATCTAAAGTTTTATGTTAATAAAAAATTTCATTCTTGATTGTCATTTCTTTTTTAAGGAAAGTACCTCATCACTAGAGGATTTTTTGTTTTAATTAAATGTTTCAAATGTACAGAAATCTCACATGTTTACATGCAAAGCAATCATATTCTAAATAAGTTATACACTGGTACTTTTTTGAAGATTGCAAGGCTTTATTTAATCCTGTAAATGTGTTTGTTGATAGTAGGGCTGACCTTTAAATGATGGATAAGTGAACTTTGTAGTTGAAGAGTCAGTGCAACTGGCTAAATGCCACAGTTTTTTTAGAAATTTGACTTGATTTTATTTATCTTTCTATTAATATTTTTATGTATAATTATATTTTCCTAAGTGGTTCAGTAAAGCATGTGTTTGAGAAGATTGTCTAGATCCAGCATGCTAAGAGGAATATAAGAATATTTATTCACAGTGGCTGCAGCTTAATACGATATCAATAACATCTTAAATGGTAGCTTAATAAAGAGAGGAGATTGGTTAAAAACTGGCTAGAGTTCTTAAAATAATTATTGTTGTTGACAAATGATTAACCAAATGTAATAGAAAAATCCCAAGTGGATTTTCTCTGAGATAAACTTATAATAGCATGCTCTATTTTTCACTAGCAAGTATTGTTGATATGTTTGTCATTTCAATTTTTCCAAGTGCATGAATCAACTATAATGGTTTTTGACTGAGAAAATAATTTACTTAATCAAATCTTTAAGACATTTAAATAAATTAACAGAACTACTGAAAAATTGTCTTTATAAGGCCAGTCACCAATTTATGATTTGAGAAGACAAGCAGCTTTGTATTACTTAGAAAACAAACACACAAAAATATATGGAGTTTTCTTTTTCTTTATTATTGTTGAAAAATTTAAATAAATATAAAATGGACCCCCACTGCCCACCAATTCTAATTCTTAGGAGAAATCCTTTAACAGTTTATGTGTCCTTTCCCAAAAGGAACATTGTGTATATCCTTGCATTTCTCATTAAACAATCTATTATGAACGCTACATTAAACTATTTCTCACTCTTTTTTGTTGCATAGTATTCTGTGGCATGAGTGTAGCATAATTTGCTTTCCCATTTCTCTTTTGAAGGTTCTAAAAGCAATTTCCATTTTTCTTTTTTGCTATTACAAATATTGTAAAGAATAGTCTTCCTTGTGCGTATACTCTGAAGCACAAACACAGATTTTTAGAAATTGAATCGCTGTGGTGTGCATAATCTGGATTTTTGTTAGTTACTACTAAATTGCTCTCTGGAAAGACTGCAAATTGATGCCCCTTCCAGTAGTGTATCTGAGCACCCTCTCCCTCGTACCTTCACCAGTAGTAGATATTATCAGTCTTGTAAATATTTACCAGTCTGATTTGTGATAAATAGCATCTCATTTTGTTTACATTTCCCTGCTTACAAGTGAGGTTGAGCATATTGTATATGTTTATTAAGCTAATAAATTTTAATTTCGTAAGTGCCTATATGAATGTTAAACCTCATATAAACTGTTTTTCCTGTAAGAGATTTAATATTTCACAATACCTATAGTCACATTCTAAAAATCTCTTTTGGTTTGTGTATCTGCCTGTGTATTAGACTAAAGGGAAATTGGGAAGAAATGAGCATTATTTTTGTAATAGTGTGGGAAAAGAGTCCTGAAAAACCATTCCTTCTCTCTACTCACACCCACTCCTTTTGAATTTTTATCTGTTAAGTGTATATTGTTTTGCGATCCCAGCATATACAGATATACAGATCAAAACTACTAGAAGACGCAGAAGTAATCCATCCTATTTGAGGGGAAGGGATTTTTGCCTTCCCCTAGGAGTCCCTCCCTCCCTCCCGAATGTTTATTGAGTGTCTACTCTGTCAGCGCTGTGGTCGCTTAGGCCTGCTTAGTCTTTGACCAGTGCCTGCTTTACTTGGTGTGGTGGTAATAAATCAAATCAAAATGTGTTTGTGTTAAATTAAGACATCTTAATCATGCTTCAGCTGACTGAAGAAGTTTAAATGTTCTGGAGAATGAACTCTAGTGAAAGCTGGAGACCCTACTGTTTGTTAGTAGTGTTAAGATGTATAGGGTGCCTAAAAGCATATAGTACTTGAAACTTATTTTTGTGATAGTTCCTGGAGACTCCTCCTATGATGTGTTAATAGCAATAATAGGAGTTAAACTCTGTTCAACATTTACACATGCCTGGGACTATTATCAGCATTTTGTAGCTATTCTGCCTATTGTGAAGTGAGCCCTCTCTAGCCTCTGGAATTTTATTCGCAGCAGTGGGTGGTCTACATTTATGCAAAGCCCGCATTGGAGACCTGGTGTCTAGGAGCATTTGCGTGACCACCTTACCCTCTTTTGCTGCCAACTCAGTGATTAGGATTCAGACGAAAGGTTATAATGACCAGCTTGGTGTGATTATTCACATGCCTTGGTGAGGGTGAATACAGCTGCATATTTTCAGTGAATCTTTGAATTAGAAGAGATCTTAGAGTCATCCACTGCTTGCTTTCTCCTGAAGTAGAAGTCCGTTAATACCTGGCTGGTAGACTGGTCTCTGTGGAAACAGATTGAGAAATTGATTCATAAGGCAGTTAATTCCACTTTCTAGTTATTAATAATAATGGAAAATATATATGAAAAAACTATGTGAATTATCCATTTAATTTTCACACAAGCCCTATGAGGTGGTATTTTATTCATTTTTTTTAGTACAGAAAAATTGAAGTTTAGAGAGGTTAAGCAGCTTGCCCAGAGTCACTGTTTGTGAATATTTTTCTTGCTAAAACCTTTTCTTTGTTTTTCAGGCTAATACCTTGCTTGAATCTCTGCTTTGCTCCTCAGGCACTGCCCCCATTTCAGGTGGGAACTGAGTATGGCAAACTCCCAATGTTTATCAGCCTCAGGCTGGGGTTTGGGTTGAAGCCAGAAATTGCTGATAGCACCTGTGACTCCCAAGTGCATGTCTGTGGGCAGGGCTTAGAGAAGCATGTGTCTGGGAAAAGCCCTGAGAAGGAGGATGCTAGTTGTTGGTTTTTCTTTATACATTCGATTATAATCAGGAAAATTTTGATAACTTCAAATCATTAAAATATTTAAATTTTGGAGCCTGGCAACAATTTAGGCATTATATATTTGCACACAGAATGTACTCAAGAAATGTTATTTGAATTTAATTATACCGAACTTATCTCATTTATAGTTTGGAAAGTGAGACCCCAAGATTAAGTGACAGTGTCAAGACCAGAATCTAGGCTCCTGATTACTTTATAATTGCATCCTATAAACAATTAACTCCTTTAGCTGAAACAAGACTGAGAACTTATTAACTATTTGCAGAAAGGTTATGGAAGTAATTCATATGCCATTCTCTTTAGCAGCAGTTAGTATCTAGAAGGAAAAAGCTTAATTTTTCAGTTGGAGAAATTATGGCTCTTGTCACACCAGGGGGATGTCATGTTCTAATGATTTGAATATGGCATTGGGAGTTGAGTGACTCAGCTCTCTTATAACTACAGGAAGAAAGCTGAGCTTTCTGAAAACATAGTGCCAAAAATATCACACTGGTTTTAATGTTGGGGCTGGAGTAAATATTTGTAAAATGCATGTCAGCAGAAGGGCTACACAGTAGAGTACTGTTAGTGTTTTCATTATACTGTAAACAGAGACAAGCAAATTATTTAATAAAAATTCTAAGTGGTACCCATTTGAGCACATTAAAATATTTTGAATGGTATTTTAAAAATAAAACAGAAGTTTGGCTTTGGATAATTAGAGCTTTAATTTGTTTTTTCTCTTTGAACAAAAACCACAAACAAATTTTACATCAGAGAAATAAGGGTATTAAATTTTTCATATCTCTTTGGAACTGCCCAGCCATAACCTGCTTAATAGTCTTTGTAATCGCCTCTCTCCCCCATAACCTTTATGGCTCTCTAGTGCTAGTTTTCTCTTACTTGCCTCCACCATTCTCAAGCTTTGCTCTATCCCATTTAATCCTTCCTTTCCAGTTTTCGTTCTCCATCCTGCTTACATTCAATTATGTTTAGAGCCTGTTTTATGCAAGGCACTGTATTAAACGCTTAAGATTAGTTCCCATCTTCAGGGAGCTTACAGTCTAGAGATGGAAAGAGACATGCATAAAGTAATTGCAAGGTATTAAGAGGTAGAGACACTCAGAGAAAGACAAGTTGAATTCCAGTAGTTAGAATTTGGATACCTGTTGAAGGCTATGCACCAAAGATCATTTACAAAGTAAGATTTCTGTTGAATATTTATAATGGTCATGTTATCGAGTTAAGGGATTAAAACTCTCTAATTTAAGGAATCTTGAGTTTCATTCTTTCTTACTACTTTTCCTGAAAAGAGGGTGATATTTTGCATAAGTAGAATAATACACCTTAATCATAGAATGATGCAACAGATTCCCATTTCTTTTGCTTTGACCAGCAAACAGATTTTAGGGCAAGGGAATAGAAGTATGGATTGTAGTTTGAATTTAACGGAGTGTCTGACCTTCACATAAGTCACATTTTCTATGCTTGCCTTTAGCATGTTTGGTTTTTTTTTTTAAAGGAAAGAAATGTATTATAATTTATAAATATACTTATAAAAAGATTAATGTATCAGATCCTCTGTGATGTTTTCAAATTGAAATAATATATATATAACAGTAATTCTCAATATATGGGAATTCCTTATTAACTTCAGAGGTGGGTGTCCTCAGTTGAGAATTCACTGTGTGCATTGAAAACTGTCATTTATGAGAATGGGCTACATATGGGAATGATGTAGAGGTAGAAAGAGTTGGGAGCCACTGATTGTAGACCACCTGCACTGAGATTCAGTGGCCTTCAAGCCAAGTGGAAGGCTTTTTGGCCGCTGCAATACAATTTCATTTTGCTACCATTCACCTAAGAAGTGTGCAGAGCAAATGAGTCTTCTCGTATTCGCAGTGCAGGCCTCAGGTACGCTTGGCACTTGCTAATGATCTCAGTTTTGAAGAGTCTGCACTACAGACTGTGAAAAATAGAGACAATTGATATTCAGTATGTTTCTGAATAAAGAAAACATTAATGATTTATTCTTCTAGATTTTTAGACTGTGATTCCTGGATCAGTTCAGAGCATTAGAAAGCCACCTGTAACTCAAGTTTGTTATTCAGTAGGTTTTATCAAAATTGTAAAAGTTTAATAAACTTTTAGTGGGCACCCACTACTCTGCTAAATGCTGTGGATACAAAAATAAATAAGACATGACTCTTGTTGTTGAGGAGCTTATAGTCCAGTTGAAGAAAAAAGTCCGTAAATAGATAATTTTAGTAAAATATAGTAAATGCAGTAATAAGATATGAAGAGGGTATAATGTGAGCTGACTAAAAGGAACTTAGTTTGGTCTGAAAATTCAGGGAAGACTTCTTAGATATTATGCCTCTGAGCTCAGTCTTGATTAATGCATATTATTTTGCTAGAAATATTTGAATGCCACGGTAAGCGAGGCCGTCCAGGCAGAGGGCAACTCTGGGTGAAGGGAAATGGCATTGTACGTGCAGTAAAATGTACATCGTTCGATTGTAAGGGTGGGAAATCATAGGAAATGAGATTAGAGAGAATACAGAGGCTAGGTAATGGAGGGCCTTTTATGTCCTGCTAATTATGTACTTTTTGCTTTAATCAAGGGTTATAAGAGATATTTCTAAAGGTGTGGTAAAAATGTCTTCTTGGACGTGATTTATTATGTTACTCAGAGTATTTTGTATAAAGATTTTGGAGATAATTGCTCACACAGCTTAGGAGAAGGTATCGCTCGGTGAAATTATTTTTTAACTTTTCATCAGTAAGAGTTATGTATGTAACCGTTCATTTTTTTCCTTTCTCGCCTTGTTTTTGGAGAAGGTTAAAGCTTAGTCTTTCATTTGCCTGTTGTATGTTGCTTTAGCTTAGGTCTTCTGATCTAAGGCATCTTTTCTATCCCACTTCGCCCCTTGACTTTTCTATTCCTACTTCTGTTATAGCGTATGTTCTGCTCTGTTGCCATGCATCTATATCCATTTCCTTTTTTCTGTTAGAACATAAATTCCTTGAAGTCACAAAGCATGTCTATTTCACCTCTTTTTTCAGTGAGGAAGATTAGCCCTGAGCTAACATCCGTTGCCAATCCTTCTCTTTTTGTTGAGGAAGATTAGCCCTGAGCCAGTGTCTCTGCCCATCTCCCTCCATCTTGTATGTGGGATGCCTGCCACAGCATGGCTTGATGAGCGGTGCGCAGATCTGTGCCTGGGACTCGAACCTACAAACGCCAGGCAGCTGAAGCGGAGCACACAAACCTAACCACTACACCACTGGGCCAGCCCCTCTATTTCACCTTTTTAAGCTTGGCCATGTAGTGAGTGCTTAGTAAATACTTGAATGAACAATTGATTAATTGATTTTTGCTTGATTTTACTTATACCTATTTTTAACATAAGCCTCAAACTATTTTTTTAATAAAGGGATAGGGTAGATATCAATAAGATAAAAATGTACTAGTGGTATGGGCTTCATATATCTACTCGCTTAAATTGTCAGTTTTTTAATACATGAAGAGGACGTGATATTATAATAATCGCTACCATTTATTGAATGTCTACTACGTGCTAGGTACTTACAGCTTTCCCTCAAATGGACCTTTTTCAGTGCCATTGCGTATGTTGTTCCTTGTTTAGAAGGTGCTTTCATTAGAACTTCTGCTAGCTCCCTTTTTCTCATCATTTAGATCCCAGCTCAAGGCTCAAGTGTTATCTCTTCAGATAGTCTTCCTTGACCACTACTAGTTAAATTAAGCCCTTTCTTCTCTCTTAATTTTTTCTGGAAGTCTTGCCCTTACTGAGACAGTTGTTAGTCTTTCTACCATCTTGCTCTAATGGTACTTTGAACACATAACTATACTAATTCTTAAAATACTTTATTATAAATATGGTCTTTCAAATTCATTTCTGTCACCTTCTAGAGTGTAAGTTCCTAAGGGGCAGATGGTATTTGATTTTTTTTGAGTTCCCATTGCCTAGCATGTGGCAAGTATTGAGTAAATATTTGTTTAATGAATGGAAATCCCTTTGAAATGTTAAGTTTAGAAAAGAGCAACATATTTTTGTTTTTAAAATCCATTAATGCAAGTTAGAATAGGTGATACAGGGATGAATAGGTGTGCAGAAAAGAGTTAACATAGCAGACTTCAGACTGCTGTCTTTAGAGAAGCTTGCTTGCCAGGTTGGCTTTTGGCTGGTGTTGGGAAACTTAGATTTCAGGAGGGTTCCCGCCATACCTTAACGGATAAGAGTGGCTCACTGTGCATAAACTGTTTGTACTAACATTGTGGTTTATGCTGAACGCCTACTTTCTTTCTGGAGTCTGGAATTTTGGTTTGTGTTGGGGAGAGTGTGTCTTTGTGATCAGCCCCCAATAAAAATCTCAGGTACTGAGTCTATATGAGCTTCCCTGGCATGACAGCATTTCACACGTGTTGTCATAACTCTTTGCTGGAGGAATTGTGTCCTCTGTGACTTTACTGGGAGAGGACTGTTGGAAATTTGTGCCTGGTTTCCTCTGAACTTCACCCCGTGCGCCTTTTCCCTTTGCTGATTTTGCTTTGTATCTATTCACTCTAATAAACCGTAGGCGTTAGTACAACTATGTGCTGGGTCCTGTGAGCCTAGTGAATCATTGGACCTGGGGGTGATCTTGAAGACCTCTGACATAATGAGATAGATAAATTTTCTCTACTTCTAATTGAGGGAGAAATGATAGAATAAATAAGAAAAATATCAAGAACTAATAATGCCATTCAGATAATTAAAATTGGTTGATTGGTCTGGGTAGCTACTTTAGATTGGGTGTTCAGCAAAAAATTTGTCTAAGGAGGTGACATTTAAACTGAGATCTGGGTGACAAGGCCAACCGTTGTAAGATGAGGAAAGAGCATTTCAGGAGAGAAAACAGTTAGTGCAGAGACTCAAAGGTGAAAGAGTGCTTGGTGTGTTTGAAGAAGAGAAAGGAGGACAGATGACTGAAGAGTGGGGGACAAGCAAGAGAGTGGTGTAAGACAGATGTGGATAGGTAGCCAGGGGCCATGATGTAAGTTCCTGTAGGCCACAGAGAGGAATTTTTCTTTTTTGAAGCTTTTGAAGGGTTTTAAGCTGGGAAGAGACAAAGATTTGATTCATGGTTTCAAAACACCACACCAGCTGTATATATGGAGAATGAAGTTCAGTGGAGGAGGGACACCATTTGGGAGACTCTCACAGTAATTTCTGCCAAACTGTTGGAAGCTTAGACTAGGGTTGTAGTTTGGAGAAGAAAAGTAAATAGATTTGAGATACATTTTGGAGGTAGAGTCAGCAGAATTGGGTAATTAAGTGTAGGTGATGAGGATGAAAGGTTTCAAGAATAACTTGTAGATTTTCAGTTTGAATGACTGGATAGATAGTGCTGTCATTTATGAAGATGCCGGGAGGATTAGGCAAATACAGGTATGGGAAGAAAATTAAGAGTTTTGTTTTGAAATCTTATTAGATATCCAAATGGAAAAGTCATGTAGGCAGTTGATATATAGGTTCTGAAAGTATTGCATTTCTTATTTTATTCATCAAACATGTATTGAGTGTTTACCAATTGCCAAGTACTTTGATAGGGTGAGGAATACAATGACTAGAATACAGTCTCTTATTTAAGCAAGTAAGAAGTCTAAAAGGAAGTCAGGCAAGTATTCAGGCCATTAGGGAGAGGTGTGTTGTCATAGGGCCATGCAGAGAATGCTTAGCGGGTCTATCAAAATGGCACTTACACTCCAAATCTTGAGTTTTTTTCAAAAGTCCCTTATTTTCTGTTGCTTTCACAATTATACTTTTACTGCCACTTTTGAATTTTAAAGTCCTTATGTGTAAGAGCCAGTGTATGTTAAAGACTAATCTAAGTTTGTTTTAGCAATTTCTGCTTTTTTCCCCCATTGTGTGTGTTTTTTTTTTTTTTTTTCTCCTCTGGGTGACTCACCCTGAGCTAACATCTGTCACCAATCCACCTTTTTTTTGCTTGAGGAAGATTAACCTTGAGCTAACATCCATGCCAGTCTTTGCCCACTTTATATGTGGGACACTGCCACAGCATGGCTGGTGAGTGGAGTGCCCAGGATCTGAACCCGCGAACTGGGGCTGCTGTAGTGGAGTGCACTGAGTTTAACCACTAGGCCGTGGGGCCGTGGGGGGAATGGGAGGGCCGTCCTCATTCCCCCCAAGAATAAAACAGTCTCTGTTTTATACTGGGCAATCTGTTCATCAGTTAATATGCTTTCCCTTCAATAGAACCCATTTCCTCCAGAGTTTACATTCTCCTCCCACCCCCCTTCCCCATTTTGGAAACATTTATCCATCTGTCTTTCTCCCTCCTTCCTTCTCTCCCTCTCCACATACATACACATATATATATATACACACATACATATATGTGTGTGTGTACATTTTCATGTATGTTTTATACATATATGCATTATACATACACATACCTACAGATAGATGGATAGATAGTTACTCTACCATGTCTAGTTATCTAGTTTTCTCAGTAACTCAATTTGATTTGTATTCAAAAGAATGACTCTTAGGAGGGGAATATAAAAAAATTCAAATGCGGATATGAGCCTGATCTCACTGTTACTTCCTTGACTCCCTGATTTCATGTGGCTGCTTTGGCTAGTTTTGTGGGCATTTCCCCTTCCTTTCTTATTTATTTGTGAATTTTGTGACTTTCCGAGTTACTCTCTTGGTTAAAGAGGGTAATCTGCCCAGTTGGAGGACTCCTGAGTGTTTTGTGTACTACGTGGCAGATGTTAGAGAGCTCGCTTTCCACCTGTTAGTTAAATCTGAGCTATCCTGATGAGTTCTTTTTCATCTTGCTCCTCTTTGCTTCTAATTATCTGCAACGATTGCTTAATTTTTTTTCTGTAATTGATTGACTGCCTTTTAAAAAGTCATCCTTTTAATGATATGTTTTAAAATAATCGTTTAATATAACTATTTATATATATTCTTTCTTATAATCTGCCAGACAGTTCTTTCCTTTTCACCGCCCCTCAATTTATTTTGAAAAAAAGTCATAGATAATACATTCAAGTAGACATTGCTCAATTTTTTTTATTTTAAGACTATACTAGCCTCTCCACAAACACATCAAGTTGTATACATTAAATATCTACAGCTTTTTGTATGTCAATCATACTTCAATAAAGCAGTTAAAAAAAAGAAAATGGGCAGAAAATTAAAATGTATTTCCAAAAAACTGAAATACAAAATGTAAATAAATATCTAAATAAATTCCAAGTAATTAATATCCCAGAAAAATGTAAAGTGAAACACACATATACACACACAAAAGAATGTGATAGCCCCCTGATTAGGAAAGCACTTTGCTGAATGTAGTTAATTGTCCTTCAGGTAAGGTGTATTGGCTGCCCTAGTTCTCTTGAGTGTGGTTGACAGGTTTCAATGATTAGTGATACATTTTCATTAATCACTTATGCTTAGCAACTACAGGGATTATTAATTAGAAACGTGTAATTTGATTCAGAATGACAGTGATGATGATTTAGTTGGAAAGAAATCCTGCACTTTGTGGTCTCCTCTACTTTGAGTCTTCTCTTTGTAATAAATCACCTTGCCTTTTTTTTTTTTAAGAAATTTTTTTTTTTTTAATTTTTTTTCCCCCAAAGCCCCAGTAGGTAGTTGTATGTCATAGTTGCACAGCCTTCTAGTTGCTGTATGTGGGATGCGGCCTCAGCATGGCCGGAGAAGCGGTGCATCGGGGCGCGCCCGGGATCCAAACCCGGGCTGCCAGCAGCAGAGAGTGCGCACTCAACCACTAAGCCACGGGGCCGGCCCATAAATCACCTTGCTTTTGATGGTGGGAAATATTATAACATTTCAGAAATTAAGGATTATCTTTTGTTTTACTTTAGTGATTTACATTTGTATATCAGCTTCCATACAGAACAAGTATATTCTGACTCTATCATGTGAGAAATGAGAGATTATATTATATTCAAGGTCATACAAATGTGGTTATAGTTTTTGGCTGTCCAAAATGACATTATTTACTACTAAGTAATCAAAATAAATCACTTTTATACTATTCTAGGTTGACAAGTATCATTATACAGACCTGTGTTCCTACTGGTTTTGCACAATTAGTAAAGTTTTGTATTTTTTCCTCCCCAATGTATTTAGAAGACAGTTTATAGCAACCTGTTGTTGCCTGTATATTTTAGCAAACATTTATTACTTATTAAAAAAAGAATAAAATTAAGGGGAAAATCTCTGAAAACTCTCAGTAGTCATGATTTGTCTGTGCTTTTCAGCTTTTTATTTTATGGGTAATCCTTCAGTTGAAAAGAAAAGAAAAAATGAGATTTTGTGATTATTTGCCCTTAATTTTTTTGACTTTAAAAAGAGCAATTTGTGTGTGTGTATGTGTATATATATATTTTTTCCTTTTATGATGTCTCTTGATACTAGTTGTAAAATTGTCCTTTTATGATTAGGATGAAAAACATCGCTGATAGAAACTCAGTTTTTTTTTCAAAGCAGGGAGTGGCCAAAGTTAAGAGAGAGAACTCTTAAATTATTTTGATTGAAGTATCATACATATTTATTTTGTTTGATCTAAAAATTTACATCTATTGCATCTTCTTTTGGTGTTGCACAATTGATTTCTGCTCTCTACATGTTAGAAATCAGTGAATAATAAGAAAAAACAAACCTGGAACGCTTTTTTAGTTACTTTGAAGTGCTGGGCCAGAAACTGAGGGCTCAGTAGCAACAACAATAATAAAAATGATAGCTAACACTTGAGTACTACTGTGTTTAGTACCTCACATACATTTTCCTTTAAATTTTGCAACACTACATGATTGATACTATTATTTCCGTTTCGCTGATGTCTAGATTAAAGAAAGTAATAGTCCCAGAGTATGAGTCCAGTGACATCTGGAATACTCTGTATGGTCCTGCATATTCTGAAGGAGACCAGTAACTGCAGGGAAATTGAAATAGATGAGGACAATGTTCATGTAAAGGAATTGAAATTAGGCCTATTAGAGGCATCTCTACCAAGTCCTGCTCCCTAAGTTAAGCAGAGTCTCTCAGACGCCTCTTCTAAAGTTAAACTTTATAAAGGAAGTTGAAACTGTTAGCTATGAATTCCCTCAACTCTCTTTCTTAATATCTTCAAACTTTTCTGTGTCCAGTCAAAATATGAAATGTCTTCCTGGTCAGTCACTACCTGTAAACCTGGGCAATTTCGTGTCTTTTTAGGGAATTTCCTGGTTCCTTATCTTTCTCCAGTATTTTTCTTCCCAATTGCCTTAAGTGAATGAAAATATTTTAAAAATAAGGCAATAACAAAGAAATCTTTCCATTCATTCCACAGATGAATGTTATTATGTGCCAAAGGTTACTATATAAAGACAAATAAGTAGTCCCAGCCCTCACAGAGCTTGGATTTCGAGAGAGGGAAAAAAACATGTAAAACATAAATGTTATAGATATTAAACATGTGAGTAAATAATGAAAACAGGCATGTTTTCATGGAAGTCTTATAGATTTTATTGTAGGAGTCTGTATAGGAGCCAAAAAGGAATAACTGGCCAATTTTCTGGGAACTGGGAGTTGATAAAGGAAAAGGAAGTGTAATGCTTGAATTGACCCTGCAATTCCCTTTGGTTATATTGTTTTCTTACCTCCCCATGTTTCATGAGTTTGGATGAAGAAAATCTACATTTACTGTCTCCGCTTCCCACTCATTCATTCCTCAAACCTTGCACTCTGGCTTCTACCCCAGTAGTCTACATCATAGGCATTCACATTTGTTGAATGAGCTTTTATTAGCTAATATTTATATAGCTCTTGCCTTTTGCCAGGCACTGCAAAATGTGTTTTGCATGTAGTAGCTTGCTTAATTCCTACAACTATTTTCTAAGATAGATGCTATTATTATTCCCATTTTAGAAATAGGGAGCTGAAGCAGAGAGAGGTTCAGTAGCTTTGCCAAGATCACAGCTAGTAATTGGCGGAACTGGGTTTCAAATCCAGGCAGTTTGGCTCCAGGATCTATTATGAATGACTGAATGAACCTGGTTCCCATTTACCTGTGTCTGCACATAGACCCATATACTAGAGGTTACTAATTTTCAAGGCATACATTTTTTCCATTTGTAATAGACTTTCTGTCCTCCCCTCCCCTCCAATTATTCTTTTAACACTCTTAAGGCCAAGTACTAATCTAGGCACTGGGAATATAGAAATAAAAGTTAGTCCCCACTGCTAAGAAACCGAAAGTCTGCTGGGAGAAAATATAGAGGAAAATAAATGATTGTAATATGGAGTGATAGGTGCTATGACAGAATATGCCCAGAGGGGGAGCACTTAGCCCAGCCAGAAGGGGGTAACCCCTAACCTGAATTTTGATGGAAAAGTAGGAGTTAGCCAAGGGGCATAGGAATCCCTTGCTTTATATCGTTTGTCGTTTTTTTCCCCGTGTAGAATAGGATACAGTTGCTTTTTCAAAACCCTCAGAGGTACCTTTTACATATCTGCATGGTCCCATTGTTCCTTCTCTTCTTCGTCACGTTCTGCTTGCCAGCCTCCTCACTGTGTTTTTTACTGCACTTTGATGTTCGGTGTCTTTTTCATTCTTATTTCTCAGTTTATTTCTTTCATCCTACCTAGAAACTCTGTCTTATCTAATATAGTAGGAACTTGAATCTGCTTTCCTTCAGCCCCCTTCCTGTCTAGCAAGATGGCCAATAAGTATTTAAAACACTCATGGGTCAGTGGTTTCTGCAGCAAGGAAAACAGACCTGGTTCACACTCTTGAGGTCCCTGGGATATCAATTTCATTTTTGCTTTTCCTGAGCATCAAGGGGAATTACACCCTGAAGCCTCTCCATTAAATCTGTTGCTCTCAATTTAGTGTTTCTTGGACATGTTGCTTTAAATGTGCCTAGCTTTTCCATTCTCTGCTCTGGCTCTCAGCATTTACTAGATGTTGGCACTTGGCACAGACTGGTATCCGCTAAATGCCAAGCATAGCCTCCTATGAAAAACACAGTAGGAAAAACTATAAGGAGAGGTAGTATTTGACTCTGGATTCAAAGTGAGATTGAATCCTATCTTTCCGTTACTTATTAGCAGAGTAACCTTGGGCAAGTTGCTTAACCTCTCTGTGCCTCAATTTTCTCAACTTTAAAGTGGGCAAACTAGTAGTGACTACCTCATTAGGTTGTTTAGAGGATAAAATGAGTTCATGCCTGTAAAACTTAGAATAGTGCCTAAAATATAGATTTAAAAAGGCAGATGTTCTATAAAGGCCCGGGATTCCTATCTTCCTTGGCTAAGTCCTGTTTTTCTTCCAAATATTTGGCCCCTGACTTGCCATTGTTTCTGCCTTAATTGTTCATCAGGGATCTGGTTTTACTTCAGTGTGCCCATTTTCTTCCCTTCTCCTTGTGGTTCTCCTTTGCTGATCTATGTTTACAGCTCTGATTTCCTTTTTGTGGTGGAAAGTAAGTTGGGAGATCATCAGGAAGACAATACATTGTTGTTATCAGTAATGATTTTATGGCATGTTAGTAGGGGTTTATAATAATAAAATTAGGTTTGTTTCATATAGCAACAGGGATTATTTAAAAGATAAAAATCCTTTCCCTATGCTTATTATAGTTATGCATACTTATTGTAAAAGATGAGAATATTACAGAAATATAAGACTTGAAAGTGAAAGATATGTTCCCTAAATATTTATTGAATGCCTACTATGTGGTAAGATACTGTCAGATGCTGCTAATAGTTTGGTGTATATTCTTACAGCTATTTTTAAAGGTTTTTGTAATCATATAAGTAATATTATTTACTAAAATAAAACCATACTTAAAAATTACTCTTTTATTTCTTGCTTTTCATCATAAAATATTTTGGATGATTTTCATATTAGTATATAAAGAGTTACCCAATTCTTCTAAACTATGTATTGGGTAGTATTCTTTTGAGTGGATATATCGTAATTTGGTTAATAAAACTTCTATTGATGGATTCTTGATAGTTTTCAATTTCTTATTACTAGCAGTGACACAATGAAAATCCTTTTACATATATCTCTTTGGCATATCTATTTCTGGAGAATAAATTTCTAGAAGTAGAGATGCTGGATCAAATGGTGTATTAATTAAGATTCTTAATAATTAAAAAAAATTGCTCTTTTTTAAACATCAGCTTTCTTGCTTGTTTCTCCATACTTTTATCAATATGAGGTATTATTATTTTTTATAATCTCTGCTAATCTAATTGGTGAATATGTTTTGTTCTTTTAATCTGCATTGAGAAACTATTGATGATATAGGGCTTTCTTTAATATCTTTATTGGCTAGTTGTATTTCATATATTGTGACCTATACTATATTCATGTCCTTGGCCCAATTTTCTGTTGGATTGTTCTTTATTTTATTGATTACTAAGACCTTGGTATATTAGTGAAAATAGCCATTTGTCATATGTTGGAATTTTTTTTTTGCTTGTTTTTTTTGTAAATATATCTATACTTTACTTCATAGAAGTTTTTAATTTATAGGTAGTCAGATTTATTAATCTTTAATAATAATTTTAAATCTTAATCTTAATAATAATCTTATTATTCCCAAGAGGAATAATAAGAATCTGAAAGATTCTCTGTATCAGTAGTGCTTTCTGATTTTTCTTATAATCAAGATTAATGATGTCCCTCAATGTTTGTTTTCTTTTTCCTTTTCATTGTGTTCTTAGATTTTGGTCTCCAATTTAGCAAAGCACAACTTCATCAAATACTTTGGAACCCTGGCATATTATTATTTACTGTGGAGCAAAATAGAGTATAAGATGGGACCATCTTGGACCCTGCTTAATTGAATACCAATTTATAAGTACTTTTATATATTTGGTACCAATTTATAAGAAGGGTGACCAGCAGTCCCTGTTTGCCTGAGATAGTCTAAGTTTAACCTGTTTTCCATTGTAACTTTTAATAGTGTCCCTTTTCATTCTCAAAAGTACCTCAGTTTAGATGAAAAATTATAAGGATTATAAGGGATAGTAGTTTACATGCGATAGTTCTTTAGGATATTTTAATATGAAGGCTTCAGTTGTTTCTGTTTACATTATTCCTCCAATACTTGTAATACTTCGTATGCTTTAGCTTTTTAAAAATCTCTCATTTCTGCTGTTTTCATGATGAACTTGTTGCACAGTTCATGGAGTTGCTTATTGAGGTATTTCTAGAGCAGTGATGTTGGTGTCTACCCTCTTAACCTTCATCCCCATATCCAGAATAATGTTCACTTTTTAAATAAAATGTCCCTCATAATTCTTGCCGGTATTGTTGTAAAGATGTTGAAGCATTTGTCTGTGTGTATGCATATGTTTTGGTTATATTTTATTAAATATGTGATAAAATCTTTTTGTGTGGTATGACCAAATCTTTTAACCTGGTCAGATAAACGTTTATTTGTCACATTGTTTTTTGGTGTTGAATATATCCACTGATATGAATCAGTTTATACTTGGATCATTGGATTTGTGGCCTGCTAAGTAATACTGTTCACACAGATCCCTGTAGGATTCACTTAATGCCAGTCCTCTTGTACTGTAACAACGTAAAACCTTGGTACTTGCTATCAGCAAGGCAGATTTTTATCTAGTTTATTTTATCATTCATACAACACTTCTCTAGCCTTTTGTTATGTAGTACTGTGTCAACGGTCTTGTTATAATATAGGTAAATTGGGCCCATTCCGTTTTTTTTCTTTACCAACTCTATTACCACTTAAAAGCTCTATAAAAGAGCTTAGAATTACTCATTTTTACCACTGCTTGTAAACTGCAACCCAACCAACCCATCTTATTCTTTCTAAAACTATTAGTTTACATTTTGGGATGTTTTATAAAGTTGCCTTTTTTTTTTTTTTGGTGAGGGAGATTAGCTGTGAGCTAATATCCATTGCAAATCCTCCTCTTTTTGCTGAGGAAGACTGGCCCTGGGCTAACATCTTTGCCCATCTTCCTCTACTGTATATGTAGGGACGCCTGCCACAGCATGGCTTGATAAGCGGTGCATAGGTCCGTGCGCAGGATCTGAGCCTGCGAACCCTGGGCCGCCTGAAGCAGAGTGTGCGAACTTAACCACTGTGCCACTGGGCCGGCCCCTAAAGGTGCCATTTTAAAATGCCAAACGGTTTCTTCTTTCCTTTAGTCAAAAATATATTGTACTTATGAATGCATCTTTAAAACCATAATTTTTTTTTCTTTTTAGGTTTCTGGTTGTTTATGTGTTTGTATCATAATATATATGTTTCTCAGTGTTATATATTGATATATATGTCTAGCTCTTGATTTTAGGTTTTCTCGGTCTCACTAATAAAATATTCATATTTGAGAATATTAATCTGGTGAGTAGAGCACCATATAGGAATTTCTAATTGTATTACCATTAGCTTTTAAATTTTACTCTCTTTGGATAAAGCTATTTATTTATAGGTATTTTCAATTTTATACTATGTAAGCTGTGGATAAGAATTTTCATAAAAAGTTTATGCTTTGAAAATATTTATATAGACACTAAAGATAAATTATAGTAATGAAGTTTTTACTGTTTTTTTGGCAATAGGTGTAATAATATAGAAAGAAGTATTGTTTGATTTTTTTATTAGACACAGTCATATTTCTTGTTTCATAATATGTAAATATATAATATATAATGTTTGTTGTTTTGGTTTTTGTGTTTCTTCTGCAGAGAGTGATAATGAACTCTCAAGTGGAACAGGTGATGTGTCTAAGGATTGTCCTGAGAAGATCCTATATTCTTGGGGAGAATTGCTAGGAAGATGGTAAAAGTTTTTCTTATTGAAAATTTTATATTTACATAGTTAATGTTAATTTGCTTTATTAATTAAAATCTATGTGTTTATATATTTTAATATTAATATTTTAATATACTTTAAAAACGTAAAAGTTAAAATACAATTTATGCTCTTTATGTTTGGCTAGGTCTTCCACCCAAGGTGGTTGTATTCAGTTTACTTTTGGAAGATGTATTTGCCTTATTATTTCACTCAGACATAACATTGCTCAGAGTAGTCAGTTTTATGCTACATTGCCGGTACATGTAAATATCTGTTGTTAAAGGACTGCATTTCTTTTCTCTGCTATGTCTATTACCACTAACAGGGGTTGTAGAATTTAGAATTACTTATTTCACCACTGATTATAAAGTGTAACTCAGCCTGTTTTATTCTTTCTGACTAAAATTATTACTTTACATTTTGGGGCATTTTATCTGGAACTACAAAAAAAGGTACTCTGTTTATATTATAAGTACTCCGTTTATATTTATTATAAGTAAGTTTTTTTTAAAGGTAATCCTGACTATCATATGTTGGTAAAATTTAAAAATCTTGCCAACAAAAAGACTCTGCCATACCAGAATAGATATATAGAAATGAAGATTTATTATTGAATATGCATATCAGATTGCATGCATGTACGTAGTCCAGGAGGAACTACGAAGTCTGGGCAGAATGTCACAGATTTTATGTGTGTGAAAGAACATAGTAAAGTAGAAGAAAGAACAACTAAAACTTTTTTTTATCTTAAGAGACAAATGAATATTCCTTATGATAATTTCCTTTACATATGCTGAGTTAATTTAGGAGATATGTATTTACAGTTCCAAGAGTTGGAGGGCTCATGATTTCTCATTGTAAAATCTGGAGACTAGGTTTATTAAATTCCTGACCAAAGTGTTGAACCTCTTATGTTTTTAAGGAGATACCCTAAGAGGAAGCGAGGGCTAGCTGCCTCCCCTTTATTAAGCAAAGAAAATATAATTTTATTTATCTTACATATACAAATATAAAATGAACACATCTCAGAGAATTTATTTAGTTCATTAATTAGTGGGGAACCAGTAGAATATTAGAACCAATCAAAATGAAGATTTGATTTCGAGATTTATATTCTCTTCCTGACTATTCATTTGCATAGCTATGGGCAGAAAAACTTGTGATTGTTATCAGTTTTCTATACATTATCTTCTATCTGTTGAGAGTTGTAAATTAGCCTAGTCAAAGACAAATAAAGGCACACACCCCTCTGGTATCAGGTAATTCCCAGAAGCTCCAACATTCCATTGAAAGGATGTTTGGTAAGCTCTGTGGCCCGTATCAAAAATCCTTCACAACTTTTCCCTGCGCTATATAAGCTAATTTATTCATGTAAGCATTGTCCACCTATCTAAATTCATCTCATGTTTTTACTGGTTTCATTTAGTGTTTATTGCCCTCTTTATTTTAAGATGAACAGTTTTCATTTTAAATGGCCCTGAGTTAGTGTTAAAGCAAAATTATTCATGACACTTGTTAAAGATGATAAGGAAGACTTTATTCAAGGGAGGGACTATCTTGATGGGTTTAGGAACCACTGAAATGGGATCTTGCAGTAGGAAAGAGAGATTGGGCTCAACTCCAAATACAGCAAGGAAAGGTGGGAATTTATAGCCAAGGAGTAGGGTGGAGGTCAGTGGATAGAAAATTGCTAAGAGGAAACATCAGGGATAAGGGAGGAGATCCTGGCTAAACTGACTTAACAGGATTCTTGCTGAAGGGAGATCAGGATGATCAGATATCACCTGGGGATGGTGGAAGATGAGGAACCCAGTTAGAAATTGAGTGTGATCAGATATTGAGGATGGAGGATTCTGGCTAAACTGACTTAGTAGGATTCTTACTAAAATTGTACAATGCAGAGATGAACATGGAAGCTTAAAAGTCAGGGCCTATTTGAGAAGAGAGATCAGGGGAGCCTGAGTGGAGTTTGGTCAAGGAGAGAATCTTTGTCATCAGTTAATAGAATTTCACAGGATGGTTAGGTATTGGGGAGTACGAAAGGGGGGCTGGTCAGAAGAAGAGGATTTTTAGTCACAGTCCTGTCTGGAAAACAGAAGCCATGCTAGGCTTTTCAAACAGAAGGGTATTAATGAAGGTCATTGGTTTATAGAGTATTAGAAGGCTGAAAGACTGAAAGGGGACCTCGAAGTATGAAGGGGAGGAAGACTATCCTCTACCCACTCTGGGTCCTTTCTGGGGTACTAATTGAATTGATATGAGACAGAAGAACAGGAGAAAAACAAAGCTTTATAGCATGTGTACATGTGAGAGACCCGGAAAAACTGGGTAACTCGACAAAATGGCGGAGGTTCTCTTCTTAAATAGCATATTCAGTTAAAGACAAAGGAGGATGTTGTGAGTGGGAGGAGTCAGCTATTGGAGATTACCAGAAAAGCACAGTAAACAAGAGTAAGGTTATTATGCAAATTTAAGGCCTTGCCTTCCGCATTGATAAGTTTCTAGAGATGAGGTCATCCCCCCTTCTTCCTGGTACAGAGAGGGAGATGCCTTTACAAATGGAGATTTCCCTTACAAATGTAAATGTTTGGTAAACAGAACTTTGATAAGAATGGGCTTAGCAAGGACCCTCCCAGTCTATCCATACCCAGAGTTATCTATGGTGATGGCCTGTCCTGGGGACAGGCCTTCTATCTTAAATTCTTTTAGGCAGTTAGTGGGGGTGGGGGGAGAGGTCAAAGTTTCTTTCAGAGTCATCTGAGCCTTTATTGTCTTCAGCTTGAAATAATCCGCATGCCAAAATGGCACATCTTGGGGCGGCCTGCCCTGAACCCCATCAAGTACCCAAGTAGTAGGAAGCAGCTATAACTTCTAGGGCTGGAGAAGTAAGATGGTAAGAAGTACACTATTGTTAACCAGAATTAGGAACTCAGTGGAGGTCTCCTGAGGAGCTGGTGCAGAATCTCTGAAGAGGGCTGCACAACTAGTTGGTTAGGCTTCTGAGGATGCTCACAGCAGCTAGAGTTTAGAAGGAACTGTCAGGGGAGGAGTCCTTTGGTTGGTTCTTCACTTCTGAAGAAATACCCAGACCTCTGAGCTGGTGGTGGAACACTATATGATTGGTGCTAGTACTTCTTAGACGACCTGGCTGGTGTTAGTATTTCTCAGGAGTTGTGGTATAGCTACTTCTGAGAATGTAATCCTTTCTTTCCTTCTTCCTCCTTTCAATCATATACCACTGTTACTCATTGGTGTAACCTAACTGTAAACTAAGTGAGTTTTGCAAGGTTGTACATGGTAAATATGCAAAAATCAATCTTGTTTCTGTATACTAGCAATGAATAATTGGAAATAGAAATTTAAAAACATACAGAAGCAACCGGAAAAACTCTGAAATATTTAGGTAGAAATTAACAAACTATGTGTTAGATCTATACGTTGAAAAACTAGAAAATGGTAATAAAAGAAATCAAAGAACACCTAAATAAATGGAGAAATACACTATGTTCATGGAATAAAAGCTTTATTAGTATTGTTAAGATTTCAGTTCTCCCCATACTTATCTATAGAATCAGTGCAATTTCAATGAAAATCCTAGCAGAATTTTTTTTTTGTAGCAACTGACAAGCTGATTATAGAATTTATATAGAAAGACAAAGTAATTAGAATAGCCAAAATAATTTTGAAAACGAAGAACAAAGTTGGGAGATTCACGCTACTTGATTTCAGAGCTTATCATAAAGCTACAGTAATCAAGACGGTATTGATTAAAAAATAGACATATGGATCAATGGCACAGAATAGAGAGTTGAGAAATAGAGTCACACAATCTAAATAGATATTTCTCCAAAGAAGATATACAAATGGTCATCTAGCACATAAAAACATACTCCATATCATTAGCCATCAGGGAAATGCAAATGAAAACCACGATGAGATACCACTTCACACCCACTAGGATGCCTGAAATAAAAAAGACAAATAAGGAGTGTTGGCAAGGATGTGGAGAAATTGGAACCCTCTTCTGCAGTTGATAGAAATGTAAAATGGTATAGCCATCTTGGAAAACATTCTGGCAGTTCCCCAAAAGGTTAAATATAGAGTTATGCTATGACCTAGCAATTTCATATATCCAAGAGGAGTGAAAACATGTGTCCACACAAAAATTTGTACACAAATGATCATGGTATCATTATTCATAATAGTTAAAAAGTGGAACCAATCCAAATGTCCATCAAGTGATGAATGGATAAATGTGATATCCATACAATAGAATGTTTTTCGGCAATAAAGTATTACCACATGCTACAACATGCATGACTCTTGAAAACGTTATGCTACGTGAGAAAAGCAAGTCAGAGAAGACCAATTGTATGATTCCATTTATATGAAATATCCAGAATAGGCAAATCTATGGAGATAGAAAGTAGGTTAGTGGTTGTCTAGAGCTGAGGTGGGTCTTTGGGGGGAGTGGTTACTAGTGGGTACAGGGTTTCTTTTTGGAGTGGATGAAAATGTTCTAAAGTTGATTGTAGTAATGGCTACACAACTCTGTGAATATATTAAAACCACTGAGTTGTACACTTTAAATGGATGAATTCTGTGGTATGTGAATTATATCTCAATAAAGCCCTCATGCAAAAGAAATAGACCCACACATATATGATCTATTGATTTTATACAGAAGTGCAGTTGAAATTCAATGGAGAAAGGATAGTCTTTTCAGCAAGTGGTGCTTAACAATTGGATATCCATATGTGAAAAATAAAAAAGAACTTTGAGCCACACCTTGCCTCATGTTGAAAATTAACACAAAATGGATCATAGACCAAAATATAAGAGCTAAAATTATACAAGTTATAGAAGAAAACATAGGAAATCTTTGTGACCTTTGGTTAGGCAGAGATATCTTAGATATGATGCCAAAGGAATGATCAAAGTAAAAATTGATAAATTTGACTTCATCAAAACTAAGAACATTTGCTCTTCAAAAGACACTGTTAAAAGAATGAAAAGCCACATAGTGGGAGAAAATATTTGCAAAAGTCATATCTGATAAAGGACTTGTATCTAGATTATGAAAAAAGTTCTCAAAACTTTAAAATACTAAAATACTAAAAAAGCAAATAATCTCATTTAAAAATAAGCAAAAGATATGAACGCTCTTCACTGAAGAAGACATTTCTTATTACAAATAAGCCTATTAAAAGATGCTCAACAGCGTTGGTCATTAGAGAAATACCAATTAAATCCACAATGAGATACTACTATATTATACACATATTCACATGGCTAAAGTGAAAAACAAAAACAAAGCAAAACGACACCCCCCCCACCCCCTCCCTCCCACCTCCGGATAATACCATGGGCTGGCAAGGGTACATAGCAACTGCAGCTCTCCTATGTTGCTGGTAGAAATGCAAAATTGTGCAGCCATTTTGGAAAATAGTTTGGCATTTTCTTATAAAGTTGAACACACGCTTCCTATACCACCCAGCAATTCCAATTCCACTCCTATCTGTTTACCCAAGTGAAATGAAAACCTGTACATGAGTGTTTGCAACAGCTTCACTCATAATCACCAAAAACCGGAAACAATCCAAATGCCCTCAAACAGGTAAATGGATCAATCAACTGTGGTACATCCATTCAGTGGAATACTACTGAGCAGTTAAAAGAATGAACTCTGATACACATAACAACATGATGGATCTCAAATGCATGATGTTAAATGAAATATGTCAGATTCAGATGGCTAAGTACTGTATAATTCCATTTATATAAAATTCTAGAAAAGCCGAAACTATCATGATAGAAAATGTATCAGTGGTTGGCAAGGACTCGGGGTGTTGGGTGGCACTGACTACAAGAGAACATAGGAGATTTTTTTTTTTTTTGTGAGGAAGACTGGCTCTGAGCTTATATCAGTGGCCAATCCTCCTCTTTTTTGCTGAGGAAGATTGGCCCTGAGCTAAGATCTGTGTCCATCTTCCTCTATTTTATATGTGGGACACATGCCACAGCATGGCTTGATAAGTGGTGCATAGGTCCTTGCCTGGGATCCAAACCTGCGGACTCCGGGCTGCTGAAGCAGAGTGCGGGAACTTAGCCACTACGCCACTGGGCCGGCCCATGAGATTTTTTGAACTGTCCTATATCTTGGTTATAGTGATAGTCACACAACAATATGAATTTGTTAAAACTCACGGAACTGTACACTAAAAAGGGTGAATTTTACACGCGTAAGTTGTGCCTTGAATAAATGGCAAAAAAAAAAGAAACCCTGAGTATTAGCCCTGAGCATTGTAGTTGCTGAAGCACAAAATGCTACCACTACATCAAAGAAAGAAAAGAAGAGAAAAAACAAGAATGAAATTTATGGCTTATACATAGAATAGCTATTTGAAGTGTATCCTTTTCTCCTCTTAGGTCAGTGCCTTCATTATCCCTTGCATACTCATTGCTCACTCTTTACTTTGATTTGTAGTATTTACTCTATGAGACACTGTCTTGAACTAATTTTTCTATTCTAACCCTTCAAAATTATGTAAAATGCATACGACCTCCTCAGAGTTACTCTTGTCTTACAGGTACCTGTCAGAGTGCTTGGAGTATAGTAGTTGCTCAACAAATATTATTGAACATATTTATGAATGAAGTATTTCTGACTGTTACAGATTTTTGTCCCTTCAATTCTATGAACATCTTATATATCTACATTTTGGTACTTGCTTATTTTTTCTTGTGTAATTTTTAAATAAATGTAAGTTATATTTCCTGTTAGGTTATAAATAGATTCATTTCTCTCGGGAAAGTTTCTTGACCATTTTGTGTCTTGATCATGTCATGGCATGGTGTAGTCTTTTGACTTAAACATTTTAAAAGCATTGTTTTCGCTTTGAAGTGAAAAATAAATTATAAGAGAGCAAAGATAGAGGCAGGCAGAGTAGTTAGAAGACGATTGCAAATAATCCAGGAGAGAGATGATGGTGTCTTATGCCAAACTAGTAGCAGAAGGTGACATGTGATCAGATTCTGGATATATTTTGAGAGAGAACTGATGGAATTTGCTTGTGTTTCCTGTGTGGCCTGAGAAAAGAAATAACTGACCAATGATGCTGATGTTTTTGGCTTGAACAACTAGAAGACCTTCCGTTTACTTAAATATGAAAGATAAGGGAGGAAGAACAGCTTTGGAGGATAAAATCAAGATTTTAGAGATGTTGAGATGCCTTTTAGACATCCAAATAAATGTGTCCATTAGTCAGTTACATATAAGACTGAGTTTCAAGGGAAAAATAAGGATGGAAATATGGGTTTGGGAGCCATCAGTGTATAGATAGTTTTTATTTATTTATTTGTTTATTATTTATTTTTTAATTAATTAATTAATTTTTGTCAGGAACATCAGCCTTGAGCAAACATCTGATGCCAATCCTCCTTTTTTTTTTTTTTTTTTTTTGCTGAGGAAGATAGGCCCTGGGCTAACATCCATGCCCATCTTCCTCCACTTTATATGGGACACTGCCACAGCATGGCTTGACAAACAGTGCATCAGTGCACGCCCAGGATCCAAACCTGTGAATCCCAGGCCGCCGAAGTGTAGTGCACGCACTTAACCTCTTGCGCCACTGGGCCGGCCCCTAGATGGTTTTTAAAGCTGTTGGAATGGATGAGATTACTTAGGGAGTGAGTATAGATAGATCGAGAAGTCATCGAGGGACTGAGCCCTCAACCACTCCAGTGTTTGGAGGTTGGAAGGATGAGGAGTATCACGCAAAAGAGTCCAAGAAAGCATACCAGTAAGGTAATAGGAAAACCAAGACAGAAATCAAGTGACCTAATTCTATCAAGGGAGTGATCAAATGCTGATAGGTAAAGTCAGAGGAAGCCTGAGAATTTCATTGGATCCAGCAATTTGGATGTCACTGGTGGCTCTACAAGAACCTCTCAAGGGAGAGGTAGGAATGAATGCTGGATTGGACTATGTCATAGGTAGCTCTTCAGAGTAGGTTTTACTATAAAGGGATGATAAGAATTAGGAACTTAGGAAGTAGATGTGGGTTGAGAGGTTATTCTGAAAATTAAGATGGCCAATAGAGCATGTTTCTGTGTTGTTGGAAATGATCTAGTAGAGAGAGACAATTTGATAATGCCAGAGGAAGAGAACACAGTTGCAAGAGAAGTCGACGAATAGACAAGAAGAGATGGATTTGTTGACTGATGGAGGAGTTGTATTTAGGAGCACAGATGGTTTATTGTAACAAGAGGAAGGTGGGGCATGGCTACAAAAGTAATAGCTGATTAAGTGTACCTATTTCTGTACCAGGTGCTACTCTAAGCACTGTAGATGCCTTTGTTAATTTAGTCATCACAAGAACCCTCTGAGGTAGGGACTATTATCCTCCTCATTTTATTTATTTATTTATTTATTTTTGTGAAGAAGATTGGCTCTGAGCTAACATCTGTGCGTGCATCTTCCTCTATTTGGTATATGGCACGTTGCCACATATGGCTTGATGAGCAGTGCATCAGTCCGTGCCTGGGATTCAAACCTGCAACCCCGGGCCGCTGAAGTGGAGCGTGCGAACTTAACTGCTGCGCCACCGGGCCGGCCCCATTATCCTCATTTTAGAGATGAGAAAACTGAGAAGCAGCTATGTTAGGTAGCCAGTATAAAAATACACAACAGGGCCGGCCCCGTGGCTTAGTGGTTAAGTGCACGCGCTCCGCTGCTGGAGGCCCGGGTTTGGATCCCGGGCGCGCACTGACACACTGCTTCTCCAGCCATGCTGGGGCTGCGTCCCACATACAGCAACTAGAAGGATGTGCAGCTATGACATACAACTATCTACTGGGGCTTTGGGGGGAAAAATAAATAAATAAATAAAAATTATAAAAAAAAAAAAAACGCAACAAATAATGACAGTAAATAGGTAACTTGCTCAAGATCCCACAGCCAGTAAGTAATGTACCTATGATCATGCAGCAAGTAAACGACAGAGCCAGAATTTGAATCTAGACAGTCTTGCTCCAGAACCAGAACTTTTTTAACCAGGTAGACAGGCTGTCATTTGTATATTGTAGGTAGGTTGCTGGATTAGTTTTTATAGGAGCATGTAAAAGTTTTAGTAAGAGAGAGAATAAACTAGGGAAATCGATACCCTTGCCAGGCTTCTAGTATGAGTTTAAAGAGAGATCATGAGAATGGCAGTATGGTGGACAGGAAAACAAAATACTTTGGTGACTAAATAAACAGCAAATTGAGATCTTTGCTCTATTTATAAAATGCAAGATTTATAACTTGGTTCAACATACATTTATGAAGCATCTTCTTAGGCTCTAGGAGATACATAGATAAAGACACAGTTCCTACCTTTGAGGTTCATAATCAAGAAAGGTGGGAATGTATACTCATACCATTTTAACAAAATAACGAAACACTCAGGTTGTTTCAGATTTCTTGACTGTTTTGTTATATTTTTTTTCTATAAAATGACAAGTCACTTGATTCTCTCATCCAGCTTAAAAAAAATAACCTACTCTCTCTTAGGACTTATCCTTACACTGCTGATGTAAAGATGAATAGGAGATAATTCCTATCCCCAAGGAGTTTACCATCTTATAGAGACATAGACATTTAAACAGATAATTGTGGTATAATGGATACATGCTCCTGTAAGCACTGAAGACCCAATGGAAATTTTCAGATGTATACAAAAGTAGAAAAAAAGATACAGTAAAGCGTCATGTACCCACCATTCAACAATAGTTTCAACATAATAAAGACAATCTCCAATAAATATTTTAAGCTATGATGCTTTTTATTATTTAGAAGGGTAATTTTGGAGTAAGAAGAAACTGTTAATAGAGAAACAAGTTAGATGGTAATTACATGAGTTGATGAGGTCTATACCAAACTCACAGGTCTTATGTATGGAGAGTAGGTTCCAAATGGAGAAAGACTTTTTTTTTTTTTTGTGAGGAAGATCGGCCCTGGGCTAACATCCATGCCCATCATCTTCTACTTTATATGGGACACTACCACAGCGTGGCTTGACAAGCAGTGCATCGGTGTGTGCCCGAGATCCAAACCGTTGAACCCTGGGCCGCAGCAGCAGAGTGCGTGCACTTAACTGCTCACGCCACCGGGCCGGCCCCATCCAAATGGAGAAAGACTTTTGAGGTAGAATTAACAGGGCTTCTCAGCTATAATTCAGTGTAATTTTTTTCAGAAATAAAATATAATCTTTCTAAATTATATTTTTATTTAGTGGACTTGAAGAAATTCATTGAGGGGCCAAGCCCGGTGGCGCAAGTGGTTGAGAGTGCGCGCTTTGCTGCGGCAGCCCAGGGTGCACCAGTTCAGCTCCCGGGCGCGCACCGACGCACCACTTGGCAAGCCATTCTGTGGCGGCGTCCCATATAAAGTGGAGGAAGATGGGCACAGATGCTAGCCCAGGGCCGGTCTTCCTCAGCAAAAAAAGAGGAGGATTGGCAGATGTTAGCACAGGGCTGATCTTCCTCACAAAAAAAAAAAAAAAGGAAATTCATTGAAAGAATCGGAGGGAACTATTTTAAAGAACTAAGGTAATTGTTTTTTAGACCTTTAGAAAACTTGCTGGATCTTTTACAGTTCAAATATTTTTATTTTATTTGGCTCACTTTTGCAGTTATGTCATGACAATTCATATGAAAAGGGTAAAATTTGCCTAATTGAGAGGTTTGTATCTATTATACAAGGATTGACAAAATTTTTAAATTGCTTTTAGAATATCTTTTTTAAACATTAGTCTTCTTTAGGTTTAGAAGCTTTCAATGAGTCTTACGAATACTAGCAAGGTACTTAACATGAAAATATATTTGTGATTTATTTAGGTAAAGCACCTGATGTGTAAAACACTACATTTTGTGCTTTGGGGAAATTTTTCTTTTAAGTGAGGAGACAGCCTGTGTTCTCAATGAACTTTTAAATAAAATATAGTTGAAAGTATTTTGAACTTATTATAAAACAGCTAGATCACTGTATTAAAGTGAAACTTTTATGGATAAAATCAGAATTCCGGTAACTAAATATACTATTAGAAAGCTATAAAGGAAAAATATTTGATACTAATTTGAAGTTATCAGAAAAAAAATAATAGTATGGAAAAGAAAACTAAAAACATATTGTTTAAAAAGTTGAGTAACTGAAGTCTTTATATGATATTGGAATTCAGGTGTCTTGAAGAAATTACTACTACGTGAAAAAAAAGTGAGCGAACTGGAATTGAGAGGGGGAGAGGAAGAGGGACAGGGAGAGAGCAAGAGAGGAAATATTTGTGATGGGAAGACTTGGAAAAACCAAACTGAAAGTGGTAGGAAGATTTCTTTTATGTGTGGAATATATTCAGAATGGTAATGCTGATGACTTGAGTATTATTTAAGGAATTTAAGGTATTGGGTAAAATTATTACTGGATAACTGCTTCTGGTTTTGGAATTGTGTGGAAGCTATGGAGATTTTTAAAGACTAGGAAAACGTAGTGCTAGCCTTTAAGACTTAGGTATAAAAATCAACTTTTGTAGCAACAAGGTTTTCTAACAAAAAAACTAAGCGAACATCTGAGGTAAAAATTGGGTATTGGTTTATTATATTAAATAAAACCATCCTCAAACTATTCATTCTCTTTTATTAGAATATCAGAAAATTGATACACATTTAGTAGGCATTTTGATTGTATTCCTCATGGCTATACTTATTATCAAAGTGGGAAAATATGTTTTTAATCAGTGGCCTCTCACCCTAGCTGAGCATCAACAGCTATTGGGGAAAAAATAAAACCTAACCTCTGAGGAACCTGAAAAATTAGAATCACTAAGTATGAACATCTGTAGCTTCCCTCGTTTTCACATTAATATAATGTTCCATTTTTTTCAACTGAGGGAAAAAACCCTTCAAAAACAAATCAAAACAAAATTTGTTCTCTTAATCTTCATAGTGACCTTTAATCTATCTCTTTTCATGAAATTTTTCTTAATGTAACTTATTTAACTTAGTCTAAGACCTAGGTTTACATACCTCGGTGTTCTCATTATTGGAGGAAGGAGAAATCCCCAACCTTATTTGATGCCACCGCATCTTTTAGCTTCAGTTCTAACTATTCTCTTTTCTGAGAGAACCTTTTAAAATGGGTCAAGCTGCTACCCTCTCATTCTCATATCTTCTAGCCATCTCCTTCCACCTCCCCTATATCAAAATTGCCCTAATTCCATCAGCCACCACACAGTGTCATTCAGTGGCTTTTCTTCTCATCTCTTGACTTCTCTTCTGTTTTTGTTAGCAGTGATACTTTCTCTCTGAAACTCTCTGTTGGACAGCTTTAAAAATAGAAAAAGTTCTATACCTAGATAGTTTCAAGAAAAGATGCCTCTTTGGAGGTAACTAGATGAATATATAGCAGCTTTATGATCCTATTAAAATCAATGAGAATGTTTGCTTTTAAAAAAGCATGCTTTCTTTGCTTAGCCTTAATAGTTGATCATATTAATTTAATTTCATAAACCTATTCATTTATCTAAAATGTATTGAATGCCTTCTATGTGCCAGATACTGTTCTAGGTGCTTGGGATACGTAAGTAAAGAAGCAGAGATACTTGCCCTTGTGGAGTTTATATTCATGCATTAAAACCTACCTGATTACTATGTGTTTAGTATATATCTGGTTTATGTGTGATTTTTTTGAATAATTAGATATCTATCTTGTTTCTAGTGCAGAGTTCAGCGTGTCGTAACTAGTTGTCTATTTCCAAGTCTCTTGATAGCTGCAGTTAATGTTGTATTAAAGCAATGCCACACGTAGTTATATTTTTATCAGAAATATTGAAAGCAATGGTTATTTCTATAAATTGCTCTTTTGTTTGGGTTCTCCCTGGTGATAGAGGTATACTGGTAGCATTTGGCTTAATATCCATTAGTACCTCTTAAGTACCAGGGTGCTGTATGCAGTATAATTACTGTATCATTACCAGGATAATCAGTAAATTAAAGCTGTTAATAATGCAGTGTTATGAATGATCTGGTTCTTTTTAAATGTTAGTCTGTAAAGATAAATAGTGCCTAGGTTTTTAAGAAAGGAGAAAAGATTTTTTCCATTATGCCTGGCCAAACAGATGGCTGAGGGTCAGCTAGAAGCTGAATGTCAATTGAGTTGCATCATATTATGGTAAAATGTTCATTAGGGACTGTTGACTGTTAACCTTATGGGATGTGTATATGCATGTGTTTGTATGCGTGTGTGCATGTGTAGGAAGAGATATTCCAAATTCAAAATCTTATGTAAATCATTATACAAAATAAGCTGAGCCAACGAAATATTTAATCAAGCTGTTTGTCCTCTTCATTCTGCCTATAGTATTGGAAATATATTGCAGTAGGGCAAATAGATATTAGGAGGCTATTGCAGAGGTCTAGAGTGAATAGAATGAATAGAATTGGTGGCAGTGGAGATAGAAATGCATGGATTTTGGAGAGGTTGGGAAAATAAAATGCATTAGACTTGTTGATGGCTTAGTGATGGATTGTGGGGCAGAGAGTAATGGCAACAATAATGCCTAGGTTTCTAATTTGGATGGATTATGGTGACAGTCACTGAGATGGGATACCCTGGAAAACAACCAGGTTTGGAGAGAGAGAGAATATGAGTTCAGATTTGAGCATGTTGATTTTGAGGTGCCTCTGAAGCTCAGAATACATGGGCGTGGATGGTAATGCCCAGAGACAAGAGAGTGGGGTTTGTGAGGGGGAAAAGAGAGTGCTTTGTCATTGACGCCAGGGGAAACAAGGTGGTCTACAGTGAAAGGATTAAAAAATGTCCCTTGAATTTAGTAGTATAGGGAGAGGTCATGTATTACTGAAGTGAAATCTGTTTTCTAGGAGAGGTAGAGAAGCCATGTCGAGCTGAGTTGAGGAGTGAGTGGGAGGGCAAGAAATAGAGGTAGTGAGTATACAACAACTCTTTTAGAAATTGGATGTACAAGGTAGGAGACAGTATGAGAGCTAGGGGATTATATGGGGTTGAATAAAGGTTTCTTTTACATGAGGGGTATTTATTGGAGTTTTAATAGCTGTAGATACACAATGATGACTTATTGATCTCTATATAACATGTAGCATATAATGTATTTAATTACTTGAATTCCCCTTATGTTATATATTATGGGACTCATAATTTAGAATATTTAGCATTTAATTTCAGAGGAAATCAGCTTACTCCTTTGCACATTGTTGTTTTTAGTTAACTCAGTTTTTTACACTAAGAGTACAGAAACTCAGCTACCCACAAACCACGCATGTTTTTCCTATTCAAAAGTATAATCATAATGAAATAATAAATTATGAAAAAGATCCTTTTATGATTGATCCTGGCTGTCTTGTGGCATAATATTCCTTTGCTAATCTTAAACTCAATTGGATAGTGAAGAAGAGGCAGCTGGAAGGAAGCTCCAGGTGGCACATAGTTTGCTCAGGTGTAAGTCTTCTCAAGAATAATTAATACTCTCTACTTGTCATATTTTGTGGAGCATATTTAGCTATGGTGTTTTTACAAGTTAACTAAAGTTATATTTTAATTTAAGTCCATGAGAGAAATTTAAAGAATTGAAATTACTTTTTTTATGTATGATTATAAAAGAATTTAAGATCATTGTAAATATTGCAAACAGCATAGGAAAATAAAAGGAGTACTTTCCCTCTTAATTCTATACACAGATATTTTGGAGTATATTCTTCCATATTGTTTTCCTGTTCATGTTAAAAGCAGGTTCAAAATAGTATGTGTTAGAGAGAGAGAGATAAAATGTGTATTTAAAATAATACCATACATACAATTTTGAGAGCGAGAGAGAGAGAATGTGTATTTAAAATAATACTATATATACTATTTTGAAACCTCCTTTTTTCACCTAGCAGCGTGACTGTGTTCTTTAATAGTGCAATAGATGTTCAATCATACAAGCTCTACCTCTTTTTACTTTGTTTTGCTTCAAGCCTATCAGTATTGTCAGCTTACGTTCTTTAACTCAACAATATAAAGTTTTCTTTGAAGAAGCCAAAAGAGAACAGAATGGATATAAATCTGATGGTTTATTAAAAATGTTAATAGGATGAGTTTATTTGAACTTTTGAGTTATGAAAGTTATTACAGTTTTTCCAAGGTAGCCAGATTATGACAGTATAGAGAAACATGGAACATATTTTCAGAGGAAGGGCGTGCCAAAACTGAGATCTGGGCTGGAGGTGGAAGAGTGTAGATTACCTAGAGAAGTAGGTGAAGTAGATGGAAGGCTAATTTTAAAAAATGGACCTATGGATTCTGTGACTTTTAAGGCTTAAAACTTGAAACCAGAGCCTGGGATGTTAGATCAAACCAGAGTACATCCTCAGGGTTTCGAGTCCAGATGGTTACACCAGGGTCAGGTCTAAGAGATCAAAAGTGAGCAGCAAATACAAGTAGAGATAAAGTCTGAGCAAAAAGGCATAGAACATGGCTCCAGGTTCAAGCTAGGCACTAGGAAAAAGTTGAGGAATGAAATTTATATTCACAAGACTGAGAGCTACAGTTTCTTATTAAATTGGGCAGATTCTCATAGTAGCATACCTACTATGTGATCATTGACGTCATGACAAGAGATATTTGCCTTTGTTCCAATTCTAAATACCCTTGGAAATGGGTAAGGCTGATAAGTATGTGCTGCTCTCTGAGCAGTGTGGAGTTGTATAGATTGTATAGGGTTTGTAGGAAAGGGCTAGATCTTTCCTTTAGGGAGCACTTTGGGTCAGGATGTAGGGGTATAGTCAAGGTGTGATGGGCCTGTGATCCACTTTCAGCATCCCGTCTCTCCCATCTGTGCCATACACACACCATTAGCCAACTTGCTATACATTCATCTCAGGGGATTCAGATGGTTCTTTTTATGCCTTGAAATGCTGCCTAGAAATAAAGAGTTAACACATTCAACATTATGAATAAGTTCATAGGATGATTAAAAAACTAAATGAGAGGAGGAAAAAACTTTCCTTAATGGTGGCATAACATGGTTCACCAATAAAGAAGATGGGATGAAGAAAAAATGTTGAAGACATCACTGAGCTTAAACACTGCTGTTATTATTTCATGCTCCCCTCGCCCCATTTTTCTCTTGACCCAGGCTTACACTTTTGTATAAACTGCTTAATATACTTCCATAACAACAACAGTTTAGCAGTGGTAAAGGGAGTATGAATGGTTTATTTTCTTGTTTTCTCAGGCACAGCAACCTTGGTGCACGACCAAAAGGGCTCTCCACTCTGGTGAAGAGTGGTGTTCCTGAAGCGTTGAGGGCAGAGGTGTGGCAGTTATTAGCAGGCTGCCATGACAACCAGGCAATGCTGGATAGATACCGACTTCTCATCACAAAGGTAGGAAGCTCTTTTCATATTATTCTCATGGGACAACAAATTAAATAAATCCTGTTTTCCTAGCTCCAGTAAGTCATAAATGCTTTGAACTTCTTTCAAAACTATATTAGTGTTGTGCAGTGAATAGTTCTGCCTTTTGTTCTGAACGCTTGTTGGACAGGGTTAATGATGCACTGTAGTCATCTATGAACACCTTATGCCTTGGCTTTCCTTTCTTCATTCAAGTGACTTCATAATAACTATTTACCAAATTGGAATATATTTATATTTCAAGTGATTTCAATTAACTTTTCTTATTGTGTGAGATTTATATGTAGTTATACTTGTACAGAGTCTAATTGTTCTCTAGTATAGTTTTAAAATCGTGTTAACTTAAAGTGAAAATACAAGGCCTTCTGTGCTTATGTAACCTTATGCTTACATGATGTGGATAGTTGCCCAGATCCTTACTCTGTCAGGAGCCCTGGGTTCCAATGTAAATTCCTTTGCTTATGTCCAAAAAACTGACTTTAGAGCATAGGTAAATGTAATCCTTGATCCTAGACTCTTTTCTTAGGTCTCACCTTCTAATTTCTTAATTTCCTCTAAGTCATGGATTTTAAAATAATAGTAACATTTTGTTTGTTTTTAAAAAAATCTCTATTCATAAATGAGATATTTTTTGATAACCAGGACTTTGTTCCTCAGGATATATCAACTTTGAAAATTCTTTAGCCCCTCTAATTCCTTCTTCCCTTCCTTTCCTCTTTGCCTCCCTCCCTTCCACAAATATTTTCTGAGTGCTCAGTATATTCAGTCACTGCTAAATTCAGGTTTTTTTTTAAAAAAAACCTTTATCATTTTTTACGATTAGCATTTTCTGTAGTGGAATGTGCATGATGATCCATTGATGTGGGGGGGATGTCTAAAATTCCATTTGACTTTTTAAAATTACAAACGCAAAAGGTTTTTAAGCTATACTAATATTTGCTGTGCCATGGTACTGAGACCTCTCTAGGTCCTTGGGTCCAATGGCCACTTGTCCATGTGGTTCAGGAGTTACCTGAGAGGAGAAGGGACTTGCACACCATGGAGTGGAATGACCGTGGTGCTCACACTCATGCTCATTTTCAGAATGTTACAATTTTCTTGCAGTTTGCATGTGCTAGATTAAGTGGATTTTAACCTTCATAAGATGGATGAGTGCTTTAAAAAGATTTCTGTCACAGGATGTTACATAACAAGATATTAAAAAAAAATAGACACATTAATCTGTCCCTTCAAGTAAGAATTAATGTTATGATAGTAGATGACAAAGCAACTGCTTTTGGAAATAAACTCATGCTATAGAGAAGGACATTTGAAACATTTGGCAATGTAAACATCGCTATATGATTTTGTCACTGAAAACTAGATGCATATGTTATTATAAAACTCTTAACATCTTCTTACTTAAAAACCTGGAATTAGAAATTTCAAATATGTTTAAAACTTGTATAAATAGTTGCAGAGAATTTGGGACTGATTATTAAAAATATAAAAATACAACTTCTGATTTTTTCATAAGAATACTTTGAGAAAATCAATAATTTCCTAGCCAGATTTCAACAAAATGATTGATAGGGACTGAAAAAAAGGATGCACCTCTACTTGGGTCTATGGATCTCTGTAAGTCTTTTTCAGATATGATAATGATTAGAACTATGAATAAAAAAACTGATTTTGAAAGTTTTCAAATTGTCATTTCATAAACTGCTAAACAAACATATTAAAAATAAGACTCATATTGTATGATTCTCGTTATATTACTTTCTGCCAGTGAAGACTGGAGGGAGACAAAAGCCATATTCTTCTTCTCTGGCAGTGGTAGGCAGATCCCTGGGCTTTGCAGTTGTGAGATTTTGCATCTGTCTTTGGGCGTTCCATTCCGAATTACCTGCCCTGGTTCTATAGTCCCTGTTTCCTGCAGTTTCCTAACTTGAGTGGCAACAACAACTTCCAGATTCTCTGTACTTTAGCTGTGGTGGCAAACCTAAAAGCCTGCAGTGGTCTCCCTAGTCTTTTGGTCTTCCAGGTTGTCCCGTGTTTCAGTACCTAAGTCCCTGCATTAAATCCTTTTTGAAATACTTAGAGCAAGTTCTGTTTCCCTGACTGAACTCTGCCTGATATACTTGGCATATGCTTGTCACCCTCTTGTCACAAGATGACTGCTGTGTGTCCAGCATTGGATTCAGAAGAGAGGAAAGACAAAGGCAGCCAAACTTGAGGCTAAGGAAAAAGTACTACAGACTGCCAAGTCTGCCCAGGACTTCTGATACCAGCTGTAAGTTTGGGGGTCCCCAGAGCCACTCTCACTTCTTACCAGCTGGCTACAAATTTTGGGTCCCTCTAGACTCTCTCAGGAGTATAACAAAGTATTATGATTACAGGCATACCTTGGAGATATTGCGGATTCAGTTCCAGACCAGTGCAGTGAAGTGAATATCGCAATCAAGCGAGGCACACGAATTTTTTGGTTTCCCAGTGCTTATAAAAGTAATGTTTACACTATACTATAGTCTATTAAGTGTGAAATTGCATTATGTCTAAAAAACCCAATGTACTTACCTCAATTAAAAAATACTTTGGGCCCGCCCCGTGGCGTCGCGGTTAAGTGCACATGCTCTGCTGCTGGCGGCCCAGGTTCGGATCCCGGTTACGCACCGACGCACTGCTTGTCAGGCCGTGCTGTGGCAGCTTGCCACATAAAGTGGAGGAAGATCGGCACAGATGTTAGCTCAGGGCCAGTCTTCCTCAGCAAAAAGAAGAAGATTGGCATGGATGTTAGCTCAGGGCTGATCTTTCTCACACACACACAAAAAAATACTTTATTGCTAAAAAATCCTAACCATCACCTGTGCCTTTAGTGAGTCATAATCTTTTTGCTGGTGGAGGGTCTTGTAAAAAGTGCTTTATCTGCGAAGCACAATAAAGTGAAGAGCAATAAAACGAGGTATGCCTGTATAGTTTTAAGAATACAAATCAGAATCAGCCAAAGGAAGAGATACGTAGGGCAGAATCTGGGACTGAGAGGATTCCAAACATGAAGTTTGCATTGTCCTCAGGGACACGTTACCCTCCCACCATCAATGTGTAGTAGTACATGGAAAATCGCCAACCCAGGAAGCTCGCTAAACTTCGGTGTCCAGAGTTTTTATTGAGGTTTTATTACATAGCCATAGATTGAATCATCGCCCACCTGGTTGAACTCAATCTTTAGCCCTCTCTTCTCTCTTCCCCTGAGGTTGGGCTGATATCACCCAGCTCAGTGCCCCTACCCTCTAATCACATGATTGGTCTTTCTATCTTGGCCAGCCCCCATGCTGAATCCTCTTATTAGCATAAACTGTTTAGGGACCCACCATGAGTTGCCTCATTAGCATAAACTATCAGATGTGGTTGGAGGAGCCCACCATGAACAACAAAGATACTTCTATCATTTGGGAAATTCCAAGGGTTTAGAGGTACCTCCCATGAGCCTGGACTGAGGCTAGACCTCTCTTTGGCATATCTGAACCAAGTGTGTCACCCTTTTAAAGAGCTTTCGCTTAAGCCCCAAAAGCAACTTCCACTTAATCTGTTTGACTAGAATTCTGATATATGGCTACTATTTCCACAGAAGCTGGGAAATATTTTTTTTTAAGATGGATACATTGCTGTTCCCCTACACCCACGGAAATATGGGTTTTTTAATAAACAAAAAAGAATAGATATTGAGTAGATACCTACCTTTCTCTGCCACAGCTGCCTGTTAATAGTGGCAATAGTTGAGATTTGTCGTGGAATAATTTATTAGAAAAAGTATGTAAGCCTAGTAGTTTATATATTTTAGAATGGCAAATGTTTATTAATTGCCACTTGAAATTGACAATTGACTAACAATGTATAAGTTAAGATAGTATAATAAATATTTCCACATTTGCTTTATAAATCAATGACAACATAAAATTTTTAATGTTATTTGTATTGTTAGTGCAATTTATCAAAAACAGCATTTTCATACAAACCACATAGAAATGTGTGGCTCTGATCACATGCCTTTATTCAGGTTCTGAAGTCATAACACTTCTGTGGGAGGAAGTATAATGTATATTTAATTTCATTGTCTTCCTTGCTTTGTAGCCAAAGGTGATGATGATAAGATGAATATCAATATTTTAAAAAGTAATTTTGTCCTTTCTCTATGCTTATGGGTAGAAATGAGACAGCAAGTGCTTGTAGCCAAGAGTATATGTGTGTACTCTGATGGTGAATACATATGAGCTTACCAGCCACTCAGTAGAAAGAACATGAACACCCAGAGGATTTTCAGTAAGAAGTGCCTGCATATTTGGTACTTGTTGGTCATGGTTCAGCAGCTGGTAGTGTCTTCTTTTGGGCCAGTTAATTTTTACTATCTTATTAAGGGAATGGCAAGATTTCAAGGTCAGTTAATGAAACGGTTCAGCTTGAACAAATAGAGTTGCTTTATAAATACGCTACCAAAGACCTCAGATTACATAGGGAAGAAGGACTATGAAGTATTTACAGAAAACTTACTTAAGATTTGGCTTCTATGAAAAAGTTGTCTGTTTATCATTTAATTCTACAGTAGTGGTGTGCTAGTCCAGAATTTGAAGCAACAAATCACATTTTGAAGCATTCTTTTCAGATGTCGCAGCGTACAGCCGGCAGGCTAGATCCAGCCTATAATATGCTTTGTGTAATCATCAGTACAACAAAGAATAGTGTATGTCTGGCTCAAACTTGTACTTTCTGTTTTGCCATAGACTTACTACTCTTTTATTACTTACTCTCTACTCTTCATGCATTGTAATAATGTCTGTTCCTCACATATATTTGATTTTGTGACTCCATTATATTACCATTGCCTCAGAGGAGGGGACTGTCATAGTGTGCTTTAGTTAATAGCTCCTTCACCAGTAGACTCTAAACTCCAGGGGAGCAAGGACCACAACTGTTTTACTCTTTATTTTGTCCCTCCCAAGGTCGTTTGTTGACTTATTCATATAATCCTTTATTTATTCTTTTTTTTTCCTTACCCTAAACTATAAACCTTACACTGTGTTAGGTTGTGGGTAAAGCTGGTAAAGTATGACGCAGTGTCTTTTTCCCAGGAATCTTATCTAGTTGAGGAGAGCTATAAGCAGTGGGTTAATTTGAGCAGCTGGTTCTGGTGTACTAGCTTCTGTTGTTTTTGCAGGGAGTAGGTAGGAGCCACTAAGAATTTACTGGCCTAGAGAGTTTTTCAATGGCCAGTGGGGCATGTGGATTAAATCACATGGCTGGGCTTAGTAGGTCAAGGCTAGAGAGTAATATTGAACAAGGGAGAGGGCTGGGATTAAAGTGTAGAACAGTTACACTCTCTGGCCTTGTGTTTGGAATGTAATCTACAGAAAATAAAGCTTTACAAATCTTTTTGACTGATAGGAAATGACTGTAGGAACCAAAGGTTTAAAAAGGATGAAAAACTCTGGACTAGATTCAAGTGAAGATGAACCAGGACAGGAGATGCAGGCAGATAACCTTAATCTGGAGCCAAGGACCAAGCAGGACCAGTCAGAAGAACTGTTACATCTAAATTATGGAGAATTATATTGATCCCACTGCTGGCATCAAAAGAAGCTTTCAGGCACAAAGTACCTTGGTAAAAACGGTAGCTCCACTTTAGGAGGAAATGTTGGTGCTCACTATGGAGGGAGACCCTGTGTTCAAAGTTCAAGGTCTGCTGCTTACTGGCTTCTGAACTTGGGCAAGTTCCTTAACTATCCTCAGGCTCAGTTCCTTCATTTGTAAAATGGGCTTAATAATATGTATCTTACAGAATTGTTGTGAGGGTTCGATAAGATAGTTCACATAAAGTACTCAAAGCATGCCTAATGCATGGTAAGCACCCTCTAGTGATAGGGGATGAGGAAAATTATAAAGTAATATATGCTTAAATATTGAATGAGTGGCACAGAAAAGTACTGTAGGAAATATGGAGATTGCTGTGGGTTCTTGAGATCTGTGCAGGTTTCAGGAGATCCATTTGAGAAATGAAGAAAAGCAAGATATGTGTACACCCTATTATCTACTTGTGCCACTAATTCATTCTTTAATTTATCAGACATTAAGGTGTAACTTCTGTGTTAGACACTATACTAAGCACTAGAGATATAAAGAAGAGTAACACTTAAACCCTACCCTTGAGGAGTTTACAGTCCAGTGGGTGAGACAGTCAAGAAAGCAGAGAAATGGTGATAACATGGTCAAGTGCTGTGACAGAGGTATGAACAAAGTGATAAGAGAGTACAGCGACTAGAGCAGCCAACTCTGCCTGGGAGCAAAGAATAGGAGGATGTGTTTAGGCTGAGGCAATGCCATACGTAAGACACAGAGTTGTGAAACGTCCTGTGGAACATTCAGTATGACCCACGGGGGCACTCTGGACTGTAAACTCTAAGTGAGCAAGGATTGTATCTGGATTTTGCTCGCTAATGTAATCTTAGCACTCAATGCCAGGACTGCCCTCTAGCAGATTCAAGAAAATAGTTGCTGAGGGAATTAATGGAGTGTGTGATGGGCACACGTCTAGTGCTTTCACATGCCCTTTCCATGTAAGCCTGACAGCTGCAGTGACGTAATTCCCATTTTTATCATCGAGGAAATAGGAGGTCCAGAAAGATTAAGAGACACAGTTACTACATAGCAGAGTCAATATTTGAACCCATAAAGGAGGAAACTCTAAAACAGAAGTGAAAGGGATATGGCATTCCTACATTTTGTCTTTTAAAGATCCTCTGGAAGGAAAAACTTTGTATCTTTCCCATCATTAATCATTAAGAGTAATAAAGAAAAGCTTAAAGAAATAAAACCAGTGCTATCCGTTTTCTCTATACTATTCATTGTAGAGAAATGAAACTATAATTTACTTTAGGAATTATTCTGTTTATATTGGTTTAAATATAAACAGAAGGTTTAAACCTTCCAAGTGATAGAAAAGTTCTGAACAGTACTTTCTGAATCAGTACTAGAAAAGTTCTCAAGTATCTAACTGCAAGCCGTCCCTCTTAAGATGGGTTTTACATCATCTGTCCTGAAGTGGACTTGAGGCTTCAACCACAGTCTGCTGCTACCTGATTTCTACCAGAGGCCGAGGGCACACCGCTGTTGATGAATCAGTGGCGGACTTGCACCGCATATTTCTGAAATCTTAAGTTCTTTATTGCTTCTCATTGAGAATTCTTGTTATTGCTATTAAATTAGAATTCTTTATGATTTTGAGGTGATCTGAAAGGGTGATAGATTGTGACCCTGCTGCCCCTACAGAAACGAGCAAACAATTTACAGCTTCTGAACTGAGGATTAAATCTTAATTGCTGGCTTGAGGAGCCACTAAGTAATGATCCCGTTTTCACATATTACGAGCCATTTCACACAGGGGAGGTTGTGGTTGTTTTAGGGCAACTTGGATTTTATGTAGCTTTACAGAACTGTATGTGGAATTTCAGTAATTACTTGGCACGTGGGGTATAGTTATCCATCAAGCCTGCTGATTACTAATTATATAACAGCAAATATTAAGATTATAGTTCTGTGCTCTTTGTAGAAGTGATCTAATTTATAACATTTATTTTGTTAAAATCAAAACGAGCTTTTAGGGGCCGGCCCGGTGGCGTAGCGGTTAAGTTCGCAGGCTCCGCTGCAGTGGCCCGGGGTTTGCAAGTTCAGATCTCGAGCACGGACTGGCACACTGCTTGTCAAGCCGTGCTGTGGTGGTGTCCCATATAAAGTAGAGGAAGATGGGCACGGATGTTAGCCCAGGGCCAATCTTCCTCACAAAAAAAAAAACCCAAAAAAAAAAAAAAAACAAGCTTTTAGTTGATAAGCTTTCATAAATCATTATCATAAGTTGTTTCCCTCTAGCACTTGAGTTATTTTTTTCCAAGTGAATCTTCTCTTCAAGAAGTGTATATATGTATGTGTGCACACAGCCACCCACACACATACAATTTCTTTTTAAAGGATTTAAGTTCTAGTGCTAGACTGACCTGGATTTGAGTCTCACTCCTCCACATGTTAATTTGGGATTTTAAGAAGTTATCCCAACTTTCCAAACCTCAGTTCCATCATTTGTAAAGCAGAGATAGTAGTAGTACCTCTTGGGATTGTTGTGGGAATTAAATAAAATGATAGTGCTTGGCACATAGTAAGTATTCAAGATTAGCTTCTGCTATTTTTACCAGCATGACATTACATCATGAATGTGATAATAGTAATAATGGATATTGGTGTCAGTGTATATTTCTACTTTAATATGTGTGTCAGACAACTTACAGTCACATAGTTTTCATAAGCACATGATGTGAATAACAGCTGATGGAATTGAGAAGGAATCTTTGTAGAAGTATGAAGTATCAGATTTGTCTTTTTCTGTTTTTTGTTTTTTTTCTGGCTGGTGAATATCATGGAATATTTGAATCCTAAAACTTTGTGGTGATTATATGAATTATTATTTTAGTGATTATGAATATTCAATTATATCATAGTCAAATGATATTCTCTAAAAACCACTCCTAATGACTGTCTGATATAATCAAGCTTCAAGGCAGGTATTAGTCTCATTCACTTATTAATGCACTCATTCAGTAACTCTATATTATGCATCTCTTATGGTTTCTAGGGCTATGTTGATGAAAAGAGTTCACATCCTTGAGGAGCATAGCCTAGGGAAAGCCAGGCCTGTACACGAATAGATCGTGTATATTATGGTACACGTTAGAATAGGTATCTTAATAAGTGTGTGGAATACAAAAGAGGTAGTGACAGCTCTGCTTGAGTGAGCCAGGGAAGACTTCACAGGGAAGATGATGTCTGAGGTGGGAATTACATATGTCTGAGCAGGGTAGGAGAGGGAGTGCAGGATAGGAGTAGCTTATGTAGTGATTTCACTGCCAGTTAGTAGACTTAGCTTGGATATGGGGAGCCTTAGAAAGTGAAACCAGTGTGCTCCTTCCTTCCCTCCTTCCCACTGCAATTGGCCAACTGCATTTACTATTCATGGATCAGTGCTTGTCCCCTTGTTAAATGGGAAGAATGTAATACAATAGTAAATGTATAGAGTAATCTCTGTTAAAGCTATGAAATGAAAAACCTCAGAAAATATGTCATATCAGAATAACATCACAAGAGAATATTTAATTGGTCACCTAGGGTTGATGTAGTAGAATTTTAACAAGTAATATTATAGTGTCTGTTCAGTAAATGTTTAAGTACGTATTGTGTGCCAGGTACTGTGTTAGGATGGATACGTAATTTTAAAAATCACTGCACTAAAAAAATACCATCTCTTGGTTAAATATAAAACAATATAAACTTGCAAAGAAGTCCAATTTTATCAACTACAGAAAGCATGTGCTCAAACCTCTAACCGGGAGCAGAAAGGGCAATAGTTGCAAATATTACTTTGGTAGTTGCTGCCAAAAATCTTTTTTGGAAAATGAATAAAAACAACCATCAGAGTGGTCTATTTTAAGACTCTGCAAATTCTCTGCTTTCTTGAGCATTATATGGACAGAAAAAGCTTCACTGTGTTCATTCTTGTCAGATTATTGGTACTACTTAGAATAAAGCCTGTCTTCTCTCTGTTCTCCAGTGTATTATTGTAGCAGATGGCTTTTAATAAAACATGTAGCTAAAGAAAAGTTTTTACTCTATTTTGGTAGAACATAGTATAATTATAATTACTGGGCATTCTCAAGAGGAACTGCTTAAATCATTATTTTCTTACGATTGAATAACATTTAGTGGGTATTTAATTGAAAAGTCAAATTATGGTATCAGTTTTGTATTTTTTTATTTGATAAGTTTTCACAACTAAATTCAACTCTGTAAATCATTTAGCCAGGTAGATGTTTGCTTTTTCTTTACATGGTTTATTTTTTAAAAATTCAGTGCAGTATGTTAGTCAAATAACACTCAACACTAGATTTCATTGAGAGGCAGGACATTGCTTAATTACACAGCCACTCTGTTCTTTGTCATCACCTCGTCTAGTTGTAGGAAATGAGCTTTTTGATAGAATGGGGTTATTCCAGCTGGTCTGTATCATTGGTATTTATAAAAGCCACAGACTCTTGTACTGGTACATTACTGATGTCGCCATAGAATTTACAAAAATTTCTCCAAAAAATTTATAGTTCTTTAAAATTTATTAACCAAAAAGTAAAGTGAGCAAGGATAATAAAGAGTACTCACTGTGTTGTAATGTAAATGCCTTGAATATGTAGATACCAGAAGGTCTTTATTAAAGGAAACTAAGAATTATTGAAAGAGATTCTTTAAGAAAATGTACCTTTTATTTTCTCTTTTATTGCATAATAAGGGTGGTGTTTCTTACTACATAATTATACCTTTGCTTGTTATGATTTTTTCACAGCATAATTTTTATCAGATTTTCTTGGTCCTCATCCCTTGAGGTCTTTCATTTTCTATCATATCTATATTGACACTTGCGTGTATAAATACTACAATTATATGTGAATCTGAGAACTAAAAGTTTTCCCTGCAGCACTGACATATTTCTGTACAAATTTAAAAATATATTCTTAATCATTTTCATGTACTTAAGTGATAATGTTCTGTTTCTAGTAACAAATATTGTTTTTGTTATCCTTTAAACATAGTAAATAGTTTTGAGGTACATTAAGGAAAAGATGATTTTCTAATGTTACTTTCATTTTCATAGTATGGAATTAGAGTAGGAGTACACGGTTTTGAGGGAAGACTTTTGGGTTATTGTTAAGTGTAGATTATGTAGTGGCATAAAAGCTATGTTTATAGCTATAGAATTAAGGATAAGAGGAAAGCAGTGATATTTTTCTTAAATCTCACAGATTTTCAAGAGTCTAGGATTACAGTGTGACTCCTGGATCCCAATTTCATAATAACTTTATTGACATTATCTGCACATATTTTCTAGAGCATATTTATATTTTATTGGGTAATATGGTGTGATGAGTTTTCTCCAGGGATTTTGCTTTGGGTTTGATTTACTTTTCCACTCAAATTTATGTTTAGGTATATTTACCATTAATTAGTGTCAAGGTTAAAAAAAAAAGGGAGAGGGGGCTGACCAGGTGGCATAGTGGTTAAGTGCGTCCGCTGTGCTTCGGCAGCCCAGGGTTCATAGGTTCGGATCCTGGCGTGCACTGACGCACTGCTTGTCAAGCCATACTGTGGCAGCATCCCGTATAAAGTAGAGGAAGATGGGCACAGATGTTAGCCCAGGGCAAATCTGCCTCTGCCAAAAGAGGAGGATTGGCATCGGATGTTAGCTCAAGGCTGATCTTCCTCACCAAAAAAAAAAAAAAAAACTAAAAAAAAGAGACAGCAGATAACCTATGAGGCAGGTATCAAAAATCTACCCTTCTCAACATATTTTACATATCTGCTCGTATTTTGGTAACAGTTCCATTTTGCAGCTTCTTGGGTGATCACTTCGTGAATCTTTCAGTATCTTCTCTTTCTTTTTCTGTCTCTTTATAGTTTATTTTTCTTTCTCTCTCCTTCATATCTTCCATTCTCCTTATTACCTGTCTCCCTTTCTTAACTGTCCATAATGTAGCTCTGAAAAGTGGTTTTCTTGGGGCCAGCCCTGTGGCTTAGCAGTTAAGTGCCACGCTCCGCTGCGGGCAGCCCGGGTTCGGATCCCGGGCGCGCACCGACGCACCGCTTCTCCGGCCATGCTGAGGCCGCGTCCCACATACAGCAACTAGAAGGCTGTGCAGCTATGACATACAACTATCCACTGGGGCTTTTGGGGCGGGGGGGAAGTGGTTTTCATTATTTTTTGTTTTATATTTGTTGGGTTTCATGTTCCTTGTGAATTTCTCAGATTAAGCTGATTTTCAGTTGCATGGCTTTTAGTTGATTTTTAAACTGACAAGACAGTAGACTGTGTCATCGTCTACTGTCATTTTCTACTTTGTATCCCCAGAGCCTGACATTAGCCCTTAATGAATGTTTGCTGAGTGACTACATGCATTAAATTCTATAGGTCATTGCTCCACAATTAAAACAAAAGAGTGGTTAGTTGACCATGATACTGTAATTGAAAAATTGGATTAGAATTTATGAATTTGGGGTTTTTTTATAGAACACTTCAAGTTATAGACCAGAGCTGATTAATTGAAGTCTCACTTTTTTCATCACATTTAATGAGTAGCTCTTAGGTATCAGGAGCAAGACTAGTCATTGAAAAGTTGTCTTTTTAACTTATTCAATTCTTTTCATTGTAAGACAGATAATTACTTCTTTCGAGCTTATGGAGTAGGTATGTAATTGTTAATATGCACACACAAAGACCCCGATATATGACATGGAGTATATCTCCTATTGCAAACTCGTCTCCTAGTTCTTTCTTTTTCCATAAAATGGAAAAAAATAAACAAATGGAAAAACCAAAAGACCAATGAGTATGGTTATTGTAGGCCTTAGAAAAATTCAGTTCTTTTGTGAAATTTCTTGAGCTTCTTTAAGAAGATACCATATTGGGGCTATTATGGATGCTGCAAAGTTTTTTCAGACTTTAAAGCTTTATTCCATAAACTGGCTTTTGATTTAATTAATATATTCATTCCATATAATGTTTCAAACTAAGTATTATAATTAATTCAATATATTCCAATTTTAAAAGAATAGTTATACCATAATAATTTATTATGATTCTCATTTGGTTCCTTTTTTTCTCTATATTAAATCATTACTTTTTCTAGATTCACAATTTATTTTATTAGTAATGCTTATTAAGCACGGAATAGACTTTAATTTTTTATATGCAAACATTTTTATTCCTAATGAATGATGAATAGACTAGGTAAAAGTTGCTCAAAACTTTTTTGTTCCTGGATTGGAATATTTTGGGTATGCATACTTTCTTCTATAAGAGAGGGCTTTACTTGTTACTGCTGTCAGAATAATTCAGTCACTTCTACCCTTTAAGAGACTGATCTCTGACATGTTTATGAAAACTACTTAATCTTTTAAGAGATGACTAATCTTTTGAAGACAGCATCATGAAGCTTTTACCTTGATATCTGCAAAAATGATGTGAAAAGGAACAATTCCATTTAAGTCTTTAAAAAATCTTCAGTTCTTGTTTGAAAAAGTATAATGGCAGTTTTTAATTGAAAGCTTATCTTAATTTTTCTACCCATCTGTCTGGTTGGTACTTAGGTACTCTAAGTAAGGTTCCATTCTTCATAGAGATTATTTAATTGAAGTCGCTGTAGCTTTCTTGCTTTACTTTCTAGGGACCTCAGATCTTTACTTTGAAGGGTTTCAAAGCTCAAGTGTGTGCAGGGATAATTTGGGTATGTTTAAACAAATTTCTGTCTTGTTCAGTCCTATAGAGCTGATCATGCAGTCAAAAGGGAAATTGATTTATATTACATGCTATTTAAAATCGAGATTTTTCTCAGTAAAAACTATATCAGAACCTTAAATTAAAGATTGAAGGAATTTCCCTAAATAATTACATATTCTTTTTTTCTGTTGGGGCTGATGGTATCTCTCTCAATATTGAGCTTTAGTTTTTCCAGCTTCTTCTACTGTGAAAAGACTCTTTCCCATTTGAACAGAAAATAGATTGAGCTTGATCCTAGGGAAAAGATGATACTTAGTAGTACCATGAGGAGAATCATTGTTTGTCCCAGTGGCACAGTGTAGTCTTGCATTAAGTGTTTTGGGACTAATTAATCAGGAAACGACTCTAATTAAAAGGAAACTGCTCATCAGCTGCCTGCTCAGGCTGTTTTACAGAAACTGTAGACTTAGCTACTTGTTCTGCAGCTTCTAGCAACATTCTTTAACTGCTTATGTCCCATTTGAAAAGGGTAATTTAAGGACTTCTAGCAGACTTTATTTTGTGGTGATAAACTTTGATATTTAATGGACTTCTTTTCAGATGTAAACTTACACAGTAGCAATAATTTTGGAGTTAGAATGTTTTGGTTGATCTGCAGGGCTTTTTAACTTGTAATCTTACCAAATTTTTTAAAATCCTGGAACAAACCATGCTACTTAGAAATAATCTTAATAGACAACATCTGGATATGTATGTAGGTATATATAAATATAAACAAATATATATATATGTCATGCCGGATCAAAAAAACATAAATAACAACTAGTAGTGAATTTATCAATTTAAATCATATTGGTAATTCTGTTAGCTTAACTGAAGTCTTAGAGAATTACCATATGAGAGAGAGTATTTTAATTTCACGAGGGTACATGCATTATATAGCCCTGGTGGTCTAGTGGTTAAGATTTGGCACTCTCACCACTGCCCTTTCCAGGTTTATTTCCTGGTCAGGGAACCATACCACCCATCTGTCGGTTGTCATACTGTGACAGCTGCATGTTGCTGTGATGCTGAAAGCTGTGCCACCAGCATTTCAAATACCAGCAGGGTCACCCATGGTGGACAGGTTTCAGTGGAGCTTCCAGAGTAAGACAGACTAGGAAAAAGGACCTGGCCACCCACTTCTGAAAAAATTGGTGGTGAAAGCCCAGTGAATAGCAGCAGAGCATTGTCTAATATAGCGCAGGAAGCTGAGAGGATGGAGTGAAAAAACCAGGCAGGGTTCCTTTCTGCTGTACTCAGGGTTGCTAAAAGTCAGGATCTACTCCACTGCACTAACAACAAATATGCATTATATATGTATTATATCTCTCATTTCCCAGGCTTATTTGTGTTTGTGTGATGATCATTATATCCAGCATAGCAGATCTTTCTGATATGGTAATTGATAATAAACTACTAATGAGAACTTTATAATTGTTCTTTTTTTTTTATTGGTGTCATAATAGTTTATAACATTGTGAAATTTCAGTTGTACATTATTATTTGTCAGTCACCATATATATGTGCCCCTTTACCTCTTATGCCCACCACCCAATCCCCTTCCCCTCTGGTAACCACTAATCTGTTCTCTTTGTATTTGTTTATGTATTTGTTTATCTTCTGCATATGAGTGAAATCCTACGGTGTTTGTCTTTCTCTGTCTGGCTTATCTCACTAAATATAATACCCTCAAGTTCCATCCATGTTGTTGCAAATGGGACGAGTTTGTCTTTTTTTATGGTTGAGTAGTATTCTATTGTATATATGTACCACATCTTTATCCGTTCATCAGTCGATGGGTACTTGGGTTGCTTCCACATCTTGGCTATTGTGAATAATGCTGCAATGAACATAGGGGTGCGTAAGTCTCTTTGAATTGTTGATTTCATATTCTTTGGATAAATACCCAGTAGTGGAATAGCTGGGTCATATGGTATTTTGATTTTTAATTTCTTGAGAAATCTCCATACTGTTTTCCATAGTGGCTGTACCAGTTTCCATTCCTACCAATAGTGTATGAGGGTTCCCCTTTTCTTCACATCTTCTCCAACATTTGTTGTTTTCTGTCCTGGTAATTATAGCCACTCTAATAGGTGTAAGGTGATATCTCATTGTAGTTTTGATTTGCATTTCCCTGATGATTAGTGATGTTGAACATCTTTTCATCTGCCTGTTGGCCATCCATATATCTTCTTTGGAAAAATGTCTATTCATATCCTCTGCCCATTCTTTGATTGGGTTTGTTGTTTTTTTGTTGTTGAGTTGTATGAGTTCTTTATGTATTTTGGAGATTAACCCCTTTGTCGGATATAAGATTTGCAAATATTTTCTCCCAGTTGGTGGGTTGTCTTTTCGTTTTGTTCATAGTTTCCTTTGACTTGCAGAAGCTCTTTAGTCTGATGAAGTCCCATTTGTTTATTTTTTCTTTTGTTTCCCTTGCCCAAGTAGATGTGGTATTCAAAAAGATCTTTCTAAGACCGACGTCAAAAAGTGTACTGCCTATATTTTCTTCTAGGAGATTTACGGTTTCACGGCTTACCTTCAAGTTTTTAATCCATTTTGAGTTAATTTTTGTGTTTGGCAAAAGATAATGGTCTACTTTCATTCTTTTCCATGTGGCTGTCCAGTTTTCCCAGCACGGTTTATTGAAGAGACGTTCCTTTCTCCATTGTGTGTTCTTAGCTCCTTTGTCAAAGATTAGCTGTCCGTAGATGTGTGGTTTTATTTCTGGGCTTTCAGTTCTGTTCCATTGATCTGTGTGTCTTACTGTACCAGTACCATGCTGTTTTGAGTACTATAGCTTTTTATATATTTTTAAGTCAGGGATTGTAATGCCTCCAGCTTTGTTCTTTTTTCTCAGAATTGCTTTAGCTGTTTGGGGTCTTTTGTTGCCCCATATGAATTTTAGGATTCTTTGTTCTATTTCCGTGAAGGATGTCATTGGGATTCTGATTGGGATTGCATTGAATCTGTAGATTGCTTTAGGTAGTATGGACATTTTAACTATGTTTATTCTTCCAATCCATGTGCATGGGATGTCGTTCCATTTCTTTATGTCATTATCAGTTTCTTTCAATAATGTCTTATAGTTTTCATTGTATAGGTCTTTCACCTCCTTGGTTAAATTTATTCCCAGATATTTTATTCTTTTTGTTGCGATTGTACATGGGATTGTATTCTTGAGTTCTCTTTCTGTTAGTTAGTTATTAGACTATAGAAATGCACCTGATTTATGTAAGTTGATTTTGTACCCTGCAACTTGGCTGTAATCGATGATTATTTCTAATAGTTTTCCAATGTATTCTTTAGGGTTTTCTATATATAAAATCATGTTGTCTGCAAACAGCGAGAGTTTCACATCTTTGTTGCCTATTTGGATTCCTTTTATTCCTTTTTCTTGCCTATTTGCTCTGGCAAAAACCTCCAATAAGAGTGGCGAGAGTGGGCATCCTTGTCTTGTTCCTGATCTCAGAGGGATGGCTTTCAGTTTTTCCCCATTGAGTATGATGTTGTCTGTGGGTTTGTCATATATGACTGTTACTATGTTGAGGTACTTTTCTTCTATACCCATTTTGTTGAGAGTTTTTATCAGAAATGGATGGTGGATCTTGTCAAATGCTTTCTCAGCATCTATTGAGATGATCATGTGGTTTTTATTCCTCGTTTTGTTAATGTGGTGTATCACATTGATTTATTTGCAGATGTTGAACCATCCCTGTGTCCCTGGTATAAATCCCACTTGATCATGGTGTATGATCCTTTTGATGTATTGCTGTATTCAGTTTGCCAATATTTTGTTGAGAATTTTTGCATCTATGTTCATCAGCGATATTGGCCTGTGTTTTTCCTTGTTTGTGTTGTCCTTTTCTGGCTTTGGAATCAGGGTGATGTTGCCCTCGTAAAATGTGTTAGGAAGTGTTCTGTCTTCTTCAATTTTTTGGAATAGTTTGCAGAGGATAGGTACTAAGTCTTCTTTGAGTGTTTGGTAGAATTCTCCAGAGAAGCTATCTGGTCCTGGACTTTTGCTTTTGGGGAGGTTTTTGGTTACTATTCCAGTCTCTTTACTTGTAATTGGTCTATTCTGATTCTCTGTTTCTTCTTGATTCAGTTTTGGGATTCAGTTTTGGGAGGTTGTATGAGTCCGAGAATTTATCTGTTTCTTCTAGTGTGTCCAATTTGTTGGCATATAGTTTTTCATAGTATTCTCTTATAATCCTTTGTATTTCTGTGGTATCTGTTATAATTTCTCTCCTGTCATTTATGGTTTTATTTATTTTAGCCTTCTCTGTTTTTTTCTTGGTGAGTCTGGCTAAAGGTTTGTCAGTTTTGTTTATCTTCTGAAAGAACCGGCTCTTAGTTTCATTTATCCTTTCTACGTTTTTTTTTTTTTTTTTTTTTAGTTTCAATTTCATTTATTTCTGCTCTGATTTTTATTATTTCTCTCTTTCTGCTGACTTTGGGCCTTGTTTGTTCTTTTTCTAATTCTGTTAGGTGTCGTTTAAGATTGCTTATTTGTGATTTTTCCTGTTTGTCAAGGTGTGCCTGTGTTGCTGTGAATTTCTCTCTTAGGACTGCTTTTGCTGCATCCCATATGAGTTGGTATGGTATATTTTCATTTTCATTTGTCTCTAGATATTCTTTGATTTCTCCTTTAATTTCTTCAGTGATCCATTGGTTGTTCAATAGCATGTTCTTTAGTCTCCACATGTTTGTCACTTTCCCAGCTTTTTTCTTGTGGTTGGTTTCTAGTTTCTTAGCATTGTGGTTGGAAAAGATGCTTGTTATGATTTCAATCTTGTTAAATTTATTGATGCTTACTTTATTTCCCAACATATGGTCTGTCTTTGAGAATGTTCCATGTGCACTTGAGAAGGATGTGTATTCTGCTGATTTTGGAAGGAGTGTTCTATATGTATCTATTAAGTCCATCTGGTCTAATTTTTTGTTTAGTTCTACTATTCCCTTGTTGACTTTCTGTCTGGTTATCTATCCATTGATGACAGTGGGGTATTAAGTTCCCCTACTGTTATTGTGTTTCTGTTAATGTCTCCTTTTAGGTCAATTAATAGTTGCTTTATGTACTTTGGTGCTCCTGTGTGAGGTGCATATATATTTATAAGTGTTATGTCTTCTTGGTGGAGTGTCACTTTTATCATTATATACTGCCCCTCTTTGTCTCTCATTGTCTTTTTTATCTTGACGTGTGTTTTGTCTGATATAAGTATGGCAACGCCTGCTTTCTTTTGTTTGCCATTAGCTTGGAGTATTGTCTTTCATCCCTTCACTCTAAGCTTGTGTTTGTCTTTAGAGCTGAAGTGTGTTTCCTGGAGGTAGCAAATTGTTGGGTCTTGTTTTTTAATCCATCCAGCAACTCTGTGTCTTTTGATTGGGGAATTCAGTCCATTTACATTTACAGTGATTATTGATATATAAGGGCTTAATGCTGCCATTTTATCGCTTGTTTGTCAGTTGTGTATTTCCCTTGTTTCTCATCCTGTGTATTTTGGACTGCCAGTTCAGATGGATGGCTCTCTATGATAGTTTTCTCAGTTCTCTTTATTTATCATTTGTATCTTTGTTTTGATTTTATTTTGTGGTTACTGTGCGGTTTGTATAAAAGATCTCATAGATGAGATAGTCCATTCTCTGATAGCCTCTCATTCCCTTTGTCTAAGCAGTTTCATCTCTTCCCTCTTCCCCTTCTCAGTTGTTGTTGTCACAACTTATTCCATTATGTCTTGTTAATTTGTGGTTAAGCTGAAGTGATAATATTTATTTTTGATGTTTTCCTTCCCTTTATCTTTAAAGTTATAATTAAGTGTTTGCTAATCTGTTCTGATAGAAAGTAGCACTTTTCTGGTTTTGTCTGCCTATATGTCTCCTTGCTCAAGGCTTTGTAAACCCTTTATTTCTTTTTTTTTTTTCAGGTATGAGGGCCTTCTTGATCAAATCTTATAGGGGGGTCTTGTGGCAATGAACTCCCTCAGCTTTTGTTTATCTGGGGAAGTTTTTATTTCTCCATCATATCTGAAGTGTATTTTTGCTGGGTGTAGTATTCTTGGCTGAAAATTTTTGTCTTTCAGAATTTTGAATACATTATTCCACTTTCTCCTAGCCTATAAAGTTTCTGCTGAGAAATCCACTGAAAGCCTGATAGGGGTTCCTTTGTAGATTATTTTCCTCTGCCTTGCTGCCCGTAATATTTTTGCTTTGTCATTGACTTTTGCCAGGTTTACTAATATATGCCTTGGAGAAGGTCTTTTTATGTTGATGTAATTAGGAGTTCCATTGGTTTCATTTACATGTAATTGGAGCTCCTTCTCCCAGTTTGGGAAGTTCTCAGCTATTATTTTTTGAACAAGCTCTCTGCTTCTTTTTCCCTCTCTTCTCCCTCTGGAATACCTATAATCCTTTTATTGCATTTCCTAATTGAGTCAGATATTTCTCGGAGAATTTCTTCATTTCTTTTTTTCTTAGTTCTCTCTCCTCGTCCATCTGAAGCATTTCTGTATTCCTATTCTCTAGATTGCTAATTCTATCCTCCATAATGTCAGCTTTGTTATTTAAGGACTCCAGATTTTTATTTTTCTCCTCCATTGTGTTTTTCATCTCTAACATTTCTGATTGTTTTTTCTTTATAGTTTTGATCTCTTTTGTGAAGCATTCCCTCTGTTCATTAATTTGGTTCCTGCTTTCATTGAACCGTCTTTCTGAATTCTGTTGTAACTCGTTGAGTTTTTTTATGATGGCTGTTCTGAATTCTCTGTCAATTAGATTGTAGATTTCTGTGCCTTTTGGATTGATTTCTGGGTGTTTGTCTTTTTCCTTTTGGTCTGGAGTATTAATATATTTCTTTACACCATTTGATGGAGTGGATTTGTGCTGGCGCCTAGTGATAGTATCTGGTTGCAGGTTCCACCTGCCACCACTGGGGGTAGGGTGGTAGTTGTATAATCTGAGCCCACCACCGCGATCCCTGTCAGCTGTGCCTGTCTGAGTCTGGGCCACTTCTTTGGATTGCAGGGGGCCTGTGGGGTCTCCCATTGAATGGGAAAGCAGTCATGTGGGGGCTCAGGGCTGCTGCTGCCTGCTCCCACTGTCCTGCTGAGACACGCTCCCCATTTTGGGTCCGCAGCGGTACTGTGGGCATTTGTGGCAGCCGGGAACTTGTTTCGTTCACCCAGACTCGCAGCTCAACCGCTGTGTGCTCCTAGGTTGCAACAGCCATTATGCTACGTTGACGGGACCTCCCCACTGGGTCCGAGCCAGAGTCACTCCCTGTGACTGCGGTGCAACTGTGGACTCTTCCACCAGATGAGAGAGTGATCACGTGGGACCTCAGGACTGCTGCTGCCTGTTTCCACAGTCTCGCTGAGTTGTGCTCCCCGCTTTGGGGCTGCAGTGGTACTGTGGGCCTTTGTGGCAGCTGGAAGTTTGTTTGCCTGGACTGCAGGTCTGCTGCTGTCTACTCCTAGGTCACACTGGCTCTTGCGTGTGGTGGGTGGGGCCTCCCCACTCAATCTGAATCAGAGCCACTCCCTGGGACTGCATTGGGACTGTAGACTCTCCCACTGAACGAGAGAGTGATAACGTGGGGGCTCAGGGCTGCTGCTGCCTGCTCCCACAGTCCTGCTGAGTCATGCTCCCCCATTTGGGGCCGCAGCAGTACTCTGGGCATTCAAGGCAGCCGGGAGCTCATTCGCCTGGGCTTGCAGCTCCACTGCTGTCTGTTCCTAGGTCGCACCAGACTTTGTGTTTGGTGGGTGGGGCCTCCCCACTGGGTCCCAGCCTGAGCTGTTCCCTTTGGATTGTGGTGTCCTGAGGACTCTCCTGCTGGATGGGGAAGCGATCACAGGGGAGTTCAGGGCTGCTGTCACCTGTTTCCTTAGTCACGCCAAGTTGCACTCCCACTCTCAGGGCTGCAGTGGTGCTATGAGCTCTCCAGCCGGGAGAGCATTTGCATGCATGCACTGGGCTGCTTGGGGGCCAGAGAGTGCTCACCTATCTCCACCACCTCCCCCAGGGGTAGTCCATCCACCTTCAGATGTATAGCTGCATGGGTCTCTCAGGCATCCTGATGTGCTCTGTGGACAATCAATGAATGTCCATTTCATTGTACTTCAAAGGGGGAGAGAAAAAGGGAACAGCTCACTCCGCCATGTTGCTGCTGTCACTCCTCTATAATTTTTCTTAGTGTTTCTTTTGTTAATTTTACTTACTATCTTTTGATATTTGTCCTAATACATATACAGATGTTTATTAGTTTCTAAAATGGACAAGTAGTTGGACAAATTAGGAAGATAAGAACTGGAAAGCTACCCTCAGTAAGAGTTGGCATTGTAACTTACTCTTCTTTGTATCCTTTGCATTCTCCCTCTCCCACCCATTGGCGCATAGTAAACTCTGATCATATGTTTTTAAGCTGATTTGAATTGTGGCCCTTTGGGGATCAATTTATTCTATGCTATTATTTCAAATCAGTTATAGTTCAGGATGGTAAATCTTGTACAAATGATTGCTGATACAACGCAATCTAATATTTACAAACTTCATGGCGTGCTTAGACAGGGCAAACAGTCTTATGAATGATGAAGTAATTGCTTTTTAAAGGTAGGTGCATTTTTATTAGACTTATGGTTTTTTTAAATAAAGGAATAAAAAGTTATTGACCCAAAAATGCCATTAATGTGTTATATGTGATGCATCTGATGGGAGCAAGATAGTATCTTGAACACGAACAGCATTCAAGCCAGGAGCCCTCACTTTTATTCAGGTTTTATATCTCTAGGCTTATTTTTGTTTAGGGTTTCATTTGAACTTTGGCTATGTGGATTTGTGTTAATTTGCATAACTCAGGTACTCAAATGATCACCTTATTTGAAGTATTGTCTTATGCTTATTTAATACACTAATTTTAAGAATGGATTTAGAAACATTTATTTTTATGACTTATCTATGGATTAAACTGATTTCAAATAGTAGTATTACTGTTAATGCAGAAGTCTAAAAGTTTAAATACTCAGTCCAAGGTCAAATGGAAGATGTGTGTCAGAACTGGAAATAGAAACTGATTTACCTATCAGTTATCTGTGATTTCTAACTCTCTTTTTAATGTTTTCCATTGAGCATTGCTTGGATCATAAAGTCATAGAGAATATTTCTTCTTTATATTGTGATAAAACTTTAGGCTTATCACAGTTTTCATCAATCAATTGTACTTCCAGAGACTAAACACTAAAAGGCAAGTAGCTGGCTTTTCAGAGGGGGCCTTTCAAATGCTGAGGCATGACAGCACACGTGCAGAACTGCTTTTGCTTGTTGCCAGGGTTGCTCACCAGTGTTAGTACCTACCCTCCTTGGTGCACATGTGGCAATAGATAAAAGCTGTGCATACTCTCCAAAATGATGCTGAGCTGATCTAAATTAGACACTCAAATCACTTTTCTTAGGTAACAGGTCATGTTCAGATTCATCAGGGTAGTGGATATTATTTCCACTGATATCGTTTATGGAACTTTACATAGAATGATTTTATTACCATATAGGAGGCAAGATTCTCTTGATGCTAAATTCTATTCAGTTTATACCAAATTCAGGGGTGTCTTAAGTCACTGACAATTCTTGAATACTGAGGTCCTCTAGAGTGTGGCATATTAATACTTTGAGAGAATGGTTACAATTAAATCATGACTATGTCTTTTTATTCTGGAGATAGAGGTGTTCTCTAAGAATGCCTGCAGCAGGGAAGTATCCTTGAAAACCAGAGAAGCCCATGTCTTATCTTGGTAATTTTAAGGGTTCTCTAAGGATTCCATGGTGCTTCAGGGGCAGTCCAAAGAGTCTGTAAAGAATGCTTAATCCCATAAAAATATGGCGGTAAAACAAAATGCCAACATTATGTCACTTTGATCCTATGAAGGGTATAAACTTAGAATACAATCTAAGGTGCCAATTCCATACCTCCCTGTGTTCTTAATTTAATTATTAAAGCAGTGAATTGATTCTTATTAATCTGTTCTTGGTTTATTTACATTCAGTTTTAATTTCACTGTTGCTTTTTTGGGGTCAGAAACATTATCTAGGACAGACCTCAAAATTTAACATGCATTCAGAACACCTGTGGATGTTGTTAAACTGCAGATTGTGATTTACTAGGTCTGGGGTGGGGCTTGTGCCTCTTATTTCTAACCACCCGTTGGGTGTTGCCAACACGACTACTAGTCCATGAAACACAATTTGAGTAGCAAGAGTCTAGGTCCTAGACCTTAAACTCTAAAATGTTTCTGAAATACTTTTTGAATGATTATTAAGCTAAGTGAATTCATATAATTATTTCTGGCTTATTTTAGTTAAGAAAGGTAAATATGCTAAGAGGTCACAATCTAGTTTGCTATTTATTATAAAATAGTTTTTTAAGATTTTTTATAATCATGGATAGCCTTCGTTGTAATAGAGAAGTCATAACTGAAGACTGTTATTATTATGAAAAGATTGGACAGATGAAACAATATAGTTTAAAAACTAAAATAGTTATAGTTTTTATATAGTTTTATTTACTTATATAGTTCTATATAGTATTTATATAGTTTTTATTCTTATGAAAAGAATACTATGTAAATAAATATAAAACGATAACCATGAAAATGGGTTAAACGTAGTTACCTTTTAAGGTTAAAATTTTTTTTCTCTTAATTTATGCTTTATGTAACATCTTAAATCATTTGATACTTCGCTTGTACTTGATGGAAAAGAAAAAAGAAAAGTCAGAGAATCAAAGAAGTAGAAGATGATTCTTCTGAACAGTTTTTCTCTCCTGAGTTTTGGCTGACCACTTTCATTTTTGATTCAGGCTGCTTCTTAAATTCTCAAAATATATGGAGCCTTTTAGGTTTTCCATTTGAGCCCAAAGAACAAGAATTAAACTTTACTTCCATTAATCTTCATTCCTGTACTACTCAACCCATCACATTTAAAACCATCATACATTTTACTTCCCAGAAAGATAAGTCCTGTTTTCCATTCCTTGTATCGGGTTATATTGAGACAAGAGTCCTTTAGTGAAAGAGCCAACCACATTAATTTAAAATATTCTATCATGGAGATAGTAGCTTAACACAGAGTTTAAGGTTATTGGAGGGCTAGCTTTTTCTTTTTTTTCTTTTTGGAAATGGGTGAAGATGTAGCCAGAAAGATATTGTGACAAACAGTCCTGTAGGAGAACCTGGCCAGTGCGTTTGCCATGGAAATGAAGTGACATATACTAAATGCGTTAACCCAAAGAGCCTCTTTATTTGTATTACCTTGTAGAAATCATTCCCGGGAAGAAAATGACTTTAGATATTATTCATGACATACTTGATCACTGAGATAGACATAATTATATGAATCTTGGACATACTATATATTAATCTAGATTGTTAATTTAGAGAACATTAGGTTGAATGTTACTAATTTAATTTGTGGGATTGCTTTTTAAATGACACTCATCGTTCAAGACATGTTTAGTGTTATTATAAATGCTCAAGAGGATTTATAAACTAGCTTTTAATTTTCGTTTCTAATAGGCCTTTCATCTCTCCCTTTCATGCTGCTTAGTTTTGTTTGAGTGTTTAATGTGGATTCAGGTTTTGTTGGACCTGAAGCATACATAATTTTGGTGGAGGGGAGCTCTTTAAGGAAAAGAATCTTTTTTTTTTTTTGTGAGGAAGATCAGCCCTGAGCTAACATCCGATGCCAATCCTCTCCTTTTTTTGCTGAGGAATATTGGCCCTGAGCTAACATCTGTCCCTATCTTCCTCTACTTTATATGGGACGCCACCACAGCATGGCTTAACAAGCGGTGTGTCCGTGCGTGCCCGTGATCCAAACCTGCGAACCCTGGGCCACCGAAGCAGAGTGTGCGCACCTAGCTGTTTGTGCCACCCGGGCCAGCCCCAGGAAAAGAATCTTTTTTTTTGCAAATTTTACAAAAGCATATAGTGATATGAACATATTTCTAGGGACCCTTCCAGGAGAGAATGAAGCTTAAGCTAAGCTTTATCTTCTGCCAGTATCACAAACTGAGAACATACTTTGTACTTTTTTACTGTTGAAGTGTAGTCTAGTATAATTGGAAAGAGCGTAGATTTTATGTTACAACTAGGATTCAGATGTGGGCTTTCTCCATCTTCTTTGCTATTGCTAGAGTCCTAGGTACATCTTTGTCCAAGGTGACAACAGTAGCTTTTTAAATGGTCTTCCTGCTTCCATTTTTTCACACAGCCTCCTTTGTTACAGCCTGTTCTCCACAATGCAGCCAGAGAACTCTTTTTAAAAACCTTTCAGTGATATATTTAGGATAATGAACAAAATCCGGATATTTATTAATTTTTGGTGCTCTTCATTCATTCCTGAATATCCAGGTTTCTCTCTGCTACCATTTCCCTTGAGCCTGAAATAATTTCTTTAGCATTTCTTATGGTGCAGGTCTAATGGCAACAAAATAGTTTTCCTTTATCAAAAAATGTCTTTATTTTGCTTTTATTCTTGAAGGATATTTTCCCTGGTTATAGACTATTGCACTGACAGTTTTTTCTTTCAGCATTTTGAAGATGTTGTTCCACTACTTCTGGCTTCCATAATTCCCAATGAAAGTAAATTATCATTCCAGAGTCAGTTTCATGGGCACGTGACCTGTGCAGTTGCACAGGGCCCCGCAGTTAGAAAGACTCTGTGCTTTGTGAAATTTTCTGCTGTTGCTATCTGGAAATTCTTTTTTTGTGTGTGTGTGAGGAAGACCAGCCCTGAGCTAACATCTGATGCTAATCCTCCTCTTTTTTGCTGAGGAAGATTGGCACTGGGCTAACATCTGTGCCCATCTTTCTCCACTTTATATGGGACGCCGCCACAGCATGGCTTAACAAGTGGGTGTGTCGGTGCGCGCCCGGGATCCAAACCGGTTAACCCCGGGCCGCCGCAGCGGAGCCAGCGCACTTAACCGCTTGCGCCACCAGGCTGGCCCCTGAAATTCTTAACTTTGAACAATGAGCCCTGTGTTTTCATTTTACACTGATACTCAAAAATTATATAGTTGGTCCTGCATCATTTGAATCATTGTTTCCTAGTTTGTAATATGTTGTTTTTCTCTGGCTGCTTTCAAGATTTTCTCTTTGATTTTGATTTTCAACAGTTTGACTATGGTATGCCTAGACGTGGTTTGTTTCATGTTAATATTGCTTGGGGCTACAGACTTTCTTAAATCTATAAATTTATGTCTTACACCCTTTGGGGCATTATTTCTTCAAATATCTCTTACTTCTCAATTCTTTCCTCTACGACTGGGATGCTAACTGTTGATATTGTCCCCTCAGATCCATGGGCTTCTTAGTTTTTTTGTCAGCTGTTTTTGTTTCTTCTTCTGATAGAATAATTTTCATTGATCTATCTTCAAGTTCACTTACCCTTTCTTTTTTCATCTCTATTCTAAGTCTATCCAGTGAATTTTTACTTTATATTTCTGTTCTAAAACTTTCATTTGGATCTTTTTCATATTTTCAGTTTCTTTCTTAAAATTTCTTCTTCTTTTATTAATTGCAAGTATAATTTTCTTTACATCACTGAGCATAGTTATAATAGCTGCTTAAAAATCCTTGTCTGATAATTTCAGCATTTGGATCGTTTTAAGGTTGGCTTCTGTTGATTGTCTTTTCCTTTGCAAATGGATTACAGTTTCCTGGTACTTGTTTGTCAAATAATTTTGCAATTCTCTCTCGGAAATTGTGAATGTTATGAGAGTATTGATTCTTTGTTTCAGCAAGTGTTGAACTTGATTTTCTTCAAACTATAAACTCTGTCTTGCCTGTGGTTGTCAGCAGCCCAATTCTCAGTTTAGGCTGTTGCTCTTGAGCCTGCCAGCTTGTAGTCTATCACATGTATGCTTGATTTGGGGGTTACCCAGGGACTTGGGCAGATGTTATGCACAGAATTTAGAGTTCTCATTTTCTGGCTCTTTGCTTTCCATTATTTCTCTCCTCACTCTGTGGCAGCTGTGATTACCCTGGGCTTTGCTCCTGGTTCCTCAGTCAGGAAAGATAGTGGACTTTCTATTGAAACTTCAACCACTCTGTATCACGCTGTGACTGTGGCCTGCCCTCAGGCCAAAGCTGCAAAAATGCAAACTCATGACGGCTATTCCCTTTCTCCAAGTTTGGACTACCTCTCCAAAATATACCTGCCTTTTTCTCTCTCCAGAGCCCTCAGTGAGTTGTTTTTTTGTATTTAGTCTAGAGGTTATTGTTGGTCTGTTAGGGCTTACCCCATCATACCAGAAGTACAACTCCCTATAAGTATCAAACTTTGGTACTTTTTTTTTTTAATAATTTTATTTATTTATTTTTTCCCCCAAAGCCCCAGTAGATAGTTGTACGTCATAGCTGCACATCCTTCTAGTTGCTGTATGTGGGACGCAGCCTCAGCATGGCCGGAGAAGCGGTGCATCGGTGCGTGCCCGGGATCCGAACCTGGGCTGCCAGCCGTGGAGCGTGCGCATTTAACCGCTAAGCCATGGGGCCGGCCCCAAACTTTGGTACTTTTAAAGGGAAGCAAGAGTGATTTTTTTTTCTGAGGCTTATTAGCATACTATTCAGAGAAGGTAGAAATTTTATAATGCCTTTAATGATATATAGTAATAATAGCTAATATTTTTGAGTGTTTATTATTGATTGTATTAACTCATTTAATCTCACCCTATGAGGTTGCTATTGAAGCACAAAGATTTTATATAACTTGCCCAAAGTCATAGTAAACAGCTTTGGATTACTTTTCAAGAGAAAAAAAGAGCTCTTTCTATTTCTTCCAGCTTGGAGATTTGTATGTTGTAAATGTAACAAACTAGAATATCTTCTGTGCCTGTTGGGTGAGAGTTGTCTTGTGTGTAGGCTGTCTGTGCTGGATTAATGAGAATCATCAAGATTTAAGTAATTTTTTTTTTAACATTTGAATAACTTCCAAAAAAATTTTGAAAATAGAAAAGAAAATTCATAATAGTAGGAATAATCATTTATATTTCATAGCTATCTTAGTCCTTTTGGGCTATCGTAACAAAATACCCTAAAATGGGTGGCTTATAAAAGCAGAAATTTATTTCTCACAATTCTGGAGGCTGAGAAGTCTGCCACTGGCAGATTCAGTGTCTGGTGAAGGCCCACTTCCTGGTCCACAGAAGGTGCCTTCTTGCTTTGTCCTCACATGGTGGAAGAGGCAAGGGAGCTTTCTCAGACTGCATTTATAATAAGGACACTAATCACCTCCCAAATGTCCCACTTCCTGTCACCATCACCTTGGGGGCTAGAATTTCAACGTATGAATTTTGGTGGGACACCAACATTCAGTCCATAGAAATAGCCCTTCATAGTTTATCAGGTTTTTTCCTATATACTTTCTAATTTTATCCTTATGAAAGTCTCATGTAATACTGTGTTAGGCTAGTAATAATTCTCCCCCCTTTATTGATGTGGACATAGAGGCCCAAGGGAAGTTATGTGAAATAGTCTTATATCAGTTAGGTATCCATTCTTTTTTGATTAAAATCTGCTTTAAGATATTTTTCTTTAAGTATCATTGGTAAAAATAGTGACAATTTTTAGCATACTTTATAATTTTTTTCCCAAAATGTTTCATAAATATTGTCTCATTTAATGTTTGAACTAACCATCTGAGATAAGCAAGACAATTGGATTATTACCCTTTTTGCAGATGAGAAATCCAAAGGTACAAGAACTTATTTGTATGGGATACTTAAGTGATAATTATAAGATCTGAAGCTATAGCCTAGATCTCTAACACTAAGTTCTGTATCTATTCTTCTATAGATGCACTGTCTTCTTTTGCTTATAGGTGACTATACAATTATTTCACCAACATTTTTCCTTTGTACCTTTAGACTGCATCTGATATTGTAGGAAGCACTTAACACTTTATTGAATCAACAGATAATGGAGGTAAATAAATCTTTTGGCAATATCTCCTGATGTCTTTTGGACTTTTTGCTTCTTTATTCTCTTCTGGAAAATGTACTATGAGCAAAGCTGCCTTTTCTGTATCTCAAAATGAGCTGCATAATATTTCCAAAGTGCAATGTACCTATACTTTGAATTATGAATCAACTAATAAAAAAATTTAAGAGACTTCTGGGACAAAGGGGCTATTTAAATGCTAAGTAGTATGCTTTGGGATGAAAATGCGTTATAAATATTTATATTTAATAATTTTTCTGTATAACTTTTTTGGAGGTCTTTTGAAGGTTTTGTTTGTTTCTTTCTTTCCTTCTTTCCCTCCTTCCTCCTGCCTTCCTTTCCTCCCTTCTTCCCTCTCTTCCTAGTATAGAGTACTGTTTTATAAAAGCTATGTTCTATCTTCTGCCAAGGCCTTGAATCTAATTTTGGAACAACTTATGTAGGTAATTTAAGTACAGAAGGTAGACAGAGTGTTCATTTTATTTTTGATTTATATATGACATCTGTTTGGAACTAAACTTTCTCTTTTCAGAAACAGAAAAAAAAATTATTTTGGGATATGTAGGCCAAAGGCAAATGATCTGAGAAGTAAGCACCCTTGTTCCTAAAGGAAAAGTCACTTCAGTTTATAAGAAAAGGTGTGTTTGACAGAAACCAAAGGATTTCAAAAAGAAAGCATAGTATACAGTAGGCTTTCAAGAAAAAGTTTGTGGAATGATGAAGGAAAATGTGTGTCTGTGTTTTTATGGCCTACCTAGAATATAGGATATATATATTTTTTTCTGACCCACTACCAAAGAAGAGATGTAAAATTGCTGTGTTCAGTAGTGTTGCCCTAGAATAAGACGTACTTACAGTGTGAAAGTAATAACTCTTATGTACCTTGCTCTCAGACTTCATGCCCGTAGAATAAGTAGACACGGGCTCGTAGTTTAACTTCTGCTACTTCTCCATTCTCAACTTGGCATTTAAAATTAGTAAAATGCAGACTTAACCTTCATTTCTTCCCTCAGGTCCATGTCATTTCCATATTTCTTTAGTTACTAAATGCTTTTTGATAATGATAAAAATATACATTGTATTGACTTTTAAAAACATTTTATCATATACTTTTCAGACTTTAATGTAAGGCATCTTAGCCATGTATACTCAACATATTTTAAATAAACAAACAATAACCATATTTTAAATCAAAATTGGGCGGCCGTTGTTTCCTGTGAAGGAAACAAAAAGGTGCTGGAAAAAGGTGTTGAGTAATTTAACCCACATTCAATGCAGTAATCTCCTTGAAATCACACTCTTTCCAAAGTTTCTTATTGGTACTATGAAATAAAAACAGGAATAAATTCCAGCCTTTAATGCATTTTATTGACCTGTACGCAGCATCATTTACAGCACACCTTTATGTTCCACTTGTGCCCCTTATTAATACTTTACTGGCATTATTATTGTTATACAGTTGTAGTATACAATTGTAATGCAAGTGTTTGTGGAATTAAAGTAAGCCAACAATAGGATTATCATTTAACATTTAGAACAGAATGGTTAAATCGTCCTTGTTGGTCAGTGCAAGCAAATAACAGAGGACCTTCTACTTTTTTTTTCTGTTTGAATTGGTAAGGAACACTGTTATATACTGAATATTATTTGAGATGTGTAGGTCGTCAGCCACAGCATTGGGAATCTTTTTGTCATGCTGAGTTTTTTCATAGGAATTTGTTATGGCATTTGCTGTAAATAGGATTTGACCTGTATAAACAACAGATACTGTAGTATGTTATTCTTTATCAGTAGTTTTCTGTAACTATTATGTCTACAGTCTTTGTGTCCCAGCCCACATTTATAATAATATTCTTAATAGGCACCCTTGTGAATGTGAAATTTTCAGACTCTCAATAACTTTAAAAAAGCATCTAGTGTTGCTATTGCATGATTCATATGGTAAACATCTTATTTTATACATGAGACACATTAGGCATTTGGGACTGGGAGAAGTCAAGTCACTTTCTCCCTGTCTTCTAATGAATAAGTGAACTTGAACTTTCTTCTCTCGTTTCCAGTTGCATTTGGCTGATACGTGAAGAGTACTTGCAACAGTTGTATTCAGAATTCTCCACAAACTTGGATTCTTATGAAAATCCCCCAAAATATAAGGAGCAAATTAGACATAACCTAATATTTTTTATTCTAATAGATTTTAAAAAGAAAACTGAATAAGTAAAATAAAAGAAAACAAACACCTTAGTCTGATTGTCCTATCTACAGTCTTTTATTTATTTATTTATTTATTTGTGAGGGAGATCAGCCCTGAGCTAACATCCGTGCTAATCCTCCTCTTTTTGCTGAGGAAGACTGGCTCTGAGCTAACATCTACTGCCAATCCTCCTCCTTTTTTTCTTCCCCAAAGTCCCAGTAGATAGTTGTATGTCATAGTTGCACATCCTTCTAGTTGCTGTATGTGGGACACGGCCTCAGCATGGCCGGAGAAGTGGTGTGTCCGTGCTTGCCCGGGATCCGGACCCGGGCTGCCAGTAGCGGAGCGCGTGCACTTAACCGCTAAGCCACGGGGCTGGCCTTCTACAGTCTTTTATTAATGGTGGGGTTTACCCCAGTGTTTTCCACAAATATAGTACATCCACATTACCTAATACTTAATGTTTTTCTCTTGATTCTGTTCATGTTCGTTAAACCCATTTTATACAAAGTTAAAATTTACGAATGTAAAGACATTCCAGGGATATTGGGTAAATGGTTTGAAATTTTTCAGAATTTTTCTAACGTCCATTTTGTGCACAAAAACCTTAATTGTAATAGTAACACACATCTAGTTTATTTGGAAGCTCAAAGGATTAGAGTTAATTTTTATAATTGTTTCATCTGCTTAGAGGGAAGAAACTTTATTGGTGGAATACCATTTATTATTATAATTGTTCTTGCTTGAGTAGCATAATTTTACTGTATGTTACAGTTCATTAGCCATCATCATTCTCATGAAGTTCTGTAGGAAATACTTCGTATTTAATACCTTTGCTTTTGAACAACACCAATAATTTCGTTTCCCTTTGGGGCATACAGCTGTTTCCAGCCTACTCAGTGCCATGTCAGGGCGTAAAATCATCTTGATGGAAAGCTCTAAATTATAAATAGTCCCCTAATGACATTCAGCTTGGGAGGTACATTTATAAAAGGAGTTATTACGGAAAATGTCATTCCAACCCATTAGTATAACTAGAATCCTTCACATTTCTGCAGCTATCTCTTGGTGCCCAGATAATATTTGCATGTGTAAGCATTTAAACAATTAGGGCTATCAAATTTACAAGTATAGAGATATACTAGGGATATCGGATAAATGGTTTCCTAAAATTTTCTAAAACTTTTCTATCACAAATACCTCTTAATACATGCCTTCTCCCTGTGAAGACTGCTGAAAGACTAGAGTATTCAGACTCCAAGGTTGTGATATTATTCAAAACGCATAGCATTGGAGATACTTCATATATGATTAAAAACAGAATCAGAAGTTGATTTATCTCATTGTTATCTTATAAGTAACTTTGGAATACTGGGTATTGAATAAAATTCTGTGAGAACTTTTTTCCTAGTGTAAATGTTGATTATAAGTTACTTGGTGTTAGTGTTCTGATTTTTAAATACCCAATTAATTCTAGCCTCTTATTGGCACATTTAAATCTTATGAGAATTTACTTTTAACCCAAGGCATATGTTTCTTGGAACAAAATTATATTTTTTCAAAAAAACTTTAATTTTTAAATAACTGTATTTCTATAAATCGTCTTTCTAATTTGTACTGCTTGTGTACCAGGTTATTTCAGCACCTGAGAGTAGAGGTAGGTAAGAGAGAGTGAATGGGAAAAGCAGAGGATGGTGAGTGAGTCCATGTTGCAAAGCTACACTTAGAAGCTTTAGCCTGTGTTATGGTCATCACTGAAAACATCTAGAGGATTGCTGGGTTGAAGCTGGCATTGTGGAGATGTCAGTGTTAGATTAATAGGAACATTTAATCTCTGTGAATATGTGTATATGTATTTACATGTATGTGCCTATGAAAGTTTATTTAAAGTCCTATCCCCTAACTCAGGAGTTCATAAACTTTGTTGCATGGTGCTGGTTAGTGGGCCATGATCCCTACGGCAATCTTCTAATTCAGTTTTTAATCCCATTTTCTCCTTTGATCCCAAATCCTTCTCAATAGGGACATTTTCTTACCAGACTTCTGCCAGTTTAGCAACATTTATGCCTCTTTTAGGCATGTCTTGAAAACAGCATAATAGGTTTATTCTTTCTTTTCTCAATTTCTGTCTCTTAAAAGTGATTTCTGTCAAAGGTTCAATGTTCTGAGTTGTTCCCTATGCTACCTAATCACTTTAGCCACTTAGCTTTGAAACTGCCTGGTGAAAAATAAAGTTGTACTGGCAGATGTAGGTCAATTCGTTTGATTTCTCGTTTTCCTCATTCCTCCATAACATGAGCCAAGGATGATGAGAAGGTATAATATTTTTAGCTTTCTTTTTGAAAAGCTTTACATTCTGGGTGAGTTTAAGCCACTCCAATTTCTGATATTTTAAGAGAATCCTGCTGTTTATTTTAGATTAGGCTCCAGCTTTATAAAATAATCTTTTGTGCTGATATTCAGCAGGAGGGGAACACAAATCAGTCAGTTTGATTTATTTAGCAAATATTATACCTTCTGTTATGTGCCGGGCACTATGCTTGCTTCTAAGGATAACAGAATTGAAAGATGTTTTCAGAGGAAATCATAACCTAGTGAATATGGTTAAATATACTTAAGCCTTTGTTGGTTGGTGAATTAATTTGCTAAGTAAATTATTTTAGGCCCCTGCAACAGACTCTTAATGATCTTATGGTTAATACATCCTTGAGGATAAGGTCTGAGAGTTAGAAGGTTTTAATTTCATTCCTTTCTGTTGACATTTTTTCTTTCATCACATTTTAAATGTGATCTTGAGCAAGCCATATGATAAATTTATAAAGTCGGTAATATCTGTCTATAAACCATTATGAGATCTTTGAGGGGAAAGTGCTGGGTCAGCAGAAATATTATCCTTTCAACAAACATGTGCTGAATATCTATGATGAAGCACTGTGTGTTAGGCTCCATGAGCCATACAAAGAAAGATACATGAGACGGTTGTCTAGGTCTAGGAGCTGACAATGCAGGGTATGGGGTAGAAGTGCGGTGTGGAGGAAGTTTGTGGAGAAAGGGGTAATAATCAAGACATTTCTTTAGTGTTTTTATGTGAAAGCAAATGTATGTTAAAATGAGCATCTTATGATAATTATGTTCTCTCTCAGAACTCTTTTTCCATCTGTTCATATGATTTGTAATTGGATATTTTCCATAAACTTGGTGGGCACTGTAGACTAAAAAATTGTTAGTTTATCAACCTAATTAAATAGTTTTCTTTTGCTTTGCTTCCCTTTCACTTGTATTGCCAGAGTACTTAATTGTTATTAAAATACATCTTCTGAATATCAACTATATGTGTCAGGGTTTTCAACTTTGAATAACATACCATACCATTTCATCGGGGAAAACGTCCTGAATGACCCCCTTCCCTAGTGTTGACTTATTATAAATGTTATTTCAATGTTACCTAAATATGTGGTGATATAAAATTATATATAAACTCTTTATACTTTTAGCTTTTGTAACCATAATAAATCTAATAGAAGCAAACTATAAAATCAATAAAAATGTACATTTACAGTATTAATTTAATGTTATGGATGAGGTTATTTTCTTGAAACTAAATTGCTGCTCACAGCGTGCAATGTGATCCTGACAGATTTTTTTGAGCGTGGCGTGCTTATGGGGCATTGTGCCTTCACATGACTCAGTTTTCCCAGCATACTTTTCTTTTTTTTTTCTTCTTGCTGAGGAAGATTTGCCCTGAGCTAACATCCATTGCCAATCCTCCTCTTTTTTTGCTTAAGAAAGATTAGCCCTGAGCTAACATCCGTGCCAATCTTCCTCTATTTTTTTGTATGTGGGACACCTCCGCAGCGTGGTTGGTGAGTGAAGTAGGTCCGTGCCTGGGATCCGAACCTGCGAACCCAGGCCACCAAAGTAGAGTGCGTGGAACTTTAACCACTCAACCACAGGGCCGGGTCCCTAGCACACTTTTCCAACCCACTGGAAAAACTTATTTGTATGGTGTAGTGTTAGGTCATGTGACCTTCACTTATGCATCATTTACATATTAAACGTCTTTATTTTCTATTTTCTTAGCCTGCAACAAATTAAAAAGTACTTGGCTTCAGCATGATGGTAAATGCTCCAACAAATGTTGGCGCCAATATTGCATAACAATACTTTGTTATGAGATAGCAGTCAGATTATCAGAATCTACTTCTACTAAAGCTTTTAGATTGTTGTGGAAATAAAATTTAGAAAATTAAAAAATATCGTAGAGTATTCATGGACCACTAAAGATATATTCTCAAACATTTCTCGGACTCCAGTTTGAGAAATATTATAAAATGTATAATATATGCATATACAGAGACACTACATATATGTGGCATAAACAAGTAGAAATCCAACAGCTGTTATAAAATTAATCATACAGGCACTACATGGATATAAATTACTACGTTGTTAAATATAACGATCAAATTAACTATTGAATAATGTACTTTCATTTTGTAGGTATAGTCTAAGCACTTAATACAACCATGTGAAATTAAATTAGGTACTTTTTCTGGTGTTTTTGAGTGCTTGCATTTTGTTTTGTAAAAATTAGGAAAAAGAAGATTTTGTTGGATGATACTAATAAGCATGAATTAAGAATAAAGCAAGGCACTGCAAATCATTTATGTAAAGGACAGTAATAGTTATTCATTTTAATAAAAGGCAATAGAATTGTATCGGGCTCAGGATCAAAACAGTAGTGGTCATCACTAGTTATCTTCTTTACTGGGTAAGGTAGGTAAGGGAAGAGTTTGTTTTTGTAAGCATTTTCTTTCTATAGAGTTATCAGACTATGTAGTATATCTATAACAGGAGGCTTTACTAACCAACATGTGTTGTTAACTCTCCCTTTCTAGGGAAATACTGGCCCTCTTTCCCATTGAGTCCAGTCTGAGCTTCTCAAGTTGTCTTTTCTAGCTTACAAGATAAACCACTACTAGTTTAAAAATAAGCCAGTGGTTTTGGGGGAAAAATACTAAAAAGGAGTTGGATAACGAGTACAAATAAAGCAGAAGGGTATGGACAAACATACATAGGAGTCCATTCCCAGCCAATTCTCTTCAGTCCATAAATGCTGGAGAAATGTGCTATGTTGGCACCATTATGTTACTACATTTGTCACCTGAATCTTGGTCATTAGTTATTAGAAAGGAACAAATGAAACTATGAAAGTAAAGACTTATCTTGATTTTCTAATGCAAAGCATGTAAATCTAAAATTTTAGTTTTTTAATCTGGCTATCTCTGGGAAAACAATCAATTTATGTTACTTCCCGGCTTAAATCCTTCAAAAACCTTATCACTGCTTATAGGACCTTCATGAATTTTCTTCTGATAATCTCATAAGATCCCTTCATTGCACTTTACATTCCAATGACGGTGACCTGTTATAGTCTGTTCTGTACTAGACTGTGACCTTTATGTGAAAAGGTCCCAGAACTTCGCACAATACTTAGCATGCAATAGGCCTTCAGTAAAATTTTAATTTAATTAAACTATAATTAGATGATTCTGGGCAAAGCACTTTGGCAGTGAGTAGATTTTTTCTATCTTTAGTGTATTCTAGAGCAGAGCAGTGAAGATTTGAGATAAGAAGCAAGTTAGAAGACCAGAAAATCCAAATTTTGCACAAACTCTGAATAGTTGGGTTCAATTCAACATGCATTTGTTGAGTAATCAACATTTCCTGCTGTTCATGAAGTTTGGTACTTGTATGGTTATCAGAGCCACATGGTTGAATATGTATAGAATGATGAGGGGTATAAGGAATATAAAAAAGACTTGAACTGTTATGCTAAAGTTTTTGTTTTTCGTTTTTCAATTTGCACTCCAGAGACAGCTTATCAAGACAACAGCATGAGTATTTCAAGTTTTCTTTTGAAAACTGAGTCATAGATGTTGCATTTCAAGCCAAGTAAAGGTTTGATTATTTTACATTTCATGGCTTTTTAAAATTCCAGTTGCTATAACAACTTTGATATTTCTTTATTATTTTTAGCTCTTCAGTTGCCATAACAATAAGATATCGTAAAAAATAGCAATTTTCCTTTATAAGCGAAAAATCTCTTTCAATTAAAAATGAATTTAAATCAACATTTCTTTTCTCTAATGTGAACCCATTATTTAAAATGTAGTTTTGCTACCCTGTTTTCATGTAATTTTAGCAGAATTTTGCAGGAGATGTTTTAATGTTCAACTTTTCCCTCTATGTGTTTACTGTACATAAACTAAAGGGAGGTGGCTGTATTGAACCCTTTCTGTGAGATACTATTAATATCTAATGGGATTTCATTGATATAAAGATGTTATTAAACAATATAATTTCCAGATTTGTTGTTCCATAAAGAGAACATGATTGATAGATAGCTCTTACATGGAAGATGTAAGAAAGCTTGGAGTTTCCTTTTCTCCTGTGTTATTTTTAAGTGTATTTATCATGTCTATTGCCATACTAAAACAGTTACCACCTCACTTGCCTAGAAATAACTGACAGCTCAGGCCTGAGCTGTGGCACTTTACTCATGCAGCAGTACTTTTGTATGCTCTTTGAGGAAAAATTCTTGAAAGCTTAGTTTTTGATATTTAAGCCTCTAGAAAATTAAAGATAGCACATTAGAAGAGGAAGGAGGAGTACTGCTGTATTTGCTGTGCAAGTAGAGTCAGAAAATACAGGGAGCTATATATTCTTTTCTAGGGACCTGGTTATTTGTGGAAATTAAACAAGTTTCTCTTGATATACATATCTGTATATACGTGTATATTGAATCCAGAAGCTACCAATATATGATTGTATCATAAAACAGTGTTCTAATTGATGTTAACAGTGATGATACCAGCCTACCAGGCAAACATTAAATTATGTTCAGAATTCTCAGTTTAAGAAGGCAGAGGAGTGGATGATACCTCTTATAAAGATTTGAATGTAAAATTTGATAGAGTAAAACAAAATTTTAAGAAATTAAAAAGAGACACCCTCAGTTACTTATGAATTGCAGCATCCATGTCACTGGTTTTTTATAGACTAAGGTCTGGTAATTTTTGTATTTCTGTGTTGCTAATTACGTAAATTTCCTAAGATGCATGGTCAGGTTCAGATAATATATTTAAGAACGTACTTTTTAAAAGGAATGTTGAGGGAGATGGCAATTAAATAGAAAAGTGAAAGTAATATTAATTTTCTAATCTCAACAGGTTACTTGTGGGTGTAGTTTCTTAAAGAGAAATGATTAAACAAAAAGCCTGTTGATAGTAAAGAATATGCTTACCTTAATGTCAGTGAGCTTTGAGTGAACAACTGCTGTGTGCTTTTCATGGTTTATTTTTAATTTCTGATTTTCATAACCAACTTTCAAAGATGGGTATTATTATCTCCATTGTACAGAAGCTGAGACACATGGAGAGACTAACATACCCAGGGCATCATAGTTAATGAACACTGCAGCCAGGGTGCCAGCCTGAATCTGGCTCATTGTAAAGCCTATACTCTCTTCTCTGAGTTGTAGTCTTGCCTAGTCTTGAAACTTAATAAATATTGTTTACTAAAGGTAACACCATAATGTGGGAAAAATGGGAAGAAAGATCATACTGTGCGTGGTTGTATTTTATTGCTCTGCATACTATCTTTGAGCAATTAATTTGATTTTAATTATGTATTTTATGTTTGAGGGTTTCTTCCACTAAGAGTTAAACATACATGTAAATTAGTATTTTCTTTCTCCATTTTTCTTTGTGATTGACTGAAGATAATGGGATCTCTCAAAGGTTTGGCTTTCTTGGCCAGTTGTCTTAGATCCTAGCTAGCTAGGGCAGTCTCAGAGTGTTGTGTAACTGGCATTTAAATAAGAAGTCTTTTCTCAGTCAGTGTCTCACTTGCATCTGGGCTATTGTGTCTATGAGTACAAATGCTGAGCCATGAGTCAGGTATACTGATGGAGAGAGTTTAAAAGTAGGCACAGACTAGATGTACTTATTCTGTCCAACAACATCTGTTTTTTCAGACATTTCAGTAGCTCTCATTCTTGATGGAACTTTGCTTTGAAGGATTCTGGTATTTTTCTTTTTAAACATCAATATATATGATTTCTTGGCAATACTTTGAAATTTACTCAAGTAATTTAAGGCTCTTTTTTTTTTGTTTAAGGCTCTTTTTTTTTGTTTTTGTTTTTTTTTGTGAGGAAGATCAGCCCTGAGCTAACATCCATGCTAATCCTCCTCTTTTTGCTGAGGAAGACCAGCCCTGAGCTAACATCTATTGCCAGTCCTCCTCCTTTTTTTGTTTTTTCCCCAAAGCCCCAGTAGATAGTTGTTATGTCATAGTTGCACATCCTTCTAGTTGCTGTTATGTGGGACGTGGCCTCAGCATGGCTGGACAAGCGGGGCCTCGGTGGGCACTCGGGATCTGAACCTGGGCCGCCAGTAGCAGAGCACACACACTTAACCGCTAAGCCACGGGGCCGGCCCAATTTAAGGCTCTTAATTGGTGATTTTACACAGAAATAGAGCACTTGAAACATGCAGGCGCAGCCATAGCTTTATCATTCTCTTCTGCTATAACTTACAAATAGACGAAATGCTCAGATTTTAAATGTTACGTTTTGACATGTATGCATGCATGTAACCTACAGCTTATCAAGATGCAGAATGTTTCCATCGTCCCTGAAAGTTTCCTTGTATCTGTTGCCAGCACACACACACACCCACACACCCCCCCTTACCTGAGGCAAATATATTCTGATTTATTTCATCAAAAATTAATTTTGTCTGTTCCAGAACTTCATTGTTTGGACATATCACAATTTGTTTATCCATTCCTTTTTTTTTTTTTTTTGAGGAAGATCGGCCCTGAGCTAACATCTGCCAATCCTCCTCTTTTTTTTTGCTGAGGAAGACTGGCCCTGGGCTAACATCCATGCCCATCTTCCTCCACTTTATATGGGACGCCTGCCACAGCGTGGCCTGACAAATGGTGCGTTGGTGTGCGCCCGGGATCCGAACCGACGAACCCCCGGCCGCTGCAGCGGAGTACGCACACTTAACCACTTGCGCCACTGGGCCGGCCTCTATCCATTCCTCTTTTGATAGATGTATGAGTTGTTTCCAGTTTTTGTCTATTAAAAATAAAGCTGCTGTGTACATTTTTTTATACAAGTCTCTTGTGGATAGATATTTTCATTTTCTATTGGATGGAATTAATGAGTCTTGGCATAGATTTGTTTAGTGTTATAAGAAACTCCCAAACTTATTTAGAATTTTTAAAAGTCAGGCCATTTTACATTACCACTGTCAATATATGAGAGTTTCAGTTGTTCTGCATTCTTACTAACCTTTAGTATTGGTCATTGTTTTAATTTTAGTCATTCTAGTGGGTATATAGTGTTATCTCATTGTGATTTTACTTTGCCTTTTCTTAATGACTATTGATGCTGAGCACTTTTCGTTTTCTTGATGGCCATTTGTATCTCTTCCTTTGTGAAGTGTCTTTGCCAGTATTTTCCCATTTTTTAAATTGGGTTCTTTGTATTTTTATTAACAAATTGTAGGACTTATATATTTTGGATACAAGTCCTTTGTTAGCTATGCGTTTTGCTAATATTTTCTCCTAGTCTTTTGACTGACTTACTGATTTTCTTAGTGGTATCTTTTGAAAAGCAGTTTTGAATTTAAGTATAATTTATTAAATTTTTCTTTTATAGTTCTTGCTTTCAGTATCCTAAGAAATCTTTGTCTACTCTCTTGTCATGAAAGATATTCTCCTTCTGGAATGTTTTCTTCTAGAATCTATATATTTATAGTTTTAATTTTTATGTTTAGATCTATGATTGTCTCAAATAAGACTTTTGTATATGGTATGAGGAAGGGATCTAAGTTCATTTTTCCCCCAGATATCCAAATTTTTCTCATACCATTTACTGGAAAGATTTTCTTTTCCCCTTGACTTGTTTTAGAGTCTCTTGAAATCCAGTTGGTAAATGTGGGTTTATTTTTGGATTCTATTCTTTTCAGTGATCTATTTTTCTATCCTTATGCCAGTCTTGATTACTGTGGCTTTTTTTTTCTTATTTATTTATTTTTATTGAGGTAACGTTATATAAATTTCAGGTGTACATCATTCTATTTCAATTTCTGTGTAGACTACATCATGTTCACCACCCAAATTTAATTACCATCCATCACCATACACATTTGCCCTGTCAACCCTTTTGCTCTCCTCCCTCCCCTTTTTCCCCTCCAGTAACCACCAGTCTAATCTCTGTATTTGACTTTCTTGTCTGACTTATTTCATTTAGCATAATACCCTCAAGGTCCATCCATGTTGTTGCAAATGGCAAGGTTTCATCTTTTTTTATAGCTGAGTAGTATTGCATTGTGTATACATACCACATTTTCTTTGTCTATTCATCCCTTGATGGGCACTTACGTTGTTTCCAAGTCTTAGTTATGGTGAATAATGCTGCAGTGAACATAGGAGTGCATGTATCTTTATGCATTTGTGTTTTTGTGTTCTTTGGAACTATAAAACATTGTTGAAAGAAATTGAAGATGACACAAAGAAGTGAAAAGATATTCCGTGCTCTTGGATTGGAAGAATTAACTTAGTTAAAATGTCCATACTTCCTAAAGCAATTTACGGATTCAGTATAATCCCTGTCAAAGTTCTAATGACATTTTTCACAGAAATAGAACAAAGAATCCTAAAATTTATATGGAACAACAGAAGACCCCAAATAGCCAAAGGAATCTTGAGAAAAAATAACAAAGCTGGAAGTATCACTCCCTGATTTCAAAATATACTCTGGCTTTATAGTAAGTCTTGAAATCAGGTTGTATCAGTCCTCCAACTTTTTTTTTAATCCTTTCCCATGATTGTTTTAGTTATCTTAGATCCTTTGTGTTTACATGTAAATTTTAGAATCAACTTGTTAGTTCTACAAAAAAGCTCTTGGGTTTTAATTGGAATAGGAATAAATCTATAGATCAATTTGAGAAAAACTAACATTCTTAATAATATTGAATCTCCTAATCCATAAAGATGGTATATCTCTCTATTTACTTAGGTTATTAGGACCTTTTAATTTTTCTTAGTGACATTTTCAGGGTAGAGGTCTTACACATCTTTTGTTAAATTTATCCGTGTTTTTTGAAGCTATTGTAAATGGTTAATTGTTTTTAAATTTCATTTACTGTTTGTTGCAAATATATAGAAATGCAGTGATTTTTGTATATTGACCTTGTTCTGACAAAAGTTTTTCATTAGTTCTAATGAGCTTTTGAGTAGACTTTTTTTTTTTAGTATTTCTTATGTATACAATCATGTCTTCCTTTTCTTGTATGGCTTAACGACTTCTCGCCTATTATACCGCCTGGGACCTCCAGTAAACAGTGTGCATAAAAGTCATGAGAGCAGACACCTTTGCCTTGTTTCCAATCTTAAGGAGAAAGCGTTTACTCTTTCACCATTAGATATCATGTTAGGTGTAGGTTTTCCCATGGAGTATCCTATTCAGGTTGAGGAAATTTTCTTCTGTAGTGCTACCACCTTAACATTTGTTAACTATTTTAATTGTTAGTAATTTGCCTCATAATGAAATGACGTTAACAATATAAACTTGTTTCTGCCCTTGAGTGGTCACTAAATCACTGAATTGTAATATGTGCCACTTCAGAGGGCTTATTTTTTCCTTAGCACTTAGACCAAGTTTCTTTGATACTACATTTGCTATTAAATTTAAAATATATTGATACTGCATTTCGCAGCATTTGTCATTCTTAAAATGGTAAGTCAATAATCATTGTTTCTTGCTAGATATTATTTTTCAAAGCACTAGTTAAATTTTCATTTTAAATTGGGTTTAGGTAGAGGTATAGATGAATAATATTGCCCTTAATTTGAATTTATTATGAGGCTAATTATTTTCCCCCTGCAGTCTGATCATATATTTTATAGCTTTTTTGTGAAGCTTGTATGTCATACAAGTGATTACAAGGAACTTTGTGTATTCTGCGCTTCACAAAAACTGGTTATTAGTGTTTTTTTGATCTTCTTATAGACTCTTCAAGCTATTTTTATATGCTTTATATTAAAATTATATTAAATACTTATTTGTTCAACTTCTGTTCTATGCCCAGCACTGTAATATAGGCACTTGAGATATAATGAAGAGCAAAACAGAGGTTGCTTCCTCTATGGGGATTGCAATCTAGTCAGGAAGACAAAATGTAATGAAATAGATCACTATAAACTATGCTAAGTGTGGAATCTAGTCTAATCTGGGAATTCAAGGAAGGTTTCCCTGAGTAAGTGGTATTTGAACTGAAACCTGAAGATTGCATGTAAAGTAACTAAAAGAAGTGTAAGCAGGAGGTACAAATATCCTGAGGCAGTAGGGAACATAGCAAATATATATAGGACTGGGGATGGGTGGAGTGGGGGGAGGTAGAGCCAATTTAGCTAATCCTAAACGATATAGAAGAGAAATAAGATTGGATAGATAAATGGAGAGCTGATTATTTTTTAATTGATGTCATAATAGTTTATAACATTGTGAGATTTCAGTTGTACATTATTATTTGTCAGTCACCTTATCAATGTGCCCCTTCACCCCTTATGCTCACCCCCCAACGCCCTTCTCCCTGGTAACCACCAAACTGTTCTCTCTGTCTGTGTGTTAGTTTACATTCCACATATGAGTGAAGTTATACCGTGTTTGTCTTTCTCTGTCTGGCTTATTTCACTTAACATAATACCCTCCAGGTCCATCCATGTTGTTGCAAATGGGACGATTTCGTCTTTTTTTATGGCTGAGTAGTATTCCATTGTATATATACACCACATCGATGGACACTTGGGTTGCTTCTACTTCTTGGCTGTAGTGAATAATGCTACAGTGAACATAGGGATGCATAAGCCTTTTTGGATTGTTGAATTGAAGTTCTTTGGATAAATACCTAGAATTGAGATAGCTGGATCATGAGGTATTTCTATTTTTAATTTTTTGAGGAATATCCATACTGTTTTCCATAGAGGCTGTACCAGTTTGCATTCCAACCAGCAGTGAATGAGGGTTTCCTTTTCTCCACATCCTCTCCAACATTTGTTGTTTTTTGTTTTGGTGAGTATAGCCATTCTGACAGGTGTAAGGTATATCTTAGTATAGTTTTTTTTTTTTTTTTTTGTGAGGAGATCAGCCCTGTGCTAACATCCGCCAATCCTCCTCTTTTTTTGCTGAGGAAGACGGCCCTGGGCTAACATCTGTGCCCATCTTCCTCCACTTTATATGGGACGCCGCCACAGCATGGGACGCCAAGCAGTGCGTTGGTGCGCGCCCGGGATCCGAACCAGCGAACTCCGGGCCGCCACAGCGGAACGCGCGCACTTAACCGCTTGCGCCACCGGGCCGGCCCCTATCTTAGTATAGTTTTGATTTACATTTCTCTGATGATTAGTGATGTTGAATATCTTTTCATGTGCCTGTTGGCTATCTGTATATCTTCCTTGGAAAAATGTCTGTTCATATCCTCTGCCCATTTTTTGATCGGGTTATTTGTTTTTTTGTTATTCAGTTGTGTGAGTTCTGTCTGTGTTATGGAGATTAACCCCTTGTCAGATATATGATTTGCAAATATTTTCTCCCAGTTGGTGGGTTGTCTTTTCATTTTGATCCTGGTTTGCTTTGCCTTGCAGAAGCTCTTTAGTCTGATGAAGTCCCACTTGTTTATTTTTTCTTTTGTTTCCCTTATCTGAGTAGACATGGAATTTGAAAAGATCCCTCTAAGACCTATGTCAAAGAGTGTACTGCCTGTGTTTTCTTCTAGGAGTTTTATAGTTTCAGGTCTTACTTTCAAGTCATTGATCCGTTTTGAGTTAATTTTTGTGTATGGGGAAAGAAGATGGTCTACTTTCATTCTTTCGCATGTGGCTGTCCAGTTTTCGCAGCACCATTTATTGAAGAGACTTTGCTTTCTCCATTGGATGTTCTTAGCTCCTATGTGGAAGATTAGCTGTTTGTATATGTGTGGTTTTATTTCTGGACTTTCAATTCTGTGCCTTTGATCTGTATGTCTGTGTTTGTACCAGTACCATGCTGTTTTGATTATTATAGCTTTGTAGTATATTTTGAAATCAGGGGTTGTGATGCCTCCAGCTTTGTTCATTTTCTCAGGATTGCTTTAGCTATTCGGGGTCTTTTGTTACTCCATATGAATTTTAGGATTTTTTGTTCTATTTCCTTGAAGAATGTCATTGAGATTCTGATTGGGATTGCATTGAATCTGTAGATTGCTTTAGGTAGTATGGACATTTTAACTATGTTTATTCTTCCAATCCATGTGCATGGGATATCGTTCCATTTCTTTATGTCATTATCAGTTTCTTTCAATAATGTCTTATAGTTTTCATTGTATAGGTCTTTCACCTCCTTGGTTAAATTTATTCCCAGATATTTTATTCTTTTTGTTGCGATTGTACATGGGATTGTATTCTTGAGTTCTCTTTCTGTTAGTTAGTTATTAGACTATAGAAATGCACCTGATTTATGTAAGTTGATTTTGTACCCTGCAACTTGTCTGTAATCGTTGAGTATTTCTAATAGTTTTCCAATGTATTCTTTAGGGTTTGCTATATATATGAAGTCATGTCGTCTGCAAACTGTGAGAGTTTCACGTCTTCGTTGCCTATTTGGGTTCCTTTTATTCCTTTTTCTTGCCTAATTGCTCTGGCCAGAACCTCCAGTACTACACTGAATAAGAGTGGCAAGAGTGGGCACCCTTGTCTTGTTCCTGATCTCAGAGGGAGGGCTGTCAGTTTTTCCCCCTTGATTATGATGTTGGCTCTGGGTTTGTCATATATGGCCTTTGTTATGTTGAGGTGCTTTTCTTCTATACCCATTTTGTTGAGAGTTTTTATCAGAAATGGATGTTGGATCTTGTCATATGCTTTCTGTGCATCTATTGAGATGGTCATGCAGTTTTTATTCCTCATATTGTTAAGGTGGTGTGTCACATCGATTGATTTGCAGATGTTGAACCATCCCTGTGTCCCTGGTATAAATCCCACTTGATTATGGTGTATGATCTTTTTAGTGTATTGCTGTATTCAGTTTGCCAATGTTTTGTTGAGGACTTTTGCATCTATGTTCATCAGCAATATTGGCCTGTGATTTTCCTTGTTTGTGTTGTCCTTGTCTGGCTTTGGTATCAGAGTGATTTTGGCCTTGTAGAATGAGTTAGGAAGTGTTCCATCTTCCTTTATTTTTTGGAATAGTTTGAGGAGGATAGGTACTAAGTCTTTTTTGAATAGTTGGTAGAATTCTCCAGAGAAGCCATCTGGTCCTGGACTTTTGGTTTTGGGGAGGTTTTTGATTACTGTTTCAATCTCTTCGCTTGTGATTGGTCTATTCAGATTCTCTGTTTCTTCTTAATTCAGTTTGGGAAGTTGTATGAATCTAAGTATTTATCTATTTTTTCTAGATTGTCTAATTTGTTGAATATAATTTTTCATAGTATTTTCTTACAATCCTTTGTATTTCTGTGGTATCCATTGTGATTTCACCTCTTCCATATCTAATTCTATTTATTTGAGCCTTTTCTTTTTTTCTTGGTGAGTCTGGCTCAGGGTTTGTCAATTTTGTTTATCTTCTCAAAGAACCATCTTTTTCTTTCATTGATCCTTTCTATTGTTTTTTGGTTTCCATTTCATTTATTTCTTCTCTAATTTTTATTATTTCCTTCCTTCTGCTGCCTTTGGGCCTTGTTTGTTCTTCTTCTTCTAATTCTGTTAGGTGTAGTTTAAAATTGCTCATTCAGGATTTTTCTTGTTTGTTAAAGTGGGCCTGTATTGCTATGAATTTACCTCTCAGGACTGCTTTTGCTGCATCTCATATGAGTTGGTATGGTGTATTTTCATTTTCATTTATCTCCAGATATTCTTTAATTTCTCCTTTAATTCCTTCAATGATCCATGGGTTGTTCAGTAGCGTGTTCTTTAGTCTCCACATGTTTATCACTTTCCCAGTTTTTTTCTTGTAGTTGATTTCTAGTTTTGTAGCATTATTGTCTGAAAAGATGCTTGTTGTGATTTCAATTTCTTAAATTTATAGAGACTTGCCTTGTTTCCCAACATATAGTCTGTCTTTGAGAACGTTCCATGTGCACTTGAGAAGAGTGTGTAATCTGCTGTGTATGGATGAAGTGCTCTCTATATATTTATTAAGTCCATCTGGTCTAGTTTTTCGTTTAATTCCACTATTTCCTTTTTGACTTTCTGTTTGGATGAGCTATCCATTAATCTAAGTTTGGTGTTAAGGTCTCCTACTATTATTGTGTTGTTGTTAATATCTCTTTTTAGGTTTGTTAATAGTTGCTTTATGCTCCTATGTTGGGTGCATATATATTTATAAGTGATATGTCTTCTTGGTGGAGTGTCCCTATTATTGTTATATATTGCCCCTCTTTGTCTCTCATTACCTTTTTTATCTTGAAGTCTACTTTGTCTGATATAAGTATGGCAATGCCTGCTTTCTTTTGTTCACCATTAGCTTGGAGTATTGTTTTCCATCCCTTTACTCTAAGCTTGTGTTTGTCTTTAGAGCTGAGGTGTGTTTCCTGGAGGTAGCAAATTGTTGGGTCTTGTTTTTTAATGCATCCAGCCACTCTGTGTCTTTTGATTGGGGAATTCAGTCTATTCACATTTAGAGTGATTATTGATATGAGGGCTTAATGCTGCCATTTTATCACTTGTTTTTCAGTTTTTATGTATTTCTCTTGTTTCTCATCCTGTGTATTTTGGACTGCTAATTCAGTTTGGTGACTGTCAATGATGGTTTTCTCTTTACTTATGATTTGTGTCTTTGTTCTGATTTTTTGTTTATTGGTTACTGTGCAGTTTGTATAAAAGATCTTGTAGATGAGATCGCCCATTCCCTGATTGTGTCTTGTCTCCTTAGTCTAAGCAGGTATCATCCCTTTCCACTTCCCCTTCTAAGTTGTTGCTGTTACAACTTATTCCGTTATGTGTTGTGAATTTGTGGTTAAAATGAAGTGATAATATTTATTTTCGATGCTTCCTTCCTTTCATCTTTAGAGTTATAAGTGTTTGCTAATCTGTTCTGATAGAGAGTTACAATTTTCTGATTTTGTCTGCCTATTTATCCCATTGCTCAAGGCTTTGTAAACCCTTTCTTTCTTTTTTTTTTTTTGGTCAGGTATGAGGTCCTTCTTGATCAAATCTTGTATGGGGGGGTCTTGTGATAATGAACTCCCTCAGCTTTTGTTTATCTGGGCAAATTTTTATTTCTCCATCATATCTGAAAGATATTTTTGCTGGATATAGTATCTTGGCTGAGTGTTTTGTCTTTCAAAATTTTGAATATATCATTTCACTCTCTCCTAGCCTGTAAGGTTTCTGCTGAAAAATCTGCCAAAAGCCTGATACGGCTTCCTTTGTAGGTTTTCTTCTTCTGCCTTGGTGCCCTTAATATTTTTTCTTTGTCATTGACTTTTTCCAGCTTTACTAATATATGCCTTGGAGAAGGTCCTTTTACATGATGAAATTAGGAGTTTTCTGTTGGCTTCTTTTACAGGGAATTCCAGCTCCTTCTCCAGATTTGGGAAGTTCTCAGTTATTATTTCTTTGAACAAGCTCTCTGCTCCTTTTTCCCTCTCTTCTCCCTCTGGAATACCTATCATCCATATGTTGCATTTCCTAATTGAGTCAGATATTTCTTGGAGAATTTCTTCATTACTTTTTAGTCTAAGTTCTCTCTCCTCCTCCATCTGAAGCATTTCTGTGTTCCTATCCTCTAGATTGCTAATTCTGTGCTTCATATTGTCAATTGTTTAAGGACTCCAGAATTTTCTTTATCTTATCCATTGTGTTTTTCTCTAATATTCTCTAACAGTTCTGTTTGGTTTTTCTTTATAGTTTCAATCTCTTTTGTGACGAATTCCCTCTGTTCAGTAATGGGTATTCATGGGAGCCAAGCATTCGTTTGGTTTCTGCTTCCAGCTGCTCCTAGGTCTCACCAGCTGTTGTGCTTGGTGGGTGAGACCTCCCCTCTGGGACCTAGCCAAAACCACTCCCTGGGACTGCTGTGGGATTGTGGTTTCTCCCACCGAACGAGAGAGTGATCACCCGGGGGCTCAGGGCTACTGCCACCTGCTCCTACAGTCTCACTGAGACATGCTTTCCCCCTTTGGGGCCGCAGCAGTACTATGGGTGTTGAGGGCAGCTGGGAGCTTTTCACCCAGACTGGGATCTTAGCTGCCCTCTGCTCCTAGCTCGCACCAGCCTTTGTGCTTGCTGGGCTGGGCTTCCCCACTGGGTCCAGGCCTGTGCTGCTCTCTGTGGGCCGTGTGGCCCTGAGGACTCTCCCACTAGCCAGGGAAGTGATCACACGAGGGGTTCAGGGCTTCCATCACCTGTTTCCACAGTTGCCCTAAGGCATGCTCCCACCTTCGGGGCTGCAGCAGTGCTATGATCGCTCTAGGTGGGAAAGTAGTCTCACACGTGCACTGGCCTGCCTGGGGTCCAGAGGGTGCTCACCTATCTCCACCACCTCCTCTAGGGTAGTCCATCCACCGTCAGATGTATAGCTTCTCGGGTCTCTCTGGCATCCTGATGTGCCCTGTGGGTATCCTCTGCTGATCAATGAATGTCCTTTTAGTTGTAGTTCGAAGGGGGAGAGACAAAGGGAACAGCTCACTCTGCCATGTTGCTGACATCACTGGAGAGCAGATTTTAATAGGACCTGTTAGGACTTTATCCTACGGGCAGTGTGAAACCACTGAGTATTTTTAACAGGGGAGTGATAGCATCTGGTTTGCATTTTGGGGAGAATATTCTGTCTGTTTTGTGCATAATGGGTTGAAGAGGGGTCACAGACAACTCAGGAAGACCAGATTGGACACCACTGCAGAAGTCCACACAAAAGATGATTCTAGCTTGCTTAGACTAGTGACAGTGAAGATGGGGAAAAGTTAACAGATGGGAGGAGTAGTTGAAGAAATAGATAAATTCTGAGTGCATGTACCTTTTCGCACTTTTAAAAATATATTAAAAAAAACGTTACTTTATCCTATATTTATTTACTTTTTACGATATTATATTGGTTGTGTAGTTCTCCTTGATAATCATTGCCTACTGTTTATCCTGTTTACCATTGATGGCTAATGTCCCTCCCTTGCTTTGCTGTTTAGGTCCTATTGAGTAGTTGCTTGAATTGCTCAGATGTTTAATAATGAAATATTGATACATATAAACAAATATATAAAACATATTTAGGGTATAAATGAAAAATCAAACACTTGTTATGTATCATCTCATAAAGTTACACAGTTTTAGCTGTTAAAAGTAATTCTCGAGTAAACCCAAATAATAATTCCTCTTAGGTATTTCCCAGCCAGCATTCATCTGTTGAAAGAAGAGGGAGGTGGTTGATAATGATTGTAATAAGAATGACAATAACAAAACACTTAATGACCCCTAAAATGAGGAGAATTATGCCTAATATAAAATACAAAGAATGCTTTACATAATGAGCTGTGTAAATATGATATTAATGCTCTTTTGTTATTAGAGCTTCACATTGTAAATTAGTTCCTATTATAATCAGATCAGAAGAAAGGAGGGAAAGGAAGAAAAGTAAAGGGCTAGTAGAAAGATTCAATCTGTGTAAAGAATAAAATTATCTTGTTAGAGCTACTGAAACTTTTTTGTGGAAGTTGGTAGAAGGAAACAAGGAAGCCTAGTGGGTCAAAGGCACTACTTCTTGAACTTTTCCTCTCATGTTATTGAGAAGCATGTACAATTATGGATTATTTACAGTATTCTTAGACCCAAATCTCTCCCAGTAGTTTTTTTTGGAAATAAATGTGTCAAACTAAAGTGATTTAGTATTTGAATTTCCCTAAATGAGATTTTTTTGCCATTTCTCTGATTTTAGAAATATTACAATTCAGAACTATTTAAAAAATATGTGAAGTCTATATTTTTAAAATGATTTGTTTAGATTTTGGTGACTTGAACTAGCTTTAATAATTGATGGTGTATTTTTCAATGGTTTTGTAGTAAAGCTTCCTATTTAAGTCTTTTGTATGGAATATGGGACCTGTATATTTATCAAATGAAATTTTTATTTTGAATATTTATTATTATTATAAAGGACAGTGTTAGCTAAAGCCAATCTTGTTTGATTTTAGTTCTTTTAGTTATCCCTAAAAGTCAGGTTGCATCCCTGTGAAATAGGACTTTCTAGCCTTTTTGTACTATATTTAAACATTTACTTTCAAACCTCATCATTGTACTCATTCTAAGATTATTTTACCTTATTTTATAAATTTTTCTGGTAATGAGAAATCCACTTCCCATTCTATATTTCACCTAAATTCCTGAAGATTTTAACAATAATATGGTCTTTCTGAAATAGAGTTCAACACAGAGGAAAGAATAAGGTTTTCTATTCTTTAGAAATTATTTTTTGAAATCCAAAATAATTCTTTTTAGACATTTCTGGACTGGCAGCTATCAGTGGAAAGGGGAGGGAAGGAGGGAGAGGTTCATCAACATGGTGTTAAGAACGACAATTTTGACCTGTTTTAATCCTAGTTTCATGACTCTGTAATAGTAGGCAAGTTATACTTAACCTTCTCTAGTACCCACTTTCTTCCTTTGGAAAATGATAATGGTGGGTACTTACTGCATGTAGATTTAAGATTATTATAGAGAGAAAATATATGAAGCACATAGCAAAATGCTTGGCACATAGAATTTGCTCAACAAATGTTAGTTATCTTCTATTTTCATCTTAATTTTCTGATTTAATTCTTCTTCTTCTTATTTTTTTTTGGTGAGGAAGATTAGCCCTGAGCTATCATCTGTTGCCAATCCTCCTCTTTTTGCTGAGGAAGATTGGCCCTGGGCTAACATCTGTGCCCATCTTCCTCTACTTTATGTGTGCGACACGTGCCACAGCATGACTTGATAAGTGGTGTGTAGGTCTGTGCCCAGGATCCAAACCTGCGAACTCTGGGCCGCTGAAGCAGAGCACACGAACTTAACCACTATGTCGCTGGGCCAGCCCTGATTTAATTCTGAAATAATTTGTAAATTAGTTCTAAGTCACTTTTAAGAAAAATGCTGACCCCATAGAAATAGGCTTAAAATAGTGAATGTTTGTCTATAGTAAGTGAAAATAAATGGAAATGTTTTTAACCTCCATGAAACAAATGAACTTAATTTGCATTCTTCTAACTTGGGTATGGGTAGCTCAAGCACTGTATGACAAAGTTCTGTAACTCTTTTTCATATTAGGATAAAAAGTGGAGTAAACCATCATTCTATTTATTTCTAATGTCTACTCTTCTGAGGGCGTATCTGACCTTAAACATTTCCCCCAATAGGTTTTACTGTAGAGGTGTTAGTTCCAATGCTTTGTTTGTACGGTTAAATTCAGCAATTTAGTGTGGATGTGGCAGGGACTGGAGAGATTATTAAATGAGTTAACTTCTATTAATCAAAATATAATTATATTTTAGAGAGTAAAAATTGAGTTCATGAAGTTCATAAAGACTTAGCTGATTTTTAATAATTAATAAGTTTTTCCTGCCGTGAGCATTAGATTACTGCTGACTTTTTAGTGTCATAGTACCTTGTGGTAGTTTCTCTATAGGGTTTAAAGATGTATCCCAGTTTTTTTTTTTCCTGTCCTGTCCATGGGAAATAATCTTTACAAATGCTATAAGGAAAATACCTTTGGAAATTCATACATGCTGTTAGCATGTTATAACGATTGGTCAGTTCTGTTGTCTTCTTTTGTCAGTCTTGACCGGAGCTTGCCGAGTAAGTCTATAAGCCTGCATGTGCCTGGCAACTGTTACCTAGTGACAGTTTCAGCTGCAGTAGCCATTGGCTGTGCTGTTGATTGGGGCAGGAGGACCGAGTCACCTTTCTGATGGTAAGTTCTTCTGCATCAGCTCAGGATGAGGAGGAGGAGCAGGGCTCCGGCTCAGGTGGAGGCAGTGATACTGAGAGACTGTGAAGAATATACCGACAGCATCCATCGCAGTAAATTGGACTTCTGAATCAAGCAGCCCAGCCTAGCAGCTGATAAGAGTGAATGTAGGTGAGAAGCATTGCCTTATTCCTATAACAAGAGAACTATTTTGTGACAAGTGAAACTAGGAATGTACAAGGACTATCCTGTGGCTATTATAAAAGAAGAAAGACTTCCTTGAATGACTTGGTAGTGCGTGAGAAAATAACTTTCAGAAGAATGCTTTTTATTAAGCTGCTGCATTGTTCCTGAAGGAAGTGTTTTTATTTCTAGTGCATGGTATTTCTTCAAAAGATATGACAACAAAGACTGACAAGAGACTCTCTGAAATGCCTGTACTTTAAAAAAGACTTGTGACAAATGTTAACCTGATATCAGAATGACCTTGGAAGCCTTTTGGATGGATTCTATCTTGCCAGCCTTTCAGTATTTCAAACTCTAGGATTTAAACTCATCTTGATGCTTTAGAGGTATTTTAAAACAAGACCATCTTATAATCTACCTAATGGCCCCTGTATTAATTGAGTACTTGCTCAAAATAGAATACAGAAAGAGAAGAGTCATTTTCTTAACATGTGGCTGCTATATAACTGTAAATATAGCAAACAAGGTAATTTTCCACTTTCATAAGATTTAGTCGAAGAATGATTTAATATGTTAATCATCTAATGAAAATAGAAAAGATACAGAAGCATAGACTATGAAGCCTACTAGAAATACTTAAGTAATAAATAATGGCAACATTTGTAGTCAAATAGGCTCAGAGTATATAGAAAAGTTGCTGTTATTGTCTGAATTTCATATGTATTAACATATATGTGTGAGATATAGGTGTGCTTACAAAAGTGAGAAATAATTTTGAGCTGTATATTTTATGATCATGCTCCATTATAAGGAAAGTGGTGTATCAGTTAATGAAAGTTATTTTCAGTTACTGATGCCAAAATTAATAGCAAAATAGATTTCCTTTTTAAAAGGAAGAAGTATAGATTACATTGCTGATGGTAGCATCAGTAACTATAATAGACTAAAACTGTTTGCATCTGAATGCTTAAAAAATGCACGCAGAATTAAAACTTCAGAAGTTTATCATATTTTGTCAGGTGTTAACCATTGCATGTTGTCTTTCCCATGAGAAGTATGCTTTTTTCCTCCCGAGAGTTATAGGGCAATCTGGAGTCTCTTACCTGTATTCTGCTCCTTTGCGCCCAAATAGAGATGTATTTTGGAATTAACCTTGTTGGGGTGGGGGGTTCTTACCTGTCTACAGAAATGGATCATAAAGTTTTCCCACCAGCATCAAACCCTAAACTGAGTCCAAAGACACTCTTTGCCACAATGAACTTTTTCTTAGCTTTCCAACCAAATCTGAGATCTTAATTATTTAAATTCTAAAATATGAATCAACTTCTCAGGATAGATGAAACAGGAAGCCTGAGACAATTTAAGACTTTATCTTTTCTTATTCTTTCTAGTTGATCCCTAAGAAACTACCTTTCTGAAGAGAACAAACAGCCCACAAAAGCTTTTCTTTCCTTGGCAATTGATTTTTTTTCTTTTTACAAATTTAATTTTTCATAGTGCAAGGTAATCAGAAATCCATTTTCTCCAGAAGTGCCTTGTGTCTGCAAAAGCTTGTTTGAGAGCACCAGAGGAAGCTAATCAGTGACCTTTTTTCACCTCCTTTCTAGCTTATTCCCCTCCCTTCCCCACCAAAGCTGAGGTGTGTCACTACTGCACTGAGGCTGATGAAGACACTTGAGCACTCTCGGGGATGCTCAGCTGTGACAGAAGCACTGCCACTGTCTACCGAAGCTGATCGTGAGACACTCATATGCAGAGTTTAACAGATGCTGGGCAGCGCACCTGCTTGCTGTAGCCAAGGCTGCAGGTTCCCTTAATTCCAAGCCATGAATGAATCCAGGTGGATTGAATGGAGGATCCTGAACATGAGCAGTGGCATTGTGAATGCGTCCGAACGTCACTCCTGCCCACTTGGATTTGGCCACTACGGTGCGGTGGATGTCTGCGTCTTTGAGACAGTTGTTATTGTCTTGCTGACATTTCTAATCATTGCTGGGAATTTAACAGTCATCTTTGTCTTTCATTGTGCTCCACTCTTGCACCATTATACTACCAGCTATTTCATTCAGACAATGGCATATGCTGATCTTTTCGTTGGAGTTAGCTGCTTGGTTCCTACTCTTTCACTTCTCCACTACTCCACAGGTATCCATGAGTCATTGACTTGCCAGGTTTTTGGATACATCATCTCAGTTCTAAAAAGTGTTTCTATGGCATGTCTTGCTTGCATTAGTTTGGATCGCTATCTTGCAATAACCAAGCCTCTTTCCTACAATCAACTGGTCACCCCTTGTCGCCTGAGAGTTTGCATTATTTTGATCTGGATCTACTCTTGCCTAATATTCTTGCCTTCCTTTTTGGGATGGGGGAAACCTGGTTACCACGGTGACATTTTTGAATGGTGTGCCACCTCCTGGCTCACCAGTGCCTATTTTACTGGCTTTATTGTTTGTTTACTATATGCTCCTGCTGCCTTTGTTGTCTGCTTCACTTACTTCCACATTTTCAAAATTTGCCGGCAGCACACCAAAGAAATAAATGATCGGAGGGCCCGATTCCCTAGGCACGAGGTGGATGCCTCTGGAGAGACTGGGCATAGCCCTGACCGTCGCTACGCCATGGTTTTGTTTCGGATAACTAGTGTGTTTTACATGCTGTGGCTCCCCTATATCATTTACTTTCTTCTAGAAAGCTCCCGGGTCTTGGACAATCCAACACTGTCCTTCCTGACAACCTGGCTTGCTATAAGTAATAGTTTTTGTAACTGTGTAATATACAGCCTTTCCAACAGTGTTTTCCGGCTAGGCCTCCGAAGACTGTCCGAGACAATGTGCACATCTTGTATGTGTGTGAAGGATCAGGAAGCACGAGACCCTAAACCTAGGAAACGGGCTAATTCCTGCTCCATTTGAAGAGAACTACACAGTAAATCAAATGTAATGTGACAGTGGTTTTGGATTGTATTCTTGATTCATCTGGAAATTTGCCACTAGAGAAATATTTACTTGAATAGTTGACTATGGGGTGAAGGGACTAATGGTTTCTTTTTTTCTTTTTTCATGGAGAAAAAGGCTAAAGAAAAGGATGTATAGAGGGCAGTCTTGTGAGATAATTATAGTATGTGAGTATAAATGTGCAGTAATAGGAAAAATTAAGCACTGAGAATGAAAAAAGTATCTCAGATCTTCCACAGGAACTGAGCAAAGCCCCTCGGCGTCTCTGTCTCTGATGGAACTCTGTCCTCTCTCGCTGGCTCTCATTCTGTCTGTCTGTCTGTCTGTCTCGCTCCCTCTCTCAGTGTTTGTAGAAATTACTTACATAAATTGCCCTTCATAGAAAAATGCTACATATTATATATGTAGCAAAGTATAATCTTTTGCATCAAAGTGTTCTTTTAAACACACTAATCTATAATCTCTAAGTGGTCTCTCCATGGAGAATGCATAGTAAGCGTTGTATTTTATCACCTGCCACACAACCCATTTGCTTGTGTTTTTATAATATCTGTGGCACAAATTTTCTGCTATGAACAAAAAGAAACAGTATTTTTGTTTATTCTGGGTAAAATTTTTCTTGGCTTCCTCCTCTTCCTAACAGTGTGCTATTTTTTTCTCTCCATTTTTCTTGATCTGCATCCTTTGGTACCTTAATCCAGAAGTGTCTTAGCTAATGAAAGAATCTACTAAATAAAGCAATTGTAATGTTAATTTATTCCTTGCAACAAAGCAATCTATAGCCTGTTTGAGATATTGTGTTAAGTGTTTTTAATTGCTTTTGGAAACATTTTTATCTGGCTCCTTTTAAATTAGTTCATCTGCCCAAAGTGGTATCTTTTTTGCTATAGTATAGCTTTGTTTTTCTTTGAGAAAATCCACAAACAATTCTAATGCAGATGCAGAGTACTCACCCAGAAATGAGGTATAGATCTTAAAGCTGCTTGGTGCGTCCATTTTTTTTTTTTGAGTAAAATATTAACCTTTTTGTGTTAGGTCTACAAAGCTTACTGTTGTGTTCACTAATCGTTTGTGTGATATGCATTTGCACATACTATATTTTTTACAACAAAGAAAATATAAATTATATTCTGTGATCTGTGCCTAATGTTTTCTTAGCACAATATATAGATTAATGTTGCTTAAGTCATCAACATTGGGGAAAAACTACAAAAACTTCTTTTAAGAGAAAAATGCTTTTGTGTGGCTGTTATTTAGATATTTATATTAGACCAAGCTGCATTCTTAGTGCTGCTGAGAATATACTTAATTATCAAATACAGTTAGGAGCCGTCAGTATTTTCTTTTGTAATGATCTGTTTTCATATTCAGAGATTAAATAAACTTATTTTTTAGTGTGCTACATGGAATTGTGTAATAAATTTTCAGAGGTTTAAATGTAGCAAAATGGCATTTGAGGAATTAGTAGTGAAGCAGGTGTGAGTGGTAAAACATCTAAATCTTACTTTTTTTTTACCATAAGTTTCCTGCCTGATAGATATTTTAAAATTTATATAAAATGAGTATTTTTCTCAGCATTTTTGATTTCTTTGTTTTATGAAATGCATTTAATGAAATGTGCCTATGACTCTTCAGATTGGAAGCCAACCATGTTTGCACACTGGTGGTTTGACTTCAGAGGTACTTTAGTAGAAATGTCATCATTTTATTGAGGTTGCTCTGAACTCATGTATATTTTTAAACATGTAAGAAAGGTTTAAAATAAAGAATAAAATAGTATTCTATACATCAAAATCAGACTTTGCTTCAGTTTAATAAAACGCTTACTTAGAACAAGAGTTTATTGGGGAATCAAAATTTGTTTCACATTTCTGTGGTTTGGGTTGTTTATAGTTATTCTTGTCCCTTGTTTGCTGTGGCATCTTGGATAAGTTGAAATGCTGAAAGTTTTGATAAGTTGAAAGTCTGAACTTGCAAGTTCAGACCAGTTCAAGGAAGATAAAGTACAAGGAAGCATAATATTGCTACCTTTTCAGTTGTCATAAACAGAAGCTTCAATGTTATGTGTATTATTTGAGAATCAGATTTTGATTCCTTTAGTGTGGTGTGTAGATATAGTTAGAAAAGACTCAGTAGATCTTCTGCACAGAAAACCTGAGGCTGTATTCATTGCGTTTTCCTCTTCTGGCTTTTCCTCGTGATAATTAATAACCACAATTATGTGCCAGGCACTGTGTTAAGTTTTACATATATTATAACATTTAATCCTCACTACAACCTTTGAGATAGGTACTGTTCTTATCCCCATCCTAGAGATGAAGAAACTAAAGACAAGTGATTTATCCACGGTCACTCAATGAGTCAATGGCAGAGGTTCATGCACACTCAGTTGTGCTGGAGCCAAAGCCTGTGCCTTTAACCACGGTGCTATTTTACTGCTTTTTTTGCCCCCAAAAGTCTTCAGATCTTTGTACCTCTGTCTGTACCTTTTCCCTAGAAATTTCTGTTAGTTTTCTTTTTTATCACCTAAATCTTTGCTTCAGTTCTTTCCTTATCTTGTGGTATCTTTTCCTTGATCTTACAAATTTCTTATTAAAACAGCAATCTGATAAGCCCAAACTTGCCAGTTTAGTCTGTAATCAAACTGAAACCCTGGGGCATGGCATCTCCTTGACATTACTTTTGTTCATTTTTGTTAAGTTTTCATTGAATGGTTTTTTCAAATCTCTGTAAATTTCTTTTTGAAAAAAAATTTTTTAAAGAGAAGAGTGGAGAAGGAAAAAGCTTTATCGTAGGCTGAAAGGGGAGCCTAAACTTAGTTCTAGGTTTAGATTCTTCATTTATTATAATGTTTCATGTGCAACTCTAGGGCAAGCCACTTAATTTCCCTTTGACATATTTTAATATGTGTTCATATAGTAAGATAACACTTATTTTGAAACTACTCTTTTTTTTAGGTTAATATGTTTTAAGAATAGAAAGCATAACCATTATTCTTATTATTATATTTTATTCTGTGGTAATTATCCCATTTGGGTATAAATGACAGCCAAACAAGAATGCTGTAGTCTGTTACTGCAGGTTCTATTGTCTGTAGAGTTGTCTCTAAAGTTATATAGCGTTGGAAGGCTTTATAACCTACTAGTGCGTGAAACCTGGACTGAAATCCTGACCCTCATAAGCTGTTTGGCCCTAGATAAGATACTGAATGTTCCAAGTCCTCAGATTTCTCGTCAGTAAAATCCAGAGATTTGTACCTTCCTGTTAGGGTGGATTTGAGGACTGAATGAGATAATGTAGTCTATGTGCTCAATATGGCTCCTGGCACATAGAAAGTGTTCAGAATGTGGTAGCTGCTGTGTTATTATTTTTGTTGCTGTTATGGTTATTGCCATCACAATTTAAAGATCACTGATTCCAATTTAAGAAAATTATATTTTATAACAGAATTAATCCATTGAGTATTTTTTTGCCAAAATGCTAAGATAGCATTTTTTTTCAAATCTGTTTAAACTCAGATTTTGGCTTAAGCTCGGATGTTTTTGCATATAGAAAACTTTCATAATTTCTGAAAGTTGATTTCCCAGGAATAATTATTCACGAAGACATTGAGATTAAAGATATCCAGCAAGCAGGGGTTGGGATGAGACGGGGATGATTCTGAGATTAACCTACCTCCTTACTTTGTTAGTAACATAATAGCAAAATTTGTAACATAAATATGCTTAAACATTTTTCTTTCATCAGGTTGGCAATAGTAAGAAAGGATTGTTCTGGAATGTCTTGCCAGTTGTCTTTGCATCATAGTTTTCCTTATTTACTAAAATGGAATTTAAGATATTTTGTCATAAAAATGTTACCTGGAAGAAACAAAGATTAATAAGCAGATTTGCTCTACATATGTCATTAATTACATGAGTTTAGAAATAAATGAAGTTGTTGCCTTAAAGGTCTTCCCTTTGTCTCCCCCACCCTGGAAGCTAATCATTAGATGTGAAAAAGATACAAGTATGTGATAAACTGATAAAGAAGATTAAGACGTGGGGAATTTGCTAATCTAACATGCTGAGCATAGATAGCATCACCCGTGTTCAGGTAGGACCATCACAGTGCACAGGAGCTTATGTTGCTGAGTCGATGCTACATTCTGATGTGTAGGTTCCGACAGTTGCTCTTTTCCCTGAGCAAAACTTTAAGATTAAGAAGGAAGTAGAAAGTAGCCTACTCTACAATCAAAAGTATAGATGTTGAGGAAAACAAAATGATTAGAAAATAAAAAAGTAGATTCCCTTTTCAGGGTTTCTTGTAAATGAAAGTTTTATCCAGTGCTAGTTTTGCTGTATAATTTACCATATTCATAACTTTGTTTAATAGTAAAAGTGGTTGTCTTTTAAAATATTAAAAGTGATGTGATTAGGTTTTTTTGTCTTTATTGGTCTATTTTAAAAAAGTTTTTTACAGTAAGCATTTACTTCTTTTATAATTGGGAAAAGAAAATTGTTTTATTAAAAATGCTATTTAAAAAATATTTGGACATTTCACAAAACAGTTTTTGTTGATTCTACAAGTAACATTATCTAATTTTGTCTCAATACTATTTTCTTTTGAAGATAGTTTATATAGTTTTATGATTTCTGTAATATTTGTTACTTCAGGTAAATTTTTCAGAGAAATTTGGTGCCCTTCTACTTACTATCTTAGATGTTCTTCACTTATTTTTGCTTCAGCGCAATCAGTTTGAAGTGTTATTTGCTGAATCTGAAATGGATCTTAATCACTCTAGGGTTTTTTAACTCACCATTGATGGCACCTTTTAGCATTTTTCACATCTTTAAATAAGAGAAGAATGACCCTGCATTAGGGAAATAGGGTCCAACTGGTGTGTTAACTGCATTTCATATATAGGCAAGATTCTGCTTTCAGTCCCTCATTTCCAAAGATTATATATATAACTTTTTAATGGTAACTTTTTTAATTTTTATATATGATTCCCCATGAAGGTGAAGAAAATCAGAGTAATAAATTCAGCAGGAATCTATTATGTCTGATAGACATTTAACATGAAAGGCATATCAGTACCGTCACTATCGTAAATGGGGCCAGATTAGTTTTTGAGATTCTCAATTTCTAAAATTTGTAGGTGATAAATATCAAGAAACATAGCACATAATGGTAGAATTTATTGAATGGAAATATTTGCTAAAATTCTAAAATGCTACTTTATGCAAGAGAAATCACATTTATCTTTGACTTTAAAAATTTGACTCCAATTTTATTTTATATTTTTTCCTTAAGCAAGTGTAAATAAGGTTGATGCCAGTTAAAAATTCTCAGATATACTTATAAATTCAAAGTAGTGGCATTATTTTATTTGGGAGGCCCACAAAAAAAAATCAGGTACAAGTTATGTAGCCTGTTTTTTAAAATTCAAAATGTATATTTGAGGGCAGTGCTGACTGTAGCAAGAGATGACCAGTGCATTTGTCTGAGGTTATGCCTGATACAAACAAGTGTTCATGTATATTGTCTCTGTAAAATACAATTTTAAAACATTTACTTATGTTCCTAATAGAATTTGAAGTTTAAAATAGGTATTACTAGATCAGACATTTTACACTAATACCCTCTTCACAGTTATTCCATTTACTCTTTCAGGAATTTTATAATTAAAAATGCTAAATTGGTAAAATTGATATTATAAATGATAGATTTGGAGAAGATTAAAAGATAATTTGTGAGGAAGCAGGTAAAAAAATCCTGAAAATCTTCATGTTAATATTTTAACACGTTAAATTTTTCTTTGGATTTTTCTTATATTTATTATTTTGGCAAGGAAAAGATGATTCAAAATTCAGTTTTTAGAAGTGCTTGAAGTTTCAAAATAGAGCATAGATTTTTGTTTCTAAGAAAACAACTTCTGTATAGTGCATAGATTTTTGTGAAATGTTCTTCTTGCCATAAGTTAGACTTTAAAATGTAATTTGTATTGAAATTAAAAATTGCAGGTAGATATACATTGAATTTTTTCCTCTCTTCAAATAGATTTTGAGGAAAAACTTGATATCCCAAGGATTAGTTTCATCTCACTCCCTACTTTCATTGCCCCAAGGCAATTTTTTTTTTAAAACTTATTACGTCGAAGATCTTAAAACATTACTAGATTTCTAGGTATATTTATTTGGAAATAAATATGGAAATATACATCTTAAAGATTTATATTTAGAATGTAATGTTACTAAATGGGTCTTGTGATGACTTCTGTTGTTTCCATCATCAGCTTCACATATCAGCCTTGCTTTCTCTGTTTCTAAATGTGATTTAACACTTATAATTGAACAAACTATTAAAATTTATTAGAGGACTATATCTTGATTTACTTTAGTAGATTTTGAAGTCCAGGACATCCAGTGGTAGCATGGGGACAAATAAAAGTATGTGTGTGTGTATGTGTATTTGTTTTAATGCTTTTACTGTGTTACAAACTTAGGGGGAAAAAATCCCTGTATTCTCAATTTGTAGTTATTATAGAGTTTTTAATTACTTTTGCCATAGTTAAAGGTACACATTTTATTGAAAACATTAGGATTTGAAGTAACATTCTGGAGTGAGATTAGCCATGATGTCCCAGTTTTGGATTGTTAATGTGGGATATATTCAAATGATTCAGTGTACCATGAGGAAAATGGAGACAAGTACCTGTCTTTCCTATCAAGTGTGAGTTAAGAAATTATTAGAGAACACTGCAAATTCAAATTTGAAAAAGCTAAAAATACTTTTGAACATGTATAATGCCCTTGACATTGTGAATTAGATATATTCTAAAAGCTTCTGTGAGTAAGCACTATCTCATTTCACATATAGAAATCTGAGATAAGATTTTTAAATGGCCCTAACAAGATTGTATAGCCAGACAGAGATACTGCTGACCATATGTCTTGTATAGTAATAGTTTTGCGTGATAAGGTTCTTGAATAATGTATTTATGGACGGCTGGTGGTAATGACGTGACCCTTCTTCCTTGAGTAGAAAATGAAGACCTAGTTGATATAGGAAAAATTCCATGTGAAATTTTATCTTTTAATTTATGAAGTAGAAAAGATTGCCTTAAAATGAACTGTATGTTGAAAATGAGATTTTGAGATCATGGAAAATTTTAATGAGGTGCAGTATCAGCACTGCTCATTGTTTTGATATTTCTTAAAACTATTTCTTGTTCATAAAGGGTGATGAAAATATACCTCTCCTTTTAAAAACATGAGTCATCTTCTGAATATATTGAGATATACAGACTGAATTGAACAGTATTAGCTGTATATTTAAAAAACTATAACCTTAAGGATGAAAAATTGTCAAAATCACACTGTATTCGTATAACTACTTTTGAAAAGTAAACATGTCATAGCTATGCACTTTATGTTCTAAGTGTTCTATGTGATGGATTTGCGATGTTGTTGAAGTCATCATAGAATGGGTTTTTCTGAAGCACTATGATGGAAAAGGTTTTGACATTCCTGATTACAGTGCTTTATATATGTTTTGTGTATAGTCTATAAAATAATACTCAGGGAATCAGAGAGATCAGTCTGAATTACTGATGTAGTAAATAAAACTCTTTTAATATATATTTCAGTTTTATTTCAATGAAATAATATGGCTACAGAAAAATTCGAGGAACTCAAAATTAGTCTAACACAGGATTCCCTTATAAGTATACTTAGATGAAACCTTTCCTTAGTTTCTAGTATATGCATCGGTTGAATATAAATGAATTCTACTGAGTTATTTGAAAAGTTTATTCTCTTAAATATTTAAAATTTCTGTGACAATTTATGACTAATTAATTTATGGTGCTCATTAAAAGGGTTTGCAAGATGAATCATTGCAAAATCCAAATTTTTGAAATCTGAATTAACCAGATATATCTGCATTCCATATCAACAAATTAGATAGTAGATATTTATTGATTGTGTTTTATGTGCAGGGTATAAATTGTGGTTCTGTATTACTCCTGGACCCTTTTAAGTGCGAAGAATAACTTATAGAATTGTAGGAAGCAAGCAAGGGGGCATATTAATTTCCAGAATTTGAGGGAGAGATTGCAATAGAGTCTTAGGAACAATGCAATAGATTGAAGAATTGGAGGAATTGATGTGTTTAAAAAGATGAATTGACCTAAATATTTAGCCATGTGTTTGGATGCTTTAGTCTCAGAGGATACCTTGGTATATTTGAGAAGTTATTAAAATGAAAGGAAAGAAAATGTTCAGTGTTCAACATAGTACAAAAGCATTGTGGGGAGAAATACACAACAACTTTGGAATGCAGTATATTAAAAAGAAAATATTCTTTTATGTGGATTAAATCTGATTAGAGTAAAATCATTAGTTTAGGTATAAAGTATAAGCTTTCAGCCTAGGGCAAGAGTATTAACATGGGTGGAAGTGGCTTGAGGGACTGCATGTGGACATGTTCTACCAACTCAGATATCATCCTGGACCACTACTACTTAGAGCTGTTTTCCTTAATGTTTGTCACCTGATTATAGATGATGCTCACTTGATAAAGGCTGTTTTTGTGACAGGCAGGTTTTAACTTGTCTGCCTGTCAGTCAAGCTAATCATATGATGTGGACATGATATTTTCTGATTAGTAGAACCATTTATTCATTTGTTCTTTAGGTATTTATCAGGTTGTTATTGTGTGTCAGGGACTATACTAAATTCTATGCAAGATAATGAGATTTATAAGTAAAACAGATTTTCAGTTCTCCAAGAGCATATAGACTACTAGGGCATATAGTGACTACATATAGATAACCTTAGTATAAGATAGGAATTGACAAATTAAAGTTTGCCTCCTATTACTGTAAATAAAGTTTTGTTGAAACAAAGCTGCACCCATTCATTTATGTGTTGCCTTATAGTTGCTTTAATACTACAATGGCAAAGTTAAGTAGATGTGACAGAGATTTTATGTCCTGCAAAACCTAAAATATTTACTGTCTGACCCTTTCAGAAAAAAATTTCCTGACCCATAAGACATTATAAATGCCTTTTATATGGTTCTCACAATAATAGAATGTTGTGCTTTTATAATTGCTAAGGATCTCATAAGAGGGAGTGATTGCTAATTTCAACCTGATTCATCCAGGCATCGGGAAAACTTCTGGCATATGGGTAAAACCCTAGATGTTGAATTCCTCCTGTATGATTCCAGTGGTCTGTCAACTGAATACCTCACTCTAAATGAAGCACAGACCTATTCTTTCTAATTAATTAATTCTTATCTTTTATAGTGAATCTATGTACTTATTATATTTATATCTTTTCCTATTTGGCTCAAGTTCTTTGTGTATAAAATGTCTTTCTGGTCTTTTTATTCAACTGCTAATGTAGTATAATCATTCTTTATTTTACCTTTAAGTATGAAATCAATAATACTTAACATTGGATGCAATCTTCAAACATCAAAAGCATTTGTTAAATTTTCCTTCAACAGGTGGTAATCTTATAGTCTGAAAGAATTGATTTGCTTATAAATAAGCAGACCTTATTTTGTAATACGAATACTTATTTGTAAAGTATTTTGTAATACTTTAATAATTAGTAAAACAGAAGCCTGAACAACAGACGATATAGCTGTATAGGAGCCAACCTTGTACGCAACTCTAAAATATATATGACTTAAGAGAATTTATAATTCTGCATTGATGTATAACATTATTAGTAGGCTCTTGGTAATTTATAAATTTGAAAATAAATGGATATAGTTGCACTCGTGGCTAAGATTTATTGCAGCAAAAAGAATCTTTTTTTTTGAAGAGGGAAAAATGCCTTTTTGGTACCAATAGACGTTATGTGAATTTTAATATTATTAAAAGGAAATTCTCTTATAGTCATTTAAGAAAACTATATTAAAATACATTTATTGAAGTTTGGGAGTGGGGGAACACCAACACTATAAAGAAGGTTAATAGAAATCATGGAATTTTTATGGTTTTTGATGTTGTCAACTAATCATGTTTTAAACTAATCTCTCAGAAAGTTTTGGTTTTCCTCAAGTTTAGTCAAATGGGAGAGAAAATGAATAAATGATCTTGACATTTATATTGAAAATGCTTCATTTGGTTCATTAGAATAAAAGCAAACACTTATATATGTTTTCTGTGCGTGAGGAATGTTCCAAGTCACTTGGGTAGGAGAGCCGTCATTTGAACCCATGTAGTCTGCTGAACACCTTAATAATTTTTTTATCATATATTTTCTCTAAATAAATGAGCAGAATAATTTCATGTAAAGCTGAACATTAAAAAATAGTAAATTGTCAGGTTTCCATTTGTTTGATTTTAAATGAAAGATCTCAGGGGATCATTAGATCTTCCTGCAAGCACAGTCAATGAACTGGAGGGTGTTAAGAGAAGACCTCAAGAATTTCTTATAGAGATGATTTGAGTGTTAAGTTATTGTCTCTACCTCTTCACATGTCCACCAACTTGCCCTTCTATAATTAGCACCTTTTAATTTCAGACAACTCTATAAAGGACAAGTCATAGCTAATCGTTGTAAACTTATCTCTAAATTCTGCCTCTCCTAATTCTCATTCCTTCTACATAACTAATTTCCCCCTTTTTCAGCTTCAATCAAGATTTTAGTTGTTTTTGTTTTTAATTTTGTGTGTGTGTGTGTGTGTGTGTGTGTGTGTGTGTGAGAGGAAGCTCAGCCCTGAGCTAACATCCTTGCCAATCCTCTTTTTGCTGAGGAAGACCAGCCCTGAGCTAACATCTATTGCCAATCTTCCTCCTTTTTTTCCCTTTTTCTCCCCAAAGCGCCAGTAGATAGTTGTATGTCATAGTTGCACATCCTTCTAGTTGCTGTATGTGGGACGCCGCCTCAGCATGGCTGGTGAAGCAGTGCGTCGGTGCGCTCCTGGGATCTGAACCCGGGCCGCCAGTAGCAGAGCGTGCACACTTAACCGCTAAGCCACACGGCTGGCCCCTATTTTTAATTTTTAAAGAAATAGTGCTCCTTAAGGAAATATAGGGAATATTTAAAAGGATAGAAAAGAGAATAAAACACCTATAATTTCATTAACCCATATTAATTAGATATAACAGTTCTTCATTTTGCTTTTTCTTCCATTTTCCACTATGAACTAGGACTTTTTCTTTTAAAGGATTTTTAAATGAAGTTATTTATATGTTAAGCATTTTTCCATGTTATTGCATACTTTTTATGAACATCTTTATAAATAAAACTTTGTTTTTATTGAATATTATTTTCTTACAGTTTTTAAGAAAGAGAAATACTGAGTCAAACTGTATGAAGATGTTTTAAGATTATTTCTACATATTGACAATTGCTTTCCATAAGGAGTGAGCCAGTTTATCTTCACACTAACAACTATCAAACTATGTTGTTTCACCACAAACTTGCCAGCAGCAATTCTACATTAACAAGTAAATTATGGGAATTGATTTTCACTTTTCCCCTCCTAGCTGCTGTAAGAGATTGCTTTGTTAATGTGGTTCTTTGTGGTATTTTTCTTCCTTGCACTGAAAAAAAATAAATAAATAACTAGGATGAGTCTGCTGAGCCTCATTTAGACCAAGGTGCCCAAATTCTTTATTTCAAAAGTCTTTGAGCTCAGATCATCTTCTCACTTTTATTAGCCCACCATTTACTCTGTGCTGCTGCTTTGTTAAGACCATGCATTATTTAAGAACATTGAATTCTGTCAGCACTCTTCTCTCATTCTTAATGCTATCTTTGGAATTGCCTCTTTCATTGTATGTTATGTGTGCCACACAGCCACCTATATACTGCAGTTTGAAAATGACTTAGAATATTTTCCATTGTATTCTTCTATCTCTGTTATAGCAGTGATATCCCAACTGGCCTCTCAAGATAGAGAAGGATCTTTTCCTAAGTGGAGACTTTTGAGGCCTGTGTCCTTGGAGTGTATGTGGACATCAAGACTTCAGCTGTTAAGGACTGGAGACCCTAGGCCTGATTTTTATACTTCCGATTTCCCTAACTGCAGAACCGTGGGTATAGTTCCCACAGTGATGCCTGGAGCTATGGCAAGTGAGTGGCTTTACCACTTTGAAGAAGTCACAGCTGGTGTGGATGTCTAAGGAGCAGGGGATGCTTGTAAGTCTGCACCTTTTCTCCTCATTGTGTCTTTTACATCTCTCTGGTTCCTCATAATCCTAGTTATTTATTTATTTTTTTTTCAGTGCAAGGAAGAAAAATACCACAAAGAACCACATTAACAAAGCAATCTCTTACAGCAGCTAGGAGGGGAAAAGTGAAAATCAATTCCCATAATTTACTTGTTAATGTAGAATTGCTGCTGGCAAGTTTGTGGTGAAACAACATAGTTTGATAGTTGTTAGTGTGAAGATAAACTGGCTCACTCCTTATGGAAAGCAATTGTCAATATGTAGAAATAATCTTAAAACATCTTCATACAGTTTGACTCAGTATATAGTTGCTACTCAGTTATTGCTTTGTATATAGTTGCTACTCAGTTATTTGTCAAGCTGAGTGTAAAGTGCTCTCTATATTGTAAGTCATTTATTTGCTGAGTTGAATCAAATTTAATTGTCTGGAGTAACTGTATTTTTGGGTCTTTCTCCCGTACCCCCCAACTCAGTTGAGGGTGTGGTTGGATTGAAGATTACTTCAACATCCTTTTCCCCTCTCCTTTTCTAGTGGAGTATAAATGGGGAAGCTATGGAAAAGAGTATATTAGAAGAATTGAAACATTATTGAAGATAGGCATCATTTAATATAGCTGTCCACTCTTAATTGAATTCTTCCTTCCAAAAACTGCAACCAGTGAACTTGTAGGCTTTGAATATGTGTTTTAGAGGAGGGTGAATGCACTTTAGGATAACTTTGGATTTTGGATAATTTTTATTTATATTCAGCTGAAATGAATGTCTTTCTCACTTCTTACCATGTGATTATAGAGAAAAAATTAAAATTTCTATTTGACCGAAGAACCTTCCGTATATGTTAGTAGAACCATTGTTTCTATCTCTAGTCTTCTCTTAGTCTTGAACCATTCCTGGCAAAATATGGTTTATAAAGCTCATCACCAGCTTTTCCATGAATGTGTTCTGATATGTCCTTCTTTAAATGGTGCTCAGAGTAGAATATGATGTTCTGCATGTGATATGACCAGTAACAGAGGAGAATGGGGTTATCATTTTCTCTTGGTTTATGTACCATACTGCTGTTTATTCAGTGCAGAAGTAAATTAGATATCTTTGGTAGTTATACTTTACCATTTAACATATTGAGTTTATTTTCAATAAACTCTAACTCTTTTTCACACGTGCTTACTTATGTCTTCCTTCTCCCTTCATGTACAATAGTTTGTGTTTTTTTTAAACACAATTTTAAACATTATCTTTAGCTCCCTTAAATTTCATCTTGTTAGAGTTGGCTCAGTTGTTCCAGCCTTTGAAACTTCATTGTATCTTCCAGTATATTCATTAAGCTGTTGCCATCTGCAAATATGATAAACATCTTTAATGTATAAATCTAGGTAATTGAAGTTTAAAAATCAGTCTCAAACTATCTTTGTCATGGGTCCATAAGACCACCCCCAGGTTTGATGATTTATTGGAAGGACTCATAAGATTTAGCATATAGTCATACTCATGGCTAAGATTTATTACAGCAAAAGGACGTAAAGCAAAATTAGCAAAGAGAACCAGACAGAAGCCTTTAAGAGTCCTCTCCCAATGGAGTCACACAGTATACATTTAATTCCTCCAGCGAGTTGTGACAACACATGCAAAGTGTTGTGCACCAGTGAAGCTCATTAGAGACTCAGCACTCAAGGGTTTTACTGGGGGCTGGTCATGTAGGCATCCTTTGCCTAGCATCTACCAAAATTCCAGACTCTCAGAAGGAAAGCAGATATTAAACATAAACCATGTTGTTTGTACAAACAGTCTAGGCACAATGAGCCACGCTTATCATTTAGGGAAAGTTTCATATCATTGTAGGGAACTGTTTATTAGCCAAGTTCCCAGAAGCCAACCAAGAGTCAATCTTGCAAGGAGGCTGTTCTAAGGATAGGCAGTCTCAGGCCTGCTATATTAACTCTTTTCTATACATTGTGTTATGTTGACATTTACTAGAATATCTGCATAGTGTAAGTGTTTTAGGATATTGGTGGGTTACAATTTCCTATAGTGTACACCAAGGGGAGTCATTCAGTTCGTTTCATGTTCATAGAAATAACTTTGACTATAGGCCTTTTTGATGAGATTAAACCTGTTATTTTTACAGCAGGAGACTTTTCATTTGAAATACACCTTACCTTACCACTTATGTTGATTTCTTCTAAACAACAGTTTTAGTTATATAATTTTGATAAGACTATATAACCACATTTGCCTCTCCTTTTTCTTCCTGATTACTAATTGCAAAATATTTACTAATTTTGTAGGTTGGAAACTTCCAAAAGGCTAAATTGCAAAGATGCTATACAATTTATAGAACTTAGTTTTCCTGTAATTTTTATTATTATTTTAACCTTGTTTGTGATTGTGTAAGGTTGAGAAGAGAATTAACAATAACAACAACAAATCACAATTTGGGGAAAAAAAAAGCTAAATCTTCATACTTTAAATTTCATGAATTACAATGTCTTATTTAAGTTGATGGGAAAGGGTACTGTTTATTTTAAAACACCAGGGCATTTATGATAATACTGAAACCTTTTTTCACTGTTTGAGAAGTACTTAGTTTGATGTAATACAAATAGATATTTTGGATTTATTGGAAGAGAATATGTTATTTCTAAGCTTATACTATATATTGAATTATAAATTTTTGAGGCCAAGAAAAAAGTTTTTGTCTTTCTGCTTATTCATTTGGCAAATCAAAATATAATTTAATATATGATTATCTGATAGCATTTACTATAAGAAATTTTGCTGTTTATATTCCATAACTACATTTGAGATATAGAAAGGTTTTAATATAGAAATCTTTAGCATTTGGAACATATTTTGCAGAGAGATTTTTAAGAATGCCTTTTGGGTGGAGATTTTTAAGAAGATGAAAGATAATGACCTTTGGAGTTTTTATTTAAGTGCAGTTCTGCCCAAGGACACATGAATGATTGGATGACATTTAAAAATGATCCTTACAGAGCTATGATTTTGTGATGCTCTCTCCATGCCTAATTTATTGTTCTCTTTTAATATTTCCACAGAAAGCCCATCCATTCTCAGGGATTGAACTGCCATTCTTTTGCCAAGTATTCTCAAATGGTGCTCTCTAAATCCAGACTTGTACCTATTCTCCAGTCAAATGGATCTAGGCTTCTTATTCTGGATTTCTCATAAAAATTGAAATCTGAGCAATTACAAAGGGAACTCATTATTGCCTACTCTTATTCTTTACACTGACCATCTCTTTTGTTTTGTTTTATTATTAATTTCATTGGCACCCATATCTTCCTGGATTTCCAGCTTACAGCTCTGTGTATTTAATAAATGTTTACTGAAAAAAGACTATCAGGACTTTTTCTTCTCCCTCACTTCACATTCCATTCAGAATCCAATTTGTACTGATTCTTTCTTTACTATCTTTTAAGATACCTTCTCTGAGTAACCACTTAGACCACTTTCTTTTCTTTCAGTCTTCATGGATAGTTTTGTTAGATTCTTAATGTACTTTGAATCATAGGAGCTTTAGGTTAACAGATAACTATGGACACAGCCTCCTACCACAAGAATCATTTTATAACTAGTTAGGTGGCCTCTTCACTTGTTAGACAGCATAGAGCTGTCTAATTGTGAGCCCAAGTCTTCTTTCTTAAAATGTCCGTCTTTGATTCTGTGTCATCTCTCTGGAGAAAAATAGAAATAAGTCTTCTCCTTTATTGGTATAGCTCTTCTGATATATGAAAACTGCTGTTATATCTTCCTTCTCTTCCAAGATTAAACATCTTTATTTCCCTACACTTTGCTCATTCATTCATTCAGCAAATATTTAATGAGTGCCTCTTAGGTGCAAATCATGGTTTGAAATACTTGTAACGTGATGGTGAACAAGAATGATTAGCTCTCTTTTCTCATAGGGCTTAGGTCCAAATAGAGGTAAGCAAAAAGTAAAGGTAAGCAAAAAGTAGAGGTAAGCAAAAGTAGAGATAAGCAAAACGTTGGGGGGCTTCTCCTCCGTTTAATTTGGTTTCCAAATGTCTCATCATCTTGGTTACCCTCCACTAAAGCAACATGCATGGCCTTTGGCACTTTTCAAATGCCTATAACAATGGACTTCTGACCTGCTAATGTCCTCTATGTACATAGGAAGGTAGGAGCTTCTTTATTTGTGAGATGAAACTATTTGGGCTATGATATCAGTAAGCTTACTATAAAAAAGGAAGACACAGAGATTTAGATCTTTGGGCTTATTGTTGGACTTGGACACAGTTTCTTCTGGCCCAGTGTGCTCCTGTATATACAATGGGACGAGTAGTTGCCATATCTAGACAGTGTGCTTCCATTAGTGCTGTCCCAGATGTACTTAGCTGTGTTAACAGCAGGGTCACCCTAGCATTGTAGTGAACTTTTTCAAGTGTGTCATTTTTGAACTGTTCTTCAACCAGATATTTCCTATTCTGAATGTGGAAAATCAATTTATTGAACCTAATTGCAGGGCTTTACAGTCATCCCTGTAAAATTTAATCTCACTTACTAGCCCTTCCTTCTAGTTTTATGTGATCTTTTTGAATCTTGTTATAGATTTATCTCTCAAGTCAGCAATAATGATGTAAAAAGAAGAGTACCAAGAACAGAACTTAGCAAAGAGGTTCCTTCTAAATGGATTTTGCTTTATTTAACAAGCACATTTTGAGTATAGCTGTATATCTACCTCTAACTCTACCTAATATCTAGTTTACATTTTATCTAGGGTTAATATTTAGTTTCCATTTTTTCCCTCTTATTTGCAATTATTTCATGAGATGTTTGCTAAAAAGAGTGAAGCATAGTGTTTAGCCTACATTTCAGAGTCAAACTGATTTGGGTTTTAATTTTTAATTTTGTCTCTTTATCTGTGCAATACTTGGCATGTTACCTAACCTCTCTGATCCTTGGTTTCCTAATTGTACCTGCTTCATGGAGGTACATGAGATAATGAATATAAATCACCTGTCGTATTGTCTGGCATGTGGAAGAGCCCAATAAATATTAGTGACAGCAGCTAGAGTCGTTGTTGTAAGCCCTGCTGAAATTAAGTATATTCTCTCTTTGGCTTTCCTGATCTAAAATCCTTTAAATGCATGTGCACATACACAAATATACACATAGCTAGATTTTTGCCATTTTTTCTTAGGGATAGACACAATGAAACGTATTTGTTTTTTAAGTTTTATAAACCTTCTGTCTAGAAGTTTGCTAGACGAAGCATCAAACTTACCATCTCTGAAATTCATATTTTCTTATTGAAAGCTTAAGCTTTGTCTTCTCTCTAGTCATTTATCATCTTTGTGGTGATCCACAATTTCTCAAAGATTAGCAATAATACTGATCATTTAATAGCTACTTTGGTTTATCTTTGTTTGAGGCTAGTCAAAAATAAGACATGGGCATGGGATGCTGAAAGTAAATTTAGAAATTGCCTGGGTATTTCACTTAGCCATGGTTCTCAGGCCTCTGTTAGCACAGGAAATAATATAGTGGGGAAGAGAAATAACATTTATAATGCAGCTACTGTATGACAAGCACTGTGAAAATGTCTTCATATATATTATTTTATTTAACCCTTTTAGTAGCACCATCTCACAACTGAGGAAATCGAGCATCAGAATTTAAATACCTAGGTCATCTCACATCTACTAAGTGGCAGAATCTGTATAATTTGAATTCGGTTTTGTCTGACACCAAAATCATGTCCTTTCCACTTCAATATATGCTGCTTCCTTTTTCTCTCTACTATGTGGCAACTAACATTATACTGACATGTATATCAAACTGAAACTCCTGTTCTTTTCTTTTTTTTCACTAGGCATCTATTCCTGGGAAACTAATAAAAGATTGCTGTAGTGGAAATTTTCAAAGTTACAGAATTGATGAGGGTCATGACTAACGTTGGCAAATTTCCCTAGATGGGAAGACTTCAGCATTTTGGAGATACTATAAAGTCATGGAATTTTAGGCTTGGAAGAGACCTTCTTTTTCACGAGTTTTGTTTTCTGGCCGTGTAACAGTCATATATGTGGAATATATTATAAGGAGGTTATTTTAATATTTTTGTACCTGAAATTTTTTTTTTTTTGGTGAGGAAGGTTAGCCCTGAGCTAACATCTGCTGCCAATCCTCCTCTTTTTGCTGAGGAAGATTGACCCTGGGCCAACATCCATGCCCATCTTCCTCTACTTTATATGTAGGACACCTGCCACAGCATGGCTTGATAAGTGGTGCATAGGTCCACACCTGGGATCCGAAGCTGTGAACCCTGGACCGCTGAAGCAGAGTGTGCAAACTTAACCACTATATCATGGGGCTGGCTCCAGTCTGAAATATTTTGATTATGCTTTTAAGATCAATTCTTGGCTTTCTTTATTGTACTTGTCTACAATACATTGTATTTTAAAAGCTTCTTTTGTATGTCTATAATCTAATGGTTACACAAACCTGATATATGTGAATAAGGATAAGCAAATAGAAATTTTAGAATTATTCTTCCCTATGTGAGAGGTACCATGGTGCTCCAGTTTTTCATGGAGGATCCTAATGACTTTGAAACTCTGGAAGAGAGTGTTACACACAAAAAAATAAGTACAGGAAGGCTGATTTTGTATTAAATAATTCTGCTTTATTTTTATTTTTTTGTGTGGTTCATAAAGCTTCTAATAATAGTTTATTTCATGTTTCTGTCAGCTGTATTTACAAAAAAATTACTTTAAAATATTAAAATGCAAATAGATCTCATCCTTACTATCTGATATCTTAACTTTACAATCTTTTTTTCCAGCTTTACTGGTATAATTGACAAAATTGTATATATTTAAAGTGTGCTTTATTTTTTATGAGAATTCATCCTGATCATTGTTCAATGATGGATTCACATTCTACATTGTTTTGTAATCTTGCAGTGTCATAGCATAAAATATAGTTATTGTCTGCTTTAAGTTTAAGCAAATATTATTGATGAGGTGAAATTAAACAGGTTCCATATGATGCAGTGGACAGGTATTTTCGTGTAAACATCAAAAAGTGAGTTTCAAATAGTGGTTAGTTCTTTAGAGTAATATTAGGCATTATTACCCTAAAGAATCTAAAGAAAAAATTAAAAAACCCAGAAGAAACCCAAGTAGACATTGACATACATATGTAAAATCATATATATGTAAAAACCTTAGACTGAGTAAATCAGAATATCTGGCATGGGGCTCCCTGGAACCCGAATTTTTGACGAGGGCTGCAGGTAATTTCTCTCTGCACTCAGAAGATTGAGAATTGTATTAAATTTTGCTGGAAGTATCTCTGCCCTGGGGAGAAGCTGGATCTTGGAGGCTCTGCGGAAGGAATCCCTCACCATAAGTTCTCTGCCCTACTTAAGTCCCAAACTAATCACTTTTAAGACACTGGTTGTGTCAATGTGAGTTAAAACCAAACATACACTGTTTTCTAAAGCTATTGGACTAGAACAAAACAGGAGCATCAAAATTGCTCACTAGGCCAATACTGAAAGGAAACAAAATTTCACTCAGTTCCAGTTTCTGACAACATCCTGGAAATGTCTCAGCTGCTTTCACTGGGGATTGTCACTGCCAAACAGGCCTCACCCCTTTAAAGCCTAGGAGAGCCAGATACTATGGAACTGAGCTGCCTAGAGAAGAAAAAAAGCTCTACCCAGGTCTACATGAACAGAGCTCTCTCTGGTGCTATGAGAACTTCAGCCCAAACATGCCTTGTGTGTTTGATCATTTCTTGACTCTGATTGTATGATCAAGTCCTCTCTGTGCCATGACCCACCCTCATTCTTTTACCAGTTGCACAGGATCACTACTGTGTTTGGCAGGTACCTACCTAAATGTCCTGGCTCAGGATCACCCCATCTCCCAGAGTAGGTACTATTTCAGGTATTGATCCTCCTCCTTCTCACTTCTCTATCATCAACTAGAAATTGATTATGAATATCAGGGCTTAAGTCAGGAAATCTTTCTTTCTAATCCCTCAAAAAGTTAAAAAATGTATATTTACATATGCACATTCTGTGTAAACGTATTTGTATCAGTGAAGTAAATGGTAATGCTACTTTTTCTATACAAAGATGGTGATATTGAATTAATTTCTGGAGGTAATGATGAATTTTTAGTTTTACATCCATGTCATAATGCCTGGCCCTCCTTGAATTGAGAGGCATTCTAGAATGAAGTGTTTAGGTAGAGAACAGAGCATGCCAATTAGCATACATAGATTAAATCCATGACTTCGTTGGCATTGTGCCCTAGCTAAGTTAACTAGCTTCAAAAGCTGGAGTTTGCCTATGTATTTGTCTCATTTTCCTAGTCAAGAGTTGAGAGGGCTGACACTATATATTAAGCTATTTTGTATCCCTCAAAGTAACTAATTAGCACAGTGGCTTATACATAGCAGATATTTAGGAAAAGTCTTTTTTTTTTTTTTAAAGATTTTATTTATTTATTTTTTTCCCCTTAAAGCCCCAGTAGATAGTTGTACATCATAGCCGCACATCCTTCTAGTTGCTGTATGTGGGACGCGGCCTCAGCATGGCCGGAGAAGCGGTGCGTCAGTGCGCGCCCGGGATCCAAACCCGGGCCGCCAGCAGCGGAGTGCGAGCACTTAACCGCTAAGCCATGAGGCTGGCCCATGAAAAAAAAAAGTCTTGATGTGGTGGTACAGATTATGTTTCAATAGCATTTCAGCCACTTTCATGGATTTCTTTGGGAAGGATTTACTAGGATTTTAAAAATTTATTCTTGTATGCAGTTTTTTTGTGTTTAAATTCATTCATACTTAGCATTTAGCTGTTTTCTTCCTGAAGCTCCTTTTTGATTTGAATGTGATTATTTTATCGATGGTATATTTGTTGTCCTGAAGAATTAATATTCCTTTCTAGTTCAAGTTAAAAAATTTTTTGTAAGCCTGTGATGTGACTCAGACTGGAGATAGAAAGATGATTTTCAATGTTCCCCTTCTCTAATAGGGAAGGAAGGTAAAAATATTCAACTTCTTTCAAATACCCAGTATACCTGTTAGGTAGTAACTTATTTAGGAAGGTGATCGTTTCTTCATATATTAGAAATTTTGATAAATTATACAAAAATATTAGAAAAGTAGGTATTAGAATTTAATATTAGGGAATTATAGTTTTAAAACGACTTGAGCATATCCAAATCAGAACTAAATACTGGCACAAAGTGCTCTAATTTATTGACCTCCAAAGCAAATCCCTTTCAGGTGTTAGATATTGGCTCTGTGATCAACAGGTTAAAGTAGTTGTTCTGTATATTATAGATGTTAGAGACCCCTCCTTGATGGACTTTGAACAATGGAGCCTCAGAATGACTACAGTCTCCTGGGAAACTTAATCTAGCTGCAGAATGCAGAATTTATTACAAGAGGCAGAGAGCCCAGATAGGAGACTGTTATGGACTGAATGTTTGTGTTCCCTCCCAAATTCGTATGGTGACGCTGTAATACCCAATGTGACTGTATTTGGAGACAGGCATGTGAGGAAGTGATAAAGGTTAAATGAAGTCATAAGGGTGACGCCCTAAGATGATAGGGCTGGTGCCCTTATAAGAAGAGGAAGAGAGACCAGAGTGCTCTCTCGCTACCATGTGAGCACACAGCAAGAAGGCAACCATCTGCGAGGCAGGAAGAGAGCTCTCACCAGGAACTGAATTGGTAAGCACCTTGATCTTGGACTTCTCAGCCTCCAGAACTGTGAGAAATAAATTTCTGTTGTTTAAGCCACCCAGTCTTTATTAATTTGTTATGGCAGCCAAAGCAGACTGAGAGAGAGACCATTGTCATAATCTGAGCTTGAGGTGATAAGGGGAGTGGTGACTGGAAGAAATCAAAGAGGTGGGCACGGTGGAAATGGAAAGAAAGTGATATTATAAAAAAAGAGTCTATAGGACCTGGTGGCTGACAATATATCGGGGAGCAAAGGGTAAGGTATAGATTTCTGATGAGTCTTGAAATGGATTATTTATCCACTTCTCCCAAAGTGTGGAAAAGTGCTTTAAGAGTAACTGTGCTAAGAGTCCCTAAGACCACTGCAGGTTTGGTGATTTGCTAAAAGGACTCATAGGACTCAGCATATAGTTATATTCGTGGCTATGATTTATTACAGTAAAAGATATACAAAGGAAAATTAACAAAGGGAAAAGGCACATGCAGCAAAGTCTGGGGGAAATCAGGCACAAGCTTCCGAGAGTCCTCTCCTAGTTGAGTTGTACAAGACAAGCTTAATTCCTCCGGCATCAAGTTGTGAAAGCATGTGTGAAGTGTTGTCTACTGGAGAAGCTCATTTGAGCCCAGAAGTCCGGGGTTTTTACTTGAGTTAGTCACATAGACACCCTTTGTCTAGCATGTACCAAAATTCCAGAAGGAAATGTAGGTGTTCAACATAAACTGCATTGTTTGTACAAACAGTTTAGGTACTGTAAACCACACTTATCAGTTAGGGAATGGTGGGAACCCTCCCAAAATTCAAGTTCCTAGATGCCAGCAAGTGGCCAACCTTGCAAGGCCTTTCTAAGGATAACAGTCTCAGGCTTCCTATGTTAACTCTTTTCTGCACAGTAATATTTTAAACTAGAAAGAGAAAATAACACACATGTCACTGAGTTTTCAGTAACGAAGTTTATGCAAAATAGAAATAAATTTTAACCCTAATCGTTGTCTTCAGTTGGCCACACATATTATAAAGATACTTTTCACAAGTGTTAGAAAGAGAAAACAATTCTGAATATGGTGAAATTGTTGCATACTTTTAAGGTCAAACCATGGGGCAGTATTTCAGGTTACATTCTTTTATGTAGTAAGAATATCTTGGTGATACCTTTAGTAATAAATATCTAGACAGGTCAAGAGGTATGGCCACTTTGTAATAAATTTTGAGTTAAAGAACTATTCCACATTATTTTACTAAATGTCGATGTTCTTCATCTATATTTCTATTGGATTGTTTCTTTACTATCAGTTTGCAAGGGAGTTCCTTATATAGTAGGAATATTAGCCCTTTTTCATATGTGGTAGATTGTTACCTCTCCCCCACACCCCCCGGCCCAGAATGATATTAAGACAAAGGATTTTAAATTTGTATTCAGTCTCTAGAAGGATTCTATAACTTACCATGAGATTGAGTTTTTGCTTGATTGCTAAAAAATAGGCATGACTAAAATGTGAACATGTTGAAAATCAAATGGACTGTGTTAATTTAATTTCCAAGAGAGCTGTTAGAGCAGTTCAGTGTTTGTGAAAATCTATACCCTACTTAAATGAGCTTTTAAATCTCTTCATGTGAAATGAGCCATGAGCTCATTAGGTGGTTTTGAAAAACTCAGCATCAAGAACAGTGTTATCTGGGGCCGTTTCCAGAATAATATTTAGTTGAAATTTGAAAATAGAGATTGATAATTCTTGAATTCAATGACATGAATTTATCTTAAATGTTTGTCCAAGGTCTTTCTGTTTAGTAATTGATGTTATACAAGAAAAACATGAAGAAAGATCCGTTTCAGCTAAGTGATGAAAATGTAAGTCTAATCAAGAATTATGAGGACAGAAAAAAAATGTAATAATTACATTAAGGAGGATTTGTCCTGGTCTCTAATTTTTGTCATGAAGTCAGGAGAGTACCATTCATGTTGTATGTTCCACTCTATGCAATCTTTTCAAGTAACTGGAGACAGGTAATTTTTCATGATCTTCAAAATAGTGCTAAGAACTGAAATCCTTGCAGTAGCAATGGTAATACTAGCAAATTTACTCCCTCCAAAAAATCAAATGTGGTAAACAAAGTTGGCTAGTCATATCTCTTTGTTGTATTTTCTTTTCTTTTCTTTTCTTTTTTTTTTGTAAAATGAAAGGCATAGGTTATTAACAATGGGTTGGCAAAATTCAGTCAGAAAAATCAAATCAATGATACTTTAAATTTGACAATAAGTTTAAAGTACTTTGTAAAATATAAAGGATCATATAAATGAGGAGTTTGTTTTTCCACTTTCTCTAATACCTTACATTGTCTTTTTAAATTTTTTAATTTGTTAATTTTATTTTTTTCATTTCGGTAACATTGGTTTATAACATTATATAAATCTCAGGTGTACATCATTATACTTCTGTTTCCACATAGATTACATCAAGTTCACCACCCAAAGGCAAATTACAGTCCATCACCACACACATGCGCCTAATCATCTCTTTAGCCCTCCTCCCTCCCGTCTTCCCCTCTGGTAACCACCAATCCAATCTCTGTCTCTATGTGTTTGTTTGTTGTTGTTTTTATCTTCTACTTATGAGTGAGATCATATGGCATTTGACCTTCTTCCTCTGACTTATTTCACTTTGCATAATACTCTCAATGTCCATCCATGTTGTCACAAATGTTTGAATTTCATCATTTCTTATGGCCGTGTGGTATTCCATTGTGTATATATACCACATCTTCTTTATCCATTCGTCCCTTGATGGGCACTTAGGTTGCTTCCAAGTCTTGGCTGTTGTGAATAATGCTGCAGTGAAAACAGGGGTGCATATATCTTTATGCATGTGTGTTTTCAAGTTCTTTGGATAAATACCCAGCAGTGGAATAGCTGGATCATATGGTAGTTCTATTCTTAATTTTTTGAGGAGTTTCCATACTGTTTTCCATAGTGGCTGCACCAGTTTGCACTCCCACCAGCAGTGTATGAGAGTTCCCTTCTCTCCACATCCTCTCCAACACACGTTGTTCCCTGTCTTGTTAATTATAGCCATTCTGATGGGAGTGAGGTGATATCTCATTGTAGTTTGGGTTTGCATTTCCCTGATAGTTAATGATGTTGAACATCTTTTCATGTGCCTGTTGGCCATCTGTATATCTTCTTTGGAGAAATGTCTGTTCAGGTCTTTTGCCCATTTTTTAATTGGGTTGGTAGTTTTTTTGTTGTTGAGCTGTATGAGTTCTTTATATATTTTGGATGTTAACCCCTGATCAGATATATGGTTTGCTAATATCTTTTCCCAATTGTTAGGTTGTCTTTCCGTTTTGTTGATGGTTTCCTTTGCTGTGCAGAAGCTTTTTAGTTTGATGTAGTGCCGTTTGTTTATTTTTTCTATCATTTCCCCTGCCTGGTCAGACACGGTACTTAAAAATATGTTGCTAAGACCGATGTGGAGAGCATACTGCCTATGTTTTCTTCTAGAAGTTTCATGGTTTCAGGTCTTACATTCAAGTCTTTAATCCATTTTGAGTTAATTTTTGTGTATGGTGTAAGATAATAGTCTCCTTTCATTTTTTTGCGTGTGGCTGTCCAATTTTCCCAACAGCATTTATTGAAGAGACTTTCCTTTTTCCATTGTATGTTCTTGGCTCCCTTGTTGAAAATTAGCTGTCCATAGATGTGTGGGTTTATTTGTGGGCTCTCAATTCTGTTCCATTGATCTGTGTGTCTGTTTTTGTGCCAGTACCATGCTGTTTTGGTTACTATAGCTTTGTAGTATATTTTGAAATCAGGGAGTGTGATACCTCCAGCTTTGTTCTTTTTTCTCAGGATTCCTTTGGCTCTTTGGGGTCTTTTGTTGTTCCATATAAATTTTAGGATTCTTTATTCTATTTCGGTGAAAAATGTTGGAACTTGGATAAGGAACACATTGAATCTATAGATTGCTTAAGGAAGTATGGACATTTTAACTATGTTAATTCTTCCATTTATGATAAAAACTCTGAATAAAATGGGTATAGAAGGAAAGTACCTCAACATAATAAAGGCCATATATGACAAACCCACAGGTAATATCATTCTCAATGGTGAAAACCTGAAAGCTATCCCTCTAAGAACAGGAATTAGACAAGGATGCCCACCTTCACTACTCCTATTTAACATAGTACTGGAAGTCCTAGCCAGAGCAGTCAGGCAAGAAAAAGAAATAAAAGGGATCCAAATTGGAAAGGAAGAAGTGAAACTGTCACTACTTGCAGATGATGTGATTTTATATATAGAAAACCCTAAAGAATCCACCAAAGAACTTTTAGAAATAATAAAGGAATACAGTAAAATTGTAGGATACAAAATCAACATACAAAAATCAGTTGCGTTTCTATATACTAACAATGAAGTAGCAGAAACAGAAATTAAGAATACAATCCCATTTACAATTGCAACAAAAAGAATAAAATACCTGGGAATAAACTTAGCCAAAGAGGTGAAAGACCTGTACAGTGAAAACTATAAAACATTGTTGAAAGAAGTTGAAGAAGACAAAGAATTGGAAAGATATTCCGTGCTCTTTGTTATATTTTCCAACAATATGCTATTACCTCTATTACCTGCCAGTCCCAAAACTGTGTTTCCTAGTCATGACATGGGCAAAACCATGCTACAGGAATATTCACATGGTTTTTGGTATTTTTGTGATTCTGTCTTATCAAAGCTCTCCCTGTTGTTTGTGTACTCAAGAACCCAGTTGGTGCTGTCTACCTTTCTTTCTCTCCTTCCCTGGCTTTCATGCTCTTGAAGACACAGCAGCTTGGTGATGTCCACCTCTGCCTCCTGGGAGGCTGCTGCTGTTTGATGTCTGTGCTGAGAGCACCGTCTCTTGACAACAATGGACCTCTGTGAACCATGCTGGTCTGCAGAATTCCTCCTATGCCAGGTGTGTTTGCTTTCTCTGGAGCTTGGAAGAATCATGCTACATTATGTATTAACTTAGCAAAAATCCAGCTCTTACCCTCCCCCAAAAGTGGTTTATTATAATTCACTACATGGATCCCAAAGCTTTCCTGCCTTGTACTCCAAATGTCTCAAAGAGATTTTTCCAGCAACATCTTGTTTTCTTGTTTTTGGTATAGCATCTGCTGTCCGGAGCTCTGGGACAAATCCCAGTTAGAACTGGGAGGTAGAAACAGCATAGGATCAAGGGCATCCACAGGACAAGATGCCCTAATGTTTTCCCTGCCTACAGCACTATGGCCCTTTTTTCCCCTAGGATAATTTCTTCAGAGGCTCATTAGTAGTTAATGGAAAGTTTCCTGGTAGACTAGACGTGCTTGGGGGTAAGCATACTTTGGCATATATAATTACACGATGCTAGAATTTTTAAAGTTTTCAAACTTTCTTTTAAAGACAACAAAATCTCCTTTAGATATATAAAACATGTAATGGCTGAGCTGCTCCAATTGAAGCAGGTTGAGGAGTCCTGCAGTCAGTCATCCCCCTGAGGCTCCTGCATTGAATGTTACAGGTTCTCCAAGGTTACTGATCTCTTCTGACTCCCTGGTTTTATATATGAGAAAACAAATGCCATGGAATTAATTCCTATCCATCACTTCTTTCAGGCCCTTACCAAACTTTTTCTAGACCTTCTTTGACTAACCTCATTTTCTCCTTTGTGAAGTATGGTAGAATTAGTTGTTCCTGGGGCATTCTATGTACACATATCATGTAATGCTTATCATTTTGTTTTATACTTAAACGTTTCTGCTGTCTCCCTCATAGTCCTTAACCTCAAAGAGTCTATTTTTTAACATTAATATTAGAATCTCAGTGCCTATTTGTAATCTTATCATATATTAGGTAGTTAATAAATGTTACATTAAAATGAATAAATTTATTCAATACTTTTCTTAGAAATTATGTATTCAGTTTGTAAAATGTCATTTGTGTTTGTTGATATTTTAATTTCTAATGGTTGTCCTGTTAGTTTATGTGAGCTAGTTCTATTTCTTCAACTAGATTGTCAGTCTTTTAAAACCTTCTATGTCTATCACTCACCATAAAACCCAGCATAATAGAAGCACTTTGATTAACCAAAGAGAATCTCATAGAAAATGTTATGATACTGTTGCTTTAGTATCCTTTAGTGTCCTTCTTAGTATCTCTTAAAATATTCCTGACATTGACAAGTAACAGTTAAGAGTGCTTCTTGTTTCATGAAGCCGGTGGATAGAGATGTATTGTATAACTGAAGTAACATGGGTTTGTATCCAGGATCTACCACTTACTAGCTTTTGACCATGGCCATGTTACTTAACCTCTCTGACTCCTAGTTCTGTCATCTGTAAAACAGAGAAAATAATATCTATCATGTTGTGATAGGTAAATGAAATAACGCACGAACTATCTAGCAGTACAGTGTGTGTCATAATAAATATTTAAATGATAGCAGGTGCGATGAACCTGCTAGTCCAGTGGTGTTTAAACTGTAACCTGGGTACACATCACCTGGGGGATCTTGTTAGATTGCAGGTTCAGATTTCACAGGTCTGAGTTGGTTCCTAGATTCTTACGTTTCTGATAAACTCCTAGGTGGTGCTGATGCTCTTATGTAGAGACCACACTTGAAATAGCAAGGTCCTAGATTATTCAAGGTTCCCATTGTATATTTTTTCTTTTTTTACATATGTCGAATGATTGATTGGATTGTCTTTCATAAGCATTGTACGTCTTGTCGGATGTTGTGACTATGTTTTTAAGGTAGTTAACAATAGTATCTTGGACTTCTACATTGCTTTGTTTTGAACATTTCTTTTTGTTAAAATGCCAAGAGTATAACATATTTTTTAAAAAGCTTAGAGTGCTGGGTATCAAACAGTTAAGGGTAAACAATTAAGATAAACGTGATGATCCTGTATACTTTTGGAAGTTCTGAATTTGAAAGGATACCAAGCAAGGACTTCTGACACATTAAGGCAGATCAAGTCTTGAGCTATTTTCTTCCTGCTGAATATGAACTACCTACAGGTCAAGAAATTACAAGTGTAAACCGAAATATCCCATGTAAGATGAACTTTATAAGTCTTCCTGAGTTGAAATTGAAAAAGCACTAGGCTGGGAGTCAGGAGATATGAATTCTATTTTGGCTTCAAGGAATGTTAGCAGGGTGGCTTTGGAAAGGTCAGAGTTAATTCTAACTTTTTCATGTATTCAGGAGACTTTATAAAGATAGTTTTTCAACAAAGCTCTCAGTATTCTATTAGGTAAGAAAAGATCTCATCTGTTGCAATTTTCTAGTCTTCGGTATTCTGAGTTTAAATTTAAAACTATTACTCTAAAAATTAGCTAATTATGCCTATACTATTTTTATTTTAATTCATTTTTAATGAGATTTAATAGTAAATTTTGGAGCAATTTACTCACCAGATATTTCAGATATTTCATCAAAATTTGAATACATTTTCATAAAAATATAAATTAAAGCAAATATAAAAAATTTTTAAATTTATACTTACTTTCAGGTTATTTTTCTTCTCATATGTGCAAAATTATCTATTAATATAAAACACAAAACATGAGATTTATAAATTCTTTAATATTGTAAAATACTCTTCAGCCACTATGTGCAACTCTTGCAAATACCATGTTAATTTGTACCTCCAGTACCACAAATTAAAACATGAAGCAAGAAATGAACCTTGACACTAGTGGGAAATGATACTTGGTTAAGCAGGGGTTTATTGCATTCATAATACCTGAGAGGAAGAATTTGACAAGTTAATTAATTTGTCTTTTCTCTTACCTAAGTGCTTTCATTGCTCAAATCCTCCCGAAGCTCCAAACCAGTACACATCCCTCTCTGTCTTCAGCAGAAGGGTAGCCCACAAGCTTCAGGGCATTCTGACATAATCCCCTTTTATTTTGAGGAGGAAGGGCAAGAGATGTGGAGAAGCATTTCCCTGGGGCTTGAAGAGTGCTACTTGTGTGAGAGTAGATGTTTAGGTTCACAGGTCACACTGTATCAGTCTGAGTCCCACATCCAAGTGGCAGAAGCCATCCACATGTTCCTCAATAGATTTAATTTGGGGTGATGTGATAGCTAGGATCCTCTGAAACACAGGGTCTGTGGCAGTGTCTTCTCTTTCCTAGATCTGAGGGTGATACTGCTTGAGTACCATAGTCACGGGAGCAGAACTGGGTGTGCTGAGATATCAAAGCTATGTGTATGACCTCTGCCAGATTATTATAATTAAAGTATTATTTTAGGTACCAAGTAAAATGCAAAAGTTATTACTGGGTAAGCTTCTTTCACAAATCTCTGCAGCTAATCTGTATGTTTGAATGGCAGCCAGACTGTTGAAAAAAATGAACAAACAGCATTGCAAGCTAAAGTTATGCTATTCATAAGCAAATAATCTCCACTGTGCGTCTAAGCATCTTAGAGTTCCTTTCTTCGTTGTAGCCGTTGTTGTGATGTTCGTGTAGAGTCCTCATCATTGTCTAATGTTTAGAAGTTCTGACCAATGAACTAAGCATTGCATTTTTATCTCATTTCTGATATAGAAAGTAGAAAAGGAGAGGTAGTGTAAGTTTTTAATTTAGTTTTGATTCAAAGTCAACAAATAAGTGATAGCTATTTGACATGATTTTGTGTTATTTGCTTCCTGCAGCATTGTTTTCAAACTCAATTCTCAAGGTACCGAGATGGGAGAGAGGTACTGGACATCTGGACAAATTTTTTTCTCTGCCAATATTATCATAAGCTGCGATATATATTTTATGTTTAAAGTTGTAATAATCAGTTAATATTGTAGTATATACAATGGGAACCCTGACATAACGCATGACAATAGTAAAATTATATTTATTCAAGAGGATATTGACATCTATTTTGTACTTCACTCTACATAAAACTTATTCTTATTGTATCCACATCAATAAGATTTCCAGTAAGTGCTTTGAGATCAGTTTGTGCTTAAATGAGTGCCTATAGATCAGTTATCTTAAAGAGAATTTTTAGAAGTGTTTATATCAAACCTGCATAATATATTTTACAAATAAGCTGAATATGCAGATAATATTCCCATAGTTGAGTGGTAATAGTGTCATTAACTAGAAATAAATTTTATAACGAATTTAATATACTTCTGTGATTAAGAAAATAAGTTGTCCTTTCTATGTAAAGTGTTATTTATAAGGCAACAAAATATTTTGTCAGACAGGATAATATTTATCTAGAATATGCACATTACCTCCTGTTTTGCTTGTCTAGTTTTCAAGTGTATCTTTTTGGACTTGAGTCCTCTCTCTGATTTGTGCCCCACCTTGTTAAAAATAACAACAACTACAACAACAACAACAAAGATTCAAGGAGGACTATCTCTTAACATTTTGTTTTTGATTCTTTTCAGCAAGTCTTTTTATAAGAAACTATATCCCAAGCTCAAGTGCAGTCATACACGGGAAAACAACTTTTAGAATGTCTGTGCTGAATTAAATGAAAAAAGTCTTGGTAATTCTTTATATCCTAAGTAGTTCTTAAATTGGGGACCAAAGCAACTCACAAACCATTGATGCTTATGAAACTTCTGTTTTCAGCTTTCGTCTGTTCTTAGTTTTATTTTGAATGACTTCTGTCTTCCATGATTAATACAATGCTTGGTAGAGTAGAAGGGAAATATTATCATGAACATTTTAAAGTTCACCAAAAGACATTCAGAATCTTCCCTCTGCATTTCTACAGGGCCTTGACTTTGATTGCCTGTTTTATTAAAAGTGTATTTCAGGTGTTTACACAATATCCCTAATATACTTGATATTTGACTGGTGTAAGGTGCCCCAGGACACCTGCATCCAAGAATAACTGTCCTAGAGCAGTACAACTGAGGCTTTGATGTAAATATGAATCAAGTGGGGATCCTGTTAAAATGCAAATTTTGATTCAGTAGGGCTGGGATAATATGTCTGAGATTCTACATTTCTAACAAGCTCCCAGGTGATGCCATGCTGATCTAGAGACCATACCTTGAAAATGTGGATTAGATATATTATGTCTAGTGTTTCTTAATGCATATACCAAGTGTTACAGGAATAGCTTGTTCTTAGGCGGTAGTTCTCAAACTTCAGCATACGCTGCAATCATGGGGGAGAATATTTGCTAAAAATGTACATGTGGGCCCCACTCCTCAGAGTCCGTTTTGGTGGGCCTTTGGAGCCCAGGCATGTGCATTTTTCAAAACTCAGATTTTGATGCAGGTGGACTAAGACCACACTTTGAGAAATAGTACTTTAAAGTTTGGAATTGCTATGGAAATTCGCAGTCCTTTCTGGAGTGACAGCTTTTTAAAGCCAAAGATACAATGAAAAGCCCATCTGAAAGGTGATTGCTTCAAATGCCAATGTAGTATTTGGTTGATGAGGAAGCAGTAGTATAATTTTGCATGTTTCTCTGTTCTGTCCCATTGCCTCAGGCAGAGGGCGCATAATTTATTATAATATATCAATGGTGAAGACCATAGCTTTGTTTACTTCCTAATTAACCCTGAAGAGGTCTTAATTGGATAATTGGCTAGAAGTAATAGGTGAGTAGGGGTATTAAATGATGGTGAGTGGATGCCAGTATTGATTCTTCTCTTGCATATTCTGACCAGGATATTTATTCTCTCTCTGGGGAGCATCTATATCTCTAATATTGCTTTCTGTTATATTTACCTAGTGTCACAAGACAAACCTGTTCCAGATATAAAATACAGAGTTGGTTCTCAAGTTAAAAAAGAAAATTAGCAGTTCAGATGACTAATGAGTTGTCATTTTAGTTTGACAGCAGTTAAATTCTAAAAGTATGTCATTCAAAGTGAATTTTTAAAAATGACATCTTTTCATAACTTTAAAATTGATTCTTCATCTGCTCATGTCTTTTTTTGTTTTAAGGATGTGGGTGGTATTTATATAATACCTAATTGATTCTATACAAATTATTTAAAACAAAAGGGTTGTACAGAGGTTGCAGTTATTAGATAATCTTAACCAGAAACGGCGAATGCCATTTGGAATACTCTGTTCAGCAAACTGTGTAATGTTAACCAAAGTGATTTAAAAGCTTTATTTAGGATTAATCCATCATGTGCTTAAATTTATTATCTCATTTAAGGAAACAAAAGTGTACCCCAAAATGAATTACAGGATGAACTGCATTAAAGCAGATTGTAACCAAGGCCAGCCCTAGACAGAAATGTGAGATTAGTGAGCTGTGATTACATTACTCCTTTTCTGCTCCTCTGCCCTGGAGAGCAAATTCCTTTGTGCTACCTCTGAATGGTTTTGTTCTGCTGTCACAATACCCCTCTGAGGTCTCTCTTGCCCTTCAGAATTTCAAGGTCTAGAGCAGAAACAGTTTTGAAAACTGTCATGACTTAGTACAGTAAGTGCTATATGAGAAGGATTTCTATCACACAAAATACTTTATGATCACAGAGAGAGATTAATTCTGCCTGAAGGGAAAAGGGCGAAGAAGACAGACAAACACGTGTAGGGGCAATTTACATACAACATAACCCTCTCTCAGGTGAAGATATTAACTAAGTGACCTTTTTGAGGTGCCTTTCTATTGTGAATTTTCTAGTTGATTAATAACCGAACAACTGTGCTTCACGATCCATAATATTCATACCTCTTAACATAAAGGTGGTTAGCACTGGGGGAGAAAAAGTGTCCAGTAGTTTTTAAAGCAGACCAAAAAATTTTTCACTGCATGCTGGCAAGTAGCTTTATTGAAATTTGAGTAAGAATTTTGCTTTGATATTCTCCAGCATAACATTAGGTGGATTTAACAAACTGAAAAGTGTTACACTTTTCTGGGTATTCTTTTACATATTCCATCCAGGTGCTTTGATTAAGAGAGCATATGAATGGAAAAGAAATGTAAAAAGTATTTAAATCCTGTAACATTTGTAAGAACGGTAGAGTTCTAATTAAGAAAATCAGGATAGCTTTTTGTAGTAAAGTAGAAGGTCTGTGTTATAGACCCACTGTCAGGTTGTCTTCATCTTCACCACTAACATTTTCTGAGTTTCTACAGGTTTGGCTCCAGGTAGACATAATAAAATTACTCTAGCAAAATGTAATTATTGGCATATCTCTTATGAAAATCAAAATAATTTTTAGAATTTTACTATATTATTATATATAAATTAGGGAAGAATTTTATGTCATCCTAAATTAACTCAGTTACAATTTTGATGCTCCTTGCTGCCTAGAGCTGTGCTGTCCAGTACAGTAGCCGCTAGCCACATGTGGCTATTTAAATTTAAATTAATTGAAATTAAATAAAATTTAAAATTCTGTTTTAAATGTTGAAAAAACATTTCAAGTGCTCAGTAGTCACACGTGGCTACTGGCTACTGGATTGGACAGCAAAGATACAAAGTATTTCCATCATCACAGAAAACTCTGTTGGACAGCACTACTCTAGACTTTAGAGTATATGCCAGGCATGGAATTGTTAGGATATGCACATTGTATCAGTTAGGAGTAGGTTCACTTACATAAAGCTAAATACCATAAATAACAGTGGCTTAAAGAAGAAGAAGTTTATTTTCCTCCCATGGAAATAACGTCTGGAGGTAGACAATCCAAGTCTAGTGAGGTAGCTCCATGGTATAAAGAACCTAGACTTGGCCTAGACTCATTCTTGTTTTGTTGCTGCCCTGCCATCACATAGCTTCTATCTTGTGGTTCGAGATGGCTGCTCAAGCTCCAGCCATCAAGTCTGCATTCCAGCCAGAGGAAAGAGGTAAAGAAGGGAAGAAGGTTCTCTCTTTTTAAAGATGATTTGCCGTTTAACTGTCATAGAACACTTTGACTTATATTTCATTGGCTGGGACTTATATTTTATATATCACATAGCCAATATTAACTGTAAGCAAGGATGGAAATATCTTTTAGCAGGGCAGCAATGTGTTTCTCTTGAGAGGACTTGCTATTGTCAAGTTCCTCAGAAGAGCCAATGACAAATTAGGTTTGATATTTAGAAATTAATTTAAATGAGTAATTTTTCCAGGAGTAAAACTCTTGTGTAATATGTTCTAAAATATAGGAGAGCAATAAGAAGCAAATAACATTACCTCATTTAACTGAGGCAGAGAGCATTCAGAAATCTCAAATTTAGTTAGATAATCCTTTTTGTGTTCATTTTCCATGTACTTAGAGCCCAGTATTGAGCTCTTTATTTTTTAAAGTAATAGTTTGTCATAGTCTCTATGAAACATTATTATCGGAGTTGAGGCTTCAGTTGTGTGGGGTTTTGCTCCAAAATAGAACTGAAACCTTCTAACTTTGAGATTAATGAAATGAGCAAATTAATCACAGTCAGAATGATGCTTTTCATAAGATTTGTACTCTTCATTTTATAAGTGTTCAGGGACTGGTAATGTTTTCTAACATTCTGTGTATGTTTGTTAATAGGTAGTATAATTTGTAGTTGATTTCACTAAGTGAAATGACTAGAAAATGAAAAGTTGCTTACAATGTTTTCAATGTCTTATTATTTTTGTTCTTTATTCATTTTATCTTGTTGGAATCAAATTTTTATATTTGCCATTTTCTTTATTTTTACCTGTTTTTCACTATTACTAGTGTTTTCTGTAATTCACATTTTAAGGTGCCTATCAGCACCTTCAGAAAGTTTAGACAAGAGTGTGAGAAAATATCCTAGTGAACAGGGCACAGTCAACAGCCATTCTGCCTTTTGGTCACCTGCTCTTGCATGGCAGGATTTGGCCACCACTATCCTTGTAATTTCCTTTGGTGCCAGCATTGTTTCAACAAACAAGTATGGTCTTGGAACGTGTAATAGACGTGTTTAAGTCAAAGTAGTTCCTCAGTGCTATACAATTAGATGTTTAATTATATTCTTAGTGGTTATTTAGAGGCATTGAAAAGACCGCATTATCAGAAGGAAGAAAAAAGATGGACACAGAATAGCTATTGCTTACACCTTAAGAATAATACCTTAAGAACCAGCCGTGATGGCCCAGTGGTTCAAGTTCAGCACTCACCACTTCGTTGGCCCAGGTTCGCTTTGCTGTCGTGGAACCACACCACCCGTCTGTCAGTTGCCATGCTGTGGAGGAGGCTTACATAGAAGAACCAGAATGACTTACAAGTAGAATATACAACTATGTGATGGGGCTTTGGAAAGAAAGAAAAAAATAGAATAATACCTTAAGAAATCTTATTTCAGCCTATGTACAAAGAAAGACAGCTATGATGATGTAAGCCTCTTAGGGCCTGTGATTCCTGTTTACCAATTTGTGTCTTCAAATCATTAGGTTGTTCCAGTGTTCTCCAAACGCATGTTTTTATTGTCATAAATTTAGGAGAGACTCTAGAAGCCCAAACCTTAAGAGCTCAAGCAATTAATATATTTTTCTTCCTCTGAAGGGAACCATCAGTAAAACTTTGAGGAAATACTGAGTTTATATTTTCTTATATGCTGGGTGGTGACCATTACTGCTATAGGCTTGCTTTTGGAGTTCTGATTTTGCCTGAGAGCCTGTGTAATTTTGCTTCTGGAAATCTCTAGAAAATTTCATATTTGAATCTGGTAAGAATGAAGATAGACAGTGTTTTCAATGGATACAGCTCAGTAGGCCGTTTGCAAAATGAGATTAGTAGATGTTTCTTGCCACACCATTTCCCCCCAAAATTAAAATTTAAGACAGCGATTCTTAATTGGTATTGTCAGCAACTTAGTTCTTTACCTTAGCTATTGACTTGAGGGTTGCAACCTGTGTCTTGGATCTGATTTTTTATTCTTATTCTTTTTCATCTGTCCAGTTTCATTGACTTCTTCTCCTCGGCATAATGTGTACTACCAAAACTTTTATCTTACTGTCTTCTCAAACTTCTTTTTAAAAAATATTTTGCTTTTTTTTAACTATAGATTTTATCACAAGAATCCTTTACACTTGCTACCAGCCCGCTCTGTAAGAGCTGCAGTCTGGCTCCTGCCACCAGCACTTAACTGAGTGCTTATTTGAAGATCAGTGGTCCACTAATTAAAACTCCAGTGACCTCTTCTCTGTCTTTGTGTTCCTTTATCTCTGCCACAGTTGAATTTTTGACCACTTTCTCCTTGAAATTCTCAGTTCCTACTGCTTCCCGTTGAGTGCTCTTCACTCCAGCCAACCAGGACTTGTTAAATATATCTTCCTTTTTTGTACCTTCCTTCCATTTAGTTACACAAAGCCCCCGCCTGAAATATCACCCCATACTCCTTTCTGCCTATTACAGATCCTACTTCATATGCCATCTTCCCATTAAGACTTTGAGTAAAAAGTGTTCTTTTTCATTTCTAGACTCATCTAGTTCCTACTTGAAGTACTTTTTGGGTGCATTTTTTCCTTGACAGTATGATTTTGTACACTTTTTTAATCTACCCGAGCAGATACAAATCGCAGGAGGAGAGAGGCCGCTATTGCAGCTTCCTCAGTGTTGTGTATAGTCAGTAACATTAAATATTTGTTTAATGTACTGTGGTAGGCAGAATAATGACTCCTCGAAGATAACCATTTCCTAATCCCCAGAACCTCTGAATGTGTTAGGTTACATGGCAAAGGGGAATTAAGGTAGCAGATGGAATTAAGGTTGCTAATCATTTAACCTGAAAATACAGAGATTATCCTGGATTTTGCTGGTGGGCCCAATGTAATCATGAGTCCTTAAAAATGGAAGGAGGAAGCAGAAGAGAGAGTGATGCAATATGAGGATTTGATTAGCCCTTGCTTTGAAGATGGAAGAAGGGAGCTGCAAGCAAGAAATGTGGACAGTCCTTAAAAGCTAGAAAAAGTCAAGAAAACAGATTCCCCTCTTTGAGCCTCCAGGAGGAATGCAGCCCTGCTGACCCCTTGATTTTAGCCCCATGAGACTCTGTCAGGTTTCTGACCTACTGAACTATAAGATGTACATATACTGAAAATTCAGAGGCAATGGGATAAGAAAAACAGGAAAATAAATAAACCAATTATTTCAAGACTTCATTCCTTCACAGGGAATTTATTCAGTTTTACAGTAATTTTTTTTTCTGTTGTTTTTCAAAGGAATTCTGTGTAATGTAGTCATCCCATTGAGAAAGAGCCTTGATAGGATGTATTGATTTTATTTGGGCTTTATAATTTGAAAAAGATAAAGATACCTCCCTTGTTAAACAGGGCTGCTAAATAGTAGGAGCTGTCAAAGTACAAAACTAAAACAGTATAGTAACGAGTTTGTCCTTTATTCAAGAGAAAACAATCCATGGAGCAGTGGAATGCTGTTCCAGAGGGATTTGAGGCAAGAGCAAGTTTTATAGAGCGTTAGAACGGGCACCTCAGAAACAGGGCAGGGTTGGCTAGGAGAGTTCCTTGTAAGGCGAGCAGGTCCTGTTTTCTAGGGTGAGGTGAGCTGGCTAGAGCTGAGCTGGAGGGTTGTGTATGGGAACACAATGTGTTCCCTTGACAGTGATGCGTTTCTCATAAGTACAGGCTGACTTAGGTGTAGGTTTATTCTGTGGGCCAGGCCAGTGGGGGGCCTCCATTTTGTGGGTCTCGATATACGAATTACCTTTATCAGAACTCAATAAATGTTAGTTGAATGAATGAACAAATAGAGTTGATGAGTGAAGGGAGAATGTTTTTTTTCATTCTCTTAAGAAATGAATGACTTTTAGTTTCTCAAATGCACTATATTCTTCTCCTACCCACCCTACCCTGCCCCTCTTCTCTTACACAAATCATGCTTCCTTTGCTTGGAGCCTTCTTCCTCTTTCCCTTTGAATAAGTAAAGTCTCAGGTTGAATGTTAAGCTTTTTGGGAATGACTTCTTAAATTCCTTCACCACTCACTGCCCCTCTTCCCCCTCTTCCATACACATGTACCTGCGTTGCGTTCCCATAGCACCTTGTATACTTCCATTTTAATGCCTTAACACACTACAATGTTATTTGTCTTTCTCACTAGACTGTAAGCTCCATGCGGTCAGGGATGATGTCTTGTTTTGCTCACCATTGAATTCCCAGAGCCTGGCATAATGTGTATATGATAAATATTTATTGAATGACATTCATGAAATATAGTAGCAATCTCAAATGTGTCAAAAATAATACGTTTGATCTAAGCAGATATAAAGTATTATTTTCAGGTTCTTTATTTGCTTATCTGTCAAAGTTTGTAACCCTCCTCAGTATTAAATTTAATAATAGTTTTATAGGCAGAATGCAATCTCTAATACTAAAATCTACTTTTATTTTTAAATAAACTGTTGATGTTTATCTAAACTTCAAACTTGACGTTGAATCAAAACAATCTGTTTCACCTTTGTATTTGAATTTAAATAATTCTTGGAAGCTGCCATTTTACACTTAGATTTTTTTTTCAAGAAATAATTTTATTTTTCTGTGACTTTTCATCATTGAAGTCTAGTATTTTGAGAGTATGTTTTTAGAACATTGATTGTGTATAGTTTTTTTAGAGAGAAAATGGCATTGATCTGTTTCTTGCTTTTTGAAAATAATACTCTGCTGGAGGCTCAGAAGGGTGTATGTGGAATTAAGTGGGCTTATGTCTGCTGATAGGCTCCTGCAGATAAAGCCACAACAGCTTCAGCCAGGCTGCTTTTGTGTTGATGTACTGTTTTCCCTTGGGCCAATAGACACTGTTTCTCATAAGATAAGGACATGGTAGGGAAGGAAATTTGTTCTGTTTTGCTGCTATTTAAAGCACTACGTAACTGGTTGGTAGACCTTGACACTCCGTTCATTTCATCTTCAGTGGAATTATTGTTGTTGCTGTTTTATTAGGGAAAAACTTCCTCTGAGATAATTTCTACAAAGTAGTTACAATTTCAAGAGGTTTTATGGTTTTCCATGTGAAATGAAATGATTCTCTGGAGATTTGGGCCTATTTATATTTGGTTTCTGAATCTTAACCACTAGACTGTTTTGACTCCAGTTTGGATGATTAAAGTTAATAAAGCTAGTTTATTTCTTCAGTTTTCATTGTTCTTGTGAAATTTTAAGTTGGCCAGTAGAAAGAATTCCCAGCAGCCAAAATCTTTGGTCTTATAGAATGTCATTCTGCTTTTCTCCTCTCTCCCCCTTATACTTGTTTGCTCTTACTCTGGCTTCATTGTGGCTTTCATTTACCCTGGGACCTAGGTTACTGAGGACTGCAGGAGATACCTAGTACCCTGCCCTTTCCATAGCCAAGAGGAAGGGGAAAGGGTTTTGATGTATATACAAACCAATCGAAGTGGGGGAGACTTGGGTGAGTCACCTGTGATACGTCTTTGCCTCGTCCTGCCTGCTGAGGGATGCTCAATTTCCTTAGGGAAAACAGCTTTAGTAAGGAACCAGCTTAGCTTTCGGCCTTTATCACACTACTACACCCTTTATTCTCCTGGTAGAAGAGATAAATTGCCTCAGGAAGCTACTAACTTCCCCGAAGCATGTGGGACCCTCCAGCATGGGTTGTAAGGCTCATAGTGAGTGTTTATTCTAGTCTGTGGACTCTTTCTACCCTGTCAGTGTTGGATGGAAACTGGTCTCCCTCTGAGATGTACGTATACCTGAAATCTCATTGTTCTAGTTGACCGTACTTCCAGTCTCACAAATTCATGGAAGGGAAGTGTGTGAGAGAGTGAAGCTTTGCCTAGTTTTTATGGTGATGTGAGGAATCTTTTGGGGATATTAAAACAATATATTTTTGTTCCAAGTTTCTCTTATTGCTGTTGTTCCAGGGCTTCCCCCTATCCACCCATGGAATCATTGGCACGCATTATTTCAGGATAAGGGTAGATGCAGCCTCAAGTAAATGAGTCTTTTTTTTCTTTTGCTCAGCTCTGAGATTTTTTTAAATAAATTATTTTCTTAACATGAAATACATGTATAGTAACAAAATGCAAAATGTACAAAAGGAAATAATTTTACATAAATCTCCTTCCCCTCTTTTCCCAACTGGCCACCACCCTTTCTCTCTGTCATTCAGTTGTGTACACAAAAGATGTATAGTTTATACTCTTGTACACACAGTATTTTCACATAATATCTTTGCTATAGTTCCATATCAGTACATATAACACTATCTCATTCTTTTTATCAGCTATAGTAACCATATCCAATTGGTGAACAGTTCAGTTCCTAATCTTGTGCTTTAACAAATAATGATACAGTGAGTAACCCTGACCATACATGATTTTGCACACATATGGGTTTATCAATATGAAAAATTCTTAGGAGTAGAATTGCTGGGTCACAGTTTAATATTTTTAACTCTAAGTTTTAAATGTATTTTTTTTTTTTTTGATCTATACAAAATAGTAGTCGTGACAGTCTGGATTTTCTGAGAGAAATAAGGATGTTCTAAATTCTAGAAACTCCTCAGGATGTATTAAGAGCAAAATTTGAAAATCTATACATAATTTCACTATAAGCAATGGTGTATAAAGGACTCTGGATGATATATGGGTAATTTCTGTCACACCAGAAGAAGAAATCCTTTCCAGTGCTGAGAAGGGCCATTAGTCAGTGTCTTCATTCCCCTACAGACCTTTTCAGAAAAATCATCAGTAGGTAGGAGACAGGGGAGTGTTGATGATGATAGTGATGATGATAGTAAGAACAACCAGTTAGCTTCAGGAGAGAATCTGAGAACAGCAGGATTGCCTGAGGAAGCTGACTCTCTAGGGATAGAGAAATTCTGAGAGCTCTGATAGACTAGCCAAAGCCTGAGAGCATGGATGCTGCAGAGTACCTGGACCTCAAAACCAGTGGTCCTCGAAATCTGAGGCTATAGCAAGATTCAAGGTCATCAGCGAAAATCACCAGCCAAATCTCAGTAGACACAAGCATAGGACACATAGTGACTAGGTGGAATGGCAAATGTCTAAGGTGAAACCAATCAATTGCCTGGCCTGTAGCAAGTGAATCAACACCCTTCTCCCCACCACCATAACCAGGACATAACTCCACCTCTTCCTTGTAACTAGTTGCCATCCCAAGAAAGAAGAGGGGATGGAGAGATTCCTTAAAGAAGTTGAACTTTTAGTTGAATGACTATTTACCTGAAAGAGATTGCTTTCCATTGAGAGAGGCTGAGTTATCTTTAGTTGATAAATTTGTAACAACCCTCAACCCTATTCACACCCATCACTATTAGAGAAATTGAATGCTTAAGAGCAACATTACATAAGTTGTAGAAAAGAAATGAAATTTTATATTCTTTGTACATCTGAGTCATAGTATATACATTTTATCACCCCTCTCTAATACACACACACACGCACACACACACAAATGCACATGCACACACGCACGCACAGAAGAATCTCTCTTTAGTTACGTCTACCACATGTAAGGCATACCCAAGGGTGCACCATGGATTGCAGTGTACATAGGTTTCTATATTGCATCTAATATTTTTAATGGAATTCTGTTTGAGAACAAATATAGTAACTTCTAATTACCTGTAGCTATCTTTACTAACCTATTCCGTTATACATTCACCGTATCACAACTACCTACATACAGTCTCTTCTGCTTGTATCAGATATAATAGTGGACATTGAGTGCTGTTTCTGTTCCCAGCACTGTGCCCATACCTGATGTTTTGTGAGGATCACTTCATTTATGAGGAAAGTGGCACAAGGAAGTTAAGGAACATCCAAGTGGAATTTGAAGTTGGAGTTCATACTCTTAACAAGGAAGCTCTACTGCATCTTACTGCCTTGCACTTTTGTTTTCAGCCCTTCCATCAGAACTCCACTGTGTTTTGTGTAAATTCTTTGTCTTCGCATACTCCCTTTTTCCCACCCCCTTTTCCCTTTGGTTTTTTGGTCTTTATATGTTGTATAAGTTGTATTTCCTCCTTTTATCGCCTGAAGTCTTTCTGGTACGCAGATTTCTGCTTCTCTGAGCCTGTTCCTCATGCTCTTCTCCCCCTCCCACTCTTTGTCCTTTGTCATTGGCAGCTTCTTGCAGATTCCCTTGCTCTTTTTTTCTCTCTTTCTCTGTTAGTCCAACAAAGAATGCTTAGAAAGAGCAGCAGCCTTGTCATTTGAACAAAAGATTCCAAGAACCCTGTGTAGGTTGGCTATTGATTTGCTTAGCTGAAAAACTGATTAGCCACTTCATCTGTGGTTGAGAATCTCTATTAATGTCAGGGAGTTACATGTTACAGTATTAGTAGCTCTGACAGTGACTGCCTTCACGTTATTTTTACTTAGTGATTTTTATCTCAGAGCTTAACTACACAGTGATTATTGCAGCATCTCCCAGAAGGGAAAATAAAGTCCCTGAAAGCACATTACCTTACAGGCTTGATTTATTTCAAGATTCTGTCAGTTTCATGGATATTATTTTCATCACATTTGGAAAACCAGTTTTATTCCATATTTAAAGTTCTAAATCATGCTTGGAAAAAATGTCATAATTTAGCCCTTTCAGTTTTTTTAGCTTTGAGCTAATTGATTTGTATTTTTTTAGTGTTGAAATATGATAATTGAGCAAGAAAGAGTTTAATGATTCAGCCAAGGAAGAGTGAGGTTATATATGAATTTACATGTAAACCTATTCATAGAAATATGCATATGATTCCATAAATATTAATTATATATGATTATGTAATATTCACCTGTTGGTTAGGTGTGTTAATTGATAAAGAGAATTTGTTGAAATCAAATATGTTTTATAATCTTCTTTTTAATGTTTTCCCATTATTACTGTATAGACTCCAGTAAATCTAATCAGTAGTTAAGCTTTATTAAATCTTATGGATATGGGAATAAGCATATTTTAACCAAAATAAAAATTTTTTTTTTGGTGAGGAAGATTGGCACTGAGCTAACATCTGTTGCCAATCTTCCTCTTTTCTTTTTGCTTGAGGATGATTGTTTCTGGGCTAACATCTGTGCCAGTCTTTCTGTACTTTGTATATGGGACGCCACCACAGCATGGTTTGATGAGCGGTGCGTAGATCCACACTGGGGTTCGGAACCTGCGAACACCGGGCCCCCGAAGCGGAGCGTGCAAAGTCAACCACTACGCCACCGGGCAGGCCCCTAGAAATGTAGATTCTTAATGGTGGGTTTTGGCATCAAACAACATTGGCTTGAGTTCCAGCTCCAACCATTGTGACTTTGGGCTACCACTCTGAGCCTCAGTTTCTTTGGGCATACTGATAGTAATTATCCCATAGAATTCCTGTGAAGATGAAATGATAGAGTTTACATAAAGAGTTTAACACAGTGCCTGGCACATGTTGAGAGTCAGTAAGTGGTGCTACTGCTACAGTAGAGGTGGTAGCAGTTGTAGTTTTGTTTAGTGTGAGAAAATAAAATCAAACCTGAAACATATATCACATCACTTTCTTGGCTTTCTCTCTGTTTTAAATCTCTGTTGCTAGGACTTTTCTGTAAGTTCATATATTATAATATTATAAGTTTTAGATCCTCATAACTTCTGGACTGTTTAGAGTCACAGTCATATAATTACAAAATTTTGGAGCTAGAAGGGAGTTTTGGGATCATGTAACTCAAACCTCTTATTTTAAAGATTTTATTTATTTATTTTTTTCACCCCCAAAGCCCCAGTAGATAGTTGTATGTCATAGCTGCACATCCTTCCAGTTGCTGCATGTGGGATGCCGCCCCAGCATGGCCGGAGAAGTGGCGCGTCGGTGCGCAACCGGGGTCTGAACCCGGGCCGCCAGCAGCGGAGCGCGCTCACCCAACCACTAAGCCGTGGGGCCAGCCCCACAAACCTCTTATTTTACACGTGAGAAAATGATGTCCAGAGAGGTTAAGTGATTTACCCAGTGTGAATTGCCTCTGGCTGGTTTCCTGATAAGTGGAGCAATATTAATTTTACTATTATGTCCTGCGGCTTATGTAACATTAATTCAGGTGTCAATGGGTTCTGTTATTATGGTTGACTCACTTGAGCCCTTATTGTGGGCCAAATACTATGCTAATGCCCAGGATACAAAGATGAGGAATATAGAGTTCTCACTTTGCAAGCATTCATAGTGAAAGGAACTGATTGACAGTCACAGCAGCGTGGTAAGTGTTATGAAGGTGGGGTATGGTAATTGCAGTTAAAAAAGAAGGAAAGGAACTCAGGTTTATGAAGTGCCTATGCGACAGGTTAACTCACATGCACTGTCAGAATGGTCGCCTTAATCCTCTAATGTAAATATTACTATCCATAGTTTTGTTTCTTGGCAAAGCTCAACTCCTGATTGAGAAGGAGGGAAGGCACAATAACCCTGAGTTCCAGTGAAAAAATTCAGTGCTTGTCAGAACTTGGGGCTTCTATAAAAGATTTGGCAGTTATTGGTTGATGGTTAAATGGGAATGAGGAATCATTGAGACTCCACATTTTTTACCTACAGCTGAAATTAAAGACCAAGTTGCTTTTTTTGTCATTTGTTTTCTGTAAGTTCATTGCTTTCATTGAGTGGAAGACACTGAAAATTGTCTGATTTCTTAGAAGAGCAACCTTAGTGATCTAAACTGAGAAACAAGCATTTCCTACTATAACTGTGCTTCTCTTAGTTTTCTGAGTCAAAATCTAGAGCAGTGGCCAAAGCTTGGGAAAGACCTTTGAGACTCTACATTTTCTAAACTACTTGATCTTCTTACCTCATTTACTTTATATCACTTGATTTTTCCTCTCTATACCTTCATAAAATCTTTTTAGTTGCTTCTCAGCTGGGTACATAAGGCACTGCAAGAAGATTTAGTTGTTCAGTGACATTTTGTTGATAATATTGTTGATTATTAAAAAACAGTTTGGGAGCGCAGCTATGTACTAACAATTAGGATACTTTCTTAAAATGTTCTATTGCATAACAATTTCCTTTTGTAGGTGTTGCTGAAACACTTGATTGTTCTGGCTTCCAAAAAGGTTTTCAGTGGGGAAAAAATATACCCATTTAGAAAATATTTAGTATAGTATGTATTCCCTCTTTTTTGAGGGAAAATACCATTCTGAGATTCTTAGGATATCTGTGAATTTTTTCTTAACTTTCAATGTTGAACAATGATGGAGCTGGTCTAGAAGATATTCAAGGTTTCTTTTATATCTAAAATTCTGCTACTTTACTAAAACTACTGATTATCTTTGAAAACTACTAATTGAAATAAAGATGTATAAAAATATTATGCAGAAACTGGAAATTATAAATAGAAAATTGTTAGTAAATAAAAATGTGCATCACAACTTTCTGATCTTCATAATTATTGAAATGTATATAAAAATAAATTTCCTGACATAGTGAACAACAGGCACACAAAAAAGTTCATGTAATTAATATAAGCAGCTAGAACAGCAGGTAGAATATTTGCAACCAGACAGTCAAGAAATTCTTCTCTTGGGAAACTGACTATTTCAAAAGAAAAGACTCCCAAAGAACTGGCCAGGTCACTGCTCCAGAGTATGCATATATTGCATACCCTGCCAATAGCTGTAATACACAATAGGGTTTCTTGAAGGGTATGCATATTATTCAGAAATATGTATGTAAATACAGGAAGAAATAGCTAAAACAATTGAAAAGGATTTCCTCAGGAGAATAAAAATCAGCAGTGGGGAGAGATGGGACAGAATACTGCAGCTTTTCATTTAGGCTTAATAGTACTATTTTAAAACCATGTACATTTATTGCTTTGTTAAAACTTGTTAAAAATTAAATTTTAAGTGAAAAAAGAGATAGCTCTCAGAATTATATTTGTTGTAGTGTTGCCATGTTATACTGTTGCTTCCATTGTATCACTGAAGATATGCAGAATTCAGTGAATATTTAAACAAAAGGCATCAGAGATACCATAGAAAATATATAGATGTTGTACAAATACCTTCTAACACTCTATTCTATCTATTAGATAGATAGATAGATAGATAGATAGATAGATAGATAGATAGATAGATAGATAGAACGAACACCTTATTTATTATCTGCTTTTAGGGGACAACTATAGTAGGTAATTGATACAGATATCCTCTTACTTAAAGTGTAGGGTGGTGGACGGTAATTAGTCTTTGGGTGGTGAACATGATGTAGTCTACACAGAAATCGAAATATAATGATGTACACCTGAAATTTATGTGTTATAAACCAATGTTACCGCAATAAAAAAAATAGTTATCAGTAGTTTCAAAACTTCCATGCAGCAACTTCTTTTTACTATAGCTGCAATCAAGAAGTCAAAAAGAAGGAAAAGAAAAGAAAACCAAAAACCAAAACAAAACTGACTTACTCTCATAGCACACTCTTATGGAGGTGATAATAGTAAAGACCAGAGGGGAAAAAAATAAATGAGAGTTGTAATGTCCTTGATAATCCATAGTGAATTGGTTAAAAGTGAATCAGACGAGTGCCCCTGGGGGTCAATAAACTCTGTATCCTATTGATGGTAGATAATAAAAAGGTCACTGAATTTTTATTTACTATTAAGTATCTTTAATGTACTGTATTTCATATTCACTAAATAGAGCCATCTCTTTCACAGTTATAAGTTTTTAAAGACAGAAACCACACTTTATTCAGTCTTTGTATCCTCTACAGCATAGTCCTGCCATCAAAGGCATGCTTTATCATGAATGGATTTTTACTCCCTATGAAATAGCATGTTGTAGCTGTGTTTCAAAAGAGTCTTAAATTTGTAAGTGCATAAACAAACAATTGTATGAGTATTATGACTTCTTAAATAAATAAAAGCATTTATTTTCCTGATTTCACATAGGTATGGTTTGTGCTAGTGGTAATTAAAACTGCCATTTTCCACTTTTTTGGAAGGGGGAGCCCATATCTTCCCTACACAATTCCAGCAGCATGTTGCTGTAAACAAAGCCCAAGATTCTGTGTATTTTTTTTTTCTTCTTCTTAAATTCCACCACCCTGGCAGAGAACATCTTTTTAAAGTGGTTTTCTGTGGTGGACTTTCAGTATGCCTTTACATGTATTTAGTAAATCTGTTATGTACTTTGTTTCACAGTCCTTTGCTTTTTCTTTGAACCAATACAATTATGCAGTTTATTTTGCTATTGAATTCTGGGTTATTTTCTTGCTTCTTAATAGAGTTTTTCATCATTTCTGCAGTGTTCTCTTTGGAAGAATCTTGATTGCTTTTTAGCTAAATGGTATCATAGCCAGAGAAAAAGTACGTAAGGTCTGATGACATGTGATGAATTGGCATGTCATTTGCAATTGTGTATTCTACCCAGTTCTCTATTTGAGGGAGATGTTTTCTCCTGGGAGTGCTAGAGAAATTGTTACAGCATCATTCCTCAGAAAAGTTATTCATAGTAATGTATCTGAGAGACACATCTAGACCAAGGATATTTCATGGAAATGATTGTCCTTTCTGAACAAATGCCACATATTTTTATTGGAAAACTTATTTTCTTCTCGTTCTGGAAATAATGATATTAAACACATTATATGACTCTGAAGAACTGTGACTCTGATACACAAACAATGCCTGTTTTATTACTTCTATATAACATGCAAGTCCTGTTTAATTGTGTTCATTTTGTTAGGAGTGAAAAAAGAGCGCAGTTGTGTTTAATTAAATTGGAGTGAAATAGTATTATATTATCTTTTAAAAACTACTGTCAAATTTTAAATGTTCAAAGCACTATATAAATAGAGATGAGCAGAGTCTATTCAGAGCAAGGTAATTAGAGCATCTTTGGCTAGAAGATTTCTGAGTAAAAATAGCTAGTCTCAGGTAGTGTTGGAGAAAGGTAATTAAGGCTTGAAGAATAATGATGAGAACCTTTTGCTCAGATACCCTTTCTTTATTTTAGGTTTAATGTCTTAACATTCAAAATAGTGAACCCTAGCCTAGAAATCTCTATGTAATCAAAACTAGCCCAGTGGGTACTACTAGGATAAATTGTAATACTCTATTCTATATCCTCGCTGAAAAAGGGAAATGCATGTGGCCTAGTAACATAACAGCTTATAAATTAAAAACATTCATCTTGCCTCTCTTTTGTCTTATTTCAACTTTATGTATATTTATATATGTAATCTTCTAACCCCGACCTCCTCCTCTTCTTTCCATCTTCCTCAGATAATGTACAAGAATGCATTATGGTAACCTAAATTGAAATTGCTGGATTTTTTATGCTCTTCTTAACTCACTGACATATCATTTATTACTCTTTTTTTCCCAAACCTTAAATATAGCCATCCTTCCATAAGCTGTCTTCAGTCCTTTTTACCCCTCATCCATCCCTTAGAAGTCCTTTATATTTCTGTCATTGCACTCTATGCAATGATTCCCAAGCGTATATTTCTGGTCTTCAAGTCTCCTGGACTCCAGTAGTGCATATCCAACTGCTGCCTGGATATCTGTACTTGAAGTGAGTGACATCTCCAACAAAATGTCTTCGGAGTCAAGAGTCATTCTCTGTTCTTTCTAACCCTTCAACCTCCACTGCACACAGCCTTTGCTTTTTCAGTTCATGAAACTATCAGTCACTTGACAATTTTTAAAGTTTTATATATCCAATAAAAGCCATGTCCATTCTACTTAGGTAACAACCATCATCAAATTTATCTCCTCCATTCTATTCTTACTGCCCATTGCTAAGGTTTAGGCCCACACATCTTCTCACCAGGAATGTAGCAATCAATGTTATTGGTCTTCATAACCTGTCTCCCCAGCAGCCCCCATCCATTCCAGCCACTGTTCATAGATCTACTTCCTTAAGCCGTGGTCTGGTGATGCTGTTAACCTGTTTAAAAACTTGCACTGGGTCTTTACTGCATCTCAACCCAAGGCTACAATTTTCAGCCTCACTTGTAAGGCCTGTCTCAGTCCGGCTCTTTAACCTCCTTTTATGCTTGTGCCATACTTAGACAAATGGAATGATTTTTTTTCCCCTCAAATATTTTACATTCTTTTCCATTTATGTGTCTTTTCATATTAATATGTAAGTTTCATGAGGGCATTGATTTTCTTTTCATCTGTTTTGTTCACAGTTCTATCCTCAGCATCTAACACAATGCCTGGCACATAGCAGGTACTCAATAAATATTTGTTGAATGAATGGACAAGTAAATGAATAAAAGAAGGAATTGGAAGATACCTTTCATGAGAGTTAGCTATTCTTACCTGACTTTGGTTTCTGAGTAAGAGATCTGTATTGTCTTAGTAAATTCCCTTTGCCTGTGCTAACTTAAGTGGATTCTGTTCCTTCTAATCAAATGCTCCTTGACCAAGATAGCACAAAATAGTTGGGAAGGCAGCATTTAAGAATTGGGATAAAGGAACTGGGTTTTAGAGATCTGGGGACTCCTTATGGCTCCTCTCACCTTTGCCTTCACAGAGTATAAACAAACAACACCTCACACTAAAGGTCAGGTGTCCCATGACCCAAACACATGGTAAGTGAAGAAACAGCTTGATTTCAATGGAACTACTCATTAAATGATTGCAGAGTCTGTCCATGACTCTACAATACCATGTTTTGGTTAATATAAACAAGAAATTTATTGTCATGTATTAATCATAAAGCTTACTTTAGCTAAACAGACTATTTATTCTGTTGATACTAATTCAGTACACTAATTAGTTGATTTTTAAGGTACACTAAATTGGTTGATTGTCAAGCCACAATAAAAATATTCCCACATATCAGTATCCACATATTTTCTTATTTAGTAAATGACCAAAACTTTAGGCAAGAAAGAGCAGCAGAATCTTGATGAAAATGTGATGTCAAAGCTTTCAAGTTTTAACTAATAGGCATGAGTTAGGGGAATCCACCTTCCTAACTTGATAAAGTATTTCTTGTTTGAATAAATGCCTGAAACACCGCTAAAAGCCGCCTTAAAGGTTTCAGTAATATGGAAGAATGTCATAGACAAAGGACAGCTTAGATTTTAAGCATCAAGTCAAGAAATAAATGTATTTATAATTTTTAATTAAAAAAAATTTTTTTTTTTTGTGAGGAAGATCAGCCCTGAGCTAACATCCATGCTAATCCTTCTCTTTTTTTTTTGCTGAAGAAGACCGGCTCTGAGCTAACATCTATTGCCAGTCCTCCTCCTTTTTTCCCCCAAAGCCCCAGTAGATAGTTGTATGTCATAGTTGCACATCCTTCTAGTTGCTGTATGTGGGACGCGGCCTCAGCATGGCCGGAGAAGCGGTGCGTCGGTGCACGCCCGGGATCCGAACCCAGGCCGCCAGCAGCAGAGCGCACGCACTTAACTGCTAAGCCACCAGGCCGGCCCCAATAAATGTATTTATAATGTACAGAAGGTTACAGATTAAGGAGGATGATATCTGTTACTTTACCAACAAAACACTTAGGCAGAGATGTATGTTTTCAGTGAAGGATAGGTGCTCACAAGTAGACAATTTTCTTTGATTATGAAAGAATCTAGGAGGCTCACGTGATGCTAAATGTTTACAATTAAGTAAGCCTGCTCTTAAAAGCACAAATTTAAAACACTGGAACTAAAATAAATTAAGCTATAATTTCCACCTAAGAGAAATTAAAATTTCATGCTTTTTTTTCCCCCATGGATACATGGATACTGGATAATTTTAGGTATACTAAGCATGCTTCTACCATTTGATTAAATTTTCTCACTCTCCGTCAAGTTCTCTGGTTACTTTCTCTCCTGGTGGACTTTTCAATAGCATGTGGCTTCTTTATACAACTTAGCATGTTGTGAAGTATTTCAGGTGATTTTTAATGAACAATAAACCAATCTTATTATTAGAATTATTATTCTAATTAGTAAGAACAAAGAATTTCCTCATATGTTTATTCACAGCACAAGTGCGCTTGTGAGAAGATAAGACTTTTGGGACATGACATTTCTGGCCTAGTGTTCTGTTCATGGTGATAGCTAATAGCTGGCGTTATTCTTAGGGACAGTCGTAATGGTAGTATTACCACTTTTACTGCTTCTGCTCTAGTTACTGGCTTCTAGCAAACTTGTATATTTTCCATCTAACACTTTACATAATTTCTGAAATGTATGTTGGTAGGTATTTTAGCCCATTTTACGCTAAAATAGGGACATAAGGAGAATAAATGCACACATAAGAAGTCAATGCTTAATACTGTACTAGAATTTTCATGTTATACTCTAATACATCTCTTTCTTGGAAGTACAGGGAACAACTAAAATTCATGATTTGCTTGTGTAAAAAGCCATGTTTTAGACCATAATGACCACACTGTAAGCCTTCAGTCTTTCTCTAATTTTCTTTATATTTACACATGTGTAGCAGGCCAAGTATTCAAAATGAGGTAGCCAGGTAAATTGGAATTTTAGTTATCTGGATTTATATGGCTCTTTTGGTGAATTGGGGAGCTTCTGTGACAGTGGTGCTAAATGTACTCTTTTCTGGAGCCTAAGATGCCGAAGACATTGCTTTAGGCTAGATTGTCCTGCTCAGAGAAGAATGAAAATTTAAACATGTACATGTATAAAGTATATGTTATTCAGCATAGTTGTGTTTTAAATCCAGAGATGTGTATACTAGTTTCCTAGCTCCTGCTAACATTCTTCCTCTGTAGTGCCATAGTGCAGTGGAATTAAGCCTCTCGGATAGCCACAGTTCTCCTTGAAAATGAATTCTGTCATAGCACTCTCATGCTAGAGGATCATGTAAATGCATTAAAGGAAGACTTCATGACAGTTGTTAATAGTATAACCAAACTATGCTTTTATTCCAATTTCAATCATTCATATAAGGCCTAGGTGGGTAGCACACATTAAGTACTTTTAAAGCAATGATTCTATAGCATCCCTTAATAATATTCTTCAATATATTTTTAAGTATTATTTATTTTTATCTAGTTTGAAGTATAATGTCTGACATTCAATGGATTATTTGCTAACTAAAGAAATAAACTTTGAGCCTGGTAGCTATTGTCAATTGCCACTTTTCTAGGAGATCATTATGGTATAGGCATATTACTGGCATCATGTTTTGACTAATGTAAAAAAATATTTTAGAATTTTAATTTATTCACAGCTTATCTATTTTGGTGGGGAATTTCTTCTAATGGCGTACCAAAGTTATCTAAAATTATTAATTTTATTTACGTAGATAAAATTATTCATCTAAAATGATAAATAATAGCTATGTATCAAAGAGACCATATTTTAAGCACTCTTCATATGAAAAATTGTAAAACTAAACTAACAAAATGAATTTTATACATTTGTATGAGTTTCTGGTTTATTATGGGATATACATAGTGGAATGAAAGTCAAAGGAAGAGAGAATCTTGAAAACTGAAAGGTGGTGACAATGAATGCTGCTGTTCATTTAAAGATGAAGGTTTAGCTATCAGAACAGGAACCTATAAGCAAAATCAAAAATGAATAAATCAAGAAATAGCCATATAAGCATGGTTATTTAGGTATAGGGCTAATTATTGTTAGAGGAAGAAACAGTTGCTTCTAGTGAAGAGAAATCATGAGCCGTTTTGTGCTTTTTGATTTTTAAATTATGAAGCATATGCTATATTTTAAGCCAAAAAAAGAGGGAGGAGATTATCTTTTGTTGGTGGGGTTCATTTGCCACCTTTAAAAGCTTAGGGTTTTAGGTTGGAGTAGAAGCTGGACTATAAGAGAACAAGAAATGGGAAGGAAGCAGAGCAGCAACCGTAGCCCACTCCTTCAAGAAGCTCGATCTTGAAAGAGTTATGCAGAAGTTAAAGACCATGAGATGGATGAGGGTCATTTGCTATAAGTTACAACTCATACCATTTACTGATTTTTATCATGCATTAAATATACTCACTTGTTTAAACATTATGTTCCTAGTTATCGTTTGTTAAGTAGACGTATAAATGGCCAAACTCTGTGTATAAGAAGGTGAAGGCAGAACCTACAGTCCCAGGAGTTTCAAAGGTTCAGTGTAAGTTTCTTTCCTCAGAGAACTTTTGCTTTTCCTGGTCGTTTATATTAGCTAACCTTGCTTTCTTGATAAGATGGTGATTTTTCTTTTTTGTTTTCACAAAGCACCTCATTCTTTTTAATCAAAATTTTTTTTCTGACAGGTTTTTGATAGGATCCAAATTTGTAGCCCTGGCCCTGAGAATCTAATTTATGTGTCCATTGCAGCAGTTCTCAAACATTTTAGTCTCAGGACTACTTTATAATCTTTAAAATTATGGAGGACCCCCAAAAGTTTTTGTTTATGTGGGTTTTATCTATTCATTTTTACCATTTTAGAAATTAAAAACTGAGAAATTTTGAAAGTGTTTTATTTATTTAAAATAACATAAGCCCATTATATGTTACCATAGCTTTTTTTTTTTTTTTTTTTTTTTTTTTTTGTGAGGAGATCAGCCCTGAGCTAACATCCGCCAATCCTCCTCTTTTTTTTTTGCTGAGGAAGACTGGCCCTGGGCTAACATCTGTGCCCATCTTCCTCCACTTTATATGGGACGCCGCCACAGCATGGCTTACCAAGCAGTGCGTCGGTGCGCGCCCGGGATCCGAACCAGCGAACCCCGGGCCGCCGCAGCGGAGCGCGCGCACTTAACCGCTTGCGCCACCGGGCCGGCCCCTACCATAGCTTTTTTTAATGAAAAATAACTATTTTCCAATATAAAAATAATTTAGTGAGAAGAGTGATGATGATTTACATTCTTGAAATTCTCTTTAATATCTGGCTTAATGTAAGATAGTTAAAATCTCAATTTGTATTCACTTTGTTGCATTATCACATGTAATGTGGCCTCTGGAAAACTCCCTTATACACTCAAGAGCAAGAGAGAGAAAAAGGCAAATAACATCTTAGTATTAGCAAGAAAATAGTTTTGGCTTTGAAGAACCTTTGAAAGGGCCTTGAGGCCCTCCAGATTAAGTTTTGATGCTATTTGTGTGTTGCTGTCTTCATCCACCACCTAGTTAGCACGTGTGTATGTGTGCACCAACTTATGGTGCTCCAGTGGTAGGAAGCCTTGATTGCTATGCTCTGCTTTTTAGTTATTTATACCAGTGGGATGTTTTTTCAGCCTTGTTGTCCTTTCTTCTTTCTCTTTGTAAAGGGAGGTTTAAATTCAGCAGCATTCTTTCTCTGTTCTTAAACCTGTGCCAAGACAAGAAATTGGAGGCATTAAATCCTAGACTGCATGACAAGAGACGCCTCAGGCATTCCCCTTCACCTCTCAGCTGCCATTGGCTGTTCTCCAAGCTTTTTTGAATGCATACTTTGTCAGTAAAATATTTTAGCACACAGCTCCACTTTTTGTAAATTTACTTATTTAGAAGTTATATACATATGCTACTGCACTCATATATTTATAAATTACATACACATGCTCCTGTACTCATATGTTATGTTGTAAAACGTACAAAAGTATAAATAAAATTGATTAAATTAAAATAAATGTGAAAATTTTGACTGTTTTCTTTCTATATCTGAGTGGATTATGACACGTACCCACTAGTTGCCTTTCCCTTCCTTTGGAGACCCAGTCAGTTGTGGCTTAAACCACAAAAGAAAAGGGTGAGGAGATGGTATCTTGAGAGGGGCTCTTAAGGTTAAAGGAGGTTATTTTGTTTGTTTATTTGTTTGCTTGATAGGAGAAGAATCTACATAGGGAATCAAAGATGTAAGAGATTGTTCACATAATGGGTAAAACAAAAGGTCGAAAGGGGTGAGTAAAGAGTCACATGTCCAGAGTTTACACTGAAAAGCGGGAGGAACAATTCCTAAATATCCGGTAAATAGAGAGAACAAATAATTATGAGGTATGAAGTGAAGAAGAAGGAAGTTGAGAGAATTTTAACTTTTCGGTAAAGATGAGGTCATCTGCTAGTACTAAGAGTAGATGAGATGGAGTTTGGAGTTAAAAAGAGTAGAAGAGACTTTAAATAACCATTGTGGGAAATGTGAATTTGCTTAGGAGGACACAAGAAAAGACAACATGGATTGCTCAGCCATGGTACAGACCTGACTGAAGTTAGATACATATTTGTTTTAGGCCCAAGAAGCATGGTTTGGTGACTTCTTTAGTAGTGTTTAGCATCTTGGAAATGGGAGTAAAGAAACTAAGACAATAAAGAAAGAAAATAGACTAGAAAATATCCAAAATCAGAAATTACTAAGTTTTGTATAGCAGAATTTCAAGAGGAGAAGGAATAGAGAGTGCTCTTGATGATATATTTGCAATGGTTGCAAATGGGACTGGGTAGAGAGGCAAGTGAAACCCAAAGGGTTTTGGTGGATTAATGGGAGATTAAGATGAGTGTTTACTAGGCTGAGGAATCACATAGAGAAGGAGAGTTGAGGGTTACAGTGTTAAGAGTCTGGGATTTGAAGCAGTTCATAGTTATTAGATAGTAATGGTGGATGGTTGGAGTGGGCAGAAATGCAGATCACTGAAGTTCAGGAAGTGCTAGTAGTCCCTGTGGCTATTAAGGTTACCTTTGAGGGAAAGTAATAAGGCAGAGACTACCTTTTGAACCGTTAAAGTCGATAGAGGAGGGTTATGAGTGTGGGAATAGATTATAGAAGTATATGGATGGCTAGGACTTGAAAAATGATCAGTTGGTAGAATAGTGGTCTGTCATTGGCAAAAGGGAACTGGGGAGTGGGTGTGGCACAGAAATCATTTGCATTGGAGAGGCTGAGAGAGAAAGAAAGATTTTAGTTAAGATGAGGAAGTAAAGGAACAATCAATGAGAACTTAAAGGATATAGGAAAGTTAACTCATTATTCCTGAGAGCCCAATGAAAGGGACAATCAGACTGGTGTAGTGGACTGAGGAGTAGAGTAGGCGTGGGTAATGATAAGCATTTGGCCAGAAGTTGCCAAGGGTGAAAAATATAACAAAGAGGAAGGAAATGAGTGAAAACTTTGCTAGTGATCCTCGGGTGAATTTGACTAAGTGGAGCTTTTGTTGTTAGAGACACTTGCGAAACTAACCAATCCCGGGTTTCGAGATGCAGTATGAGTTTGCTGGACAGAGCCTCTGCAAATCTGCCTTCTGAGGTTCTGACTGTGGAAATTAGCTAATGTAGTGCTCCAGTGAATGAGTTTACAGATACTGCCTTTCTGGGAATCAGCCCACCATATAAATTTTATATGTTTATAAACATCTATTATAAATGTTATGGTATAATAGAAAGGACTAGTTGTATGAAGACTTATTACAACCAGGAGCTGGATCTCATTCACCCCTTCACACCAATTCATCCTCTACTCATAGCATCTGAATTTCTCATTACACCTATGTCTATATGGTTCTGGGTACACCATGTTTCTTCAGAATTTTCCTCGTTGACCCTCTCTTCCCCATCCAGATGACTTCCTTCTTTTCCTATTATGTCTCTTTATTATTTACTCTAATAAAGTAATCTGCTTATGAAATATACTATTCTTTAATATTCACACATGCCATCTCCTGGCTTTGAATAAATTTCATTGATTTATTTCTTAATATTCCTCTCTGTTTTCTAATGTTCTTTCCCTCATTTTAACCTCTGCTTAAAACTCATTTTGTTCAGGAGGTGTTTGCTGCCTACCCACCTGCAGGCATTCTATTCAGAGTTGATACCTTGCAGAGGGAGCCTGGCTAGGAGTCAGGTCGCCACTCAACTCACTCAAGGTGTGTGCCTTTGCTTGGAATTCTACCCGGCAATCTAGCAGGAGGGGTGATTTTTTCTGTTGTGCACAAAGGTCCTTTACGGACCAGCAGGGCCACGACTAGTCATTCGTAAAAACTGCCAGTACTCATATATTTTTTACCAAATTATAATGAGAAGAAGCACTAACCAATAATGAACACTTGCTAGTGCTAGGTGTTGTGCTAAACTCAATAAGGGTTTTTTTCATTTGTATCTCAAAATAATCCTATTAAGTAGGTCCAATAATTACAGATAATCTAGGGGAATGGACAAATACTAAGAACAAGTCAAATTCATCTGAAATATCCACTACCTTTGCAAAGTAAAATTATCTGCTCCTTTAAACAGATCAGACAAAATCTTGAAATCAGTTAGCAGGTACTTGAGCTAGTCCAGCTTTGAGAAGTGTGTGTGTGATTTATTCACCAGAAAACTCTCCCATAGAGCTTGCTCCCTCTTGGCACAGGAGTTCTTTTTCCTGCTTATCTGTAGTTTGAGGTAAAACATCTAATAGTTCTGAGAGATCTTCAGTATTATACTGTAATTGGAAGGTTGTTTCATTTGCAAATTGGCCAGTTTCTACATATGGTCCTTAATACCACACACCTGTAGTTACTTTCTGTGTGTTTGTTATTGTTGCAACCATATTTATATATTTTTCATTGAATTGCAAGTTCCTTAAGAACAGTGATGATATTTCTTAACTCTGTAGTAACCCACATGACTAGAAGTATTGTATTGAAGTGCTCTGTGCATAGTGAGCTGAGCATTTAATACATATTGGTTGACACACGTACTCAGGTGAAGTTTACTATAAATAGTCTTTCTTATTGCTCATAATAGTGTTAAAGGTATAACTCTGGAAATTATTTTTATTAAAAAAAATAATTAGCCAGCATTCCATCTTGAGTTTGGGTTCTAAATATGATTTTTGTCATTCAGATTGGTTAGAGACATTTCTTGGGTACCTGCTAATAAATCTTTGTTAATCAAAATAGAAGTAATGGTTCTTAGAACATTACTTCCAAATGTTCAAATGCAAAAAAAAATTGAACTCTTATTAACAATATGAAGAACATCCTAAAAACAGTAATTATTAGCTTAATGTAAAGGCCAAATTTAGGCCAGTTTATTTTAAGTTATAATAGATAAGTATAATAGATAATATTTACTGAGTGTACACTCTGTGCCAACCACTGTGTTAAATGCTACGTGCCTTATCTCATTTAATTTCAAAGCAACCCTATGGAGGAGGTATTATAATTACTCTTATTCTATAGACAAGGAAACTGAGGCTTAACAAGGTTAAATAACTAAACCTAGTAAGTGGCAGAGCTGAGATCTGAACCCAGGAGTTTGAACAGTGATTTTTTTTTATTATAATAGATGCTGTAAAATGCATATTATTAAATATAGTTCTATATTCAAGTGTTAGCTCACAGTTCCTTTAAAATGTGGAGCTAATGAATTATTCCAAAAAGAAACCTATTGGAAGGTCCCTGCAATTTCACTAAGGGGAAGTGTTCAGATACAGATGTGAATAATATTTCACTAAGGTATAACATTATTATCAGTGGTGGAATATTATGTGGGTGCAATCTAACTTGAACACGTATTAAAATAGGTTTATTATATCATTGAGTTAAACATGGGAAATATTTATTTCATTTCAAGTATGTTTTGTAGGGGGAAATGTAGAGGCAGGACTTAGTTAAATAGTTTTGAGGACACATGAAAAGTAATTTGAGAGAAATACTAACGTTTTTTGCAGTATTTTTTATGTATTTGAAAGTCTTTGTAAGATCCTCCATCTTTATTTCTAAGAGAGCCAGAAATTCTTTCCTGGCAAGTGATTAGACAGGTGACAAAACATTACAGATCTGGAGTGAACAAGTAATATCCCTCCAATTCTATGGGGCTATTGATACAACTTCTAGGAAGGCAAGTTTTTAAAAAGTCTGTATCCATAGAAATAAACACTGTAAATATATATCGTAGAAGTCAGTCCGAGCTGTTGCTGTTAAACTTCCCCCTTCCTTATTGGGAAGTAAAAAATCCACATGCTATTTCGTTATAGTAGACTCTTCTAGATAGTATCCCACTCATCTCAGTAAATTTATTTCTCTCATGAAACAGAGTGTTCCACTCCCAAAGAATATTTCATCTTGATTGGTGTATCACATTGTAATTCCCTAATTCCCTTTGTGTTACACCTTTACAAAAGTTATATTATTTTCTATATGATTTTGCATTGACATAATGCTTTGTATTTGATGTTTGTTAGCATTTATCCATTAAGAGCATAACTGATTTTTTAAAATGTTAAAGCTAGGTACAAGTTTTAGGTAAAAATTTTTAGAGTGTCAGAGGGTTAAATCATTTTGTTTTTGTCTTGAAGGACTTTGGATCAGCTATTGATATAATTAGGCCAGTGGTTTTCAATCCTGGTTGTACATTAAAACCACTCGGGGAAGTTAAAAACAAACAAGACGTACCCAAAACAAAAATAATGCCAAGACCTTATCACCTGCGATTCTGATTTAACTGGTCTTGGATGAGGCCCAGGCAAGAATATTTTTAGATAATTTTCTGACTGTTTCTAATGTGTGGCCAGGGTTGAGAGCCACAGGATTGGACTATCTATCTACTCTGTTCTCATCTCATCTTAGGCATTAAATATGCATTTAGTACTGCCATATTGTACAACTTTAGGGAACACCATTCATATTGTGTTTTATATGAATGGCACTTCCTCCGTGAGTAAATGGTTCCTTCTGGAGTGGCTATTGGTTGTATAAATAAGCTAATGGCTTCAGTAATTACTGATATAGGAATAACAGGGTTATTAATATAGAAATATACAATATGGCAGTTGCTCTCTATACATTCCTTTTCAGTTCCAATGTACAAATGACTGCCTTGACAATCACTTTCTATTTAAAATAGGTCAGATGTATGTAATGGCAAGACTGAGAAAAAGTCTGTATCTTACAGTAGCTGAGGATTCAAAATATCTTGAGAGAAATAATGGGAGTTGTGTATGAAATGAAATTTTGCATGGGGTTTCAAAACTGAGTGGGGAAGGGTCAGGTATAGCAGAAGAGCTTTTTTGTCATTAAGGAGCTTATCTTTTTAAAACAGAATTGGAAAATACCAGTGATTATAGAAAGAAATGCCTTATTAAATACTGTTAGAATAAAAAACACATGGTACAACTATGGAGCCTCTTGCTAACACGACAAACATATACTGCTAACTGTACTTAGGTTATTTACATTTTAATTAATCTTCAGTGATGTAAAATCACTGGGCTCTAACAACAGTTTGATTTCAAACCCGTTTATGAGGCTAAGATGAAATGTGGCTTTAGGCACTCTCAACACCATTGTGTATGCTTTATTGTGGTGAATATCAAAACAGCAGTTAATTATAGTAGTACCGTTTCTGTTCTTCACCTCATTATCTCTGTCTTGCGCTATTATTTTCTGTTGCTGCTGGCTATACAGCATCAGGCCTGGCACCAGTGAAGTGTGAACACAATGCCAGCACTGTGTTCAGCACAAGAATAGAAAGGCAGATGGCAGATTTTACTATTTATAGTTGGAGCCAATTTGCCTGAGGTGAGCCCTGCTGAAATGGTTCGTATCAAGAATATTTTCGTTTACCAAAGGGCTAAGGAAATGAAAGCCAAATAAAAAGCCTCAGTCTCCAGGACTCTGAGATCAAAACTTGCTATAGATAGGAAAGCAATTCCGAGTATTGATTAGATATTTATAAACTGGAAAGTTATATATTTTTCCCCCTATTCTCAAAGACTTCAGGTCAGCAGCATCCTTCATGGCAGAACTTGAGGAATTTATTGTTCAGTGAAGTTGTGCTGCCATAGCAACTGATGCAGAGTGAATTTTAATTATTAGGAATAAAATAGGTTTATGATAAGAACTAATTATTTAACACCATCAAATATATTATTTAAACTACAACTAGTTTTTACTTTCTCACTAATCATTTCTTGACTGCCATAGAAAAAACACAAAATAAATGCTTCACATTTGATTCTTTGTATTGTTTTTTTGAAAGATTCATTGTTCAAAACTCTGATAAATATTTTATATTATCAGTTAGCATGTTGAAAGAAATTTTGTATTCAAAATTAAAATAATGTGAATTATCTAGGCTTTCTTATTCTTTTTGTTTTTTTTTTTTTGAGGAGGACCAGCCCCTGAGCTAACATCCAATGTCAATCCTCCTCTTTTTTGTTGCTGAGGAAGACTGGCCCTGGGCTAACATTCGTGCCCATCTTCCTCTACTTTACATGGGACGCTGCCACAGCATGGCTTAACAAGTGGTGGGTTGGTGCGCGCCTGGGATCCGAACCGGCGAACCCCGGGCCGCTGCAGCGGAGCGCTAGCACTTAACCGCTTGCACCACTGGGCCGGCCCCTAGGCTTTCTTATTCTTTACGCATCTGATTTAAAAAGGATTTTGTTATCAAGAACACAATGAGTTGAACTAAAATAACCTATTAAAGAACTTAAGTGGTCCTGATCATCTGAAATATAGTTAGTAGTGAGATACTGATAATATTCAGATTCCATAGAAAATAAGGAATTTATATTTTTATTCAGTTGATTCAGTCGTGGTTATAAAAGAAAAATATTTTGATTGGATGTATTGGAATTTAGCAGATTAGTCATATTCTAAATTATGCCAAAACATCTGTCCATTTGATATCATGGTAAAAATATCTGTCATATGAGTTTATTGGTTTTATTTAGAGGAAATAATCAGTTGACTTAAATTTTCACTTTTCTATGGCTTGTACTTTGATAGACTGAAGGAGCTTATAGAAGGCTAGGTTTGGAAAGGGACAATTAGAATCTAAATTTAATTCCTTCTTTGTGAATTTTCTATTTATTTTTGAAATATAGCAAAAAAGTAAAATGGACTAGTTAGACATGGCAGATTAAACACAAGCTGATAGCTCAGGTTCTTCCCAAAGCCCCTCTAGAAGGAAAATAAAAAGGTTTTTATATAGATAAACTCACAAGGGCAAAGAAAATAGAGAGGAGATCCGTTATAAAATTTGGAAGCTGGAAAGCAGATCTATTAGTGCTAAGTCGACCTGAGAAAGCTCAATTATAAATTGGCAGTGAGGAAAACTGAGAAAACCCTGATTTACGTACCAAGATCTCATAATACTCAGGAAGTGGAAATGCTGGGTACTCCTGGAATTGGGAGTTAAAATGGGGTTAAAAACAGGAGAACTGATTTTAAAATCTATTTAAGAAACAGTTGGTTTCCAAGATCCAATGTTCATTACTGTATAGCTGGCTACAGTGCCTCTCTTACGTGGCAGAAGACTAAAGGCATACTTTCTGTAGAGGGTAAAATAAGGATACCAGGACTAGGAACACCACAAAACAGTAAAAGGCAGAAGGCAGATGGGTACTATGTTGAAATCAAGGGTAGTAAATGAAATTTTTGTGTGTTTAATGTTGACACTCCAGTCTTCTCTGTCAGCTCACAGAAAGTTGATAATCAGGCATATATTGTTGAGGCAAGAGACTGGAAGAATTTTCTCTAGGAACTCTAGGAAGTCCAAGAAAGAAATACTTACAGATATCTTAGGATTTCCTCAAAAAAATGGCTCACTCAGATGATCTTTCAGTGAGCACCACGGTCAACAAGCCCCATTCGTTCTACTGACCTTCCACTCAGTTTTTTAGTGCCCTATTCTTTTTTCCCCCAGCTTTATTGCGATACAGTTGACATATAATATTGTGTAAGTTTAAGATGTACAATGTGATGATTTGATACAGGTATATATTGTGATATAATTACCACAATAAGGTTAGCTAACACCTCCATCATGTCACATAATTACCTTTTTTTGTGTATGTGGTAAGAACATTTAAGATCTCTCTTAGCAGCTTTCAGGTATTTAATACGGTATTATTAACTGTAGTCACCATGCTGTATATTAGCTCTCCACAACTTATTCATTTTCTAACTGGAAGTTTGTACTCTTTGACCAATATCTCCCCATTTCCCCCACCTCCCAGCCTCTAGCAACTACCGTTCCACTCTCTACTTCTATGAGTTTTGGCTTTTTTAGATTTTGCATATAAGTGACATCATATAGTATTTGTCTTTCTCAGTCTGACTTATTTCACTTAGCATAATGCTCTCAAGGTCCATCCATGTTGTCTCAAATGGCAGGATTGCTATAATATTTCATTGTGTGTGTGTGTGTGTGTGTGTGTGTTGCATGTATCACATTTTCTTTATCCTTTCATCCTTCAGTGGACGCTGAGATTGATTCCATGTCTTGGCTATTGTGAATAATGCTGCAGTAATGTGGCAGTGAACGTGGGAGTGCAGATTTTCCTTCGAGGTAGTGATTTCGTTTCCTTTGGACATATACCCAGAAGTGGAATTGCTGGATCATATGGTAGTTGTATTTTTAATTTTTCAAGGAACTTCTATACTATGTTCTGTAGTGGTTGCACCAATTTACGTTCCCACCAACGGTGCACAAGGTGTCTCTTTTTCTGCACATCCTGGCCAGCACTTATTGTCTCTTGTCTTTTTGATAATAGCCATTGTAATAGATGATATCTCATTTTTTAATTAATTAATTAATTTATTTTTTTTGTGAGGATGTCTTTGGAAAAATGTCTGTTTAGGTCCTCCGCCCATTTTTTAAATGGTTTATTTGTTTTTTTTCTTTTTTTTTGGCTGTTGAGTTGTATGTGTTCCTTATACGTTTTGGATATTAACCCCTTTTCAGACGTGTGGTTTCCAAATATTTTTGCCCATTTTGTAGGTTGTCTTTTCATGTTGTTGATTTTTTCTTTTGCTGTGCAGAAGCTTTATTTTAATGTGTCATACTTGTTTATTTTTTCTTTTTTTGCTTGTGCTTTTGGTGTCATATCCAAAAAATCTTTGCCAAGAACAATGTCAAGGAGATTTACGACTGTGTTTTCTTCTAGGAGTTTTATAGTTTTGAGTCTTAACATTTAAGTCTTTAATCCATTTTGAGTTAGTTTTTGTGAGTGGTATACGATAGATAGGGGTCTGATTTCATTCTTTTGCATGCGAATATCCAGTTTTCCCAGCACCATTTATTGAAGAGACTGTCTTCCCCATTGAGTATTCTTGGCTCCCTTGTGAGATATTAGTTGACCATAAATGCATGGGTTTACTTCTGGGCTCTTGCTTCTGTTCTGTTGGTCTGTGTGTCTGTTTTTATGCTAGTACAATACTATTTTGATTACTATAGCTTCATAATATAGTTTGAAATCAGGAAATGTGATTCCTCCAGCTTTGTTCTTCTTTCTCAGGATTGCTTTGCCTATTTGGGGTCTTCTGTGGTTCCATACAAATTTTAGGATTATTTTTTCTATTTCTATGAAAAATGCTCTTGGAATTTTGATAGAAATTGCATTGAATCTGTAGATGGCTTCAGGTAGTATGGACAGTTTAACAACAGTATTAATTCTTCTGATCCATGAATATGGAATATTTTTCCATTTATTTGTGTCTTTGTCAATTTTTTTCATTGATGTTTTGTACTTTTCAGTGTATAGATCTTTCACTTCCTTGGTTAAATTTATTCCTAAGTATTTTATTGTTTTCAATGTGATTGTAAATGGGATTTTCTTTATTTCTTTTTCAGATAATTCATTGTTAGTGTATAATCAGTGCAACTGATTTTTGTATGTTGATTTTGTATCCTGCAACGTTACTGAATTTGTTTATGAATTCTAACAGTGTTTTAGTGAATTCTTTAGGATTTTCGATATATAAGATCATGTCATCTGCAAACAGAGACAATTTTACTTCTTACTTTCTGATTTGGATGCTTTTTATTTTTTTTTCTTGCCTAATTGCTCTGGCTAGGACTTCCAGTAATATATTGAATAGGAGTATTGAGACTGCACACCCTTATTTTGTTCCTGATCTTAGAGGAAAATATTTCAACCTTTCATTATTGGTATGATTTTAGCTGTGGGTTTGTCATGTATGGCCTTTATTATGTTGCGGTACATTCCTTCTGTATACAATTTGTTGACAGTTTTTATCATGAAAGGATGTTGAATTTTCTCAAGTGCTTTTTCTACATCTATTGAGAGAGAATATGATTTTTATCTTTCATTTTGTTAACATGATGTAGCACATTGATTGATTTGCATGTGTGGAACCATCCTTGCATCCCAGGGTAAATTCCTCTTGGTCATGGTGTATTCTTTTAATGTGCTGTTGAATTAGTTTTTCTAGTATCTTGTTGACAATTTTTGCATCTGTATTTATCTATTGGCCTGTAGTTTTCTTTTCTCATAGCGTCCTTGTCTGGCTTTGGTGTCAGGGTAATGCTGGACTTGTAATATGAGTTTGGGAGTGTGCCCTCCTTTTCAATTTTTTAGAAGAGTTTGAGAAAGATTGGTATTAATTCTTCTTTAATGTTTTGTAGAATTTACCAGTCAAGCCATCTGGTCATAGACTTTTCTTTGTTGGGAGGTTTTTGATTACTGATTCAATCTCCTTACTCATTATTGGTCTGTTCAGATATTCTATTTCTTCATGATTCAATCTTGGTAGGTTGTAAGTTTCTAGGAATTCATTTTTTCTAGGTTATCCAATTTATTGGCATTTAATTGTTCATAATAGTCTCTTAGAATCCTTTATATTTCTGTGGTACCAGTTGTAATATCTTCTCCTTCATTTCTGATTTTATTTATCTGAGAGTTGTCTCTTTTTTTCTCAGTAAGTCTAGCTAAAGGTTTGTCAATTTTATTTTTTCAAAGAACCAATTCATAGTTTTCTTAATCTTTTCTCTTGTTTTTCTATTCTCTATTTCATTTATTTATACTCTGATCTTTGTTATTTTCTTCCTTCTGCTAACTTGGGTTTAGTTTGTTCTTCCTTTTCTGGCTCCTTGAGGAGTAAAATTAGGTTGTTAATTTGAGATCTTTCTTTTCCTTAATTGTAGGCATTTATCACTATAAATGTTCCTTTTATATATGTACTGCCTCTCATAAGTTTTGGTATATTGTATTTCCATTTTAATTTGTTTCAGTATATTTTTTGATTTCCCTTTTGATTTCTTCTTTGACCCATTGGTGTTGTTTAGTTTTCACGTATTTGTGAATTTTCCAGCTTTCCTCCTGTTATCAATTTCCACTTTCATACTATTGTAGTTGGAAAAGATACTTGGTATGATTTCCAGCTTCTTAAATTTGCTAAGACTTGTTTTATTACCTAATGTGATCTCTCCTGGAGACTGTTCCTTGTGCATTTGAAAAGAATGTGTATTCTGCGGCTGTTGGATGGAATGTTCTGTAAACATCTATTAGGTCCATTTGGTCTAAAGTGTAGTATAAGTCCAGTGTTTCCTTATTGATTTTCTGTGTTGGATGATCTGGCAGTTGTTGAAAGCGGGCTATTAAAGTTCGCAACTATCGTTATATTTTTATTTACTTCTCCTTTCAGATCTGTTAGTATTTACTTAATATATTTAGATGCTTCTCTGATGTTGAGTGCATATTTACAATTTATATCTTCTTGATAAATTGACCCCTTTATCCTTATATAAGGAACTATGTCTCTTGTTATAGTTTTTTATTTAAAGTCTATCTTTTCGAGACTTATCTATATATAGACTTTCTATATGTAGCTACCTCTGAGACCCCTGCTTTCTTTTGGTTTCCATTGCATGAAATATCTTTTTCCATCCCTTCACTTTGAGCCTGTGTGTGTCCTTAAAGCTGAAGTGAATCTTCTGTAGGCAGCATATAGTTGGGTCTTTTTTTTTAATAACCATTGAGCCACTCTATACCTTTTAATTGGAGAATTTAATTCATTTAAGGACTTACTGATACCATCTTCTTAATTGTTTCCTGGCTGTTTTGTAGTTCCCTTGTTCCTTTCTTCCTCTGTTGCTGTCCTCCTTTGTGAATTGATGATTTTCTGTAGTGGTATGCTTTGATTTCCTTCTCTTTATCTTTTGTGTATCTCCTGTAGATTTTTGCTTTGTGGTTACCATGAAGCATATGTAAAACATCTTGTAGATATAACAGTCTATTTTAAGCTGATTACAACTTAACTTCAATCCCATACAAAAGCTCTACCCTTTAACCCCTTCCTCCTACATTTTATGTTCTTGATGTCACAATTTACATCTTTTTATGTTGTGTATCCATTAACAATTATTGTAAATAGTTATTTTTATTACTTCTGTCCATTAACCTTTATACTAGAATTAAGTTGTTAACACCTACCATATTAGCATAGTAGAGTATTCTGAATTTGACTATATACTTACCTTTACCAGTGTGTCTTATACTTTCATATGTTTTCATGTTACTGATTACCATCCTTTCATTTCATCTCTCAGCTTTTGTTTAGTTGAGAAAGTCTTTAACTCGCCTTCATTTCTGAAGGACAACTTTGCAGAGTAAAGTATTCTTGATTGGCAATTTTTTTTTTTTTTAACACTTTGAATATATCATCCCAGTCTCTCCTGGCCTGCAAAGTTTCTGCTGAGAAATCTGCTCATAGCCTTGAGTTCCCTTGTATGTGAGAAAATTTTTTTCCTCTTGCTTCTTTAAAAATTCTCTCTTTGTCTTTGATTTTAGAGAGTTTTATTATAATTATGTCTTAGAGAAGATTATTTTGGGTTGAAATTTTAGGAGGAACCTATAAACTTCAGAAACTTAGATGTCCATATCTCTCCTCAGATTTGGGAAATTCTCAGCCATTATTTCTTTAAATAAGATTTCCTGCCCTTTCTCTCTCTCTTCTCCTTCTGGGATTCCAGTGATACATAAATTGTTTCTTTTAATGGTATCCCATAGTTCACACAGTCTTTCTTCACTCTTTTTCATTCTTCTCCTCTGGCTGAAGAATTTCAAATGACCTGTCTTCTGTTTCACAGATTCTTTCTTCTGCTTGTTACATTCTGATGTTGATGCTGTCTATTGCCTTTTTTCATTTCATTCATTGTATTCTTCAGCTCCAGAATTTCTGTTTTGTTCTTTTTATGATTTCTATTTTTCTGTTCCAGTTTTTATTTTGTTTGTGTATTGTCTTCCTAATTTTGTTGGATTATCTTTCTTTGTTTTCTTATAGCTCATGGAGCTTCCTTAAAACAACTATTTTCAATTCTTTATTAGGAAAATCGCAGATCTCTATTTCTTTAAGGTTGGTTACTGGAAAATAATTGTATTTCTTTGGTGGTGTCGTGTTTCCTTGTTTTTTTTCATGTTCCTTGAAGTGTTGCTTTGCCGTCTTCACATTTGAAGATGTAGTCACCTCCTCCAATCTTTACTTACTGGCTTCAAGAGAGAAATATCTTCTGTCAGCCATGTTAGGGGTTCTGAGGCTTTCTCAGACCTTTTCTAGGGATACGCTTGCTTCACACTTTTTGTTCCCTCTTATGGGGGAATTCTTAAGCTTGTATGACTTCTCTTGATCCTACAAAGCCAGACTGGGTGCTGACAGCCTCCCATTTGCTTACTTTCTCTAGAGTGGTGCTGAGTATACCATAAGTTTGTTTCATTTTTCTTAGTTCTTCTGAGTTGGACTGGTTTTCTTTGCATGCTCAATAGCAGTCTACAAAGGCTTGCTCTTGGGGTGTGCACATGGAGCCAGCAATGAGGTGGGGGTATGTGTGGGTGAGGTATGCTGAGTATTTGGGGTGCCTAATGGGGCCCTATTGGGGGGATCTGCAGGTGAGGCATCGCAGCAGCTCATGGACAAGCTTCCTGATAGAATCTGTGATGAGGTTAGTAGGATCCATGTCCCTTTAATGCCCTCCAAGAACCTCAGCTGCTATTTTGCCAGCTGTTTCCCACTCCCCAGTCACATAGCACACTTCAGTGTTCTGGATGGTGCAAGAAAGAAGTGGGTTTTTCTGGAAGTGTCCTGCACAGCTGGGGAAGCCAGTACCTTACTCTTAAATATGAGCATACAGCCAAATATCATTAGGCATTGGAAGGAAGCATTTGAGGTTAAAAAACAAAAAGACCAAAACAAATAGATAAAAGCCAGTTGGAGAACACAGAGAATGTGCAGGGAGAAAAAAAAACATAAAAAATAAAATATCATGAGAGATAAGAGACAATAAAAGAGACAAAAGCAATATATTTATACACACACATATGTGTCCTGTAAGTAGGAACATTCAGGGAATTATAATGAGCTGGTAGAAATTAAAAAAAACAGCAAAATTTTTAAAAATTGAAAAAAGATTGGGAAATGAAGTTGAGGAAGTCTCCCAGTAAAAAAAAAAAAAGACACAAATACAGAGAGAGAGGAAATAGAATAGATAATTTAATAAAATTAGATTATAGCATTAAAAAGAACAAACTTGCCACATAAAAGATGAGTAAATCTGAAAACACAAGTATTGAGTGAAAGAAACCACTCACAAAGGAGGATATAGTGCATGCTTCCATTTATATGAATTTTAATAAGAACAATCAAAACTATGGTCATGGTCAGAATAGTGGCTACCTATCAGGTGTGGGTATAACACAGGGAAGTGTATTGCTATGAATGTGGTTTCCCAAGGTGTTTACACATGTAAAAATTCTTTGAGCTGTATATTTAAGTTTGATGTACTTTACTGTATAAGTTATTAACTCCATAAAAACATAGAGAAAAAATATTAGAGAATCAGTCGAAAAGGCCCAACATTTGAACAGTAAGAGTTCTAGGAGATAAAAATAGAGTGTAGGAAATAAAAGAAATAATTCAAGAATGGTTTCTGGTACTGAGGACATGAGTTTCCAGAATGAAAGAGCATACCAAGTATTCAGCATATTGGATAAAAATAGACAGATGCCAAGATGTATTATTGGGTATTTGTGGACTCCTAAACACAAAAGGACCTATAAGCTTCCAGGGAGAAAAAATAGGTTTTGTTCTTCTCAATAGCAGAACTGGAAGCTAGAAGGCAATGGAACAACACCTTCAAATATGTAAGGGATAATTAATTCCAACCTAGAATTCTATACTCAGCAGCATTACCAAATATGAACATAGATTAAAGACATTTTTAGGTTGTGCTAGGTCTCCATTCATCCTTTCTCAAGAAACTACTGTGAAATGTTCATCACAAAAATAGGAGAGAAAACAAAAAAAGAGAAAGACAAGATGTATCAAATAGACAATCTACCATGAGAGAAGTGCAGAGAACCGTCAGGGTGAGGGAAAGGAGAATTTGGACCTGACAGGTGCATAGGAGACCTGTTGAGCAACTGTTTCAGATCAGAATTCAGAAGGATCTAGGGACATATTTTTTTCAAGACGATGAAGTTGATAGAATATTCAGAGTGTTTGAATCTATGAGAGGAGATTTACAAAATTAGGGAGAGTTTTGGGTACCTAGAAAACTAAGCAAACAAAGAAACAAGATAACTGTGAACTCTGGGATTGGGAGAAACAATGTGGAAAAACAAAAAGAAAAAGAATATTAGTGTATTACATGTTCCAACTATGAATAGCTTATGTAGCTACATAACTCTAATAGAAATGTCCCATCCAGATGGTGTATTGCAGACAACAGAATACTACGAAGCAGCAAAAAGGAGTGAATCACAAATATAGCCCTTGTCAATGCAAAATAACCAATAACCATTCTATAGATAAGAGAAATAAGGTGAAGTTTACTTGAGCCAGAGTGAGGATTATAACCCGGGAAGGCCTTAGAAAGCATTCCAGAGAAGCATGGTTTTCAGTACAGTCTTATATCTTTTTAGAACAAAGAACATACATTAAATACACCCAGGGTACATTTTCATCAAAATTTCAGAAGGTATTCAGTTGCACATTAGCGGGTCAACATGATTGTGATGCCAGGAAAGGGACTAATCCAGGTGTTACCAATAGGGCATTGGAAGGGAAGCATGCTTAACTTTCATGGTTAAGCAGATGTGCAATGTATGTTTGATAGGCCATTAAGTCAGGCTTTTTACTTAAAGCTGAATCGGTTTTGAACCCAAATAGTTAACCCATATGCCTTAATATGTGAGAATCTCTTGTCACCCTCAACACGAGTACCAAAAATGTCATGTGGAGTGAGAAAAGCAAGCTGAGGAATATACATCACTTGATACTGTTTTTGTCATGTCATTATGAGATGTGTCTAAAAACTCATAAAAAACTATTGAGAATAGTGTGATAAATATTCATATATCCACAACTGAGCTTAAGAAGTAAATGTTACAAATATAATGGAAGCCCCCTGTGTACTCTCTGGTAGCATCCCTCTTCCTCTTTGCCTGAAGGCATCCACTATTTAGAAGTTTGCATTTATCATTCCTATGTATGTCTTTATACTATATATATCCCTATACTATATATATATAATATATATATCACCAAACAACATTTAGCAAGTTGAATAATTTTAAACTTTGTGCAAATGGTGGTATACTTTGCTTTTTTTAGCTCAACGCTAATAAACTATTGTAATATATTCATATAATGGCAACAGCAGTTAAACTAGAGCTAATAAAATAGACAAATATTGAAGATAATATGAGGAGCCTGCCTGTTTTTATGAGAGCTTTTCAGTATTCTAACTTGTTGCTTACATTTCAGTATGCTGATTTGTTTCTTGAAACATACATTTCATATAAATGTTCCATTTCTAAAACTTTATTTTTGATTGGGAGTTAAACATAATGAACTGCCTTAACTCCTAGTCATATTAGTTCACTAATATCCTAGTAATTGTCAAAGATACCATGTTTTCTACTCAGTAGCTTATTACCAGGGAGTTTGTAACAAACTGGTGTAATTTGATTCATTGAGGTCATGCTCACACCATGGTAAAAAGCTGAAAGGAGGTATAGTTTATATCTGTTTTTTTAAAGGAAATCATACAAGTTTTGAATACCACAGTTTAGTTTGATACCATACGTGTTATGGACTGCATGTTTGTGTTGGCCCAAAATTCCTGTGTTGAAACTGTAACCCCCAATAGGATGGTAATAGGAGGTAGGGTTTTTGGGAGGTAATTAGGTCATGAGGGTGGAGCTCCCATGATGAGATTAGTGTCCTCATAAGAGGAAGAGAGCTAGCCCCTCCCGCCCCCAAGTGGGAAATAATGAGAAGATAGCTGTCTGTAAACCAAGAAGAGAGCCCTCACCACAACCTGACCATGCTGGTACCCTAATCTTGGACTTCAGCCTCCAAAACTGTAAGAAATAAATGTTTGTTCTTTAAGCCACCCAGTCTGTGGTAATTTGTTACAGCAGCCCGAGCTAAGACAATAAGGTTAATTATTGTTTAGTGTTCTCTGTCTGTTGTATTTTCGACAATTTGCCTGCATCTTTTAGGTATAGCTGTAAACAGTTTTCTTTTTTGGAATGTTATCAGTTAAAAGATAACTATTAAAGTTAAAAAAAGAAAGAATTTATCTTATTTCCTAAAAGCAGTAAAGATCAGGATCTTAAAGATTAAAGCAAACCTTTTGCAAGGATGATGGATAAAGGGAGTGGATATAAACCTTAGATTATTTATTTCAGAAGTTTCTGAGCTGTAAGTTTGGTTGGTCATTTCTCTCATAAGTGCTCTTAGGAAAAGCCTCAAGAAATAACTAGGAATCATTTATTTACTTGGAAGAGAGGAAAGGGTTTCTCTAAAGCAGTGTTCTCAAAGTTTGGTGTTGATCAGAATCACTTGGAGAGCTTATTAAAGCACAGATTGCTGGGCCACACCCCCAGGGTTTCTTATTCAGTCCGAATGGGGTAGGGCCTGAGATTTGGCATTTTTTACTAAGTTACAGGGAGACACTTCTCAGGAGCTTGATATGTGTATCAAGAGAGCACCCTGAGCTGCCAAGTGTCGTAGTAGCAATTAAAGCAACAAGCCCAAAATGAGAGAGTTAAGGCTTTAATAGCTTACTACTTTGGTATAAGGAAGAGTCTAAAAATAGAGGAAATGCTGACGCCCCCTTTTCCCCCATGGAAGGGCACACTGGTTGAAGCTCAGGTAGATGAGCACAGATGTGTGGGTGGTCTCACTGCTGAGGGAGGCCTGAACAAAAGGCTCCAGATGGAGTCTGGGGAGGGTGAGGGCAAGGCCTAGGAGTGGAAAAGTACTGAGTAGTGGGGAAAAGTGTCTTCGAGGTGTCCTGTTGTGTCCCCCTGCCACCCCCCACCCCCACCCCCTGAGATCTAGGAATTAAATAGGGGAAAGAGCATGATTGGCCAGGGGCCCTGAGTCCGTGACTGCAGCTCCTTTTAGAGACTGCAATGCTTTGCCTGTGCGCCAAGTCTAGTGTTGGGAGTGCAGCTTTCCCCATAAGGTTTGCCTAGTGAAGCCTTTGTAATTGCCTTTGGTCAGGCCTGAAAAATCACACGTAGATTTTTAACCAGGAGCCAGAGTCCTCAATGCTGATGTCAGCTAGGGAACCATGCTTTGAGAACCACTGGTCTAAATTCTAAACTATAGCGGTACTCGTTCATCTGCCACTCACCAGCTCATGCCTATTTAAGACATTCATCACATTGAACGTCACATTTTCAAAATAATACTTATGTATCATTTTAAGACAGCTTTCAACCGTCTGTTGACTAGTAAATGTTAGCTTTGCCACTAGGTAATATAAAATGTTTATAGTGTGATTAGATGCTAAACCTTACTGTAATTGAAATTATATGTAAACTCCCAGAGTTGAAAACTATAGTGGTTTGGATTCCAATTTGTAAAGCCGTGGTCCTCTGCCTTAAATATAGTTTTTGTGTCATAACAAATAGCGTAGTGGTTAAAAGTTCAGGCTTTGAAGCTAGACTTCCTGAGTTTCTGGCATGACTTTGCCTCTTTCTAGTTCTGACTTCCAACACGTTATTTAACTTCACTGAGTTTCAGTTTCTTCATCTATAAAATGGGAATAATAATAGCACCTACTTCATTGGGTTGTTCTGAGGATTATTACATGTAAAGTATAAAGAACAGCGTCTGGCTCATGGTAAACACACAATTAACATTAATGACCATTGTTAAAATTACCATTACCATCAATATCTTTCCCCTTGTGAGGACTTTTATGTCACATTAAGTATTTTATTTCCTAAAAAAAATGAATCATTTGCCATAAACAGATACTTCCTTACTTCTTTTTTCCTATTTTTTTTTCAAACAGCTACTAGCCATACTGAGGTGAACTGTGTATAATATTTAAACTTTTGCGGTATTATTAATTACTAGGACACACAATTGGATTCTGTAATTATAAGGTAAAGAATAAAATCTAGGTACGTTAGCTGTTTAGATGTGAAGGTGACTGGTGGTTTTTAAATTACAATTTGTTTCAAGGTATGTATGCCATGTTATATCTTTTACTTTCTTTTCTCAGTACACTAGGACAAAATAATTTTTGAAATGGTTTTCAAAGTTTTTTTTTCCTATAATTTTGGTATATTGCATTATAATGCACATATGTAAAGGATTTACAATAAAATTTAAATAAATAATAATCTGAAAATAAATTAATTTATAAATTTATAAATTAATTTATAAATAAATAAAATTTAAATAAAAATAAATGTTTAAAATAAAAAGCAGTTCTTTTTATTTTTAATAAAAATATGATTGTCTTTAATTAATTTAATTGCAAAAGTTTTGTTTTTTGGTACCCTTACCCAAGTATAACTCTTTGTATATTCTCTTTTGAATATAGTAAGTTTTTTGCTTTATCATTGTGGGGCCCATATGTATGAACCTTTCTGCCATGGTCAGAGACCTTAATATTCCAGAGAGATGAAAACAAATGAATTTGGGGTAAGGACGTTTCTGTTTCAATAGATAAAGCTTTTGGGACTCTTAATAAGATTCTATAAGTATTCAAATCAAAAAGGTGGAGACAATGACTAGAGTATCTTAAAATCAAAAGTACAGTGAAATGGGGGGCCAGCCCGGTGGCGTAGTGGTTAAATTCGTGTGCTCTGCCTAGGCGACCCAGGGTTGGCATGTTCAGATCCCGGGTGCAGACCGTTGCACCGCTTATCAAGCCATGCTGTGGTAGTGTCCCATATAAAGTAGAGGGAGCTGGGCACAGATGTTAACCCAGGGGTGGTCTTCCTCCGGCAAAAGAGGAGGATGGGCAGTGGATGTTAGTTCAAGGCTAATCTTCCACACACACACACACACGCAAATATAATGAAATGGAATGCAATTATTGTTGTCAAGAAAACTTCAAGAGACAAAAAGAAGATGTAAATATGTGTATCAAGAAGAAAACTAAATAGTGATAACTATAATTAGTTAAACTGTACAAAGAAAAGGAGGAAGAAGCAATAAAACACTTAATGAGACCTAGTAGAGGAATTAAGAAAGCGATTTAATGCCTAAACATTGAGGAAAAGTAAAATCAAGGGAACATAGGCCTATTGATATATAAGAAGTAGGATTGAGGATGGTTAAAATGTGAAGTCCTAAGATTCTTTTTCTGACCTGTCTTTTTTTTTTTAAATGAACTCAGTTGTAGGGAAAGAAAAAGTAATAAAACTTTGAATGTTGTTAGATTTAAAAAAGCAAGAAAATTAAAACTGTTATTATTAGGTACAGATTATTGGGGATTTCAAACAGAGGTTTACAACCTGTGGGCCTAATATGGTCCTCTGCCTGCTTTTTGTATGGCCTGAAAACGAAGAATGGTTTTTTACGTTTTAAATGGTGGGAAAATGTCAAAAGAAGAATAATGTTTCATGACATGAGAAAATTACATGAAATTCAAATTTCACTGTCCATAAATAAATTTTTAATGGAGCACAGCAACGCTCATGCATTTGCTGTTGTTTAGGCTGCTTTTGTACAAAAGGACAGAGTAAGTAGATGCAAAAGATACAATAAGGCCCACAAAGATTAAAATATTTATTATCTGGCCCATTTCAGAAAAGCTTTGCAGATTAGTGTTTTTACTCATTGGTACTCTTTTCGGCTTCTGAATATCCCCTGTGCTTTCCTGCTCTTCCGCACGCCAGTGTCTTTACTGTTGAAGTTCTCTTGACTGTCTCCATCCATCAAAATACTGCCTGTTTTAAGACCCGGTTCAGATGCCTGACCTCCACGTGAACGTAATTTCCTCCCTCAGAACTTGATTTGTAGTTTTCTTTAAATACTTTTAATATGCAACTTTCCATCATGAATGTTTGTGAACCTACATTATATTCACGTTTGAATTCCTCATAATACATGAGTAGAGTCAGAGGAGAGGTGGGTAACAGAACTAATATTTAAGTGCTTATTTTCGGATAGTTTACTAGCATCTTTACATGTGTTTTCCTTTGTTTTATTGTACCTAATAGACACTTAAATATTTTTAAAAAGTAAATTAATAAAATATATATGATTTCGCCTGTCAGTCAGTTAACAACATCTTTTAAAAATCTAGTCAGTGGCAGAATGTCATTAATTTATTAGCAAATCAAAATGTCAATGCTCTATAAATAAATTATGTTTAGCCCTGGAATTTATTTTTGTTATTTCCTTGTCAATATGAATTCTCTTTTCTTTAGGAAATTTACTTCCCCCAAATAAGGACTGTCCAATTTTCAATTTTTACCCTGCTTAACTTTTTCCTGCAACTTTTTTCCCTTGAAAAAAAGAAAGCTCCTGGGGCCGGCCCCGTGGCTTAGCGGTTAAGTGTGCGGGGCTTAGCCGTTAAGTGTGCGCTCTCTGCTGCTGGCGGCCCAGGTTCGGATCCCGGCTGCGCACCAACGCACCGCTTCTCCGGCCATGTTGAGGCCGAGTCCCATATACAGCAACTAGAAGGATGTGCAACTATGACATACAACTATCTACTGGGACTTTGGGGAGAAAAATAAATAAATAAGGTTTAAAGCAAACACCAAATTATATCCCTCAATTCAAGGAAACTTGAGATACATCATCAATTTGTATTGGAAATCTGTTTAGTGGATGACATTATCTACAACACACCTGTGAGAAGGTGGCATTAAATGAGAAAAAAAAAAAAGAAAAAGAAAAAGAAAGCTCCTTGCTGCTTTTAGACTAATGCAAAGCATTAAGTTAAGCAGGTTTGTTCTAATTTAAATTGCTACCCAGGGCCAGCCCCGTGGCTTAGCGGTTAAGTGCGCGGGCTCCGCTGCTGGCGGCCCGGGTTCGGATCCAGGGCGCGCACCCACGCACCACTTCTCCGACCATGCTGAGGCCGAGTCCCACATACAGCAACTAGAAGGCTGTGCAACTATGACATACAACTATCTACTGGGGCTTTGGGGGAAAAAAAAAATTGCTACCCAGAGCACATCTGATAGTAAAGTGGATTTTATCCTCAGGTAGATTTTGGGCTATGTGCAAAGTTTTAAGTGAGTGCAGTGGGGGTGATTGAGTATAATATTTTGTTGTTAACTGTTAGTTGAGGGACTGACTTGTCATCAAAGTACTTAAATAGTGCCATGAGTATAATCTGCTTGAAAGCAACATTTGCCTGACCTATTTGTAATTGTTGTAGTTGATTGCTATAACAAATAAATTAGTCAATTTTAACTAAATTGATAGTTTAAATTTAAAAAACTAGGAATAGATCCTAGTGCAATAATTATAATACTTAAGCTTTGATGATTTAGAAAAATAAAGATAACCTAACTTAATTTTTAGAAATGGAATTATTGTGTCAGTAAGCCAAAAGAAATTTTGCTCAGCAGAAGAGGATGTTTTTGGTTATTGCCTTTAGCGTGATCCTAGATTTGTATTCATGGTAATTTAATTGATGTGACTTTTCCTGTTTAATATTTTATGAATATTTTTGTTGTTCTATATATGTGATCTCAGGAACTCAATGGAAGCCTGTAATATAAATATGAAAACCAATTTCACTGACAATGCCATGTGGATTTTTTCTGTACAGTTGCAGGAATACATTCAGGTAATGTCAGCATTTCTCCTTTTAGGAGTGGTATAAGGTGCTTTACATACGTTGTCTCCCAGTTTTTCCTACAGCTGCTTTTTTTTTTAAACCTTCCAGTAGTATGTGAAATACTAGGCTTAGAGAGAAGTTAAGTGATTTGCCCAGCTGGGGCTTTACACCTAGGTCTCTCTTCTTTCTACTGGCAAACAGGAAACTAGATATTTGGCATTGTAGTCTTTAAAACTGTGTAATTCTCTATTAGCCTATTTGGAGTTGGGATCCTGTAATTTCAAATTTTAATACTGCTGTCATTTGTTTAGAAGGAACTAGATTCAATAAGTGGCAAATACTTACTAAGCAAGCATCTAAGACAAAGTTGACACATAAAATAGAGGACTCTTATTTGAATTTCAGATGAACAACCCATAAATTTTTAGTATACATATGTCCCAAATGTTGCATGGGACATACATACACTAAAAAATTAATCATTGTTTATTTGAAATGCGAATTTAACAGGATGTCCTGTATTTTAATTTGCTAAATTTGCCAACCTTAATCTAAAAGATGAGCTTTGGGCAAGTTCACAGGAGGCCATTCATCATCAAAGAGTACTGTTAATCACTTGAACATTGAACAAATATGGCCCTGCCTGTGTTTTTTTTGTGTGTGTGTGTGTGAGGAAGATTGGCCCTGGGCTAACATCTGTTGCCAATCTTCCTCTTTCTTGCTTGAGGAAGATTGTTCCTGAGCTAACATCCGTGCCAATCTTTGTTTTGTATGTGGGATGCTGCCACAGCATGGCTTGATGAGTGGTGCGTAGGTCCACACCCAGGATCTGAACCCGCAAACCCCAGGCCACTGAAGTGGAGTGCACGAACTTAACCACTATGCCACTGTGCCAGCCCCCCTGCCTGCTTTTTTTTGATCTATGGTATAGTCTTTTTCTTTCTCTCCTCTTTACCAACTATAATTCTTTATATTATATGTAATAATTATTATATATTATAATTATATATTTATTCTTTATAAATAAATACTTTATATATTACATATAAATACATTTTTGTATATGAATATATGTATATACATGTCTATAAACTATGTCTCTCTTTCTCTCTCTCTCTCTCTCTCTATATATATATATATTTTTTTGGTGAGCAAGATTGGCCCTGAGCTAACATCTGCCAATCCTCCTCATTTTTTTGCTAAGGAAGACTGGCCCTGGGCTAACATCCATGCCCATCTTCCTCCACTTTATACGGGACGCCGGCTACAGCATGGCCTGGCAAGTGGTGCGTCAGTGGTCAGTGCATGCCCGGGATCTGAACTGGCGAACCCCAGGCTGCCGCAGCGGAGTGTGTGCACTTAACCGCTTGCGCCACCAGGCCGCCCCCATATATATTTTTTTTAATCAGTCTCCCCAAATATGATTCTTTTCCTTTCTGGCTTCATACGTGTTATAAGCCATCTATTTGTATAAACTATCATTCCACATCCTACTTCCCACCAAGCATAGCCTTTATTAGAACCCAATTGTTTCCCCGAACTTGTGTGGGAAGAAAAGGTGCTAGTGTGTTCCAACTCCTGAATTTTATGCCAAGATTGTGTTTTTAAATGTTTCTATATATGGTATCAGAAATAAGCAAGAATGAATTGGTTACTTAAATATTTCCAAACAAACTTCTGATTTCATGGGGTCATTTTGGGATGAAAGAAAATAATTGACCATTGTAGATATAAGTAGGAAATTGAAAGATTAGATTATGAGCCTTAACAAAATGAAAGTAAAAAATGAAATTAAGGAGGTTAAAGCCAAAAATACACGATACACACAAAATAATTATCTCTATAACTTTATAGTGCCTATCAGAATTATATTTGAGACTTTTGACCAGAATGCAACAAGAGCACACAATGTTGTTAGGAAAAAGATGGGTACATCAGTATAATCTGGAGAGTAAAAGTCAAAATGCTTACTTTTGTGATTAATGTGGAAACAGACAAAGCATTGGTCATGGGTGCTGGTGTACTAATTAGGTATTTGATCCTAAAGTTAGACTGAGACAATTCTAAGGAAGGTTAATTAGCTTTCTTTTTCCTTTTTTTTTTTTGCACTTGTGTAGAAGTAGAGGTTTTTATTTGTGATGAAGTTTAGAGTGTGTGTGAATTTGTTTTTTCTCTACAGAGCTTTTATTTTCACTTAGATTTAAACAGTGCTTGATTCTGGTGTCTAGAATTGGATTTTATTAAAGATTAAATTTTTAAAAGTTAAAAGGAAATAGGCATAAACACACACAAAGAAATGGGTATACATTCATTCTGTGTGTAGAATTCAATTTATTCAATTTTGTTAGTCTCCTTGGATATATGTGTGTGTGTGAAGGAAAATGAAATTCAAAGGTTTTGAAATGTCTTAGTTGTGTCCCTTGCTTTTAGGAGATTGTAACCTTTATGTGTTCCAGCATATTGAGTTTTTCTGTTAAAATGGGGTCATGATTCTAAGTGTTGAAGTTTTCATGCTTGTTATGTAAAATTATGCTTAGACGTTGCTTCTTTCCTTGGGGACTTTGGAACTTTAAAGTGCCACTTTCCTGATGTGAATGGTGTTCACTCTACAAACCCCTACTGTTGTAGTTAGCACTATTCTAGTTTACTAGACCTTGAATTTTCTAAATTAATATTTGTGTTTCTTCTTATGGGATGTGATGTTTACCACTCCTTTCCTGCATTGCACAGTTCAAAATTAAAATAAAATCAAGCAAAATTTCTGATAACCTCATTTAATACATATTTTTAGGTTTTTCAGGATTGTACCCAGTTTTCTTTTTTGGTGAGGAAGATTGGCCCTGAGCTAACGTCTGTGCCAATCTTCCTCCACTTTTGTATGTGGGATGCCACCACAGCATGGCTTGTTGAGCCGTGTGTAGGTCTGTGCCCGGGATCGGAACCCACAAACCCAGGCCACCGAAGCGGAGTGTGTGAACTTAACCACTATGCCACTGGGCCGACACCGCCCTCCCCACCCCGATCATTTTTTAAAGGAAATTTCCTCTTCATATCTCAAGATTTCGGGATGGTCCAGGAGGCCCAGAACTTGCAGGTCTAGACTCAGAGAACTGCATGCTCTGCACATTATAGGTACTCAATCAGCAACAACTGCTTGTGGCATAGACAGGAACTACGTAACAGCCAGCATACAAAGATTCCCAGTTAGTTGGTGATTGATTTGCCAGAGGAAGTTTGTCTTCAGCCTGGATAGTTACTCTTATGAGAAGACCCTAGAAGATGTAGTTGGTGCCTGTTAGGTGTTTAGGATCTTTTCTGAAGAACAGAGGTGTTTGGTTCAGTGGGAACTTCTTGTCTCTTCTATATTTACAAATTTCCAGGCCTCCCGTTCCCGATTTCTTCAGCCTTTCTCCTTCCTGAAAGTCATGTTTTCATAGTTTAGGGGAAATAATTAGTTTTATAAAACATACAATTCCTAAATGATTAAGGATTAATTCCAGATGAAAAAAAATTTATTGTGGTTATGAAAAAGGCTCTGACAACAGGCTTTCATCTTTCAGAATTGCTTATCATGTTTTCATTGAATTAGAAAACTTCAGTTTTTCCATGAGCTTTAATAGAAAAATTGAGCATATTTAAAAATTAAATTGAATATGTATACTTTTATAAGAATCAAACAGATTTTGTCCTTGAAAAGTTCATATTTTCTTTAGCTACATTTTGTTGTAGAATAGTGTCTGTACATGGTAGGTACTCAGTGAATATTTGTTAAATGAATATGATAGTCTCATGTGAAAGCAATTCATAAATGCTAAAATAATGTGGATGTGTGTTTTCTTTAGGAAATATTGTTCTTATTTCACCTCAGATTTTTATCATAACATTTTTTTCCTCTCTGCAAATATCCTTTCATCAGTATTTTAATTATCGATGAGGTCTGCATTTGGAGAATTTATTCAAATGAATAATCCAGAATCAGGGGAAAAAAGCACTCTGGAATTTAATGTATGGTCCTGTCTCAAAAAGTGTTTATATCACTTTCCTTAAAGGGGCAGTTTAAGTGAAAAACTCCAAGGCAAAAATAATTTTAACTCTCTGCAACTGTATGTCTATATATAAAAGGATTGAGGAGAAGGGAGAGATAGAAGAAGGGAGGGTGGGGAGACTGAGAGAGAAAGAGAATGAATATGTGCCTTATGTGAAATTGTGACACATTGCCAGGATGGTTGAGAATGATGCATTAAGTAGACAGAAAATTAAAGATTTTTCTTTCATGTGGGAAGAATTATACTTTTTTCCTTTTAAAAAGTTGATTTTCTGCAAAACAAGCAGTAATACGGTTAACAAATGGTAACCGTAACAAAATACAGTAACAAAAGCAACCGACAGTTGCTTTTAGGTAGTAGCTCAAGTCTTTGACCAGAGGTGAAAAAACTGTCTTTTGGAAAAGAGTGTGTATTATGTTAAAATAAAAATATTTTATTGTTACTTTAAGGAATTTTTCTAACATTTAGCAAGAAATATTGTTATTTCTTTTGAGCAGGAGGTAGAGTATCTGAATTATTGCCTGATATGGGTTTCACCCTAGACCTTTTAAATAATTCATTTTTTCTTTTAATAGGGAAAAGGGCAGATTTATATGTTGTATGTTTATTTTACATGTTAAAACAGTTTTCTTTGGTAATATAGGGTGAAATAGATCAAAAACCAAGGAGATTTTTAAGTTATAAAGCATAAGTAGATATTGAAATTTTATCTTGCTGCTTCTGAAGTTGGCTCTTTGACTTAAAAGACCAAAAATCTCATTTATTGATTTCTTTGAAATAGTGAGTTGCCTTTCCACTCTTCCTCACCAAACCATCAAGATAAAAATTTCAGAAATGTCTTTCCAGCTGAGCTTTTGTATTTTGCCAATTTTCCTGTAACTTAGATGAAGTTTCACTTAAAAATAGACTATAAACTTATGTGTGAGAGGCAGTTAAATGAGTTGCTGTGACAGTTCATATTACCAGGTTGAACCAAGTGCAAAAGTGGCTTAATAAGATTTGAGAAACTGAAATGTCAGTGCTAATGCTTACCCTTCTTTAACCTGGGGTGAGTGTAAAGGGACATGTCTTCCTTTCAGAGGACAAAAGGCTAACTGGGGGAATCAGTGGATCCTGTAGCCCTGAACTCCTGCTCCTAAGAACCCATCTTCCTAAGGAACACCGCTCTTTCCCATTTGTGGATATGGGTGAAAGATTTTGGGGAAACAGATTCACATCTGTATGGCTGTCTCCCCAGTCATCTACAGACAGCCCTCAGCAGAGGTGCTTCATAAATGCTACATACCACCATCAATTCTTGCACTTCCTGATTCTGAAAGGAAATTTAGATTTTTCCTTTTTTTATGGAATTTTCTAAATTGGATTCTGCCATTTTCTACACTCTGTATATCTCAAAAGAATTTTAGGGTATTGCAGAGTGCATCTGTGTGCTTACCAAGAAATTTTAATATTCTATTATTAATGTGCCATTGACATTATGCTTAGATGTTGGGCAGGAAAGCAAATAGCATTTTAACTGGCCTCTATTTTAAGAAAAGATTTTCATTTACAGAACACTGGCAACTAAAAATGGGAAGAGAAGAATAAAAGAGAAGAAAGTTGGCAGCTCTGTTTCTATGAGGAGACAGCTGATAAAATTCATTTGGATAAGGAAAATTCAGATATTGGAGAAAGCATCTGTGTAACAAATTTATTTTCACATTTCTAGAAGGAGCTGTAGTTAGATGAAATAGAAAGATTTCATTCTCCTGCTGATAAAGTGCTGGTTGTTCAGAACGAAAATATGCAAAACCAGAGTTGGAGAGCCACAGATTTCACACAGGAAACAGAGAATCTCTGTTTATTTTGCCTGAATTCCAGAAAAAGCTTCTGATTCTTCATGGAGAAGTAGGGCTACCATTCTAACTAATCATCGGTATTTTGTATTTGCTATGCTCTGTTTATAACCTGTTTTTTAATTTCACTTAACAAATCATTGTGAACATTTTCCCATGCCACTAAACATTTTTTATAATATAATGTTTAATGACTGCATAATGTTTTATTGCAAGGCTTTTATTCTATATATTTAACCATTTTCCGATTGTTGAGTATTTCCTGATAGACTTTTTTATATTCTACCATGAAGTACAAAATGGTATTTTACTTTTTCAAGTACTATATGCTGACTTTTTACAATGACATACAAAGAAAATATTTTTTTTTCTCTCATTTTAAGTACTACATGCTGGGGAAGAAATAGTTTTGATAGCCCACGTAAGTAAGCTAGGTGGTAAACTTCTAGAAACAGCTTTCTTGATAAGGCTAGTCGACTGAATGGGACACTCATACTTGGTCTTTATTAATTTGTTTTTACAAGGTTACTTGTAACTTTAGTTATTTGCTCTACCATCAGCATTAATCATATCATCTAGAGCAGGTTTCTTTCTTTGCTTACTCCCTTTTTAATACTGTGAGTTCTGTGAAGGTAGGGTCTGGGCTCTCTTCTATGCCTCACATGCAATAAGTACTTTTTTTTTTTTTAATGATTAAGGAGAGGAAATAGAGAAGGAAGATTATTTATTGCAGTCTTCTGTATCTCAAAGATAGAGAACCATAAGTTTTCATCAAAACCTATGATGATAAAATTTAACTTGGAGTCACATTTTCCCCAAACCTTATTTATAATTTAAATTAAAACTCATTAAAACATTCCTCTGTTTTAAATATTTATAACCCTTATTGTTGAGACAAATTTTTGAACTTTATATTTTTATGCTTTTTGTTACAGATTTATTGAAAATAAAACTTTTATATAACTATTGTGACCATAGGGAGGAATTTTGAATATTGTCATATTATCTGGAGATACTCATATACTAGGTTTATAAGTGGTATACCATTACTGCATTAACAAATGTTACTTTTAGACCAATCCCTCTAGATTAAATATTTTAAACATAAGCATATAAATGTGAAATTTACATGCTGACATTTGAATAAAACATCATTAACTCCTCGGCTCGCTAAGGCCAGAGCAAGTGTCATTAACATAGCAGGGGTTGCCTTTTGGTGATCCCCCAAAGCAATGCACAGGATAACTCTCCCAGCCTCCTTGAATGTGCTGCAGCTTTGTACACAGCATCAGTTCACGCATGCTACCTAACTCTGCAACGTTCAGAAAGGTGGTTAGAGATACCAGAAGGACAACCCAGTGGCTACAGCCGAGCACTCTTGAAATTGGTGGGGACAGGGCTTGCAGGGGGCTTGTTTATGTTGGAGATGTCTCCTACTCTGACCCTCACCTCACCTTGGCTGCATCCCTCACCTTGGCTGAGAGTACATTCTCACTTTTGGCCTGATTAAATCCTTGATAAAGGAGCAGGATCCTCCAGTTGAATGGATAGACTAGTTTCTTCCCTCTGTGAAAAGGAAATATGAATAATTATGATGCCGCTTCATCTATTGCTGCTATAATTGTTTAGTCAATAGACATTTACTGAATACTTACTAGAGCCAGAAGTTGTGCAGTGTACTAGGAATACAGCAATAACCCAAGACAGTCTCTGAGGTGGTGAAGGTATGAGGTATGAGGTGAAGTGAGGTACACACAAACAGGAAAACAGGCAGTTATGATATAATGTGATAAGTGCTGAGCCAGCAGTGTGCAGTGTTATGTGGAAGTTTGTAGGACGGGCACCTAACCAATCTGGGCAGAAGGATAAGGAAAGAATACACCTAAGGTAATAAGGAAGCACCATTACAGTACCCCAAACATCTATCCTACCCCTCCCCTCTTTCCCATTTTACCTGTAATTGCCATACCTTCCCACTTACATTATTAAAACCTTGTACAGTGTTTCTCAAACATTTGCGTCTTAAAACTCTCAACAACCAGTGAAGGAGAGGGAGCTAGTTATTGAGTAGAGAGGAGGAGAGTGGTGCTGCCTTAGAACACAACCCTAATGATCTGTTGTTATATGAGTTTTACATATTATTCCATATTGTTTGTGATCATTGTGGGAAGTGTGACTCTGATGCGTGTGTAAAGACTTTTAAGGAGCACAAAAAGTTATAATTGTTTTCAACTCTAAAAATCTTCCAGTAAAATGAATTTTAAGGAGGATCTTCCGTGAGTATCCTGTGGTTTCACATATCCCAAGCACACTATGGTTCAACAAGTAAACACCCAATTAGTACCTTCTTCCCTAATCAGTCTTTTAAAAAGGTGCCAGAGCAGCTTCCTTGAAGCTCACGTTCTGGTATGTAATTTCCTTGTTCTTAGTTGAGAAGAAAATGCCAAACTCCTTAGCCTGCTTGAAAATGTGCTCTACAATCTGCTGCGAGTCTGCCTTTCCACTCTTAGATCTCGCTGCCCTCTTCGTGTCTGCTGTGGTGCAATAATCTCTGAACTATTCTTTGGGAAAACCGTTTCTTTGCTTATGATGATACTTCTATCTGGAATGCACATTTCTCTACCTTTGTATGTGAACATTTTAACTGTTCCTAAGGTCCAGAGTAAATTCCAACTCTCTTTGAAGCTTTCCCCTCTTTGTCAATCCGAGTGTAATTTTTCCTCTTTTGGTATCTTTTAAATCTCTTATAGTTTTAATTAGTATTTACCTCATCCTTCCCTTATGATTCCTCATACATCTGTCTTTTTCTTTTCAGCCAGATTATAAACTATTTAAAAATAATTTTTTTAACATTTTCCCAAACCCAACATTGTCTGCCATGTATCCCATATAGTATGTGCCCCATAAATGTCTGTTGAATTGAACTAGTTTGAAGTATAACCTTATAGACATACCACTAATCTGGAGACTTTTATATTCTATTCCCAGTGATGCCATTTACTCTTTGAATTGCAGCCTGACATTTAATTTTTCTATGACTTAGTTTTTTTTACCCACAAAGTGGGAGTAATGATATTTCACTCTGTGTTATAAAATTATGTTATTTATCAAAGAACTACTTGAACTCCCTGGGAGGAAAATGGTCAAATTTATAGAAAAAATAGTAAGAGTTTGCCTCTGCGGTATTTTGCCTCTGAAAGTTTTGAACACAATCTAGAGATAATTTTGTTTAAACATCAAATAATCTAGATGTATAAATAATAATAATCTAGAACTATAGGGCCAATAATGGCACATACGTATGTATGTGTATGTACTCTTTCATGTTCATAAGCTCATTTTGTAATATGATACCAGACCATGGTAAATTTGCTAAATTTTTAGGAGGCTGAAACTGTTACAGAAAAAACATATTACTTTGTTGTAGTGGTTGAGAGTTTGGGCTCTGGAGATAGAATACCTCGGTTCGAATCACTTTTTAGCCTTCTGTGACGTAGGACAAGTTATTTAACCTTTTTATGCTTGGTTTCCTTATTTATAAATCAGAATAATAGCTACTCCTACTTAAGAGTATCATTTTCAAGAATAAGTTAATACTGACACATAGTAAATACATGTTAGTTGTTATTATTATAATCTTTTCATGGAGAAATCGTATATAGTTTGGCTTAATTGGAAGTTAAGCTTAATGGTTAAGATAAACCTGGGTTTTAATTCTTGTTCTTCCTGTGCTGCCTATATAATTTTGTGGGAATTACCTAATTGTTTCCAAGCATCCATTAGGTTTTTGAGAATTGGATGACATAATACATGTAATATGTTTAACATATTGCTTGGCTCATGGTAATATTTAACAAATATTAGCGATTGGTTATACTTATGATGTTCTGCCTTTGTGTTCTTCACACAGGCTGCTTCAATTCTATGTGGTGGTAGAAATTGTTAAGTAGAAAAGAATTCTATCCTAAAGATAGAAATTCATGAAATTAAAGAAGAGAGCTAAGTGTAAATTTAAAGAAAATAAGGCTTTTCCAGATGTGTCCTGAAAACTCTTTGGACTATCAGATTGGATATTCATTCCACTGGCTCTCCTGAGTGTTAGAAAAAAGTCCTTGAGCTACTGTGTAGTTGATTCTGGAGGCAATCCTAGAGAAATAAGAAGCTAGAAAAATTCTGCATCTTTCCCTCCATTGTCTGCAAAGTGAGGAGTATACTATAACTGGGTGGGTAAGGGAACTCATTAGACCATTTATTTACATTTAATTTATCTGAAAATATTTAATATATAGGTTGACAGTAGTGCATATAACTAACGTACTAAGTATAAAGATATTGAAATAGAGACTTAGAGATATATATATATGTATATATATATACATCTATACACACACACATACGTACATACTGTGCACCACTGCTCTGGAGAAGGGCAGAAGTGGAAGTTCTAGTATAAACAAAGTTTAGATATTCGCTGGTGATGTAAATTCCTCAGATTTTTCCTGTAATGTGCTATATATGATAAGGGGAATAGGAACTTTGCTCTGAGTCTTTTTTCATAGGAGGCTCTTTGAAAGATGCCTCTTATGGTCGTGGTAAGGTAGGGGAGTTAGACCCATTCAGAATTGCTTTACAAAAACTGAGGAAAGGGATTATAGAGCTGATTTGTTTGGTTGTTTTTCTTAAATTGCATCCTTTAGATTAAGATAAAGCAGTTAAATTAAAACAAAGCCACTAGGCTTCCATTAAGTTTACTTTTTAAAACTGAGTTTTAACATACTGATTTAAAATTAGACAGACCTAGATTCAAATCCTCATTGTTGATGGTGCTAGCAGTGATGTTTCTGTGTGTAAAAAGTGAGAGGAATAACAGTAGCTTCCTCACAGATCTGTTGTGGTAAGTCCCTGCCCAGAATCTGGCACACAGCAAGCAAGCTCTCAGTGAATGTTAGCAGAGGTGATGAAAAGAGCAAGCATTTCTTATACTGTAGAGCTTGATTTACTTTAAAAGAACATAAATTGAGAGTAAACCTAAGCTCTTTTAGAGATGGGAAATTTCTCTGTAAAGTTTGGATATACAGCCATAGTATTAGTATTTAAACTGACATCAGATGCATCAGTTTATTACCTGTATATTATATTTGAAAAGGATCATATTTATTTTGTCTTTTAGCAGGGTTAAATTTAGTTTCACATTGAGACAGACTGTTTACCCAGTCAAAGGTGATCTTAAAATGCTGCTTAGGGTCTGTGAAGGTCTTTGTGGCATCCTGTCACCAGCTACAATTTGACATTAGATTAGGTGTTCTAACTTCTCACATTTTTTGTTCTAATTCCTTTCATGAGCCTTAATTGTACAAATATGTCCTAAAACACCAACTTGTTAGGAGGCTTAATGCCTGTTAAATTCGTCAGTGCTTCTTGGCAGCTTGACATGAGTGCTGCTCTTTGTGTGTGGGAGGTTAGAATTTAGAATCAACTTTATGGGTCATTTCCCAAGGTGATGTCACATATATTTACTTTAGAATCTGTAGAATAATCTCTCAGGGTGAAGGTAGTCAGTAGGATGCACGATCTACAGAATGAAGTTAAATAATTTGAGATTTCTAGACTCTTTGCTGTATAATGTTAATTAAATTGTTTGCCTTCCTAACTTATTGTTTATAAAATGATAGTTTCTGTGGTTAAAGTGCTCTATAATCTTTACTTTAAAAGTCCTGTCTACCAGGATTTTTAAGAAAGAAATAATGATGAAACTCCGAACTTTTTTTATTTATGGATATATCATATATATGCTTAGTATTAGAGATAAATATAATAATAATCAACCTATAATTTTCTCATGCCAGTTTACAAATGGAACTATTCTCTAACTTTTTTAGAAGAGTAAAACCTCCACTCTTCGTCTATTTCTGAGGTGTACTTTTTTCATCCCCACATAGATTAGTAGATGGCTTCTGTGTGATACCCATCTTCCAATATTTCAGTACTTGGCTAGATTTCCCTCATTTTGCTTGACTAATTCATCTTGGTTGGAAAGCTTAACTACTACTGAAGCTTCAGATTCTGTCCTTATCACTTTTTAAATTTTTAAGTTTGACATTCAGTAACTACTTTCTGTTATTTTAGCTGCATGTGTTTAAATAATACTCAAAGTATACCGGAATTTCAGTTAGTATTTTATGGGCTTAGTTAGAAGTGCTGACAAGGTTTAAAAAATAATTTAAAACTACAACATTGACCTAGATTGAAAAAAAAAATCTCACAACTATATAAAAATTTCTTACTACTGTGTTATACCACGAAGGTTTAAAAATTCAATGACTAATTCCTAAAATAGTATAGACCTATATTATATAGCATAAGTCATTTTGTCAGTATACCTGGACCCCTGTCCTTCAGTCCCCCATGAACAGTGAAGCAAAGCAACGAAAACTAGATTATTGTCCTCAAGTCAATCTCTTAGGTTATGACCAACTCTTCAATGATGGTAAAGCCAAAGGCTACTCTGTTGGCAGTTTTTGCTAACATCTCTTGGCATCCTGCACCTCACTTTTCTTGAACATATAACTTTTTTTTCGTATACTAGAAGTGCTCAAAAGAAGATAGAAGAGGCAGTCTTATTTCCACAGGATGGTGCATTATTTTGACTATTTCTATCTTTTTCATAATGAAAATTATAGAATGTAAAACTCAAAATTTTCTTGGCTTACAGAGGATAGGGAAGGTGGTTGCTGTAGATACTCAAAAGATAGACTAAGAATGCGTTAAAAGAAGAGACTGGATTTTAAACATTTTGATGCAATCCTATATAGGTATTCAAACCTAGAATGCTGGTAAAGTGGAAAGCCACTTTGAGTTTGTACAAAGTTGGTCACCATTCTAGGCTAAAGTTTAGAATTATGCAGAGAAGAAGTGAAAGCCTTAGACTTTTAGTAATAGCTCTTGAGATCTCAAGAAATGGAAAAAGCTAAAGAAGTAAAACTATTGAAAAACCAAGCCAACTTGTTCCTGAATCCCTAAAACTAAGAATAATTCCAGAAGCTTAGGTTTTTTCCTATAAATAGTGTCACAGAATTAGCTTTGCCATTAAATAGAAATTGAGCACGATACCAGTCTGAAACCCTTGAGACTAAAACTAGGCGGAGACCACACTCTATTTTAGTTTATAATCCCTTCCTCTATCCTCACCTCCACCCTTAGTTTAAGGAAGTACCCTTATAATAATTGAGGGATCTCATTTTTAATATTTTTTCTGGATTACTGTTATATTTAAACTAATCTCCTTCCTTTAGTCATTACCCCTCTGGGCTACTTCCCCCCACACCTGACTAAAACATTAATCTAATCATGTGTTTCTCCTATTTTAAAACTGTCTGTGTTTCTTATTGTCTGAAGTCCAAAGTCTTTATCAAGACACACACATTCCCTCACAATTAGGGTAGCCAGATGTCGTATATTTAATGATTTTGTGTATGTCCTATATTGACTGTGTTAGGATGCAGTAAATATCATGTATTCAACATTTTTCAGCAACATATAAGAATTTTACAGTTAGATCTATTTTTCCACCACAGTAATTGATATTTAAATCATTTAAATGGCAGCACTAGCTGAAAATCGTACTTCCAGAAATATTATGGTCTCTCCTGTGGTTGTTGTGAAGGGAACTGAGAATTAAAAGTCCTTAATTTTTATATTCAAGAAAGGAAAAGACTGTTCTTTGCCCGAAGTCCCAAGTCATGAATAGGTAATCATCACTAATTAGAAATAACTCTGGATCAGTACACATGCTGTGGAAATCAACCAATCAATGACAGCCTCACTCCAGTGGCCATGCCTCTGAAAATCAGCCAGTCAGTAATAGCTTCACTCTAGTAACTACGTTTCTGAAAGTTAGTGAATCAATGACAGCCTCAGGCTTCTGCAAGTTAGCCAGTCAGTGACTGCTACTATATGTTCAGTATACCCACTCATTCAACATTCACTAATGAATATTCAGCGGACAAAAGATCAAAGTAAGTTGGATGTGGCCACCATAGAAATTATATTAAAATGTAAATGGACCCAGGACTCCCTTCTCAGCAACTGGAAGAACTACTAGACAGAAAATCAGCAGGGATATAAAAGATCAGAATACAATCAATCAATAGAATCTAACTGGCATGTATAGAATATGCTACCCAACAATAGCAGAATACAAGTGGAGCATTCACCAAGGTAACCATATCCTGCCATAAGACAAACCTCAACAGATTTAAAAGAATTGAAATCATACAGAGTATGTTCTCTGACAACAATGGGTTCAAAGTAGAAATCAATAACAGAAATAAAGGAGAAAAAATGATCTATAGGTCAAAGAGGAAGTCTCAAAGGAAATTTAAAAAAAAATACGTAGAACTGAATGAAAATGAAAGCATACCAAAATATCAAAATATGCCAGAGGTAGCTAAACCAGTGCTGACAGGGAAATTTGTAGCACTAAATGCTTACATTAGAAATGAGGAAAGGTCTTAAATCAATAATCCAACTTACTCCCTTAAGAAACCTAAGTTCCTACCTCAAGAAACTGGAAAAAGAAGAGAAAATAAACCCAAAGCAAGTAAAAGGAAGGAAATAATAAAGTTAATAAGAGAAATCAGGAAATTAAAATTAAGAAAACAGTAGAGAGTGATGTCAGCAAATGGTGGACTAGGACATCCCAATGCTCATCCTCCCCCACAAGAGCAACAAAAATAATTAATAAACAACTATATACTATGAAAATAGCTCTGGGAAAGCTCTGGAATACAATAGGGAATCTGCAGAAACCCTGTACACAGGGAACACAGAAACTAAGTATTATGCAAAGAAAAGTGTAGGGAGCATTTTGCCTGTGTCACCTCATCCCCTTAGTGTGACCTTCTTCCATTGGGGAAAAGGAGAACAAGGGTACGCCAGGAATCCTCATCACCCTATGGACACTGGCAGCTCTCGCCATTGAGGACCCTTGCAGTCTTCACTGACCCTGATCCCACCTGACAGATCTGCCTAGAATTCTTGCTGCTGCACTCATCTGCCCTAGAGGGATTGAACCACTGCTGTGCTCCCCCGTCCCAAGAACAGCGATGGTTAGCCCCAGTCACTCCAGGGCCAGAGTCAACACTTTTCCTCATACAACCACATGCATGCCCCAGGCCTTGGTTCCTCAGCTGCTCAGCACACACTCATGCCTTGGACACCAGCACCACCACTGCAGCAAGTGTGCCCACATTCTGGTCCAAGGCACTGTGGCCATTCCGTGTCTCCAAGCCCTGGACCTCAGCTCTGCATATGCCCATACCTTGGACACTAGTGGCACCACCACAGTGAGTGTGCCCACACCTTTTTCCCAGGAGCTACTGTTGTTCTACACATTCCCAAGCTCCAGACCCCAGCTTCATTGTTGCTCCATGTGTATGCATATGCCAGACATTTGTGTTACCACTGGCACAAGCGCCCCAGATCTTACTGCTGCCATGTGTGCACTTGGATGCCAGACTCAACGCTAAGAAGGATCTCCTTGGCCAGTATTTCCCCCCTGTGGGGGAAAAGGAGAACGAGAGGACCCCAGCAGCCTTCGCCACCGAGGATCCCAACAGCCCTTGCTGCCACTGTGGACACCCACAGCGGTGGCTGCTGAAGATTCTTGCAGTCTTCGCTCATGCTGACCTCAGCTGACAGAGCTCCATGGAGACTGCACTGCTGCACCCTCCTGGAACCCAGACCCACTCCTGTATTCTCTGTGGAGCCAGAGCCACTGCACCCCACTCAGCCAATGCCCTCACATCTGTCCATAGGTGAACATCTGTAAAGCCCTTCTGTAAAGCCAATCTGTAAAGTCTTGGAGAAATGACTGGTCCCTCAAATGTGCAGACATCAATGCAAGGCTACAAGAAACATGAAATATCCAGGAAAAATGGCGCCACCAAGGAAACAATAATTGTCTAGTAATTGATCCCAAAGAAGTGGAGATCCGTGAATTGCCTAACAGAAAATTCAAAACAGTTGTTTTAAGGAAGCTCAGTGAGCTACAAGAGAACACGGATAGACAACTCAATGAAGTCAGGAAAACAATACATGCTCAAAATGAGAGATTCAACAAGGAGATTAAAATCATAAAAAAGAACTGGACAGAAATTCTGGAGCTGAAGAATACAATGAATGAAATTTTAAAATGCAATAGAGAGCTTCAAAAGTAGACTCCATTAAGCAGAAGAAAGAATTTTCAAACTTGAAATCAGGTCATTTGAAATTATCCAGGCAGAAGAGAAAAAAGAAAAAAGATTAAAAAAAAGTGAAAAAAGCTTATGGGCTTTGTGGGATCCCATCAAGATAACTAATATATGCATTACGGGACTCCTAGAAGGAGAAGAGGGTAAGAAAGTGGCATAAATAATGCCTGAAAGAAATAATACCTGAAAACTTCCCAAATCTTGAGAGAGAAATGGACACTCAGATTCATGAAACTCAAAGGTCCCCAAATAGTATCAACCCAAAGACTTCACTGAGACGCTATATATATATGTATAAAATAGAATATTATTCAATTATTCAGCCTTAAAAAAGAAGGAAATTCTGCCATTTGTGACAACATAGATGAGCCTGGAGGACATTATGCTAAGTGAAATAAGCTAGATGCAGAAAGACAAACATGTCATGATCTCACTTTGATTTAGAATCTAAAATAGTCTGAATCATAGAAGCAGAGAGTAAAATGGTGGTTACTGGGGGCTGGGAAAAGGGGGACCTTTGGTCAAGAGGTACAAAGTTTCAGTTATGCAGGATGAATAAATACTGGAGATCTAATGTACTGCAATGTGACTACAGTTATCAATACTTTATTGTATACTTGAAATTTGCTAAGAGGGCAGGTTTTAAGTGTCTCACCACAGAAAAAGGAAACATATTAACTGTATGAAGAGATGGATAAGTTAATTTGCTTAAATGTAATTATTATCTCACAATGTATATGTATGTCAAATCATCAAATTATACACCTTAAATAAATACAATTCTTAATTGTCAAATATATCTCAGTAATAAAAAAGGAAAACAGGGGCTGGCCTTGTGGCATAGCGGTTAAGTGCACACGCTCTGCTGCTGGTGGCCTGGGTTCGGATCCTTGGGTGCGCACCGATGCACCGCTTGTCAAGCCATGCTGTGGCGGCGTCCCATATAAAGTGGAGGAAGATGAGCATGGATGTTAGCCCAGGGCCAGTCTTCGTCAGCAAAAAAAAGCAGGAAGATTGGCATGGATGTTAACTCAGGGCTGATCTTCCTCACAAAAAAAAAAAAAGACAACGGTAGAGGAAATTAATGAAACAAAAAGCTGATTTTTTCTAAAAGACCGATAATATTGGTAAAGCTCTGGCAAGACTGAAAAAAATAAAAAAGGAGAAGACACAAACTGCCAATATCAGGAATGAAATAGGGGATATCAGTACAGATTCTGCAGACATTAAAAAGATAACAAGGGACTACTATAAACAACTTTATGCCCTTAGGTGGGTAATATAGAAGAAATAAATCAATTCCTTGAAACCCAAAAACTACGAGAACTCAACCAAGATGAAATAAATAATCTGAATAGCCCTTTAACCATAAAGAAATTGAACTTGTGATTTAAAATCTCCTGAAAAAGAAATCTTTAGTTCCAGATGTTTCATTGAAGAATTCTACCAAACATTTAAAGAAGAATTACCACTAGTTTTACACGATCTCTTCTAGAAAAGTAGAGAGAACACTTCCTGACTCATTTTGTGAAGCCAGTATTACCCTGATAGCAGAAACACACAAAGACAGTATGGAAAAATAAAACCATGCAACATTATTTCTCACGTACTTAGATGCAGAAATCCTCAACAGGAATAAGAGAACCATAAGTAATTACAATTAGCATTTCTCCTCTTAGAGATTAATAATCAAAGTCTGTCACTTTAATTAAAATCTCAATTTAGTGCTCTTTTAGTTACTTCTCTGGTAGCCTCAAAAATGAATGGATACATAATCAAATTCAGCAGGTTTTTGTAGTTTGATTTTGTTGTCTTCCTTTGGATCACCAGTGTTTTTCAAATATACTTACTTTTGCAAATTGGACTAAATCCTTGGTATTTTAAAAAATTGAGCCTTCTCTCATTTGCCTTTTCTGAGAAAGGCTATACACCTTTTCTTTAATTTTTTATTTTTTTTAGTGTTGAACCTGCATAACCTGAAGTTCTCCTTCTTTTTAAAGGAGGTATCTAAAAATGTTTCTTGCAATGTGTTCATTATTACATTAAATTTTCATCTTTCTGACCTGGTGGCTGGAAAGCTAAAATCAATTTGAGTTATAGTAATCTACTGTATCCCTTTGGCATTTGCAAATGAGCTCCTTGAAATTTTGTGATGGCAGATTTTCAGAAAGCAGTACTTTTACTTCAAAGTAAACTTATAGCATACTGTGTGTCATAGGACGAAGTGTTTGAGGTATACTCTGTAATTCCCCCTCTTAAAAAGACATCTTGTACTTGTTTGAAATAATTTCAGTTTTAGGCAAAGTATATTCCTAGAAGTTTAAAATTAACATTTTTCCTCTGAGTTAAAATGGTGATTCTCTGAAAATAAAATGTTTACTGGGGGGAGAGGAGAACACATTTTACTATAGATCTCATCTGTTTTAAAGGAAGAAAATAAAAGTCCTCTTTAAATTTAGTTGGTGACATAAATCTTTTTGCCTTTTGGTGCTCAATAACTCTTGAGGTAATAATAAATAGTGATAGTTGCATAACCTTTTTCACGTTGCTGTATTTTTGCTTACGCTTGGAGTTTCCAAGGCCAGCATGCAGAGAATTGTTTATTGCTCCTTAATTAGGTTTCCAGCAGTATGAATAAACAAGAGGGTGCCTGGCTTATGGCATTGCAGTATGCCCTGATAGGCTTCCTTTGGTTGTGGTTAAAAAACAGAGAGAAAATAGCAAGCATTCTTTCACAACTGTACTTTCTCTGTAAATGAGAACTCTTTGTTTAGAGTTAAGCTTTGAAAATTAATAATATATACATTAAATAAATGGAATATATATTTAGAGCCTTTTAAAAAGGATTACAAGTATGCCAAGTTACAAATTATCTTGCATACTCGGTTTGAACTGTTTTCCATCACTGTTTAACCCACCCTTGAGTAATACCAACGTTATTTAAGCTTTAAAACATTCCATAATGTGTTTATAATAGAGATAGGATACCCTTCAATAGCTTAATGGCAAAAGTCTTTGCAGTCATTTCCCTTAATCATATAAACACCAAATATTTATTGAAGACCTGGTTTAATTTTATGTAAAGCATTGTGTGTATGTTTAGGGATTCACGCAACAAACATTCGTTGTGCCAAGAAGAAAAATAAATGATATGTTCCTTTTCCTTAATGTTTAATGTGATTAGTGAAGATATAGGTAGATATAATGTTTACATAAGAAAACAACTAATAATCCATGCCAGTAGATTATCAGTTGACTCTTGGTTTTGGGGGGAGTTTTAAGGAGGGGGACAATATCACTTTTGGTCTGCAGTAGATGTAAGTAGTATCAAAGGTGATGGAGTCTATGCAGGTGAAGATGATTTTGATAAGGGAAGGGCTTAGGGACTACATTGTGGTAGAGGAGCAAGAGCAAAATTACAGGAATGGGTACAAAGATGATAGGTACTCAAGGGGTGTGGATAGATCACTTAGAGTGCAGGATTCATTGTAGAAGATCAATGAATATTCAGAATAGGGAGGCATTGGGGGCCTGGATGGTGGTGGGTTGTGCATTTGGCCTATAGTCTGAGAATAATATAATGAAAGCAGAATTTTTCTTTTGACTTTTAAAAATAACTTTCTTATATATGTCCATTTTAGAAAGGTTAGAATATACTGATAAGGAAAAAGTAGAAAATAAAAACATGAAATGGAGGTTTTTAGAAACCCTAATTTGGTGGTATCCAGGATGGATGAAATAAACAAAAGAATGGCTAAAGCCAGAAGGCCAATTAGGAGACTATTACTGTGGTCCTCTTTCCCTCTCTCTTCACCCTGTTCTCCTTTTTTTTCTCATCAACTGGCTATATGGTGTCAGAAGCTTGAAATCTGAATCAGAGCCCAGATAAGGATGCAGTCTGAATAGAACTCTGGGGCCGGATTTAAAAGTTTGAAATAGGAGTAGACATTGCACATGACTTTTTTTTGTTAGGTCCTGAGGAAGTTTTTTACTGAGGGCTCAAGAAATTTGGAATTATTTGTAGATGGATGAAGTAAGCTCAACTTTGAAAGCAGCTTTCTGCTAGTTGATGAATGTGTATTTTGCCAAGTACAAACCTATAGTAGCATTGCTTGTGATATGAAGGAGGAATCTGGAGGTTTGTACCAAAGTGTTAGGGGCATTTTTGTAGAGGTAGCTTCATGTCTCTGAACTCTTCAACCATTCAGAAATTGAGCACATTAAGGAATCTTTATGACTGACAGTAAGCTGTGGAATATAAAGGCATTCCTTTAATGCCATATGTCTGCAAAAGATCTGATCTCATCTGTATACACCCTTGAATGACATGAATGAATTGGGAAGTACATAACTAGTACAAAAGGACTAAATTGCACCCACATGCTAATTTCTATGTATGGAAAGGTTCACCTGACTGGCTTGTGCAGCAACCTTTGCAATTGCCCATGATTGATGATGCTATGAGTTGCCCGTGATTTCCCTAAGTACTGCATGAAAGTTCAGCCCAGGCTCAAGCTTGAGATTCTCCAGTGAACTCTTCGGGGTCATGGCAGGTGTAATATCTTCAGTTTGGAAATTACTGACAGTTTGGAAATTGCTGGAATTATTGCAGATAGCTTGATTGAAGCCCAGTATCATGTTGTCCATCTGCTGGATACAGGTATCACTTCTGTTGATTTGATGGACATGTATATGTCTTGCTTAGGTACCAGTTCTGCTCTGAACCAGTGACACGCTATATACCACAAGACCATCCTCCAGGGATTCTTCTCTCCACTCCTGTATCCTTACCCTCTTCATTCCAGTTCCACCACTTTGGGGACCTGCACCTCCACCATAGCCTTGAAATAAGATCAGGTACTAGCATCCTGCTGTACAGTTCATATCTAGATCAGGTGATAGGCTGTACCTGAATTATATCATCTTGTGCTCTCTTGGTCAAACTGGAAGACAGCCTGCCCAAGCTAGGATCTGTATGGTTCCTTTATCTTTATTCTAAGCTCAGATGAGCTGGAAATGCTGCCTGAGAATTCTAAGCCTCTGGAAGTGGAGCTGACTCTCTAGATTCCTATAGAAGTATGGAGCCATTCTTAAGGGCTGAGGTCTCATGGCTTTCAGGATACATATTGGAAAAGGAGGATTGCTCTGCCAGGAGGGCTGGCTCCTTTCTGACTGACCATGGAAAGCAAACAGGCCACAACAGCTTGGGGTCAGAGAGCAGGCAGTCCCAGTGTTACCACCTCAGCCCTCTTCTTCAGAAGAAAAAGAAAGCACTCTAGCTTAATCTCTTACTTTAACTGTTTCCATTTCAAAGAATTATATTGCAGTCTTTTCCAGTCACTTCCTCATCATCACCTAAAGGGGAAAGGGATAAGGAAAACATTCTCCTCTCCCCTCAGAATTTTCTACAAATATTTAGCGGAGAAATTTTTAAGTCATATAAAGGCAAGGACAGTTCATTCCTGCCACTCTTTGAGGCCCTGACTTGTCTAAAAATCTATGTTAATCTTTGCACAGTTCAGTTGTGTTCAGACCTCCTTTTTCATACAAAAGGTGCACCCTCGAGCTGCATGCCAGCCACCTTAGTGCTTTCTGTAAAGCCTATGATTTTTTTTTGTCTCAGTCTAAGGAAACTCCTTCTGCTGTTTTGTGGTTTTATTGCCAGAGTAAGTTAAAATTTCCATTGAGTCAAATATGTATAGCTTAATAAGCTTGCTTCTTTACCTCATTCACCTTGTCTCACTTTCAGGGTTTGCTAAGAGTCTCCCTAGAGATATACAGATTCTGTCTGTGATATTTGTCATTCTGTTGACCGGCACTGTTGATGTGGCCGATCTCTCTAAACAAGGGACGAACAATTATTTGTAAAAGGTAAAAATAGCTGGATTCTACTCCAAATAAGCTCTCAAGTTATATTTGGAGATGCTATTCTTGAGTTATTTGTAACCCTACTATGTCTCTTAAACCAGGATGCTGTTGCTTACCCATAATTTCCTAAGTGTTACCTTATGTTTATCATTCCTGGTGTTGAGAGGTGAACTCCCGTGGGTATAGTATGAGGCTATAATGAAGCTGGGTGAGAAAACAAAATAAAGAGAAGGCAAATCTGTGGACCTATAATTCAGACAGGTGTTTTCTTTCAGTTTTACTTCTCAGTCATTGAGTCTCAAATTCTAGGCAAGTGTAGGTGTTTTTCCCTCAGAGAATATGATGGAAGGAATCTGCAGACAGCAATGTAGCTCTCTGTTGACAGAGAAAGAAGAAATAACCCATCCAGAAATGGGTCACCTAGTCATCCTTTTCAAACTATACTTTGGTTACTTAAGTATTCACTGAAATTTAAAAATCATGTGTTTTATCATGTTTTCGACTCCAAAAGTTTCATTTTGTTATTTACTGTTATTTTTATTCTTAAATTGTTTAAATTCGTTTTTGAAAAAAGTACTATATTTTCTGTTGCTCATTATCATGAACACATAATCTTAGAACTTTATGTATTTCAAAGTAATAAAAATTTCAACTTCAGTATATCTCAACTAGATCTTAGAAAACCAGATACTGACAAAAAACATATATACATATATAGAACATTTACTTAATCAAAAAAAAAAAGATTTCCAGAAATTGCAAATTCAAATTATTTAATACTGAGTACAAGAGATAGGGACCTCAAATCATTGCATAGTCAAGGGACTTATCCACATCTTTGATGATTCAAGATAAAGTATCTCTAAATAAACTTTCCCTGTGTGGGAGACCAACTGTCCTGGACACATCCAGAATATACTTAAAACATTCTCTGAATCAAAATACTACTTTTTAGTTTAGATGTCTCTAATTTAAAGATGGTAGAAGTCAGTTTTCTTGTACTATTGAGTGAGATTGAAGATAAAATTAGAGAATTTGATGGAAGAAATAACTTCATTTGAGTCACTCTATGTCATATCTTTCCTAACTGGTCAGTTCCTCTGGTTCTGGTGGAGTAATCTTGATGAGAATTAGAGTTGATAGAGCCGAAAGCATGACCTGCTAACTCTGATGCATTCTTGATTCTGCCCAAAGTCCGCATATACCGGTGGCCCTGGCACTGTGAGAATGGAGCTGCCACGTGTGTCCAAAAAGATTCCTGTTTATGGAAGCTGTATTTTAGGATTGACAGTCGTAGTCCCCATTTGGATTTCAGTGGAGGGAGTGCTCTGGGCTTTGAGGGGACCTTTTTCTTCCATGTTCCCAGATTCTGCAGGCTGAAACTAAAGTACATTTCCACCTCCATCAAAAATGTGCCTTAGTAGTCACAGTAGTCCCATGTATTCAGTTCTGTTTTCATTCATAACAGAGTTATATACCTGATGGATGTCTCATCCTACGAATTAAGAAAGGAATTTAAGAACTGTGAGTAGAAAAGAATATTGGGACTGGTAGGTGAATCTGTAAATGAGTAAGCAGAGAATATGGGGTAAGAATCTAGTTTCTAAGTTATGTGTTAATTGTGATGATTCTCTCATAGGATGTTTTTGAAAAGTGATTTAACATATCTAAATTTCCTTTCTACCTCCCAGGATTCAATCTTAAAGCAACTCAACAAGACCTAAAGTATGGAATTCAATGTTTTTAGCTTCATATTTTGATAACACAATTTTAAGAGCATCTTTTCAAGTTTCACTATTATTAACATGTCTTAATATCCTATGAAGTATGGGGGGATGAGCATGGGTTTTAAAACATTAGGACCTGGATGTGAGTTTTAACTCTGTTACAAAATTGGCTTTGTGAACCCATGTACATCATTTAACTTCTCTGAATGTTAGTTTTCTTCTGTAGAAAATGAGTTAAACGGGCTCATATTCTCTTCTTTACAGGGTAATTTCAGGACTAAATAGGAAAGTTCTTTCAAGAGGTATAGATAGAAAAGACCATCTAAATAAATTACCGTTCTTAAAATCAAGGTTCATGGGGCTGACCCCGTGGCTTAGTGGTAAAGTGTGCATGCTCCGCTACTGGTGGCCCGGGTTCAGATCCCGGGCGCGCACCAATGCACCGCTTCTCCGGCCGTGCTGAGGCCGCATCCCACATACAGCAACTAGAAGGATGTGCAACTATGACATACAACTGTCTACTGGGGCTTTGGGGAGAAAAAAAGGAGGAGGATTGGCAATAGATGTTAGCTCAGAGCTGGTCTTCCTCAGCAAAAAGAGGAGGATTAGCACGGATGTTAGCTCAGGGCTGATCTTCTTCACGAAAAAAATAAATAAATAAATAAAAATAAAATCAAGGTTCTTCAACCTCAGCACTATTGGCATTTTGGGCAGGATCATTCTTTGCTGTAGGAACCATCCTGGGCATTGTAGGATGTTTGGCAGCATCCCTGACTTTTACCTACTAGATGCCAGTAACACTCCTCTAGTGAAAACCCAAAATGTCTCCAAACATTGCCCTCAGGGGCAAAATCACCCCTGGTTGAGAAATATTGCTTTCAACCAAATAAATTATTTCAAGCAGCTTACATCTAGTAATGCAGTGAGCCTAATTTCACCGTAGTAGAGCTCTTCTCTATGTGTATATATTGTTTGTATTTAGAGCAGGGGTGAGTAAACTAAGGCCCTAAAGCCAAATCGAGCCGCTTCTTGTTTTATAATAAAGTTTGAAATTTATCATTTACATATTATCTATGGATGCTTTTGTGCTACAAAGGCAGAGATGAGTAGTTCTTACCGAGATGTTTGGACCACGAACTAAAATGTTTCTTTTCTGGCCTTTTACCAAAGAAGTTCGTCCACCCCTGATTTTAGAGTGTTTTAGAGTATTTTAACAGAATATCCTTTCCCATGCACTGAACCGTGAGTGCTAAGACTTAAAATTGTTTGGTTTTATCTGAAGGTTTTGGTGAAAAAAATATTTCAATTTGTACATGTATGTAAATTAGGTATAAAATTAAATCTAACAATTTGCATATATCTGTGCTGATTGTTGTATGGGCATACAATATAGCACGTTAACTAAGAGCAAAAACTTTGGAGCCAGACTGCTTCTGTTCAAATCCTGGCTCTACTCTTCTGTGATCTAAGACAAGTCACTTAACCTCTCTGTGCCTCGGTTCCCTCATCTATAAATTGAGAATAATGTTAAAACCTGTGTGGACTAAATAAATCAACATGTAAAGCATGTAGAACAGCATCGAATAAGGACAATCCTTATTACTATGATAACCAAAGAGTTCTGGAAATCAACTCAATTTATATTTGGCCTCTTCAGTACTTTACCTAACAGTGCAGTTTAAAGATGTGAATGTGTAATAATTGTTTTCACAGTAAAATGTGGGCAAGTAACTTCACTTAATTTATTTCTTCCTCTAATGCCAGCATCCTCAGTGGCACAGAATATACCTTTTCTGGTCTGATCTGCTCAATTGTACCGAAGTGGATGAACAGGGGGAAAGTTGTTGAATTGGTCTCTAGCTGGCTACTTATTTACTTCCAGCCAGAGATTAGTTTTAAGTCACAAAAAAATGTTGTTACCCCAGGTCTTGCCACTAGTAGAAAATAAATTACTTCTGAAAAAACATTATGGCTTTTTCAAAATGTTGGTCACTTTCAATGCCCTTTCTGGGATGGTTACTTCAGCCCATGTTAAGTTCTGCCTTGTATCCATCACAGGCACAAGCCTCCCTGGCTTCCTAGAAATGCATATTTTAATACAATTTTCTATGTATGGAGTGTCATTTTGCCCCAAAGTGCACAGATGATTGCAGATAATCTTATTAATCATCTTGTATAAAATTTACCAGTTATAGTTTCCTTATTTTCCACATGGAAAACTAAAAACAGAAGGTCAGTAAGTACCAAGAGGAAATTTTTATTCCACCTTTTTTTTTCCTTGGACATACTAATCATGTTAGGCTGCCACATATATTATGATCCAACAGCTAGCAACTAATTATTGGACTCTTCTGCATGTGAGACATGATGTTAAGTAATAGAGAATTTGAAAGGAAATATGAGGTATGGATATTACCCTCAAGAGTTTACTGACTGTATGAGAATACACAATACATTTATAGATGTACATAAATAGATGCCACATGATTTTTCATAATAATTATCAAGTAATTTGTATAGACAGTGAGTACCTTATGTTCAGAGAAGAGGCTATTCATAATTGACTACAGTGTATTTCTGCTGAATTCCACAAGCATTATGGCCTTCTAAGTATCAGGTACTATACTAAAAATTGGGGACCTAAACAAGGTAATGTGTTCCCTCTGGGCCTTGTAATTTGGTGAGAGAGACTATATATAAATATATTTTGACTATAGGCAGAGGTATAGTAAATGCTTTAATAAAGATTATGGAAATACAAATGTAGAGGGAATGCCTGGGAATATATTTGTGTGTGTTTTTTTAAAAGTCTTAGTCTAAAATAATCATTTTTCTTTTTCACCTAAATAACTTGCCATGTAGAACATTTATCAAATATATCTTTTTTGAAAAGACATTTTCATTCTTAAAATCATGTACAAGTAAACACTAATCATTACCTCAGTGAACAAGGCAGAGATGGGAACTATTTGCTTATTATTAGACAGACACATATTATACACAATAAAAAATGCTTGGAGCTCCATGTTGTAAAAATTCACCTATTTGTAGTAGTTTCACATATATGATCTTATTTGATCCACATAGTTGGCAAGGTTAAGCAGGTAGTTATCCTCATCCCTCTTTCTCAGGTGAGGAAACAAGCTCATAGAGGTTGTGTATTAACTCTAGGTCACATGACCAGCAAGTGAGTCCCAGGATATGTAGAACCCAAGTCTCCTAAGCCCTAAACTACCACTCTTTCTGCTGTAATGTGCTTTCTCCTTGGCAGCAGCAGTTAACATTTATTGACCATTTAGGATGACTCACCCACTCTTCCGGGTACTTTGCATGTGTTGCTTTGTTTAATCCTCACAACAACCTGTGAGATAACTACCGTTATTATCATTATTTTGCAGGTGAGCATGGTGAAGCATAGGCAAGTGACTTGCTCAGATTCACACATTTGGCAAAGTAGCATGTAGGCATTAAACCCAACTGTGTAAGATTCTGACGTTCATAACCACTCTTCTATTCTGCCTTCTTATACTCTTTTCCTGCTTGATTGAAACACCTCAGGTCCCTTGGGCAGAGGAGACATGTAATTTAGAATATCCTCAAAGAGGAAAGATTATCTTTCATGGATTCAGCAGATATTTTTTTGAGTACTTACTGATTACACGCACAGGGAATCTCTTCCTTGAAGCATTTACATTCTGACTGGGGAGGCAGAGATAAAGCATCTGTGGCTTTTTGGTGTATTAAGTGCTCAGCTAGAACTTTACAGAGGATGTTATGAGAGCATAGAGGAGGATATGGCTCTCATCTTAGGGGGTCGAGGAAGGCTTTCTGGAAGAGATGGTACCTGAAGAGTGAGTGGGTTTTTGTGTGGAACTCCTGTAGCACTCTACTGTGGTAAATACTTCCAAAGGAAAGATCCTTATTTCTAAAAAGTGGTTCTAGGATTGCCTTAATGTCTGGTACTTTCTCAATTCTGAGGAAGAACTTTAGAATAATAATTTTTCCATAGTAGCTATACTGGTCTCTGTCTCAGGAATTCTTTAGGTGTTAATACGACTACCTTTCTGGGATTTGTCATTGGGGAGGAGAGTGGACAGACCAGAATGAGCTCATGGGTCCTTACCAAGACCACAGTTCTAGGACTCATCATAGTCCCTTTAAATCCTATCTCTGGTGGGAAGGGTTCTGAAAACTGTTTACAAATGCTGGTCTAGAGATCCTCCCCCTACCTCCTCCTCACACACTTGTTTTTCGTGGTCCAGTTTTTCTGTGGTTGCGCTTCTGGGCCTTCTCCTTCCCAGTGGGAACTCCTACCTGCCAAAGACTCTGACTGGATTTCAGGCACCTCAGATGCCTTGGAAACTTTTTGCCGTGTCAGAAGTATCAACTTCAGAGACGTTACATATGTATGAAATTACGGGGAAAGAAACCTCTTATTTAATATGTTTAGAACGCTCTAGATCTTACAGGAGGTAAAATTGTTTTAAAAGTAGTGGATCTGAAATGAGGTAGAGCCATTGTGAACACATGCCAGTTGGAATGCCTTCTACTTGCCACAAAACAATACAACTTTTTTCCCCCAAAAAGTTATTTTATAAGGTCATGTTATTCGTCCTTTTGAACACTGCTGTCATTTTCCCATAGAATATAAAATAATTGCCCTAACATTTAATGATTCTGTTTGAAAGAACAGAGAGCATGTGTTGTAGGGTGTGTAGGCAGTGTGCTTTGAGGAGAGAGAGAAGATTAGTGGTTTAGTAGATTTTAGGAGGGGTATTAGAAGGGGATGGATTTGGTGGCTAGCAGGAGGTGTCTGAGACCACACTCATGCAACTGGAACATAGAAGAGCTGTGGCTGGAGTAGTTATTTTCTTTTTTTTTTTATTAGGTATGTATTTATTTATTTATTTATTTTTCCCCCAAAGCCCCAGTAGATAGCTGTATGTCATAGTTGCACATTCTTCTAGTTGCTGTATGTGGGACGCGGCCTCAGCATGGCCGGAGAAGCAGTGCGTCAGTGTGCGCCCGGGATCTGAACCCGGGCCGCCAGCATCAGCGCGCATGCACTTAACCGCCAAGCCACGGGTCCGGCCCTGGAGTAGTTATTTTCTAACCTGGTGGATATCTTCCACTCTTGAGACACATGCAATAAAACATGGTTTTGTTTTTCAACTCAGCTTTCACTCCACTTAGTGAATGTGTCCAACTGTGTGTGAACATACTACATCAGCTACTCCCAATAGTTTTGCTTCCTTAGATTTTAATTGTCACTAACCTCATTGCAGGATTCTCTGCCTACTTGGTTTCCAGATAATTGCTGTCACTTTTATTGTTTTTTGACTGGTTATTTTTTTCCCCTTCCTCTTATGACCCCTCTAGCTTCCCTTGGTTTCTACTTTCCTTCTGTTCTCCCGAATTCCTTTGTGTATGGTAATGTTAAGCTGATTGTCATAATATTTATAAGGTATTCATTTTCTGGACTTGACATAGTTTGGAGTTTTCCTAGTACTTCTGAAGTTGAATTTCTAATATCAAACAAAGCTGTGCTGCAATGTAGCTTAAGCACCAGTCACAAGCCAAAGAAATTCTTCCTAAGCCTTATTTCCCCATGTCCCAGTTGCTTTGTGTTAGGAAGTTGGACACAGATTGTTTAGTGAGGCAGAGAAGGTGCTACAGTTGTAGGGGGGGCGGGAAGATGGGGGAGATGCTTCAGGAAGCTGATCAAATGCATTCACTCCATGAAAAATGTGGTGAAGATTTGGCTGCTTTTGAATGGGATCCTTTTTTATATATATATATCTAAGGTGTAACTTTTTTTGGTTGTTTAATAAATATCAAATCATAAGTTGTTATTCAGACAGGTAAGTCTAGTTCTTATGGTGTACCATTATATTAACAATTCCTCATTCCTAATTAGGATTCTTAAGTCCATTTAGAATTCATTCCAAGAAATACAAAGATATCTCAGTGATATTCCCAGTTATTAAATGTACAGTTGGTGAATACTTTAGCTTTTATTGCATCTTTTTTCTCTGATGTCAAGCTTTTAGTAATTCCATTGTTGTTTATGGTTTGTACTTCCAATAGAAGCCAGACAGAGAGCAAGAGAAATTCCATTTTGCTGCTTGTCAGTAACTGGAGAGTGAGTGAGCATGAGGGGTGGCAGGTGGGGATGAGTCTGGCTAGTGAGCAGGCAGAGTCTCACCTAAAGAAAGTTTTGGAACCTCTTTATCAGAATGGGTTAGGGTCACTTTCTTAAAGGACAGGTGCTACTTTTGTTTATTTCTCAATCACGGTCACTCTGAGTAGGTAATAATTGGTTACTTCTTCTGAGTTAGGGTCTTTAAATACTCCTTTTTTAATTTGAGAGCATGTTGAATGCTCTAGGGAGGAAAGGTGGAGGAGAGCGGCTGCAGGTGGTAATCAGTATTCATCCTGCTCTGCATTAATCTCTTATAGTATGAGTATCATGGTTGATGTTTTGTGGTATTTTCCAAGATTGCATGATCCAGTAACTTACCAAATGCTAGGTGAAGAACCGTAGCTTTCGGTGTCAGATTTGCAGAGTAATCCAAACAGTATCACTTCTCCTCTTTGTGCCTTATATTGTCCATCTACAAAATGGAGAATATAGAATTGTCCTTGAATCCTGGTGAAATAATTGCAAAGATTACCTATGTATTTGTGTCTTTGTGAGTCTTTGAATTATCAGTTTAATTAAACAAGATTTTATTGAGCGTCTTGTGCACGTGCGTGCATGTGTACACATACACAAAACATTTTTTCTGAAGGTACTGTTGATCATGATGGCAAAGCAACACATGGTTATGGATTTATTGCTTAGATGTTTCATAGAAATGGTAGTTTTCATTTTCGTCTGCCACAGGTTTTAAAAGAGTATGAACCAACCATGTAGAAAATTTCCTAGCACACTCTGGTCCCAGAAGGATTTCATCAGCCTTCAATAGAGTCTATGAAGTATGACTGTAATACAGTGTACCTGATATTTTTTTATTGTGGTAAAATATAACATAATATTTATCATTTTAACCATTCATTAGTGTATAATTCATTGTCATTAAATACATTCACAGTGTTGTTGTAACCCTCACCACTATCTATAACCAAAACATTTTCATCATCCGCAACAAAAACTCTATACTTGAGAAACAATAACTCCCCCTTTCCCCTTCCCCTCAGCCCCTGGTAACCTCTGTTCTACTTTCTGTCTCTATGAAATGCCTGTTCTAGATACCTCGTATAAGTGGAACTGTACAATATTTGTCTTTGTGTGTCCGGCTCATTTCACTAAGCATAACGCTTTCAAAGTCCATCCATGTTCTAGCGTATATCAAAATTTTGTTCCTTTATATGACTGAATATTATTCCATTGTTTGAGTATACCACATTTTGTTTATCCATTTATCTTGTGCTTGATATTTTAACATATGAAATGGTTACCTAATAAAAGGCTATGTGTGATCTAATACCTAAGTAAGGGATATAGGAAGAATATATTTTGTCGGAGAGGAGGTACATTATGGAAGATGAATGAGTGGCAGTATAGTTTAGTGTCTAAAAGCATGAGTTCTGCATCAGGACTACCTGGGTTGGAATCCTGGCTCCAGCATTTACTACCTATGTGTGCTTGGGCGAGTTGTTTAGCCTCTCTAGGTCTCATTTGTCTCATTATAACATGGGGATAATTGTGGTCTAACTCACAAGGTTGTTGTGTGGATTAAATGAGTTAGTATAGCTATGGTACTTTGAACTGTGTAGTATTATAAAGTATAATTTAAGTACTATTTTGCTGTTTGTTATTATTATTATTATGTATTTATTATTACATTATGGTTGATGAGGGGCCGACAGAAGAGATTAGACGTGAGCTAGACCTTAATGAAACTCTGTAGGATGTGATTAGGTGTGTATTGGGTGTAGAATTCTAAGGTGACTCAGGTGTGTACAGAGAATGCAGATGGCATGTTTGTGTAGGTAGACAGGTGTCACACAGTGGTTAAACGAACAGCTTTGGAGTCCAGCAGACCTCTGTTCAAATCACAGTCCTGGCATATACTTACTGTGTGACTTGGGGTATAAGCTTTCTAAGCTTTAGTCGTAATCTATATAATATGGGGATAATGATGGTGATAACCTCACAGGACTCTTATGAGGATTACAAGAGAGAGTTTGTGTAAAACACTCAGCATGTTACCTGGCAAATAAAAAACTTTCAAAAAGTGATAGCCTCTATTAGTTTAGTATTTTTGGTCATCATTTTTTGTCATTGTTATCATTAGTATTATTCACAGTGGATCATAGTGGGAGATATTGCTGGAAAGGTATTGGAGAGAGAAAGAAAGGGGGAGTTGGGGGAGTTTTAGAGGTTATGGCATAGCTTTAGAAGAAATGTATACTTCAATTTGGGTAGTGGGATGCCGCTAAAGTTTTCTTTGAGAGAAAGAGCAAGAGTGAGTACGTGTGTGTGTGTGTGTGTGTGTGTGTGTGAGGGAGGGGCAATTGACAAGGGAATTTGAAAGAGGACGGGACGTGCTGAAAGCAGTGATTGAAAAGATCAATCTGTTTACACTGTGCAGATAATTTGGGGGTTGGGAAAGAATAGATAAACTAAAAGGAACAAAACAGTATGTAAAATTTTTAACAATTGAATGGAAATCAGTAAGAGAAAGAAAATAGCTGAAGAAAAATAATTACTTACTTTGTTGGGTATTTATTATGTGTCAGACATTATGCTAACCCCTTTTTGTTAATTAATATCATTTTATGTTCATAGTAACTTTATGATTCTATTATTGTTTCCATTTTACAGATGAGAAATCAGTGGCATATAAAGTGGTTAAGATCCTACAGATAGTGTAGTGGAGACAGCTAGTACCCCAATATTTGCTCTCACCTTTTTCCCATAGTAATAACAATTTCAGCTGAGCATGTGACTACTCAAAGTAAATACCACATTTTCTAAATTCCCTTGCAGTTAAGTGTGACTCTGACTGGACAAACAAAAAGTCTGGTGGATAATTTGGGAGAGCTTTCAAGCTTCTTAATATTCTTTAAACAGCGAGTTGGCTTGCACTCTCTGCCCCTTCTTCTTCCCTTCTATGTTCCTCGTTTCTCCTGTTGTAGATGTGTGACAGTTGAAGCTCTTAGACCATGAAGAGCAGGGCTGCATCCTAGGAATGGTAGAGCAGAAAGCTGGAAGGAGCTGAGTCCCGGTGGTCTTTGGGGAGCAGACCTTCTGCATGAGCCCTAACTGCCAACCTTTGGGCATTTACATAAGAGAGAAAAATAAACTTCTATCTGGGATTTCCTGTTATTTTTCTAGCTAATCTGAATCGTCACTAACAAAGAGCACTAAAGGAAGAACTAGGAGTTGGACCTGGGCACGCTGATTGTGGAGCCTGTTGTAACCACTATGTGTGTATGCTGCCTCATTGTACTCTATCTTGGCAACCCTCAGATGTCCGCTAGTTTTTATAAGGAATTGTTGAAAACGAACTCGAGTACTGCAGCTTAGAAAACCAGATTTATTGAGGTTAGGCATGTGTCCAGAAATGTATTGAAGAATCCAGTGATGATGTCTCTCTGACAAGTAGAGAAGCTTGAAAGCTCTGCTACTCCTACCTCCTCCTAGACAAGATGTTTTACATTTCTTTTTCCTTTGCATAAATGTTCATAATCCTGAGAAAATCAGTCTGCCACAAAAGGAAAGAAGTTGAAAAGTAATTTGTGTGTTTGTTTGTTTTAATTATTGAGAATAGTGATTTATAAGTGGCTTTTGGAAAAATGACACCTATCTTTAAGCTAAGGATCTGTGTAGTTACAATTATGAAAAAAGTAAATTTTGGGAAACTGTTGGTAGAAGGTAAATGTGATTTTAAATCCCGCAGAACTATTGTTCTATGATTCGTATTTTGAGCAATAACTAAAAGATGTTGGAATTATATCAGTTGCTGACAGGCAATCCTGAAGTATTGGCTAGAACTGATAAGAGGTTACCAATGTTACATGTTCATAGAAATCCTCAAGCTGAAATACTTTCTAAAGCAAACAGTTCAGTCATCATCATTACTTATAGAGGTATCACAGTGATGGAAGGTGGATGGGTTTGGGCTGGTTTTCAGATAAATTGGGTTTTATTTTGCCTCAACTCTGGACAGGTTGAATGACCACAGAGCTTTGTATCTCAGTGACTAGTGCATAAAGATGTTGTATTTAATAATCAGTGGGAATATAATGCTTGCTTCTAGAGGAGCTCAAGATCTTATGGTCTTTCTAAGTCAGACTCTATACCAGTGCTCCTCAGACAAGTCTAAATTTGAATTGTGCAGATTCTCAAAAAGGCAATAAAATTTTGAAATAATATGAATAACCCCAAATTCATTAAGAGTTATGGAATTTCAGTGTTGGGAACAAAATGAATTACAAACTGTATTTACATTGTTTCAACATGGCTCCATTTTAGCTGCAAACAAATACTTGTCTTTCTTTTTAGGATTAGTCTCAGTTATTTAAGCTTTTAAGTTATCCTGAATCTTTCTTCAGGAACAGCTTGCAAATAAAAAATAAGAAATTTTGATGATGTACTCTGGGCAGAGTTTTTGCTCTGCTTTCCTAATCAAATGGGACTGTGACAGCTTACAATTAAGCATTTTTAAAAACATTCCTTGCTAAATCAAAGTGAGATCTAGGGGATTTATATGTACATTTGAGGTGATGTGGTGTAATGGACAGAGCACGGACTGTGGAGTAAGAAAACTCCCAATCCTAGTGCCATCTTGGAACTTGACCTTTGTAAAATGAGAAACATAACAGCTCTCCATTTTGTTGAGAAGATTAAATGAGATAACATGTGAAAGTTCCTTATAAACCTTAAGGAAGTGTACAAATGTTAGATCTTATTACACTTGGGTTGTTTTTAGGTAACATCTTAAATTTTTTTAAAGCCTCTATTCGTTGTGTTTTGAATTCATTGAAGTCAGAACATATAGTTTTCAAAGACCTATTTCTGAACGTTAGAGCCTCAAGAGAATGCTTGCACTTGATTGAAACTTACTGTACTATTTTGGCAGTAAAGTTTAAGGCAGAAAAGTAAGTTGAAGATCTCATACATTTGAGTTGAAAAAGAGTTTTCTACTTTTCACAGTCCTTAAAAAGAATTAAAGCAGGCTGGAACTGGGAGAGACCTTGGTGAGCCAGCTTAAGTTAATTCCTTCGTTTTGTGGTTAAGTCAACTGAGATCCAGAGATTGGTTTTCCTAAAGCCACATAACTAGTAACGGCAGAAAAGGAAGAACCCAAGCCAGTGCTCACTTCACTTTGCCATTGTTTTTCAAATCATTGATTTTAGTGTATGCAAAACTTTTGAGGTCATTTCCAATGTCAAGGGCCATTTGAAATTAAATCTGGCTTTAAGAGATGTTACCGTTAAAAGTAGCTGATAAATTTTCCGTTTTTGATTATTATAATGTGGTTATATAAGAGGAGGTCTTTGCTCTTAGGATAAAATATAATAATTATTGAATACCAGTTTATATGCTAAGTGCTTTCTAAGGCACTGGGATCTTTTCTTTTAAAGTTTTTTTTTTTTTTAGATTTTATTTATTTATTTTTTTCCCCCCAAAGCCCCAGTAGATAGTTGCATGTCATAGCCGCACATCCCTCCAGCTGCTGTATGCGGGACGTGGCCCCAGCATGGCCGGAGAAGCGGCGCTTCGGTACGCGCCTGGGATCCGAACCCGGGCTGCCAGCAGCAGAGCGCGTGCACCCAACCGCCAAGCCACGGGGCCAGGATCTTTTCTTTTAAAACACTTATCCTTAAGAGATGTGCTCTATTATCTCACTGTGTTATGGTAGACTTTTGCCTCACAATGATTTTTTTCTTCCTGCTTCTGAAATGTAGATAGAAATTACAAGAAATGGCTACTGTTGGTCTAAAACTTGTTTTATCTTCTTTTACTATAATAAACTATTGAATGCAAAAAGAAAAAATAGCTGAGAGTAATAAGTGATTAAGATAAATGTTTAGAAAAAGGTAAAACCAAACAATAAAGACCTCATTAATTTAAACTCTTAAGTAAGGATTATGAATAGTGCCTGAAATGAAATTTACTTTTGCTACCAGAATTCTTTCTTCATTGCCTGTGCAAACTAATAGTGAGAGCATGATTAGAAAGGGGATGTTTGGGGCCGGCCCCGTGGCTTAGTGGTTAAGTGCACGCGCTCTGCTACTGGCGGCCCAGGTTCGGATCCCGGGCGCGCGCCACTTGTCCGACCATGCTGAGGCGGAGTCCCACATACAGCAACTAGAAGGATGTGCAACTATGACATACAACTATCTACTGGGGCTTTGGGGAGAAAAAGGGAAAAAAAGGACGAGGATTGGCAATGGATGTTAGCTTAGGGCCAGTCTTCCTCAGCAAAAAGAGGAGGATTGGCATGGATGTTAGCTCAGGGCTGATCTTCCTCACACACACACAAAAAAAGAAAAGTGATGTTTTAAATGTTTAAAAGAACAAAATGTTTCCGAGCAGCCTTCAGTCATTAGGAATACTGATGAACATACCCACTAGAGGCATGCCAATTACAGCAGCCTTATCTGGTCATTACAGCAGGTCCCCCAGGACCTTTCTGTTACTTGGTGGAACTTGAAAGTAATAAATTTGCTTTCTTTGTAATTATTCTATAATTAAGAATTGCACAAATTTAAATCATTTTCTCATTGCATTGCCCTGATTAACTGACTTTAAGCAAATAACGGTACATTTCCTGGGATATAGTACAAAATAGATACTGATGTATGAAAAAGAAAGATGATGACTAAGTTTGTTAGAAAGAATCATCCTTTCTAGTTTTCCATACTGCCATTTTGATGAGAAAGTTTAAAATCTCTCTTACATCTTTTTTTTTTTATTGATCCATATCTAATGGTTCATATGATCTTGTTCTTAACTTAGTGGAAGTAACAACCTTCTTAGATCTCAGGACCAGTCTTTTCATTCTTTGATGGAGCAAAGAATAATGAAATTTGTTTCTCCTATTGATGTGAAGATTGAAGCCTTAAACAGAGAGGAGGTGTCAGCAGTTTCATGTTTCAGAGAATATAGCTCATATTCAAATTGTCAGTTTTGTTTTTGCATGCGCTAGAACAATCATATTGAAATGGTATGGTATTTTTATTACTTATCAAAAGACATTATGTAGTTATCATTATAGGTATTTTTGTGGCATCTTTTGTTAACTATTGAAATATTCTTCTTAGGTATCATTCCCAAACAACTGATTGGTTGTTGTTCCATTTAACTTTTGGTCATATTTTATTTTTCCTAATATTTAAATAGCACAAACAGAAATGAAAATACCTTAAGATTCAGACTTTGTTGTTTGTACGTAAGAAATCACTCAAACTTTTTCATTAGGTAGAAGGGTGGAATGGATTCTCTCTAAAGTCTTGTCCACCTCTTTCTTTGTAGAGTTTTTATCCAGATGGATAACTTATTGCCTGGATATAATATTTGGTTCTTAGCTTGTCTTTTTCTCTCTCTCTCTGTCTTTCTCTAGACCTCAGAGGAAAATCACTTTGATCCTTGTTGTGCCCAGAAAATAATTTCCAACTTTTTAACCTTCTCTAGTTAACACACTAGAGAAGAGACAAAGATTTAAGTTGCAGAACGTTGATTGACTGTCTTCCTTCTATCACTCCACTAGAAATTACTCCTTCCTACCCCCACCCTTCAGAGTCAGCACCGATCTCCTTGTTTTGTCCAAGGGAGGTATTTTAGTTCTTATTTAGATATAGCTGTGATGTTTGATACTAAGTAGTCTTTCTTGACACTTTTTCCTCCTTTCATGTCCTTATCACCATTCTTTTTTAGTTTCTGTTTTCTTTTTCTCAGTCATTTGTACAGCCAGTATTTATGGAACTCTTTTTTAGGTCCTGGGGATTTAAATGGTGAACAGAGACACATTACCTGCCTGCAAAGAGATTGCAGTCTAAGGAAGGAAATGGGCCAGTAAACAGTTTCATGCTTTCATGCCTCTACCCATGCAAGCCTGGGATCTGATCTGCTCTGCGCTGCTCTGCTCTCCTCTCCTCTTCTCTTCTCTCTCTTATCTTCCTCTCTCTCGTTTTCTCTCTCACATGCACACACACACACCCTTTACACTCATGCTTTTGAAGATTTAAGACATAGCTCAAATATTAGATGAATAAATGTACAGATGTTTCCTTTTATCACAAGGGCTGGATTCTAATCTTGCTCTCCATTTTCTAGCCATGAAGTATAATGTAACTCTCCTGGAGCTTTTGTTTCCTCATCTTTAGTGTGGTGTAGTAATTATCTGTGTACCTCATCAGATTGCTGTGAGCCCCAGATGGGGCAGTAATATATCAAGTGCTTGATAAACTGGAAAACACTGTGACAAGGGAAAATGGTTTTATTTCCTTCAGTTTGCACTCTACTCCTTGCTCTCTTCCTGGCTCTTTTTCCTTTTCTTCTCTTTTTCTTTTCAAAGGACCTACAATAAGTTGCTTTTGTCCTAAAAATAGTATATCCTCCTGCAGTTTTTGGAGGGAATATAACCCATAATCTAATCAGAAAATATATATAGTAGTCCTTCTGATCCGAAAGTTTCGCTTTCTGCAGTTTCAGTTACCCATGTTCAACTGTGGCCCAAGAATATTAAATGGAAAATTCCAGAAATAAACAATTTATAAATTTTAAATTGCATGCTATTCTGAGTAGTGTGATGAAATCTTGTGCCATCCTGCTCGATCCCATGTGGGACATGAATCATCCATTTGTCCAGCTTATCCATGCTGTATATGCTACCTGTCCATTAGTCACTTAGTAGTCATCTCTGTTATCAGATCGTCTGTTGCGGTATCGCAATGCTTGTGTTCAAGTAACCCTTATTTTACTTAATAATGGCCCCAAAGTGCAAGCGTAGTCATGCTGGCAATTTGGATATGCCAAAGAGAAGCCATGAAGTGCTTCTTTTAAGTGAAAAGGTGAAAGTTCTTGACTTAATAAGGAAAGAAGAAAAAGCACATGCTGAGGTTGCTAAGATCTATGGTAAAAATGAATCTTCTCTCCGTGATGTGAAGAAGGAAAAAGAAATCCGTGCTAGTTTTGCTGTCACACTTCAAATATGTATATATAGGAAAAAACATGTATAAATAGGGTTTGGTACTATCCGTGGTTTCAGGCATATACTGTGGGTCTTGAAACAGATCCTCTGTGGATAAGGAGGGACTACTGTAGTTTCCTAGTGGCTATAAACTGAAGTATTTTGAAGTCATCCTAAAACCAACCATTACAACCTGAGTTTAATCTGTTTAACACATAAAGAAAGCTGTTTTGTAAGACCCTGAAACAGATTTATGCTAAATAGTCTTATAAAATGAAAATGCTGTAGCATCAAATATTAATATTTTGCTAGCAGCAGGCAGCCCAATGTTAATGACTGGTATGCATTTGAAGGCCTACTTAACTGTGAATTTTATTAGGAGCGTTTTTCAGAGCTGGAGTTATAAATGGGCTTATAAATGAGAAATTAGCCTCCTCTCTAGGGAGCAGCAGGTTCTTTGAAATCTTAATTAACCAATCACATTGAGCTTCTCTTCTTTCAATTGCCAACACTTGGTTAAATGCTGAAGAAAACATTATCTAGTGGGAAACAGCTTAAATAATGGGAATACCATTCTTTTATATGTTGAAATAAATATAATCATAAAATGAAAAGATAAAAGAAATAAAAATATGGTTCGTACTTGCCTTTTCGAATATGTTCTTTTGTCCATCGTACTTTAATAAAAATTACACTGTAAAACTAGGAAATATTTGTAAAATTCAGGAATAAGTACAAGAAACATAGGGTGTTTCATCTTTATAATAATAATTACTTACAATATGACCTTTGAAGTACCACTTTATTTTCTTTCACACAGGTCACAAATTGAGGCAATTTGTGTAATAAAGAAATTTTTTTTTTGCATGAGTAACCAATGAGTTTATTATACTCATTATTGCCTGAGTGAGTGCTTTAATAATATGAAGTTTATGAAATCAAGTTTGCATTTTATTTACCAAAGTCTCTTTATTTGTAATTTGTCTGAACCTGACGAAGAGTTGGACTTTATCTGTGCCCTTGCATGTAATTACCAACATCTCATCCTAGAATATGTCACCCCACGTGATGAACCTCTGAAGTTCATCAAGCATCATATATTTAATTCATTCACTCAATCAGAATTGCTTTTTAGACAAAAAGATAAGATAAATCTAAACAGGAAACTCAGTGAAATTTAACATCACAATCTGATAATTTGTTAGATTTCCTTAGTAGGGGTTAAAAATGTCAATAGCTGTGTTTTATAACGTTTTTCATTAGAGATTTCAAATCAGGCTTAAGACTATAACTGTAGAAAGTTACAAATTTATAGAAAAGCCCTTCTTGACCCTGCTAATGTTTCTTTATACTTATGCTTTCTCTTAGTCTTAGTTCCACAAATTTCATGTGCAATTTCCTCAAGATAAAGGCAGTACTTGCACACTACCCTTGAAATTCACCCGATTACTCTTTGATTATTTTACATCTATCTTCCTGAAATTTTCCTCTCAAATATGTCCACCTTTTGGAACTATTTGTTCTATCCGTCTTGATTCTTAAGGATTGATTCCCAGTTAATGTAACTATGGACACTTAATCTTCGATTTTGAGAGAACACTTCTTCCCCTTGCCAAGGTACTAGTTCCCTTTGGAGTTGGTTTCACATTTTTTTCCAGTGTCATGGAGATGTAATTGACATGTAACATTGCATTAGTTTAAGATATACAACATGATTTGATATATGTATGTATTGTGAAATGATTATCACGATAAGTTTAGTTAACATCCATCACTTTACGTAGTTAAAATTTTTTTCTTGTGATGAGAACTTTTAAGATCTACTCTCTTAGCAACTTTCAAATATATAACAGTATTGTTAACTATAGTCACCATGCTGTACATTACATCTGCAGAACTTATTAAGCTTATAACTGGAAGTTTGTACCTTTCAATCACCTTCACCCATTTCCCCACCCCTCAATCTTTGGCAACCACTGATCTGTTCTCTGTTTCTATGAGTTTGTCTTTTTTAGATTCCACATATAAGTGAGATCATACAGTATTTTTGTTTCTCTTTCTCACTTATTTCACTTAGCATAATGCCCTCAAGGTTCATCCGTGTTGTTGCAAATGGCAGGATTTCCTTCATTTTTTTATAGCTGAATTCCATTGTATGTATATGCCACATTTTCTTTATCCATTCATCCCTCTATGGACACTTAGGTTGTTTCCATGTCTTGGCTACTGTAAATAATACTGCAGTAAACATGGGGCTGCAAATATCTCTTCAAAATTTCCTTCAAATATATACCCAGAGTGGTAACTTTAACAAAATATAAATAAATTGATGCATTTTAAAGTGATGTCTAGAAAAGATCATTGATGTGGTGAGATGAACATATATAGGTGAAAATTTAGTAACTCTTTTAATTGAATCTCTTTTTCCAGAGACACAACATTATATTTTCTGAGATAAATTCTTCTGTGTTGTTATTACTTTCTTCAAGTGGATACTTCAACCAATGTAATCTTCTTAAAAAATTATAAGAACTTAAAAGTGAGATGGTTTTGTGATCAGTTTACCTTCCTAAGACTAATAACTTGGAAACTGTCTCACTTGTGCTATATAATTTTTAAACATATACATATTAGGTTTTCTAAAATTAACTATGAAATGAAAAAATATAGATATAACACAGTTATTTAAGTTACTCAAATTTCTAGAAATAAAATATAGAGTTCTGATTTTCCAACATTTGCTAAGTCCTCTTTCAGATTTAGCAAACATTATGCCTTCTATATGCCAGGCATATTTGCATAGTTATCACACTTAATGTTTAAAACAATCTTGTCAGCTGGAGGAATATGTTTTGGGCATAAGTAATAGCATGTATGTGCAAAGAAATGTGATTATAATGTAGCATGACACATCGGATGGGGTCAGAGAGGTTTTAATGCTAACCTGTAGGAAGCCAATTTGGAGATTAGAGGACAAGGAGGCTAGAATGATGGGTCAGGGCAGATCCTGGCGGGGGATTGAATGACAAAGGACTGCAAAGGAGTTTGGACTTTATTCTTTGGGCTGGTGGTCTTTGGATGGGTTTTAGTGCTTTTGTGAATCTTTTGAAATTACATGCAGAAGCCTGTGTGTGTTAGTGTACACGTGTACCTGTGCATCCACATACACACTTCCGGGGGCAAAGGTCCATCATTTTCAGCAGATTCTCTAATTCCATGAAGTTAAGAATCACTGAAGTAGATATGACAAAGCCATTTAGAGATTTAATTATGTGATGATGGGATAGGAATTGTTTGTTTGCTTTTAAGAAAAATCATTTTGGCAGCAAGACCAAAGGTTTCTACAGGGCTTAAGACATTGTTATAGGACCCTACCTCACACGATATGCAAAAAGTAACTCAAAATGGATCAAAGACCTAAAGGTAAGAGCTAAAACTATAAAACTCTTAGAAGAAAACATAGGGGTAAATCTTTATGACCTTGGTTTTGACAATGGTTTTTTAGATACGAAACTAAAAGCACAAGCTACAAAAGAAAAAAAACAGGTAAATTTGACTTTATAAAAATGTAAAACTTGGGGCTGGCCCCATGGCTTAGTGGTTATTTGCACGCGCTCCGCTACTGGCAGCCCAGGTTCGGATCCCTGGCGCGCGCCGGCGCACTGCTTGTCCGGCCATGCTGAGGCGGTGTCCCACATACAGCAACTAGAAGGATGTGTAACTATGACATACAACTATCTACTGGGGCTTTGGGGAGAAAAAGAGAAAAAAAGGAGGAGGATTGGCAATAGATGTTAGCTTAGGGCCAGTCTTCCTCAGCAAAAAGAGGAGGATTGTCATGGATGTTAGCTCAGGGCTGATCTTCTGCACAAAAAAAATAAATAAATAAAGTAAAACTTTTGTGCATTAAAGGACACCATCAGGAAAGTGAAGAGACAACCCAGAGAATTACCATATGATCTAGCAATTCCCCTCCCAGGTATATACCCAAGAGAACTGAAAATAAGTTCACACAAAAACTTGTACACAAATGTTCGTAGCAGCATTATTCATAATAGCCAAAAAGTAGAAACAAACAAACAGATGTCTGTAAAGTGATGTATAGATTAATAAAATCTGATATCTGTATACAATGGAATATTATTCAGCAATAAAAAGGAATGAAGTACTGGTACATGCTTCTACACGGATGAACCTTGAAAACACTGTGCTAAGTGAAAGAAACCAGTCACAAAAGACCACATGTTGTATATTATGTTTATAAGAAATGTCCAGAATAGGCCAATTTATAGACATATAAAGTAGAGATTGCCTAGGGCTGGGAGGGATGGGGGTACTGGAGGATGATGACTAAAGGGTACGAGGTTTATTTTTAGGTTATGAAAATGTTCTAAACTTAGACTGTGGTGATGATTGCGCAACTCTGTGAATATGTTAAAAACCACTGGATTGTATATTTTAAATGGTGAGTGTTTTTGGTAAGTTGCTTTTGTCTTAATAAATCTATTTTAACAAGAAAAAAAGGTTATAATATTCTAGGGAGAGGAAGCTCAGGTACTGAAATAAGTTAGGGGCAATTGAAATGAAGAAATGATGATGGATTGGGGATCGATAATGAGAAAGAACACACAGAGCTTTGTAACTGATTTTTACAGCAATCAGATAGGAGGATGTATACGTGGGGACTCCCAGATTTCTGGTTTAGGGCACTAAATAGGGAGTGGTACCTTTCACCACAATGGGACAAGAATATGGGAGGGAAAAAATACTTCAGGAAAGAGATGATGAGTTTGTTTTTTAGCATACTGAGTTTGAGGTGCTTGTGGGACAGCCAGGTAGAGATGCTCAGTAGGCAATTTAAAATGTAGGTCTGAAGCCTGGAGACATAATTTGAGAATCACCAGTGAATAGCTTAAAATTGAGGCCTTGTACATACAAAGCCAAGGAAGGAGAGTGTTGGTTAAGGAGAAAAAAGAAAAAACATGTAAGAATTTTACAGAAGAGTTGCTGGCAGAGGAGACTAAGAAGCTGCAAAGAGGTGAGAGGAAAATCAGGGAAGAGGTATTTGGGAGCGCATGGGGGAAGAGGTTCAAGAAAGAAGAAATAGATTATAAAATAAATAAGTCCTGAGGATGTAATGTTCTGCATGGTGACTATAGTTAATAATACTGTATTAGATATTTGGAAGTTGTTAAGAGAGTTAGATATTAAAAGTTCTCATCACAAGGAAAAAAAGAAAGAAGGAATGGTTAGCTTTCTCAAATAATGTCCACTTCACACAATATGAGCACTGAATATGATGAGCACACAATAGGAGCACAATATTTGGAGGTCACTGTAACCTTAATGAGCAGTTTCAGTGGAGTGTTGAGAATAGAATTCATAAGGGGTTTAAAGGAGAGTTTCTTTAAAATTAGGACAGACAAACTTGTTTTCTATAATTCTTTTCTGCCATAATGCTAGAACTTTGTTCTTTAATCCAAGCATTTCCAATCCATGGTGTTTCATTTTTAAAAAAATTGCCTGTGCTTTAATCTAGGTTGGTTTTGTTTTTTATAACCAAAAATAGCAATGCAAGCTATAGCATCTGTAAGATTAACATTCTCAAATTATGTAAATCTTGAACTCCACACACAAAAAGGATTTATATCAAATTCTATAAAGTTAGGAAAATTTCTTTCACCAGAGCCTTAACTCTTATATTTCCCAAGTGCTTTTAAAAAGAAATAGCCATTTAAAAAGACGACTGTAGGTGCCAGCCCGGTGGTGTAGTGGTTAAGTTCACGTGCTCTGCTTTGGCAGCCCAGGGTTCACAGGTTCGAATCCCGGGCGCGGGTCAGTGCACTGCTTGTCAAGCCATCCTGTGGCTGTGTCCCATATAAAGTAGAGGAAGATGGGCATGGAAGTTACCCCAGGGCCAATCTTCCTCAGCGAAAATGAGTAAGATTGGCAACGGATGTTAGCTCAGTGCTAATCTTCCTCACGCACACACACACACAAAATAAATCAAATAAATAAAAAGACGACTGTATCCCTATGAAGATTTCATATCATCTAGCTAACCAGCTGTACTTTATTCTATAGTCGTTGGGGTAGTTGAGGGTAGTTTGACTTAACACAGCCATATTAATCAAAGTTAGGGTCATTATATCCTTATCCCATATCCATATTTTAGGGCCCATCTTTGACAACTCTATCTCACTTTTGCCTTAAAAATTCCTTTCTAAGGAGTCAGATACTCTCTTCTCTCCTGCTCATCTGCATCTCCTAGGAAGTGAGAAGTTTCAGGGCTCCTTGAAATTCTAGTGTCTTCTAAGGCAGTGGAGTTCAACTTTTTTGATTCTCTCCATACAAACATCTATGTGTCTGTCTGTCAGAAGCAAGTTTTCGGAAATGATTCTCTGAGACGCACTGTGGTATTTCCTATTTCTTTTTTTCCTTTTAATTCTGATTATGATCCACCACGTTGAGTGTTGGGTCATAATCTTCACTCAGTAATGGAAATTTAAAGTTCTCGTGGTTCGCGGAGAAGCTCCAAGGATGGCCGTGCGTTTGCTGAGCTGCAGTCTGTTCTCTGTGCCTCAGTGTTAGGAGTTTGGGTGTGATCTGGCTGCCTGGTAGCATCAGAAGGCAGCACGAATCGCCCAGCTTCCGGGTGCTAGAACTACTGCCTTCATGCTATGGAGAAAAAGAAAAATAATTCCAGGCTTACTAATATCTACCATGAATTGAATGCTCACTATGTGTCAGGCACTATGATTGGCATATATAATATCTAATCTTAAAACAATTTTGATAATTAGAATTAGTATCACCATTTTGTTGGGAGAGTAGGGAGAATGAGGAAAACAAAGCTTAGAGACATTTAGTAACTTGTCCAAGATTGTCTAGTTTGTAGGTAGCTTTAAAGCCCCATTTTTTTTTTTTCACTACCATATGCTTTCTGAAAAGGGCATTCCATTGTAAAGGATCATCTTTAGTGTTCTTCTTTATTGTGCCTAAAGTAGATTGACAGACCTGGGAAAAAACAAAAACCCTAAATTGGATTTTGGTAATCTAGCCTGTAAGCATTCTCGCTGCTTAAATAGAGACCTCAGGCAATGTCAACATAATCAGGTCAGTACTCTCTCAATACAGGATTAGTTAAAATTTGCTTCCATAATTTTGACAGTCCCAGGAGCAATAGTCATCTCTGAGATTTGCACAATCTTCTGTGGAGTACTTTGAAGCCAAAGTCTATAGAAAATGTTTAAGACCATCCCCCAGTTTGTGCTTTTTACTGGTGTTTATCTATTAGCCCAGGGTGGTAGGATAAATCCTTGTTAATTATATCCCATATGGAAGCATGGCTAAGAAATATCATTCTTGGTAATGAGCTTAGCCACTTTGTAAGAAACCTTGCCCTCTCAGAGGACTGATGGAAGAAGTAAAAGCATAAGCAGTTCTTCTCTGTAACAAAAGCAACGTACACAGTTGGAGGCAGGTTTTGAAAACTTTATTTCCATCCTTCTCTCCTTTTTTTTTTTTTTTTTTTTGGCTGGGGAAGATTTGCCCTGAGCTAACATCTGTTGCCAGTCTTCCTCTAGTGTGTATGTGGGCCACTGCCACAGCCTGGCCACTGACGAGTGTTGTAGGTCCACACCTGGGAACTGAACCCAGGCCGCTGAAGCGGAGCATGCCAAACTTAACCACTAGGCCCCTGGGGCTGGCCCAGCCTCTTTACTCTCCCATTCAAAAGACATTTTTTTCTGTCGCCCTACAGAGAGAAAAGTTAATGACAAAGAGATTGAGGGTATAGAGTGTGGCTTCTGAGTTGAAATCGTGACCTGCACTGTCCAGGATGGTAGCCACTAGCCACATGTACTGTCAGTCACTTGCAGTGTGGCAAATCTGAACTGACAAGTGCTGTAAGTGTAAAAATTTTCGTACCAGATTTCAATGACTTAGTATGCAAAAGGGAATGAAAAATATTTTGTTGAGATGGTAATACTTCAGATTCGTTGGGTTAAAGGAAATATTATTAAAATTAATTTCCCCTATTTCTTTTTACTTTTTTAATGAGGCTACATGAAAATTTTAAATTACATATGTGGCTTGCATTTGTCGCTTGCATTGTATTTCTTTTGGGGAGCATTGATTCTAGACCAATACTGAGGCTGCTTCACCCAGCCTAGCTTTGAAATATGGCCCATTATCTAATGTCAGGACACACCCCCACCCAAACAGGGCTAAATTTTGCCCAATGTTTTCTTCTGGTCCTGTCCATCTCCCTACCCCTGCTTGAAGGAGTATTTGGTGATTTGCCAGACAGGTAGGGAACATAAAAAAAAATCAGCCAAGTTTGCCCAATTAGAGGTGAGGGCAGATGGTCTTGGATGGGATGAGGACACCAGGATGGTGCGGCCCAGAGGCAATGGATGTGCCAAGGATATTCCATGAAGCAAGTTTACGGAAGTCCAGCAAATTTCAGACTTTTCTGAAACTACTTCAGTGGTTTTGTTTTTGGTTGAAATATCAAATTTTTCCAAGATACTTGTGCTCCTTATTTTTCAGTGACCCTGTTTTGCCTAGTCACGGTCCGAGTGGTTTACCTTCAGAAAACACCAAACCTTACTGAGTCCAGTCCTAAGGGGTAGGATGGCAGGCTATGAATCCCTGAGCCTTGGGAGCTAAGCTCCTGCTGTGGTTAGTTGGTTGCAGACAAAAAGATAAAAGTAGCTGATGAAAATTGTTTCAGAGGAAGTGGACTGTCTTTGTATGTATGTGTGTGTGTGTGTGTGTGTGTGTGTGTGTGAGAGAGTGAGAGAGAGAGAAGGAGAGTGTGTGTATGTGTATTAAAGAAATTTCTGTTTAAATTGTTTTCAATTGAAAATTCTGTTTTAAAGAATACACTGTAAGAAGAAAAATCACATTTTTCAGTTAATTTACAATGTAATCAAAGACTAACAATTTGTTCAAAAGTGCACCATTATAATCAGATACTATAGTGCCTGCTAGTTACTTAGTTTATGAAATTTCAATAAAAATTTTAAAACCCTTCAGAAAAATAAGAATATTTAAGTGTAGATGCTAACATTTATTTACTTTAAATTTTTTAATTTACAAATTTGTTTAAAATATGCAACCCATAAAATTTTATTTTACCTGAATTGGCAGTTATATATAAATATTGCTTGTCCCAAGGCCACCACACCCACCAAATCTTTCAAGTTTTGCCCTGATACTTCTTCATATCAATATTTGCAATGTAAAAACCAGAAAAATAAATGTCCTTTGATAAGGCATAGACTGTACTAAAATCTCAGGTTTTTGTAGGTTTATGTCATTGTACTAATTTTGAAGCCACTGTCTTCTGTGACCAGAAAAGTTGTCAGATGTAAATTGATCGATCTTTATCTGGCATTTGAACGGAGGAGAGACAATGTTGACTAAGTAAACATTGTCTGCATCTTTGTCTTTTATTCACTAGGAGGAATATTTATCTGTTCCCTGCCTTCATGTCTTTGGGGGTCTCAGGCCAGTCTGCTATATCTTAATTTGATCTTATTTTCCAGGCCATCAATTCAGTTTTTCTGTGCCTCACAGGCTTGGCATTCTCACTGATAATGGCGTCTGTCCATTGTATCTAGATGTCCTCATTTTCCTCGTAGTCTTTTATAGTTTAGAACAGATCTTTATGATTCTATTCACAGCAGTATCTGAGGCTTTTAACTAATATTTGCTTATTTTTATTAAGTAAATTTAACACAGCTTGCTTGAGAAGCCAAATGTGGCTAGTTTATATCAAATATGGTAACTTTCAGACCAAAGTATTTAAAAGCAGGTTAAACAAGAACAAAATGATATGTGAAGAGTACTCAAGAATTGATTTTCCCAATACTGTAATATTAGTAATCTGGGTAGGGCTGCCACATTTAGCAAATAAAAATACAGGTCACTGGTTAAATTAGAGTTTCAGATGAACAAAAACTAATTTTTTAATGTAAGTATGTCTCATGTAATAGTAAATACCATGCATTTTAACTGGGCATCCTATATTTTATCTGGGAACCCTAAAGCTAGAGCAAAGCACAGTAGCTTTTAACCTTTGTGAAATTATAAGACAACTAAAGCCTACATTATGGTTGAGCATATTGAATTGAATACATTTTCTTTATAGGGCACTGATTTTTGGAGCAGCTGCCCTACTGAAATTCTTCAGTAAAACACAAACAAAAAGCTAATAAGTTGAGTTCTTCTATTCATGAAATATTGTTGTGCCTTATTCCCCCTCCAGTGTCATTTTTGTCTGCCCTCTCACTGTGCTGGCGTTTCCTTGATTCTCCTAGGGGCAGTGATACAGTAATGTTGCGATACCTGCTCTCAGGGTTAGAGCCAGACCATTCTTTTTGTCTCACTTACCTCATCCCTTCTCCATCTCTCCTTGACTTGCAGGGGCTGCAGATTTTCCCCTAGTGGCAAAAGCAGAGGTGTCCTCTTGACTGATATTCAGGGTCAGAATGCTGTATCTTTGTTGTTTAAAGAATCAAAGTCAGCCACCACGCCTTTCCTCTTCCTGTGGCTCTCAAATTTGCTACGTTTGTGACAGGTTCTGTGGTTCATGCTGTCCTTTTATGTTTCAGGGCTGCATCCTTTACCATTATGATCTCGAACACAATATCACAGTCATAGTCAGCAAGAAATACTAACATGGAAGAGTGCTGCTTTCTGTGGCTCCTTAGATAATTGCAGCACTATACTGTCTTCATAAAGCATTTTATCCTAGGCTGGGTTGAAGGTAGATTTAGGCAAAAATGTGTGCTTTCTGTTTATCTTAATAAATCTGTGTAAAGGCTTCTTTGATTGTTCTTTCCTATACATTAGGAAGTTAGCATTATGAACTAAGATGTGATGACTTGCTCCAAAGTTACCTCCAAGTAACCCTTGGCAAAGCGGGGTTTTGAACAATGAGACCATCTGTTTCTTGTGAGTGAAAATGTTGTGAATTTTGGCAGTAGTCCTGTCAGGTAACATTCTGCCTGATGATGATTTTTATAACCCCTCTCCCCTGGAGCCAGCTCAAAGCATTTCACAGGGAAGATGTGAGTGCCCAAGAAAAGAAAATATGCCCCAACCTTTTCATTTGTGGTTCACTGTGTAGCATGACCCACCCTCCACTTAAGTAGCAACATAAACTCTTTCTTTATTCTCTGCCTTTCTGCCTTGGTTCACCATTTTTTCCTTTCATGGAATCATTTATTCAACGAGTATTTGATCAGCCACTACTACATACGTATAGAGGACTAGATGTCTTACTATAAGGCACCATCTCTAGTGGCCAGGAGCTTAGTGGAGGTAAAATATGTCTTACCCCAAGGCAATAAGTAATAAGTTTTATATAAGTCTGTACAACTTGGTATTATAAGAGCACAAAGGAATAGGTATTATTTTCACTTGGGATCATTAGGAAAACATCGTGGAAGAAATCTGATATGAGCCTTTATAAGTGGACAGGATTTCAAAGGGGAAGATATGGGAAGTAAGGGCCATCATCCAAGGCAGAGGAAATTGAACAAAGCGTTGAAGCTTGAAAGAACACTGCAACTTTGCAGAATGGAATGTGATTTAGATGGAATGGAATAAGGATTTCTTTCTATTTGAGGATAGCAGGTGGGATCATGTGGTAGATGGATTTGAATGTTACTTGAGAGCAAAACAGTGCTTTACGTGAATTAACTTAAAGTACTGTACAGGCTGATTGAAGGAGAGAAAATCTCCTCTGTGATGATTTAGAGGCTGTTGAAATAGTCTAAGCATAAAGAGGTAATATCGTGAACTATGGTGATGGTGCCAGAAAAGGACACATGTCCTAGCTGACCCAAACAATGCTTGGTTTGTCTAAAGAATAATATTTGTTATTTTCATATTGTGAACTGCTTACCAATTATACCTAATTATCATGCAACATAGGAACCATTCTGTATATGTAACTTGGTGTCAACCACTTAAAGCTTGGGAAAAACAAGAGAGCTTTATGTGTAGAACCAGGTCTAAATAAAAGAGCAGTATAGACAAATGCCTGGAAAGAAACCTCCTTTTAGCATCCATAGCCACTGAATCAAGTCAAAGTACCTTCCAAAAATGGCAACCTAATAAATGAAAAATAAGTGGAGTTACTTTTACAGTTTCTTAATGTTTACAGCACTTGCATTTTCTTTCCCTTTCTTAGAAATTCAGACTTTAAAAATCCTCTCTTAGCAACGTGGCTTTATTAGGAAAAAATTACACAAAAATCTGTGGCCCTTGTAGCATTTAAACCAGAAGCAAATACATATGTTGTTTAGAGGGGATGGGGTGGTGTTTCAACAGTGGGAAAGACCATGACCATAAACTGTTTCTGTCTCTGTATTTTTCTCATGCCAGTGTTATAGAAGCTAAATAACTAACAGTTCAAAAGATAGAAAAAAATCCTCTTTTCGTGAGTATCGTATAGTCTTATGGAGTAGAATAGAAGACGTTAGTCTTTCTTAATTTATAACTTCCAAAAGGTCCTAATATCAAAAAATAGGAGGATCTGTATCTTCCTTTTATTTAATCTGGTATTAAGACCATAAAAAAACCTGAGCCTAGGGCCGGCCCCGTGGCTTGGTGGTTAAGTGCGCACGCTCCGCTGCTGGCGGCCCGGGTTCGGATCCCGGGCGCGCACCGAGGCACCGCTTCTCCGTCCATTCTGGGGCCGAGTCCCACATGCGGCAACTAGAAGGATGTGCAGCTATGACATACAACTATCTACTGGGGCTTTGGGGGGGAAAAATAAATAAATAAAATCTTTAAAAAAAAACCTGAGCCTATTAAGTGCCATAATCCAGAGGTGCGATGAATAGGAAAGAATTTCCTGATTCTTACCTAACCCTGATCTCTACTGCTTCAAGCTATTTTACTGAGAAAGAGTTAACATGTAAACTATGAAGGATACTTCAGATTTCTAAAATATCATATTTGATGTAATTAGCTTCTGGCAGGGTTTTGAACACATTAATTATGTGATTTATCTCCTGTCACTTTTAAAGTAAAAAGACTGATTTTGAAATAATGTGGCATTTGAATGTATCTTTATCTTTTATTGATTTTCATATAAAATAAGGTAAAACTCAGTGAGAAAACCCCAAATAGCTTTTTGTAATGATGAATTTTGGCAATTCCTATTGCGGTAGAATATCTAATTTCTATTTTAAGGTGGAGATCCATCTTGTTTTTTCTGTGGTTTATATAATATCTACAGTTTTTTCATGTGTCATCCCTGGTACTAGAATTAAGGACATTTTGTTATGCATTTTGCTGTGAAATTTTGGTTTGGAAGTCTATGAATTCTTGTCATTGTCTTTGATTTTGGTGCAAATTATTTCCTTTTACTACTGCTCTTGAGTAAATGAAGTTAGAAGACAATTGAAAACTCAGGGCAAGAATTATAAAACTTTAGTCTCTCCATCCTAGGGAATATATGCTTCCCATGCCTGCTTCCCTTATTCTAATTTACTCGACACTCATTTACTAAGCACTTGCTCGAGTCTCAGTCATCAGGGAAACAAAGATAAATAAGAACTGATCGTGGTCCACCTAGAGGTGGCAATCAAGTGGGGATATTCAGACATGGGCACCAGTTAATTAAAATAGCAGAGTGAAAGACCAAAGGACCAATTGATTAACGGAGGAAAAGGGAGAACACTTCCAGAATAATTCTTTGTATGTCAGCTCAGAGATGAGAGTGGAAGTTCTCACTGAGATTGAGAATATGGAAGGACATCTCATTATATGGGAGTTCTGAATTGAGTTTTTGACTGGTTAAATTTTAGATGTGGAATGATAGCTCTGTTAGACAGTAGTTGCCAAATAACAATTTGTGGACTTTTCTTGTAACTGCATAGATATTTGTTAAAAATATAGGTTGCTTGGAAGTACTGTAGAGATATTGGTAGATTAAATCCAGGTGAGATCTGGAAATATGGGTTCTGAAATAGCTTTTCAGATGATTCTGATAATCAGTAAGGTTTGACATCTACTTTAGTAAAGATCCAGGAGAGAGAAGACAGATGGTAGCTGAAGTCACAGGAATGGATGTGATTTCCCAGGGAGAGCAAGGAGAGTGAGCAAAGAACAAGGCTATGGATGTGACACCGTCAGATAAGGACTAGGCAGAGGAGGAATCAGCAAAGAAACTAAAAAGGAATATACTGGGTTAAGGAGCAGGAATATATATTTACCTAAATCTCCTAAGTCTTAGAATAGTAATCACATTTCTGAATCCGTATAGAGAAAAAAAGTGTAGAATAAAAATCTTCAGGTTTCTACTCATGATTTGGCTTTATTCCAGAAAGGATTAGTCAAGTTTCAAATGTGTCCTATTGCAAAAAGATTTCTTCTACTTCCAGAGAAATCTGTTGGAGAAAAAGAAATTGAGCCACTTGAATAAAGAAAAATGAACAGAGTAGAGTATCAGAAAAGAAAGTTGTAATATTAACCAGAATTTGTAAAACAAAAAAATGCCCTATTGTACCCTCCTAGATGAGTTAGAATATTTAATTTATCAAAATCTTTGTAATTGAGAACTAAAGCTATTGTATAGTCTCTCAGGAAGAAATCCTTCTGTTCTTAGCCCTTCCTGTTGCTTTTGTTGTTGTGGTGATCAGTGCATCTTCTACTACAAGGTGAGTAAAAACGAAATATGTGCTGTTATAAAAAGAAATAGAATGGCAATTATATAACCTGACTTGATGTAAAAATTAATTCTCTTTTTCAAAATCCATATCCCAGAATAGAGTAACTTTATTGATCCTATAGGATTTTAAAATATACACATAATTGACATTTATTTAGGGATGCCGTTATTGTTCACTTACACTTACTCTGCTTTGGAGTTCCAGGTGACCCTTTATGCAAATGAATTATAGGATAGTTTCAGTAGTTGTGTCATCTACGTTTAATTTAGTGGTCTTCACTGATGACATATAAATTTTTGAGGCGCTCAGCGAACAGGTGGTCAAATGGTCAATAGTGGTCTAATATTTTTAACCTTTGAGGTTCTACATTAAAGGTGACTTTTTAAAAGTCATCTGAATTAATACAGTGTTGGGGGACTATTGTTTTGTGAATAATATTTTGTGAAAAATAGAGGAAAAGGTAGGCCATAATATATATCTTTGAATAGAGAAAATTTACTGGTGAAAATACCACAATGAGATCTTCAAATTTGTTGATGGCTAACTTGTTAGAATTTAACCAGTTTCAAAGTTAGAGAGGCAGCATAGATCACACAAGATAATCCTCACTTCTAATACCATTTGTAAGTTCAGGTTGTTACCAAAACTACCCTCAGGTTCAATAACTCACTACAAGAACTCACAGAGCTCACTGAAAGCTGTTATACTCATGGTGCCAGTGTATTACAGCTAAAGGATGCAGATTAAAGCCAGCCGCAGGAAGAAGCACATTGGGCGGAGTTCAGGAGACGTACCAAACATGGAGCTTCCTTTGTCCTTTCCCTATGGAGTCATGAACAACATGACTCTCCTGGCATCAATGTGTGATGATACACATGGAGTATTGTCAGCTAGGGAAGCTCACTTGAGTCTTGTTGTCCAGCGTTTTTGTAGGGGCTCATTCACGTACTGCACACGTGACTGACCTTTAGTTTCTAGCCTTTCCATGGATAAAACTAATACTGCATGTCCCAAAGCCCCATCATAAATCACATTGTTAGACTGTTGGGTGGCCGAGGGCCACATGCAAACAGTGACTTCCTATCAAGCATGACATTCCAAGAGCCTAGAGATCCCCTTCTAGTAGCCAGTGGCAAAGGCCAGCCCTCTTTTTGGGTAACGTTTACTCTTTACTGCACACCAATTCTTTCAGATAGTAGAAGCAGATGAGGCCAGACTGAAACAAGAGTTCGCAAAACTGTGACTACAAAGTCCACAGCAGATGAAATGGCTCTTTGTTGACTATAGGATTAAATTAAAACATCTTTGTTCAAGATAACCTTCCATATTCTAGATCCCAGTCAGCTTGCCTTTTTATGAATTCCCTTCTGTAGTCAATTAAGTCCTTTCTCCTGGACATGCCAAGTGCTTTCCTGCTTTGGAGCCTCTGCTCACACCACACTTGCTGTCAATGTATTCTCCTGAGATCTTTCAGTTGTGTTGAGCTCATCCTGTCTGCATTACTCAGCCCTGTCCCCGTCTCCTGTGGAAGGCCACTTGTGGCACTTGAACCCTTCTGCAGTCACTTTCTCTACTGAATTCCTGTAGCTAATATTGCCCATATCATTTATTTGGCTGTTATGATATGTTTCTTTCCGTTGATGTTTATACCTATATTTTGTCTTTGCAAATAGATCTTAACTTCTTGCAATTTAGGAACATTATGGACTATATCCTCTGCCTTTTGATCCCCTAGGTCAAATGTCTTGCACATGGAAAGTGTTAGATAAACGTTTGAATGGTAAGCTTTCATATTGACATGTGGAGCTAGGATCATATCATTCAAATATTTGAATTAAAACATCTTGTAAAAATAATCTAAATTATACTTATAAATTTCTGAGGTAGCCATGTAGCCAGGAAAGTATTGGAGTCATTTTTGGCAATTCGTTGAAGACATCTGCAAACATAAAGGTCAGCAAAATGCTGGAAAATGCCTAGAGAAGTGCTGCCATGCTGCTCCCCCCTCAGGGCTTTTGCACATGTTTTCCCCTCTGCCTGTTAAGCTCTTTCTCTAAATATTTGAACCCTCACTCAGAGAGGCAAAACCACCCACCTAAAATATCAGCCCTCTCCTCACTATCTCTTTATCTTGTTTTATTTTTTTTCATAGTACTTTTCACTAATCTATATTATATGCTTGTTTTTTATGTCTTTTTCCCCTACTACTATAAGCTCCACAGGGGAGGGACACTGTCTTGCTAACGGTTATATCTTTTGCACCTAAAACAGTGCCTAATTCTTAGTAGGTATTCATAGAAGTATTTGTTGAATACATGAATGAATTTGTACTATGAAGCAAATAGGAAGCTTAATTTTTTGTGTACTTTCAATATTTATGTCGTTCAATTCAGTAAGATGTAATTGAGCCCAAAGAGTTTCAAAGAGAAGCAGCTAAAGTGATTGAAGTTGTGGTAGAATGTTTTCTAAAGTTATTAAAAATTATTCAACTTGTAAAAATTATAACTAGGTGTGTGCATGGTCAAAGTTAATAAAATTCTAAAATATAATGATTAGGTGAAAATAGGCACGTTTATCAAATGCTGGTTATCAGAAGCATTCTTTAAAGTTTTGTGGAAAATGAAAGAATGGTATTTTTACACAATGGGTAGTAAATATGGAGCTCTTAAAATTTTTACTTATTTCAAAAGGGCTTAAAAGGCTGTTTTGATAAAAATCATAATTAATAATTTAAAAAATAATGCAAAGTTAGAAATATATCTAACTTTGCACAATAACAGCATGGAGTTCAGTTATTGTGCTTCATTTTACAAGGAGTTGCAAGGTTTATTATTGCCTGTTGATATGAGTTTCCAAGACTATCAAGCTCCAGTTGAACTTTTATTTTGGGACAATGAGAGGTCAGCAACCCTGGGAATGAGGACATATCCAAATATGGCCCTTGATGCATTTGGTAGGTGTATTTGGAGTCTAAAAGTAACCCCAGATATTTATCAGAGAGAGTCATCTCTAGCTTTGACCTAGATTCCCTAGGATCTCTGGGAAATCCAAGCTGTGCCCATAGGCTGCAGTGCTTCTTAGTCTTCTTGTCCCAAAGAAATGCTTTATTCTATTCAAATATTTCCCACTCCAGTCCAGCACTTCCTTCAGGATCAAGGTATCCATCATGTATATCGCCTCTTCTTATAAATACACTTCCTCCTCTCCCTTCTCTTCCCCTTGCCCTTAGTTCTCATTGTTGCTACTCTCCCTGAAGAGATTTCTTTCTAGTTGAAGCCAGAATATGGCTAATAAATTTGACCTTTGTATCAGGCTTTGATTCTGAGACATTTGGCAGCATATGTGGATGCAGTGCCTGGGAAGCAGCTTGCTCACAATGTGATTTAGTTGATGTTTATTTCTTTGCTTCCATATTATTCTGCTTTTGCTGAGACTTCCTCCTATATTCAAGGAATGAAGACTGGCAGTTATCCAACCTTTTTGTGATACTGTTTCTAGCTTACGGCTTTAGTAGCACGTTTGAAACTAAAATGCACTTTTATATTTTCTTCTTTCATCTCTGCGTCTTTGGATTTTTGGCAAACATCAAGGGAGATGAATCAGACCCACCACTGCAAACCCACCTGCTTTCGGGGACATGTAAGCCGACCAGTTTGTGATGTTTTACCGTAGATCTAGCTCCAGCATAGAACTAAAAGAGCATCATTGTGGAGTAAGAATAGAAGGCATGTTCTAAGGTCAAATTTTTTTTAAGCTCTGAATCATTTATCTGCTGACAGATTGTGGCTGGACATGGTCTACAGTGACATTTTTAATGACACCAACAAATTGGCGTGGTACTTATAAAGTTGAAATGATTTTGTAGTAGATGAAAAGTGAAAATGCAGTTATACTTTGGATTTGACACTAGGGATTAATATGAAAAGATGCTGTCATAGTTGTAAAAATGTAGCAAACCAAGGTACAGTCAAGGTGTTTGTTTATTGGGACATTACTTTTACATTTCATCTGGTGCTAAGGTCACATGTGAAAACAGTCTTCCTCACTAAAATACCTTTCCAGTTGTTGACAGCCCCGAAATTGTTTTATAAAAAATAATAGGCTATGGTCATCCAAACCTGTCGTCCTAATACTTGTTGACACATGAATGCTGTATTCATTTATTTCTCACAACGCACAAGTAAGTGATGATTCCCTTTGAATAGGAATGAAAAGGATTACAAACATGTCAGGGTATATACATTACACTGGAAGAACAGTTTATGTGATATTCTTGATAGCAACTGTAAATTGAATCCACTTAAAATGATCAAAAGTTAATCAAGCTACTTATCATACTTCTTAGTTTGGTTTTAAACTGATCTTCAACGAGCTCAATTATATCCTCTGTTGGACCTTTGATTTTATCACACTAGAGATCGATGTCTTTTTTGAAGATGTTTAGTCTTGTGACTTGGTGGTTTGGAAATTAAAGAAAATCCGTGAAAGGTAAACTAAATAGGAATTTTATTTTCTATGTGGTGGTAGTGTGAGGAGTGTGGGGGGGAATAAAACTCAACTTTTAAGACTTTCTTCCAAACCTCTCACTACCACTCCCTGTTTCTAGTCTGAGTCAGCTTTTGTGTGTGACCCAACCTGACTCCTCCTTAGGCAGATGGAAGATGATCTCAAGGACTTTGCCTGCCAGTTACATTCTTGGTGGTGATGGTCCAGAAGGGAGGTATGCAATAGTGACAGTGGCATTTGTCCTCTCCATAACCATGGCATCAGCCTTCCTCTGATCCTCAGAAGCCATATTCTAAAGTAACGATGGAAATGGTAGCTGCTCTGGTATGTTTAGCTTCTACTCTACCCTGTCTTTCCCATCATCCTTCTGGGTATATTTGTGTGCATCTTTCTTTATTGCATGGATATATGCAAAGCTGGGGCCAGAGTGTGTATCAATTGATAAAAACATCACTTGATCCAAATAATTGTTCACTTTTGTTTTTATTCATGGAATAAGTGAAACAAGGATAAATTTAGGACACGTAAGTTACATGATAGGAAATTCAGAAAATTTTACAGGGTATGTATGCGTTAATACGTTATCATGCTAAAAGCTCTAAGGGAATTGGTTTCATAATCATAATGTTAATGATATCCAAAGAAAAACAGTAGTTTATTTTATTATTTAAAGTGCACAAATACAGAAAGATGTCTAAAATATATATTCACCAAAAAATTTAAACAGTTAGATGTGATTCTTAAGGAAAAGGGGGAATGATAATTATTATTTTTATTTATTTCTTTAGTGAGTGCTCAGTCTGTACTAGGCAGTGTATTAAGGACTGTACGCATGTTATTTTATTCTAAACAACATGAATTTTGGTATTATCCCATTTTACAGATGAGGAAACTGAAGTTTAGTGAGATCAAGTAACTTGTCTGAGAGCCTATAGGTATTAAGTGGAATAGCCAAAAGTAGAACTAATGAATTTGTCTCCAAAGCTATTAAACCACCAAACGGGCCTGAGATCTGGATGCAAGATGCATCTACTGGGAAGTACATTGTGGGTCAAGTTGTGAGTCTCTGGATATTGGTGAAGTAGCTGCCCATGAAGGAGTGAGTTCTTCTCTATTCTCTCTCTGAAGATAAGTGGCAGGACTTCAGGAGACTATGCTGATGGGGACCTTCCAAGAAAATGACCTCATATCAGTTTTGGTTGTGTTATAAAATGTTTTCAGTCATATAAAAAAAAAACGTTTTCACATGAAACCTTTTAACTTCAGATATTTAGATGGAGAATTATTTGGCCTCTTTTTTGTACTTCTTCTCTGTTCATTTTATTTCTTGTAAAAATTGACAACTATAACTGGAATAAGTCTAAAAATAAAGAAATTAATATTGAAGAGAAAAATTGTTTTATTCTCCCTCTACAGAGTGTTAGGTTTTGTGACTACCTGACTGAAATATTTGTTGAATGAGTGAGTGAGTGAATTTGAGGGATTAGGTGTGGATTCCTGAAATATATACTGTTCCTAGAACTCTCAGCTGTATGGGTAATTGTGAGGTGATTAACTTTTACTTTCACTTTGAAAACACAATTATTTTCTCTAGTCTGTTATACAATTTCATTAATATTAGTCTATTTATAAGAGTCTAGTGTACCTCTTGACCTTCACTTATATGAAAGAGATCAGTGAACAATGTAGCAAAAACAGCTTATTTAGTCTGTAAAGTGAAGTTTCCCTTAGCCAACTGAGATTACTGTGCAAGAAGAAAACTCTAGAAACACACGTGTAGAAAGCATTTAAAAGTAATCCTAAGAAGGGAAAGTTTATTAAGTAAGAAGAAGTTGATGATTTTTATTTCATTTGATTTTTGGCCCTTTATTTTTTTAAAACAAACAAGGAAGATTCAAGTATGCACAGAAAAAAATTACTCAATATTATGCAAAATTACTTTCTAGAAATTTTTGATCAATTTCTCTTTTTCTGAATCAGACTGTTGGTAACATTTAAACACAGCATGATGCCAAATGAGTAGGCAGTTTCTAGGGAATATAGTCCAATGATTTCTCTCCCTTCACATCTTGAAAGATGCAAAAAGAGTTATCCTGAGAACCACACAGCACATGTTTGTTCCTGAAATAGTTCAGCAGTGCAGTAGTAACATTTTCACTGGTCATCTTTTCAAATAGTCTGTAAGTGGAAACTATTACTATATGGAAAGAGAACCCTTCTATTGGAGAAAACCTGGGCTGTGAAAACTTGCTTCTACCTGGTACCAGATACCCCTACTTAGACTCCATACCAGGTCAGATAAAACATACATATCGTAATATATCTCTTTATGCAGTACCTTTATATTTACCTCATTCTATACCCCTTTCTCACCCCAAAATTTTCTTTATCATCAGAAACTGCATTTACTTTGATAAATATAAACTTTCTATGTATTCTTTTACTTAAGTTATGGCAATTTTTTAAAGTTCCATTTTTATTCAGCTTTAGCATTCTATTCCTGTAAGCCATCAGAGTTTCCTCTGGAGTGATTTGTAATATGTTTGGTTTTGTTAGCAAATTTGGAACTTTTCAGTTTGTGTCCTTTCTCTACATGATATAAGATCTAATTACCACTCAGCATGAAATAGCAGCTGAAATGAAAAAGGCAGCAAGCAAGAGAAGGCACTGGCTTAACTTAGAGCTAATCAACTACTTGCTTCTTATATACTTCTCAGCGAGAGAGAGAAAGGAAAATGGCATTCATTAAAGTAACTGATGTAGTAAACATTTTTTTTCTTTCTTGATTTTAACTTAAGGAATTAATTTGATTAAATCTTTATGGAAGCAAGATATTAAACAATACTTTTAATTTGCAATACTAGTCATTGATGTTTCCTCAAATTGTGCAAAATACTTTCATCACCAGGGTTGTTAGAAGTAGTCCCATTCTATTTTCCTGACATTTAAACAGATAAAACAAGCAACATTTATAGCATAAAAATAACGTCAAGTGAATTATTAATAATTTTTTATAAGGCTTAGAATTTTACTCAGTTTTGAGCTTTTGGATCCTGAATCTATCTGAAAAAAATCTCTAGATTTGCCTTTAACGCATATGTCATCTTAATATAGTAGTTTTGGGGCTTTTTATTTTGTAGAGTGAGTGAGTTGGGTAATTAACCTATCAGGAGAAAGATTGATAATGTTTTTAGTTTTTAAATTACTGTGGTCTGAGTTTTCACCTATCAGATTGTCAAAAATTAAAAAGTTAGATAATATGTGGTATTGGGCAGGTGTGGAGAAACAATATTCTATCACTGTTTGGAGTATTTGGAGTTGATGTATTAGTACAACTTTGGAGGGAAAGCACCTTTATCAAAAATGGGTATGCATATACCCTTTGACCTAGCAATTCCACCCCTAGGAACCTATCCTTAAACATGTATGTATAAAAATGTTCCTAGTGTTATTATTTGTAATATAAATAGAGAAAATGCAAAAAAATCATTAATAGGAGAATATTAAATAAATTATGATATATCCATATCCAGATGTACCTCATTGTTTTTAATAGCTGCTCCTAAAGAGAATGAAATATATTTGCATGTATTGATAAGGAATATTCTGTAAGTTATCCTATTACATGAAAGGAGCATATAGTTTACTTCTGTTTGTGCTTCAGAAAGCAAAGGATGGAGATGTGTGTATACAACTTCCCTCCCTCTCCTCCTCCTCACATAAACCTGCATTCACATATCCATAGAGGAATGGATGAAAGGGTACGCAAGAAGCTATTGATACTATTTCTCTCTAGTGAATGGGACTGTGGGTCTGGGATGGAAGGCAGGGGCTTTGTTTTGGTGAGGGGACATACTTTTCTGTGCTGTTTGAATTTTTTTTTTTTTTACTATATGTGTATATTAGTTTTAATAATTAAAAAGAAATTTTAAATTAATAACCAGGTCTTTTTTTTTTCTTTTTTAGGACTCAGCCCAGGAGAGTGTTATTACTCGAGATATTCATCGTACATTTCCTGCACATGATTACTTTAAAGATACTGGAGGAGATGGCCAGGAATCACTCTACAAGATCTGCAAGGTAGGGCCCTCCACCTCATTTCTTCTAACTCATTTCCAAGGCTATATTTTAGGAACCCATCTTAAAGATTTTTAGATTTTTTTCTGTCTTCATGTCTTATTTGCACTGTGCCATGTGCTTTACATTTACGATACCAGATCCTCGGTGCTGAGTCCTGAAGGTGACTTTTTGGCTGCATGTTCTGTGCCTTGTTGTGAGGGAGGAGGCACAGTGTGGCCTCAGTTTGGCTCTGCTGCTCACAGGAGTGGAACAGAAGGTCCTCTCAGGCTACTAGAGTAAGGTTCACAGGAGTCCCGAGGACTCTGCCCTTCTGACAACATAATGTGGCAGTTGTCTCAATTTTTTGACACTAAGCCAGAGTCAGAAACAGTGTGGTACCTGTTTTTGAATACTGGCAAATTCTCTGATGTTGATAGACTCTGAGTTATGTCACATCATACCTCTTTGTGCAGTTTTTATGTCCCGTTTTGAAATCTTTCTTCTCCCTCATTTTTAGTAGGCTTGGAAGAAAACTGTTTCCTGATCTTCAGTAAAAATGTGCTGCTTGGGTACAAAAGATTCTGTCTCTGTTAGTGGAGAATAGTCATCAGATTATTAATTTCTCAAGGTTATATCAGAAATATAGAATGACTTTTTAACTCATTATATATAGTTATCTTATATTGTCAGTGCTAATTGAGGCCAAAGACTTAAAATTACAAAGTCCGTTAAACAAAGTTTTGCTCTTTATTCTCAAACTTAAGATGCCCTGCAAAGTGTGGTGGGTATACACAACATTGTCCTCCTCTACCATTCCAGTAGACATTGTTAATCAATAGTAAACTACACAGAAATCTTGTAATGATATGAAGAAAAAGCAAACACCGTGGCTAATTTGGATGTTAGGTAATCAGTTCCTGAATAATCAAATTTAGTATTTTATTGAGTAGCAAAGATTAGCTAGTAGGTAGTCAGAAGTATACTCACGTATCAATGTCATTTTATATTTACTGTTTTTTTTAGATGGCACTTATAAAAGCACTTGCCTGCGTGTGCTAACTAGGCAAGATTGATGCTTAATTCTGCAAATGGCATGGCATTCATTCAAGTCCATCTTGCATGTTGGTGGTTTAGCCCTCTGCCCACTTCTGTCTTTTTTTTTCTTTTTTCTGTTCTTTTCTCTTGATATAGCCATTTTGGAGGATTATAAATATACACACTGATTGGAAATCTATTTTTATATGGATATATCATTCAGAGCTAGAAATGCATAAATAACTTAAAATCTGAGAGTGTACTGATTTCTGGAAAGTGATATGTCATCTAGTTTTAAAATGTCAAAAACCATTGAACACCACAAAAAATATATAATATATTCATTATATGCTTGTAAAAGGAAAAAGTAATTAAAAAAATTTCTACCAATTTTGAAATTCTACAACCTAATTAGCTTCTGGCTTGTGTAAGGAAGATATCAAAATTTACAGTTTCTAAATTTATTTAGAGGGGTCTGGCTTAATGGGATATGGAACAGCATTTTCCCCCTAGCATTTAGTATATTTTTAGCCAATCAGTCACTTTTCCCTCAATTTTTCTCTGATACTAGATATTCTTTTCACATAACTAAAACAGATGGTTCTATGTGCTTGCAGCCTGTGACTTACAATTTTGTTCCATTGTAGTAAAAATAGTATTTGCCTCATTATGTAATATTTAGAGGGGAAATATCTGAAACATTGCTAAACACAAGATAAAAGTTAAGTAGTTGGGGGCCGGCCCAGTGGTGCAAGCAGTTAAGTGCGCGCACTCTGCTGCGGTGGCCCGGGGTTCGCTGGTTCGGATCCCGGGCGTGCACCGCTGCACTGCTTGTTAGGCCATGCTGTGGCGGCGTCCCATATAAAGTAGAGGAAGATGGGCACGGCTATTAGCCCAGGGCCAGTCTTCCTCAGCAAAAAAGAGGAGGATTGGCATTGGATGTTAGCTCAGGGCTGGTCTTCCTCACACACACACAAAAAAAGTTAAGTAGTTGGTACCTTAAAGTAGTTGATACCCCTTGCTTTGATATTGCAGATAATAATCCAAAAAATGTTTAGTACATTTACACAGCTTTTGTAGCCATTTTATATTATCAAGATATGTTTTGTAACATGATTAGACGGTTTTAAAACATATTCATTCTGAGTAAAGAATATTATAAAAATGTAGCTCTAAGATACCGTATAATTACCGACTAGCTTAAGTTACACTAAATTTTGTGAAAATGTAGAAAACAAAAGAATCATATTAAAAACATTTCAAAATTCAAGATAGTAAATAAAATTTGCTAAGGCTTGTAACATTGTACTAAAATATATATTAAACATAATTTCACAACAGTCTTTGATAATGGAAGAGAGGCAGAGATGAATATATCAGAAAATGTTGGAGAAACCAGAATTTGCTGGGGTCCTACCATGCGGACCATGTGGTTTGTAGTTAACACACTTCCTTCTCCTCTTGATCTACTACTATTTAGTGGTCCAGTGCTCATGCAGGGGCACCTCTGGTAGTGGTGATAACTCACAAATAGGATAGCATACTTATGAGTAATTTAGAGTTGAATATTCTTCTCAAGTTTGTGCACTCACTTTCCTTTGCTTTTTGTATCCAATTTGAGCCATACTCTTTCATTTTATGACCTTCATTCTGTATCCTCAAAAGCTAGCATGTGTGACTTTTAAGGCCACTGAGTGTGGTCTATCTATTCTATCATTTTTATTTCTAGAATAATATCCAGTATCATACCTCACACTCTCAGCAATATACCTTTGAGTTTCCATTCGGGATTCCTTGCACAAAACTGAATAAACATTAATAATATAAATAAGCTGCTTTGTTATATAATCTATAATAAGGACAGTTTTACTTCTTCTTTACCAATTCTCATTCTTTTTTTTCTTCTTTGTTTTTTCGGTGAGGAAGATTGGCCCTGAGCTAACATCTGTGCCAATCTTCCTCTATTTTGTATGTGAGACACCACCACAGCGTGGTTTAATGAGCAGTGTGTAGGTCTGTGCCCAGCATCCGAACCTGCAAACCCTGGGCCACTGAAGGGGAGCACATGTACCCAACCACTACGCCACCGGGCTGGCCCCCGTTTTTTTTTTCTTATTCTTTTTCTTGTCCTACTGCACTGACCAGAACCTCTATTATAGAGGTAAAGTGAAGCAATGATAGTAAGATATCCTTGTCTTTCTCCTGATTGTAAAAGAAATGCATCTTATGATTTACCACTAAGAATGGTGCATCTTATTCACATCAGCAACACACTTCTAGACCTTTTTTTTATACAGTGCCTTCCATGTGTTATAATAATTTCAAATTTACAGAGTACTTTTACATTTTATTACCTCATTTATTTTTGACAACTCCTCATTAGTGGAGCCTATACTAGAAATACAATATGTTGTGCTCTTAAAGTGAGACAGAAATTAAGAGAATTTCAGTAGCAGTAAGTGTAGAAATCAACTCTGGTTTCAAGGTTACAAAAGTTTGACTTTGTAGTTGAAAAGTTTTCTGTGGCTCTGGTGAAAGGAGAAATGATCTCAACTGTCAGATTACAGGGAAGACTTAAAAACTTGCTGTCATGTTTTAATGGCCCTGTCAGTTTCAGTTTTTGCCTCTTAATATCTTTTTCAGAGTAGGAGGAAAGCAAAATGGTTCAAAGAATCTTCTGTTGTCATAAATTTATGTGTGTAAGTTGAGCGGAAAGTATAATAGAATTCATAAGATTCTGAAAACGAATGGGTTTGGGCTCCCCTCCCTTCATCCCTCTCTGCTCCCTCCCTCCCTCCCTTCCTCCCTCCTTCCTTCCCTTCTTCCTGTCTTTTCTATTGGTTAGATCAATAACATATTTTAAAATAATGTTTTTGAAAGGAAGAAAAATATACTACCACCCCAAGTATCTTTAGCACTTGTCTAATTTATGCATGATGTAAAATCTGTTTTCAGTTGGAAGATGGGTTGGCACAGTTTAAAGGACTGAACATCAAGAGATCTGGTTCTGGTCTTGATTCTTCCCCTGAGCAGATCTAAGACTTTGGGAAAATCACTTTTTGGATTTCCTCCTCAGTAAGAGTGTGTGGGGTCTAATAAGATTATTCCAATTTTAATTTGCTATGATTCTAACTGTTGTTTAAAAAAATTTTCATGAAAGTTAACAGATGAATGCAGAATTTAACGGTTAATTCCTATGCTGGATATTAGTTCTATTTCTCAATACCAGAGCTATAAAGGAGTGTGCTTTAACTTTGAAGACTTTACCTGACTTTCTGTTGGATATGTTTCATGCACATGTGAAATGGAGTGCATTTAGTGATTTACTTTTAGATATATATGTCTCTTTATAAGACCTAAGACCTGTCAGTCATAGCAATCAGCCAAAATATTGTTCACAATAGTATAGACTAAGTGACTCTTGGTGTGCAGTTTCATTTGAAGTATATATTTTTTTCTAATTTTCTGATTAGAGCAATTCCTTTCTGAAAAAGAGGCTACTCTTATGAATTGAATGGGAGGGATTGGATATATTATAGAGAGATCAATACCTTTGTTCATCTAGGTTAATACTTTGATAGTATAATGGTTTGTGGAAGGACAAAAATAAACTTAACCCTTGTTTTATCAAATATTTTTCTCAAAACAAGATTGGATGTAATGTAAGAACTAAAGCATTTCAGGTATTATTTTGATACCAATAAAGAGTGATCTGCTGCATGATTTTTATCCAAATGATCATTGACTCTTGTAAAATTAGATATAATCATGCACTATTTCTATTGTTTTCTAGACTTGGAAGGGTATTTGTGGTTATAGGGATGGATTATGTTTTACTGAGTTGATAGTATTTTCAATATAATTTTCTATTTATTTGACTACTCGTAATATAGTTCTCTTCCTTGGAGTGTCTAAATGATCCCTAATTTGAATGCCAGCATTTACTGAACAAGTATGGTCCACTGTTCTTTGCTCTGCATGGCCCGGTTTACCCCACAATGTGAGCAGCCTGTGGGACTCCTCCTACTCACATCCTTGGCATCTGATTGGCTCCAGAATGAAGGCTGTTTGGTGCGGAATGATAGGTGTCCCTGGATCAAAATGCACCCAAGAGCTTTAGTTACAGCGGTCCCTTGGGGGAATCAGGTAGCTCTTGGAGAATCAAGCAGGTCTTTTCTATTCTCTCTGTACCTCCCCTCTCTCCATTGAGTTTCTGGCATGCTTCTTTGAATTGCAGCAGCCTTCTAAGGTGGATCCCAACAGGGGGCTGCTGAGGAAGAAATCTTTTTTTTTTTAATTTAATTTTTTATTTTTTAATTTATTTTCTTTTTTTATTTTTTTTTGTGTGTGAGGAAGATCAGCCCTGAGCTAACATCCATGCTAATCCTCCTCTTTTTGCTGAGGAAGACCAGCTCTGAGCTAACATCTATTGCCAGTCCTCTTCCTTTTGTTCCCCAAAGCTCCAGTAGGTAGTTGTATGTCATAGTTGCACATCCTTCTAGTTGCTGTATGTGAGACACGGCCGCAGCATGGGCAGAGAAGCAGTGCGTCGGTGCGCGCCCGGGATCCGAACCCAGGCCGCCAGTAGTGGAGCGCGTGCACTTAACCGCTAAACCATGGGGAGGGCCTGAGGAAGGAATCTTTTGAACTCCTAGGGCCACTCTGCTTTGCCAGCACATCCTAGTGAGCAGTGAGTGAAGTGGTTTCAGAAGACCTTGGGGGATGGCGGAGTATTCTCGTACAAATTAGTTTCCATAAGGAAAAATTAATTCTTTCAGGCCATACAGGAAGGCTTGAAGACCCTTCCTAATATTCAGATGATGATCAATATAATCACTACAGTAATAGTGGAAACTTGTGAAGCACTGTGGTTTAGAAAGCACTTCTGTACATGTTGTTATTTGATCCCCATAGGTACTCCATAGGGCAGTAGAATTTCCTGCATTTTATAGATAAAGTCCAGAGAAATTAAATTATTAGCCTAAAATTACACAACCACTAAATGACAGAGACTAACTTGAATCCAGATCTGTTAGTTTAAAATTCTGTAGTATTTCTACAATACTGGTACAATTGTATATGTGTAATGAAGAAGAAAAATTATGATTTATTGAATACCTCCTGTGTACTAGAAACTATGCTAGGCACTTTTACACATATCATATTGTGTAGTTTTGACAATTATCCTGGAAATAAAACTGTTCTTATACTTAGGCTAACAAATTCTCAGGAAGGTTGAGATATATCTCACAAGTAAGAAACTATGAAACTGGTGTTCCTTTCTAGGCAGGCCTGTCTAACTGCCAAGTCCATGTTCATTGTACTATGGTGGCTTTTCTCAGTGTTAGAGGGACAGTATTTAAACAGCAAGTGAATCTTAGCATCATCATCATAAGTGAAATCTGGAGGGCTAGAAAATATTTTTCTACCAAGCTAAAAACTAAAATGCAAAGAAGAAAATGACCTTATATGCTTATGCATATAAATGTCTTATTAAAGAATAATAATAGTGAGGGGGCCGGCCCGGTGGCGCAAGCGGTTAAGTGCGCGCGCTCCGCTGCGGCGGCCCGGGGTTCGCTGGTTCGGATCCCGGGCGCGCACCGACGCACTGCTTGGTAAGCCATGCTGTGGCGGCGTCCCATATAAAGTGGAGGAAGATAGGCACAGATGTTAGCCCAGGGCCGTCTTCCTCAGCAAAAAAAGAGGAGAATTGGCGGATGTTAGCTCAGGGCTGATCTCCTCACAAAAAAAAAAAAAAAAAAAAAAAAAAAAAAATAATAGTGAGAAGATCAGGGTCATCAGTGGTGTCATCAGCAGTGTACTTGGAGTTACTTAGGCTCCCAGTCAAGGTAAATGTTTTAATTATTTGTTTTCTTGGACAGCCAATACAAGATCACTCAGAAGATAGACCAAGGACATGCTTTGCTGGCACCACAAAAGAAAAATGAGTTCATCTTTAATGATTTCATCTAGAATTTTATAATCTGAAATTCTAGACAGAAGTTATGTTAGTGTCAGCATTCATGTAAGTTTTGATTGCTTTTTTAAAAATTATTTGAACTACGTATGTAGTTCGTAATATCTTTAGTGCTTAAGGCCTTTGAAGGTTTTAATAAGATCCTAGGGACTTCTAATAATATTAAATAGAAAATTGGATATCACAGCTACAAAATGTGGCTTTTTCTTGTAGCCGACTGTAAGAAGACAGAGTCTTCATTTTTTCCCCCAGTTTTGTTGAAAAAATGATTGGTATACATCACTGTATAAGTTGAAGGTGTACAGCATGATGGTTTGATTTACATATGTTGTGAAATGATTACCACAATAGGTTTAGTTAACATCCATCATCTCATATAGATGCAATAAAAAGAAAATTTTCCTTGTGATGAGAACTCTTAGGGTCTACTCTCTTAACAACGTTCCTATATATTATGCAGTGGGATTAACTATAATCATCATGTTGTACGTTACATTTCTAGTACTTATTTATCTTATAACTGGAAGTTTGTACCTTTTGACCACCTTTCTCCAATTCCCCCTCCCCCATCCCCCAACCTCTGGTAGCCACAAATCTGATTTCTGTAAGGTTTATCCATGTTATTTTATATGGCAGTAGTTTATTATTTTTGTCACTGCATAATACTCCACAATATGGCTATACCACCATATAGTTTTCAGTTATGAATAATGCTGGTATGTACACTCTTGTATTAATAATGTTTTGGTGCATGTATGTATGCATTTTTGTTATGTATATACTAGGAATGGAATTTCTGGGTCAAAAGGTATGAACATGTTCACCTTTAGCAGATATTGCTGAACAGATTTTCAAAGTTGTACCATTTACATTCCAACCAGCAGTGTATAAGAATTCTAGTTGCTTTATATGTTTACCAACCCTTGGTAAACTTTTAAATTTTAACCATCTTGGTGGACGTGTAGTGGTATCTCATTGTGGTTTCATACGCATTTCCCTTTTGGCTACTGAGGATGAACACCTTTTCACATGCTTATTGTCCGTTAGGATATTCTCTGTCGTGACAAACCTGTTTGTCTTTTGCTCATTTTTACAATTGGGTTTTCACTTAATGTTTTGTATGAGATTTTTTCTATATGTTGGGTATGAGTCCTTTTTTAGATATATATATAGCAAATATCTTCTCTACGGCTTGCTTATTTCACTCTATTAATGATATCTTTTGATGAACATAAGCTATTAATTTTAAAGAGACTCATTTTATTAATCTTTTCTTTTATAGTTAGTTTTGTGTCCTGTTTAAGAAATATTTGCCTAACCCAAAGTCATGAAAATATTCTCTGATGTAATCTAGAAATTTCATTCTTTTGCTTTTTACGCTGAGGATCTATCAACAATTGATTTTTTGTATGAAGTAGAAGTCAAGGTTTGTTTTCTTTCCATATGTATCTCCAATTGATCCAGCATTATTTTTAAGCAACCATTCTTTCCTCACTGTATTGCTACAGCATGCTTATTGTAAATCAGATCCATGTACGTATATGTCATGGTCTGTATCTGGCCCATTCTTTTTTTTTTTTTTTTTTAAGTTCTGGCTTGTTTTTTTAATTGAATGTATTTGACATATAACATTGTGCAAATTTAAGATGTACAATATGTTAATTTGATACATTTATGTATTGTAATATGATTGCCATTGTAGTGATATTTAGCACCTCCATCACATTACATAATTATCCTATCTTTTTAGTAGTTGGGATAATTGTTTTAGTCTCTTAGCAAGTTTGTTGGCTGTAGTACAATATTGGTGTCTATATTTATTATACTGTGCATTAAATCTCTATGGCTTATTTACTACTGATTGCAAGTTTGTACCCTTAAAGAACATCAATATTATCCTCCCACCCCCCATCCCCTGGTAACCACCATTTTATTCTGTCTTTTATGAGTTTGACATTTTTAGATTTAACATATAAGTGATGTCATGCAGTACTTGTCTTTCACTGTCTGACTTATCTCACTTAGCATAATGTGCTCAAGGTCTATCCATGTTGTTGCAAATGGCAGGATCTCCTCCTTTCTAGTGGCTGAATAATATTCCGTTGTATATATACACTATATCTTTTTTATCCATTCATCCATTGATATGCATTTAAGTTGTTTCCATATTTTGGCTATTGTGAATAATGCTGCAATAAACATGGAAGTGCATATATCTCATCAAAATCCTGTTATTTATGGACCATTCCATTCTGTTGAGCTATAGTTTTGTGCCGCATAATGTTTCAGGCAACCATGGACCACAAATATGACAGTAGTCCCATAATATTAGTACCATATAGCCTAGGTATATAGTAGGCTATACCATCTAGGTTTGTTTATCTAGGTTTGTTTAAGTACACTCTATGATATTTGCACAACGACAAAATTGCCTAATGACACATTTCTCAGAATATATCTGCATTGTTACGTGACACATGACTGTAGTTATCCATCTTTGTACCAATACCATACTATTATAATTACACTAGCTTTACAATAAGTCTTATTATCTGATAGTGTTGGGCCTACAACTGTTCTGCTTCAAAATTGTTTTTACTATCTTGGCCCCTTGTAGTTTCATACTTTAGATTCAGCTTGGCAGTTTTTGAGGGAAAAAAATACCTTTGAGGATTTTGATTTGATGTTGCATTGTATTGATTATCAATTTTATTAATTTTTTCAAAGAGCCAACTTTTGGATTTCTTGATTTTATCTGTTATATGTTTGCTTTCTATTTCATTGATATTTGCTCTTGTTTTTGTTTCATTTATTACATTTTAAGTTAAATTTGCTGTTTGTTTTAACTTCTTAAAATGCTTAAATCAGTGATTTTTTTTAGCCTTTTTCCTGTTCTAATAGATTCATAAAAGACTAAAAATTGCTCCTAAATACTGCCTTAAATGCATTTTTATAAAGTTTATTTTCCTGCCTTAAGGCTTTGATTTTTATAATCAACATAATTAAGGTTCAATTTACATACAATAAACTCTATCCATTTTATGCATATAGTTTGATAAATGTTGAAAAATGTATACACTTATGTAACCATAATCAAATTACACCAGAATCAAGATACCAAACCTTCATCAAACTAAAAAGCTTCTGCACAGCAAAAGAAACCATCAAAAAAATGGAAAGGCAACCTACTGAAAGGGAGGAAATACTTGCAAATCATATATCTGATAAGAGGTTAATATCCAAAATATATAAAGAGCACATAGAACTCAATAGCAAAAAAAAAAATCTGATTAAAAAATGGGCAGAAGCTCTGAATAGACATTTTTCCAAAGAAGACATACAGATGGCCAACAAGTATTTGAAAAGATGCTCAACATCACTCATTATCAGCAAAATGCAAATCAAAACCACAATGAGATATCACCTCACGCTTGTTAGAATGGCTGTTATCAAAAAGACAAGAAATAACAAGTGTTGGTGAGGATATGGAGAAAAGGGAACCCTTGTACACTGTTGGTGGGAGTGTAAATTGGCACGGCTATACTCCAAACAGGATGAAGCTTCCTCAAAAAATTGGAAATAGAACTATCATATGATTCAGCACTTCCACTCTGGGTATTTATCTGAAGGAAATGAAAACACTAACTTGAAAAGACATATGTACCCCCATGTTCATTGCAGCATTGTTTACAATAGCTAAGATGTGGAAACAATCTAAATGTCCATCAGTGGATGAATAGAGAAAGAAAATGTGATATATACATACAATGGAATATTATTCAGCCATAAAAGAGAGTGAAACTTTGCCGATCTTGTCATTCATGCAACAACACAGCTGGACCTTGAGGACGCTATGCTAAGTGAAATAAGTCAGACAGAGAAAGGCAAATACCATATGATCTCACTTATATGTGGGATCTAACAAAGAAAAGAAAACAAAACTAAACAAATAAAAGCAAGCTCTGAGATACAGAGAACAGATTGATGGTTACCAGTGGCAGGGAGTGGGTGAAATGGGTGAAGGGAGTCAAAAGGTACAAACTTTCAGTTATAAAATTAATGTCAGGAGATGTGATGTACAGCATGGCCACTATAGTTAATAATACTGAATTGCATATTTGAAAGTTGCTAAGAGTAAATCTTAAAAGTTCTCATCACAAGAAAATAAATTTTTATAACTATGTATGGTGACAAATGTTAACTAGACTTATTGTTGGTGATCATTTTGCAGTGTACACAAATGTTGAATTACTATGTTGTACATCTGAAACTAATGTAATGTTATATATCAATTATACCTCAATACAAAGAAATAAACAAAGTGCTTCCACTTCCAAAAAAAGAAAAGAAATGACATATTCTAAAGGGGAATGGTAAAAAAGATGAGAAAATGCTTTTCATGTATTTTCGATTTGGGTTTTTGATACCTCAATATAAGAGAACCAGAGGAACACTGGCATTCTTTATTGTTTTATCATTATGTAAATCAAGTAGATTGTCTTTTCCAATAAAATTCTATATGTTACAAAAAGATACCAAACATTTATATCACCCCAAAAAGTTCTCTCATGCTCCTTTGCAGTCAATCCTCCCACCCATGCCTGACCCCAGGCAACCACTTATCTTATTTCTGCCATTATAGATTATTTTCCATTTTGTAGAATTTAATATAAATGGATCATACGGTGTATACTTTTGGCTTCTCTCATGCAGCACAGTGCTTTTGAGATTCATCCATGTAGTTGAGTATTTCAGTAGTCCCTTCTTTTTTATTACTGAGTAGTATTGCATTGTAACTTCATAAATTTGGGTGTCATATTTTATTACCATTTAGTTTTAAATATTTTCTAATTTCCATGGTGATTTCTTTGACCCATCACATTTGGTGACTTCTAAGTTATTTTTTGGTGTTGATTTCTAGCTTAATTTCACTATGGTCAAAGAACATGCTCTGTATGATTTCAAAACTTCTGAAATTTGTTGAGACTTGCCTTATGACCTGAATATGCTCTCTTTTGGTGTTGATTAAATAAACTTTGTAATCGTGCTTTTCTAATCTTCTTTATAGCTACTGGATTTTTGTTTTTGTTTTCTGTTCTATCCATTAGTGATGAAATTGTGCTAAAATTCCCAACTATGATTTTGGACTTGTCTGTTTTTCCTTTTAGTTCTGTCAAGTTTTGCTCTCTATCTTTTGAGGCTATGTTCTTCCATGCATACAAATTTAGTATTGTTGTATCTTCGTATTGAATTAACCTTATTATCATTATAAAATGTCTTTCTTATTGCTAGTATGTACTTTGATATAAGTATGGCCACATTAGCTTTATTTTGCATCGTATAACTTTTTACTTTCAATTGAGTCCTTATGTTTAAGGTGTGTCTCTTTTAAGCATATTATAATTGAGTTTTGTCTTTTTAACTAGCTCTACAATCTTTTCTTTTTATTGGAGTATTAATTATATTTACATTCAATGAACTTACTGACATATTTGATTTTAAACTTAGTATCTCACTATTTGTGCTCTGTATGTCTCAACCATTATTTGGCTTTTTTTTCTCTCTCTTTTTCTTCCATTTTCCACTTTCCACTCTGTAACCACTTGTAACCACTAAAAAACATGCAGTTTTTATACTTATAGTTGTTACCCTAGAGATCACAGTGTGCATTCTTGGCTTACTAGAATCCACCTTAGATGAGTACTTTGATCACTTCTTGGACATGTAAGAACCTTACATCTCTTTAACTCCATATCTCACTTTTCTGCTTGTTGTCCTATAGTTGTCATGTATTTAATTCTGTATCAACATCCCCTCCCCCACATACACACCTGGGATATTATTTTTTGTGTTTTAAACTATCAGTATTCATTTAGACTTTATCTGTTTCTATTTTTCTATTCTTAAATTGAACGCCTATTTGTCTGTTCTTGTGTTCTTCGTTTCTTCCTGCATTGCCTCCATCTGGGATCCTTTTCCTTGTGCTTGAAGAGCTGTCTTTAATATTTCTTTAGTGAAAGTCTGCTGGTGAAAATTCTTCCATTTTTCATTTGCCTGAGAGCCTCATCATTTTGTCTTTATTTTGGAAAGATATTTTTATTTGGTATAGACTTCTAGGTTGGCAGGGTTTTTCACTAGCATTTTAAAGATGTTATTCTGTTGTCTTCAGGCTCCCATCATTTCTGTTGAAAGATGATTGTCAGTCTTATCATGGTTTCTTTAAAGGTAATGCATCTTTTTTAAAATATATTTTATTGAAGTCATATTGGCTTATAAAATTGTGTAATTTCAGGTGTACATTATTATTTATCAGTTTCTATATAGACTACATCGTGTTCACCACCAATAGTCTAGTTTTTATCTGTCACCATACATATGTGCCCCTTTGCTCCTTTTGCCCTCCTGCCCACTGCATCTTTTTTCTCTGCTTTAAAAATTTTTTTATTGATCTTTGGTTTTTCAACAGTTTCTTCTATGATGTGCCCTTGATGTGGTTTTCTTTATATTTATACTTCCTAGAGTTTGTTATTGAATCTGTTTCTTGACGTAGTTTGTCACTTTTACAAAATTCTCAGCCAATATCTCTCCAAATATTGTTTGCCTGTCTCTTGTATTCTGGGCCTCCAAGTACTCATATTTTACTATGTCCCTTATGTCTTACCCTATTTTAAAAATTTCCATTCTTTTTGTGTATCTCTATCTGGGTGTTTTTTACTAGTCCTCTCTCCAGGCTATTAAATTTTTAATTTTGGTTGTTTTATTTTTCAGTTCTAGAATTTCCATTTGGTTCTTTTAAGAAATAGATTCCAGTTCCTTAGTGACATTTGTATCTTTTTCTTTTATTTTCTTGAACAGATTAATCATAATTATTTTAAAGTCCAAGTCTGATAAAGTCTAATATCTGATCACCTATCAATATATTCCTATTGTCTTGTGTTTCTTGATTTTTATTTCCTCATATTTTTGTTCATGCTTGATCATTTTTAATAGAGTTCTGGATCTTGTGTATGAAGAATTATAAAGGCTTTGGATGATGTTATTTTACTCCACAGAAGATTCAGTGTTCCTCTGGTAGGAAGATGCAGTATGGTGGATCCCTTTGACCCAGTTTTGACTATTTCTTGCTTATACGGTGAGGGCCTTTCAGGATCTCAACTAAAAGCCTGAGGTATTTACTAGAGACCTTCCTTTATGGTGGCCCTACACTTCAATTTTTGTGTCCCTGACACTATGAAACCACTGAAATCTCTGCTTAGTTATTTTTAGTATTCTTGCAGGCCACTTTTTCCAAAATTTCCCCTTCTACAAGATATTATTTAGTCCCCATAAGGAAATATGAGAGCTCAAATTTTCACAATATTTCCCTCAAACTATTCAGTAGACAAGTTGTTGGTTAATAGTTTCAGATTTTCTTGAGGAGAGTGGTAATTTTCACTGATCCTCTTGTTTACAGTGGGATGAAGAATGTACTGGATTAGCATAATGATAAATCTTAATCTCTTAGAGTAAGAGTTTTATTTATTTTTCCCTGCTTTAAATCACTCATTTCACATTTTCTATTTTAGAAAAATTATCTAATTCTGCTTCATTGCCAAGGACAGTTATGTTTATAGCCATTCAGAATAGCAAATGCATGCTCACATGTGTACATACACATATAAAAGAAATCTTAGCAACCCAAAGTTGAAAAGTTTCACTGTGTGTGTGTGTTTGGGGGCTAACTTCATGCTTAGCTTTTGCTTACAATATTTTAAAAACATTTTTTATATTTGTTAGTATCACTAAACTCATACAGGAGCGATTATTTTGGGGTTTTATTTTTTTGGTCCTTTTAAATATACATATTAATAGGATAGACTTTCTATCAGTCAGAGCTCAGCTGGGAAGATATGATGTTATTTTAAATACTAATTTTTCTTGTGAAACTGTAACAACGAAAAGGTCAAGTTTGTGAAGCTGGAGTCCTAGAAAGAGAATGAGTGATTTGTAATGCTCTTGAGAGTGTCTGAAGAGATTTTTAAAATTTCTTTATGTGCTTGGTCCTATAAGAGCTTTTTTTGAAATAGTTTTGTAGTTTCTTGGAGCCTGTAGTCTTTCAACTGAAAAGGTAATTGAAGCCATCACACTATTACTAGAGTAAAGAATAGAAATGGTGGGATTATGACGATGATATAAATGTATAAAATTAGAATACAGGGGTTAGTGTGTATCCTAAGGGTTTGATTGTGGTGACTCTTTTAAAAAACAACATTACTCTTTGAGGAAGAGAAGAAAAGTAATATTACTTTTTAAAATACAGAGAAAAGAGAAAACAAAACTAACCTGCAAAGATATAACACAGGGAACCTTCAAATAAAATTCTATTCATGGTGCTTCCTGAATTTATGATTTTTCTCAAAATAGAGATCTATTTCTATACTAGATTCAAATGCCTTAAATATCCTAAACAGTAAATTCTCAGTTATTCCTGAGTGGATTAATTATAGAAATATGGGGACTTATTTCCTGTTTACTAATTGTTATACAGTTGGCAGTATCTTTATAACTCTGAAGCCTCTTCCTTAACCAGACCTTTTCCTGCATTTTTAAAAGACCTAGGAAGGGTGTGAATCTGAATTGCTCTCCTCCTCCTTCCCATCTGTTCAGATCTTAATTGCCCACCTCCCTTGTGAAGCTTGTCCTACCCACTTCTCCCCACAGTGATTTACAGATTAAAAATACTCTATAAAATTTACATTATTATTATGGATTATGTTTTGAACCTTATCTGATTAATTTAAGTATTTGCTGCGGTGTGTTCAGTCTCAGGGAAGAGGCTATCTCTGACAATTTTTTTCTGTCTCAGAGAGCAGAGTGCAATACCGCTTACATAGTGTCAGTATAATTAACTCTATGGTCTTGACTTGATGAAACTGACTGTGTTAATCCAGATCCTCTAAGAAGCCTGTCACCAAGACAGGATTAAATGTGTAAGAAATGTATTAGGGGAAATGGGTGTAAGAGAAAATAAGGAGGAAGCTGGGAGAGTCGTTGGACCACAAAGCTAGTCCGACCCCAAGGGAAGAAGAGAAGGAAGGTTAGGTGGAAGTATCTTAGGCTGTAGTGCACTTTTCTAAGGAAAGTGTGGCAAGGCCAATGGGAATCCTCAGCCAAAGTTGCCTGTGAGGTCTCACTTCTCCCAGAAGCTGGCCTGCTTTAGTATTCTTGCTGTGCTCAGTCACATTCCCATCACTCCATGGGAAGTGTGGCCTTGGTGCAAATGTAGGGGTGGATTTCAGAGCACAGCAGGTGGGACCCTCAGTCAATTATGTTCCCTGCTGTTGGAGATCTGAGAGGTGCATTTTCATGGTCCCCATACTGATATTTTAGATGAAAATTTAATGTATATAAGAGAGCTCTAAAAGAGCTCTCTATTCCTACCATTTCCTTCTTCTGTAAAGGAATTTTATTCATAAAAATTATTCAGGCTAAGCTCCTTAAGAACAGAGCTGTTGCTTTTCTTTATTTTGTAGAGTTCCTTTGTGATGTTCTTTATGTAACATTTTTTTTTAAATCAAAAGTCCAAGAATGTGAACTAATCACTGAGTAATTTACCACAATCACACAATAGTTTACTTGTAATGGAGGCATAAAAATTTTTTTTAAATATTTGATAGTCTAGTTGTTTTACATTTCACTTTCTTCACCTTGGTACTTCTGAAGATTTTAAGCCATTCACTTTTTATGTCCCTCAATTTGGGTTTGATGTTTCCTCATGGTTAGATTCAGGTTATTACATCTTTGACAGGAATAACACAGAAGGAATGATCTGTTCTTATTTTTTCATCCCAGGTAGCACACAGTGCAGTTTTTCCTATTATTGATGATACTCACTTTGATGGCATAAATAAGATATTGTTTACCAGGCTTCCCCACTATAAAGTTACTCTTTTCCTATTTGTAATTAGTAAGTATTTTGTGTGAGATAATTTGTGACTATGTAAATATCTTGTTCCTCATCAGACTTTACATTTATTTATTATCATATTCAAATGAACTCATGGATTCTCATTTTTCTCAGTGAATTATATTCTCTTACTATCATTATTTGTTTTGGTGCTCAGATTGTCCCCAGCTGGGCAGTGGGAAAACTTCAAGCTGGCGTCTGTGTCCTTTTGACATACTCTATCATTCTTTGAGCACTGCCTTTTTCCTGCCTCAAAAAGATGTTCCAGGTTTATTTCTCTGCCCTAGCTCTAGAATTAGCTATTTCTCCAAGGAGCCCTGTTTTCTTTAGTCAAAAATGGTAAGAAACCAAGATCTGTATGCTAGGTTTGTTCATTGCTATTAGGATGTCATTGCTCACAAGTCATCTCAGTGGACATGGGTAGGGAATGTATATACATATGAATATACATATAGGTATATATATGCATGTGTGTGCATACAACATACATTTGCATCCATATTTTTCTTTTTTTTATTGACATATAATTTCACCACTTTATTTATTTTTTAGAGAATTATAATTTTTTGTTTATTGCAGTAACATGGTATGTAACATTGTATAAATTTCAGGTGTACATCATTATACTTCTATTTCTGCATAGATTACATCATATTCCCCACCCAAATACTAATTACAACCCATCACCACACACATGTGCTGAATTATCCCTTTCACCCTCCTCCCTCCCCACTTCCCCTCTGGTAACCACCAATCCAATCTCTGTCTCTATGTGTTTGTTTATTGTTGTTATTATCTACTACTTAATGAAGGAAATCATACGGTATTTGACCTTCTCCCTCTGACTTATTTCACTTTGCATAATACCCTCAATGTCCATCCATGTTGTCACAAATGACTGGATTTCATCTTTTCTTATCACTGAGTAGTATTCCATTGTGTATATATACCACATCTTCTTTATCCATTCGTCCCTTGATGGGCACTTAGGTTGCTTCCAAGTCTTGGCTATTGTGAATAACGCTGCAGTGAACACAGGGGTGCGTGTATCTTTATGCATTGGTGTTTTCATGTTCTTTGGATAAATACCCAGCAGTGGAATAGCTGGATCATATGGTAGTTCTATCCTTGATTTTTTGAGGAATCTCCATACTGTTTTCCATAGTGGCTGCACCAGTTTGCACTCCCACCAGCAGTGTATGAGAGTTCCCTTCTCTCCACATCCTCTCCAACATATGTTGTTTCCTGTCTTGTTAAGTATAGCCATTCTGACGGGCGTGAGGTGATATCTCATTGTAGTTTTGATTTGCATTTCCCTGATAGTTAGTGATTTTGAACATCTTTTCATGTGTCTGTTGGCCATCTGTATATCTTCTTTGGAGAAATGTCTGTTCAGGTCTTTTTGCCCATTTTTTAATTGGGTTGGTAGTTTTCTTGTTGTTGAGGTGCATGAGTTCTTTATATATTTTGGAGATTCAGCCCTTATCAGATGTATGGTTTGCAAATATCTTCTCCCAATTGTTAGGCTGTCTTTTCGTTTTGTTGATGGTTTCCTTTGCTGTGCAGAAGCTTTTTAGTTTGATGTAGTCCCACCTGTTTATTTTTTCTATTGTTTCTCTTGCCCGGTCAGACATGGTGTTTGAAAAGATGTTGCTAAGACCGATGTCGAAGAGCATACTGCCTATGTTTTCTTCTAGAAGTTTCATAGTTTCAGGTCTTACATTCAAGTCTTTAATCCATTTTGAGTTAATTTTTGTGTATGGTGTCAGGTAAGGATCTACTTTCATTTTTTTGCATGTGGCTATCCAGTTTTCCCAACACCATTTGTTGAAGAGACTTTCTTTTCTCCATTGTATGTTCTTGGCTCCTTTGTCAAAGATTAGCTGTCCATAGATGTGTGGGTTTATTTCTGGGCTTTCGATTCTATTCCATTGATCTGTGTGTGTGTGTTTGTGCCAGTACCATGCTGTTTTGATTGCTATAGCTTTGAAGTATATTTTGAAATCAGAGAGTGCGATACCTCCAGCTTTGTTCTTTTTTCTCAGGATTCCTTTAGCTATTCGGGGTCTTTTGTTGTTCCATATAAATTTTAGGATTATTTGTTCTATTTCTGTGAAAAATGTTGGAACTTTGATAGGGATTGCATTGAATCTATAGATGGCTTTAGGAAGTATGGACATGTTAACTATGTTAATTCTTCCAATCCAAGAGCACGGAATATCTTTCCACTTCTTTGTGTCTTCTTCAATTTCTTTCAGCAATGTTTTATAGTTTTCAGCATACAGCTCTTTCACCTCTTTGGTTAAGTTTATTCCTAGGTATTTTATTCTTTTTGTTGCAATTGTAAATGGGGTTGTATTCTTAATTTCTCTTTCTTCTACTTCGTTGTTAGTGTATAGAAATGCAACTGATTTTTGTATGTTGAGTTTGTATCCTGCAAGTTTACCATATTCGTTTATTACTTCTAAAAGTTTTCTGGTGGATTCTTTAGGGTTTTCTATATATAAAATCATGTCATCTGCAAATAGTGACAGTTTCACTTCTTCCTTTCCAATTTGGATCCCTTTTATTTCTTTTTCTTTCCTGCTTGCTCTGGCTAGGACTGCCAGTACTATGTTAAATAGGAGTGGTGACAGTGGGCATCCTTGTCTGGTTCCTGTTCTTAGAGGGATGGCTTTCAGTTTTTCACCATTGAGGATGATATTAGCTGTGGGTTTGTCATATATGGCCTTTATTATGTTGAGGTACTTTCCTTCTATCCCCATTTTATTCAGAGTTTTTATCATAAATGGATGCTGTATCTTGTCAAATGCTTTCTCTGCATCTATTGATGCAGATGCTTTTCCTTTTCAGCCTTTTGGTTAGTCTATATTGTCAGCTCCAACTTTTATCCACCACCTTAGGCAGTCACAAAATTAAACAATTGCCTGTAATTATTTTCGACAAATGCCCCTGGGGAAAAAGCCTTTTCACATCGAGTGAGCTTTGCACGTGGAGTCTTCAGGGAACGGCTAGACAGGTCAATAATGCTAATTCTCTGGGAATGATTCTTTGCAGGAGCTCTAGCCCCATTTTGCTCCCTCTGATGGCTGCCAGGCTGCTTGTCTTCGCTGTAAATGCAGGCTGTTAGTTCTCAAGGTCACCGCAGAGATGCAGAGCAGGGAGTAGAACTATGCAGGCTGTTAGTTCTCAAGGTCACCGCAGAGATGCAGAGCAGGGAGTAGAACTATGCAGGCTGTTAGTTCTCAAGGTCACCACAGAGATGCAGAGCAGGGAGTAGAACTATGGCGCGTTAAAACTGCCCCAGAGCTTGCTGTTCTTACGGAGATTCAGTTGTTTTTCTGTAATACTGTTTCTCAGGCTACCGCAAACCTTTAGTCAATTTTCAGAGCTCTGAATAAGTTGATTAATAACAATTTTTGCCGTTTGTCCTGCTGTTATTGAGGAGCACATTTTCAGAGACCCTTACTCTGCCTTTTTTGTTGATGTCACTGTTCATATTTTTTTTACATCTGTTTACTTGTGTTGAAAACCATAGATCCGTAGGAATACTTCCAATTCCAATCCAACTCCTTTCTCTGACAATGAGAAATCTAGCTCCCATTATCCATAGTATATTAATCCATTTGATCAACATCCCTGTATGTAACCAATCTCCCATTGCTGCTGCCACTCCTCTCTTGCACCAATCCCTCCTTACCATTGTCAGGCTGCAACACCCCATGCCAGAACGTCACCCTGCGTGTACTCCTCCTCCTCCTGCCACCCACTTCAGATGGATGGCCTCGTCATCCTGATTAGGGTTTGATACCCCATGCCAGGCCACCTCTCTGTGTCATGTCTATCTTCCTCTGCCTGATGGTTTCAGGAAGGGAATGAAAAGAAGCCTAATGACTTTTTAAAGATGAATTTTATTATCCTTTCTGTCCATGAGTTTTACTTGTGAGAGTTTGTAAAGATATCTTAGACTTACATTGGAATATCTGGCTTCAACGAGTTTAAAAAAAGGTACAACTTATGTCTTTAAAAAAATTGGTGGAGGGGCCAGGCCGGTGGCGTAAGTGGTTAAGTGCGCGCACTCCACTTCGGCAGCCTGGGGTTCGCCGGTTCGGATCCCGGGCATGCACTGATGCACTGCTTGGCAGGCCATGCTGTGGCAGCGTCCCATATAAAGTGGAGGAAGATGGGCACGGATGTTAGCCCAGGGCCAGTCTTCCTCAGCAAAAAAAGAGGAGGATTGGCAGATGTTAGCACAGGGCTGATCTCCTCACACACACAAAAAATAATAAAATTAAAAAAAAAAATTGGTGGAGGGTGTTTTTTAGCATCTGTAGAAAACTGATCATTCTCAAGAAGTCAATGAACCTCAGAATCAACAAGAATTTTAGTAGTGAGTAAAACCCCCTCCGGATAGCTCTGTATTCATCCTGATGATGGCTCAAATGGGGTATTTGAAAGAAGGATATAGTAATCCTACTTGATCTCAGCCTGTCTTTGCTGCCATTTTTTCAGCACTTCACTATGTGCTAGGCACTGTTTTTAATCCTTAGAAAAGCTTTTATGATGGTTTCTATTATTATCCTTGTGTTATAGATGAAGATTTTGCTGCCCTTTATCACACAAGTCCTCAAAAGATTTGTCTGTACTTGCTGTAACCAATTCCTCTCCTCCAACTTTTTCCTAGACTCATTTCAGTCAGGATTTCACCTGTATCATTGCACTGAAAATGGTCTGGTCAGAAAACAAATGCATTCGAAATCATAAAGTATCATCATAGTCTTTTTCATCTCAGTAGTAACTCCCTTCTTCCAGTTGCTCACGCTAGAAACCTTGAATTGTTCTTGACTCTCCTTTCTTTCTCTTACACTGCATGTTGAGAAAGTGACAGCTGTAACCTATCACTGGGAGCAGCAGTGCCCAGTTGCCAACCTAGACACGACTCACACAGGCACTGGATGGAACAATGCTTTACTCTCATAGAAAAGAGACAGAGCAAGATCAGCTTCCATAGAGTGTCAGTCCACCATGGTGAGCGAGTCTTAACCCTGCAGCTGTCGCAGGGAGATGGTCTGCACACACCCTCTTGTGCTGCAGATGAAGGACCCCGTTCCCTCCTTGCCGAGATCATCGATAACAGTGGGATTGGCCAGGTGCCATATGACACACACAGAACAAAGAAGTACAATCAAGCTTGGAACACAGAAAGATATTCCCAGACAAGGCGATAAGCCCAGCACAGGCTGTGAGGGCTCCTTATATCCCACACCAGGAAATGTTCCAGGCCCACGGTACACTCTTTTGCAACTGTGCAAAGGTTTGACAGGCTGTGCGTGGCTGCCTTTCACAATACCACACATCTAATCCATTAGGAAATCTTATTGGCTCTATCTTCAAAAGATATCCAGAATCTGACGATTTTTCACCACTTCCACTGCAGCCACCCTGACCTAAACTACAGTTATCTACCTGGTCTTCTTGCTTCTGTGGCTTTCTGTTTCATTCGTTGTAAAAGCCCAAGTCCTTCTAGTGGTTTACAAGGCTGTAAACTTCATGCATTGCTGTTGTCTCCATCATGCCTTCTGCCCCAGCTGTACATGCGAGGCTTGCTTACACATCAGAGCCCTTGCACTTACTGTCTCCTCTGCTTGGAACACTCTTCTAGAGATCTACTCGGCTTACTCTTTACCTGTCTCAACTCCTTGCACAAGTGTTACTTTATTCAGTGTGGCCTGCGGTATCTACCCTACTTAAAATTGTAGTCTCCTCTCAGCCCAGCACCCCGCAGCCCCTTTCCCGGCTTTGCTTTTTGCTTTTGTACTTACTACCTTCGAACATATGTATGTATATTTTTACTTATTTAGGTCATTGTCTTTTTCCACTAGAAAATAAGCTTTATGAGAGCAAAAGTTTTTTGCCAAACTTGTTCACTACTTCACCAGTCTTTCACATAGTAGTCTCTCAATAAATATTTGTTACCTCAAAGCATTTGAAGTTTAGGGAAATTAAATAGTTTTGGTAAGTGGCAGAGCTGGAATTTTAAGTGTTTGGTATTCAGATCCAGTATTAGAAAACTTTTAAGTAAATTTTTTAACAAACAGTGATTTTAGAGTACTTCACTATCAATGTGTTACTGTCGTGGGCACTGTAGTTAGGGGCTAATTTTGGTATTTAGACTAATCTGAGAACCTCATAACTATATTGTTAGTTTTACAGGAAAACACATGCTGAGTTTCAAAGAAAATACTGGTAAATGAACTACTTATGACCACAGACTACCTGTACTGGATACTAAAGGAATAAGAAAACATGTCATTGATAATGATTCTAAAGACTTGGAGTAAAAGGAATATGATGAGGAATATTGAGTACTGAAAATTTTTAATAGAAATATTGATTTATAACCAAATTTTAAAAGTTTAAATTGTAGTGTGGGCATACATCTACATTCATTTTTCATTTACTTGATTTTTTTAAATGTTTGTGGCCCTTCTTGAAACTAATAATTCATTATTCTAATCAGTAACAATTTTGGTCTTATTAATTAAAAACACTTTGTATTGATTTTCTTTTTGTAAGCTAATTGAGAAATAAATGATTTCAACTTAATTCTAGATGTAGGTGTGTGTGTCTGTACCCAAAAAAAATCTGTCTCTCTCCAAGAAGATAGATAGATATAGATATTTGTCCGAGAGAACACACACACTCACACACGCTCATATACAGTTGATCCTCATTATTCATAGATTCCATATTTGCAAATTTGCCTACTTGCCAAGGTGTATTTGTAACTCCAAAATCAATACTCTTAGAGCTTTTGTGGTCATTTACTGATGTGCCTTTGCCCCATGTGGAAAATTTGAATCACCTGATGCATACATTCCAAGTTCAGATAAAAACCAGGTAATGCTCTGCTTTCTTGTTTTAACTCTCGTACTGTAAACAAGTGTCCTTTTTGCAGTATATGTATTATGCTTTTGGTAATTTTGGTGTTGGTGATTTTGCTGTTTAAAATGGCCCCCAAGCATAGTGCCGAAGGGCTGTCTAGTGTTGCTAAGCACGAGAAGGCTGTGATGTCCCTTACAGAGAAAATACGTGTGTTAGATAAACTTTGTTTGGGCATGAGTTGTAGTGCTGTTGACCGTGATTTCAATATTAATGAATCAACAATAAATATTAAATAAGGTGTCTTTAAATAGAAACACACATAAAACAAGGTTTTATATATATTGATTGGTTGCCAAAAATGTTGTGACCAGAGGCTCACTGAAGCCTAACCCTCTATTTCCCCTAGGGGCAGTGATTCAATATCCACTAATTCAGTGTTCACAGCAACTTTATAGAACATAACTATTGCAAGTAATGAGAATCTACTGTACTACTTCTTGGAGTTTTCTCCAAGAAGAGTAGTTTTTATTGGTTGTTTCACTATTTTAGTCATTATATTAAACTCCAAAGAAGCCTTGATGTGTCTTTCATATATGTATATTCTAGAGATGTCACCCAAATTGAAATCTTGACACAAACCATTGAATGGCAGATTACTAATAAGTAATTTTTTTTAAATTTTAATTAAAGTTTTAAAATTATGAACTGTATCATACATTCAAATGAATAAACATAATCTGTATTTTGATTTCTTAAAATAAATAATAGAAATAACATCCTTGTACCTAAAACTTAGGAAGTATAATATTACCAATGTCTTTGAATACTCCCAGGTGCTCCTCTCAGACTCAGCCTTCCCCCACCAGAGTCAACCAGTCTCCTAAATTTTCTGATTATCATTCTTCTGAGTTCTTTAACTAAAGTCATCTCTCTGATTAGTTTATGAATATTTGTTGACTACATAGCAAAAAGAAAAATTTATGTTTTATTGTTAGTTTTTTGTAACTCACCTGAACTCAGCCATGTAAGTCAACAGTCAGTAAGATCCAGAGGCTGCGTAGTGACAGTAGCTAAGACCTTGAGCTCTGGAGCTGGGCTGCCTGAGTTTACTCCTAGCCTGCTGCTTACTAACTGGATGACCTTGAACAAGTTATTTAACTTCTCTGTGTCTCGGTTTCTTCTTCTATAAAATGGGGATATTAACAGTACTTACATCACAGGGTTGTTGTGAGGATTAAATAAACTAATATATGTAAATACCTGGAATAATGGGTAGCAATTCTTAATAAATATTAGTGGCTATTTAACAGAGAAATTAATGCTAAAAAATTCTTTGAAAGGCCACTTGTATTCTTAAGTGCTATATTAAATAATCTTTTCTTTAAATGTTACTCAAATTTCTTTTAGACAACCAGATGTCTTATGATTCTTGTCACTCTGTGACCTCTTTTCACATAACTTATTGTTGCATTACTTAAAAATAGTCTTTCCTTGTTATCTCTTTTTGTCTCTCTGATTATGTGGGAACAGATCTCTTTTTTACTTTGTAAATAAATTTATTCCACATATTTTATACTTGGTTGTTTCCCTGACGTGCTCCTTTAAGGGCTACTAGTGCCAAGAACAGTAATCCAAAGGCTGATTTGTTTGTTTGTTTTGACCTCATGTTGACAGAAACTCATTGTAGAAGTCATGACACAGTTTATGTATCTAATAAGTGGCAAATTGCTTTACATAAAGTCAAGCTCCTCTTAAAGTGAGAAGGAGATCTGAGTTGATTCCTGTTCTCAATATTGCTCTTAGATCTGTATTTAAGAAATCACGAGACAGCTCAATATTTAGGTGGGAGTTTGGAGAAACACGTGTCATGGTTAAAGCTGGTGAACTAAACTACTGTCTATCAGTAGACAGTAAATCAACAAGCACATCAGTTACTTTAGCAGTGCCAAGAAGCTAAATGGGGATCTGTTTTAGAAGTTTGATCCTTTCTTGCATGCCCACATAGCAGCCTCTCTATCGTGCTAGAGAACATCTTCTGATTTCCTTTTCATTCTTGGTGTGAGTCTGAGCTTCCTTCATTTTTACCCATAAGTGTGCTTGTCTGATAAAATAGAACTGTATGTTGCCCATTCCTGGGACAAAAGAGAAATAGCATTCTGTATTTCCTGTACCAAACTCTTAAAAGTTTGTGTGTGAGAGAGTGTTTGGGGAGAAAGGAGGTGGTAGATGAATCTTTAGACATAATCTAGCTATAAGACTAAAAACTTTCCTTAATGATTTTAATGTAATTCAAGAGCAGTAGTAGTTATTGTGCATTTTGTATTGGCAAATACAGTCTCACTACCCTGTGGAAAATTATTTTCAAAGTTAGCATCCCAATCAATGGATAACAATTATTCACAAGGCAAAAAATGTCAATTGTTTTCCATATTTATTTCATTAAGGAGAACTTACCTTATATATAAATGTTAGCACCAAGAAGATTAAGCCTTACCAGCTCTCTCTGCTTTCATGTCTGTAGTCAACATGTTAATAAATATATGACATAAGGAATTAAAAGCCCTCTTTTCCTAAATCCAGAAGTCATGGATTAAAAAAGATTAAGCTGCCCTTGATCACATTGTCATTTCTCTTGAGGATATGGAATCTTATCCTCCATCTCTATTGAACTCCAAGGAAAATCAGAAGATAGGCCCTCCCATCTTTCATGGACCCAAACACATAAGTATTTAGGAAGAATAATTCTGCACAGAGTGAATCTGAGTGATTGTCTTAGTCTGTTTGGGCTGCTATAACAAAAATACTGGCTGGCTTAAACAACAAACGTTTATTTCTCACGGTTCTCAAAGCTGGGAAGTCTAAGATCAAGGTGCTGGCAGATTCAGTGTCTGTTGAGGGCTCACTTCCTGGTTCATAGATGGTCATCTTTGCGCTGTGTCCTCACATGCTGAAGAGGGGAGGGAGCTTTCTGTGGTCTCGTTTATAAGGACACTAATCCTATTTATGAGAGCTTACCCTCATGACCTAGTCGCCTCCCAATGGTCCCACTTCCAAAGACCATCACACTGGGGATTAGGTTTCAACATATGAATTTTGGGGGAATGTAAACACTCAGTCTATACCATTGATGTAATAAAGATATTGAGAGTACAGGCTCTATATTCAGACAGACTCGAGTTCATATCCTAACTCTAGCTATGTGATCTTGCTCAAGTTAATTACCCTCTCTAAACCTCACTTTTTAAAAAAATTTTTATTGATGTTTTAATAGTTTATAACATTGTGAAGTTTTTGGTTGTACATTTTTGTTTGTTCATCACCATATACATGTCTCCCTTCACCCCTTGTGCCCACCCCCCACCCCCATTGCCCCTGGTAACCACCATACGGTTTTCTCTGTCCATGTGCTCGTTTATATTCCACATATGAGTGAGATCATACGGTGTTTGTCTTTCTCTTTCTGGCTTATTTCACTTAACATAATACCCTCCAGGTCCATCCATGTTGTTGCAAATGGGACGATTTTGTCTTTTTTTATGGCTGAGTAGTCAGTTGAGGGACACTTGGGTTACTTCCACTTCTTGGCTATAGTGAATAATGCTGCAATGAACATAGGGGTGCATAAGCCTCTTTGGATTGTTGATTTCAGGTTAAACCTCACTTTTTTTTTATGTCATAGGCTTTGTGAGGATTAATTGAGAACATGGAAAAGTACTTGGCACAGTGTCTGCCATATAATAAAGAGGCCAAGCTCTCTCATGCCTTTGTACATGCCCTTCCCCTGCAGCATGCCTGAAGAATCTCCATATTCTTCCTTGTGAGAATGTGAGACCAAGTTTGCAGCAATTCTGGTCACATCCTCTTCTTTAAGATTAAGACAACATCACCTTGTCTGAGATGTCTTCCTTGCCTTTAACTTTACTCATTGCACTATGACCTGGTTACCCATCTTTTTCCTCTAAGCTTTCATATATCCATTAGCACTTCTCTCACTGTGCACTTTTTCATTGTACATACGGAACTCTTCTACAAGACTCTGAGCTGAGGAGCATGGACTATGTACATCTTTGTAGCCACTTCACTAAGTACAGTGTTTGATACATAATAGGTGCTCAGTAAATAGTGGCTTGCTGAGTGAATATGTGAAGTACTCTTGGAGATGTGGTATATATATATATATCTACAGTGGAATACTGCTCAGCCATAAAAAAGATTAAATCTTGCCATTTGCAACAACATGAATGGACCTTGAGGGTATTATGCTAAGCGAAATAAGTCAAACAGAGACATGTACATTTGCATTCATTTCTCTTGAGTGAATATATAGATATGGAATTGCTGAGTCATTGGGTAGGTGTATATTTAATTTTTTTAAACTGCGAAACAATTTTACAAAGTAGTTTTACTATTTTACATTCCTACCAACAATGTTTGAGAATCCAAGGATACTAACATTTGGTGTTATCAGGCTTTTTTATGTTAGCTTCTGGTGGCTATGTAGTAACATCGCATTGTGGCTTTAATTTCATTTTAATTTAATGGCTAATGATGTCAAACACTTGACCATGTTTTTATTTCCCACTCATAGAGATTCCTTTGTCAAGTGTCTTTTCAAATCTTCTGTCCATTTTTAACTTCGGTTGTTTGACATTGAGTTGTAGGAGTTCTATATATACAAGACCTTTTTCAGATATGTTTGCAAATATTTTCCCAGTCTGTGGTTTATCTATTTATTTTCTCAATCGTGTCCTTTCATCAGTGGAGGCTTTTTTAAATTTTGATGATAATTAGTCTATCAGTTTACTCTTTTATAGTTAGTGCTTCTGTGCCCTAAGAAGCCTTTGCCTTCACCAAATTACAAAGATATTCTGTTTTCATTGACTAGCTTTATAGTTTTAGTTTTATGTTTAGGACTATGATACATCTGGAATTAATTTTTGTGTATAAAGTGAGGTAGGAATCAGGATTCATTTGTTTCCCCCATATAGATATACAGTTGTTCAAGGACATTTGTTGAAACAATTTTCATATATTTACATGTTTGCATATGTAAACAATTTTCCTTTTCTCATTGTGTTATCTTGGTAGCTTTGTTGAAATCAAATGACTGTATAAGTATGGCTCTACTTCTAGACTTACTTTGTTCTATTGATTATTTATCTCTCCTTATATATCAGTTTTACATTGTCTTGAATACTGTAATTTTACAGTAAGTATAGTAAGGGCTTCTCTTCTGTTAATTTCTTTCTTCTAGAATTTTCACTCTTGCTTTCTAGCTGTTATGGTTACCCCAACCTGTTCTCTGGTTCTTCAAGCCAAGCAGACTACAGTTTTGTATCCAAGTTTTAGCCATCCAGTGTGGTACCACTGGTGCCTGACCTCTGGCAAAAGCCATAAAGAATGGAAATTTTATTACCCAGTGTCATTCCATTCTTCCAGGTTTACGCTCCCCTCCAGTTTCTGCTTGCTTTTGTTTAGCTTTTCAGTACCTTCAGTTCGTTGTTTTATACATTTGACAGATATAGTTTAAATTTGTTACCAGAGGGAAAGTTGGTTCAACAGGAGCTGCTCCTCCATTACAGAAGTCGTACCCAGATGGTTTTTAAAAGTTGGACTGAGCAGGCGTCTGGCCAGAGAAGCAATTAAAGTGAGGAGTGGGGAGAGGTATGGTGGAAAGAGAGGCAAGAGTAGAGGGAAAGGATTCGGTTCAACTGGTTAAAGAAGGCTTGGACTAAACCTAAACAGTGCTTGTAAGAACTCCAAGGGAAAGAACTTGCTAGAACACTGTGTTTCTCAAACTGTGAATCATAAATAAAATTGATTTATTAGGTGGCCTCTGAAAAGTTACTTTTGCTGCTATCCTAACCCAAAACCATAAAACAAGTAGAAAGTAAGATCATTGCATTACTAATTTACACTTTTGTTCTCAGCTCTCTAGTTAGAGAATGCTCTGTGGAGAACTGAATCATACCTTCTCTGTCTGGTGTATTGTGGACCTTCATTTTCTGTTGGACTTCTCTTGTAACACAAATGGTCGTATAAATAGAACACTTCTCAATAAATGTTAAATATGTTTATATAAAGAGGATCAAACATTTGTCAAAGTGATGTTAGGGTTGATGAAGTATGATCGACTTCTGGAGACCCACAGTTGTAAGGAATCCTCAACTTTGACATCTTTCATGGGGAGAGGGGGAGCCTTGAAAATATGTTTATCACTCATATAACATGCTCTCTTACCAACAAATCCCAGAGTTCCTTGTTCATGGAGAAAGAAGTGACAGACCACCATCAGGAATGCTCCAAATAGGGATAATATTAGAACCTTTCCCCTCTTTCTTCACTTTTTGTTCTTTCTCTTCTCTGTCTGTAATCCTTCTTCTAACCCCTAATACACACACACACACACACACACACACACACACACACACACACGAGCTCTGGATAAGAGTACAAATTAAGCAATCAGAAATATAACCATATAAATCAAAGAAAATTAAGTAAGTAAAAGGATGCTAATCCATCTTTCAATTTTCAAAATTAGGCAGAGCTCTGGAAACTGGTGATAATGAAGAAAAGCTCCTTTCAGATTCATTAGGTAATGATTCCGTGATCTAATTTTTTTCTCATTAGAAAAGAGTGTGATAATATCATCATTAGCAGAAGAAGGTTAAAAGAGAATGATAGTACTTCAAAAGACACCATTAAGAAAATGGAAAGGCAGGGAGAAAATACACAGACTGGGAGGCAATACATATGTCTGACAATGGACTTGTAAGCAGAATGTATAAAGAACTCCCATGAATCAACATTAATAAGATAAACAACTTAAACAAATGGGCAAGAACTTGAAGAGACAGTCATAAAAGAACATATATCAGTTGCCTACAAGCACGTGATAATGTGCTCTATATCATCAACCATCAGAGAAATGCAAGTCATAACCACAGGAATTAATAAAAGGAAAAATACTGGAAATATCAAGTATTGACAAGGATGTGAAGCAGTGAGTACTCTTTTGCTTTTCTGGTGTGGGTATAATAATTGTACAACCACTTTGGAAAACAGTTTGGCAATTCCTTATAAAATTAAACATACACTTGTCATTTGAACCTTGAACCTCCACGCCTAGGTATTTACCCAAAAAACATGAAAACCTATATCCACAAAAAGTCTTGTGTAAACATAGAAACTTTATTCATACTAGCCCCAAACTGGAAAAAACCCGAATGTTCATCAACAAGAGAATGGATAAACAAATTGTGGTATGTTCGGAGGGTGGAATACTACTCATCAATTAAAAAGAATGAACTACTGATTCATTCAACAATGTGGAAGAATCTCAGAAACATTATGTTGAGTAAAAGAAACCAGACACAAAAAAGTATATATTATATGATTCCATTTATATGAAATTCTTTAAAAATGCAAAGTTCATAATATATTGTGGTAAAAATCAGATCAGTGGTTGCCTGGGGTAGAGGTGGTTTGGCCGCAAAGAGGCAGGAGGGATGTCCTAGAATGATGGAAATATTCTGTAATGATGGGGTTATATAAGTAACTCAACCCAAGGAATTAAAATGTATGTATTTCATTGAATACAAGCTGTATTTCAGTAAAGTTTTTTTTTAAGTAAAATAAGAGTTCCAGACCCTGTACTCTCACTACCTTGGCATATGGGAGATTCTACACTTACCCTCCCTATAGTAACCTTTCCTAGTTATCTTTGATAACCATTGCCCTGGACAGAGACAATTTTTATACTCACAAAATCATAATGCATTGTAATTCAGCATGTTAAATGGAAATCCCCTCACTAAAATGAAGCACAACACGTAGATGGAATAACATGTCCAAGACTCAAACAGCACAGTTGGGTTGTTTGTCTTTTAAAAATAAATGTGGGAGCACCTGAACGAATTTTTTTGTTCTAAATCAGGGATCAGTAAACTATGACCCATGCTGCCTGCTTTTGTACTGCCCTTGAGCTGTGAATGGTTTTTATATTTTAAGGGGTTGTTTAAAAAAAAAAAACCAATATGCAACAGATATGTAAGTGTCCCTCAAAGCCTAAAATATTTACTATTTGGACTTGTACAGAAAATGATGCTAATTCATATTTTTTACTCTTTGGTCAGTACACTTTGCCTACTGTAACTAATTCAACCTCCTAAAAACTTGTGCAGGGTATCTTTTTAGAAAAAGTATAATCTCAGCAGTTTGAAGTACTAGTTAGTGTATATTAAGCATACAACCTTATTTCCTCTCCTCTGAAGACTAAGGTAAGTATTAAGTTGAATGGTATGATAGCTACTTCCCAAGGAGTACTATATTTCCTGTGAATGGGCCTCTGGCTATATGCCAGCGGGCCTGGTTAGAATGATGTTGAAGATGTAAATAGCCAGAATACCTGTGATGGTGGGAGTATATGTGGCATAAGGCTCTCTCTCAGCCATTCTACAAAAATTGCAGGGCAGTGCTAAATGTTCCTGGTTTGCCCCAGTGGTATAGATGGAAGGAGTCATTTTTACCCGTCAGCCTTCTGGAAAGTGGGAGAGTAGTTTAGAAGGTCTTTGAAAACTTCTAGAGGTTACAGAGGGTGAATTTTTTGTCTGTTAGTTAGGGGATCTGCACTATACTTTCAGCAGCATTAAGATTTCCCTCATATGGTGCATTTGAACTCCCACATCAACTCTAGAACCTTCCCACCCTCTTCCACCTTTTGCTCCTGCCTCCCATGGTCTCATTCGCCTGACCACAAACCATAATGGATCTTTTAAAATTAATTTAGGTGCTCTGAACATCTCTTTATTCCAAATTCTAAAGACGAACCTGGGGGTAACAGGACATCTAGAATTACTTTAGGAAATGTGCAGCCTCTTTGGGGGATCCCACTGTGCTAATGGCTCACACATCCAAGTTGAAGGATCAGTGAAACTGTGGTGGACAGCCCAGGGACAAGAGCAAGCAGCAAGCCTGATGTGAGCTAACACTTAAGTTAAAAACTGTGAATGTTTACAATATTTCTTTCTCTTCATCTTTTCTCTAGGCCTACTCTGTCTATGATGAAGACATTGGGTACTGTCAAGGACAGTCTTTTCTTGCTGCTGTATTGCTGCTGCACGTAAGTAATTTTCCATATAATAAATGGCATGGTACTGCCAAGTTTATTTTATTTTCTGCTTGGTTTTGTTCTTCCTTGTTATTTTCCATTTACCGATGGAGATTACACATGGCGTATCTTTTTAAAAATGTACCTTTGGTGATAAGTAAGAGATCTGATGTCAAGAACAGGATAGTTTCTCAATAGAATTAATTTTGCTGTCTAGAAGGGAAAAAATTACTTATTTGGAGTTATTTTTAACTAGAACCTTCTAGAATTAAAGAAGTCAATGTAACCGCCCAAATATGAACAGGACCACGACCATTATGAAAGAATGTGGCAAGGAAGTCTCTTATCTTTTCTGTGATTTATTTTTGTATACTTTCTTTCCTTTCAGTCACCTTCATTTAACAGAACATTTATTGAGCATCGATTGTCAGTACTGGGCTAGGAAGTAGGATTACAAATATGAATAATTTATCATTTATGTTCTCAAAGGCCTCATGGTCCAGGATGAGGCACAGTTAATGTAGGCACATACTTATTAATTTTATTCTTTTTATGTGTCTTTATTGATTTTTCTGATATTCACTAAAGAAGAACTTACAGTGTGCTAAGTGCAAGCAATACACAGAATAAGGGAATAGAAAGCAGAATTACCCAACCCAGCTCTGCCAGAACTTTCAGGAACTTTCTGGAGGAGGTGGTAGCTTTGCTAAGACATAAATAATTTAGATTGGGGGAAGCGAGAGGGACATGGAGGGAGTAGAGATTGCAGGACAAAAGGAACAACGTGAGCAAATGTATGGAAACACAAAAGGGCACAGCATAGAAAGGGAACAGTTTCCATGCAGTTATGTAGGAATTGTATGCAGGGAGAGGTATGAGGTAAAAATGGTCAGGTGAGCAGGGACCAAATTATGAAGACTTTGTAATCATGTCAAGAAATGTGGGTTTTACTCTAAAGCTAATGAGGAGCCGTTGATCAGTTTGAAGCAAGGTAATGATAGTCAGATGTTCCTTTCGGATAAATTCTTATTATACTCGTGTAGAGGGTGGAATTGAAGGAACGAGCAGCAGCAGCAGAGAGACCAGTTGGGAAATATCAATCTAAATGAGAGATGTAGAGATCCAGAGAAAAATAAACAGAATTAAGAAACATGAAGGGGGTAGAATTGGTAGGTTTTATGGATAAATTAACAAAGAAATGGTCAAAGGTAGCATGTCTAGTTTTCTAGCTTTGATGACTGGATGAACTGTGGTATTTTGAACTGAGGTAGAAAATACATCCATTGAGATTGAATGGAGGAAAAACGTTAGGAGTTGATGATGAATTTTTTTTTTAATTCTTTGAGTTTGGGATATTTTGAGGACATCTGAGTGAAGCTGTCCAGCAACCAGTTGGATACTGGAGACTGATACTGGGGGAGAAATCCAAGCTGAAATCACAAGAGTGGATCAGATCATCTAAGAAGAATAGAGTAAGAAGAACAGGATAGAGGCCAGGAATGCCAGGTATTTAAAGGGCTGATGAGGAAGAGGAATCTTTGAAGAATTTCTGAGTTTTCAAGAGGGAGGAAGCAATGTATAAAGTCAAATGCAGCAGAGAGGTCCAGCAAGTTTAAAATGAAAACATAGGTTTGCATTCTGGAAGTGAAGAGCAATTACGGTAGATTCATGGTCCTAATTCTGATAACTTTATTCTAGTGATAATAATGATATACAATTGTTCTATTGTGATTATTCACTTAGAGTTTGACTTCTTCCTTTGTCGCGTTATCACCTGTTTCTGGTCTTCTCGATCTTCTCCTTATCCTTCTTTCCTGGATATCTCCATAGCCCATCTTCTTAGGATCTCCTGTGATAATGAAGCACTTTATAGCCACAAATTCTTGGGCCCCTGGTTGTACTGCTAAACCTACCTAGTATCTAGAATATCAGGTCCCTACTACACGGGGCTGGAGAATTTAAGCAGCGACATGGACACGTTCACCAAGGTTCAAAGCCATCTTTCTTCAAAAGGAGCCTTTATAATCACTCTGCTGAGAAGCTGATGTCCAAGCCATGAGTGGTGAAGCTTTGTCTTCCATAAAATAATCTTTGATTCTATTGTAGTTTAGCATTTTAGACCTGTAACCCTGTTAAACACATTATAATATTATTGATTAAACTTCAGTGAGAATATCATCTCTCTGAGAAATCTGTTCTGAGATTTAACAGAGGTTTAGTTAATTGTAAGTTCATATTTACTTGGAAACACCTCCCCCTGAAAAAAAGAGAAACAATGATTTAAATAACTGGAAAGCTCAAATATCCAGAATTTTTTTCTACATTATCTACTCTCGTATTATAAGGGTCACATGGCAAGTTGGCTGTTGTAAACTTATTCAGCAAAATTGCTTCCAAAATATGTCACAAGGTGGATAGAAATTCAGTCCAATCTGTTACACTTTCTACATTGATAGAATTATGCAGTTGTTGCCATGGCTTATAAAAATAACTGAAAATATAGAAATGTCTTCAGAATCCTTGAGGAAAGAATAACTGATATTCAGCAGTATTAATGAAAAACATATTATATTGTAATTTTTAATTGACAGTATGTGTGATAATTATATTAATCAGCATATTTCACTAACTGCCCAATACATCCATTAACCAATTTAAATAAGAGAAGCTAACTGTAATTTTTTTCTTTTCCATATTTTTGCCTCCATGGTTGAAACAGGTAGAAGAATACAGTCTAGCTTAAACAATTCATCAAATACACTATCACAGGTTCCAGGGAGATATGTTATTAGGGTCTTACTGACTAATTTTTCATCAGTTACATAAGCTATTGCTTCTTTTTGCTGCCAGACATCCTTTGGCGGCTCCATATTAATCATTGTCAGAAACGGCTTCTTTTTGGGATGCTGTCTTTTCCTCACCCATGGTCATTTATATTTCACATTCACTGCCTAAGAGGAAAGAAAGACCAAAAACAAAAGTTTAGAATTTTTAAGTTTTTACTGAAGTCTAGGTAGTTTTAACACATAATTAGCTTCTTCTGTGCTTGGAAATTTCCAGATGTTTTTTATAGCTTTGTAACTTGTAGTAGTTGAGGCAGTGGAAGAATTAAGTGTTTATCACAATAGATGCTGTTATATCTGTTGATGAAATTATAAGAAATTTGTCATTTACAGTTGGAGAAGAATGTTACAGCACAGATTGCTTTTAGCCAGTATAGTGTTCATCTGCCTTTGAAGTTAAATATGCAATAATAATCAGTAATAGCATCATTATAGTATTAGTCTTTACTTAATTGGAAGTGTAATAAATAATATCCTTTTATATGTTTCATTTCTTTAAAAATCATATAAAATATTTTAGGTAATTTTTACCCCAGTATATTTTTCTAACATATTTATTGTCAAGCAGCTTTACTTTTTTGTTACTGAACATATACTTTTTTAGACCTTCAGAAAATCGTGCTCCTTTTTATTGTTAAATTACTGTATGTATAGTAATATTGACATGTATGGAAGCTTTCCAACTGCAGAAAGGATTATTTTTGGATAATCCAGAATATTTAAAACTATTGAATTTTTTAAAACACTATGACTAGGCACAACTCCTTTGGAAACCAGTTTGGCTTTATCTGATAAAGATATGCGTTCCCAGAAATTCCACTCCTGGATATATATACCTTAGTCGAATTTATGCACACGTACACCTCGGTCATGTATTAGAATTGTTCTAGGATCAGTGTTTATATTAGTCAATTCAAATGTCCACTATTAGAATGTCTAATATTATAATTGTAATTAGACATTAAAATGAATAAATTGTGGTATATTCACATAGAAGAACGCTATACAGCAATGAAATGAATGTTTTATACTACATAGGTTAATATGAATGAATTATACAAACATAAGGTTTAGTAAGAAAGCAAAGTATATTTGGTATCATTTGTTATGATTCCGTTTAGTATAAAGTTGAATAACAGACAAAACTAAACTCTTTTTCTAGAATGCTACATAGATGGTAAAATATAAATAACACCAGTGAAGTGATTACTTGTAAAGTCAGGATGGTGATTTCTCTGGGGAGGAATTGGGAGTCGTGATTGGGAAGGGACATGCAGGGATCTTCAGGAGTATTGATAGCATTCTATTTCTTAACCTGTTTTTACTTCATAAGCAATTATTCATTAAAGTATACATTTAACTTTTATGTTTTTTTCTGTGTATTGTATTTCAAAATAAAATAAGGTTTAAAAATTACGAATCCTTTAATGCACCTCCCAGGTTTAGGAGAAGATTTAACCAATGGACTAAGAAATGAAAAGCAGAGCTACTTCTTAGTTTTCCTGAAAATGAAGATTCCACAGAGTCCAAGGTGACAAGATAGAGGCTTTCTAGTGTCTTTATACGGATATATAAGTAAAAGTATTTGTGCCATTATATTAGTTAGGACTCTCTCTACTACATGAGACATAACCTTAACTCAAGGTAGCTTAAATTAAAAAGGAAATTTGTTGGCTCACGTAACTGGGAAGTCCGGGGCAGAGATGATTTTGACATGATTGGATTCCAGGGTTCATATTTTGTCATCAGGAATCTGTGTCTCTGTGTCATTGTTCTGCTTAAATTTTCTTGCCTTAATTATCTGGACAGGCCACAAAGTGGGCAACAGGGCTGCTGGCTCGCTTGGCTTCTTACCCTTTCAGTTTTGCATCTTGATTTAAAAGGGACCATCTTTTGCTATAGCTCCTGCAGTTAAAAAAAAAAAAAATGCCTGATTGGCTTGCCTTGGGAAGCTGCCATCCCTGAATTGACTAATAAGGCTGGGCAGGTAAGGTAATTCTGATTGGCCTGGCCCGGGTCTCGAGTCCACCTCAGTGCTGACAGTGAGCTGGATCAGCTCCTCCTGAACAATGGAAAGATTTTCCTACAGGAAAAGGGATTTTAATACTGGATGATAGGGAGATAGATTGCTAGACAGATACATCACATCATCTTATAGTGATGTCTACATCAAGAGTTTTAGTGTGATTTTTAAATAAGACCTTCTATACTCCCAAATCACTTTTTTCTTATAATCCAAGAAATTTTCCTGTTCTGAGTTCACTCTTGCATCAGAGCTTTGGAGCCATTTCCCAACATCTTCTCCCTGGGCCCCATAAATATGCTCAAGACGTTTTGCCTTAAAAAATCCTCTCTTGATCCTCCTGTTTAGCTATCTTAGGTTTTTCTGCCCTTTCAAAGCTGAACTCTTTCAAATGATAGTAAAAAGCACAACTATGAATTTGAATTGTGGTTTAATACCTTTCAAGTTATATCACCTTGGGTAAGTTTCCTAAACTCTCTGAGCTTCAGTTTCTTTGTTTATAAAATGGAAATAATATTATCATCTTTCTAGGGTTTTTCTGAATATTCATACCTTATGCTATGAGTGTAAAGAGTCTTATTTTGTATCTGGCACAAAGAGTGTAGCCATGGGCTTAAACCCAGACTTTACTTAGTAGATGTGTAGTTACTGACAAATCACTTAACTTTTTTGAACTTCACTAGTCTAATATTTAAAATGTAAAAAGAATGTCTACTTTTCAGAATTTTTGTGAGGATCAAATAGGGTCGTGAATGAACACCTCTAATAATGGTAGCTGCTGCTGTTCTTTCTAAAATTAATAATTATTTGCCCAGCCAATTTTCTTTTGGACCCTAGTCCCACTAGCTTAAATTGATCACACATGGCAAACTAATATGTTGTACAGTATGTTTTATAGCTTATAAATAGACATTCAATTTACGTGTATTTTAGTATATATTTGATTTAAATGGAAAAAAAAGTAGTTTTCATTCTCTTTGCTTTTCAATGTGTAAACAGAAAATGAAAACTCATGAGTTTATGATTTTCAGAATAGTCACTAGCATCCACCTTTGTTGCCGAAAACTAAAAAATCAAAAAATCAGTGGAATGTTCATTGCTTTCAGGGAAAAAGGTAGATTGATTACCAAAAGATATGAAACACAATTGAGCAGAATAGAAAATTTTAGTTTTATCCTAAATAAGGGGATTATTTTAAATTATCAATATATAATTTTACTTCAAAAAACATCTTGATATGTGTTGCTCTAGGTGAGTCTTAAATGACTTTTGAGGTACTTGGAGCTGCTTTGTTTTATGGTTTGTTGCAGAGAGAAGCAGTGAAGCTTAGAGACTGTCTCCATTCAGTGATTATCTGTTAGTACAGACAGCAGATCATTATCAGATTTGTGCCCAAACAGTGATTACATCATGCTTGATTCTCAGATTGTGCATGTGAGGCAAGTATTTAGTTTTCATAAAACCATGGATTATACTTTGATATCTTAAATTGTAAGATTTTAATGTTTATCTCCTGCTTTCTCCAGTAAAGCTACACTAATTCCATGACAAAGCTCCTGTACACAGCAAAGATGGATATTCAATATTAGAGACCTACTATGCTCCAACATCTTAATATTTTATTTAAAACTATATTGTTCAATGATTTATTTTTATTGTACTTTAGACCAATTGCATAATGATAAACTGGATTGTCTAGTTCAATGAAATATGAATCATTTTAATAAGTTAAGTAGTTATTTTGCTTTTTTGAAAAAAAATAGGCAGATGCCACAATACTACCTAGTGGGAGAACTCACTCTTGTAGTTGAGGTTCAATAGTACAGCTAGGTGTTGATTCTCAGATCTTAATTGATTTTCTTTATGCTAATTGAGGGACAAGCTTAATAGCCAATACAAAATACAGATAATACAAAAGTTTCTTATAATTAATATTTGTAAGAGTATTAAAAGAAATCAAATACTAATGTAGTTACATTGGCTGCCCCTTGCTTCCACTTTCACACCAATCCTTTCTTTCTACATTTTTGTTATCTCTTACCTTCACAGTTGCCAACAGATTGCCCTACTTGTGTGACATGCCTTCACTGTAAAGGCAGATGTATTCAGAGTTTTACTAAAATTATCTTAAACAAATATTTAATACTTGATATTTATTTAAGTCTCTATGCTAAGAGCTTTGGGGGATACAAAATTAAAGCAGCATCCAGAGATTGAGAGGGGCATACAAAGAACTATACTACATGCCACAAAGAGCTTTGGGATTCAGAGAAAGCAAAAATCTCGTCAGGTTAAAGTGAATAACAGAGACGTTGTGTACTAAGTGCGATTTATGATCAACCTTAAAAAGATCTGTAAAATTTCCAAGGCAGAACTATGCTACATAATATACCTCAACCCAGCCATCCACCCTGAGCTTGTGTGCCTTAACTCCCAGGAGAGTCTGGACAGTATAGCCTGTCACTATTTAAGTTACAAAAAGGATGGGGAGCGGGAGGGGGACATTCTTCCCAGTGATATACAACAAGTGATCTCATTTACATGAAAAATAGCATATTTCTGCTACTTTATTTTTAAGAACATATATTCCTATAAATCATTGTAACAAGAGAAAGGCCTTATAGTGGAAATTTGTTTTTGTAGTTTTTGATTAGATAAAATTTTTACCCATGCGTTTATTTATTCTTTTTATTCTTTTGAGTACCTGCATATAAAGCACTGTGGTAGTTGCTGATGTCTAAGATGTATTCTCTGTGTTCAAGGAGGGAGAGAAAAGGGAAATTTACATTTATTGGTCACCTACCATGTGCATATGTTGTCTCTCACATACGTCTCATTGAATCCTTACAACATCCCCTATGACATAGGTATTATTATTTCTAATTCTTTAGAGAGAAAAAAATTCAGACTTTGAGAAGTTACTTGCTCAAGATCACCCAACTAGTAACTAAAAGCTTATCTGGGAATTCACATCTGTTAATATAATTCCAAATCATGTTCTTTCTACTGCAGCATCTTTTCTATGTCATTTATTTCTGGGTACCCTTTCAAAGGCAATGGTTGAATATAGGTTCTTGTAGATTATCTTTTCATACAGAAGAAAAGTGATAGATCCTTACTAAACCAACATAGTTATAATCCATCTTTTGCTGTAACACATCTTCTAACACACTCCTGACTCTTCATCATGGTTTATATCAGTACTGTGCTGGAGCCAGATCATACCAGCTCATGAGAGGCACCTGTTAAATTTTCAGGAATTTTGTGAACCAGCGTTTAAACACAGCCTTTATTAAAAATTAAATGGACAGGCCCCGTGGCTTAGCAGTTAAGTGCGTGCACTCCGCTGCTGGCGGCCCGGGTTCGGATCCCGGGCGCGCACCGATGCACCGCTTCTCTGGCCATGCTGAGGCCGCGTCCCACATGCAGCAACTAGAAGGATGTGCAGCTATGGCATACAGCTATCTACTGGGGCTTTGTGGGGGAAAATAAATAAAAATAAATAAAATTATAAAAAAAAAATTAAATGGACATTGTGGGTCATCAGAATGGCAACATAGGTCATTCCCAACTTCAGTTCCTCTCACAAAAAGACCAACTAGCAACTGTCTATAGACAAGACATGATTATGAAAATCTCAGAACCTGGAGGTGAGGCTGAAGCACCCCCTTGACCACAGAGACCAAGAGGGATTACATTAGAAGGGTAAGAGGAGCAACTACGCTCTGACCACATTGCCCCTCCCAGGTTGGCACAGCACCATACCAAGACGGTTGCCCTGGGCCTACGGTTTCTCCAGTGGGAAGAGAGCCTGAGGTTGACATTCAGCTCTCCCAGCATTGAAGGACACTTACCAGGAGGCCTACCTGGGTCTCACCTCACAGGGATCGCTAGGGAAATCTGTGGGGCTTGACCACTGGGGATCAGATAGAGACAGAGAAGGAGGGGTGGGACTTATAGCAACCAATGCTCAGATCTTGGTGGGCTACATTCCTGTTTGCAGTGGTGACCAAGCAGAGGTCCCAGCCAGTGGCTCTTCCCATCTGCAGAGCCAAGCCAGTGACCTCTTCTGGCCAGGGAGCTTGGTTAGCAGTTCTGCCTGAATTGGATCTCCAGGCAATGGACATACTGGCCGTGGAGCCTGTTCTACTGCCCTGCCCAGACAGGGAAGCAAATTCGCAGCCCCACCCAATTGCTGAGCTTAGGCTCCAGTCCTGACTGTCCAAGTAGCCTGGTCAAAGAACCTGAGCAGCCACGGACCCCACTGTACAGCCCTGCTCAGGCAGGAGCCAATCCAGCAGTCTTGCCCAACTATTGAGCATAGCCTCTGGCCCTGCGTAATCAGGTAGCCTGAACAGTGACCCTGGGCAGCCTTGGAGCCCAGCCTACAGTACAGCTGACCAATGGAGCCCAACCTACAGCCTTGCTCAGCTGCAGAGCCCAGCCTAGAGTCCTGCCCAATTGCTGAACACAGCCTGTGGCCTCACCTAATCAGGAGTCTGGACAGTGATCCCACCTGACTGTAGAGCACAGTCTCTAGTCCCACCCAACTACAGGGTACAGCTGAAGGCCCCTCCTGACCAGAGGGCCTGACCAGTTACCTTGCCTAGCAGCGGAGCACAGCCAATGGCCTACCTGATTGTGAAGCCAAGCCTGCAGCCTCACACATCTTTAGGACACAGCCTGTGGCCCCACATGAATATAGTTCAGCCAGTAGCACCATCTGGTCAGGGAGCACAACCTGAGATGCCACCTTACCAGGAGTTATTGCAGAGCCCATCCCATAATCCTGCCTAATTATGGGTCCAACTAGTGGCACCACCCTCTCAGGGATCATAGCCTGTGACGTTGCCTGTCCAGAGGTGATTGTAGAGCACAGCTAGTGGCCCCACCTGACCATGGAGCACAACCAGCAGCCCCACGTAATCATTGAGCCCACCCCGTGGCCCTGCTTGTATGTGGAGCCCAGCCAGCAGACCCACCCAACCACATAGCCCAGCTAGTGGCATCCTGACCCCGACCTTAGAGCATGAGCAATGACCTCACCCAACTTTGATAGCAAGCTCTGCCTGCCCATGACTTTGATAGCAGGCTCTGCCTGCCCATGGTTGCTATCAGCTGACCCATCCTGTACCCCAAGCTGAGCTGACTGGTGAAAGTCTTTTCATGCCAAAGCAAATCTGTAATGTCTGTAAAAGGAGTTTACTCAAGTGCACAGATAGTAATGCAAGGAATCAAGGATCATAAGAATCAGGTAAACTTGACACCGCCAAAGGAAATTAATAAAGCTCCATTAACTGACACTAAGAAATGGAGATCTATGAACTGTCTGACAAAGAATTCAGAATAATCCTCTTAAAGAAGTTCAGTGAACCACAAGGACACATAGACAATGAAACAATGATAAACAAAATAAGAAGTTTGACAAAGCGATAGGAAAAAAAAAAAAAAACCCAGAAGTCTTAGAGCTGAATAATACAATGGCTGAACTAAAGACTTCAATAGAGAGCTACAACAGACATGATCAAACATAAGAAAGAATCAGTGAACTAGAAGATAGATCATTTGAAATTATCGAGTCAGAGGAGTAAAAAGAAAAAAGAATGAAAAAGAGTGAAGAAAGTCATTGGGAGTTATGGGACATCAAATGGAACAGTATACACTTATGGGAATCCCAAAGGGAAAAGAGAAAGAGAAAGGGAGAAAAAGTCTAATATTTAAAGTAATAATGGCCAAAAACTTCCCAAACTTGAGGAGAGAAATACATTTCCAGATTCATGAGGCCTAAAAGACCCCAAATGGTTAGAATCCAAAACGGATTACACCAGAACATATTGTAATTAAATTGTCAAGGATCAAAGACAAAAAATTTTGAGAGCAGCAAGAGAAAAGCTGCTCATCACATATAAGGGATCCCTCAGAAGACTATTCAGTTTCTCAACAGAAACATTGTAGGCCAGGAGAGCGTGAGATGATATATTCAACATACTGAAAGAAAAAACTGTCAACCAAGAACAGTATACCCAGCAAAGCTGTCCTTCAACAGTGAAGTAGAGATAAACCCCAGCAGCAGTGGTGGCACTAGCAGTGGTGGTGGCACTGGCAACCCCTCTGGCAGAGGGGATGGAGGGTGAGTGAAAGTCTGCCTGGCCCCAGACTGCAGCTGGAGGGTCCCATTGCTCCTCAGCAGCTCTCGGACTTCAGAGAAGAGACATCTGTGACTGGGGGGAGAGAAAGGAAAGGGAAGGATGCAGACAAAGAGAGCTGAAGGAACACTTTTTGGTCTCTGTCCCAGGAGTTTAGCAAGAGGACCACCCAGGACTTCCAAGACCCTCCCACTTGAGGAGCCCATTACTGGGCTGTGGGCACACCCAAAGGCTAAGCACACACCTCCCCCATTCTGTTGCCAGTGCTTTTTTTTAAGCATGTGCTCCCAATTATAGTGATGAGGCACCTCGGGTAAGAGAAACCAAGAACATGTGCTATATCACCACCTGCTGGAGCACAAAAGGCCTCTAATTGCCAATCTAACTGTTAGAATCAAAGTAAACAAAATTTTACCTAAATAAGAAAGGTGTTCACTACTTCAAATGCAGCAGCAGAGGCACATCTCATCAAATACAGGGACAAATCATGGTGATATGGTATCATAAAAAGAAAATAACAATTCTCGAGCAGCAAAACTCAGAGACACAGAATATTGTGATCTAACTGATAGAGAATTCAGAAAAGCTGTTATGAAGAAATTCAGTGAGCTACAAGAAAACCGAAAGGCAAATAAATGAACTGAGGAATAAAATTAATGATCAGAGGGAGTACTTTACCATTCTAAAAAAGAACCAAACAAATTCCAGAGCTGAAGAACTCAATAAAGGAGATGAAGAATGCATTAGAAAGCATTGGAAATAGAGCAGATCAGATAGAAGAGAACAGGTGATTTTGAAAATGGGAATCTAGAAGTGATTAAGGTGGAAGAGAAGAGAGAACTAAGATTTTTAATAAGTGAGGAAACCCTATGAGAGCTATTAGACTCTATTAGACGAGCCAACATAAGAATAATGGATACACCAGAAAGAGAAGAGAGGGAGAAGGGGACAGAGAGTTTATTTAAAGAAATCATAGCTGAGAACTTCCCAAACCTGGGGAAAGAATTGGACATACAAGTCCACAAAGCTAATAGATCACCTTATTATCTTAATGCAAAAAGATCTTCTCCAAGACACATTATAATAAAGCTGTCAAAAGTCAATGATAAAGAAAGAGTCATAAAGGTAGCCAGGGAAAAAAAGAAAGTAACCTACAAAGGAACCCCCACAAGACTATCAGCAGATTTCTTAGCAGAAACTCTATAGGCTAGGAGAGAGTAGAATGACATATTCAGAGTGTTGAAAGATAAAAATTGCCAGCCAAGAATACTCTATCCAGCAAAGTTATCCTTCAGATATGAAACAGATATAAAGGCTTCCAAGACAAACAAAAGCTGAGAGAGTTCATCACCACTAGACCACCTTACAAGAAATGTCGAATGGAGCTCTTCTAGCTGAAATGAAATGACAAGAGTACACAAAACTCTGAGTAAGGTGATAAACAGATAGTCAGAATTAGAAAACTGTAACACTGTTTTAGAATAGGATGTTAAACACTTAAATATAGCAAAAAAGTTAAAGGGAAAAAAGCATTAAAAATAACTATAGCTACTACAATTTGGTAATGAATTCACAGCATAAAAAGAGATAATTTGTGATAGCAAAAATATAAAAGGGAAGGAGTAAAGGATGGGGCCTCTATAGGCGAATGAAGATAAGTTACTCTCAGCAGAAAAAGGACTGTTTTACCTGTGAGACATTTTATGCAAACCTCATGGTAACCACAAAACAAAAGTCTAGAGCAGAGACACAAAACATAAAAAAATGGAAAGCTGAGCAAATCACCATGGAAAACCGCCAACTTAAAAAGGTAGAAAGAAACGCAAGGAAAAAGAAACAGTGGAGATTCAAAACAACCAGGAAACAAAAGATAAAATGGCAAAAGTGAGGTCTTACATATTAATAATCACCCTAAATGTAAATGGATTGAACTCACCAATCAAAAGGCACAGTGTGGCTGGATGGATTAAAAAATAAGACCCAACTATATGCTGCCTCCAGGAGACTCATTTCAGGTCTAAAGACACACACAGGCTCAAAGTGAAGGGGTGGAAGATGATGTTACCAGAAGAAAGTGGGTATAGCCATACTTATATCAGAAAAAATAGACTTCAAGCCAAAAATAGTACAAGAGACAAAGTCATTATATAATGATTAAGGAGTCTATACATCATATACATTGTTATATATAACAATCCTGTATATATATATATATATATATATATATATACATACACACACTCCCAACACCTGACCATTGAAATATTTTAAGCAAATACTAACAGATCTTAAGGGAGAAGTAGACAAGAATACAATAATAGTAGGGAACTTCAGTACCCCACTCTCAGCAATGAATAGATTATCCAGAGAAAAAATCAACAAGGAAATGTTGAAATTGAATCATACCCTAGAACAGATGGACTTAATGGACATATACAGAACATTTCATCCAACAGCAGCAGAATACACATTATTCTCAAGTGCGCATGGAACTTCTCCAAGATAGATCATATGGACATAGATCATGATAGGACACAAAATAAATCTTAGCAATTTAAGAAGATTGAAATTATTCAAGTTATCTTTTCTGTCCACAATGTTATGAAACTAGAAATCAATAAGAGGAAAGTGAGAAGATCTACAAATATGTGGTAACTAAACAACACACTTCTTAACAACTAAATAGGTCAAAGAAGAAATCAAGAAGGAAATAAAAAGCTATCTTGAAACAAATGAAAATAAAAATACAATGTATCAAATCTTGTGGGATGCAGCAAAAGCAGATCTAAGAGGGCAGTTTATAGCAAAAAATGTGTATACTAAGAAATTAAAAAAAGCTCAAATAAATAACCTAACTTTACACCGCAAGGAACTAGAAAAAGAAGAATAAATTAAGCCCAAAGTTAGCAAAAGGAAGGAAATAATAAAGATCAGAGTGGAAAGAAATGAAGTAGAGACCAGGAAAACAATATAAAGGATTAACAAAACTAAGAGCTTGTTCTTCAAATAGATAAAATTGAAAAATCTTTAGCTAGATTAACTCAGAAAAAAAAGAGAATACCCAAATAAAGAAAACTAGAAATGAAAGAAAGAAAGAAAATTACAACTGATACTGCAGAAATGCACAGGATCATAAGAGACTACTATAAACAATTATGTTTTAACAAATTGCATAATGTAGAAGAAATGGATACATTTCTGGAAACACACAGCCTACCAAGACTGAATCAGGAAGAAATAGAAAATCTGAACAGACTAATAACAAATAAACAGATTGAATCAGTAATCAGAGACCTCCCAACATAGAAAACTTCAGGACCAGATGGCTTACCAGTGAATGCTACCAAATATTTAAATAAGAGTTAACAGGTCCTCCTCAAACTCTTCCAAAATATCAAGGTGGTGGGAACACTTCCAAACTCATTCTACAAGGCTATCATTACCTTGATGCCAAAACTGATAAGGATACCACAATAAAAGAAAACTAGAGACCTCTGATGAATATCGATACAAAAATTCTCAACAAAATATTGGCAAACTGAATTCAAGAACAAGTTAAAACGATTATACATTATGACCAAGTGGGTTTTATCCCAGGGATACAAAGATGGTTCAACATACAGAAATCAATAAATGTAATATATCACATTAATAAAATGAAAAGTAAAAATGACATGATCATCTCAATAGATGCAGGAAAAGCATTTCACAGAATAAAACGTCCTTTCAAGATAAAAACTCTTAACAGATTGGGTTTAGAAGGAATTAACCACCACATAATAAAGGTCATGTATTACAAACCCACAGCTAACATTATACTCAAAGGAGAAAAATTGAAAAGTTTTCCTTTAAGATCAGGAACAAGACAAGGATGCCCACTCTCACCACGCCTATTCAATATATTACTGGAAGTCTTAGCTAGAGCAATTAGGCAAGACAAAGAAATGAAATGCATCCAAATTGGAAAGAAAGAAGTAAAATTGTCACTATTTGTTGATGATATGATTTTATACATAGAAAATCCCAAAGAGTCAACCAAAAAATTGTTGGAACTAAGCAACGATTTGGGTAAAGTTGCAGGATGGAAAATCAACATACAGAAGTCAGTTGTATTCTTTTACACGAATAATGAAACGTCTGAAAAACAAATAAACAAAACTATCTCATTCACAACAGCATCAAAAATAATGAAATACTTAGGAGTAAATTAACCAAGGAGGTGAGAAATCTGTACAATGAAAACTATGAGACTTTGCTGAAAGAAATTGAAGACGACATAAACGAATGGAAAGACGTCCTGTGTTAATGGGTAGGAAAAATTAATATTGTTAAAATGTCCATAGTACCCAAGCTATTTACAGATTCAGTACAACCCCATCAAAATACCAAAGCCATTCTTCACAGAAATAGAAGAAACAATCCTAAAGTTTGTGTGGAACCACAAAAGACTTTGAATAGCCAAAGCATTCCTGAGAAAAATGAACAAAACCAGAGATATCACACTTCCTGATTTCACACTATATTACAAAGTCATAGTAATTATAACAGCATGATGCTGGCACAACAACAGACACATAGACCAAGGGAACAGAATAGAGAGCCCAGAATTAAATCTCAGTACATATGATCAACTAATATTCAACAGAGGAGCCAAGAACACCCAATGGGGAAAGGATAGTCTCTTCAACAAATGGTGCTAGGAAAACTGGAGAAACACAGGCAGAACAGTGAAATCGGACCCCTATCTCACACCATTCACAAAAATTAACTCAAAATGGATCCAAGATTTAAACATAAGACCAGATGCTATAAACTCCTAGAAGAAAATGTAGGGAAGAAGTTCCTTGATATTGGTCTTGGCAGTGATTTTTGGGACATGATGCCAAAAGCACTACCAATGAAAGCAAAAATTAACAAATGGGACTACATAAAACTAAAAAGCTTCTACACAGAAAAAGAAACAATCAACAAAATGAAAAGACAACCTACAGAAAGAGAGAAAATTTTTGCAAACCATATATCAGATAAGGAGTTAATATCCAAAATATATAAAGATCTCATAAAACTTAATAACAAAAAATCTGATTTAAAAATGTGCAGAACTAAGCAGACTTTTTTCAAAAAGGACATCAAAATGACCAACAGGCACATGAAAAGATGCTCAACATCACTAATTACCAGGGAAATGCAAATCAAACCACAATGAGACACTGCCTCATACCCATTAGAAGGGCTATCATCAAGAAGACAGGAGACAACAGGTGCTGGTGAGCATGTGGTAAAAAGAAAACCCTCATACACTGTTTATGGGAATGTAAATTGGTCCACCCACTATGGAAAACAATATAGAGGTTCTTCAAAAAATTAACCATAGAATCCAGCAATTCCACTACTGAGTATATACCCAAAAGAAATGAAAACAGTATTCCAAAGAGATATGTGCATTCTCATGTTTATTGCAGCATTATTCACACTAGCAGAGATATGGAAACAACCTAAATGCCCATCAACAGATCAATGGATAAAAAAGATGTGGTATATATACACAATGGAATATTATTCAGCCATGAAAAAGGAGGCTGTCCTGTCATTTGCGACAACATGGATAGACTTTGAGGACATTATGCTAAGTGAGATAAGTCAGACAGAGAAAGACAAGTACCATGTGATATCACTTATATGTGGAATTTAAAAAGAAAAAAAAGTCAAACTTGTAAAAAGCAAAGGGTAAAATCGTGGTTACCAAGGAATGGGTGGTGCGGAGATAAGATTGATGTTGTTTAAGGGTGCAAACGTGCAAAAAGTAGTAAATAATCCATAGTGATCTAATGCACAGTATAATGAATATAGACAACAATATTGTAGTATAATTATGTAATGTGATAAAAATAGCTGCAAATGCAATCATATTACAATATATAAATATATCAAAGTAACACATTGTAGACCTTAAATTTATGTCATGTAATATGTCAAATATGTTCAATAAAAAAAAATGAAGTATAGATAAAGACTTTCCCAAACAAACAAAAGCTGAGGGAGTTCATTGTCACTAGACTTGCCTTTCAGGAAATGCTAAAGAGCATATTTCAAGCTGAAATAAAATTATGCTAGTTAACATCATAAAAACATGAATGTGTAAAATTTGCTGATAATGTTATATACGTAGTCACAGATTCTCTAATATATAATGGTAGTGCATAATTCACTTACGACTCTTATTTAAAAGTTAAAAAGCAAATATATTAAAAATGACTATGACTACAATAACTTTTCCTCACAATATAAAAAAGATATAGGGGGCCGGCCCGGTGACATGTCAGTTCATGCACTCTGCTTTGGCGGCCCAGGGTTCGCCGGTTTGGATCCCGGGTGTGCACGGACGCACCGCTTGTCAAGCCATGGTGTGGCAGCATCCCATATAAAGTAGAGGAAGATGGGCATGGATGTTAGCCCAGGGCCAATCTTCCTCAGCAAAAAAGAGGAGGATTGGCATTGGATGTTAGCTCAGGGCTGATCTTCCTCACACACACACAAAAGAGATATAAATTGTAACATCAATAACCTAAAGTGTGTGTGTGTGTGGGCGGGAGCAAAAGTACAGTTTCTGTGTGCTATTAAAGTTAAGTTGTTATCAACTTAAAATAGGATGTTGTAACTACAGTCATGCATCGCTTAACGAGGAGGATATGTTCTGGGAAATGTGTCATTAGGCAATTCCATCATTGTGCAAACATCATCAAGTGTACTTACACAAACCTAAATGGTATAGCCTACCACAGACCTAGGTTCGATGGTACTAATCTTATGGGACCACTGTCATATGTGCAGTCCATTGTTGACTGAAATGTTATTATGTGGCACATAATTATATAAGATATTTTATGTAAGCCTCATGGTTACTACAAAGCAAAAACAGATGATAGATTCACAAAAGATAAAGAGAAGAGAATCAAAGCATATTGCCACAAAATGTCATCAAATCAGAAAGGAAGAGAGCAAGAGAGGAAGCAAGGAGCAAAGGATCCACAAAAAATTCAGAACACAATTAACCAAATGTCAATAGTGAATCCTTATGTATCAATAATTACTTTAAATGTAGATAGATAAATTCTGCAATCAAAAGACATAGAATGGCTGATTGGAAAAAAAACAAGATCCAATGATAAGCTGCCTAAAGAGACTGATGTTAGCTTTAAGGACACATATAGATTAAGAATGAAGGGATAGAAAAAAATAATTCAAGCAAATAGTAACCAAAAGAAAGTAGAGGTAGCTATACTTATATCAGAAAAAATAGACTTTAAGTTAAAGGTTAAGCTAAAAGTGGTCAGAAGAAACAAAGAAAGTCATATAATGATAAAAGGGTCAGACAATCAAGAAGACATAACAATTATAAATACGTATGCACCCAACATTGGAGCACCTAAATATATAAAGGAAATACAAACAGAACTAAAAGGAGAAATAAACAGCAATATGGTAATATTTGGGGACTTTAGTACCCCACTCTCAACAGTGGATAAATCATCCAGGTAGAGAATCAATAGTGAAACAGCCGATGTGAACAGCACTGTAGATCCAATGGACCTAATGGACATATACAGAACATTCTCTTCAATAGCAGCAGGATACACATTCTTCTCAAGAGCACAAGGAAAATTTTCTAGGGTAGATCATATGTTGGGCCACAAAAATGTCTCAACAAATTCAAGATAGAAATTATATCAAGTATCTTTTACAACCACAATGATATGAAACTAGAAGTCAGTACCAGGAGGAAAGCTGGAAAAGTCGCAAATATGTGGAAATTAAATACACTCCTGAACATACAATGGATGAAAGAAGAAATTATAAGGGAAATTAAAAAAAAAATACCTTGAGACAAATGAAAATGGAAACACAACATACCAAAACTTATGGGATGCAGCAAAAGTAGTTCTAAGAGAGAAGTTTTTAGTTATAAATGCATACATCAAGAAAAGAGAAACAACTCAAACACCCTAACATTACATACACCTCAAGGAGCTATAAAAAGTAGAACAAACTAAGCCTCAAGTTAGCAGAATGAAGGAAATAATAAACACTAGGAAGAGAAATACATGAAATAGAGAACAAAATACAATAGAAAAGATTAACAAAACTAGGAGTTGGTTCTTTGAAAAGATAAACAAAATTACATACCTTTAGCTAGACTAACCAAGAAAAGGGGGAGACGACCAAAATAAATAAAATTATAAATTAAAGAGGAGACATTATAACTGCTACCAAAGTAATACAAAGGATCATAAGAGACTACTGTGAACAAATTATACATGAACAAATCGGACAACCTAGAAGAAATGAATAAATTCCTGGAATCATACAACCTACCAAGAATGAAGAAATAGAAAATCTGAGTAGACCAATAACAAATAAGGAAATGGAATTAGTAATTGTAAGCCCCCCAAAAAATAAAAACCCAGGACCAGATGGTTTCACTGGTGCATTCTACCAAACATTTAAAGAGTTAACCAATCCTTCTCAAACTCTTCCAACAAATTGAAGAGGTGGGAGAACTCCCAAACTCATTTTACAAGGCAAGCATTACCCTGATAACAAAACCAGATAGGACATTACAAGAAAAGAAAACTATAAGCCAGTATTTCTGATGAATATAGATGCAAAAATGCTCAACAAAATACTAGCAAACTGAATTGAACAGTATATTAAAAGGATCATACACCACAGTCAAGTGGGAATCATCCCTGGGCTGCAAGGATGGTTCAACATATGCAAATCATAAATGTGATACATCACATTAATAGAATAAAAGATAAAAATTATGTGATCATCTCAGTAAATGCATAAAAGCATTTGACAAAATTCAACATCAATTTGTGATAAAAATTCTCAGCAAATTGGGTAGAGAAGGAATGTACCTCAACATAATAAAGGGCATATATGGAGATCTCGAGTCAAGATGGCGGCGTGGGCGGACTCGGAACTCACCTCCTCCCGTGGACACAGCCGGTTTGCAACTGCTTGTGGAAGAATTGCCACTGAGACGGAGCTGAAAACTGGATAAGAGGAACTCCTGCAACAACGGACAATCCTGAGGTGGAAGAGGCGGAGACTCCCTACTGGAGAGGAGAAGCGCTGCCTTCACAGGCCGCCGGCTTCACGGCCGCCGGGAGCAGCTCACAGGTGCGCGGCCCTCCCTGGAGGCCCAGGGCCCGGAGCCAGGGTGCACCCCCGCTGTGGGTATTTTGTGGACCCAGCACCATCAAGACCAGCGGCATAATATCGGACTTTGCCTGCTGCTAGGACATTGGGGAGTACCCCCAGAAAACCCGGTTCACAAAGAGACTAAGGCCGGCTCTTGAAGGGCCCATGCACAGATTCACCCATTTCAGAAAGCATCCTAAAATCAACAGAAAGAAAGGTGCACAGTGCTGTGGTGAAAAGAGACTCACCTAATAGGCCCTGAGTGCATCTCGGTGAGGGGTGAGACCTCTCCAGGGACTGGGACATTGGTGGCGGCCACTGTTGTGGCCTGGTGTGGGCGTGCTGACACAAACACCATTGGAGTTCTCCCTGAGGCCTGCTAGCCCAGGGTCTGCCCCACCCGCTAGGGCACCGATTTAATCCAGCTCAGCCAGGGCAGGCAGCCCACCCTAGAGACTGGCCCCACCAAACAACAAGCCCTCAGGCAACTTGTGGGCCTGCAGAGATTGGTGACTGGATTCTCTGCAGCCTGGCAACTGAGCCAACTTTAGTGGGGCAGGGTGTGCACAAGGAGCCGGTGGAGAGTATGGGGCGGTGGCAGAGTGTGTGGGGCTCCCACCATGGAGAGACGGAGTCCACTTGGGGAGGTCGGGGCGCACACACGGGGCAGGACTGTGTTGACTGTGTGTGTGGACCTGTGGGCAGCAGGGCTTGTCAGCTGCAGAAGACTTGTGCTTCTCAAAGACCCACATAGGGGGTTTGCCCCACCTTCCAAAGCCTGAAACAATTGAGTGCTCCCGTGCCTGAGGCCAGCCCCACCCAGCTGCAATCCTCAGAGAGCTGACAAGAGACCTAATAGGGTAGAGGCTTACAGCAATTGTAAGGCCCTGAGCCTAACAACCTGCCACGCTGGGGGCCTACTCACTTAAAAGAGATACTACAACACAAATATGGTATTAGAACTTGCAACCAATTGTGCTGGGGCTCCCCACACCTGATAAAGAGACTGAAGGGCCCACAACAACTACAAGCAGCTGAGCATTACAACAGCTGGCCAGAAGCATAACTCGGCCTCCCTGGGTGCCTACAGGGAGAGCAAACAGGCCACAACAGAAGGACACACGTAGCCCACATAGGGGTCACCCCTGGAACATTGAGAACTGAGGGAAGCACACTGGAAGCCTCCTAAGGCATCACTTACATAAGGTCACCTATCCAAGAGCATGAGACGTAGCTGACCTACCTAATACGTAGACACAAGCACAGAGAAAGAGGCAAAATGAGGAGGCAAAAGAATACATTCCAAGTAAGGGAACAGGACCAAACCCCAGAAAAGGAACTAAGTGAAACAGAAATGAGCAACCTACCCGACAGAGAGTTCAAACTAAGAGTGTTAAGGATGCTCACTGATCTGGGGAGAAGAATAGATGAACTCAGTGAGAATGTCAACAAAGAAATGGAAGATATAAAAAATAACCAATCAGAAATGAAGAATACAATACTAGAAATGAAAAATTCATTAGAGGGACTCAAAAGCAGAGTAGAGGATACAGAAGAAGGGATCTGTGAGCTGGACGAAAGACTAGAAGAAATTACCCAAGGTGAACAGGTAAAAGAGAAAAGAATTAAAAAGAGTGAGGACAGTCTAAGGGACCTCTGGGACAACATCAAGCACACTAACATCCGTGTTATAGGTGTCCCGGAAGGTGTAGAGTGAGACAAGGGGGCAGAGAATCTATTTCAAGAAATAATAGATGAAAACTTCCCTAACCTAAGGAAGGAAACAGACATCCAGGTACAGGAAGCACAGAGAGCCCCAAACAAGATAAACCCAAAGAGGCCCACACCAAGACACATCATAATCAAAATGTCCAGAATTAAAGATAGAGAGAGAATCCTAAAAGCCGCAAGAGAATGTCAAGTTACATACAAAGGAAACCCCATAAGGCTATCAGCTGACTTCTCAGCAGAAACCTTACAGGCTAGAAGAGAATGGCATGATATATTTAAAGTGCTAAAAGGAAAAAACTTACAACCAAGAATACTCTACCCAGCAAGGTTATCATTCAAAATGGAAGGAGAGATCAAAATTTTCTCAGACAAGCAAAAATTAAAGGAGTTTGTCACCAAGAAACTAGTGCTACAAGAAATGTTAAAGGGACTGATTTAAGGGGAAAAGAGAAGACCACAAATAGGAAAAATTACCTATTTCCATGATAAGAACGTAATGGATACAAATGCACAAAAAGAGGTTAGATATGATATCAAAAACATAAAAGGAGGGAGGAGGGGAGTTAAAGAGTACAGCTTTCAGACAGAGGTCAAACTAAAGTGACCATCAATTCTGTATAGAAGAAGAAAGGAACAGAGAAGTACTACTAAAACACTGAGAAAAAAAAAAAGTTAAAAAATGGCAGTAAGTACATACTTATCAATAGCTACTTTAAACGTCAATGGACTAAATGCTCCAATTGAAAGGCATAGGGTGGCTGACTGGATAAAAAAACACGACCTGTATATATGCTGCATACAAGAGACACACTTCAGACCTAAAGACACTCACAAACTGAAAGTGAAGGGATGGAAAAAGATACTCCACGCAAATGGCAATGAAAAGAAAGCTGGGGTAGCAGTACTCATATCAGACAAAATAGACTTTAAAACAAAAACTGTAAAAAGAGACAAAGAAGGGCATTACATAATGATCAAGGGACCAATCCAACAAGAGGATATAACACTTGTAAATATCTATGCACCCAATGTAGGTGCACCTGAATATATAAAGCAATTATTAACAGACATAAAAACAGAAATAGACAGTAACACAATAATAGTAGGGGAATTTAACACTCCACTTACACCAACAGATAGATCATCCAAACAGAAGATCAATAAGGAAACATTGGCCTTAAATGACACACTAGAACAGATGGACCCAGTAGATATATACAGAGCATTCCATCCAAAAACCGAAGAATACACGTTCTTTTCAAATGCACACGGAACATTCTCCAGGATTGATCACATATTAGGCCACAAAACAAGTCTCCATAAATTTAAGAAGATTGAAATAATACCAAGCATCTTTTCGGACCACAACAGTATGAAACTAGAAATCAAATATATGAAGAAAATCAGAAAAGCCACAAATACGTGGAGATTAAACAAAATGCTACTGAACAACGACTGGGTCAACGAAGAAATCAAAGAAGAAATCAAAAAATACCTGGAGACAAATGAAAATGAAAATACGACATGCCAGAATTTATGGGATACAGCAAAAGCGGTTCTAAGAGGGAGGTTTATAGTGATACAGGCCTATCTCAACAAACAAGAAAAGTCTCAAATAAACAATCTAACAATGCACCTAAAGGAACTGGAAAAAGAAGAACAAACCAAGCCCCAAATCAGTAGAAGAAGGGAAATAATAAAAATCAGAGCAGAAATAAATGAAATAGAGACCAAAAAAACAATAGAAAAAATTAATAAAACCAAGAGCTGGTTCTTTGAAAAGATCAACAAAATTGACAAACTTTTAGCTAGAATCACCAAGAAAAAAAGAGAGAAGGCACAAATAAGTAAAATCAGAAATGAAAGAGAGGGGTTACAACAGACACCTCAGAAATACAAAAGATTATAAGAGAATACTATGAAAAGCTATATGCCAACCAATTTGACAATCTGGAAGAAATGGATAAATTCTTAGAATCATACAACCTTCCAAAACTGGATCAAGAAGAAGTAGAGAATTTGAATAGACCAGTCACCAGTAAGGAGATCGAAACAGTAATCACAAACCTCCCCAAAAATAAAAGTCCAGGACCAGACGGCTTCCCTGGTGAATTCTACGAAACATTCAAAGAAGAATGTTTAATACCTATCCTTCTCAAACTCTTCCAAAAAATTGAGGAGGGGGGGAGGCTCCCTAACTCATTCTAGGAAGCTGACATTACCCTGATACCAAAACCAGACAAGGACAATACAAAAAGGGATAATTACAGGCCAATATCACTGATGAACATTGATGCAAAAATCCTCAACAAAATACTAGCAAATCGCATACAACAATACGTTAAAAAGATTATACACCATGATCAAGTGGGATTTATTCCAGGTATGCAGGGATGGTTTAACATTCGCAAATCAATCAACGTAATACACCACATTAATAAAACGAAGAATAAAAGTAACATGATCATCTCAATAGATGCAGAGAAAGCATTTGACAAGATACAGCATCCATTTATGATAAAAACTCTGAATAAAATGGGGATAGAAGGAAAGTACCTCAACATAATAAAGGCCATGTATGACAAACCCACAGCTAATATCATCCTCAATGGTGAAAAACTGAAACCTATCCCTCTAAGAACAGGAAGCAGACGAGGATGCCCACTGTCACCACTCCTATTTAACATAGTACTGGAAGTCCTAGCCAGAGCAATCAGGCAAGAGTAAGAAATAAAAGGGATCCAAAGTGGAAAGGAAGAAGTGAAACTGTCACTGTTTGCAGATGACATGATTTTATATATAGAAAACCCTAAAGAATCCTCCAGAAAACTTTTAGAAGTAATAAACGAATATGGTAAACTTGCAGGATACAAACTCAACATACAAAAATCAGTTGCATTTCTATATACTAACAACGAAGTAGCAGAAAGAGAAATTAAGAATACCATCCCATTTACAATTGCAACAAAAAGAATAAAATACCTAGGAATAAACTTAACCAAAGAGGTGAAAGAGCTGTATGCTGAAAACTATAAAACATTGCTGAAAGAAATTGAAGAAGACACAAAGAAGTGGAAAGATATTCCGTGCTCTTGGATTGGAAGAATTAACATAGTTAACATGTCCATACTTGCTAAAGCCATCTATAGATTCAATGCAATCCCTATCAAAGTTCCAACAATATTTTTCACAGAAATAGAACAAAGAATCCTAAAATTTATATGGAACAACAAAAGACCCCGAATAGCTAAAGGAATCCTGAGAAAAAAGAACAAAGCTGGAGGTATCACACTCCCTGATTTCAAAATATACTACAAAGCTATAGTAATCAAAACAGCATGGTACTGGCACAAAAACAGACACACAGATCAATGGAATAGAATCGAAAGCCCAGAAATAAACCCACACATCTATGGACAGCTAATCTTTGACAAAGGAGCCAAGAACATACAATGGGGAAAAGAAAGTCTCTTCAACAAATGGTGTTGGGAAAACTGGATAGCCACATGCAAAAAAATGAAAGTTAGACCCTTACCTTACACCATACACAAAAATTAACTCCAAATGGATTAAAGATTTGAGTGTAAGACCTGAAACTGTGAAACTTCTAGAAGAAAACTTAGGCAGTACGCTCTTCGACATCGGTCTTAGCAACATCTTTTCAAACACCATGTCTGACCGGGCAAGAGAAACAATAGAAAAAATAAACAAATGGGACTACATCAAACTAAAAATCTTCTGCACAGCAAAGGAAACCATCAACAAAACGAAAAGACAGCCTAACAATTGGGAGAAGATATTTGCAAACCATACATCTGATAAGGGCTGAATCTCCAAAATATATAAAGAACTGATGCATCTCAACAACAATAAAACTACCAACCGAATTAAAAAATGGGCAAAAGACCTGAACAGACATTTCTCCAAAGAAGATATACAGATGGCCAACAGACACATGAAAAGATGTTCAAAATCACTAACTACCAGGGAAATGCAAATCAAAACTACAATGAGATATCACCTCACGCCCGTCAGAATGGCTATAATTAACAAGACAGGAAACAACATGTGTTGGAGAGGATGTGGAGAGAAGGGAACTCTCATACACTGCTGGTGGGAGTGCAAACTGGTGCAGCCACTATGGAAAACAGTATGGAGATTCCTCAAAAAATCAAGGATAGAACTACCATATGATCCAGCTATTCCACTGTTTGGTATTTATCCAAAGAATTTGAAGACACCAATGCATAAAGATACATGCACCCCTGTGTTCATTGCAGCGTTATTCACAATAGCCAAGACTTGGAAGCAACCTAAGTGCCCATCAAGGGACGAATGGATAAAGAAGCTGTGGTATATATACACAATGGAATACTACTCAGCCATAAGAAATGATGAAATCCAGCCATTTGTGACAACATGGATGGACATTGAGGGTATTATGCAAAGTGAAATAAGTCAGAGGGAGAAGGTCAAATACCGTATGATTTCCTTCATTAAGTAGTAGATAATAACAACAATAAACAAACACATAGAGACAGAGATTGGATTGGTGGTTACCAGAGGGGAAGTGGGGAGGGAGGAGGGTGAAAGGGATAATTTGGTACATGTGTGTGGTGATGGGTTGTAATTAGTATTTTGTGGTGAACATGATGTAATCTATGCAGAAATAGAAGTATAATTATGTACACCTGAAATTTTTACAATGTTATAAACCGTTACTGCAATAAACAAAAAATTAAAAAAATAAAGGCCGTATATGAAAAGCCAATAGCTAACCTCATACTAAATGGTGAAAGGTTGAAAACTTTTCTTCTAGACATGCAGATGGCCAACCGGTACATGAAAAGATGCTCAACATCACTAATCATCAGGGAAATGCAAATCAAAACCACAATGAGATATTCCCTCACACCTGTTAGAATGTCTATTTAAAAAGACAAGAGATAATTGTTGGCAAGGATCTAGAGAAGAGGGAAGACTTTTGCACTGTTTTTGGGAATGTAAATTGGTGCAGCCACTATGGAAAACAGTATGGAGGTTCCTCAAAAAATTAAAAATAGAACTACCATCTGATCCAGCAATTCCACTTCTGGGTATTTATCCTGTGGAAATGAAAACACTTAATTCCAAAAGATATGTGTACCCTCATGTTTATTGCAGCATTATTTACAATAGCCAAGACATGGAAACAACCTAAATGTCTATCAAGGGGTGAATGGATAAAGAAAATGTGGTATATACATACATTGGAATATCATTCAGCCATTAAAATGGAAATTCGTGGGCCGGCCCGGTGGCATAGTGGTTAAGTGCACATGTTCTGCTTCAGCGGCCCGGGGTCTGCGGGTTTGGATCCTGGGCATGCACTGATGCACCGCTTGTCAAGCCATGCTGTAGCGGCATCCCGTATAAAGTAAGGGAAGATGGACACAGATGTTAGCCCAGGGCCAATCTTCCTCAGCAAAAAGAGGAGGATTGGCATCGGATGTTAGCTCAGGGCTAATCTTCCTCACAAAAAAAGAAAAAGGAAATTTGTGACAACATGGATGAACCTTGAGGGCTAAGTGAAACAGTGATATGCTTTATGCTAAATATGCTAAATGACATAGGTCAAACAGAGAAAGATAAATACTGTCTGATTTCACTTATATGTAGAATCTAAAAAACTAAAGTCATAAAAACAGAGTAGATTGGTGATTGCCAGTGGTGGGGGATGGGAGAAATGGGTAAGTGTGGTGAAAGATACAAACTCCTAGTTATAAGATCAATAAGTTCTGTGGATGTGATGTACAACATGGTGAGTATAGTTAGCAATACGGTGTTGTATATTTGAAAATTGCTAAGAGAGTAGATCTTAAATGTTCTCACCACAAAAAAACAAAAATTGTAACTGTGAGGTGATGGTTCTGTTAACTAACCTATTGTAATCATTTTGCAATATATATATATATCAAATTATCACTTTGTACATCTTAAACTTATACAATGTTATATGTCAATTATGTCTCAATAAAGCTGGAAAACATTAAATGGTATCAACTTACAATTAACCTATATTAAAAACAAAAAGTAGTTAATACTGAAAATTAATCAGTTAGTAATTTTTTTGCCACTTTTTACTGTTATGTTCTTGAGTATGTTTATGTCTGTTTTATGTGTATGGTGGAAATATAGATTCCATCTGCACATCACTTCTCAACTTCAGTCCATTTATTTTCTAGTATTTCATGAGTTTTGGTAAAGGCCAAATATTGCTAACGCTACAGCAAGCCTTCTATTACCCCATTTGCTATTGGAATTATTACTATTATATTAATTTGCATTGACAAAGCTATAATTTATTATTGTCAATAAATTTTTCTGCCATCATTGAAATTATTAGTGGCCACCAGTAAGTGACTATTGTTTACAATTTGCAAAATATGTTTTCATATCATATATCTTATGTTTTATAATACCACCAATCTAGGCTCAGCCTTCACTTCCTATTATTGACCGTTCACTGAGGTATAATATCTTCCTTAAACAGATATTGTCTTATCCTTAAACAGATATTGTCTTATCCCTCTGAAGCAAAATACCATTATAAGTCAATATGTGAACTTCCTTTTTTCTTTGCAGTGTAAATATCAATCAGTATTTGTTGTTTAGCCATATCTTATACATTTTTAGATATTTATTTTCATTTTCTAAATCTTTAACATTTTTGTTAAATTTTATGTGCTTACTCCTGGTTGCTGTTACTGCTAATGAATACATTAATTGAAAAAAGAGAAATACCGAGGGAAGCTTAATTAGACATGCTAAATAGATCCCATTTAGTCTTTAAACTAGAAAGAGAAGGTTGCATTTCCACTTTCCAAAGGATTATACATGTTTCTCATTATTTTCTCACTCGTTTTGTTAGCAACCTTTCTCTGTCTTCAGAGGCATTCATTTTTAGTCAGTTTTATGATTAGATAGTTCTGAGATCCCATAAGAGCTTATTATATCTGACCTTAGTCTTCACAGATAGTCAGTATTGATTCTACCCCAGCTGGATTGGTATGTTATAGGTTTAGTCCACTGTTTTCATGTGGCACGTGAACTAACTGAAAATCAAAAACTTGGCTGTATTGCTGAAGCTCGACATGGAGGATACTAACTCTGAGACTACCTCCCTCCCCCAAAAGTAGATATATTTAAAAAAAAGAGAGAAAAAGGTTACAGTCTGGGCTTGTCAGTTTTATTTTTTAAGGATCAAGTTCAAACTTCCAAATACTTTCGTTTTTGAAGAACATTTATTAAATATATTGTTTGTGTATGTGTGAGAGACAGACAGACAATAGACAAGGAGGCTGGGAGGAGGGAGAGAGGGGAAGGGGAGAGAAAGAGAATTTAAGCAGCATACTAAAAGCAAAGGAGAAATTTATGTCCATTTGTCATTTTCCTGAATAATTTATCCTGATCTGGCCCATACCCAGCCATTCCTCTACTCTAGCTGTAGTGATGTCTAACTCCTCGTCCACACACCCAGCCTCCCTATCCCAGGACTTCTGTGTCTGTGTGAAACTCAAGCAGAGTTGCCTCTTCACTTGTCCCTTGGGAGGGCACTATACCTATACCTCTATCTCCAGGGTCTAGCACAGTGCGTGCATCTCACATGTTCAGTGACTGCATGTATGAATGCTGAAAGGTGTTTTTTGTTTTAATGGTTTTACCACTTTCGGGGAAATAAAGGTTTATCTCCTTTATAAAATACCAGATTGTAAAATACTCAACTTATCATCGTTCACTTAGAAAGAGGGAGACTTTAAGTGAATTAGTTTCTCTAGGGCTGACTACAGTTATCTTGCCTGGGGCTTTCTTGTATAGCCATTTTAGTAGAGTTCTGAGAGGAAGATGAAGAGGCTTAGAACTTGGTGGTAGGAGAAGTATTGTAGACCATATATGTGCAAGTTAGTGTCGCTTGAGGCTTCAATGACAGAATTGCTAAAGCAGTAAAGAGTACAGTGTGCTCATATTCTAAATAACTGAATATGAGCAGAAAAATGTTTGCTGACTTGAACAGCTGGGGTCAAAGCCAAGGCCCCAGACAACTCATAGATAAAAAAGAAATGAGCAAATATTTAGAGAATCAAAATGACAACAGCTAAATATACTTATTTAACTTTAGGATATTTTATTTAACTAATTTACGTATTTCCTGGTTTATAAGTAGAAAATATAAGTGGCTGATTTGTATAGGCACTTAAATAAACGGTTACATTTCTAAGTGGGTAAATAGAACTCTATTTGATTTAGTTATTTAGGCAGGAAGTTAGTCTAACAAAAGTGTCAAATACTATAATCAGCCAAGGTCAGACTTTTCAAAGAAGCGACATTTAAAGTAGATGTTTACATAAGAGTTACATCCTAGGACACTGAGGAAGAACAATACTTTATTCTGTTTGCTCAGTCTAATTTCTAGAATGTTGGATATATCCCTCTCTAAATTCTTTCAGTTTATTGATACAACAATTTAGAGATTTGTTCTTTTAATTTCAGACTTCATTCTCTGTTCAGATAAAAATACCTCTGGGAGGGTATAGGGTATATTAGACTTTATTGGTCATTTAAATCTTAATGATAGAAGCTCATAGGTTATTTCCTGAAACTGTTTTTTATAGAAAGAAAAATAGCAACATCAAGAAGACTCTGGGAGTGGCTGGCCCGGAGGCGCAAGCGGATAAGTGCGTGCCCTGACGCACTGCTTGTCGAGCCATGCTGTGGCGGCGTCCCATATAAAGCAGAGGAAGATGGGCATGGATATTAGCTCAGGGCCAGTCTTCCTCAGCAAAAAGAGGAGGATTGACATCAGATGTTAGCTCAGGGCTGATCTTCCTCACACACAATAAATAAATAAATGAATGAATGAATGAATGAATAATAAATAAATAAAATCTAAAAAAAAAAGATGACTCTGGAAGGACAGTATTGCACTATCTGTCAAAATTAAAAATGCATTAATCCTTTGACCCAGCAATCCCTCTTTTGGAGATATTATTGAGGGAAAAAAAGCAAGATTCATCACAGTGTATATAGAATGCTATCTTTTATGTAGGAAGGGGAAAAAATAAAATAAGAAATATAATTATTTGCATAAACACTGGCAGGATACATGAGAAATTATTAAGAGTAGTTATGAGGTTATGCAAAAGAGGTGGGGAGAGGCAGGTCCGGGGATTTCTGGACATGGGGATAGAGAGGAGTGAGACTTTTACCTTTATATATTTTTACATTGTTTTGATTTTTGAATCATGTGACTGTATTACCTATTTTTAAGATGGCTTAATGAATGAATGACACGATTAAAATTCACAAAAGAGAGAAATTCATCTCAAGTGAGGAAGCTGGAAGCTTTGAACACAGATTTTACCTGTGTTACTGCAGAAGGCTGGCTCTGAAGAACTTCATTCACTAGAGGCCTTTAACCATTAATGCAGAGGACTAATAACATGAAGGAACTTTCCTGACATTCTGGCCAAATGCCACTCAGTCATGTTCTATATGTATGTGTTTTCCTGTAGATGCCAGAGGAACAAGCTTTCTGTGTTTTGGTGAAAATCATGTATGACTACGGTTTACGAGATCTCTACAAAAACAACTTTGAAGATCTTCATTGCAAATTCTATCAGTTGGAGAGACTAATGCAGGTAAATAAAAATTAGGAACTTTTATCACTCAGGGATTTGTTGAGTTATAGAAAAAGCCTAATAAAATTGATGAACAATAATGATTTATGCAAGTTTAATGGAATTCTACAGAAAATGTAAATGGATTTGGTTTCTGACCAATGTCTACATTGGCTTTAATATCATAAAACATTTATTTAATCGTTGACCATTTTTAGAATAGTCTTCCATTTTAAATATTCAACTTTAATGCTTTGAAGTGTGCACGTAGTAAGTTAAGTCAATGAAAAGATTGCTGTGTATTATTTGTAAAGAAATGAAGATATTTACAAATAAAAATTGAAATTCTTAAGAGCTTTCTCTTTATTAATTAGCACCAGTACCATATTTAGGTCTGCATGTAGAGAACGCTTTGAGGAGACGAAAAAATCTTGATAAGAGAGTAAGAAACACCTCAAATATTGTAGGGACATAAAAATTTTTCCCATATAATTTCCTGCTCTCTAACAATGTTGTAACTTTTTCATAATATGTATGTGTAAATTTATATGTATGAGAAACATTCATATTTATGTGTGTGTGTGTGTGTGTATATATATATATATATATATATATATATATGTCAAATATTACATAATAAAAAGAATTGTGAGCAAGGGCAAAATTGTTGACCAGTGCTGATAAAAGGAATTACTGAGTAGCTTTGAAATTCCACCTGAGGTTGGAAATCTTAAATTTATGATGGGTCTATGCAGCATGTTTATATGGCTTTCTCTGTATAAAGTATTGAGAATCCAAGAGAAATGTGAAGGAAATATGTGAATAAATTGATTCTATATTGGGGAAAAGGAAAGTGATTGGGGAGGAAGGTTAGTGGGATGTGACAGAGGATACTGGTAGGAGCTCATTGACGTGATCTGTCAGGAGATATCTTGAGATAGGTATCTGAAGAGGGAAGTGAAGCCAATAGGAGACTGCAAGACTAGAACAGAGGAGTGGAAGAAGGAGAGTTTGCTGTGAGGTTAAGGTTAGCTTTATTGGGAGAAGGGAATACAGGAGGGTAGAAGAACTTAAATGTGAAGAAGAAATAAAAGGGAGGAAGGATGTCAAATCAACTGTAAGCACAATGACAAATGGGCATTGAGGGGAGAAAAGACTGTATGGAAGAATCTGGTAACTATGGACATTAAAAGCAAGAGGCTCTTTTTAGAGATTGAATTCTTCCAAGTAAATATTTGGGATTATTCACTTTTTTACTTTTTATTTAACTTTTATTTACAAAAGTTCATATTTTTTTCAATGGTTAGTATTAAGAGCTCTGAGAGTCAAATAAATGTATCTGATAAATTAGTAGCAAGTTCCTGGTACGGAAGGAACCCAAGATTTTTCTGTTAGTGTTGTTTGTCTGTTAACTGGATGACCGTTTGGATACCCGATTTAAAGTACCTGATGGGCACATTTGGTTGCTTTTCAAAGAGCATCTTGTGCAAGAAAAGGGTTTTTTTTGTTTTTGTGGTCTGTTTATGAAAACAAAACTAAATTGGGCTTTTTTACATATCTTTGCCTTTGCTCTTCAGTTATGGGAACAACTATGCTAATGATTTTTACTTTGCCTTTCATGCTTTTGAAAAGCATTTACTTGTTTAACTTGGGAAAAAAGAAAAAGCTGTCATAAAGGCATTTTTAGAAGACATCCAATTTCCTACATTATACACCTGCACAATTTCTGTACTTTGCCATTTTTAATATGTCAAAGATTTTTTAAAGTTTGGTTATGTTTTGGGCTTTTCTAAGTACCCCCAAAATATACAGAAGTGATGTCATAGAACGCAGATGATGTAGATATTAAGTGGTCTCCAAAGAGAGGATACATTTCTTTCCTAGCTAGTTAGGAGTTGAGCTCTGAATGAGTGCTGTGACGTGACCCTGGAGTCATGATTTCAGTAGATTGCAGGTGTTCTATCAGAGCAAGCGTTTCCTACGAAACAAGAGCAGTCAAGCGAGCAAGAGATGATCTTTGTTATCTGTTCATAACAAGTCTGTCTTTATTTTCCTTGATTCTCTGTTATATCCCCAATTCTTATCTCCTGTCATCACTTCTGTATAGTTACATATAATTCAACAAATGCTGTGGTAAATTGAGAGTGATCTCAGAAAGCTTGTCATAAATTGCAGTTGTGGCAGGAAATAAAGCTTCTGCAGTGTTCCTTCCCCTCAGTTTTCCACTTTGACTTTTAGGAGCAGTTACCGGACCTGCACAACCATTTTTGTGATCTGAACCTGGAAGCTCATATGTATGCATCCCAGTGGTTTCTCACTCTTTTTACTGCCAAGTTCCCACTCTGCATGGTCTTCCACATCATTGACTTACTGCTCTGTGAGGTAGAGTGACTCCCATCTCTTACCTAAACCAAAGTAGAAAATAGTTTCTACCGAAAATGGTTACAGTTTTTTTCATTTTCTTTTTTCCTGTGACATTAAGCCATAAATACTGACCAAAAAGTTCTATTTGAATTTTTAGTAAAGACTATTTTAATTGTAATTTTATTATTTGTGAGAAATGAAAATGTTAAGGCATATATAATTCTTACAAAGTAAAATGAGGTAATTAAATTTGTATAATTAAATTCATAATAAGCCTATATCTGTGTAATAAGATATTACTAATATAAAGGACCTTTAAAGTTAAATAAATGAATTTAGAATCAGGTATTTTTAAGAGTAATGCAATTATACTCCACGAGTGAATATAAATGAAAGTTTTATTGTAGTTAAATTCTCAATTCGTAAGATCTCTCTTATGTATATGATGTTTGAGACTTCTACCAGATGATAGAGAAGTGATAAACTAAAGCTTCTATATCATATAATTATATTTTTGTACAGTGGAATATTTCAAAAATTAGTTTGTAAAATTCCTTAGTATCTGTATTTGTTTCTTTCATTTTTTTGAGTTCCTTAGATGGCTGCATTTATTTACTTTATTCTTTTAAAGAAATAAGCAATATTACACAAATGTACATCATATACTGCCCATCAAAATGTTTGATAGTCTTAGCAGTAATAGGAAAGTTGCTGGATGAGAATAAGGTTTTTACTGGGAATATAAATGTATATAAAAATATAACTGTCTTAAAAAGCTGGAGTAATCAAAAGTATAAGCCTAATATAATCTAGAGAGTTTTACTACATTACTTTTCTTATACAAAATTGCCTCTTTCTTAAAAGACTAACCATTTTAATCACTCTAGGACCTAGAAATTTAATTATAGAAATGAGATTTAAAAAGATACAATGTATAAGCTATATAAAGCATAACAATTATTTCTCAGTCTGTTACAGCAATAACCATTTTATATACAAACATAGCTGGATTTTGTTCTTCAAAGGTTCTAGTTGGCAGTTGTACAATATTTGAAGGTTGCAGAGCATATTGTAAGCGTATAAGATTTTTAAACATTTGTAATATATTTTGATAAAGAAGTGTTGAATGCCTTGCTGTGGGTCACAGAATAAGTTCCCAAATTCGGAATATATAACAGCTAGAGAAACTGATTTATAACACATTAATTCTCCTATTTGTTTTACTTATAAATTAGTTTCTAAAATGCCTATCTAAATTTACCCTTAACGAAGAAGGCAGAATTACAAGCTAAAGCCTCATTCAAAATCAAAATGCTGTGATCACGGTATGCACAAAGCAAGTTTAGGCATTTGTACTAAGAACTCCACTTTGCCTAATTATCCGAATTGGTGTGGTGAACAGTTCTGACTCCTCTAATTTAGTGCAATACTCTTTGAAAGTAAAAACCAAATTTGTATCTTTGAGTTCTTATAACAAGGTAATACTAAAAGTTAGTTTTGATGGATAAATATTCATAGGTCTATAATCATTGCATAATAAGCCGAGTTTAGTATTTCATGGTATTTATAAAAATAGGAAAGTGAGGGTATGGCATTTTAACAGTTTTATCTTTATATATAGTAGAAGCTTGCAAATCTTTATTATCATTGCTTCACGTTTTTTTGCTGAAAGAGATTATCTAGATTCATACTAGATTGGTTCTATAGTGCTCCTTATAGAAAAGAGAATGAAATTAATATACTCAATCATACCAGTCAAATTGGATTTCTCAGTCACTTTTGGTAGAGTAGTAATGCTATCCTTTACCACACTGGAATGGTGACTTTCTAAAATTGTCTGTACCTGAATGGTACTGTACCTGACATTGGAGCACTGTCCATGGGTCTTCTGGAACCCAAATTCACAATTTTTCATGAAATTTCATCTTAAAAATACTTGAATTTCTAATGTCAGTTGCTAAGAAAATTAGCAACATTTATGGTAGGAAAAGGAAAGAAAATTTATAAGCCTTCTCATCACCTGTCAACTGTGGTTCATAATCACAATGTTTGAAAGATCTTAATGCTCATTAAAATTAATGAAAGCATCATGGATGTTACTTTCCCTTCCCTTAAACTTGTACTCCAGCTGTTTGAGGAAGTTGTATAGCTTCCAAAACATGGAGTAGGTTGTAATCACAGCATCATGGTAACTAGGGAAATAAATAACTTGCCTTAACAGAATAAAGTAACTTTTCAAAATAAACTTTATTGGGAACAATATTGTAGAGTGCTTCAGGATATTCATTCTTTCCACTAACTCGTCTTTGTCAGAGGACTGTTTTGCAAAGGAAATTTTTAGATAAACTTTTATTTCCTGCCTGTCTGTGTTTTCTCTTTGCCCCTTTCCTTCTTGTAGTTAATAAAATATTTATATCAAAACTATTCTTTTATATGTGATAAAATATTTTAAAAGAAGAAATGGTAACATAGTCTTAAATAGAATCATCCATAGATGTTTGTTTTTGTCATATTATCTCTTTTTTAAGTAGACAATTCAAATCTTGAAGGTATGAATTAACCTTTAGTTACAAATGGAAAGCTAAGAAATTCTCAGATGGAAAAGTGTTGATTTTTCAAAGTTCATCATTCTGACCAAAAAAAATGTATTGTTCTACAGAGTATTTTGTTCAAAGTTCCTATGGCAAAGTGAGAAAGAAAGACATTGAGCTTGATACTTTACACTTAGAAAGCATGTCATCATTTCATATTTTCCTAAGTTATATGCTTTTAAGGATTTCTTCATTCATCCTGAGGTTAAGAATATGAAGTTAATTTAGTAGCAGAAAAGGGAAGAATTTTAGTAGACTTTGGCAATGCAGTCTGAATGAAAAACTCTTAGTTGTTAATAGTTATATTTAAAATGTTTATTTAAAGCTGAGTATATGGTGACTTGGGTTAATTCCCATGTTTAGTGAAGATGGATGGCAACAGGATTTGAAACTAGAATTTGAAAATACATTTTCTTATATTGAGATGAATGGAACTCTCTGTAGATTGTCATTTAGCCAATAATTGAGATGAAAATTATTTTTTAAAAAAGAGCAAAACCGTCTGTTTTATTGACTCCTCTGTCTATGTGGAGAGATAAGAAAAAGGCTAAAAGTACTAACAATTATAGTGTAAATAGTATGCTGTTAACCCACCAAGAATAAAACATTGCTTTTTAAAGAACTTTTTATTGAAGTATCACAAAATAAAAGAAAATGTGCAAAAATTAGTGTAAAACATGAAGCGTTTTCACAAAGTGAACATGCTACTGTAATGAGCACTCAGATGAAAAAAAAGCAGAACATTATCTGCGTTTCAGAAGCCCTTCTCCTTTTCACTGCCCCTTCAGTCCCTACCCCTCCAAAGGGTAATCACTATCCTGACTTTTAACACCAGAGATGAGTTTTGATTGTTTTTGAACTTTATATAAATAGAATCATGCAATATGAACTCATTTTTGTCTAGCTTTTTCATTCATCCTTATGTTTGTGAGATTCATCCATATAGTTGCGCCTAGGCATGGTTTGTTTGTTCCATTGTGTGAATATACTACATTTTATCCATTCTTTCATTCTATTGTTGATGGGCATTTGGGTCATTTCCAGATTAGGGCTATTATGAATAGTCTTGCTGTGAACTTTTGTGAACTTGTCTTTTGATAAACTTACATGTCCACTTCTGTGGGTGCACATCTAGGAGTGGAATTGCTGGGTTAGGGCATCCATATACTAGGGTCTAGTAGATGCCGCCAAACAGCTTTCCAAAGTATTTTGAGCATTACCTTTCAAGTTGTTTTTATTCAGTGAAAGTCTTCCTTGTGATTAAGGGCAGGTTTTTGTTTTATTTTGTTTTGTTTTTTTAGAGGGCAGGTCCGGGATCAGATTAGAGTTCATGAATATGGAACAAAATGAAACTCACTGGTGATTGACCTCATTCACTTGATCTCTGAAGTTGTGTACAGATGGGGACTAAGAGCTAGATCTAAGAGCTGAATCATTTTTGTGCTTATGTGAGAGATGTTACCCTGATGGGGAAAATCCACACTGTTTTCAGTTATAGAAGAAGTAACGTAGAGACAGTTTAACATTGGAGTTAAGATATTTGGCGATTTAGTTAACCCTTCCCGTACCATCTTGTTACTGTACCTGTGTATGTTTCGGTTTCTTTCTGTGTAAAATGAAGCTAACAATACCTATCTCCCAGGTTTAGGGATTAAATGAGATTATGAATATAAAGTGTTTATTAGCACTGTGCTTGCTACATAATAAATATTCAGTTAATAGCATTACCCTCCATTCTACTCCAGCCACCTGTATAGCCCTTTTAGTTGCTTCTCAGTTTTTTCAGTTAACTAGCTGACTTCAGAGATTCTTAAGAGAGGGTTAACTAGCTGTTGGTTCTTTAATACATTTCTAACCACCTTTGTTTCCCCTCAGTTGAGATGCTTCTTTGCTAAAACCAGAATTTTAGCCATTGACTTTAATGGAAGTTTCATTTTATTTCCTTTTGACTAGTGATTCAAGTAGTTCTCCAAAAGTGCTTTTTTCTTCCACCTTCTTTCAAAAGACTTAAGGGAAACAACATTTCTTTTAGTCTTGACAAGATAACTGACAGCTGGTGTATGAAGTTGACTCTTCCCAGATAGTTCAATTTTTGGAGTATCAAATATATTCAGCTTTATATAGTAACATGATATTTCATGAAATTTAAGGAAATCATTGACCCTTCAAATTAGAGTGTATTTCCTGCTTCTCCTTTCTTCTTTGGATGATGAAAAAAGTGACAGTACTACAATATATGATTAAATACCACCAAGTATAATCCCCCTTTCAAAGCAGTTTCTGAAGCTGTTATCTGAAGAGTAGATTCATTATATAATATTCTTACTCTTTGCCCTCATTTTCCTCCCTCCAACAGTAATATATTGAATTTTTTATTGAGGTATAATATATGGCACTATGTAAGTTTGAGGTGTACAGTGTATTGGTTTGATACATTTATATATTCCAATATGATTACCATGGTAGTGTTAGCTAATACCTTTATCAAGTAATGTGCTGAGTTTAAAACACATCAGAATTGGCTGATATAAGGATGATTAAGGACATAAATATAAATTTTTCTGAAAACTTTGAGTAATAATTGGCCACACAAGTAGGGAAAAAAAATACTTTGACTAACCAATGAATACTGTATAGATTATTTTAAAGTTTTATTTATCAATAGAAATCTGCAGGGCTAGAGAAGAAACTCTCTTTAAAATCTTGTTTCTAGACCCTAACTTCTTTCCCACCTACAAGGGTCTTTATGGTGCTCTCATCAGTTGTTTTACAGCTCTTTCTTGTGTTTTCATTAATTTTGACATTACAGAAAGAGGCAGAAACCTCAAATTAAAATGGCAGAACCATTGTCTGTGCTTCCTCTGATCTTTAGAGGAATATTCATTCATTCATTCTTTCAGCAAACATTTATTGAACTCTTACTAAATGCTTGGCATCATTCAAGTTTGGGGATACAACAGTAAAGAAAAAGCAGATAAAACTCTTGTCCTCATTAAGTTTTTATCCTTGTGGAAGAGACAGACAATAAACAAATGACTAAGTAGAATATATAGTATATCAGAGTGTTAGGTGCTATGGAGAAAGATAAAGGAAGGAAGAGAAATGTGGCGGATCTTAATAGTGTCTTTGGAACATTGTAGAGAATTTAGATTTTACTGGACTGGGATGGGAAACCACTGGAGAGTTTTGAGTGGCATGCTCTGATATATGTTTTATCCTGATCACTCAGGTTGCATTGTTGAAAAAAGATTGTGGGAGAGTACAAAGGGAGAAGGGAGAGACCAGTTAGGAGGCAATTTCATTAATCTGGGTTGCTTGGACCAAGTTAGTGGCAGTGGAGGTGGTGAGAAATGGTTGAATTCTGGACAGATTTCAAAGGTAGAGAGCAAGGACAGGATGTGCTGATGGATCATCTGGGGTAAGTTTTGTTGATTACATGTTTTCATTTAATGTAGTGGGAGGGAAGGATGGCTGGTTGTTTGGCTTCTATGCTTCAGGGAGCATCTTAGAGACAGATGATGTGGAGTGACTGGGGAATCTTATTGTTACATGCTTTTTTTTTTTTTTTAATTTCAGGTTGCCTTTATTCTTTTTTTTTTTTTCCCCCCAAAGCCCCAGCAGATAGTTGTATGTCATAGTTGCACATCCTTCTAGTTGCTGTATGTGGGACGCAGCCTCAGCATGGCCGGAGAAGCGGTGCGTCGGTGCGCACCCAGAATCCGAACCCGGGCCGCCAGCAGCGGAGCGCGCGCACTTAACTGCTAAGCCACGGGGCCGGCCCCTGTTACATGCTTTTTTATGGCAATGCTTGGATTACAATTTCTCTGCAATGTTTGTTCTAGAAGCAGGTTTTTGTACCCTTGGGAACATTTAAGGTCAATATTGGTACCTTTAAATAAGAAATATACCTGTTCAGTAACCCACAGTATTTAGTTGTTGTGTGTTTAGTCCTCATAATCAGAACAAAGATCACTGACTTAAAGTTATACTGTGACAGATTTTTTTTCCAATAAAAATCTTTCAGTTCATCATGAATTGGAATAACTAAAGTTACTTTATATATATAAATATATATATAGTGTGTGTATATATATATATACACAATGTATATACTGTATATAGAGAGAGTATTTTTTGTTTCAGAAAAACTCATAGCAGTTAAACTGTGTATACATGGATAGAATAAAATAACTAAACATATTCTGTTATTTTTATGATTAAATATTTTAAATATACCAAAAAAGCATTAAAACATACAGTGAACTCCTGTGTATCTACCTCTCTGGTTAAGAAATAAAACAGAAGCAATGAAATTAGCTTTCTATGTTATTTCCTCTTCCAGACCACACCCTCCTTTGCTTTCCTCAGAGGAACCATTATACAGAGTTCAATGTTTATCATTCCCATGCATGTCTATGTTTTTACTACGTATGTATGTATCTCTGAGCAACTTATAATTGAACATATTTGGACAATATTGTACTCACTGGTTTATCAAGTCCACTTCCAAAATAGGTCTTGAAGCCTGTCTTCTATCTCCAAGCCAGTATCGTATCCTATTCGGTAACCTCCTAACTGGTCTTCCCACTTAAACCCCCTGTCTCTTTTATCTCATTATTCTCCATAGCATCCAGAAGATTTTCATAAAACACATATCAGATCATGTCACTCTTCTGCTGAAAAACCCGCTAAATAAAACTCACATTGTTTCACTTGGCCTGTAATCTTACCCTTCCTTCCTCCCCAGTGGTGTGCTAGGGTCAGTCTTTCTCTTACTCACTGTACTTCAGCTTTGGCCTTCTTTTAGTTTCTGGAACACTTATGATCTTTTCAAGTTGAAAACATTTGTCTTTTCTTTCCCTTCTGCCTAGAATGTATCCTTCACTCTTTACCTCGCTAGCTCCTTCAGGTTAAGATTAAATGTTACTTCCTCTAAGGAACTTTTCCTCATCACTCATTCTTAGGTAGGTCCATCCTTTTACTGTCTCTGTTAAAACCTGTAGTAGGTGGTTATTTATTTACTTACTGTGTATTACTTTTCAAATGCCTATTTCTTTCACTAGATTTTAAATTTCTGGAAAGAGAAGCCATGTCTTTTTCGTACACTAAGTATGCCTAGTCAACTTGTAGACACACAAGAAATATCTGTTGAAGGAAAATAGGAATGAAGAATTAGTGAATAAAATTATTTTTATTATCTTCATTTAAATGTTTTTATGAAATCACACAGGCTGAAAAATAAGTTTGCTCTTGAGTTTTAAGAGAAAAAAATAAGTTAATATCTTTAGGAATTCCTTCTGTTTTAGTTAAGATATTTTAAGAAACAGAAAACCAGATATAGTAGCTCAAGTACAGTGAGGTTTATTATAAATATAGAGGGAATCCACGACATGATGAGTAAGTAGACCTCAGAAAAGACAGGTACCAAAGAAACTCCAGGCACTCATATATATTGCTCTGTATCCCAGTCTATGAATTGGATGTTCTCCCTTCTTTCCTGACCTATTTTTCTGTGGCTTTGTTTTGCACAGAGCCTAAAATATCTCAGAAAGGTCTACCATCACCTTTCAACTCTAGTGTCAACAGTTCTTGGCAATTTCCTTATGTATCTTTTAGACAAAATTCTTGAGGGATAACCTAATTGGTCGTAAAATAAGCCTGCATAGTCATAGGTTACAGGTATTTGTCACTTTAGGCTAGTTTTCCATCTCTTGTCCAATATACTGTGGTAAGGTGTACTCTTGGCTGAGTCACATGACCTACAGCCCACCTAACATGAACTATACGTGGAGGCAGATTTTCTGAGAAGAGTCATTGGTGGATCTGGTACAACAAAACATTTCTAGTGTGCATATACCACCTGGACTAAAATTCTTAGTGTTGCCTGCTTTGAAATTTAGGGTTTGATAAATAATAATATGTATTAAATAAAACTCTAATGCATCTCAAAAACAAACTATTTATTATACAGCCGTAGATATTTATTTAATGAGAATGGGGAGCACAGTTTTAATATAGAGTATAATCTTAAAAATTATGGTCCTCAAGGTTGAAGTGGTAGCAATGTTCCAAATCATTTTCATGGTATAGTTTTTGTAGGTAGGGTTTTAAATAAAGACAGCATGTGACTTTGATCTATATAAATTATTTTAACGATTATCTGCAAAGCTATATAAAGTATTTGAATGCTTCTCATTGTCTGGAAATTGGATTGTGAAAGCATCTTCTAATACTTGTATTAAGACTGGTCCATTGCAATTATTAGTAACAACAGTCCTCCAATGTATAAATTATTTAGATTGTTCAGTAGAGAAGGAACTCTGTCATACAATATCTGCTGGAAGTAGATTGAAAATGACACCTTGTCTTGGAGAGTAGTTACTTGCCTTCGCCATCCAGTTTTATTCATAACCAATTTTTGTTGATAAACTCTCAGGCTTCCCTTTTTAAGTCTCAAAGATTTGAGGATAGGATAGTGGCAGGCTTTTCTGGAAAATATTTCTGGGCCACATGCTGTACTAAAAGCTTTACATACTTTGTCCTGTTTGTTCTTACCTTCTCTCAACAGACTGTTGCCCTGCACCTTCCTCACCTTCTAAGTTGGCCAACTTACAAATAGTTTTTTGTTTTTGTTTTTTAATTCACATGAGCAGTAGTCTGATTATTCTTGTCCATCTCTATAGCAGGTAGACCAGTAGTCTTTGCTTCTCTTAAGAATCCCCCATTATCTACTCTCATTTAAAGGTTGGAGTCTTATTAATTCTCAGCATCAGTTGAGGTCTCTCAGTCTAAGACTCTTGACCTCATATCCCCAATGTTCCTTCTATGGTTGAGCAGAATTTCACCATGAAATGGCTTCTTCTGATGCTCCTGGTATTCTTCTCTAGCTTCCTTTTTCAGCTACTTTACCATCAGCATCCATTGTTATGCATTTTTTGTGTGTGTGTGTGAGGAAGATCAGCCCTGTGCTAACATCTGCCAATCCTCCTCTCTCTCTGTTTTTTTTTTTTTGCTGAGGAAGACTGGCCCTGGGCTAACATCCATGCCCATCCTCCTCCACTTTATATGGGACGCCACCACAGCATGGCTTGCCAAGTGGTGCGTCGGTGACGTGCCCGGGATCCGAACCGGCGAACCCCAGGCCACCGCAGCAGAGTGCGTGCACCCAACCGCTTGCGCCACCGGGCCGGCCCCCATTGTTAGGCATTTTTAACCAAACGATGGTTTGATCTTTTTATCCTTTACCCAGGGCCTTTTAATTATATCCAGACATATAATATCCAGCTACCAGTACTAGAATTGCTGATTGCATTGGATAAAAAGAGGCATAATAGGACCTTCTGGTCTCCTGCTTTTTGGATTGTCCTATCACGGTTTTCAGAAGCTTTTATTTTTTAGAAGTCCACTTGACATTTTGCTTCTTGTCTATGTCCTAGTAATATAGCCCATTTTGCTCTTCTTTGCTGAGGAATAATGCCAGAACAATTTCCTGCGTGTTCCAATGGCTCATAGACCTATTGGGTTGCAGCTTGGACTGCATCACTGTCTAGTAGTTGTTTCTTACTTAAGGTGTTTACTGGTCATGGTCTAGTTGTTCTCCAATATTACAATGAGGTAGGTACATACTACTTCTGACTAGTTTTCTCGTTTATGCTAATTGACAGAGAGGCATTTTGTCCATAAGAATCCTTAATACAGAGAAAAATTAGTGCATTTTTAGTATTCATATTCTCCTTTTCTCTACAAATGTATTTAAAAGATCATTTATTAATATTAATATGTGACTCTTTGTAGAAGGATGAAAGATAGATATCCAACAGTACTGATAAAACCTTTAATTTAAATGCTCTTTTTTGTATTAAATACAATCAAAGCACATTTTATCTAATAATTAAGCAGCTTTCAACCTGAAAAGTAAACAGTTTAAAGTAAGTGACTATGGATTGAAGTTGATAGTGCTGAACATATTCAGATACCATGAGTCAACCTTGAAATACACGAAATTTTCAGGCTTCTAAAAAACAGGTCACTTTCCCTATTCACCTATCTAGAAACATGATCCAGTTCTTGTCCTAGATCTTACTTTTTCCCCCAAAATCATTATAGTTGCTTTTTGTTTATGTCTCATAATGCACCACATAGAAATTTTACAAATATTCCTTGTTCTGTGAGAATCTCTTTCTTAATATTAGAAGAGCATAATGATACAGTCCAATACTGAAAAAAAAAATCGACTGTACAGCCGATCAGTTCTACAGGTGAGTCTTAAAAGATGTATAGAATAATTCTTTTCTCCCAGTTCAGGTTACCTGTTGTAATCCATACAGGACTCATCTGGGGGTGAGGGGGGGAATCAGGGGGGTGGGATTCCTCTACATGCTTTTACTGGTCTCACCTGCTCCTCAAGAGTAACACCTGTGTCTTTTCTGACACCCCTCCCACCCCCCGCTGCTTCAAGGAACCTCTCTGTGAAGCTTCCTCTATCTTTACTTATTTTTCCAGGTTCTCCATCTTTTACCTTCTGCTTTTACTCCTTTACCCTGTGGTCTTTCATTTTCTGCTTAAAGGGTTTTTGGCCTGGGTTTCAATTATTTAGTTTGACCTGATATTACTCTGGAGAATGTTTCTGATCCAACCAGGCTGAAAAAGAGAGTGAAAGAAAACAGCTTGCATTGGTCCTCAGGATCTGCTCTATACAAGACAGTCAGACATTTCTCTCTACCAAGATGACTACCTGTTGGTATAACTTTGCTCTTAAGAATCTGTACCTCATTTCTCTTTTTAGATTTGTATTACAAAAGACCCTCTTCTTTTATCCTAGGTCAGTTTGTGCCCAGTTCCAAAAGAAAAAGCAAAGTTATGCTATGCCCCAGGAAGAGAATGAGAGAGGAGGAAATATTCTGTCCTGGCTCATCTAATGGTGCAATTGGATTTTACCCAGCCCTTAACATTTAATAATCCCATCCATTTTTGAGACCCTCAGTATTGTTTGTCATCATGTACTAGTCTAGTGACAGTAGAACATTCCTCTAGCTATATCAGGCTGAGTATGAGAGTGGTGGAGACCCAAAGCAGCCTACATGAATCCCTCTTTGGGAGGTAGGGAAAGACAGGAGAGAAGATCATGGTGAACCTACAGCCACTGCTGGTATGATGGTCTTAAGTACCAGTGTTCCCTCAGGTAGAGGGCCATCTCCTTCCTTGTAGTGCAATATATTTTCTGAGGCTTCTACCAGTCTTTAAAATGACTTTTTAAAATTGTGCCAGCTAACATTTTTTTCCTGTGTATTTTGCTCTAAGAAATATGAGCCAATTTTCTATTATCATTGGTAATTAAAGATAAATTTGGATTTTATCTGAAATTTACTGATAAACCTAAATTACATTTTACCCACCATATTAACTATGTTCAACTTTTGAATCTTTACAAGACTTGATAACAAATAATATTTTGAACTTAGTGGAGTTTCACCCCCTTTACCTGATCTTCCAAATCATAGAACTACTATTAGTAAATATCTGTTAAATCTTCCTAAGTTCAAAAAAAGAACCTTGAATTTAATCTAGCATTTGGATAAAACCCTTGAAAAAACTGAATGTTGGTTACAACAGAATAAAAGAAATCAGAACTTTTCCTTAATGGGTTAATTTAAGGATTTATTTAGATCATATATAGCCAACATCCCATATAAAGTGGAGGAAGATGGGCATGGATGTTAGCCCAGGGCCAGTCTTCCTCAGCAAAAAGAGAAAGATTGGCAGATGTTAGCTCAGGGCCGATCTTCCTCACACACACAAAAAATTAAAACTTCCATGTTTCAAAGGACTGTCATGAAAGTGAAAAAATAACCCACAGAATGGGAGAAAGTATTTGCAGATTACATATCTGATAAGGGCTTTGTATCTAGACTGTATAAGGAACTCTTATAACTCAACAACAAAAAGACAGATAACCCAATTTAAAAGTGGGCAAAGGATCTGGAACAGACATTTCTCCAAATAAGATATACAAATGGCCAATAAGCACATAAAAAGATATTAAACTTCATGAACCATCAGGGAAATGCAAATTAAAACCACAGTGAGATACCACTTCACATTCACAAGGATAGCTGTAATCAAAAAGATGGACAAAAACTAGTGTTGGTGAGAATGTGAAGAAAATGGAACCCTCATAAATAGCTGGTGAGAATGTAGAATGGTACAGTCACCTTGAAAAACTGTTTGGCAGTTCTTCAAAAAGTTAAAAACCGAGTTACATATGACCCAGCAAGTCAACTCCTATGTATATACCCAAGAGAACTAAAAACATAGGTTTACCAGAAAAACCCTTGAATGGTCATACCAGCATTATTCATAATGGCTGAAAAGTAGAAACAACCCAAACGTCCATCAGTTGCTGAATGAATAAACAAAATGTGGTATATCCATATAATGGAATATTGTTCAGCCATGAAAAGGAATGGTATACTGATACATGATACAACATGGATGAACCTTGAAAACGTTATGCAAAGTGAAAGAAGCCAGGCAAATCCACGAAACAGAAAGTAGATTAGTAGTTGCCAGGAGGAGGAGAGATTGGGGAGTGACTGCTAATGGGTACGAAGTTTCTTTTCAGGGTGATGAAATGTTCTGGAATTAGATAGTGGGGATGGTTGTACAACCTTGTGAATGTACTAAAAACCAGTGAATTGTACACTTTTAAAGATTTTATGATATTTGAACTATATCTCAATTAAAGTAATAACTTGGGGGATTGGGGAGTGCCTGTTAAACATACAAATTCTATAGACCCATCTTCGACTCAGGATTCTTTGAGGATATGACCCTAGAAATCTGCTTGTTTAACAAATATTCCCCAATTTTTGAATTTTCTAAAGTGTAAGGAATGCTGATTTAACAGTTTTTTGTACTTACATTTAAATGTGTGTGGGCTAAAGGATATGTGCTTTTTGATCATTTTAATCATCAAAGCAGCAGTAGCAGAGTTGTTGGGGAACTACTTTCTGTCCCATATGATAGTGATGGAATTATATAGGCATAGTCTTTTCTCTGGAGGATTGAGAAGAGTGGATGGAGAGGCAAGAGAGAGTGCAGTTTTCGTTTCTTAGAATTCATTATATTGGCAAATTCTAGGAAGTAAAGTAATAGTTCAAGGTAATGAATTCAGAGAAACACAAAACTTAAGGGAAATACAGCAATGTTTCTGTGGTTGTGCTCATTCTGGGGGTAAAAACCTTGGTCTGTTGATTTTTTTCAAGGCTATTTTGGTCAGATGTTACTGTGGGCCTATCAACAAAGCCAAGTTGACAGAGAACAGATGAGTGTTTTTAACAGCTAAACTTCCTCAGCACTAGTATCTGGATCAGATTTGTTTCACAGAAATGCTGCAGCAGGACAAATTATGATTAAAAACAGGCAGATATTTTATTTCATGAAGATGTAGGTGAGGAACAAGATGGAACCTCTTAGAGTTAGCAGTTGCCGAGCAGGGAATGAAGATGAATCTGCATTCTTCCAATACAGACTATTTGGGGACCTTATTTGGATTTTTACTTTCACTAAGTTAGAAAATGATATATGATCATTAATAGTTTCCTATATATATTAAGCTTAAAAATCTCTTTTGAAAATCTAAAATTTCTCCTTTTCCCAAAGTATCAAAGCTTTTTAAAAATCACATTCACAAATAACTTTTTTTGAAAAGAAAAGTGTTCCTTGATACTCAGTAAATTCTTTATGGTTGCTATCAGGCACTCTTACTTTGACTAAACCTATTTCTTTCTTTGACAATAAAAAGATATGATCAAGCTTAAAAGATTCTATACTTATATGAATTGTTTATTATAATGGGTTTGTTATATGTAAGCTCAGCAGTATGCTGTAGGATAATGCTTTGTTCAGGTAGGGTGTGGGAGCGTGAGTGTGACTAGTTTTCCCGCTTCTTTTTATCTCGTGCTCTGCCGGTACTGTTAACGCCTGACAGGAGTCTTCTGTGCCTCAACCTGAAGGGGGTCAGGGGTTTCTGTTACCAGTCTTTCTTTCAAAATATGGAACTTCAGATGCTTGTTTGTGCTCATTATGTACAAATTGACCCAGGCTGAGCCCTAGGCCAACAAATATTGTGCTCTGTTTTAGGCCAGTCACAGTACTTGATAATGGAGACAAAGAACTAACTGATATTTTTGGAAGGAGACAGGTTGGGGTGATCAGATAAAAATAAGATAGAAAGACTCTTGTATTATGTTGAATCATAGGAATTTGCCATTTTTTAAGTAAAAAATTATTGAATATTGGCAATTTCCATGGTCAACCTAATATACTGAGACTAGTCATGTATTGGAGATGAGCTCATAAGAACAAGGAACACCTGATCCAAATTGGAGGAAGTCTACTGTTCAATCCCAATATTGCTGGGCCATAGTAGTCACTATTTATATAATAAATGAATGAAGTCCTCTGTGATGTCTTTTTGACACATTTATTGAGTTTCTATTATGTGCCTGAGAGTCTCCCAAACTCAGAGCTTCTTTAAAGTTGCACATCATATATTAAAAATTCATTATTGAGTTTTGCATTTTGCTCCATAGTAGAGCCATAGCTGTTTTGGTATAAATATTTTTTCCTTCAAATATTCAAGTAAAAATTGTTTGTCCCAGGAGATGTAGCATATTTGCTTTGGCTTTTCCTCCCCTCACGCACAGCTACTTGTACCTTGGAATTGGCATACCCCAGTTTGGCAAGCACAGTTAAATAAATGAGAAACCACTGAAAGTTTAAATCAGGGTAATGGCATGATGAAACAGATGTGTAAGAAGGTAAAATCTGAGAGAGCTAAGATAGCTGTGTTGTAATATCAACTGACATATATTCAATGAGAATTAAACATTAAGAATGAATGCTGACCTCCAAATTGGAAAGGAAGAAGTAAAACTGTCACTGTTTGTAGATGACATGATTTTATATATAGAAAACGCTAAAGACTACACCAAAAAACTATTAGAACTAATAAATTCAGTACGTTTGCAGGATACAAAATCAGTATATAAAAATCTGTGGTATTTCTACACACTAACAACAAACTATCAGAATGAGAAATTAAGAAAACAGTCCCATTTACAATTGCATCAAAACGAATAGAATACCTAGGAATAAATTTAACAAAGGAGGTGAAAGATCTGTACACTGAAAGCTTTAAGACATTGATGAAAGTAATTGAAGAAGACACAAATAAATGGAAAGATATTTTGTGCTTGTGGATTAGAAGAATTAATATTATTAAAATGTCTATACTACCTAAAGAAATATACAAATTAAGCGCAATCCCTATCAAAATTCCAATGGCATTTTTCACAGAAATAGAGCAAACAATCCTAAAATTTGTGCGGAACCACCAAAGACTCCGAATAGCCAAAGAAATCTTGAGAAAGAAGAAAGCTGGAGGCATCACACTCCCTGATTTCAAATTATATTACAAAGCTATCATAATCAAAACAATACGATACTGGCATAAAAACAGACACATAAATCAATGGAACACAATACAGAGGCCAGAAATAAACCCATGCCTATATGGTCAATTAATCTGTGACAAAGGAGGCAAGAAGATACAATGGGGAAAGGACAGTCTCTTCAGTACATGGTATTGAGAAAACTGGACAGCCACATGCAAAAGAATGAAACCAGACTACTATCATACACCATATACAAAAATTAACTCAAAATAGGTTAAAGACTTGAAGGTAAGACCTGAAAATGGAAAACTCCTAGAAGAAAACGTAAGTGGTAAGCTCCTTAACATTGGTCTTGGCAATGATTTTTTTGGATCTGACTCCAAAAGCAAAGGCAACAAAAGCTAAAATAAACAGTGGGACTACTTCAAACTAAAATGCTTCTGCACAGAAAAGGAAATTATCAACAAAATGAAAAGGCAACATAGTGAATGGGAGAAAATATTTGCAAATTATATATTTGACAAGGGATTAATATGTAAAATATATAAAGAACTCATACAACTCTATAGCAAAAAGACAAACAATCCAATTAAAAAATTGGCAGAGTAGCTGAAGAGACATTTTCCAAAGAAGACATAGAGATGGTCAACAGGCATATGAAAAGATGTTCAACATCAATAATCATCAGGGAAATGCAAATCAAAACCACAGTGATATCACCTAACACCTGTTAGAATGGCTATAATCAAAAAAACAAGAGGGCCCGCCCAGTGGCGTAGTGGTTAAGTTCGGAATGGTCTCTCTGAGTAAGTGAATAGCCTCTGAAGTAATGTCTGTTCGCTTGCTGGCTTGCTGGGTCACAGAAGGGAAAGGCTCATACTCTCCCAGTGTTTTGATCTAGCATGCCTCCTAGGTTTTTATTGTTTGGAACAGTGCTTGAGAATATGTGGAGTCAAAGAAAAGAATTGTGATGTAGTTTGGTGGCAAAAAATATCATTCTGCATGAGCTGTAGTTGACAATACCACAAATTATCTTTATTGATTGAAATGCTTTGAAGATATAATAATTTTATGATCTTTAATTTATATATTAAATTTGTATGTTTGTTTAGTAATTTGGCACTTTGCATTTCCCCTTTGAATTTTTATTCTTCAAGAAATCTTTACTAGGTTGGGATTTTCATGTTAGGATTAATAGAGCTAATGCCTCTATTAATAAGCTCTATTTATAAATGGATTTGCAGCAGACTTTTTATAAGTTAGGATACATCTTTCCTCTTATTTTCTCACGCAATTTTTGATCAGCAAGGCTGGATCTAAAGTAACTTCATCTCAAGTGAATTTTCAGAATGAAGTCTTAAATTATCTGTCACTATTATAAAGCTAATTAGAAAATTTGAGTTATTTTTGAAAAGATATTAAGTTTGACAGCTTGACATTTATGACTTTTTGTCATTCTTTCACTGATGCATGATGCCATCTGCTGTTTGTGGGAAGTAGGTTATATTTTGAATCACTGGGGAGAATAGATATATAATGTCTAAAAGAAAAATGCAAAAATAGATGAAATGGAAAAATGCAGAAGTGTGGCCTGTTTGAAACTTTGTTGTCTGTGGTTTCTTTACCTATTTTTTATGTAAAATCATTTTTAAAATCTGGTTATCTTTAGTATTTACATGAATCACAGAATTGTATTCTGTCTTAATTTTGTTTTCTTGCTCATATATTTCACCTTTCTTCTTAGAGTAGCACAGTTCTTGGCCCAGAGTAAGTAATCAGGAAACATTTGTTTGTTTGGTAAGTCTCACTTGGTTTGTTTTTTGTGACTACACTGGGCACCTCTTCTGATATTCTTCTCCTAGTCAGTGGTGTATAAGCAGCATAGGATTTGACGTGAGGAAGAGGTGACTTCCCAAGGTACAGGCTTAGAGGCTGTGCAGCCTTGGGCAAATCATTTCACTTCTGACCACTTTTGTTTCCTCCTTTGTAAAAAGAAGATGATAATATCCATCTCTCAGCGTTGTGACGATTAGATGAGATAATGCTTGTCCTATGCCTAGCTCAGTCCTTTGCTTTCATTAAAATGTTATTATGTTCAGGTTCAGTGAGATTCCTTTTTACCTTATTTCAAAGACACCTTTGTCACGAGTCAGATTTTGTTATTATAGAATCATAAACTCTTCGAACTGGAAGGAACTTTAGCAAGTGGGTCTCAAATTGTGATATGCATTATAACACTTGGCAATCCTATTTAAATACCAATTCAGATACTGGTTGGTGGTTCTGAGATATGGACCCTGAAAGTCGGCACATCTAACTCACTCTTAGGTGATGCTGATACGTCCTCCGCAGAGCACACTTTCTGTAGCATGGCTCTAGAGAACAACGAACGAAAAAACAACTAGTAAGGATCCTGGTTTTCCTTCTCACAGAATTAATCTCATGTACCAATCATCAGAACTGCATTTCTTTGTAGAGGAGAAAAGGAATCCAGAGTCTCCCTCTAGAAGACATTGCAGACTAATTTCTTATTCACTTTCAGCAGTAACATTGTTTAGAGAATTATCTTCAAGGCCCAATCATTTATTGCCCAAGCATTGTAACCTACACACACTGTAACCTCCAAATACTTAATTGGACCCAATTCAAAATTCAACTACAACTTTTATTTCTATTTGTAATTTGTTACCCATTTATTTCCCTTTTTATTGTCTTTAAGATTTTACAGCATTAAAAAATGAAAAGCTAAACAAATTAGTTCTAATCACTCGATGTAAATTCTAGAACAATTACTTGACTCAAATAAGACTTTTTTTGGTGAGTTGAATATACAGTGCTTCTTTCTTGATGTTTGGATTTTCCCCCACGCTAGTTGATTGTATTTAAATTTGAATACTCACATTTCCAGTGCACCAGTATGGGTTCACCAGGATATGGTGTCTATCCAAATACTCTCTGAGAAGGAATGCCTTTCATTTTACCCAGGCATAGAGTTGTTCACACCTGAGCGATCTTCCAGCCTAGTCACATAATTTCAGGGTCCTAAAGGAAATTAAAACAGGCATAAAATGAATTCTGCTTGGGGACATATGAATTTGATTTAAAAGTAAAAATTATGGCCTAGAGAAAAATTTAGTGGGCAGAACCTTTTTTCTAAATTCAATCCTAAGTAGAACAACAACATTGCCCTTCCTGGCTACCTCCCCTGAGGTGGCCCTAAGGACATCCTACTTTTAGCTAGTGCGGCTCACTGCCCTCGGAAGCATTGCTATGAGACTACTTAAAAGGTTATGAGGGCCACTAGCAATTGTGTAGTCAGATTTCACTGTCATCCTATCTGCAAACTCTTAGATATCTTTCTAAAAGGAGTGTTTGTCCTGTTGTTTAGGATGTCTAGAAAAGGAACTTTCTAGTTTGGTAACTTTTTCAGTATTTTTAATTCCCTTGCTTTTTTTAACATTTGTGAAAAATAGATCACAGTGCTTTTTGAGACTAATATTTTTTCAAATGGATAATCCATGAAACAAAACAAAAACCTTTATACCCTAAATCTCCAACTTGAGAATTTTCTTTTCCATACTATTCCTGGCTGTCCATCTTTATTTTTATTCAAAAAGCCACCCTTCATTTAAGTTTGCAAGATGCCTGGAAACTCCTCCAGTCTTATTCTATAGGCATGTTCTGTACCTGAGTCTTGGTTTCCAAACTCTGCTCTGGTAACGTCAGCGCCTTCCTTGTTACAGCTACTGGTGAACTAGAACTTAAAACAGCCATGTCTCTATAAATCTATTCAATCTGCTCTTAATTTGAAACCAGAAAATCAGGTGTTTCTACTATATTCAAATCACAAAGAATCATAGATTGTTAGACTTAGAAAGTACTCTACAGGGAGTTCAGCCAATAGACTTATTTAACAGGACTTGTATAAGTATGGCAGGGAAGGTCATAAAGCTCATGGCTGATCTCAGGCTCAAGCAGGAGTAGGCAGTTTAGAATTAGGGCTTAAATTGAATACTCTGAGTATAGTAGGTAATTCTTCAATAGTAGTCTCTACTATTTGAACCTATGCTACAGTATACTATCTAGTTTTATTTTTTATCAAGTTTACGAAGGCCTTGAAGAGAGTTCGTAGGTGAACAAAAAAAGGATTTATCGTTAGTACATATGAGGACACATGAAAGGAATTAAGAATATTTAACCTTGAAAAGGGTACCTGCAAAAGTGTCTTCAATGACATGGAAAAATTGCCACCAGGTGTTCTCCGTTTCCTTTGAGGACAGTGCAAAAGGAAGTAAATTTATACTGTAGCAAAAGGAACAGCGGTTAGATGTGAGGCAGATCCACACAATGAAGTCAGTAAACAGTGAAACAGGAGGGATATTTGGCTTCCTGGTTATCTTCCTCAAATTCTCTGGTTTTTATCATTGTCTGTTTCCTGTGATTGGAGTTTGACATCTCAAGGCCTGTGTGGATGCACCTCCAGAGATCCTGTCCAGCTCAGGGATCTCGCACAGTCTGTCTAGTAGGGACTGTTAGAGGCAAGGTAGCGGCCTGTCCACGGCAAACTTCCTATATTATCAGTGCAATTAAGCTCTGTTTTATTGAAATAATTTTTTTAAAGTCCAACTAGCAATTAAGGAATAAATGTTAAAGACTAAATTAGTCAGCCTCTATCATTTTCTAGAAGTAAAAACTATAAACACCTCTCCTCTCTATCCATTGTTAAAGTTTGCTAATCCTTTCATCTGTTTCTCCTCAAGTACTCGCTACTTCCGTTTGCTAGTGACCTAAGATTTCCTTTTAAGACTGAGTCTTTGATATGATCAAATTGATTGGGAGAAAGGAGAGAATTTTTTTCAAGAAGTTATACAAGAAATGTATAGGTCTGCTTTTATCAAAATATGTAGCAAATTCCTTGAGATCCTAAATAACTGAAATTCCTTATAAAAGTTCCAGGAAGTTCAGTTTTGAGGACCTTACCATACTAATGTGTTCCGACATGTAGTGCTTAACTGTGTGTCAGGCACTGTCCTCAGTGCTTTCCGTATGGTAACTCTTTTAATCTCCACGACAACCCGGTAAGGTAGGTGCTGTTTATGAGGAAACCGAGGCAGAGAGAGTTTAAATAATTGCTCTAAGTCATCCAGTTAGGAAGAAGTGAAAGGTTGATTCAGACCTAGGAAGGCTGTCTTCAGAGTCCATCTCATAAACCTCCAGCCCCCCGCCCCCACTCTACTGCCCTTTATGTCTTTTATGTTGCCCAGGTATCTCCAGAACTGATGATAACATGCACCAAGATCTGGACAGTTGCAAGGGTTAAGGAGAACCAGCAAACAGTGGAGCACCTGCCTCCCTGTCTAGCTTTAGGCCTCGTCTTTGTTCACGTACTCTTTGTGTCTGAGCTCTCCCTCTGGATCACCTGCAGTTCCTGAGTGCACTGTGCTTCTTCCTTTCTCTCTGCCTTTACAGATGCCATGCTGTTGGTTTGCATTGCTTTCCTCTCAACACTTTAACCTGACCAATTTGTGTTCATTCCTCAAAATCTTGTTCAAGCATCCATTGCTTTGTGAAGCCTTTCCCAGTTTACCCAGGAGACCCTAATCTTGCTACCTTTGGGCTCCCCTGTGCCATGTACGTACCTCTTTTGTTGTGCTTTCGTTCACTCATTTTACAACTATTTATTTAGCACTGTTATGTGCCAAGCACTGTTCTAGGTGATGGGGAAATCAATCAGTACAAGTTTCTGATCTGATGAAGTTATCTAAGTTAAAAAAGAAAAAAAAAGCAGGATTTTCAGCAGAGAAATGATTTGCTCTAATGTCTCTTTTAAAGGGGTCACTCTGGCTGTTGAGTGGAGAATAGACTGTGGGGGACCAAGAGGTAGGAGTAGGGAGACCAGGAGGCTATTGCATTAATGCGGGTCAAGAGGTGATGGTGGCTTGGGCTAGGGTGGGAGTCATAGAGATGATAAGAAATAGTTGAATTTCAGGTATGTTTTACAAGTAGATATTGCAAGATTTGCTGATGGATTGATTGTGGGTTGTGAGAGAAAGAGAGGATGACTCTAAGGGTTTTGCCTGAGCAACCAGAAGAATGCGGTTGCTATGTTAACTGAGGTGGCAAGGATTGGAAGAAGAGAGAATTCAAAGTTAGACATGTCTGAGATTCCTATATGGAGGAATTCCATATTCCTCTATTCCAAATAGAGACCTTGAGGTAGCTGGATATGAGTCTGGAGTTCAGAAGAGATAATGAGGCTAAAGCTGCTGATTTGGAAGTCATCAGTATATAGTATGTATTTAAAGCCACAGAGCTTAATGGGGTCACTTAGGAAGTGAGTGTCAATAGAGGAGGATCTAAGACTGAAAGCTGTGGCAGCTAACATTGGACAAGAAAATGTGGAGAATCCTGCAAAGGAGACTTTGAAATAGTGGCCAGCCGGGTAGGAGAATCTTTTCATGCTTTTAGAGCATGTAATGTTCAAGAGCAGGACTGTAGTTTATTTATCTTTATATCTCCTGATACAGGTGTTGGCCTTTGGTAGTAAATGTTAATATATTGAAAGAAAGGTTAGCTCCTAGCTGGAACACCAAGCATGACTATAGGGATTTTGGGAGATGGTAGTATTCAGAATGGAAGGTAGGTCCAATAAAGCTTCCAAAGCCCCAGCCAATTTGATTTGGAAGCAAGACCTCATTTCCAAAGAGAGGACTGGCAACAGTACAATAAAGTCCTTGTCCTAAAAAAGCTTGGAGAATTGAGCAGGTTCTCAGGACAGCAACTTAGAGAAAGGTAAGAATTCAGAACCAGAGCTTAATTAGGAGATAAAAACTTGGTCTTAGGAGAAGATCAAATGTCATTTATTTATAAATGAGGCACAAGATGAGATGAGATAGAATCAAAGCTATCTTGATGCTCAGCCTCTTGAATATTAGATTGGATAACTTCCTTTCTTTGTGACTGAGGACATGCACCAAGACCTCTCTTTATACCATGGGTCAAGCAGAACCAATCATGGGTTGACATCTGTTCATGCTGATCAATAAAATAGAATTATATTTGCAGTACAAATCATCTGTGCTTATTTTATATGCTTTAAAATTCTTGTACCTTTTCTACTAATTCTTTAGATGGCTTTGGATCACATATGTTGATTTAATCTTTACTTAAAAAAAGTGGGAAGAAGAAAGCTCATTTAATTAGGGGAAATAGTTTCATCTTGTTCTTTTATAACCTTTCTCATTTTATTTATAAGCCTAAAGCATGGATTGTCCTCACTTGGATAGAAATCTTACCAGTTTCCAATCACCTAGATAATAGGATCACCTCAATTATATTAATAAAAAAATTATTAAGTGCTTATTATATACCCAGCTCTAGATTAGCTGTAAGGTTATCAAGAGCAGTAAAACATAGTCCCTGGCCTGAAAGTATTTCCCATCTTGTAGGAGAAATGAATATGCATAAACAACTAAGTACCATGAAGTGAATAGAGCAATAATCCTAGTAGAAGATATATGGACAGGGAATGGTAGGAGATAGACATTAGTAAATCTCCTTTGAGGGGCTTTGGAGTTGGGAGACTCTTAAGGAGAGTTGCAAGGAGGTGAGTGCCTTGAGCTGAACTTCTTTCCTGGTCAGGTGGCCACCTGAAGGAAGGAAATGGGGTCTTTGATGCAAGGAGCATGGGAAATTAAGTCCCAGTTAGAGAGATAGGAAGACCTCAGGAAATAATTAAAAAGACATTTCACTGGTGACTTTCATCCCAGCAACTTGAATGGAATAAGTTGCAGGAGCAGAAGCAGAATGGCAGCAGGTAGAATGGTGACTGTGGAATAAGCAAATGAAATACAAACTTACTTGTTATATAAGGCCCTCCTCTGTTTGATTCTATACCAGTATTTCTGACATTTTCTTCTTTGGCTTCTCTTTACTCTTAAAAAATGTGAAAACCAGTGGTTCCTAAAGCCAGCTTATTATTAGAATCTGTGGGGTAGGGTAGAAGGCGCTAACATATACAATAGATGTTCATGCCCATCCTGGATTTGCTGAGTCAGAATCTTCCAGAGTGGGATCCAGGAAGTGAAGTTTTAATAGCCCCCGCTTTGTTATTCTTAACCGGTGTTCCCCATTTTATTTAGGAATCTTAATGGAGAGGCTGAGACACTTACCTAAGCTAGTTGGTGGCAGAAGTGGAACTGTGATCCGGATCTGTTAACTGACTCCTGCTCTAAGCTTTTGGTTTATGGTATTAATAAATTTCTACAGTGAATTTCCAGGTTGTTTAATAGTAGGCTTAATTTACTACATTTAAATGGGAAGGAATTTCACAGGGTTTCTAGAGTTTTTCCCTATGATTACAGAATTTTAGCAGCAACCACTATGTTCCTGTTGCTACAGTGTCCTTTGCTAATCAGGTCTCTAGCTTTCACTTTTAACTTTTTTTTTTTGTCATTTAGTAGATCTCAGGCCAAATTAACTGAACTAATTCTTTCATCTTTTCTTAAGTGAGGACATCTCCTCCTCACTATGGCAGGCAGATCTGTGATTTCCAGTATAATTTCTTGATGTGATGCCAAGGTTTCTTGGAAAAGAACTTTCATACTGAGTGATTTAATTATCTCCCTCCTGTGAAGAGATACCTCTCTCTTGGTCAGCTCCTAATAAAGGAACAAGCTCTCCCATCCATTTTACAGCTTAACATAATTGTGAGTGAGCCGAATTATATCCTAAAGCAATCAAATGACTAAATACAATTCATGGTACCTGAAGTCCTGGGTGTTTTGTTCCATGATAGCTAATTACCAACAGAAAATGGTTTACTAAGTAATTATCATAGTACTTAACTGAAAATATACTGGCAGCTTATTTACTTTTCACTTTCTAAAAAAGTGGTTGATTATTATGGCTCACAGGTCAGAGGTTATAGATTTTATATATCCCTGATGTATGAATGGAGACGTGGAAATAGGAAAAGTATACTCTAAATTGCTGTGATTGCTGTGCAAAAATGCCTGAGTAGAAACATTATAAAGCTATAGAAAATAGGACCTTTCCCAACTTTCAGCTGTTTTTCATATTCGAGGGAAATCATTTGCTCACCAGAATATTTTGTTACATTTAAGAATTTTTCATTTCTGTTTTGTTCTATAAACATTTTTAGTTTAAGGATTAAATTTTCAGATTATAGTAGAAATTATTACTATTTTCAAAAGCATGTGTATTGTTGTCTCTTCTAATAATGTGATTTCTGGTCAAAGTAATGTGTATTTATTTTGAAATTTGAGGACACAACTGTAATTGATGAGCAAATATTGATTCTCAATGGAACTTTTTTTTTTTTTTGGTGGAAGATCAGCCCTAAGCTAACATCTGATGCCAATCCTCCTCTTTTTCTGCTGAGGAAGATTGGCCCTGGGCTAACATCCGTGCCCATCTTCCTCCACTTTATATGGGATGCTGCCACAGCATGGCTTGACAAGTGGTGCGTCAGCGCGCGCCTGGGATCCGAACCCGTGACCCCAGGGCTGCCAAAGCGGAATGCACGCACTTAACCGCTGCACCGCTGGGCCGGCCCCCTCAATGGAATTTTTTGAGAAAATGATATCGATAGCTTGTTTTCTCTGAAATCTAGTCTATGACCAGTTTCATAAAATTAATCTGCTAACTTGAAATTTGTTGCTTAGCTTTCATTATATGCTCTTCTTTTTTCATCATTAATCTGCCAAATTTTATCACTTTCAAATCTTTCCATTTGCATTTTTTTAAGAGGCAACAATTCTTTTTTTTTTTTTTTGAGGGAGATTGGTCCTGAGCTAATATCTGTTGCCAGTCTTCCTCCTTTTTTCCATTTTTTTCCCCAAAGCCCCAGTAGATAGTTGTATGTCATAGTTGTAGATCCTTCTAGTTGCTCTATATGGTATGCCGCTTCAGCATGGCTTGATGAGCAGTGTGTAGGTCTGCACCCAGGAGCTGAACCAGCAAACCCCAGGCCACTGAAGCAGAGCACGTGAACTTAACCGCTACGCCACCAAGCCAGCCCCTCTATTTGCATTTTTTTAAGCTTAACTCATTTCATTGTATTTTCTGTAGATTTTTAAATTGCCAATTGTATAGTTTCCTATTAAAATAGAATACCACCTGTATACGAATATGTACACATATACACACAGACGTAAATCACCAAAGACTTTTGTGAAATTTGACAGAAGTAACCTATTTTCAACAACTTTGAAAGTGACCACTCTATATTTTTTTTCTGCTGGCAGATAATCTGATGGAGTATATAGACTAGCCTGCAGTGTATCCTAACTTTCATGTTTTTATTAATCATTTTAGTTGATATGAATCATATCTATTCATTTTGAATGCATAAAATATAATTTACCTTGATATTTTAAGTATTTGATGAGATTCTTTTGCATAATTCAAATAAAATCTGATCTATTGACTTGCTTACTGTGGGAAACATATCTTCTTTGAGGATTATTACCTACATGAATATACTTGAAAGGACTGTTCATTAGGGAGTTGAATATGTTCCATTTTTTTTTCCATTATGTTTCATGATCAGCATTAATAAGTTCCAGAGAGATTACTTAACATCTTTACTTTTCTGACCGCAATTTCTAAAAAACTATACTGAGCACAATATTGTCTTATTTTTTTAAGATATATTAGTTGCTTCTACTGTTATCATCATTATAATTTTCAGCTAGATTCCAATCTCTTAATTAATTAATGCTACGGTACAATTCATATTATTTTTGGTGACATTTAATTTTGATGTTTGACTTTAAGAACTTTGCACAAGTGACCTTTGGAAACATTTTAAATATTATGAAATAGCTATAAGCGGACTTCAAAGTTAAGGAATTTTAAGATGTGCTTGTTAGAGGCATTGTGCGGTGATTCCCACACTTGACTGTGTATTATAATCACCTGGCCCTACCCAGGCCAATTAAATTAGACTTTGGGTTGTTAGTAAAGCTTCCTAGGTGATTCTAATGTGCAGTTGGCTTGAAAACTTTGGGTAATGCCCAGTTCTCAGTCTGGATTCATGTTAGAGACTCCTTGGAAGTTCTTAAAAATACAAGTAGCCAAGGGGCTGGCCTGGTGGCGCACGTGGTTAAGTGCGCGTGCTCTGCTGCGGCAGCCTGGGGTTCGCCGGTTTGGTTCCCGGGCGCTCACCAAGGCACCGCTTGTCAGCCCATCCTATGGCAGGTGTCCCATATAAAGTGGAGGAAGATGGGCATGGATGTTAGCCCAGGGCCAGTCTTCCTCAGCAAAAAGAGGAGGATTGGCAGATGTTAGCTCAGGGCCTATCTTCCTCAAGGAAAAAAAAAAGAAAAAATAGGAGTGGTCAGGCTCTACCCCTGAGAAATTTTTATTTATTTGATCTGAGGTGGAACTCCTGCATCAGGGTGTTATGAAAGCTCCCCAGGTGATTCTAATAAATAACCAGGGTTGAGAACCATTCATCTAATGGAAAAAGAACTAGATTAAAATCAGGAAACTTGTCATCCAGTCCTAATTCTGGGAATTCAGATAAATCACCTAACATATTTGAGCTTCCTATGTAAAATGGAGATATTAATATCAGCTTATACACCTGACAGATGTTACAGTCGAATGAAACTATACTCAGAAGTTCTTTGCACTGAAGTGCTATACAGATGGTAGCAATTAAGGTTTACCACATACAGTAGTCCCCCTTATCCATGGTTTCGCTTTCCGAAATTTCAGTTACCCATGGTCAACTGGGGCTGGTATTAAATGGAAAATTCCAGAAATAAACAATTCATAAGTTTTAAATTGCGGATCATTCTGAGTAGCATGATGAAGTCTTGCACCATCCTGCTCCTGCTCCCTCCTGCCCCGGATGTGAATCATCCCTTTGTCCAGCATTTCCACGCTGTATATGCTACCCTCCTGTTAGTCACTTAGTAGCTGTCTAGGTTATCAGATCCACTGTCGCGGTATTGCAGTGTTTGTGTTCAAGTAACCCTTACTTTACTTAATAATGGCCCCAAAGCACAAGAGTATTTGTGCTGGCAATTCGGATATGCCAAAGAGAATCCATCAAGTGCTTCGTTTAAGTGAAGAGGAAACTTAGTAAGGAAAGATTTAATAAGGACTTAATAAGGAAAGAAAAAATCCTTTACTGAAGTTGCTAAGATCTACAGTAACTTTTATCGCAGTATTTTGTTATAATTGTTCTATTTTATTATTAGTTGTTGTTGTTAATCTTTTACTGTGCCTAATTTATAAATGAAACTTTATCATAGGTATGTATGTATAGGAAAAAACATAGTATATATAGGGTTCTGTACCATCCACAGTTTGACATTCACCAGGGCTCTTGGAACATATGCTCCATGGATAAGGGGAGACTACTGTAATGGCTGCTGTAAAGTGGTGTGTTTAGATTGATACTAAATCCTGTGTAGTTTTTGGCAGAAAGGTGCTACGTCTATCTCAGAGGCAGAAAGAAAATAGAGCTCCTTGGCTATCCCCGAGGTATATCATCCTGATTCTTAAAGTTTGCACTGCATTTTTATTCAGACTAAGCTGATAGTGGCTCTTGGTGGCAGGGGGCAGGAGGTGGAGAAAAAGATGGAGCTGCCTCATCTGGCGATTAAAAAAAAGTGTGAGTTCCTAAAATAGTAAAATCCTTCCTATACCTTCTATACCTTCTATACCTGAATCTATACCTTCACAGAGTCATGGTGGGCAACAGTGGAGCTGTTTGCCTGATTTAACTTTTCAGACTCTTTTTCAGTGCTTTCCTCCTGTATCATTTCTGCCTCTGCTGTCCCTAGTGTTTAAGCTTCACTAACATTTACCCATACACTGAGTGAGCACAGAGGAAAGAGAAAGGGTCACCAAAGATGAATATACTCATTAATGGTGCCCCAGCATGACATAAATCTTGGAGGGGTACGTTTACTATCTGGAGCATTTCCTGCTGTGTTAGTCTAGGTGCAACCTTTCACTGGAGTCATCACGAAGCAAAATTATAAAATTTTCTCAACTATATATTTCGTAGCAAGTTCTTGAGCCTTTTGTTTTGCATGATTCTGCTTTGGCAGTACTTAAAATATCAATTCCTGCTTATCTCCGAAGATGGTGATTAATGTGTAATTGGTTTAGTTTTTCTGAGCAAATCAGCCTGATGATTATACCCTAGTTTTCCAATTTGGAAAGAAGTGGTGAACCTCTGGGACAGAAGAAGATAAGAAATAACATGTCTGGATTTTAGTGTTACTGTCCAGAAGCTCACTTTTCATATTTAAGAAGGAACTGAGCATAACATGTTTATCTTTCCAAAAACTTGAAAAGCAGACTCAACAACCAAAAAAAGTATGCAGTTAATATCAAGAAATTATAGGAAGAAATTAGTTTGCGGAACATTTCATGATTTTTAATTCTTATTAAAGGTATGTTTCCTTGATCCTGACAACCCTATTCATTTCATCCATTCATTCAACTAATACTGAGTACCTACTCTGTTCCAGGTAGTGCCCTGAGTGATGGAAATATACCAGTAAATACACAGGCAGAGTTCTGCCATCATGTAACTTACAGAGAATAGAGACAGGTAAATGAGAGGTTACACAGCAGTGGGATGAGTGTTGTAATATGGAGAGTACAGGTGCTTTTAAAGAGCACTGATGAGGGGTACCTAACCCAGCCGTGGAAGGCCAAGAAAGCCTCCCAAGATGAATTAGCATCTAATCTCAGACCTAGAGAACGAGAGGAGTAGCTAAGTGAAGAGGGAAGCTTGTTCCAAGTAGAGAGAACACCATGTAGAAAGGTCTAGAGGTTGAGGGCATGGTCTAATATGGGGGAATTCCTTGAAAAGGACCTATTTTTTATTTCCCCACAGCTATGAGATCACTAAGGAGAGTAGAGTTTGTGGGGAGTGGTGGGAGTGGTACCACTGATGAAATTCCTACATGCAGCATGAGGAAAAGTGCTATTCCATCTTGACATGGAATGGTGTCAAATTAGTTAGCAGGTGGTACATGACATGGTAGCAACCAGCTGAGAGAGTTTTCAAGGAGGGCCTTACAATTTATCAGTAGGTCTAAATTTTCTGGTTGGAATTCCCTGGATTAGCATTGTAAAGGAAAAACCTCAGTTTTTCCCTTCTGTTGTAGGAAAAAACCTCAGTTCATTCTATCTCCTATGTGTTTCTTCCCTGTGTGTTTCCTTTATTCTCACACTACTACCACACTCACAGAACACTTCACTTCTGACACTCCTGGTCATCAACTATGTGAAGGTTTTTCCCCACACCAAGCAATTCTCTGCAACACCAGCTACATGTGCTACAATTTAAGTCAATTCTAACACTATGTACCTGGAGATAGTGTCAGATCTCACAGATTAAGGGCTCAGTCCCACAAGACTGTTCCCACCACACTTCAGATGCGAATCACAAGTAGGTCCTCAGGTTACCTACAACTTCTGTCTGTTTTGACTGCAAATTGGAGGTTCCCATGACCTTCTCCTCAGGATTGATTAGTTTGCTAGAGTGGCTCACAGAACTCAGGGAAACACTTACTTGCGTTTACTGGTTTATTAAAGAATATGATAAAGGATACAGATGAACAACCAGATGAAGAGATACATAAGGCGAGGTCTGGGAGGGTCCCAAGGGCAGGAGCTTTTGTCCCTGTGGAGTTGCAGTGTGTCACCCTCCTGGTATGGGTGTGTTTGCCAACCTGGAAGCTCTCCAAACCCTATACTACTGTATTGGGATTTTTATGGAGGCTTCATCACGTAAGCATGATGGATCATTAACTCTGTTTTCAGCCCTTCTCCCTTCTCAAGAGACCGGCGGGGGGCGGGGTGGTGGTGGTGGGGGGTGGGTCCGGTGAGGCTGAAAATTCCAAGCTTCTAATCATGGCTTCGTCTTTCTGGTGTCCAGCTCCCATCCAAGAGTCATCCAGGAGCCCACCCAGAGTTGTCTCATTAGAACAAAAGACACTTCTATCACCCAGAAAATTACAGGAGTTTGAAGAGCCCTGTGTCAGGAACCGAGGTCCAAGACCAAATGTTAGAACAAGAGGTGCTCTTACTTTTCTTATCACGTAGGAAAATTACAAGGGTTTCAGGAGCTCTGTGCCAGGAGCCGGGGGCAAAGACCAATATATATATTTTTATTATCTCACAAGCATATATTTAATGCTTCTCAAGTTGAAATATTAAAATTTATACCTTATCATGATAAATTGACACACTCTCATGTATTTCTTAGCTAATGGTCTTCTGGAGCATGTTTAGTCTGAAGAATCAAGCATTAAAATATCTTCATTGTTAATGCAGCTAACTTTTAAAACAATCTTATTCTGACTTTAAATTAATACCTTCAAATTTGAGGAAAATGTATAGTATGCCATGGTCATCTTGAACACTGTCTCTGGAGGCGGACTGCCTGCTTTTGAATCCCAGCTTTAACCATTAGTGTGTGATCTTGGACAAGTTAATGAAGCTTCAGCAGTGTGCTTCAGTTTCTACATCTCTCACAATTAAACTGAATCATACATGTAGTTCTAAAAACAATTATTGGCATATATTAAGTGCTGAATAAATGTTAGTAGCTAATATCATCATCATCATCATCTTCTCTAGTTTTAGTTCATCAATTGGAATTGAGTCAAGTTCCAGTTTTCCAAAGACTTCAAGACTGCTCTTACTCAAGTTATTCCTGCACACCTGACTGCCTGTTGCATTTTTCTGCAAGGAGGTTGTCCCTACAACATAACTTAGTGCACTGTACCAAGTAGTGCTCCATTCTCTAACCTTTGCATGTGACTTGCCTCCCCAATTATATTGATTTTTTAAAAATAGATATATTTCTTTTAAATCTTCAGAACACCTCTGTGCCATGCTGAATACACAGTTGGTGCTCTGTAAATATTTATTGAATTTAGAGTAATGTGTTGTGAGATTTTTAAAGGTCATTTTTATTTTTTTAAAAAGGGGTGGGTACAAGAACTCTTAACAACAGAGCTCCTGTACCTTCTGGCTTCTGGGTGAATTGGGTCAGTGGTCAAACTTTAGCAGGAGATTAGAGGAAGGAGAGGATCAAGATCAGCTGTTAGAAATTGGTGTAAGTCCTTCGTCATTATGACAGGCATCAGAACGCCCTCCCTGCTTACCCGCCCCCCTCCCCACGCAGCCTGGAACTGATAACTGTAGCTGGAAAATAATGTAACTCAAGGCTCATCATGACTTAAGGGGATTTGAGAACAGCAGAAGGGTGAATGCCAATGTCCATTGCCAATAGAGCATCTTTATGGGAACTAACTAACTAGCTCCTTTATGACCCAGGGGTGGTGTGTTATGTTTATATTTTTCTCTCTTATCCTAGCCTGGGAGTCCCTTGGTGTAGGGATGACTTATACATCCTTGTAAACATACAAATGCTTGTATGTACTAAGCAGTCCTCAGAATGCCTGGCACACAGATTTGATGAATACTTATCAAAACCGCTAATTTGATTTATTTCTCTTGTTTTACCTGCCTTGTTTCTGAAAGGTTTATTTAATTCGGATGCCACTAACCTCTAAGAATTCTTCCCAGAGTCACTCATAATTAAGGACTCAGACTTTGTAGATATATCTCTGTTCAGTACTTCATTTATAAAAACAAATGCAAGGTAAGCAAAGATTAAAAAAAAATCACCCCACAACTAGCCAGATGCATTCGTATGTTAAATTTATTTCTCCTCCCCCCTCGTTCTTGAACTGTCTTCTTCACCTCTCTACTGATGAAAAAACTAACAAATGAATCTATAGTAAAACTGGAAAATATATAATAAAACTGGAGGAAAGGGAAGATGGGAATCATCCAAGTTTTGTTATATTTTATGTTATATTAGTGAATCAGTAGTTGATATCAGGGAGGGACTTAGCCGTAAGGGTTTTAAAACACTTAAATGAATTTGTATACAGGCTGCTGTGAAGGGACCTGAAATCTTTTTTAAGCTGCTGCTTGATTTAGTGCTGCAATCCTGACCTCTAGTGGGCATCCAGAAACAAAAACCAAAACCCTAAACATCACATTGTTTTTACTGGTTACTCCGTCAAACTCTATTATTTAGTCCTCCTAAAGATTGAACGTTTCAAGATATTACAATATGAGCAGCAGAATAAAGTAAAATACTTTTTGGCTAATGTGTTAAAATATTCTTGCTATAGGGCTTATATTTAAGAGCAGCCAGTATATACTTCTTTATATTTGCATGGTAATTATCTGTTGCTTTCTTCTTTCTGTGGAAAAATGCATTACTTTACAGATCACAGAAGTAAGAAATTTATCAAAGAGAGGCCAAAGGGATTCTCTTCTGTTACCTGCTGTGTATAAGAAGCTACACCAAACCTGAGTGGCTTTAAAACAATGATTTTGGAGTGAGACATATTAATATTATGTAGCCTCCTGATATGATGCATTGACACACCATCGCTTCTCTGGTATTTGTGCCAAGAATACATAATCTGAATTTAATCATAAGGAAACATCAGACAAAGCAAATTGAGGGACATTCTACAAAATAACTGGCGAATACTCTTCAGAAGTGTCAAGTTCATGAAAGACAAAGACTGAAAACTGTCCCAGAGGAACCAAAACTAAGGAGACATGACAACTAAATTCAATGTATGATCCAGGATTAGATCCTGGACAAGAAAAAGGACATTTGACAAAATTTGAATACTACTTCCTTGGTTTTGATAGTTGTACTGTGGTTATGTAAGATGTTAATATTTGATGAAGCCAGGTGAAGGGTATGCAGAAACTCTTGGTACTATATTTGCAAATTTTTTATAAATCTGAAATGGTTTCAAAATGAAAGCTTTTTAAAAATTAAAAACAGCCATTTATTTTGTTCACAATTTCATGTCAGGAATTTGGGGAGGATTCAGCTGTGTGGTTCATCTCTGGTCCACGTGGCGTCAGCTGGGGCATCTGAGGCTGGAGGATTCCCTCTCAAGATGACTTCCTCACTCACATATCTGGCACCTAGGCGATCCTTGGCCTCTCTTTCTTACAGATGGCATCTCGTCCTGCAGGCCCTTTCCTTTTTGTTTGGCTTCTTAGAGCATGGGGGTCTAAGTGTAATTGTACTTCTTACATGGTGGCTGGCTTCCAAGAGGGAGTGCTCCAAGAGATGGGGCATGGAAGCTGTCAGTCTCGTAAGATCTGGGCCTGGCATATTGGCGTAGCTTCACTTCTGTTGATCAAGGTAGTAGCAGAGTCTTCCCCGATTCTGGAGGAGAGGACAGAGACCTCACCTCTCAATGGGAGAAGTGTCGAAAAACTATAACTATTGTTAATTCATCACAGATATATAACCAGAATCTCTCTGAATTTGCGGTAGAGGTGGAATTAGTGAAAAATGCATGGATTTTTTTTTCTGACAGAAGTAAGTTCTAGTTCTGGCTTGACCATTTACTAACAGCATGATGTCTCTGAGCCTCAGTTTCCTCATCTCTAAAATGATGGCAGTAACACATATGCCATAGAGTTGTTGAGAGGATTAAGTGGAAATATATATATATATATATGTATATATATATATGTATAAATAAAAGACTGTATATGGTAGGCAACCTAATAATAACTGCTAGCATTTATGGAATACTTAGCAAGTGCTCAATTCATTTGATATGATTTTTTTTTTTTTGGTGAGGAAGATTTGCTCTGAGCTAACATCTATTGCCAATCTTCCTCTTTTTTGCTTGAGCTAACATCTGTGCCAGTCATCCTCTATGTTGTATGTTGGTTGCCGCCACAGCATGGCTTGATGAGTGGTGTATGTCTGCACCTGGGATCTGAACCCGTGAACCCCAGGCCGCCGAAGTGGAGTGTGCTGGACTTAACCGCTACACCACGGGCCCAGTCCCTTGATATGTTTTTTATATGCTATCTCATTTAGTTGTTACTCCGTCCTGGGGTGATATGTCCCATGTTGGATGGGTCAGAAAGGGCTGCATTCATTTCCTCCAGCTTTAGGTCTGTGAGCCTGCTCCATTTCCTTTGGCCACTTCTGTTTTGATAATTTCTCACTGCTTTGTTGTTAGGCTTTCCATTTCCACATACTGTTTATTTCTCTTTTATTTTGATTCCAAAGGCCCCAGGTGCTGATGCACATTTGGCACTTTTTGACACTATGTTTTCAGCATTTGTTCTCAGTGCTGTCAGTGTAGTTTCTGACAGCTTCTCATGCAATCTGTCAGCTCCCTCTGAGCCCACGATTGCCTGCTCATCAGAGCCAAAACGTTCACTGTCTTTGTTTCAGTGAGTGCTCTGCTGTCAGCCTTCCTTTATGCAAGATTGTGGGTGCTCAATTGTTGACCTACCCAGGAACACGATGATCTACACTTTGGAGCAATTATTTAATTTGGGGCAATTACTCGTAGGTGTTCTGTAACGTGGAGATTTTTCCAGGCTGTGACTGAATTTTGAAACAGCAGCTTTGTAATCAGTTAAGGAACCACTTCTTCGTTCATGTGAGGCTAATCCCAATCTGTTGTCACTGGAGGAAGGTGGTGACCCTTTCTTTCCACAGCAAGCTGAGTTTCTATTGCCTCACATTCTACAAGCAGTCAGCTACTTTTTGGGAGACAAATAATAAAATTTGGTTTTGGTAGAAGTCACCTATTTGTTATCTTTTTACTCTCTGCTCTCAAAATTTACTTGCCTTTAAGTAGAAGGAATCACTTTAATCTTTTAGGATTTAGAGGATACATTAAATAATACCAACTAAGGGATTTATTCATTCATTCACTTAGTCATTGAACCATCTTCTCTAACTTAGGGGTTAAGAGTATGACTTCTAGAGTTACACTGCTTAGGTTAAAATCCACTTACTAGCTGTATGACCTTGAGAAATTTACTTTGACTTCTCGAAGTCTTAATTTCCTGTGTGTAAAATGGAATTTAGGGTTGTGGTGGGATTAAATAAGGACACATTTTCAATGTGATTAATTCAGATCTTGGCACATGGAAAATATTCAGTGGATGTTGGCTCATATTTATTATCTTACACTTGGAGTTAGACCTTTTACTATAAATAATAAGTAGCCATAACAATATATTTACTTGTTATTTTTATTCATGATAATTCTCCAAATGTTTTAACCCTTTGAGCCCCATTAGGAACCCTTATTTACCCCTGAGAAACAAATTGCTACAGATCACATATTCCTGAAAAGGGGAGGCATGTTGAAAATGTGTAACACCTTTTTCTTTTAAAAATGTATTTCAAAAAATAAATTTCAGTTCAGTTAGAGGTTGGATCATGTAAAAGTAGGTGAACAATAAAATAACAGTGGGGGAATGTAGTTCATGGTGGCTTAGAAGAGTGAAGGTTTGCTTATAATTTGCTTCTTCATTGGCTAGGAGGCTGAGGACCAAAGCTTGCATTGACATTATCGTCTTATAACCAACTGATTTCAGTGCCCCACTTTTAAACTGACCAAATGCTGGCCTGTGGAAGGTTCCTGTAATTTAATGATACATCTAATTCTATTCCTAAATGAGAATAAGTCTTATTTAAAAGAAAAAAAATTTAATATTTAAAAATATTCAACTAAGGTTGCCTTCAATACTCTCCTCTTAGGAAGTCAGGATACATTTTGTAGTGAAATAAGGAACTTGGTGTAGAATAGCAAGTTTTTCCTGATTTCCAGCAACTCAGAGGTCTGACAGTGTCTTTGTTTACAAAGTCTGGTCACACTATTCTACCTTAGTTTAAGGCTTATGAAGTCTTTACTTTTCTCGATTTTTATGGATAATACCTAGAGAGTCATATAAGCAGATGCAGTAATACCTTATTATTCTGAACTTGTTTAAAGAGTTTACATATATAAATTTTTTCTGGTAACTGAGGTTACCTCTTTACCTTCACAAGCTTTAAAAAAATTATCTACTTTTTATTTAAAATATATACTATGCTCCCTTCTTAAGAACAGTATTTTGAACATAATGTAAGCATTCATTAACGCTGCTGGATTATTATTATGAACTAATATTAAATATTGAAGGAATATTAGCTGCACTAAATGGGCCCAGATAGCTATAGATTTTATAGTTCTTTTTGAAATGTCTCTTCTATTTCTGTTAGATCTAATATTTTAATTCTGACAACTGTCTCCTAACTCCATCTAGCACACACTTTATCTTTTAGTTTGCTACTTCTGATATCTGTAAACTATAAAATCATATCACCAAACTAATTTGAAGTGTATATGAAATAAAAATTTGAATAAATTTTTCTTTTGGTGTTAGAGCCATTTTGGCTACTTAGAGATCTTTAATTTTTTTTTGAATTTCTAAGTTCTTGTTTGTGTTTTTCGTAGCTCAGTTGTCCAGTAGTTTCACTTTGAGATAATTGAAGAAAAGGGTTTCTTACTGTAATTTGATGATGCTTCTGTAAATTGGTCTAGTTGGGTCCATAGGGAAAAGAATAAATCCCAGAAGATCTGGGATAGCTAGTATATAGTTCAATCATTCGTTCATCAAATAAGCACTTACTGTGTACGTTACACCAGCACTGTGTGGTGAAAATGCCGTTAAATTAGATATTGGGAGGCTTGAGGGATGATTCTACTAAATAGAATCTGCTACTAAATACATATATAACCTTAGGCTAGTCAAAATCATATTCTGGAAAAATGGGAATCATAATACAGGTTGTTATGAGAATCAGTGAGATTTCACCATTCCTGTGAAAGCAAGGAGGTGAGGGGAATGTTTGGCAGAGAGGTTGAGAATATAGCAGAGTTGGTTGAACATGGAATGGAGTTTCCAGAGTACCCTGAAGGGATTTGAGAAGGAGAGAAGGAGTGGGAGACTGGCTTAGGAGAAAGGACCAGAACATTATGAGGATTAGAGAACTAGAGACAAGAGGAGCTTTCGTTTTGAGCAGTGACTAGAAAAACAAGAACAGAGACATGGTGGATTAGTCTTGATGGCAGGTTGATAAGCACTCAGGTTGTGAGAATTCACTACTGCCTAGCAGTTGTGATGTGGGGGTGGAGGGAGTGTGGAGCAGGTCTTTTTTCTTTTGGTCTGCAAGTTTTGGCGGCAGTGGGCAGCAGCTAGGGGGTGAGGACCCAAATTTAGATTAGGAGAGCAAATTTTGCTTAATTATAACCCAAGTGTTTTTTATCTACAGTAGTTTTCTTTCTTTTTTCTAATTGGTAAATAGTGATCAAAAACAATCTAGGATCATTGCTTGGTGTGGTGATGAGCTGTGTCAATTTGTTTTTCTCCTGGCCTGATTATACTTACTTCCTACTGCTTTTGGTTTCTTAAAGAATTAACCAAAATCTCCAACCAAATATTTTGTGTTTATCATTCATCCCTTTCACCATTACATCATATTTTTGGTGGCTGAATGTGAAAGATTACATTAGCAAATTATAACAGCAGTGTGCTCTAAGTTCCTAGTCCTGATTCTCGCTTCTGATTTTGAAGACAGAAAGTGCTTGGTTTGTTAGGAGTTCTTTGCATAATATATCTGATACAGCTCCATATACAAAAGGAAGATAGATGATATTTGTGACCAAGAGGAAGAGGGCACGTCAAATAGACCCTGGACTTATGGGAGATGTCAACTCATACTTGAAAGATCTCTCTTCTCATGTATGATGACTTGCATGGCAAGGAAACAGCATATTCCATGGCAACTTTGTTTCTGATTGTGTTGTCTTGAGCATTTAAGATTCGCTATCTCTTGAATTTAATATCTCAACATCTCTTCAGTCATTGGGCTGAACTCAGTGTTCAGAATTCAGCTCCAGCATGGCTTCTTAACAAGCTATTTAATTTGTTTATTCCTAAAGAAATATTACTCTTGTTTTTAGTGAAGAAAGGAAAGGAAAGTTGTGCAGATGGCCCCTAATTACCACCTCTGGTTGTACAAATACTACTTGAAAGCAAGCGCTAAAACAAACAACAAAACAATAAGAACAGTAGTGGAAATCCAGTGTGATGCTTACAGCTTTCCTCATGCAGTCTGTCCCAGTTATCAGCAACACTATTTGTGGTTTGTTTTGTTTATCCACCACTAGCAGTTTAACCACATCACCCAGATGTACAGACTAGGAATTTCAATTAATAATTTTAGACTTTATATCACTGCCATCTTGATTAAGGAACTTGACTTTCACAAGCCTTAGACCCATGCAAATAATCCAGAAATAGATTGAAGGAAAATAACTTATTCTGAAAACAGTAATTTTATGTGAACATTGATCAAATAGCACCAATTTGCCTCTCAGAGAAGGAAAATACCTTTTAAAAAATTTCATGGTCTGGCCCCATGGCCTAGTGGTTAAGTTCAGTGTGCTCCGCTTCGGTGGCCCAGGTTTGGTTCCCATGCACGGACCTATATCACTTGTTGGCGGCTATGCTGTGGCCATACAAAATAGAGGAAGTTTGGCACAGATGTTCAGATGTTAGCTCAGGGCGAATCTTCCTCAAGCAAAAAGAGGAAGATTGGCAATAGATGTTAGTTCAGGGCAAATCTTCCTCAGCTAAAAAAAAAAAATTCCATGATTTTATTATTATTTTATGTGAAGATGAAAGCAATTAGAGATTTTATTAAAGATGTATGGCAATTTTGGGAAAATAGTAAAATAGTGATACATGTGGCAGTATTGATTTTGACCCTCTTTTTCTATTTCAGGGTTTGAACATAATCTTTCATGTAGCCTTGGCTCTCCTCAAGGTAAGTCTGTTTTTATCTTTAAGTTACCAAACTATCTTACCACTCTGCCCTTGGTGCTGGACGTAAGTCAATTTACAGCCTTTGACTCATTCTGGATTCTTGAACACAAAAAAAGATTTCTCTGAGGAACTCTGATCCTTTCCCTTCTTCCCATCTTTTTTTGTTGTTTTTTAGAGTTTATTTCTTTATTTTTTTATAATCCATTTAATCTTGCTATCATAGCACTCCTTCCAGTAACATCTAAAGATGTTTTCATTCATACGAGTAGGATGATATAAAAGTTAAAACCTGTTTTCTGTCAAAATGATGCCAGCTTTTTCCTTAAAATGCTTCTTAACCATAATAACATCCCTGGAGGTACCTAAACATATAATTGAATTATTAGAGAGCTTCTGTAATATACTGACTGAAAAAGAAACTGCTACATTTCAATTTGCAGTTCTTTCTCTGATAGCTAGAAATTTATAAGACACTTTAGAATTCAATTATAATTACCTTGTTGGATTTTATATCAACATATCAATGCAGCTTTAGCAATGTGGTAACAACAAGACATTTGCTGCAGAGTTGGTGAAAATAACCCAGTAGGTTTTTGTCCTTCGGTCAAAGGTAACATTCTGTTATTTAAGGCAATAATTGCCTGTTTATAAAAAGATACAGGCTCACCCTTTTCCCATTAAAACACAGTGGTTAAAATTGCAGATACCTGACTCAGACAGATTTGGTTCTAATTTCAGCTGTAGTGTATGAGCTTGGGCAGATTACTCTAAGTGCTCAGACCCTGAGTTTTGAGATAATAATAGAAACTAATTTGGGGGATTGTTGTAAGAATTAAATAAGATGATACATAAAAATCCTTAACATAGTATCTAGACTATTTTATTGCCCAATAAATGTAAGCTGCTGTTATTGGGATTACTGTTGTATTTATAAGGTAACTCAGAATTTGTTTCTAGATTCCCATCGTTCTTCCAAATTTCCCAAAAGATGATAACTTGATATCCTCAGAGAGCGTCTTGATATTTTAGGAGAGTTTCCATACTTAACCATGAAATACCTTGATCCGAAACAAAGGCATGAATACTATAAGCCCTATGCAACTCAGGAAGTGGGTTACTGCTCCTCATCTCGTGTTCTGTTAAACATTTGTTTTGTGTGAAGTTCATAAAAAGTACTTTAAATTTTTCATTAAATAATTTTGAGTTTAGATATGAACAATTCTTACGCCAAAGTTATTTTAGAAGTTAGGAAGATATTTAAAATATTTTCATTAAAATAACACAAACATATTTGCATGTATCTTTTAGTGAAGTCATGGATTTCTACTTCTAATTGTTTTTCTTGTCATTAAAACAAATCAAAACCTAAAACTTTCTAAGATGTTTTCTGTATGGGGCTGGGATAAGACTTTTAGAATGCCTAAGCTGTGAAAGTATTATGTAATTCAGACTAAAAACAATATTAAACCATAAAGTAAGTGTAAGGAAGTCCAACAAAGTCCCAATTTTTCCTATCATGTCTAATTTTTTTAAGTCTCAGATATTACATCTTTCCCAAATGCCTTTCCTCCTTTTTTTTGATGACCTTTCTTTACTGGTGCTCTCAGCATATGCTTAGTCTGTCTTTTGGGGGTAACCCAGGACTTCCCCTCTGGATATCAGACCTATATTCTGTGATAGCCTAATACTGTATCCATCTGGTAAATTATCTTCCTGATTGACCTGATTTTTGGGCTTGATTATATAATTTTCATTTATTTTTGGCCATGTTAACCCAGACATGGCCTGTGCAGAGGACATTCTCTGGCCACTGGGCAGAAATGCTTTTGTATGTTCTCTACCAATACATGGACTCTCATCTAATATCATCTTGGAGAATTTGACTAGTTAGGAAAGATAATAAGGAGAGCTTTCTCACTATTGTTGGCCTATATTTATATCCCTTTCTTGTATGAATCCTGGAGGTGACCCCACATAGAGACAGTATGTATAGGATGAATTGAAGTATGCTTAATTGATCTGATTGCCCCCATCTGGAAAAAGAATACTCCAAACACATATGACAATGACTGACCTTTAGCTTCTAATCTAATATGCCAGATAAAAGAATATATATATGTTCATATAAAAATAACAAACTTAGGGGGGGCCAGCCTGGTAGCACAGCGGTTAAGTGTGAGCACTCTGCTTTGGCGGCCCGGGGTTTGCAGGTTTGGATCTTGAGTGCGCACCGACACACTGCTTGTCAAGCTATGCTGTGGCAGCGTCCCATATAAAGTAGAGGAAGATGGGCATGGATGTTAGCCCAGGGCCAATCTTCCTCAGCCAAAAAAAAAAAAAAAAAACAGGAGGATTAGCTCAGGGCTGGTCTTCCTCACACACACACACACACACACACACACACACAAATAACAAACTTAGGGATAGTTCAAAGTGCTTATGAACCCAGCCTTACTAATTTTCCATATAGCTATAAAAGGGCTTTATTTTATTTATTTATTTTTTATTGCGGTAACATTGGTTTATAACATTATATAAATTTCAGGTGTACATCATTATACTGCTATTTCCACATAGATTACATCATGTCCACCACCCAAAGGCTAGTTACAGTTCATCATCACACACATGTGCCTAATAATCATCACTTTCACCTTCCTCTCTCCTCCCTTTCCCTCTGGTAACCACCAATCCAATCTCTGTCTCTATGTGTTTGTTTGTTGTTGTTTTTATCTTCTACTAATGAGTGAGATCATACGGTATTTGACCTTCTCCCTCTGACTTATTTCGCTTAGCATAATACCCTCAAATGTCCATCCATGTTGTCACAAATGGCTGGATTTCATCGTTTCTTATGGCTGAGTAGTATTCCATTGTGTATATATACCACAGCTTCTTTATCCATTTGTTCCTTGATGGGCACTTAGATTGCTTCCAAGTCTTGGCTATTGTGAATAACGCTGCAATGAACACAGGGGTGCATGTATCGTTACGCTTGTGTGTTTTCATGTTCTTTGGATAAATACCCAATAGTGGAATAGCTAGATTGTATGGTAGTTCTATTCTTAATTTTTTGAAGAATCTCCATTCTGTTTTCCGTAGTGGCTGCACCAGTTTGCACTCCCACCAGCAGTGTATGAGAGTTCCCTTCTCTCCACATCCTCTCCAACAGTTGTTTCCTGTCTTGTTAATTATAGCCATTCTGACGGGAGTGAGGTGATATCTCATTGTAGTTTTGATTTGCGTTTCCCTGATAGTGATGTTGAACATTTACATGTGCCTGTTGGCCGTCTGTATATCTTCTTTGGAGAAATGTCAGTTCAGCTCTTTTGCCCATTTTTTAATTGGGTTGTTAGTTTTTTTGTTGTTGAGATATATGAGTTCTTTATATATTTTGGAGATTAACCCCTTATCAGATATATGGTTTGAAAATATCTTCTCCCAATTGTTAGGTTGTCTTTTCGTTTTGTTGATGGTTTCCTTTGCTGTGCAGAAGCTTTTTAGTTTGATATAGTCCCATTTGTTTATTTTTCTATTGTTTCCCTTGCCCGGTCAGACATGGTACTTGAAACTATGTTGCTAAGATAAAGGGACTTTAGATTTCTCTGTATTAGAGGTATTTCTTGTGATGAGGGGAATCAGAAAGGGAAGTAACATTTCTTGAGCACTTACTCTGTCCTAAGTGCTAGCATAGTTTATCTCATTAGCACACATTAGATGTCTAGATGTTATTTGTAGGAGAATCATAAATTGTGTTGGTCAGAGAAAATCATCTAATTCTCTCCCCCAGTTGATAATTGAGGGAGCCAACGCCCCCAGATTGCCTAAAGTCTTTTGGCTTTAGTATTGGCAAAGCTGGATTTATAATTTTTTTTTTTTTTGGAGGAAGATTGGCCCTGCGCTAATGTCTGTTGCCAATCTTCCTCTTTTTCTTTTTTCTCCCCAGGGCCCCAATACATAGTTGTGTATCATAGCTGTAGAGTTGTAGCTCTTCTATATGGGACACTGGTTCAGTATGGCTTGATGAACGGTGAGTAGGTCTGTGCCTAGGATCCGAACCAGTGAACCCCGGGCTGCTGAAGTGGAGTGTGCGAACTTAACTGCTATGCCACCAGGCTGGCCCCTGGATTTTTTTTTTTAAACAACATAGATATAGGTGAATTTCTCTGTTGCTCAGTATGGTTTAAAGATACCTACTTTCTGAATGGGGCTACTTTCTTTGAGGTTAGAAATAGTCTATCAGGTAGCTAGAAAGCTATTGAGCTAAAAGAATGATTCAGTATAGTAGGTAACGTTATCAAATCATTTAGGATGGTGGTGGTGTCTGCTAGGTAAGTTAAATATATTTCCAAAAATCTAATTCATTTATTATATGAAACATTGAGTAGTCATAGCATAGTACATTATAAAAGATTGGAGATGGTCAGTCAGAATTAATCTTAGCCACTTCATATTGGCAGAGGAAAAAAATTTTTTTTATTCGTTTCGGCTTTCCACCCAGGAATTAATCTTTTGACTTTTTTTTTTTGAGGAAGGTTGGCCCTGCGCTAACATCTGTTGCCAGTCTTCCTCTTTTTTCTCCCCAAAGCCCCAGTACACAGTTGTATATCATAGTTGTAGAGCTGTAGCTCTTCTATGTGGGACGCCACCTCAGCATGGCTTGATGAGTAGTGAGTAAGTCTGTGCCCAGGATCTGAACCAACAAACCCCAGGCTGCTGAAGCAGAATGCACGAACTTAACCACTACGCCACTGGGCCGGCCCCTGGCAGAGAAAATTTCTGATCAGGATAGGTTCTTTGCTTTCAGACAGTGGTTAAAAGTAAATTACAGGGCCAGGCCCATGGCTTAGCAGTTAGGTGCGCGCGCTCTGCTACTGGCGGCCCGGGTTCAGATCCCGGGCGTGCACTGATGCACCGCTTCTCTGGCCATGCTGAGGCCGCGTCCCACATACAGCAACTAGAAGGATGTGCAACTATGACATACAACTATCTACTGGGGCTCTGGGGAAAAAAAGAAAAAAGGAGGATTGGCAATAGATGTTAGCTCAGAGCCGGTCTTCCTCAGCAAAAAAAAAAAAAAAAAGTAAATTACAGAATGTTTTTCTCCTCCCTGCCGCCCCCCCACAAACTCATTTTGTGTCTTATGTGAGCATATAAACATTACGGAGATAAAGGGATACTCATAATCCACCCCTAGAGGTAACCATAATAAAAATTGAGTATAAAATCTTCTTCCCATGCTTTAGTCTATGAATATGTAAGCAAACATTACCTACCCACATACATACGTATGTATATGTACTCTTTTATTCATTTATTTTTTTTTGGTGAGGAAGATTGGCCCTGAGCTAACATCTCTTATCAGTCTTCCTCTTTTTGCTTGAGGAAAATTGTCACTGAGCTAACATCTGTGCCAATCTTTCTCCACTTTGTATGTGTGACACTGCCACAGCATGACTTGATAAGTGATGTGTAGGTCCACGCCCAGGATCCAAACCTATGAACCCAGGCTGCCGAAGTGGAGTGCGCAAACTTAACCACTGCACCACCAGTCCGGCCCCTGTACATATATTTTTTAATATGTTTTTGTGGATTTCAGATAAGAAGATGGGGAGGTAGGAGATAAATTCAGAAGAACAGTGTACAAGGATGAACATATATTTATTTTCTTCTAAAACATGCTATTGAGCAAGACTCTTTTTCATTTAATAATATATTATGAATATCTTTCAATGTCACTACATGCATGTAGTGGCTAAGATCATAGATGCTGGAGCAAGACTGCTTGAGTTCAAATCCCATCTCCCACAATTTATCCAGCGATCTTAGGTAAATTACCGTTTTCCCATCTTTAAAATGGGGATATTGGTAAAACCTATCTCATAGGATTGTGATTAGGGTTTAATGAGTTAATATATGATTGGTGCCTGGAACTTAGTAAGTACTACAGTTCACCAATCACAATTATTATTACACATAGAACTTCTCTAGCCTTTTTAATGACTGCTTAGTATCCTATTTTATGTATCATAATTTATTTAGCCAATTTTATATTTAATTTTTATGGACATTTAAGTTGTTTCCAGACTTTCCTATTAAACAATACTGTAACAAGCATTCTTAAGCTTCCTTCTTTGCATGCTTATCTAATAATAACTTTAGGATAAATTTCTATGAATGTAATGGCTGGGTCAAACTGTAATCACATTTTAATTTTTGACACATATTACAAAATTGCTTTCTACTAGCAATATGAGAGTGCATTTACCCCATACTCTTGAAGAAGGAGAATTTCTAAATATGCACCTTTATGAACACTGAAAGCAAGCTGTAAAACAAAGCAGCTTAAAAAGTAATTATTATAATAATTTGTTTCATTGTAAACAAACAAAACTCTTCAGAAAGTTTTGAAGAGTCCAAAGTTATGTTCTTCTGTTTGTGAACATCTGGTTTTTTTGGGGGGAAGCCAGTTGATTCTGGCTAAATTTTGGGAGAGTGAGCCTTAGCTTGGAGGAACTTTGTATATTATGTAGAAATTTTGGCTTTTCAACCCTCTCCACTGTGATGTTTTTCCTTACCATTCTATTGAAGCTTTTTTGATAACCATTCTATTGAAGCTTTTTTGATGAAGTCACTAATAAAATCTAGTGGACATCTTTCCATTTTTATCTTACTTGATCTCTCAACAGTTATCAAAACAGCATAATGATATAACACTTTTTTCTTTTCTTCTTCTTTGAAACATTCTCTCTTATTTTTCATCTCCCTCTCTGCTTCTTCTCATTTCCCTTTGCTCACTCCTTTTTTCCCCTTGTCATTGACTTGGAGTTCCACAGAGCTCCAGCCTCTAGGAACTCACTTGATGCTTCTCCCTTGCTGATCTTGTTCATTCCCCTGGTTTCATCTATAAATGTTCACTCTCATCTTTATATTTAGCCCAGATCCAAAAATTTGGCTGTGGACTTAACGTGCCTGCTTAGATGTTTCAGAGGCACATCAAATCCAAAAGTCAGAACTGAACTCATGTGCCCTCCCATACCTCCTCCTCCTCCAGTGACCTTCACATCGGTAAAGGCACAACCCAGCTGCTCAAACTAGAACCTAGACATTATCCTTACCTCTCTTCTCTTCTTAGTCCCCAACCTCTACTAAGTCACCAACTCCTGTGGTATCTACTTCTTGAGAATTTTTAGAATCTTCCCACTTTGATAGTTTAGGCTCCTCTCTAACCTGGACTGTTGAAGTGACCTGTTTCAGTAACAGCTATTGAACACCTACCAAGTGCTGGGCACTTTTCTAGCCATTGGAGATAAAGAGCTGATGAGGAGAGACCTGCTTTCGTGGAGCTTGCGTTCTGATGAAGGAAAGACAGTAATTAAACAAGCATAATTATTTTAGCACATACTGAGGTTTATGAAGGAGAATGATGTTGGTGCAGAGTGGAGAAGGGAGCTCCCTTCTTTGGATTAGATTATCAATGAAAGTGCTCTGAGGGATGATATTTGAGGTGAAAATTGAATGAAAAGAAGTAGCCAGCCGTGCCAAAATCTGGTGAATGAGCCTTCTAGGCAGAAGAAACAAGTGTAAAGACCTTAAAGATGGTTTTTATAAGCTTAAAAAAGAAAGAAGGCCTGTGTCTGGGGTGTGACAGGTAAGAGAAGTTGGCGGCTTGGATTTGGATGTTAGCAGTGGAGCTGAGAGAAGTGGATGACTTCTCTTCCTCCATCTACTCGTGACCATTGTCCAGTCCATTCCCACATTGCCACCAGAGTTGTCTTCTTAAAACAGATTTTATTATTCACTATTCAACAAATATTTACTGAACACCTATTCAGAGACAGACACTATTCTATGTGCTTGAGTAGATCAGTAAACTAACATAGCAAAAACACTTGCCTCCATAAAGCCTATGTTCTAGCAGTAGACAGGTAATAAACAATAAACCTAACAAATCTGTAAATATAATGTATGATAAGTAATAGTGCTATGGGAAAAAGGAAGAGTACAGCAGGGAAAAGGGAGTTGTGGGTAGGATTTGCAGTGTTAAATAGAGTAGTCAGGGTAGGCCCCATTAAGAAGGTGAGACCTGGACAAAGACTTGAAAGCAGTGAGGGAGTGAGCAGTGCTGATATGCAGGAGAATGGCGTTCCAGGTAGATGGAAGAGCCATGTAAAGGCTCTATGCTGGGAGTGTGACTGGAGCAAGTGAGTAAGGAAGAGCAGTAGGAGATGGGTCAGAGAAGTAACTTACCTCCTACTTAAGACTCTCCAATGGCCTTCCATTGCTCTTGGGATAAAGTTCACAATTTTTAACATGGCCCACAAGGTTTTTATGATCTGGCCCAGCATACTTCTCCATCCTCATCTCCTTCTTTCTTCCCTCTCGTTATACTCTCTCAATTAAATCATAATAATCGACCATCTCCATAACCCTAGGGCAGGAATCGCTCCCACACCAAGGGAGTAAATAGGAGACAATTAAAGCAGTGAGGGTTCTGATTTCTCCACATCCTTGTCAACACTTGTTATTGTCTACCCTTTTGATTATAGCCACTCTAGTGGGCATGAAGCAGTATCTCATTGTGATTTGATTGGCATTTCCCTGATGGCTAATGATGTGTAGCATCTTTTTATGTGCTCATTGGCCATTTGTATATCTTCTTTGGAGAAACATCTGTTCAGATCTTTTGCCCACTTTTGAATTGGGTTATCTTTCTTTTTATTGTTGAGCTGCAAGAGTTCTTTATGTATTCTGGATATTTTCTCCCATTCGGTGGATTGTCTTTTCATTTTCTTGATAATGTCCTTTGAAACACAAAAGTTTTTAATTTTGGTAAAGTCTAGTTAATCTACTTTTTTCTTTGTTACTTGTGCTTTTGGTGTCATATCTAAGAAACTATTTCCTAATATAAAGTCACAAAGATTTCTTCTTCTAAGGGTGTTATATTTGTAGCTGTTACATTCAGGTCTTTAATCCATTTTGAATTAATTTTTGTATATGGACTGAGGTAGGATGTAAATCACTGAGTTGTGTCCCACTTCCCAAAATTCATGTGTTGAAGTCTTAACCCCCTAGTGCCTCAGACTATAACTCTATTTTGAGATAGGGTCTTTAAAGAGGTAGTTAAGGTAAAATGAGGTCATTAGAGTAAGCTCTAATCCGATATGACTGGTGTCCTTATAAGCAGAGGAGATTAGGACACAGACATGTACAGAGGGAAGACCTGTGAACACAGAGGGAGAAGATGGCCATCTACCAGCCAAGGAGAGAGGCCTTAGAAGAAACCAACCCCGCAGACACATTGACCTTAGACTTCTAGCCTCCAGAACTATGAAAAAAAATAAATTTCTGTTAATTGAGCCACTCTATCTGTGGTTCTTTATTATGGCAGCCCTAACAAACTAATATGGTAGGAGTACAACTTCATTTTTAGTATGTGGATACCTAGTTGTCCCTACACTATTTATTAAAAGACTATTCCTTCCCCATTGAATGGTTGCATGGTTTTATTTCTAGACTCTCTATTCCATTGATATTTGTTTCTCTCCTTATGCCAGTACCACACAGTCTTGATTACTATAGCTTTGTACTAAGTCTTGACATCAGGAAGTGTGAGTCCTCCAACTTTGTTCTTCTTTTTCAGGATTGTTTTGGCTGTTCTGGATCACTTGCTTTTCCATATGAATTTTAGGATCAGTTTGTCAATTTCTGCCAAAAAAAGACAGTGGGGTTTTGATAGGGATGGCATTGAATCTCTAGATCAATTGGGGAATAATGTGCCATCTTAACAATATTAAGTCGTTCAGTCCATGAACATGGGATGTTTTTCCACTTATTTAGGTCTTTAGTTTCTTTCAACAATGTTTTGTAGTTTTCAGTATACAAGGGTCTTGTACTTCTTTTGTTAAATATATTTCTAAGTATTTTATTTTGTTTGGTATTGTAAATGGAATTATTTTCTTAATTTTGTTTTTGATTCTTTATTACTAGTGTCTAAAAATAGTTATTATTCTGTATTGATCTTGTATCTTACAACCTTGCTGAACTTATTTTTAGCTCTAATATTTATGTGTCTGTGTGTGTGTTAGGATTTTTGATGTATTAGATCATGTCATCTGTGAGTAGAGAGGCACCCTGATCTGGATGCCTTTTATTTCTTTTTCTTGCCTAACTGCTCCGCAACCTCCTCCAGTACATTGGTGAATAGAAGTGATGAGAGCAAACATCCTTGTCTTGTTCTTGATCTCATTTACCTCTTTCAGAAAAGTTTTGTTCCTTAGAACTCTGTTTCTGAATTGCTGCTACTGCTAATATCACCACCACCATTTGCCACCACATATGGTAATAGTTTGACCATATTAGAATGATGAATAGAGTGTTGTTTACTAAAGAGCAGAATTGCCATGCATAAAGAGTAGTAAAGCCCTTACTCTGGGGAAACCTCCATTGTACTCATTTATGTGATTTTTTTATCTGTCATCACTGTGATTCAGATTAGATTTATAGGAAACTCCAGTACTTTATATATTTTTTGAAGCTTTATTAAAATATAATTGACATTTTTTTTCAGACTCTATTATTTTTAAAAGAAGAATCTTTGTGTATGTTTGGGCTTATGTAATCTACTTGCTTAATTTTGAATTTTTTCTCTCAGAGATTATTCATTTGTCCCTGCCTACTCCATTTACTTCAGTGTTCAGCTTTTAGAAAGAATTTCACATTACATGAGAAATAGAAATGTATTTGTATTACAATACTTATTTATTTCTCTTTTTTTTTGCTGTTCAGTTATCTGGTTCTGATTTGTATTTCAAACAGAATCTAGATGCTTAACTGTAACACCTCTTTCCTTAACCAGACTTTCCTCATATCAGTAGTCTGCTATTGCAGGCCTGGTTTTTTGTCACTGCATCTTCATTCCAGGAATCTGTCTAGAATTCCATAGGAGAAATAGCCTTTCATAGTCCTTGTTTCGGCCCCCATCAAAACCTTCCCGCCTCCCCTGCTGTCAGTGGGCTGGAAGCTCTCTCATGAGCCGTGCTCTGTGTATCCCATCCTGCTTCCCCGACTTCCTTGTCCAGCCCCTTCTGCACCTGAAATAACCTCCCACCATTCCTTTTTAGGACTCCCATCTTTTTTCACCTTCAATAACCTTGTCATTTTGTAATCTTCCACTTGTTATCCACCAACTCCTTTACCATTCTTTACTCAGAACTCTCCTAGGACCCATGAAATGCATTGTATACGAATAACATTCGTGTTTTATTTGTTTGTTCAGCAAATGACTTGAGCACCAATGATGAGCCAGGCACTGTGCTTAACGATGGGGATACACCAGTAGACACAAAGTCCCTTTCCTTACGTTGTTTCAAGTAGTATCTGAGAGTCCTCCCAATGCACATGAGCAAATGAATTATCTTCCTCTCTCTTCCCTCCTCCTCCCTTAAAAACAAAAAAATCTGCCCACCAATCTACAAAAGGAGACTGTCCCAACTTTTTAAATTATATCACAATATTGTAAGTCCCTATAGCAATAGAACTCAAAGTGATTCTTAACTGTTAGTGTACTTAAGACTCATCTAAGTCCCGAAGAGTTTGTTTAAATTGAACATTCCTGAATGCCTCCTCCCTCCCGTCCGCCGCCCCCAAGATCTGATGCAGGCAGTTCCAGAACCAAAAGGGCAGGAATACTCATGTGTTGCTTAGAGCAGGGATTCTCAGTCTTAACTGTACATCACAATCACCTGTATATAGGATCAGCTTTTAAAATTTTCTGATTCTGAGTTGTACCCTAGACCAATTTCATTTGAATATCTAGGTGGGACCCAAGCACCAGTAGTTTAGAGATTCCCCCAGGTGACCCCAGTTGCAGCCAGTTATCTACTACACTGTGATCAAAATTCACAATTATCCAGTGTAGTGAGGGAACAAGAAGGGGAAAAAGAGAAAACTCTGCAATTAGAGCAAGCATTCACAGTCACACTTAGAAAATGGGTAGTCCTCGTTTTCATTGTTAGCAGTTGCTAACAATGGACTTCCTCCATCTCGGTGCCCATTCTTTAGGATTGTAGCAGCTGCTCAATGGGGCCTATGAAAATTACTGGCAGGTTCCTGAAGTGTATTAGGGGGCTCCTTGAAAAGGGAGGTAAAAGAGACACCTGGGTTGGGGTGTGAGTTGTAATTCAGCTAATTCATGTTGAATTACCAAGGGTTGCTTGAACCATAAAACTTAATCTAGGATAACACATCCACTATTAGTACATTCTAATTGGCAGAAGAGGAATGAGGAAAAAAGGCTTAATAGAGAACAAAAAAAATTCCCAAATTGGGACTTGTTTATTTAAGAGAGTTAGAAGTTAGCTATTATTTAGCACCATGCTGGTTAGTTAAGTATTCCTTTGACCTTTCACAGTACAATTTTCCCTCATTTTCTGTTGGCGTTGGAAAGAAGCATCAATTCACGCTCCAGGGGCTCTCTCCCGGCAGGACTATATTTGAATACCATGCAGGGTTAAAGAACAAGAAGTGAAGAGCAAAACACCTTGAGAATGGAAAAATGGATTTCAGTTCTCCCTAGTCTTTGATTCACCAGATTGGGTTAAAAGTTCTTGTGTCTGGGGCCAGCCTTGTGGCCTAGTGGTTAAGTTCGGCACACTCCACTTCAGCGGTCAGGGTTCAGTTCCCGGGCGTGGACCTGCACCACCCATCAGCAGCCATGCTGTGGCGGCGACCCACATACAAAATAAAGGAAGACTGGCACAGATGTTAGCTCAGGGTGAATCTTCCTCAAGCAAAAAGCGGAAGATTGGCGGCAGATGTTAGGGTTAATCTTCTTCAGCAGAAAATAAAACAAAACAGTTTTTTTTCTGTGCTTGAAGATGGTGACATAAGGAAGAATTGAAATTGGGAATAGTTTCTGCAGCTGCCATTCAGGTCACAAAATTAGAAGTCTAAAGACCTGAAAAAAATGAAGCAACTCATAAACATTCTTTTGGATTTGCAGTGATTTTTTCACATTCAAGTAGTTTTGTAACTTCCCTGGAGGAATGCTTATTGTCCTGGTGGTGGCAGCAAAACACTAGTCTTTTGGAAATAGACGACACTAGTCCAGCACTTCCAGTTCTGTGACACTGGTATTCCTTTGTATTGGTTTCTCCTTCCAACATAATTTGTTGTTTGAATGTTTAGGTGTTTTTTTTTTTCTCTAGTGTATCTTCAGTTTGATGGTAGCTTAGTTTTAGGATGCTATCTAGTAAGTGCTAAAACAACCAACAAACACAAATGTGAGATTCTAACTAGTGCAAGATACTCAAGGAATTTTAAAGTTTTAAATTTTCAGAAAAAATGCATTTTATGGATTAAGGATCTATATCAGAAAAAAATGTATATCATCGTAGTACCATGCATGTATTATATAACACTTTAGATTTGTTTAAGCGATTTCTCATTATTTATTTCTCACGAGACAATCCAAAATGCCAGAGAGGGAGGATAGTTGACTAAACATGCCATGTTCAAAGTTGTCGGTAATTAGTTTGAACTTAATGTATCCTAAGAAATATGAGGTCACTCAACAGAGATAAGAACAATCAAATCCAATGTCCTCCTTGTCCTGTTTTTGTGAGAAAACTAAGTATTCTTAGCACAAAATCATTCAAGCTTTCCTTCCTTTTACTTGAAAATCTCTCTCCATCTTCATCCTCTGCTGTGCTCTTATCTTTAATAATGAAGGTATGCTCTGCCTTCATTCCAAGGCTAACTTCCCACCTGCATTCTTGATCCCAACTTTCCTGCCTCCCTTTGGAGAAGGCTGTGGTGGTTGGTTAGTTCACTTATCCAGCAGACATTCAGTGAGTGTCTACTATTGACAGGACCTGGGTGAGGTGTGGGAGCATGCAGAGGTGACAGTCTGTGTCCTCCTGTTGTTCTGAGGCTAATGGAGGAGGCAGACAAGTAGACGGTTATAATTCAGTGTGATTGCTCTGGGGTTTTAAAAGCTTCGGGAGCCCAAAGGCAGGGTGCCAAATTCATTCTGGGGGAACTAGGAAAGATGTTCCAAAGGTGGCAACTAAACTTAGAAGACGCCATTTTAGGCAAAGTGATCAACATGCAAAGGAGGCACAAGGAAGAATGGCCAAGGCAAGTGCTTTGCTGTAGTGCATTTGAGGGTGATGCATGGGATGAGGTTCTGAAGGGCTTTAATTACATTTCTGCCACCAATTTACTGTGGGATTTTAGTCAAATCATCTAGCCTTTCTAACACTTAATTTTCTTGTTTATAAAATAAGGAGATAGGGAAATATGGTTTTTAAGGCTTTGAATTTCTGTCTTGCTGACTGTCAATCTATGCTATATATATATGTATGTGTGTATATATGTATGTGTATATATAAATATATACACATATATATGTATATGTATACAACACATGCTGTATGTGCTATATACAACCATCTCAGTCCTTTAATGAATAGATAAGAATCATCTTATAATTAGCACATTTGTTGTTTAAATGCTTGACTGAAGTTTCTCTTTGTCTCTCTTACAAAAAAGGGTTTGCAGAGCAATATACTAAAATTAAGAGCAAAAATATTCAATCTATTATAGTTAAAAATGAATACCAGCAAATTGTTTCAATCTCACTTAAAAGCCCCTTTAGCACCATCCTCAAATATAAACAACACATTTGTTCTAAATTAGTGAAATGTCTTTGTGTGTGTGTGTGTGAGGATGTATGTATAGTACACACACCTCTGTACTACCATTATTCTTACCAGGTGTTTCCAGATACACAAGTAATATATTGGATTCATAGAAAAAAATCTGACAACTATCATCAATAATTACGTAATTGTGTAGCTTTTACTATTTGTGAAGAACTCTCAAATGCATTTCAAAAATAATTGATGAATAAAATTAATAGTAATATGCCTATCATTTGTTGAGCACTTAAAATGTGCCTGGTGCTGTGCTAGGCACTTTTAAACGAATCTTTATGACCTTTAATGTTTTTCTTTTTTTTTATTGTGGTAAAATATACATAACATAAAATTTACCATTTTAACCATTTCTAAGCATATAGTTCATTGACATTAAGTATATTTACATTGTTGTGCAGTCATCACTACCATCCATCTCCAGAGCTTTTTCACCTTCTCAAACTGTAGCTCTAAGTCCATTAAACAATTACTCCCCATTTCCCCCAACCCCAGCCCCTAACAGCCACCATTCTACCTTCTGTCTCTATGAATTTGACTATCTTATGTACTTCATATAAGTAGAATCATACAATATTTGTTCTTTTGTAACTGGCTTATTTTACTTAGCATAATATATGACCTTTAATTTTAATAGGAATCCTGTAAAGGTTGGTTTGAGTCAATATCTCTGTTTTACAAATGAGGAAACAAAGTCTTTGAGATGTTAAATAACTTGGCTCAAGTCATTCAGTTAGGTGAGTGACACACCAAACTCAGAACTGGACCTGTCTTACTTATAGAACCAGTGTTCTTAACCTCTAAACTGTGGTGTGGGTGTGTGTGTTTTAAACTTCACAATTACCCTGTGAAGAAGAGATGATTATTCCCACTTGATACTCAATTCCAATAGCTCTCACTCAGAATGCGTTACTTTTTCACATTGGATAGCAGGAGACTCTTAAATTGTAGTGAAATCAGCTTCTATTCACAAATCCATGTTGACGTCATACTATGAATGAAAAGAAAGTTTTTTATCTGAGTTGTTTGAAGACTGTGTAGAGGAGGGAAAAAATTTTTTGCCTGGTTGGATCTGAAAATTAAACTGACAAAGACAGATTAACAGGATAAAAGCATACAAATTGATTTAATATGTTTTATATGACACGGGAGACTTGAAAAGGAAATGAAAACCCAAAGAACTGGTTAAACTTGAGTGTTTTTTTGCTAGGTTTGATGAAGAGTGGACAGTCATGGAGAAATATGATAAGACAAAGGGGGTATGAGCTAATGTGGTAAACTGGGGAAAGCTTAGCAAGACCTGTTTGTTTAGATTCTTCTCAGCATTCCTCTGTCTTGAAGATAAGGATGTTCCTTTCCTCCAGGAATAGGGAGAGCACCTCTCACAGGAGGATCTTATGAACTGCTTCAGGTGAGAAGAGCATGAGAAGGCCAGAAACCTTTCTGCTTCTGCCATTTCTCAAACTCCTTCAGCTTAGAATATTCAAGATGCCATATTTTTGGGATAGTGTGTTTTGAACCCCGTAAGCTGCATGTTCCAAAAATAATCATCCCAATTTTAAAATGTCACTGGTTGAATAGGACAGAAGCAGAGCCAGGACAAGTAGGAGCCATTGTTACGTCAACAAATAACTGAATTTAGGAAAACAAACTCACTATCCAGAATGATCATGAAATTAAAATATTCTCTGCTCTTGACTGGCTAGAATAATATTCGGTTCCTGAGTTCTATCTATCCATTTCTTCTTTCATAGCCTTTAAGATATATGAAGTCATCCCTGAATCATGTTTAATACCCTACTCAAACTCCATTTCATTCTGACCAACCACTGTGTGTGAGCTAATCATAGGGAGATATTATCAGGAGACTTTTGTCAGAGGATGTCACTGCCCAATAAGTTTTTATAACCCTTTTTATCTGCAAGAGTTGCTGGTATTGCTTTTCAGCATGAAATAGACTAATTTTGTTCATTAAAGTGCTGACAGGGCTGATGACTCACTGTGGGAATCGATTGATATTATCACAATAGTACAACCAGTCAGAAGAAATTCAAATGAAGCATATAAAAATTAATTTGATACTTGGTTTATGCAGGTTTGGAAAAGGTTGAAATATGCTCCTTTCACTGGAACTACAATAACTAAAAACCCCATAGGCTTGCCTTTTTTTCCTCCTTTGTTGTTTTCCTTTGACTAAGGAAATTTGGTTTTGGCAAAGCCAAATGAATTTATAACCAAATTTTTTATTTGTGGTATATGTAACCTTGATTAATTAGAGTATAGGCTGAGCTGCTATTTAAAAAGAGAAAGAGGGGGCTGGCCCAGTGGTGTAGTAGTTAGGTTCACACATTCTGCTTTGGCGGCCCGGGGTTCGCCAGTTCGGATTCAGATCCTGAGCGTGGACCTACGCACCACTCATCAAGCCAAGCTGCGGCAGCATCCCACATAAAAGAACTAGAAGGATGTACAACTAGGATATACAACTATATACTGGGGCTTTGGGAAGGGAAAAAGAGAGGAATATTGGCAACAGGTGTTAGCTCAGGGCCAGTCTTCCTAAAATAAAATAATAAAAAGAGAAAGAGCACATGAAAGACAAACCATAAAAAATATGGTGGTTTAAAGAAGATAGTTTATTTCTCTCACGCATACCAGTCCAGAAAGAGGAGAACCGGCCCAAAAAGGCAGGCAACTCCACTCCATGGGATCACTCAGGGACTTAGGTTCCATAGATGTTTTTGCTTCACTGTCTCCTATGATGCTGTCCTCGTGTACATGGTTAAAACTAGATCAGTGCCACATCCAAGTTCCAATTCAGAGGAAAAGGAAAATTTTAAGCAAGAGTGGAAGGCAAGCAATTTCTTTTTAAGCAAATAGTGAGAAAGTTGCATACATTACTTTTGCTCACATTCCGTTGACAAAAATTTTGCCCATGGCTACACTGAGCTGCAAAGGAACTAGGAAATACAGTCTGTAGCTCAACAGCCATGTGCCCTATTAAAATTCTTCCGTCTGTGGAAAAAGGAGCAAATTTTTTAGAGAACAATCAGTAGTCCATCATAGTTCACCCCTCTGGTCATTCAGTGTCTGTGATCGCCTACACATAAACACGCCCTCCCTCCCAAGGGAGACATTCAAAGGCCCCATTCAGTTACTTCATCTGCTCAAAGTCAAGGGTCTCTGGATGATGTCTCAGTCTTATCTCTTGGGTCTGGGATGGTTCCTCACAGTTTGGTGATAAGGTATGTTCTCATCTCACATGTAGTATACAGAAGTGGTAGGGAAAAGTATAACTGCAATAAAAGCTCTCATTCATAAAAGGGAAGAATGGGAAACACACCATAGTCAGTGGTCCATAGGAATTTACCAGATTCCCTGCTCTAGCAGTAGAGAAGTTTTCTTGGTTAGCCCATCTGGCTGCCCCCTGGTTCTAATCTCTAGGAGCTACACCCTTATGCATTGTCCTCCATGATGATATCTAAAGTTAGTGTTAGAGGGTACACCCTCCTTGGAAGCTGTACAGTTTTCAAAGCTTGCTTCCCATGTGTGGAGATTTGGAGGCCTGAGAGTTGTTTTAGTGACCCAACACATATAGGCTTCTTTTTGGGCAAGGCTATTGATTTCTTTTGGGAATTAATTCCCTCAATATTTTTGTAGGCTTTTGGTTTTTTGCTTCCAGTCAGTTTGTTGTGAGTAAACAGAGCCAAAGATTTCTTTTAGACCTAGTTCCTAAGTCTTCTTATTTTGTTTGTTTGTTTGTTTTGCTGAGGAAGATTCGCCCTGAGCTTACATATGCTGCCAATCTTCCTCTTTTTGTACGTGAGCCACTGCCACAGCATGGCCACTGACAGACAAGCAGTAAAGGTCCGTGGCTGGGAACTGAACCCGGGCTGCTGAAGTGGAGCAAGCTAAACTTAACCATTAGGTCACCAGGGCTGGCTCCTTGTCTGTTTGTTTTTAATGGCCCATTTTCTTCTTCCCCCATTTTAGTAGTGGTTAACCTGAGGCCAGCTAAAACCACAATCTTGGGTGGAAAAGTGACACCCTTAATTTGATCTTTGCCTCTTGGCTGGCTCTATATTTTGGTTGAGAAGTCTTAATGAGAGATACTTGTGAAAAAATATAGAGACTATTTATCTTCTGTTTGGGGTACAAATTAGATTTTCTAGCCCTGAGGCCTCAAGTCACCTATAATTGATGAGTTTCGGTTATAGACTGCTTTCTAAAGACTTTCTCTAGAGTGACAGGTGTCATAGACACATATGTGGTCTACCTTTTACATTATCACAGGCAACAGTATTGTGACATGGCATAAAAAGGATCACCAATTTTCCAGCCTGCAATATTTGTTTTCTTACCTTGTCTTTCACTCAACTACAAAGCCAAGAAATTTACTTTAAGTTTTAATTTTAGTAGCACTTCACTTCTGGGTACCAATTTCTGTATTAGAGTATAGGCTAAACTGCCATACCAACACAAAATACAGTGGCTTAAATAAGAAAGTTCTTTCTTTTTTTATGTGACAGACTGTACACATAGGCCTATGGTGCAGGCCTATATGCAGCTCAGCTCCATAAAATCATTCGGGTCCCAAGTTCCTTTCATCCTATTGTTCTGTAGCAGGGTTTCTCAAACTCAGTACTGTTGACATCTTAGGCCAGCTAATTCTTTGTGTGGGTGGCTGTCCTGTGCAGTATAGGATGTTTAGCAGTATTCCTGACCTCTACCTGCTAGATGCCAGTAGCACTCCACTAAGACAAACAAAATGTCTCCAGATATTACCAAATGTCTCCTGGTCAGGGGCAGGGGGCGCAAAATCACCCCTGGTTGTGAAACATTGCTTTACAGTCTCATAGAATCATCTTCATCTATGTGGTCAAAGCAGATTTTGATCCACAGGGAAGAGAAAAACCAAACAATCAAAATAAGCCCCAATGTTATAATTAGCAATGACAATAATACAGTAATTATAATTTTATTCTATATTTTCAAAAATTTAAGTAAAGAAATGGAAGAGATTACTGAACAATTATTGAATCAATGAAGAACTCAAAAAATACCTAGAGACAAATGAAAATGAAAACACAACACACCAAAATGTATGGGATGCAACAGAAGCAATACTAAGAGGGAAGTATATAGCAATAGAGGCCTACTTAAAGAAAGAAGAAAAATCTCAAATAAACAATTTAACACCACACTTCAAAGAGTTAGGAGAAGAAGAACAAACGTAGCCCTAAGTCAGTAGAAGGAAGGAAATAATAAAAATCACAGCAGAAATAAATGAAATAGAGACTAAAAAGATAATAGAAAAGATCAGTGAAACTAAGAGCTGGTTCTTTGAAAAGATAAACAAAATTGACAAACAAAAGTGAGCTAGACTCACTAAGGGAAAAAGAAAGAAGGCTCAAAAATAAAATCAGAAATGAAAGAAGAGAAATTAAGCAGATACCACAGAAATACAAAGGATTATAAGAAAATACTATGAAAAGCTATATGCCAACAAATTGGATAACCTAGAAGAAATGGATAAATTCTTTGAATCATATAACCTCCCAAAATGGGAGGATCAAGAAGAATCAAGAAGAAAGAAAGAATCTGAGTAGTGCAATCACAAGTAAAGAGATTGAAACAGTAATCAAAGACTTCCCAAAAAACGAAAGTCTAGGACAAGACGGCTTCTCTGGTGAATTCTACCAAACGATCAAAGAAGATTTAATACCTAGCCTTCTCAAATTCTTCCAAAAAGTTTAAGAGGATGGGATACTTCCTAACTCATTTATGAGGCCAACATTACCCTGATACCAAAACCAGACAGAGACAACACAAAAAGGGAAGATTACAGGCCAATATCACTGATGAACATAGATGCAAAAATCCTCAACAAAATATTAGCAAATTGAATATAACAATACATTAAAAGGATCATACACCATGATCAAGTGATCAAGTGGGATTTATTCCAGGGATGCAGGGATGGTTCAACATCTGCAAATCAATCATTGTGATACACCACATTAAGAAAATGAAGAATAAAAATTACATGATCATTTCAGTAGATGCAGAGAAAGCATTTGACAAGATTCAACATCTGTTTATGATAAAAACTCAATAAAATGGGTATAGAAGGAAAAGTACCTCAACATAATAATGGCCGTATATGACAAACCCACAGACAACATCATACTCAATGGTGAAAAACTGAAAGCTATTCCCCTAAGAACAGGAACAAGGGGATGCCCGCTCTTGCCATTCTCATTCAATGTAGTATTAGAAGTCCTAGCCAGGGCAATTAGGCAAGAAAAAGAAATAAAAGATATCCACATTGGAAAGGAAGAAGTAAAACTGTCACTATTTGCAGGTGACATGATTCTGCATACAGAAAGCCCTAAAGAATCCACAAAAAAACTGGTAGAAATAATCGAGTACAGTAAAGTACAAAACAACACACAGAAATCAGTTGCATTTCTATACACTAATAATGAACTAGCAGAAAGAAATCAAGAAAACAATCCCACTTATAATCTCAACAAAGAGAATAAAATCCCTAGGAATAAACTGAACTAAGGAGGTGAAGGACGTGTATACTGAAAACTATAAGACATTGTTGAAAGAAATTGAAGAAGACATAAAGAAATGGAAAGGTATTCCATGCTCGTGGATTGGAAGAATTAACTTAGTTAAAATGTCTGTATTATCTAAGCAATCTACAGATTCAATGAAATCCCAATTAGAATCCCAATGTCATCTTTCATCAAAATAGAACAAAGAATCCTGTTTCTATATGGAATTACAAAAGATCCTGAACAGCTAAAGCAGTTGTGAGAAAAAAGAACGAAGCCAGAGGTATCATACTCTCTGATTTCAAAATATACTATAAAGCTATATTAATCAAAATAGCATGGTACTGGCAGAAAAACAGACATATAGATTAGTGTAGCAGAATTGAAAGCCCAGAAATAAACCCACACATCTATGGACAGCTAATTTTCAACAAAGGAGACAAGAACACACAATGGAGAAAGGAGAGTCTCTTCAATAAATAGTGCTAGGAAGACTGGCCAGCCACATGAAAAGAATGAAAGACCAGTATCTAACACCATATACAAAATTTAACTCAAAATAGATTAAGGACTTGAATGTAAGACCTGAAACCATAAAACTCCTAGAAGAAAACATAGGCAGTATGCTCTTTGACATCGGTCTTAGCAGTATCTTTTGGAATACCGTGTCTCCTCAGGCAAGGGAAGCAGAAGAAAAAATAAACAAATGGGATTACATCAAACTAAAACACTTCTGCAGAGCAAAGGAAACCATCAACAAAATGAAAAAACAACCTATCAATTGGGAGAAGATATTTGTAAATCACATATCCATAAAGAGTTAATATCCAAAATATATAACGAACTCATACAACTCAACAAAAAAAAACAAAACAAAAAAACAAACAACTCGATCAAAAAGTGGGCAGAGGATCTGAACAGACATTTTTCTAAAGAAGATATACAGATGGCCAACAGGCACATGAAAAGATATTCAACATCACCAATTATTAGGGAAATGCAAATCAAAACAACAGTGAGATATCACTTCCTGCCCATCAGAATGGCCATTATGAAAAAGACAAGAAATAAAAAGTGTTGGAGAGGGAGCTGGCCCGGTGGCACAAGCAGTTAAGTGTGCGCGCTCCGCTGCAGTGGCCTGGGGTTTGCCAGTTCGGATTCCAGGCACGCACCGACGCACTGCTTGGCAAGCCATGCTGTGGTGGCGTCCCATATAAAGTGGAGGAAGATTGGGGCACGGATGTTAGCCCAGGGCCAGTCTTCCTCAGCAAAAAAAAAAAAAAAAAAAGGAGGAGGATTGGCAGATGTTAGCACAGGGCTGATCTTCCTCACCAAAAAAAAAAAGTGTTGGAGAGGATGTGGAGAAAAAGGAACCCTTGTATGCTGCTGGTGGGAATGTGAATTGGTGCAGCCACTATGGAAAATAATATGGAGAGTCCTCAAAAAATTAAAAATACAAATACCATATGATCTAGCTATTCCACTTCTGGGTATTTATCCAAAGAACACAAAAACACTAATTTGAAAAGATAAATGCACCTGCATATTCATTACAGCATTATTCACAATAGCTAAGACTTAGAAGCAACCTTTGTGCCCATCAGTGGATGAATGGATAAAGATGTGGTATATATATACAACGGAATAGTACTCAGCCATTAAAAAAAGATGAAATCTTGCCATTTGTGACAACTTGGGTAGACCTTGAGGGTATTATGCTAAGCAAAATAAGTCAGATGGAGAAAGACAATTACTCTATGATTTCACTCATATGTGTAAGATAAAGAACAAACACACACATAGATACAGAGGACAGATTGATGGTTACCAGAAGGGAAGAGGATGAGGGGAGGGCAAAGGGGTAAAGGGGATGTGTATGCTGACGGATGGCAACTAGGCTTTTGGTGGTGAACGTGAAACAGTCTATACAGAAGTTGAAATATAATGATGTACACTTGGAATATAAATAGTGTTGTAAACCAATGTGACTTCAATAAAAAAATGTGTATATATGTGTGTGTGTATATATATATATATATATATATACACACATATATATACATCTTTATAAGAATTGTTTTTAAACACTTCACTACAAGCATTACAGAATTGCTATTGTTTCCATTCTCTGAAATAACACTGTTTGGAATGCATCTTCCTAGTAGATTGTTAGAAACATTATTATTAAATGTGTTATGAATAACTTCAAAAAAAGAGAAAGAAATGGATGATAGAAAAAATACTCAAATTGAATTTGAAGAGATAAAGATTACAATATTTGATAGAATTGAGAAATATATTGAATGAGATTGATGGCAGATGAGGCATTGCAGAAGAAAAGATTGGTGAACTTTAAGACATAGCAATTGAAACTATTCAAAGTTAAATACAAAGAGAAAAAGGAATTTTAAAAAAGAAAGAAAGAAGTAATGAGTTGTGAGATTCTTCAGAAGGCCTCCTGGATATATAATTGTAGTCCCTGAAGAAGAAGCAAGGGGGAAGGGGCAGAAAAAACGTTTGAAGAAATAATGGCTGATGCTTTTCCCAATTTGATGAAAACTATAAACCCACAGATCCAAGAAGTTCAGTGAATTCCAAGCAAAAGAAACAAAGAAAACTACGCCAAGTCATGTCATAATCAAGTTGCTCAAAACCAGTGATAAAGAGAAAATCTTAAAAGCAGCCAAAGAAAAAAGATACAATATCTACAAAAGAACAAAGATAAATATTATAGATTTCTCCTTGTAAACAATGCAGGCAATTAGACAGTGGAACAACATCTTTAAAGTCGTAAACCAGAAAAAAGTGAAAATTTCTTTAAAAAACTAAGGCAAAATACTTTTACAGATATACAATACCTGAAAGAATTTATCACTAGCAGGTATAAATTTCTAAAAATGTTAAAATAAATCCTCTGGCTGAAGGAAAATGATACTTCATAGAAAGAGGAATCTATTCTACACAAAGGGATGCAGAATACTGCAAATGGTAACTTTTATTAATATATATAAGATTTTTTTAATTTAAATAGCTCTAAAATATAATTCACTGTTTAAACAAAAATAATAACGTGTTGTGGGATTTATAGCATATGTATAAGAGAAACGTGTGAGAATAATAGAATAAAAGCCAGAAGGGAATGGTAGTTTTACCTTGCAAGCCACTTACATTGTATGTGAAGTGTATAACATCACTTGAAGGTAGACTGTGATAAGTTAAAGCAATCACTGAAATTACAAAACAATGAGTTATAGCTAATAAGCCAACAAACAAAATAGAACCATAAAAAATATTCGATCTTAAAGAAGCAGAAAAAAAGAAGGGAAAAAGAGTAGATCAAACAAATAGAAAACATGTGTCAAGATGATAAATATTTATGCACCTACTAAGACTTCTAAGCAGACTGACAAGAAAAAAAATAGAGAAGACAGTAATTACCAGTAATAGGAATGATAAAGATATCACTGCAGATTCTACAAACATTAAAAAGTATAATGAGACTATTATGAACAATTTATGATAATAAATTTGACAACTTAGGTGAAATGGAAAAAGCCTACCTACCTACCTACAAAAACACACACTACCGAAGCTCACTCAACAAGCAAGAGATCAGCGGAATAGCCCTATGTCTATTAAAAAGTACTCTTTTCACGATACATTTAATTTTGCAACTTGAAATTTTTAACAGCTGGAGGAAACGGAAGCGAGGTTACATGGGTACTAAATTCCAACAGCTGAACAAAGTGGTATGTTAATGTTAAGACAGGGAAGCTGCTGAGAAAAACAGCGTAAGATTGAATAAAAGAACAGACGTTTTCACAGTTTGCCTCCCACCTAGTCAAACTCTCTAGTTAGGCTGATCAGGAAAAAAAAGCATTCTGCAGACTTGGTACCGTTCTATTCCTCCACAGTCTGTACTCTTCAGGTCCCTTACTTCTCTGCCTATCCTCTTTGGTGAATTCCTCTTCCTCCTTAGCTTTTAGCAATAGATAAATCTTTGGGCCTTCTGCATTTTTGCATTGCATAAGTTTACTTTCCAAAGAAAATAATTCCTAAGTTTTATCCTAGCTCGAGTTCCAATTTTATATCTTCAGCCACTCTTTATAAAATCTTCAGATTTTAATCTTTTTCATTATCATTATTCATATGTGGGTAAGGCAGCTTATGTACAGCACAGCTTCAGGGGGCACCATTTACATAGACAATGATCTGCATGTCTGTACATCATGTCCTTGGTTACTATGCACTATTCATCTTTTCATTCTCACATCAAAAGTCTTAGAGCAAAACTCTAGCACTGGATCCTGAAAGTGTCTTTATTTCACTTACCACATCCCATTTTCTTTGTTTATACAGAGCTTTCCTAGCTCCTATATTCTGGCTTAAACCCTACCTCCTTTGATGGATGGTTCCTGATTCTTTATGCCTGAAATGAGCATCTGCTGCAATTACAAAATGTATCATTCACTTTGATGCTAACATACTATCTTTTGTTTATTTAGATGTTTCATATGTCCTGTGTTCTCCAATTAGACTGTTTATTTATTAAAGAGTCTGAAGCTTACTTTTTTGTCCCCTAGAGTGGCAAATGCATTGATGCTTGTTCAGCAAGCATCCCTAACTCCAGGATCGATACACAAAGTAGCAAGGACCAAAGGATTAACCTCATCCTTTTTCCAGTTGTATTTAAGTAGACTGCGCCTCATCTAAAGCAATATTTGAAGTACTTTTGATTTTTCCCTGAAGATCTGTGCTTTGTTTTCAAAACCACACTAACTCTTGCTTCTTTTGATTAATATTTGCTAATTGTTTATACAGTAAATACAGATCTTTTCACATAGATTATGTATGCCAAATACTCCTTTCTTTTGAATACAAAAGTCCCATGTTTTCCAAATTTAAAAACTTTTTATTTAAATAATCATGCACTGATTAAAATTTCCCTCAATTAAAATTATCAATGTTAAGTACAGCCTCAGACACTGTTTCCATCCTCTTTTTCCTATATTTAATAGACCTTCACTGATTCCTAAAGATTGAAAATGGAGTTCAGATACTTTAGTCTATTCCTAAAAACCCCTCACAGCCTATTCACATAGATGGTTCTAACCACATCACATATCTCTACTCCAGCTAAACTGGAAGTGGACTCAGGATTAGCCACGCACATCTTGGGCTTGTCTGCTTTCTGTCCAGGAATAGCCTTCTAGCCTTTCTAAATCTACACGTTTTTCAAGTCCAGCTCACATCTAACCTCTGATCATGACTTACCTTCCTCTGTTTTTACATTACAATCCTAAATAGAGAGAACTCTCAGGAAATCGGGAAATACTGTTGAGTTATAGCTTACTTGCTAAGGTAAGTGCTTTTAAATACCTTCTTTGCTTTCTGTAAATGCTATTTAAAGAATTTGAGGGAAGTTCTTTGAAACTGGTTTGTTCATTTGTTGCTCTCCTCTGGGGCAGCTCTGCATCTCTGCATGGGCGGCACTTTGCATCATAGGAGAGACTAGACTTTTTGTGGGTCTAGTAAATTGGAGTGGGGATTTAAGGGAATACCAGATAAGGAATCTAAACACATTCCTAGCTCTTCCTGAGTCAGTTCTTCACTGTATGACTTCAGTGACGTCTTTAAACTTATTTAAGTCTTTTTCTAATACATGAGATATTCAAATAGAATTACAATTCCCATTCAAATCTGTGTTAATCCTCAGTTTGAAATTAGTGCCATCATTCTCTGTTGACAATTGAGAGGTAAGTAAACATCTTTACATCTTTGATATTTTTTCTCTTTTATTTGAATAACTGTAGATTTGATATTTTACTCTGTTCTCCTTCTCTTTAGCACTCTTTGTTAATTTATTATATTTACCTTATCTCAGATTTCTTTTCTTTCCTTGACATCACCAGTCTGAACTCTGTCCCCTGTTGTGGTAGGAAGTGGGAGAGGCTGATTGTAGCAGGTGTGGGACAGGTAGTGGGAACGTCTTCTACCCAGAGATGGCAATGCACTGTGAAGCTTGAGAGTTGAGTAGATGAACTGAAGGAGGTAACTGAGACAAGCATGGGCCGTCAGGTAAGGCTGGCCTGAGGTGAGTTTTAGGAACCTGAGTACAAAGCCAAGAAAAGATGGAACTGCTAGGAAAGCAAAATCAAAATAAGTGTAAAGGAGGGCAGCCTGGAGATGGGGGGTGGTGGGGGAGTGGGGAGTGGAGTGGTGCTTATCTGCTGCTAGGCTCTTACATGTTCTGCAAGGCCTCGTGTGGTTGAGCCAACTCCATTTTAAAGGACCAGCCTTGGAAAGGAAGCCACCAATCCATTTATTCTTAATTATTAAATTATAAATGCCTCTTCCTTAATTATAAAATAATGGAAGGTGTGGTGTTTCAAATAGGGCCCCTTTAGTTCTTGGTGACATTTAAATAGACTCTTGGAGAGTTCTTATCCTCTTTTTTTTTGTATAGAATATACTGCAGTATTTTAAAGTACAATGTTTCCAGATAAGTGATTTTAAAATTGAGAATCAAGTCTTACTCTTAGATTAAGGTTAGTTTTTCATTCAACTACCACTTTAATAAAATAAGCAAGTTCAATAAAGGGATTATGTATTTAATTGTAGTTATCATGATTTGATATCTTATGCTATGTTGAGGCAATTTTAGGGTGAAGAGATGACATCACAGAAGTTCTTGCTGAGCACACTTGCAGTTCACTCATTCTTGTTGGAAAATAATGTGTTCTCATTTCAGAGCAAAGACAGCAAAGCTGACACTAGTATTTGGAGAGCTAAAAGAGTAACGCCTCTTTTAAGCACAGGACCATTCTGGCCCTGTGGGAGCTTTTGAGCACATGTCTTCAAGCGCTCACTCTGTCATGTCTGCAGTCGGTATTACTTCTCCACCGTTACATGCAGACCATAAACCTTGCTGTGGTGGTACCTGCTGTTGAGCCGCTTTGTCTGACGTGCAGTGGAATGCTTATGTATCAGACTTTCAGTTTTTGAAAATTGGCTAGATTTTTCAACTTTCATTTAAATGTTGTGGTATCCCATGATCAGAGCATTATAACTTGGGGTATTGCTGATGGGAAAGAAAGAAATAAAAACTGTATGTAAACATAAAACAGATGGAAATTGGAACTTAATTCTTTGGTAATTCACTTACCTAGACTAGCTAATTCCATTTCAAACATCTTACCCATTTACTTGTAGTTTCTATTTTCTCTAAATGTAATAGCTTGTAGGGGAGACATATGGAAGTGTCTTGCATTTACCACAGTGATTTCCATGCCGTTTTCTTGAGTTTGATTTCAGTTCTGTTATTAGTAAATGCTGAGCATCTGCCCTCTTGGATAAATAAACTTGTCAATCAAATGTTATCTTAAAGGTGTATTTTATGTTAATATTAGTTTGGGTGCATGTTGGCATTGTTTATAAACCTTTGTTTGAGAACTTTAATGATTTAATTTTGCAATACTTATTACTTATAGCCAAATAAGTTACCACTTCCATCAACACTTATACTTTGTTTCCATGTAAAGTGGAAAATATTGTTTTATTTAACACTCCTTTCCCCAATAGACTTTACACATTAAAATCCAAACAAAAACAATAACTTCTGGACTTCCATTTGTGTCCATCCTGCAAAGTATTTGAGTCTGTCCATTGATCTGCTTGCAGAGAACTAGCCTGTCTGATGACGAGAGACTCCAAATCAAATTTGTTTTTCTGAAGGAACTACCAACTGATAGTGAGCATATTGCTAAATAACATTGTTTTATTTATTTTCTTACAGCTTTTACACTGTTTTACTACATGTCAATATTTTGCCTCTCTTCTTTTAGAAATCAGTAACATTGTACTTGCTTTCCTTTTGACCTTTCTTCATACTAATTTAGACATTAAATAAAAGAGATACACACGTACCATCCCATAGTTTAATACATGTCTTGTTTAAAACTAAGCTCTTATTTTAATTATATTTATAACTCACTTATTCATTTGAGCATCAGTCATTCATTCATTTATTCAATATTTATTTAAATGTTCTGTGACCACAGTGACTAGGAACTGTTGAGCAGTGGAGATACAAAGATGAGTATGTTGTAGTTAATCTCAAGGGGTTCACTGAGAAGTAGGGGAGACAGGTACACAAATAATTGCCATAGAAGGTTGTTATTGTACTGTCATAAACAAATGGGACAGGATGCAAAGACAGAGGAGGGAGGTAGTAGAGGGATGACTTGAAAGAGACACTTGAGTCTTGAAAGATTAGCAAAAGAAGACAAGGAATGATATTTTAGACGAGAACTGCATGTATGAGGAGCAGAAGCATTAGAAAATACAGCGTGTTTGGGAAGGAGCTCCATGAGAACATTGTGCATGAGATGTCAAGGTGACGTGTAATTGGAAAGGTAGGATAGGTCTAGATTGTCTGAAGGGTGTCTTATGGTTAGGGTTGTGTGCTAACCTTTGAATCTGTGGGCCAGAGAGTACCTTCAAACAGTTACTTGATCAGATATGGTGTTTTAGGAAGACAGTTTTGGCAACAGTGAGAGAGATGGGCTGAAATGTGAAGAGACTGGTAATAAATATGGAGACTAGTTAGGACACTATTAAAATAGTCCAGGGGAGAAATAACGAAGACTTCTTTTTTTTTTGTGGGGAGGACCAGCCCTGAGCTAACATCTGATGCCAATCCTCCTCTTTTTCGCTGAGGAAGATTGGCCCTGGGCTAACATCCGTGCCCATCTTCCTCTACTTTATATGGGACGCCGCCACAGCATCGCTTGACAAGCAGTGCATCGGTGCCGCCCGGGATCCGAACCTGCGAACCCCGGGCCACGGAAGCGGAGCGCGCGCACTTAACCGCTATGCCACCAGGCTGGCCCCAAGACTTCTTTAACCAAGGCTGCAACAATAAGAGATGGAAAGGAGAGGCAAACTGAGCAACATTTCCCGGTGCTTTCTGGGGGACTTGGAAACAATTGGATGTGCCGGATGATGAATACTAAGAGTCATTGCTATTCTCCCCTTTTCTTTTTTTGTCTCTCTCTTTCTTGTCCTTTTACAAACTTCCCTGTCATGTTCTCTCTTCAATTTTAAGAAAGGAGCTGCGTATAAAGTGTTTTTTTGTAGAAAAGGCAGCTTACTAGACCTTTCGTATTCTTCCTTATTGCTCATTTAGTGATAACCAAGGTGTCCCTAGGCAATTGAATAGCACTACCAGATCAGCCTCAGCTTGGTTCAACTTAATGTATTATGGTTTGAACTCCATTAATAATTAAACTTTCAGAGAAAGTGACCAAACCAATTGATCTTTTAACCAAACTTAGTGCTTCAAAGTCAGCAACTGTGTTCGTATAGCAGGGAGCATTCTCTTTCCTCTGTGGTATGCCCTTCCCTGATTTGGTAAGGAGTATTATCTCTGGCAGTTTTGTATCAATGAGTTATTTAAAGGAAGACATAATGAGCCACATGTACTTGGAAAGTTACACAAAGATAATGAAGAGCTGTTTTTCCTTCATGATGCTTCTCAGATTCAAGCATGGTTCTGTTTCCATGACAACCACACCAGTCCAGGCTCTCATTTTCTCACATTTGGCTTACTGTAAGAGCTTTATGACTTGTCTATCTTCAGTTTCTTCTTCTCTTAAACTCCCTTGCCCTCTGCTACCTTATTAATCTTTCTAAAAAATTGTCTTCATTATATTATTCACCTGTCTGTTGTCCAGCATAAGCCCATTCTCTGGCATTCCATTTTCGTGATAATCTGGCTTACATATACCTGCTGGTTTCAAATGTACCTATTGAGCACATTATTACACACTGTCATGTGGACCCCCTAATTCTCCCAATCGTAGATCTTATTTCTGCCATAAAGTCTATCATGCTATTAAGGATAGAGACCATACTAGATGCTAGTTTTGTATTCCACCTAGCACCAAGCACAACTGTGGGCTTATGGAATTTATACAGAGAATTGAATATTTCCTCTTTCACCCTTTGCCCCTGGGTTTATTTATTCCTCTATATCCCCACTGGGTCTGAGGGCTATTTCTGGTTGTTTTGTGTTGTTAATTTTCTTCTCCTTCCTAAAGTAGTTGACGGTTATATAGCGTATATTATCCAAAGCTTGCAGAACACTTTAAAAAGCAATATTATGGTAGCTTCACTTTTAAATATAGAAGGCTTTCTCTTCTTTACTAAAAACCACAATGACTCAGCTACTTGCATGTCTAAAATGGTATCTGCAGTTTTCTGTGGCCAGTCTTTATGATGGTTATAGATTCATAGTAGCCTTTTTGGAAACATAACATTTCGTATTAATCATGGCATTGCTGCAGTTAAGTAGGTAAACCAATTTAGTTGGAGTATGGTCTGTCTCTTTAATATGTATAGACATAGGTTCAGGGGAAAAAAACAACTTGACATTTATGAAGGATATATTCGAAGATGCTCTTAAATTTTCTAATTTTTTAATACCACTATGATATTTTTAATTCAGTTTCTTTATTGATAAAATAACTTCCTTGTCATAAGAACATATGACAACTGAGAAGAACAAAGACTATGAGCTAAGCTCACTCACCATCTGCTATATGAGAGTAACTAAATTAATTTCTCAGCAAACCCACAAGGTGCTGTGTTGTGGCCTTGTGGGGTCTCTCAGGGAGAGCTGAAGCAATAAATATTAAATCTATAAATGTCAAGGGGTCAGTTTAGTTGACTCCTGGTTGCTAAAGAAAAGAGAGATTCAAAAGGCCCTGTAAAATAAAAATCTTTTAAAGTAAAAATGAATGAATGAGTGAATGAAAGAAGCTAACATCAGAATCTTATTTTATGTTTATGTTTTTTTCTAATAACTTGTCAATAAAGATTTTTTAAAGCTCTCTCTCCTCTGTCCTGTGAGCCTTGCCCTGATATTTTCTAGTTGGAGAGAGCGATAATACATAAGAAAGAAGTAAACAGTTTCAAGAAGTGATAATTGTCATGAAAGAAATAATACAAGGGAATCTAATGTGTTACTGCCCTCTATTAGATAAAGTGGTAAGAGAAGGCCTCTGAGCAAAATAACATTTGAATTGAATGAGGCTGTGGAGCCTAGCAATCTGAAGATCAGAGGCAACAGCAAGTGCAAAGGCCCTGAGGCTGGAAAAGCTTTGTATGTTCAAAACAAAGGAGGCCAGTGTGACTGAAGCATAGTGAGTGAGTAAGCAAGATCTAGAGAGGAAGGAGAGTGGTTAGAGAGCTAGGCAGGGGCCAGATCAGTAGAGACATATAAACAATAGTAAAGTGTTGGCATTTGGGTACATTGGGAAGCCAGTATAGGTTTTAAGCAGGGAGAAATTTGATCTGATTTGTGATTTTAAGACATTATTTTGATTGAGGAATTCTGATACGTGGAATGTGAATTGAAAAGAGGCAAGAGTAGAAACATGGAGACTAATTAAGATGTTATTTCAGTAGGCCAAGCAGGAAATGATGGTTGCTTGGTAGTGAAAGTAAAGATGGAAAAAGAGGACAGATTTAAGATAATTTTGTAGATAGGGCTGACAGGACTTGTAGATATATTGGATTTGAAAGGCTGAGGGAAAGTGAGAAATCAGGATTGTAGAGAGGAGGCAAAGTGATTTTGCAGAACATGAGCAAATCATTTCTTTTAGCAATAATTTTACTATAACATATTATAGGAATGAAATGAGATTGTGCATGGAAGTGGATGGCACAACGGCCCACGATAGGCACTTGTGAGATTTTTACTCTTACCCACAGTGCAGCGCATTTTTGTTAGGAATTTGTGTTCTCACATTACTATTTATTTATTTTGTTTATTTTTTTGGTGCGGAAGATTGGCCCTGAGCTAACATCCGTTGCCAAGCTTCCTCTTTTTTTTTGCTGAGGAAGATTAGCCCTGAGCTAACATCTGTGCCCATCTGCCTCCATTTTGTATGTGGGACACCTGCCACAGCATGGCTTGATGAGCAGTGCATAGATCCGCACCTGGGATTCGAACCTGCGAACCTCATGCCGCCAAAGCAGAGTGCATGAACTTAACTGCTATGCCACCGGGCCAGCCCCCTCACATTACTATTTAAGTCACCAAATGATTAGAAAGCCCATTGGTGAGTACTGTATGAGATTCAAGCATTCATTAACTCAGTCATTATTTCCTGAGCTCCTTCTATATGTGGTTACTATACTGGGTGCTGGGAACATACTGATGAGTGAAGTAAATGCAACACTTACTCTTAAGGAACTGATTGTCTGGGAGGGTAAATCATTTCCCTAACAATATCATTATACAACTAGTTGTTAAATTACACCTGAGACAGTTAAGAAGATCAAGACATTCTATGAGAATGTCTTTTTATGACTTTTGTATTTTCCCTGATTTACCTCATTTGTTCCCGTATTTCATCTTGCATATGACTACCAGTGATTCCCAAACCCCTCCCGAGGCTCCAGATTCACATTTCCCATGGCCTGTGGAACATCTCCAACTGATTGCCGCATATTCCTTGCTAACTTCGTTCATTCTCCATCCCTTCCTATCCCCAGTGCTTTCCCTCTCAGTTAATATCTTTACTATCATCTCAGTTTACCAAGCTAGAAATGTCACAGACGTTAATAGCATTAGCATCTTCATAAGATTACTGTTTTAAACCTCATTTTCTTAATGAAAAATGAGAATCAAAGAGGTTAACTTCCCTTAAGTCACACGGCTACTGGACATCAAATCTTGGTTTTAAATCCAGATCTCTCTGACATCTCAGCTTTTGTTCTTTACATAACAACATTTTGAAGGATTGTTAAATTTTTTGAAGGAAAGATGATGGAGGAAAACGTCCCAGAAAGAGGGAGGAGGATTTTAAAAGGCTCAGAAATATTAAAGTACCAATATCTCTAATCAGAGAAATGCTTGTCTATCCCTGCCCTGGATAATAATCATATTTTATCCATTTTGAATGCTGAACCATTTCAACAAACAGCTATGGGGTGGCCACTATGTGTCAAGTAACTGCCTCTACTAGGTTTTTAGGACGAAAAGGATAATACAGGATACCTATCTCTAAGTGCCTTAGCAGGAGAGAGACCCTAAGCATTGATTTCAGTGCAACTCATCAGAGTATAAGCCTGAAAGTGCTGTGAGAGAGACAGCATGGGTGGAAAGAGAGCAAACAGGAGGGCCATGTACCCCAATTCTGGGATTGAGGGAGTGGTTCCTGCAGGAGGTAATGTCAGAGCTGAGTTTTGACGGATTAAGAAAAGGTAAGTGAATTAGAGGGCAGGCACAGTTCAAGAAAAGAAGAAAGCAAGGACAAAGACATGGAGGCATGCAGTTACCTGGTGTGTGCAGGGAACTTCAAATAACTTGAGTATTGCAGATGCTGGAGGTCCCAGCATGTCATACTAAGGGCTGATCTCAAATCAGAAGGGATGGGAATGGAGAAGACGGGATAGTTTTGAGAGATGGTGAGGAAGTGGAATCAACCAGACTTGAATGATGGGTTGTGGGTGGGGAGGTAAAAGGAGGACTCTAGAATGACACCCAGGAGTCTGCTGAGGTAGTTGGGTAGATGAGGATACTGTTAGCCAGGATAGGAAATGTAAGAGGAAGACCTGCATTGGGGAAGGAACGGTGACTTTGGACATGCTGAGATTAAGTTACATGTGAGGGGCTGACCCCATGGGTTAGCGGTTAAGTGCGCACGCTCCGCTACTGGCAGCCTGGGTTCGGATCCCAGGCGCACACCGACACACCACTTCTCCGGCCATGCTGAGGCCACGTACCACATACATCAACTAGAAGGATGTGCAGCTATGACATACAGCTGTCTACTGGGGCTTTGGGGGGGCGGGGAAAGGAGGAGGATTGGCAATAGATGTTAGCTCAGAGCCAGTCTTGCTCAGCAAAAAGAGGAGGATTAGCATGGATGTTAGCTCAGGGCTGATCTTCCTCATAAAAAAAAAAAAAAAAAGTTACACGTGAGGCTGCATATATCCAGTAAGGAGGTAGATATACAGGTTGGGAGCTCTAGAGAAAGAGCTGAACTTGTGGTTGGGTTATTCAGTAATAAGAGAGAATGGTATGGATAAGATCACCAGGGTACAGATGCAGCTCTTTCAGCATAAGTTTTTACTTTGTTTTTGTTTGTCATTTCTTTTAGAATCCAAGACATATTAGTCCCTCATATATTCTTAGTGACATGACTATGTAAATCCTGTAGTTTCCACTGGACTAACTTGATTAGCCTCTAGGATCTAGCCTATTTAACTCCACTTCCTTCGTTATTTCAAATAACTCAAATTAGATTGAAAACACATATGTCAGATGTATAGTTATCCAAAAACTGTAGTTCCAGTTACCACTTACTAGCTACATGATCTTGGTCAAGGCACTTAACTTTTCTAAGCTCAGGTGCCTCCTATGTAAAATGGTCATAATTGATTGTTAAGATTAAATGCAATAATGCATACTCTAAGAGCCTAGCATAGTTCATAGCCTTTATAGATACTGAATAAATGGTAACTATTATTATTCATACTTTTAGTCACTTAAATATTTATAAAAAGTTTGCAATATATAAGTTACTTTGTTAGGCCCTGCTTGGAACAGATATGAGTATGAGATAGGAAAGGAGCCCACCAAGCAGGAAAGCCTCATATACACTTGTTTACTTGTTACTGCCGTCATGCAGGACAGCCTGTGGCAATACTGAGTGTATATAAGAGCTGAACTCACAGTGGAGAGGGAGCAGATCACCTCCAGTGAAACTAGAGGAAAAATCACATCCGCTCTCACCGTTTTGCTACCTCTGAAATTCTGTTGAATCCATTTGAAGCCACGAGTGGGGGGCAGGGGAGAGGGAAATAGTATGGCTGTACAGTTTATTACCATTTTTATTTCAGAACATGGACTTGTCTATTAAAAAAACCAAATGTCCCCAACTTGACATATTCATTTTGTAGAAACAGATTCACTTGCTAATACACGGGCTGACCCATATAACTCCTACACTGAAAATATTATTTTTCACAGTGACAGCTGTTAAACTACACCTAGCATTCTATGTAACATGAAGATGCCAGAGATAGCAAATTTAATAGAGAACTGGAGATAAACCATGGGAAGGAGGTAGAGGCAGTTCACAACTTATCAAGATGAATATAGCAGCTAATTTTTTATGTGTGTGTGAGGAAGACTAGCCCTGAGCTAACATCTGATGCCAATCCTCGTCTTTTTGCTGAGGACGATTGGCCCTGGGCTAACATCTGTGCCCATCTTCCTGTACTTTATATGGGACGCCGCCACAGCATGGCTTGACAAGCAGTGCCTCGGTCTGCGCCCAGGATCCGAACCAGTGAACCCCGGGCTGCCGAAGCGGAGTGTGCGAACTTAACCACTACACCACCGGTCCAGCCCCAGCACCTCATTATTTTTAACAACAATGACAAAATATACACGTACACACACATACAGATACATAAAAAGAAAAAGTAAAGTGCTGATCCAGCTTGAGAGACTCAAGGAATAGTCTAAATTCTATTTGTCATAATTTTGTTTTATTTTTTTATTGAGGTAACATTGGTTTATAACATTATATAAGTTTCAGGTGTACATCATTATATTTCGATTTCTGTGTAGATTATGTCATGTTCACCACATTACCATCCATCACCGTACACATGTGCCCAGTCACCCCTTTTGCCCTCCCCCCTTCCTCATATGTTGTAATTTTAATCTGATCAATTTAAAATAAAAAAACAGTCCTCTGATAACATTTATTTATGCCTTCTACTTAGGCTTGAAAATAAATATGAGCCTTATGCAAATTGCCCAGGGAAGGGAATGAATGAACTGAGGTAGCATTCCATTTTCAAGCCTGCATCACTAACATGGCTTCAAGAAAGCTGCTCTTATGTAGACGCTGTGGCTGAGCTGTCAAGGATGTGGCCTCTTAAACTGTTACACTGAAGAGGAGAGTGCTTCTCAGTTAAAAATTGAGAAGGCAGATGTACTTTATTATCGCAAGTCTGTGTTTAGAAGTGACTATTCTCAAGGCAGCTTTTTGGCCCCCTCTCAAGGCAAATCTAAGAATCTGAGATTCTTTCATACCAGATAACAGGCACAAGCTCTGGATCAGTTCCATGTGGAATAAAATGGTAAAGCAGTCTTCCTAATAAGATAATTTTTTTAATGGGCTACATTAATTGAAAGATAGCAAGTTAGATTGCAGGAAACGCTAGGTTTCCTGCCCTGCAGCTGGGCTCTGGGATCTTGGCCTTCTGGCTCTGCCTCAGATGAGGTTATGATCCTGAACAAGTCACTTAGCTGCTGCCTCAGTCTTTTCATCAAAGGATAAACATGTTAGACTCTGATGTTTTCTAGGGTCTAAAAACATCACATTATTTTATGATTCTGTTATCATATCTAGAGTATCCTTTTCAGTGAGGGTACTGCTTTATTGAGAGACACTGTCCAAAAAAAGTGTGTCCTTGGGGCAGGAGGTAGGATTGTGAACAGTCTAGAATGGTCCAGAAATGAGCTTATAGGATGCCCAGTTAGTAGCAGGGATGGTTAGCTTGGAGAAAGTGCAATTAAGACTGTCTTCCAATATTTTAATTAACATCACATGAAAAAAAAGTAGATTTATTCTGTGTTGTTATAAAATATATAACTCAATCCAGTGACTAGAAGTTTAATATTTCTGGCTTACCATAAGTAGTCCTTTTTAAACAAATATAAATGTCCAGTGATAAAATAGGCAGCCTTTTGGCTAATTCTCAATGAAGGTATGGAAGCAGAGACAACAAGACCAACTCTCAAAGAGACTGGAGAAGAAGTTCTTGCATTAATAAAGGCATTACACTAGAATCGATCATAAGGATAGGGAATCAGGTAATAGTGATGCTGTCATGGCTATTCAGAATGTTATTAAATTGCTTTTGGTAGGGAAAAAACAGTTCCCTTAAACTCTTCTATTAAAAAAAGACAAAATAACCCTAAGATAGTTATACCTTACGTCTCACAAGAGGTCAGAACATTCCTAAAAAACTAGATAAGTTTTATAATATTTTACAGGAATCTTTTTTTCTTTGAATTCCTATAAACTTGTTACCTGAACTACCCACCACAGTGTTAGTATATTATGTATCTTCTTTTATTTTGTACTCTAATTCTTCAGTGTATGAGTTCCAACTACAAAATAATAAGACTCATTGCCCCGTGATATACTTGTATGCTCAGTCTCATTACATTTCATTTTAGCCTTTTCTTCAAGTAGCTTGAATAATACATAAAGTTAGAAGCAACATCTGGTGTATCTTTCTACCTCCAGGAGCATGTAGCACAGCGTTGAGCAGAATGAAGACTTGAATGGCAGAGTATGAGTTGTGCAGGATTTTACAGTAGTACCAGGACACCAGTAATCACCACTGTGTCATCTTTATTTCACCTGTTTGTTGGATCTTACGAACTAGCCAAATTATTGAGAGTCCATCTTTTAAAAAGTAGTCTATCAGAAAAAAAGAAATAGCTAGAGAATTCAGTTTTTGCAGTTTTACCTCTCCTAGTTGAGAGGAGCATGGATCCTTTGCTACTTATTAATGTGTCTAAATCTTAAGGTGAACTGAAGAGGCAGTTGGTCTCACAGGAATATCTTTTGTCAGTGTTTGGCTAACTCTCTTTCTTATGTTAATATATCCAGAGCCCTTTTTGACTTTCTAAATCCTAACCCAGATGAACACAATGCATTTGACACTTGCTCTCCCCTTCTACATGAATTCCTGGAAAGAATGAAGGCAATTACTAGTTATCCAGCATCCATTCTGTGCTAGGCACTATGAGAGATTCCATTATATGTATTAACTTATTAAATTTTCAGAGCTGCTTGGCTAGGTAGATGATATTGCCATTTTACAGAGGCTCAGAGAGTATTAAGTCACTTACCCGTGTCATACAGCTAGTAAGTGTGACAAAAAGATGATGTAATAGGCAATGTCCTGTTCTGCTCCTAGAGGTATGTTTAATTCTCATTACTTTTGGATTTCGGTTTAGGCCAGTCCCACTAGTATAAGCCCTCTTGTGTCTGCATCCATTGTGGACAACAAAGACATGACTAGATCACAGCATACAGTGTGTTCCTTCTTTTATAGTGTCCACATCCTGCTTTATCATTGTGCTAGAATGCCTCCCTGATTTTAAGCTCTTACAGGCTGGAAAATGTTTCCTTTTTCACCTTTATAACCCCTGAAATAACTATTAGCATGTTTCTTTGCACTCATTGTTCTTAATTATAGTTCCATAAATTAAGTCAAATATGTTTTTCGTTTTACAATGGAAATCTGTGTCCTGCACATGTCCAGCAGTCATGGCACAGTGGAGTGGCTCAGGAGGATCACTCAAGCACCAGGGTCTGATTGGGACTGCACCACCATCCACCTGCTTCCAGCACTCCAGAGAGTGAGGTTTTCATTCTTTAGACCATGGCTTTGGGACCATTGCTTGGTCCTCCTTACTTTTCTCTCACTCTGTGTTGTTGGATGATTCATCCAAATTTCCCATATTATCCTCAACTTACTGTTGAACTTCCATTACAGAATTTTTTTTAAAATCTCCTTTATGATAGTGTAAGGAAATTTGAGAAATCATGTATTATTAACTAGTTAATTTAGAAGAGTTTCTTTTCTATCATTAGTTTCAGTTTTGGACTACTTTGTAACTCAAAAATTTATTTGTCAAAAGTGTACTGTATTTATTGCTGAATCTCATCAGCAGTAAATAAATGACTTGGGGAATTGGGGAGGGAGAAGGGGAAATGCTCACTGAGATGAGTCACTCTTCTAAGGCTTCAAAAATCTCTAGAATCCATTCTTCCGTTTCACCAAGCGATGTTCTAGAAGAGTTATTTTACCTGATATTGATCAACAGCCTATTCTCAAAGGACAACCCAAAAACAGACCAGGGTTGAAAAATTATGGAAATTTTGAAAGCAAGGATGATGCTTTTGGGGAAGGGAGGAGCTATGTATATAGGGTGCTTTATTCCTTATAGAGTGATACATGCTAAGGTGGGTTGGGCTTGGGCTGATGTCCTCATATGTATGGAAGTGAATAAGTAGGTCTCTGAGAAGAAGTCTGGTTTGCCTTGATGTGGAAAGGGAGATGGGAGGATGGGGATGGACATTGCAACCTGGGATGTGTTCAGTCCTATGCTGGTTCTGGCCTGGAGTGCAGAGAGATGAAGCAGCTCTCAGCGTGGTCATTTCCAGGCAGAGGACGCCTGCTGGGCTTGGGGAGCCTTTTCTTCCACATCGTCCCACTGAGCATTCAATATCTCCAGCCTTTGCCCTTTTCACCAGCTCTCCGTGTTCAGGGTTCATGGGACTAGAGCTGTGGTTGCTCGGTTCTGTAGCTCCCTCCTCATCTTCATCCTCACTCTCTAATGGCAAGTCTGGCTAGTGACGCCCTAGGGCCTGGATCCAGTCTTGGATGTCAGCAGCTACATCTCCTCCATCCCCCACTGGTGCCGGCTCTGTCTTCTCTGGTTCAGGATCTTGGTTCAGGGGCTAGCAGGAGTAGCCAGCTGGGCCTGCCCCCATTTCCTATTGCTCTTTCTCAGGCTCCTCACTGCTCCGATACCCTGTGTCTTCCGTAGGGCCCTGGTGCAACCCTAGTTCCTCAGAATGATTGGAGAAGGTACACTCTGGACCCATGCTGTCTCCCCTAAAACTACTGCTGCCATTCCACCAGGGGACACTCAGAGGCCAAGGTGGACCCTGCACCTCACTACCTCAAGAATAATATATTTTTGAGGGGAGGGATGATGGAAAGATTGGGAAAACTGAAATACATGACCACTTGTTTGTAGTACCTTTTACATAGCATTCTGTTAAATGTACCTAAATGTTTTAAGTGTAACTTGGTTTTCTCATTAAAATATTGTATTTTAATTATTACATTTAATATTTAGTACATATAGTTTTAACTTCTTTTGTGAGCATCAGAGCCAAACCATACAGTTCCAAAGTCTTTTGATTAATTTTTACTTCTTTTTACCAAAATCCTTTTGGGCAAGAAATTCTTCGTTTCTGGTTTATAGAAGAAAAAATAAATGCTTCTGCCAGTGTTCTTTGAGACCAAGTCCATTGAATGGAAACATCTTCCCTATCCTTTAAAAAAAATCAATCAGAAAAAAATCCCATAAGCACAAGAGTTGCTGAATTCTTCCTTCCTTTGCAAGTCAAAATATCCCCTTGTTCTTAAATGTGAAGCTTCTATGGCAGTTCTTTTCACACTTACATAGCAGTAGCACAGTCTTTTCAAACAAAATCTTATGCAGAACTCTAGTATGTAAACAAGATAAAAATGGAGCTGTTCCCTGTGGGGGTGTGTGTGTGTAGGGGTGGGGTGTGAAAGGCCCAGAGCCTCTTCCCTCTTCTTTACGGTCTCCCCCTTCCAGCCGAACCTACCCCCACCCTGGGTAGCCCATCAGACATTTCCTCTAAAACCTTAGGGATCTGAAATTTATTTATATATACGTCATATTCTTATGGTTTTGAAAATTTTACATTAAAATCTTTACTTTGTATAGTTTTTTAAGAAATCATTTTTGGAAGAAATAAAAGGCTTGACAGCAATATATAAATATGTTATTTAAGATATTTTCTTAATACTTTAAATATTTAACAGAAAAAATTTTTCCTGAATTTTTGGAAAAAGAAACCAAATAATATTCTGTTAAGGGAGGCAATATTTCCCTTTAATCCCAATTCTATAATTAACCTACTTCTTTAGCCAAGATCATAGAGATATGCTGATAAATATGTTTCTATTTTGTTACTTGAAGAGATCTGTAACTCTTATTTGTCAGAGTAGGACACTAAGACTCAGAAGGAGCTGCTCTGGCTCTCTTAGCCCTCTTACTCTTTTACCATGCTACAGCTGCATGGAGAAACTGGTCTGGGGTTCATGAGACCAATACAGAACTGCAGCACCAAAATTCTGAATAGATATTAGTTAATTGTTAGGATAAAATTAAACTGCCCCTAGGGGGCCGGCCCCGTGGCATAGCGGTTAAGTGCGCGCTCCCTGGGTTCGGATCCCGGGCGCACACTGATGCACTGCTTGTCAGGCCATGTTGTGGCGGTGTCCCGTATAAAGTGGAGGAAGATGGGCACGGATGTCAGCTCAGGGCTCATCTTCCTCACACACAAGAAGAAACTGTCCCTAAAGGTGATCTTGTCCTTTTGCCTTCATTTGACTACAGCTGATTATTCACATCAAAGACATTAATACTGAGGTTGTAAAATTTTCAACTATGGCTAGTTCTCAGTTATATTATTACTATGGAAGGATTAGTTTGACCAGAGACTGTTCAAAACAGTGTTTCGAACTATTAATTGAGTGTTTATCAAAGTCTATGGCTTAAGAAAGTCATTTTTGTTTTGAGTATCTCAACTTTAGAAGTTTCTTAAATGTATACTCTTATTATGTTGTTGTAGATTTTATGTTTTATCATATTATGTGTTTATAAAAATCTTCCTTTTAATTGTGGCTAGCCTTCCCAGAATGCTGAAATACTTCTGCACATCTTAACATTGCAAAAAGTCATTATTATTGCATAAACACATCAACTTGAGAGTGCGTCATTTCTTGGATGTTCAGTCCTTGCTCCTCTGTCCATACTCTATCATTTTTCCCTAAACCTCTCTTGTGTAGAGATGTCAGTAATCTAACAGAGATTGGAGCATCCTGCTTTAAATATGCAGTATAAAACCAGACTTTTATCTGTTATCATTATTAGAGAGCAAGAGTGCATAAAGGTCAGCCTTTTAGCTGGCAGGCTGTCTGATTTTTCTGTGAGCATCACATGTTAGGAGAAGCTAGTTCATCTGTCTTTGGGTTTAGGATTCAACAGCATAAGCTGTCAGACTAACACTGATTGAAGGTGGACTGGGAGGAGGAAGCGCATCTGTCCAACGGTTCGCCATTGGCTTCTTATTACAGCATTCTCCCCCGAGACTCACTCTGCATGCTCATTCACCTACCTCCTCCTCGTCCCTCCCCTTCCTTCCCTACCCCTTCATTACTGATTCACAGCAAGAAGCAGCAGCAGCAGCAGCAGCAGCAGCAGCAGCAGCGCTGCTTGTCACGAATCAAGGATTGCAATGAGCTCATCCTTTTCTCCTTGCAGCTTCACAACTGCCCCGGCGGCTTCCTGGCTACTGCTGCTGCTGTCCGCTCACACCCACCCACCCACACACACATGCACACACGCACACACGCACTCTCACACACATACGCACAGCACACTCCCACACACACACACACTCACATGCTAGACCCTTCTAAGCAGCTTGTACATTTTTACACATGTATCTGAACTCTCCTGCATCACTCTTGGCCATTTTCTTGCATTTGATTGCTTTTGTCGTTTTTTATTTAGATCAGTATTTGATTTCATTTTCCACTCTGCTTTGGGGCTCTTGCACAGTGGATAATTTAGCCAAAATGCTTTTCTTGTGGAGACATTAGCTGACAATTCCCACCACAGACTGGCTTGTGCGTGCTCCTGGGGAGACCTAAGCCTGGCTCCCCTCTCACCGCAGTTCTTAAAATTGTGGATAAGAGATCCAGCTTTCTCATTCTGGATACCTACTTACTGCTCATGGAAGAAGGGGTGCCCTGCCCAGCCCCAGCTGCTAAGCTCACACCTCCTGTCAAAAAGTCTCAGGACATGCACGACGAGAGGAGCAAGCTGGTGAATGAGTATGCTTGTCGAGTGCTGGAACTTCTGGGGATGGGGCATCGTCTGTTTGTGCCTCGGCTTCTGGCGGTGAGACTGTTTTTCATTGAACTTCATTTGTAGGGAATCTGCCACCCTCTGTGAGAATTCCTTGTATCTCTGGAAGAGGCTTGCTGTCTCCTGTTTTCTTCTCCTCCCCGCTCTACCGAGAAGGAAGTGCTGAGTGGCCACTGCTGTGGGGCTCTATTCGAGCCTGGTCCACACCAGCCACTCCTTAATGGGCTAGAGAAGATATGGCTCTTTTCTCAGAGCCCAGGGCCACATTAGTGGCATTATCTCAGTGGCAGGGGAAAAAAAAAAAACCACAAAAAAAAACCCCAAATGGTTTTCTTGCTGGCTAGGCTCGGCAATAAAGCAGAATACTCGAGTGCTTGATGTAGGCATTCTGTTATTTATGTCTCCAAAGGGTTAAATTTTACAACAAACATTATTGCTACTTATCTAGACTACGTGCAGTTTGCTTTCTAACCTCTCCATTTGATTGCTAATTTGATTGTTTTTTTTTTTTGATAGAGAATTTTATCCCCTAAAAATCCTTGGTAGGAAATTATAGATTTCTCTCTTGGAATGTTCGGACTGTGTATCTGTGAAACAGCTTAAAGCTGCTGGCTCTGTGCTGTGTCTCTGGGAAGTCTGGCTTGCTTGTTTTTGATTTCCTGAACAAGAGGAAAATTACCCTTCCTCACTTCCTACCAAGGGTTAAAATTAAATACCCACAATCGCTGGTGCAGGGTTTCTTTTTAGTGGTTTGAGAACTATGCCTAGCAACTGTTCTATAATCTAATTGGTCTACAGTAGTCCTATACCATTATTTGGTAATTGAACAAGAATAATTTAGCTTTGTCTGTTTTGTACAATGGAGTTTAGTCCATTCCAGACTATTCCCTTGTTATGGTTCTCTCATATTTGAGTCTTTTCAAAGGTACAATATTGACTTGACTCAATTTAACTCTTTTTTTCTTACGTTATCTCCCTCCAGTATAGTTCATCTCTGTTTGTACTTATCTTTATAATTACTAATTCAGTCTTCATGTATGTATTTGCATGCAAAGTATAATCATAACAGACATATTAGGAAGCCATGTACGTAAGTGATTTCTCACCCTGAAGAAAGTCTGTTTTTAGCTGTAAGATGAAGTTAGATACAATGACCAGCATATAAGTATAGGGATGGGGGTGATATTTTTTAGAAATATAGTTTCTTTGTCATTTAAGAAAGAAAGAAAAAGAGCTCAGTACATACGTTTTAAAGCCCAGGTGAGGTCATCTGTGCTCACTTGAATTTTGTGTCCCTGAATCACGTTTTTTTCTTAATAAAGCAGAAAACTGAAGATTCATGATTCTATTAGAAAGAAAGTTTTTTTTTTAAGTGAAATAGAAAGGATTTTATTTCAGGAGCTTTGACACTGAGTGCTAAAATATATTTCAACAAATTCTCTACCTCTCTTTGAGGAATCAGTTTCGGTCTAATATGTTTCCATATTCTTAAAGACTACTTAACTTTGTGTCTCAAGGGCTTCCACTGGTAACTTTCCAATAATTCTATGTTGCCTTTCTTTGGCATTTACATTTTCAGTGTTTTGAAGGAAAACATAAATTGATAACTAAGAAAATCTCTCATACTCAAATCTGCAGTAGGGATAAATTTAAACTGCCTCTAGTTTAAAACAAATTATCAACAATAAAATCCACAGGGTGTTAGGTTCACAAGCTTCACATCTTGGGAGGTCATATGTATCTGTCTGTTGCAACTGTGCAAATTCTGTTTGGTTGCCCAATGAAGTATCTGACTAGTATATCCCTCAGGTTGTTTTGGGCTCTAACATTCAGAGTCTAGGTAATAGTGCCACTTGTATTACATGTGAAAAGTATCTGCTGAGTTGTCTATAGGGCCATTTGGAAATCTCTGACATTGTTATACAGGGTTGTACTTAAAAGATTCTGATAGAATTAGGGTACTTTATATTTTGGGAAATCACGTGCCCTTTAATTAGCAATATGGCTGTGAATTGGGATCAGCTATCCAGTGAATTACCACTCAGAGTTTAGCATGAGTATCAAGGGGAAGTACAGTTGTTCAGCCTTGTGTTATTGGACTGGCTAATGATGTCAGATCGATGGCTAATCTGCACAGGGTGGTTTAAGAGGAATCCTACCACATGCAATATTGCAGTCTTTCCATTACCAGTCAAGAGGGCGCGCACTGAAGTTTAGGTTCTTAGTCATGTTTTAAATATGAATGCTTGTGAGTTAAACACTTACAAATACCTTATTTTACTTTAAAGATCCCAGTAGTTTTTTTTCACATAAGGCAAGTTAATTTTCTTAATGAACTGATATAAATGAGGATTTACCAAGATAGTGTTGTGGATTTGGACTTTGAGCATCATTTATTGTTCCTTGATTCACAGAGGGACCATCAAACTACTAGAACATCAAGCACATTTGGAATTTTTACTTATCATGCAAAGGTACACCTAGTAAACAACAATTTCCCTTTAATACATCAGGTAAAAGTACTTCCTTTTAGATATTACCAGAAGGCATAAATTCTGGGTGCAGACTCACCAAACACACGTTTCTTTGGTGAAATTAAAATACCAAAGCAAGAGAAACAGCTATCCTAGACACCAGCTAAGTAATGTTTCCCTGTAATAAAGCCTGTGCTTCCAAATGATTCTAAGACCTCTAAAAATATTTCTCAACTGAACAGAAATCCTGTTAGACACTATAATGGAAGAAAAAGCTATTTGTGGTGAAAATAGTGAAGGCGAGAAAGAGAACAATGCCTAGATTTTTTTTTTCTTTCAAATAATCCCCTAAAATAATCAAACCTAGAATTTGCTGCTTATCAGAGGCCCTTAAAGAAAGATTTATCATCCAAGAACAGTGAGAGGTTTGGAATAGAAGCATCTAGAGCTCAACATCTTAACGCTCAAACATTAGAACTGTTCATTTCCACCCACCCTAGCTTCTTTAAAAAAAATCGCTTTAAAATGTGATACTCTTGCACTGAATTTTTCAGTGGGAAAAACACACTCAAAATGGTATCAGCAGTGGCACATAGCCAGAGTCCATACTCTGTAAGTGTGTGAAATTTGGAAAAAGAGGAAAAACGTTTACTCTACTCATGTTCAAAATCTCCCTTTTCCCCTCTAGATTTTTTCTTTTTGCTGTTATATGATATAGGAAGTTATTATCAGACCATTATATATTAATGTCAGTGTTCGCTAGTTTCAATACTGATGCTCTGGGCACTGTGCACAGTGAATCCAAAGGACTCTCAGGCCAAGGAGGGTTGAGATATCCAGGCAGATGCTCCAGCTACCCATTCAGTAGCCATTTTAAAATTTAATTTTGATCAAATTTCTTATGCTGTCCATTGTATCCTAGTTTTATTTGTTTTTTTTAATTTGTGGACTTTCTTAAAACATTAATTTTCATTTTAAGAGAATGAAAGAGAAGAGGAGAAAGTATGTCTCCTGTTTTTACCTCTGTTGTTAACTGCTGCAAGGATTGCTTATTGAAGAAAGATTACAACTCTTAAAGGAAGTTAAAGACCCGAATATAAAAGTTGCCATGCGTGCCTCTGATGCTCCCTAAAATATAAAAAATCAACTTTTATATCAAAAAAAGTCCTAACTCTGCTCTCTAGTGGCCGGCCCGGTGGCACAGGCGGTTAAGTGCGCGCGCTCCGCTGTGGCGGCCTGGGGTTCGCCAGTTCGGATCCTGGGCGCACACCGACGCACTGCTTGGAAAGCCATGCTGTGGCGGCGTCCCATATAAAGTGGAGGAAGATGGGCGTGGATGTTAGCCTAGGGCCAGTCTTCCTCAGCAAAAAAAGAGGAAGACTGGCAGATGTTAGCACGGGGCTGATCTTCCTCACACACACACAAAAAAAGTCCTAAATCTGCTTGCTAATTTGCATTTTATAAATTTTGACTTTTTAATATTGGGTATGCTTAAAGTAGAACCTTTATGAATTCATGGGACAAATTTATGTTAGTGTCTATTGTGTGCCTGGCAATTTGCTTAATTCGTTTTATTGGGGCAAGTGGCAAGAATACTTACATTCATTTCCTGCTTACCTTTTCCCTCTGGATATTTCTTTCTCCCTACTTGAAAGGAAATAGAAGTAGGACTTCTTTAAATGTTTTTAATTGTCCAGGTAATATTTTTATATAGTTCTAGTCAAATGAAGAAAGAAATAATGTTACCTTTAAAGATGTAATTGGTAAACATGTTTCATATCATCACTTAAAAGGATTTGACAGAAAGTTTAGGGAGCAAAAGATGAGTGTTAGTTATCATTTTCAAAAGTTATCATTTATTAGTTCTTACTTAAAAGCTGGCAGAGTTCTTTCCTTTATTTTACAAGGGGAGAAAACATGTTTTGCTTATTCAAAATTTCCTAATTCTTGCCTATATTATCTTCTGGCTAACATTAATTAATATAATAATGTCGGGAAAATAATTGCATTCTCATTATTTTACTCTTCCCTCACTGTTGTTCTGAAGGCAATATAGAAAAACTCTTAAGAATTTCCCAGTTGAAGAATTAGCCTTTTCAGTTTAAATCAGTTCTTCTAACCTGATGGGGTTCTGTGTAGTGAGCACAGATGGATAATGATATCTAGAAGCCAGCAGAATCTCTTTTGGGTCCTTGGTTTGGTTCTTGAAATGTTAGTCTGCCTTTTAGGGGTGTATTTTTTTTTTTTAATTTCTATTTATTGCATGATATCTTAAGCAAAAATTAAAACACATATTTGCAACATACGTAACTGACAAAGAATAAAGAGTTTCTAGAAAGACAACTCAGAAAAATAAACATTCAATATGTAAATTCACAGAAGAAATTCAAATAGGCAATAAACATTAGAAATATGTTCAATTTCTCTAGAAATTATAAAAGTGCAAACTAAAACAAGAGTGAGATACCATTTTATACCATCAAACTGGCAAAAATTAAAAATATTGTAATATCCACTGTTCACGAGGGTTTGGGGAAAGGAACAATCTCAAGCATACTTCACGAGAAAAACCAATTAGCAAAGCCCTTTTGGAAAGCAATTTAACAGTATCTTTCAAAGTTAAAATTTTTTTTTTTTAATTTTTTGTTTATTGCAGTAACCTTGGTTTATAACATTGTAAAAATTTCAGGTGTACATCATTGTACTTCTATTTCTGCATAGATTACATCATGTTCACCACCAAAATACTAATTACAACCCATCACCACACACATGTACCGAATTATCCCTTTCACCCTCCTCCCTCCCCCCTTCCCCTCTGGTAACCACCAATCCAATCTCTGTTGGGGTGTGTTTTTTAAGCTTGGGTCTCATCACAAGATCATGTGTTAAGCTTCTTTTCATTGTCAGGGTAGAGGAATAGCATTCATACAACTGTAAACTTAATCATAACCATTAACTAAGTTAACATCTCCATATTCAGCTCATTAATAATTAGTGTGTGTGATTGAAGCCATGTTTTAGTTTTACAAAAAACATCACTACTTATATTTTGGACTAATCTTATTATTATTATATCAATGCTTGACATTTGTGAAGTATTTGTTTAACAAAATAATATGTGCAGTATGATTCAAATTTTGTTAAATATATGTGAGATGTATGTGTAGGGATAGGAAAAGAAGGACTATAAGCAATGTAACAAAATTTTAATTATGTTTATCTCTGAGTAGTGAGAACTGTTAGGCTTTTAAAAAAATATTTTTATTTTTTTGAGCAGTGAATATGTAATCAGTAAAAAATGTGTGACCCTACTGTGTAGACATACACACACATATGTATACAAATTATGATTTTAAAACAGTATTTAAAAAAACAAACGAAACAATTTTCTGATAAATTCTTAATGAGCCATCTAAATCTTTGCAGAGCAAGAGGTATTTATTCCTCAATTGTAGAGGGAAAAACCTCTTAGATACAGTTGTCAGAAAATGGAAAGTTAGCCCTAAAAATTTATAATCTGCTTTTGGCATACAATGGCATTTGAGGTGATACTTAATGATTATGGAAGTCTCTTCCATAATGATTATGGAATATAGAAAATTGAGGGGAAAAGCTTATCAGAATCAAAGCGAGACTACAGGTTATCTTCTAGAACACTGGCAAGCAAGGTTTTTGTTAATTTGCTTTTTGCTTACTGACTTTTTTTCTCCCCGTGGGATTGTCTTCTGGCATATTTTTTTTCTTTCACAATGAAATTAACTTTATTTCAGTCCGTGAGAAGAATATAGCTTCTTACAACTTAGACTGCCTGCTTTGCCTGCTCTATGGAATTAACAATGTCAGTGAAAGCACAGTACTGTTTTTAGCTACTAAAATATCAATATCTGAGCATATTTGAGCAACATAGAGACAACTTTCCAAACTATCATCTGTTATATTTGTTTTGGGGTTCACAAATGGCACTCATATGCCTTAACCTGTTTCATTCTCAAATACTTGAGGTGGAAGATATTCCCATTTTTTAAGTAGGAGAACAATGGAGACTTATGCAACACCATGAGTTAGTCAGAGTTGGAGTTAGAATGAGTTTATTCCATTGTTGGCTACCTTGTTTGAGTACCTTTGATTGCCCAGTACTTTCTAGAGGCTGGAGGTTAGAGGGTTGAATAGGATGCAGTTTCCACACTTTTGTCCCCCTGAGCATCCCTGCTCCGTGGTTCTCAGTGCTCCTCTCTTTTGGGCTTAACTGAGTTTGGCAAACCATGCGATCTGGAGCATAATTAAAACCAACAGTGTCCTGGAAAGGGCAGCCACAGGGCACTCTGAATTCTGGTTTCCAGACACTCAACCTGAGTTGGGCTTCAGCCCCACCCAGCTGGGGCGCTCTTTGCTGCACCTCTCCTGAGACTATAGCCTCCTTCAAACAACATCTCTGTCTACGTGGCCTTCACTGCCTGACCAGAGGCCAAATGTCACAGGACATATGATTCCTCATCTTTAATCCTAATCTTTCTGCTTCTGAATGAACTCAGAGGCTAGATTTGAAATTAGGCGTTGGCAGTATTAGAAAATTAGGTAACCGTGCTGCGACCTGCAAGCAAGAGACTACTTCCCACCATTTTTGGGCATCTGTTACTAGGTGACCAGAGGTTAGTTGCACTGAAAATAGATGAGGTGCTCTCAGAGGCTTTTGAGTACTGAGGAAAGCTGCTAATCCTGTTTCCCTACAAACTCTTTAAGCAGCCTGTCTTGAATTTTCCCAACAAGTACCAGGAAGCTAATCATCAGAACCAGTATTACAGGTGAAAAAGGAAGCTCAGGGATGTAGTATGTCTGGCATAACTGGTAGTTAGATGCTTTCCCAATAATTCAGCAGTTGACATTTTAGTTGGAGAGGCCCTCTTTGGGACTTGAGGTTGTTTCCAGTAACTTCCTTTTCCAACTAAGTTAAGGTGAGTTTATAGCTCTTGATCATGCTAAACATTCTCTCTAGCACTCATTGCCATCATGTCTAAGTATCTTTGAGGGAGGAAATAAATCTGAGATATACTAAAGATCGTTTTTTCACTGCCACTGTTAGCCTAGCTCTATTTTCTGATAACTAGCTTGTGGATCTAAAGCGGAGCCAACTTAGTCCCACTGTGAAAATACCTGGTATATGAATTAATATATTATTTTATTTAACATGTTTCTGTTTAAAGGGGAGGGGAGAAGGGAAGAAAAAAATCATGTATGTACATATATATAAAATTATATATATATATAGTGAAAGAGAAATGAAACTAGAATTCATTCATTCATTCAGTAAATTTTAATTGAGTACCTCCTACATTCTGGATGTTAGTCTTGTCACTGTGGCTACAGTAATGAACAAGACAGACAAGGTCCCTTTCCTTAGGTGGAAAACAGATATAAAACTGGAAAATGACTTGGTGGAAAATTATTTGATGGGCTGGAGGGAAGAATTTAAGTGCTCAGAAAAGATCTCACTCAGATCTTACATTTGAGCTAAAATCTAGATCACCAAAGTTGCTATTCTTATGAAGATCTGGGAGAAGAATATTCCAGGCAGAGGGAACAGCAAGGGCAGTAGCCTTCAGTTAGAAATGAACTTGGTGTGTACAAAAAACAGAAAGAAGGCTAGTGTGCCTGAAGCTTGAGAACAATGAGAGAGGCTTGGTTCAAGACAAGACTGGAGGGGAAGGCAGAGGCCCCAGTTCATGAAAGGTCTTGTGGGCAATGGTAAAGAGTTTGGATTTTATTCTGAGCACAGTAGGAAACACTGAAGGGCTTTATACAGGAGAGCAACGTGATCTGAAAGAGTATCATCTGGCTGCTGTAAGGAGAGTAGATTGTGGGGAGCAAGAGCAGAAACAGGGAGACCAGTTAGGGGGTTACAGCAGTAGCTCACTGAGAGGGAAATGGTGTGGACCCAGGTGGTGATGACAACAACTCAGGCCCTGTTACGAGCAAGAGTTTCTCAGACTTCCTTGTACTCCTTTAATGCAGTCTTTAAGGCCAATCAGCTTTACATTTGAATTTAAATAAAGTAATATTTTAAACTAGCACATAATTCTATGAATTCTAGCCAACATTTTTTTTTTTCAGTTTATTACTGAAGTTTTAAACAATTAAGTACTGATTCTTAAAGCATCTGATTTCTTTTTGGCTTACTGCTGTGTACCCAGTCTGCCTGAATCTATAATTTGTATCATGGTGCTTGCCAAAGATTGCTTATAGTTTTTTATTAAAATATTTATTGTCTTTCTTATTACAAAATCTTTACTGCAGAAAATACAGCAAAATATAAAAAAACAAACCATGATTCCGCTATCCAGAGAGATATTTTATTCCTTTCAGTCTTTTTTCTGTGCATGCATATATTTATTTCTAAGTGGTTGCTATTTCTCAAAGAAGTAAATTTTGCAAACAGTGGTTTTCGGAAGAAGTTTAGTACTTAAGTGGTTTGCTTCATTTCCTTTTTCACAGCCTTCTTTAAGGTGTGAGATCAATTTATTTTGTTCACTTGAGCTGCTGCTGTCATTAGTTGAAAAGCCATCCTCCCATTAGGTGTTTATTATGTAACTGATGTGCTTTGATTGCATTGTCTATATCCTAAGCCAGCTTTGTAATACTATCCTAGGGGCTGGCCCTGTGGCGCAAGCGGTTGAGTGCGCGCATTCCGCTGTGCGGGGGCCAGGGGATGGCCAATTTGGATCCCGGGAGCGCACCAACACACTGCTTGGCAAGCCATGCTGTGGCGGCCTTCCATATAAAGTGGAGGAAGATGGGCACCCATGTTAGCCCAGGGCCAGTCTTCCTCAGCAAAAAAAGAGGAGGATTGGCAGATGTTAGCACAGGGCTGATCTCATCACACACACACAAAAATAATAATATCTTACAAATGCCCATCAAGCTGAAGTCACAGATTAGTCCCAGAGTTAAAATTTTTTCCTTTTCTGGCATTTGTTTTTCTTTTTCTCAGAGCTGTAACTTGGTTAGCTTTTCAAGGATCTACCATTCTAATCTGCAGGTAATATAAATAAAATATGTTAGCCTGTTCATTAATTCTTATGTTGCTTCCTCTAGGATTTATGGTGACTTAATTCAGCTTATAGTGAAGAGGTTAGAAATCTCTCCCTAAAAATTTTTGGAACTAACCTAGATCTTACCTATAAAAGTGCATTCAGGAAAACAGAAATTCTTTTTTCAATGTGTTTGTCCCGAATGCAGGCTAAAATATAGTGATGATTCTTGGTGATTATTTTGCAGACCTCAAAGGAAGATCTTCTGCAGGCTGATTTTGAAGGTGCTTTAAAGTTCTTCAGAGTTCAGCTTCCGAAGAGATACAGGGCAGAGGAAAATGCAAGAAGATTAATGGAGCAGGCTTGCAATATTAAGGTAAGATACATGAATTTATGTATAATAAAGGTGGAACTTGAATGCAGAATAACATGGCAAATTACGTAAAACCCTTTCTCTATGTGTTGCTGGATTTTGACGATGTTTAAGGTAACATTATGTATGAACTCGTCTCTCTCAGACTTTTTTGTCAGGCTGGTATGTATGTAGTAGCTGTACCTTCTAGTAGGATTTAGAGTGAAAGTTGGCAGGTTCAGATTGTAGCAAATAGGAAGACAAATATTTATTTTATAGGTGGAGCTCTAGAATGGGCTGCTGTGATAGTGGTTTCCATGGCAGCAGACTTAGTCTTTAGCTTTGCCTTCTGTCTTAAGATTATTTAGGACAAAGCAAGAAAAGCCTGCTTAGGCAGTGCTTTCCTTTCTCTAAGGCACTTGCAAAGCTTTGAGTCTTGATCTGCCCATTCCCATCCCACACATACCAAATGTCTGGATATATTGCTCCTTGTCATATGTCTGATAAAGCTAAACAAGTTTTATTAAAATAACTTGAAATAGAAATTTCTATCCAGAAAGTTGTGCTATCAATATGAGAGAGCACATTTTTAAAAAATTTGGAACCAATTTACTGCTGTTAATTCTTGTACGTCTGGAATACGTTAGGGAATCTTCTTACCTACCCATGACATAAATATAAATTTCTTTTCTGAACAAAGAGCCCAAGTCTTATGGACCTTACATTCTTGCAGAAGGAAACAGACAATAAACAATTAACATAATAAATAAAGAATATATTTAATATGTTAGAAGGTGATAAATAGCTTTGAAAAAAGGAAAAGTAGGACAGAATGAGCAAGATTGGATTGGTGAGGAGAGGAAAAATTACAGTTGTTATTAGATAGTCAGAGTAGACCTCATTGAGAAGGTGAAGGAGATGGGTTAGTCATGGAAGTGTCTAGGAGAAGAGCGATCCAGCAGAGGCAACAGCTAGTTCAAAGTCCCTGAGACTGGCTCATGCCTGGTGCGTTTGAGGAACAGCAAAAAGGCCAAGGTAGCTGGAGTGAAGTGAATGAAAATGAGAGTACTAGGGGAGAAAGTTAGAGAGCTCACAAGGAGCCAGAAAATGTAGACCATTATAAGGATTTAGGCTTTACTTTGAGTGAAGTGGGTAGCCCTTGCAGGGTTTTGACTGGGAGAGCGAGATGCTCTGAGGTTTTAGAGGGTCACAATGCCTGCTGTGTTGAGGACAGACTGTGGCGAAAGTAGAAGTAGGGAGAGCAGACGGGGTTTTTCAGTGATCTTGTTGAGAAATGATGATGGATTGAACCAGGGCGATAACAGAGGGGATAGAGATGGAGTGGAGATGGAGGTGGTTGCAACCTGGGTATGTTTTGAAAGAGAACCAACAGTATTTCATGATATATTAAAGATGGGTGTGAGAGGAAAAGAGGAGTCAAGATGATTCCACAGATTTTGGACTAAGCAATTAGAAGATAGAGTTGCCGTTGACTTATTAAGCTCATCACTTAAAATGTACTTTGACATAGACTTCATTTAAGACCATACCCACTGTAACACTTCTTTGGTGTAACACTTTTGTTTTGAATTTTAACTTATGTTAAAGTAAATTCTGAATGTTAAAAAGTACAATTCAACATTGAAAGTAAATAACTGAGCAGAAAAAAATTATATTGTCTTTCAAGTGAATTCTATATTTAAAGAGATCATTTTCCAAAGATATTAAGAAAGATAGATCTCTGAAGTCTTCATCTTGAAATGCAAACTTTTAAAGCCTTCAGGACTGGTTATTTCATTTGGCTGGGCCAGATGACTAAGCATAAGCTGCATTTGTCTATAGACCTTGAAAGTACATTCCAGTGGTCATGGTGGCTTTGACTGAATTTTGTGGGTGGTAAGTTTGAAAGGTAGGCTTCAGCCAGCTGATTGTTCCAGAGCTGTCAGAGAAAAGTACTGTAAACTGGGGCAGTGCTTTAGGAATCTGTTAAAATAAAACATTCATTTCTAAGAATAAAAGAGTAGAGAGTTAAGAGGTTCAGGTAAAGTGGAAAGTTAAATGTTTTCAAGGGAAATCTAGTAGCATTGGAAAATCATTGAGAATGAAAAACCCAGGAAAATGATCCAAAAATGTGAAACTTACAAGGGAAGATTTTTTTCCCCAGTATAGTTTATGAAGTTCCTCAGAGGATGGAGATGACTAACAATTGTCAAGCTGGAAACATGGGATCTGAGAGAGAGAGAAACAGAAAGTGTTAGAATACAGGTTCAAAATATGATCTGAATGGACTCTTCCTGGAATGAAGATGCCATGTGCAACCAGAATGATTTATTTGGACATGAACAGATAGATATGAATATGTTTTTTAAAAAGTAATAATAGAGTTGTTATTTTGTTTTTGTTTTTGTTTTTAATTTGTAGGGGTTTTTTGGTTCTTTTTTTGCATTATCTAAGGAGAGTACCTTTTTCTTAGATATTTAAGCAGTACCCACAGGACCCATTTTTTTTCATTAAGATATAAATGACATAATATTATGTTAGTTTCAGGTGTACAACATAATGATTCGAGATTTGTATATATTGCAAAATGATCACCATACTAAGTCCAGTTAACATGCGTCACCATATATAGTTACAAATTTTTTTTTTCTTGCGGTGAGAACTTTCAAGATCCACTCTCCTAGCTACATTCAAATATGTAATATAGTATTATTAACTATAGTCACCGTGCTGTATATTACATCTCCATGACTTATTCATTTTATAACTGGAAATTTGTACCTTTTGAACCCCTGCACCCATTTCACTTACCTCCCACCACCCCCCACCTCAGGCAATCACCAATCTGTTCTCTATATCCATGAGCTCAGTATTTTTGTTTACTGGTTTGTTTGTTTTTAATATTCCACATATAAGTGGGGTCATACGGTATTTATCTTTTTCTGTCTGACTTATTTCACTTAGCCTAACACCCTCAAGGTCCATCCATGTTGTCGCAAATGGCAAGATTTCATTTCGTTTCATACATGGATAATATTCCATTGTGTATATGTACCACATGTTTTTTTATCCATCGATGGCATTTAGGTTGTTTCCATGTCTTGGCTATTGAAAATAATGCTGCAGTGAACATGGGACTGCGTATATCTTTTCGAGTTAGTGTTTTTGTTTTCTTGGATAAATACCCAGAAGTGGAATTGCTGGATCATATGGTAGTTTTATTTTTAATTTTTTAAGGAACCTCCATACTGTTTTCCATAGTGGCTGCACCAATTTACATTCCCACCAATAGTGCAGAAAGGTTCCCATTTCTCTACATCCTTGCCAACGCTTGTTATTTCTTGTGTTTTTGATAATAGCCACTCTAACAGGTGTGAGGTGATATCTGATTGTGGTTTTGATTTACATTTCCCTGATGGTTAGTGATGTTGAGCACCATGTACCTGTTGGCCATTTGTATCTCTTCTTCGGAAAAATGTTTGTTCAGATCCTCTGCCCATTTTGTAATCAAGTTGTTTTTTTGTTATTGAGTTATATGAGTTCTTTATATATTTTGAATATTAACCCCTTATCAGATATATGATTTGCCAATATCTTCTCCCATTCAGTAGGTTGCCTTTTCATTTTGTTGATGGTTTGCTTTGCTGTACAGAAGATTTTTAGTTTGATGTAGTCCCGCTTGTTTATTTTTGCTTTTGTTGCCTTTGCTTTTGGTGTTAAATCCAAAAAGTCATCACCAAGACTGATGTTAGCGAGGTTACTGCCTATGTTTTCTTCTAGGAGTTTTATGGTTTCAAGTCTTATGTTCAAGTCTTTAATCCATTTTGAGTTAATTTTTGTATATGGTGTACGATAGTGGTCCACTTTCATTCTTTTGCGTGTTGCTATCCAGTTTTCCCAACACCATTTATTGAAGACACTATTTTTCCCCTTTATATATTCTTGGCTCCTTTGTCACAAATTAATTGACCGTATATGCATGGGTTTATTTCTGGGCTCTCTGTTCTGTTCCACTGATCTATGTGTCTGTTTTTATGCCGCTACTATACTGTTTTGGTTATTGTGGGTTTGTAATATAGTTTGAAATGAGGGAGCGTGATGCCTCCAGCTTTGTTTTTTTTTTTTTTTTCAGGATTGTTCAGCTATTCAGGGTCTTTTGTGGTTCCGTACAAATTTTAGGATTGTTCGCTCTATTTCTGTGAAAAATGCCATTGGAATTTTGATAGGGATTGCATTGAATCTGTAGATGGCTTTGGGTAGTAGACATTTTAACAATATTAATTCTTCCACTCTGTGAGCATGGAATATCTTTCCATTTATTTGTGTCTTCTTCAATTTTTTTCATTAATGTGTTATTATTTTTGGTATACAAATCTTTCACCTCTTTGGTTAAATTTATTCCAAGATATTTTATTCCTTTTGATGCAATTGTAAATGGGATTATTTTGTTAATTTCTCTTTCTGATAGTTTGTTATTAGTGTACAGAAACACAACAGATTTTTGTGTATTGCTTTCGTATCACAGGACACCGTTTTAATTTATAACATGATTGAGGCAGATGTGAGGTGAAATTGAGAGAAGGAAGACATAAGGGGTACAGTATTCGGGGGTTGTGCTGGGACTGGAACATAGGTCTCCAAACTAAAGGTTTAAAGTTGTTTTTAAACCAAGACCTACATTTTAAAATAACTTTTATATCAAGACCTTGACCATACATACACATATACACATATATATATCTGAAGACATACTTACCCTTGCAATGTATGATGCACTCTAATGTTTTCTCTTCTTCTGTATTGTATTCTAATTCATTTTAAACCTCTCCTCTCCCTGCAATAAAATTCCTCAAACTGAAAAGCTAGTCACAACCCACTAAATAGGTTTCACAATGCTTGCAGTTTTGAAAAAACTCTAAGACCTATGCCGCTGTTCACCGCACCTCCCCCTTCCCCATCCTGATATACTGCAAGCTGTGAGAGGTTGTGGAGGATGAGGTGTTACACTGAATAATGGAAGTGGGAATGTGGTGAGGATGTGAGTCAGCATGCCATCATTACAGCAGTATATGCTGCAGCTGGACATTGTAGGAAATCATGGACTCAGGAAGCAAGGCTCTGTGTTAGACAAAGCATTCACAGACAAGGGTGACTGCAGGCATGGAATAGGCAAAAAGTTGAACTCACAATTTCTTATCTACAGCTTGTTTAAAGATAGAATTTCTGTCAAAAGTAATAAAACATGTTTTTTGCATTTTAATTATTTTCAAAGTTAGTATTTGTCTATGGTTGTGTCTTCTTTGAATGGACATTTTCTCATTTAATTAGCCAACAAAATGAATCACTTTCCTCTAACTTTACAAAACTAGGTGATCAGTGATTTCAGTGAACTGACTGGTTCTAAAATAGATGTAACAGTTGCAGGTAAAAAATAACTTAGCTCCGTATGTGACTTATTTCTGTGAGTGTACCAACAGGATGTATTAATAAACCACATCAAATTGGATAAATAACTTATTCTTCTAAAGCCTGTGTAATATTAAATATCAAGAATATCTTTTGATGTTGATTTTTTCGAATTTAACTAACGTGATTTTAAATTATTCTGATATCCTCTTTGCTCTTATGGTTTCAGTCAGGGTAAAATTAGAAAATATGTTGGCCCATCAGACTTTACTTTGAAAAGTAATTTGGTTACTTACTATATGAATATCCTGCACTTTCCCAGGGAGTTAGCTTTTGCTGAATATCATTATTCAATCTTTTCACCTTAGAGTTAAAAATTCTGCTATTCCAGAGCTTCTTAAACTTGGATCTTGGCTTCATGCATTCTGAATCAATAGAAGTTTGAATTTTTTTTATATAAGCATATGAGCATTTTGTTATTCCTGGTGAGACAATATAGAGCTTTTACTGAATTCTTAAAGGGAACTCGGTGACTCAGAAAAATTTAGTCTCTGTACTGTGGGACAATCTTAAACTTGTTAAACAAATTGATATTTCTATAGAACATAAGAATTTATGAATGTGATACCTATATATATTCCAGTACATATACACATAACCTTTATAATTATTCTTGATCTGATTGCCTGTTTTTCTACATAATTTTATTCAATACCATTTATGTTATATTAGATTGAATTGATGAAATTATCATTCTTATTGGTCAAAAACTGTCAGATTTTAGACATTGTATATGATTTAATTCAATATTTCATGCCACATGTGGTTCAAATAGGTGCTATGTAGGTAGATGATGAAATATTAAAATTTTGAGTCTTTAAACATAATAGAATTCATTTGAGTGGCATTGCTCTGATAAAAATAAAAAGATGAACTAGAAGAGTAAAACATCTGTAGTCTTAGTTAGAGTACTATATATACCTTAGTTCTATGGACCTGTAAACCTTTCCTGAGAATTAGTCTCCAAAGACTGGGAAGCAAGTCTTTTTTTTTTTTAAGTTGATTTTTATTTGGAATAATGTTGCAAATGCCACGTCTATGATGGACCTCGTTAGTAGTGAAGTTCATCTCATCACTCAAAATATTCTGTCGGTAGATCTTCGTAAATGAATTTTTTAAAATATAAATCAGCCTATTTCATTTGTATTTTACTAGTAAAATAATTTGAGCAAAATTAAAACTGCAAAACCTAGCATTAAACTAAAACAAGGGAATTAGGAAAGATAGGTCATTTAATAAGTGCCTATTATGTGCCAGAAACTATGCAAGAGGACTTGTCAGAGGAAGTAAGAGTTAAGATGAGACCTGAAGGATTAACAGGAGTTAAGGAGTGTATGGAGGCAGCAGGAAGGATGGTCCTTGCAGAGAATATGCAGAGGCCCAGAGGTAAGAAAATATGAAGTTGTCCAAGACCTAAACGTGGTGCATGGCTGGAGAATAGGGAATGAGGGGAGTAAATAGAAGATTAGAGAGGTAAACAAGAGCCAGACAGCTGGTGCAGAGCCATGTAAGCCATGGTAAGCAATTTGGATTTTTATCTTGGGGAGCAAGCATTGAGGGGTTTTAAATAGGAGACAGAAATGATCAGATTTATGTTTTAGAAAGGTCATTCTGGCTGCCATATGGAGAATGGATTGAAAGGAGTAACCGTAGATATTGGTGACAGACTAATTCAGGGATGGTTACAGTAATCCAGGTGAGAAGTGACCAGTGTATGTGTTATGGGCTGGAGAGATGTGGACAGATTCCAGAGAGATTCAAGAGATAGAATCAACAGATCTTATTGATTAAATTTGAGCATTAGGGCAGGGAAAGAGAGCCAGTGATGACACTCAGGATTCTTACTTAGGCAACTTGGTAGTAATCGCACTGCAAAAGGGAACAAACAAAAGAGAACAAATTACAAGGATAGAAGATAATGAGGTAAGTGTTGGACATGATAAGTTTGTGGTGTATATCCACAAACTCATATCCAAGTACATAAACATATCAGATGGGCAGTGGATAGTGAAGTGAGATCCAAGCTAAAAGTGGGCATTTGAATGTCATCAGTATTGAAACTATGGAACTGGGTGATTCTCACAGAGGAGCAGAGACAAGGGTTGAGGGTAGATTCATTAACACATAAAAGAAGGGCTGAGTAGTAGAAGCTGGTGAGACAGAGAAGGCAGGAAGAAACCCAGAAGAATGTGAAGTGTGAACGCTAAGGGAAAAAGTATTCATTTTTAAGAAGGAAGAAGTTAACAAATGTCAGTGATGCTTAGAGGTCATGTAATGTACTGAGGAGTGGAAAGTGGACATTGTGTGATAGTTAACAATAAAGAGGTCCTTAATGGCCTTAGTGAGAATAGTTTCAGTGGAGTGACGAAGTATAAAAGCCAATGATTCAAGGAATAAATGGGAGGTGAGTAAATGGGGAAAGGAAGATGAAACAACTCTCCTAAGAAGGTTAGTATGGGGGGAAAATGGAGGATGGAAGAGACAGCCAGCAAGCCAGAGAGTAAGTACAAGAGAGAGATAAGTAGACTTGAGGTTGAGGTGGATTTTTGGAGGATGGGAAAGAAGAGTCTTTAAATGCTAAGAAATCTTAATGAGTGAATTTCTTCATTGAGCACCTACTCTATGCCAGGCATTGTGCTAGACCCAGGGAATACAAGGTTGAACATAAGCAGATGTGCTCCCTGAATTCATGGAGTTTATACTGTTGTGCGGAAAATGTGTATTAGATAATCATCTTAGTAAATGTGTAGTTACAAAGTGAGATAAATACTCACTTTGCATTTATGTGAACCTGACTTTGACTTAGTGATTTAGGAAAAGCTTTCTTGAATTAAGATTATAAGGCATTCCAGACTGAAGGAACAACATGTGCAAATACTGTGAGGTGGGAGCGAGTAAGGTAGGTTTAAGAAACTAGGAGAAGGCCAACATCACTATAGCTCAGAGAATGATGAGGGTTGATATCCAGGGACCAGACCACTCCATCTTCAAATAAGAAAGAAAGGCCCACAGAAAGAGAAAAGTTGAAGATTCAGTAGAGATGGGGAATATGTCAACAAAGGCAGGCATCCAAGGAGGTAAGGGATTAGCCTCAAAAGAATGGACCTTTCTTCCATTACAGCAGGAGAGAATGAGCAAGGAATAGATGGAGATAAAGAGAATGTGCGGTTTGGTGAGGAGGAAATTGAGAATATTCCACTTGAAGGTTTTTGTTATTTCAATTAGGCAGATTCTAGAATGAAGGGAATATAGTAGAGTGAGAGGTTTAAAGAACATAGAAAAGCTTTTAGATGGACATTGTAGAGAAAGGAAGAACCAACTGGGAAAACACAAGAGAATCATCAGACTGTATTGTTGGAGGTTATGAATTCATAGTGGCAAAAATCTGCAATGTTTTGTACGTTTCTCTAGAAACACTCAACAGCTCAAATATATACATGAAGAAAGCAGACAGTTATTTGGACCCAGAGTTGAGGTCTGCCAGCATAAGGCAAGGGAAGGAGAGTGGGACCAGGGCAGTGGTACACTAACATACTAGATCTTGGGGAAACGAGAGGGATGAGAAAAAGGAGAATTTCTGATTTGTAGCTTTTGCCAATTTCCATGGTGTAAATACTGCCCCCGTGGCCAATTTCAAGGTACCAGTGACTTAAGAACTGGCTCACACAGTTTGTAATATTAAGTCACTTCTCCTAAACTGACCCTAGTTGCTGACCCTAGCACACCACAGGGTCAGGGAGATGAGGCTAGTAGCCAGAGAGTGGATGACAGGATGGATAATGGAATCCAACTAGTAGAAAAGAAAGTAAAGACAATTGGGGACTGAGAGACCGCAAGAAAATGGGGTGAGGGAGAGCTGCAAAGAATTGTTGAACTCCACAAACAGGGAGAATGGTGGAGGAAGACATTAAATTAAATAACTTGCTAGTTGTTACCCAAGAAAAAAGCTTCTTTTCTCCAAGAACGCTTATATTTTAAAGACCTTTTAGTAACATTGGAAAATAATACTGGCCAGTGCTTAAAATTTTCAGTTGTTCACTCAGGTTAATTAGTGGCAGCAAAACCACGCCAATTGCTATTTTGCAATCCATGGCCAGCTTCTATGACTTGCTTCTCTCTGTCCTAATAACACCGCTACCATCACTAGCATTTTACTCTAATCATAGAGATTTGAAATGCATTGTAGGAGGAATAAACAAAGATGGCAGAGGCAATAAGAACAAGGGAAATTAGGAGGGCTCCTAGTGGCTAACAACAAAGTCCTGCCCTGATATCTTCCTCTTACACACCAAAATTGTCTTCTTACCCCATGCTGGAGAGGTGGCCACCAATGACAAGATGTTACCATGGTAACTTCTTGCCTCAGAAAATTCTAAGCTCCACTCCAGCTCAGTTACCTATATACTATTATGGACAATTATCCACTCTCCTTGAGTGGATTAATACAATTTGATCTTGCCACTCACAAATCATGTTTTTAATGGGATACAGTAAATTTGTTCATCTAGAAATTTAATATTTTTTCCTCTGAGACCTCCATATTTTTAACCATGGATTTGAATTTAACTGTTTGAAAATAACTTTCACTCCAGAGAAAAACTATAAAGAACATTTGTATTAAAAGCAATTTACCTCTAATTTCTTCATGCTGTTTGCTATTTATTTCTGCCTATTTTTGCTGTGTGTAAACAAGAATGTAATCTCCCAAATAGAGGCTCTCTTTGAATTAGCGATGAGGCCACACAGAAGCTTTTGTCAACCCCCTGGATCTAAAATGTGTGCCCTCATGTGCACCATGGAAAGGGTTCATTTTTAATGGAACTACATCGTGTGTTCCTTTCCTGTAAAGACCTCTACATTGACAACCACAATGGGAATATTTGGTTTAAAGTGTTATAATCTTCTGCTGGGGAAATGTTTATGTTATAGGATAGAGAGATGTGATAATTAACAAATTGATAATGAGGTAATTTCTGTATCAAAACATTTGCCTCTTTTTTCCTTTGAGGCTTCTCTTAATTTTTATAATCCTCAGTGCTCCTCAGATTTGGGGCACTGTTTGGTTTTTCCCAAAAACAGGGATTAATACAATTTGATCTTGCCTCTCTCAAATCATGTATTTTGGAAATGAGCAGGAGCATGCTCTGAAACAGTTGATAACAGGTAGAGAAAATAGGCCATAGCTCCAGACGCCCAGGCATCAGGCACTCACCACATTTGGAAAACTCAGCTTTTCTGGCTGTTCCTAATCAGAATGCTTTTGTCTCCTTTATTTATTTCTGCCGTTTTGTTTTACCATTATACCTACTTCTGCCAGTCACTTTCTTTCAGTTTAGTAAGGAAAAAGCCATACAGACATTTTAAAATTAACTTGATGGGTGAACCTGGGTATTGTATCATGAACTAATCTATATATATCATTAACTTCTCCTACCCTAAAGGAAAATAAGATAAACAGACATAAAAATTGATTTCTGTGTGGACATCTCTTTTTTTTAGAAAAAGAAATAATAATCATAGGAATAAAGCATTATGCCCTTATATGCATTCCTATTTTGGTACAGTGTCCTCAGACAGAGCTTTCCACATAGAATTAACAACAAAAAAGAACCCTTCGTAACTATTTCAACTAGTAGTTTCTCTCCCTTCAAACCTTAAGTATTCTATTTTCCCCTGCAACAAATTTACTTTCAGCTGTCTTCCAAAGACTCAGTAAGAATAATGGTTGTGCTCTTAAATGGAAGTTTTCATATTTCATATCCCTTTCTGCAATGTTTTGCCAATTACCTTTTATCCAGTTGTTATGATTTATGTTTATCTGTGTTGGAGAATAAAGTTAGAACTCATCTTCACTCTTTGGAAACAGTGGTGATAAATAATCTTCCCACAGCTATTTACAATGAGATCCACATTTCTTTGATTTTTTTTTTACTATTTGAGTTCATATTAAGATTATATTTAAAGTGTGCTTCACAGTTTGTGTTTAGGGATCTGATTTAGACAAGAAAACAGATATGGTGTTCCTCTGTGCCCTTGTTGCTGCTCACTGGAAATAATTTTGGTTTTTTAGGTAGCAATAAAAATAAATTTAAATGTCTTAGGTGTTTAAAATAGGTTAGGTTAGGAAGGCTGGGCCATTGGATCCTGGGGGTTTAGAGTTCAAAACACTTCAACCACAGCTGTTTCAAATGCCAATGCCTCTATTCTGAGGAGTATAAAATATAATTACATTATATTTACTTAGTCATTCATATTCTTGTTTTGCCAACTCATGGACCCTTTTAGTATTTAGCTAGTATATAGCTGAGTCTAAATAATACTCTAGAGAACTTATGTATTTTACTGTTCTCTCTTACCCCCTCCGCCCCTGCAAAAAAATCTTTCCTTTTGAAACGGTGGAAACAACGTGTAAATGAGAATAGCAACCCAAAAAAGATAGTGAAAATTTTTACGTGTTATTCACATATCTCCAACTGCAGTTTGTCAAGCTTTCTGAAGCTCCACTTAAAGGCAAACAACCGCCAAAGGGGACAGTTATATTCCTTGCTGTCGTTAATAGTTGTGATTAAATGGGCAGTCTTTTCTCATTGTCAAGCCCTCTGGTTTGAGGACTTTTTATTGCTGCCTCCTGTGGGAGGGAGCTATTTCTTTCATCTGGAATGTCTGGTCTTATACCTTTTCCCTGCCTGTACCACTTCCTACCCAAATCGCTATAATATGTAGTTCATGTGATCTCTTTCAAATACTCGTTATTTATTATTATTATTATTATTATCATTATTATGTGAGGGAATCTTGGAGTACAGACCACATGAGGAGTTTCTTGTATGTGGTTTAGGTTAGGGGAAGCCTCACTCAATTTGGCACAGGTTGTACACAAGTATCCGTGTGTTCTATGCAGTGTTTCGTTCATTCTCTTTTCCAGGCACTGCATTACCCTCTATTACCCCTTACCCTTAGGATCACTGTACTTCCTACTAACTCTTACTGTATATTGAAGTTTCTCACTAAGTTGGTTCCTAAATAGGCAGTACTTATTTTACTGGTTCTCATGTCTGCCTACAGTTTCATGTCTGTATCAGTTTGCTAGGGCTGCCATAAGAAAATACCACGAACTATGTGGCTTAAACAGCAGAAATTTATTTTCTCACAGTGCTGGAGACTAGAAGTCCAAGATCAAGGTGTCGGCAGGTTTGCTTTCTTCTGAGGCCTCTCTCCTTGCCTTCTCACTGTGTCCTCACATGGTCATCCCTCTGTCTGTATTGATTGTGTCCTAATCTCCTCTTCTTGTAAGGACACCAGTACTGGGAATTAGGGCTCCAGCATAGGAATTTGGGGGGCATACAATTTAGGCTATAACAATGCCTTTCTCATAGTCAACAGGATGCCAATTTCTCTGAAAACATTCTCTTCTGAACATGAATCTTACTTGGCAACGCTGAACTATATCTCCAAAATCTGATAACACATGACAGTTCCCTATTTTTCAGCATACTCGAGTTCTCCCATTTTCTCCTAAACTTTCAGATTATCTAAAAAATCCTAGTTTTCTTCACAACTCCACCCTCCACTTCCATCGGCCCACTAGACTGCCAATGAATTTCCTCTGGCATGCATATTAGCTTGTTAAAAGTTCTAATTTACCTTATGTACCCTGTTCTGGTACGGTCTTATTGCATTAACTTTCTTACATTCCTGCCTTTATATTGTATCATATCTTATACAAACCACAACCTCCCCGATTCCCCTTCTTTCCTAAAAGAGAGGCAGTGAATTGTGTAAGTAAATAAGTTATGTCTTAGCAGAATGTCCAGTGAGAGAAGAAAGTCTGTATTATAATAAAATAAGTATTTTAAGCAACAACGTAGTTTGAATACTATATAGGACATAGGGACTTAGTTTCTTTTCCAAAATCATTTACATAAGACTTTTTTTTTTTTTTCTGTGAGGAAGACCAGCCCTGAGCTAAGATCTGATGCCAGTGCTCCTCTTTTTTGCCAAGGAAGATCGGCCCTGGGCTAACATCTGTGCCCATCTTCCTCTGCTTTATATGAGACACCACCACAGCATGCCTTGACAAGCGGTGTGTCAGTGCGCGCCCAGGATCTGAACCAGAGAACCCTCAGGCCACTGAAGCAGAGCGCACGCACTTAACCGCTTGTGCCACTGGGCTGGCCCCCATTTACATAAAACATTTTATCCTAAAATATTTCACCAAATTTTAGGATGGCCATTGTTTAACAAGCCAGAATGCAGCCATTGCCCCTGTGAGGGAAAAATTCTGAAGAAAATTGTCTGACATAGTAGGATCTTCTTAGAAACTTTAGAATTCATAGTTTCAGGCCCCCGACATTGTTATAACCTGAGGTGTTATAGCCACCTCAGACTACCTGGTCTCTCTGACTTTAGTTTTTATCTTCTCTAGTTTCCTCTACTTACTACCACGAGAGTTGTCTGCCTGGAAAACCAACCACATCTTATCTCTCCTCGCCTCAGAGAACACTACTGGCTCCCTGTTACCTGCAGGATAAACCCCACCCCCCTCAGCTTGGTACACATCCCCTTCTTTCATACTAATGTGCCGTGCTCTTCCTGGCCTCATCACATCTTGTCCCTTCTGCCTGGAATACTTTCTCTCTGTGGAGTGCCTAGAAAAAGCAGAGGCTGTGGAGGCAGACAAGTCGAGGTTTGCATTCTGACTCCAGTTCTTAATGACTGAATGATCCGGAGAAAGTTACTTAATCTCCTGGAGTATGAGTTTTCTCATCACGAAATGAGGCTAATACCCACTACACAAGGATGTTGTAAGAATTAAAAAAGCGGGGCATGTGTGTGAAGTACTGGCTAAGTTATTCATCAATTCTTGTTGCAGTTATGGGGTCAGGCAAATCTCTATTCACCTTTTAGACCCAGATCAGACGCTACCTCCTCTGGGAACCTAGGCTGTTATTTATTCTCATTCTGGCAATTCCTCCACTAGAGCACCACAGTTGGAGTTAAGAATGTGGTTTTCTGAAGCCGTGTTGTTGGAGTTCCAATCTTAGCTTCTCTATTTATTACCTGTGTGATCTCTGGCAAGTTACTTATACTCCCTATACCTCAGTTGTCTTTCCTGCAAAATGAGGAAAATATTATCTATGTAATAGGATTACTGTGAGGATTAAGGTAATATATATATATAAGAAACTTAGCACAATGTGATGCATAGTTAGTATACCAAAAATGTTAACCGTTATTCCTGTATTCATTTTGAGTCATTTTCTCTCATTGTGAGTCCTCGAGGGTTTGACTCTACCTTGCTCCTCTCTAGATGCCTTGTGCCTGATCCAATGCCTACCATAGTAACAGGATCAAAGAAGTCACTCATTAAATATTTATTCAGTTAAAAAAATCCTGTTCATTTAAGATGAAGAATACTGGGCTTTAAATCCTGTCTGGAAATAAACAGAAAAATCCTCATGTGTTACACTGAATAGTATTCCAGGTTTCTTCCTACAGAAAAGTAAAATAGCTGAGTTTCTTGGTCTGAATTCTGTTTTTAAGAAGGGTGCCTATCATACTGTATAGATTACAGGGATTATGAAATATAAATTTTCCACCTTTATGGACCTTTAAGACTTAGATAGAAGGTCAGCTTTCTTTCTTGATGCTATGGGTACCCAGAAACCCTCTCTTATCTTTAACTATTAGATTTTTCAGATCATTATTCAATGATTTTAGAATACTAAAAGGTTTTTTAAGTTTCATTTGAAAAACTTCTTACTTGTCTATGCTAAAAATAACTGTGTTGGAAGAACTGAGGCTAAGACGTATATGCCACAGCCTTTTTAAACAGGGTAGAATGTTAAATTAATAGAGTTTATAATCAAGAGAATGATAGATCCCAAATGGTGGACTAGTCTGTTCCTTCTTTATGTATAAAGTTATCATCATGTTTTGTATTTTCTATTAAATTCTCTGTATGTATTTCATAATTATCAGTTATATTTTATTCTTCATAAACCAAATTCAAGGAATGTCAGTAGTGTATCTGCATATTTATGCTTGCACATTGTATCAGTTATCTATTGCTGCGTAACAAACCATCCCCAAACTTACTGGTTTACAACAACAATATTTTTCATGATTCTGTGAGTTGGCTGGGTGGTTCTTCTGCTGTTGTCTCTGGATTTATTCATGGGTTAGCATTCAGTTGGTGGGACAGCTCAGAGTAGGATTTTTCCTCTCTTTCCATATGTTTTTTCACCTTTGGCTTCTTTGCAGCAGTGTGGTTTTAGGTTTCAAAGAAGGCAAGACCCAATGCGCGAGCACTTATCAAGCCTCTGCTTGTGTCACATTTGTCAGTGTCACCTTGACCAAAACCAATCACATGGAGAGTCAATGTTAGAGGGTGCCACACAAAGGAAATGGATACCAGGAGACATGACTGATTGGGAGCCATTCCTGTAACAGTCTACTACACACATGCATAGCATATTTATGTTTTATTACATACAAAAAACTTGGTTCTGAGGAGAGGGCTGAGATTTGATGTGAAAGGAGACTTCCGTGCCATTTAGTAATATTTACTTTCATTTATTAATACTTTTATCCTTTTATACAGTTTCTTTTACCATAAACTGATACTGCTTTTTCAATAAAAAAAATTTTTTTTTCACAATACGAGTGAGTAAACCTGGCATCGGTTTTGAATGACACCACAATTCTGGCCGAAGTACCATGGAGAAGGGCAATGCGACCACCAGGTGGGGATAATATGAGGAGGAACAGGCTTGGGCACCTGGAGAGCTCGGTTTTGGCATGCTGGGTTGGAGCTGTCCGTCATGAGTAGACTGCTGCACTTTTTCGGGAAACTGCTACATTAGACAGAACTTACCTTTAATGCCCGGAGATGCTTGCTGCTGTCAAAAGGCGCACAACTTCACCTTGCCTACTTGGCTGATGTTCCCAACTATTTTCGGTGAACTGAGCCCAAAATCAGATCCAAAGACATCTTCCCCACAGAGAGTTGGTGATGGATAGAGTGAGCTAAGTGCTGTGAGCATGTTGCAGAAGGAGACAGCAGGGCCATCTCAGGCTCTCTCCAGCAGCCTCTTCTCTCCTAACCACTGTGCTGGTCGTGTCTGTGTGCTGGCAGTGGGCACCCACACCAGCCCTCTCTGCCTTCCTCATGGATGTCTCCATATGCTCCTGCTTCTTGCTGGTGCATCTGCGACTAGAGTCTCTTTCTACAGCTTGCTGCTTCTACATATTTTTCCCTTCTGATTCTGTGTAACTTGCCATTTTTATTTGAAGGCATCATTGGTTAACTTGAACTTTGTAATGATAACAGCCACAGCAACAATTACATCTTGCTTCCTTGGATGCCTGGCATGTTTGTCATTTAATCATCACACTAACATCACAAAGTACTGTTATTGACCTGATTGTACAGATCAGAAAAGAGGCACAGAATGTTTAAATCTCTAACAAAGGCCACTTGGCTAAGGAGCAACAGAGCCAAAAGTCAAATTCAAGCAGTCTGTTTCCAGAGTCGTGCTTTCCTACCTCTCTTAACTCACTATTTTTTGCATTAATCTTATGCTATACTCTATAGTTTTTGAAGGCAGTCAATATTTTAAAGTTGTTTAATATTGCCAGTATTTATCAGTCACTTACAAGATTTAAGACTACTCTGACTCAATATGGTTACATTAAATTGCATCTGTTCATTCTTTTGCTTAATGAATATTTAAGATTTTTTGTGCACCTACTGTGTCCTAGGACTGCACTAGGCCTTCTATTCAGTAATAATCATGACAAACAAGATTCCTGTCCTCCAGGAGCTTACAGGATAGCAGAAGGGACAGATGACACAAAAATAATGTTAAATCGGAAGTTGTAATAAAAGTTACAAAGGGGAAGAGAAGTTTGTTACAAGAGAGAAAATACTAAGAAGCTAATTCAGATTGGGGAATGAGGATCAAGGGAAGCTTTTCTGAGGCAGTGACATTTTAAGCTGAAACTAAGAGAGTAACAGGAGCTCGCCCCTGAAGAGGAGTAGCGAAGAATGCTGTGGATCTTTGCTTGCTAGCAAAATGGTGGACTAGATGTCAGTATAAACTTTTCTGGTACAGAACATCTAAAACTTCTGGATAAAATAATTTAAAAATATTTTTAAATGTGTGGCTGAGTTAGTGGGAATATAAGGAAAATTTTTAGGAGCCAGAAATTATGAGAAAACCTGAATCCTGAGATATAAGTGAATTCTAAACCTATATTTTGTTTTTTGGGCATTTTCTGATCCCTGGTGGCCTAGCTCTTAGGCTTTAACAGGTCTTGTGCAGAAGACAAAGACAAAGCCAGGACTTCTAAAAGGTTCTTTGTCAATAGGTAAGCTAGGGGGAAAGGCCCATCCCCTCTGTATACTTCTTCTTCCCAGAGGGAGACAGTTGGGATAATTGCCTATCCTGGCCGTAGTGCTTGAATTGAGTGGGAGTTATATACATCAATTAGATTCTTTTATATGAAAATATATTTCATGGTTTAAAAAAAAAAAACATTTCCTGAACAGAGGAAATACGATGTGGGAAGGCCCTTAGGCAGAAAGGCATTTGACCTTTCAAGGAACCGAGAGGCTGGTACAAATTGAGTGAAATAAATGCTGGCAAATGAGGTTGGAGATGAAGCCAGGGACCGGATTCTTGCAGGGTCTCAAAGGCTTTGGTTAGGATTTTGGATTTTATCCTAAGTACAATGCAAATCTTTCTAAGGATTTTCAAAAGATTATCTGATTTATGTGAGAAGGAATAGATTGAGAAAATTTAAAAGTAGAGAGCTACTCTAAAGGTAGAAGTAGAAATAAAACTACAGCAGTAATCCAGGTGAGAAGTGGATTTGGCTTGGATTCAGGGAAATTGGAAAAAATTAATGGACTCAAGATATATTTTGAAAGTAAAACCTACTGATAAATTGGATGGAGGTTTGAGAGTAAGATATAAAGGGTTATTTCCAAGCATCTGGCTTGAATAACTGGTTGTCTAGAGGTCTTTTTCTCAGCTGAGGAAGTCAGGAGGAGATATGGAGGGGAAGATAATGAGTTCGGTTTTAGAAATGTTGAGATTTAGAAATATTAAGTTTGACAAGTAAGAAATGCAGGTGGAGACAGTACCACTATTTGATATGAGAACTAAAGAGATTTTAAAATATTTTTATGTCGTTGAACTCATATTTGAATAAGCTAGTGTGTAATGATAGTGAAAACTTACCTTTTACAGGCAATCCATTTTATAGTAAATTTCATTGGGAGACAAATTTGTTAAGTAGTAGAATTTCATTGTAATAAACATAGCATTTACATTCACGTTCCTAGGATGCAAGAGCTGGATGTATCTGCAGATAAAGTATAATATTCTGAGAAAGCCACTGTGAGAGGGATTGGCTAATTGTTCACCAAACCTGTGTTCCTTTCTTCTTGCTGATACAGCTTGGACTACATTTCCCAGCCTCCTCTGCAGTTAGGTATAGTCATGTGACTGAGTCTGGGCAGAGGAATGAGAGTAAAAGTGATGTACATTTCTTCCTTTGGTCTGACTGGTTTAAAAAAAAAATCTCCCATATAGCTTCCATGCCCTTTGTCTATCCCTGTGCCGGCTGGATATTGACACTGAAAGTGCACTGAAAAACCTTGGAAACCATATGTCAAAGATGATAGACTCTTTATAAGCCAGAGTTCCTAAATGACTACATAGTTCAGGAACCCCCCAACCCCACCCTCCTGCTAGCTGAGCTTAGCATGAACAAAAAATAAACTTCCATTATTTTAAATCACCAGGATTCTGTGATTTAACTATTTCAGCAGCTAGCATCACACTGAAAGAAGATGTTAATTGTCTTTCAGAGTGATACCAAGGACATAATTTCATTCCCATTCATTTCTTTTCTCATTTTTCTTTTATGTATGTTTGCTCTCATATGTGACTAGGCAATTTGAGTAGATTAGGATGTTAGGAGGTTTGTGCAGGGAATGAGGGAATTTGAGATTCTTGAGGTACAAGAGAGGAGTTGAAGGATATCGTTGCTTCCTGTTTTCCATATAAGATAACCATCACTCCTGCTCTGTCTGGCCCAGTAATTCATTTCACAGATTTAGACTTCTGCAGCCACTTCTTCCCACCTGCTAATAGCACCCTCATTGCAAAACAGAGTTGATGAAGACCTTGATCACCTCTCCCTTCCTTGCCTAGTTTAACATTCACATATAGTCAGATTTACACACTGGGTTACAAAATCATCATAAAATTAAAGCTGACAAATATCTTTTCGTCCTTTATACATCTGATAATAGTGTCACAGGATATCTCTGGTAAACACTTTTGTGGGAGATGCAACATGTGTCAGAAGAAGTGCATATCTGTGGTAGGACACATTGAAATCAGAACATCCCCTTCTGAATCTTTGGCCAGTGGTTTAGCCAGTTAGACATACTCTTACATTGTTTTCTTATTACTTATTTATCAGTCTATTTGCCTTACCGGACCTTTATGACTTCTTCTTTCAGGGACGGTAAGAGGTAAATTCAGTTCCATATGCTGAATTCCCAGTATAATTCCTGGCATATTGATGTTGTAAGTGCTTAGTAACTCCTTGGTTGAAAACCGCATGAATGCTGAAAGTAGTATGGTATGTGTATGACTGATATGAAACGTGTTCCTTGTGTGATTTTCTGGATTATTCACTATAGAGAATTTCTTTTTAACCACATCGGTAATATGCCTTTAAGATATGAGTCATTACTGGCAATTGCAAAGTATTTTTATGAAAAACATCATGATAATCTTTGTTGTGTAAGAAATTTATCTAAATTTATATCCCCTTCGATGACTATATCTTCAATTTCTGTACTCTAAAAAAAACTATCAGATTATTCTTATGATTTGCAGAGTTTGTAATTTTGCAAGAATTAGGCAAATGGCACATCCAGGGACAGGTTGGACATATGCCCCCACAGGAGCTCTAAAGGAATACATTCTGGACCTGTGGATACTGCCTCCTTTTCAATTCCAGTGGCATATGGCTAGACTTGGGCAAACAGATGTCTGTACCAAATCAGACATTCGTTGTCTCAGTTCAGGTGCTGGGCCAGGCTGAAGTTTACAGCTGTGCCCTGGTTGAAATTCTAGAGCCATAGCAGTTTGTTCTCTGCATCTAGTGTACCTATAATCTAGAATATGTCATTGTTGGCTTCTGGAATTATTTTCTTTCCCAGTCCATAAGATGATATAAAACTCTTTTCTTGTAGGGACTGTGAGAAGCAAAGTCAAATTCAGTTCTAAATTGTCACAAGTGAAATAAAAGGGCTTTTGCCTTTGTGGTCTTAGGTGGCAGAAATGTAATTATAAGTGAGCCCCAAATTCTTCTAGGCACACTAGTGCCTGAAATACTGAATGGATGATTCCTTCATAGAAGTATGTGTATTAATCACTTTGACCCCTTGGAAAATTAGCAGTAGGTGCTATTTGATATACCTCTTTCCAAGGAATTTCTAGCTCACTAGACTAATTTCTCATGCCTTTGGTGGTATAGCATATGGACTTTTATCTTGGTAGTGATTACATTTAAGTATAAAAGAAAAGCTTGAAATGCAGTAAAATAAGCATATCTATTACACACAACTCATGCTTCTTGGAAGTCCTAGAGAACCTGGGGTAAAATGAATGCTGTTGGTAATCAGAGCTGAGGAAAGCTTAACCACTGTACTAGGTAGGCCAAATCTAGGAGTATCTGTATAGCCACAGTCCTTGTCTAAGGGGTCCCACCTATAGCCTGTTCCTGAGGATATCAACTCTAGGCAGTGCATGTAGGTGGCCACATTCTGTGTTGCTTGATGTTACCATCCACGTTTGACCTAAAGCAGTCAGGCTGTTTGTAGGCTGACCCATTAGATGACTTGGCACGAGTGCTTTATCTAACTGGTGATGGTGACGTAGTGGACTGATCAGATCCTTTCTCTAAGGAAATTTTAAATTTGAGGTAGAATTATTTGATAGGAACAGAAGTCAAATACCTAATCAGAAAAAAAAACGCAGACAAAGATGACATGAGTCAGTAGAAGCCGTGAGTAAGCAAGAGTGATGAGTAAGTAAAAGCTAAGCCATGAAAATTTTAAAAAGTGTGTGTAGGGGGATACAAAGATTTTACTTAACATCTGTAAGGGAAGAGAATGATCAACAACTTATTGCTGCCGAAGGGATAAGGAACTAATCAAATCATTGCACATCTATCTGATCCTGGACAACTTGAAATTCTCAATCTATGTTCCTGTACTTCTCATGAGGCCTGGTTATTCCATGAATTACTATGAGGCCTAGCCACATGGCATACCTTTGTTCCTTATTTTCATGTGAAACCTTGCAATAATGCTCCCACTGATATTCCTCTCTCTCTCTCACATACACACAGACAACCACACACAGTTACTTGAGATAACTTAAGTGAGTCTCTATTCTTTGTAGCCAAAGGATCTTAATTTACACAACTGCTCTTTGAGTTCAATTTTTATTATTTTGCCTCTGCAACCAAGGCAAGGACTGATGAACAATAACAGTTTTATGCCTACCTCAAGAGGATACAGACTTAGAACAGGGAAAATCAGTTTACCTCTAATTGTTTAAGGAAGGTGATATGTGATATAGAGAGGGCCCAGAGAAAGATGGATAATGTTAGTGACACAACGTGGTATTGGAGGAGACTACGTGGAAATGTGCATTTAGAAAAAAAGTATAAGAACAATATTTCTTCTTTCCTTTCTACTAGATTATGAGTTCCTGAGGCATTCATCTTGGTATGTCTCACCAACACCTAGGAGAGGGTTTTTCACATAGTGAGTGAAACACTAAATTGAGCACATAATGTGGCCCAGCTATTAGTTTGTCTTAAGGTTTACTATCAACTTTGAATTTGCTTGTAAAAAATATACTTTCAGTAAGAATAAACTAAGCTGAAGAGAGAGATATGAGTCAGAGATAAGAGTAGGATTTCCAGAAGCTTCTGGGAGAGATAGAGATAGGCAGTGTAGAATAGCCTAGAAACCATGGGAGGAATTTCAAAGAGCCAGATAAGAAATTGCCTTCCTCATTCAGAGGATTAAGGACCAGAACATACTGTTATCAGGAACATCTGCAGAGCACAGTACAGCATAGCCTTTGGCCAGAGAGCATGATGTAGGGAATGGATAGTAGAGGACAACTGGCAAAAACAAATTCTAGATTCTAGTTTTTAAATGGCAGAGCAAATATCATGGCATCCACCTGCACAAGGAGAACAAAAAGAAGAAACATGAAGCCTGTCTTCAAAGAAACTAGGAGACAGGTGCAAAGCCAAACCACAATATGAGATGAAGAGCAGATAATGCAGTTGAAGAAAGATACCCCCAGCTGCAGATCTCAGACAAACCAGTAAGGCCTAGTTTAGACTAATGGGATGGGCTGTATGGGCTGGCAGTAGGAGCATCTTTGGCCCTGATTAGGCATAAAGAAGAAGAAGGGTAATGAACTCAATGAAGAATCACACAGACAAAATTGAAAGCATAGGCAAAAGCTTACTGAGAAAACACAAACAAAAAAGTAGGGATTGCATCTTTAATATCAGACAAGATTGGATTTAGAGGAAAAAGCTTTAAATAAGGCAAAGAAAGATGATTCATAACAGCAATATACCACTATTATCAATAAAGCAGAAACTACAGGAATTATGAAGAGAAATAGTTACATTACAGTGGTAGGAAATGTTAATTCTCTTCTCTTAGAACAGAAGAGATCAGATGGACAAAAAATAAGAAAAAGAAAACCCAAATAAAAATAATGAATAAAGTAACTATTTGATAATTGTTACTTTGTATCCTGAAAGCTAAGAATAGACCTTTCTAAATACTGAATAAAACATTCACAAAAATAGACCATAAAGAAAACTTCAATGAATTCCAAAAGGCAAAATGAATACCTACAGCATTCTCTAATCTCATTGCAATAAAACTAGAAATTAAGAAAATAATTAGAAAACAATTTTTATCATCTGAACATTGTAAAATTTTTATTTAAACAACTCTTGGATCATAGAGGAAACCAAACAGGTTATAGAAAATCTGGGGAAAAAAGCACAATGAAAACACTACATATCAGAACCTATGGGACCAAGCTAAAGCAGAGTTCAGAAGCACCTATCTTAATGAAGAAAGAAAGAAAATAAATTATCTAACTCAAAAAGTTAGAAAAATGATCAAAACAAACATTGAAAAACAGGAGGTAGGAAGAAAGATAAAATTTAATGAATTAGAAAAAAGAAAATTGATCAGACTAATAAATAAGAGAGCTGGTTCTTTTAAAAAAAACCAAATAGATAAGTCTTTAGCTAACCTAATAAAATTAAAATGCGGGTAGGGAAGAGAGTGTAGAATGAGAAATAATGATGGCGAAATGATAGAAATAGAAAAGAATAAGAGAATTATAAGAAAATATTTTACTCAATCCTGTGCAAATTAATTTGAGAACCTAGACGAAATGGATGATTTTCTGGGAAAATAGAAAAGTCAATACTAACCTCAGATAATTAGAAATCTAAACTATTTATCACAGAATAACTTACCCCAACCCCCTCTAAAAAAGCCTGAATGAGCCCAGGTGATTTAACGAGGGACTTCTATCAAATCTTTCAGGAACAGATAATACCAGTCCTCCCAAATATATGTGATTTAATAAATATGGATATCTCTACAAAGAGACATAAGAAACTAATAAACAGTTGTTATTCCTAGAGAGTGGAACTAGGGATAAGGGGCAGTATTAGAAGAAAGTCTTACTTTTTACTGTATATCTTTTGTATCTTTTCTATTTTATACTATTTGCATATGTTGTTTATCCAAGCGTGAGGAATTTAGAATATCTTTATTTCGCATACGAACAAGTTCACAAAACTATTTGGCTTTTGTAATTTTGTTTACCTTAATTTTTTTGGTAGGCAAAATTTCTTAAATGGCCCCCCAAATATGTCCCACCCTAATCCCTGGAACCTGTGAATATGATGAGATATGTCTTCTGTGATTAGGTTATATGTCACAGTTGATTTTAAAATAAGGAGATTATCCTGGATTATCTGGTGGGCCTAATCTCATCACATGAGACTTAAAAGCAGAGAGCTTTCTTTGGCTGGTGGCAGAAGGGAAGTCAAGGAGATAGGAGTTAGGAGAAGTACTCCGCTCGCAATTGTGGCTTTGCAGATGGAGGGGACCACAGAAGGCGGTGCAGGCAGCTTTGAGAAGCTGAGGGCAGCCCCCAGGTGACAGCTGGCAAGGAAACAGGACCTCATTCCTAAAACTCAAGGAACTACCTTTAGCTAACAACCTGAAAGAGCTTGGAAGCTAATGTTGTTTTTAGCCACTAGGTTTATGATAATTTGCTATACGGCAATAGAAAACCAGTAGAGTAAAATTACATTTTAAAACCCCCATACATGTGAGGCTTTATGAGGGTTTAGAGATGGGAGCATCTCCCCTCCAGTCTGAATGTGGTGGGATGGTGCAAATCAGCTTCAGAGCCTGCGGCACAGGGTCCAAGTGTGAAATCAGGGGCTGCATGATTCTTGTTAAGCACCATAAGTAAAATATAGTCTGCTGTGTTTTTATTATTTTCTGTAATTGTGTAGAAGTCCAATTTTATTACTTTAATGAAGAGAATAAATTTTTTACACTTGTTTTCTTTTCCTTGTTCAGATTATAGTCTTGAAAGCAATTTTTTTGGCATTTCTGTTTTAAATAATTTTTTCTGTTTTCAGTGAAGAAGTTGGAATTTTTTTCTTTGGATGTCTTAGGAAATTAACTCCTACCTTTCTAAAAATTCGTGTGTTTGTATGACCTAGATTTTAAATTTGTCATTAGAACAATTTCCCATCACCTAGATTTTAAATTTGTCATTAGAACAATTTCTGAACATTTCCGTGCAGTCAAATGACATTGTAATTGGTTGACTACTTGAGTTTTTCTAGAGTCTTGCTCACTTGAGTTGCCCTAATTTTGTTTCAGTGGCAGTTTTATCCAAGACTGATTAAGGATAGTTTACCTTTAAACTTGTCACACACTAGAACTTATCTTTCAATTAATTATTTGAGTTTAGTGGTATGGGAATCAAATATTTAATTTTTATTTAATTGATTGCCCTTTTGTAAACTTTTACCTGGAAATGTTAACTGTGAGAACTGCAGAAAAGAAGCATATCTGTTAAGGTCTCCAAAGACCATAGGAAGATTCAAGGGTGCGGGGAATTGCTTCTTGGTCTCCATCACTTCAAATTCTGAGTAGAAAAGCACAAAACAGTGGCAAGCGAGTTGGTGTCAGGAGCCCAGGGACACAGCATCATCAGCAGGTGCAATAACACCTACGAATCTCTGATACTGAGTTTTGATGCCTTTTCTTTTTGATAAGTTACATTGTCCAATTTTCCTTTCCTGGCTGTTTCCTGGGGCTTGTCGTTAAGTCTGCTGAGGTTAGGAAATGCTACCGCCTCGTGTACAACACAGCTGGGGGGTGTGTTATGAAAAGATTTATCTATGATAAATGTGAAACCCATGAGGAAAAATTTTAACAACTGATTTTAATGACTGTATGGGGTGTGACGAGCAGACAACAGTTTCTATTTTGATAATCAAATTTCTTTAAAGAAGATATTGGTTATTTTTAGCAGAAATTTGTTATTTTTCTTTAGGAAATGAAGTTAAATCTTTTTGTTTTTTATGAGATGTTTCTAAAAGGAATTGAACTGTATTATTGCTAATTCTGTTGTGGATTGAGGCATTTAGAGCAGCAATAATTATATTAATGCTCTGTGCCAAAACATATAAAATGGCTTTATCACTGATTGGTATCTGAATTATGAAAAGGTAATAACTTGTATAATATAAGGATGCTGTTTGAAAGAAAGCAGAGTGCTCGCTTAGGCGGCATATATACTAAAATTGGAACAATACAGAGAAGATTAGCATGGCCCCTGCACCAGGATGACATGCAAATACGTGAAGCGTTTCATATTAAAAAAAAAAAAAAAAAAGAAGCAGAGTGTTTTTGTTGAAGTTTAGTAATCTTTCTATCTACTCAAACTACACCTTATACTGAGCTTTATCTTCTGTATAAACCATACTTTACAGATACTGATTTAAAAGAAATTTCCTCTGGTGGACTCACATTTCTGAGTTGTGCGTAACTCATGAGCGCCATGCTCCTAGGTCTCAACTCAAAGGCTGGCTTTGCTCCAGAGCCCAACCCTGGCTCTGGTAGAGTATTTTCAAAGACAACTCTTGATAACCTTTGCTGAAGGAAGGGAGGAATGGTACACATCACCCTCAAGTCACGCTTGGCTCTCTCCTGCATTTGGGGTTTTCCTCTGGCATGCTTACCTTCTGAATAATGCTTCTCTGAGGCTAAATATGCAAAGTTAGTTTACCATCTGAACCCTCCACCTAACAACAGATGTGTCAGAGGTGTGCTAAGTGCTGGCCACAAAAGAGAAAGAATCTTGTGGGCACGAGACTTTGAGAAGTATTGTGAGGGTCACACTGTGGGCTGCCCATGGTAAATTCAGCATCTGCACACCATAGTTTGCTTTCAGTGATTTTGACTTCTGCTGCTTTGGGGCAGTATTGCAAGTAGGTGATGTAATAAGCTTATTTAACAGATTTCCATCATGTAAATACAAAAATCTCTGTTTTTTTATGATAATAATATTGACCTCATGTTTTTGTTTTTATTTTTCGTTCAGTGATTTCATGAATGAATTGCTTGGTAGGAAAGCAAGTAGTCCACTTCCCAACCTCATGTTACATATATGTTGAGGCTAAAGAATGTCAGAGAGGGATGCCCTTATTCATAAAACTTATTCTAGGGGTAGAAAAGGGGGAGCCTTACCATGTTTTAATAGCAAAGACCTTTCATTGTAAAAAGTGAGATTATTCCTTTAGAAACCATATAAATTACTGGAGGGAATTATGACCAAGAATATGTTTTGGGTGAATAAATGCCAAATGCCCATCTCACTAGATGATTACTATTCTAAATATTTTTCCATTAGCTAGTTTCAGCTCAGGAAATAGATTAGATCCTTAATGGCCTAAGCAACCAGGAAACGAGTGATATATTTATAGAGTCCACCAGTGAATTTGAAATGAAACTTTTTGCCTTTTAAAAATTCTGATTGCAATATTCAATGTAAATGCTTTTTTTTAAAAGTCCCTTCTTCTCCTCTCCCAACCATTTTGAATGTCTGATATTCTCAATAAAGAGAATAAATTACCTAGAATCATATTTTGAGGAAAGCCTGATTTTATATTAAGTGTGGAGCATCAAATTACCATAGAGCCTAGGCCATATGTTTTAGTAGCAGAAATTTGTTATTTTTCTTTAGGAAATATAGAAAAAATTTAGAGACTAATCCATTTCTTGTCTTGTTTGGGAATCTATAGCAAGTGTGAACCAGGGTAGACACATGGACCACTCTGATAGCCCCATCCAGGCCTAGAGCTCCTCCAATCTAAAAGGGGCTGAAGGAAGTTTATTCCCACCTTATGTAGTCCTAGGACTTGAGCTGTACTCTGGAAGACTGGGAATGACTATATCCTATACATAGGCCAAAGATAAGACAGGCTTTGGCTTCCTTTAGGGCCCTTGCTTAAGAGTCAAGAGGGCTGATTCCGATCTTAACTCCCCACTGAACAGCTCAATTTGGAGCCTTTGACATAAGCGGTTGAGTTAGAGGACCCCAGAGGCCTGCACAGCTCCTACATCATGTGAGTCTAGATTCCACCTGTGATTTCATAGACTCCAGAAGTAAGCATTCCACTCCCCTTCTTTGGGCCTTGTTCTGTACAGCCATTAAAGATACAGGCTATTGAGAGAGAGGGACTGTTAAAAGCAGTGAAAAGAAAGGCTCAAATCAAAGACATTTTGAAACAGACTGAGATTAAAAGTTATTTGTGTTTTTCTGGGGAGTGAGGGATTAATACATTTATTTTCATTATGTGTAGAAATTTCTTTCTTTGTCTTCCTACAGCCTATTGATAATAATCTGAGTTCCTTGAGTTTTTCATTCTGGTACCCCAGATGTTAGCACTTTGCTCTGTACATAGGAAAAACTCGGTAATTATATGTTCTCTTGGATTTCACTGAAGTTCCACTTGAAAAAGTGAAGTTATATCAACTGTCTTTTAGTATTTGAATTGTTTTTACACCTTTTTTAATGATGGATTGATGTTCACGCAATGACTGATTTGTATTTGTACTAAGAGAGCATAGCTTTCATTAAGTGGCCAGTTTAAATGGGAAGATAATTTGTGCTCTTAATTTAAAAATATTATATAGTCCTAGTCCCATCCAAATGCTCTCTGATCAAACTGACCAGTAACATATTGGAATGCCTGGACAGATTTAAAATATAGCTTAAAACTTGTATAGAAGCAGCCAAAGGTCAACCACTCTGTTTTACTAGATCTACACCTTTTATTTCTGTTTTATTTATTATATTTTTAAAGTTATACCTTTTGAGTAAAAAACCCCAGGATAAACACATAAGAAAAACTTTCCAAATATAAAAGTTTAAAATGTACTCAACACACCCTTCTTCCCGCCCCACACCCCTTCAGATAACAGCAAATCAAGGTAATCATGTGGTATAAATCAACCTAGAAGCAGAGGTTCTGTCTGCTCTGTCACCTGCTTTTATAGGTCTCCACCAGCAACAATTTCCCCTTGATAGGAAGTGCCGACTTTGTTCAAAGCTATAAAACTACACCCACTACTCTTGTTCTTGTTCTGTATGGATCCCTGGGACTGAGGTCGGCAGTTTTGTAGCCTTTGGTGAGTCACACCCTGCCACTCCCTACTAACGGCATTACTTTTCTCCCTCTTGGCTTTGTTTCTTCTTCCTTCTTAAGCTACTTTCTCCCTTTCATCTTCCTCTCATTTTTAAAAAGTGTAATTTATTTGTGCTTTTTCAGTTGCCTAAACCCTAAGCTTTGGTTTCTCATCTATAAATCAGGAACTAGATAATAATCTCTGTGGCCCATGCAATGCTCTGTGAACTCGTGGTATTATATATTTATGAATAAATATAATTGACATCTTTTTGATGATAAATTCATCAACAAATCATGAGTTCAAAATGTAGTGGAGGAAAAGCTTTTCCTCTACCCTCTCAGGTTTGGTTTCTGGTGGCCTAGGAATTAAACTGACAAAAGGCAGATCACGAGGAGAAAAGGCATATATTTCTTTATTGATGTTAAAAGTTTTACATGAATGGAGACTTCACAGAAAAGAAGTGAAAACCCAAAAAGGTGGTTAGACCTGGGGACTTATATATGATTTTAATAAAAGGCGATAAATTGTGGAGAGGTGACTAGACAAAGGAAAAGGGGGTTTGGTTTTCTGGGGGGGGCTAAATCGTGGGAAGATGACTAGATATATATGAGTGAAACTAATGGTAGATAAGGGTTGTAGAGGGGACACCTTCACAAATGGAAATTTCGTCTACAAAAGGGAAATATATGCCCTGCTTTTAGGCAAATAGGGAGAGTACAGAGAGCTCCCCCTATGTTTGCTGTTTCTCAGTTGCCTTCAGCTCAAAATATCTCTTTATGTCAAAGTGGCAGATTTTGGGGTGGCATATTCTGATCCCCTTCAGAAACATAAAAATCTGAAAACCCTTTAGAACCCTCCCATCTCTGCAGTTCATGGATACTATTTTATAAAGCTGATTGATGAAGTTGAAGAATATATATTCCAACATATAAATAATTAGTGATGATATATAAACAATATCTATAACAATGAGATGCCACAGGTGATTTGTCAGTAACCGATTGGTGATTTTCCACTTTTAAGAGTACTTAATATCTGGGCCAGCCCCTGTGGCCTAGTGGTTAAGTTCGGCTTGCTTAGCTTCAGTGGCCCGGGTTCCATTCCCAGGCATGAAACAACACCACTTGTCTGTCAGTGGCCATGCTGTGACAGCGGCTCACATACAAAAAAAAAAGAGGAAGACTGGCAACAGATATTAGCTCAGGGCGAATCTTCCTGAGCAAAAAAAAATAATAATAATTAATACCAAAATTCAAGTCGTGTATCTTAAATACATATAGTTTTTGTCAATCGTACCTCAATAAAGCTAAAAAACAAAAAGAATATTTACATATTCTGGAGGAATAAACCTTGTCAAAGTAAAAGAAAGTTCTTTATAGCTATTAATCAATGACTTATTTATTGATAATTTTCAGTAGGCTCTGAGACAACATCAGGAGGGTCTGAAATCTAGAAATTATTTTTAGAAGTCTAATGGTTAGAGGTCAATTTGGGCTAAAAAATAACCCCTCTCCATAATTTTAATTTACTGTATATCCATGGTTCTCAACACAGGGCAGTTTTGCCCCCCAAGAGACATTTGGCAGTATCTGGAAAATTTGGGGTTGTCACAACCTTGGGGGATGGATACTGCTGGCATCTAGTGTCTAGAGGCCAGTGATGATGCAAAATATCTTAAAATGCACACGACAGCTCCCTACAACAAAAAATTATCCATCCCAAGATGTTAGTAGTGCCAAGGTTGAGAAACTTCTCTATATGCAACTCAGTGACTCAATGTAAGAGTTCTACAATTTGTAGTATCTACTACTGTTTAATTCTAGCAGCTCTTGAAAACAAAGATCATTAAAACTCATATCTTAGCCATGAATATCATTACAAACTGCTTGCTGACTCTTGGCCTTTTACTATTATCTGGACAATTAGATTTTCACAATGGATTCTTGAGTTTGGTCTGAGGCAATGTTATTACTATGAGAAAATAAAAATAGAAAACACTCAAAAGATCCTAGTTACTGGTATTAAATGTCCCATCTGAGCAGGTTTAAAGATCGAGTAGTTCTTTCAAAGAGAACAATTCTTACATAATAATATGCTTCAAAGTGGAGTCATGGACTGTTAAGCTGAAGTAGACTTAAACCAATCGTTTAGTCCAATGCTCTTGTTTTAAAATAAAATAAGAAGCTGCCTGTCTAAGCTCAGATGGTTTTTTGGTTGCAGAACCAATACAAGGCTTGATTACAACCCAGACACAAGGCACTTCCTTCTCCTCCATGAAGGTATTAATCACATTTGTAGGTTCTTTTCATTGGCTCATTTATTAAAGCTGACCCTCACTAGCCTCTGCATCAAGCTTTGCTCAATGTGGATGGTAAGAAAACTCAGGGAGGAATTGATTTTGTGAATAAGGGATTTGGCAGTTGCAACCTTACACCATTTACACAGCTTGCAACATAATGTTAAAAATGAGGAAGGGGAGAAGTGCAGACATAGAGTGGGGAATTTTCCCTTGAATCCTCAAAATGATAGAACTGTATTCCACTTCCTATCTTTTCTTCCACCACAACAGTTGAAATTCTACTAATTTTCCCTTCAGTTATTTGCTTTTTTCCTTTTTTAAAAAGTTTCCATTATTATACATGATAGATTAAACAGCATTCCTCTTTACTCATTGAGTTGATATAGTAAGATTTGTAAAAAGAGTTATTCCAAAATGTTAACATTAAAGATTTTTCAGGTATCTGGTAGTTTAAGCAATGTCATGAAGATGTAATTTCATGTTACGATAAGATAAAAATTTTTTTATTGATGTCATAATAGTTGATAACATTGTGAGATTCCAGTTGTATATTATTATTTGTCAGTCACTGTATAAATGCTCCCCTTTACCCCTTGTGCCCACCCCCTAACTCCCTTCCCCCTGGTAACCACCAAACTGTTCTCTCTGTCCGTGTGTTAGTTTATATTCCACATACGAGAGAGGTCATACAGTGTTTGTCTTTTTCTGTCTGGCTTGTTTCACTTAATATAATACCCCTAGGTCCATCCATGTTGTTGCAAATTGGACGATTTAAGATAAAAATTTTTTTAAGTACAAACTGAGGTTGTGACATATCCTGAAACTGGGGATTACAGGAAAATATTGTTAGAGAAAGAGATCTGTAGAGATCATTGTTAATAGTAGTAATTTGTGTATCCTGATCTGATTTAATTTGAGATATTCAAAATAATTAGGGTGTTGAGTGTAGAGGTGAGTATAATGATCACCATTTAATTAAAGTTAAAATATTAATGTACTAAAGTACCATCTCATTTGGTGCTAGTGGAAAATAAAATGTTTAACCACTAATGCAAGAGTCACTAAACCTGTCTCACAGCCTGATTAGCAAGTTAATGCTTTTTCCTTTTTGCTTTTCAAGTGCTATTCCCTAATTTTGTATTCAATTTATCTTTTTCAGAAAACCTGCTAATTTCGTGTGCTCTAGCTGTATGGAAGAGAACGTTGGTTAGCAATTGCCAAAATAACTAATAAGCCTATATCTAGTAAAGGCTTGAAGGACTTATTTATTTTAAATTTATATGTTTCTTTCTTGACCATTAAAACCAAGAGGAAATTGTTTCCCTTTTAATTTCTTCTGATTTCTGCATTTTTTTTTTTTTTTTTTTTGTTAATTTATATACGAGCTGTTTGTAGCAAAAACAAAACAAAAAAACACAGTATATTTGGGGCCATCTGGTGGCGTAGTGGTTAAATTCGCGCACTCTGCTTCGGCAGCCCAGAGTTCGCAGGTTTGGATCCCGGGTGCGGACGTACGCACCACTCATCAAACCATGCTGTGGCGGCATCCCGCATACAAAATAGAGGAAGATGGACAAAGTTGTTAGCTCAGGGCTAATCTTCCTCAGCAAAAAGAGGAGGATTGGCAATGGATGTTAGCTCAGAGCCAGTCTTCCTCACAAAAAAGCAAAACAAAACAAAACAAAAAAACACAGTATATTTAACATGAATGTCTCTTTTCTCCTGTCAACCTCTTAGTAACATTGCTCTGTGTTCCTCATTTGCTTTAGTTATTTTTTTCCAACAGAATACCCTATCAATGATATATGCCGAGTAAAGAAATGTTTTCTAATTGATTGGATACAAAATTCTACAATATTGCTTTTTAATGCTAAGAAGGTGTTTTTTTTTTTAGAGGAAATATAATAAGGTTTTAGGAGGGGGAAATAGTTAGAAATTAAATTGAAATGGTTGGTATTTCCTATAATGGTTTTATTTTTTGGTTATTTGACCCAGAAGTATCTCAGAAGTCATCTAAGCTAAGGACTTTGGGCTGGGAAGTGGTGCTGTCACATTGCAATGTCCTATCAGACTCCTGTCACTTAGCCTTGGCATGTTCACTTGTCGGAGGTTTAAGTTTTCCCACTATGACATACAAAGCTTTATTATTATCCAGATCTCAGACCTATTTTCTTCACTCTGCTTCTGTTCAACTGCCCTGGGGTAAAGACAAAATAAACAGTAAATTTGCTTACTGTTCCCTTTGTATTCTGTGGTGTTATAAAGTTAAAGACCATTTCTACAAATATATGAGTAATAAAAAGAGCACAGGCAACTTATATTAATAGTGCTAAGGCGGTCTACATTAAAGAGAAACTGTGCATGCAGCCAGTTACTAATGCTTCAATTCTGTGTTTCCAAGCACAGATAATGGGCAAATTCATTTTATTCTTTATAAAGTTTGATACCAGAACTTTTTGCTTAACTTTAAGTTTATCGTGGCCAACCTCATGAGCCAGTTTTCCTTTAACATTCATTTAGGCAGCTCTCCTATACACATGAGAATGGAAAATTGAAAGTATTGATAAAACATTTGATAACTGAAATTTTCAAATACTGAAAACTTTATTTATTTTAGCTATTAATTTTAACTTATTCCTATGACCTAGTCATTTGATAGATGACTAAAAATACCATCTACCAGTTAGTCACTAGTCAGAGTTTTTTCTTCATTCCCTGTATTTGTACTCTTTAGAATGGAGATGCCAGTAAGTAGTGAAGTGTCAAAGAACTAGTTGGCCGTTAGGAGAAGCAAAAGGCATTATTATTTACGTAAATTAAAATTCTTCACAAATCATTAATGTTTAATAGGTATTTGTCTTCAGTTTTACAATCTGATCATTTATATAGATTTCTAATATAAAAACATTCCCCTAGTCTCAGCTTGTTAAAGTAACTTTTTGTTTCACCATCATTTTAGTAATAGTTAAATGTTGGTCATTTTAGTATTATAAATCATAATCTCACATTGCATACTTAAAATTCTCCACAAATGCATGCTAAACTGAATGTAAAACACTGGCTTTATAGCAGTTTTGAATATTTAAGAACTACATTGAAGATTTCATAACAGGATAATTAGGACAACATAATAAGTAATGAACAGCTACCAATTTTAGAAATTGATAGAGAGTTGCTTGTTTTGCCTCTGATTTCTTTATATATCTTCAGTTAAGTAGTAAACAGGTCTTCTTCACCTAAACATTTGAAGGTTTTCTTAGACACCAAATGGACATTTTAAATAAGAAATATGTATCACAGAATATGTACATCCTCAGACCTAAAGGTAGTCATCATGTTACTGGGCAGGAGACCCCACGGCCTGCTGCACCTAGAGCCAGTACTATAGCACCAGCTTTTGAAAAAAGAAAAGGCTTTATTGCGAGGTCAACTGGCAAGGAGACAGGAGGCAAGGCTCTCAAATCTGTCTTCCAGGGTTCGGGGTAAAATTGATTGGATTAAGAAGGGCAGGCTGGTATGCAGAAGCACTGGCAGGATAGGTTTCAATTGGAAGGACTTTAAACATTTATGGTAAGGTGTGGAAAGGGGCTTTAACACCAGATCTTCCTGGACAGTGGACCCTTACTTCTGAAGAGAGTCTAGCTTTCAAGTTCTGGTTGTGTCCCAGTCCTTTGGTCTTGTGGAGGGAGAATCTTTGGTTCTGGGTGTTATTTCCCGTCAAAGTTTTCTCCTCTGAGCATGCTCTGGCTACATGACTTGCAGTTTTGGCTCACTGCCCCTGAAAACAACTTTAACATTCTGTTGTTGATAAGATGGGGTCAGTTTAAACTGGTCCTATGGTTACAATCATATTAGAATTTGTGATTGAAAGTAAACCCTTGAGCAGCTATGTAGACACTAATATTATCACTTAACTTTCTGCTTAATTTGAAGAGTAATTAAAGCATAAGGATTTTTGCTATTTTTATGATCTTCATGATACTGGAGAGATATTCTCTGTGATGATACTTAGAGATTCTTAAACCTGAAATGACCACTTTTTGGGAAAATATTTCAGATTGAACATAGAAAATAAACTTTCATTGAAATGAATGAAATTAGAATGCTCTGGGTCTTGCCACTGCTGCTACTATGACCACTGTTAAAAAATTATTAAGACCTTTCTATTATTTTACTCTTAGCCATTTTACCAATTTACTATTGCTCTTAAAGCAAACATAAAGCCAATTTTTAACCTCATAAAACCACCATTGACAGATCGTTCAAGGAATGCTGCCTCAATCCACAAAATATTTTCTATTGTAGCAGGCTGTTAATATGTGCATTGCACTGGTCAGTAGTTTGCTCTCAGTCTTGTCTTTTTTTTTATATTTGGAAATGTCTTATAAATAATACTGTTTGATGCAAGATGAGTTTTTAGTTCATATTTTCAAAATATAGTGATATAATATTAAAAGCAGAATACTAAGAGAAGAGAAATACAGAGTCCAGCTTTGGAAATGTAAAAGCTTGTATTTCAGAATCTCCAAGTTGAATTTACATTCTTCTCTCTTGAATTCATCTTATGATGAACCTGTTGTAGGTGGGAAAAAAACTACAGAGCCTTTGAAATCACATATTTCAGTTTTAATCATGGCTCTGATGTACTAGTGGTCTGACCATAAATTACTTAAATTACTCTCAGGGCAGTGGTTTTCTCTTCTGTAAAATGGGGATAATAAAACCAGCTTCATAGTATTGTTTTAAAAACTAAAAGAGATAATGTAGTGAAAGCTCCATCCCAGCACAGTAGGTGTTAAATGTTTCTTCCCTCCTCCTTTCCCTTCACCCCTAACCAAACTCAGTTGATATCTTTGAAATGAAGTAGATTACAGTTTTATTAGTCATTTCTAAGCTCTCAGATAAGCTGCTACTCTAAACTATTGCATAGGATATTTCTTTTGACTCTAAAGATACAAATGAACAGTGGAAAATCTTATTATAATACAATATAAAAAAGGATTATGTATTTCCACATGATACCCCATAGTAACAGTGTTTTGTAGATCAGGTTACAACAGATGAATATCGTTATACAATGAATGTTCTCTTTGTTCCCTGTTCTTGTCACAATTGCTCAATTTAATGAGAGGTAATTGATTAAACTCTGTTTGCATTGTAGTCTGGAAACTGGAGAGGGCAGCTAAACCGTAGGAGATTCCACACATACACATTATCAACCTTTTACCTTCTCTAACCCGTCTCAATTATTTCTGACAGAAGAACTCATGTAAATTACCAAATCGCTCCCAAATAAAACCACATCTAGGGCCGGCCCCGTGGCTTAGCGGTTAAGTGCGCACGCTCCGCTGCTGGCGGCCCGGGTTCGGATCCCGGGCACGCACCGACGCACCGCTTCTCGGGCCATGCTGAGGCCGTGTCCCACATACAGCAACTAGAAGGATGTGCAACTATGACATACAACTATCTAGTGGGGCTTTGGGGGAAAAATTTAAAAAAAAAATTAAAAAAAAACAAAAGCACATCTAGAAAGATTTCATTGCTTATGGAAAACTGGTAGAGGATTGGAGTTGTGCAACACTTTTTATTTCTTCTTCCTGGATTTTTATTAATTGGACAAGAAAATAGAAAATGGAGGCATTGACTGTTTTCTTGTATACTGAGAACACCCCCACCTCATTTTTAGAGGTTATAATTCCCTCTTCTCTTCAGTTTTTGGCAGATAATTTTTCCCACCCAGACATAATTTTTATTAATATTGATAACAACAGCAACTAACATTAATCAAATGCTTTCTAGAGCCAGGCAGCTTACCAAGGGCTTGTACATGCATTATCTTATTATGCTGCATAATATCAGCGCTGTTATTTTTTCTCATTTTATGGATGAGAAAACCAAGGATGAGACAGCCTATGTAATTTGCTCATGGTCACACAGCTCGCATGTGGCAGAGTCAAGTATCAAACCAGGTTATTCTGAGCTCTGGAACCCATGTGTTAACCATTATACGCCACATACTTCATCTAATGACAATAATGGCGGCTAGAAAGGCAGAAACCATATAGTCTTCAATGACTGCCCTTGGCCTACACACAGTATATTCCAAGTTTGTTGACCAGATATTTGAAACCTACCACAGGCCGATTCAAATCTGCCTTTGAAACCTTATCTCCTACTGTACCCAATATCTGTTCACCACGCTGGCCAGGCTAATTTTATTTTCCCTGTAAAAAAATTATTTCACTTTGCCCATCAAATCCAACCCATGTTTTCCATAAAGACTTTCCTGTCTGCAGAGAGACTTCGTTCTATTACAATCCTAATACCACTTATTGTTGCACTACTTGACAGACATAGTGTATTGTAACCTAACTGTGTGTGTGTGAAGGATATGTCAGTGTTTGAGAAGCAGTAGTAGTGTCTGGCACATGGCTGATTCTCGGTATATGTTTGCTTCCCTTATCGTCTTTTAGTGATGAAGGGCATGCACTTTGGAGCCAGCACACTTGTTTTTGAATCCTGTCAGCTCCATTTCTAGCTGTAAGAATTGAGTCAAATTACTAAACTTCTCCACAGTTTAGTTACCTCATCTATAAAACAGGGATAATTATAGTACCTAGCTCATTGACTTATTGTGAAGATTAAATGAGCTTCTATGCCTAGGACATAGTGAGTACTTACTAAATATTAGTTGCTGTTATTATTATAAAAGAATTTTTAGCATATAGTAGTCACTATTATAACTAGATTGTATTTTACTATATTACAAATTTTGTAAGTTTTCCTCCTGTGCATTTGGTTTTCTTTAAACTGAGATATAATTCACATACCATCAAATTCATCAAGTTTTAACTGTAGGATGTTAGTTAGCCAAATCCACCCCTGCAAGCTGTCTGTATATGACCTACTGCAGGGACCTGTGGGTCCATTGGAAAGGGAGTTGTCCAGGCTGGGGTCACCAGCCCTGCAGAAAGAACTTAGACAAATGAACACTTGAATGAGAAGTAGTTCACACTTTATTGCTCATCGCTAACCTACGTTCTGATCTTGTGAAAAAATGAATCTAAAACATCATGCATGTGGAATGGTTTGATTTGGTTGTTAGTAAAACTTTTTGAGAAATTGTTTGAATGTTTTAGAAACTAAAGTTATTTGTAATTACAATTCAATTGTGTATTCTGCTCAAAATGAGACAAGATGCAGCCTTACATATATTTTTAAATTTTATTTATTTATTCTTTTCCCTCCAATGCCCCAGCGGATAGTTGAATGTCATAGCTGCACATCCTTCTAGTCGCTGCATGTGGGACGCGGCCTCAGCATGGCCGGAGAAGCGGTGCATCGGTGCGCGCCTGGGATCTGAACGCGGGTCGCCAGCAGCGGAGCGCGCGCACTTAACCGCTAAGCCACGGGGCCGGACCTACACATATGTTTAGACGTGTCGCGAACCATCCTCATTTTGGATGATAGAAAATATCAGTGAATGCTTAGGAGCACTTGAAACACTTATTTTTGCTTAGGTAAATTTTAAGTGAACATGTTGTGTTAAAAAACAAAATTGAGCTGAGTAAATTCTAAGGATCTTATTGGCTTTATTCAACAATTCGTGAATCAGGCAGCATCCAATCTAGCAGATAGAAAGGAGCTCCAAGGAGCTGTACAAAATGAAAGACTTATAGGCAGAAAGGAACAGGAACAAGGAAGTTACACTGGGCAAAAAAGGGAGTTGGTTATTGCAAGGTTACTTTCCTTTAGGGGATGGCAGTGGTCTGTCAGACAGATTACCTAACTAGTGCTGATCAGGGTATTACATTTCTGGGAGAGCCGAAACTGTAATGAAGTTTCTGGTGACATGGGTCTTAGCCGAAGTGACTCCATTTTGGACCTGTTGTCTTGTTTTTAACAGTTGGCTGTGGATTTTAGAATTAGAAATGTGGTAAAAAACTGAATTGTTAAAGAGTTGCAGCTACTCTTTCATAGTCTAGGATCTACCTCACCCTCATTCTTTGTAGTGAGATGCAAATAAGGAAGTAGGATACGCAGTATAACTGTTAAGTGAGTATTTATGTCTCTCTGGTTTTTCTTTTCTTAGTTTAACTCTGGGGAATTTTTTTTTAAGAATCTGTGTTTTCTGAGGTTTTGAATTTGCCTAGAATTGTTGGGAAAGATGGGAAAGATAATGAGCTGAATGGCTTAGAATTTGACACAAGAATAATGCTTTTCTTTATTTACCTTTATGTGATTTTAAAAAGAACTAAGATTTCGCTTATTTATCTTTTGCTTTTTGTTCTTTTACCTTTGTAAAAACTCAGTATGTGTTACTGAACTATTCTGAAGTCCAAAATATTCCGAAAAGCTGTCTTCTATTTGATACTTCTGTGGTTTCTCATTCTCATCTTCTCTTTTGTTCCCCCACTTGGGTTTTATAATGTACACTCCTGAGTGTAAATACAAACCTACTGGGAATATTGGTTTTCTGAGATTAAGAAAGTACTTGTAGAATTTTGTCTTTCTTATAGTTCTTTATCTCTATGTCAATACCATAAACATTTTGTGAAGATCCCTTAAAATTGAATCATGTATACTTCATGGATGTTTATACTGAATTATTTAGGAACATCTGTGAAGATGTTCATGAATGATTAGACAAGGGCCACTGGAGAAGGAAGAACAGAGTCTCTCCAGGGCTCCGCCTGTACATGTGGGGGATGCAGAAGACCTTTCTGCCCTCTGGACCATGTTTCTGTCGTGGTGGTTTTGACCTCCTTTCCTTCTTATCCTGATTTTATGGCTGTTGTGATGAAAATGTTTAACAAGTAGAACCTGAAGCGTGGGGAAAGGGTCTTGACAGCTACTCTTGTGAGGTGGGATAATTTTTTAATGATGTGCCATCGTTTTTTCATGTATTTGCTGCTTTGACTGGTGGATAACAAAATACTGCTCCCATAATGAAACTACTTCGCTTTGCTGCACTTGGGGAGAACACAGAAATAGAAAAATGTTCACATCTTATTCAGGCTTTTCTTCATTTTTGTTGTGGCTGTTTCTAAATTTGACACTGGGGAATAGATGTTCTCTGAAGGCCAGGAATGGCTTATTAGACACATACTCATTCAGTATGACCCAGGTATGTTTTTGTAAAAAGTAATAATCCTAGAAGAATGACTGTTGGAACAAAATCAGCTACCAGAGTAAAATCTTTGTATGTAAAATCTTAAAACAGCATTTAAAAATCATTGAAGATATTTTATTCCTTAAAATTTTCTTATCTCAATGAGATCCAGAGAGGCTTTTGAAAATTATTTTGTAGCCAGTTTGGCCTCTGAGTAGAAAGACTGTAAAGAGTAACTAATAAAGTGTAACAACTGTCATTGAATCCTCTTTTACAGGCAAAAGAATTGATATTAGAAAATCCGAACTAGGGTAGAAAGTAGAGAGCATTTGTCGGGACACGTTATAGCAACCCTGGAGGGACTTTCTTAACATCTGGGATTAATGTTACCCTTGTTTTTTATTCTGATAGAGATTAAAAAGGTATTTCCACCTTCAAATCCCCCAATAAGCCTATTTAGTGGAGCGAAATAGGACACATTGCTTTTGACTGTTTCTGAGCACACTTTCACAGAAGTGAACATTTCTAATCTATTCCATCCCTCTTAATTTACATGACCATGAGGAAATTTAAACGTAGGGAGGTTAAAAGACTTGCTCTGGGACAGACAGCTAGCTAATTCCTGCTTGAACCAGGGACCATCTATTGGTTACCACTAATGCCTTGTTTTCTGCTGCCTGTTTGATACACAATCTTCTCCTGGTAAATTTTAGCAGCAGATGGTGTTGTCGGGACTACACCCCTTGATCTCAGGTAATTCCCCACCCCCGACGCCTTTTTTCAGTGGAGTTGTGAAGTAGATGACTGCAGAAACTCAGGTGGAAACAAGCCTGGGCAATCAGTGGGGTCTCAGTTCACTGGGGAAAAGGCAAAAGCGTAAGATGTCTTTCAAGGGGGTAAAGGACTGTATGTAAACGTGACTGTGTACAAGGGCTCCTGAAGTTTGGGAGGGTGTTGTTGTAGCTGTTATTTCTGAAACTGGAGAAAATGTTTTTGGGAAAAGAGAAAAAGCCAGTAAGCAGTTTTTAAAATAGATGATCAGTTTTCAAAAAGTATGCTTTTTGTTGGGACAAGTATACATTTAACTGTATGTGAAAAGAAATATTTGAATTTCTCCTTCTCAGATTCCGAAAGTGACATATGGAGTAACATTTTAAGAGTGACAAAAAATGAAGGGTATAAATGAAACGTAAGGGGTCTTTGCGCTGGAAAATTATGCACTGTGGCTATGGCAGAGGACCTCTTGCATTTGAAATGAAGTGTTGTTAATAATTCTAGTCACTGTGGCTAATTAGAACGATCTTTTGAAGGTAATAAATCATAAGCTTTTAAAAATACCTAATTGTTTACCTAACAACCTGTGTGGAATTCTAAAAGGACTGAATTATTTGAAGTTATTAGCTTCTGTTTGTTTATGTAATTTTAAACGATTTCTACAGTGTTTGATTATGTTTCTAAAAATGTTTTGGGCTCTTCTAGCCCCGATGCCTTAAATGTTTAATGAGTTTGGTGCATGGCACCTAAACTGTTTGGTGTTGTTTTCCCAGTCCTTTTTCTCCTTGGGTTATGAGTGTTCTTCTTAACCAAGAAGATTACCTATTGTTACACTGAATGTGCTCTCCCAGGGTGCATAGGCAACTGCTCAAATGCGGTTATAATTCTTGTTTGCCCCTGGGCGGTTGCCAGCAGGGAGTAAGGCATTATGGGAAGTCGTTTCTTTACCTTCCACAACAGGTGTCTTTGTCAGTGCACCTTATTCAGATATCAGTGTGGACGCAGAGTCACTGGAGCAAAGAAAAATATGAAAGCAAGAGGAATTGCTTTCACATCTTGAAAATGGTGCTGCAAGATAAATCTGAAATCTTCTGGTGCTAGTGAATGCCTGAAGAGGTTCACAGTGTCTTTTAAAGTACTTCTGAAAAGATAAAAAGGAATTTAAAAGGTATGAACTGCCTGGATGCCTTATAATACCTTGTCTTCTGATTATCGTTTAATTTTTACCTTGTTAGTCAGCGTTAAGATAAATGTGCTGGAAAAATTTTTAACGAAAATAATGCTTAAAAGACAAAGTTTCATTGTAGGAAAATGCTTTACTGGTTCCAGCAAGGGTGAAACACAGTTTGAAGCTGTTTTAATCTTGAGGATTTATTTAAAGTATTGCATTTTCTGTTTAAATAAGCCTCTTAGACTTGCTTCTGTTTCCTAGCAATAAGGTGTTTTTCCTCCCCTTCCATGTGGTGTATGTGTGTGTGTGTGTGTGTGTGTGTGTGTGTGTGTTTAATCTAGAATGCTATAGCAGTTGTTAAACTCTCCTAATTACATTTAAATGAAACAGGATACTATTTAAGTAATCATGTTAATGTAGGTGAAAATACTTTAGGAAAACAAGGGAAAATAGACACTATAAATCTCATTCTAAGTTTTGTTTGTTTTCTGAAAAGCAAACAAACTTAAAATAATACTGCTATTGGTAATTAGGACTAAAAATTCCAAATTGTATCTGTATTTGATTGTAGACAAATATTGCCAAATTGATTTCTAATTCTAACAAATAATATGTCTCATAGTACTGCAGCGTCATAAGCTACAAAAAGCAGAGGATAGCTTAATTAGAAATATTGGAAAAACAACTGTTGGAGGAACTTCATCTGTCCTCCCCTTTTTTATTTGCTTAATACTTTTTCCATGGAATTGGCATACATTCTGTTTCCTGGTAATTATGGGCAGCTTTCAGATTTTTCCTAGGGGCACATTGAGGTTCGTTTACGGTCTCCAGCTATACTTAAAAAAACACTTCTGGTGGCTAACACACTGACAGTTCATGGCTATCTGCTGATTTGGGTAATTAAAATAAACTTCTAAGCTTAAAAATAAAAGATGAGGAAAACTTTTATCTATGGGAGAAAATCAGTTTAGAAATGAGACCCTTGTCTTGCTTTCTGAATAACAACAGAAAACTAATTTCTCAAAATCAAGAATTCTGTTTAAAATATTTGTGTTTTTTTAGTGGGAGAATGGGAAATGATTAATAATTGATACTGCAGTCCCTGTTTCATTTTTATATGTTGGTACTTCTTTTTTTTAACAGAAATACTCAGAGGGGAAAAAGAATCTTTTTTATTCATACTTCAGGAGATAATTTTTAACTGCACCAAGAATTTGATAAATTTTGAAAAACTAAAGGTTGCCATCTATTTTTTGTGATTGTGAAAAAATAAGCAGTAAGAAAATCCACTTCTCCAAGAAGAAGAATCTTGATCTAAATAATACTGAAGTAAGAAGATAAACTTTAAAAATTTCTGATTACCAAGAACATAACATAAATCATTTTTGGTGGTTTTTTTGGTTTTTGTTTTTTTTGTTTCTGCCATAGGATATTTCCAGTTAGGAAACCTTTCTTTATTTCTCTTTTTGAAATTTAAAGAAGATTTCCAAAAACTGAATTTTCCAGCCGCTGTGTTAAGAATGCAGAAGGTGTTTATAGTGTATACTTTCTTCATAGATAAGAGACCTCCTTCAGTTTTCTATTGGGGGTGAATTGCTAGACAAGCCTGTGATAGCAGCTGTTTGGTTTTGTTATTTTTCTTTTTTTCCTTCTGGATTTTTGACACTCCACCCCCTCAAACTCAGGTGGGTGTGTGCATTGGCACTGAGCTGCAGTAGGATTTTTCCTTGGATAGTCTAGCCTGGAGCTGGGGCAGCAGCTGCTGCTGTGGAAAGGCCAGCTGGCAAGATGATGGAAGAAATCTCCATTATGGTAGCCTATGACGCCCATGTTTTCAGTCAGCTGCACGATGAAGACTTCCTCACTAGTCTGGTGGCCATCAGCAAGCCCAGGTCTATGGTAGGTGGTGCCTTGCACACTACTCTGGGGCTGTTTTTTCTTTGCTAATGTGACAGTTATACCCCTGTAGCAGTTGAGGCATAGCTTCCCAGGAGTTAAAGTAGAAGTATTGCTCTTGGCTTTGTGTTACAGGCTACAACAAGGTCTACAGGTTTTCATTGGTTTATTTACATAACTAAACACTATTAGACATTACTAGTACATTTAAAGTGTCTTAGGAGTAACACTTACGAGTACGTTAATGCTTTTATATGTAGTGAGATGGAGAGGAGTTTTATAGTGCCAAACATCACTTTGTCCCACGTGTTTGCCTTGAATGTATGTATATGATTATTAGGTGAGGGCTACCTACATTTACACACATATAATTCAGTCTTTTTGAAGTGGAAGATTTTTACCAGTGGGCCATAACACTGACATTGAGAATTGAACTATCTAAAAGTCAAATAACTTTCAGAGTTTTTACATTATTGCTAAGAACTATTATGAAAATAGCTTCTAGTATAATTTTAGTTTGGATTTAATTAATTAATTTTTTTACCTTTCTCCAAGGGTCTTGGTGTGTATGTCTTGGCATAATAGAAAAATGAAGTTCTTGCAAATGTTTGTTGTTTCTTGTCTGTAGATGTCATCTTTATAATGGCTGCTGAGTTTAAGATATCATACCTTTTAAACACACTTTCCTAACTATTGTTGTAGCAACCTCTTATTCATTACATTTAATAGTACTCGTCACAAGCAACAGAATGAGAGTGTATCATAAATTATGTTACTAGTATGAAACCCTAATTCTCTACATTAAGGCATAGGAACTTTAAAAACATAATATGGCAATTTCTTCAAACAATAAATTACAATGAAAAAAATAAAGGGGAAACTCAAAGATCGATTTAAAAAGACTTAAGAGTTGTGTCAACCAGGTGCAGTGTATTGACCTTGTTTAGATGCTGATTTGAACAAACTGTAAAAAACATCTATACGATAATTGGGCGAAATTTGATGCTAAATAGGTATTTAATGATATTAAGAGAATTATTCAATTTTTATACAATAGTGATATTATGGTTATGTTAAAAATAATGATTTAGAGATATGTATTGAGATAGTTACAGATGAAATGTCAACAAAGATTCAAAATAATCCAATAGAAGAGTTGGTGATGTGGATGAAACTAGACGACTATGTGTTGATAATTGTTGAAGCTGGGAGATGAGTACATAGGGATTCATTATACTTCCTCCACTTTTGTAGATATTTTATAGATGCAGTCTAAAAGAATCAGCTGGGGGCATGCCCCGTGGCCTACTGGTTAAGTTTGGCACACTTGGCTTCAGCAGCCTGGGTTCAGTTCCCTGGCCTGGACCTACACCGCTTGTCAGTGGCCATGCTGTGGCGTTGGCTCACATACAAAAGAAAAATAGAAAGATTGGCAATAGATGTTAGTTCAGGGCAAATCTTCCTCAGCAAGGAGAGGAAGATTGGCAACAGATGTTGGGTCAGGGCGAATCTTCCTGAGCAAAGAAAAAAAAAGAAAAGAATCAGCTGGACCAAAAAAAATAGCAAAACAAAAACAAATACAAAACCATAATATACTTCTATAAGTGTTCATTAATACAGAAACATCTAGCCTACTGCATTCTTTTCCTATTTAATATACATAATTTCTATTTTTATAATTACATACATTATATTGAGATTATTACCAACCCTTAGTTAACCACAATATATATACCAAGTCAGGATAGAATAGTGCATGGTTGTGGATAATCCTTAAACTTCATTTTAGCCATTAATTTCACTGTATTCCACCATGAAAGCTTATCCAGAGAATTCAGAATTCTATTTCATTTCATTCTGACAGTCCTATCAAGATCCTCTTGACGGGTTTGAGCTGAGTCTTCAAAAACTTGTAGGAATTTTCCAGGCCAAAGGGGAGAAGAAACAAAAAAAGAAAGATGTAAAGTGCAGAGGACAGAGGAGGCTGAAGAGGTAGGCAGTGACTGAGTCAGAGGGAGCACCCTGTGCTCAATAAGTATATGACATTGTGTGAAGTGCATGTGTGTGCTACACGTACATGGGGAAGAGGCAAGGAAAGAGAGAAAATGGATGAATGAATGAATTAATATTAATGTGCTTACTAGTAAACAGTCTTCCGTGTGTAGATTATATGAATATTCTATATATTGATATAAATTATACCTGGATGCAGCTTCAGCTCCCCCAAATAACCATGGAGCTTATTTGATAGGAAATTTGGTCACTAAATGGAAAGCCTCAGAGGTATGATAAAGACACAAAATATTGCTCTGTATACCAAACTTTTAAATAATATAGATGTTGAGGTGTTGAATTTAATTACACAACTTATGGGGGGTGTTTTGTTTTCTGTATCAGATTTGAAATTTAAAAGAGTTGACTGGTACAGTATTTTGGAGATGATATTTGGTTTTGGTTCATCTGGAAAAGTTATACTAAACTTGTGCTAAGGTAAAATATTTGTCATTTGCTTTTGATTCCATATTGAATTTTTTGCTTTGTCCGAGATGAAATGAACCCTTTAAAAAATTGTATGAAAAAGATACTCAGTTTTCTGCAGTATAAAATAAATTGCTTCTCAGTCTGATTTATTACTGCACCGTGGAGCAAATTACATTCTTGCTAACATAAAATCCTCTGGGTTTAGGTTGACTGTTACAAAGGATATTTAGGAGCTTTCTTAGTACAGGATTAATTAAGTATCTTTCTGTAATTGGACTTTGTTTCATAATGGGAGATATCTTGATTCCTTAAATGGTAAAAATCCCATTAAGTACAGTGGTTTTGGTGTGGACACTGAATCTTTTCTTGTTCTTAAGTAGCCCTGTGACTTTCTGACACTGTTGATGCGGACTCATAGTAAAAAATAGTAAAATAATAATTGCAAGACTTATACACACAAGCCTGAAAGAAAATTTGACAAAACAATACTTACTGTTGCTACATGTGATATATTCAGTTTTCTTCCTGTTCTATTCTATTTAATTGTTTGAAGGTTTGTTATGAGCCACTAAATTGATTTCAGAAATATCTCGATCCATGCTTTGAAAAATATGGCTATATCCTATTGATCCTTTAAAAGTGAATGGTAATGCAAGAAAATCACAGATCCCTTTATACAGGTCTCTTTAGACAAATCACAGATAAGAAAAGAGGATAAGGAAGCCAAGCATAACTTCTCTTTTCTTCCAGATCATCCACACACACACAAAATAAGAAATTACCCAGACCAATATTGTATTTTCTAAGATAAACTAAACAAAAGTCTAGAATCACCACCAGCAGAACTTAAGAACTTTTTAATTACATCATAAACAAGTTGGTATGCAAGGTGAAAATCCAGTCTAGTCGAAATGACTCCAGAAACATTTATAAAGGTGCCCCATTGGACACAGTATTCCTGCCTCCCCTTAAATTCAACAGATTACTTTTTCTTTGACTCTTCACTGACTGAAAGTAACTGGCTTGCATCTTGAGACAAAATTGTACCCTCCCCCCAGCACGAGTATCTTTAAATTCAGCCTGAGGTGCTCACACAAGGAGTAATAAGCACTGAGGAAGGAGTCTCTGAGGTTTTCCTCAGTTAGGGCCTTCTGTCTCTGGATGGAATGGCCAGCATTCCTCTCGAACTGCCTCCACCATTTCCAGTTATTTTCATATCTGCCCAGTACAAATAAAGGGAGAAGACCACACCTGTAACATTTATTATGCATTCCAAAGGAAGCTTTGAATACGTATTTAAATTCAAAATGTATGATTTAATTTTAAACAGTGAACAAGCCTAATAACCAATGCATACTCTGTCAAGCTTGAATATTTCAGGTTAAATCTTAACTTATATTCTGCTGAATTATTTCAATTTTAAAGTGGTTATGAAGGAAACACTGCTTTCCAACATATGTTAGTAGAGGCCAGTATGTAATATTAAAAACATTTTTGGGTTACTACAATGTACTGGGTATAAATAGAATATCCCTTCCTCCAAAGACCTCACAGTCAAGTAAAATAGAGAAGCAAAATAAATATTTATGGGAGTGCTATTTGCTCTCATAAAGGAGAACGAAGTGGAGAATAGTTACCACGCATTGAATAGTGTGGAACAAGGCTTCAAAAGGGGGTAGGAGCGCTTAAGTTAGGCTTCAAAGGCTGACCAGGTGCTTGCCAGCCAGTAGAAGCGGGTAGGACCTTTCTGAGCAGGGAGAGCAGTTTGTGCAAAGGCTGAGAGGTTAACTATTGGAGGGACTTTAAAGTGACACAGTCCTCAGTTCAAGTTTTACATCTGCTGCATAGTGGTAAATTGCTTAATTTCTCTAAGCTCCAGGTTCCTCACCTGAAAAATGAGGAACATAGTGGTACTGCCTCATTGGATTACTGTAAGGATTAAATGAGAGCGCTCGTCAAGTATTTAGCACAGTGCGAATGCTTACTAATTGTCTTCCCTTCTAACAAGGAAAGGACTATTCAGACTGTTTGAGAAGGCCTAAAGGAAGGAGTGGGATGAGTAGATAAGGCACTGTAGGGATGTGGAAGAAGGACGGGGGTGGACAAAAGGAGAAAATAGACTAGTTGGGTTCCCTGGTGAATTGCTTTGTTTGGTTGGGGAATCACTATCAGGATATCAGTCCTACAGGAAACTTGAAGCTTTCTGCCCTGAAGATCGTGCAGAGGATCTTAGGTTTGAGCCTCAGGATTGTGGGAAGGCAGTGTAGAACCAATAGGAGGGATTTATATGGGCCACACCATCTGCTGAGTAGATGTATTGATTACTGCAGCAATAATCTGGCAGTAATGGACTGACAGGGGCCACATTGCCCATGGAAAAAGTTTTAAAGGGCATTACAACAATGCAGGTGAAAAAAGTTGACAGGTGTCTGGATTTAGACACTTGACAATGGCAGTGTGATAAAGAAATTAGTCCGCACGGGTTGGTTAGTTCTTGCAGTGGATAGATAAAGTAGTTTTACTTAGGAAGAAGCAGCAGCCAATCGATACGAGAAGAGTACATGGTTAAGTTGAAAATTACTGTAAGTTTCCCACCTTATAAAATTGGAAAGATTATTGTTGTGTCAACTTGAATGGGAAAGTTGGATATCAGAAATGTAATGAAGAAAAGATGGCCCATTCTGGCTTTACCATGTTCCACATCTAGAAATTCTAGGTCACAGTGTCACTGTAAGAGACTTAGTGTTCAGTGTTTGGAACACTGTTTATTAACAAAAGCTGTTTACCCAGACTAACACGTGTCTAGACTGTATTGGCACTAGATATATGTTCTTAACTGACAGATACCAAGGTAGCAGCACTGTGCCAGCAAAGGAAGGGAGCTCTTTCAGGGAGCTACTGTTTCTCTGTTCTATAAATGGGAGATGAGGGTAAGCATTCTGAAATTACTTCCTCATCAGGTTGGCATATAGATTTCATTTAGCATGCCAAATTAAAAACAAAAAAATTCAGAGCAATTCCATGTGCCAGATGGGGAAAAAAATGAAATCAATAAAGTTATTTCTAAATCTTCAGTGGATATACATTTCAAATATTGATTAGAATAAAACATTATAAAACCAATTAAGATTCATTCATATTTTTTAAAAATGTTATTATTTAAACATTTTTTATTCTCATTGTTATTTAGCATGTGTATATTTTGGCAGTATTTCATCAATTTCAGTTTAGTACAAGGAGCCAAATATTCCCTCATTTGGTTTATCAGTTCTGATATGACTTAAGGTTCTTATGGTTGCAAGTAGTAAAATGTTGAGCTATCTTAAACGAGAGAGGGAATTTATATGGACACCAGCGTGTGTTTCTTTAAACGCAAAGGCAGGGGTTCAGCTAGGCAGCAGAGCTGGTACCAGACTGATGCTGGCAAGCGTTCTCCCTGTCTCTTACCATCTAATTAACTTCTCTCTTTGTCTCTACTTTATTTGTCTCTCTTCCCCAAGTTCTTTGTTTCATTATTCCCCTGGCAGAATGTGGCTGCCGTACAGCATCCAGATTTACAGTTCTCTCATATGCAGAGAGTTAAGTTGCTATCCCTGAGTCACAACTCCAGATTCCTTGGACAGAATCTGCCAGAGTAGTGTTAGGTGGGGAGATGTAGTGTAGAGCAGAGCCTATAAGCACAGACTCTGAGCCAAACTGTCTCGGTCAAATCCCACCTCACCTCCAACTAGCTCACTGACTTTGGACAGGTTCTTGACCTCTCTGAGCTTCATTCTTCTCATCTGTAAAATTGGAATCATATTAGAAGCACCTTATAGGATTGTTGTGAGAATTAGATCAGTTAACACATATAAAGCTCTTAAGAATACCTAGCACACAGTAAGAGGCATATGTATAGTAGTTGATATTATTCCAAACTGATTCTTCGTTTACAAAATTTTGAAATAAAAGAAGATGAACTTTTAGCAAGACTTTATAAATAAATTCGCCGTCCAAAAGTTATTTAGGTTGTTTTACTAATAAATATGAAATTATTAAACCAGTTTCTATGACAATAATTAGAACTTTTCTGCATTTAATCCTGTTTTAGATGTTGAGAAATAATCTTTCTACACTTGCTACTTGGCGTGGGGTTGATTTGTAAGTCAATTCAAAATATCTTTTTATGGAAGATGTTATAGGAACAGTTGACATAAAACTTGTACATTTAATCTTTATTTCTCTGTTTTATAAAATCATAGCTTGTCCACATGGTTCAAAAATCTTATCCTAGGTTTTTTGTTTGTTTTAGCACCCATGTTTGTATTCAATCAAAAATATACATTTATCTGCTACTATGTGTTATGCTATATTTTTGGCCCTGGGAATCTAGGTGTGAACAAGAAAGACATGTATCATTTGTGAATCTTACACTATTTTGGGGAGAGGTAAGACACAAATAATAGCTAATGATATCACTTACCAGCTGGTGATATGTATTATGCAGAGACTTAAAATGGAGCGATGTAATCAAAGTGATTAATTGGAGGCTTTATTTTGGGTACAGTAAGGGCCTCACTGGTGTCGTTTGAGATCTGAATGACATCCATGGGAAAAGCAGGAAAAAGAGTAACTCAGGCCGAGGAAAGCTCTGAGAGAAGGGCCCCAAAGTGGTGAAGAGCTTGATGTATTAGCAAAACAAGAGGGTCAGTGTGGTGTGGTGTAGGGCACCACAAGCCGGGGGCAGACAGTGGTAAGAAATGAGGTTGGGGAAAAAGTGAGGGGCCATGTTATGATATAGGTCTTTGTAAGCCAGAAGAAGGAGTTCAGGTTTCATTCCTTATATGATGTCCTTGTACTTAAAAAATCTAATGAATCATATTTTAGGCTTGGTTAACAGAAATTTAAAATGATGATTAAATTATTAGAGAAGCCAATATTACATCAAAAACTCACCACAGTGCTCAAGCTCAGCATGAAATCAAATTGTAGCATTCAAACTCGAGGACTACAAGCTGATTTATAGACAGGATTTGTGACAAAACAGAACAAAAGTGACACTGTAGCCCTGATTATTGTAATGCCCACAATAGAATTTTTAACAGGCTGAAATATTGAAGAAGCCGTCTTATCTGACACAGTCAGGACTGTAACTGGTTGGTTAATAGAAAAAGTCGGCTCAGGAGACGAAGCATAAAAAATAGTATATATTAACTAACTTACGTGTTTGTTTTAACTTAAAACATAAATATATATTCATTATCAGTTTTGTTATAGGGCCCTTAATGCCCTTCCTTTGAATAGGAATTCTGAAATACATAATGCTTTCTAGTTTCAGTTTCCTTACAGGGTGCAATAAATTAATAAACTTATGAAGCAATCTAATGCAGACTTTATAGAGATTTTTTTTTTTTTTTTTCCTGAGGGAGACCAGCCCTGAGCTAATATCCGATGCTGATCCTCCTCTTTTTTGCCAAGGAAGACTGGCCCTTAGCTAACCTCTGTGCCCATCTTCCTCTACTTTATATGGGACGCCGCCACAGCATGGCTTGACAAGTGGTGCGTTGGTGCGCACCCGGGATCTGAACCTGTGAACTCCGGGCCGCTGAAGTGGAGCGCGCGCACTTAACCGCTTGCACCACCGGGCCGGCCCCTATAGAGATTTTTTTATAATTGTTTTTACATCTTTAATGGTAGCATTGCCACCATTTAATGTGACAGTGACTTTTGTATTTAACCACTCATCTTTGTCAAGTCTTTCCAAATCACTCAACTTAGTTTTTTACAGAAATAGCAATTCAGTTTCTTTTCACATTCATTTTATTATGAACATAAACATGTTTGAGAACCAATGCAATTAACTCTCTTTTAAACATAAACTCAGTTGTAGGAATAGCCTAGTAGCCACAAGAGTTCAGCATGCCCAGAATATCAGATTTCTTTACAGAGGGAATGGAGAGCATTAGTTAATGAGGCAAGGTTTTTAAAGAGTATTTTTATCATATTTTCTTAGTCAAATATTGCTGCACAGCAAACAACCATAAATCTCAGTGGCATGTAACAATAAGCATTTATCTTTTGCCTTATGAGTCTTTGGGTGGTTAGAGTCTGATCTTGGCCCAGCGTAGCTGGGCATAGCTCAGCTTACTTAGCTCCAGGACCCAGATTTGGTTAGATCTGTTCCACACCCCTCATTCTTCTGCAATCACTGGGCTATGTGGAGTGTGTTCTTCTCATGACAGGGTTGAAAGTTCCCAGAGGGGTCGATGGGAACATTTGATGCCTCTTAAAGGCCTAAGCTTAGAGCTGGCACACTTTGATTTCTGTCTATAGTCCATTGACCAAAGCAAATCAAAAGGCCACTTCCAACATCGTGGGACAGGAAAGTATACTCCACCATAGAGGTTGGAGGAGGGGGAAATGAATATTTGCTGAACAGTCATCTATCACATATATAATAATTGACCCTTTATGTGATCATCATGGTTAGGTTAACTATCTAAAATATATAAACATTGTGTTTCTCAACAGCATACATAGTTTATATTCATAAAAACTGTATATCCACAGATTTGTCATCAGAAAATGACATATACTCTTTGAAAATCAATAAAACCTGACTGGAAATTCAGACTTACCAAACACTCTAATACCATTTTTCATCTTACTTGGAACTTTGAAGAACAGAAATCTCTTTTTTCAAATGAAATTCTATGGTATGCTAACATTGTTATCCCAACTTGATCCATCTTATAGCCCAGAGATTTTTTTTTTTTTTGGAAGATCTTGTTTTCTATCTTCTTATCTCTTAAGAAGGCCTCAGATAACCCCATGAGAAGTGTTAAAACCGTGATGGCCCTTGCAAGTTGTCCCAAGTTAGGGTGGGGGCCTGGGCCTTCATAGCCTTGTGTTGACCAGTCATTGAATTAGGGCTGCCTTGGAAGAGGCCATGACCTTGCTTCAGGAGCTCTGGTCAGCCCAGGCACATCTTGAAGAGAATTGACAGCTGAGGGCTGTCTGCCAGCAGCACTTTTAGCAGCTGGAGGAATTAGTCCTTTAATTCTTTTTTTCTTTTTTTTTTATGAGGAGATCAGCCCTGTGCTAACATCTGCCAGTCCTCCTCTTTTTTTGCCGAGAAAGACTGGCCCTGGGCTAACATCCGTGCCCACCTTCCTCCACTTTATATGGGACGCCGCCACAGCATGGCTTGCCAAGCAGCGCGTCGGTGTGCCCCGGGGATCCGAACCGGCGAACCCCGGGCCGTCACAGCGGAGCACGCACACTTAACCGCTTGTGCCACCAGGCCGGCCCCAAGTCCTTTAATTCTACAGGGGGATCTGGGCAGTGCACCACAGGGTCCATTGCAATAACATTAACATGTAGATTAATTTCTTTGTTTTTTATTAAAAACTTTTCTGAGATAATATATTGATTCATATTTATTTTTATTACTGATAAATTTGAACTTATTTCTACCATCTTTTTAATGCAGATGGAGTGACTGCTTTATCCTCAGGGCATACACTTCTGTCAGATCTTCTGTTGGTGTAGCCCAGAGATTTTTAACTAAATTTGGGGGCCATAGACTCCTTTGGCTGTTTGGTTAAGCTCATGGACCTCTTATCAGAAAACTGATTTTAAATGCATAAAATAAAATACATAAGATTACAAGGGAAACCAATTATATTGAAATATAGTTATCAAAATAGAGAAAAGATTTTTAAAATTACAATATAATTGACATATAACATTATATTGGTTTCAGGTGTACAACAAAAATTCGATATATGTATATATTGCAAAATGATCACAGTAAGTCTAGTGAACATCCATCACCACACATGGTTACAAACTGTTTTCCTTGTGATGAGAATTTTTAAGATCTACTTTTTTGTGTGTGTGTGAGGAAGACTAGCCCTGAGCTAATATCCAAGGCCAATCCTCCTCTTTTTTGCTGAGAAAGATTGGCCCTGGGCTAACACCTGTGCCCATCTTCCTCTACTTTATATGGGACACCGCCACAGCATGTCTTGACAAGCGGTGTGTTGGTGTGCGCCCGGGATCCAAACCTGCAAACCCTGGGCCGCCAAAGCGGAGCGCGCACACTTAACCGCTGCACCACCGGGCTGGCCCCTAAGATCTACTTTTTTTTAGCAACTTTCAAATATGCAGTAGAGTATTAACTGTAATCACCATGCTGTACATTACATCCCCAGGGCTTATTTATTTTATAACTGGAAGTTTGTACCTTTTGACCCCCTTCACCCACTTTGCCCACCCCACACCCCCAAAAATCAGATTTGTGTTAGAGTAGTATGTGCTTTTTATTAACATATTAAGTAACAAGATATGGTAGTGAGTAGAATAACTACTGTAATTCCAAAATAGTGATAAATATAAACAATATTTTGAGATATATGCAGTAACTCGAATGTGAATGAAAATATCGATAATATGTATTGGTGACAAAATCACAAATACTGCAGTGGATTATTGCCTACATTCATAATTAAAGGAGCTGATAAATTTCAGAGATTCAGGAAAATAAAGATGCTTTTTCCATTTAAGCTCAAGGACACTGAATTCTCTTCACAATCCCCTAACATAATGTTTAACTTATATTATCTGACAGACGAAGGTTTTAGGTAACTTTTCTTTCCTTTCTCCTGGCTGGCTAGGGGAAATCTTGACCATGCCTTCCAGTTTCTCTCTTCTCCTTCGTTAACATATAGAAAAATACTTGTGAAACTTTTGTGATTATTTGATTACTCTCTCACTAACCATAACCTCCACGAGGGCAGGGCTATGTCTGTTTTGTTAGCCATTGTATCTCCAGCTCAGCGTTGTGCCTGGTGCATTGTCCACTGTCTGTACATATTTAATTGATAGTATTGGGAGAAAATGAAGCACCGCATAGGTATAATCATCGGTCTACAGTGAATGATATGTCTGTGACAATTGAATACATTCATAAATATCTGTACACATAAGATAGGGAAAGTTAACTTCAAATCTTATTATCCTTAGACTTTTATACTCAATTCTCATAAAATTGATTGTGGAATCAGGTTAGAATCTAGCTGAGTACTTAAATATTAGTTCTAAACTGTTAAAAAATAATGCAGTGCTTATTTCTGTTATATCTTATTCAATGGTTCATTTAACCTGCATACCTCCTATGTGCATAGCACTGTGTTAACCTTTGAGATATTTTCAAGGAGATGACAATCTAGTTTGGGAGACAGCCATGTAAACAGCTATTATGAACCACTGATATGAGCGCTAGTAGAGATGTGTGAGATGCCTGCCTCTCCTTTGTGCGCCTGTCACACCCTGCACCCGGCTGCTCGCTGAAATGCGATATTCGATCTGCTATTCTGAGTTGTACACTGAGGTTCATTTTTCCTGCAGGTTGTTTTATTTCCCCTCTCTACTACCACAGCACCTGGCACATAGTGTCTGTCGTCAATAAAGGTTCTAATGAATGAATAAAGGAATGATGGAGGAGAGTGTGGGAAATAGAGATATTTCCATAAAGATGTGAACACTTTTTTTTTAGCATTTTGATTTTTAGACTTTACAGTTTTATCTTTTGAATAAGTAGTACATTCACATGGTTTCAAAATTTCAACAAATGTAAAATGGTATCCAATAAATTTTCCTACCCATTCCCGTTGTCCCAGTGATGTGACTGGTTTTTTAGAGGTATCCTTCTAGAAATATTTTATACAAATCCAAGCAAATTTGTATGTATTCCTGCCTTCTCTTTTTACAGAACTTTTGGCATCCCATTCATGTTCTGTACTTTGCTTTTCTTAACAATATGTGTTAGGGGTTTTTCTACGTCACTACATCAAGGAGTCCTTGTTTATTTGACAGCTGTGTAGTGTTTCACTGTATGGATTTCTATAATATGTTTAACTCCCAATATATGTGTATGTAGGGTTGTTTCCAGTATTTTGCTGCTGCAAACAATGGTGCAGTGAATAATCTTGTATATCATCGTTTCACAAATGTGTGAGTATATCTGTAGGTTAAATTCCTAGGAGTGGAATTACTGGGTTGAATGGTATGTGCATTTGTAATTTTGATAGGTAGGACCAAATCGTTCTCCTTAAAGGATGTATTATTTACATACCAGCAATGTATATCTGTGCCCATTCAAAGGTGGAAACTTTTGAACAGAATTCTAAAGAAAAAAACAGGAATTTTCCAGTGGTCAGGTGGAGGGAAAAGATGTTCCAGGTAGAAGGAATAGCGCTTTCAGAGGCACACGGGAGTGAGAGAGAGGTAGCGTGTCTGGGAATTTCAAGTTGTTCCATCTGGCTAGAATATGGGAGGAAGACCAGGAAGTCGTAAGAGAGTGGGAGTTGGTCATGAAAGCTTTTGAGTGTAATACTAAGGAACTGATATTTTAATTCTATAGGTGAAGGTTTTGAGTAGGGAAATGATATAATAAAGTCGATTAATACATTTTACAGAAAGCTGTTTCCATCTATTTATTTAAAGTGAAGCTTGCCAAATAGGTCTATTCCTTAAAGATTTTCTTGCAACTTAAAGACTTTTTTCCTCATTAATGACTAAAATAATGTTGATTATACAAAATTTGGAAAATACAAATAAAAACTAAAACACAGAAATTACTCATAATTCTATAACTCGGAGATTCTCCCTATCCAAATTACTCCTATTGTCCTTAAAACAATAAAAGAAAGTCAATATATGTATTAAGCTAAAAGTACAACTTTCCAAAGACAGCCGCTTGTTAAGAGATTCTTGTGATTCCTTCCATGAAGAAAGAAAAGAAAAACTAGTACATATTCCTGCATAAATCACAGCATAATTGTTAATGTAGGACTACACAATGAAGGCTTTCTCTTAAACGTATGAGTGTCTTTTAGAGACGTGAAGAACCATTTTATTTTTATGTTCTCTAAGGGCCTTACTACAAACCGCTTAGATCCCACTTACATGTACTGCTTTTCCTCTTTGTGAATTTCACTGGCAGGTACTTCTTTAATCAGGATCTCAACAGTTATTAGCCATACAAAATGTCTGGAAGGATGATATGTTTCAGAAGGCTGGACTCCACCGTTCATACTTAGAAGTCCTCTTGTGGAATAATCCTAATATTATTGATAGCCAAGTCTTCTGCTTGTAGGGCCTGTTGGAACAGTTTGTGGCACATCCTTTCCAGGCTGTTCTTTAGGTATAGGATTTGAAAAATATCATCTCCAAGTCATTAATACTCTGTTTGAATGCATGCATCCCACCAACGCATGCTTCACAACTGTGTTAAGGTACCGTCAAATAATTTTTTTCCCTCCTTATTTACATCCTAAGAATTATAAGTGGGAGGGGAGGAAGGTGCCAGGTACGTTTACTGAGCTATCTATTAAAGCACTCCAAGCTGATAGACTGTGACAATAATTTTGATGATTTGGGATTCAATACAGCCAAAGTAGTATTAAAACCATACAATATGTGATAAATGCTGGAATCAGCAAAATTGCTCTTAATTGTTAAAATATGACCTTTGGTTAGAAGCCCAAAAGCTCTACAGTGCCTTCCAACCTAACAGTCACACTTATATTAATTTTATTCCTTCATGTAAAACGATCATTTTATTGCTGCTGCCTGAAAGGTGCAAATTGTTTTCTCTTGGGTGTAGGCTGCTCAGCTTCCTTCTTGTTAAAGAGACAGGAAATATATCTTCCATTTAAAGTATTAATGTCATCTGTAAATGTGTAGTCTAATTTGTCATTGACTTGAATTCTTCAAACAAGGTTTGAAAAACAAGGTGTAACTTAGCACTCAAGATTGTTACACAAGAATTAAATGTTTTCAAGGACCAGCCTTCCAGTGATGGAAGGGTGCACAGAGGAGGATAAGAGAGAAGGCTGGAATAGATCTAAGTATATTTTATCTCACTGAGAGGGGCTGACTGAATTGGCTGGACTCACGAGTTCATTTTTCTCCTAAGAAGAACTTTCACCTACTATGTCAGGGAGTGAGCGCTCTTTATAATCACTGGTGGAATTGCAGCTTAGTGTCCTGCATTTGGTGCAAGAGGGTTGTTGAGACTGGACCCAGGGGAGAAAAGAGGTCATTTGTTAACAGACGCTTGCCAAGAGACAGGGACTTTTTCTCAACCTTTATCAAGTCAAAACATAGTCGATATTCTACTGAAATTGTTCAAATAAGTAAATGGAATAACTGGATGAAAGTTATTCGTTTCTGTTAATTAGAAAGAATAGAAACAGTTCTATGTATTCTCCACAGACTTGAGAATAAAGTATTGAAAATGTTTGAAAGCTTATACAAATTTGAAGTGATATTGGTGTCCCACAATAAAGTGCCACTTGTTCCCTCCCTTAGACAATCTTCAAGGGGAAGACAGAAGTAAAAACAATGTAAAACAAAAGTATGAAATAAAGGCATTCAGCCTACTCAGTCTTTTAACCTATGTAGTGGTATTTTGTATATTGAACATATTTGAACATATAAAAACATCATGAATTCATACTAAAACATTTCGTTTACCTGTGACCTATTTAGACCAAACCGGTAGTAATCAGCTTGCTTCTGGCCTTGGGAGCTTGGGTCCAGCTGTGCCGGGATAAGTGTGGCGATGACCATGTGACAGCAGCATTGCTGGCCTTGTGCCTGCTTTAAGTCTCCTAGCCCATCTGCTTGTGTTCCTCAGCTGTTAGAGAATTTCCCATATAGCAGTAAAATGTACTTGCCTTTGATGTCCTTGGTGCCCCTACAAAGGGCAAGAGTTATTCCCTTTCTTGATTCTACACTGACTTCATATTAGGAGGTTGGGATTAAGAATAGGAAGTTAGTATACTCACAAATTGAGATAAAAGAAAATTGACGTAATAAGAAATGGAAAGGGCAGGGTCCACAAATCTCTACAGTGTTATAACCTGGGTTTCATCTTAATAGTACTAAAATAGACACAGAATAAAAAGAATAACGCATGTTTAAAAATTTCATTTAATTTAATTCATTTAACACATTAATCTTTTTCAACTCACCTAAGCAACAGAGCAATAATTCTTTCTTCCTAGAGTTTCGGAAATTCTTCCTATAATTCCCAGAAACATATGTACAGTCAGTGTTAGTATTCTTCAGAAGGTGTTTGCCTGTACCTGAAGCTTCAGCACCCAGATGTGCAGTAGAATTATATATTTCATTGTTGGGGTTGTCTCATTAAAGCTCTGAATTTATGGAATGTGCACATAGTGAAATGATAGAAAACCAAAGCCACTATTTTCTTTTAGACTAAAACTCTACTTAAGTAGAATTTTGACTCTCAAAACAGTGAATTATAATTCCTAGTTCTGATTTTTAAATCCTCTTTATAGTCTGTAGTCTCTTCAATTATTAGATCCTCTCAAAGATTTTTTTTCATAATTTATTTAGGTGAAATTCTCATAACATACAATTAACTATTGTATTTTTATTTTATTTTCCACCTTTATTGAAGTATGAATACATACAAATAAAAAATATATATTTAAGGTGTACAATGTGATGTTTTGATATACATATACATTGTGAAATGATTACCACAATCAACCTAATTAACATATCCATCACCTCTCATAGTTACCTTTTGGGGGAGTGAGGACACTTTGAAATTTACTGTCTTAGCTAATTTCAAGTATACAATACATTATTATTAGCTATAGTCACCATGCTGTACATTAGGTCTTTGGAACTTATTCATCTTATAATTGCAAGTTTGTGTCCTTTGACCAACATCTTCCCATCTCCCCCAGCCCCTGGTAATCATCATTCTACTCCCTGTAAAATTAACCATTTGAAATGAACAACTTAGTGACTTTTAGTACATTCACAGTGTTATGCAACCACCACCTCTGTCTAGTTCCAAAACATTTCCATCTCTCCAAAGTAAAGCCCCTTACCATTTAGCAGTTTCTCCAAATTCTCCTTTTCCCCTAAACCCTAGCAACCAGCAAATCTGCATTCTGTGTCTATAGATTTATCTGTTGTGAATATTTCGTATAAATGGAATCATACAGTATGTGACCTATTGTGTTTTGCTTCTTTCACTTAGCATAATGTTTTGAACGTTCATCCACATTGTAGCACATATCAGTACTTCGTTCCTTTTTATGACTGAATACTATTCCATTGTATGTATATACCACAGTGTGTTTCTCCATTCATCTGTTGATGGACATTAGGCTGTTTCCACCTTTTGGCTATTGTGAATAGTGCTGCTGTGAATGTGCATGTACATGTACGAGGGCCTGTTTTCCATTCTTTTGGGTATATACCTGGGAGTGGAATTGTGGAATCATATGGTAATTCTATGTTTAACTTTTTGAGGAACTGCCAAACTGTTTTCCACAACAGATGAACCATTTTACATTACCATCAGCATGTATGAGGGTTCCAATTTCTCCACATCCTTGCCAACACTTGTTATTTTCCATTTTTTTAATTCTAGCCATCCTAGTGGATGTGAAGTGGTACGTCGTTGTGGTTTTTTTAAGTTTTTTTTATTGTGACAAAATATGTATAATGTAAAATTTGCCTTTTTAACCATTTTAAGTGTACAATTCAGTGGCATTAGTTATATTCACCGCTATTGATTTCCAAAACTATCATCGCTATTTATTTCCCAAACTTTTTTACCCCTCTTCCCCCCCCCCACCCACAGAAACTCTGTGTCTATTAAGTAGGTCTTCCTCATTCCCCTCCTTCCTCCTAATCCCTGGTAACCTCTAACCTACTTTCTGTCTCTGTAAATTTGCCTATTCTAGATATCATATAAATGGAATCATACAATGTCTGTCCTTTTATGTCTGGCTTATTTCACTTAGTATAATGTTGTTTAGCTTCATCCATGTTGTAGCGTATATCAGAACTTCATTCCTTTTTATGGTTGAACACCTTCCATTTATGTATGTACCACATTTTGTTTATCTGTTCATCTGTTGTTGGATGTGTAGATTATTTCCACCCTTTGGCTATTGTGAATAATAACTGCAATAAACATGGGTATACAAATATCTGTTTGAGTCCTTGTTTTCAGTTTTTTTGGGTATATACCTAGGAGTGGAATTGCTTGCTCACATGATAATTCTCTTTTTAATATGTTGAGGACCACCATGCTGTTTTCTAGCTGAATCCTTTTACATTCCTACCAGCAATGTGTGAAGGTTCTGATGTCTCTACCACCTCACTAATACTTATTTTCTGTTTTTTTTGATTCTAGCCATCCTAGTGGAAGTAAAGGGGTATCTCATTGTGATTCTGATTTGCATTTCTTTAATGACTAATGATGTTGAGCATCTTTTCATGTGCTTATTAGCCATTTGTATATCTTTGGAGAAATGTCTACTCAAGTCATTTGCTCATTTTTTAATTGGGCTGTTTGTCTTATTGGGTTGTAAGAGTTCTTTATATATTCTGTGTATCAAACCCTTATTAGATATATGATTTGCAAATATTTTCTCTCATTCTGTAGATTGTCTTTTGACTTTTTCGATTATGTCCTTTGCACAAGTTTTTAATTTTGATGAAGTCAGAGATATTTGTGTTCAAATATCTTGTGTCAAAGATATTTTTACTTGACATAAAGCACATAAAATTCATAAAGCATCTACTTAAGAAAGAAAATCTTTGTGTAATTTAAGAATAAGAGTCCAAACTCTTCAGTTGAATACATGCAGAATAATATAATGGCTAAATTGAATGAAAATTTGTATGAGTTGAGTAGTTTTGTTTCCTTCTCTAAGCTTTATCTTTCTGTGAAAAGGGTCCCATTTACCTATAAAGGACATTTTGAGGTTTTTAACTAATGCTTATAGAACCTGAAAATGTACTTATAAGACTGACGATAAATTTTGTGAGCGTATTATCTACTTGGTAATAACATCATCTGTCTTATTAGATTTCAAGATGTTGAAAATATCCCATTCAAATACTCATATTATGTATTGAATCATCATTTATTGTTATGAAAATCAAAGCTCCCTTGCTATTCCTGTGATTCTTTTAAGCTGCTGAATGTAGAGACACATGACTGAGCAGTAAGAGATCTTACTGCTTCCAGATATCAGGCTGTGCTTGCCTTGTTGATGTAGAATGAGATATAGATGACTCTGGAGACAGTGATTTTTAAACTACTCCCAGAACCAGGACTGTTTTATCCCAGATATCCCAGTTTTCTCCTTGGAGCTTCTGTGATGTGCTGACTAGGCTCAGAATAATACCAAAAGCCCTGCTCAGTTTGGAAACTTCCTCTTACTGGTATGTTTCTGGCATTTCTACTAGCTGTATCTCCTACTCTTGGCAGCACTGTTTTTATTTTTAGGTCTAATGAGTCAATAGAAAAGATTTGATTTTTAGCTTTGAAAATTTAAAGGTATAAATTGAGTTGGGTAAGCATTTGTGCTTTTGTGAACTCATTGTTTAGATAAAATAAAAAACATAAAAGATTGGTCAGTGGCATTGTCTATGGCTGGCAGGTGTTAATGAGATATTAGACATATGCTCCATAGCCAGATGAGACAAATGATTGTGTTCTGTTCTGTGGATTTTACTACTTTTCCCTGCGAATAGCCTCTCAAATTTATCTCACAAAAGAGACCAGGCGAGAGAATATGGACAGATCAGCTCACATCCATTGTCCTGGAAAAGTAACTCAGGTTATGCCCGAAGGATTGGATACTTGTTTCATCCTTGCATAAGCTGGAACTGTGCGTTTATAAGTGGCAAGTGTATACCATGCCTTATTACAAGAGGTATCAAAAAAGCCAAATACGTGGTCTTTGATCTCAAGAAGTTTCATTTTCAGAAAACAACACACCCACATCTAGAAATGTCTTATGACTTAAACCAAGGTATAAACAAGTGCAGATGAATAGGGCACAAACTGAATCTGTTTGGGACAATGCCAGCTGTGTCTAGTCAGATAAAGTTATTTCATATGGAAAATGTACGTCAATCTAAGAGATAAAGCATGCCAGTTAGTCGAAATTAACTGTGAATTCTGGTTTCTTCTAGATTATCAGAAAAGGATTCTTTTTAACAATAAAATTTGTTTCAGATGTTTATAGTCTGAATGTTTTCACATTTTTTAACCTAGAAAATAGTGAAACTAATTGAAATATGTGCCATTTTAATGGCATCAACTTCTTAGTGCTGTCATTTCCGTTGTCATCTGGTATACCCATTAAGCAGCAGCACAATTATTCAAAGTTTAATTATTGCCTAGCACTATGTGAAAGCTTACGTCTCTATTATATATGACATAGACTGTACCATTGGCTTTAAGTAAAGGTGTCCATTCATAGTTCTCGCTCTACATGCTTATTTACAAGAGCCTTGTGATAAAACTATATCACTATAAGGATTTTGATTGTTTCTCCCAGAAGTTTTGACTTGCACATCATTGCCATGTGAGTAAGGTAGCAGCACTAAACCTTGTGTTTCTTGAGACCCTGTGGACTGTCAGTTAGGACAAGCAGTTTCTCTTGTCTTGCGTGAAGAACAACATACCTTTTTTTGAGATACAATCTTCCTGATAAGGGAAATATGTTTACCAAACCCTTACCTTGTGGAAATTTTTACCAGACTTAACCCTGTAACTTCTATAGTGGAGAAAAGTACCCTGCCTTCTGACTTTCAGCTCTCTCCTGGTTGATTACCTGTCATGGTTCTGTTTTAAGTCAGGTGGCAGGTAAGTAAATACCTAGCTTCTTTATATAAATGAGCTGTCCACGAAAGGTTTTTTGTGTAATTTAACTATCTTAAAGTTTAATTGGAATAACTATAGGAAAAAGGACAGATTTTTTTTTTTTTTTTTTTTGGTGAGGAAGATTAGTCCTGAGCTAACATCTGTTGCCAATCCTCCTCTTTTTGTTGCGGAAGATTGCTAACATCTGTGCCCATCTTCCTCTACTTTATATGTGGGACGCCTGCCACAGCGTGGCTTGATAAGCAGTGCGTAGGTCTGTGCCTGAGATCCAAACCTGTGAACCCCAGGCTGCTGAAGGAGAGTGTGTGATCTTAACCACTATGCCACCAGGCTGGCCCCAAAAGGACAGATTTTTTACTTAGTACTATTTTAATACCAGTGGTTGTCTGAAATGAAAAAAACTAACCAGTAATTCATTGTTTCAGAAAATGTGTTGACACCTAAAAGACAGAAGCAAGTTACAAACTTCAGTAACATTTCTGGAACATTCTTTCAATACATACAATTCAGATATATACTAGTGTCCAGGATAGATTTCCCAGTATATTTATCTACAACAGTTCTTAAATATTGAAAACTAACAGAAGTTGTTGCATAAATTTTTCTGTAATTTGATAAGAACATTCTTATTGCTGCTTTGCAAACAGTTCATAAAGATACTACTGCCTAAGATACTTCACAGTTGACAGATGTTGAGTGGTGAACTCCATTCTTCATTTTGTATAACATAATTGTGTTATCCTAAAATTCAGTGGTTTTCTAACATACAGTTCAGAGTTGAGAGGTTCAAGGCTAGTAGAACAGCTCTGCCATCCTCACAAGCTGCTTCCATCTGTGGATCCAAGGAGTTGTTAGAGCTCTTGCCATCTCAGTACAATAGGAGAAAGGAAGGGGAGGGCACACCTCTTTCCTTTTAAGAGCACCCGTGTAAAATGGCATGCATCACCTTTGCTCACACCCAGACGTAATCATATGGCCTCACCAAGCTGTGGAGAAGGCTGGGAAGATAACCTCTAGATGGGCACCATAAGCTCATTGAAACTCAGGAAGGATAATTACTTCTATCACTTCATCCAGTTTTAGAACATTTGTGTCACTGCTGAAAGCTCCGTTGTCCTCATTTGCAGTCGGTCCCCGTCCCACCCTATACCAATCACCTGCAATCTACTTTCTGTTTCTATAGATTATCATTTTCTGGAAAGTTCACATAAATATAAGCGTACGCTGCATAGTCCTTCATACCTGACTTTTTTGCCCTTAGCATGATGATTTTGAGCATGATGATTCATCTCTGTAATAGTGTTTATTAGTAGTTGGTTCCTTTTTTGTTGCACAGTAGTATTCCATCGTATGGATATCCTACATTTTGTTTATCCATTCACCAGTTCGTGAACTTTTTGTTTCCAGTTTTTGACTACTATGAATAATGTTCCTATGAACATTCCCATACAAGTTTTTGTGTGTACATATGTTTTCATTTCTCTTGGATAGATGCCTAGGAGTAGAATTGCTGAGTTGTATAGTAAGTTTATGTTTAATTTTTAAAGAAACTGCCAAACTGTTTTGCAAAGTAGCTCTAACATTTTACATTCCCATCAGTAGTTTACGAAGATTCTAGTTTCTCCGTATCCTCAACAACACTTGATGATGTTAGTTTTTTTCATTATACCCATTCTAATAGGTGTATAGTAACATCTCATTTGAAGTTTTTATTTAGGTTTTCCTAATGATGCTGAGTGTCTGTGCATGTACTTATTAGCCATTTGTATATCTTCTTTGGTAAAATGTTCAAAGCTTTTACCCATTTTTTAATTGGGTTATTTGTCTTCTTATTGAGTCATGAGAGTTCTTTATATATTCTGAGTTCAAGTCCTTTATCAGATACATGATTCATAAATATTTTCTCCCAATCTGAGCCTTTTCTTTTTATTTTCTTAATGAAGAGCAAAAGTTTAAAATTTTTTTTTTTTTGCTGAGGAATAGACACCATGAGCTAACATCTGTTGCCAATCTTCCTCTTTTTTTGCTTGAGGAATATTAGCCCTGAGCTAATATCCTTGCCAGTCTTCCTCTATTTTGTATGTGGGTTACTGCCGCAGCATGGCCAACGAGGGGTGTAGGTCTGCTCCTGGGATCCGAACCTGCAAGCCCCAGGCCACCAGAGTGGAATGTGTGAGCTTAACCACTATGCCACAGGGCTGGCCCTAGTTTTAAATTTTATTTTATTTAATTAATTAAATTTAATTTATCAATTTTTTTTTCTTTTATGAATTTGGGTTTTTTGTCATATCTAAGAAATCTTTGCTTAATCCAAGTCACAAAGATTTTCTCCTAGGTTTTCTTCTAAAAGTTTTATAGTTTTAGCTCTTATATTTAGGTCTATGATCCATTTTGCTTTCCTTTTTTTTTTTTTTTTTTTTTGTGAGGAGATCAGCCCTAAGCTAACATCCGCCAATCCTCCTCTTTTTTTTGCTGAGGAAGACAGCCCTGGGCTAACATCGGTGCCCATCTTCCTCCACTTTATATGGGACGCCGCCACAGCATGGCTTACCAAGCAGTGCGTCGGTGCGCGCCCGGGATCCGAACCAGCGAACCCCGGGCCGCCGCAGCGGAGCGCGCGCACTTAACCGCTTGCGCCACCGGGCCGGCCCCTTGCTTTCCTTTTTTTTGTATGGTGTGAGATAAAGGTCTACAGAGATTTTTTTGTGTAGGGATATTCAATTGTCCCAGTACTATTTGTTGAAAAGACTATTCTTCTCTCATTGAATTTCCTTGGCATCCTTGTTGAAAATCAATTGACCATAAATGTAAAAGTTTATTTTTGGACCCTCATTTCTGTTCTGTTGCTCTATATATCTATCTTTGCCTGACTAGATTTTTAAAACTCTCACAATAATATGTTTGAATTTACCTTCTTGTTTTGTTATCTAATCCAGTCAATGATGGGACCTGAAATGACCTCATTAATGTGTAAACATTACTGAAGAGAGTGACACAGGAGCTAAACAAAGTTTTATAGTTACAGGCCAGAAAAATAAATAAAAGATAAAAAGCATGTCAGTCCAGACGGCACAAAGGTGAAAACTGAAAAAAAAATTATAGTTACAAAAATGAAGGTTTTGTTGTATTAAAATACAGGTTAACAAATAGACCACAATAGACAGTGGCTTAAACAAGGATTTCTCTTTCATTTCTCTGTTTCAGTATCAGTTTGAGTGTACGCAGTCCAAATTGGATGTGGTGGCTGCACTGAGATCAGGAACCCAGACTCTTCCTATCTTGTTATCTACCAGCCTCAGGGATGTTGCCCTCATCTTCCTGGTCATATATACTTACCACCACATTTTCTAGGTCCATATTCCAGTTGGAGGGAAGGGTGAAAATGGGAAAGGGAGAGCATGCCTCTTCCTATGAAGAAAGTTTCAATTCTACTCATTCCATTGGCCAAAACCTGTCACCAGCCATATCTACGTGCAGAAAAGTCTTGGAAGCATAATCTTTAGCTGAAGGCCATGTACCCAGCTAAAAATATATTACCAAAAAACAAGGAGAGAATGCATATTTAAAGGCAATTAGTAGATGATACCTCCAATTATATTTATATTATGTATAGTTATATTTATATAGTTATATTTATGTATACGTCAGAAGTTGAACATTGAGCAGTTACATTTGAGGCACTAATATGGGGATTGTAAAGATTGCACTCAGTGAGATTTCCAGAATTTAATAATTGGTCGGGGGGAAGCAGTCATAGTTTTATCACTTAAAAAAATGCATTTCAAAACTGAAAATGCTGGGGCCGGCCCAGTGGCCTAGCGCTTAATTTCGCACGTTCCGCTTCGGCGGCCCAAGGTTCGCAGGTTTGGATGCTGGGGGCACACCGACGCACTGCTTGTCAAACCATGCTGTGGCGATGTCGCATATAAAGTAGAGGAAGATGGCCACAGATGTTAGCCCAGGGCCAGTCTCCCTCAGCACAAAAGAGGAGGATTGGCAATGGATGTTAGCTTGAGGCTGATCTTCTTCACACACACACAAAAAACTGAAAATGCTATTTCTGTTTTTCAAACACAACCACTGAAGATCCAAGCTGCACCATTTACAGTTTTTTTAGCTTCCTTGTTTTAGTAATTCTTCAATTTAAAAAACATTTATTGAGTACTTGTCATGTGCCAGGGATAGTAGGGTAAATTGTCTGTATCCAGAAATATAATTATGTTTGGCCTTGGACAGAGAGCATGTAGAATATCCTGAAATGTTGCTGTTTGAGTAAGAGATAGTAAGAGGCTTTTATAATATAGAACTATGTTATGAAGTAATCATGTTTTTGAAAAAACCCAGGACTGGAAACAAAGAGATTTAAGTGTGTGTCCCAGATCTTTCACTCATCAGGCAACTATGGGCTGGCCTCAGTTTCCTCATCTTTCAAATGAGGAGGTTGATTATATACTTTCTCTGGTCCCCTTTGTTTCTATAATTCTATAGCTCTTGATATCTATAATGTATGTATTATATATACAATATATTATGTGTTATATATTATCTATAGCCTGTATGTTTCTATGATTCTATAGTTCCAATTATCTATAATCTATAGTTCTAGTACATCTATTGCAAACCACGCCAAAACATAGTATCTTAAAACAATGACCATTATGCTCACAGATTCTGCATGTCAAGAATTCAGACAGGGCATAGTGGGCATGGTTTTATCTCTGCTCCATAATGTCTGGGGCCTTATCTGGAAAGACTTAGACGGCTGGAGATGACTTGAAAGACTAGGGGTGAGAATCATCTGGAGGTTCTTCATTCTTGTGTCAGGTGCCTGGAATGGGATGACTCAGAGTTAGGGCTAAGCTGGGATTATTGAATGAAACACCTTTGGCTTCTCCATGTGATTAGGGCTTCTTCACAACATGGTGACCTGAGTGTCTTACACAGCAGCTCAGGGCTCCAGGAGGTAGTGTTTTCCAAGAGCAAAGTTTTATCTTACGAGATGATTGAAAGATTTTAATGAAATAAAAAATTTAAGAATTATTTTAAAAACCAAATACATAAAAAGTATTAAGTATCAAGTAAGTAGAGTTATAAAAGTTTGTTTGAGGCTGCAAGGACACTAAAATTGTCATTTATTGAGTGTATACCATTTTCTAGGCACTGTTTCGTAAGCACTTTTGTGGATTATCTCATTTATTCTTCACAACAATCTAATGCAGAAGCCAAGGCTTAGAGAAGTTAAGCAACTTGTCCAGGTCATAATGCTGTTAAGTGGCTGAACTGTGACTCAAAACAGATCTAACTCCAAAGTTTATGGCTTAACCATTGCTATGGGCTGAATTGTGTCTCCCTCCTCCTCAAATTCACATGTTGAAGTCCTAACCAATCCCTAGTATCTCAGAATGTAGCTGTATTTGGAGATAGGGGCTTTAAAGAGGTAAATAAGGTTAAATTAGGAAATGGGCCCTAATACAGTATAACTGGTGTCCTTATAAGAAGAAGAGATTAGGACACAGACAGTCCCAGAGCAAAGACCATGTGAAGACACAGGGAGAAGACAGCCATCTACAGGCCAACGAGAGAGGCCTCAGAAGAAACAACCCTTCTGACACCTTGGTCTTTGACTGCTAGCCTCCAGAACTGTGAGAAAATGAATTTGCTATATAAGCCACCCAGTCTGTGGTATTTTGTTATGGCAACCCTGGCAAACTAATATTACCACTAATAACACTATACTAATGTGTGTATGTGTTGTTGTTTTTAACTCGTCACTGTGTTTTGGGGGGATATTTTTATTGAGGTAACATTGATTTATAACATTATATAGATTTCAAGTATACATCATTGTAATTTGACTTCTGTTCAAAATACTAGTTTCTATCCATCACTGCACAAATGACCTCCTTTACCGGTTTTGCCTTTCCCCCACCCCCCTTCCCCTCTGGTAACCACCAATCTGTTCTCTGTATCTATGTGTATGTGTGGTGGTGTTTTGTTTTCCACATATGAGTGAAATCATATGGTATTTGTCCTTCTTGGTCTGACTTATTTCACTTAGCATAATACCCTTAAGGTTCATCCATGTTGTTGCAAATGGCAAGATTTCATCTTTTTTTTTATGGCTGGGTAGTATTCCATTAGGTATATGTACCACGTTTTCTTTATTCATTCATCTGTCACTGGATACGTAAGTTGTGTCCTTGTCCTGGCTATTGTAAATAATGCTGCCATGAACGTAGGGGTGCATATATTTTTTTGAATTAGTATTTTAATATTATTTGGATAAATACCCAGAAGTGGGATAGCTGGATCATATGGTAGTCCTATTCTTAATTTTTTGAGGAATCTTCATTCCGTTTTCCACCGTGCCTGCACCAATTTACATTCCCACCAGCAATGTGTGAGGGTTCCTTTTTCTTCATATCCTCTCCAACACTTGTTGTTTCTTGTCTTTTTAATAATAGCCATTCTGATGGGTGTGAGGTGATATCTCGTTGTAGTTTTGATTTGCATTTCTTTAATAATTAATGGCGTTGAACATCTTTTTTGTGTGTGTGTGAGGAAGATTAGCCCTGAGCTAACATCTGTTGCCAATCCTCCTCTTTTTGCTGAGGAAGATTGGCCCAGGGCTAACATCTGTGCCTATCTTCCTCTACTCTATATGTGGGACGCCTGCCACAGCATGGCTTGATAAGCGGTGCGTAGGTCCATGCCCAGGATCCAAACCTGTGAACCCTGGGCAACCGAAGCAGAGCATATGAACTTAACCACTATGCCACGAGGCCGGCCCCGGTTGAACATCTTTTTATGTGCCTGTTGGCCATCTGTATATCTTCTTTGGAAAAATGTCTGTTCAGATCCTCTGCCCATTTTTTAATTGGGTTGTTTGGTTTTGTTTTTGAGTTGTATGAGTTCTTTATATATTTTGGATATTAACCCCATGTCGGATATATGATTTGCAAATATCTTCTCCCAGTCGGTAGGTTGTCTTTTCGTTTTGTTGATGTATTGAGATGTTACTGACATATAATGTTGTGTTCATTTTAGGTGTACAACATAATGATATAATATATGCATATACTGCAAAATGATTACCACAGTAAGTTGAGTTAATATCCATCACCACACATAGTTACACATTTTTTTCTTGTGATGATGTGTGTATGTGTTTTTGTCAGCCTACTTTCATGCTGTCTTTCAGATTATCCTCTCCCTTACAAAGATATTGTCAGCAAAATCCATAACAACTGATTTCTTCTCCAACTTTATTAGTTTCATTTGTTTTTATATGAATCTACAAGTTCTTTCTCACTTGCTGAGGCTTACAATAAAGATGTACAGTTCTAAGGTAAAAATACCTTCTCTCAGGCATACTCCTACCTATAAGATGGAGTTCTTCCCTCTTTTCAGATGTAAGCGTTAATAACCTTTAAGGAGATTATTTTTTGTAAAGGTCTAAGTTTAATTAAGATTATTTCAAAGTAACCCAGAAATCAACATGAAAATCTCTGGTCTTATATAGCTAGTTATCAGCTGCTAAGAACTGTTCAAATATGCTGGAAATTAGACTTCATCAACATAATATTTATTTCCTGAACCATATATTTGTTACTTTTTAATTGTCGTGTCTGAATTTTTTTTTGTCTTGTTTTATGTATGTAAATCTTCCCTCCTCAATGAGCTTCCTAAAGATGCATCCTTTTGAATCTTCTCTGGCTAGTAAAATGTATTATAATGCTTATTGCAGGTGGGCACTAAATGCATATTAAACTGAATTGTGATTTTCAGATTTAGGTACTGTGGGTACATTTTCCCACTAAGCCCCACTGTTGAAACAATATTGACATCAATATGAGAAAGGAGATTTATTTTCAATACTTAGAGTGTTGTTTTGATGCATTCACTCTGCCCTTTGATTTTTAAAACTACTATTTCTTTTCCTGCCATGTTCTTTAGATAGTGGCTCTCTCTCCCAGCACTGCTTTCTCACCATGGAGTTTAAGAACATGACGTACTCATGTCTTGGTAGAGTAATGTTTCTGAATAAGGACCAGATGTTTGATCATTTTGTGAGATATTCTCAGTCTCCTCCAGCTGAAAAAGCAAAGGAGAACATTATTCCTAAAAGTGGAATGCATGCATATTATTCACATCTCAAATATACTAAAACTTATTGGTTTTTGGTAAAGAAATTCAGTGTGGTGGGTTCAAATCCTTTCTGTGCCACTTACCAGCTGTGTGACTTAAGGCAAATCAACTTAACTTTGTTGTACTTCAGTTTCCTATTCTGTAAAATGTGGATAAAAATAGGATATGTCTGTAAAGTCGTGAGAATTAAATAAGGTAAAACATGTTATATTTTATATATATAACAGCATGTGGCACATAGGGAGCCATGTAAATGCCAGGCATTATTATCATTGCTATTACCTACTGGGTATTTGGATATTAGAAACAACTGAAATCACCTTTAAGGCTGATGGTTTGTGTAAAGCATAGTAAGTATTCAGTGAATGTTTGTTGGATAGTAGTTAAAAATATATCAAGTGCATATGGAGCCTTTATTGAATAGATGACTATTTTTCCACAGACAATGGCAGGTTTTAAAGAGTTGGTTTATTTTAAGTATATGGCCCCTCTCCACAATTTTGACAGTGCTAAATTCTGCTTGATTTGAAGTCCAGAACCTTCTCGATGAACAGGGGCTCAAAGCGGTACCCTTAGTGCCATAATAATGTTAATCATTTGAGTATATTCTACATAAACAAAGATGTAGAAGTTTATTGCTTAATTGTAGACTTTGTCTCCTCTAAGGTTTAATCAAAAAAGTATTTAGTCAAAACTCACAGTGCCAGGTAGTTTCACTGGGAGATACAATGCAAATCTCACGTTGGGAGATACTAACATGACTGAGCTACCACTCCTGGGTCAGAGGTACCTAAGGCTTGTAAGGGGTTCATTTTCAAACTACAGGACAGTCAGTCGGTTTCATAAGAAAGGTACAGAATACTCTGGAAATATGGAAAAAGGGAAAGAACATCTCATTTCAGAATCAGGAGGGAGGGCTTTATGAAAGCAGTGACATTTATGGGGCGCTCTAAAGGATGACTTTGCTTCCTACTTCCCAGAAAATTAAGGGTAACCAGATTCTGCTCAGATACTTTTTTCTACTCGTAACCTTACGTTACTTATTTTCTCCAGGCTCAGAAAAAGATTTATTCCCCTGCTGTTCAACATTAATTCTTTCAACCTTGCTCCCAATCTTATCCCTTCCCATCTCTCCCAGGGCCTTGCACCAAGGGATAATCTCAATTGGTGTAATAGTTTCACCTTCTCTTCCAATGACTTTTTCCTTAATCCTGGAACATGTTATCTTTCTCATATTAAGAAAAACTGATCAGAAATTTCTTGGGCCCCTTCATACTGATACTGCCTTTGCTTCTCTCCCCTTCCCTTAAATACAAACTCCACAAATGAGGAGTTTATACTCGTCTCAACTTTTTCTGCACACTTAAAAAGAATTATTTTTCATTATGAACTATTTCAAAAACAGAATTATAGAATAAACACCCATGTATTTGTGCTCCAATTAATAAATATTAATGTTTTACTGTATTTATTTGAGATCTTTTTTTAAGAAATAAAACAATGCAAATATAGTTGAAGACTCATTTACCTTCAGTCCCTTTATCCTCCCTTCCTCCAAAGTTTCTACTATCCTACCATTGGCATGTATTGATCCCATTAACTTTTAAAAAAATACTTTTAAGGGGCCAGCCCCATGGCCTCGTGGTTAAGTTCGGTGTGCTCTGCTTCAGTGGCCCAGGTTCACAGATTCTGATCCCAAGCACGGACCTGTACAACTTGGCAGCCATGCTGTGGGGGTAACCCACATACAAAAGATAGAGGAAGATTGGCACAGATGTTAGCTCAGGGCTAATCTTTCTCAAGCGAAAAAAAAAAAAAAGAGGAAGATTGGCAACGGATGTTAGCTCAGGGCAAATCTTCCTCAGCAAAAAGAAAAACAACAACAAAAGGAATACTTTTAATACATTATAATAAGAGCTAAGAGTTATGTGGCACTTGCTATGTACCTGTCACAGTTCTAAGCACTTGGCATTTATTGTTAGTCAGGGTTCTCCAAAGAAATAGAACCAATAGGATATGTAGAAAGAGCAAGAGATTTGTTTTAAGGAATTGTCTCACATGATTGTGGGGGCTGGCAAGTCTGAAATCTGTAGGGCAGGCTGGAAACTGAGACAAGAGTTGATGTTGCAGTCTTGAGTCTGAATTTTGCAGGGCAGCAGGCTGGAAACTTGAGCAGGGTTTCTGTGTTATAGTCTTGAGGAGGGTTCTTTCTCTTTTGGGAAACCTAAGTCTTTACCCTTAAGGCCTTCAACTTATTGGATGAGGCCCACCCACATTTTTAAGAGTTATCTGCTCTACTCAAAGTCTACTGATTTAAATGTTAATCCCATCTAAAAAAATACCTTCGTAGCAACATCTAGACTGGTGTTTGACCAAACATCTGGGCACCATAGCCTAGCCAAGTTGACATATAACATTAACCATATCATATATCAACTGCTTTAATCATAATAGTCTGTGAGGCAGTTATTGTTTTCATTTTTAGATGAGGAAACTGAGGCACAGAGAGGTCAGTGACTTGCTTAAGGTCACACAGCTACCAAGTGGTAGAAGCAGGATTCCAACCCAGGAAGCCTGGCTCCAGAATCTTTACACTCTATGCTATTCTTCTTCTTCATAAATAATAAATATTATGTTTTGTGTGTCTTTAAATTTTATGTAAATGATTTTATACTATACTTACCCTTTTTTATTTTGCTGAGGAAGATTAGCCCTGAGCTAACATCTGTTGCCAATCTTCCTCGTTTTTTTTTGTTTTATTTGGGGGGTGAGGAAGATTGGGCCTGAGCTAACATCTGTGCCAGTCTTCCTCTACTTTTACGTGAGTCACTGCCACAGCGTGTCTAATGAGCGGTGTAGGGCTGTGCCTGGGATCCAAATCCATGAACCCGGGCCATCGAAGTGGAACATGCTGAACTTAACCACTATACCACAGGGCTGGCCCCTGTACTTACCCTTTTTAAGCTTACTTTTTCCACTCAGTATTGGTTTTGAGATGAGCCTGTATTATTACATGTAGATCTCCTAGCAATCCATTGTATGACTATAACACAGTTTCTTTATTCATTCTCTAATTTATGGACATTTGTTTCCAGTTTTTGCTTTTATAAATAATACTTGCCCAAACATTCTTGTGTATATCTCTTTGTGCACCTGACCAAGTGTCTTTCTAGGGTATATACTTCATAATGGAGTTGTGAGATTATAGGATATGTACAACTTCAACTTCGGGTATTGCCCAGTTGTTCTCAAGAGTGGTCATTCCGGTTTACACTCCAGCAGCATTATCTGAATTCCTGTTTCTCCCACGTCATCATTTGCCCTTGGTATCCTTAGGTTTTCTAATTTTTGCCAATCTTATACTATGAATGAAATGGTATCTCTGTACGCTTTAAACTTACACAGTGTTGTTTGTCAATCATAGCTCAGTAAAGCTGGTAGGGGAAAAGATACCTCCTTGTGGTTTCCTCATTTCGCTGATCACTGGTGAGATGGTGCCGCTTTTCGTATTTTGAATAGGGTGGTCAGGGTAGATTTCACTGAAAAGGTACATTTGAGCTGAGACTTGACTGAGGCAAGGGAGTGATCCACGTTGCTCTGTAGAAGGGGAGCGGGAAGAGAGAGGAGACGGCAGTGAAAAGAGGAAGCCAGGAGCAGGCCTAGTGTGCCTGAGGACCTGTGGAGACTGGAGCGGTGAGCTAGGGGAGAGTGGAGGAGACCAGAGAGGAAAACAGTCAGAGGAGAGAGGAAGCCAGATGGAATAGAGCCTTGTGGGCCAGAGTAAGGCATTTGGTTTCTAATTTTTTTAAGATTTGTGCTTTTGTTCTCTTATTTTAAATTTCTTCCTTACCCAGAGGTCAATAGGTGATGGTGAAGATAGTTGTTAATATTTATTAAGCATTTACTCTGGTCCATACACTTTTTAAAAACTGATTTTTGTAGATTTTCATGGAGATGATAGTGTTCTATATATAAATTTTTTTAATATTTGTTTTTCTCAATTAGGTATTTAGTTCATCTATGCAAATTATTTTTTTTATAGTGTGAGGTAGGGAACCTAATTTTTTTTTCTCCCTTTGATAGCCAGTTGTCTGATCTCCACTTATTAAATAATCCATCCTTTCCCCACAAATTTGTAATAACACCACTTTAGTTCTATACCACATCCCACATACAGTATACATGGGCCCATCTCTGGGCTCTTTAATTCTGTCTCATTGATTTTTGTGTCTGTCCCTGAGCTGATATGAAAGTTTCAATTAGTAAAACTTACTATAAATCTTTGATATCTAGGAAGACAAATGTCTCTGTCTTTGTTTTTGTTTAAATTTTGTTTGACTATTCTTAGTCTTTTGCTCTTCAGTATGAATTTTTTGGATCAGCTTATCAAGGCTCATATAAACAAATCCTGTGGGATATTGAATGGAATTATGTTGAATTTATAAACTAATTTTGGAAGAATTGATATATTAATGCTGTTGAGTCTTCCCATCTATTTTATTTAGGTCCTCTTTTATGTTCTTTAACAAAATTGAATATTTTTCCACAGATGTTTTTATTAGATTTATTTCCAGAGATCTTACAGTTTTTGTGCCAAGAATGAATGGGCTTTGTTTTTATTTACATTTTTTAATGGGTTGTTGCTAGTATATAGACATACTGTTGATTTTGTAAATTGACCTTGTGTCTAACAAACTTGTTAAATTCTCTGAATAGTTTTATTCTTTTATCCATAAATTATTTTAGATGTCTATAATTAAATGATTACAATGATCTGTAAATAGTGACCGTTTTTTGCCTTCCTTTCTAATTTCTAAATCTTATATTGATTACTTTCTCTCATCTTATTGCATCAGTAAAAGCTTTCAGTAACTGTCAAAAGAGCCATGATAACAAGCATCCTTATCTCATTCCTGGTTTTAAAGGGAATGTTTCTAAGATTTCACCATTAAATACTATGTTTGCTCTAGGTTTTAGATTGATAGCTTTTGTTGAGTTTAAAAAAGGATTTTCTATTACTAATTTGCTAAGTTTTTAAATAAATTAACGGGTGTTTAATTTTATCAGTTGTTTTTTGTGCATCTGTTTAGATGATTTTATGATTTTTCTCCTTTAACATGTGAATTACAAGAATATTTCTTCTTATTTAATCATATTTTAAATAATTAGTAAAATGACATGGTTCAAAATCCAAAATGTGAAACTGACCTTGTCTTCCAAACATGTTCTTCCTCCTCACTTTGCTGTTTCAAAGAATGGTACCATCCAGCCAAAAAACAGCAGCTGGTCTAGGCATTACTCACATCTACTCAGTGACCAGGTCCAGTCCATTTTCTACTTCTTAATAACATTTGTCCTCACCTTCTCCATTCTTTCCTGGTTGCCTAATCATTCTCCATTTTCCTTCCAGAACATGAAATTCCTTTGTTTAAAATCCTTCAGTGACTTCCCGATTCATAGTACCTGGAAGTCTGAACTCCTTTCTATGCCCTATACAGCCCTTCATGAGATCTGGCCTTTCTCCAGCTGTATGGCCCCTTCTTGTTGCGCCCCACTTCCCACTCATTCCCCTGCCAATCGCTCATTCCATGGGGCCTTTCTCAGTATGTCTCCCTTTGTCCAGCTGTCCAGTGCTTAGTCATTTTTCTAGGCCCAAGCCTTTCCTCCCTCTATTATACATGTCCTAACTCCCAGATGGAGTAGACCATTGAATCTTTGTACCCCATTCTACCCCATACAAATCTTAGTTAATCTTTTGACAGTTTATGGTCTCTGTTCATGTATGTATTTATCTCCCCTACTAGACTCAGTATCTTAAAGGTAGTGACTATTTTTTTCATCATTGTATCCCCAGCACAGTGAAGGTATTCAGTATACATATAAGATAGATGAACAAAGGAACAGACAGACGGGCAATAATTGAGGTAAAGGAGAAGGGGATTATTCTAGAAGGAAATAATATAAGCAAAAAGTCTATAAAGATTTAACTATGACTGTTAATTTTATTATCTACCTTGAGCCCTGAGTGGAACCTCAGGGAACTCCAGAAATACTTCTGTTTATCTAATGATTGACTGATTAAAATAGATTCTTTTCATCTGCAATATTTTGCAACTTTGTTGCCATTTTTCTTTCTGTCTTTGTACAGATGCTTTTTTCCTATTTCTGTCCCTTTCTTTGGGAATTTTATTTTCTTTTAAATTCATTCATGTATTTGGTCGATAAATATTTATTGCGTACCTGCTGTGCACAGGCTCAGTGCTGGTGCTGGGACTAGGGTCTGTCCACACCCTGGAGAGCCTCTGGCTGGTGGGGAATACAAACTTGTAAACTAACAAATAGAGCAGGGCTTTTGTATAGCTCTCCTGATTCTCTGGGCATTTTTTCCCCTATGACCCCTGCCTTGTAAAAGAAGTCTGCTGCTTACTGGGGTTTTTAACAGTTGTGTTTGGTGAACAAGAGAGTAACTGGAGGTGATTGAGGATGGGATGCTGGGAAGAAATTGTCCGAGAGGCCACTCTTCTATTTTACTTGTTGCCTGTCTTCCTCGTTCCCGACTGTCAGTATTGAAGAAGGATTCTGTTCCTCACACTGGAAAAATATGACTAGGTTTTTGTGCTTTGGTTAGATTAGAAATTAGAAATTTAGGAAGTCTGTTACTTCCTATTGATTATAAAGCAAAATTCAATGAGCTTGATTTTGTCATTGTTGGGTGATGATTTACTTGGTACTTGTTTTCTTCATTTTCCATGTTGAGGAGGAGATAAGGAAAAATGTGTTTCAAAGAACTGTGATCCAGAAATTGAAATATAATAGAATCCATTTATAATGGAATCGTTTATAGCACGGGTCCTATTTCCTATTAGGAAATAGGACCAACTTACTGTATAAGCCTCCATGTCTAACTTTTACTAAATGTTTGCTCTTTTGTGTATCTGAATGTGGAGATGAAAATTGGTTATATTTGGGGTTGACTGTACCAATTAAGTATCTCTGATTATAGTATTAGGTGTTTGGAACATCAAGAATAGAGTTAGGTTTCTAAACCAATATTTTAAATGGGAAAGACTTAAATCTAGACCAAAATTTATTGTGTCATTGCCATAATTATACCCAAAGGCTTTAATAATAGATGCATTAAAAAACCCTTTTTATAATGGAAATTATCAAACTCATGCAAAAGTAGAGAGAAGAGTACCATGAATATCCATCACCTAGCTTCAATAACCATCAGTTTCCTGCTTTTCTTCTTTCATTTCTCCTCCAACTTTTTTTGCTGGAGTATTAAATAAAAATTTCAGACATATCATTTCATTTGTAAGTACTTAAGTGTATATCCTAACAGATAAGGACTTTAAAATTATAACCATAATATTGGTATCACACCTACTAAAATTAACAATAATCTAATAGTAAGCATGTTTTTGAAATTCAGATGAATATGAAACAACCAAAGTCCAAGAAAATGAATTTATCAGGTTTCAACTTAACAAATGGGGAATCGTTTGTTTTTTTTTTTTAACCCACAAGTTTAGTGGGGGTTTCTGTTTGTTGTTTTGTCTTAATTTTAACCAGAAACATTTAAAAATCATCCTAACATCGTCCCCTCTTTTAAAACGGAGTGACAAAGTAAGCAATATAGATGCGTTTAACGCATAATTTAGTTTATTCTCAGAATACAATATACTTCTACCTCCTCTGGGTCAGGCTCTGGGTGGTAGGAATGAATATATGTGCCTGGTGAAACTCAGTATTTTCGTATGTGCTGAACATTTCCCATTTCTTTTAAAAGAGAAAGCTGATGAGATGTCTTTTGCAGTATATTTTAAGAATAAAATTCAGAATCCCTAGTGCTAATGGTAAGATTGATATTCTAATACTCTGATTCTAAGCCTTGCTTTGAATTTTTTGAATAGAGAAGTCATTTCTTATGGCTTCTAACAGATAATGCTTTTTTCATTGATCCTCTTTCAGGGATTTTCTCTGTGAGGCTTTTCAAGCTTCATAGAAGCCAGTGCTTTGAGCCAAATCAAAGCTTGCTTCAGCCCTGGCAAGACTTACATGTTTTTAAAAAAGAGATTAGGGAAGACAGCCATGGTCATGTATTTTACTCAGCTATACTGAACCAGAGTTGGTTGTCTCAGCCAAGTGGAGTATTTATGAGGGGAAGAGAAAGGCAGGGAGTTTTTATATCTATATAACAGACTACATGGCTTTGTTCTGCTCTTTGTCTAAACGTGTGAAAGATTCTGATCAAGTGGTAAACTGTGGCCATCTCAAGTTTTTATAAAATAAGCTGATAGTACTTTAGATGTGCCACCCCTGGTGATCTAATGGTAAAGATTCAGTGCTCTCACTGCCCGGCCTGAGTTTGTTCCTAGTCAGGGAACCACACCACCCGTCTGTCAGTTGTCACACTGTGGCAGCTGCATGTTGCTATGATGCTGAAAGCTATGATGCTGAAAGCTATGCCGCCGGTATTTCAAATACCAGCAGGGTCACCCTTGGTGGACTGGTTTCAGTGGAGCTTCAAGACTAAGATAAACTAGGAAGAAGGACCTGGCCACCCACTTGCAAAACAATTGGCCACGAAAACCCTATGAATAGCAGCGGAGCGTTGTCTGATACAGTGCCAGAAGGTAAGAGGATGGCGCAACAAGACCAGGCGGGGTTCCTCTGCTGTACACAGGGGTGCTAGGAGTCCAGATCTACTCCACTGCACTAACAACAAACTTTAGATGTACATTTACTACCTGCCATCAGTCTCCTAGGCACTGTATGAAAGCAAAAATATGACTTTTATCTTAAATCAGAAGGCTTTGTTAATATTTAACTTAAAAAAAAATTTAAATGTATTGTTTCATGTTACTTCCTGGTTGAGCCTACATTCAAGTGGCAGAAATACCGTGTGAAAGACTGCACATGCTGGCCTCTTTTGTTGAAGACATTGTCTGCCTCCCATTTTGTGTCTAGGCGTAGATTTTTGAGACTTGCCTTCTTACTATTAAAATAAAATTTAAATTATAAAACGGGTTTTCTTAGACTGATCATGGTTTTTTGGTATGTGGTTATCTGCATGTCCATTGAAGTTCTGAGCTACACATGCTCAGACTCTACCATTCATTGTATCCTGCATGATAGATAAGCAGGTAGATAGTAAACAGAGTGGAATTGTTAAACTAGAAAGGACCCAGAGAAATCATCTGAGACTTTTTTCTCCATGTAGGAGTATATCAGAACCACCCCAGAAAATCAATCCTTTTCTTTAAAATTTCAAAGAGGGATATTTATTTGTTTATTTAAAAGAATTTTTAAAAAATGAACTCTGAGCCAGGCACTGTGTTCAAGTCTCTCTTCAGCCACCTTCGGTCTGAAACAGTTTCTCAGTCTTTCTTTGATTTTCATAACCTTGACTTTTGAAGATTACAAGCTAGTTATTTAGTAGGATGTCTCTCAATTTGAGTTTGTGTGATGGTTCTGATGGTTCCTCATGATTAGATTTAGAGTATACGTTTTTGACCAGGATGCCATAGAGATGGTGCTGTTTTTCTCATTGCTTCCATTCTACCAGATGGAGCATGATTTGAATTTATCCCATTACTAGTGATGGTCACTGTGGTCATTTGAGTAAGGGTGGTTCCTGCCAGGTTCTCCATGTAAAGTTGCTCTATTCTCCTTCATAACTAAGAGGAGTTTTGTGGGGAGGTACTTTGAAATTATGTAAATATCCCATTCCTAATCAAACTTTCAATTTATTTTGTTTATATCTGTATGGACTCATGATTTCTTATTTTATTCAATATTATATTTAGCTATCACTATTTAATGCTCACAATATCCCCTTTTTGGCCATTGGGTGCTCCTTTAACATGGCTTCTCTGTCCTTTTAACATGTTCCCATTATTCTTTGAGCATAACTTGCTTTTGGAACAGCAAGATATTCCAGGCTCTTTTTTGCTTTCCTGGCTCTAGTCTTGGAATCAGGTGTTTCTCCAAGTAGCCCTGGTTCCTTTTAGTAGAGAATGGTTTTTAGAAACCAAGATCTGTGCAGTAGATATGCTCAACAGCTATAGATATCATTGCTTCTAAGCCCTGTCAGCAGACAGCTAGGAAATACACACGCACACACATATACATGCATTTGCAGCTATATTTCTCTTTCTAAATATGTACCTGAAAACTCTGACTTTGCACCATTACCTCCACTTCCAAGCCAACACTAGAGGGTTCATTTCTGTATCCATTACTATAACTCTCTTCTCCAACATTGAGAAATCTGGATCCTTACCTTATTTGGTCAGTCCTCTTTTATGTACCAAGTCTGCCATTTCTGCTCACCCCCTGCCTTGTGTGAACATCCTCCTCACCTGCCTTGGGCTCTAACTCCCCACGTCAAATTGCACCCCTCTCATGGATGTCTTCCACTTGGATTCCAACACACCGATGCCAGGCTGCCTCTCTGCGTAAATGCCCTCCTTGCCCTTCCTGGGCTCTAATGTTCCACATGGGGCTATCCCCTTGCATGGTTACCCTCCTCACTTTGCTTGGGCCCAGTCTGCCTACTCTAGGCCACCCTGCACTCTATTTTCATGGGTTTGGATACAAAAGGAAATTGGATGACTGACAAGTACTCAAGAACTTGCACTCATGAGAGGGAGCTAGGGCAGAAGTTCTCCAAGTGTGTTCCCTAGACCAGGAGCATCAGCATCACCCGGGAACTTCTTAGAAATGCAAATTTTCCGGCCTACTTAAATGAGAGCCTCTGGGAATAGGGCCCTAAAATGTGTGTTTTACCAAGCCCTCCAGGAGATTCTGATGCACACTAGTGTTTAAGAGCCACTGTCCTAGGGAGAGAGAGAGTCTCTACTTAGTATTCCACTCTGCATCCAGGTCATCTCTTGCATAATGCAGATTCCCTGGTTGTTGGTGTGCCTGGGACCATTTTTAGGGTTTTGAATTTATGGCCTTTCATCTGGAAAGATAGACTGGAATATCTATCCAGTTCAACTCACCGTCTGGGGAAAGCCCAATCCTCTAGGGAAAATTATTAAGTTATAGAAGAATTAAACTTTGCTTTTTATTTTTGGTTTAGAAACCTTTCTATTAAAGCCTAACAGTTAGAAATATTAAAGCGGGGATCAGAAATGGTAACAGTAATATCAAAGCAATGGAGGTTGTACAGTTTTTATTTATTTGAGGTTCACTTACATATGATTTAAGAATGTACAGTTAAGGAACTATTACCCTTCTATACTGGCTGTGTTTTGTGCTGTCATCAAAAATGTGCTGCACAACTCTTGTGCACTGCTGGTGGGAGTGTAAACTGGTGCAGCCACTATGAAAAACAGTATGGGGATTCCTCAAAAAATTAAAAACATAGTTACCATATGATTCAGCAATACCAATTGCTGGGTATATATACAAAGGAAATGAAAACAGGATCTCAAAGAAATATCTGCACTCCCATGTTTATTACAGCACTTATTCACAATAGCCAAGATATGGAAGCAACCTGAGTGTCCATCAACGGATAAATGGACAAAGAAGATATATCCACAAACACACACATAATGAAATTTTATTCAACCATGAAAAAGAAGGAAACCCTGCCATTTGTGACAACATGGATGACCTTGAGGGCATTATGCTAAGTGAAATACATCGGAGAAAGGCACACTGTATGATATCACTTATATGTGGAATCTAAAAAAGCCGAACTCGTAGAAACAGAGAGTAGAATGGTGGTTGCCAGGTGCTGGCAGATGGGAGAAATGGGAAGATGTTGGTCAGAGTTCCAACTTCCAGTTTAAGATGAATAATTTCTGGGGGTCTAACGTACAGCATGGTGATTATCGTTAACAATACTGTATTATATATGTGAAAGTTGCTAAGAGAGTAGATCTTAAATGTTCTCACCACAAAAAAGTAATGATAATTATGTGAAGTGATGGAAGTGTCAGCTAGTCATTATAGTATATATGTGTATCAAATCAACGCATTGTACGCCTTAAACTTATACAATGTTATATGTCAATTATACGTCAATAAAGCTAGGGAAAAAATAAAATCCTTAACATGTTCCAGAATGTAAAAAAAACCTATGTTTCACAAATTTGACTTCCATACAGATATGAAGGTTTACATTTCAGGTGAATAAGACAGGCTCTGTAGTAAAACAATTTGACAACAAGAAAGTCTTACCTCTTTTTTCTTGAATGGCATGAAAATATAAGCAAAAAATCTGAATTTATGCTAGAGAACAATGCATTGTCAGTTCAGTATTGCTACCTTCACCTCAACTGGATTAGCCAGGGAGTCTGTTCTTTGTTTAGATTCCTAAGCCAGATATATTCTGTATCCTTTATCTTTTCTATCAGCAGAAAGGGATAACTATGACATAGTACATTACCTGAATTAAAAATACTTTCAATTCAAATTAAAGGTTCCCTTGAATTAAAGCTGATAGCCTTTTAAAAAGGTGATTGATATTTCTGATTTCTCATTTTCTTGTTCTCAAAGAAGGCTTTTATTATTTTTCACAAAATTTTTATAAATGTTTCTAGGTTCTCTGCTCTGAGTTCATGTGAATAATAGTTTTGAAAATATCTAGGTGTAATAATTTTGATTTTTTTTCTGAACTAGAAACAACAGATACATAAATACATACCCTTTCAAATTTGCCAAGTCTAGGACATACAGTAAATCACATAATATGAACTTTGGCTTAATTTTGTCTGGTCCTTATGTATTGCATTTATAAATAATCCCTTGAAAATGTATCTCAGGAAATCATTAGCATTGAAAAAAGGAAATATGAAAAACTTAATATTCTAAAATTTGATATAGATTTATAAATTCATAAATTATTTGTGATTTCAACATTTTTATGAGATTGCCCTAAAAGCCACGACACTATAACATTTTGTAATTTTGGAGAAGTCCTGATTGTCAACATGTGCCCCATGAGACTGGGTAAGGAGCCTGTCTTGAGGAACCCAGTTGTCTCTTCAGCATCTAGATTTCAACTTAACTTTGTTTCTAGATGGAAAATGTCTACAAAAAGAAAACCAGCCACTAGTGCTGATGGTAGAACTGATGAGAATATGAAGGCCAAGGAAATTGTGGTTTATAGTGAGAAAAGAGTAGCTTGGATTAAGTTAACGCATGCTTTGACTGGTCATATTTCACAGTAGTTTCTATCTATGTTATGAACCTAAATCACTGTATACTTTATAGAGACAACAAAGTGCTTCATAAAACATCTTAACTATTATGTTAGCCAGTAAAAATTTGCCTATGAAAAGAGAAAGAAAAAGCATTTACAGATAATTGGACAGTGCCAGAATTTATCAATTACTTTAGTCCCGTATTTCTAGACTCACCTTGGGTCCCAAGAAGTCACGTTCATTTTTTCAACTATTAATCTGCATTTTATAGCTTAAATTATATGCTACATTATAAGTGACTTTATAAAAAGTATAAAGACTTTATACTTATATAAGTATACTTTATACTTATTATAAAGACTTTATACTTAAAGTATACTTTAAGTATACTTTAATTCTCAGGACGGTGCTCATGTATACATCAAGGTCTATAGTAGTGAGGGATGGGGAAGGAGCACCATATATTTTTTTATAAGATTAATTTAAAAATAGCAATACTTTATGTCTGGCAGTTAGATGTAACTAAAACAGAATAAACTCTGTCTTATTCATAAATGTTGGTATTATCAGTACCTGGTGCTAAGGGATGAGTAGGTCCTCAGTATGTGCTGCTTGACATAAATGGAGCACGACTCGACTTGAACCAGCAGTGAAAACAGGATATCCTAACTTGGAGCTCTTCTGTATGTAGAATATTCTCATATTCTTGTTTTGGAAATATCACCTTGGAGATTGTGGTAAGAATAAGAAGCTCATTTAGGCCCCAAGGTCTGTTCTGCTATTCCTCCTTATCTTGTTGGCTAATGCTGTTGACACCATTCTGTTGAACTGCAGTAGATAATGTTCAGGTTTTGTGTTTGCATTTGCCTGAGGCATGTGTGAGGAGAAGCCGAGTTATAGTGAATAATTTGGAATAACCACCTCTCCAAAAAGAGTGAAAAAATACCTCAGAGAGAAAATTGAGTTATGGACATGTAAAACAAAAAGAATTATTTTTTGTTCTTTTTCAACCTCCACATATGTTTAAAAGGATGGCATTCATTTCAGGTTATTGATGAGGATATTTCCTCTTGAAGTAAAAGCTTATAACAGATTTTCTTCTATAAATCATTTTACATATATATTCTAAAGCCCTTGGATGTAGATGGGAAATGGGTAGTCTTTAGCAAGTTCTGGCCTGTTCTTTACAATTAGAGAAGCTGAAGAAATATGGGTATGCCTCTCCATTTGAACTCAGGAACCAAGGAGATTTGGATAGCAATAGTGTATGTTTATAGAATTCTTTACAAATGCTCAAATCTAGATCTCGCACCAAGTTCTTTGGGCTCAGTGTTCCAACTTTAGGTGTAGCTGACAATCTTCACATAGTTTCTTGTAATAAAATATAATTAAGTAGTTTTGAAAAGTTAAATTAGATCCCTCCCCTCTCCTTTTCTTGCTCTTCCGTCGGTTTAACTAGTTCCTCCATACTCTTTCCACGTCCGCCATTTGGAGCAAGTTTGTGACATCAGAGAGACTTGATGAGCACACTCTTCATTTCACTGCATTTCCTATCACAGTCATTTGTTTTAAAATGATATATGATATTGGAATTATGAAAGACAGACTAAACCTCAAAAGATCCCTTTGAGTGTTCTTCCTCATACTAGTTCTATAGTCAATTTCCTCCTTGTAAATTATTGCAGTGGGGAATTTACTAGGGAAAACATCATTTAAAAATTTTAACAGCTGCTATAAACTGTCATTTGCAGTTCTCAGCTGACATTCAAACAGCTGCAATCTATGAATGAGCTTTCGCTTTCAGCTGCTGGATGTCTTTCAATTCCTGTTCCCATGGAAATGGGGAGGGCTGGATGGGTGGAAGGGAAGTGAGGTTACAATACACATTTCCCTATACCTTATGTTTCTTTCCTCTTCACAGTTTCCGTGGAAATGGAAACATAAATGCCACTCCACCCCAAGCTTTGGAGAACAATCATTCATGTGTAAACAATGGTAGATGGACCTTAAACAGGCACGCAAAAACACCGATCTTGTGGCCTTTGACTTACCTGTGTGTGGCCAAGACGAATTTCCAATATATTCTCATTTGATCTACTCTGCACGTAAAACATGATTCAATCAGTTTTTAGAAAGTCAGTTTGATATTACTTTTTTCCAAAATGAGAATTCTCTTTTTCATACTCAAAGACATACTCTTATTGATTGTCACATAGATATTTATTCTTCATGTGTTAAGCATTTAGTATGCATGATGTTCTTACTTTCTTCATATGTCTTTCCCCTCAAGATTAAATAAATGAATTTCTTTAATCATGAGTAGCATAAAAAGTCTCCTCAAATTGTCTCATTCTTATGCACTATTTTAGAAATTGCCCCACAGAGCAGAGGTAATTATTGGCTCTGTCAAACATATCAAGGAGAACTGCCATTTTTAATTGGTTATCACAGTCTTCTCATTTAGGTAACAAAAATATCCTACGGTAAGTGGAATTCTATATCTTTCCACTTATCAGCTCAATGTCATCACATAACTCCTGTAATATCCATACTCAAGGAAAATATATGGGCATAGTTTTCATCTGTCTTTTTTGTTCCAATGTTTTAACTAATTAATAAAATCCCTTTGAATTATGAGACATTAAGAATATACTTAACTGAACAAATCTGCTTTAGAATCCACTAAGTATTTAGCTTTGTGTTAGGTTGAAGCAAGAGATACCAAGTCTAAGTTTTTTTTCCTTTAGGCATCCTAATCTGGTTGGGAAAATTCATACCACAGGAAAAGCTAATTACAACCATATATGGTTATTAGATGAGCAGTATAGGCTAATTCCAAAGAAGTTTAAGGAGGGAAGGGCTCACGTGGCCTAACCAAAATGAGCAGGAAAGACTTGCTTTAAAGACCTCCCTCGTACTGGTTTCAGTGGTCCTTCCTTTCCATTTCTACTGTCACCTTCACAAAGACCTTTTCTCCTGAACTATCTTCATAACTTTCTAACTATTCTTTCAATTGCCATCTTTTTTTCTTTATCTTCCCGTCTAGTTTAGCATACACACCGTTTCCAGACGAACATTCTTACCAGCTCAGTCTTGATCCTTTAATTGCCCTATTTTAAAACCTCAATGACTTCTTATCATTACTGGGACAAGACTTGTTTTTTAAAGATAGTTCTAATGTCATATATTCTGCCACATAAGTCATATAAGCTACTGAAACAATCAAAAAACTTTTAGTATTTTAAGCTCTTTCATATTTCATATTGCTTCTCATATCTAGAATGGATACAAACATCTGTTAAGACCATGTGCCTGATATTTATTTCGGAAAATACAATCACTGAACTAGCAACTACCAAAATAGGTCCATGCTTTCATCAGTTGGTGGTGACCTAGATCTTTTAATGATCTGGCTCCAGAGTATTTTTTCCAGCCTGCCCTACAAGTGCCTTACACCAGGGCTTCTAGCTCCTCACCCAGACAAACATAACTGCTTGGCACAGTTAGTAGGCACATATTTTTTAGCTCTTTACCTTTGCTTACAGCAGTTTCCTCCTGCTTCCTTTACAGAATGAGGAAAGAAAGAAGCAGTAATGAGCTATTCCCTCTACATCTTGCCCCTCCCTGTACCTCTTACAGCCCTACCCTACTGTTATACTCTCTGTAATTTACGTTAAAATATTCCAACCTACACAGTGTGATATAACGTGTGTTCATCTTAGTCTATACCTTGAACTGGATTAATGTTTGAAGCACCCTTATATGGGAATACACAGTCTAGGGGTAGTTGGCTGGCGTTGGAAAGACCCTAATCAGAAGATAACTACTATAAATTTATTTATTTATTTTTTTCCCCAAAGCCCCAGTAGATAGTTGTACATCATAGCTGCACATCCTTCTAGTTGCTGTATGTGGGACGCGGCCTCAGCATGGCTGGAGAAGCGGTGCATCGGTGCACGCCCGGGATCCGAACCGGGGCCGCCAACAGTGGAGCACGCGCACTTAACCGCTAAGCCACGGGGCTGGCCCAATAACTACTATAAATTTAACCTACTTATATTTAAATCTACACTAGAGAGTTTTATAATTAGCATACAGGATGTCAAATAATTTTAAATTGGATTACCTAGAAATACTGTATAGGCCCCTCTAGCCTTGCATGGATTGCAAGTAAGATTCTGGCAAACCAGGCAGTCTGACACCTGCAGAATGGCCCCTGAGGTGGAGCACTCTGTTTGGGCCTGTTCACTACCCCCTAACAAACGATGCCTCCTACCTGGTGGAAGGGTAGTAGGGAGGAGACCTGTGCCCTTGCGTATCTCCAATCCTTGTAGGCTACTGATACCTACAAGAAAAAAAAAATCCCGACACTTGTGAATGGTCAATAGCAAAAGCTCCCTCTAGGACAATGCTTACATGCTAGCTCCTCCTTAAAGTCTGTCCTAAATTTCCTGGTGGATTTGTGAAAACATTGTTCTCTAAACCATTATAACATAAGGCTTATATTTCTATGATGACATTGATCAAATTTTAAAGTTTATTGTGTTTCTTTTTTTTTTTTCATTGTTTTAATTTGCATTTTTTTGTTTGTTTGTTTATTGCAGTAACATTGGTTTATAACATTGTAAAAATTTCAGGTGTACATCATTGTACTTCTATTTCTGCATAGATTACATCATGTTCACCACCAAAATACTAATTACAACCCATCACCACACACATGTACCGAATTATCCCTTTCACCCTCCTCCCTCCCCCCTTCCCCTCTGGTAACCACCAATCCAATCTCTGTCTCTATATGTTTGTTTATTGTTGTTGTTATCTACTACTTAATGAAGGAAATCATACGGTATTTGACCTTCTCCCTCTGACTTATTTCACTTTGCATTATACCCTCAATGTCCATCCACTTTGTCACAAATGGCTGGATTTCATCGTTTCTCATGGCTGAGTAGTGTTCCATTGTGTATATATACCACATCTTCTTTATCCATTCATCCCTTGATGGGAACTTAGGTTGCTTCCAAGTCTTGGCTATTGTGAATAACGCTGCAATGAACACAGGGGTGCATGTACCTTTGCAAATTGGTGTTTTCAAGTTCTTTGGATAAATACCCAACAGTGGAATAGCTGGATCATATGGTAGTTCTATCCTTAATTTTTTGAGGAATCTCCATACTGTTTTCCATAGTGGCTGCACCAGTTTGCACTCCCACCAGCAGTGTATGAGAGTTCCCTTCTCTCCACATCCTCTCCAACACATATTGTTTCGTGTCTTGTTAATTACAGCCATTCTGACGGGCGTGAGGTGATATCTCATTGTAGTTTTGATTTGCATTTCCCTGATAGTTAGTGATTTTGAACATCTTTTCATGTGTCTGTTGGCCATCTGTATATCTTCTTTGGAGAAATGTCTGTTCAGGTCTTTTGCCCATTTTTTAATTGGGTTGTTAGTTTTGTTGTTGTTGATATTGTGTTTCTTGATGAAAGGATTGTGTTGTAGGTATCTTTTTATTGCACACAGTAGATATTTGTTGAATTAATGAGCACATACATGTATTTCACAGTTCTGTAAGGAACAGATCCAGCATCTGGTCATGGGGACACTGAGAGCCAATGTATGGATTCCCAGAGTTCCATTAATTCAGCACTCACAGTTCTTGGGGAGTCAGTAGTAATTTTCTGTAACTACATCAGCTCTAGTTGGCCGTCAGTACAAAGACACGTCAGGACTGTCATGAATAGCAGAGAGAAGTAGCATTGTAGATGTCATCTTCTTTCAGAAATTCATACCTAATGTATTTCACATTGCTATTCCTGGCAACTCTAGCTCTAGATGATAAAGATAGCAAAACCTTTAGGAATATTATTTTACTTGTTGTTTCTCTTAGCCAATTTGAAGCAGTATGTATAGCTAACTGAGTAGATAAAACAGTTAAAGTGACAAACAGAAGACTAGAAAGAAAAAATAAAAAGGGCATAAGCATAGCACATAGATTTAAAAAACAAAGCAAAATAAAACAATGTTAGTGAAATGGTGGTGCAGTGTAGTAGTTCAGAGCCAGGACTTTGGACCTGGACTGCCTGAATTGGAATGTGTCCCCACCTTACTAGTTGTGTGACCTTAGGCAAGTTATTTAACTTTTCTGGGTCTCTTTTCCTCTTCTGTAAAATAAGGATAATAATAGCACCTACCTCATAGATGTGAGGCTAATATAAATTAATACATGTAAAGCATATAGCATTCAGTGCCTGGCACATAGGAAGTGCTAGATGTGTTTGCTATTTCTACAGTGGTATGGCCAAATCATTGCTCTCAAGGCAGAAGAATGCCTTGAAGTTTGACGTCCTTCTGTCTGTGTGTTTACATACTCTACCTCAAGTGAGTAATCTTCACGCCTTGAATCTCCCACAAATTGCTCCTTATGCTCTCTTGTGGAACTTACCACATTCTACCCTAAATTATAGAATTATTTGTAAGCTCCTTAAAAGCAAAGACTGTCTTCTTTGTTTTCCTCTTAGCACCCAGAAGAGTGCTTACATAACAGCCTGCCTTACACAATAGCTCTTTAATAACTACTGGGAAACCATGAAGCACACAGTAGTAGGTCGGTCTGTGAGATTGGTGCCTGTATACCTCTCATATGTCTTCAGCCTCAGCTAGCCATTTCTTTCCTCACTGTGCTCTAACTGTCCTTCAGTTCCTCACATGCATCCCTTTTTCCCAGAGCCGGCTTCATGGGCATGTGACCTGTACAGTGGCACAGGTCCCCACAGTTGCTTTAATGCTCTACTGGTACCATCTTGAAATTCTCACTTTTTGAACAAGGGGCCTCACTTTTCATTTTGTACTGGTCCTGGCAAATTATGTAGGCAGTTTTGCTCTTTCCCATCCTGTGACCCTCTGCTGGGAACACTCTTTCTCCCTACTCTTCACTGACTAACTTATTCTTCAGGTCTCAGCTTCATTGTTGTTGCTCAAAGAAGCGATCAAAATCAGAGCCGTGTGTGTTACTATCCTCCACCTTTACTTCTCCGTCAGAGCACTTACCTTACTTTGTAAGTGCTGTATTTATTTAAATTATGATTATTTCTTTAAAGACTTTCTCCTCACCAGACTGTAACTCCTTGAGGGGACACACTGTGCATTTGTTCCTGGATGCCTATGCCTGCTACATAGTCGATAATCAATAAATATTTGTTGAATGAGTAAGTGAATGGATTATTTTTAAAAATGCAAAGTAGGGATAAGTTTTTCTTCCCATGCTAAAAAGTTGATGTATAAAAGTGGCAATGCAGTCATTGTACAGTTTAACACTGCTGCTGCTGACTTCTAACCAGTTTTATTTGCTGCCTTTAAAGGTAGATGAATACAGTAAAGGTTCCCATTTCTCTTTCTTTCCCACTGTTTATCCTTCTCAGATAGTCTGGTTACAGTCAAGTTGCATCTCTCTAAAGACAGAATTATTCAGATTGTTTTATACAGCTGCTGTTTGGCATATTAGTCTTGAATTAAATTTCTTATAGCATAAATGTCTATAACCTTCTGCCTACTGTGAGTATTTTTAGCAAGAGATATATGTTTACTTTTAATCTAATTGCCAGTGACAACTGACATAAAAGTATTGCTTCAGGTTTCTTAGCATCCATGGTGGAAAGGCCAGCACTATTATAATGAATGTAGCATTTGATGATAATAAAGAACAGTGTCCTACTTGGCTTCCCTATCATTCTTTCTCTCTTGTCTCATTGTCTAGTTTTAAATAAGCTTAATTAGCTCGCTCTGAGCGCACAGCTGTGTCAGCTTTCTGTGGCCCAGTTTTGGGACTACTTCTGGTTAATCTACTCTCTGGAATCAGACCAATACCGCTCAACATGTAACCAGATTTAGTGTATTATATACCATCTTACAATTAATTTTTAGCAATTGGTAGTCATTCTGTTATTTTCCAAACACTATAATAAAAATTTTAAGTGATAAATTTCACAACAAAAACTCATTCAGAAATGGAATTTTATTTGAGATATTGCAATGGCTTTTGAGCACCTCCCCCCAAAATAAAAGAAATAAAAACATCCAATATGGTATACCAACTTAAGATATTATTGCTTCTTAATTTTTACAAAGATAAAAATAAGAGAATTTCCACAATTCAGCCTAAAATTGAAGACCACCAATACAGTGAGGTAAGAATTTTTGTTGCTTAAAAGAAAAACAGGAAAAATATCTCTTTTTCTCCTTCAAGTGCAAAGAATCTGAGAAAGAGAGATTTAAAATTCAGTAGAAGGAATGGTTGTGACCCAGCTGCAACTGTTGCATGTGGGTGAAGAGAAGCCAACGTTATTTGTACAAATCAGTACGAAGCAGTGGGAACAGAAGGAAATAAAGAAGTATAGGAAATAATACACAGAAGGAGGACATTCTCAGTGAAGCTACAGGGCTCAGACATGCTCCGTCCGAGCACTGACTGAGTCCAGTACCTTAAGGTAATTTGCTTTAAGCTGTAAATCTCCTGGGTGGTTTATGCCTCAGTACTTTTTTTAGAAGGCTGAAAGAGGAGGAAAATATATCATTTCATTCTGCCCCCTCTCAAGACTTTATGGAATTTTAAGCAGGCTTTTCCCAGAGTTAAATTCCTGGTTCAACCATCCCAGGTTCTATTTGACCTTCCCTTTTTTCTAGCTTGCCCAGAAAGTTCAGGGTGAAAGTGTTTATATTTTTCTGAGCTCCTACTTCCTGCTAGGTAATATGACAGCTGTCTTAGTTATTATCTCCCAGTCACGTGTTAAAATCACAACATCTCCATCACCCTGCAGTTGATTAGCTCAGTTAGTTGCTGCAGGCTGCTGAGGAGGCTTGGCCAGCGTCCTGGATTTGAGAGCTATGTGTGCTGGCTAGAGGGCAGGCAGTGTAGATGACAGGCATGTAACATATTGCAATTAAGCCTTTACCTTTGGTGTCAAAAAGGTCTGTTGTGTCAGTCGGTATTATGATCCCTGTGCATGTTACTTAGTCTTTCTTAGTTGTACTCATTTTATAGAATGGGTATGGTAAACCCAGCTCAACTTTGTGAGGCAAAAATAACATTAACTATGTTATGTGCTTAGCCCAGTGCCATGGCATGCAGTATGTACTCAGTAAAGGGAGATGGTCATACTAGTTGTTATTTGTGTTACCCCCACTTAAAAAAATAAATAATTGGGGCTGGCCCCATGGCCTGTTGGTTGTTTGGCGTGCTCCACCTCGGCAGCCCAGGTTCCCTTCCAGGGTGCAGACCTACATCACTCATGAGTGGCCATGCTGTGGCAGCAACCCACATACGAAAAATAGAGGATTGGCAACAGATGTTAGATCAGAGCTAATCTTCCTCAAGCAAAAAGAGGAAGATTGGCAACAGATGTTAGCTCAGGGTGACTCTCCCTCAGCAAAAAAAAAAAAAATGTGTATTTAAAAATAAATAAATAAATGAATAGTTGAAGCTCTGAGTAAGAGGTTTAAATGATTTACTTATAAATTACGTGGTTAGTATTCGACAAAGCGAGGTTTCAAATGCAACCTGGTTTAACCCCTAAACCACTCCACATATATTATTGAAGAGAAACTCTATTGCTTAAATAATTGTTCTTGAAGTGTATGGTTTTTCACTTATTTAAAACTTGATTTTGTCCTTATTTTCAAACTGTTTATATAATAGATTCTTGAAAAAATTTAGAACATTAAAAATATCTGTTCTTACAACAGATCTGGTCTTACAAATTTATTCTCTCCTGAAGTTTATTTACAAATTGGTTGTTTGAAACTTAGAATGAATATTCCCTTAGAAACTGGCGATTGTGTGCTCAGGCCAGTTTATAAATGCCTTTGCAGCCTGTCTCTCACTCTTCCTTTTCTGGCACTTGATGTTTTAATTCAGTGGTTTTCAACTGGACCATATATCAGAATTGCCTGAGGAGCTTTATAAAAATAGAGATGCCTGATCACACCTCAGACCTTTTGAATTAGAATCTTGAAATGAATGTGCTGGATCCATCCCAGCAGAAGTAACAGCACGCTCAAAATCCTGAGACAGGGCAGAGTATGATGTGTTAACTAAAAGAAGTCCATTGTGGCTGGAGTAGAGACTGGTTGTCTCTAAACTCTTTTGACCTCCAGTATGTGTATATTCCTTTTTAAATAAATTATATCTGTATACCTTAAGAAAATAGGCACAAATACAGACATTTTTAAAAGATGAGGTAAAAAAATAAATAGAACTAAAAATTCTAATGAATGTCTTTTGCCTTTTGCATCTATTTGGATCATTTTATGTACTCCCTGGGATGGGTGAACCCCACTTTTGCAAAATATGGGCATAGAGAGTGACGGGGAGAAGTAAATAGAGACCAGATCCTATAGGACCAGCAGAGCTATGTCAAGTGTTTCTCTTTATCCTAAGTGTAACAGAAAGCAATTGAAAATTTTTAGGAAGGGGAATGACATCAGATTTGCATCCTGAAACAAAATTGGCTGCCCTATGGAGAAAAGATTTGGAGTAGAGCAAGCATGAACACAGGGAGACCAGTTTAAAGGTTACTGTAGTGATGAGAGGTGATTTTAGCTTGAGCTAGGGCAGTGCCGGTGAGGTTCAAAAGAAGAAGACAAGCTAGGGAAATATTTGGAGGCGTACTCTTATAGAATCTAGTGGTTGATTTCATGATCATTGGTGGGGGAGAGGTCAAAGGTGACTTCCAAGTTTCTGGCTTGAGCATCTGAATGGAAAATGAACAATGGAAGAACAGGTAGGGGGTGGGTCATGAGTCCAGGTTTAAAATGTCTCAAACGTGAAATATCCAAAAGATGATGTGAAGTTAGCAGTTGGATATGTAGATTGAGCTCAATAAAATCCTGGGCTGGAAACTGTAAATTTAGGAGTTATCAACACATAGATAGTAAAGAAATTACTCTACCTCCAGATATTATTTATTGATAGGAAAGCTATAGAGCAGAAGTGCCAGGGAGTTCCATAAAAATAGTGTATAAGATTAGATTTATAGGACTGGAGATGAGAAATTAGAAATGAACAGATAAGCAGTTTCTGTAAAATGCATGAGTGTCTTAAAGTTGCTACAGCATTGGGACCAGACAGCTTATGTTAGAACGTAATAAAGAATGTAGAAATCAATATTTCAGAAGCTTTTATAGATACTTTGATGAGCACACTACATTCAGGAGTGAGCCATGAATGTTGGAAAGTGACTCACATCATACAATGAATGAGTACAAGAACCTGTCACAGGTGTGTGCACCATTAGACTTGAGTAATTGGGAAAGCTAAATGTGCCAGATGAGATGAAAGCAAGTGCAGCACTGCGGACTGTAATGCATGAACTCAGGAAAGAATGCCTAGTAATTTGATGTCTGTAAGCCTTGCGAGATACGACAGGAGATAAGCACGTTCCTTGTCCCCACCCCCTTAAACCATTATGTTCCTTAAGTATTAGAATACAATTAATATTGCCAGGGCGAGGTGTGGGGGGGATGGTGGTGAAGGGGGTCAAAAGGTACAAATTTACAGTTATAAAATAAATAATTCCTGGGGATGTAGGGTACAGCATGGTGAGTAATGTACAGTATAGTTAGTAATACTGTATTGCATATTTGGAAGTTGTTAGAGAGTAGATCTTAAAAGTCCTCATCACAAGAAAAAAAATTTTGTAACTATGTGTGGTGACAGATGTTAACTAGACTTGTGGTGATCATTTTACAATGTATACAAATATTAAATCATTAGGTGTTATACATCTGAAACTAATATAATGTTATATGTCAATTATACCTCAATTAAAAAAATACAATTAACAATCATTTATAGGCTCTTATGTTTTCTGAAGGTTTTTTTCCCCCCTGGTTCATTGAGGTAAAATATCATTGACTTTTTTTCCCCTCCTCCTAGTTGTGAAAGTTCAAAAAGAGCCAAAGTGGCTTCTCTTGGTGAGCACGCTATGAAGAGGAGTAAGTGAAGCCTGTAAGAATGGCCCCTCTTCTTAGGTGTCTTCTCCTCTTGATTCGCTCCCGTCTGTTTCTTCCCAAGTCCTTTAGGCTGTGGCAAACTGTTGGAATTTTTGTTGCCACTGATCCACTTCCTGTCCAGATCTTGACAAGTCCTTGCAGAAGCGACTCTGAATTAGAAACTCCCACCCCCAAAAACAAATCACCAAGAAATGTAGTACTATACTTCTTATCTATTTTTTATCTGTCCAATGATTAATATATTAAATGGGATCATTTATATTCATCCCAAGAAATTATCTGAAGTAAGCAAGGGCAGTACATAATGGCTAGTACCTTTGGCCTTTTAATTTTTTAGGGACTCAAACTTCTGACCATCAAGAAAATATTAACCAGATCTTATCAGCCTTTTTTGTATAGTGATTTACTTTGCCAGCATTTGCATCCATCAATAAATATTTTTGTTTCTTTTGTTTCTGAAATAGATCAACAGATTCATTAAGTCCTGAATAATAGTTCTTACAAGTGACTGGCCCATTGTTAAAATTTAGCACAGGAGAAATGCTATATTGTTTAATTGGGCAAGGAAGCTTATATAAACCAGTCATAATGAAAATCTTCCTCACTGAGGTGCTACCCGCTCCCTGTGCTCTGCCCCAACAAATTTCTTCTTGATCATCCCTGTACCTTTATGAACACGTGTTATTGTACTTATGAAACTATATGGTAATTAGACACATATTTGGCACTACATCCAGACTGTCAGCTTCTTGAAGAGCTTTGCCTTAATCATCTGGTCCCAGGCGGTAGAGCAAAGTGGTTGAAGAGGGCAGACTCTGGAGGCAGACAGCCTGGATCCCATTTCTGACTCTCTGTTTACCAGCTGTATGATCTTGGGCAAGTTACCTCTCTTCAGTTTTTTTATTTGTAAAATTCAAATAATACTTCATAGAGTTTTGGGGAGGCTCAAACATAGAATTTTCTAAATTATAGCTTGAAAACTGTTAGGAAATTCTTTGACGTGAAGGCATTCCGTGTTTTTCTTCATGCCAGTTACTGCTAATCAAAAACAGAGCAGAGGGAGGCAGACATCAGAATATATGAATGCAGTGCTGAAAACCTTGTGTGCTGGTCCAGGCCTCCCTTTGTCTTCATTGACAGTCTAGCTCAGTAGTTTTCAGTATGAATCCTGCTACTTCTCCCCTTCCCGCCTCCCATCCCCCAGTACCCTCCCCTCCCTGTTTGGAAAGGTGTGTGGGCATCCTAGTTGTCACCATAACTGGAGGGCACTAGCGACATTTAATAGCTGAAATGGATAAATGGGCCAGGGATGCTAGGGACTCAGAAATGGGAAGTGGAGTCTAAGACAGCCAAAAATCATTCCACCCAGAATGCCAACAGTACCCCTACCTTGAGAGATACCAGTAGCTCCTAGATTTGTTTCTCTAGTTCAATTCAAAACCAACTTTTCACAAAATTGATATACTATTCCATAAGATCAGTATATGCGTTGCAGAGTATAGACCAGGTTGAAAAATCTCCACGCGTGTATTCTGCTATGTTGTGTTATTTCCCTCTTTTCTGTGTATAAATTTTCCTTAAGTTAATATAATAGATGTATTCCAAATTTGTTACTTAAGAGTTCTATTATTCCATTAATTACTATCCAAAGTTTAGGATCTGTGCTGTTTTAAGGCACCTGTACTCCTTAAATATATAAAGATCACATTTGATAATCAGGAAACCTAAGCAACTCATGTATGTAAGAGGAGAAGTATGTTTTATTAGAAATAACTAACGCACATGAAATTCAAGTATTGATAAGGAATATTCAAAATAATGTAATAGAAGTAAAAATACAAAATAAGGCGATAACCCAGGTAGGTATGATTAGTGAGATAAAGATTATTAAGGCAAGTTCATCTAAAATTAGTTGATATACAACAAAAATTTATATACATATATATATTCGTTCTATCAGAGTCAAATGTAAAAATAAGAAATAAATGCTTTAAATGAATATAAAAGGAAGAGCATGGGAAATGCAGAAAGTTGAGCATATTCTTTTTCAGTCTTCCGCTCGCATATCTCCAGCTGAGGCCAGCACAATTAACAGTGAGAAAGAGTAAAGCAAATGAGGAATTATTGTGCTTTCTCTTTCCCTGTTATTGAAGGTCACTATTTAACACTCCCCCACGACTCCCCTTTCCCTTAAGCTTATTAAGTGTTTTTCTGTGTTTTTCCTGCTAACAGCTGAAAGGACACCCCCTCCTCAGTAAATGGCAGGTGAGGACATTGGTGACCAAGAGGGGGTTTAATAAACCTCCCCAGTGATTTAGTGAAACAACCCACTGAGAGTGGGCATCAGAGGAAGAGGTGAAAAAGTCCCTTTGATGTAGTGCTCTGTCCCTCAAACTGCTGGTCATGAAATCATTTTAGGAGGCCTGATCAGGCATTTTAAAAAGGATTACAATAAAACATAATAGAAAAGCACAGATCCTTAGCAAGACCTGGGTACAACTTAAATCCCACAACCAGAGAGAGAAGGCAGAAAGGGACTGAGTGATTCTACACATTGGCTGGGGTGGGGTTGTTTTTTTTCACTTTTTTGTGTGTGAGGATCGGCCCTGAGCTAACATCTGCCAATCCTCTTCTTTTTTTTTTTTTTTTTTTTTTTGCTGAGGAAGACTGGCCCTGGGCCAGCATCAACATCCATGCCCATCTTCCTCCACTTTACATGGAACGCCGCCACAGCATGGCCTGACAAGCGGTGGTCGGTGCATACCCGGGATCCGAACCGGCAAACCCCGGGCCACCGCAGCAGAGCACGTGCACCTAACTGCTTGTGCCACAGGGCCGGCCCCTGGGGTGGGGTTGTTTTGATCTTTTGCTTACTGCTGTCTGTCTTGCTATTCTGGTATTTGTGACATAAGGGTTAACAGTTTACAGTTTACTTTTATTGACATAGTTTGCAATTGATTGTAAAATGAAGTAAAATTTTATTTTACTTTCAGCAAAAGTGTTAAGACTTTCAACTGAGTTTTGTTTGCAAACATTTAGAGTTCAATTATTAGTAATTTATAATATATTTTTGTATTTGTTTCCTATTGTTACCATAACAACTATAAATCTAGAGGCTCTAAAGAACATAAATTTATTATTTTACAATTCTGTATGTTAGAAGTCTGACGTGGGTGTCACTGGGCTAAAATCAAAGTGTCAGCAGGGCTGCATTCCTTTCTGAAGGCTCTTGGGGGGAATCCATTTCCTTGCCTTTTCCAGCTTCTAGAGGCCGTCCACATACCCTGACTCATGTAGACCTCCTCCTCCATCTTCAAAGCCAGCAACATCTAATTTCTTTGGTTTTTCTGCAGTAGTCACATCTCCTCTGACTGAAGTCTGAGAATATTCTACTCTTCTAATGACTCTTGTGATTTCATTGGGCCCACCCAGATAATCTCCCCATCTCAAGGTCCTTAACCTTAACCACACATAAGAAATCCATTTTGCCATGTAAGGTAATATATTCACAGGTTCTGGAGATTAGGATGCAGACATCTTTGGGAGGCCATTGTTCTGTCTATGACAGTTGTCTATGTTGATTCCTGCTTCCAAATTGATTATTTTCTTGTAAAATAAATTTGTGTAAAAAAATTAGTTAATTTAAAGAAAAATAGTAGTAAAATGTATTTGGATATGGCAAAAATAATGAAAATGATATTCGAATGACTAAAGTTTGGGAAACACTTCCGCTGACCAGAAGCCCAGTACCAGAAGCAAGTACAGGCCAGAGAGACAGTGGACCCATCCTTGTCCCAGGTTGTCTGCTACAACTAGCTGGCTCTATCCAGTGCTCTAGACACCTGGGTTCAGTCTCCTCATCCTCAAGAAAGGGATTGCACCAGACAGACAATCTTCAGAGGTCCCTCCAGCTCCAATTTCCTAATTCTGTATAAACGGTTGTGTTAGGAATTTAAATGTCAGGGCCAAGCACATTGTGGAATGTCTCTAAATATTGTAAAATATTCAAAAGATGAGAAACACTGGGTCTGTTTTAAATGCTGCCTTCCCTAAATTTAGTTGTCAAGTCCAAAGTGTCAAGCCTTGGCTGATTATTTAAATGATTGCTATCACAGTCATTAGGAGTTGTCTTGCCAGGGTTGGATATCCTGTTTTCTTTTTCTATTTGTTTGTTTTTAATAAATACCATTTTGAAGTGGTGAGTACTCATTATCAGTTGCACTTATCAAACAATTGTGGATTCGATTCTTTGAGGACGTTTCCTGAACGTAGCCAAATAGGAGGTGTTAGGCAGAGGATGGGCGGTTGGTGGAATAGGACCCCAAAATTAAGTAGACATTTAAAAGGATTGGTGATTCTTAACACATTCTTCAAGGGCACACTTAGATTAAATTTACTTAAAGAGAAAGAAACCTATACTGTTCTTGAGATAATAGGTTGTTTCAATTCTTAATAACTTTCTGTTCTTTTAATTAAAACTACTTACTAAAGAGGTTTTTTATTCTTTTCTCTGATAATAAAAATTTCAAGCTCAATATTGCGTTCTCTCAAAAAAATCAATTTTGTCCTGGAATATAGTTTTAAAAACTGTAACAGTGTATTTTCTTTGATTATCTTGTAAATAACAGGAGTTTCATATCAGCTCTCCTTCCTCCTCCCCCCTTTTCCCCCCTTTCCCTTTGTGCCAATCACAGGTGGATGCTCAATATCGCCCCACAGCACAAGATAAATAAGCTTGGAAGGTTTCCTAGCAACATATTGTTCTGGGAACCTGCTCTGTTTCCCTGAACAAGATGAAGTGAAACATCCTAGATGAGATGAGCCAGATGGGCAAGGATTAGCTTATTGAGGGTGTTCAATGTATTTTTTAAAATTTCACTTGGAAATGAACCTCTTAACATAAGTAGCAAGAGTGACTTTTAAAAGGACACTCTTAGGTGTATAAAAAAAACCTCAATAATAGTTTGAATTAAAAAACTATGGTTTTAGAGGAAATTCTCTAGGAACAAGCTTGCAATATGTAATTCAGTCATTGATGAATGGATCCATTTTAAATTTTATTTATTTATTTATTTTTCCCCCCAAAGCCCCAGTAGATAGTTGTATGTCATAGCTGCACATCCTTCTAGTTGCTGTATGTGGGACGCGGCCTCAGCATGGCCGGAGAAGCGGTGCGTCGGTGCACGCCTGGGATCCGAACCTCGGGCCACCAGCAGCGGAGCGCACACACTTAACCGCTAAGCCACGGGGCCGGCCCTGAATGGATCCATTTTAGAACCATGTAGAAAATACTTCCACACAGGACTGATGTTCAGCCTGCTACCCACCGATACCATATTCAGTGGCAAACATATTGAAATACATCTGATCTTGTGGGTAAATGTTTGCTGGAGTAGACTCTCTCTTCGCCATACCTATCACTTCTCCCTAGACCCCAGCTCCTGGGGATACATATGAAACCCCTGTCACTGCCTAAAACTCTCAGACTTTTTGCCTATTTTCCTCAGCTCCAGGGCTACTTTAGTGCTAGTGATTTGCCACTTCATCTTGAGAGTCTGCTTTTGGTTTTTGGAGCGTATGATTAATATGTACAGAGAAAAGAAAACTAGAGGAAATCGAGGCCCCTATAAAAAGCAAGAAAAAGAATGTGGTTGTTGCTGTTTTGTTAGCACATGATGATATATATTTTCCTGGTTGTTTATCTGATGGTCTTGAGGCCACACAGTTGGTAAGTGGTGCTTTCCTCTGTGGCACTCCAGTTGATCACAGTATACTGTGAAGGTCTCTGGAGATGGAGGAATAAAGGATTAGAATTTCTCATGACAATATTCAGCAATGGTTTTGCAATTCAGTTACACCCTGGAAAATGTCCTTCCTTCTTGTTTGACTGGAGAGACATTCCCCCATCAGCCAGATGAATATTGTCATAATGTGGTTGTTGAATGATTTACACTGTCTCTCAGGTTTGGAGTGAGTTTGTGAGACTTCCCAAATGTGGTGAGAAGCAGACAATTCCAGTACTTCAGCGTGCTCGTGGGTGGGAAGACCAAAGTAACTAGAATAAGATGGGGAAAGACATCTGGTGTCTTTACTTTTTGTTTAGTAAATTCTCTGGCCAGATTCCAGAGAATTGAAACTATCCTCATTCCAGAAAAATATAAAATAACTTTATATTCATTCTGGGTGCTTTCCATTCTCTCTTGCTCTCTTTCACACACATATACATGTTTTCTAAGTATCGTGTTTTGAATTCCACAAGAAACAGTTACTTTGGTAGGTATCATGATGGATACTGAGGGGCATCAACACATCATCCTTGCCTTCACCAAGGCCCCAAGAATTCAGCAAAATAACACATTTATTATCTTTAAGAAAACTGGATAAACTTTTTCTTCATTTCAAGTCACTTACTTTAGCACCTAAACATTAAGGAAAGATTTTGATGTCTGAAGAAATTACATAATTTTGATTATCCAAGGAAAGCCTAAGAAAGTAGATTTAACCTGTTATATGGAACATAATAGATTATAATACATTAATTTTATTGAATACTTCTTTTAAAGAAAACAATTTTAAAAATTTCTGTGAATCAGGCGTTATTTTAGATACTTTACCTATGTTATATCATTTAGTTCTTCTGACAACCATTATGAAGTAGAAATTTGTTTGCTTGCCATTTTACAGATGAAGAACCTCAGGCTAAGAGAGGTTAAATACCACAGTTAATAAAACAATAAGAGGCATTCAGACCCTGGTCCATCTAGTGCCAAATTCTGTGAGCTTTGTACTATGTTATGCTTATTTATTTTTAGAATTCTAAGATTCTGTAAGATTCTAGTTTTTTTTTTAAGAGTAGACTACTATCATTTAAAGAGGACATAATTTTCGCATGCTTTGATGCTAAAATTTTTAGATGATTTTCTATTATCTCATTCACAATGATTCTATATTTCTTTGAGTTTTCAGTGACAAACTTTAGAATCTTCTTTCTGGTATATTAACTCCATTTATTTTTATTTATTTATTTATTTTTATTTTATTATTTTTTTTTTTTGTGAGGAGATCAGCCCTGTGCTAACATCCGCCATCCTCCTCTTTTTTTGCTGAGGAAGACGGCCCTGGGCTAACATCTGTGCCCATCTTCCTCCACTTTATATGGGACGCCGCCACAGCATGGCTTGCCAAGCAGTGCGTTGGTGCGCGCCCGGGATCCGAACCAGCGAACCCCGGGCTGCCGCAGCGGAGCGGGCGCACTTAACCGCTTGCGCCACCGGGCCGGCCCCTATTTATTTATTTTTTTATTATACATAGTTGACTACTGTTTTTTTTGTGTGTGTATGTGTGAGGAAGATTAGCCCTGAGCTAACATCCGATGCCAATCCTCCTCTTTTTTTGCTGAGGAAGACTGGCCCTGGGCTAACATCCGTGCCCATCTTCCTCCACTTTATATGGGACGCCACCAGAGCATGGCTTGCCAAGCAGTGCGTCGGTGCGCGCCTGGGATCCGAACCGGCGAACCCCGGGCCGCCGCAGCGGAGCGTGCACACTCAACCGCTTACGCCACCGGGCAGGCCCTATTAACTCCATTTAAAAAATTATTTTTTGTCAGTCAATTTTTTATTTTTATAAAATAATTTTAATTTTCATTTTCAACATGGTAGAAGGCTATGAGTGAATTTTACTTGAAGAAAGGTAGTTAACAGAACTAATAGCACTGTTAAATATATTAACAAGAAAAAGTTATGACATATAAGCAATATTGTAGAAGAGAGATGGACAAACTGCAGCCTGTTTTTGTAAATAAAGTTTTGTTGGAATGTAGCCACACTCATTTGTTTATGTATCACTTATGGCAACTTTTGAACAACAACAACAGAGTGGAATAGTTTTGACCTAGACCATATGGCCCACAAAGCCTAAATATATTCTATCTGGACCTCTACAGGAAAAGTTTGCAGACCCCTGCTCTAGAATCTAAATTTTTTTTCTCCTTAACTTTGAATTGAGTATGCTTCATTAAAATGCCAGAAACTTAATTGGGAAACGCATCAGAAAATATTTTCCTAAATGATCTTGTCTAACATGCTTTTCCTCTAATCCCTGCAGGTACCAACTAAGAAGCTGAAGAAATATGAGAAAGAATATCAGACAATGCGGGAGAGTCAGCTGCAGCAGGAAGACCCAATGGATAGATACAAGGTATGGGAGCCCTGGGTCGCCTCTCGGAGCAGAGTGCCTTCTTTCCCTAAAGCAGCAGTTGTGGCGCGTTCAGTTCTCTCTGTTCCTTCTCGATTGATGTAGCCACTCTGACTGTGCTAAATGTCCAGGTATGTTTGCATTTCAGGAGACTCCTGAGGAGCCAACCATAATATTTCTTTTCTTTCAGTTTGTATATTTGTAGGTAACTCCACCTGTTGCATTTGTACTGGGAATCTTCATAAGAAGCTGAGAGAAAGGGAAAAAGAAAGAAAGTGGCTATCGACTACTTTCAAAAGTGAGAAAAAAAAGAAAATGGCAAAGTACTGTTTTAGCTGTGCACGGTCACATCCACAAAGACTTTTAGAAGGTGAACTGTTCCAAGACTGGCACAAGAATGTTTCAGACTTACCTCTGTCTGTAGCAAATGTTAAAAATACAAACTCATTTGGAAGGAAAAATAAAAACCACAAAGGTGTATCGAGCACAGTATTGGTGTTTGTTGCAACATTTATTTCCACAAACAAACTTATGAGTAACAGTGACATTTCACTACAGTATGCATTTTCAGAGTCAAAATGATTTCAGTTTAATATCTTAGTTAATTGTACTGTTTTTAAAAATTGGGCCATTCACAAAGGTAGATTTCTTTAATTGTAATTAGCAACACTGTTCCCATGATGCATTGTTGGGAAACACTGATTTTGAACTTATTTTCTCCAAATGAATTATTATTGTCTCTCTTCAACATTTTTTAATTCTTCAGATTCCTCCAGATGCATCATGGTTCTCTGCCTCTCCGTATTGGTACGTTAGGATAAGGGAATATTGTATTTTCACATTGAGCACCACCAATGCCAAAAATACCCTGCCAAAAATAGTGGGGTGACATTATTAATTAAATCATCCACAGTGGGATGACTTCCGCTTTTGTAACGAGAGTTGCCTTTATATGGTCAGAGAGCTGGACCTTATGTGGAGCTTATGTGGTGGAGGAGTATATGGATTTTGTAGTCAGACCTGAGTTCAAATCCTGGCTTTCCAAAAAAACAGCACAGGATTTAGAATCCAAGTTGGGGTTTTAATGCCTGTGGCATTGTTCAGCATCTTGGACTAGTTATTGAAGCTCTTCCTCACCTGTGAAACATGTAGTATACACATTTGCTTGAGGGATTGTTGTGGGGGTGAGGGATGTTGTGTGTTAAATACCCAGCACATAGTTGGTGTTCAATAAATGGGGGTTGTTAGCCTTATTATGCTACTGCCTCGAATTACCCAAATATTACTAAAACAATATCACCTTATATGGGTCTGCTCTGCCAGCCCCTCGCTTATCTTCCTCATATTTCTCCCAAGTATTGCTATCCAGTAAACTGACATCAGTATGTTTCTCCCCTTGTTTATAGAACTGGCCTGAAGAACTGATGATAAAATCCCACATACTGCTAGGGTAAATAACTATTAACACATAAGGTGCTCACAGAATAAGGTTTGAAGCTAATTTCTACCACCACCACCCCTCAATAAAACCAATTTTAATGTAGCTCATGTAGCATGCTGCTTTGGAAAGGCTTGAAGTAGTAATTATAAATATTGTTGAGGATCCAAAATGAAGCCCTCCCACTGCTTGTATCATTCTAATTTTCTTATTGCTGCCATCATTATGAGTAAAATCTGGGAAGAGTCCTTTAAAATAGAAGAGAGAGAAATGAAAGACTAAAATAGTACATTTAAAAATCAGTCTGGGACTGAACTTGTTATTATTTCTTAAATCCTTTTTGTTTCAAAGCAGAAATGTATAGATAAATAGTACACTGTATATTATTTTTTAAAAATTACCACACATAAGACTATCAGTGTGTACAATTTTTACTGAGGGATCAAAGTAGAATTAAACGTTTTTTGTTTTTGTTTTGAAGGCAGATAGTACTTTTGAGTGTTGTGGCCTCTTTTATTTACATATCGGATACCCTCTATAGCTATTTCCTTAGTATTATTGTAATAGCTTGTCCATACATCATCCAACTAATATCTCTATATCCTTTTAATAATGTCTAGACATTTATACTGGCAATATACTTGATAAAGTTACAGTCCTCAAATCATAATTACATTTTCAAGGTGACAATTGACAACATAGTTTTCAGCCATAACAGGTTTGTTCTTTCAGATATTCAATATCTAGTTTAAGAAGCTAATTATAATTATCTTAATTTTTTTTTTTTTCTTCCCCCAAAGCCCCAGTAGATAGTTGTATGTCATAGCTGCACATCCTTCTAGTTGCTGCATGTGGGACGCGGCCTCAGCATGGCCGGAGAAGCGGTGCGTCGGTGCGCGCCCAGGATCCTAACCTGGGCCGCCAGCAGCGGCGCACGCGCACTTAACCGCTAAGCCACGGGGCCGGCCCTAATTATAATTATCTTAAAGTAGGAAACTGTCTTAGAAAATACCTTTTAGCATCTTTTAAATTTAATCTGGTCAAGAAAAAGATCCGTGTCCTGGGAATGAACACTGTATAATTCATAAATCTTGGACTGTGAACCTGGCTTTGTAAATTCTTAAGAATAACTTGGCAAGATCTTTGAGGACATTGAGTCAGAGCTTATACCAGTTCACTAACAACCCCTCCTCAATGATTAGGATCCTTACTGCTTCAAATGCTGTGTCTACCCCCTAGGTTGCCTTATGGCAAGAGAGTTAGGAAAGTTGTGTCAATTAAAAAAAAAAAAAGGCCCAGAAATGTCATACAATAAGATATTCTAAGAGATCTTTCAGTTTGATGCTATTTCTCTTTGGAATGGTGGCATAAAAAAGGGCTATTGTAGGGAAGCCAGATGTGGAGTTAAAATCCAACAATGCAGAGGTAGCTCTCAGCAGTCATATTCTTGCTATATCTATCTAAACATTTGTTTTCTGTCTATTTTTATGACATACGCAAATATCTACATTCTCAGGTTATGTCATCATACTCAACTGTATCTAACACTTATATCTCAACCACAAAGAGATGAAATGGTGTTAGTATAAATTTAAATTTTAGAACCCTAAGCTCAATGAAAATGTTCTGGAATTAGATAGTGGTGATGGTTGCACAGCTTGGTGAGTATACTAAAACCACTGAATTGTACATTTAAGAAAAATGAATATTATGGTATGTGATTTATATCTCACACAAAAAAAATCCAAGCAAAATGGCACGCAGCCCACCATCTTCCTTTCATAAACCCCAAGTCACACCAGAGGTATTTGGGCAAAAGCCATACTCATGGGAGGGAGACCTTCCTGTCAGAACTGGAGCTAATTAATGACTGTAGATCCTGTGTGTACCCATGCTTAGAGGGGAAAGGCCAACATACGTAGGTGGTACATTAATTTTCATATATATGTGTGTGTATACATATATATGTATATATATACACACACACAGACATAAACAAATATAAATACGTAATACGTATGTACACACGCTGCCTGTGCTACCTGGTCTTGGCATCAGTTGTATTTGAGACTCATCAAGCTCTAGAGTGACTGCTTACAGACTTGGGTATACTCCTATTTATCTGCATGACTAGATTTCAAGAGACAGAAAAGAAATTTTATTGGAAGAAGAATATAGAATATTTATTCTAAGCCTCTTTTATTGTCCTTCTTCAGTTTAACCTGGCCAAATTTGTATAGTAATATTTATTTACTCTGATATTTTGGTTTGTAAATTTATTTATTGATGTCAAATGAAATAAAATGCAGGATAAAGATTTATCGGTAGAAATACATCATGTACGTTTTCATTTTCATACAGGTCCCCAGAAAACAAACATTCATGGATATGTGTAGTTGCTTTAGTACATTTTAAAAATTAGTAGCCAAGTCCCTGATAAGCAGTTACTAATTTCAGAAATTAAAATGTTATTTTCTATTTTAAAGAGATGAATTGTTTCCATTTGGGGAAAGTTAGTATTCTAGTGATGTAATCTATTGACAGTACGTTTTAAAGAACTGCAGCATTCATCTGTCTCTAGAAGATGATATGCTTTTCTTGTTTAATTAAAGAACTACTTGTACAAATGTAGGTTAAGCTTTAAAAAGCACAGCTAATTAATTAAATTCAGTGAATCTCCCAAAGCATAATGAAGGTTATGTTATTACCTGGTCTAGATGGGCAAATCCTAGAAAGAATCAGGAGTGCTTAAACTCTCTTGGGTTTGGGACACAGAATATTATAAATACATAATTTCTAATTGTAGTGTCTTATCCATGTTTAGGATAATTAAATTTAGAATGTCTAACTTCTTTCTTGAGGTTAGACATAGTAATTTTTTTATCAAAATGTAATTCAAACAGAAAACAAATGATTCCTCTAAGTTTACAAAGAGTTTTTCTTACACATACTAATTTTTGTAGATCAATTGTCCCTGTGTGTAAATTAAAATTAAGCTATTTAATTATATATAGTGAAAACATACAAAATATTTGAAGTAAAGCTTAATTGTATTATTTGCCTTCCTTACATATCTAATAAAATAAATTAGAGCAGTTATCACATTTTGTTTTTAACTTGATAAGTGAAGAAGGTTAAATTGTGCTAAACTTCTTACCTGGGGGAATACAAAAAAGAGGTTTTCCTTTTCTTACTGTGTTGGGCCCTTCCTTACTCAGAGAACTCAAGATAAATGAATCCATCTTTGAAAAATGTTTTTTTACCAATGAAAATAAACTTATTTTTTATTATTTTTCCACATCACAAAGACTGTTGTTTGCTTTTGGAAATATTTATGTTATGAAATAATGTGCTTTTAATGAATAGTAATAGTCAAGAGGATAGTTTCTATCTGCCTGTGGAAACTTAATGATAAACTTCAGGAGGCTGCCGCTCTTCTTCTGTGAGCTTGGATCACTGTTGGACTCGTTGTAGGATGATGGAGGATGCAAGCCAAAGCCCTCTCAGGCTTCTTGAGCAACTTAGCTAAGAAGGAGCAGGTGGTTTCTGATGATGCTTGTCTGCTGGTTGAGCTATACTTAACACTAGGAGGAGGTATAAATGTTATGCATATTAAGAATTTCTAAGGATGTTTATTGATAATCTTCAGAATTCTCCAAAAGTTTTCTTCAAATTTTAGTAAGTTTTGTTTCCTATAAAAGTAGTATTACTGAGAAAATGATGTCACACTCCTAATGTTTCTACATCATCTGTAACCCTTTTGCTTTTTTAAAATGTGATTTGTATGCTAGAGTAGAGCAGAGATCTGCAGACTGTGGCCTGTGGGCCAAATCTAGCCCACTGCCTGTTTTTGTAAATAAAGTTTTATTGGAACACAGCCACACCCATTTGTTTACTTATTGTCTGTGACTGCTTTTGCACAAGGAATGACAGAGTAGAGTAGTCTCAACAAAGACCATATGGCCTGCAAAGCCTAAAATATTTACTCTCTGGGCATTTATGCTAAAAGTTTGCTGACCCCTGTGCTAGAGTATAATCTAAGATTGTTTTTTAAATGCTAAAAGAAATGCAGTCTGGTTTGCCAACTGCCAGTTAGTTATTACTAACTAGATTTTCTTTTTAGTTTGACATTTAAAATTTTTAAATTTCCACCAGAAAAATAAAATTGGACGTGTTGGGTAAAGGAGGAGCATAAAGTGATTTCAAATATCCAGGTTTTCTTTCTCAAATCTTCATTGACAGACAATGTCGACATTTAAACATTTCATCTGTGGGCATTTGTCTTTGAATGTCAAAAACTGTTTGATGAAATTTGAATATGATGATTATCAACTCTTTTGAAGGAGGTATCCAAAAGAAAATATGGGAGAGTTGAGTGTGTTGTTGCTACTAAAATTGCACTGGATCTTTTAAGAAAACATTTTCTCCTGACCCTTAAATGTCTTTAAAAACATGTGCCAAGAATTCATTATAGCAGCAGACAACACACCCAAAATACTGAGCTAGAGTTTTTAAAGCTGCCTCCTTCCCCATCATTTTTTCCTGTAAGGCTTGGTTTATTTTCTTTTGATGGCCAGTTCACGTTTCTCTGTTTTCTCACCTTGGAAAAAATGACGTTCACCATCCGTTGTCCTGTTTCACCCAAACTTCAGCCCCAGACACAAAGGAGACCTGAGATCAGTTCTTCTTTTGTGTTCCCCTGCCCAGCAATTTCATTCTATCGCCTGAAGATGAACTCTTTTGCAAGGTTTCCGACCTTGTCATATAAGGAAGTTCCTTCCAGCCAGCTTTAATAACACTGTATAAACAACTCACCGTAGTTGCTAATAGTTCCACATAGAGCATTTTCATTAGTCATGCAAACTGCAAATAGCAGTGTGGAGAGGAGAGGGAGGAGTATCCGTCTTCCTGAGTTGAGACTTGCCCACTGGCTGCCTCAAGTATACTTTTTTGCATCAAATGTTTGCAGTCAGAGAGAGAACTTAGAGTATATGACACTCTAAGGGAAAACAAAATAGCAAAATAGCATTACCAAGTGTCTCTTTTTGTTATTGCCATTTCCTAAATGTATTAGTAGGTGTGCGATTTCATTGGATATTCTTTTTTTTTTCAATTGTCTTTGTACCTATGATTGAAAACGGTAGTTGGTCTATGACTTTTGAGGAGGTAAGTTTTTTATCTGTGTATGTCTGTAATATCAGCGTCTGTCTCTCTGAAAAATGCAGTATCCTCCTCCCAAAAGTTGCTAACCTAACTTTCCCGGCTATACATCTCCTGTGCAAGAGCGGAGGGGAGGAATGAGGAAAGTTGTCTGCTTTTTGTTCAGATGGTGCCAACTGTGTGAGATGGTGGATGTTTCAAACAGTGTGATGTGAGTTTTAAGGGTTATGTAAACATTGTCTCCTGTAGTCTTTTCTGAAAGGCAGGGGAAGCGATTTGCCTGTTTTGTTTACGGGCTCTGAGCATTCAGCACGTCTGCTCCTGCAGACTTACAGCATGGGAATCTGGACTGACTGAGGTTAATGGGGCTGACCTCAAGTCTCTCTTGGGTGGGCAGCCCTTGCCAACATTTCAGAATGAACCAAGCAAGGTTACTACCTTTCCCAAGCCCATCAGAGCTAAACTTTCTTCCCCATTCTAGCATAAGGCAAACTTTTTCTTGAATCAGTCAGTTCTAAAAACAGCTGTGGCTCCTCAGGAAAGGCTGGAAAAGACAGCCAAGTAATGTCATCTCTCATTAACCCTTGGTAAGTGCGGGCAAGTTCTTCTCATAGAAAATCTCCATCTCAGTAGCAGTGCCTCACTGTGGCACTCAGTAGCACCAGAGGACTCCTGAGGACACCTTGCTGCCCTCGGGTTCGTACTTTGGAGGACGATACTGCATTTTTGACCCTATAGCTTGCTTTCCCACGTGTCTGTGAGTGCAGAGCAGGAGTCTCACTTCCCACTGTGCTGCTTGCTTTGCAGACACTGAACTGAAGCTTCTTGCTAAAGCGAAAGGCAATAGGCATGCCCCCTAGGCTATTTTGCTTTTTAGGGACCCTCAGATACTCATAATTTCTCCCAGGTCTTCCCCTCTCACCCCCTACCCCCTTAGCTGTGTGTCTCTAAGGAAGGGTTTGAGTTGCAACAGCATCGTAATAGGAATTTACTAGTCAGAATTTCAGCTGAGCTCATACCTCTTTCTTATATAATATAACCCATGAGACATTTATCTCTAATCAATAGTGAAGTAGCTACCTGGTGAGGTTTTTCAATACCTTTAACAGAGTACTTTTCCGTGAGCATCGTATGACTTTAGCTAGAGGTTATTTTAACTCAATTCTAAGCATATGTCACTGTAACCTGAAAAACTGGTAGCTGCAACATTTTCACTTGTGCTAAATAAATGTAAATAAATAGTTGAGGGAGCTTTTGTACCTTGGAGTCCTATAAGTACAGTTTTAGTAGAAATGGGACGCTTAACTCAGGAATAGGTATTAGAGTAGTCTTCTCATGGTCTCTTTTGAAGGGATTTACCAAGAAATGAGAAAAATCTCTTCCCTTTCTAGGCAGTCTGCATTGTGAAATAGTGTGATGAAATTGTGCTGGGTGTTGCTGCTCGTTCTTGGCAAGGAAGAAATTTTTTGGAAAAGTTTCTGAAACATTTTTTTTTAGCCTAAGTTTTCAACAATTATGTAAGTTGTTTCCACAAAACGGGGTAATAGTTAGATATATCAGAATGAAAGACTAACTCTCCAGCCCCTGCTAAAATTTAGATTATTTCAGCAAAGATTGAAAGAGTCAGCTGTAGACACTCTAGCTTTTTTTGTATTTTAGTCTCCATTTTTATATGCTTCTGTATATTGAGGGGACAGACAGAATTTGATGAGTACAATTTGCCCCTGCAAATGTGTACACTGTCTTTTCAGGAATCTCTTGGGAAAGAGTTCCTGGCAAGGCAGCACTTTTGAGGGGTTACATTGTAAATGGGTCACAAAGGAAGATACAGTATGGTTTTGTGTAGAATATAAGCCTATAACAGGAGTGGACTTTAAAAAATTCTGGTTTTGGCATTTTACCCTTTCCAATGGAATTGAAATTCTGAATTGCTTTTTATTTTTTAAACAACTTCTTAAACTTTGTTTTAACACATGCATTATATATTTATTGTAGAAAACTTGGAAACATTTTAAAAGCACAGAGACAACAATAAAAATCCACTACCTAGAGTTAATGTTATTCATATTGTTATGAAAATGGGATTTTCCAGTTACTTGTCTTTTTTTTTCTATAAGGTAGCATAAGGATGTCTTCTGTCATTAGATACTTTTCACTTATATTTTAATACTGCATGGAATTCTATCATGAATTTGTTTAAAAGTACCTAAGTGATTTGGATTTGTTTTTATCTTTTTCAGTAGATTTCTTTTTCAAAAATGTTTCCCCAACTATCCCAGTCTACCATTTCCAAAAGAAGGGACAGGAACGGGCCCTGTTGGCTGGTTATAGTTGAAGTGCGGATTCGTCCTTTAGCTTCCCTGCTGGCCCTGTTTTTGGATCCTGTCTCCACGAAAGTCTCGGGCTTTGCCCTTAGCATCTGCTTCTTAGCCCTTCTTCTAAAAACAAAAAGAAAAAAACAAATCAGGTTTTCTTCTTTCCATATAACAAACTCCAGGTTGTTCTATAGAAGATAAAATTCACTTCACCCTCTCCCACTTTGCTATGATACACTGTCATCCAGGGCATAGATTTGTCTTCTGGTGTGTCTGAGTTTTGCCACCCTTGCAGAAAGCACTATTAGGAGTATAAATCTGAAAAACAGGAAGGTCTCATCACATTGATGTCTTTCCTGTCAGCTTCTTTTGAATCTCCTGTAACTGCTAACAGTAGCAAAGAAAGCACTTTTGATACTTGGGAATGGAAGACACTAAATTGCTATTCTGACAGTAGACGTGAATGTGCACAGTTCATAACAGCCAGCTAAAGGGAGACCTTATTCATAAGAATTAGTGACTTGGTTCTTTGAAACTTTGTTTCAGATTTTTCCTGGAAATTCAAGGGGAAAAAAACAGCTCATTAATTTATTTTACCCAGAATCTTTTAATCTGAAGTTTTAAAAAGACAAAACAAACATTTAGAGACATTATCATATTACTCTTACTAACACAAAAATTGGTGTTCAGAAAAGTAAATATATACCTAGCCAAAGAATGAAAATATCAGTTGATAGCAAAGTCGCAAACCCATGTATCCTGAATCTTGATTTAGTGCTCTTAAATATACTCAAATAATTTGAACCCTGATAGTGGAAAAACAATTTGAAGAAATGTCTAGTGGTTCCCCCCATTTCATCCCTACTGTGTCTTGCAGTTTCCTTTGAGGTCAAGGGTGGGACTATTGTGCATGTTTCAACAAAGAATTGCCTGTGTCTGTGTTCTAGGTCTATAGGAAGACCTCACAGGATTGGGGGTATGTTTGGCAGTTTTGCTCTTCGTGGCACAGTTGTTACAATGAAGTCCCGTCTGGAGGGCGGAAGGGACAGGTGTAAGTTTCACGGGGTGGAGTACCGCACCCGCACTGCCAGCTTAACTCACCGTTGTTTCCCGACAGCAGTGCTGCCTTCCTGTGCCACCTGCGCCTTCTCCTCTTCACGCCTTCAGAAGTTCACTTCGTTGTTGTTGCTTGTTTCTCCTCACCAGTTCCGCTTGTTTTGAGAGTCTGTCCCGGCTCTCATGCCCACCTCTGGCTGTTGCTCTTTTTCTGCAGAGGGAGAACCGGAGATTACAGGAGGCCAGCATGAGGTTGGAACAAGAGAATGATGACCTTGCCCATGAACTAGTAACCAGCAAAATTGCTCTGCGGAATGACTTGGATCAGGTAAACCTGTCATTCAGTAGGTAGAAATAGGACTGTGACAACCTCCTCAAGGGCAAGGACCAAGTTGCTCTCACCGCAGTCCCGCTGGGGCTTGCTATGTACTTGGCACTGACTGAGCTGCTTGATGGATGAATGGATGGGTGGCAGGTGGGAGGGGACTGCCTGTGCTAATTGGAGAGGGTAGAAAATGCAACCCTTTGAGACAGGTATGGGTCATTTCCAAACAGAATATGTGACATACTTCCTTTTATACCTCTAAACTTCTCTGGTGTCTCATCTCTTAATCTGTATTTTCCTAAACCAAGGGCTGCCAGCATAGTTACCTGAGAATATCAGTCACCAAAAGTATACTAATGCCCCTCTACTAGTGGTAGGCATGTTACTTTTTGTTCCCAAAAGTATTTTCATCTACAATAAATGTGAAGATTTTATATGAAGGATGTACATTAAGATATGTGTATTGTTGGATTGACAGGCATCCTAGTGGCTAAGAGCCAAGACTGCCTGCGTGTGAATCCTGGCATGATCACTCACTAACCCTGTGACCCTGCCAATGCTTAACCTGCCTGTAGATGTAAAAAAAGTGTTTACCTCATAGGGTTGATGTGAGAATTAAATAACATGCAGCACTTACGATAGTATGTGCAATAAACATGAGCTGTTGCTGGGAAGACCTTAAACTGTTTAATTTCCCTTGTTCTTTCCAACAACACTGACAACCTTAGGACTTCCTGTTTTCTATTGCTGTTGTTTTTGGAAATAATTGGCAATAGGGAAAGAGTTTTGTGTGGACTTAAAATTGTCACTCTATTTTCTGACTTGTAAAAAGTGAATATTCTGAACAAATGACGCAGTGTCAGAAAAATTGAGACAGACTGTTGAATCTGTGAAAAAGGGGCATTACCTGTGCTCTAACTATGCACTGACAATATTGAAAATACAGATCCATTAATAATATAAATATGATTGAATGTTTAAAATTGAAGGAATTTTTTAAATGTTTAAAAAATGGTCCCTGCCACAGCTCCTTTTTGCCATATAAACAGCTAATTTTGCAGCTCAGAAGTTTTAACCACAGTAAGATGGGAGATCACTGTTAAGGAAAATCGTGCTAAAGGGGGAGAGGAGGAAGCTGAAGGAGTCAACACTAAATGGAGTTTGAAAATAAAACAAAAACTGTGCAGCTTGGGATACAGGATGTAGAAGGTAAAAAAAGCAGCCCGGTTGGGGGTGGGGGGAGTGGATGATGGGCCTTTTAACCACAAACCCCATTCAGCCAGCCTATTGGGGAGTTGTTAGAGGCGGTATGAAAATGTGTGACTAAGAGAGTCAGAGCCACACCCAGCCTGACCTCAGCTGTTACACAGTTTTGTATTAATGAGACTACAGTGTTGAGTCATTATTATCCTGCAACTCTTGGTTCCATTTTAGCTTTCCAAACGGCCTTGACTCACACTTGATTCTGCCATTTTGAATCTTTTATCCATTAGTAGTTTTCTTAAGATGGTGAACTAAATGAAAAAGTCTTAAGCACTTGGACTCAGTGGGGATGCAGTGAAATAAGCTAGACAGAGTTGTAAATTGAAAGTTGTGTGGGAAATGTATTTGGTAATATATATCAAGCCTTTAAGAGGTCTAAAAAATAATAAAATTAAATATTTACTGAGTACCTACTATACACCAAGCACAATATTTAGCAGTTTATAAGCATTATCTCATTTAATCTTCCTAATGACTCCATTAAGCAGGTATTATTTTAATCTGCCATTTTATAAATGAGCAAACTGACATATATACTCTCTGACTTGGAAAGCTATCCTAAAAAAATAGAGATTGGTCAAAAATATATGTATAAGTTTGTTTACTTTAGTGTTACTAAACAATATAAATATGTAATGTATATGTCCCAATAGAAGGGGAGAATGAAAGTATACTATAAAATGTCTTTTGGGAATAGTTTTTAAAAACAATGGGAAGATAATGATATAATATATAATTTTTAAACAGTAAGTTTATCTGTATATAATGTTTGTATCTAAATTGCAAGGGATATGGCTGGTCTAGGGCCATCCTGTACAAAAGGAGGCTGGAATATACCTTGACAGGAGAAAAGCCATGAGGAAATACATCAAAACGTTACTACTAGATATCTCTGGATGATAAGAATAAATATAATTTTTATATTCATCTTTATACTTTTATTTTTTTCAATTATTTATCTTTTATAAGAAGATCTTAATTACCACCCTTGGTGTTAAGTAATAATATGCATTATAACTTTTTAATAATCAGCAAAAATATATTATTTAAAAAATTGTTTCACCACCAAGAAAATCCATTTTGTGGTTCAATCTGGAATGATTGTTCTAGGGGTTCTCCTGAGATAATTGATTATTGAGTAGGTACCTCATGTGGATATTAGATTAGTCCCTGAAGAAAAGATTGCTTCATTCTTTCATTTATTCCTTCTGTCTCTTATTTCCTCCCGTCATACCTCTCTCTCTCTTTTTAAAAAAGTAAGTAAGACCTGGCCCCTGCCTTTTGAAGCTTATTATCTAGAAGAAAGAATAAAAATTACTATTTCATGCATATTTGCTTCTAACATCTGATTTTGCAGTTTCTGCCCAAGCGGGGCTTATTTGCCTATCAAAACGCTGTCCCTGCAGTTTAGGTGCCCGCCCTCCAGTCTCAGTGAAGGGCATTAGCCTGAGAGTGGAAGTACCAGTTTGCCTGCCTTCACCCAGTTTGCCCAGTACTTTTCCATTCCCAGTTTATCAAAATCAAATCTCTTAATTAAAATAGCAAAACTTTGGCAAACATTAAACAAACATGAAAGCAGATTGTATTTGAGACAATATGTAAAGAAAAGAAATACTAATTTAGGTAGTTTTTAAAAATAAATTATTCCTTACTCTGTCATTTTAGTGCTGGCTTCAGGCTTCCTGGGCACCAAAGTCTCTTAATTTTTCTCTGTGACAGAGCTTTCTTTTTTGACGACTTGCCCTCCCTCAGGCTCCTTAAATAAGGACTTCGTGATTAGAAGTGAAAAAAGATACATCTCCATTTCAGTTTCTGTTGCTACCTGCTTTCAGGCCCTTCCTGTCCTCTTCTGTCCCAAGGAACAGAAAGAAGAGACACAACCAGTACTTTCCCACTGAAGCCTGTGCCTAGATCCCTTCTAACCACAGCAAGTTCTGCGTTAGACCAGACGCTACATGTAATATGTGGCAGATTCTTCCGTTTTGTTTTAAATTGAACAAATGGCTTGGCTAGTTCTTTCTGGAAGATCCTCATCCCTGATGTTAGACCTGAGCCTTTTGATCAGCTTATGAGTTGGTTCACGATTAAATCACAAATTGCAGTACTTGTTTCGCTCATATATATGTCATAGAAGCATTCAATAGCAATTAGAAGTTTCAGTATCAATAAGGCACTATAAAATGTTAGTAAGTGATTAGAAGACTGTAATGACAATGGTTCACTCAGTCTTATCAAATCATGGTGAAGGTGTTATAATTTGGGTTCAAAGATAGAATTTGAGTATCTGTCTGTTTAGTATTACATTCCTAGAGATTCATTTAACATCAAAGATGTTTTCTACTTAAGTGAGGTATAGAGATTGGCTATACAAAGACCCAGAAGACCATTTTTAGAGCGAGAACCAAGTTATTTCGGATCTTGTCCTATTTTGATGAGCAGAGGAATCACTCCTACTTCACTATTTCACGTGGAGGAGAAGCTTTGGATGAAGCTTCCTGGAAACTCTGGGACTCCTCCCCTGTGGGACCCACAGCAATTTCTGCAGATGTCAGATCTGGTAACAAGAGAAGTAGAGTGAGCTTGCCTCACCTTGGCCTAGTGAAGAATGTGCAGCAGAAATGTGTAAATAAAAATAATAGGTCCTCTCATCATAAATATTTAGATGCTTATTAAAAATTTCCTCAAGGAAGTGTTTTTTTTTCTCCTTTTCTTACAGACATTTCCAAAACTATAAAACATCTAGATATACTGCAGAATTTAAGAAACTTGTTACTGAATGTCAGGATAGCATTGACTATTCAGAAGTTTACAAAAGGCTAAAATTTTGGGTGAATCTCTCTTCAAGAAGCCAAACTTAGAAAACATTTATTTCAGAGTGTCATGATGTGTGTTATAAAAGGACTATTCTCTTCACAAAATGGAAACTACTGTAAGAGGGTACTGTAAGAGGAGGTTAAATTGCAATCTCCTTTATTAGCAGGGCTGTCAGATATTCCAGGGTAGAACTTGAACCCATGGGCTGTAGTTACAGGGACGTAGATTTAGTGAGAGTTTTAAGAAAACTGAAATGACCAGCACAGCTGCTCCTGGTTTGCAGCTCTATGACTCTCCTCAGAGACTCTGGGGAGGGTCATCCTGCTTTGTGGGTAACCTTAGTCACCTGGCTTGCAGCTCTAGGAGTTGCAGTTTCCATATTCAACATCAGGTATCTTATAACTTATGAAAACTTAACTTGCAACATAAATGTTGCATTTTTTGAGGCCCACCTCTAATTTTAGGATGTTCTTTTGCTGAGTAGATTTCCCCCCTAGAATCTAATGTATCAGAACAAGTTTTAGAGTCTTTAAAAGGGACTTTTTCACCTTAACTACCCAACAGTTCCAGATTATCTGAAAACAGAGCCATAAGCGCTGGGATATGGGGTGTCAGGAACTGTGGTACAGTGAGAACAGAGAGGCTGGAATGCAGTTCCTCTGCCAGGACCCAGCAGACTGTGCTGCTGGACATGTGGGAGATATGGCGAAACACAGAGGCCGCCTGGCCAGTTTTCACGATGACTTGGATAATGTTTTGCTGCTGTCAGCCAGGGATAGCTTCTTCAAATAGCTGCCTCTCCTCTGCATCTGTGCTTTTCTCCTCTGCTGAGCTCATCCTGTGGCCCTCTGCCACCTCCACTCCACACAGTCCACTTCTGCAGTGCCTTAGAGAGCCACACCCATTCATGCATCATATTCTATGGAGTGCCTGCTCTGGACCTGGTCGTGGGCTGGGTGCTGGGGATATGGTGATGAGCAAAAGAGATACAGTTCCTGCCTCCCAGAGCTTCAAGTCTAGTGGGCAAGACAAATAAATCACACGTGTATTTTGTTATTACAGATTGTACTTAAGTACTACCAAGGAAAATATGGGAGAGTTAAACAGAGAACTGATTGAGATGGGGGTGAGTGGGACCGGGCTCAGGCCATGTTTCACTGCAGATATGAGCTTGAGGCTGAGACCTAAAGGGTGAGGTGAGGGCCCTAAAGTGTAAAACAGACACATGTTTACTAAGTTAGATATATACACAGTGCTTTCATAGTTAATTTTGGCTCTGTATCCAACTTAAGACCTAAATACGCTCTCTGAGCTTTTCTTGGTCATTCTAGAAATATAGTGTTTTCTGTCTGGATTCCTGGTCCATACATCAGTTTTCCTCAGGGCTATCTCTATCATGGGTTTTGGTCTTAATTTCTCCTTACTAGACTGTCCTGTGTGAGTAGCCTGCTGGGCCAGTTTACCTCAACTGGTCTTTGAATTTTCTCACTTAACTGTTGTCCTCGGATTAGCCTGTCAGCTCGTCCTCTCTGAATCCACTCCCGTGCTCTACCAGTTAGAAGCTTCCATATGAGGCTCCACCCCTCATCCAATCCATCCACACAGTCTCAGGGTGAGTGCTGTTGTGACATCTGAAAATGTGTAAGAAGCACTGAGACAACAACAAACAAACACATAGATACAGAGAATAGATTGGTGGTTCCCAGAGGGGAAGGGGGTGGGGGGAGGGCGAAAGGGGTAAAGGGGCACATGTGTAGAGTGACCAATGGAAACTAGACTTTTGGTGGTGAACACGGTATCATCTATATAGAAGTATAAATATAATGATGTACACCTGAAATTTATATAATGTTATAAACCAATGTGACCTCATTAAAAATAAGTAAATAAATCATTGAGAAAGAGCATGGGCTTTGATGCCATTCAAATCTGAATTCATATTATGGCTATGATATTAGATGTCTGTCCCAGTTAGGTTATTTGATCTCTCCAAACCTCACCATCATTATCTGTAAAATAATGATTGTTGTGAGGATCAGAGATAATAATGTGCCAAGCGCCTGGTACATGGCTGGCATTCAATGAAAGCAGCCACTCCCTGGGTGAGCTAGGAGAGAAAAGAATGGCTTGCAGTAATGTTGGAACAATAATCAGTGGAGATTGGAGAAAGTATACACACACTTCCTTCACCTTCTGTGTGATTGTTACGTGCTCTGTTTTGTAGGCAGAAGACAAGGCAGATGTGTTGAATAAGGAACTCCTCTTGACCAAGCAGAGGCTGGTGGAGACTGAAGAAGAGAAGAGGAAGCAAGAGGAAGAGACTGCTCAGGTAAAAGGCATAAGTGGGCTTTTCTTTACACAGGGATATTGGTGTATGGAGTTGATTAACACTAGAAACAAGAAGTAAAATTAAATTTATTCTAAATCAAAAAACAGTACACGTGAGTAGCATCGAGTCTCGACATTTCTTTTGAAGGGTGTTAGAAGAGGAAGCAGCATTTCTACCCCTGAACAGCTTTTAGGAATTTGCCTTTACTGAGATGTCTAGCAAGAGTGTTAAGTTTTCTCTAAGTTTAGTAACTTGGAATTATGATCCAAGAGCTTTGACAAATCTGCAAATTTCGTGTTGTATCCCAAGATATTTGACTTCTCTGAAGTAGTTTATGAGGATTGTTAATCTGAAAGCCTACAGAGATCTCTGCTGGGACTTGCCTCACTCCGTCACGCTCAATGTTCCTGGCAGAGCTCTCAAACATTATCCCCTGGGGTAATAAAAAGAAACCCTTAAGGAATCAGCCTGGAAGTTAGCACCCTACTGTCTTTGTATGGATTGTGAGGGCAATCAGCTGGAAGACACCACCTTAGCAAAGGATCCCAGATAGGTGATAGGAGGGGCCTCTCGCCCAAGGCATCAGAGCTTCGGGCTTCCCTAAGGAAGAGCAGGCTGTTTCACCAATGTTCTCCATCTCTGTCAGTCCCAGCCCGTCATGATTAACTCATTTATTTTAATGAGTTTTATTCTGAGACATCAATAATACTAAATATAAAATAGAACACAAAGCATTTCAAAGACCTACATACATCCAAGCAACCAGAAAAAGTTACATAAAGTTACTAATGAAGGGATATATCGTTTAGCACCTTGCAGGATTTATAAAAAGTATTCCATTTTTTTTTTTTTTGAAAATGATGAAATGAGTCTTGGCAATTACTATGGACCAAGTTTCTTTTTTACGTACTCAAAATTTTTCAGGGGCTGATTACCTAGTTTGATCCAGGCCTTTTGATGGGTTTTGTTTTTTTCCTTTACCTCCTACCTTTTTGGGGCCCATTTCAGTACTTTAAGAATAAAGCTATTAGCAAATGAATTTAATCCATGTTTCTTCCCTCCCCGTGTGTGTGTGTGTGTGTATCCCATTTTAATCATTGTGGTACCCTTGTGAGATCAGGATTGTTCTCCTCATTTGTCAGATGAGGAAACTGTGGCTTAGAGAGATTGAATGACACTTGCTCAAAGCCTCTTGGCTCTAAGTCTGTCCTGAAGGCAGTGGGGCCTTATCACAGAAGGGGTGAAGGATCTGGTTTATGTCCTTAACTTGTGTAAGATAGAGAATAGACTAATATAAACAACTAAGTTTGAATGAGTGTAACCTATAAATTGCTTTTAGAATTTTAGAATTTAGCAAATATGAAGAAATTTAGAAATCTTCTAAAGAGAAGTCCAATTATAAATTGCAATAATTTGTGAATCTGCAAGTACAGAGTATATCCCATTCATAATTTGGGATGCTGCAATGCAGAATTCGTCTATTTTTTCTGATTAAGTACTTAAAGATTAACCAGAATGGTTTTTTGTTTGTTTGTTTGGTCAACAACTTGGAAGAATTGAATCCTTTCCTTTTTATCTGGTGGCACTGAGCTTTTTCATTGCCTCACCCTCCCCTCTACCTAGAGTTCTAGAGCTGCTGGGCTACAGAAATTACTGTGGTGTTAAGTTTAGCACTCACAATTTAGTATTTCTGGGACTGTAACAAGTACCTGCATTATGTGTCACTTTAGCTTCTTCTAAATGGTTTCTTTAGTCCCTGAATCGCCTGCCTCAAGAGCTCTTATCTTCCTCCATCCTTTTCTGACTCCAGTCCCAAAAGCCCCTTGTTCCTTTCTTCAGAGAGGCAACAGCAGTGACAGTAGGGGACTATGAAGAGGAAGGCCAGAATGTTTTTTCAGTAATTTATTTTATAGCATGGAGAGTACATGTAGTGTTGCCTGGGTGTTTTGTTTTAGACTCTAATAAGGATAAAGATAGCTTCTGAATGGACGCTTATTTAACAAAATATTTATCAAGTAAGTCATAAGCATAAGCAGTTTATAATAGAATTGCTCATATGGGGCCGGCCCCGTGGCTTAGGGGTTAGGTGCGTGCGCTCCGCTGCTGGCGGCCCGGGTTCAGATCCCGGGCACACACCGACGCACCGCTTCTCCCGTCGTGCTGGGTCCGCGTCCCACATACGGCAACTGGAAGGATGTGCAGCTATGACGTACAACTATCTACTGGGGCTTTGGGGGCAAAATAAATAAATAAATAAAATTATAGAATTGCTCATATGTCTTATACATTACATGAAAGAAAGTAAGATTTTTGTATCTCTGGAGATGATTAGGTTTTCCAAATGATCAAGTTGCAACTTCAGTGAGGAAAATTTATGTAGTTATAGTTGTTAATGTTGTCATTGACTGTGAATCATGCAGACTTGAATATAGATGTTTGTGAAACTTATTAAGATTTTGACTGAGTCTTGATGTTTCTCATTTTCCCTCTTTCTAGCTGAAAGAAGTCTTCAGGAAACAGCTAGAGAAGGCCGAATATGAAATAAAGAAGACTACAGCTATCATTGCTGAGTATAAACAGGTAGGGTGCCACTGTGGTTTTTGTTGCTATAAAAGTAATTATTTTTGTTGTTTTCCTTTGGGGAAAAGATATTTTTGTTTTTAGAGTTTCCAGAATAATGACTGCATTGCATTCATTAAATTTGGTGGCTTGCTTTCTCATCTGAAATAGACAATGGTTGGGCGTGCTTGCTGATAACATGGAAGGTTTAATTGAGCAAAACAATCTGTTGGTTGTTCACAATGTTTGGTAGTTTTAGAGAAACAGGAATCCTCATTATTACCATTGGGATCCTGTCTCTGCCCTTCTCAGAAGCTGGTTTCCAGTAGATTCCACTAGTAACATTTGCCTCTTTGCCGAGAACTAAAGTTTAGTGACTGTATTAAATAGCAGTAGCTGGGAGATCAGTGTGTCCTTTGCTGTCAGAGTACAGAATGTGGGAGCTCTTTTTCCCGCATGGCCGTGTAGCCTTACCCAACGCACTCCAGTGCTAGCAGGAAACCTCCTTTTGTGAACCTGAAAATAATCTTTTAATCTGTTTCTGGCCTCATCACCAGAGTGGTCCCAGAAAACCCTCATTCCCAGTCCAGTAGTATCTTCCTGTCCCTGCTGGTCATGCTGGGTCATGGCAAGGACTCCTCTCATTGCTGAGTGACCCTGAATGGTCTGTTCAAGTTCCAGTTTTCCAGAATTAATTAAGGCACTGTATGCCACCTACTTATCCAAGAATTTCCCTGGGGTCTCCTGCTTCATAGAGTAGTTTGAAGTCTGATGCTTGCTTTTCTTTTTAAATGTGTTTTTCTGCTTGTAAATGAAATTTATGTTCCTTGTGGAAAATTAGGAAAGTGCAGAAGAACACAAAGAAAACAAACCTCCCTTAATCTTGCCGACTAGAAATAATCACTGTAATATACTGCATTGTTGCTATATAAATGAAAACATCAATTAAATTGTTCATGCTTTTTTTGGAACTAGTTCACTTGAACATCTATCTATTAGGATTCCTCCCCTTCATGGAAGATTTATTTAGAAATAAGGCTTCAGAGCTGTCTTACTCTCTTTTATGGTAATCAACATATGTTTATTTAATGCCTGCTCCATGTGAGGCTTGATACTTTGGAGGAATCAAAGACAATTAATTCAATTTCTCGCCTCTAGAAGCTGATCTTGTAATGGGGAGATAATACCTGTGTATAAATAAGAGGAAAGGGAACTTATTACATATGGGAAATGAGGAAACCCTTCCTGGAGAAGGGGTGATTTGAGCTTGCTTCATAGGCTAGGTGAGATTTGGGTATGTGGAGATGGAGAAGGAGAGGATGGAAAGAGGGAACAGCATGTGCAAAGGGATGGAGGTAGATTAGTGAACAGAAATAGTTTTGTTTGGCAAGAGTTTCGAGTACAGGGCCGGCCCCGTGGCTTAGCGGTTAAGTGCGCGCGCTCCGCTACTGGCGGCCCGGGTTCGGATCCCGGGTGTACACTGACGCACCGCTTCTCCAGCCATGCTGAGGCTGCGTCCCACATACAGCAACTAGAAGGATGTGCAGCTATGACATATAACTATCTACTGGGGCTTTGGGGGAAAAAAATAAATAAAATTTAAAAAATAAAAAAAATAAAAAAAAAGAGTTTCGAGTACAGAAGAGAAGCAAAGGTGAGTTGGGGCCCTGTTCAAGAAGGTCTTCAGGGAGAGGCTGAGGAGTTTGGGTCTTATGCTGTTTGTAGTGGGGATGTTTGAGCAGGAAAGTGCCATGATCAGGGACATATCGTTGGTTCTACCCTGTCCCAGTGAGAAATGTGGAACCAAGTGGAGAGATCCACAGGCAAAGACACAGACCGGTAAGAGGCTAACAGCAAAGTCCAGGTGAGAAAAAAGAGGGCCCTGAACTAAAATAAGTAGTAATGAAAATGGAGAAGAGAGAGACACAAAAGACAGTCATGTTTCGCTAGACAAGGGAAAACACTGCAAGTGATCCTGAGATTTTGCATTTGGGTACCTAGGAGAAGGGATGGTTAGACATTAACCAATACAAGGAACATTCAAGACCATGTGCTCTGGAACTTACCATCACTGCAAATGCATTTTTTTTTCATCACCGCATTAGGCCATGGGAGGCTCCTATGTGTAGTGCTCTTCAAATCCTTGGGACTATTCTTGAATATCATCTGGCAAGCACTTCAAGTAACGTAAAAGGCAACAGACCCATGTGTTCAAAGATAATTAGGTCATAAAACATAATCTAAATGCATTGTGTAATTGGAATTGGCTATTATTGGCTATATTTCAGAATGTTTTGGTTTATTTAAAAGGGTATGTGGTTTGCCAAAATTACTAGAGAGATCGCTTCTTTTTAACATCAGTCAGTACAGTCCTATTCATTGTTTCCAGGCTTCGATCTGGAGGTATTGGAGGCTGAACTCAACAAGCAGGCCCTGGTCTCTAGGACTGTTTTGGAGTAGACTGGGATTTTTTAAATATTGTTTTGGTAATAGAGGTAGATGTTTTATGTTTTTTGTACTAATTACGCTTTAAAATTTGACATCCTCTAACTTTTTAATTCAATTTTTCAAAAATAAAAGATTATTTCACTCAAGTTCAACAAGAGTTGAACTTTCCAATTTTTTTTAAAATAATTTTTTGGGGGCTTTGAAAGCACTTATTTCTACCTGTTCATAGTACTTGTTAGCATTTTATTTCAGAATCAATAATAATGAGATTTTATTTAATGAGCACTTACTATCAGCCAGATGCTATATCGAACCCTTTACATACATTTTTTTCCATCAATTATCACAGCACAGCACTTCTCAGTTGTGAGGAAACTGAGGCTTGGAAAGGTTGGTGAATTTGCCCAAGGACACAATGCCAGAAAGTAGTCAAGTTCGACTTCCAGGCTTTTCATTTGGTTTCATACCAAACCGCTTGATAAGAGTTTTCATCTTTATTATTTTCTGGTCATTTTAACTTTTCTTTTATTCACTCTGCCACTTCCTAAGGAAACTTTTGTAATTGAAGACGGAGACGCTTTCTGTGGCTGTAGACAGACGATGTTTCTGGTTCAGAATTCTTTTCATCAGATTCCCAGCCTAGTCCCTCGCACAAAATAGATACTCAGCAAAGATTCTATAGATCGATTCCAAGGTGAGGACAGAAATTCACTGGAACCTGTTACGAAGGCTAGTGACAGAAAGAAATCAAATCTACCCCATGTGTTTTTTCTACTAATTAAAATAGAGATATGCTTTACACATGGAATACCCTCAGGCTTTCTGCTGCTCGTTGGAGAAATGACTGGCCTACTCAGTGCTACTCATTTGCAAAATTTCTTCTAGCATCAGAGATACTAGAGTGATATGTGAGTCGATAAACAGTATGTGCACATGCTGTAAGAGTCGTTCTATTTTCTAGTAAAGAAACTCTTTTCTGTCCCTCAGATCTGTTCCCAGCTAAGTACCAGACTGGAGAAACAGCAAGCAGCCAGCAAGGAGGAGCTGGAAGTGGTAAAGGTGAGGAAGAGTGAAATAGCTCTGTGATCTAGTTTCTTCCAAATTCACATAGTCGTGAGTGAGTGCCTGCTGGGAAGACCCCAATACGTGAGGATGCCCCACAGGCAGGATGGCTTGTAGACATCACACCCCCACCCACCCCGCCCCACTTGTTCTGAAGGATCTGGGAATTATGGAGAATGGTATCTCTCTCCTGACTGGGGTGTGACCCCCTCCCCTGCCAGCTGAAAGATTATGTTCCCATGAATCTTATGGGCTGTCTGAGGCAGGTAACAGAGAAGGAGGGAAGATTTCAGCATTGTCGCAAGCGGAGCCTGAGCCTTCTTGAAAAATGGAAGCTGGGAGCCATTAGCAGCCTGCGTCTTGACTCTGCTGGACTGATGTGGCTTCGTGTGCAAGCCAGTGGGATCATCCCGCTGCTCTCTTAAATAGTCAACACCGTGGGCAGTATAGAACTTGGCTGGAAAACGTGCATTGGGTAACTGATTCTTCTGCAAAAATTTTAGAGGTTTGTTTTTAAAGAAACTCTGGAGCATTTATTTATATGCTGCCCCCTGGTGGTAAAACTCCTCATGTTGATTATCTATTTGAAAAAAGCGATTGCATATTCTATAGAAACAACAGTAAACCAAATGGATTGGTATTCTTAAGAAGCAGTGTTGGCACAGCTAACTCTTGGGACCGATATTACAGAAAACTAACATAATTCTATTTAAATATATTCAGGTTTAACATTAGTAAATAAATGCATCCTAGGCACTTGAGCATATAATTGAACAAGTTGGACAAGTTATTTAACCTAAGCTTTATTTTGTATTGTGTAAAATACAGATAACAGATCCTGTCTCATAAGGTAATTTTGAAGATTAAATAAGATAATGTATGTAAAGCGCTTAGTTTAATACTTGGCACACAATAAATATGTATTTTTATAAATTATAATCTGAAAATCTGAGACATGAGAACTGAAAATATGAACCTTGTTCTGACTTTTATTCCAAAAGTGTTTTTTTTCTTATTTCATGTTATAAAACATCAGTCTGAGATCATTAGTGAGTATAGAGTTGGTGGTCTCCCTCCCCAGACCTGCTACAGTTGGGGTTCTTATCTTCCCTTTCTGGTCTGCCTTGGCCCCTCTTCCTACTCAGCCTTTATCATTCTTCATACATTCGAGGCACACTGACCACGACTCAGCTGATGTAGTGTCTTGGCATAAAAGTGTTAAGTGTCCTGAACTAAAATCTTTGTGGAAATAAAAATGAAACAAGGATTTATATTGATCACTCAATAAAGGTTTTATTGAGCATCTATTACGTGCATAGCTATTAAACTTCTGTTTTGTATAGATATTATACATGACAAAGAGCCTATAATTTTCCTACAGGAACAAGTTATATACATATGCACATGAAACGTTTAGGAAATAGTTCAAAGGCATATGAGTGAGTGCTAAGTTAGATGACAGACAATCAAAGTTGTAAAGAAAGGAAAATCATAAGAACTACAGACCAAGGATGACTTTAGACCTGGTTGGACTAAAGCAGGATGGGTAGAATTCAGTTAGAAGGATTTAAAAAGGACATTCTGGAAGAAACACTGTGAATGAAGACCCAGAAATAGGAATGAGATCTCAGTGTCTCATTAAGGAGACTGATGTGATTAGAGTGTGCAATAGGAATAGAGGAAAATATTGGGTAAGTAGGTGGGGTTACCTAGTGAAAGGCCATGACGTTCAGAAAGAGGAACTGGAACTTTTTTAACCAGAATAAAGAACAACTCACACTTATTAAACACTTACTGTGTGTGCTGTTCCAAGGCTTTCCGTGTATTATCCCATTAACCCTCACAACAACCTGAGAAGGTAGATACTATTATATCCTCTTTTTATTGACTTATTGTGTCTTCTTTTTATTGATAATGATCACCAAAATAGCTAATTCATTTCCTCAAGGTCACATAGCTGATAAGCAGTAGTGCTGGGATTTGAACCCAGAGAATCAGACTCAACAGTCCATACCCTTAACCATTACACCATTACACACACTATTATACCATATACCACACTCCTCTTTCTGCAGTGCTACTTCCTCTTCATCTCTTGTTTAGTATGATGCAGTAGCTTCCAATAACAACCTTCCTCTATCAACATCCCCCGTCTAGTTAATCCTCTACACTGTAATCAGAATGAGCATCCCCAAATATAAAATTTGACTATATCACTCTGTGTATCAGTTTAGAATTAGATTGGCCACATATAGGAAACCCAAAATAACATTGGCTTAAACACAAAAGATGTCAATTATCTCATGTAAAAGAAGTCTAGGACTAGAAAGATCCTTGGTTTCGTCAGTGATCCAAGCTCATCAGTTATTAGTGACCCATATCCTCGGCATGGGCATCCATTCTCAAGGACACCTAAAAGTCAAACCTGTCAATTGGAGTTTCCACCATCACACCCACATTCCGTGGTAGAGTTTTAGGTCAGAAGGAGATGCAGGGATACAAGGGCCCACCTCCATCTGGGTGAGCTCTCTCTAAGTAGCCTTCTTAAGTTCCACACCACCTTTCTGCTTACATATCAGAACTTAATTTCATGACTACACCTAGCATCAAGGGCATCTGGGAAATGATGCCTTTTAACTGGGCATATTTTCAGCCCAAATGGGATTCTGTTACTTAGGAAGAGGAGAGATGGATGTTAGGTGGGAATCGACCACACCTTAGTACTGCAGCATGTCTGCCAGACTGCGGCTTCAGAGGCTCATTGCTCTATCTCCAACATGTGGCACAGGATTTGATGAAGTGAATGAATGAATTTTCTATAGGATAAAATCAGGATTCGATAGCATTATACTTAAGGAACTTTACAATGTGGCCATGGAGAACTCTTCTCACTTCAAACCCCTCACTGTTGCCTCACTTACTCTCTGCTTAAGCTATCTCAAACTCCCCGCAGTTCTCCCATGGCGCAGCATCTTTGCACACGGTGTTCTCTCTGCTGAGAGGTCCTCCTCCCTCTTGTGAAATTAATCTATTCCTTCATATGGTTCAGCCTAATAAAACTGCTTACCCAGCTTGGTCAACTTTTAATCATTTAAGACCCAGATCAAAAGCTACCACTTGAACCTTTTATTTAGTCAGCAATAACTATATAACAAATACTTGCTGTGTGCCTGTTTTGTGCCAGTACTGGGCTAATTATTATTATAGGTTCTTAAGAGAGTTATCTTATAAGATATCTTTTAAGAATTATACTCAGGCAGGAATCTGAAAAGTGTATTATGGATGGGAAGAAATCAGTGGGGACTGAGAAGGTGAATTTTAGGGATTCAGGCATGGGATAGTGAGAGCTTGGACATGTCAGGGGAAGAATTGAATGAGCAGCTGAATATGGAATGAAGGAGAAGCTAATGAAAAGATGACACCAAAGGCTTCAGGCCTAAATGGTAGAGATAAGATTAAGGTTAATAATTAAGAATAATGGTAGCACAAATTTCTAGGACAGATTTCAGAGAGATGCTATCATACTTTCTATTTCCAGGGTCTCTCTGGAGAAACTTTTAAGAAAAAGGAGCACCTGTCTTGGATAGTTGGGTTTTGTGCTGACTATAACCATTTTGGTTGCAGCACAAGAAAAATAATTACCTTCAGAAATGGGCCTGCATTTGATGACAACAAGCAGCGTCTAAAACATCATGTCATATTGTTTCAGGAAGTGATTTATGCTGTGCACTACAGTTTGATGTTGGTTGTCCCTGTTGGATATTTCAGGGTAAAATGATGGCATGTAAGCACTGCAGTGACATTTTCAGCAAGGAGGGCGCTTTGAAACCAGCAGCCATAAACACAGAGGAGCAGGGCGTTGAATCAGATGATGAGAAGGACTCACTGAAGAAGCAGCTGAGGGAAATGGAGCTGGAACTGGCACAAACCAAACTGCAGCTGGTGGAGGCCAAGTGCAAAATCCAGGTGAGTGATTCCATAAAAGAGCGACAAGAAAAAATAAACAGTTCGTGGTCTAGGATATCCTAGTACTTTAGAATATACCTGTCAAGCTCAGAATCCTAACATGTTACTTTATATGAGAAATACATTTTCTGCCCACTAATGTGTCCTACATAGTTGCATTTTGTGTCAGTATTTTTAAACACTGATATAAACAAACACATAGTTTGAAATGAAATTTTAATAATTAAAATTATATCTTGTGAGAACTTAAGCCTATGCGTTTTTAGTGTACCCTGAGATTTTTTGCCGAGGTCCTTTCTCCTTGAACTTAGTCACTGTGGCAGCTGATCCTGAAAATGGAGGCCAACCCCTCCCACCCCCAGTCCTGCCCCCAACATTTGAACACTGGCTGACATACATTCCTTCCTTTGGACCTTCTTTTCATCTTTACCTGATTTTGCCAAATCCCTTTCCATATTGGAGGATAACATAATTAGGAAAACAGCCCTGGCTTCAGATGGACTGTCCCCATTTCCTTTCCACCAGTAATCCCTACCCACCACAGTCTCCTGCCACGGCTCCAGCCTGCGCTGCAGCAGTGATCCGTAACTGTTTCTGCACTGGACCTCGTGGTCCTCAGGGAGAAGCCCAAGGTTTGGAACTAGACCTCATTCATGCTTACACTATCAGTCAAAACTCAATCCATCCAGGGGCCGGCCCAGTAGCACGCGCTCTGCTTCGGCAGCCTGAGGTTCACTGGTTCCGATCCCAGGCGCAGACCTACGCAGCACTTATCAAGCCATGCTGTGGCAGGCATCCCACATATAAAGCAGAGGAAGATGGGCACAGATGTTAGCCCAGGGCCAGTCTTCCTCAGCAAAAAGAGGAGGATTGGCAACAGATGTTAGCTCAGGGTTAATCTTCCTCACACACTCACACAAAAAAGAAACTCAATCCTTATGTCTATTGTGGTTTTAAACATGTTATCTCAGATTGTAACCTAAACCTAATTTGGACCTAAACTGCAGGGAAGAAAAAAAGATAAAATGAGGTTTAGTTTCACTGTTCAGAAAAAGCACAGATCCTGGTTTTAAGTGGTAACTCTTTTAGCTCTAAACTTTTTTCTTGCATTAAGAAGCCAGTTAAATCTCTCCTGGGTTTTGTGGGAGGAAGATTATGGCTATATAGACCTGGGGATTCCGAAAAGCTATACTCTGATTTTTTTGGCAGAGAGAAAACATTTACATAACTCCGATGATTTCTCTCTTTAATTAGGAACTTGAACATCAGAGAGGAGCCCTTATGAATGAAATCCAAGCTGCAAAAAACTCTTGGTTTAGCAAAACCCTGAACTCTATCAAAACGGCCACGGGCACTCAGCCACTGCAGCTGCCACAGGCCACCCAGCCACCCAAGGAGAGCACATAGTTCCAGCCTCACCCGAGCACAAGAGCACAAGGATCAAAGCGCTGGGAAGCCCAGGAGGATTCTTCCTGGTGGTCCCTTTGAAGGAAAGTAAAGGAGGCCAGAAAGCAAGCCAGAATCTTTCAGTAGCTCTCTACTCTTTCTTCCATGACACTTTTCAAAGGGACGTTATTGAAACTGCTCTGATGTATGTTGAATACCTGTTTTTGAGCTTCTTCATGGAAGGCCATGTTCAGATCCATCATAGTATTACACATTATTTTATATGCCTGATGTTTAGTTGGAAATAAGTAATTCAGAACTAAAAGCTTTTTATTCAGAAGTAATTATTCATAATTATTTTTATCCTACATAAAAATGGAGATGTCTTTTATTCCAAGGTTGAAATGATAGGAGGATATCTGTGACAGCAAAAAAAAAAAAATTAAAAAGATAGGATTGAATCCTAAACCTCTTAACTTTTCAGGATTTATTCAGATGAAGCACACTGTGGGGCTGGTCTCAACCACTGTCAGGTTTCCTCCTGAACATGGTTCCCTAGATAGCGATAACCTGTCCAAAGGAAAGAACAGACCTGGGATTGAACAGGCCCCAAGAGAGTTGGTTCATTTTCATTTTGTGTTGGGTACTTCTGGAAATGAAGTGCCAAGAACCATGGAATAAGATAGGCTATCGAGAATATACACTAGATAAAAGAAACTGAGATTCCGATAAACACAGGATAAAATAAATCATTTTAGTCCTGGTATTCTAACAGGTCCTTTTAAGAACTCCACACAGGAATTGCCAGTTCCTCAGTATGAACACAGTTGTGACTCCTGGCAAACATAAAGTCAGAAGTGGATATTGCGAGTTGCAGCCTTAGGGAACTTTCACCAGAGAAGCCTAGAAAGGCCCAGGTTCAGCCATTGTCTTAGAATGGAATCCAGAACCAGGGACAGTGTATTTCATTTAATGTTGACATATACTTGCTAAAGAAACACTAATATCCTGTAACTTTGTTAAAGTTATGAAATGGGAAACAGACGTCAGCTTCACATCATCACAGTTTAATGTTAGGCAACTTTTCCTGATTTCTATAGCTCCCTAAAAATGTGCCCTTTGTACCCCTAGATGAAGAGATGCAAATGCATTTGTAACATTTTTGATTGAATATAAAACCTTTATAGAAATACTTATCTCATGGAAAGGTAAAGCTATTGTTTAAAAGTTGATGGAAATATTTTTTTCAATTATATTTAACATATCTATATAAACAGTACTTGCAGAAAATCCTTTGGTAAGGGCAAGACTGATTTTCCCATTTTCTAACCTATTTTGGAGGCCTGTGGTCCTTTTATGCCACCAAACTACTGTCAGCTATGTACAATAACATTCGTTGATACTCATCCTTGGCTTCATTGTGGAACATATTCTTTGCAAAGGATCTTAAACTCTGTAGTGCCAGAGTGTTCTCATCTGTGCCATATGTTGCAATTAAAAGTGACACACTGTTGGAAGTAAAAATCAAATAAGAGCCATCTCAGCTCCAGGAGCATGCACTACAAGTTGCTCATGGTGGATCCTTTCCTCTAAAATGATTAATATTTCCTAAAATGAGAAGTCCCCTTCATCAGTGTTTACATCATCTATAACCCATAAAACTGATAGGGTTGTTTGTTATCCTTTGTTACACTCATCAAATAATACTTTTCTTACATAATTCTTTATTATTTTTTTTTTTTTGTCCTGACATCTTTCATCATAACAGTCATTTCCTTTGACCAAAAAGGAAAATAACCCAGCATTCCAAGTGTCTATGTTGACTTGAACATTCCCTCCATGGTAGTTTAGAAAAACTAATCTTTTTTTTTTTCTGTAAAATATAATCGCTAGAAAATTGCATCTTGGTACTTGTTTCTAGAAATCATTTAGTATAATTTGTTAGCTTTACTGGTACTTTATGCTTTGATTCCAAGAAGCCTTGTACAAGTTGCCTTATCAAATGGCCAGCTAAATTAAAGATGTTCTTTTGTGTTTTGTGAATCTCATAGTTCTGTACAGAGCTCTTTTTAACTTTCAAAAATCAGCACATTCCACAGAATGCCTAAGTTGCATAATTTTCCATAAATGGTAGTTGAGGGAGAAATAGAATGGCTCTCAGCTCAGTCCTTACCTGTATACCTGGCTCAATTTCATAGCCTCTTACATTTTTTTTCTTTAAACAAAATCACCAGGTACATACATTCCAAATATTTAATAAATATGTCTTCTGCATTTTCTTTTAATTCTCAAAAGATTATAATGGCAATCTATAGATTTTTTTTTTTCTTCTCCAGTTCCATATCATTGTTGGGTGTGTGTATTGGTACCATAAATCTAAACTGTCCCTCACTGTAATGCCTTTGGGTCAGTAGCAATAGTAAAAGATAGAAAGGAAATTCAAAACTTGGTATATGATATGATTATTTATACAATATGTTATAAGAGCTCTATCCCAAACCACATGTCCTTCACCGTGTGTTTTGAAAATTCGTGCATCCCAGCATTAACTGCTAGTTTTAATTTCACTTATTGCGAAATGTATTTGAGAACTGCTTTTTCTCTTGATTTATTTTAGAAAGAGATCAACAAGCCCAAATATCCAGGAAATTTTCAAATATTCTACAGTGTTTTCCATCTTTTCCTAGGATATGTTGTATAAAACATTCCTCCAAAAATCCAACATTTGCAACATTCTGAAAAGGGATGATTTCTCTTTTCATTAAATTCTGCAGAATAAATTAAGGGAATGAAATTCAATTTGATAATTCAGTTCATTAGCTTTTATATCTTGAGAATCTTGTTTAACACGTTCTTTAAAGCTGAAAGAAACCAGGCTGAATTTTGCAGTGCATATGTTTGCTAGCTTCCCACATCCTGAGCCATGACAATTTGGTTATATTTAGTTACATATCATTTAATGCAAAGAATTCTCAGTTACCTAATGTTCTGTGTATGAATGCCTATCAGAAACACTAACAGGAATGTCACATAGGCCTATGGCCTATCTTTCCGTACAACCAATCTCTTTCTTCGCCTCTCCCAGCTATTAAGTTAGTAATTTTCATGGCTTTCTTAAATTTCCATAGTAAAGTAGAAAACCAATCTTTGCACTGATGTTGGGAAGTTTAATAGCATTTATCTTGTATCTTTTTTTTTCAAATTTTTCATTCTTTTATACTATGTATTAATATTTGTTTTTCTCAAACCCCTACTCCATTTTCCTAAAATATTTTCCAGTTAACTAGTGGCTTCATTTCCTAGCAAAAGTGAGAAAAACAAGAGAATACACAGTTTAGGGCACAAGAGATGAGTCAGATTCTTAAAGGAGTTGATTAGTTACTGAGGATGAGAATCACATATGTAACTAATGTAAGGGATTGAGTTTTCTTTTTCTTTAGCTGAAATCAGTCTACTCTTCTGCTAAAGTTTTTGTCTGATTTCAGGACCCCTTTAAGGGAAAGGAACTTTTTAAAAAAATTAAATATCTTGTTTGTTTTCTCTCTTTGGGAAAGAACACTTTGAATTACTTAGCAAGATGACTCTATTGTATAACTTAGTCTTAAAAAAAAACACACTATAAAATAGCCCTGATTTTTTTGCTTCAATTTCAAGTAAAAGAGAGAATGGAAAAACTCTGTTGTTTGATTTGAACACTATTGGGTGTGTGTGTGTGTGTGTGTGTGTGTGTGTGTGTGTGATTGATAGACTTTTATACAGAGGATCCTTGCCTCTTTTGTATACCCAGGTACCATGCAACTGAATACACACACAGCGATCATATGCAGAAGGCCAGACAACAGCATGGTGGCCTGTTTCCAACTACCAGATATAAAACTCTCTTTCCTCTAGTTGCCATGCTTATGATCACATTGAATTAGAACTGCTCCAAAACATCCTTCCTCTCTCACAGTGGCTTCCATACAATAGATGCAAAGCCCTTTACCTTAGGAATTTCCTTATCTTTCAAAAGTTACCCAAATGAATCCTTTAAGTGTGGGCTGCACCTCAATAGGAGATGACGATCTTGAGTTGTAATGAGAAAAGTGGATGTTTACGAGTAGCTTAGTGACTACAGTCAGCTGTTAGGTGGTGCCTTCTCAGCTTCCGTCTAAAAGACTACCTGTCAAGGTTATCTCCAAATGAGTTTGCTACCCGCTATAAAAACATCTTCATCAACATGTCCCATTCTCCCACCTCCATCCCTGGTTCAGCATTAGTGGTACTTTGAAAACTTTAATCTAAGAAAAAAGAATCATTGAGTAGAACATTTTAGGACATTTTAGGTTACTTTCCTTTTGCATTGGCAATAAGTTAACATGTAAAATCTTTTCCATTAAAATGTAACTTTTAATAACTATATATTATATATGGAATAAACTATAGGAAACTGAATTATAAGGATATAAATGCATCAAGACTCTGGTGTCATGAAAGCACAAGAATAAAGCTGGAGATGGTCCCAGAATCCAAGATGTCCCAATAGCCTTTTGTATCAGTTTCTCTATTTTTGGTATTTTGCATAATGTATGGATCCTTAGTTCAAATGAGGGAAAAAGTTTCTCAGTCAGCCCCACTTCCTTTTCTTCAACTCCTACCTTTCCCTGCCTGAGGAGGTAGTAGAAATTCTGTGCCACCTATTTTTATGAATTCTATGATTTTGTCCACAGCCTCTCTAATGAAAACAGGTTCTAGAATAAAGGAGTTGATTAGCCCAAACTTCGCTAATTGACTACAAAAGAAACAGCAGCATCTCTCCTCTATAAACATTGACCAATTAGATGTTTTCATAATTCCATGTATTATGTATAGTACACTCTGTAAATGTAAATGTAATGCTTGTTAAGAAAAGTGCAATTTATTGTACATTGTCCCAACAAATGTTTACTTTTATAATTGGTATGAACTTGAATTGAATTAGTATCTTGTTTTCATGTGTGAATGAAGCCTTGTGAAATAAACAAATACAACCAAGAAGGTAACAAGGTGGCTGTTTTTGTGAGCCAGTGATGTTTTCAGTGCTTTGTGTTGCCCTTTTGAAAGGCCCCATTAAGCAGTAATAAACATTTGTTCTGAAGTCCATATATGTCTCTCTGATTTTTTTCTAGTTGATTTTATTCTGAATCATCTGAGCCCAGTGTTTATGTAACACTTCTTATCTGATACTAGACTCTAGTCAACTTGGAAAGAAAAAAATAGACAGGTGTTTGCTCCAGGCTATTCCCTGCAAAATGATACCCTGTACATCAGCACTGGAAAGTGCACTAGTTGCCTCTCGACAGAGATTCCCTGGTTGCAAGTAACAGAAACTCTCTCAAGCTAGCTTAATAATAATAAGGCAATTAATTAAAAGGAAATAGGGATATTTATCTCACAGATACTAACGACCAAACACTTGTTCCTGAAGAGGCACTGGACAGGGGACTGGAATGCCATCAGGAGCCCAAGCAACTCTTCTCTTAATTGCTCGTCTGCTTGTCTGGCCAGGTGATGCTTATCTGCTGCTGCTTCTCTCTCTCAAAACAAGTTTTCCCTGCTTCTGAGTGTACAACTTCCAAGTTTACGTATCCTCTCTAAAAGTGATCAGCAGAGATGGACTAGCATCTCAGGGGCCCAATTCCAAAACCTTGCACAAATCTGATTGGCTAATCCTGCATTAGGTGTCTGCTGCTAGTCTTTCAGGGTACAGCACAGTGACAGCATAGAATCAGACAGCACTCCAGAGGCTTCATGGAGCCGGAGGCAGGGCACAGAGAATCCTGATTCACATTTTGTTCTAATTTCCATTTTCTGAGAGTGAATGAAACCTAAGTAAGAGCTAAGAGATTAGTCAGCTCCTCTTAGAATTCAGCATATATTTAAAAAATATTAATCAGATATTCTAAAATTACAGTTGGTGGCCCAAACCCTGACCACAGACAGCTTGTTTTGGCCCATGTGATATTCTAAAGGAGAAATTTTATGTAAAAAGTAAAGGAGTCAAATTATTCAGAAAATATCTACTGAATTTGGCAGTTATGAGGTCATGAGTGGTCTTGACATGAACAGGAAGTGGAACTCACTGCTCACTATTGATTCAAGGTCCTACACTTAGTGAAGTTACATGGTAACCTCCAGATGTTGGTACAGGAGGGATGCAGATTTCTACTTTCCAGTGGAAGAGGTAACTCCAGAGGTCATATGTAGTTTATTACCCTGTAGGACATTAACCAGTTTGTATCTAACTTCACAACCTTACACTAACATTCCATTGTTAAATTGTCTGTAAGTACCCAGCTTTGCAAAGGCACTTTGATAACAGTTTTAACATCTTATTGGTTCCCTCGTTAACTAATGAGGCGAATACAACGTTTGGCTTGGTCTTGGGTGGTAGCAGGGGAGCTTGTGAGAAGTGGTTTGATTTCTAGACATATTTTGAAGGTAAAGCCAGCAAGACTTGCTATACGATGGGAGGTAGGACCTGAGACTGAGACTTATGACTCCTTGGCATGAGCAGTTAACGAGCACGAGCTGACTAGGCACAGAGCTGGAGAAGAATTGGAGGAACTGATTTGGGGTGCGAGGATGAAAAATTGGGAGGAGGAGTTTTTTTTGTTTTTTAGACAAGCTGAATTTCCTCATTCTACATCCAAGCAGAAGCCAAGTCTGGAGCTCAGAAGCATAGTGGAGCTGAAGATATAGATTCAGGAGTCACTGGATAATAAACAGTATTTCATATCTCATGACTTTAGGATATGTGGGGGGAGGAGTTGCCCCAGGTGCATAATCAAGCAAATTTCAAAATCACTGCATTAGGTCAAGCTTTCACACAGTGCAATGGGATATTTGTTCCTATTAAGTACCTAAATAATTCCAAGCTTTCCGGTGGACATTTTTTAAAAAACTGACATATAATATACAATAAAAGCACAGATCTTAGGAGTTCATTCTATGAATTTTGACAACTGTATGTGTGTGTAACATTTCTATCATCTCGGGAAAATTCCCTCCTGGGCCTACTTAAATAACTTGTAGTTAAGCATAACATACAAAAGGAACTACACAAATGTAAGTTTACAGCACAATGAAATTTCTACAAAGTGAACACACCTGTAACCAGCATCCAACTCAAGAAACAGAACATTATCTGAACCTCAAAAGCTCCCTCGCGGCTCCTTTCTATCATGGTCCTCCCCACCCCAGGAAGGACTATCCTGATTTTTAACACTCTAGGCTAGTTTTACTGTTTTTAGACTTCATTTAAATGGAACCAAACGATATGTACTTTTCTATGTCTGGCTTCTTTCCTTGAACGTCATGTTTGTGAGATTCAGGCACGTTGTGTGTGGCTGTAATTTGACTATTTTCGTACTGTACTTCTGATTCCTCTTTACTACGATAACGGTCAGTCTGCATTTTCCTAGTAGCCTTTTTCCTTCTCTGACTTGCTGATCCTACTCGCTATCTTGCGTGACACATAAAGCTGAGTGCAGGCTATCTGACTTCTCAGAGATTACTGTTTATGTTCTCAACCATGTTGCAGAAATCATGAGGCTGCAAAAGGCTAAAATGGTCCGAAAAGTGGGTTTCTCAGGGGCCTTACTAAGCGGGGCTGCTGGAACCAGAAGGGGGGCAGAATGCAGGCCCGGGAAAACTCAACCCACATTTTCTCTGATGCTAACAGGCTCACTTAAAACGAATCCAAACCCGGGTGAGAACCAGAGACTCGCAGAACAGTTGGTCAAGAGGGCGAAGGCACCAGGGAGGGGCTTCGACAGTCACGAGGGAAAGGCGGAAGCACAATAACCGTCGGAGGGCGAGGCGCCTCGTACGGGAAACCTTAACCCTCGGCTGCGACATGGGGTCCGGTCACGTAGCGAACTCAACCCCACCTCCCAGCGCAGCCCTTGATGACGCCGCCACGTCGCAGATGCTAAATCGTGGTGATGTCTCCAGAGCGCCAGAACCCACTGAAAAACCAAAGGAGCCCCCACACTTAACGTCCTCGTTCGTTCCCGTTTTAAAATAAATAGGCTGCCCATGCTCCCCCTTATTTCGTCCTTTCCTCGCAAAGGCTCACAGACTACCCCCAGACAAAAATGCCTGCCTCGTTGGCCCGGTGTCCTAGAGGGGACGGAAGCAGCCGCCTCTCTAGGCAACTTCCGATTTGGACCCCGAAGATCGGTACGTTACTTCCGGGGTGGGGTTAAGGTACGGAAGGCAGTGGTTCCGAGCTGCGACTGCGCAGCCGGGGCAAACGGGGTCAAAGTATTAAACGTTCAGTTCCCGGGGCGGAGAGGAAGAGGCGTTACTCTTCTCGAACTGTCAGTTTGCTCGCGAGAGTTGAGCGTTGCTACGAGGTTCGGCGGGCGGAGCGGGCCAGGCTCGGCTGGGCGGGGCTGAGCTCAGCGGGCGGCGCTCGGGGGGCGGGGAAGCGCGGCGACGGGCTCGCGAAGGTTCCAGAGGCGCCGCGTGCGGGAGGCGGGCCGCGGTCTCGCGCAGGGTCGGGTGTGCGCACAGGCTGCGAGCCCTGCGACTCGTGCCCGCGGTCTGCGCTCGGCGGAGCGCGCTCGGGGCGGCGTTTCCTGCTCTCCCTGGTGCGTCTGCAGCCCCGGCCTCGCGTGACCCAGCCCGGCCATGGCTTCAGCTCCGGAGGAGGTAAGGGGCCGGCCTCGCCTTCCTCCCGGCCCTGCTGCGGCTCTCAGCGCCCCCGCCCGTGCTGAGCTGCCCCGGGGGTCCCCGCGCTTCGCTCGCGCACCTGCAGCGGCGCGTGGTGCCGCCCGGCCCCGCGGGCCTCCGCTTCCCGGGAAAATCGCCGCTCGGCCCCGGCCCGCGCTCAGCGGGCCCTCCGGAGGGTGGGGAACGGGGGTGTGTCGTGAGCCTCGGCGCCGGCGGTGCCGCTGGTGGCCTGGAGCGCGCCGGTCACCGTCGCGTTTTCCTCGGGCCCTTCCGCTCCCGTTATACGGGCCCGAGGACGGAGGGCCTCGTTAAATTAAAGCTGATGGCCAAACCTGGGTGTCGTTGCGTGCTGGGAAGCCCTGGGAAGGTGAGCAGTCTTGGGTCCCAGCACTTGGATTCTCCTCGTGTCTTCTCTACACGGACGACCAGCTCTGTGACTTTGGGCAGGTGACGGTGCTGCGCCGTGCCGCAGGAGTATCCGTTTCCGAGGGTGAGAAGGACGGAGTGCTTGTTGTAAATGTTGAAAACAGTGCTGGGCGCAGAGCAGTCTGCTATATGCGTTTTTAAAAGTAAATACATTGGAAAGTTGTAACTAGCGGTAGGAAATAGTCTTTTTCTCTTTTAAGCTCGATGAACTCTGAACAGGGGCAGCTTAACTTGTTTGCAGACGTAGTTTGCGCGGGTACAAAATGGGAATAATGATTCTTGCGTCGCTCTTCCTGGCCTGAGTAGCCTGTCAATACCTAACACTTATTCACAGTGAAGTGTTGGGTGTGTATTAACTGGATTTGTTTTCTGGAAATTTTTTCCTCAATATGAACAAGCCTGAGAAATCTCAAATAAATCTAAGAAGCTGCCTAAAATGAAGAAAAGGTGTGTATGTGTTTAGTATTATTCTGAATAACTTCCACGAGTTTGTTGTGATAGAGACAGGACTTGGGTTACCATGGGCCCCGAGGAAGAATCTCTGAAGTGACTTGACAGTCATACCTATGGGGAGCTCAGTGTTAATCTTCTTCCAAGTAAGGGACTTTCTCAATTGAGGTACTTAAAAATATACAGTTAGGGACACTTGGGGGGGGAGTGTTTTAGATAAAATTCACTGTAACCATTTTAAAGTGTACAATTTAGTGCTTTTTAGTATATTCATAGTGTTGCACAACCATCACTAACTACAGAATATTTCATTACCCCCAAAAGAAACCTAAGTGTCCATTAAGCAGTCACTCCCCATTTCCCTTCCCCCCGCCCCAGCAAGCACTAATCTACATTCTGTCTCTATGGGTTTGCCTATTCTGGGCACTTCGTATATATGGAGTCTTAGAATATGTGGCCTTTGCTTTTTGCCTTCTTTCACTTAGCATAATGTTTTCAAGTTCATCCATGGTGTGGCATGTATTCCTTTTTATGGCTGAATAATATTCCATCGTATGGATTTAGCACATTTTGTTTATCCATTCATCATTGATGGGCATTTGGATTCTTTCCACTTTTTGGTTATTATGAACAATGCTGCCAGGAATACTTGTGTAGGACTTTTTACGTGAATGTTATGTTTTCAGTTCTCTAAGGTTTATACCTAGGAGTCGAATTGCAGGGGCATATGATAACTAACTCTCAGAAACTGATAAACTCTTTTCCAGATGGCTGCACCATTTTACATTTCTACAAGCAATGTATGAAGGTTCCAATTTCTGCACATGCTTGTCAACACTTATTATTTTCTGGGATTTTGTATTTTGTTGTTGACGTTAGCCATCCTGGTGAGTGTGAAGTGGTAGCTCACTGTGGTTTTGATGTACATTTCCTTAATGACTACTAATGTTGAGTATCTTTTCATGTGCTTGCTGGCCATTGTATGTATCTTTGGAGAAATGTCTAAGACCTTTGCCCATTTCAGAGCACTTTGGTTTTAATGCCTTCTAGTGAAGAATTTGTAAATAGATTAGACGATAAAGCTTGAATGTTTGTGGAAAGGGAAATGCAGTTTGCATAAGGAAAACAGATGAATGCCAAGATCAGTTAGATGAGAAACTGCTGTAGCTAAGAGCTCTTAAAGTGTGTGTGCAGGAAAAGCACCAGAGGGATCGCTCTTACTGGTTTCAGGTCTGCCAGTAACAGAACAGAGGAGTTACCTGAACCAGGCCTGCTGTAAGACCTCGCTGGTGTACTACTTCAGAGCCAAAACTGGCCAGAAAGGGGGCCTGGGAATCTCGTGCTTCATTCTGAGTTCTTTTCTGAATCTCCAACAGAAAGGATTCCTGTTCTAGTCAAGAAGTAAAACGCCTTGTTTAGACTTGATACATTTTCCTTTCTTTTCTTTTTTTAACTCTAGGAACAGGTATACTCATTTTACATTTCATTACTTTTATCATGTTGGTATTAGAATCAATGTGAATTTTTTAAAACCATTATAATAAAAAAGATTGCTTTGAACTAAAGCATCTTGGTTCTATGCTCAAAAGATGAGTTTGTAATTATTTTCGTCTTAGTAATATGATTTTGGGGGAGGGCGTAGAGTATGGACAGTAGACTGGGCCCAGTTGGATTCTGTACTATGTTATCAGTTGCAGACAGGTGAAACAGGGCATCTCAGTTAAATGAGATAATATAAGGCTTGGGTAAAAGAAAAGCATTCGTTTTTCTGTTACTGCATTTTATAAGACTATTAAGAAACAAAGGCCCGGCCCCGTGGCTTAGCGGTTAAGTGCTCGAGATCCACTGCTGGCGGCCCGGGTTCGGATCCCGGGCGTGCACTGAGGCACCGCTTCTCCAGCCATGCTGAGGCCGCGTCCCACATACAGCAACTAGAAGGATGTGCAGCTATGACATACAACTATCTACTGGGGCTTTGGGGGGAAAATAAATAAATAAATAAATTGTTAAAAACAAAAAAAAAAGAAACAAAGACTTTCAAACTCAGTGTTTAGGATATTATACTGAGTTATCAAGCATTTGAAGATTTTTATATTGAGCCTTTCGTGTGATCTCAGGCTGTGATGTAAGAGTCTTCCTGTCAGATTGCTAGTATCAAGCCAGAATGTAAAGTTATTTTAAGAAAAAGGAATACCTTGTTTATAAAGATCTTATGCATTTTGCAGTATGACAGGATAACTGGGAAAACATTTTTAAGACCATTAATTTTCTCACAGTCTCTCTAACTCTTGAACTTCATAAAATGTTGGCTCTATTGCTAGAAAATAGAAACAAATTTTGGGAGGCCATGTATTGGTATGAGAAGAAAAGGGCAGGTGCGTTTTCAGTGATCCAGGAGGGTATCGCATATCGGAGTGTTTGCCCAGGTTTTTCCCTCCATTGTGCAACCACGTCCCGGACTTCTGACTGGAAGATGAACCTGAACCTTCAAAAACAAGATTTTTTGAAAGCAGGAATATGTCTTTATTTTTTTCATCTTGTCTTAAAAAATTCGAACTTTTTGTGTGTAATCTCTGGGTAGGAAGATCAGTGAGGACCAGTCACTGACAGCAGGTGGAGGGTTACCTCAGGCGAGTTGCCGTGGCATTTCCCCACACTCGTCATGTAGTCACGCATCTTTTTTATTTTAATATTTTAAAAACTCCCAATACCTGATGACTAGGACTTGATGTTACAAGGAAATTCATGAACTCTTTTTTGTTTTTTTTAAGATTTCTTTATTCTAGTTTATAAATCACAAAAGTATCTTGTAAATAAAATGTTCTAAAACAAAGGCAGATAACAGTCTACTAAACTGGAAAATTTAGGTTTGATTACGTACTGTTACTTCAAGATTAAGTTTTCCTTTAAGAAAAAAAAAAAAGGAGGGGCCGGCCCCGTGGCTTAGCGGTTAAGTGCTCACGCTCCGCTGCTGGCGGCCTGGGTTTGGATCCCGGGCGTGCACCGACGCACTGCTTCTCCGGCCATGCTGAGGCCGCGTCCCACATACAGCAACTAGAAGGATGTGCAGCTATGACCTACAACTATCTACTGGGGCTTTGTGGGGGAAAAAAAAAAGGAGGATTGGCAATAGATGTTAGCTCAGAGCCGGTCTTCCTCAGCAAAAAAAAGAGGAGGATTAGCACGGATGTTAGCTCGAGGGCTGATCCTCCTCACAAGAAAAAAAAAAGAAAAAAGAAAAAAAAGGAAGCTTGAGTTATTTACAATTCAGTAGGCTGGAGGAAAGAATCCAAGGTATAACCCAACTCTAGAAAATTTAAATGAACCTCTTAATTCTTAGCTCTTATTTCAGTAAATTGAAATAAGCAGTAGGTACAATATCAAACTATTACCTTCTTTATCATAGCTAACTTATCTTTTATTTTAATACAGCTACAGAAAGATCTAGAAGAGGTGAAGGTGCTACTGGAAAAAGCCACTAGAAAAAGGGTACGTGATGCCCTTACAGCTGAAAAATCCAAGATTGAGACAGAAATCAAAAACAAGATGCAGCAGAAATCACCGAGGAAAGCAGAACTTCTTGACAATGAAAAGCCAGCTGCTGTGGTTGCTCCCATTACAACGGGCTATACCGTGAAAATCAGTAATTACGGTATGACTTGCTCCCCTAAAATCCAATTCTTTCTGCCTGCAGGCAACATAATTCCTCAGTAGTGACCCACTAATAAACTTAATTTTTAAAATAGTTTTGAGTGTGTGTTTTGGTGGTTTGAAAGAGGCCCCATCAATTCTTATTTAATAAGATACTTTTTAAGAGATGAAAAAGGAAAGGATGCATTCTAGAAGCTTTTAACAAAAGAGCAAGATGATTTAGTACAATGATGAGTAGCAACAAGAAGGAACCTATTCTGAAATACATTCAGTATATATGGAACACAGCTTTTTGTTCTGTTTTCACCCTGTTTTGCATTTCACTTTGCCAAACCACCACCAATATTAACTGAGGAGAGGAATCCAGTTAAATTCAAGAAACATTTTTGAGCATCTAGTGTGTGCCACTCTTGTGCTTGGACTCATGGATACACAGCAGTGACCAAGACCCAGTCCCTGCTTATGATGTGGTTGGGACCCAGCCAGAGCTAATACCATAACAATGTAATAATACCATTTCCCCTCAACAGATGGTAAACTTTTTTGTTCTGGAAGCAGTGCGACTTGAATCTGAGTGAGTGATGAGCTCTCGTGAGGGCAGGGGCAGTCTTGTTCTTTGTGCTCACAATATCTAGCACTTAGTAAGTACTTATAACTGTTCGTGTAACTGAACTGAATAAAGTTTTATGGGAATACAGCTGATGAAATAATTCTGCTGGAGGTGAGGAACAGTCTGAATTAGAAAAGGTGTTTGAGTTTGAAGGGTGAGTTCAGCAAGGGTGAGAAAGGAAAGGGAATGACATGAGCAAAGGACACAAATAGACATGAAAGGCATCATGTATTTTGAGTATTGTCATAGTGGAGGGCAATGTGTGTCGTGCCGAAGAGAGGTACTATAGGAGATACGCTGTGTACTTAGTTGACTGTAGGAAACTGGTCTGAAGGTGGTAGGATTATGGTAGCTTAGTCAGATTGACAGCTTTGGATGAACTGGACTCTCTAAATTTATTTTCTCCCTTGCCAGGGAAGGGAGTTGAGGAAGCTAGGATTGTGTGTGTTGAACTGCTTAGAGAAGTAGAAATGATTATGGAATTGGACAGTACTGATGTTTAGCCATCCAGCTTAGTGGAGAATTACCAATATTTACGTATTGGACAAAATTATTTCCATAAAAAGGGGAAATGAGCTACTCTTAAAGAATGTATTTAACGATCATACATTATTCTAAGGAATAAAAAGAACACAGGCTTTGTGTTCAGTAAACTTGGATTTGGATCTAAGTTCTACCATTAGTTAGATGCCTGATTTTGGGTAGATTATATCACCACTTTGAATCTCAATTTCTTCATCTAGAAAATTAATTTTCTTATTTTTTTCGTGTTTCTATTACTAGATTTTCATTTTACTGAGTTTTATGATGAGCCATATGCATTTGGTGTTCTAGAGATAGTATCAGACTTCACTCATGTCCCATTTGTTGTTGTTGTTACTAGGATGGGATCAGTCAGATAAGTTTGTGAAAATCTACATTACCTTAACTGGAGTTCATCAAGTCCCCACTGAGAATGTGCAGGTGCATTTCACAGAGAGGTGAGTTCTCATAATGAGGAAGACAGTTATCATTAAATCAGAGATTGCCTTGTTATGGACTCGTTTCTTTGCACTTTCTAAAATTCTGCTTAATTTAGGATTAATTATCCTTGACACCTGCTCTGAAGGCATGAGTTATCATCTGGCATGGCCAGATGCACATGTGAAAATAAAACTGGTGACTTTTCTACAAGAACTGTAGAGCACCTTTCATAGAACCAGAAAGATAATGTATTCACTATTGTGTTGTAGGTCATTTGATCTTTTGGTAAAGAATCTAAATGGGAAGAGTTACTCCATGATAGTGAACAATCTCTTGAAACCCATCTCTGTGGAAGGCAGTTCAAAAAAAGTAAGTGCACTTTTTTTTATCATAATACTGTGACACCTCATTAAATTGAACCTGGCCGATTTAGAATTGAGATGCCCTAGAATTAATTGATCCTCTCTTACAGGAGTCGGCAGACTACTACCTGTAGTCTGTTTTCTAAATAAAGTTCTGTTTGCACATACCCACGCTCACTTGTTCATGTGTTGTCGGGGGAGCTCTTGTGCTACAGTGGCCGAGTTAAGTAGCTGCGACAGACTGTGTGGCCTGTGAAGCCTAAAATATTAACTGTCTGGCCCCTTACAGAAAATGTTTGCCAACCCCTGCTATAGAAGAATAGATTATTATAGGAATATTGCATGAAAATCAGGAGGGGCTGGTGCCGGCCCTGTGGCTTAGCGGTTAAGTGTGCGCGCTCTGCTACTGGTGGCCCGGGTTCGGATCCCGGGCGCACACCGACGCACCGCTTCTCCGGCCATTGCTGAAGCCGCATCCCACATACAGCAACTAGAAGGATGTGCATCTATGACTTACAACTATCTACTGGGGCTTTGGGGGAAAAAAGGGAAAAAGAGGAGGATTGGCAATAGATGTTAGCTCAGAGCCAGTCTTCCTCAGCAAAAAGAGAAGGATTAGCATGGATGTTAGCTCAGGGCTGATCTTCCTCACAAAAAAAAAGAAAGAAAATCAGGAGGGGAATAAACTTTTAAAATGGTTAAGAGTGAGATCTGAATTTTAATGCTAGGTTTGCCATTTACTAGTTGTGACCTTTGGCAGCTTATTTAATCACTCTATACTTCAGTTTCCTTACTTGTACAAAGGGAATAATAATTTATTTCACAAAGTTGAAATGAAATACTGAAATGAAATATATATAAAGTCCTTAAATTAGTGGTTGCTATTATTAGAAGCACTCTGTGTAAGTTTTTGATACATAAAGAGACTTCAGCACTTAGCCTGGTTGGAGTTAGTAGAAGCTTATAAAAGTACTCTTTTAAAAAACTATTACTCGTACTTTTCACTAATTCAGGTAAGTCCTCTTTTCTACCTAATTTAAGTAAATGAAGTTTAATGCATGTGATATATAGACATGCCATTCTGCCATCTGTGTTTAGGTAGAGTTATGTAGCAGAATAAGGGTAATATTAGAATATAATTTATTGACTGGCTTGTGTCTCACTGCTCCCTTTTTCATCCACTGATCCCGTAGTTGAAGGAACACTCAAAAGACTCCTCATTCCACCCCTCATTGTTGAAAGAGTTGTGTATTTTTACTCTTTCTGCTTTCTCACCTCCCAAACTCCTTACCCATACTATACTGCCTTAGGATTTGATTTTCTGCCTATCTTTGATCCTTCTTACTATAGTACTCTCAGGACTAAAATCCTGACACTACTTTTTTTCAAACACATAGTACTTGAAGGTATTCCAGTTTCACTTGTTTGTGGTCTTTCTCCTCCATGAGTGTTTGGACTCTGGCCTATTCATAAAAGTATTACTAGCACCTAAAACAGGTCCTGTACACCATAGTAACTCTATTAATTCAGTAAATAATTGTTTTCTAAATATTCATGCTTATCTCCACCTGTTCTGAGTTGTACCTGTTTTCCCGCTTTTCTTCCAGGTCAAGACAGATACAGTTCTTATCTTATGTAGAAAGAAAGCAGAAAACACACGGTGGGACTACCTGACTCAGGTTGAAAAAGAATGCAAAGAGAAAGAGTGAGTCTACTTTCATTTCTTTAAGAATTTTAATGTATTCTTTGCTGGGATTATAGTTTGTCTTGATGGATGATAGAGTTGTATAGTCTGTGATTGGACCATCTGCCTTGTAATGTCTACTGACTAACCTGATTATCTTATGTCTGCTTTCGACTGTCAGAACCACCTGAAGAGGGCACGTGTCCAGCAAGGTGCTTTTTAAGGAGGTCTTTGTGGTTTTGGTTGGCTTTACAAGTTCTTAACCCTGGACCAGTGGTGCTTCTATATAGATTCTGTGCCCATCCCCAGAGATTCCATTTCAGTAGTTCGAGACAGGCCCAGATACCCTTCTATGGTTTTTGAATTTCACACAAGTTCCTGATATGTAGTTAGTTTCACTATCATTGGTATAGAGTGAAAAGGTAGAATATTTTTATCCTACTTAGTAATGGCTATTCTAAAAAATGTTTGTTCAAAGATACTTCCATTTTAGGTTAAACGTTCCTCTGCTTTAAATCTCCTGCAGTGGTACTGTACTACGTTGAGTCGGTTAGCTGTCTCCATTTCTCTCACTCCTCCCCTCTTGATAGCACACATTTGGTATGTGGTTTGCTAGAGTTAAGCACTATCTGTGGGATTGGTTTTAAATCTAGAATGAATTACCTGAGTGCAGGATGCTGTCTTACTGTATCCCCAGTGCCCAGTACAAAATCAATAAATGACGTGAGTGAAGAATTAAATATAAAGTTAATTGGCCCAGTTTGGACGTTGATTGAACTAGAGGTATTGACTACATTAAGGACTATGCTTTTACTCCCAGGCGCAGACCCATGTATCTCAAGCTTAAGAGGAGGGCTTTTCTAATTTAAAAAAGTGTCAATATGTGACCATGTGTAATGATATTTTTCCCTCAATGAAAGTATTTTTTTCAAATTATATGAGGAAAACATGCTTTTAAAAAATTAAAACAGTTCAGAAAAGCAAATGCTCATTTATTTTTACTGCTAAAAATCACATCATCTCAAGATAACCCCTTACCGTTTTGATGACCACTCTTCCATGCACTAAGTGTGGGTGTATATTGTTTTTGTCAAGATAAATTTGTGCATGCTGTTTTAATTGTGACTATCTTTGGATACTCTGTCTTCCCCTTATCTCCACCCCTCCACTTCCTACCAGCGTTTAACAACCTGATTTGTATCTTTCCATGCTTGGTAATCATACATATAAAATTTGTCAGTACATGGGATAATTTTTATACATATATATATATATCTCCATTGATTGTATGTGTTCTCTTTTTAACAGAAAGCCCTCCTATGACACTGAAACAGATCCTAGTGAGGGATTGATGAATGTTCTAAAGAAAATTTATGAAGATGGAGATGATGATATGAAGCGAACCATTAATAAGGCCTGGGTGGAATCAAGAGAAAAGCAAGCGAAAGGAAACACAGAATTTTGAGACTTTCAAGTCCTTTGGGGAACTGTGATGTGGAAATATTGATGTTTCCAATAAGGAAATGTTGGTGAGCTACACAGATAAATTTGACAGATAACTCTCTACACAGCTGCCTTCTAAGTAAAGGCAGTGAATTCTCCATTTCCTACTGGAGGATTTATTTAAATAAAATATGCGTATTAAACATTTCCTCCAAAGATGGTTTCCTTAGTAACCTGGTCATTTTGTTCAAGAAAGGGTAACATTGCATTCTCGTGTGAAATGTAAAAAAGCAAGTCTTGCCTAATGAAAATGCCACGTTGTGTGTATTTTTGTTCAGCTAAGAGGTAGAAAACAAGTTATTGCTTGCCTTTAAGTTGCTGACATCAGCTCCTACCAATGTAAGAATAAATAAAAATAAAACCTGAATTTTTGCATAAAATGCAAATTTGTGCTTTTGAGGTTGCTATAGAGAAGTTGATCTCTTTTCTGTTAGCAGCTTAAGTAATGCATATACCATGCATTAACCATGCCCTAATAATGCAGTCACAAGGGTTTTTCTCTCGATTTAAATGTTTGTTTATGAATAAATTGAAACTAAATCCAAACTTGACAAGAATAGACAAGTATCTTTGTATAGTACCAATTAGTTTTGCCATGGATCAGATGCCTTACAAAAGCAGTAACCATGAAGCAAAAATAAACGTGAAAATCCTTCTATTCCTGTGTTCAATTAAGTTAGGTTTTTATTCAGTGGAATAGCTTTACTGTCTGTCTGTCCAGGAGTATGTCAGAAAAGTCAGGCTTTTAGAGGGAGTTGTTTATTTTAGGGGGAATTAAGTCCCTCTAAAATCAGGAGTAAAAGCAGATGGCTGTGATTTCCATTACTTCATTATATTGGAGGTATAGTTGCCAATGCAATGAGAGAAGAGAAAGCAATTAAATGCATAGAGGAAAAACCAAGAGAATTAACCAAAACTACTACAATTAATAAGAGAATTTGGTAAAAGTGGTTGGGTAAAATTTGGTAGGGTTTTAAATTAACGTAAAGAAACAGCTTATAAATAGGATAGCTGTTACTGAATGTTAAACACATTAAAAACCTCTATAATTAAAACTGATGTTGGCACATGAATAAACAGGCCAATGGAACAGAATATTTTCTATTTTCTAGACCCAAAGCAAATGGAAGTTTTAGAATACAATAATAGCATTTCAAAACTGGGGAAGAGATGGGCTTTTATTGAGATACTGAGATAACTAAAAATGACTAATAACTATGTAATAGTATGGATACATTCCAAACAGATCAAAGATCTGAATGTACAAATGAAGCCATGTGTACTAGAAGACCTGGATAGAACTCCATTATAACCTAAGAGTGAGGGAAAACTACACTATGTGACTTAAAATCTAGAAGTAATAAAGCTGAGTATTGATGATTTTAACTACATAATAAATGTTTACATGGCAAAAAAAACCCCTCACTAAACGAAAACATAACACATTGAGAGGATTCCAAAATTATGAACAGTTCATAGAAAAAGAAATCTAAGTGACTTTTAACGTATGAAAAGATGCTCACCTTGTTCAGAAGAGAAATAGTAATAATTCTATTTATTACCTTTTGGAAAAACTCCAGAAGTTTAACACTGAGTTACTGTTGAGGGTATGGGGAAATACATAGAAGAATGGAATGAAAAGGTTGAAAAGCTTAAAGCTCATATAGAGGGGTATTTGGTAATATCTACCAGAATTATATATGTATGTATTCTCTGACTCAAAATTTTACTTCTAGGCTCTTTCCCAAAGATAGCACTGGCAAAAATTTGGCATGATATATGCAAAAGATTGGAAACACCCAAATGTCAATTAATAGGGGACTTGCTGAATAAAGTGGAACATCCACACAGGGAGTACTTATGGTCACCCAAAGAAATGAAGAGTATTTCTCTATTTCTATATTCTATATACATAGATAATATATATTCTATACTGATAGAGAATAATCACAGGATACAGATGCAGAGCAGTGGTCCACCTAACTATCTTACTATTGGAAAGGGTGATGTGAATACACAGATACACAGGTATTTGCATATATTTCAAAAAGAAACGGGAAGAGTAAACCCACAACTGATGGTTACCAATAGGAGAAGGAAAGAGGTGGGATGGAAGCATCGTATTTCTGCGAATGTACCTTTGTCTATAGTTTTGACTTTGGAACCACCTAACAGTTAACAATTTAAAAGCCATATAAAAACCCTAAAATTTGAAAACAAACCTAACACATACCAAGTTGTTATAAAAACGTTACTTTCAAGTGACTTTAGAAGACGGTATTTTGACCCCATCACTAGTGAGATGGAGTCTAAGGACAAGAGAACCGTACTCTAATCACTAGTTTGTTAGTGGGAGAAAAACCAGTAGTATATTGAAACTATTTTTATGTATTATAAAGGTAATAATTAGGTTATCATTAGGAGCTAAGATTTTTACAAGTATAAAATCAATATAAACTTGCCATTATTTTTATCTTTAAAAAAATACACATATCCTAGGAAGGCCCACCAAAAGGGCCTAAAAGCAATGACAATTCAAAATTCAGTAGCAGTGAGCAGCATCCTAGTGCTCACATGTGGTCTCTAAATGCCCTTTCCTACCAGATGGACCAGGGACCCTTGGAAAAGTGCCTGAGGCAGGAAATAATACAAGGTAAGACTGGGTTATTTTCTCCCAGAAGGTAAGGAAATATCAAATATTAAGCCAACAGGATATAGGACCCAACAGTGGGAGGATAAGGGGCAGTGGGAGGATTAATTCAAGCATCAAAATAATGTCTGAAGTGGATTGAAACATTAAATATTTAGAAAATCGATGAGTTCATTATGATAGTGAAGTCATTTGTTACCTTGGGAAGTATGTGAGCACCAAGTCTTACTCTGAAAATTGACAGAGAATCATGCATTTATATGGTCTTTGTTGTATGAAATGTATTTCAGGGAAATAAATTGTTGATAAAGGAAACAAAAATTCCAGCTAATGCAGAAGAAATGGTGGGATTTAGAAAATCACCATTGAAATCCTTAATGAAATATAGATCTGGGTAACAATCACCAATGAAATGCTAAAGTCATTAGGTGACAGGTTAATAAATGGTGAACCTTAGAGCCAGCCCTGATGGCCTAGTGGTTAAAGTTCAGTGCGCTCCACATTGGTGGCCTGGGTTTGATTCCTGGTCATAGAACCACACCACTTGTCTGTCAGTCAGTAGCCATGCTGTGGCTGCAGCTGACATAGAAGAACTAAAAGGACTTCTATCTAGAAAATACAACTATACACTAGGGCTTTGGGGAGTGGAAAAAAAAAAGGAAGATTGGCAAGAGATGTTAGCTCAGGATGAATCTTTCCTAGCAAAAAATAAAAAAAAAAATGGTGACCTTTAAACATCAGGCTGCTCCACCTGAACCCACTGATCAGTCACCACTAAAAGCTGGACAACCAGATACGTGCCTTCTGATGTGACAGTAAACAGCACACGTGAAAATTCATTCCTGAGAAATTGAATCTGAATCTAGTTAAGCCTCTGGATGTGACTGCCAGTTTGTAGGGACAGGAGTAAGTTAAAGGACACACGAAGCAGCAAACAGCCAAATGTCAGAGATTCTACAGGACAAATCGCCTGGCTCCAACCAATGAGTGACATGAAGGAAAAAGGGAAGAGAGAGAGACATAGCAACCAAATGAAATACATAGATCACACTCGGACCCCGGGTCAGACAAATGAAAAGGTGGGAGGTGTCCTATCAATGAAATGGCGAAAATCAGCAAATTTGATGTTCTAGTTATAATTTGATTAATATTAGCTACTAGTTGGGACATTAGCTAGAGCATTCCAGTTGGTAAGTTGTAATATAAATTTAGGAAATATGAATCCAAGGTATATCACGATAATTCCCTCTCATTACTTCACCTCCATCTGAGTTCCAGACTGCTATCTGGCTGCACACGAGACTTCTCCATCGGCATGACACAGGCATTTCAAACTGCACGACTGAAACCTGAGCTCACGTAGCTTCTGTTCCCCCAAACCCATTCTTTTTTCCCCATATTTTCTATCGTGGAGTTGCCTTCTCCCATCTATCTATCTAGTCACCCTTACTAGGAACCTAGAGAGCCCTCTTTACCTCTTAGATATAAGCAGTCTCTTAATCTTGTGCAATTTTCTTTCCTAAATATTTTTTAAATCTGTCCTCTCATCTTCGCTAATCCCACTACCTTAGTTCGGACCCTAGTCTTCCTGAACAAGACATCCTCTAAACTGGTCATCTTGCTTGTAGCCCTTTCCTTTCTCGGCCATCTACCACATGGTTGTCAGTTACCTGTAGAGCAAACTGATGATGTCTTTCCTTTGCTTAAAACTCTCCAATAGCTGGTATTGAAATTAAATCTTAACCCCTTCTCATATGTGATATCTTGCACGACATGGCCTTGTCTTGTGCTTCATATTTCTCCACTGAAGTGACTGCAATGTCACTGTTTGACACTGTTGTGCCTTTGCTTCCACTGTTCCCTCTGCAAACAATCTCCCCACCCCTTGCTCCTGACTTCAGTTCAGGTGTCAGCTCCAGGAATACTTTCCTAAGTAGGTGATTCTGTATTTCTACGGGCACATTTTTATCACTGGGCTGATGACACTGTTGAGTTACTGCACAAGACAACCTTTACTCATTTCTGCTACAGATGAAATAAACATGAATACAGGGAATATATACTATTCCAACAAAACTTTTGGATAGATTTTCAAGGGCTTAAAGTGACATATTTTGTTCTAAGGGCCCTTGAAGATGGAACAAGAAAACACTTGGTGGTTCTGTCTTTTGTTCAGCCATCACACAAACTGAGTGTTAGTTAGATATCCCAGAACATCAGCTTTACCTTCCAAGGTATTGTTTCTCTAACAATAAACTAAACTAATAGTAAGGTGAGCTCTGCAGGTCAAGGCAGCCAGCCCAGGATTTGAAATTGCCATAGTCGAGCTACATGTCAATGAGTTGGATTAACTATAAGATTATACTACTTTATGAAATAATGCCCTTAAAAAATACAGGAACCCTTATATATTACTAAAAGATTAAACTTGAAGGAAAAGGCAAGCACACAGAGCATATCTTCACAGAAAATATTTTTATTACTCTGCTCTCTGCACCATGCGTGGGAACAGTATGTTCAAGTCCAAGAGAAAAGATAATTCACTGACAGCCAGAATTCACTGACAGATCCAAACTTCATTTAAAATTTAAAAGTAATTTAACTGTCACCAGCATCAGATAGACTAGACTCCTATACTCAATCCTATGAAAAGTAGGATTTTGTCTACTAGAAAAGTCTTCTTGCCAGAACCGGTTTCCCCGCAAGCTCAGTAGGTTCTGGAGCTGATTACCACATTGCTCGCTGGACCCCAGACAGCTGCCCATGGTCGGCTAAGTGACGGAAGACGATACGACTAAGCCGCCAGCGCCGCTTCACACCTCGTGGACGGGACGTCATAACACACCGATTTCTGATTCTGACGGGACAGCTATCCCGGGGGAGGGCAGCAATTTCTTCATCAGCCACTTCCTAAAGGAAGTCACAACAACATTACACAGATTGTACGCATTTATTTATTCTAGATGCTTAAGCCAATGCTTAGAGGAAGAGAACAAAGGGCTCGATTCACTAATGTAGCCAGAGTTTGGCCAAAGAACCCTGGACACGGTAGCAAACCTCTGAGTAGAAACAAATAGGCCAGAAAAGTGACAGAAATGTTTGACATGCTCCCAATATGAATTTTTAAAAATTTAATTGAAACAATATAAATGAGAATCCACAAGCCACAAGTTTGTAAAGCGCAGTAACTTTGCACACACAGAACACAGCTTTGTACCCGCAACGAGATTAAGAAACAACATTCTGAGCACCCAGGCCCAGCCTGTGCCTCGTTCGGTCACTGACCTCCTGGCCAACGGCTCACCAGATTACTAGCACCACAGATGAGTGTTCCTGTTTTGAATTTTATATAAACGTAACCATAAAGTATATATTCTTTTTTATTCATTTCTGTTTGACTTCATTTCTGTTCATTCAACAGTATGCTTGTGAGATTCATCCATACTGCTGCATGTATCATAATTTGTTCATTCTCACTGGTGGTAATGTTCGTTGTGTGAATATACTGTAATTCATTTATCCATTCTACAGTTGATGGACATCTGGGTAGTTTCTAGTTTTGAGCTATAATGAATAGGGTCAATACATACATTTTTGTTTAAGTCATTTGGAAAATATGTGAATGCGTTCCTGTTGTCTCCCCATATGATTTCTTTTCCAGCTTTATTGAGATATAATTGTCATATAACATCATGTAGGTTTAAGGTGCACAACGTGAGGATTTGATATATGTATATATTGTGAAATAATTACCACAATAAAGTTAGTTAACACCTTCATCACCCCACATAATTACCTTTTTTGTGTGATGAGAACATTTAAGATTTACTCTCTTAGCAACTTTCAAGTATACAGTATAGTATTGTTAACTATAGTCACCATGTTGTACATTAGATCCCCAGAAATTATTCATCTTATAAGTGAAAATGTGTACCTTTTAACCAATATCTCCCTGTCCTCCCCTTGCTCCTCCAGCGTCTGGTAACCACCATTCTACTGTTTCTATGTATTTGGCTTTTTAGATTTCACATATAAGTGAGATCATGCAGTATTTGTCTTTCTCAGTCTGACTTATTTCACTTAACACCATCAAGGTGTATCCATGTTACTGCAAAAGGCAGGATTTCCTTCTTTTTTAATGGCTAAATAGTATTGTACCGTGTGTGTGTATATATCACATTTTCTCTGAATGAACATCACATTCATCCGCTGACAGACACTTAGGTTGCCTCCCTGTCTTGGCTATTGTCAACAATGCTGCAATGAAAATGATGGCGCAGATATCTCTTCTGCCTCTATCTAGTGATTCCATTTCCTTCAGATATATACTGAGAAGTGGAATTGCTGGATCATATATGGTAGTTCTATTTTAAATTTATTGAGGAACCTCCATGCTGTTTTCCACAGTTGCTGCACCAATTCACATCCCCACCAACAGTGCACAGGGGTTCCCTTTTCTCCATATCCTAGCCAACTCCTATCTCTTATGTTTTTTGATAACAGCCATTCTAACAGGTGTGAGGTGATATCTCATTGTGGTTTTGATTTGCATTTCCCAGATGATTAGCGATGTTGAGCATCTTTTCATGTACCTGTTGGCCATCTGTATGTCTTTTTTGGAAAAATGTCTATTCACGTTATCTGTCTATTTTTTAATCGGACTTTTTTGTTTTTTTGCTATTGAGTTGTATGAGTTCCTTATATTTTGGATAATAACCCCTTATCAGATATATGGTTTGCAAATATTTTCTCCCATTCCACAGGCTGCTTTTTCATGCTGTTGTTTCTTTCTGTGCAGAAGCTTTTTAGTTTGATGTAGTCCCACTTGTTTATTTTTGCTTTTGTTGCTTACACTTTTGGTGTCAAATCTAAAAAATCGTTGTTAAGACCCATGATAAAGAACTTTCCCCTAATGTTTTCTTCTAGGAAGTTTACATTTTAAGGTCTTACTTTTAAGTCTTTAATCTATTTCAAGTTAATTTTTGTGAGTGGTGTATGATAGGGGTCCGGTTTCATTCTTTTGCCTACAGTTTCCCCTACACCATTTATTGAAGAAATTATCCTTTCCCCATTCAGTATTTTTGGCTGCCTTGTCAAATATTTGTTGATCATATATGCGCGGGTTTATTTCTGGGCTCTCGAGTCTGTTCCACTGATCTATGTGTCTGTTTTTATGCCAGTACCATACTGCCTTGATTACAATAGCTTTGTAATAAAGTTTGAAATTAGGAAGTGGGATACCTCCAGCTTAGTTCTTCTTTCTCAGGATTGCTTTGGCTATTCAGAGGTCTTTTATAGTTCCATATGAATTTTAGGATTACTTGTTCTCTATTTCTGTGAAAAATGCCATTGGAATTTTGATAGGAATTGCACAGAATCTATAGATGGCTTTGTGTCAACATTTAACAATATTAGTTCTTCTGATCCATGAACACAGGACGTCTTTCTATTTATGTCTTCAACTTCTTTCATCAATGTCTTACACTCTTCAGTGTACAGATCTTTCACTTCCCTAGTTAAATTTATTCCTAAGTATTTTATTGGTTTTGATGCTATTGTAAATGGGTTTTCTTCATTTCTTTTTCAGATAGTTTGTTATTAGTGTATAGAAACACAACTAAGTTTTATACGTTGATTTTTGTATCCTGCAACTTTACTGAATTCATCGATTGGTTCTAACAGTTTTTTGGTGGCGTCTTTAGGATTTTCTATATATAAGATCATGTCATCTGCAAACAAAGACAATTTTACTTCTTCCTTTCTGATTTGGATGCCTTTTTTTTCTTTTTCTTGCCTGATTGCTCTGGCTAGGACTTCTAGTACTATGTTGAATAGGAGTGGCAAGAGTGGGCATCTCTGTCTTATTCCTGATCTTAGAGAAAAAGCTTTCAACCTTTCACTGTTGAGTATGATGTTAGCTATGGGCTTATTATGTTGAGGTATGTTCTTTCTAGACCCAATCATGAAACAATGCTGAATTTTGTCAAATGTTTTTTCTGCATCTGTTGAGATGATATGATTTTTATCTTTCATTCTATTAATGTGGTGTATCACATTTATTGATTTACACGTTGAACCATCTTTGCATCCCAGGAATGCATCCCATTTGATCAAGATATGTGATCCTTTTAATGTGTTGTTGAATTTGGTTTGCTAGTATTTTGTTGAGAATTTCTGCATATATATTCATTAGGGATATTGGTCTATAGTTTCCTTTTCTTGCAGTGTCCTTATCTGGCTTTGGTATCAGAGTAATGCTGGCCTCGTAAAATGAATTTGGGTGTGTTCCCTCCTCTTCAGTTTTCTGGAAGACTTTGAGAAGGACTGGCATTAATTCTTCTTTAAATGTTTGGAAGAATTCACCCATGAAGCCATATGGTCCTGGGCTTTTCTTTGTTGGGAGGTTTTTGATTACTAATTCAATCTCCTCACTTATTATCAGTCAGTTCAGATCTTCTATTTCTTCACAATTCAGTCTTGGTAGGTAGTATGTTTCTAGAAATTTATCCATTTCTTCTAGGTTATCCAATTTGTTGGCATATAATTGTTCATATCACTCTCCTATGAGCCTTTGTATTTCTGTCATATCGGTTGTAACATTTCCTTTTTCCTTTTTGATTTTATTTATTTGAATCTTCTCTTTTTTACTTTGTTAGTCTAGCTAAAAGTTTATCAATTTTATCTTTTAAAAAAACCAGCTCTTAGTTTCATTGATCTTGAGTGTTTTTCTGGTCTCTATTTCATTTATTTCTGCTCTGATCTTTGTTATTTCCTTTCTTCTTCTTACTTTGGGTTTAGTTCACTCTTCTTTTTCTAGTTCCTTGATATGTAAAGTTAGGTTATTTCCCATATGATTTGTGAATCATGAAGGTCTGAAACCTCTGGGCTAAAGATCAAGTAGGAGGGAATGTGGTTTGAGATGAGGCTGGAGAGGGAGGAAGGGTAGGATCCCACAGAGCCTTGACATCTGTGGTAAAGGTTCTGACTGCTGGAGAAGCAATGATGAGTGAGCAGATGAGATTTACATTTTTAAAAGATTATTTGCAATGTAAAGAATGAATCTGGTAAGGGCAAAAATGGTTGAGAGGCGAGGCCAGCCTGGTGGCATAATGGTAAGTTCACTCATTCCACTTCGGTGGCCTGGGGTGCCTCGGTTCAGATCCCAGGTGCAGACCTACACACACCCGTCAAGCCATGTGGTGGAGGTGTCCCACATACAAAATCGAGGAAGACTGGCATGGATGTTAGCTCAAAGACAATTTTCCTCAAGCAAAAACAGGAAGATTGGCAACAGATGTTAGCTCAGGGCCAATATTCCTCACAAAAAATATATATATATATATAGCTGAGAGGAGAAAAAGAGAGATTATTGCAGTAGCTTGCGCTAAAGTTTTGTCAGTAAAGATTTATTCTTATATATGTGCTTAAAAGTCTGCATATTAGTGTGTGTGTGTTATATTCACTTTAATCTGACAAGTATGATTGACCCTGTGCTAAACTGTAGAAGCAAAATAATTACTCTAACATATTAAAAGTACATAAATTAAATGAGAAAATGCATATGAAAGCCACTAAATTAACATAAACTATTAAGCACTAAGCATAGTTCCTGCTCTCCAAAAGGTTATGCACATGTTGCCATTATGAAATACTTAGAGAATTATATAAAACAACACAATTAAGTCAATGAATGGTAGATAGTAAATGCTATTGAAGGACCTGGAGAGGAGCAAGGACCAGGCTGGAAGAATGAAGTAAAGTTTCACAGCAGCAGACCTTGAAGAATAGCTACAGATTATGTACATATGTACATACATACCTCTCCTTATTCCCAACAAGATTTAAGGCAGTTTACAAATGAGGAAATTGGGGCAAAGGGAAAAGGAGACAAAAGAGTGTGCTGTGAAAGCCTGTAAATGTGTTAGAGCTGGGACATAAATCTGACTTGTAAGCTACTTGGCAGGCAACATGGAGCCACCATCAGTTTCCACCACTCACAGAGTCTCTACACAGCTATCGCGGGTTCTCAGACGAGAGACATTCCTGGGGTCTTCATAAATAAGGTCCTCCACGACATCCTGAGCTGAGTTTCTAGGGGCTACTTCTTATTCCCACCTAAACACAGGGAGGTAGCTTAATGCCATTATGGTAAAAGCATAACAGAGTGGTCCAGGGCATTCTGTTTTCTGCTCATCCAGCTTAATCTAGACAAGATTTAAAAGAATCCACAGTAATGAAAGGCCTGTATATTATTCTGCCAGCTTCTAAAACTGTTTTTTTCTTTTTTCACTCTCAGCTTTTGATAAGCTGAGTGGCCTTGAGTTTGAGTTATACTCCCTGGTAAGACTCTTGAATGCAGGTGTCTTTGTCACCAGTTAGGTGCAGGACCTTATGCTTCAGGAGGTCAAACAGGGCTGACATCCTCTCACTCAAGTTAAGGAGTGTGACAAGAAAGCTAACCTAAATGGAAGGCCACCTCAGCACACAGGGAGTTCAGAAAGGCAGGCTAGGAATGGCCCCAGGCAAGGAACAGGTTAGGCCACGTGCTAGGCACATGGCCCCAAACATCAGCAAAGCCTCCCAACGCCTTGAGAGGTGAAAGGTTGGGATGAAGTGGGGGAGAAACCTCAGGTCAAAATAACTGCCCAATTTCTGTGTGGTTACCATGCACGAGTACTTTCTAAGGATCACCTAACGAAACAGTTAAAAGGCTAGTTAGGAGTAAAAAGTTCTCTTTAATCTGAAACTCAACAAAATCAGTTTCAAGAGTATTTGTTTATGTTGACTGGGAGTATTTGATCATATTCTTCAGAAATTATATTGATACTAAATCACAACAAACGGTATCAAAAGTGATCTGAGTTAATGATCTTGTGGTAGATAGGGACTCATCTTAATTAGCTAACCTGAAGGTCTTTTGGCAAAATGGTATTCTTCCTGAGCGAATTGATCCGTAGCCTCTCATCTGCATATTCATAGGCCATTTTTCGTCTCTTCACATCACGCAACATTCTCCAGTCCACATAGTAACCTCGAACTTGGCCTGAAGCTGATGAAGGAACCATCTGAAACACAGAGACAAGAAACAAGCAAAGGATAGTCAGACCCAGGCTCTGCCAGTGTCCCCCATCCTGTGACCTTCTTTTAATCACTATAGATGACCTAATATTTTTTTTTTAATAATTTTGGATCACTTTAGTAACTTAAAGTAATAGACTTCTTAATTCAGAATAAATAACTGTTATGGATGTACATTAAGCCAAAATGTTGGTAATTAATATAAACTCAATAACGTGTGTTGGAAGGTGAAAAATTTTCTGATATTTTTAATATAATTCTGTTTGACCTTTACCTAGACTAATAGTTATATGTATGGTTCAACAATCAAAAAAATATAAAAAGACATACGGTGGAGTCTCCCTCCCACCTCATTCCTCGTCTGCCCAGTAACCACCCCCACCTCCAAAGGTGTCCACTGTTACTAGTCTCTTGCGTATCCCTCCAGAGACTTTTGTCTATACAAATACATGTATTCCCTCTCTCTCCCTTGTTTCATCCTCTCCTCCTTTTTTTCACATTTAACAATATATCTTGGAGATTTTTCCATATACATATGTTAAAAAGCTTCCTCATTTTCTTTAGCTTGCATAATATGCCACTGTATGGATGTGATGCGGTTCAGGACACACTAACTCAAAATATGGCAACTTGGCATATTGACTATTTCAAAAAAAGGAATTTGAGAAATGGCACGTGCAAGAAGGACTTTCTGACCTTTCCCTGAAGCGCGTAGTAAGACCCTCCCGTGAGAGGTGCCCTCCCTACGTCCAGGGGGAAAGGGGCATCCTTCTCTCTGAAGACGAGGGACACTGAGAGGATCTGAATGAACAGGCCTTGCTAAGCCTCCCCCAGTTTACTACCCTCAGCCCATACCCTTCATCCCAGCACATTTCCCCGCGACTGTCCACTCTCCATCAAACCTAGCATAAACACACCCAGGTTTAACTACTTCTGTGGGTCTCCATTTCCTTATGAAGTTTCCTGTGTCACGTAAAACTTATAAATTTGCATGCTTTCTCTTGTTAATCTGTCTCACAGGGGCCACAGCTGGGAACTTAGAAAGGTCGAAGGAAATTATCTTTTATGCATCATAATTTATGTAACCTGTGACCACGGGTGGACAGCTGGACTACACCTCACATTTATCATTACAAACAATGCTGCAGTGAACAACCTCCAAATAAATCGTTTCATACGTATTCCTATATATCAGCAGGATAAATTCTCGGAAGCAGAACTGCTAGGTCAAAGGGTACTTTGAAATTATTATTTACCTAATATTTCTTAGCGCTAGTTGTCCAGTAATAACACACAGAGGCTTCTTATTGTCACATGTTTACATGGTGATAGTCTACAGTTCTGACTGACAGTACAGGCATAGAGAGTATAGGCCACTAGCAAACTCAATTCTCTCCCAAACCAGAGCAAACATTACTTGTTTATTAAATTGCAGCTATGGAAAATAATGATGGCTTCCTATAAAAGCTGTTTATAGAAGAAATATATGCATGGCATTATACAGAATATAAAATTGAAAATGAAAATACTATACTAGAAAGCCAACATTTTTTCAATCTATTAACAAAAGATAAACTGAGCACCTTCAACACTGAAAGTCTCATGGGGAAATACAACAATTCTACACCCAACTTTTGAAAATAAGACAAGCATGAATGGAATTTCAATATCGATTTGACACATGACTGAGTCAAATGAATACCGTGATCACTGTGGATGAAAATAAGCGTCACGGAAAAATGGGCTTCAGCAAGGCTTTGAAGGACTGACAGAATTTTGACACGGTTGTGGGGGGAGGGGGAGAGAAAGTAAAGTTTGTCCAAACCAAAAGAGGAATTGAACAAGGTACATTCATGAGACCAGGGGGATCATTCCGGCTAGAAGAAAGAATTCATGTTGAGGGACAATGTAAGGTTTGCTTTTGCCTATGAAACTGAAAGTTAAGGAGACTTAGAAACCAAAATTAAATATTTTTTCCTTCAATTCTTTTTCAAACTATTCCTAATCAACTTCTCTACTATCTCCTAACAGGTTTCTATTTATTACAAAAAAAAAATCTTTCATTCTTTTTTGTATAACTTTTTTTCTGACTATAAAAGTAATATACTTTTAAAATAAAACATTTATTGGTCTATTATATTATTTCTTCTGTGAATGTTTTATGTCTTGCCCACATCTCCATCATATTGTATTTTCATATCAGTTTCTAACAGTGCTTTATATACGAAGGCTGCATTCTATTGTGTTCTGTACACATCCTGTCCTGCCCTCTCTCTCACCCCTCTTCACCTCCTAAAACTCTTCCACTGGGTCCTCTTCAACTCTTGGTCTACCATCATCAAAATCTTCTCAATCTTCAGCTTCTTCTCGTAACATCCCTTCAGATTTTTACCCTAGTTGAATCTTGAATCTGTGCTGATAGCTTCCCCTGCAGCTCTTTTTTCTCCCATCACTGGGCATGGAGGTAGGTAGGTGTATTTGCTCTTCACTGCAGCTTCCAGAGCCTCCTTCCTTCCTGAAAGGAAGCTCTGACTCTCAGGCCATTGAATTATACCTCCCACCACCCCTCACTGTTGCCATCATCTACCACAGCGCTCCCCGCCAGCTTTCATTTTTTACTGAATTTAGATCCTCACTGTCACTCTCTGCAATATTCTTCCTGTCTTAATTCCTGGTGATCTCAACACACACGAAATTATACTCTGATCTCTCCATTCCTTGAACTCCACTCCTCCAGTGATTTTTATCCTCCGCTCTTCTTTACCTACTCACGTCCATGCCCTAGGTCTTAATAAGCGCAAGCTTCCTATTATCTCAGTTTTGTGTATCTCATTCTCTGACTCTCACCTCTTTCTAGCTTGCTCCTTCTAACATCCCCAAAACAACCCCACTGGGACTTATAATCCATTGATCCTACCAGCTTTTCACTGTCTCTCAGCTTTTGATTTCCTGTTTCCCCCTTACCCAGCCTGAATTCCATGGTTCATAAATACAATGCTGTCTTTTGTACATCCTCAATTCCCTGGCCTCAATTCCACTTTCTCTTTAATTATGAAATAAGAAGCAATCCGAAGAGAATTTCCATGTACCCACTTACCAGCGTCTGTAACCATATGCTCTCCATTCTCTGCTCTGTCCAATACAGTAGCCACCAGCCACATATGGCTAGTGAGCACTTGAAATGTAACTAGTGCAACTGGGAAATGTAATTCTCAATTTTATTTAATTTTAATTATTTTAAAAATTTAAACTGAAGCACAGTAAACATTAAACAACTTTATTGTTTTGGTAGGACTAAATTTTCTATTTTAATGGTGGAAAATTTAGCATCCAATCAGAGATGTATTGTAAGTGTAAAATACAAACCGGATTTTGAAGATCTAGTCTGAAAAAAATGTAAATATATCATAAATAATATTTATATATGTTTGAAATAATATTTTGGATATACTGAGTTTAATAAAATCTCTTATTAAAATTAATTTCATCTGCTTTTTACTTTTTTAATGTGGCTGCTAGAAAATTTTAAATTACATATGTGGTTGGCATTATTTATTTTTTTGGTGAGGGAGATTGGCCCTGAGCTAACATCCCTTGCCGATCTTCCTCTTTTTGCTGAGGAAGATTGGCCCTGAGCTAACATCGGTGCCCACCTTCCTCTATTTTTTATGTGGGTCGCCACCAGAGCATAGCTTGATGAGCAGTACCATAGGTCGGCGCCCGGGATGCGAACCTGAGAACCCCAGGCCTCTGAAGCAAAGCATGCGAATTTAACCACTATGCCACCAGGCCTGCCCTGGCATTATATTTCTATTGGGCAACAATATTACAGATGAACTGTCCGTGTTCCTAAGACCAAACAATTGAACATGAGACCCATCACCTCTTGCCTGCACAAGGGTACAGCTCCAGCAATTCTTCCCTCTCCCACATAATCAATTTTTTCTACTCTACAGGATCTTTCCCTTGAACACAAAAATGCAGTTACTTCTGTCATGTTAAAAAACAACAACAACAGAAAACACTCACTCTTAACCCACCTCCTCCTGGAGCTATTGACCCATTTTTCTGCTCCCCTTTGCAGCAAAACATCTTCAAGGGCTTATCCCACTCTCTCTTGAAGGCTTTCGCCCCCACCACGCCATAGAAACTGCTATGATCAAGGTCCCAACAACCTCCACGCTGCTAAACCCAATAGTCAATTCTCAGCCTTTCTTTTAACTGACGTGTCACTTTTGAGCAGAGTTGACCACTCTTGAAAATTGTGAATTGTGTCATGTCTGCTTCCAGGCCACCACACTCTCCTGGCTTTCCTCCTCCCTCGCTGAGCTCCTTTCAAGTCTCCTTTGCTCGGCTCTCATCTCAACGCTGGAGTCCCTGGGGCCTCAATCCTCGGACCCCTTCTCTTCTCCACCTACACTCACTTCCGTATAAATCGGAGTCCATCTGCAGCTTTCAATGCCAGTCAGTTATACTACGCTTATGAATACCACATTGACATCTGTGGCTCGGACCTCCCCTGAATCAAGCCGGAGGAGGGAAGTGGGCAGAGGGAGGACCCCTGGGCGGGTCCGCACTGGGCGCTACAGGTGGCAGAGTAGTGGGGGACCCGCAGGTTTGGAGATTCAGGAGGGAGGGGAGAGGTGGGGGTAAAGGCGCGGGCCTGACCTGCCGGACGGTCCGCAGCAAAGAGCTCAGCATGGAGGCCGCCATGTTGTCCGCCGCAAACGTCAAACCGCTGCAACTTTATTGACACTGCCGAATACAGGGAGGACAGAGGGGCGGGGCCTGGGCCGCAATGGGCGGGGCGGGGTGGTGGGCGGGTCTTTAGCCTACGGGAAGGAGGGTTAGTTCCTGGGTTTGCGTTCTCGCGGTGTTGAACGGAACTTGGGCAAATGAAAAACCGGGGAGAGCAGCCTTGGTGCTGATGCTGTAGTGTGAAGCTGTTCAGTTGTGGATTCCTTTCCGTCCGCTTTGCACACCCTTTTAAACTGCCTTCGTTCCTACACACCTTCTTTCCTCCTGCCCCCACCACCTACCAGTTCGTCGTCACCAATTTCTCTGTCCCTAAGACTTTCTTGGTCTCTCTAAACCTGCTTCTCCTCCTCTTCTATACTCCGTTCAGTTTAGGGTACCACTTGCCAGAAACCTAGTATTATTGCCGACTCCTCTTTCTCTGTCATCCCTCCTGTAGATTTTGCAAATCTCTCCTTCCTCTCCACTATAATGGTGATAATGATCACGTTGATGACGTTGATGGTAAAGATAGTTCCCATTTATATGTTTAGCGTTATATATTATTTTAAGTATGTATTCTGTATTGGAGCTTTAGGTGAAAAGGGCTTGAAACATTTTGTTTGGGGGCGGGGAGGGGGAGCATTGCCATTTAAAAACTGCTCTTCTCAGTCTGTAGTGCAGGGAACTTGCAGGTCGTCTTCACAGCAGATGCCCTTGGTCTGCAATGAACCCTTTGAGAGGGCCCCTTTTCTTTGTGTGGATGTAAGGCAAGTACCACCCACCTACTGTTCTGGTAGAAGAGTATCAAGAAGTATATATCACCTTGACGAAGACCTGTATCTTAGATGTGTTGATAGATGAAGTGAGGCCCATGTGCTATTTACCTCTACGTTGTTGAACAGGAGCCTTCTGGAAAGAGAAGCTGAATGCAGACTCTTTTCTTTAGAGGTTCAAGTTTATTGGAACATGTTTAATGGACTGAGGAGGGATTGACTGAGGCCAGGCGTCAGGAAAGGACAGCATGAGCCCGTGTCACGGTAGAATCAGAAAACTAGTGTCAGGCAGGTGTCTATTCCTAATTCTAGCCCACGTAATGCCTTTCTCTCCCTCCCCACAATCGAGGGTCATCTTCTGTAATCAGCTCACTAAATGTGTGAGACAGCTTTCTGCACAGTGGCCTTTTGCTTCCTTTCTGTAAAACTAGTTCTGAAAGCAATTTTAAACAGCATTAGTAACTTTTTAAAAAATTGTGGTAAAATATACAAAGCAAAATTTACCATCTTAACCATTTTTTTGTGTTTGTGTGTGTGAGGAGATCAGCCCTGTGCTAACATCTGCCAATCCTCCTCTTTTTTTGCTGAGGAAGACTGGCCCTGGGCTAACGTCCGTGCCCATCTTCCTCCACTTTATATGGGACCCTGCCACAGCATAGCCTGCCAAGCAGTGCGTTGGTGCGTGCCCGGGATCCGAACCAGTGAACCCTGGGCCGCCTCAGCGGAGCACGTGCACCTAACTGCTTGCACCACAGGGCTGGCCCCTTAACCATTTTTAAGTGTACAGTTCAGTGGCATTAAGTACATTCACGTTGTTTTACAACCATCACCACCATCCATCCAGAACATTTTTATCTTCCCAAACTGAAGCTCTGTACCCATTAAACAATAACTCCCCATTCTGTCTGCCCTCCCAGCCCCTGGCAACCACCATTCTGCTTTCCGTCTCTGTGAATTTGATCACTCTAGGTACCTCATATAAGTGGAATCATACACTTTTTGTTTTGTGACTGACTTCTATCACTTAACATGTCTTCATAGTTCATCTATGTTGTAGCATGGGTCATACTTCATTACTTTTCATGGCTGAATAACACTCCATTGTAAGGATATACCACATTTTGTTTCTCTATGCGTCTGTTGATGAACACTTGCTTTGCTTCCACTTTTTGGCTATTGTGAATAATGCTATTGTAAACATGTGTGTACAAATATCTTAAATAGCATTATTATCTTATTAGGCTTTTTTTCCCTATAAGAAGAGAGAAAAGCAGTTTAATGGCTGGTAAGATAGGAAGCTCTGAGATAGTGAGATAAGACTCCAAGGTCTTTTTAATTAATTGTGTTGGTTTTGTAAAACAGCCTAAGATTTTTCCCCGAATGCACCCTCCTCCATTAGTGTGTGGGGGAACTTGGCAAGGCCTAAAGAAGGCTCACTTTACCTTGAGTTCTTCCAAGGAGTCTGCGATTCTCCCTGGCCATTTGACGGAGTGTGGGGAAGCCTCTTGGCCTTACTGTCCTGGAATTCTAGGATCAGGAGAACCATTATCATTCATTCTTTTATTCATTCAACAAATACATATTAAGTGCCTATTATGTACCACTGTTGATGTGTGTGTGAGGTGGAGTGACAGAAGAGAAATCCGTGCCCCACTGATGCTTATATTCAGTTGGGGATTGTAGATTTAGATACAGGTGGAGATATCCATCATTGCTAGTTATATTGCCTTTGCTTTTTCCTTATAGTCTTTCCTTTGGAGGCTTGAAAGTTACTTTTTGGGTGGACAGAGTAAAATTTAAGAGTTCAATGTTTTGAGATTTGATTGTGAGAGACTGTTGTAGTCACCATGTTGATTCTGGGCCTAATAAAATAACAGGAACGACTGTATAGATGATGAAATAGGTTCAGAGAGATTAGGTGACCTGCCAAGCTCACAGAGCTAGTCCCGGGCCGAGGCCCGTGCTCTTAATCCCCATTCCACGCTGTCCTCTGGAGAAGCCACAGCTCAAGGACAAAGGCCTGACCACTGTCGGGGAATCCTTCCTTACAGAACATACCAATGGGTTAATGTATAAATTTTGTGCCATTTCAATCAAAACCCCAACGGATTTTTTCTTAACTTAAAATAATTCTAAAATATAGATAAAAGAATAAATGGGACCAGAGGGAGGTAGAAAGCTATGAAATTTTTGGAAAAGGAAAATAATAAATAGTCTTGCCCTACGAGATATTAAAATGCCATATATTATAAAGCGATAGTGATTGAACTAGTGTGGTACTGGTGCCAAAATCAACTGACAGGTAAATGGACTGGAATAGATAGGCTATATAGAAACCCCATTATAATTAGAATTAGGTTATATATTAAAGGAAGCACAAAAGTCATTGAACAAGTGGAACTAGAACAGCTAGTTAAACATTTGGGAATGAAATTTTTGATTATATCGTCACCTCTTACCATATACCAAAATAAATTTTAGATAAATTAAAGAGTTAAATGCTAAGAAAGCCTTTAAAAAACAGAAGAAAATATACATGAATATATTTTTAAACACTTAAATTCCAGTAGACAATTCTCAGAATGTGTAATAACATTAAAAATATTCAGAGGCCGGCCCCGTGGCTTGGAGGTTAAGTGCGCGCGCTCCGCTGCTGGCGGCCCGGGTTCGGATTCCAGGCGCGCACCGACGCACTGCTTCTCCGGCCATGCTGAGGCCGCGTCCCACATACAGCAACTAGAAGGATGTGCAGCTGTGACATACAACTATCTACTGGGGCTTTGGGGGGAAAAAATAAATAAAATCTTTAAAAAAAATATATATTCAACCTCACTAGTTTCCAAGAGAATGCAAATCAAAACAATGACATGATTTAATCTAGCAAATTAACAAAGGTTAAAAAAATTCAGTGTTCTTATGGGTGTGAGAAAATAGGTAATTTCATATCCTGGTGGTAGAAATATAAATTGGCATAACTTGTCTACAAAGAAATTTGTCAAGAGTCTTTTCAGAGTTTTTATCTATTGACTCAGTTATGCCACTTTTAGGAATCTATTCCAAGGAAATACTGAGAAACTCTAAAATTTACATATAAGGACACTTAATATGGGATTATTTATAATAAGAATAACTTAAAAGACTAACAGTAGCGGGAGAGTTAAATGAACAAAGAAATCACATGTTATAATTCTAGTTTAAAAAATCTGATGGGTTCCAAATTTAAAATATATATGTATATTTAACAATACAGATGTAGTTGATTAGATAGATATGATAGATAGATAGGGAGGTAGGTAGATAGATGGATAGGTAGGTAGGTAGGTAGATAGAAAAATGATTTAAAAGGAAATACGCTCAAGTACTGAGTAATAGGTGAGTGACCAGATTACTGATTATTTTCATGTTCTTTAAATTTTTCCAATTTCCTTTTAATTTACATGTATTACTTGTAGACTGAAAAAATTTGAAGTTGATTTAAAAATGTTAGCCTGCCCTTGTGTTTTTAAGCCTCTATTATTTCACCCAAACTATCTAAAAAATGTGTTTCTCAAGGGACAGGAAGGGTGGGGTCGTGCTCTGGTCCCTGTCCATAGCCTTTGCTTATCCCTGGGGACAGGCGCAGTCAGAGCCCAGGACAAAGCAGGAAGAAATGAAGAATGCGGAGATACAGGCTTGGTTAGTCTTTGGTGCCAAGGCGTTCACTCTCCCTTCGGGCCGCACGTCTCTGGCTCCTCAGCGTCTATTATCCAATAAATTGTTGTTCCTTTGGTGTCTAGTCTATACCGCTTACAAGACTGATTATTTCCTTAACCTCTCTGTTTTTGAGAGGATTAATTAATTATTCTTTTTTGTTATTTTGTAACTGGTAACTAACGGGGTTAATTTGGCTGCAGACCCCGGAGCTGCACAGTCAGAATATTTACTTGGCGTTGCCTGTCCCTAGAGTCTTTGTCTGGCCCACGCTGACTCGGCAGCTTGCCGGGACCTGAACACCCTCCCCGCTTCGCCCCTGCAGTGCTTCCCCACGCGGCGCTCTCCAGAGGGGCTCCCACATGTGGAGGGCTGGATATGGTCTCACTCAAAAGAACCAAACTTCTCGGCCTTTTGGTGGTCCAGTGGTCCATGTGTGGGGACAGCTGTGAGAGAAACTACGCAGAGGAGGAAGGTGGGAGTGAAGGAAAACATGTGGAGGGAGAGAGAAAGGCACAGGGACACACACGCACAAGCGTTTTCAGCCCTGGCTCTGAAATGGTGTGTCTAGGTAGTCTGCCTTCCTTAACCACCAACAGTTGACTAGTAATCCTTTCTGTGTGCCAGCCTGGCTGTGGAGTGTGGGTGGCCTTAGCACTTACTTCTGGAAGCAGCCGCAGAGGCCCCCGCCTGTGAGTTGCCTCCTGGAGCTCTGTGCTGTGCGTGGAATTGAACACAGGGTGGCAGTAATACCACATCTGGACTCCATCACCCGCCCCGCCACCCTCTCCGTGTTCCCACACACGGAGCTGGTGCAAGCTGGAGACACACACACACGCGCACACACACACACACACCCCGCTGGCTTCCAACTAGGATGATGACACGTTACCTGTCATCAGGTAGGACCTGTGTTTGGGACTGAGTGACCGCTTCTGTGGGAATCGCAGGCAGGACAGGTATACAATTTCCAGGGCCTAGTGCAAAAGGAAAATGGAGGGTCCCTTGGTCAAAAAGCAGGAAAAAGGTGCTGTTGAGGGTAGTAAAATATAAAGCTGAGCTCAGTGAGAAAGTACCTCAGGCACCTCTCCCTTCTCACCTGGGGCTTCTCGGGGGCTGATGTAGGACACCTGAGGAACCGGGGCCTGCTCGGTGCCCACACATGCCTGGCGACCGAGTGCAAGGCAGTGGACGCCCGTGGGGACACCCTGAACCAATGGGGGATGAAAGCCTGCGGGTAACACGTTTCCTGTGACTCCTCCAGGGTCTCAGATGTACGGAGCACTAGTCCTTAACATAGTCACACATCCTAGTATTGCTTTTTCCTCCTTTCTTGTTCCACCGCCCTGACCTCTCACTCCTGCTCCCTGGGGTTGCTGCTCAAATATACTACTTGCACATAAACCTCTGACTTGGATTCTGCTTTTGCAGGTGGTGGGGGAGTAGCGGGGGAACAATAGCCCATCCGACAGATCATCCAAATCTTGATTCTACATCTAATCGTCTTTCAAATTTTCTCCATTCCCACTCCTGCTCCTCTAGTTCAGACCCTCTTCATCTCTTGCCTGAAACAGTGTTAACTGGATTCCTAACTGCTCTTTTTTCCTCCCTTTCTATGTTTTTATTTTACTTAACCCATCATCTTCCCCGCAAAACATCCACCCTTTTCTGCTGTTAGGGTGAACTTTCTAAAACACTACAAATGCTCGCTTTTAATAGCTCCCCATTGCCTACAAAATGAAGTCTGAACCCCTTACACGATGTCCGTGATTGCACAGACCTCTGCGGCACCGCTTCCCATTCCCCAAACACTCCAGTCACAGTGGAGTGCCCATTTTCCAGGTGCCCCTCGGGTGGTTCTTCCTCTCACAGCCTTCACTTCAGGCAACCTTTCCCTTCAGTTGGTTTAGTTCATCAAATGCTTACTTGAACACCAGGCGCATAGTAGTTTCTGCCATCCAACGGGTGAGGAGCAGGCAACAAGATGGGTGGGTGGGGGGAGATGCTGCAAATTACTGGGGTGCTTGGTGCAGAATGTGTTGCATGTCCACACAATCCCATGTAAAGCCTTTTAGCTGGTCCGCCCCAGTTGAGGGACCTGAAAATGCTTTTTCATCAGCCCAGAATCTCTGCTGGTGTTTTGGTAGGGAGATGGGAAAATTGCATTTGCAGAACTGAGATGTTGTGGGAAAATAAGGTTCTGAGTGGGGGTAATGTATGAACAGCCTTTTTATCTTCACATTAATCATAAAGACTGATGTCTAAATAAAGGCAATGGGACTGACATTTTGCACATCTTAAATTAGTAGTAGCGGATGTGGTACTCAATTTCCACTTACCATCCCTGACTCACAAAAAAATGTGTTACATTTTCTTCCCAGCAGTTTCAAGGAGATGCTTGCATATTTGTTTTGATTTGTTGCAGATAATATGCATACAAAGAGGTTTTTCTTTTCTGAGTCTCATTTTACATCCACATATTCAATGTCTTCCTGACTTGAGGACTTGGAATTTTTGATTTCCCCACCTCCCTAGTTCTGCCCGCAGGCCACTGGATACGGGGTGCAGGTTGGCCCTGGCCAAGGGGGCAATGAGCCTGACGTCCAGCCCACTCGGTTTGCCAGGCGTGGCTCCCTGGCTCACAGCTGCGTTACTTTTCTTAAATTCTGCCATAATTCAGAGAGGTCAAGTAAGTTGGTGCTTGAGATGGAAAGAGTTTAGGATAATCTTGTTTAACCAATGAAGCACAGCTCAGCAGGTAATTCTCAACCCTTCTATCCAGCTTCCAGTGTTTACAATCTCAGTCATGGCGTTGGTATCTGTGCGCAGAAGCGTATACCATCAACTCCTTTTTTCCATTTTAGCTGCTTCCTTCCTCTCAGGCTTGTTCCCAGTTCTAAGGACCTGGTTTACTTTTCCTCATTGTATTCATTTCCTGTGGCTGCTGAAACAAATTGCCACAAAGTGGGTGACTTAAAACAACAGAAGTTTATTCTCTTACAGCTTTGGGAGGCAGAAGTCCAAAACCAAGGGGTCAGCAGGGCCACACTCCCTCCAAAGGCTCTAGGGGAGAACCCTTCCTTGCCTCTTCTAGCTTCCGGCGTCTCCTGGAGTTTCTTGGTTTGTGGCATCATCATTCCAATCTTTGCTCCTGTCGTCCCCTGGCCTTCTTCCCTGTGTGTGTCATTGTGTTCTTTTCTGCCTTTTATAAGAACACTCTCATTTGAATTTAGGCCGTTCTAATCCAATATGATCTCATCTCAATCCTTACCTTAATTACATCTGCTAAGACCCTATTTTCAAATAAGGTCACATTCTGAGGTTGTGGGTGGACATGAATTTTGGGGGCACACTATTTAACCCACTGCCCTCATCTACTTTAACTTTATCAAAACTTCAATGCCAGGACCTCTACTTCTTATGCATCTGCTTTACCTCATTTTTCTATTCTCACCTCCCAGTTCTTCTTTTCCTATTTGACTCCATTAGGAGTGACTCATAATTTGTGTGTTCAAAACTTAGTCATCCCAAATTTCTAGAGATACACAAAAGTAAGCACGTATTTATTAGAGTTTCTCATGGGGGAAGTCAAAGTTAGGGAGGGTGGGACTGATATATATTCACATTCAGCTCTTTTAATATTGTACTTGATTGACATGTTCCCAAAGCTGTCAAAAATATATACACCGTATTTGTATGAATTTCCCCCAACTTATTTGAAAGTTCCTTAAGGCAATGTGTTGTTTTCCACTTAATAGCCAAGTTCCTCACAGAGGGTCTGGTGTGTGGTAGATGCTCAGAAATATCTTTTGGGTTGAAATGATCCAACTCTTACCTCTGACCGTGCCCTAACCAGACACTGCCATTCTGGATGGGAAAGGACTGGACTGGCACAAAATTCTCTCTTCATCACTCATGGACTTTGCCTTCAAGTCCAGCCTCTATGAATACAACCTGCTGGCCTAGTATTTTAGAAAAAAGGGCCCTTCTGTCTCTCTTCCTAGGCATGTGAAGACCACGATTGAATGCTGATGGGGGTAACCTAGACGTTTCATCTCTTCCGGAGGAGAGGAAACAGAGTTGCCTCAAGAGGATGATGGGGGAGTGAAGGGCTTCCGTGGGCCTCTCTAAAACACAGTCATAGAGCCTGTGTCTTGTTCCCCTAGTAAGAAAGTGATGTCCATGGGGACAGAGACGTGGTGGCCTCTGTATTCCTAGAATCAAGCAGCTGCCCTGCACAGAGCCAGACCCAACAAGCCCTGGATGATGATGACAGTGCTTATTCATCTGGCTGAAACCCAAGCAGATGTGGTCACTCTGCTGTCCCCCTAAGAGAGACTTGCCTGCTTCCTGGAGAGACAAGGATCCCCATGGCTGCCTGGCCTTGAGGATTCCAGACCTCCAGCCTCAGCTGAGTTCCGGGAGAGCCCCGGCACTCTCCTGCCCTGCCGCCTCCAAGCCCAAGGCCACCGTCCTCTTGATTGTCAAGCTGATTCTGTGGCTTGATCCTGCCTCTCCAGCAGTGTGGGTGCCTCCCTCTCCTCTCACCAGAGGGAAGTCTTACACTTACTCTGAGGTTTTGGATCCGACTCTGCCCTCCAAGGCGCTCTCTTCCAGCTGCTGTGGCCCAGGCTGAAACAAAATGTTTCGTGTGGTTTCAGAGACGAGGTCACACCCATTTTCTTTGGCAATATTCTTGATCAGTTTTTATCTGGGGGAATCAACAGTTGATAGGAAAGCAGCTTCTTCCTTCTTTTACATCATTTCCCCTTTCTCTTTTTTCTTTCTCCTCTTCCTAGTTTTTCTAAATTCCAGACTGATGAAAAGGCAAAATGCTAGCAATTTAGCTGAAATGCATTGCTTTTGGTAGCTATGGGGACGAAAATATCAAAGAGCCACAGTTAATAGGCTTCAAGGGTAGGAAATCTCTGCAAAGCCACGAGTCCTGGAGTGCTGATGATGCCAGCACAGGACAGAGGCCCCTTTTCTGGAAAAGATGTACGGTCAGGTGACCCTGCAGGCCTCCCAGCGGCCCCGGAGCAGCGCAAGTATGTCCTGTGTCCTTATGTCCGTGGTCCATGCTGGGGCCGGGGAAGGAGCATGAGGAGAGCACACTCACTCTACATTCCATGTCTGTCCAAGACCCCTCTCCATGGCTTTCTCCCAGAAACTCGAAGACCCTTAAGTTCTCTCCATCCCCCACCTCCACGCTAACTTATGTTAGAGAGAGAAAAATGTTCCTGGATACGCCTTGTCTCCTGCTGAGTTTATCAGTTGTCAGTCAAAAAAGGTGAATTTGAATTTTGTCCTGATTTATTTTAGACAGGAAATTAAAATTGTGTTTTAGATGTTTTTTTCATCCTTTGCTCTTTGCTGTCATGAATAGCTAACGTACTCTTTGTGTTATTTGCTCATTGTTTCGTGTCCTGTCTCTCTGAGGGTAGGATTGACATCACAACACTCTTGGACTTCTCATGATACACAGCACATAGTAGGCATTCCGTGCTCAGTAAACTTTGCCTTTTCCTCAAGTAATTAAGTTATTGGATTGAGTTCGGCTTGCTGGACATCTGTTTTCCAGCTTCCGTTTGGGGCTTTGTTTTTTCTTCCTCGGATGTAATTCATAGTGAACAAGGACCCTGACTTCTCTGCTCAAGGAAGAGAAGAGGGGAAAAAAGGTGCAACGGTAACTACCTACATCGCTACATCTCCATAGGGTGCAAGCTGTAGGGTCATTAGTATGCTGTACAATGCTGAGAAATCTAGTGTAAAAGATATATGAAGAATATAAACTGCCATTAATTCATTTACTTCTCTCTTTTTTTTAAATTTTATTTATTTATTTTTCCCCCCAAAGCCCCAGTAGATAGTTGTATGTCATAGCCACACATCCTTCTAGTTGCTGTATGTGGGACATAGCCTCAGCATGGCGGGACAAGCGGTGCGTTGGTGCGTGCCTGGGATCCGAACCCCGGCCGCCACCAGCAGAGCGCATGCACTCAACCGCTAAGCCATGGGGCCGGCCCTCATTTACTTCTTTCACAGAACCACAGGTTGATGCATCGCTAACATTGATTCCCTCCCACTACAGGGAATGCTAGTCTGTCTTTCCCTCTAAACATGTAAACTCCATGAGGGCAGCGATGATGATGATAATTAGTCTGTTTTGTTCAATTCTATATCCCCCTCATAGAACAGTCCCTAGCACATAGTAAGCATTCAGTGAATATCTGAATGAATGGACTTTGGGTTATATTTGGTAGAACCTTACAGATTATGGTAATCAGCAAAGTAGAGATTAGACTTGTCCTCTCATATGTTTGAAGTCTGTGCTTGAGGTTTGATGCCAGCACAAGTGTCTCCCATTCTGATTTGATCCGGGACTCTGTAAAACACCTCAGCCTCATGCTTTCAGTAACCACAGGGGTCTGCTTCTGGAAGAGGAGGAGCATTTGCAGTAATGAAGGGGGATGGCGACCCAGTAGGAAAAGCTGATGTAATGAAGATGAGAGCACAGGCCCACACGTGTGGGTACTTGACTGTAGAATGTATTTGTCTGTGTGGGATGTCCATAGTTACCAGAGAGGCCTTTCACAGCATCCTCTTTTTCCTTTTTGCTTCATTTAGTTATCCTTCACTCTTTTATAGTAATAGGTTGGGTTCTGATTAATGTTGATTTTAATACTGGGGAAGAATCAAAGAGGATTGGCACCACTAGTCATTATTGATGATATTATCTGGATTAATAAATCTTGGTAATCATTGTTTCCTCTGAGAAGACCCATACTTCTCAGATACAGACATGAGTTGGTTAATCTTGCAATGCTCTAATGAGGCTGAAAGATCATTAGCTCCATTTTTCAGATGGTGAGACCAAAGCATGGACATTGACCTGAGGCCAAGAAAGCCAGTCCTGCCATTGTGGTCTTTTATCCCAGTCCCCACGCCTTCCTAAGCTCCTATTGCTGGAAAGCAGTTGGACCTTGACTTGTCCCTACTACCTGATGGAGAAAATGACGTGCTCCATGATTCTAACATTATCTTTTTTCTATGGCTTATGTTTCTTACCAGTGGAGGAAAAGCCTAGGCAAAAGTGATCATCTATAAAACTCTTTGAATTTAGGATCTGCCAATCCCTACAGGGACACAGAGGGAATTAGGGGAAAATGAACTGGGAGATATGTAGCTTACAAAAGTTTAAAAATAATTCGTGGTCTCTGGCCTACACACTGGGGCAAAAGCTCATGATACTTTTCCCCTAGTTTTCAGTCCCAAGGCGGGAGGCAGTAGGAATTGCAGGCTCTGGAGCCAGATGGCATCGGCTTGACAATTTACTTGCTCTGGGACGTTGAGCAAGTTACATGACCTCTCTGTGCATTGACTGAAGTCCTCACCTGTAATAATACCCACTTCATTGGGCTATTGTGAGGATAGAATGATTTAGCACATTTAATACTCAAAGCCCTTAAAACAGCACCTGGCACACAGTGAGTGTTTGATAAATGCTCTGTAATGATTATGATGATGACGATTTCTCTTCTAACTGTGGGCCATGGGTATGCCTTCCTTCAGTATTGCCTCATGTCATGAAATGGCAATTTCTAGATCTGATTGACATCCGGTTTATTGGACTTTACCCCAAAATGAAACTCTTTGGACATTTCTAGCAAAGGAAAAGAAGAATAAGATTTAGGAAGAAAGCAGAGAAATGGTTAGAAAGATATAAATAGAAAAAATAATTAATTCTTGTGTTCATTCAACAACCTTTATTATGTACGTGCCATACGCAAAACACTATACAGGGCTGCGGGGAATATATATTATATGCATGTGCACGTGTGCACGCACACACGTGTGCACGCAATATTGTTTCTGCCTTCAAAGCACCCGTCTCCTCCAGGAGGCTTTTCCTGGGGACCCCAGGCAGGCTTAGGGCTGCTCCTCTGTTGGCTCCTAGCACCCCATCTTTAGCACTCATCGTGTTAACAGACTTTGAGTAGCCGGCTTGTCTAGAACACTGTGAGCTCCACGAACGCAGGAACCTTGTCTTTTTGGCTTTTGTAGCACCCAGCAGGGTCCTGGCGTCTGTTGGACAGGACGGGACTGGGTGGAATAAGCAGAGGTTGTCTCTTTGGTGTTTATCTTCCTCTCCCCCCATCCAACCCTGCTTTGACATCACACCCTTAGCCTTAGACCTCACTTTTAGGCCTAATTGTTATCCTTGACCCCTTCTTGGTCCCTCTTCACCTGTGACTTTCCCTCTGGTGGTTTTGCCTCCTTGATTCCACGGAACATGGTCCTCACCACTGAGCCAAGAGAAAGAAGGGGCTTGTCTTCTCCAAGAAGGTGCATCTTGAGGAAGCTTAGAGGGATCGACCACAGGCTTCTGGTGCTTCAGGACGTCAGGTCCTCAGGCTCTGGCTTTTGCATCCCCCAAAGGTGGCCTCTCTTTTCTGCCTCTCTGCCTAGTCACTCACATTCCACTGGAAGAATGTGAAGTGAGACTGGGGGCTGGGGGAAGGGTTGGCAAAAGCTTGAATCAAAGAACCTCACGTTCAATTGGGTTTACCTTGCTCTTTCTTCCCTATTCTCGCCAACCAGCCTCCCACTTACAGAGTTCTCGGGACCAGCCCATTCCCTCAAGGGCAGCAGACCTGTCCAGCTCATCTCCCATTTGAGTCTCTGCAGCTTCTGGCTTCTGTCAGCAGCTGGAACCTTAGGGATTTCTGAAAGCAACCGCACATCGTGTGTCTGCAAAGTGTTTATACCAAGTGGAGTCTCATGCAGACGTTTGTAAACATACTGCCAGTTGATAACCATCTTTGGTACTCTTTCCATCAGTCTGAACTGCTGTTCATATTTCCAGCGCACACAGAGAGGCACATCCTCCTGTGACACGCAACCTCTCCATCAAGGCATCTGCTGAGGTGCCTTACTGTACATTCAGGTTCACATACTCACCATGCACCCTGTCACCTTCTGCAAAGACCCAACTCACCTCCATCTCCCTGTGTGGTTATGTTTAGCCAGATCTTTCATTTGTAATTGTTTTTGAAACTTAGCTTTAAACCTCTCTTCAAACCACAGTGGTATGGTAGAAGGTAAGGCTGCCAGGGTTTAAGAGTCATGATGCCTGTCTTCCCCTTGCCTCAGGCCATTTTCTTCTTCTGGAACATTGTAATGGAAAAGAAGACAGACATTTTTCTGCACTTGTCTGGTGGCTCCTTCTGGAACATAAACTAACACATGGTTCCTGCGGCGCCGAAGCTCTGCAACAGAGGCTCATCATAGAGGCTGTTCGAAGAGCTGTGGTTGGTTTTGGAGTTGGCTAGACTAGGAGGATTCCTGGGGGATGTTTTTTGTCCTTTGTTATTGCTGAGGGGCTGGCTGTAAGAAACAAGCAAAAATAATGATGGCCTTCGAAATTCTGGGTTTTATTCTCCAGCTTACTCAAGTCGGTGGTGACTTGGGTTAGATGACATTTTTGATGAGAAATGTATTTTTAACAGGCCACTCTCTACTTCCTATTTCCAAATCTTGACTGTGTGGATCAAGATCTTAGACCCTTGACCCAAGGTGTTTCTCAATTCCCGTACAGGGCTGGAAGGCTTAGCCAGGTACAGCTGGCATATCTACATTTGTCATCACCACTAATCATAAAGGCCCGGGATAAAGAGTCAACTTCTTTGCCTTGCATTCAAGGACCTTCAAAATCTGGCTCCTACTTACCACTCCAATGTGCGACTCCCTTCTTTGGACTCTCGCTTTGATCAAAATGGCAATCCTTGTTTCGCGTAATCTGGTATTCTTACTCCTCTGACAGTTTCCTCGCAATATTCTTTTAGGACATCTCTTCCTCCATAAATATCAGTTTCCCAAGGGTTTTGATTTTGGCATCTTTCTGCCCTTCTCATTTTATACATATTCTCATTCACCTGATGGCTTCAACTACCACCATTCAGTCTACATCTGCCTCTATCCAGAAATTTCCCTTGAATTCTAGACCTCTATAAACTCACTGGATATCTTGTGTATCTCAGTGAACACCTCAAACTCAACATGTCCACAACTGAATTCCTCTTTCTCCTCAAGCTTGGCTCACCTTCTGTATTTCCTGCTCAAGAGAATGACCCACAAGCCAAAATCTGGGATTTGCTGTACATTTATCCCCATCCTTACTTCTCATCCAAAATTGGAACTCTTGATCCCTCCCCACACAAATGCCTTCTCTATCTCAGGAAATTGTATCATCATACATCTAGCTGCTCAACACAAAAACTCTTGAGGCCTCCTTGATAGTTCCCCTTCCATCATTCCTGCATTTAATCCATCAGCAAGTCCTATCAGTTCTACCTCCAAAATATTCTCCAAACCTGTGCTTCTTGTTAAATTAACCCAGGAAGTCACTAGGCTCTGCAGATTTGATACCATAACATCTCTGTGGGCTGTTTTCTCCTCTTTATCGCTCCGCCCTTTCTATAGGTTAGGCACTTTCCATCCCTTGTCCAGATTATCTTAATTGCCTCCTTACTACTCTGCCTGTCTCCAGTCTTACATCCTTTAAAGCCATTGTTGATTCGTTCCAACAATATTTATGGAGTGACCAATGGGCTTGGGATAGCTGTGAACAAGGCAGATATGATGCCTGCCCTGTGGGGCTTACGTTCTGGTGAGGAAGACAGACATCAAGCCCATACTTGCAAGTGTGACGAATGGTGGGAGGACCCCAGGGGCTGAGAGTGTCAAACATGGAGACCCACTCTAGCCTTAGGGGTCAGGAAAGTCTTTTCAGTGAAAGAAAGTTTCAACTGAAAACTGAAGAATGAATAGGGGGCAACCAGGTGAAAGGGAAGAAGGTGAGAGGAACAGAAGGGTGTCCTAGTCAGGAAAACATCAAATAACAAATTTGTGATGAATTTCCTCCACACTGTTACCAGTTTGATCTTTCTTCCTTCTGTCTTAAAACGGTTTTGTTTTTTTTTGATAAAAAGTACTACATATTCATTGTGCGATATTTGGAAAATACTGAAAGATTTAGAGAAGAAAATAACATTTACTCATAACCTCGCCACCCAGAGATAAGCGTGTTTGCACTGAGGTCCATGTCCCTTCTGTTTTGTCTGTACACACATGCGTTTTCAAAATGACCTCCCTACACTGAACATCTCATCATATTATTTCCTTTCTTAAAAACAATCAGTGGCTCCTCACTGTCTGGGAGCCTGATGCTTAGCCATAACTGTTTGCTGAACAGATGACTAAATGCGTGAGTGAGTGAGGGAATAGATGTATGCAGCCTCACCTCCGTGCGCTCTTCCTCTTTTCCACACCTGTTTGACAAAGTCTTGTCTTAGGGTATGACCCAATCCAAGCCTTCTTCAAAGGCTCCAATTCTCATGATGGTGCTTGGCTTTAAGCACAGATTGTATTGCTTCTCAGGTTCTTAGCAAAGGTTAACTGCCTTCAAATGTTGTTTTCCTAAGTTTATACTTAGAAGCCTTTCATGCTAAATAGTCTCTTGACAACTCAACATCGTTCCATCCCTTCTACACTCCACTCTTGCCTCAGAGGTTGGAAGCCTGAGAACCACACTTCCCAGAATCCTTCGCTGGCAGTGTTCCCGGTTGGATTCCACCAATGAGAGGCATTCGCTTGAGACTTGGAATGAAAAAGAAAGGCAGAATTTTTTTTGTTGCTCCTCTGGCTGTGGAGGCACATGTGTGGCAGGGTGGTCCCCTGAAAATTTCCTACCTTGGTGCTGGAGGCAGCTGGGATCAGCAATGGTGATTTCCTGCAGTCTCAGGAGATCCTAATTTTTTGAAAGAAAGAGGCAAACCTGAGAACTGGCCTTTGCTCCTCTGTCCCTTCCCATCACCTTCTGTTAGGGCTTCTGTTTTCCTGACCAAAGCCTTGCTGAGCTCCCTCATGGGCAAGGCCGGCGTCCTGTGCCTCTTTGTACCTTCTTACCTGCACAGGCCTTGCCTGGCTTAGTTCCTCAATACATATTTGCTGCTGCTGAGAATGACAGTAACATCCGTGACTTTACCACTGTAGACAAAACACCTTACTTAGTGGACAGAGCTGTACTTGTTTAATGATTTAACTTTATCCTCCACAGCAGGGTACTGGGGATGTGTGCACTTACACAAATACAACAGGAGAGGATTACAAGACAGGCGAAGCCTGTCAGGGCCTCAGCTCACTGAGGCTAACACTGATTTTGCAGCACAGTCACCACTTGGAGCACCCACCAATATTGATTAACTCTCTATTGTGTGTCTAGAGCCTGTTTTAGGCCTTACTGGGGTGGGATGCCGGGGAAAGTTATGATAAATTCGTATCTATTTGCTAAGTACCTGCTATGTACCAGGCATGGTGCTGGCTCTTGGAATTTCATGTTGAACAGAGTGGCAGCTCTCTGTGCTCCCAGAGACTACAGTCCAGCAATCTCATTGCTTGAAGCTATTACTGAAAAGAAACAAAGCCAGTCACTCACTATTCCCACCCCCTCTCCTTTTGAGCCTGGCGTGAATGAACTCAGGCTCACCAGGCCTACTGAGCCCCCAGCTAACACTAGACTTTCTAGGAGATGGGGCTGCAAACCAGGCCCTGCCTGGGGTTCCTCCAGCACGCCAGCACCTCTATGGGCAGGTTTGGCTTGTTTCTTTCAGGATTGCTTGCTTCTTGCTTAGCATTTCATTCATTGTGGAAAACTGGCCTGGAAATCAGTGGCATTCAACCTTAAATACTAGAAAAAGGCAGGGAGAGTAGTACTGTGATTGTCAACAGGCAGGGTTGGATGAACTTTTACAAACGAACTAGAGCAGTATTCTGTGCCAGGCCGCAGGGTGGAACATACGGGGGATAGAGTAACATTTAAATACCGTATTTTGAGATTTTAAGCAAAAAAGAAAAGAAATGTAAAAACCCACTAAGTAACTGAAGGGCGGTGCAGAGGTGGCCATCCCATGGGCTTAGCTCACGCTTATTGAGTGTCTACTATGGGCCAGGCCCCGTTCCCAATGAGTTACGTTAATGATTATTGAATCCCACTCGTGGGCAGGTGCTCCTACGATCCCCATTTGACAGGTCAGGCAACTGAGGCAGGAGAGAAGAAGCACCTTGCCCGGGGCCATACAAATAAGTAGTGCAACTGGGGTGTGAACCTGGGTAGTTGGATTAAAATAAGGGGACATAGCAAGTCCTCATCTTTTGGAATTTCCCCTGGTTCCATCTGAGCTGGTCTGATCTAGACACCCAGAAAGCAGGTGCTAGAGAAGTGGTTTTTTAAAGAGGGAGTTGTAAAGGGGGCCAGTGGATGTTTTCCATTACTGTTGGGATCTGAGGAGATGTTAGCGTTCAAGCCACAACAGTCACATGTATTGCTCAGGCCTAGACGTTTGTCCCAAAATGTGAGTGTGCCATCTGATTGATAATCAGCCATCAGCATCTTAGTGTGAATCACCACATTAATTCACTTTATTTTCAAGACATGGGGCTCAGAACAGATTGATTGTAACGAATGGAGAAGAAGGTGAAGGGGCCAGAGAAAGAGGGGCTGGAGGTGGCTTTACTGAGCATGTGCTGCAGGAAGCCAGGTGGTGAAACCCCTTCAGAAAAACACACCTCCTTGAAACTGTAGAGGCGTCCCCTTGAAGATCAAGATCAAAACAAGGATGCTAGCTTTCTGTGCTGCTATTCAGTTAAGTCAAAAATTATAAAGATAGAAAAGAAGGAAATTAAACTGTCGTTATTTAGAAGATACAATTATTTACATAGAAACCTATGAAAATCTACAGAGAAATTATTGGAATTAATAAAAGAGTAAAAACAAAAATGTAAGATACTTTATAGTAAATTTAACAAAAGATACATAAGATCTCTTTGGAGAAAATTACAAAACCTTGTTGACAGACAATCTATATAAATGGAGACATAGCCTATGTGTGTAGATAGGAAAACTCCATGTTGCGACTATACCAATATTCTCTGTAATAGTTTGCCAGGGCTACTATAACACGATACCATAGAATGGGCGGCTTAAACAACAGAAAATTAATTTATTCAGGTTCTCGAGGCTAGAAGTCTGAGATCAAGGTGTCAGCAGGGTTGGTTTCTCCTGAGGCCTCTCCTTGACCTGTAGATGGCTGTCTTCTCCCTGTGTGTTCACGCGGTCTTCCCTCTGTGTGTGTCTGTGTCCTAATCTCCTCTTCTTGTAAGGACACCAGTCATATTGTGTTAGATCCTGCCCCTATGACCTCATTTAACCTTAATCACCTCTTTAAAGAGCCTATCTCCAAACACAGTCACATTCTGAGGTAGTGGATCTCAGCACTTCAACACATGCATTTTGAGGGGACACTATTCAGCCCATAGCCATCCCTAAATTAATCTACAAATTGAGGACTACCCCAACCAAGTCCAACCAAGGCTTTTCGTGGAACTTGACAATCTGAATCTACATTTATGTGAAAGAGCAAAGATCAAGTATACACTAAAAATTTTTTGAAGAAGAGAATGAAATGGCAAGGTATGCCCAATTGGAAATTAAAACTTATTAGAAAATTATAGTAATTAAGGCAGCAAATATTAGTATAGGAATAAACAAATAGATCAAGGGAACAGGATGGAGAATCCAGATGCAAACCCACACATATATGAAAACTTGGTAAATGAGAGATGACGTGGCATATTAGAGGAGCAAACATGGCCTGTTCAAGAAATGGTGCTAAAACAACTAGATATCTGTATAGGAATATAAAATAAAGTTGGATGCTTTCTTTATATCCTGAACAAAAATAAATCCCAGGTATACATAAGCCTAAATGTGTTAAAGCAAAACTGTAAAACCTTTATAGAAGAATATAGGTGACTATGTTTTTGACCTCAAGATAAAAAATAATTTCTTAAACAAGTCATAAAAAGAACAAATTACAAAGGGAAAGACTGATAAATTTGACCAAATTAAAATTAAAAACTTCTGCATATAAAAATATACCAGAAAGAAAGTTCATAGAAAAGCACAAATAAGAAGAAAATATCAGTAGCACAATAATGCAGACAAAGATTTAGGAACCAGGATGCATAAAGAACTATAAATTGATAAGAAAAATACAAATAATCCAGGACAGTTCTCAGAAGGAGAAACAAAAATAACATATGAAAAGATACTCAACCTCGTTAGTAATTAGGGGAATAAAAATTAGAACCAGGACATAGGGCCGGCCCCGTGGCTTAGCAGTTAAGTGCGTGCGCTCCACTACTGGTGGCCCGGGTTCGGATCCCGGGTGCACTGCTTCTCCGGCCATGCTGAGGCCATGTCCCACACACAGCAACTAGAAGGACGTGCAACTATGACATACAACTATCTCCCGGGGCTTTGGGGAAAAAAAGGAGGAGGATTGGCAATAGATGTTAGCTCAGAGCCGGTCTTCCTCAGCAAAAAGAGGAGGATTAGCACAGATGTTAGCTCAGGGCTGATCTTCCTCACAAAATAAATAAATAAATAAACAAATAAATAAATAAATAAATAAATAAATAAATAAAATAAAATGACTCAGCTTTAAAAAAAAAAAAAAAGGACCAGGACATAGCATTTCACACCTGTCAGATTGCCCATAATATAAAGATATAAAAATAATTCTGTCAATTTCAAGAGAAGGAGAGTGTGTTGGATCACGGGAACAGTGACACACTTCTGGGTAGAATGGAAATAGGTATAACTACTCTAGAGAGTAATTTAGCCATATCTAGTAAAGTTGAAGACATGTGCTTTAGGGTCTAGAAACTTTCTCCCATGCACAGAAGAGACCTGTAAAGATTATTAAGCACAACATTGTTTGTAATAGCAAGTAACTGGAATCACCCTAACATAATCACTAACAGCAAAATGGGTAGATTTTTGTGGTATAGTCATACAATGCAATAGAACATCACAAGAGAAATAAATGGACTAGAGTAACATTTATCAACATTGTTGCAGATAGACCCTAGGCAGACAGACAGATCCCAATAATTCCCGTCTACTGGTGTCCACACGTTTGTGCAAACCCTCCCCCAAGAGTGCAGACAGAACCTGTAACTTGACTCTAATCAATCGAATGTGACAAAATTGATAGGATAAATCTTATACACTATATGACTCCATTTTAGTAGACGGGGGTGAGAGACTCTGCTGACCTTGAAGGAGCAAGCTGCTATGAAGCAAACTGCCTAGGGAGAGGGCCATATGGCAGGGAAGTGGGCATCCTCTAGAAGCTAGGACTCAGTCACACAGACTCAAGGAAATGAATTATGCCAACAACTGGAACGAGCTTGGAAGCAGATTCTTCCCCAGTCAGGCCTCCAGATGTGAATGCAGCCCAGCCATCACCTTGATTGCAGCCTTGTGAGAGCCTGAGCTGAGGACCCAGTTAAGCCACACCTGGACTCCTGATCCACAGAAACTATGAGATAACAAATGTGAGTTGTTTTAAGCCACTACACTTGTGATAGTTTGTTATGCAGTAATAGAAGACTAATACAAACATGGATAAAAACATAATATTGACAAAAATAAAGCAAGTTGCAGCAAGAGACACAATATATATGATACCATTTACATAAAGCTTAAAATCTTACAAACCAATTCTATATACTGTTTACACTTACATATTGACCTATGTAGTAAAAGTATGACGACACACACTGGAATGATAGTCTCAATTTCAGAAAGGTGTTTCTTTCTTGGAGGGAGGGAAATATGATCAGAGAGGCATATGCAGGGACTCAGTGTTTATAACATTTTTTTTTCCTAAGCTAGGTAGAGATACAAGAGTGTTTGTAATACTCTTCTCCATACCTTTCTGTATATATGGAATATTCTGTAATTCAAAAAAAAAAGTTTGTCTTCAGCTTTAGGCCCCAGTGGGGATGACATTATGTTGACAATGAATTTTGTCCACTTTACATTTCTCAAACCCGTAACTGGCAAGAGGGAGTAGGAGAAAGAAGAGGCTGTAAGGCCCTGCTGGGGATCAATATGGGACAACAGAGACGGAAGCAGAGGGGAGGAGAGAGGGCCAGAGGGATGGCAGTCTGCAGAGGTACCCTGTGGGAGCCCTGTCCCTCAGTCACTCAGGGAACCACCCAGAGACGCATCTCCCAGAGACCACAGATGGCCTCAAATGAGTGACTTCAGCAGTTTCACAATAAGCTTGTCATTACCAGTGGCTTTGCCTTTCATGCAATGGAACAGTTGCCACACAGCAGCCTTGCTGTAATCTGAGAAAACAACAATTAAAAAAAAAAAAAAAAGAAAAAACCCAAAATGTTGGCAGTTAGGAAGAATCAAAGTGTGTTTTTTTAAGAAACGAAAGCTTGAACAGCCTGGCCTGAGGAGGAAAATGTGAAATAAGAGGCTATGACTCAGTTTGTAAAGAAAATGATTGGATTTTCCTATCATCTTTTTTAGCAGTTAGTCATCTTCAGGGAGGAACAGTGGTGTCTTTCTTCTCTTTGATTTACAGCCATGAAGTTTGGTAGATGCTGTGATACCTTGGTTGTATAAAGGAACCTCTAATCCCCAGAACGACTGAGAGAGGAATTTCCGGTGGTGTGCTGGTAACTTTTAACAGCTGGCTCTCCAGACAGAAAAAGCTCTTTGCTGATTTCCATTGGTATAAATACTCTCAAAACAGCTAACTTTTAAGCTAGCAATGTGACGTCACTGAGTGTAGAGGTGGGAAGAGTTAGGAAGATATGTGCATAATTGGCTCCCGAAAACCCATACATGCTGGCTTCAATGTACAACTGAATTTCCTTCCTACCTGGGTGGCGAGCAGCCCTGGCTGGAGGTCTCAGCCATCAGAAGGATGACTACTGATGGGGAGGAGACTCCTATGTGTACGGCCTCTCCTGGCTCCCTCTCAATCCAAAGGTGTTGAGAATTCATCATTCCACTTAGAATGTAAAATCACTTCCTTCATAGCCAAACATTTTTAGAGGATGAGAATATATTAAACACCAAAACTCTATTCCTTTTTTAGAAGAGCAATAGAAATGAGTTGTTTTCCCTGCAGAAGCCAGGGACTCAGTGTTGATGATGGAGTTCAACTTATGTATGATACTTTTCCTATCATCATCAATCAAGAGGGCAGGTCTCCTTGCAGATGTCAGGGAAGCTTCATCTGAGACTAAACTTGAAAACTCTCCTAGGAGAATTTCATATCCCTAGGTCACTGTACTCAGTTTTACAGCCCTCCTAAAATTTTGCAGTCTGAAGGGCATTTTCTGTGAAAAGTCAGGAGGTCTGTATTGGTTAGAATGATTTGAGTACAAATAACAAAGCACTTTGACCCAACTGGCTTAAGTAATGAAGAAATATATTATCTCAGATAATGAGAAGTCCCAAGGGAGGAAAGCACCAAGGTTGATTAATTCAGGGGTTCAAGAATGTCATTAAGGACCTAGATTTCTCCCATATTTCTGCTCTGTCATCCTGTGTGCTGTTTAGCTCTCCTCATGGTTATAAGATGGCTGCCATATTCCAGGCAAGCATGGCAACAGTCATTGGAAGATGAAGGATCAACTCTTCCAAGAGAGGAAAACTTTACCAGAAGCCTCACTGGACAGAATTGGGTAAAATATCCTTTTCTAAATCAAACCATGTCAAAGAGACTGGAATTACTATGATTAACTTAAAATAAATTAGGATTTAAACATGAGTCATATGGGGGAGAAATAAATACCCAGACAAAATCGTGGTCCTGCTTGGTAGGCAACTGTCATCCCAAGGATTCTTCCACTATTCTGATCCTAAGAATGTTGACTTGTACAGGTCAGTTTGGTCCTTTTGGCTGATCAGAGAGATATACTTGAATCAGACCAATCAACTTGATCAGAAACAAATTATGCTATGTTCACTAAATTAATTAACCTCAAGATCAGTTTATCAAAAAATATTCATTAAGGGCCTAGTGGGAACCTGGCACTTAAAAGTCACAATTATTAGGCACTGGACCCACTGATGAATAGACATGGATAACTGGACTTAAGCTCCTAATCAGCTGGCAGAATAAGTAAAAATGTCTCCCAGGGGCTGGCCCAGTGGTGTAGTGGTTAAGTTCGCGAGCTCTGCTTCTGTAGCCCAGGGTTCGCGGGTTCGGATCCCAGACGTGGCCCTATGTGTCGCTTATCAAGCCATGCTGTGGCAGTGTCCCACATATAAATATAGAGGAAGATGAGCACAGATGTTAGCCTAGGGCCAATCTTCCTCAGCAAAAAGAGGAGGATTGGCAACAGATGTTAGTTCAGGGCTAATCTTCCTCACAGAAAAAAAAAATTTTCTTCCAGGTGAGCAGAGATAAACACTTAAAAAAAAATACGTGACTATGATTTTCAATAAGTATGCCAAGACAATTCAATGGGGGAAAGAACAGTCTTTCTAACAAATGGTGCTGGGACAACCAGATATCCACATGCAAAAGAATCGTGTTGAACCCTTACCTCACACCATTTGCTAAGATTAACTCAAAATGCATCAATGACCTAAATGTAAGAGCTAGAACTATAAAAAAAACTTAGAAGAAAACTTATAAATCTCATGACCTTGGATTAGTCAGTGGTTTCTTACATATGACACCTAAAGCACAAGTAACAAAAGAAAAAAAATAAATTGAATTTCATCAAAATTAAAATTAAATCAAAATTAAAAACTTCTGTGCTTCAAAGGATGCTATCAAGAAAGTGAAAATACAATCCAAAGAATTGGAGAAAATATTTGCAAATCACACATTTATTAAGAGCCTAGTATCCAGAATATACAAAGAACACTTACAACTCAGAAATAAAAATACAAATAATACAATTAAAAAATGGGCAAAGGATTTGAAGAGACATTTCTCCAAAGAAGATAGACAAATGGTCAATAAGCACATGAAAAGATACTCAACATCATTAATTATTAATGAAGTGCAAATCAAAACTTTAAGATGACTATCTTCACACCTGTTAGGATGACTATAGTAAAAAAGATAGACAATAACAAATGTAAAGGACATGGAGAAGTTGAAACCCTTATACATTGCTGGTGCTAATGTGAAATGGTGTAGCCACTTTGGAAAACCATTTGATAGTTCCTTAAAAAATTAAACATAAAGTTACCATATGGCCCAACAATCAATTTCACTCCTAGGTAAATACTAAGAGAAATGAAAACATATATCCACACAAAAACTTGTATACAAATGTTCATAGCAGCAATACTCATAATAAGCAAAAAGTAGAAACAATCCAAGTTTCCATCAGTGGATGAACTGATAAAAAACATATGATATATCCATACTATGGAATATTATTTGGCCATGAAAAGGACTGAAGTACATGCAACAACATAGATGAACCTTAAAAACACCATGTTAGGGCCAGCCCCGTGGCTTAGTGGTTAAGCGTGCGCGCTCCGCTGCCGGCGGCCTGGGTTCGGATCCCGGGCGCGCACCGACGCACCCTCCTCTGGCCATGCTGAGGCCGCGTCCCACATGCAGCAACTAGAGGGATGTGCAGCTATGACAGACAACTATCTACTGGGGCTTTGGGGGAAAAATAAATAAATAAAATCTTTAAAAAACAAAAAAAACACCATGTTAAGTGAAAGAAGCCAGTCACAAAAGATTATGTATTGTATGATTCCATTTATATGAAATATTCATGGACACAGCAAGGAGATTAGTGGTTGTCACAGGCTAGGGGAGGGGGAAATGGGAAGTGACTATTATTGGGTATGGGGTTTATTCTTAGGCTGAAGAAAATGTTCTCAAAGTATGTAATGGTGATGGCTGCACAACCTTGTAACTATACTAAGAACCACTGAATTGTACACTTTAAAAAGTGTCTGTTGTTCTATGATATGCAAATTATATTGCAATAAAAATATTTATATGCCTGTCTCAGGCCTTTGGGGGGAAATAGGTCAAAAAACTCAGTGGGCTAATAAAAGTTTAGCTGGCAAAATTTATAAAACTCTTTTATGATTCTAAAATTTACACATCCTATTTTATCTCCTCCTACCTCCCTGATCAAACGACTTATCGTGCACATGAGTGGTTCTCAACCCTGGCTGCACACTTTAGAATCACCATGGGAGCTTTCAAAAAATATCCTTGACCTGACCCATGACCAATTAAATCAGAGCCTCTGGTCCCTCCTCTCCCCCAACCCTGGCATCTTATTTTATTAAAAATGTCCCAGTAATTCCCATGTGCTGTCCAGACTGAGTAATCAAAGAGTAGACCAAGATCTGGGCAGCACTGGATCATGCTATAAGGTGATTCTTTAGCTAAGTCTTTTTTTCCCCTTTAATTCGGGTTTATTGAGATGTAATTTATATACATTAAAATTTAGCCTCTTAAAGTTTACAGTTCAATGAGTTTTGACAAATGAATACAGTCCTATGACAACCAACATAATCCAGATATAGAATGTCTCCATTTCTGCCCCAAATGTCTTTGTATCCTTTTACCATCAATCCTTTCCCCCACGTATTAGAAGCACATACTAGAATACTACTCAACATTAAAAAGCATGTCCTTGTGAGGCCAGCCCCGTGACATGGTGGTTAAGTGCATGTGCTCTGCTACTGGCGGCCTGGGTTTGGATCCCGGGCATGCACCGATGCACCACTTGTCAGGCCATGCTGTGGCGGCATCCCATATAAAGTGGAAGAAGATGGGCACGGATGTTAGCCCAGGGCCAGTCTTCCTCAGCACAAAAAAAAAAAAAAATCACATCCTTGTAACTATGCATAAAAAACTTAAGAAAAAATTTACCACATAAAGAGCAAAGAGCAGAAAAAAATTTATATGTAATATAATCTTAATTGTTTGATCTTTTTTTGTACATGTGCACAGATATATACATCTCTCTGTATATGTATACCTTTGTAGAAAAATAGTCGGTTGTTATCTCTGGTTATGGGAATTACAGGAAATGTTAATTTTTTTCTTTATATTTTTCTGCATCTTCTAGTTAGTTTACAATAATAAGTTACTTTTATACTGAAAATCATGATGTCTACGAAATAGTGATCTGTGGGCAAGTGGTGCATGCAGAGCCTCCGAAAGACCAAACTGCCATCCCCTACAAGGCTCCAGGCCCCCAGCTGCAAATCCAGCCTTCTGATCCCACACTCTGCAGGTCACTGGCTCATAGCAACTGTTATAGCAAAAAGAGATTAATAAAAAGATATTGACTTCTACTGAGATGGATATCAAAAAATATTGACCCAAGAGAAGAAAATATCTTGATGGAAGAAGAGTCAAGGTCTTTCATGGCCCTGAAGGGAGTAATAAATCTTCCTTTTTGCTGAATGTCATGTTCTGTTGTCCATTTTTGCAGGCACTTGCACATATAAAGTCAGAGATGGCACATCCCTGTAAGCACTATTAGAGGTTTGAATCCGAGATCTACCAGAAAGGGAAAGTGACCCTATGAGTACAGAATATATATAATTTATAACAGAGAGAAAGAGTGTGAGTGAGTGAGCTGAGACAAGATCTTGACAGTGAAGGTCTGTACAGGTTTGGTTTCAGTTCCTTTAGATTCAGCAGAATCCTAGTTAAAGATACTTAGACATATCTTCCAACCAGCTCAAAGAGACCCAAACCAGCTGAGACCAGCTCCACGTTTCAAACTCGACACAACTGATTCAGGCTCACTCAGAACCAGCACATTGGTCCGTTGGGTTTTGGGTGATTTCTTAGGGCAAATAAAATTGGAGATGAAATGCTTTTTCCTACATTTTTCTCAAATAAAAGAAGATGATATAATAACATGTTGGTTGGACCATCATTTGAACCAGCAACTTTGTTTTTTTCCAGGTTGTTCTGGAATAGGTTACAATATTTGGAAAAATAATGGGTTGAAATTAGGTTCCAGTTAAATTATTCCCCAATTTTGGGTATAAGAACTGTATCATTTTTCCATTGTTGCATAGCAAACCTCTCCAAAATACAGTGACTTAAAACAATTACTTATTTGCTCATAATTCTGTGGGTTGGCAGTTTGGGCTAGACTGGGCTGGGGATGGCTCACTTAGTATTGGCTGGGCTCATCCAAATGTCTGGGGCCTCGGCTAGGAGGGCCAGGCCCCCTTCTCTTTGTGCTTTTTCATCCTCCAGAAGGCATTTGTATTCAAGAGGGTGAGAGCAGAAGCTGCAAGGTCACTTGAGGCCCAAGCTCAGAATCACATCACTTAGCTCCATTCCACTGGGCAAAGGAGATCAGAAACGTAGGCCAGGTTCAAGCAGTGGGGAAATAGACTCAATCTCTTGTAGGGAGGAGCTGCAAAAAATCTGTGGCTGTTTTTATCTACCACAGACTCTCAACCTAAAGACAACACAGAGGAGTTGAAAGGACAGAAAGCTCTGGAATCTGATTCCCTGTCTCAAAGCCATGGCCTGTCACTGGCTGCAACTCTCGATTTCCTCTGGGGGTTCCCTACTTATCTGTCTCTATGTTCTCAGCAGGATGTTAATAAATCACTTTGCTACTAAGAAATTAACTGAACAATGTTGAATCCCTTAGACTGCTTTCAGCTCTAAGAAACAAACTCCTGACTCAAGGAAGTTCTGAAGTAGGACAACGTGAGAGGTTAATTCAGCAGCTTAGCAACGTCATAAAAACCCAGCTTGCTTCCATCTTTCTGCTCCGCCGTCCTTGATATGTTTTCTCTGTCTTCTGCTAGCAATCCTTATGCTTGGTTGCAAGGTGTCGGACGTTACATAAAGATGTGACAATGTCTGTCTCTTCTTTGCGTCATTTATTTATTTTTCGAGCGAAGGAACCTTTCCTTGAAGCCCTGCCAGCAGCCTCTCTCTATGTCTCACTGACCCCTAGTGCATTGTATGTTCTTGCCTGAATCAGTCACCAGCATGGACAACAGGATTACCCTGGTTGGCTTAGACCAGTCAGAACCCACCTCCTGGGGCAGGAAATGGGCTCAGACTCCCTGAAGCCCAAGATCAGGAGGAGGAGAGTGGATATCCAAATAAAATTGGGGTGTTCTTGGGAAAGAGGAAGGGCAAGGCTGTTGGGGAGGCAGATAAAACAGTGCCTGCCTGTTTTAGGTTTAGGCCTGATAGGTTTGGGGAATTTCTTTGTCCTTGGGTACCTTGAGGAATAAACCTGCCATGATGGGATTTCAGGTAACATATTATGTACTTGGCAATACCGTAGGTAATGAGGGGAAGAAAGAAAACAAAGTCTTCGTTCTCCAGAAACTCATATTGAAGTTAAGGAGCCTCTGCACGGACACATGGAAAAGCCAACCAGTACTATGGATCTCGAAACCAGGGGTACTGAGAAGAAATCCTGTAACTCAGGTGCCCCCTGAAGTCACCTGTCTTAGAGAGTTAAAGTCAACTCCAACCTCCATCCTACATACTTGTGGAAAATCCACAACACTCCCCCAACCCCTATTCCCAACAACAATCTCTGTGCATTCTGTCGTGGACAGGGTGAGGGGCTTATGGCCTATGGACATGTCTGCTCTGGGTTCTTGCTTCCTCTGAAGTCTGTTGCACTGTGTCTTACATCTCATGGCGATCTCCTTCTCTTTGTGACGTGATGACCCAGATGTGTAATCCAACTCCTTTCCTTTGATTTTTTTCATCCCTCTTCAAACCAGTCAAAAAAAGTATCTGTGTGGGTGGAGAGTGAATCTAAGATTTGAGGCTATGAAGGGGGATTTATATAAAGCAAAGCAAACATTTTAATATTGAATAGACATTTTCTTGTTCGTAAAAGTAACTCATCTTCTAAGGAAATAGCTCACCGGCCCCACTCCTCCCCAGACTCCAGCCTCTGCCCTCATACTCGTCTCCTCCACAGTCTTTTCTGTTTTCCCTCTGCCAGCTCCTATTCATTCATGCAGAGCAGTTTAGCTTTCAGTTGTTTGTTTCTTAGTTTCATTGCAAGCCTGCCCTTAGGATCTCAAGTATTTTCCTATACAAAGGGAATTACCTCCTGAGGAGAAACTCTGGGGCCAGCTCTTAGAAAAGTAAACATCTCACCTTGATTCAGGCGATCACAGTAGGGAAATCAGAGAAGACCTCACACTGTGGAGATGGGCTTGGCCTCCCGATGTGAGAGCTGCAGGGGGAGGAGCACCATGTGCGCCAGGGCCTGTGGGGAGGCTGAGTGGTCGAAGCTCACCGTTTGTATCTGTGAACAGTGGGAGATGAGTTTCGATATGGGAGTGTATAAGAAGGGGTGTGATGGGGGCAATTGCAGAGAACTTTAGAAGCCTGATCCTGTAAGTAATGCGAGTTCCTGAAGGATTTGAGCAGATGAGTGACATGATGGGATTTTATGACTCAGGGAGAGTATTCTGCCAACGGTGTATGGGTGGGCTCTGTGGCAGAAGTCAAGCTGTCCCTCAATGCCCATTCTCCCTTCCTTTCTTTTACTAATGGAGATCCTGAGCTTTAGTTAGACACATGACCACCCACCTGGAGATATGCCAGGCTCTCTGGCCGATGCACATGATCACGTGACTAAATTCTGCCCCAAGGGATTCTATGGAAGTGATGTACGCCCCCTCCAGGCTGTGCCCTTATCCAAAATGTGCCTCATTTTCCCATAAAAGGAAACAGGGCTCCTTGGAAAAATAACTGACTCTGGGGCTGGCACAGGAGAAGTGGAAGATGAGTCTGGAATAGCTTGCTATCCAGAAAGTGAGGAAGTGCTCCAAGAATGACGAGGGCATGTTAAAAGGACACAAGGACTAGCCGGAAGGGCTCCCGTTGGCCAAATCTAGAACAATTTGAGCAACAAAATAAATAATGACAGTAAAGGAAATATAACCCATAGAATAAAAAATAAGACTACATGAGTCATTTGAATATAGATAAATAAAATAATTAACTAATAAAATGGGAGAAGGGGAAAGAAAGGCCCTCCCTTATAGTAGAATTCCATCTAATCAACATAGAAGGAGCTATGGAATTAGAAAAATCACCATTTGACAGCCACCATTGTAGTAACTGTTTCAGGCAATAGCCAAGCATAGTGGGTGCAAGCATAACATGAAGCAGGCTATTTACATGGTCTCAAAATATCTTCCCACAAGACACTTATTAGTTACAAAGAGGGCAAATATTTACGGAAAAGAAACCTGGCAGGCACCACCTCAACCCAGGGATCTAAGGTAATATCACCAACACTGGGACAGATGGATACCAAGTGCCTCCTGATAAGAGGCACCCAGGACACACCACTTCTGCAGTATTCCTGCCCCAAACGCACAACCTAAATCTAGTGGTGAAGAAACAATGGGTTTGTCTGATGTCGAGGCCATCCCACAAAATAACTGACCTTCACTCTTCAAAAACATCAGGGTCGTGAAAGACAAAGACTGAAGAACTGTTCCAGGTTAAGGGAGACTCGAAAGACAGGGCAACTAAAGGCAATGAGTTATCCTGGATCAGATACTGGATCCATAAAATGTTTTTTCTTTTGCTATAAAGGACATTAGAGAGACAATCGATGAAATTTGAATACAGTCTATAAATTAGACAATAGCATTATGTCAATGTTCATTTCCTCATTTTGATCATTGTATTGAGGATATGTAACAGTATGTCCTTGTTTGGGGAAATATTATACACTGAAATTATTTAGAGGTAAAGGGGTAAAGAGATAAATCATGTCTTTAACTTACTTTCAATTTTTTTTGGAAAAAAATAGACTGAATGATAAAACAAATACGGTAAAATGTTAACATTTCGAGAATGTGGGTGAAGGTATACGGAGATTTTTTGTAGTGCTTTTGCAATTTTTCTGCAAGTCTGAAATGATAGTAAAATAAAAAGGTTTTGTTTTTGTGTTTTAAAGAATGAGCATGCACCCCCCTCTGCCTCATCCCTTTGCACTTGCCACTGGCTGGGAGATGGCCCTAGAGAGTGGTGGCCGTGTGCTGTGGATGGTGGCATTGCCCTACCAGCCCTGGATAGCCTTCTTCTACTGCTATGAGAGAGAAATCATCTTCTGTCTTGTTGAGCTACTGCACTGGGGGTCCTCTTTGTTATTGCTATGCGTCCTACACCTAACTAATACAGGCTGGAGGAAGGGCGCCTCTTAGGAGCCTGCTGTATTGGTTTAATTATACCTAAATAGGGCATGGAAGATGGCGTCATGGAAAGAGTTGGCAAAGACCACTCATTTGGGGAGAATTAGTGAAAGCAAATTAAGAATAGGAGAGCAAATTGAGGGGACAGCAGAGTCCTAGGAGACTCTAGGGAGGACTTCCCTATTTAAGAAGCAGAGAAAAAAGGTCCAAGGGAGAAGAGAAATGTTTGGGGGCTGGGGAATTTTCTGGTGACCACTAATTCATACTACAGTGGTCACCTCTGTGTATAGCTGGCCTCAATTCCAGAGGCAGATAGCAGGACTATTTGTGGTTGCAAGTAAAGAAGGGCAGAGAACTCTGAGCCCATCTAGATTGAGGTGGAGCTTATCAAAGACTACTTCATGGGGTATACAAGAAGAATAAAAAAATGATAATAATAATAATTACAACAATAATAGCAGCTAACATTTAGTGAATCCTCACTGTGTCCCTGTGACTAGTCGAAATTCTTTACATGTATCAACTCATTTAACCCTCACCATAACCATATTATTCCTCTTTTAGAGATGAGAAGACTGAGGCAGGAAGAGGTTAAATCAAAGGTCATTTGCAAGTAGCAGACACAAGCTTCAGATACAGGCAATCTGGCTCTGGACTCACCCTCACACTTCTGAGGGCAATTCCTTGATCCTCCATCTCCCCTGGCCTTCTCCTTCTTTCCCTCCAACAACATTTGATGCCTACATAGGTGAACTGAAAACACGGGGGCTCCTTCCGTTATGTTGTAGACCTGCACTCCAGAGTCTACTCAGTCAGGGCAGGAGGGGGTAGAGGCTAGGGAGAGTGGCAAGTTTCGGCTGTGACCTATCCAGATAGCTCCGGTTCATAGAAAGGATTAAGGTCTGTCCATCTGATGGCCAAAGAGGCAGCATGGCACCACTACGTTTCCTGGTGAAGGAGCTCTTCTGCGCTGGTGTGTGGGAGGCCTCTGGGAAGGGCTGGGTCAGAGTGGGCTGTGGAATTGAATGCCTGGCTCTGCTGTTCTTCCTCTCAGCCGTCCTCAGAGCCATGCCACTCATCGCTGTGAGCTGACAGAAGAAGGCGGTGGGGGTCACAGGAAGTTCTGTCCCTGAGGGTCTCTGCTCATTTCTTTCTGTGCTAAAAGATCTTTTCTTATTTTAAAAGTGGTAGGCAGTAAGTTCCAGAGTGCCTGAAACAGAAAAAAGAGAAAGAGACTTTATAGACGCACTTTCCAACCCTGAGACCCAGCTCCCGGCCAGGAGACATGCAAACTCTTTTAATAACGTTTTTCTGGATCCACTTAAATGGAAACAGCCTCCAGTATTTTTAGCTGCTGCGTAATTGTGTAAAAAAGAAGGGGGAAATGTGTACTTTTTTTCTTTTTTAGTTAGAATAAGAAGGAATTGCTCATTATCTCTTAACTGAGTCCCTGCTGGGAAGAGAGGGGAACACCCAAGAGTCCCCACTGGCTCCTCCTCTGGCCTGGACAGGATTTAAAACCAGGGAGGGAAGCTGAGCAGAGGAGAGAAGGAGGGTCGGCCTGGCACCGAGGTCTGCAGCGCGAGGGGCCGGGCTCCCAGTGCGCGAAGCGTTGGACGTGGTGCCCGGCAGCCACCGAGGTAAGAGCACCGGTCTCCGAAGGCTTTACCTGTGAGAGGGAGGAAGGTGGCCGGGGGGCATGAGTTCGTGTGCCTCAGATCCTGAGCCTGAACATCTGGACAGTGTAGCTAGTCTCCCATCACATCCATGAGGAGTGAAAACCCACTTAGGAAATATTTCCCAGGACTGAGGAACGTGTCCTTAGCTGCGTATACTTGGTTCAGTCATCCTCTTACCTGGCCAAACGCAGTTTCTGTTGTCGGAAAATTTCTACCTGGAGTGATAGATTTTCATAGAAAATGTTTCCTGTAAGTCTAGCATGTCCTTCTCATGTTTATTTCTTTGTTGGTTTCTTTACAATGTCAAAGGCCTCTTGTTTTTTCCTGTATTTTATCTGTTGTATCTCAGTGTTTTTAATCCTAAAATGGAAATTTTAATTTAGTTGTGATCAGGATACCATTATAACTTTCCCTTTTTCTGGATTTGGTATATACCAATTAAGATGATGTTTGCAAATGCACTTGAAGAGCTTTGAAGTTTATTCAAACATTTAATTTTATAGGTCTTAATTCTTATTTGTAGGAAGACAATTTCTTTTCCCCAAATTCCCATGCTGTTACCCTTGCAGCGCCTCAAAGAAAACATTTTGAAACATTTCAAGAACTGATGCGGTAGACTAGTTTTTAGAGGTCTTTTTATTTATTTATTTATTTATTTCTGTGGTGGGGAGACAGCTGGAGGAGGGAGAAAGAATGAGTGAGAAGAGTCACTTAAAAGCATGAAATTTAATATAAGCATTAAAAGAAGAACAAGTCCTAACATAAAAATAAACTACCCACATGTGGACATGGGTTAGCCCCAGTGCCGAACGTCCACCGGCTCTTGGAGGAGCCACAGTATCACCAAGGTATCTGGTGACACCTGCTCAGCCAGGACGATGGATTGGTGCCTGGCAGAGCACAGGATCTGCATGGAAAGAATCAGTACTTTTTGGCATTTAGGCATTTGTTGGAGACTCAGTCAAGGCGGCGGGGCTGGGAGAAGGGACTTGGGGAGGGATTGAGAGTATCGACATCAGTATCGTTTCCCCGGGAGGAGAGAACAAACCACCCGACATTCTTTCATACAGTTTCAAGTCCTGCCATGCCCCAAGTTTGGGGGCCGCAGCCGACTCCTGAAGGAAGGAAAATAGGACAGGATGACATCAAATCATCTTGTGGCTTCTGGTTTCCATTCCGGCCCCATTCTGTGGTTTGAAATGCAGGGTAGACTGAGGTCTGTTCCCGAGAAGATGCCTAAGGAAATCGTGCCCAGACCCAGTGGAAACTCTGGTCCATTCACCACTCATTCCAGGGCCTTGGCTCCCGGAGGGTCTGGATACAGACATGAGATCATGGTTTAGGTGCTGTCGCAGCATCTGGAGCCACCAGTCTGCGAGCTGATGACGCTAAGATCTCAGGCCTGACCCCCGGACTGGCGGGGCTTTGCCCGGCTGCACCACAGTAGACTTACCGCTAACGCCAACCGGCCACCATCTGCATACGTGCTGTTGGTCTCAAAGAGAGACCCAGATGGGTGAGCCAAGTCCTTAGCAATTAGCAAGGAAAAGCCTCTCCTCTTTGATAGAAGGCTGGGACTTCAAAGTTACTTCAATATGTGGAAAACCACATGTTAAACTAAAAAAGGGAATTACAACTTTTTCATCATGTGCCTCTCTTCACTATCTTTCACTTGAAACAGAGTTTGTTATCAGATGCCCCTCATGTCTGTGGGGAATAAGGCTAATTGAGTATAAAGTAATATTTAGTCATTCTGGAGACTGGGTGTTGTGTTGGATGTGGGGAGGCAGGTCCCTGAATTTATGCCCTTGTGTTCCTTTTATCTTCTTATTGTGCATGAGCCTGCACATTCCCAGGAAAGCAAAAGGAATGGCTTTTTGTGAGAAAGAGATTTACTCCTAGGGGGTAAAGGAATATCCTTACGTGAGGTTCAAGAAGAGCTTTAAAAGTGCTTAGCACAGAGCCTGGCACATCACGAGTGCTTAGAAAATGGCAGCTACCATTATCATCGCCCATTGGAGCCTCCACAGGGAGGATTAAGATTCAGTTGATAGAACAAAACAACCACACAAGCCTGTGGCTACCCATGAGGAAGTTACTGAGTGCTGAGGCTGGGTCAGGAACACAGCCTTTGTCTTTTCAGCCTATGGTGCGCAGACGTGCTGGAAAGAGATCTTCAGGAATGGAGTATTGCACAGCAGTGTGCGAGTCATCTACAAGGATTTCTTGGGTGCTCACTGGGTGTATTCCACTAAACTAGAAGAGTTGGGGGACAAAATGATGCTTGGAATGTGACTGTATTAAGCCTTATTACATAAAGCCAATTTCTCATTCTCACCCACACCTAGCTGTATCGTATCCTATATGGAATGCTTGTGCGGAAAGTTCAGTGTTACGGAGACTAGAAATAAAAATGTTTCTATGTACTTGGTTTGACTGGAGTTTGACCTAGCAGAAACAGTACTGCCTTGTGCATTGTAAGCTCTTGCAGACAGAGGGGAAATCAGTTGCCTGAGGTCTCCAGCCCAGGGTGAGTTGAGCCAGGGAGATTCCTCAGCCACCTGAGAACTTGCTCTCCTGGACTGAGTACTTGGGTCAAAAGACCCAGGAGTTACCTAGGGCCCAGGCTGTAGATCCCTGGCAGAATATGCCCAGGAGAGTTTGGGGAATGAGTTACAAGTTTGCCAGATGACATTTGTGACATTGATGCATCCCTATCCACCTACCTCCCTCACTTTTCTTCATAGTTCAATGATGTCCACCATGTCATTCGGGGACAGAATATCTTTTTAAGTGACTCCACTGGAAATCCATGATAATGCAGTTTTTCTAAAACCCAAAGCAGTGCTCTCATTTGCTTGTGGTTAATTGTGAAGGCAGGATGAGGTAATAAGGGAACCAGAGAAAGCCCTGAATTTAAGTAGAAAGATTTGCAATGGTGGCTAACAAATTGGCTGCTACTCTCTTTGGTGTAAGTAGTATATTTTATTCCTGACCAGGGTGTGTGTCCTTCATTGGAGAAAATGAGGTGACATGGAGACTATCAGGCCTAGGATGGGAGAGGACCATCGGGGACTCAGAGTCCATCCTTCTCCTCTGGCCAAGGCTTGGTCCACATCTGTCCCTGAAGACAGAAGTCCACTTTGTGTTTCCTAGGAAGGGAATTCTCCAGCCTCTTATGAGAAGTGACCGGGATTTAACCTTCCTATGGGAGAAACACTAATTTATCTTTCCAGGGGGTCACTCTTGGCACTGCTCAGAGGAAGTGCAGCCATAGGATTTAGTTACTGAGCAATTAGTGTTTAAGTGAGCACCCAGTATGCCTTGGATTTCCTTTATTTTCAGGAGAACCCGTCTCTTAAGTACGACAGGAAAGAGGACGCTTGGTCTTTTTTTCGTGTATAGTAATCTGCTAATTGGATTTTCTCATTTGGGGTAGTACATATAGCAAAGAGATGAGGAATAGAGACACGGGGAGTGGACAAACCTGGTGTTTGATCCCAGCTCTGCTGCTTATGAGCTGTGTGTGTGTCCTTAGGCAAGTTACTTAACCTCTCTGAACACTTATAACAAAGATTGATATCAATTGATTCCCAGGATTTTAAGGATTAAATGAGAATAATGTTTATAAAGTGTTTGGCACCCATCATCTAATAAACACATATGAAAAACACCCAGTGGCTATTATGATTGAATACGCAAAATATTACTTTGGCTAGGACTGTGCTATGAGGCTGTGGATACAGAGGGGATCAACACAGTCAGGACCACTGCCATCCCTGAGCTGACAGGGATGTCTGGGCTAAGAACTCACACACAGACGTGGGAGCTGTCAGTATCTGGCTAGAAATGAAAGCCACAGAGGGAGATGCGGTTATCAAGAGAGAATGGCTAGAACACAAATGTAGAGCCTGCAATGTTAGCGTGTCTCTCAGGCAGAACCAACGGGACCAGCCACCCAGCTCATGGTCGGCAGTACACGCCTCCAAGAGCTTTTTTTGAAAAGGAAATACCAGGCAGCATTTGTTCTGAGTCTTACTGTCCCCACCCCCCCCACCACACCATACCACACCACCCACCACCCATCCTGCAGTCAGAATTGAAGACATGATCAGCGTCACTGAGACTGGTTCTTGGGGACACCTGGTTTCCTCTGTTTCCTGCACGCACATTCCCTGCGTGTGAACCCCCTTTGCCTCATACATTCCTACAGCATTTATCTCACTTTCCGTGAGAAACTAGTCCTCAATAGAATAATCATCCTCATTTGGAAAATTACCATCCTGCATTTTTCTTGGTGGAATTTGCTGCCCTGTCTGTCCCCTCCCCACCCTCGGGGAGCTCTGTTTGCGGTCTGCTAATACAGAAAGGGTTGGTGAAGTCATCCCTTCCTTATGCTGTGACACAAGGCAAGTCTCTCCTGCCACGTGTTGGAGAGAGAGCCAGAAGGCTTCTCCTCTTGCTCAGTACACTCAACAGAAGTGTTAGGTTTAGGATTCCCCACCCCCCATCCCACCATCTTCTTTCGAGCAATCGCTCTGCCCAGGAAAATCTGAGCTCAACATGTGGAATCCGACAGACTGTAATTAGCAGGGACATCTTGCTACAACTCAGGACAGCCGACACTGAGGGCTCATACAAGGGCTTCTGGGGGTTCTCATATTCCAGGCTTCAAGAAACAAACGCTGCGAGACTGGGCTCTGCGCAGCCTTGCTGCGGTTTATGGCAAGAGTCCGCGGCTTTTTTGCCTTCATTCAGAACGTCTTCAGAAAACCATCTGCAGTCCATTTATGTCTCGGAGAAGAGTGAACCGCAGGGCAGGGGTGGGGGATGGATGGTAGGAGTGGGCAGAGAAGTCCGAAGTCTGCCTTTTTCGCTCCATTGTTGCCCAGGAAGGGGATTTTGGACAGTGGAAACTTGTGTGCTGCCCTTTACAAACAAAGTGCTTTTGAGATTAGTCTGTGTGGTCACTGGGGATGGCCGAAGCGCACAGGGGTTACCCGCTCGGTTGGTGGACACCGTGCACCTGGTGACTCTGTGGCCTCGCACTCTCGTTGCATAATCAGGGGTATGTTGCTTGATGCCTCTGAGCCTCAGCTCCCATCTTGGGGAGTAAGCGGAGAATATGTGTCATTGTTTCATCAGTGGGCTGAACTTTTGAAGATAGCTATTGTGAAATATCATTATTTTTATGCTACACCTGCCTTCCAACTCACTCTATCAGCACGTCCCTTGGGTACAACATACAGCACATCTGTCCAAAGGAGGCGACTGTAGACGGACAGGCAGATACTGGACTCATGTGTTATTTGTATCAGAATGTCATAGTGATGCAGAGCAAGCACAGGCTTGCAATCAGATGGAGCTGGGTTCGAATCTTGACTGTGCCATTTACTAGCTGGGCAACTCCCGGTTGGTGACTTTATCTTATACATCTGGTTCCTCACCTGGGACAAGGAGAGCAGCACCAATCTCATAGAGCAGCCATGAGGATTAATCATGAGGATTAATGCACCTGGCCAATGTCTGGCGTGGTGCAGCGAATTGACAAATAATATTTTTAATATTATTGTAGTATTATTGTTATTTTATTTTTTTTGTGTGTGAGGAAGATTAGCCCTGAGCTAGCATCCATGCCAATGCTCCTCTTTTTGCTGAGGAAGATTGGCCTTGGGCTAACATCGGTGCCCATCTTCCTCTACTTTATTTTTATTTATTTACTTATTTTGTGAGGAAGATCAGCCCTGAGCTAACATCCGTGCTAATCCTCCTCTTTTTGCTGAGGAAGACCGGCTCCGAGCTAACATCTATTGCGAATCCTCCTCCTTTTTTTCCCCCAAAACCCCAGTAGATAGTTGTATGTCGTAGTTGCACATCCTTCTAGTTGCTGCACACGGGACACGGCCTCAGCATGGCAGAAGCGATGTGTCGGTGTGCGCCCGGGATCCGAACCCGGGCTGCCAGTAGCGGAGCGCGTGCACTTAACCGCTAAGCTACAGGGCCGGCCCATCTTCCTCTACTTTATATGGGATGCCACCACAGCATGGCTTGACAAGTGGTGCATCAGTGTGTGCCTGGGATCTGAACCAGTGAACTCCAGGCTGCCTAGGCAGAGCACGTGAACTTAACTGCTACACCACCGGGCCAGCCCCAATATTATTGTTATTTTTAATAATAATTCTGCCAGGGCCCTTCATCCTCTATTTCCTCCACTTCCTGATACTAATGATGACTACTAAAAATTAAAGACTTTAGCCAGTATTAGAATTTGGTTTAATGACTAGGAAGGTTTCTTCCCTTTCTGACCAACAAAGTTATCTGCCCAACTCACTCTACCAGCTTTAGGTCAATTCTTTAGATGGTGTTCTGCTGACTCTAACCACTGAGCTGGAAAAGAGGCAGCCTCAGGTGAGGGCATGCGGGGGCTTCAGAATGCTAGCAATATTCTAATTCTTAACCTGGGGCTGTGGCTTTTGTAACAATTCATTAAAACTATACAATTTATGTTGTATGCTCTTTTCAATATAGATATCACCCTTCAAAATAAAAAAGATGAGAAAGAAAAGGAAGTCATATTCAGTAGTTGATTAAAAAAAAACTTCTAAACATTTATTGAGCGCTTCTGATGGGTGTGGTGTGGCGCTAAGTGCTTTCCACATACAGTGTAGTGAAGCGGGCATTACCATCCCACTTTACGGATGAAGAGCCTGAAGCTCAGGATCAGTAGCCTTCGCAAGGCTGGATACCTGGGACCTGTCGATTTGCCTTTCCAGCACGTTGTAGCTGCCTCTCACAGCAGGAAGGGAGAGCCTGGGCTTGAGCAGGACACAGCCACTAGGAAAGGACTAGGCTTCCTGACTTCTTCAGTCTCGTACAAATGCTTGTGAGTCTTGAGTTGGTCACAGAAGCCCACTGTCAGGAGGCAGCCCTGCAGCTCGGTTTCCAGGAGAGAGAGGCTATGACAGCCCAGGTGAGAGGTGTTCTGGTGACTGAGTGCCCGTGAGTAAATGTGAGTTGTGAACCAGGGCTCTTGTGGTCCGCCCGGACTCGGCTTGTTAGTGATCAAGAATGTGCCGTCCCAGATCGGGGCTGGGGGCACTGGAGGAAATGGGCTGGGGCGGGGGGTCTGCTGCCCGCTGACAGTGCTGAAGGCCCGCACTTCCTGCTGGCAGCAGAGGAGGCAACACCTAACAGCCTGCTCTGGCCCTGGGCCTGGCCTGACTGACAAACCAGGCCACCTGAGCACCGATGGATTTGAGGGTGACTGAGCCCCTCGGCATGTGGGACTCTGTGCTCCTGCCTTGGAAGGGCCCCAAGAGGAATCAGCCTTGGGTCCAGTCCCTAAGAGGCTCACAGTCTCCTGGGAAGACAAGCTGCGTACCAGAGTAACTCGAACACAAGACAAACTGTCAAGAGACCCACGGAGGGACAATACAATTCCCTGAATACTTGGCAGAAGGAGAGCGAGTCTGCAGCTGGGGTGAGGTGGAGGGCGTGAGAGAAGACCTCATGGAGAAGGTATTTTTATTAGAAATTCTGTTCTTTTGCTGGCTTGTAGGCAGAGGTGGTGAGCAGGACACTGGTCTGAGGTCCGAGGCCAGGCTCTGCCCTTCCTGGCTGTGGTACCCAGGCCAACTGGTTCACTCCCTCAAGCCACTGCTTCCTCATCTGTGCAGGGCAGCAGGACATAGTGCCCATGATGGGCATGGGCTCTGGAGCCAGACTGCCTCGATTCAAATTCTGCCACTCTTGGCTGCGTGCCTGTGGGCAAGTCATTTAAGGTAGCTATGCCTCGGTTTCCCCATTCCCAGTAAAATGGGGGTAACAATAGTATATTCCACGAAGGGTTGTTGTGAAGAGTGAGTGAAATAGCAAGTGCAGAACAATTAGAAAAGCGTCTGGCACACGGCCTGTGCTCTACACGCAGCTGTTACTGCTGGTGGAGGATAATATTAGGGTCATTGTATAGATTAGGGATCTAAGCCTGGCACACAGTGGGCCCTCAAGGCAAGACGGTTGTTCTCCTTGTTATCATTAAAGTGCAGGTGAGCACAGAGTTAGACGTGAAGAGAAGGGCCTCCCAGGTGTGTAAACAGTGGAAGCACAGACAGGAGGTAGGGATGTGCAAAGTGTGAGGAAGGAACCAAAAATAATTTAGTTTGGATCCTCAGCAGATATTGGATGAAATCTTTCTGCTGGTTTCTCAGCCTCCTGTGGACTCTAAGAATCCATTAAAAAGGTCAATTTCCAACAGCAAACCTCCATGACTTTCTTTTGTGTTTTTTCTGGATACAGGCCTCCTCGAGGGTTTGCTTCCTGTCTCTCCAAGGATGGGTCTCCAGGGGATGTTCTGCTTCCCCCTGGGCCTCCTATTTGGGTCTTTGCTCCTGGTGGCCTCGGCCCCGGCCACTCTCGAGCCTCATGGCTGCAGTGACAGGGAGCAACAGGTCACCATCAGCCACACCTACAAGATTGACGTGCCCAAGTCCGCCCTGGTCCAGGTGGAGGCCAACCCCCAGCCTCTCAGTGATGATGGGACCTCACTCCTGGTCCCAGGGGAGGCCGAGGAACAGAACATCATCTTCAGGCACAACATCCGCCTGCAGACGCCACAGAAGGACTGTGAGCTGGCAGGCAGCGTCCAGGACCTCCTGGCCCGGGTGAAGAAGCTGGAAGAAGAGATGGCAGAGGTGAAGGAACGGTGTAGCGCCCAGCGCTGCTGCCAAGGAGCTGCCGGTGAGCTTGCCATCTGGTATTCATTCAACAAACATTTAATGAGCACCTTCTCTGTGCCAGGTGTTCCATCAGCCTCATGAGCACTCTGCGAGTCTGGTGCGCTCCCACCTCTCACTCTGGGTTTTCTCTGGGGGACCTCATCACTGGCACTAGCTTCAGGGGGCATCTGCAAGCCTGAGCAGCAGGGACTAGCAACTTTATAGAGAATGTGGACTCTTGGGTTAATGCTTCCAGATCAGAACGCTTCTGGGCGCTATTTTACCTGTGGATCCAATCTCTACTGTAAGGGAAAGCAGCGGGATAGAGAGGAAAGATCCATGGCCTTGGAGCTAGACAGGATTGGGCACAAATCCCAGATTTGCCACTTTTTAGCTGTGTGACTCTGGGCAAATTCCTTAAGTTTCCTCAACTGTCCAATGAGGATAATTCTAAGAACTAGTCTAGTTCTGAGAACTGTAGATGATGTACATAAGATTCCTGGCCCACAGCAGATATTCAGCAAATCGTTAACTCTTTTATTAGTAATAAAGAACTACAATTTGATTTTACAAATACTGAGCCCCCCATCCCCACTTTTTTTTAAACATAAACTGCCCAGGCTACTGAGCAGTACTTTCACATACATTTTTTTTTTTTTTGTGAGGAAGATCAGCCCTGAGCTAACATCCATGCCAATCCTCCTCTTTTTGCTGAGAAAGACTGGCCCTGAGCTAACATCTGTTGCCAACCCTCCTTTTTTCCCCCTTTTTCTTCCCAAAGCCCCAGTAGATAGTTGTATGTCATAGTTGCACATCCTTCTAGTTGCTGTATGTGGGACGCGGCCTCAGCATGGCTGGAGAAGCGGTGCGTCGGTGCGCGCCCGGGATCCGAACCCCGGCCACCAGTAGCAGAGCGTGCACAATTAACTAAGCCACAGGGCCAACCCTGGCACACATTTTTATGCCCAAAGGAACTGCTACTGTTAAGAGCACCTCCTATATGCCAGACACAGAACTAGGCACCAGGGACATTGCCATGAATAATACGGCATGCAAATGCCCCTGAGGAGCCTCCAGGTCAAACGTTTTTAGGAAGGAAAGAGGGTGTTCTGAGAAGCAGGGGCGGAGGCTGGTGAAGGGACAAGGCTGACTGACCCGCCCTTAAACTGCTTCTTGCTGTCTAGGGTTAGAGAGGGGAGCCTGGTGAATCCCTTTTCCCACCCCTCGCCCCCATAATGCGACTGGGCTATTTCGTAGCTTCTGCAGGTCCACTTCTCCAGGCTTCAATTTGGGCTCATTTCCCAAGGACCCAGGCTTGCTAGGTCCAGCCCCCTCCAGCCAAGATAAGACAAGCTCCTGCCCAGCCTGCATCTCACCTGCCTGCCCCAGGACCCCTGCCCCTTAGTGTAAGCTGGTCCAGGCTGGAGCGTTTAAGGAGGCTTCACAGAAAAATACTAGACAATTACCACCATTTAAAAGGGAGGGAACCAGGAGAAGTCACATGAGCGCTTGGGATGAGAAGACAAAGGAAAGGGTCGTTCGCCTGGCTTTTCAGGCAGAAAAGGAGGAAACGTTTGTAGATTTCGCAGGCCAGAGTACGGCCCAGGTTGCAAAGAGCGGACCCTTATCTTCCTCATGGACCCTACCCTCCTCCAAAGAAAGCTGTGCAGGGCCCAGAAATCACAGCCTGCTCTCACGGGTCTCCAGAGAAGGAGACGCGCCCTCACAGGCCCTCGCTCCACCCCCGGCCTACCGTCTTTCCTCTCTCTGGCAGGTCTGAGCCGCCACTGCAGCGGCCGCGGGACCTTCTCCCCGGAGACCTGCAGCTGCCGCTGCGAGCAGGGCTGGGAGGGCGCCGAGTGCGAGCGGCCCGCCTGCCCCGGGGCGTGCAGCGGCCATGGGCGCTGCGTGGACGGCCGCTGCCTGTGCGACGAGCCCTACGTGGGGGCCGACTGCGCCTACCCCGCCTGCCCCGAGAACTGCAGCGGGCACGGCGTGTGCGTGCGCGGCGTGTGCCAGTGCCACGAGGACTTCACGTCGGAGGACTGCAGCGAGCGGCGCTGCCCCGGCGACTGCAGCGGCCACGGCTTCTGCGACGCGGGCGAGTGTTACTGCGAGGAGGGCTTCACCGGCCCCGACTGCGCCCAGGGTGAGAGCGGAGATGCGCCTGGGCGCGCCCGGCTCTCTTCTTTCCCTGCACCCGCAGTCCCCACGGCACCAGTTAACCATCAGTTACACCTTAGCCTGTGCAGGAGACTTGACCTTGAGCCTACATCAGAATCCCCTGGGGGTTTTGTTAAAACACAGATTGCTGGGCTCCACCCGGAGTTTCTGACTCAGCAGGTCTGGGGTGGGGTCCAAGGATTTGCGTTTCTAACAAGTTCCCAGGGGATGCTGATGCTGCTGGTTTGAGGACCAGTGGTCTTATGTGATCTAATGGCTCTGTGTGTGTGCATGTGTGTGTTTGGGGGTGAGGGGGTCAGTATGAACTCCCAATCAGTATTAACTCCCAACCAGATAACCAGGGGGATCAAGAATGGTGCCCACCCCTCTTTCCTCACCCTCTCTGTGCCTGTTCCTGTTCTGCGTGCAGTGGTCCCCCCCCAGGGCCTGCAGCTGCTCAAGAGCACGGAGCATTCCCTGCTAGTGAGCTGGGAGCCCTCCAGCGAGGTGGACCACTACCTGCTCAGCTACTACACGCTGGGGAAGGAGCTCTCTGGGAAGCAGATCCCAGTGCCCAAGGAGCAGCACACCTACGAGATCACTGGTTTGCAGCCTGGAACCAAGTACATAGTCACCCTGCGCAACGTGAAGAAGGAGGTTTCCAGCAGCCCCCAGCATCTCCTCGCCACCACAGGTGAGGACGCAGCCAGATGCCCCCGGTTTCCCAGGAAAGGCCCCATTTCAATCGTTTTCTTCCATTGTCCCCACAAATACCCTTCTACTACTCAGGCCATTGCCCTGATTTGGGGTTTGAGAAACACAGCTGCTGCAATCCTAGGTTCTGGAGAAAACTCTCAGTTCTTCCTCCCCTCTCTCCACCTTCTGATTATTGGGCCCTTCAAGCCAGTGATAGCAGCCTGCTGGAGTGGGGCTCAGGGGGTCTTCTCTGTCCCTGAGGTTAGTAAGGTCTGATTGCCCTGCACCCCCACACACCTGCATCCCTGGGCCCTCACCAAGCCTCTGAGGCCATTCAGCAAGTTGGGATTGGGTGGGGGTCTGCTGAAGCCACCCGTATCAGTTAGATTCATCTAGCAGGAAAGAGAGGGAACAAACAGAGTAATTGAAGAAAGTGTAACAAAGAGGTTATTTACAAAGGTGTGGGTAAGGTTTGGATGGTGAAACACTCTAGGACTAGCATCAATGGGGATCCACCCAACCTGAAGGGACAGGGGATGGGAGTTGGTACTGGGACCTGGAGAGAGCTGTAGGAGAGGGCTGCCTGATGAGGTGCTTTGCATAGAGGGATGCAGGCAGTCCACCGTGTCCCCACCAGGAGGGAGTGAAGATCAGTTGCCTGAGCTTTCTCTCCTGCCCTCTGATCTTTTGATGACTCTCCCTGACTGAACCCAACCAGAAGCCAGAGGGCAAGGCAACCTGGCTAACGTAATTCATAGCGGTCATAATCTGGGATACAGAGGAGGATGGAGGATGGATCTGGAGGGCAGAGTCTCCAGGGCACCACTGAATGCTACCAAAATGTTTGGAAGGATAAGCATCACTGCTTATTCTTTAGAAATTCTTGTTTCCTCATGAAAGTCCTTGAGGCAGCTTAGATATTCAAGGGTTTGGAGACACCTAGTTGTTTGATTGATTCTGATTCATTCCTTCACTCAACCTATTTTACTGAGTGTTTACTATGTGCCAGGCACTGTTCTAGATGCTGATAGAAATGAATTGCCTCTATCCTGCCCTAACTCCTGGGGAAAGATCCAGAGAAATGCAGGCGGACAGATTTTTGGCACACAGTGTCTTTGCAGAAACATCAGGCTGCCTGTCCTTTTGGGGATAGGGTGGGTAGGGATGGCTCAATGTTGGAAAGGGCCGTGAGGGACTTGTTATCCTGGGAGCATAATTTGTGATTGTTTTTGTCAACACCTTCTAGCCAAAAACCCCTCGGAACACCCCTGTAGTTGAACAAGTTGGGTTTATTGACTGTTGCAGTGTGAGAGAACGCACACCATGGGGGACGGTGGGCGTCCGAGTACGAGAGTGTGAGAAAGGCCTGGTGTAGAATTTGGGCTTGTGTTAGGTGATTTGGGGGAAGATTTAAGGAAGCAGGGATTTGCTTTGAATTGCACACTGTCAGGAAGTGAGGGTAACTCTGTGATTGGTATCTCAGTGAATCTTATCTAGAAAGAGGGCAGACCGGAGGGAGGCTAAAGCTTCACTTCATTGGTGAAGAAGGAGCCATCACTCATATTAGTCTGGAGAGGGGATATTTAGTCATTTCTGTGGTTTGGACAGCGTTCATGTTTTCGCCTGTGTTCAGAGATGATCACAGAGTGTTCTTGTTTTATCTTGATCTAGCATAGCCACAGAGTGGCTGGTCTGATGGTCATGTTCTGTGAAATTGTTTGTTCCACGGGAGAACACCAAGGCCCACCTGTGAGAGCCAGGCCAGCTCCCAGCTCTCGGGCTGCGTTTCTCTTTCTCCCTTTTTGTCTGTGGCTGCCTCTGCCTTCAGACAGGACGGTGCCCAAGCCTTCCAGTGAAGAGCAGAGACATCTGTTCTGAAAGTCTTAGCTGCTCCTCTTGGCTTCTTGCTCTAGGGCTTGTAAAATCCTGCAACTGTGAAGTTGTGTCTTTCTGTCTAATCTGATTCCAGTTAAACCCATTCTTATTTGCTCCTCAGGGGAGCCTCAGCCTGAGAAACACTTATCCCCATGATAATCTTGAGCATTTTCATTAAATTCCTGCTTTTTCATTTGTGAGCCATGTAGGACCCCTTCCATAATCCTTGAATCACTTTTATTACTCACCTCTTGACCTATTCCCTCAAGGAATTCCTAGCTTTAAAGGAAGAACCTGGAGGCTGGCAGGTGGAAGCCGGCAGGTGGGAGGAAATGCTTCAGAGAAAAGGCTCTGTGAGATTCTTTACCCATAACAGAATGAATCAGGAACATTCAGAGCCAAGGGACCATGAAATCACCGAGTTTGCCCCTGCCTGGTGCACAAGTTCTCTGTCCTACGTCTTTCACAAGCGGGCAGTCAGCCTGGGTGGGAGCACCACCAAGGTGGTGAAGGTGGGGGTGTGACCGACGAAGGCGGCAAGGCTGAGAGTCTGGGGACTTGTCTTCCCTGTTCCCAACTTCAGGCCAGGCAACATCGGCCTGGCTTATGGCCATTGGAATTTAAAGTGCTTCCAAAGACCCTAGTCCCCTCTCCAGCCACCCCCCGAAAGTTCTTCCTGTAGAGCCACATCAGTGATCCATTCCTTTGTATTAATCATTATAATTTCATTTTTTTTCCCTGAGTGTAGGGGTAAGATTTAGCTGTTAATACTTTACTATGGCTAAATGCGTATAGTAACTCTCCTCCTTCACAGGACAGACAGATTGGGCAGCATGAGGATACCAGGTCACTGGTGGAAGGGCTAAAATTTGGTAGAAGGTGTTGGAAGGATATTGAGAAGGACCTAGTTAAAATTCCCCTACTAAATAGTTTTGCCTAGAGGTAATCCACTCAGGAGCATTTGAGAGGCGAGGGCTGTAATTTGGGAGACTGAGGGAGGAGGTGGTTGTATCATCAGTGTTATAATCCAGAAAATTTGAAATGCGTTTCCCAAACTTTCTGTGGAGGGGCCTGAGCTTCTCGTCCTGGGGTGGAGTCTCTGAGGGCAGGGGCTCTGCTGCTAAAGGGTGAGTGTTTAGTGCAGAGTAGCCTGACCCCTGGGCCGAGTGGTTTGGATGGTTGGCCTGAGAGGTGCGGTTCAGGGCTGCATGGCATCCGATGGGATGGGATGGGGAGAAGAGGCTTTCCCGGAAGAGAGTCTGCCTTCCACGGACAATGTGAAAACCAACAGTTCTTTGCTACTTTGGCAGTTCTGAGAGCCCTCTTAAGGACTGTGTCCCGGGGCTGAAGCCTGCTCTCAATGAGTCAAGAAAGGGTGCTGACCTGGTAGCCAATGGCCTGTTGCAGACCTGGGGGACTTGTGCCCTTCACTGCTTTCTCTGGCCCTCCCTGACCCTGCCCTAGATCTTGCTGTGCTGGGCACTGCTTGGGTGACGGATGAGACCGAGAACTCCCTCGACGTGGAGTGGGAGAACCCCCCGACCGAGGTGGACTACTACAAGCTGCGGTATGGCCCCCTGACAGGGCAGGAGGTGGCCGAGGTCACTGTGCCCAAGAGCAGTGATCCCAAGAGCCGATATGACATCACTGGTAAGACCCCTGCTGGGCGTGTGGGACATTTGCTGCAGATGCTGAGGCGAGGACAGGATGTGCAGAGGGGACCAGCATCTGCACCACTCGAGTGTACACAGAGGGTCCTGGGGCCTTAGGAACCCCCTGAACCCTCGCCCTGGAAACTCCCAGACGTGAGTCCCCTCTGGAGGCCTGTGGACTCTGCTGCGGCATGCCAGAGGTGACTCTGGAATCTCAGAGCACCTGGTTAACAGCTTGTAGGCCCAATGTCCTCTTGAAAACTCTGTCTGTGTCTCAGGGTGGATATGATGGCACACAGACATTCCTTTTGGAAGACCTGTGTGTGTGTTTGTGCACATGTGCGTGTGTGCGTATGTGTGTGAGAGAGAGAGAGAGACTGGGTTGTTCTGCACGATGTGTGGAAGCAGTTGTGCTAGGAGGCCTGGAGTGGGGGAGGTCCTTGTCCCAGGTGCCAGGGCTAACACTGTGAGAGCTGGAAATCAGATGACTGCTAGGGAAACAGGGCCACGCAGGGCTGGATCAACTGTTGTGACTCCTGAAGCTTATACAATTTTCAGGGCCCTCTTTTGGAAAAATAGTCCACAATGATGAATACCCAATTCGGCATATGGCCTTGGAAGTGGCCCGTGCGGGTGAAGGGACCCTGAGGCCTATTAGCTCCAGGGCACATCCTCCTCTGGGGCCCTGTTCTGCCTTCCACTCCGAGTTCTATCTTGAGGGGACGTCTTAGGGCGCCCAGTGTTTGTGGAGTGGAAACTAGTGTGCCTCACACATGCCGCTCTTTGCCTGCATTTTGCTGCCAGAGTCTGAATGTTTGTGCCATGTGGAAAATCATTCCAGTTGCTTCTACAGAGAAATAACGAAACAGCAAAACAGCAGCAAAAAGAAAAAAAAGGAAGAAATTTAGGCTAATTATTACAATGAGAAGGAAAGAAACTTTTGAGGGAAAAGGATTGTTGGGAGTAGAAAAACATTTGGACTATAAGTAATATTGGGAAATAAGTGCTGGGTGGCCCAGGAAAGGAATGGGAGCTCCACCAACTTCCTCTCATCTCCTCTGCCCCCCTCCCCACCCCCCCATCCCCTCAGTCCAGAGCCTGTGCTCGCGTTCAGCACTGGCTGCTTGTTCACAGGTCTGCAGCCCGGGACGGAGTACAAGATCAGAGTTGTCCCCATGAGAGGAGACCTGGAGGGCAAGCCGATTCTCCTCAATGGCAGGACAGGTAAGAGCTACTTGGAGGGACTGTGAAATTCTCTCATGTTTGCATTCTGATATTTTTCTTGGCTGACTCCTCTCTGGGTAAAAATTCTGGGATTTGTATGTAGAGAGATTCTATCTCTTTGTGTACTGACATCTCTTTTAGGGGGCAGGGGAGAGAAAGCAAACTTTTCCTATTTCAGATGTTTCTTGCCAATGACAATCTCCCCCAGGATCTTGGAGTCAAGAGAAAAGGCCATTTCTGACGCGTGTCAGCTTATTTTAATAGCTTCCATCACTGGATTATTTTTAGGGCATTTGTTATTGCGGACCTAGGCACACAGCTGCGTATTACCTAAGACAGGTGACCTGTAATTTTGTCTTGCTGCTCCTGTGTTTCTTCCTGATGCCCACACTCAGGCGGTCTGCTTTAAAATGTCAAAAGATGTTAAGGACCCTCGAATGTGGGTAGTAGTATATTTGGCATCTGTGGATTGAGAAAATATATAATGACAAATGTTGTAAATCAGTAACATTTGACAATAAATCTGTAATTTATTAATCAGAAAAGAATTTGAAATCATTGTAGGCATATATGCAAGATGGCCTATGTAATGTTCAGTTGATAGACAACGTTTGAGCCCATATTGAATTGTGAGTCTCCTGCAGTAAACTGTGTGCTCCTGCCAACCCAAGTGGGGAGCCGGTGATCTAGAACATACTGCCACTGGGTGAAGGCCTATCCCTGGAGCCAGCAAAGAAGGGATCTTTGAATTTGGGGCCTTCCTTAAAAAGTTTTTTAGTTCTTTTCCATCCAGTCCTGGCAGTGGCTGGTTGGAGGGTGAGAAGAAGGGTGAGATGGTGCAAGAATTGAATTCACTATTTCAGCTCAACAAATTGCTTATCGGGAACGTGGGAGACTTATAGTGGGGCAATTAGAAGGGATAAGATATAATTTAATTTACAAACTATGTAATGTAGACTGTGCAGCTTGCCTGAATGGTGAATTAGTGAAACATTTTAGGGAGTTGGAAAATGGCAAGTACTTCCCTGCTTCCAGTGGCTTTCTCTTTAAGCTGTGAATTAATTGAGAGCTTACCATGTGCCAGGCATTTTATTAACTAAGCGTTTTTTGTGGATTATCTCATTTAGTTCTCACCATGATCCTAAGCAGTCGGTCCTTTTATTTCTTCTAAGTCATGTATAAGAAACTTATGTATATAAGGCTTAGGGACGTTAAGCTCAGGATTGCCCAAGCGGGAAATGACAGAGCCGGGATCTGAACCTAGGATGTCCACTTGGGTGGACACAGAGCTGAAGTGACTCCTACTTTTACCTTCTTGTCCTGCATTTCTGGTTAATTTTCATACTGTTTAGTCCCAAACTAAAAAAATTTCTGTCACTCCATTGCCTTTGGATAACATGGACCCCTTTCATCTTGGCCTCGGTGGGCCTGTCCATCCTGGGCCATGATTCTCGCTGCTTCCCAACAGGAAGCCTTCCTGCAACCAGACTGTTCTTGGGGTGTCTTATCACAGAAGGCTTAGCTCTACATCGGGGGTTTGTTCATGTTGTGACCCCAGCCTAGAAACCCTCAGCTGTTATCTCTAGCTATCAATTAATTCAGTTCAACAAACATTAATTCCAGAGTACCATTGGGCACTAGAGACATGGTCCCTTTAGATATTTCCAAAGAGGATAAATCTTGGTCCCTGCCCTTCGGGGGCTCGTAGCAATAAAGTTACTCATCCTTCTAGGCTCAGCTCCAACCTTAGCTGCTCCACTGAGGCCTTCTAGGACCATATTAATGGCAGCCATCTTTGCCGCTGAGTTCTTAGAGCATTTAATTTCATATGGCCTTGAATTGCTAGTTAACCTTTCAAGTATATTATCCCAACTAGAAGGTGAGCACTCAAGAAGTGTTTTTATTGTCAATTATATTCTAAAAGCAGGATAGGATATTTTATTGGATTGCAAATAAATTTGTGTCATGTGTCTTACGAACGTACAAAAAAGACACAATGATTTCCAAGGTCAGGAAACACTCTCAAATTAGACCGTTAATTAATTTAAGGGAAAAAAAGAATCTCTCTTTTTTTTTTTTGCATTTTTTTGCATAAAGTTTTGCATTCCACGAGATGGGAAAAGACACTGGACTATAAGAACAGCATAAGCATGTGCAGGGAGGATGTGACACAGTTCAGGTATTTTCCATTTAACAAGTCACTGAGTGGAACTAATACTATGAGAGGGAGAGGGTCCACTGAAAATCCTCACCCTGTTAACACACTCAAAGTGCAATGAAGCAGCTTCCAGAAAGGCAAAGCTTCAGAAGCAGGTCAACTTCAGAGCAGCGAGCACAAGCCAGGCCAGTGTCTTCATGGAGAAACGTCCCTGGACTTCTCATCAGAGCGTCACAGCCACCTCACATCAAATGACAAGAAGGGCAGGCCACTAACTAAGAGGTCATGCTATCACTTTGTCCTCAGTTTCTCCATCTGTAAAATGAAAGGTTGGACTAAATGAGTTTAAAGTTCCTTTTCCTGTATTTTTTTATGATTACGAGTCGTTTAGTACCTTCCATGATTCATGCCTTTCCATGATGAGTATAAAACAAAGGCTAGGTTGCGGTGTTGTAAGTTCACCAGCTCCCCTGTACGGCAGGGCACACGGCCCAGCATGGTCACTTGTTAACAATTTCCTCAGAGCTTTCCCTTAGATTATGCTATGAAATAGCAGTTTTGCTTCTCTTATTATCCTTTTCACTTTTTACTGCTTTCCAAACACAATGCCCCATTTGAAATGGCCCAGGCGCTAAAAGTTTCCTTCCCAAACTCTTCATGTGTCAAGATGAGCTCCTGTCAGCATTGAGAGCTCCTGTCTCGCACACTCCTGCCCTACACACATACTCAGTGGCCGAAAAATGATGGTGATCCCTAGCATTTGAGTGCCCACTGAATTCTAGGTACTCTGGGGCTTCATAATTATCTTTGGTTCTTATAATAGCATTGTAAGCATTATTATTCCCATTTTACAGATGAGAAAATTGAAGCCTACGAAGTTGAGGAGATTCAGAGTAAACTAGTGAATGGCATTTGAGCGTAGGTTTGCTTGAGGCCAAACCATAACCTTTCCAGAAGCAAAGCTAGAGGACAGCAAGAAGATGGGTTGCTCTCGATCACATTCTCTAAAAATGGTGCCTTTTAAATAATTTTATTGCCACAATGAAAAGCAGTAGAGGAGACCTGAGAAAGCAAGACCATGAAATGCATAGGTAATCCAAAGGCACCTCTTCCATGAATTCACCTTCACGCCAGTGGCATAGGCCCTGTCTCCCATGTCTGTCCCCAAGCCCACGTCTCCATAGATTTTAGACCCTGACTGTGCCATTTTCCACTATGCCAGCTGGGTGATTCACAAGTGGCCACTGTGAATGGAGAAAGCTGTTCTAATGCCAGTGGTCATGGGCTGGAGTATGGACCTGTGCTGTTAGGTGTTCCAACATAGACCGAGGACAGCCATATCCTACCCAACCCTGTGGTGAATCTTGTTATAAAGTGGAGTACACTTTCCTGATGTGCCTAGAGCTCTTAATTAGCCTCTTCTGTATGCTCAGTTTTGTAAATTAGATCTCTTTGAAGTGGGGCTTACCTTTATTCCAACACATGCTCTCAAAGGTGAGTCCCACCAACCAAACCTTCCAAGTCTTATCATAAATCCCTCTGACCTTGACACACTCTGAGAAAGGTCCCCCCAGGGTTGCCAGTGTCCAGCAGGTGGGGAGTTGCAGCCTGAGGAGGAAGCTGGGGCCAGGACGGGAGAGCCTGTCTCCTAGTTGGGGCTACTGCTGTGGCTCATCTGTGATTTGGCCAGCTGCTGCAGCTACTGGCAGGCTTTGCTCCATGGAAAGCTGTTTATGATCCCCATATCCTTCTCAGCAGAGAGGGAGATTTTGGTTCTGCTAAGCTGGCTTCTTCTAGCAATGTGTCCTGTCATGGGGGGTCCCATTGCTGAGACTTTCCTCCTACTTCTATGTCTTGGCGTCTGGTTCCCACCCCGAGATTTATCAAGGAGAAGAGCACTCTGTGAAGAGCCTCCTTCTGGCTTAAGTTGTTGTTGTTAGGGAATTGAGAGAAAGGGAGCAGAGAGTCCTGACTTCCAGGCTGGCCCAGCCTCTGACTGGCTTTACGAGCTTGGAGAAGTCACATCTCCTCTCTGGGCTAGGTCTCTGTAACCCTGGCATGGTATGATTCTATTTTCCTTCCTACCTTCCTACTCTCCATAGCCAATGTGCCTTTTCCTGGTTCTTCCCCATTCCTGGGGTGCTCTGGGACTATGGGGGGAAAGGAGCTTCAGGGCTGGTTACTGCTTGCTCCATCCACCCATGTGGATGTGATGGATCTTGAGAGGGCTGTATACATGGCAGCCCTGACCCTATGAAGCCATGGGCCTGTGCTGTGGGTCCTGGTAGCTGTGGTGGCAAGCACTGATCTGGGGCAGGGAGAGGTGGTGGGAGGCACTTCTGGGACCCTGGGTTGTACAGATTGTGGGTCACTTTGGAGAGGATGAGGGCCAAGGACTTCAAGAGCAAGACTGTCTAGTGTTCTTGCTCCCTTCTTCCCTATCTGCACGTTTCCATCCTGAGTGTCCCCATTCCCAATTCAGCACTAATTTCCCCAGATTGAGGGGGAATTCTCCACCTTTGGAGACTCTTTTCACTTCCTCCCTATCATGTGCAGAATCATGCTTTGCACAGAAAGGGGCAACAAGGTGGGGAGGGAGTCCTTTCTATGGTTGTGCACACTTTCTCCTGTGCATCCTCTCAGAGCCTGCTCGAGCCTCCAGAGGCCAAGGACATGGCCCTGTTGGTATCTACATCCTGATTGCTCTGCCTTCTCATCCCAGGAGGCCCACTCTGCCAGTGAGGTATGCCAGCCTCTGTCTCCCAGAGGTGACACTCTAAGACCATTTCCTCTCTCTAGTTGTCACTCCAAGCTCCAATCTACCAGTGCTGCTGGATTTCAGATTGCAGGAAACTTTCAGGTCATACTTTATTTTATTTAAAATTTATTATTATTATTATTAGTAGTAGTAGTTCCATAAGAAAAGGCTGATGATTGTGCTGCTTAGCATGCAGTGGTGTAAAGTGGAAATGTGTAGTCTTTGATAGATAGGAATGAGTTCAAATTTTGACTCTACCATTTAATATTTCCAAAAGCAAACTCTTGGTCCCATTTCTCTCCCCACCCTCTCCTGTAGACCCTGCCCTCCCTCAGATCTCCCCATCTCTGTAATGGTCACTCCGTTCTGCAAACTGCTTAGGCCCCAAACCAGCAAGTCGTTGTATCCCACATCGAATCCATCAGCAGATTCTGAGAGCTTTACCTGTGAAATCTCCTCAGTTCAACCTTTCTCGTGACTTTCATCGCTGCCACAGTCGTCCACATTCCTGTCATCTTGCACATAAACTGTGGTAGGCACCTCCCAGGTGACCTCCACTCTTGACCTGCTACAGTCTGTACTCTCTGCAGCAGCCACAGTTATCCTTTTATATCACAAGTCAGATCATGCCATTCTTTTGTGCAAAACTCCCAGAAGCTTCTCATCTCATTCAGTGCAAAAGCCAAAGTCATTACAATAGCCTTCAAGGCTGTCCACTTGCCCCTTCACCTCATTGGCCTCACCTCTAGCCACTTGACCCTCTCAGTTACTCTGTCCAGAGGCACTGGCCTCCTGCTGTTCGCTGAATACGTGCAGCAGGGCCTTTGAACTTGCTGCTCCTTCTGCCTGGAATGACGTTCCCCAGATTGCACGTGGCCCGCTGCCTCACGTATTTAGGACTTTGTTTGAATGTTACCTTCTCAGTGAACAGATCTTTGTTGACCTCCCTGTCTAGAATCACAGATTATCTTTTGTCCACTGTTTTCTAATCCCTTTACCTTGCCTTATGGGACTTCCCAGTACTATCACCTCTTGTTTATTGTCTGGCTCCTCTAGGAGAATGTAAGCTCCCTTGCAGAGAGTCTTTATTTTGTTCATTGCTTATATTAGTATCCTAGGGCTGCTGTAACAGAGTACCAAAAACCGGGTGGCTTAGAACTACAGAAACTGATTGTCTGGGGCTGGCCCACTGGTGCAAGTAGTTAAGTGTGCGCGCTCCACTGTGGCGGCCCCAGGGTTCACCGGTTTGGATCCCGGGCGCGCACCGACGCACCACTTGTCAAGCCATGCTGTGGCGGTGTCTCATATAAAGTGGAGGAAGATGAGCACCGATGTTAGCCCAAGGCCAGTCTTCCTCAGCAAAAAAGAGGAGGATTGGCAGATGTTAGCTCAGGGCTGATCTTCCTCACAAAAAAAAAAAAAGGAAAGAAACTGTCTCACAGTTGTGGAGGCTAGAAGTCTGAAATCAAGGTGTCAGCAGGGCCGTGCTCTCTCTGACAGTTCTAGGGGAGAATCCTTCCTTACTTCTGCCTTCTGGAGTTTGTTGGAAATCTTTGGCATTCCTTGACTTGTAGATGCTCCAGTCACATAGCTGTCTTCTCCTTGTGTGCCTTCACGTTGTCTTTCCTCTGTGTGTGTCTGTCTCTGTATCTAAATTCCCCCCTTTTATAAGGAAACGAGTTTTATTGGGTTAGGCCCTCCCTAATGACCTCATTTTAATTTGATCATCTCTAGAAAGACTCTATTTCTAAATAGGGTCGCATTCTGAGTTACTGAGGGTTAACACTTCAATATGTCTTTTTGGGGGAGTTACAATTTAACTCATAACACTGTTGAATCCCAAGCTCAAATAGGCACTCATTGAATGTTTGTAGAATGAATCAGTGACTACCATTTACTAGTGGCCTTGGGCATGTTATCTGACCTCTCCGAGCCTGGCATATAGTTAGTGCCCTAAAAATGGTAACTATTATTAATTTTCTGAACTAGTACGTGGGGAATCTGATAAATGCCTTGCATTACTATATGAGGTTTGACAAGGTAATGTATGAAAAGCACCTGACACTTAGTATGTGCTCAATAAATGGTAGTCAATTTATTAAATAAAACTTGCACTGCCTGTGGTGATGGAACATATTTCATTTCCTTGCGCCCAGATAAAACACTGTCACTGTGCTCGAGAAAGGTGCATTATAGTTGATGTTAAAAAATACAGCCGTGTAAAGTTGTAACTTCTCTGCTGCAGACCCCTTGACCAAGACAAGTAAAGCAGAATAGGGAGGAAGGAAAATGCTTAGGTTTCTGAGAGTAAGAAACTGTTGTGTGTGTCTTACCCAAAAGGATACCAATCTGCATGGAGGGAGGGTTCTCATGGCGTGCCTCGGCTTTGTTCTGTGCAGCATCTGTATCAGAGACTGTGATGGATGCACTCAGATGGCTTACTGATTAAGTTTGCAAATGCTAAGAAGCTGGCAAGGAAAGTGGGCATGTTGAATGAAAGACTAAATTATAAATGGAATCTATAAGATAAGATATAGCAAGGATAAATGTTGAGTCCAGGAAATCTATCATATATGCAAAGAATTGGAAAGATGTGACAATGTGGAGGTTCTCAACCTTTGATATGCATCAGAATCACCTGTGGAGTTTGGTTATTTGTTTTTTAGATAAAGATGTCAGGGCTTACCTGAGACCTTCTGAAGTGGACTCTCTGGTGGTGGGACTTACTAGTTGCCTGGTGTTGACAAAGGTTGAGAACCCTTGGGTTAGCAGGGACGTATGTGACAAAACTTAGGAATTTTCTGAGTCTGTGGGCTGAGGATACGTTATTGAGAAGCAAAGTGTCTAGGACATGGAGGGCATATTGTTCTGGGTTAGTCCTTCTAGAATATGAACTCTGCATGGGTAGGGATTTCTGACTGTTTTGTTCATTGGTGACTCCTGAGTACCATTACATTCCACGCATGAATGGACGCTCAGTGAATTGTTGAATGAATGAACTCCATTTTGGGAATTTTTCTCCAAAAAGGGAAAGAAAGGTGCATGTCTAGATGTAAGTACCAGGCCTAGAAACTATAATTTGGAAGTTTATAATGTAAGTTTATAAGAATATAATATAATTTATGTTTATAACTTATAAGTATATGAAATGGAGAGGAGAAACTGTCTTGATTAGAGGAGAATGATAACTATTCTTGAATACTTGCTGGATGGTCTCTTGGAAGAGGAATGAGGTGTATTCTATGTGCCAACTGAGGGTAGACATACTTGAAGGAGTTAGGCTTCCAGTGGCTACACTTGGAGCAGTTTTCTGTAATGTGTTCAGTGTTTGAAAATGGAAAGGATTGTTTTGTCCATCAGGGAGCCCTTTCTCAGCTTAGGTTTCAAGCAGACGCCAGTTATCCACCTGTCACAGATGACAGAGACCGTCTTGCATTGTGTTCTATGGAACTATGTCCCCCAGATGAACTAGATCTTGAAGCATCTGTGATCAAGACCAGCCAGATGCTTCTCTAATTTTTCTTTCTCATATATTTTTATGAAGAAATTGATAGTCCAACCAATGTGGTCACCGATCGAGTGACAGAAGACACGGCAATGGTCACCTGGGACCCAGTCCAGGCTGTCATAGATAAGTACATGGTACGCTACATCTCCGCTGATGGGGAGAGCAAGGACACAGCGGTACCCAAGGAGCAGAACAGCACCATCTTGACGGGCCTGAAGCCGGGAGAGGCGTACAGAGTCTATGTTTGGGCTGAGAAAGGCAACCAGGAGAGCAAGAAGGCCGACACCAAGGCCCTCACAGGTAATGGAAGAATGGGAGCAAAAACAGGGTTCCTCACGGCAGGGAGAATGTTGATTTTTGAATCAGGAGGCCGATGTCCACCTAGCATCAGTTCTCTTGTTTGCAGGGGTGGTGGATGGGGTTGCAAAAGCAGTTTTGAATTTCATGATTATGAATTTTTTCCTTTTTAATCTCAAACAAAAGGGACCAGCCTTTTTATTTGATACAGAAGGTCATACTTATTTGGGTTGGAATTCCATATGCGACTCCCTCAGAGTAGACTAACACTTTCTAATTTTCATTTTTTGGATGCGAAAACTCAAAACATTTGGCTGACAGTGGATTTGCATGCTTATCTCAGTCTGTGGGGACAGTACAGGCACTTTGCGTAGGATCTGGAGCTCTCTTTCAGACCATGGAAATGGTTTGCTTCCTGAGTCAACATTCAGCAAATGTACGATTCTGCCTTTAAGCTTGCAGAAACTGAAGGGATCTTCACCCAGTCCTTCTGCTCAGCTCTGGCCTGCAGTGTCCTGAGACTGCATGAGGCCGTATCTAGGACATTCTTTCTGCTTAAACCCTCCTCTGGCACTATCACTGGATTCAGAAAAGCCTGATCCTGAAGCCCACTTGAGGTTCCAAACACTTGACAGAAAATCATAGAACAGGATTCAGTTATCAGTTGGGCTCTGTTTTGGAAGTCACTTAGTGTAGAGACTCTCAGAGAAGCAGATAATTAGGAACATGGTTTCAGAGGCCTGACTGTCCAAGACTCTTTTTTTTTTTTTTGTGAGGAAGATCAGCCCTGAGCTAACATCCATGCCAATCCTCCTCTTTTTGCTGAAGAAGACCAGCCCTGAGCTAACATATATTGCCAATCCTCCTCCCTTTTGTTTTTTTCCCCCTTTTTCTCCCCAAAGCCCCAATAGATAGTTGTATGTCATAGTTGCACATCCTTTCAGCTGCTGTACGTGGGACGCTGCCTCAGCATGGCCGGACAAGCAGTGTGTTGGTGCGCTCCTGGATCCGAACCAGGGCCACCAGTAGCGGAGCGCATGCACCCAACCGCTAAGCCATGGGGCTCTCCCCCGACTGTCCAAGTTTTAATCCCAGATCTACCTTTACTAGCTGAGTGGCTTTGGGAAAGTTACTTCACTTCTGTTCTTCAGATTCTCATCTATAAAATGGGGGCATCTGAGTGTCACATGAGTTAATTCATGTAAGTGCCTGACATATAGCAAGTGCTACATAAGTTACAGTAGTGATTAATTCTTAGCATGTGTCTTAGTCTGCTCGGGCTGCTGTAACAAAATTCCATAGACTGGGTGGCTCTAACAACAGAAATTTATTTCTCACGGTTCTGGAGGCTGGAAAGTCCCACCATCTGGGTGCTGGCTGATTCAGTTCCTGGTGAGGACCTTCTTCTTGGCTTACAGGCAGCCGCCTTCTTCCTGTACCCTTACGTGACAGAGAGAGGAAGCTCTGGTCTCTTCTTCTTGTTATGAAGGCACTAAGGCCATCATGGGAGCCCATCCTCATGACCTCATCTAAACCTAATTTGCCTTCCAAAGGTCTCACCTCCAAATGCCATCAAATTGGAGGTTATGGCTTCAACATATTAATTTTAGGGGGGCACATTCATTCTGTAGCAAATGTTAATCAGCATTTAGCCCTTGAAGCATTTCGTGATGTACAGCCTCCTGGGCCCAGGTGGGCCTTATCTCTTCCAGGGGAAGGAGAAGAAGTTGACAGTAAGGATGGTGAGATCTAGGTTTGTTTAAAGTCAGGATCAGCAAACTTTCTGTAAAGGGCCAGATAGTAAATATTTTCAGCTTTGGGGGCCGTACAGTCTCTGTTTCAACCACTCGACTCTGCCAGTGAAATGAGAAAACAGCCATGAACAAAATGTAAAAGAACTGGCATAACAGTGTCCCAATAAAACTTTATTTATAAAAATAGGCAGTGGGTCAGATTTGGCCCATGGGCTATAGATTGCCAACTCCTGGTTTATATTATACATGGCTTTCCGTTTACCAGGATTTTGAGTGTTGTGAAAAGAAAAAGCATGTGAGTCACCTTTTTAAGACAGTGGAAGTTGGAATAGAGAAGAACCTTCCCCTCCCTCAGGCTGGGACGGTGTGAGTAAGCACTCCAGCTTATGGGAGCCACTGGGGTGTGGTATTGCCGGGGGTGTCAGGCACACAGCTAGGCTTTGGGGGTACAAGGATAAAAGACACAGTTTGTGCTCATATGGCATTCACAATACTCTGGGTAGAGAAAACAAGTCAAATAGATAAAGTGCAATGAGTTACATTCTAGAGCAAATAAATGTTCCTGGAACTGTGGGAACCTGAAAAAAGGGTACCTACCATAGCCTGGGATGGAGAGGGGTTATGGCAGCTGTAGAAGGAGGTGACACCTGGACAGAACCTAGAAGGATGCGCGAGTGTTAGCAGTGGGAGCAGCATATGCAAAGACCTAAGGTGTGGGAATGTGACATGTTGGTTTTCTGTCACATCTTAACATGCAGTTATCTGTTAAGTGGTGTTTCTGGTGGACAGGTCGGTGAGAGTGGTGGAGTAGTGAAGGATGAGGCTGGAGCGTTAAAGCCAGCTCAGAATCCCGGAGCTAAACTGTTTGTCCTTGTATGTCAGCTGTCTGTGGTGCGTTCTGAACTCTTCTTAAGGCAGCTTATCTCCCTTGGCTGTGTGTTCCAGCGAGCTGGCCTGGCCCCACTTGGCAAATGGTGGTACGCAGGTTTGAAACACAGTTGCTATCGCAGAGAGCTCAGCCTTCTGAGGAGGTGGTTTTTGAAACGGGATAATAAAAGTCATGCTAATCATGCACCCAATATCTTGAATTTTTGACTCTAGAAGGGTTTACATTTTGAGGAGAAAGTGGTATTTCATTCCTCAAATGACGTTCGTAATAACAAGGAGCTCATATTTAAGCATTTACTATGCAATATCTCATTTACTATTCACCAAAACCTGTGAAGTAGGTACTGATATTTCATTCTTCATACAGATGAGGAGACCAAGACTTAAATTATACAGTTTGTCCAAAGTTAGCAATCAGGAAATGGTGAAGCCCAGGTTCTAATCCAGTTTAACTGCATAGAAACCCAGACAGATTCTACAGGTAGGATGATTTTTATCAGCCCAGACCTCAAATACCAGCAATTTAAAAGTCTCCTGGTTCTCTGGCCACAGACATAGTGATTTATATGGAAAGAACTGACAGCTCCTACTCCCAGGATATTTTTCTTCCCAAAGAAAATATTAGAGCTGATGCAGAGATTTATTGAAGTATAATTGTTTTCAGGTACAAGGGGTCTGGAACTGAAAGAGTGTATTATATAAATCCGGGGTAAAAGAGAAATTTATACATGAAGACCAATTCTTTTTATCCAAAGGCAACTTGTGGGAAAAGTTTATAGAGTTGAGATTTTATGTTGGATTTGTCTGAAAACCCTAGACCATTTGGTTAATTAAACCCTTCACTTATCCCAATCACTGGCATAAAACAGACTCTGAAATTTGTTGGGGGCATCATTTTGATTGTGTGTGTGCTGGCTTTTCAGGAACCAGAGAGTTGGTAAATGCTATACTCTTTCATCTCTCTTAAAGAAATTGACAGCCCAACAAACCTGGTGACTGACCTGGTGACGGAGAACACGGCCACTGTCTCCTGGGACCCGGTGCAGGCCGTCATTGACAGGTACATGGTGCGCTACACCTCTGCTGATGGAGACACCATGGAGGTTCCAGTGGGGAAGGAGCAGAACAGCACCATCCTGACGGACTTGAGGCCGGGCGTGGAGTACACGGTCCACGTGTGGGCCGAGAAGGGGGACCGGGAGAGCAAGAAGGCCGACACCAAGGCCCCAACAGGTAACAAGAGAAAGATGGTCAATTGGAATTGAATTTTGAGCGTGTGGATTTGAGTGTGCATGGTGTCAAAAGATGTGACCTGAGTTGAGAGACTTTACAAAGGAAGTCTTAAAGATCAAAGAAAGACAGTGAGCTTTCGTGGTGATCTCAATGAGCTGCCTTTCCCTGACAGTGATGAGCTGCCCATGGAACCACTCAACCCATAGAAGGGAGAAGTAAAATTGTGCAGTAGCCATGTTTTTAGCAGCCTCAGCAAAGACGTTTATAGGATCTGGTCACTGCAATGCTTATGATAATAGTTTTAGAATGATTGCCTGTGAAGTAGCCCCTGATAAAATGATAAATTAGCTCCCCTGAACACCATGGCAGATGTTTAATTGATGGTTTTGATGTGCCGTAATGTTGTTAAGAAGACATCATTGTTCCTCCCACATTTTAGGGAGCTGAAAGCCAAAAAAGTATGTCAAACTTATAATAACTAGTCCTTAGAAATTGAGAACCAGGCTTACTTTCTCCCTTGACTCCCACCAGCGACTCTGGATGGGAATGCCATTGCCTTGTGCTAAGAGAGCTCTAGAAGATGAAAATCGTGGTGATGGGGTGGTGGGTATCTCTTCCATGGCTTCAAAGCTTAGGCTTTTCCAACATTTTCTTAAAGAAATTGACAGCCCCAAAAACCTGGTGACCGACCGGGTGACAGAGAACACGGCCACCATCTCCTGGGACTCGGTGCAGGCCGTCATCGACAGGTACATGGTGCGCTACACCTCTGCTGATGGAGACACCAGGGAGGTTCCAGTGGGGAAGGAGCAGAACAGCACCGTCCTGACATACCTGAGGCCCGGCGTGGAGTACATGGTCCACGTGTGGGCTGAGAAGGGGGACCAGGCGAGCAAGAAGGCTGACACCAAGGCCCCGACAGGTAATGGAGCATGCATCGTAACTGTGTCACTGCTAAGCTCGTAGTCTGTCTAGGTTGGTTTTCCTTCTCTGACCTTGGCAGAAAGGGAGGTTTTATGGGAGAGCAGATTGGTATCCTTCCGTAGTAAATGTGTGCCCCTTACTTCCATTGAATGGCTTCTCTCTGAATGTATAGCTCATCCTGTGGTCTCCGAACTTTGGTCTTTAGAGATTGATGTTATTGCTCACAGTCCTTTGTTCTCTGCCTGTGCACCTTCTTTGTTATTAACACACTAAAGGCTTCACCGTGATAAGGGATAAATATGAAGAAAGCACAAGTACCGATCATGCTGAGGGAGCCAGACTTGTAGACTGTGGTCCAAAAATGACTTTTTCCCCCTCCTCACCTGTTTAAACACTATCTGTGGAACTTGGTTGTGTTTCTGCCCTTTTGGATAAATGTTTTAGGCGGAAACAATAACAATGTTTTATTAGCTAAAAAGAAGCAAATATCTAGTCACTTTTAATCCCCCAAATGTATGATTTTAGTAATTAAAATGCCCATACTCGTGTAATAATGCATACTTCATTTAAAGCTGAAGCTTCTCCTCTCCGTCCCCGTGGGCCGTAACCGCCTTCCGCGGGAAGGGGAGGTGCACGACTTATCTTGTGTTTCCCTTTTTGTACTTGAAGCCCTGTCCTTCCAGCATGCTCGCTGCAGTTTCTGACCCATTTGTGTTTGACACAGCTGGGAGGGAGGTAGGGGGTCAAGAGGGAGGTAAGGGGTCAGGAGGGCGGTAAGGGGTCCCAGAGGAGGAGAGGCAAGGGGTCATGGAAGTCTTGCTTGACTATAACAGTCACAGCTGGCTTGGGCCTGTCATGGGATCTGACAAGTTTTCAAGCTCTTTCCCTCATGGAACACTTCTGTGGGTTCTTCAGGGACACCTTATGTGTCCTCCTCTGCTCAGATCTCTCCCTGTAGTGATCCTGTGGGCAAAGGCATCTCTCCTACTGGTTTCCTACTCCCCTTCCTCTGCCCACATATCTGGGGGTGCACTCCAGTGCCTTTCTGATGGGGTCACCTCACCCCTTTAGGTGATCCTCTTTGGGCAGCTTCTTAAATAACCCCAGGTGGGCTGTCCTTTGCTTGTTCTACATCTGGTCCATGGGGAATACACATGCATCCTTTGTCCATTCAATTGGATGCATGTCTTTGGCAATACTGGAGCCTCTCATTCCTCTGCATCAGAGCAACCAGACATTTTCTTACCTCTTAGGTATTTTAGGAGTGTGTCAGACACCAGCAGCGTGGTCTTCTCCAAGCATTGGGCAGGGTTTCTGAAACTTGGCTCTATTGATAATTTGGGTTGGATAATTATTGTTGCAAGAGTCTGCTTGTGCAGTGTAGGATGTTTATCAGGATCCCTGGCCTCTACCCATTAGATGCCAGTGCCTTTCTATCCCACATTGAATTGTGACAACTAAAAATTTCTCCAGACATTGCCAATTGCCCGTGGTTGAGAACCACTGCTCTAGGGTATACATAACAACCTCTGTAAGGGATCCCATTGAAACTGCTTATTCGAGGCTTGGGTCTCACCCATGGGACTCACAGTGAAACTGTCTCCAAAGAATTCAACTCTAAGTCCCACCTCTTTGCTCTCTCCAACCTCTTTCCTAGTCTGGAGATGGTTGGTCAGTCAAGGACCATAAAACTGTTGGTCCTGCCTTGGTTGTGGGCACTCAAGTTGGAATGTAGATACCAGTGTTCTTGGGGGTCACAGCCTAAACCAAGATAAGAATAGTCCCACTCGAAGGTACCATTGCACATGTGTGATGGACTCTAGGAGCAAAGACTTTAGGGAAATGGCTTTTGCAATGAACCATTTGGAACAAAGAAATGCTATTATTTCCTTGGCAAATACATTTTTGAATACCTTCTCTGTGTGTGGTGTGGCAGAGTATAATCTTGTACGTTTATAAAATATTAACAAACTGATAGCGTTAATAATAGCTTATGGTCATTGGGCATTCACTCCTTGCCAGGAACTGTCACAAGGGACATGTTATTAACTCATGTAATACCCCAGAGTTTACAGATAAGATACTGAGGCCCAGCCAGAGGCAGCTGAGTTGTCCAGGGCCACTGACTTTTGTTGTCCAGCTCTTCTAACTCTGGATCTAGTGCTCATTCTACTGTCCTGTGATGCCTCCTTGAGGATCCAAGAGTCTAGCTGTGGAAAGAAGATCTATGTCCATGAAACCACTGAAAACCGACGTATGAGATGTGAAAACCATAAGACCAAGAAACTGCCTCACCCCAAGCAACATGGCCACAAGATCTCATTCTGTTAGTAGTGTTTATTGATCATCGTTTTCCTTTCAGACATTGACAGCCCCAAAAACCTGGTGACTGACTTGGTGACGGAGAACACGGCCACCATCTCCTGGGACCCGGTGCAAGCCGTCATTGACAGGTACATGGTGCGCTACACCTCTGCTGATGGAGACACCAGGGAGGTTCCAGTGGGGAAGGAGCAGAACAGCACCATCCTGACGGACCTGAGGCCGGGCGTGGAGTACACGGTCCACGTGTGGGCCGAGAAGGGGGATCGAGAGAGCAAGAAGGCTGACACCAAGGCCCCAACAGGTAATGGAGCATTATTCTTTGGGGATGTAAGCCTTGTCATGCTAAGCCTATGGCTGGTCAAGTTTTATTTTCCTGCCCTGACATTGACAGAATTGATGATCTATGGAAGAACAGGATGGTAGACTTCTGTCAGACTACACACACTATCTCTCACTTCCCTTTTACACATTATTTCAAAGTAAGAAGCTCACATTTGGCCTCATACTTTGGTGTCTTGTAAAGATAAATGGCAGGGGGTCCTGTCCACCCACTATTCCTCCCATTGTGTATTTCCTTTGTGATCAGTCATTACATGTTTCTTCTTGAAAGGGAAGAGATATAAAGAAACCATATGTGTTAGGATCTGTGAGCTAAGTACGTTAGAGAAATGGCTTTTGCTGTGATCTCTTTGGAAGAAGAAAGGATAACTGCTTTCTTAGTGGATAAATCGTCTTTTGAGTACTGTGTGCTCCGTTCTGAGGATCCTAAGGTTGCACTTATGCACAATAACAGTTCCTAATTTTTAAAGCTCTTTCATCTCTGCTTCCTCATTTTTTAAGAACAGATTTATTGAGATATAATTTACGTACTATAAAATTCACCCATTTTAAATGTTCAATTCAGAGGTTTTTAGTATATTCACAGAGTTGTGCAACCATCGCCACTATCTAATTTAGAACGTTTTTATCATCACCGCAAAAAGAAACCCCATACCCATTACCAGTCATTACCCATCCCCACTTCCTCCAGCCCTAGGGAACTACTACCTTTTTTTTTTTTTTAGAATTTGTTTTTTGAGGAAGATTAGCCCAGTGCTAACATCTGTTGCCAATCTTCCTCTTTTTTTTTTTTCTCCCCAAGGCTCCAGTAGATAGTTGTATGTCATAGTTGTACATCCTTCTAGTTGCTCTATGTGGGATGCCGCCTCAGCATGGCTTGATGAGCAGTGAGTAGGTCTGCGCCCAAGATCCAAACCAGCGAACACCAGGCTGCCAAAGTGGAACACATGAACTTCACCGCTCCGCCACCGGCTGGCCCCTAATCTAGTCTCATAGATTTCTTTGTTCTGGACGTTTCATATACATGGATTCGTACAACACGTAGCCTTTTGTGACTAGCTTTGTTCACTAAACATAATATTTTCAAGGTTCATCCATGTTGTAGCATGTATCAGTACCTCATTTTATTGCCAAATAATATTCCGTCGTTATGGATATAACACATTTTGTTTATCCATTTGTCAGTTGATAGGCATTTGGGTTGTTTCCACTTTTTGGCTATTGTGAATAATGATGCTATGAGCATTTGTGTACAAATTTTTGTGTGGACATATATTTTCAGGTCTTGTGGGTACATACCTAGAAGCGGAATTGCTGGGTCATATGGTAACTCTTGTTTAATTTTTTGAGGAACCACCAAATTGTTGCACTATTGTACATTCCCACCAGCAATGAATGAAGGTTATATTCCTCATTTACTTGGTCCTGAGAGGAATTTGTTGTGATGGGTAGAGCAGGAATCAATATTCCCCATTCTACAGTTGAGAAACCTCAAATACATGTGCATGATTTCTCTAAGTCACGAAGTTAGCTGATGATTCATTGAGTCAGATTCATGGAATATTCCATGGAATATTATGGTACCTTAAAATCTATTTAATAAGGCCCACATTTTACAAGTGAGGAAACTGAGGCCCAGCCAGAGGCACAGAGTTGTCCAGGGCCACAGCTAACTGATGGCAGAGCTGGGCCTAGATCCCTGGTCTGCTGATTCCAGCCCAGGACTCTTCCTGCCCCTCTGCTCTGCCTCTCCAGGCTGGAAATAGAACCTAGCTCTTCTGACTCTGGATCTAGTGCTCATTCTACTGTCCTGTGATGCCTCCTTGAGGATCCAGGAGTCCAGCTGTGGAAAGAAGATCTATGTCCATGAAGCCACTGAAAACCGACGTATGAGATGTGAAAACCATAGCAGAGGAAACTGCCTCACACCTAGCAACATGGCCACAAACCCTCATTCTGTTAATAGTGTTTGTTGATCATCATTTTTCTTTCAGACATTGACAGCCCCAAAAACCTGGTGACCAACCTGGTAACAGAGAACACGGCCACTGTCTCCTGGGACCCGGTGCAGGCCGTCATTGACAGGTACATGGTGCGCTACACTTCTGCTGATGGAGACACCAGGGAGATTGCAGTGGGGAAGGAGCAGAGCAGTGCCATCCTGACGGACCTGAGGCCGGGCATGGAGTACACGGTCCACGTGTGGGCCGAGAAGGGGGATCGAGAGAGCAAGAAGGCCGACACCAAGGCCCTGACAGGTGACGGAACATTGTTCTTTGGGAACGTAAGCCTTGTCATGCTAAGCCTATGGCTGGTCAAATTTGTTTCCTGCTCTGACACTGGGAGAACTGATGATTTATGGAAGATCAGGATGGTATCCCTTCATATTAGACTGCACACACCATCCTTCACTTCCTTTTGACTAGTGTCCTTACAAGTCAGGTCCACGTGGCAGTCTCCAAGCTACAATTTGCCACGATTGGATGGTCATGTCCAAACACTCCTCCTCTGAGTGCATGAGTCTTTTGTTGTAGAGTGTTGAAGGTCTCATTGAGTTTGTGAATGGGAACAGAAAATAAAAATTATATATTGTTAGTATTAATTATAATATGTGGAAAATTCAACTTTAAAAAGTAGATTTTACATCTACTACAGCAAGTAGATGTATGTGGTTTGCTTTACTATAATCTTTGATGATTTTGGTTTTGAGGATAAAGATAACTTCTATGTTATATCTTATATTATTATGAAAGAGATGTATGGCCATATTTCTGTACAATGATTTAACCAAAAAACCAACATTACAAGTGAATCTATGATATGCTGAAGAATATTAAAACTGGGTTTTAATTTTTGCTGATTCATTTAACAATATGTATTGAGCACTTTCCATTTGCCCTGTTTTCTACTAGGCACTGGGAACCCAGAGAGGAATAGGATGCAGCCCCCTTCCTCTAGGAGCTTACATTTGCCTCTGACTATTAGAATCTTCTTGTATGAAATGGGAGATCTTCATTGACATGATGCTAGAAACAAAATTATTACCTGTTTGTGAACAGAGACTGTGTCTTCTTCAACTGGACTCTGCACATGCTTAGCGCCATGCCTTGTACATAGTGGGAGGTTGATGTACACTTACTGAATGAATAGAGCTTTGTTTTGCTAAACTCTTGGTAGAGGTAATGGTGTAGATTTTCAGATTTGGGTCAACTGTGCTATCTCCTTGAGGAGCCAAAGTTTATCTGGGGAGAGAAGACATATGCCCATGAAGCAGTTAGAGTATATGAGATGGAAAAACCACAAAACATGAAAGGGTCTCACCCCAAGCAAAATGGCCATGAGTTTTTGCACTCTGTGGCCTAGTAATAGTGCATATTGATAAGCACTTTTCCTTTTAGACATTGACAGCCCCCAAAACCTGGTGACCAACCATATGACTGAGAACACAGCTGCTGTCTCCTGGGATCCAGTACAGGCCGTCATTGACAGGTACATGGTGCGCTATACCTCTGCTGATGGAGACACCAGGGAGGTTCCAGTGCAGAAGGAGCAGAACAGCACCATCCTGACGGACCTGAGGCCGGGCGTGGAGTATACGATCCACGTGTGGGCCGAGAAGGGGGACCAGGAGAGCAAGAAGGCCGACACCAAGGCCCCGACAGGTAACAGGAGGGAGGAGAAGAACTAGGGTCATCAATGCAGGTTTGATCTATTGCTGCTGAATTATGACACCACTGCTTTTGGGGTCTGTGACCTCAGGGACTGTGGACTGTTTTAGGAGAGTTTGCTATAAAAAATTTCATTCACCTGAAGAAAAAAAGGATAGTAATGGACTCAGTACTGAGCAACCCCATGAATGTCTTAAAACTCTTACAAAGCCTCTGTTTTTAACCACTGTGCCTCTCTTGCTATGATTATAGCAAATTATAGGGAATAAGGTAAAACCAATATAAAATTACTAAAAACACTGGATAAATAAGTGAGCTGTGGCAAGCTATTTCATGTAGGTTTGACTTAATGGTGGTGTATAGTTTAAAGGAACAGTGTTACTCTGGGCAGCTGAAGCTCTGTGTTCATGTCATCATGCAGCTAATTTTTAATGAGCCTCTTCTAATTGCCAGGCCTGGGATACAGAGGTGAACAAAACAAATATGATCCCTACTCTCTTGAAGTCCAGTGGGAAAGATAGATAACAAACAAGGAAACAAATTTAAAACTGTAAATTATGGTAAATTCTCTGAACAAGGTGAATATGGTGTAGGTGTAGAGAATAACAGGGTAGGAATGTTTCTTAGATGGGATGGGGTGAGTAGTAGTTAAGACACACATCGACAGAAACACCCAAATAACAATTGCTTAAACAAGAAAGAAGGTTATTCTTCCCTTGTGGAATGGTCAGAGTGTAAGTGAGCAAGGGCTGATAGGTAGCTCCGTGGTGCAGGAGACCCAGGCTCCTCTGTATTCTTGCTCAGTCATCCTTCGGGAGTTGCCTTCATCTACATGGTCATCACCCATCCTCATTCCAGCTGGTGGAAAGGGGCGTGGGGAAGAGAAGAACATGACTGGGGGAAAGGGAAGAACATTGTACACATCGATTCTTTCCACGTTCCATTGGCCAGATCCAGACAGAGTGCCAGACCTCACCGTAAGAGAGGCTGGGAAATGAAGTCTTCTGCTGGATGGCCATGTGTGCAGCTTAAGCTTCTGTTATACCGTCCTGTCCAACCCGGTAGCCACTAGCTACGTGTGGCTATTTAAATTTTAATTAATTAAAACTAATTAAAAAATATGTCCTCAGTTGTTCTAGCCACATTTCAAGGGGTCAATAGCTACATGTGACTAATGGCTACTGGATTGGACAGTGAAAATTATAGACTATTTCCATCACTGCAGAGAGATCTGTTGGACAGTGTGATTGTAGAAGAAGAAGAGCATGGATATTGGGGAAAACTAGCCATTTCTGGCAGAGGAAAGAGTATGTGTGATGGCCGTAAGCTGGAACAGCACGGGATGGTTGAAGAACTGAGAAGAGGCTGGTGTCTCTGGATCTTGGAGAGTGAGAGAGAAAGTGGCATGAGATGAAACGGAAGGAGGCAGGGGTCAGATCATACGGGACCATATGGTGCCTAAAAGAGGAAGCATATTAGATTTATTAGAAGAGTGACATGATGCGGTATTCATTTTAAAAAGATTATTCGGGCCACAGTGAGGAGAATAAATGGAAGAGACGACAAGGGCAGAAGTGGGAAGATTAGTAAAGAGGGTATTATAAAAGTCTGGGTGAGAGATGATGATGATTTGGACTAGTGTGATGGCAGTTTGTTGTTAGTGTCATTGAGTCGATTCTGACTCCTAGCGACCCTGTGTACAGCAGAGCGGAACCCTGCCTGGTCTTTTTGCACCATCTTCTCACCTTCTGGCGCTATATCAGACAATGCTCCGCTGCTATTCATAGGATTTTCATGGCCAATTTTTTCAGAAGGGGATGGCCAGGTCCTTCTTCCTAGTCTGTCTTAGCCTGGATGCTCCACTGAAACCTGTCCACCATGGGTGTCCCTGCTGGTATTTGAAATACTGATGGCATAGTTTTCAGCATCACAGCAACATGCAGCCACCACGATATGACAGACAGGTGGTATGGTTCCCTGATCCAGAAATGAACCTGGGCCGCGGCAGTGAGATTGCCAAATCTTAACCACTAGATCACCAGTGAAGGTAGGGATAGAGAAAAGGAGATATCTGGGTACATATTTGGAGGTATAAATGACAGTGTTTATTGATGGATGAGATGTGGGGCAGGAAGAAAATGAAGAATCAAGTATGATTTGTGTTTTTTGACTCGAGCAACATGAAAGATTAGAGCATCATTTTCGGAGAGATGAATAGGTTTGGGGGGGAACATTAACACTTTTATTTAAATTCAAGATATTTGTGAGATTCCTTGGTCAATTGAGTGATTTATTGATTGATTCCGTAAATATTTATTGAGTGTCTAATGCATGCTAGGCACTGTGGTGGATATACAGTTGAAGAATCAAGTCAGGGGCTCAGAATTATACATATTGGGGAGTCATGAGCATCTACTTGGTATTTAAAGCTGTGGACATGGGTGAGATCACCTAGGGAGAAGTGCAGAGAGAGAGGAAGAGAGGGAACCTTGGGTGCCCCAGTATTTACAGGTTGCTGACAAGGGAGACTGAGGAGGAGTCAGGGAGTTAGGAGGAAACCACGAGAGTGTGTAGTCATGGAAGCCTAGAGCTGAGCGTGTTTCAAGGTGGAGGGAGTGGATTAACTCTGCCAAATGCTGCTCAAAATCCCAGGAAGGTGAGGATGGTGAATATCCATTGAATTTGGCAACATGGAAGTTGTTAGTGACCTAGATTGGCAGTTTTAGTGGTGTGGTGTAGAAAAATACCAACTTCATTGAATTGAGAAGTGAATGGGAGGTGAGAAGTGAAGTTAAGGTATGCAGACAGTTCTCTTAAGAAGTCTGTCAGTTAAGAGGTGCAGAGGGATGGGAGATCCTAGAGCTTGCTTGTCTGGGAATGATGGTAGAGGAGAAGAAGCTAATGATGCAGGAGGGAGACAGTAGATGAAAAGGAGCAAAGTCCTTGTTAAGATGGGAAGGCTCGAAATTCTGAGGGAAGAGGGTCTAGTCTTTTTTTTAACATAAAAAAACAATGGGACCTTGGACAAGTCTTTCATTTCTCTGGGCCTCCTTTCTCCGCCCCTTTTATTAGACAGGAAGGTTCTAAGATATGACTTCTTAGCTCTCAAATTCTATGAAACAAGAGAACTAGATACCACGGAGATAACAACAGAGGTTGTTTCAACAGCAATTTGGGTGGTTTATCTTGTTGCTCCAGAGATTTTTATGGGAAATAGAAGGACAGAAAATTTCCATATTAAAAAACTTGGAGATCTAATTCCTTCCAGTTTTAATATCCAGTGGTTTGTTTCCCTGGAAAATGGAAACCAGAGGACTTTTTCTCCTATTTGAAATGGAATTGTATCATTAGTCAATAACTTGAATGGAGAGCTTCTGGTGATGGGGTGGTGGGATATCCTCCCTTGGCTCTAAAATTCAACCTTTTCTTTTAAAAAGAAATTGACAGCCCCAAAAACCTGGTGACCAACCAGGTGACGGAGAACACGGCCACTGTCTCCTGGGACCCGGTGCAGGCCGTCATTGACAGGTACATGGTGCGTTACACCTCTGTTGATGGAGACACCAGGGAGGTTCCTGTGGGGAAGGAGCAGAGCAGCACCATCCTGACTGGCCTGAGGCCGGGCATAGAGTACATGATCCACGTGTGGGCCGAGAAGGGGAATCAAGAGAGCAAGAAGGCCGACACCAAGGCCCCAACAGGTAACAAGAGAAAGATGGTCAATTGGAATTGAATTTTGAGTGCATAGATTTGAGTGTGCATGGTGTCAAAAGATGTGACCTGAGTTGAGAGACTTTACAAAGGAAGTCTTAAAGATCAAAGAAAGACAGTGAGCTTTCGTGGTGACCTCAATGAGCTGCCTTTCCCTGACAGTGATGAGCCGCTCATGGAAGCGCTCAACTCGTGGAAGGGAGAAGTAGAATTGTGCAGTAGCCATGTTTTTAGCAGACTCAGCAAAGACGTGTATGGGATCTGGTCACTGCAATGCTTGTGATAATGCTTTTAGAATGATTGCCTGTGAAGTAAGTAGCCCTTGATAAAATGACAAATTAGCTCTCCTGAACGCCATGGCAGATGTTTGATCGATGGTTTTGATGTGCCATAATGTTGTTAAGAAGTCATGGTTCCTCCCACATTTTAGGGAGCTGAAAGCCAAAAAAGTATGTCCAACTTATAATAACTAGTCCTTAGAAATTGAGAACCAGGCTTACTTTCTCCCTCAACTCCCACCAGCGACTCTGGATGGGAATGCCATTGCCTTGTGCTAAGAGAGCTCTAGAAGATGGAAATCGTGGTGATGGGGTGGTGGCTATCTCTTCCATGGCTTCAAAGCTTAGGTTTTTCCAACATTTTCTTAAAGAAATTGACAGCCCCAAAAACCTGGTGACCGACCAGGTGACAGAGAACACGGCCACCATCTCCTGGGACCCGGTGCAGGCTGTCATCGACAGGTACATGGTGCGCTACACCTCTGCTGATGGAGACACCAGGGAGGTTCCAGTGGGGAAGGAGCAGAACAGCACCGTCCTGACTGGCCTGAGGCCGGGCGTGGAGTACACGGTCCACGTGTGGGCTGAGAAGGGGGATCGAGAGAGCAAGAAGGCCGACACCAAGGCCCCGACAGGTAACAAGAGAAAGATGGTCAATTGGAATTGAATTTTGAGCGTGTGGATTTGAATGTGCATGGTGCCAAAAGATGTGGCCTGAGCTAAGAGACTTTACAAAGGAAGTCTTAAAGATCAAAGAAAGACAGCGAGCTTTCATGGTGATCTCAATGAGCTGCCTTTCCCTGACAGTGATGAGCCGCTCATGGAAGCGCTCAACTCGTGAAAGGGAGAAGTAGAATTGTGCAGTAGCCATGTTTTTAGCAGACTCAGCAAAGACGTGTATGGGATCTGGTCACTGCAATGCTTGTGATAATGCTTTTAGAATGATTGCCTGTGAGGTAAGTAGCCCTTGATAAAATGACAAATTAGCTCCCCTGAACACCATGGCAGATGTTTGATTGATGGTTTTGATGTGCCATAATGTTGTTAAGAAGACATGGTTCCTCCCACATTTTAGGGAGCTGAAAGCCAAAAATGTATTTCAAACTTATAATAACTAGTCCTTAGAAATTGAGAACCAGGCTTACTTTCTCCCTCGACTCCCACCAGCGACTCTGGATGGGAATGCCATTGCCTTGTGCTAAGAGAGCTCTAGAAGATGGAAATCGTGGTGATGGGGTGGTGGGTATCTCTTCCATGGCTTCAAAGCTTAGGTTTTTCCAACATTTTCTTAAAGAAATTGACAGCCCCAAAAACCTGGTGACTGACCGGGTGACAGAGAACACGGCCACCATCTCCTGGGACCCGGTGCAGGCCGTCATCGACAGGTACATGGTGCGCTACACCTCTGCTGATGGAGACACCAGGGAGGTTCCAGTGGGGAAGGAGCAGAACAGCACTGTCCTGACAGACCTGAGGCCGGGCGTGGAGTACACGGTCCACGTGTGGGCTGAGAAGGGGGACCAGGCGAGCAAGAAGGAAGACACCAAGGCGCTGACAGGTACTTTGAGGGACTGGGACAGGGAGCCCTTCACACCTGTCAGGACAGTCTTATTCCATAACTGGGGGTGGGGAGGAGAGCAGGGAAGGCAGTTGTTTCACCGAGGAGGTTCTTCCAAGTGGTTCTCTCTTTACCTTTTTGAGGTGATACGTTGACATGACAGTTCCGATTAAGATGAAAGAGTGTAGAGGAAGTGGTGTGAAAGTAAACCTGTGTTACTCTTCAAGATGGTTGTGCCAAAAGTAGCCTCCCTTACACCCCCTCCACCCAGCCCAACTCCCGGGCTCTCCACCCTGGACGTTAGAACCTGGTTGGGGCTCAGCTGTAGTTCGGAGAAGAGAGAGGCCAGGAGCCTTTTCTGTTTCTATCTTCTGGCTTGGGGGCAGTGGTGGAGCATCTTTCTCCCCTCACTGTCCCTCTCCAGTTGGTAATCAAAGGGGCCTGGACTGCTTGTGTTTTATGTGCATGACGGGGCCTCTGGTCTCGCTGAACATCATGGAAATCAGGCATCAGAGGGACCTGAGAAGAGCACTGTGCCCACCCTGAGGTCCATGGGCCTCTTCAGACAGTCTGGGCAAGGACTGGCTGTCCCCTTTGCGGCCGAGTACACCATGTGTGGCCACTGGAGTTAGAGGTGCCTTGAATTTCTTTACTATTTTTATTAGTTACAGTTAGCAGAAATTTTTAATCGAAAAAGTAATATATGCTTATAGTAGAAATTTTCAGACTAAACAAAGATGTGTAGAAAGAAAAACTCTTTTGCACATCTCAGACTCTCTAACACCCAGTGCTGCTCTTCAGAGGCAACCAGTATCTTCCTCCCTCTTTCTCCTCTCCCTCCTTCCCCCTACCTCTCCTCCCTCCTCCTTCTCCCCTCCCCTCATTTCCTTCTCCCCTCCCCTCCCTCCTCCTTCTCTCCCCTCCCTCCTCCTTCTCTCCCCTCCCTCCTCCTGCTCTCTTGCCTCCCTCCCTCCCTCCCTTCCTCCACCCTTTCTCCCTCTCTGTCTCCCTCCCTCCCTTGCTCCTTTCTTCCTCTCTTCCTTCTTTATGTTCTCTCTGCTTCACTTTCCTCGTTTTTAAAGACAACATTATCATCTTTCTACTTCATAGAAATGTGGAAGTAACTAAGACGGACATCTCAAGTCCGTAACCCGGTGATGGGTGGGCACCTGAAGAGGTAGCAGAAACCAGCTTAACATACTTAAATAGTTAAGGTTTTGCTTTTATTTTAAAAGCAGTAAATTCAGTTTTTCCATGTGATGGATAGAATAAAATCCACACCAGATGTTATGCTTTAGAAAGTCAAACCAAGCTGATATTACAGAAACACAGAATTTGTCAAAACACTCTAATTCAAAACAACAGCTGCCTGATTTCTATTAAAATACTGCAATTCAGTTCTCAGCTGAAATGCTACTGGGTAGAAAATAGCCTGGAGACGTCTTTTTTGGGAACTTCTAAATTAAAATCACGTTCTATGATAATGATTTTTAAAAATGGAAATTTCCATTCATATCTTATTTGGTTAAAAAAAATGAGCCATCTGACCAATTATTATGGTGTTGATTAGAATTTTTGCTGAGCTTTAGGTTTCCTGGTCTCCAGTGCACACACAGAGACCCATGCATTCCCTCTGGTGTTTGAGTGGGAAAGTGCATAGGAATCAGAAGAAAAGCTCTCTGCTCTTTCTCTTTCTCTCTCTCTCTCTCTCTCTCTCATCTCTCTCTCTCTCCTCCCTCCCTCCCTTCCTTCCTCTCCTCCTTTATACAAGCTCTCCCCCTATTCTATCTGTACAGAGTATGCATCTAAGCCCACATACTTAGATATGTAAGAAAGAGAACTTTATATTTCTATATCAACTTAATTTCCATCATAAGCCGTCCCCCCCCCCCCCCCCCCAGCTGGTTGGTTAGAAATCTCAGTAAATTTAGGGTCATGCTCCTTCCCCAGGGCTGATGAGAAGTCTTGGGCAGTTTCCCAATGCCAGGCATGGGGGTGCCCATTGGCATTTCAGTCATCTTTCCAGGTAGGTGTTTGCTGAGACAGCCTGATTTCTGTGTGCAGGGCCCTTTCAGATCTGCCGCTCCTTCACCCTTTCACGCCACTGCGGGAGCCCTGCCATCTCTGAGACCCTGTCTGCTAATCTAGACTGCCCGCACTCACCGCTCTCTGGGAATCTGCCGGGGAAGTGGGGGCCAGGTTCACTCTCTCGGGACCCACCCGAGCCCCTGTTCCTCAATCCTCTTGTCCTCAATGGGTCTATAATTTTGGAAACAAAAGCATAAAGGGCTGGTAGTAAGGAATAACAGAGCCTGCTACCTGCTTGAAGGGTGGAAGAGACATGGGAGTTTATGTAGAGAGAAAATATAGGTTAACATTTCGGTTACCTCGCCTCAGTTGCACCTTAGTAATAATAGTTACCTGGCTTTTGATATACAGACATCGACCCTCCCCAAAACCTTCGTTCGTCTGCTGTAACACAGTCTGGTGGGGTATTGACCTGGACACCCCCCTCTGCTCAGATTGATGGCTACATTCTGACCTACCAGTTCCCAGACGGCAATGTTAAGGTACTGGATCCTCCTCGTCTTTTCTCTTGGTGCCCATGCCCAGCTTCCGTATCAAGCAACTGACTTGGGCCAACCAGCTTGATTGCTGGTCGTGTGACAACCTGCTGATAAATGACTTGATCCTTATTGATCACCTGCTGTGTGCAAGGAGCAGTGCTAAACACAGTCATTTGTGAACATTGTGGTCTCATTTTATAGGACTGAGCTTTGTGCCTGCTGCTAGCTGACCACTGCTTATTTGCTGGCCACGCATCTGCCCTGTGTTATTTTGTTTGTTTGTCTTCCTCAATAAATGTTAGCTCTGTGAGGACAGGGAATTTTTATCTGTTTCGTTTATCCTTTAGTGCTTAGAACCTGGCGGTAGGTGCTTACTAAATATTTATTGAATGCATTGATTAACGGTTATTAACCGGAATCTGAAGGCCAGCAAATTTTCAAAAATTGTCCCCATGGAAAATTATTACTCTCTTTCCTTGAAAAGGAAGAAAGAAGGGAGGAAGGAAAAAAGGAAGGGCACATTGATTTATTCATTCTCTCAATTAATGCTTAAGACAGCCCTGCTAGGAAAGTTAGCCCTGTCTTTATAGAGGAAGTAAGACAAGTTCAGAAGGAAGTTTATTGAAAAACCAACTATCTTCCTGCCTCGCACATATCAATGGCCAGTTTCACGTCCCCTTATTAGCTTCTTAGCCTGGCATTGCCTGCCCGTTGCTGCCCGCGGTGGCTGTCGGCAGCGCCCCAGCGTGTGTCTGGAGGGCAGAGGTCACCAGAGCCATGTCAGGTGCTGGCTCTCAGCTAGTGCTCCCAGCAGTGCTGAATGTCTAGGGCCTCGCCCTCCAGAGAAGCAGCTGGGATTCTAGGCTGCCACTGAGCCCTTGAAGAGACAAAGCACTGTGCTCTCAGAGAGTGCTGACATTAGCTCCAGGAGATTCTGTTGCCACCTAGGGTGCTGGGGGTCATCAGCTGAGTGACTGCCCACTGTCTCCTTTGTTTGGTAGGAGGCACAGCTCGGACGAGGGGACCAGAGGTTTCAGCTGCAAGGCCTTGAGCAGGGCATCACCTACCCTGTCTCCTTGGTTGCCTTTAAAGGTGATCGTCGGAGCAGGAGTGTGTCCACCATCCTTTCCACAGGTAATGTGGACTCCTGCACTCTGAACGAGAATGCAGTAGAGGACAAACATCGGAGAGGCCAGAAAAAGGGTCCAAGGAGGAGCAAGTGGCAACAGAGTCGTGGATTTCTCTAGGCGCAGGGAAATGGAAACGGGGTTATGGGCTCAAAAGAAATCCGTCCCCTGGTGGGGAGACTAAAGAGGGGAGCGAAATGGAGTGTTATTTTGGCAGGGGGGAGTTGGGTCAGGGGAGGAAGTGATGTGAACTTGACCTTATTTCTAGTACACTTGGAGGGTTTGATGAGAGCAGAGTAAGTGAGAAAAATTAAGATGTGAGTGGAGAAGCAAAGTAGTAGGAGGTTATGAAATAATTTCTACACAAAATAAATTATCTTAAAATAGGGGAATAGCCTCACTCCCCTTCTTTGCACTTCTAACGATGCTATCCCTCTGCTTGGCTCCCAGTTGGCGCCCGTTTTCCACACCCTTCGGACTGCAGTCAAGTTCAACAGAACAATGACGTCGCCAGTGGCCTATACACCATCTACCTGCACGGTGACGCCAGCCGGCCCCTGCAGGTGTACTGTGACATGGACACGGATGGAGGCGGCTGGATTGTGAGTGACAGAGAGCCCTGGGGAGCTCCAAGTGGTGCCTTGTTTCTCAGCCCAGGGAACTCTAGTTCTGCTTTATCCACAGGAGAGAGGAGCACTGGTGGCTTGCAGCTGTTTTCAGAGATCCCACCCCGCTGTAAGAATAGAGCCTGAAGTACTTCACACCTGGGGTAGAGCAGCCTTGATTAATCTAAGGCTGATGATTGTGAAGGCTTGTGGGTTTGTCGCCGTCTAGTAATGCCCTATATGTGTGTATTACCTACAGTTCACTCTCTTCAAAGCACTCTCGTCAACATGACCCTCACACAAAAGCTTTAGAATAAGTGAGAGAGATTATTATTCCTATTTTATGATAGGTAAGTTGAGGCCCACAAGAAGTGCCTTGGCTAAGTCAAACAAATAAATGACAAAGTTGGGACCACATTTCAGGACTCCAGCCTCCTAGATCATTGGTCTTCCCAATGGGTCATCTCAGGCCATCCAAGATGGAAACGCTTGACCTCTTTGGGGGCTCAGTCCTCTGAATTGGAGCCTGTTGTCCAGGTTCTGCATCCGGGCTCCACAGTACAGAAACAAGGCCTTTGGGACTTGGATTTAAAAGGCTAAAGCCTGCAAGAGGGAAACTTGGCAGTGTTCTGATCATCCGTCTTCTGTGTGGACGTGTTATTCTCTTGGGCTATTGTCTGCTTGCACCACATGGCACCTTCTTTGATTGCATCAGCCTGATCCAATTATATGATGAGCTGCCTTTGAGGGTTGCAAACTGATCCTTCTGTCTCCCCCATCCCTGTCTCCCTGTGCCTGAACAGATAGAGGCTCGCATTGCCCCAAACCAGCATGCAGTCTTACCCGCTGTGCGCCCATAACTCACGGTGGGAAGGAGAAAGCATGAGCTCACAGTGCTCAAACGGTATTCAGTGATGCGTTCTCTCTGGGGCCTGGGAGACCGAAGTCTCTGAGCAGCCACGGATAAAATGATCAGCAGCAGTCTGATCAGCAGCAGTGAAGAAAACTTATTATTTGCACGGCTGCATCTGATGGCTGAAAGGCAGTAATGGGATTGGATGTGGGATATTCTGGATTGATTTATGCAAATAACAGAATAGAATGTAGCGTGGGAGGTCTTCCACCTGACCAGACCCATAGGGCTGTACCTGCTGCTTTTCATCAGCACCATTGTAACTCTAAGCATCCCGTCTCTTCAGGCTTGAAGCCAGTTCCCTGCCTTTGTGCCCATAATTGACCATTGGCAGGATCTTTGTACTGTCTAGTTTGGCCTTTTTGAAAGCCAACTTCGTATAGGAAAGGAAGTGTTTGTCTAGAGCAATCTTTGGAAAGAGACCTGCCAGTCTGTCTGCCTGGGAATACCCATGGTTTATTCCACAAATATTTATTGAGTGCCTACTGTGTGTCCAGCACTGTTTTATATATTCAAGAACCAGCAGTGAGCCAAACAGACCAAAATCCCTGCCCTCAAGGAGCTTGCCTTCTACATCCATACAAATGACCCTTATAGAACATGGAGGTCAGTTCCAGAAATAATAAAATCACTCTCCACTCTAACCAACCCTGGTCCCTGAACCCATCACAGGTCTTGTTTTCTGACCCAGACTCCTGAGGGTATACATGAACTGAGATTCTGTAGGGTTCTCCTCAAAGCCACTACCCTCTGGAAAATGAGTGGAGTCCTGAAAACTTCACCAAATCTTTTATAGTTTCCATGTTTTTTGGGTTCAAGAGTCTTTTGTCACTGAAAGATGACTTGAGTACATTGCTCTTTTTAAAATTGAGCTTCTAAAATCCTTTTAAGGAAGTTCTTCTCCATCCCAGGCAGCAGGAGACCAGTTTGATTAATAGGCCAGAAGAAGTCTGGCACTGAGGCCATGGGTGGGGGGCTGGAATGGAGACCATCAGGGAACACTTAAATGTCTCAAATATTTCCATCTTTGTTTTCCATCTTACAAGTCTTAAGGATTACATTAGAGGCTCTTTCCACAGGCATTTAAAGGAGATTTTCATTTTTTCCTCCTGATTTGGTTATTCAGGACATTGAGTAAGTTCTAGAGTGCAATAACAGTTCTGTAGTGTAGAGCCAGACAGAAAGAGATTTTTTTTTCCCTTGAGACTTATTTGCTAAGGGGCTTTTGTTATCCCAAATAGTTCATCATAAGGTGTTTTCACCTCACAGAGCGGGAACGGACTAGACTCTGAATGAGTCAGTTAAGACTGCCTGATCAAGATGTACAAGTGATCCCTGTGGGTCAGTTCACTTGGAATCTGATATAATAAAATGCAAACTAGCATTTATTGAGATATAATAATAACATTATATCTGTATGTGCCAGACTCTGGCCACAATACTTTATGATTTGTTATGATTAATGACCTTGATTTAAGAGCATGACAAATAGGCTATTAACTAAATCTTGATCTAATATTTTAGAGAAGTGAGGCTTGTCACGGTTAACTAACTTGCCCAAGGACACAGCTAGTAAGCGTAGAGCTGGGTCTAAACAGAGATGCAAAGAGCATCGGAAACATTTTTTGGAGTTTCCCTAGCCAAACTGAAACATTATTAAAATAAAAAAATCAGCCAGAAAGCTCTCTCTCACTTAGGCACTATGTTGATTGATTGGAGATGGAGACCAAATGCCTTTGTAATGTGTCTGTCCTAGGAGGGCAGATGAGATTTGAGCCTGAACTTGTAATGTAACTAATTACTTAGTGGGAATGTAATTTGATGCGATGTGCATGGAGCCGACCATTGCTGCCACATCCACTCTAGGACTCCACTGTCCATAGTACAGGAAGAGTCCCAGAGAAGGGACTGGAACAGGTGCCATGCTAAGAAACTAACAATTAGTCTCAGAGTCTTAAGAAATGCTTTTTGGAAGATAGACTCAGTAAAGCTGGTATTTTCAAATTTTCTAATGGAAGGATATCAGTGTTTTATCCTCGCATCAGCCACTAAATACTTAGCTGTATGACTCTGGCTAATTTCTTTTCTGAACTTTCACATTTGTAAAATGGCATCATAGAGGCTCGCCCTGGAGCTGGCACTTAACAAATGCTCAAGAAACGGTTGTTACGTAAGTGAATGAATGAATCAAGAAATGAAGGAAGCCGTGGAAGGAATGGGACATCTCGCATCTTGAGAAGAGGGGAAAGGGAAGAACAATATTAATGCAGTGTGTCATTGTTTACCGCGGTCATTCCTATGTTCCGTTCAGCAGCTCTTTACTGTTATAGAACATTTTTACATGTACCATCTCATTTAGTCCTCCCACCTCCTCTGAAGTAGACACTTCCTTCCTGCTTCTAACCCTGTTTGACAACGAGCTGACTGGGCTCAGGAATAGAAATGACTGAGGAGGCTGTGGTCTGACTCTGGGAGCCCGGGGCTTTCTCTTGCCCACTGTTGCCTTAGTTCAGTGCTTCCGGGCCAGCAAACATGGATGGATTGGTGCTTCAGAAGGAGTGAAATGCGAGCTCCCATGTGGAGGGAGCAGGCAACATGCTCTCTCCTCCCTCTCTGTCTCTTCCCAGAGAAAAATGTAAAGAATGCACAAATATTAAGAGGTTTACCTTACCAAATTCAAGATAATGTCTTTTACTTCAAAGCGCACACTGTGAACCATGGTGGAAAGGAGGGAGATTGGATTTTGTGTTGGGGCTTCTGCATTTGAATGAAGATACAGGAAAGTAGGTAGAGAGAAAGATGCAATTCCAGCCTTCCAGAATTCCAGGATCATTTCTCGGTTAGCTAGGATGGCATTTAGCTTGGCTCTCAGGGTCATGAAGAATTTTTATATGTAGTATCAATTCCAATAGTACATATAGGTGTGTTTAGCTTTTGGGTACTTCATATAAAAGAATGTAATTTACTTAGACTGTATTTACCCCAAATAGAGGAATTTTTGAAATGAAAGCAGCCCATACTGTCGTGCAATAGTACCCAGCTCTGTCTCCATTTTCTCATTTCTTTTTTTTTGTTGTTGTTGTTTTTTTTTGGTGAGGAAGATTGGCCCTGAGCTAACATCTGTTGCTAATCTTCCTCTTTTTGCTTGGGGAAGAGTAGCCCTGAGCTAACATCTGTGCCCATTTTCCTCTATTATGTATGTGAGACGCTGTGATAGCATGGCTTGATGAGCGGTGTGTAGGTCTGTGCCGGGATCCAAACCTTCAAACCCCGGACCTCTAAAGTGGAGTGTGGGAATTTAACCACTAGGCCACTGGGCCAGCCCTTCCATTTTCTCACGTCTGGCTCCCTCTTCAACCATTCCAGTTTGGCTTCTGCCCTCGTCTCTCACTAACGCAGCCTTTGCTAAAGTCAGCAGTGATTCCGTGTCACTAAATTCTGTGGTCAGATTAGGCCTCATGTTGACCTCTCATCAGCACTTGACCCTGTCGACCACACCTTTCTCTTTGTGGCCTTTGTGATTCCACATTTTCCTCATCGTCATTCTTCATCTCTAGTGGCTCCTCTCTCTCCTTAATGTACTCATCCTTCTCCCTGTGGCTGTTATATATTGGGGGGTCCTCAAGGCTTGGTTCTAGGCCACTTTCCTATTTTCTTCCTAGATGGCCTCGTCTTTGCAATGGCTTCATTTGACTCTATGTTCCAGTGGCTCTCTGTATTAGCAAGGATAGAATGGGCTATGCCGTGGTAACCAACCAACCCCAAATTCCAATGATTCAACACCTAAGAGTTTTTTCCTCACGTGTGCAAAGTCTTCTGTGGTTTGGCGATCACTTCTAAGTAGTGACTCAGGGATTCAGGCTAATTCCAACTGTGGCTCTGCCCTGTCAACATGTGGCTTTCATGGAGGCATTGTGGCACATGGCAATGGAAGAGAGAGCATGGAGAACCCCCACCCTCCTGTGCTCCCACTTACAGTCCTTTGGCTAGAATGAGTCACATGAATTATTGCACATTAACTTCAAGGGAGATTGAAAAAGGCTGTGTTCCTGTGGTCTGAGGGAGAGGAAGGTGAAATGGGACTTGATGAACACCTGGAATCATCTCAGAAACACTCTCACCTTTATAATTCTAGCCTAGATCTCTCTTTGGAACTCTAGCCCTTACGTTCAACTGCTCCTGTGGCGTCTTCGTTCACCAGGATACCTCAGAAGTGACTCAAACTTACCATGTCCCCAATGGTGATGCACTTACAAAACCTGTCCTCTCTCAGAAGCCCCCTCTCAATGAAGAGCTGTCCAGTACTGCAAGCCAAAACCACAAGAATCATTCTTGACTTGCTCCTGTCTTTCAGTTGCACTTTCAATCTATCACCACATCTGTCAATTTTACCTTCTGTCTACTTCTGTCTATTCTCAGAGCAGCCCCCAGTCTAAGCTACTGTCCTCTTTCCCTCAGTCATGTCTATTCAAGTGCATCAGAGTGAAATGTCTGCTCCTTTTACAGGTCTTCCAGAGGCGGAACACTGGGCAGTTGGATTTCTTCAAGCGTTGGCGGGCCTATGTGGAGGGCTTTGGGGACCCCATGAAGGAGTTCTGGCTTGGTATGGTCTCTGAGAATCCAGGAGGGCTGGGTTGTGGAGGGGAGGTTTCCCTCTTGAAAAGCTGGTCAGGCAGCTTGAGGAAGTTCGCCACATTCGGGAAGAGGTCCAAGTGACAGGGACACTTTGAGGAACCTGTTGACCGGGGTTTTGGTGGCGCCTGTTGCTGGGAAGGTTCTCGTGTGCTCCAGGCTTGTGAAAAGGTAAGACTGTCACAGGTGGTCTTTATGCTGTATCCAAGCCCACGGGATCTGCCTGGAGGCTGATCTTTTTTAGAAACTACAGGAGAAGAAAAATAGTTGATTGATGGGAATAATGGGCTATTATTGAGAGGTTCTGCTAGTGGTCCCTGGAATTCTGCTAGTCATGCCAGTCATTATGGGCATCATTTTTTCCCTTTTCCTTCTGCTCTATTCTGGAGCAGATGTTCATAGTGAAATAGCCAAAAGCATCAATTGGGAAATGAAGAATTAAAAAATCATAATAGATAGAGTAGATAGATGTTTGTGGTTTGCTTGGTTCAAAATCCCTTCAGAGACCTTAATAAAGAAAACTGCTAAAGCTTTAGAGAGATGGAGTCAATGGCGGCAGGTTCAACCCATGGCTACCCCGCACTGCTACCTCCCAGAGGACATGGTTTCCACACTCATTAGCGTGACTGTGCCAAAGAAATAATAGGATGAGAAAATGAACTTCCAAAAGAGAAACTGTGGAGAAGGCTCCCATTCCCAGAGGAGGTAAAGGCTAAGGTGACTTTTGGTGCTGAAATTCTCAGATGCCAATGGTGAGTGCTTGCACATGTTGGCTGATTGGTTATTAGAATTCCATCCTTCTTTTTAGGACTTGACAAGCTACACAATCTCACCACTGGCACTCCTACCCGGTATGAGGTGAGAGTGGACCTACAGACTGCCAATGAGTCCGCCTATGCCATATATGATTTCTTCCAAGTGGCCTCCAGCAAGGAACGGTACAAGCTCACAGTTGGGAAATACAGAGGCACAGCGGGTGAGAAATAATGTTTCCTTATGGCTGGGGTCTCTTGCTCTCTGGGTGTCTAAGCATTGGTTTGCCATGTGCCATGGATCTGGGGGATGGAATGTTGTTCTGCAAGGGTGAATTGTCCTCATTGACAATTGAGGCCCTGCTCCCTGCAGGGGGTTGGGGGTAAACAGAGTCATTCAAGCAATCACTGACCATCATAAAATTGGAACTTTTGTACATTATACATTGGTCCTCCTGCCAGTAAAAACCCTCTTCTTATACTCTCCAAATTCAGGCTGTTGTATATTAGCTGAGAAACCCACCTTCTGTGGGGCTTCATGGTGCCTGCCTGCCTTTCATTCGGCTTCAGCAGTGTGGCTGCCATCCTTGCACAGCAGTGTGTGTTATTATTTAAATATTTTGTGGTACTTTGCCATAAATAAAGACAGAAAAATGAAAGTGCTGATTCAAACAATAAGAAGTTTGGTCTCATTAACTTCATACAACTGTGACGACACAGAAATTAGCAGTTCAGCAGGGATCGGGGAATCTTTAGTCTTGATTAGCTGCTCATTGGATTTAAGCCAGTTAATTGTGTGTTCAGTTATGAAGGAAAAGAACAAAATTAAGCAACATGATGGAAATGCTGGGATTATACCATTGAATATTTAAGAGGGGAAGGGTGGTTATTGTTTTACTATTGTATTTTACACCTATATTTATAGCTTTTAAAACCCTAACAAGTCTGCTGTTTGACTTTGCATGATTTTGTCTTTGGTGTACCTATGTAGGAACATGTTACCAGCCAAATTGACCGACAGCATAAGACATAGTCTCTCCCCTTGGACTCACGTGTGAATAGATAAATAATGAATGATATAAGGTATTTGCAGGAGAATAAAGAGTGACAGGAGTATGGAGAAGGTGGGCACGTTGAGGACTGAGGTGATTAAAGGAAGCTTCCTGCAGGATGTGGGCTGGAGTTGGGTCTGAAAGGGTAGAACTTAGATGAGAGGAAAGGAAGGGGCTCCCCAGGCCTGGGGGAGTCTAGTGGGGGAGCAAGGACTGAACCAAGGCAAGGAAATTGGAGTATACTCCTGAAGCCTTGAAGGCCTTCTCAAAATTTTCTGCTCAAGGACCCCCAATGGCAGAAGGTTGTGAACAGACACCATGACCTGAAGTGGCCAACTGCTAGTGCTACATTTTTTCAGGTCCTATAATTTAATTTTTAGGAAATCACATGAATTTTGCATTGTTCTTGTTGCCCAGTGCTTAGCACGGAGCCTGGCACAGAGTAGGTGAGTTTAAAATATGATATTGCTATGCTTATGATATTGCTATTCCTATGCTTTCTATATAATCTGCTGGATGTTTTATATTGTAAAGAACAGTCCCTGAGATCCAAATAGCTTCCATAGGGGTCAGTGAAGGGGTGAGTTTGGTGACATGGTGGCACGGCAGGAGACAAAGTGGGAGGAGTAGGCACCCACTAGAGTGTGAGGAGCTTGGGCAGCAGACACGGGAGAACTGTTCAAGGTTTCCGAGTCGGGGCTGGGTGGGGAAAAGTGTGCAAAGAATTGTTTCAGGGAAAAACCATCCTTGAAAAAGAAAAGACTCTGCAGCTACAAAGGCCTGCACTGCTGGGGACTGTCACTTCTTCCCTTAGTGTCTGGGTCTCCGTAGGCTGGAAACAGACTGGGCAACCCTTTTATACTTTATAGACGGTTCTAGACGTACAGTGTACTGTACTACATCCACTCACAGGTTAATAAAAAGCGTGAAAGTCAGGCATAGATGTAAGGCAGTTAAATACAATTGAGAAACACAGATGGACATTTGTACGGTTATAAGGATATTAACTGGATGAGGGGGATTTAAAGACTCCGTTTTGTAGGACTAAGCACTTTGCCTACCTCCACCCTGCCCCAAGATCAGACTATAGTCCAGACAGCTGATTTTAGGATCCCCCAACCCTTGGGTTAAGGGGTGTGCACATTGCAGTCTTGCTTAGACCCCTCGGGCCTCCTCTGGCTCTGGTCTCAGTCCACGTGGAGACTATACGGTCATCCCTTTTCTTTCCAGTACCCCGTTCACTACTGACCATGGTGATCAGTCAGCCTTCCTTTCTCAGGCTAAAGAGTCCTGGTCTTCAGAGACTCCATTCATGGGGCCTTCCCCAGACAAGATATGGAGTTGGGAGCTTTCCTTTTGGCACCTGTGTCCCACATCTCTCCCTAAAACCCAGTGCCCTCGCTGGCCTTCTGGGTGGGGACCTCACTCAGGCCCGCCCTCCCAGGCTGCCCATTCCCCTTTCCTCTACTGTTCAAATGTACCTTTTCTGAGGCTTGTCTTAAAATAATCCAGTAAATGAACTGATCCTAATGGGAAAATGAGTGAAAGGGAGTCAATATATTCGTGAATTAATGAGATTCTCCTCCCAGGTACTCTATTGGCATTTTAACTGTGATTAGCGGATAATTCTGTTCAGGCCAACAGTGGGGAGGTATTTTTTAATAGGAAGCCTTGAGAGACTTTCAAATCTCGCAGCACTTAGGCAGTGGTCTAGTCTTCCCATGTGTACTAGCATTCTTCCTTTCAAATTCTCAGTTACACTGGTATGGTTTGTGGAGTTTTAGCTTTCCTTATATATGCTGATTGGTCCCTGAGGAGGGTTTTGAAATTTTGGAAGCTTCTGGCTACTCATGTCCTAAATGATGCATTTCTGTTTAAAGGACACGGTGTTCAAACAGAAGGTGAACATTTTGATATCTCTGTGCACATGCCAGCTCTCCCCAGCTTTTAATTCCATTGTAGCTCTGATTAGAACTAGAGATCTGCAGCTCTGGTGGAAATGTGAGGTTTAAGACTTGTCCCCTACTCAGACCATCCACGTGGGCCTTCAACTTTTGCTTCCATTGAAGTCCTATCAGAAAGCCCATTATGTCTCCATGAAGGAAACTCCAGCCAGGTAGTGCTGTGTAAATTTAGTTTCTGATTCTGAATCTTGGAGAAGGGCAGGAAGGACATTTTATGAGCTCTACCTTCAAGATGCTATTCATCTCTTTAGAGATTATAATGAAAACAGAAATAGATAGATGTTGGGAAGGGTGCAGAATGACTTGTATGGGCTGACCCGTCATTTACAGCTAATTTCAAGTCCCACCTGCAGGAGACTCAGCACTGCTCAACCAGGGATGGGTCCACCCTGGGGGGCACTTGGCAATGTGACTGAAGAACTCCACCAGCATTTTGTGGGCTGGGGCCAGCGAGGCCAATACCCACAGTGAAGAATTGTTCTACCCCAAATGCCAGTGCCCTCCTTGCTTTGAGTAGGTTTTTAAATACTGACACTTAAAAAAAGGAGAGAAGAAATTGTTGGGTACATGGACAAAAGGGAAAACTAGAGATGGCACAAATCACTCTTTCACTGGCCCGTTCCTGGTCCCAGGAGAGAAGATGTTCAAGGTTCAGACACACGGTCCTGTGCCTGTGTGACTTATAGGGGATGTGATGTTAGTGACGGCTTCTGGGCTGAGATGGCTCAGCAGCCTGGGTCATCTTTCCTGTCTCAGGAAGTGCTGGAGGAGGAGAGTTAGTGTCAAAGTGACATTTTTGATGAGATGGGTGATGACCAGCTCAGTGGCCCCACCCTGGGCTTGGGTTCAGACATTTTATGGGCCTGCCACCAACCCCTCCCATGCGCTCCTTGAGAAGAACCAGCTTCCCACCCAAAGCCATTAGAGTAGAAGTGAGGTGCTTATCTTTCATCTGGGTTTTTTCCTAAAACACCAATAGAATGGAGGGAGTCTAACCACCATTGGCTTTTCTACTTTATCTTACTTAGGGAGATGAGCTTAATAAATCAGAAAACTGTCTCACCTTTGACCAGAGAAAAGTTACCTTTTGATTTATGTGTTTACTCACTATCTCTATCCAGAACATCAGTATGGCTTCAGTTTCTAGAAGGTAGAAAATCCATCTGCGGGAAAAAAAACCTCCCACGCTCAGGCCAAAACCTGCTTCCTCGCTCTTCATCCCAGTGCCCAAGCTTAGATAACCACAAACAAATCTTTAAGAAACAGCCTCTGCAGAGATTCTTAGGAAACAGTGCTGGTAACTTGATATGCAGGTTAGGAAAGCTGTGCTCATTGAGAGAACGTTATTCAGGGAGCCATTGCCATGTTATTTTAAGCTGTAGTTAACGATGTGTAAGAACTCTGAAGGGAGGAGGAAATGTGTGTGAGTAAGGTGACAGTCTGCCTTTCTTTGATGGGAGAGAACTGATGGGGGCAGAGTGGTTTTGCTGTGCCTGAGAGGAAAGGCCTTTATCACTCCGTTCTCGCTGCCCCTGCTTTTGCTGGGTGAGGCATAGAGGAGTCGCTGTTTGAGCTCCCAGGTCAGAGGGACAAACTGGGACCTTCCCCTTACACAATGTGTGTCAACTCTTTATATATCTGCCCCTACCACCCCCAACTATGCATAAACCCTGTGAACAGCAGCGGAGCATTGTCTGATGCAGCAGCGGAAGGGGAGAGCACGGCACAAAGAGACCAAGCAGGGTTCTGCTCTGCTGTACACAGGGTCCCTAGGAGTGGGAATCGACTCAATGGCACTAACAACAACAATCCCCCCCCCAGCTAAGTTCTTTTTTTTTTTTTTGTGAGGAAGATCGGCCCTGAGCTAACATCTGCCAATCCTCCTCTTTTTTTGCTGAGGAAGACTGGCCCTGGCCTAACATCCACACCCATCTTCCTCTACTTTATATGGGATGCCGCCACAGCGTGGCGTGCCAAGCAGTGTGTTGGTGTGCGCCCGGGAGCCGAACTGGCAAACCCTGGGCCGCCGCAGGGGAGCGCGCGCACTTAACCACTTGCGCCACCGAGACCCCCTCCCCCCAACTCCAGCTAAGTTCTTGGGAGCAAGGACTTCCTCCATTTGCATTCCCAGAGCCTGGCATGGTGCTGGGCCGTAATGTAGCAGGTGTTCCTGCTGTCTCCTGAATAAATGACGTTGCAGAACAAAAGTTCCCAAACTTCGGCTTGCATCAGAAGGGCTTGTTGTCCTCTGAAGGGCTTGTTAAAGCACAGATTGCAGAGTGCTACCCCGGAGTTTCTGGTTCTGCAGGTCTGGGGTGGGGCCTGAGAGTGTGTGTTTATACCAACTTCCCAGGTGATGCTGATGCTGCTGGTCCGGGGGGCTGCACTTCGAGAATCATTGTTGCAGACTGCTAGACACAGCTCGCTCTTGCCAGCATAGTTGAAGCCCTCTGTTGAAATAAGGGAGCCACAGGCGAATCGGTGTCTCAGAAAGAACCCAGGACATGGAATCTAAAGGACTGAGATTTGAGTCCTGGCTCTCCTGTTTGTGGACTGTGGGACCTTGACAGGTCCCTAGAGTCTATGAGTCTGTGAGTTTGTTTCCTCGTGGGACTGAGAGCTGCCCGACCCACCCCGCAGGCTTGTTGTGGGGTCAAATGAGAATATATATGTGAAGATGATTGGTAAACTCAGAGATCAGATGTAAATATAAGCACTGTTATTGTAGGAACAGAACTTGATTAAGCTTGTGATTGATGTGGGCCTTTATTGCCTTTTATGAGCTGAATTAAAAAGTAAACTTATAAAGGGATGACGAATATGATGGGGAAATAGGAGAAATAATTACAGCAGATTTTCAGACAGGATGTAATGAAGCACTAAATTATATATACGTGCCTAGAAGCGCTCTAGAAGTTCAGGTGTGTGTGTTAGGAGGGTATGTAGGAGGATTAATAAGGAGACTCTTCCTCAGGAGTGGGGCCCAGCTGGGCTTTGAGGAATGGTTAGGATCTGGACTGATGCAGGGCAGAGAAAAATCGGTGAGCAGATGCATGAAAGGTGGACCCGTCCACTCTACAAGTGGAGGGTGCCTGTGGGGATAGTGGGCTATGAGGTTGTGCAAAGGGAACAGCCAAGTTACAGACCTGCAAAGCAAGAAGGAGTAATTCACCTCCATGTGGTGGGAAGTAGGATGTTAGGCCTGAGATGATGAAAATGGATGTTTAAGCTTCAGAAGGGCTAGGAAGGCCCAAGGGATGAGAACAGGCTTAGGGTGGCAGCTGTGGGAGCAGCAGGGTATATGAGTGACCTGCAGAAGGAAGGGTTTGATAAAGGGGTACAATAGGATTGTCAAACTTGGCTCAGGGGTTTCAAGTCTAGGGGGCCGGGAGGATGGTGGATCAGAGAGGGTGAAGGAGGTCGAGAGAGGGGTTAGCTGTGTGTAATGGGTGGTGAGGTTCTATGGGGAGAGTCGATGAGTTTGGTTTTGGATATTTGGATATTTCACATGACTGTAAAACTTCTAAGTGAAAATGCCATTAAGGCTCTTGGAGAAACAGGCCTGAAGTTTGGGTGACAGGCCAGGAAAGAGAATCTGTTCTTCTGTATCATGTTCTCCTCTTGGCCATTTTGAGAGAGGAGTGACTACTTGTGACATAACTGACTGGATCCTTGGCATTTTCATGCCTGGAGATTTTCCTCTCGGGCCAGAGTATGATCAGTGATGAAACTTGGCTCTCACCTTTCATCTCTTCTCTCCTGCAGGGGACGCTCTTTCTTACCACAATGGGTGGAAGTTTACGACTTTTGACAGAGACAATGATATCGCCCTCAGCAACTGTGCCCTGACGCATCATGGTGGCTGGTGGTACAAGAACTGCCACTTGGCCAACCCAAATGGCAGATATGGGGAGACCAAGCACAGTGAGGTAGGTGACAGGCAAACAAACATCTTTTTTGCCCCAGGCTCTGCCCACATTCAGTTCCCAAAAGGGACACCCTCGTGGTTGGTTTGGCTGCCCCTCTCCTTCTGATGCTTCCAGTCAGGGCAGTAGAGCTTCTCCAGGCTCCCAGGCCTCAAGGTCAAGGCCCTCCCTGTCTGTCTGCTGAGACCCCTCCCCACTCCACATTCCCACCAGTGCTGCTCACTTACTTAGTGCAGGTGGGTGGGAGCTCAGACTGCCCCCTGCTGAGTAGAGACAGATGATGTGGGTCACACCATCTCGCTTTCCTAGTTCACACACGAACCCTGTCTTAGTCAGCTTGGGCTGCTATAACAAAATGCTGTACACTGGGTGGCTTAACAACAGACATTTATTACTCATAGTTCTGGAGGCTAGGAAGTCCTAGACCAAGGTACTAGCAGATTTCGTTACTGGTAAGAGCTCTCTCTGGCTTGTAGACGGCCACCTTTTCACTGTGTCCTCACGTGGTGGAGAGAGTTCTGGTCTCTCTTCCTTTTCTTATAAGGGCACTAATCTCATCATGGTGGCTGTAGCCTCATGATTTCATCTAACCCTCATTACCTCCCTAGGGCCCTCCTCCAAATGCCATCATATTGAGGGTCAAGGCTTCAACATGTGCATTTTAGGGGGACGAGAACATTCCATCCATAACAGATACTTCATAATTCTTTCTAGTTGTTCTCCCAGTTAAACCAAAGTGACTTCTCTCAAGTCCTTTGATCACCAGGAGAACAGATTCTTTTCTGCTTTAGGTCAGACCCATCCATGGATCCACTTCATCCAAAGCCACCCAAAGTCTGCCCAGAGCATTGTGCTAAACCTGTCTCGCCATTTCAGGAGTGTGCACATGGGGCTAAGAGTTCCCAAGGGCTCCTCTCCCCTCCCTTGCTCTGAAACTTTCCCTCCAGTGATTTCTTGAACCTCAATGACCCATGAACATCATCTTGACTCCTTGCTAGCTACCAGACATCTCCTGCCTGCTCTCTCATAGCTTCTTGAAAATTGCATCTTTGTTCCTACTCATCATTAATCCATCCCCTCCGTGAACTCTCAGAGTCGCCATCCTGGGTTTCTAATTTCTCATCCTGGGTCCTGATCCTTGCCTTCAGGAAGCCATCTCTCCACAGAACTCACCTCCTACCAATATTACTGTAAATATTAGCACATCTAAAGTCCAGGTACATTTTGATTACTTTGGTCCTTACTGGGCAGCGGGGGCTCCTAATCCTTAAGTGATTTTTCAAAGGGAAGAAGAAATTTGCCTGCAGGGAAGCCAAGGAGGGTGGGCCCATGAATCACGGTGGCAGCATGGGGGCTGACTCGGGGAAGCCTGCGATCAGAGATCAAATATTTGAAATGAGCAGCCAGTGTGCCCTAAACGATCCCCATATTTGCTAATAAAAGACATTCATCTGGTTAATGTGCTTTTCACAGTCTGCAAGGCATTTAGCTTCTTGTTTATTATTTACCTCACAAATTAAAATACATAAAATTGGTCACTTGGGCTCTTTATTGGCCAGGTTGCAAGGTTATTAAGTGAATTAAATATTATTGCGCTCACCAGTCAAAAGACATAAAATGAAATTTAGTTTTCAGCAGGCTATTTGTTACCCCAGAGCTAATATCTAAGCAGTCTAAATTGAAAATGATTTTACACAATTGGCCAATTAATATGTTTATTTTTGCCTTTAACTTTTTGGAAAGGAAAAGAGTGAGGCAAAGATAATGTGATCATTGCTGGCCAGGCTGACCCTGTGTTATCTTCGCTGCTGCCCTGGCCTCAGCCAGGCTAGCATCCCCATCCTCCAAACCATAGGGGGCTTCCAAGTCCTCATCAGCCTGTCTAACCCCTGCTGACCAGCAGAGGGCGCATGTTTCTAGAGTCAGCCCTCAATTCCCTTATCATTACTAATTACTACCCCGGTCACCACTTGTCTTTTTTTCTCTCCCCTAAGCAGACAGGGAGTGGTTTCACTGGCAAAGAAGCATTCCTTTGTGCCAAACCCACCCCACCCTCCTCCCAGGTGCCTTTTCTTGATGTTAGCTTTTCTTATGTAGGGGGTGAACTGGGAGCCGTGGAAAGGACATGAATTCTCCATTCCTTATGTGGAGTTGAAAATCCGCCCTCATGGCTACAGCGGGGAGCATGTCCTGAACAGAAAGAAGCGGACACTAGGAGGAAAGACGAGAACATTCTGATGGCCCATGTGAGAGATTGTCACACGAGACAAGACCAGTCCCGGGTTGGGGCTGCGAAAGCTTGGGGTGGGGTGGGTAGTGGTGACTGGCTAATGGACATTTGAAGGATGCTCAGGACCTCTAGTTTCTGAAATGGCTGGATAACCTGCAGGACAAAACGTGTCACCAAGCTTCAAACCAGAGAGGTTACTTTCTGTCCCCTGCATTTTTGCCCATTATATTGGGGGGCCTGAAAATCAACACAATAGTAGTTGCACAGTTGTGTGGGAAAGACAGCACTGGAACTGCAAGGTTTTTCAGCCTACCTTCAGCAACAAATACAAGGATTAGGGCAAAACAAACAAACAAACAAAAAAAAGAATCATCTAGCACCTCACCAACTGGAAATCTCTGGGAGTTGGTATGTATATATTTAAAGCTCTGCTAATACAAATGTCTCTAGAAAGAAGCACCAAAGAGGGGTTCTCTTCAATGACCAAGGTGCCGAGGTGGCCTGATGCTCATTACCTCCATTACCACTGGGTTTTGACGAAAAAGGTGTAGATCTTCCCCTTTTAAAAAATTGCTGGTGTTATGAGGAAGGATAAAGGGAACCCAAAGGGACCCAGGTGGATCCACATTTAGCTGAGTTCTGACTAGTATCCAGCCTGCTGGAGACCAAAGCTTCCATGTTACCGCTATTTTTAAGTGCCCCCTTTCCAGCTATTTGCATAATCACTTTCATAGATCTGCATATGTTGTGAATAAATTCTCACTCATTTCAACTTTAAATAATTTGACTCTCTTGATAATTGGTTCCTCCTAAAGCCTCTTCTTGTGACTCCCTTTCATGGTGTGAAGTCCTAAGCCTCCCTCCTTTCCCCGGCCCCCACCTGGTTGGACCCCTGGCTTTTCTGCAAGCGCTCGGCACTGGGGGCTTACTGTTTGTTTGAATGGACACTCAGCAAGGTCAGATCCTTTCTGCTTATCTTCCCATCACTTTAGAAGGTTTTTCTGTAGTGAAGTCAGTGCCCACTGAAGTAACTTAAATTCCTATTCAAGGAAAAAAGAAAATAATAAACCGCTTGATTTTTAAAAAATTTGCCTTGTGTTATTTTCCCCACGTAAGTGCACTTGAATTCTAAATTTAACCTGAGTGTAAGTGAAGTAATAATTTGTGCATTATAATGGAATTTGGTGGGCTGTGGTCTCTTACGTGTGATGGCAAATAATGGCATTTGGAACCAGGAGAAGTGAGTGAGTGGGAAGGAAGGCCAATGCTCTGAGAGCTGCAGGCCCCCTCCAGGAGTGGGGAGTCAGTTACTGCCTCGGGTTTGCCAGGTTTTAACCTCGGGCTGAGTGCCAAGTCATATTCTCGAAACAGTTTTTGTCAACCTTTAAAGTTTTCAGCACCACCCACCCCCTGACACACACACTCTGAGCAATGCCACAGTCACTGCTAGATCTGATCGTGGGGGGTCTGAATGGAGTACAGTTGCAGAGTTGGGGTTGATCATTAAAAAATGTGCTTGCACGTTGTTCATTGATTCAACGAGAATTTAAGTGCTTGCCTGCTGCTTACCAGGCAGTGTGCTAGGGAGACAGAGGTGAGCAATGGAGGTGAGCCCACAGAGATGAGCAAGCCAGACATGGGCCTAGCACTAATGGAGTGTGTGCTATCATTCATTCACTCATTGATCCAACAAATATCTACTAGGCCCTATTATGCGCCAGGTTCTACTCCAAGCACTGGAGCTATGGAAGTGAACAAAACATGATATTCCTGCCCTGTGCTTATATTCTGATGGTGGAGACTGACAACAAACAACACATAAATGGACAATTTTAAGAAGTGTTAAGTGCCCTGGAAGAAGACTACAGCAGGACTAACAGGTGGAGGTAGTGATTGGTGGTAGAGGCAGGGGACTGTGCAGGCCTCTCCCAGGAGGGGTTATTTGCCGAGATCTCCCAGATTTCTTTAGTCGTGATCCAGCTTCATCAGGGCCGGAGCCTGAGCTAATTTCCTCCTCCATCGTAAAGGTCCCCCTGTACAGCTTCCCAGTTCGGAGTCCTCTTGTCTTCTGTTTGCACGGAGGGTCCTCCCCTCAGTGATTCAGTAGGCTTGTGCTCATCCTAGTGGGTGCAGGCTTTTTAGAAAAGGAGAGCCTCCTTTGCAAAGTGGATCAAACCCTGGGATGATTCAGAGCTGAGGGTGGTGCATGATGGACAGTGCTTCCCAAAGTTTCACAGGCTGGTCAATGTGCCTAGTAAAACACAGACGGCCGGGCTCCATCCCAGACCTTCTGACTCAGTCAGAGGTCTGGGCTGGTGGCTGCTGCGGGATTGGTGACCACTCAGAGTAGCTCTGGCGTGGGGGCTGTCGTGAGTGTCTTTTTGCTCTGGAGGCATCTGTGATGGCAGCAGCACGCCCTGTGCTCACTGACCCCAGCGTTCCTCCAGTACTGGCCAAGAAGAGAACTGGTGGGACACTGGAGTTGTGTCTTACATTCTTGGCCCTGAAGGACCCAGGCTGCCCCGAAGGGACGGGCAGAGAAAAGTTCAGCTGACCTTCAAGGGTTCTATGGGGGCCAGAGTAGGAAGTCAGGAGAGGCTCATTTTCAAAGGATATTTGACTGCCTGAGGAGAACATTCTAGCCCTAAACCTCCGTGCCTAACTTCATTTTGACGTGACCAGCTCTGGCAGCTGAGTATAGGCCCCAGGAATGGGTTTCTGGATATACCTGCCTTTCAGAGGTTCAAACACTTTCTTAGAGTCAGGTTATGAGCCATTGGGGTTTTGAAGCTTAAAGGACAATTCCTACCCTTAACTTTGGACAAACCAAAGAAAACAAAAGCTTTCATTGGAGGGGTGGGCTGCAAGCCAGGCAGTAGGGTTGAAGCAAGGACAGAAGTAGTCAAGCACTTGATAAGGTCTCTGAGCCATTGCTTGTTCCATGGAAGACACTAGCAAAGCAGTGATGGACAGAACCCAGCCCCTGCCCACAGTGTGGTGGGGACAAACTATGACAGCGGGTAGCGCGATGGGGACAGTGAGTCAACAGGGGTATGGACTGGACGCGGTGAGCAGAACAGGGGTGCCAGAGAAAACTTCACAGGTGTGATGTGAGCGTTGGGTCTGGAAGGATGAATCTGAGTTGCCAAGGGAGAAACGAGAGGCCTGGGAGGAGGGAGGGCACCTCGGGAAAAGGAAACGTGGTGGCAAAGGCAAGAAAGGGTGGAGTGTGGCATGTCTGAGGGCGGAAAGTGGTTTCTTGGTGGGGCGAGGTGAGATTGGTGGGGGCCCAGGCTGGAGAGGTGGGCAGGGACTCTGGCCGTGCGAGTTCTGTGGTTCTCAGCGCTCGCTGTCCATCAGAATCAGCTGGAGCTGTTATGTATCCAGATCCTGTTCTGCCTGCAGAGCCTCTGCCTCCACGGTCTCAGCTGAGTCCTGTGCATCTGAGCTTTTTAAAGCTCCCAGGGGATTCTGACATGCATGCAGCACTGAGAACCACTGCTAAAAGGAAAGAGTTGGCCAGTGGAGAACACTCAGAGGTGTGTAAACCTTGGAGGGACACGTGTTGTGAGGCTTGTATTTTGGAAATATCAGTCTGGTAGCAGGAGAGAGAATGGGGGGAGGTGTTGAGGGAAGTTTTGGGGGAAGGGTGGAGATTCACAAACTAGTTAGGGCTATTGCAATAGGCAATAGGGGATGACTTTCTTGGTCTGTGGCAGAAATGGTGGGATAGGGGAGAAGGGCTCAGATTAAAGAAATATTTAGGAGGAAGAATCAACAGGATATGGGGGAGATGGGTGGTAAAGGCAGAGAGGGGTCCTTTCGTGGCAGAGTTTAGAGCTGGTTGTTCCTGACAGTGGCTTCCCCTGGGAATAGGGTCTTAGCGTTGATGTTTGTCGCGTGACGTCAGGAGCTCTGCTTTTTAACTTAGAATTCTCAGGGACTCAAGGATCATTAAAGCCAGAAAGTGCTGAAGGAGCCACAGAGATAAAGAGTGACTTCAAGGGATTGTGATCAAGGGGATGTTGTGAAGGGAAAGAGAGAGTGAATGTGAGCAGGAGAAATGCAAAGAGAGGTAGAGCATGGCAGACGGAAACACAAGTGTAAATAATGACAAGCTCTTGGCGAAACGTAGTCATTTGCTGGAGGAAATTCTCCGCTAAAAAATTTCCAAGTCATTCTCTTAAGCGCTTCACCTGGGCGATGGCGAGGATCAAGGACTGTCTGTCAATCAATACGGTTGGGGCCCTCAGCCCAGGGCAAGGAGGCACGCTGTACCCAGCCAGGCCAGGAGATGGCAGTGTTGTCCTGTCAAGAACCTCTCACTTCAAGGCCACTGTCCTCTCCTCCATAAAGGGGAGTTCTGGGGGAGTCCCCACTTTTCTTCTTCCTGGGTAACAGGTCTGGAGAGTCAGCCCGTAGGGTATGGCTCAGCATCCAGCCTGTGCTTGGTGGCGGCACAGGCAGTGCTGCTGCTGGACTACTGCACAAAGCAGACAACTGGGAAATGCCTTGAAGAGATTGCTTGGTGAGACCTGGGCTCTATCCGCAACCTGCTCTGCTGGGCTGCTGATGGGACAGGGGGCCTGGAGGCCGTCGGCATGGTGAAGGTGAGGGTGGCATCCCTGGAAGGGGTTTTAGGCAGTTTCTAATGTGCAAATGTATTTCCACTTCCCAAAGTTTTTCAGTTAGTTGGTTATTTCTATAGAGAAATGGGAAATGGGTTGAGTTCCAATTCCAATGTCATGTAAAGAAGTTAGGTTCTCAAGATAGCCCATAAAAGCCTGTTTTTTCTATAACAGATAAATTGCAGGGTGCTTATAATGACAGAAATAGAAAACAATGGCATTGCAGTATTGTAATTTAAATAAAAGAGGAAAACAAAGTGGTATGAAAACAGTTCATTATTTTGGTAAGTGAAGAAAATTAGGTTTAATTAGAGGAGGATAAGGAGATGAGACTTGCTGTGGCACATCTGAAGGAGACATTTGGGGACTCTAAAGGCCTATGGGCAGAACTCTTTATTGTCTTTCATAAATTTCTGACTTAAGGGAGGGGATACTGCAAGTTAACAGTCTTTGAGGAGCCAAAATCAGTAGATTGTCCTGGATCACGATGCCTGGTGTACAGAGGGCCTCTGGGGAAGGAGTATGAAGGAGTTTGGTTTCCATTCCAGGTATGGGTGAGTTGCTTCCTTGCCTTCCCTGGGCCTCATTTTCTTCTTTTGTAAAATGGGAATGATATCAAGCCCGGATTTACTCACTGCATTGGTTGCTGCAAGAATCAGATAGATAATGAAGGTGGTCGTACGTACTATGAAGCACTCTGGATGTAAGACAGAGGGCTTGGATCTTTAGTCTCTATAACTCTGTTCAAAACTTTTGGATTTTCTTTTTTCTTCTTTTCCTTGATAGAGGTGTATCTCTTGCCAGCTCTAGGGTGTATTTGCTGTGGATAGTCACCCATAGGATGATTATGACTTGCAAACGGAAGGAAAAGAAAGCGCAGAGTGAGAAAGAAAGTTTGGTGGTGGTAAAGGAGAATCTGTCTACATTTCAGAAAGGGTTTCCTTGGGGATGATATGAATTGAGCTGTAGGCAGTGAGAGACCAGAACAGATGAAGCACAGGGGGACAGGAACCCTCCACGGCAGCATTTCTCAAAGGGTGTTCCTCGGAACTCTTGCTCCTCCAGATGTGCTAAAAGAAGAGGTTTCATGGTCAAATAGGCTTGGAAAACTGTGAAGTAAGCAGAGTTACACCAGTTTCTTTATTATGGGTACCTGTTAGAACATTTCATGTGATACACGCATTGCGGATCTCAAGGAGGAGTGGGGAAGTCACAGTATGCAGTGTTTTGCAAACTTACTTGACCATAGAATTCTTTTGTTTTCTGAGAATCTAGATAATATTTCTCAAAGTGTGGTTCAGAGACCACTGGCATTACCTAGAGTGCTTGTTAAAAGAGCGGGTTGTCTGGCCCCCACCCTAGATTTAATAAACCCGGCAGAAGAGCAGGGAGGGACTGCGCTTGTAAGAAACACCCGATGATTCTTTTTCTTTTCTTTTTTTCCCTAATCAATGCATTTATTTAGCATATAGTGTATACCAGGCTCCATGCCATGTACTGGAGATACATGTGAATAATACAGTTAAAATTCTGGCCTCATGAAGGCGCATTCTAATGCAGGTGGAAATGGGGGTGGATGCTGAGAACACAGGAACGTACACCGTTACCGTAGTCTGGTCCTGCTGTGATGGGGAAGACTTGCAGGGTTAGGGAAGCTTTCCTGTGGGCAGGGATGTAAAATCTGGAACACTTCACCAGAAATATGTTTGTAACAACATTTAAGATGTAGGGTTATGAAAATCCCTCATCTGTCAAATTAGCGTGGAATTCTTGACCCTGAGATTTGTGAATATCACATAAAACCCAGTAGGTCTTTAGCACATTTAGTCTGAGGACCAGTGATGCAGCTGGATGGATGTTCTCAGGGAAACACTGTTAGAAAGGTGAAAAATTTGTTGACGCAGCTCTCTCCTGATCTGGCGACCAGGGGGCACTGTCACCCCAGGTGTCTTGGTTGTGAGCAGAGGGGGCGTGAGGTGAGGTGGGATAGCTACTTGAGAACCTCGCCTGTCACATACTGCAAATTGGGAGTACGGTAATACTGTAGACAGTGCAGTGTGTGGTGAAATTAGGGAACATGTTACACCAACGGGAATAGAAAATGTACATTATTTTCAATCCTTATCTCATTTGATCTGTCTGTACCATTTGACTCTATGGACTCTGGCTTTCCTCTTGACAGTTTCTTCTCCTTTGACTTCTAAGACACTCCCTTTCATGAGAGCTTCCTTATACCCTTAATAATAACAAACGTTTACTGAGCACATACTATAAGCCAGGCCCTGTGCTAACTGCTTCATAAACATTATCTCATTTATTCCTCTCCCTGTGAGATAGATGCTATCATTAACTCTACAGGTAACTTTTACAGAGATTAAGTCATGGGCCTAAATTCCATAACCAGGGGCAGTTGGGGTTAGCTTCAGAATCCGGACAGCCCTGGTCGTGAGCCTCGCCCACCACTCCACTGAAGGTCCCCATCAGGCTGTCCCGTGTGTCTCTACTCCAGGCCACGCTTTCAGGTTGTAGACAATGCAATCGGTGCTCTCCTTTCCCAGCTTCCTCCTCTGCAGTTCTCTAGACAGCTCCTGGGTGATCGCCCCCACAGCCTGTCCTGACATCAGCTTTAGAGCTCCTCTCCCCTCTGAGGAAGCAGTGACCACACTATTGTGATGGTCTATTTGCTTGTCTGTCCCCCAGCCAGGCTCTGAGCCCCTCCAGACAACTTTGTATGCTGGCCCTTAGTAAAGAGTCAAAACTGTTAAGGGAATAAATAGCCTCACGAAGGAGTTAGAATGGCCTGCGTGCATGCAGGGCCATTCCTGAATGAGGTGTCACAGGTATTTGAAAACAGCCATTTGAACCTATGACAGAGACAGAAAGCTATGTTGAAGGGACTCTTTTTTTCAGTCTTGTAATCCTGTGACTTTGAATTTAGGAATAATAGTAGGTCAGAGGGCAAGGGGCCAGTGCACCGGGTTCTGGTGAGTTGAGAATGCTCATCGCATTGTCCAATTGCGTATTCACCCCAAGGTCAGGGCCCAGCCCAGGCAGGTGGAGCTGACAGCGTTTGGTTCTGGCATCCTGCAGGCTTGCAGCGGCCGCTCCTCACCCAGACGGGATGTCTGGGCGACATTCCCTCCTCTACACTGGAAAGTTTTGCAAGTCCTGGAGGAAAGAACAGAGAGCTGGGTGAAGACTCTCTGTTCTCAGCTTGTCGTGGACTATGTGGTGACAGGGAAGGAGCCCAGGAATCAACTAAAACTACAGAAATATCAGCCTGTCTTGGGGGAGATGAGGCATAGGCCTTCCTTCCTAAGTCGCTGTTGAAATGCAGTGAACATGGTGTTTCACCAACGTGTCTGACCACTCTTCCCACAGGCTTCAGACCAACGCTCTCCAGGATGGTAGCCACTAGCCACAGGTGGCTACTGGGCAATTGAAATATGGCCAGTGTAACTCAGCTACTGGACCTTTAATTTTATTTAATTTTAATTAATTTAAATAGCTGCATGAGGCTAATGGTACCATACTGGACAGTGTAGATACAGAACATTTCCATCATTCCTAGTTCTACTGGACAGCACTGCTCTAGATGGTTTCTGCTCTAATGACCAGCTTAGCATCATTAAAGGAGAAATCAGGAGCATCTAAATCACTTCATTTCATAACCAATGCAAAGCTATGGCCAACTTGAACAACATATATTTATACATACATATGTGTGTATGTGTCTGTCTATCTCTCTAGCTATATCTCTATTTATATCTTCTATCTATCTATCATCTGTCATTTACCTGTCTGTCTCCCTAGCAGCTACTATAGAGGCTCTCAATCTCTCCCCTTCCCAGCACCAGATTTAACTCAGAGGTCTATTTTCACTTAGTTTTTGCTATTTCCCCCTTTTTCCTTTCAGAAGACATTGATTGACCTCGTTGAAGGGAATGTTCTCTAAGTGTTGCCAAGGAACATCAGTGTTTTTTCTGCAGCTGGCACCTCTGAGGGTACACAGTCTCCGAGGTGTCTGCTCTGCAGGCAGGGGTGTGAGAGCACATTCCTGGTCCTCTGACCTGTGACTCTGCCAGGGCGGAGGCAGTGGCCGGGACGCGGGGCCTTGGTGTCTCAGAGGGAGTCGCTGTACCACTCATTTCTGTGTGACGTCTGGGAGAGGGTAAGGTCTCATGCTGTCAAGAAAGTTACTCTCCGAGTCCAGCAAGCAAGGAGGTCAGGCATGGCTTTTTATTTTCAAAGTATTTTATTTAAATAAGTTTTTCTTTCGGTGTGTTTGAATTTTCCAGAAAAAAAATACTGACAAATACTATACAACTTGGACCATTTATATTCTTCTTGAAACAAGGTGACTGCCCTTTCTCTACAGCTTCCCCTCTCCCTCCCCCCAGGAAATAAAAAAGCAAATCCATTGAGCAGTGGGGAAAAGACTGTGGTGGCCAAGTTTGGCTGAAGCTGTTCAGAATCCCGGGCCTGGCGCCTCCTCCCCAAGCCTCTGCTGGTTTAGGAAGCTGCTTCTTTACAATTCTTTCTGCCATCCATTGGCTTAAACCTCCCAAGCAGGCTCCAGTCATGAGGCCCCCCATTGCCAGTGGCAGTTCTGGGACAGAGGCTGGGAAGAAGGAGTAAAAATGGACTGAAATAAAGGGATGGAGCCAGGGTGGTGCCAGGAGAGGAGGGAACCAGAGGAGAATAAAACATGGGGGACAAAGATGAGAATGAAGTGGGAGAGGGAGTGGACTCCAATAATTGCCTTGGGATCCTTTCATGCACCCATTTATTCAGCACAAACTTGAGGGCCTGTCATGCACCTGGCACTGTTGTAGGCACCCCATGAAGGTTGCCAGAAGAGGTCTGGGTGGGGAAAAGGTAAGTCTCATTCAGGGTTTGAGTCTCCTGGGTCCTAGGCTGTGGAAGCGACTGAGAAGGGCGTTTCTGGGGGTTTCATGCCCGGAGGTAGAGCAAGTCCATTTGATTAGGGGACAGCAGGGCACTGCACCTGGAGACAGAGGCCTTGTCACAGCAATGACAACTGACTGCTGTCTTAATTCAAACCAGCAGCCAGTTGCCATGGCGACCATGTTACTGGTGCGGTCCCTGACCCCGGTGATCTGCTCTCCTAGATCATATCTGACACCAGTGTCAGCTGTCAGCCTCCATGTCTCCCCCAAGTCATCTATTTTAGGGGCACTGAAAGTTGGAGCCAGGAAGGGCAACTCGTCCTGGTGGCAGCAGTATACGTGGGGGGACAACTAGTCATCCTGTGATGTGAAGGGGACAGCCAGATGCTCCATGACAAGCTCACCATGTGACAAGGGGACAGAGAATCAGAGGGTGCTGCTTTCTCTGGTCAAAGGGGTGTATGAGTGAGGGGCCTGAGTGCCCAAGGTATTTAGGGCCACTCGGGGTGAGAGGGTGAACATGACTTTTTCTCAATCATATGTAGGCCTGAGTTATAATTCACAGGGTCACCTGTTAGAAGACCTTGGTGCAGCAGTTACTGTCAGACGCCCACCCTCCATGGGCCTGGAGTACACCTGGAGGGCAGGTGAGTACCAGGTAGCCCAAGTGAGCAAATAGAGTATATTTTTCCATTAACATAATCTTATAGATTTTAGTTTTTTCTATAAATATCATAGTTTAGCATTATTAATTAAATAGCAATTTCGCCACCAGTGAGAACAGCTTCCGTGGGAAAATATTTCAAGAGTGCTACCCAGCAGATTTGCAAAGGGACTTTCAGAGCACAACCTGCCCCCAAGGTGGGGATTATTTATCTTTGTAATAAGATTGTATTGTGTATGGTGACAATACAATCGAAACACCAACCAGCTCATCATACCAGTGGATTAACTCTGCCCAGTGGGGAGGTGCTCTCCTCAATTCACTGCAGATCTAGTTTACCTGTCCTAGCGGACCTCAAGGCACACTTGTCAACCAGACCCTTGGCTGTGCATGCACCCTCCTGCAGAATTCAACACCCAACTTCCATCTGTTGCAGCAATTATTGGGCTCACTTAGAAGAGAAGGTCACTTGGGGGACATGGCGAGGTATTGCAAGTTTAGCCTTGCATCATCACGTATCCCACAGCATCCACAGACGGTTACGAGTACTAGCCGTGTGCAAGGCACTTGCCTGAGCTTAAAGATAAATATTAATAAACCTCTATATAGCTTCATCCTACTTTCATTTAAACTCTGGAACTTTGGCATTCCATTTGCAACATACCAGGCACCCATTACAACCCTATGAAATTGTTTCCAGTGTGTCTTCTATGAGACTGTACCGGTGATTGCCTTAATTCCTTCCCTACTCAAACCTTTGGTTACATAGGAGATACCTAGCTCAGGTGTAGCCTCTCCTTTCCATCTGTAAAACATACGTTGCACAGGTACACAATTGTAGTCCACTGAAGCGAATGGAGTACAGTTGGTTTCCATAGCTTTCCAGCAGTCACTACCAAGAGCTGTTTGTTCTTGATTGGAGAAGGGCACCTCGCTGAGTGGTTCTGAGGGTAGCATCTCAGAGAGACGTCTTGGACCACATTAAATACCGATCAGTGGTAATGAGGACTTTGTCATAAGTTGCAGACAACAGCTTTCAATGAATTTTGACCCATCACACATTAAACTTTTCCTCCCAGGCGAGAGGTCAGAAGCAGAGGAACTTGGTGTGTCTATATCAAAATACTGGGATGGGGACTGTACCAGGTTGCTGGAGTGTCCAAATATGAAGATTTCCACTAAAAGGTCATGTAGGGATAGTAATAGGAAAGCGCACCTCTCTAACCTGAGTGGTGTATGGAATAGACAGTGCATAGGCACCTTGCCTGGTTATATAATTGTGCCTGTGTGCTCGAATCTGGCCAGGCCTTCCTGTGAGATGTTTGCAAGAGCAGATAATGTACTGCCTTGCTCAGGGCCTTGCACAAAGCAGACATTTGATGACCATTTTATGAACAGAATATACTTTCCCAGGTACCTGTTGTCTGAATTTGTGCGTGTGTGTGTGATGGGCATGGTGTGCATTTGGGAGACATGTCAAGATGCAGGGATAAATGTTCCTTGTGCTTTTGCATACGGAGTATGCCAGAGATGGGTGTAAGGCATGCCTGAGTCTGTAGTCAAGAGTATTGCTATTGGACACATAGCTGCCAAGACAGTGCCCAAGAACTGTCCATGTGCTCCCCAGGAGTGCCCTCCATGGGGACACTCAGTCTGAAGTTTGTCCCTTGGTTGAGTAGTTCCTCTGTGGACGTGAGTGCATCACTTCAGGGGGTGCTGCTCCCCACCCCGTGTGTAGCTGGAAGGCAGCTTAACCCCTGAAGGAGGACATCTCTGCTTCCTGCCTAACTAGACAGGCAGTGATGGCCTCTTCTCCATCTGGAGAAGCTTGGGCTGAGCAGAGATCCAGAGATCTTCTTCAGCCTTCTTCTTCTTCTTCTTCTTCCCCTTGTTTCGCTCCGGCTGTCGGCCACTCTTGCCTGCCCGGCTCCAGCAGCAATGGCAGCAGATAAAGAGGAGTGTGATGGCCACCAGGAGTGGCAGCCCCAGGAGGACGCCCAGGCAGATGGTGTTGAAGAGGCCCTGTTGGTGTTTGCTTGAGATGATCTCCCAGATGGCACTAAAGAAAGAGGTGATTTTCTCCATCGTGCTTGGCTAGACTGGGGCCAGAGGACCCTCTCAGCTCACTAGCAAGTTCTGGACTCAAGAGGATGCAGTCTTGCCCACTTGTAATTTATTCCTCTTCCAGCTTAGGGTTTGGGCCTGCCACTGATAGCACCTGAAGAGAGCAAAACAGACTATTGAAGAGAAATACAGTGGAAATGGTCTATAGTTTTTAATAACATCATAGATTTTAGGCTTAAGAAAGGGAATGGAATCGACAGTTTCCAGAGTTCACTGAAATTTGTATTAAGACTCAATAAACTTTAGATAGATGCATGCATTTAGTCAATAAGTACTAACTAATTCTTGCTGTACACACACTATATTGGGCTTAGGATATAAAAATTAGTAGTCTATCAGACCTGGCACATAGTAGGTGCTCAGCAATGGTTGGATAAATGAACCAATGTGTGTATTCAGTGTTCTGGTTAGGGGTTTGCATCCTGAGCCCTGTACGAGAGGAGTTCTCAATCCTTTCTCCACTGCAGCTGACCTGATAGCTATTGAACACATACTCCCCACAGGACAGCTCTGTTTCTGAGCTTCTATGAATACAACTTGCCATTTTCAACACTTAGTAAAGCTTAAGCACAAGATGAAATGTCTAACTCTTGCTGCCTGTCATAGGGGAGGTGGACCTCCCCCAGGCTAAGAGGTTATCAGTCTTCATCCTGCCTCACTCCTGCCTTCTTTACTGTCCCTTCATGCTCCCTTCCCTGCTCCATGTCTCCTCCCTCTTACATCCCCCTCCTGTGCCTAATGAGGACCCACCATGCTTTGGTCTGGGGGACCATTTGCTGGTTCTCTCTGTTTCTACCTTCCTCTCCCTCATTACCCTCATCTTTGCTTTCTGTCCCTCAACCAAATATTCCCAAATTTCCTTCCCTGCCCGTTCTCTTTCTTTGCTGTGAAGCAGTCTTGCAGGCTGCTCAGCAATGGTGCTTGGAACCTGGGATGGGGTCGCTGGATGCCTCCCTTTTCCTATCCTCAGCTCAGCTTACATCTGGGGCTGTTCTGGTTGCTTGTACAGAGTGGCCCCTCTTCCTTTGGCACCTCCTCCACTTCTCCACACATATCTTAGGCCTCGGCTCTCAAGCGTAAGGTCTTAGAGGCTCCTTCGGATCTGGAATCCACAGGTTCTTGTGTCCAAACAAGACATGAAGGACAGGCATGATTCAAGGAAATTTAAGAGATCTCTTGGTTTTTTTAAGAATTTTTTGGCAATTTAAGACATTGCCCTGGACCCAAAGATCAAAGAGTCATTGATTTTCAGGCTTGAGACCTTAGGGATCATCCCAACCAAGTTCTCACTTAAAGATTAAGATTCTGAGGCCCAGAGTGGGGAGGTGACATGTCTGAGGCCACACAGAGCTGCGACGAACATCCAGACCTCTGGACAATGGGTCCTGGGCTCACCCAAGGCTGCTGGGCAAGCAGAAGAACTAAGGATGATGATATCACTTTATATTTGTATTTCACTTGATACTTTTCTAATCACTTTCACATGAATTATGTCTTTTAAGTGAGCAATGGGATGGTGCATTGTCTATGGAGAAAACCACTGGGGAACCTGGGTCTAGAATCATTCTGAATACCAGGCTTCATTCTGTTGTCCTGCCCTGGAGTATAAATGTGTGTCCCCTGCTGAGTGGGGTGTGATATGTGGTATCCCAGGGGGTGCCCTTGGAGCTCTAATTCCTTGGATAACACATTCTGTAAGTGTTCCATGTACCCAGTGCCCAAGTGTCCATCCAAGCCCCACCTGACCTCAGTCCTAGTCTCCACACCCCCATGACATTAATTATACAATTTATACAATTGTGTAAATTGGCACCTGCTACTGTGCCATTTGGCCTATGCAAGTGAAGTAATGCTGTAAGATGGCACTGACATGCCAGTCACCGTTCTAGGCACTTTACCCCTATTAACTCATTTAGTCTTCATTACAACCTTATGAAGTAGGTACAGTTACTCCCTCCATCCCACAGCTGGAGAGACAGAGGCACGGGTCACACAGTGAGTGAGCAGCAGAGCTGGCCTTGCTGATTCTGGGAAGTTTGGCTCCAGATCCCCAAGGTGTGAGCCCTTCACACGTATTGCCCTGGGCCTCCTATGCCTTTGTGTGGAATTAACCCATTTTGGCAAGTAGCCCAGGATTTATAGACTCTTATGATATCTGGCTATTCCCCAGGTTGACTTAAACGTTTATTCCAGTCTGTTGTAGAAAAAGACTGCAAAGAGATTTATTCCCCATTGTTAAATACTTCACAAATGCATGAAGATACATACAATAAAAATCCAGTCCTGCCCAAGTGGAGCTTTATAGAAAGCATATGGCTGCCTGAACTTAAACTCAACATGCAACAAAGAAAAGTATTCTGAGAAGTCACATCCCCTCATCAGAGGTTCTGCTCAAGCCCCTCTGAGGCCCTGGGAACAACGCATGCTGTAGATCTGTCCACACACCCTCAAGCCCACAGGCTATTTATAGGGAAAAACCACCCTAGGATCCTAGAACCCCTCAGTGGGGCCACTCCCCTGCCTTGATGCTTCTCACATCACTCGTCTCTCTGGATTTTCCTTCTCCCTTTGCCATGACCTTGGCTTTGACCTCAGCCTTGTATGGCCCAGTAGTTTTTGGCCCATCTAGAAGGATATTTCTGCTCTGTTGTGGGAAGACTTTGAGTGATGTTCTCTAATTTGATCCACACATAAGCTTTCCTGGGACCAAATGCTCCTTGCACTGCACTTCTGTGATTCATATTAGACAATACCACTACACTTGTTGACAAACTATTCTGTGCCAGGGGTCGTGTGGTCCCTGTGGGGAGCATAAGTGCATCAGGGGCGACTCTTGGGTTCAGCGAGAAAGAGAGAGGAAGGACATTGAGCTCCTGGAGAATATTAGGGCAGTTTTCATGAAGGTAGAGCCGCTTGAGGAGGACCTTGAAAGATGAGTAGGATCTTGACACAGAAACATGGGTAAAAAGAACGTTCAAAGATTCCAGGCAGAGAAACTTCTAGAATATAGGCAGGAGAACAGGGGGCCTTTTGGTGAGCCTGGGGCTCAGGGTGGGAAGGGAGAGGACTGTAGGTTGTGGCCATAGTAGAGAGGGCTTTCACAGGGTGTGCATTTAACTGGGGGCTTTATAACAGGAGGATGTTGTGATCAGGGTTGCCCTTCAGGAAAAGATAACAGGAACCAAAAAGTTCTGCAAAATGTTTTAACATTTAACATCCATTTACAAACATTTATTGGGCACCTCTTATGTGTCACACACTGTAAATATTGAGAATTCAGGAATGAGTGACAAAGATATGGTTTTGGATATCAGAGACTTGTACATTCCAGTGGGGTTATTATTATTGAGGGATCATGTCATAAAAGACAAATATAATGAGCAAATTCCAACTTAAGTTCCTTAGTTGGCTGAAATAGAAGTATGCATTTGAATTATGTGTTTATCACAAAATCCCAGGTCCTCCTACCTCTCCTAACCTTTGTCTCAAACTCATCCATCCCATGGCACCTAAAATAGCCTTTGAATAAATAGGTTTCTTTTCAAGCTAAAGCTAAGTCAATAATTCACTTCTGGATCCCTAAAGGTACTTATTTGAGTCTGCTCTCTATACAGCCAAAGAGAGTATTCATTAACATTTGGGAATCCAGTCTGGGGAAAATTCAATTAAAAGGTATTCTTTATATTTTTTAATCTAAGAATTCTCTTCTAGGCCCCCAGGTTACTTGCTGAGCTCTGCTAATCTATAGTGCTTCATTAGTATTTATGAGCTTCACTTTATTAGCATTTCCAGGAAACAATCAAATACCTCCTTGGTGGTATGAATTAAAAGTTAGAGCTTCCATGGAATGTTTTGCAAAAGGAGCCATACTCTGGGCCTTAGAAATGCAGTCTGGGAGACCCCATCCTTTTGTTGGCTCTCAAGTATTGGGAACACTGTTTGAAAGATAATTCATCTATTCTTGTAAAACCACCAATAGGTGTCAACCAACTTGCTTGTTTGATTGTGGCTGTGGGTTTGGGTGTGAGGATAGAGAAGAGGGGAAAAGTTACTTTCAGTTTCCCTGAAACCAAAAATTATTCATCTCTATATTCTATATTCTTAGTAGTATCTAGCTGGGGAGAGAGTCATTTGTTCATTCTTTCTTCTAACAAGCTTCTGTCTGCCTGTGTGTGAGGTGCTGATGGAGAACAGTGATCCTGGAGCCAGAGACCTGGGTTTGAGCCCTGGTCAACTCTCGTGATCTTGGTGAATTGCCGAACCTCAGCTACAAAATGAAGCTAATAAGCTTCCCTCGTAATCGTGTTGTGAGGATTAAAAGAGCTCAATATATTTAAGGCAGTTTGTAAACTGTAAAATACTACAAAATATCATCTATAAAATAATGGGTTATCTCCACATAACAATGGACTAATTCTAGCCTTGAGCTTTTCTTCCGCATGCCATACCTTCAAGCCCAGTCCTCATTGCCAAAGAACCATGGGCCCCACTCCATGCAAAGGGAAAGGGCTTCACAGGTAACCTGCCTGCTTATGGCTGGTCTGCAGGTCTGTGGCTGTAATTCTAGACTCTGGTATCCAGCAACAGGGATGGAGAAGGGTCACTTGGGGAATATCTGATGCTGTCTGGAGGATTATCGAGCTCATAAAGTCAGGCCCAGGGGAACACTTAGACCTCTGCAGGCCCCAGCCTCCTTCCTAGGCTTTAGAACCCCTGGAAGTGTACAGTGATGGGTCCTTCCACAGGGAGGTCTGATCCATCCCTGTGAGCCCAGAGCTGCTCCAGAGTTGTGTCCAGGGCTGGCCCTCAGCCTGGTGTTCCTTCTGGAGCTCCCCAAACAGGGGGCGGGGCATTCTACTTTGCACCAGCCTCTCACTGATCCTGTTTATTAGATGAAGTAATACATGTAAAGCTGTAGAATAGTGTCTGTCAGATTGTAAATGCTTTCTAGAAATGCTCATGATAAGGATTATGTTGGTACCTAATCAAAATCCCTGAGACAGACTCCAGAGTGACCTCCAAATGGTCCAAATCTTTAGCCTTCTTGAAGGGTGAAGTGGGGTGAGGCAGGAGGCTCAGGTCTCTCTCAGAACCTTAAGATTCCTTTCCTGCAGCTGCAGACTCCTGGGTACATTTGGGGGGGCCATCTCACAACTGAAAGTTTGGGCTGAGACCTCCCCTGGGGCCTCTTCTCAGATGCCTCCACTGAGCCTCGTTGTGCTTGCTTTACCTCTGCTCCCAAGGATCTCGGATGGACTTCTGGCCAGGCTGGCTGCTCAGAGTCACCAAGGGAGTTAAAGATGCAGATTCCTGGGCCTCACTCCCAGAGACCCTGATTCAGTAGGTCTAGGGTGGGCCCAGGAATTTATCTTTGTAATAAACAGCCTGAGTATTTCTGGAGAATTGTCAGGTTCAAAAACTGTTGTATAGGCAAGCTGAGCAGATGAGCCTCTGCTGTGAGCACAGGAGCCCGTGTCGAATGAGGGGTGGACCTTGGGTGAGGGGAGGTGGGGAAGAGGTTGATCTTCACGCACAGCAGCATCACGGCCTGCTGCGGGAGCCTCCTCCAGCCTTACTTCTGGACCTTGTATATAGGGCATCTGGGCCAGAACCACTTGCCTGGACATAACGATTTGATGCAACAGACATTCACTGAACCCTCACTATGCATCCGGCCCTGTGCGTTCAGACCCTGAGCACCTCCCCGTCTAGCAAGGAGGAGACACACAAGTAGCTGGAGGAGAACGTGATGAGTCCTGCGGTCCGGTTCTGGGTAAAGGGATGTGGGAGCGGCGCAGGGGAAGGAGGAAGCGACTCAGCCTGGAGAGGGCTAAGGGAAAGAGACTAAAAGGAAATGACAGTCAGGACGCGTGTCTGCTCATCATTGGGTCACTGACAACTTGGGGAGCACTTATTAACCGGGAGCACTAGTGGGGACTGTGTTGGGTCCTGGGTATCCAGGAACAAGCAGACCAGATCCCTGTCCTTTTAGTGCTCCAAGTCTAGTGGGAAGCAAACACTCATTAAAGAACCCCACAGACAGATGTGAAAGTATAATATGGAAAGTGCTTTGAAGGAGAAGCCCGATGCTACGAAAGTGAGTAATGCCCATCAGGGAGGGATGGGCAGGCTCGAGGTGGGCATGACTTAGCCAGGATCTGAATTACAAAAACTGCAAACACATGGCCAGTGGGTCTGAAAAGTCTCAGAATACAGAATAAACTTATTTAAAGCATTTTCAAGTAATATGCAAGTAATATGCTTTTCTTCAAGCCTCAGATACCTTTTCAGGTGAAGTGCCTCTAAATTTAAAGCACTTAGTTCAATTGTTAATACACCATAAAGTGTCCCCCCAAAGTCTGGAAACACAGGGAAATAATGATTTATTGTGCTTTTTTCCAGAGGAACAAGTGGACCCATTGCTTCTCCTGAAAATGACCTGGAAGGATACTGTGGCTTAATGCAGCAGCAGCAGCGAGAGGGGTGACAGTGGGGAGACACAAGGCCCTCGAGGCAGACAGCCCCACACCCACAAGGCCTTCTAAGCCATGTTAATGGCTGGTGTAGGCTATAAGAGCCATGGAGTTTTAAGCAATGAGGGGAATAATCCACCTGTGTTTCGTAAAGAACACTGTCACTGAGGTGAGAGGGAACAGATTGACGAGGCAGGAGTGGGAGGAGACAATTACAGTTGTTCAGGGAAGATGGCAGCTGGGATGGGGCGAGGGTGGCGGTGGAGGGTTGGACAAGTGGCCTGACTCGGGTGTTCTCCAGCGGATGTAGCGGGAGGGACATGAGGAAGTGTCCCTGGGCTGGGCTCTGCTCTCGCTCTGCTAGGCCTAGTTTCCCCTCAGGTCTCGAGTCTGGCATATTTTATTTTTTCTAAAACAGGAATCCCATCACACAGTCTCTACCTGACTCCCTACCATCTCTCCAGGGGGTTTAAAACATCTTATTCAGCCCCAGGCCTCTGTACCCTACCTGCCCAAACCTTGCCCCAGCTCTCAAAACCACCCTGAGTCCTTGCAAAATCCTTGTGGTTATGATAATATCACACACTTCCAAAATCGAGGCTCTCTGGCAGCGAGGGCAGGAGTGGAACCTCAGTCAGTAATTATTAACTCTGCCGCTCTGGGTATATATTTTCTCGACTGCTCTCACCTTGCTAACCTAGCATGCTCAGATACCCTCTCATAGATGTAAGTACTGTTTTGTACAAAAATTGTCAGATTGCAGCAAATAATCTGCTTGTAGAATATTATGTGTATAACTTAAACCTGGCTCTAGGGATGATGAAATAGATATCTGTATTTTCCCCAATTTAATTAATTACTTCAGGTAACTAGTCCAAATACAAAGTTGGAGCCTCATTTTTTTTCCCCCAGAGTATAGATATATGGTGTGTAACTAGATATTGAGGATTAGAGGAAAATAGATAGTATTTTCCCTCAGAATCAGTGTTATAATTAGGGTTGCAATTTTGAACAAAAGCACAAATAGATCATCAATATAGAAATGATTAAGGCACCATGGTTATTAAAAATAATAAAATGATGCTTTAGCGTATAGACATTCTGAATTAGAAGAATCCAGAGATGGATCATCTGGTTGGGTTCCCTACTTTATTGATAAGGAATCTGGCACCAAAAGAGGTTGCGACTTGCTGGAGGTGACACAGTTGACAACTGGTGGAGTGAGGGCCAGAACCAATGTCTTCTGACTCCCAGCACCCCTCCCGCCAGGTCTCCGCTATAAAAGTCCTTAAAAATAATCATTGAGGCACTTGACAAGATGTCCACCACATCCTCGTCCTGGGCACAGACTAGATGACACTTCTCAGCCCCCTTACATCTCTGTGGGGCCATGTGACTGAGTTCTGACCAAGGAAATGTGGGCCCGGTTCCTGAAATCTCCCCCAAAGTCCTCCATGTTCTCTCTCTGCTTGCTCAGTGGCTGCCCAGATGCAAAGGACCCACAGGAGGACTCCAAGGCCCCTGGGATAGCAGAGATGGGAGGTGTTCCTGGATGACTGCATGGAGCACAGCACTCTGCTGATCACAGTGAACAGTGGAATGAGTGAGAAATGAATCTTTGTTGGGTGAAGCCACTGAGATTTAAGGATTATTTGCTATAGCAATTAGCCTATCGTGACTAATACAAGTGACAAAAAGCTAATGTTGGTAATGATGATAACAAATATACAGTGAGTTCAACAACTCTCCACTGGTGCAGTTTTGACCCAAGCAGGGTTTAGCTAAATGCTTCAGAGCACTGGTTCTGGGACCAAATATGCTGAGTTCGAATCCTGACTCTGCTACTCCCTAACTGTATCGCATTGGGCAGGTTACTTAACCTCTCTTTCTGGGGTTCAGTTTTCTCATTTTTAAAGTGGAGTTGATAACAATAGGCTGTTGTAAAACTAAATGAGTCGGTAGATGTTGAGCCTCTCAGAGCTGAGCCTGGTGATAAATGTGAGCCCTTATTATCTGACCCCAAACAAACAGGCTAGCCAAAATAAACATCCCCCGTTTCCTTAGCTAATGGTGATTTTTTTTTGCCTTTTTAGAATTTGGGATGGTTCTGGAGTCATGACTTTGATTATATAGGTCTTCTTTAAAAGGAACTTTTTCTTGTTTCTCTGGTTTTCCTGTAGTAAGGTCACTCTTTCTAAATTATTCCATTCATCATTCTTTTTCAAAGCAACCATTTCAGAACTAAAATATGTACAGGCATTACTCAGAAGCAGCATTATGAGGATTTGGATACAGTCTCTTCACTCTCTCTCTGTGGGTCGCATAACATTGGGCAGAGTGGGACATCCCCACCAAACTGTCCCTTTGTCTCCTCCCTCCCTCCCTTCTTTCCTTCTGCTACTGTATTTAATGCTCCTAGTATGTGTCAGCTCCTGTCCGAGGCTCTGCGGATGTAGTAGTGAAAGACACAGATGTGGTAAAGCTGCGTACTTTCTACAGGGAGAAGGTAGAGAATAAACAAGTGCACAAACAAATAAACCAAGACATGTTGTTAGTGCTAGAAAGGAAATAATTGGCGTGGCCTCTGAGTAGGTGACTTCCAACTGAGATTTGAGGATGATAAGCACCCAGTTGTGCACAGCTAGGGGAAGGGCCTTCCAGGGGGCAGGAACAGCAGGGTGAAGGCTCTGCAGCAGGGAAGGGCTTGGCACGCTCTGGGAGAGAGGGAAGCCAGTGCTGCTGGGGCCAGGAGCACTGAAGGCGAGGCAGGGTTCAAGCCAGGCAGCTCTGGTGGTGTGAGCATAGAGAGCAGAGGGTGGAGAAGCAAAGACAGGGCCCTGAGAGGTACAGCTGCCCTCCTCTTCATCCCCATTGTTATTGCCTTTGTCTGAGCCTCACACGGGTCTCTAGTTTTTTCTTCCTCCAATTCATCTTTCATGGGCCCCCTGTTTAGCCCCTCTTTGGCTCTTCATCGCTTACATGATAATGACAACTCCTGAGCAAGGAGGACGAATCGCTTGTGAGCTGGTCCCTCCCATGATCCCAGCCTCATCTCCCACCACCACCCCTAGTGCCACATTTTCCTTAAGTCCTCCCAAACGTTCCCGCTCTCTCCCACTGTCATGCTTTGGCACATGCTGTTCCCTCTACCTGGAACCTCTCCTCACCTTCTTTCCTGGTCTCTTCACGGGAGAACTCTTTGTCCTTCAAGCCTCTTCTGGGAGGTCTTCTGTGACAATCAGTCTTCCACTCCCAACCTCCCCAAATAGATTTCTTTCTCTTCTGAACTCTCATAGAGCCAGGAACCCACAATAGCCTTTATCTTATTGTATTATAATTACTTCTTTTCTTTGAAAAATTAAAAGAATACAGAAAAGTACAAGGGGTCATATATATTAATATTTTACATATATTAATATATATATAGTACTTGTTGACTTGTTTCGCTCATACTCACTGCAAGCTCCTAAATAGCAGTGCTTCTCACTCATCTACATGACCTGACAGTCATACAGCTCTATGCCTATCACACGAGAGGGGCTCACAAAGATCTGACGAATGAATGAATTTTCAATGCTTGGACTAAACAGAAGACTGATCATGTGTCCTTGGTTTCCCCCTGTTATGGGTTGACTTGTGTCCCCCGCCCCCAAAATTTATATGTTGAAGTCCTAACCCCCAGTACCTCAGAATGTGACCTTATTTGGACACTGCGTTTTTGCAGATGTAATTAGTTAAGATGAGGTCATACTGGAGTAAAGTGGGCCCATAATCTAACATGACTGGTGTCCTTATCAAAAGGGGAAATTTGGACATAGAGATAGACATGCATAGAGGGAAGACAATGTGAAGAGACATTTAGAGAAGATGGCTGTTTACAAGCCAAGGGAGAGGCCTGGAACAGATCCTTCCCTCACAGCGTTCAGAAGAAATCAATCTTACCAACGCCTTGATTTCGGATTTCTAGCCTCCAGAACTGTGAGACAATATATTTCTGTTGTTTAAGCCAGCTAGTCTGTGGTACTTTGCAACAGCCCCAAGATACTAATATACCCCTTTTGCTTCACCCCTGCCTGCCCCCCATGAGCTGGTCCCACGGGCTCAATCTCCAAAATATATCCCAAATCCATCCACTTCTCTCCATTTCGTGGCCAGGTCTCCATCATCTCTCACCTGGATTACTGCCATAGCTTCCCAAGTAGTCTCTGGTTCCACTCTTCCCTCTCTATAGCCTGTTCTCCCTCCCCGCCACACCTCCACTCACCACTACTTCCCAGTGCTTGTAGAGTGCAATCTACACTCCTTGCCATACCCCACAAGTGCCTCCATCATCTCGCCCTGCCTCCTTCTCTAATCTCATCTTGAACCCCCTTCTCACTCACTGCACCCTGGACACATCTACTTCAGGACTGTCCACCCCTCAGAACCTTGTTTGTCCCTTTGGTACAATAGCTCTCAGATATGGGTGTGACTGACTACTCATAACACTCAGAGCTCAGCTCAAATGCATTTCCACTCAAATGTAATCTCAGCTCAAATGCATTTCCACTCAAAAGTACCTCATCAAGAGGACTTTCTTAACCAAGTAATCAAAGAAGCCCAGCCCCCAGGCAACCTCTACCACACCAGCCTGTCTTACTGCCTTTGTAGCACTTCCCCCTCTGAAACTTCTCATTCATATATGATGCTCTTGTCACTGTAGTTTACACATTTATTGACTGTCTTCCTGCACTGGAAAATGAACTCGATGAGAGCAAGGCCCTTGCCTGTCTTATTCTGTTTGGAGGCCCAGAGTCTGACATGTAGCTGAATGAATGAATGAAGTCATGCCAGTTAACCCAAGGGTCCGGAAAGAAAAGAGACCTTGAAAAAATGTTAATCAGTCAACCCAGGTCATTGGGGAGAAAGAACAGGTGCAATAAAGGGCATAGAAAAGTGGCCATTAGTCACATCTGTGGCCAGACTTTGATGACAATTACCCACCATTTAGCCCACGGTCTGGCCAAGTAACTCATTTAAGGAGGAAATAATGATCAAGAAAATCCCATATTACTGAAAGCAGTTGGGAGTGGGGGGGGGGTGCTTTATTAGCTCCTAAATAATCACCTACCTTCCTTTTGCTTGGTTACAAAGAGCTCATTGTAGCTGGGACTTGCTGATAACAAGGGATCTTTTCCTAATTACTATATGCTGTATTTCAGGTTCAGCAGAAAAGAAAATTAAAAAGCTCCATTTCACTCCAGGTTCAAATGAGTCAATCTTTCAATAAATCAAGTATTAATTAAGCTATACTAGGAAATACAGGGGAGGTGAAAGATACCCTCTCTCTACTCAAAGACGATACCAGGGAAATAATCAGAGAATAGTTTAAGAACCATGAAAAGAGTTTAAAAGGTTTTCATTTGGGCTTTCTCTGACTTGCTGGTATGGAAGGCCTAGAATCTTGAGCTCCTTTATTCTCCTTTATTCTTTCTCCTTCCCTCTTGCCTTCCTTTTCTCTCATCCCTAATTACATTGTCTCCAAAGGGTCCATGCCATAGACTCTGTGAATAATTAGCTTTTTTTCAGTCACCCCTAGGATTAGTCACTAGAAATTGTGTCTCTCTGATACTCTGAAAATTCCAACTGTGCTAAATGGGATTGAGTACAATCTCTCTATCCTGTTAGCAAGTCAACAACTTCCTCATATTTATATCCCTAGATCATCAAGGAAGTTTCCTGATTTTTCTTCTCCTAAACCAGAAAACATACAGTCAAGAATTTTGCCTCCTCCACTAACATGGGTGTGGAGTCTGGGCAACATTCACTTAAGCTCTTTGAGTTCAGTTTTCTCTTCTGTAAACAGAGATATCAGCACATTTCTCAGAGGGCTAGATGCTGTGTCCACTGTGCTATATCGTTGTATCCTCAATACCTAGCACGGTGCCTGGGAGAAAGTGGGCTGGCAATAAGCATTTGTTGAATGGATGAATGAATGAGTGAGTGAATGAATGCACTGCTGGGAGAAATAAATGAGATAATGTGTGTAAAGCATGTAGCCTAAGTACATGTCACACAGTGGGTGCCTTAAAATTGCCTCGAAAACCATATAGCACTATATTTGTTATTATACTATTCATACTGTGTGAAAGGTGGAAACATCCATTTTTTAAAGAATTATTTTGTTCTAACCAGAGTTTGATCAATTTTTCACTGAACTGGCCCAAAGAGTGAATTAGCCAACTGCTAGGGCATCAGGGCAGAGACATTTGCCTTTCCCCTGCTTCCCTTCTTAACTTGATCTCCATCCATTCCCAGCTGTGGCTGTCTTCCCCCCACCGCGCCCAGGCCTGAGGATCTAGTTCCTGGGGGTGTCTTGTTTTGTCCCTCACTATCATCTTTCTCCTCATTTCAGCTGCAGTGCTCGCTGTTTTCCTCTGACTGGCCTCTTCTCACACAGCTACCTCAGGAGGCCAAAGCCTCATGACAGAGGGTTGGCAAAACATCTTATCACTTCTCACAGGAACAGGGACTCATCTGTTGAGTCAAAAGCCACCATTTGTTGCACAATTAGGAAGTGCACAACTCTGTGTATGTAATCAAGGCTTTATAGACATGGCCTCTTTCACCAACTCAGGAGGTGGGGCTTTTATCCCCATTATACAGATGATGAAACTGAGGCTATCAGAGATTACGTAATTTGCCCTAGGCCATGGAGCTACTAAAGTGCAGAAGAGGTTTGACTTTAGTCCTGAGTCCGAAGATCCTGCTGTAACCACAATGCTAGACAGCCGCCATTCTCAGGAGGCTGAGGACTTCAGTCTCTGGACCTTCTCTTCTTGGATGATAGGGTGTTCATTCAATTAGTCATCCATCAAACACTGGAAAGCCTGCCGTGTGTGCACACCCTATGGATACACTCCTGATTAATTAAGATGTCTTCTGTGACCTCAGGGAGCTCCCATTTTAATAGGACCAAAAATGTAAGAAGTGCAGAGCAATAGCACATATGACAGTGGGTGCTGGGGACCTAAGGGCATAAAACTCCTGTGAGTGCTCACTGGCAGTCCAGGAGCTATAGCCAACCCACAGGCACTTTTATTTTATTTTTTTGCCACCTCTGATTTCATACAAAATTCTCAACATTTAGCTAGTCCTAAAATTTGGCCATACTAACCTCCCACATAGCCACAATCTGCTGGAGCTTTAGAAGGGCCTACGCTCTCCCCACCCCACACCCTAGTCCCACCCTGCCGGCTTCACACGCCTGGTCCCTGTCTCGTCACCTACCTGCTCCCTGGAGGCATGTGAAGCTTGCAGCCCCTGGACTGTAGGCCCCCGCCGCAGTAGGGACTACCTTACCTCTTCCTTGTGCTGTTATCTACATTGGGGGAGCCACACAGGGGGCTTAAAAAAGGGAAATGAGGACAAAAGGCAAACGACAAGCCTTACTTTCCAGCTGTAACCTCCAGTTTGATGGACTGACCCTGGTCTTTGGCTAATCAGACAAAGGATAAGGATGAAGGATGTTTGCAGGAGGAATTAATACATATCAGAATGTTCCTGGGCGCAATACAAGAGGCTGGCAGAGGGGTGCAGTGGGAGGAATATTAAGCTGCGAGTCAGAGGACCCAGTTCGAGCTCTGGTTCAGTAGTCCTCCAAGCCCCTGACCTTGGGCCAATCAGTTAAGCTTCCTGAGCCCTTTCCTCATCTGAGAAATGAGGCTATTACTGTCCCAGATATCTCTTCAGATTGTTGCGAAGAACAGACAAGACACGTGAAAGAACACTGAGAAGGAAAGATTGCAATCTAAGTGAAGGTAGTGGCATGTTAAAGGATTATATTAAAAAGCTGAATTAAAGCTAAAATTAGAACCCTGAGCTTCTCTTACTGATGTAGCCCTGCACCCTCCTCACCCCTCCCCTCCCTTCCCTCACTGGTCTTTTATGAATCAGTCATTAGGAGCTACATTTCCAATTTGGAGAATTTATGGGCACACCCTCCGACACTGCTCACGCTTGTGTTTGCCGTCTGTATATATCCCATCTGACCACATCCTGGTCGTAGTGCTAATAAAACCTGTAGCCATGGTTACAGTGAAATACCTGGGTTATTCAGCTCTCATTTTCACTCTTCAAAACTATTTGGTAAAAGACCTTGGAGCCGATTTTTGTGGGTGTCGTAAGGCACCTCGGGAAAGTTTTATTTTTGGAAAGTGTGAGCGAGGCTCTGAGGTCATCCTGGAGTTAGGAGCGGCTGCAGAGGGCAGTGCTTCTCTGTTCCACACATAAAGGGAAGGCTCTGTGGCCGACTCCAACAACCGATGTTTAAATCTTCAAACGTCATATCCTCTTGGAGGGAAAGAGTGTTTTTTGAAAAAGCAAGGAGACAACCAGGCACTTGTGTGATTCAGGGTCTCCCATGCAAGTGGCAATTAAAAAACAGATCTTAAATTTAAAGTTGCGTAATTCTCTTTAATATTAGAGAAGAGAACTTAGAGTTCTGAAAACTTTGCAGCAATAACCGAATGACTGACTTATTTATTTTTCTCAGTGGTGGTGGCGGGGAGAGGTTTATAGGCTGGAATAGTTGAAAACTAATGGAGTGGCGAGAATATACAATTATGAAACTCAAAAGTAATACAGATATGGTTTATTTTCCTTTCCATTTCTTCCCTTCATTTAATGTTAACAAAAGTTCAAGGCAATTAAAAGCCAAAAGCTACCTTATTGTAATATTAAGGCTTAAAATGTAAAGGCCAAATCATAGAGAGAGGGAGCAGACACATTCTCATTCCACTCCTAGCTCCCCCTGCTGAATGTACAGGGGAGAATATTGCAGATTCACCAGGCTTTGGGCCGCAAGCTCAGTCCTGGAGGGCAGGTTGTGCAGAAGGGTTGATGCTGCTGGAGGATGAACCTCCACTTCCCGGCTGCACAGGTTTAAAGCCACATCCTTAATATTGCGTGCAGAGTTTTTTTTTTGGTGAGGAAGATCAGCCCTGAGCTAACATCTTTTTGCTGAGGAAGATTGGCCCTGAGCTAACATCCGTGCCCATCCTCTTCTATTTTACATGTGGGACACCTGCCATGGCATGGCCTAATGAGCAGTGTGTAGGTCTGAACCCAGGATCCAAACCTGTGAACCCCGGGCCACCAAAGGGGAGCATGTGAACTTCACCACTATGCCACCGGGCCGGCCCCCAGATATTTTTTTTTACACTTATGAATGCAGTGAATGCAGAGGACATATATGAGTGCACTAAAATATTTATTGAGCACCCACTCAGGCAAGCAGCACCCACTTTTTTTTTTGCCTCAGCACCCTCTTTCTTCGATACAGACGACATTGGCTCAGTCTGGTCAAATGCAACTTTAGGTGCCTCGGTGCAAATAGATTGTTACCCCTAAGCTCCTGTTATAGAGAAATCCTAGAACTGCCACTGGCTTCACCCATCCCTGAGACCCTCAGTTTGCCAGCCCTCACCCCGAATCATCTCCCTCTCCACCTCTGGAATGCCCCTCCCCAAGGAGGCTGCAGGTATTACTGCACATATGCAATCTGGGAGTAAGGATGCAAGAAGCTGCTTAAGCTGGGGATTGCAGGGGGCTGGGGTGCCCCGTAGATACTAACGTGTACAGTGTACACACACACACACACACACCCCCTTCCCTTGGCCCCACCCCCTCACTCCTCTTCATCTACCACCTCGGCTCCATCCTGGCCTGGAGACCTCAAAGCTTTATGGAAGACTCTCTGGAAAGTACCTGGGGCCACTGGGAGGTGGAGGGATGGAGGGAGAAGCCAGAGAACTCAGACCCGGTCTCCCAGCTCTCCACATGGAGACTAGACTGCCTGCAGGCTCCGTACCAGCCTTTAGGCTTTATCTCCCATTGGCAGCCCAGAATACGTTTTTTTATCAGACCGACCCTCAAAGTATCAGGGTCTTGAAGACATAGGACGTTGGGTAGGAAAAGTTTGATAGAGCCAAACGGTCTGAATGTGTGGCCCTGCCTCTGCTGGTTAGAAGGCAGGGGAGGGTCCTAGAGATGGGGGTTGGCTTGGAGCAGCCAGAGAAGAGGTGGATGTCCTTGTAATGCTCTAATAGGGGTAGGCAGTTCTGCTCCTCCGTGGAAAGCCAGCTCTGGCTTTGGCTTTTATTTGGTTTTATTTGTTTATGCTCTTGTAGGTTTTCATATGAGCTGAATTCTTGGCTAAAAGATAGCCTGGGAACCAGTAGTGTAGGGGAAGCTCAGAGACTCTGGTATGAGAAGTGGGTTCAAATTCTCACCTGTGACTTCCTCAGCATATACTTGGGAAGGTCATTCGGTTGCTCTGGTCCTCAGTTTCTTCATCTCCAAAATGGGGGAAAATCTGGAAGAATACACAGGAAAGTGATAGCATGTGTTGCCTCTACGGAAGGACACTGGGGGCTGGGCTGGGAGACTGGCTGCTCTCAGTCCTGCGGTACAATTCTGAAGGTTTGATCATATGCACACACTTGTTAAAGTAAACAAACAACTGGAAGTGAATGCCTGCCTCACAGGGTCCTTGTGTCAAAGCAGACAATGCGTGTGAATGTGCTCCGAGGCTGTTAGGAACTGTACGAGTATTTAGTATCATAATTGGTGTTATTCCGGGCAGATGTAGGGACATGGTAAAAAACATCACTCCTCAATTCTGCCAGGTAGTCAAAGAGGGCTGAATTCTTGGGAAATTTGCTCCCCTGCCGGGAAGTCTTCTTGCCTCCAACCCAGAACGGATGGATGGAAACCCCCTCCCACCCCCACCCCTACCTGGTGGCTCTTTCACCTGGCTGTGTAGTGGTGCTGGGCAATCTGGATCCTCCACATGCCCAAGTGACCCCAGGTTTCCAAGGGCTAGCCGAGCACGTCCACCCTGCTGAGCAAGTTCTGACAAGCACATTCCATCCTTTGCCAGGAGGTGGTGGAGCAGTGCTGTGAGCAGAGGGCATTTGCGGCTGCCCTCTGATTGACCCCAGGTGGGGGTCGGGAGGTTTGTATAGAATGTGTGTGGGTCTCCCTTAGGTTGTTTCCCGGGTCACTATAATAAAAATAACGCTGCAAACACATTGTTCTTTATACATGAAGAGGCTAATTGTACTAATAGCAATTATTTGCATCAATAAAATATGCCGTTTGAGTTATTTTTCCTGTAGTTACATATGGATTTCATTTCGAGAAGTATTAGTTAAGTACCTACTATGCGATCAATATAGTGCTAAGGGGAAAGAAGACGTGGATGAACTGGTTCCTTTCCTAAGAGGGTTTCTGAATGAAACTTAGACACCATGAGTCCGGCCAGGTGAGAGGGCAAGTCCCTGAGTCCCCAAGCCTCAGGTTCCTCATCTGTAAGACGGGAAGATGATAATCACACTGACTTCATCACCACCCAGTGTTCTTGCGAAAGTCAAATAATAATATACATGAGAGTTCTTTACAAACTGAAAATGCTCTGCAAAATTTAATTTTCAAAAGCTATAATAGCAATTAAAGGCTAAAGTAAATATCAGAAAGTGCGAAAATGCTTGACCAGTAGAAAGGAGAGGGATCAACCTTGGATTCGGTTTTAAGGCGGAGACTGCGTGGAGGAGATGGAGGTTGTGCTGGTCCTGTGTTGCATGTTATAACCTGGAGGGTTGGGCATTCGAGGCGGGTCGAAGAAGAGAAGTTGGGGTGAGCTAGATAGGATGGGAAAGCAAGAGCAAAGGAACAGAGAGCAGCACACAGAGAGTTTGGGACTGCGATGGCAGTGAAGAAACCTTCTGGGCAAGAGTGAGGAATGAGGTGGTACAGGCAAAGTTGGTGACCTTACAGAGGGGTTGGAGGGCCTAACACAGGTTGGTGTAAGGGACCCCCGGGAGGCCCCGAAAGTTGGTGAGCAGAGGAGATAGAGCAGCATCAATGTTTCCAAGGCCACATTCTCTTACCTGATTCTCTCATAATTCAAAGTGTGCCTTGGCCAGAGCTCAGGATTATGCAGGATTAAGCCCCACCCCTGGGCTCAGTAATCACAATTATTACAATAAAAAAAAAAACCAAACCCTTTTATTAATAGCATGCTTTCTCCCTTAGACAAAATCTGATTATGAACTGAAACAAAATATCACCAAACCAATCAGAAGGAAACTGCTCTTTATCTCCAGATCCCTGGGGAATGGGGGCGGGAGGGAGATAAAGACTCTGACGCAATCACTGCTGCAGTCTTCCAGCTGCTGCACGACTGGCCTGGCGCTTGTTTATGAGAGGGAAAGACCTGTCAAAGACCCTGCACTTACAACTCCTCTTACTTTTTTAAAGGTTCTGCAAACATTTCTTCATTCAATCCACAGTAATGTGAGGAGGGGAGGGAGTTCTTGCCCTATTTCACAGATGAATAAATGACAGAGCAGAAATCTGTTCAAAATTTGTTTAAAGTTGCAAGGCTGGTTAGTGGCCCAGGGCACACTGGGTTCTAGTTTTCCGGTTTCCCAGCGAGATGCTCTCCTCAATACACTAATTCCTAAAAAGCAACAAGAGAGGAGTGAATAAAGGCATCTGGTCACTTTTCAGTTTACAAAGCCTTCTGTTTCTCAGACTACGTGAGATTTGGGGTCCCTCTCTTGCTTTGGGGCCTCACACAAGCTTCTTTATCTGGAACCCCCAACTATCCCCCAACTCTACCCCAACCACTACAGCCGAATCTCCTGGCCTCTATTTGCTTAAGTCTCAGCTGAAACATCGTTCCCCTTGGGAAACTCCTGTGACCTCATTAAGGTGAGAGCTCCTGCCCTGTGCTCCCACTGTCCCTACACCATCACCACAGTCCAGACCCTGCTTTAGGCTAATCGTTTATTTAATCATCTTTCTAGAGGGAATCTATTCCTGTCACAACATCCTCAACATCTGGGACATCTTTTGCCTTTGGAAAATATTTGCTGACTTAATGAATGAACATTTTTATAGATGAGGAAACTGAGACTCATTGAAATTAAATACCCAAGGTCTCATAGCTAATCAAGGATGATGTTGCAATTCTTCCTCCTATAAATATGCAGTGCTCGTTCCACTCTGCCACCCTGGTTTCTGGGTTCACACGCAGCATTGCAGTCAAATAGAAGAAGATATTCAGGGAAAAAAAAATCCACCAATTGAAACTTCAACTTTCTGGATTTGGTGAACACTTTCAGCCTGGGCTCAGTGTGCCCAGACGGCGGGTATTCTTGGGCATTCCAGAGCACAGGCACGCTCGGCAGGTGCCTTTTGGTGACTGGCTGCTTTTGAATGTCCAGTGAGGCTGTCAGCGGCAAGAACAGAGATGACAGCAGTAAGACCTGACTACAAAGATCGCTGGCCTCAAAAGGAGATCAGACTTGGGCTCACGGGGTGCCCTGTTGAATATTACAATTACATCACTTGAAAGTGAGACTGTCGCCATGTTGTTGGAAAGCCCTGGCTGGCTGTGTTCCTGACACATTTTGGTGTTCATGAATTGATATCATTTCCTTTGGTAATTTCTGGTTGCCAAGCCAATTGAGTAGAGAATGCGTGTGTAGCACGCAGTTACTCACTACTTCACTGTTATTATTGCAAAAGGCTCTGCCTGTTTTACCCCAGAGGAAGGAACTCTCTTTGTTGGCTTTTTTCTTCCTCGCCTGAGCCTGAGTTCTTGATACAATTGAGGCCGAGGAGGCCAAGAACTGCCATCTCCGCTCTCTGCAGAATAGTGGCAGACAATTCAATTCAGTGCACATTTGTTGAATACCTACTCTGTGCACAAGGAACTTTTCTCTTTTTTAAGGCTGTCCAGATTATGCTGCCTAACAAGTAGTAGAAACCTGCCACCTACTTGGGTAAGGGATTCCAAATTGAACTAAAAATACAGACTGTGAAGTCAAGGAATTTATTTCTTGTTGGGGAAATGGATGCACAGGAGAAGAACTATAAAGCATGAATAGATAAGGGTCTCAAGGGAAATGCAAACAAATAGTTATGGGAGCAGCAAGGAGGAAGCTGTTAATTCCATGAGGAATCTAGGCAAGGCTTCAAGGAGGGCATGATTTGAGTTGGCACCTGCAGGGAGAATGGGATGATTAAATGCAGGGAGGATGGGAGCGAAGGCATTCCAGGCTGCTCGGGAAAGCACAGCTGGCTCAGAGAAAGAATCCAATCAAGGTGGCCCAGGCACCGGCCCAGATCTCGAGCCTTCCAACGTCCCATTGTTACCACGGCAACACTCAAACAGCTCACTCCAGCCCAGCCCTCCCTCCGTGCTTTCCTAGCCAGCTGCTCTAATCCAGGGCATTCCAGGGGCCTGGCCCATGGGGAGGGCTCCGCAAGGTTGTGGCCTGAGGAGGAGGGCTGCTCCTGGGAAACTCTCTCTCCCTCCTCACTTTCTCACCTATTATGACTTGAATGTCCAGGGATAGGGCTGGGGGGTGGCTGATGACGTGCTGGGCCCAAGGACCTTCAGGGGACGTTTTTCATGTTTGACCATGAAGGGAGATTATTGTGTAAGAAAACTTGAGTGCATAGGGAATTTTCTGCCTCCTTCTCCCCTCACTCCAAACATACTTTATCCTTTTGTATTTTCTTAAATTTGGTCATAATCCTGATTTCAAATCTGGGGTCACCAAAGTCGGTTCTAGCTGGCACAAGTTCAGAGGGATCTCTCTCTCTCTCACACACACACACACGCACATGCACACACACACACACACGCACGTGCTCATGCACCCATGTAACAATACTGTTAACATTTGGCACAAGGTTGGTGGAAAGCAAATGAGATTTCTGTCCAAGAGGGACAAACCTAGATCACAGGGTGCAAACTGGAAGCCCACGAGGTAGATGTGACCAATGCCCAGATCTTGTTTGAGCCACAGCTTTCCAGTTTCCCAGCACATCCTCCTATATTCCCACACTGCCTGTGTCACTTCTGTAGGTGGACCAGCCTGGGTCAAAGGCCGCCCGCCACCCCCATCCACTAGCTGTCTGACCTTGGAAAGTCCCTTTACCTCTCTGTGCCTCAGTTTCCTCAACCATAAAAGAAGGATAAGAACAGACTCCACGTCGTTGGATTGTTGTGGAAATCAGATGAGTTAAATAATCTGTATAATGCGTTTTAAACAGTGCCTGGCACAGGGTTAGTGTTCAGGAGATGTTAGCTTTCTCTGTCAGGGCCCCCTAGGCATCTGAGCTCGCGATCCAATGGTAAGGAGCTCAAGGATGCAAAAGGAACCACAGCGATGACTCCCGTGTGTAGCATGTAAAGACGCCTTTTGTCATTTCAGGCAGAGCCAGCCAGGGATGCTCTGGCCTGTTAAACGTAGCAAAGATTGACCAGTGTGCAAGCCCCATCAGATGGGGGTGAGGGAAAGGAGGATTTAGTGGCCTGGGGGAGTTACACAGGAGTCACACAGAGATCATCATAGTTGAAAATTTCTGTCCCTCTCTCCTACCTCACCTCACCTGACGACGCATGAAAAGTTATGGTGCAGATGCTGTTCATGTCTGCTTCCCCACTGACTGTAAACTGTGTGAGAGCTCTTTCCTGTAGTTATCCCCTGTGCCTAGTTCTGGGTTGGCACACAGTAGATGCTCAATAAATGCCCGTCAATTGTTAGTGAACTGACTGACTGGTTATGGTCTTGAGGGATGGAAAAGAACCAGAATTAAGAGTGTCTGTGTGAGGGCTATATGTCTATATGCTACCTCCTCAGGGCTGGGGTGTCTACATTCATCACTGGCAGCCCGAGCCTTCACATCTATACAAGCTTTGCAGAGGCCTCTGCAGGGCCAGGTCACCGGGTGGTAGACCAGGGTAGGGCTACCGCAGGTCGAGGGGACCAGCACTGGGGACTGTGCAGAACAAGAAGGCCTTGCAATGGTTGAGCTTTTAAACTTGGGGATGGAGCCAAAAGCAGCCACTTATGGCTCAGGCAAGTTGGTCAGAGCCTGGAGAGCCAGCTGACCAGGATGAAGCAGATGTCAGGGATGTGGATAGTGGTGCCAGCCAGAGCCTGGGTGTTGGGGGAAGAGATGGTGGCACTAGGAGCAGAGATCCCAGGACAGACTCTAACCCCAGGGAAGAGGCTGTTTCTCACACCTCTGAGCCAGTTGGCAGGACTTGCAGTGAAGAGCTCGCAGGCTCCTGGGCATAGGCAGTAGGCCCCTGAAGGTGGAATCTGTGACCATTGTTTGTTTCTTAAATTCCCCACAGCCTCTAGCATAGGGTCAGACACTACGTTTAAAAAATGCATATGGGAAAAGTGCAACCAGAGCCACATCGGGGCAGCTCTGCCTTCTAAAGCAAGGCCGCCAGGCCTCCGAAGAGTTTCTACGATTCTCCTTTTGCAGAGAGGAGCGGAAGGTGAAGACTGAAGGGGATTGATGGCACCCAGATCTCACTGAAAATCCCTGGGAAAGAGGAGGCAGAATTACCAACCCCGGAGAGTCTAGACCCTCCCGTGAAGCTACCACTTCTCGAACCTGCCGGCTGAGGTGAATTGCCTCAGATACGGTATAGCTGTAAGCTAGGAGTCTTTGAAGCAATGATACAACCTTGAGATGAACTGCAGAAATTACGGTTTTGGAAAGGGGTTTGCCAGTTCATTTCATTTCTTCTTTAGGGTCCCAGGCCCCTCTACGGTCTCCTCACTTGCGCGTGGAAGATCTCTTCACAATCTCTTTGAACGACCTCCTGCCCCTCTCCTCACCCTTCATCCCCTCTTCTCTTCTCTTATGCGCATGAGGCCTGTTCAGACATAAAGGAACAAAAGACATTCTAGGCGTTTTCTCTTCTCCTTCCCCTGATCCCTGGGCCACATCTGTTTTGAGAAAGCCCATGAGCTGAAATATAGGTCCAGGTATTGGAGTCACGTAACAGCGTGACAGGGGCTGGAAGTTCCACCTGCAAAAGCGTGCGTGTTTATTAACCTGTGTTCAGTGAGAAGCTGCTACTTGCCCGATACTGGACACTGGGAACGCAAGGATGAAGTGGTGGTGCCAAAGGGCGACTGGGGGAGAGTCCAGTCTTACCATGGGTCACAAAGCTTTACATATCAAATAACACGCTTAGATTTCATCTCCTCTGGGAAGTCTATCACCCAGAGCTGGACTAAGTGCCCTTCCTCTGAGTCCCATGGGAGAGGTTGTGACGTCTCTTATAGTATTTATTACACTGTATTATAACTGCCTCTTTATCTTTCTGTCTGCCAAAACAGACTGTAAGCTCCTGAGAAATAGTACGGCTTCTTATTCATCACTGGTGGCAGTTGCAGAGTTTCTTTGTAGGAGAGGCTTAGGGGTAACACTCTGGAGCCAGGGGAAGAGGACTGAGCTCTGGGCGAGACCTCAGTTTCCTCCTTTGTAAAACAGGGATGACACTGAGCTGTCATGATGGTTAAATGAGAGGCAGGAGGTGCAGTGCTTAGCACGATGCCCGACACACACACAGCGCTCCACAAACGCTGCTGCGTTATCTGCTGCTTCCTACTCTCTTACACCAAGGAGTTACAGTTTACCCATTTTTTAAGATTTCTTAAGCATCCAAATAACTCTCCACCTCTAGGATAACAAGGGGCAGGATTTAATATCTCTCATTAAAGCATAAGATCACAGACCACAAATAAGAGACCAGGCATGGAAAAGTATGCCACTTAATACGCATATTAGCCTCAAGGAAGGAGAGTGAATTTATAAGTATGCTGATAAAAACGTGGGGGAAGGGACAACAGTTTGGTGGTTCCTCAAAAAGTTAAACATAGACTTTCTTTATGATCTAGCAATTCCACTCCTAGTTATATACCCAAAACAATTGAAAATAGGTAACTCAAATATATCCTTGTACATGCATGTTCACAAAGCTAAAAGATGGAAACAACCCAAATGTCTATCAACAGATGAATAGATAAACCAATTGTGGTATATACGCACAGTGGAATATTATTCATCCATGAAAAAGCACAAAGCATCATTACATGCAAAACTATGGATGAACCTTGAAAACATTAAGCTAAGTGAAAGAAGCCAGACACAAAAGGTCACATATTGTATGATTGCATTTATGTGAAATATCTAGAATAGATAAATCTATAGAGACAGAATGCAGATTGGTGGTGGCTAGGGGCTGGGAAGAGGGAGCAATATGGAGTAACTGCTTAATGGGTATGGGGGTTTATTTTGGAGTGATGAAAATGTTTTGGAACTAGATAGAGGTGGTGGTTGCATAATATTGTGAATATACTAAATGCCACTGAATTTTTCACTTTAAAATGGTTAATTTTACATAATGTGAATTTCACCTCCATAAGAAAAAATATGGGAGAAGATAATGTAAAATTTCTTGAAAGCTAATAGATGGTAAATGGAAAAGAATGGTATAGTTCCCATTATTAATTGTTTAAGAAGTATAAAATGTCACAGTTTTTTTTTAGTGGGTATTTATTCATTCACTCCAATACCAAATGTTGAACGACCACATACATCAGTGACTTAAGTATTCCTTATTGAAGGAATAATATTTTTTAAACCACTGAAAACTTATTCCTGGAAAATGTCAGTCAGGAGCATCAGACCTTCTTCCCCATGTGGCACATGCTCTGTGACTGTGTCCTGTCCCCTTGTCCCAGACGGGGTGGGGGAAATACAGTGCTTCTGTCTGGAAATGAGATAGTCTTTCCATGGCTAGCTGTGGAAATCCGTGCCATCCCATCCATTGAAAACACAGTGAAAATCAGCTCTTTCCTCAGAGGGGTCAATAACATCCTCATGCAAAACTATGAAGAGCACAGTAGTTAGAAATCAGCAAGTATCCTAAGGCACCCGGCACATCACTGCCTTTTTCTGAACCTGAGAAGGCTGTGGGCCAAATATCCTGCAGGGCAGGATCTGAGTTTCTAATTTGGAAACCAAGAGAGCTCTGAGCAGGTCATGTCTGGGTGGTGTCGTGTGCAAATGTGCTCCTCTCTCCCAGTGGAGGTTTCATCAGGGGATGGTGTGGGTCACCCACATAATGAGCCTGGAGATTTTAATCTAGGCCGCTGCCATGCTGCGCTGGCAATTGCTACTTAGCAGATTGTGGGCCTTGGGTGGGAGGGAATGTTTCAGGTGGGGAGTGGAAGGTAGAGAGAGATAAGGGAGGGTGGAAGCCATCAGTCATTTACAAGAAAGGGGCTGGAGAGATGGGGTAAGTCTGCGGGGCTGGCCTTCAGCGCAGTGTGTTCTCTTTTAGCTTCGCCACTTCTGCCTAGCATGACGTTGAATGAACAACTGTGATGTGCTCATAAAGCAGCCTGGTGGGAGGGAGGCAGCAATGGCTGTCATTTTTATGTGCCTCAAATTCTTAGCACCACTATTCCACAAATGGCTATTGAGAGCCTAGCATGCACACTAAAACTTTGTGGGAGCCAAGAAAGGTTGGATGAACATTTGTTTACTCCTGATCCCTAACTGTGGGGAAGGTCACTTTGGCCCAGTGTTAGTTTCTGGGTGATTTCAGGCCAGTGTGCATGAGTGGCTCTCTGGAGCCTCCAGGCTACAGCCAGGGATTTTTACAGCAGAGGGGCTTTTGAAAGCTGGCACTTTGTCCCATTGGCAGAGCTGCATAAGAATCTAAGATTAGAAGCCACGAGCAGAAGGACACAGACTCAGTATCTTACTGGGGCTGGGGTGGAAAAAGCCAGACTCACATTGCAGCATTCTCTTCTCTTTAAGGTGGCCACGGTCACAAGTCATTTAGGTTAAGACACAGCACGTCCACTGTGTGCCATTCTGTTCCCATAATGCTAAAGCTAATGGAACTTTCTAGTTTCCACTAATGCTTTCTCTGCCCTCAACCCCCACCCTACAGCCATCTCTAAACCTGTGGACTCCCAACTTTTCCTTCTCAGGACAATCTGAAGACTAAAAGCACTAGAACATGCAACTATCCTCATTGCTATTATATATTTTCCCTCTCATCTGCCAATTTTCTTTTACGACTTGCCTGGAAAACTAAAAGAAATTGCTGATGGGCTTTCCTTAAGTCTATCTGGCTTGAAGTTAGGGTTGTATTTGAGGAGAATAAAAGTCAACTGAAAAACATCCTAACAGGAAGAAATTACGGACAGTTAAGAGCAACGACAAGTCTGCAATGGCTTACAAACACAATCTTCAATTTGGACCAAGAAATATAGCAATGATTAGGTTTTCTCTCATTTCTTAGCAACAAACTCCATGGAACAGCTTGCTCACATCGTGGGAGCAAGTCTCTTCCCAGAGGCTGGGATCCAGTTTGGACACTGCCACGGCCCCTTGGGAGTTGCCCTGAGAGGAATCTTGGTTTGTGTGAAGTTCATTTTGGAAGTCAACTACCCTTGCCCAGTCTCTGCTAAAGGTCCACTCACATCCCCACTCACGTTCAGATGGCTCAGGCAGACATGGGAGAAAAGTCAGAAACCTGAGCTGGTCGTGCGGCCCTGGGGACCGCCCTTCAAAGAGTTTGCTGTAGATCTTCCTTCTGCTGCTTGGAGAGGGAAAAAGTCTATCTGCTGCTGTTTTATCTCTTACTGTGCCTGTGATGAGCCTCATGAGGTCCTATGATTTGCTTGGAGCCTTTCTCAGTGAATGGTAAGTTGTGTATCAATATTTTATGTGTGATGCTGGCCCATCCACTGGTTTCAAAACAGTCTTCATGATAAGTTTCACGAAACACTAAAAGGGTTTTAGTTCATTAAGGCACCCAAAGCTGTTTCCCTTCTTGAAGGGTCTTTGGGAATTCTTGAGAAAAGTTTAAGGATTGAAGTTGAGGAAACAGAAGGGATGGGTGTGGGATGGAGACTGTCTGGAAGGATAAGATCTGCCGGCATATCTTGAAGATCTGCTCGTGGTTTCCCCAGGTGGCCACTCGGGGAGGATTCAGCCTTCAAGGCAGTCTTTTCACTTGACCTCTCTGCCGGCATTTGAGTGCCTGTGTGTGTTCCTGTGAGTGAGGTAGAGAAGGGCCAGGTGATAGAAGCCCCCAAGAGTGTCCACTATTCCTGAAAGGAGAAAGAGAGAGCTTGGATTCTGGCCCCTCCGTTAATCAGCTGTTGACCTGGGCACACACTTCACCTCCCTGAACCTTAGTTAGCTCGTCTGTGAAGTGAGGGGGTGGTGCTGGCTCATCTCTAAAGTGTTTTTTCATTTGAAGTCTTTGAGTCTCTGGTTACTTCCTTTTCTTCATCAACAGCCAGCCCCTATCAGAAGTCTGTTTACTTGAAAGTTTTGATGCTGGCATAAAATTCCAGCTGCACTGGGTTGGAACACATCAGGCTTCCCTTGTTGGGACAGAGGAAAAGCACAGAAATAGCCAAGCCATCAGCTGATGCTCAGATTCAGGGCCACTGCTGGTTTAAGCAGCACTCGGTGAAGATTAGAAAAAAGCATCCCCTCTGGGTGGACTTGGCTGTAAGTGGGGTGGGTCTGTGGTCTAGCAAGTGGGATACTGGCTGCTTTCAGCCCCATGAGCTCCCTGGAGCCCTGTACAGTGCACAGCCTGAATCAGCATTAGTGGAGGATTCACTACATTGGGCTCTGACCACGTTAGGTGAGGAGAAAAGAGAAGGGGCCAGAACAGATGCATGCCATTGATGTGATGGAAGGAGACTTTGATAATTACTGCCTTAAAATAGTTCATACAGTTAAAAAGCTGCAAGTCTGGGCCTAAGATGCTGTCCAGATCCTATGCCTACAAAGCCCATCTGATTTGGTAGCAAAAGAAGCAAGATTATAATGATAATAGAAACCCTTACATTTTTATAGAAACTTACAATTTATGTAGCACATTAAATGCACTTTCTTTTTCAATTTGATTCTGATTCTAACCATTGCCCTGGTGAGTAATAATTATCCCCACTTTAAATATAAGGGAAATGAAGATTAGAGATTCAAAGACTTGTTCAAAGGCAGCTGATAAGTGGTCAGGGCAAGGATTGAACCCATGTCTGTCCAGTTCCAAGTCAAAGGGTTTTTTCTTCCAGGTCACATAAGATCCTGATCTGGGCATTGGCAGCCAGACCTAAAGAACTACTCTATAGGAGTTTAGAATTAGTCTGAGAAAGTCATCCTTGTTTTAATGAAGGTAGGACTCTCCCACACAGGTGCAATAACCAGACTTGGGGTATGAGTTCTGGAGAGGCCTTGGCAGATCTTACAATTGAACTAAAGTATTCCTTTCTCACATGGGGGGTAGGTTCCTGGGGATTTGCTTGTTTGGTTAAATGCATCTGTACTCTGTTCCATTAACTAAGGATTCTCTCCAACATTTTAGGTATCACCCTGCAAGGCATCCTGAGAAAGCCTTGGGAGTCCAGAGAGAGTCATCTGGAAGTCACCATACGATATGAAAATAATATCTGTCAGCCAATACTGACAAATCCAAGACTCTTCAGCATCAGTGTAGTCTCACTGATGGTGTTATCACAGGCCTCTTTAGCTGCCTTCAACACTGCTTTTACGTACAACATCTGGGATAGTTAAATTGGAGCAGCCTCCACCTCTCCCTGAGCTCCAGACTTGAACACCCATTGACTACCATACATCTCCACTTGGACATCTCCTGGGCACATCCAACCTAATCGTGTCTAAAGTGCTCATTGCCTTCTTCTCCCACAATCTGCTTCCCAAGCCCACTCCTCCCATAGTTCATGAGATTTCCATTAAAGGCATCAAAATGCATCCCCCATCCCCAGCTCAACACCTTACAATCATCCTCTGTTCCACTCATTCCTCCCTCACTACATGCACTTGGTCATCAGGTACTTTTGATTCTACTTCCTAAACACCGTTGAACTCCATTCTTTTTCCTCAGTTTCCACTGCCTTTATCTTAGTCGAGGTCCTCCTTATCTCTGCTTCCCATCTGCCAAAACTCCATCTGGCCATTAGTTCTCTCTCCAAACATAAATCTGACCATACCCTTCCTCTGCTTAAAACCCAGAACCGACTTCCCACTGCCACAGGAGAGAGCCCACCACTCTTAGTAGTAGCGTAATCCCCAATACCCACAGTTCCCGCAACCTGCCACTGATTTTGCCTATACTCTTTCCTCTGCCTGAAATACCCTTTAGGAACTCGTAATCATTTTCAACACCCTGTTCATCCATCACTTCCGCAGTGCTGACTTCCCCGTAATTCCTGGGGGACTCTATCACTCCCTCCTTTGGATTGTTTCAGTGCCCCATAGCTTGTGCTATTATGATGTGTTGGGCAGTCACGTGTCACTTCACTATGGGGTTAGTTCTGAGAAATGCGTCGTCAGGCGATTTTATTGTTGTGCTAACACCACGGAGTGTCCTTACACAAACCTAGATGGTATAACCTACTCCACACCTAGGCCGTATGGTACTGATCTCATGGGACCCACTTGTACAGGTCCGTCAATGTCCGAAACATTGTTATGTGGCGCATGACTGCATTCTAAACTATAGTTTGTTTCTGTCTCAAAATCTTTACCAGATTGTGGGTCTTCAAAAGCAGAAACTGTCTCATTATCTTTTGACTCCCGGATCCTGGCACACTGCCTGGTACACAGTAGGTATGGTAAATGTTGAATGAATGGATCAGATGGATGCACTGCCCTCTTTGATGAAATCAGTAATGTAGCTTGTTGAGCGTTCATTATTCTCTTGGGTTTAGTTTTCAGGGAGAAGGGCAGAAGTCATCCTTTCTTTATTCCACAGGCTAAATATTGACAAAGGATGGAGGTTGGAGAAACATTTGTTTTGCAATGCATTTCTTTCCTAAAATTGTCTCTGGCGTGGGGATGGGGAGCTGGAATTTCAGAGGAAATGAAGGACCTGATCAGATTTTCCAGTGCGGCTGCCTCCCTAGCCCAGCACTGGGCAAAGGGAAAGTATATCAGACTAGGAGGTTGATGGTACTCTTTAGGTGGAACTTGCAAACCATTTGTAAAAGGGTTAGGAACAAGACACATCAATGCTCCTTTTTTTTTTTATTTTGGTGAGGAAGATTGGCCCTGAGCTAACATCTGCTGCCAATTTTCCTCCTTTTTTTGCTGAGGAAGATTAGCCTTGAGCTAACATCCGTGCCCATCTTCCTCCACTTTATATGTGGGATGCCTGCCACAGCATGGCTTGACGAGTGGTGTGTAGGTCCACGCCTGGGATCCGAACCTGCGGACCCTAGGCTGCTGAAGCAGAGCCTGCGAACTTAACCGCTATGCCACCGGGCCGGTCCCATCAATGCTACTTTTAAGTTCCGCTCCTTATAACTTAAGGCTCTCGCATTATCTAACAGGACTTCAAAATGAGGGTTCCTTAAAATCAGCTTCAGGGAGCTGAGTGAAGGAACCGCAACAGCTTTGGAATGAAGGTGCTTCTGAGATGCTCAAGTACCCTTTCCCTCCTCTTCCTCATTCGACAGAATCCTGGAGCAGTCCTTCAAGGTAGCTGGCATGCTGGCTGCCAGTGTCCTCTGTGAAATGACGGCCGTACTTGTCTGCTTCGGTTTCCCTTTCGGTTAGGCAGGACTTTTGTTCCCATCAGCTAACGTCTATAGTTTATTTAACTCTATCATTACACCATGTATTTTGTGAAGGTCTTCAAAATACTAGGGAAACAAGTCTAATTGTGTCCTCCACTCTACCTTCACGGGTGGGGTGGGGAGCTGGAAGGGGGACCATTCAGAGAGTCAAAGATGTTTGGAGGCAATCTGTGTCACATCAAATCCCCTAGAGGCTCAGGGAACAGCAGACAGGTCCCCATTCCACCCCTGGCTCCAGGCCATATTTTCGATTTGGCCAGTTTCTTAGCCCCACTGAAAATCTGGCTTCACCCACCTAGAATAATTTAGAAACAGCTAAACCCAGGATACTTGTTGGAGAGTCTCAGGCCTTAACTTTTTCAGTAGCAAGCAGAACCTTCCTTCATCTGTCCTTTTCAAATCGCTCCTACCGGCAGCCGTTGTCAACTGGAGTCAGAGAACTCCACCCCAAACCCCTAGGAACCCATGCGGACTCAGCCCAGAAGCAGATGCAAGGCTGCTGAGGATCCTCGCGAAGAAGGAAAACAAACTAAAAGTGAAGCTGTGAAGGGGTAGGGGTCTATTTAGAAATAATCCTTAAATCTTCCTTATCTCTGGGGCTGGTCTCATCTTTCTAAAGAAAGAAGTGAGTAGGAAGTTCCCTTCCAAACAGAGGGCAGCTTAAACTGTATCTAAAAAAACCCACAAGAACCACAAGTCTTGAGACTCACCTTTCAGTCCACGGGCGGGCTTCCTGCAGGCGCGGAAGCCAGGGATCCACCGGGGCTGCCCGTCTGACAGCGATCGGGGACCAGGGGCAAGGTCCAGGTTTCCTTCCCGAAGACCCTGCGCGCCCCACGCGGAGCTAGGTCCGGAGGGGAGCGGTCAGCGGGGGCCGCCCCGCGCCGCACGTACCTGCCGCTCGTCGGGAGAAGGGCGCCCTCTGTGTTCCCTGCCCTCTGGTTGGCCCACGCCTCGCATTTTTGAGGTTTCACTCCGACTCCGTCCTGCCCTGATGTCAGAGACTCGACTTCCTGAATCGGACTCGCTCTCTCTCCTGCGCCCCGGGCTCGGCCCAGGCTTTGCACGCGGGACCCACAGATCACGGGTGCCCCTGGAGTCGGGCGCACACGCCCCAGACGCGCCCTCCCTCCCGGTCTTCCCGCCAGTTATCCCCTCCCCGCCCCGCCGTTACGTGTTGGTGCCCCTCCGTCCCGGGACACGCCTCCTGCAGGACAGCCGCGCTGCTCGCCTGCGGAGCCGGTCCCCGGCCGTTTCACAAATGCAGAAAAGTTCCCAGGGACTTGAGACATACTTCGGGGGAAATTCGGCTTAAGTGAAAACAGCCCAGTGCTGCCTAACGGAGCAGCCTTCTTGGAGAGGGGGTGGGAGGCGTTGGAGAGGGAGGCCATAGGGCAGACCGGGTGAAGGCTCCAACGCCTTATCTGACGACAAAAATGACCGGCTCCTCTAGCAACACCTCCGAAAAGTCTTTGTGCCACTCACTGAAGGCGTTGAGGAAAAGTATGCCCCATCGGGAGCCGTCAGAAGCAGAGACGGAGGGGGAGACTGCCTTCAAAAACTTCTCAGAGGTTCTTCCCCTCTCAGCCTCAGTTGCCCTCAGTCCACTTGTTATTCAGATCTCCATGGGTCGGGTCTCCAGACCCTGGAACGCTAGAAAATGAAAGGCCTGCGCCAAAGTTGGCTGCAGGACTCCAGACACAGAGCTTCTGATGCCCCAGGGCAGGGAGCTTGTTCAATGTCTCCAAGGTTTCTGTGGGTGGGAGGGGGGCAATGCAGGGACCTGGCCCTGGAGGGGCCACCTCAGAGTCGTCTTGGGAAGTCCTTCCGTGACATGGACCTGAGATGCTGCCCTCTTGATTGTATTTACCAGGTACTTAGGTGCCCAGGTACCCAGGAACCAGGTGCCAGGTGCTGAGCCAGGTCCTGCCCTCCCCCTACCGTGTTTGAGTGCTGGTGTCCTTTGGCCTCTGCGTATGGACATTAAAATGACTGGTGCAGCCAACTGTTTTCACTGAGGCACGAGAGATCCCTTTCTGTTAGTGCGGGAGAAACCAAATGGATCTGAGCTGAAAGGCCAAAGAGAACACCCAGACCTCCAGTCAGAAATGCCAAAGATGATTTAGGAAAGAGAAAAAAACCAGTTTTCTTCCAAAGGAAGGAGATTAGATGAGACCCTCTTCCCAGAAATCCAGGTGGAGTGAACTCAGTCTGGATTTGAACAAGAAAAAGGGGGAAGGTGTGTCCCAGAAGCAGGTGGGCTAGCAAGTAGTTGGGTAGGGGCAATAGAGATTGGAAGATTGGGCTTGAAAGACTGCTTGGAAGTGTCCAGAATGTGTTACCAAGCTGGGAAAAGCTCAATCTGTAATAACACTTTGAACCTATGATTGTTCACCTATGTAGAGTTGGTTCCTCTAACACTCCTGGAGCTTAAAGCCGGAGTATAGAGTCTAAGAGAGCATTGAGGAACACAGGCGTGAGGGGCTGGCAGTGAGGCCTTGAATGCTGGCCTAAGGATTTGGGATATTTGGAATATTTGCTTCCATGTCAAGGAAGGATACTAGACACTGTGTCAGGAGCTTTACACATAACATATCATTCAGTCTTTCACATTTATGAGATGTAGTATTAGCCTTGTTTTACAGATGAAGAAACTGAGGTTCAGAGAAGTTAAGTAACTTCCTCAAAGTCACATAACTAATAAATGCTGGAGCCCAGATTTGAGTCCAAGTGTTTCCAACTCCCCAGTCCATCCTTTTAGCACTATATCATCAAGTAGAGAAAGAAATTGCCTTCTGTGGAGGAATTGCACGCTTGAACAGGGGTACTGTTCAGGCCTGGAATGAGGCCTATTGAGGGAAGGCTACAGAAAATACTTTCCTGGAAATTGAGAGCAACATTACAGATTGGCTGTGGCTAAGTGACAATTATTTAGGTTTGCTTTTAAGAGAAAACAGGAAGAAGCTAAATGAGAGAAACTGAGGCAATTGACTTGAGATCAGGGCTTCATGGACATGGCTATCAACAGTAGAAAGAAAATCAGAGGCCTACCCGTAAGGTGATATCTCTATGATGTCTAAGTTGGTAACTGACGAAAGCCAACAGCTTCTGTGGCAGAGACATCAGTGACTCATAGGTGAGCAAGATGGCAGATTTGCTCACACTGTATTGCCAAGGCTGCAAAGTCTACTGAGGGACTGATACTACTAGGAAGATGGCAGAAGTAAAGGAGAGGGCATCCAGCCAGGATGTTCTCACTCTGGGTGGATGATGCATCTCTTACGAAAAAGCAGGTTGGAGCACCACCTACCATTTTATTCTCTTGGCATGAAATCCCAACTCTGATGAACTCATGAATGGCCCCAGGCAACCACAGTGCTGTTACATTTTGCTTAATCCTCATTATTTTTCATGTTTTCAGTAAAGACATTTGAAGGTGGTCAAGAGGTTAATGGGCTCTAAAAGGAGTGAAACGGAGTATTAACATCTAATTAAAAAAAAAAAAGCAGATTTGGGAACTGAGACTGGAAATATGAGTGACTACCCCTTCCTAACTTCAGCTGCTGCTGAGCTCCAGTTTCACATCAGTATGTTGGGCACAAAAGAGGTTGCTTCCCTCTCAGAGTGCTGTGACAATCGATGGGGTATTTATTATAGAACCGTGGCCTGCTATGAAGGCGAGGCCTGACTACCCTGGCTTTTCCCTCTGGGCAGTGCCCTGTTTCAGACAGGTTGACTTGCACTACTGGCCAGCATCAATCCTTGTGCTGCCTGCAGACACTTTCCCATCAGTTTGCAAACTCCCTGAGTCTAGAAGAAGTTCAAATACAGCCTGTTTACACCCAGGACAGCGCTTCTCCAAAATGGGCATATTCTTCATGTATGGGAAATGTTAAATTGAGAACATTATCTTACTCTCACCTAAAGCTATGGTTCATTCTTGCCTGCAGCACCTGGGTGAGAGTCTAGAAGCATAAACGGGGCCACAGAAAGTCCCTTGTAGGCGGCCTGGGTGCTCTGAGAAACCAACAAGAAGTCAGTGGGGCTGCTGACAAGGCACAGGCTGTGAGGAGGAAATGATCAGCCTGTGTGGTGTGGATAAGATGAGCACAGACTTGTTCATCAGATCCTAAAAGACAGCAGAACCTTGGAACCACGAAGGAGGCAAGTTCAGAACAAGTCAGTGGAAATACTACACCACGCGGCAGGTAAGGAATTTATGGAATGGATTATCTCCCAGAGGTGGCACAAGCTGGCAACAGAAATGGATTCCAGAAGGGTTTGGACAGATGTGTGAATGGCAGAGCCATAAAGGAGAGCTGTAGAAAGCTGAGATATACTCCATGTTGTCGGGAGTTCAGGCCCTTATGCTGTGCCTGTGTGGGGGTCTTTGTGGACGAGAGTCACGGCCTCCACAGAGCTTGGATTTGAGCCAGTGGGCATCACCAACACCACCTTCGTAATTCTGTAGACCCTGTGGCCTTCCTCTCATGAAGGTAGAAAAACCTTGTACTTTTTACCTTAGCCAAGTATTTTCTGCAGATACTGTCTTTGCTTTTTAGTCTCACGCATGTTCTGTTTTAGCAGGTTACCCAAAAAACAGTGAGTTTTCCAGCTTTAATTATAGCCATTCTAAGAAATTATTTCCTCTGCCCCCACCCCTCCCACCCCTTACAACCCTTTTAAAATGCATTGCTTTTTCATTTTGGCTTCAGACTTCTAAACAGATTCTGAGAGCCTGTTTTCATACCAATTATTATATTTATCTCTTGCAATTAGATTTCTGTTGAGACTTTCCCTCCTAAACTGTCTAATTCTGGCACAAATTACTCTAATTATGAAAGCTCCTCTGAAAAGAGCAGTGACAATATACTTTTTTGAGGAGCTCCTTTTTTTGGCTGAGGAAGATTCACCCTGAGCTAACATCTGTGCCAGTCTTCCTCTATTTTGTATGTGGGTCGCTGCCACAGCATGGCTGCTGACAAGTGGTGTAGGTCCACGCCCAGGAACTGAACCCAGGCTGCCAAAGCCGAGTGCGCTGAACTTAACCCCTAGGCCACAGGCTGGCCCCAAGGAACTTTTTTTTTTTTATTGATGTTTTAATAGTTTTTAACATTGTGAAATTTTGGGTTGTACATTTTTGTTTGTCCATCACCATATATATGTTTCCCTTCACCCCTTGTGCCCACCCCCCACCCCCATTGCCCCTGGTAACCACAACACAGTTTTCTCTGTCCATGTGTTGGTTTATATTCCACATATGAGTGAGATCATACAGTGTTTGTCTTTCTCTTTCTGGCGTACTTCACTTAACATAATACCCTCCAAGCCCATCCATGTTGTTGCAAATGGGAGGATTTTGTCTTTTTTTATGGCTCAGTAGTATTCCGTTGTATATATATACCACGTTTTCTTGATCCAATCGTCAGTCGAGGGACACTTAGGTTGCTTCCACTTCTTGGCTATGGTGAATAATGCTGCAATGAACATAGGGGTGCATAAGCCTCTTTGGATTGTTGATTTCAGGTTCGTTGGATAGATTCCCAGTAGTGGGATGGCTGGATCATAGGGCATCTCTATTTTTAATTCTTTGAGGAATCTCCATACCGTTTTCCACAGAGGCTGCACCAGTTTGCATTCCCACCAGCTGTGTATGAGGGTTCCTGTTTCTCCACGTCCTCTCCAACGTTTGTTGTTTTTTGTCTTGGTGATTATAGCCATTCTAATGGGTGTGAGGTGATATCTTAGTGTTGTTTTGATTTGCATTTCCCTGGTGATTAATGATGTTGAACATCTTTTCATGTGCCTATTGACCATCTGTATATCTTCTTTGGGGAAGTGTCTGTTCATTTCCTCTGCCCATTTTTTGATCGGGTTGTTTGTTTTTTTGTTGTTCAGTTGTGTGAGTTCTTTATATATTATGGAGATCAACCCCTTGTCAGATGTATGTTTTGCAAATATTCTCTCCCAGCTGGTGGGTTGCCTGTTCATCTTGATTCTGGTTTCGTTTGTCATGTAGAAGCTCTTTAATCTGATAAAGTCCCACTTGTTTATGTTTTCTTTAGTTTCCCTAGTCTGGGTAGGCATGTCATCCGAAAAATTCCTTTATGACCAACGTCAAATAGTGTGTTGCTTATATTTTCTTCTATGAGTTTTATAGTTTCAGGTCTCACCTTCAGGTCTTTGATCCATTTTGAGTTAATTTTTGTGAATGGCGATAGCAGATGGTCCACTTTCATTCTTTTGCATGTGGCTGTCCAGTTTTCCCAACACCATTTATTGAAGAGACTTTCCTTTCTCCGTTGTATGTTCTTAGCTCCTTTGTCGAAAATTAGCTGTCCGTATATGTGTGGTTTTATTTCTGGGCTTTGAATTCTGTTCCATTGATCTGTGTGTCTGTTTTTGTACCAGTACCATGCTGTTTTGTTTACTATTGCTTTGTAGTAAAAAATATGGAACACTTCACGAATTTGCGTGTCATCCTTGTGCAGGGGCCATGCTAATCTTCTCTGTATTGTTCCAATTTTAGTATATGTGCTGCCGAAGCGAGCACCCCAAGGAACTCTTTTTAATGCAACATCCAAAATGTCTTCTATGCTGCATCCAGGATGCCAGGAAAAATGTTACATTTATGGACTGTGGCTCCCAATCATGGCCTTGGTGGAAGTTTAGGAAACTCTTGGATGTCTCCTCTAGTAATCCACATGTTTGCCTACACATCCATGTCCCCCCTCCATGTGCTTCGTGTTTTCTTTAGTGCTCCTGTAGGTTCTAGAGATAGTACACCTCACCCTACACCTTCCAGTAGTGGGGCTGGTGGTCCATTGTTTATACCTACGGGTTACGAAAGGCTCAGTTTTCATTTTCTGTTTCTGGCCACAGGTCCCAGAGTTGTGTCTTGAAAGCTTTTCCTACAGCTGGAAGTTGTAAACTGGCCAGCACTACTGTTCAGGCCCCTTTGTTGGGATTCAGCACTGGCTTTGTTTAAATGTAAACAGTGGGCCTCCGGATTCCATTTTCCTGGCAGGGGTCTCAGGGCAGGAGGAGAGCCCCACAGAGTTCTCATTTTGCCTGTCTTTGTGGTTCCCGTTGTCTTCTGCTCTTCCCTTGGGGATGGGTTTACTTTTCGATTTATTGAGTGAGTCCATGGTGTGGGTTTCACATAGCATTTACATGGACTAGGTAAAACATTTCTTGTCACTTTGTCAGAGAGATGCCTGGGAAGCCCCAGCTTGCCCTGCCCAGCACATTCATTCTGCCAGGAGTTTTTGTGAAGCCTGAAATGGTTTATTCGTCTTGCCCAGAGGGCCCACACAATGACGATGCCTTTGAAATCTGCTTCCTTAACTAGTTCAGTGACTCAGAACATCAGTGTTGCCACAATCAAACTTCCTCTCTCTAGATTGGCTCTTTCATAACAGGTAAAAGGAAGGGCTGACGTAAAGATAAAATAATGGGGTAGCCTTCATTTACCTAGTTGCAGAAATACACTTACCCCCTCTCTCTGTTTTAACTACCGTTGACTTCTTTCTTTCTTGTTTTGGGCACTGTGCTAAGCAGCTTATGCACATTGCCTTTACATTTCTAACAACACTACGAGACACTATCATATCAATCTAATAGATGAGGAGACCGAGATTTGGAAAATTTAAAAATTTGTCAAAGATCAGGTAGATGGCAGACAGAGATTCCAACCAATAGTTAGAAACACATTTATTCAGCACATATGTGTTCTTAGTACTATGCAAAACATGAGATATACAAAAATGGATGAGACTCTAGTCTGTAGAGCTTATCCTAGCGTCAGGTTTCAACCCAGAACTTTCTGCATTTGGAGCTTCACTGCTACCCACCTTAGTCAACTGAATAGGTTTGGAAAGCAGCATCTGTATCTGTGGGGCACAATCTAATTAACTCATTCTGGGATGATAGCAACAATGATAATATCTGGAGCTTGCACATCATTTTCAGTTTACAAAGACTTTTCCCATATATTATTTAATTTAACCCAGCCTTTATTAGGAAGGCAGTATAGATGAGAAGGGCTTCAAGAGGCTTGTTGTCCACAGTAGTTGCATAATTGGACTAGAACCAAGGTGTTCTGGCTCCTAGACCAGTGGGATCTACGTTGTTGTATGCAGGATGAATGATGCATCCCAGGAACGTCTCTTGGTGGTGTAGACCTATTGGTCATCTGAAAGTTTCTAGAAGCAAAGCCTGAACTGATAAACTCAAGCAGAATCTGGATATCAGCCTTGGAGGGAATTCCTGCACTTAGAGAAACATGGGCTATGAAAGCACTTCTCAAACTTTTCCACCAGAGTATCTCTAAAGGGTAGGAAATCGTTGCTGTAGGAAGACATTATTTAATATCTTGTGGCTTCGTATACACTTGGCATACTTTTCCATATACCTCCAGGGATGTGGGCACCCCAGCTTGAGAAGCATGGGATCAAATGACACGAAACTTATTAGAGCTGTGCTCTAACCAGCTGAGCTAATACATACAACCCAATGGAATTTCATCTGTCCACTAGTGAATATTTATGGAGAATATACAATAACATCTGCGTTGTGCTAGGTAGGCACTATGATGTGGCCCTTAAGGAATTTACAGTCTAATGTGGAGCTGACTCATGAAAGGATTAGCAAATAGTAGAAAATTACTTTTAATGAAGTGCTAAATTTTGTAATTTGGATTTAAGGGCAAGGGCTGGAACCTAACTTTCTGAGGGAGATGAGTTGGCCAGAATCTAGGAGGTACAGAAGAATTTGAGGATGGAGAAAGAGAGTGAAACGTTTCCAGGTTGGGCACAACATGAACAAATGTGTGGAGAAGAAATAAATAAACAGGTAGGACTTTTTTTGTAGATAACATTAATTATTTGATGATACTTTCTCAATCTCTCTCTTTCTCTGTAATGCAAAAAATTAGGGAAAGACTCAAAAGTATGAAGGAGAAAAACAAAATATCATCCATAAACCTGGTGACCAAAGATAACCAACATTACATTTTGATATGGGCTATTCCAGTCTTTTAGAAGGAGATTAGAATTTGTATGTCAGTAGTTGGGGTCACTGCAGATTTTGAACAATGGACTGACCACTCTCAAAGAAAGTTAATCTGGTGGCCTTTCTTAGCATTTATTGGAGTGTGGACAGGCTGGAAGACTGCAGTTAGAAACTCCAGCCTGATAGGAGGCCACTAGATACTCTAGCTCCTGTCTTTAAAACTAACTAACTGAGCAACTCGTTGCCTGGGTCAGTGGAGAGCTCTCCATCACTGGACAATTCCAGCAGAGGCCATGACCACCTGGCAAGGCTGCTGTAGAAGGGATTGCTATACCTGGTGAGAAGATTTAGTAGCCCATTTTGTCCAATCCCAAGATTCTAGGGCTTACATTGTTAGCTGTGGAAATTCATGTTCAAATAGATTACGATGCTGTCTTTTTCCTTATGATTCAACAGCAATTGGTTTGCTCAATAATGTTATTGGTAACATAAAATGTTATTGGCAGGTAGAAATCAACTATCTTTGGGGTGCTGGGTTTAAGTTCTTGTATAGTTTAGCCCTGCTATGTTCTCTTGCCATATTATCATTTGAGAGCTACTCTTACACGGGAGCATTTGAGGAGAAACTCTTACCCTTATCCAATCTTTGCCTTCCTGGGTTCCAGCTCAGCCACCATCTCCTCTGAAAAGATCTTGACTCCTCAAAACTTAGGTAGAAGCCAGTCCTTTGTATTCCCGCAGGACTCTGCTCTCACCTATCCTAGAGCCCGCCCCACAGTCATGCGATCGCCTGTTTCTTTGCTCCCCACACTGAACTGCAACTCCATGTGAGCAGGGAGGGTGCAGTGAGGTGCTCAGAAAACATTTGCCAGTGAATGAAGACCCTCGGCTGTAAGGCCACATCTGGGGAGTTGCGGAGGCTTTCTCCAAGCATGGAAGATGTGGAAGAGTGTGACGCCCTTCCGCATGCACTTATCTCCCGTAAGCCCCCGAAGCACCGGGTTCTTTCCTTCCTCAGGACTGCTTTGGGGTCTGCAATTCTGTCTCCTCACAAAGAACGGAAAATACAGGTGGAACTATGCAAGAAAAGGGACACGAGAGGGGAAAGGAACTTAATTAAAGGGGACATGAGGTCAGAGTAAGGCACAGCTACAGAGGCATTTCTGAAATCAGATCAGGTGTACACTTCCTAAAGCCACTGTGATATTCATAAGAAAAGGATCTTTCTGCTCCTCCTCTGTGGCGGCCTTGGAACTCTCTTCTCACAATGTCGAGTCCTGTTCCCGGCAAACAGAAAGGAGGAACCACAGCTCCTGTGTTCCCCACCTCCAGCACGGGGGTTTTCCTCTCTCAAATTCCTGATGTTGCCAGCTGTCAGCCAGGGCTGGGCCGGAGAAAACGCTGCAGGGCTATTGAGAATTCTCAAGACGGAGTTGGAGCCTGGAAGATGCTGGATCTGAGTTCCTGCGAGCTTCACACAGGTTCTGACTAGAGCCTAAGTGAAGCGGAAGAAGGTCTCTACGGACAAGCTTATCTTTCACCCCTCTGATGGAGTCGCTAGGCAACACAGTTTTCAGTGGCTCTGAAAACCATGTGGGTAAAAGATTATTTATTTCTATATACGGCCAGAGAAGAGCCCAGTCATGGGCCAGCTTCCTGGCTGACGCTCTTCAGTTTTTCCAGACCTGTAGACTCCAGAGACTTCCAGGCTGGACATTGGTGTCTGTGGCCTGTGTGTAAGTAGGCTCAGCAATGGAAAATTTGGCTCCCAGGGTGAGTGTCCCTAGTTGTCCTCGTCCCCCACCCTCTCCACCCTTGCTTCTCCTCCCTCAGAATGCTGCAGCTAAAAAGCAAATAATGAAGTTCTCACAGATGCAGCCATGCTAAAAATAGAAAGTTTGTTTATTTTTATGTTCGTGAAACCCTCTTCCTGCTGCTGCTGTTGTAATGAGCATAACTCCCAGGCAGGAATGGGAGGGACTCTGGTGCTGGTCACCAGCCAAGTGAATTCTGTCCTGTGTCGGGGGCCCCAGTTAAATCCTGTTCAAGGCCGGAGGACTCGATGACCTGTGTTTTCTTTTGAGCCTCTCCTCTCTTAGCTGACACCTGCTCTTCAAAATTTGGGGTGTGGGTATCTTGGTTTTTAGAAGATCTGCATGAATGTACTTCCCTTTCAGAGATAGCTCCTCTTTTTTTATGATCTGCTTATAGGAGAGATGTAGGCAGAGGAAAGGGAACTGAGCTAAGAGGCAAGAAACGTTGGTTTTTCTTCCTTGTTCTGTGACCTTGAGCAAGTCATAACCTCTCTGACCCTCGGTTTCCTCATCTATAAAATAGTGATAATAATATATGTCTGGGGCTGGCCTGGTGGCATAGTGGTTAAATTTACGTGCTCTGCTTTGGTGGTCCGGGGTTCGTGGGTTCGGATCCTGGGCGTGGGCCTACGTACTGCTCATCAAGCCACGCTGTGGCGCTCTACCATATACAAAGTAGAGGAAGATTGGCACGGATGTTAGCTCAGGGACAATCTTCTTCAAGCAAAATGAGGAAGATTGACAACAGATGTTAGCTCAGGGACGATCTTCCTCACCAAAAATATATACATATACATATACATACATATATATATATATATATATATATGTATGCCCAGAACTCCAGTGTAATAATGGATATGAAACAACTTTAAAAAGTTCAGGATATCTGCAAATGGATTGTTTTCTACTTTTGCTAAACAAACCCAGGCTTCTCAAGTGTGTCCAAAAGATAAATATTCTCTTTGCTTCAAAGGGCTTTCTAGTCCCCCCGTCCCAAAAGGCGGCGTGGAAGGGGAACAAGAGAATAGTACATGTGGACATATGTTTTCGTATTTCCTTTGACATCAGCAAAAAACAAGCTCATGTTGAAATACTGGAGAGGTAGGTGATCTAGGCTAGAACAAAGAATCCTGGATTGGGATTTGGGAAATTGAGGAAGGGGACTCATCAATCATTCTGGAGCAACGATTACACGGCTGTGTGTCTTGTTTCCCTTCTCATAATGTAGAACCACTGTTAACAGTTCATCTTCACTGCCAGAAGAGATCTCCTCTTGCTCAGCCATCTAGATCACTTGGTTTATACCACACACGTAAGGCTTGTCACATGTTTTCCAGACAGTGTCCTGGAGTGTCATCATTGACACTTTCTCCTGGATGGTCCTAACAGCTGAGGGCAGAGATGTGTTGGATACATCTTCGACTCGCCTGGGGCCACCGTGAGTACTGTGTTTGCTTGTCTTCCGTGGAGAACCCTGGCATACCCAGGGCTGGTCCTGGAGCCTGGGGCACACTGGGTACCTGTATCGTACAGGCTTCTATTGTGTAAGCAACAAAATAACAGCTTTGGGTAATTGCAGCAGAGAAGGAATTTATTTAAATTAAATTTTAATTAATTGTTTTAAAATTAAATTAAATTTTAATTAAAATTTAGGGGCTCTGTGACTTGGATGGATCACTTTTGTGTTTATTTTAATAATCTTTCACTGAATTTAGCATTTCCTGAAGTTACGAATGTAGACAACAATCCAGGTACCTGTGACTTTACCACCTTTAGAAATCATAGATATTTTCAAGTCACATTCCAATTGTTGCAGACATTCCAAAATATTGTTTATGCTCATTGCAATAATAGCAGTTATTAGACCTGCCACTAGATTCATTTAATGCACTAATAAAAAAGCACATGTTATGCTATCATATATCATGATAAGGTAATATATATCATATTATTTAAAAAAATAATTTAACTATATTTCAATGTAATTGGCTTCCTATGTATTTTATTTTGTGCATTTAAAAACACTCTTTATGTGCTTCATAGGTGCAAAGGTACTTCAAGGGCTCCGTGGCGCACAAAAGGTTAAGAACTCCTTGACCTAAAGCACACTAGCCAGCTCACAGGACTGGCTACATAATTTGCAGAGTCCAGTGCAAAATGAAAATGTGAGGCCTCTTGGTCAAAAATTTAAAGAATTGGAATATGGACAGCAAAGCATTAAAACAAGTACAGGACCATGCTGAGCCTGGGACACTGTGTGACTATATGGGGCCACCTGTGAAGTGGGCCCTGGCTTGTAGAATTTCCAGAAAGGTCAAAGGGCCAGGCTCAGGGGCTACGTGGCCAGGGAAGATATTAAAAATATGCTGCAGAACTGATCTAGTGAAGATCCAGTGCTGCTCCTGCTGAGAACAGATCCTGCAGCTTGTCCCCGTGCCACACCAACAATAAATGCTGGAAACGGCCCCTGAATGTGCCCCTGCCTGGTATGTCAGTAAACTGGATGGAGCTGTCCCCTTTGCCAGAATTCTGTGTGACCCCTACTTTTTTGTATGACTAGTTTTGAATTTTAGCCAGCCCTGGTGGTCTAGTGGTTAAGATTCGGTGCTCTCATTGCTGTGGTCTGGGTTTGTTTCCCGGTCAGGGAACCACACCACCCGTCTGTGGGTTGTCATACTGTGGCAGCTGTGTGTTGCTGTGATGCTGAAAGCTATGCCATTGGTATTTCAAATACCAGCAGGGTCACCCGTGGTGAACAGGTTTCAGTGGAACTTCCAGACTAAAACAGACTAGGAAGAAAACCTGGCCACCCACTTCCAAAAATATTGGCCATGAAAACCCTATGAATAGCAATGGAGCATCATCTGGTATAGCGCTGGAAAGTGAGAAGATGGCACAAAAAGACGGGGCAGGGTTCCACTCTGCTATGCACAGGGGCGCTAGGAGTCGGAATCCACTTGATGGTACTAACAACCAAGTTTCCAATTTAAAGTCTAGACTAGGTACATTTGATTGGTGGAGACTGGTTCATGGCCAGGCCTCCAGCTACAAGGGAGGCTAGTAAGCAAACATCTCTCATTGCTAGCCTCTGTAGAGGGACACCAGCTCTGCCTCCCGGAGAGAGGGGCTCCCCAAACATAGCAAGGGGATTCAGATGCTAAGAGACCAAAAAGAGTAAGAAATGTCCTGGACAGTACTCACACACGCAATGGGCACCCTGACCACTTCTGAAGAAAGCCAACAGGCTGGCAAGAATGTGTGGCCACCTTTAGGTAGACGAGGTTGTCTGGGAGAGAATACATACTAAAACATTTTAAATTTCTGGGACATTTGGATGGTTTCTAGGATCAATAAGACAGAATATTTGGAACAGAGATTATTCAAGAAATTCACAACCTGTGGAGGTAGGACATAAAAACTTGGGACTTTCACCAAATATTCTCTATCTGCAAGACCAGACACTGTCACACAATGAAGAGGTCTAGTTAATTTAAGAGTTTCCTTGAAGCAAAAGACAATGAGTCAGTGTGGATGTGCTTCAAGTTGGGCTAAGCCGAGGGGAGCAAAGGTCGCTCTAGAAATGAGCCACCGTGTGGTTTTGCACAGTACCACTCTGTGAGGTAGGGGCTGGGCCCCAGCCTCAGCTCATGACTCATTGTTACTCTTCTCACTCCTACTGAAAAGTAAATCAGTTAAGTAAGTGGTAAATGGTAGGTTTTTCTGTTTGCTTATCCCCACAGAATGATGAGTGGGCTGTTCTTTAAAAAGTAGTACAAAGACAGAGCTGCCCCAGAGGGGTTGGCAGGAGCCCAGCAGGGTGCAAGCTGCTCTCTAGAAGTGGGGCTGAGAGACCACAGCTCACCGTCCAGCAGGTCCTCAGGAGGCCAGGAACACAGGGAGCCCCACCTGCCAAGACAGAGGAGCCGTCCTTCCACCCAGAGGGACCACCTCCACCCATTTCCCTGAGTGGCTGACAGGAGCTGCTGGTGGGGGTGTCCTAAGATGGAGCAAAGGAAAATGCCACTTACCCAGCTCCTGATGCTTGTCAAGTGCTCTACATCCATTGTGTCCTTTATTCCCCACAGTGACGCTTGAGAGAGACATCATTATCTCCATTTTACAGACTGGAGAGCCCGAATCCTGGAGCTTCCAGTTCTCTTTACCTTGCCAACATGTTACCTCAAAGAGAAAAGGAGTTGGCCACCATCTTTTGGCTGATCTCTAGTAAAAGGCTGGAGATTTTTGTCCTTTTAATATACTTTTCACTGGAGAGAGAGAATAATAATCCCCACCCCTCCTACCCACCAAACAAAGGTTCTTCAGTAAAGAAGTCTTGACTTATTATTTTTATTATTTTGCTACTTTAAAAATAAATTTTGAATAAATTCTGGAATAATTTTAGATTTATAGAAAAGTTACAGAGATAAATACATAGGTCCTACCTATCGTTCACTCAGTTTCCCCAAATGTTAACATCTAATGTAACCATGGTGCATTTGTCAAAACTAAGAAATTAGCCTTGGTGTTACACTATTAACCGAATATGGACTCTTTGGATTTCACCAGTTCTTCCACTAATGTCCATTTTTTTCTGTTTTAGGATCCAATTTAGGATACCACATTGCTTGTGGGAAGCCTTGAATTTTAAAGGAAGTTTCCGTTTGCCAGTGGAGGGTTTGACCCAGGATGATAAACAGTTGTGTTTGTCTTTTCCCTCATTTTTCTTACCAAAGTGCTGTAAGTAATAAGTGCTCTTTAAAGTTTTGTGGCCTCAGCGAACTCTTAGCTGCTTCTCTGAGATGCTAATGCCAGACAAGCTGAAGTGGTTTGAGAATTTTGGGATGAAGATGCTGCAAAAATGCAAAATACTGTGATCTTTGATTAGAAATTTGAGATATCCAAGGCTGTTTCTTTCCCCCCAAGTTTTAAGTACTAAAAACCAGGCTACTTTTCACACAGACTTCTACCTCATACCTTCCTGTGGAATCATATGAGGCTGGGCTCAGAGCTTTGGTTTGTGCTGGGGGCTAAAGAGACTAGAAGGTGAGGTGTTGTGTGAACTCAATTGTGGGACTGGTTTCCCTGAGCTACTTGATCTATTGTTTCTAGCACCAGGCTTTGCAAGTCATGGAGTGTCTTATTATATTTGTCTGGGCTTCTGCTTATCAATTGGGCGTCCTCACTAATATAGTTTATTTTCTCTTGAAATGGAACTAAAAACTGATTTTTAGTTAAGTACTCTTGAGTCTATGACAGGTCCCTTTTATAGTCTATCGGCCTTCATGCCTGGTGCTTTTGGAAATCTGTAAGATTTCAGGAGCTAGTCAGCTGGTGGGTGGTCGGGTGGGGTCCCTGTCATGGTTACATGAACCTGAGATCCCACAGAATAGATTGGGTATTAGAGTTATTTATGAGGTTTCATAGGATAGATATAGCATGATCATCAATACTTAACTGATAATTTAGCTCTCATTCCCAATCTTTATCCAGCATAATATAAAAATGTGGGTCTATTACACAACCATATATATATAACTCTATGCACCTGCCCTTAGAGCCCACCTAACTCTTAGGGTTTGCTTTTAGAATAGGGACAATTGCTAATATTTGTTAAGCATTTACTATGTGTTAGGCAGTCTGCCATACTCTTTACATGTTTTCATTCAGTGTAATTTTCCGCAACTCTTTGTGTTAAGTACCATTATTATGTTCATGTTTTGGATGAAGAAAATTAAATTAAGAAACTTAGTTTCATCCAAGGTCACATAGCTAGGAAGGAGTGAAGCCTGGACTTGACTCAGAGCTGTCTGACTCCAGATCCAGTGTTCTTATAACCACCTTGCTGCACTGAGCCAAGAGATACGGAGAGTTGGTAAATACACATACACTTTTCCAGGCAATGACTCCCTACTCCCTCTTTAAGCAAAGATTACTCAAGTTCCAGAAATCAATAATCTACATCGGTTATTGATTTTTTTCTACATGCACAACTCTGTGCTTGATATTGAAGGGGATGGAGAGATAAAAGAAAATGTTGAAAGTGCTGAAGTGGAAAGGGCCCAGGACACCTGAATTCTCCTCCCAGTGCTCTCACTGATTGGTTCGGCCACATTGTGCAACCTCTTTGGGTATCAAATGATTTATTTATAAAGTGAGCAGGTGAGATTAGATCAACTCACAGGTCCCTGCCAGTTCTTTGATTCTGTTCCCCCAGCTTTGTGCCAGGTATGGCAGAGGATAAATACCGGATGTCATCTCTGCCCTCAAGAATCATGAAACAAAACCTTCAAACACGGAACAATTAGAGAACACCGGAATGGCAAATTGTCTACCATGGGCTACAAGCAATCACTGGACGAGTACTTACTTGAATCTCTTATGTACTCAGCAGTTTTAGAGATAAAAGACATATGTCATAATTTGTGTCCTTAACGAGTGTACAAATTACTTGGGAAAACAGGACATGAGCACTTGGAATAATGACTAATATGAAACATTAGGTAATTAAGTGCTGAATCGTGTTGTGCTGTCATTGTGTGATGGTGATAAAATGATGGCAACCAACATTTCCTGAGTTCTTAGGCAAGTGTGCAAAATTTAAGCAATGCCAAAAACCCCTCAGTAGTCAAGATAAGTAATGCTTTAATGCAAGTTTTAAAAAAAATAAAAATGAATGCAAAAAATTTATGCTGAGCAAATATCAAGGTTTTAAATAAAGACAGGCTCAGTAGTATTGATTTTTCCTTTTGTCTCAGGCTCAAGTATGCTGAGCGCAGCATTGTGTGCTAGCTGCTACACCATAAGGCTTTACACTTCTTGCCTTCTTTAATCCTCACAATAATCTTCATCCTTAGATTCTCCTATTAGCATCACTTTATGGTTGAGGAAGCTGAGGCTTGGAGAGCTCCAGTCACAGCGGTGGAAGGGGCAGGGATGGAACTTGAACCCAGGTCTCTGGCTTTGTAATTCATGCTTTCAAACACTGTATTATATGCCCTCACAAATATACAGACAGAACTCACCGCTCCATAGAAGGCTGCCCCAGTGTTGCTGAGCTGGGGGTGGGCTCTGCCTGGGGCAACTTTCTGGTCCTCCTGGAGGGACACTTAGCGTAGTTTCGTGCTTCACACATGCTGCCTACTGGCTGGAACCCTCGGGGGGTGGTGGTGTGTGTGGCGCTCTTCTTTCCCTGTACAGGGGATTCCATGAGGCTGGAAACCACTGCTGAGGGCCTACACCTAACACCAAAACTCCAGGGTGCTCTTCACACTCATTTCACCCAGAAGTAGGAAATCCAAGGTGAAGTCCATCCAAATTGTGCTTTCTGCCTGACCCCACAAAGAGAAAAAGGCTCTGTAGTGTTTACCAGTATCTCACACCAAAGGAAACCATGCTCAACCCAGAAGCTATCTTAGCAGTGTTTGTCATCTCAGGTCCCATCTGCAGCACCAAGCTCCGTTTCCGGGCAGGAAATGAAACCACAGAGGGCAAGGCGAATCTTGATTTTCAAGTTACCACTTGGGGGTTGGCAGTCATTGTCTTGTAGCTTTACATCTAGCACACATGCGCCCAAGGTGGGAGGCAAAGACACTGACCAGATGGGAGCGTGGGGCATTTCTACTGGACTGTGCTGTTTGGGCTATGAATCCACTCATGTGCCTTTGGAGACTGGAGGTTAGATTTCTGCTGCCCAAGACAGTTGCTTGTTGGTACAGATAGAGGCTTGGGATAACTAGATGTGAGGTAAAAAGGAAAGTCAGAATTAGAAATTGTCGGAAGGGGAACCGACTGTGGAGGTTATCTGGCCCAGGTCTTCATGTTACAGAAGAGGAATTAGAAGCCCAGAAAAATTATGTGACCTTGAGAAAGGTCACATAACAGCTTTGTGTCATGAAATTGGGTAGATTACATTTTGAAGTGGCAATTTTAATGCAACCACAGGACCATGTCAATGATGCATAAAAAGCACTATTTTTAACAGCACAATAGATACTTTCACTCTATTCTTGATCTCACCTTATTCCCTTATCTCAGGTTCAGTGGGAAAACATTCTGAGATCATTTAGTGATGCCTGCAGTGGAGGCCCATGTGCAACCTATTGGCTATTTCTGTAGCATAAATTGGATGATCTATAGTGGCACCAAACCCTAGGGTGTTGTGGGTCTCTCCACAAATTGGCATGTCTTTCTTTTGTTTTTATTTTTAACTTGATAGAAATTTTTCTATTTTTATACTGTGGAATAAAGAACCCGTGGCTTTGGTTTCGCAACGTGCATAACTGCTTCATGAACGACTCGCGGTTCTATCACATTTCTGACAATTCCAAACGGTTTAATTCTCCAGGATATTGGGTTATTTTGTCAGACCATTGAGATGCCCACACTGGGCAGTTGTGTCCCTCTATCCTTCAGCCTCCTTCCTCCCCACCCCTCCCCAGGATCTTCATAATTGTGGGTGGCCTGTCTCATATGACTTCAAGAACCTGTGAGGAGGAAGGCATCAATGACAGAGGGCCATTTAGTGGCCAATAAGAACTCTACGTGTTTAATTTAAAAGTATGAGGTGAGCCTGATGAATTCACAAAGAGAGAGTGTAAGGTCATGGTCCACGCATCAACAAAATTGGGATGATTATTTGCTGCTGATTTCACAAAGATAGTAAGATATGTATCTACTATACATGTAAGATACTATATATGCATACATTATGTATGACTTATAAATGTCCCAGTTTTTATGGAACTACCCACAGTTGTTACCACTTCTGAGGAATATTTCCTTAATCCTTCAGGTTAAATGGACCACTCCTTTCTTTGTGCCATCATGTATCCTTGTATGTACCTCTAGTATAGCCAGTCACTCTCTACTTGCAATTATTTACGTGTATGTCTAGGTCTCTGCTTGAGGACAGGGATCCATCCATCTCGGTGTCCCTGAGCCCAGCATGGTACCTGGCACATAGTAAAGCTCAATAACTATTTGTTAGGTGAACCATGTCTTCAGGATGATGATGCTCTAGGAAGCGTGCCAGCAGGCGCTTCAGTCACGGGTGCATCGGATGGCTGGCTCTCCTGCTTCCTGGCTCATGTGGCGAGAAGTGGTGACAATGTCATGCGTACACATCCCCTCAATACTTGGAACACTTTTGCGTTCAATTTAGCAATTTTGCCAGTAAGATGCCTGCATTTTGGGTACCGTGCCTCTAGGTGTTCATGTAAACTTGTCGCTGTAAAAGAAAATCTGATTTTTTTAATCAAATGATTTCCGGTTTCCTTTACTATTGCTTTTAAAAAATAAAATACTTATTGAAGTAAAATCATTGTCCTGTGCTGATTCCAAATTACCTTTTCATGCTGCTATCTCTCTCCATCTCTGTGATTTTATGGTCTGACAACACAGTTGTCAGTCAACAGGGTTTACTGAGACCTCTATAGGGTATCTAACATAACATTTTTAATGCATGTCACACTTTTCTTAAGTATTCTGGTGTTATAACTTTGGCTTCTAATATAGTTTAAATGAGAAAAATATTGCGCTTGAAGGTGTTTTGAAGTTCATAATCCAGAGATCAGTGCCTTTGATGGGGAAAAGGACAGTTACCATTTATTGGCCTACTATGTGCCAGGCATTATGCTCCACAACTTACATGCATTGTTTTATCTGATTGTCACTCCTGTTCCATGTGTAGGTGGTCTGATACTGCCTGTTACAGCTAAGGAAACAGATTCAGAGATGGCAGGCTTCCATAACTAGCAAAGGGCCGACCCAGGGCTTGAACTCGGGCCCCTCTGAAGCTAAAGCCCACATTCTTTCTCACGCATTTTCTTGTTACATTAAACCACCCTAAAGGCAAACGTTTGGAATGATCACATTTGAAAGTAGACTGTAAATTCCTCAAGACTGGGCGTGTGCACAGAACTGAAATGTGCCTTTTGATGATTTTGACATGTCTTTGTGTCTCTTTTTTCCCTATATGTGAAAAATAAGACTCACGCTGGGATTCTTCTCTAAGAAGCTGGAAATAATGTGATGGTTTCTCACCCTCCCTCCTTCCACCAGTCCCAAAGAACAATTCAAGGGACCTAACCCCAAACTCAAAAACTGTACAGTGATGTTCATGATTTCAACCACGTATTCATACTTTTTTGTCTGGGCTCCTGCTACACAGGGCTCTTCCTTGCGAGTTACATGGTTTTTGTGTATCTTATTGTTCTTTTCTCTCTCTTCATAAAAAGTCCTGGAGCAAAGTGAAAAAATAACCTACAGGTGTAATTTTTAAAGTATTTCAAGGTCATTCATTCATTCATTCATTCAATCAGTTGAACAATTTGTTTATCAATCAATTTTGAGCTCTTTGATGTGTCTAAAGTGTGTCTGAATAATGCACACTGCTCATCTTTGACAAACTCTTAGGCAACCATGCACACAGCCCACTGCAAGACCATATATTTATTCCGTATTAGTCCTATGGACAAAGTCTAATGGACTTCAGGAGAGTAAGAAATGAATTATTTGGGAGGAAAGATGAGAAGAGGAGAGAACAAGGAAACCAACAGAATGGAGGAATCACATGAACTGGATATTCAGCCATTCTACAAACATGTTTGACCACCTCCTATGTGCCAGGCGCTATTTGAGGCTCTGGAAATGCAAAGGTAGATATTACACAGTCCTCATTCTCAAGGCACTCACAGACTAGAAGAAGGAATAAGATATGTAAGCAACTGAGTGTTAGGTACCAAGATAGATGTACAGTTATGGTGCAACTGCAGAGGGATCGTGAATTTTCTCTAGTCTGGGCTTTTACAGGAGGAACAGGCAAGAACCTCCAGAGGAGGTGGGTTTTAGCTGAGTCTTGAAAGATATGAAGATGCTTTGAAAGCTATGAAGGTGATTAAGGGGCAAAGTGAGCAGCCAGAGAGGTATGAAACAGCAAGGCACTTTAAGGAACTTCAAGCCATCAAGAGTTGGAGAGAGGAGTTTGTGTGGGTGGGCTGAGAAGGGTGAGTCCAGGATGATAGGCAAGAGTCTGGAACAGGAGTGGCCTTGAATGCCAAGCTAAGGAGTTTTTATCCTGTAGGCCTTAGAAAGCCATGGAAAGATTTTTAAACAGGGAATGATGTCGTCAGAATGACATTTGAGTATATTTTCATCAAAGTTATAAATGGAAACAATTGTTAGAAAGTGGGAAATCAACGTTATTTTTCATGTATGCTACTGAAAAAGTTTTTTTCTAAAGCATTTATGATCATATATTAAAATTAAAAGAAAAATCCAAATTATAAATAATGTAATTTTTAATTAAATTTTTTATTTTGAAATAATTGTAGATTCACATGCAGTTGTAAAAAATAATATGGAGAGATCACAGGTACCCTTTACCCAGTTGCCGCCTATGGCACTATCTTATAAAACTATAGTACAATTTCACAACCAAGGTATTGACATTGACACAGTTAAGATAAAGAGCACTTCCGTCACCACAAGCGTCCCTCACATTGCCCTTTCATAGCCACACATTTCCCTCTCTCTCCCACTCACTCCTTAATTCCTGGATATTTATCATTTTTTCCTTTTTTGGATAGTGATTTTGGTGTCAAGTCTAAGAACTCTTTGCCTAACACTAGATCTTGAAGATTTTCTCCCATTTTTTTTCTAGAGTTTATCTAGAATACTCCAGTTTACAGTTTTGTGTTTTACATTTAAGCCTATAATCCATTTTGAGTTAAATATTGTATAAGGTGTGAGATTTACGTCGAAGTTCATTTTTTTTTGCCTATGAATGTCCAATTGCTCCAGCATCATTTATTGAAAAGACTATATTTCCTCTGTTGACTTGCTTTTGCACCTTTGTCAAAAATCAATTGGGCGTATTTGTTTGGGCCTATATCTGGCTGCCTGTTCTGTCCCATTGATCTGTATGTCTACTTCTCCACCAATATCACACAGTCTTGACAACTGCAGCTACACAGTAAATCCTGGAATAGGGTAGATTGATTCCTTCTACTTTATTCTTTTACTTCAAAATGGTTTTAAGCTGTTCAAGTTCCTTTGCCTTTCCGTATAAATTTTAGAATAATCTTGTCTATATCTACAAAAAGTCTTGCTGGGATATTGACAGAAGTGTGTTAAACCTGTATAATAATTTGGGACAAATTGACATCTTTGCTATTTTGAATCTTCTTATCCATGAACATGATTTGTCTATTTATTTAGATCTTTGATTTCCTTAATCAGCATTGTGTAGTTTTCAGCATACAAGTCCTGTACTTGTTTTGTTAGGTTTATACCTCAGTATTTTCAGTTTATATGTGATTGTAAATGGTATCGTATTTTTGATTAAGATATCTAGTTTTCATTGCTAGTATATATAAAAACAATGGATTTTTTAAAAATTTATCTTGAATCTTTTGACCTTTCTAAATTCACTTATTTGTTCCAGGAGGTTTTTTTTTTTTTTTTTTTTTTTTTAGATTCTTTGGAATAGTCTGTGTAGACAATCATGTCATCTGCAAATAGGGCCAGTTTTATTTCATATTTCATTGTTTTCTAAGCCATATGCCTTTTATTTCCTTTGTCTTATTGCACTGGCTAGAACTTCCAGCATTATGTTGCCTAAGAGTGGTAAGAGACATCCTTTCCTTGTTCCAGATCTTAGGAGAAAAGCATTCAGTCTTTCACCACTAAGTATAATGTTAACTATAGGTCTTTGTAGACTCTCTTTATCAACCTGAGGTAGTTCCCTCTATTCCTATTTTTCTGAGAATTTTTATCATGAATGAATGTTGAATTTTGTCAATTTTTTTCTGCATCGGTTAATATAGTCATATGATTTTCTTTATTTGGTCTGTTGATTGGTGGATTACATTGATTGCTTTTCAAATGTTGAACCAACCTTGCATCCCTGGAATAAACCCTACTTGGTCATGGTGTATAATTCTTTTTCCATATTGCTGAATTCTATTTGCTAATATTTTGTTAAGTGTTTCTCTGTCTAAATTCACAAGGGAATTTGTCTGGTTTTGGAATCAGGGTAATACTAGCTGCATAAAATGAATTGGGCAGTGTTCCCTTCTTTTTTATTTTCTGGAAGAGTTGTGTAGAACTGGTGTTAATTCTTCATTAAATGTTTGGTAGAATTCTTCAGTGAAACTATATGGTCCCAAAGATTTATTTATTTATTTATTTTTTTGTGAGGAGATCAGCCCTGTGCTAACATCTGCCAATCCTCCTCTTTTTTTGCTGAGGAAGACTGGCCCTGGGCTAACATCTGTGCCCATCTTCCTCCACTTTATATGGAATGCTGCCACAGCATGGCTTGCCAAGCAGTGCATCAGTGCACGCCTCGGATCCGAACCGGCGAACCCCGGGCCGCCGCAGTGGAGTGCGTGCACTTAACCACTTGCGCCACCAGGCTGGCCCCCCAAAGATTTATTTTTTGTGAATTTTTAAATTAAAAATTCAATTTCCTTAATAGTTATAGGGCTATTCAAATGATCTATTTTATATTCGGTGAGTTGTGGTAGTTTGTACTTTTTGAGGAATTGGTCCATTTGTCAAATATAAGTGTGTAGAGTTGTTGGTAGTATTCATTTGTTATTCTTTTGATGTTTGCAGAGTCGGTAGCAATATCGCCCTGATATTGCTGATATTGGTAATTTGTGTCTTCCTTTATTCCTGATATTGGTAATTTGTGTCTTCTATCTTTTTTTCTTGTCAGTCTTGCTAGAGTAGTGCCAATTTTATTGGTCTTTTCAAAGAATCAGTTCTTTGTTTCATTGATTTTCTCTGTTTTCAATTTTTGCTTTTCTTGTCATTTCCTTCTTTCCACTTACTTTGGGTTTATTTTGCTCTTCTTTTCCAAGGTTCTTGAGATAGGAGATTAGATTATTAATTTAAGACTTTTTCTCTTCTCTAATGTATCCTTTTAGTGTTATAAATTTACCTCTTTATACTGCTTTACTTGTGTCCTACAAATTTTGGTATGTTGTATTTTTATTTTCTTTCATTTTAATGTAATTTTAAAATTTCCCTTAAGACTTCTTTTTTGACCCATGGATTACTTAGAAGTGTATTGTTAAATTTTCAAGTGTTTGGAGATTTTCCTATTATCTTTTTTTTATTGATTTCTAGTTTGATTCCACTGTGGTCAGAAAATTTACTCTGTATGATATCAGTGCTTTTACATTTGTTGAGTTTTGTTTTATGGCCCAAGATGTGGTGTATCTTGGTATATGTTCTGTAGGCACTTGAAAAGAATGTGTTTTCTGTTGTTGTTGGGTGTTCTATAAATGTCAATTAGATTCTGTTGGTTGATGGTGTTGATGAGTTCTCCTATATCCTTGATGATCTTCTATCTAGTTATTCTAACAATTGTTGAGAGAAGGTTGTTGAAATCTCCAACTATAATTGTGGATTTGTCTATTTCTCCTTTCAGTTCTATCAATTTTGCTTCATTTTGCAGCTCTGTTGTTTAGTGCATACATGTTTAGGATTACTATGTCTTCTTTACAGATTGACACTTTTATCATTATGTAATGTTCCCCTTTGGGTCTGGTAATTTTCTTTGCTTTGAATTTTCTCTACTTTATCTGATATTAATATAGTCACTCCTGCTTCCCTTTGATTAATGTTTGCATTATATATCTCATTCTATCCTTTTACTTTCAACTTGCCTATATTATTATGGTTGAAATAAATTTCTTGTAGACAGGTATAGTTGAGTAATGTTTTTAATCCACTCTCCCATTGTCTGTCTTTCAATTGGTTATTTTGATGATTTACGTTTAATGTAATTATTTATAGGATTGAAGTCTTTTTTGTTTTCTCACTCTTTTCTGTTTTTTTTTTCTGCCTTCCTGTGGGTTACTTGAACAATGTTTAGAATTTCATTTTGATTTTGTTTCTTTGTTGTCATTTTCTATTTCTTTCTGAAACTTTCCATATTTTTATTTGTTTCATGCATGTTTGTTCATTGAAGCATTTTTATCACAGCTATTTTAAAATCTTTGTCAAATCACTTGAACATCTCTTTCATCTCAATGTTAGCATCTATTAATTGTCTTTTTTCATTCAGTTTGAGATCTTCCTGGTTGTTGGCAAGATGAGTGATTTTCAATTGAAACTTGAACATTTTCATATTGTGTTCTGAGACTCTGGATTTTATTTAAACCTTCTGTTTTTGTCAGGTTTTTTGGGGAGGCACCATTTCGTTACTGCAAGGTGGAGGTAGAAGTCCAGGTTACCCACTTGTCCTTTTTGACAACTGATCCCTGAGGGGCTGCTCTCCGTTACTAACCAGTGGAGGTGAGAGTTCCAGCTCTTCACGTGGTTTCCCCTGACTCTGCAGTTAGGGTGGCCTTGTTACTACTGGGTGATGCTGAAAGTCCTGACTCTCCACTAGGCCTCCTCAGCACCACAGAGGAAAGGGAGAGGGACTCCTTGTTACTACTGGATGGGAGTGGAAGTCCAGGCTCTCAGGATGGCCATCCACTGGCAGGGGGAGCTCATTACTGGCCAGTGAGGGTGAAAGTCCAGGCACCCTACTTGACCTTCTCTGACACCACTTGGGTGTATAGGGACACCTCATTACAGTCTTGTGAGGGGGATGTTTAGGTTCCCCACTGGACTTTGCTGGCATGGGTGGGTGTGGGGCCACAGATATTTTCTGTGGTGTCTGGTTGGTGTAGAGTGGTTATAATCTAAAAAGTTTCCTGTCTCCTAGGCTGCCCTTTTTCTATTCCTTTGGTGAGAGAGTGAAGGCTTTTGTTGGGGCTTGCTCTGTCTGCCTGTTGGTTTCTGAGTTGCTAGGTTGTTTAGCTCCAAGTCTGGGATATATGAGGCAAAAAGAAAATCCAGGGAACTGACTACTCTATCATTCCTTGGGTTCTGAAGACTCTAGCCAATCTGACTTCTTCTCTCTACCTTTTAGAGTCTTCTTATCTTTATTTCATATATAATGTCCAGGGTTTTTAGTTGTGCTTAATGGAAGGAATAGGTATGTTAAAGTATGTCTGTTCTATCTTCCCTGAAGAAGTATCAGATTTAAGTATTTTCAATAAAGCTGAATTTTAATTTGATTTTTTTGAAATGTAATTAAATATTTTAAAGTACTTTTACAAAAATAAAATCATTTACAGTTTCAGCATTCAGTATTCTTCCACCAACAGAAATGTTAGTATCATGCTTCACCCATACATGCAAATTTAAGGGTAATGTGACTTGTTTAATATTGCAAAATGTTCCTCAGCTGCTACCTGTATCTGTTGCAGATACTGTGATCATTTGTAAGTACTTCGGGAACCTTAAATTAGAGTACAAAGAGATGGAAGAAAATAAACACCTGGTACTTACTAGGAAACAAGCATTCAGTATGCAAGAAGTATTGCATTTACCCGGAGAGAAAGAATTTAACAAGTTATTTGTCTCTTCTCTTATACCTAAGTGCTTCTGTTGCTCAAATTCTCCCCATGGTTCAATGTCTGCAGGACGAAACCCACAATCATGGCATTTGGATGCAGCTGCCTTCTGTTTTGAGGACATGACCAAGAGATATGAAGTATTTCCCTGGGGCCTGAAGAGTGCTAGAAACAAGGATGTTTGGGGTTGTGGGTTGCTCTGCACCAACACTGAGCACCAGATGCCAAGTGACAGAGGTGTTCATAGGATCTTCAATAAGTGTGTGTGTGTGTGCGCGCGCGCCCTTGCGCTGTGAGGTGTGGGAGCCCCTCTAACGCATAGGTCCAGGCCAGGGACTCTCTTGCCTGGAACCTAAGGGTTGTATTGTCTTCCAGGGGGCAAGTTCGGCTAAGACTTTTAAGCTGTTTGCCACGTTCTAAGGCCTTCTTTCTTATCTATTTTCTCATAATCTTGTGTAAGACTATCAACAATGTAAATGAGGCAAAACTAAACATTTCCACATTCAACTGAGAATTAATATGAGGTAAACACAGATCAGGAGATGGTGAGCATTCTTTCTCTATAATTTATGAGACAATTTTAATGGCCCTGCACCACTGTGTCTCTGGGTAGAGATACTGTGTGGTCAGAGAGGGATATTTCCCTCTAAATTATGGGGGAAAGAGCTGAAGTTTTTTTATGGTCAATTTAATTTTTTCTAACTAGAGTCAAACGCTTGATATGATAATTGAAAATACATCAAGTCATCCAGAACAGTAGCAGTTGTGTGTTTGGTTAGATGGCAGGATAATTGCCAACCCTTATCTTCAATTTTCAGACTTAAATCTCTTTCCCATTTAGTTTTAATTGGCTCTAGGCTCCCATCCATCCTTAACTTTGAGTTCATTTGTCGCAATTGTTTTATCTGAGCTAAGTTGTTCTCCAATGAATACAATAAATCTATGTATCTGATTTGTCTTTGTTCTTATGGTTAATATTTTAGGATTATAAAACCAGGCTCTTCAGAAAGTAAAATATAGGAGTAAATGTCTCTGTTTCAGAATTACTTTGTCAATGTCTGTGAAAAGGCATTAGCTATTACGCATTAGCTTATTGAATCACATTTTTAAAAACTCTCTAAAAAAACAAGATTTTGTGTTTTTATTTTCCCTGCTCTTAACTCCTGTTGATTTTTTACAACTGTTATAGCAGCATTTTTGAAAACTTACATCTTTTCATAATGATTTTTTCTCTTTTCCAACTGCCAATTAAATAGTGACCTGGTTTCAGGCTATCTTAGCACCTCAGGCTGCATTGCTGATAAAGAGCTCAGTCCTGTTCACTGGCTCCTTGACAAAAAGTTAACACTTTTTTGGGGGAATATCTTATTAAAGTTATAAATCCTCTCCAGAAAAATACATATACTAGTTGCATACAGTTTTAGAGGATTCAAGGACATTCTGCAGTTGTGCCTAGCTCCCTAAGAGTTTCCTAGACCCCAGGTTAAGCTCCTTAGTTCAGACCACTTGGTGGCAGAGGCCTCTGCAGTAGTTATAACGTGGTAACGTCAAGACGTTGTTTACAAGAGCCAGCGTGCCGATGCTGTTGGGGGTTGGTATTCCAAGGTAGGGAAGTCCATTTCTTTAGCTATGAATAGAGTTGCAGGCTCAAGGCCTAAAGGACTCTAGGCAGAGAATGCTGCAAAGCAGGAGTCAGCATATAGAGTGAAATGGAAGACATTTCTTTTGCTTTCTAATGAAATAAGATTCAAGTTATAATTTTATTGGTGAAATGAAGGAAAAGGATTGCCATTTAAAGCAAGCATCTTAGAAAGCTGGTTTTTCTAAAGGAGTCACAGTGTTTTGGTTCCATCGCACACTTCGCACACTTCGATGGGCTTTGGATATGCAAAGCAGGGAGGGAGCTACCCTGCTCTGAGTGAGAAATGAGAAGTAGGAAGAATCCCTGGGGGAGAGAGAGAGAGAAGAGCCATGGTGCTTCACATTGAGGCCTGGCCAGTGAGAAACCCCTAGAGAATGTTCAAGAAATGGGACATCTAGTATCAGATGTTAGGTTGTTTGCTGTGTGGTGAGAAAATGTAACCCATCCCTCGTGACCTACAAATCATCAATAAAAATTCTGCTAACTCGCACTGCTTGTAAAAATGATTGCTTTTAGGTGAGGGGCTAGGGTTGGGTGAAGAAGGTACAGAGTTATGGAGAGCAGAGAATAAGAATTCAGTGAGGGCAGGAAATCGGAGCCAGAGGTGAGAGGAGAATATAGGTTCCCTTGCAATTTGCAGAAATCTCAAGGCAGGCATTAGATTTTTTCTCTAGGACATAAAATAGAGGTTTGAGCCAAACAGATGTATATTTTAAGGAGAGTAGTGACCCGCTGAGCTCTGAGTAGCATTTGTCTAAAGTGTTTACCTTTCTAGAGCCCCTTTATGTTCGTTCCCATTGTTTGCTCTCCTCCAGTTCTGGATCCACAGGCATGTGTCCTTGCAGGGCTGGCAGGTGCCGGCCTCCCTAGTCTTGTGAGCCTGGCGACTGCCAAAGGAGGCCGGGACCCAGGGAGGGCCCAAGAGTCCTTTTAGTAAAGGTGGGGAGGGGAGAGATTCCCGCAACTCTGAGAGTCAAAGAAAAATGTTAGTGGGGCTTGATAATTTGAAAAGCATTTGCAAAGCTCTATATGGTTTCCAGTTTGGTCATATCTAGTTCCCAGGAGGGACAGCCCTGGGGCCCAGGGGTGTCACTCTACTCTTTTCTGAGCGAGAGGTCCCCTAAGAAAATGCTGACCCGAGCTGACCCCCTGTCTATTGCGGTAGGGCAGGAGTCGGGGGCGGGGACTGGGCTGTGACCATTTCTTTCTTTTCTCAGTTGTTGATTGATACAGTGAGGCTCTGGGAAAAACCTGGTGTGCTGACTTGTACTGTCTCAAATGAAAAGAAAATGAGTACACCCACCTCCCTTGCTTATTAGTGTGCCTTATACAGGTCTTGGCTCTGTAGGGGAATTCCTTCCTGAGGAATCTTTAGTGCCCATTGAATGGCCTCTGTGGAAGGGAGGAGGGAGGGGGAAGGGAGAGGGGCAGGCTGCCTCATGCAGAGCCATGAAAGGTGGAGGAAGGGATGCAGGGCCTGGAGATGAGGTTGAGTGGCTGATTTGTTTCTTTTGGTCACAGTGACCTGCATTCTCAGCCCTTTTCTCCAAGGATTTTGTATAATATGGCCTCTGGACACATGTGATGTCTCCCTTTAGGATAGGCGGGGGCACATCTTTGGGCCGTGACAATGCTGTCTGATATTGCATCAGGGACGCTTGTGGGGCTGGAGGGGGGTGCGGAAGTGTGGGAAGGGGAAATGGGGGTCCATGTTGATGACTCAGCACTGACCCATACACTGGAACATCAAAAAGAGTGCGTTTCTCATGCAATGATTCACTCAGGTATTTGTTGCGTGCAGGTAACGTGCCAGGTGTTGGGGAGGCAGAGATGACAGTGCACAGCCCCCGCTGTAATGGAATTTATAGCAGTTTCTGTTCCAGCTGGTGGGTTCCAAGATCTAACCATGGCTTACAAGGCCCCGCATGATGGCCTCTGTCTCCTTTTCACCTTGTCCTCTCCTACTTTACCTTCTGACAGCCCAGCCACGCTGGCCTCATTGCTGTTCTTGGAACTCACCAGCCACACTCCCGTCTTCGTACTTTTGCACTGGCTGTCCCCTCTGCCTAGAATGTTCTTCTCCCTTGTTTCTTCCCATTTTTCTCAAATGTCTCTTTACTCTGACCACCGTATGAAAGGTGCAGTGGGCCCTTTTCCCAATCCTTGTTCCATGTTTTCTTTCTAAAACATTTATCTCCTTCCACCATACCACATGATTGACTTATTTATTATGCTTTTATATTTAGTATCTGTTTTCACCTGCTAGAGTATAAGCTCCCTGAGGGCAGGAATCACTGATGCATCTCAAGCACCTAGAACATGGCCCGTTGGATGAATGAATAGGTTACAGTGGGAGTTTGGAAAGTCATCCTGCCCTTCCCCCGTTTCTATGCCAAGCCGGTTCAGGGCTGTACTTGAGCTGAGCCTTCCCATCCATCTCTTCAGTATCACCCTTGGCATCGTATCACGGAAGATTGATCAGGTTCTCTCAGTAAGCTTGGCCATGTGAGGATGCTCCTTCTGGTGGTGCCCGTAAGAAGAGTAATGTAGCAACGTGGAAGAGGGGGCACACTGTGATTCTGGTCAATGTTTTCAGGAACTTAATTACCGCAGCTTTGAGGTAACTTAGCCAAGGAAGTTCTTGAAAGGAGGCTTTGTATTTCATGTTAGAGGTCCAATTCTGGTCTTCCAAATGTGATCCAAATTTCATCCATTCACCTAGTTCTACTTCTCTTTCAAGGGGCTTTCCAGCTGTCAGCAGTCACCACTCTCAATATCCAGCTGTCATTGACTGAGCCCCCAATGTGCGTGTCTTAGGAATCCTGTCCCTTTCCCAGGTGTTTCTGAAAATCACCAAGGAATGCCCACATGTCCCTCAAGTTACCTCAGTTTTCGCCAGCTTTGCGTGACGTTGGTTTGCTCTGCTGATGGCCTCTGGGCTTGTTGTAACCATTTCTCTAGAGCTTCCTGTGGTCTAGTCCCCAAAACAAGGACACAGCCTGGACTTTATCTCCCAAAAACAGCTAATTCAAGGCTCTAGGGATTTGATAAACTTTCCTGAGGACGTGGTGCTACCACAAGAAAATTATAAGCCAGAAAAAGGAATCTTAATAGTCCAGATCAATCTTCAGTGCTTCCAACATCCACTGATCGTGCTTCTCCATGGCAGCAGTGCCCCTAACTGGCCACGGCTCCCCTTAGACCCCAGCCTGCTCTGTTGTTCCAGGACTCATTTATCTCCTCTGTAAGAGCCTTCCCTCTTGAGTGTCCTTCCTTCCCTGAATTCAAGCCCCAACCCCAACTCTGCAGTTAACCAAACAGCCCCACTGGCCTTTTGTCTGTCACTCCTAAAAGTCAAGTTTGTACCCAGCTTGGAGCTTTTGTACTTGGTGTTTCCCCTGACTGGATGCTCTTCCCATAGATCTTCGTGCACGAGGCTCTTTCTTGTCATTCAGGTCTCAGCTCAAATGACAGCTCCATGGAGACACTTCTCTGACCTCTCAGTCTAAATAGGACTGTCACTTGCCCTCCTGTCACTGTGGTGTGTCTTCTTCTCAGTCCTTATCACTATCTGAAAGGATCTGGTTCATCCCTTGTTTGCATGTGGTCACTCAGCCCCTGCGCACCCAGATGCCTATTTCTATCTCCCCAGCATAAAATAGAATGTAAACTCCCCAAAACTGGAACCTCATCTGTCTTGTTCACCATTTTTGCTCCAGGACCTAGAAGATTATCACCTGACATAACAGATGTTCAATAAATATTTGTTGAATGAATAGACAGCCAGATCTCATCAAATAGGCCTCATTTTCTGTTTTTTCAAGGAAAGCCAGAAATTCGTATTTTAAGTGTCAGCTCCCAATATGGCAACATATTTAAAAAATTTAAAATACTGTTGTTGTCAAATAAATCATATCTGCAGGATTATTTGTCCTGCCAGCTTCCAGGTCGGGTCACTGCCTTAAACTCGTGCTGACACTTTCTGGGTTTCTTGGAAGAAGGATGTGGGGAGGCTAGAAGCTTTGAGGAAAAAGAGGTGACAGAGGATGGAGGGAGAGATTCCTTTTCTCCAGGAAGGGAGCGGTGGTCAGAGAGTCCCTCAAAGGGTGGGAACCCCTGCTCCGTACCCCGACAGTGTCTTTGGAGAACTAGCAAGATCTCAGAGGGGATGGTGCATCTAGGGGGCAGGACCACAAGGCCCCGGGGGAATGAGCTTGCAGTCTACCTCTAAGGTTGCATGCAAGTCATGGCAAGGTTAGACTTCAAGGAGTCCTGTGAAGGGTCCAAGACAGTAACCAGCGTGGGCTGGAGGGGCCTCACAAATATTCTGGGGAGCAGAAGCGTCCCTAGGCCCTTTGCACAACCCGAAGGGATTCGGGGCTGTGGAAATGACTGGATTGGATTTCCCACCAGACCGGAGGGAGAGGCACTCCGGGGTCAGATTTAAATTAAAGTAAATCAAGCTATCCGACATTTCTAGTACAACCAAGTTTGTGGACTAATATTCCTCTCTATTACTTGACATTTTGTTCTTGTTGAAGTGGGGGAGACAGCTGGGAAGGGTGCTGGGGGGAAAGTGTAACACCAAACCTCACTCCAGTACAGGACCCTCATCCTTGGTCCCCTTGGAGTCTCTCGGGCTCCTTCTTTTCACCCTTGGACAGTGTCCTCCTGCATGTATCTCCTGCTTTCAGCCCGCCTCTCCCAAAGGAAGGGTCCAGCTTGCTCCGGAGCCGTGTTCCCTAGGAATCTGCAGTCACAGCATTTGCAACATATGTTCTAGCAGCAGGGCTGAGGCTAAGGCGTCGGAGGCCTCTTATGGTCCAGATGAGGGACAATCAGTGCCAAATTTACAGCATCCCTCAGCTGTGTCCTCAACACCACTGGCTTGTGAAGGGGGAATTCCTAGGCCCTGCTGGCTCAGTCCTTTTTTGGAAGAGAACAAAACTCTTCCTGACCCTTTTCATGCTCCAAACACCTTTTTCCTCCCCAGTCTTCCTCCCCCGCACCCTCCCTAGAGAATGGTCTGCAGAGAAGGAAGCCAGCTGGCTCAAGCTGGCAGGCAAGATGAGACTTTTTGTGCAGAGAATTTTCTGCCCAGTGGGACCAGCAGCTAGAGGTGGGATTGCTGCTGCCATCCAGGAAGCAGAGTTTCTCTCTGGCTGAGTTTAAAGGGGCCGGTGCACCATTCACCTCACATGCTGCCCATCCTCCTGGCCCTACCCACAGAAATCGTGACTGCCTGGGTATTAGGGCTGAAGAATTTACTGTGTGCGTGGGATTGCTCTGTGCTGGAATGCTTCCTTCTTCCCAAGGGGGTGAATGCACACAGCTCAGGGTAAAAACAAAAAGCTCCCAACTCTTTCTGAGGCCTGGCAAAATATAAAATACATTATCTGCTTGAGCAATGGAGGAAAATACCCCCAGGCTGATTCTTGCTTGTGTCTTCCTCCACATCTCACTCCTCTTACCTCATCCTCTCTTCTTGGACAAGTAAGGACAGAGAGAGGGAGAGAAAGAGAGAGAGAGAGAGAGAGAGAGAGAGAGAGAGAAGAAGAAGGAACTCTGAGGGCAGGTTTGGAAGTGGGGGTGAGATTGGGAGGGCCCTCTTTAATGAGGGTACCAGTGTAACCAACCACCTTAGGGGGATTCAAGGCCTGGTCATGTCAATTGCTATTTATAATATAGGTTGCCCTGTATCCACCACTGGAATTCAGACATGTCTGGGCATCTCTGGCAAAGTGGTCAGTGAGCCAGCCAGGGACCCAGGAGCCTCGTAGAAGCCGGAAGTAAGCACCACATTCTGGGCATGATAACAGGGCCTTTGGCTTCTGAGGGAGGAGTGAGGGTATGAGGCTGCATCTATCATACAAATCTGTCCCAGCCCTGGCCCCTGCCATAGGGAGAGAGCGGACTAGATGCAAGAGGAAATAGAGTTTCATGTAAAGGTCACAAGACATTGGGCAGGGGTGTCTCTGCTTCAGTAGTCCTGAACAACTTTGTAACACCACGTGGGGAACGAGGTATTCTCTTCCATATCTTGCCATAGATAACTGCGTGTCTGCTGGGACACGGAGGATGTCATGGGAAGTGCTTTGTGGGAGCCAGAGGGTAGCTGATCCAAATGTTGGGGAAGCACATGTGAGACAGCTTCTGAGGATGCCCAGAAATAGTTGTGAGGAACTTAGCAGGGTGGGCATCTGGGATCCTACATCCACAGGATTACAACAACCACAATAATTCCACCTCATGTTGACATACTGCGATAGACTTTATGGAAGTTTTCACATACATGTTCGTATTTGCTCCTCATAACCCCCCACCGGCAGAAGCAAGTAGAATGATCCTTCTCAGGACCAAGAGGGGCTGGACTAGCAACCTCATGGCCACTTCAGCTCTGTCACTCCAGGGTCCTTAGAGAAGTCCAAGGGCGCCCTGTGGGCTATTCTTTAGGTAGATACACTTCAGAAGTTGTAAAGTCAAGCTATGAACATTGCCTGGGAGCCTCTCTTCTGCCCAGGGTTCTGAACAGGAAACAAAACAGTAAAAATGGAGAAAAATATTACCTTTATTACTGACAGAACCTAAGTTGGAAGCTACAGCTTATAGTGAGAAACAAATGGTCCTGCTAATTTAGCACAGAATTGGGCAGACTTGCCTACCCTGTCACAGGCACAGCTGGACATTTTTCCAGGTAACATTTGGAGCGTGAAAAGGCGGAGAGGAACAAGAAGAGGAAGGAGCTGGGCAACTTTAGTTTCTCCATTTAACTCACCGATGAGGTGAGTGAGGGGTGGAGAGGGTAGGGAGTGTCACTAATTGATGTCCCTCCATGTGGAAGAAACATCAGGGCTCGGGAAAAGGTGTTCCTGTATGAATAATTGTTCTGCATTGATACACAATATCCACTGGGGCCAGGCCCTCTATACTGGCAGGAGTTGCTTAGTTTTCCAGGCTGTTGAGAGTTGACTGCTGCATTAGTCAGGGTTCTCCAGGGAAATGACAGAATCAATAGTATATATATGTCTATGTGTGTGTGTGTGTACATGTGTGGAAAGAGAGAGAAAGAGAAAAGAGAGAGGAAGAGAGACATCGATGTAAGTAAATTCACTAAAAAAAATTAAATTATAAAGCTTTATATCAGGATATCAATCCTTGGATCAATTAGTACCTCCCAACTACCTAGGATCTGTGGATCTTTGCCTGAGCCACAAGGCTTCTTAAATATTTTTTTGTATTGATAACAGATAACAATGACTTTCTTCTTGACTCAATAAGTAGCAAATAATTGTCTGTGGTATGCTAGGTCCTGTGTTGTGGAAGACACCAAGGAGAGTGACATGCCATATTTGTTTTCTGGGAGCTCAAGGTTAAGTGGAGGATGGCAAAGCATATGATGAGTGCAATTAAGAAGATAAAAGCAAAGTGCTATTATGGTCCCAGGTAGGATTAATTCTGACCTCGAGGTCTGAAGAAGGGTCTGTGGAAAGGAGACATTTAAATTGCACCTTGAAGAATGAATAGAATTTTGACAAGCAGAGATTAAGCAAAAGGATCTTCTAAGCTGCTTTGTATTTGAGGAATGTTGATAAGTCTGGTCTTGTTAGAGTATTCTGGATGTGTGTGGGGTAGGAGAGGTGGAGAGGGTGGATGGCTGTAGGGTTTGCTGGGGGCTGGAAGGCAGGAAATAAAAAACAAAGAGACAGCTCGATCTGGAAAGATAGGTTACATTGGGAAAGGCACTGAATGCTGTGCTAAGGAGTTAAGACTTCCTACAGGAGGTAATGGGGGGCTGTTGACTGTTTTTAAAGAGAAGAGGAGGGAAACATGGATTTTTGAAAAATCCTTCTGTCAGTACATGAAGAATGGTTTGAAAGGTGCTCGGAGGCTGGTGTGCGAGTCTTGGTGAGAGCGGGAAGAGGCAGAACCATTGCAGAGGTGGTGGGAATGGGTGCGAGGGGACTCATCTGAGAGAAGTGTTGAAGGTGGGACCTGTTACTACACGGAAGTAGTTTTGGTTTGCATGGGAGGAAGCCATCATAAGTTTACCTGCTCGTCTCTATTTTAAAACAGTGCGTTCTGCCTGTGTCAAAGGCTCTTCTTTGTCTCCCGTCTCCTCTGGACTGGAGGTTCACTGAAGGCAGCGAGGTGGGGTTTTCGTCTTTGTATCCCCCTCAGCCTTCAGCTCAGAGCTCTGACCGTGTGAAGGCAAGACATAAATGTTTGTGACAATGAAGTGACCCCAGGAGGATAGGCTGTGGCATGCAAATTGCCTGAGGGAGGGTCTATGTGTTGCTTTGTGGGTGTGATGCCTGGCGCCTGAAGTGAAACTGTCTCTGTAGAGGACACGTGTGGGGCCAGAGAACCTGTGTGGGAAATCCCCGCCCGACATCCATGAGTGGTCACCTCATGGGGCCACCTGAACTGTTAAGGGAGCCCTGATCAGGAACAGGAGGTGGGGGAAGGGCCTGCCACCATCCTGTCCTGGGATGGGGAAGCTCCTTTCTGTTCACAAGACAGGCTGGCCAGGGTTCCTGCTGAGGGAACAGCAGGGTCTAGCTACACGCCGGCCTACGACCACCTACAGTCATCACAGGAGCCACAAAATTCCCCGGAAGTCATCATTGGTTAAAGGTTTCTGGAGTCAACCACAGGGGCACTTGCCTGGTGGGGTGAGGGGTGTGGACTAAATATTCTTTACTTTATATTTGATTTACTTTTTTTTTCTTTTTTGAAAAAATAATGCATGTTCATTGTAGAAATTTTGAAAATAAATACAAGTAAAAAGATAAATAGACGCATCCATTGTCCTGCTAGTAAATGTAGCCAGTGCCAAATTTTCATGATTATAAGGCAGTATGTCCTTACCACATCTATGGTATACCATGCACCGTATCACATATATGTCCATTACTGAATATAGGATGCTTTTTATTTCCTCAGTGAATCACTAGGGTCCTTGTCTGTCACTTGCAGGATGTCCCGGATCTCATCTTGAGGCCCTTCCCTCTTCCATTGTCCATGAACACCAGGGACTCACTCAGTCCAAAGGGAGCCAGAGCTGCTTTCAAACACCAGGAGGTGACAAGGTGGGGTTTAATCAGTTCCATGCCACTTGTTCTTCCTGCTGCCACATGCCACCATTGTTGAAAACTATTTGCCAATACTGTGAAGTCCTCACAGATCTAGACTCTTGTCACTATCATTGAGGGACCCCATGCTTGGGCTCCGAAGTCACAGCCCTCCAAGTTCACATTCTCTTCTCAAGCACTGTTCCCAAAGTACCACCATGGGCCCTGGAGGCTGCACTGTGGGGGTCTTTCTGCCTCAGCCACATGCTACTCCAGAACTGGTCCAACCTCACAAACCTCAAGCTCCCATGATGAGCCTGGGCCTTCGGCATGACATCCCTTTGCCCCTGTTGTCTTTGGGGCCTTTGCAATCTTCTCCAGCCTACAAAACGTGGTCAGGGCTACTGTTGTTTCTCTAATTTTAAATCTTAGGGGAAAAGGTATAGGAGTCTAGGTTACTTCCTTCTCAGAAGATCCTGGGTTCCCTATGCAAATTGGTCCTCTTCTTTCTCAGAAACTAGCTCTGTATATCCAGGAATATCAGTCAGCCTACAGAAGGTTTAATTATATTGTTCTCCAGGAACATATCACAAAACTAAGGTCTCCTCCAAGACAGCAAATAAGACAAACTCAACAGATAGTTGTATGACTGATTAGAAAGTTATCTGATCTGTCTGCCTAGGCAGAAAAGCAAGAGGCAGCTCCAACACATCGTTATATGGAACTTTCCTTTGGGACCAAATAAAATCCACTCATCTCCTCACCCTAGAGCTGTCCTGGTGATTTGGGCCTCTCTGCACTCAGAGGGTACGCTTGGAATGCCAAACATTGCCTCCCAGGGCGTTGATGAAGTACCCAGCTAGCTCTTTCAATCATCAGTTTAAAAATGGAAATGCTTCCAAATCTCTGAGCTGAGGAACTCAATCTGAATAATAATTACATGTGTGTGACTGAGGCACTCCAACTTCAAAACACATTCCGTGTCTTATCACTTCTTACCACCCAGGTGCAGGCCACGATCATTGCTCTTCTAGACATTTGCAATAACCTCCCAACTAGTTTCTCTGCTTCCACACGTTCCTCTCTACAGTCTATTTTTCACACAGCAGGCCAGAGTGAACTACTCAGAGCCCTCCAATGCCTTCCCATAACACGCCAGAATAAAATCCACACTCCTACTGTGGTATGAAGGCCCCACCATGTGACCCCTGTGTGCCTCTCCAGTCTCACCCCATCCCCTCTTCACTCCAGCCACACTACCCAATTGCCTTGAGTAGCTCAAGCCTGTTTCTTCCTCAGGGCCTTTACACATGCTTTCCCTTCCTCCTGGAACATTCTTCCTCCATTTCTCCACATAGTTTCCTCCCTTGATTCATTCAAGTCTTTCCTCTAAAGTCACTTTTTCAGAGAGGACTTTAAAAGTAGACACTGCTCCCCGCCACACCCCGCGTCCTCCTGTCATGTTCTATCCCTGGCTCATACTTCGTTTTTCTTCATTCTTCTTACGGTTACCCCCAATTTCTTTTATTTCATGGATTTGTTTCCTTACTTTTTGCCTGTCTTCCTAGCATTAGAGTTGAAGTTCCTTGAGAGCAGGGCCATGTCTGCCCTTTTTATGGTGGAATCCACTGGGCCTAGTACAGTGCCTGGCACACAGTAGATGCTTCAGGAACGTGTTGTACATGAATGAATGTATGAGCCCATTTCTCAGATTTATGGAGATGGAACACAAGTAATTAAATGGCTTTCTTTGACATGAAGTCAGTAGTCTCCCCATTATAGGTTATTTCTTGGCTACCTTCTAAGGTTCTTAGCAGTGTCCATGTAGAGGACACACACATAGAGACACCCACACACACTGTAGCAATGAAATGGGAAGACAGAAACATAACTAGATTTCTTTCCTGAAATTCAAAACCATGGCTTGGGGCAGTTCTCAGCCAGAATCTGCTCTACCTTTGGGCATTCCTTCTGGCCCAAAAAAGGCTATGTCCTTCTTTGCCACTGCTCAGGCAGATTCTTCAGGAGTAGTTCATCTGTGAGAAAGCAATCTGGTTTCTGAGTGACTCCCCTCCCTTAGTGGAGCCTCCCAAAGGCCTCTAACCCAGTGGGTTTAAAAACAGGAATGGTAAGGAATTTAGATAGGGTTTGGCCAGACAGTTCTGTTCCATGTGACATTGGTTGGAGTCACTTACTCATACATTCAGCTGGTGCCTAAAATGGGCTGGAAGGTCCAAGAAGGCTTCACTCACATGCCTGGTTTCTCGATGCTCCTCTGTGAGGCTTTTTTCTCTCTCTACATGGCTAACTGGGATCCCTCACAGCATGGTGGTCTCAAGCTAGTTGGACTTCTTACCTGGCAGCTGGCTTCCAAGAGGAAGCAGCAGTCCCAACACTGAGCTCTAATCTTGACTCTGTTACCTATTAACTTTGCGACACTGAGCAAGTTGTTTCAATTCTCTTAAAGCTTGAATTTCCTCATCTGTGAAATGGGGATACTAATACATGTCTTAGAATGTTGTTGTGGGGGTTTAAAGTGATATATGTGTAACAAGAGAATAGAATCCCAGAACCTCAAGACCCAGGAGTTTGCAAGGACGGAAGGAGAATAACTTTTCTATTCCCTTCCCTTCTACTTACAAGAGCTACTTATGGGAGAGGGATCTCTGACCAGACATGTGATCTGGGGTACATGGACGAAAAATTGCCATTTCAAAGCTTCTGATGATTCTTTGTGTTGTTTGGGGTGGAGTCCAGAGTAGACACTCACATAAAAGGACCCTTTGTGGTTGGTGAAGGCAAAGCACAGGGAGATGAGATGAGACCAAGGGACCTGGAAGTACCCTGCATAATAAAGTAACAGAAAATGTCTGCTTCCTGGCCATGGAACTCAGAGGAAAGAGAGGATGAGGGAAAGCTCCTGACTCGGGGTTGAGATCCCAGGTGCATGGAGCGTCAGCAAGAGATGCTGTCTGGTGTGATGTGTGATATTCCACTCCAGTCTGCTTCCTTTTCTGTAATTGCCTCCATTATCACCAAACTTTCAGGAAAAGCTTTGTGTTGGTGTTGTGTGGAGGCCTAAGGAGGGGGCCATATCTACTCAACATCAGAAAAGGAGAGAGGACAACCTCTCAGGAGGGAGACGGAGAGAGGAGGTAAGAAATTTGCCGACAGCAGGAGTTCGAAGAACACATGTGCCCACTTGGGAAATCCTGGAAAAGATATTAGACTTCTCTAATTTAGTATGTTAGGTTGGGGTTCAGACTATTTCAGTGGGGGAGGCTGACCCCAGGAGGCTGGTAGAGTTGGGGATATTCTAGTTATGTATATTAAGATCTTGACCCATAGCTGACTTACCGTAAGTGGTGCTTCTCTTACTCAAAGTTCAGGTAACTTGCAAAGGTCAATAAAACTTGGCATGGCAACTGGCATTCAGACTGAGGTTTGTCAGAGTCTAAAGTCTTTACTTTTCACACTATTCCACATTTCCTTCAAGTACTATATATTTGCTACCAAGTTTTTTTAGAATATTAGAACTAAATGCAAAACCTGGTGGCAGCTTGCAGCCAAGTTAAATGGTGACTCACCCTAGGTCACTTGAGGCAAGGCAGGGCATTCTGAAGACTGGCTGAGGATTGCCCAAGTACACTTTCTCTTGAGGTCAAGTCTCCAGTGATTAACAGGCTCTAAAATCTTGCTCTGTTGCAGCTATTTTAAAATCTTGTTTCTATGCTAATTTTACTCCACCCTCAGCTGGCCTTATATCATCCATCAAGTAAATAGTGACCATAATGAGAAAAGAAACCAGAAATGCAAATCAAGAAAGACAAAGAGTGTAAGTGAGCAGGAGCCAGCTTAGCAGAAACGTATAAATCCCTGCCGAGAGCCACTTTGTCTCATATCTAAACTCACACATTTATTTTTAATTTACTCTGGCATAAGAATGTTTCCTTGCATTAGTAATGATACTGTTAATGTTTTACAGGATATAGAAGTCATGGTCACATTGAAATCCCGCCTCAGTTGATGGAGGACTCTTAGACTTATTGAAACACATACTGAATTTGATTCAGACTGTCATCTACCCCAACCAGGGATCTGAGAATCTTTAGGGGTGTTGGTGATATTTGGCCCCCCTTCCTTTGTCAACATACACTTCTCTGCATCTCCAAACAGGTTGCAGAAGACTCCTCAATCTCCTTTTTTAAACTGAGACCTGGATCTCCTCAAAGTCTCAACTTCCTCTGCAGTCCCCACCTTGAGAGGCTGCTCATTCTTCTACATTCCATGCAGCAACATCCCAGGAAGAAAGTTGCTGTTCTCTTGCCTCTTACCTGCACCTCCAGACCGATGCTCATCAACCTTCAGGTAGAAGCTCTTTTCTCTTCCAGGTCATACCACCCACTTGTATCATGTTCTTTTCTTTCCGATCACTGATGTCAGCCTATTTTCAGGTTAGTTCCCTTCCTTTGTTGATGATTTTGGAATGACTGTCAGTCATTATCACCTTTTATTTCAGACACAATCCTAGGATTTTTTAAACATTTGTTAGACAGCCAATCCAACAACCCAGTCTCCAGACTCCAATGTCCTTCATTTCTCTACTCTTCAACTAACCTCGCTCAGGCAGCATTCCAGTATCCTACCCTCTGATCACAATGTCCTGTCGTCACAATGTCTCTCCCATTATACTTTGACCTTGTATGCTCTTCCTGTCCCTTGATCACATCATTTTCTCACAGTTTATCTGAATCTTTGTGACTCCACTCTCTCTACACAACCTAGATTCCATGGGTTATACAGGGATGCGAACTACTCTTTCACAAGCATATTTGATTCCTTTCCATCCTTTATCTTTCTATCATATCATCCATCAAATCCCAACCTAGAAACAATGGTACTATTACTCTCTACCTCTTTTGCTCTTGCACCTGAATAGGGGAATACACTGGAAAAATAGTCACACATGGGTCGGCATGTTGAAAAGTTCGTGGTCTCCCATCGCAACTCTTCCTTTAGCACTATCTCTCAATCTTTTCTCTTTAGTCAACTCTTTCTCATTTCCTTCATTGACTTTCAAATGGTATCTATTTTTTCAAGCCTCATACTCAACACTTGTTCTTTCATTCTCAGCAGACAATCAAGAAAATCTAAGAAATTAGGCATATCTTCTACTCCTGGATATAAACTTTTCCATATTTATACCCACTGTGGCAGACACTTTTGATTGCCTACCCAACAGCCATACCCACCCACTCTTTCTTGATAATAGAGTGCTGGTTTGATTTAGGTACTTGGTGGCCATGTTCTTCAGGGGAGCTGGGCCCTTGCCTAGCCCCAATGGAATCACAGTTAGTCTAACCCAGTTTTGACTACTTCATTTCCTTTGTCAGTACTTGGCTTAGCCATGTAACGAAACTCTGGCCATTGAATGGAGGTCAGTTGAGGGGTTTCTGGGAAAGTTTTTCTCCTTGTCAAAATGGAGCCCAAGACAGAGCTCTTTTCTCCTGGTCTTTGGATATTGTTCTGTGCGTAGCGTGGAGCTACTATAGTGATCTTTTGACCATGATGAGAGTGGCTAATGAGTCGAGGGTGCCAATGCAGAAATTCGGAATGAACCTGGGTCCTTGATGACATTGTTAAGACACAGAATTAACCAAACTTGCCTGTAATCATCCCATTCTTTGACTTCTTGATATATAAAATAATAATGCTTTTTTGTTCTTCAAGCTTCTTTTGATTGGATTTTCTGTTGCTTGCTGCCAAAAGCATTCCAAATCTTAAACTAATCCTTCCAGTCCTGAAAGGTTCTCTCCTTATTTCAAGGTCAATCCCTTCACTTCTGCTCTTGATCCTGTTGCTTCCTGTCTTTTCTGGAACTTTGTCACATCATTCATCCCCCTCCACCCTGTATCTTCTACTTCTCCCCCTCTAAGTCTATCAACTTGCCCAAGTCGCCACTGATGTTAGAAGTTTCACTTAAATCCATATCTTCTCCTAACTCTCAACAAATCTCTCTTCCTCCCTTCTCATGCAAACTCTTTAGAGTGGGTTGTGTTTTGTCTCTACTTCTTCACTTCCCATTTCTTTTTACGTCGCTCAACTTGGCTTCTGGCTCCATCATTCCATTAAAATAGTCAGGTAAAAGTTACCAATGATCTTGTAACCACCATATCCAATGGGATGTTTAAAATCTTATGTTTTGCTGTACTTCTGTTGCATTTGATGCAGGTTATTGAATCTCTTTACAATTTTGGCTTTCATGTAGCCTCACTCTCCTTATTCTTCTTTATGACCCTTCCTCTAGATCTCTTGTGGATAGACACTCCTCTCTCTTCTTGCCCCTTACATTTTGGTGTTCCTTAAGGTTACACCATTGGTTCAGCTCTCTTCTCATTCTACCTATTCTCTCTGTATCAGTGCATCCACTTTTATGGTTTAAATCATCACCTTGCTGCTGATAACTCCCAAATCTCAGACCTCTTGCTTGACCTTCAGATCTTTCTGTTGAATGACTTGCTAGAAATCTACACCAGGATGCCACTTAAGCCCCTCAAACCTAGTATGACTATGCTGAATTCATCAACTTCCCTACCAAGCTTCCTCCCTCCTGTATTCTCTAGCTAGATTGGTGGCTCCACCATCTACTAATCGCTTGAGTAAGACACTTGAGGACCATCCTGAAAATCTCCCTTTCTTCCCTTCTCCTCATTCAATCTACCACCAAATGTGGGGATTTTGCCACCTACACAGCTCTCAATTTTCTTCCTGCCGCTTCATCCCCACCACCACTCCCCCAGTTTGGACTCCTACCATCTCTCTCCTAACCACAACAACGACTTCCTAGTTGCTCTCCCTACCTCCATTGTTTACCTCCTTCAACTAATTCTCTGTGCAGCAGGCAGAGGATTGTATCTTCATAATTAAGTTTGACTATGATGTGTCCTTGATTGAATTCTCAATCAAGAGAATGTGTCCACGGCTCCCCAGTTTTTATGTATGGGGTGAAGTGTACATTCTTTAATCTGGCATACAAGGTTCTTCATGAGTGCCCCCTGCTGGCTTCTCCAGGTTTATTTCCTGGCATCTGCCTAACAATTTCTTTTGTTCCCTATGCATGTCATGTTATTTTTCAACACACACACACACACAAACCACTTTGTTTAGCTAATTCTCTAAGTTGAATGCCATTTCTTAATTCTACTACAAGACTCTGCCATTTTTACCACTACAGTTTACCACATTGCATTATAATTTTCTGTTTTATGACTGTTGAGAGCAGTCTTATTAATATTTGGGCTGTCAGTGATCAGCCCATAGTAGGGATTCATGGCCCATAGTACAGATTCTTTAATATTTGCTGAAGGAATGAGTGGATGAATAAACATATCCTCTAGAGAGTTCTGTCTCCTGGATCTGTCTGTGTAGATTGGGCCCCTCTGTAACTTCAACTCAGAACTTGGAGAGTGAACTAAGCACTGTGCCTACAGATACCTCTGAGATACCACCTTGTCACTGTTCATATATTTCATATCCTACTGTAATTCTTAAATTGGTCTGACACTCCTCTGGTTTGGAATAATAGGAGGATTTCTTCATGGATCCACTTGCAGGAAATAGCAAAAGCAACTCATCTGGGATTACTTGCATAAAATTACTATGTACATAAATAAACTGTGCAGTTTATTTATGTAGATATTAATGTACCTAAATTACACTAAGCTATTATGGAGGATGTTGTTTGCTGATTTTCTTTTTTTCTATAACTCCTTATTCTCCCACTCAGTTGCTGGATGAGAAGAGGTCCCTCGTCAAGAGAAGGAAATCGTTTGGAGCTGGAGGAGGCTGACAGACACTGCAAACTTTGCTTCTTTCTCGATTTTACAGAACACTGCATTAGGATGGGAGTCTTTGACAGTTTAAAAATGTTTCTTTCTCTGTGACTCCTACTGTTCCCCTACCATCTTCTCCCCATGGCCCCCACTATGTACCCAGAACCTCCTCTACCCTCCTGAATATATGTGAAAAATTCAGAAGAAGGTTAGTCTGGGCAAACTGTGGAATACATGGATTTAGATGTATTGTCTCATGTCCCTTAATCCCTGCAACACAGGACAAGGAGGGCCCTTCCATTAGCAAATTAGTGGCAGAATTTCAGGTCAGCAAGAGGGAAATGTATGAGGTAGGCAGAACTTTTGTTGATTAACGTCTTCAGAACACATTATTGAAGCAATTGCCTGCTTGACCTGTTACTCAAGATAGGGAAACATTTGTCTTTGAGCAATAAGTTTTAAGATTCTCCAGACTTCTTGTGTATTCCTTAGCTTCTTTCAATCTCAAAAATTTCTCAAAGTGAACTGAGGTGGCAGGGGTGGTAGTGATAAAATTATAGGTTTTTCTTTATTACCCAGGAAATTCTAAATGCAGGCGTCTCCTGGGGTTAAGAGATAATTCTAAACTGGGAAATTCAGTGTGTGAGGACAAGGACAGCAGGGACACTTGTTAATAAGTGGCAGACTCTATTCTTCCTCTTGTCATTTGCTGCAGAAACATGAATCATGACCACATCTTTCCAGATCAGGGAGGGCCTCAGAGTCACCCTTAGATGCTCCTGGTGCATGCTGACACGTGCCTTGTCAGATGGCCTGAGTGTGACTGTGAGCTGTCCAAATGCTCTTTCCATACTTTGAGGGCATTGAAATGGAAAAATCCCAAGAATGTACTGCAAAGGAGTCTAGGACTCCTAGGCTCAGGTTTCCTTAGCTGCTTGGTACAAAAGGAAAGGAGTTGGAAGAATGCTAATGGAGTTGTCATGGGTGGAGGCACTGTGTAGATAAACAGCATTATAGATATATGAGATTACCTATTGCAGGATGGGGGGCAGTAGGAAATGGAGTGGGAGGTCTGGGGGCATATTTCTCCTTCTTTGTCTTTCCTTCCTTGCCCCAGTCTGCTCAAGAGGTACCAGAAATCTAAAAGGTACAAACATGGCAGCATATCTTGTCTAAAAAAGCATTATTTTGCTTTTTATTTTAGGTAGTTATGATCCTTCAAATAGGAAAATCTTATAAAGGTGTTCAAAATAGAGATGAGCCATGGAGCATGACCCACCAAATCCTTTATTTAGGAGACCCATAGGTTTTAAAATCAATCCTCAAACTCCCCAATTCATTTTATGAAGCAATCATAATTTTAATCTCAAGACCTTCATCAAGAACTAAAATAAAAAAAAAACTTCTTTAGATTATTTTCATTTTAGATATAGATACAAGAATTCCAAATAAAATATCAGTAGATAGACTACTTGACAATCCTGTTGGTGGAGTCCTACAAGGAGAATGGGAAAGGAAGACATGTATAGAAAGATATTAAAGAGAAGCTCTCCTCATGTCATTATTTGGACTGGAACAAGCCGCAGTGAATCAAGTCAAAGAATGAAAGAGAAGAATGCTGCAGAAAACTATGAAGCTGTGTTGTCAAAATAGTAGATATTAGTAGATAAGAGAAGGGAGTTTGAAAGCAAATACTGGCATATTTTTATATCAGTGCTTATTAAACTGTCTGGAAAAGAAAGCAGAGTAAATAAAAACGAATCAATGGTATTGAAGAGATAGTACGGTACAGTTTTAGTAATCAGGAGACCTGAGATCTAGTCCAGTTCAGCAAATTAGCTGTGAGACCTTAATGAAGTCACTTGACAACCTTGTGAAATGAGGTAGTTGATCTAGATCAGCACTTCTCAAACTTTAATATGCATATCAGTCACCTGAGGACCTTGTTAAAATGTGGATTCTGGTTCAGTAGGTCTGGGGGTGGCCTGAGATTCTGCGTTTCTAATAAGCTTTTAGGTGATGCCAGTGTTGCTGATCTGCAGACCACACTTTGAGTAGCAAAGATCTAGATGATCTCTACGTCTCTTCCAGCTCAACTGAACGTGGTTTTAAGATGTACTCTTTCACAGGAAATCAGCTCAAAACTTTCTGAATTATAGAAATGAAGGTAAAGCAAAGACAAGAATTACTGTAATAAATAAGAACAAATTAAGTGGTGTGGGCACATCAGTAGGATGAATCTAGCAGTGAAGTTTGACTGAGCGACTTAGTGAGTAAGAGAGGCAGAGCCAAGTTAAAACCAGGGCACAAATCTCAGTCCAAAGAACGTGACCAGAGAGAGAGAAGAGCAATGAAGAAAGATACCCAGGAATCTTGTGAGAGGTGAAAGTGCATGATGAGGCATTCCTTGTACTGCAAAGAAACAAAAATGCCAGAGCACTGTCAGCCCCCCTTCAATTCCCTCTGAAACTCTTTGGCTTCGTTTGGAGGACATATTGTCACCACGAGTCCTGACACCCACTCCCTCATCACATAGCTTCTCTAAAATGCAAAGACTGGGGCCCACCCCATGGCATAGAGGTTAAGTGCGCACGATCGGCTGCTTGCAGCCCGGGTTCGGATCCGGGCGCGCACCGACGCACTGCTTGTCAGGCCATGCTGTAGCGGCGTCCCACATAAAGTGGAGGAAGATCGGCACAGATGTTAGCTCAGGGCCAGTCTTCCTCAGCAAAAAGAGGACGATTGGCATGGATGTTAGCTCAGGGCTGATCTTCCTCACAAAAAAAATAATAAATAAATAAAATAAAATAAAATAAAATAAAATAAAATGCAAAGACAAACAGTGAGTTCATACGTGCACATTATGGTGAATTCTGAAAAGCCACTCAGATGCTGACTGACAGATCCCCTAGTCCTTGGTTTAGGGCCAGGCACCAGGAGTGGAGGACACACAACACGTGTCCCAGGTTTGTCTGAGAACAGGGGAGGAGAAGGAAAGGATGGGGAGGACCCAGCAAGATGAGCACTCAACATGCCTTCAAAACCAGATTTCCCTCTTGCATTTATTTACTGGAAAATGACTTCAGTTTAATGGCAATAATGATTTAGTAAGCCATTTATATTAAGAAAAATTCTATGAGGTAAATAGAGGCAGGCATTGTTACCCAATGTAAAAAAAGGAAGTCCAGATTAGGCAGATTAAGACCATCTGGCTAGCTTGTGTTGGATTAGAACTCAAGTCTCTTCACCCCCCAGTCTGTGGAGTTCCCTCCAAGGTGTTGTGTACCTTGCACTACACATATTTAATCATATTGGACTTGGACTTTTCTTTCATACTGCACTAACCTTACATATCAATTATGGTTATAGAATTACCAGATGCTTTGTTTCATTATTTGATAGCAAAATGTTTTAGAAAATAAATAGTCTGCCATATTGGTGAGAGGGACAGCCATTGCTGGTTGCCAATCCCGGAGCATTTCCCTTTTATTCTTTGCTGACAAATTTTCTTTACCTTCCTCTGAGCATCCATGTTCTTTAGCAGTGGCTGGGCCCTTTCCCAGCATTAGGACACTAAATCTTGATTGGTCTAAGCTAATGAAGATGGTGTCACTTGCCAAGTGATGGTAGAGGTAGGGCATGTGATGAAACTGTGGCCAATGAAATGTGAAGGGAAGTAGCCTCTGCTTTGAAGCAGGGACATGTTATAGAGATAGTCCTTTTTCTGCTTCTGGACTTTGTCCACTGCACGTGATGCCTGGAACTGTGGCAGCATCTTGAAACCATGACGGGAAACATTTGACACAATGAGGGTAGTAGAGAAGAAAAACAGAAAGAACCTGGGTCCTTGTTGATGTCATTGAGGCACTGGGTCAATCAAATGCAAGACCGCTCTTCCTTTGATTTTTAGCTGGGGTTTCTTCTATTGCAGCCAAAAACATCCCAGTGGATATAGACAGACTGGGAGTAGGTCTCTCATAACTGGCATCAAACAACCAGGGTTGGAATCTCAGCTGTATCACCGACCAGTTCTGTGACCTTGGGCAAGCCACTTTCTGTACAAGAGCTCAATTCCTTGTAAAAATGGAGATAATAAAATACCTACTTCACAAGGTGGAGTTATAACATAAACTGTGAAAACACCCGAAAATTGTTGTTGTTATTATTATTACTGTTATCTTTACTAATATTATGTGATATATAATAACAGCATTATAATCAGGCTATATCATAAGCAATCTGCAATGAGAATGCTTTAAAGTCTTTCAATGTTTCCAGGAAAATCCTCACATCCTGAGACATTTGACCCTCCCCTTTCTCTTAAGGGCACATGAGAAAAAGCCAGGCTAGTTACATTTTGGGGTGGAGGAGTTCCTTAATGGAATCTGAGAGCAACATCTCATGACAAGCAAAAGGGGGCTCATTGAACAGCTTTTGGGTCTAACGTTCTGTGAGAGTTTCCAGCAATTTCAATGCATAAGTGGGGCACAACACACACCAGGTAATTTTTCTCTCCACTTTCCTTTGCATTGAGAAGTGGAGAGCTCCACAGATTTCAAGTGAGAGGTCATGTCTCTGGTGTACGGAAGAAAAATAAATCTGGGGGTCTGACTGCACTGGATTAGAATACTAGTTCCCCAAGTGGAGGTTCGCAAAGGGCCTTCTTGCATTCCGCTGTTTCCATCCTCCCCACTCCCTCCGACAAATCACTTTTTCAGCAACCCTCAAACACTACAAGACTTGCTTGGTTTACAGCTCTAGCCATTTTATTTGCCTTTTTGTTTCAAGAGTAAGGGCCAGAGAAGCTCTGCATTTTGTGCCTTTGTATTAGAGACAACCTCTAGTTTCTGACTGAAAATAAGAATTTGTTGTGATTCTGATGAGTATGTCACTTGAGAGGACACTCTCAGGGCTGTTTTGTTGTGGAAGCTCTGGAGAGAGGGGTACAGGACTCACACTGCATAACAAGGAGGAGGACCCCGTGGGATGGTTGCTCGGCCCCGTTCCAGCCCAGAGCCCACTATTTTTTATGGAAGGTCAAAAAATGAGGAGCTGGGTCTATGGACGTCTGCCTAGAGTGATATTTCCAAATTGGTCTTTCTCCTCTAGAGGTTCAGTTTCAAATTTAATTAGCTAGCTAATGATGGTAAATTATCATAATTAATTGACGACTGCTAAAGTGCTTTGACTACAAAGCGCTATACATAATTTCTAGGGCAGTTAATTTCTGGTCTAACTTTGAGGACTAGTCTAGGAGAGAGACTTTCATAATAATAACGGTAACAACAATAATAATAATAACAGTTTTTTTAATGGTTTGGACTGAAGCCTTCTCTTGGTCTGGAACACTGCCTTAGGGGAGCATCTCATACAGTCTCTCATTTCCCACTTAGTAAAGAATCTCTCCTTTAGCCAGAGGCATCCTTGGAGGAGGAAGGCCTTGTGAGAGATCCGTAAGTGTGTCTTTACAGTCCAGTGGGTGAGACAGAGAAGTAAATAAGCAGTTATTATATGGGAAGATAAGTGCTGTGGTAGGGAGATATCCAGGGAGCTGTAGGATCATAGGACAGGGTCTGGGAAGTATTCTGGTAGAGGTGAGAGCTCCTGGTGAAGGATGAGCAGGAGTTCCTCAGGCAGAGATGGCAGGGGACAGGGGGAGTTAGAAAGACAATCTGGGCGGAGAGAGTAATAAAAAAATGTGTGTGTGTGTAAGAGAGAGAGAGAATAATACATTTGAAAAATCCCAAGTAGAGTGTTTGGAAGGGTAGCAAGAGATATAATTAAAATGCTAGGGGGCTTTTATATAAAGAAGATAAATTGAATACATGTATTATATCTCTCCCTGCCAAAACTCTGTTAAAGGGATGTTAATGAGATTTTTATAAACACATAGACCATAAGAATGAACAATACAGGAGAAATACAACAGTAACAAAACTTTAGAAGCTAGGTAATAGATGGAAGAGTGGCATGTGATTTAGCAGACTAGAGAAAGGGGAATTGTAATCTTAAGTAAGCCATGGGGAAAACTAAATAGGAAGCTGATTTGCTCCCCCCAAACCTCAGGAAATCAGAGACAATGGACACTCTAGAAGTAGAGGTAAAAGAGGATCTAAAACCAGGAGAATTGGTTCAAATAATTTTAAAGAAAGAGTTGGACCCTAAATCATTTCCTCATCTGTTCAAGAAGATGACTTCCCTCTTCCACTCTGACAGAAGACTGGAGGCTTATTCTCTTGAGGGGATAAAATAAACTCCACGTAGAGTTGAGTATGGGGAAATCATACTGAAAATATGGTGAGTTAGTGAAAGTTTACATACTGAGGTTGACACACCTCCAGTCTTCAGCTCCTACCAGGCTCTCAGAATTTTGACAACCACATCCTTATCCACCAGGAAAGGGATGGAAAGGGCCTTCTCCGGAAATATGACCAACTCAAGAAAAATGATCTAAAGGTACTGACATCAGGGCTTCCACAGGGCCCCCAGTGAGATATCAATAGTGAAGACCACAAGTCTATCTATGGACAGTTTCTTTAAGGAAATAAAATCGATAGGAAGCCTAGTACACCAAGGATGTTTACACAATTGGAGGAGAGTTTGGAGGTGAATTACATGGAAATAATTAAGGATATGTTCATAGAAATCTAAGCAAATAAACAAACAAACAAAAGACAGTTATAAACTCCAGGGAAAACAGAAAGTTGTGCAGGAAAGGAAACTACGGCTCAGTTATGAAATGTGTTTACATGGTCATGATAATAGTTATGCTACTAAAACTCCAAATTTCAAGTAGCATAGAGGGATGGAAAGTGTATGTTGGGAACATGGGTGTGTGTGACAGAGAACACTCTATCTTCATCTTCTATAGTAGGTAATCAATAAAATATGTCTAAAATCAGGAAAAATCAGGAAGTAGCCATAAAATGATGGTCTTTATCAAGATAGGAAACACAGGAAAAGAGGAATTATGAGGGAAGGTAATAGATTTATTGGTGAAGTGTGGCTTTTGAGGTACCTGTGAAACAACCAAGTGATGTCTCCTCGGCGGTTGGCTATATGGGTCCAATGCCAGCCAGACTCAATAAGGTTTCTTGGACGGAATAAATCTTATGAGAAATAATTTGAGTGACCATTTTCTCAATTCTTCCCCAGAGTGGTTGATAGCTACTCCCATTCTAGATAAATAGGAGAGAAGTTAATTAATTATATATGATAGATGCCTAAGGGCACTAGGGCTTAATGCCTTTGTAGAAGCCAACTGAGAAGGGCGAGGTCAGGAGGGTGGTAAATGGAGATTTGGAGTCATCATCAGGGGAGTAAATGAAACTGGAAGAGGGCCAAGGATAACCACTAGAGGACACTGACGGGTTAAGGATGGACAGGGCAAGAGGAGACTGCAAGGAGATTAGGAAGAGCAACTATAACGGAAATAAAAAAGCCCAGGAGATTGTGGCATCCAGAAGCCACAGGAGAATAGATTTGAAGGGGCAGGTGCACGGGAGGTGCCAAAAGTTGCAGAAAGATTATGTGAAATAAGGACTCTAAGGAGTTGTTGATTTTACCTATGAAGAAGTTGTCAGTGACCTTAGTTGGAGCATTTTTATTGGAGTAGGTAGTATTCAGAGCCCAGATTGCAGCATACTTGGGGCCCAGGAATCAGCCAGCTGAAACTAATTATTTCTTAATGCCCACTTCTATAACCTGAACTAAAACTCCATTCATGCTCCAAGTCACATCCCCGAGGAAGGAATTGTGTTCTCACCCCGGAGACCACTTAGACACACAACATTGGGTTTCTACGACTTTGTGAAAAACGTTTCTATGGATTCATGGGCCCTGGCCAATCTTATAACTGCATTCTTTAGATTAGTTATTTTTATGTGAAAACTTAGATGGGATGAAGTGCTGAAACTGACCAGGGAAGAGTGTATGAATTAGCTTGTCCTTCAAGGAATTTTTCAGCATGAGTCAAGAACTTTTCACCTGGAAAAGTAAAAGCCTTCCTGTAATATAAATGGGTGGTGTCGATCTGTCACTGACATCTCTGGTGGTACAGCATGCTGCTACAGATATCTACCACTCATTCATTCAAATATTTACCACTACCCTAAACTTTATAGAGATAAGAACATGGCCAGATATGAATTATGCTCTCAAGAAGCTTACAGTAGAGGCAAGGTGTGGTTCGTGTGCCCAAATAGCACCACACAAGGTAAAAAGGGCTAAGGAACCTTTTTTTTATGGAGGATCTTCAACCCAAATCAGTTGTATGTGGGGGGATAAAAGGAGGTGGGGGTCTCCTAGGAAGTACGTCAATCACTTTCTGCTCAATCACCCTGCTTGCAACTAAGAACCCTGACACCAAAATAAACAAACAAGCAAAATCATCAATTAGATTACAAAATACTTAAAAACAGGGAAAGAAGGCACCCATAATCCTATCATTTTATCCCAAAAAATAATGACACCTATGCTTCCCTCATGACAATTTCCCAAAGTGTTTCGATGGAACACTACGTGTCATGTGCACAGAAAAATTCTCCATTGTTAAATGATTTTGGAAATTTGAACAATGTTCTGATAATACTACAGTTTTCTTTACTTCAATATGTAACTTCTCAAAATCTTTAGTATGTCAGTGCATTTTGAGAAGATTCGAGAAAGAGATAAACATTCCTTTTTTTTTCTCCCTGAGCATTTCAAAGGATTTTGAGGAACACGTGCTGCAAAATGCTGCCTTATGGTCTTTTCACACATACAAGTGATCTACATAATGGTAATCAGAGGGCACATGCAATTCTGTGCCCTGCTTTCTTCTACTGTTTTATTGTAGGGACTTTGAGGGCAAGACTTTGCATGGAAGAAGCTTCTCTCCTTTTGTTCCTGGGGTGTCTAAGTGTGAGCTTGAGATCATCCAACAGACGAGAAGCTGAGCTAGCAGATCATGACTTGGTACTTTGTCTCTGCTCACGTGTATTCTGGTAGAAGCAGGTTGTCAAGACTTGAAATTAGGGCCAAGACCTTCCAATCCTGAAATAAACTTAATTTATTTGGGCATTTCCAACTCACTAAAGAGCATATCCAACTTCCCATCCACTCCCCAAACTTAACAGGGAGACCTCTCACAGTGCTTTGACACAGACTATAAAGGAAGAGAGAAAGCTTGATTTTCCTCAAAAGAAACTCAAATGCAACTGAGCAACTGCAGCAGGGCTTGTCATGCAGATGGACGTAGAGTATCCTTGTTGCTCCCAATTATGCCCAGTGTGGAAAGGGCAGAGATTTAAGGAGACTTAACTCAGAGGAAGAAAGAAATAATGTGTCATCTGTGGGGCACTGGCTGTTAAAGGAAAAAAGAAGTTTTCACTTTATTATTTTTTTTCACCTGCTGAGTTGGCCCCAGGAAATATGACACTCACTGATAGCTATATCCCAACTGTGCTGCCAGCTCTGCTGTTTAGAACATGGTGTTGAGAAAGGCACAGACGTGAGTCTCCAGTCAAATTTATATTCAGGAAGGACAGGGACTTGTTGGGGTTTCTCTGCTGTATCCCCAGGATGTGGAATAGTTGCACTATAAATATTTGTAGAATTAATGAAATCTGTCTCCTTAGAGAAGAACTAGTTTTGCTGGTCCTCACAGACAGAGGTTGAACCTCTAATCCCTATCAGCCTGAAACTTCTAGTTTAGTGTATATATATGTGTATAAAGGAAATTACCGTTCTAGTTCTCTAAGTTCCCTTTGAAAAATCGTCAAGCCACAGATCTCTTCATTGTCCTGTTGAGTTGGAATTCACTCTGAATTATCTCCTTGCTGCAAACTTGCATGTTCATAAAATGCATAGCTCTGTTTCTGGTAATAATGCCTAGGTACATGGAACAATCTTCCTGCTAATAACTGAAAAATGCTAGTTAATGAATATTTTAAAAATCTTCTTAAAAGCAGTGAAGAACTGGTAAAATACAGCAGCAAGGATTTATTAGCCCAACATCTAAGAGAAATCAGGAACCAAGAGAAGTAAGCAAAGTTTTCACCCCGAGGGCTGTTGCTGAACCTAAGGAACTTGAGCTTAAATTTCCACAGTTTTTTAGGACAAGTGCCTGTGCGTGTGTGCGCGTGCGTGTGTGTGTGTGCGAGAGAGAGAAAGAAAGAGAGAGAGAGTGAAAGCAAAGTTCAGTGCCTGTTCCCAAATCCTGGAACCCCAATGGGTCACATGTTAAGTGTCAATGTGAGCCAGAACTAAAGCCAACTCTAGCCTTCCACACACAGGAAATTTCAAGTGCCTAAGCACTAGACAAAACAGGAGTTAATAAAAAAAAACTCTCCCTGATAATGAAAATCTTGAGCTGACCTTCATGTGGAGATGTAAGCCAAATTTATGTGACCTGAGTGGTCCAAAAAACTTTGTCAGATTTTAAAGTTCTTAGAATGTCAATGTCCCAACCGTCTGGTAAAAGCAAGCTCGAATCCTCTCTGAAAGAATCCATTTCTATCCAAGGCCTCAAAGAATTCTCAAAAGGAAAAGGAAAAGGAGCAGCTAACAACAAAAAACTGCTAAAATATATAGACAGAAGAAACAGATCTGCACAGACTTCAAACACTTCAATTATCAATCTCATAATCTGAAGTAAATATGGATATCATGTTTAAAGAAATAAAAGACAAGCTTAAAGTGTTTGTAGGGAACACAAAACTATAATGAGGGTCTAAGCAGATGTTAAAAGATAAATTGAGGCATATGAAAAATTTTAAGAGTATGAGCAAAAACCAATTTGAATCTGGCAGTGGTTAGGAGCACCCTGCCAACAGGAGCCAGGGGCAAGACTTATACAGAAAAAGGCAGAAGCAAAGTAAGGAAATGATTGCCTACAGCTTCAAACGTAGTTGGCTGTTTGTGATTGGTTGTCGTTAGCATATGATTTTGCAACCTTGAGGCATTCACAGACTTAGATTTTGGTGCTTATGTAGGTGTCACAGGGTTACAGCCACTTTAGTCTAGTGGCCTCCTTGTTTAATTAATTTAAAACAGATTTGAGGAAAAACTGAATATAATTTATTGTAATGAAAATTGTAATAAAATTTAAAAACCCAATGGATGAGTTTAACATCAAATTAGATAGAGGTAAAGAGAATGAGTGAACTTGAAGATAGGTCAAATAAATTATCCAGAATGTAGCACAGAGACACATAAAAATAGAGAATACGAAAGACATATCAGGAGGCATGGAGAATAGAATGTGAAAAGCTAACAAAAGTTAATTGGAGTTTGGAAGGACAGGTGAGAATGAGATAGAAAAATATTTGGAGAGATAATAGCTGAGAATTTTTGATAACTGTTAAAGACTAAAATCTACAGATTCAAAAATCCTTACAAATTCCAACTGTTTGGAACTGAACAATTAAGTAAATCATGGCAGATGGTGGGAGCTTAGTTTCTTACTGTTGCAGTAAGAACTAGGCACACTGCAGTGAAACTTCCAGACATCAACAACAAAGAAAAATCCTAAAAGCTGCCGGAGAGTGGGGGAGTGGGGTGGGGAATACACATTACCTTTAACAGAGTAACAGTCAACAGAAAGCCGATTGTTTTGACAAAAATGATAGAAACCTGGAATCAAATCTTCAACGTGCTAAGAAAAGAAGATAACTACTAACCTAGAATTCTGCACCCGGGGAAAGGATATTTCAAGAATAACAACAAAATAAAAACACTTTCAGAAAACCAAAAACCAAGAGAATTTGCTGCCAGGAGACCTTTTCTAAAGGAAATTCTAAAGGCTGAACTGCAAGCAGCAGGACGGCCATCCCAGATGGAGGCTTACAGTCAAAGGAGGAATGAAGAGTGGGAAAAGTGGTAAAGACGTGAGTAAATCCAAATACTCACCGTATAAGTGAAAAAACACCAATAACATCTTGTGTGCGTGTGTGTGTTTTTAAACAAGATAAAAGTAAACCACTTTAATTAAAATAGTAAGTCAGTCTAGAGGATGGTGAATGGTATTCCCGTCTAGAGAAACAGTAGAGGTATTGTTTAAATTTAGACTTTGATAAATTAGTACGCACATTGTTATTTTTATGGTAGTCAGTGAAAGAATAGAATACAGTGTATAATTTCCAAACTAGTAGAAAAGAAAAATGAGAGGATGAAAAATCCTCAATCAATCAAAGAAATTCAAAAATATGAGAGAAAAAGAAACATAGTGGAACAAATAGAAAGCACAAAATAAAGTGGAGGAACAGATATAGAAAGGTATCAGTAATTTCATCAAATCTAAAAAGGATAAGTGAAAATATACAAAGAACACTAAAAATTCAACAATAAGAAAATAACCAAGCCATTTACAAAATAGGCAAAAGAGCTGAACAGACACCTTACCGAAGAAGATAGAGAGATGGCAAATAAGCACATAAAAGATCCTCAACATTATTTGTCATTAGGGAATTGCAAATTAAAACAACGAGATACCACTACACATCTATGAGAATGGCCAAAAGGCAAAACCTGACAATATCAAACACTGGCTAAGACTCAGAGGAACAGGAATTCATTCATTGCTGGTAGGAATGCAAAATGGTACAGCTTCTTGGAAGACAGTTTGGTGGTTTCTTACAAAGCTAGACAGTTTTACCATATTACAATAATCACATTCCTATGTATTCACCCAGTTGAGCTGAAAACTTATGTCCACACAAAAACGTGCACACAAAATGTTTATAATTGCTTTATTCATTATTACTCCAAACTGGAAGCAAACAAGCTGTGATTCAGTGGGTGAATGGAAAAACAAACTGGTACATCCATGCAACAGAATATTATCCACTGATAAAAAGAAATGAGCTATCAAGCCACAAAAAAATTTGGAGGACTCCTAAATGCATATTGCTACATGAAAGAAGCCAGCCTGAAAAGGCTACATACTGTGTGATTACAATTATATGACATTCTGGAAAAGGCAAAACTGTAGAGACAGCAAAAAGATCAGTAGTGCCTGGAGATTAGGAAAAGGGGGCAAGGAATGAATGGGTGAAGCACAGGGAAATTTTAGAGCAGTGAAACTATTCTGCATAATACCATAACGGTGGATACATGACCTTACGCATTTATCAAAACCTATAGAACTTCAAAACATGAACACTGAACCTCAATGCATGCAAATTTAAAAAAACCATTTAGGGGTCTGGAAGATCCAAGGGAAGAATCTAAACTATGACAATGGAATCTAACTGTATCACAAGTGTATTTGAAAAGACCTCACCAACGAGGATGAGGGAAAATATGCTGACCTAAGTAGCCTTGGAAAATAATGGAGTCTGTGAGACTAAAGGCAAAAGCAACTAAACATAAGCACTGTACTCTAGTTGATAAAGTTGCTTCCCATGGAGGTACAGGCTAGCAATTCTGATACTGCTATACATGTATGCTGGAACTGAACAATTAAGTAAACCATGGCAGATGGTGGGAGCTTAGTTTCTTACTGTTGCAGTGGGAATTTATGGATAAGCGCAGGGAGGAGGCTAGAATCATCCATATGGTAGTGGATTAGAATTGGAGACATGAATAAGACCACATGACTAACCTAACAGATACAAACGGTCGTACAGTTAACACTACTTAATATGCACACACATATCTCTTTGCTTTGTCGGCTGAGAGGGCCTAAAAGAAATGATATCCTAGTAGTAACGAGCAACCTAATGCCCAGATCTTTGTTTGTAACACTGTTATCCAACAAAAGGAACTGGACTCCTTGGAGAAATGGCTGATTCTAGGACTGGGGCAGGAAATACACAAGATAAGCCTTGAGCATCTTACAACGCCGGAAAGTCAAGAAGTACTCAAAAAACCAACCAACCAACCAAACCAAACAAACACCTCATAATGATTCAGATAGATAAAAGGGGCACGGGGGTCAATGGAAAGAGTGCCTTATGGCCAAAGCTCAAGCAATTTGAGCAACATGATAAAGTAGTATTGAGTTATAACACACACTATAAGACAAATATCCATCAGTACCTACTGACATGAATAAATGGTAGCATGAATAAATAAATGAGAGAGAAGAGATAATTCTCCCATGCAGAAAAATTTTAAATAATTTATGTAGATTTTCTCAAGGAGGTGACACCTAACTCTTCAGTCCTTATGTGTGGGCAGCACACAGTGACTTCCTTCCAAAGAATACAGCATGGATAGCTTTGTAGTGGAGAAACCTGAAAAACATTAGCTCAGTCAAGTGATCAAGGTCAATATCAGCTGTGATAAGTCGTGTTGATAGTATATACCCTTGGTCTGATGTAATGAAAATGGCGCTTTGCCTCTGTGATATTCCTCCCCGAAACAAACTACCCCAGTCAAATCATGAGAAAAACATTAGATAAAGTCCAGTTGAGGGACATTCTACAAAATACTAGACAAGTACTTCTTAACATTTTCAAGGTCATCCAAAACAAGGAAAGTCTGAGAAACCATCATAACCAAGAGAAGCCTAAGGAAAAATGATAACTAAATGTAATGTGGTATCCTGAATAGGATCCTGGAACAGACAAAAAATGTTAGGTAAAAACTAAAGAAATCTCACTTTAGTTAATAATATTGTATCAATATTGGTTCATTAATTATAACATGTATCTTATTAATGTAAGACAATAATAGAGGCAACTGGGTGTGGGATATATTTGAACTCTGTACTATCTTTGCAAATTTTCTGTAAATCTAAGACTGTTTTAAAAAGTAAAGTCAATTAATAATAATAAAAAAGGAATAAGTGCTACAGTTAAGAGGAAAAGATGGTCTGATAGGATGAAATACAAAAGCTAACTATACGCTATTTATAAAAGAAACTTCTAAAATACAGGGATATAGAAAGAGTGAAAGGAAAAAAAGAGTGAAAAAATATATACTGGGCAAAATCTAACCAAAAGGAAGCTAGTGCAGTTATTTTAAGATCAAAAAATATAGACTTCAAACCAAAATCCTTACTAGTGATAAACAGGATCACTTCATAGAAATAAAAAGTTTAATTCACCAAAACTATATAATAATTTAAAATTATATGTACCTTAATAAGAAGACTTCTAAATATTCAAGCAAAAAGTGATGACTCCAAGGAGAAATAGACAAATACATAATCATAGTGAGTCATTTTAATAGCTCTCTGTCAATAATTGATTGAACAAGCAGTTAAAACATCAGTAAGAATATGGAATATTTAAACATGATGAAAAAACTTGATTTAATAGATACATATTATTGACTTGACAAGTATATGCATTTTTTCAAAATACACAGAATATTTACACAAAATTGCCTATATGCTGAGCCAGAAAACAAACCCAAATAAATTTTAAAAGGCTGAATAATGTATACTGAATCTTCTCAGTACCATTCAATTGAGCTAGAAATCAATGATAAAATGATAATTAGAAGAGTATGTGTAGTATTAGAAAACATGCTGCTAAATAATTCTCAGTTCAAAGAAGAAATGCTTCTGGAAATTAGAGAATGTTTTTAAATATATGATAACAAAAAATACTGCAAATCAAAATGTGTGAGATGAAGCTAAAGCAGTACTTGGAGAGAAGTTTATATCTAAAATGCTAACATAAATTAAAAACAAGGCTAATCAAATTTCACAGAGTACAAAAGTGATAATGTATCATGACAAAGTTTAGTTTATCTCAATAACGCAAGTTTTTAACATTAGAAAATTAAACTTGTTTAACATTACTAGATGAATGGAGGGAAATCATGCAATAATTTCAATAGATGAAGAAAATTATTATAAACATTTAGCCACCTGGGAGTAGAAAGAAATTATTTGATTTAATAAAAGATATTTGCAAAAAAGGGAAAAGGGGACTAGAGGAAGCATCATTTCTTTTTTCTGGTGAGGAAGATTGTCCCTGAGATAACCTCTGTGCCAATCTTCCTCTGTTTTGTATGTGGGACGCCACCACAGCATGGCTTGATGAGTGGTGTGTAGGTCCATGCCTGGGATCTGAACCCGCAGACCCCAGGCTGCTAAAGCGGAGCATGCAAACTTAACCACTATGCCACCAGACTGGCCCCAAAGCATCATTTCTAACAGTGAAGCATTAAAAGCTTTCTCTCTGAGATAAAGAATGAGATAACAATGCCGTCATCACTTCTCTCAATATTGCTCTAGTCAAACCAGTGAAACATTTTAGCTAGGAAAAAAAAAAAAGTAAAAAATATAAGGTTTGGATCAAAAGAAACATTTTATTATTCAAAAATGATATGATTTTGTATGTAGAAAATTCTGTAGAGTCCAAGGATAAATTATTATAATTATAGTCACGTGTCTCAGTGACGGGGATACATTCTGAGAAATGCGTCATTAGGCAATTTCATCGTTGTGCAAATATCATAGAGTGAACTTACACAAACCTAGATGGAATAGCCTACAATACACCTAGGCTATATGGTACTAATCTTATGGGACCACCATCATATATGCGGTCTGTTGTTGACTGAAAAGTCGTTATGCGTCATGTGACTGTAATGAGTTTAGTAAGATTACTAGATAGAGAATTAATATACAAAATTTAACTATATTTCTATATGTCAGCAACAGACAGTTAGAAAATAAAATTTTTAGAAGGTTATGTGAAGTACAGTTGGGAGCTATTCCTCCATGAGTCTTTCATACTTCTGCGTGTGTTGCTGGGTATGCCAAGAAAGCATGGTCCTGGCAACTGTTTACATGGATCTTATCTTAAGGTTATTTTTGTATCAAGAAATCTTGAGGGATGAAATAATGTCTTCTTCTGGGACAAAGAGCAAGCTTGCTTATTGTTCAAAATATAATACAATCATGCACTGCATAATGACATTTCCGTCGATGGATAGCGTATAAGTGGTCCCATAAGATTATACAGAAGCTGAAAAATTCCTATCACCTAGTGACGTTGTAGCAGTCATAATGGCGTAGCACAACCCATTACTCACCTGTTTGTGGTGATGCTGGTGTAAACAAACCTACCGCACTGCCAGTAGTATAAAACTATAGTGATACAATTATGTACAATTATGTACAATACTTGATACTTGATAATAATAATAAATGACTGTTACTGTTTTATGTATTTACTATACTATACTTTTTATCATTATTTTAGAGTGTACTCTTTCTACTTATAAAAAAAGTTTACTGTAAAACGGTATGCTGTGTTAAGCCGACAGCAGCTTCATAGATCTCGTGTTTACGGCATGTCTTGATTGCATCATTTTCTATTGTGCTTGATTTAATCTTGTGTTGTTGTGTTCATCATGGTCCCTAACTGTACAAAATCCATGGCTAATGTTGCCAGTAAGAGGCCACGTCAAGTGAATGACCTGGTAACAAAATTAAAAGTGATTAAGGACTACAAAAGTAGAAAATCGGTGATGGTTATTGCTCCCCAGTCAGGCACGTCCCATTCCACTAAAGCTAAGATCTTGAAAAACAAGAACGAAGTGACAGAAGTTGTTAAAGGATCTGCTTCATTGAAGACAACGAGACTAACAAAAATTTGAGAAGGGCCTATATCAGACATGGAGAAACTTCTAATGACCTGGATTGAAGACCAAACACAGAAGCATACCCCTCTCAACACCATGATGATCATGGCCAAAGCAAAAAGTTTGTTTACAGTGTTGAAAGAAAAATCCGGATTCAACTACAATGTTGAATTTACTGCTGGCTCTGGGTAGTTTATGTGATTCAAGAATTATTATTCATTACCTAATGTGAAAGTGAGTGGTGAGTCTGAGAGTGCTGATGTGAAGGCAGCTGAAGAATTTTTGGAAACTCTAGATAAGCTGATTGTGGAGGAAAATTACTTCCTAGAGCAAATATTCAATATGGATGAAACCTCCCTATTCGGGAAACAAATGTCTGAAAGATCTCATCAATAAGGAGGCCAAGTCAATGCCAGGTCTCAAGCCTTTTAACAGTCTTTTAACAGGGTAACAGTCTTGCTTGGGGGCAGTGTTGCAGGCTACAAATTGGAACCCGTTGTGATCTGGCACAGTGAGAACCCCAGGGACCTCAAGTATATCAGTAAGCACACACTGCCAGTGTACTACAGGAGCAACAAGAAGCCATGGATGACCCAGCTCCTCTTCCAAGATGCCCTCCTAAATTGCTATGCCAGTGAAATGAAGAAGTACTGTTGGGAGAACAACATACCTTTCAAGATTTTGCTTATTGTTGATAATGCTCCTAGACATCCTCCTTTTATTGATGGTCTTCATCCCAGTATCAAAGTGATGTTTCTCCCTCCAAACACCACCTCTTTGATCCAACCAATGGATCAAGCAGCTTTTAAGATCTACCTTTGCCCAGCCTATTGCTACAACTGAAGAAGACACTAAGAAGACATTGAGGCAATTCTGGAAGGATTACAACAACTGTGACTGCATCAGGAAACTTGCTTGGGCTTGGGGTGATGTTACCAGATGAATGGCATCTGGAAGAAGACACTCAAGAGGCTTGTTCATGACTTGAAAGGATTTGCCAAGGATGGGGAGGTTGCAAAAGTCAACAAGGCTGTGGTTGAGAAGGCAAACAACTTTAACTCGGGTGTGGATGAGGACGACATCGAGGAGCTCCTAGAGGTGGTTTCCGAGGAATTGACTAATGAGGAGTTGTTAGAACTGGAACAGGAACATATAGCTGAAGAAGAGGCGAGAGAAAAGGAAACTGCTGGAGAAGGAAAAGAAGACTCTCAAGAAAATTCACAGTGAAGGGTTTAGCAGAAGCTTTTGCAGACTTCAACAAGCTCCTTAAAAAGTTTGAAAACATGGACCCCCAACACTGAAAGGTTTTCATTAATAGAGAGTAATGTTCATGGTGTCTTTTTTTTAAGATTTATTTTATTATTTATTTATTTTATTGATTTTGTGAGGAAGATCGGCCCTGAGCTAACATCTGCCAATCCTCCTCTTTTTGCTGAGGAAGACTGGCCCTGGGCTAACATCCATGCCCATCTTCCTCTACTTTATATAGGACACCTCCACAGCATGGTTTGCCAAGTGGTGCGTGGGTGCACACCTGGGATCCGAACCGGCGAACCCCGGGCCGCCGCAGCAGAGCATGCGCACTTAACTGCTTGCGCCACCGGGCTGGCCCCCACATTCATGGTGTCTTATCAGCTTATATGCAAGTCTACGATCAAAAAAAACCCAAGCAATTCACCATGGACATATTTCTGAAAAGAGTGACACCTCCTTTAAAAAGAGCCTCAGGCAGGTCATTCAGGAGGTGTTCCAGAAGGCGGCACTGTTGTCATAGGAGATGACAGCTCCATGCGTGTTATTACCCCTGAAGACCTTCCAGTGGGGCAAGATGTGGAGGGGAAGACAGTGATGTTGATGATCCTGACCCTGTGTAGGCCTAGGCTAATGTGTGTGTTTTTATCTTGTTTTTTAACAAAAATTTTAAAAAGTAAAAAAAAAAGAAAAAAAAACTTAAAATTTAGAAAACATAGAAAAAAGCTTATAGGATAAAATGCTATAAAGAAAGAAAATATTTTTATACAGCTGTACAATGTATTTGTGTTTTAAGCTAAACATTATGACAAGAGTCAGAAAGTTAAAAAAGTAAAAATGCTTATAAAGTAAAAAAGTTACAGTAAGCTAAGATTAATTTATTGTTGAAGAAAGAAAAATATTCTTTATAAATTCAGTGTAGCCTAAGTGTACAGTGTTTATAAAGTCTACAGTAGTGTACAGTAATGTCTTAGGCCTTCACATTCACTCACCAGTCACTCACTAATTTACCCACAGTGACTTCCAGTCCTGCAAGCTCCATTCATGGTAGGTTTCCTATACAGGTATACCATTTTTTAAATCTTTTATACTGTATTTTTATTGTACTTTTCTATGTTTATATATGGTTAGATACACAAATACTTACCATGTGTTAAAATTGCCTACAGCATTCAGTATAGCAACATGCTATGCAGGTTTGTAGCCTAGGAGCAATAGGCTATTCCACGTAGCCTAGGTGTATAGTAGGCTATACCATCTAGGTTTGTGTAAGTACACTCTCTGATGTTTGCACAACGACAAAATCGCCTAATGACACATTTCTCAGAATGCATCCCCATCATTAAGCGATGCTTCACTGTAATGGGTTTTCTAAGCTCAGTGATCCTCAGCTGTGAAGCAAACCCGCTTTGTGGAGAAAATCCATCTGGCCTCCTCCTTGGGACTTGGACCAAGGAAAACTGATGCACCTGTTGCTTGCTGTGAGTAATAAGAGTTTTCGTCTCTACAGGAGACTTGTGTCTTCTACTAGCATTCATTAAACAATAATAGGCTAACTTATTAGCTTGTAAGTAGAGTAAAATCAAATCTCAGACTCAAAAAGTACCTGGCAGTAAATCTAATAAGAGATGTGTCAAACGTATTAGGAGAAAATTATGATCCTTTATTGAGAAACATGAAGGAAGACAGAATAAGTTGAGAGATATTCTGGAGGGCTCAACATTGTGCAGAGGCCCATTCTTCCAAATTGATGTATACAGTCAATGCAATTCCAATAAAAATTCCAATTTTTTTTTTTGGTTGGACTTGACAAGCTGATTGTAAGATTTATTTGGGAGAGCAAGAGTCAAGACGAGTCAAATTTTCTTGAAGAAAAAGGACAATGGGAGAGGTCTTGCCCAACAGATATCAAAAGTTATTTTAAAGCCATAATAATTCATGTGATGAGGTATTGGGGCGGGGATTGACAAAAAGACCTACATTAGAAAGGTGGCATTGCAGATCAGAGGGCAAGGATAGACTTTTAAATAATTAGTACTGGGAAATTTATTATTCATATGGAAAAAGTGAAAATATATCCCTGCCTCACATCATGTATTGTGTTGAATCATATAGAACTCTCATTTGGTAGGTCAAAAAGAGTCAAATATAGGCAATTCATATAATTCTACCTAATAAAAAATTCCAGGTAGATTAAAAACCTAAATGTAAAAGATAGAAACACAAATAACACAAGAGAATATATTCATGTCTCAGGATCAGAAAACACAACCAACAAACACTAACCTTCAAGGGAAAGATTGATAAATTTGATTACATTGAAACCAGAAACTCTCTTTATCAAAGACACCATAAAGGGAGAGGAGAGACAAGCAACAGAGTACAAGATATTTTAAATGCACATGACTGACAAATGCTTCCCATCTAGAAGATATAAAAATAACTCCTAAAATCAATAAGAAAATGACAGGCAAGCTAATAGGAAAACCACTCAGCGGGTTATGCAGATCTTCCAAATTTGACATATTTTATTATACAAAATCAAAAAATCACATTTTTTAAGATCACCACAGATCTCATCAGAAAAGTTCTTAAGTATTGGGAAGCTGTCAAGCTTAGCATAGCGGATACAAGATTTTTAGGATTCTAATTTTTTTGGGAGGGAGCTCAATTTTTATCACTAGTTACAAAGACTGTCAATGGATTTCCTCGAAATGACAGGCTCACTTGGCTTATTTTCAAGAAGACGTCTGCCAAATACCCAAACCAAAAAAGCCATAGTTTGTCAGTTATTCTTTCAAGGAAAAATGATGTTTCTATGAAAAAAGCAACTAGTACGGCTGGTGACTCAAAGAATTCTACAATTCTTTTCCTCGAGACAATTATTGTAGTTGGATGTGCCGCAGAAGTGCTTTAAGCATTCTTCCCATTTATTCACACAGAAATAAAAAGACATGCACTCAGGGTCAAGATGTAATAAAATTAATAATTTTTACTTTTTCGTCAAGGACATTCTTAAGTGAAATTGGCATATTTTTTACTGTGAGTGACAAATACGACTATGAGTACAGTGGCTGCCATTGCCTTGATTTGTGCTAAGGTGCCTACAGTTTTACCACCATCAGTGTGAATGTAATGCAATGAAAAAGGCAAATATTATCATAGTATTTTAATAAAAATAGTTTGGATTTTGTGGGTCCCCTTAAAAGGTCTAATGGACACCTGAGGATCTGTGGACCACAGTTTGACAATGCTGCCTTGAATGCATGGTTTCCCCAATGTCAACAGCAATGCAATAATAGGAACATCTAGAATCCAGGTGTTCAGTTATCTTCCTCTTATGTGATAGGGTCTCTCAGGACCATCTGGCTGAGTTGGTAATCAAGGGCATTTTGATGGGGGCTGTGTGATGAAACTCATGACATTATCCATTTGAGTACACAACTGACATGACTTTGGGGATGGATGTGGTGAGGTCAAAGATGGAAAGAGGCGATTTCAACTTTTCTTAAATTCTTTTTTCGAAACTGGAAGTTAATGGTAGGCTATTTTTTAGACTGTGTCAAAAATTTCCTGGGGTCTAAAAAGCGTGAACCTACTTAACATATTTTATAGGTTAAGATTCTTTTAGTATCAGATAACAGAAAACTCAAGTGAAACTGTCTTAAACAACGACAACAAAAGGATGTACTCATAAATCCAGGTCAGATTGGATTCAGTAATTTAACAGTGTAATCAGAACCCAGTTTCTTTCAGTGTCTCTGTTTAGCCTCCTGTGGTGTCAGATTCATTCTGAGCCTTTGTTCATGACGAGAAAAATGGATGTGTTGGTTTCAAGAGTTTCATTCATATACAAAATAGTTCAGAGGGAATGAGAGTTTCATTCCTTGAAGCCACCAAAAAATGTTTGCTCTAATCTTCTAGGCCTGAATTGGGACTTGTGTTCACCCCCAAACCAATAACTGTGGGCCAGAATAGGATTGAGCTGATTTGCTTTGGCTTGAACCCTGTCCCCAGTCCCTAGAGTAGTGATTTTCAAGGGTGGATGATTTTTTCCCCAGGGGACATTTTTGGTTGTCATAACTTGCGAGTGTGTGTGTGCACGCGCACACACACACACACACACACACACACAACCTGTATCTAGTGGGTAGAGGCCAAGGATGATGCTAAACATCCTACAATGTGCAGGATAGCCTATTTCCCCTCAACCCCACAAAAAAGGAATTATCTGGCTCATACTGTCAAGGTTGAGAGTTCCCTTCTCTCCACGTCCTCTCCAACACTTGTTGTTTCCTGTCTTGTTAATTATAGCCATTCTGACAGGCGTGAGGTGATATCTCATTGTAGTTTTGATTTGCATTTCCCTGATAGTTAATGATGTTGAACATCTTTTCATGTGCCTGTTGGCCATCTTTATATCTTCTTTGGAGAAAAGTCTGTGCAAGTCTTTTGCCCATTTTTTAAATTGGGTTGTTAGTTTTTTGTTGTTGAAATGTATGAGTTCTTTATATATTTTGGAGATTAACCCCTTATCAGATATATGGTTTGCAAATATCTTCTCCCAGTTGTTAGGTTGTCTTTTTGTTTTGTTGATGGTTTCCTTTACTGTGCAGAAGCTTTTTAGTTTGATGTAGAACTGCTGGTGGGACTGCAAACTGGTGCAGCCACTATGGAAAACAGTATGGAGATTCCTCAAAAAATTAAAAATAGAACTACCATATGATCCAGGTATTCCACTGCTGGGTATTTATCCAAAGAACATGAAAGCACCAATGTGTAAAGATACATGCACCCCTGTGTTCATTGCAACATTATTCACAATAGCCAAGACTTGGAAGCTACCTAAGTGCCCATCAAGGGAAGAATGGATGAAGAAGATGTGGTATATATACACAATGGAATACTACTCAGCCATAAGAAATGATGAAATCCAGCCATTTGTTTCAACATGGATGGACATTAAGGGTATTATGCTAAGTGAAAAAAGTCAGAGGGAGAAGGTCAAATACCGTATGATCTCACTCATAAGTAGTAGATAAAAACAACAACAAACAAACACATAGAGATAGAGATTGGATCGGTGGTTACCAGAGGGAAAGAAGGGAAGGAGGAAGGTGAAAGGGATGAGTAGGAACACGTGTGTGGTGACGGATTGTAGTTAGTATTTGGGTGGTGAACATAAGAACATGATGTAATCTATGCAGAAATAAAAGCATAATGATGTACACCTGAAATTTATACTATGTTATAAACAATGTTACCGCAATAAAAAAAATAAGATTAAAAAAAACCTGTCAAGGTTGAGAAACTTCGCTTCAGAGGACGGTGTAGATATTAGAATAAAATTGTTGTATTAACAAGGGAAAAGGGAATGGATGTTGGAGAGGCAAGTATCATGTCTATTACGGACATATTTTCCTGCTTCTGGCCCATTGGAAACCTTTTCCTGTGGAAAACTAAGTATTTTCCATTTGGCCTCAATTCCTATTCAGGAAATTGGGAATAATTTTTTCTCTTCATTAGGAATATGAAGTAATTCAATTGTTGTTGATTGTCTTTGAATATCTTACATTAAAAACTGAATCAGCATAATAGTATCTGAAGTGAAAACAAAAACAAAAACAAAAAAAAACTCCTATCTTTGGTAGATCCCAAATGTAACGTGATTTATAATAAGAAAAATATACAATATTTGGTCTTCTTCCTATTCCTAGCACAGAACTCCTAAAATCTTTGGAATTTCCTAAGTGATAAGAGCAAGAGTGATAAAGGTGTCTTTTTTTATTCATAACAAACCCCTTTCAACCACAACTGAGTTTATGTTAATAAGGTGACTTTTGAAAAGCCCCTAAACATGGGGGCTGGTTGCCAGGGAAACCAACAATGTGATTAAAGGGTTTGAACTTTCAGAACCAGGGACCCTCTCCCATGCCCCCAGAGAGGGGGGAGGGATTGGAGGGTGAATCAATCACCAATGGCCAAAGATTTAATCAATCATGCCTATGTAATAAAGCCCTCATAAAAATCCCTGAACTATGGGCTTTGGAGAGCTTCCACGTTAGTGAACAAGAATGCAACCACATGCCCAGAGGGTGGCACACTCCAAACTCCACAAGGACAGAAGCTCCTGTGCTCAGGACCCTTCCAGAACTTACCCTATGCATCTCTTCATCTGGCTGTTCATTCATATTCTTTAATACTATTTGTAATAGACCAATAATCTAGTAAGCAAACTGTTTCCCTGAGTTCTGTGAGTGGCCCAAGCAAGTTAATTGAACCCAAGGAGGGTGTCGTGATAACCTCTGATTAATAGCCAGTTGGTCACAAGCACAAGTAACAACCTGGACTTGAGATTGACATCTGAAGTGATGCTGGTGGGGTGGGGGGGGACAGTCTTGTAGGACTGAATCCTTAGCTTGTGGGATCTGATGCTAACTCCAGGTAGATAGTGTCAGAACTGAGTTAAATGGTAGGACACCCAGCTGGTGTCACAGAATTGTTTGGTGTGGGAAACCCCCCCACACATCTGGTGTCAGAAGTAGTGTGGTACTAGTGTGAGAATAAAGGAGACACACAGGAGTGATTTTTCTTTATACAAGATATTATGGTTTCCTTGAATTAGCAGGTATTCTGATTTCCTGGCTTCCAGTTCCCTAGGTGGACGTGTGGCCAAGCCAACTGTATACTTACAGGACCTTACAAATAGTTTTCTCAAACTATTATATACTCTGAAATGAAATGCCTAAAACATTTGCAGAGGTATATGACTCTGCTTCTCAGACAAGGAAGAGAGAACTCAGACTACTGAAATCCATCTAATCTTCTATACATATGCATTATTTCTTCCATTTGATTTGACTTTTTAAGGAAAGAAGAAGCAAGGAATCTGAAATGGCTCTTCCTTTTGCAATCTGACTTCTTTTAGGTTTCCCTTGAAATAGACCCCCTATTTTACCCTAGAGGTTTCACTCATTCTGGTCAGGCTTTCACATCACTACCACCCGTCCTCCAAACTGTCTTTGTCAAGGTTACTAATGAGCTTCTCATCCTATCTCCCCTCTCAGCAGTATTCAACACAGTTGATCACTCCCTCTTCCTTGAATATTTTCTTTACTTGGCTTTCAGGCCACCACTCTCCTGGGTTTTCCTCTTTTGTCAGTACTTTCTCCTTTTCAGGCTCCTTTTTTCTTCAACCTCTAAAAGTTGGAGTGCCCCAGGTGTTCACTACAATCCTCAGGGAAACCATAAAAAAAAGACAAAAAAATATGGTATAAGAAATGAAAAGAAATTAAGATAGTACATTAGAAAATATTTATTTAACATAAAAGAAAGCAGTAATAGATTAATAGAGGAGGAAAACGATATAAGACATATAGAAAAGAATAAAATGGCAGAAGTAAGTCCTACCTTATTAGTAATTACATTAAATATAAATAGATTAACCACTAATCAAAAGGCAGAAATTGATAGAATGGATAAAAAACATGATCCAACTATATGCAGTCTACAAGAGACACATTTTAGATTCAAAGACACAAATAAGCTGAAAGTAAAAAGATGAAAAGCTATATCATACAAATAGTAATCTAAAGAGACAAAATTGTTACCAGAGACAAATAAAGCCATTTTATCATGATAAAAGTTTCAATCCATCAAGAAGATAGAGCAATCATAAACATATATGCACCTAACAATAAAGCCCAAAAACTTAATGCAAAAACTAACAGAATTGTAGGAAGAAATAGACAATTCAAAAACGGTACTGTAGAATTCAATACCACATTTTCAGTAGTGGGTAGAACTGTTGAAAGAAGATCAAGAAAGAAAGAGAAGACTTGACAACACTATTAACCAGCTAGACTTAACAGACATCCATAGAACATGTCACCCCAAACCAGCAGAATACACATTTATCTCAAGTGCACATGGAATATTCTGCAGAACATTATCTAGGATAGGCCTCAATTAGGCCATAAAACAAGTCTTAATAAATTTTAAAGGATTTAAATCATACAAAATATATTTTCTGAATACAGTGGAAATCAGTGACAGAAGGCAATTTGGGAAATTCACCTATACATGAAAATTAAACAACACAGTTCTAAATAATCAATAGTTTAAAGAAGTGATCACAAGGGAAATTAGAAAATACTGTGAGGTTAATGAAAATGAAAACACAGTATATCAGAATTTACAGGATGTAGCTAAAGTAGTGTTTAGAGGGAAATTTATAGCTGTAAATACCTATACTAAACAATGTGAAAGATCTCAAATTAATAACTTAAACTTCACCTTAAAACACTAGAAAAAGAAGGGCACATAAAACCCAAAGACAGTAGAAAGAAGGAAGGAATAAAGACTAAAGCAGAAATAAATGAAACACAGAATAAAAAAAAAAAAAACAGAAAAATCAATGAAACCAAATTTTCTTTTTTGAAAAGAGCAACAATATTGACAAATTTTAGCTAGAGTGACCCCCCCACCAAACAAAAAAAAAGGAAGAGAGAGAGAAGATTCGAGTTACTAAAATCAGGAATGAAAGAAGGGACATCTCTTCTGACCTTAGGAAAATAAAAAGGATTATAGAACGATACTGTAAGTAATTGTATACCAACAAATTTGATAGCCTAGATAGAATAGACAAATTCCTACAAACACACAAACTACTGAAACTGACTCAAAAAGAAATAGAAATATAGACCTATAACAAGTATAGAAATTGAATGAGTTATAAAAAACCTTCCCAGAAAGAAAATGCCAGGCCCAAATAGCTTCACTGGTAAATTCTACTGTTTAAAGAAGAATTAACATCAGTTCTTTACAAACTCTTTCAAAACAAAAAGAGGAGGAAACACTTCCCAACTCATTCTATGAGTCTAATATTATCCTATACCAACACTAACAAAGCCATCTCAAGAAAAAAACTACAGACCAATATCCCTTATGAATATACATACAAAAATTCTCAACACAATTCTAGCAAAGTGAATCCAGAAACATATAAAAGATTGACATACACTATGGCCACATAGGATTTAACCCATGAATAGAGGGTTAGAGTACACCATAGTAATAGAATAAAGGACAAAAACCGCAGTATCATCTCAATGGTTGCAGAAAAAGCATTTGAAAAAATCCAATACCAAAAGTACAAGCAACCAAGGTAAAATAGATAAATTGGTAGAGAAGGCAAGATGGCGGCATAAGCAGACTCTGAACTCACCTCCTCCCGCGGACATAGCCAATTTACATCTACTCGTGGAAAAATTACGCCTGACACAGAACTGAAAACTGGATAAGAGGAACTCCTACAACAAAGGACAATCCTAATTGAGGTGGAAGAGGCAGAAACTCACTTCTAGAGAGAAAAAACGCCGCCTTCACAAGCTGCCAGCTTCATAGCCGCCCAGGAGCAGCCCACAGGTATGCAGCCCTCCCTGGAGGAGCATGGCCCTGAGCCGGGGAGCACCCCTGCTGTGGGCATTTTATGGACCCAGCACAATCGAGGTGAGTGGCAGAATATGTGACTTTGCCTGCTACTAAAACATTGGGGAGTACCCCCAGAAAAGCTGGTTCACAAAGAAATTAAAACCGGCTCTTAAAGGGCCCACGCGCAAAATCACCCCGTTCAGAAAGCAACCTAAAAACACCAAGAAGAAAGGTGCACAGTGCTTTGATGAAAAGAGACTCACCTAATAGGCCCTGAGTGCATCTCGGTGAGAGGTGAGACCTCTCCAGGGACTGGGACATTGGCGGCAGCCATTGTTGTGGCCTGGTGTGGGCGTGCTGACACAGAGGCCATTGGAGTTCTCCCTGGGGCCTGCTAGCCCAGGTCTGCCCCACCCACTAGAGCACTGATTTAATCCAGCTCAGCCAGGGCAGGCAGCCCACCCTAGAGACTGGCCCCACCCAACAACAAAACCTCAGGCAACTTGTGGGCCTGCATAGATTGGTGAATGGATTCTCTGCAGCCTAGTAACCGAGCCCACTTCAGTGGGGTAGGGCGTGCACAAGGAGTTGGTGGAGAGTGTGGGGTGGTGGTGGAGTGTTGGGGCTCTCGCCATGGAGAGACTGGGTCCACCTCAGGAGGTCAGGGCACACACACGGGGCAGGACTGTGTTGACTGTGTGCGTGGACCTGTGGGCAGCAGGGCTTGTCAGCTGCAGAAGACTTGTGCTTCTCAAAGACCCACATAGGGGATTTGCCCCACCTTCCAAAGCCTGAAACAATTGTGTGCTCCTGTGCTTGAGGCCAGCCCCACCCAGCTGCAATCCTCAGAGAGCTGACAAGAGACATAAAGGCTAGAGGCTTATAGCAATTGTAAGCCCCTGAGCCTAACAACCTGCCTCGCTGGGGGCCTACTCACTTAAAAGAAATACTGCAACACAAATGTGGTACTAGAACTTGCAGCCAACTGTGCTGGGGCTCCGCACACCTGATAAAGAGACTGAAGGGCCCACAACAACTACAAACAGCTGAGCATTACAACAGCTGACCAGGAGCATAATTCAGCCTCCCTGGCTGCATACAGGGAGAGCAAACAGGCCACAACAGAAAGACAACATAGCCCACATAGGGGTCACCCCTGGAACATTGAGAACTGAGGGAAGCACACTGCAGGCCTCCTAAGGCATCACTTATATAAGGTCACCTATCCGAGAGCAGGAGACGTAGCTGACCTACCTAATACATAGACACAAGCCCAGGGAAAGAGGCAAAATGAAGAGGCAAAGGAATACATTCCAAATAAGGGAACAGGACAAAACTCCAGAAAAGGAACTAACTGAAACAGAAATGAGCAACCTACCCAACAGAGAGTTGAAACTAAGAGTGTTAAGGATGCTCACTGATCTGGGGAGAAGAATAGATGAACTCAGTGAGAATGTCAACAAAGAAATGGAAGATACAAAAAAGAACCAATCAGAAATGAAGAATACAATACTGGAAATGAAAAATTCACTAGAGGGACTCAAAAGCAGAGTAGAGGATACAGAAGAACGGATCTGCAAGCTGAATGAAAGACTAGAAGAAATTACCCAAGCTGAACAGGTAAAAGAGAAAAGAATTAAAAAGAGTGAGGACAGTCTAAGGGACCTCTGGTACAACATCAAGCCCACTAACATCTGTGTTATAGGTGTCCCGGAAGGAGAAGAGTGAGACAAGGGGGCAGAGAATCTATTTCAAGAAGTAACAGATGAAAACTTCCCTAACCTAAGGAAGGAAACAGACATCCAGATACAGGAAGCACAGAGAGCCCCAAACAAGATAAACCCAAAGAGGCCCACACCAAGACACATCATAATCAAAATGTCCAGAATTAAAGATAAAGAGAGAATCCTAAAAGCCGCAAGAGAAAGTCAAGTTACATACAAAGGAAACCCCATAAGGCTATCAGCTGACTTCTCAGCAGAAACCTTACAGGCCAGAAGAGAATGGCATGATATATTTAAAGTGCTAAAAGGAAAAAATTTACAGCCAAGAATACTCTACCCAGCAATGTTATCATTCAAAATGGAAGGAGAGATCAAAAATTTCCCAGACAAGCAAAAATTAAAGGAGTTTGTCACCAAGAAACCAGTGCGACAAGAAATGTTAAAGGGACTGATTTAAGGGGAAAAGAGAAGACCACAATTAGGAAAAATTACCTATTTCCATGATAAGAGGGTAATGGATACAAATGCACAAAAAAGAGGTTATATATGATAACAAAAACATAAAAGGAGGGAGGAGGGGAGTTAAAGAGTAGAGCTTTCAGACAGAGGTCAAACTAATGAGACCATCAATTCTGTGTAGAAGAAGAAAGGAACAGAGAAGGACTACTGAAACACTGAGAAAACTAAGTTAAAAAATGGCAGTAAGTACATACTTATCAATAGCTACTTTAAACGTCAATGGACTAAATGCTCCAATTAAAAGGCATAGGGTGGCTGATTGGATAAAAAACAAGACCCATATATATGCTGCATACAAGAGACACACTTCAGACCTAAAGACGTTAACAAACTGAAAGTGAAGGGATGGAAAGAGATACTTCACAGAAATGGCAATGAAAAGAAAGCTGGGGTAGCAGTACTCATATCAGACAAAATAGACTTGAAAACAAAAACTGTAAAAAGAGACAAAGAAGGGCATTACATAATGATCAAGGGAACAATCCAACAAGAGGATATAACACTTGTAAATATCTACGCACCCAATGTAGGTGCACCTAAATATATAAAGCAATTATTAACAGACATAAAAACAGAAATAGACAGTAACACAATAATACTAGGGGACTTGAACACTCCACTTACACCAGTGGATAGATCATCCAAACAGAAGATCAATCAGGAAACATTGGCCTTAAACGACACACTAGAACAGATGGACCTAGATGGAATACAGAGCATTCCATCCAAAAACCGAAGAATACACGTTCTTTTCAAATGCACATGGAACATTCTCCAGGATTGATCACATATTAGGCCACAAAACAAGTCTCCATAAATTTAAGAAGATTGAAATAATACCAAGCATCTTTTCTGACCACAACGGTATGGAACTGGAAATCAACTATAGGAAGAAATTCAGAAAAGCCACAAATACGTGGAGATTAAACAAAATGCTACTGAACAATGACTGGGTCAACAAAGAAATCAAAGAAGAAATCAAAAAATACCTGGAGACAAATGAAAATGAATATACGACATGCCAGAATTTATGGGATACAGCAAAAGCAGTTCTAAGAGGGAAGTTTATAGCAATACAGGCCTATCTCAACAAATAAGAAAAATCTCAAATAAACAATCTAACAATGCACCTAAAGGAACTGGAAAAAGAAGAACAAACAAAGCCCAAAATCAGTAGAAGAAGGGAAATAATAAAAATCAGAGCAGAAATAAATGAAATAGAGACTAAAAAAACAATAGAAAAAATTAATAAAACCAAGAGCTGGTTCTTTGAAAAGATAAACAAAATTGATAAACCTTTAGCTAGACTCACCAAGAAAAAAAGAGAGAAGGCACTAATAAGTAAAATCAGAAATGAAAGAGGAGAAATTACAACAGACACCTCAGAAATACAAAAGATTATAAGAGAATGCTATAAAAAGCTATATGCCAACCAATTCGACAATCCAGAGGAAATGGATAAATTCTAAGAATCATACAACCTTCCAAAACTGGATCAAGAAGAAGTAGAGAATTTGAATAGACCAATCACCAGTAAGGAGATCGAAACAGTAATCACAAACCTCCCCAAAAATAAAAGTCCAGGACCAGACGGCTACCCTGGTGAATTCTACCAAACATTCAAAGAAGACTTAATACCTTCCTTCTCAAACTCTTCCAAAAAATTGAGGAGGGAGGGAAGCTCCCTAACTCATTCTATGAAGCCGACATTACCCTGATACCAAAACCAGACAAGGACAACACAAAAAGAAGAAAATTACAGGCCAATATCACTGATGAACATCGATGCGAAAATCCTCAACAAAATACTAGCAAATCGCATACAACAATACATTAAAAAGATTATACACCATGATTAATTGGGATTTATTCCAGGTATGCAGGGATGGTTCAACATTCGCAATTCAATCAACGTAATACACCACATTAATAAAATGAAGAATAAAAATCACATGATCATCTCAATAGATGCAGAGAAAGCATTTGACAAGATACAGCATCCATTTATGATAAAAACTCCGAATAAAATGGGTATAGAAGGAAAGTACCTGAACATAATAAAGGCCATATATGATAAACCCACAGTTAATATCATCCTCAATGGTGAAAAACTGAAACCTATCCCTCTAAGAACAGGAACAGACAAGGATGCCCACTGTCACCACTCCTATTTAACATAGTACTGGAAGTCCTAGCCAGAGCAATCAGGCAAGAGAAAGAAATAAAAGGGATCCAAATTGGAAAGGAAGAAGTGAAACTGTCACTATTTGCAGATGACAGGATTTTATATATAGAAAACCCTAAAGAATCCACCGGAAAACTTTTAGAAGTAATAAACGAATATGGTAAAGTTGCAGGATACAAAATCAACATACAAAAATCAGCTGCATTTCTATACACTAACAACGAAGTAGCAGAAAGAGAAATTAATAATACAACCCCATTTACAATTGCAACAAAAAGAATAAAATACCTAGGAATAAACTTAACCAAAGAGGTGAAAGATCTGTACACCGAAAACTATAAAACATTGCTGAAAGAAATCGAAGAAGACACAAAGAAATGGAAAGATATTCCATGCTCTTGGATTGGAAGAATTAACATAGTTAAGATGTTCATACTTCCTAAAGCCATCTATAGATTCAATGCAATCCCTATCAAAGTTCCAACAACATTTCTCACAGAAATAGAACAAAGAATCCTAAAATTTATATGGAACAACAAAATACCCTGAATAGCTAAAGGAATCCTGAGAAAAAAGAACAAAGCTGGAGGTATCACACTCCCTGATTTCAAAATGTACTACAAAGCTGTAGTAACCAAAACAGCATGGTACTGGCACAAAAACAGAAACACGGATCAAGGAAATAGAAGCGAAAGCCCGGAAATAAACCCACACATCTATGGACAGCTAATCTTTGACAAAGGAGCCAAGAACATACAATGGAGAAAAGAAAGTCTCTTCAACAAATGGTGGGAAAACTGGATAGCCACAGGCAAAGAAATGAAAGCAGACCCTTACCTTTCACCATACACAAAAATTAACTCAAAATGGATTAAAGACTTGAATGTAAGACCTGAAACTATGAAACTTCTAGAAGAAAACATAGGCAGTACGCTCTTCGACATTGGTCTTAGCAACATATTTTCAAGCACCATGTCTGACCGGGCAAGAGAAACAATAGAAAAAATAAACAAATGGGACTACATCAAACTAAAAAGCTTCTGCACAGCAAAGGAAACCATCAACAAAACAAAAAGACACCCTAACAATTGGGAGAAGATATTTGCAAACCATACATCTGATAAGGGCTTAATCTCCAAAATATATAAAGATCTCATGCATCTCAACAACAAAAAAACTAACAACCCAATTAAAAAATGGGCAAAAGTCCTGAACAGACATTTCCCCAAAGAAGATTTACAGATGGCCAACAGACACATGAAAAGATGTTCAAAATCATTAACTATCAGGGAAATGCAAATCAAAACTACAATGAGATATCACCTCACACCCGTCAGAATGGCTGTAATTAACAAGACAGGAGACAACATATGTTGGAGAGGATGTGGAGAGAAGGGAACTCTCATACACTGCTGGTGGGAGTGCACTGGTGCAGCCACTATGGAAAACAGTATGGAGATTCCTCAAAAAATCAAGGATAGAACTACCATACGATCCAGCTATTCCACTGCTGGGTATTTATCCAAAGAACTTGAAAACACCAATGCGTAAAGATACATGCACCCCTGTGTTCATTGCAGCGTTATTCACAATAGCCAAGACTTGGAAGCAACCTAAGTGCCCATTAAGGGACGAATGGATAAAGAAGATGTGGTATATATACACAATGGAATACTACTCAGCCATAAGAAACGATGAAATCCAGCCATTTGTTTCACCGTGGATGGACATTGAGGGTATTATGCAAAGTGAAATAAGTCAGAGGGAGAAGGTCAAATACGGTATGATTTCCTTCATTAAGTTGTAGATAATAACAACAATAAACAAACACATAAAGACAGAGATTGGATTGGTGGTTACCAGAGGGGCTGGGGGGGAGGGAGGAGGGCAAAAGGGATAATTTGGCATATGTGTGTGGTGATGGGTTGTAATTAGTATTTGGGTGGTGAACATGATGTAATCTATGCAGAAATAGAAGTATAATGATGTACACCTGAAATTTATACAATGTTATAAACCAATGTTACTGCAATAAACAAAAAATCAAAAGACAAAAAAAATTAAAAAAAAAAATAGATAAATTGAACGTCATCAAACTTAAAAACTTCCGTGCTTCAAAGGACACTCTCAAGAAAGTGAAACGACAACCCATGGAATGATAGAAAACATTTGCAAATAACATATGTGATAAGGGATTAGTATGCGGAGGATATAAAGAACTTACAACTTAGCAATAAAAAGACAAATAACTAAAAACTGGGCAAAAGATTTAATAGGCATTTCTCCAAAGAAGATATACGAGTGGCAATAAGCACATGAAAAGATACTCAACATCCTTACTCATTAGGGAAATGTAAATTTCCACAATGAGATACCACTTTATGCCTATTACAATGGCTATAATAAAAAAGATGAGACAGCAAGAACTGGTGAGTATGTAGAGAGATGGAAGCCTCATACATTGCTGGTGGTACAAAATGGTGCAACTGCTTTGGAAATACAGTTAACTCTAAGTGAAACTTAGAGCTACCATATGACCCAGCAATTCCATTCCCATGTATGTTCCTAAGAGAAACAAAAACATATCTCCATACAAAAAACTTGTACATGAATGCTCATAGTAGCATTATTTATAATAACCAAAAAGTGGAAACAAGCCATAAATCCATCAATTGATGAATGGATAAACAAAAATGTGGTATATCTATACAATGGAATATTATCCAGCCATAACAAGGAGTGAAGTACTGAAACATGCTACAATATGAACGAACATTGAAAATATTATGCTAAGTCAGAGAAGTCAAATACAAAGGCCACATATCATGTGATTCCATTTATATGAAATGTCCAGAATAGGCAAGTCCATGGAGACACAAAGTAGATTCGCGGTTGCCAGAGGCTGGAGGAGGGGGAAATTGGGAATAACTGCTAATGGGTGTGGCATTACTTTTTAGGGTGATGAAAAATTTCAGAATTAGATAGTGGACTGTTGTGCAACTTTGTGAATATAATAAAAACCACTGAGTTGTATACTTTAAAAAGGCAAATTTTCTGGTATGTAAGTTATATCTCAATTAAAATAAAACTCATAAAAAATTCCAAGTTAGGGGGAACCTTGGAGTCATACTGGACTCTTAACATCCCACATACAGTCCATCAGGAAATCCTTCATAATTTGGTATTCCTTCAAAATATATCCAGAAACAGACCACTTCTCACCACCTTCATTGCTACTCCCCTGGTCCAAGCCATCATCATCTCTTGCTCAGTTATTGTCTTAGCTCCCTTATCAGACTTTCTGCTTCCATACTTCCCCCTACCCTATTCTTAGCACAGAAGCCAATGATTATATCATTTTTATGCTCAAAAATCTCTAATGTCTTTCTATTTCATTTACAGTAAAAGCCAAAGTTGTTATTATGGTCCATAACTCTCTGTATCTAGGCTGTTCAGCATGGTAGCTACTAACTACATGAGGTTATTGAGCACTTGAAATGGAGCTTCAGCAAATGAGGAACTTTTAAGTGTGTTTGGAACAACTTGCGTGCATGTATCTGCTTTTCCAACTGTGAATTTTATACAGTTTCGGATTTAGAAATCTAAATATAGGTTTATTAGTTTGCTGGCGCTGCCATAACGAAGTACCACAGACCGTGGTTTAAACAACAGAAATTATTTTCTCACAGTTCTGGATGCTAGAAGTCTGAGATCAAGGTGTCACAGGGTTGGTTTCTTCTGAAGCCTCTCTCCTTGGCTTGTAGATGGCTGTCTTCTGGTTTCGTCACATGATCTTCCCTCTGTGTGTGCCTGCATCCTAACCTCCTCCTCTTGTGAGGACACTGGTCTTATTGGATTAGGGCCCACCCATATGACCTCATTTTATCTTAATTACCTCTTTAACGGCCCTATCTCCCAATACAATCACATTCTGAAGCCTAGGGATTAGGGCTTCAACATATGAATTTTAGGGGAACACAATTCAGCCCATAACACCGGTTAAGTATGTCTGATGGAAATTTAGCGTCCAAATTGAGATGTGCTGTAAGTGTAAAATATATACCAGAATTTGAAGATACAGTATAAAAAAAAGAATCTAATATCTTTCCAACAATTTCTTTTATACTGATTACGTGTTGAAAAATAGTATTTTGGATATATTGGAATAAATAAAATATATTATTAAGACAATTTTACCTGTTTTAACGTGGCTTGTAGAAAGTAGAAAATTGCGAGCATGTGGCTCGCATCCTCTGTCTCTTGGCCAGCGCTGCTCTCTACGGTGGCCTCCCATTACCGAGCTGATCTCATTTCCTGCTCCCCTGCCCCAGCCCCTTACCAGCCTCGCTGGTGCACCTAGCACTGGAGCTAGCTCCACCTCGAGGTCTTTGTACTTGCTGTTCTCTCTGCCGGGAACACTTCAGCTCCAGATACCCCTGTGGCTTGCTCCTCTACCTTCTTCGTGGGACATTATTCTAATGTCACTTTCTCACTGAGGCTTTCTGAGGCCTTATGTATATATTTTAAATTGAAAACCCCTGTCTTAATTTGGGTTCTCCCAAGAGCAGACCACGAGGCTTTGAGTGCAAGCAGTTTTTTAGGAGGTGCTCTCAGGAAGCCTAGTGAGGTAGCAGAGAACTGAAAAAGGAAGGGATGAAAGACAGTAAGAAGAGCACTTATAAGTGGCTCATTGCTGTGGGCACCAGGAGATCCCCTGAGCAACTATGTAGAACACACATCTCAGAATTGTCTGGCTCAGGAGCAAGGAAGCTTGGGTATATCCATCATCTCCTTTCCCTATTTACTTGAGGATTGCTGCTGGGGGCATTAGTTCCTTAACACTTATGTAGAAAAGCAGTGGAGTTCGAGGTAAAATGTTAGCGTGAATGCGAACAGTCGCGGAAGCTGATGACCTCAGAGGCGGGTTGAGCCGACACAGGTGGAGAGCTGATAGCTTCTGCTATACCCCCAACACTCCCTACCCCTTGTCATGGACTGAAGCGCATTCCCCCCTCAAATTCATATGCTGAAGCCCTCACCCACAGTGTGACTGTGTTTGGAGATAGGACCCTTAAAGAGGTAACTAAGGTTAAATGAGGTCATAAGAGTGGGGCTGTGATCCAACAGGATTAGTACTCTTATAAGAAGAGACACCAGAGCCCTCTCTTTCTCTCCCCCCACGCTGCCCTGTGCACACAGAGAAAATGCCACGTGAGGACGCAGCGAGAAGGTGGCAGTCTGCAAGCCAGGAAGAGAGGCCTCACCAGAAATTGAATTTTCTGGCACCTTGATCTTGAAGTTCTAGCCTACAGAACTGTGAGAAAATAAATTTCTGTTGTTTAAGCCACACAGACTGTGACATTTTGTTATAGCAGCCCTAGCAGACTAATACATCCCCCGTTATTTATTTATCTTCAGAGGCTTATCACCAATCTCACACACTCTATGTTACACTAATTTATCTTGTTTGTTGGTTTCTCCACCTACTATTAAATAAGGCTCACAAGGGCAGGTATTTTTGTGTCTTTTATTCTCTACTATATCCTCAGTGCATAGAACAATGCTTGGAACACATTGAGTGCTCAATACATATTTGTGGAATGAATTTATGTCTATAGCTTCAATTACTATCAGTATCCTTGTTTCTATTATGTTATATTTCAGGATCAGCTACACAATTTGCTGGGCTTTGTGCAAAATAAAAATGTGGGGCCTCTTGTTCAAAAATTTCAAGATGGTGACAGTGGAGCGTTAAACCAAGCCTACGGCCCTGTGTGACTGTGTAGGTCACACACCCGTGAAGCCAGTCGTGTATGTGATCCCCAAATAACTCTAGCTTGGACCTCTCCTTGAACTTCAGTCCTACAGGTGCAGCTGCCCTCTTGCTTGGATATCTCAGAGCACCTCTAGCTGATGTTCAAAATGGAGTTCCTGCCTTTGGCTCTCATCCGGTATCTCTTCCCTTCCTGGTGGCCGCTGCCCATCCAGTTGTGCCATCCAGAATCCTGTGACCTCGTTGTCCCTCATCCACATGTTCAAGTTCTGTCAATTTACCTCCTAAATATCACTTGACAAATCTGTCTCCCTAGCTGCACTAAAACCACCTGAGCCCAAGTGATTCTATTTCTCATCTGAACCACTCCTGAATTTCCCCCCAAATCTTGTGCCTCCCCTCACCATTTGCACAACACCCGCAGCCACCTCTTTTAAATGCATATATGATCATCCCACTCTCCTGTTTAGAATCCTCCTGTGGCTTCCCACCACTCTTACAATAGCTTAGAATTCATGCCTGGTTTACAAGGCCCTGTCTGATTAGGTCCCGCCCTCCTTCCCAGCTGCATCTCTGTTACCCCCTCACCACAGTCTGTGCTCCAGCCGCCATGGCTTTCTACCAGTTCCCTGCACAGTGCAGGCAGGCATAGGTGTTGAATGACTCTTTGCTGAGTGAGTGAATAAATGACTGCATGAACAAGGGAACGAATGAGTGAATGAATGCTCTAGGTCAGGAATGCCTGGGTGGTGCAGACGAGAAGCTGCATTGAAGGGCATGGTCTTCCTCTTCGTCCTGCAGGGTTCTCTTTGGCAGCGGGTGCTATGTGAGGAGGCACTGTCTTGCTTTTGGTGTGCAATATCATGCCTTGATGGGGAAAATGGCAGCAGAGTGGGTCCAGTGCCCCAGTGCATCTGTCACAGTCCATAGGACACCACCAGAGTGAAAACAACTGGCTTAATGAATTGCAAATTTGTCTGCGCCCCTGGGTGCAAGGAAGAGCTGAAGACTGAGTGTGAATGTGATCATTTCTGTTCCTCTTCTTTTCATAGGTCAGGAGCTCGGACAGGTCAGTGGCTTTGAAGGTGGCTGTGAGCCCTTTGCCCCCTATAGCACCAGACAGAATCAGGGCTGAGAGTGAGAAGCTGTTCTCACAGTCCAGGCCACTGGAGAGTGCTGGGGAAAGGTGAGTGCCCAGCTCCTGGCTCACCCTCCTGGGGTGGGGTAGGGATGGGGGCAGGGCGGGGGCCTTCTCGTTTCTATTGGGGGAAGTTTCAGGTCCATTCCGAGGGGCAGAAATAGACACTCTGTCCTCTGTGGAGCTTCTGTGCAAATTTGAGGGCAAGGCTGAGTTGAGACATGTGGGCGTCCAGAATAATTGCCTTTCCAAATGAATATTCTTCAAGCATTTGTTTCACATTTATGTAGAAGTGGGGCTAAGTCTCTGAGCCCATGTGGGGGAAGGTAGGGGATGGTGCGGGTGGCAGTGCTCAGCCTCTCTGTCCCTTGAGCAGTTCACCTCTGGCCCCAGACACCCCACTCAACAAAACTGAAGCCCACAGCTCCTTAGAAGCCGGGCAGGAGCCCCCTCCCTAGAAGTCATCATCTGTGCTATTGAAGCATGCCTTTTGGGGGGCTAATGCCTGAACCCAGCAGGCCTCAACCACAAGTGTGGTGTCCTGGGAGGAGTTTTGATAAATACGGGAGCTCAGTGAGGAGTCCTCACCCCACACATCAGAAAGAGTGCTATTAAGCATCTCTGTGGTGGCTGCTGAGATCTCTCTGGTCCTGATTCTACGTCCCAGGGTGGGGTGGGAGTAGGGGAATGGACTGGAACCAGACTGTCCGTAGACTGTAGCTCTGGTGCATACTGGGCTGGCTTTCAACACAGCCTTGTCCTCTTCTTTCTCCTCCAGGACAGTCATCTGTGGGGCTGGCCTCAGCTGTGGCTGCTTTATTCCACTCTTGTGTCCTCTGTTCCTTTTCTTTGGCTCCTCATCTGCTCTCCTCCCCCACCCTGGCCCCCTCCTGCTCTCAGGTAGCCGTCAACTAATCCCTAATACAAGTGGATGCTCTGACTTTGCCTGGGCATTTTCTTAGGGCAATAAGTTGCTTTAGGAAACTAGGGTAGTGAAATTTCAGATCATAATACTGCCGGGAAGGTATTGGAGATTTAAGGACGATTTTCAACATCCTTTAACTTTCACCAAGTTAACGTGCTCCCAGCAGTGATGACACCTACTTCAAAGCATTTTCTGAACATCTTACAGTTTGCCCCTCACAGTAATCTGTGAAGGAGGAAGGACAGTTACTCTTGTTCCCATTTTAAAGATAAGGACACTAAGCTTCAGAGAGATGACAGGACTTACCTAGGGCATGTCACCAGTAAGTGGCAGAACTGGATTGATCACACGAGTTTTTGACCTCAAGTCCAGCATTCGCTCCTCTGTTCCTCAGATAGTCTCAAAGCACGCTATTTTAGGGATCTATCCTAAATTTTGACATAATTAAAGCTGTTAATCGAGTCTCTTTCAGAGACATAAGATAGAATTGATTCAATTCCGTTTATACCAATTCTGTATTGAGTTCATACAGAGTGCTGGGCTAAATATCGGAAATAGAAATGGAAAACCCACTCTCTGCCCTCAAGGAGCTCACAGATTAGGAGAATGCTCCTGTCTTTGGTACTTTCCCAATCCCCTCCAGCCCTTTGGAAAAAGAACAAGCTCTTTCCTCTGCCAAACTGGAGGGCTTCAAAGTAGCTTGGTATTGGAAGAGAAATAAATGGTCTGGAAATCTCATAATGGGTTGCAGCCAGACTCTAATGGTAGAGGGACTTTCCGAGCTACCTTAGTGGCTCTTGCTGGAAGAAGACCCTGTGGTGAAAAAGATCATGATGGAGAGCACAGCTCCTTGGGCACCAATGCAAGCCCCAAATTTTCCTCCCTTGCTGTGAGCTCTGTGGCTACACACACCCCTGCAGGAAAGGGACCTCATCAGATTCTCTTGAGAGACTGAACCTGACCTGTCCCATTTGACCAAGAGAAGCAAATGTGAGGGCTGTTGCTGCCGGCCAACATGTTGCATGTTGATCCTCTCCTGATCCCAGATGACCTTCACAATTAACACAACCTTACAGAGATCTACTATGGTTACCGCATTTTCTAAGGACATCTACTATAAGCATAACTATTGTAAGTAAGATCTACTATGGTAACTACATTTTCTAAGAACAAAACTAGGCCATGTGGGACAAGCATGGCTGGGATGACAGGAAAGAAAAATCAACATTGTGACTTCTTTGAAAAAGCTGGAGATAAAAATGGCATCCCTCCTTGCACCTCCCTTCCTGTGTTCTGGAAGAGCTTGTTTGGGAGGGTGAGCTGGGTAAAAGGGTCTGGTGGTAGGTGTGCTTCTCTGCCACGTGCTGAGGCTGCAGTAGACTTCTTTCATGGACAACTATCCATTTTTCCCTTTTGCTCCATTTCTATTCTTCTGACACAGCTGAAGTTTTTCTTGGGTGGGGGTCTAGTTAACCCTTTGCTTTCCCTAACACTACGGAGCAATCTCTTAGGCATGTGGCTCTGATATCCACATTCTCCTGGGGAGAATACTGTCCTTCCTTGCTCAGTTGACCAAAATCCTGGACCTAGGCAGAATTTTGGGACAAAGCCTTCCCTTCATCCTGTCTTTGGTGCCTAACTTACCCTTGCCTTCTTTTTCTTCAGGACACATGAGATTGTGATGTATTTGGGGATTTTAAACAATCAATACCATTTATTATTGCCCATCAGGTGAAGCAACAGAGCCAGAGGTCTAATTTACAACTGACCCCTGATTTGAAACTTAATTGATTCCTGGAGAGCCATGACAAATCGAACGATTGTTAAGTCGAGCTCTCATTTTCCGTAAGCACCATCTTATAAATTCTACTCCCTACCTTGGGATCTAATCTCATACCATAAAAATACCTAGAGTAATTTCAACAAAATGAAACTAAAATAAAACACAGATATATGCTTTTCGAACATTTATAAACTATATAAAAAGAAATTCAGCAGAAAAGCTGTAGCAGGGTTCTATTTGGGGGGCTCTCTTGTCTTTCGGACTGAAATGGACTGGCTGAAGCTTCTTAAAACATTGCTTTGATGAAGTGTGGATTCTTTTTGTGATAAATTTCCCTATAACAGCAGCTTTCAACTGAGAGTGATTTTGCCCCCAAGGGCAAAATTGATTTGGCAATGATGTCTGGAGATATTTTTGGTTGTTACAACTTGGAGGGGGGTGGTGGTTCTATTGGAATTTGATAGGTAGAAGCCAGGGATGCTGCTAAGTATTCTACAATGCACAGGACAGTTTCCCACAACAAAGAATTATCTGACCAAAATGTCAATAGTACTGCTATATTAAAACCCTGCCCCATAGCAAGCATGGGTATTTCAAACTGAGTTAAAATTCAGGTCATTTCTTTGGGAAAAAAGATGTTGAAAACTAGATTTGTGCCACTGCCTCTCAGAGTCTTTAAATGGTACACGATGGGGTCGGGAGCAGGGTCGGAGGGCAAGGGGCTCCACCTTGACTTCTTCATTGACCCCGTGCTCTTCTGTGTCAATAAGTCAGCTGAGCAACCCAGGTTGTCATTGTTGCCAATTGTTTCAATTGTGTGTAGCTTTGGTTGTAAATATAAGTTTTGGTCATTACTCTGTGCGTTTTATCTATGGAAAAAAAAGTCATAAAAAGTGAGTGTGGGTCACAAATCACTCCAGGTATTGCCTGAACACAGATATAATTTACACATTCCCTCATAGTTCTCACTGTTTTTCTTGGATCTTTAAATTTCCCATACAGCTAGGATATTGAATTTTCGTAATTGCTACTGCATTTCTTGTAATTTATACTTATTTCCTAGAAACCTCTAAACTGTTTATTGTTTGTCGTGAAGAGCAGACCCAAAGCTTTCACATAAGTTGTGAATGAGTGCTTAGCAGCCATCTCTGATCCTGGCAATTCTCATTTAAGGAATTAAAAGACATACCAGAACCTTTTTGAATGCCCTCCTTACCCCCAAATGCCCCCACCAAGGAAGATTCTATAGTAATCGGTCCTTTGAGAAGGTTCTGTTAGCTTTCTGGATTCAAGGAGCTCCTTGATTGCCACTTTTCTCAGTGTTTGAAGTGTTTGAAATATGTCTGAGTTAAAAAAAAATATTGTCAATATTGAAATGACAACCTTCATCCTAATTAACTGAATTCTTTTACGGTGTATCTCTTTCTAGTTCCTTGTGAACACATAAACAGAAATTTGGAAATTTTACTCTGTTCTATTTTAAAACCTTTGAAGTGAGGGGCTTTATTCACATATGTGTAGAATATCTGGATTGGGGAGTAGGGAGTTTGGTACAAGTGGATGGAAACAGAAAGAGGCAAAAAGAGACTAAATTTCTTCAAGGAGGGACCAGGCCTTTCATCTCCGTACATCCAGAGCCAGCGTTGGGTCTGGTCCATAGTAGGTGCTCATTGAACTTAGAAGGTGCGATGAGGGAAGAGGAACAAGAGACGCAGTTATGTGTGGATTTATGAGTCCAGCGCATGCTCTTTTTATAAGTCCTTGAAAGTCTGGGCAATGGAGTGTGTTGTACATATCACACAGGAGGAGAGAGACAGGACCCACGGGCCCTTATTCCATGATGATGTCTTCCTGCTGACTGGCAAAGAGGCGGCTGCTGAGGCAAGTGTCCCCAGGGCCACTGGGGTCATTACAGAAGAGAAGACGCTCCTGTGTTTAGGTCGAGTTCTTGGTAATTGCACTGATTACTAATGCTGCTAACATTTCTCTTGCTTAATAATCCACTTTTAATTTTACCCGTGGCAATTCTAAGTTCCCACAACACAGCAATAATTAAATCTGTGTTCAGATGGTTGTAAATGCACCCACAGGTCTTAAGCAATGGGTGAATTATACTCATTTAAAGTTAGAGTTAACATAATGTTAGCATTCAGTTACCTCGGGAATAAATACTAATTACTGAAATTCCTTCAAGTTCCACCATATCCTTTTAGTTTCTGTTTCCCGGATAACACGCAGGATGAGATTCAGGCGATTTTACCTGCACCTTGCAAGGGTCACTCTTCCGGGAACATAATCCTGGGGTCTGGTTTTCTGGGGTGGCTTATTTAAAATAGGACCAGGAAATGTGGCTGTTTTTAAAGGGCCTCTCTTGTCTGATATTCCAGAAATCTGTTTTTTAGGCAATGATGAAGAAAGAGGAAATGAGGCACAGGGAAAGGGCTAAGGAAAATGTCCTGGCCGCTGTTCCTGCAGGGCACCTTCAGTGGGACATTGTCATGTGGCTGGAAGCTGGGATTTTGTCCCTGTTTCTCACACGGCCCAGGGTTGACAGGAGTCCTGCTGGTGCCTAGAAAAGACTAGGACGAATGAACCTTTTTAAAAAAATTTATTTCCAAGGCTGGGATTTGTCCCTCTGTCTCTCTCTGTCTGCCTTTCTGCGTGGGAACATGGAGCATAGCCTCTCTCTTGGCCATGGGATTTCACAGTGCTCAGCCTGCCCCTGGTCACCTATGGGGATCTCTGGCATCACACCCCTCACGGGGCCCCAGGCAGCCAGGCCAACGTGAACGCTCACCGCTCCTGGCCCTGCTCCTACAGGGTGTGCTGTTTCATGCCCTCCCACTCTTAGTCATGCGGTTCCCTCCTCACCTTTCCCCCTCATTAATTCCTATCTTCATGAGACCCAGCCAGGCTGACCTCCCCGGGGTAGTCCTAATGCCCCTGCCCCCTCCTGCAGGGGAAAGAGCTTGTCCAGTTTACAGCACCCACCGCGCTCTGTTACAGTGATCTCTGTACGTCCTGGCTCCGTGTGCTTGTGGATCTGAACTGGATGGAAGTTTCCCTCATAACCCTCCTCTTGGGGCTCTTACCTGGCTGGGTCTTGCCTAATGTTACCTGGGGGTTAGAGTTGATCTTACAAAGTGCACTGGGCCAATTTTCAAGGGAGAGAGAGGGAAAATGTTTTCCCAGGTGACCAAGTCTGAGAGGCAGGTGGTCACGGGAGCTGGAGACTAGCCGAGGACAGGCAAGCTCAGCAAGTTGGGCCTGTTAAATATTCTCCACCAGTGCCCATAGATGGCACTAGAGCCTCGAAGATCTGGCTACCACTGGGCATCCAGGGTTGAGGGAGGCACACAGTGAATCAGCCTTTTTGGCTGATCAAGGGCTCAAAACCATAGACAAGACCAGTCTGGGTGAGGCTGGGGCCTCCAGCAGAGGCTACCACCCATCAGTGACCTTTTCCGATGGTAAAAGCAAAGGGTGAGATGAAGAATTCAAAGTGGGTGGGAGATAGGAAAGGGAGAAAGAGGGAGAAAGAGGTGAAGAGAGGAGGAGGAGTAGGTGGGGAGCAGGAGGCCGTAGAGACAGAGAGGATATAATGAGACTAGGAGAAGGGAGGGTGAGGGAGGCAGATGGAGCCGCAGGCCATTAGGGATGAGAGCAGCCTACCCAAAAGGGTGATGCAGAGAAGACGTTTTGGTAGAAGTGGTGGGTAAACGCTGAGGAGAGGAGGCCCAGATAAAGCAGGCCAGTCATTGAGAAAGGCGTGCCCCTGTAATTCCCGTAGGACTCGGAAGATGCATATCATTCCTTCAGGATATTTTATTAATGTATAGAAAATGTGTTTAAAAAAGGAACTATACAGAGGCTAAAAGCAATCAGGACTAAAAATACTAGTTAACAATGGTTAACAAGCGGAGATTCCCTCTTTGAGCTACAGTGCCGTGAAAGGATGGGGAAGTTGGTTTGTCCTCTCTCTTCCTCTGCATGTTTTTATTTTTATTTTAGTTCATTAAAGTGTGCATTGCCTGAGGAGTATGTACTCTATTTTCTTCTTGCTTTTTTCTTCCTTCCAGTCTTTCTTTTAAGTAAATGCTTTTCCAAGCACGTTGTAGCTACAAAGTCAGTAAATTGGTCTTTGTTATTTTTACCTGAAAAGGCTGTTAAAGGTTAAAAGGACAAACTCAAATTCGAAGAGATTGGAGGATTTGGTGTTTATGATTTCTCAGAACAACAATCTAGAGACCACCAGGGTGGGTTTCAGCTGCCTGAGCCCCAGGTAACATCTCCCTGAAAGTCACAGTGACTTGCTTAGGGTAGCTGGGAATTCCTATGGGCCTGGAGCGTATCTGAGGTTGGAATAATTGGAAGTGTGTGCGTGTGAGTGATAGGAAGGAGGAGTCTGTGTCAACAATAACTCATATAGATTCTGAACCTTGAGTCTGTGGGACCGTGGTATGCGTCTAGACTTCAGAAAGGGCGTGGGCAGGGACAGGGGGTTGGTAGGGGAACACATTCTGGGCTGACATTTTTGCAGAAATCATGGTGTCTGTTGCATCTAACACATAGGGGTTCCTGCTGCTCAAGCAGCCCCTACATGGGAGAGGACCATAACACGTGGAGTTCTCTTTTGGGGACATCTATTCCTTTATATAGAAATGTTATTCAATTAAGAAAAAGAGATTCATTTCTGGAGTTTGGGCCTGGCAGCTAAAAATACAAGTTACCAAATACCAATTTCCTTCTAAATTCCCCAAAGTGGCAAAGAGAGCTGAGACTGTAGCCAACTGTCCTCTGAGACCCCACCTACTGGGGAGGTGGGACCAGGTAGGGAGAGGAGAAATAAAACAGGGAATAAATAAAATTAATTTGTCTCCTTCCTTCTTCTAGTCTTATTCCTCAAAAATTTCCACTGACGGATCCCTGCAGGGGACCGTGAAGATCTTTGTCCCCATGAGAGCCTGGGAAGAGGGAGCCCAAGTCAGTCTGCAGCCTGCTGATTCAGCCTAAAAATTCATGGGATTTCTGCATTTGACGTCATCTCTATTGGTTTGAATTGATTAATAGTATAACCCTTTTCCTTCCAAATTCAGGAGTAAAACTGGCACTCCGGGAATATGTGCCACGTTTATTCTGTGGCTTCCCCCTCCTCAATCCTGGCTACATTGCCTGCCCTGGTTTGAGAAGAATGACTCTGGAATATCCCACTCTTCTACTGTTGGGTGAGAAAGAAGCTGCTGTATTCCCAAAGGAGCGGGGTGGGGGAAATGGTGTCTGTGTTCTGGTCTTTATCTTCCCCTCCTAACCTGCTATGGACCCTTTCCTTCACCTCCCAAATTTAAGAAAAAAGAAAGGAAAGAGCTGCCAGGATGTTTCTTACTCCTGACGATAAGGTTGAAGATCCCCTGGAATACCTGGCAAAAACAATGCAAGAACTCCCTTTTCTTAAAAGGCAGAGAGGACAGAGGAAGTGCCATCAGAAGCCCCCTTGGGAGAACATTAGTGAAATCCAAGATGGTGGCCACTTGGCTAAATAAATTTAAAGGGCAGCAGCCTCATGAAGCAGAAAAAGCAAGGGCTTTAGAATTAGAGAAAGAGCTTCCCATTATGGCTTTACTTAGTAGCTGTGTGACTTTGGACATGTTACTTAACCTTTCTGTGCTTCCATTCCCTCATCTGTAAAATGGTTAAACTTGAGTCAGGGTTGTGGTGTGGATTTAACAAAGTAGCATATGTAAAGCTCCTGGTATAGTATCTGGAAAATAGTAGGTGTGCAATAAATACCATTTCTCTTAGTCTTCGCTTGGGGAGAGAAAAATTAAAAAGCCTATGCCAGATCTGATCTCAGCTCTGTTACTAATTAGCTGTGTGAACTTGGGCAAGTTGCCTGTCCTTTCTGGGCCTCAGTTTCCTGGAGTATGAAATAAGAGGTCTGGGGTTAGATGATTTCCAGAGTCCCCTCCATCTCTGAAGGTGTGTTGGCCTTTTGGAGGCAGTGTTGAACATATTAGTGTTCAATGACAAGATGTTAAAAAGCAACACGTGGTCTCCCTGGGGGCTGTTGAACCAGTGACGGGAAGAAAACAATAGTTCTCATCCACGCCTTTACCTCCTGGCCATGCACCTGGACCTAAACCCTTTCTTGTGGCTTAGGTGTTCCAGGCCTCCAGGGATGCTTGCACTGCCTCCCCTGAGCGCATGGTGCCAATGAGCCAATGCCAGTACCTGAGATTGTTGATCCAGCGAGACTGAAAGAGTTAAATGTTTCTGAACTGGAAATTCAGCATCAGCCCAGCCTCACAGCCCAGACAATGAGGGGCTGTTTTATTAAGTTAACAGAGGGGCAGAGTTTGTTTGAGGAACAAGAGCTGTGCTATTTGCGTGCTCTTCAGTAGCCTTATTAAGCTTGGGGAAGGAGGGAGGATTTCCGGTTTGGAGAAAATGCAATGCCGTCCAAAGACCGTGAGGTTTGCCAAGGACATTTGGACAATGAAGTGTTGCAGGTGCAATGAAGTCATGCTTCAGGCAAGGAGTGACCTTGAAAAATTAATCAGAAATGCTGGAGATGACAAGTCAGGCTTGTGACTGCTTGTGAAGAAAAAGTGAGGTCCAGGCAGGACTGGCTGAGCAAGCACAGAAAGCCCTTCGGCTTCTTTTCTGTGACAGGCCTCTGGTGCCGTAGTTTCTCCTCAGGTGATGTAGGTGAACTGACAGGAGCTCTGGTGGGAGTTTGGGGGCCAGAACTCAAGGAACTAATGTGGTCTCTTTCCTCTGGCCCCTCACTGGTCTCTGCATTTTTACTCTGGCGCCATCTGTAGAAGCCTTGCTTTTAGTCTCCAATGATCCATTGGCTTCTTTTTTATGTTATTTCATATTTTATATTTTATTTTTTCTTCTTCCCAGCTGTTTCTCAAAGCTTGAAGAATACAGAACAGACATAAGCAAATCCAGTGTGGATACAATTAGGATGAACCAGAGCCCTTCTTTCCAACTGGACCTGAAGCTACACCAACACACCCTCGCAAAGTATAGTAGAGCCTTTTCCCTACTTGCTTTTGGAGGTTTTCATTTGGTCCGTGAGTTCTCTTTGGCCTGCTCATGCCAAAATGCTCTGGTATTGCTGAGGGAGACCTTATCACATCCATGCAGGGTTGGGTTATGGAAGAAACAAAGGTTTAGGGAAGCATTTAGTCAAAGATCTTGAGGATCTTGGCCAAAGGACCCTGATGTACAGCCAGAGAGAGGCTATAGGCAAAATCCTGAAGCCAGCCCTGTGACTCATCTTCCCTCAGAGCATAGAACCTCTCTGTCATTGTGACCTGGAGGAAAAGGGACCACCCAGGGAGGTTAGGCAGAGCCGAGTCAGCAGCTCCTGGTATCTGGAGCTTTGTGCAAGAGGCAGACTCCCAAACGTTACAGATTCCCCCAGGCCTCTGAGGTCCCAAAGCCCCCTTCTTGTAGCCTTGGCAAGTTTAAGGCAAGTGCAAACAAATTGCCCCATCCTCTGCGGAATTATTGAAACTGAACTGAAGTGTGAATCTTTCCAAGCTTCTTTATCAAAGTTTTAAGAGTGGATAGTGAGATGCAAGTAGAGTGCCCCCTTTGGAGAGAAAGAAATGGAAGTAAGGAATTAGGTTGAAGAGCAGTCTGGTAATAAGAAAGTAAGCCGTAGAAAAGCATATATCCTGAGTAAGCGGCTCCACCTTTCCTGAAATTCTGAGATGAGGTTAAAAAAAAAGGAAAAATGTTTTCATGCCTCAGGAGTATTTGCAAATCTGGGTCACCAGCTAGTCCATTGCAACCCCTTCAGCTTGGTGCATCCACTGTTCTCACAGGTTCCAGAGGACAAGGAGGAACTCATAAGCCCTTTCTTAACTGATGCTTTTAAAAGGGCTCTTTGAAAAGATTCCATAATGACTTTTTGTCCCATAATCTACAGCTCTGTTCTGGGCCTGGATTTTAAAAGTCTAATGTGATTAGGATTGTTTGGTTTGTCATTGGCCTCACTGGCAACCTTGGTTCTTCAGGTTTGTCTTTGAAACAACAGTTTCAGTGTGCGGGGAGCTGGTTGGTTCCCAGGTGGAAGGGAACAGAGTATGAGGTGTCTTACCAGTTTATGACTAGTGGAGTGGAGGAGCTGGTAGGTGAAGGGTAGGGTGGATTTAACCATAGTCATTACAGTCATGTGCTGCAGAAGGACGTTTCGGTCAATGACAGACTGCACACATGTCGGTAGTCCCATAAGAGTAGTACCCTACAACCTAGTTGTGGAGTAGGCTATACCATCTAGGTTTGTGTAAGGACACTCTATGATGTTCACACAATGACAAAATTGCCTAACGATGCATTTCTCAGAATGCATCCCCCTCATTAAGCGACACGTGACTGTATTTGTGGAATTTTGCTCTGCATTTTCTTGCTGCCATTTTTGTTGTTGTTCTTTTACGAATCAATCTCCTGTGCAAATCAGTTGGCCAATTTTCCTGGGTCCTGGTTTGGTATGAGTTCTCCTGGAAACCTGGAGGGACTTGCTGTCCTCAACCCCATGATCAGGAGGTGGCTGGGGTCTGTGATCGCCACCTCGTGGTCACACTTAGAAAGTCTCCCTCCTCCAGTGAAATCTGGTCTAAAGGCCAGCAGTTTTCCACAGATTTGCTGTCTCTCCAGCCCGCCCTTTACATCCACCCCCTCACCTTCCAGAAATAACCCTGGAGAATGTGAGTTTACTGTGTTGGAAACTATCTTTATCTGATGGGGAAATGCAAAAAGAAAAAACTGTCTGGATCTTGGGTCTAGGCAGTGGGTCTAGTGCAATCAGGGATAGAGTGCTTTTGTTTTTGTAAGTACATATCCTGATGTGTCTGCAGTTAAACTGTCTCTGAGCAGGGTTCACTTCTATTTCTTTTGAGTCCCTTGAGGGAAACTTTGGTGTGCTCAGGGTGAGTGCTTTGTGAGTAGTGCTTACTGGATCCACCCGTGGGAAGAGCCCATGTGCTTGGAGGAACAGGATAAGCAGGAATCAGTGAGGCAAATTACAAAGCTTTGAGTCAAGTTGACCACGGGCCTTGGGGAGATAATGAGCACAGTGTCTCTTAAACGTGGTGAAAGCTTGAGAGAAAATCACTGTATTTAATAAAAAGAATGTATAAATCTTTTTATAGAAGGTTGGGTGTGCTCATCTTTGAAGTCCCTTTCTTGCTTTAAAATTCTTTAAAATGAATCTAGACAATGCTGCTGAAACTATTTATAAAAATGTTCCGTAGAGTAAAATGGTTCCAATAAAAGGCAGGTTTTGGTTTCCACTGATGTTTTTTGGCTTTCACCTGAACTGACGACACAAGGACTCACAATCTTTTCCCATTTCAGTTCCCTTGATGAGGTGGGCTGTACTGGCACCACCCAGGTCCGTCCTCGGGCTCTGCTGTTATGGACAAAATGAGTTCAGCCTCTTACTTGGCGGAATCTTTTCTGCAATGTTTTCTCTTCTGTGTGTGTGTTTTACTTATGACTTCTAAATCAGTCTTCCTTCCTTCCTTCCTTTCTTCTTTCCTCCCTCCCTCCCTCCCGCCCTCCCTCCCTCCCTCCCTTCCTTCCTTCTTCCATTCAAGTAAAGCAAGGATTCTGGTGAATTTTCATTAGTTAGTTGTGCTCTCTCACCAATGCCAATTTCTATGCAGATTTTCAGATCAGAGACCAGCATTACTGACTGTCAACACTGAAAGGGAAGTTAGAAGCCATTGCAATCTAAGCTTTCATTCAATATGTGAGGAAACTGAGGCCCAGAGAGGTGAAGAGACCTCCCTGATGTCATATAGGCAACAAAATGGCAGCAGTGGGCCTACAGCTCAGCCCCCAAGTTCCTCATTCAGTTGCTTCCTACTGTTCAGCGGTGTCCCACTCTCTAGCTGAATATTACTTAATTTACAGGTTTCTTGAAAGGATTGTTCCTGTTTCTTTCTCTTTCTCCTAGTTTTCTTAAAGCCCATGGTGAATTGAGAAGTAAAAACATCACCTCCATTTTTTAGCACCGGGTTTGTCAGTCACACCCACACCACAGCAGTGAACAAGGGCTTGGAGGCCTGCTGAAGGGAGAGTGGCTGCAGGAAGTGGCAGCTGACTTCATCCTCATCACTTCAGAAGTGTGGTCATCCACCCAAGGGACCGTCCCTTCCTGGTCATCAGAGCTTGGTTAGATTGTGGATGTTTCCATTAGAAAGTTGCCTGCTCACAGGCTGATCCAGTAATCGGTTGGGAAAAGTACAAGATGCTCCAGTTCGACTAAACATGGGCATTATAGAAAAGGAGAGGAAAGAGAGAAGGCAGCAGGGGGAACTGGGCACGGATTTGGCAGATGCTGTAGGACAGCTGCAGCCAACATGATTTGGAGAAGTTGAAGGATCACGGCTTCTAGAACCTCCGGCTCTCTTGGGCTTAAAAATCAAATCATGCTAGTGAAGACAGCACATCTCATAAGACGGAGGTAGGCCCACAGTCTGCCCCTCTTCACCTCTGGATTTCTAAATGTAATTTCCTCTGGCATTTTTCATTTTTCCTCTCAAAGGCGGAATAACAAAAGAAGGTAGAGAAAGGCTTCTCATGATCTCACCTCATTAAGGAGGTCATTCCTGTTTCCCAGAGAACCAAAAAAGAGAAGAACCCCCAACCAAAACCCCCAAATTCTGCCTCTTCCCAGGGAATATCAGTCGGGATATTGGCTGGCTGGTCATATAACTTCTCCTTCTGACTCTTATTACACTGCCCACACTAAAGAGAGCCTGGCTGAGACAGAAATGAGAACTTCAGTTTGCAATTCAGAAAAAAAAATCCAGAAATAGAGAAAATGGAGCTAGGTAAGATCTGTGTTCCCCACGGGACCTGTCATCTCAATGGCAGGTGCCCTGATTTCCACTTCTTCTGTCCTTTCCTTAATGCCTGACCCCAACGTGCTAAAACTCACAACCATCTCCCCTTCCCACTCCCAAAGAAAGTTGATCTCTGACCTGAGGGAGGGGGCAGTGATTTATGACCCATAGGGACACAGCCACCGTGCAGCTCAGGGCCAGGCATGGGCAACAGATGCCTCAGGAACTAGAGTTCAAGCAGAGGTTGAGCTTGTGGGGCCATGGGGGTCTCAGGGTAGGATGCAAGTAGGCACAGGATCGATTGGGGCTGGAAAGGAGGCCAGAACTCTCAAAAGGTAACAGAGGACACTCAGCTGGTAAGAGTAAGAGTGTCAGACGATGAGAATCTTTGGCCCATTTAAGAGGACTTGGCTTGTTGGGACAGAGTGAAGTTAATGTGTTTTCTCTTAAGGGGAGTTGTTTGCAAAGCTCTCTTGCTGAGGTTTCTTCTCTGGGCCAGTGTGAGAACCTGGCCATCAAAGGCAGTGACTAGGCATGAACATCTGGATGTAGGGCATCTCAGAAGGAGGGCAAGGAAAGAAGGCACGTGCCTGTCACCATGACAGTCTGACTCCAGGACTTGCTTTTGAATTGATCTTTTAAGTAGGCTTCCCACTTTTCCTCCTTGGTGGGAAAAGAGGGGAAGGTTAAGGATGACTGGGCAGGGGGAGAATGGAGACTGAGGGTCAGGCCCAGGGGCAGCAGAAACCATGAGCGGCTGAACCTCAACTGATTCCTGCTACATCCTTCTTCCTTTAAACACTCTTCATATGTTGCAAAGCACGTTACTATTACCCCCCACCCTTTGCTTCATATTATAAAATACAAACAAATGACAGAAAAGGTCAGTTGGCTCGCAGCCGCCCACTACTCAGAACTGCAAGGACCGCCGTTTCCTCCCCGCCGTGAGACGGTGGTTGTAGGGGCGCATCTTCATTTCCACAAAGGGGATGGAGAACTCGTGGCCTTTCCAATGGTACCAGTTGATCCCCTTGGAAAGAGAAAGAAAAGCACATCAGATCACCCCGCCCCCTCAACAGAACCCCCAGCTTGAAAAGAAGGGGAATGATGGGAGTTGGGGGTCCAAGGTATGGATTTGGCCATTTTCCATTAACATGAAGCTTGTGGCCAAGTTGCCAACAAGGTCAAAAGAAGAGAGTCTCTTGCCAGCTTTTCTTTTTAAACATGCCCATGGCCTGGGTCTTTATTGGGAATGTGTTGCAGGTCATTCCTTATTGCCAGCTTTAGGTTTCTGGCTTTCGGGATTTGCATGCATCAGTAACCAGTGTTGAATTTCAAAATCTCAACAGTGTAGAAGCATTCTAAAAAGAGTAACTGTTTGCTCACTCCTGATAGGAGAGTCAGGTGGTTTCCACCTATGTTGACTAACCATCTTGGTTTACCCAAGACTAAGGGGTTCCCTGGCTGCTGGCCTTTCAGTGCTAAAACTGGGAAAGTCTCAGTTGGTCCAGTTGGTCAGCCTATCACCCAGCCCAGCCTATGGACTTGTAGTCTCTTAGGGGAAAGATAGCCCAGTTTACACTGGTATTTCTGATCTCTCCCTTCCTAGGTCACTTCTTAGGATGAAGCTGAGCCAGTGAAGCTGTCCCTGGAATTGATAAGCTCTTCATGGGATCTTCTAGATGAGGAAATGAAATGGAACTTGACTGGTTGTCAAGGGCTTCTCGGGGTGAGTTCTAGCTCTTGAGTCTAGATGCTTTCCTTTTCTTCCTCTGGCTTCTACTTGGTCCTGCCCTATCCCAGTGTCTGCATTACTTTCATCTTCATGCTAGTCCTTTCTCGAGACTCTGAGTATTTCTTTTTAAAAGGGAAATGTAAAGTCCACATGTGCATTTAAAACATAAACCTAAGGGACTGTGGCTTCCACAGCTCTGGATCACTCATAACAGTGGCAGAACTTCACCTACCTGACTGTGCCTGGACTCCCCATATTTTCCATTGAGGTTGGTCCGGTGGCAGTTCTTATACCACCAAGCCCCCTTGTATGACATGGCGCAGTTGGTAACTGCAACATCATTGTCTCTGTCCTCTGTGGAGAAAGGGCGTCCTTGATGGTAGCTGAGGGAGTCCCCTGGAAAAAAGACACATTTGTGAGGCTGTTCAATTTGTCACTCTTTTGTCAGGGTTTTCTGGACATTTGACCCCCTCCCAACAAACCTGGCCTCCGCTTAAGTGATCTTCCACTTACCTCTCCCATTTCTACCCGGTTCATCAGCCTGGCTACGCTGAACTCTTACTCCACCTTACCCCTGGGTTCAACTACTTCCATGCTTCTCTCTCTAATTCATTTCCTCACTCCTCTGACTTCTGCTCAGAACTCTGTCCACTCAGCTCCACCTCACCACCCCTGTGTGTTTCCTCCAGGCCTGCACTGGGACACAGACATTCATGGTTCTTTTGTCTCTAGAGGAGATAGTGATGAGCCATGGTGACCTGGGCCAATCTGGGTCACCACCATGCAGCCTGGCTTTCTCCATGGCTCATCATGCCTGGTCAGCCCACACTCAAAACTCCACATTTAGCACTTGGTGCCACATGTGAAGAGAAACATCAGAAAACAAGAGTTCCTGTTCATAGGAAACAGGATAATGAAAAAAATCCTAATGGTGTCAGAGGAGAAGTGGTTGGGAAAACCGGCGCTGTATCCTGGGGAAGAGCAGGCTTGAAGAGGAGACCAAGTTCATGATCATTGTCTCCAAATATCTGATGGGCTATTGAGTAAAAAAAAAAAAAAAAAAATTAAGTGAACTCTTTGGGGAAGTATGAGGATCAGTAGGTGGAAACATGTAAGGAGGCATATTTTGGCTAAATGTATGAGGAGAAATCACCTAAATATTAGAGCTGTTCACAAATGGGATAGACTGCTGGAGATGTGGTGAGATCTCTACTCTCAGAGGCAAACAGAGGCTGGGTGTTCTTTTGTTGGAATGTTGTGCTGGGGACTCATACGAATTGAGTATTCGAGGTGAGGGATCAGACTGTAATTAATTTATAACTATTAGCTACCCTTTTGGCAGGATTTGTGCTTAGAGATACTGTGAAGGGGCTCATGCTTTTGAGTGAAGGTTATCTTAGATGCTTCTGAGGTTGCTTTAAGTTAGGAGAGACCATAGTTCTGATTCCGTGGCTTCCAAGTCCACACTTGTGGTGGCCACTCAATGCTTCCAATGCTTCCCGCCACAAGTGAACTCTTGGGGGATGATCTTTATTTTATGGGGAAGGCTGATCCCCTCGGGCCAGTTGGGTCCCTAACTCAACATGTCATTGTCTCTATCACATCATTTTCATCTTCCCTTCCTAGTCTCCAATGAATCAGGTTTTGTGTCCCTCTAGAGCTAATCTCACCACCTGCAACGGATTCTTTCCCTTCTCCTCCAGGTCCTAGAGAAGGCAGAAAATATTTCTTATTTTTTCTTTTTTTTTTAATACTTTTTTTAGCATTTTCACCTCCTCCTGTCCTAAGTCATACTTATATCCTTTATCTTAAAAATTCTTGGATTAACCGTACTATCTAGTGACCCTTTCTTTACCATCAATTCCTTGACTATGTTGTCTCTACCCACATTCCTATCTTCTCCTCTCCTGCTTATCCCTCTGTAGTATAGAATTTGCCCTTATTAGTCTCCTGGAACAACTCTCTCCAGCTTCCATTCTGATGTGGCCTGTGTTGTCTTAGATTTGATCCCAATGTTGGTCTTTATCTCCTCTCAAAACCTGGCTCTCTGTCCCATTTCTGCTTCATATATCCACATCGCATATTCAGTACATTATCTAAGTCTTCATTTTTCTCTCTCAAACCCCTGTTCAGATTTATAGCTTTCTCTTAATTCCTGACATTAGACAAGGCTCCTATTATCTCCTACCAGGATTAATGCAGCAGCTCCAGCTGGTCTCTGTTCTTCACTCAGATTTACTTTATCCCACTTATGGCTGCCAAATGGATCTTCCTACAACCCCACCTCCATTATGCTACTCAGGACCCACCATGGCTCCCACCGCCCACCATATTAAGACTGAACTCCTCTCGGTTTTAAAGCCCTTTGGGATCTGGCTCCATCCTACTCCATCAGTCTTCTTTCTATTTATTCTGAGCTCACACCCTGCCCTGGGCAGCCAGGCCCTTCATGCCTTCCCTCCCTCTACAGTAACTGCTCCTTCTGTGACTCCTCTTCTAGGGTTTGCCTTCCTTTGATTGGATCCCAGTCAAATGCTGCTGGCTTCACGAAGCCTTCCTCAACCACTCGGACTCTCCTTCTCTGAACGCCCATTAAACTGGACGTGAGTACCATTTCTTTTGTGGTGAGTTACTTCCTAATTGTTTCTTTTCTTTAAATAGATGTTTAGTTCTTACAGAGGCTATGTCTTATGCTTCAAGTCCCCACAGTTTGCACAAAGAACTTTTAGGAGTTGCTCAACAACCTCTTATTGATAACTTGATTTGGGATTTTCAGTTCTAATCCAACAAGAGTCCTAGTTAGAGATTTGGATTTCTGGAGCCTTGAAAATGGGGACAGGAGAAGGGGCTGAACTTGGATTGGAGGCCATGGGATGGGGATGGATTGTTGCCAGCAGGGCCAGTAAAAATGAGAAACAACTAAAAACAAAGGCCCAGAGAATTGGGCAATAGTAAATGCCAGAAAGAGAGAATGGGCTCTTCCTCCCTGGAGACCTTCCAGTCTAGAAAGAACAACCATTGTGTGGAGTTAGCTAGAGAAGGGGGCAGCCTACATACACCCAGGTTTTCATCTTTTGAGGAAGTTGAACCACATATTTGAGGTGAGAGGTCAGACTGCAATTAATTTATGATGATTGGCCAAATTGTTGGCGGGGTTTGCTTCTGAGACATGAGTGTAGAACACAGGCAGTCCAGCAGTACTGACCTCCGTGGGGCTGGGTAGCGGAGATAGAGCTGCAAATAGGCAGCAGTGGCTGGGCCCAAAGTAGACAGAAAAAAGCATCGGCCTGGAGCAGGTGAAGAGGAAGGTGGGATACGTGAGGGAGTGAGAGGGCCTGCTCCTCTTTCCATGGGAGAAATAAGAGATGCTTTTGTTTAATTTTGTTTAATACCCTCCATTTCAATGGCTATTTTATTTCCAAAGTGTGTCAATTACACCTTTTGTTGGGGGCACTTCGAGCTGGTCTGATTGCCATTGGGAATAACATCTAATATGAACAATAACAAAGGAAAGCGTCTCTTCCCTTTGGAGTAGCAATACCTGGCTGAGAAGAGAAAATCATTGGACAAATGCAGTGTTTGGAAAGGCAACACCTTGATGATCTTCTGAATTCCAAGAGGCATAAAAATGTTACTAAAATTATACGCTAGCATTTAGCCCTAAAATTGGAGTTAATGAAGGGACCAATAACTCCATGTACCAAATGGTAGAATATTTGGCAAAACAGGTTTTATGAAATGCACTATAATAGAACCCAGGAAAGAGACTGGCAAAGCCTAAGAAGCAGAATTGATATTATGTTCCAATAAAACTATTAATGCAACAGAGCTCACAGAGATGGTTGTTGTATTTGGTAGAAGTGTCATAAAAATCTATATGGAAAACGTGACCATGCATGTGGTTCCTGTGGAGGAATGAAAAGAAATGGGGCCACTGAGGAGCATTTAAGTGCTGTTGTTTGCACTTCATGGGAGTGTTACGATTACTGCTGATGAGGGGGTCATCTCAGAATATGGGGTCATCTGTTTTATGTTCATTAGTTCAAAGATGGTTTTCCGAGATGTCATTGCAGGGGCGATTTCTACCCAGACAATAGATAATTATGCTCTAATTGGATAAGAGCACATATTGATTAATCTAGACATGAAAAATCATCCTTTGCCATTACATTGCACATTTTTTTTAACTTTAAAAGCACTTTCACTGCATTTATCACATTTTTTTCTAACTTCTCTGTGAAGTAGCGCAGGCATCGCTATTATGATTTTCCAGATGAGGAAACCGAAGTCGTGAGAATTTGATTTCAGGTCACCCGAGTGGTTAGGACAGCCTGGACCAGAGCCAGTGATTCCCAGCCCTCTGCCTCCTCACTGGCTAGCAGGGAAATCATGAACTCTGTGGGTGCTGCTGCTGCCCGGTGCAGCTCAGGCCTAGAATGTGGGGGCCCTGGTCCTGCTGCATGCCTATTGCCCTCGGGGTCTGCTCAGGGGCCAGGGTACCCGCAGTGCCGTTGTAGCCTCCTATGCGCAGTTTGTACAGGCTTCTGCTGTCCTCGACAGAGAACTTGTTGTAGTGGGCGAAGGCGGCCTCCTGGCCGTCCCGCATGTCCACACGCAGCTCATAGCGGCCCTGGGATGTGATCCTGTGTATGTTGTCCAGCCCTGTGGAGAAGAGCAGACAATGCAGTCAGCTAGCCCCAGTGGCTTTGGAAATGAGAGGCAAAATGCGACTGTGGCCTCAAAACAGATGTTATAGAGAGGAGGAGGGGTATCCAGATTGCTTTTGCCCTCAGCCCTTCCCAGGTGGTTATCAAACAGAGCCTGCCAGACTCTGAAATTCCTCCTGCTAAAAGGCCAGCCCAGGTCTGCTCATGAGTTCCCACCACAGAGCAGCTCGGGGGTGCTAATACCTAATCTTGACCCAGCAACTGACGAGCCCTGAGCCTTGGGATTCCTGTCCCTGTCCCCCACCATCTCCCATGCCAAACCATGGTGTTGGGTGAAAATGACAAGAGGCATCATACGGTCATGAGTCCTTTGGAGTGAGTGATAGGAAGCAAGAGGAAGAAACACTGATCAGAGGAGGTCAGAGTGGGACCTAGGGGTCCAAGATGTCTGGAACCTGGATACCTGCGAAGGAAGATCTCACCTTTCATCACACTGCCTCTCCTTCTCTCAGCCTCCAGCCCTCCTGCGGCTCCCATCCCCAGGTCAGGGAGCACTGTCACCTGCCTCCTGACAGGTTCCCTTCTTTCTGATCTACCTGCTACAGCTGGCATTGCTACCTCTTCACTGGTCTTTCCAGGCAGTTACCCTCACTCACTAGCTCTCTCTTTGGCCTCTAAGCTTCCCAGGCCTTGGTCCAGTAGATTCTTGTACGGTGCAAACCTCCGTGAGTCCAGTGTTCAGGCAGAGCCCAGATTCTCCTTGGTGATATTTTCTCATATGTATTTTCTTGTCTGCTTGCCCTGGCTGGCTGTGCCCCAGGACTTTCCAATTTTGATCCATTTGCCCATACTTTGAGCTACTCACCTTGTATTGCTGGTGATCTCTGAGTCCTCCCGATTTCTATCTGCCTATGGAACTGGGGTCCCCTTGCTTTGCTGTGGCAGCTGATACCTACCAGAATATGCCCTGATTTAGAATCAAAGAATTGCAGAGATGGAAGGGAATTTGGAGATTACTTAGGCTAGTCTCTTTGTTTTGTGGAAAAGAAGGCTGAAATCCAGAGAGGTGAAATGATTGGCTGAGGATCACCTGGATCCTTCTGCTTCCCTATCCTGTTTGAAATTTAAAGCAGTACACTGATTATAAGTCAAATGCTGTTTGACTGCTGTTTGCTGTTTGCTGGGTTGCTGACCCACAAGCTACCCTAGACTTGTGCTTGTGTGGATGAACGGGATCCTGGTGGTGCCTTGCCCAGATGCCCTGAATTGGATGGTGGACGCATCTCTTAGCTGCTACAAGTGTTGGCTGCTAACAACTCACTGTTGCTTCCTTATTGGATAATTGCCCTTGACCAAACGGGAGTTACTTCCTCCTGGAAGCTACACTCTCCCTCCCCCATGGCTTGGGGCAGACTTCCATCAATGCCTGCTGTAGGGGGTACAAAAGCCCAGCCCCCTTGCCCCAGTGGGGACCAACTCTGAGGAGCAATTCGTGCTCCAGAGCTTCCCTGAGGAGCAGACTGAAGCTAATCTCCCACCGAGACCCTATTTTTGCACTTTTTCGCCTGCTCTATCCTGCTTCCCCATTCCTCTTCTCCTGAGAGCACTCCTCGGATAAATCACTTGAACAAGAATCCCAGTCTCAGGCTCTGCTTCAACTTAGGACATAAACCATAGGTCAGAGTGTTACCCCCAACCTGAGTATTGCTGCCAAAGTGCACATCATCAAGGCAGGCCTCTATTCAAGAGGCCTCACTGGCTGCCTACCCAGTACCTAAGGCAGTAAGTCGAGACTTCTCTTCCGTACTTTAGAACCATAACGTGCCCTCATTCAACCCACCCAACCTCATTTTCTTCTTTCCCTGACTTGCACCTTCCCTCTAGTTGGATGGTTTCTTCACTATTCCATTTGCACATGTCAAAAGGATCCTTGTCTTCCTTCTCTTCTTGTCCCCTTCCCTTCTGCATTCTTCCTACTCATCCCTCGGTGCCTTCTCCATGAAGCTGAACTCTTTCTTCTCTGAATATCTGTGGCTTTCCTGTCAGTAGCTCATAGGTTAGTACAGTGTTTCCCAGTGTGGGATGGCATCTCTGATGATACTAGAAATATTTTGGGAATAGTACTAAATAATTTTGAGCATATAGGGAGAAAGGGATTTCCAAATTCTATCTCTTTATTAATAGATTAAGGAGAAGGCTTAACCCTGATCCTAACCTTGACATTCAGTGTCAGTTTGGTTCTATACTTTATGGTTTAACACACAACACTTTCTTTTTTTTTTTTTAAAGATTTTATTTATTTATTTATTTTCCCCCCAAAGCCCCAGTAGATAGTTGTATGTCATAGCTGCACATCCTTCTAGTTGCTGTATGTGGGACGCGGCCTCAGCATGGCCGGAGAAGCAGTGTGTTGGTGTGCGCCCGGGATCCAAACCCGGGCCGCCAGCAGCGGAGCGCGTGCAATTAACCGCTAAGCCACGGGGCCGGCCCAACACTCAACACTTTCTAATCTCCATTTTTAACACTACTACCACCACTGGCAACAACAACAGGCTTGGAGCCTCCGTATTTATCTGTCATTTAATAATATTATTGTTTCTTTTCATTGCATTTATTTTTGAGGCTCCCTTTTATTTGTGGTACATGATAATTAGCTTTCAATTTTCACAAAAAATAGATTTAATTAAATAAAATAAGTGATATATAGAAAATTTAAGGCACAATAGTTCAGATATTTCACAGATATGACAAAAGTTGTGAAAGTGTCACACAGTGGCTGAGGTTTGGGAAACATGAGCACCGTACCATGGGTGCATTAATTCATGTGCATTACACTTGTCTCCCAAGCTGTCTGCAAACTCTTAGACGGTAAGGATATTTTCCTATTCACTTGACTTCTCTCTCAATGTTTTTATATGATTTTTTACCTTGTATTTTTATTACTTATATCAGGAAACACAGATCTAGGCATCTAATAGGTTCTTAATAAATTTTTATCATTCATTGATTGATTGATATCTATATTTTAGGTACCTACTATTTCTAGGCACTGCAATAGGCAATGGGGTTAAAAGATGAATATGATGTGGTCCCAGCCCTAAAAGAAGTTTACATGGTATAGTCAAGAGAGGCAAAAAGGAAAGTGGACACTGTGATTTAGGCCACAAAACAGGGAGTAGTCAATTCTCCCCCAGGCAAAGGGTGAGAAAAATGGGTAAGATAGGTTCTATGTAGGAAGAGATGTATAGCTGCGTTTCTGAATATGCACAGAACAGCAAGGGCACAGGGGAGGGGAATAGTTGGCTGGCAGAGTGGTCCTTGCAGAGGCAACATTAGTAGCTCTAAGTGCTTGGAATTTGGTGTTGGAGTGGCGGGAGTGGAGTGAGGCATTTAGTGGTGGGGAATAGGCTCCAGAGGTATCCTAGAGGGGGCCTTGGGTACCTTAGCTAAGGTGCTTGGCCTTCACCTGGTGGTGACAAGGAGTCATTGAAAAGTTTTACAAATGAGGTTAGCCATTGCTCAGATTTTGGGTGTGAGCAAGATCATTCTAGTGGCCATGTGGACAGTGGGTGGTCCTGGAGGCAGGGAGGCCAGTTAGGAGGATGTTATATGAGCATCCAGGAAAAAGACAGTGAGGCCTGGATGAGTTAGTGACAGGGGAGACAGACAAGAGACCACAAATTTGGGACACAATTATTCGCCTTGCCCCTGCCTCCCTTTATAATCACTATGAAAATCTCACCAAGAAGCAGATGCAGGTAAGAATAAATCCCTTGCTTTCTGGGATTGGCTCCATGGCCATCTGCCCGGGTCAGGTGTGTTTACCTTCTCACACCAGCTCAGTTCTCAATCTACACCTCCTGCTTGTGTCAGACCTCCAGGAAATTGCTGGTCACCTCTAATGCCATTTTCATTTTATCCCTTCCCTTCTCAAGTCAGGTAATAACATTCCTCTCAGAAACTAGAGTAGAGTGACTGCCTCATTTCTCTGCTGACCCGCAGGCCGGCTGGCTGGGCTTCGCTTCTGAGAGATGACCAACCAGCCTGTTGCTCCCTGTGCCCCCTTCCCCAACCAGGCAGTTCACTCCCTTTGTAGTTGCCTCATGTCAAGATCCATCAGCATAAGAGACTGTTAATGAGGATGGGAAGAGACCGAGCAAAGAGGAAAACACCACAATAAGATAAAAACAGATCAATCGTGGAGCCAAACTGAGCAAGAGGTACTGAAAGCAATTCACGAGCTGTCAGCTTCTCGACGGGGTTTTGGATAATCCCAGATGGAAACAGAAAGGAGAGAGAGGGACAAAAAGCCAGAGCATCACTCCAAGGGAAAGCAAACAGGAGGCGTTACCCAGCCAAAACTCATCCTCCAGGTTCCCGAAGCCAACACGGTACTCCGCCCATTTCCGGAAAAAATCAGTTTGGCCATTCTGCCGCCTCTGGAATACCTGTGAAGAGAAAGGTGGAAATCATGAAAAAAATGCTAAGGAAAATGAACTCTAATGAGTGAAATTGCTATAACGGAGTTTTGTATCTGCAACGACAAAGATGCTCAGATAAGGAACACCACAGTACAGAGCACGGTATTTGCACAGCCGTTTTTGTAGGAGATGCTCAGAGCTCTTCTGAAGTGCAGAGTCCCCTGACGAATAGACCAGGGTGTGATGTTGACACTAATTTGCACCCCTGCAATGTAGAAGGGATTCAGGACATATCAAACCCCCAAATAGTCAGGGGAACTAGGCTTGGCTCTCAAATTAGTCTTTTTGCACCATGGAATGCAGGAGAAAGCATTTCTCACCAAAAGAATGGGACCAGCTTCAAATCAGCTCATAATTGTCATTGTCCTATCGCAGGCAAAGCAACTGCATATCATTCACTTTCCGAGCTAGGTGCTAATTTCATTTAACCTCCAATACATCAGCCTCAGCTTCAAGTTCTAGTTATGCTTTAAGAATGAGGCACAAATATGTCAGAAACATAAAAGAAAACGTCTCCCAAGAGTAGCTGTTACGAGCACAGCTACCATTTAACTCCATTCAAAAACTATCCATTTTGCACCGTGAAAAATCTGGCGCTGTGTATTAGCAGCGCTGGAGGGGGATCCACAGGAGGGTAGGTGGAGGGGCTGGGTTTCCACCACGCACCGACTCAGGCCTACTCTAGGGCCAGGCTGCTAGAACTCTCCCCCCGCCCAGTGCCCTGCCTTGAAAGGTGGGACCATTTGTCAGGCTGCCCTTTCTCTTCCCTCTGTACTGCCCTATCAGACATGGGAGGAGGGTGGTGACAGGAAATGGTGTCTCTCTTTTCCCAACCACTGGTGCTCCCGGGAGGCTGTGACAGCTCTGGGGAAGAACCAGGGAGGCCAGGGAAGGATGGGACAGGGGTGGTCTTTGTAACTAAAGGTGGCTATCCATGTTCTGCCCCTCATCTGCTCCTGCATATGCAATCCTCCAGTAGAAAGATCCTAATCACCTCTGCATAGAGGCTCTCCTCCTCCTGTAGAGAAGCTGCCTCCTCTATTCCTTTATTATAGCTGTAGTCTTCAGCACGCAAGACCCGTGGGCCTAAGTGAGCCCCTAGTCTAATTCCCTGGCACCCTCCTGCATGAACTGTCCCCACAGAAGGAGCAGTCTTCCTGGGGCCCCTTCACTGGGCCGGGCCACTGCAGCCTTAATATGCTTCTTCCTCCCTCCGCCTGGCCAAACCTAGGATTGGGCAGCTGAGCAAGGGCCCTGAGGGCAATGAAGAGCCCTAAGTTGGACATGTGGGGGTAGATGAAAGGATGGCCAGAGGATGGTGAAGTTTGGGTTGCTAGGCGCTGAGCCGCTGAGCAGGGTGGACTAGAACACCCAGGATGTTTGCATGGAGGACCGGCGCACGTACTTACAATCCAGCCACCCCCGTCCGTGGTCATGTCACAGTAAACCTGTAACTTCTGGCTTAGCTCTCCATGGAGGAAGATGGTGTAAACCCCACTCAGAGTGTCTCCATTCATCAAATGCTGGGCACAGTCTTGAGGATGAGGGAATATCCGGCCCCCTGCACAGGAAAAGAGGCAACTTTCAGAAAGAATCCTTTCTTCCACTATGTGTAAGAGCCCCTTGGATCAGAGAAGATTTTACAGAGCCTCATGTTACTTCATTAAGAGCTGTAAGAAATCCTCACTGGATCTCAAACAGTGTGTGGGAACCCTGCACCATCCTGCATTTCCCCTCTTCAACTGAGGCTGATTTATCAGATAATATACAGGCTCATGGGATCTGAGGGCCAAAGAGATGGGTTCACAGTCTGGCTCCTCCACTTACCTATTTGTTCGGCTTTAGGCAAGTGGCCTGATTTTCCTGGGCATCAGTTTTCTCATCAGTAAAATGGGGATAATAAACACCCCCCCCCGACCCACAAGGGTCAAGGTGTGTTACTGCAGTTAGCGATTGGTTACTCAGGCCATGATTATAGATGCATGGGCCACAATAGATGACTGTAGGGCCCACCTTCAAAAGGAAGAGAGGCCTCTGAGCTGAGCCTTCTGCCATCTTCACAGCAGCCGGTAAGGAACGTCCAAACAAGCTCAATGTTAGCAAGAAGATGGATATCCATTCCTCGTGCAAAATAATCTGATTGGACTAAACAATCGAATGGCCGTGTGTTACAGTTCAGTTTAAGTTTAAGGAGAGGGCAGGAGAGATAAATTGCTGCTCATCTTTCAGAGAGAACAGCCCAATTTGTAGAACAATATCTAATTAGCTGAAAGAGAAGCTTAAATCATGTGTCTTGAAGAGCTTAGCTTCAGGGCAAATTTTAATGCTTAGTAGGCAAGTCAAGAAGCACAGATCCCACGGGAGAAGATTTTCTGGACTGCAGGAGCTGACAGAGCAAGTAAAAGGCAGAGCTTGCCATGCGAGGAAAAGTGGTTTGGGTGCTCTGCAAATGTAATGATCTCCTGGGTCAGCGAAGAGTGTGGTGTGGTTGATGTGGCTCAGCCTCCTGGAACGGAAGCAGAGTTATGAAGAGAGGCTAGGTAGGGACCTCATGTGTCAGTCACTCCAGTGTCCCCTAGTGACAGAACCAGTGCACTATAGGTGTGGCAGAGGGCCACTTGGAAAGTCAGCCTGTGGGTCAGGGCAAGTGACAGCATAATGCCACACAAGGAAGGTGAGATAGTGTTGCTGAATGCCCAGGTCATCTAAGACCCCTGTCACAGATCATCAGTGCAGCAGCCTGTGTTAGGAAGAGGTTGCTGGGGTTCAGTAGCCTTTATGCAAGAGCCCTGGAGATCTGTTAACTCCTCCCAGCACAAGGACTGTCCAGCTTGCAGCCACACCATGGTCAAGGGCGCTCCTGTTTAAGGTAGCTTAGAACAAAGGCATGGCCTCCTTCAGGCGTGGTTACTCCAGGGAATAGCACTACATTTCTATAGAACTTGGATTCTGGAAAGCGTGCTTTTATTTTCATTTAGTTCTTCAAAGACATTTTGCAGAGAAGGAAGCTGCACTCAGAAAGATCACATGACTTCCTCCGGTCACTTGAGCTCGAGTTTTCAGACCTCAAGTCAAGCGCTTCCTGCACTCTACTAAAACAGGGAACATAACGTGTGATACAGTCCGTTGGATCTGCTTCTATCCACACAGCAAAGGATTAATGTCTGTGTTTATCTTATAAGCATATAAAGCCTCAACGGTTAAAGTGACCTCAAGAAGTTCTATGTTCAAATTAAGTATCTTTACCCCCCAAAACTGATTTCCTTAATAGCTGCAGAAAAGCTCTGCACTTTCATCTCCAGCACATCCTAGAGTTCGTTGGCTCCTGACCCCACCTGTCCCTGGAGGTTATGGTTACGTTTCGGGGGACAGGTGTGGGTGAGCTCCTTCCCCTCTCCCTGTTGCTTTGGAACTATCGCGATTATTTCCTGGCTTCCAGGTCATTCTCCACCTGGTCTCCGGAGGAACCAGCCTGTCTGCCTTCCTTTCTCCCCTCTTCTCTCACTGCCTGAGTTTCTCATTTCAGAAGATCAGCACAAAATGTTCTGGTCTTCAGCTCACTCCTACCTTATGCACTAAGAGCCCTTTCTCCTCACTCAACTCAGCTCCTTAAAGGGGCCAAAGCCCCAAATTTCTTCCCAGTACCCAACGTGTCCCCAACAGGACATCTTGCCCCAAACCTCAAAACGACAACCTCATACAAGTAAACATATAAAAGCAAACCAAACTTCAGAACAGGTAAATACATGATCTTATACAGTCCCCTTCACTTTGATAATGTAGATGATTTAATATTTAAGTTACAGGTAGTTTTAAAAGGCTCAAACGTATGAGTTGCTTTAAAGGTAGACCTACTAAAGACAAAAAAACTGAGATGACTTGCTCTGGAGAAGAGAAGTTTTTAAATATCTGAAGGACTGTCATATAAAGAGGGATTCATTTTTTTAAAGTCAGAAAATGGGAATAAAATCAACTTAAGAAAAAAGTGTGATCTAAGGGGTGTCAAAAGTTTGCATGGGATTAAGGTCCCAGACTGCACCCTGGGAAAGGAAGGCCACACTTTCTTCCTTCCAGGTCCTGCATTGGGATGGCTGGTGGTATGCTCACCAAGTTTGTTGTGGGGTTGGGGGGGTGAGGGGTGGGTGGTGGGAGGGGGTAGAGGGGTTGGGAGGTGGGAGGGGATAGAGGGGTGGGGAGGTAGGATGGGATAGAGGGGGGGATGTGGGCAGGTAGAGGGGTGGGGAGGTGGCTGATGCATAGTTGCTGGTGCACTTGTCTTACCTTTGACAAATTGCAAGGTCACCTGGTTATTTATGCATTTGATTTACTGTAATTTAGTCTGTGGCATTAATGGAAAGAAAATCAACAAGCTTTTTGCTCATGCAGAATACCAGGAGCAGCCAGCTGGGATTTTCAGATCCTGGGCGTTTGGAGAAGACACGACATTTATCATGAAACCATTCCTCTCCGCCCCCCTCCAGCTGTTAATACTGCCAAAGTTTTGCCTCACACTACCAGTCCTCAATAAAATTATTCCTTTTCACCAGACGAGAGGAAGCAGAGGCTCACTAATTGTTCCCAAACTGGGAACTTAATTAAAATTCAGATTCCTGGGCTCTGCAGTAGATTTACTGAATCAGACTGTTGGGGGGTGGGGGGTGGGGAATCATGTTTTACCAAAGCTCCTCAGACGAGTCTGAAGACCGGCTGGATTTGAACTCCACTCTTTATCTGGTACGTTTTCCTCTTCTCAGAGAGGCCAAGAGGTGGATTAGTAAGGCAGACAGTGACCCCAATGGGCTTGGTGGTCTACTTTCTCTGCCTAGAGCCATATGGCTAGGCGGATAAACAGACATTGTCTTGGTTTCATTCTCTCTCTCTCTCTCTCTCTCCCCCCTCTTCCCTTCTTTTCTTTCCCTTCCTCCCTTTCCTTCTCTCTCCATTTCATTCCCTCTCTTCTTCCCAGTAGATATGTCTTGAATGGGCTGGTCCCCAAATCTAGATTGGGTGAGAGGGGATAATAGACTCTATTTATCTTTGAGTTTAAGCCAGTGTTCCAGTTTTTACCATGAAGTTCTGCTTTGGGGGTTACTGGATTTGGGCTTAGCTATTAATAAAGAATACACTGATTCCTGTTCTGCAGTGTTCACTGCATGTCTACTGTGGCTTCACACATTTTTAGGAGATGGCCAGGGCAGATTTCGGGCATCCCTAGCTCTCTGGATGTCATACTATCTAATATCATTGGAAACTCACCTTTAACTCTAATATAGATCATTCCAGTAATTTTTCCCAAAGCAGACATGTTAGAGCCAAGAGCAAAGCTGGGAGGCTTTTCTTGTCTTTGGTGCAGTAACTAGAGCCTGGCCTGACAAAGAGGCATTTTTTTTTCTAGTACAGGCTGCCGTGACTACCAAGTTAAGAGGAAAGCAATGCCAAGTGATTGGTACCCTGAAACGTCTCATGGTTAAGTGTTTCTAGATGTAATTGTGAGATCAACAGGACCAGGGCACTCTCCAGAATTGCTCAGAAATTGGTTTGCATTGGGCATCTGGAGGCTGAATGCTGAGTAGAGCGAAGTGTGCTACATGACACACAGTGCAAACAGCCCCCAGCCAGCCGGGAGTGAAGGAAGAGACTTTTTCTGTCCCTGCCCTAACCCTTACTTGTTTTGTGTTCTTGGATACAGCCTTCAAAATGGTCCAAGTTAATGGGTTTGGAGAGTGTCTGCTCACTGCCCACTATTATGGTCTTAGCATCAGGACTGAAGCCATAATGTCAGTGTTTCTCTCTGAGAACAGCCGTGGCAGGTCTCTCTGCTACTGCAGAGCAAAGTGTGCTGCCCCATAGAAGCAAAAGTGAGACCACCTCTGGCCACTAGCACTTAGATTTTTTTCCCCAGAAGTGAGTTTGTGGTTGGCAGGTTTGTGGGGGACAGTCTGAGGCTGTGGACAGGGCAAAATTATCAGTTCAGTTCAGCCCACACAGGCTGTCAAACCTACCGCCGTAGCCTCCTTCACAGCATCTTACAATTCATTTGCCTGTTTATTCTTTTATGTATGCATTCAACCAGCATGTAGGAAGTGTCTGTTGGCTTCTAAATACTGGGCTAAGAAATGGGCATATAAAGAAGAAAAAGACACAGTCCTATCTTTCAGGTTGCTCATACTAAGGTGGGAGAAACAGACAAACATAATCCCAAGTTCAAATGCTCCAAAAAGGGATAAACATAAAGAGCTATCAAAACAGGGAAGTGGGCATGCAATGAAGCCTGGGGCTGGTGAGGGTAGAGTGAGCAGTGGATCCTGGGATGGGGCAGGGATCAGCAAGTGTGAATCAGAAAGTGCTTCTTATTTTAGGAACTGATGTCGAAGTTAGCCACAAATTGGTGGAAGAAGGGTGTTCCAGGTCTATGCAAAAGCATGGCCTATTTGGGAAACTGCAGGTTTAGGCAGGAGACAAGAGCAAGAGGTGGGTTGGATGGATGAGGAGAGACTTGGGGAGGTAAGAGCAACTGGATCATGGCATTTAAGGAGTTGAACATTTTCCTGAAGGAAATAGGATGGAGAGTCCATGGATGGACTTTAAGCTCAAATTTATAGAAAGATCATTCTCACTGTAGAGTGGAGAATAAATTAGATGGAGGTGAGACTGCAGGTAAGACCCCATTCAGGAGGTATAGTGGGAATCCAGGAAGAGAAGTGACAACAGCCTTTAAGGAGGTAATGGGAATGGAGAATCTATGGAGAAATAGCTTGGATGTCTTCACCTTAAACAGAGTTGCTGAGGAAGGTCCTTAAGCTCTGCAGATCACCTGCCTTCTACCCACCAAGGCAAATGCAACAGGCTTCCAAATCTTCCCTTCGAAGAACAGCTAAAGGCACCTAAACAGCAAAGAAATGTTCTGACATAATTTTCCTTACTATTCCTTGGATTCACTTATATCAGGAGACCCAATTCAATAGCAGATTACTTGGTCACAGCCTGGCAGCTGTCAGCCTGGCCCCTCTCAGTGGCTCTTGATTCAATACGGCAAGGAGAGGGCTGGGTCATGGTAATGCCTCCTACCTGGTCCCTTGCTGACATTCTGGCAACACTTGTATCCATTCTCCATTTTTTAACCAGAGTGATCATTTTTATGCAAATATGATCGTATCACATCCTGTCTCTCATTTGCCAAAAACCCTCTAATGGCTTCTCCAATGCAATGGCTCCAATTGCAATGGCTTCTTGCAATTAGAATAAAATCTAAAATCCTCACCACGGCCTACAAAGCTCTGCATGTTCTGTCTCCGCCTTGTACTCCCCCTTTCTCACTGGCTTTCTTTTAATCTGTTGAACACGCCAAACTTATTCCTCCCCTGGGGTATAGTAATTACTCTTCCTTAGCCTGGGAATGCTCTTCTTTGTGTGATTCACTCTCATCTTTCAAGTCCTGGCTCAAATGTCTCAGCTCAAAGAGAGGCCTTTTCTGACCACTGTAATTGAGGTGAGGGTTAAGATGGGGGGAGGAAGTGGCAAGTGACAATAGGAAAGCCTTCCTACCATAGGAGCTCTCCTAGAAGTTAGCTCTTCACATCTGTCCCTACACCATTACTTTGTTTATTTTTTAAAATGTATTATCGCTACTTGAAATTACCTTATTTCCTTCTTTTGTCTATTTCCCACTGCCTCATCCCCTTGAATGTAAGTGTCATGAGGGTAGTCATCTGGCTTATCTTGTTCATCACTGTCCTCAGCACTTAGAACGGTGTCTGACCCACAGTAGATGCTCAATCAACATTTGTTAAATGTATGATGCCATGTGAGCACTATATCCCCCCTATGATTATGCAAAAGGAAATTAAAGTTAGATTTTCTGAAAACATTTGGGACAACATGATTAAAAATGGGCCAGATCAAATCCCGTATATAGTGACACATAAGGTCCTTCTATAAAATTCACAATGTCATCTTACAACCTATGGCAAACTGTATTACTATTTGACAAAAGTCACTGCCCTCTCTATAGAGGGATTGCACATCCCTGTCCTATTGAATAGTATGAACAACTCCATGTAAATAAATTCAACAACTTAGATGAAATGGACCAATTCCTTAAAAATCACCACTTACCAAAAGTCACCCAAGATGAAATGGATAACCTGGGTAGTACTATAACTATTAAAGAAATTGGATCTGTAGTTAAAACCTTTAGAAAAAGAATCTCCAGGCTCAGGTGGCTTCACTGGTAATTCTACCAAACATTTAAAGAAAAAATATCACCAATATGATCTCTTATACAATCTCTTCCAGAAAATAGAAGAGGAGAGAGCATTTCCCAACTCATTCAATAAGACCAGCATTACCCTGATAAAAAACCAGATAAAAACAGTACAAAAAAGAAAGAGGGTGGGTTAGAAGATAGTTTTGAAGTTCTGTTCCTGCTTCTCCCCTATAGTGTCACAGAGTAATCATTACCTACCCCTTCACATGTACTTGGTTCTTCTCTAATACACACATTACCAGAGAGAGCAGCTGAGAACCCCAAAGGAACATGAGCTCACAGGCCAGAATATCCATTCATTAAAGAATAAGACTAATGTGAAAGAAAGACCACAGGCAGTATGACATCAATCATCTGATGCAGATTTATTAAGATAGATGGACCTAAATTAAGCATGATAATTTTATTTCAGGAGGTAAGGAACGATATTAACAATATGAAAAAAGAAAAAATGTCATAAAGAATTAAGTAGAAATATTAGGTATGAACAATATAACAGTTGAAAGTAAGAATACAACAGATGGGGATGAATGGGGGATATAGATAGAGCTGAGGATAAATAAAGGAATTGGATGATCAGATTGAAGTATTCTGAAAAGATTGAAGGTAAAGATAAAGAGAAAGAAAACATAACGAAAAAGCTAAGAGATTTGGAGGATAAAATACATATTCCAAAGCTAATAGAAGTCCTGAAAAGGGAAAATAAAAATAGAAGGAAATGTGTAAAGAAATAATGAAGATAAATGTCTCAGAATGAAAGATAAAACACTTCAGATTTAAAGGGTTTATAGAGTGTCAAACTGGAGATAAAAGGATAAATGAACTCCAAGATATATAGTGAAGTGTAAGATTGTCAAAAAGAAAGAAAAACATTCTAAAAGCTTCTAGAAAGAAAGCAGACCACCTACAGAAGAACAAAGATCAGATTGACATCAGCCTTCTCAATGGTAACACTGAATTTGAGAAGACAATGGAATAATATTCTAAAATAGAAAGGAAACAAATATTTGAACCCAGCATTTTATATCTGATCAAATTGCAATTCATATGTGAAGGTATGATAGAAAAAAAAAACCAAACTTCCTCAGGCATATGAGATTTCAGAAGGTTTGCCTTACAAAATCCTATATTGAAAATTTAGAGTAGGCACACAATTAAGAAGTGACAAATGCTGGAGATACGAGAAGTAAGGCTGATTAAATATTTGAGTAAAATTTATTATTTTTGTCTTAAATAAAAGGCTATAATAAAAGAAGAGAAAAAGGAAAGCCTATTCATAACAACCCAGAACCAAAATCTGAACAGAGTTTGTTTCAGTGGAGGTGAAATGGATAGAGTAGAAGTAAGGAGGAGTCCAGACAGATATGAAAACACGCTCAAGCATTTGGATTGTTAGAGGAAGGATATACTGATACATTTAAGAAATCAATGGGGATAAATAAACATGCATACGGATCTTAAATCTAAAAGCTGGTTATTTAAAAATATTTAACAGAAATAAATCACTGGCAAGACTGATCAAGAAATAGAGAAGTTGAAAAAAATAAAATGAAAAAGGGAAAATAGCTACAGATACAGTGGAGATTAAAAAGAATAAAGAGTCTTTTGAAGATTTTTATGCCACTAAAATTTAAAACTCAGATGAAATGAATAAATTCCTAGAAAGTTATAAAGGGTCAAAACTGATGCAACAAGAAACCAAGAACTTGGAGAGATAATTAGTTTAAAAACTTAGAAGTATTAGTCAAACATCTCACATTCCAAAAACAAAAGACGAAACAAACAAACCAACAACAAAACATGCGCAGGTGGTTTTAGTGATGAGTTCTGTCTTAAGTTATTCCAAAAAAAGTATGAAAAAGAGTGAAAGCTATCCAGCTGTTTTTTTTTTAATGAAGTTAGTGAAACATGGATTTCAAAACTCAATAAGGAGGTATGTACAAGAAAAAAATGTATAAGTCAATTTCATTAATGATTGTAGGTGTGAACAGCCTAAACAAAATATTAGCTAATCAAATCCAACAGCGTATTAAAAAATCATATTCACATGAGGTTTCTCCTAGTAATGTAAGAAAATGTGTAAAAAAATCTATCGATGTAATTCACCTCATTAGTAAGCTAAAGGATAAAAATCATATTATTAACTAAATTGATGCAGAAAAAAGACATTTGATAAAATTTAACAACAAAGTTTATGACAAAAACTCTTAGATAGAAGAAAATTCTGTAACTTAATGCATATTTTGAACTTCAAACCTAAGCAAATAATATTCTTGTTTATTTAAGGTTAGCCAATTATATTTTTATTTTATTTTAGAAAAGGTTAAATAGCTTTTTTTTAATCAAAAAGAAGTTAAAAAATGAATACTTAGCAAAAATTATGCAACATGGAGCTTTAGTTGCATTCTCTTTAAGAATGGGAATAGGTCAAAGTTACATAATATCATTATTACTGTTTAACATCGTTCTGGAGGTCCTAGCTAATGTGATAAGAAAAGAAAAATAAATGAGGTATAAGAATTAGAAATATAGAGATAAAACTATCATTATTTGTAACCGATATAAAACATTTACCTAAAAATATTAACAGAAATAAAATAGATAATTAGAATTAATAAGAGAGTTCAGCAGGATTGCCAGATACAGGATCAATATATAAAAATCCATAGCATTTTTCCATATCAGCAATAACCAACTAGAAAATATTTTTAAAATTAGATAAAAGTCACCAAGTGATAAAAAATTACAAAATGTTCAGAAATTAGCCAAGATATATAGAAGTTATATAGAAGTTATATAGAAAAACTTAAAACCCTATTAAAGAATGTAAAGATGATTTAAATAAGTGAAGATACATCATATACTTTTAGAAGGGATAACTTAGTATTATAAAGATGTCAGTTCTCCCCAAATTAATTTATAAATTCGTTGCAATTCCAATTTAAATTCAGTTTCTTTTGGGGAATTTGATAAACTTATTCTGAGATGTCTATGGAAAAATAAAAGTCATCAAATAGCTAAGGCAACTTTGAAAAAGAAAAGTGAGGAAACTTGTTCTACCAGCTATTAAGATATTAATATTAAGATATTAAGTCATAGATATAAAAACTCAGTGTAGGGTTGGCAAAAGAACAGGCAAATAGACCATGGACTAGAATAGGGAGTTCAGAGTTCAGAGACAGATCCACATATGTATAGAACTTAATATACAATAAAGCACCACAAATCAGTGGAGAATAGATGGATTATTTAGTAAATGATATTGAGGAAATTGGCTCACTATAGAAAGAAAAATAAAACTGTATCTTTACCTAATACTACATACAAAGTAGACTCAATATAAAAAAATATATCTAGAAAGTTAATAGAAGAACATATAGAAGAATACCTTTGTGTCCTATAGGCAGGGAAAGACTTTTTAAGAAAGATTTCAAAAGCCCAAATAAGAAGAGCTAATACTTATCTAGCACAGAAACCCTGATAGAAAGATGGACAACCTATGTGAACAGGCAATTTACAGAAAAAGGATATTTGAAAGCCTAACATGCATATGAAGAGATGTTTAAACTCAAACTTATTATTTAAAGAAATTGAACTAGAACAATGAGATATCAATTATGCCTATTAGACTGTCAAGAATTACAAAGCTGAATCATGTTAACTCATTAGGAATGATGCATGTCATTAGGAAATAGGAGCCTTTGCCCACTGTTGGAGGGAGTGCAGACTAGTATAGCCATTCAGGAGAACAATACTGAGTTAAACTATGTAAACACATCCCCTCTGACCCAGTAATTCCTCTTCTGGGTATATATACCAAATGCATTGCCTCACTGATTCATAAGCAGACACATACAAGGTATTTACTGCAGCACCATTTGCAGTGGTGGGGGGACGAGGACGATCTGATGTCCCTCTCTGGGAGAATAGAGAGGTAAAATGTGACGGGTGCACACATGCAGTATTTTGCAACAGTTGGAAGCAAAAGACTATTCACATGGACGGATCTTAAAAACAGTGCTGAGTAAAAAATAGGAGAACAGGGAATGAGTTATGTAATCCAATACCATTTACATACATTTAAAATATACTCAAAGCAATTTTATAAGAACATGTTTTTTAAAAAGACAACAAAAGGATACAAATTTAACACATCAGAATGGTTGCAAATAGAAGGTGGCAGAAAAGATGGGGGTAAAAGGAAATAAATACAGAGAGGGACCTTGTTGGAGATTGACATGGGTGATATGCGATAAACTGAGCAGTATGATTAAATCAGACCTCTCATCTGACACTCATCCATCTATCCATGTTGGACATGCATGGTAATGGTTTGTTCTAACAGGATGCTTAGTGCCCTGCCTCCTTCCCCACAGTCAGGTCCTAAAGAAAGAAGAAGGTGAACCTCTTCTTTTAGGAGTCTGCTTGTCTCAAGGAAGCAAGAACTTGAGCTGTTTCTAAGCAGTGGAACAGAGAAAAGCCCCTACTTTGGGGAGAGGGAAGTGTGGCGCACATAAGGGTAGAGAGCAGTGGATACTGATCATTAGGCTTTCCTTTCCAACTGATAACTATGTGGATTTGCGTGACCCACCATCCATTGTCCCAGAACCCATGGTTTGCCAATGTTCCTTAATATTCATAACCTCAAAAACTAAAGCTTGTGTTAGACTCCCGGAGTTTTCCTAAAATGCCCCAGAGAGCCACTCAGCCTGGATGTGGGATAGCAGGGACTGGAGCAAAGGCAATAAAGAAAACTCATTACCCATCTCTGGGTACCTCTGCAAATGATTGTCTTCACTTAACCTCAAGGTCAAGACAACCTATTTTATAGTGTTCACTGTCTCTGAGGACAAGCTTTAGTGAGCGCCTTGTTTGCTTCTTACAGGATTAAAAGAGACAATGAAATCTGCCTCTCAGAAGATCATTTCACCAAGTCCCTGTTGCTCTGCAGGGAATATTTGTTTCCTCATTTATATTCATGTCCCTAAAAGACAAGTAGACCTTGGATGAAATTTCAGGCGACAGTAAATTATAAATAATGTATCCATATTTTTTCTCTTCCATACTTCTTGTATTTAATTCCCCCCAGAGTCTTGTGCAAACACCAGAGACAAGAGGACAGGAAGCTATTATCATGATGGAAAGAATGAAATGGGCTTATGCTATATGGCAGTTATGCAACAAGGGAAGACATCTTGATCAAAGGAGGTTTCTGAGGTTTTGTGGGAGCCAGTTCTTCTCTTTTCTCTCTCTCCCTTTTCTATTATTTTTTTTATTAACATCCCAACTCTTTTCCAGACCATTAAGTAGACGTCTGCTTGAAATGAGTCTCTTTTCTTGGCCCATCCAGGACAAGATGAGGGTTTGTCAGTGGATGGTGGTCACTTTGGGGCCCAACATGAAACTCTTTTGTTCCATAAGACAAAGCATAAAAAACACTTAGAGAGATCAGCAGAGATCAGCCTGTCCTAAGAACAGGACGCTGCTAGGTGGAAAGCTCAGGCAGCCTCAATGAAGTCGGGAAGGATGCCAGTTACTAGAATGAAATTAGCTTCTAAATCCATCAGCCCTGGTTTTTCATCAGTTAGGATGCCCTGGTGTTCCTCAGACATCTTGCTCGGCAGGGGTAATTCATGGAGGGGTGTGTGTGTGTGTGTGTGTGTGTGTGTGTGTGTGTGTATAGAAGAGCAGGGAGAAGATAAGCTGGGATGCGCGGAGCGCGAGGGTAGGCTCAACGAAGGGTGGAATAAGGCCCCTGGCACTGTTGCTGTAACCACTCTTCCCAAAGGAAGCCAGATCTCGCGGGATCTTAGATCTTGGGAGGTCTATGGTGGCTTGCAGGGGTGTCCTCGGATGAGAAATTCCTGGGTGCCCCAAGGCGCCAGAGGTCCCTCCTACCAGACTCCACCTTAAGGAGTCTGCTCACGCCGCCTATCAAGCAAACTCCAATCTTTCTCTTCTTGATAACATCCTAATCCCCAAACTTAGGAAGCTGGCACCTTTGTATCCTCTTCCTCTTTAATAAAATTTGCTTTTGGCGGGGGATTTGGAAAGTGGGGCTAGAAAAGATGGGGACAGGGGCGTGCGACAGGCAATGAGGACTTATTAATATTGGCATGCAAATAACTGTAGGCTTAGTGTAATGTATTCAGGGAAATTTGCATTTAGGGTAGCAGAAAAAGCCTGAAATTAGAGGGACTTTGGGCATCATACTCTGTAGGCAGTACCTCTTTGCTGTGCCATCCCTGTGAGGGATATTGAGAATCCTTTCTTACAGCTTTGTTTCACCAGAAACCCCTCTTCTGGGCTCTCAGCTGGGATTTAACTATTCATTTTAACCAACATTGATTATGTCTGCTATGTGCCAGGCATTGTGCAAGGCACTTTCACATGCATTACTTCTGTCCACAAACGTTTCTTTCTGCAACCACTTGTTTCAGTGGGTTCTGATAAATCTCCAAGATAAAGCCAGCAGGGTTTGGTATGCGTCGGTGACTTAAATTTAAATTTGAGTTTTCCAGTAAAACTCTGCAAAAGCTTCCAAACATGGATACATCCTTTCCATGTACCACTGTAGTAGTGGCAAGTCCTTCTCTGGTACCCCACACTCTTGGTCAGTAACTACACTGTACGGAAACGTGGGCTCTTCAGTTTTCTCCTTTCTGAGTTGGTATTGGTCCAGGAGCCCAGTGTCAACTAGAGTCTTGTAAAAACAAACAAACACCTAAATACATCCTGATAGGCCCCCTCTACTGTCCACCAAACATAGCCACTACCCTGGCCTCCTCTACAGATTTCCAGAAATTGTTAACCCTCTGCTTATTGGATCTTGCTGAGCCCCCAGCTGGATTTGGGATCCCAAGTCCAAACTATTGCATACCCCCTGGGGCAGCTCCATCTAAGAGAGGCCAGGGTCTCTTACAGCTCAGGTGGATCTGGAGCAAGACACTGCAGAAACCTCAGGTGTATTGTCACACTGCACAACCAGTAGCTGTGGCGTTACGAGGATGGGGATTGAAAGCTCATACTACACTGAGCAAGCATTGAAACCCATGCATTTTGGGGATGAAATGATTAGTTTAGATTAGTTTGCATAATAAATATGCAAATTGGGAGCTCTGTTTACGTTTCTGTCTTCTGTGTCCTTTTCATGGGAAAGAAATTCCTCATTCAGTAAAAACTCTAATACCTGGGTCTTTGGGTGGTAGCTTGGAAAAGATGACCATGGAAGAACCTTTTATTAACCTGCGAATGTGCAGGGCAGGACTGGAACAAGAAGAGGGCAGCACCTTGGTTGAGATAAGACCTCTTTGAAAGGGCAGGAAGGGTGAGTGTAATTGACTTCAGTCCCATAAAAGAGATGAGGTGTCCTCCAAGTTCCACTTGGTAGGGACACGTCTTGAATTCTTGTCTTGGTTGTGACACTAAGGTTTATTTTTAATTTTTTTAATTAAAAAAGTCATTTTTGTGATTATTGTGCTCATTGTAGACACTTTTTAAGATATTGAAACGTATAAAGAGAAGGAAAAAGGGGACTCATTCACAATCTCACTACCCTAAAGAACCCCTGGTGAAAGAATTTGATGCATTTGATCCAGTGTCCTGCTTATCATTTAGAACAAGTCTAGTGGCAGAGGCACCTGGGTAGGGATGGGGGACTTTCTGTCACCTCTGTCTGGTGATGGGCCATGGGCAGGAATCCAGTCATCCTGGTGCTCTGAGGTGGCAGGCAGGCATGTGTCTAGGGATAAGGGACATGCTCCTACTTGCCCCACATATGTGCACAGCCACACCCCCAGAACGTGGGGCAGGGAGGGAATTCAAAGTCTGCACGGAGCAGTCCGACATTACAGAATGTAGAGAGGCAGAAAGGATTGTTCACAGCACAGACTCCAGAGCCAAAACAACTGGGGTCAAATCCTGGCTCTCCTATTTAAGAGCTCTGGGCTCTTGGGTGGGTTATCTCACTTCTCTGTGATCCAAGTGGCCCAATTTCCTCATCTGTAAATAGGGATAATAGAACATACCTTATAGGCTGTCATGAGGATTAAATTCAATAATGCATGTAATGCAGTTAGAACAGTGCTGGTCAAATAGCCCTCAAAGTTTAGATATTAGTTTATTTCCTGTTATACACATCAGGACACTCATCCCCTAACAACACTTTCAAGTATCTTCTGCCGATACTTAAATGAAGGAAGGCAGGAGGAGCAGCTGGATTTAGAAGTAGAAGAGCTTGGTTCAAGTTCTGACCCAGCCACTTACTAGCCATGGAAGTCATTTGATTTCCATGCACCTCAGTTTCATCATCTGTGACAGGGGGATAATAAGGCCCTCCTCACGAGTTGTGATAAGGACTGAGTTGAGACCAAAGGAATGCAAAAGTGCTTTGTGTGTGGAGAAGAACCATAGATTTAATATTGAGGGTTTACTATTGCTATTTTTACTAGGTGAAGCTCTGATTACAGGCAGCACAGGAAGGAGGGAGGGAAGGTCGAACTTTGCTGGAAAAACACTTGCAGAAAATCTCAACAGGAACCTGATGTCTTTATTTGGTGCATTTAGTTGGTCCAGGTGGACCAGGGATTTGCGCTGCTGGTTCCTATGGTGGCCTTGGTAGCGGAGGAAAAAATTATCTTCCTTCGCAGGAAGAGGCAATTGAGTTTCTTTGATAGGCTCCTCCCTGGCCAAGTCTCAGCAGAGGCTGCTGAGGAGACAAACATCATGCAGGGGAGAAGAAGGGATGAGAGGGGCGGTAAGTCTCTCACCTGTGGTGAAGGCCGTGGAGGTGATGCTGCTCCGCGCTGTGTCCTGGGCCGCCTGTAGGAGCACTGTGTAGTCTGTGCTCTCTGATAGGCCCTCCAGTCGGATCCATGTGTCTTCTGCATCCACAATCAGCTCCTGCGGAATGAGCCGGAGGGAGGGAGGTGAAACGGAGCGACTGGCTCACAATAGAGGGAGTGGGGAAGGGAAGTTCAGGTCCCATGGCCGGCTAGGTCAGTACTGCAGTGGCCATCTTCATCCTCTCCATCCCACAATAAGAAGAACCGAGCCAATAAGCAGAGAGGACAGCTCCTCTGTGAGATTTAGGCCAGCTGCTATCTCACAAATGCACATTGGGATAAACATGGGCACCTGGACTGGCGAATCTAGAGGCTTTCGGATTGCACTGGGCCTCCTTGAGAAGTGAGGAAGCAGAATCCTAGGCCTTCTTATTCCATATCCAACAGACTAGTTCTGCTGAAATCTATTCTGAATATGATTTCACTTTAAAAAAGAATTCCACTGCCAACAAAAATTTGACAACCAGTGCTCTAGATGGACTGTTTCAACTGATCACATGAAACAGAAATTTGTCATCTCTTTACTGTAGGCCATATAGATGCAGCCTTTATAATGCATATCAAGAGGCATAAAAGGCTGTTGAATTTGGTGTCCAGCTCATGTTTGCTTGGCCCTGTTAGCGAAAAATCGTTCCAATATCCTGTACTTATATAGCCTTGGAAGTTTCCAAGGTGCTTTGCATCATCATATTGGAAGCACCACCACGATCAAGTGAAGTTGCAGTAGATACCCCCATTATCTAGAGAAGAAACCAAGGCTCACAGAGGTTTAGTGTTTTGCCTCAACTTGTGTAGAGAGGAATAGTGGAGCCAGGATTAGCACCCTATTCTGTGGCTTGCAGACCCTTTCCTCAACAGCTGCTATGTATCCATAATGGGAAACCCAGTTTGTTCCCTGTGGATTGCTTGATAGAAATGGTCTTTCCCCTTCACAGAAAAATCTCACCTTGCGGCTTCCATCCGTGGATCTGTAGGTCAAGACGTAGTTCTCGATCTCTGCTCTGGGTGGCTGCCAGGAGACCAGGGCACTTTGTCTGGTGACTTCACTGGCTGTTAGGTTTGCAGGAGGGTCCAGGACTGCAAAGAGGAGGAAATGCCAGAGTGCCTGCCCCTCCAGCTCATCCCTGTTTGACTCCAGGCATGTGTACCTGTTTGCCCACCTATGTGGTCTCTGGGCTGCTCACACGCTCACATGCTGACCCCAGCTCTAGCTTGGACAGGAGCACAGAGGGCGCTCCTGGGTCAGAAAATAATCACTCAGCATCATGATCATTCTTGTAGCTATTTCTCTCTTCCCTCTTCTGGGCCTCTGGGCCTCGGTGTGACATCTTCCAATCTGACCCTCTGGGTCTGAAATCATGACCTTGTTAAATCTGCAGATCTGTGAGTTCACTTTTGAACTTATAACATTCCCACATCTATACCTTTGTCTAGTGCTCTCCTGGCCATGATGGCACCCAGCAACTCTCTCCCCAATATCAATCCCTTTAATATCCATCAGACTTTGCTGGGCCAGATGCATTTCCAGTCCTGGCCTCTCTTGGCCTGATTCTACTGCTGTCAGTCAGACCCAAGATGAGAGCAGAAAACAGACAAGTGTCTGCTGACCAAGAGCTGCAGCTCACTTCCACTGGCATTTGGGCTGTGGTCAACTAAAACAAGAATAGCTCATAGCTGCATTGTCCAAAGCCTATAGACTATAATCTAGTCTGCCACATGGAAACTGATCATTTGCAGGATCCACAAAAGCCTCCAGGGATACCGGATATGTAGCTGACCATGTACTCACGGGTAGAGAAGTTGGTGCTGATGGTGCCACTGGTGAGAGGCCCACTGGTGGCATACAAAGTGACGGTATAGTGGGTACTGGGAAGCAGGTCAACCAGCTGGAACTCCTCACTCCCTCCATCAACCAGGATGGTCTCTCCAGCAACTGAAATCAGAAGAACATGGATAAAGATTGAATAAGGTTATTCAACTTAGGAAAGACTTATCAAACCCAAAGTCATTTCCTGAGATTCAGTATTAGAGAATTTTGGAAAAAATCTTTTAGAGGTTATTTAATAGCTTAGCATTTTATTCCATACAAGGATCCCCTCTCATATAGTTTTGCATCTTAATTGAGAAAAATATTCTTTGTTGGAGGCCCAATCGTCTTTCTATAACTTCTACTCAGACCTCTGGAGTTACAAAGAATAAGCCGAATCTTTTGTCTACATGACACCTTCCTTCCCACCACCGTTCCTAATCAAGTCCTCTCTCCTCCAGACTGAGAAAATTCAGCCCCCAACCCCCATTACAGGTATGTGACAATTCTAAAACCATCGCAATCCTGGCTACCTTTCTCTAGACAAGTAATAGTTTACCAGTGTTCCTGCTGAAATGCAAAACTCAGCAGAATTGAGAACAATAATTGAGAAGCACCACTCAATGAAACAAACAGGGTCAACCTCTGCTTCTATTCGTGCCACTTATATTAATCCATTAGGTTTTGAGACAGTCACGTGATATGGTGTCACATGCAAGATTATTACTAACCAAAGATTTTGTTTATAACCACACAACCCAACCTTATATAGTTGAGTTTTTGCACCCATGGGCAGAGCTTTCCATTTATTTCTATTGCATTTTGCCTTGTTGATTGAGTTTTAGGCCATTGTTTCAGTTTATTGAAATTTATTTGAATTTAGACTTTATTGATCACAGTTTTGTTTTATACACATATTTGGTGAGTGTGTCTTCTCTGTATTCATTCAAGCTGTTGATAAAACTGTTCATTAGATCAGGGCCAAGCCCTCTTTGTGCCTTTAGAATATTCCTGAGTCATTCAGCATTTAACAAAGTTTACTAGGCACTTCTCCAAACTAGGTAGGGCCTGAGGTGTCAATTTTCTTTTGGTCTAAAGGCATAGAAAGGCACGTGAACAAGTTCAAATCCAAAAGAACTCTTTGGAAGAGCAAACATAATGACTCTATCTTTTCAATATCCACCTTTGAAACATCCTGCCATCAGTCCATGCTCCAGCCATGTCAAACTATAGGAGTTCCTCAAACGCCTCATGCTCTCTCATACCTCTGTAAATGCTTACAGGCTGCTCTGTTTCTTTCCTCTCTCATTCTCTTTCTTTAATTTTATCTAAGATCCACCTTCTTTCTTCTCTTCAACACCCTGACCCCAAGTCATAGTGGCCCATCAGTGGTGTGCAAGGTGTTTTGTGCTTGCCTATATCATGACACTGCCCCCATAGAGTTGTAGCTATTTACTCGTCTGCATTGTCACTAGATGTGGGTTCTGTGAAGACAAGAGCTCATGTTTTGTCTCCGAATCCTTATAGCCTTAGAGAGTATGTGGCACATGGGAGGCCATCAAAATTATTTGTTGAATGAATGAAAGTTAATTGCTATGATAGAGCTGTGTACTTTTGTACCTGTGAGCAGGTGCATCTGACTGCCTTAGCGGAAAAAAGGAAGCTTTGACAGAGGAGATAGATAGTGTCGAAAATAAGATTTGAAGTATAGGTTTTCTAGGCAGACAAGTAGGGAGAGAATTTCCTGGTGGAGGAAACAGCATGTGCAAATGCATGGTGACTTGAGAAGGCATGGTGAGAGTTAAGAAATTCAGGATCATGATATGCATGGAGGGATGGGAGGAGTTGAGATGGATTGTGCATGCACACAGAGGGTTTGGGATGTATCCACAGTAATGATATTCATTCTTTGAGGAGGGACGTTTAGTCAGCTACAGTTCTATGTAATTCCAAATATGACCCATCATGGGGGCCAGCCCCGTGGCTTAGCGGTTAAGTGCGTGCGCTCCGCCACTGGCGGCCCGGGTTGGGATCCCGGGCACGCACTGACGCACCGCTTCTCCCGCCATGCTGAGGCGGCATCCCACATACAGCAACTAGAAGGATGTGCAACTACAACATGCAACTATCTACTGGGACTTTGGGGAAAAAAAGGAGGAGGATTGGCAATAGATGTTAGCTCAGAGCTGGTCTTCCTCAGCAAAAAGAGGAGGATTGGCATGGATGTTAGCTCAGGGCTGATCTTCCTCACAAAAAAAAACCCAAAAAACAAATATGACCCATCATGTATTTTTCCATCTGAGTGATTAGTGGGTTTTTCTAATGCCTTGCTGAAATACAAGTGTGCTAGCAGATTTGTCAACAAAAAACAAGGACATAAAGTGGTTTTGGAAAATTTATTCTTAGTGAACCTGCGCTGGTATGTAGTAATCACTAATTCCTTTTCCAATTTGTTTAATAGTCTGTTTGGATTTTACTTTCCCAAGCTTTGACAATCAGTTTACTTCTTTGCAACTTACAGAATTGACTTTCTCTGCCATTTTTGAAAAGTAAGACATCTGCCTGCCTTTTGTCTTCTGGTATCTTTGTTCTCTGGATTCCTGAATATAACCCACAACACTTCTGTTATCAGATGTATAATTTAGGCAGGGAAATAATTTTCCTAGGCCTAGTACTTGGACCACTCAGTACTATTCTGCTTTGGGCTTCTCTATTCAACTTCAAATAGCATAAGGTGAACAAGCATGGTGAAGAAGACACTGAAACTCAAGATTTCATGTTGGCTCACCCTTTTGGGCTGGATATGGGTAGAGAAGACCCATATCTGCTCCAAACATGATCCTACAACTTGAGTGTTTTTCTTGCTCTACGAATATCTAGCCAAGTCTGCTTTCTTGCTTGTAGCATTTTGGGGTAAATCTTAGGTCAACTCTGAGTTTTGTCCTCCTAGTGCTATTTCTCTGTCCTTGTCGTTGTCCTGGGTTACATGCCCTTCTTGCGCCCTTCTGATTCAGCTTTCTCAATTCCTATAGTTGATACAGTTTGCAGAGTTTGGGGATATCTTAAGGCTTTATAGTGAAATTGAAGCAGGAAAATTTCTAATTTGTCCCTCAGATTTACAAAATGTTTTGTTTTTTTTCCTTTCCTACTAGTCTTCAGCCTCAATCCCCACCACTCCCACCTGCCTGATGCATAGGCCTGCAGACACCCACCTGCAAAGTGTGTGAGAACAATGACGTAGTTCTCCACTTCACCCACTGGTGCCTTCCACCGCAGCAGGGCTTCTGTTGGAGTGATGTTGGTGGCAGTCAGATCCGCAGGGCTGTCCATGGCTGAAACAGAATAGATGGATGCATGTCTGCTGCTGTACAAAATAATGGAGTGGCGACCTTTTTCCTTTCTCCCCTGTGTTTCCATCAGCTCTTCCTCCTTTCCCTTTCCTCCTTCTTCTCAAGTACCCAGCTCTCCCTTGATTGCCCCCAGATCTTCCTTTTAATTCATTCATTAACTTCTTATGTTCAGAGCACTGTCAGGTACTGTGGGGGATTCCAAGTTATGACTGTTGTGTTTTAGACATTTAAACCTAGGTGGAGAACTAAGAACATATAGAAATTGTTATATTTCTTTAGTTAATGAGATAATATGCTTCCCAAGATATTTGGGAAATGTAAGGGGCATAAATGTAGGGGCATGCCTGTGGAACCATCTGTGTTGAGGAACTTCAGGAGGTGTGGTGGGAGCTCCATGAAGGCAAAAGTATCCCCAGCACCTAGAACTTAGAAAGTACTCAATAAATATTTGTGCAATGACTGAATGGGACTCAGCTTGCCTCTAAAGTCATATCTGATTATTGCATTCTTGCTGTACTACTCACAAGGCTTACTCTGTACTGAGTCCTGGTATCCTTTTTGTGACATAGAGAGTCAAGGGGATTCTTCTAGGTTTAAGGCCAAGAGTGCTTGTTGGGGGAACAGGGTTTGCTTGTCATAAGACCATGTTTGTATTCTCACTTGCCTATGCTCTGTGCCTTTGTTTTATCACTGTGCCTCCCTTCTATAAAGTTGGGATTTATTTTAGTAATGGATGTTATTACAATAGTTTAGGTGTCAGCTCAACCTAAGCATCATGTGATTTACTTTCGGGGATCAAGATGCGCTGTTGATCTGGTCCTGTTCTCTAACTGAAGGTTTGTATTGCTTGCCTATGTCCATCATTTCAAAGCAACAACCATAAAATATTTTTACAGTTTACACCTGAATTATATCCATAATCTGTGCCTTCAACAAATTCTTCAGATGCAAACTTATGAGAAGAAACAAAGAAGAAAAGTCTTATGAGACTACGATTAGCTCCATCTCTCTGAGATTAAACATGAGACCCTGGAGAAGTACTCATTTCCAAAAGTTGTATGATCAAAGACCTCATGTTAAAACTACAACAACAAAATAAGACATTTCGGTGAGCAATCTGGTTATTTGGAGTTGACAAAATAGCTCTGCCTGAACTTGGAGGAGGGTGGTTTGGGTTGCGCACTACTGAATATCTGCTTTAGAGATGCTTGCTGCTTATGACCGAGGACCCAAGGAACGAGCTGTTGACCCGAGCTGCTGCTCTCTTTTACTTTGAGGTAGGAGGCTTTTCAAATCCATTCTATTCTCCTCAGTGAGAAAAACCCTAATTTCTTTATCATGAATTTCTAAGACTTTCAGGAAGGTGTGAGGGGGCTTCTTTGGACTCATTGGGCATAACTTCAGGTCAATTATTGTTGATACTTTAATGGTCACAGATAATTTGATAGAAAGGGTAAGACTGAACCAAAAACATGGCTGAGTTATCTGTAGTCATAGGCCTGGAAGGAGACTAGGGAAGAGTTGAATATCCTGTGGTGTCTTTAGAAGAATACTTTTCTTGAGTTTCTGAAGGAATGTTTCTTCGGCCATGGCCTTGAGATGTTGTTTATGGGCTTCTGAGAGCATTGACAAAAGCAGTGAGGAATTCCAAGTTACATTTTTCTCATTTGGGAAATACCATTCTCTGAGGAAAGCAAGCAACCTCAGGAAATCCAGGTGTTCTCCTAATAAGGCAAGTTGAGTGTTTTCCCATGTGCTATGGGAACTAGAGCTTAACTGGGAGGTTAGGACTTGGAGTTGGGGACAGAAAACTTTAACCATCCCCTCTGGTGACTTCTACAGCAAATCTTTCCTAGTTCTGTATGGTGGGCTGGCTGAAGGGCCAGCAGTGGAACTGCTGCAGAAACCCTGCCCTCAGCCCCGTCCAAGGGGCTCATTTTCCAGAAGAAATCCACCACCTTCTTCCTCCCTGAAGCCTAAAGCAAGAGAAATGCAGCTGCTTGGTGGTTTCTGGCCATATAGGAGAGAGGTTTCCTGACCTTAAGGGTTGTTACTGGAATAACAAACATTTCCTTCTCTGAGGTGGAATTTCCTTCTCTGAGTTTTTTAAAAAATTAGATAGGATGATTCAGATGTCTGATGTGGCATTCACTTCCATCCTATGTCTTTGAAGGTCACTTTTCATATTGGAAATTCCATGAAAATTCTTGACCTGAACCAATGAGACCCCTAGAGCGTGACTCTCTAAACTAGTATTAGAGAGAAATATCAGGGGGGAGAGAAGTTGCAGATTGCTTTGCATGACACAGTGAGTCAGAGGAGCACCCGGGAACAGATCTTCCAAGCCCAGAACCAGTGTCCTCTGAATCAGCCAGAACAATTTCACTCTTTGCCTCTTCTGCTTGTTGCAGGTCCTCAGCCAAAGTCCTGGCTTGGCCCATGACAGAGAGACATGCCTACCTGTGTGCACGAGAGTGCAGATGCGCTCACTCTCCTCCCGGCCCCGTACACTGTTGAGGCTGATTTCGTATTCGGTAGCAGGGTACAGCTTGGTGATGGTGAATTCTGTCACAGTGTTGGGCACCACTGAGCTGTCCAGCCGTCCCACTAAGGAAGAGCAGAAGCCACAGTTAAAGTTCAGCAGATCTCTCATCAACACAGCTTATGGTACAGTTTACATAGGAACTCTCAGTGGTACTTTGTCATGAAACGCGGATGGGTGAAAGACTCAGCACTCAGTAGGGAGGGAGGAGAAATGGTGTGTGGACTTGGAAAGCTGGATCTTCAAGAGACCCTGCATGCTGGTCCCACCGCCTCATTTTACGGGCTCCTTGGAGCAAAGTAAAAAGAACTATTTATTAGATAGTTTTTTTTAACAAGCTGATCTTTCTTAAGGCGGTACAGACAGCATGGCTGCAAAGAGTGGTCCATGCAGCCCAGAGACATGGTAGCCTGGAAAACTATCCCACCCCCTCACTGGAAGTAAGCGTGCCTTCCACTTCATTAACAATGCCGCACGCACCAGCAAGAACTGGCAGGATGCAGGGGAGGTCTGGGCCAACTTCTTCTGACTCTTAACTTGGCTGGAGTGGCAGAAATAGGACCACTGTCATTGTGGTTCCCTCCAAGGCTCCATCTGGCTCTGTTGGGTCTTTAGGCAAGCCCCAGGATCCTAGTCTTAGACTTTACTCCCTCAGGAAAGTGCAGATGACCCTGGCCCTTGGCGGGTTCTTTTGGGGCTCTTTGTTCTTCACTACATTGCCTAGATAACTGTGACCAGTTACCTCTGCTGGTGAAGGACCGTCTTTCTGGGTGAATGTAACCAAGTCTTTTGTGAGAGGATTTGGTGAGAGTAGGGTTTCTTGGCTGCTCCTCATCAACCCACTCTCATTCTGATGGAGCGTGCCACAGAGAGGAGGAAAAATGCAGGCAGCGGGGGTGATATCCTCTGGGAAATGTTAGTTCTCCCATAACAATCTTCACCCAGCTCCAAATCCTATTCATCTTTGAGGAATCAGATAACATTTTATTACCTTGTGTTGGCCGATATGATACTCGGTAGTAATCAAAAGATGCAACAGGAGGGCTCCAGGAGACCATAACCGAGTCCTTGGTCACATTGCTGATTGTAATGTCTTTGGGGGGATCAATTCCTACAAGGATCCAAGTGGTTGTGGGAAAGAGACAGAAAGCACAGTGTGAAAAATGAATTCCTACCCTTGGTTTTATGTGGACCAAGAGCTAATGGTGTCCTAGAGGCCTACAAGAACTTACTGTGCACTAGAGCATCCTTAAAACCGTGGTCGGGCTGAAGTCTTACTTGAAACCTCATAGTTATGGCCAAAGCCAAGTTTGTGGAGAATATTTTAAAAACATGAAGTCAAGTTGGCAAGGTCTGTGCCTGAGTAGCAACTATTACTATCTGAAAGCCAACTGAGAACTTTCTTTTAAGTTTGTATGTTTTGCTTTGAACTGGGGGTAACATGGTCATTTTCTCTGGGGCAACTTGTCTTGGACAAACCCAACTCTGTGTTATTTTTCAGTAACCTCTTTTGGTTCAATTTGGAAAAACTACATATTGACTGTAGAGGGATTTCAGAGCACAAGTCCAGAACAAATCCACTTTCCTAAATTGTATTTCATTTACACTGTATACTTTATTTTTTTAACTGCTGGAGGATTGCAGCGTCAAAACCGTCTGAGTGTTTAATCCACTTGTCCAGTTTGTGAGTTCTTGTCAGTATGTAGGAAACTACTCAAATACACATGTCCTCACCCACATACACACTCATATTGGGATTTATTTGGAAATGATGAGAGGAGAATGATCCAGTTCATCTCAGAATGCCTATGTTTTCCAAACAACATGTAAATCAGCTCCATTCTCTAAGTACCAGGTCCCTACATGGTTGCATGCTAGTTCCATATGATTCTGAGGAAGCATCATTTGCAACAGTGACCTTACTGGGCAGTGAAGAAATGGCCCTCCAGAAAAGGAACAGATGTATTTTCTCTGTAGAAGTGTTTCCTCTGGGAGACTAATTCCAGGGCTTTCTCCTATACTGGTAGTGGGAGGACTTCTGTATCAATGTATTCAAGCCTTGGCCTCCTCAAGACATTGAGTCTGTTCTGCCTTCTAAATGGAAGTTTCCCATCTTTTGCATTTTGTGTAGCCCTGGAAGAGGTGGCTGTTTCAAAACAGCTCACAGACCCTCTCTAGCCAAATAAGCAGACCCTTATTCTTTGGGTGTTTCTCTTTGTAAATTTCATTGACTTGTCAAAGGCTACTGTGGGAACCCCCTTCACCACCTGCTGTCAAGTCCTCCAGCCTCACCTGTGGTGATGGAGCCCACGATGGGCTCAGAGGTCACTGTGCCATGGACTGCCACCAGGTTCACAATGTACTCAGTGGCCGGCTGCAGGCCCATCAGGACTGCATGCCTCTTGGTGGCATCCAGGGAGACCTCCATCATCTCTTCCTCTTCATCCCGGGGGCTGTAGTTGAGAATGAGTCTGTCTGCTGGTGGGGATGGGTCACTCCAGGTGATGTTGACACTGGAGGAGGTCACATGAGAAAAGTGCAAATGGGAGATGGGGCGGAAGCCTGCAAAATGGAGAAGATGGATGGTTCTGAAACACACGTGAGGTGGTAGGGCCACTGGACTAGAAGAGCCATCTGACTGAAGAGATCTGCTTTTTTTGCTAATAAGGACTATACCTTTACCTGCTGACCCAAAGCTTCTATCTCCTCACTCTCCAGTCCTGTCCACTCTCCTTTCTCCAAGCCACATTCTGAAAAATGAATGCCCTCAGCAGGATAAAACCAGCATTACATCTGCGGGTTATTCATAATACTGATCCAGGATTTAAAACCTCTCTCCTGGAAGGAATTTAACATGATCTCGTGGATCCTCTGAATGCCCACTGATTTAGTGCAGGCAGGGGAAGACGGACAGAATCAACCACTATGTCCAGGCTGTAGGAAACCGGACATAAATTTTCAGGCACCTAGGCAGCATTGCTCATTTCTCCCCTTTACTTCCAACCATTCCCTCGTGATGCATTTATTACATCTATCTCTTCCTTCTCTAAAGGAAATAGGGCATTAAAAGAGTGGGTTACCTTTCCAGTGACCTTCATCTGATCTTCCCACACTAAGATCCATTGATCCCTGAACCCGGCTGGGATCTCTGCTGCCCTGGTACCTGTGAAGGCATCCACGGTGGACTCCAAGCTCTGCTGCCGACCCCTCTCAGCAGTGATTGAAATGATGTACTCTGCCCCGGGCTCTAGATCTGTCAGTGTGTACGAGGTCCTGTCCTTGGGCACAGTGACTTCTGAGGCGATCCCAGAGGATGGGGTAAAGGTAATTCGGTAGTGGTCAATGGGGCCACTGGCCTTGGTCCAAATGAGGGAGATGGAGGTCTCCGAGGAGGCTGTCACCATGAGGTCTCTGGGACTGTCAAGTTCTGTGGATAAACATAAGTGGCCTATTTTACACAAGTTCCACAGGAGGGCCAGTATTAATAGGAATTGGACCTCCCTGTGGATTTCTAAGCTATCAACAGGCCTGCTGAGCACGAGGATTAGCTTGTCACTGCTGACACTTATCTCGCATTTTGTTAAGCACCTTCCCTTTGAGAAATGGCCAGGGGCTTGGCATCTAGATGGACAATCTGCAGAAAGGCATTAGTAGCCCCAAGACCACCGGAACACATCCACCTCCGGGGCAAAGCTGGCTGCTGACTTTTAAGCTCTCCATACTCATTTTCTCCCAGCCTTATTCAGCAAGCCAAGCAGGGCAAAACAGGAGCCTCCATCAAGTAGGGATATGCCATTCCTGGCAACACTAGTGACCCTTGTTCCTGAGGCCATTTTAACTGACGTGGCCATGGCTGTCAGGCAACGAGATCTGAGGACTCCTGGGGACCTATGTCCATGTGGTTCTCCAGAGAGGTTGTCTATCCTAGACTGAGCCTTGGGACAGTGATTGGCTCAAAATCCCCAGCTGAGCCCAGGCTACTTTTACCTAAGGTACTAAAGTGACTTTGAAATTTACCCCGGATTTGGGAGCAAAACTGCTGGATTCAGAGTAGCAAGGGTCTCAAGTGGACTTTTCCATTGCCCTTAGATTTAATGGGTTGCCTCCAAGTCTAGGCCTTTACTGCTGTGGCCTTTCTGGGGGCTTCTTTCATGCACGGTGAGGGACACCACATACTTCCTACTGTGCGGTGATCTAAAAGAAATATGACCTGCTATGCCACCAACCTATCTGGGATTGTCCACCTCTGCTCTGCACAGCTGTGGGCAGCCCTTCAGACCATGGACACCACACACACATCTGTGGGGAAGAGGGTAGACTCCATCCTGCATGTCCGGTGTTGGAGGTTAGGCACAAGGTAATCAAAGAGCTGCAGGTAGATGTTGTTCCTAGGCTGATAACTGTCATCCGGGACCAGTTCACCAGGGGGTATTGCCTTCTGACCAGTCCTTGCAGGACAAGCCTCCATGACTCCTTGGGCTTACAGAGTATCCCGGTCTTCTTCTGCACCAATTTGCCTACTCACCAGTCCTGGCATTCATGGTGGCTGGTACGCTTTGCTGTGAGTTCATGATGGCGGATATTCCAACTCCATACTCAGTGCCAGGTACCAGATCTGTCGGTAGATGCAGAAACAAATGTTATTCCATGTGTGTGTCAGGGGTGGGGAAAGCTGATAGGAGGGAAGCAAATGACCCTAGATTCCTGTTCGGATCTTGTATTTAGTCCTTCCTGAATCCTCTGCTAATTTTACCTATTAGGAAATGCCAGTTTCACCACTTCGGAAATCCATACCAAGTCAATAGGATGAACTGGTCAGAGCAGAGCTTCCTTCTTGCTGCTGGTCTCCTCAGGAAGGCAGTGAGGCTGCCCTTGTCAGTGACCTTCAGAAGTGTGCTCTCCTGTGGAAGTTCTCCCTCTGGTACTTAGAGTCTCAGGTTGGCTACAACTGGTGAAGCGATTTCTTGCTTAAGCTGTGAATTGGAGGAGTGTATAATCGAGAGGGACTGTGTGGACGTGGGCCTTTAAAGCATTTCTTGAACATTGTGTATGAGGACCAAGCTGCACCTTTTATAGATATGGCCCCATAGGCTGAGGCCATATGGGGACTCCTGGGTCCCTTCTAGGGAGCAAGGTGGATAGATGTTTTTCTCTGAGCACAGGGCTGTCAGGCCTTTAGTGTGGGCGCATGCAGGAGCCCTGTTGCTGGGGGCTCCCACCAAGGTCAGTAATGCAGTACCCACAGTATTTAAAGCTATAGATTCAATTTTAGGATGACTTCTGGGGGACTCTGGGAAGATGCAGAAAATGCAAAAACGGTCCAACTAAAGGGTGCAAGCCTCTCTGGGGAAATCCTTTGGGAGTTCAATACAAAGGATCACGGGGAGCCTCTTAGAATTTCTGGAATTATCTGGGTTGTCTCCCTACCCTCTCCCACGTTCATTTTCAGACTAACTGGTTTGACTGGTGTATTAATTTCCTATTGCTGCCGTAACAAATTACCATGACATAGTGGCTCTAAACAACACAAATCTATTATTTTACAGTCCAGGAGGTCTGAAGTCTAAAATAGATCAGCAGGGCTGCATTCCTTCTGGAGGCTCTAGCGGAGAATACGTTTCTTTTTCTTTCCCAGCTTCTAGAAGCTGCGTGCATCCTTTGGCTTGTGGACCCTTAATTGATCTTCAAAGCCAGCAGCATAGCATTTTCAAATTTGTTTTTCTGTCTGACCTCTGCTTCCATTGTCCCATCTTTGACTCTGACTCTGATCTCCCTGCCTCCCTCTTATAAGGACCCTTGTGATTACATTGGCCCCACCTGGATAGTACAGGCAATATCCCCATCTCAAAGTCCTCGACTTAATCACATCCAAAATTTCCTTTTTGCCATGACAGATGACATAGTCACACGTTCCGGGGATTAGAATATGGACATCTTTGGGGGCCATTATTCTTAGCATTAAACTAGCATCAAAGGCACTCTCATTTATTAGGAGTAGGATTGTAGAAAAATGCATCAAGATCAAATCATCACCCGTGGGGCCCCACAGTCAGTCTGAGTCCTTTTGGTAGGTTCTTCGTGGGGCTCTGTGTGGCCCCGTCAGAGCCACGGCTGATGATCATGCTGTTCTGCATTAATCTAACGTTTGTTCTTTTCAACGTACCTGAAGTGTTTTGACCCTCACCTTGTGAGGAAGGTGGGATGGGGACTCTTTTCTCCATCTGTATTAGTTTCCTGTGGTTGTTGTGACAAATGACCACAGAGTGGCATAAAGAGCGGTAATTGATTCTCTCACAGTTCTGGAGTCTAGAGACAAAATCAAGTTGTCATCAGGGCCGTGCTTCCTCCAAAGGCTCTAAGGGGAGACTCTTTCTTTGCCTCTTCCTGGCTTCTGGGGGATGCCAGCTCTCCTTGGCGCTCCTTGACTTGCAGCTGCATCACTCCAGTCTCTGCCACTGTTGTCCCACGGGGTCTCAGTCAGCTTGGGCTGGTATAACAAACTACCACAGACTGGGTGGCTTGAAGAACAAACATTCATTTCTCACAGTTCTGGAGGCTGAGAAGTCCAGGGTCAAGGCCCCAGCAGATTTGATGTCTGCTGAGACCCCCTTCCTGGTTCCTAGATGGCCGTCTTCCTGCTGTGTCCTCACATGGTGGAAAAAGTAAGAGAACTCTCTGGGGTCATTTTTATAAGGGCACTAATCCATTCAGGAGTGCTCCAACCTCATGACCTAATCGTCTCCCAAAGGCCCCATCTCCTAATACCATTACATTGGGAATGAGGATTTCAACATATGAGTTTTGGGAGGACACAAACATTCAGTTCATAACACATGGTATTCTCCCTGTGTGTCTGTCTTCTCTTCTTATAAAGACATTGGTCACACTGAATTAAGGGCCTACCCTAATCTGTTATGACCTCATCTTGATTTCATCTGTAAAGACCCTATTTCCAAATAAGGTCACATTCACAGGTTCTAGGTGGACATGATTTTGGTGGAGGAGAGGAGGCCGTGGGCACTATTCAAACCAGTACACCATCTTTTTATTAAAAGAAACTAAGGCAAAGAGTAAGTCTGTGACCAGCTGGAGACAACACTCAGGCTTCTGGCCTCAGGGTTCAGGGCTTTTAAGAGGACTGGAATGTCCTACCCATCCTCTCATTTCATCCCCTCCCCAGAGCAGCTGTGAATCCTCTAGGATCCCTGAGGTAAGAGGAATGATTTTGACAGGAAATGCGTTGAGCAACTTTTCCTTAACAAATGGCTTGGTTTAATGAAGGGGAATGCTACATGGTAGCCAGAGGGTGCTGCACCCCTTCCGCAGTATGGCTTCACTGCAGCCTCTGCAATAAACACCCCCATGCTAGAGTACGGCAGAACCTACCGGGCCTTACTGACCAGGCTCCCTGGAAGGAACGCATTAGAATCGGCTCTCTTTTTCCTTTCCCCAACCAGCTCCATGCAGTTCCTAACCCTTAGTTCTTTCTTTCTCTAAAGTGCCACACCAATAGAGGTGAATCTTGAAGTCTGACAGACTTTGGGGTCACCATACTTACGTTAATATTCAGGTTTTGCCACTTTCTACCTGTGAAACTTGGATTATTTAACATCCTTGAGCTTCAGTTTCCGGAGAATGGGAAGAATGACAGTATCCATGTCAGAGGGTCATTGTGAGGATTAAATGAACCAATGTGTATAAAGTACAGTGCCTGGCCCGTCTTGATAGTAGCCAATATTAGTATTACCTTGCACAGAGAACTATGCCAGGATTTTGAGTCCTTTTTTTCTTTGCGTGCCCCAGGCAGGTACAGTTTGGTCCTCGGCACACGTGTTGTCGGTTTGCTGAGGCTTAGCCTGTCAGCTCTGATGAAACCAGTGATTCAGGGAGTCCAGGTGTCAGCGAGGAGCATCCCCTGGCTGGGCTGAGTACCTGTCGCTAGATTGAGTGGGTGATTGCGACGCCCCCAGATCCATTCAAAGCACACATTTATTTCCGTCAGGATGTGCGGCGAGTCCCAGGTACATCCTTGGTTGGAGAAATTAGATTACCTTTGGGACATAAACTACTTTTCACAGGCAACTGATTGAGACCTTCAATTGCCTATAATGAAGCAGAAATTCTCCAACATAGATGAAAGATGACAGATTGAGGGAGTAAGACAGAAATTATATGTTGCCAAACGGATCTAACATGTAACGTTTTCATCCGAGTTTCTTATTTATGAAGCTTAAATGAAATGTTCAATAATTTACAATGGAATCATCTTCTCCCAGAAAACCACAGAGTGGAATTTAAAGTACTCACTTCCCTGGCTTTCTGTCTAGGGGATGGGGAAGTGGGACTCGCTTATAGGTTCCTGCCTACTGCTTGCTTTTGATTTTCAGCAGCTTTCTTCCTGTGCTACAAGTGAAATGTTGCTCTTTGCCAGCAGGTAAAATACAGTTCTGCTGGAAAAGAAAATGTGTATCCGAGGCATAGCCAGTACACTTATATATCAGCACTCCGAGGACTCCTGGATTTCTCACTTTTTAAAGATCCCATTGCTCTCTATTAATGCTCTCTCTGTATTTCCATCCAACTCCTGCAAGTGGTAGTATATAAATGGCTCGGTTCTGTTTCTTAACAATAGCTCAGAAAATTCGTCCCTTAGGAAACCACCACTTTCCATCCCTTAAAGAACTTCCTTTGTTCGACTTGGAGGTTGATGCTGTTCTCAACTCTTTCACTGCACACTTATTCTTCTCTGAACTCCCAAAGCACACGGTTCATTCACTCAACACATATTATTGAGGGCCTCCTTTGCGCCAGGCACAAGGCTGTGTATCGGGGATATCAGGGTGAACTGAATCGATGTCACCCCTGCCCTTAATGAGATAAGAAGCAATCTGTACTGAAAGAGGAAATTAATTATTTATGGAACACCCATAATAGGCCAAGCACTGAGCTACATACAATAGATAATCTAGAAGAAGAATGAAGAAGAAAGGGAGGGAAGAAAGGAGGGATAAAAATTGAAGGAGAATTTTTGAGTGGCTGACGGTCCAGAGTAATATTATTAGCTATAGCTTCTTAGAGATTCATACATGTTATCTCATTTAATTCCCCTGTAGCTCTGCCAGGAGGACAGCACTGATGAGCAAACAGAGGCTCAGAGAAGTCCATTCCTTGACCAAAGTCACAAAGCTAATATATGATAAAATTGGGTTTGGAACCCAAGTCCTTTGTTCTTTCTGACAGATCAGAGCATGGTCTCTGTCCCCTAACAGTCTTACAGGCTAGTAGAGGGGAGTGGAGTAAGCATATTGGAATTTGGGCCTGCACCGGGGGCAGATAACTAAGAAGACCATTTCAGAGGGGGGATGAGATCAGCATGGGCTGGAGTAGCCAGAGAAGGCTTTCTAGAGAAGGGACTTGAGTTGAACCTTGAATGCCTGCCAAAATTAGGAAAGGTAGAGGGAAGGAGAGATGGAATTCTCTGGTGGTGAGGATGGGGCATGGTGAGCAGAAAGAGATTAATTAGGCTTGCAGAGCAAGAGGAACTAGTAAACTTTCACCTGCACTTAAGGACCGTGGGTGATAAAGGCAGAATGACTAACTTGCCCCTGTTTAAGAGACCTATTCTTCATGCTTCCTGCTGCTAGTGGGCAAGGAGTGGGAGAATGAGGCCCATGAAACTGAGATTGCTGTCTCTTGCCAGCAAAAACATGAATAAGACACCTGGGGTCTGCAGGCTTGGTTGGGTTCAGGTGGACATGCAGAAATATGGACTCTTTCCATCTCTAAATCCCTGCGCTCATCTCTCAAGTGTCTGTGAAGCTCAAGTCCATCAAACTGGGGTTAGGGATTTGGTTGGTCCTAGTGCATCAGGAAACTGCCTTCAAAGAGAGGGGAAAACTGAGGACCCTGTCTCCAAGGAGCTTGCAGTCAATCTCTTAGTTTCAATAGCAATTATGTTATTACAGTGTTATTGTTAGTTTTCATGTCAGTCTCCTCACTAGAGTCTTAGGTCTTTGGGTCAAGGGATTTGATTTTTTCAATGTTTTAATTCAGAATGTAGCATAGCGAAAAAAATATATTCACCCAGCATGGCGGGGTGGTGTTGGGGAGTGTTGAGAAGACTTCCAAGAGAGGATATCTCTGAACTGGGTTTTGAGGGCTCAGAGGACATTGGTTGGGGAAAGGGCATCACAGGCAGAGGGAACAACAAGTGCAAAGGCAGATTGAGTAACATAAGTCATGAAAACCAGGGATCTAATGGAGGGCCCATGATAGGGAAATTTTCCAGCAGTGGAATTTGGGTACCAAAGGTTTCATAGATGGGGAGACGTTTGGAGACAGAGGATCTTCTAGAACCCCTGAAATCATACCAGATAGGCAACAATGTACTTTTTAATGTAATGGAGATCTAAGCTCCCAGGCTCCCCATCCTTATCTTCTTGGGTAATGGCAGATGCTCCTTCAGGGTTCCCTGAATGAGTCAGGTGTTGGAGGACATCTCCCTGCTTTTGGAGTGTGGATGATGTTAAAGCATCAAAAGAAGAAGCTGATTCCATGCTGACTTTAAGGAAGGAACTGACTCCACAAACCTCAGACGCAACTTCCTTGTTGCCAGTGAGATTAATGAGAAGCCTGGCTCGTCAGCCCCTGTCCTACAGGAACATCTGTCTCTGGTCTTTACTGTGAACAAGAGCTACCTGCTGAAGAAGCCAAAGCAGAAGCTGGAAATTTCCCACCTGTCTTCTCTCCTGGTTCCCTTGTGCCAGCCCTTTAACACAAATAAGGGGACAGACACCTGTATGCGCCAGCTCTGTGAGCAGGAGGGGTGTGGAAGCCTCTGCCCTTTCTCTCCTCTCTTCTGCCTGGGTCTCTGCAGCCCACTCCCCACTTTCTGGCCCCTGGAAGGTGGCGCCCTGTTCAAGAGGGTGCCTTACCAAAGTGACCACTTGGGGTCACTGTGACTTCGCCCAAAGGAGGCTGAGCACCGTCTGGCTCTGGCCCCAGGCCCACTGCCCGACTCCTCCTCCTCAGAAGAGCCTGCAGGGCAGGGCGTTGAAGGTCTGGCACTGAGTCTGGTGTTTGTGCCCTGGCACGCCAGGGAGTGCAGACAGGATGAAGTGAACATCAAGTGCCTTGGTCAGCACTGAGTTGCCAGCTGGACTCCTCGGGGGGTCTCGGATTTCTTCATGGAAAATCCTCTTGTGGACAAGCACATCTCTGGCCTTTGCCCCTCAGGGAGCCCACCCTTCTCACCACTAGACCCCCATCTGAGCCCTGAGGAGAAAATGTGGGGTTTGGTAGGGGACTCTCTTCCATGTCCCCAGCAACCAGAGGCCTTGAAGGTGGCACCTCGCGTGGCCTGACTGAGGCATGTTTGCAGACGTCAGCCTTGTGTGAGTGTGTGTGTGTGAGTGAGTGGGTGTGCCGTGTGTTGCTGGCTGTAGGTCTTTGTTTTCTTGCAATCCTATGTTGTATCGTGATGTCTGTAGGAATCTTCGAGCCCCTGGGTTTCTTAAGCCCTGTTGGTGATTTTTCTGATTAGCAGCTTGTTGACTGGAGGTCAAAGCAGTCACAGTGCAGAGAGAGGCAGCTGGTTGGGACGTGCTGTCAGGAGGCACACAGGCAGGGCCATGCAGTGGGTGAGCGAGGTGACGAACGGGCCCTAGAGGGCTGGATGAGAGCCCTCATGCCATACGGGCCAGCTTCTTTTGCCTTCCTCCTTGGCCACAGAGGTCCTCAAGTGTGGGCTCCTGTTCATGAGGGAGGACCAGCAGGAGGGTGTAGATGGCTGAGAACAAGCCCGTCTCCCCTCTGGGCCAGATACTGCAGCCACGGGCCTTTCTGATGACGGGTTAGAGGAGTCACCTCAGACACAGAGGCCAGAGCAGTGTTCACAATTTGCATTGGTCCCAGGTAGGGTTTTTTGACCAAATTCCAGTCAAGGAATGAGAATTTCCTTCTTCCCTTGTCTCTCTCCCTCCTTCCCTCCCTTCCTCCCTCCCTCTCTCCTCTAGGAGATTTCTATATGGTTTATTGTTTTTCGTTGCATTGCCACCCAGAAAACAGAGTGGTGGTGCCCGTCCCTGGTAAGCGCTGCCAAGTTCTAACCTAACCTTGATGAGCCTATAAGGTATACAACACTTGGGGACTCCAGGTATGGTACACAAACCAAGCAGACATCATCTGGGCTAAGAGGCTGAGCCTAAAAAAGACTTATCATTAAGGACACAGAAGCCACCAGAGCAGGAAAAAAAATCATTGTAGACACTGAGTCTGTTGTTCAGAAACAAATTCATACTCCAGAGGGAATTCACTAGGCATTGCCTAGAGAGAATAATGGAAAAGAAATGTTTGGTATTTTGTGCCCCAGCCTGGCCTCCGTGTTGCAAAGGGTGAGGTATGTGAACAGGGAGGTTGGGAGGGGGGTGCTTGCTGGGAGCCCTCTGAATGACTCAGAGCCCTAAGAGTCAGAGAGGGCCTGCGTTCCACAGCCAAGGGTGAATGGTGCCTGTGGAGACAAGGGCTTCTGCAGGGAATAGCAAATACAGATGCCACAGGACTTAAGGGGTTTAGAGTCAGCTGTGAGCTTGTTCCAAGGAGAAGCCAGGTTGCCACGTATCCAGGTCTGAGCTTTGCTGGGATTAAAAACAATGAGAGGTCAAATGGCTATTGAATGTTTAGTATGTACCAGTCTCCATCCAAAGTGCTTATATATATAGATAGATGTGACTTCATTTACTCCTCACTACAACCCTGTGAGGTAGACACGATGTCCTTCAGACCGGGAAGAAGCACAGGAAATTTAAGAAATTTGCCCAAGGATACACATCTATGAAGTTGGTCTCAAACTCAAGTGGGTGACTTCAGAAGCCATGCTCTAAATGAGCACTTCTCACCCATTAGTGTGCACAGATCCCCTGGGTCTTCCAAAATGCAGGCTCTAAAACAGTAGATCTGGGGGAGAGGACTCCAACATCTCTGGGTGGGGGGATGCCCTTGCTGCTGGTCCCCACACCCCACTTTGAGAAGCAAGGTTCCCTACTCTGTGCCACACCTGTTACAGGAAGTCGTCCTAAACCCACCATTAGCTCACAGATCTCTTCCTCCTTCTTCATCCCCATCACCAGCCACATGTGGAGTAGTTTGCTATGTTAGAAGCACTGCCTTAAACTCATTAAAGATACGATCTCATTAAAGCCTCATCATGACACTGTGAGGTAAGTGGTCTCATTCTCCCTTTACAGATGATGAAACAGGGCCTTAGAAAGGTTAAGTCAGTTGCCCCAAATGGCACAGGAAGTGGCGGTGCCTGGATACAGGGTCTAAAGTCCTGGCTCTTAACATGTTCCACAGAGTTAAGCATTAAAATATAACTGGGGCAAGAGAGAATGGGACCTTCTTCTAGGAGTGTCGATTATTTTTTTTTCTTTTTTTAATTGAGATATAATTGACATATAATATTATATTAGTTTCAGGTGTACAACATAATGATTTGTTATTTCTACACATTGTGAAATGATCACCATAATAACTTCAGTTAACATCTATCACCACACAGTTACAAATTTTTTTTCTTGTGATGAGAATTTTAAGACCTACTCTCTGAGCAGCTTTCAGACATACAATACAGTATTATTAACTATTGTCCCCATGCTGTACATTACATCCCCAGGACTTATTTATTTTGTGACTGTAAGTTTGTACCTCTTGACTCCGTTCACCCATTTCGCCCACCCCCACCAGCACCTCTGGTAACCACCAATCTGTTCTCTGTATCTCTGAGTTCCCCAATTATTTTTGACTAGGAGATAGGGAGGGTGGGGATGGGGAGAGTTGAAGTTTCTAGTCCTAATGCTCTTTCTGGCCAGGGCAAAACTGCTGAAGGTGAGCCTGGAATGCCCTTACCATCTGTGGCCAAGGTCTTGTTTCATACATGCAAATAAACAACTTGTTTGAAACCAGAAAACAAAATACATCTTGGAGGCTGAAAATCTCTCTTCTTTAGTGTCCAAGTTGGGGAATAAGGGAGAACACATGACTCTTTAGAGCTGGGATCAAAGTTCTCCATCCCTCATTCTGCCTTCCCTCCTTCACGGCCCTTCCTTCTCTTCCCCCAGGTCCCCCAGCAAGAGAGCCAATGATCCTTGTAATGTGCGTCTCAGCGAGTACAGACATACTTGATTTCCTTACCTGCCTATAATCCCTTCTTAAATCACATAAAGCTATTTGCCTTTATAAATCTCCCCAGCCGTGAGCTCCCTGGGATAATTACATGTAATATATATTTATTTCATAAGCCCAACTCTAACCAAAAAATTGACCTATGTGAGCCCAGTCCTCAATAATAATATTCCATTCCTTATAAGTCTGCAGCATTGAAGTTTTGACTGTCCCTTACATTTGACTTCTCTAGTAGGAGCAGCCGTGGATGAGAGGCTTTTTACTAGGACTCAGAACTGCCTTTGAGTCCCAGCCGTGCCCCTTGCTAGCTTTGTGAACTTGGGCAAGTTTCCAAACTCTCTGAGCCTCGATTTCCTCATCCATAGAATGGGGATGCTAACATCCCTGACGAAGTTGTTGTGAAGATTAAATAAGCTGTAACTATGTGAAGGTGTCTGGAATAAGAAAGATGATCAATGAATCTTCTTCTTTCTGGGTAGTGGGAAATAATAGCTAGGATGTTACTGGCTTCTTCTATCTCTCATCATTTTGTGGTGTATCCTCTATCTGAACAACCAGCCATCATCTGTGTAAAATTGCTAATTGCCAGATCAGCCTGCGGCTCTAGGCAGGGATGGGCTGTGCTTAGAATGAGTTCCCTCCTGTATCATTTCAGTTTTTTTGTTTAGCTTAATTTTTGTGAATGTCTCCAGCTCGCTGTAAAGGCACTTACACTAGCTGGTCTGTTCCTGCTGTGTTTAATTCACCCCCATTAACCTGCTTGGTCAGCATATCTTTCCATCTCCTTGCTGTGTTTTCAGGAGTGCGTCTGTCTGGAAAAAGCATTTATTATATTTACTTTAACTGGTCTCATTTGGCAAGGCGGTCTGGGATTTCGGTTCAGGAGGAAAACAGCTTTGATTACACTGCCCTTGTTTACTGTAGGCACTCTTTGCTGCATATCCCTTGTCTACTAAGACTGCAAATGCTTTTGCAGGAAGCCAAGACACAAGTTAAACAAAGTCTCTGTCTGCGAGCACACTGGCAGCCCCTGGTCTGTGGCTGTTTTGCACAATCTCCTTCATTTGAAAACAATGCCCCACATTTCCAGTCATCCACCTCCCAGTGAGGTCCAGCAGGTAGATTTTCCTGGATGGGTGTGTCTAAGCCCCCAGGAGGAGCACTGGCTGGGTCCCACATCCCCATGGGGAGAGGGACTGCTCCCCAGCCAAGCGTCATGGTGACCTAGGGCATAGTCTTAGTCCAGACCACCGTTATCTCTCCCTTTGACTCTAGCACAGCCTCTTGACCAATCTCTGACTCTGGCCTCACCCTCCTCCCATCCATTTTCCACACTGTAGCTGCACAAATCTAGTTATTATGTCACTTGATGTAAAATCACTCAATGATTCCCCCTTGCCCTCAAGAATAAACTCAAGCTCTTTATAGGGTGTATGAGGCACAACCAGGCTCTCATCTTATCACTGGCCTTTTGTAGTCTATGCCCCAGTCATAGTGACGTTTGTAGTTTCTTTGTTTCATTCATTCATTCATCCATTGATTATCTAGGACCGTGTATGTGCTAGACGCTGTGCTGGACACTGGGGTATCAGTGATGAGAAATAACCAATTTGGTCCCCCTTTCACAGAGCTTTAGGTCTCGGTGGGGATGACAATCGAATAATCCCACCCATAAGTGTCCTTCGGTAGCTTGAGGAGTGCTATGAAGCGGTGGTAACCAGCGAGGCGAGGCTGCTGGACAGGATGACTGACCTCGTCTGGGAACCAGACAGGCTCCCTGAGAAGTGACAAGTGAACTGAGAGCTGAAAGGGAAGCAGACACTACTGGGTGAAGAGAGAGGTGGGAGAGCCTGACAGGCAGCGAGAGCAGCACGTGCCAAGCCCTGTGGCAGGAAGGAAAAGGTGTCTGAGGAGCTGAGAGAAGCCGACTGTGGGTCTGAAGCACAGGGAACACAGAGGACATAGGAGGGAGGGGAGACGGGAGAAGACGACAGGGAAGCCAGGCACCACAGCGTGGGCCGTGCTAAGGGTTACGGTTTCTCCCAGGAGCAATGGAAGACCCTGAAATGTATGCACAATGGAACAGCATAAATAGAAATATACTTTGAAAAGATCACTCTTGGTGCGAAGAGGAGGTGAGAGGGGGGCAGGAGAGAACGTGGGGAGGTTACCCATAGGTGAAGACAAGACATAATAGTAGCTTAGACAAGGTGTTGGCAGTACAATGAGAGCAGTAGACAAACGTGGTAGGTACTTGAGAGATTAAATCAGCGGGACTTGGCGATGGTTGGGTGTGGAGTGGGTGGGCTGGGGAGAGAGCTGTGAGGGTGTGGCCTCAGGAACCGAGGTCCCCTGGAGCCAGGGCTCACTCACCTGTGAGAGTGGCTCTGGAGGTTGGACCTATGCTCTTGGGAACCAGCAGCTCGTGGTACTGCTCGCCTGCCAGGGTGCTGTACACGACCTTGTACTCCTGAACCTCTGCTTCGCTGTTGTCCCACTCAAGGTCAAGGCTGGTTGCCGTTCGGGAACCAACCCGCAGGTTCTTGGGGGCGTCGATCTCTAAAAAGAGTCAGACGTCACCAACATCACACGGGATAATGTGCACCTTGAACTTTAACAAGCTTTGCGGCAAGATCCCACATCTCCTGACCCTCTGCCTCACATTTGAGTGAACCCCGGGGCTGCCACTGAGCTTCCAGTCTGCCAGGTTGGCCACTACCAATTCCAAGGCAAGGTTGGAGCGTTTGACTTGGGAGTTAAATACCAACACACTTCACACTTTCCCCATTTCCATTCAGGAGTTTCAATGGTGTTCGAGAAATTTTAAAATCAGCCAATTAGTAACATGAGCTTGAAACTAAGCAAGGGAAACCCTAGTAGGAGAAAATCAGAGACGGCGTTCAAGGGATTAAGATGGAATAGAGTAATATCAAACTGACCACCAAGCAGAAAGAAGACAGCTGACTGCACAATTTTGAAGTATAAGCTGCCTTCCCTGGATTTATCTGTGGGGACCCTGCTGAAAGGTTTGCAGGTTATAAAATTAAGTATATATAGAGGATGTGATGTAGTGGAAAGAATAGGGGCTTTGAAGTCAGGCCTCGGTTTGATCCTCAGCTCTGCCACTTATTGTAATGGCACCATGGGCAAGTTTTTTCACTGCGCTGGGCCTCAATGGAAACATCTGTAAAATGGGCAAATAAAACTGACGTTCCAGGTTGTTGCACAGGTTAGACAACACATATGAAGTGTGTTGTCTCTGAAGCTCTTCCTGAGTTCCAAGGACATGCTACCCACAATGCTTGCTCTCTGGAGTTCCAAGAATTCCCATGCAATGAAAAGACCACCACACTGGGGTCTCCCTCACAATCCTGGAGGGCTAATTCTCTCTCCCGGAACTGGTCATCTCCTCAGGCTTATTTGGGCAGAAATAACATAAGCAACTTGCACGGTAATAAGGTGCTGTCTTGAAAAACTGCCACTGAGAAGTTCTAAATAGATCTTGTCTTTGACACTTGAATTTAAGTTTGGAGTGGACCAGCCGTTCATTCTTGAGAAAACCTCTTGAGGACTGTTTTAATTTGCTAATGCCAGGCAAGTATCCACCAATTGTTCTTTTCAGAAGGTGGGGATGCTGTGAATCAATCTGGGTGCAGCTGCTGCAGAGTGAGAAGAGTTCTGTTTAGTGATGTAAATTGGGTGAATTTTTTAGCAGATTTATGTCTCTGCAGCTTATTTTTATGAGAAATGTTTCCTTACTCAAAGTGGCTTTAGCATGCCAGATACTGTGCTTTCTTGACATGCTGTGGGTAGGGGCAATGTTTTCTCTGAAGGGACCAGGTATTTCCAATATCAGTGATGCCAAAAAGAGGTCAATCCTGGGAATGAGGGTTTGGGAGGTGGGTCTTAGGACTGGGGTGGAGTGAAATGGTTTGTTCCCTTGGGTCTTGAAGGCTGACCTCTAGGAGGGGCCACTGAAGGGCTGTCCTGTAGGTGGGAGCATGTCTCTGCAACATGTCAGCAAGCCAGGGCAAGGCAAAGACAGATGTCTAATGGGCACCCTGGCAAGGAGCTTGGGGCTGTGGACTCTGGTGATAGCCATATCTAATCTCTAAAACATAGATTAGATTGAGCAATTCTGCTTAAAACTTACCTGTTGCTCCCTATTACAAACTTCTAATCATGGCCTGCAGGGCTCTGCGTGATCTGGCCCTGCCTGCTTCTCAGACATCGCCTTGGAAACTTCTCCCCTGATCTACTGTGCTCCAGCTGTACTGCCTTTTTTTCTACTCCTGAAACACATTGAGCGAGCTTACTCCCACCTCAGGGCCTTTGCACTGGCTGCTACTTTTGCCTGGACTGCTCTTTCCTGGATCCTCACATGGCTTGGGTCACTTAGGTCTTCGTTAAAACTTCACCTCTTCAGAGAGACCTTTCTAAATGACTCAATCCAATGTAGCCCTTCCTCTATGTTATCCATTTCACTTCTCAGGATGATACTCGTGATTGACATGATCCTGTATGTTTCTTTTCTTCTTCACTGTCCAGTTTTCCTCACTGGAATAGAACTCACATGAACTGGGATCTCGTCTATCTTGTTTTTTCTGTAGCCTCAGTGCCTAGAACAGCACTTGTCACCTACTGGGTGTTCAGTAAGTACATGTGAAGTGACTGAATGAATGTCAGTTCTCTGTCTTGTCTGTTACCTCAAAACCCTTAGAAAAGTCTTGTTAAATATTTCAGCCGTGGGGCTCTGAGGATGCTTGGGGTGAGGTGGTGCAGGGAAAAGAACAGCTTTGATGGAGGGAGGGAGGCAAGTGCCATTCAGGTTGAACCTGAGAGAACCCCAGAGTGGAATCACTGCCGAGCAGGTCGGGGCTCCAACTGTTGTGACTCGGGTCTTTGTATTGGTTTTCTGGGGCCGCCATAACAAAGTTCCGTAGATTGGGTGGCTTAAACAACAGAAATATGTTGTCTCCTGGACTAGAAGTCTAAGATCAGTGTGTTGGCAGGGTGGCTTCCTTCTGAGGGCTGTGAGGGAGAATCTGTTCTATGCCTCTCTCTGGTGGTTTGCTGGCAATCTTTTGTGTTCCTTAGCTTAGAAGGATCACCCCAATCTCTGCTATCATCTTCACATGGCATTCTCTGTGTGCGTGTGTCTGTCTCTGTGTCCAAATTTCCCCTTTTTATAAGGACACAGTCATATTGGTTTAGGGCCCACCCTAATGACTTTCATCTTAATTTGATCGTCTGCAAAGATCCTATGTCCAAATAAGGTAACATACACAGGTACTGGGGGTTAAGACTTCAACATCTTTTAAGGGACACAACTCAACTCATAACAGCATTCAGGAGAGGTCTAGGGCAGTCAGGTTCAAGCAGCGGCTTCTTGTTGGCCGAATGCCCTGGAGGCAGCGTTCAGTGCCTTGAGGGAAGTGCTCAGAGAGAAGGCCTCCCCTAGAGAGAAACAGTCCCAGGAATTCCCTGTGAGGGTACTGAAATAGAGGGACCGAGGGCAAGGGAGGTTCTAGAGATTGGCCTCCCAGTTTCCTTGGGCAGGCTTCTCTTTAACCATTGGCCTTGTATGTTTCCATTAAGGCTCTTTCCTTTTTCCGAGCAGCTCTAAGACCCAGGCAAATATCCCACTCACCATGCAGGAAGCAAATCTGTTTTAATTGCCTGTGCAATTATTGCGCTCCTAGTGTCGAAGCCATCACCTGGAAAAGCACTTTGGCTAATTTGAATTTAAGCAGAGTTATGAAATGACTGAGGGCCCTACCGTGAGGGTCCGAGCACCCTCTCATCATTCAGCTGGCACCTGCCAATCCTAGGGCCTGGGAGCTTGCCTGCAAAGCTGTTCGCATCTCCCCAACCCCCACGTCCCCCCAGCCCCCTCGAGTGGCGGGGAGCAGGCTGGAGGTGCAGGCTGGGGCTGCATTGAGATGGCAGCCTCCTAACAGCTGCCAATCTGCGGAAACAGAGAACCAGCAGCAGTGAACTGGAACTCAAGGGGAGCTTCGAGGAGGCAGATGTAATTGTCTTGATTGGAATTTTCCTGGGCCACCAGCCAATCCTGCTTCCATCTTGTCGACCTAAACATCAAGAATTTGCTTTTTCATCATGCTGCTTGAGAGCTCTCTTCTCCTTTTCTGCCTCTTCAAACTCCTTATCTGAGCAAAGCACAAAGAAACCACTTTTCAAACAAAAACTGTCTTGAAATTCAGAATAGAATGCAGGACTCACAGGAGATCCTGCCATCTGAGCAGGTGGTGTTGTGGGGGTGTGAGGGGAGGGGAGGAAAGGCTGACCTTGAATTCACCAAGAAGGGACATGTGTGAGGTCCCTCCTCATGCTCAGCCCTGAGCAGTTTGGGGTAAGTGAGGGAGAAGAAGATAAGAAAAATGGGCAGAATTTTGTTCCTTTTTAAAGGTGCATATTCAGTCGCCAGAGATCCCAAGATGTGTTCAGTAAAAAATCTGACCAGACACCCCCTGGGTGGGGTAGAGTCTAGCCCGGAGGCTGGAGAGAAACCTAAGAAGGTCTCCTTCAGAATCAAACCCTGCCTTCTCCATTTCATCGATGTCCGTACTTGTTCCCTTCTAACAAAGAAGGTTCCCCCCCTACTGATGTTTCCTTCTGTGCAGAGGGACCCCATTAAAGACTCCTGGCCTCCCTCTTTCTTATGCTGGGGAAGATGGACTTACCTCAGTGGTGAGTTTTGCAGCAGGACCTGGGCACCGCCTTTCTGCTCCCTTCTCTCATGGGAGCTGCTGACCCGTGGGATCAGACCTCCGCATATTCCTCCGGCTGTAAGTCCTAACCTCGGTAGTCCCCCACCTTCCGCCACTCGGGGGCACTTGCCCAGGTCCACAGAGGCCATCAGTTTGCAAACCCTTCTGGCTCGAACACTAAGCTGCATGCCCCAATCTAGGGGACACTTTGGCCTCCGTCTGTCTTGCTCTTGGCCTTAGTTATCAATTGATTTTAAGCACGGGTGGAGGACAATGGTGCTGTTTATCGAAACTCCCTGAAGCCCCTCTGCTGCTTACTGCATCCTGTGACAGGCTCTTAGGCCACAACCCAAGGTAGGATGCTTGAATTACTGATTCTCCTTCTACTTTACCGCATCAGAAGATGCTGGTGCTTAGATGCTAGTAGTTTCCTTTGATCCCTGGAACCACTTGGAGGTGGCAGAGACATTCCTTGACATGTGACCTCCCCAGGGCAGAGGGGCCGAGACTGAGAATCTGGGTTAGATAGAGGTTCCCTGTCTGATCACAGGCCCATTGACCCAGGGAGAGTGCCGGGAAGCCTGTCTTTGTTTGGGGCCTATCCTATTTGCCCACTAGCTGGCCAGCCTGCTGGGCTCCGAGAGAGTCAGGGAGCAGGTCACTGTGAGGTCTGGCCTTTCCCGACTGTTGGTGAAGCTCTTTGAGAGTCCTGACAGCCTCAGGAAGGGGGGTGAGTGGTCCTCATAGCAAGGCAGGCGGCATTGATACGGGCTTTGTCCAGCCTGCTGTCTGGGAGCCAGGCCTCCATTAGCCTTCTTGCTGGGGCTTACAAAAGGCAGAATGAGTCACAGAATCTCAGGCGGAAGGTCTACTTTCGGTTGTACAAGTTGGGCTTTGCACAACCCCAAAGGACGCCATCATGCTAGTGTGGTCATTATGGATTTGGAGAATTATTACAATTTCCAGCAAATAGCAATAAAGTGTCTCAAGGAAGGGGCACGTTGCCTAAACTCACACAGAATTGCCATTTGGGCTAGTAAAAAGGATGCTTAAATGACTTCAAGACAAGCTTTTCATTTTACAAATAAGAAACCTGAGACCCATGGGGAGGAGACTTATATCAGGTCACAGACTTGGCTGGTAGCAGAGGTAGGACAGGGACCTAGTTCTCCTAACTACTGGCACACCGCCCTCCTCTATACTGCGATGTGACTTCCCCAGGAGGCCCTGACACCTCTCGCTTCTTTCTTGCATTGTCGCTGATAACATGGATGACCAAGCACACGTCAATTCACTTCCTTAATAGCCCTCTTGCATGATGATACCACTGGCTGGCTTGCCCCCTCTCCCCCTCCTCGTGCTCCTCTCCCCCACACAGCCTTACCTGTTGTGAACTGGGTGGTCGTGGACTTGCTCTCGTTGGTCCCGCGGACTGCGCTGACCCACACCTCGTACCGGGAGCCAGGCCGCAGGGCCTGCACTGAGTATTGGCTCAGGGGAGGCTGCAGCCGGAAGGTGGTCTTCCCGCCTTCCCCACCCACCAAGCCATACTTCAAGAGAATAAAGTCGACTTTGGCTCGAGGTGGGGTCCACTCCACGAAGGCCACCGTGTCAGAGACATCACGAACCAGGATCTGCGTGGGGCCATCAATGACTGAGTGAGAAGGATCAAATAGAAAAAAAGTTTGAGAAATGAGCATTTAACATCAGCTCTCTCCTTTCCTCCTTATATTAGCCTGCTTGGTTAGAGAGAGGATGGGAATTATTATCCCATTTTACAGTGGGGGAAAATGAGGCACAGGAAGATGAAATCTCTTTCCTAAGGACACATAGTTTGGCAATGGGGAACTGACACTGGAACTCAGTTCCCCTGAATCTTTCTCTCACCAGGCTGTGGTTTTCCATTGCTCACACTTCCAAGTTTAGGCAGGGGAGGGGCGCTTACTGGATTGAGAAGGCCAGCACTCTTCTGTCTGGAGGTAAGGGGACAGAACTGTGCTTCTGACGTGTGCCCTGCTGCCCAGTTCTCACCTTCTTTGAGCCCTGAGGAAAGATCTAGGAAATTATCAGCTCTAAATAAACATCTGAGACCTCCAATTTGGTTGCTAAAGAGGACCTCATGAGCGTCCAAAAGATGTCCTTGCTCAGCCCTACTAATAGCTCAGTCAACCCGGCTGCTAAGACAGCACTGAAACCCAACAGACATTTGCATCTGTGGACGTGAAACATGCCTTCTGGGGAAATTTATTTTTTTGAAAAAAAAAATGACCTCAGTTTTGGAATAACCTCTTGTGAGCTATTTTTTCCCACCTGTTCTTACATATTCCTGAACCAGAAGGGCACTGCAGTCACAGATAGTCCCTCAAGGTTATTCAGCATATGTCCCTCATGAGTCCCAGCCTCTGGCGCTGAGCAGCTGAGGGGAACACCATTGTGGGATGGCATTACCCTGGGAAAGCTGGTTTCTTTCCTAGGGGGCCCACCATCCGTGGTTCCAGCACCCAGCTGGGGTCCTGCTCATATTGAATGAGATGATGGTGGGGGTGGGGAAAGGTGAGAGAATGTAGAAGGGAAACAGAAGAAAGGGCTTATTGAGGAGAATAGAAAATGGTGTTCTCAACTCCTCATGGTATGTCTGCACGGCCCACACGCCCTTCTTTGAATGACTCATTCTCTTCTAAAAGAGCAGGCCCAGCTTCTATGTTTGCATTTATTATGTCACCACGTCCCTCTGGCTGGAGGTGATTAATATTAGCATTCTTCAGGGCTTTTGAATTGGAACTAGAGACCCTGGTTCTTTGGTTGGCTAGTTTGGGACCATGTAGAGCTAGGGCTAGTGCGGCCATGCTCTACCATATACACACATAAATAGAAAACATCTGATCTGGAGAGAGAAAGAGAGAGAGAGAAGGGGGAGAGGGAGGGTGATTTATAATAAATACATATTTGATCTTCCTCCCCTTCCTGGCACAGAGCTCCTAAAACCCATGGAATTTCCTAAGTGATGAGAGTGATAAAGTTGTCTTGTGTTACGTTAATGAGGAGAGCATGGGGGCTGGTTGCCGGAGGACACAACCATGTCATTAGTAACTTTTAGTTCCACCCTCTATCTCTGGTCAATCAATCAATTACGCCTACGTGATGAAGCCTCCATAAAAATCCGAAAGAACTGGGTTCGGAGAGCATCCAGGTTGGAGAAGCAGAATGCTTTCACGTGCCACTGTGCTGGGCCCAAACTCCACAGGTTCAGAAGCTCCTTTGTTAGGGATCTCACCCTATGTATTTCTTCACCCGGCTGTTGATTCGTCTCCTTTAATATCCTTTGTAACAAACCGGTAATCTGGTGAGCAAACGGGTTTCCTGAGTTCTGTGAGCTGCTCTAGCAAATTAATCGAACCCAAGGAGGGCGTCATGGGAACCTCCAATCTGTAGAGGGCCAGTCAGAAGAACAGGTAACAACCTGGACTTGCGATTGGCATCTGAAGTGAAGGGCAGTCTTGTAGGACTGAGCCTCAACCTGTGGAATCTGATGCTATCTCCAGGTAGAGAGTGTCAGAATTGAGTTGAATTGTAGGACACCTAGCTGATGTCACAGAGAATTGCTTGGTGTGAGGAATTCCCTCTCTCTCGCCACCCCCCGCCCCCCCCCCCCCCGCAACACGCACACTGGAATTGGGTACAGAATTTTAGGAGAAAATATACAGAGAGAAGCAGAAATGAATGCCTGTGTGGAGCTTCTAGACAGATAGAGAGAGTAACTTGATTCCTGACTTTCCATTTTTTGGTTCAAGTCTTTCGTGAGACCCAGATGCATTTCTGGCCCTGGGGTTCCATGAGACAATCTATGTCCTTCCAGTAAATTCTCTTTTCTTGCTTCAGCTAGTTTAAGAAAGTTTTTCTTCCTTGTTATTGGAGAGTCTTGACTAAGACTAGTTTTTTTAACTAATCCACACTGGACCACCTCCTACTCTATGTCAGGAATAGAGTGTCTCCCTGAAGATTGTCTGAGGCTGACCTTGAGCCTCTCAGTCTTTTAGACTTGGGCTTTTCTCTGGGTACCCCTCCCTCTTTCTTGGTCTAGCCCAGGTCTGTTCTGTATTAAGCAGCTTAGGATTTTTGGTCTGGCACCAACCAAAATGAAAATCACCAGACCATTTTGATGCCACCTGGTTTGGAGTTAAAATGAAGTTTTGTTTTTCATATTTGGGGTAATAATGTGATTTAACAGAACATATCCAGATGTTTTCTTTTCAACATGCTGCATTTAGTGGTTTCAGATAACTTAGGCCTTTTTCATTTGATTTAATTTAATAATGAAATGGAGGGAAATGGTCTCCTAGCTGTTGTATAAGCAGAATGCCTGAAACACAGCAGACACTCAGTCAACGGGTGTTGAGTAAATGAAATGAATGAATGATCTTCCATATCCATAAGAAAGAAGAGGAAGCATTTCAACGAACTGGAGCTTTTTGAAAAAAATAAAAGGTGTCACAGAAACTTAAATGACCACATAAGGCTTTAGTCCTTCAAAGCTTTAAATCCCCTAATTGTAATGGATTGACCGTGTTAGAATGTGATTGTGTAGCACAGAGGGCTCTAGCTGCAAGAGGTCTTGTGATTTGCATTCCCCAAATGGCCTGCCTGGAAGAAGCCACTCTGAGGGCCGCCTGGTGAGGACTCAGAGCTTCGCAGTGGGGGGCTGGTGGAGGTCAGACCTTAGCAGAAGGAAATAATTAAATAATCATTTTCTAAAAACAGCAGACAGGGTTGGGAGCCAACCATCTTTTCTGTGGCCACCCTTGGACTCTGCCTTTTGGTTGGCCACTTGGTAGTGATGTCCCACTCCACTCAAGGAGGTATCAGCTTGCTTTCATCTGAGGCCCTAATTTCTAAACAAACACAAGTCCTACTCAAAAAGTAAATTAGAATAAATGTTTTGCTTTCCATTTCTTCGTGACTCTGTACTCAATGCCAAAATATTAACTAGGATATTTTTCTTAATTGAAAAAATTCTGCTTAGCTTTACCACAAATTTCTAGATCTGGAACTTTTAATTTTAATCTTAAGTTATTTCCAGACCAAAAAATACTGCAAATTTTGTAAAAATGTGGTTTGAGTAGAAGACTAAGGCAGGGTTGGATGATCTTCTCTGTGTTCTCAATACTTTGGAAGAAAAACCTTCTACAGCTGTCATGTTCTTCTCTGCCCTCTTATGAACCATCTCCTCCTTCTAGCCTTTTGTTTTCTACTAATACTTTCTTTTCTTTTTATTTTATTTTATTTTTTATTTATTTATTTTTTTGTGAGGAAGATCAGCCCTGAGCTAACATCCATGCTAATCATCCTCTCTTTGCTGAGGAAGACCGGCTCTGAGCTAACATCTATTGCCAGTTCTCCTCCTTTTTTATTCCCCAATGCCCCAGTAGATAGTTGTATGTCATAGTTGCACATCCTTCTAGTTGCTGTATGTGGGACGAGGCCTCAGGATGGCTGGAGAAGCGGTGCGTCGGGGCGCGCCCGGGATCTGAACCCGGGCCACCAGTAGCGGAGCGCGCGCACTTAACCGCTAAGCCACGGGGCCGGCCCTACTAATACTTTCTTAATATCAAATCACAGGAATAACTGGAGACCCTGAAACATTCCACATCAGACAAGGAGAATCTACACATGTTGCCACATGTCAACTCTTCAGGTTCCAGGAGAACCTTAGGGAACAGAGCTGTGGAAAAACTCTGGCCACTGGCATCTGGAGAGATTCCTACAGAGCACTTTTGGCTATATGGCCATGGAGTTTCTTCTAAAACATATTTGTATTAGAACAGTGTTTTTAAAGCCTTTTTCAGGCGAAATACTCTTTTTTTTAAAGAACAAAATCTTAAATGACTGTACAAAATATAAAAGATAAAAATGGAGCTGCCGTGGTAGGAGGGTGTGATGGTCATGGAGTGGGAGTAATTAGAGGCCTGGATCTCCACTTCGTCCTTGCCGTGAGGTGCTGCCATGGAACCCTAGTGCTCTGATGGAACATAATCTAATGCCACAATCGTTTTAAACCAATGTTTTCTAGACTGAGCATACCCCTCCACATCTGATGCTGGTTAGTTTGGATCCAATTAGCAAAACTATGAATCACTAATCCATAAACATGGGCTCATTACTTGGTGTTGTGGTTCCCTTTTCCAACTCGGCCTTTGTCCTGGACCCATGACTGGCTTTCTTAGGTGTCGATTTCTGTTTATGAAAAATAAAGCTGTACCAATATTCACCTATCTCAGTTTCTGCTACTAACAGGGGACGTTGCTTAACCTTTGAGTCTCAGCTCTCCCATTGATAAAATGAGAACCAAAAATGATGCCAGATGCTCTTTATAACTTTTGAGAAATTTTTGGTGAGGGCACACACATATGTATCATAATTGCTAATTTATAGCTTTGAGGTTGAACATCCTTTGTTAGCTAAGGAAACAATAAGGCAAAACACAACACAGTTAACGAATCAAACCTAAAAATATAATGATCTTGCATGAGATTAACAGTAGGGGTGAAACAATAATCAACTTAAGTCGTCTTCTTGAACAGTGGCCGAACCCACACTTACCGGTTTTGAATGATTTGTTTCCTATAGCTCTGACTTCTCAGTGCGCTCTCTAAGTATATGTGTATGTACCAGGTATAGAGCCCTCACTCTCACCAACATAGTGCTAGTCACTTTGTGTGCTTTATCTAATTTAACCCTCATGTCAACTCAACGAACATCTCTGTACTAAAATGAATTGAGGTTTGGGAAGGGTTGGATGACTTCCTCCAAATCTCATAATAGATAAGACTGAGTCAGCTCTTGATGCTTTCAAAGCTCGAGATACTAGGAGCTGACAATCAGGCCTCTTAATGAATAAGATCAGAAGAAATACACTGGAAATCTTAACAAAGAGTTTTCCCCATAGAATACTCTCCCAAATTTCTGTGCTTGCAAGGATTAGCAATAATGCAGAAGTTTAGCTAAGCATCTGGTAGAGTAGCCACGTCTCCAGGTATCAAAATCATTCTCAGCTCTGGGAGAAATCCTAGCACCTCTTTGTCTCTCTACTTCTTGGGTGAGTCTGCAGTTTTTTTTCTTGAGTGACCTAATGGGTAGCCATCGGGAGAAGGATGGGAGGCACTCACCAGTAGAGACGCTGGCCGAGGTAGGAGGGCTCCGGGCTTGCTCTTTCAGAGTCACCACATTGACAATATATTCCTCCCCAGGCTTTAGTCCTGTCTGATTGAAGGATGTAACATCACTGGGGAGCTGAGCAATCACCCCTCCTTCATTGTTCTGGAGAGTAGGAGGAAGGGAGAAGTGGAGAAAGCAAAAGAGAAAATCACTGGGAGAGAAATCTGATGAGAGAAACATAAAGGTGTGGAGCACTGATTGTGAATCATGAATTAAAAATGGGGACTATGTCTATTCCCTCCATGCTCAGCTCAGTGACTGGGGCTGGGAACAACTCTCAGAAGGCTTAATAAGAATGCCACTAATCTATGAGGATTTGGCAAATGGAACACCAATTTTCAAGAACATATCTTTGGCCTCTCCTGAGTCTATAGAGTTTGCCAATAAATGTTAGTCATGAGGTGATGTAGATCGGCTCTTGCCAAAGATTAAATATTCAATGGTTACGGTTAACGTCTATCAGATTTTTTGGCATTTATCATGATGAGCATGCCCTTGGCTATTTAGAAGACTAGTTATGTGTGAATGTGTGTAAACATCTTTATGCACACAAACAACATATTTCAAACTAAGACATTCCCAGTTTTTAATAGCTTTTATTTGCTATATCTGGAGTTTCTCATGGTGTTAAACTGGGTGCAAATTTGTCCATGTCTTGTTTCCTCTTCACCCAGATGAGTTAGGAATCAGTGACACAACCAACTAGGAAGTACAAAAAAGAAAAAGGGAAGCATGGAGCAAAGACTAATACAAAGGAGAGAGGAAAGAGACAAATCGGTGGAAGAGGAAATGAAAAAGATCAACTTGATGATGTTGGGTCCAGGATTTATTATCTCTCTGTCTGTCTGCCTATTATTATACATTTTCTACGTGTGTCCCTGGAAATAGAGGAGATAAGAGGGCTCTTTTTGTGGCACTGCCCTTCTCCCCTTTCTTGGGTCTTTGTTCATGTCACCCGGAGTGTTCTATACATAATTTATACCCATATTCTTATAAATCAATGTGACAAATGCCCCCCAGTGCCTCAACCTACAAATCACACAGTTCTTCCATGTATTTGACCTTGGCATGCCCTGGACAGCCCCCTCTTATTTAGGATTTTACATACCAGATGTAAAACAGGCAAACCTGGCATAGTTTTTTCTGTCTGAGCAGCAGGGTGACATGATTCTCTCTGCCCTGTTATAAATCCAGTTGCCTACCATACTTTACTGTCCATTTTAATGCAGATAAGACACATAGGAAAACATTTGTCCAGAATGTCTGCTTAGATGTATTTAGCTTGCCATGACATGACTCTATCCACATAAGAGAGGGGGGCATCTTGGTTTAGTAGACAGAGCGCTGGCATAGAAAGTGGAGACCCTAGTTCTTGTGTTAAGCCTGCCACCAACTAGCTGTCCAACACCATTTAAGTTTGCTGAGTCTTAGTCTCTATAAACTAAACAAACTAGATGTAAAATGAAGAGTCGTACTCTGTGAGCTTGAAGATCTTTTGTAGCTCCAACAGTCCATACCTCTAAGATTTTTGAAATACAAGAATGGTGAAGTCACAGTCTTGTTAGCCAAAAATGTGTTATCTGTCATCAAGTCTGATGAATGACTGAGAAAATACTCTTTGATATTGAAAGATGAAGACAGAGGGAAGGAGTATGATTAGACGTTATACCCCCATGAGTGTTATGGTTAGGGAGACATCAGTAGGGTCAACAGATCCTGGAAAACTAGAGCTAGTCAGGCACCTTGGAAAAGTTAGTTTTAGGATCAATAGAATAAAATACTACTTGAAGGAACAGAAAAGAATCTTAAGATACTGTTTAACTCAGACTAATAACATAATTTGATTAAGAAAAATTTTTCTTAATTAATAGGCTATAAAACGTGTTTTTGTGTTGCACCTCTAACCTTTAGAGACTGAAGCCGTGCAAGCTGACTTTTGGTGCCTCTGTCTGCACAGAATGGAGGTGTGGGCCAACCATGTCACTGATTCAGTTTGGCTTTTCTTATGTCCTAAAGAGAAGCCCCAATTTTTTGAAGGTCTGGTTTTAAGACTTGCTAAAGTCACAGCTTGCTAAACGCTAGAGCTTTCTGAGCAGAGAGCTGGGGCTGGTGGCTGCTTCCTGCATCCTCCTGTTATCGAAGGCCAGCACGCTAGGATCAGGATCACTCTTGTTAGTCAGTCCTCTCCACACCTTTGTGAAAGAAATGTCCTATAGTCCAGACGCCCACAAAATGCCCCTTTGCATCTGTAATGGCACGGAGGGAGATATTGGGCAGCGCCATCCTTGCTGTTCTTGATTCGAAGTTGAGGGTATGGATACTCCAAATAAGGCTGGTTAGCAGTCTGACAGGTGGGCATTACCTTTGGAATGAAGCTGATCTCCCATCCATCAAAGGAGAATGAAAAGGGCTCCCACTGCACCTCCACGGTAGTCTCTGTGATTGTCTTGAATCGCAGCCCTTGAGGAGTGGAGAGATCTGGAACACAGCAATGTGGGTGACCATGTCATGGCTATCCCTGGCAGGGACAGAGAGCATCACCTGGGGCTTTGTCTGGGTGTGCTCCCTTCACGCCATGGGTGTGGTGGCATGTGGTGGGCTATATCTTACTACAAACACGGTGGGTCCCAGGTACAGGATCAGCCCACGCCATTGTCTCCCTGGCGCTCAGTGTTGGTGACTACATGAGTAAACTTAATAAACATAATCTAATAAATACTTTCTTATGCTTTCTATTACACAATAAGTTATTATTAAGATACAAAAGTCACACTTTTCTTTCCTTTATAATGTGGTAAATCTTGGCGTTTAATATAATGTCTTTTCTAAAGAACTTGAACACTATCCTTGGAGGCTCTAAGGATTCCTGAGGGGCGATATAATGGCTAAGATCAGTGTCCCCATTTCACACCCAGGAAGAGGGAGGCACAGAGAGGGCCGGTTAAAGATGGAGAGTGAGCCAACTTCAGAATAAAGACTAGGATGCTTTCCTTGATCAGCTAATGTGCAGTGAGAGCATTTTGTTTGGCTCAGATCACCAAGTGTAGGATGATCTGAAATTTCCATATCACGTGCATGAGCAAAGCAAAGGTATACGAAAAGGACAATAGCAGATCCTGGGATTGTTGCTCTTGTTTCACTATCTCTTTATTTTCTCCAGTTGTTCCTTCATGATTTCTCTCTTCTCTCCCTTGCTCACCTTTTATCTCACTTGTTTTTTCTTCCCCTCTAATCTCCGTCTTTTTCTAGCCCATATTACACACACACACACACACACACACACACACACACACACATGTGCATGCACAGGTTTAGTGAGGTGGAAGTATGCTTGTCCTAATGGAGTTCCAATTACCAGCCCTGAAATATGACAGCACGACTTTTCTCAGTTCTCCAGGGAGCCTGCTCCCATTTTAGCTTTGCCTCGCATGGGATATTCCCATTGGAAAACTGACAGATTCTCATCCTTCCTATTTGGAAGCTTCCTCATGCTACTTGGTTGAAAGCAGGCCTGATTCTAAACCCACTTGAAGGCATGTCAGGTGAGTTTACATGATTTTGTCCTTGTCACCTGGGACCTCGCCTGAGGGGATGCCCTGAATTGGCATAATAAATGCCACAGGAGATGGAAACCTCATCACTGCATGTGCACATGGATCAGAGAGGAGACGCTTGGGAGTCAGGCCAGGTGCTTGCTGTGGTGACTCATCCCGGAGCAAGGTGTGGGAAAAGCAGCAGATGGTGACCTGCCTCTCTACACAATCATTGCAGATATTTAGAACTAGTTCTCAGGCACCAGAGGAATTAAAAAAAAGGTCAAATATAAACAGAGATAATTATAGGCATATTAACAGAGTCAGCATTCATAGGGCGAGTCCAATATTATAACAGGATCTTTGTCACCTGAAAAGCAAGGGGACAAGACAACTTCTTAAATCCTTTCCCCTCTGCCTGTCCCTATCCTTGCATCCTTCAAAGCACAATTCAAGTCCTTGGACCTCCATGAAGGCTTCAAGGCCAACTCTTCCTGCTTTGACCTCACCTTTCTCTGAACTTTCATGGTATTTGTTACTCAAATACCATCTTGTCATTTGAGACCTATATAAAATGGGCTCAAAACTCTTATCCTATATTTGGTGATAAGTCCTATTTACTGACCCAGGGGCTTATATGTCATGGTCACTTCTTATTCCGGTTTCCTGTTACTGTTGAATACTCTGTATGATATAACAAACAATAAATATTTGGTCTTTGCCCTGGTTCCTGGCACACAGCTCCTAAAACCCTGGTAATCTCCAGAGTGATAAGAGATCTTTCGTATGATTATGAGATAACTGGTGGCTGGGCCTTCAGATAGCAGGTATCCAGAAAGACCAAGGCATGATTAGAGGATTGGAACTTTCAGCCCCACCTCCAAACCTCCAGGGAGGGATGAGGGGCTGGAGATCAAGTTAATCACCAATGGCCAGTAATTTAATCAATCATGCCTACATAACGAAACCTCCATAAAAACCCTGAACAATGGATTTGGAGAGCTTCCAGATTGGTGGACACACGGAAGTGCTGGGAGGGTGGTGCACCCAGAGAGGGCATGGAAGCTTCATGCCCTTCCCCCACACTTTGCCCTGTGCATCTCCTCCATGTGGCTCTTCCTGAGCTGTATCCTTTATAACAAGCTGATAACAGTACATAAAGTACTTTCCTGAGTTCTGTGAGTTGTTCTAATGAATTATCAAATGTAAGGAGAAGTTGTGGGAACCCCTTGAATTTATAGCTGGTTGGTCAGAAGTACCAGTGACAACCTGGGACTTGTGATGGGCACCTGAAGTGGGGGCAGTCCTGTGAGACTGAGGCCTAAAGCTGTGGGATCTGATGCCAACTCCAGGTAGATAGTGTCAGAACTGAACTGAATCATAGGTCACCCAGCTGGCATCTGAGAGTTGGAGAAGTGGTGTTGGAAAAGATTTAAGGATTCAGAGGTGTATAAAAAAAAAATAACACCGGCTTCCTGTAACTTTTTTATTCTACTCCTTGATGTAGTCAATGTTAATAGTTGGTATGCAATCTTTTAAAATTTTTCTATGCTTAAATAAACATACAAAATATAGATACATACCTGTAGGAGTTTTTCCCTGTTACAAGCAAAAAAGAACTCGCATTTCTTAGGGAGAGCAGTTTAACTTGTTCTTTGTCTCTGTCTCTATGTCAGTCTCTCTCTTTCTCCCCATCGAATCTTTCTAACCTATGCTCTAGAGCCTCAACTTTTATAATCAAAATGAACTATCAAGATACTTTGCTAAACAAAAGACCACGAAGAAATTATGCCACCTCTCTATGAGGAGAAGTGGGTGTTGTCAGTTGTGGTTTAAATTAGATTTTTTTTCCCACTCTGCTATACACTTACCATCTATAGCACACCAGTTAGCATTTGCTTATTATATGTCCTATTTCATATCTCCTGGTTTTGAATCTCTAACTAGATTCAATGTCTGTATAAGTCTCACACTTTCCTTGACTTCCAATCAGTCTCTAGCTTATAACAAGTCAGAACTCAATAATTAAAGTACTTTTTGTCGTTCTGGTTCCATTATTGATAGGAGCTGCCTGAATTTGGAAACCTTCTTAATCAGAAGTGCCTTTTTCCTAAGTGAGTCACATCGGAAGCCCTTCCCCTCAAGAGCAATGATTATTGCAGGCATCCCCGAAGAATTAAGAAAAGACGCTACTATCATGAATGCCCATGATCTCATGGAGGAGAAAAGGAAAATGAAGCAGGTTGGGGAAATGGTACGTACGGGTGGCCACCTTGGCAGTGATGGGAAGGCTGAGGATGTTGCTAATGACAGCGTAGACGCTGATGTTGTAGGTGAGACCTGGCTCCAGCTCCGTGATGGTGACACCACTCCAATCTCCAGGCACCCGCTGCTGGAGCTGGAGGCCCCCCAGGGCCGTCGGCTGGTAAGAGATCACATATTCCGTCACTGCCATCGGCCCGTCCCATTCCAGCTCAATGGACCTGTCGCTGATACCAGCCACTCGCAAGTCCTCTGGAGGGGCAACTACCAGGAGGCAATACACAGATAGCATGAGCTCAGAGGACTGCCTTCCCCATCCTGGACTCAACTTTCTTCCTCACATCTCACCCCACATGCCCTGTCTGTATGTTCCGCTTGGCTCAATGGCTTTAAGTGATTTGTAACTCCCCTTGCAGGCAGGTTCTTGTCTTTTCTGCACTTAGTATTTCCATCTTCAAAGGGCCATGAATTAGTGGTGTGCTGGAGTTGGCTCCTACAGGCTCATGAAAGTTGATGGTTGAATTTTCAGGAATTTTTCCAGACAGTTGTTAAATACAACCATTATCACAGATTAAATTTTTATAAACTTACAATTAAGTAAATTAGATTAAAGGCAAAGGTAATAAATACTCAATATTCAGCACTTTCAAATTATTTCACTACATTTTACTATTATCTATGCCCTTAAGGTAATTTACATGTGTTGTATCTCTCTGGTGGAAACACTACATGATCGTGCTCTGCTGCACAGCTATTCCCAACTCCGTGTTTAGTGATGTTGTATCAGTAGTTGAAATTGGCCTCAGAGGGAGTATTTACACCATGGAAATTGGCAAATGCTACAAATTAGGGCTTTTTATTTTTTTCCTCAGAAAGCCAGTTGTTAGATATTTAAGAGCATACCACAGGCCAAAATTTTAGGTAGTTTAATAAATTATTGTCACTAGATTACCCTGGGAACCAATATTTGATATAGCAAGTGGGAATAAAGGCTTATGCCTGGTTATCTTGCAAAATATAGGAAGCCAAAACACTAAGTCCTGGATATCATGGACTGATGAAGACATTCAATAACTTTTATTGTATCATTTTCCCTTTTAAAAGGAAACTTAAATTTTGAAAGAAACGTAACTTCTGTTAAACCAGTTTTTATTAGCCTTGACCTTGAGGTTGATGATAAAGAAGCATTCTTGAGGGCTTTGCTTTTCTCTCTTGTCCTGCTTCTCAAATGTTACTCACAATCACCAAAGATTAAACCTCATTGAAACAGCCTTTCATGTTATGGTTCCCTTGGGAAGTGAAGACTTACCAGTAGTGGAGTATTAAATTATTGAACCTTTAAGACCAATTAGGAGGCTAACTGCAGTGTTCCTGTAATTGGACCTGCCCACGGATTAAATCAAAGATCAGGCCAATATTTAAATAGTCATAATTAACTTATAAATTTACATGTAGTGGAAGCTTCGGTTAGTTTAAGAGTCATCATTGGTTTTGAATTTCTCCTCTGAGTGTTCTCACCAGTTCGCCCTTACAAGAGCGTAGGACTGAGCCAGCTGCTGTTCACAGGACCGTGTGAGGGCAGAGTGCCTGCCCTGTCTGCCGTGCTCACACGCGCACCCTCAAATCCTTGGCAGAGGCAGAAATGAGGAGCCCTTTAATTGACCCCAAACTCACTGGATGGAAATTAGGAACACATATTTGCAATGCTGGGCATTTGTTTTGATTGCTTTTTTTTTTTTTTTTTTTTTTGTGAGGAGATCAGCCCTGTGCTAACATCCGCCAATCCTCCTCTTTTTTTGCTGAGGAAGACGGCCCTGGGCTAACATCTGTGCCCATCTTCCTCCACTTTATATGGGACGCCGCCACAGCATGGCTTGCCAAGCAGTGCGTCGGTGCGCGCCCGGGATCCGAACCAGCGAACCCCAGGCCGCCGCAGCGGAGCGCGCGCACTTAACCGCTTGCGCCACGGGGCCGGCCCCTTGATTGCTTTTGCACAAAATTATTTACTGTATAAAACAGTCTGGATAGCAGAACTTCCTCTGATTGAAGATGGCAAACGTTGACCAAAACAAAAAATTAAAAATTTACTTTTTTAGATTTATCAAACTAAATTAATGTAAATGAAATTTAAATAATTAAACTTTCAAATGATAATTTATAAGCTTATATCATTTCTAATTCTGGCATTATTAAAGCTTTGAACTGCACTAAGATCTTTGGGACAGCCTGTGTAATGCATGCAGAATGACTCCCAAGCCACGGGAAGAAGTGTTCACACATAGAACTTGTCAGTATTTTGCATGGTTATATCGAGTATTTATCATGCACCAGGCACAACATTAAACATTACTACATGGATGATCTCATTTCATCCTCTCACCAACACCATGGATAGGCATGATTATTACCCCTATTTTACAGATGACAAAACTGGTTCACCCAGTCAGCACCCACAGAAGCTAGGATTTGAACCCAGGCAGAATGACTCTAGAACCTCCTAGGCAGTAAACAAGACCACTTTACATTTGCATAGAATTTCACAGTCTATAAAACATGTTCAGACACACCATCTAACCAGAATTTTAAAAAATCCTTTAATAGCAGCTCTGTGAGGTAGGTGTGGTAGACATAAATATCCCAGCTTTATGAATGGGGAAACTGAGTCCCAGGTTGAGGGACTTGCTGAAAGTCAGAGAGTTGGGCCACAGCAGAACTGATTCTCAAACCCAGATCTTCTACACTTAGTGTTCTGTCCCCTACAATTTGTAGGACAGGTTACATGTTGCGCCAGAGGCCTTCTTTCATTTATACACAGCCCTCGAAATTACATAACATTAGAGACTAATTTAGGCTATCTTGTAGGATGTGAATTCTAGACTGGTGCTTATCCTAGAGGTAAGAAACTTCTTTTGAAAAGAGTTTTCTAGTGCCTGCCTCTTCTGATTCAATACACTGATTCCAAGTTTCCTATGTGGGACTTCTGTCATAGTGACAGAAATGGCCATTCCAAATTTGAAGTCACCAACAACTCTTAGGGCACCTGGGACTAGCCAGTATATTCCTTTTCAGTTCCTCCTTCCAGAAAGTAAAGGAAGTAATGACAATGGAGGAAGATCCAAGAAGAGCATTTTGGCATTTTAAAGTAAAAAAAGAGGTGCAGAAGAATTTTTTATCTTGGTGACTTAGCTTGAGACCTTAGCCTGGTGGTAAATACTGTCTTCATTTCTGATGAGAAAGCAGCAATGGTGTTGTTTGTGGCGAAAGTACTCTTGGAAATGGTGGTGGCTCAATGGAAGAGACCATCACCATTTTCCCTGCAACTTAGCAGCACCTGTGTACATTGGGTGTTAGTAATTCTTATAAAATGAAATGATATTGAACTATATAAAGCAAACTATAAAAGAGCCATATCCCTTGATTCAATGAATTTAGGATGCGTGCAAAGTATTCTTAATCTTACTTCCTTTGGGGTCCCAACTGAACCTTGGGGAAAAGCAAGCAGTTAAAAAGTGGTTTGAGGAATTGGAGTTGCTTATCTGCAAAGATGCCATGCTGTTGACTTTTGAGATCTTGCATCAGTTTTGCACATGTGTGGTGAGAGCAGCTGGAATGAATTCCATGAAGTGTCTTGCTCCAAGGAGCAAGTGATTTCAGGTGCCAAAGGTTGGGCTGGCAGCAGTGCTGGCAGAGGCAGAGGCTGATGTTGATGAATCTTGCAGGTCTGACTGAAGTCCAGGGAACAGCTTTCTGGATTGTTTCAAGCCCCTGCTCTGGTGGTTCTTTTATCCTGCTGACTCATCGGGAGTTTCGGCCAGCTCCCGCACCAACCGCCTTCACTGGCGCAGATGTGGACAAATGGCTTAACGTGCTTCTCTACTCCACCTCCAACACCTAATATTTTTTATCATTTGACAAGGCTCAGCTTTCATATCAAAAGACTATTTCTTTGTGTATGTGGCTTTTAAAATTTTTATTTTTCAATTCCGCTCTACTTAACATCCCAGGGAGGATTAAAGAGTGCTAGGAGTTGGTAGGAGACCAGGGTTCTTATTCTTTTTCTGCTACTAATTAGCGGTCTGGCTCTGGAAAAATCTCTCTGTCTCTCTGGACTGCTGCTTTTTAAATTTGTAAAATGAGAAGCCCAGAGCGGCTTCTTTCTAAGGCCTGTTTTAAATGCTCATATTCATGAATTTTTCGTTCTATTGTCTTCATGTGGCCAGGGAACAGAGGCAGAAAGGTTGAGATTTTGTCCCATGGCATACTCTGAACAAAGATCAAGGCTAGGAGTCAAATATAATGGCCTTGTGACATTATTCAATTGCATTCAAGCTCTAGGGGCCTAGGGGACCTCAGAATGAAATCCACACAACGGGCAGCTCTTTTCCATGCCCTTGCCAAAGAGAAAAGAATGACCTATGGGGAAGTATATTTTGTGGCTCTCCATGTTTTCACCTTCCTAACTCTTCCCTCTCCTCTCCCAACTCCTGTTGGCGAGGGGAGGAGTAGTGCTGTAGTGTGTGCACCTGGCCAGAAATGTGAAACAGTGGATAAATAGTCCCCTTTCCTATGGCTTTCTCACAAAGAGCAAGCAAAGTAGCACTTTAGATAATGACCTAGATACTTCTCTGGAAGAGGCCATGGCACTTGGTTTAAAAGGCTGGCGTTCAGGGTAGCACCTCCTGCAGTGAGTGGTGGCTCCAGGGTTGCTATAGAAACAGATGGAGATTATGCAACTGTCCTTCCTCACATGCTTTGGGAACCTGTAAAGTAGTTGATCTGGGCTCCAGAAGTCTTCCTCAAACAGCACAGAGGTAACATGTTGGAGGTAACATGTGTTCATGGTTTGGACTCAACCCGGTTGTAGTTACGCCAGCAGCTGCTGAGTCTTCCCTGGGTGACCAGGAAGGTTTTATCTCCAGTCCAATTTGGACTCTGGATCAGATCAAGATTCTGTTTGTAAGTGAAGCCATCCCTGTAGAAAAGCAAGGTCAAGAAGGGGGCAGGTATGCCCTGCCCAACACAGATCAGTTCTACCAAGAAGTGTGTGGACTGTGGAATAGTCATACACAGCAATGGCTCCACCTGACCCCTAGGTCCTCTGACAGGGCTTCATGGAGCCTCATCCTGTCGGTGGGAAGTAGGACCATGCTCCAGCCTCCCCAGCAACTGCCTAGCGACTTTGGATTCAGAAACAACAAGGCTTAACTTCTGCTGGGTATAACAACTATTTATATTTTTAGAAAGATATTTCAATTTGGTAAAAAAAAAATAGGAGGCTAAATGAAATAATTGAATATGGAAAAAAATGAAGGAATATGAAAATATATTATTTTTCTTTTCGTGATTGCCATTGATCTCTTGAAAGAATTTAAGTTGAAGTCACAGGTGCAGGAACCTGGTCTAGCCGGTCTGCTATCCAGTGGGCATCGTTGCTGATGCTGGAGAACAAAAGGCTGAAGAAGCTGGCTTCCCAGGATTTCACCCCTAAACTCACGTCAGAAGGCTGATCAGAAAATTCCTAGAATCAAGCCATCAGATGGTTTAAAGATGTTTATTTGTTGCTATTTTTAATTTTAAATCTTCCCAACGGGCACTCTGAGCCCGCTGTTATGCATTGAACTGTAAATGGAAAGGATCAATCGCTTAATCCATTCCATTTAAAACACAAACAAATGTATCAGCAAGAGTCACTGATTTAGTTAGAAGAGGATGAACAATAATAGTGAGATGATGAAAATAATCTGATTTCAGGCAAAAAAAAAATGATCTCCAATGAGATATTGGTATTTTTCCCACTGTTGGATTTAGATCTTCCTTTCAGGACATCACCTTTGTATCAGTTTCCGTGGTGTAGACTATACACGAGGTTGGTCCCGATTTGCTATATGTCATCTGGAGCAAAGTGAGCCACAGCCTTTGAATGTTCTGTACTGATTGTTAGAATCTGAGTTGTTGCTTGATGCCTTTAGTACTTTATTTCTGTTTACATTTAATTCCTTGCCTATAAATACTTTTTCCATGTGGACACTAGATCATTTCATAAATTAATAACACCTTGCAATCAGTAAGCTCCAAAATAACCAGAGTGCCTGGTTAGTCTGGTTATCTCATGCATTGTAAAAGGATGTGGCCCTGGAATATGGCAACAAGCAAGGGGATATTTTGGAGCAGGTGGAGCTCTTGGAAGCCCTCTGAGTTAGAGAGTGGCCCTGCCTAGGGTGGTCCTAGGGCCTGACTCTCCTCTCTCCCCTACCTGTGGGACGGTGGAATCCTGTCACCATTATTACCACTGCTTTTGTTCCAGTCTCAGGAGTAAGATCCAACTTTCAACGAGAACTTGACTTTTTCTGATTTCTGCGTTTTTCCTTCTTAAATCTGCCTCAACAATTGTGATTGACTGAAGAAATCTGCTCTCTTGGAAAGCAAATGAGAACAACCCAATTGGGAGTTATTTTGCCTAAAATTCACCTTCCTCCCATCTCTCTTCCCACCTCTAGTTAGTTTGCTGGACCACCCTTGCCAAATGCCCCACAGAGCTCCCCTTCCTACCTGCTGAGCAGTCAGGGCCCTGGTAGCCCTCTTCACAGATGCACAGTCCCTCCTGGCAGTATCCTCGCCCACTGCAGGCGTTCAGACACCGCCGCTGGCCGCAGTCCTCACCGACGTAGCCCTCCTGGCATAAGCAGGTACCATTGACACATCTCCCCTTCCCTGAACAGTCCCCGGGGCACCTCAGCTCGCTGCAGTCCTTGCCCGTGTAGGCCTCTTCACAGACACACTCCCCATCCACACAGAGCCCCCGGGAGCTGCAGTCTGTTGGGCACCGGAGTTCGGAGCAGTCATCCCCGCTGTATTCGCTGTCACAGATGCACTGGCCGTCCACACACACACCCCGACTGGAGCAGCCCAGCGGGCAGTAGGGCTCTGAGCAGTTCTTGCCAAACCAGCCTTCATGGCAGATGCAGCCACAGGACTCGAGGCTAAAGTTGCCATGGCCACTGCAGTGAGGGATATAGTCCAGTTGTCCTGGAACAGTCAAGGAGAAGGTCAGAGGGCAGCAGAGGCACCTCCTGTAAACGGTGCATGGGGAGGGGTGGGCAGAGACCTCTCCTCATTCTCTGGTCAGGTTTGTGTTGATGAGAGTTAAGCTCAACCTAGTTTGGTACGTAATCAATTTCATAAATATTTTCACCTAATATAAGTTGTCTGTGCCTAGCACAGGGCTGGGGCAAAGATGAGTGACAGCTGGTCACTTGTCCTTCAGGAGCTCACCTGAGTGTCTTAGCTTGAGTTCCCTACCAGTGGACCTTAGATGAGGATTCAGGTGAAAGGGACTTATTAGAAAGTGCTCCCAGGAAAAACTGGTTGTGGATTGGGGAGGGAAGGATCCCAAGTCAGGGTGCGTTACCAGGCAAAGTCCCAGGGAGGGTAACTTGGGTTCAGTCCTGCAGAGTGCTCTGGTCATAGTGTGAGTCACACCTCACCATGGGTTAAGGGCTGTCCCTGGGGGGTGTAAATGCTCAGGCTCTTCCATTCTCTCTTTGGGCAGGCCAAGAAGGTCCCCACTGCCCGAGGACAGCCCCTGACAAAGATGCCCAGGTGCTGTGGGGACTGAAGGGGACCCGAGGGGATGTAGGCTGAGCACCAAGCCTGCTATGCAGGGCAAAGTCATATGTGCTACAGACTCACCCTACTCCCTGTCCTTCCTGCCATCTAACTCACTCTGCCCATTCATCACAATCCAGCACCAGGGTCGCTTCAAAGGCTTCCCAGAACCTCAGTCTCGTTTAGTTACTGTTTGCTGTGATCTTTTTAGGATTCTATGCATATCTCTGTCCTTGCCGTTACCATGCTATTACTACAGTGGTTAATTTATCTGTCTAGCATGAATCAAACAAACTTATTAAACAAACACAAACCCAGTACCTGCTTGGCATCCCTCTCTGCACTTGGCCTTGGGGATATGAAGTCAAGTAAGTCATATCCTTGTTAAATTCTGCCACTTCACGCAACCCGCATGGCCGGAAAGGATACTACACTGATGTGGCTTAACATAGCTCTGGGCTTGTGGATTTTTCCATGTCTGCCGGGGAGCCTGGGGGGAGGCTGGTATAAAGCCCACTCACAGGAGCCACCCAGCTCTCTGGGCAGCAGAGTCCACGTCCAAGGAGGCCTGTGACTTCCCCGCGGTCCCCTGTTCCGTTGTAAAGGTGAACTGACCTGACAGTTCTCACTCAGGAACAGGGGACTGAACAACCGGACTTTCTCTTCTCTTCTTCAGATTATTTATTTATAGTTTTGGTTATGAGGAGGAGAAAGAGGTGAGAAAACCCATGAAATATTTCACGACTCAAAGACTGCCCCTAATCTTGCTGTGTCTCAGGATGAATGTGTCTGACATCACTCTGGACATGTGGGCCATCCAGGTCCTGGTAAAATGTCATTCCTGCCACTTCCTGCTTTCATCTCTGTGAACGCCCTGAGGTATTGGACCCTACAGAGGTGAAAGCTTAAACCCAAGATAGTAAGACTAATTCCTCTTCTTATTAAAGAATGAACGGCGTGGGTCTAAGGTACCTTTTGGGTGAGAGAAGTTGGGTCCATAAGGGGACAGACACAATTTCTGCTCACTGGGGGTTAGCTGGTGATAGCTATTGCTCATATGGTGCTTACTAGAAGCCAGGCTTTCATCCAAGTAGATGCTTTTATATTTATCAACTCCTTTTCCTTCTAGTCTATCACCATTTGTTGATGGGGAAAGGAAGGCACGGGTTATGTAATTTGCTTAAGTTACAGAGTAATAAGTAGCAGAGCCAGGATTTGAACTCAGGAAGTCTGGATCTGAAGACTTCTCTCAGAGAGGTAAAAACACGAATTCCAAAGTGTCACTAGTCAGAGGGTAGGTGAGGCTAGAGGTACATCTCTTGGATAGTCAGCCTTTTGGGAGATGGAGTAATCCCTGTGTGAGTGAGTGTGTGTGTGTGAACAGGTATGTGCGTGTATGCATGCACACCTATGTGCGTGTTGGTGGAGGGGGCAGGGGCTAAAACATCCATCTTGCTAGAGAAGATGGGGACACGTCCTCCGAGACCTTAATGACTATCATTCACTCCATGGGAGAGAGGCTGTGATCGAGTGAATGGAGTACCTGCATTCTCTAGTCCCTCAGGTTAATACGGAGAGATATCATTTCATGTGAAAACCAAAGATGAATGAAAACAGACATCAAATTCCCTGCTCACCACAGAAGTTGCTGTGCTGAACCGATGTACCATTACCTGACTCATCCCCCCCAAATCAGGTTAATGTATTTCAAACTGTCTGAGCAGTGTAGAGTCCCTGCCCCGAATCCCCCGGGAAGGACTGCATTTAGATCTTAGAGACAGTAACAGAGAGCTACAGATGAAGGCACTTTTTTTCCCTCCGTGTGAAGAGGTGCCAGATTTCGTAGCGAGTGGTTGCTCCCTTGCTCTCTTTCTCTTTCCCTCTGCCTCTCTGATCAGCCCTTTCCTGCCCTGCAGAGACCATACCGCAAGCTCCAGACTCTACCTGTGGCAGCACTTCCTTGGCAACAGTTGCCTTCGCACTGTTCCCGCAGCAGCGACACCTCCCTCTCCAGCATCTCAATGCGGCTCAGCAGCTCCTGCAGCACCTGGGCCGAGCCAGCACACGGGCAGGCCTTCTTGGGGAGGTTGATCTTGTGGGTGAAGGTGACCTGGCTCTCGTGGTCTGAGGTGTGGCCCGTGTACTCTGCCAGCGCCTCGTCTTCGGCACTCACCTCCTGCTCCGCCGAGGCCTCCAGCCCCGAGGAGCAGAGGCTGTCCAGGGGCACATTAATGTTGTACACATGGTTGAAGACCACGGGCTGCTCTTTGCCTGATGTGTTGTAGTTAGCAATGCCTCCTTCCTCCTCCACTGCCTGTCTCTGGACCCTTTCCGTGGTGACCTCCAGCTGACACTCTGACGGCTTAAGCATGGAGCCCAGAAGGATCAGGTTGACACCAATGAGCATGTTCTTCAGGACTACTGTTTCCCCGTCCACCCCCATTCTCTCAGCCAGAGCTCAGGGCTCAAGACCAGCCTGCAGCACACAGCACGGAGTTGTGAGAATCTGCAAAAGAAACCAAAGAACAAGGTGACCTCTGAGACCTGCAGCTGGGGACCACACAGTGCACAATCCTACAAAGCTAAAGAAAAGGCATGAAAGGTTTTCAAGGGGGAGGTTGGGAAAGGACAATGACTACCATGGTCATAAAAGCCCAGAGCTTTGTCTCCTAGAGGAATTGATTCCTGAAAATGGACACCACTGCTTCAGAAGAGCATTTTGATTTCCCAAAAGGCTTATCTAGATGCATATCTGGCCCCCATGATGGTCAAGTGGTTCCAAGCAAACAGGACGTGAGGACTGGGGCCAGGGGCTCTATGGATAGGCCACTCCTCCGAGGAGAACTCAGAGCTTCTTTTCACTTCTCAGTGAGAATTAGGATGAAGGATGGAGCCTTAGGTGTACCCTCATATTTCGCCAGATATTTATTATGAAGGGGCCCCACCAGCCACTTCAAAATAACTTATTAACTCCTCTAAGCTCATCTATTCAATACAAGTTGATGTTAGAATAACTAACCAGGCAGATAATATAGTTCCAGGTAATTGTGGTTGTTAATAATCCTTGGGTACATTTGTGATTATCTGGGACTGTATGTGCTGAACTTTCTTTTAATCTTCTCATTAGTATAGTCCCAGTGCTTTGTGACCACAGGGTGCCTTTCTCCTGAGGTCCTGTTTAAATTGCTAAAATAATGAATTAGCTCCTCTGCTGGTTACCTAGTCACCAAGAACCATGGAAAACGATAAATTTCTGTAATGCAAATCAGTTTTACAGAAATTATATTTATTTTTTATTCCCTATGTAAAAGAGAAAAGAGGCTTACAAACTTTGGTTCTAAATGTGGTGTTAGAGCTACTAAGAAGATTAAAGAATAAGGCGGGGAGTGAGCGTAAGCATGAATCTGAGAAGCAGGCAACAAATGAAGGCTAACGTACTGAATGTGTGCTGTGTCCAGACGGCCCTGTGCACCTCACCCAGGATCTTACTTGACCCTCAGAACAACCCTCGATGGGGCATTATGATTATTCCCGTCTTATAATGGAGGAAATTCTATCTAGAGAGGATAAGACTTGAAGGCAGGCCTGACTGATTCCAAAACCTGTGTTCTCAACTGCTGTGCTCCAGGGCCTTTCTTGAGAAGCATGTTCCGTTTTCTGTTGTCTCTGATGGAAATTATGTTAATTCTAGGATCTTCCCAGGAATATTGAGGTTAAAAAGTTTTGCTAGGGCCAGATCCAGTCTTTCTTCTTCCATGAAGCATTCTTCTCTCACCTTTCTCCTCCTGTCCCCTCATCGATTCTCCCCAGTGCAGGCGATGTTAATGCCCCACTCCTCCATGAGCCCCCTCTGACAGCATTTACCGCACTAGACCATGGGTTTCCTTTGTCTGCTTCCCTCCAGCTGGACCGCTAAGTCAATCAGGTCAGACCACATTTATCTGCAGCATTTGATGAGTGCCTAGGACAGCAAAAGTGCTCGGTATGTGGTTGTTGAATGAGTGGGTGGGTAGATGCATGGAAGGATGAATAAACAGATGAATTACTGAGTAAATGCTCGGTGAACCAAAGGTTGAATTATTCTCCAACTCATTTAATTTCTTTCCATTATTCTCAAGTTATTCACTCCTCTTCAATTTCAGTTCAACTGGACTATGTCTTAGGTTTGATTTTTATTAGAAATAATCTGTATTAGTGACTAGTATAAAAGGTTGACTTATTACTTAGCCTTTATATCATATATTGGACCATAATTTGTACCTTTTCTCAATACGAAAAGGAAGCAGAGTAGAATAGAGTTGTTAAGATCATGGACTCTGGAGCCAGGCTGCCTGGGTTCAAATCCAGCTCCTTCACTTTCTGGCTGTGGGTAGATCAATTAACCTCTCTGTGCCTCAATCTTCCCACCTAGAAAGTGCGGATAATGACAGTACCTACCTAATAGAATTGTAGTGATGATTGACTTATTATCTGTATAATATTACCTAGTACCTGGCGTTAACTAAAATAAATAAATATGATTTGTAGACAAATAGAATAATTGTTCTGGTTCTTCCCCTATCCCAAGGCTGCCCTGAAATCACTAGAACATTTGAGAAGTCTCATCCATTAGTGGACAGCAGGAAAGCCAAATCTTAGCATACCCTTGTCTAAAGAAGGGTGATATTCTTGGAGTGATGTGGGAGGTGGCAATCTGTCAGTCACATCCAGATGATGTATGTCAACCTTGAATAGATCGAGTGACATGTCTGAACCAAATTGCCCTCATAATTGTAAGCTCTTTCCATACCCCTTCTATCCAAGGTGTTGTAAGTTTTTTCCATGCCCCTCTATCTGAGGTGCTACTTGCCTTCCCACTTTCAGGTGCTCTAGGCATTGCATCTTTGGAGTACCACGCTGCAAAGTGGTACTTACACTTACATTTACATTCAAGGCTAAGGAGCCTTAGCATCTCTCTTAATAACCTAAAGTTGGTTTGTCTGATTCATGTTGATATTGCTGAAAAACTTTTTTCTTCTGGGAATTGTAAAATTGTTACATTAGACCCATAACACTTAACATAGCTTTTTGCACATAGTAGACACTCAGTAAATAACTTAAAGAATAAATGGTGTTATGGATCAAAAGGAAGACAAACGACAGGAAAATTACGGGGGAAAAATGTTAGATTCTACACATAGGCCCAAAGCAACACTACGAAATTATATATGGAGAGAAAGTTACAGTTTTATGTGTGAAAAACACTTAAGATTTTGGTCAATAACCAAATTTACCGTGAGTCAGTCAACAGTGTGATTTTTGCAGCCTCCAAAATCTTATTTAAACTTAGGGTTTATTAGTTGAAATACAGAACAAAGGATAAGCAAAGGGCTATTTCGCTCTGTACTGCACTGATCACTGATCACTTCTAGGTGGCTAGGATGTGGAAGGGATGCGAAATCTTGTCATACTAGAGGGAGGAATTTACCTCCCTCTAGGTCCAGAGAAGTGAAGACTCAGGAGGTACATTTGTTCCTTTATCATTCATTCATCTGACAGATATTTACTGAGTACCTACTATATGCTGATTCCTTTATTCATAGAAGTTACATAGAAGCGTGTGTATGTGGGCAGGAGGGAGGAGGAAGGACCATAAATAAATAAATACAAAAAATAATTACATATATCATATATAATGTATCATATAATACATATTATATGATATTTAATATATGACAATGTAACATACATTTGCGTGTGTTTGCATCAGGAAGTGGTAACTGCTGTGGAGAAAAATAAAAGAAGATAAGGGGTGGGGAGTTAACAGGGAGGGGAAGTCACGCTGATGTCTTACAGAGCACCATCAGGAACACTTCTCTGATAAAGAGACAGCTGAGCAGAGACCTGAGAGGAGTGGAGTAGTGAGCCAAGCAGATGGCTGAGGAAGTACATTCCAGACACAGGGAGCAGCCTGTGTCTGGCTGTGTGGGCTCTGAGGGAGGAGCAGGCCTGGTGAGTTTGAGAGGCTGGGACCAAGTGAATGAGGGGGCAGAGATAGGGAGAGGAGGTCAGAGTAGCTGGGGCCAGATCAGATACGGCCTTGTAAAGCACCGTGAGGACTTTGGCTTTTACTGTGGATATATGGTCACTGTTCTCAAATGCATTCACATCCCAAACTATTATAATCTAGTCCCTGTCCTTGAGAAACTCTCAGTCTTGCGGAGGAGATGGAAACTGTTGACCTTAAACAAACAGCCAGCCAGTTATTTCTCCAGCAAAAATGAGTTTTTTGGGGATCAGCAAAGAATTGCAATTTTGGGGTCTGCAACCATGGTGAGCCACATGCAAACTCCCAGCAACAAAGAGAGGAGAGACTCTTTTATAGAGGGGAAGAGGAAGCTGGGAGGGCTATTGTCAACAAAGAGCCCATTGGAGGAATTGAGAGTTCGACGCATAGTGGCTTTTCATCTGCTGAGTTGTGACAGTCTCTCACTGGCTGAGCTTCCTGCCAGGCAAGAAGAGGAAGTCTTTCTTCTTCCTGTTGGGCTGTGCTATCAACATAGGGCATGAGCACTCCCCCTTTTGCCCTCCCAATGAAGTTTCTGTTTACTGATTTTCACAAAACAGAAGTAAATATAATGACAATGCAATGTGATAATTACTGTGACAAACAAATACACGAAATGCACTGAGGGGGACGGAGGTGCTACAAGCAACTCTGCCAGGGACAGCAGGGAAAACCACACAAAGGGGGTGGGGTAATCCTCAGTGCCATTTACCAAGTATTTCTGGCCTGGCTTTCCAGGCACATGGTAAGACTACATTTTCCTGCCCCCTGTTGGTTAGGTGAGTTCATACCACTAGTACTGGCCAATGAGCTGTGAGAGGAAGTGATGTGTGTCACTTCCAGGTGGGGGAATTAATTGCTGATGGGAGACCCTCCAGAATTTTCTCCCTCCCATGGTGACTGGCAACATTCAACATAGTGGTTACTGTCTCAGTCTGGGTCACTGAGTAACCACGATCAACAGGGTGTCCCTGCTGACCCACGGTGGATGTGTGACGTGTGAGAGAGAAATAATCCTTTGGCATTTGAAGCACAGATTTTGGTATTGCTTTTTCCCGCAGCATAAACTAGTCTATCAGGAGATAATACCGAACTGGATTTTAATGGATTACTCTTAGGTAGAGTAAGCAGAAGTTCATTATACACAAAAGAAATTGCATTTGCTCACACTCTGATATGTGCAAGAACATAACTTGTTTTGTAAATACAAGTATTTGAAGGGCTGTTAAATGCTAAGGGATCAGACTTTTTTATGGCAAAAGGCCCAAGGGAGGTAGTTTCCACCATACGGGGCAATGTACAGGGAAACAGATTTTGGCTCCGTATCAAGAATAGCTTTTCTAATTGTCAGAGCTACTGGGTTGTCATGACAGGTAGTGAGTTCCCGGTCACTGGAGGTGTTCAGGCACAAGCTGAAAGACTCCTTGGTGAGAATGCTGAAGATGCGCTTTCAACCATCACACGAAAGACTGGACGAAAATGAACGTTAACGTCTTCTCTTTCTGATACTTTATGACTTCATGGTGTTATGTGGCCTTCAAGGAGTCTACCTATGAGAGAATGCTGTATTAGTTTCCTAAGATTTCTGTAACAAATCACCAGAAACTGGGTAGCTTAAAACCACAGAACATTATTCTTTCACACTTCTGGAGACTAGAAGTCCAAAGTCAAGGTGTCATCAGGGTTAGTTCTTCTGAGGGCTCTGAGGGAAAATCTATTCCATGCCTTTCTCTGAGCTTCTGGGGATGGCAGGCAATCCTTGGGTTCTAGATGCATCACTCCAATCTTTGCCTCCATCTTCACATTGCATTCTCTCTGTGCACATCTTCCCACGGCTATATTCTTTCAAGGACATCAGTCATATTGGATTATGGGCCCATCACTTCAGTATGACCTCATCTTAACTAATTACATCTACAGCGACCCTGTTTCCAAATAAGGTCGCCTTCTGAGACACTAGGGGTTAGAATTTCAACATATCTTCTTTGCAGGACATAATTCAATCCATAACAAATACCAATAGCTAATTGGGCATTTACCAGGTGCCAAGATAAGCTAAGCATTCTTCTTGTATTATTTTACTCATTCCTCACAGCCCTATAAGCTAGCGAGGAGTGATATTTAGGAGTCAAGATATTTACCAACTGGTGTGGCTCGGGCAATAACCAATCAGAAAGGGGCATAATCAATCAGACATGCTGAAAACAACCAGTAGGGCTCTGTGGTGATTTTACTATGATGCTACGTCTTCTTTTTATTTCCTTTATTTGAGAACAGGAAAATGAGCTTCAGGAAAGGCAAGGGAATTTGACCAAGAATGCACAGCTAATGAGCAGAGGAGACGAGATGAGCCCAGACCTTGCTGACCGTAGTCTCTACTCTTTACTGCTGTTTTTTGGCCAGCTTTAATTAGTGGCCACATACCACGCTCATAAAAAGACTTAGAGCTCTTGCAAATCAACACTCTTCTCTCCCGGGGTCAGATTTAGGGCTTCCTGACAGCGATGACTTTTAGCTTAATGTTTTCTCCACCAATCCAGGCTACTACCCCAGAAATTGCTTCCATGTCTCCCCTTGGAGAGAAGGCTTGTCTGATGGCTCCTTGTTTAAAAGTGCCCAGCCTCCACTGTGTCCCAAAGAATCAAGAGCAATTCTAAACCAGTGAACCTTGATCCTAGAGGAGTCAGGGGACATTTTTTAAATTTGCCCTTTCCCAGGACAATTCTCCACCAAGCCAGCAGTTATAGAAAACCAGGGCCTGCACGGGCTCCCTCCGGCTTCATTCACTCCTCTGAGCTCCCTCTGGCGTGTCCCTACCCGGCTCAGTCACAAGCCTTTGTTAACCACATGACAGAGCTCTCTGCTTCTCTCTGATGTCTCCACTTCCCTTTGGCTTAGGTTGCTTTTCTAGGGGCGGGCAGAGAGAGACAGTGGGACGAATGCCACGAGAGACTTCATTTTCCTCACTCCCTCTGAAGCTGGCTGAAGGGGAAAGGGGAATGATGTGTTTTTAAGGCCTACTTAACAAACGTGCCCTTAGTTTTCTTAAGCTCATGTCACTTAATAATTATTTCAAAGCTGCTTTTCTTTCGTGTTTCCCTGAAAGCTCCCCTTTCTGGCTTCCTTCTCTACCTCCACCTCCTATTCCTCTGTATCGCAAAGAATGCTGGCCGTTCTGCAGGCAGTCTTTCTCTGTGGCAGTTTTCAGTGATGCTGGTGGGCAAATTTCTGCAACTTCCTATGAGGAAGGCCTGGTCTAATCCTGAGGCACATCCAGGAGTGCCTCATCTGATATTTTTATGTTTGTCTCCTTTAGAGGGGTCCCACCTGCTCTGAGACCTATGTGTGAGGGTTGGCAGGAGGTGGTGGCTGCACCTCTAGGCTAGATGCAAAATCTCTGTCACCAGAGGCAACTCTGGATGCTCAAGGGGACCAGCAGAGCCTCCTCCCCTCCCCTCACTATCTTCCTATCCCTCAGATGAGTCATCCAACTAGAGCTGGTAAGACTCCAGGACTAGAACCAAAACAGGTGGGTCAAAGTGATGAAGTGGCGGTGGGAGAAGGGGGAAAGGGAGGGAGAAGCAGAGAGAGAAGGAAAAGCAGAGAAGATTGAGAAGAAACGGCAGAGTGCCAGGCTGGCGAGACGAACACGTAAGAGTTCTACAGGCAGAGGGAGAAAATGTAAACCTGAGGGACAGACAATATACCCAGGATTCAATGATGCACTAACTGTTGTGAGCCAGACAGATAGCTAATGACCCTACAAATGAGAGCGCTAGAGAGCTGCAGTAATTCGATAGATTGATACTCAAGAAATCCGTGCGGTGCCATTGATTCATTTCGTCCACTCCAGCTTCCTTATCAATCTAATTATCATGGCGGCACCAGAGGTAATCTGTAAGAGGAGGCGGGTGGAGAGCAGGACTGTCCTCCAGGCCCAGCTGGTGCCATGTTACCGAGGTGCCTGCTCCTCTCCTGGGAGGCCTGCTGGGGGATGTGGGCCATCCCACTCGGCTGAAGCTCTTGCCTGCAGCTAATGTTGTTCTGAAGTGGCTTTTCTTTCCCTTGCCCTCCTCCACATGCCCTCTCCTGGCTTGATTTCTTCACACCAAAGAGCTTTTGGTTATAGCAAAATATTCTGTGAGCCATCCCCTTTTTCCAGCCTCAGAGGAGAAGGGAGAAGCGAACTGGTCTCAGGAAGGTGGGGTGTAGGGTGGGAAGAAGGTCAGGGGGGTGACAAAGAGGAAGAGAAAAAGCCAGAAGTCACTCAGATTGAAATTATGCCTTTGTGTTTTTTCTTTTCCTTTTCTCCTAGAGTCAAAGGAGGGATGGAAGAAACGAACAGGGGCAGAGGGGCCTCGGGGGAAAAAAAAAAAAAAGGGAGAGAAAAAAATGAGCATGCAGGTTGTTGGGCAGGTAAGGAGAGGTGGTCTCCTGGGGTGGGTGGCCACGGCTCTGTTTGGATTTTCTAGCTTCGGCCAACTGTAGTCCTCACTCTGTCCCTAGGGGTGATTTATAAACCAGAACTATATCTGTGAAAAAATGACACTCTTTTTTTTTTAGTTAGAATTAGTTTAAAAATAGTTTCCTCCCTGCCGTTGGGATGCTCTGTCACTTGGAGAAAGAGGATAATTACGAGAGACGAGGCTGTAATGTGATTACAGCCGTCCCCGTTGTGTTAGGAGAGGCAGCGGCAGGGCTGCTGGGAGGACTCGGGCCGCTCAGCCCCATCAGCACTGGGCTTTTATTGGGCCTGTCAGATTTCTGAAAAGAACCTGAGGGCAGAAAACTCCCCGCAGACAGGGCTTTGGGCTGGTCCAGAGCTGTCAGGAAGGACAGAGCGCTGCGGGAGCTTGTAGAGGCCAGGCCAGGGCGCCCATCACCTCTCACCAGGCCTGGCCGCCCAACGCTCCTCAACCGCATTCCCTTCACTGTGCCCCCATGCGGGGATCTGCAGGAAGGGTATTTGGTTCAGAACCTGATGGAACCACAGTCATTTTTCAGCACAAGTGGTCAGCCCAGTACGTGTGTGGCTTTGTGTCAGTGCGGATTAGAGAAACCACAGCGGCTGGGATGTGGAATCTGGCTCCTGGCCTTGTCCTCTGCCTCTGTCTTGTGCTGTCTGCCAGAATTCTAACTGACTTGACCTCTCAGAGCAACATCTTCTTCATCTGGAAAATGGGGTCCTGAATATCAGTCAAGGGAATAATACCCAGAGAGTAATAAAATCTCACGATTGGAAGTGAGGGTGAGGTCACTCGGGTTTAAATTCCCTCTTTACAATATAATTGACAAGGCTGGGCACATTTTACTGCTGGGGAAGGCGGCTATTTCCTTCTGGGCAGCTAAGGATGATAGAAAGTATGCCTTGCAGGTTTCCCCATAGTTTTTGGTAAATAGGAATCCCATTTAGGAGAGAATTTACCCAATTTTTATAGACCCCAGAGAATTCTTAACATCTCTAGAGCATTTGACAATATATATATACGTATATATATATACGTATATATAGAGACATAATTTTTATATTATATGTATTTTTATATTATATAATATATATATCTTAAAATATAGCCCCATTTAATCTTCACAATAGTCCATGGGATTAATACCATTTTATAGATGATGCTTAAAGTATGGGACTTCTTTGCCCAATTATACATAGCAACTTAGAGCCAAGCTAAATCCTGAGTCGTAGTTCCAGACTCTCAGTTCAGTCGTAGGTGCCATCAGCCACCTCTATCCTTTGGAAATAGGTGGGATTTGAATAATGAATTTCTAATTAATCTCCACTATTTTGGTCAAGAATTCTTCCAATAGTCTGACCTTTTACTATCATGAATATCTGTTTTTCATTTACGTTTCCTGAGCTAGGAGCATATCATGTCACCGTTTGCTATTCAATCATTCTTCTCGAAGAGTCATCATATTACTTTTCATCTTTCTCTTCTTTACGTTTAATAAAACTGCAAAGAAAATTCCCTTATAAGAAAGATTGCCAGTCAGACTGCAGCCCAAATCGATGGTTTCTATTTCCTGCCCGAGATACCCATTAGAACAGATTGAGAAATTGGTTCAGAATATAAAAAGTGGACTCTGCCCTCGTGGGGCTTATAATCTAGTTGAGAAGGCTAGACTAATAGACATGAAATTGCTGGACAAGTCAATGCAGTCCATCTTTATTATTAAACTGAAGATCACTCATTTTAAGTTTAATAGGCTCTCCTAATAGTGAACAGAGACAAGCATGGGAGAAACGACCGGAGAAGGCTTCCTAAAGAGGTGGTGTCGCAGTCCAGACGGAGGAGTGGAGTAGGAAAGGTGGATACAAGTTGTGGGGAGCACTTGGGGAGAAGGGGCAAAGGGCACAGCATGAGCAGAGTTAATTGGAGCCGCAAGGCCAAATGCAAGGAAGTTCTGCCTCTGAAGGGACCATCTTCAGTCTTCGCAAAGACTTAAAATCAATTAAAACTAGATTATGAAAATAATACATATGTGCCTTGTTTGTACCCGTGAGATAAGGGAGCTGGTCATATATCAGCAGTGCTTCCAGGGCTGGATGTCCACAGACCAGTGGGTCCAGGAGGCCATCTTGGGGCCATGCCAATTCATAAACATGGGCTCAGAACATCTAGTTAATTATAACTGTAAATGTAGGAATTGTTTGCTTGATTTCTAGGGCATTGAAACCCTTTAGAAACAAACAAATCTTAGAAATAGTCACCTTTAAAAATTAGACTCACCCACATCCAGAATACCAGTTAATTCATCTGCTCTAAAAATACCTAACGACAGATTCAAATATCAAATTCATACTGTTCCCAATTATTTGACATAACTGTATCAGAGTTTATCCTTCTAGCAGGAACCGAATAATTGCTTTCATATTGGATATCCATTAATTTCTTAAGATGACGTGTATGTTGGAGGTGACAACTTGGGAAAGTTCAGCTCTAAAGGTCTAAAGGAGTTATTTACTTCATTGTGTAAATTATGTCTTTTAGAGCATGAAATAGCACCACCCTGACCCAAAGACTACACACAGGTGAATTATATTTTCTAGTGCAAGAAATAAGTTATTTTTAACTGAAATTTGAAGAAGCTCTGAGAGTACAGTATATGGAGCACATCTTGCTGAGTTAAACCCAGTTACACACTGACTGCGTGCACGGAACTGGGCCAGGTCCCAGTCAAGATGTCAGGGGTGAGCTAGAGGAATCTCAGGAAACCCCCTGTGTAACTGGAAGGAATGTATTCACATAACCAGAAGAAATGGAGACCATGACGAGCACCGTATCAGAGGTATGGAGAAATTCTTCTGGGAGCCCAGCAGAAGGAAGCATTTCAACTGCAAGACTCACTAGAGAAAGCTCAATGGAAAAGGTGGCCTTTGAGCTGGGTCTTGAAGAATTAGAAAGATTTTGAAAGGAGGAGACAGGGGAAAGGCAGTGGAAGTGAGTGAGGAGTAGAGACAGGAAAATTGTGCTTGAGGAAGGGCAGGGTTTCTGCAGTGTTTGCATGTGTTCAGGAATGGAGGGTACTAAGAAGATGTCAGAGAGTCTTGATTGGCATCTTGGGAAATTTCCTCTGTATTCTGTGGGCCTGTTGAGCCATCATTGTTTTTCAAGCAGGGCATGACATGATTGAGAAATCCTTTAACGCCTTCAGTTTGGCCCCAAAGATGAATTCTAATCTGAAAAACTCCAAAGGTGCTCTTGCTTGTTGTTTATCTTATTTTTCAGTTATGTAGTCGGTAAGGCCTGGATTAGCCTTCCTCATTACTTTAGAGAGTGGTTTTCAGGGTACATAATTTCTTAAATTCCCTGCCTTTCACTCTCTGTCTTGACTGAATGCATTTTGCTCTCCATTAAGTTATACTGCACCATCTTTGTTCATTATTGTTAAAAGGGGGTTCTGATAGAATTCAAATGTTGTTTTATTAACTGCTAAATCCAAGATATGTATTGTAAAATATTGGACTTTTAAATGTTTTCAATCTGAATAAAGACAAGATTTGACCATTTAGCTACAAACAGCTGCCTTTCTGACAAATTAAGGATGCACACAACACTGAATACACTCTGAGCGTAGCCAGGATCCTGAGGGTTCAGTAAGCAAAGCACGTTTTGAGGGTTCCCAGAGTCCACGTGGGTTCATAGAGGGTACACAGAAGCCACACGAGGATGCAGGCTGTCTCCGGTGGGGTGGGGCTTCCACCTGAAATGACTTGGGCACGGTGTCCTCTTCTCTTTGACCTAAGCTTTCCTTCCTCCCCCAGCCCTCACGTGCACGGCCCCGACTCCCTGTCCCTGCACACGTGGTGTGGAGCTCTTCCGTTTGCCCCTCCAGACTCCCTTCTCTTCCTTTGGGACTCAAGGATGGTAACAACTCAGCGTCTACTAACCCCAGATGGTCTCGGTCCAGTGTCCACCCTGACTGACCCCCGGCTGTCCAGTGCTCATCCCTGCAGGTGCCCATAGGGACCTGGCTTCCTGGGAAGGTCTGTTTACCCCAGGTGTTTCCTCCTGTCCCCAACTCTGCTTAAACCTCACCTGTCCTCTGTGCCTCATTCCCTTGGTAGTCAAATGCCAAAGTAATACAAGACACAGTGTTGGCAATAAATTAACGCCTTCTGAAAACCTATTTGGAACAGGTAGGCCTTAAACCATAAATAACAGTGACATTTTCATTTTAACAACAGCCTTCAACTAACCTAACAGGACATGGTTCTGTGTGGTTTTGTGCTGTAGCAGAGACTAAGATTCATTGCCTGTAAAAGTTTTCAACATTTTTTCTCACATTGATCTTTCTGCCTTTGCCATGTTGAAAAGCACAAAGATGAGTCAGAGTAACAGAACACCTGGCATTTGCAGTGCTCATTATAGTTCCCAAGATGCTTTCATAAACATAATCTTGGAGGATCCTTCTACAAATTTTGTAAAGCATGTAAGGTGGGTATATTGCCCCACTTTACAGATGCGTAAACTAAGGCTTATTCCTACGAATAACGTGCCATACAGCTCCTGTTAAAGAAATCAAGTTTTGCGAGGGTGATCTGTGCCACCTCTGAGAAATTTACAGTGTAAAAAGGGATTTGGCTCACATCTTCTTGGGTTTGTTTTCCTCACACGGAAACTGGAAAAAGACAGGGTCCAGTGTCCTCCCTGGCACAGGTTTATTTATTTCTTAGCAAGGATTTGTCCTTTAAATTAAAAAAAAGTTTCAGCCTTCCACTTTCTCCACTCTTTGGCGGTTTACCGGTGCGTTAATGAGCAGCTGGCTGGGGTAGGGGTGGGGGTGCTCACCAACACGACTTTCAGGTGTAGGGTGGAGGTGGGGTGGGGTCTGGCAGCCGAGGGTAAGCGGAGGTTGAGCGGAGAATTCCACGTTGGTCAGTGCAGAGGGAACCTTCCTTTGCTTCTCTCTTCGGATTTACTCAACAACTCTCCTACTCAAGAGTTGGAGGACTATACCCCAAGAGGCTCTCAGATTTTCCTAGAAACAACTCAAAACTGGACCCTTTCTATGGTGTCTGTAATGGGAAAACCTATCCGTTTGATCCTAGTTTGCGTTACCAAACAGGATTCCTGCAGGGAAATCATTATAAGAGATCCCCCTGCTGAGTAAGACACCAGCCTGATTCATGAACGGGAAGACCAAAGCAGGTGAACTATTCCCCAAGCCAGCTGTGCGAATTTTCCATGCCATATCCATCAGGGGCTGTGTTTAAAGATAATTACGAGGTAGGCAGTGGAATATTAGAGCTTCATTAGTCTAGCCCCACAAATGTGTCTAGAATGATCCAAACTTTTGACCTGCAAGATGAGTCCACAGTATTAAATCAACAATGAATATGTATTGCCTTTCTCCAAAATAACAAGATCTCCGGGCTTTTCCTAGAAGACTGAAGATGTAGGACTGGTGGCTGGGTTTGTTCAAATCAGCTGCATTTGATAAGGAATCCTCACCATCTTCAGCTAAGCTGGTCGCTTGTAGCTATACAACTCAGGGTTTGTGCATTTTACCCCATTGCAACACATGGGAGGATTGCGCTGTGAAGGAAAGGAAGGGCTTTCTCTGACTGACACATACATATTCCAAGCACGTGACAGGCACTCTTCTAAGGGCTTTACATATTCATTCATTTAATCTTCACGGTAACTGTACAAGCTACTATGTTGTGCCCATTTTACAGATGAGGAAATTGAGTAACAGATGTTAAGTGACTTGCTTAAAATCACAAAGCCTTTAAGCGAGGGCACCAAGATTCAAACGTCTTTGAATGTCAAGGGGTGTATCCAGCGGATTGAGAAGCCTTCAGATGAGAAGGAATTTTAACAATTAGCTGCCTCTCTGAGCTCAAGCTGAACTTGTATTACACTTATCATAATAGTTATCTGCAGAGTTGTTCCCACCCCCCACAACGGAGGGCCCCTAGGTTGCAGTCTATAATCTAGTTTTCTTTTGTCCCAACATACAGCACAGATCCTGAAGTCTAGTAGGTTCTCTCTCTCTAAATACGTGCATACACGTACATGTGCTGTGGTTCCAGCCATCCTGATCTACTCAGGTGTCTGCATGTCCCCACAAATTGGTTTTTCCTGCTTCCAAAGTTTCCGAGATTTTCCTCTCTGCAGTGTTATCTAGGAGAACTGTTGCTGGGAGGATGTGAGGTGCCCCTGAGGGGCCTGGGGACACACTGTCCTGCTAGCCATCAGCCCGGTTTATTGTTCGGGTAATAAATGTCCTGCAGTCCCCTTCCCAGTCTCGCTTGCTGATGGCTTCAGGATTGTATGTCTTCCCCCCTCACTTTTGATCACTGCTGCCTGTCACATTGTTTCTTCTTATCGACCTTGGGACCTATCAGACTGTCCATACCTCCTAACTGTCTTTACCTGCTGCACGTCCATCTTCACTGAAAAGCTGGTGTCTGATTCCTCAGGCCCTGTCAGTCTCCCATGGATTTACTTGCTTCTTCTCCAAAATGAAGGAGTGATTTGTGGCCTTCCTTGCCCTTGGATTTGATAGAGGTTGTTGGCTGTGAGCTGGGTCATAGATGGTCCCCTGCAGAGGGCCACCTCAGGGAGACTTTAGAGAGGGGTCATGCCCTGCCTTGAAGACACAGCATCTCTCTGGGTATCCTGCCGCTTCCACTTACTGGCTTTATGAGCTTGAGCAAGTCATATGATTGCTCTGAGTCTCAGTTTCCTTATCTGTGAAGTGGGAAATATTTATAGTGAGAATCAAGTCTATGTGAAAATACTGTATAAACTATGAAGTGGCACATAATTGATGGAAAGGTATGAGTATTGTAACATATGAGAAACAAAGAAGCATGTGGTCTCCGTTTCTGCACAGGTCAGAGGTTCATTATGAGGCATCCAGCAGTGGAATTCTTTCCCCCTCAACCTTCCCTCAGCCCCAGCATTTAGAGGGGACACAAGCAGGATGGTGAGTCGTCACTGGGTGCTAAATTAGTAATTGCTCAATTAAGCAGAACTGAGGATGCTCAGGAGGTGATGAGTGACAAATCCCATGGAGGCATCTGTGCTGCACCTTCTTGACCCACAAGTATAGACAGGGCCCATCATTTCACGCAGGTGATGGTCAACCCTCAGGGAAGGGTCTGCTTTCCAGAGTGGGGTTGATTAGAATGTGAAAAGAGAACTTGATCACCTAGGGATCACAAGGATTCCTAAATTATTCCTTGGTTGTTCCTGGGCTGAATTTGATCTCTGAAACGGGACTTCGAGAAACCAGAGGGGTCAAAGCAATTCACCTGGCTGTAGCAGCTGACACGAGGCCTAGGAGGCCAGCTGTAGGGTCCAAGGCCAGGGCGGAGCTGTCCTGAGCTAGACCGGAGCATGACACTGTGCAAGACTGAGGTGGATAACGTGGCACACCCTGGGTGCAGCCAGGGTCAACTGAAAGTCACAGAGCTTGATTAAAGCCACAGGGGTCAGAACCAAAAGGAGAGGAGACACATCAATGGAACCCGGAGACAAATCCCACTCTCCCAGGTGTAAAGAGGATGTATGCTAGCCAAACACTATAAGCCTTGGGAATTAGAATACTCATACCAATGGCCTGAAGCTAAACCAATAAGTCTATATTTTTTAGTGTTTTTTTCTGATTAGAAAAAAATGCGTATTCATTATAAACTAACCAGAATATACAGAAAGGTTGTATTTTTAATAACCCAACTCAGCAAAAGTCACTAGCGATTTTGGTGTATTCTTTACCAATTTTATGTTTATTTACATAATTGAGATTGCACACCATTTGGAATAGACACCTTAAACCAACAAATTCCTTGGGTTTGCTATCTTTGGGGAAGCACTGCCCAGTGACACTGCCTGCACTCAGGCAGGCCTGAAAGGCAGGTCTAAGCTGGTCCCCATCAGCTGCTAGGCTGCAGGGTCATGCAGGTAAGGCAGATGCCAGGCCGGGCCAGGCAGTGAGGGAGAGCTGGGTGGATCCCAACCAGCGGGCAGCTTCTGTATTTTTCTCTCCGCCCCCGGCACCAAGCACACTTCTCTGTCAGCTGGGAGCCTGGGCAAATGTTGACAAGGTGACTAGCTTCCTCTGCACAGTTCTCCTCATTAACATGTGTGCAGAATTGTGTCTGATGCATAGCTGTTGTGGGGGACATTCTGTTTCAGTCCCAATCAGAATAATGAACCAGGTCTATTAGACAGCACCCTGCGGGAGAGAAGGGTTTGCTCCCCTCTCGGCTCTGTGATTTCTTACCAATCTGAACAGCAGGTCCTCAGGCAGGGGGACCTGAGGCTCTGGAGAAGAGCAGTTTCAGCAGGGGTGGGAGCAACCGGGGCAGGAGACAGAGCAGACCTGGTGGGTAGGGGAGGGAGGTTCCTGGCTTCCCACGCGCCACCCTGCACTGGCTAGGTTCCATAGGGGGAGTTAGGAAGGGCCAGTGGCCAGGTTTGAGTGGAAGACAGAAGCTGCTAAGATGCAGTGTGTGCTCTGAAAGAACTTCAGGTACTTGGAGACCGAGCAAGGAATATCGATTCAAAGGCCCTGGAGGGTGACTCAAACCTCAGCGCTCTAGGAGTGTGGCGTCTACCAGCCTCCCTGTAGGTCCAGGAGGACAGATGCTCACCCCCTAGAGAGACTCTGAGAGTAATTCTTATCCCAAGCACTACAAGCATCTTGGGGCTCAGGTTTGTGGATGTTATTGTGGGCTTATCAAGCCATTTTCTAAGATCTTGAATGGAGAATACTTGAAGTGGGAGATAAGATGGTGCATGGGTGTGCGGCTTGGGAATCACATAAGCCTGGAGCAGGCCTGCTGTGTCCTAGCTGTGTGACTGTGGGCAAGTGGCATATTTTCTCTAAGCCTCAGTTTCCTCATCTGTAAAATGGAAGTCATAATAGGTTGTTGTAAGCATTTAATAGATGATATGTATTAAGCATTTAACACAGGGCCTAGCACAAAATGAGTGTTCTAAACAATGTGATCGCCCAACTGGTAGTGTTTCCCAAGGTGCCATGTGGGACTCGGGCTGAATGAGTTCTGAATGAGCTCTTACTGTCTGAGTCATTTTGATTCAAGTTTCCTGGGTAATTCACCGTCATGGAACAGAATTCATTTACATAAAAGTCTGTGATGTCAGTCCTGAAGCAGTGTCCCGATTAGCTATAAAAATGGCCTTCAGTGACAAGGACCGAGCAGGGTGAAAGGGCAGCTGGCAGCAATGGGACGTGTCTGCTTCCTTTCTCCCTGCACAGTGCCCCCTGCCACTGCACTTGAATTTGCAGACTAGCCTGTTTTCAGCATCCCCACTGGCTAGGGCCTGGGAACATAGAGCCCCTGGCTCTTCTTCCAGGGGTAAGACTCCCGGGGCAGTGTTGGGGTTAAGCAGCAGTTACAATGCAGGGAGCTGCAGCTTCCATGGCTTCTGTGGCCTTACATCACTGGGGTGAGTCAGGACCACTGCCTGGGTGGGCCTCAGCCTCTGCTTCCTGCAAGGCCGGGGTTATGCAAACAATGGCTTACCCCCTGCTGTTGTGGTGTCTTAAATCAACCCGGAGCTGGACTTTGCCCCAGAGAGAGCTGCCTCCGGAGCCTGCTGAGATCACTGAAGCTCAGCCTCCAGCAAGAGCAGCAGTCGCATTTTCTAATTTAATTACCTGGAGGGAAGACATCTTTGGAGCTGTGGATCCCCTGTCTCTTCTGGAGAGGAAACTTTTCTAGCCTCGCGGGGATGAAGGAAGCGGCAGACCTCTGTGGATAAAATTGGTAACACGAGGTCTAATCTGCCTTTGAGGAGGCATCACCTGTTGCTCCTCCGGTACTCAGATGCTGTTTGCACCCTGCCTTCATCTCCCAGGGCCCAGGAGCCCTCAGGAGGTCACAGAGTGGTCCTCGCTGCTTTCTACTCAGGCCTCTGAACTTACATGACTCACAGTGATGGGTTAACAGGTAGTGCAGAGGCCCCTCTCTCCCACGTTAGTACAACATCAGCAGAGGCTGCTGAGTTTCCGGGCAGAACTTACAAGTTACTGCACTGACCTGAATCTCCCTAGTCAGATACAAATCACACAGCTTTTGTTGTTTATGCCAGAACATTCTGACTCAAGGAAGTACTGTCTTGTCATGGACAATTTAGAAAAGCGGTGTTCAAATACTTTTTACTCTATTGACAGCAAAAATATTTTTTACTTTGTAAACCAATACGTAATACATAAATCATATGTATATATATAACTGAAACCAAAATTTCACGAAACAGTCCTCACTGTTTCGAACGTATTGTAATCCGCTCTATTATATTTTATTCTACTCTCCTTCATTAAGAAAACATACAGGTTGTAACCCACTAAACTGGTTTCATGCTCCACTAATACGTCACAACTCACAATTTGAAAACCTACAGAGCAGCACTCCCCAATAGAAGCATAATGCAATCACCGATGTCAGCCACACATGTAATTTACCAATTTTCTAGTAGCCACCCTAAAAAGGTAAAAATAAACAGGTGGAATTAATCCTAATGATATATTTTATATAGCTAAAATATCATTTCAACACTTAATCAACATTAAAAATTACTAATGAGTGATTTTACTTTTTTTCACACTGTCTTTGAAATCCAGTATGTGTTTTGTGCTCACAGCACACCTCAGTTTGGACTAGCCACATTTCAAGTGCTCGGTAGTCACACGGGCTGGTGACTCCTCTTTAGGCCGGGGCGGCTTTAGAGGATTCTTCAGGGAAGGAGAACCAAGTGTTTCTCATGATGTTTACAGGTGTGTGAGGAATTGGCAACACGTTTTTTTTGAAGCTACATTCCCCAGGGACCTCTGCTCCAGCCCCAAGAAATACATTATAACAGATTGGACTTGGGGTTGGGATCTGGATTTATTATTAGAAATCCTATGTTTTTTGTAGCTTTGGGGAAGAGCCAAGGGGAAGGTTAAGAGGAACATCATTCTACCTCCTTAAGTAAACCTTAAGATGTACAAGTTAGCTGAATTCAACAGTTATTGAGCAGCTACTGCGTATCAACAGTAAATCAGTCTCAGCATCTGAGGGGTTTTGGGGGGGCTCTTTTCCTCAGAGCCAGAAGCTAATTTGGTTAGGGATTGTCGCTGCTTTGGCCCTACTGGGCTTTCTTTTACCTCTTTCTATACCAGGGGCTTGCTTGTCCCTGCATGCCCACTGCTGACCAGTATCTCCGCCAGGCTGCGACTCCAGGGGGGGCCTGGCTGGGAGAACTGCTGTCAACTAGGAGGGCGTGTTTCAAATCTGGCCAAGTTTGTTACTGTTTATGATGACAGCGCTTGCAGCTAACATTTACACCAGGCTTGAAAACTAAAGCATGTTTACAAATACATGATTGATTTAATTTTCACAGCAACCCTGGAAGTTGAAATTTTTATCATCAACTCCATTTTATATACGAGGAAACTAAGGCTCAGGGAGGTTAAGTAAATTGTTCAAGATCAAACATTTATTTGAATCAACTTCTATTTTTTCAGCACCTACCAGGCACAATATTATATGTTGAGCATATAACAAGGATTAAAGTTCTGGCTATTAGTTGAATTTGGGCTCAAATGAAAATCTCTTTAGTCCAAATTTCAAGACTTTTATGCCATACTACACTGTTCTCATTTGATGTAAGTGGAAATGCTTACCACCTACTATTAGTTTATTCTTGGCTTGACTGGACTCATCTGTCTATCATCTATCATCAATTCCTTAAACAAGTAATTGGATATTCAGGGATAGGGTTCATTCTATTCTCTACGTTTACCAACTCCCTTTAAACTTATTTAGGACCTGAAAGTTTAGATAACTCTCACATGGGTTTTGAGTCACCTGTTTATACTAATATTGGTCTAAATAAAGCAGAAAGCTGAATCTAGAATTCAAGATTCTCATCCTTCCTTCAGAAAATCCTCAAAAGCATATTTTCATGGTGCTCTAGAACATTCTATGACATGAGTTCTTAGTAGAAGCTAAGCAAAGAAAGAAAAACAAAGTGTCTGTAGGGAGTTTCTTGTGTCAAATTTAGAAATCACCTAATTAAACAGAGTTAAATAGATTTCTTTACAGAAGAAATTTTCGGACAGGCTAATGTGATTTGTGAACCATCAAGATAGATATAGATGTAGATGTAAATACAGATTTAGAGTAGAATATGTAGATGAAGATACAGATTATAAAGATAGAATGATTGATAGAGAGATAAAGAGATAGATATAGAAATGGGAGGCAGCATCATGTAACGGTTAAAAGAATGGGTTCTAGATTTGGACTACCAGATTGAACCTTGACTCCAATAGTTGCTAGTTGTGTGATCTCTCTGCCTCAGTTTCCTCATCTGTAAAATGGACACTACAATAAGGTTGTTGTGAGGATTATCTTAATTAATACATGCAAAGCACTTAGAACCTGTGACATGACAAATGCTCAATAAATATTAGATGAAAATGTTAGCTATATTTAGCATGCAGCATTTCCCAAATGCAGGATCAAAGGCCCTTCTTTTTTTTTGAGGTCATAATAGTTTATAACATTGTGAAATTTTAGTTGTACATTATTACTTGTCAGTCACCATACAGATGTGTCCCTTCACCCCTTGTGCCCACCCTCCAACCCCTTTACCCCTGGTAACCACCAAACTATTCTTTCTGTCTGTGTGTTAGTTTATCTTCCACATGTGTGTGAAATCATGTGGTGTTTGTCTTTCTCTGTCTGGCTTATTTTGCTTAACATAATACCCTCCAGGTCCATCTATGTTGTTGCAAATGGGATGATTTTGTCTTTTTTATGGCTGAGTAGTATTCCATTGTATATATATACCACATCTTCTTTATCTAATCATCAGTCAACGGGACTAGATTGCTTCCACTTCTTGGCTATAGTGAATAATGCTGCAATGAACGTAGGGGTGCATAAGCCTCTTTGGATTGTTGATTTCAGGATCTTTGGATAAATACCCAGTAGTGGGATAGCTGGATCATAAGGTATTTCTATTTTTAACTTTTTGAGGAATCTCCATACCGTTTTCCATAGAGGCTGCACCAGTTTGCATTCCCACCAGCAGTGAATTAGGGTTCCCGTTTCTCCACAACCTCTCCAACATTTGTTATTTTCTGTCTTAGTGATTATAACAATTCTAACGGGTGTAAGGTGATATCTTACTGTAGTTTTGATTTGCATTTCCCTGATGATTAGTGATGTTGAACATCTTTTCATGTTCCTATTGGCCATCTGTATATCTTCCTTGGAAAAATGTCTGTTCATATCCTCTGTGCATTTTTTGATCAGGTTGTTTGTTTTTTTGTTGTTCAGTTGTGTGAGTTCTTTGTATATTACGGAGATTAACCCCTTGTTGGATATATGATTTGCAAATATTTTCTCCCAGCTGGTGGGTTGTCTTTTCATTTTGACCCTGGTTTCGTTTGTCAGAGGCCCTTCTTTTACAGCCTCTTATGGGATTAATATTACGTGGGATGCTCTTTGTAAAATGCTTCTCAAGGACTTAGAGCACAGGTTGAAACTGGTGAAGAAACTGGGTAGGATCTGAGCCATCTTCTGGAAGGTGGGAGGAGAATATTATATGGTGTCACTGGTTGCGGAAAGATGTCGCCACTGGAGGAATTTGGTGGTCATCACTGTAGTTTCATCTCCAAGAAGGCAAAGGTTGGTAGCCTGAGAACCTGGGGCCCAGGGACAGCAAATAAGTGGCATGCGTGTCATTGCTTCTGCCTTCTTCCCTCAATGCAGACATTGCTAATTGATCATGGCACTCTCTCCTGTGAACCTTCTCAACACAGCACCTCGTGCAACTCTACAAGAAGGATGGAGTCTGCGTGTGAGACAAAATCTACTTTATAGCCCTAGGTTGGTCATCATTTGGTGGTGAAGAAAGTAGTAGTACTTCACCAAGCTAGTTGCTGAAACCCCAATGTGTGGGTTGACAACTAATTCTACTGTCCTCAAATTTTCTGCTGGCTTTGTTTAGAGTTGGCTCTGTTTAGAGCCTGAGGAAGTTAAATAACAACAACAGTTGTGGTAGCCATAGTAATAGTAAAAGTAAGAAAGAAATCGGTGGAGAGGTTGCTGAATGGCAACTTGGACAACCTTTTGGAATTAACTTCCGAAGAAGGAATTAAGTCAGGGTTCCTGAAGCAAGAATTAGACAAAAGTCTTAGTGAGAACATTTGTTACCTCATATCTCAGGCTTGAAGGATCATTCTAATAGTTGGGATTATGTTACATCCAAAAATAGTTTCCTGTACTCCCCCCTCCCATCTCCGTGTACTTCCAAAGGGGATAGACTCCAAATGATGGAATCGGCAGAAGTTAGAGCTCACTTTAGACGTTTCTATTTGACAGGTGAGGCAGTAATCTCAATTCTTCTTGGTAGGTCTGGGGTTAGAATGCAGGTCTCCTGACTCCCGGCCCTGTACTCTTTCCACTGTTCAATCTTCCTCCTCGATGCTGCCTCATGGTTTTCTTTTATCCCACAGAGTACCAAGATTTTCATTGGAATCCTTCAAGCTTCTTCTCTACTTCCCTTTCACTGCCTTTAGGTAAAAGTTTATATCTACTGTATAGAGAAGAGGGCCCAGAGAAACATCATTGCTTAAAGAGAAATTATTACTGCAATAATGGGTTCTTTCATATTTTGGAGTGAAAAAAGTCATTTTCTATGAGGAGGAGGAAAATTTTGTTTTAGTGCCACTCCAAGTATTTTGGAGTCTCTCTTGGGCCCAATTTGGGGACCCTTGATATGCACCTATATAGGCGACTGGAGGAGATTTGACCTCATCATCTGCTTTTTCTCATAAGAGTACCTATTCCAGGAACTGAATCGTTCACAGCCCCCCACAGAGCCCGAGGAGCAGCCTGAGTTTTGCATAATCATCTGCATGCATCGGACATCCTCAAAACTGCCATTTCATTTGGCGACTGCACCAAATGGACATTTAGGGAGGAATGAATCAATGGGAGAAAAATCAGAACCTGAAGGTTTTCCTTGGAAATTTTTCATATTAATTTGTTATTTAAACATTTTTTTAAGGTTTGTGTCTCAGCTATGTGGAGCCGAAAAAATGGACATTTTCTCATGTTTATTTAACAAGTATTATCAAATATCTACCACGTGTGGTGAGCACTGTGTTTGGCATTGAGGGTAACATAAAGTAGATGTAAGATCATACTCTGTTCTGTAGAAGATTAAATTCTAACTAAGGTGATACCATAGACAACATTCTCCCTTCTCTTCCCTTCCTTCCGTCGGGGGATGAACTAGCATCCACTCAGTGCTTTAGGTCCTAGGAGGGTCCAGAATAAAAATAATTTAATCCGCTTGGGCACCTTTCCTCCCAGGTGGCCAGGAGAGCTTCTGCTGACAGTGAAGTTTCTCTTGTACTGGGGACAGGCCTCAGGCAGAGCAGGGCAGAATCAATACTTCTTGGCACAATCATAGAGGGGAATGAAGACGATGGTGGTCTTCTAAAGGGCAGGGTCAAAAGCTGAGGAAAACCAAAGCTTGCCTCTGTGAAAGACGATTACTTCATAGGTAACCTAGTAAGAGCATCAGCTAGTCTTTAGCCCTCACTGGAGATCCACATCCCCTTGTTTGTGGATCATAACCTATCTCTCTGTCTACAGGCTACTGATGGAGTGAGAACACCAACACCTTCTGCCAAAGCTTGAGACATTGTTGCCCTAACTGGCAAGAAACAAGGAGGAATGTGGGTGAGCCCCCTCCTGCATGGAGGAGCTGACTCAGAGTCTTGACACAGAGCTGCATGTCCCGGGTGAAAGAGGCAATCACAGAGTGTTGCAGAAGCCAGTCTGGAAAGGGCTGCCTAAGCAGCAACTTCCACACTTGAGGTAGATCCTTCAGTAAAGGACTGAGTGTGTCCATTGTGTTCCTGAGTGCTTGGTCTGGTGAAAGCTCACGATCAAGGGCAGACCAGAGATAGAGGGGCCTGGCTGGGCCCACTTTCCAGGCATTGCAGGAGAAGGGGCTGGAACATCCATGGTTACAAGCTGAAGCCGAGAGCCCTGCTCCTAGGAGGGCACAGAAGATGACCCTAGGCTTGAGAAAGAGGAAGCCAAAACTTCCCCCGGGAGCAAAAGTCACTCCTGAGGATGGAAAATGGAGGCACCATGAAACTCCTGGGTCACATTTTCGTTTCGCTCCTTTCTTGAGCCCCCTCTTGATTTCTCTCTTTTTCTTATTCTCTGTTCTTTTCTCCTCTCCTTTCTTCCTTTCTTCCCTCCCTCCTTTCATTTTCTTTTCCTTCTCTCCTTGTTCATTCTTTCCTTCTTCCCCTTCTCTCAGTCCTTCCATTCTTTCAGGACTCGTTCCCCTTGCTGAGTATTTGTTGTTATTTTAGGGTCCATGGCATTATATTAGGGGCCTAGGGGCCTCAGCTCCTCATATAGCTACAACCTAACTGTAGCTGAGACTGCTAGGCTCCACCCAATATTCATTCTCCTCTTCTCTCTTGGTGGCAGACACGTAATATTATTTGGGGCCATATTATATCCAACTGAAAGACTATATTTTCCAGTCTTTCTTGCTAGGAATGGCCAGGTAATCAAGGTTGGGCCAGTGAGATGCGAACAGAGTATCGTGTGGGAAAGTTGTGTAGAGGAAGCTGACCAGGTGAGAAGTGCAGCCTTTTTCCCTTCCACCTTCCTCCTTCCTGTTGACTGGAGCATGGACATGATGGCTGGAGCTCCAGAAGCCATCTTGGACCATAAATTGAACTTGAAGATGGAAACTATTCACTACGAAGAGTAAAGAGAAGGTAGAAGGAGTGTGGGTTCATGATGACACTGTGCGTCTACTATACCAGCTCTGGACTTGATGTCTCTGGACTTCTTATTCAGGAGAGAGAAACAAATTTCTATGTTGTTTAAGCCATTGTTATTTGCAGTCTCTGTTACTACAGCTCAACTCAGTCCTAAATGATCCATTAACCTCATCAAAAACTGTTTCCCATGCCCCATTATTCCCTCCTGGGTCCTTGACCCTTCTGTCTTCACTATCAGGTAGGACACTGAGGCTTTGATGGTGGTCTGGGTATTGTCATGTTATATGGCTCATCATAAGCAATAGAGCATCCCTGACTCTGTTCTCCATCCAACAAACCCTTCACAGGCATAATGTGGGACTTTGGGGAGTTCGGAGCTGTAGCAGCTGAAGGTTTGTGTCCCTTGTACCCACAGCAGCATCCCCTACAGAATTGTCATATGGAGAAGCAAAGGCAATCTCTCTGAGGCTGTCAGCTGTCCAGGGCCCTGGACAAGGCAACAATTTATGAGGCGCCTGCAGACATCAAGTGTAAGAGAGGGCTTCATCAAGTGAATTTTGCTGGCTGTGTTGTATGTACATTCACAAGTAATTTACAGTTCCCTTGGAAACATGAATTAGTTTGGGTCTAAATTTAGAGTGTTCATTCTGAGCTATTGTAATGAGCTCAAAGAATATTCAGAGTGAAGGAGCAGAATGAAGAGATGTGGGACAATTCACCCATCAGTCTCAGCACCAACCCATCCATTGGGTCACAGAGACCATAGCAGCTCCCGCAGGAGGTCAGTACCCCTGCAGCCCTCATGGTCAAGAGGCAGCGGGGAGGTGACCACTTCCTTGCCTGCTCTAGGGACTCTGGTCCTAGTGCTTTGGGTTTTGGTTTACTCCCTTGCCTTCTCAGTTGTGTGAGGCCCCACGACATTTGCCATCTGTTTTCTGTTAAATTTTCTTGCAAAGTGTCTCAGTGTGTGGTCCCAGAGAACCAGCATGTGAAACTGTCAGGATGCAGGCAGATTGAATTTTCAAGATTCATCCACATGCTGGTTTCCCAGGAAGGTTCTGGCAGCCTGTGGGGTAAAGAACATCCATTTTCAGAGAGCAGGTGTGAGATGCAGCACTGGAAGAGGAGTGAAGACTCCAGATAAGCTCTCCCTTTTATGACGACAACATATGGGGTGTTGACTGTCTCTGGGAACACTGTTCCTTCCCTGAGCTGCTAATTTATCATCTCTTGCCTGAATTGGCATATGAGTCCTCCAACTGATCTTTCACTGCTTCCTGTGTGTCTCCCTCCCAGCCAACCTCCATACTGCCAGGGAGGTGATCTGGCTCGGACCACACTCCATTCCTCCCCACATTGTAGCTGCTCACTGACATCCCCTGCTGGACTGTCATATTGTGACCTCGGTGTCATTTGCCCAACAGTTGGCACATTGCCTATATTAATTCCAAAGAAGTTTATTGAGTTCCTGAGTGAATAACAGCACCATAGCTCTGCGTACAACCTTGAAATGTCTCTCTGTCTTCTATATTCCAAGCTCGTCACTTGGCATTGAAGGTGCTCCATGATACGACTCTATTTAGGTCTCCAACTTCATCTCTTACCACTCCTGGCCTCTTGATTTGTCCTCAGGAACCTGGTATTTGTGCTTAGGAACATGTTTCTACCGACTCTGGTTTTGACCATGTTCTGGCACGCAGCGTGGAGTTTCTGAATTCTCTGCATTTGGTCTCGCTGTCCCTCTGCCTAAAATGCTCTTGACAATTCTTCCTTTTTCCTTACTTCCTTACCTCTCTCCTCCACCAATGCACCTTACCTAGCCAACTCTTCCTTAATTTTAACACTCTGATTATCACCTCTTCCAGGAAGCTTTCTATGAGCTTCCTCAATTTGGAGTAATAAGTGTGTCTTTTTTCTCTTCCCACAGCTTTCTGTCATTGAGCTTTCTATATTGCCTTGTGAATGTACTTTTATATTTCTGTTTTCTCTGCTAGACTATGAGCTCCTTAAGGGCAAGGACTGAGCTTTTAATTCTGTTCACCCATACATATTTATTGCATATCTAGTGTGTTTTAGGCGCTAGGGACACTGCAATGAACAAAATATCTCTCAAGGAACTTATACTCTACTGGTGGAAGAGAGAAAAGAGATACAGAAATATAATAAATCAAGTAATGATAAATGCCATAAAGAAAGTTCACATAGAGTACACAGGGACAGTAAAGCAGTGCTAGGAGCTCTAAGAACACCTCCGATGAGAAAATACTTAAGGAGTGACTTGAAGGAAGTGAGGGAACAAACCATGTAGATACCTGGAGGAGAAACTTTCTAGTCAGGGAGACCAGCAAGTGCAAAGCCCCTGAAGCGGGATTATATTCGAGTTATTCCAAGGATAGTAAGAAGGCAAGTGAGCAAGAGGGAGAGTGACATGAGATAAAGTCAGAGAGGTGTCTGAGAGCAGTGCCGATTATGTAGGACCTTGGAAGCTCTGGTAAGGACTGCAGGATTTTCTCTGAGTAGGATGGGAAATCACTGGAGGATTTGGGGCAGATAAGTGATGTGATGTGACTTATGTGACATTTCGGAGGAGGCAAATGGAGTTTGCTGATGGACTGAATATGGTAGGTGAGAGAAAGGAAGAGTGAAGGATGGCACCAAGGTTTTTGGTCTGTGCAAATAGAGGAACGGCATTGCCACTAACTAGGATGGGAAAGACCAGGGAAGATCCAGTTTAGAGCACAGAGTAATCAGAGGTTGGATTGGGGGTGTATAAAGTTTGACATAGCTATTAGAACTCCAAGAGGTCATAGTGAAGAAGAAGTGAATATTTGAGTCTGGATTTCAAAGAAGTTGGGCTCGAGATTTAACTTTGAAAGTTGTCAGTGAATATTCGTGGAAATGGGTGGAGTGAGTGTAAGAGGAGAACAGAAGGATTCCAAGGACTGATCCCTACGGCCCAACAACATTTAGAGATTCAACTGGTGATGAGGAACCTGTGTGGACGAATGAGAAGGAGCACCTACTGAGGCACGAGAAGAACGGAGGGAGAGTGAATTCATCAATACTAAGTGAGGACAGTGTTTCAAGGAGGAGCGGGGATTCAGTTGTGTTAAGAGGTGGAAATCAATCCAATAAGATGAGAACTAAGAATTGACCATTGGATTTGGCAATGGAAGTCATAAGTGACTTCAGAGCAGAGAAAAATAGATGATGCAGAATAGAGAGGATATTTGATGGATTGATGTTCTTGAGTAAGCAAGAGGGGATGGCATCCAGTATTCACATGGAGAGAGTGGGCTTTAGATAAGAGCCTAGTCCCTGGAGGGAAGGCAGAGTTAACGTGAGAGGGTTGGTAGAGGGGAAAGTGGGAGTGGATAGAATTCCTCTTCTGATGGCTTCCACTTCTCAAAGAAGTAAGAAGCCAGGTTGTTAGCTGAGAATGAAGGTGAGAGCACATGTCTTATGCATCGCTGGGTCCCCAGGAACTTACATGGTGCCTGGCATGTGGTTGGCATTAACACATGGGGTGGATGAATTGAAGCTCTATCCAATGACTTGGCATTTGCTGGTTGTCTAATTTTGTGCTGTTTATGTGGTCAGAACACTGCTGGAATTGCACAAGAAGAGAAAATGGGATACCACGGTAGAAACAAAATGCTTTTTGATTAAAAGTTTGTGTGCATCTTTATATGCTATATATAAATATATATCTACCTACACACATATATGCACACATATATATTACATATATGTGATACATATATATACTTAACAAAAATTATACCAATTTAAATAGGCATTAACAATTCCTATGTATTAGATAAACCCATCTTAGATCAATGTTCTTCCCTGTTATAGATATGGACAACATTCTGCCAGCTGTAGAAATACACTTACTTTCCAAAGATTGTGGGAAGTCAGGTCCATGGGAGCCAGTGGAGGAGCTGTGTGGGAAAGAGTGGCCTCTAGGAAGCCCCTTGAGCTGCCTTAGAGAAATCACTGTGCCTCCTCCACCTGACCTGGGTAGGACCCGTTCTTCCTTCCTAGCTGATGATTTCCAGCCAGGTACTTCTCTGACTCGGTCCAAATACTCCTAAGATGCTATCATACTGCCAAAGAAGAACATGAAGAAGGGCTTTTAAAAAAATCTAAAAACCAAGGAAATGGGGGTTAGATAAGCAAGGAAAGGCAGTGTGAATTACTAAAAAACAGAATTTAAAAGTCATGTCTAAGTGTGACATATTTTGCATTTGGAAGTCTTCCCAGCCCAGAACTAGCTGCGGTAGGAACAGAGGGGGCAAAGCTGGCATCTGTTGGATGACGGTTGGTTCTCGGGGACTGCTGTGGCTTCAGTCTGCAGAGGATGCCATGCCTTTCCTCTCCAGGGTGGGAGCGCTGGAGGAATCCACATGATAAACACTGCAATAAATTTTAGTTTGCCTCGCTGACCTACCTTTTTTTACATCTTATTTTTCTCTTGGCTTTTTTTCCCCTCTTCCTTTTCCTTCTTCAACCAGTTCATAGAATTCACTGTGAATAGAATAGAATTCACAGGCAGCAAGAGATGTAAACCAGCCTCATAAATTAGGACAATACGATTCCCATCAGTTTGACTTTTAGAACCATGAAAGTGGTAGGAGGCTTAAGCCGAAACAAGATGAAAGTGAATGAAGATAGAGTGGCCCTGGGGTCGTGTCTGAGTTGAGGCTGTAAGATGGGAGAGATGGGTTGAAACATTGAGGTTGAATCCTAAGTCTCTGAAATTATATTGGCTGGATTATTAGAACATTGAGAGTGAGAGGGTGGTCTCAGAGCCGACCAGAGAGGCAAAGAGAGATTGTGTTTGGAATCCTTGAGCCATAACTAGAGGCATTGTCTATCAGATAGACTCATACAGAACGACCAGCGGGAAGAGGCGAAAGCTTTGACCGCGTCCATCCTGCGTGCCTCAACCATTAGCTCTTCTGTTTCCAAGCATTAACGTACAATAAATATGAAAAGTCCTGTCAACTGCCTCAAACCGTATTTATTCAAATCAGCCAGAACAGGTTTCTAAAAGTAAATGTCAGCATATCAGAAAGATGAAAGGGATCTGGGAAAAAGAAGTCTTGAAACATCTCCCAAATAGGTTATCACACTCGGAGACAATTGATGTAATTCCAGGTTCTGCACATTTACCCATGCTGTTTACTTTGTTGTAAAAGACCCATACCTTTCCAAGTCCTCAGTGCTAGTTTGGTTTCAGAAGGCTATAATAAGTGTGAAATGAGTTGTAAAGATAGTAACATGCTCACCCATGTATATTTACTACACATTCCTGCAGGCGACTTGTAGCTCGATGGAGCATTTACCCTGTAGTATAATTTTTCAATAATATTACATGCATTAATAAAGGTAATTTAGAAAAAGCCCCGTAAAGTCATTTGACTTTTCTGCCAATTGGCAGAGTAATAAAATGCCTTTACATTATGCTGCAATAGAAAAGCTGTGCCCTTTTGCTTGATAAAGTTAAGTCCCTTCAGCGTTTACAACTAGATATTTGTGTGTCACTTTATTGCCATCTTATTTTAATTTGAACTATGGATTTCCTATCTCTGGATGGCACTGCCCTTATAGTTTTGGAGAAAGGAACACTTACTCCATATACCAGGAGGATTGGGGACATGAACGCTGGCCTAGAATGTTCTATTACTACCAAGGGTTCATGAAATTTAAGTTATACCCCAGGACTCCCAGTCAACTGGGTCCTTCAGTCAATGCTTAGCAAGTGTTTACCGATCACCTACTATGTGCTTGGCACTGTGGTAGGGACTGTGGGGGATACTGAAGCAAGATTATAATCTGGGGTAAGAAGTTTAAAAAAAGCTTTGCTTTGTTGAGCCTGAAGTGGAGCGTGAGACATCTCTAACGCATGTTTCATCTTCCACAGATGATCACGATGTTTCCTTACCAGAGCCAAGGAGAATTGTTTTGGTTCCAAGAAAGGAGGGGAAAAAAGAGACATGGGAACCAATAAAAGGAAGGATCATGGGAAAGGATGGTGGAGTCTGGATGGAGTAGTTGGGAAGGACTTGGGAAGAAAGGAATGCAAAAAGATGGACTCTGAGATTGATTGCTCCATGATTTGAGATGTGATTTCCTTCTTTGCAGCTTCCAAGAACCTTCAGGAAATTTTACCGTCCCTACAAATGTTCTGTTTAGGGGTTAATTTGGGGGGAGAGGGCCTCTTCAGAGAAATCTGACAGAGGACTGGATTTCTAGTTAATGTGAGCTTGAGGTAGAGGGGTTCATGAAACTGTCAGCCCATCCCATGGGAAAGCTTTAGGCTTCATCTGGCCATGGAATTGGGGGGTCTGTGTCCATTAAATCTAGTTCTCTCAGGGTAGGGAGGCACCAGAATCAGACACTCTAGTCCAAACACTCACAATCTGATAGGAAAATCTAAGCCAGTTTACACAGCCAACGTGTCTGCTAGAGACAGAATATAATTAAGTGGTGAATTGAGATTTAGGCTGGTCAGAGGGAGAAGATGGAGCCCTGCAAGATGAAGAAGGGCTTTAAGGAGTCTCTTGATCTTCTGACCAAGGAATCTAAGACCTTTTTAAAAGAGAAAGTGAGACTTAATGGAGGTCTTAGAAGATCTAAGGATTTGGATTGGTCAAAGTGAATTTGAGTGCATGCTGAAATAGAGGCACACATAGACAGGTGCAAGATGGGGGATGTGAAGTCCAGCTGACCCACCACTGGGTGCCTTACCCATTGGTCTCTAAGAGCTTCCTGGGCCCTGATGCCTATGAATGTGTCATAGGTCCTGACTCAAGTCTGTCCTTCACACATCACATCCAAGAAACAACAAATAGCATGGTTCATCCATTCAGTCATTCAACAAATAGATGGCAAGTAGCATTCTTATTGCTAGAATTATAGTGACAAATAATACAGACATGATCTCTGCTATCCTGTTCCCTGAGAGAGACAGAGGCCTAGCACATGAACCCACAACTAAACAACTCTAAATTGTGATCAGTGACCTGGAGGAAACCAACAGGACGCTGAGATGGAGAATATTGCTGGGCAGGCAGAAACTACTTCAGAAAAGGTGTTCAGGGAAGAATTCACTGAGGAGCTGATATTTAAACTGAGGCCTGAAGAATGAGAAAGAAAGTCAGGCAGAGAGTGTGGAGGTGGAGAGGAATGATCAGGGAGAGGGGAGAGCATGTGCAAAGGCCCTGAGTTGGGAAAGAACTTGGCACCTCTGAAGACTCTTAAAGACCAAGATGGCTGATGCAGTTAGAAAGGGGGCGAGAGGCAGGACACAGAGCGAGTTGGACCAGGTCATGTAAGGCCTTGTAGGCCAAACAAAGGAGTTTAGATTCTGTTCTGATTACAATGAGAATTTGTCAAAAGATTTTGAGCACAAGTTTTAAAACTGTTCAAAGATTTTTTCATTTCTTGGTCTCTATCTATAAAAATTTTCAATAACAAATTCTCAACACTTTACTGGTGTGTACAAGCCCCAGCCGCTAAGCTACAGAAAATGGTAGGAACCTGCTAAGGTCTACTCATCACAGGCCCCCGAGCAGCCAACAGATGGATAATAACATTTAGTCATTGCCGACTGGTAATTTCAATATATATTTAAAGAAGAAATAACTACATTTCCTGCTTCAAGCTCTCACTTATGAAATGGAGAACCAATATCTCCCAAATTGTATATCAGAGACTCAATCCATAGTTCCCAGAACTGATAGAAAACTCCCCGAGGTTAATAATTCATACATGACCTGTGACTGCACTTGTCTGTTAGCTCTGTTTTCATTAGATGTTCCCCTTTATTGAGTTTTCTCAGTGCCCATCAGTAGCCTCTGTGTGCCCCTGTTTGAAATAAGCTGCTTGCTTTTAAAATGTTCTGGACAATATAATTCCATCTGGACCATTATGGGGAACACATGGTTCCTGTGTGCCTGGCTTTTTAAATCTTTTCACGCTGATCTCTAAGACTGTGGCTGGATGTTGATCTCAAACTTGTCCAGGTCTAAAAGGTGTGGCTCTCACTTACTTACAGATCAATTTGCCCCTCCCGCTCCTCGATGCAGATCTTTCTGATCCTGAGGGGAGGGTTTCTGACTCAGGGCATTTTGCAAGACGACATTGCACATGTTTTGAAATGAGTGAAGTCCTGAGTCTGTGTGTAGCCGGGGGAGAATGACGTCTCCCCTGCTCTGGGCCTCATGCCAGCACCCAGGGAACCGTTGCATCAGGACCAGAGCTCAGGGACTTGCCTCGTCTGTACCACACCCTTGGGTCGGAAGCTAGGCTCTGTCACTTCTTTCCTCAGAGATGCGTTCTTCCAGCCACAAGATGGCTGTGATTTTTCCTTTATTTTATCTTTCTGGGACGATATAGAAATTCTTGAATTAAGGGCTGCCTTGCAATTATTGGTGACATGGTCTAATTTATGGCTCTAGTCCTTCTCTATCTGCTTGAAAAACCGATTGGAAACCATATTGCTGTAAAGATACACATAATATCTATAGATCTACAGAGAGATGCACGTACACACAAATTATTCAGAGTGGCCATCTCTAGATGGCAGGATTTTAATTATTTTTCCTTTTGCTTATCTGTATGTTCTAACTTTTTTTCATGAAAAGGTTATTCAGGTTATAATAACCTAAATTATTTATACAATAAAAAAACAAAGCAAAGAAACGATTTGTTCACTCTTGATGCCAAGAGCAAGGACCTGGCAGTTATGGTTATCTGGGGAAAGGGGAGAAAAGGCAGCCCTTCAGACATCCTGCAGGACCCGCCACCTCCCAAGCTACTCAGGGTGTGAGGGTGCCCCAGACACATGCTGTGTGTCTGTGTGTGTTTGTGCATATGTGCACGTGTCTGTTCCAGAGGCTCAACACCTCCCCATGCTGCTCCCTGCAACACAAACCAAGGAAACACTTCACTTGGGTTTCTATCATCTTCTGGAAGTAGTGGTGGCATGGAGGGGGTGTGGAGTGGCTGCTGGAAGGGTGGGCAGGGGGAGGCCTGGTTTCTTCTCAGAGAGCACACCTGCAGTGAATTGGGTCCCTCTCCTTTCCTGGTCTCCCCCCAGATTCTCCATAGATTGTCCACTTCTTCCCTCTCTTCCTCCCTTCCTCCCTCCCTCCCCCTCCTCTTTATATTTTATTCCTGCTCCTTTTTTTGGAGGCGTTGGGGAGGGCTTCGTTCCTACACCATTTATCAGTCTACCTTCTTCCCAGCCCATTTATGGCGGACATTTTCAGCGCTCAGTCCCTTCTGCTTCTGACTCTCAACCATCAAAGTCAAACTTTGGAACACAGAAAATATTTTCTTTATAAAACATCACATCAAAAAGTCCCAGTGCTTTTGCTAATCTAAACCACTGGGACTTCAAAACTGTGATCTCTGCTGTGACTTTTACAACACCCATTTGGAGACACAATCCATTCCTGTGTTTTCTCTGTTTTTTCTTAGTTGGTTGGGTTTTTTTCTTGATTTTGTATCCTCCCCACTTCCAGGCTAGGAGTGGCTTCTGAGGCAATGACAGCCTTGGATCCGTGTGGGGATGGAGGTGTATGGTACTCGACAAGGGAAAATTCCTCAGTTAATATTATCAAATTTTATTCCAACACGTGTAAGATGGGACAATTATGTACCTATCTCTTAAGGTTGTTATGAGGATTTAATGAGCTAATCCACGAGAACTTCCACACACTGCCTGGTGCTTAGTAAGGGCTCAATAAATGTTACCCATTATTATTATTACTATTACCATCATGCTGCTCATTATTTTCCACTGGGAAAAAACAGCAGACGCCTGGATTCATCTTGCCCAGGCATGAACAGAGGGGGTTTGGAGCCACATCAGAGCTCCGGTGACCTGCACTTGTGCTGTCTCCCATACCTGGCTGCCCCAGCCCAGGTGAGCTCCTGAGCCCAGGGACCACGGCTCTAGCCTTACCTCTCACATCATGCTTTTGGGAGCGTTCAGGGGTTTTGTGGGTTTCCTAGCTTGGTGGTCAGTGGCCCACTGTGCTCTCCTTGTCCACCTCTGACCAGACCAAGGTGGATGGTCACATGGGACACAGAGACCTAGGTGTGCTGGCCCAGCTTGGGAGCAGCAGAGGCAGTTGAAAGCCACTAGAGGAGGCTGACACTCAGGTACCCCCATGGGCGGGAAGTGAGTAACTTCCAGGTTCAGGGTTCCTGATGTTCACCTCGGTGACCCATGGGAGTCCACCAGCGAACTATAGTCTAGGAGCAAGCCTGGAGCTGCTCTTACCTCTAAGGCAGGTAGGGGAGCACAGGGAGGGAGTGGGCTATAGCTCCCAGCTGTCCTGGTTCCCCCACTCCAGGAGCGGCCTGGGTCTGTCACTGCACCCCGCACGGAGAGATGGGCCGGGAAATGTCAATGCTGCTTGGGTGCCCTTTAGCCCATCCTTGGGGCTGGCTCCAATCTAAGGGGATCACTTTTCTGTGGGATCCTATCATCTGACCCAGTAATCAGCCTCCTGGTATTGCCACCTGCTGACACATTGAAGTGATAGCAGATCATGAGGGGTTCTGCAAAGACCCTGAGCTGTTTTTTTTCTGGAATAGTAGAGACCACTTGAAGTTGTAGAAAACACTGTGTGGAAATTGCTGCCTGCCCAAGGAGCCTGATTGGATGACATCTACAGACCTGGCTGGCAAACCCTGCATTTCCCCAGGGAGCTCTGCTACTCCTCCGCTCTCACACATATGCACACACAAACACACATACATGAAGGCACACACACACAGGCATGTGGGCACACACACAGGAGTGCACACACAGATATACATGTATGCACACACACACATGGACACACATGCCCCCAGCAATGTCCGGGGCACCCACACACCCTGCTTACCTCAGTGGTTGGCTGGTCCTGCAAGATGTCTTAAGGGCCATCATTTCTCCCCTTTTCCCTCTTCTTTCCTTGCTCCTCTGCAAATGCTAGATTCTTGAAAATATCGAGTGGTTGTGCAGACCAGTTAGGATACATTTGCATTTTGTGCTGGGTCAGTTGCTAAATGAATAGCCCTGAAGACCAGCTACCCATGGCTGCCATCCGTCCTGAGAAGGCATTTGTGAAGATGAAAGTAAAGAGGGGACAGAGAAGATGGAACTGGAAGGAAATGCTGAGGCTTCACTAACATGTCAGAAGAAGCATGGGATCCTTCTGCCTGGGTCTCCACTGACCTGGGCTGAATTTTGGGGGGATCCTCTCTCATGTGCTCCTGTAGGAGAGAGGAGAGGCCTCTGAGTTCAGAGGGCCAGGGGAATCCTTTTCATTTGAGATTTGGGAGCCTCCCTCCTCAAGGCTTCCTTCTTTGTAACCCAGAGTCTCCATTTTTCTGCCCGACATGGATGAGTCTCACCTGCAGCCTCATCAGTGCCCTTCAGCACGTTCATACTTTCCTTTTGCAACACTTGCTTGTCCACCCACGCTGGCTCACGGGTCCCGCCATGCCTCCGTTTTCTCCTAGGCCCATTCTGTCCTGGCTTAGCCCCTGACCTGTCACATATACCACTCTCCTATCAGAGGGCCAGCTCCCTCACTCTCTTGTCCATCTACTGTATCTCCTGGAAGAACCTCAACACTCTATCAACGATACCGTCTGCCTTACCTGGCACTATGGGGAAAAAAACCCTTATCCCTCAACCTTGTCATTTGGTGCCATTAAAGGTTCATGGCCTCCAGCTAAAGCGGGGCCCACCTGGGGCTTCAAAATCCCTCTCTCCGTCTCCCCACATCAGACTCTCACTCCTCTCCCCAAGACCTGGTATCATCACATCTCCATATTCCCTTGCAGCTGTGAGCTGATCTTCACCTTTAGCAATGACAAAAATAGAGATATTTGGGTAGAATCCTTTAAGACACAGCTCAGTGTCACCTTCTCCAGGGAGCCCTCCCTGACGGCAGAGCACCCCTGCCCACTCTGGGTTAAGTTCTCTGCTCTGGGCCCCCATAGCAGCTTGTGCTTGTCTTTTCCATAGTACTTTTCACACCAGGTTGCTGCAGCCTGTTCGTCTGTGTACTGGTCTTTCCGGATGGGGAGCGCCTGCAGAACAAGGACTGTATCTTTTATCTCTGTATCCAGCACAAAGTATGTGCTCAGTGCATTTTGTTTGATGAATGAATGAATGAAGCCCTTCCTTCATGGAACATGAGCCTGACCAGGTGGGACAGAGTAGTCAGGGCCAGGGGCAGGAAAAGCCAAGGGGTCCCGAGAAACCATCTGCAGCTCGGCGATCTGGAAGCACAGCCAGTTGCATCCGTATAGCAGTGAGAAAGCTGTTTCCATGAACTGGCATGCCACAGATTTTTAACAGCTCGTTTTGGGAGGACGGGGAATAATTTCCTCTCCTGTTCTTTTTTTCCACAAAGATAAATTCACCCTCAGCTTAGAGTCCGGGAGCGAACTGCCCAACTGTAAGCTGGTGCCAGGCAGATGTGAAGGGAATGAGAGCAGCGTGTGCTCCCTCCCCCCACATCTCTCTTTGCAACCTTCTGCTGCATCAAAGGGTTAGAGTTTTCAAGCTCAAAGGGGTCTTCTGGACCATCTGGCCCAATTCCTTGCTTTTGCAACTGAGGAAACTGAGGCCCAACGAGGTTAAAAGACTTCTCCATGCCATCTAGTTAGTAGCAGGGGGGCATGTGGGAGCCAGGCCTCCAGGTCTCCGATCTGCTCCTCTGTCCACTGTGCTGCACTGCTTCCAGCAGAAGTCTTGGTTATGTCTCTCCAGTGGGGAATTTCGTCACTGTGGCACCAGGCTAGGCCATCCTGCTGTGCCCCTCATCCCCCAAAGATGAGCCTCTCACAGCCCCTAAGAGCAGCTGTGTGGAGCCCGCCGGGCATCGACGACATTCCTCTCACCTTTTATAGAGCCGCCTATCTCAGCAGCGGGTAGAGCGATCTGTCCCTGGCTTGGCAGGATTGTAGCTCTTATTGATGAAAGAGAAATCAAGCCAAGCCTGAAAAATGGCTTAGCATTTTGAATGTCAGAGAGACACAGACTAACGGGTTGCCTCCTTATATATACTATGTGCTACAGTGACTTATGGGCACGTCTACAAAGAACTGCTCTGGCCGGACACAGCCAGGTCTCCCCTGTCATCTCCGAGCGCTCTGGGAACACAAAGCCTGATGTAGTTGGAGTGGACATGTGCCTTGGGTGTCATTGTACCAAGTGCACTCTGCCACACCATGTGTTCGTCTACCCAGGGCTCCCGCTTGGAGGTCACCAGTCAGCAGCCAAAGGAGGAGTTTCCAGATGAGGCGAGACTGTAATGAGAACCAACATTGTGTGCTCTGTGTCTCCCTTCTGTCAACTCCTTTTGGGGTCCTGTGACTCCTCTGTCCTGCTATGCTTCCACTGTCAAGTGCAGGCTGTCAAGTCAGATCTTCAGACTTCATTCATCCCACAAACACTGAGAACCCGCTGTGTGCCAGGCTCTGTCTGGGCTCTGGGATTCAGCAGTGAACAAGGCAGCCTGCTCTACAGTCTAGTGGGGGAAGAAGACAGCCCCGACCAGGGATGTTACGTAATGGCAGAGGTGCAACTGTTATGGGGCAAACAAACGTGGGAGGAGGCCCTGGTGACTGGATGCGTGTACGGGCTACTGCAGCTCCAGTGCCGGGGAGGCCTCTTCAAGGAGGAGACATTCAACCAGAGCCCTGAAGGAAGAGAAAGAGCTGGGCTGGCTCAAGTCTGGGAGAAGCATTCCAGGCAGAGGGAAAAGTATGTGCAAAGGCCCTCATGAGGACATGCTTGGTGTGTTTGCGAGATGGACAGAAGGCTGATATGGCTGGAGCCTGGTAAGCTCGGGGGAGAGAGAAAACAGAGAGAAGGGACCTGAAGGGCCTAGTAGACAAGGAGAAAGAGTTTGGATTTTGTTCTTAGCGTGAAGCTTTGGAGAGCTTTAAGGGAGCGGAGAGTGACAGGAGCTGATTTGTATTTTTAAAAAGATGACCCCATACTTCAGCGTTCACAGCAGCTTTGTTCACGATAGCCAAAAGGTGGAAACTACCCAGACGCCCACCGACAGATGAATGGAGAAACAAAACGTGGGATATGCATACAATGCACTATTATTCAGTGTTAAAAGGAAGGAAATTCTGACACATGGATGAACCTTGAAGACATTGTGTTGAGGGAAATAAGCCAGACACAAAAGGACAAGTGCTGTATGATTCCACTCATAGGCGGTGCCTGTGTTCCCAGAGAGCTGGAATCCATAGAAACAAAAGTGGAATGGTGGTTCCCAGGGCTGGGGGCGGGGAGAACGGGGAGTCAGTGTTTAATGGGAACAGAGTTCCAGTTTGAGATAATGAAAAAGTTCTGGAGATGGATGGTGGTGATGGTTGCACAACAGTGTGAATGTACTTAATATTAGTGAATTGTACACTTAGAAAATGGTTAAAGTGGTAAATTTCATATTATGCACATTTAACCAAAATTAAGAAAAACACAAACCAAATCAGACAAAAAACAAAGAAACAGCACCCTGGCTTCTGTGTGGAGAATCTCTGGTAGAAGAGCAAGAGCAGACGCAGAAAAACAAGCAAATGATAATTCAGAGGCAATTCTAACAACCCAAGTGATGGTGGTTTGGGCCAACTTGGATAGAATGGAGAGAGAGAGAAAGGAAAGGATGGAAATAATTTCAAACTTAGAGAAAAGTTGCGAGAACAGGACAAAAACACCCGATAGCCCTTTTCCCAGGTGACTGGTGAAATATTTTAGAAACAAAGTTGAGCTGGACTTGGTGATGGGCCAGGCGTGAGGGCTGAGGGAAGGCAAGAAACGCATAGTCCATTCCCTGCAGCGACAGAAAGCTCCCTGTGGAAGGGCGGCCATCAAGTGGCTGACCGTTAGGTACTGGCTAACAAAGCTGAGGCCCAGAGAGGTGAGGTGAGCTCTTCTGGGACACACTGAGAATTCACGGCAGGGCCAGGACGTGGGCTCACGTCTCGGATTTGCAGATTTTGATCGAGGGTGAAACTGCTTTCATTTTAGCCATATTTATCTTCATGAAAAGGTCAGGCAGTCAGTGGGGGGATGGTGGGTGGGCAGTGTTGGTTTCTCAGAGATGGACCCTGTCTCCCTGGTCTCAGGATCCTATTATCCTCATAGGAAAAGGAGAATAAGCTTAGGCCGATTTCTGCTGAAGGTACCAGAAAGTTGCTCAGTTTCTCCATTTTCTAAATGAGTCTCTCAATCTGTCTGTTGGGGCTGGTAACGGGAGTAGGAAGAACAAGTCTTTCAGTTAAAAGGGTTTTAGTAGACAGCGCTCTACCCAAAATGTCTCCCTACACCCCCAAATGTCTCCCATACCTCTTGCCACAGTGACTGAAATCCCCATGGTATACTCATTCCTTAGGGTTGCAAGCAGAGGTCAGAGGATGCTCAGAAGCAGCTGGTTCATTCGTTCATTCACTCACAGTGTGCCAGACTATGCCAAGCACAGAATGATAGAGCTAAGACATGATCCAGAGGCATCTGGTATTATGGAAAGAACATGTGCTTTGCAGCCAGACAGAGTACTTTGAATACTGGCTCCATCATGTTTTAGCTGTGTGATATCTGACAAGTGACCTACACTCTCTGACCCGTGGTTTCTTCATCTGCGATGTGGGAACTATGGCAGTCTTCAAAGCAAGGCTACAAATTCTTTTATACTCCTCTCATTGAGAGGTAGGATCTATGTGGTCTCCCCTCAAATCTGGGCAGATTCTGATGGGTTCAGTCAACAGAGTGTGGTGGGAGTGATGCTGTGTGACTCCTGAGGCTAGGGCAAGTTTCCTTCTTGTTCTCTGGAACGCCGAGCCACCATGTAGGCCACAAGTAGGCACTCCAGCCTGCTGGTCATCCCAGATCCTGGGCCAGACACACAAGTGAGGAAGCCCTCTTGGAAATGGACCATCCAGCCCTGGCTCTTCTAGCCTCCAGTCATTTGACTCTAACTAGAGACTGGCTGTGCCCACTATGCTTTGTGCAAATTCCTGGACCACAGAATTATAGGCATAATGAAATGGCTATTATTTTATATCACTAGGTTTTGGGGTGGTTTGTTACATAGATAACCAGAACAGGGCCAATATTATATCCCTTAGGAATACTGTGAATTTTAAGTGGAAAGTATAAAAGCATACAAAGCGTATAGCCCATATTAATGTTTTAGTCTGTTTGGGCTGCCATAACAAAAGACCACAGACTGGGTGGTTTATAAATAACAGAAATTTATTTCTCACATTCTGGAGGCTGGAAATCCGAGATCACAGTGGCAGCATGGTCAGATGAGGGCCCTCTTCCGGGTCACAGACTTCTTGTTGTATCCTCACATGGCAGAAAGGCTAGGGAGCTCTGTGGGGTCTCTTTTATAAGAGCTCTCATCCAATCTATGAGGGCTCCAAGCTCATGACCTAATCACTTCCCAAAGAACCTGCCTCCTAATGCCATCACGTTTGGGGGATAGGATTCAGCATATGAATTTTGGGGGGACACATTTAGACCATTGCATTAGGGTCCCAATAAATAGGAGTTTCCTTTTTCAAAAAAAGATCCTCCCTGTCTAGCAATAGAAGTGTGCACATCAACTAATAAGTTAACACGATGTGTAAATATCGTCACAGACATGAAAACGAAGTAAAAGAATCAGCCAAGGCACTGTTTAATTTTGTGAGGATGGGGGGTTGTGGGGCTGTGTCAGGGAAAACCTCAGAAGAAGGAGACATCTAAGTCAGGCCCTGAAAGACTGGTGGGGTTGTCTGGGTTCACCAACCAGGCACAGTGGGAGAGGAACATTATCGAGAGAGGTGACAACTTGAGTGTGCAAAAGCCTCTCAGGTTGTTTCCCTACTCCCACCTCGGCCCCATGTCAGGCTCTTCTACACAGAGCAGCTGGAGTGAGACTTGACGATGGCAGTCAGGTCCTGTCACTCTGTTCCACTCCCTTGGCTTCTATTTGGCTCAGGGTAAAAGCCAAATTCCTAATGGGAGCCCACGAGTAGCAACCATATAATTGTTGCTTCGCAACTTCAGGGGTTCCTTGGGTGAAGTTCAAAACTGGCCCATGTACACAGAGGCCAGGGAGAGACCAAAGAAAGGGGCAGACCACTCCATATTGGTAGGTGGGAGGTTTAATAAGCAAGAAACTTACTTATGAGGCTTGTCTTGGTGGTGACAAGATGAGTAGATCTCCTCACCCTCCTGGCAGAGTCCTAAAAAGTTTATATAGAGGCCTTAACAGGGTTCAGTAACATATACCGTCCAGATGGCCTCAATAACATATTACTCTCTCAAGGCTGCATCCTTAAAGTGACTCCTAGTGGGGGAACAGTGGGCGGAAAGTACATCCCAAGTGCAGAGGAAGGGGTGAGGGGCCTCTGATTGCCCAGGTCTAGCTCATGGGTCAACCAGCGGTCACATCCTCTTGATGACCTCCTCCAACAATAATTTATCATCCAAATTGGGGTACTTTGAGAATGAACAGGGGCACTATTTAATAACTCTGCCAGGACAACAGGCGTAATTCAAGATTGTTCCACGCAATCGAGACGTATATTCACCACAGCTACAGGCTTTCTAAGGCCTATCCCTATACACCACCTCAAAGGTATTTGACCACAACTCCTGCTTCCCTGTCCCCCTTGCTCGCTTCAGACCAGCCATGCTATCTTCCTGATGATTCCTGATTACACAGGGCAAGTTCCTGCCTCAGCCTCACCGCACCTCCTGGTCTCTGCCCAGCATGCTCTTCCCCCAGATGGTCACAAGGTCGGTCCCTCACTTCCTTCAAGTCTTCGCTCAAATGTCATTTTTTTATAAGGCCCTTCCTGCCTACCCTGTTGAAAATGGACTCTCTCAACGGCCTTCTCATCTTCCTTGCTTTGTTTTCCTTTGTAGCATTCATCACTGTCTAATATACTTCATTACTTGCTATGTGTTTTGTTGATATTTTTCTCCCCCCTTACTAGAATGTAAATGACAGAAAGGCAAGGATTTTTAACTATTTCATTTGCTGCTGCACCCCTAAATATCTAGAATAGAATCTGACACATAGTAGGTACATGATAAAGATCTGGTGAAAGAATTCCTGAGCAGAAACAGTTGACTGGTGTCCTTAATGAAATGTAACCTAACAAGGAACAGTTCAGGCAGTTGGGTCTAAGGGTATTGAAGAAGGTTTTGCATGGTGGAATTTTTTAAGTTAGTAGCTTTTGAAAGTAGCCAAGAGCCATGTCTAAAACGAAATGTATGGCCTGGGTTTAGCACAATTTTCTGTTATAAACTTTCCCTCTACATCTCCTACTATCATAAATTATTATAGCTGGAAGAAATCCGTTCTGAAATTCTATGATTCTAAGTGAAAAGCTCCATTATATCCTAAAAAAGCTGAAATAATTTTTTTTTCTGGATAATAAAAAAAAAACTGGAGGTCAGGGTAATAAGGGGAAACTGAGGATTTGGGCAATTTATGAGTCAATTTCTTGGGTTGACAGACTATTGAGATTTCTCGCAATTGCTGTGGGGGGGTGTTTCAATCCTGCCTCTAGCTGCTGGAATAATACTACTTCTATTTCTTTAGCTCCCCACTAAAGTCTGCAGATTCTGGGAGATAAATTGTCAGCAGTTCTTCCCATTTCTGAGGCATTAAGTTTAAATCCTATTAAGGTTCCTCATATATTAAAAATAAAACTTCTATTAACTTTTCCCCTGTCAGTGCAATGAGTGAAATTAATTTTTAACACTTGGGTAAAGCAGCAGAAGAGGAATGTGTCCCCAAAGCTGCCACACGTGGGCTGTTGGTCAGTCAGGAGGCCTGGATCATGGATCCCCGCAGGACCTGGCCCACACCACCATCTGCATGGTCAGAGGGGCTCTGTTTCCAGAGGCAGCACTCCCAGAGGTCAATAGATGTTGGCGGGATCCCACGGGCCAAATGCAGGTGGATTGCTAAGCAAGATGTTGACTTTGTAGACTGGTGTCAGACCACTGAGATGGCCGACCAACTGGCCGGCCTGGGTTTCCACCGATTTGGTCATGTGGCACCATCACTCCTGGAGACGCCCTGTGACCCGCCCTCTGCGCCCAGGGAAACAGCTCGTTTCTGAGGCTGAACATACGGTGTGTGAGAGCATGGGCTTCACAACCAGCTGTGTAGCTGAAGCCCTGTTTTCATCACTCGAAGACTGTAAGACCTTAAGCAGGAAAATGTAAAAAGAAAACAAGAGCAACAGTTTATTGAACACCCACTTTGTCTTGGGCACTGAGCAAACAGGTGTGTGTGTATAAAATTTATAATAATATTATATTAACTATGTATATATTTATAATTATATATTATATATACACATATATATGATTCTTCTCATTCAGTTCTCCCTTGTACAATCAAGTCTTATTTTCCCACTTTTCAGATGAGGAAACCAAGATCTAGAGATAACAATTGACTTAATAAAAGCCATGCACCTGGTAAATGACAGAGTTCTTATTTGAAACCAGGTCCATCTGAATCCAAAGCTAGTGCTTTTAACCATGAAGATTTAACGCCAATTATTGAAACTCTCTGATCCTCAGTTTTTGGTCTGTAACACGGGGAAATAGTATCTACTTCATAAGCTCATTGTGATTATTAAAGGAGATAATGTATGTGAAGTGCTTAGCCCAGAGCCTGGCACAGAGTTCAATGAATGTTAGCTACTATTGTAATAATAGTATTATTGATTAAATTCCCTCTTTCTTGCAATGCCAGAGAAGATCTTTGTGTTCAAATTAATTTCTTGACTATCGTCTGCACCATTATGCTATGTATTTTTGGGAGAAAATGATAGCACCATAGATTCATTCATCAATCCATTCATTCATTTGTTCCATATATATTTATTTAAAGAGTATGGGATTTAAGAAAGACAAGAAATGCACCTCATCTTCAAGAAGCCTACTGTCTGGTTGAGATGGATAAACATACACACAAGATAAAATAAATGATAATGAAGGCAATAAATGAGCTTAGCCAGGTAAGTAAGAGTTGAGGAGGGGAGACACCATGGGCCAGAGGTGTGGAGCTGGGCTTGAGCTGGGCTCTCATGCATGCAGGATTTGACTTTCAGGAGAGAAGATAGTCAGGACACCTAGTCCCAGAGTCAAGTAAACATTTTGGGCACCAGCAGGCAGTCAGTCCCTCAGAAATGGAACTTTCATTTTTCAATTTCTACTCTGAGATACACAAAATTGGACAGGATTCAGAGAAGGAATTTTATGGATGTCTGCTTTGAAATAGGAGCAAAGTGCCTTCTTTCAAAGGAAATGTTCCATTCCTTAATGGAAATTGTCTTGAATACTAAGATTATATCATCACACTCTAGAATAATGCACAGATCACCACCACTACCCCCACTATCCTGATCATCACCACCTCCACTATCCCCCTACCATCATCATCACCTCCACCAACATGATGGTTACCTCTATCACCACCACTACCACAGTAATAGCACTACCAAACCATTCCATCACCACCCACCAGTATCATCATCACCATTATCATCACCTCCACCATCACCATCATTACCATAACCACTCCCATCACCCCTTCTGCCATTACCTCAGCCACTATCTTTACCTCTACTATCACTACTAACACCACCACCATTACTACCAGCACCTCCACCACCACCATCACCTCCAATATCACTACTACCAGCATTACCACCATTATCTCCACCAGGCCAAACTCTTCACTTTGAGCCAAGATGATTATGAAAATGAGTAGTCTTCACTTTAAGGCCTACGCCACCCTAAATTGAGTAAGGGATTTATTTATTCTATTTTCTAATGTGAGGCCAACTGTCTCTAGTCTTGACCGCAAACATACCCATGGGGAACATCCTTTCCTCCTTGTGGTAATTTGTTAGAGCTGATGTTACAAAGAGGATGCATTTAAAAGTGACTTGCCTTAGTCTGAGCCAAGGTTCCCACCTCCTTCAAGTGTGTCTGGAGAGCTGAAGAGAGATCCGGTTGTTCACAGTTCCGGGAGGTGGGGTGGTGGTAGCGGCCGTGGAGAGGGGAGCCTGAGAAAACCTGGCGGACAGGGGCTGTTTCTCTCCCACTCGAGGCAGCCCACTCCCTTCAGGCAATAGGCAGCTTTAACTTCAAACCCTAGCCAGGGATACTGCTGCGTGAGTAATGCCCAGAAGGATTCTATAAATGGTTTCTTTCATCTCCTATTGAAATGAAAGAACAAGGGAGAGAGAGTAGAAATGAATTGTATTCCTACTGCAGAGAGTTCATTTGATAAATAATGTATATAGAGTTTGCAGTAATAACTGCTCTTTTCCGATTCAGCATGTGCGGGTGAGTTTTGACATATATTCTCTGTATTTCTAACAGACGGTGAGTGACTGGTGTCTGGATTGGCATTATGAAAAGCAAGGCAGACTGTTAACATTTGCTGTCGTGTCAGAAAGGTTAATCTGACTTTTCCCTGGAGCTGGGGGCAGGGCGCCTTTGCCTTTCAGTGGAGATGTGGGAAGGGAGGTAGGAGACAGATGGAAGATTTGTCATGCCCTGGGGTCCTGGGAATGGGTGGCAAGATGGTGACATGTGCCACCAAGGTGGAGAGACCAGGACACAGGCAGCAGGGAGACTCTTGAGAGTCTCGCTCTGCTGTCTTCTGCTGGCTGCTTCTCCCGGAGCATCAAAGCAAGTCCCAGAGCCCCACTGGGGCACTGGAAAGAGCACAGAGATGTACCCAAGCTTTCCTGGTGGACTTTTCCAGAGGCCAGGTGAGGGCCCCTCACTACTATTGAGAAGGAAGAAGCACCAGGATATTGGAAAACTTTCCCAATTCTGCCGGCCCTTGGTTTTCAAGGAGACAAACAAGTTGAAAAATGGACTCAAGTTGAAAAATTAGTAATTCGATCATCCTATATTACCTTCCATTTTGCCCCTAACCAAGTAAGAAGGCATGTGATCTTACAATGTGTTTGGCTTACACAGTATCCTCACACATGTTATCTCATTTGATCCTCACAGCAATGGGGCAGGAATTGTTACCCCCATTGTATAGATGAGGAAACTGAGGATAGGAAAGGTTTAGTAACTTGTTCATGGTGGCAAAGCAGGTAAGAGAAAGAGTTTACTCAAAATATGCTCCAAGGTAGGTTTTCCAACTCTGCAGTGCTTTTACCACTCAAGACTGCCTCTCTAGGGACACTTCTGCAGAGACTTTGTTGCTCTTTGTGTGTGGGGGGGGGGTGTGCACACACGGGCACATACATGCACATGTACACACACGTGGATGTATGCACATATGCATTCATGCACACATGCACAGGACACACATCACATAGATGCACACATGCACACAAGCACCTGCACCTTGCACATATGGATGCATGCACACACACCTGCACATGCATGCATACACATATGCAGGTGCACACACACACACGTACTTGTGCAGCTGAAGCCACAGGAGCATTCCCAGTAGGGGAGGGTTTCTGCTACTCAGTTTGTTTTCCCTCACTTCAGTGAACAATGACTCAAAGCCTCAAGAATCACTCCTCCCACCCCCAGATGGACGGGTGGAGCTACCTGGGCGCCCCAGGAAGTGATTTCCACTCTGCAGGGGTCTGTGATTCTGGAGAATTATGATCCACGGCCTCTTTTAGCCACCGACCTCCGGTTGGGATTCATAGCAGTCGGTGGCTACAATTTGCTGGGACTAAGATTTATAGCACTCAGTGTCCAGGAAAATGTAATTTACTCACGGGGGGACAACTCTCGCTCCCAAGAAAGTGTTTTCTTCCCCTGGCTCACCTTTACATTTAAAGAATCACTCTGCGAGGTGAGAGAGTGTCTGAAATTTTAAATATTAGATTCACCTCCCGAAAGATTAGATAACATTAATGTCAGAACTGACTCGTGTTTTTCTCAAAGCTCTTTTCTTGATTCTTCACTCAAATCACCTACAAGGAACTTTCCTGAAATAACAGAAAATGAATTCTCTACATCTAATGTTTTCCTCCCCACACCCCTCTCTATTCCCATCTTTTACTTTGATTTCTTTCTGCAACATCTCTTGGGAAATCTTACTGCTTATTCTCAAGCGTTTACTGCTTCTGTTTATACTTTTTCTTCTGTCAATTTTTAGTTTTCTTTTCAAATGAGACCTTTTCCTTCTACCCCCGTGAATTCTTAATGGTTTCCTTCAGATAGTTCCTTATTTTTCCGAATTCATTTGCTTTTTCCTTCCTCATCCCTGGGCCTTTCTTCGTCTTTGTCTCTGCGTTTCCTCCTCCATCCTCTGCAAGGAGCGGCTCTAGGATGAGGGAGGGCTTTGGGACTGGGATGGACATAACTTTGACTTCAGACTCCACCACTTTAACATGCACGCACGCACGCACACACGCATGTGCACACACATGCACACATGACCTTAGGAAGCCACTTCCTCCACTTGCAGAGACTTGATTTCTGGATTTGAAATATAGGGTATTAATATCTACAATGCAAAGTTGTTCTGAGAATTAAATGAGATCCTGTGTGGAAGCACCAGTCCCAGGACCTGACGCATAATCAGTACCCACAGAATGTCCAGTTGTCCTCATTACTCTCTCTTTTGACTAGAAAATGTGTCCACTTCCAGTCTTTTTCTGATTCGTTAACTTACCTGGATTAAGGTGCACGGGTTAAGCAGGCCACATACAGGTAGAAATGCCTTTAATTTGGTGTATGTGGAAGATTTCAAACAAGACGGATTTGATTTGATGCCAACTCAAATGAAAACACAGAAGCAATTTAAACAATGAAGGAAATTATGAGGCTGAAATGCATCAAAGGCTTGATTCCCTCGCACTCTGTGTGTGTCCTGAAAACATTTTGATAAATGGGGGAGAAGAAAAAACAAAATGTGCTCCTTGGTTCAAACAAGCTGTCACAGCCCACGAGATAAAGATGTCCTCGTCCAGGGAAGTCAGCTTCTAGACACACACCATCATTATACACAATTTAGTAATATACACAGGCATTCTCCCGAGTTCTTATTTGGCAGCAGCCGACACTCCAAGAGCTGATCTTGCTAATTTTGTGTATTTGGATTCTGCAGTAAAACAAGCAGTCTCAATATTTGGGTTCACTGGGAACCAGCTCTGGAATTGTAATGATGATTAAGTCGGGGAACATCTGTGAGGCCTTGAAAGTTAGTTAATGCACTCTGACAGGGTGCGTCTGATGATTTGCAAATAACACTACCCCTACTGACAATAAGAACCCCGGACCGCCACCTCGAAAAATAACAGCAGTAACAAGAAGGACAGCTGGTCAGAGAACGGGAGCAATGGTTGGAAGGGCTATCAGGGGGTGGGAGGGGGGTGCAAAAATGTGCACCCTAGAAAGGTTGGGGTCTTTTGGTTAATAATCTGGTTTGCCAACAAGATAGTTTCCGTTCTTTTGACGTGATAGACCATGTGTTAGAAGTTGTTTCTGGAGAATGCAGAATAGTGTTATTGCCCTTTTATTAGAGGAGGAAGCAGGCCAACAGCAACTTTCTACAAGTCGGGGGCCAAAGCAGAAGGGCAGTTTTCTCTGAATCACATTGGAGAAGCTCGGCCTTAAAAATTTCCGTGGTGTAGTGGTTAAGTGCGCACGCTCCGCTTAGGCGGCCCGGGGTTTGCAGGTTCGGATCCCGGGCTTGGACCCACGCACCGCTTGTCAAGCCATGCTGTGGTGGGGTCCCATATAAAGTAGAGGAAGATGGGCATGGATGTTGGCCCAGGGCCAATCTTCCTCAGCAAAAAGAGGAGGACTGACATCGGATGTTAGCTCAGGGCTAGTCTTCCTCACACACACAAAAAAATTCTATGTCTATTTTCATCTCTAGGTCACCTAGAGCCCAAAGCAGGAGTCCTGGAGGCAGCAGGTGACCTTCAGGTAGGGCCTCATCAAATTCACCTATCCCACCTACTTGAAGGTTTAACAGGAGCTCCTGATTCCTCTGTGTTTTCTAGAGATTTCAGCCCTTTCCTGGTTTTATTTCAGAAACTCCATTAAGGACGCTCTTGCCAGCACACCTGGTCTTTCTTCTTTTACCATCCTTTCAGTGTATACATTTGTCAAAAGCCAAAGCATAAGCAAAGCCAGTTTATTTATCAGCTCAATGCATCATCAAGGAATTAGCTTATTTCTGTCTTCTTACACTGACATTCTTCTCACGTTGGGTTTTATTCTCAGGCTAGACTCCTCTTGCTCCAAAAATAGTTGCCACAGCTCCACTTATCACATCGTTACCCAGCAATGTCCAGAGGTTGAAAATGGAGTAAGAGGGACTTCCCCTTCCTTGTATTCCTTTTTAAAAGTGTAATATTTCCTAAAGCTGCCTCACAGCTTATTGGCAGAAATGTGCTTGTGCCCATTTCTCTGACAATTCCTTGCAAGGGAGAACAGAGTTCCCATCATTGGTTTACCATCGGACTGTCTCCTCCCCACCAAGGGCTGGAGTGGGACTCAGCCTCCTCCTAAGCTGATTTCATCAGACACTGGAACTGAACTAAGATTCTGCTACAAAGAAAAACTGAGAGAAGGCTGCTGGGTAGATACCCACAGAATATATGCTTTCCAAAGGAGCTGGTAACATAATCAGGAGTAAATAAGGCAGAAGGCTGCTGAGGAGTGATGTTCTTTTCTTCTCTGATCTGATCTGTCTCAGGGTTCTGGAATCTGTGAAGCACTGGTGTGCTGTCAAAAAGAACGTGTAGTTTTCACATACGCAGGATTGTTCATTCTGAATAATTGGTCCCTTGATCCTCATGTGACTAATCACTTCCCTCACGAGATCTAAGCCACAAATCTCTTCTCCCCAACATTTGGTAGAAAGCCTTGAACTCAGAGGGGAATAATCAAGGAAAAGAATTATTTGATAATGGGACAAATCCCAACTGCATTGCACAGAGCACTTCTGAATGAGGAGCAAATCCATTTTGCCCACCAAGTTAAATAGACATAGGTTAACCTTTGTCCTAGGGGCCCCAGGGCTTCAGAAATCCAATATCCGGAATTAAAATATGGAGTAAAATGTGAACAATCCTGAAGGAGAGTGAGGAGCCCATTAATAAAGACTGTCGATGGTACTGAGGAGAAGACACCACCAGTTCCGAGGAAGATGAGAAGTTGGCCAAACGGACTAGGAGTGGAGAACAGGGATCAGCATTGAGAAGGTCAGGAGTTGCTGGGAAAGCAGCACATCAGGTGTCAGAGTACCCAGAACACAGGCGTGCAAGCTCCTGGGAAATTTCTGGACTGTACACTGGATCATTCCTCAGCAATGGGCTGAGCAAGTGTTACAAAGCAAAAGGGTATACGTGGACAACAGTTCATGTGAGCTGAGGCCATTTTCTAGAGTAGAAAAGCAGCCCTTTTGGGACCTTCCACTGTCATATTACATTAACAGTAGCCAGAAAATGCTCATTATAATAGATACCATTTGTTTTTCATTGTCTTCTACTCTATCAATTGACTTGAATTTTTTTCCTGTTCTAATACCATGGAAAGGGCACTGAAAATGAGAACAATTATTCAAATGCAGGCCTTGACAAATCCAGCCACCAGGTTGTGCTGGAGGGTGGGCTTTGCCAGCTGGGGGGCTTTGCCTCTCCTGGAGGGGAGATGGCAGAGGGCTCTCAGCCCTGACAGGTACCCATCCCGCCCTGCTCCCACCTACTGGGCTCTGAGTCCGAGCAGGCCTGGAAAGCCAGCATGCAGATGAGGTGACTTGTTTCTGAGCTTTCACAGACCGGTAGGAGAGACATCAATGTGCCCCAGGCCCGTGTGCCAGGTGGCAGCCGGGCATTCTGGAGGGATGAGCAGGAGCCCCGAGGGCCCTGGACGGAGGGCCCAGGACACATAGCTGTGCAAAGCTCGGATGGTCTTGACTGAAATCCCAGCTCTGCTGCTCACTTACTGTAAGGCCTTGGGCAAATTCCTTTCCTTGTTTTAGCCTCAGTTTCCTGATCTGTAAAATGGGGATACTAACATTGCTGATGCTCCTAGATTTGGGGGGTGAAAATAAATAATTCCTGTCAACTTTTTAAGTTGGTGCCTGGCATCTTGTAAGTTCTGGGTAAATGCCAACGATTATTTTGTGTCAGTCAGTGGCAGAAAATGACACTCGATGACAAAGACTTAAGTAGATTTCAAAGCATACTGATCACAAAGCAGCTAAGTGCCTTTATGTGATTTTTCTTTAATGAACTCTTTCAAAAGTAAGCAGGTGCTTGCTTTTCCCCCTTGGAGTCAGTGCAGCCTGCTTCTTGGTCTCTGCATCCCCACAAGTCCCGCTCTGTCCATGCTCCTACGGTCAAGCCTCCAATGCCTGGCACACAGTGGGGGACCCAGAAATACATGTTGAAGGAAAGTAGGAAGAAAAGAAAGAGGAAGGGCTGGAGGGAGTGAAGACGTATTCGAGAGGTCCACCTTGTCCTTGGTCAGGTGCAGCCTTGCCCGAGGCCCGGGCTGACCTCCGGGGCCAGCACTGCCCCTCTGAACTGGGTGCCCAGGGTGGCAATCTGTCCACACCCACTCTGCCTCTGTCCCTTAAGGCCCCCCAGTAAGCAGACCTGCTGGTTGACATAACCGTTGGTGGGCCCCCAAGGTAGTGTGTGGTGGCCTAAGACAGCTCTCGCTTGGTCCTCACCTTAGACCCCGGCTCTGCAACCTTGACCCCAGTTCTGCCTCTGGTCTCTTGAACTTGCTGTGCAGAGGTGGCCTTCCTCCGTTGCGCTAACAATAACGTTTTCATCACTTGAGCCCCTACTTGCCGCATGTGGGCATCACACTGGACATTATTAGGTCCTTTAATCCTCAAAAAAAAATCCTGGGAATTAAATTTTGTTAGCCCCATTTTAGAGATGTGAAACTGAGGCTCAGAAGGGTGAAGAGGCTGGCTCAGGACCACACAGCTAGGAATCAAATACCAATCTTTAGCTTCAGGTCCCATGTTCTAGTCACTCTTCAGCCTTGGCTTTTCTAGTGGACACCAACCCGGCTCTCTGAGGTCCCAAGAGGCCTCAGGAAAGAGTTCTTTCCCCATCCCTACCCCGGATTTTAGCTCTGTGGAACCCAGTTTCCCCAGTTGCTCACTTGGCTGCTGTCTCAACTAGACGTCTTCTGCAGTCCCTCCAGCTCCCAGAAGACCTGTGTGCTGCTGACCTCGTCCCTCCAGGCTTGGACCACACCCTCCCAGGGACCCAAGTCCTGCCCTGAATCTCTGCCCAGTTACTAGGCTCTGCCATCACAACATGTTTTCCTGGGCTCGCCAGGGTGTCTACTAGCTTCCTGTGTGGGGGACCCCCATCACTGCTCTGCTTATGTCAGGAAATCCTGTTTCTTCCCCCAGACCTCTGACACCCACTGCTTGTCAGAATGACTGCCTGGCATTGTCCGGCCTGTGGAAAACTCGTCCAACCTGACGGATTGTATGTCCAGCTCCTGTAACTGCATCTACATGTCACCACTCCCACCCGGATGGTCCACACCCAGCAGACAAACGGCCTGTTTAGGAATCTGGGCTCCCCTTCCCTACTGGGCTCTCCAGCCACATGTAAGCCCCACATTCAGGACATGACACAGTCCCAAACCTCCCTGGCCCGTGCTCTCTGGGGTCTGAAGATAAGGTGGCAGAGGTGGGAGAAATAAGCCTTAACCCCTGAATCCTCAGAAGAGGGAGGCTGGGCTTCCAGGGCCCAGCAGATGATGAATAGGCCTGGCATATTAGATTCGACTCGTCAGGGCAACATTAAATGTGATTTATGACTTGGTTTTAATTGAGATTTTACTGAATTATTATTCGATGCAGAGAGCAGACCTGGACCCATATTCCTAAGTGGGCTTGGAGTCCTGTGCTCAGAGCTGGGTGAATATGCTTCACCCAAGGGTGATGTCCACCCTCCCCAGCATGGGGCTGGAGGCAGCCTCTTGCTCTGCCTGCCCCCACCCCTCCCATCCTGCCTGAGACGGTCAACCTTGGAAGGACGGCAAAGACAGAGCAGTTTGCCTTCTGCCACCTCATTTTCCTTAACCCTTTCAAACCCAAGTTCAAACCACGAGTTGACCTGGTTGGCAAAATGAAACAATGAACTTGATGAGGTTGCGGAGTAAACGACTTACTGGAGGATTTCCATTCTAAAGGAGGACAGAAGAATTAGGCAGTGCTTAACTCAGAGAAACTACCTTTCTAATGGTGGGCTACCAGCACACTGCGGGGATGCTTGAGGGGCTTGCCCACAGATAGACGTCAAGAGGCAGCCGTGAGTTTGGGAGGTGGGAGATGAAACGACACAGTGAGTCTGAGGGCCCCTCGACCCCTGGGGCTTGAGATTGCAGCTGTCACGCTGACTGTTTGTGACGGTCACACTGAGCACACTGACGTCTGAGGGACGGTGGGGTGAAGGCAGGGATGAGGACAAAAACATAGGTGGGAAGTTTCTCCCCACCCCCACGAGGCTGCTCTCTGACCTACAAGTGGGAAAATTGGGCTTACACAACATTTATTGAATTTTGAACTGCATCGGGCAAAGAAAATTACTCGTTAATATATAAAGCACTGCATTTCCCATAATGTGAACGCCAGTGAAAAATGGACTCATCCTGCTTCATAGAGAGAAGCCTGCCTTTAAAGTACTAACGTAAATGTGTCCTTAGGGAGAGAGGGAATGGCAAATTAGATAGAAGTTTGCAATACGATATGGCAGCAGAGGAAGCTCATGCTCGGCTCCACGCCTGCAGACGTGCAGAGCTGAAGGAGGAGCTTTGCAGAGTGGCAGGGGCAACTGAGGGGGGACAGGGAGTCTTGATCTCACGGCAGGTGGGCTGCCTTCCTCCCTGGAGACCTTCCAAGGATGTGAGACCTTGCTACTGCCAGGCTAGGAAAGGCAGTGGAGCAACGTGGAGGGAAGGGCAGGGTATGGAGGTGTAGATATGGGTTTGAATCCCTCCTGGTCATCTCTGGGCAAGTTGCTTATCCTCTCTGAGCCTTAGTTTCCTCAGTTGCATATGAGTGGGGGCAACAACACTTGCCCCGTAGAGTTCGTGTGAGACCTAATTGAGATACTGCATATAATAGTATATGGCATATAATAGTAGTCCATTCCCTTTACCTTTAGACGTTTCTTTAACAAAATATGTTCATTTGTTCCACGTTTGTTGAGTTGCTATCTTGTACAACATGGCTCCTGACCCCAAGGAGCGTAGGATATTGTGATAAGCGCCACAACAGTGACATGCAGAGGAAATTACAGAAACACAGAGAAGGTGGAATTAATCCAATCTGAGGAAGCAGGGGGAAATCTGAAGCAGTTGCCAGGAGGAGGAGACACCTACATTTAGTCTTAAGTACGAGCAGGAGCAGCCCAGGGCAGGGGTATTCTAGGCAGAGGGTGGGCAGGAGCAAGGGTGAGGCCATGGGACTCTGCATGGCGCATTTAGAGACCTGCAGGGGCTTCAGTGTGACCGGGGTGTGGGGCGGAGCCCAGGGGCAGGAGGAGGTGAGGCCAACCAGGAGGGTTCACACCATGGAGGGTTCACGCTGAGCACAGTGGACTTTGTTTTTGAGTAGTAAGAGGGAACCATTGAAGCATTCTCTAGAAGGTGATGGTGACCTGGCAGTGTTGGAGGCTGGCCTGGGGAGGCTGGGGCAGAGCGGCTGCTGGGGTGGCAGTTGCTGCGGTAGTCCAGGTGACAGTGGGTGACGGTTAAAAATAGTGTTGGGGTGGAGAGGAGGACAGAGACTCAAGATGTATTTGGCAAGTAAAATGGGCAGCAAACAGGCCTGAGGAAGGAGTCAAAGTGACCTCCAGTTTGGAGATTACCACCAACTGAGACAGAGAGTTCAGGAAGAGGAGCATCTAGTGAGAAGTCCCGGAGCTCAGTTTGGGCTTGTTGAGTTTGATGGACCACACGGCTGCTGGCTGGAGATGATCGGTGTGTGTGGGGCTCTAGAGGGCAGGACCGGAGGTGTGCACTGGCTCTCCGCTAGATGTTCTGGGGCTTCAACAACAAATAAGGTGGGGCCTCTGCCCTTGAGGAGTTCACGGTCATGCCAGGAGGCAGATATCCAAATGGAAAAGTAGAATAGAGGCCTCATTGCCGTGAGAACACAACTCAAGGGTGATTTGTTCTGTGTGGTGGGGGCAGAGAAGGCTCAGAGAGCGGGAGAGTTTGGAGCTGGACCGCGGGGCTTCCCAGCTGGTGGAAAAGACACATAAAGACATGGAGGATCTGGAACGTAGGGTATGGGGAGGGCTGCAGGGCCTCTTGCGGCTGGATGGGGGGCTGCTCTGGTAACTGGGGGAGTGGGAGATGAGGGAGTAAAGGAGGTCTAGAGTCAGACAGTGAGGGTGCTCGGAAAGCAGGCTAAGGAGCTGCAGCACAATTCTAGAGGAAGTGGGATCTAACAGTCTTAAAAATGGAAGATCTGGGTTTTGGACAAATTTTTCTGGCATCAGTGTGGTGCATAGACTGGAGTGAAGAGATACTGAGGCTGAAAACATGGAGACCAGGCTGGAGACGACTGCAGTGGACCAGGGAAGAGATGGTGAGGGTAGGAAATGGAGTGAGCAGGATGGAAAGGGTAAATTCGAGAACCCCTTCAGACAATCACTCGGTGGTGAGGGGACGGTCAGGGAAGAAGTGGTGGGATGTTTGGACCACTGAGGGTGGAAGGAAGAAGCCAGGCCACACTGTCAAGAACAGGAAGTTCACTGCTCTTGTTTGACACATCTGAGTTAGACAGCAAAGAGAGAAGAGCAATAAATACACTGCAATTAGTAAAACAGAAGAAATGTCTTATGAGTCACGACAAGACTGACGCTAATACATCGGTCTGAGTAATGAATTCACTTATGTCTTTCCCTTCCCAGCACTTCTTGTTGCATCACAGCCTTAAAAATCTTTATTTGGGTTCCTTGACATAACCAGTGATCATGTCAGTCTGTACCTGTTGCAATATTATTAATTTGTGCCATATTTTGACTTGCAATGATTGGGGGAGCCGTTAAGTTGGGAAAGGATGATATCTTGGAAGAAGAGGGTATCCTGTTGTCTGGGTCCCTTTTAGGTGCTTGAGTCTCTGATTTCTAACATTTACCACCGTTGGCCTAGCTGACGATGAGCCAGGCCTGTCATCTGCCCTTCCAAACCAGCACTGTGGGGCCACCACCGGGCCCATCTCACAGCCCTACTGAGAGTGGGGACCTCTAGCTTTGCACTTGATCTTAACCAAAAGGCTGAGAAGCAAGGACCTCTAGCTTTGGAAGGTTACACTGAGGCAGAAGCTAAGATGGGATATAAGGATAGAAGCATCTAGAGCAGAGGTAGGGAATATAGTAGTGATGGGAGAGGTGACTGTTTTGAAATAAGTGGTGATCCTGGGAGAAATTATTTTTCTGGCAGGATTAGCCCTTAGTGCTCAAGCCCCATTCACTCCTCTTGAATTGTTATATTCTAGCAGACAGGAATCCTAGTGACGATTGACCAACTGTCTGCAGACAAGCCCTGACTCCATCTCAGGCTCTAGTAAACCCCAGACACACGATTTCCTCATACAACTTCTTTCCTAGCTGCCAAATGCATTTTCCTACTCTTTCCATTAAACGTCTGGTTTCTGTTCTTGTCAATATGGTAACACAAACATGCATGCACACACACATGCTAATCACCAGCAGACCCTCAAAGACGCCCCTGGCCCTCATCTTGAATTAACACTGTCCCCTTGGTGAAGAAACATCATGGAAGAAACATTATCCTGTACATACTTCTAGCTGAACTGTCCTTCCTGAGAAATGGAACAACTCAGGCCCTCTCCTGGGGAACAAAATCTCCAAGTTGGACAGAACAACCCAGTGAACTGGCAGTGACCTCCCAGTCATGGGGGAAAGGCCAGGTGGATGGACAGAGAAGATGGCCAAGGCCTGGATGTCTAAAAAGCTTTGGAAACAAGATTTTGGTGGCTCTTACCACTTGCCTGATTCTGCCCACTCTTACCCACTGGGTAGCCATAGTGATGGTGGAGGGATAAGGCTGAAGCACTTTACCTTTGATTCTTGCTTCCCTTTCATGTGTGGCTAACAGAGTGAGAAAGTGCGATCTTTAATGTACAATCTACTTGGAAAGATCAATGGCAGCTTAACATGCATTTCTGTCTAATATTCACTTCGGCAGGTCTTTGTAATAAAAATGCTGGTTTTAATGAAGTGCATTAAAATGAGAAGATTCATGGCTGGCCTGTGCGCTTTCATCACTATTGCCTCCCCTTGAGCTGTCAGAGAACAAGCCACTCTGTGGGAGAGAGGCAGAAGGATGTCATTTTAGGAATCACACACACAAATTTCTTTCCCATTTCTGGAAAGATCCATGTTACTGGTGCATATATTTCAATTTAATTCACTTTGTTTCCATAAGATGTGTCTTTGGGAGAAAGTTGAGCTATGAGCCAGGTAGGTGGAGATGATGGAGAGAAGAGTCCTGTTATGGGCTGAATTGTGTCCCTCCAAAATTCATATGTTGAAGTTCTAACCCCCAGTGACCATATTTGGAGAGAAGATCTTTAAAGAGGTGATTAAGGGAAAATCAGGCTGTTACAGTGGGCCCTAATCCGGTCTGACTGGTGTCCTTATGAGAGGAGATTAGGACATACAAACTCCAGGGGCATGCATGCACAGAGAAAAGACCTCGTGAAGAGGCAGGAAGTGGGTGGCCATCTGCAAGCCAAGGAGAGAGGCCTCAGAGGAAACCCACCCTGCTGGCACCTTGATCTTGAGCTTCCAGCCTCCAGAACTGTGAGAAAACATATTTCTGTTGTTTAAGCCACCATATTTCTGTGGTCTTTTGTTACGGCAGCCCTAGCAGACTGATACAAGACCCAAAGCTTGAGATTGGAGCAGTGGGCTCTGAGCTCGTTCTTTGGGAGAAGAAAGTGACCCAAGGAAATGAGAGAGGAACCCATAGTCCTATACACCCTGGAGTGAGGTCAATTCAAACATCTGGAAACTTCTGGAAAATAGAGAATGAGGGTGTTGGTAGTGGTGGTGATCTCTGTCTTTGAATGCCTGAAATGCTGCCCCTGGGAAGAAAGAGTACACTTAGAACATGCTGCATGAGGGGATCATGACGTGCTCATAATGGCTGGTAAAGAGTTTTAATGGATAGGTAGGTAGATAGTCGCTCAATTCACATTTGTTGAATGTTGCTGAACGAACTGAGAGATGGCACGCTGGACCCCCGGCTCCACCACATACCAGCAACGTGAGCTCTCCACACTTCAATTTTTCCACCTGTGAGGTGGGAGTAACAGTAGCTCCTCCCTCATGGGCTGCTGTGGGGATGAAATGAGCAGTGTCTGGCACGTGGAGCATGTGCTATGTTGGTCAAGTAAGCAAGTGACTTGGGCTCAGCGTTGAGGAAGTCATTGCAACAGCTGCTAATGCAATAGCAGAACAGGATGCCCTGGGGCAGCGAGCTCTTTGTCACTCCAGTTACCAAGTCCTGTTCACCACCTCAGGGTCCCCTGACTCCTCCCTTCCCCTCTGTTCCCTGCGCTGCTTTCTTTACATTCTCATCAACTCTCATCTGGACTCTCCCCAGCATCTTCCATCTGATCTCCTGGCCCCTAACATCTTCTCCCTGATTTCTCCCACCCATTCTGCCAAAGTGAATTTTTTTTTTTTCTGCTGAGGAAGATTCACTCTGAGCGAATCTGTTGCCAATCTTCCTCTTTTTGTACGTGAGCTGCCGCCACAGCATGGGCACTGACAGACGAGTGGTGCAGGTCCGCGTCCGGGAACTGAACCCGGGTTGCAGAAGTGGAACGTGTAGATCTTAACCACTAGGCCACTGAAAATTGTCACTAGGCCCAAAGTGAAATTTTAAAAATCATGTCATGTTTCTGCTTATTAGCTCCACTATCTAAGGGGTTGGGGAGGAGGTGTGGGATGTTGGTGAGTTGGTTAAGGAACTGCATGAAGTGGTATGCTAAGTGTGGACATCCTAGCTTCTCAGGAGATAGGAATAAAATCAAGCTCTTTGGCACAAAAAGGGTCTTTTATAATCTGATCCTTAGTCTACTTTTCTGGCTTTATTTCCGTTATTTCCTATTCTCACAGTTTACGCTACACAAATGTAGAATGCTTACAGTCCTAGGACTATGTGGTTCCGGTTCGATGCTACTATGCCTTTGCACATGCTCTGCCCTGTGTCTACTCTGTGCCCTGGAATACTCTTTCCCTTCTTTTTAATCTGGTGAATTTACGTTCATCTTCCATAATCCAGATGGCCTCCTTCAGGAAAGTCTTCCTGATTGCTGTCCAAATAGAATTCAGAGCTCCCGAATCCTCCTGTTGTTATCCTGGATGAGAACAGAAAACTTGCTCCTGTCCAGGTTACTTACTATCAATAAATAAATATAAGAAGGAGAATCCAAGGAATACCTAGGAATTTGAAATCATCTAAGCACTAAACCTGGCATTTCTTCCAGAGCATCTGGCTTCCCCTCCAAATTTCAACAGTCCTATGATAAAATGATATTTTAAGGGGCAAGCTAGCTCTGCAGTCAAAGGGGGACATTAGTCAGTGGAGGGAAGAGCCTCAGGGTAGTAAACGAGAGTTGGACGGGAAGACCACACACGGCCCAACTGGAAGGATCAAAGGAATGTTGTGTGGTTGTCAGCCAAGAGCCATAAATTCATCAACACACCGATGCTTGGTGGTCTGCTGTCTCGTTCTCGCTCCGTTCCATCTTTGGACATCAGGGACAACAGGCGCGAGTCCTTGGCGGCCATGTAACTGTCTCCCAGGGTCTAGAAGCCAGCTAGTGTGTGCCATGATGGAGGGACAGGGAGATCTTAAGAAAACCACCGGGTTTCTGAACATCAGTTTACACATCGCTAGAATGGTCTGATTCATAAGATTGCCCAGAGGACCAGTAGACGGTGAACGGTAAACTCAGAACCCTGCGCAGATTAGGTTCTGCTTTGGGGAAGAACTGCTCTGTCGGTGGTCTTGGTGCTCCTCACTCCGCTCTCCCACCACGACGCCTCACTCCTTCAAGCACCCAGTCTACAGGCCCCGGTGTCCTCTTGCTGCCTCCTCACCTCCCAGGGCCTGCCTCCGAATCATGCCTTCTGGGCCTCCCCTCCCCGGAGGGGAGTTGTCTAAACAATTCATGTTCCACACTCCCTCCCCAGCCCCTAAGTCACACCTTCCAATCCAAAGACCACTAGTCTCTACTCAAAAGTCCCTTCTGGGCTGGTTGAAAAGTAGACTATTTATCTGCTAACTGACTTGCAAAAGCATTAGCAGGTAACTCCAGCTTTGTGTGCGACCCTTCCTCTACAAAGCATAGAGACACATTACCTGACACACTACTCAAACCCCATGGTGACACTTTTGGGAATTTGAACTCCTAGGAATGGGGGTTGCGGGGAGCAAGCTCAGGACTGTTGGCCTTTAGAGACCTGTAACAGCACCAGGGAGGCATCTGCTGTCTAGGCCCATGAATACACTGCAGGATCTTCTGACAGGATTACAGCTCCTTCCCTAACTACATTTTAAGGAGAGCATGATGGAAAGGTAGGACCGCATGGGAAAGGAGTACTAAAAGGATGGCTGTTAAATGTTTCTGTATTTTGGTAATACACTAGCAAAATATAAGTGAAAAAAATCTGCAAGGATAAATGAGATAATAATAACTAGAGATCATTTTTAGTTCCTGGGAAGAAAAGCACCATATAGATTTGAGGTGTTATTATTATGCACATAATATATACAGAGACGTTGTATATTTATTCACAGCGAAGCTCACATATGTCATTCCCACTAATAACATTTTCTTTTCCAGCTCAGGCATAAAAGGAGAGATGCCATTTTCGTCTGTTCCACACATACTCAGAGGAACCTGCTTAGAATATTTGCTGATGAAATTTTCTGGGTTGTAACATTTATCTTTTGAAGATCTTGCTTCCTATAACCCCACATGGAGGGGTGTTTTTACCTCTCATTGCAATGCCATCTACATGCAGATTTTTGTGTCAACTGCTTATCTCAGGCATTAGCCAATTTCTTGTCTGTTTGTGTTGTTGATAAAGTGCTGGATACACACAGTGCTTTGTCGGTGCATGAAGACCTAGCTCCCTGCCCTGTGGAGAGCACCATCTAATGAAAATAGACAAGCCCAGCACCCTGAATTCAGACAAATGCAAGACCCAGGAAGATGCTGCTGGCTTGGGAATCAGGGAAGGCCAGTCAGGGCTTAGAAGATCTGAAGAAAGTTAAGGAAGTATTTGGAGGAAACTCAGGTGAGGGATACTCTAACTGAGGCACACACATACAGCACACACAGAGTCAGTTCTTGCACAAACACAGGGTTGGAAGGAACCTCTGGAACTCATCTTCCCCCTCCATCTCCCCATGTGTTTCTCTCCCTCCTCCTGCAATGTCTCTCAGCCTGGAGATGACACCTCAGCCAGTGGTGGGGATAGGCCATTTAAGTGTGGATCTCTGCAGAGCAAGTATTTACTCTCCAGCTGGCTTCCTCTGCCACCCAGCATGCTTCTGGGTGGCTCGCTGCCTGTGCTGTCACTTGTTGGGTGCTCAGAGAATGCAAATTCACTTGACTGTTAGGGATAGCAAGGCATAATAGAGAAATTAAATGTGCTGCAAATAGAGGGGCACATATTTCATTTTCACACTAAAAAGAAACCATTTGGGGTTATGTGTAATTGCTCTGTTGGATTTCTTCATTGGCAATCCTCTTTAGAGTGGACAATTGGAAACTCCCAGTTTAATTTATACACACAGTCCTACACAGTTTCGGGTCAGAAAACTTGCACCAACTTTCAATATGTATGCATACCTTGTCCACATGGAGTGACATTAGTATTAGAGGAAGAGAAGAAGAGAAAGGAGTGGGGACAGAGCAGGCAGGACTCAGTTGTGTGAATTTAGAAAGAAAGCAGGGTGCAATAGAGAGCAGAAACAGTCCAGTGCTAATGCTGATTCATGGTCTGGCCTTGTGCAACTCAGCCTCTCTGTGCTTCAGTTTCTCTGTCTGATTATGCACTTTGTAAACATTTAATTACCTTTCAGGTGTGCTTCAAGAGGTGGAGTAGATCCAACCCTGGGGTTCATCTTTCTGGCTGTGAATGAATTCTATCCAGCCCAGTGTCCTTAGGGGACACCTACCTACCTTCCATTTAAAAAAAAAAAACACTATTGCGCACCGACGCACCACTTGTCAAGCCATGCTGTGGCGGCGTCCCATATAAAGTAGAGGAAGATGGGCATGGGTGTTAGCCCAGAGCCAGTCTTCCTCAGCAAAAAGAGGAAGATTGGCAGATGTTAGCTCAGGGCCGATCTTCCTCACACACACACACACAAAAACACTATTGGGGCAAGCCTGGTGGCATAGTGGTTAAGTTTGCACACCCCACATCAGCGGCCTGGTGTTCGTAGGTTCGGATTCTGGGCACAGACCTACACATTGCTCATCAAGATATGCTGTGGCGGCGTCCCACATACAAAATGGGGGCAGATTGGTGCAGATGTTAGCTCAGGGCTAATCTTCCTCACCAAAAAAAAACACAAACAAACAAACAAACAGACACTATCTGCACTTTCCTTCAAGCAGCCACCTAGGTGGATGACGTATGAAAGGATGGAAGAAGATCAATACTCAGCTCAGAGTCCACGCCCGCTGTGGAAAAGGACTTCAGGGCAACTTGTTGGTACGAGGTTATGTGGCTGCCGCCCTGTGGTAGGACCTGCTCTTATTCCTCCGAGAAACTGATGACAAGCAGTCAGCGCCTCTTGTTAAGTTCTACTTATGACCATCGGCAATTAGGCCACGGGGGCTCGTGCTGTACAAATGCAAACATTAAAAGGAAATAGGACTTTATACTATGGTTACAGGCTAGTAAATCCGGGGGCCTATGGGTTACATTAGCCCGTGTCCTTTGAGCATTTACCTTACGCCAAGCACCTTACGTATATTATCTCATTTCATCTTCACAATAGTAACTTGACGCTGTTATCCCCACTTGACAGGTGAGAAAATTAAGATTCAGAAGAGTTAAAAAACTTGTTTAAAATTACACACAAGGTAGAACTGGGATTCAAACTCTAGACAATTTATTCTCAACCACTAGCAAGATTTTGCCCGTGTTGACTCTCTGATTCCCCAAGCGGCTGCCCAACTGCCCCTGTTTGCAGGAGGAAGGGCCTCTCTCCACTGACGGTGTAACTGTTTGGTTTCTTTGAGGAATTTGGGGCAACTGTTTCTTGGCACTGGATTGGAATCGATTCAGAAGGCCCTTCCCAGGGATACCCCCTAAAGAGGTCCCCCAACGTCTGTACCTCCAGATGGAGCCCAATTTGCTTCACTCTCTTCTCTGTTGAGGTGATCAGGCCACTCACAGGGGAACTCCCTAAGTGGGTAGTTTCACCTTCCTCTCTTCCCTGAGAATCTTAATCCTGGTGACCCGGTACCTTAAACTCAGCCCCCTAATTTCCCTAAGCCCTCCATGGGCCCGTCAGCTCCTGTTGCACACGGGCCTTCTGGCTGGATGTGGCAGCCAGAGCTCCTGAGGTTGGTCTTCAGATGAGCCCCACACAGCATTCTCGACACCAAGCCGAAATAACAGCACAGCTTGGCCCCTCATTGATCACTGACTCATTGAGCTCGGAGCCCTGAATCTGCGATGTGGATTTCTAAGGATCTCATGGCGTCCCTCTGATATGCTTCATGGCTGGTCGGTTCCTTTGAAAACCCTCCCAGCTGCTGTGGGTAGCTGCATTTTCCAGTTACTTCTGAGCCAAGCTAATGAGGCATGCTAATTTTGGAAGATGCATCACCGTTGACAAATCTACTTCAGATCTCCAGGAATAGGATTCTGGTGAGAGTCTAGATAAATGCTAAGGCATTTCAGACCTCCAGAAAGTAGCTCCTGTCTTCATGTTCCTCAGAAGGAACAAGAACAGGTGGTGACACTGGCCAAGTAGGAGTAGGAGCAGAGGGAGGAGAGGCCAGGAATGGCCACAGGACCCGTCTGCCCACCTGTGATAATTCTGGTAGAGTATCCATGAAGGCTTTCCCTCAGCCTCCTCAGCGCAGCCCCGGCACTGGCAGCGACCCCAGACTCCTCCTTCAGGTCTCTGGACCCATCCTGGGCGCCACGCTCCCGCTGCGAGGTCAGGAGCTGGGACGTGCCCTGGGCTGTGCTCACTGAAGGAGCTCTGTGCACAGCTGAGACCGCAGCACCAATACTGGCCGGGAGAACGTGACAAGCAGAGGGACGGGCTGGAGATAGCCAAAACTGTGAGCAGTCATTTGTCCCCACTGCTTTCACAGCCTCCTTTTTCCTCCCCTCCAGTCATAATGAAGAATATTTACTGAACGCTTGCACTATGTTTGGCACTGTGCTAAGTACTTTACATGACATTATGTAACTGAATTCCCACAATACATGGGATTTGGAGGGAGGTCTAGAGAGGTTAAGAAGCTCACCTGACACCAAATGCTAGTAAATAAGAGAAGCTGGATTTGAACTTAGAACATATCCCCCAAAGCCACTAGTTATACTGCCTTTTCTCTGACCTCCTTCTTTTCTTCAGGTACCTAATGTCCTCAATTCATTTTTTCTAGCCCTTTGGGTCTCATTGCAATACCCTTTCTAGGGGCATATCCTGGACCACTTCTTATCCTTTTATAATCCACACTTACATGGCTCTGTATTTATTCACCCTAAGGATGCTTCTTTCTGATAGAATAAACTAATTTCTGCTAAAGTGTTAATGACTGCCAGGGAGTAATATGTTATCTTAAACTGAAAACTCTCTGCATTGTCACAGTGGACTGCTATGCCTTAACACCAAGGACAGAGAAATGTGCACATCTCAGGCTTTATGTCTGGACCAGTGAGAGAAAATCTGAGGTTAGGAAAAGGGGAGTGGGCACTCATCCTTGCAGCCTTTGAATCGCACTATCTTTCTAGCTTGACATATAGTAAATGTTCAATAAATGTTTACTGAAAAATGACTGGATGAGTGAACGAGTGAGCAAACGAATGAACGAATAGGAAAATATCAAGACAAGATTTAAGTATGTGGTAATACTATGTCTGGACAGTAGAGGCCACTGTTAACATTTTCCAGCATCTATGCTAATACTAATCATTGAAGGGAAAGCCTAGGGCATGGAAAATTCTGTTATCCTAAACGTTGATTCTGGGGATAAGATGCTGAGATGAATTCCAATGTGCTCCCTTCCCCCACTAAGCCCTCATCAGAGGGGTTTTCAGGTACAGATGAGGGATTGTTCTCTCTGCTGCTTGGAGAGAAGGCAGGACCCTTCCCCAGCCCCGGGATGATCAATGCTGTTGGGGCGTCCACCTGAGACACAGCCCAGTAGAATGATCAGAGCAAAAACCCACCCTATCAGACTTTGTTCTTGTGGGTGGCTCTAGGGAAGATGATGGTGGGTGGGGGACTGACCATTGGTTAAACGTTGGTCTCTGCTTTTTGGTGTATCTTTCGGATTAAAGCACCACTAGAAGGCAGTATTCCAGATCATCCCCTGGTTTAAATCTTCACTCTAGTAACTCAGACAGAAATCAGGGAAACTCGACGGACCCAGAACTTATCCCTGGGAACAAGCATACTCTTCTGCCCAGAAAGCACAGTCCCAGTGTGTCCTCTTGGGAGTGGGGTAATATCTGTTCTGGTTGGCATTCCTCTGTACCACAGCCACTGGAGTAATATTTAGGAGTTACCTCCCCTGTGAGGCGTCCCTGATACCCTCTGCCTCCCCAACCACACTCCTGCCCCAGGAGTCCTCACATTGCATACCAACATTGAATGGTCAGTTTACTGTCATTTTATGGGTCTGTTGCTGTGAATTCCTCAAGGGCAGAGACAGTTTTTCTTTTCTTTCATCTTTAGGTCCTAGAAGAATGAATGATCGAAGTCCACTGGGCTACACTGTGGTAATCCAAAGTGCTTACTAGGAAGATCTACCATCTAACTGTCATGTGGATACAGCAAAGTGGAGGAAATGGAAACAGTTCTTCCCTGACTTCACCTTTGTGGCCTTTGCTATGATGACTGGAAGGGATAAAACTTTCCTCATCGAACATAATGAACCAGAGTTAATGTTATCCATGTTTATTTTCCGTTCTGCATGCACAACAGCAGACCCTTAATGACTATCCGACTTGTGTCTTATTAAATTTAAAAAGATAAAATGAATTGCATGAACAATAAGCTTCTATGCTACCACAGGCTAATGAGGAAAATGCTGATTAAAGTTTACCCAGCAAAGAACAGTAATATTCCGTACCCGGAGCAGAGAAAAATAAACGTACACTGAGAGGATATGCTAAGAAGGCGAATATCTAGCCCGGTACTTTACAATTATTTCTTGAACATATGAATGAATTACCTGGCTAGGAACAATGCAATACATGAAGGTAAGATCCATGATCATTTACGGAGCCAAACTCACTGAAACTTTTGTAAGGTTCTATGGAATGTGGAGCTAGAACCAAGAGACCCAAACTTCAAGACTGCCACTCTCTCTGGGCCATGTCTGTGCACTAACAGCCCAGAGAGGCACCAAGACCCCACCGGATGGAGACCTCACCCAGTGGTCTCTCATGGGGAAGGCTGTAGTTTCATTTCCCAGGTCAAAACTTGTCTCAAGTGGGAGGAGAGGTTAACCAACCACTCCAAACTGAATTAGGGGTTGTCTGCAACTCAACTCACTGGGAACTCATTTCAAGTCAGCTCCCCAAGCATTTATTAAACACTTTGTGTAAGCAAGGAGCTACCTAGGCACCAGGGGTAAACAGATGAATGAACAGGCTACCATCCCTGCCTTCACAAGCCTCACATTCTCCTGGGGGAGGAAGACAACTCAAGAGGTGATTAAGGCATGGGTGTCTTAATGAGAGACTCTGCTATGAGAGACATGGGGATGGGGCCCTGGGAGGGCGACTGGCTCAGAGTGGGAGGTTAGAGGGAAAGAGCTCTTTAAGAGGAGGTAGAACCTGGCTGAGTCCTGGGATGAGTTCAAAGTGTATGTCAAGGACATTGTAAGAATGGGGTGGGGCAGATACAGGGAACATGCCCCAGCAAAGGAGGCCTTACCTGTAAAAGCATGGAGGCCCATTCCTGCACCTTCAAGTACTCCAGTGTGGCTAGAACCAATGGGAGGAAGGAGGAATGGGTGAGAAGGTGGACAGAGGGTAAACAGAGGCCAGCTGGAGCAGGGAGGGCCTGGACGCTGGGGGTTTGGATTGGATCTTGAAGGGAACAGTGAGCTGCTGAAGGCACTCCTGACAGATAAGAAAGGGGGCTGCTCTTGGATTTGATCCTCTGTACTCAGGTCAGAGATGGGTTGTCAGGACATTGGAGTTGGAAGGGGACAAAACCAAACCAGAGGCAGCTGGATGTAGGGGCCAGAAACCGGGAGACGGGGCTTCCAGCTCACGCTCTGCCGCTGATCTCCTCGGAAGCTGGAGGGCCCTTGGTGGCTGGCCTTTGGGCCCACGGATACCCTGACACGCAGTTGTCAGGGGCCTCTTCTGTGGCTCCCATGGCCCCTGCACCATCAGAACTCTCATCCCACTGTGCTGTATATGACAGTTCACTTGTCCATATGCCACCACTGGACAGTGAGCTCCTTGCGGGCAAAGACCATGTTTGTTTTGTTCAACATGGTGTCCGGGGTGCCTAGCACAGAGCAGGGCACATAGAAGGTACTTAACAAATATTCATTGAAAGACTGAATGAGTGGACGGACAGATGGATGGATGAAAGGCCACTTAACCTCTCTGAGCATTTAGTTACTTTGTTGACTTATTGGTAAAATGAAAACCATCTCTGTGCTCCTTTCTAATTATGAAACTCTGCATTCCAACCCTCTACGATCCCTGAATGTATTACTTTCCTCCTTCCCCCATGCTTTTGGCCTTCTTCTTCCTCTTTTCCTTGTGCCCCCACACTCTCTTCTTCCCCTTGCTGTGGTTCCCACTGTTTGCACATCTCCTGCTCCTGTGTTGTGTTCCAGTTCTTCACTTTACCTCGGCTTTTCTGCTCAGTACACTCCCTCCCCTCGCCTCTCCACTCTCTCTTTGCAGGTCACTCGCCCCTTGCCCGCATCTTGCGTCCCGGCTCTCTCTCTGGCTCTTCCCTGTTTTCCATTTAGTCCTCCTTCTCTTCCCCAATTGTTTTTGTCCTCGTGAAATTTCTACTAACCTGATTTCCCGCTTGGCTTTTGCTCCTGGCACTGAGTTCTAACTGACCTCCAGACTCTTTTCTCCATTTATTCTGCACAGAACAAATTGGCGATGATAATGACATGGATGCTATTTCAGCAAAGGAAGGAATGACGTAGAGCATGTCTGTGAAGGGACCGGCAGGTCAGCTATGGAAGGAGGGACATCACTTAGTCCATCATTGAGAATGCCCTGTCCTTCGCTGGAGCTTCAGAGAATTTGCGAGCATACGATGAGCATCTGGAACTGTTCCTTCCAGAAAATAATACATCAGAAGGCAGAAAAATAATTATGTTTCCCTCAATGATCCCAGCAAAGATGTTTGCTTTCCTAAAGGACCTCCAGGCACTCATTAAACTAGGAAAACTGAGTTAAGTGCTTTTTATTAAACCATTAAGAGATTTTATTCAGCTAAGACAAATGTCTTCACTGAAGGATACAAAGTTTGATAGTATAGAAAATACCCAGATGAAAACTTGTCTGAATAAATTAGAGTGATGCATTTGACATTTAGGGCTCCAAGTGTCTGATTCCCTCCTTCAGGCCCAACCTGTCAACTGAAAAATATTCTCTAATGTGGTACTCACTGAGTCTGAGGAAGGGGTGAGGAGCAAGCATGAGGGGTCTTGACAGCACTGGACTTTTCCCAAACTGTAAATGGCTTTGCAGACTAAGATGGAAGTAGCAAGGAATCCATTTTCTTCCCTCAATAGCCAAGGACTCCTAGAACTCCCTGGCCTTGTCCGTTTCAGTGGCCGCAGGGAGGCTGAGCAAGATGCCAGGAGACCAGGACATTGGCAAGGAGGAAGGGCAGTCAGCAATGGGGACTTCACATCCAACTTCGGAGCCCTCAGATGTCTGGTCTGCCATGAGTTTAGGAAAGGGTGTGGACTCAGAGAAGACACATTTGAAGACACTCACTCCCAGCTTTCCCATCACATCTGCTGGGTCCATTGTAATCCTAGAGCAGATTCTTCTGGGAACATCACTGCTCTCCCCTTAGCTCTTTCTTCACTTTTCCAAAATGGAAAAAGTACTGGCTATGATAATCTTGTGTGCCAAGGGATTTAGTATACTAATGTTTATTTATAAGGAATAAAATTGAGCCAGGCCTGTGAGCTTGCAACGGCTCCAACTTTATAATAGTAATAGCTAACATTTATTGGGTATTTACCATGTGCCAGGCCCATGCCAAGCTTTTACATATGATTTCTTACTTTGTCCTCACAACAGCTCTATGAGGAACATGTTATCATCACCATCCTAGGTGATTTAACCTACCCACGGTCACTTGAAGCCACACCCATTTGATGATCTTCCAGCAGCCTCTTCCTTGGGGAACTGACTACCTTCCTCTGGAAACTGCTCTTCCCTTCCCCTCCAACACATGGCTACTGGGGGAGGTGCTATGTTTTTTTGTGACTTGCCCCCTGCCAGTCATTCCCACCCCGAGGCATTTTTGAGCCCTGGAAGAGAGAGCAAGATCAGTGTGAAGTTCTAACATGTGATACTTGGGCCCCGACGGCAGCCACATTTTCTGGCACATGACCCTGCTGGGAGAGAGTCGAATGAATCACCCGCTCCCAGAGCACATTGATGGCCTTTAAGTCCCTGGCTCCTGTCACTCCTGAGGTCCAATTCCTGTTCTGGCTTCTACCAGCTACCCTAGGGTGCTTATCATAATGGCTCTCCTTTGCTTTAGTTACTTCACATTGGTCTCAGGAAAGCAGCGTAGTGTGGTGGATATGTGCACAGGCTTTGCAGTTAGACAGCTGAACTTAATCCAAACTCCCTTCATTCCTGGCTGTGTGATCATGAGCAAGTCACTCAGTCTCATGCCTCAACTTCATCTGAAAAATGGGGATAATAATGGCACCTACTGAGAAAGATTTTCCGGGGGTTATAATTCAGGTAAAGTATTTAGCACTGTGCCCACACGGGGTGAGCTTCCAGAAAAATATAGTGTTCTTTATTTTTAATACTAATTTTAGTTGTTACTTTCGTTATCATCATGAATGTTATTTCTCCTAATCATCTGTAGAATCACAGGGTTCTAGTTCAGGCTCTCTGACGGTACCTGGGATTTTGAGCTTACCACTCGAGTTTCCAGAGATGCTCCTCGTGGAAAGGGCGGAGTTGAGTGTAGAGGGCTGTGAGTGTGCCCATGTAGGCCTTGGGTGAGGGCATCGAGCCAGTGTTTTCTTGCTGGGGGTGATTCAAAAATAAGAGCTAATAATATCTTCAGGAGACTTCAGTGCACAGACTGTCATTCTGTGCAAACTGTGAGGTGATGCAGGAAAGCAGAGAGCCAGATTGATTTTTAAAAGGCTGAACTTCCAGGCAGTTGTAAGAAGCAGGCAGCAAATGAGAGATCTATAAACTCTGGGAACATGCAGTGCACCACTGCAAATGGTGCAGGGAGATGGATTAGGCATTGAGCATGAGTATTTTGCAGAACAAAGAAGTTCTTATATGATGTCAGAATCTGAAAATTCCCAGAATTGTTTTTTATGGGCAAAGTTGCGTGGGGAGAGAAGGGTGGAGAATGAAATTAAATTTCTTAAAAGGATCACCACTGAGGACTAAAGGCTGGTCGGAAGAAAGTGCTAGATGCCAGATGTGATTTGGGAATGCAGTGAGGGGCAAGGAAGGGGAAGAGATTCAATACAATCCTGCCCAATTCTTCTGCTGGGCTGGGAAATTGACTTAGCGGGAGCCAGGTAGGAGATCCTCAGAGGCCCTGCACAGTCGTTGGTGGAAAGTTGGGCAGATTTGTTACTGGGTCCAGTCTCAAATGCTTCCCAGGCACCTCTCTCCAAGAAAGTCACTTGGGTCGGGGCACTGATTATTGATCCCCAGCCTCCACTGAAGTTCTAGCATGGGCCAGTGCACATGCCACTCAAGGAAATGCAAGAAGATGAAGCTCCCAGAATCCCCTTGCTCCCATGAAAAGCTGGCAGATTACATGAAGGACAGGGAATGAGAAGCGAACATTTGTTGCTGGTCCCCAGGAGGGAGGATGGGACAGGGGTTGTAGGGTAGGTGGGGAGGGAAGGTGTCTGCACTGTCAGGAAAGTTCAAAAAAGATGGAAAATTTGGGGTAAAGGAACAAGAATCTGAGGTCAAAGGGATGTTCAGAGTTAATGGGATTTGAACATGCAAGTGAATTTAAAGTCCATCCCAGGGAAGGTGAGATAAAAGTCACCCAGCAGAGTAGCGAATGTGTCACAGCCCCAGAACTTCAACTCCCTGAGGACCTTATTAATTTATTTGTTGGCATCTTCACACATATTTTAGACCCCTGTCAACACTATGAGGGTGGAAGGAAGTGATCTGATTATTCCCACCGAATATATGGGCAAGCAGAGCCATCCCAGGAAAGCTGAGCTGTCCAAGGTCACCCAGGATGAGCCAGAAACAACCCAGAACCTCCTGAATTCCAGCCCAATGTCCTTCCCTTCCGCCTTGCTCACAAAGGCCAGGTGCACTTCTGAGTAATTCATGTGGTTCCCAGGGACTCTGCCATCCCATGCGCAGGATGACTATTGCACCCCACAGATGGAGGTTAGATGGGATCACGGCTGCAATCCTTGCTGGGGATTTCTACAGTCTCCTTCAGGGTTTGTGCAAAGAATGTGCTTGTCCCAACTCCCATGTAAACCACGGTTGCTGAGCCAAGCTGAACTGTGTCGGCATTTACTTAGGAAGGGCTAAGACAGGAGTGGAGATGGTGCCTTCCTGGGGACACCATGTAACCTCCTTCCCTGCCCTGTAGTCTCATCGCCCTGGGAGACCAGAATGCGTGGAAGCTTAAGGGGCACTTGTTAGTTTTATAATGTTGTGAACATCAATAGGGGACTGCTGACAGGGGCTGAGTGCCCTTCGTGCTTGATCGTGTTTAGTTTTCAATAATACCTGCTATTCAGAGTCGGATATTTTCATAAGAACTTTATATCTATCATCACTTCTGCTTTTCAAAAAGTTGAAATGCTATATATATGTGTATGTATATATATGTGTATATATATATACATATATATACTTTTGTCTTGCTTCAACCAAAAGAACTACACGTTTTCATTCCACAATATATGGGTTTCTTATAAACATAATAATTTATTTCCTATTCTTTTCACAGTACCCTTCTAGCATTTCATCTCCTGACTTCTTTACCTACTTAGTAGTGAGGGAGACTGAACTATGATGATTGACTCGTTTTCACAGATGAGAAAACAGAACCCCAGAGTGGTGGAGTAATTGCCTCAGGATCACTCAAGTTAGCGGACAGGTCCAGACATCCTGAGTTGAAATAATGCACTTTCTATCACAGCACAAGCGTCGATATAATTATGTCTAAATTTCCAGGCCCAGATTTTAAACTATAAACTTTTTATTAGTCGGTTCCATGACTTATTTAAAAGTTGCATAATGGAAAGTCACTTTTGTGGGCCAAGGGTCATTGATGGCAATCAGATGAAGGGCCCAAATTCAGGCCTTCTGGTAAACATTTTCAGAATCAACTTTGTTTTCCTGATAGATGAACAAACAGATTTCATCAAATTTGGTGGGGGGTGGGGAGAGCATTTATTTTATGGTTTTTCTCTCTGGAGAAAGCCCGAGTTTGTTCCTTCTGTTGCTTTTGAATACTGCATGTGCTACTATCATTTACAAGAGTCATTTGATGATCAGATTGCACGTCTCCCTTGTTTAGATAGTTCTGCAGATGGATCGGCAGTTGCTCACACACAGCTGTGCACATCTGGCATGCAGGTGTGTTTGCTGACAGGCCGACTTGCTTACAAAATGATTTCTTCTGGTAATGAAGACAGGAAATTGCCTAAGGTCTTAGGCAAAGCTGTCCATGAGCTAGGGCACTAATTTGTTTCTAACAATGGTTTTGTGAGAAGAAAAGTTTGGGCAACACGATGAGGTGAGATCCACATGCTGAGACAATGGGGGGGGGGTCACAGGATTTCCACCCTCAAAGGCAGGTGTGTGCCAAGGCCTGAGCTGATTTCTGGGGCTTGAGACAGGCTGGAGCATTAGCACTCTAGTCAAACAGCTCCCATGAATATTTATGGACGAAATAACACGACCAATTGGAATTTCTTAAAAAAAAAAATCCCATGTGGGTGGGGGGTATGTGGGGAGTGTGGGCTATGGATGGAACAAAAGAGGTGCGGGGCTGATGATTTTTATAGCTGAGTGATTGGTACACAGGGTTCATTGAAATCTCTATTTTTATGGATTTTTGACATTTTCTGTAATAAAAAGTTAAAAACAAAACCTGTTCCTACATATGGGTCCCTAGAAGTACAATGGATATTATGAGGCCTTTTATTCACTCAAGGTAGTGCCTGGCTGTTGGAGTGCAGGAATGGACACAGGCAGAGGAGAAGCAAGGATGGTGGCTGGTCACTCACAGAGCAGAGGTGAAAGTAGCAAAAGAGAGAGGCTGAGAGATGAGGAAGAAGAGAGAGAGAGAGAATGGACTCGGCACACTCCCCTGGTGACGCGTTATTCTCTGCCCTACCCATTAGAAAGCAGGTGTCTCTTCCTCATGCACCATGGCTATCCCCTCCCTTCTTCCCCAAACACTTAGCAGTCTCTCCAAGGAAGGGAGCTTGGGGTTCCACGGAGCCTAGAAATACAATCAGAAGAGCAGCTGAAAGAAATCAAATGTGTACTAAAGCCACTGTCTATCAGAGAGCCAACCCTAACCTAAGGTGTAACCCAAGAAAGGGAGAGAGGTGAAAGGGAACAGAAAGGGGACAAAGTAAACATAAAACCACAGCAGTTTCAGAAGAAATGTTCATCTTCAGGCGCGAGGCTTCCCTGGGCCGTGGACTTACTGAGGGAACAGGCAGGTGCCCAGAAGAGGAGAGCCTGTGTAACCCAGGCCGTCAGCAGAGGCCTGGCCCCTCTCTGGCCCATGCCTGGCTGGGAGCAGCTGGCTCTGCCTTCACTGCCAGGCAAAGGCCATCGCTGGCTTTTTACAACCTTAGTGGGAGAAGTGATGGCTACCTTTCCAGCCAGGACAGCCCCTGCCAGGCCCTTTTCTGGACCCTTCCAAAACCACAAATACCCTGAACTAAGCTTGTGAATGACCCTTTCCCACTCCAGCTGCCAGTCGGGTTCCAGGGTTAGCTTCCCTCGTTTCCTACTGGAGAAGATATGCTTGGGGTTGAGGCCCTGGTGTGGTGGTCCCGCGGAGCCAAGCGGTGGGAGCCAGCGCCTGGGCAGGAGGTGAGAGCATTTGCTGTCCTCCAGGGAGTCCGTATGGCTGCGTGGCCACAAATAGCTGTACCAACTTGGCAGGAGACGCCCACTCCTCTGGAACCCGCTCTGCCTACTTGAGTCAGACACACGCTGTTCCCTCCCTCTGTCCTGACGGGAACCGCTGGGAGATTCACTCCCAGCCAAGGGGGCCCTGCAATCTTCTGGGGGGCTCGCCCTCCTAACCTCCATTTTTCTTTGTTATCAACTGCCTTCCCTATCTCTTCCTCCCTCCTTTCTATTCTGTCTTGGCCCCTTTCCACATTTCTGCGCCTCTCTTCCCCAATTCCCGGGCGTCTCACCCCTCCGGTCCCTCCCCCGCCCCTCCCTCCAGCCCGCCTCCTCGCCCCTCCACACAGCTGGGCTCTCTGGGGATGCGGCTGTTTGGGCTGCAGTTCTATGGGCACAGGTGGCACTGGCAGATGCAAGTTCTTTCCATTCATGTGGGTAAACAGTAAACATGATATTAAAATATTCATCACCAGGGCCTCTTCCTGAATGTTAATCTGGGGTGGCAACTGATTCCTAGACCCCGGTGGGGCCGCCAGTGCCGCTGTAACCGCAGCAGCAGAGTCAGTGGTCGGGAAAGGTCGGCCTGAGTGGCAAGCATTGATTTTGCATTTGCTCTGGGGGGAGACACACTGGAGCTTTCCGCCCAGAGAGGCTGCCTGTCTGCCTGGGGAGGAGGGTTTTGCTGGGTGTCTCTGCCACTGAGTGCCGGCTGGCCGGTGGGCTCGCAGACCTGTCGAACAGGCAGGTATCTGATGCTGGGCTCCCACACCTGTTTATCACCTTTGTATTTACAGGTCCGGCTAGGTACTGAATGCTAAAAAGTCCTGTGGCTCTTTAAACGCCCGCTGGTGATCATTTGCTCTCTGTCGGTGAGGATTACATGTCATGTATCTGTTCCATCTGTGCCATTGAAACCTCGGAATCCTAATGGAGTCTGGACAATGCCTCAGTGATATCGACAGAGGAAATCTAGCCTCTTTCTAAAGGACAGATTGTTGGAGGAAGGGGGCACAGTGTTCCCGGTGTCTAAAATATTTCCGCATCAGGAGGTTCTTGCCCGTAATGAATCTAAGTCCCTCATACTTCAGGGGTGTTGACAACCGTGAGACACGGTGCTCCAGGTACAGCGTGTTCCTGGATGGGACCAGTCTTAGTCACATGCTGTCTTCCACATTCACTCCTGCAGGCAGAGGTATGTGCATCCGTTCCTTCCTTCCTTACCCTTGCACACACTCATTCATTTATTCAATGACCGTTTGTGGATCACCTGCTCGGTGACACACACCAGGCCAGGCCAGGGGAAAGATGAGGCGTCTTCCCTGCTTGCCCTTGAGAATCCACAGTCCAGTGCAGAGAGACAAATACATCATGTACTGTGCTAATGAGTCAGGTTAAAGAACTACAGGAACCCGGAGGAGGGAGTGACAGCACTGCACAGAACAGATGACGCTTGAAGTGATATTTGAGTAGAAACAAAATTTGCTAGGTAGAAGGAAATCGTAAAATAAAATACTTATCTAGCACTGCCTGAATACAAAGCACTATTCCAAACACTTTCCAGACATCAATGTATTTATTCTGCATGACAGCTCTATGAGGCTCGTACTACTATTATCCCCATTTTATAGAAGGGAAAACTGAGGCACAGTGAGGGTCAATGACTAGGCTAAGGATCAGAGATTGGATTTGAACCCAGGCAGGCTGGCTTTTAACCATTTTGCCATGTTGCTTCTGGATTAACCCAGACTATTCAGAGAACAGGTGAATAACTCAGGGTGGCTGGAACCCATTGATTATGTGTAAGGGATGTGGTCAGGCTGGAGATGGAGCTGGCAGATTGTAAAGGGCCTCACACGTTTAGATCCCATCCTACAGAAAATGGGGAGCCATCTGCCAAATAACCCTAGTCCCTCCAGACTTTCAGCATTGTTCTTACTTTTCAACTCTCAGTAGCTCATGGTGGAATCCTCTCCACATTTTCCACAGCCTCACTGGGGAAGCTCTCGGTGATGCATTACTCTAAAGAAGGGCTCTCGACAGTGCTGATCCTGAGAGGATAGTCTCCCGGCCCCTATCTGGTCTACTCTTCTTGATGCACCTGAGAATTGCACTCATCCCTTGTAGTAGTCTGCTCGGGCTGCCATAAGAGAAGACCACAGACTGGGCTGAAACAACAGAAATTTATTTTCTCACAGTTCTGGAGACTAGAAGTTCCAGATCAAGGTGCCAGCATGGTCAGCTTCTGGGGAGAGCTTTCCCCTTGGCCTGTAGACGACCACCTTCCCTCTATGTGCTCACGTGGGCTCTTCTTCATGCGAGCATGGAGAGAGAGAGAGAGAGAGCCCTCTGGTGTCTCTTCTTAGAAGGGCACTAATCTCATCATGAGGACCCCACCCTCAGGACCTCATCTAACCATGATTACCTCCCAAAGGCCCCATCTCCAAATACTATCACATTGGGGGTTAGGGCTTCAACATATGAATTTGGGGGGGACACAAACATTCAGTCCATAACATCCATGGAGGACTCATGTCTGTTACCTGTCTCATCTGATTGAGGACATGCCCTAGGTTGCTGGAGCGAAGGCAAGCTAACACCTGAATGGCCTGAAATTTCCCAACTTGTCCGGTTCTCTCTCTTTCCCTCTGTCACACACATACAAACATATTTGATTTTAAGTAAAGCAGTAACATCCACTCGTCATTCTTTATGCAGGTCAAGGTAACTCCTCACTGAGGCTTTCTGAACTTCCTTTCTATATACTCCCACAGCACCCACAAGATGTTACAGCACGTTTGTTGTCTGCCTCTCTGGCTGGACTATGAGGTCCTCAAGGGCAAGGATCCTGTTGTATCTGTATTTTTAACTCTAGTGCCTGCACAGTGCCTGGCTCAGAGTGAGTGCTGATAGAATGTTTACTGAGTGAATGAATGAAGGTGTTCATAGGACACAAAGATGTGGAAGATGATCCCTGCTACCCAGGAGCTTAGACTTATTGGGAGTGGTATTGCGGGAACAAAATACTATTGAGGTCACTAATGAGGATGTTCCCCAACCCTAGATTCAGGAATGAGCACTGGGAACCCCAGCCTGCTGCCATCCCCGATGACACACTCCAGGGCCACTACCCGCTGGCTATCCGAACTGGTATATGCAGACCATGTGATAATCGCGATGTCATAGGTGCCATTTAGGCTTACCATGACCTGGGACCTGCATCAGACATTTTACATAGGCAGTAGCATTAACCTGCACACACCCAAACTGTGTCTTTTTTTAACTCATTCAGGAAGAGGAGCAGAATTAAGAAGTCTTGCTACAGTCCCTGAATATTACCTTGTGTCACTTTCCCAGATCCTGTCACTGTGCCACAGAGAGATACCTGATTATACTTCAGGGGGAGCATGCTGGCTGATTCCTGCTGGCTGGAGTTTAACATCCTACCCTCCTCAAGGTGTTTTGGAATTGATTTTAGGAAGTCTTTGCATTGTTTTCCTATATAAAGAAGTTCATGTTCTTGTGCATTTTCCTGTTATTAAAATAGCACTTATTTTCTGAGTGCCTGATTCTCCCAGACTCTGTGTCTCTCTTCTATTTTAACACTCCAGTGGAGACGCGACCAAAGTCTGATGGAGCCAAAGCCATCTCACTTATTTAAATACATTTCACCAGGTGTTTCCCGACTTCTCTGTGATTTCCCACCCTGCCAATCTGTGTGGACGTGCTACATATGTCTCTCTAATCACCTGGGTGGGAGCGCAGCACACACGTGGCTCCTTATTCTATGAAATAAGTAAAAATTACAGCGCTGGCTGGCACACGCTCGTCTGGGTGGCTTGGGGCTGCCGCGCACAGGAGCTTCCCTGGCTCTGTTGCCTGACGTCTCTCATTTCCTGCCTTGCTGGGATCTGGGAATACTTTAAACATTCAGCTGGAGGTGGCACTTAGCATTTATTAAGTGCCAGGCCTGTGCCAGGTGCTGGGCAAGCACATCCACAGTCACAGTCTCAGCTGATTTCACCACCTGTGAGATTTTCTGTGCTGCCATAAAACCAGCCTCGTTTTATGAACAAGAAACTGAGGCACGGGGTTTAAATGAAGTGGCTCATTAAAAGAGGGAACGGGGGTTTTAGTCCAGCTTTTTTATTTCCTACACATCTGTATAGGGCCTGCTGTGTTCTAGATGCCACTCTAAACATTTTACAAATGTTAACACACAATCTTTATAACAACCCTTCAAGGTAGGGTCTGTCTGACATTAACATAGAAGGAAACTGAGGCACGGAGGGGTTAGGTAACAATGCCCACCCTTATTCAGTTGGTAGACGGTAGAGCCACAGCCCTCTACTGTCTCTCATCGTTCTTGGACTTCAGGTCATGCTTGCTCAGGCCAAGGATTTTAGAGGGGAGACTCCAACGTGACAAAGCCCACCAGAAGGACTTCCTCTCTTTAAAGTTTTTAATTGTGACACTAATTACACAGCTGCCTAGGCATTCTCCTTCCCATTCTTGGCTCCTTGCAAGAGTCCTTCAGGAGAAGAAATAGTACTTAAAATCTAATTTTCCAGCGTGCACACTCTACAGCCAGCCTTCCCTCTCCTCTTCCCTCCGCTTCGCCTCACTTTCAGGTCTTTGGGCGCGGAAGGCGCTAACTCCTGGGCACCGTGTGCCCTCCACCTGCCCCCTCACCCTCGCTCTCACCATCAATTTCAGCAAATGTCATTAATTTGAAAGGCAAGGGACTATGAAGAATGGATTTTGAATTAACTAGTTCAGAGAATCTGATATTTTTACTGGAGAGTGGCAGGGTATCCAGTTAGCTGGGGAACGTCTGCTTCCAATTGTGCATTCTCCTGGATAAACCAATATCTGATTAACAAGGTTTTGCTGTAAAGGGTGAGCAAGTAGGCATCTGTGTTTCAGGGAGTTTCTGAGCCTGGATCCCGATGCCCGGGGCGGCTGCAGTTGCGAGGTCTTCTGGGAGAAATAGGCTTCCATTACATGCAAGAATACATGCGTCTGGGGCTCCCTGGGGGCTCACACATGTTTTTCACCCTAGTCCTTCATCAGACCATGCCCTGGTCCCTCAGAATCTTCAGTGCTAGTATTAGGTAATAATCACTAGTGCTTAAACCAAACAGGTCCTGCTTGGGTCTTCCAAAATGCCTTGTAGCTGAGATGACTACTTATCAAAAACTTGTGCACCTGTTTCCGTGGTTTGCAACTGTTGTGAGGAGCAGCTGCCTCACCATGGGTTACATTTTCCATCCCCCTTCTATCCGTGGCAAGTTCTCGTTGATGGGATGTGAACCTGAGTGCTGTGTGTCACCTCCAGGCCGAGGAGGGTATGCAGATGTGTCTTTCCCCCGCTCTTCTCCATCTGCCACCTGGGTGAGGAGAACCCTGAAGACCGAGGGATGGTGGAGCCATAGGACGGAGGAACCTCAGACCCTCAGTCACCGCCAGGAGGAAAACCGTCGGCTGATGAGGAACACCCACACTGGGCTGCTACGAGAGGGTGAAATAAGCTTCTATTGTGGGCTATTTCAGCGGCTCGTGTCACCCTGGCTTATGTATCCTCTTCAATCCTTCTATTGTTGTGTTTTTCTCCCTCATTAAGGCAGGGAAGCTCCATGCCCCAGTTTAAATCTAAGCAGAGCAAGAATGTGGTATCAGAGAAGTCACCACTGAGGGAGAGTCTAGATGCCGGAGAGCTAGCAGAGTGCCAGGAAGAGGGGATTTAGAATCTGATTTTATATAGTTTTTATTTTTATTTTTTTGTGAGGAAGATCAGCCCTGAGCTAACATCTGTTGCCAATCCTCCTCTTTTTCGCTGAGGAAGATTGGCCCTGGGCTAACATCCGTGTCTATCTTCCTCTACTTTATATGGGACGCTGCCACAGCATGGCTTGACAAGCAGTGCGTCTGTGCACGCCCGGGATCCGAACTGGCGAACCCCAGGCCGCGGAGGCAGAGCGCGCACACTTAACTGCTACACCACCGGGCTGGTCCTAGCACCTGATTTTATAAAAGAACTCTCTGAGTAGTAACTTAAGCAAGCTGCCTATCTGGTGTGGCCAATTACCATGCAGCACATACAACTATTAGTATCATCATCTATCAATAACATGTGCCGTAAGAACGTGGTTGTAGGTTGCATTTGATTATAGCATTAAACTCTGTTTTCTCAACCTTCTGTTGCTCATATTCAAGCCACATTTTATGTAACAAGGTCATTTGACCATAATTAAAAAGAAAAACAGCAACAGCAACAGAGGAAACATAAACCAGAAGCAAAACCTGTGAAAGCTGACATTCCCCTGGACCCAGGGCGTGGACTCGGGCTCCTTCGAGGTGAAATTGTGAAGGATCTCTCCAATCACATGTTCAGTTTCTGGGTTTTTTGTTGTTGTTGGTTTTTGCTTTCCAAATATATACAGAAGAGGCAGAAAAATATTTCTTCAGAGTAGAAATTGGGAACGGCACTGTCCTCCCCTCCAATTAAAAATAACAAAGGAAAGCATGCCTCATGAGTAATCATAATAATTACAGTAACAATAACTGACATTTTTGGGTATTTAATACGAACCTGGCATAGCTCTGAGAGCTACACTTGTGACATGCAGGAGGGGAGGGCCGGGCTCTCCATGCAAGGATGATGGAAGCCAAGGGGTGATGCTGACCCATCTTCTCCCCGATCCTTGGCCTGTCTCTTTTGTTTCCTCTGCACCCCCAGCTGAAGTTAAGACCTGGGTGTGTTTTATATTTGCTGCCCGTGTTCACCTCCCTTCATACTCTCCCTGCTGGAGCCCTCAGACTATGTGTCACCGTCTGAGCAGGCATGGCATGCTTCATTCTCATCCCTGTGCCCCGTGCTCTGAGGGTCTTCCTCTGTGCTAGGCTCTTCTGGGGAGAAATGAGCTAACCAAATAAATTACCTCCCATAATTGGTTAATCAACCTGTTCCCCTTTACAGCCATCAGATGCCTTCAGTGTCCCAGTTAATGTGCCCTGTGAGGTAGGTAATACAGATGTGGGGTTAGGGTGAAGGAAGAATCTACATTTTTTTTTTTTTGGTAGGTGGCAGGTTTAATAAGCAAGGGACCTTACTTAAGAGGCTTGTCTTGGGCAGCCTCAAAACAAGTCTATGTCACCAAAGAAGTGCAAATGGTAAATAAGCCAATTAAAATGTGCTTGTCATCATTAACTAACATTGTAAATACAATTTAAAACCACAATGAGAGACCGTACACACTCCTTTGAATTACTAAAATCCAAGGATTGACAACACCAAGTTGATGAAGATGAGAAAAAGCTGCAACGCTCATATATTTCTCCTGGGAATACAAAATGATAAACCACTTGAGAAAATACTGTTGTCATTCCTTGAAGAACCTACACTTTTTGTGATGTCTCTTAGCAGGAAGCATACATGTCTTCTCTGCCCAGCTCCCTCTTCCATCCCTCCCCCTACTCCCAGTCAATCCACTACATAGCTACTGTGACCATATTTTTAGAACTAAGATTGAACTGGTTTGACAAACACCAATTATGGTGCAACACAACAGGATAGTTGAAAGTGAAAGCACCCCAGAAAATACAATACCTATGGTCATGGTCACCACGCATGGACCGGCAGCATTTTCCACCATCTGAGGACAGTTTTGACTGCACAAATGACTTGCCACATGTCTCTCCTGCCCCACATGGTGGTGATGCTCATTCCATGAAAGCCCCAATATTACTGAGACTTGAACCAAAATGGTAACAACAGAAAAGTCAGAACAACAGCCCTGGTGGAGCTCCAAGGCTGCCTTCTCATCACCTGGGAGTCATGAACGAGTCAGTACTTCCTGTAGGATTTTGGGGGTAGTTTAGTTTCTGTCACCCTCTATTCACTTAGGTTTCTGGATATTGAATGTTGAGCCCAGGGAGTTGCAGGCAGGCTCTTCACTTGCCAAAGAGAAAGCTAAAAAGTAGAGCTCAGTCCTCACAAGTCACATTCTCTGTTTATGGTTTCCTTGATGGATATAGAATTTCTGAGTGGATTTGGGCTTGGGGAGTGCCTCTGAAGCCCAGTGGCTCTGACCTAGCTGCAGCCTCTGTAACCCCGGGACCCCGTAATAGACCCAGGTGGATAGAAGTTTTGTGTTGACAACAAAGGATGCTGGGAGGAGGCAGCGTGGGCAGGGAAGAACCAAGGCTGCGCTGTTGTGGGGCGACCTTGGGGACAAGCGTGCATTTGACTTTTGTACTTCTCTGCCCAACTCAGCCAGAGCTTTGTTTTAAAAGCAGAACCAGATGCTTCCTCTGAGATCAGCTTCAGGGCTGAAAATAAATTAGGAAAAGAGGGTTCCATGCGGGGAGGCAGCAGGACAAGGAATGCAGCATGCCCTAGAAAAGCCTGATTAAGACCACGGCACAGAAGGGGACTCGCCCTGTTCAAAAGGCTGGACAGAAGAGGAATGGAGCAGAAGGCTGTCTACCCTTTGCCTGGCTTTCTCCTTTCAGCAGTTGTACTGCCAGCTAAATGAGGTCTTGGCAAAGATACAGTGTCCAGTCCTGAGGGCCGAGGAAGAAAAGCAGGACCAGGCAGAATGCCAATGGGCTTGTGTTCCCGTGTGCTAGGCAGGACTCCAAGATGGCCTCCAACATTCCTGTCCCCCAGTGCAGCAAAGGGTGGGAACCGCTGGTGTAGAACACTGGAGGTGCTCTGTTCAGACCCCCTCTTCAGGGCAGACACTAAACCCCCATGCTGGGAATATTGGCTGCTGAAGGCTCACAGCTATGTCCCTTCCTGAACATTGCCCTGGGCCTCAGGGAATGTCCTCACCCAAGGTCCCATTTTCCAGTCCGTTGTAGGGATGCAAAGGCCTGGCCCCTTGCCTCAATTTGGAAAAACTCTGATGGGTCGTTCCAGCTCCAGAGCTCCTTGTAGGGTTGACTGAGGGCTCAGTTAAAACCACATTGTGAGTCACCTCCTCCTCCTGCTCAATCTTGCCTTCTTCACCTCCTTACAGATCTATCTCCCAAGAGTTCTCCCCAGTAAACCTTCTGCATAAAACTCTCCGGCTCGGAGTCTGTTTCTAGGAAAACCAATCCAAAGCAATGAATAAGAGTTAGCAAGACAGGTGCTCAGCATCAGTAACTGTCAGGGAAATGCAAATAAAAACCACAATGAGATATCACCTCACCCCTGTTAGGAGGACTGTTATCAAAAAGACAAGAGATAAGTGCTGGTGAAGAGATGGAGAGTTTGAGGGTGGCAAAGAGAAAAAGACGGGTATGGAGGACTTGACCAAACATGCCCTTGATAAGGATTACCAAGACTGCAGGATGGATTGGACCTACTGAATGAATCAAGGATATCCTTAAAGTTTCTTTGAGGAGTTTTACAGTCATCCCCTAAATATTAGACCACAGCTTAGGTGCCAGCCAGTGTCCTGAAATGTAGCCAGCGTATGCTCATCCTACCCCAGCTCCCTAGAGTGGTCACATGTGAGAGTTAGAGAGAGCAGGGTGCCCCACCGCAGCTGTGCGTGAGTGGACACAGGGACCTTGTGAACAGGCTCAGTGGCGTTGCTCAGGATGACTGGGAGACCAGAGGCCTGGATGAGCCACTGGTCCCATGGCTGAAGGAATGCAAGGCTCTCTAAGATGAGAAGGCCCAGCTCAAGAGGCATCTGGAAGGCTGCACTCCAACGGTATGAGCCCTAAGGATGGTTCCCAACCAAGAACAGGGCTTATGCCTCGGCACTCAGCGTGTAAGGAACCGGCCAGCCCATGTTCTTTTTCAGTAATGGATTGTAATAGCACTATTCATATGGAAGAAATCAATATATTTTTAGAGCATTATATTATCATATATTATCTATAAATTAGGTAATATATATGAGAGTACCTGGTAAATGGAAAAAGAGGCGTACAGATGAAAGGTATTATGTCTTCTTCTATGGTATTATGTAAATGAGCTGATGGGGATGACTGTGTTCTGGAAACCATAAATCCCCGTACAAATGAGAAGCTGCATGATTAGGTATTTCACAAGGTACCTTCGGCCTGGGGCAGGCGGGTCCTGGCTTCCATTCTGCAAGGGCGGCTCTCTCCCCACAGAATGAGTGCTGCGTGCGGAGCGAGTGGGCTGAAATCTCACGACGCTCCATTCACGGAGCTGTGGAACAGCAGTATTCAAGCTGAGCAATTTGCAGAGAGTAAATTAAGGGGAATAAAATTCCTGTAACAGATCCTGGGAGGAGGGAGGAGATGAGGAGGAAGAAGGAGTAGGAGGCAGGCAGAAATTTTTGGTGATGCCTGCCTTTTGCTGTAGTCGATTGCATGATGAAAAGTGTACTGGGAATCAGAATCAGGCAAAACTGGGCCCGTGTGGAAAGCCCTTCTGGATGGGCTGCAGCGTTACATGTTAACTGGCGACCGCTAGTCTCAAAGAGCTTATCCTGAGGTGTGGCCATAATGGTACATGCTGTGATGGGCTAGACGGTGAGGTGAACTGAGAGGCTGATGCCCAGGAAGTCTTTCAACATGCACATTTCTTCACCCATGATGAGGCTGATCCTAGAGGACACTGATCATTGAAGGGAGTTTCATTGTCTAGGGTGCAAAATCTCCTTTGGGTTGGGTGATTCAACTGGGGTCTTCAATATTTCATGTTTTTGTGATTACAGCTGTCACTTTCCATTCAACCAGTGCTAAAAGAATGGCTGCCTTTTAAAGGCCCGGTGCTAGACACTCTACATGCATTCTCTCTTTATTCCTTACACTACCACAAGGTAGGTACTGTTAATCTCTGATTCATAGAGGTAGACCCTGAGACTTCAAGAAGGTGGATAACCTGTCCACCCAAGTGGAGCAGGCAGGTCCGCAGTGAAAACAGCTCACTGGAATCAACCTTGTGTAGCTCCCACCATCTTGCATCACCTGGGAGCCCCTGATACCTTGTCCTCACTGCTGATCTGCCTCTGCTGCGACTCAGGTCCTCCTCACGCCCACTCTGGAGTTGGAGCACGGGCTCTGGCCTGGCTGCTGGCCTCCAGGTCTGCTCAGTATCTGGAATGCACATCCTGCCCTGACAGCTGACAGATAGATACCTCAGGCCCTGGGGGGGGTCAGCCCTCTTCCCCCTACCAGGACAAGTGAGCTGCGCTGCTCCCAGGGCAGACATGGGGTCCCCGCCCCTCAGAAAGGAGAAGGTTTTGTCAGGAAAGTTTTTCAAGCTTCAGAGAAGCTGCATCATCATTATATGGGCTGCACTGTGTCCCCTCAGGAGTTCATATGTTGAAGGCCTGACCCCCAGTTCCTCAGAATGTAACTGTATTTGGAGATAAGGTCTTTAAAGAGGTGATTAAATTAAAATGCAGTCACTAGGGTGGGCCCTAACGCAATTTGACTGGTGCCCTCATAAGCAGAGGCGATTAGGACACAGGCAGGTACAGAGGGAAGACCATGTGAAGAGATGCAGGGAGAAGACGCCATCTACAAGCCAAGGAGAGGGGCCTGGAGCAGATCCCTCCCTCACAGCCTTCAGGAGGAAGCAACCCTGCTGACACCTGATCTCAGACTCCCAGCCTCCCGAATGTTGAGAAAATAGATCGGAGTTTCAGCCACGCAGTCTGCAGGACTTGGTTTTGGCAGCCCCACTGCCTAACGCAAGTGTCGTCTCCCGTCTGCGCCCCAGCCCTCCCGTTGCCCCCACCCCTGCTCCTCCGTTGGTTCGAGATCCTCTGGCTGCCGCTGCTTGGTGTTCATCTGGACCTCTTGGCTGACAGGAGCGGCTCCCTGCTTCACGTTACAACTGGAAGTCTTCCTACTCCAGGACTCTTGCCTGCTGTGTCTGTCTCCGGCTTCCCCAGGCGGGACGAACGAGTGACTGGCTGAGGGGCAGCTGAGCGATACCATCACAAGGGTTGGTCAAAGCAGGCAAGCAGGTGGGGGAACAGATTCCACCAAGTGCATGTTCTCATCCCTCCTCCCTTCCACCTGGGGATACACCGGGGCCCCTCCAGGTTAGGCTGGCCCGGGTCGAGACCTCTGTTTTAGTATTTCAATGTCAGAGGCCAAAGATGTCGGAGCATTCCTGGGCTGAAGCAGAAGTTTAGATGCAGTGAAGGCGATGCCCACACCTGGACCAACCCCTCATCGGTGGGCAGTGCGCTGTGGTGAAAACGCCTGGGTTTGAATCTGGCTCTGTCACTAACTGGCTGTATGAGTTTAGGCGAGTTACTTAACCTCTCTGGACTCAGTTTTCCCATCTGTAAAATTACAGTTCCCGCCTACTAGGATTGTTGCAGAGAGCATATAAGAAACAATAGATGAAATGTCTTCTGTAAATGATGGGTGTGATAATTACTGTGCTAAGATGGGATGGGATGGGGATTGGAGTGGGGCCACGCTGCCCTAGAAGGATGATCCTGCGCAGGAATACTGAGTTATATAACTCTCCTCCTGACTTTATGAATAGGCCTCAAAATTCAAAACACTTTTTAAAAGGTGGCTGAGTCTAGAGTGTCTCTCTGTAATATTGGTTCAGAGACAAACAATGTTTTCTCCGTGTTCCTTCCAAATTACTCATGGTAATCATGGGCACTTTTGTGGCACTGTATTCTAGGCAACATTCTAAACACTTTACTTATATTAGCTCATTCAATCCTTGTTATGGGCTGAATTGAGTCCCCTTCCAAATTCACATGTTGAAGTCCTAACCCCTAGTACCTCAGAATGCTAGTGTATTTGGGGATAGAGCCTTTAAGAGATAATTAAGTTAAAATGAGGCCATTAGGGTGGGTCCTAATCCAATCTGACTGGTGTCCTTATAAGAAAGGGAGATTAGGACACACAGAGAGACACCAGGAGTGCACATGGACAGAGAAAAGGCCACGTGAAGAGGCAGAGCGAAGGCGGCTGTCTGTAAGACAAAGAGAGAGGCCTCAGGGAAAACCATCCCTGCTGACATCTTGATCTTGGACTTCCAGCCTCCAGAACTGTAGGAAAATAAATATCTGTTGTTCAAGCCACCCGGTGGTGTGTGGTAACTTGTTATGGCAGCCCTAGCAAACTAATACAATTCTAACAACAAACAATGAGGTAGGAAATATTATTAGCCCCATTGCCATTCATTCACTCATTTGATGCAGATTTTCTAGGTGCCCACTCTGGGTCCAGGACTGGGTTAGGGGCCAAGGATGTGGTGGTGAACTAGTTACAATCTCTGACCTTGGAGAGCTTAAAGGCAGAGTGACTTGTCTGAGGTGGAGACAAACCATAATAGTCTATGGGGGTGCATGCCATGATGGGGAATGTGCAGCCCACAGGACCCTGGTGGTACCAAGGGTAATGGAGCCACATCTGAATGCGACAAATGTAAAGTATCCACGTAGGCCCAGCACTCAGTGTCTGCAAAGACCTTGCCAGTGCTCCGTGGATAAAGAGAGCCACGCTAGCTGAGGAGTTATCTCCTTCTCTGCTCTGACAGGTGAGCCTCCCTGGGAGCAGGCGGGGCCAGCGTGTGGGGATACAGCCAACAGGGATGGAGACGTTATGACACAACCCGTGCAGCACATGAGCCTCAGTGGACTGCCTGGGAACCCTGATTTCAAGGATTCTGAAAATTAGTTCACCTGCAGGCCCAATGAATGATGACCCTCCCTCTTTCTGCTTTCTCAGACGTGCAATCCTCCACATTGCCATCAGAGTCTCTACAACAGAACCACAACTAGTGATAACTGAGCACTCCTACGTGCCAGGAACGTTATGGGGGTCATCTGATATCATCACCTGATGGATTCTGAGAGTCTTCCCCCAGTATCTGAGGCCACGACAGCCTTTCTCTGCCTGTCTGTCCAGCCTTATGTCTGGCCTCTACCTTCTTCCCTTCCAGACCCTTTCACATTCCCCTACCTGACACACATCATGCCTGTACAACATCTATTTAGTCCCTGCCCTCTCATGTCTCTAAAATATTTCTCAGCCTCAAAGACTTTCTTCATCCGTCTAGCATAACAAACTCTTATCCATCCTTCAAGACTCAGTTCCTTCTCTTTGTTTTCCTGCAGCACTGGGCAGATACTTCTATTAAAATACTTATCACAATGCGTCATCTCCAATGAATTTTCATGTCTCTGTCCATCACCAGCCTGAAAGATAAGGAGGAATTGACTGTTCATCTTGAATCCCCAGGACCTAGCATATCAGTGATGCAAAGTAGGCACTAAACACAGGTCTGTGTGATTATTTATCTATTTATTTATTTATTTTTCCTTTTTCAATTCTAGTGTTTTTGTTGGATAAACAATTGACTGTAGTTTGATCTTTTTTTAAAAAAAAGACTGTGTATCTTGAAATAAGAAGAACCAAAACTATATTGTTTCCCCACTGCCTTCTCCATTGCCTCAAGGCTGAGGGTTGTTCTCTATAGTCATTCTTCACAGGGAGGATATGGCCGTGTCCTCTACTCTGTTCCAGACAGCCCAATCTTCTTATTCTCAGCCCAAACGCCATGCCTTTTCCATTTCTCATCTTTTCTCATGCCATTTACCCCTGCTTGGAAGACCCTCACACCTACCCAAGACCTTCTCATCCATCAAGGTCCATAAGCTTTTCTACTCAAAGTGTGGTCTGTGGTCCAGCAGCATCAACATCACCTGGGAGCATTGTTAGAAACACAGAATTTCAGGCACCACTCAAACCTACTGAATCAGAAAGCACTTTTTAACAAGATCTCCAGGTGATTCATAACCACATAAATTATGAGAAGTGCTGCTCTAGAGCAGGGCTCAGCAAAACTTTTCTGTAAAAGTTCAGATAGTAAATACTTTAAGCTTGCAGACTATAGGGTCTTTGTCACAACTACTCAACTCTGCAATTGTTAGCACAAAAGCGGCCAGAGACAATAGGTAAACAAATGGGTGTGCCATGGGCCAATACGACTTTATTTGCAAAAGCAGGTGGCAGGCCTTCTAGCTGTAGTTTGCTCACCTCCCTCTAGTGTATAACACCTTTGGTTACTGTAGTGGAAAGCCTTTAGGGTGGCTCCCCATGACCCCACCTCCTGGTATTCACACCCTGTGTAATTCCCTCCCCTGAAGTGTGTGCTGGATTTCTTGACTCACTTCTAATGAACAGAATATGGCAGAAGTGATGGGATGTCACTTCCAAGGTTAGGTTGTAAAAGGACTGTGGCTTCCTTCTTGGGGCTCTCTCTCTCTCTTGGCGTCTCTCAGATTGCTAGCTCTGGCGGAAGCCAGCAGCCATGTTGTGTAGTGCCCTGTGGAGAGGCCCACATGGTGAGGAGCTGAGGCCTTCTAATGATCACATGAGTAAGCTTGGAAGCACACCCTCCTCCAGCCATACCTTGAGGTGACAGTACCCCAGCTGACAGCATGACTGCAGCCTCACAAGACACCCTGAACCTGAACCAAGTGACTAAGCTGATTCCAGATTCCTGACCCTCAGAAACTGTGAGATAGTAAGTGATTATTGTTCTAAATCACTAGATTTGGAATGATCTGTTTCAGCAATAGGCCATTAGTACAGTTATATACCCCAAACTGCTCCCTTGTGTCTCTGTCTTTTAACTCCTACTGCACAGTTTGAGAGAGCACATGAATAGACACTATCTTACATTGTTTCCTAATGATGTGAGTTTGTCCTATTCCCAGAAGTAGATTACAGATTCTTTGAAGGCAGGGACGATATTTTATAAAGTAAATAGACATTTTTCACAGAGTATTTATTGACTTAACTTAGAAAAGTTTTCTTGTTTCCTATCGGAAAATCAGGAGCCATTACTTTGCTGGACAATCGTTTCTGTTCTCCAACATCCAGTTTTCTCCTTCTACCAGTAGAGTTTTTATTTGATAACAGTAAAAAAATTCTTTTTGTAACCAAACACCGGAAAGCTTTTTTCAATTACCTGGTAAGGTTACTTAAGCTGAACTTTGCTGTAAAACTGATCCTTTTCTCTCTTCTTTTTGAATTCCTAGATGGGTGAGAAAATGGTCTTTGGACGGTAAAGCCTGTTCCTAGGTTATCTTTGAGAAAAATGTAATCCACTGTATTCTTTTGCTTCCAGTTTTTCTCCTGGCTCCTGATTTTGTTGGTTCTTATCTAATTTTTGCTATTTCACAGTTCCCTGGGCAACTAAAGAATTTCTCCCCCTTTCACTCCCATTTTTAAAAGTTTGTTCATGGCACCTCCAACCTGTGTCACCTCTGACCGTCAATGGCAGGCACAGAGGACAGGCTTTTAGAAAAGGAATTTTCCAGTTGACTCAATGACTTGGACCAACTGTAAACCTAAAGACCTAAAAATTCACCCTGTCTGATGTTGGGATGAAAGGGCTGTGTCTAAACTCTTCCTGACCAATGAAGAATGGATGCTTTGTTCAATGTAGAGATCTCTTGATCAGGGGCCATCTTATACTGCATTTTTAAATTTCCTTCTTTTTCTTGTGAATGGAACTAAAGTTTTCCAAGGGATGGAGACAGGCTCTCTGTTGTGTGTGTGCATGTGTGTGTGTGTGTGTGTGTGTGTGTGAAATCCCTTTTTAAAATGTATTTAGAATTTCCCCCCACCCTAAGTTCAGGTTCTTTATTTTGCCTTTAAATTATATCCTCATCTTCAAAGTGCTCTTGATCCTAAGAGCTGCGAAAACCTTTGCCCAAAGCAAAAAATATGCCACAAGTTACCAGCCATGTGTGTGAAAGGTATATATTATCTTGGATCATGACCATTAACCAGCTCATAACATCTGTCCTGTGAGGACCGTGACCTGCCCATGTGATCATCAGCACCATCGTTATTACTTGAGACCCCTCTTCTGGGATAGAGGTCATGATGTCCGGTTAGTGGTCATGGAAAGCAAGCAATAACTGCAGTCAAATACAGTGTTTATAACTATAAACTGTTGGGAAAACTCTTAATCGGATTTACAAATTACTGATCCAAGAAGCTGTAAAAAGAAGAAATTGGATTAGTATCTGGGATTCCAAATCAAAACCAGTATTATTAAGTCATTCCAAATCAACTTTATTCTATAGATCCAGGGGTTGGCACACTTTTTCTTAAAGGCCCAGATAATAACTTAATGAACATATCTGTGCCTCAGTTTCCCTTCTGAAATGATAGTATTAGCATCCTAGAACTGGCAGACTGTTTTTCTAGAAAGTTGGGAAAGGGATGGGATTTACAAAGCACAAAAAAATTTTCAGCTTAGAATTTATATGGAATGCACATTAGGACTGGTTTAGGATTACTAAAAGCAGCTTGATGTTTATATGGCAAAAATGCCACCAATATGGAGCTGAATATCTCCCTCTTGCCTCACAAGACTAGAAGTAGTAGTTTTGTTAAATGACTTCCTGCCCAAATCCAGCCACTTTTACTGCCAATGGAACTGAAGTGTGGGCCTGTGGGACCCTCAGAACCGAGTCCCTGGGATCTCTCAGCTTCTCTTTCTTCACCAGCAAGCCTCAGAGCCCAGTGCAGTAAACCTATACTACAACAGGGCTCACCTGCTAGTGAAACAGCAGAGCATGCACAGCAAATTAATTTAAATAAAGCATGTCAAATATTTGCTTCAGTTTAAATTCATAAAATGCTATTTCATTAAACTGTATTTTCATTTATATCAAGCGACTGTCATGCCAAAACTATTTTTTATTTTAGAAGTTAGAACATGTAGGAAAATACATTTTTAGAATAAAATGCTGTCATGATACAGATATTTGAGCCCTGGGATATTGATTTTACAGCAGAATGATGGATTGTGAAGTCTAAGGGTTTTTTTTTTTACCGCAATTAGAATAAACATTCATAAAGAGTCCCCACACTCCCTCTCCCTGTGATGACCCTCTGACAGCTGCCAGCTGGCATCTCTGAGAAGTCACACTCCTGGTTCCCACGACTTAAGCACATCTTGGAGTAAGGTGTAGAGATTTGAGCAGACTAACAGAGAGATGGGGTTGTCGTGTCCTCAGGAAAAGGAAAAGCAGGACCTCTGTTCCTTTTCCCAAGGGGAAGAGGGAAGCCTGGCGAAGAATTTAACTTGCGAGTTGTGGACCCACCAGCCCTAACTCCTGTGCCCGCTTTTCACACAGCCACATCTCTGAGAGTCCCCTTTCATTCTCTCGGACCCCAGTGAGGTGATTATGGACTCTTCTCCCAGGAGGGCACAGCAAACCTGAATTTTGGGACTCTTTCCTGGCATCATTTCCTGGTCCATATTGATGTCTCACTGACATGATATCATTACATCACTTTTCGAGGGACAATGACTCGATCATTCCTAAAGTCAATAAACAGGTATTGACTCGCCACGCTGGGCCAGGCACTACAATGGGCACTACAGATGCAGGATAAGTGAGATGGAATCTCCACTCTGGAAGAACTTGTGTTTGATAGGTGGACACTTTCCTAAAAAGTAATTACAACATAAGTGGATTTGGCAGTCACTCCTAGAAATGTCTTCTTGGAAAAGAACCCTCTTCACACCAGAAAAAAGCATGTAGGACGGCCCTGAATTAGGTGGGGAAGTGGACTCAGAAGCAGAAGCATCATCTCCAAAGCAGGTAAGATCTCTGACCATTTCCAGTGAGCAGGGGAGGCACAGTCTTCGGGATTTCACTAGAACTGGTATTGCACTGAGATTGAATCTAAGCATAAGTTAGAAATATTTTAAAACTTTTTATCAGACACCCAAAGTCACACGGTTTTCCTTTTTCATTTTTTGGTTATTGAGGGAAAGCAATTTTAATAGAGAAACTTGGGATAGACAGCAGCCTGTAGTAGATTCTTTTGGGTATCAGTCAAACTTGCAATGACTTCTTTTCTCTGAGAATTGCCATCCCTCCAATGTAGCCTCACAAAGATGGAGGGACAGGTGCTGAACCTGGTGGGGACAGCTGACCTGACGTGGGTCAATCAGATTCTCTGTCCTGGGAATTTAGAACTGAGACTAAAAGAGAGCTAATCTGTCTGCAGTGTCCAGGGACAAAGCACCTTTGGGAGTTGTGTAGAGTCCATCTTCTGCTCACCACAGACATGGAAACACAGAGAGAAAACGGCATTGGTCATAGAGAAAAGCAGAAATGAAAGACGGAGAGAGAGCACCGCTGGGCTCCTGAAAGCATCTAGTTCATGGGGCCAGCCCCTTCCCAACACGTGCCCTTTGCCCTTGTGTTCTGTAAGATACCCATGGGTCCTGCAACATATTCCCTCTTTTGGGTAAGCCAGCTCAAGTTGATTTCTGTAACTTGCAATCAAAAGAGTCTCGTCTAACACTCATCTCTCTGATTTAGGTAAAGTCCTGCCCAAGTGACTGAAGGGTCCATGACATCAGCTGTTTTCTCACTTGTGTGCTATCAGGATTTCAGGTCTGATTGATTCCCAAGCCCCACCTTAGACCTGATGAATCCAAATCCCCGAGGGTGGGGTCCAGGAGTCCACATTTTGTAAAAGTTGTTAGGATGTTCTGATGAGTTACCAGGTTTTAGAACTGCTGGAAAACACCATAATCTTTGTAACTGAACTATGATGTACCATGTGCTACCACATGACGCCCCTGTGACATAGACATTATTACTAGGAGAAATGCTGATTCCCTCTCCTGATGTTGCCTCCCTGTGGAGGCAGCTCTACTAGCTGTGACACTTCTGTCTGATCTCTATCCCCGTACTCACAAGTGACCTATCTGGTTGCTGAGTTGGGAAGGAGAAGCTGAGCGTGTGTGGCCCAGCCTCTTCTTCTTCCTTCCTTTTGGGAGCTGGCCTGCCTGCAGGCAGCACGCGCTCTCAGATGCACCGTTCCTTGCTAGAAATCCTCCTACAGTGGCTCTGCCCCTGCAGGCAAGGGCACTGGTGGGGGAGACCCTCCCCAGTCTAGTGCAACCATGATGGAGTGAGAAATTCTCCTCATTATGAGGTTCAATGTTATATCTGCAGGTGAAGCTACATGACCAGGTATCAGCTTACCAAGGTGATATCCTGGTCCCCACCTGGTGCACTTCTTTGTCTTATGTCTCTATTTGTTCAGAGCTCTGACAGGGAACAGGAGGGCTATTGATTGGGCTCCTCAAGATCCCTCTATTATTATATACATGTTCCCAGATAAGACCACTGTCTGTCCAACACCAAGCCCAAGCTCTTTCCTCTGCCCCTCAGGAAACCTCTAGAGTGGTGCTTCTCAAACCCTAATCCCTGGGGAGTTGGTGAAAATGTAGATTTTGATTCAGAAGGTCTAGGATGGGGCCTGTGAATCTGCATTTCTAACAATTCAGGTGACACTGATGCTGTTGGTGGGAAGTCCACACTAGACCCACAAGGTGATACACAGGACATCTTCCAGAGGTCCAGAGCCATACAAGTGCGATGGGCTGTATAACGGTCCCCCAAAGATGTCCGTGTCTTAATCCCTAGAACCTGTGAATATGTTACCTTATATGGCAGAAGGAAATTAAGGTTACAGAGGAAGTGAAGGTTGCTAATCAGCAGACATTAAAATAGGGAGATTATCCTGGATTATCCAGACGGGCCCAATGTTATCACAAAGGTTCTTAAAAGCGGACGAGGAAGATGAAAGAGGAGGCCAGAGTGACATGATATGAGAAGGACTCCACCAGCCATTGCTGGCTTTGAAGATGGAGGAAAGGGCAGGAGACAAGGAATGTGGGCGACCTCTAGAAGCTGGAAAAGTAAGGAGATGGAGTCTCCCCCAGAACCTCCAGAAGGAATGCAGCTCTACCAGCTGCTTGATTTCAGCCCAGTGAAACCCATGTCAGACTTCTGCCGTACAGAACTATAAGATATTAAATTTGTGTTGTTTTAAGCCACAAGGTGTGTGGTCATTTGTTATGGCATCAATAGGAAATTAACACACAGGTACTTCCTTCCCAGCAGCGTGATCCCTAAGGCTGGAATATTTCAACCAGGAATCTTATAAGGGATGATTGGTAAAAATGTACACTGTTCCTTAATGAAAAATTCTAAAGTTTTAAATGCCAAAACTACCAGACTGAATGAATGGGACCGACTAATGCCCGAACAGGCTTGATTTTAAGTTAAGTGAGCATGACGAGCACGTTGTAAAACCTCAAACCTGATTAAATCTCTGATGAAGCACAACATGATGAATGCCAGGCGACCACGGCTCTGTGAAAACCAAATGCAGTGTGCAGAGTGGGGAGACTTCTTATGGAGCTGGAAGCCTGAGCCCAGGGAAGGCAACATGGGTTGGCACGTGGTTCATCCTGACAGTGGTTTCCTGCCACGGGGAAGCATCCTATCCATGCTGCAGAGTCTATTTTTTCAGAGATTTACTAAAGAGTGGGAGGATGAAGTTGTGATTATCACTAGCTGTAGGGAGACTCGCTCACTCAGGGCCAAGTCTTCACTGACTGAATTTCAGATTACAAAAATAAACTTTTCAAATGCTTTTCCCCAGAGTTGGGGAGTGGAAGTGTAGCAAATCGTGTCATTGAGTTCATTCATTTATTTAACCACAATTTCATTTAGTCTATCACTGGTTTATTCAGTCATCAAATATTTATTATGTATCTACCACATGCCCAGCATTGAAAACACAAGGTTAAACACTGTGCAGTCTTCCTCTCAAGGAGACGTTAGTCTAGTTAGAGAGAAAGACTTGTGCTCCAACTATTATAGTGAGTGCTATGTTCAGCAATTGAGCTCTGCCCCCAGGTGCTAAGGGAGCACGGAGGAAGGGCACCTAACTCAGTCTAGGAATGGTGGTAAGGAGAGGCCAGAGAGGGTTTAAGGAGAAGGCAGAGTTCAAGGTGAATTTTAAAAGATGAGTATTAGGTGGGAGTAGGTACTCAGTGGGAGAAACAGCACGGCGCTCTGAAAGATCATAGAAATTTCAGACATGATGCGAGCTCGGGTGTGGCTGGAATTCAGGATGCGTTCCTATAGGGGAACAATAAGGATGAGACTGCGAAGATAAGCAGGAGCCTGGTCATGACATGCTAAGAAGATGAGGAGAGTGAAAATGAGTGGAGGAGAGTAAGCAGGAACATGATATGACTGGATCTGAGTTTTGGAAAGATCACCCTGGTGGCTACAAGGAAAGGGTCCTGCAGGGGAGGGAGGCCAGATGCAGGTGGACCAGGTGGAAGGCAAGAGAAGTTTAGAGTCTGAATGGGGCTATGGACAAAGATGCTCTTTTTAAGGAAAGGCTTGGGGATAAACTAAGGCTTATTCTAAATAGAGATGAGAGATTCAGAATTTATTCAGTTCACCTGAGAAAGCATTAAGGCACTATTAGAAAAGCAGTAAATGTGGAAGGCTGTTGTTGGTGGTCGCAATATGTTCTTTTGGCTCCAAAAGAGTTTGTGGACTGAGAATAGATGGAAGCTAGGACTGTATTTAATATCAATTTCGTATTGTTGTCATCTGCTGTGATTATAGGCTTGGATCCTGGTTTTTCATTCAGAGCCATTTATTCAGAAAATCTTTTATTCCGAATTTGAGTTCATTCCTCATTAATTCAGTGGCTGCTTTCAGGACCCCAGTGATTGAATTACCTAATAGCACCTGCCTGAAAAGATTAACATAAGAGGAAGCCATGGGTTGTATTTGATATAAATGATTTGTTTCCTGAAGTTGTAATTTTATTAAAGGGGGACCCAGTGAACCACCTTTGCAAAGGAAGACGAGGTCCTGGCCTCCGTGAGGTGCCTGGGAGGTTAACGAATGATTAGCAGCTAACAAATGACAACATGACTCGGGAGGAAGGTGGAATTTCTCAAGCGTTTGGTTAGCATCCCTGGGAAAGTGAGGCATAGTTTCCAAAGCGCTGTGTGGTCTACTTTTCGATGAGGGTGGTAACCAGGGAGAGAGGGCGAGTGCCTGGCTGAGGACAGGGCCCCCTCTGTGCTCATGAACTCACTCTCCAATACAGCCTCAGCTGATTGCTTCAGTTATTCCCAAGGGGATCAAGTAGGGGCTGAACTTCACTACTCTGCTGAGGGAATGTGAGAGAATGCTCTGGGTTTCTGTCTCTCTGAGGCAGATCCAGACGAGCCGGTGCTAACAGGACCTGAGTTTTTCTTTTGAAGTGACAGTGGCTTTGTACTGGAATCTTTCAGTAGGTTGCTGGTCTCTTTATGAGTTTGAGTTGAAGGGGACAGGAAGAATTAGGACACAGGCTACTGAGAAATAGTCTATCATTTTGTTCAGCAATTGAAAAAATACATTGTCCTTGTAACCCATTGCTTAGGAATTACATCCATTTTCTAACTTTGTAGATTTAGGTGCAGACATAACGTACACGTGCACAACTTACATGCCATTTAAGGACAGAAATAATTTGTACTTCCCAAAATGGTAAATTGAATATTTCCGTGATATTGACACTTTTTAATCCCTGAGAATCCTGAAGAACAAAATGGTACATCTGAGGGCTGGGCAGAAGAGACCTTCAAAAGATAGCACGGTGGTGCCAACCCTCATCCCTATATCCACATCCATTCCCATAACTAGAGGTACTGGAAACATCTTTTCTGGACGTTTTCCTCACTCCTCCCTGCTGCGTTTCCTCCTCGTCTCCCCTTACATACACTCCAGTTCCTGTACCGCTTCATTCCTTCTATTCTAGACGGAATAGAGTCCAGTGGCCCAGTGCTGCCTACTGCCAGAATGACATTCTAGGAGTCCCTTGCTGGGAGACTGCTTAAGTCAATTGTGCGACTCTTCATTGAGGGAAAAGCACACCCCATGTGCAGGTGGAGGGGCAGGCAGGTGGAGGATAATTTTCCATCGAGATGGACAGGCTTCTAAGTGCTGCTCAAATCTCACTGTTAGGACAAATCTTCTCAAAAGGTTGGTTTGGTCTGCACCCATGAAATATGCTTTCCCCACCTCTTGCCTAACTTCCTGCTTATAAGGGCCACCGGTTGACACTTAGACAGTGGTTCCCACACTCGACTACATTGGAAAATTTCCAGGAGGGTTTTTAAAATACAGATTCACAGGCCCTACCCCTAACCAACAGAATCAAGACTCTCCATGAGGTGGAACCTAGAATCTGTGTTTTTGTAAAAGCTTTCCCAGTGATTTGGATGTAGTTGGTCTGAGAGGTGGCGTTTAGGTACCAGAGGCAGAGAATACCTGTATTTCATAAAAGCCCCCTTTACAAACAATGAGTCTGTTGGGCTGTCTCTGCTCCCATCATAGGCCATACATCTTGCCCACATGTCCTGGATGCCTGATGTAGGTCTGGGATCATCTGTCTGTTTTCAGGTACATAATCTACCCTCTGCGTACATCTCTGGGCTGCTCAGCGCAGAAATCCCAGCAGCACTGGGGACCCTTGTGAATGATAGTTCCTCAGGCTCCTTTGCAGAGCCCACATCAGAGCCCCTGGCCAGACCACCAGCATAAGCTGCCACAGACTCTCTTCCCAAGTAAAGGTCTCAGAAGCTAAAGAGTGAGCCCTAGAGGATTAAGTTCCCACTTCTCCACTTGGAAAGGGCATTAATGGTTAAAAAATATTTTTAAAAAAATCCTCTGTATACATTCACTTCTGCTGCAAACTCATGCATTTCCCAGACATTTTGTTTATACATCTGCTCAAAGAAGTACTGTATCTGAGCTAGTGTGTTGTCATGCCTAATTTGAGAACAAAATTTAGATTGTAAGCTCGAATTCTTGCTGCAGCCACGTCCGTTCATCCAGGACTTGCTTCATGCCTGACAAATGCCCGCGCCAGCAGCATCAGCTGCACTAAGCCAAATAACCCACAGGGACGCGTCTAGGAAACAGCTCTCAGGAACCTCAGTCCTGGAACATACAAATATGTCCACACCAGTCCACCCTCATTCCCACCCCCATTCCTCCTCTCGTCTCTCTCACTAAATAGATAGTTCTAAATACCATCACAAGGCTCCTAATTTTCATGGCGGTCATCATCTTTTCCATTAGCATCATTATCTTATTCCAGGGTCCATTAGAACTCCTGCTGTAATGAGAACTTTGGGTGTAGCTTTTCATTACTTTCCTGGTCACCCACAGCCCCAGCTGTCGTGATAAATGCTCTGCACACAATTCTTACCTGTATCATACAGTTCCTCTTGCTTCTATTAAGATGATCATCTTTTTCCCCCACTCTATAGTCATCACCTCATTATAACTCCATTACCTTTAGCATCATCTACATTATAACTCCATTACCTTTCCCATCACCACCATTAGCTCCCTTCTCACCCCCTCTACATTTCAGCTGCCCTCACCTTCTCCTTTACAGCCACCAGCTTTTCAATTACAGGTCCATTATCTTTATTATTACCTCGGTTACAATCCTAATCATTCCCGTAACACTTCAATGTCTTTATCCACCCCTCTACAATGCAAGACCCTGGCCACCTTTGACAAAGCTACAGGCGTCCCTATTACACACTAGACATGTACTCCAACATCTCCATTATGTTAGAAGCCCCTTCTTTTCCTTCATTAAATCACCCATGATAATGGTAACCACAAAAGATCTACCACTTTCCATGGCGATTTCACTATTGCCATTGTCACTCTTATTTACAACTCACTGCTCCATTGTCATTTCTCTTTCTGTAATAGCCACACAGTAATAATCCTCATCTTAAAGACACCAACATCTCATCTGCACAGCCCTCTGTTACAATTGTCTCTCTGACTCCAAGAATTCTGACTACCAATTTCTTCTTCAAAGCAGTTCAAGGCCATATTAACACAGCTAGCCACGCATACCTGCATTTCTCAGGTTCCAGTGTGTGCGTTTGGGGGAGGCGAGTTGTTTACCATTGCTTTGTTTTATCTATTGGATTGGAAGCTCATGGTGGACTAGACCTCACTTCCTTTCCAGAGCCCTTAGCAGCTGGACGAAGTCAGCATGCAGAAAGCGGGGCTGATTGAATGACTGAATGGGTCAGCACTCTTCCTTTATCTTTGTACTCACTGTCTATCGTTGTTGCATTGATCACTATCAAACCCTCATCAATATACTCTTTACGATTTCATTACTTCAAGCTCCTCCTCTTCAAGGACAGATCCATCTCCTCCTCCATCTCTGTGCCATTATCTCAATAATTATCAGGGCTTCAATTGCAGTGGCTCCGTTACAACTCCATTACCTCTCCTTGGTTTGGGAGAGAGCGGCTACTCCACCACGATGCCCTGCTTCCCTTTCAGGACAGCTCACAGCTCCCTCAAGGAATTACCAGCACTTGTAGCCTCTCCACAACAGACTTTCATCACTGCACAACTGATACTTACACTCCAACCTGACCGTGCCAGGGTTCAAATGACAAACGGCAGCTTTTCCTCCCTGGTGTCTGGCTGTGTGATCTCAGACAAATCTTTCAGGGTAGTGCTTGTGTGGAGGAGCTCTGGGCTCAGACTGCCTGGGTTCAAATCCCCACTCTGCGATTTACTACGTTATTTGACCTGGGCAAATTATTTAGCTTTTCTGTATCTCAATTTCCTTATCTGTGGAATGGAGATAATAACAATACCTATTATTATTCGTTGTCAGGAGGAGCAAATGAGTTAATACATATAAAGTAATCCAAACAGCACTTAACAGATAGAAAGCACTCAACAAACCTTGAGTCTTCTCAGGGCTCCATTTTCCCCTAACTAGAAGGGTGGAACTAGAATAATCTCTGAAGTCCTAGAGTGAACATTTGATGGGTCTGTGTGGCTGGTATCAGATTACGAGTTCTCTCAGAGCTTCATTGTCATGGTTCCTAAATGGTTTCCCAGCTTCATTGTACTCTGCTGACTCAGTTGGGAACTGTGACACCCCCTTGGCCCACGGCCACAGTTGTTCTGCATTGGGGGTGATCTCTAGGCATTTTCTTCTCTGCGTCTAATGAAAGACTCTCTGTGGTTTTGTTGCGGCTGGACCTGACTTAGCTGCATACACATATATTCAGCCTGCCGCTGGCAGAGCCTCACAAGAAGCCCTCGCCTGCTAGCCTTGTCCTCTTGGGTCCTCATCCTTTTTGCTCTCTTATGCAATGTGGAGAGTTCTCAGGTGGTGCCTGAATATGCCCAGCTTTAATGTGGGAGCTATCCAGTCAGTCAGGGCTGCTCCAGGCCACGCTACAGAGACAAAGTTTGATTCTAACTGTATTCCGAGATGATTTTCTCCCTCCTGCTGGCTCTATTTTCGACTCCTCCTTCTGCTCGTTAGTTATCCAGACCCACTTGCACCGGCACCATCCTCGATCCTGCCTTTCCTAGCAGAGCCCAATGTTCTAATTTATTCTTCCATCTTCTCCCACCATCTTTTCTCCTCCTCTTCTCTGCGTTTTTCTCCCCCAGTGGCCTTTAGACAGAAAATGATCTAATAAAATAATGAGCATTCTAGCGTGGATAAATGAGTCTCTGTGGGGACGTGCTTCTCAGGAGAGACATATGGGAGAGGCAACACCTGAACAAGAATGTATCTCAAATGGTAGAATTTCAGACAACATGGCAGAACTAGGTGTTTAATTTTTAATTTTTTTTTTTTTAATTTGAGAGGGGATGAGGGTGGGGTGGGGGAGTAATTTTGGGGGCAGGGAGATTTCATACTGCCAATTAAAATATATTTTGTGGGGAATGTCCTGCTCTCTCTATAAAACCCACTTGAAATGCATTTAATAAATTCTCCTTAATTTACCAATCTGTCCATTTCTCAGAGGCTATTGGAACTGTCAGCTGATGAAGCCATCTCATCTATTGTGAAGTTTCTGTGGGTTCTTTACACCCAATTGTTAGTAACACGAGAATTCAATTGTCAAAGACCAGCGTGAAGTGTGAGGCCTTCAGTGTAAACAAAACTCCTTTCAAGCAAAGAGGAGGAAAAAAACGCTTCCCTTTGTGATTACAGAGACCACAAAAATTGGCTGGCACCGGTTCAACTCTACAGAGACTCCTGGGACCACAGAAATATTTGCTGCCTCTAAACTGTTGGTCTTTGGCCAAGGCAATCCAAGGGTTGGCAGAGGTGCCCGGGTTTTCCCTAGTCCAAGGTGTCATACTCATTGTGCCTTCCTGGTTTTGTACCCCCTCTGCTTTCAAGGCTCAGCTCCATGCGAACGACCTCTCCCACACGGTCTTCTTCGGTTGTCTCCACTTCCCCGAACCCAGGACATTCGCTCTACCTCGGTTCGCAGTAGCATAATACAGACAATGCTGGGGTGTGGTATTTAGTACTTCATTACATCATCATGCTTTGGTGTTTTATTGGTTTTCTCGGTTTAGAATTGCCCTCTTGACTAACTCCTAAGCTCCTTGAGAGCAGGGACCATGATATGCACTTCTTTTGTGTGGCCCATGGCGCATATTTTTGCATCTGACACATAAAAATTACTCAGTAAAGTCTTGTTGGCTGGGCCTTCTGCTCCTTTCTCTTACTTTTCCCTTATCTGCCTTGTCTTTCCTTTTATTCACCCCATTCCACTTCTTTTCTTCCCTGCTGCCTAAGTGCCCCAGGCTGGTGGCACTCCCACCACTGCCTAAGCGTGTTGGATGCAGTCCAGGTTTAGGAGATTTCTGACTCCTGGTTTCCTAGGAACTAGGGATTGTATTTAAGAGTGACAACTTGGGTACCACACTGGATAGGACTGACTCACCGCCAATCAGAATCCTTTGGTTTGGCATGAGAGAGGAAGAAAGAGGGGCTTACCTCAGAGTTATAAAAAGATGCCACAATAAAAGCTGATACGGTGCTGATCGGGTCAACACGTAGAGAAAGTCATCACAAAATTGCAAGTTCTGGCTAACTCCTTACAACATGCATTAACTATACTGTAGATACTTTCATTTGGGGAAAAATCTGAACAATTTAAATTTGCTTTGATGACATACCAAAGGGTAACTTTACATAAGCATTTTCACTATAAATGTGGGTCCTGCTTATGATCAATTCTCATCAGTATGTTGGAAAGCAGTTTCAGTAAGTACTTAGCTTAATCAATCTGTATCTGCACACTGACCTTCGGGACTCTGCGCACGGGTCCCATCATGCAGTGTGCTCCACAATTCTCTGTCTTTTCAGACAGCATATTTCTCAATATTTGTACATTGCTTTCATGTTCAATCAATGCAATCATCTGTTCCCTCCTTTCAACCTCTTCCTTTGCCTGGGGAGGTGAGAGCCAAGCAGCACCTCTGCCACTTGTGTGTGTTCAAGATTACTTGTTGACTATTTCCCCAAAACCTGGCAAACTAAGAAGACAGCCAGGCATTCTGTGATAATAAAAATAATGAGAAAAAAATAAAAAATTTTTATCAGCTTGTTTCCACAATTATGTAAACGATGAGCACTTATACATGGCTGATTCCTCAATTATTCATGGTTTGAAGCTCTTGAAAATTCAATTCAACTAAATAACCTTTTCTTCAGCTCTTACTATGAACAAGGTACAGTAATTGGAGAAATAGGATCCTGACAAAGATACAATTTGATAAGGAAAATCAGAGAGACACTCAAATGACTGCACTACAGGTTGAGTAAGTACAATAAGAAAAGCACAATAGATGCTCTGAGGGTTTAGAGCAGGAAGAACAAACATCTGGGTGGATCCAAAGTGGAACTCGTGGAGGGTGGAGGAGGTGGTGCCAGCACTGCCCCTCCTGCCGCCGCTTTTTTGGTTCAGTCTTCTATCCCACTTATCTGGATGATTAGAGCAGCTTCTTATCTGTTGTCCCCCCTCTACTGGCTGCTTCGGAGTGATCTTTTAAAAAGACAGTCTGATTATGTCACTACTTGGCTTTGAATCCTCCATTGTTCCTATTGTCTGCAAGAAAGAGTTAAAGTTTCTCAAGATCTCACACTTGAAGACAACATGTCTGTCACCCTCTGCAGCCACAATAGCCCTTGTCTCACTGTCGTGTACACAGTGCCATCCAACATGTCGCATGTCTCAGTGGCTTCAATGAGCTTGCCCATGCTTCTCCTTATGCCGGGACTGCTCACCCCTCTCTCCTTTTTTCTTCTCCTTTCCTGGGTTCCCCATTTGTCTGGAGAGCTCCTACGGCACTCTTCTTGCTGCCCCCTGCTCCCAAGCCCAGGCTGATTATTCCCATCTTGTCTCTCTGTAGCGCACAGTCCCATCATCCCACTTATCACACGCTTTCTAGTTTGGGGAGGGAGTAAGCATGCCTGTCTGCTTTATAAGAGCGTGTCCTCCTTGTGGTCAGAATCCAGACTGAGCATGGCACACAGCATGAGCTCCATGCACGTTTGCTAAATTAAGTTGGATTTGTTGCGTGGGTGGGTAGGATGCACCATTTTCCATGAGATTAAGGAATGAATATATGGTGGAAAGTGAATGTAGAATATTCTTTACCACAGAGTTTAGGATGAAAGAAGGAGATAGAGAGTCACAAAATCATGGGAAAGCTGTGTTTGTTTGCTTGATTGGTTGGTTAGTTGTTTTAATGAAGACAAAGGCTTGTTTATAAGCAGAAGGGGAAGAATTTATAGAAAGTGAGAGGAAATATGAATGAGGAATCCAATGGCTGGACGAAGGCTCTAAAGGAGGTGGGAGGGGAGGGACTGAGAGCTCAGTGGAAGAGTTAGCCTTGCAAGGAGCGAGGACACTCTCTCTCCAGAAAGACAAGACAAAGCAAATCAGGGAGGATAATGTGGTGCAGAGGCACTGGGGGGAGAGGAATAAAACTAAGCAAAGTCCTTTCTGCATGGCCCCAACCTGAGCACAGGGAGAAGTGAGCTTGTGTGTAAACTGCCAGTTGACATACCCATGTACGTGTTTCCCATGTAAACTGCAAGATGTTGAGAAAAAATACAGATACTCAGAAAGTACTTTAATGAGCAATGGACTCTTAGATCTCACGCTCTTTACACAAATTTATGACAATTGAACGGGGTGCGTAGTTTGTAAAGAGTGGGGCTGAGCAGGGAGGCTCTGTGGAGCCTTCTTCCTCCTCTTTCTCCTGCATATGGAGCACGCTTGGAGCCACGTGAGCTCTGTCCTGGAGGAGGCTGATCAGAGGTTTGGGAGAGAGTCAAACACTGCAATTCTGGAGAAGCTGTACTTTGTTCATCTTCCTCAACCTTGTCTTTATGAGGTAGCCGAAGCAGCCATTCACGTTCAAACTGTAGTTTCTGTTTGAATCCATTCAAGCCACAGTTTAAGTGGATTACAAGTATTTTCCTCCTGAAACTCCCTCAAGGGTGTCTGAAGCCTGGGTGAGTTTTGGACTGGTAGGGAGAGAGCAGGAGGAGTGGGTTAACGCATAGATCTGCCCAGCTATGTCCTCTTCCTCTCCTGGCTGGGTCCCTGGAACTCTTGGCTTCACTTCCGGAAAAAATGGCAGCCAGTCTCTTCCCAGTGGAATGCAAATGCAAGGCTTAAGCTCAAGGTTTAGCTCCTTCTGAAAGGCTGTAAGAGCAGCTGTATTTGGTGAGCATTCCAAAAAAGAGCTTAAATTCAAGGGCACTTCCTTAATGACCATCCCCATCAAAAGAGCAAACCATGTTTTTAAGAGTCTCAAGATTTAATTCTAAGGACACCCAGGTGTCTGGTTTGGTTGGGGAAAGATGGGGAAAAGAAGACACTCCATTTTAGTTTATTTGTTTATAAAAATACATCTACCTCAACACTTAGCCATCTGGTTATATTCACCTTTGGTGGCTTCCCCACTCCACCCCCTCTCATTGTTTTTAATTTTTTCTAAAACTTACAGAAGAGTATTAAATTGGAAGGCAGTCATAACCTAATGGCTTGATAAGTGTGTTTCCCCTTCCCAGCACTGAACTCATCTATAAGAATTACAGAGGGAGCTGGACATTTTAACCAAGATGAAACATTCATACTTCTGACTATTTTATATTATTCTCAGCAAAAGTCAGGTATTAACAACATTAATATTGAATTAAATGACTAATTAGTGGTTGCTCAACAAAGGTTTGTTGCTCGGAACTGAAAGTTATCAGAGGGCATGGGAGTACAGAGAGTTTTCCTATAGATGATCACATGTAAATTATACATCTATCCTGTGCCTCTTGCCCCCAACTTACCTTTCCTTGAAAATGCATGATCATGAAGGCATATCTATGAATCCTAGACCTTTAGAGATGAGAGGGACCTGATAGATGCACACAAACCCAGTTTCAGGCTGTGGAAAACCTGGGAGAAGGTAGAACTTCAAAACCTGCCTGCAGTCCAGAGCAGCCATGAAGCTGGGAGCTCAGCTCCCCAAATATCACATTTATCTCAATTTGGCGAGAAGCTGAAAGCCTATCTGGGGCCATTTAAGTTCTAATGTTATTAAGGGCTCATCTAATCAGCTTTTAAAATAAGCTGCTTTCAAATGCATAGGGAATGAAGGTAGGGAAGCAGCAGGCTGAGGAAGGCCTTTCAGACCTGCCTGGTGAATGCACCTCAGTTTGAATGGCTGAAGAGCCAGGAGACGACCTGCGGGTCTTCCTATTTGATAACTTCTGCAATTGCAACATCAAATCATGCTGGTGAATAGCTATTTGCAAGTACATGGGGGAGGGGGCTCATCTGGACAATCCACGCTCTCCTGTGAGGTCAATCGTACACATGTGACAAGGCTTGGCAGAGAAAGATGAATTGGCCTCTGTGCTAGGAAGTGGCTTAGAGATTTAATCAACAGAGCAGCTGGTGCTTCTGAGAACTACCTCTGAACACTGCATCCCGTAGACTTCTGAGAAGTTCTACCCTCAGGAGGGCCAGCAGGATCCACCACCCCCGCCTGGACCCACTGACGGCTGTTAGCTGGCTTCAAGGTAAGGTCCTCCATCCAGCTTTGGTTTGACTCTCCCTGGGTCCAGGAACTTCTGTCAGCTCTAGACTGAAATGAAGCTTAACTCTGGTGTATTTATGGCTCTGATGTGGTTTGGGATTACAATTCTGATTCTGACACCAATTTCGAAGTGTGAGTTTTTTCCCCACACCAAGCAATTCTCTGACACTAGCTGGGTGTCCTACAAGTCAACCCAATTCTGACACTATGTACCTGGAGATAGAATCAGATTCCACAGATTGAGGCTCCATCTTACAAGACTGCCCTCCACTTCACATGGCAATTGCAAGTCCAAGTTGTGCTTCTGACTAACCAGCTACAAATCTGAGGTTCCCACAACTCCCTCCTTGGGTTCGATTAATTTGCTAGAATGGCTCACAGAACTCAGGAAACCCATTTGCTCACTAGATCACCGGTTTATTATGAAGGATATTAAAGGAGAGGAATCAACAGCTAGATGAAGAGATACATAGAGTGAGTTCTCGAACAAAGGAGCTTCTGTCCCTGTGGAGTTTGGGCCCAGCATGGTGGCACGTGGAAGCATTCTGCTCCTCCAACCCAGAAGCTCTCAGAATCTCTTCCTTTTGGGTTTTTATGGGGGCTTCATTACATAAACACAATTGATTAAATCATTGGTCACTGGTGATTGAACTCATTCTCCAACCCCTCTCCCCTCCCTGGAGGTCATATGTCGGGGTAGGACTGAAAGTTCCATCCCTCTAATTACCTGGTTGGTTTCCCCGGTAACCAGCTCCCATCCTTAGGGGATTTCCAAAAGTCACCTCACTAACATAAACTCAGGTATGGTTGAAAGGGGTTTGTTATGAATATCAAGACACCTTTATGGCTCTATCTCTTAGGAAATTCGAAGGGTTTTAGGAGCTCTGTGCCAGAAACAGGCCGAAGACCAAATATACATTTGTTATTATAAATCATAATATCACAGGGCCCATCCTCAAGCCCTGCTTTAAACATCAGGCTCATCCTTGCCTTTCATGAACATTCTCTGATGAGCCTGCAGATGGATTCCACAAGTAGGACTGGGGTCCTCGTTCCTGGAGTAAGACTAGTGCCAGATAGGATGTGATGTTTGTCCTTAGTAGTCACCCCTCTCCCGCTGCCTGTCTTCTGCACATGAGTTTCTCAGATCCCCACGGAGTCTCATGCAGGCTGGCAAGGTCCTGGGCTCCCTCTCTCATCCTTCTTACCCCTCCATCAAAAGCTTCAGTTATCAGGGCTGGATGAAAATATGTGAGTGTTCTTGTCAAGCTAATAATTTATCTCACATTTAAAACAATATTCTTTAAATATTTATTCAACATCAGTTTAGAGGAGGATGACAGCTCCCCAGATCTCACACCCCCATTCAACCCACCTTATTCAGAAGTCAGTTTAGAGACCAACTATTTTTATTCCAGCAAGTTTCTTGGCGGGGGCAGGGGGGGTGAGCTTAATCTTTCAATGCAGTGGTTTATCAAGTATTCTTTTGGTTACAGCACTTTCTCTGAGCAGAGTACTGGTAAGTAAAAATGTCTCCATCTTAATACATTTTCAGTGATGCTCTTGTAACAGCTACCCCTAGTTGCTGCCCAGATGGTCCACCCTGTTCCAGCTCTGCTTGGTTGCAGAGAACTCAATCTCAACCAACTGTAGGACTAGAAGCACCAAATTAACCAATTCACTCTTAAGCATGAATGGCTGATAGCCAGCTTAACGCTATGATGTCTCTTGTGAGTCTGTATGTTCAAAGGTGTTTTAAACAGCCTGGGGTACTTTGTAGTCAAGTGTCCCCGAGTGAGGTAGGATGTCACTGAGGGTATTCAGGGTTAACTCAAATGTGGGGCTTCATGAAAGACTTGCCCTATCGCTGTAGAATGCCATGACAGGTAACGAGGGCATGATGAGTCTGAGGAAGGAAAGGAGTTTTTCCTGAACGAACTTTAGCAATCGTACAAACAATTATAGAGAGAAAGCTGATGGATATATCGTCATTGTCTTGTACAATAAAAAAAAAGGCCACACCTGTTTGAAAAGTTCCCAATTCAATGTATCGAGTTTGAGAGCCATGGAAAATTATTAAGGGAGCAAAATATTCACTGTGCCTGTCAACTCTGTGAATCCTGAGAAATCCTGTGAAACCTTCTCCTGTGGACCATTTTTTAGAGGTTATTATTTCAACCTGAAAATTCTTTAGACATATATATGTGGTATGAAAAAAGAATTAGGAAAGCTTTTAAATTAAAAGAAATAAAACGACAGGTTTTTCCTCTAGCCACATAAATAGTTATGGATGGAGATAAAGAGATGGATATTTTTTCATAATACTTTATTAGAGGTTTTGGAACTCCAGAAATTTTAGAGTCAGGCTGGTGAATAATTTAGCACTGATTCATGCAGGCCCAGAGCAGGCACGGCTGGGCTGGAACCATGTCTAGCCTTTTGGAGGGACTGAGAGCAGTAACATTTTTATGACCAACCGCATCGTGAAACGCGTTTCAGAGACATTTTATGAGAAGCCAAAACCTTGGTGCCCAGTTTCTCCAGCTCTTTCCGAGACGGCGTGAAGCCCAGGGGAGCTAACGCTCTTGACCACTCGTTTCGGGGAGACTGACCCTTGGGCTGTGGTTGCAGTGACAGTGAGTCTCAAATCCCCAGGAATATGCGGTCACTAGTGGGAGCCATTGCAAGGACAGACGGTGAAAGGTTCACGGGAAATGGTACCTTTAGTGATGGTGACTTCCGTGTTTTCTCTGCTCCGCACCTTCTTTAGTCTTTCCACCAAAATGGACCCGGCCTCTGCTCAGTTATGATGATACGACCGCCTGAAGCAGGAGTAAAGGAGGGGAGAAATACGTTTACGATTTTAAACTAAGGAACCTCGGATTCCCTTTCCATCACAACCGCCACATCTCTTTTTCGATGAACTTGGAGGTACACCATGCAGATTTCTAAGGCAAAGAAAACTGTTACTTATTAAGTTGTTTTATCCTCTCCAGAAAGTTCTATTTGTTTCATTAATTTTCTTTCATTCATTCTCATAGCTTTGCAATAAAGTGGTAAATATTTAAGGTAAAAATTCTACAGAATGATTATAAATCCAGAAATGTGTTTTGTGTAGCAAATCTATTCTGAGATCTTTGAAGGTGGCTGTAGTTACATGCTTAGATGATCTGATTATGACAAATGCTTGACACTTTCTCCAGGAAGCCGCTCATCCCCCCTAAACCTGAGCCACTCTTATGTCCTTAATGTCCACGGGACACGGTGCTTTCCTGTCGTGACAGTCAGCACTCGCTGGAAGCCTCTTCGTTTGCGCTGTTCTGACGCTGGACGCTCAGCACCTCGAGGGCACATTCTTGTCCCGCTCACTGCTTTCACTCTTGTCCCCAGCACAACGCTGGCGCAGAAAAGTTCAATAAACACTCATGGAGCAAATGAGTACACAACAATGAGTAATGCTCTCAGGTTAGAGACACCACCTGCAGAAGCAGTGACATCTATTGCCAGTGGGGAGCTTCCATGTCAGCGGTTTGTCAGCCACTTTAAATGGGGCTCCTCAGCAGAATGTGGACCGGGCCCCTCCTACACAATTCCCAGGGATCATCGACACTGTCCATAGCAGGATGGTTATACCTTCAAGGGCTTGCCTCCCACAATCCCTTCTGAGCCTTCTCCAAAGGGGACACTGAGCCTCAGGGATCTCATTTATAGGTGCCTAAAGAGGATATATTTGCAAAAATCAAATAACACCAGGGGGAAGGAAGAAGCAAACCTTTGGTTCAGGTGTAGGCTTGCTCATCTAAGTTGTTCATGAATAAATTAACCTTCCCTGGAGGACCTGGTAGAACCTCAGAGTCGGAGGAAGTAGAAAGATCATTTAGCTCTGGAAGGGCAAATAGATTTCATCACTGGTGGACACTCCAGTATATCAGCAGTGGCTGCTGGAGAGTGGGGTTGGGAAGGATTCTGAGGCTGCAGCATCGGGCAGGAGAGTGGTTATCAACGGTGTGCCAGTGCCCAGAGCAGGGAGGTGGTAGAGATGGTATAGATGCCAGATATTTCCTCCTTCAATTCTACTCTGGCTGTTCACCAAATGGAAGAATTACAGATCTTTTGGACAGTGTGATTTGGACAGCGGCTGCCCAAAATTTGCAGCCTATTTTACTGGCAGATAGCTCTGATATTAAAAAGAAATCTCTCTTTTTGTGGAATTAAAACTCTCTTTCTTTTTTGTTTCCACCCATTGACCATTTTTTCTCTTCATCCTTTCTGGGAGGTGGTGACCTCACTCTTAGAAAACTAGTCTAATCTCTTTTGAAATAACTAAGTCAAAAAGTCATCAAAAGTGTTGGGAAAATCCCCTTCAGTTTAGTTCATTAAACTTTGATACCTTCAGTGTGCTATTTTATAATTGTTTGTCCAACTAGATATAGGCATAGCCATTCATTCATTCATTCAACTCACATATATTTATTACATTTTAATTTTTTTATTTGATTTCCTTGAAATTATGAAAGTGATAAGTGTGCACTGTAATAAGTGAATCCATATACAAATGTATACAGGAAAAGCTAATCATTTCCCCCCAACCTCAGCCCCTTGAGGCAACATTTTAATAGACTGGTATGTATCCTTCCATACTGTCATAAGTCAAGTTCCCAGGAAACAGACTGAGACAGGATATGCACACTGACAGTTTAGTGGGGCATACCCTTATTGGGATACAAGAAGCAGAATTGGCCAGAGTGAGCTCTGGAGCTGTCCTGCATTGAGAAAGAACAGGCCTTTGGACCTTACCAGTCTTCGGATGTGGGCTGCCCCTGGGGAGAAGGCAGGTACAACCTTGGGCAAAGTAGCTCCCCCTTTGGCTGAAGGCGACCCCTGGAGAGGAACTCAGCTGTGAGCAGTCAGCAGCCAACACTCATGGTAGCTGGGGTCTTGAGTATCTCAGTTGGATGCTTCCTCATTACACCCACAGTATACACCCTCCCTTGTGCTCATTTAAACCTAATTATGCATATATATACAGATATATGGGATGTTTTTGGTAATAGTTTTTAACTGAAACACTCTGCAACTTGTTTTGACTTAACATATGAACATCATCATTTTCCCCCTAATTTATTTATGCATATATGCACGTACTTCTACAAAAAGATCATATTATACATCTAGGCTTTTTTAATGCAGTCTCCTTACTTTTTTCTCTATTGCTTGCCTCTCTCCACCCCCTCTCCTTCCTGCACCATCCATATTTCCCTCAACCCCCACACTGATAGCACAGAATGTAGACTTTCATACTTTCCTTCATGCTCATATAACCACATATAGATGTAGGGGAGCAGAATTTGCCACTCCAAAATATGTCTCTTTGGCTTGATTATTTTTATTTTTATTTATTTATTTATTTATTTTTGGTGAGGAAGATTGGCCCTGAGGTAACATCTGTTGCCAATCTTCCTCTTTTTTGCTTGAGAAAGATTGTCCCTGAGCTAACATCTGTGCCAGTCTTCCTCTATTTTGTATCTGGGATACCACCACAGTGTGGTTTGATGAGCGGTATGTAGGTCCACACCTGAGATCCAAACCCACAAACCACAGGCCACCGAAGCACGCAAACCCAACCACTATGCCAGTGGGCTGGCCCCTTGGCTTGATTATTTTTTAGGGCAAAAAAACTCAGGAAGAAACTATGACCTTCCCCCTAACCACCTAAAAGAATTTCAGATAGAAGGCTTGTTCCAGGAAGGAGCTATCACCACAGATAACTATAGTATAACATGAACTAGGTATGGTAGACAGGGGGGAACCTAGCAAGGCCCATTTGATCAAAGTCCTCTCCATGTCTCACTGTCTTTGCACGGCATGGCAAACATTTGTTTACTAAACATTTGCTTTTCCATCTCCATGTGAATGGCCTTCCTCCCCTTCAAAGTCCCAAACCACTAACCCAGCATCCGCTTTTGTCCTTAGCTGAAGATGGCATTTGAGCTGATGGCTTTGGCCATTTTGGTGAGTTACTCAGTTTTTCTGAGTTTCTTTCATGTATACATGTTACTCAACTTTGTTTGATTTTCTTCTGTTATTCTGTCTCATGTCAATTTAATTCTTAGACCAGCCAGAAGAACCTAGAAAGGTAGAGGAAAATTTTTTCCTCCCCTACATATACACGTGTGACGATGGATAGATACGCTGATTTGATCTTTCAGTAATTGGCAGCAACCATTTATTAAGAGCTTTCTGAGTGGCCAGGTCTGTCCCAGGCACTGGAGATTCAGGAAGGGGCACAGCTTCTGCTCTCGGGGAGTTTCTGCCCATGAGGGAGTTCCCCCCCCCATAACAGGGGGAAGCTCACTTATGGAAGCTTGCACCAAACACACAGTTAATTAAAGAACTAGAACTAGAATGTGGGGGCTCCTATGTTCTAGTCCTGAGTTTTTTCCCATTTAACTAGCGTTTTTGTTTATTTTAACAGATTTCAAACTGTTGGCTGAGCAATGGCCATGTTGAATTTGAGTAAGAGTGTGCTGATATTCTTGAAGTCATGACCACACTTGTTCTGTTAGAATGAAACTCATAATGAACCTGATATACTGGACCTTGTGATATAATATGCATTACCTCACTAATAGATCCATTTAATTTGATTAACAAGCCATATAGCCCTGAAGAGATCACACAAAGCCCTTATCTTGGAGTAGATGTTCATATGACAAGGCAAAGGATTCTTGTAACAAAAATTGATGCTGGTGTGTCACAATGTGGGCACTATGCCCATGGTAACAAGGTCCAGAGGCAAAACCGTTAGCAGAGATAAGCATCAAATGCAGGGCTCATGCTCTCAAATCCTTTTAGCCCACAGGCTTCCAGGGGGAAGCGAGGAAGAGGGAATTGGAAACACAAGAGACAAATGCAAGACTAAGGAACTTGGTGGCCTTGCTCCCCAGCATCTTCAGCAGACTGATGTGCTCTTTCCGTCCATTCTCTCAACCGACTTATCTACCTGGACTTCGCTGCTTAGTGCCCAGCATTTCTTTCATAGCTATTTTCTGGGGTCAATTTGTAAGTTGACCCCAGAAAATAGAATAGCCAATCTTGGGAGGAAAAAAAAGTTTTCTTTGAAAAATTCCTAGAAAACGTGCATTATATTGTCTTTCCTCGTCAAATGCCGATCCTTCTTATCCTGGATGTGAGATCGGGACCGAGGGGCTGGGCTTGGATTTTGTCACGTGGTCTCCCTGCCCCTGACTGCCCAGGCAGGAACTGAGGAGCTGGGCAGTCCACAGAGAGCAGTGAGGAGGCCCTGTTGACTCCGGTCACAGATTTTCTCCAAAGCCCTGTGTTTTTTCCCCTTTGGTCTCAGTGAATCATGGGCAGAAGAAAGAGAGAGCCAGGCCGAGTGAGACACAGCAACCAAAACTGGCAGAGGTTTCAGACTCCACAGCGACACTTCCTTTTGGTATTCTGCATAAACTCCGGGACTTGGATGGTTTGGGTTTGTTTACTGCAAATTGCTGGAGATGTCCCAGTAACAGCCATGTGATTGCAAGGATGCTGATCAGCTCTAGACAAAGCTACGCAACAAGTTCAAGTATTGTCAATTCATGTTTTTTCTCAACTTTCACAGCAGTCAGTTGCTGAAATATGGATCAGATTATGAATGGCCAACAAATTGTACTTAGTCATCTTAATGAGAAATGGGAAATTTAGGCAACTCTTGGTGATCTGACCCATCTTTGGCTCCCAAACTCACAAGGTATCCTACCAGAAGGGACACTGAATGACTATTATTTGAGGCTCCTACTTTCAGGCATACAAATTTGAACATTTCTTAGAAAGATTTCTTTAACTCATTGTTATTGGCAAGACTTTGCAATTCAGCAGGATGTGAAAGTTCATGCATGCTCAATTTATTATACCTATTGTTGCGTAATAAACTACCCCCAAAATCAGTGCCTTAAAACAAGAAACATTTATTATCTCATGGTTTCTGTGAGTCGGGAATTCAGAAGTGGTTTATCTGGGTGGTTCTGGCTCAAAGTCTCTCATGAAGTTTCAGCTAAGATGAGGACTATAGTCATCCAAAGACTTGCTATGACGGGAGGATCTGATTCCAAGAGGGCTCACTTATGCGATGCTGGTTGTTGCAGGAGGCCTCGGCGTCTCCTCACACGGGCCTCTGCAGGACTGCTGGGGGTCCTCACAACATGGTGGCTGACTTTCCCCAGAGTGAGCCCTCCAAGAGACAACTGAGTGGAAGCTACAGTCTTTTATGACGTGCCTTGTCATCATTTCTGCAATATCCTATTGGTTACACAGATTAGCCCCATTAAATGTGGGAGAAGACAACACAAGGGTATGGCTACTAGAAAGCAAGAATTAATTGGGGGTTATCTGGAAGGCTAACTATCACAAATGCCTTTTTACCCTTATCAATAGTGGTAAAGACTTGGAAGAAGATATTTGTGTTTCTTGTACCTTCATAGAACAGCAAACGGAAGAACATGGCATTTGGCTCAAATTGTAGATCTTACCAGCCACACACTTTGGGAAAAGATATGTACTTAATACTTCCAAGCACTCTTTCTCTAATCTGTAAAATGGGCATAATAATATTTCCTTACAGGTTTGCTGTGAGCGTTGACTTAGATAATAGACGTAAAAGGCTTAACTCAGTGTGCGCAGAAGGTAGGAACTCGAAACTTGTCAGTTCCTCTCTCTCTCCCCCTTGTTCGTTCCTCTCAGGGTTCTTGTGTGCCACCTGATTGATGTGGTTAAATGACCTCGACTCAGTCAGCCTTCCTCTCCGCCCCACCCCTTCCACCCCTGGTTTCCAAACCAAACATGGGGCTCAGCCTTGGCAGTTTAGGTTTCTTTTTCCCTGAGGAAGATTTGCTGAGGCTTAATAAAGTCAGGATGTGTGAGAGACACTGTGGTTCTTTTATATCTTAATTAGCAATTAATTATGTGGAGGTGTGGGTGCCTGGAATATCTGACAGACAGGCTCGATAATTATCTTTTGTCATTATTACTAATGGAAAATATGGTCGTGGTGGTTCAGGTTTTCCCAGAATCTCAGGTTTAATTGAATGACTGAGTGGAGAATCAAAATGAGCAGGCTGCCCTTTCCCCACTGTTTTATTAAAAACATCTTGAAATTTAGCGGTGCCTTGTACTCAGGAGTTTTGCTGGCCTGTCATCTGGGGCTGTGATCTTTAGCTGGGCTTAGAGGAAGCAGGGCGGGCCACCTCAGGGTTGCAAGGTCCCTCCAGGAAGGCACATGCAATCATATTCTGACGACTATGCCGACTACGCAGGCAGCATTTCATTAACGCCCTCCTCTTCCCCCGCAGGGGAGGTCTTGGCTTGGAGGTCAGAGGAGGACATCGCTATAAGGTCTGAGCTGGAGAAGAGAAGGGAGGTGTTTTTCCAAAGTTGCTACGGTGATGTCGGCCTCAGTCTCCTGGAAGCTCCATCCAGGAGGTACAGCAAGACCCTAACTTGGTGATGCTGGCCCCAGGACCGCACGTTCACACGGGAGGGGTGGCAAGTCAGGGGTCCAGACACTGGCACTGCTTGGAGGTCTCAGGGGGTTGAATTCTCTGGGGGATCTTGGGGAAAGTAAGCGAGGGCTTGGCTTCCTTTGTATTCTGAACTCAACACATGGTGGGTTCTCCACAAGCCATTCCAAGCCTTCAGTCTTCTTGAGTTAACTTGGGACAGCTGGACAGGGTGACACACCCTGTCACCCCAGAGAAAGCTGCACGGTGTTGCCACAGGGGATCATTTGGGGAGGCATAGGGATCCTTCTCTGTCCACATGTGTGTAAGCGTTTGCATAGACTGTGTGATGCCTCCTGGATTCAGTGCTACCTCATTATCATTATTTCCACATGGATTGTTTGGGCGAACCCTCACACTCTGCTACATGTGTCAGGGATCTGATCAGAACAGCTGGCAGGTTTCGAGTAGAGTCACTAGGATCCCTCATCAAGTGAGTAATTTCCATTATTCACAATGCATGATTCTGACTTGAGATAATTCCTCAGGTCTAACAAGAGATTTGAGATCAACAGGATAGCTCCTATTAGTGGGGCTGGAAGATTCCAGCGCATTCTCTGGGCTGCTGGGGCACCCTAGCTCTCTTCTGGACACTTGGCCCTGCCTATGAGTGTCTGTGTTATAAAGGGCAGGGACTCCTTTTCCATCACTGGGCTTCTGTAGTTTCTGGCCTGCATTGGTGGTGCTTCGAGTTGGTTCCTTACTGAGCATTTGCTACGTCTTGACATCCCTCTGAGTGAAGCTGCAATCTAATAAGCCTAGGTGGGGCAGAGGCAGCGCAGGAAAGCAGATCGGCAATGAGCTCTGCCTCTTCAAAGTCAAATTACCACCCCAAGTGTCAGCAGGGATTGTCTCTGCACCATGTTTTAAAATTTCCTTTGTCTTTTCCCACTTAATCTATATTTCTTAACTTTTCTATTATGTTTATATTATAGTAATGAGAAAATAAATGTTATTTTAAAAATTTAGCAAGTATGGTTATAGCTTGTGTTATCAAGACTTACAATAACAGTTCTTAGCCTGAGGTCCACAGAGAGTCCATGCACTTAGATGGAAAAAAAAAAATTACATCGTTATTTTCACCAACCTCTAACAAAAATTTAGCAATTCCTCTAATTTTGAACATAGGCAACAAGTCACAGTAGCATTAGCAGTAGCTGTAATTTGTCACCAATAGAAGTCATAGATATTTTTATATTTCATTACAGTTGTTGCAGATATGTTGAACTATTGTTTAAGCTTATTACTCCTTCAAAATTACAGTAGTTATTAGACCTGCCAGAAGATCTTGTTATTTACTATGTTAATAAAGAAGCACATATATTACTATACAGCAAATTTGGTTTTTTAGTATTTTGGTAACTGCATTTCAATAAAAATACAGTTTCCCCTGTGATCCTAAATATCGTATTTTATACATTTATACCATTATTCTGAGAAGGGTTCATGTGCGTCACCAGGCTGCCAAAGGGGTCCATGACATAAACAAGGTTAATTAGCCCTGGCTCGGGAGTGGGGAAGGCAATTGGCTTGTGTTGACACAGCCGTGGTCCAGATCCTGGGTTTTCTGTGCATTGCTCTGCTGAACCCTCCCTAAAAGCCTGCAGGAGAGTACTGTTACTACCCCCATTTTACAGTCAGGAGATTGAGACATACGGAGATGAAGTCACTTGCTCAAGGTCATTAGGCTTCTAAGTGGCAGAGCTGATTAAGAGCTCAGGCAGGCGGGATGCAGATGGCCTCCTCCGTCCTTCCACGGCTCCACAGATGGGTCAATATTGAATGTACTGCTTCTTGTGTGTGTGTGTGTGTGTGTGTGCGCGTGTGTGTGTGTGGCTGAGCCAGATGGAAGTTTGTTGCCTGGAAGTTTGATGGGGTGTGTTTGACCTTCCCAACCAGAATGCAAATACCTCGAAGGTAGGGTCTGGGCCATTTTTCTTTATCCCTCCAAAGCCCCCGAGGTAGTGGAATTAGGGAACCATATTCCAAGCACTAGGTTGAGTAGCAAATATTTAAGACTTTTGGCCATTGAAGGCACCTCCTGCCCCCCAACTCATGTTCGGGCCTCACAGTGGGAGTCATCGGGACTCTTTGGCCAACCTGGTGGTTCTTGTTCTGGAGGTCCCCCACCCTAGCATCCTCTCTGAACCTTCCCTGCTCCACCTGCCATTCTTACCTCATTGCCCACAGCTTCTTTGCATCTAAAGGAAGTGGGCAGTTCTGGGTGCCGAAGCCTGACAGAGACAAACGTTTCTTTACCATGAGGCCTTGGGTGCCTGATTCTTACGTCATCACCAAACTCAGAAAGCCACACTGGAGCACCCCTCGGAGAACACTTAACTGGGGCCTAATTGCATTTGCTAGACATCAATCACCAGGATAATTTCCTGTCTTAAGACATGTGCTCTCCTCAGTGAAACAAGGCACAAATGAGGCCAAAAAGGGAAAGTGAAAGCTTTGGATCTAAGGTGACCCTTGGCCCTGATAGAGAGCCCCTCTTTGCCCGGGTGTGGACAGAGGGGAATATTTCTTCTCTCCTTTAAATGGCTCCTGTGGGGCAGCTAACTGGCTAAGCTGGTACTTGGCTGGCAAAGGCATGACCCCCAGGGCCAGAGGCTGAGCATATTTTTTCTGGTGGCAGCTCTCAGGTCCTCCTCAAAAATAGCCAATTTCCTCTCAAAGGATCTGACCAGAGGGCACAACTTCACAACTGCCCAGGATTCCCTGTCTTCTCAGAACAAGTTCCATTTTCATTTGCTGGGTCTCATCATCTCCCTTGGACTTGCAGTGAAGGGAGATCAGTTGCTAGAGTGATAAAAGATCAACTGCCCAGGCATTTAATGGAGGACTCTCCTCTGGGTTTGGTTGGGTTGTGAGCCAAACCTCTGCTGCTGCCCCATCAGTCAACATGAGCATGCAGGATACTCTGAGCAGAAGACACAGATAGCATCCGAATCCCTCTCCCTTGTCAGAGGCCTGGTCAGGCATCTCTGTGTACCGGGGGACTGCTTCTGAGGCCTGTGAACTGGAGGGAGTGGGTGGGGAGTCACCCAGTCAAACAGGAAGCGGATTCAACCAAGGCTCTGGTGTAAATCCAGTAAGGACACCATTGTGATTTTGAGTAAATCATTCTTTTTTGGGTAAGACTGTATAAGACCAAAATCTGGAGAAGCAGGATATTTAAGAAATCTGATCTGGGGCAAAACAGAGGAGGCAAAGCCAGAGGTGAAGAGCTTCGTGCTTATAGGAGCAGCCCAGGAAGTTAGGTACAAAGCCAGAACAACGCAAATGGGCCCCACGGGGTCAGAACTAGGGCTGGGGTGTCCCAATTTGCACTGCTCAGATGCTAGCCTTGTGGGAAATGGGAAGGGGAGGTACAGGATTGGAGCAGAGAGAGTGGCTGCCTGCAGTGTGACTACAAGACCACTGTCCCTTGGGCTACAGTGGCTTGAGTAGAGTCTCAATGTTAGCCTGATCTGTGGAGGTGAAGGAGTTTAATCCAGTGGAGAAGAGTATTGACTGTGGGTTAACATGCAAGAGGCCCTAGAAAAAGAAGGTTTATTTTCTGTAATCAGCATCTCAGTCTTCAGAAATTGAACTTCTATCTAGAACCTTGAATTCTTGGTGTCCTGGTGTGATCCAGGGTCGTTGTCTAGCCTTTGTTTTGTAGACTACACCATTGCCATTTTGGGTGAGTTGATTCTTCCTTGGGTGAGACTGTCAAGGCTGTTGCAGGATGGTCTTTATCTCTGGCCTCCATGCACCCTATGTTGGTGTGCCCTCCACCAAGCACCCTGACCATCATACACACATTTCCAAATATTCCCAGGGTGGGAGGGTAGGGGGGAGTCAGGATCACGTCTGGTTAATCTAGCATCTCTTGGCCTACAGGGAGGTTACTGATCTCCCAGATGTTGGGTTTATACTCAAGAACCTGAGGCAGAGTCTTGGAAGTTTCCTCACACCTTCAGATTTCAACCTCATCAGTGTTGGCCAGTCTCCAGTTTTTCAGGACAAGGCCATCCATATAGACTTAAAAGAAACCATGCTTTGAACATTTTTACTCTCTTATACCTATGTTTGAACTGACATTGTGAGATCCTTGAAGGCACAAATAGTAATATTTTCATCCTAGTCTCCCCAGGGAGGGCCTGATGAATATGACAGTATAGCCTTGAGAAAGGCTAGACGGAGGCTCCTAAACAAAATCCCACTCAGCTCTCCACATTGCACTCATCTTTTTGTACCCCTCCTGAGGAAAAGAAAAGAAAACACAAAACCAAAAAAAAACCCATTCACTGATCACTTATTATCTACCAGAACTAAATGTCACTGGAGACAAAGAGCTGAATAAGAAATGACTCCTGCCCTCAAGAAAGCAGCTCACAGTCTACGGAGGAGACACACTTACGGGTATAGGAGAGATGTCACATGGCTTCTGTGTCAAGAGTTTAACGGAGGTGTGAACAAAGCACCCTGGAATCCCCAGCAGAAGTCTGAGGAGGCTCAGAACAGAGAGGATCAGATGAACATGGAAGCACCAAGACACAGAAATGGGAAAGAGCTTCTCAGGCAGATAGGACCAGTTGTGCAGAGACCTGGTGGCCCATGAATCTTTACTCGAGATCCATTTCCTCAAAGTGAAGTTGAAGAGAAACACAGACTCTCTCTGATTTGCATCATTGAGGTTCTAAAGTAACCTCCCAGTTCGTCCTGGGAATGGGTCAGAACCAAGATGGCTCATCCTTAGGCCACGCAGTTGCCTATACAGTATGATCAGAAGGTCTTCACAAAACCCTCCAAGTCCCCATTTCTGAAACTCACATTTTTACCATTAGATTCATACCTTTGTCTTACTATTTGCCCTTTCCAGAGATATTTGCATTTTAAACCGAAGAATAAGTCAATCACACTATAGCACGAATTAGTCTCATCAGCTATTGGTCTGGTACACCACGAGAAAAGTGAGATTTAAGGACTGTGATAGAGAACATCAAAAGGATAAAGGGAGTATGGTAAGGCCATCAAAAACAGAGATAAAGAAGACAAATTAAATCTACCTCACACTTTCTGTGCTTTGACAAAAAGGACAGCAAAGGAGGTACTGGCTGGTAAATGGTTCTTGAATGTAGCCTGGAGAGGAAGCTGGTACTAGGTTTGGTTTTTGTTTTTTGCTTTTGCAGTCAGACCACATTATTGCCATGGCAGTTCCTTCATCATCTAGTCCTTCCTCTCATCACGCTGACAGGCACCATCCTGATAACAGAGGCTCCACGTGACCTTCTGCGTTCAGAAGCTGTGGGGCCCTTCCACAGCCAGGCTGTGAAGAGTTCTCAGGTGAGCTTCACCTCCCCCTGCAGCCGAGCCTGGGGTCGCCCTCTGGAGGCATCACTGATCATATCCCTGGACAAAATGAATCTGAAAGTAACCTTCTAGAATCATTCAGCTCCAGGGTTTGACTCAAATCTTCCAGTGGTGATGCCTGACTTCCAGGAGGGCCAGAAATACCAGAAACTGGGGGTGGTGATGGGAAAGGAAAGATCTTCAATTTCCTTTCATCGGTTGGGATCACTGCGAGATTACAGAGAGCAGATTTCAGTTGCCTTAAGAGAGCTGACAGCTTAGGAAAGGGCGTAGCTCTTAGCCCTGTCTGCAGGGGCAGCCCACTCCTGCCTACGGATACCCCTGGTCTGGAGCTAGAGCATTTGGTCTCTTTGGGCAGCAGATGAGTACCCCAGCCCAGCCCTGAAAGAGTAAAACTAGTAATTCATCTCCCACACCTTTCCTCCTTTATCACACCTTCGCTCGGGCCCAGCCTTCTCTGCCAATCCGCCCACTTCTCCCCATCCTCACAGCCACTCACATCACTCAGGCATCTCTTGTCTGTTTCACCTCCTCCCCCTGCTCCTCTTCACTGGGCTTCCTGTCTCCATTCTCCGCCCCCTTCCAATCCATTCCCCATGCTGCTCCCAGAAAGAATTTTCTAAAGTAAATCTACTTAGGTTATTTCCCTTCTTAAACCTCTCAAGGTTTAAGACGTGCTCAAAGCCCTTCACGATCCGGGCCCACTGACCTCCCTGACCTGGGCTCGCGCTGCCACCCTCCCCTCCTCCTGTGTGCACTCCCACCTTGCTCCACTACTTGCGTCTTCCCAGTTCTCATTCTCTCCCTCTCTGGGCTTTTGCAACTGTTGTTCCATCTGCCTAGAAACTTCTCGCTAGTTAATATTGATCGTCCAGGATTCATCTCCTCCAGGAAGACTTCTGACTCTCCAGGGATGGCTTAGGCACCATCCCCTCCACCTCCTCTCCGCTACACCATGTGCTCTCATAATTACCTTTCCAAGTTGAGTTGCAATTGTCTACATATAAGTCGACATATCCTCGGCACAGGCTTTGTGCCTGGCCTGCAGAAGAGGGTCAATTTACATCACACCACAGCACTGACCCTCCAAGGTCCCCACGCCTACGGCTATGAGAACTCAGTTCACTCTGTAAAGGGAAAATGCCCACATTAAATACAGCTGTATACTCTAGAAACCGTGTGCAGAGGGAAAACAAACAAGTGATTAAGCAATGGCAGATAAGTATTTCACTAAGAGTCCTATCCAAATAGAATAACAGGAAAGTGCCTTTCAGGACTGATTAACCGCAGCTGAGAATTAAAGATCATTTGTAACAAATCATTACAGTCAACTGATTAAAAATGAATGAGTTTGTACAGAGAATCATTACTAAATCTGGGGCTGAAAAATAAAGGCCGTTAAAGCACAATGACATGAGACTCCCAACCTGTGTATGTGCTGCTCCTGGGGCTGATTTACTGTTTACACCATAGGGCACCAAACGTCGCAGAAAGCCTGAGTCTGAGTTGGAGTTCAGCTTGAAGTCTGAACCCCATGCCCGGCTCCACGAGCCCGGTGAAGTCTTCCTAAGCTTCCGTACTTGTCACTGAGAAAATAATAATAGAAATAATAACACCGCCAGGATTAGATCGAACCATAAGAAATTGCCAACATTTGACTCTATTTGACCTACAGAAATGGCAATTTCATATGGTTCAACCTAATATTTACCAAACAAGGCTATGTGGGGATCAAAATGAGATGACGGTTGTAGACCGGAAGATGCTCTACAAATGCAGGGCTTGCTGGAAGTATCTCCCAGCATGAAAGCAAGACTGTGACAACTGGCAGCAGTGTGGCGCTCAGCTGGGGCAAATCCCAGGAAGCTGGAGCCACCCTCGTTGCATTAATTACTGTTGGGTTGGGGAAAGGGGAAAGACGGAGACCAAAGAGGTAAAAGAATTCCTCCAACTCCCAGCCCGAGGCCCTCCCTTTCTCAGCCCTGCCTCTCCACAAGGATACTATGCCCATCCCTGCTGGCATTTTATTTGCAAGTGTAAGCTTTATTTCACTGTGAGTTTACAGTAGATTCAGAGGGGGCACTGTCTGGTATCCGACACACATAGCCCGTCTCCGGCTCTGGGGCCAGCCCCCCAATCTGATCTCTCACTGCCCTTGCTGGGAGGAAACCTCTGAATCCGAGTCGCTGGCACGAAATGAGATCTCAGTAAAGATTTAGCTGAATAAATGGATGAACAAATAAATGAGCTCTCAAAGCCCGCTCGGCCTGTGGCCTCTCCTCGTGCCATCTGATGGAGTCCTAATGGAGAATAAGGGCACTTGATGCCCACAGCCTCAGGCCACGGAATCAACATCACTCAACATCTCCTGATTTGATGACAAGCAATTTCTTCATAATTACAAAATGCTTGTAATGAGAGAGCTCATTCTTACTTTTCAAATAACTACTACATGGCATTGGTCCAAACCCTTTACCTACCAGATAATCGTCTGTATTAACCATATATATAACACCACACACACCACACACATATAATTTTTTAAACTCCCCTTATCTATCCGCATTAATTGAAGACCTTATTCAGATTTAACTTTTTCCACCAAATTCTCTCCAACGCTTTCGTCCTCAAGCAGGCAAAAATGCAAGCTCTCTTCACACTTGCTAACTCATTTTCCTGAAGACTTGTTGTATTCCTAGTTTGTATGTGGCTTCAGCCTGGGGCTGAGAGGCAGAGCAGAGGGCCAGCTTTGTGAGCGTGAGAACCACATGGTCACACAGTGCCCTGTGCTCAGAGGGGACCTGTGCTTGGTTTATTGCTTTGCCGTTGCCGTCTTGAACTTCTTAATAATGTTCAGACAAGGAACTCCACATTTTAGTTTTGCACTAGGCCTTGCAAAGAACATAGCCAGTCCTGGCAGAGACGGAGAGGAAAGGAAACTGAGAAAAACTGGAGGCAGCGAGGGTGCTGGTGTAATCCAGGTTTAGAGGGCTGGGGGGAGAGTCTAAGGAGGGCCTGAGCTGGCCAGCGGGGCTGTTCAGGAAAGCTGGAGAGCAGGGAGTGTAGCGCAGAGGAGCCTTGTTAGGAGGAGGAGCAGGCTCCTCCCTTAGGAAAGGGAGATTTGCTAAGGAATCCTAAGAGACTGGAACTATCAGATTCAGACATTCAGGGCTGCAGAGAGACAACTTTGAAGATGAAGACAAGAAGTTAGTCCTCCAACACAGAAAGGAGACTGTGTCTCCTAGAGCCAGCAAGCAGCTGGAGAGGAAAACCAATAACTGGAAAAATCTGGCCATGGCCTTAATGTGACAGCGTGGCTTATGTCATCCGTTAGTTTATCCTTTTCCTCAACAAACATTTACTGAGTATCTAATGTGTATGTACTGCGTTAGTTACTGAGCAATTTCAAAGATGACAATAATTCAGTCCCTGGCCTGGGAAGTCGTGATCCGTATAGAAGAGAAAGATGTGAATGATAATGCAACGTGTTGATGTTAGAACAAACGTTGCTGCGACTTACCCTGGAGGAGGGGCAAGGGGAATGGGTGAGGGCAGGGGAGGCCTTATAAGAGGTGTTGAGACCGGGTCTTGGAAGATCAGGTGTTCAGCAAAGATAACGAGAAGAGCACTAGACAGAGGGAATAGCGTGAGTAAATACACAGGAACAGCAAACCTCATGAGGCATTTGGCACTAGTGAGAAGTTCCATGCAGCCAAAGCAGAGCGGGCAAGATGTGGAGTAGCAGGGCAGGGTGATGAAAAGACCAGCAGCTCCTGGCTCTAAAGAGCCTTGAATGCCGTGATGTGGAGCCTGAATTTCACTGCAGGTTAATGGGACGGCCTTTGAAGATTCTTAAGCAGAGAAGATCAGAGTGGAGTGGATCTCGCTCTGGAGATCAGAGTGGAGAAGATCAGAAGGGAGGAGATATCCTTTGCTGCAATGCAGAGATGGATTTTAGTGAAGAGTGGCAAAAGCAGGCAGGCCAGTTACAGAATCACTGATATTTAAGCAAGGAATAGTGAGGGCCCAAACTCAGGTAATAGCAGAGTAACGAGAGAGAGAGGAAGAGACGACAGATTTATCTTAAAAGTATGACGAACTGTAGTTGGCTCATTAGATGAGATGAAGAGGGAGGAAGAATCAGCCGTTTCTGATTTAGACATTTACATTGATGACATTGTCAATAACCATGATGGAGAATAAAAGGATAGGAAGGTAAGAAAGTGAGTTGAATTTTGGACAGGTTAAGGTCAAAGGACTGTTAAATACATCCAGCAGTGGTCTGTGCTAGAAATTTGGAACTTGGAGGAATATGGGTCCTTATGGAAGTTCAGAGCCTAGATAGGATTGTCTGCGGAGGAGCTGTAGAGTGAGAAGCTCTGGAAAGCACTGATATCTAGCAAGTGGGTAGAGGAACATGATCCAGTGATAGAGGCTAAGAACAAGCTACTGGACAGACAGAAGGAGAACCAGTGTGGTGGACTGTGTCATTGGTCCCTCTGATTTGCTGTCTTTCCTGGAAGATCATTGCACGTCCCTGCTCATTGCAGTGGGAAGAGTGCTCGTCCTTGATCTCTTGGTGTCGGGCTTGGGCCATGTGGCTTGTTTTGGCCAGTGGAACAGGAGCAAAGGTGATGTAACTACATCCAAACGGAAGTCTTGGGAGTCACCGTGGTTCTGCCAGAAGATCCTCGGTTCCTTCGGCTTGGATCCCAAAATGAAGAACATACGAGGAGCAGAGCTACATCCAACCCTCAGCTGACAAGGACTGTGAGCATCAAGGAAAACCTTTACTGTTGTAAGCTGCTGAAATGTGGGGATTATTACTTTAGTGTAATCTAGCACAAGTTGACTGTTACAACCAGAAAAGAATAATGTCTCAGAAATGAAGGAAACATTTCAGGAAAAAGTGAGTGGTCAATGGGGTCAAAAGTGACAGAGAGGTCATTAGATGTAGCAACAGGAAGGTTATTGGTGATCTGAGTGAGAACGGTTTTAACGGCGTGGGGAGAGCTGAAGCCAGATTGCCATGGATTGAGGCATGAATGGGAGGTGAGAAGGTGGAGATCGTAAGTATAGATTTCTCATTAAGTTAATGATGTTGACTGAAGAGAAGGAAAGAGAGAGACAGAAACAGCTTAAGGTGGAGATAGAGTAGGAGGCCAGTTTGCAGACTGTTTGCAGACTGAGGAGGAAGATTTGGTGGAAACGGAGAGATTGAGGATGTAAATATTGAGGTTATATGCCTGAAAATATTTGTATCTGTGATTCCCTCATAATATTAAAAATAACAGGGGCCGGCCCCGTGGCCTAGCGTTTAAGTGCGCGCACTCCGCTGCAGCGGCCTGGGGTTCTCAGCTTTGGATCCCGGGTGTGCACCGATGCACTGCTTGTCATCCATGCTGTGGCAGCGTCCCATATAAAGTAGAGGAAGGTGGGCATGGATATTAGCCCACAGCCAGTCTTCCTCAGCAAAAAGAGGAGGATTGGTGATGGATGTTATCTCAGGGCTAATCTTCCTCACAAAAACAAAACAAAATGAAAAATAATAATAGAAAACACTTATATAGTGTTCACCAAGTGCCTGGCACAGCTTTGATCGCCTTGCATGCATTCATTTATATAATCTTGAAAGCACTTCTATGAGGTAGGTGCAGTTATTATCATTCCCATTACATAGGTCAGTAAACTGAGGCATAGAGAGTTTGATTAACTTATCCAGGTTCACACAGCTAGTAAGTGGCAGAGCCAGGATGAAAACTAAGGCCACTCAGCTCCAGGGAGCAGGTCCTTAACCACAGCACCATATTGCTTTTCATGGAGGTACAGAAAGATTTTGAGCTATAAGCACTGCCTGGGAAGATAATATGCCCAAGAGGGTCATATGCATCACGAAAGAGGGATGTGACAGAGAAGTATAAAGGCAGTGCCCAAGGAGGAGAAAGTTCTGGTTTCTTGGAGAATGGAATTGGAAAGTTATGGTATACCATTTGGGATACCAGCCTGGTTTTTTATGTCTGCCCTCAGCCTTTGTCAGTCTGACTGGTACTGGGAGGTGAGAAAGATGAAAAGCAGGAGGAGAGAGAAAGAACTAGATAAAAAGGAGGGCAGAAGGATCAAAGGATAGGAGAAGGGGAGGAAGCCAACCTCACTTTGGCTTTTGCACTCACAACTTACTGTGTGTAAGCACTGTGCCGGCTGGGGGTTCCGAGAGGAGGACCCAGCCCTTTCTCTGAGGAGCTCCCCAGGATAATGGGAAGACAGACATAAGAGGCTACTTTGACTCTGGGGTGAGGTAAGTGTGGTGCGTGCAAAAGGCTGGGGAGAAGTGGACCACAGATGGAGAGAATCTGCCTGTACAGATTCAGTCCACCGAGCAAGAAGCAGAATTGCCAGCAACCTCTCATCTTAAGGATGTCCTCTCTTTTCACTGTCTCTGTATGAAGACTGGGACATGGCTAACGGGATGTGGAACTCCCCTCCAACCTGGACTAAAGGCAGAAAGGCCATAAGGGCAGAGTTGCTTTTCAGAGTTCAAAGGTGGATAAATCTAAAATGATACCACATATCTAAGTCCCCCAAGCTCGGCATGCCTTTTAGGAGGCATTTCAAAGTGTGAGCGGCCTTTCATCACTATTGAATCTGCAGGACGTGTTGTGAGTTGTCAGGTCGCCCCGTGTCACCTCAGTGTGCGGCGGATACTCTGAACTGGAGAGGATTCCTCTGGACTCTTGGGAAGTCTAAAGACTTCCCTTCATTGCACATAAAGACATGTACACTCTGGGGAGCAAGTGAATTTCCCAAGACAGCGGTGTGGGCAAGTGGGCAAAGGCTCACCTCAAGTTGGCCAGTCTATTCTGTTCCCAGATAAGGCTTGTTGCTGAGATGGAGTGAAACGAACAATTGGTGCTGCCCTGCAAAGGGCATGTCACTCTCTCTCTTCCTTCCTCTGCACTTTACTTTGTCTTTCTAGCTCATCCCCGACTCTCTATTTAAGAGCAACTACTGTCCAAACAGACACACTACAAACATTAACTGTCTGATGTGTGCCAGGGGACCTCTGTCTCTCAGGTAGGGTGGCCTGCCTCCTACAAACCTCCTTAGCAGAGCCCTGATCCCGAGGCACCAGATACAGCTCACTGGGCATCTCTGATACTAGCATCTTCTACCCCAGTGCCCTCCACATCAGACTGACGTTCCCCACCTGAGTCATGGTAAAGTCATGTGTCCCTGTATTTATTTTGTGTGGGACTGTAGCCATCCTCTTTGGAAGAGTCCACAACTCTGCCAACCCCTTACCTGCAACCTTGAACCTGTATAGTCTTTGCTTCTCCTTAATTAACAGCTAGCCCACTTTGCTGATCCTTGTGTGCCTTGAAGTGGAAAAGACAAGGAGGAAGCAGTGGTAAGGAACAAACTTCAGAGAACGTGAAGTTGGGGCTGGTACTTGAAGGATGAATGGCATACTTTCTGACATATAGACAACGAAAGAAAGAGGGCTCTAGGCAGAAGGAGCAGTGTGTGCAAAGGCACCAAGTGTGACAGGGCTGAGTGAATTCAGGGAGAAGTGCAATTCAGTGGGGTTAAAGCATGCACCCACGAATGGAGTGTAGCAGGTACAGATGACACTGCTGAAGCCATGTTGTAAAGAGCATTGAATGTCCTGCTAAGAAATTTGGCCTCGGGCTTGGCTCTGTAGACAATTGAGGTCTACTAACAGTAGATTTTTTCTTTGGGGGGGGGGTGAGGAAGATTGGCCCTGAGCCAACCTGTTGCCAATCCTCCTCTATTTTGTATGTGGGACGCCGCCACAGCATGGCTTGATGAGTGGTGCGTAGGACCGTGCCCAGGATTTGAACCCATGAACCTGGGTCACTGAAGCAGAGCACACAAACCTAACCACTCCACCACTGGGCTGGCCCCCCACCAACAATTTTTTTGTGAGGAAGATCAGCCCTGAGCTAACATCCATGCCAATCCTCCTCTTTTTGCTGAGGAAGACCGGCTCTGAGCTAACATGCATTGCCAATCTTCCTCCTTTTTTTTTTTCACCTTTTTCTCCCCAAAGCCCCAGTAGATAGTTATATGTTATAGTTGCACATCCTGCTAGTTGCTGTATGTGGGACGCTGCCTCAGCATGGCCCGACAAGCGGTGGGTTGGTGTGCGCCCGGAATCCAAACTCAGGCTGCCAGTAGCAGAGCACCCGCACCTAACCGCTAAGCCACGGGTCCAGCCCCCCAACGATTTTGTGTGTGTGTGTGTGAGGAATATCAGCCCTGAGCTAACATCCATGCCAATCCTCCTCTTTTTGCTGAGGAAGACGAGCTCTGAGCTAACATCTATTGCCAATCCTCCTTTTTTTTTCCCCCAAAGCCCCAGTAGATAGTTGTATGTCATAGTTGCACATCCTGCTAGTTGCTGTATGTGGGATGCGGCCTCAACATGGCCAGAGAAGGGGTGCGTCGGTGCGCGCCCAGGATCCGAACCCGGGCTGCCAGTAGCAGAGCACGTGCCCTTAACCGCTAAGACACGGGGCCGGCCCCCATCGATTTTTAAGTAGAGAATATAACAGGATTATATTTGGGTTTTTGAAGTCGAAAGATGGCTGCATGAAAGGTGGATCTGGGTGGTAAAGACCCCAGGTAGAGAGACCTGTGGGAAGCCATTGAAATTCCATCCAGGCAAAACCACAGCCAGGATCTCAGCGTTGATATCCACAGTGGACCAGGCAGACCATGACTCAGGCACGGCCAGGGCAGGCTCCCTCACAGGGGCTCTCAGTCCTCCTGCAGGGAGGAATATCACATCCTCCCTAGGTTATAGTCTCAGAACCCTGTCTCTCTACCTCTCCTTTTCATAGGAAAATGGATAAAGTAGATTTTTTGAAAAGGAAGCCCAGAGACCCTTGCTGGGAATGAAGGCTGAATGTGTATAGAGTAAAGTTGCTGCCACTCCATCCAGCAGCAACAAGAGGAGGCTCCTTTATGAATTCCTTCCAAATATTGCACACATTTTATTGGTTTGCTTATGCCTAGTTGGCTATAATGGGACATGCACATGCATCTGAAGGATCCTGGAATCAGACAGTTTTTGTCCTTGTCAATCTTTCTCCCCATTCCTGCCTCCCTCATTCCTCTCTTCTCTCCTTTTTAGTCTCAGACCAAATTGTGTGTGACCTTTGCCTCTCTTCAGGGCCCCTCCTCCTTCTGGTTACCTTCCACTGGCTCTCCCATCAGTTTTACTCTAAGCTGAAATTAAAAAAAAAAAAAAAAGTGAGACGAACAGGGAGCCTTTCTATGAGGGAGCGCCTGACAGTGGTTAGGAGACACGAGGCTAATGAACTACAGAATATTGGTTACATCTCACTTGATTACACTCAGAAAATGTAAAACCATCTTTTAGTCATGACTGGTCATTTATCTGCTGGAATGCTCAGAGCAACACCCCCACTCACATTTATCTCCTGCCTTCAGGTTCCAGTCAAGGTTTCTAGAAATTAGTGATTCATCACTGAATACAACAACTACCACTGGGATCTGCCAAGCCAGGAAAAATCACCATGTCCCTGTGTCAAGGTGCTGTCTTTCATTGGTAATATCTTCATGCAGCTGGGTAGTGCTGGTACACAACTTGCGCGCATGTGCCAGGAACAGCAACCTCACCTGACTGTGTGTGCCTGGGCCACTGAGGACAGATCAGCACCACAGCTCTCCAGTCTGGCTCCTGGGCTGCCAGTAGGCTCATGCGTTGGAGGGGAATGTGGCAGTCCACTCAGAGTGTGCTTTGGGTTCTTAGGCACATAAGGCTTACTCGTTTGGAAGAGAGAGGAGGAAGGTTCATTCTTCCCGAGCCACAACTAAAGGGAGCATCACATGTCAAAAGTTGGGGCTCAAGTTTGCTGATATCTCTGAAGCACTGATAGTAACTGAAATGCCCTATAACAGTAACAATGTGTTAACTAGGGCATGAGAGACTTAAACTAAACATGTTGCATTAAACACACACTGTTATTTCTGTTTCCTCCTAAAAATCTCACTGTGGTAGGCAGAATTCTAACATGGCCCCCAAGATCTCCCACCTTGTGCTATACATGCCCTGCAGAATCCCTGGGACTGTGAATATGAGATTTTACTCCTGTAACTAGGTATGTTATATGGCACAGTTGACCTTAAGATAGTGAAATTATCCAGGTGAGCCTGTCTTAATCACATGAGCCCTTAAAAAGCAGAGAGTTTGTTTTGACTTGTCCCAGTAAGGGAAGTCAGAGAGATTTGAAGCATGAGAGGGATTCAATGCAAGAGAAGTTTTTCCTTGCTGAGCTGGAGGGGGCCACATGGCAAGACCTGAGACTGGTCAACAGCCAGCAAGACAGTGGAGACCTGAGTCCTACAACTGCAAAGAGATGAATTCTGCCAACAACCTGAAGTTGTTTGCAAGTGGGTCTTTCTCTAGTCAAGCTTCCAGATGAGGACGCACCTGGCCTACATCATTTTTTCAGCCGACTGAGATCCTGAGCCAAGGACTCAGCTAAAACATGCTGGATTCCTGACCCACAAAAACTGTGAGATAATAAATTTGTGTTGTTTTAAGTTGCTGCATTTGTGGTAATTTGTTATACAGCAATAGAAAACTAACACACTCTCTGAAAGGAATAAAGATTTAAATCCATAAAGGAGGCACTTAACAGCAGAGGAGAAGTGGCAACAAAATTTTGAAAGATGGGAAGCAGGTGAACACAGGTGACCAATTTAGAAGAGCAGAGACAGTACCTGCAGAAGGGGAGCCAAAAAGTGGTATCTAATTTGGAATTCAGGAAAGACTCAGGGACTAAAGATACAGGTGGCTCTGAAGACTGGGGTGCAGGTGGCACTGCAAACAGAAAGACCAGGTGAAAGTCTGCATGAGGAACTGCTGACCCCTAGATTCCCTCTCCTTCCCCATCCAGTCAACTTTCCTGCCCTCACCTCTACAGAAGGCAAGAGGTTCGCTCTCTGGAGACACTGAATCAGACAGGCTATGGACCTGAGGCCGTCAGCTACAGCTGATAGCGGATGTAGGGGAAAGTGCTGAAAACAGGGGTCTTAAATGAAACTGATATACTGAACCGTGAGACTCTCCCTACCTCCGTGGTCCTTTCCACCTCTTGGTTAGGCCTATATTACTGTCACCCCTGGGGAAGGAGACTGGAAAAATCTGTCTGGGGAAATGAAATGTCTCCTAACTAAGTGATTGGGACTGTAACTGATGACCCTGCTAATTACTCGATAGTCATATAGGCAGCCCACCCCCACAGTGTGTATGCACATGTGTACACATAGCATCTAAGTAGCTTTCTAGTAGCTCATTCGTATTTAAGACATGAATAGACAGAAAAGAATTCACAGACATTTCAGGAAAGACACTAGTATAGAAAAGATCCAAACAAACAAAGAAGGATATGAGAGTCAGATGGAGCAGAAAAAAACTTGAGAGAAAACATTTCATCCATGAAACAACAAAACAGGATTCTGTATATAAAGGCACATTCAGAAAACAAAACAAAAAAAGCTCTTGGGTATGAAAAATTAAGATAACAGAAAAAAATTTAAAAATCAACAGAATAAATAGAAGATACAAGTAAGGTACTCTCCCAGAAAATAGTACACAAAGATAGAAAATAGGAAGAAAAAGATAAGAAAATTAGGTGATTCATCCCTGGAGGTCCAACTTCCAGTTAATAGGATTCAGAGAAAGAACAAAGAAAATAGAGGAGTGGAAATTATTAAAGAAATTTATAAGAAAATTTTCCTCTTTTGAATGACATGAATTTCCAGAATGAAAGGGCTTACTGTGTGCCCAGTACAATAAATGAAAATAGGAACCACGTCAAGGCCTGCTGTCGTGAAATTTCAGACCAGGGATAAAGAGATCTTGAGATCTCTTTCAAAAGCTTCCAGAGAAAAAAGGCAAGTGACATGCAGAATATCAGAAATCAGAATAGCATCAGCTTTCTAAGAGCAACACTGGATTCTAAAAGACAGTAGGATAATTCCTTCAAAATTCTGAGTGAAAATAATTTTATACCCAGTCAAACTACCAATCAAATGTGAGGGAAGAATAATTGCATTTCAGATATATAAGTTTTCAATCTCAGAAAATTTACCTCTGATGCATCATTTCTTAGGAAGTTAGTAGAGGATGTATGCCACAAAACAAAGGAGTAAGCCAAAAAGGAGGAAGGCATTGGGTGTAGAGTATCTTACAGAGGAGAGAAGAAAAACAAATTCCTACGATGCAAGAGAAGGAAGCCCCATGAGGACCGGTGTGTCACAGACCTACGGAGCAGCCAGTGGACGGGGCAGGAAGACCAAAGCCTCTGGGAGGAGTATCTCCTAGGAAACAGAAATGACCCTTTGCTTGATGTGCCTGGCTGTTTTCATGTTTTATGAGTCTGTCAAAGAGTTTGCTAAGAATTGTAATTAGTCACAAAGAAAAAGAACCAGATGAAAATTTGAACTCTAGGGACAACTGAGTAGTTACACAAACGATTAATCACAATAATTGTACCCTACACAGCTTTGTTGTGAATAATATTTACAAAGGCAAAATAATGTAAATACTAAATATTGATTTAAACAATGACTGTGATAAATTATCTTGGAAGGATGGGTAGGGGAAACGTGCATGTGTGAGCGATCCTGTGTGTTGTGTGCACGTGTGGCAGGTGGAGTGAGGCCTCGGTTGTAGGAGAGCCAAATACTTACTTTCCACAGGAGTAAATCAATATAGGATTTCTAAAATTTGAAAGAAAAGAATAATCTCAAGAAATAGTAGTCTAAATATATTATCTAAATTTATTTAGGTAAATACTAGAATAAATGGCTAAAAGTGGGTGCTTCTGAGCCCTCAGTGACGGGAAGGATGAGCCAAGGAATGGCTTTTTTCCGTTATGTATCTTAGTGTATTGTTTGACTTTTTAAATTCTGTGTCCAGCAATCAGGAGGCCATAGAAAAGTAACCTTAATTTACATAGTACCTTGACAATAAGAATGCTCCCCTTTTATCTCATGATTGGGGTGGGAGGTAGAAAAGGATTGTTTCTGATAACTTTAATATGGCTTGAAAGCCAAGTTTTTGTATGTGAGCATATACTCCTGATTCAGAGTTTGGATGGCAAAGCTCATCTGTCTAGAGCTGAGACGCAACTATAATCCTACCTGCCATGCGTACAGTGCTGTCCAGTTTACAAAGCCCCTGCACTCACATTACCTTGTTTGATCCTCATAACAACCTTGTGAGGTAGTCAGGGCAGGGAAGAGTATACAGACAAAAGAACTGGAATTCGGAGAGACTGGGTGACTTATCCATGTTCACACAGCCTAGACTGCAAACTAACTGTTGCTCTATGGATGTACTGAAGCCATTAATTTAAAGCAAGGGGGAATGTGGCACCATTTTGGAGTAAGTCATTTAACTATCTCTGGTACATTGTTTGTTTTGGGACTCCTAATTTGGAGACATTGAGTCATTCTATTCTTTATATTTTCCGTCTTTCCACCATGCCAGTTCCCACATTTTTCCTTCCCATTCCTGAATTGCCCTCATGCGACTGCTTGAATCTCATCCCTGCCCCTTTCCTTATGCCTCCAGACTTAATTTTCGGCTTTAGTAATTGAAACATTAGAAATACTGAGAATGATCGGATAAATCACGACCACGGTGCTGCCTTTGTGGTTAAAGGTAACCGCCATGGTCTGTCCCAGCCTTGGAAGCTGAATCAGACCCCGAGACACTTGATCAAAGCCATGAGGCACCCAGCCCAGCATGTGCCATCTCCTTGCTCTCTGATAGTCTAGTTCAGTCTTCCACAAACGCAGGGGTCTTGCCGTGTGGAATAGACCCCAAGAGATAGGCTTCTCATTTTCTTTTAATCTTTTGATTTATTCCTTAAGCACATACTCAGTTTGAGGCTAAAAAATGGTTTGAAAAAATGAGATGGGAAAAGTGGGTGGAGTAGGAGAAAGATGCTACATTCAAAATATTTGCATTAGTGCTACCGCCAATGTCCGCTGAGGGATAGATGGGTGGAGAGGCCCCTGCTGAAGCCACCAACACTTTTTCCACCCTCAGTTTCCTTGGAGATCTCTTGATCCCGCTTTGTGTTTGAGGTAGATAGGATCACAGCATCCAGTGTTATGGCTGCAGGCATAATTCCAACATCTGAGAACATTTTCCTCCCAGATATTTAATTTCCCCTTCCTGCCGTTTTACTGCTGGGGACCTGAACATACTTCACAACTCTATCTACCACATCATCGTGGCCTCTTTTGCAAGTCTTTTAATATCCACTGGAAAATAATGCTGCCTTTGATTTTGAGGCAAATCTTTAACACTTCCTCCCTTGTTTCTAATTAGCAATATTTCTGCGGTAATTAAGACAAGAGCAGTTTCTTAGTTCTGCGGCATTTTCAATTTGAGGAGAAAGAAAAATACAACAATAACGTGAAGTGGGTCTAAGAATGACTCTGTTAGCTGACTTGACTGTATTTTAAATAATTTCAGCACCTTAGAGCACACACACACACATTCATGGCACACACATACATATACATACATGTCTATATGCACAAACATACACAGTTCGTGTTCATGCACAGTCATGTGCACACATACATAGTACATGCTCATGCACGCATGCACACACACACGCTCATGTGCACACACACACACTCATGTGCACACAAGAATATTAACCCATTTCTGAAAGAAACAAGATTCAAAATGTGCTAATGGAAATACTGTTGTTCTGTGGGCAGAACGAATGCATCATTTTAATCCCTGGGCATCCCATAAAACGAACGATTTCAATGACCTGAGTGCAGATGAAAGATGGTCAGGGAGAGGCCGCCTCCCTTCTCTCACTGGATGGCTAGAGACAGGCACGTTTCCTCTCTGGTCAAACACCCAGGGACTTGGCATTTTCAAGACTCTTCAAAGACCCGCTGCTTGTGTTCACCCTGCGTTAGCCTTTGCTCGTGCTTACTAGGGAGGGGTGTCAGAGCTCTGCGTTGCCAGACAAATCTAATGGGGCAGGTTGAGCCCAGCGAGTTGACAGTGCTACTCCTCTAAACTCTGAGTGTGTGCGTGAACGCACAAATACATGCTTATTTATACTCCTAAGGGATTCACGAAAAGGTATTCTACATCTCAAAAAATAAAAAAAGATATCCTCAATGTATTTTTGACTTTTTAACATCAAGGCCTGTTTTGAGGCTGGTGCTCATCAGAGTTCAGGCAAAAATCTCTTGTAATTGTATGTGTGTGTGTGTGTTCCAGGGAATTGACAGACAGCATAGCTTTTTATTTGTTTGAAAATTGTAATTATTTCAGGCAATTTGGTAATTATTCCTCCTGTAGCTAGTTACTTGGTGCCTCCTCAAGCAGAATTGTGTTTGCCGATAGCTAGAGCTGTGCTCTACTTGATAGTTACACTGTGGGCATGGCCCGTGGGGGCTGCTGGCCCTGCTGAGGACAGGCTCCTGGCTTCCTCATGCCTACAGCCCCCACCCTGCGCATGTTCATGTCTGGGGAGGCTGAGCTGGTGAGCAGCATGCTTCCTTTGTATTGGTTATTTTCTTTCACTGTGATTCTCCCATTCCCATGCCTATCAAATCATAAAACCATTGGGAGTTAGAATTGGTTGGGCCTGAGGGATCATCTTATTCAAGTTTCTCATTTTATAGATAAAGAATCTGAGGTTCAGAGTGGATGGTTATCCCAAGGTCATCCAGCAGCTAAGCATGGCCAGGGCTAGGACACAGGTCTCCTTACACTGAAGCCAGCGATCCGTCTGCCCCCTTATATTGATTTAATACTTTTTAATTAAGCTATTATTATTATTGAATTCCTAGTATGGATTAAGCATCCTGTTGGATGCTGCAAGGTCAAAGGAGCCACAAAGGAGAGGGCACCGTAGATGTCAAATGAGACAACATATGGAGGGAAACTCACACAACACCTGGCCCAGATGAGGTAAGCCATGAGTCCCAGCTTCCTTTCCCTGTGCCCCTACCTTTCCCTGGAATACATCTGGAAGGGACAAAAATCTCAGATGTTTGAATTAGTCAAGTTCTTGCAGGTGTTGGGAGAGGAGCTGATGGACAACTCCTGTTACTCCTTCAAAAGCACATTTTCTAGTTCCGTGATAAAACCTCCTAGGCCAGGTCCATGCCCGGTATTCTGTAAAGGCATTGGTACCTCGTGCTGCCCCTCTATTCCAGGGTGCTGGGTGAACGCATGTTTCGATCATATTGGTCTGACTCATAGGCTCATTAGTGCTGACTCATCGATACCTACCGAGCAGAAAAAGCCATCTCCTCAGGACTTGGCTGGAGATGGAGACACTCACAAGATGCAAAAATCAGCTCTACTGAGAGAAGGATCATTGAAACACAGTGTGGGCTGGTCATCAGAGGAAAATACTATCAATTCTGTTTGGCCTGGAACCTAAGCTAGCATATCCATTTCCCAAACTCAAACTAGGATTCTCATTTTCCAGAGATTTAAAAGTCTCTTTGCTTTACTGTTATCCAAAAACCAGAGGCATATAACCACAAAGAATCTGAAGTAGCTGACCCAAGTCATCCCTGATTTCAGCTTTGAATGAGAGGATTTGACTAGAAGGTTCCTTCCAACCCTAACGTTGTATGACTCTAAGACCACCACAACCACCATACTGCCAACTTTACATGCATCTGTTAGTTGAAGCTTCTCTAGACCCTGTCCAAAGCAAGAAATGTAAACTCAGACACTTTCCCCACCACTGGACACTTACAATAGAATAGTGATATAGAAAGATTTTTAAACACATGTGTCTAACTGGGGGCTAGCTAGAATTGTACCTAGAGTTTCTGGGCCCCTTTGCAAATATATCTCCCTTGCTGGCATGTGATGAGATGCAGGGCCATTCTGAAGGTAGGCTCCCTGGCCAAAGTGACCACCCTCTCGGAGCTTTAGCATCAGTCCCTCACCAGTTGATTATTTTTTGCCTCCTCACCAGAGGACCAATGACCTGTGGCACCAAGCTGAACACACCCAGATTGGTGGGCAGGCAGCATTCACCATGCATAGCACAAAATAACTAATTCCCATGGAGGATGAAGTATGATCAAGTGGACAAGAACCGATATACCACCTGGTATAGACCAAGCCTCATCTTTTCTCTTTTTCCAAATCCACTTTGTACCTAAATACATCCTAACAAAAACTGTCTCTCTACGCTCTGTGAAAAGAGGGCCTTCTCTGGCAAGACTTCTGGGCACAGCCTGTCCTCACACCAGGCAGACCCCCCATTAGCCATAAGGACTGCTCAGTCCGCCTGTGGTCCCCACAACCACTTCCCTAAGCTCTGCTTTGCTGGCTAGTTAGCCTGTTGGCTTCCCTAACATTCTTCCTCTTGTTCCTTCTCCATCTCAGTTGTGCTCTTCTTGTGTTTACACATCTGTGTCTGCCTCCTGATGGAGGCGCTTGCACTTCTGTTTCCTCACACAGTTCTCTGTCTGTGGCAGACAGATTCGAAAATGGCCCCAACTGATCCTTGCCTCCAACGTCACACTTTTGTGTAATCTCTTCACCTTGAGTGTGGGCAAGATCTGTGACTTGCTTCTAACCATCAGAATATGGCAAAAGTGATGGGATGTCACTTCCATGATTGTTACATAAGATTGTAACATCTTCATGTTGGTGAACTCCCTTCCTTGCTGGTTTTGATGGAGCAAGCAGCCATGTTGGAAAGACTCATGTGACAAGGAACTGAGGATGGTCCCCCCACCCAAAATCACAAGAAATTGAGGGTAATTTCTAGCAGACACCTGGCAAGAAATTGAGTCCAATAGTCTGGAAGGAGCTGAACTCTGCTAACAACTATGGGAGACTGGAAGCAGATTAAGCCCTGAGAAGAGACCACAGACTTGGACAGCACCTTGATTGCAGCTTTCAGATGAACCCCTGAGCCAAAGGACCCAACTAAGCCTGACCCACAGAAACTGAGATAATGTGTGTTGTTTCAAGCCACTAAGTTTGTGGTAATGTTACTCAAATAAATAGAGAAATAATACATTCAAGTCTTCAAAGCACCCAACAATATGACTTTTCAGTCTCTGAAAGGTAGACTTTTAGATTCAACAACATGTGAGGAGGACAATAGGGAACAGCCACTGTAGCCTCCCTTCGGTACAGAAGTCCCTCTCTCCAGCACCTCGGACAGTTCATCATCCATTCTCAACTTGAACTTTGATATCACTGGGAAGCTCAGTGTCTGAAAAGATAGTCATTCTATCAATGGACCACTCTTCCTTTATTTTTTGTGTTTATTTTATATTATGCAGCACTTATTCTGTGCTATTCACTATGATATCATCAATATATTTCATTTAAATTAGTCCTCACAATAATTCTATTAGGTCATTACTATTATTAATTATTATCTGCTTCATAAATATGAGGAATTGGAAGCTCAGAGAAGTCAAGCAACTTTCCCATGGCTAATAAACATCAGACAGACTTTAACCCAAGTCTATCTAACTTCAAGTCCATATTCTGAACCGCTATGATGTACTGCTCCTATCTTGTTAGAAAGCTCTTCCTTATGCTAAACCAAACTCTTCCTCCTTCTAAGATCCACTCATTGATCCCTTGGGAGCTTTACAAGATAGAAATTGAATTTCTCCTTCACAGGAAACATTTAAAAATGTTTAAAGATAGTTATCACGTGTTTTCCTTTTATTCTTTCTTGTAAGTTTTTTTTTTTTTCCATTTAAACACACTCCTAAAAATATATTATGGAGAGGGATGAATAGGTGGAGCACAGAGAAATTTCAGGGTAGGGAAATGACTCTGTATGATACTATAATGGTGGGTACATGTCATTATATGTTTGTCCAAACCCACGGAATGTACAACACCAAGAATGAACCCTAATGTAAACTAGGGATTCCGGGGTGATAATGATGAGTCAACGTATGTTCATAAATTATAACAAATGCACCATTCTGGTGAGGGATGTTGATGAGGTAGGCTATGCATGTGTAGGAGCAGGGGATATATGGGAAATCTCTGTACCTTCCTCTCAACTTGGCTGTGAACCTACAACTGTTCAACAAAAATAAATAAAGCCTATTTTTTTAAAAAAGTTCTCACTATCCAAAAATCCCTTCAATGGGGAATGGGAGAAACTGCTCAGTGGGTACAGAGGTTCATATGGAGTGATGGAAACGTTTTGGAATTAGGTAAATGTGGTGGTAGCACAACACCATGAATGTACAAATACCACTGAATTGTTCCCTTTAAAATGGCTAATTTTGTGTTCTGTGAATTTCACCTCAATACATTTTTTAAATCCCCCCAAAAATGTATTTTCCATATTTTAAACATAGAAAATGGTATAAAGATTAAAATAACCTAGACCCATATACTCAACACCCAGCTTAAAAGTGAAACACTGTGAATAGAAGCTTCCTGCTTTTCCGTTACATACTGCCTTGCCCTCCCTCTCCCCCTAGAAGTAAGCACTGCCCCGGATTTGGTAGTTCTCATTCCTATGTATTTCTTTATTGATTTACTTCATCCATATGTATCACTGAACAATAAATAGTATTATTGTGCACATTTTAAATGTAAATAAATGCTCTCATACTGTAGATACTCTTATTCAACTTCCTTTTTCCATTCTAATTATGTTTGTGAGATTTATGAGTATACCATATTTTCTTCAGCCATTCTCTCGTTGATGGACATTTAGGTTATTTCTCTTCTTAGCCATCACAATCAATGCTGCTAGGAGCATTCTTACATATGTCTTTTTGTGTACAGGTGCAAGAGCTTTTCCAGGTTATATACGTAGGAGTATCTTGAGCTCCACCAGCCACTGCCAAGTTACTCTCACAACGAGGTGTTGAGATGCATCACCATTGTGTTTCCCCTTCCCAGAGCAGCTCTGGTTTGTCAAGAACACTTCTTCAGGACAATGAGACGGTTGCCTCCTTTGTCCTGGGCAGAATACCTCTACCAGTGGTGTGTGATTGCAGGAAATGTTTCAGAAGCCTTATATATTGTAATCTGCTCCTGATATTTTAGTCAGACAATAACCTCTAAAGTATTTTTTCACATGAACCACCAGGTAGCCCCTGTCTGTACCTGCACAGCTGAATTTTTAAGCCTAAGTTGAGGACCAATCTTTCCCTATTAAATTGCACTTTGTTAGTTTTAGCCATTCCTGTAGTCTGTAGACACATTTTGTCTGTAGAGACATTTTGAATCCTGGTTCTGCTATCCTATTTATAAATTTTATAAGCATGCTTTCTGCATCTTCACCTAAGTCCTTGATAAAATAGAAAGGATAAGGCCAAAGATGAAACCCTTCAATATGCTACAAGATGTTCCCACTGTGTTGATATAATCCAATGCCTGGGGCAGGGCTGGCCAACTAACCAGGATGCTAGCTAACAGTATTATGCAGTCCTCAATTTCCCATTCAATCCACAGGAATATCAAGGCAAACCTTGTTAAGGACCTTGTCATATCTAGAGTATCCAGCTGATTTACATATCTAGCAATCTGGTCAAAAACGAAAATAGGACTCTGTTTAATATGCCTTGTTCTCAGCAAACCCATGCTGGCTTCCAGTGATTGCTACTTCCCTTCCAAGATCCCATAGACAACTAGAATACTAATTAATTTTAGAATTTCTATGGTGGTCAGTATCAAAGTCACCAGGCTGTACAATCTGGAATCCACTTTACTTCTATAAAAATCCAGATTTTTCTCATCTGTAGTCTTCTGGTCTCTTTCCTCAATCATTTCTAAATTGTGGCTTTATGAGCATTTATAAAAGTTTCCTCAAAACTCCTGGCATGAATTATGTCAAGTTTTGAAACTTTTAAATCCTCCAGCTGACCCCTTACTTTTTGTTTGTCCAGCTAGAGTTTCAAGATTACTTTAACAATATTGATTCTATTCTCTTCTACTGAAAGATCTTGCCATTTGGTGAAAAAAAAAGAAAAACCAAAATACTTGAGTGGTTCTCCTTTCTCTTTGTCTTTAACCTTGCTCCAACTTCCCTGAGCAGCGAGGCTATCCCTTTCAATTCTGAACACAGCTACTAAAAGCTTTTGTTTGGTCTCTGGCATTTTCTGAAGTCTCTGCTCGTTCTGAGCCTTAGCCTTCCTGGCACTCTTCTCACAGGCTTGTGACACTCTTGTGAACTTGTCCTTGGTTATGTGTTTCTCCTTCCACCTTTTGTGCATGACCTTTTAATATATGAGTTAATCAGGGGCCGGCCTGGTGGCGCAGCAGTTAAGTGCGCGTGCTCCGCTTCGGCGGCCTAAGTTTCGCAGGTTCAGATCCCGGGTGCACAGTGACGCACCGCTTGTCAAGCCATGCTGTGGTGGCGTCCCATATAAAGTGGAGGAAGATGGGCACAGATGTTAGCTCAGGGCCAATCTTCCTCAAGAAAAAAGGGGAGGATTGGCATCAGATGTTAGCTCAGGGCTAGTCCTCCTCACAAAAAAAAAAAAAAATATGAGTTTATCAAAGAGCTGTCTGGGCAGCCTCACTATTACTTCAGGATACCTCCTCATTTTCCCGCTCTCTCCTCAGAAACAATGCTTGTCCACTTCTAAAGAGGATGAAGGGGCCCAGCAGACAGTTAGGAAGCAGCACAGTCATCATCTTACATAAACTTCCTTCTGTGCCAGCCCCACCTCCTGTGGTTGGTTTCTTCTTCTTCTCTTCAATTCTGTTCACCCTCGTGGAGGCAAAAGATGTCAGAGAATCAGAAAGAAACTGCGAATTCATGGATACGAAGGAAATTTCAGCCTCCTAAGATTTGCAGGGTTTTACAGCACTAGAGGTGCTTACTGGACCCCACAGGGGGAAACCATAGAAGCCATAAAACTGCTGCATTCACACCTTAGAAAGTCGACAAAATCTGGATTCCAAAATATTGGGGGTGCATTTAGGGAAAGAGCTGGTTGGCACTGTCTGTTTTTATTTCCTCCCACATTAGAGCTGGGATTTTTCTAGAATGGCTTGGTATGTAGAACGGATCTAGACCTAGAGTCCCTCACTCTGGAGACCCTCATCTTGGGTGTCTGTCTTCTCTGTTTTCAGTGGACATTATCCATTGGCAAGAAAATTAGACGAGACCCGCAAGCTGAGACCACTCCCAGCACATCACAAGCTCTTTCCCCTTCCAGTGCCACTCTTCCAACCCTGAGATATGCGAAAAATCATACGACTTCCTGCCACCCTCAGTGGGAGGACAACAAGAGAGCTAATGACATAATACATTGTACATCTCCTTCATAAAGAAAACCCTACATTATATTTTTGATGTGCATAACGGTGCTCATATCTAGTAGGCTCTTGCAACATGCTAGCTGCTCCTATGCTATAAGGCTGTATTGTTATATTTATTTTCTCACTCTCCAAATAATGTTTCTGGTCCATTTTCCCCCAGTACCGAGGAAATCTGATTGAGATTTTATAAATTCGGTGGCTCCCATGCTCCCACCCAAGTCTGCCGCCTTCGCCATCACTAAGAAATGCCCAATTCAGACACATTTATATGCCAGGGTCCCTCATACAGCCAATGATCCCTAAGTGCTAAACAGATTTGTCCTGGACTTGGAGCCTGAGCCTGTGGAGCGAGACTCGGATAATTTAAGTGCCTCTTGTAACAGAAGGCAACTGGAATTCAATAGAGATAAATGTAAAATATTGAACTGGGGAGCTGAACCATCAGCAGGGCAGGATTCTAAATGGAAAGGTTATGGCTGAATGACTAAGCAGGGGAGAACACATAACACACCCAAGGAATTCTTCCAGAAATACAAGTCCCTGGTGGATCCCGCAGAGAAGAGACAGGAGGCTGCAGAACAGCTCGGCCAGAGGAGAGCTGCTTGGGCTCAGTGGAAACTGCTGGAAAGTCTCCTGCCTGGTGCAGACTGGCTAACAAGGGACAGGGGAATTTGGCTGGTGATATGAAGCTGCCAGTTTTTAGCTGTTGTCGTGAAGAGTCAATATTGCTTTTTCTCTGCCAGGCCCCAAACTCCAGAAGTAAAATATTTAATGGTAACCTGAGGCATTGGTTGTGTCTACTAGAAAAAAACAGCCACTCAGGTTGGTTAATTCAATCAAATGTCTGGCCACGCTCCATGAAGAGATCAATAGAATCTGTTGTTTGACCAAATGGATAGGCTCAATCAGGGAGCATGATCAATCCCGTTGCCCCACGAAGCATCAGCCAAACAAGGCATTGTGTTAGACTCAGAAGGCTCTCCCGGGTGTCTGTGAATTTTCCTTGCATAGAGCCCATGGCATTGACGTGAACCTTAAATACATCCAACATGGCTCTCCCTCTCCCTTCTTTTAAAGTATATTTTCATAGAACTCACAAAAGGGCAAGGACTTGCTCTCTCTTAGACTGATCCCATCAGGAAAAGAAAGACGGAATAGGGAAGGCCAGCAAAAGCCTGGAGGAACACGAGCTGGGATTAAACAAGTTCTCAAATTGGTCAAAAAATTTCTTGAGGCACAAAAATCACTTGCACCGTTTTCCGGCCAAGGTCCATCAACTGAGCAAACCAGCAGCGCCCCACGTAAGTACTTCAGTTCTTACCTAATGTTGTCTATTTACAGTCCTCAGTAGCCTATTAAAGGGTATTAAAAGACACACCAGTTATTAGTCTTGAGGACAAAAGAGGTGACATGAACACAATCTCTCCCTTTGCTAGCCCACTGGGAGAGCCCCTTGTCCCTAATGGAGAGAGCATCCACCAGTTAGATGAAGGCACTTTACAAAGCTCTATACAGTGTTGACATATACGCTAAGCTCTTTTGGCCCAAGTTCCAAATTCATTGCTCAGTTTTGGCAGGGAACAACACGGAGGCTTCTGCTGGGAAAATGCATTGCTGTCTGAACGCCTGAGAAAGAAGAATGCTGAGTGCTGGTCTTGCCCACAACAGCACTCCCCTGCCTAGTCACAGGAAGGTGGTCTGTTATTTTCCAATCAGCAATGAGCAAGTGGGCCCTCTGACATTTTGGCTAGGTGACCGAGGGTTTTCTCTTACATCCCCAGGTTGTAGCAAAGTGCTTTCTCCGAGGCTCATGTCACCCTCATCCAAAGCTCACAAAACCTCTGAAAGAACTGGGCTTGTTTGTTTTCCTTCATCACTTCAGAAGCTGATGTGCACCGAATCCTCATTCTTTAGACCAGAGTCACAGGAAGACTTTCTAACTAGAGAACCAGTTGTTGATTTAGACAAAGATTAGCAAAAGCACAATATTACCATTAAATTACCCTTGAAGAGACCTGTAAATAACCACAAGCCAATAGCAGAATCCAACTCTGTTCTCCTAGGCCCTGACGTCTTCAAGGCACTCAGCCACTCGTGACACTTGAAATGTATTGTGTCTTCCCCATCAGAGGCTCTTGTCCTCCCTCCTACCCTGTACCCCTGCTCATGGCTCACCTTCCCACCGCAGGCAGGGGTGGGAGGCTGGGAAGTTGGCCACTGGATTCTGACCCTGGCACCAGAGGCTCCCTTGTTAGCATTCAGCTGTGAGGCTTTCTTGGACCTCTCTGGTTTACAGGACCAGAGAGAAACATCAAGTCAAGAGCTTTACAGAATCTTATGAGTAATGATTCTTATTAATCCACTTAATCAGTAAATTACACAACTAATATATCAAATGGTACCTAGAGACCTAGAATATGTAAAAGGAATTTTGTATTGGTTGTCTATTTGGATGGTGATTCTAGATTCTCCTGGGGACAGCTCCAGAATTTCCACAGAGGAGGAACTTCAGAGTGCAAATTGGTTTGAAGGAGAGGCTTAGGGAACAGAACTGAGATTAAATGTTTATTTGAGATGGCTTTTTGGGAGACGAGGTAAGATGGAGATTGGGGCCCCTCCTGAATGCTCCTGTGCTCTGAGCCCGTCTGCTGTCTTGCTGCTCTGAATCAGACCCTGCAAAACCAGACGACCTTGCTACCATGCCCAGCTCCAGTTTTCTCTTCCATCTACCCCCACTTCCTCTCCCGCCCCTGTCTCTTGCCCCCTTATGTCCTCTTTCCCCCTTCAGCTCTACACCTCCACCTTTGCCCATTCCCTGATCACTGACTTTGTTCCAAATTCCATCTTTTCTTCATCTCAACCTAGTAACGTCTGGCTGGAAGGCAGAAATGCCCAGAAGACTGCCATAAAACCAGAATTACAATGTAAGATCCAAGGCTAAAAGCTGAGATCACTTTTCTATTTTGAGAACCATGGCTGTAGATGGTTCAGCCCGTAAAGAATTCTGGATCTTAAGAGAATCACAAAAGTTTTCATTTCTTTTCCTTTTTACAAATAGGATGAAACAGGGTGACCCTGCGGAACCAGCCATTTTGTTTCTGAGGCTGCTGTCTTTCTAAGGAGCAAGGACCTATCACCTCTTTTAGGAGGTCTTGTCTTTTTAGTCTTACCCTCCCCACACCTCCACCCCCACCCCCACTGGAGTTGGATATGGTGAGTCTAGAGATCAGACAAACCAGTGGAGGATGAAAACAATAAAGTGACCTTTATAAATGTACAGTATTGGATTTGAAAGAGCTTGCATTTGGATGTCAGTTGGTGAGGGTAGAGGCATTGAAAAATAATGCCTCCCAGTGGGAGCAACTCCACATCGAGAAGTTATTTCTCACTGGTATCTGACGCTAGGAAATTTCCTCCTGGAACCACTGAGTGAGGGTGTGGGAAATAAGACCTCTCATGCACTGTTGGCACAATATTTCTGGAGTGTCATTTGGCAAGGTGTCCAAACCCTTAAAAACACATCCGCTTTGACCCAGTGTTCCTTTCTAGGTCTTTATCCTCACAAAGCAATTAAGATAGTGCACAAAGTTTACTTGTAAGGTACTGGTAGGGATACTGAAAAATAAAAAGAAAAATCTAAGTGTCCAATAATAAGAGTCTGGTTAAATAGATTATGGTATGTGATACAATGATATACTATGAAACCACTAAAAATGAATTGTCTTTGTTGATGTGAAAAAATATTCATAAGATATTGTTGGCTTGGGTTGGAGGGGCAGGAAAAATGGGAATGTAAATTGGACCCTGACCCTCAAAAAGCATGCATTTTAATAGGTGATGGGTGACAAGTAAAATTTTGAAAAGGCTTTGAAAAGACAAGGTAAGATAATTAGACCATGGTTGGTTACTGAGTTTTGTTTCCACAAGAATCTGTGTTGTTTTATACAAGTTCCAAATTACTCAGCCTCGAGCAGAGCAAGAGGAAAATAAAGACTATATTACGTTGGGAACATATCCCTGAATAATCGAGAGTTCATTATGGACTCTTAGTACATCAAAATCCAATTAATTCATTAGCTAGGCACTTGCGTTTTCCTTCTTTCCTCTCCCCCCAGCTGCCAGTCTTTTACCCTAGAATGTGGTTTATTAGCAATCCCAAAACAGGGTGAGGAGGGGAAATAAAAAGGAGATAAAATCCAAATGAATCAATTTTGTTACTTGTTAACAGCGATGGACGAGGGTGGGTGGTAAGGCAGGGAGGCGCAATAACAATGCGATGTTGGGTGGCTGGGATTAGGGGTCCCAGGAGCAGCGTCTGGCATACAGGAGGCCCTCGGTCATCGGCTTTGCATTGATCCTGAATGAGGCACTCTTCTCTTAGACATTGGAGCCACAGGCTCCCAAACCATATGCTCCACTCTACAGATTTCCTGGGATTTCCAATAAGAAAGAAAATTCAGCCAGAAGGGGAACCTCCTCTATTGGCCCCCACTATCAACTTCTCTTTGGAATGTGACTCTACTGTCCCTGTGGGGTCTCTGAGTGATATTAAGGCACCACATAAATGGCCTAATGTGAGGGCAGACAGCAGGTCAATGAAGATTGCTCACATCCCAATACCCCAGATTCGGTCAACATTGCACCTACTGTCTATTCCATTCCTCCACAGTCCTTTACCCACTTGAATAGCATAAATCTACATTTTTTGTGTGTTCAAAGGAGAAAACAACTCTGATAACTGTGGTCACTGAACTGTTATTTTTCAAAGTGTTCTTTAGGGAATAAAAATACAAAAGTAGACCTCATGCATCACATCATGAAATCGTGTTTGCAGCTACTGCCCCTACTTGAAATGTGGTGCGTCTTGTCTGCCATCAGCGCCCATGGTCTTATTTTCTTTTCCACAAAACTGTTACGTAGTTCTTATTTTCTGTCCTGTTTCCTTCAGCCAAAGTCGCATTCTTCTAAGCTCTTTCAAGATCTTCAAGACATCTACAGTCGTTAACCTCTTGTAACTCTTCTTGTTCAAGCAATAGCATGAAAAATCTAAAACCTCAGATCTCCCAGAGATTGTTTGTGTGCGTAATTATCTTCAATACAATATTTAACTTTAAATTCCCGAAGAGGAAAGAAGAGACTGGGATGTGTGGGCTGGAAAGGGAAGGTGTCCTAGAGTGACACATTTCTACTGGATGATCCACCAAGCAAGTAACACAGCCATGACTACACTGCTGGATGATGTGCTTGTCGGAGTATAGCCAAGGTCCCCCGTAGACGAGAACACACCTCTCAGGAAGTCACAGAAGACTGTAGCTCCACCCAAGAGCTCATCCTATAGTTTGCTCACAGGGGAACCTGTGCCTTCCCTCAAAGCTGGCAGGTCCTGTGCTATTTAGAAAACACCTTAGAGCCACAGCAAGGAGAAACCATGGTTGGCTTCCATGGGTCTAATACAGCTGTGTGAAAACATCTCTGTGTGATGCTTAAATCACATCAAGAACTGTTCCATCTAAAGCATGGAAAGTGTGATCTTGTGAAGGGAGCATGGTTGTGGGAAGCAGGGGCCTGGCCCCTAGACCCCTGTGTGCCTTGGACGAGCTCCTCCCTGCTCTAAGATGTGTTTGCTTCTGCTATAAATAGCGATGGAACAAGGGGGATTTCTAAAGCCCTTCCCAGCTGATCATTCTAGGACTCTTTGATACTTTCATCTAAATGGAATTGGACGGATGCTCTTGTTGTTTTTTTTCCCAATCCCATAATCATGATCTCTATGGTTTAACTTAAAAAAAAATCATCAAGGAAGACAGTAACTGAATAAATTAATGATTTAAATGTAGTCTGGGTATTTCATTATTTCAATTTTCCTGTTGCCCTTATGCTCCTTGAAAAGGGAAAACTCAACTTTCCACCTCTGTAGGAAAAAACCCAGTTCTTTCCTACTGTGGGTCTTTATCCTGTGAGTCTCCTTTACTACTCACATAAAAACACTTTACTTCTGGTCCTCAAATGGTGTGGAGGTTTTTCCCCACACTACCAAGCAGTTGTCTGTGACACCAGATGAGGGTCCTACAATTTAACCCAGTTCTAACAATATGTACCTGGAGATAGCATCAGATTCCTCAGGTTAAGGGCTCAGTCCTGCAAGACACACCCCTCTCAACTTCAGACACCCAGTCACAGCCCAGACTGTTATCTGTACTTCTGACCAACTGGCTCTAAATGACAGATTCCCACGTCCCCCTCCTCGGGTTTGATTAACTTGCTAGAGTGGCTCACAGAACTCGAGAAACATTTTACTTACTAGATTACCTGTTTATTATAAAAGGATATAACTCAGGAGCAGCCAGATTGGAAGAGACGCATAGAGTAAGGTATGGGGGAAGGGGTATGGAGCTTCCATGCCCTTCCAGGCGCACCACTCTCCCAGCACCTTCACATGTTCACCAACCCTGGGGCTCTCTGAACCCAGTCCCTTTGGGTTTTTATGGAGGCTTCATTACATAGGCATGATTGATTAAATCATTGGCCATTGGCAATTGATTCAACCTCCAGCCCCTCTGGGCTCTCCGGAGGGTGGGAGGTAGGATTGAATGTTCCAACCCTTTAACCACATGGTTGGTTCCACTGGCAACCAGCCCCCATCCTTAGGTGCTTTCCAAAAGTCACTTCATTAACAGAACAAAAGACTCTCAACACTTAGGAAATTCCAAGGGTTAGGGAGCTGTGAGCCAGGAACCCTGGACAAAGTCCAAATATATATGAGAAATATATTTTGATCATCTGAATAACCAAATACCTATTTTTATTATAAATCACAATATTGCACTCCTAAACCAGGGGTGATAACAAGTTAGCAGGTATATTTACAATAATAAGTCTGCCAAAAATCCTTCAAGTCTCTTGGGTGAGCTTGCTGAAGGGGATCCAAGAACCTGCGCTTGACATGTTCTTTCAAGTCCAAGCCCCTGTGGTCCCAGAGCACAGTCCCACCAAAGTCCAGCTGCAGAGACGCACGTTCTCCAGGATGGCTTTCCCTTTCACGTACTATTGCCCTCATTTAGTAAATATTTATTTAGCCATCTGAAGTATGATGATGAATCACTGCTGCTCTCTCTTTAAACAAACAAGCGTGACCTCTGGGTTTTTGCTGGCTTGCTAATAGCTAGTTTCCACTTGTTTTGTATAATCGCTGGAAGAGCTTTGGGTCCCCGGAACAAGCTTGGTGGGCATCGCTCAGCCATCAATTCATCCTTTTGATAGCTCTGTCCCTTCCCAAAGAGATGATTCTTTAGTATCACAAAAGGTGCTCAGGTTTGAAATGGTCTCTGTCTCTCTCCATCCATCAGCCTTGTTTATACACTTTATCTCTGCCTGTTTATGGTACTTAACATGCTCTCCCTTCCCATCGGCCCTTAGGCTTTAATTTCACTATCTGAGTGTCTGGAGCCGGTTATCTGGTGTATCCAGTCCTCTGCCTCCTGCCCAGTCCTGGATCAATTGCAGGGGCCCCTGTATGTTACCTCATTTCCATTCACAGTTTCGACTGCGAAGCACAGTGCAGACAAGAGCAATGTGCAGGGGCTGGAGTTCATGGCGACACTCTGCTTGGGACTTGAGTCTCTTGAAGGAAGCATAAAGGCTTCCCCGTGATGAAATGGAGGGAGAGCGATTTCACTTTCCACAGTGCAGGCTGCGTGGAGAAGAAAGAGCTTGCCTTCATTTTGATGCTAGGACTAAGTGAAATTGAAAGTTGCTTTTAAAGATTCCCTCTCTCTTGCCCTGGCTGTTCACTCACTTTTTTTTCTTTTTTTTTTGTAAAATGTTTTCTCCCTCCAGTTTCAGTATTTTTCTTCTGCTTCCTGGCCAGGGGGATGAGAGAAGTCACAGCCAGCCACCTAGTTAACCCTCTCAAGTGACAGTGAACATCACCCAAAAGGCTCGGAAGAAATTTGCAGCTTGATTTCACTTGCTGCACACATCCCATTTTTCTCTTATTTAATTCGACACAAACTGTGTTGAACGTGAGAGATGAAAGGTTCTGTAGACATGTCTGCAAGAGTACCCCCCAAATACTCTGCCTTCTCCGCACCCCTCCAGTCCAACCAGCAGGTGGCTGTCCAATGCACGTGTACGCTCACAGCAGTCCGAACTCTGCCCAAGAGAGATTCAAGACTCGATCTCCAAATACTAAGGTCAACCACTCTGCCTAGCTGATGCAAGGAAGCTGTGTATGACCAGACCTCTGCTTCCAAGCAGCTTACGATATAATTGTGGGGACAAGACAGAGACAAATGAAACAAAGAAAACCAGTATAAAGCCATATATCACTCAGTGATGAAATTTGTGGTTTTTGCAGTTTTGTTTTGACCAGTACTCATAGAATTGTCATGGATGGATAAAATACTTGCTGGTGATATCAATACGTCATCAGAATTAATAGGCCACCACTATGGAGCTCCGTTTCTTCACTCATTCAACAAGTACTTATTATGCACTTACTCTTACCATGATTCGAATTTGTAAAGAACTTTACAGTTTGCAAAACACTTTCACAAATACCGACTCATTTGACTCTTATTAGGTAGGCAAGTTTATAGGAGATGGACAAGGAGGGTCCAAAAGGTTAAGTGGTTTTCCCAAGGTCACCAGGTTTTTAAGTCTGGGATCCAAGACAGTAGCTTCCTCTACCATCCATGTACCCTCTGCCAGCCCACCCTTTAAACTTAGCCGTATGTAATGGATATGAGTTTGCGTCAGCATGGTTAGCCCGTGGCAAGGGTGCCAGTTCTGACCTTTACCTACTCCTGTGCCTCATATTCAGTGGTGGATAAAAAGGCTCTCCTGCAAGTACTAAAAATAGGAATCTTGGGAACGCCCTTTCCAAGCTTCTCACAGACCTCCACACACACTCTACTAGCCCTTAAACTCAGCTTCTTTCATCTCTGACCCTTTTGTGTGGAGAAGACCAAGCTACTGATTTGCGATCTTCGTGAATGTCTCCAGAGGCCCGGGATGAACTTGCCAAACTCACCTCAATTTCCGACTGAGGGTCACGGTTGTTTGCATAACTTTCTCATCCTCCTCCCTCCTCAAACTCTGATGAAAATGATGATTGAGGGCAGTTGGGAAGGGGAGGAGAAAGAAGGCTCCACATGCGGCTGCAAGAGGGAGCTGCTTTCATTACCATTTGGAGAGCTTGTGTGTGTGTGTGTGTGTGTGTGTGTGTCTGTGTGTCTGTGTGTGTGTAGGGTGGACATGCTGAAATTAATTAATTTTATGGCTTTATGTTGTAGCTGACTATACCCTAAAGGACTGGGCTACAAAGAGTCATACTTGTAGATCCCTCTCCCCACTGCCCCAAATCAGGGACTCTCATGTCAACACCACCCGAGTTGAGTGTCTTCAGAGGCCAAGTTGCAAAGAAAGCATCAAGCAGAAGATGGACCATCAAAGCCCCGGCGCAGCAACAGGAGGCGGAGGGACGGCAGCGTGTCTGCTCGTAATTCCTGCAGGAGCACACATGCCTTCCACAGAAGAGTGCCGATAATGACAAACAAACAAGCAAATAAACGCCCTAAGGTGGACTGTGAATTTGCTGGGAAACCTTCCTCCAGACTAGTGTAGAAAGTGGCCTCGCCTTCCACAGTTTGTGCTGCGTTGGCCCCGTCCACACCCTGACTGGACAAGAACAGGTACCGAGGCTGCCGCTGCCCACGGCACCGATGCTGATGAGCTCACACCAGGGACAGCAAAGTAACATCAGCTGGAACCTACTGCCTCAGTTGGCTTCTTCGAAATGAAAAGCAGCCACTGTCACTTCATTCATTCATTCATGCATTCATCCATCCATCCAACAAATACTTCTTGAGCGCGCTGAGCCCAGCACTGTGGCTTCCATAAAGAATATGACATTTGCGTTGGGAAATATTTAAGTTCTTTAGTAACAGAGATTCCTTCCTATATTGACTATCAGAAAGTCAGATGTGAAACCGGAGAGGTTCACGTAAACCAGAGAGGTTTAGTAGAGAATGGGCCCTAGGAAAAGCAATGGACAGACAATGTGCCCCTAGATAGTCCCCTGGTCCTAGGATTGTATAGGAGAGGGACGGACACCTTGATGTCAGTCACATCAATCAATCGGTCAGTCATAATGAGGATTGTCATTCATTTGTGGTGTTTCTGTTTATTCCAAGCATAAAAATGCATGCTCATTGTAGGAAATTTAGAAAAATAATAAATTGGGATATATATATATATAATATATATATATTTCATATATATATATTATATTTATATATTTCATATAATAAATATTTCATATAATATTTCATATATACATATGAAATACATATTTCATATGTATATACATACATACATATTCATATATGTATATAAATACATATATACATATGAATACATATTTCATATAATAAATACAATATATTACATATAATGAACATTACATACATATGTCCCAACATCTGAATTTAACCTTTATATCATTTTGGTGTATTACCTTCCAGTATGTCTTTCTTCATCTTTCTGCAGAATTTAAAAAAAAATTTTAATTCATCCATATATACTGTAGGTGCCATATGACCACAGTCCAAATGTTTTCACCCCACCTGTCCTTCCTCACCATGATGTAGAATTTCCCATGCTACCTCCTCTTTCACCCAGGGAGACATGCCTTAAGAGAATGAGACTTAATTTTAATGCTGGAATAGCTTGAGTTATAAGGGTTGGCTGTAAGACACCATGTGATTCATCCTGGAGCCAAACGCATTTATGTATTATTCCATTTGCCTTTGTGGGAAGTTTTCAATGGTCCAAACTGATCCCTTGATTAGCGTGCCTAAGCCAGGGCTGGCCACAGAAGTATTCACACATCCTGTACTTGTGTACAATTGTGTACGTGCACCCTCAGGCCATACTCCACCCCCTCCTTCTCTGACAATGAATAAGGAGGGAGCAAGTTTGTGTTGCCTGGGACCTGCTCTCTCTTTTGTTGCAGTGCAAAGCTCTGCCCTTGCTAGAGTTGTGGGCGCACCCTGCCATCGCACCCCTGCTGCCCTTCCAGGAAGCACAGAGGTTAGGTGCGGAGCTGCCACTGCAGCAGTAACAGGGGAGAGCAGGACAGCAGCTGAGGAATAAAGATCCTTACTGTTATTTTCAGGAGGGAGAAGGCCTGGCTCACCTAAGCAAAGTAAGATGGAAAGAAGTAACTGGAAAGTGGCTTGTCACACCCACCCAGCCTGACAGCCCGACAGGTGAGTTAGCAAATGCTACATTGTAAGGAATTGTAAGCTATTTTCTGCAAAGTGGGCAAAGACTCTGGGATTAACGACTGTACAGCGTGATAGATGTTGCTAAAGAAGGCCATAAATTACCAGCCATAAACCTGGCAAAGCTTATCCGATTGTATGATGCAGTCTGGGGCGCTGGCAGATTCCCAGCACAGGCTGGGGGCGGTGGGCTGGGGGCGGGGGTTGATGCAGAAGCTGGTAATGCATACCACTGGCCGGAGGGTACAGATGGTGAGCTTGGCGGATGTCCAGCATTGGAGGCTGTGAAGCAGCAGTGCTGCTGGACCAGCTTTGCCTTCTCTGAGCTGCAGCCCTTGGTCAGAGATGCTGGAAAAGCTCAAACAGGCTTTGATATGACAGGTGGAAGACCCCAGCCTTCTTCCCCTTCCCTGGCCGTGGGATAGGTGGCCACGGGGGCCCCTCCCAGGACATGAGTCCCAGGTATTTTTCATCTCAGCCCTGAAAAGGAAGATGAGGGATGGTGGGGGAGAGGTGGAGAGAGGACCTGGAATGATTTCTGCTTTCGGCCTGCTCTGCCAAGGCTTTCAACCCTGGTCAAGTATATCTAAAGCTGTGTCCATGACAAGGACACTCAAGCCATGACTGTGGCCTCAAATGCTGGCCATCCTGCAGCCAGACCCCCATTCTCACACTCCTTATTTGGGCCATATCTTCTCCCCATCCTCTCTTTCTATCTGCACTGTGGTTTTGGAGAAAGAGATAAGGCAAAAAAGAAGGAGAAGAGGGGAGAAGAAAAAGAAGACCAAATGGAAGAAAAGATGGGCGTATGAGCCACTCACAGTAGGGAAGCAAAGCTGCCAGAAGGAGGACCACACCCCCATCTACCAAGGTCTTCTCCCCCGACCTCCATCACCAGTACTGCATCAAACACGATGCTGATTAACTACTACCGGGAGATATGCAGCGATAAAATATGGAGCTACCTTCTGCCTCCCTTCTGGTGTTACCTGTAATACACACACACATCCTCACACACACAAACCTTTATACACGTACTTTTCAGAAAGTGTCTGCTTACAGCAATCTCAACAGACAGTGGTGCCCCTCCTTTCCTGCCTCTCCTACATTGCAGAGGGGATACAGCAAAGCCACACTGACTCTTGTGTGTAAGGGCTACAAGGCAGTGAAAGCACGGCTGCCTCCTTCCAAGGGCTTGTGGTCCACAGAGACACAGAAGGCAGATTCAAGGCCAGTAAAGCACATAACTCAGTTCTGCATCAAGATAAAGAGTCAGAGCTGATGCTGGCCATCACCCTAAGCATTCATTGAGTCTCTATTATGTACCAAGCACTGTGTCAGCGATTGGGGATTCGGTGGTGACAAAACAGATATAGCACATTTCTCACGGAATTTAATAACTAAGCAATGTCTTTTGGAGAAGACATTGGTGTTAATCACCAAGTATTTCTAGCTCCCTGCCTTCTGGACACATGGTAAGACTGTACTTTCTGGCCTCTTTTAGTTTGGTGGGGCCACGCAACTTGTGAGTGGAAGTGATCTGTGTCGCTTCCAGGAGAAAGCTTTATTTCATTGCCATTGTGAGATCCTCCCTTGTAATGTTTAAGTTGGTGGCCACTCTACCAGTTTGGGTCCCTGAGTGACTACAATGAGCAGAGTCTGCTGGCTGACTTCAATAGACACACAGTATGAACAAGAAACAAACTTTGGTCGTGTGCAGCCCCTGAGACGTGGGGGTCATTTGTTGCTTTAGCATAGCCTAGCTTATCCCGGCTGATACACCCCGATCAGCAGCCAACACATTTACCAAGAATCTACTGTGTGCTTAAAGTGCTGGCTGACTTCTTCAGGTGCATAACTTAGCTCCCCAGGCAGGTTCTAAGCAGGCCGAGGGTAGAGATCGTGAGCCATGCATGTTTGTACCCATCCATGGTGCCTAGCACAGGGCCTGACACACAGTAGATGCCACAGTAGAAGCCAGCAAGCACTCTGGTCACTGATAGGAGTGTATCAGTCAGGAGGGCGAGGTGATGGAACAGAGGTTGAGGATAACAAAACTCAAAGGAAAGAGAGTGCCACCAGTTGGGTGGTAAGGAAAGACCTCATGGAGGTTTTGGACTTGAGTTGGGCCTTGAAGGGTAGATTAAGTTCAGTGAGGTGGACAGAAGTGCATGAAGCGTTCTGGGTGGGAGAGGGCCTGCACCACAATGCACAGGAGGGCTGTGTAAGACCCGGTGGGCGGCAGGCGTTGTAAATACATGCTCCCACACAAGCAGTGAGAAGGCCCAGCGGTGGGGCCAGTGCTGCTAAGTTGAGGCCAGTGGGAGACTGCAGATGCTGTGGACAGGCTGTGCATCAGTGCACAAGCATGAGCTTGTGGGAGCTGTGGAGGCAGAGCGAGGGGTGGGGCAAGGCGGATGACCCTGGCCTGCACTGCTGTAGGCTGCTGTTGGAGACATCCTCATTTGGGGAGCCAGCCAGCAGCCGTTTTTTCCCCTCATTCCCTGCAGAAGGTAATAACCTGTCACCAGAGCAAATAAAGTCTGATTTACATGAAATTTAATGCTAAGCATTTTCTTTTATTCTCCAGCACTGCGATGGCAGGATGGCAGCGCTGGCACGGCTCGGCCTGCTGGGTGCAGCAGCGGGATTTCACCGGATAGAAGTTTAAAAAGAAATTACTTTTCTGTGACAAGGTCTATTGGCCTGGGCAGGGGGTCCCAGTCAGCTTGGCAACACCCCATCTGTTTCCTGAAAAAGATGCAAAGTCAGATGGAGAGAGCTTGAGGAAGAAGGGGGAGAGGAGGAAGTGCCATCAGAAAGCCACTCAGTTTTCCCAGATCTGGTCCCTGATCCTCAGCCTTATAGTGGTGGCGGCTTAAGTCCCATAAAGCAGCATCGGCATCACATTACACACACCATCGCCATTGTCATTACCCCGCCAATGATTAGAAACAAGCCTTGAGCACCAGCCATGACCGTGCTAGACACAGCAGCTACAAAGACTTCACCACTGCCCCCACGGAATTTGTAGTTAATGAAGTTAGATATGCACAGAGAAGCATCATTTTTCTCTACCTCCATCATCACCCCCACCTCATCACCCCAAGCTTATAAATACTCCAAGATCTTCCCTGCCTTTGCTAATGATAATCTTTCCGCTTAGAATGCCTGCATAAATCCTACCTATTTTTCAAGACCCAGCTTAAATGCCACCTTCTCCATGAAGATTTCCTCAACCCTCCATACCAGGATGTCTCCCTTTCCTCTGTGCTCCCGATTTGTATTAATTACCTTTATTTAGGTGCTCACCACCTCTCTATTCTGTATATAGTAACTGAGGGGCATGTGTTTTTCCCCCATTGAGCTCTGTAAAATCCTTCAGGACCAGTATAAAAACCGTAGCAATTAGCCAAAGAAAGGCCATCCATTCCTCCTCAAGTATGCTCCCTGGGGGTCTCAGTTCATTTCCCCACACCAAAGGTGGCATGATCAGGGACCCTGTGTTTTTCTAATCTGGCAGGGAAGAGGCGTTCACGCGAGGGTAAGCATGGACAATGTACATGAGCTGGGCTATGGGGGGCCTTGAATATCACATGAGGCTGAGGAGTTTGGATTCGACTCTAGCAGCAAGAGGGACCCGGGACGAATTTCAGGCAGCTGCCTTCAAGGAGTTGAATAACTTTCCCTCCAGTCTGTCTAGGGGTTCTGTTTGGTTGTTTGTTTTTTTTAGTCCTTGGGATTACTATTTCAGGAGATCACCCAGTCTGGGAGTGAAGTCATTTTTTTTTCTTGACCAAGTGGCCTGAGGATTCACTTGTCTCCATCTTATCCCATGGTGGTTCCATTGCAGGGATCTCCCCCATGGCCTAACTCACAGAGGATACTCAATTACCTTCTATTATTTGTCCAAGGCCATATTGGAATCCTGGGTGGCTTTCCTTTGGTTTCTGTTAAGCATCTGACACCACCACACACCACGCTGGGTCAGTGGGGTGCCGGGGAATAGAAACAGCTTATAGGGCTGGACGAGGGGGTGGGAGCCATCACACCCTTTCCCCCAGCAGTGAGCAATGCTGCCTGTGAACACGATCATTTCTGTGGAGCGTCTGGCACAGAGCGCCATTCCATACAGCGCCCTTTCCTGCACCATACTTTGACTATCAGCCGCAGCAGAGCAGCTCCAGGAGGAAAATCTACTGCCCCAAACACAGGATTCCAGAGCCTATTTTAAATGAGGCCTACATTTTTCTGCAGGGGGAGATTATCCACGCCGTTGCTCGTGCAGATAACTAAGAGTGGGTGGTCAATATTCCATGTATTAATTGTGTGACCTTGAGCCTCAGCTTCCTCCTTTAATATGAGAAGCTGCCTTGAAAAGTTGTAGCAAGCGGGAAATGAAGACCTAGCTCAGGGCCTGGTGCACTAGATGCTCAACATGTGTTCGCTCTGGTTATAAGTAGTAGATGGAGAAGACTTCGTGGGTGCACAGAGTGGGTGTCTGGTTGAGCAAGTCTTGCCCTGGAGGGGAGTTTAATGGGGCTCCCGTGTCAAGTGCAGGAAGTGGGGGTGGGAGCTGAGCAGGCAGGCCTGCCAGGGGAACATGGAGCGGATTCAGGGGAAAGCTGGAGACAGTGAGGGAGGGGCGAGGGCCATTTAACTGGATAGATAACTAGATAATAGCAAGACGAAGGGGCAGTGGAGAAGGTAGACAAGATTGATAAAAGAGATTAAAATGGAGGGGAGCTTCAGCATGGCGGGGAAATATAAATAGACCAGAATTTCACCAGGATAGATGCTGTGGACGGAAAGGGGCCATAAAACAGAATAGACAGAAAATATAAACAGTGTAAATAGCCCAATGGATAGAATATGAAAATGATGCAGGCAGATAGACGGGAAGCATTACTTAGATAGACACATCACCAAACAGCAGGAGACAAGAGATGAATACATCGCTGTGGGGGCCACGGATGAGTGAGAAGAGGGAGGAGGGTGTCCAGGTGGGGGTGAGGAGAAAGATCCTGGGCACAGCTCTGCCTTGGTGTGCTGCCTCCGGCTCTGGGCTCTGGACTCTGGGCTCTGGCCCCTAACAGCTTCAGTGGTGTGGCTTAATGAGGCGACCCCTGGAGCTGAACTAGTATTAAAACAAACGGAAATCCTGTCGGGATTTTGTCACCTTTTCTGCACTTGCCATTGAGAGGAATTTAAATGAGATCCAGACTGGCAATTAGTGCGTCATCCTGTGGCTGGCTCAGAGGAAGGAGGACCTCTGAGGGCTCTGATGCTAGAGCCAGGTGGCGGAGCTGTGCCCGCACCCAGGAGAGGTGGGGTCTGTCTGGGCAGGAGCACTCCTCCTCTCCTGCCCGGAAGCCCTGCCATCATCTGAGACCTTGCCTCAGCTCACCCCATGGCCAAGCACTCTTTGCCTTTACCACAGTGGTACCACCAAGTCAGAACCCTCCCTCAGAACTTCATCCATGTAACTCTCTTAATTAAGCAAAACAGAACCGACTCAGGACTCTTCATCACTTCCCATTTTAAGTCCTGTTTATTCAGAGTTAAAGGATGAGGGAGTCTTTCCTCCCTCCCTCCCTCCCTCCCTTCCTTCCTGTATTTGAGATTTATTGAGCACATAGCCATCATCATATAGCACAAGGCATTATATAAGAGCTATCCATGGGAGGGCTACAGGCTGCAGGAATGATGAGAATTCAAAGGCAGGCAGGAAAGCTTACTGCATACGGGCTGGTGAGCTCTGAGGGGGGCTTGAAGAATGGGCAGGGTCAACAGGGGAAGCTGGGTGACAAAGGCATTCCAGGCGGGGGGAAGGCCTGAGCCAGAAAACACAAGGTGCATTTGAGCAATGGCAAGAGGACCAATGTGGCAGAAGCAAAGGATTCAGGGAGCAGAGTCGTGGGAAAGTGGTTTGGATTAACGAGGTGTCAAGGTCAGGAATCTGAACTTGATCCAGCATCAGTGATAACCCATAGAGGGTTTGAGGGAGTAGAAACAAAAGTCAGAGCTCTGGTGGTGATGGTAAAATGACATGGAGGACAAGGGGCAGGGGACATAGTGGCCACTGCAAGGGTCCAGATCTCCAGGAAATAGAGAGCCGAGGGTCAGGAGAAACACTACTCATGCCTCCTTGTGGCAAACAACATCCTCAAGCCCTCTTCTTTCTAACGGTGCTCTCTCTTTGGCATGCCCAATTTATATCTTTAGCCCCCTGCAGGCCCTGCCTTTTATCCTTCCATTCCTTTCCCTCCCCCTTCCATGGGGCAGCTTCTGTTTTTAGGGAGGATATCGGTCCCCATGGCAACTCAGACACATCAGAGATCCCTTAAAAGATGCTGACGTCCCAACAGCCTAAGGAAAGGAAAGGAAAGCTGGAGACACAGATCCCACTATCAAGGCATTCACCTGCACAGTTGACCCCAAGAACCCCACCCACCTGGCATCTAGACATTGATTCATGGACACGGCTTCTGGGAGAGAAGAGGTGGGCACGTGGCTCTCTGGCAGTTGATGCAAGACAGCTTTACGCTCTCATACGAGGTGTGGCCAATTATTTTGATAAATCTGCCTTGCCATGTCAATTAAATGTTTTCTTGTGCACAATCTAACTTCTCCCCAAAGAGAGTAGGGGCAGGATACCCAGGTCTACCTTTTCTGTCTGCCCCCCCAGCACCTGGCACAGTGCTGCACACAGGTGAACAGCTCAGAAAGACCATCTGATAAATGAAGGAAGCCCTACACTGCACCTGGGGGGTATCTATTTGCATATGAAATGTGATTAACTTTTTACAGAGATCCAAGGGAGGGCTGTCATTCAAAGTAATGCCTTGGCTGATTCTCCCACAGCTCAGAATATCCTTTGAACTTCTCTTAGAATTATCTTTAAGGCTAGCTAACAAGCCACACAAGAATAGCAGTCTTATTACATTACAATCACCCTGTGCACATGGAAGAAACCCTCCATTCTTCTGCAACTTTCAGTAAAGGAAAGCTTGTGGGACTCTTTTTACCCCCTTTCAAAGAAGGCTTTTTGTGACTTATTTTCTTTTTTACCTTCAAGATTGTCTATGATGTTTATGTTCACCTGATCTTATTTGCATAAGGGGAGGAGGACAGTGGTGTGTGTGCGTGTGTGTGCGTGTGTGTGTGTGTGTGTTTGGGGGTCAAAACAAGAAGAGTCTACACTATCCCTGCCCCCCACCATCTTATGACATGTGGATCTATTTGCCCCAACTGCTTTCTAAATTTTCACGCCTGTCTTTCCATGGTGAGATGGGGAGCTCCTGTATATTCTTACAGAAAGAACGGAGTGTTTCAAGTCCTCGGGAGGTCTCTGCTTTGAAAAAGACTGAGCAAAAAGGTGCACAGCTATGATTTGACGCTAAGTAAGCTTTCCTTCCAGGTTTCCATGTCAGAACCCTGCCAGTCTAGCCGTCAGGACTGCAAGCTCAGTGGAGCAAGCTTGAGCTGACAGCTGCTTTTTAAAAATCCCCAGAAACGTCTGCACGGTGGTGTGGCCGACCCAGGCTTTGCAGAGCCTGCTGCTTCTGCAGTGGTATCGACTGGAACTGAAGACGGGATCCCTCATCCCCACCATCTGTCTGTGTCTGTCCAGTGCTTCCTCTTCCAGAGCAGGGCCCTTCCGATGGTGTGCCGTGGATGCATCAAGAGCAGCCTCCAATGTAATCTCCCCGCCCCCAGACAGGGGTTCATCTGAGCGGAGAACTGATCCTTCCTTGGCAAGTGGGATGAAGTCTCTTGGCAAAGAAAGCAAGGTTCCAGCTCATCAGAAATTCTGTCTTCGGTAGCCACGAGCAGATGGATTGGGGCTTCTTGGGGTCAAGCATTTGCACTGTCCATCTCCACCTCCAAACTGGATATTTATAATTGAAAAACAATCTGTAGGTTGGGAAGAGCAAGGAATCCTTGTGGCAGCACAGGGTGGTAGAGAGAAAATGGGGGAGTTCTGATCTCCCCAGAGCGCATCTGCACGCAGGGCTCCTTGGCTTGGCTTCACAACAATGAAACTTTGGAATCTTTGGGGCAATTTGCCTTACCTTTCTAGAGTCCCATTTCTACATTTGTAAAATGACCGAGATTGGACAAGATGATTAGGTTTATAGTGTTGGTGGCAGGCATCAAGTGACATGTCTTCTGCTCATAAAGGAAGATGAAGCTAGTAACTCAGTGACAACTCATTATATTCCATCACGTTCTAGCTGTGGACAATCTGTGCTAATCCAACTACATCCGCATTTGGGGGACTGGCAGCACATGTTTGGGATGTGGGGAGCCAGAATTAGTGATATTATCTCTGGCCCTGGACTAAAGCGAAACCAATCAACTCCTACAGACCAGAAGCTAGGACTCATTCAAAGGATGCTTCAACCCACCAAACTCACAAATTCTGGGTGGTGCCAGGAAAGCATCCTCTTCCTGACTACAAAATCTCAAAGCTAAAAGAAAAGTAGGGCAGTATTCTCAAATATTACCTCGTGAATTTTCTTTTATAGGTAATTCCTTTTTACCTTACAACTCTTTCACTTTTAAAACCAGACCATCAGGCTGAAGCTAATTGCCCCTGGACAACAAAGAACCGCTTGAGAACCAAGACTTGGACCCTCAGCCTGGAGTTCTTGGGAACCAAGGCTTGTTATTATAGTTATTGTTGCACTGTTGTTTTAATAGCAAAAATCTAGCTTTGACTGTCAAGAGAAAAGGCTAGAAGACTCAAGAATGGAATTTATACCACAAACCAGAGAAAGTGGGAAATCCCTAAGACATCAAGGGCAGTTTCCCCACCATACAGAGAGGAGATGAGAACCTTTTCTGGGCTTGGGGTGGTGGTAGGGTGGGGGGGACCTGAAGAACATGGGAAGGGGAGTACAAAAATGTTTCAGCCTGAGTGTAGGCCGTGCTCCATGCTCCACCCTGAGGTTGAAACTCTGGGAGAAGGGGTGCTAGAGAACCTCACATATTGAGCAGAGTGGCCTTTACCCTGCTTCTGCCTGGACCACTAGACACAGAGGCCCACACCATTATAGGGGTGAGTTGTGTAAAGGAGGGGATAGCAAGATAGGTGTGGGCAGTGAGAGGTCTTGAGGAAATAGCTCTCCCGCTACCACACCCCACTGCGGCTCGGCTAACTCCCAAGGCCATGGAGAAGATCCTATGTCCTAAGTAGAACACAGAGGTGGCTACAATTTGAGAGCCAGGAGGCGTGCCAGAGCAGCCAGGAGCAGGAGAGCTCAGGCAAGGTCTGAGCTGGTGGTGGAACCTCAGAAAGTCACAGTGAGAGCTGGAGGTAGGAGCCCTGCTGGCTGGAAGAGCCTGCTGAGCTGGCCCAGAACAATGACATGCATGCCATAAGAGTAATGTGATACAGAGCAGAGAAGAGACCCTGGACCGGAAATGCCTCCCCTGATGCCAAGTCCAGGCAAAATTCCCACCCCTGCACACACCCAGAAGCCTAGAGCCCCCCCCGAGAGGGGTGAGAAGGTTACTGATGGGGCCCAAAAGATCCAAGGGGCCTTGTGGGTCAGGATACAGGAAGACCACATGGTCTGGTCAGTGGAGGCTACGGTGGGACACTGGTCAACTAAGAAGGTGCAGCCATTATGAAAGCTGATGCCCAATGATCAGGAGGAACCAGCAAACCTTGGTGGAAACAAGCACCCCTCTCCGCATTTATCCCTTCCCACTCATCCCTGCAGCATTTCAAGGTGTCCTCAGGCTGTGCCTGAGCAGTGGGGTTCCAGCCACTGCTTGGGATCCAGAAAGGGAAGGAACATCTCCAGTTGAGAGTGCATGCAGAGATCACAGAATTGATTAATCAAATTCAGACAAACATGGGCTGGAGTGAAGTGTAGGATCAACTAGTGTCGTAAGAAATGCCAGCTCAACCTGCAACACCATGGCGTGCCAAAAGAGCCAGCGTACAGAGGCCCAGGACTGTGGGATCTAGTCTGGGTCTGGACGACATAGGCTTTCTCCAAATGCCAGCTATGTTACCTGGACACATTTTATCCCCCTGAGGCTCAGATATATTATCTGTAAAATGAGATAATAACATAAACCTCAAAAGGTGGTGTTATGGGTTAAATCATGTCCCCCAAAAAAGATATATTGAAGTCCCAAGCCCCAGTACCTTAGAGTATGACTTTATTTGGAAATAAGGTTTTCATAGGGGTAATCAAACTAAAATAAGGTCATTAAGATGGGCCCTAATCCAATATGAATGCTGTTCTTATAAAAAGGGGAAATTTGCACGTAGAGACAGACACGCACAGAGGGAACATGATATGAAGAGACACAGGGAGAATACAGCCATGTGACTGGAGTGCTACGTCTACAAGCCATGGAATGCCAAGGATTGGTGACAAATACCAGAAGCTAAAATAGGCAAGGAAGGATTCTCCCCTAGGGACATCAGAGAGAGCACAGGCCTGCTGACACCCTGATTTTGAACTTCTGGCTGCCAGAACTTGAGACAATCAATTTCTGTTGTTTTAAGCCATCCATTGTTTGGTACTTTGTTATGGCAGCCCTAGGAAACTAGCACAGGTGGCTTGCAAAGTCTGGATGTATGATGCGTGGAAAGTGTCTACCACATAGCAGATTCTAAAAAACTGAAAGTTACAGTAATAAATACTTGCTGTCTTATGCTCAGATCCCTTTATGACTCTGGACACAGGGGCCCAGGATCTTCTGGTTCATAGACAACTTTGGTTTATCAACATTTTCACTCTAACAACAGTTAGAACAATAATAACAATAAGAAATTCTCAACATTCTTACTAGCTTACAGCCTCATTTTTTTTTTGACTGGCTTAATTTATTTTAGGCTTTGGGGCTTGTGCTAATTAGCACAGCTGAAAATATATTAACTGCAAATGAACTTCCCTACATCTCCCACCCAACTGTCAGCTCATGGCTGCAGGTGAGGACGCTTTGACGCTCCCTCCACAATTACACAGCAGCGGCCTGGACAGTTTACTGGCTACCTTCAGCCACCTCCTACTGGGGAACATTGATGAGAGTGAACAAAAATGTGAGTATTATGATGTGCAGGCGTGTTCTGAGGACTTTACTCATGTCAACTCATTTACTCCTCTGAACAAGAACTGGTGAGGTAGATGCAGTTATCCATGTTTTATAGATTAAAAAACAGAGGCATGGGGGCTGGGGGAGGGTTAGGTAATTTGCCTGAGGTCATAGAGCTGACAAGTATAGAACCAGGATTTGAATCCAACTACTCAAACTTAAGGACCAAGCCCTGTTAACTATCCTTTGCTTCAAAAGTAGTTCCTGAAGTGGTTCTGAAACAAAATTTAAAAATCTTACCAAAAACTGTTGGGTCTACTATGCGCCAAGAGTATTACAAAAACTTATCTCATGAATTCTCATAATAGCCTAAAAATAAAACATTATAATTCCCATTTTATGGATGAGAAAGCTGAGGCATAGAGAAGTTAAATAACTTGAGCGAGATCCTATAGATCATGTTTCAGAGCTGGGATTCAAACTTACGTCTTTTTCCAAAGCCCATGCCCTTCTCACCAGGTTGGTCTGGCTGAAAAGACAGGAGAAACTTTAAATGTCATGTATTATAACCTCCTACCTAGACAGGAACTGCTTGCAGAACAATCTGGTAAATGGTGGTTCTTGAATATCTCCAGTTACTGAAAACCCATTCCCACCAGGTGCCTGTATCTCTTCCCTCCCTCCTTCCCTCTGTTTCTCCCTTCCTTCCTCCCTCCCACTTTCCCTACCTCCCTCCTTCCCTACCTCCCCCTCCCTTCGTAACTCCCTCTCCCTTCTTTTCATTAATGAAGCAATCTAGAACAGTGTTTCCTAACATTTTCTATACCGTGGCACACAAAGACTAGTTTTGCCACATACAGGCTAAACATGATAGGCTGCTCAGGGCTCCAGCAGCAGGGATGCCCTAAGAGCTGAGGTGTGCAAAAGATGGGCACACCTGTCACTCACCTGGAGGACGTAGTTAAGAGGCATTGGTCTGAGGACCAAAGGAGTAGACTGCTAAGTAAAGAGTCAATGTCAGTACAGTATTGTGTCCTATGATGAGGTGAGTATAGGACTGGTAGAACATGGGAGGGATAGTGACCCAGTCTTAGGTGATCAGGGGAGCCCCCAAGGAAGAGAGGCTTTCTAGGCTATCATCTAAAGAACAGGTTGATTTCAGCCTGAGAAAGAGTTGGATGCTGAGTAGGAGGGCATTTATGGCCAGGGGAATCCCATCCGGAGTTGTTGGTGCTCCGTACACCACTTTCACTGTCTTGTTACTTCTCTGTTCTCCATTTCACTTTTGTTTCACCTTCTCCTTCTCTCATCTGCACCACTTTCCTTATTCTTACCTTGTTATTCCTCCCTGGCTGGTATGTTCAGCCTATAAGTAGCCCCACAAATGGCCCAATATCTTTATTTGAGTATGTTCCAGAGGCTTTGGTGAGAAGAGTCACAGAGCCACTGGTTGCTGGTCATGTCACTCAGCTGATTGGGATGGTCTTTAAAGGATGTGATAAACCTTGTGGCTAAGACAATGTGAAGCCGCTCCACAGTCATTCCTGGCAAGGCGACCATAGCTTGGGGATCAACAGCCGCCGGGATACAACAGCTCCTTCCTTCTGTACCAAATTTGTCTTAAATAATGAAACACCAACAGCAGTCCATCAGTATTCTACAGCTCTGTGGGAAGTGATTTCATATACAGCTCTTTATTTTCTCAAACATTTTATTCTGACATTTATTTTACAACCAAATACCAAAGACTTATTTCTCTACAAAGCCTGCATTACATCGACATGATTTTTCCTTCAAGAAAACATACCCATAAACAAATCATTGAAGGAAAAAAGAAAATGCTCTGTGTCCTAGCACAGATACCACTAAAACTCCAGCTCACAACAGTTGCTGGCCTAGAAGATATCTAGCATATGGTAGGTCCTGATTTGTCATAAATAATTGTTAAATTAATTGAATTAAGGGAAGCAAAGTAGCATGACAAAAGGGAGGTGGGCTTTGGGCTCAAACGGTTCTGAGTTGGAATCCCACTTCTGCTGCTTGTCACGCTGAGTGACCTTGAGTGAATTGCTGAATCTCATTGAGTTTCAGTTTTCTGCTTTGTAAAACTGGGGCAAAAACACCTGACTCACAGATGAAGATGAAATGGAATAATGTACCTAAGGACCTAATTCAGTACTTGTGTGTGAAAGATACTCAAACAACAGTTCTCTCCCCTTCTTCCCTCAAATTTGCCTCCCAACCAAGCTGTGGAGCCCACTCCAAGAGACCACTGGCCAACCAGAGCAAGAATCAAGGACTTCTGTACCTAGTGTCAAAGGCGGTGTTTCTTAATTCCAGCCACACAAAAGAAGTGCTTGGACTTTTTCTTTTTTTGTGTGTCAGAACCTAGCCCCCACCCCCAGAATTTCTGATTTAATTGTTCAGAGGTGGAGCCTGGAAAACAATATTTTTTCAAAAGTTGCCCGGGTGATTCTAATGTGCACAGGGGTTGAAAAGCACTGGACTAGAAAAAGAAAACTGTTCTGCTCTGTTCTGTTCTGATCAGCCTGTGCAGGATGGTGCATTCCATTCTGGTGCATCTCCATTAAGAGAGGAAAAACAGGGGCCGGCCCCGTGGCTTAGCGGTTAAGTGCACGCACTCCGCTACTGCTGGCCAGGGTTCAGATCCCGGGCGCGCACCGATGCACCGCTTCTCCGGCCATGCTGAGGCCGTATCCCACATACAGCAACTGGAAGGATGTGCAGCTGTGACATACAACTATCTACTGGGGCTTTGGGGGAAAAAAAGGAGGAGGATTGGCAATAGATGTTAGCTCAGGGCCGGTCCTCCTCAGCAAAAAAAGGAGGATTAGCATGGATGCTAGCTCAGGGCTGATCTTCCTCACAAAAAAAAAAAAAGAGAGAGGAAAAACAAATGATGATGACCACTTGTATGGTGAAGGGAGTTAAATCTAGGCCATAAAGAGAAGAGCTCAACGGTGGGGGCGATTAGCTTGACCAATAGAAGATGGCGAGGAGCCAATGGTCACTCTCTTCAGTTATTTGAAGAGTTATTCTGTGAACAGGAAATAAGCTTGTCTTACGTGGTCTAAAGAGTCAAGCTCTATGAATCAGGGATTCAAGTCAGATATGACCAAAGGTGGTGAGTTCACAGTCACTGGAGGAATTCAAGAAGACATTACATGACCATTTGATAGGGATGGAGAGGAAGAGATTCACACTTTGAAAACCCAGTTGGACTAGTTCTTAATGGTCTCTATCAACACTTTGTGGTGATAGCAGAGTAATTAATTTTTAGTGATTTCTTGGGACAAAGATGTTTGTAAAGTGATGAAAAAATTCAGTCCATCATTCTCTGTGTATCTCTACACCTTGGACCCTCCTAATTCATTGGCTTAAGTGAACACACAGACACAGCTGAAACAAATTTGGCACTACTGGAATTTGTAGCCAAAAGACCACATAGTATAGCTCTGGTGGGTTTATTGAACTCATCTAGACCGGAGTTTTATGTCAATTTTTTAAAACACTGGAATCCCACCCCCTTATTTTTTTTTTTTTTTTTTGTGAGGAGATAAGCCCTGTGCTAACATCTGCCAATCCTCCTCTTTTTTGGCTGAGGAAGACGGCCCTGGGCTAACATCCGTGCCCATCTTCCTCCACTCTACATGGGACGCCGCCACAGCATGGCTTGCCAAGCAGTGCGTCGGTGCGCGCCTGGGATCCGAACCAGCGAACCCCAGGCCGCCGCAGCGGAGCGCGCGCACCTAACCGCCTGCGCCACCGGGCCAGCTCCCCCTTTTTTTTTTTTAAAGATTTTATTTATTTTATTTTTTTCACCCCAAAGCCCCAGTAGATAGTTGTATGTCATAGCTGCACATCCTTCTAGTTGCTGTATGTGGGACTCGGCCTCAGCATGGCCGGAGAAGCGGTGCCTCGGTGCGCGCCCGGGATCCGAACCTGGTCCACCAGCAGCGGAGTGCGCGCACTTAACCTCTAAACCACGGGGCCGGCCCCCACCCCCTTTTTAAAAAAAAAAAAACCTTTTTTAAAAAATCTTTTAAAAAATCTTTTAAAAAAACAAATTCCACATGGGAATTTAATAAATGATAAATATGGGGCTCTTCCTGATGAAACAGAGTGGATATCTCCATCTCCCTAATGATTCCATCAGTGGCTCCTGCGAGACCTGCTCATAGTCTTATGGTTTTATATTACTGGGTTTGAAAACCATGATTTTGTAGATCAACCCTCTATTTTTACATATGAATAAACTGGAGCTCAGAATGGCTAAGTAACTTGGTCAAGGTCACACAGCTAGTAAAAGCAGAGCTGGATCCAAATCCAAGCTCTTTATTCCTGGGCCCAGTGCCTTTCCCGCTAGCCCACACTAATGCCTTTAACTGGGGACAAGAGTGGCTCCAGACATGGCTGTATAGCCAGATCTTGGGCATTTATCTGTGACAACACTGATGTATTAAAGACCCAAGATCTCATTTCATCCAAAAATGTCAACCTTTTCCCTTGGGCTGCCCATTCTGTGTTGCTTGTGGTGGAGATGGATTTTCTCTAATAGCTGGTTTCTTTCTCAGTGTCCCCAGTGACCAAGGCCTTCTATTTGCATAGTGACCAGTAGGGTTGGGGAGGGGAAGGGTGGTACTTTGTCTTTGCATCCAAACCAAGCAACTGGCCCACACAGATGGGATCTCAAATCTTGGCCCCATCAGAAGGTGCTCCAACCAACTGAGAAAAGCACATTCAACTGACTTGAGTTTCCCAAGTTTCTCTAAACTTGGGAAAGAGTTTAGAGAGCTTGCACCAAAAGACAGATGATAAAATGAAAAAGGAGTTGGTAAGGACACATGCATAATTCTAAAAGTAAATACCAAAACTTGGGACAATTGGAGATTCAACCTGCAAAGTTTTTCTAGCCATTCACTCATATACTCACTCAATACTTACTCACTGACTCACTCATTCAACAGATGTTTATAGAGCACCTATCACATTCTAGGCAATGTTTTTAAAAATAAACATTAGTGTAAAACTTATGCTAAAAATCTGAGATGAACAAAAATCAAAATTTTAAATAAAGACAGAATCAGTTTCTCTGATTTTTCCTCCTGCCCCCAGCTCCTGTATGACTTGGCATGACACTGTTATCGATACCATCTTTATTTAAAATTTTGATATTTTGTTCATCTCAGATTCTTTTTCATTAACTTTTTGATTTTTTAAAATATTGCATTAAATATTATTTATTTTGATTACTGAGTTTTTTGGCACACTCTTAAGTTTTGTGCCCCAGGCAAGTGCCTCATTCCCCTCCCGCTAGTCTTGGTCCTGTCCAGGCATTGGTAAAGGCAGAAGGATACAAAAAAATAAATAAGACGTCTCTATTCTCAAGGAGTTCTCAGGCTAGTAGGAAAGACAGACGGGTAAATAAGTAATTGAAATATAATTATTTCTGTAATAGAAATATGTGCAAGGGACAGTGTTGGCACAAAGGAGGGAGGGATCCACTTTGTTGAGATGGGTAGTTGGCATCAAGGAGGGGAAGGGCATTCCAGGCTGAAGGGAAGCGTGTGCTCAGGCCAAGAGGGGTGCAATGGCAAGATGAGTGGTTCATTCCAACTGGCAGGAGTGCAAAATGAAAACAGGAGGGAATGGCAGAAGGTGAGCTTGGACAGGTAGGCAGGAGCTGGGGGCTGCAAACACTGATTGAATACCTTGCTCGCTGCTCCAAGTGTCCCCACAAAGCATTAATCATAATCTGTGCTCCGAGGAACTCACTTTAATTACAACAGACAGAGATGTCATACAGAAAAAGAAGCAATAAAACCAGGTGACTAACAAGGGATGCAGGGACAGACTGCAAGAGGACAGTGGTTCCGAGGAAGGCACAGTCACTCTGGACTGGGGAGGGGAGATCACGGAGAAGGTAGCCCTTAAGTCTAGCACTAAGGGAGATAGCAAAGTCCCAAGATTTCACATCCTCCTGGCCACCTCCTCTCCGATGTGATGAACATGTCTGTATCTCCTTGAGTGAACAGCCTCCATTCACTCATCTTTGTGAATGCAGCCTAAGAGCTGACAGAGAAGGAAGAACCCTCCTCAGCCCTAGCTTGGAAGGCAGCCAGGGCTCTGTGTCCCTGGAACATAATCTCAGCTGACTCTCCTTGCTGGATGAGCACAGCAAAAGGTATAAATAACAGCAGGAATGAACCCCTCCCAGGACTGCCGTGGGATTAATAAACGCTCGAGACCCTGGCGCTCCAAGCCCAGCAGAAACGAGCGCTTCAATTGCTATTATGAGCAGGCTCCCAGCCATGGCTCCTTCAGCACATGCTGTTAAATAATCTCTCCCTGACTATTGCTGGGAGCCATCAATCACCCGATGCCTGTCTCCTAAGCCACAGCCTGGGAAGGGAAGGGAAGAGGCTCTGCAAGGACCATGTGGGGAGGGCATGAAGGGGGCAAGAGACCTCCTCAGCTGGCTGACTTTCTCTTTCAGAATGGTGTGAGGATAGAACACTGGCTCTGGAGTCAGCCAACATGGGTTTAAACTTGTTTTCTCCATCTATTGGGTGGCCAATAGTAGGGCTGTTGGTAAATACCCTCATTCTCTAACTGGGCACATGGTAAAATTGTATTTGCCTGTCCCCTTTGGAGTCAGGTGTAGCAATGTCACTTGCTTCAGCCATGGGTATGAGCAAAAGTAATGTGGAAGTGGGGGCTTTAAAAGCTAGTGCAAAACTGACCACAGTCCCTTCCCCCTTCCATAGCAGTTGAGGGAGCATGTGTCAGTTTTGATTAAGCCTGGGAGTCGAAGTGACCAGGATAAGCAGAGACCCTGCTAACCTGCCTTCCACATGAATGAGAAATAAAATTGTGTTGTTTTAAGCTACTGAGATTTGGGAGATTTTTGTTACTGCAGCAGAAAACATAGGTGATCCTGACTGGGTCACGGCAAGTTATTCAACCTCTTGAAGGCTCAGTTTCCTCACTTGCAAAATAGGGATAATCATATCTAGCTATAGAGTTATTGTAAGATTTATAAGGGAGAATTCATGTAAAATCCTTGTCAAGTTCTCAGCCCGTTATAAGTGCTCAAGCCTTATTAGCTCTAGTGGTTATTATTACTATTGCCACATTATTATCCCATTTGCTATTACACCTCTCTTCCTAGGTCCTCCCTGGCCCCCACTCTCTGCAGCTCTTCTCCAGCCCAGATGGCAGCATTTGTTCTCCATGTGTAGACTGAGCCCTACTCTTAGTCTCTAAGACCCAGGTCCAATTGAGGAAGGAGGGTTTGAAGCTGCTCTAATCCAAACATGAGGGGGGTACCACATTGTCCCTGCCCACTGAGCTGCCCTTTTGTGCTTCAGTTCCAATTGTCGAGCTTCTGCCAACTGCCTGGAGCCCTGTGCCTCCCGCAGGCTGTACCCCGGAAATGGTAACTGGACTCTCATGTTATTTCCAAGGTCTGAAGCCTGCCCTGGTAACCTTAGTAGCTCAAGCTCACGTGTAGCTCTCCCACACACATAGCTGGGGACCCTGCCCTGAAACCTGCTGGGGCCGTGCTGCTTTCTGGCAGACATACTGGTTCAGACCGCCTGCCCACAGAGTCCCCGTCATGCTCCGGTCACTGTGTGGCTGTGCACTGACCCCTGGCTGCTGCTCCCTTGACAAACTGTGGCTGCTGCCTCTCTGCTTGGCTTCCCAGAGCTGCTTCCTTTCGGCAGCTGCAGCAGTGTCTTTCACTGGCTGTCTTTCCCAGAGCGTGTGAAAGAACTCGGACTTGTTCATCCTTGTAGTTCCAGAGCGTGGCATGCAACTGGTGCTCAGAAAACATTTGTTGAATCATGAATGAATGAATGATGAATGAATGAATGGTATCATGGAGTCATTGACCCTGAATGTTGGGAATGATATTAAAGCTTATCTAATCTAAAGCCTTCTCTTTTTCAGATTTAAAAACCGAAGTCCAGAACCACCCTTAGAGGCAAACTGGAACCAGTAATCAGGATGCTGGCCTCTTCCTGGCCAGCCCTGTGCGGCCCAGCCCAGGGAAGACAAAGAGAACACACCCTGCCTCAGATCCCCCATGCCACAGTGGCATAAAGTCCCTCAGTGTTCTCCAAGGCCAGGAGTAAATGTCATCTACTAAGAGGAGACTATGCAAGAAGGCTGTTCTTTCCTTGTTTTTTTTTTTTAATGCAAAACAAAAATAGAAAATATGGTAGTGTGACAGAAGGGAAACTACGTAGGGAAATATTTTTCTTCTGTTTTTTCTTTTCTCCTCAACTAATTGAAGTATACAAAGGAGAGCTGCGTTTGAGTGAACAAGGCAGATACTGAGTAGGGAAAGAGGGAGATGAATCTAGATTGTCTCCTGGCCAACTTACGTGGAAGTCCCTGGAGCTGGGCTGGCCTCTTGGCCTTTGCTCTGCCTGGGGGCCCTCCCCGCCTGCCTTCTCCACCTCCCCAGGTCTCACCGCGTGGCCAGGTTCTGTGGAAGTCTCCCCTTCTCCAGGGTGCCCCAACAACACCTTCAGGGCTCATGAGGGCTCCCTTCTCTGACGTCCGTATGATAGCCTGTAAGCACGTACCATTGGGGGTAGTGCATGAATATACTATATAAACAGCTATGTCAAATTCCCTCGTCATTCATGTCCGCAAGTCCCCTCATCTCCAACCCCAAACCCAGCCCCAGTTGTTGGCAACTTGAAGGCAGAGGCTTTTTACTTATACTTCCCCTCATGTTCGTCAGTGCCTAGAACAGTGCAGTGTCCATCATCAGCCCTGAGATTTGGTTGAGAGTGGAAACTCAGAAGCACAAGGCCTCTGTCTCCTGGGAAAAGAAAAGAGGAGCAAGAAAGTAAGAGACAGCATGTCTCCTTGGGGGCTTTTCTAGCTTCTGCCAGGACGATGCTCTCAGGAACAAGGCTGGAGCAGGGTGAGGCCTCTGGTCCCTCCAAAAGTGCCTTCCCTTGGGCGTGGACAAGGCATCTCCACACACCAGATAAAGTTCCAGCCTACAGAGGTGCTCTTGGCCACCTCAGTTCCCAACGCCCCCTTCGGTGGGATCCTCCTCCAGGGCTCAGCGTACCTCCCAGTCTGACTCAGGCAGCCAGTATTTCCCTTCCCTGGTTCACAGTGATAGATAGCTAAGGAGCTCCCCTATCTCGGGTTGTCTGGGGGCAGTGCCAGTGCGTGTCTGCTGTCCACGTGATTATTAATGGTGCCCCGACTGTGGGAACCTGGCTGAGGGACGCATGGCTGGAGGAGCTGATGGCTCTCTCACTTTTCCTGCCGGTGCTGTAGGAGGTGGTTTTTGTGCTCACTCTCTCTCCCCATCACTCATCTGGGCAGCACTTCCTGAGGGTCAATCACGTCTGCCCTTTACATCACTGTTTCACTTTGCTATTAACCATCATTCAGTGCAGAGCATCATGTGTGTTACAGATGAGGCAATTGAAGTTCACTGGGGTTAAGTGACTCCCTCAAGGTCACAGCTTGGGGCTGGAGCCTGAGGAGGGCGCAGCCCCCTTTTCCCTCACTGGTTAGTCTTCTCGATTGGAAAAACAAAAAATTCCTGTTAGTTTCAGGCTGGGCAGTGATTCTAAAGCCTCTCCTTCTCCTCCTTTCCTGTCTGCTCCTCAGTAAAGGCCAAACAAACAATTCTTCAAGGGGGAGTGTTCCTTCTTCTGGGAGCTTCTGACTGCTGTTTAGTGTGTATCTACCTACAGATGGTGCTGGAAGATATATATGTGTTGTCCTTGGCCACGGCAGAAAGGAAGTGTTTATCCATCATACCTCTCCAACTGGGGGTTCTCCTTGGACACCACGTGTTGAATCTTTTCTAAAGAGTATCAAGAGCGGCAGAATTTCTCTATAGGAGGGAATTAAGGGTAGCAATCTGATTGGAAGGCAGCAGGTCTAGGGTGCTCATCTTGAAGCTTGAAGTATTTGCAGAGAAAGCGCTCTACTTTTACTTAGTGACCTTATTTGCAAGAGTTGGATGGAGGGTGCTGATGGAGCTTATGGGAGAGCTCGTCAGTCCTCCACCCTCCAACCGAGCCCCTCACACTCTTCACACTGTCCTTGTAAACCAAGCCTCACACTGAGCCAGTTAATGGAGAAAGAGAAAAGTCAAAGAGCGTGTAGAGACACCCGTCTGACCCAATCCAAGCTAATAGTTGGCACCTCCAAAAGCAGTGAGAAAATAGAGACCCCTCTTCTGTCAGGCCCTCCTGAGAGCTGCCAAGTGGCTTTATGGGCAAATAATTCCTATGAAAATAGAGTTTAATGAAAGAAACCCAGCACCCCTCTCAGCCCAAGTTTTAGGAGTTGCAAGTTTCAGGAACTAGTATTGTTTGGTTGGCTCTCAATTCTCTTATCATCCTATTGTGAGCTTCCTTTACTGGTTGAACGGAAGTCAATAAAATTACATTTCAAAAGAGCCTGTCCCTCACAATCCTGTCCATGGCAAGCCCAGGGTCCTCATTGGCCTCTGTCCTCTGTTCCTTTGTCTGTGCAGAGGAGATGAGCGTGGGCATCTTCTGCATGGTAAGTCGGGCCCAACGTCACTTGTCTTCCCTGTGATAGAGACACATTCCCTGAGTTCCCCTCACAGCACCAAGTGTCCTCCCAAACAGATGAAGCATAGGCAGAGTATTTCATGTTCATGACTCCACAACTCGGCGCTGGCAGCGGTGTTGATTTCTTTTATTAGACTTCATTTCCGTAGTAACTATTCATCCATGAAGCCACTTGGTAGATCTGGGGAGAGTCCAGCGTGAGTGGGATCTCTGTTTCCTCATGTCTCTCTCTGTCACTTTAGCATCTCTTAAGAGATTCCTGTTTCTTGATGTGAATATTTTTTTATCTTCTCCAAGTTCCTTGGGCCCCATGGCAGACTTTCTAAAGAAACGGAAAAGCTGAGTGTACCAACTCCATAATCTTCCTGGTGGGGATTGGAAATGTTCTCCTGGGGCCTGTAGGAATTAGGCCTCTTTGACCTTTTTTTTTTTTTCACTCCTCTGAATTTATATCAATCAGAATAGAGAAAACACAAAGACTTCCTAGACATTTTTAAATGCTCTTCCCAGCTCTTAGCTTTTGCTCCTGTTCTTACTTCCTCCTGGAATGCCCTCCCCCTCTCTTCTCTTTTCCTGGCGATTGGAAATCCACCCATTATTCAATCTTTCCCTTATGACTCTAATTTATGCTTCCCTTTCTACCTCCTAAAGCATTTCTTTGTATCTCTTGTTCTTATACTTAATCATATATTATCTTGTATTACTATCTGCTTCAGGTCTATAATATGATTTCTTTTTCGTTTGTTTGTTTGTTTGTCTTTTGTGAGGAAGATCAGCTCTGAGCTAATATCCGTTGCCACTCCTCCTCTTGTTGCTGAGGAAGATCGGCCCTGGGCTAACATCTGTGCCCATCTTCCTCTACTTTATGTGAGGTGCCCCACAGCATGGCTTGACAAGTGGTGCGTCAGTCTGTGCCTGGGATAAGAACCTGTGAACCCCAGGCCGCCGAAGCAGAGCACGCGAATTTAACCACTGTGCCACTGGGCTGGCCCCTATAATACTATTTTTCTAAGTGAGATACGAACTCTTTTAGGATAGGAATTATGATCAACAATAGCTCTTTGGATTGCCTTAGCATTGGTAGGGAATGTGTCATGTGGACGAAGATACAAAGAGAAAACATAGACTCAGAAAATTAAAGAAAAATGTCAACTACATTAGGGCAGAGATTTTGTTTTATTACCTGCTTAAAAAAAAACTAAGGCTGGGGCTAGCCTAGTGGCATAGTGGTGAAGTTGGCATGCTCTGCTTCAGCGGCCCAGGGTTCACGAGTTCGAATCCTGGGCATGGACCTACACTGCTCATCAAGCCATGCTGTGGCAGCAACCCACATACAAACTAGAGGATGATTAGCACGGATGTTAGTTCAAGGCCAATCTTCCTCACCAAAAAAAAACCAAAAAACTAAGGCTGAACAGGGCTTGGTGCTTATCTAGACCAACTCCTTCATTTTATAAATGAGATGCGAAAACAAATACAAGAGGAGTCTTTCACACGCCCAAGCATATATCTAAACTGAAACTCAGATTAAGCCCCATTTCAGAGCTTTCTCCTCTATCCCATACTTCCCACTCAGCAAGAGTTTAGCATCAAAGCTTACATTTTGGAAATTGACGGCTGGAGAAGCTGAACTTCTCCAGTTCCTTTTTGAAGCTGACTATGGGGATAATATCAGGATACTCTACATGGACTCAGTTGGCTTTGCAACTATTTCCCATCCTCCACTCTCAGGAGTGCCAGCTTTCAAAAGTCTGTCCCATCTTCTTTGTTTTAAATCTGGAGTGCGCCCACAAAATTATCAGATTGAATTGGACTGAGGAGAATTAAGCAGTGGAGACAGTGTTTGTTACAGAAGAGAAGGGCAGTGGACTTGATTCCCAGGCCCTGGTCTGGCTAGTTAACAGATGAACCAGCAATAAGGAAGGACGGGGTTTACTGAGTGCTCATCGAGAGCCAGTGTCCTAGCATTTTATGTATATTCTCTCTTCTACGATTCACAACATCCCTGTGAGGTAGGTGCTCTTATTATACTGATTTTGTAAACAAGGAGGCTGAGGCATGGAGAGAGAAGTTAAGCAAGTTGTGATGGAGGAAGGGGAACACCAAGATGGAGGAGGGGAAGCTGTCAGGATGCTACGATTCTTCTGTTTTCATAAGACTCTATGGGTCTTATAAAGAAAAATCCATTTTTTTTCCCTCCACTATAGTTTCTTTGGAAAATTCACATTAGTTTAAATGCAAGGTTGAAAAGAATATCCCACAGGCCAGATGTTTGGTTTGGCTACACAGTGTTTAAAAAAAAAAAATTGTGAATAACATTTAAAATTGGGAGATGGTACACAGAATTATTGATTTTTGGCTTCCCTTGAAAAACTAGAAGAAACCCCGGAACTGTGTTTCTGCACTGCAAGAAGTAGCTGGAACTGAGGAGTGACGGGTCCTTCTGGAAGGTCCTTCAGTTCCTGCCGTGACCCCTCCACTTCCTACCACTCCCCAATATGGACATTAAGGGGATCAGAACATGCAGAACCAAAATATGCCACTCTGACATAAGCATTATTTTGAGCTGAATGCAACTGAGAAAAAGCAGACACAGGATGAACTCTCTGCCTTCCCCCATCTGCCTGAAAGCAGAATATAAACTCCCCTTGTGAAGGTGTTCCCTGCCCGGCCCCTACTTCCCATACGAGGGAGAGAACAACCTTATCACCAAAGACTCATCATCAGAGACTAGAAGGCACCAAGAAAGAGGCTACACAAACACAGCTTACCAACTAACCCTTATCTTCCAGAGTTTCCCTCATATATTTACCTTCCCACAGTCTGCTGCCCCTAGAAGCCTAACCCCCTTTTGTCTTATCGCTTCTCTACAAAATTACTGCTCTTCTTTAAGATGCTATGTAAGCCTCAAGTTCTAACCACCCCTTTGAGTTACTCATCACTGAGTCCTCCCATGTGTATGCGCAATGTATGTCTTAATAAAGTCGTTGTTTTTCTGTTGTTAATTTGTCTTTTGTCCCTCTAATTTGCAGGGCCTCAGCCAAGAACCTAGGAGGGTAGAAGGAAAAAGTTTTTCCTCCTCTCCAGAAGCCACCCGCCAGATGTCATGAAGCCTGGCCTACTTCCCTCCCTTCTGTTGCCTGCCTGGCCCAGAATCATTTCATTTGGAGATACCTACAATGTATACCTACACAGTGGATAGGTACAGGGAGTGCTAGAGTGGTCTCTTCTGCTACTCAGGGACTGATTCTACATAAGAAAAAGGACTTTGAGAGTCTTCTGAAAATCAATAATCTTTCTAAATTGGAAGGATGAATTATTATCAAAATAACAACCCTCATTTTCCAGTGTGGGAAAAATCATTGGAATAATTTCTCTAGAAAGAAACAATTTTGTTATATGGAAAAATCAGCCTCTGTTCAGCACCCTTTGAATGGTGGCTTCAAACATTAGAACCTTGCCAAACCAATTTTCCCCCTTCAGATTTAACACTGCTCCATTTATCTCAGTGGGTTCTAAAGACCAGCTAAATCTGAAGTCATAAAGCTCAGCCTTTTTGAATGATTTTGGTCAAAACAGCTCTTTTGTAAGCAGGCAGTGTGCTTATTTAATGTTCTTCCTTCTCAGAAGAGACTAAAGAGAAATTTCTAAAATTTTCCCCAAACATTTCACCTCTGAGCGGATTATAAAGGTGGAGAATTTCAGTTGGAAATGGGACGCATATTTCAGAGTGTTATCAGCTCTCAGAAATAGGAGATTATAATGGAATAGGGGTTCCTCCCTCTTGCCTTTAACTAGAGCGAATGCTTCTATGATCACTATAATAATGATGTTTTGCATTTATATAGCACCATTCATTCTTCTGAGGAGCTCAAAAAGCTTTACAAACATTATCTCATTAAATCCTCTCAACCTCCCTGTGAGGCAGGTAATGACAAGAGAGATTATCCCTGAGGTACAAGGTCCCCTAGGGTGGGCGGGGCAGGAGTGAGATGAGCTGCCCATCATGCCAGGCCAAATCCCCACCAGGCTGGAAACAGTGCTCTGGTCTACAGAAGGCGGACGGAGCCTCATGTGAGGGACAGTGTTTCCTAGGGGAGGTCAGGAGTGACTTTGTCCCCCACACGTCCTTGTACGGCTTCCAGAGGCTCACACAAAGGGAAACCACGTCTGGGCCTCCCATCTGGAAACTGTGTTGGAACACTGTGGACAGAGGAGTCATTCAGGGACTATCACTGAATGCATGAATGCCACTTTAGTCTCAAGACATCCAGCTGCACTTGCCTGTGCTGACGTTCAAATTGTACACAAGAGCTGAATTCCCAGAGATTTTCCTTTACATTTGAGACATTGGGGCCTATTTTCAAATGTGCTAGTGGAAGATCTATACGTGGGATGTTTTAGGTGGGGAAGAGCCCTGTTTGTTTGGGATACTGAGGTAAAAATCTTGCTGACGGGTGTATCGGAAGTGTGCATATGGCAAAGGGGCTAGTTAACTGGACGAGTCATGTAAATTAGCAATGATACAAAGACCTCCAGAGCAACCGGCCTGGCCCCAAAGGAAAGTAGATGACAGTGCGGGAATAATGAATTTTAATAAGAATGGAAACTACTGACTCTTCTGCAGTAACATTATTCCTCTAGGCTCAGAATTCTCATCTTCATTCTGTGTCCTCCCTAGAGAACCGATAGAAAGGTTAGTAAAAGTTGAACAGGCCGTTGGGCCTACTAGGGTATTTATATCCAACTTCTTAAGGAGTTCTCAAGGAACCAGATAATCTTTGGTCATCGCTTCTGGACCTCACCTTTACCATCAGCAAATAATTCTTGCGGGCCTGCCGCACATGGGCACAATGTTGTGTACTGAGGATGGTGAGACAAATATAAGGCAGTATACGACATTCTTGCTTTGCGTGAACAGGACTTGTCATTAAGAACAAAAGTAACAGTCTCTAGAGACCAAAGTTAGGAACATCTCTCGGGATGTAACAGTCAGCCTGCAAATGTCCGGTGTTTTCTTACTGGTGATTTAACTGTAGACCTCATTTAGTTCTATTCCTTATTTCACTTCTTTCTAATTATTATTTATAGAGCATTTGTCAAAACTAAATGCCAAACAGGTTAAATGACTTGGTCAAGAGTACATCATTAGTTATACCACTGAAAAAATAAAAACAAATCAACTCACTGGAATTAATGTTGCTATTTTTCATGGGACACAAATAAAGGTTATATTAAGCACTGTATGAATTCATGCTAATGAAACACAGTTGTGGTTTTTAGTGAGCATGTTTTCTATACCCTCAAGGCCTTGGGCATGAGCATAGAATATATGTTTATTAAATGTGCATATTCTATACAAATGGGAGGCAGAGATGAAACAGGGCACGGTGACTGTTAGAATTGAACTTTTAAGAGATTATGAGAGTCTAAAACTACAGGCCAAAATGAATAAAGATACATTTTAAGAGAAGTATGCACTGCATTTAGTTTCTAGGTCAGTCACATAAGGACAGAATATGCGTCCCCTGTGACCTTGGTCCAGAGATTCTGGTAAAGCGTTGTAGGTGTGCCCTTCTCCCTCAGGGAAGACAGTCAAACAGCCAAGGCCTGAATAAGACCCCATTAATCCGGGCAACCAACCACTCAGAGGCATATGTGAATCACTCTGTCCCTCCCACACATCTCAAGATCTTCAAGTTTTCACATTTTCTGGAATGCTCTAATGAAGTGTAAGCTCCTTGAGGGCACACATCCAGCACAGGGAAGTGTTGTGCAGGGAGCAGAGGCACCCTTATGCCTAAGGCATTCTGCACTCAGGTGCCTCCGTTTCTAGAGGAGCTGGTGGACTTCCCCAAGGCCACAGGCTGGTAAGTGAAGCAGCAGGACCGGAGCAGTGGTCTCCAGACTGCACCACGGTACACTTTCCTTTACCCGGAGGGAACCCTGCAAGGCAGGCTGCAGCCCCCCAAAAAGATAATAAAGTGCCTGGCGGTCACCGAGCAGGAGGAGAAGCTGCCCCGGCCAGCCCTTGCCACTGCGGCGGCAGGAAGAGTCTCCACTTGGCCAACTCGCGCCCCCCCAGGGTCATTGAGCTTCCCTTTCGGGCGCTCTGGGGTGTGCCTAGTCTTGGCCAGGACCGTCACAGCAACGCCAAGACCGCCCGACCGCACAGTGACCCACCGACACAAACATGCCCCTTATGTTTTCACCTTAGGTACTTAGAGAGCCGGGTGGAGCTGTCTTGGCAACAACGGAAGCACCCATTAGAGCGTTGCAGCGACTTGTGAAGACTCGGGGGTCTGTAATTCACAAGTGCGGTGGAGGGGGCGGGTGGGGTTAATGGGGTCTCAGCCCGCGCTCGGCTGTGCGAGTGTCGTGCCTTAGGGGTAACCGGCCCTGCCCACCTGTGTGCGGGCGGGAGCAAGTGCAGGCGAGGGGGGCCCAGGTGTGAGGCCTGCGGCTCCTCGCAGGGGCCAGGGTGGGATCGTGGTGGGGAAGCCTGGTCCGGGTCTGCAAACAGCGCAGGCTTCCTCTAAGTCCGGGTTGGCGGGCTCCCCGCCACCACGTGCAGTTCTCACAACTGTTTTCTGTCCTACTTGACACCAGAAAATGCACTTTCCAGAAAGCAAGGGAGATTTGGATTCATGGCAAGGGGATGGTACAACTCAGCAAGGAGGCACCCCTTAGCCTGGAGAAGTTGACCCAGGCTGGGGGCCCAGGATGGTTCTTGAGGAGGGTGGAGGGGTGGGCCAGATGACGTAAGAGAATCTCTTGTGCAGACTTCCATTTGGCTACATGCCTACCGGTCCTGGCATCACTTATGTTTCCAGCATTTTATACCTAGGTATCCTAGCACTTGAGGAGATTCTGGAGCTGGGCTCAGGTTGGAATACCACCTCTAGCACTTATTAGCTGTGACCTTGACCATGTTCCTTAACTTTTCCGTGTTTCTTGCATCTGTATGGGGGGATAATAATGTAACTCCCTTAGACAGGTGTTATGAGTTTTGCATGAGTTCATACATGTGGTATTAAGACTAATGCCTGGCATATAGTAAGCCTTAAATATGTGTTAGCTATTACTAGTAGGATCATTAGTATTATTAGTATGAATCCGGACTTGCCTAATGAGATGTCTTATAAAATAAGAGGATTGGAAGAAATATCTTCCACTGTATGTGGGACAGTTCAGCAAACACAATCTCGTATGTCATTCTTGGCTGCCAATACCTATTTGATTTAAAGGTGATTTGGCTTCGCAGAAAGCAAGGCTTCTATTTATGCCCATATGTGAGCTGCACACTCAGATGTAGACCTTATTGGATTGGATGGCCCCACAGCCGTAGTACACACAGGGCTTGCACGTAAAGGCAGGGCTGCCATGTACAGTTGAGTTGGTTGTGCCCTGCACAAGAATGGCCACCTGACAGGTGAGTAGGAGTTGAAATTCAGTCTATGCTCCACTTTCTAAGCCATACTCTCTAGTTGGGGCTAAGTCTATCTGGAGGAAGGAGCACCTTTTCTTAATTTTCACAAAGGCACCCTATGGACTGTCAGCAACCTTGTGACCTTTGGGAAGGTCACAGAAAATGCTAACCTGAACCCAAAGAAAAAAGTGGGGGAGACCAAGACATTTTACTCAGATACAAGTACTAGATTAAAAACTTACGCAACAAAGAGACCCCTGAATCTGTGTTTGTGGTCTTGAGGGAAACACTTTCTTGCATATCCTCAATCTGACATTTTGTTGTCTTGTCTCTGCTACTTACCAAGCTTTTGTTTAGATTAATTCTGCTGAGGAGATCAAATCACTTTGCCTCTATTAGAAGTGACATGCAGTCTCTACACATTTACCCATATTTATATGTGTGCAGAAATAGTTCTACAAATGTAGAAACATGGAAGTGTGGAAATGCTTTTATTTCCCTTATCTCCAGTTTGGGTTTGGCTGATTTTGAGAGTCCAGTAGCTACACCTCTGAGAGGAGTCTGGTAAAAACCAGCACTCCCTGAATTTGCTCTGCCGCGAGTGGAGCTTTGGTAAGGTCACATCACCAGTCCTCACTCAGAGGTGCAGTGAATGGAGGCTGTCTTGAGTCTGAAAAAGCCGAGGCCCTTGCCTTTGTCTCCTTGACTTGACTGAAGTTGACCACAGCCACCATTTACACAGAAGTGAGCCATTCAATTTGATACATATTATATATCTTTGGAGGGAGGCCTGGTGTGTAACTAGCACTCTTCCAGGCCCAATGGGGGTGTCTCTTGGCCGAGGGGAAAGGTAAGAGGGCCAAAAGTTAAGAGGCCTGGGTTCCCATCTGGATTTGTAATATTAGATGCTGTGAAACTTTGGTAAACATCTACTGCTCAAACTTTAGTTTCTTGGTCAGAAAATCTTGATAATAATACTTGCCGCGTCTTGGTGGGAAGACGATGCTATACAGCATGTGAAGATTAGGAAACACTACGTACAGTCAACAAGTATATTCAACTAAGTGTCACCAAGAACCTGTTATGTGCCAGACATTGAGCTCAGAAATACACAAAGGGAAATTGTTCCTGCTCTTGACTCCCTTATGATCTGTAAAATGAGGAGGTTGTATTTCATTACTTCTATAGTCCCTTTCAGCTTTAGGGCTCTTTTTCATTCTATTCCTATCTAATGGAATAATCTAGAATTTCAGAGCTGGGAGGGATGATTGAGAAGGAAGAACAAATATACATGCAAAATACACAAGAATAGTTTAAAAGAAGCCAGGAAGAAGTGCACACGGGGTAATAGAGGCATCATTGGAGGAAACCCTGGCCCCTCTGCTGGCCTGCCCAGGTGCCTTCTGTACAGAGAAGGGAGGTCAGGCAACCTCTAGAGAGACAGCATGCAGAAGAGGGAAAACGTCAACCAGACATCCTCTGAGTGGTTGTGAAAGTTTATGGATCTGCTTTTAATTGATAACATAAGTATTTGCTCTCCAGACACTTGTCAAAAAAATATATCCTCAAACTACCTACTGTCCCAACACTAATCAAAGGATTGGAGACAAAAGATAGTGTTCCTATACTTGTCGGAAGGATGTCAATCTACTCATTCCTCTCTGTGTCACTGGTGCTCAAAGTTCTTCAGGGCTTGTTAAAACCTAGATTCCCTGGGGGCTGGCCTGGTGGCATAGTGGTTAAGTTGGCAAGCTCTGTTTCGGTGGCCTAAGGTTCGCGAGTTTGGACCTACACATGGCTCATCAAGCCATGCTGTGGCAGTGTCCCACATACAAAATAGGGGGTAATTGGCACAGATGTTAGCTGAGGGCCAATCTTCTGCAAAAAAAAAAAAAACAAAAAACCTAGGTTCCTTGGCCACATCCCCAGACTTTCTGATTCAGTAGGCCTGGGGGGAGCTCAAAAATTTGCATTTTTAACAAGTTCCCAGGTGATACTGATGCTGCAGGACCAGGGCTATGCTTTGAGAACAATAATATAATAAATAAATTATTTATTTAATAATAAATTACAAATAATCATAGCTGGTCTAAGTTTATCAACAGGTCAAGGCTACAGAAGAGAGATGCATGCTTGGAGCATAGTGTTTTGATTCCTGACCTATAGGGAATCTTTTACTGAATTCCCTGCTAAGCCTGTGTCCTCCTCTTGCATTGAGGGATAATATAAGTAACAGCCTGAAGAAATTACTAGCATCTTCTCTGTTGTGAAGCTGTTCTTGAAGATGTCAACTGGACATCTCCCAATGCTCTTTTATTAGGATCCAAGAGGGAAATCTCTATTAGTTCTCAGAAGCAGGAAAAATTCTTTGTTTCTTCCAGAATGATCGGGATGTTTTCCCCCTTCAGTTTACCTGATTTCATTAGGCCACTAGAAAGCTCTGTGACGAGCATACGGCCTATTTCTGATAAATAGATAGAACCTTACAACACATATTTTAGGATACTAATTTTCCCTGTCATATATTTTTATTCCACCTCTTTCTCCTTTTTATTTTTCCCTTTTGTAAGCTTTTTCACATCCTTCCTGGAATGAGGGAGAAATAAATAAATACACAAATAATGAAATAAAGAAATGGTGAAAATTACGTGCACTAGTTCTGAGGGGACAAGAAATAATGCGGTAGTAGAAGTTGGTGTCAGTAAATGTGTGCTGTTTGTCTATTTTAGTGCGGTAGGTAACAAAAGTGATTTACCCAAGATCCACCAGCTGTGTGCTGTAGACCTGGCACTGAAGTATAACTCTTCTTCCTCCAGTGACAGAGACCTTTTTCCTAGTCTTTCCTGCTTCCTGTACATAAAGCATCGAGATAACTGGGCTCCTGCCTTGGTGTTGGTGTCAAGTTACCCAACCTGAGAAATCAATAAAATGAGTTTGCTTCAAACTCCGTCACTCCCGCTCCCAAAGGAAATAATAAGGGGTCAGCAAGAATTTATAAAAACTTGCAAGATGGCCTAATCATTAATAAAGAATTTTTCTAGTCAAGAGAGGGTTGATAATTCCTCCCACTTCTCAGCAGTCACTGTAGCAATTATTAAATTGACACCAGTAGAGGCAAGAAGTGTTAGATTTTTACAGAAAGCTAAAAATGATGCTTCGAAGAACTCGTTCGAAGAGTGAAAAAATCACAGGGGTGATGAAGAGTGATTCAAATGACAAGTAATAGCCATTGCTCACGTAGCCCACATCTCAGGGGTTAAGTCAGGGGGTACTGGCTACTTGGCAGTATGGGTGGACCACTCTGGACTTAGCATCTGTGAGTGGTGAGGTGTGGGGAACCCTCTAACCAACCCAGCATGTCTTCACCCCGTCCAGGAGGCCTGGATGAGGTGGGGCGAGCCTCCCACTGCACGCTGTGTCCTGCACTCACCGCACAGCACTGAGGTTGTCTATTCCAGTGTCTGTGTGGCTAGACTGCAGACTCCATCAGGGGACAGCCAGAGAAGATTCCAGCAGGGTCAGCACAGAGGACCAAGCCCCCTTTGATTTTCATTATTTTATTTTCAAGTGAATAGATTAAAGGAGCATTCAAAAGCTTTTAACCTTGCTATGTGGTTTGGGAGTGGTACACCTGTGCTGATAATCTCTCGCTCCCACCATGAGGACCTATCGGATCCTGATCAACTTTGATCATCTTGGTTGAAGAAGCCAAACTGGAGGGGGTTAGGGGCAGAGAGATGGGACAGCGGCAGCTCTCTCCCTTCCCTGCTGCCCTCTCCTAATGAATTCTTCAAATAGCATCCGGAGGAGGAGACAGGCAGAGGCGGGCCAGCCCACTAGCCAGCTGCATTAATCACTCGCCATCCCTTCAGCCTGGCCGAGATGGATGGCCCTTCAGCAGGCCAAGGTTCAGGTGCAGTGCTAATAATAAGCTTAATTCAGCACTTCTTGATCCTCACAGGAGCTCCCTCCTCTCCCAGTGCCTGAACAGCCCTGTGAGGTAACAGTTACATCAAAGGCCAGGCCTGGGGTTCCAGCTCTGGGCTAGAGAAGTGGACTGGCCTCAACACTCCTTTCATAGTTGGGAAGTCTCAGGCTGAGAAAGGTCGCCCAAGATCACAGGAGGAAGGAGGGCAGTAGTGAAAAAAACTCTTCCAGGCCCGATGCTATCTGGCTGCCCAGAGAGAAGCAGAGGGAGTTATAGAGAGACTGGCTGACTCCGCTGTGCTCCAGTTTTTCGAAAACCTATGTTTATTCCATCCTCTCTCCTCCTCTCCCTTTAAGTCCCATTTTCCCTTCAAGAACCATTCTGTTTTGTGTACAACTGATGGATTGAGTCTGTTTTTGGTGGGGCTTTCAAAGGCAGTTCCTGTGCACCTCTCATTTATGGGCCACAGCCCCCTGAGTCCCTGGCCCCCTCATTCTGTCACCTTTTGCTGTGATGCCAACCAAGGTAAGGTGACCGCCTATGACCCAAATCATACCTATAAGTGTCTGAGGGAGGAATGGCCAGAGATGTACAAAATGCGGCCGGAGTTTCCAGCCTAGAGGGGAGGAGAAACCATACACAAATGGAACACCCAGAGGGAAGAGCCTGACAAGGTATAATTAATGGGTAGGCGTGGATTTCATCTTTTTACTTACTGCAATGTACCAAATGGAGGAAGTGTAGGCAAAGGGTGGGATGACAATATGGCAGCAGCCCAGGGAGGGAATATAATAGCTCATTTTCTGGTCGGGCAGCCAGACCTCGCATCATAAAGAATTGTCTATACATAAATAGTAAATCCAACAAAAATCATAGACTTTAGAGTCAGATAGACCTTGCTTTGAATCCCAGCTCTTCCATTTATTAGCTGTCTGGCCTCAGGAAAGTGATTTAACCTCTCTGAATTTCAGTTTTCTTATCTGCAAAATGACAATGATAATATCTATCTCATTATTGAGAGATTTATATGACTCAAGGAGGTCAAGTGTCTAGCACTGTGCTTTGGTCAATACTGGCCATTAAAAAAGTGCCAGTTCATTCATTTATTTTCTTAGTCATTCAACAAACATGTAATAAGCATCTGCTTTGTCCTAGACATTGTGCTAGGCCTGCCATACATCAAGGCTGAAAAAGACAGAGTCCTTGTCACCGGAACATGGCATTGTGGCAGGGAAACAGATAAGAAAATGGATAATTATCATTCAGTCTGATAAATGCGAGGACAAAGGAAGCACAAGTTTTGCCAAGGGAGACCAGAGAAGACATCACTACTTCCTTCTGAAAATTTCTGTCCCCATCCCCTTGGTCAATTGCATTACCTTTTCTCTTTCCTTCTTCTAAGATTATCTGGCCAATTGATTTTTTTTTTTTTTTTGCTTTTGCTGATAAATCTTTAGCGCTGTAAGGAATTGCTGGTCACTTCGTCTACCCACCCAGCAAGCATGGCAGCTTTCTCTTCTTTCAGAGTTTCTTTCCTCCCTGTCTGGTTGTCCTCACAATTCCTCAGTCTTAACCCCTTGATTGCTCTCTGCTGTTTGGCCCAGCTCTCCATCAGGGGTAGGAAGGGTTAGGCAAAGGTCTGCATGGAAAAATCCCCGATATTGAGCTGAGGGAAAGGAGAGGCAGCAGCAGACGGTGCGTTCTTCGCTTCATCCACTTTCGTTCTTAAACAGACAATAATTTATTTGATGTGGGCTGAGATTTATTTCATGACTTACAGGACTGGAGATTTTGGGGCAATAAAAATTTGTCAGACTATTCAGACCTGTCATCTTCTGAGTGCCTTCTTCAGGCACCAAGGTTTCCTTAACTACCCAGATAAGTCTTCCAGATGACTGCCTGGTCCTCTGTCAAGGGAATAAGTCTGTTTTCTACTGGGCTGCCAAGCAGGGCTCCGTGGGGCAGCTGGGGCCTGCACGGATGGATGCTGGGTCTAAAAGAAGCCAGACCTGGGCAGAGAATGATGTCCATGAAACGAAGGATATGATCTACCACGTTAGCACAGTGTTCCTCCAAGCTCTAAGGGCCATGGTCCTCGCAGGGTAGTGAGACAGTGAGATGTAGTTGAGAGAGACCTGGACTTGAATTTAGGAGCCCGAAATTCAAATTCTGTCATAAATTAGTTTACATGACTTTGGGCAAATGCTTTAACCCCTCTGTGCCCCAGCTTTCTCACCTGTAAACTGAAGGGGACTCCTAGGATCTCTACGAATGGCAGAAATCCTGAGCTTGGCTTACCGTTGTTCACGGTGGCACCATTGATGCCCAGGCCCCGCCTCTCCCCCAGCTTCTGTGAGCCTTTACTTCTCTGTGCCTGGACTCTTCTGAAGTCAGCCCTTGGACCACTGGAGCTGCCTGGGAGCTTCCCTTCTACCACCTCATCTCCCTCCGGCCCACAGCCAATGCCTGATGCATGCGAGAGCATGAAAGCTCCAGCAGCATTTTCTCAAATTTGAACAAACTCAGGGATGTCCTACATACTCCAGAGCTCCCCTGCAGGATCACTGGGACTCTGCCTGGAAGAGCACCTTTGCTTGGCTTCTTTCCCTTCCCTGCCCTGCCTCCCTCCCTCTCATCCTAGGTTCTCCTGAGCCACTGTCCCATGAATCTTTGTCCTGGGGTCTGCCTCTGGGGAACCCAACCTATGACACCTTTCAAATCTAAAAGTTAGTAGAGTTTTATCCGTTAATGAAATATATACCTATCTTTTTTCTTCTGGTTTCTTTCAATAGCTTCAGTATATCTGGCCTTCGTGTAAACTCTCCTTTAGCCAGCGGTGGAGAATTGTTGAGACTGAGTGGGCTTGAGACTGCAGGTCAAATGCCAAACTTACAAATGGCTCCAGTGAGAGAGACACTTCACGCAAGATGGAGGCTATCTCCTTTAAATCCTAAAAGCCTAGAAGGGCCCTCTGGCACGACAGTTTTGCTAAGCATTTATGCAACCCAATAGTCAACATTCAAATTCCTGACTACGACATACATGAAAGTCTAACGGGATGGGTACTTCTCGGAAAAAGGGAAAGACTGAAAACATTTCTCTCAATTCTGAGCGACTACAGAACTCCAGGTCCTCCTCAAAGTCCTCGAAGGCGCCTCTCCTTTTCTAACCTATATTGTCCTTGTGGTGGCTACATCTTATCTTCCAGACCAGACTGGAGGCTCCCTTTAAGGACAGGATCCTCGTCTGATGAATGCCTTGGCACCACACACAATGTCTTACAGTGGTCAGAACTCAGTGAACACTGTCTGCAAGAATCACAGTGGATGTGAAGAGCAGTGTAACAGAGGTCACAACAGGAAGGGTCATCAGTAGTGGAGCTGAGCACACCTAAGTTCAGACAGAGCTCTGCACCTCATCTGCTGGGGAGACTGCTGTAAGTTTATCCACCCTCTCCGCATCCCCATTTTCTCATCTGTAAAACTGAGATGATGCTAACTACTTCATGAGGTTTTCCAAGGTGAGCGAGGTGGTATACTTCAAGGAATTATGCAAGTTTCAAACACACTGCAGCCAATTAACTAATACGGGCTGCTGCTGAGCCTGGTTAGTTCTACAGCAAGAGAAAGGACAACAGAGGCTCTCAGACCTGAGGCCACCGTGCCTTACTAGGAAGCACCAAAGAGCTTTGCTGTCTGCACAGTCTTTCCTTAGACTGCAGCTTACCCTGGAAGTACTACAGGGCTTAGGAGGCCTTTGTTGTTTCTATTTTCAAGAAATCTTCTGAAGTCTTATCATTCTCTAACAAGTGAATCTAATCAGTAAACTTTCTGATAGTACACATTGCTATGGAAATTTAATATGTGATAAAGGTGGCACTACAAATCAACGGGGAGAGGATAGATTGCTTAGGAGATAGTGTTGAGAAACTAGCAGATTTCATGAATTTATTTGACTTATACATTTGTTGCAGATAGCTTTCTGGAGAAAAACACAACTAGATTTCTTTAAATGAATATCACACACAAAGTAGAACATGGAGAGATTAGAGAACTAAATGCAATGATTAGCAGAAGGTTAATAGAAGAAATGTAAGAGACTAACTTTGTGACCTTGGAGTAGGGGAAGACTTCTTAAACAAAACTTCAAAAGCATAAAGCATAAGATAAAAAAAATTGAATTTGATTGAAAATTGAGGATTTATGAACAACGTGGATGAAATTGACAGATGATATTGGGAAGAAATATTTGTAATGCCTGAAGTGGACAAAGGACTGATATATAGACTACATAAGGAGCTTCTGTAAATCAACAACAAAAAGGCAGAAAATCTAACAATAGAATGGGCAAAGCATAAGACTAGGAAATTAAAAAAGACGAAACTCCAAAGCATAATAAGCATAAGAAGAGCTGCTCAAACACATCAGTAATCAGAAATGTGCAAAATAAAATAATGAGACACCACTTTAAACTATGGGAGTGGCAAAAATTAGAAAGCTAGATGACACCAAGTGTTGGCAGGGATGTGGGCTATGGAGACTCTCATGCCCTGCAGGCAGGAGTGTAGTTTGGTGCAGCCAATCTAGAGAGCAATTTGACTGTCCTCAGTCAAATGGAGTACACACAACTTGGGATCCAGCAAACCCTCCCATAGGTTCACAGAGAGGCATGTGCTAGGCCCTCCTGACAGCACTGTTTGCTGGGCAGTGTAGTGGTGGTTCTCTGAGTTTCTATCCTGAGGAATGGATAAGTCAGACACGGTACACACACATCATGGAGCACCTTGCAGCAGGAAGAAACCTTAGACCGAATGTACGTATAATAACACAGATGGAGCTTTCAAACATAGTGTGAAGTAGAGAAAGTAAAAACTTGAATGATACCTGTAACCCAATTTGACTTACAGAAATACAAAACATGAATTGATAATACACATCGCTTGTAAGAACATATACATACACCAATAACACATTAGAATCGCTGCTTATAGGGTAACAGAGTGGGAGTTGGGAATGAGGATAAAAGGCAATAAATCAATAAAAAGAAGGAAAAAAAATTAAACACTGGGAATAGGGTCCATGTTTCCTTTCCCTTTTCAGTGGCTGCTGAGGTTGGAGTGATTTGGTGGATAGACCTTTGCAAGTCTTTGGTTGAAGAGACTTGAGGGTTTTAGAAAATGGTAACTAGACATAGTGGTGTCATCTAAGGAATCATCCTTGGGGGATACCTTGCAGATGTCCCCATGCTCTTGGACTTAGCTTTTAATTTGCAGGCACAGAGATGGCTTCTGTCACTAGCCAAGTGACACTAGGCCCTGAGGGCCGACCTGTGTTAACTGAGATGCATGTGAGACAGAGGTAAATGTCAGAAGACCAAATGATTAAGCTACAATGAGATGTAATTGTCATACAACCAGAGCACTAAATGCTGCATGATTGGTGCATTCTCTCCCTGTAGTCAAACCACATGAGAAGCCAAATCATAATCAGAAGGTTTCTTTGATGTGGACAGAGATAAAGCAAAAGGAATTTAAATGATCTTATAAAAAGTCATTCAACTGAGAGAGCTTGAAGGATTGTCGCATGACAGGGATGGTCTTGCTGACGAGAACATAATGCCAGCATCATCTACATATTGGAACTGGGATCCATATACAACACTAATTAAATGCAGCCAAGTCAAAGAAAGATAGGCCGAAGATTGGGACCTAAACAACTTTGAACCTAAGCAGAACCTTGGTTCCAGACAAACAGTATAACAACCTTAGGAAAAGCATGTCTGTGAGACCAGAGCAGCACTGGTCTCTGCAGATGGGGATCAGTGTAGAGAAGGTTCCCACACCTGGCAGTGCTGATTTCACCTGAGCCCTGTGATCCTGGAGAACCATGAAGGTAAGAAATGCCCCACCCTTTTCTGTTCCCGGAAGAACCGCCCTTCTCCAGATGACTGAGACGAGACTCATGGATGCCCCCCTGGTTTACCTGTGACAAGGCAAGACATAGACCTCTAAATTCACATTCTCTGCCTCATAAATGATTAGCTGAACTGCTACTCCCCACCAATCAATTGGAACAAAATGCTTGTTAACCAAATTTTGGTGAAGCTTCTTTTCTTCCCTGTCACCTGTGAACTTGGGTCAGCATACAACTCCATAACAGCCCCTCCTGAGAATAAGCTGGGCTCAGGGTCATCCTCTGCTCAGCTGCCCCATCACGCTACCCTTTCCTCCCACTTCCCCATCCCTAGCTCTTTCCTGCCTTGTTTACTCCTCCCCGTGAACGATAACCCCTTTTTGCCTGCTCTAGGGCTATTTGCAGATCTATAGTTGCAGGAGTCTCCCTGTTGCAACAGTCCTTCTTCCCTCCCTTGAATAATGCTTTCTAAGAAAGTCCTTATTTACGAAGTTCGGATTTTTTAAACTTGTCATACCTCGTAGACCATCCCCTCCAGCTTCTCTGAGTGCCCCGGAGGAGATGCCACCATCGACTCCCTCTAAGTAAGGCAGGAAAGGAGAGAGGGAGGAGAAAGGACAGGATTCCTGAGCGCCCGCCACGTGTCGGGCGCCTCCGTGGAGCTTCCCTTTCTGTGGGGATATTACATCACTTTGTCACCAGGGCTGCTTAACGCTCCGGTTGGCCTGGAAACCTGGCGGTCCAGATGCGCTCGCCCGGGTTCTCCTGTAAAGGTCACCCTTTGATGTTTCTGTTGAAAATCCTCTCCTCCTTGCCCTTCGCTTGGTTCTTCACTGATACATTTCTTTTTTTAACCTTAAGAAGTGGCAGAGTGACTTAACCTGGTCCTTCATTTGGGAAGAAAGCAGCGTAGCTTTTGATGCCCGGCCTTGTGGTCGTCTGGGCATTGTTCTTTATTTCGTCACTTTGGTGGGGAATATGTCCGCCCAGGCCCTCTCTCTAAGATGCATTTTTTGCCCTTCAAGCACCTATCCTGGTCTCCATTTCCTCCCCTTCTGCTCTTGATCTCCCTCTCTTTCTTTCTCCTCCTCCTGACCCATTAGCAAATGAATTACTTGGTTCACTAGCTACACAAGCATGTACAGAGCACTGCCCATGTCTTGAGGGTTGTTCCAGGCCCTGAAAATACAGATGCACAGTCCCTGCCACTGAGAAGCTCGCAGAGAGCAGGGGAGACAGACATATAAAGTAATATAGCACAACACGATTAATCCTGTAACAGAGATAGGAAAAAATAATAAAGGGCTGTATATTGAGTTTAAATCAATGGGCGGATGACAAAGAGCAAACAAGTAACAACTGAAATGCTTCATGTTTTATATCTAATATCCAACCTTCCTCAGGGCCCTGTAGACGATTCATTCCTTAGAGGTCACAGACTGGATAATACTGTTCTTCATCTGTTAGGCACCAGCCACAGAGTCCTTCCCAGGAAGGAGCTTGATAAACTTACCCAATCTTGATTTTGGAGAAGCAGCCCACAAATTGGGTTTGGTAGGAGGTAGTGGGAGTTCTGGCCTGGGTCCCCTTACCATCTACCCTTGTCTTTCCACAGTCTCTGAGAGCACCTCCCCTCTGTCTCCCCCAACTGAGCTTCAGAGATATGGGTGGGTGGGGCTCACCGTTGGGGCCTCACCCCACCCCCCAGTTTCTCATGCACTGCCTTGGGCTAAAAGGTGGCCCTCAAGGCTCTGAATGGCCCCTATAGTTTTGCTCAGGAGACCTGAGTCTCTTTCACGGTCCTGTCTTCGCATCCCTGGTGAGTTTTATAGGAACTTCACCTAGTTTCAGAGCAAAGCCAGGTTGTGGGCAATGGCCTTCTCTTTCAGAAATGCCCTGTAGGGACAGGCATCAGCGAAGGGATCAGGCCTCTGCTATGTTATTCAAAGGCTGGGCCCACAGGCAGTGCTAAATACTCGGATTTTCTGTCCCGCTGAGCACTTGACGGCTAGCATTGACAGATGTTTATACAGTTAGGAGAAAAAAGCCTAGCTTTCTTAACATATAAAATAATGGAGCTGTTTTACAAATAAATTAATCTTTGTACCTTAATCTTTCTGTGATGTCTTGAAAATCTCAAACCACTTATGAGATGTGAGAAAGGCTGAGAAAGAGATGAGAATCAGATAGTGTGGGAATATAAACTCTTCCTAATTCGCTGAAGATAAGTTGTTTTTCTTTAAAATATTTTTTCCATTAATGAGCTTGATTCCAATCATTTACTCAACAAATATACAAATGTCTTTCGTGTGCCTGGGACTGTGCTTTGTGCTGGGGTGTGAACATGACCCTTTCCCTCATGATGTGTATAGTCAAGAGGGACTGAGAATTTGTGAGTCCAACACAGTGCCTGGCACTTTGAAAGTCTAAAGAATATTTGATAAACAAATGGATGAATCAATAATTTGTGACCGGAGGTATTAAGTTCAGATACCTAGAGCTGTATGTTTATGAGAGTTGGGAACCAGTGAAAAGGTTGCCGGGAGAGACTTTGTAGGGCCTCTCCTCTGGGCATTGTTTAAGCTACTATTATCTTTCTAGAGTATGCTCTAGTCATGAAGCACCATCATGTAAGGGCATGATCCTTCAACTTCCTGGAATTCTCTCTAGACCTCTGAGTCTCTGTAAGTACATCCTATTTTGCTGCTCAGGGTCTAAGTCCTTGCCGTATTACATTCCTGGTTCCAGTGGTAAAAGCCAGTGGCCAAATTTGGGGGAATTTTGTGATCCAGTTGACATCACATTGGTAGCTTGAAATTGGCCATGGTGGGAGCATTTACACCATGGAAAGAGGCAAATCCTACAAATCAGCACATATATCCCCTCCCCCTCCAACTCCACCCCAGAGCTGGTCTGTCAGCACACCCTGCCTAGTTCCTCCCAGACCTCAGTCATCCAGCTGATCTCATTGTCACCATTGGTCCCCCGCTCTGTAGCCTGTCTGCTCCTCTGTCCTCTGAGGCTAAAGGTCCTATTTCTCTGCCCCGTTGCAGCCATAAGTGTGTTGTTACTATAGTCCTATTACCACCTCCTGGCCAGGTGGCCCTCTGACCTCCACTTAGGAACTTCAAGTCAAACCAGTGCTCTCTCATCTTATTAAGCTACTGTCTCTCCCTTCTTGGAGAAAACTGTCAGCAAAGCCAAGGGAGAGTGGATCCGAATCAGGCCTTCTGCATAGTCAGTCTATATCAAATCCTTATTAAATGCCTCCTATAAAGATGAACACGACTATCTCTGCCCAGGGAGTGTCACAATTTAAATCCCCACCACCTCCATCAGAGAGATTTTATGATATCAGGAGAAAGCATGTGCTCTGGAGAAACATGAACCCAGTCAAATCCTAGCTCTGTCGTTTATTAGCTGTGTGGTCTTGGGCAAGTTGCTTAACCTATTTAAGCCTCAGTTTCCTCATCTGCAAATTGGGGGCAGTAGTATTTACCTTGCATGATTTCTGTTATTATTAGAGATGAGATACATAGCAGGCACTCAATAGGTGTTAGCCACTACATCTTGCATATGTGTTCGTTTTGTAATTTGTCTCACCAAAGAGCTAAGTATACTGTATCAAAATCCTATTGTTGTCAGATTGGAATATGGTAGGGAGGGGAGGGTGGAGAAAGAATATGAGGCCCAGCTATGGTGGGGAGTGAGCCCGAGATGGCAGCAAAGCTGAGCTGATGTTGACATCAGGCTGTGAGCGAGCCAGCACCCAGGCTGGAGGAAGCAGGCTTTCTCTCTCTTTCTCCCCCAGCTATGTTCTCTCTCTCACCATCTTCTTGGTAGGGGTTTCTTACTACCTCCTGGGAATCTTTTTTATTTATGACTTTCTTTCTTGATTATTTCTTCACTCCTTTCTGGGATTGATCATCATCATCACATTATTATCATCTCAGATTAGTTTAAAAAGTTGGAGCACTTAAAGACACTCTCCCAATGTTCTCTTCCCCCAGAGCCCCAAATCCTGACTCTTTCTAGCACACATGATTGGCACTCGCTTTGGGCAAAGACCTAGGGCAGCTCCCTTGGTAACCGTGTGTCCTCCAGGCCTCCCCCTGTCAAGACCCGCTCCAAATCTCCTTGGTATTTTCTGCCTCTTGGAAGGAGGACCTTGTCATGGGAGGTTCCTCAGGTTAAATCCCATCTCATCCCCTCCCTTGTCCTGACTGTGCGTGAGCACACAGAGATACTCAGCGCTCAGGTTCTCTTGCACAGTTGCAGGTGATGTGTGCATTGTAAAGGGAACAATGGGACAACAAGCAGAAATGTTGAGAAAAAAAGAGCCATAGGGCTGCTTGCTTTAGCGGACAACCTGGAGGGTAGCTGCTGCGGGACCATCTGGACTCATCAGCGGACCCACCGCCCAACCAGCAGCTGGTAAGAAGCCCATGAAAACAGCCTCCTTCCTGAGGTTGAAGGAGAGGAAGGAGGAAAGAAGGGAAATGGCTCAGTTACATCCGTGGAGATAAAGAAAGGGCAGCAGGGCCAATGAGGGCTGAGAGTGCTGCTAACAGGATTGTGAACCTTTCGTCTTTGGATGAGGCTGGTGCGACCCAGAGCCTAAATGGACCACAGCCAAGTTCTGTTTTCATCTGGTCTGTCTCCCGACTGAAGAGGGGAGGAGATTCTGGGAATGTGATTCCTCCCTTAACTTTGTTCTATGAGCTTCCACCTAAGGGATACGAGCACCAAGCCTGGGCTTCAGGCCTGGGCAGGTGACTAGACAGGCACTGCCCCGTACTCAGAAGATCTGATTGTAACCGTGAGCCTGAGACGGGAGGGTCAGACTGAGTCTGAAGGCCTGGAGACAGCTCCTTTTAGGACACCAAGTCCTGCCCACTAATGCCAGCAGGAATTCATGCCTAGAGGGGTCTGGCTCTGAGGTCCACAGCAAGGTCTGCGCTGTTGCTATAAACTCAGAGGTGTGTGAGTTCCAGGCAGGACAGCCCTGTCTTCCTGAGCCACACTGGGCAGCCTCCCGACCTGTCTGAACTTCAGGGTCTTCCTGCATGAGGAGGTGACAATGAAGTTGGTGTATAGAGAGGAGCATGAAGATAGAGTTGACCTTCCCAACAATGACATGTTTAGTGGTACTAAACAGAGATAAGAAACAAATCTGAAAGTTTAAACACTCTTATTTACAGTCTGTATCATGAACAGAGCATGTACCCTTCAATTAGGCTTCTAAAATACCCCACATTCGTGTATATTTAGACTTTATTCTACATAGTACTTAGGAATCTCACCAGCGTCTTTGCTAAAAGGATATTTAATGACTTTCCATGCTCACTGCTAGGAGTTTCAAAAGTAATGTTGTACTATCGGTTTATATTCAATTTGCTTACCTAATGTACATATTATAGGTTGTAGATTAAGGTTATTTTAAAAAATGACTTGAAGAATGGCACGTGGATATGCTCTGCTCTACCACGGGGCTCCTGAGTCTTCCCACTTGGGACAAGGAGCCTGCCAGGAGGTGAGCCAGAGGCCAAATCGGCTTCCAGGCCAGTTACCTCTCCCCAGGCCACCCTGAAAGGCATTTCTGGATTCTAAGGGTTCTGTTCAGAAGCGTTCTCTGAGAGGTAAGATTTTATCAGGTCACTTTGCCCTTCGCTCTGACCATGACCTGGCGTTCTCTGCCAAAGCATTCCTTCTCCTGGCCCCGCCTGTGGGCCCCCACCTGCCTGGCATGGCTGCATTGCCCAAGATGTACTGTAGCACTTTGGGGACATCCAGATGTCTCCTTGAGAAAGTGGCACTGTCCTTTATCCCTCCCCAAGGGCCCACACCTCCCGGATGCTGGCAGGTGGTACTAGGTGTGCTGTGGGGTCCAGGCGTGGGAAAGGGGGCACTACTCTGAATCTGAACTTTGAGGGTTTGGGGTTCTGGGGTAGCCTGGCTTCTCCCTGTTGTGGGAGGGGGACAGAAGAAACACAGTGCCTTCTCTCAGAAATAAAAAATCAGAGCTGAGGGAACCAAGAGATTCAGCAAGGAGTCAAGGAGGGGTGCAGTCCGTGGTGGCCCCAGCTGGGCTCCAGCTGCCCAGCATCCACTCTTTCTGGGTGCTTGGCATGTAAGGACATTTCCGGAAACAAGTTTCACTTATTTGTTATGAGGAGCATGGGAAATAAGACAGGGTTGAGAACTGGGAAAACTGGGATCTAGTCCCAGCTTTACCACCAACTCCCTACGTGACTGCAGGAAAGCCACTTAGTCTCAGCTTTCTGGACTGAAATGAGAGGTTGAAAAAGATGCCTTCAAAGATGCCTTCCAGCTTCAACCATTCATGATTCTGGGATTCTTTTCAGTGCCAGGCATGAACAAAAGTGTGAAGTAGGCAATGTCTGTTCTTCCCACCATCCCAAAATATATTAATTCTCTTTCTCCTTCCCTCCCGCCCTCCCTCCTCTTTCCTTCCTTCCTTCCATTCTTCTTTCTTTCTTTCTCTCCTTCCTTCCACCAAATAGTAACTGAGCCCCTTCTGTGGTCAGATTCTGAGGGTGGAGCAGTCCATCTGGAACCCCTGTCTGGGATCACCCCGCTGTCTTCTCTGCTGAGAGTTTTCTGATTTAGGAACATTGCCGATTATCAAACAAAACCATCTTTTCCTCAGAACCTTCCTGGTGTCCTCTCCCAGGAAGATTTACCCTTTTAGACACAGGGACCTTACACAGGACCTGACCCTCGGTCAGGTGTGGGTGCCTGGGGTCCTCACTGCGTTAGTCCTTCCAGACAACGCTGCTGTCTGCACCAGGAGCGGAGTCTATGCAGGTGCTGGCTGCCGTCAGGGACCATGCAATCATTCAGCCCTACCTCCTGTCACAGTCCACAGCTGGCTCCTTGAGTCAGGACGGCGTAAAGCATTCGACTCACAGTGTGGTCTGCAGACCAGCAACATCAGCATCACCTGAGACTTGTTAGATATGCAGAATCTCAGTGCCACCCAGACCCACTGAATCAGAATCTAAGATCCTCAGGAGGTTTGTATGCACGTTAAAGTCTGAGAAGCACTGGCTGAAGGCTTCGAAATAACGGTTTCACACTCTTTGACCATCCAAGGATGTTCCTCACCCCAGAAATAATAGTAATAGTTAACAACCACACAACCTTTTTTATTTCACAGAGCTTTTTCACAAATATGATCATTTTTAATCTTTACCTTTACAAGGTATTTTTTAATTTATTTTACCCATTTTAGATTAGGAAGTTGATACCCAGAAAAGTTTAGTGCTTGGCCAAGATCACAGAGCCATAAATAAAAGAGTTAGAACCTGAACTCAAGACTCGGGGCTCCAAACCTCAACTTTCTGCATGGTGTCTACGTAGGATTCAGGTACCGCCCCCCTCCACACCCCCCAGTCACACTTGTTCCTTAATCAGGAGGGTCATTCAAGCTCAACCAATGGTGCTTATGGTAATTATGGGGGCAGGCTCCCTGCAGTCACCCAATTTGTGTGTTTGCATTCCTTCTCTTGGGCTGCCAGTAAACTTTATGGAAATAGATCTCAGACCTTGTTTGCGAATGCTTATTGCCCACTAACCAGAAGTGAGTTGCAATTAGACCGGAGTTAGAAAGTAATGGCATAGTAGTTACCATGTAATTAAGGAGTAACAGCAGGCTATTATATCTCTGGCCTTGAGACTGAAAGTGATATTGTTAGAGCCCACCTCTTCAGAGAAACCTCGAACACAAATGCAGAGTCAATGCAGATGCCACAAATCAACCAGGAGCGCTGGTTATTTTCTCTCTCTCCCCTTTGTTTTTACTACAGTTCTGGGACTCAACTGGATGTGGATTGGCAGCCGCTTAGCTGCTTTTGTTCCATGCTGTTAAACTGCAGCTCTGTTTCACGCCTGGAGTCTCCCTCCCAGCTGGCTAAGAGGAAACCATTGGTTCTCTTTTGCCCACCCTGCGCAGATGCCCTTCTCAAGCCCAGGAGCTCCACCTCAGGAGAACTCTTCAGAAAGCCACAGTGTCATTGCTCACAGAGGAAGTGGGGACCTCCCACCTGGTTGGCCTGCACACACTTGCTTTGTAATCTACTGAGAAGCTCAAACCTGCCTGTCACCTCCAGGAACATATTGCCTGGGGGGATGGCTGACCTGGCTGCAAAGACTATTTGAGGCTCCCCTTGGGCAATGCCATTCATCAAACCCCTTCTGCCCAGGTCCGCCTGGCACACAGGTTGTGATTCATTTTAGAGGGCTGAGGATTTGGTTGGGCACTGACGTGCCTATTTGGGTCTCCATGTGGCTGTTCATTAGTGCGCAGCTGTGCCTCGCCAGCCTTGTTGACCAGCTGGGTTAGGCTGGAAGGGCAACTTCTCCTGCACCTAGGGAGAAGTGGCCTCCGTGATAAGAGACCCTGCTGTGGTGGGACACTGGGAGGGTCTCTGTTAGTGACTGAGGGCCCATTCCCTTCAGCCCCTCCTCCATCATGGTCTACTCCTCTACGTCCCTCCTGGGCCATCTCAGGGTGTCCAGCTTCCTAATGGAAAACACACACAATACTCGACCATGACAGCATCCCTGCTGGCAGCCACTGCTCTTGAACCCATTGTCCATTGCTGGCCAAAGGGCCAAAGGGAGTACCTAATATTTATAGAGCTGTTATCAGCTTGCAGCACACAAAACTTTGTGCAGAGTCCTAGCCCAGGAATGACCTCCCAGGACTTTGCCCAGAGAAGCAAGTACCTCATCAAGCCATTTCACTGCAGACATTTTGGTTTCAGGAGACCGTAAAAGTCACACAGATAACCACCTGATGTATTGGGTAGAACAAAGCCAAGCGGGTTCATCAGTCTATCAAATGCTGGCCTAGTTGGGGAGAAAACAAGTGTCCTTTATGCTGGCTTTGGACCTAAAAAAGGAATGAACCAATACTAGCCACGGAAGCATAGAATCTAGAACCTGAAGAGTCTTGGGAAATTATCCAATCCAAACCCACCATCTTACAGATGACAAGTAGAGCCCCAGAGATGTTGTGAGACTTGCTCTCAAAACCCAACACTAGCTAGGGCTGAACCAGGAAGAGTACCAAAGTTTGTGACGCTTAGGGAATTGGTGGTAATCAAATCCATGTCCCTGTTCTTCCCCTTGAGAAAAAATGTAGTAAACAAAGCCAATCACCACTAAAACAGTGCAAACACGGAGGTTGCATGTTGGAACGGAAACAACGGAGGCTTTGGAATAAGAAAAATTCACTCCAACTCGTTTTTACCACAGTAGCCCAGTCTCTTGCATAAATCATTGAACTGAAGCTTACCCACCTATAAAATGGGAATAATAAAATCTACCTCACCAATTAAATGAAAGGGGGGAATTAATGGAAAGTAAAGTCCTATGTAATTGTTACAATGGGCAATTTTACATAGACAGAGTCATCTTTGCCAACAACTCTCCCTTTGGCTATATGGGCAGGGAAAACCAAAAAATGATTTCAGGGCCCCAGAGATAAGTTCTGGCATATAGCCCTTCTCCCTGGCTTGCAAGAAAGTAGTAAGTAGTGTATACAAAGAGCCTGGGGAGCTCAGAGCAATGAGAGTGGACTTCCAACTAGAAGGATTGTTCTCAGCTTCATCACCAACCCTATAGTTATAGAGCCTCCACCGAGTGTGACCTGGGCTCTCAAAGCATGATAGAATTGGGATGGGCAGAGGGAACTGGGTGGAAAATATATAATACCCAGATTGGAGTAATGATGGGAAAAATTTGACCCAGTAACCTCACCCCACTCACCCCCGTCCTCCAACCTGGCTTTCACTGGAGCAGATAACAATGAGCCAAAAAAACTAGTCTGAACTCTGGAGCCTTTCCTATCCCTTCTCCCTGCCTCCAGCAGGGCTGCTAACAAGCAGAAACACAGCCCAAAGGCTGGCAGCAAGACGGAGAGAAGAGAGAAGCAGAGGGGCTGCAGGAGCCAAACCTGAACAATCAGCAGAGCCGTGGTGAGGAGGTGGTTCAAAGACTAAGGACCCAGGATGTGCTCATGAAACTGAGTCACCCAGGTCACGCTACGCATGCGGCTGGCCTCTGGTGTCCAGTGCTCCCGCAGCCACAGCACAGAGCCCCCTCGCTGGGGTTGGCAGGTGTATAAAATGCCCTTTCATGGAAGCTCAACCTCAAATGAATTTGTGTGAGAGCAAAAATAAGAAAAAAAAAATTCTCTTCTAAACTCCAACTTGCTTTATAAGTTGTGTTGTTATTTTTAGTCTCATACTTACCTTCCAGGTGGGTTGGCCCCTAACCCACAGGCATGTTTCATTTTCCAACTGCTAAGAGCAGTCTGAACGTCTCAGTTGCTGTGTCCTGCTGATTCTAAATGTGAAATACTATTACCATCCTCCCCTCTTCCTTCTGTCATTGCTCAGCCTTGATTCAGCCCTTCAATGCCATTGTCCTCTGTAGGAGGGCAGAGAGCTCTTCCTTCCGGCCACTCTATTCTGGCACATTGCAGCAACTCAATATATATTGTTGACCAAATGATGGACGTGATTTACTGTAACAGGCCCCTTGCTCCACTCCCTGTCTACATCTGCCCTCGCTTTAGCCAGAATCCGGTTGCCAGATTAACCTTGATTAAAATCTTCTAATGTCTCCTTGCTGCCCACTGAATTAAGTCCAAACCATTAGCTTGAATTCCCTGCTGGCCACGATCTGGCCCCATCTGACCTTCCTCACTGTCCTTCATGGATCTGACACCCCCACAAAATTTAGCTACTTACTGTCCTCAAACTAGCCCCTGAGGTTTCCAGCTCTGCGCATTCAGAGATGCTTTCTCCCTCTGGCCATTGCCCCCACTCCCAGATGCAGCTATCCAAGTTATACTCAACTTTCTCTGCCTTCAATTTCCTAACCTATTAAATGGACTAATATTAGTCCTCCTTCATAGGGTTGTTGCAGAAAGCATTGGCACAACATTTGATACGTGGCAAGTGCTTGATAAGTTCTTGTTAATATTACTAACTACTTACTCTTCAATGTCCAGCTCAAATTTGACCTCCTTCAAAACCTCTGTCCTTGTGCTCCTCTGTCCTTGCTCCCTGCTCCGAGAGCCCGTCCGCCTGACCCATTCTCTGAGCATTCAGAAACTCTAAGCTCTGAGTTATGTCTGTCCTGTCTTTCCTGCTAGATTGTAAGCACCTTGAAGGCACAGACTTGTATTACCCAGAGGTTCAGGGTATGGTCCTGGATTGAGTCTACCCTGGTTCAAATCCCAGCTCCACAGCTGCCTGGTTGAAACACTTTGGGGAAGTTATTCAGCCTCTTTAGGCTTGGATTCCTTCTCTGCGAAATAGGGGTAGTAATGTTATCCAGTCCACGGGGTTGTCAAGAGCACTGACTAAGATAATCCACGTAAAGCACTAAGCATAGTGCTTTGTACATAGTATGTTTTAGGTAAATGTTAAGTATTATTGTTATTATACATTTCTGTGTCTTACATACCTAGTGCAGCACTTTGAACACTAAATAAATATTTAGAGAATAAATGAGTCTTGAGACTGAATCCAGGAGGAGCACGTTGGGCGGAAAAGCCTTACCTGCTCTCATTTCCCTATCGAATGCTCCTTTGTAGCAGTGAATCCGGCGTTTGCAGGCGCGGGACCCAGCCGGGGCGTGTGGCATCCCCAGCCCTCATTCCTGTTTAGGAGAACTACGTAAAGAGGAGTGCAGCCAGGGGAAGTGAGGGGCCGGATCTTTGTTACTGCAGCCACAGGAAACTCATGGAACTAAAGGGAGCAGTAGGCTCCTGGGGTGGGGCGTGAGGAACCACCAAGAGGCACATGGAGAAAAGTACTAAGGAAATGGAGTTCCGAAGAAACTTGTGTTCTACTTCACAATTACACTGTGCGTCCCTTCTTTAGTCTGAAGGGGAGACCAGCCTGCAGATGACACTTCCTGTCTCCTGGCCGCCCCCAGCTTTCCGGGGAACAGTTAGATGGGGGGATCTCAGGGGCACCTCTGGGGTCTCATCCTCAGCTTGACCAGGGGCATTGCTGCTCTGACACCAAGGAGTTAACCATCCTTAGCAGCTTAAGAACTTTGAGGAAGAAGAGACCTCTATCACCTGGGAAAGCTCCCAGGAGCCTCCAATAGCCACAAACTTGGTTTCTGTGATTCCCACATCAGCCCAGGGAATCCTTTTTGATGTTTTTTTTTTTTCCTTCTCAACCCACAACTGTGGAAAATAACAGGGTGAGTTTTCTGCCCATTCTGTCTGTAAAACATCCCTTCCCAAGCGTCAGGAAAACAGAATATCACAGGCGTGAGAGGTGTATCAGAATTGGAGGTGGGCCCATCAAAGGGAATGTGTAGGAATGTGTACATGCTGAGGGAGGGAGCAGCGGGGGGCAGCTCTAGGGTGGGGTGGCGAGTGCTCTCCAGGACTGGGTCTGTCAGCAAGATCTGGGGAAAAAAGTTTTCTTGGCCTGCAGTCCACCCCACTCCTTGAGAGATCCCAGGTGTAGGGAATTCCCAGAGGCCTCGGTGCCTCTGTGTGCTCCGCAGTTGCTGTAGGAAGTGGGAGCAACTCTGACTGGAGGCTCCCCAAGGGAGCCCCAATCTTGATCTCCCCACAGAGAATGTTCCTGCTGCTATTAAAGGGCTCCCCACAACCTGCATCCCCCACACCAGAGTGGGTACCAGAGAAGGTGACAGCTCTCAGCTGACTGCTCCACTCTCTGCAGAGAGCCTGGTTCTGTGGTTGGCATGGGCATCTGGTGCTTCTAGCCCATCTCCCCCTACCCTGGATCCTCATACATCTCCCTACAGGCTGAAGTGATCTCAAACGGACACAAGGACAAGATGGTGATATTTGTCTTCTCTCCCTTCTATCCTCCCCTAATCCAGAAATAGACTTCAATACCTATGGCTGTGTGGAAGCCCCCCCAAATCCCACCCAGGCAAGCCATGGCTGTGAACCAGTGGCTGCAGAACCATTCTACCCACCTCCAGCTCCCTTTCTGCCTTTCTAGATGGCCTCCTCTCTTCTCTGCCTTCTAGTTAGGCTCTAACCTTTCATGTTGCTCTAACTTTAAGACTCCTTTGCTCCAAAAGAATCCTTCCCTGTTCCTAATCCACCTTAAAATTCACTCCCCATGGCAGCCCTCACTTGGTACTTGGGAAAGAAACAACTGGGAGATAAATTGAAGTGAAGAACTGTATATACTTTCTAAACAGCTTAGTATATTTACACTTCCTGGAAGATGTATGTCTTAAAATACTAGTAACTTGTAGTGGATCGAATGGTGGCCCCCCAAAAACATGTCCATGTCCTAACCCCTGAAGCCTGTGAACATGACTTTATTTAGAAAAAGGGTCTTTGCAGATGTAATTAGTTAAGGATCTTGAGATGAGATCATCCTGGATTATCCTGGTGGACTCTAAATCCAATGACAAGTGTCCTTATAAGAGACACAAGAGGAGAAGACATAGGCACAGAGGAAGAGAAGGCCAAGGGAAGACACAGGCAAAGATTGGAGTTATTCAGCCACAAGGTGAAGCACACCTGGAGCCACCAGAAGCCGGAAGAGGCAAGGAAGGATTCTCCCCTAGAGCCTTCAGAGGGAGCGGTGGCCTTGCCGACACCTTGATTTTGGACTTCTGGCCTCCAGAACTGTGAGCAAATAAAATTCTGTTGTTTTAAGACACAAAGTGTGTGGTAATTTGTTATGACAGCCCTAGGAAACTCACACAGTTGTTAATCTAAGGCAATAGAATTGCTGCCTCTTGGGTACAATTTGAGATGTGTGAGGCAGGAGGACAGAGCAGAGGATCATGAAAGAAAAAGCTCTGGATTGAGAGTCAAATGCCGAGTTCAAATCCCAACTGGGTTTCTTACCAGTGCCTGGCCTGGAATGATTAATTCCTCCCATCCCCAGCTTTCCCATCTGTAAAACTTGCTCTGTCTGCCTCACGGGGTTGGTGTAAAACACAGAATAGCACATGGGAAAGGGCTTTGGCTCCATAAATCTGCATATACCTGGAAGGAGTTATTACATTCAGACAGAGCTGGGTTCAAATTCTACTACTGTGCCAGTCACTGAGCCACAATGTCCTCATCCATAAAAAGAACATAATAATACTCACCATGTAAGAACATCGTGAGGATTAAATGAAATTATAACTATAAATAGTCTGCACCTGGCCTAGAATTTGATCAGCCTTCAGCAGGTAATGGTTGTGATTATAATTATCATCATCATTGTCCATCTATAAATACAATCAGTCTTATATTCAAATTAACCTGAGGCCCTCCTAACGTTTTTACATGTCTAGATATGTTCTTAGAAAGACTCAACTTTTCCTGTTGGAGATAGCCCGAGAGGATGGGCTGAGTGGAAGCTACAGATTTCTAAGAAGCCCCTGGCCCTTTCCATAGTAACCACTGGGAGTGATGGGAGGTCTGTAAGGGCCAGTGGAGACAGCCGTCTCTGTCACTCTAGAGACAACCCATCAGATATGTTATGGTCTGAAGGAGCCCGGACCACTGCGAGAAATGCCTCCCAGTCTACAGTGCATGGCTCTCAAATTGTGGCTTAGAGTCTCGTGGAAAGCAGATTAAAAAGGCTATTTCGTTGGAAGCCATGGCAGAGGTTCTGACTTAGTAATTCTGGGCTGGGGACTGAAAATATGCCCTTTAGCAGTATCCCCAGGGACTCTGACACAGTGTGACTATGGCCCACACTCAGAAATGCTGCCATAAGCCAGCAAGGAAAGCATGTTTTCAAGGCTCATCTTTCTCCTCAAGGGAGTGGGCCCAAGTGTTGTGATTTGTCGGGGGGGACACCTCTCCACAGGTTCCTAGAGCCTGTGAGGATCTCTGAAATCTGCCGCTTAGATGTTCCTTTGCTTGATGGCCACTTAAAAGGATTTACAAGGAAGAGGTAAAGAGTTAACCATCTTTTGTGCCACTGTTAACATTTTAGTTCAGATGAGCTGATTGGGTCAGTTTTAGCTGAGAGCTAGTGAAACCCAGGGACACTGAAGGATGTAAATTATGTTAAAAATTTAATATGTTAACACCTTAAGGGGCAGTTGGGGCGAGTCTTCTATGAATAGAGTCTATCGATCCCAACTGACTCTGTTCGCGGAAGACTCACCCTAAACTGTTCAGAGAAAATTGAGAACAAGGGAGTGCTACAGAGGGATAAGTTTGGGAGGGTCGGGGTGGAGGGGGGCCAGGTGGGGACATGTGTGTGCACCTTGATAGCTGTTTCGCGCCGTAGCAATTCGCGCCATAAAATGTAACTGTCTGAATGTTTTGAATTAACCAATCATGTAAAACCGCGCCAACCTTTTCCCGCTTTATGCTCCCAAATCCTATAAAAGAACTTGCCCCCTAAGGCTCGGGATCGACCCCTCTGTCTCCTGCGAGGGACACGAGTCGACCCGGAGCTCCGCTCAATAAACCTCTTGCGTTTGCATCAAGTTCGGTCTTCTGTGTCTGTGGGCCCGCGTCATCCCGAGACCTGGTGAGTTGGGATTTCCCTCCCCTTCCCCTTGGGAATCCAACATTTGGGGGCTCGTCCGGGATCCACGCGGTAACCCCAGACTCCGAAGACCCCTTGGAGGTAGGCCTGAGTGACTGAGTGTGTGAGTGTGTGCGGCGCCGCAAAGTATTGTTTTATTGTTTTCAGTATCGGGCAGCCGCCGCTTCGACCCGTGAGGACCGAGCGGCTGCAGTGGCAGACGTGCTGGGAACTGCAGGCTGCAACCCTGGGGGACGCCCCAAGGGACAAGGGGACTCAGGAAAGCCTGACTACCCCCTTTCAGGTAGAAAAAGAAACGGCACTCTTTTTCCCAGGGAGGACACGAAAACCCCTCCCGTCTGAAACCGCCTTCGGTTGGCTTGTACAGACACCAACCGGGCAAAGTTGTTTTTGTCTTGCTGTGTTTTTGATGTTCATTGTTCTGTTTTTGTTCGTTACGTGGACCTCATTTGACGGGATGGGACAGACTATGACGACCCCCCTCTCTTTGACCTTAGACCACTGGACTGAAGTGAGAGCGAGAGCGCACGAATTGGCGGTAGAAATAAAAAAAGGGCGTTGGCAGACTTTTTGCACCTCTGAGTGGCCCTCCCTCAATGTGGGTTGGCCCCCTGAGGGGACGTTTAATCTAACTGTTATCCTCGCGGTGAGGGCTATTGTTTTCCAGGAGAGACCGGGGTCCCATCCTGACCAACGACCATATATTACAGTGTGGCAGGATCTGGTGCAGAACCCACTCCCGTGGGTTAAGCCATGGGTAAAAGCAGAAAAACTAAGCCCCCGAGTCCTGGCGCTGCAGGATGCGGAGACACGGCAAAAATCGAAATCAACTCGAACAGCGGAGTCGGAGACCCCTTCGGCCCCCCCCGGGGTCTACCCTGAGATTGAGCCTCCTCCCGAATGGCCCCCTTTCTCGCCTCCCCCTTACCCCTCCCCCGCTCCAGGATCGCAATCAGGACGGAGGGCGACTGGCTCGGGTCCCTCCGCTGGAACCCGAAGCCGCCGCGGAGCCACTCCGGACGGGCCTGATACCACGGTGGCGCTCCCGCTAAGAGAGTATGGAGCCCCTGCGGGGCCCAACCAGCTGTCACCCCTCCAGTACTGGCCTTTCTCTTCCTCAGACCTGTATAACTGGAAAAATAACCATCCCCCCTTTTCAGAAAACCCCGCCGGATTAACCGCCCTGATAGAGTCCCTAATGTTTTCCCATCAGCCCACTTGGGATGACTGTCAACAGCTCTTACAGGCACTCTTCACCACGGAGGAGAGAGAAAGAATCACACAGGAAGCAAGAAAGAATATCCGAGGCACCAACGGGCAGCCGGCAACGATAGCGGAAGCGGAAGAAGGGTTTCCGCACAACCGGCCCAATTGGGACTATAACACGGCTGAAGGTAGGGAGGCGCTGTCCGTTTATCGCCGGGCTCTAGTGGCGGGTCTCCGAGGGGCCACAAGGCGGCCCACCAATTTGGCTAAGGTAAGAGAGATCCAGCAGGGGCCCACTGAACCTCCCTCCGTTTTCCTAGAACGATTGATGGAGGCTTACCGCAGGTATACGCCCTTCGACCCATCCTCGGAAGGGCAAAAGGCCTCTGTCATTATGGCCTTTATTGGACAGTCTGCCCCAGATATAAAAAGGAGATTACAAAGGCTAGAGGGGCTGCAGGACTACGACTTGCGGGACGTGGTAAAGGAGGCTGAAAAGGTGTATCATAAAAGAGAGAGTGAGGAGGAAAAGCGAGAGAGAGAGAGAAGGGAGGCTGAAGAGAGGGAAGATAAGAGAGATAGGAGACAAGAGAAGAAACTGACCAAAATACTGGCCGCAGTGATAAAGGCGACAGGGCCAGATCATAGGCAGTCAGGGAACCTGGGCAACGCCCCACGACCAGGCTCGCGCAGACGACAGCCCTTGGACAAGGACCAATGTGCCTATTGTAAGGAGAGAGGACACTGGGCAAGAGAATGTCCCAAGAAAAGGGCCACACCCAAGGTGTTGTCCTTGGGAGAGGACGAAGAATAGCGGGGACGGGGCTCGGGCCCCCTCCCCGAGCCTAGGGTAACCCTAACTGTTGAGGGGACCCCTATGAGTTTTCTGATTGACACTGGGGCTGAATACTCAGTATTGAAGCAGCCTTTGGGGAAGTTAAAAACAAAAAAATCTTTGGTTGTCGGAGCCACTGGGCAGAAACAGTACTCGTGGACCACCTCTCGGACAGTGGACTTGGGGAAAGGAAAGGTGTCCCACTCCTTCCTAGTGATTCCTGAATGCCCGACACCATTGCTAGGTCGAGACCTCTTAACCAAGCTAAAAGCCCAAATAGATTTTGCTCAACCTCGGCCTACAGTATCCTGGTCCGCACCTACCACCATGATATTGGCCCTGGAGCTAGAGGAAGAATATCGGCTCCATCAGCAGCCTAAGCCTAGAGCTCGGCTCAATACCGATAAGTGGCTGATCGAATTTCCAACGGCATGGGCTGAAACCGGGGGACTAGGGACGGCTACGAGAATTCCCCCAGTCGTGATAGATCTTAAGGCCGGAGCCCTCCCAATAAGGGTGCGCCAGTACCCAATAAGCAAAGAGGCCAGAGAAGGAATTCGTCCCCATATCCAGAGGCTGCTTCAACAAGGAATCCTAGTTCCTTGCCGGTCTCCTTGGAACACCCCTCTCCTGCCTGTAAAAAAGCCTGGAACTAATGATTATAGGCCGGTCCAGGATTTGAGAGAAGTAAATAAGAGAGTGCAGGATTTACACCCTACCGTGCCAAACCCATATAACCTACTCAGCTCCCTCCTCCCATCACGGAAATGGTACACCGTCTTGGACCTGAAAGATGCATTCTTCTGTCTACGGCTTCACCCAAAAAGCCAATTACTTTTTGCTTTCGAGTGGCGCGACCCTGATATGGGGATCGCTGGACAACTGACTTGGACAAGACTGCCTCAAGGGTTTAAAAACTCCCCCACCCTGTTCGATGAGGCCCTCCACAGGGATTTGACTGACTATAGGGTTAAAAACCCTCAAGTGACTCTTTTACAGTATGTAGATGATCTACTGTTGGCGGCGGAAACCCCGGGAGACTGTGAGGAAGGAACCAAGCGCCTCCTGGCCGAGTTGGGTGAGTTGGGGTACCGGGCGTCAAAGAAGAAGGCACAATTGTGCCAGGAGAAAGTAGTCTACTTAGGCTACACACTAAAGGATGGCCAAAGGTGGTTAACCGACGCACGGAAAAAGACTGTGACTCAGATCCCGGCCCCAACCTCCGCTCGCCAGGTAAGGGAATTCCTGGGGACAGCCGGCTTCTGCCGATTGTGGATCCCAGGGTTTGCTACCCTGGCTGCTCCACTGTACCCATTGACTAAGGAAAGTGGGAACTTTGTCTGGACTCTAGAGCACCAGAAGGCTTTTGAGACTCTAAAACGGGCATTATTAGAGGCACCCGCGTTGGCCCTACCAGATTTGACCAAGCCCTTCACCTTGTATGTAGATGAAAGAAAGGGAATCGCCCGGGGAGTCCTAACTCAAGCCCTTGGGCCCTGGAAGCGCCCAGTCGCATATCTATCAAAAAAACTGGATCCGGTAGCCAGTGGATGGCCCTCCTGCTTAAGGGCAATCGCCGCCACTGCCCAGCTGGTAAAAGATGCAGATAAGTTAACTCTGGGCCAACAGATAACCGTAGTAGCCCCCCATGCCTTAGAAAGCATTATCAGACAGCCTCCAGATCGATGGATGACTAACGCCCGGATGACTCACTACCAAAGTCTGCTCCTAACTGAGAGAATTACCTTCGCCCCACCGGCCATCTTAAACCCGGCCACACTACTGCCCGAAGCAGATGATGAAATACCTGTTCACCAATGCGGCGACATCTTGGCATCAGAAACGGGGACCCGACCAGATCTGCCAGATGAGCCATGGGCTGGAGCCCCTAATTGGTACACTGACGGCAGCAGCTTCATGGCAGAAGGTAAGAGGATGGCTGGGGCGGCTGTGGTAGACGGGAAAAAGACTCTGTGGGCAAGCCGCTTGCCGGAAGGGACTTCTGCACAAAAGGCTGAGCTTATCGCCCTGACACAGGCGTTAAGGTTAGCTGAAAATAAGACTGTGAATATATACACGGACAGCAGGTATGCCTTTGCTACTGCCCATGTTCATGGGGCTATTTATAAACAAAGAGGGCTGCTTACCTCGGCCGGAAAAGATATCAAAAATAAAAAAGAGATTCTGGGCCTCCTAGAGGCTATACATTTGCCTAAAAAGGTGGCAATCATCCATTGCCCAGGTCATCAGAAAGGCACCGACCCCATAGCTCAAGGGAACCGCTTAGCAGATTTGGAAGCCAAGCGGGCGGCACTAGGACCTATGGTCCTGACTCTCCAGGGAGCTAAGGTCAGCAAAGCTGCCTCCGGTGGGGAACTAACTAAAGAAGAGAAAGTCCCTTCCGTTGCAGAAGGGCGAGAATATCTATCACATCTACACCGGCTAACCCACTTGAGCCCTCAGAAACTAATTAAAATTATTGAGGCCTCCCCGTACCAGGTACCAGATTTGAGAAAGGCGGCTGAGGAAATTTATAAGGATTGTAGAGCTTGCGCTCTCACAAATGCTGCAGTTACCAAATACCGCACTGGACATAGACTCCGGGGAGATAGGCCCGGAACCTTTTGGGAGATAGACTTTACTGAAATCAAACCGGCCCGGTATGGAAATAAATATCTTCTAGTATTTGTAGATACCTTCTCGGGATGGGTAGAGGCTTTCCCCACCCGAAAAGAGACTGCCTCTGTAGTAGCCAAGAAGATATTGGAAGAAATCCTCCCGAGATTCGGGATCCCAAAGGTAATTGGATCTGACAACGGTCCTGCATTCGTTGCCCAGGTAAGTCAGGGACTGGCCAGTCAACTGGGGGTCAATTGGAAATTACATTGTGCTTATAGACCCCAGAGATCAGGCCAGGTAGAGAGGATGAATAGAACAATTAAAGAGACCCTAACTAAATTGTCTATGGAGACCGGCGGTAGTGACTGGACAGCCCTCCTGCCCTTTGCCCTGTTCCGCGTCCGGAACACCCCACAGGGACCCTTAAAACTTACACCCTTTGAAATCCTCTATGGGACCCCTCCCCTTTGGCACAAATAGGGATACATGACCCTGACATTATACCCTCTATACCCTTGTTAGCCCGCTTGAAAGCACTCGAAGCTGTCAGGCGCGACATCTGGAGCCAACTAAAGGAAGCCTACCAGCCTGGTGACCTGCTCATACCGCACCAGTTCCAGGTTGGGGACTCTGTCCTTGTGAGACGACATCGGACGGGGTCATTAGAGCCACGCTGGAAAGGGCCCTACGTGGTGCTCCTCACTACGCCTACAGCAGTTAAAGTGGACGGTATAACTTCTTGGGTTCACGCTACACACGTAAAGAAGGCACCCCAGAATGCAGCAGATCTTTGGAAGGTGGAAAAGACTGATAACCCTCTTAAGCTGCGTTTGCGTCATGGGAACGGCAAGCAGGTCGTCCAATCCTAATCCCCACGCTCCTCAACTGCTCACGTGGCAAGTCGTCTCCCAGGTAGGAGATATAACCTGGTCAATCCAAAAAACTGCTTCCCCTTGGACATGGTGGCCAGACTTACACCCTGACCTTTGTAAACTGGCTATAGGAACCCCCGACTGGGATTTCATGGGTCGACGAGGGGGGGCAAAACAAGCCGGAGGATGCCACTCCCCCCCTCGCAAGGGTAAACTAAAGGCATACCCCTTTTACGTGTGCCCCGGTCACCACAGACCTCGTTCAATTGACTCCTGGTGCGGGGGCAAAGAAGACTTCTACTGTAAAAACTGGGGATGTGAAACCAGTGGGACTACTTATTGGGAACCCTCCTCTTCTTGGGATTTAATCAGGGTTAGAGCAAATTATAGCCACCAGATGAGTCGGGGCTCAGAATGCAATACCTGGTGCCACCCCTTAACCATTCAGTTCACAGGGAAGGGAAAAACAATTAAAACCTGGATCGGGAATGGTCATTCATGGGGAATAAGATTGTACAAAGAACGGTACGATGATGGCCTGACCTTCTCTATTAGATTAAAAATAGAACCCCCCGCCAGCAGACCAATAGGGCCAAACGGGATCCTAGCCGATCAGAGGTCCCCTCTGCCCCAAAAATCCCCCGCCAGCAGACCGATAGGGTTAAATAGCCCCAAACCCCCCCAGGTAAAATCCATAACCCTAAATGGGGCCGTAGATATGGTCACCAGATCTGCTCTGCGACCACCATCTACACCACCTCCCGCAGTACCTACTGAGCAAAGATGGCACAGACTGTTTAACTTAGTATGGGGAGCTTACTACGCCTTGAATGATTCCAACCCTGAAATGACTGAATCATGCTGGCTATGCCTAGCGGTCAGTCCCCCTTATTATGAAGGAATTGCCACCATGGGGGTCTATAATAACACCCCAGACCACACGACTTGTCTTTGGGGCAAAGAAGGGCGGCTAACCCTAACGGATGTGTCGGGGACCGGTTCAGGACTATGCTTAGGAAAAATTCCCCCAGGCTACCAGGCTCTATGTAATAAGATTGAAGTCAGCCTTCCGACTACTCCTGGTCATTTTTTGGTACCAGGACCCAATAGGTGGTGGGCCTGCACCACGGGCCTAACCCCCTGCATCTCAACTAGTGTATTCAATTCGTCACAAGATTTTTGCGTGCTTGTGCAGTTGGTGCCTAGAATTTATTATCATACTGCCAATAGTTTCGAGGATGAATTTGACCAGAGATCCAGATTATGGAAAAGAGAACCAGTATCCCTCACCCTGGCTGTACTCCTGGGACTGGGAGTTGCCGCGGGCGTAGGGACTGGCACTACGGCCTTAGTCACAGGAGAAAGGGGATTAACTGCCCTGAGCAATGCTATAGATGAAGACCTCAGGACTTTAGAGCAGTCTATCTCTAAGCTAGAAGAGTCCCTCACCTCCCTGTCTGAAGTAGTGCTCCAGAATAGAAGGGGATTAGATCTGTTGTTTTTAAGGGAGGGAGGGCTTTGTGCAGCTCTTAAAGAAGACTGCTGTTTCTATGCAGATCACACAGGGGTAGTCCGAGACTCAATGCAAAAATTAAAGAAAAGATTAGACATGAGGCAGCAAAGCAGGGAGGCGCAACAAAGCTGGTTTGAATCCTGGTTCACTAAGTCCCCCTGGATGACGACCTTACTATCCTCCCTAGCAGGACCCTTGCTGATTCTTTGTCTACTTTTGGTTTTTGGACCGTGTGTTTTCAATAGAATTACTACTTTCATAAGAAAAAGAGTCAATGCAGTGCATGCTATGATGCTCCAACGCCATTACCAAGCTCTCCCACGCCATGAGCCACTAATAGTAGACACCGAAAACTAAGTTCTAAGATTAGAACTAGGGACAAAAGAAGAAGTGGGGAATGAAGGATGTAAATTATGTTAAAAATTTAATATGTTAACACCTTAAGGGGCAGTTGGGGCGAGTCTTCTATGAATAGAGTCTATCGATCCCAACTGACTCTGTTCGCGGAAGACTCACCCTAAACTGTTCAGAGAAAATTGAGAACAAGGGAGTGCTACAGAGGGATAAGTTTGGGAGGGTCGGGGTGGAGGGGGGCCAGGTGGGGACATGTGTGTGCACCTTGATAGCTGTTTCGCGCCGTAGCAATTCGCGCCATAAAATGTAACTGTCTGAATGTTTTGAATTAACCAATCATGTAAAACCGCGCCAACCTTTTCCCGCTTTATGCTCCCAAATCCTATAAAAGAACTTGCCCCCTAAGGCTCGGGATCGACCCCTCTGTCTCCTGCGAGGGACACGAGTCGACCCGGAGCTCCGCTCAATAAACCTCTTGCGTTTGCATCAAGTTCGGTCTTCTGTGTCTGTGGGCCCGCGTCATCCCGAGACCTGGTGAGTTGGGATTTCCCTCCCCTTCCCCTTGGGAATCCAACAACACCAGGTTTGGAGCTTGCAGCTGCCATTCAGTAGCTGAAGATCAGGGATTGACAAGGGAGGAGGAGTTGCAGAGAAGGGATGGAGAGGGATTGGGGACAAACTTCCTCTATAGTTCTTAGCAATTTTGCCCAGTGCTGGCTGGCCTGGAGGGAGATGGGAAGTGTAGCCCGTTGTCCCAAGTGGTAGTGCCAAGCAGGAAAGCAAGGGAACCACCAATTCATTCAATTTGTCTATCAGATCCCTCTGGGCCTGCAAGGGGGCTTCTTGCGACAATCAAGGTCAAGTCATGGAGAACGCTTATCCACGGGACTCTGTAGAAAACAAAAGAAATCTCATTTTCACTCAAATTTAATTTTACCCTGTGCTCTGAGAGTGTGATCCTATCAGGGCCGGAGTGTAATAGCCCAGTTGGAGTGGATCAGATTGGATTTCCGCTAGTGCCCGCGAGCTCCCGCGGCAGGCACATCCGGCCCCAGCTGTCTGCTGTGCTCAGGGGCTCTGGGATTCACCTTTTCTCCATCTGCAGCAACTGATCTCGTCACCCCTTTGCTTTAACACATAGTCAGCAGGACCGAGGCACTGGAAAGGTCCTACAGATCCAGGCTAAGATGTTTCTATTATAGGTTCCCAGGAGAAACAGGGTTGTTTTAAAATTTCTAACTACTGCAAAGGATGCCAGGCTCACTGCCCTCATCCTGGGCTTCCAGGAGCAGGCAGGAATTTCGGCCGAGATGGTGCGCTGTAAAGGATTCCTGGCAGACAGCCTATGGGCACAGGAAATGCAGAAATATGGGGGAAGGACTGCAGAGACTAAAATGTAGTGAAATGGCCAATGCATTCAATCACTGAGAAGAATTTTCCTTGCTGTTGAGAGATGGAGGTGAGAGAGGGTGGGAGCAGGTGGGACTGGCCTAGCTAAGGCCTTGCAGTCAGGAGGCCGGAGTCAGGCACTGAGTATCAGATGGGTGGAGCTAGGGGGCTGCAAGTGGCTGCAAGGGCCTGAGGGCCTGGCAAAACCTCAGGTCAGCAGTGAGAGACCTAAGTCAACACCACGGTCAAAAGGCCAAAGTTGAGATGTGGAAGCCAAGAAATTTACAGGTTGGAAATAGAGTTAGAGGCAAGAGCCAGCTGATTGGTAAAAAATAGCCTTGGAGTGCTGAAAGCACTCCTTTATTCTTGCATGGTCCTAAGAGCTAAAGTAGGGCAGGTGCAATCATTAGTAGGGGACGTGAATAGAAATACATGAATAATATGTATATAGACAATAAAAGTGGCAATAGTTGAGCACAGGGTTCCTCACTGTGTAAATAAGTTACTATCAGCTCTTTGGGATGAACTTCAGATACATGCTAAGTCCTGGGGAGGGACTTCCTGAAACGATCTCTGCCTAAAGGTCATTCCCCAGGCAGCCCAGATACACCGAGTTCTCCAGGGCCTGGAAGCATCCTTGCCATAGCTGCTGGACTGCCTGCCCAAGTCTTGGAACAAGGGGCTTTCAGCTAGAAGACTCTAGGGACTCCATGGCTCAAAACAAATCAGGAGTGAAAGGTTATCTGGACTCCGAGGACAGATCTGACGAGTAGCAAGGTCCCATTCTGCTTCATGGAGGAGAGCCTTTTGTCCAGGCATGCAGAAAAGAGGGACTCTTGTCCTATCCCTAGAAACTGCAAATCAGTAAAGCTTTTTAATAGAAACTTTCCTGAAATCATAGTTTATTGAGGAAGTGTCTATCAGTCGCAAATCACAAGTTGAAAAAAATTGTGTTGCTTTTGTTATTTGATAATAATAACAACAGGCATCACAATTTATGAAGTGTTCACGGTGTAGCAGGTGTGGGGTTAGGTGCTGTGTATACTTCACTGCTAGTCCTACAACAATCCTACAACAATTGGAATTCTGTTTCCAATATACCTCCTCGGGTGTGTAGAGAATCCCCTTCCTACCACAGTATTTAGCTTCACTGTTAGGCCCCCTTTTAATGAATAAAACACAACATTTTAGAGCTGTCAGGGCTATTTCACACTAAATTTACTTGTGCTCTTAACTCTACCTGGGAACTCAGCTGAGCTCTGCTGGCAACACAAAGGTTTTGAGCAGCTTGTGAGTAATGGGCTGAATTCTCATCAAACCAGAGAGCCAGGGCAGGGCCCGGCCCTCTGTGTGACCTATGGGCACCCAGACAATGGTCATCTGGCTACTCTGGAGGGAAGGGATGAGAGTAAGGATATTAATTTCATGAATTCAAGTTCTTCTGATTTGCGAAAATTAAAAAGACTGATACTATGGAGGACTGGGAAGGATGTGGGGCAACGGGTATTCTCAAATGTGGATGCTGCAATCTTTGTGGAACAGGACCTGTAATGTCCTGTTGAAATTAAAATTGCACAGGTCTGATCAACAACCCCTCATTATGAATCTTTATTACAAAAATATATATGTGTGTATATTAAGTCTATGACAACATCTATAGGTCTACAGATTGGCAGCAAATTATAAGGTAATGTGTAGAGAATGATTACATTTGACAAATCAAACAAACAGGAAAATGTGCATGTGTGTGTGTGTGTGTGTGAATGTTGAGAAAGCCGTGGAAGAATACGTGCACCAAACGGCAAACATTGGTCATCTAGGTTGAGTGGACTTAGAGGGGTCAGAAGGATAGTAGCTCTTTCTTTATACGTCTATACACTGTTTTACATATTATAAAAAGTATAGAATGCTTTTTGATTAAAAATGAAAATTTAAAATCATGTTTAAAACTATTTAGAAAAACCAGCAGGCACATATGGCCATTACCACCCATCATTGCTAACGATATCGATATGCGATCCTCACTAACACAATTGTGACCATCCCAGGGGTGGGATGAGGTAAATAACATCGAAGTGCCCCAAGGGATCCAAGCGCCTTGGCTTGGACCTCCAAGGGCAGCATCCTCCAAGCTCAAACAGCGCTCCTGAAGAGAGGGCGTTGTGGTGAGCATCCTCACACAGCTCTATTATCAATAGAGACTCTCCACACGATAAACTTTGCAAACAAAAGAAAAGCAGCTTTTTTTTTTTTAATTTTATTTATTTATTTTTCCCCCCAAAGCCCCAGCAGATTGTTGTATGTCATAGTTGCACATCCCTCCAGTCGCTGCACGTGGGACGTGGCCTCAGCGTGGCCGGAGAAGCGGTGCATCGGTGCGCGCCCGGGATCCGAACCCGGGCCGCCAGCAGCGGAGCGCACGCACTTAACCGCTAAGCCACGGGGCCGGCCCAAAAAGCAGCTTTAACAACAAAGCAAAAGCAGGTTTGGCAAAAGGGCTTAGCAAATCTGATCATTAGAGATGGTGTGAGCAGAGCTGGTTTCTCAGTTCCCGAGGCTCACCGGTTCCCTGTGAAGAACTGAGGACTCTACCAGGTGTCCATCCACATGGACTGAAAAAGAGGGACATCCAGGCTCTTAGTGCCTGATCGTTGATGTCATCCTTGCTCTAATGCGAACTCTTATTTCAACATCAGATTATTTGATTTCACTTGGAAAATAGGGTCTGTAGGGTTAGATGAGACTAAACAACAAAATTATCTGAGATCTAAAAACGCTGGTAACCACAAATTTAGGGGTGACATTTTGCTAGATCTTGCAGAGACTATGTAATTCTTTATATTTGTAAAGCACCTAATAGTTTACAAAAAGTTTTGCCATTAAAAATAAAAGTAATATGAACATTAACCTCTATTAAATGCCTTTTTAGTGCTGTGTGCCTTATCTCATCTGGTCCTGAGAACAGCTCTGCAAGGTCTAATTGTGCCTGTTGGACAGATGAGAAAATGAGGTGGGAAATTTGTGACCTACCGTGACCATACAGATGGTACATGGCAAAGCTATAATTCAAACCCAGAGCATCTGGTGTCCTCGATGCAAATCCAGAACTTCCAATACTAAATTTAGACTTCTCACTGTACCACAATTCCTTCCCATATGAAGTTATGATGACTGTTTCCCTCAGAGGGACAAATAGTCTTGGGTATAGTTCTTGGCCATATAACTCCTTATGGGGAAGAAACTAACACTATTCCCCAAGCACCTGTCTCCAGGGCTTTGCACAAGCTGATCCCTCTATCTAGAATGCCCACCTCCCCTTCTTTGCTTTACAATAATTTATTACTCATCTCAAGACTTGGCTCGACTCCCCAAACTAAGTTAGACATATCTCCCATCTTCCTGGATTGTGAAATTTAGCTTTCCTTGAATTGTAATTTTTCATGTCTGGTAAACTCCATTTGTCCATAAGGGTTTTGAGAACAGAATCCTGTATTCATTTATGTCCCACAAAGCCTAGCACAGTACCTGACACACAGAAGCTGCTTGACACATGTTTTATGAACAAATGAATGAACGAAACACAAACAAATGAATAACCACCAATCTCAGGTCCCCTTTTAGAGTGATATCAAAATTTCTCCTGATGGGACGATTTAAGAGGGCAAAAGCTATGGAAGTCAGAAAATATAGACTCCCCAGAGCAGATTAAAAGTCCAGCTTTGAGATGGTCTCATGCCAGGCAAGATATGATGTCAAGTCCTAGCATTCCAGGTGCCTCAGGGAGGCTCCCAGTGTCCTGGACCATCAGAGCCCCAGGGGGAGGCTGAGTGGAGGGAATGACAAAAAGGCCGGGGACCCACTCGGTGGGTTTCCTCTCTTGTGTCCCCCATACATTGTGATCTAAGCCCTATTCCTTTAGGCAGGGTCCTGCCTGGGTCAGGTGAGGACACAACCAGGACTATCATGGCCGGCAGTCAACATAGTCAGCTCACCATGACAGCAGCTGAGCTCTGAGGCGCTGGGCCTGCCCAATACACCTGGAGACTGGGGCGTGGCTCTGCTGTCCTCACCAAGCTTGAATGGGAGGGCACAGAGCATGGCAGGGAGTTTCCTTGGGTCCAGAACAGATATTTTTGTGGCCCCTGCCTGGCATCTATAGGTGATCAAACATCTTTGTTGAGTGAATACATGAAGAAGAGGATAAAGAGAAAAGAGATACAAAGAAAAAAGAAAAACACATTGCCTTGTGTAGATCCCAAACCTGCTCTTCCTAGGAACTTGGTCCTGTTTCTCTCTATTGATGCAAACACTACACATATCTCAAGGCCTTGCTCAAACCCACCTCCATCCTCAGTGTACTGGGCATATAATTGTCATCTGTGGGGCTCTGTGTATGATTCACATTATAACCTGTTGATGGACTGTGTTCTCAATTAGACCATGTGCGTTTTGTAGGCCAAGACTTTGTCTTAAGTTCTTTTTGTGTTTCCACTACGCCCAGCACACAGCACTAAGGTGTGGCTGGCACCCTTCAATTGCCTATGCCTCCAAATACAAGGAAAGAAGGAAGTAAAGTTTCGAGGGCTGGAGGGATGGTGGAAAAGGAGGAAAGAAAGAGACAAGACTTTTTGGCGGCAAAGAAAAACCATGTTTTGTACAATCCAGCTTGTGCTAAAATTAAAATAGAAATGGCTTTCAAGATGGTATATTTAATTACAATTAATTAAATATTCTGTTACTCAAATTATTTGATTATGAAAGCTTCCCACAGCCTCTGAGTCGATTTAATCACAAATGCCATAAAAATTAGGGATGTGGTGAATGGATGGCCTCTTAGTACATTCCATATTATAAATGGAACTTTTGGGCAGAAAAGGAGGCGAGGGAGGCAGAGAAAAGAAGAGAAAAGAGTGAAGCAAAGGCCTTCTTACGCTCCAAGCTGCTGGGACTTTGGTCTCGGAATTGAGGAGGAGCAGAAAAGAAGAGCAAGACTATTAGAGAAATGCACCAAAACTAATGTGCCATAGACCAGAAGTGGCTCTGGCTGCAGCACGGGGCAGTGAAAAGGACGTGGGAGCGAGAGTCAGCCAAACCCAGTTCAGCCCAACACTGGCAGCTACTAGCTAAATGGACCTTCTGAACTGTTTTTTCATTCATAGAACTGGAACAACAACAATAATAGAAATAAGGCCAACCCATGAAGCCACTGTGCAGATGAAATAAGCTAATATATGTAAACCTCTTGACACAGTGAACGGCCCATGGTACACTCAGTGATTGTTGGTTCCCTACTTTGACTTTGAAAATCGCTTGCAGTTTGAATTGGGGGCAGGGAGGAATTTGTGGGGGAGGGCAGAGCTGCATGCCCCTGTGTTTCAAATCCCCTGAATGAAATATATAAAGAACTCATGCATCTCAACAACAAAAAAACTACCAACCCAATTAAAAAATGGGCAAAAGACCTGAACAGACATTTCTCCAAAGAAGATATACAGATGGCCAACAGACACATGAAAAGATGTTCAAAATCACTAACTATCAGGGAAATGCAAATCAAAACTACAATGAGATATCACCTCACGCCCGTCAGAATGGCTATAATTAACAAGACACGAAACAACATGTGTTGGAGAGGATGTGGAGAGAAGGGAACTCTCATACACTGCTGGTGGGAGTGCAAACTGGTGCAGCCACTATGGAAAACAGTATGGAGATTCCTCAAAAAATCAACGATAGAACTACCATATGATCCAGCTATTCCACTGTTGGGTATTTATCCAAAGAACTTGAAAACACCGATTTGCAAAGGTACATGCACCCCTGTGTTCATTGCAGCCTTATTCACGATAGCCAAGACTTGGAAGCAACCTAAGTGCCCATCGAGGGACGAATGGATAAAGAAGCTGTGGTATATATACACAATGGAATACTACTCAGCCTTAAGAAACGAAGAAATCCAGCCATTTGTGACAACATGGATGGACATTGAGGGTATAATGCAAAGTGAAATAAGTCAGAGGGAGAAGGCCAAATACCGTATGATTTCCTTCATTAAGTAGTAGATAATAACAACAATAAACAAACACATAGGGACAGAGATTGGATTGGTGGTTACCAGAGGGGAAGGGGGGAGGGAGGAGGGTGAAAGGGATAATTCGGTACATGTGTGTGGTGATGGGTTGTAATTAGTATTTTGGTGGTGAACATGATGTAGTCCATGCAGAAATAGAAGTACAATGATGTACACCTGAAATTTTTGCAATGTTATAAACCAATGTTACTGCAATAAACAAAAAATTAAAAAAAAAAAATCCCCTGAATGTCTGTCTGTCTGTATAAGACGATGCCGACACTGATGATATGCTTGCTCCGCTTGACACCGCGGTGCCTCCTTCCTCCATTCCATCCAGCCAGCCGCCCGACACCTCTTATCCCTTTTCTCCATCAGCCCTGCCCTCTGCCTCACCTGTGAGTCTCTCTGCCTTGTGTGCAGAGCCATCTGTTCTGCTGATGGGCCTTCATCTTCTTTTGCATTTTGTTTTCTTGGCTTAGATGATGGTCTGCCCATCTCAGGCAAGTGTTTTATCTCAATAGCCCAAGTGTGTGTGGAGAGTGGACTGTATCAGAGAGGAAATCTAGTGTTCAGTGGAGTGAGATGCAGGTGTTGGGTGGGACTTAATATATTGGGGCAGGGGACATGGACTTGAAATAGTAGAGTTGGAAATGTCCTAACATGTCCCCTAGTCCTCCCTGTCTGCACCATCCTGAGGTACAGGTGCAGAAACCGAAGCCCAGACGTGGAAAACGACTTGCTTATGCTCATATAACTCCTACAGCACTGGAAGTCAGTCCCAACTTTCCCCTTCTCATCTGATGCTCTTTTTGTGATAAACCACTGCTTTTTTATGGCAAGTTATAATTTTATACTGTACTACTTTTACCAACACCCTCCCAAAAAGAACTCAAAAAAGAGTTGCTATGGCTTTTCTAGGTTGCCCCAGCCCTCCTCATTCTCTCAATGGCAGTGCTCCCACGTCAATACCCTACTGTCGCTGCCTCTTACCATTGTCACGGCTCCTCACTCAGCCCCTCCTCTGCCCCTTCGTAGGTGCTGGTGAGGCTGGCCATGGGCACCAGGGACAGGACTGCTGCTTCCTTAGACAGTTAACAAGACGCATCCCCAGAAAACAAGAGGTCTGCTGCATCTTCACACACCCTGAACTTAAAGGTCTGTGAGAGGGTCATCCCGCAAGAAGCCAATCCTTGCATGTCCCAAGACTGACCCAGAGGTCAGCCCTGACTTAGAAGCCTTGACTAGATCCAACATATCTGGAAGTTGTTCAACTCTGAGTGGCCTGGACAGTTCCATCTTGAATATGTTCACCGACTTGTGGGTAAACTGAATGGTCTCTCATTTCTCCCTTCAAACTTGGCCCCAGGGCGATGGATGATCTCCAGCAGTTGGAAATTCTCCAGTGGGGATTTGTCCTGGTTTTAACGTTTGCCTGCAACATCAACCAGATAATTCCAATATGCAGCAAGAGTGAGTTTTCTTATCATGACTCCATATCTACATTTGTAGAACACATTTTATCAAGTACTTGGCAGGAGATATGGAGTGGCCAGGAGATAATTCTCTTGTATTGAACTGATTTAAGAATTTTTAATAAAAACTCCCCTAAGTCCAGTTGCACAGATACAGCTGGCATTGGTAGTGTGTGCTTCGGATGGAATTAACTCTATAGAGACTGAATTAATTACAGAAGTCCTCAGCAATCATCCCATTGTCCACACTCCTGTACGATGCTGTGCTCACCCCGGCTGCAGAAGACCCTCAATCAAATAATAGATCTTATTTGTCTTGGATTATTACAGTCCATAGAGGCCTATAGATTACTGAGAAGAGAGTTAGCATTATCCACATTTGGATCTCTGAGTGTTCATTTTAGAAATACTTAAAATCAATTTCAACCCAAGGGGATTTATGTTTCCCCATACAGAAATCAGGCACGCTCAGTTTTTGAGAGCTGTTTATGACGTGTTACTGCCTGGGGGTCACATATTTAGGCGACTCTCAGGCCACACCATGGGTGCCAACCCCACTCCTCATTTCCTTTCTGTTCAGGCCTCCATCCCTGGACCCTCTGTTCCCTCCACCTGATGGATCATACTTCCTCCAATTTCCAGATCAATCTAGAGACACGGAAGGCAGCATCTCAATAGTCTCATCCACCACAGTTGGATTAGCATCCGTCACTTTGCTGAACTGAGATCCAAGTGCTCAGTATTAACCACTTCCTCCTCTATTGTCAGAATCAGGAATGCGTTCCTGGGATAGTCACAGAAGAACAATAATATCTAACATTTAAAGATGGCTTGTTGTGTTCTAGGCACTGTTCTAAGAACTTTACACTGATAAGCACTTTTAAGCTCTCCCAGTGACAGCTGAGTCAGATGCCATCCCTGAGAGCCCCGTACCCTGTTTCCCAGGCCCAGGGTCCCAGAACTGCATGCCAGTTTGATTCTTTGCTAATAGTCTAATTCTCTTGCCGTTCCTTGTTCGTCTTCTAGGACTAGAGATCTGCCTCTGCTCCCAAATTTGAGGGTCAGGACCAGACACCCATGGATAGGATTCCTAGATAATGATTGTATTGTCTTCTGCCTGATTTTCAAAACTCCTTTGTGCAGAGTCTTTGCTGGAGCCCCGCATCCTGCCCCTGGAACCACAATGCTCTCTGCTGTGCGACTCTTCACCGAGATGACCTTTCTGTTTGGACTTTGAGCCTCATCAGCCCCGACAAACCCAGGCTTTCATGGGGTAGGTCCCATGTCAGGTCTTTACCTGATGCCTCAGGCCGGAGGCCAGAAAAAGTGATCATGAGATGGCAAGACTGCTCAATAATGAGTTCCTTTTGAAACCTCCATGACTAACATGCATTGGGTATGACTTAAAACCAACTCAATTTATAACAATAATGAAGAGAATGATAATGCATTTCCATCATGGATCTTACAGATTTGACTCTGAAAATTCATAAGAAAAAATAGATTTAGTTCTTACGAGTCTGTTGTTCAAGAAAGTAAGTGATGGGGCCAGCCCCGTGGCTTAGCGGTTAAGTGCGCACGCTCCCCTACTGGCGGCCGAGGGTCGGATCCCGGCGCGCACCGATGCACCGCTTGTCCAGCCATGCAGAGGCGGCATCCCACATACAACAACTAGAAGCATGTGCAACTATGACATACAACTGTCTTCTGGGGCTTTGGGGAGAAAAAGGGAAAAAAAAAAGAAAGTAAGTGATGATGAAAGATGGCTGGGACATTCAAGACAGCGCTCTGGGCTTGCCTTCTGTTTATTTCTGTTGCTCTCGAGCATTCTGAGATCTAAGGGTCCCTGATAAGTAGTGCACTGGAATATGATCACAGAGCAGACATTGTGATTAGATGGTGCAGTTGTCAACTGTGCAACTGTTACTGCCGATGTTCAGGGATCCATGATAACGAAAGCAGAGATAACATGGATAATTAAAACTTAAAGAGAATCCAATATCATTTGTAAGCCATTTAGTTTCTTCCATACCAGATCTTTTCTCCTAACTCACAAATACGTAGACTACATTGAGCTGTACCTCTTCTTTCTACTGATACCCACCCTATGGTGGAGGGAGATAGGACTGATTTATAAAATCATCCAAAGATGGAGAGTAGCAAAAGAAAAAAGATAGACAAGGCAGGGTAATCCACAGCCTGATTAATCATGCCTGGGTGACAATGAGTGAGAGGTAACACATTTACATTTTCATGATAGGTTCATCTTTAGGGGCCAGAATGAGCCAGGTATCAACTAACCAGTGCCTGGATAATTAAGTGTTGGATGAACTTCTGTGCGGCTGCAAAAAGAAACCTTCCACTAAGGGGGAAGTGTCAAATCTAATGTCATCTGGACTCCTTTTCCTTGTCTAAAACTTGTCTCAGCTGTGACTGTGGATTAGATCTCTTTGCTCAGGGTTCTTATCTGTACATGTGGCCTCACAATCACCATCAGACACTGCTCTGCAGAGGAGATGCTGAATATAATAAGGGGGAAGTGAGCATTATTCCTCAGAGGTGAAAAGATCCTTCTCCCCACCCCCTTCTCCAGTGAACCTTAGGAGAAACTCATGGATTTCCAGGGTTCCTCCATTACTTGTCAGGCTGCATATGAGCATCTAATTGCTCTTCTGTGGAAGCATAACTCATTCAGGGAGTGCAGGCCTTCTAGTAATTGTCCCTAAGTCCCTGATACTGAGGTCTCATGATGGTGTAGATACAGCGAGAACAAACTTCCCTTTATGCAGAGTCCTACTGGAAGAGATGTTTCACAATTCTGCTCTTGTTCAACTGGACAGGAGAATGAATTACATGAAGACTCTCAGTCTTTAAAAATAACCAATTGTGACACTCTTGGGCAGAGACACTCCTCAAGGACTTCCAGAGAATGTCCAACCTCCTTCCTGGGGAAATACTGGGCTCTCTTTCATTCTTGTGTTAGGACTACAAACCCCAGTGAGACCAACTCTCCTTCAGACAGCTTCACAGTGAATAGGGTCTTGTGCATTTGGCCTCAGGCTAGGTCTTAGCACAAAAGTACCACCCAGCAAAATGCTGCCAGTGGACCTCAGCCCCAGAGCTAGGGGAAGAGACAAAACTAGTATTGAACTAGTGGGTTGCAGGTCACAAAGGGCCACACACTGGAATGTTGAGGGAAGGGAAAGGTAGGGTGCCAAAACCCTCCAGGTGAGATTAGAAAGTCGCCGAACCATCTTCCACGTTTTAGCAAGATGCCTCCCTTGATTGATTCATGGGAAGACTCTAACAAACAACTAGTAGCCAAGTCCATTATTCAACAAATTACTCCCCCATAGGACTAAATTAGGCCATAATCCCTACTTGTTTGCATCCTGAATATTGCTTTCCCAAACAGAAGGATTCATTCTCCTTATTTTGCTCATCTTTTTCACTCTTACGTTTTCCACGAGAACACAGAGTTTTATTAAATGAAATATTTTCTTCTTCACTCCTCTCTTTCTCTCAACACCTACATCTAATCCATCAGCAAATTCTACCAACTTTGTCTTCAAAATATATGCAGAACCTGGTCACTCCTGCACCTCCCCTGCACATACTCTGGCCTAGGCCACCAGCATCTCTCATGGAGACTGATGTCCCTGTATCCACCCTTGCCTCATTACAGTCTATTCTCTACGTGGCAGTCAGAGCAATGCTTTTACATCCCAAGTCATATCATGTCACTGCTATACTGGCTTTCCAGCTCACACAAAGTAAAAGACAGGGACTTCATCATGACCTAAAAGACTTTTTATGATCTTGTCCCAGCTAACTTTCCAACCTCACTCCGGATCCCAGGCTTACTCCACACCAGCCACACTGGCCTCCAGATTCACTCCCACCTTGGGAATTTTAAACTTGCTATTCCTTTAGCCAGAAATGCTGTTTTCATAGCTATTCCAATTATTCCCTTCCTCACTTCATTTTTGTCTTTGTTCAAATGTCCTCTACCAGAGAAGTTGTCCGTAACTATTTAATTTAACTCCCTATTTCCCTCACCTTGCTGATTTTTCTCCACAGAACTTGATGACCCCACAAGAATGTGAGCTCAGTGAGCACAAGGAATTTTTCAGTTTACTTTACTGCTATATCCCCAGTAGCAAGAACAGTGCCTTGTAGGTAGTATTCACTCTCTCTCTCTCTCTATATATATATATGGAGAGAGAGAGAATGAATAAATAAAATCAATGAAATAAAACTTCTTGCATATTTGGAAGGTGATATGGGTAACTAGGTACTTCCAGAGATAAACATTTTCTTTAAAGGGAGAGCCTGAATTTTAGCTCGGTATGCCTTTTACTCAGATAAGACTCAGGTAAAGGTTTGGGGCCAACAAACAAGAGTCCTTGGTCCTCAAACTTCCTTCTTCCCTTTCCTAAATATGGCCTTTGTGTTCCAGGGAAACTCTGAGCACACCCTTCTGGAATTCTCACTGTGGGCTCTAAGGGCAATGAGCTCCTCAAGTACTTAGCTGCCTGGGAGAGAGAATTTAGGGGGACTTCATTGGCACAATTACCCCCAGCACCAATGCCACCAAGATTTTGAGCAGATGTTTGAGTCAAAGCTTACCTGTCCATCTAATTGAGAATCCTCCTTTTAAAAGCTTACTCTGCCCTGCCTTCCTCAAAAGACTTTATTAAGGCCCTATATTTAGTGGTCTTTTTTAACTATTTGGAAGGGCCTACTATCATCTGCCATCCCCTTTGATTTCCCCTGGGTGCACAGGGGACCTCAAATTGTGTATATGTTCTCTCCTTTGCAAGATAATGTCCTGAGCCATCCTTTAAAGGTCCAGTGCTTGATATTGTTTCACCTATTCCCCCTAATCAACAGTATGTTATAACCAATGAGATATATACATATATTTGTAAGTAGAATAATGGGTTGAAATTACCAAAAACACCCAGAGCAAAAAATAAGCTAATTAGCTCTCACAGTATTAAACATGCAATTCCTTGCCCTACCAGGTAGAGGTGCTTTGCATGAGATCATATAACTGGTCCAGGAGCAGCTGAAAAGATGATGACAACCTAGTTTGGTGTAGAACTTCCACATTGTGCTGTTTTCTAAATTACGTGTTCTCACTTTAATTATTATGATATCTATTTATTTAGTGATACCTTTATTTATCCATACACTTGATAACAAAAGAATCCAAAGTAGCTGACAAAGAGACATACTATAGATCAAAATAAAATACATAAAATTTGGGAAAATTTGTCAAAGGAAAATAAAGTGGGGAAAAGATGCATCCGGAAGTGAGGTTAATACACAAAATTCATGCTTTGATGTCTTACATACTAGCAAAAGGCCAGCCACAAGTTTGATTTCAAGCTTCCTAGCAGCAAATTCAAGACAGAAAAACAATGAATTTTATGGTTTGCATTGTCCATAGAATAAAAATAAATGAGTTGTCCAGATGAAGTTTCCAGATGACAACACCAAATAAGTTCTCCTAAGTGTTCTCAAAGGTAGGACACAGTAATATAAGGATTAATATACTCAACAGCATCCTCCATCACTCACTGTGGAAAGGGTACAATGGAGTGGAATGACTTATGGGCAAGGAGTTTTTACCCCCTGGGTAGGAGAAGGAGGATGCTCAGCAGAACAGTTACCCTCCTTATATATTTTTGTCTTTCAGCTAGGATTAAAAAAAAATCTTCACCATGTCTGGCTCTGGAATAAAAAACTACTTTTTACTAATGTAGCCATTTGTTCGTGAAGCTAGGTTACAAATTGGCTTGCTCTAGGCTCTGGAACTGTGCTGAGACTGGAACTGTGCTGAGAATCTTTTGTATTAAACAAAGGGGGAAGGTGTGTTAGTAAATTATTGACCAGGAAAGCCTCATAGCACAGGTTAAAGAAATGAGCTATCCAAGGTGCTGGAGTCTATCACTACAGGAAGAAAATAGAAGTTTCATGCCCAATTCACTTCAGTTCAATTCAATAGACGTTTATCGAGAACCTACTATGTGTTAGGTACTGTTAAGCTAATACTATGAAGATTAATAGAACCCTGTCACTGCTATCAAGGAGGTCATAATCAGAGGAGACAGAGAGGTAGACTTGATAATCCCTACTCACGGCCATGTCAACTCTTAAGGATACTCTGGCAGCAAAGTGAAGGGGTTTCTAACCCAGCCCAGAGGGATCAGAAGCAGTAACCCACAGGAGGAAGTCTCTGAATTAAGTCTTAAAGAACACTTCCATCACCGCTGGCCCTAATCCCCAAGAGATAGCCAAAGTGTAGGAAAAGTATACGGGTATTGTACACATGCACATATATGTGGTATATGTGTGTTTGTGAAGTGACTTCTGGAGGGAGATAGTGTTGCAAACCTAGGGAACAGCATATGCAAAAGAAAGGAATCATGAAACGGCAAGAAAATTGTGTATTACTGAAACTTGAGATTAGGGGCAGGGAATTGCAGGACATTCATCTGGAGAAGCACCTAGAGGCCAAATCATGCATGAAAGGAGCTTGAACTTTTTCTGTGAACAACAAGGAGTCACTGAGTGGACATGACCATATTTTCATTCTATATTACTTTTGAAGTACCATAAAGGAAGGATTGGGGTTGGCAGCCAGGGCGGGGTAGGGGAAGAGTGAAGACTTGGAGACTAGCTAGGATGTTGCAGTGGTCCATGAGAAAGGATGGAGGACTGAAATAGGGCAATGACAATTGAAAACAGGAGAAAGAGATGGGTTTGAGAATCCCTAGAGGAAACAGGAACAGAACTTCGTAGTCTATTGGGTGAGGAGTGAAAGAAAGGAGTCTAAGATGTTTCTCCCATTTCTGATGGGTGATGATGCAGTAAGGGGGTCCCAGAAATTCCTGGCCCTTCACCTGTAAGTGGGCTTCTCTTTATATAGATGTTAGCCCTTTACATCCAATTCCATAACCACTCCTGGAGATATGCTCTAAGCTGTGATAGAAATTATCTCCCCCTACATCAGCCTCCAGTTAGAAGGCAGTGCTATTGGGTGGGAAGTGTTTGGAGGAAGGTATCAGGAGTTCTTGGCCTCTAAGCTATTGCTGAGTAATAATGCTATTTAGTCACCACAAGTCACCAATTCTCTGTGCCTCAGTTTTCTCATGTGTACAATGGATGTTTGACAAGGCCTGCTCACCTATCTCACAGAGTCAAGGTAAAGACCAAACACGGGATTTTATTGGACAATGCTTTTAAAATATGTGTACAATGCAAAGGTAAGATACTGTTGTTATTATTACAGGAGAGGAAAACAAAACAAATGTTGGTAAGAGAGGGATCTAGAAATGCAAGGGCAGTTTTGCAGAGCCCAGAGAACTTTTTAATCATTTCCCTCCTTCTTTTCATTTTCTTTTCAGTGGGCAATGAAAAATACATAGAAATATGACCACAAAAGTGCTGCCAAATTCAATACTCATAATATCTATTCAATATTCATGCAATGTGGCAGATGGCTGTGGGATGCGATGGTCTCTTTCCAATAGTTCCAAAAGGGAAAAGAAAATGTTATAAGACACAGCCAGTCATTTGATGCATCCTGATTGTTTAAGTGATATGAGAGTCAGCAATCATGTGCAAATTGAAACATAATTATGCACACAGACCACTCAGGATTAAGTAACATTTCACAGATGTGTGCTAAATTACTAAACACCCTTTGAAATAAATTGTGACCATCATTTGCTATTTTCCCAAGAATATTATTACTAAAAAAAGTCAAAGTACAGAGATATATATTGCTTAGTGAGTTAATAGTATACATGCTATAAGAGATTGTTACCACAAATTGGAGGGGTGTGTTAGCAACTGAGTAGTCATGTTACCCTACAGGGTCAGTAACCAATTTTTGTAAACAGACACATTGCCCAACAAAATGCCATTTCTCCCTTGGTGAGGCAGATGTTTAGCTTTGAGGTAGCTGGTCATAGTTTATTGTGGATCTAATCAGTACCACCTTATTGTAAACCTCCGCTGCAAACAAGTATGCATTTCTCTATCCCTGAGTGAGCTGTATCCCACACCTCAGCCCAGCCAGATCATGGCTGTGGGCAGAAGGGTCAAGAACATGGTGGTGTTGGACTTGCTGGTCCAACAATTGGAAGACAAAGAGAGACTGAGCCATGGAATGACACACATTATGAAGTAGACCATGGGTTGATTCCTCATTTCATCATTCCTCTGCACCCCTCATCCAGTTCCACAAAGCTGGGCAACTCCAAGAAAGAAATAACCCTAATGGCAAGGTCCTGGGGCCATTTTGTGAATTGTGGCCCTGAGGTCTGTCTGCTTTGCTCTCCAACCTCTGGGACTAGACTACTCCACATCATCTCTGTCTTGCCCCACCTGGTGTGGTATCAAGCAAATGGTAAACACTCAATGCATGTTTGCTAAATATAGGAAATCTTTAAACAAGTAGAAGCCATTTTCTGGTCTTGCAGTGTCCTTGCACATTAGGAATTCCTACTGGAATCCAGGAATCACCGAGTAAGTCATACTTCTACTTTCCCTGTCAGATGCCCTATTCATTTACAGAGGAGGGAAAGAGTATGTGAAAACTGTCTATTCTCTCACTTCATATTTATGAATAAACTTTCATTCTTTACATGATTTAAGCTTTTTTTCCTTCTTTCAGTGTCTTGGGAATGAGCCATTAGTCAATGGTGAAGTGAACAAATTAGCAAGTATTTATTGAGTGCTAACTGGGTGTAAAACTCTGTGTTAAGTACAATTGAAAGATGTTTTTTTTAATTACAATTCCAGCAGTGAAGATTAAAGAGACACAAATAAAGCAATTTGAAACAATAATAAAATGATATAACATATTATGTTTTTAAATTATCATGAAATTTACGTATAATTTATGCACTGCTTACTTCCAAAACTATTTTAATAAACATATAATAACACACGTATATATGCAGAAAACAATTAAAATAAAAACAAGTCAACACCAATAAAATAAAACAGAAAGATAATTATGCTTCCAGTTTGGAAATATACGGTTACTTCCACCAACATGAAGGCAGGCTTTAAGATTTCCGGCAGCCAAGGCAAAAAAGGAAAGGGAGCATTATGAGATCCAGAATCTTCATGATCGCTTGAGAGGAGGCATTCTATTATGCCAAGAGAAGCAAACATTTTCCTGATATTGAATTCTAAGAGGAATTTCTAATGTGGATCATCGTATCAGGAACATTGAACAACATAATAGACAGTATCTTCCACAACAGTTTGTAGAGAAAATGTGGAAATGTCCTTCATTTGGCTGATTCTTAAAATGGCCTTCCATAAAAGTCATGGGCATGATAACCAACAGGACTCAGTGAAGATATTCCTGCAGGGAACAACGTTAATATGGTCCAGGAATATAGCTTTCTGAACATCCCAACAAGAGTCAGGGAGAGAACTCAATAAACATTAAGCAATAAATGATTGGCATATACTTTGGTCTAACTTAAAATTTATCAGTTATTTAAACTAAGCTTTTGTCTGGAACTAAAAAGCAGTCACTTTGGTACTGAACACTGGCAAATACTAGAATATTGAATGAAAAGTCATCTGCTGTAGATATCAGACTTGCAGAGATGACAAAGCTGACATTTTGTATGAAAGTTGTGGACCTGACTACTATTCTCACCTGGGCTAAGGGCCACGAGAAGGACTTTGGACAGGGCCAAATTTTTCCTAATTCCTGGGAGCCAAGGCGAGCAAGTGAGTTTTTGGTAGTATATTAAAGGGTGAATGTGTGTGGGGCAAGGAGGTAGTTGTGTACAATTATATGACCAAAGACTGACACTGCAGTTTTCTCCTGCCCTCATAACTCAGGTCTCTACAAACACCCTGCCCCACGGCCACTAAAGGGACTCCTGTCTGACTCAGGTCATTATTCTGTTAAAATGTTACCCCGGACATAAGGCCAACTTTGCCTGTGGATTTGACTGCACTGACTGGGTCATTTTTTAATGGACAGAGACCACAAAAATAATGCCAGCCTTATGTGTGGGCAGGGCACCCAAGCTGCCTGGATGGCATAATCTGCTGGGGGAGCAGGCGCAGAGCCAGGTAGATTGTTGCTGTAAATAACTTTCCCAATGGCCCATCATGAAGCTTCAAGCCCCACCATTAGAGACGCATTCTTTGGGCTTCCTATCTTTAAGAGGTCGCAGTTTTAAAATACTCAATAGAGACAGTAGAACCTGAATCCTCTACCAACTGCCAATAGAACCAGAAGGCTCATAGACACAACCTGGCCCAGAGATCACAAGCTTATTGTCTGCAGGCCAAATTAGGCCTGCAGATGTGTTTGTGTGGCCTGAAGAATGCTTTAAAATATGAAATTTTCACATAAAATTCAAATTTTTCTGTACTCATAAAAAATTAGAAGTTCTAGCAACATCAGGCTTGTACTACCTATGGAAACAATCAGCTGGAGCAGACTAGCCCTCGCCCTTTAGTCACAGCAGGCTTTCTCTTCTCTGCCCCAGTCCCCACTGCTCCCTAGTGTCTTCTGCCATGCCTGCTTCACCCATTTACATCTGGTTCCTGCCTGAGCCAGAGGTGACTCTACTTTCCTGGCTCCCAGTTCTCTTCATCAGAATCTAAGCCCTAAGGAGGCAGGATGGGACGGGTGCCGGCGGAGATCAGCCCCTGAACAGAGAAGAGATATCAGGAAAGCACCAAAGACAAGCTTTGCTCAGTTCACACTGTTTTGCCCCAGGCTGGCTCTGCCTGCAATAATATTTTTACAGCATCCTCCAGAAAAATCAATTTATTTAAAATAGCAACTGATTTTGCCCTGGGTGAAAATGTTTGGCATATGCAAAAAAAGGGAGCATTGTGTTTTCTTTAAAGCTCTTCCTAACCTATGAACAAGTAGGATTGTTCACCACACACACAAAAATCGCTCAAGTGTATTTTCTTGGGGGAGGGGCAGATTTCAAATTTAGGCATGTGGGGTTTTATTTCATTCTTTAAGAGCCTTTTTTTCAGCCACATAATGCCTTTCTTTGTTATAATATTCAAAAATACGTTTGTCACTATTTTGTGCTAAAAAAAAGTTCATGGTCTCGAGCTCTTTTTTAGGAGAAAGAAGCAAAGTATAGGGAGGAGGAGAAGCGAGAGTAGATGGTTCTGCTTAGATGAAAAAAATCACAGGCAGAACATTTCCAAGCTGCTAAACACCAGAAGGAGATAACAGGCAGTGTGTGAAATGCCAATTACGATGGTAACAGTAATGAAAGTCGTCTAACTGCGGTCCCCGCTGTACTGTGGAAAGCCCCGAGTTCTAGGCAGACATGAGCTCCTGCCGTGCTCAGGTGTTGTTGGCCGGGGGGCCCCCTTTACCTGGAGCTGTGTGACTCCAGGGTGTGGGTCAGGAAGGAGAGGCCCAGGTAGCCCCCAAGAGAGGGTGCAGCATCAGTCCCTTGGCTTCCATGCTCATTGGCGTGGTCTCTTCTCTAAGGCTAAACCCCTGGTCTTCCAGCCTTTTCTACTTCCATCTCTGGCAGATGACCCTCCCCAAGTGTGTGCAGTGCAGGCGGCATGAGTAGTCTGCTTTTGTTCACCTCATTCCCCCTTCTAGAACGCCCTCCCCCTCCTTCACCTGGAGGCAAAATTCCGGCCAAGTTCTCTTCTCCACAAAGCCAGCTCTGATCCACGGCGCCCTCGGCCCATCAGAGTTATATTTTACTTCCTCTCCTGCTGGCTGATGCTTGTAATTCCTTCCTAGCACTCATTTTGTTCTGCCAGGTTTTATGTTCTGGTTTCGCTGTCACCTTCCTAACTAGACTGTGAGTTCCTTGAGACCCGGAACAACGCCTTGGCTATGTTTGTATACCCTCAAACCTTCAGAGATTTTTGGTCTATAGTACGCACTCAATAAATGTTTAATGACTATAAAGCTCCACTTTAAAAAAAATGAGCTGCTTTGCCTGAATGAGAAGGACCTGTGTGATAGCAGCAAAACAGGATGTAAGTTAACCACGGGAACACAGCCTCAGGTTACTCAGTCGGTTTCAAATAACTTAAAGGGGCAACCTTGCCGTCACATCAACATCTCACTCCACCATCACATGGCAGCAGATGCCTAGGCATCCAAAGAAGACTGAGACGGCACAATTCTAGTTTTCACCATTTCTCCATGGCTGGGAGGGGAGCGTCCCTCTCTCTGACAGCTCACTCCTCAGTCCACACACCATCCTCTCCTCACCCATCAGCTGCCCCTTCGCACACTTGCCTGTTTCATTTTCCCTGTCCAGTGGCCCTTTTTCCTTCTGTTGCAAGCAAACTCAGTCTTCTCCCATGGTAAAACAATCTTCTCCTTCTGGAGAGTCACCTTTCTCCTCTCTTCCACTAGCTGGGCTCTTCTGCCTATCTGTACTCCAGCTTGGTCCACCCTTAGTCTTCCCATCTCTGTAAATGTGTCACTCTGCCCAAAACCTCAGGAGCCATCCTTGGTTTCTCCTCTTCCTTCAGGCCCTGTCCAAGTCCCACGTGTGACATCCTCGTCAGCTCTGCCTCCAGAAGACCTCCCCACCGTGCCTGCTCCTCTCCCCTCACCTCATGCCTGGGGCACCTCAGCATCTTCCACTCTTACTCTGTAATCTAGATCCCTCCCAGGAGCCAGAGGGATTGTAAAGCAAGCTTAGGCCAGGCTCTTTGCCTCCTGGACAGAAGCCCTCCTAGGGCACCCCGCCACACCAGGAGGAATCTGAGCCCCCCACCGTAGTCGGGCCCCACCTGCCCTCCCCTGCACTCACTTCTCTCCAGCTGCTCTAGACTCCTCCCCTTCCCTTGAGTGTGCCCATCACTTCTGCATCTCACAGCTTTTTCTTGCTGTTCCTTCTGGCTTAAAAGCTCTTTCCCAAGCTTTCCTTCTCTGCCTTCAGAGTTCAGCTTATAGTCACCTCCCAAAACACTCCCTTGACCCCCTATTTAAAGGACTTCTGCGTGCAGTTACTTTTCACCACACCACTCTGCTTACTTCCTTCTCAGTACTCCGTCTTTATTTCCCATGATCAGAAATTATTCTGTCACAGTACTGCTTGCTTTTGCGATGTCCATCCCCACCATTAGGCCATAAACTCCACGAGGGCAGACTTCATCTTTCTTGTACCCGGAGGCAGCCACAGCACTTATCACAGAGCCCAGCACGTAGAATGGGCTCAATACAAGAATGACCACCCAGAGGCGAGCTTTCCACCCCTGGTGTCTCTTCTCCACAACCCAGCCCTCAATTCCACAGTAGACGGACCTCCTTCCCCACCCCTGTCCTGAAACCGCTCCTAACTGGCACTCAGTGACATTCTTGGAGCCTCATCCTCCTCTGTTCTCCGTAGCCCTTCATTCATTCATAGCTCTGTTTTTCTACCTTCACTGCCCACTCTTCCGGTACATGTGTTCTAGAAACCTCTACTCGGTGTACCTCATGTTCACCCTCTGCCCTCTCCTGCCTTCATATCTTTGTAAATGTCATTTTCTCTGCCTGTATAATATTTCCTCATTTTGTTTAAGCTGTAAAATATTATGATTTCCTCATGTTAATATGTGTTAAGATTGTAAAGGATTAATAATAAAAATAAATAGAGCAAAGCATACAGGCAAGTAGAAATCCTTCAAAACAGTACGTCTCAAACTGGGATCAACAGAACTCTAGGGAATTTCTAAATTCCCTAGGGTGCTTTTTTGTCCTTTCATTTTGTGCTTTCATTTTGATATGGATCTTTAAAAAGTAGTTAATAGAATAATCTGGATTATGGAGTTGGCCACCGTGTAATCAATTACTTTGATGTGACTCCAATGCCTGTGTTTGCATTATTGTTTACAATAATCTTGGCAACAAGTAGGGCTGGCTTAATTGACACAAGCTCATGAGAAACTAACTGAGGAGATGACACAGCAACTACCCCTCCCCCACCGCATCACTACCCCTCCCCCACCTCATCACTACCCCTCCCCGACTGCATTACTAGCTCCTCTTCCAGCACCACATCCACAAAGCCCAGGGCTAGGCTCTTGGAAGCAGAGTTGTTGGAAAAGAGATTCACCCAGGCAGAGGATTCGGCTTGTTCTCAGAGGGAGAGGGTAACCTTGAGGGGAGAGAAGGAATGGGCAGCAAATGCAGAAGGTCGAACCCAGAGAGGAACATAGAGGCTTTTTACCCTAAGTCAAATGAATGAATGAATGAATAATTTAAAGTAGGGAAATTCAGGCACAACAGAGAGTTTTAAAAATAACATAAGAGGGGCCGGCCTGGTGGCCTAGTGGTTAAGTTCCATGTGCTCCACTTTGGCTACCCGGGATTCAGTTCCTGGGTGCAGACCTAAACCACTCGTCAGCGGCCATGCTGTGGCAGTGACCCACATACAAAAGAGAGGAAGATTGGCACAGATGTTAGCTCAGGGCGAATCTTCATCAAGCGAAAAGAGGAAGATTGGTGACGGGCGTTAGCTCAGGGCCAAACTTCATCAGCAAAAAAAAATAATAATAATATAAGAATATTATGACTAGTTGTGTTCCAATAAAATTGAAAAAACTACAAAAAATGGATAAACCTTAAAATATCTAAAATGCAATATTTATTACAGATATTGAAAAAAACAATGAACAACTTCCAAAGAATCCCAGGTCTGGTGGTATTCTGGTAAATGTTCAAGCAATAAATAATCTCTACATTACACCAGTTGTTCCAGAAAACAGAAAAAGAAAGATGCTCAATTCATTTCATGAGGCTACTGTGAGCCTAGAACTGGATACGGACTATGTAAGAACAAAAATTATAGGTTCATTTCACTTATGCACATAGAAACAAAAAAGCTAGATAAAATATTAACAAAAAAGCTAGATAAAATATTAACTAACTGAATACAATAGTGAATTGAAACATTTAAAAGATGATAATCAAGTAAGATTTATCCCAGAAAAGAAATGGTAGTTTAACATCAGAAGTTTATTCTTGTGTGTTGATGGGTTGTAATTAGTATTTGGGTGGTGAACATGATGTAATCTATGCAGAAATAGAAGTATAATGATGCACACCTGAAATTTATACAATGTTATAAACCAATGTTACTGCAATAAACAAAAAATTTAAAAAAAAAAAAGAAGTTTATTCTTAATCACTATATTCATATAGTGGTTATATTACTATTTTAATATACCAGAAAAAGCATTTAATTAAATACAAAACTATATATGATTTAAAAATAACCTTCAAAAAACTAAGAATAGGTGCTGGCCGGGTAGCGCAGCGGTTAAGTGCGCGCACTCCGCTTTGGCGGCCCAGGGCTCACAGGTTCAGATCCCTGGCGCGCACCAACGCACGGCTTGTTAAGCCATGCTGTGGCGGCATCCCATACAAAGTAGAGGAAGATGGGCATGGTTGTTAGCCCAGGGCCAATCTTCCTCAAGAAAAAAAGGGGAGGATTGGCGTCGGATGTTAGCTCAGGGCTAGTCCTCCTCGCAAACAAAAAACAAAAACAAAAACAAAAAAACCTAAGAATAGAACTTTATTAACCTAAAAGGCTATATACTAAAAAACCAGAGCAAACCTCACACCTTTAAGCTAATAGATTAAAAAAATATGAGAATATATTTCACTTTGAGTTGGGAAAACACTTTAAGACTTAAGAAGCACAAACAACAAAGTAAAAAATGAATAGATTTAACTACATCAAAATTAAAGATTTCTATTCAATGGGGCCACGTAGACAGAATTCACAGATAGGTCACAAACCTGGAGGTGATGTTTCAAAGTATAAAACCAATAAGAAATTAATATCTATGATATAAAGGAATCCTGCAAGTGAACAAGAAAGGAAACCCAATAGAAAAGTGGGCAAAAGTTGTGGGTAGAAAATTCACAGTAGGGGAAAGCAACCTGGCTAACAAACATTTGAAGAGACGGTCAACTCACTATTAATTGGAAAAAATGCCAATTAAAACAATGAGATAATAATTTACACCTATCAAGTTGGCAAACGTGTTCAAGTCAGACACTAATAAGGATTGGCAAGGAAGTAAGAAGGAGAGAAATGTTCTCCTCCTGGAAGCATCAACTGGCACAGAGAGTCTGGAGGAAAATCTTATTGAAATTATCCACGCACAAGTATTTCATAACCACCAGGCCATTTCTGGAGATACACTCTGGAGAAACTTTCACACGAGTGGATGAGGAGATTTGCCTCAGCTTTATGTGGCAGCTGGAAATTGGAGGCAATCTAGGTGTTTGCCTCAGGGAACTAGCTGATGAAAACGTAGCCAGTGCACAGCACGGCACTGTATGCACAGGTAGAAGCAAAGTTTAGAGTTTCACTCAGCAACGTGGGTAGTTCATAAAAATGTGGCAGTAAATGAAAAAAGTAAGAAACATAATGAAGCATATTGTTCAACATCATTCACATAAATTAAAGCCAAACCACAAAACAACACTATATATTCTACAAACAAACAAACAAAAAACCCCAGATGTCCAAGGACGCATATCACACACATTCAAGTGGGTGCTTTTGGGAACGGGAGGGGACTGGGAAGGCAGGAGGAATGAAGGAGAAGAAAATGGTATAATTCAAGAAAGGGATCCTGTACTGACAAATTGGCATAGTTTGCCATGATTTAAGGGGTGAAATTAGTTCAGCTCTCTGTATCTTGGGTTTACAGAAAAAAAGACAAGTGGTGGAAACACTGGGTTATTATACAACATATACAGATATCTTAAAGTCAAAGGAATTGGCACTGTATTACTCAGAAGTCAGACTTGGTATTCACTTTGTAAGCAGAGATTTATTCTGAGTGAAACAACAGCATATTCCATTAAATTGATGTGATTAATTTGAATGTGAGTTTTTGTTTTAATTTATGAATTTACTTCTGTTTTATAATTATGTAAGATTTCTAAACATTAGGAATTAGCTTTATGTTTACATAGCTTTATGTTTACATAAATTTGAGTGCCTTTATAATAAAAATAATTTAACATTAGAGTCCTTGAGAATATTTTTCTCTGCAAGAGAATATTTTCTTCTTTACTCTAGTATGGGAAATACTGCTTGAGGGGTGTGATTCTTCCCTGGGAGATTTGAGTGTTATCTTAAAGCACAATGGTTTAATGCCCCAAATACATCTATATATTCCTTTTGTGCCTTCCCTAACCATTTTAGAATATTTCTGTGAATTTCCCCAAATTCTTCTTGCTTATTGCCTTTCATGGCCCTGAGGCCCCCAATTCCCCTTTGATGTATACATGTAAAAGATTTTTTATAATGGGACTCTTCAAGAGCAAGATGCTGGTTTTAGCTGCAGAAAGTCCTAGACATTTGGAAAGTGTCCAGAAGTGGTATTTGCCACATATACTATAAAGAATGCATGAGAGCAGAAAAAGGTGAACCCTCTTCTATCTTGGAGAAAAAGAGATTGAGTGGTCTATATAAACTAGGTCAGAATGCTCTCCTTTGACACTGACTTGAGAGGTAACTATGCTTTCTCCCATCCAGTCTCTCTATGGGGACCACACAGTTTCCAGGTCACTGTATTGAGGACCATGACATGCCAAGGTCAGGCAGAAGTGGACTATTTCACTCCTCCACATTTGGTGCCTGTGTCTTAAGTTCTTCCCTCTTCTTGGAACACAACCTCCTTCCTCCCACCCAGCCTCCACCTGTCAATCCCTTTTCAGATTTATCTCAATAAATCTCTTCCACCACTTCCAACAGACTGTTCTTCTTCCACTAAGCAGGTGTGGTCTCTTCCTCCTTTGGTCTTATGCCTCTGTTTTGACACCAACAACTGACTTAGGGTTATGGTGCATTGGAACTGTGGTTTCTAAGACTTTGCAGGGCAGGGATGGTGGCTTGCCCAGTTACAGCCCCTGCCTAGCACAGTACCCTATGAGCAACAAGTGTCCCACAAATGTTCCATGAAGTAAATCAGAAGCACAATTCAGTCTCTTCTAGACCCTCCCTGTTGTATCTCTGTTCCTTCCAGAAAGTTAATTCCTTATTTGAGCTCCATAACTTTTCTTATTAATTCTCTCTATGTCCAACTCCAAGATGAAAAAAATATTCCATTTAATTTTCCCAATTAGCCTGTAAGGCAGGTGGTAGTATCCCCATTTTGCAAATAAACTGAGGCTAAGAGAGGCTATAAAACTGTCACATAGGTCGAAATAGGCAAGAGCTGGGATTCAAACCCAGGTCGGCCTGATTCTTAGCTCTGTTCTCTTGCCACCACACTGGGCTGCCCCTCAAAGTAGAACGAGCCAATGAGGGCAGCGGGAATCTTCATTATCACAGTTCCTCTCAAGGAGGATGGGACATGTGTGCCAAAGCACACAGTTTGGAAACTGTGAAGGATTATTTGCAATTTAACTCTTATAATGAGTGCTATTGTTGCTGCTTCTCCCACCACTGTTAGCAAAGAGCCAGCTGTGACCTTAAATGAGTGAATTGTTCTGGTCATCTTGAGTATGGACAGCTCGGGCATGACACCTCACCAATGCCCGTGCCTGTGAGGGGAAAGGAACAGAGAGGTCTGGGAGAGGTTTGTCACCCTTTGGTTCTGAGCTGTCATGAAAAAGCAATGACAACGAGGAGGCCGACTGGGGCCGAGTGGGGAGAGGGTATGGGGGTGCTTATTCAAGGCTGCGTGTATGGGTATGCCGTTTGTGCTCACGCACCAGGGCTCAAGGGGGCTGGAATCCAGCCAGTGCTCTGCTCACCAAGCCATGTGTCTTGTGCAGGACAGTGACCTCCCAGAGAAAGAGGTAGAATCACACTAAAGCACCAAGCCATGAGGCTCAGACAGGACACCTTTTAAAAAGCAGTCCTCACGGGGCAGGGGAGGAGGAGGGTTGCAGGGTGTGTGTGTATCTTTTTTGGATTTGGCCCCAGCCTCCACCAGTTCACCAAGCTCTATGCCAGCCATGTGCCAACCCCAAGGCGCCACACAGACCAACAATGACCTTGCCTGCATGGTGGGGCAGGCAGGAGACCCTTGGCCAGCTAATGGAGGCCATCAGCTGTCAGATAAAAATATTTTTCAGTTCCTGTTGACTGGAGCTGGGTCTGAACCAGTGACCTCTCAGTAAAACTCCCAACTCCATTAACTCACCCACCCAAGAACCCAGCTCCTGGTTACGGTTTAGTCCTGAAATCAGAGTCACTGTTTGGGGGTCCCATGTTTACCGAGGTGCTCTGTTCAGGCATATGCCTGGATGGGCTTTGAATTGACTCTCTCCACTGCCTGCACTCCCTCCTGTCCCACTTAGCCCAGGCTGGGATGGGAGTACCACTGGAGGAGATGTGACTGGTCCCATAGTGTGACAGCTCATCGGAGCAGAGCTGTTGGTCAAGTCAGCTGGCAGAGGTGAGATCATGACTCTGAGGGCATGGGGACATTTGTGAGTGAGGGGACACATGACTGTTTGTGAGTTTGAAGTTGTGTGTGTGGTGCATGCATGTGGTTGTGTGTAAAAGGATGTGAATGTTATTAACATGATCATAAGTGAGAATGTATGTGTGTTTATTGTATGCTTCTCGTAGGAGGCTGTGCACATTGAGTGCAGGAGTGAGACAGAGAGACAGGACATTGAGGAAGGAGGTGAGAAAGAGGAAGATATAGGAGGGAAGGAGATGCGGAGAAGGAAGAAGAAAAGATGGAGAGGGAAGAGATAGAGCTGTTAAGAGGAGGAGAAGAGAATGCCCTTTAGTGGCTGGTTCTCAGAAGCAGAGGGCTGGAACGTTCTTTACCAGATGACCCCAGGTTAATGAGGGGATGGAGAGAAGCAGAAGCAACAGCAAATCAGCTGCCTCCCCTTGGATGCCACACCATCATGCAGATCGCAGACATTCTATGACTGTGTCACATGACAAGCCCTCAGGGGCAGAGGTCCCCAGCTCCAGGGCCCTGGCTCTCAGCCAATACCCCGGCACCTCAGGGTTTGGAGCCAAGGCTGCTGCACTCTCACTCCCCAACTGTCAGGCCAGCAGCCCCTCGGGTAGTGGACTCAGCTTGCCGCAGCCTGTCTCTGCCCCTCCAGGCCCAGGCTCTCAGCTGTCATGGGGTCAGGGCAAGGCCAGTGCCGCAAGGAGACACTGCTTCCCTCTGCCCTTGCAGGGAAAAGAACCGAGGCATGCAGCAGTTAAGCAGGTTCACCAGAGTCCGTTCCCTCCACCATCGTCCCTGAGTCCATGAAAGGACGAGAGGGTTTGGAGCTCAGACTTCTAGCGAGGAGACCAGCCCTGCAGACAGGTGAGTCAGTGCCTCGTGCTCTGTGCAGAATGCCGGGAGGGTCCAGAGTGACCTGCGCTGAGGACAAAGTAAAACCCCACACTTGTCCACCCCACTGGTGGCACAGCCGCTGAATCCCCAGCTGCAAAGACCAGCCGAGAACAGGACGTTTGTGCGGGGAGGTGCTGAACAGCTTGAAGAAACCTCCTATCAAATAAAGACAACATTCTCAAGTGCCCAGGATCTGGCAATTCCTCTTCACCTCCTCCTCCAGTGGTTTGTATCACTCAAACCCTGCCGGGGCCAGGCAGACTTTCTGATAAACACATTTCCATTGATTCCTTGAAAGCAGAGGCTCACGAAAATAGGAAATTCTCTTTTCTCCAAAATCGATACTAGGAGACTAGAATTTCTCCTTCATTCTCCTGCCAATCCCTGGAGCCCATTTCAGGAAATGGACCAGATTGGAGGAAGAGAGGGAAGAACACCAACAGGTCTAAAGTGCTGACTATGCGTGAGGTGCTGGGCTGGGTGCTGGCACATAGATTTTCCAGGCACCACCAGCTGAGCTGGACCAGAGGAAGCTGGCAGATGTTCAGTGAGGGATTCTCAACCTAAGCCATGCTTGCCAGGTTGGGAGGGGGGAGAAAAGGGGATGGGAGTGGAAGCCATCTCTGCCTCTGCCATCCTCCACTCCACTTTCACGGGTGCCCCAGAAGTCCCAGCACATCAGAAGTCCCACCCAACGGCTCGGCCTCAGCTGGGCAGAGCTGTGAGTCTGAGGTCAATCACCCTTACTGGGTGAGCCAGGCTGGCAAAGGAACGTGGCTTCCCCAGTAGCCTGGGGCTGTGGCTCATCCAGGTGATTGGAAGGGTTTGGGGGCAGGGGATGGAATAGTGGATCAGAACCCTACTGCAACAGACCCTTCTCTACTCACTGTAGATGGTGGGCAAGGCCAAGGTCTCTGCCAAAGATGAGCATATCAGTCAGGAGCAAAACACTTTAGAGACTCTGCATGCCAATGAAGATGGGGAGAACTGGGAAGAGACTCTCTCCTGGGTGGGGAACTCAGGTGACAAGGCAGGCTGTCAGTGGGTCCCTCAGGCCCACTGCATTGTTGCTTGTTCATATAGACTCACCAAACACTCCTTTCTTCACCCTCAGAATGATCCCTTCATAAGAGACCAGGAAGGCCAGTTGAGAATCAGGAGGCTTCTGACTTTGTCTAGCCTTGCTTCTTCTGTCTCCCATCCATCACGTGGGAACAGTGGCCCCTGCCCTGCCTCTCTCACAGCAATCACTCTGAGGGCCGAAGGAGCTGATGCCTATAAAGCCTAAAGGATGGCTCATGGGGAAGGGATTCCATGATGCCACACACAGACTAAAGCCCACAAAACCACATGCCGAAGGTTCAGGCAACTGGGTAAAAACTCCAGGAGGTGGTGGGTAGGAGGTTTTGCTAGAAAAAAAATAACCTGGACTCATACACAGGGTCTTGTGGTGGCATTTTTTTTTTCTTCTTCATCACTACTCAATTTTTTTTAATATAAGTTTTGGAGGTGGATCTGGGGTCCCTTCTTACTAGAAGAGTATGCTAGAATATTGGCGACTCCTGACCCAGATGCATAGTGTGTACAGGAGACCTGGATCCTCCTCCTGACACTGATTCTAACAACCTGAACGACTGAACCAGTCTTGTCTCCTCTCCAGTTTCCACACCTTTAAAATGAGGAAGCTCTGGTGTAGGGCTACATGAGACGTGAGTCAGACCTCCTGACCGACTACGGGAGTAAGGCAGGATTGGGACACAGTGAAACAAATCAATAACTGCCATTTGGTCACAAGGCGTTTAATCAGCTCCTGCAGTGACCTGGGCAGCACCGTGAACTGGGAACAGCTCCAGGGGCAGTCCCAGGGGACTTGGATCACACTGGGTCCTGTGGGAAAGTCAACCACCCAACCAGCCTAGAGAGAATTTTAACAAGGATTGATCTCCTTAATGTCATTGACCAGTCATGTGACCTTAAGCAAATCCTTTCACCTTTCTGTGTGCCTCAGTCTTTCTATCAGTAAAATGCCCTATATACCTCCCAGACTTGGGTCAAGGAGGATCAAGTGAGGATGGTTATGAAAGCCCTTTAAAAGGTATAGACTTTCCACAATGCCAAGTTTCTGTTCATTCAATATTTATGGAAATCTCAAAAAATGCCCAGTATTATCATACACACCAGGGAGGGAGTTAGAAGCGGGTGAGAAAGCATCCAGAGGACATAGCTCCTTGGGTTCATGGAGCTCCTGTTGGATTACAGGAGAAAGGAGCAAGTGAAGAAGGTAAATGGACAAACAGTGGAGTGCTAAAACTACAGTGAGTTCCCAGAAGTGGAAGGAAGTTCACTCCCTCCTCTGCTGACTCAGCGAGTGGAGGCTTCTAGAAGAAACAGAACCAGAGGTGGGGCCTTAGAGACAGAGGAGGATACTCCAGATGGTGCAGGGCCCTGGGTGTGAGGGGCATGCCCCCAGGAATGGCATTGATGTCCCTCACTCCACAGCTTGCCCAAAAATCACTGGGCCACTTCTCTTCACGTCCAGTCAGAGGCTGGCCGGGAGAACTCAGCCAGGACATGTGTCAACGTTTTCACAGTGCTCAGAGTCCTTGGATTTGGGTGGTACCTCAGATAACCGGTGTTTTTTCGTTGCATTCTTTAGTCACATATTCATTCATTCCTCCAACATGTATTTCCTGAGTTCCTGCTATCCACCAGACTTCATGGAGGAGAACCAGGGAAGGAGTCAACAGTGGGAATGGAGGTCCCAACACATAACCTAGCAGATCCATCCTCAGGAAGGCGCTAGGCATGTGAATGAAGAAGCATCTCGGGCATTCCAGCCCCAGTGGACATCATGTGGAACAGAGATGAGCCATTCTTGCTGTCCCTGTCTGAATTCCTGACCCTAGGACTCATGAGAAATGATAAAATAGTCCCTGTTTTAAGCTACTAAATATTGGTGTAATAGATAATGAAACAGGAGCCCGAGCATTGGAGGGGCACTTTATTTCAGGAGACTTCACTGACGAAACAGTTTTGAGACCGGAGAAGGGTTCCAAGACCTTCTTCTCATCCTGCTTGGCACTGCACAGCCAGCCCCACCCAGGGAGAGGCCTCCCTCTGTTTGACAGCAGAGTAGGAGTAAAGCAAATGTCTTTCCATAGCAAAGGATTTTGCTGCAAATCCATAATCAATGAGGAAAACTTGGAAGAGATTAAGGTAACTGCCATGCTGCCCGTGTCTCCCTCCCCTCCCACTACTGGACCTCTCTTTCCTTTGACTTTATTTTTTTCCCTCTCTAGTTCCTCCCCCTCTACATCTGCCTCTTCTTTTTCCCTCCTTCCTTCCCCTTCTCCTCCCTTCTCCTCTTCGCTCCAAGCACCTCTCTCCTCTCTGGGCCTCTCTGCCCACCACTCTCCTCTCCCGCCTGTCTCTCTGCGCCCCGCCAGCCTGGTCCCCACAACATGCTGCACCTGCGGCAGCAGCATTTTCTCCACAGCAGCTCTCTGGCCTTGAGGGGATGCTCTCACTGTGTATAAATTAAGGACCTGACAAAACCACTCTTTGACAAGCCCATAGGGAGACATTCCTGCATCCATCCCCCGCTGCTGAAACCACTCAACCCTAAAGGTGAATGTCCTGAAGAACGTGGTCTCCTGAGACTTGTTCTCTGCACGTTCTAGGAGGAAGAGACCGGGGTTGGAGCATGGAGGTTAGAACCCAAAACTACAGGTGAGCAGGGTGAGAAGATGGATTCAGACTCATGGACATGAGGGTAGTTGTTAGAGATCCAGATTAGGGCAAGAATAACCATGATGATATATAACATTTCCTAACACACTTGAGCTTCCCGCATAGCTCTCTCAGAGTCTCAAAGCCCTCTTCTATGTGCCTTCTTTCCTTCCTCCTATAGGATCTCCGTGTAATTGCTCCAGCCCTCATATCTTTAAACCAAGCACCCATCAGGACCCACGATGAGTCCCACCCATTTCACAAAACCTGGTGAACTAATTCTTACTGCACTGAGCATCCACCTCTCACAATTTGTTTCCTGATCATTTATTGTCTTATCTCTTTCTCTTGCTGTTTCTTGTGTGTAGATCTTGTTCCCCAACTAGGGCTCATGCCTGGCCCAGACCAGGCCTGACGCTTCTTCCATAACTGGCTCAGGGTCTGGCTTGGTGCTTATCATCTGGTAGGGGGTCAATAGTGTGTGACTTGATTTGATTATAAGTCTCATGCAAACCTATGAGGCAGGCAGAGATGGGGATTCTTATTTCTATCACTATGATATGGAACAGAATGGGGTTGGAGGGTATCTGTTACCTGTCCTCTGGATCCAAGGAAGGATTTATTCCATTAGTCCTACAAACTTGCCACAGTCTGAGTGTAGGAGGGGAGGAGCAGGAGCGCCAAGAAGCCTGTGATGGTGTTCCCGCAGAGTGCTTGTACCCATTGGGGTCTCACCTTGTTCAGCTGCTTGGAATAGAGGCCACGGTCACAGAGTGAACACCGAGTACAATCAGTAAGATTTGAGGTTTGGTTTCAGACAGAACTGTGCTCAAATCCCAGTTGGACCAGCAATATCTTCAAACCTCACTTTTCTCATCTGTGAAGTGGGTTTAAATTACTATTTCGCTGATTTGTTAAGAAGATTAAATGATATAGTTTATGAAAAGCGATTAGCATAGTACCTGGCCCATGGTAAGTGCTCAAAAAATGACAGATACTATTATTTTTTGAAGTCACTAGGCTCCATGCTGCTTACCTTACTGTCAACGAGATATTAGATTCCAAGAGCCAGAGAGGCCTCCTTCAGCTCCACAAGCAGCCACCCTAGCAGGGATCTGCCCAACTGGGGCTCTGGTCCCTCCCTCAGGGCATTGCCCTCTCCTTTCCCTCTCAGAGGATTGTTAGTGAGACTAGTGCCAGTCACACCGGTTCATAGCCAGGGTTTGTTCCAAGAGGAGAATGAAGAAGAAGAGAAAACTCTACTTGAGGAGCAAGGGGAAGAAAAATCTGCTAAAGAAGCCTCTTATAGTACATGGACAGGCAGAGGGCTGCTCTAGACTGCTAACTTACTAGCCATACAAGAAAGATGAAGCAAACTGTTCAAGTAGAGGATGAAGGAAAAATGGCTTGTCAGCAGCACATACGGAAAAGACATAGGGTTTTCATTGACTGTAAGTTCACTATGAACCGATGATGTAATGTGATGGCAAAATACATATATAACAACTTTAGACAGAGGAAAGCTTGAATGGGCTCTAGATTGGATGATTACCATATAGTGACTAGAAGAAAGGAGGTGACAGTTCTACACTATTCTGTGTTGAATTGTGGATCTCAAGCCTGGATCCCACCCTTTAAATGGCAGGGGAGACAAAAAGTATGTTTGGGAGAGAACGCCCAGGCTGGCAGAGAATTGGGAACTATGACTTCTGGGGGCCAGCTGAAAGAACAAAATACTTTCAGTCTGGGGAACTGAAGACTCAGAGTCCAAGGGCATCCATATTAAATAATTGAGGGGACACCTGGAGAGAGGGATTGCACTCTTCTGTGGGATCCCAGAGGATAAATCGATTTGGTGTGTGTGGGAGGGGTGTCTACATGGAGATGGACTCCTGTTCAAAATGAAGGCAAACTCATCAGTATTTAGAACTGTCCAAGGATGGGCTTCTAGGGAAGGTAGTGGGCCACATGGGCAGTGTGTGAGCAGACGTGAGACTGGAGATGCGGTCACTCCTGAGTTAGGAAGGAGGTTGGACTGCGTGGCCTGGGTGGTCCTTCCTAACCCTCAATAGCTATCTGTTGAATAGTTAATTCTTTGAACTGTTTTTCTCCTTGACCAGCTGCAGCCAGCCTGCCTCTAGGCAACCCTGGACTTAGACTTCCTGCACACGTGGGGTGGCCGCGTAGGCCCTGGGAGAAGAGGCTGACCTGGTCTTCTGTCCCGGCTGGGGTTAATTCCCATCAGAAAGGGGCAGGAGGAGACCGGTGGGGTCTCTCTGACCCAGGTGTGACATCATGGGTTGGAGTGTCGGGGATGGAAGGAAGGAAGGACTGAGCAGGAGGAGTAGACTGTTTGACAGCTGACTTGAGCCCCTCTGAGACAGGGAAATAGGGAGAGAGGGAGGTGAGGTGTCAGGGCAGAACTTCTTTGACCTGTGGTAGGCTATTCTGAAGAAACCAAGGATTTCAGAATTTCTTAGACCATCCGGAGCCTTTGTGAAACTTCTATTTTCTACAATTACCAACGCTCCCTAGAATTGTGTGAACTCTTCCCAAACAAGGTGTCTACTCCACTGAGCACAGGACATGGAAAGGGTGTCAACATTTCGATGAACAACCAATGGAAGATTCAGGCTAGACTAAGCCTGCATCCTCTGTTTATTGCATCCAGAATGCAATTTCGTCAATGTGATTGGCATAAACCTCCAAAAAGCAAAAGGCTGGGATGTGGGGTTGACAGGTTGCATGCCCCAAAATATCAAAAACAGGAAACTATAACAGGAAGGATAAAACTCCCAGGGATGGCCCAAAGATAACGTACCTGAGTGAGCTTGGTTAGTGAAGGTGAAGGTAGATGAAACTTAGGCCATCCTCAGGTCCCTGAAAGAGGCTCCAGGCCCCACAGAGTGAAGCCATTTATCCTCCTTGCTCCCCTCCATCCTCCTCTCAGGGCCTGACGGCTCCAGAGAGTTCCTCATGGCTAGTTGCCTGGTGTTCCTAATCTAATGTTGCTGGGGAAAAGGGAAATCAGTGCCTGCTGTCAAGTACGTCGTTAATAAAGCCTGATTCCTTGCTCCCGGCAGGAGGAGGGTTTGGCTGGCTGTGCCTGAGTGTACGCCTAACAATATTCAGTTCTCCCACCTTTGGAAGCCCTTTCTAGATGCTACAGAGCCTGGCTTGTGAATTAAAACTTTCCCAGCTTCATGCTTTTCACCACACTATTTCTTCTTCCTGAATGATGTTCCCCAGCCTGCTTTACCATTTGAAAACCTGCCCATCCTTCAAGGCCTGGACAATACACCACGTCCTCCATGACATCTTCCTCCACTCCTCAAGCCAGATCGTGTCTCTCCATCCTCTGTGCTCTCCCAAGCCAAGAGCCCCACCAAACAACACTGAGCACAGTCTGCTCTGTGTGACAGTTCATTACGGACAGTGAGTCTCCCCACAAGCTGGAAGCCTCACGACAGCAATGACATTGCCTTAGCCTTCTTTTTATACCCCAGCCCACACCTAATACTTTATAAACATTCATGGACTACGAGTGAATAAAGAGCCAGGAAGTGAAACCCCTCCAGCTTGTATGTGAATGAGTCATCCATCATTCATTCCCAAACATTTCTTAACATCTACGATGTGCTGAGCATTAAGCCCTGTGCTGGGAAGACAAAGTTGAATAAGGTCCTTCTTTGAGGGCATTTCAGTCTAGCTGGTGAGACATACAAGTAAACAGGTGATTGGAATATAGAAGCACTGAGGAGGCAAACCTGACCCAAACTGGGACATAAGGCAAAGAGAGAAGAAAGGTGTTGTTGGAGAAACTGCTTGGAACAGATGACATGTGAGAAGCTCCAGCACGGAGAGCTCCAGGTCCTCCTTCCCTCCCCTGACACCTGCCTGACTGTCCCTGCCCCCCAGTTGCCTCTACTCTCCCGCTCGCACTCTCCAGATCAGACACGCCTTTCTTGTATGTTGCAAAGGGGTCTGGCCACCAGACCTGGTAAGAATGGAAGGACAAATTGGAGAAACCTGGGGAGAGAGCCCCAGTCAGCAGAAGGTCAGCCAAGAAGACCCAATCACCCATCCCTGGCTACTCCAAGTGTGGCCATGGCTCTGTATCATCAGCACCGCCAGGGAGCTTGTTAGAAATGCAGATTCTCAGGCCCTACCCCAGACCTACTGAACCCAGAAGCTGCATTTTTAACAACATCCACAGGTAATTCATATGCTTACTATTCACATTCGAAAAACACTGGTCTAATCCATACCTTTCAACCAGCCTTAATGGGAGTAGATTCAAGGTCCTCCTTCATAGGAATGGGGGCTAGGGGCATCTCTTGTTTGTACCGTCCACCCAAGAAGTTTGTATAAGTGAAATTAACATGTAAAGCATCTTTTTCCAGAGAAAAGAAGTGAGAATGAGAAGCCAACAGGAGGAAGGGGGAACCCCCACCCTTTGCTGGACCTCAGTTTGAGTGATCAGGAGACTTTCAGGTTAATTGTTTAAGGAGAGATGTCTCGTATCACCATCAGCCCCAGTGTCTGCTTCCTGCTGACTGCTGCGTCCCTGCACCACCCCTGCATGCAGTGTGGCATCCCCACAGCAGGGAGGCTGCTTTCACCCGACCATGGCTGTCCTGAGACCCATCCCCTGGGAACTGGGATGCAATCCGCCCTGGTGGACTGACTCGACCACCCCAGGACTGGGCCAAGGGGACAAGCAACCCTTGCTGGCAGTCACAGATGCTGCCACCTGGCATCTCAAAAAGAGTCAGGGACCAGCACTGGACAGCTGTAATAAGCATAATAATTGCATTTATTGAACACCTACCATGACTGGCACCTTGCAAACATTACACACATTCCCTCTAATGATCTCAACAGCTCTACAAAGAAAGCGGCATTACCTCCCTTGGGCCGGTGCCGTGGCTTAGCAGTTAAGTGCGTGCGCCCCGCTGCTGGCAGCCCGGGGTTCGGATCCCAGGCACACACCGATGCACTGCTTCTCCAGCCATGCTGAGGCCGCGTCCCACATACAGCAACTAGAAGGATGTGCAACTATGACATACAACTATCTACTGGGGTTTTGGGGGAAAAAATAAATAAAATTATAAAACAAAGAAAACCTTTTAAAAAAAGTGAACAACTGAGGCTGAAAGAAGCGAGTGACTTACACAAGCTCACACAGACGGCAAGAGGTAGGGTGGGAGCCGGAACTCAGATGTGTTTACACCAAAGCCGGCAGTCTTTCCACTGCCCCCGCCTCCTTGGCCCAGTGTGCACAGCCTCCCTGGGAGGGCAGATCCATTTGTTCAGTCCCCAGGTGTTGGGCCTCTGCAACGGAGGTGGCTCCCAGGGCTGAGTGAGACCTGTGCAGGGAGCCAGCCCCTCCCAGGAGCTTTGCTCAGCAGCTACATGGCCCTCCCCCTTAGTCTGAAGTCAGCACATCAGCTTCTACCTCAGTTTCCCCACATTTTCCCAGCAGGCAGCAGTAAGTGATGACTAGTTATCTCACTAGGGGCTGTGAGTGCTACAGAGATAATGACAGTAAAGCACTTGAAAGATAAAATGCAGGCCCCATTATAATTATCACTTCTGCAGGAACTCCCTTCTCTGTAATTGAGAGCAGGAAACATTCTCTGGGAAGGTCTGTTGCCAAGCACAGTGCCTGGCACTCAATGTGGTTGGTGAATAAACAAATGAATAAAGACTCCAAACTTGTTTAATCCTGTTCCCGGTTGCCCTCCGAATCCACGCTCCATCACCCACGTGAAACGGGGCAGCCATGCGGTGGTCAACACGGTAGGGTCACTTTGTGGCCCCCTTCCCACCTCTCCACAGAGCACACTGCACTGTAGTTCAGGGATAGAACAGTTCATCATTTTTTTAGTAAAACTATAGGTGCTCCAGTCATAGGGCATGTAAGTCCCCAGTTGCTTTTTTTCTTGTAGAAACCCCAGTTAAGTTTTCAAAAAAATGCTCTTCAAGAGTGTTAATATTCCCCACCACAGCTGAGCCGGGGTTCTCAGAGGGCGCACACAACCTGTGAGAGTCGAGAAACAACCTGTAAGATCTTTGATGTGGAGTCTGCGAGCCGGCTGTGGGGAGGGGGCTTGGGTGGTGGGCAAGAAAAGAGGAGGGCTGGTTCCCTCAGAACGCAGCAATCTGCATCATTGGCTTTATGTTCTCAGAAAAGAACGACCCCTTTGCCTCTCCCCTTTCTTGCACCTGAGCATCTCCGCTTTAGGGGCAGGGCCTCTGCTGGCATCTGGCTTCCAGCGCTCATGGAGGGAGAATCTCAGGGGCAGGATCGGGCCCTTGTTCCTCCTGCACTGCGTGCCATCATGTGGCTCCCACCGTGCCATGCCTCCTGGTCCTTCCAGCCTGGCCCACAGCCCCACCTCCTCCTTCATCCTCTCCTCTCTCCAGGGCACAGTCAGCCAGCAGTCACAGGCCACTCTGAGTTTTTGGAGTGTGGGAAAATATCTGCATAGGCACCAGACTGATGTCATGAAATTCATTTAATTTATACTGCAACCTCTGCTCCAGCAATATTGCCTGTCTCCGGGGGCACAAGACGGGTTACTTCATTAACCCCTGAGAGCTGTCAAAGCCCATTTGGGGATTTCAATAACATTAGGATCTAGCCATTCAGGGTCTGAGAGTCTCCGGTCCAGGACATGAGGCCTGGGGTGAGAAATCTGGGGGGCTGCTGGTCCTGCCTCCTCTCACAGAAGGGAGTGAAAAAAGAGGGAGAGGGGGTTGCATCCAAACACCAAAGGGAAAAGGAAGTGGTTTTAGCCTAGGTTGGCATTTTGTGAACTCAGAGTTGATCAGTAAATAAGTTTTCAATCTTGTAATTACTTATTCAGCTACCATTTACTGAGCACCTACTATGTGTAGACACCGTGCTCCCCACAGGAACACAAAGTCAAATACAACAGCATGATAAGTGGTTAGGTGAGCATGCCCAGGGTGAACATCTCCATAACCTCTGAGCCAGGGAAGGCTTCCTGGAGGAGATGACAATTAAGCTGAATTTTAAAAGACAAAGTTAGGAAAGAGCATGACGTGTTCTGGAAAGTGCAATGGTTTCAGATGGAGAGAGAGAGGGATGTAGGTGGGAGAGGGGTGCAACAGGTCGAAAGAGGTGTGGGGGGAAATCATCACAGGCTGGTATGCTGAGCTAAGGAGCCAGAGACAATCTGAATATGAGCAAGTGTAGAATCAGATTTACATCTTGGAAAAATCACCCTGCGAGCTCCCCATGAGAGCTGGATTAGTAGGAGAGAGATTAAAAGCTCTTCATATAATTCAGGTGAGGCATGATGATGGCTGACACTTGGGCTATGACCTAGAGACGAAGAGAGGAGGACAAGGCAGAGAGACGTGAAGGGGGAAGAAGACAGCCTGTGGTCACTGAATATCTGGGGGGTTCCAGAAGGAAAGAAAAGCCAAAGTTTGCGGCTTGGGGGAGCCCAGTCACCAATAGAAGAAACAAGGCGAGAAGTGCAGGTTGGAGGAAAAGATGGTGGGTCAGTTTTGGACATGTTGAGTTTGCTGTTTGGGGGTCTGTGGCCATCCAGGTGGAGGTGGCCACTGAGCTCCCCCCACGCTCAGTTCTCAGGAGCCATGAGAAGCAGGAGCAGATCCCACCCAGGAGCGGACACTGCACAGCTGGGCAGATTCACTGTCTCATGCAAGAGCTGGCCGTGCTGAGAACACCGACCATCCAAGGGTGAGGGAGTGGGGACCACCTTGACTCCTTCTGAGGTGGAAGAGGCTATTTAGTACCCTGCCAGGACCCTGAGGGTTGTCCTTCACTCAGCATTGTGGCAGGACAGGGCAAGGGGGTAAGGTTGCCAGATAGAATACAGGACACCCAGTTAAATTTAAATCTCAGGCAAACAACAAATTTTTTTTTTGTATAAGTGTATCCCAAAGACTGCATAGGATATACTTATCCTAAAAAAAATTTATTCCTGGGCCGGCCCGGTGGCGCAAGTGGTTAAGTGCGCGCGCTCCGCTGCGGCGGCCCGGGGTTCGCTGGTTCGGATCCCGGGCGCGCACCGACGCACTGCTTGGTAAGCCATGCTGTGGCGGCGTCCCATATAAAGTGGAGGAGGATAGGCACCGATGTTAGCCCAGGGCCGTCTTCCTCAGCAAAAAAAATAGGAGGATTGGCGGATGTTAGCTCAGGGCTGATCTCCTCACAAAAAAAAAAAAAAAAAAAAAAAAAAAAAAAAATTTATTCCTTATTTATCTGAACTTCAAATGTAACTGGGTGTCCTGTGTTTTCATTTGCTAAATCTGGTAGCCCTACAAGGGGGCGAAGCATGACCCACCTCTAGGTCCTGATCCTACTAGGCCCAGAAACTTACATGGTGCTAGCAGCCAAATAAGTCCTCGGGGCAGCCCTGGCCAGATCTGTTGACTCTGTCATGTGCTCCCTTTATCCAAAGAAGCCTGAGAGCTGTACATTTGCGTGTGTGACGGGGATACTGATCCTCCACTAATGGGCGTCAGCACAGTGGCCCAGCACAGTGGATGGCTCCTAGTGGACCCTCAACAAATATTTGAATAAAGAGATGGACGGATAGATTCAGACTTCTGCTCCATAAACAGTGACCTTGGGCAAGTTACTTGTCTTACAGCTTCAATTGCCTCACTAGTAAAATGGAGATAATAAAACGTTTCTGCAGACCTATTGTGAAGACTCAACGGAATAACTCAGGTAAAGTGTCAAGCACACATTCAACAAGCGCTCGTTGCCTGCCCTGCCCACCTGCTCTGCTGATTCCCATTCCCTGCCTTGTTTACCTGTGGCCGACATGGATGGGAAGGAGCTTCTCATGGGTCTGGCATCCTTATTCAACAGCCACCCTGACTGTGGCCTACGAGTTGGGACAATCCAGAAACTGGTGCTGCAGTAGGAAAAGAGATGTGCTGACTTCAGTCACTTGGCTTCATTTTCTTAGTGCATTGAGCAGAAGGTGGGACAATCCTAAGTGTTGCTCTTCTCCCTGAGGGAGGATACACTGTCTTTGTCGTTTAACATCCATTGGCTGACAGCCCGTCCCGCCCCCTCCAAAGGCAGTTTCTGCATGCCCTCTCAGTGAGGCCAGCCTGTGCCCAGGTCCAAACCCCGCGAATTCAGAGAGGTGAATTCTAATCAGGTCAGAAGACACCCCACAACTCCTTTGCTGGCACCACCTGAGAATCTTCCAAACCTCTCTCTGTGCTACATGATCCTGGGCTCCCAGCTAGTTCAAGGTTTGTGAAGAAGAAGGAAGCAGGTGCATCCTGTAGGATGTGGGGTGTGGGTCTGATTTATCATTGTCATCAGCTTCTATTCATATTCCCCTTTCAATTCTGAAATGCTCCTTCCCACTAGGCTAGTCTCCACTCTTTGCCCTCAATCAACGCATCTACTTCTGATTCTAAGTCTGTGTATCTTGGGCTCTTCCCTCCGCCTGGAAACAATGCCCTGTACAGCACTGCCCCAGGGCCTCCCATCTTCCGAGTCCCGCTCAGGCTCTGGCCATTGGAACCACAGGGCACTCACCTGTCTCTGAATTCCTAAAGCGTGTGTGTCTGCATCATTTACGAGGGGCCCTTAATTAAAATCTACCTTGATTTGCTACTTCACTATTTCCTCTGAACGTCTTGTCTCCTCAACCAGATTGCAAGCTCCCAGAGGGAAAGGCAGCACATGACATTTCTTTCCTATCCTCCTCAAGCCTGAGCTGGCCCTGGCCCAGGAGTAAGTGCTGGATGGGTGGTTACAGAGGAAGTGAAAGAATGCAGGACCACCAAGGACGTTCATTTGTCCGGAGAATTAGCGCAGTTCCAAGTCTTGTGGGGAGCCAATTAAACAGACAGGGGGCTTGCCCTTTGGGGATTTATAAACTAAGACAGATGAGATGATTCTGATAGAGAACTGGCAAGCATTCAGGAGAGTGCGTAGGTGCCATGTCAATAGCTAGATTTTTGCTTCATGCGGAAGCAAAAGGGCAAACATATCTGGGGCCCTGGAAGAATAAGAAAGGAAGTCTAGAATGTGAGCTCGTTCACTTAGTCAGTCAATAAATGCTTTTAAGTGCCTCCCGTGAACCTCAGCACACGGCACAGTGCTGAGGGTGTGCAGACGAGTGAGTCACGCTTCCTGCCCCACAGGACCTCACAATTGAGTGAGTAAACACTTCCCCTCGGCCACATAAATCCAGACAGCCTTCTTGGAAGGTTGGATTTCAAGATCTGCTGGTATGGGAGGGTAGATTTAGAAAGAATTAAGAGTGAAAAGATATTTTTGGCATGCCAATCATAAGAAGAAGCAATAATTGTATAGTTATTACTGGTTAACAGAGCCACAAGAGATGCCCCCAAGAAACAAGAATCTCAAAAAACACATTAGGAGATTTGAAAGGCCCAAGCATGACATATGATCAAGGCTGGGAGGCGCTAGGGGCACATGCCACATTTGCTGGGGCCGCACACTGGCCAGGCACCGATGCTCAAATTTCCCCTTTCACTATCTCTCTGGGCCCCAGCACTGGGGACTAATAATGCTGTGTGCTTCCTTTCCTCTCCCTCATGGGGGCCAAGAGGAAGTGGTAGAGATGGTGTGCTGTGCAGGGAACTGGGAATTCTAAAACCAACCGTCCATTCAACTGTCAGGGGGCAGGGAGACCTGCATGTGTCCAGCCCAGCCAGGAAGAAGGTAGAGAGGGAGGGCTCACACCTGGAAAAGGTTAAAGGAAAAGGAGATAGAGCCGAAAACTGCAGGAAGAAAGGCTGAGATCTAGGGATGAATGCTCATTTCTTTTCCCTTTACCAGAGATAGCTCGCCTCCTGAGCAAGTATCTTTAAAATGGAATAGAAAGACAGTTCTGAATGGCAGCTCTGGCCTACAGCTAGACCCCTGGAAACCACAGCCCAAATCCATCCAATTTCATTCTTTATACTTGAGTCAAAAAGCTTCCCACCAGGCTTAAGCCATCAATCTTGCCCGTCTCATCCCAGCACATCCCAACCCCTATATGTGTGCCCATGCATGCAAACACACACACACACACACACACACACACGCACAACAGTGGCCTTGCCCCATTGCCCTATGGGGCTAGAGGAAGCTGTGACGCTGTAGGTTAAGTGACCAACCACCCCCTGTAAGACAGTCCTGGGCAACCTGGGACGGCTGCTCACCCTATGATGGTTTGAATTCTCCAGGCGGTAGGGATGCTCAGACTGTAATGTCCTTGCACCAGACCAGGTGGCCTCCCTGAGAGCCCCTCCCCCAGCTGTCCCTGCCTTCTGAGCCCGCCTGCCTCTCTGGCCTCCTGGGCCCTGCTTCTCTGACCCATCCCCTAGCAGAGAGGAGAGCACTAGGACCCCCAGCCTCAATCTGCTGGGCCTTGGAGAACCTGTCCTACTGTGATGGATTGTTTAATTGGATTGTGACAATCATTTAATACCTAATAGAGCTCTTACTAGAACAGTTAATTAAGAATGTGACTAATCTAATTCAGTGGGAGCTCAGAAAGAGAGAAAGAAGGGAAGGCTTGAGAGGGGGAGCAGGATTTGGGAGATAGGGGTGGTTGGAGTTGGAAAATGACTATTGAGCTTGTTTTTTCTTCAGGATGAGAGGATTCCAGACTCATAAGGCAGGGAGATTGCATCAAGTTTGCAGGGAGAAGCAGAATATTGGTGAGTCGCAGAGCAGCCAGGCAGGCAAGAACCTCTCTTCGGTTTCTTGCTCGGTCCCGTTGTGCCCATCGGCTTGTCACCAGCTTGTTAGCAATGCCTGAGCGAACGGGGCTGTGTGGATCCTCTAAAGCTGTATAGATAACTGCTGAATGTCACAAGCCTCCTTACTGGACGCACCTCACAGAGAGTAGCACAGCTTGGCACTGCCATCTCAGAGCTGGTCGGCCCCTTCACACTTCCTGGACCCCCAGCACCACGCAGATAGCAGTCTGAACACAAATATTGCATTCAAAACTCCCCTCAACCCCACACGTGACTCACACACAACCGTATCATGTGAATGTACAGTGTATACATGTTCCCATGTGCATGCTGTCCACATGAGCACACAGGTATCGCCATGGGTCTACACAGCAGAAATGCACTCACATGCACAGAAGACACACACACACAGATGAAACCAACCGCGCCGATATGCAAATGCGGCGCATCCTCGAACACCCAGGGGAACATGAACACACGTGGGCACCCTCCTGTCTGCAGTAGAGGCTCGGTTCTTGCTGGGCCTTGTTGCTATCTGAACAGGAACATCCCACCGACCCCCTGAGGTCTGAGCGCCTGCTTCCCTGATAGGATGGGGCCATAGCTGTTAGACAGCTGTTGCTTCCACTCTGGCAGGTGGCTCCCCGCAGGGGAGTAGGGAGAGGAGTCTGTGGGAGGACACTGGGCTGGGTTCTTGGGTGAGTGGCGTAGACTCTGGGGAATGACAGGTGCCCTGGGTGCCACTGACATCACACCTGATTGTGGGTGGATGTGAAGGGGAAGGCTCAGTGTCAGGGTTAATGTTCAAAGGGGGTGCTGTGGGGGAATATTAATCCGGGATACACATGGTGGCGCCGAAACTGCGGGAAGGAGAACTATTTTGAGTTTCCCCCTGTTGCAGTACAGTGGCGGGTACTACGCTGAGCTTCACCAAGTGAGGCTTTCATCTTCTGATCTTTAATGGCAGGTGATAAGATAGGGCAACAAAGCTGTGATTTAGCAGTTCTGAGGTACTCGACTCTCACCCAGGGCTCAGCCACCACGTGTCTGTGTCAATTCCCACAGAAAACCTGGGAAGCAGTAGACGGGATTGTCTCTGGAGAGGGAAAGCCATGCCCTGGACCTCTTGACCGTCAGCTCCTGGAGGACAAGATGCGCACCTCACCCTCAAAACTCAGCTCCAGCAGCCTGGAGGCCTCATGGAAATCAACTGACCACTGAGGGAGAAGCCAGGGTAGCTCATAACTAACCCAGTGAGCGCCAGGACTGCAAACAGGGACGGGCCACGCAGACCCAGCTGTGTGCAGGGGCTAGGACAGCTGGCAGGGCCACTATCTGTGGGACTGAGACAAGGATAGGTCCCCTGATAAGACTAGAACAAGACCGGTGATGAGAATCACAGCTGGAAAGGTCAGAGGATGCATCAGCAACAAACAAAAAAGCTGAAAAGGAGGAAAAGCAGCCAAGAAGTGGAAGGATGCTGTATTTCCCTTCCTTCTTCACTTGTCTACTCCTAGTATATATTAATCATTTCTTACATTTGGATGGATGTTTGCCATTCTTAGGAGCTCTCACATGTATAGAGCTGTTAAATAATCACATTACAAAGAACCTTGAACTTTCCTGCACACAGAGCTAGTTACAGGTGGGGCCCCAGTGAGGACCCAGATCTCAGATAAGTGCCAGCTCCTCTACACGTGATCTCTTTTAAAGCCACCACGGCACTAGGAGGAGGCCACCACTGGCCCCATTTTACAGGTGAGGAGACTGAGGCCACTCAGGTAATGAGTAGCAGAGACAGGGTCGGGGTCAGGCAGGTGTTCCCCGGGCAGTGGTTTCCAACTCCTCACATTGTGCTGTTCTCAACAGCAAAGAGAGGCAGGAGGGGAGACCCAGAAAGAAGTGCTGACTTGTGGGCAGGGACGTAGCTGCCCTGACTCCTCCTCCCCAGAGGGCATGCAGAGCTGGAACACCGTGCTGAGAGAGTGTGTCAGACATGTGGCCCCAGGACATTCCAGGAGGCTCTCTCCTGTCTTTTTCTACCTGACCTTTGGCCTCTAGGCGCCTTTCTTTGATTTCCCTCCATTGCCTCTTCATGTTTCTGCTCCTGGGCGGTGGACATAGTGGCCCTCTTTGTAACTGTGGTTTCTCTGTCTCTGTCTCTGTCTCTGTCTCTGTCTCTGTCTCTGTCTCTCTCTCTCTCTCTCTCTCTCTCTCTCGCAGCAGCAGCAGCAGGAGGGGAAGCTCATGCCCTTGCAGGACAGCATGTCCGAGCACCTCACTCCCTCCCCACTCTGGGCCACCCCGGGCCAGGCCCGTCCAACTTGTCCCAGGCCTTTGCTGCAGCAGCAAACCTCTGAACAATCGTTTGTCTGACAACTTTAACGGAGAGGAAAAGCCAAGGCAGCAGGGAGGGGAAGGAGTTGGAGGAGAGGGCCTGGAGGAGGCGGAGCCCTGCAGTAGGCAGAGCCTCGCTTGGGTGAGGAGAACAGAGCTCCTATTTACCACTTAGCGCTAAGTGACCTTAGCCCAGTCATTGAACACTTGAACTTCATCTACTAACTGGGAATTAAAAATCTCTGCACGCCTCGCTAGATTCTTGTTGGGAAGAAATAATACATAGGGAAGAGGTTTGAAAGCTGTACAGGGCTACAGAAATGAAAGGTATTTTTTATTAAGTAGAATAAGGAAGATCAAGAATGACAGAGAAAGAGGAGGGAAGAAGCCAGAGGGCTAGGAGTAAGTGCCAGCAGGAATGAATGCTTTCCCACAGAGAAATGCATTAGGCACCTTCAAATGTTCATTCTTTTCTAGAAGATCATAAAGAAAAAGCTATTCCTAATGGGCATCAATTATAAGATTCAAGAGTTAGCTCGTGGCACCTGTGATTGGTAGAGATCATGACGATTCTTTCAATTATTTCCCCAACCCCAGCCTGGTAGGCACAATCGCCTCTTTCTTACCTCGGCCATCCTAGAAAGGGCAGTACTAAGGAGGAGGGAAGTGGAGATGAGGGAGGATGAGTGATGGCCCCCCTGGGGAGGTGGGCTGGGGTAGAAATGAATAATTCTGTGCCTCCCAGACACCTGCTTGGGGGTGGGGGGACAGAGGGACATTTTAAACATACAGATTCCCTTGCCCCACCCCACAGCTACTGAGTTAAAATCTCCAAGGTGGGTCAGCTAATATCATCCTCAATGGTGAAAAACTGAAAGCTATCCCTCTAAGAACAGGAACCAGACAAGGATGCCCACTGTCACCACTCCTATTTAACATAGTATTGGAAGTTCTAGCCAGAGCAATCAGGCAAGAGAAAGAAATAAAAGGGATCCAAATTGGAAAGGAAGAAGTGAAACTGTCACTATTTGCAGATGACATGATTTTATATATAGAAAACCCTAAAGAATCCACCAGAAAACTTTTAGAAGTAATAAACGAATATGGTAAAGTTGCAGGATACAAAATCAACATACAAAAATCAGTTGCATTTCTGTACACTAACAACGAAGTAGCAGAAAGAGAAATTAAGAATACCATCCCATTTACAATTGCAACAAAAAGAATAAAATACCTAGGAATAAACTTAACCAAAGAGGTGAAAGATCTGTACACCAAAAACTAGAAAACATTTCTGAAAGAAATCGAAGAAGACACAAAGAAATGGAAAGATATTCCATGCTCTTGGATTGGAAGAATTAACATAGTTAAGATGTCCATACTTCCTAAAGCCATCTATAGATTCAATGCAATCCCTATCAAAGTTCCAACAACATTTTTCACAGAAATAGAACAAAGAATCCTAAAATTTATATGGAACAACAAAAGACCCCGAATAGCTAAAGGAATCCTGAGAAAAAAGAACAAAGCTGGAGGTATCACACTCCCTGATTTCAAAATATACTACAAAGCTATAGTAACCAAAACAGCGTGGTACTGGCACAAAAACAGACACACAGATCAATGGAATAGAATCGAAAGCCCAGAAATAAACCCACACGTCTATGGACAGCTAATCTTTGACAAAGGAGCCAAGAACACACAATGGGGAAAAGAAAGTCTCTTCAACAAATGGGGTTGGGAAAACTGGATAGCCACATGCAAAAAAATGAAAGTAGACCCTTACCTTACACCATGCACAAAAATTAACTCCAAAGACTTGAATGTAAGACCTGAAACTATGAAACTTCTAGAAGAAAACATAGGCAGTTTGCTCTTCCACATCGGTCTTAGCAACATCTTTTCAAACACCACATCTGACCGGGCAAGAGAAACAATAGAAAAAATAAACAAATGGGACTACATCAAACTAAAAAGGCTTCTGCACAGCAAAGGAAACCATCAACAAAACGAAAAGACAACCTAACAATTGGGAGAAGATATTTGCAAACCATACATCTGATAAGGGCTTAATCTCCAAAATATATAAAGAACTCATGCATCTCAACAACAAAAAAACTACCAACCCAATTAAAAAATGGGCAAAAGACCTGAACAGACATTTCTCCAAAGAAGATATACAGATGGCCAACAGACACATGAAAAGATGTTCAAAATCACTAACTATCAGGGAAATGCAAATCAAAACTACAATGAGATATCACCTCATGCCCGTCAGAATGGCTATAATTAACAAGACAGGAAACAATATGTGTTGGAGAGGATGTGGAGAAAAGGGAACTCTCATACACTGCTGGTGGGAGTGCAAACTGGTGCAGCCACTATGGAAAACAGTATGGAGAGTCCTCAAAAAATCAACGATAGAACTACCATATGATCCAGCTATTCCACTGCTGGGTATTTATCCAAAGAACTTGAAAACACCAATTTGCAAAGGTACATGCACCCCTGTGTTCATTGCAGCGTTATTCACAATAGCCAAGACTTGGAAGCAACCTAAGTGCCCATCAAGGGACGAATGGATAAAGAAGCTGTGGTATATATACACAATGGAATACTACTCAGCCATAAGAAACGACGAAATCCAGCCATTTGTGACAACATGGATGGACATTGAGGGTATAATGCAAAGTGAAATAAGTCAGAGGGAGAAGGTCAAATACCGTATGATTTCCTTCATTAAGTAGTAGATAATAACAACAATAAACAAACACATAGGGACCGAGAGTGGATTGGTGGTTACCAGAGGGGAAGGGGGGAGGGAGGAGGGTGAAAGGGATAATTCGGCACATGTGTGTGGTGATGGGTTGTAATTAGTATTTTGGTGGTGAACATGATGTAATCTATGCAGAAATAGAAGTACAATGATGTACACCTGAAATTTTTACAATGTTATAAACCAATGTTACTGCAATAAACAAAAAATTAAAAATAAATAAATAAAAATAAAACCTCCAAGGTGGGGCCCTGGCATCTGTATTTTTTTTACATGCCCCAGGTCATTCTTACGCATGGTCAGTTTTGAAAAGCATCCCCCTATCTCTCTCCCTCCCAGCCACATGGACCAGTCTGCAAGCTTGGCTGCCTTCCTGCTGCTCCTCAGGTCACAGAGAGGCGTCCGCTCTGATGGACACAGTGTTGAGACGATCCTGCTTCTCTGCTTGCCCCCATCTCTTGTCTGCTTCCTCATGCCCTGTGTTCCTCTCCCGACCCAGAGACAGTTCTGGAAGGAGCGCCCAGGAGTGGTGGGCTACCTTGCAACTGCAGGACGTTGGGCAAAGGGAGATCTCAAAGACAGCATCCAGGGGCAAAAGTGGCCATGACGATTAAATAAACAAGAGAAGCCTAAACCAAAGGGCTCGGCAGAGGCAGTGGCCTGGCCCTTCTGGGAAGGCAGAGAGACTAGGAGACACCGCTCAGGCAAGACCATCCATACCACCAGAGTACGGATGGAAGCTGTGGTCAGTTGGGGCGGCTGGCTATGCTGCCCGCCTGTTTCTAGAGGGACTGGGTTCCTCCCCTCTCCCTGCAGCCGTGTCTGTCCATGCTCCCAGGGAATCCCCGAGTGAGGTGGGCACCGTTCTGCTACCAGAAGTGAGCCGAACAGTTCCCAAGAAGCAGCTTCTGACTTGCAGGGGGGCTCAAGAAAAGAGAACTTTTTCAGCTAATTCTGTATATTTTGCTGTTGATAAAGTTTACCCTTAGGGATCAGGATAAAATAAAGTAGGGCTTTTTGCAGTCTCACTTGGCTGGCCCAGCCTCCATTGCTGGTGTCTGGGAACAGCCACACTATTGAGGCTGGCTCTGCCTCTCTAAAGTGGCAGACATCATGCATCCTCCTGCACCATGGGACAGGCTGCCTGAGCACACAGCTGGGGCACTGGGGAGAGGTCTCCACGTGTCCAGCCAGGTGCAGGCCCACGGGACCATCAATCACATTTACTGAGCACACACTGGGTGCTCGATGCTAGACCAGCTGCTAGAGAAGAGGGAGACACAACACTGAGAGAGACATGACCCGTCATCAAAATGCCTACAGTTCAGTTGGGTAGGCCAAATGCCCAGTTACCTGCTCATTCTATCATGAGGTGCTGTCCCCCAGCCAAGAAGGTGATGTCACAGACCATGGTCAACGAGGCATAGACTAAAGACTAGACTGCATGAGGGGTACTGAGGCAAGGAGGGATCGCAGGGAGGATGGAAGAATCAGGTTTCTTGGAAGAGGAAGGTGGAGAGCAACTGTGAGTGAGTCCCCCTCATAGCCATCCATGCATCGGCCACAGTGAGGACCAGGTGGCCGTGGGATCTGTGCGATCACAGCCCAGTAGAGAAGGCAGTATGGAGGAGCAGAGCACTCTGCAGAGGGAAGAAGAGGGCCTGGATTCTGCTTCCGACTCGAGTTATTTCTTCACTCTGGTTTCAGTGTTTTACCTGCGTGGGCAATATGAGTACAAGGGACATGACGTCTAGGGTCACTGGCCTCTGTGAAATCCATGGTCCTCCACTACTGCGCTTCTGTCTGCCTGAGGCACCGAGGGAGGACAGAGTCACCTCATGCTTGTGTAGCCTCCACCTCAACACAACTTGGTCTTGGCTTTGGAAGGAGGTGCTAGCCGGGAACCACGTGGGCCCCCAACTGAATGCAATCACCAGCCAGCTGCTCTGTCTGTATGCAGGGCATCCCCCCAGCTCAGAGTTTATAAATAAACCAAGAGAAGTCATTTTGTCCCAAGAGACCGGGATGTCTCTTGAAATACAGAGATGTTCTGTCTTGTGCCTCCGTGGTTCCTGGGTTCATTGTTATTCTTTGGCGAGGAACAGGGCTTGGATTGAATGTGGTTCCCATCTACAGCTGAGAGTCTCAGAGAAGGCAGAGGGGGTGGAGCAGGGAGGCAGAGACACAGACAGAGACGCTCTTGGTTGCACCCTGCTGTAATAAATGGGGCCACTAAATGAACAAGAGAGAGAGACAAAAGAGAAGCGTGGCAGAGAGGGTGCGAGAAGGCGGGAGGGTGTTGAGACGGGAAAGGGGCAGTGAGAGAAGGAGATATTGACAGAGACATAGAGAAGAGATGCTGGCAGAATAACAGCTGAAAAATCCACGCCAAGGCAGGGGAGAGAAAGATGGGGGAAATGAGGAGGAGAAAAACGCGAAGGCAGACAGCTTGAGGCGCAGCGCTGGGGCTGTGGAAATGCAAGAGGGACAGAAATGGCGCCGCAAGGAGTCCAAGAGCGTGCTGAGGCAGAAGTGAGACGCAGCGAGGGACAGCGGAGGGGGCTGGCACAGAGAGAGGGCAGGGAGGGATGAAGGGATGCTGTGCACACGTGGGGTCTGAGTGTGAGGACTAAATACCAACATGTGTCTCAAAACAAAAGAGCAGCCCTGTCTGTCTTGTATGCGTCCTCGTGTAAAGAAACGACTTCAGGTGGTAGTTAAGAGCACGGACCCAGAAGCAAGACTTTCTGGGTCTGAATCCTGGTGCTACCAATTTCTGGTGGTGTGACCTCTGGCAAGTTACAGAAACAATTTGACCTCAGTTTCCCCTCTGTGCAAATGGGGATAATATTAGTACTGCCTCATGGGCTGTCATGGAGACTGAAGGGTTTTGTAGATAGAATGTAAGCACTTAGAACAGTGCTGGCACATAGGAAGACCTTTGGGGGGCTGCAGGTGTGGACAGAATGTGGGTGCACACAAACAAAAGGGGGCAGGAGCGGGGGGCAGGGGGAGGCAAGGCCAAGGGTGAACCCACCTTTTATTTACAAATTTATTATTCTGGGTCGACACACTTGTTGATGTGAGCAATGGGGCTGAGGAGGAAAGAGGAGCTCCCCGAAACGGACCAGGGCAGCAGGATGAGTGAGGAAGCCTGAGCCAAGGAAGAGGAGAAAGGAGACCCAGGCCGGTGGCAAAATAAACACTGGAGAGGCGACGAGGGGGCTGACTTGCTGGGGGTTCCAGCGGGACCTAGAGGAGCCTGAAGCCAAGGAGAGCCAAGGGGGGAGCTGGCTTTCAAGGCAAACTGCGCATGCACAGAGGGAGCGGGAGGGGAGAGGTGCAGAAGAAGACAGTTGAAACACCATCTGGGAGGAAATTCTGCCGCTTGCCCCGCTGATCCTTCAGAAAGCCCAGGAAGGGGAGTTAGATTATATATGTCGTCTCTCACACAGCATGCTCCTCACTCCTGCCATCCAGGGGACAGGGTGTTTCCCTCCTAAAGTGATGGGAAACTTAAGAAATGACTTCCTCTGGAGCTAAGGTATCCACTTGCACATCTGTGGGAAAGATGCCACACTCTGTAAGCCAGATGCAGAAAGGTCACTCAGGCAGAATCCCACACTTGAACTACTGTTTCTGGGAGAAGAGGCGGGGCAGGAGAGGGATTGAGGCAGAGACCTAAGGAGAAAGGAGGGAAGGGCCTGGAAGCTTGTTCTGTTGCAGCCCTTCCTCCCACACCTGAGGCTGGCTCTCATGATCTCAGGGTGGGTCAAGGGTAGTGAGCTGTGGACAGACACTTCTCCATCCACTCCCTCTGACCAGAGCTACTACTAATGCAAGAGTCCCAGCAAACCTGAGCACAGTCCTTGCACTTAGTAGGTGCTGCTCACTGAAGGGCGTTTTGTCACCAGAGATGGTTCCTGAATCAGGTGAGACCCCCAACAGCACAAGGATGGTTTTAATCCCGAGAAAAATGCAGGAATCCAGGATCTTAAATCCCCAGTTTGCTAAACCAGGCCCTTGGTGCTAGAACTGAGCTTGGAGCAACAAACATAAGGACATGTTGAAAAAGTTAAAACGTATTAATTATTGCCCGTGCTCGTTTGTGGTTATGAATATTATAATCATAGCCATCACTTACTTCGAGCCTCCCCAGGGCTCAGGTGCTTATAGCCATAAGCCCCTAAATCCTCAAGGCGGCCCTATGGAGTGGGGATTAGAATTCCCATGTTCTAGACAAAGACATGGGCTCAGAGAGGTGAGGAATGCTTACACCCACGGTGGCTCCACAGCCTCCATGTTTTCTCCTGTCTAAATCTACCACGGGGTTTAAGGAGCATGGATTTCCTTTCATTTCAGATTCTACTTTAAATTCAGTTTCACTGGAAGGCAGTACCTGCCCCCCATCCCCTCTTGCCATCTTTTACCCCCATAGCACGGAATGATGGGCTCAGCTGAGACTGTCCTTATGAATCAGATGTGATCCCAGAACTCTGGCAGAGAGCAACATCCTTCCGAAAGGTGCCTGCTCAGAGATGGCCGTCAGTTCTCCTCACCACCCACTCCCCCCATGGGCTACTTGGACTTCCGGGGTAGCAGGAAAGGGGCGTGCCAGGAAACGCCTCTCCCACTCTTATGGTAACAGAAAGGGTGCAGGAGCCCTGTGCCCTTCACCCCTGGAGACCCCACACACACTGTATGTGGGGGATGGAATGAAGTGGCTTCCTCCCGCTAATTGTTCAAAAGTTTAAGGTCTTCCTGCTCCAGGGAGCACTCCATGTGTAGCTGGAGCCATAGGGAAAGCCCACAGAATAGTAGTGGCACGATTCCTCTGTTTGCAACAAGACTCAAAGTACTCAATCTACTGCTCCCAGAGACAATGGATGAGTTTAGGGGCAAAGGGTTGGCACCAAGTGGGCAGGAGTCTACAGGCCTGTGACAACTGATTCTGCTTCCCCTTCCTCTGTCTGTGTACTTGAGTGACTTCATACAGTGCTCAAAGGATCCCAAAATAGGTGTCCTAGTCCATTCAGGCTGCTATAACAGAATACTCTAGACAAGGTGGCTTATAATCAGCAGAAATTTATTTCTCACAGTCCTGGAGGCTGGGAAGTCTAGTGTCAAGGCACTGGCAGATTCAATGTCTGGTGAGGACCTGCTTCCTGCTTCACGGACAGCCATCTTCTCACTGTGTCCTCACATGGTGGAAGGGGCAAGGGAGCTCTCTGGGGTCCCTTTCATAAGGGCACTTATCCCAGTCATGAGGGCTCCACCTTTAAGACCTAATCACCTCTCTAAGGCCTCACCTCCAAATACCATCACATTGAGCGTTAGGATTTAGCATAGGAGTTTTGAGAGGACACAAACATTCAGCCTATACCAGAAGGTCTGCTATAGGACAAGCTTCCAGGCCCTTCTCTCCTTACTAATCATACACACACGCACACGAGCGCACACACACAGCTTATTCTCTAAGGACCCCACAGAGGTAAAATCAAGAAAGATAATACAACCTTGTCCTAGAAAAATCAGGTAAATACCCAGCTCCTTATAAGCAGTAATGTGTCACCAATACTGATCAAATTTAGTCTGGATGTGACCAAGCCTACAATCTCAAAGTCAGAGCAGCTTTCAATGGAACAATTTTCCTCAAGGAGTGATTCTACTGCCACTACCCTTCTCCAGAAAACACCCGGAAAACACCTAAATTGGCCAACGGTGAGCTGGCAGGTGGAACTTCTGAGCTGCCTTTTCTGTCCAGCACGAGGCAGGCAGTTGCTCCCCACTTTCTGAACATTCATGCGGAGACCTGTGTGGTTTCCACGCGGGCACCTGTCTGGCTGTCTCCCACCTCAGCCCAAATACCTGCAGTGGGAGGGCAGATACAAGAGCTGAGAGGCAAAGAGGCACCACAGCGGGAGGGGAGGAAGGGGCAAGAGGAGGACAGCCTGAGGAGAGCGGCGCCCGAGGAAAGGGGAGCGCACGTGAGAGCACGCTGGCGTGGGCTTGGGGAAAACCCCGGGAGATCAGCTTCCAGCAGTGATTAACTTAGTGAGAGAAAATAGACTGTCGCTGCCAGCCACCAAGTCTGCAGAAGGCGACAATGAAGCAGTCAGCTCTGCGTTCAGGCAGCTGCAGTCCTGTGAGAAGGCAATTTGTGAGCTTTGCGCGCCTGCGCTGACAGGAGAGTGATTGTGGAGCCAGTCCCCGTGGTGGGGAAGGAGCCACCCTGCTCCTGGAGGTGGAGACCTTAACTCTTTCTGGAGCCTGCCTCCAGCCTCTGTTGGACTCTGGAACCTTATGTACGCCAATGCCTGGACAGCACTGTCTGGAAGAATGTCCACATGGTACCTCTGTGCTGGACATTATGTCAGACTGACTCAGCCGCTGCAGGAAGCCTGAAGGTCCCGTATGTTAGCACTCCATCTCCTTTTCTGGCAGGCATGACATGATGGCTTATCAAATATGAAGCCACACATTCATTCACTCAACAAAATGTATTGAGCTTCTACTGTGTTAGGTGCTATGGTTACGACAGTGCAGACCCTGCCCTCCCACAACTTACAGTTTAGTGAGGGAGACAATCAATAAAGTGGTAAATGGATTTCACCCATCCATTCCATAATAAGAACATGGTTCCAAATATCCAAAGGGAGTCAAGTAGAATGATAAAGCCTAAGACAGGATAAGACTTCAGTATCATGTAGCTCATCGTCATTGGACATATGAGGACACTGAAGCCCAGAGAGGTGGTACAGCATGTCCAAAGTCACACAGGTGGCAGGGCGAGGGTTAGAATTTCCATTCCCTTTGTACCACTTTTCCTGGCACGCCACACTGCCATGGCTCGAAGAGGCCCAATGTGAAGGAGGCATATTCAACATTTCCTGAAGTATGTTCTTCGAATAGCCACTCTGTCAAATGCTCCATGAAAAACTGTTTATCGTCAACTTGGTTTGGAAAATGCCCGCACTGTATCTTCCTTATGGAGGTTGACAGGATTCATGATCCTATTAAAGGCTCTGAGGTCTGTGGAAAGAGCTCTCTACATCATGGTCTGACCCAATGTTTCCCAAACTGTTCTGACCACAGAAGCCCTTTTTTTGATGTAACACATCTTAACACCACACGCTGGTATTCCTCAGAACTTTGGGAAATCCCAAATCAGTTAAAGTTCTGTGAATTTCAGACTTTAGACCCTCCCTTGCTGGCTTTTCCCTATTTTCCTTTGTTGTCAAGCAGTCCTGGTTCTTCCTCTCTAAGTTATGTTAGATCTGAATCTTCATTCTCCTTCGACTCCCCAAGATGCCACACTTCTGGATATCCCTCTTCCCTGGAATTCTGGGGTCCTCTCTTTGCTTGCATTTTCTTCACTTTTTTCTCTCTGAATCGCTTCTGAGGACTTCTCATTCCTTTCTGCCCCTTAGCAACTGCTCTTCAATTTACTTCGAGCATGCATTTTCCTAGGTAGTCAAGGCAAGGACTTGAAACTTCACCAGTCATCTTCTTATGCATAAATCACAAATCCAATAACTGACCTATGACCTTTCTCCACTGTGACTTGTTTCTTCAGCTAACAGTTCATTCATCTATTTGAACAATACTTATTGAACACCGATGTGCAGGTCACACTAATGGCCACTTTCCCAGCAATCTCTGCCTAGTTAATTCCACTGGCTAGGGAACTGTGAGAAGAAGGTTAAGTTCGTAAGTTTGACCTCTTTTGGGCCCATGAGTTCCATTCTACCCATGACCTTGAATTCTGGCCAATATTCTCTCAAATGGGTATCCTTGGGTGTGAAGGGGTCAGGATAATGGAGTGTAGCTGGCTTGGTTTGATTTGTGACCTCTAAAGGAAAAAAAGCACTCAGAGCCCACGCCCTGGGACTGAAGGCATTGTCAGGTCAAGTACGTCCAAGCAGCAGTTGACTCCTCCCTATGAAACCATCTCCTTCTGCAAAATTCCATAATTAATTCATCAAGAAATAGCAAATATGTGCCTTCTATTCCTTTTTACGCAAACAAATCTCATGTCTTTTCTATTAACTATCTTATTTCTTTATTCCTCCTGACACTGTGGTTCATATGTGTTGCTCAGAGATTTCATTTGGACATGAAGAAATGAGAGAAATGGCTTTAAAAAATATTCACTGTTTGCCAATATGATTATCAGCGGTATGGTCCCTTTTGCAAGAAACTTGCTACCACCAGATGTGCAAGTGGATCTGAATTTTGATTGCGCACATACATACATACACACACACACACACTCACACACTATTTTTCCATAGAAAGAAAAACCTCAGAAGTTGATTTTTCTATCCACCTAAATTTTCATGGACTCCTTTGGTGAATTATTTTCATGGACTATTGCTTATTTCTCCTGTTTTCCTAATATACCTGGGATAGCTAAAATATAAGACAAGCAACACTCTTACCCCATAGTCATTAAGAAGTGTCATAGAAAACACTACCAACACTTATACCAATCATTAATTTAAAAGACTGTGTACTTTGGGGCTAGCCCCGTGGCCTAGTGGTTAAGTTTGGCGCACTTCACTTAGGCGGCCTAGGTTCAGTTCCTGGGCACAGACCTACACCACTCATCAGCGGCCATGCTGTGATAGCAACCCACATACAAAATAGAGGAAGACTGGCACAGATGTTAGCTCAGGGTGAACCTTCCTCAGGCAAAAAAAAGAGAAAGATTGGCAAGCAATGTTAGCTCAGGGCAAATCTTCCTCAGCAAAATAAATAAATAAATAAATAAAAGACTGTATACAGACACAGAGAGTTCCTAACCAATCTTAGTTTGTAGAACTCACTCCCTTCACCTACCACCAGGACTCTTGATTCTTTTCCCTGAGTGGGTGGAGAGATCTCGGGGTGCTCAGGCTGCCCCAGTCCCTCTCTCCTCTCCACTGCAGACTTTTCTTATCTCTCACAGCCCCTGTGGTACCCTCTGAGTCCTTCAAGAACCCCTCTGCTTACTCTGTCCTCCCTACCCTGCCTTCATCCCTCCATATGGTTTTGTTACAAACACTTATTTTTGTAAAAGCTCAGTCTACATTAGTCCTGTCAACTCTACACCCACGGGAAGGAAGCATGCTATAATAGAAAGAACATAGCACTCAAAATAAAGCAACATGTTCGTTCCCTTCTTTTCTTTTCTTTTCCTTTCTTTCTCCCAGGCAACCTCCAGCTCGCTTCTTCCCCCATCTCTAGACCTTTTGTGGTTAACCCTCAAATGAATGAAAGCTGTAATGTGCTGAGATTCCTCATCCCCAGGCATATCTCCCATGCCCCTTCCTTCCTTTTTGGAAGACAATAGTGGGGACTAAATTCATGATCAGGTCCCTTGCTCCCCTGCACTGAGAAAACATGAGCCACAGACAATGAGAGGCAGATGCTGCTGTCAGGATCCCATGCTTCAAGCAAGATGCAGCCCATATGGCTCAGGCTAAAGACTCCCTGGCCCTCTCCGTCTTCTCCTGTCAGTCCCCCCTCACACCCCTCCCTCAGAACAAGCTCAAATCTTCCAACAAGTGGGGCGTGAAGACACCAGCCATCTCAAATACCCAGGGATTTGGGGAAAGTGTTAAGAAGGAATGTAAACAATACATACTAATTGCCGCTGTGACATAAGTTATAAATTAAACTAGATGGGCCAGAGGGCTGAGCACTCCCGTCCCCCAGCTCCTACCCTTTGCACGATGGTAGAACAGGCACCTCCGAGAGGAGACTAACTTCCGATGAGCACCTTTTGATATTTCAGTAACTAGGCCATGGATGCTTTGTGCCAAATGAGCTCTCAGCTCTGCTGTGTGCTGGGGTTCCAGGGCATTCCATGCTGGCGCAGGGAGGAGCCCTCGCCCCAGTTGGACTGTGGCCACACCTGTGGCTCGTGTGCTTTCTGCTGGAGTCGCAGGCTTGGAGAATGAGCACTTCAGAATCAGCCCGCCTTTGAGAAGTGGCCTGGAGGAAAAGAGGTTGTGAGATTTCTAAATAACCGTGATGAGGCTTGCTGTTCCCCTTTGTGTGACTGCCCAGGAAATCTCGGGGCCCGGAGCACAGCAGATGCTAAATGGGTGCATTATGAATCAATGAGTGAGTAAGAGAAGGAGTGGGTCTGTTGGAGACCCAAAATGCCTTTGCTTTTTGTAGACCCAAATTTCGTTTGGTTTTGCTGAGTAGAGGGAGGTGGGACCAATTAGAGGGGGAGGAAATGGCAGCACCATTGGGAGGGCCTGGGAGCCTGGCCTTCCCCACAAGCAATGCTTAATGCTGGCTGAATTCCAGAATCCAGAGGCAGTGAGGGCGGGTTCATCGTTGTTTCGTAAAGTCAGAGTAGGATGGGGACCAGTCCCTTGGTTTCTACGAGTTTTTCCCAGTAACTCCCCACCCACGGGCTGAGTCAGCCTGAGTCACTGGCATTCTCACCATCTGTCCCTCTCAGAGAGAGTTGTTTCCATGCTACAAGGCCAGGGCTGCATCTTCTGTGATGGGAGCCAGAGACGGTGCTGCCCAAGTCCATGCATTCACTCAGCAAACATCACCGCGTGACCTCCGAGTGCTTGGCACGGTGCTGGGCTCTGGGGATCCAGAGATGAATGGGACACAGTTGCTGACCTCAAGGGGCTCATCGTCTAGTGGGAACAGAGCCGGCACACAAATCAGTACAGTTCTGGGCCCCCTATGGGCCTCACAGCCCCATGTCTCTGTGGCAACACATCTGGGACCTTGCCAATAGCAAGCTGAAGCACAGAGAGGACCAGAGGTCTGAGCCAGGTCGACAGCTCCTCTGGACTTCTCCTGGCTCCCGCCTGGGGCCCTTTACCCTCCACCAGGCTCTTCAGCCGCTTGGCCACCCAGAGCGACCACAGTGCCTCTCCATTTCCCTCCTCTCTATCAAATCACGTCACCAAGAGCTCCTGTTTCCACAGGGACACCAGGCAGCATGGCCAAAGATCTGTGCCTCCCTTGGTTTTTCTTCCCTTGTTTTCATCAATACAAGTCCAAGGTGCCAAATGCCTCTTTGATTGGAGGCCCTCAGGCTGCCAGGGAGGGAAAGCACACTGGGAGCGGGACCATTTGCATGCTCCCATCAAAGCGGGCTCTCGCTCGCCAGACTGCCAGCACCCCTGAATGCGTGTCTTCCTGGGGTGATAGAGAATCAATTGGCTGGATGCAACTTCTGGATCCTTGTTACAGCCCTGGCTTGGGTCCCATGGAGGCCCTCAGACAGACATCAATAACCTTGTCTCTCATTGCCTTTATCAGCCTCGATCCAGTCCCATTAGAACACGCCAATATTTATGTATGTTTTAACAGCACTGCCCACAGCAGCATGACGACAGGTTAGCCGGCCAGTGGGGAGAGGGAAGGCCTTAGGCTGGGTTTTCTGCCCCCCACTCTGCTTCTGTTCAGTCTAGGGGCAGAGGGCTTCTCTCTCCCTGAGCTCTTCTCTCCATTACCTGAGGCCTCAGTTTCCATTGCCACCCAGAGGTTCAACATTAATAAAAATAGGTAATATTTGTGGGGATCCATAACCGTCAAGGCATGCTGTTTTATATGCATTCGTTATCTCACGGAATCATCTTGAAATTCAGCAAGATAAGTGGTTTTGCTGTTTACCAGATGAATAAATCAAGGCCCAGAGTAGTTGAGAAGTAAGCTCAAGGTCACACAGCTGTAACCAGGGTTACAGGCAGGGTAACAAGGTCATGCAGGAAGAACCAGAGTTTCAGCTTATGTCTGGGCCCAAACACTATGTACTTTTACTCAGTTATACTGCCTTGTGTTTTTTAAATGCAATAAATGTAATAAATATCTATTGACTACCTACTGTGTGCCAGACACCGTTATGGGCAGAGGATATTGAAGTGACTAAGACAGACAAGGTCTCTGTTCCAGTGTCTGGACATCGTAGGACAATAAACAAACACATCAACAAGAAAATATTGCCTGGTGATAAGTGTGTGCAGAGACTTAAAATAGGCTGATGTGAAAGTGAGTGACCGGGTGGCTCCTTTTAGATGGAGTGACCGGGCAGTCCTCTTGAGGAGGTGACATTCATACTGAGTCACGAACAGCACGAAGGAGCCTGCCACCTGACCCTCAGGAGGCACAGCTAGTAGTCCCAGGGCGGGAATGAGCTGGGCGGGGTTGAGGGAAGGAGGGAAGACCAGTGTGGTTGAAAGGACGGGGGGCAGGTGAGAGGTGGGAGAGGAGGTGGGAGAGGCAGGCAGAGTTGGATCCTCCTGGCTTGTATGCCCGAGGAAGCCATTTGTATTTAATTTTCATTGTGATGAGAGGTCTCTGGACTTGATGCGATATAATTATTTAACGTTCCCTGTGGCTTTGCATGGAGGAGTGTTGAGTGGAAGGAAGGAGAAGCAGAGAGCCTTAGTCAGGAGGCTACTGTGATGGAAACTTAGGGAGGGGCGGAGTCCCTGAAGGAACGAGAGAAGCCAGCATATGCTAGATGTGGTTAGGAAGGGGGCAATCAGATGAACGGATGGATTGAGTATGAGGTATAAGGGAGAGAGAAGAATCAAGAAAGTCTCCAGGTTTTGGAACTGAGCAGTGTGGCGAATCACGGTGCCATTTGTCGAAATGGGGAGGGCTGGGTGAGGATTGGCTGGGAGATTTGGGGTAAGAAGTCAAGAGTTCTGTCTGGGCCATTTGAAGCTCCAGATGTTAATTAAACATTCGTATAAGTAGTTGGATATCCCCACAGAGAGTGTATAGCTACAGACGAGGAAGGGGACCAGTTCTCTCCCTGCCGCACCCTAACCTTCAGAGGTAGAGCAGAGGACGAGAAGGCTGAGGAGAGGCCAGCAGGGTAGGAAGAAAACCCAGAGAAGGTGATGTCCAGGAAGCAAAGAGATTAAAGGGTTTCAAAACAATAATAATAACAACAACAATAATAATAGAAGCAGCAGCAGCACCATAAAGAGCCTATCGGGTGCCCGCACAGTTTTAAGAGTTTCGTATGTGTTAACTAACTTATTTAATTCTCGCAACAAGCCTAGGAGAGCTATTGTCATTCTCCCCATTGTATAGAAGAGACAACTGAGGCACAGAGAGGCTACTTAAAGTGAAATTACTGGTCTCCTATCCCTCGTTGAATAAGCAATGCCAGTTCCTTCTTTCTGTGCCCTATAAATCAGCTTCTGAGCCTCAAACAGGGCCTGACTGAGTTCTCTAGGAGGTCCTGTCCTCTTCTGCCCCGAACTTGGTTTGTTAATCTCTTTGTCGGTTTCAGTGCTCAGATCAGGGGAAACCTGCTAGCTTAGCTGATAGGCAGGCTGAAGCTCTGTGGAGAGAAATTGGGTTTCCTGTTTTGCTCTATTCCCAACACAAACCTCTTCTCCAGGGTCATTCTCTCACCAGCTGCTAACACACTGTATGATACCCGGCCATCCCTCGCCACCCCAAACTGCTCCGAATCCTTTCTCAAAACCTCATCCAACTCTTACCTCCTCTGAGTGGGCTTCCCATATTCATCTCTATAGTCCCTCAGAAATTATTTCATATATAATTAATTTTCATTCCTAATTAGGTTCAATTTTGCACTTCGCGTTGGCAAAGTAGTTGGGTTCCCGTGACATACTTCACAGTTAAAAATGTTATTACCAGAAGTGAAAATAACAACGAAGGGAGATAAGTGTGTCTCTGGGTATCAGAAAAAGGGCTAGGAGAGAAAAAGTGATCTTAGATGCCAATTAACCTCAGGGCACAGGCATACAAGAGCAGGGATGTCAAGGAGAGCCTGGAGGAAGGGGCATGGGCCGGGGTGGGACATTCCAGCTCCTGCCACTGGCAATGCTTGGAACATGATCTTGTGCAGCTAGACAGGGCCCTGGCTGATCCTGCAGAGAGGAGGAGCAGGGGCCATCCGAGAAGTGAGCCTGACTGTGGTATCCGTTCTGACTGGGCTCTTGTCACATCCTCCTGAAATGGACCAGGTTCATCTGTACACGGAACCTGCCCTAGCAATGGCCGGTGTAATCTAAGGGTGTTCCAAGTTCCCTTTGCCAATCTTCCCATCTGCTTAGTGTATGACATTTGTAGACTTGAAAAATAAAGCTTTTAATTTTGCAACTATACACAAGTGGGCTCATTTCCAAGAGCTCAGTTGAGGGAGCGCAGTGGAGAGTAGTGAGTCACACCAAGGGGTAAGCAGGTGTAAGCAGTGTGGACATGGCCAGATAAGATTCTGCCCTGAATGGGGTCATCGATGGGGGAAGGGAAAGGAAGATCTCATAAAAGGGACAATGGGAGACATGAGAGGAAGTGTCATGAATTTCACAAGCCCCCAAGATAGACCCTACTTTCCTCCAATGAATGCAGACAAATAGGTTAAGAAAGATTTCTTATTACACATGGCTCTGTGCACAGGTGAGGCCCTGGAGAGCCGTCACCACGTGCAGGGAGACCCACAGCAGTCCTGCTTCACGGGATTCTGAAGACTGTTCATTCCTTCATTCAACAAATATTTACCGGACATCTATTACGTGCAGGCACCACTCTAGATGCTTGCAATACGTCATTGAACAAAACAGACCCAGACCCCTGTATTTGTGAAGCTTATGTTCAAGTGATGAGACTCAGACAATAAGCTACGACCATGAGAAATAGTAGAATGTGTGGGATATTAGAGGTAATGAGAGCAAAGTCTTTAAAAGAGTCTATCTTTCCCAAAGTATGCGCCACCCTGAATACTACATTATCATGGACAACCTCGGTTTGTTCCCTATTATCTCATCAGGAATCTCAGGCCAGAGTTGCCACACTTCTCATTTCTCTCTTATTCCCTCAAGTACTCTCCTCCTACCATAACTTGCTCTACACACATATTGGACACAGAGAAGGTGCTCAATCACATGTGTGACATTGAATTAGTCATCCTAGTTTGGGAGCACAAATTCTGTCCCCTGACAGAAATCCTCTTCTGAGATGATCTGTTTACGCTGGAGTCCCTTTTCCACAGATCCTCCTCTGTAACGCTTGTGAGAAATATGGTTATCCAAGGAGAGTTGGCCCCACACAGGGAGAAAAGAGGAAATTCTCATTCCAGTTATGATTAATTTCCTTTCCTCTCGTGCCTACGTCTCCCAGGAGACCCATCTCTACCCATCACCCACAGTACCTCCCTCTCCTGGTTCATTTCTAGTCCAGAAGGAGAGATGGAGGATGAGGCAAACACTGTGTCCATACCTGTGTCCCACAGGGGACTGTTCTAAAATTTGCCATACACAAGGCCTGAGAATGCTTTGGTTTCATCTCACGTCCAGCACACACGCATCCATGCATGAGATGGAAAAGCCACCGTCCTTCCACGTGTCCACACTAGGGAGAAGGGCAGAAACATTCTTGTATAGTGAGATCATGGACCATCTGACATGCGTCTGGACTGCTCTCTTGCCCTTCACTTCTTCTCATATGTATTATATCAAGTTCTGCAAAGACATAGCTAAGCCATACTTTCAAATTCAGTGTATGTGAAAATTAGAGGCATAAGGCTTAAAAATCCAGTGTGTATGCACCAGAGTTCTTTGAGGCTCAGCCCTAGGCCCCTCTCTCTTCTCACTCATACTTGAGCCCTGTCCAATCTCACCCATGTCCTCTCTTTAGAGGTCATCTCTTTGCTGATGACTCACAGACTTACTTATATTTGCAGTCAGATTTCTCTGAGTCTTAGAACTGAGTACTCCACAACATCTCAAGTATATCTACTTGGTTCACTACCAGGTTCCTCAACACCACACAACCAGAACAAACTCATAATCTTCCCCCACCACCTCCCTCACTCTTTATCTCAGCAATAGCTTTACCACCATCCAGGGGTGTAAGCTGGAAATTCAAGCATCGTCGTTGACTCTCCTTGTTCTCACTCTCATATTCAATCTAACCACAGTCCTAACAACTTTGCCTCCTAAATGTCTCTTGAATCTCTCAACCTCCCTTTGTCTCTATTGCCACCACCTTAATCCCAACACCTATCCCTTCTCACTTGGACTGCTTTAAAATTTCCAGTCAACCTTCACTTGGCTCCCTCTCTCGTCAGATGCCCACATTACGACCTGAGAGATTTCTAAATGTAAATCCATTAGTGCTAACCCCACTTAAATTTTCTTCAATAGTTGCCTGTTGCTCTAAGAATAACTACCAACATCCTTATACTATGGGCTGAATTATGTCCCCCCAAAATTCATATGTTGAAGTTGTACCCCACAAATATACCTCAGAATGGGACTTTAAAGAGGTGTTTGGTCTTTAAAGAGGTAATTCAGTTAAAATGAGGTCATTAGGGTGGGTCCCTATCCAATATGACTAGTGTCCTTATAAGAAGAGGAACTTTGGACACGGACAGGCAGAGGGAAGACCGTGTGACGACTCATGGGGAAGATGGCCATCTGTAAGCCAAGGAGAGGCCTCAGGAGAAGCAAACCCTGCCAACACTTTGATCTTGAACTTACAGACTCCAAAACTGTGAGGAAATAAATTTCGATTGTTTAAGCCACACAGTCTGTGGTGCTTTGTTACGGCAGCCCTAGCAGATGAGTGCATCTTAACCAGGCTACAAAGGCCTCCATGGCCTGTGTGGTGGCTTCAAAATATGTCCATGGGGTCGGCCCAGTGGTGTAGTGGTTAAGTTTGCACACTCTGCTTCTGTGGCCCGGGGTTCGCGTGTTCGGATCCTCGGTGCAGACCTACATAGCACTTGTTAAGCCACGCTAGGGCGGTGTCCCACGTACAGAATAGAGTAGGATTGGCTTGGACCTTAGCTAAGGGCAAGTCTTCCTCAAGCAAAAAAAGGAAGATTGGCAACAAATGTTAGCTCAGGGCCAATCTTCCTCATCAAAAAAAAAAAAAAGTCGACAATATTTTGATACTCCTCCCTTCAAAAGGTGGAGCCTAATTCTCCTCCCCTGGAGTGTGGGTTATACATAGTGGCTCGCCGCTAGCAAATAGAATGTGGTGGAAGTGACAGTGTGTGACTTCCCCGATTAGGACTTAAAAAGGCATTAATGGCTTCCTTCTTGCTCTCTTTCTCTTGATCATTGTGCTGGGGGAGCCAGCTGCCACGTCACGAGGACTCTCAAGGAGCTCATGGAGAGGTCGGCATGGTGAGGACTGAGGCCTCCTGCCCACAGCTGTGGAAGTATGCTATCTTGTCAGCAGATCCTGTAGGCCCAGCTGCAGCTCTTGCCAACGTCTTGACTGTGACTTCCTGAGAAACCTGAGCCAGAACCACTCAGCTAAGCTGCTCCTGAGTTCCTGACCCACAGAAGCTGTGGGATGATAAATCTTTGTTGTTTTAAGCTGCTAAGTTTGGGGCAACTTGTTATGCAGCAGTAGATAGCTTGCACAGCTTGACTCAAACTCCTCTTCTAGGCTTGCTTCTTACCACCCACACTTACACTCTGAGCTCCAGCCCTGCTGGCTTTCTTGCCAGGCCCCAAATTCCCCATGTTCCCCAAGTCCCTCTTCCAGAATGCACCCCTACATTCTTCCTTGTTTGAGTTCTACTCATCCTTTCAATCACGTTGCAAGCATCAATTTCTCAGGGAACTCTTTTCTGACCTCTAGTCTAGTAATATGCTCTCATTAAAGCATGTTCTTTTCCTTCAGCATGCTTTCCTCAGTTTATTATTATTTGTTCATTAGGGTGGTTATTGAATTGAAGTCTGTCTTCCCTACTAGACTACAAGCTCCGTGAGGCCAGAGACTGAGCTGTTTCTGCTCACTTCCATGTCCCCAGTACCTACACAATTTAGTCAGCCAATAAAAAATTGTTGGATGGATGGATGCATGGATGCATGGATGGATGGAGGGAGAGAGGTTAGCCAGCATCTGCAGAGGAACAAGTCCTACATGTTATAATTGTGTTTCTGTTGATTCTCCTACTTAACAGAATCATCTGTGAACCTACAAACACTGTTAACCAACCTATAGCTAAACATGAGTTAACTAGGCCTCAAAAATCTGTACATTGTTTGTTCATTCATTTTATGCCATTCAAAATTATTTTGCCTTCTTTTAGTATCTTAATTTCACTATGTATGTCACTGTTTATGAGTGAGGAGAGGAAAGGGATTCTCCTCTGAATCTGGAACCGACGAAAGGGTAAATCCTCCACGGGTACATGGGAGTGGTGTGGGGCAGCTGGCATGACTGCTGTTCCTCCTTTTTACAGCTGCAGGACGTGACTAAAGAGCTGGAACATGGGAGAGGAGTGCACAAGGCCGGTTATTCCAGACTAAAGATATATCAGCTGCACAGATGATTCACTGCAAAGAGTTTTGCCTTAATTGATGAGCCTTGAGAAAAGAATCCAAAGAGAAACTTTGGTTATGAATTGGACAATCCTTCCTGGTATAGACAATAACATGGGTAGCTCAGTACCTGGCAGATATGGTGTCCTTTGAGGGGAAAGCCCCAACCCATTTTTTAAGATAAATATCATGATTTTAAATAAAAATAGATGCTTGGAAACCAAGAGCTTTATTAAACTATTTAGTTGCACGTAGGCTGGCTTGCCCTAGTTTGAATTTGTGTTGTTTGAAGTGTAGTTTATGAATGACATTTCTTTAAAGGAGAAAAAACAACCAGAAACCTGTTTATCTTGAGCCTCTGTATCCCTGGCTGTTTTGCATGTATATGTATGTACATATATCTGTAATTTCTTCCTAGCACCAGGAAGACCAGACTTGGGAAGAGCTTTTATTCATTATTTAATCAAGGAAAAAGCCCTAACTCAAACAAGAGCAGGGCAGGGGGTGAGGGGAGCATCCAGGCAGGGGTGAAAGAGGCTGGGCAGGAGAGAACATTTTTATGAACAGACTCTTGAGATAAAAACCTGAACAAAGAGCAACAAACAGCTCCTTTCTACATCTTTTTTTTCTTTCTTTCTTGAAGCTCCTGACAGACTCAATTCCCTTCCTGCATAATCTCCTCTCATTTCTTTCTGGAGCAATGTCAGTGTTCTGAATGCAGAAATACATCACCACTTGTTTCCCCTTAAGGTTGCTCCTTCCTCTAGCTATAGACAGAGCAGGGAAGAGCCCAGCCCAGCCCCAGCAGGCTGAGTGTGCCTGCCCCCTACCCCAGCCCCTCCTCTCCTTCTCCACCACAGTGGTTTCAAATCCTGAGACTGTCTCCACCCAAGGGACTCTTCTCCTCCCCTGAGATGGTTTTCCATGATTGAATTAATCTTGCAAACAGCAGATGGTGGCTGATATTCAGCCTCAGTCCCGCTTGGGTGGGACGGGGACTTGGCCCTGCTGATCCCTGCGAGCACCCACCACATGTCAGGCCTTGTGCCAGCACTATCTCATTTCAGCCTAACAATCCCCTGGGGAGGTAGGTGACTCCCACCTTCATTTTGCAGATAAGGGGACTGAGGCTCAGAGAGACAGTGTCATGTTCGTGGAAGGAATCCTGACTTTGGAGTCAGCCCCGCCTTTCCACCGTGATGAGCTCTCTGACACTCTACCTCCATGTTACTTGCTTTTCCCCATCGAAACATTCTCCCAGAGAATATTCCTCTGTGGTCTAAATCTCTCCCTGTTGTATTTCTCCCATCAGCTAGATCCCATTACCTCTTTCAACTTGCATTAATTTATTAATTCCATGACTATTCATTGAGCACCTGCTGTGTGAAGCAGTGAGACTGCTCTGGTGGAGCTAACATTCTAGTTAAGGAAGATGGATAACAAACAAGCAGAGATGTCCTGTGTCGGTTGGTGATAAGTGCTAAGTCAGGAGAAGAGACCAAGCGGGGCATAGAGGCAGGGAGTGCTGGGGTGGGAAGGGGGGCTGGCCCTTCTGTATTGGGTGGTCAGGGAGGCCTCATGGAAAAGGTGAGGCTTCAGAGCAGACCTGAAGGAACTGAGGGATCAGCCTTGGGGGAGGAGGGTTTTAGGCAGAGGGAACAGTAAGTGCGGACATGCTGAAGTCCAGTGTGCTTGAGGAACAGAGAGGAGTGTTGCTGGAGTGGAATGGGCAAGGAGGTGCGACAGGTGAGGCTGGAGTGGAAAGAGAAGGGTGGGCGGCAGCAAGAGACAAGGTCGGCGACAGGGAGGAGACACAAAAGAGGGCCTTCTGTGCTAATGGCTTTGAGTTTTGCTCTAAGTGAGCTGGAAAGTTATCGGACAGTTGTCAGCAGAAGAGCGATGTGATCTAAAGTGATCACTCTGGCTGCTGTGTCGAGAATAGACTAGGGGCGAGGAGGAAGGATCAGAGCAGGAAGACCCACAGGAGCCGCCGCCTCAATCAGGTGCAAGCTGATGGAGACTGGGAAGTCACGAGAAGTGGTTAGATTTTAGAGATATCTAGAAGGCGGAGCCAACAGGGTTTGCTAATGGCTTGGATGTAGAACGTGAGACAAAGAAAGGAATTAAGGATGACTTCACGGTTTTAGCCTGAGTAACGGGAAGAATGGAGTTGCCATTACTGAGAGGGAGAGACTCTGAAGGGAGGAGTATCAGATGATAGCAAAGAGGGAGAGGAGAGGTTTGCAAAGAGAGAGAAGGTGAGAAATAGTCATGTAGGAGAGAAGGAGGGTGAACGACTAGGAAAACACAGGAGGAGCGCCTAGCAGAGCTGAGAGCTAACTTGAGATTAGTGGCCATAAATTTAAAGACATCGTGGCTAGTTTGGGGGCGTTTTTTTCCCTAGCCATTTTAAGCTGACTTTGTACAAATGTGGAGTAGGTGAAGAGTTGGATTTAACCAAGGTTGGGGATTAGCCAGCCAGTATCCTGGAGGACGAGATGGGCGAGGGAATTGAGTTTATGCACAGGAGAGATGACAACGAAGGTCGATGGGCTCAAAGCAGGATAAGGAGGGTAGCCAGGCCAGAGGGATGAGGACGGTGACCAGTTGGCAGGCAGGATCAACGGACTGTGCTTTTGGGGGATGCTAGAGGGAGTGAGCTGGAAAGTCAGGAGGTGGTGGTCAGAGACTGAAAGGCTTAAAATGGAGATTACAGAGGGGGCAGAAATCGGCAGTAACAGGTTCAAGGGAGTGAGTATGGGAGTGGGTGACTCCCTGAATCAGCTTCCCTGACATCTCCCGTATCTTGGGCTCACCTCCTTCTCTCCTGCTTGTGTGTTTTTCCAAGAATTCTTTCCCTTTCTGATGTTTATATCACTAACTGATACAAATCTGGCTCATTCCCTCTACCTTTGTTGGTTCCCAGTTGTGTTAGCCTGGGTCCTCTGAGAAGCAGAGGTCACAGGATTAAACACACAAGAATTTTATTAAGGGAAATGTCCGTGAGAGAGGGAATGGTCAGGGAACTGGGTAAGGCTGGGAGAGCTGTCTGATCACCATGCAAGCCGGACTCGAAGCAAAGAACAGAGGGTAGGCTGGGTGGAAGCATCTAGAAAGCCATGCAATCTAACAAAGGTTTAAAGGTTGGCAAGGCTGTTGGGCAGTCCTCTAGCTGAAGGCATCTGTCAGAGACCCTGTCCCCCAGGAACGGGTCTGCCTTAGCATCCTCGACAAACTAGTCGTTGGCTGGGACCAGCCACAGAAACCTGGCTCGAGCTAATGCAGCAATGGACTTCAGAGTGTATCAGCTGGGGCCCTTGGCCATTCCACTCTCCGCTACTGGGGTTCTATGAGGCACATTCTCGTGGACACCACACTACTCCAGCTGCAGGACCAAGCTCAGGAGTGAGGGCACAGCTTTTAAACTCACTATCCTGTAGCTTTCAGCACTTTGCTTAAGACCAGGTTGCTGCGACCTTCACAAGAGAAGCACATGGGCAAAGTGTAGCTGCCCGATTTCCTGTGCACACGGTGGTGCTCTCCACATGGACTCAACTTCAGAGAAGTTTCTGTGCCCTGAGGGAGGCTGCACTGCGCATGCTGCCTGCCAAGCCCGTGTCCAGCTGCCACCATGAAAATGGGCATGGGCGTTGGGCTTGCAAAAGCTGGGCTTAGAGAGCATTAGGGCAAGCAGATCGCGGAGCCGGAATCAGGGCCTCCTTTGATCTCATTTATGGCTCCTCTGCTGACACCAGCAGGCTCCACTTCTCCACTAAAGGGCTATTTTCCTCTATCCATCCAGCATTCTTCATGTCCTGCCTAGTCCTCTGTCCCATATTTCCCGCTCGTTGATACCTGAAAACTCTGCTGTCAGAAAACTTGATCTCAAAGGCTTTGTCCTCCTTCCTCAGCCTGATCTCTCAGGCCTCCCACCAAAATAAACGCCACCCTCAGCCCGTGGCAGTTTGCACCTTCACCATAAAATGCACCTTTGATTTTTCTTCTCCTCTGCAATTTCTTTCACTCCACGGCCCTCGATAGCTCCTGGCATGTCATCTGTGCAATATCTCTCAAGTCTATCCCTGTACTTTTATGCCTGCTGCCAAAACATTGGCTCATGCTGCAGTTACTGCACTCCTCACCTAGCACAATCTATCACTTTCTGCATTCGCGGTTTCTTTCGCCATCTTTTTCCTCTTTCCTCCCCTCCCACTGTGCTCTTGCCTCATCTCCTTCTCTCACAACTCCCCTGCCACTCTCCTCTCTTCACCATCAAAATGGGCCTCACAGATCCACTTACACTACCCACCACTTCTTCTCAGCCTGGATTGAATAAGGCCCAAGGCATACCTCTCAAAACTGTTTCTCCTAAAATCAAAAGAAAAAACAAAACAAAACATAAAATCACTCCTTCCAGTAGTGGGGCCTTTTGGAGGAAAGTCTTAGTTGAAGAAGTCCTACCTCTGCAGCCCCCAGCTGGCCAGCATAGGCCCCACTGGATGCACCCACAAGAAGTGGAGTGTTGAGAGATTAGGGATGAGGTTAGAGTTGGAGTAATAATGAAGTTTGGAGCAAAGATTCTGCAGGCGGTTTTCTCAGGGTTACCCGCTAATGAGTGGCAGAGCCAGAGCCCAGCTAGAGTGACAGACAGTCCAATATTTTTTCAAGTGCTTCCAGTTAAGAAATGCCAGCACTGGGTGAGTGCACGGGCTGTCAACAACCCAGTGGGCTGGTGGAGGACCGGCAGTGTGGGGCTCACCAGGGAGCTTATTAGAAATACACAGATCAGGCCTCTCTCAGACCTACTGCGTGACAATCTGCACTTTCACAGGTCGGTCTCCAGGCGATTCCCATACAAATTAAAATATAAGAAGGACCGATCCAGAGAACCTCAGCCACGCCGCCCAACTCCTAGACTGTAACTTCACTAGCCAGATTAGGGATTCCAGAACAGATACTTGGCAGTCAATTTATAGTGGAGTACAGAGAGCTCTCTGTAACACAATGGATGCTAAATCAATTTTATTTACTGACCCACTGATTAAACAGTCTTGTCCCTTAATTATTTCATCTTCTATAAATGGCAAGTCAAGTCATCCATTTTCCAGGGATATTTTTCAAAGGAAGATACTCTGAGGGTGACTCCAAGGCACACTTTGTGGCCGTTGCGTCTTCCATGTGTGCTAAGTGGTCACACACTGGGACCCCACACTGCAGGTCACGAGCGTGCACTTGGCGAGAAGAAGCAAGTAAATAAAGGAGCACCACAGACTCTGTCCTCAGCTCCCCCACCCACGGAGCCACCTGTACAGTGCCCCAAGCTATTCTTAGACTGACATGCCGCCTCTGGGTTGTCACTCAGCCGGCATTCTTTGTAATGTAAAGAATGCAAGTCCCTAGAAAAATTGATTTTTGGATCCATGAGCACCTTCCTTCCTCCAGACGCACAGACAGGAAGAAAGGCATCCTTGGCAAGAGACCAGGTGGCCTGGATCCAGCCTCTCGGCAGATGAGGGGCAGGAAACAGCATGAAGAGTGGACAGGGTCTGGTTATCCCCTGCTGAAATGAGGTAAAGGGTCAGAAATGCACTCCCAACAATCCTACCTCGAGGCACAGCAGGTGCGTGTGTGTGTGTGCAGAGTGGTTACGGAAAAACAGCCTCAAGGAAGAAAGCGTTTCCATCTCAACGGCAGGTCTGCACCACAGTTCCCCAAGGGTTCGAGTTTGAGTTGGATGCGCCTGCCCAATACACAGAGAGAAACATCTGGAGCCATGAAGTGCCCTGCATTTCAGGGCTGTTCTGGATCAATACCAAATGAGGATGTAGATTTCTTCTTTCTGCTCAGGATGAAAATGTGCTCGAAACACGTAAAATCCTTTGGATTTGCTTTCATTTAAAAAGCACAGTTATTCCTAAAGTTTTCAGTTTGCTATCACAGACAGTTTCCTGCTCAAATATGGTAATCCAAAATATCTGTCCATAATTCTTAACATCTGCTCTGTACGGAGCATCATATTTTGATGTTCCAGGGAAAATTTTTAAATAAAGGAAGGAGAGAATGAAAGAAAAAAAGAAAGAAAGGAGGGAGAGAGGACTAAAATATTCTCTGAGAATAATTTCCTCTCTGGAAGACTGATAATAAACTTTAAAAATATTTACATTGGCAGATTCTTACGTTGCTTCATTGATAGTCTACATATTTTCAGTAAAGGGCTGTTGGCAAAAGCAGGTGAAAACAATTAGTAATGTACTTATTATAGATCAATTTACTATAAGGGTTAATAGCTCTTTGTTTTGAATAAGATCTCTACTAACCCTTCTGTGATCTGTGATGTTCCTTTGCACAGTGTTTCACTTAGAGGTGTCATTCAATTAAAAAATATATTCAAGGAATGAATGAATGAATGTTCGGGTTTGTATGAAAATTACTTGAGTGTCTACAAGAATGTTTGAATTTCATATATCCCACCTTTCATAGCTGGGGTAGGGTCTAGACTCAGTTAACACTTGGCTGTACTGATCATTTTAATTAAGGTATAAATAATGATCCTTCACCAAAGAAGTCAGAACCATTTCTTTTTTTTTTTTTTTTTTTTTTTTTTTAGGATAAGGTCTTTATTATTGGGATGATATAGAGGAGATACCACGAACTTGTTCCCCATAATCTCCCACCCTATGCTATGTGCCAAGGCAGGATACCCTGGAAGGGGATGGATGTGGTTGACAAGGGGTCAAGTAAGAGTGACGCCTCTCAGATGGTGGCTTGAGAGCTGCAGAACCATTTCTTAAACTACAGATCAGTAAACCACCTAATAGAAAAAAGAGCAAAAGATATGAATAGGCAATACACAAAAACAGAAAATACAGGTGGCCAGTAAACCTATGCAAAGATGCTCCCTCTAACTAGCAATCAGGGAAATGCAAATTAAAGCACCAGGAGACACCATGTCTACCCGTCGGATGGGCAGCAGGCAGGTAAAATGGCAGAGTGGGTGAGGGCATGGGCTCTGAAGTCAGGCTACCAGGGCCAACTCCTGGTTCCACCACTTGCCGATGTGTGTGTGCCTCAGTACGAGATTCGTAACTTCTCTGGGCCTATAAAAGGGTAATAATATGAATATCTACCTTGATGTGTTCTTGTGAGCGTTAAATGATTTCCTACACATAAAGCATTCAGAACTGTGCCTGGCAGAAAGTAACCGCTTGATAAATTTATCTATTATTGGCATCAAGTGTTGAGGACTGTGGGGAAGCAGATACTTGCATATACTGTTGGTTGGAGTACAAATTAGTACAGCCACTTTGGAAGGTAATCCAGTGGCTTCTATTAAAATTAAAGGTATGCATATCTGGAAACTATTAAATAGGGGAATGGCTAATTATGGTATAACTATACTATGTAGCACTTAAAAACAATGAAATAGATTTCTAGCTACTGGTGTGGAAAGATATTCAAGACATATGGCTGAGTGAAAATAGCAAGTACCAGTACAATGACATGATATCATTGTAAATATCATTTATATGATATTTGATATGATATATGATAGTTATGTATGTATCATTTGTTTAAAAGCTACATACAAAACCTTATTTTATATATTTATATATATAGGTAAGTGCAGTCATTAAATCTAAGGAAGGGATTGGTATTGGGTGTGATAGTCAAAGAGGACTGTACCTTATTTGTATTATTTTATTTTTACAATGCATTCTTCTATTGTTTATATAATTAAAATTTAGGGAAAGAGGAATAAGGAGTTATTGTTTAATGGGTACAGAGTTTCAGTCTGGAACGATAAAAACGTTCTAGAGATGGATAGTGGCGATGATTGCACAACAACGGGAATGTACCTAGTGTCACAGAACTGTATGGTTAAAATAGTAAATTTTATGTTATGTCTATTTTATCACAGTAAAAATTTAAATTCAATTTAAAAATCCTTTATACTATAACATAAAACAACAGGATGACTCTAGTCAAGGGATTAGTCTGTGCCATAGAGTGTGACATGGAGCCCTTGAAGGAGCACGGGATTTGGGTCGGGGAGAGTTGGTCAGCAGGACAGAGGTTTGGGAAGGAGAGGCAATGGGATCCTGGTCTGCCTAGAGTAGGAAGGTCTTGAAAATAGATGGGAAACAGGATTAGATAGACATTCAGTGGAAAGCCAAGCAGTGCCCAGTTGATGGAACTTGGCCTTGATCTGCCGAGAAAGAGAGCAACGTAATTCCCCTAACTCCCTGTTCCCTCTCTCCAGTCAAAAGCCCTCCAGAGAGAAGTTCACAGATGGGGAGGGGTGGAGGAGGTGGTGCAGAGGGAAGAAAAGAAAGGGTCATAAAAAGCAGAGTCGCAAAATGTCTTGTATTTTCACTGCAGCAGCTCCTCTTTCAAAGAGCTTCCACGCACCTGGAGGGAGCTTGATTTCCTTCTCAGAATATGCCTTTCAAGTAGATTAAAAACTATTTTCATGAGTTGCTGCTGTTTACATGCAAACCTGTCATTCAGACGATGTGTGCCTTCACAGACACCCACAGAGGCTTATCCACAGCTCCCTTCTTTTTTTGGATGATTTCCTTTAGGTTCCTGTGCAGTGTATCCAGGCACGGGAGGAAGGTGACGGGACTGGAGGGCATTTTGTTTCCTCAACAAAGTGAAAACAAAAATGCAAAAAGCGTAATGGGGGTGGGGCTGGAGCAAGAGTCCAGAGCCTCCTCCAGCTGGACTGAGGGCAGGACAGTCTCAGAAGCTGATCGTCCAGTGCTTGAGACCAACAAGGTCCACCCCAGTCTACAGATTTAGCCACCTCCCATCGTCACTAACTCCCAAGTTTCATGGTTTCTGCCACCCATTGCCCAGGACAGCCTAATACCAAGGCCACTCTCTAGGAGAGAGAAAGACTGTCCAGGGAAGGACATATTGGCTTTGGGAAATTTGGGGAGGCAGAATAAAGCCTCAAACTCAGCTCTTGTCAGTTCCCAAATTCTAGAACAAAGTTTACAACATATTCTGAATTGAATTTTAGGTTGATGGCTTAGTTTTGTTTTTTGCCACAAATTTTTTAAAAGCAACTAGTGAGCCACTTTGATCTAGAAGCTACGTTGTTTTCTAGATTTATGCAATTGAATGTAAAAGCATTCTGTACACTGAAGACTGGTCTAAATCCTAGGAGAAAGAGATGGCTTGTGAGGCTTTGGAAAGAAAAAGTTGATCCATTCAAGCCAACATAAGACAAACATAGATAACAAACCAATGGGTGTGTGTGTGTGTGTGCGCGCGTGTGTGTGTGCTTGGCCGAAGGATCAGCAAAATTTTTCATAATGTTTCAAGGACAAAGTGGAAAAATATGGTCAAGATATTAATAAATATAGATTGACTTGTAACTGACCAAACAATATTGCCCCAAGATTATTAATTTTGTAAATCTAGGTTTCTTCATCTATAAAATAAAAAAGTTGAATTAGACATCCACTACGGTCTTCTCCACCTCTTTAACCTATGACTGTTTTACCTAGAGGGAGTCCCAAGAGATATTTCCCAAGATTTGTCCAAAGCCTGTCCTAACTTGGACGAAAATGTGGGAGACATGCTTACAATGCCAGAGAAGACCCAAAGGGAGGAGCATTTATTGCCTCAGAGGATAGAATCACCGTTCAAAATTACCCACTCCCCCGCTCCCAAGCCAATAACGTCATAGTTTGAAACTAATGAGATAAAATGTAACAGTATAAGGTTCTGATTTTAAAAAATCCATTCTATAAGGTCAGCATATTGGAAATCTATTTTGGTAGCAGTTCAGCTAAGGAAATCGCAGGGATCTGGCTGACTTTAAATTCAGTATCAAACATCTAAATGGCATAAAGTAGTCCCCCCTTATATGTGGGGGATGTGTTCGAAGACCCCCAGTGATAGTACCAAACCCTATAACACTGTTTTTTCCTATACGTACATACCTATGAAGTTTAATTTGTAAATTAGGCACTGTAAGAGATTAACAACAATAACTAACAATAAAATACAATTATAACAATATAATTTAATAAAAGTTATGTGAATGTGGTCTCTCTCTCTCTCTCTCAAGGTATCTTACTGTACTGTACCCACCCTTCTTCTTGTGATGATGTGAGATGATATAATGCCTATGTGATGAGATGAAGTAAGGTGAATGACGTAGGCATCGTGACGGAGCGTTAGGCTACTATTGACCTGACCATACGTCAGAAGGAGGATCATCTGCTTCCGGACTGCGGTTGACGGCAGGTGACTGAAACCTTGGAAAGTGAAACCGAGGATAAGGAGAGACTACTGTATTTCAGCCCTGAGTGAAAAGGAGGACTTGATACGGTCTAGGCTATATTAATAAAATATGAAGGCCAAATCAAAAGATGTCATTGCCCTGCTCGACACTCCACCCTGAGTGTGGAGTACCGTGTTCAGCACTGGGCACATCCACTAAGAAGGACATGAGCAAACTGAGAGTATCCAGGTAAGGGGGAAAAGATGGGGTAAGACATCTCAAAGGGTATGGTGAGGACCAGAGGGCTACTCTAGCAACCCCCACCCCCAACCACCTCACCATCACCCCACCACATCTGGCTTAGCTCTTCCTCAGCATCACTGTGAGTATAAGTCCTTGTTTGAACCTGTTAGCATGAGAACACACCATTTTCTGGTCTATTGGAAACTTCTTCCTTGCCCTGGATGGAAATCTCATTCTCTATGACTCTTCCACTCACTGCTCCAGATTCTAGCACCCTGGGGCCACACAGGTCAATTTTAACCCCTCTTCTGCCTAAACAGCCCTTCAAATAAGTCAAGAGAATGGATAATCACCCCCAAGAAGCCTTTCCAGATAAAACTGGGCTGTTTTCAAAGATTAATCCTCAAGATCCTTTTTTGGCCATCTGCCTCTCGGGGTTAGAAGGTTGTCTATTCCAGAGATGAAGTCCCCATTGTCATTCTGTCCTCCCCGCACTGTTCAGAAGCAAACCTGAGCAGTGAGGAGTCCCTGTTGGCTTGGCCTCACTAGTATTGCTCCTAGCCTGTCATCTGAGGCTTGGAGATGCTTAAAAATGGGAGCAATGATCCCTAAATGTGACTTTTCTGATACTTCAGGGTATTTCCAGCATACACAAAATTCTTAGAACACTCTTCTAGCTCACATTAATTTTAAAAATAAACATATGCCCTAGAGCACTGTAGGAACACTATCAAAATTCCAGGTCACAATACCAAACAAGTTGAAAATCATTGGTTCATTTAGCCACTTTTCTTCTATTTCCAAAATCCTTTAATTATTTTGCCTTTTTAAAAAAAACCCTCTGGGGCCAGCCCCATGGCAAAGCGGTTAAGTGCGTGCGCTCCGCTGCTGGCGGCCCAGGTTCGGATCCCGGGGGCACACTGATGCACTACTTGTCAGGCCATGCTGAGGCCGCATTCCGTATAAAGTGGAGGAAGATGGGCATAGATGTTAGCCCAGGGCCAGTCTTCAAGCTCAGCAAAAAGAGGAGGATTGGCATGGATGTTAGCTCAGGGCTGATCTTCCTCACACACACACAAAAAAACCCTCTGAATGCTAATGATTCCTACTCTGTATTTGACAGACGTATATTTTTTAAAATGCTGCTGCTGGTATTGCTATGTATTTTCATTTATCTGACTTATTTGAGTACCTACTACGTGCATGACATCTTGAAGTATGTGGCAAACAAGAACAAAATGAAAAAATAGGGGATGAGTTTGTCTATACCATGGTTTGGAACAATATCCTAATTTATAAGGAAACGCTGAGACACGGGAGAGTTGGGTGCCTCGCCTTCCAAGGGAGACACAATTGGAACCACTCCCACCCTGCTGTTCACAGCCCTGAAGAAGACCAAGAGGTGCTACTGGGGTTGCTTCACAGATATTTTATAACCTCTTTGTAAAACCCAACTTGTTCAAAGTGAATAAAATGTTGCTGGTGTAAGTAAGTGATCAAGAATTACACGGAAGTTTTATTATGAGGCCAAAAGCAAGCAGTCTCCTGAGGCAATCAACAAACTCTCTCTTTCAGTAAATAATTACTTAAGTTAAAATTATTTACTAAATTAAGTCATTCCTTTTGTGATATCTCTAAGACTTTAATTTGTTGGAGTTTTATAAAGAAAAAAACCGTGCTACATAATGAATTAACTGTGCAATTAACTATAAATTTAGCACTTCAGAAACACATTTTTAATGACTAAGAACAGGTACAAAGAGCGCTGCATTTTTTTTTTTTTTATTTTTTTAAACCCAGGTATAATTTTCCATCTTGGTGAATGCAGCAATGCTGGGAAAGCATTAGCATAGCATAACGTTATTTTCCCTTTACCACGAGTCAGCGATGCGAAAGCCCACTTCAGGCAGAGCTGCACCACAGGCCCCTGCCCGGGGCTCCTGGTGAGAGCTGCATTGGTCTGCAGGCGGGTCCATCTCCTTCCTTTCTCTCTTCAGCTCCCACTGGAAGGACAGGCTCTCCTGGACACGCCTTCCCTGCACCCTCCTGGTGTCAGGAGGGATGGGTAATGATCTTGCCCTAGAGCTTCCTCCCTTTCTCCAAACCACAACACTTCTCTGCTGTAATTATGAAGAGAGAAATGATGAAAAGTAAAACCTGGGTTAACTAACAACTTTAATTAACTATTTTTGTTGTGCTCTTAATTTTTAGGAGTAAAATGTAAATCAGTGGTTTTTAAGAAGAAAGAAAACTGAATTCCCCTCATTGATGTCTGTACCTTGCAAGGGTATATTCTATCACTGTGCTATTTCCCATAATTTTGGGTTCCTAGCCGTGGAACAGGAAGTGAGCATCTACCACATGCCAGGCAGGGGGCTGCGGGGTCTTTCAGGCATGTTATCTCATGCCATCCTCGTGACAACTCCGTGATGTTGGTGTGGCAAGTCTGAACTCACTGTGGAGAAGACGAAGGACTTGCCCAATGCCATGCAGCTTCTTTGTAAATCCAAATGGGACTCCCTCCCTCACCACCACACACATTCCCCAAGGAGAAATCATGAATTTATTCAAAATGCCATAGAGGATGCATCCTCCACCTTTGCTTCAAACGTTGAAGACGAAAGTCCAAATGACCCTAAAACTCCAGAAAATCCTTCATTTATTAACTAGTTGGGTTTCTGTAATTAGTACAGTTTCTAAAGGCAGGAAAATAAACACATTTGTTGCAGAAGAAATAATTTTGCCAGTAAGGGTTGAAAACAAAATTTACTTGGATCTTCACCCAAAGCAAACACGTTAGTTAGCCAGAATGCTCATTCCCCTAACATGCCAAGGGAGTAAGGTCTCCCTGGCTCAGTGATGTCTCCTAGACACTGTGCTGTGGTCCATAGACTTGGGTTCTGTTCCCACGTCAATTCCAATGGCTTTTACTCAGCCCTTATCTTCTGGACCTCTTTGTAGTGTTTGCTCCTACTAAATGCCCCACTGCTTCCTTCAGTGATACCTTTAGCACCTCCTGTGATGGATAATTTTAGATGTCAACTTGACTGGGCTGAGGGATACCCAGATGGCTAGTAAAACATCATTTCCGGGTGTGTCTGAGAGGATGTTTCCGGTAGAGATTAGCATTTGTATTAGTAGACTGAGTAAAGAAGATCCACCCTTACCAGTGCAAGTGGGTATCGTCTAATCCACTGAGGGCCTGAACAGAACAAAAAGGTGGAGGAGGGGTGAATTTGTTCTCTTGCTTCAGCTGGGACATCCATCTTCTCCTGCCCTCGGACATGGTACTTCTGGTTCTCGGGCCTTCAGACTAGGACTGGGACTTACATCATTGGCTCCCCTGGTTCTCAAGCCCTTGAAATTGGACTGAATTACACGACCAACTTTACTGGTTTTCCAGGTTGCAGACAGCAGATCATGGGACTTCTCAGCATCCATAATCACATGAGCCTATTCCTACAATAAATCTCTCTCTGTCTCTCTTTTCTCTCCGTCTCTCTGTCTCTGACTCTCTCTCTCTCTATATATATCCTATTGGTTCTGTTTCTCTGGAGAATCCTGACTAACACACCTCCCATGTGCCAGGTACTCTGCTTGGTGTTCAGACATGATCCCCACTTTCAGAGAGCTCAATGGTTTTCAGGTGACACCAACATCTCTGCAACTCACTCTAATACAAAGTAAGGAAGAGAGAGATGTGGGTTGAGATTGCAGTGTTAGGTCTTTGAAGCCACATTAAGGATGTAGCAGATTATTCTAAGGACAATGGGAAGCTATTGGTGCATTTTAGTAGGAAAAAAGTATGACTAGGTTTGCATTATTCAAAGATCACTCAGACTATGTTAAAAATAAATAAAACTCCATTAGCGTGAAAGGATTGGAGGATGGCAAGAGCACTCACTGGAAGATCATGTAGGAGGCTACTGCAATCGCCTGGAAAGAAGAGAATGGTTGCCAGGCCTGGAGTAGTGGCAGGAGAGAGAAAGAAGTGGATAGATTCCATAGGTATATAAAGCGTGACCGGAGGACTTGGTGAGTGAGTGGAAATGGGGAGGGAGGGACCGAGGATGACTCCTAGTTCCTGGCTGGATAGTGAAGCCTTTCCTGAACCTGGGGGTGGAAGGGGTGGAGATGGTGAGTTCAGTCCTGCACATGCTGAGCGTGAGGTCTTGGTGAGGTCTCCCCAGGAGACGCTTAGGAAATGTTCGTGGATCAAGGAGAGATCGGGGCTGGAGTTACACATCTGGGAGTTGTGGCCCTATGACTGAAGTCATGGGAATGGCTGAGATCACCCTGGAAGAGTGACAAATGAAGAGGCCTTGGTACAGAGCCCTCCAGACAGCCCTCCTAAGACCTGTCTGTTGCCTGGCCCTATAAATGATCGTTTGGCTATTGCAGGTCCCTCAGTCTGCCCCTCTTTGCAGTCCTGCTCTCCAAGTTCAGGCCCTAACCACTTCTGAAAGACTACCTCAATAGTCTGGTCACAGACTCTCTCCTATCTATTTACCTTCCTTATCATTGCCAAACTTATTTTTCTAAAGCTTTGACTCCTGTCGTGTTACTTTCCTCTTCAAAAGCCTTCAGTGTTTCCCCGTTCCCTGCCAAATAAAGCGTCATCACTGCACCCTGGGACTCCAGGCCTTCCACGAGATGGCCTTGGACGACAGAGAGCTTTGCTGCTGCCTTCTATTCATGCTGCTCTCCATCGAGGCTGATGTATGTGACCTTGCGTAAGTCATTTATGTGACCTTGCGTAAGTCATTTAACCTTCTCCCCTCCATGTCTCCATCTCTTACATCCTATGGGGGGATGATGAAGGGATTCACTGCATTGAGTAAAAGGACATGCCCCAGTGCTCAGAGACAGATGTCTACCTCCTGATGTTGGTTCCCCCAGGCCTCAAGATCTGTTGCTGTGATGCCAACAGACAAATGAGCTGTGGACTTGGTGGGGAGGAAATGGGGGGCACACTTTGGCCCTTAAGAGGGAAGTATTTCAGCTGCCAGCAACCATTTCAGACAAATGGAAACTTAGTCCATTTTGAAGGCACTTTATGAAAGAAAAGTCTATTTGAATCTTTAATTGTACAAGTTACTTACAGCCAATGTATCAAAAATATTTATACATTTATACATTAAATATTTATCCAGTACTGTGAGCCAGCTCTGGAGGGCAAATGGAATTTGCATTCTAGCAGAGAAATAGATACAAACCAAGGTTCCAGTGTGCACAAAAGAGAGCTCCTTGGGATACAATACAGGTGTTGGAGGGTGGTATGAAGGGCAAAAGCCTCATTCAACAAGATTTGTTGAGTGTCTACTACCTGCTAGGCACCATGCTATATGCTGAATAAAACAGTGGACAAATTAGACAAAAGTCAATACTTTCATGGAACTTACACTGTATAGGAAGGAGAAAGACAATAAAAATAATAAATAAGTAGATTATATACTATGTTAGAAGGTGCTAAGTGCTGTGTGGAAAAGAGAACCAAGTAAGGGAGATTGGGAGCGATGAGGGGTGCAATTTTATACAAGGCCACCAGGGCAGGGGTTATGAAGAAGGTGTCATTTGAGCCAGACTTGAAGAAGATGAGAGAGGGAGACATGTGGATCTCTGGAGAAAGAGTGTTTCAGGCAGAGGGAAGAACGGCCGGTGCAAAAGCCTAGGCAGGAGCTTGCCTGACACGTTTGAGAACAGGAATGAGGCTAGTTTGGCTGAGCAGAGTGAGCGAGGGCCAGGGCAGTAGGAGATGAAATTAGAGAGTTCCAGGGATGGAGGATCAGATGGAGGATTGCCTTGAAATGGCCCCACTGGAAGGTTGGGGGGAGGGGAGTGCTTTAGCTTCCATAGCAAAAGCAGCCCTCTGGCCACTGTGAAGAGAATACACCATAAAGGGTGTGACAGCAGCAGGAAGGCTGGGGAGGAGGCCACTGCAGTAATCCAGGCAGAAGATAGTGGCTGGGACCAGGGTCCGAGCACTAGAAGTAGTGAGAGAGGTTGGATTCTGGAGAGATTCTGAAGACACAGACAACAGGATTTACACAGGGGCTGAATACGGAGGATGAGAGAAATAGAGCAGGCAAGGGTTTTGCTCTGAGCTACCGGAAGGAAGGAATTGTCACTTACTGAGTTGGAAAAAACTGAGGGTAGAGCATGTATGAGAAGTACAATATAAAGAGTTCAGTTTTGAACGTGTTAAATTTGTGATGCCCATTAGACACCCAAGTGAAAAAAGCTGTGACCAATTATACATGCGTGCACACACACGCACACGCACACACACACATATATAAATCTGGAGTTCAAGGAGAAAAGTCAGAGCTGTAGGTATAAATTTGGGTCCAGATCATAAAGACTTTCCTCTGCCATAATGACAATAAAAACCACTCCTCCTCCTCTTACCATCACCACCACCTCATCCTCCCCGCTACTGGTAACTTCTATATGCCAGGCTTGTGCTCACATTACTCACGTTACCTCATTTCCTGCTCACAAGGACCCTGTGAAGCAACCATTATGATCCCCATCTTACAGGTGAGGAATCTTAGGCTTAGAGAACTCATATCTCTTGCCCAAGCTCACACAGCTGGAAAGAACTCCATTCTGCAGGCAGTGAGGAGCCATTAAAAAATTGAGAATACCATTGTCAGGTGTTCATCTTGGATAAATTGCTTTGAGGGTAGCACAGAAGATAGAACAGGATGGTATGAGACCAGCGAGGAGGCCTGAGAGTCCAAGGAAGAGGTGATGAGGGACTGAACTCAAGCTGGGGTTGCAGAGATGGGAAGGAGGGAACAGGGTCCAAGAGTGACCACGTATCATGACAAGGCTTGGTGACCCACTGAATTGGGTGCATAAGGGAAAATTCCATGATGTCTATGGACTTCTGGCTAGGGGAACTGGGTGAAGGGTGGTGCCACTAGCTGAGGTGGGGAACACAAGAGAATGGTCGGGACCTGGCAGGCTGGTGCAAAAGGGCACATGAAAAAGTAGGGATGGGTGAAGTGGGGATAGGCTAGGATCAACCAGGGAAGGTCTTTCCTGTGAAGCTTAGGGCTTAACTTTGCTCTGCAGCCTAGGGAGCCATTAAGATTTGAGCCAAATAAATGTGGTCACACACAAGAATCAAGCCCTGTAGCCCTGTAAGCTTTGTGAGGGCAGGCCTTGGTTTTCCTGTGTGCAGCGCGCTGCACAACCATCTACACACAGCAGCTACCTAACACGATAAACAACGCTCTCGCCCCCACCCCGCTTTTTGCCATTTACTGGGCACACTTGCAGAAGATTTTTTTCAGATGCGGGCACAGTGTGCAGTTAGATTGAATAAGCTGAATAAATTCATTCAGTATTTCTATAGAATTTTTTTTTAAATCCAACTTATAACAAGTAGCAGCCCACTTACTTCTCCACAACTCACTCCTCCCCACCAGCCCCATTGTCTGCCCTGACTGGGATAATGGGCGATTGTGTTCCAACACGCTTTATGCTAAAAGGCTTCTCTTTGCCCAGCTTCAATCATTATCAAAACCCAGATCCTAATCTAACTTCATCATCATTAGGAAGCCAGACCAGCTGCACCAGTGCAGGGTGAGAGGAAACGGCTCAGGCGAAGGGCAACATTTCTCTGAGAAACAAAAGAATCTTCTCTGATCAAGTGACCCAGCATGAGAGAAGGAAGAGAGAGCTCCCGGAGCTGACTAAAATAAAATTACCAGTTAGGCCTTCCTCTCATTAGCTTTTCTTTCACACTTCACATTAGCTCAGTGAAAGGAAGATGAATTAAGAGTTAAATGCACCAAAATAACTGTAGCAATCTTTACATAAAGACTTAAATGCACTTTATGTTTCCACCAAAAACCCTCTTCCTGTCTCACTTGCCTCTCTCGCGCTCGCATCGACCTCTGGGCCTTTCTTTCTCCCTCCTCTCTTTGCTTCTTTTCTCCCTGTTGCTTCCATTTTCTCTCTGGATTCTGGATTCGGCCCCACCCTCCGCTTGTACAGTTTGTTCTCTCCGATGACTTTGCCTTCTCTCTTTGACTCTCCTCCCACCCTTCAGCCCTGGCCAGCCTCCAGAACCCTCTGTATTCATTCTCTTCCCAGCTCCCTCTACTTGCCCTCAGCCCTTCTCCTTCTCCAACCTTCTCCTCCCCATCATGCCCTTCTCCCAAGCCCATTCTTTTCAACCTTCTCCTCCCCATCATGCCCCTCTCCCAAGCCCCCACTTTCCAGTGTCTGGCCTCAGAAGCCACCAAAAACCAAATATCTGGTGACAGAAAGCCCATTGTTGCCCAATGAAGGCAGATGATATAAACGAGGTGATTGCTTCAATTCACAATTAAAATAAGCCTAATGAAGCAGCAAAACAAGACAGATTCATGGTTGGAGATCTAAGGATGAACTCTTTGCAGAAGACAGTCCTCCTTCCCCTAACTCCACTGGCACTACGCCCCAGAAGCATATTGACTAGCTGATCAATTCTCGAATTCTAGAGAGATGGGCCAGTGATAAATGATTACCCCACAGCCTCTCCTCAGTGACTGCCGGGCCCAGCTAATGCACACTGAACAATCCCCTGTTTCATGGTGCCTTGCCCAGGTCGTTTCTCTCTCTCCCCTCCCCATTTTTGTTTCCAGCTACAGGGAACTCCTAAGTAGAAAATCAATAGGCACTTTAATTACTGGCGTCCAATTCATCAGGGCCTCAACTGTAATTACTCTGCCTGAGCCAGGAGCCTCAGAAGCCAATAAACTGAGACAGCCAGGCACTGGGTAATGTGCAAGATGACGAGAAGCCAAAGTCTGTAACTCAGCCTGGAAGGAGCCTTCTGAGACCCCCTGCTCATCTTCCTGCCACCTCTCTTCCCGGGTCCCTTTCCCTGGTCAGCATTGCGGGAGGCAGTCCCAAAAGCGATCCCAGGGCGGAACTGATGTGGGCAAGGGTTGGGGAAAAAGCCAACCCTTCAGCTCTCCCCCTGGCTTTCATTCAGTCAACTACCTCCAAAACCTTGCTACTCAAATTGTAGTCCGCAGACCAGTGGCTTCAGCACACCCTGGGAAACTGTTAAGACACATAGAAGTTCAAGCCCTAACACGGATGTACTGAATTAGATTCTGTACATAACAAGACGCTCACATTAAAGGACGAGAAGCACTGCCTTAAAATACATGCTGGTGTGTGTTACTTCGTTGGTGCTGGTGGGGAGGTGGGACAGTGTTCTTGGCACCCATTCCATGGCCCATCAGTCTTCATGCCACCCACAAAGGCTTCCCAAACTCTCTTTAGGTTACGAGGGGCCCATAGATGCTAAAATGTTCTTTCTCCCTCCACGGCATCTTCATTCTCTTCTTTCCACGTCCTCAGCTCTTCCCAAAGTCAGGTTAACCGAGGATCTGAGAGTTGCTTGTCCACTTGGGAATCTTTTCTCCACTGTCCTCTGTGATGAAGACTGGCCATTTGCCGAGACTCCCGGTCCTGTTCCTGTGCCCCAAGCCCCCTAAAGCTGGTGTGCTTCTGATCGTTGCCCTCCTCAGCTCTGCTGCTAGGGTTCATTCACCTTGGGAGCCTCAAAGGAGGGATCTCAGGGAAATCCTCCGAGTTCCTCTCAGGGTCTAAGTTGGTCCCATAGGGTGACACTGGGATGTCACAAGAAATGCTCTCGTGAGATCCCTTTAAGACAGCGAGGGCGGATGGAGTTGTCTCCCCCAGGAAAACAGGAATTCATCTTTGGGACAGCTCAGAATAAAGGACTTCTTTGTGATGGGTGAGTTCATAACCTGTGTGGCTCTGGAATTGATTCCTCCTTCATGCTACTGGGACTTAGAGGGCAAGGATGGTGGCAAAATGAGCTTGGTTCCTCCGCCAGACGCCTGAGCATGCTGGGTTTCTGGTGAGGGGAAGCTGGACTGCATCTTCCTGACTTCCTGCACACACATCAGCCAGGGCTTCGAGTCTGAGCACGGAGCTATTGACTCAGCTGATCAATTTCCCAGTAGCAGGCAGCCAGGCCCGTGAAAAACGACTCCGTTGCCGATCACCTACCCCACCCAGACACTGGCTAATGCAAATGGAATAATTCTGCACTTAGGAATTGTTTCTAAGCTTCTCTTTGTCCTTCTGCCTCCCAAATGTAGGCGTTCCCACCTGAGCCCTCTGCTCTTCTCTCTCTCTTTCTCTCCAAGCTCACGCACTCCCTCAACCTAAACCACCATTTTTGCGGAGGTTAAATTCCCAAGATTCTCTATTCCTGGTTCTTCACCCAAGCTCTACACTTACATGACTCTTGCTGGGCAATCCTGTCTGATGGCCCAATAATTATTACCCTTCAACTCAAGATGTCTAAAAGCAAAATCATCCTCCTCCCACATTCCCCACCCCCAACCTTGTTGTTTTCCATCCTGTAGCTCTCATTCTTGTGAATGGCGTCCAAGCTCAAACCTTAGTCATCATGACTCGTACGTTCCTGTGGACCATTAGCCCAGAGGCACTGCCTTTCAAAGAATTCTGGTCCATCTCTCCCTTTCTTTTCACATTATCACCACCTTTATTCAGACCCTGTTTGTGCTGAGCCTGGGTGCATGTGATAGCCTTAGTTTGGATCCACCCCACCCCCCGGCCCCGAGTCCTTCCCCAGTGCCAGTGGGTCTCAATCCAAGCTGCAAAACAGAATCACACAGGGAGATTTTATAAAACACCGGTGATGAGACTAATGACTAAGACCAATTAAACCAGAGTAGCTGGATGTGGGGTCTAGGTGTTGGTAATTTGAAACGCTACTCAGATGATTCTAATACCTAGGCAGGGTTGAGGACCACTGTTCCAGCCAAGCTTGCCTGTTTGCTATGTGCAACCACCCTCTGTCACTCCCTCCTCTGTAATTGGGCCTCCACCCCTCCTTCTGCCTAGGGTGACCTCAATTTCTCTCTCCAACAGGGAAATGCTCCCCATCCTTCCAGGGCCAGTCCAAATTCACCTCCTCTATGGAACCTTTCCAGATCCCCTCCCAGAACTCCTGTGGCAATTACTCACACATCACTCATGGTACACACCCTGCTCTTCCTTGTACTGAGGTCTACGGTCTTGTCATAGCCCCTTAATCTAATTGTCACCTCTTTGAAAGACCAAAACCATTCCTTTGGAATGTCTAACTTGGAGCCAGAGGAGCTAAGTTTGCATTCTGACACTTCAGGAATAAAACTTTAGCTACGAAACTTTGGATAGGTTACTTAAAATCTCAGTTTCCTGTTCTGCAAAGTGGGAATCATGATTCCTATCTATTTCACGGAAGTGCTAATAATAATTATTATTAGTCTAACAATTTTTGCCCTTTATGTTGCTTAACAGTGGCTTGAACCAATTAACTACTTAACAAGTGGATGTCGACTAAAGGAATGAATACATTAGGATTTTTATCACAGACTTTTTTTCTCCTAAAAATAATTCCAAATTAGGAAATCAAGCCACTAAAGTGTGGCACCTAGGGTCACAGGCCCAGCACCTCCTATGGTGTAGTCAAGCACAGAGACATCTGCTTTCCTAACTACTCTTGTCACAGGCCCTTGCTGTGACATTTAAACCATGTCCTTTTCGTCAGGTGTCAAAGCCACAAGCATGGATGTCACAGCCACTATCTTCATACAGGCTGGCCTCATGGGTGAGCAGGTGCACACACACACACAGAGCTAATAAATTGTGCTGCCCTCTCATGGCTACCGGTATAATCAAGAAGGCCAGCTTCCCCAGCGAACATTCTCAGAGCCGGCACTCCGGGGACAAGGCCCAGGCCTGGAGATCCTGGACTACATCTCTCTGTAATACATGAGGGTTCTGTCCACTAAGTACCAAAGGCTCCTACTGTCGGTGCACAGCATCTGGTCTCTTCTGGGACAGCCAACTAATGAGTTAATAATATGTATTTTGCAAGAGTCTGGGGGAATTCTAGAGCAAAGAGAGCAAAGAAAGCAGAAGCTCGAGGAGCATGAGGTCGTAGGTCAAACAAAATATCATACAGAGTAGAAGGCGTCTGCCAAGCCACCCCCCAGTGCTCTACCCCGGCCCCCACCCCCACCCCTTTGTCGTGTCCTTCTCTGGCCTGCCTTCCCCAGCCTCCACACTCATTTAAATGCTCATTTATGTTTCTGGATGAATAATTTCTGAAAGCAACCAGATTAGAAGAGTCCTTTATCCTGACTCACAGCACTTGTGCTCCGAGGAGCACTAAGTAATTAGAAAACATTATCCTATTCATCTCATAAAACCCAGGAGAGGAAGGCAGGCAGAAAGGACTGCCATTGCCCCCTTGAAGCGGAGGAACTGGAGGCGGGTGAGGTGGCCAAGGTCACAGTTAGGCAAAGCAAGCGGTGGAGAGGGCAGAACCCACAGCGCTGGTCACTCAGGGCAGCTTTTAAAGTCTGGGCAGTTTACTAAGCTGAGATGGCCTGGGACCTTGCAAAGTCATGGATACTTTTCTTCTGTCCTTGATGGATCTGTTAACACTCTCATCCTATCCAGAATAAACTGGTAAACTGAGACTCCAGTGCCCCACGGGGCCAGACAAACCCAGAACCTTGTAAGGATGGAAGGGCCTTGGAGATCCGTCACATGGCCGCTTCATTTAAACAAAGCCCAGGGTGGTTATGATTTGTCCAAGATTACATGGGTTGTTCATGGCCAAGGTGGATCTAGAATTCAGGTCGCCTGAGTCCATCAGTGCTTCTTCAGGATGCAGACATCACTCCTATAAGAGTCCATGTTTCCGTCTCCAACACCATCTTAGGGTGCTGGGCAAGAGGACTATTCCTGGCCAAGGGCCCCTCCAAATTCTGCTATCAGGGACATTTACTTTCCCCTCCTCTCGATGCCTGCACCTGCCCAATTGCAGACAAGGAGGTCACATGAGTATGTAGCTGTTTGTCACTTGTGGCCACCCAGGTCTCTCTGTGGCCTCATTTCTCTGTCCTCTCTCTTCCTGTGTCTCTCTCTCCATTCTCCTCTGGTCCCATGTCCCTCTTTCTGTCTGGTCCCCACCCTACAGAAACCTGGGTGAGGAAAAGCCCAAAAGGAGAGGATGGGGGGCAGGCAGCAGCCCACCTGCCTGCGCCTGCAAGGGTCAGAAGAGGTGGCAGCTCTGTCCACGCTGCAGCCCACCTCCTGGGCTCCAGACAGGGCAGTGTCAGGGGAGTCAGGGCATGATCTAAAAAGACTAGGCTACCGTTGCTTAGCAGAGGTCCTCAGCCCCCATCCGCAGCCCTCCCATTGGAAGGTGCACACAACCGCAGATGCCACGATCCCTCAGCAGCATGGCACAGTGGTTATGGTCTTGCCTACAAAGTTCAAACCTGGGGTTCGCAACTGTCATTACCAGTGGTGAGGATGTCAGCAAGTTACTTCATCTCCTTTAGTTTTCCCATCGAAATGAGGCAACCAATATGAGGACGTAATCAGTTAATACATGTAAAGCACTTAGAATAGTCCTGGGACAAAGAAAGCATTCAAAAAAGGATTCATTAATTTTGCTGTTCTTGCGTGGCCCCTGGCTGCTCCCCTGGAAGGACTACAGGCTTGCAGCAAAGACACCCAAGCCCCAGCATTCCTCCGTAGAAAAGCTGTGACGGGATGACTGGCCCCAGAGGCCTCGCTGGGAGACGGACCAATTGCTCCTTTATTTCTCCACTGTGTCTCTTCCCTCCCGCTCTCCCAACACCCTCCTCACTGTCAAAGCCAGTGCTCAGACAAGCATCAGATTCTCTTACTTACCCCATGGTGGACCCTGATGGGGCCAAGTGTGTTTTCCTCCCAAATTTTCTCATTTCCACAGGGTCAGAGGGAAAAAACACTGCAAGGAGGAGCAGTTCACGTGGAGGCTGGTGCCTGGCAGGTGACTTCTCTGCCCTCTTTCCAGGACTACCCCTTGAGCAACATGTTTCTGCCCAAACAGGGAGACAAACTGTTTCTAGAGCTTTCTCATTCACTCACATCCTCACCTACTGTTAGGGAGTGAATTGTGTCTTCCCAAAATTCATATTGTTGAAGCCCTAACCCCATTGTGACTGTATTTGGAGATAGGGCTTTATAGAATTAATTAGGGTTAAATGATTCTAAGGGTGGGGCCCTGATCTGACAGGATTAGTGTCCTTATAAGAGAAAGAGAGACCAGAGTAGGTTCTCTCTCTACCATGTGAGGACACAGCAAGGAGGTGGCCATCTACTAGCCAGGAAGAGAGTCCCCACCAGGAATTGAATCAGCTGGCACCTTGATGCTGGATGTCCAGCCTACAAAACTGTGAGACATAAATTCCTGTTGGTTAAGCCACTCAGTCTGTGGTATTTTGTCATGGCAGCCCAACGGACTAATCCACCTCCCTATCTGCAATTCATTCAGTCTTTCAACCTTCACAGAGACACCTTCTCCAAGCCTGGCACTGAGCTCGGGGCTCAGACATGAACAAGGAATCTACAAATAAGTAGAGGAAGTAGATGTATAAATAGGTTTGTAGCTTTGTTAACTATTTTAAAAGGCACAATGAGTTAAGTAGCCAAATAAAAGTATTTTGCAACGGGAACAGGAAGTAATGGATTTTAGTTTCAACAAAGCTTCCAGGAGCAGCGGAGTTAGAACACAGGCTACCTTTTAGGACAAAGGTTTCCTGCCTGGTGGAGGAAGGAGGACCATGCCTTAGTCAGGGGGGGAAGCAGATATTCCTGTTTTGCTCTCATCAAAGGTTTTAGTGCTGGTTTAAATGATCACACTAGTGCTTTGAGGATCTTTCTTCAAGATCCAGGTCAAGTCCCACCTTTTCCTTGAAGAATTCCTGAGATTTAGCAGGAGCAATCAGCTGGGCCAACCCTCTCGTTTTACAGATTAAGGAAACTGAGTCTCCGTGAGGCACATGCCCTGGATTGTGAGTTGTCTTCTTGGTTGCATTTGTCTTCATTGCTCAGCTACGTTCTGAACTCCTGGCTTCATGCTTCCCCCAGACACGCACAAGGCTGGCTCCTGCTCATCTTTCCGGGCGAAACTCAAACGTCACCTTCCCTGACCACCCTCGCTAAAGCAGCCCCCTCCACCTCCCAGCATGCCGAGGTAGTCTCTAATACGTTACCTGATTTCATAGCACTTTTTGGTATCTAAAATAATCTTATTTGGTTATTTGTTTACATGTTTACTATCTGTCTCCTTGAGTTAGAATGTCAGCTCCTTGAGAGCAGACCTACTTCTGTGTGCCCAGCCTGGCACAGAGTAAGTGCTCCATAGATACCTGTGGACATGGCGAGCTGTGCTCTTAGTGGAGAACCAAACGCACACTGGCTGTGCCCGTCCCATCCAGGCCTTTAAACCAGATGGCGCCGCCCACACACCACCTGGCTGCCTCTCATCTGACTCGCACTTGAAGCAATTGAGCTGTCCTCCTATTCCTGAAGGTACCTTGGCTTCTCGCTCCTTCCACTCCTGCAATTACCAGGCTCCTGACATCCAGCTTCACCTTCCCCTCCAGGTCTCTTACTCCCGATGGGCCCCCTCTTGCTTCAGCACAACCCTAAATCTCTCTTTTATGTTGAGGAACAAGCTTCGTCTTTTCTCCCTGACTCCTCACACACTCACACGCAACTGGAGAACAGAGCAGTGCTTCCAGAGGGTGGCACCCCTCTAACCTCCTGACCCCTCTCTACCCCACTCTCAGCCCACTAGCCCCTACTCCCCCGCTCTGCCTACCAGGCTGCCTCCCCAGTCGGATATGCCTTTCCCCTCCTTTGCAATCACAGGGCAGCAGTGAACCTGGCACCAGGATTTATTTTTCACTCAATCATGAGTGCCAGGCTGCTGCTCCCTGGCTTTCAGAGGTAGGGACGCTCCTTCAATTCACCCACCCCGGGACAATAGAGCCACCCTCACTCCCACCAGGTCTTCTTAGCTCACCTGCCTGAGGGACAAGTTGATTCTCCTCCTTCTGACACTCCTGGTTTCAGCCCTCATGTTAGGCTGCTCCCACTGCCACCCTCCCGGGCCTCTCGCTGGCCATGGAGAGCTTCATTTTCTTGATGTGTGTTTTCTGATCATTCCCTCCTCCTCTTTCCTCTTACCTGGTTTGAACTGTGAATAATTCATGTGTTTCCATGATCCTGCCAGTTCTTCTCCCTCATGAATCAAACCCCTGAGACACAGTTTATTTTATTTCTCACCATCTTCTGGTCTGCGTTGCTGTCAGGGACAGAGTTTATTCCTGTAGGTCAGGAATGGAGGCCAATACTTATGCCAGCTTATGAGACAGTTATCATTTTTCTGCCCTGTTCATCTATGATGCTCTATTTTTATAGTATATTTTAATAGGTGTGTGTTGTATAATATTACATGGTTGGATAGATAGATATATAAATGGGTAGTTACATAAATAAATAGATGCAAATAGACAGACAGACATTATTTCCTCATAGAGCTTGCTCAATCAACTTTCTTATTTATTTAAAGTTTCTGGAAAGAAAGTGGCAGATGCTTTTGAACATGTTCCTCATGTGCTGTAGATGTCCTAACTCCCCAATTTGTAGCCTCATAAGGACCCTCACAGTAGCTCAGCTCTTATCTAGAGTACACCTGAGTGTCATCTCCATTCATTTAGTCTCCAAATGTCTATTGAGGACTTCCTGTGCCCCAGGGGCTGGGCAAGACGCTAGGCATACACAGTGAGCCAGATAGACACCATCCCTGCCCTTTGGGAGCTTACCAACTACTGGGAAACTGGGTATTAATTAAATAATCTTATGTATATATTATTATATATGTGTGTGTGCATATATGTACATATTTCTAAACTGATAATTTTATATGTTTATATGAAATTTGATATTTTTACTTTGAATATTTTGATCAAATTTGATAAAATTGATATTAGATATATAAGCTACAAATATATATATCGCTAAGCTGATAAATTCTAAACCTGCTAAAAGTAAGGACATTATGATCATGAAGTCAGGAAAGCAGTTATCTCTGGTAGAGGGAGTGGTTTGTGATCAGGAAAAGATGTACGACGGTGTCCTTGATGTCCTAACGATGTTCTATTGCTTGACCTCAAGGCTGGTTACAACTACTATTGATTAAATTTGAATAATTATTATTGATTAAATTTGATGTGTAAGTTTTATGTACGCTTCTGTGTATATGTTATATTTCACAACTAAAACATTTTAAATGATAAACAGAAACTTACAAAGTTCCATAAGAGCATGTAACAGGGGCACCTTGCCTCATCTGGGGATCCAGGGATGGCTCCCTGGGGGAAGGGACATCTGAATTGAGATTTGCAGATGAAGACAAGTTAGGCAGAGGAAGGAAGGTGTGGAGAGATGGGATGGAGGGGAGGGGAAGGAGGCAAAGAGAGAAGAGCACAGCACAGAACAGAGGCTAGGGAGTTTGGGGGCCACTGAAAGCAGTCCAGTGTGGCTAAAGCCCAGAGAGTGAGGAGGAGCAAAGCTAGAGAGAAGCAGGAGCTGGACCTTGCAGAGCCTTGCTAAGGGTTTTTGTTTATGTCCTAAGATCAATGGGAAGTGCTTGAAGGTCTTAAGCAGGGAGTGACATGATCAGCTATATGTGTTGATCAGATATACAAAGTGTAGAGAATGGATTAAAAGAAGGCAAGAGAGGATGTGGGGAGGATAGTGAAGGGCTCATTTTAATCACAGAAGAGAAAGATGATGATAGTTTGAATAAAGTGCTGGCAGGTTAGAGATGGAGATAAATGGACAGATGTAAGAGATGTTGAGGGGGTAAAGTCAACAGAACTTGGCAATGGATTTGTTGCATGTCTCCCCTAGACTGTATGTTTCATGAGCTCAGAAGTCTTCCGTCACTGCTGGATATTCAGAACCTAGGACAGTTCCTGGGTCTTTGGCGTCTCTTACCTGAGGACCCTTCAACGTGTTTGTTTCTGCATTCCAGAGTGTGTCGTGGAAGTGGAAGTGAAGTGATGGGAGAAAGCTTCTGAGGTGCCAAGTACATAAAAAATGCAATGAGGACAAAAAGCTTAGAGTGTTTGGGAGCCACCCTGAGGATTCCAGCACTTCTCGCATAGAATGGGCAAGTAAATGAAAATAGAAAGATTATTTAAATGATAGCAAATATGAAGGAAGAAGATATAAAGTTACTAGTGCCATTGGGTATGCTAAAACATCAGTCTTCAAGAACATCTCAAAGATTATCCAGATAAGCAATAAATGGCCAAACCAACACAAGCCAATTAATCTTTACTCAGACAGATGATATGGGCACCCACTCAACATTACATACATAGGAGTAGAGAAGGCCAAGAAATGAAAGCAGCAATATAACTGGTGGAATATTTGGGGGTGTAAGATGGAGTCCAGATTGTTGTTATTTAATATTTTTTAAGTTTAAAATATGATTGGAGAGGTATTCTGTGGTTTGGGTCTGAACCTCACCATGAAAGCAAGATTACTCCCCAAATATCCCCCCATCTCCTAAAGTACATGTAGTCAAATAAGAGGTAGATGGTGTTGTTTAGACAGTTTGCACAAGGAAGGACGTTCTCCCCTCCCTGTCTGTGGTTGGAGAAAGTACACATAAAAAGCAGAATATGCTCTGTGACTGAGCAAACACCCTTTTTGTTGATAGTGGGTCAGCAAATGTCTAGGCAAGATCTGCGTTTGAGGTGTAGACTTTTAAAACACAAAGTCAGGCCAATGATATAGAATATAAGAGTCAGAGGCAGAAAGAAAAATGTGATCACAAATTATAACAAAGGCTGGGTACTTTTAAAATATTCTTATTTTTTCCAAAATAATTTATATGATAGCATGATACGAAGTCCTTCAAAGTGATGCTATATTTCAGTGAGGTAAATCTGATATACAAATAACTCTTGATTACAGGCAAGTCAACAGAGAGGTGGAAGAGGGCAGGACTGGGGAAATCAGCTTGAATGAGCCCCAATGTGGCATGTAAGGAGTGACAGCCAAATGAAAACAAGGGCGTGAAGAGGCCACAGATCTACGCTAGACTGAAATGAAGATCCTCTCTACAGAATGCTTGTGGATGACTCCAGAGAAAGGGACCAAGCTATGATAAGGGACTTGCTTAAGGAATGACAAGGGAACTTGAATGACAGCGTGACCTTGTTGTCTACAAAAGAGTCCATGTGGGGTCAAAAAATGGTGACTCTTTTTCCAGGGAGTCATATATTGCCCAGAAATTTTGGATCCATGAGATCTTTATTAAAAGTCCCAAATCTCTCCGTAGTAACATTCAAGGACTACAATTTTCCCAATAGTGCTTAGGGCCAACAAGGTTAACTTGCTTAAAATCACAACCAAGACTGAGCCAAACCCCAGGTCTATGTTTCTACCAAGGTGAAGGTCTCTGCAACTCACAAGATGAGACACTGATGAAGCATTCAGAGGGCAGCAATCACCCAGCATGCTCTAGTGGAAAGAGCACTGTGCTGGCAATCAAGAGACCTGGTCTGGCTTTACCACTGATTTGCTATGAGACTTTCCTTCTCTCAGTCTCCTTGTCCACAAAATAAAAGAGTTGAATTATATGCTTCCTAAGATTTCTCCAAATCCTAGAGAACGGATGTTGCAAAAGTCCTGCAGTGCTGAGATTGGCATTTTTGATAAACCAATATGAGTGGAACAGAGTGAATAGTAGAGAGAGACATAAAATGGAAGTCAAAGAGATATGTAGGATTTTGCTGATCAGAATAAGATATTTGAATTGTATTTTAAGTGTGAGAGAAGTCATTGGAGAATTTTAAGAAAAGAATGAACAAAATCTGATTTAAATTTTCAATAGATCATTTTAGCTTCAGTGAAGATTGGTTCCAAGGGAGCCAATTCAAAAAACGTGCAATCAGAAACCAGAGTTGGGGCTTTTGCAGTGGTCCAAGTGAGAGCTGGGGCATTAGCAATAGAGGAAGGATTTGAAAAGTGCCTTAGAGGTAGAGTCAGCAGCACTTGCTGATGGACTGAATATGGAGAGGTGAGTAAGTAAAAAGAGAAATAATAATGACCTAGATTTTTTTTACTTGAGCAACTAGGTAGAAGTAATACCTTTTACCGAGAAGATAAAGACTAGAAGGGGAACAAGTTTTGGACTTCAATCAAGAATCAAGAATTCTCTTTGGACACATTAAGTTGGAGGACTTTACTGAATATCAAAGTGGAGATACTAGGTAGACTGTTGAGTTCTCTAAGCTGGGTTCCAGAAAGACATCAGAGCTAAAGTCATGGGTTTGGTAGCCATTGGTGTACAAGTAGTATGTGGTCACCTGTGGTGAAAGTGAAGCTAGAGGAGAGAAAGAGATCCATGGCTGAATCCTGGAGCCCTCTCACTTTTAGAGATCAAGTACAGAAAGAGAAACCAGCAAAGCAGTCGCCCTTGAGATGGAAGGAAAACCTAAGACGTGCATGTCACCAAAGCTTAGGGAAGATAGTGGTTTAAGGAAAGGAATAATTGCCCAATGATGCTGAGAGGTCAAGTATGAAAGTAACAGAGAAAAGACCTTGAGATCTGGCAGCTTGAGGCCACTGGTGCCCTTGAGCTGTCTCTGTGGAGTGGTGAGTTTGGAAGCCCAACTGGGTGAAGAGAGAATGGAAGTGAGAACTGGGGACAGCAACACTTTCAATAAGTTTTGCTGACAGCTGAGAAATAGAGTGGAAACTGGAAGGAGAGTGGAATCAGGAGAGACTTTCATGTTTTTTAAGGTGGGAGACATCAAAGCACATTTATTTACTTATAGAATATATAGAATATAGAGGTAGTGAGGGGGAAATTGAAGATACAAGAGAAGAGTGGTATCATTGCAGGAACAAAGTCCTTAGGAAGTGTGAGCTGATGAGGTCACAACACAAGAGGAGGGTTGACCTTTGTGAGGAGCAGAGGCATGGCCCCCATGACTAAGGAGGGAAGACTGAGAGGACAGGCACAGTGACAGCAAGAGGTGTGGAGTCAGTGGCAGGAAGATGAGGGAGCGCCTGTCTGTAATGTACCAGGTAAGGTCATCAGCTGGGAGATATTAAAAAGGGACAGTAGGCAGTCTTTGGAGAAAGGAAATGTAAAATTGTCATTTTGGAGAGTGGAAAAGTAAACAGATGAGGGAAGTGTCGTGGAATTGCCAGACTGTTTCCAGCATCCACTTGAGATGTACAGTCATAATTGTAAAGCGACAACAGTCTGCACAACTATCTATTCTTTTCTGGCAAAGCGTAGTTGTTCAGATGTAAACATGGCCAGTAGTTGGGTTTAACCAGGTTAGAGTTTTCCAGTTTTCCAGGTTAGAATTGCCAGACTGTTTCCAGCATCCACTTGAGATGTACAGTCATAATTGTAAAGCGACAACAGTCTGCACAACTATCTATTCTTTTCTGGCAAAGCGTAGTTGTTCAGATGTAAACATGGCCAGTAGTTGGGTTTAACCAGGTTAGAGTTTTCCAGCTGAGTATAGGACAGGAAGTCCAGAGAGGTTTTTGCAAGGGATTAATGGTAAAGATGGAGGATAGAGGGGCTGGCCCAGCGGCATAGCGATTAAGTGCACGCGCTCCACATTGGTGGTCACGAGTTCGTGGGTTCCGATCGCTGGCGAGGACCCATCCGTCCACTTATCAAGTCATGCTGTGGCGGCATCCCATATAATGTAGACGAAGATGGGCACGGATGTTAGCCCTGGGCCAAGCTTCCTCAGCAAAAAGAGGAAGATTTTCAACAGATGTTAGCTTAGGGCTAATCTTCCTCAAAAAAAAAAAAAGATGGAGGATAGACTCTAAGCCTGGTAAAGTGAGTCAGTGGTTAGTGAAAAAGGCAGAGTCAGGGGCTTGGAGGCGGCAATGCAATTGTGAGGTCGTAGGAGTTGGAGCACACTGGCGTTGGAGCTCTAGAGCAGAAGAAAAAGGGGAGTGGCCAGAGTCAGCAAGCTTGAGATCAGGACTTTGGAGAAGGTGCAGTTAATGGCACTGTCAAGGGCAAGGGTATGGTCACGGCAGTGGGTGCGCCCTCTGATGCTGTCACTACAGTTTGAGAGACCCATGCCCTGCTTTCCTGATCAGCTTTCCTGACCTGTGTATCACCTGTCCTTACAGGTGACCAGAGGTGGTTTCCTAATAGGCATAATTTAAGGGACATTTCAGAAGCCCCATCACCCAAAATATCTCTACAGAGCCCTGTCACTGGTCTCTGACATTCTGCTATTAAAGCTCCCTTCATTTCTCTCCTTCTGCATTTCATAAGTGCCACCACCTAACCTATTAATTCATTATCAATCATTTATACATAGGAGTGATTTAGTGGCTCAGAGCCTTTCAAGTAAGACAGCAGCTGGCTGCAATCAGATTTTAGTAGGCTGGAGAGAAGAACCTGAAGAGGGGATCCTGCAAGGGAAAGGGCCTTAGGAACTAAACCTTTGTTGAGCACCTACTATGAGCTAGGCTCTGCTCCAAGAGCTTTGCATGTGCAGTATCGTCTGAGATGCTCTTGTTTCCTCCCATTTATGCAACAGGACGGCTCAGAGAGAAACGTCTGTCATTTGCCCAAGCCCCACAGCTAAGGAGTGGTGAAGCCAGCACCTGAGGTCGGAGCTGTAGAGCCTGGGAGAGGTGTTTGGATGGGAGGGAGAGGCATGTAACAGGAGAAATGCAGGGGCCGGAGGCACATCTTGCTGATTTCATGATCCTCGTCTTCCAGCTCCCTTCCTGAGGCCCTAGAATTGTGCCAGTGGCTGTTTTCTTCACTCTCCTTAGGAGGTTGTTCCTTGAACAGTTGTTACTCCTTTCCATTTTTTTAAATGATAATTTAAATTTTTATTAGGTGCTCAGCCGCAGTATAAATACCCCCATTTGAATTGCTGACACACAAATCAATAGGGAAGCACTTTCCCAGACGGGAGCCCTGGCATGGGAGCCTCCCAGCCGCATCCTCTTTCCAGAGGAAAAGGAGTTGAAGAAACAGAAGAGACAATTTTCTTAAACAAGCCACAGTTAAAGGAAACAGAATGAGCATTCACGGCTTCTGGTCTCAGGGCTTCTCTTTTTTTTTGGTTCTTTATCCCTCATTCTCACTAAACAATCTCGCCATTAACCTCTGTGCTACCAATCAGAGCCGTGTCATTTTTACGGGAGGGAGTAGAGAAAGCAGTGTGGCAGAGAACTGGCCCCATGTTTTTAAAATGAGAGCAGAACAGCGTCCCCCAACGTCCCCCAGAGATGAGGGATCCAGAGTTTCTGCGGGTCCCATCCACCCACCTCCAAGTCCCCCCCATCACTCCCTGGCGTGGAGATCTCGCAGTAAAAGATGTGGTTAAAATAAAAGACTATCTCAATGGTGAATAAATTTGGTTATACTGTGCCTTTAATTCTCTGATGAAAGAGGCAAGAAGCTTGCATGCTGCTATATAGCTTCAGATTCCATACCTAAAGCACCCACACAGTTAGTAATTCTCCCCAGGGGTATCCCGAGACGAAGGCCCAAATTCCAATTTCCTTCTTCAGTATCATCTCCCGGGATTCTCCCCACCCCACCACCATGACCCAATGATCCTGTGTTCCAGCTATGGCACATTTCTCAGTTACTTTCCAGCATGCACTTTTCTGACTCTGAGCCTTTGCATATGCTGTTCCTTCTACCTGGAGTGTGCCTTTTCTCTTCTCTGGTTGACAAAGGCCTATGCACACTTAACACACAGCCCACATGTCATATCCTCTGTGGAGCTTAATGGGATACCCCAAATAGTGTGAGTCACCCCACCCTATCCCCCCACCTCCCCCCACACACACACAGCTTGTTCCTAGTTGTCAGCACTTCGTTATGCTGTGAGGTAGATATCTATCTTTGTGCCTTCCCCTCTACGCCAGCCAGACTGGGAGATCCTCAAAGACAGGGAGCCATGTCTCATTCAACTCCACTTCCAGCCATAAACACAACGCCTGGCTCAAAGTAGGTCTTTAGTAGCAGCTTGTTGAAGTAGAGAATACTGGATGAAGACCCATTAGTTCATTCACTTAACCAATATTTACTCAACACAGTGTTCCAAGCTAGGAATGCAACTGTGAATAAGACAGATGAAGTCCTTATTCTCAGGGAGTTTACATTGTATTGAGAGGAGATAGATAATAAGGAATTAATCAAATAAATATATATTATGTTGGCTGGTAATAAATATGATAAAAATAAAGTGGGAGAGTGAAAGGAGAGCTATTTCATTTTATTTTTTTATTATATTTTTTTTCCTCTCCCTATTTCTCCCAGCCCCTAGCCCCTGGCAAGCACTTTTCCACTCTGTTTCTATGAGTTTGACATTTTTTTATTTTTTTGTGAGGAAGATCAGCCCTGAGCTAACATCCGTGCCAATCTTCCTCTTTTTGCTGAGGAAGACCGGCTCTGAGCTAACATGTATTGCCAATCCTCCTCCTTTTTCCCCCCCCCAAAGCCCCAGTAGATAGTTGTATGTCATAGTTGCACATCCTTCTAGTTGCTGTATGTGGGACGCAGCCTCAGCATGGCCGGAGAAGCGGTGCGTCGGTGTGCGCTCAGGATACAAACCCAGGCCGCCAGTAGTGGAGCGCACGCACCCAACCGCTAAGCCACAGGGCCGGTCCCTCAACATTTTTTTTAAGATTTCATATATAAGTGATATCATACGATATTTGTCTTTCTCTGTCTGACTTATTTCACGTAGCATAATGCCCTCCAGGTTCATCCATGTTGTTGCAAATGATAGGATTTCCTTCTTTTTTAAGGCTGAATAATATTCCATTGTCTATACATACATATATATACTACATCTTCTTTATCCACTCATCCATCGATGGATACTTAGGTTGTTTCCATAACTTGGCTATTGTGAATAACACTTTTATGAACATGGGAGTGCAGATATCTCTTCAATATAGTGATTTCATTTCCTTCAGATATATAACCAGAAGTAGGATGTCTGGACCGTATGAGAGTTCTGTTTTTAATTCCTTGAGGAATATCCATACTGTTTTCCATAGTAGCTGCACCAGTTTACATTCCCACCAACAGTGTACAAGGGCTCCCTTTTCTGCACATCCTCATCAGCACTTATCTCTTGTCTTCTTGATAATAGCCATTTTAACAGGTGTGAGGTGATGTCTCATTGTGGTTTTGATTTGCATTTCCCTGATGGTTAGTAATATTGAGCACTTTTTCATATACCTGTTGGCCATTTGTATGTCCTCTTTGGCAAAATGTCTACTTAGGTCCTTTGCCCATTGGGTTATTCGGTGTCTTTGCTATTGAGTTGTATGAGATCTTTGTATATTTTAGATATTAACCCCTTATTGGGTACACGGTTTGCAAATATTCTCTCCCATTCCATAGGTTGCTTTTTCATTTTGTTGATGGTATCCTTTGCTGTGCAAAAGCTTTTTAGATTGTTGTAGTCCCACTTGTTTATTTTTGCTTTTGTTGCCTTTACTGTTGCTGTCAAGGAGAGCTATTTTAGATAAGATTATTAGGAGAGGCTTCCCTGCGAAGGTAACATTTCAGGCTACTGGCCTGCTGGACACAGGCTTCACGTTCCTTTGCTAGTGGTTGAATGCGGTGGGAGCTGGTCCCTGTGTAGTGGCTGTGACAAGTGATTTAGGTCCCCAAGATGGCTGGCTGGGGAGGCAGGAGAGCCAAGACTATCTGGCCCACAGGGCACTTGGCTGCCGTAGCATTCGGCACTAATCTACTGCGGGAGCTGTCTGAGGACACATTGTAGAAATGAAAGGACTGGAGAGCCTGGTGCCAAAGCCTCTGAAGGACACCCCAGGCCCTGCCCAGACCCAGAGATGCTACAGAGGCCACGGGAGCTGATTCTATCTTCTGGGCATCTGGGAAGCGGGTCCTCTTGATCTCTGTGATTTCAGTTACCAGCCCAATTACAGCACAACAAAGAGGGCTGTAAATGATTAAACCCAAAGCTGCAAGAATTGTGATCTCAGTTTTGTCACTTGCCACCTGTGCTATCTTGGACAAGCCCCTGAAGCTCTATAATAATTCCTCCATCTCTGAAATGGGAGTAATTAATAAGAGTCGTTTTGCTTACCTTCACAAATGCTTGTGCAGATCAAATGTGATATATGTAATTGTGCTATGAAAATTATGAAGCACAACAAAAATGCAAGAAATTATTATCGCTATTGGGGAAAAGGAATCAACATTTATTGAATACCTATTAATTGCCAGGAGCCCTATAGATGTTACCTTATTCAATTTTCACAAAATTCCTGAGAGGTATTATGATCTTCATGTTAGAGTCGAGGTGATAGAGGCTCAGAGAGGTTGAGTCACTTCACCAAGGGGGCAGAGCTAGACAGAGCCAAGCCCCGAGCTCAGGTCCCTTGCCTTCAAAACTGATGTTCTTTCTCCCTCGCTCCGTGTCCTCCTGCCTGCAGGAGGTTGGTCCGAGCTTGGGGTGGATTCTCAGTCCTGAATCACCTCACCCAGAGCTGGGATGTGCACTCCCCCCAGAAGATCCCCCCTCAGCCCCGGTGCAAGAACTAAACACTAGCCACTAACCAAACATGCATTAGGGTGCCCAGGCCTCCCCTGTCCCCAGTGCTTCTATTCTGGCATGAGCCTGGCTCTTGGCTCAGTCTGCCACTGCGTCTGGCACATTGTGGGGGGAGCTTTAAGTACTGCGCGGCCCACCTGCTCCTTTGGCTGATTTTCTGCCACCATCTCCATCTCTGACTGCAGAGCAGGGATATGCCTGGGCTACCCTGACCTGCTCTATGCCCCCCGCCAGCACTCCCTGCCTCCCCTGCGATCTTCCGGTGGTCCACTGCTGTTGGTGTTCATTTTACATCCACACAGCTGAACAAGAAACCTTAACAGAAACAAACGGGGCTTTGCTGCATCTGCCCACCGCACTCCCCGCAGCTGGACCAATCATTGGAGAATCCATTACGGGAATTGCATTTTGTGCGACGGCAGATCAGAGTTAAAAGAAGTGGCCCACAAGTGAATGGGTAGTTACAACTGTGGCCCAGATAATCCCCAAAGTGGATAAACCACGAAGCGAATGAGGCTTTTGTGGATAGATGAGAATTGACACCACCTTGTGAGATCTGATGAAGGAAAATGCATTGAAGAGAACTCACCTGCTCTGGAGCTGGATTCTTTTCCCATCCTGAAGGAGTTAGATGAGGCTTTGTTAAAAAAAAAACAGAATGACTCCTCAAAGTGGGGGTGGGGAGTGAAAGAAGTGATAGCCCTGAGTCCCTGGGAGAAATAGGGACTGTTCTGGTCTGATTTTTAAACTGACTTTTGTAATTCCAACCAAGCTTGTGAGGACTAGGATTCTGCAGTTTCTGCGTCTCTCTCTGGCAATGGGGAACCTGGGCGGTTTCTGAGTGATGCTCAGGACAGCATGGTCATTAAGTGCACAGAGTTCCTGGGTTCAAATCTGACTCTGCAATTTACTGTGTGTCTCCAGGCAAATTAAGTAATCTCTCTGTGCCTTAGTTTTTCCATCTGTAAAATGGGGATAATAATAGGACCTCACTCAGAGGTGATTGTATATAGATCCAGTAAGTTTCTGTGTGTGGAGCACTTAGATTACAGGCAATCGTTTTTATCACGTAAGTTTTAGCAATTATTATGCTACTATAGACTATTATATAGACAGACAAAATATTATGCTACTATATTATGCTAATATAGACAAGGAGCTATTTTGGATCCAGCTAGTGATTTTTGAACCCAGGAGATCCTAAACATCCTGGAAGCAGGGCTCGGGTAACCACTCCCCACAGCTCCTCCCTCCTCACTGGCAGGGCCTGGTCAGGCCAGTTGCTGACTAACTCTGAAACAAAACTTCAGAAATGAAAAACCTATTTCACATACTTTCTAGCAGCCTTTTGCCATTGGCGAATAGTCCCTTCAGTAACATTTGACCTACAGAACTTGAAAAGTTTGCCAGAAAAGGGCAAAATGTTTCAAGGAGCGGGAGCCGGTCTCCCTCCAGATCTCCCACAATGGCAGAGCTGGGGGATGTCAGGTGGGTCCCCTGGCCCATCCATCAAATGTGGTTGCCAGAGGCCCATGGGACTCCGCCGGGAAACATGGAAGCAATAGAAGGGTGCATGTGCAGAGAGAGAGCTCCATACTGTTCGCCATCTTCTGTTCTCCAGCCACAGAGAAGAGGTGCTTCGGGGGCCCAGGAGGGACCCCTGTGGGGTCGGAGGGAGGATGCTGCCAGGGAAGCCACCACAGGCCCTCTCAGGTGGCTTTATTCCCTTTCCCTGCCAGTCTCCAAGGATGACTGCCTGAGCTTTTCGTTCTCACCAAATTAAGCTGATAAAATACAAATGAAAAAAGGGGCAGGGGTGGGGAGGAGGGTATGGCACTCTTACTTTGCATTTTAATAACTCTTGCACCGTGCCTCAGCCCATTTTAATAGGAGATTGACAGAGAGTGGTCCCTGCCCTCCCGCTCAGTACATATCAGGGTCCAAATCAACAGCACCCTTTCCTCTCCTCCAGGATATCCCACTTGGCCCCTCTCTTGGATGGAGGGCGACCCAGGAATGAAACCCACGTCCTTGACATGATTTGCTTATGAGCCTTCATGCAGAAAGTGACATCTCGTTTAACCCACATTGCAATTCGGAGAGGTAAAAACTATTTAATATCCTATTTCACAGGCAAGGAAATTGAGGCTCAGAGAAGTCACATGGCTTCTCCAAGGCCACACAGCCAGTCAGTGGCACGCCAGGATTCAAACCCTTGTTTGGTGGGGTTTCCCCAAGCATTTCTGCCAGCCCAGCATAGGCGGTAAGGGGATGCAAGGCAGGCAGGGAGAGGCACGCTGGGCGTGGGGCCGGTCAGCACTGCCCTGCAGTCTCATTGCCGGATTCCATCTGGAGCTATGAGGAGCCGAAACCCGGCGGATTCCAAGGCAGATGAAAAGCCAACCTTCCTCAAATTGCTTTATTTAAAGCCAGACTCCTGACTGTTTGAAGCCACTTGATTTTGGCAGTTGCTTTTTCCTTCTTCTCTTTTTCATCACTGCTTTTAAACAGCCCTCGTGGATTGGGGAACACATTGTTGCTGGGGGTCTCGCTTGCAGATGCTCAGAAGACCTTCTGGCTCTCCCGCCCCCGCCGGCTGCTCCAGAGCTGCCGCTGGGCCGCGTGGGAGCCTGTGGGAGCGTGCACGCGGGTGGCTCCCAGCTGGAGAAAGGCAGGAAGACCTGAACCGATCTGCACCTGACGTCTAGAAACAGACGAAGTCTTTTGCTTTTATAGTGAATTTCACCAGCATTAAACTTCATTTATATCTCTATAAATATATACGGCTTTGAACGGGAGGCTTTACAGCTGGGTTTGTAAGTTCCCTCTCCCTGAGGCACAGACTGGGTCACCGCAAGGAGCCAGCCCTGTTCTAGACTGCAAGGCCTCTGCCCTTTCCCACATAACCATTTGCAGGGCTCTCATCTGGTATTCAGGGCCTTGTCCCTTCTGCTGGTGGGCTCCTGGCCCTGGTGCTGTCCTCTCCCTGTCTGCATGTGCCCTCTCACCCCTGGCTCACCGCTGTCGGGAGGGGCGGGAGGGGCACGGGGCTGTCAGCTGAGCTCTCTACACCTGTCCCTCGGCCCAGGCCCCGCTGCCGACCTTGGTACTGACAAGCTCGTAGGAGATGGCAGGACAGGCTGGCAAACCTGCTTTATGGGTATCTGTTTTACAGAAATCCGTTTAGATAAACAGACCATCCACACAGAGGCAGGCGTTTGGTGGCTATGGGGTTTACCACCCTACACGAGGCAGCTTCTCTCCTGATGCGCTTGCTGAGACAAATTCAAGGTAATCTATATCAACTCAAGCCCTTGAAATTGCACACTGTCAAAAAATTCAAACAATTACTCTAGCCCAGCCAGGAAGTGGCTGTTAGATGTTCTTCTTATGGGAAACATAATTATAAAGGAAGAGAAAATGTTTCATAAATAAAACTCAGAAGACCAGAAGAATCTGGAGGGAGGGGAAGGCAAGAGAACTTGGAATCCAAAGGTTCCTCGTCTCCAGCTGAGCACGGAATGCGGCTCAAAACGCAGTGTCTTCTTAAGGCTCAGATTAATGTCAGTCCAGTACAGTCTCCAGGTACTTAATTGGCAAGAGGCATCTTGCAGATATTTTTAAATATCAGCCTGCTGGGCTCTTGGTGCTAAAGGAGGGGAAGAAAAAATAGCTAACACATGCTCTTAAAACCAAGGTGATGTAAAACAACGGCCAGCCCGGCCCATTCGCACTTGAGGAGAATATAAAATCCAGGTCAGCCCAGATAATTGTCAGCTTGTTAAAACGCCAAGTACCCCAGGCCGCCCCCAGCCCCTGGGACACAGGAAATAGCAGGTGGCACAGTCGCTCTTGCTCTGCCAGGCGCTGTCCTAGCCACTTGCACTTGCGTGCCATTTAACTCTCATAAGAACACTTTAAAGAAGACATGAGGATCTCTACAGGCTTTTTTGGGGTGGGGAGGGCGGTGGAGAGGCCCTGATGGGGAACCTCAGACTAAGACAGGTAAACTATGGCCCAAGGGCACAAGGTCAGGACACAGTGGAATTTCCTAGTAATAAACTCCCAGGTCTTGCTTCTCACTGCTCCTGTGGCCCAGGGTGGGAAAGGGTATCGCTGGAACAGAAGCAGCAGAGAGGAATGACAGAGCTTGGGCTCTGTTTCAAACTGACGGGGTTCAAAACCAGCCCTGCCACCTGCTAGCTGTGGGTCCTCAGGGAAGTTATTTAGCCTCTCTGAGTTCAGGAGCTTTGTTTCCCTCATCTGTGTGTTCTCTGTGGTCTTCACTGGGGAAGGTGACTATTTCAACTCAAGCTGTGCCAGGACCAGGGTCCTCCTTTCTCATTTGGCTGGAGAGAGTTTCCCTTGCCAACCTTCCTCCCAGGTCGTTGTGTGGATGGAATAAGAGGCGGTATGGACAACACCTAGCAGAGCGCCTTCCACACAGCCATCGCCAACAAATGAGAGCGGCTGCCCATTGTAGTGAGAAGCAAGTGAGATGCTGTATTGCACCGCCTGCTATAGTGCCTGGCACGTCGTGAACACTCCATAAATAATAGCTATTATTATTATTATTGCACAACGGAAACGAGTGTGGGAACTCCTGTACTTAGGTTGAGCTGAGCCAGCAGCAAATGTGACCGTTTTTATTTCGCCTACTATGTGCTGCCCTGTGCGGGGCTCTCCCAGCCCTCATAGAACAGTTAATCTAGGTGGAGAGGCACCTGGATTTTCACATGTAAGATTAGCAATAATGCAAGAGGTAAAACTCCTCTAAAGGTGCTTAAGAGCAATCACGATGGAGCCATCACGAATTGCCAAACGAATGATGAGAGCAGTGTAAGAGCAGTTCCGGTGCAGGCTTCGAACCTGGGTTTGGGTCCCTGCTCTATCACATCTCAGCTGTAAAAAGTGGAACAAGTCACTTCAATCACTATGCCTCAGTTTCCTCATCTATAAAATGGGCATAATAGCGTATGTCTTAGTGTTTTAGCTACTAGATGAAATAAAGTATTTAAAGTGATTATTAATAGTAATAACAGCAAACATTTATTAAGGGCATTCCCGGTGCCAAGCACTTGGCCATCACAGCAAGCACTCAGTCAATGTTGGCTGGCATTATCATTAAGCAATAGAAAGATCCAACCTGCCAGGGCCCAGGAATGTGAATTCTTAGTTGCATTAGGATCAAAGACCAAATTCCAGGCCGGAGATGTTGCTGAGCTGTTGTCAGACATTAGCCATTCTGGGTTGATACTGTCTTAGGATCAATGTTCTAAGCTCTTTCCTCTTTTACACCATGCGGTATGATGAGGACTAGTCCAGATTAAAAGAATCATGAATTCCTCCTGGGTCCTGCTAATAACCTTTTATTGAGTCATCTACAGCCAGAGCATCACATATTAGTTATTACAGGAGGCAGTGGGGGTGAGCTCGGCAGTGCCTGCTCTAAGGACAGGGGTCCCTAGGAGATCATGGCTAGAATCCTTCAGAAACTGTACTGAGTCTGTTGGCTCATTGATCCCTGACCCCAGAACTCCTCTCATTATGGAGTCTCACCTTGTAATAAGTAAGCTGGGAGGGACCCGGAGACATGGCCACCAAGGATGAGAGCTGGCCTCTCCCTGTCCCCTGGTACCTCTCTTGGGTAAGATTGGGGCACTTCAGGGAGGAATAGAGGAAAGTTTAGCATCCCAGTCTACTTGAACTGCATCTGTTGTACAGCTAACAATGAGGGCCAGAGTATAGGAAACAGGCTCAACTCATTTGGTTGGGGGGAGTGCACCAACCCCACTTATCCTCCTCAATTTGCCTCCATGAAGCCACCTGCTTGGTCTTCATAGGGAAGCAGAAGAATTTCCACTCCAGTCACCAGAATCTCCTTTTCCCACTTGGTTGGAGAGTAAAGCAGAGGGAATTGGCGAGAATTAAAGGAGGGGAAGGGGAAAAATCCAAATGTCCATCAATGGATGAATGGATAAACAAAATGTGGTACACACATACAATGAAATATTATTCAACCTTAGAAAGGAATGGAATCTGACACATGCTGCAACATGGATGCACCTTGAAGACTTTATGCTAAGTGAAATGAGCCAGTCAGAGGACAAATATGGAACGATTCCACGTATATGAGGTACCAGGGGTAGTCATATTCATGGAGATGGAAAGTAAAATGGTGGTTGCCAGGGGCTGCAGGAGGGGGAATGGAGAGTTATTGTTTAATGAGTACAGAGTTTCAGCTTGGGAAGGTGCAAATGTTCTGGAGATGAATGGTGATGATGGTTGCACAACAATGTAAATGTATTTAATACCACCAAAGTGTACACTTAAAAAATGGTTACGATGGTAAATTTTATGTTATGTATACTTTATCACAAGAAAACAAAGGAGGGAGAGAGAAGAGGGCAAGGCTGCTTAAATTCCCTTTGCCAGCAGACATGTTGGTTACTTGCTATGTATTAATCAAGTTCTAAATGTATAAATAAAGTTCTAGTCCAAAGTCGTGTTCCAAGGTAAAGATGTAGTGACACTGATATACAGTTGGAAAATAGCTTTTAAACACCTCTATTCCAATTTCCCCTTCCCACTGAACTTGTTCTTAAGATGAAACTCCAGTTAGGCAGAGAATCTCATCTGATATTTATTAGCACAGCCTATAGTTAAGACAAGGCAAAGGTGTTTCTCTGCCCTTCTTCCAAATCATCTACTGGAATTGGCTTTGTGGAGATTATTCAAATTTTGTATTTCTGCAAAAACTTCTGCCTAGACGTTAGGGAATCCTCCCTCTGGCTTTCCTCTAACCTACCATAATCCAGTGGCTTAGCAACGTGCACTTCACTCTGTGGAATCCCAGCTGGGAGAGCTGACTTAGGAAGGAGCCTTCCCATAAATGAGCTGGCTGGGTGCATTCTCTGAGGCAGGCAATCCCAGAAAGGGGCAGAGCCTGAGAAGAAGGTGGTCCAGGACTGGGAAGGAAAATCTCCGAGTGGAGGGAGGCAGAGGACATGTTTTCCCACCAAACATGTAAACAGCTCTATGACCTACTTAGACAAATTTTGAGTTCTACTCAAGACTCTGATTTACTGGTTGATCTGCTAGAAACTCTGATTTTTTAGTTGAGGACCTCATGCTCGAATTGTGCACAAAATGCCTCACCTCTATCCAGCATTCCCTGAACATAGAGCATCTACAGATACAGAGTGAGAGAGAATTGGACAAGCAAGGTGTCAGGACTGGTTATATATGTATGTATGTGTGTGTTGTGCATGTGTGTGTGTGTTTATGTGTATATATTATATATATGTATGTGTATATATATATATATATGCCAACTATCTATATATTTACCAAGGTCATCAAAACATTCTGATAACTCCACTGCTTCTTCATGGTAAAATAGAAGAGACTCCATACCCTGGCCTACAACCAGGGATGGGAGCAGGATGAATGGAGACATCCCTGGCTGGAGCCATGATAGTATGATGGTACATGAGTCTCTGCAAAGTGTCTTCTGGTTGTAAAGCCACTCTTGAATAAGGAGAAACAGCAAGTCTTCAGCCACAATCTTTTTGGACAGACCTGAATTTCATGGCATAAGGACTGTCCCAGTGAACTCTCCTCTCTTTCCCTAGTAAGCTCACACGGTTGTCCTTTCCTCACCTCACCCTCCTTGAGCCCACATGGGATGACTCATACCCAGCCACCTGAATGCTGACTTCCAAGTTTTTAATAGCAATTTCAACATCATCTGCATGCACTGTACCATCAAATAACTCAGGTCAGCTCAGAGGTAGGGGCCTGCAGGGACTTCCATAGCTCCTATTTGGACTCGATTGTGGCTTCCACATACACACACACACTTGAAATAATCATGTGACTTTCCAACATCATGACCATAAACTCGGATGACGAATGCACCCTTCCCCCACCCTCTCTGCCACCCACCCTGTAGCAGTAGCCTCAGACCTCTGAAATGTTCTCTTAAAAGTCTAGGTTCTACATGACACATCTATTAAGTAACACATTAAGCAATAAATTTCCACTGCAAAATGTAGCGGTGGAAGCCATGGTGATAGAAGTCTGAAGGTGATGGGGTTGGGGGAGGGAAAGATTAATTAGAAAGAAGCACAAGGGAACTTTTGTACATCTTATTTGGGATAGTGGTCAAATGGGTATACACAATTGTCAAAATCTACTAATCTGAATACTTAAGATCAGCACATGTTTTTATATGCAAACTATACCTGAATTTTTTTTTTTAAGTAACAGTGGCATTCGTCAGGTAAAAGATGGCAATTGGTGGCTGTGGGGAATAGGGCAACATGCCAACCTTCTCCTTACCTCCACCTTCCCCCACATTTCTCATCTCCCCAGGTCTCAAAGGCAGCCCATCAGAGTCACCCCTGCACAGTGAATGAGGGCTGGATATGAGAACACGGTGGTTTCTCTCCAAAATGCTGGCCAGACATGAAGGCTAGGGCTGCCGGGGAAATGGAGGTTTTGGATGTAGGGTGGGCTTGTGTCCAGTCTCCCACTCCTCTCCTAGGAGTTTCTGTGGGTACTCAGAGTCCAACTCTCCTGTTCCTTAATCATCCTCCCCACATTCTGAGCCTCAGAGGACTCGATGGAGGTGCTCCTGGAGAAGACTTACAGGAGAGAAAAGTCATCAAACACCTAAAGCCAAGACATCCTTGGCAATGTGCCCCATAAGGGTGCCTTCAACTGGGATTTCTGGGGCAAGGTGAGTGTGGCAATTAGGTGTGTGACATCAGTTCAGCCTAAAGGCCACCAGCCTGGGGTTCTCTCTTCACAGTAAGCCTAGAGAGCTCTTCATCTGGCTACTGGCCATCTTCTTGGCTGAGAACCTAAGGCCAGCAACCCCTTGATACTCTTGGCTGATTCTCATTTTCACAAGGGAGAAGCCACTGCTTCCACACTGAGTTCACTAAAAGGGTTTGGTTGCAAATCTGTCCACTGGGGAGCAATCCATCCCTGCTCTGCTGCACATCAGCATCTCTGCATTTCATAGGTGATGAGATATTAGGAGACCAGAAGTTCTATTTCCACTTTTCCTACCCTCTGGCCTAGCACTTTAAATGCCCACCTCTCTGCATTTATTAAATGGGCCCAATAATGGCACTGAACACTTCTTTCAGAGAGAATTTAAGGGTGTTATTGAGATAATGACCACTAAGTATGGTGACTTCAGTAACAAACAGTGGCTTTGGATAGGGTCCGCTGGAAGATCATGAATTTTTTTTAAGCCTTCAGTCTTAAATTTCATGCAGAAATCCATCCACTCTCTTGTTCAAACTGGGAGACTTCAAGAATGGGAGAAGTTGGGAGAGTTGAAATATGAATGAGTCAGTGTTGGTTTCTGATGCAATGCTTTGTCTATTTCAATCTTTTTTCCCCTAGCATTACAACCTCTGACTTCACTCTTTTTCTCACTGCTTTCTACTTCTTGACATTCTACGGAGATGCTGAAGTTTCTGGAGCCAATGGTAAGCATGTTTTCAAAAAAAGGACAGTGGTGCCATTTCACTCAGGACAATGTCTCTCATCCAGAAGGCTCCCCAACCAGAGGCAGAGAGTATTTAGTTCAGCTGGGAGGAGGGGCCCAGGATGCTGAATTAAAAGCAAGACAGAGAGTCACCACTCTAGAGTTCATCGGTGGTTGGAAGGAGTGAACCTCCCCACCCCCACTCTCTCCTGTCTCAACATACGTGAAGGAAGTGACCAGAACCTTAAATAGTTAGGGGCCAATCAAGGCAAGGTTTGCTCTTACAAGAAGACACATCTCTTTAAAATCCCCCCCTGAGATGCAGGCTCCATGGAGACTTGGAGATTGAAGGAAGTCCCCAACACCACTTGTTGAATGGCCCCACCCAAGAAAGTGTGGGCAGGACTGAAGGCGGTTGCAGGTAGATAGTGTCTCCAAGGCAGAACCTAGGCAGATTCAGGGAATTATTGAACATATTTCAGAGAGGCAAGAAGCAGAGGAGACAGAGGAGTATCTTGCAAAAAGTCATAGCAATGAAGTCTAAAGTAATGACGAGCCCATTTGCGGAGCCTCTCAGTGCTGGAGGACGTAGCACTACTTCGAGCCTTCCTGAGTCAGGACCAGTCTAGATTCATTTCTGCTTCCCCAGAAGTATGGAGACAGACCTTTCTCCTGACCTGTCTTTCACTGTCAGAAAACAAGGCAGAACAGATTTTGTCCTCTTTCCAACCATACCTAGTCAAGGATGACAGAAAAGCAGAGGGCACTTCCTGCCTCCTTGTAAATATAGGATAATCCACATGGGCCAACCTCTGCAAAGCTCAGACACTGACACTTTCCTACCACCATGAAGTCAGGGATACCTCAGCCCCTAAAGCACCCAGCCCGGTGTTCACCTGTTGCACCTGCCCTCTTGCCCCAGATTCACACGAGGAGAGAAAGTAAAAGGTCAGATTGGGCTCTCCCCACAGCAAGAACCCAGACAATCCTGGGGAAGTTGACATTTTAAAAATCACCTCCTCCAGAGCTCTCTCAGAGGAGCATAACTTTTAACTCTACCTCCACTCCCAACCCCCAGACTTCCCTTGCAACACTTTCGCTCCATGGATGGCTTGTTGGGAAAGAGTTAAAGAAGGTGCATGACTAATTCCCCAAATCCTCCCTCTTATCTACATAGAAAAAGAACAGCCCTACATGGAAACACGCAGAAACCCACTGGCAATTTAGCTCAGACCTCACCTGTCTTATGCAACAGCACGCGCGCGCGCACACACACACACACACACGCACACACACGCACACAAAGCCAGAGTCCACATCCCCCTTTAATTCGGTAGACATAGTTTTGCACCTTTCTTTTTCCTACGCAGAGCCCGGCTCGACTGGCAGCAGAGAGACAGATGTAACCTTAGTGCCAAACGCCTTGCGGGAACACACAGAGACACACACGAACCAAATTGCATCTCATAGCTCTCCGTGGTGCTGAAATCACGCAAGCGAGGAAATCGAAGGAGCAAGTGCGCTGGACTTACCCAGGCTGGGGGTGGGCGGCAGGGGAGCGAGAGGAGCTTCCTGCAAAGAGAATTCTTGTCTGTTCAGGCTGGAGCCAGCTGATGCACTCACCTAGAGAACCCACCTCTCTCTTTTCTTCCCTTCGTCCTTTCCTGGGAGGAAGAGAGGAGGCTCCACGAAAGAAATGAAACCCAAGCTGTCAGGGCTAGAGTGCAAGGAGAAAGAGGAGGCAACCAAAATAAGATCAAAAAGTCAGGTGGCGTTACTCCACTAGTGGTAATTCCTTGGGTCAGGGAGGACCCCTCTTCTGTCACTCTCTGTGTCTGCGCCTTTCTCCGTCTCTGCGTGTTGAGCCAACAGCCTTAGCACAGTCGGTTCCTGCCTCTGACGTGAAAGAGACGAGGAAGCCTGGGGCTGCTTTGCTGTCTCTCTCTCTCACGCGCTCTCTCTTTTCCCCTCTTGCTGAAATTTCAGCAGCATGATATTTTTTTTAAGCCTCTGTTTTTTCCATCCCCCTACAAGCAGCCCCCTAGTGGACAGAAAAGAAAAGCATCCTGAGTCCTCTTGAACAGTGCAGATTCAGAGATAGGAACGTTCCCCATACCCACGAACTCTTGGGGACTGCTTCTGCACAGACAGGGTCCTGTACAGCCAGGGTCTTCCCTCTGGCCAACTCAGATAGGAAGAGAGAGGGAGGTGGAGGAAGAGGGAGAGGATCCTTTGCCAATGATAGCAGAAGTAAAGGATGCAATGGGATGGGGGGAGTGGTCCGGGAGGGAATGTTTTGGAAGATCAGTTGTGGGATTCCCAAGTGGTTTAAGGTAGACATCCTCCAAAGAGTCAGGGTCTGTAGCCCAGTTAGCTATGCCTATACCCATGACAACTCTGGAATTGTGTGCTTAAAGATGCAGGGGATATAAGGAACCAAGAAGAGAGTATCTAGCCAGCACCCCATCTAACACTCTAATATGGCTTTTTTGAAAGCTGGTAAGAAAAATATCTGGGAAGCCGTGGTCTGAGATCATCTCAGAGACAGAGAAAGAAGTGACCTCGTTGAGCATCCATGGAGAACTGCAGCAGAGAAGGGCCATCAAAGGGTCATTGCTTACAGGCTCCTAAGGTATGCCATACACTCTTTTTAAATGTATAGTAGCACAGCCTCCTGGAAAGGGTCCTAGTACTTCCATCTACAAGTTGAGTTCTAGTTTCAGACTGCCACTTGCTTACTGACATTGCTCTTCTTTATGGCTCAATTTCACTGTTTGTAAAATGTGGATAATGCTGCCCCCTCCCTACTGAATAGAAATGCTGAGGGATTTGAATGATATAGGGACTTAGAACCGCAGAGTTGGCAGGGAATTTAAAGGTAATCATATCCAAACACCTTTCTTATGCTTGATTCACCCTTAGCAAATAATAATTGCTAGCCTTTATAGAGTATATAGCAGGCATTGTTATAAGCCCTTAAAAAATATTAGCTCACTTAATCCACACAATAACCCTACAATGCAGATGCTACTATTGCCATTTTATAGACCGGGAAACTGAGGCACAGAGGGGACCAGAAAACTTGCCCAAGATCACACAGCTAGTGAATAGCAGGGATGGGGCTACAACACAGGTCAGCTGACCTTAGAGCTTACATTATTAATGTGTACCGTATACAATAAATATATGCTTCAGAAGTGACAGCATCTGATATAAACAAGAAGATAGCACCATGGGCGTCATTATTTTTGTTTATGATGAAGTGCTTAGATTGTTATAATAAATTTATATGTGGCTGAGTTTTTAAAATAAATTAATTACAACTATGGGTGTCAAACAAACTGTGGAAATTGCTATTACTGATGAGAATCCTCTAAGAAAACTAATTCTCTTGGTGATTTGGGTAGTTTCACATATACAAAACTGTCTGTAAATCTCATGAAGTTGGAAACTATTGGGCTTTAACATCAGTTCAGAAGACATATCATTAGATTTCTGTACCAAAAGCAGATGGTTGCCTCGTGCCTAATGCTGTGCCAGGATGGAGCCGGCAATTTGATGAACTGAACTGTTGTGATACACTCAGCTAATAAGCACTCAGTGAGCTGTTGACAATTTCTTCAGAATTTCATAATTATGAATTCCTTGCCTGATATGGCTCACTTTGTCTGACTTTCTTTGGATCAAAAATGAATGGAGCAGAACAAAGATGGGATGTGATAGCTAACAAATCATGACCTCTGTCCTCATGGAGTGTCCAGTTTCTCAAGGAGGGGGGACAAGAAAGCCCATTACAGTTCAGGAGGTGAGTGCTGAGACATAGGCAGATGCAATGTAATAAATGAGCACATAGAAGACAACTAACCTGATCCTTGAGGGCTAGGGGAATTCCTGAGGAGTTGGCATCTAAGTTGAGGCCTGAGGAATGAGAAGTTATCTCAGCAAAGAGTGGGAGAGAGTTAAGGAGAAGGCACAGCATGTGCAAACTTGGACGTGAGAGAGAGCATAGTGTGAACTTTCAAGGTAAGCATTACCCTTCTATTTACAAGTGGAGAAACTGAGGCTCAGAAAGTTAAGTGGCTTGATCAAGGTCACGTGTCTATTAAGTGTAGAACCTAAATTAAATGCACATCTATTTGACTCTGAAGTCATCCTCTTTATGAAACACCACATTGTATGTCTCCTCTCTTCATTTGGAGGTGATCACATGATTTAGAGGGCATTTCAAATAAAAGGCATACAGTCACTGAGTCCTGTGGTGGTATCTACAAGGCAGCTGGAAGTATGATCCATTACTATGAGAGGAGACAGCCACAAAAAGGCTCTAGTCAGTACCAAAAAAAGGAGAAATTCATGACGGCAGAATTGTTTCTGGTGGTTGTGGTATTACTAAATGTATTGGGAAGTAGGAACATTTCAGAGGTACAAAGACATCAGAGACTCACATTTGAAAGGGGGGAGGAATGCAGAAAGGGCTAAGAGAGGTGCAGATTACATGCTACGGGGGCCCAGAGAGGAAGAGCTCCTTCTGCCTGGGAGGGATTAGGGGAGACTATACATGGGAAGTGGCTTTTCATCTGGACCTTAAAAAATGTGGGCTCAGGAGACAGAGCCAAGCCAAACTATGCTGTGCTCCATTGCATCCAGGCATTTCATACATAGAAAACATGAGATCTGATTTGTCTTGAAGGATAGTGGGACATAGGGAGAGGAGAGTAAAAGATCATTAGAGGCAGAAAGATGTCAAACTTTGGGAAATGGACAGGTTTGGGAGGGGTGGAGGGGAAGTGAAATTGATGGATAAATTTGGTTTGGGGCAGGTCAGGTTTGGGGAGGATGTAAATATGTATCATAATAAGATGTCTAGGCAATGGTTAGAGTATGTCTCTGGAGCTCAGATTGGAGATCTGGGGTTAGTGATATAGATCTGGAGCCATTTACACGGACATGATAATTGCTGGATGGAGACCATCAATGGGAGAGAAAACCAAGATGACTAAGGACAGAATCTCAATTCTATTTCCTTGATTTCTGGAACAAATTTTGTGTGTGTGTGAGGAACATTGGCCCTGAGCTAACATGCGATGCCAATCCTCCTCTTTTTCCTGAGGAAGATTGGCCCTGGGCTAACATCTGTGCCCACCTTCCTCTACTTTATACGGGATGCCACCACAGCACAGCTTGACAAGCAGTGTGTCGGTCTGCGCCCGGGTTTCCGAACCTGCGAACCCCGGTCCGCCAAAGCAGAGGGTGTGAACTTAACCACTATGCGACCAGGCCGGCCCCTGGAACGAATTTTTTATTTTTTATTTAACTTGTGGCTAAAGTACTTGGTATCCAGTAGATATGCACAAAATACTTATGTATTGGCTCATAACAACAACCTAAATAACGTGTTAGTTGAAGATGATATTGGGCCAGAGGTCAGTTGTTGGTTCCTTAGCTTCTGATCTACTCTCAGAGCCAAGACCCCTCTGTCACAATCCCCCTTTGGAGCTGGTCATCACTGGCGCCTGGTTTCTATTTTTCACCTGGCACTCCAGCCCCCGAGCCCTCCTCCATATTGGCATTAGCTCTCCATTCATGCTGCTGGATCAAACTGAGCATCAACGCAGGCACTCAGCTGTCTCCAGAAAATCAACTGCCACAATGTGGTCAACCACCCTGATGTAATTTCCCAAGGAGAATCTACACCATAGTCAGCATCCAGAAGGCCTCTGGGATCCACCCTTCCAGAATCTAAGGTCTGGACACTGGGACTCAGAAGGTACATTTGTGGCTTTTTGACAGAAAAAGGAAGGGAACCTAGAATTCTATGAGACTTGGCAAGTCCAGAGTAGCCATGGGAGCCCTCATTTCCCAGGCTAACCTAGGCCAACATATACCCCTGCCTCAAAGAGCATAGAAGGGAAGGAAGTTTGGTGTAAATACTGGATAAGACACGTGATGGCCTCAGGGTTCTGGCCAAGGAGGAGAGAGGGAGGAGGAGCAGTGGGCAAGATCTAGATTATTTATCACCACTGCAAAGCCCATTTTATCCAGGTAACTCTTCCTGAGCAAGCCTTCCCATTTCCCAACCCTTCCCTCCTACACAATTTCTGACCCTGCCTTCTGTCCTTTCCCAAATTCTGTGTTTCCTGACCGTGGTTTTATAGAGTTATAAATTATTGCCCTTTCTTCCTATAAGGATGTAAACTCATTGAGTACTGGGACACAGTTTGCCTTCAGGAAACATCTAGCAGTGCACTGTAGGGCTCTGCTCACTTCCACTCCAGGGCTGGGCCCAGGAAACAGAGGAAGTTGGGGGCGGGGGGGTGGCGAGAGAGAAAGAGAGAGATTCTGAGGGTCTAACTAAGTCTGTTAGGTTGAAGGGGAGAGTTGAGTGAAAAGAACAAAGGTTCTTCCAGGTTAGAGACACTATTTGGGAGACAATTTTCCTCTTTTATCTTTCTTGATCCAAATCTTTTACCCATAGCAAAGGTAAGGAGGTTGGGCACCCCATGCAGTCCTAAGGTGACTCTACCCCCTACTGGACAGAAGAGCCCATCTATGAGCTGTGCACCTCCACACCTAATTAAAACAGACCAGTCACTGCCACATTCTGTAGGTAGAGCGCCCAGGAGTAACATTGTGTAGGTAGAGGGCCCAGGAGTGACATTCCGTAGGTAGGGGGCCCAGGAGTGACACTCTGTAGGTAGGGGGCCCAGGAGTGTTAGGCACAGCAACCTTGGAAATAAACAGCTCCCCGAAAGCAATGGAGCAGCTTAGCACTCTCAGAGAGTCTCCGCATTGGAGGAGGGAGGACAAGAGTGTGTGTAGTGTCTCCTAGTCTCCCCTGGAGCCCTGTCCCCACCCCACGCCACAGCCCTGGCCATGTATGGACTAGGGGAGCCTCCACAATGGCCAGAGTGCATGCCTTCCCAGCGCCTATCATACACAAAATCAGGAGTCAAATATTCAGGCCACCCTGAAGAAGGTGCCTTGGGGAAGCTGCCTCTAAAGTGAGGGTCTGGAGCTAGACGTTGCTCCCAGGGTCCATGGAGAAAAGGGAGAGAAGAGGGCAGAAGTTGCCAACACTCAGATTTCCCGGATAATGAGGACTTCCTAAAAGTGGTCTAACTCGGGAAGGACAGCCACTTCTTAGGACAGTGTAGGGAGAGTTAAGCACTAGCTGGATGGTTGGAGTAAACGACTTGTGGGATTGTGTTGACCTAATGGCTGAGAGATTTGCTTATATAGAACTAGTTCAAGATTTGGGGCTTATTTTCTGGGAGGTGGAGGGAAGAATTCTTAAAGATGACTACAAGAAAATGTAGCTCAAAAGCTGACCCTCACAAGGAGATACAGAGGCCCTGTCCTCCTAAAGCCTGGGCCAGGCACGGGCTCAGCCCCAGCCTGACTCAGCAGGCCTTGGCAACCTCATTGCACAATGGGGGTGATGCCTGGGAAGAGTCCTGGAGAGGCCGCTGACTGCCTCACAGACAGGAAGGCTGGATTTCCAGGCGGGCATTGGTTGGGGGAGGGAGTATGAGGAAGTGGCCCCAAGAAGGTTGTAGAGCACTGATGGGTAGAAGGAGCCTAGAAGAAGAGCTTTGCCCCGTAAGTGGGGGCTTGCCTGAGCTGGAGAAGAAGGTTGACGGTTGGATAGTTCTAAGCATGGTCAACCCACTGAAGAGCCAGGATCTGCCTGTATATTAGTGCAACGTGTAGGAAGAGACACCTGCCCCAAATCCCTGTCCTAATCTGCTGCCACAAGACAGCAAACACCACTGTGCTGGATGGTGGTAGTTATTACCACACCTGTCGAATACGTCTCCCCCATCCTTCCTCTTTTTCTGGAACCAGAACTTGCCCATCCCCACCCCAAGCACTAACCTGGACACTTGACCTAGGCCAACCCAAGTTCCCTGTTCCTCTAGACACAGTGGTGGGTTCAGGGCTGTGCACATGTCCCAAGCAGGGCCAATCAGAATCTTTCTTAGAAATGAAGAAAGAAAAGTTCTCTTCCTAACGGGGTTGCCAAGCAGGCACCATGTAAGCCTGGAGTTGACCATAGCCATCTTCCCTGGCCTTATGGAAGAATCCCATCCACAGATAAAAACAATGACACCAACACCCAGCAGAAAACAGAGCCAAAGATGAGGAAAAAGGGAGCCTGAGCAATGTTGTTTGAGTCCCTAGATCCAGCCAGCCCCAAACCTCCCAGTCAGGTGAGCTGATAAATTCTCCTTTTGCTTAAGCTAATTTGTGTTGGGTTTTTGTCAAGCTGGCTTAATGTTTGAATCTTCTAAGGTTCCTGGAAAAATTCAAATTCTTCTTGAGGGAATGCCTTCAGCTGGGGTGAGGAGCGCTTAACCAGGAACCTAAGAACAGGTAGGTGCTTGGGGCATGGGAGCAGGAGCAGGAGTTAGGGTGAGTGAAGATGCCATTAGGGTGCAAGGAAGAAAGATGACATTTTCTTCTTCATCATTCTACTGAGGACAGGTCCTGAGGTCGTTCTTTCCTTAGGGAGTACAAAGAGAAGGCCCAGTGGAATGATAAGCAGCCATTGCTGCATCCGTGTAGAAGACGGTGGAACATGGGAGGCATGTGGTGGGCCTGCCCCAGAGCATGCATTTGTTCTGAAGCCCGTGTGGTTACCTGTGTTTTTCCAGGTGGAGAGACGCTGCACCCAGGACCTGTTACTACTGGCATCAGAGGGCTCCGCTGCCCTGCTTGTGGAGTGCCCACCTGGTGAGGAGGCCATCCTAGGGACCATGTCCATTCCTGACAAATCTGCTCTTCCCCCACCCCCCCAGACCCCCAGCATAGCCAGCCTGGAACCCCTCCTCCAGACACCTCCCACTCCCTTGGCTCCTGTCTGGGCAGAGCTGGCTCAGAAGGCTCTGATCAGAGTCCTCCTATTCCGGGAGGCTGCAGCCCTGAGCCTGTGTGAGGCGAGAACCCTGCCCTTCCTTCTGCCCACTGCCTTTTGCATATAGGGTGCCTGGCCAGCTGCAGCCTGCCAGGGGAGGGAGGGCCGCTGCATGATGGAATGCCAGCTAGGAAGAGATGTGGCTGGGCCTCTGGCTCCCCAGCCTGCCTGCCAGCCAGCGGAATCGTTATCTACACCCAAGAGCCAGCCAGGTTTCCCACACTAAATTAGCAAGAGCAGAGCAGATGTCTCCCTTCAGTGCAGCAGAGGATTAGATGGGAGAGACCCGGCCCCTTTCCCCTTCCGGATAGACAAGGGCAAGTGTGGGAACCGGGGTAGGTGCCTTTCCTGGGAGTTCCAGAACTGCTATGGTCGGACAGTCTGGGATCACAACTACCCCATGTCCCCCACTCTTTCCCTCCCTGGCTGTCCCAGACATGGATTTCCTTCCTCACAAACTTCTTACTCTCATTTGTTCTTGGAGCCCCCGTATTCATTTCCTTTCGTCTCTGAGTAAGAAAATGGATGGAGGCCTTTTTTTAGGTGTCAGCTTCTTTTGTGCTGGCCATATCCGAAATTTAAAATCCTTGCTCCCTCTTCCTCCCTGAGCCCTCTCCCCTGCAGGAGAGCTCTAGTCTAAGAGACCAGGCCTCCTCCCTCCTCCAGCTGCTGTGGCCCTGCTATATTGCATCCTAAGTTCCTCATCAGCAGCATAAAAGGGTGGAGGGGCTGGGGTCCATTCTGGCTTCTTGTCACCGTTCTGTGATCCTCTGCCTCCTCGATTTCTTAGCCTGACTTTGCAGTGGCTGAAAGCTTCCCACCTCTGATGGCCCGGCTCTCACCTCCCTCTCCTGGGCCCCTACCGTCACTGCAGTTAACAGAGAGTAAGAGTGAAGCCGTTCCCACGCCCACCTGCCTGTGATTGAATCCTGGCACTCACACTGTCAACTGGGTAAAGGTACCTTTCTCTTTGGTTTTCGCATGTGTACACTGGGGATAATAACTGTGCCTTCATCATATGGTGGCTGTAAAGGTTGTGTGAGTTAATTCATAGAAAGTACCAGAACAGCACCTGCTCCACAGTGAGTGCTTCATCCATACTAGCTATAATTTCTGCAAACATTTCTGAATACACCCATTTTAATAACATCCCCCTTGCTCTTAGCTTTGCTTGGTCCTGGTTTTATGAAATATCCTTCCTGGGTTTAGCACCTGCCCCTTGGCTTCTGCTTGGCTGAACGCTGATGGGACTCTGTGACTCTGTCGATTCTGCCTCAAGAGGCCTCTATGATCTGAAGGAGCTAAGAGCCTGGACCTGGGGTCAGACAGACCTGGGTTTAAACCTCTGCTAAACTACTTATAAGATGTGCGGCCTCTGGCTGGTCACTTGTCTCTCCACATCTCAACTCCCTCATGAAAAAGGGGGTGGGGGGGGGGATGGCAGAGGCTAGCCCAGTGGTGTAGTGGTTAAGTTCCCACACTCCACTTTGGCTGCCCGGGGCTTGTAGGTTCAGATCCTGGGTGCGGACCTATGCACCGCTCATCAAGCCATGCTGTGGCGGCATCCCACATACAAAATGGAGGAAGATGGGCACCGATGTTAGCTCAGGGCTAATTTTTCTCAACAAAAAGAGGAAGGTTGGCAAAGGATGTTAGCTCAAGGCCAGTCTCCTCACCAAAAAAAAAAGAAAAGAGGGGTGGGGTGGCATAATGACAGCTCCCTCTCCATGGTGTTGTATTGATCAACTGAAATAATGTATGAAAGTTTCAAGAGCAGTGTTGAAAACACGGTAGAAACTCAACAGCTGTTTGTTGAGTACCTGTCTCGTCTGTCTGCACACACCTGATCTTACTCCCTCCCTGCTCACATGCCGCCCCTCAGACAGGGCTTTCTTGACAACCCCTCTCCAATGGCTAATGGTGTCACCACCTTCCCCTGCCCCTTCCTAGCATGACTTTTCTTCATACCCTAATGCCAGCTGGCATTTTATAGTCCATCTTCCTGTCTGTTTATTGTCCGATCCCGCACTGCATCTACTACCCCCAGGAGGGCAGGGCCTCTGCCTGAGTTGTACCCCCAAAGCCTAGAACAGCACCTGGTTCTTGTAAACATGTTCAATAAATATTGCCACTTGAGAGCATATTTTATATCCCAGTCATTTTTAGCTCCCTCGTAGCATGTTTTATCGCAAGCAGTAAGGTTTTGAGTCAGGCAGAGCAGAATTTAAACCTTCTCTTTTCTTCCTTAAGAAACGTACTCTGAGCTCCTGTTTTTTCATCTGTAAAATAGAAGAAATAATATTTACACTACAGGGTTATAGTGAAGATTAACTGAGATAATGGCGCCCAGAACAGTGATTGACATGCAGAGGAAGCTCATTAAATCCTTGGCGAATGAACAAATGGAGGAAGGAAAGACTGCACTAACTGGCCCTTTATCTGCTCTCCCACCTCCTCACCCTTTCTCTTCTTCCTTGCTTCCTCCTTCCCTTACCCTCCCTGAGGCTGGCACGCTGGGACTTCTGCTAATCCCTCAGCCACTGGCGTCTGTCTCTCCGAGTCCCTGCTGGCAATAGCAATCTGGATCAACCTTAGAATTTATTACCCTTTAAAGCAAGGGTCGGCCACTAGTTTAGCTCAAGTGCCACAATATGGAACAAATTTTGCCAGAGGCACCAGAGTGGCCAAAGGAACATTTTTCCAGTTTTCAGAAAGGCATCACCGGCACCCATTGGCACTTTGGCTTTATGTTTTTCTATAAGGCCTTTAATATTCACTCCCCATACCTCTCCTCATCTTTTTCATCTATCGCTCTTAAGCAAAGAGTCATTCTCCTTCTCCTCTCTTCTGTTTTTACAGCCCTCCTTTTTTCGGCTTTTGTCCTCTTCTTTCCTTAAGAAGCAAGCCCCTTGCAGCCTATTCTCAATGCTATTATTCCAATCTTCTCCCACCTTCTCCCCTACCCTCCTTTCTTTGACTTCCTCTCTCTGGGTGGCCGGCGTTTGATAAGATTCCAGGACTTAGGTCTGGAGGAGGTGGATGGCCCCACTATTGTGTCGTGGGAGACAACTGGCCCTCTCGGCTCCCCACCTCTCCTATTTCAGCTGTCGGAGGGAAGCTCCGGGTTTGCTCTGCCACGGTATTTTCTATATCCTTCCATTAATAAGTAGAAAAGCTTGCACAGTTAGGACAAGTACAAAGGCAATGCCCTCCCTGTGGGGCTTCTGAAGGAGGGGGTCGGGGTTGTTGGGTCTAGGCAAGTTTATTTCGCAGTCCTCCTACCCCTGTCCAGGAGTCAGTCCGTGAGACTTTTGTAAGCCACGCACAGCAGCTCACAGGGCACAGGTTCTAATCTTGGTCCAGACAGGTACCTGCCCTCTCCCCAAAGCCAGGCACCTTCCCCTTCATCATCCATTTATAGCCTCTTGAGTTTCCATTTCCTCTTCCAAAAAATGAGAACAATAACCTCTACTCTGGGCTCTGCACCCCTAAGAGTGTGTTCTGAGGACCGAGTGTGAGGCTGCAGGGGAGGGTCTGGGCATCCGGGGAGGAAAGAGCCTCAGAAATCCTCTGCAAAGTCCTCCTGCTTTCCTCACTGTTAACGCGGGTGAGCGGGGATCCAGATCACGTTTTTGTTTTTTGGGTTTTTTTTTTTTTTGCAAATTTGAGAGTAGCCCAGATCAGAGAAGCCAGCTCAAGCCGCCTCTAAGATGGAGCTGTATTTTTTCACTTGGAATAGCACTGTTGGAAAGTGTTAACTCAACAGCTCAAAGTCAGATTTTGAGTTTCTTTGGCCTCATAAGCAAGCCATCCCTTCTTGTATCAGCATCCCAACTTCACACTTTCCATCTGAAATGAGCCGGGGTTGCATCTCCAGGAAACACGCTCCTGGGGCCTTTGTCAGATCTGAAGACAGGGCCTTGCCTTTGTCAGAATCTGATATGGTGCTGAGCATCTTGAAGTGAGTGGGGCCCACCATGCTGTGAACTTGAACGTTTGAGCTGCTTTCGAAAGAAAACCTTTTTATTGCAAAGAACAAGCTAAGTGACTCTGAGTTTTAAAAAATAAAAAGTATTTTAAACGACATAGATATTTAGGCTAGAGGAAACAGTTAGAGGAAGACATATATCAGGAGAATATGTATACATATATATGAATACATTATTATGAGCCAGGCATTGTGGTAAGCACTTTACATACTAGATTTCATTTATTTAAATGCTTAAGAAGAAAAATGGAGGAAAAGAGTTTCCTAAGTAGCTGAGAGCATGCATTTATCTTGCACCAGAGAACGAAGATGAATGAGAAGGCCCTGTAGGGAGGTAGGTAAAAGGATCCTACACGGAGACCAGCTTTAGTCTGGGCTGCTAGCCAGAGGTATCCAGAAGGAAGAAAGTAATGAACTTGTGAATGTCAGAGCCAGAAAGAGCCTCAAGACTCTTGAGGGTGATCTCAAGACTGATCTTCTCCAACCACCGTCTGTTCCATTTGACAGGTGAGGGTGCCGAGGTCCACAGAAGGAAAGAAACACACCCACTCTGACACAGCCAGTCACATCCAGTGTCCTCTCCTTGGCCAAGGGACCTTTCAGGGAAATCTAACAGTGTGTCCTCATGACCCCACCAGCCAGATTTTGAAGTCACCATGTTTTATGGACAGAAGGGTCATTTCTTCCTGAGTCCCGCACATATCCCTGTTAGTGACCTATTAACCTATGAATGAGTAGTTGCCATTTGTTGTCATTGTGGCTCACTGCACGGCAAGGGCTCTTGCTGTCCACCAGGCTTGGTGATCCAGCCCTCGGAATGACATGCTGTCCCTGGTGTCTGTGTGCATCTGCTTGTGCAGCCAACGGGCTTCATCCTGGATTATGGCCTCAGAGTCACTATTGAAGACTGATCCCCAAACTCGAGAAAGCCAGACTTGGCGTCTGTCCTTTGAACCTGTTTGTGTTTCTTGGAACCTTAGATTCACAGAATGTGAGAGCTGGCAGAGCCCCCATGTCATCTGGCTCAACTTCACCAATTAGAGAGCAGTAAGACGACTTACCCAAAGTGACACAACTAGTGAAAAAGTGCTGATGCCACTTTCCATAGGAAAGTACTAGTGTGATCTCAGGAGCTCACTCGTACTAGTAGACACCTAGCACTGATGGGTACTGGGAGAGGGCTGATGCCAGTACCACAGGATAAGGACAGAGGGGTGCAGGGGTGACGGGAGGCCTGATGGTGGGAAAGGGCAGCATCCACGCAGCTGGATGTTTGTCCACCACATACCTGTCTGGGAGCACTGCTACCCTGCTTGCTTTGCACTGCACAGCCCCTTACGTCTCACGTGACCCCTATGAAGGACGCAGAGCAACAATTTTCCACCCCAATTCCCAACGAGATTGTGTAGGCTCAAAGATAATACCTACCTGATAATAAATAACAATATGATAAAAATATAAGCTTAATATAAATAATCAATGATATTAATATAGTATCAAATAATTGACTGTATTCACACAGCAAGAAGTTATGAAGCCTGAGGACTTATGTCTCTAGGGCTGTGGTTCCTATATAGTCATAGTTAGGATAATAAAGAACATTTATTTAGCATTTACCAGGTACCAGATACTGTTGTTCATATATATACATGGAGAAAGGCCAAAGAAAGTATAGTATATATACTTAATATATATTATATATAAATATATATTCTCATTCATTCTTCATAACAGCCTTATAAGTTAGGCACTATTATCCCCATTTCATAGACGAAAATACTGACGCACAGAGAGGTTAAAACAAAGCTCAAAACAAAACCATATTCGAATAGCAATATTTTGTTCTGGGCTTACCATTCTTGGAATCCGTCCACAGCTCCCTGCTGCTGAACCATGGAATCATAAGCAGAACTTGCCTTCCCTCACCTCGGCCCCACCGCCCACGCCTCCCACCCGGCCCACGCACATGCACTTTATTCCAAAAGGGAGCTGGAAAGCCCAAAAGAGGTTCCATGAACCTTATGTTCTTTTCCTGGGTCATCCAGGGTTTCTCATCTTAAGCTTAATAACAAGAGGAAAGAAAATTCAGCTTGAGAAAGCTGGACATCAGGGCCAACCCTCAGCGGGCGGCAGCTTCTTAGGAGGCGCTAAGTGTAGGTGAGCACAGAGCAGCAGGCACTCTGGGTGTCCTGCCCGGGGGGCCACGGTGAGGCAGTGGTCAGGCTGGGCCAAGGGCGCCTCTAGAGGGCGAGCGGGGAAGTGGCAGAGGCCAGGCTTCCGCAGGCTGAGCAGCACAGTGATATTAAGAGGGTTTGACTGTAATCTAGAAAGCAATGAACTGACATCTTTAAATCCATCTAATGCCCTACAATCAAAAACCAAATTATCTGGTATCAAGAGCAACTGAGTAGACAGTGTGCACAGGCAAGGGAAGGGGTGGGCGGTGGAGTGAAAAATCCAGGACGGAAAGAACACGCCAGTCAACAGGTGGGAGAGAGACAGAGCAGGATAAACAGAGGATTTGCAAGAGGCCCAGGAGAGAAAATGAGATGTTTGAACAGAGCTGGGCTGCGGGATGGGGGTGGGAACGGCGTTCGCTGCCTTAGCACAGCGTGGTCGGGGTGCCAGCTTGCCACAGCAGACCAGCCGGCAGGGATCTGCCCGGCCTTCAGGACGGTGATGCCATCCTCTGCTTCTCCAGTTCTGGGCAGAAGTAGTGCGGGGCAAGGCATGCTGCAGGGTCTTGGTATCCTGTGATCGGTGACGTGAGTGTGGCACCATCCCTGAGGACGAGATGGAAACAGAAATGACGGTTTAAAAAAATGAAAAAAATTATTTTTCATTTCTCTCCATTCCCAGGTCACTCGAGTCCAATAATAAGATCACCCTTTTCTCAACCATGCTCGACCCCAGGCATCTGCTCAGTTCATAGGTTTGCGGAGCGGAAGAAATATGCAACCTGAATATAGACTAAAACCCTGGCAGGTTTTTAAAGTGTCTTCTACTCCAAAGAGCTCATATTCCAAATCTGTCACTTACTATTTTTTGTTTTATGAATTGCTCACATGGTAAGAGGCGCAGGGCTTCAGACAAGTTAAGAGATAGCACTGCATATGTAATTCAGTCAGAATCCCAAGCCAAGAGCTTGCCACCTTAGTTGAGAGAATGTGGGGGCTCTGAGCATTACTGATTGTGTGTGTGTGTGTGTGACCCATGGGCAACTGGGAAGTATAAAGTGGTCTGCAGTGGACAGTGGGGGGCCAGCCCAAAGGTGCCACACGCGGAGTACACACGTCCGTCCAAGCTACCATCCCCACTCTGGAGAGGCGTGGTCTCATGACGCTGAAGGCTCTCAACCTGGATGTCACTCTACCGTGAATAAATCAAGCGTGAAGTAATGAACTGCTGGGGGGAGGTAACAAATCCCGGGAAAAGATAGGTCCCTGTGGGCTACATTTGGATGTGTGGAGAGCCACCAAAAGAAAAATAAACAAGGAGAGACATTCACAAAGACACAGTCCTGAGGACAAGAGAGGGAGAGTGGGGCTGAGGGGTGTCAATGATGGGATTTCAATGAAGATTAAGCTCCTTGGGTGATTTTCTTCCCTCAACTAGAGGAAAAATGGTGCTTAGCTACAGCTTTCAGTTTTCCCATTCTATGAGCTGATTCCATCTGTTTTCGTTTCCTAGGGCTGCCATAACAAACTGGGTGGCTTAGAATGACAGAAATTTATCGTCTCACAGCTCTGGAAGCCATAAGTCCAAAATCTAGGTGTCAGCAGGGCCATGCTCCCTGGAACCCGTAGGGGAGACTCACCCCTCGCCTCTTCCTAGCTGCCGGAGGTCGCGGGCACTCCTTGGTATGCCTTGACTCGGCAGCTGCTGCAAGTCAACGTCTGCCTCTGTGGTCTCTCTTTGTCTGCCTGTCTGTGTCCAAATTTCCCTCTTCTTATAAGGATGTTAGTCATTGGATTAGGGGCCACTCCACCTTGACTGGATGACTTGATTACATTTGGATCCTATTTCCAAATAGGTCACACTCACAGGTAGCGAGGGTTAGGCCTTGAACGCATCTTTTTGGTTCAACCCCCAACATCATCTGATTACCTTAGCCTTTCGGTAAACCACACACAGCCTTGAGTTACACTGTGAGGAGAAAGGGAAAGAACCAACAGTAAGTGCAGCCTGCCTCCCAGCCCTCCCTCTATGGTGGGGAGAGAGAGCTGTCCTTTTTAAGCCTCCTTGAGGGATGCTGAGAAGAGCAGTAGCAACTTCCTCATTTACTCCTTCTCTTTTCCGATATATTTGAGAGGGAGATGACCCTTGAAAGGTGTGTGTGTGTTGGGTCGACATGGGCGCGTGCATCTTATTCCACGTCCACCCCCATAGACATTCTAACCCTGCTGGGAGCAAGAACAGTGTCTGGCTCATGTGTGTGTTCTCTCCATCCCAGGCTCAGGACTGCCTCATTCAAGAAATATTTGTTGAATTGAACGGAAGGAAACTAAATTGAGTTGTGGGAACAAATCGTAACAATACTCCTTTGGCCTTGGAAAGTGAAAAGAAAGGAATTTGTGAAGAGAAGAGCAAGGGCTTGGGATAGAGAGAAAACAATTCCCCTGAAGTTCTGATGAGGCCACCAGCGGGGCCCGCAGCGTGGACGCGACATGCTCAGCCCGTCTTCTAGCACGTTATCTTTTCAAGAGTCCACGTCTCCTGTCCTCTCAATAACAGTACGTGTCTAGCACCTTCTCTACATTTTCAGGAATGTCTCCCTTTTTAAAAATGGCGTCTCTATTTGAGATCCCTGGCAAGTGGTTTGATTGAAACACGTCTCCGTCTACTCAAGCTGCATATTGGAAGACTCCAGCTTTACAGCGTGACACATGTTCCCACCAGCCTTCATGGGTAACACAGTGACCACAGGCATAAAACCGGATTCTTGCCCCTCTACACCCTTCCATTCTGTGGATTTCTGGTTCCTTTTATGCTCCATCCAGGCGTCACCTGGCGGTGTCTCATGGATTCCGAGAAAACACCTTGGCTCTACGTACCTGTGCTGCTTCCCTCAGTTTCAAATTGGGCTCACTCTAGTGGTGTCTCTAGTTGCCCCCAAACGGCAGCAGTACCACTGATGCCCACTTCTGTCACCACGTGACTGCTGCTGTCCCCTAAGTTCCCCAGATGACACTTCTGTCAATGTTGGCATCAGAAAGCTAAAAGGGCTAGTGCCAACTCTGGGCCAACACCTCAGCTGCATCACTAACCCCGGGGGGCAGGGCTGCCACGGCCAACCCACAGTACCAGGGCCACCACCGTTGTCACCAGCGCTGCTTCCTACAGAGATGTCACCACTGCCCAAACCTCCAACCCTTGGGAGCAAAGCTGCTGCCAAATCAACCAACACCAGCCCAAGGCTGCTGTCAGGCTGGGCCCTCAGTGCCTCTGTCCGGGAGGATCTAGAAATAACTCTCTGGGTATTTACAATGCCTGTTTGGCAGCCTCCTCACCCTGAGGTTTGGGCATGAGTCCACGGGAGCTGATGAAGGCAATCTAAGTGAAAGACCGTGGCTGTTTTTCAAATGGCCCGCCCACTCTGGGGACAGCTCCCTGTCCCGGGATCAAGTGCAGGTGCCTGCCTTCTCCCTCCACTCAGGGTTAGTCCCCCATCTTCCTGCCGCAGGTCTCTCAGAGCTTTGTTTCACCAGACATCCCAACCGGCCTGAATACGAGAGAAACTCGGAAAAAACTGAGGCTATAAATCCTAACATGTCCATTAAAACTTAGTTTTTGCCTAGAATGTATTTTCTGGGTATGAAAATAAGGCATAATGGCAGGGCCTAAGAGCAAACGGGATGGAGTCAGCCACACATCTAACAAAGACTAAGCAATGGGCAAGAAAGAATCCCTGCGGCATCATTTTCTCTTCCGCATTTGGCTTTTCTGGGAACTCGGAACGTGTTGACTACAGCTGCAGTCCTTGCTTTGGGCAGTTGGCTAAGAGCAAGAATCTGGGCCTTGATATAATCAGAAATGGCCAAATCGTGTGGGATGAGATAAAGGTTATGAGGCAGGTAGCCTGCTGGCTTTGCCAAAACCAATCCCAAAGGCTGAACACAACTGGTGTTAGCAAGTTCTATTTATTTACCTTTTTTTTTTTTTAATAAGGAGGCGCCAATATCTTATAAGTGCCCACTCCACCTCCGTTTACGATCTTAAGGCCACAGCAGGCCCTTTGGCTTGGGTGAAATGCAGAGATCTCCCAGGCTGTCTTTGCTTGGAACTCCCTGAGGACTGATGCCTCCTGATCTGAAGGACTAAGCATGACGTGACAAAGGTCTCGGTGAAGATATGAAGAGCTATAGGAGTGCAGCATAATATTAATAATGGGACCAAACTCAAACTATCCCCTCCCACAGCCCCACTTGACTCAGGGGCCATGCACAGAAAGGCCATGGATCTGGTTTGAAGACGCTGGGACCCTCATCCTTCACTCGGGGCAGAAAGAATGACTGCATAGGCACAATGAGGACAGGAGTGGAAAGAACTGGAAATAAATCTTTCCTTTCACAAACATGAAGAACTCATTCTATGTGCATTTAGCACTAGATTCTGTGTTCGAGAGATGCAGAAAGTTTAAGGCATGGCTCCTGTCTTTAGGGACTGGATTCTTCTTGAGTGGATTTAATGACCAATAGTAACTCATGGAACATCAGTGAATGAAAAGTGGACATATAGAAAGGCCAGCCACTCACCTCTCAGTTTTTACTCACAAGAATTTGCTTCAGGGCCGGCCCCGTGGCTTAGCAATTAAGTACACACGCTCCGCTGCTGGCGGCCCGGGTTCGGATCATGGGCGTGCACCAACGCACCGCTTCTCTGGCCATGCTGAGGCCACGTCCCACATACAGCAACTAGAAGGATGTGCAACTATGACATACAACTATCTACTGGGGCTTTGGGGAAAAAATACATAAATAAGATTATAAAAAATTAATTAATTAAAATTTCATAAAAACAAAAGAATTTGCGTCAGAAGAAAACAGGAAAGTAGCTTCATCTCTCACTTTTCTTGTTCTTTATTCATTTTGAATGACTCCTTGAAGAATGGGATATGAAGAGATGGCACTGGGAAATTGGACATTGTTAATGCATGTGTGAAATAAAAGATCAATGAGTTAAGTTCCACCTCATTCAAAGGTTTTAACTGGTGAGAATCCTGCTTTAGTAGGTACCTTCCTGACATTGGTTGCATTGTGTCCTCAAAAAATATATGTTCAAATCCTAACCCCTGCTACTTATTCATGTGAACTTATTTGGAAGTAGGGTCTTTACAGATGTAATCAAGTTAAGGTGAGATCATACAGGATTAGGGTGGCCTCTAATCTAATGACTAGCATCCTTATAAGAGGAGGGAAATTTGGGCACAGAGACACACAGGGAGAATACCATGTGATGATGGAGGCAGAGATTGGAGTGACGCAAGGATTGCTGGCAACCACCAGAAGCTAGGAAGAGGCAAGGAAGGACCCTCCCATGCAGCCTTCAGAGAAAGAGCATGCCCTGCTGACCCCTTGACTTTGGATTTACAGCCTCCAGAACTGTGAAACAATAGATTTCTACTGTTTTAAACCAGCCAGTTTGTGGTACTTTATCACAGCAGCCCTAGGAAACTAATACGCTTCCCCAATCTTTACTTCTCCACCCTGCCACTGCCCCCCACCCCTAACATGTGCACACATCCACACAAACACCCAAATGCTTGTGATACTTCTGAAAACGGGAAGCTGTTTTAAAGCCGAGACTTGGAGCTGCTTCCTGTCTGACCAAGCTTCACACATTCCTAACACTGGGCCTTTGATCCCAGAGCAAAGTCTCCTGTGACAGAGTAACCCTAAGACTGACAAGGAGGCTGGAAGAGATGCCTCAGTAGTGCCTGAGAGGCAAACACCAGACAAGGATGAGCAGAGAAGCCCCCAAAGAACAAACGGGTGCAGGCTGGAGGGGGAAGACATGGAGGGCAGAGACTCAAGATAACAGCAGTTTCTTTGCGCCACGCTGGCACAGCCCCAGGCCAGGCCTCCCAGGACAATCTCAGCCCCTTGTCAGCTGCGAAAGCCCGTTGCGAGGGGCGGTACCACCCTACTCCACAGCAGGGCAAACAACCTGGGAAGGCGAATGCCATTAGAGGAGGAGAGCTCTCAGGATCCTCCTCAGTTTCCATCCCCATCCTAAGTTGGCAGCTGAGCTTCGAGCCCATCCAAGCTCCTTCATGAAAACACAGGCCCACTTGAAGTTAAAGAGGTCCTCGGAGCACAGAGACTCAGCAGGCAAAAAGCCAGCCACCTGCACACTTGATTAGCACCCACAAGGCTAGGTTTCAGTGCCCATATGGAATTTATTTGCATCACTATTCCCCTTCCAAAAACTTGGCATACCCATAAATACCAGTCCATTCCCTACCCCACTAAGCTACAATTGGAAGTCGAGAGACTCACATCCAATTCAAGCTCTTCTAAGACAGAATTGCCTTCCTCTTCTGTAACTCCTCACGGTGCTGTGCACCGGGCGGGCCTCAGTAATGCTGCCAATTGGCAGGTTTGGTGAACTGAGTTACCAGGAAGCACAGGATCAATGGCCCCCAGAAGGTATTGCACAGAGCCAGGGTGCTTGTTAATTTACCTCCCTAGGGCCAAGAGATCCGCATCATGTTTAGGAATCCCTCTTGGCAGAATGATAGAGTGGGAAGAAAAAAATCACCAAGCAAACAACTAGTCAAGCACCTTCATTTTACAGCCCAAAGAAATGAGAAAACTTCCTAAGGCCATACCACCACTTGTGGCAGAGTAGGGACTTAGAGCCTAGTTTCCCTGACTTCGGTCTAGTGCTCTTTCTAGAACTGTGACCAAAGAAGGGAAAATAATCTGTATTGTGGTAAAGCAAAGACAAGGGGCCTAAGGATGCCCAGGCCCATGAGGACATTGAGGAACTGGCACATTCCAAAACATCATCTTGACAGCCTGGCCAGTAGCCCCTTTCACCCTTGCTAGGTCATCCCCAAGTTGCCAAGCCAAATGGATGAATTGCTGATATTCTCACCTGCCTAAGAAAAGCAGCTCTTGGTGGGTTGATAAAGCTGTCTCAACTCTTCTGCAGGAGACTACCTAAAATCCAGAAAGCACTACTGACCTACCAGTTGATGTTGTGATGACCAAAGAAGATCCGACTTCTTATGCTTCTTGTTGGATATCTAGGCCTTCAAGGCCCTCTACAGTCTGATCCCAATCGCCCCTATTGACCTCACCTCTCTTTGAAATGGAGATGTGTAAATTGTTTTACTGTCTAGCTTCCATTTCTCTTCCTAATAGCACCCAATATTCACTCAAGGTCCTGCTAGCTATAACAGATAAATCTCAAAACTTCAATGACTTAACATAATGAACATTTTTCTTTTCCACCTAACAGCCCAGACAGACACCTCTCCCCCAGGAGGTAATTCAGAGACCTAACCTCCTTCCATCTTGTGAATCTGCCATCTTCAACATGTGGCTCTCAGGATCTCACCAGGTGATCATCTCCACTGCAGCCAGCCAAAGGGGAAAGGAGCTTGGGAGAGCATGCATGGGAGCATGCATGGAGGTGATGCATGGGGAAAGACATCACTTCCCCTCATAGTCATTGGTTAGAACTCAGTCACATGGCCACACCCAACTGCAAAAGAGGCTGGGAAACACAGTCCAACTCTGTGCCCAGAAAGAAGAGGAAAGAATTTTGTTAATTAGCTAGTAGTTTCTGCTACATGTCCCAAATTACTTGTGTGGATTTACCTTTTCCTTATTTCATGAAATCTTGACAGAGGATAATTTTTGGTTCTCCTTTTCATTGGCCACCTTCCACTACGGAAGCCAAGGAGCCAGAAATTTCTTCTACTACTTGTACAGCCAGGGACCAACCATGTGACTTAATCCAATCACTTATGGACTCAGCCAATCACATATTTTCTATCAGGACTTTGAGTCTTGAACAAAAGACACAAAAGATGCAACAAAAGACAGAGAGAGCATTTGGAGGTCGTTTTCATTGCACTGTGGCGGCAGCGGGTGGTAGTGATGGCGTCCAGTGAGCACTCAGACGTCCAGTGTCATAAGTGGAGCCCAAGCTGATGTCTTCACTTCTGCTTCCCACACCCACTCCACTGATCCTTCTTTCCATGGTGCCAGAGGGTTACCTCTGGAATCTAAATATCACCACCTTGCTTTGTAGTGGAAAGAAAGACTGAACAGCTGCACGGGAAGTAAAGAGATATCCTTGGAAATCACCTAATACTCTCTCCCAACCCTTTTGGCCAATAACGAAAGAAATCTAGGAGATCTCACCTTTGTCATAGCTCCCTTTATTTTCAAATGAGAAGAAAGCAAGTGGCAAACAATTAAACAATTTAAAGATTCCAAAGCCAGAGAACCGCGGGATGAACAGATGTTTCGACCCCCCACTGCACTATTCATACCTCCCTTTACTAGCAGAAATCTGTCCCAAATGGAACCCCACCCATTGGCTAGTAGCCATTTAGTGTTAACTTATGAATCTTGGAGCTTAAAGACAGCGCCATAGTGGCACTCTTCCCCTCAGCCACAGCGTACTGCACTGTCCTCTCCCCTCCAGAGGCCAGGGGTCTAGTCAAGTGAGTGTTTTGGAGAGCAGGTTCTTCTAAAAGTTTTCCCACATGGAGTGGAGCGGTCCCCCACTCATTAGTGACTGCCTACAATGTGATAGGTGCTGGAGATGCTGAGGTGAAAAAACCCCAGTCCTCCCTCCATCTCCATTGGGGAGATGCTTCTGATCAAAGTGAAGACAACCAGTCTGAGGCGGACAGCCCACCCTGTCTTGCTCCTCCGTCACCCCCCTGTCCAGGAGAACGGGTAGAACGGGCATCAGATCACGGCTGAGGAGACCTGACTCAAGAGAGTCATAGAATTTAGAAGTGGAAGGGACCTTAGACACTATTTAGTCCAGTGGTTTTCAAACTTTTCAAACTGAGAAATCCTGTCTTCAAATGAAGTTCCGTGTGGAATCCCAATATATAACAGATAAAAGTGGGGTGCTCTGATTGAAGTAGGCATAGAAATTCTTAGGTTCTGGCTTCCTGGCTCATGCTTCACCCTCTTGGTGGGCCCAGAGGCACACATCGTCCCAGGAATTCCAGTCAGAAAGCTGCTGATCTACCCAACTGGTTGTTCACTTTACAGATGAGGGGTCTGAGACTGGGCAAGTCTAGCCATGTTAATGACTGGAACCCGTGTCTCCTCATCCCCACTCCAACTCTCTTTCCACAAAGTTTGCCATTTTCTGACTCAGTTTCTTCATCTTTAAAATGGGAATAGAACCAAAATATCTGCCCCACCTACCAAGGGGCTCCTTGAGGATCGAGAGAATGTGAAAGCATAATGAAAAACCTAAAGCTCGTGTTATTGCGTTCTGTATTACAGAATGCGATACAATTGCAGAATAAATACAATCTATTGGAATAAGGAAGTTGTATTTGATGATGCTTCCTCAACATTCTTTGTCCTTGCTCAAACTGCTCTTCCTTCATCTCCACGAGTGCAGAGGAAAGCTGAGGATCTGGGTTTAAAGACCAATTCGAGGCTCCCCACAAAGAGGATCTCCAACTCTGGGTGCAGAGGGCAGGTGGGTGCCTCGGAAGTGAGGCTCAACACCCTCGAAGGAAACATAGCATCCGAGAAATCCCCTCCCCAATGTTTCCTTGCTATTTAAAAGGAGCTTTAGATTTCTCGGGAAAGTCTCAGAAGCTCCATTTCCTTATTGTTCGGCTGTGAGGAGCTGCATTAAGTACCTCAGGGCTGCGTGCTTAGAGCTCCGCTGCCTCCATAAAGCTTTACCTTTATGTCTCAGTGTTCGCCTCCCGGGAAGATGAGCAGCTACTCGCCCAGGGCTTCGATTAGCACATGATCGGACCAGCTCTTTAAGCAAGCAGCCCTCCACCTCTTCCTGAGGGCAAGGGTGAGCCACCTTCCAGGTGGAGGGAAGGTGAGCTCCAAAGGCTGTGGTCTTTCTCAGGGCTGGAAATAGGCAGAGAAGTGAAAGCAGATTCCTCCCTCTTTCCCTTGTCTGGAGATGAGCAGCATCCAGGAGGGTCCAGGTGCTTTACTTGCACATCCCCGCCTTCAGCTCGAGTTCCCCAAGCGTGAGAGGGGCAGGGAGGGTGTCCTCAGGGGATGGGACGGAAAGTGGTCAAACCCTGCCCGTTGCCCCAGCAGCCCGTGTCAAGTGGCTCGCCCTACCTGGGCACAAGCCTTCCCAGGCACATCGTGATCCACCAGATTCCAGAGAGGATCATGCAGTAAGAGTATTATTAGCTCCCCTGACAGATGAGCAAACAGATGCCACCAAGGATAAGACTTCAACCTGCATCACACTTGGGGACTTTGGCAGACAGGTGCTAACAGGGGCTTCTGCACCCCAATTTAGACTATGAATCATCTGACTGAATACTGCTCCCTCTCGACTCTGGGGGAGCCTGTAAGCATGCTCATCTGAGACTGCAAAGGCCTCTGCTAAGAAGCGAAGCTGGATGAGAGGCCTGGAGAGGAGTCCAGGCCCTCAGAGGCCCTAAGCCGGGGTTTCCCACACCAACTACACTTGCACATTCTATTTGAGTTACAGTGAATCAGAGACAAGCATCAGATCCAACAGAGCAAGATGGAGGCTGCCTCTGAGGGTCTTAGCTCTAGGTTCCCCTGAAAGTGTGAAGAGGTGGTTCTCGGTGTGAAGAAGCAATGGCTGTGCCAGGGAGTAAGCCTACCCTGCATCGGAGAGGAGTTAGGCCAGATGGGAGAAAGAATTACAATATCCAGCTGTGCTGTTTCAAAATGTTTAAGGAAATGGTATCCAAATCCTCAAGGCCTGATGATTTCTTTCAAATGTTTCTTTAATCTGTCCTCTCTTCTCCAAAGTCAAGAACACATTATCTTTCACCCAAACGGCAGGGTTAGTCCTAACTTTCTCTGGTCTTGCTTTCAGGAGCAGATGGAGGTATCTGTAAAACCACATCTGACGGAGCCACTCCCTTCCCCAGATAAACACCAAGATGCTTGCCCTGTGGCCTCACACTTTCGCCTTCCAGCAACACTAGTGTGGTCTCTGTTTTCTGTCCCATCTCATGCTGTTTTCAGTTCTGTGACTTCGCATATTTTATTCCTTCTACTTTGAATGCCCTCCTCTCCTCCACTTCATCCTCGTCTTCACCTGGACACTCTTACTCATCCTTCAGGACTCAGTCCAGGTGTTTCCACCTCTAGGAGCCTATCCCAGCCACAGTGGGTTCAGTGCCCTCCTCCAGTCTCATTAGCACCGTGGGCACCTCTTTTGCGTTGCCTGGACTATTCCATATCATCATGGTCTGTATCAGTCTCCCCAACTTAGTGGTGTTCCTTGAGGACAGCGAACCACATCCAACTCATCTTTTTATGCAGAGGGAATGGCATGGGAGGGGGTTAGTAAATATTGGTTAAACTGGCTGGAACTGAACTCACTTAGTCTGGGGCAGCCCAGGACCACGGGGTGAAATGACTAGCCTCTCAGGGTCCTCCTGGTCCTCAGGTTCAATATGATCACGTGTTGGAGCACGTGTGAGGCTCCATTCTATGGGTCTCTAGACCCAATGGGGAATCTTCAGAGATCCTCAAGGCATCCTGGAAGCAGCAGGAAAACCCTGCTAAATCGCATTAAGAATTATAATAATGATATGATTAAAAGTAATATTAAGTCTTTTCAAAAGCAAAAATGAGGTCTTTACGTAAGGGGAGGGGATATGAGACAATTCACCCATCAGAGCGTTGAAAGAAGAAATAAATACTTTTATCCATGTTCAGAGCTGCTGGTGGCCCTTAGATCTGGCTCCATCCTGAGCCAGTGAGCTCTCTTTGTCTGGAAGATCAGCAAGCGCATGCAAGACCCGGCTCTGCCGATAGCATCGCTGGGTCTCCGGTACAGCCAGGGATTTCCTGAGGCTCTGAGACTGTGCAGGGGCTCGGATGCAAAGCAGTAAATCAGATCTCTTGTTCTTTGTTTTCTGATCAAGATGTGAAAAGCCGTTCCTTCCTGTCTGCTGTAGCATGGCTAATTCCTCTGGGAGAGCAGACTCGAGGGCAGGGAATCCAGTCGGGCCGGCATCTGCTCTCGCTTCCTCTCTGCACGTGGAGCCTGCGAGCCCACCGGCTGCCTGGTCCAAGTCACCATCCGGCCACCAGTGGGAGTGATCTAACCACTCCCTCCCCAGAGTAGTAGCCACAAGAAGGGGGCGCTCAGGGTCACATTTGAGAGGGACCCCTCTGCCTCAGCCACATGGGGACTCACTCTCCTCAAAAGCCTGGGCATAATTTTAGGGTAAAATATCATGGTTTGGTTTTGCTTTTGTAAAAAGGCAGAGGACTAAATTTAGCGGCCTGTCTGGAACACATTCCCCAGGGAGTCTCTACCCTTTAGACAGAACTCAAGAGAAACGTCTCCGGAGCAAGAGCAATCCCCCCATGAGAGATGCGGGCATCAGACTCCATTCCTCCCTTTCTCAGACAGGAGCTACCTGCTGGCACAGGGCTTCAACAGAGAAGGCAGTAGCTACATCCCTTCCACTCCTGCTCAAGATCCTGCAATGGCTCCCCATTGCCTTTAGGATAAAACTCGGCCTATTTAGAAGGACCCTCTAGGGACTCTATAATCTGACCTCCACTGACACATTCATTCGACAAACAGGGATTGAGTCCCTGCCTTGTGGCAGCTTGATGCCAGGCCTGTGAATACAGAGATGGAATCACCACCCCTGCCAGCAGGGAGCTCACGGTTTAGTGGGCAAGATGGTCAGCTTTATGTGTCACACTCGGCTGGGTGACAGTCTCCAGTTATTCACTAACCTAGGTGTTGTTGCAAAGATGTTTTGTAAGTGTGATTGAATTCCATAATCAGTTGACTTTAAGTAAGGGAGGTTATTCTCAATGCTCTGGGTGGGCCTGACTCAATCAGTTGAAAGGCCTTAATGGCAGAGCTGGGGCTTTTTTCGTGAAAAAGAAATTCCACCTGTGGACAGCAGCTCCAACCATGTCTGAGGGTTCCAGCCTGCCCTTCCTGACAGCCTGGCCTATGGATTTCAGGCTTGCCTGGCCAGCCCCAACAGTCGCATAAGCCAATTCCTTGCAATAAAGGACTCAATACCTATCTCCTACAGGTCTGTTTGTGTGGTTGACCCTGACTGACACAGTGGGGTGCCACAGTCAGACAGTTCCCTGGCCATCAAGAGACACGGCCTGCCACCCCCAGTCTGTAATCCTGGGCCAAAGCCACCATGGACTAGCGCCTTTTCTACACCAGACATTGCACTCGACATTCTCACGTTTTGTCTTAGTTACTCTTCCCAATAAGATGGCTAGGTGGGAATTACAGAGGAGGAAACTGAGGCTTGAAAAGATTAAGTAATCTATCTGAGATCATACAACTAGCAAAGTGCGGAGTTGGGATTCAAACTAATTCTGCCTCTCCCCTAACTTGTGGTGTTTCCACTGCCTGGTACAACGCTGTCACTTCTTATCTCACCTAACTGAGTCTCAGTTTCCTTATTTGTGACAAGAGGATGATCCCCAAAGTCCATCCAATATACAGTAGCAAAGTGGAGAAGTCTGTATGACTGTATAGCTGGTAGCCAGGCTTGTCTTCAGAAGAGAGCCGTCTCTGTTGGGAGTGTACTCAGATGAGAGCTTACGATAGAACGAGGCCCCTCTCCCCACGTCCTGGAAATCAAATGGCACCAGGCTGTGAGGAGGGGCGGCTACTCTGAGGAGTGAAAGAGGGGATTGGAGCCCTCAGAGACCAGGAGTGAGAACAAGGGAGAAAAAGAGGGCCCAGAGATGGCAGAGGTCCATCCTGCCTGATGGTGCTCTCCAAGGTCTGCGGTACCATCTACCGAAAGCACAGGACTTAGTGAGAGGGACTTTTTTAGGTTGGAGAGGAAGGGCTTTAAAAAGATCTGAGTTTCACATTGGGGTCAGTGTGGAGAGGGACAGAGATGTCCTCCAAGAAAGGCGGAATCCAGGAGGCCAAGAAAGTAAGGCCAACATAGATTTCACTTTGCCAAAAGTCCACCCATCCACTGCTTCAGAGATCCATCATAATCTTGGAGAAGGCGTTAACTTTAATAATCTGTGGAATTGAGGTCCAAGTCAAACCAGTTTCATCTAGATTTCAAGAGGCTTGGAGGCCCCAAACCAACAGCTCGTTTACGCACGTGAAGTACCTAGATGCCAACGATCATCTGCACCCTTCCTGCCAGAAGAGGCTCCTCCTTCGGTGCTCACCTGCTGACAGCATCTCACGCTTGCGTGGGGCTCGTGGTCTTTGACAGGGCGCATTTCATCTAGTCCTGAGTATGCTTGGCCTTCTCAGGTGTGTTCCTGAATAGCCCTCGAGGTGCTCACATAAGAATGAGGGCGCATGCTCCTCTGTGGCGCCCACAATTACTAACTCAGAGCCTGATCTCACAGGCATAGGGAATCCTGCACTTGTTGGTTGATTCCTACCCCAGGTCCCTTAGGAGAAGGACTGGAGTCACTAGCAGTGACTAAAAGGGATCATCCTCAGTGGCTATCTGGCACCTGACCCAGAGAGACCACCCCCAGAACCTGTGACCCCTCCTTAGCAGATGGAGCAAAAGGTACATCAGGACTGTGCCCAGGACCAGGTGCCCTACTACTATGGGCCCTACAGGGAATGTGTCCCCACACCGAGGAGGTCAAGGCCTGACTTGGGCAAGCTGTCATGGGGAGCATGGACTCCATCAGTCCTGCAGCTGGTGAAGGTTCCCTGGCCGTCCCCAAATGACACGGGTAGGAGAAACCCAGCCTCTAAAGGAGTGAAGTAACTTCAAGTGGTCTCTACGTGGGGTCACTCTCCAACATCTCAAGAGAAATGAAATGCCCTCATGCCTTTCTAGACCCCTGGGATGGCCTCATGGTCCACTACAGTCCCCCAAATTTGTGCTTTTGTGGAATCCCTCCCTCACATCCAACCTGTCTCCATCACACTTGAGCTCTCTCTTTTAGGGAATGGAGGAAAGCTGGCCCACCTGCTTTCTCCTCTATGGGAGGCCTGTTTCAGGAGCCACGAAAGTGGCCATGTACCTCACTGCCGACACAGTAAACCCCTGGCCTTTTCCCTTCCTGCCTGCTGTTCCTCCTCTAGTGACAACTGTGCCATTTGCTGATGAGAGCAAGACACCCACAGAAAATCCACCGATGAGGCGAGGGAGAGAAAGAACCAACGGCTCTAGGAAGACAGGGCTGGTCGGGCGCAGACACAAACAGATGGGATCTTTCTTTTCCCCACCTCAGTGATGCACTTTCTCAATAGCAACAGAGTTCAGCCAACAGAGCCTCTGAGCCACTGACCCCATGCTTGGTGGCATAGATTCTTCTGATTATTGAGAGTCAGACACAGGACCCCGCATCTCATCACACTTATTCTCTGGCAGGGCCCACTGAATGCTGAGGCAGGAGAAGAGGTGAGGAGGGGAAGGAAGATTCATACAGAACCATCTCTGGTCCGCCCATTCCCTGGGACCATTATTGGCTCAACCACCCCCACTCTTAGGAGAGATGATAGTGATGGAGATGCAGACTCAAGAGTCTCATTCATTCACATATCACTAACTCATGACTTTAAACTGCAGGGAGAATATTTCAGTCATAGAAGGAACAACTGTTTTCAAGTACCCTTAGCCACCTTGAAAGGACCATTTACACAGTATCCATAAATTATCAGGCTGACTACAAATGGTTTTCTTCTCTTCACTTAAGGAGGTCTCTGAAGCCCTAGTTTGCCTTTGTTTACCTACTTAGAGTTACAGGATCTCCTTGACAATAGAAGAGCACATCGTTTCTCTCTATAATTGGTACTTTTCGCTAAGCCGTGTTGGCTCTCCCCTACTCTTGGTGCATGTTAGCTATGTATTATTGACTTGCTCATCTTCTGTTTCTCGCTTTCTTCTTCTAATATGGTAGCCCCAAATTCAGAGGGCCTTCCCACTCCAGTCCTCCCAGTTCCTCTGGCTTCAGCTGATGGCCTTGTTCCTCCTGGCCTGGCTTTCCTGGTGAGCCTATTTCTGAGGAAGAGCAGCATTCGGCCTTGAACCCTCATCTCCAGAGTCATATGCTCCCCCTCTTGGCCTGCTCCTACAGCCAATCTCCTTCTCTGTTTTCCATTCTCTACCAGTCTCTGTCTTTTCCCTCCATTTCCGTTTACTGCTTCCTTGATTCCTCAAATCCCTGCCGCTCCTTTTGTTCTATACTCTTCTCCTGTCCAGTTCAGGTGCTGACTCAGTTGGGGTATTCCTCCTCCCTCCAGGATTTTCAGCCCCTTCAAGGCTCACCTTCTCTTGATCTTTGGTTTCAACATGTTGTCCATGGACCGACGGCATAAGCACCACTTCAGAGCTTGTTAGGGATGCAGAATCTCAGGCCCCACCCAGACCTACTGAATCAGAATCCTGATTGCAACAAGATCCCCAGATCATCTGTGTGCACATTAAAGATTGAGCAACTCCACTCTAAATTAGAAGAGGCATTCCTGACAGCCAGCACCATGATTGTTTTTGCCCCATTGTGTTCCCAGCAATGGCCACTATGCCTGGCAAATAGTAGATGCTCAATAAACATTAACTGAATGGGTGGATTTCTGGGCTTTTCTCTTTGACCTCATGTACCACGTCCTCTTCTAAGAGGCACTCTGGCGCATTTGTACCCCCTGTACCACACTCCATCTTGCCCTCCCCACTCCCTCTTCCTCTTCCTCTTCTGTCAACAGGGACAGGATCAGATTGGTGTGTGGGAGAGGAGTTTGCTGAAGGTGGATCAGAGATCCCACAGAAGATGCCTCCAGGCTATAGGATCTGCTCAGGAGCCGCAGAGAGGCCTCCTGCATAGAACAGGAAAGGTATCACCTGCTCATCACCATCCTCTTCACTCATCAGCCAGCAAACCTCAGATGTAACAAGGGCCCTGCGAGTGACCTGGAGGCAGTCTGATCACTTCCCTTTGGAGATGACAAATGCTGGTTCCAAGTAACACGAAACCTGAGCTCTATTTTAATTCTGCAACCACCCTTTTGTTAATTAACTGCACGTGTCTGAAATACTAGGAACAGGGGAGGGGAGGAAGAAGATATAAAGAGTAATAAGAAATAAATTGTGCCCTGAAGGAGCTTACAAAAGCCCGGGCAGTGAGTCCTAAGATACCTCAGCAGTTCCTAACGCTTTTCTTTCACCAGAGCACACCGTCTTATGTGAACGACACGAAATCAAATTGAGTTCCTGCCCCGATTACATGAGGATTGAAAGATTGTCAAAGTATGATTAAAAGGGGGAGGAAGGGAGAGAAAACTGGGAGATGGAAGCTAACTGCAGTGGCAAAGAGAAGGATAAAATGGAAGATAAGGGAGAGGAGGGAGAAAAGAGAACCGAGAAGACAGAGTGGCTTTTGCAGCCATAAAATTTTTGCACTGTAAACCTTTAGCGTATATTTTTTAAAAACCCTCCACCTTGCAGTTATTTAGTAAGCAGGTGAGAAACTTCAGCTGTGAGCTTGCCGACTGTTGGTTCAGCCGCCACATAAATGTCAAGGGTGGACGGGTCTGATTAAGGCTCTTCCCAGGCGCTGGGGTGCCCTCGCTTGGCGCCATACATTCTCCATTGCTTTGTCTGGCGCCAGAGCAAGTCCTTCAAGGACGGGCCAGTGGGATCCCTACCTGCAAACTCCTCCCAAGTGGGCGTGATTCCACGTTCGGGGGCTCACAGTGCCTTTCCCATCGTGTGAATGAGAGGCAGCCTCCCCACCCCCAATCCAAAGCGCATGGGCAGATTTGGACAAAATCTAAAACACCTGCTGTCCTGTGGAGACACTTCAGGGACAGTCATCCTGGCCAGGCGGGGTGGGGCAGCTGCAACTGAGGGCAAGACGCTTGACCTGGTTCCAAAGTGAGTACGCCAAGCAGGGCAGCGGGGGTTCTGGGTGATTAGCACATGCACTGGGTGACATTTTGACTAGAAAGCATCAAGCCAAAGATGGAGTGACTTTTGCCAGCTGAGACAGTGAATAATCACTGAGAAAAGCTGATTGCTTAATTACAAGGTGGAATGTAAACGCGGAAACAGGGAAGGCAACAGCAGGGCTGGGAGGGCAGGGGGACTCGTTGGATGCCCTCTCCATGGCTGCCCTGGCCATTTGCTTTCCAGCCCGCTGCTGCCACACACCAAGCCTGCTGCTGTTTCTCTCTCACACAGGCAACTGCTAGGCTGATGGCTCCTCCTCCCAGGAGGCCTTGGGGCAGGAAGGAGATGTGGCAGTTGACTTGGAGTAATAATACAGATGTCATGAAATTGTTGGGACACTTAACTGAGATGGAGAGTAGAGGGTGTCATTCAATAGCCAGGGCCCAGTAAACATTAAGTAATAACTAGCACTGTTTTTATATTTGGGGATTATTTTGGAGCTTAAATATTTGTCATCTCAAATGAAGAACATAAGTGTACTTCTTACATGGAAAGTTGTTAGAACTGAGTGACCATTCCTCCCTAGCCATTTGAGCAGTGGTTCTCAAACTTCAGGAAGCAGAGAAATCACCCAGCGTGCCTGTTAGAAATACAGGGTCCACAGCTACCTCCACAACCCACCCCCACCCACGGCCATCTGATTCAGCGTGTCTGGGAGGCGGTCTCCGCTGTGGGTCTCTCTATAAACTCACCGAGGGAAGCAAATGAACCTTGCTCCTTTCTGTACCCCAACTCAGCCAGCTCCTGGAACATACGAGGCATTTAGGAATGTTGCTCAAAGTTCAAAGCACTCATTTGCCCTTAAGAATAGCATCTGGGGGAAATCTTAGCACAGAACTACAGTTAGGACCTTAATTTTACATCTTATCCAGAGGATAGGTGCTGAGCCAGAGCACAACAACAGGACTAAATGCACCAAAATATTTAGTGCCTTCAGTTGCAGCACCTAAGATAAGATAGAGGAGAAAAGTCTGGTTTATATGTTCCCAGGAGCAGAGTTTACAGAGGAAATGTAGTAAGTCCTCAGAAGAAAACAAAGGGGTAATTTCCCGAAGTCAAGTGAGGAGGGAAGAAAGGCCATCAAGAAAAATATGGAAATGCATTCCCGTTGTCTCCTCCTTCTAGCTCCTGGTTTATGCTCGAGTCCCCGGGCCTCCATCCAGCTCTGCCATGACCTAACTCTGTGACCAGAGGTACCCTCTCAGTTGTCTCGTCTGTAAATAAGAACAACGTCATCTCTATCCTGAGTAATCAAAAGCTGGTCTTGGCCCGTCTCCCCAGCCTCGTCCCCTCTTCCTCCCGCTGCATGCTCTTGACTTCAGCCACGCTTACCTTCTGTGCTTCCAAACTTTCATATTTACAATTACTTCTGCCATTACTTCTTTCCGTGGCTATCAAACTACTGCTCATCCTTTAAAACTCAGCTCAAGCATCAGCTCTACCAGGAAGGCTTCCTTGTCCACTCTGCCTCACCTAGATGCTCCCTCCTCGCACACGGTTTCCCATAGCCCCCGTTATGGGACCTGCCATTCTCCTCTGTACCTGTTGCCTTGTCTGTCTCCCCCTGAGATTCTGTATTTATCTCTGTATTCTTGCCTTTTAGCACAATGCCTGGCACATTAAAGATGTTTAACAAATGCTCAAATAATTAATTAATTAGAGATAAACCTAATGGGGAATAAGCTCCCTGAGTGCGTAGGCTGTGGAAGGAAGGGGGGGGCAAGATTCAAGATGCACAGTTGCCCAGGGTGCTCGGCCACTCACGTTTTAACTCCTGGGAAAAGTAAATGACCAGGTGCACTAGGAAGATTTTAATAGACCATGAACACAAGGTAGCCCTGCTCTGGGGCCCTAATAAGAAAGCAAGTTAGGAAGGGACATGGGACATCTTCCCTGCAAAGATTTTAGAACAGAAATGAATTATTTTTATGCAGCTACAAGCAAAAGTCAAGGCCAAAACAACAGGGTAGAAAAAGAAACTCTCCACTCAGAAACCTCCTGCAAGGGAAGATTTGAGTCACAGGATCCTGGTGGGGGTTCACCCAAGATTTCTTCACCTGTAACTGTAAGTGGACCCTTGAGTTTCCTTCCTGGGGAAATGCAAGCAGGCCTGGCCTTGCAGAGTGAGAAAGCCCTTGAATATGACATCAGGGGAACTGCCTCAGATGCTGAATGAAATTCTTGTTGCTCTTTAATAGTTTCCTGGATATAAATTGCCTTAAGAAAACTGTAGGTTATTGAGGGAAGAGTTTGTGTCTTTAAATTAATCCACACCCCCCCAACACACACACACACACACACACACACACACACACTCACACACACGCACGCAATCTAAAATGGGGCCAGGCAGCTTCACAGGCGGGTGAATACTCAGTCAGAAAAGATTTGAGTCAGTCATGACCCCCTCCCTGGTTTGGGTTTGTTGACATTTACAGAGTGCTCCCTGTGGGCCCAGCTCCTCACTCATAGCTTTGTATGCTTTATTTCATGTAATCCACACAATTCGTCTATGAGGCTGATATTACTATCCCCATTTCACTGATGAGGAAACTGAGGCACAAAGAGGTTAAGAAACTTGCCCAGAAAGCAAGTGGTGGAACTGGGATACAAACCCAGCAGGCTGGCCTCAGAATACCTGCTCTTAACACGTATTTTATGCAGAAGAGGCAAAGCATGTGTGGATGCTGATAGCTGATCTGTCCCTGACACCACCAGGTGTTATGGACTGAATTTTTGTGTCCCCCAAAACTTATATGTTGAAGCCCTAACCCCAAATGTGACTGTATTTGAAGAAAAGACCTTTAAGAAGGTAATTAAGGTTAAATGAGGGCATAAGGGTGGGGTGCTGATCCGATAGGACTAATGTCCTCATAAGAGGAGACACCAGAGCGCTCTCTCTCCACATGCGCACAGAGGAAAGGCCACAGGAGGACACCGTGAGTGGGCAGCTGTTTGCAGCCAGGAAGAGAGGTCTCACCAGAAACCAACTCTGCCTGCACCTTGATCTTGGACTTCTGGCCTTCACACTGTGAAGCAAGAAATGTCTGTTGTTTAAACCCCCAGCCAGTGGTATTTTGCTGTGGCAGCCTGAGCAGACCAATACACCAGGCCACCATCCAGCAGGGCACTAAGCTGGATAAACTTACGATGTAGGCAAAACACGCCTCGAGTGCCTCCTCAGAGCCCATTTGAACACAGCCTTCCTCTTCTCCACTTCCTCCCCCTCCTCCTCCTCTCCCATTCCCACCTCATTCCTCAGCTGGGGTCCTGGAGCTGACCCCAGCACCCCAGGCTCCAGCCACAGCCCTCCTGCAGCTCATCCTGTATCCCCCACCGAAGGTTACCTGTCCCGTGTCCCGCTCTGGTGTGCAAAGACCGGCCGTGTGTACGGTGGGTTTGCAGATGTCCTGTTGGTGCTCTCAGCAGCACCACTTTAACCCCATCACCGCCCAGTGAGGCCGGCGCTCTGCTGTCTACCTGCTTGGCTGTTGTGGGGGTTGAACGCAATGACTTGTGTACAGGGCTCATATGCAGTCAGCAGCCAGTAAATACTCGCTTGGCAAGATTATTAACGCCGCCTTGTCCCAACCAGTAGTTGATAAAGCTGGGATTTTAATCGTGATCTTGCTGCCTCCAAAGACCAAGGCGTCTGCTTTCCAAGGCGACCACCAGGTCATGTGATAACCTAATTGGACATCATACCAGTGGTGACTCCCTCCATCATTAATTGAACAATAGAATTTCTTTCCAGTTTTATTCACCTCAGTTGATACAAAACGAAAGAGTACGTAGCATATATGTGTTGTGTGCATGCTATGTGCATACGCATTGTTTTTCAGCTAAAAGTCATGCCCAGGCACCCACAAAACCTGCTCTGTGAGTGTTTCAGGCTGTGACAATGAGGGGAGAGTCTGGTGGGCCTGACAGGCAGTGCTTCTAACAGCTGTGTTTCTTCATTCCCAGCCCTGACTCTAACTTCTTAAAAGACAGCCAAAGAATAGGGTGCACGTTTTTAGCACCAGCCCACGGCACACAGTGGGTTCTTGGTAAATGTGTGCTGCATTGAGTTGCTCCTGAGGTAAAGGGAGGCAGGTACCAGGACGGGCAGGCATGGGGCATAGAGAGGTCCACATCCGTGTAAAAAGCCAGCAAGCAGGATGGCTCCCTTACACATGGATCCAGCTCACAGCTTGGACCTACTGATTGGGCAGAAATAGCTGTGTAAGTGCTGGCATGGGACGAGAATTTTAAAGAGCCATTAAAAATAAGCATAGCCCATCACATCATTCTCTGTTGTGCAGTGAAGTCGGGGGAGCTGCAGTGGCCCACTGGCTGACTCAGAGTTAGGTCACAAAGACAACAAGAGCAAATGAGGCCACAGCACACACAGCCAGGAGCAGCACGAGCCTAGAGACCTGGCTAACAAGGGTCCTGGCCCTTCCCGCATCCCCAACACTGCCCCAGGCTCAGTCATTTCTCTGTTTAAGAGAAGCTTTCCTTGGTCTCTCCATTGGTCTTTCTTTGCTGTATTTCAAAGTCTTCCCAGGAAGAGAAGTTAGCACAGAAAGTCTGGGTTGGTCCTGGGGGCTGGGTGGGGCCTCATCTGAAAGACACACAAGTCCCCTGGGGAAGACTCAAAGTTCTACCCCAACCAGTGCCCCCAGGGCATCACTGTGCTTAAGCCCCTCCCATCGTCTTGTGGGTAAAGCAGCCCACCTGGATGGCTGGTTCTAAGGTTTCCTGTATCCTCTTTCACAGAGAAAGAGGCCAATCAAATCACTCAGTTAAATACCTTTACCCCAGCCCTCCCTGCCTCCAATATGCCTGTTGTATTTATATCCCTCCATGCTTCAAGTCCCATCTACTCATAGGGTCTTGCTGCCTACCCAGCCCATGTTCCTCTCTCCTTTTCAGAACCACCCACTTTAGAATTTCAATAGTTTTTTCATTGTTTCTCTCTCCCAAGTCCCCCACATTATATCTTAGACGAGAATATTTCACAAGATTCAGTCTTTGACCCTCTTCTTCAAACTGTACCCCTTCCAGGGCAGTCCTGTCCACCATCACCTATAAACTTAGTGATAATTCAGAAATACAAATGCATTCACATTTTGCTCCTACTGAAAACCCGTCAGTGGCACTTGGGGCCTGCAGAATGAATGTCACGCTTCTTAGTCAAGCATGTAAAACCCTCCAAGATCTGCCCCCCATTCTCTCTGCAGCCTCACCTCCAACTACTTTCCCTCTTACCGTGTGCACCAGCCCCGTGGAACTCTCTTCTACGTTCCCAGTGCTCTTCTCCAATGCACCAGGCTCTCTCTCCCCCAAGCCTTTGCTCAGGCCATCCAGCCATCCAAACTGGAGCCCCAGATCACTGCCCCCTCTCTTACCACAACTTCCAGGGAGTCAACAAGCCCTGTGGACTTGATTTCATGGACATCTTTCCCATCTGTCCCCTTCATTCCTTTGTCACTTCTCATCCAGATGATTATAATTAACTCCATTCTGGTCTCTAACCTTAATCTCACCCCTCCCTCACCAGCTCATTCTCTCCACCCTTTCCTCAATTTTCTTTCTAAAATACAAATCTGACTTTGTTTTTTTTCAGCCTAAATCCTTCAATCCTTGCTCTTTGCCTACAATAAGTGCCAATCCTTTACATGGTGTTTTTCAGTCTCATTTTCTCCACATGTTTCATCAGAAGCTACTGCTAGTCAACATGCTTCCACAATTTTGCACATGCTGCTTCTGTTGCTAGAACCACCTTCTCTGTGAGAAAAACTCCTTTCATCCTTAAAAATTAAACTAAAACTTCCCTGCTCCTATGAACTCTCCCTAGAGACTCCAACCAAGGCATGGTGGGTGTGTTCATCACACTTACCACATTGGATGGTAATGGTCCCCTCACATACCCAGGTCCCCCAACCACACATGAATTCCTTGAGTGCAGAGCTTGTTTCTCCTTGAGCTTTGTGTGTCCAAATGTCTGCTGCAATATTTTATTGAATGAGTGACTCATACACAGGAATGTTTTGGCTGTGATATCTCATTACCTCAACTAGATTGTAAAGTCCCTGTTTTCAGAGACCACTTCTCATCACTTCATTGTATAAGTGGCTGTCTTTGAAGAGACAGAGAAAAATCTCAGCGCCTGTCTCCTTCTCACCCCACTGACAATCCTTTCTTAGATCCATGAATGAGCATCAAGTCTCTAGAAGGTAAACACATCACACAATAGAGAGCCACATGTTAAGGTACTGGGAGAAGGAGGGCCTCCACCCTTTTCATAGTGGGGAAGCATGAACAAGCTAGCTGTGTCCATGACCCCTTGTCTATTAGGCCTCCCCACAAGCAGTCATGGGCCAAGGAAGAGGGAGGAGGGGCTTGGAGCCCCCATCAGCGGCTCCCAGCTCTGTGCAGAGGCTGAAATCTGCCTGCAGCTTGTAGGTTAGACTCACAGCTCATGCTCCACTGTGCAATTTGTGAGCCCCCACTTTGCAAAACTACCACTAATTTCTAAATTTAAGCAGCCAGAAATGCTCATTTTAAGGCCAAGGATCTGGAGTCGTTTTAAGCGGGGAAGACACCACAGACCCCACTGGCTCACACTCTGCCACTATTACAGCGTCCTCAATGTATGGTATAGCTTCTGCTGTGTGCCTTCCGAAAGGTGGCGGCCATTTTTTAAATGAGCTCATCCAAGTAAATGGCTAGGATTAAATCCAAGACAAACACATCGGCTTATGCCATAGGAACACTCTGAAAGAAGCCAGTCCACTAAGTTCCCAGGACCCCAAAGAGCATAAGCCGCTGCATCTTTCAGGGAAAATCACTGCCCAGGACACAGAGGTGAGAGCTCCTGTTCCAAGCCCATTGCCAGGGACACAGCATGTTAGGCGCCAGAGGCAGGGAGACAGTTTGCTATCACCCTACAGTGAATTAATCTGGGTGAACTATGCCTGAGCATGGGGAGGCATGTTCCCCTCTACCAGCAAGATGCAGGCCCAAGAGCAGGAACAGGTTCAGGAGGCCATATTTCCAGGTGTACATAGAACTTTTGAACTTCCAGAACATTCTCACAATTGGCAGCAGCGCGGAATCCAGGCAGCAGATGATTCTCAGGGCCATAGCAGCAGCCAGGCTGGAATGATGAGGAATGGGGTTAGCAGGAAAGGGCCGGAAGGAGCAGAGTATGCCTCAAACCTCGGAAGGAACTGCTGCATGGTGGGGAGAGGACAGAGGGGGATGGTTAAACCACGGCAGCTTTCCAAGGAGGGTGTGTCTGGTTAAATGAAAGCTCTCAGTTTTGCTAAGCGTGTGATGGATATGAATAAACCAAGTGTGGGCCTTCCTTCTGTAGCACCTTCTATCTGGCTCTGCATAAACAGAGCAAGAAGAGTTCAAGGTCCAGGGGCCCAGCCTGGAGAGAGGGGTGAAGATGGTGCTAGATAGAGGCGAAGACGCTTTCAAAACAGCCTCGGGGGCAGATGGCCAACAAGCTTTCCAGAGTAGAAATATCTACTGTTTAATTTGAAGATGTGGATTGCTGCAATGTAAATAATCACCCTCACATCCCCCTTCCAAAGTGACATCAAAGTCTGCTTTAGACTCAAAGATCATGAATCAAAGAAAATAGACACTTTTCCCAGCTGGGTCAATGTGGGGCAGAGAGAAGCAGCTGATGCCCTGGCACAATGTGATGATCCATAAAATGAGCTCATTCCACAGAGGCGGCATTCAGACAACGCAGCCGTGAGAATTTACACCTCCCAGGAAGGAGGGCAGTCTTGAGGGAGGCATTGCAATTCCACGGGGTGTGCAGTGGCGGCCGGAGGAAATCAGATGTAGACCATAAGGGCTGGGAAGATGGACCTATTGTCCAGACAGATTACAGGGAAAGCCAGAAGTTAGACGAGAGTCCAGACGGGGTTCCCTGGGTGTAGGGAGCCTCCTTATCAGAGAAGGACGTCACAGGGAGGGCAGGGGTCTGTAGCTCAGAGATCATGACTGAGACTTTCATTGTGAGATTCGGCTTCCAGGGATAGTCCAATGGGAAGAAAGCTTCAGAACCTGACCTCGTATAAAGGAGGAGCTGGTGAAACTTACATCTTCCTGTACCCCCTCCCAAGTGGGGGGACTCCGATAGCCTAGTTCTAAACAGCTCTCCGAGGAAGAGTCCTGTCAAATCAAGTGGAGAAAGAAAAATAGGAGCCATGGAAGGTTTTGGAGCCGAGGACTGACATGATGAAAGAGATGTTCTAGGAAGATGTCTGGCTGGAACATCAGGGTGAGGTGCTGGTGAAGAACTAGATGTAGGGAGAGGTGTTGGGTGGCTTCTGTGATAGTCAGACAAGAAATCATAACCACCTGAATGGGAGAGTTGGCCGTGCTGATGGTGGAAAAAACAAAACTGAGGGCTTCTCCACAGAGGTTTAGATATGGGGCCTAGAGTAAAGGAGAAACCCAAGACTTCAAGCTTGGCTGATAGACAAAATGATGGTGAACATGGTGGAAATAATGAAGGGGGGTGTGTTTTAAAGGAGACGGCAAGAGGGTCTTCAGAAATGCTGAGTCTGAGGGAACAGCCAGCCAGCCAAGTGAGAGTGTCTAATTAGAACTTTAAAATTATATGATGGGATTTAAGGCCAGGGCTTGAGATTGTGTTTGTGAGTCATTTGTTCAAAGTAAATTAAGGAGCAAGAGGGAAGCATGTGATGGAAAACTGGAGATGTCTGCAGGTTAAGGTACAGAAGTGGAAGGAACAGGATGGTCAGAGAAGAAGAAGGCGTAGCTAAAGGAGGACAAAGGAGACAAGGTGGTGCAGCAGAGGCCATCGGGGTGTGACAAGCAGCATCAATGGCTGCAGAGAGGCCATCAATCCCTAACTCTAAAAGTGACCTTGATGGATCCTCTGGAGAGAAAGTGGCCTAGTCAATGGTCCTTGGGGGCCCATTTTGAGAGACATCCTTAGGAGAGGATGGAGGTCAACCTGCTGGAGGTCAAAGGGAGAACCTGACAGAAGAAATCACCCCTGCCTCACCGAATGCAGCAGTAGAAAGAAGAAAGGAAGGAATGCAGAAGTTGTGCAGGGTGGTGTATTGTCCCCTGGAGGCATGTGCAGAGGAGGGAGGCTGTGGGGGAATCGCTTTTAGAAAAGGGAGAAGGGAGGGAGCCAGGACTCTCCAGAGACGGAAAAGTTGGTGACTGGGAGCAGATTAGCTCCAGAAAGGAAAAGATTCTTTGTATCAGTTAGCTATTGCTGCATAACAAATCACCTCAAAACTGGGTGACTTAAAACATTACATTTAATTTGTATCACGGGTCTATGTGTAGGCTGTTCAGTTCTGTTTTCTGGACCAGGCTTGACTGATATCAGCTAGGTCGGCTCATGCATCTGCAGTCAGCTGATGGATTGGCTCTGCTGGAGCACCTCAGGTCTCCTCTCAGGTCTCCCATCTTCCAGCAGGCTAGCCTGGACTTATGCTCATGGTAATGGAAGAGTTCCAAGAGAGATAGCAGAAGCCCGTAAAAGTTCTTGAGGCCTGATCTCCAACTGGCACACCATCATTTCTGTTGCCTGCTCTTGGTCTAAACGAGTCACAAGGCCATCCCCAATTCAAGCAGAGCAGGGGCGATTCCACCTCTTGACTGGAGGAAGGGCAAAGTCACATTGCAAGGGGCACAGATACAGGAAAGAAAGACTTGAGGCCATTTTTGCAATCAGTATGCTGGGGTCTCTGAGCCCTCTGAAACATGGAGAGGAGATGCATAAGAAAAGAGGAAGGAAGGTGAAGGAGTTCACACAAGGTCTTGATTTGCCCAAGTCTCCCAGAAATAGAATAGACCTGGAGGTTAAGGAGAATGAGAAAAATTTGGAACGGCCATTGTAACCTTGTGAAGGGAGATAATATGCAAAAGAGGAAGGATTGCCAAGTAGTACAGTGAGGACCCGGCTGAAAGCAGGGAGCATGGACCTGTGGTGACCCAGGGTCACACAGTGCCTGGGAGTGGGAGAGAAACACGCACAGCTGAGGCTTGGGGAGATAATGAGACAGAACGAGCAGCAGAGTCAGGGATGGTGCAGGAGCCAGTGGTCCCTCCAGAGTGCCTCTTTCTCCTCAGAAATGCAGAAAGGTGGCCTGTGGGCCACACACTCATTTGCCTAGGGACCCGTTGGAACCTCCTCTGGGGAGAAGTTCTGGCCCTTCGTGTCTCTGAGGTGCCCTCAGTGTTGACAGGACTCCCCATGAGGAGCCCAAAAAGTGTAAAAAGTAACAGTGAGTGGATGTGACTCTGAAGGGCAACAAAATCAATGAATGGAAAATAGTTCATTTTTGTCCCATTGATTTTTTTCCTGCTCATTGAGGACAAGGCTACACATTGTCATTAAACTACCTAACCACTTTTCAGTGAAATGCTTTAACTCTCTTTAGGACTGACTCTTGCATAACCAATTCCTAAAATAAATTATTTATAATGCATCTTATTCTCAAAAGAGTGAATTCTTAGGCAGTTGCATAACCACAGCGGGGCAGTCAATCCAAAGGTTTTTTACATCCTGACACAGCCTCGCTCTGTCCTGCTCTCCAGGCATCAACACTTTTGGCCATGTCTTCCTTTGTGAACCCCCTACCCTTCAGCCTCCCTCTGGGTCCCTGAGCCCCTCTCTGATCTTCCTGATCTAAATCCTTTGATTGCCTTCCTCTTGCTTCCCAGTCACTCTGCTCAGCCTTCAGGCCTCCAGCGGTTGTCGATCTTTATCCTCCCCGCTCATCAGACAGCGCCACCCCACCCCCACCGCCCGTTCAGTACCAATAGCTCACCATGGGAGCGAGTCTCACTAGAAGGAGGGGTGGATTAAAATCTTGGGGGCATACGTGTTGTTTTTAAAAGCCCCCACCTCCGTTGATTCTGATACGCTTCTCCTTCCTCTACCCCAAATTAAGAGGCTGGCCTCCCCCTCCCTCCCACCTCTCTGATCTCTTGGGAGAATGCTTGTTTACATAAACCTGGAGGCACAGAATTAGCCTCACATTTGCTGGGAAGCCTGAACGCTCCCCTGGCGGGCTGGCTCTTGTCAGCTGCGCCCTGCACAGGGGCGCATTTTCCAGGCCAGAAGATGTGGTGAGGGGAGTCTGGTAACTTTCAGAGGGCCTGGAGTTTCTTTTGGCCTTTATTTTGACCTTGTCTATAAATGACCTGGTATACGAAATAATTCTTAAAACCTTGCCCTTGGAAATATTTTTTAAAAAGCGGCGGTGGCATTCAGACTTTCACACTTAGAAAGCTTGTTTATTCTTGCAAATCCGTCACCTTCCCTGTGAATACTGCCCAACTCTCTATTTTCAGGGTTGATCTTTCTCCTGAGCGTTTCACTTCCCACTGCCTATGGGACCTTTCCGCTTGGATGTTCCAATATTAAATTAAACTCAAAATGGCCAGTTTGTGATTTTATTATTTTCCCTCCAAAATCAGGGCCACATCCCTGTTTCTATTAATGAACCACCACTCACCCAGTCACTCGGATTTGAAATCCTTTGGCGTTACGTCTCGGTCCCTCTTCCTGGCTGAGTTAGCTCCTAAGTCCTCCCATTCCTTCCTCATCCTGTCTCTTCTTGCTTCTCTTTCCATCCCAAAGGGATCTACTAAGGTCATCTAGGTCTCATCCCCTCACTCCTGGACTGTGCAGCTGGGATCCTAACACTTAACCTCTCTCTCCTTCAATTCCGTCTTAAGCTCCATGGCCAGATTGTTCAAACAGCACTGGGTGGTGTCACCCCTCCACCCCCAAACTTCAAGGGCTCTCTGTTACCATCACCTGAGGACCAAACTCCTTCACCTGCAATGCAGAGCCTTCCACCACAGGCCCCACCCTATTTCTCCTCACTGATCTCTCGTTCTCAAAGTGAGTCTATCTGCCCCAGGACAGCTATGCTCCTCGCTCTCCCCTAAGCACACTAACCATGCTGTTCCACGCTCAGGAAGGTCTCCTTTCTTCCTCCCTGCCCTTCTAAGTCCTACCCTGCTTTCCAAGCCTGGCTCAAGCCTAGTCTTCATGAGCTCTTCTTTGCCCATTCCCTACACTGAGGGAAAGGAAATTGACATCCCCTGCACGCCTGTTTGGGTTGCACTTACCCTTCCTTCCTCTGAGCTCCACTTGAGTTTATTGTTTAGTGGATGAACACTAAACACTAGTGGGTGAAGTCTAAGTCCTAAGTCTCTTATCCACACCCTCCATTCTCTTGGGTTTTCTGAATATATTGTGACAATTAAAATGTCAGACATTGGTTCCTGGCACTTCCAAGATACTGCCATGTATATTATCTTGTTTTATCTTTAAAACTCTGTATGGTAGGAATTATTTTCCACATTTTAAAGATAAACCATCTTGGAAAAGCTACGTTTGAAGTAGAGGTTCAGAAAATACTCTGTAGTAAATAAATAAAGAATGGAATGATGCTTTTTCCAGGCCCCTGGGTCCCCCAGGGGCAGGACTGGGGCAGGGATGAAGTTGCAGCATGTTGGGGTCCTCCACACTGCTGGGGTCCTCGACTCTGTGGGATCCTCCACACTGCTGGGGTCCTCCTCACTTCTGGGATCCTCCACACGGTGGGATCCTCCACACTGTGGGATCTTCCACACTGCTGGGATCCTCCACACTTCTGGGATCCTCCATACTGCTGGGATCCTCCATACTGCTGGGATCCTCCACACGGTGGGATCCTCCACACTGTGGGATCTTCCACACTGCTGGGATCCTCCACACTTCTGGGATCCTCCATACTGCTGGGATCCTCCACACTGTGGGATCCTCCACACTGTGGGATCTTCCACACTGCTGGGATCCTGAGAAGTAGCAGAAAGATCATGACCAATGGCAGGTAGGGACGCAATCTTGGTGCTGCCTTTTGTTAGTCCTATGACTTGGTAAATTCTCTCAAGACAGTGGAAAAGCTACAGCCGAGACTCAAGGAGCAGACAATGAAAAAGGATGTAGATCCACTATTTAAAAAAATTCTCCTCAGATTTTTTAAATAAACCAGCATAGATTATTATTGCTATTAAATCAACCTGATTTCCCCTGCACAAAGATGTACAGAGTGGTGGTGGGGTTCAGGACACACTGCCTCAACATATGGCACCTTGGTACATCAAATATCTTAAACCGAAGGAGTGTGAGAGAACAGCAGAAGCAGGAAGGTCACTCTGAGCTCCCACCCCAACCCTTCTTCCCTGAAACAGTCATAAAACTCCCAAGAGAAATGTACCCTCCATGTACCAGGAAGAAGGAAGACATTCTTTTCACCAGAGACAGGGAATTTGGGGCTGGAAAATCTGTACAAATAAACCTTGTTAAACTAACTCTTATCTTCCTAGTTACTTCTTCACCACTGACAACTCGTAGCCCAAACCCCTCTGTCCTGTCAATTCTTCACACATTTATTGTTTCCTTATCTAAAAAGTATAAAAGCTTCCTTTCCTGGTTTCTTCTTTGGGTTTCATTCTCTTGTGAAGGCTCCTGTGTGCATGGAAAAATTCAATAAAATGCATATACTTTTCTCCTGTTAGTCTGTCTTTGCCAGTTTAATTTTCAGACCCAGCCAGGGACCCTAAGAGGGTTGAGGAAAACTTTTTCCACCCTACAGTGGGGGAGGTGGAGATGGACTTCCACAGTGTGGTTTTTCAGGGCTTCATACTCCCTTAGGTTACCGGTCTGTAAGGTTAGCCGAAATAATAACCTGAATAAATGTTTAGGTTTTGTTAGTTCATTCATTCAGGAAATATGTCTGACAACTATGTCCCAGGTACATAGCAGGAATATGGCAGTAAATAAAACAAAGACTCTGCCCTCATGGAACTCACCTTCCAGTGGAGGAACCACCTAGTCCTTGCAAAAATAAAGAACAAAATAAACACCGCATGCATAAAATGTCAAGTGAATAAAGCCAGGTAGGGTGAAAGGGCGTCCCTGGAAGTGGAGAGGGAGTTGGTCTTCTGTATGATATAGTCACTGTGGGCTTAGAGAGGCGACACTGAGCGGAGACCTGGAAGACGTGAAGATTGACCTCAAATAAGCATTCCACAGCTACTCTGCCCTGGTTAGGGATGGTTCAGATTTCGCTACTGTTCCAGGAGAAGGGTCCTCAAAGGTGGCATCGTTGGTCTCCACCAGGGTCAACTGAAGGAATGCTGGGCCCCCATTGAATGTGCCATCTTGTTTTCCTGCCCCCAGCTGGTGAGGAAATAGCAAAGTGGGAGCCTGGTACTTGGGTGAACCCAAATCCTCTGATCCCTTTCCATACCCTCCTCAGATACAAGAGCACATTAGTGATGGAGGAAGGTGCTAGAAAAAAGGGGGGGCCCAGTGGAGTATAGCAATGCCGTGATTGGCTGGAGCATCTCTACTCTCTTGGCCTGACGGAGCACCGTCACCTACCAATGCTCTGCCAAGCAAGCTAGATGAGAAGGAAAACTCCCTGCCAACCACCCGAGGGGAATCCTATCAACAGTTCAAAAGTGAGAACGTTAGATCTGATGGATTTAAGATTTCCTCCAGTTTTGTCAACACTTAGAAATTGTTACAACTCTGCTATTCTAAATATCTATTCTCCCTGTCCCGCTTTGACCTGCCAGGGCCCATGGTAATAGTCAAAGGGAAGTTTTATGTTATGTTTTAAGTTTAATATTAGGTGATATTTGGCCTTTTCCCTTTCTTTCTTTCTCTCATTGTTTCTTTCTTCCTTTTTTTTCTTTCTTTCCTTCTTTTTTTTTTTTGCATTTAATCTGACTCATAAAGATTACGTCAGTTCTCTGAATCTCTGTGTCAAAACTGTTGTATACTTAAATCTGAAAGTAGAAACACTTTAATAAGGTAATAAAGAGGACAGGAGAGAGTGAGAAAGGGAGGAAGAAAAGTCACAATAGTAGAAGAAAAGGCCCCAAATAGAGCATACTTGATAGTTGGATGATGACCCTCACTTCTTCCAACCCCGCCAGGTACCCACAGCCTCAAGCCCTTGTGTTAGTCTGCTCGGGCTGCCATAACAAAGTACCATAGACTGGGGGGCTTACACAACAGCAATTTATTGTCTCACAGTCTGGAAGCTGGAAGTCTGGGATGAAGGTGTCAGCAGGATTGGTTTCTCCCGAGGCCTCTCTCCTCAGCTTGCAGAAGGCCATCCTCCCTCTGAGCCTCCACATGCTTTTCTCTCTGTGTGTGTCTGTGTCCAAATTTTCTTTTCTTATCAGTACACCAGTCACTGGATTAGGGCCCACTCCTACCACTTCATTTTACCTTAATTACCTACTTAAAGACCCAATCTCCAAATACGGTCACATTCTGAGGTACTGGGAGTTAGAACTTCAATAGATGAATTTGGGGAGAATACAATTTAGCCTGTAACAGCCCTGAAGCTTCAGTCTGAACTCTTATTTCCTTTGCCTTCTTCCTTCCTGCTTTCTAGGCTATTTATTCTGGAATGGAGGAGTAACAAAGGGAGTGTGCAGAGACAATGCTATCCAACAGGCCGTCTCCACAACAGCTACGGCATGGATGTCGTGTCAGTTCCTCCCACTCAGAATAGGCCCCGGAGAACAGAGACCACAGGGCATCCCACCTCAGTCTCAGCGAGCGGGGCAGCTGCCTGTGACCCCTGAAACCAAGGGGCCAGAATCTCGCTGTAATGAAAGATGGGGGAGATGGGTTTCCTCAGTGACGGGCCACCAGGGAAATGAAAGATTCCTCTTTTCTAGGGAGTAGTCATGAGTCCATGAACAGAAGTCAAGCTTCTAACTATCCCCGCCCCGCTCACCTTCACACCCATCTTCTCCAGCTCCCAAGATCTGAACCTTCTGGAAAGGAACCTGGAGCCCTGAGTCCTCAGAGGTGAAGGCAAGTTCTGAGTTCCATCTGTCAATGTTATCCCCTTACTCCAGACTTCTAGAAAGTTCTCAGGCCTTGTCCTAAGACCCTCTGCCTCACTCCCTGACCTCCTGCCTATATTTCCCTGTGGCAGTGAATTTGGGAACACTAAGGATCTCCACCTTTCAAGCTGTCACAGCGCAGTGAACAAGCCCCTTCCAATCCCCTGAAACTGGGTGCTGTCCTGGCGTAAAGGGTGAGGGACAGGACTGTTTCCTCATTCTTCTCCCTCGGACCCACCCAGCTGGGTAGCGGAAGACAGGCTTGAGCAGCACCCCCAGGCCTGGATGACACAGTTACACAACACTGTTCCCCTCAGACAACTGAAGGCTTGCCCTGGGCTAGAGCAAGTGGGGCTGTGCTGATAAGATGGATTCTGAGAGTTTGTGCAGAGCCCTCACAGGATGGCAGAGCTTTAACGACTATGCAGACGTGGCCCCTCAGGAGTTCCGTCTCATCAACTGCACGAGCTAAACCTGCCAATACTGGCTGGACCTTGGATGAGTCTCTGCTGTGTCCCCCTCCCCACTCCACTTCTGCTTCCCAGGAACCGGGAAGAGAGGAGCTGCCTGCAGGGAGGTTCAACTGCCCCCCAGAAGCCATCAGGTAAACCTGTGGCACAAGCCAAACTGAGTTTATTAGACTTACTGCAGAAAGGAGAATACCATATTGTCAGCATCTTAGCAGCGTTGAAAAGGGGGAAGTTAAGGAAGAGTATTTATAGCACTTGGGAGTCTGGCCTCAAAGAGTTTAAGGTGGGTCTTTTAGGGGAAGCACCTCGATGGAATTAGGCAAAGTTGCTGTCATAAGAGTTTAAACTTAGTGGACACAGCAAAGAGAGGGCCTTGATGTGAATCTTGAGATGCATGATCTTGTTTGATAAGCAAACTGTTTATTTAGATACCAAATCATTATTCTGATAAAAGAGTTGTTGGTGCATATGAGAAAACTGTCTGCCTGCATAATTTGGTTTGCAAACAGTGAGACTGCATTGTCACATGTGTCTCAATTCTTAGTCCTCCCTTGTGGCCATTCTCCAACCTGAGCTGGAGAATACACCATTAACTTCTAGGGTTATGACAGACCCAGATCTGCGCTGACATTTGAGGCGTCATGATCAGGTATCAAGTTCTGACTGTAGTTGTTTCTACCTGTATAAGCATCAGATTTTCCCATTTGGGGTGAGCAGAACAACAGCCTTCAAAGATATCCACACCCTAATCCTTGGAACCTGTGAAAATGTTATATTACATGGCAAAGGGAACTTTGCAAATGTAATTAAGGTTACTAATATTGAAATAGGAAGATTATCTTGGAGTATCTGGTGGGCCCAGTTCTCCAGCTGGAAGCAGAAGAGATGCGGCAGAAGGAAAAGTAGAAAGATTCCAAGTGCAAGAAGGATTTGACATGCTGTTGCTGGCTCTGAAATGTAGGCGCCTGTGTGCAAGGACCAAAGGGAGGCCTATGGCAGCTAAGGGTAGTCCCCAGCTGACAGCCAGCAGGGAAATGGGACCCTCTGGTTTATAGCTGCAAGGCACTGGATTTTGGCAACAACTTAAATGTGCCTGGAAGCAAAATCTTCCGAGAGCCTCCCAATCCAGCCTCCCAGTCCACCAACACCTTGATTTTGGCCTTTTGAAAATTGAGCAGGAGAAACAGTTAAACCAGCCTAGACTTCTGACCTACACGACTGTGACCTGATAAAGTTGTGCTGTTCTAGTCCACTGAGTTAATGGTAATTTGTTATGGCAGTGATAGAAAACTGATACACTGCTCTTTGCTGGCTGATCATTTGTTGGGTCTTTAGATGAAACAGGAAGTGCACAGCAGTATTTGAGTGCTGCAGTATAACTAATAAAAAGAAAGAGATGATGATCAGAGTTTGTAATCCACTTCAAAGCTAAGAGCCAACTATGTCCAAGAGAAAAGATCCCATTCCAACGGGAACAGCTTATAGAACCACATATGGAGATATTAGTTAAATTACCGACTTTTCTAATTTCTATGCTGGTTTTCCAGATCTGTAAAATTTAAGTACAACATTCTCCCCCTAAGATAGCACATGTTCCACCTTGAAAGGCCAATATCCGGGGCTGCTCTGTTGTGAATCACCAGCTGCCTGATCTTATCAACGTCTCGAGTCACGACTTCTCCGCCCTTAGTAGCATCATCTAGCTCCCCTGGCAATGGGTGAGCCGTAAAGTATTATAGGAATTTCCAGACTTTTTGGGCCTTTATTTCAGACATAAAATAAAGAGGCTTGAAGAAGAAGAAAATAGTTCAGAATTCTCCTTAATGATTAAGATTTGTGGTACCAAATCAAGGCTCAGCTTTTCAAGTTATCTGACACTCTCTCCTTCCAAGCGGGGAAATGGGTGGGCCAAAACAAATTCTGGGTGCTGTCAGAGACTATTTGAAGGCAGGAGTCGGTTTTTCAAGATAACAAATCCCCATCTGGCTTGTGAATTGTAGGCTTTTGGGCCACAAATCTAATCCTAGTTATTGGGAGCCTCCCAATGATCAGTAATCAGCCACAGTGTCCCTATGAAGTTGTTAAATCCGGTTTTGGCGATACTCGGCAAGAGTGGTTTGGCACCGGCTGGTGAGATTATAGAAGAGAGATCATGAGGTCGATCTGAAACAAAAGAGCATGAAGTTGGGCTTAAGCAGTGAGCCTTTCAGATAATGTCTACAAAAGGAAGGCAGCTCTCCCCAGGTGTTCACAGTCACATGGCCCATATGTTTCCAAGTCCTTTCCAAGGTCTGTTTCTGGAAACACTCAGTTACACAGACCAGTTCCTATAAAAGGTTCCCAGGTGTTGTTTCTGTGGAAATAGGAAGTTTCCTTCTAAGGTGTGATGTGATAGTACATTTTTGGCTCTTTGGCTTCTGTTAGTGGTTGCCATCTAAAAAGTTACCAAATGATTGAGGAAACCAACTGATTCATTACAAAGGGCTGGTGCTGAAGGAAGATGGGTGGCAACCAAAGAAAAATGAGTATAAAGCTGATAGTTGGTTTTATTGTATACTTTAGCCAAATCATGAGCAAATCACAGCCAGATATTGGACTCTTACAGAGTGACTAGGAATGCACAGAGCAGTGTTAAGACAGGGCCTTAGGGGTGTCATAGTTAAGGGTTCACAAGTGTATGTGAGCAGATTTTAAACTAGCAGAGAGGAAAGAACAATTAGCTAGGAAAACAAAGAGCAAGAAACGCAAATTAAAGCATGATAATCTGGATTTTGTTTTGTAGGTCTTGGGTGGAACTTTGCTGGAACGATTTACTCTATTGATCCAGGTATTGGGTAGAAGCTGTCTCCTCCTTTCCAAAGATTGTCAGAATCTTCAGCTTAAAGCTTCCAGGGGGACAGTCTTCCAGTGATCTGAGAATGGCTTGTGTCTCTTTATTTGAGAGACATAAATCTAAAGGTCAACCCCTTGGAGTTTTACTCCTGTGCTAGTTATTTCTTGACAGTACCTAATAAGGTTATTTTTATTGGAGTTTGAAGTCTGTCTGCCTCTGATGTCTCTTCCAGAAAACCATGTTTTCAGAGTTTAGGTCATGCGTGTTTAAAAGGATGTTGAGGAAAGGCTGCCCGTATCTACTGATGATAATATTGGATGTGTTACATGAGTTTCTTGCATACTTGGATATATTTACATGAAACAGAGCAGAGTGTAGGATAAGAAGTGATATTTCTAGGCACATGGGTCAGCTTTTTACTTACTTATAAAGGGAGAGTTTATAAATCCCAAGAGTTGATTTCGTTGTCATTAAAACCAGTAGTAAGACCTGAGGCCCTAGATGTTCCAGAGGTCTGAGAGTCTTGTTAATTTTAGTTTGGAATTCCATCTGTATTTTTCAATTTTCCAAAGGTTGGGGGTGACGTGGTTAGTAAAGTTTCTGGGTAGGTGAAAAGGCTTTACAAAACTCTTTAATGACTTCCCAGTAAAGCGGATGTTCCTATTACCAGAGAGACAGATTGGAATTCCCAAGGTTGGGAACAAAATCAAGCAATTTTTTTCATTGCCTTCAGAACCATAACTCTCACAAGGAAAAGAGTATATACATCCTGAGAAGAAACAAGCAATGGTCATATTCAAAACCATTGTAGAGAGTAATATGGAATTCTTTTGGAGATGTGCAAAGGCAACCTGAAGCTTGGGGCCCTTGCCCCTCTCCCACCTGATTATTTTTTCCTGCAGTTTCTTAGCTAGCATTAGACAATAGTTTGTCTCATGTCCTTTTGGCTTATAATATCTACAAGTGTGTAAAATACAAGGATCCTTTATCAGATTTGATTGACTAGGGTGAGAATATCTAGCTGATTTATTTGTAAGCCGTTAGCCTTATTCTGCTTTTGTCCTAAAGCTCTTTGAAAGTGTTTGGCAACATTTTAGATATCTGGCAATGGATCTAGTTCCCTTTCCAGTCTTCGCTTACATATCAAATTTCCTATTTCTGGCTCAAGGTCGTTCACAGACATGAGGTGGGAGCCAAGGTCACATCTGTATCAGGATCTACTCCTTTACGCTACCTAAAGGATTTGAAGAGTCTCTTCCTGGAGTCTTCAACAGACTCACCCTTTCTTTGTCTACAGGACCAAATTAGAGTCCAATCTATTTTCTCATGATAAACTTGGAGGATACACTCCACAAGAACTTGTCCAGTATCTATGGCTATTGTAAACCCTCCTGCTTTCCTATGCAATTCAGGGTCTTTCAGGACACTCTCAGTTTATTCCAATCTGCCTTTTCCATCCAAGCTTTAGCCTCTGAGATTCCATGTCAGGGATACCCAAGACCACCCTCAAGCTCAATGAGTTACCATACGGACTCATCCTTATTACATCAAAAAGATACAGATTAAAATCAGCAAAGGGGACAGGCACGTGAGGCGAAGTCCAGCGGAAACCAGGCACAAGTTCCCAGGTGTCCTCTCCCAGTGGAGTCACATCGGAGCACATTTAATCCTCCCAGCAATGATGTGTGACAGCATGTGTGAAGTGTTGCCCATCAGAAAAGCTCACCTGAGCTTTGATGTTTGGGGTTTTTATTGGAGGCCGGCTCTTTCTATTATGTCTGGGCTTTAGAAAATATTTAACAAATTCTTTTAGCTCAAGCTGGTATCAGATCTTAAAACCAATCATAGAGATTTTGCTCTGTTCTGAAAGCATTTAACGTTAAAAGACAGCTGAGCTTTGGGCGTTTCTCCTGTCAGTCAATGGCTAGTCCAGACACTAAGGCCAGAACCAGAGAATTGTTGTGGGTTTCTCCTTTTTCTCAATCCCCACACCCAATAAGTTAGTAGGAGCTGCTTCCATTTCCTGTGTCAATGTTAATCTATTTGTGCAGTAGTTAAACACAGATATTAGAAGAAGAGAGGAACGTGTTTCTGTGTGTTCAGATAACATAATAAGCAGATGACACACAAGAAGAAGGAAATAGTACATTGCCTAGCATACATTTAAACAGAATTTATTGGTTACATGAGATTTTTATAGAAATATGTTTTTACAGAAGTGCCAGTTTCATTTGGTGAAGCTGACTGGCTCCTAAGGGAGATCCAAAAGATACTTGGGCGTCTTTTATGTCTTTTTACTGAGGTTTTGTGTGTCCCTATTCATTGATAATAGCAAAGAGGAGAAATGCTGGCACATTTTATCATTATGCAAATAAATGAACCAGCCTTTCAATAGCTTTCTTAAGATAAATTGCTAATTTCCATTAAAAAAGAAAAGCCAAAACTCTTTTATCGAATGACCTTGGTCCCAAGCTGTTTTGCAAAAATAAGTCTTTTCTATAGTCCATTTCTAGAATTTACATTTCTTCTGGTAAGCATTGCAAAAGGCAGCATTCACACACACGTGTACACACATAGACAGATAAATAGATCAATTGATTGATCAGCAAGGCTGTGGTAAAATACCTACAGGCTTTCTTCCTATTATTGGTGCTAAATTCAGGGAGGTTATGGAGATTCTCTCTAGAGTTCCTTTAAACATCTGTGATCTTTAGAACAGCTTCACTTAGATTATTCAAACTCTTGTGCTACCAAAGCCTACGACATTTCCTGTCATCTCCCCACCCTCTTCTGCAGGCCCCAAATTGTGCCCCGTAGCACCATGGTTCTGAGGTGCTCCTGTGACTCTTGCGAAATTCCTCATGATGAATCTGAAGGGCAGTGTCTAGGAACTGTGGATAAACAAGATAGAAGAGGGACAGCAATTGGGCCAGTACTTACCAAGTTCTAGATTAGTGCATCTCGGCAACTAAACTGTGAGCCTACCCATCGCTCAACTGAAGAGCTCAGAAAATTACTCCCTCTGTTACCGCTTTGGGACAGTGTGTATTCTAATGAATAGCACCCTATATATCTGCAACATCCTTCCAATAAAACCTTTCAACCTGCATCCTCAAGTTTCCGAGAAAACTTGGCAAGTCATCCAAAAGCCTACCTCTTCATACACAAGGACAACAACCCTGGCTGAACCAAGAAGACGTGAATTCCATTACAGCCTCCTCTGTCAGACCCTCCAGGCTGTCCTCCAGGAAAATCCAGAGCACCAAAAACCCCTTCTCAGGCACAGCTTTTCCTCAGTGCACCCAATCCTTTTAAAGACAAGGTGCAGAGATAAACTGGCAATATTGACATAGCTCACTAGGCTAACGGGGATGGCATTTAGGGCACTCTTAGAGGTTGTTCTAGGCCATAGACAACAGGCCCAAGGGCTCCAGTTGCTCCATGGCCTGAAGGAAATAATATCCCAGACACACCTGTTTGGAAGCACCACTCAAGTGGCCTCCTCCTAACTCTCACCCTAGGCTAAGTGTGTAAATCCATTGTTGAGAAAAAGCAGCCAGAAAATCCCAAGAATCCCACCAGCCCTACTGAATGGACCCAAACCAAAGGCCTTCCTAAGCATTTTCTCCTGTTAAATGCAAACACCTCTAAGAGGAACAACATATCAAGTTATTATCAGTAATTACCACTTTACAGTGGTGGTTACCAACCTGTTCTGAGGCTCGTGGCCTCTGGTGGAGGTGGGGGTAGGGGCATTAAACGATTCCAGGGACCCTTGGCTTCTTCTGTACTACAGATACTGTCTGAATAAGGAACATGTCTTGTATGTTTGTGCACTGTTCTTTTTCAAATATACATAATACTAACAAAAATTGGGGGGATTTGTTGCCGGTAGACTTGCCTTGTAAGAACCGTTAAAAAAAATTTTTCAGAAAGAAGGAAAATGATATAGGCCAGAAATGCAGACCTACATAAAGAAAGGAAGAGCATAAAAGAAGGAAAGGTGAAGGTAAAATAAAAGCTTTTATTTTTCTTATTCTTAATTTATCTAACAGAAAACACTTTGTTCAAAATAATAATAGCTAGACCAATCACCAGTAAGGAGATCAAAACAGTAATCACAAACCTCCCCCAAAATAAAAGTCCAGGACCAGACGACTTCCCTGGTGAATTCTACCAAACATTCAAGGAAGACTTAATACCTATCCTTCTCAAACTCTTCCAAAAAATTGAGGAGGGGGGAAGCTCCCTAACTCATTCTACGAAGCCGACATTACCCTGATACCAAAACCAGACAAGGACAACACAAAAAAAGAAAATTACAGGCCAATATCACTGATGAACATCGATGCAAAAATCCTCAACAAAATACTAGCAAATCATATACAACAATACGTTAAAAAGATTATACACCATGATCAAGTGGGATTTATTCCAGGGATGCAGGGATGGTTTAACATTCACAAATCAATCAACATAATACACCACATTAATAAAATGAAGAATAAAAATCACATGATCATCTCAATAGATGCAGAGAAAGCATTTGACAAGATACAGCATCCATTTATGATAAAAACTCTGAATAAAATGGGTATAGAAGGAAAGTACCTCAACATAATAAAGACCATATATGACAAACCCACAGCTAATATCATCCTCAATGGTGAAAAACTGGAAGCTATCCCTCTAAGAACAGGAACCAGACAAGGATGCCCACTGTCACCACTCCTATTTAACATAGTACTGGAAGTCCTAGCCAGAGCAATCAGGCAAGAGAAAGAAATAAAAGGGATCCAAATTGGAAAGGAAGAAGTGAAACTGTCACTATTTGCAGATGACATGATTTTATATATAGAAAACCCTACAGAATCCACCAGAAAACTTTTAGAAGTAATAAACGAATATGGTAAAGTTGCAGGATACAAAATCAACATACAAAAAACAGTTGCATTTCAGAAAGAGAAATTAAGAATACCATCCCATTTACAATTGCAACAAAAAGAATAAAATACCTAGGAATAAACTTAACCAAAGAGGTGAAAGATCTGTACACCGAAAACTAGAAAACATTTCTGAAAGAAATCGAAGAAGACACAAAGAAATGGAAAGATATTCCATGCTCTTGGATTGGAAGAATTAACATAGTTAAGATGTCCATACTTCCTAAAGCCATCTATAGATTCAATGCAATCCCTATCAAAGCTCCAACAACATTTTTCACAGAAATAGAACAAAGAATCCTAAAATTTATATGGAACAACAAAAGACCCCGAATAGCTAAAAGAATCCTGAGAAAAAAGAACAAAGCTGGAGGTATCACACTCCCTGATTTCAAAATATACTACAAAGCTATAGTAACCAAAACAGCATGGTACTGGCACAAAAACAGACACACAGATCAATGGAATAGAATCAAAAGCCCAGAAATAAACCCACACATCTATGGACAGCTAATCTTTGATAAAGGAGCCAAGAACATACAATGGGGAAAAGAAAGTCTCTTCAACAAATGGTGTTGGGAAAACTGGATAGCCATATGCAAAAAAATGAAAGTAGACCCTTACATTACACCATACACAAAAATTAACTCCAAATGGATTAAAGACTTGAATGTAAGACCTAAAACTGAAACTTCTAGAAGAAAACATAGGCAGTATGCTCTTCGACATTGGTCTTAGCAACATCTTTTCAAACACCATGTCTGACCGGGCAAGAGAAACAATAGAAAAAATAAACAAATGGGACTACATCAAACTAAAAAGCTTCTGCACAGCAAAAGAAACCATCAACAAAACGAAAAGACAACCTAACAATTGGGAGAAAATATTTGCAAACCATACTTCTGATAAGGGCTTAATCTCCAAAATATGTAAAGAACTCATGCATCCCACCAACAAAAAAACTACCAACCCAATTAAAAAATGGGCAAAAGTCCTGCAAAGACATTTCTCCAAAGAAGATATACAGATGGCCAACAGACACATGAAAAGATGTTCAAAATCACTAACTATCAGGGAAATGCAAATCAAAACTACAATGAGATATCACCTCACGCCCGTCAGAATGGCTATAATTAACAAGACAGGAAATAACATATGTTGGAGAGGATGTGGAGAGAAGGGAACTCTCATACACCGCTGGTGGGAGTGCAAACTGGTGCAGCCACTATGGAAAACAGTATGGAGATTCCTCAAAAAATCAAGGATAGAACTACCATATGATCCAGCTATTCCACTGTTGGGTATTTATCCAAAGAACTTGAAAACACCAATTTGTAAAGGTACATGCACCCCTGTGTTCATTGCAGCGTTATTCACAATAGCCAAGACTTGGAAGCAACCTAAGTGCCCATCAAGGGACGAATGGATAAAGAAGATGTGGTATATATACACAATGGAATACTACTCAGCCATAAGAAACGATGAAATCCAGCCATTTGTGACAACATGGATGGACATTGAGGGTATAATGCAAAGTGAAATAAGTCAGAGGGAGAAGGTCAAATACCGTATGATTTCCTTCATTAAATAGTAGATAATAACAACAATAAACAAACACATAGGGACCGAGATTGGATTGGTCGTTACCAGAGGGGAAGGGGGGAGGGAGGAGGGTGAAAGGGATAATTCGGTACGTGTGTGGTGATGGGTTGTAATTAGTATTTTGGTGGTGAACATGATGTAATCTATGCAAAAATAGAAGTACAATGATGTACACCTGAAATTTTTACAATGTTATAAACCAATGTTACTGCAATAAACAAAAAATTTAAAAAAATTAATAATAATAATAGCAACAACGTATTATATAATGTATACTTATGTATAAGCAAAGTGAATGACAGTAATGATACAAGGAACAAAAGGGAGGAATTAGGATTATTTTGTTATTATAAGGTACTCGCACTACCTGTGGAGCAGTATAGCATTATTTGAAGGTAGGCTGTGGAAAGTGGAGGGTATATTGCAAACACTACGGCAATCACTAAAAAAAGTAAAACAAAACAAGTATAACTGATATGCTAAGAGAGGAGAGAAAATGAAATCATGTAAAATGTTCAGTTAAAACCACAGAAGACAGATAAAGAGTGGAAGACAAAAATAGGGGGGAAAAAAGAAACACAAGGACAACAAATAGAAAACAGTAACCAATATGGTAACTATATTAATAATCACTTTGAATATGAATGGTATAAATGCATCAATTGAAAAACAGAGATTGTCAGAGTGGATCAAAAAACAAGACCCACCTACATGTTGTCTACAAGAAACCCACTTTAAACATAAAAACACATATAGATTAAAAGTAAATAGATAAAAAAAGATACATCATGCTAATACTAATCATAACAAAATGGGTGTAGCTATATTAATTTCAGACAGCAGAATTCACAGCAAGGAAAGTTATCAGGGATAAAGAGGGGCATTACATAATGATAAAGGGATCAATTCTCCAAGAAGACATAGCAATTCTTAATGTGTATAAGCCTAACAACAGAGCATCAAAATATATGAGGCAAAAACTGATAGAACTGCAAGGAAAAATAGGAATCCATTATTATAGTTGGAGACTTCAACACCCCTCTATTGGAAATGGACAGATCCAGTAGGCATAAAATCAGGAAGGATATAGTTAAACTCAACAATACCATAAATCAACTGGATATAATAGAAATCTGTAAACTACTTCATACAACAACAGAAGAATACACATTCTTCTCAAACTCACATGGAATATTCACCAAAATAGACCACATTCAGGGCCATAAAACACACCTTAACAAATTTAAAAGACTAGAAATCATACAATGTCTGCTCTCAGACCACAATGGAATTAAACTAGAACTCAGTGACAGAAAGATAGCTGGAAAACCCCCAAATACTTGGAGATTAAACAACACACTTATAAATAATACATAAGTTAAATAAGAAATCTCAAGAGAATCTTAAAAATATTTTGAACTAAGTGAAAACAAAAACACAACTTATCAAAATTTGTGGGATGTAGCAAACACAGTTTTGGAGAGAAACGTATAGCATTGAATGCATATATTAGAAAAGAAGAAAGATCTGAAATCAGTAATCTAAGCTTCTACCTTAGGAAACAAGAAAAAAAGAAAAATTCAAAGAAAGCAGAGGAAAAGAAATATTAAAAATTAGAGCAAAAATCAATGAAATTGAAAATAGGAAATAAAAAAAAATCAATGAAACAAAAAGCTGGGCTTTTGAAAAGATTAATAAAATCAATAAGTCTCTAACCAGGCTGACTAAGAAAAAAACAAGAGAGAACACAAATTACTAATATCAGAAATGAAAGAGGAGACATCACTACAGATTCTACGGACATTAATGGGAAGTCAAGGAATACTATAATATAAACAACTCTATGCCCACAAATTTGATAACCTAGATGAAATGGAAAAAATTCTCAAAAAAGTAAGATGTCAAAACGCACACAAGAAGAAACAGACAATCTGAATAGGGCTATATATCTATTTTAAAAATTGAATCAATAAATAATAACCTTCCAAAACAGAAAGCACCAGATCCAGACGGGTTCACTGGTGAATTTTGCTAACACTTAAAGAAGAAATTATACCAATTCTCTGCAATCTCTTTCAGAAGACAGAAGAAGAGGAAATACTTTCTAACTCATTCTATGAGGCCAGCATCACACTAATACTAACACCAGACAGACATTACAAAAAGAAAACTACAGACAAATATCTCTCATGTACATAGATGTAAAAATTCTCAATAAATCATGAGGAAATCAAATCCAACAATGTATAGAAAGAATTATACACCACAACCAAGTGGGATTTATCCTGGGATTTATCCCAGGTATGCAAGCCTGGCTCAACATTCAAAAATCAATTGACATAATCCATCACATCAATAGGCCAAAGAAGAAAAGTCACATAACCGTATCCATAAATGCAGAAAAAGAATTTGACAAAACCCAACACAAATTCATGATTTAAAAAACTCTTAGTAAACTAGAAATAGATGGGAACTTCCTCAAACTGATAAATGTCTACAAAAATCCTACAGCTAACATCATACTTAATGGTAAAAGAAAACTTGAAGCTTTCCCACTGAGATCAAGAACACACAAGAATGTCCCCTGTCACTACTGCTTTCCAACATCATACTGGAAGTCCTAGCTGATGCAATAAGACAAGAAAAGGAAATAAAAGATATACAAATTAGGAAAGAATAAAGAAAACTGTCTTTGTTCGCAGATGACAGGATTATCCGTGTAGAAAATCCAAAAAAACTGGCAAAAAAACTACTGAAACTAGTAAGTTATTATAGCAAGGTTGAAGGATACAAGATTAGTGTACAAATGTCAATTGCTTTCCTAAATAGCAATAATGAACAAGTGGAATTTGAAATTAAAAACACGATACCATTTACATTAGCAACCAAAACCATGAAATGTTTAGATATAAATCTAACAAAATCTGTGTAAAACCTATACGAGGAAAACAACAAAACTCTGATGAATGAAATGAAAAAAACTAAGCAAATGGAGAGATATTCCATGTTCCTGGGTAGGAAGACTCATATTGTCAATATGTCAGTTCTTCCCAACTTGATCTATAGATTCAGTGCAATTGCAATCCAAATCCCAGCAAGTTATTTTGGGGATATCAAGAAAATGATTCTAAAGTTTATTGGAAAGGCAAAGACCCAGAATAGCCAACACAATATTGAAGGAGAAGAACAAAGTTGGAAGACTGACACTACCCAACTTAAAAGACTTATTATAAAGCTACGGTAATCAAGCCAGTGTGGTATTGGTGAAAGAATAGACAGATCAGTGGAACAGAATAGAGAGTCCAGAAATAGACCCACATAAATATAGTCAACTGATCTTTGACAAAGGAGCAAAGGCAATACAGTGGAGAAAAGATAGTCTTCTCAACAAATCATATTGGAACAACTGGACACCTACGTGCAAAAAAAATGAATCTAGACACAGACCTTACAGTCCTCACAAAAAATTAACTCAAAATGTATCAAAGACCTAAATGTAATAGACAAAACTATAAAACTCTTGGAAGAAAACATAGGAGGAAATCTACATGACCTTGGGTTTGGTGATAACTTTTAGATACAACCCCAAAGGCATAATTCATGGAAGAAAGAATTGATAAGCTGGACTTCATTAAAATATATGTAATACTATGGTCAATAATAATATTCAATTTTGGATTATAGCATTATTGAATTCACAGTGGCTTTTTGTCATTCTTAATTTTCTCAGTGAACATGCAAAAAAAGCAGCCACTATTGTGTGTGGATTATTGGTGGGACTTAGGGGATGTTATGGATGAATGTTTGTGTCCTAAAATTTATATGTTGAAGCCCTAACCACCAATGTGATGGGATTTTGAGGTGGGGTCTTTGGGGGTTAATTAGGTTTAGATTAGTTTATGGGATTGGAACCCCCTTGATCGAATTTGTGCCCTTATAAGACAAAGAAGGGAGTGATCTCTCTCTCCATGTACATACACTGAGGAAAGGCCATGTGAGCACCCAGTGAGAAGGCAGACATCTGAAATCCAGGAAGAGAGCTATCACCAGAACCCAACCATGTTGTCACTCTGATCTTGGACATCCAGCCTCCAGAACTGTGAGAAAATAAATGTCTGTTGTTCAAACCACTTAGTCTATGGTATTTTGTTATAGGAGTCTGAGCTGACTAAGACAGGGAGAAGGAAATCTATAAAAGGTTTTATGTTTAAAAAGTGTTTCTGGGAAATGAAGGATTGAAGAACATATCAAATGACACCAGAAGGATGAAATCAGCCAAATCCAAAATGTGGTAAATTCTACTAGAGAAATTATCTGGTTTTTCCAACAAATACATGGCATAATAAAAAAAATAAGTGAGAGAACTGTTACAGGTTTAAAGAGATATCAACCAAATGCAATGTATGGATCTTGATTGGAGCCTGAAACAAACAGAAAAGCAAATTGTTGAGGTAAGTGGGGAAATTTGGACAACATCTGGGCACTAGATTATATTACAGAATTTTTGTTAATATTGCTAGTTGAGATAATGGTTTTAGTGTTTTAATTAAGTTAAGAAATGGCAGGAGGACAGATAGATAGATGAAACCAGCTTGGCAAATGTTAGTAAGCTGAGTGATGAATACACAAGTATTCATTATTTTTTCTCTCTACTTCTTTGTTTTGTGCAAAATTTTCCATTATAAAGATTTTTTTAAGCAACAAAAAGTGATCTTTATATTTGAAAAAGTTGAGAGTCACTCTCACAGAAATGATCCAAGTAACTAATTTACATTAAGTGACAGAAAGCTAAGAACATGACTTTGATTTGACAACTTGGTATGATTCCATTGAAATAAAGCCAAAATAAGAAATCACAAAACATAGGTTCCAGTATGAGCCAGGTCACTTACTTTAACCTCCCTGGACCTCAAATGATTCCTCCTCCGTGAAGATAGAATAACAAATTCCCACTTATTTAAATTAAATAGGCATTTTAAAAACCTATAGCATTAAATAACATAAGTCACATTAAAACTATCTGAAATGTCAAAAGCTGTACAAATGGATGGGATTGTTATTGTAGTAGTTATTTTCATCAGCAGCATCATCATTATTCAAATACCTTTAGTTATAGGAGAGTGAAGATGAATAGATTCAGGATATTTCCTATTGAGAGCAAGCCTGTGTAACGGTCCTGGGTGTTGATAAAGAGAAGATGATCAAATAGACCAGAATAGGGTTGGATTCTCCTTGGCTAGTTTGAAAGAGCTAGATATGGCCAGGAAGGTGGGGTCTCCTAGGCCAAGACAGCTTTTTATTCATTCATTCATTCATTCACCTATTTGTCCAACAAAAATATATTAGGTACTTGTGACTACATGCCAGCTGCTGTGCTGGATCTTGAGGATGAAAAGCAGCTCAGAGTTGAGTGGGAGAGACAGATATCTAAAAAGATGATTATAACAGAATATGGCATTATGAAAACATGGGCTAGAAAGAGGCCTCAGCCTTGGAGTGGGAAGGGGAAATATTAAATAAGCTTCTTGGAGCTGTGTTTGTCAGATAGAAAGAAGGGGGGAAAGAATATTCCAGTAGAGAGATAGCATGACCAAAGACACCGAAGATGTACCTTAGGAAATCACAAAGTGGCAGCTGCGGTGTTTTTTGCCAGAGGCAGGAGGATCTGAAGTTGAAGGTACCTGTCAAAGCTGAGACTGAGCAAGATAGCAGAGGCCAGAAGCCAGACCAGAGGCGGGCGAGGCATGGAGAGTGCAATCCCGAAACCAAGGAATCTGTGGACCCACCCAGTGACAGGACTGCAGTGGCAAGTAGCAGCCTGCTGGGGTTTGGAAGTGGTAGAAGGGAGCTGAGTACTTGGGCTTTTCCCTGAGTACTGGCTCAGTTCTGGGTAAAGGGCCTCCAGGGTAACACACCTCACTGTAAGCTGGGGAAGCCGAGCTTACTGCTCAGGTGTAAGCCACGGGGCTGAGGGTGGCATGAATAATAGCAAACTTTAATCAGAGATGCCACAGAAGAGGGTGCGGTGCTGAGTGCACATTAATTAGGACCTCCCAGGTCATCAAACACAAGTACCACTTCCAGCTCAGTTAAGAAAAACGGTAATTAAAAAAACAAAATAAATATAATCAAGTTCAGATGCCTCTCCACTGCCTCTTCAAGTCAAAAACCCATCTGTTCACTACTCAGCAATAAAAAAGACAAAATCGTCCCATTTGCAACAACATGGATGGGCCTGGAGGGTATTATGTTAAGTGAAGTAAGCCAAAAGGAGAAAGACAAACACTGTATGATCTCACACATATGTGGAATATAAACCAACTCATGGACAGAGAAAACTATATTGTGGTTACCAGGGGCAATGGGGGTGGGGGGTGGGCACAAGGGGTGAAGGGAGACATACATATGGTGATGGACAAACAAAAATGTACAACCCAAAATTTGACAATGTTAAAAACTATTAAAACATCAAAAAAAAAAAAAACCCATCTGTTCTTTGATTTGGGGGTGGTGAGTGAAGACACCCATCTTGCCTACTCAGCTGCAGAGCTAAAGGCCTTCTTTGACATTTGGGTCTAGCGGATGGGCCAGTGGAGCGTCTTGAGGCCGCCAGCCTTCAGCTCCTGTCTGACTCATTCCCCACTCCTCCCTGCCTCTTTATCCAAGGGTGAACCTCGGTGTGGCTCCCTCCCAGTAAAGGAAGCTGAGAAATGGCGTGTAGTTACAGAAGCTTTTTCTCTTCTCTTTCCATGGAGTGGGGTCACTCCACCACGCGGAAAGCTGAGATGCAAGGAACCGCTGTGACATGGTGCTTCTCAAACTAGGATCCTGGGATGTCTAGGTGTGCGGCTGTCCCTGGATATGTTCTCAGTATTCCCCCAAATCTCTAATGATTTCATTTTAATTTTGTATTTCTGTTTTAATCATAACCTTAAAAAATAATAGATTGACATGCTGGAGTCATCTTTTAAGCGACATTGTGGGATTCCACGCTCATGTTTACCCTTGCGCCACCAGAAGGCCAAATTGTTTCAAGCCACTCTGTGTGAACAAAGGTTTCCAAATACTTTAAACCAAAGCAATTGTAAGAAGAGAGTCATCGCATCTACTCTCCCACAATAGTGCGTTTAATCTGTATTTAATTTATCTGCATTAAATAGAATCTGTAATATAAATCTTTTCCTCAAGTAAATAAGATAACTTTAGAGAACTTTTAAATAACATTTCATTAGAACTGGCATTTGAGACTGACATGCTGGTTGTTTTGATCAATTTTGAGATCTGATTGTCCTGAAATAGCAAACACAGCCTTGAATTTACCAATGTCATTTGGACCAATATACTTAAGTGAGTTCTTGTCATTATCATTATTGTTGAGGTCATTATTATTATTGTTGAAGTCAAAATAAGGAAATAAACAGAAAAGTGAATGTGAGGCTGCCAATGTCTACTCTTAAGCCCAACAAGTTGCCCTCAGGGAGCCCCATCATCCATCAGTGTTGAGTGGTGGTTCCACGGGCAGGCTGTGGAGTTAGTTCACACGGCAAGTTCCTGCTCTGCCTTTGCCCAGCCGTGCACCTTCTCACCCTTAGCTCTTTCAACTGTAAAATGGGAATAATAATGATAATACCTGTTAAATAGGGTTGTTTTAAGAACTAAATGAGTGAATAAACATAAAGTTCTTAGAATGGTGTCTGGTACATGGAGAGAGGTAAAAAAAAATCAATCATCAAATTATTATGGTTTAGGTAAGCTAAGGGCGACTTCTTCAGACCAATGGGGGACACTTGAACGGTTCCTCATGAAGGCTTTTTGCGTGCCCTCGCTGCCTTCAGAGCTGCATGCTTCGTGCAGGAAGAGACCTCCATAACCTTCAGAAGTGTGTTCCAACTGTGCTCCTTGGAACCCCAGGGTACCCTGAGTTCCATGACATGTTTTGGGTTCCACAAATGTTTTGACTCAAATTTCTAATATAATTTTTTAAACTGTAATAAGACTCAACACAATTTCAAACAAGCTCTGCGCTAACTTTGATATTGAAGATAACCACAAATGGATTAACTTCATTCTGCCTCATTAGCTTGTTCTCATGCAGACCTTGGAGAAAACATCTACTGCCAGATCTGGGGATATATTTGAAAGTCTTAGAAATGAGTCGTTGATTATGAAGTTTGTAGATCTGTGCTGATCTTTTTTAAAATCAGACATGCACAAATAGAAATAAAAATGTAAATATAATTCAATACTTAATAAGATACCAGGCAAGCCTGGTGTGTTCATTCATTCATTCAACAAACATTTATTTTATGCCTACTAGGTGGTAGGCTCTTCTCTAGGCACTTTTATACAGCTGTGAACAAGATTCAGGCACATTTATTCAGCCTGTACTGAGCTATAGTTAATATGTGATAGGTAAAATCAGAATACTTTTCATTATGTTACTGTCATAAAATTGACAGGCTTAGCATTTATTGTAAGTGTGGGGTGTTTATTGATTGGCTTTTATATTTATCATAAGGCAGTGAGCTAGTTGTTAGATATTGTTGGTGATTCAACTTTGAAGCAAAGAAGTCCTACAAATCCTCTTTAATGCTTTCGGATCAGTTTGATGGAAGAGAATCTTGCGATTGCATGGTAAGCTACTTATCCGTTTGAATCAGGATTTTCTTGACATTGTATATCCAAAACAGATTACAGAAATAAATTGGATATTGAGACTTGCATAAGATTGCAAATGTCCGCCACAATCATGATTTCCAATTTTTGTGTTCATCAAAATAGACTCAGTATTCTCTTTGATTGGTTTTGCAATAATCAGAAAAAGGTACAAGTTTGAATTTATTCTATAAATTTATACTTACCAAATGCTGCTTTTATGTGTTTTATGTATTGAGATACTGAGTAAAATTTTGTCTGGAAAAAAAATCACACTGCTGACATTTTTAAATTGCTGATTAAAGAAGCCAACGGACTGAGGGAGAGGGAAGTTTTGATGAGTCCCACCCTCCTAAATTGTAAGAGAGAGCAGGGAGCTATCAGAGCTTCCACTTACTGACACAGGAAAAGAGTCAGAAACAGGCTAATCTCCTATAAGAATGCTGTGAGGTTCCAGACCTTTTTAATTCCCACAAATTTGTTTTTTTTAATACCTCCAACCCCTTTGTTCTTGCTCTTTCTTAAGTATTAGCAATAGAACCCTTAAAGCAAAAGAGGTCTGTAGGTCTAAATTAAGGGACCACACAGATGAGAGCAGCTAGGGAGACTGTGTCCCACCCCATTCCAGAAATATGGTCAGCCCTGAGAGCTCTGATTTGGAAAGCTGAGTTGCACCGCTAATCCCGGCCCTCCAGCCTCACCTGTGCTCTCAGCGTGGGGGGCAATCTTTTCCCTGATCCCTGACGGACTTGCTCTTCTCCCTACTGATAAGCAGTTTTCCAAACATTCAACATGCTCACAAGTTCTCTACTCTACCCCAGCCTTCCTCAAAATGTACATAAAACAGGGCACTGTGGTTAGAGAGGTAATCTGTGTGGTGGTTAAGAATGTGTACTCTTGAGCCAGGCTACCTGGGTTTGAATCCCGGCTCCATCACTCAGTAGCTGCATGAGCTTGGGTTGAGTTAATTAACTTCTCTTGTGTCTTGCTTTCCTCATCTATAAAATAAGATAAAAATGTGATGGTGAATTTTATGTGTCCACTTGACTGGGCCATGGGGTGCCCAGCTACTTGGTCAAACATTATTTTGGGTGTTTCTGTGAGGGTGATTTTGGATGAGCTTAACATTTCAATTCACAGACTGAGTAAAGCAGATTGCCCTCCCTAATGTGGGTGGGCCTCATCCAATCAGTTGAAGGCCTGAGTAGAACAAAAAGGCTGACCCTTCCTCTGAGCAAGAGAGGATTCCTCCTGCCTCACTGCCTTTGAACTGGGACATTGCTTTTTTCCACCTTTGGACTCAAACTTAAATACTGGCTCTTCCTGGGTCTCAAGCATGTTGGCTTTCACACTGGAACTTACATTATCAGCTCTCCTGGTTCTCAGGCCTTTAGACTTGGACTAGAACTACACCATCAGCTCTGCTGAGTCTCCAGCTTGCCAACTGCAGATCTGGGGACTTGTCAGCCTCCATAACCACGTGAGCCAATTCTTTATAATAAATCTTTTCTCCATTGGTTCTGTTTCTCTGGAGAACCCTGAGAATGCAAGTAATGACGCTATCCTCACAAATGAGGTTAATGATTTGGTAGATGGAGGGCTCTTAGAAAAGGAATTGGTACCTAGCAAGTGCTAATAAGTGTTAACTGCATGAACACATAACATTGACTCTCTTCGTTAATCACAGAAATGATGAAAGAAATATAAAAACAAACCCACAGCAGCACTGGAAAGTCAAGAGAGGATCCAACTAGTAGTCGCATGGAAAGGATTTTCTGAAAGGTAAGAGGGGAAAGATTGACAACAAAACCTACACAACTAAGGAAGTCATGAATCCAACAGGTGAAAAAGAAAAGCTCTAAAAAAATGAATTTTCCATTGGTCCACCAGAGGACCCTTAAAATCATAGGCATCAGAGGATAAAGTAAGGGAAATTAATTAATCACAGGGTAATGGAACAGCTGTTCTAATTTCCAGTGTTTACCTCAGTCAAATTTTAAATACTCCTCTCTAAAATGGGAGTTCTAGCATTACAGTTTTAACTTTCAAGTCAGTATTAGGACTGGAGAATGAGAGTACTGTCCCAGATAACTTAATGCCACAGTGACATTTGGATAGTCTCATCCCAGCAAATAAGCTACACACATACCCTAAATCCATGGTTCTCAAGCATAGCCACACACTGGAATCATCTGTGTAGCTTTTGAAACTGGTGAGCCCTGAGTGTCAGATCTGATTGCTCTGAGGGGCAGCCTGTGCACTGCAATTTTTAAAAGCTCCCTGAGGTGAGTCCAGTGTGCAGGCAAGGTTGAGAATGGCTAAACAGAAGCCAACTGTCAGTAATTCCTCCTGCTCACAAAACTAACCGAAATGGGGTTTCTATTACGTGGAACTATATGAAATTGTCCAACATTCAACCATTTTTTACCTGTAAACATGGCAGTTCCATATGGTTCATTGAGTATGGGAAATTGGAGGAAAGGGGATCTTTGTTATGTAGTGACAGAAAGTTTAGCAATACTGTCACTTGCAGTAATGTGGAAAATAAAAAATATACCCAACAAACTGGGTGATCTAGGTGGAGGTATTTCCAGGCAAAATGCTTACAGTATTTATAGGAAATGTAAGAGGAGAAAGATATTCTAAAGGGGGGACTAAGAGTTTATGGCTTTGAAAATTCTCTGCCTCTTTAGAGAGCAAAGGATGCTAAAATTAATAAATGGCTTCTGAGCAAAGATCAAGTCCAGGGCACTACCAGGAAAACATCTTCTAAAGATAAGCTGAGGTCTGGCTGTAACATTGTTTGTTAAAACCTCATAAACATGAAATGTGATACCTCAGTACACGGTTACATTTAAAAAAAAAAAAAAAAGACTCTTTAAAAATTTCAAGAATCTGCCTAACAAATCCTCTGAAGCAAACAATAGGACTTCTAAGAAGTTTACGGGTGTTGTCTCTCAGCAAAATCCCAAGGTAGAGAAGGATTTATCTCAAAGAGATTTGTGGGTGTAGCTTTTGTCCAATGGAGTTGCTCTCAGTAAGATTCCCAGGAGATCCACAAAGCCTTCAAGGGAATTATATCAACAAAAACACTGCCAGCTTGGATGTAAAAGAGAGAAAATACAAAATAAAAAGAGGTCTTTGGACCCTTAAAATTCTACTGACAGGAAAAAGGCTAAGAAAACTATTCAGCTGCAAACACGTGACCTTTCATGAAAAAGGAAGGCTGACTCAGAAAGTGGAACCAAGAGCCCAGAGGGAAGAGCTGTGAACCACAGAGAATAAGTTTCAGAATGAGTAGGACTGAGTCCTAATCAAGGAACGTCAAACATTTGCTTGGTTGGCTATTTATATGAAGTTCAAGAACAGGGAATGTTATTGTAAGGCAATAGAAATCAGAATAACAGTTGTGAAGGGTAGGGTGGGAATTAAGTGGAAGATGTGAGGAGGGAAAAGTTCTATATCTCACATGACTGTAGGCATTTATCAAAACTTAGCAAATTGTACCCTAAAGATCTTTTTATTTCACTATATGTACATTTTACCTGAATTAATAAAAGAAAGGAATAGAAAATTTAATATAATATGCTGAGCTAAGGCTAAAAGTCAAACGAAAAATCTAATTCAAGTTAAATAATATATGAGGGAGCTAGAAGCTCAAAAACAGCAAAATAATTTTTTAATAGAGGCAAGGAATTAATAAAGATAATTGAAAAACAAGGAATTATTTAAAATATACCTAATAAATTTTGGTTCCTTAAAAAGAAACACAGCTTTTTGATATATATTGTCAAGAAAGAAAAGAAAACATAATGAGGATAAAAGGTTATAAAAGTGTGTTACGGGGGCTGGCCCCGTGGTGTAGTGGTTAAGTTTGGCATGTTCCACTTCAGGGGACCAGGTTCACAGGTTCGGATCCTGGACGCAGACCTACACCACTCGTCAGCCATGCTGTGGCAACATCCCACACACAAAATAGAGGAAGACTGGCACAGATGTTAGCTTAGGGCTAATCTTCCTCAAGAGAAAAAAGAGTAAGATTGGCAACAGATGTTAGCTCGGGACGATCTTCCTCAGCAAGAAAAAAAAAAAAGTGTATTATGTCCAACATTTACCACTAAATTTGAAAGTCTAGATCAAAAGGATTATTTTCGGGGCCGGCCCGGTGGCACAAGCGGTTAAGTGCGCGCGCTCCGCTGCGGCGGCCCGGGGTTCGCTGGTTCGGATCCCGGGCGCGCACCGACGCACTGCTTGGTAAGCCATGCTGTGGCGGCGTCCCATATAAAGTGGAGGAAGATAGGCACAGATGTTAGCCCAGGGCCATCTTCCTCAGCAAGAAAAGAGGAGGATTGGCGGATGTTAGCTCAGGGCTGATCTCCTCACAAAAAAAAAAAAAAAAAAAAAAAAAAAAAAAAAAAAGGATTATTTTCTAGGAAAATATATAAACTACTAAAATTTTTTTTAAAAGAATATAAGTCCAGATTAGATCAATAGCCATGGGCAAAATAGAAAAAACAATTAAAAAAAAAAAATCTCCCCTCCAAAAAAGGCACTACAGTCAGTTTTAAAGATGAATTCTATAAAGTCTTCAAAGACAAAAAGTTTCTCTGTTATTTTGACTCTTCAAGGGCTTTGAAGAGATGTGATGCTTTCCAATTCACTTCATAAAGCAGGTATAATTATGATACTAAAGTTGGATGTGGGTAGCATAAAAAGGAGGAATCTTAAACTATATATCAACATGCCTTTTGATAGAATTTTAGTGAAATAAAATGATAAAATATTTAATCCACCATACCCATACACCATGCTCATTAAAACTATGTTGGGTTTATTTTGAAAACACAGAGATGGCTAAAACTGGAAATCTAGTAATGCAAATTATTGCATTAATAAAAAGAAACCCTCCATGTTATTTCAATAGATGGTAAAAGGCATTAATAAAATTCCACATCCATTTTTAGTATAAAATACTCTTACAGAAGTGAAAATGTAAGTAAACTTTTTTGTTACTTGAAGTACATCTACCAGAAATCTACAACAAACATCATACTTAAAGGTGAAACATTTGAAGCTTTCTTACTCAAGTTAGGAACATTATAAGATGCTCATTAATAATGCTCCTATTCAATATTATCCTTACATCATTGCCAATGCAGTAAGACAAGAAAAAGATTTAAGAGTATAAACATGGACTAATCTAATATTAAATTTTAATTATCTCTAGATAATGTGATTCTTTATCTAGAAAATCCAAAGGAGTTAACTGAAAAACTTTTAGAGCTAGTAAAAAAGAAGTCCAATAAATTGGCCAGATAAAACTTATATGCAAAAACTAAAGATCATTAATCAGAACACTTTAATTTCCAGTCCCCACCATAACTACATATTTATTTGTATCCAGATTCAATTTTACCTCTTTCCCTGCTCAACTTAGAATATGCTGTAGTTTTCCAAAATGGCTGTATTAATATATCCTTCCACCAGCAGTGTAAGGCAGCTTCAGCTCCTCCGCATCCTTGCCAACACTTGGTATTATCAGCGTGTTTAATCTTAGCCATTTTCGTTTGTGTATAGTGATAGCTCATTGTGGTTTCAATGTGAAGTTCCCCGATGACTGATTAATGTTAAGCGCCTGTTCATGTTTACTGAGCCATTTGGATATCATCTTTGGGAGAGTGCTTTTTCAAGATATTTGCTCATTTTTTTATTGGGCTTCTTGTCTTTTTCTTATTGATATATAGGAGTTCTTTATGTTTACTAGATATGAGTTCTTTATTTGATATAAGTATTATAAATATTTTGCTTCACTCTGTGGCTTGCCTTTTCACTCTGTTAATAATGTCTTTTGATAAATTGAGGCTCTATTAATGTAGTTAATTTAATGTAGTTCAATTTATCTTTTTTTCTTTTATGTTTAGTGGGTTTTGTGCCCTTTTTAAGAAATATTTGCCCACATCAAGATCACGAAGGTATTATTCTACATTGTCTTCAAAAAGCTTTATTGTTTTATCTACCATCTATCTGTGATTGATTTTTGAAATTGGTCCATGGGGAGTCCAAAATTAGTTTTTATATGGATATCCAATTGGTCCAGCATCATTTATTGAAAAGATTTATTTTTGTTATCTGAGACTTTCTTGACTATTCTCAGCCAACGTAATGTATTTTTACTTTTCTTCTTGCTGTTTCCTGAAAATGCTTTGATGAGCTCCCAAATTTCCTAAGCATTGAATGTGATGGATATTTTCTCACTTGACCTGACTTAATTTTTCTTCCATCATTTAATAGTCTCAGCCACTGGCTCCTTAACACTTCCCTTCCCTTGTCTTCCAAGACAGCATTCCCTTCTAGTTCTTCTTATTTTTTCCTTACTGCTCCCTTTCAGTTGCTCACTCTCCTCCCCCAGGACCCCTTCCTCAGTCTTCTTTCTGCTCCTCTTTTCAGGCCTCATACTCTTTCTAGGTGATCTTGTCCAGACTCGTGCCTTTAACTTCCTGTACTCATGGATGACTCCCAAATGTTATTCCCAGTACATATTTCTAATTCTCAAGTGCAGACAAGGGTACTCAAACATATCCAAAACTGTGTTTATTAATGAGATAAATCGACCAGATAAAATTTACATGCAAAAATTTAAAAACCGTTAATTAGAATTGCTTTAACTTCCAGTCCTACCACATCTACAAACTTCTTAAAACTTCCCCACCACAGCTTCATCTTTCTTACATCCCCTATATCTAAAAATATACCACCCTTTACTCAATTGCCTCAGCCAGACACTTTGAAATCTCCTTCAATGACCTCTTCCAGCTTATTAGTCACCAAGTTCTGGTGACTTGACTTACTAAGCGCCTTTCCTCACCATCTCCTCCTCTCCAACCCCACCACCACAGCCCTATCTCAAGCACTTCCTGTCTCTCCCATGGTTTACGACAGCCTTTTGCCTGATCTCCCTGTATTTGATCTTACGTCTTCAGTGTCCAGACAAAACTCTCTCAGTTGATATTTAACATTTCCTTTTTTCTTCCTATAAACCGTTGATTGATTAGTTCTCCCAGGTAAGGAACACCAGATCCACATTCAAAATCACCGTAAAACTAACAGCCACCTGACAACGGTGCGCCCCAGGCAGTGCAGTGTAATGGAGAATTTGGATACAGAAACAAGGGGGCTTGAAGCACTGCTGGTGGCCCAAGAAGGCTGAAGCATTGCTACTAGGGCAGATGATAGACTCGGGAAAGTTCCTAGGACTGGTATCTGTTCATGCTAATTATCCTTTGCACAGACAGACAATAATGGTAGCCATTCCCAACTAAATCCTTATTTCCTATTTACACTTTGTGGCCCAATGACTCTCTGATTCAGTAGACCCTTGGCATCCAAGAAGCTAACATTATCACCTTCACCATTTACCAGCAGCCCCAAAGATCTGGGACATGTGGAGACGTGTAATTTTGCAGAGGCACAAATCTCAACCACATATGCCATGAGGCTGCTGATTGTGAATGAATTGTTTAGCAGTGAGAGAGCCCAACATCCAAGGGTTTGTTGAGTGACACACTCAGGAATGACAACTGAGCGCCAAGCTCAGAATTTGTAGCAAATGACTTAAGGCAAAGGGGGCCTGAGTACTTGTCATTCTGGGAGCAGAAAGGAGGGAGGAAACTGAGATGGCAGCACTGGCCTTCACAATGAACCTCATGGAGGGAGAACTACAGGGGCAGATGGCTGGTGGTGGAAAGCTGAGTCCCTGGGAACTTGGACAAAGACAGAGAGAGTGAGACAGCTGATCTGAGCCCAGGACAGAGACCCCGAATGGGGCTGAGCTCAGCAAGGCCCAAAGGCAGCTTACAACAAGGACCAACCCAAAGAGGGAAGCTGACATCCTTTCTTCCCCATCAGCAGGAAGATTCATGTTCCTTTTATTGTCCTAAGTAGAAATGACTTAGAGCACAGCAGGTTGGCCAGGACACAATAGTTGGAAGAGGCCTCATGTAAAAGACAAGCAGGAGGGACGCAAAATCCTCAGGCTCCTCACCCAGAGGAGCAATCCCTCAAACAAGTGTCTTTCTGGGCAAAGAAGTCAGACTCCTAGAACCCATTTATGTGACTTGGTTCCTCTCCATCTCATACGCAGAGGTGTCTGGATAACTCTACCCAGTGAATAACAAGCCTAGCTTATCTCCTTAGGGGATCCTGCACCTCTGGGGGATACATTATCCTGGAAATCAAATTAAATGCCCGTGCGCACTGAGCTCATCTCGCTTGTCGCCAAGGGCTGGGTACAGCAGCCGAGGAAGGAGAGGCTGCCAGGGCCAGGCCTTGAAAGGAAATGAGTTTAAGTGTCTAGTTCAGTTTCAACACTTGGAAATCATCCATCTTGATGAAGAAATGAAATCAGCTGATCTTTTGCTTTGCTCATTTGAAAGCAACGAGACATTTCTCTGCATCAGATAATGGGCTTGTGACCCCAAAGGACACTTGCTCTCTCCACTTCATCTCTGCAGCTGTAAGCTCTGAGCAGCAGACATGAGCATGAAGGAAAAGGGGATTCCTTAATGGGCAGTCAAGGATGGATGGTCTGAGCCAACAGCGAGGTCAGGGATACAGGGAACACCAAACGGCAGTTAATTTTAATTTTAATTTTAATTGGCCTTGGCATACCCCAGATAACTTCTTGCACAATAAATTCATCCTCCTAATTATTAGCTTAATTAACCTAATTATGAGTTGGGCTAATATTTAAGTTAGTTGGTATTCTCTAAGTCACTCACAATGCAGAAGGGCCCATAACCATGCAGAACCAGGACTGGGGCTGAGATAACACTGATGGGGAATTGGAAATTGACAGGCACTCCCATTCAGGCTTCAGGCACACTGTTGACCTGGTGTAAACTGGTTAAACAGGGTTCTAGGTCAGCTGGGCCCCTCAAACTCTCCAGTCATCTTTCAGGGATGGTTTCTCTCAGTGATATTGACTTTACGTGAGGTGCTGAGATGGGGAAGTGGCACCATGTTTCCATGCTGGTGCTCACCTCCAGGCCTTGAGGCACTCTGCCTGCAGTACCCTTGCTCTTAAACATCATGGACGTTCTCCTCTTCAAATTTTATGACTGAGCTCAGCGATACCTCCTCCTGACAGCCTTCTCAGTGGGCTTCCTAATCATTGCTTATGTGTCAATAGTATCCAGCACACTGACTGTGGGAAAGGCATTCAATAAATGCTTGATAAAGAAATGAAAAGCTTGGCACTTTTTACACTCTATAGTAATTGCTTGTTTTCTTATTTATCACTCCAAATACCGTGAACCCCGCGAGGACAGGAAACTTAGTTTATTCATCTGTGTGTCCCCACTCCTAATAACTCATGGCACAGAAAAGGCACTCAACGAATGGGAAGAGCCCACCTATTCCCATCTCAGGCAGCTGCATTTTTGTTTAGAGATTGTACTTAAATAAGCTAAGTTTTGTGTAAATCTTTCTGACTTATGAGATGTTTTTGTATGTCTTATTATTGCTTATCCTCCTGGGGGTTTGGGGGGACCTGTGAATTAGATACTTGTATTATTCCCATTGTACAGATGAGGAAGCTAAGGCTCATGAGGTTCCACAGCTTGCCCATGATCACACAGCTTGCAGATGAAGAACTCAAGCTGAGTTCTCTGACTTTGAGTCTATGCTCAGTTATTTTCTAATCAACAGCAAAAGTTTGTTCCCATCTCTTACCCACGAGTCCTATCTCCCAGGGTGTACCCTCCTCTCAGCTGGCTACGAACTGATGTCCATTCAAGGGTTAGCTCATTGAAGTTTAAGGGTTAAGATAAAAACACATATAGAGGTCTCTGCCTTTTAAGATGATACTCCTGAAAATTGATGCCCAGAAAAGAATGACCCTCAAGTGCAAGAATTTCAGATACCAAACCAGGCAATGAGAAGGTGATGAATAACATGACCCCAGTTAGTCATTTATTATATATGTTATGTAAAGTGATGATATTAGTCATTTATTGCTACATAACAAATTACTCCCGAACTTAGCAACTTACAACAACAGTAAACATTTATTATCATGCACAGTTTCTGAATGTCAGGAATCTGGGAGTGATTAGCTGGGTGGTTCTGGCTCAGGGTGTCTTGGGGGGTTGCTGTCAAGCTGTTGGCTGGAGCTGCAGTCATCTGAAGGCTTGACTAGGGCTGGAGGATCCACTTTCAAGATGGCGCACTCATGTGGTGCTAGTTGTTGGTAGGAGGCCTCAGTTCCTCCCCATTTGGGCCTCTCCATGAGCTACTTGAGTGTCCTCAGGACACAGTTACTGGCTTTAGCCAGAGTGAGGGGTCCAGGAGTGAACAAGGCGGAAGCCACAATGTCTTTGCTGATGCAGTCTTGGAAGTCACACTCCCTCATTTCCACAGTATCCTATTGGTTGCAAGGCCAGCCCTATTCAATGTAGGAGGGTATGTAGGAGGCAAGGATCATTGGCAACCATCTTGGAGGTGGCTACCACAACACCAGTCGGTTGTTATGATCAGGATTTTTGCTGATTTGCTCTGTCCCTAAATTTGCTCCAGCATGAAATAAAAGTTTTGATTTTTATGTATTTTAAACAGGCAGACTTTTAGTAAGATAGTAAATCAAAGAAAGCCAAAAACACAAAGTTAGGTCCTCTACACTGATAAAAACATGAGTGGTCAAGATCACACAGCTGTTTCTGGAAAAGCTCAGAAGAGATAAAGAGGGCAGGGCAGCCAGTTGGCCTTTTCATCACCATGGCCTCAAATTAGGCTTTTGACCTTCTCTCCAAATAAAGTTACTCAGACCGTCCTAAAGATACACCCAGGGGCCTGAAGGAAGACGACATTCATCATTCAACTTTAAACTTGAGTTTGCGACTATACAAACTCATGCAGTGCAGGATGACTGTGAATTAATATTTTTCTAGATTTTTTTGTCTATTAAAATATATGGCATTGCATTTTTTCCTATAAAGAGTTCTAATTTATAAAATATAAACATTTAAGATATTCCACAATTTTTATAACTCTCATTTTTAATTGCTGCTTCTATTTTAATACACAAAAAATTGAAGTAGCCCAGGTCTCTCTTAACATCTGAGAGGCTCTGCTCTCGACCCCTCAGAGTCTTGTTTTTCTCATTTGAAAGCACATGACGGTTGAGTAAATGACCACTAAGGTCCTTCCAGGTCTAGCCACCCCTGTGGGCACTAGAGCCACAGTAGTCAAAGTGGATTTGTCAGCGCTCTGCATGCCCCTGGATGCTCCTTAGTAAACAGGAGGAAGAAAGAAAGGGGAGTGGACAGGTCCAGTTCTGCCCGCCACACTCGTACTCTCCTCACGAGATAGTGAACCAAGTGGGGCCATGAAATAGGAGAAAAACAGAGATCATTTTTGCAGGATTTTTTTTCCTCATCTATAAAGTCACATTGAGACTGGCTGTTGGTTTGAAATAAAATGGAGCCCAGACTATTCCACTGAGAGATCACCTCTCCTCTGTGGTCCAGCTCAGCATGGGCGTCCAACTGCCCCAGAGCAGGGCTCTCGCCCTGGAGCTGACCTGCTCTGGAAGGGCTATATATAGATGTCCTACCTTGGAAACTGGGCCACTGAAGGGCTGGTTGTTTGTTTTTGTTTGTTTCTTGTCCCCGCTAGAATCTCTGCAGAGTAGTGATTGCAGCCGTGGGCCAGGACACAGAGCTGGAGCAGTGTGGAGAGGCAGGCAATGCAGCGATGATTCTGGTGCCCGCGCGCGGTCAGGCTGCCATCGGTGCTGCTGGCGCTCTGCTAAAGAACACGTTCTGGATCTGTGGAACTGGCAAATAGACTTCCTTGGACTGGGGAGGGAGGATGTGGCCAGGTGAATGAATGAGGGAGGAAACCTCTGCTCACCCACTCCCTTCTGAGCTACCTCCTGACCTTGAGCAAGGCCAGTAACCTTGACTTGGTTTGTTTAGGACCCTCTTCCTCCTCCTCCTTCTATCCAGTGAGCTCCCACTGATCAAATGTCCCTGTCCCCTAACAAGGATGCTCTACTCTCCTCATCACCTGGCATTCAGCAAAGTCCCCTTCCTGGGTATCCTATACCCAGGAGCATACAAGCATCTTCCCCAACTTCCCATTGTGCCTGACACCAGCTGGAGCTGTAGAGTCCAGCCCCCCAAGAACTTGCCATACCTCCTGGTGGGGTGCACAACGTAAATTCAGCTCTTCTTTTAAAGAGCAACCAATGCCATTGCAGCTGAAGCCTTTTGCCCTGGGGCGACTTGCCTCAAACCCTAGGAAGGATACAGATCTGCCTTCTGCTTTTCCCTCAGTCTTTCCTTTTGAAGGAGCATCTGTATAAAAAGAGAGAACCACTTGGCTTCCAGGGAAGGACATATTCCCCTGTGGAAGATCTACTGACGTTGTGATGCCACCAGAAACCAGTCGGAGGGATGTGGCTCAGTGGAACTTTTTAATGTTACTATGTGGTTGGGGGAAAAAGAAAACTCAGCTATTGTAGGACCCTAAAAAGATATACAATGATTGTCTACAACCATGTGAAGAGCTGCCACAAAGAAGAGGAATTAGGTTGTAAATTAATCCCTAAGGAAGGGCCAGGACGAGGGGGGAGGTTAGTGCGAGCTAGATTCCAGCCCAATGTAGCATATTCTGCCTCAAGAGGCGGTGAGCTCCCTGTCACTGGGGGTGTTCAAGCAACAATGTGTCAGAAATTTCAAAATTCAAAATAAATTTCAGGAGACTCAACATCCAGTTGAGTTTGTTTGTTTGTTTTTAATGGAGTTGAAGGAATGGACGAGTTAGGAATAGAGGGAGACTTCAGCAAAGGGATTTCCTGCTGTCTTTTCAGAGTTCCATGTTTCTCAACTCCGGTTCTTCCCGGACATCGGACAGCGTGGGGCTCCAGAAGGAATAAGCCAGTGCGCCCACCACAGGGTCTTCAAGGAAGGTGGGCTGACAGAACACTGGAGCCTCTTCACTCTAACTATCTGTGATTCTGTCAAGGAAAAAAAACACCCAGGAGATAAGGAAAATGCTCCAAATCATTCCCAGACTGAATATTTAAGAAAATTGGGTTTTGATTTTTTTTTAATAAGGCATCAGTGGCTCTTTTTAAGCAACAAAGAGATTGCTTTATGCAAATTTCCCCTCAGGGTTTTCATTAAGATGTTAACATCTTTCTTGTCACAATATCTACCTTATTACAATGAGTCATAGTACTTCTCTATTCTCTTGCTGAGACAACTTTGCAAAATAAACTCTCTGGGCTGAGAACAGGGACTAATTTCTTTTCTTTCTTTCTTTCTTTTTTTTTTTTTAAGTGAAAACCCCTTCTTGAGAGTTCTAAGGAAAAGGTTGGGAGACAGAAGATTAAAAGAAAAAGAAAATGAACCTCTAGTGTGTTGAGGCCAATGGGTGGACCTAGAAACATTCCTGATGAAGAAAGCGGGCTTGCTGTGTCCTCATGGTTAGGACTCAACTCCCATTGGGCCAAGTACATATCTCTAGTGCTGGGAACATGCTAGAATCTTTCTGCTTCTACAGGGGGCACAACATCTAAGCCCTTCGAAGACAGCTTTCACCTCTCCATCTACCCTTAGCCCCCTCTCTGAGCCATGGGTAAGTATGTGGCTCTGTGGTCACAAATATTATTTTTCCTCTGCAGGGACTCCTGCCATGGTCCGAGAATGGAAAAGGAGGTCACAGGAAAATAAACACCATGTATAACTCCATGGTTACGGGCATGGGACGTCTTTTGTGGAAGGTCAAAGAGAGAGAGAGCAGGAGTAATTTCGATTGAGCCCCAGACCCGAGAGCTTAGAACTGGGGCACAATTAATTCCCAGTAGCCTCGGGCTCCTTCTGCTCTGAAAGGCGGGCACTGAGCTGGCTGGTCGGGGCGCAGGGGCAGCCTTCAAGGAAAACAGACATTCCTTTCGACAAGGGATTGGCACATTTTCTGTGAAGGGCCAGATAGCAAACATTCTAGGCTCTGATGGCCATACGGTCTCTGTCGTAACTATTCAAACCGGCACAAAACGGGTGTGGCCGTGTTCCAATTCAGCTTTATTTATGGATACTGAAATTTGAATTTCATATAATTTTCACGTCACAGGAAAAATATTCTTTTTGCTTTTTTTTCAACCATTTAAAAATGTAAAAAACATTCTTAGCTAGCAGGTTGTATAAAAACAGGGGTCGGGCCTTAGCTTCCCAACCTCTGCTTTAGCCTGAACCGCTTAATGATCCAGTCTTCCCCGCCTCGCGTGGCGGCCTCCCAGCCACCGGGGCTGCTGCCGGGCCTCCCGGAGGTCTCCGGCTCAGCTCAGGCCTCCTTTGCCGCCCGACCTCACACGCAACTTTCCAGCGGGGAAACCACACGTGAGTGCTCAAAACTGCTTCTGCTCTGCCTGTTGGAATGTGATGCAAGTGTGCGGGAGGCGAGGCAGGGGGCAAAGGCCCTCCCAGGAGACGTCTGGCTCAGACAGAGAGCTTGATTATAGAATAATGCTTTACAATCATTTTAAGGAAGGTCGGTGCTAAATATTCATCAGGAAAGAGGAGGCATGTGAGAGAGAAGGGAGTTAGGAGGGCGTGACGTGGAGCCCGATCTTCCAGAAGTGGCCTGGCTGGAAAAGGCGGTCACAGGAAGGTCAACACCACGTAACACTCCAGGGTCATGGGCTGGGGGTCTTGGCGGTAATATGGAGGGGGGGAGGGCAGGCCGGTGAGGGGGAGTTAGGAGAGCCAGCTGCCCCATGATGAAGACCCTCTGTGCCTTTAGCTGAGACATTCCCCCAACCCCTCACGCCAGGTGGGGCCACGGCCAGCACCTTCTGCAGGGGCCTCCCCACAGCTCCCCAAAACAAGTCAACGGGGGGCTGCTGTAAGAAAATATTTGCAGAACATGTAGAATGCGGGTCTCAAGAACTAATGGGTTGATTAGGCAGTGTGTTAGCTTGAACTCTGGAGTTCGAATCCCACCTTCACAGTTTACTAGCTCTGTGGCCTTGGACAAGTTACTTACCTTTGCAAGCATCAGTTGTCTCTGGTGATCACACCTACTGCATATGTTGTTGGGGAGATTAAATGAAACAATCTTCGTAAAAGACATGGCCCAGAGCATGGCGAAATAGTAAAGGGTCAACGAAAGCTCACTTTTTTTTTTATCATCACAGCCATCACCACTTCATAGAGTGTCTTCTATAATTTTCCATAAATATATGTAATTTCTAATGTGGAGCTTACATTTTGTGCTTTTCTCTTAAAATTTTTGTATATACTTTTTCCATGTATCTGAAAAACTTTTAATTTGTGGCCAACGGTTTTATAATATTCCTTTGAACTGATAAGGTTCTGGTTACTTAACCTCTCTCCAATTTGTGAGTATTTTGATCTTCACTACTATAAGCAATGCTCCATAAACACCTGTATAAAAATAGATTTTAATCTATAGGCAATACTTTTCTTGACTCTCCCAGAAGGAGTAACACTGGCTCAAAGTATGTACTCATGTATGGGTTATTTATTCACGGTCTGTCCTCCAGAATATTAACATTGACAGTGGTGATGGGAGAGAACTGTCTGCAGACAGCTGCACCAGCATTGGGTTTTATTATTTTAGCTTGTTTTTGCTAATACATATGAAGTGGGAGCTCATAGTTACTTTATCTTTCTTTTCTTTTTTTTTAGTTAATTACATATGAGATGGATTATCTTCCTTGCTAACTTTACTATTGCATTGATATTTGTTTACATTCTCCAGCCACAGGTTCAATAGACACATGGTTTCATCCCTTGCAGATGTGTGTAGGCTCTTTGTATATTTTCTTTTTTCTGTGTGTGTGAGGAAGATCAGCACTGAGATAACGTCCATGCTAATCCTCCTCTTTTTGCCAAGGAAGACTGGCCTTGGGCTAATATCTGTGCCCATCTTCCTCCACTTTATATGGGACGCCACCACAGCATGACCTGACAAGCGGTGCCTCAGTGCACATCTGGGATCCGAACCCCAGGCCACCAGCAACAGAGCGCACACACTTAACCGCTATGCCACGGGGCTGGCCCCTCTTTGTATATTTTCAATTAAAACTTTTCTCCATCATATCCATGATACGTATTTCCCATTAATTTTGTTTATATCTGAGTCTTGTTGTTTTTCATGAAGTTTTGAATCTATGTGGATCTTAACCTGTCACCCTTATTACTGAAAATGTTATGATTCAAGAAGGAAGTAATCAGCTCTCCTCCACAGTTGAGTAAGGACAAGATTCTATCTTCTTCTTATAATTTGTTTTAATTTGTATCCTTACTCCACCTACACATACGATGCTATCTGTGTAAGTTATGGATCTGGATTTTTCTCTGCCATGCTTCTAGTGATCCCAGCAGAACATACAATTATTTGTTTCCCTGTGGTTCCTTTTACCTTACTTGTCACATTTTTTTTTTAACTATTTCTTCTTTAGAGTCTATTTCTGGAATCTCCATTATCTCCCAATGACCTATATTCTGTTTTTAAGCCAATACTATAGCATCTTAATCATTGTCACTATGAAACAAAAGACACCAGAGAGAGCATTTCTAGCAACCAGCCCCGTACCTGGCACACAGTGAAGGCTCGTAAAATGTTTACGGGAGGAAGGAACAGACCAAGCTTTCCAAATTATTTTCATTCTTTTGTATCGTAATTTACAATAACTTTGATTCTATGGAGTATTTTCACTGTCAATAGGATCAAGTCTGTAGGATAACTTGGAGAATACTGTTATTGACTGTACTCTCCCTGTCTCTCAGGGGTAGTTTTTCCTCCTCCTTATTGGAGTCTAGGAGAACAGATATGCAACATTGTATTTAAGAATCTTCTACACTTTACCCTCATCCCCCCTGCTTCTATTGTTTAGGTTGCAAGATCCCAGCTACTTTGTATTTATTTCTCTTCTATTTACTTGCTATAGCCTTTCTTTGTCTTTAAAGCTTTACTGTGGTATTTTCTGACTATCTTTCTCTGGTAATTAATCCTGAAAGGGACTCTACAGAGATTAAATTCTTTGTCTTTTAGCTTTTTATAAAAAAGCTCTGAGAAACTCTCTACTATTATGTCTTTATTTACTATTTTTGTATTTGTTAAGCTTTCCTGCTATTTTCCATAGAGTAACTTTCCTACTTGGTTAGTCTAGTTATTTTTACGCATTACAATTATCTATTTACTTAATCCTTCTATGTTTTTGTTTAACTTTCCAACTCATCTTACATCTCTCTCATTTGTTGTTCCTGAGTCGATTCTAGTATTTTTTTTTCATTTGTAACAATATTCAATTTTTTACATGATATCTATTATGCAACTATAGTCTCAACCTATTTGTGTTTATTATTATTATTATTATTAACCCTTAAATTTTCTTTCACTTTTTTCCAGGCCTATTTTCTCTATTTCCTGAACCCTGGCTTGGGTGCATGTTTTTTTCATTTCTGTCACTATTCATGTTTTTCTTGGGCTTTTATAGCTTTACTTATTTGTTTCTGCTGCAAAACTTGTATTAATAAATTTGAGTTACTTTAGGTGGGGAGGGCCAGGGTCCTTTGAACAATGTTAAAATGTGCCTGGCCAAGGAGAGGTTCAAGCGGTAAGTTTTAGGTAACCCCAGGAGAAGGGTTAATTAACCAAGAGAGATGCTTGAAAAAGAGGAAACCAGAGGATGGTTCCAACAGTGAGGAGATGGGGCGCAGGGGAGCCCGGAGCATCTCCAGGTTGGGCAGGGGGAGGAAGAAAGAGCAGATTCACACACCCTGGGTCTGCAGTTCAGGAAGTCTCAGGCTTCAAATAAACCTGCAAGACAAACAGGAAGATAATTGGCTTCACAGAAAGAGGCAGAAATTGGGGATGTTTCTGGAGGACTGATGAGCCAAATTTACCGTGCTATGTAAACACGAAAGCTTAATGGGAAGAGTTTAGTAAGAGGTCACGATCTCACACGACTTTACAGCCAATTAAAAGTTAGAAATGGAGCCTAGCTGCCATTTGTATCTGAGCCAATAAATCAAGTAATTAGGTTGGTTGCAGAGTTTTAGTGAATAGGACCACGTTGCAGCTCTCAGATCTCACCCGGACTCACTCCCCATCCACGTGTAGGCGGGATGAGCAGGTGCTTAATGGAACAGACAAGGTCCTGGTGGATCTTTTGCACATCACAGGGAGCAGGAGGTGGGAGACACTGGGTGTAGCATCCAGAAATCCAGGGTTTGGAGAGTGAAACATTATCAGTGTGCTGCCTGCACAGCCCAGATTTATAGTGCCCTCACCTAGTGATGCGAGAGGCTCAGCCAGCTGACTGCTGTGAGAAGCAGGACCCACCCACCCTGCCCAAGCCCCGGTGTTTGATGCTTGACAGACATCTGAGCTCATATCCCTCTCCCAAGGAGATTTTCCTCCTGGGATGAGAAGTCACTCTCCACCAGGAGCTTTCCAATCTGATGTGTGTTGTGTTGTGTTGTGTTTTTGTGACCTCCCAGAGAAGAACTAACAATGGGCAGAATCTATTGAAACTGATTTGGGTATAGTTCTGGGAAGGAGTCCCCCAAGGACGGGGTGGGCAGCCCCAGGAGGTGGTGAGTTCTCTGTGTCCAGTGCCTGGACACATCTTTGGTGGCAAGACTATAGACAGGGTTGGTAATTATGTAAATCGTTGATGAGACCACCTTCCAGTCCTGAGGTTCTCAGAGATTAGGTAACGTGGGGCAACTTCAGGGTCTTCATCTGGAGGGAGAGGCAGCCACTTGTAAGTGAGGAACAGAATCCTCTGGAGGAAGTCTGGGAGTTGAAGTCACCTCTTGGTTCTGCCACCTCTTACAGGCTGCATGACCTGAAATAGATCCTCTAACTTTCTCTAGGCTGTAAGACAATCAGTTTAAACCCATTTAAACCCCAATCCCTAAATCCTACTGACTGTATCTCCAAAACACCTTTTCCCTCCATACCTACTGCCTCAGCCTCTGCTGGACTCTAGTCATTTCTCAGCCAGATGATAACAAGAGTTTTTTTGTTTTGTTTTGTTTTTTTTTTTTGTGAGGAGATCAGCCCTGAGCTAACATCCGCCAATCCTCCTCTTTTTTTTGCTGAGGAAGACGGCCCTGGGCTAACATCGGTGCCTATCTTCCTCCACTTTATATGGGACGCCGCCACAGCATGGCTTACCAAGCAGTGCGTCGGTGCGCGCCCGGGATCCGGACCAGCGAACCCCGGGCCGCCGCAGCGGAGCGCGCGCACTTAACCGCTTGCGCCACCGGGCCGGCCCCTAACAAGAGTTTTTTAATGAGGTCCCTGGTGTCTTCAGTGTCCCATTCCCAATCCGTCTTCCACTCAGCCTCCAGAGTGATCTTTCTAGAACTCGAATTGGATCACGTCACTCGCCTGCTTAAAATGGTTCAGAGGCTCCCCAGCACCTTCGTGATAGAGGCCAGCCTCCTTAGGATGACCTGCCAGACTCCCCAGCCAGCCAGCTGTAGACTCTTCGGGAGCAGGGACCAGGTGCAGCTCATCCCAGCATCCCCGGGACCTAGCACCACGCCTGGCACATAAAAGAGCATTAGCTGAGTGAATGAATAAACGACTTTCCTGCCAGCCCTGATGGTGTCCCCTATGTCAGCCCGGCCTGACAGCTTCCCTAAAGCACAATGCCAGCACACTCTGTATTCTGAAGTGTTCTCCGTAACCTCCCCAGCCCCACCTAGTGTCATAACCCACATACCCCCAACACCCACCCCGCCTTTTCCAGTAGGTTCCGAACACAGAAGTTGTCTACTGTCCAGAACTGAGCATGGCTTTTGAAAGTGCACGCTACTTTGATGGCTTCCACAAAAAAGCCTCAGGACTCCCCAAGGAGACAAAGGTCATTGCCCTGATATAAAGCAGTTAATGGCCTGCCCCTGCCTGAGGCTGGGGGCCCCAGGTCTCTGAGAACCAGTGGGGGCCAGAGCTTTTCTTAGGAGGGACCAAGCAGAGCCTACCCAAGCCACTCCCCTCCTCCCATGTCCATCAAAAAGGAAGAAATAAGCAAAGAACTGAAAGGGGGCACATTCCGGCCGAGGACAACGCGGAGGGGTTGGCTCTGCTCTGATGAGAGAGGAAAGCCCCACCAGGTAGGCGGCGGCGGGGGGAAGGCAACAAGCGGCTGGGAATTTATTGGGAGGCCAGAAAAGTGCTGAATTTGACACTAGTAAGGGGAAGATGTCGGTTCGACATCTGTTCCCGACATCTCAGCAACTAATTATTTCTCCATGCACTGCGGTCGGCGGGTGTAAGAGCCCAGGGGCAGGCTGAGTCCTGTCAATAAACCTGAGTTTAACTAGCAAAATAAATCAGGCAATAAATAAGCACAACGCGCAGCCACCCGAAACAGTAACACCCAAGCAGCCCCCGGCCCCATAGCATCAACTGACCTTCGCGCCGGGCAGGGCGGGGGAGCAGAGGAGGCGCGGGAAAGACTGGGAGCCCCCCGAGCGTCTGCTGGTCGCGGGGTCTCTCTCCCTTGGTGGGCCCAGACAGCACTAGCCCCCATTTCTGGGCCTCTCCCTCCACAGCTGCTGAAAATTTCATACTCCATCAACCCACATCTTCCTTATCAGGATCCGTGAGGACTGGAAGGACCAAGAATGTTTGTTAACAGAGGACTTTTCCACTCTGTCTCCTGCCGGATTGGATTGCGGCGAAGCTGCAAGTGTCTTCGGGAAGCTCTTTCTGCATCCTTTGGTCCTTCCACGGCCCGATCCCTGCCTCCCTCCACACTCCTTACTGCCCCTGGGTCTCCAGCAAGGGGAAAGCTCTGGCCGACTTCTTCACACACCATCATCAATTGCATCTGTGACAGCTGGTTTGCATATCTTCTTCTCCGGATGGTCAAGGATCATTCCTGTCCACTGGGTGTGCCTGGTGCATAGATGGAGTCCAGTAGAAGCCTGAGGGAGAGAGGGAGGGAAGGAGGGACGGAAGGTGTTGGCGGGAATACACGAATGTTAGTAGCAACGTGTTGCCCCTCCAGCACTCCATGAAAAGACAATGCTTAATTCAAAAATGTTAATTGGAGTAGGAAAATGAGGATCACACCTGCATCCTTGGAATTTTCCAACCCGGAGAAAGAAGTCAAAATCCTGGAAAGATGGAAAGGGAGACATGGTGACCCCCACCCCACCCCCACCCCCACCCCCTGTCTGAGAAGGAACAGGTCGAAACAACCATGATTGCGTTGGTCACTACTGAGTGCTCTAGTCAAGGGTGTGGGTGTATGGGGGAGAGAAGGGGAGAGTGCAGTCAGAGTGACAGGGACAAGGGGCTCTGGCTCCAGACTCAGAGTCAGCTGTCGCTGTGTACTGGCCAAGTGACGTCAACTGCCTGAGACTCAGTTTCCTTGTCTGTAGAATGGGGAGAGGAGACCCTCCCTCGAAGGGCGAATGTCGATAGGAAAACGGAGCCTCCTCCACTCTGCATTTGGAAGCTCTCCCAAGACGCATGTCTGACTGGGTCACTCCTGCTAAAAACTCCTCATGACCCCTCACAGCACTTAGAAAGCAGCCCGAGGTCCTCCACATGGCTCACAGGGCCCCTCAGAGTTTGTACTCCCCAGCTTCACCTCCCTCCTCATTTTTGCCTAGGCCCACAGATCTCCTTTCAGTGCCTCAAACTTGACTTGCTTCCCCACAGGGCCAGCTCATTTATATGCTGGAATATTCTGTCCTTCCCTCTTCACCTAGTTACATCTACTCAGCCTTCAGACCTCAGTGCAAGTGTTACTTCCCCAGGAAGGTCTGCCCTGACCTCCCTGTCCAGGTGGAATCATCCTCTATGATGGAGGAAATTTCAAAGCCCACAGCATCTCACCTCCTCCATCCCCAACAACCTGGTCCAAGCCCCCTCATCTCCCCACTGAGCTCCTGCGATAACCTCCTGCTGACCTCACTCCTGCCACTGTTGCCCACCTACGGTCTGTTTCCACACACAGCCAAGGTCCTTCCAGCCTCAGGACCTTTGCGCATGCTGTTCTCTCAGCCTGGACCGATCTTCCCCAGATCTCTGCAGGATCCTCTCTCAGTTCTTCCAGTTCCCTGCTCAAGAGTCATCCCTCCAGAAGGGCCCTTCTGCACATTCCTACCTAAAGTGGCCACCAAGTTGCACACTAACCACTTATCCTGCTTTATTTTTATCATAGCACTTATTAATACCCAAAATTACATTATGCGTTTATTTTGAAGTTATATGTTTATTTGTGTTTTGTCTCTTGTGCTGGGACAGGAGCTTCATGAGGGCAGGACTTTACCCTATTTACTGCCATATCCTCAGCTCCTAGAATGGCATCTGCCACATAGAATAGATCTTCAGAGTACTGTGAACTCTCGTTGGTAGGACTATCACTGTGGTTTTGACTGATTAATATCTGCCTCTCCCTCTGAACTATCAGCTCCATCAGGATGGGAACCGTATTAGTGTTCACCCATCTTTGTATCCCAGGCCTCCGTACCCTGCCTGGTACACAGTAGGCACTTAATAAATACTTACTGAATAAATGCATGCACAGGAGAATGAATACGTGGAAATGGGAAATTATAAAGTAAACACAGACATAACGTTCTGCTTTGAAGGGATGATTAGATTCAGCCACATCTCCTGATCAGACTTGCTCACACTGGGAAGCAGTGGGGTGGGTAATTTAAAGTCTGCGCTCCTTGCTCACTTCTCTCTATTGCTTTTCTCAAGGCTTTTTGGAAGGAGGGGCAGGCTCTTGGGAGCACATTCTTCCGCCTCTCCAATTTCTCTTATACTTTTAGTTCAGGCCCACAAACTCCGTTGTTAGGTTTCCCAACTTGCTTCCAATGCAATTAACCATTTCCCCCAATTCAGTGCTCAGGTAACATCACATAAATATTGTCATTTTCTACACTGGCAGCACAAGTGATATTTCCATCGTGCTTGCAGGCAGCCTGCAAGCATAACTTGTGGCAAATATTCCCCCTGTCTTGTGCCCCACAAATTTATGGAAGACGCTGAGAAGGCACTGGAAAAGGACTGTGACTACATACAGGTTGATGGCACGTGATGCCATAAACATCATTGCCACATATTCGAGAAGACAGAAATAAGTTCCTGGTGTCTTTGCCACTCTGAGGAAACACAGTCATTCCCAACTTGGGATATAAAACTTGATAGCACCCAGCTCTCTCAGAGCATACTAACTCACTTTCCAAGGGAATTCATCAAAACCCAGCCACAGTTTATTTCCTAACAGCATTTAGCGTGGTGATTCAAATCACCCTAAGCCCTCCAGAGTTAGTCTGGGGCTCAAAGAAGTCAGGGTATCAACGCCTAAACAGACTAACAGAAACTCAATAGCCATAGTTCTGAACTCCTTTCCTTTTCTGCTAAGACCTTGGTCAATATCTTTTGATCCATCCAAGGTCTGTCCCTAGGAAAGAACAGGAAAAACGTGGGAAACGGTGCAGGGTAATCCTTGTTGAATAAGACGGCCATGGCGTTTTTCTAACTTTGCATCTTAAGGTCTTAAAATGTAACCACTATTATTTGACCTCCCATCCCAACATTGTGCAGTGCTAATTAACCCACACTGACCCACAGTTTTGTGAAAAAAGTGAGGGGGTAGAAGACCTGTTTGTGACATAGGGAAAGACATTTAATCATTCTGAGCCTCAGTTTCCTCCTCTATAAAATCGGGATGATCAATCCTGCCTCGTAAAACTGTAATGAGAATTAAGTGAGATCATCTAAGGGGCTTATAGTAGATGCTCAGTAAATGCTGGTTTCCTTTTCTGGAACACCACCTCAATTCACTGCTTTCCTCAGGATCAGCCTCAGTCTAATTGGCTGGCACTGACTCTTGGTTCTACTTTGAAAATTTCCTTTCATCTTTTTTCTTGCACTTGTTCTGACTTCAAAATAGATTATAAACTCTTTGGGGACAGGAACTGCCTCTTTCTTTTGTAAATCACAATTGCACAACATCTGACCATCTTGACCTGTGTACAAGACACATCAATGCTCTATTGCCTGGGTGGCCTTACAAATGATGAGCACGTCCACATCAGAGAGAAGGTGCTGTTCTGAGGCTGCAGGAGAGCTGAGGAAGGGCTAAGCTTCGAGCATTGGTCTTTCACCCTTTGCAAGCAGTACAGAAGATCCAGTCCCAGATAAGGAAATTCTCATTTTTCAGATAGCAAGCTTTTTCTCTGTGACCTAAAAAGGCAGATTTTTGTTTTGCTTTATTTTTGATTTGTTTTATTTTGTTTTGTTTTTGTTGATAACCTAAATATCGTATGGAGTGGTAACCCACATCCCCATAATAAGGTCTGGTTCTGAGTGGGAGTGTAGAGGGTCAGGTATAAGGTTGCCAGATTTAGCAAATAAAAATGAAGAATTCCCATTTAGATTTGAATTTCAGCTAAATAATAAATAATTTTATAGTATAATTACATTTCATTCAATGTTTGAGACATACACTAAAAAATTATTTGTTGTTTAGCTGAAATTCACATTGGGGTATCCTCTATGTCTTCTGGCAATGCTGGTCAGGTAATGGCAACCACCAGACAGCTGGACAGAGAGGGGTCAGGGCAAGGAAGAGGGAGAGAAAAAACAACACACAAAAACTTCCCATGCAAAATAAGCCTTACCAAAATTCCCACATACATAAAGAAATTGAAAGCTAATACAGACAGGCCAGCAAAGCAGTTGCAACACAAATTTACTCTAGATGAAACTAATTCTATTTTTTTCAATAAATGACATTGAGACAGCTGTCTAATTATTTTGGGGGCAATGTAATATCAATATTTTATTTCTCACCAAACGCATTTCAAGCATACTAAAGAGTAAAATAACTTATTGTGTCTTGCTTCCTCTTGAAAACATAATGTATATGAAGTAAATATCTCAAAAATTTAAAGATTTAAAGATTTTAAGAATTCAAACCAAAAAAAAAAAAAAGAAGGAAATATAAATAAATTATATGAAATTCTACTATGCTCACATTTTGGTGTCTTTTTAGTTGAGACATGAAGGACAAAACAAAAGCAGTCTTATCAAACACTGGGCAAAGAGCATTACAAAAAAGAGGGCAGTATGTGCAAAGGCCCTGAGGTAGGAAAGGTCTTGTTGTGTTTAAGAAACTAAATATGGACCGGTATGGCTGGAATGAAGAAGATATCAGTGAAATATGAGGTTGTGCAGTAACCAGTGGCCAGTTCATGCAACCCTTCCTTAGCTTTATAATTTTATTCTATGTGCAGTAAAGAGCTGTAAATGGTTTTAAGCAGAAGTGGATGTATATATTTAGCAACTATCCTTCTATCCATATTTTTCCAATAGTATTTTGATAATTAGCTGTGGGCTTTTATTTTTCTTTTGTAGAAAATTGTTTTTAATTGAGCTATAATTGATATATAACATTATATTAGTTTCAGGTGTGCCATATAATGATTCAATATGTATATATATAAATGATTACTACAATAAGTCTAGTTAACATCCATTACCACATATAGTTACAAATTTTTTTCTCTTGTGATGAGAACTTTTTAGATGAAATTAACTTTATACAACAGTTAGACAAAGACTTTTAAGTATAGTATCTTTAGTATGTTCTTAGACAACAGTCAAGCCATAACTTTCATATTGAAAAAAATAGAAATTATTAAACAAAACTAGATAGCAATAAAATAAGGATAGTAAGATAAGGAAGAGAACCTATTAGAAATCCTAGAAAGTAAAGGAAAATAAAACTCAGGACTCTGTTAAAGAAAGGTTTCATAACCTGGAAGATGGGACCGAGGAATTCACCCAGAACCCCTCACACACACAAGCAAACCCATATGCGATATATGTAATGCACTTAAGACACAAGAAGGAACAAATGAGAGAGAGAGGATTTAACATTCATCTAACTCCAGAAAAAGAGAGAACGAAAGGAATGGCAGAAAATCAATATTTGAAGAGATAATTGCTGAAATCTTTCCAAAATTTAATAAAGACATGAGTCACTAAGTGTAAAATGCATTCTAAGTATCTAGCAAGATAAATAAAAATAAAACCACTCACAGACACATTAAGGAATAACAACGATTACAGCGAAATCTTGAAAATTACCAGATAAGAAGACAGAACAGTTAGACTCACGGCAGACCTCTAATCCACAATAACAGATGCCAACGACAATAAAACATCACTCTCAAAGGGTGAAAGAAAAATAAATATCAACCTAGAATTTAATTTTGCAGTTAGCATCAAAGATCTAACAACAAAGGCATAAACAAATCAAATATAGTCGTGCATCGCTTAACAATGGGGACACATTCTGAGAGATGCATAGTTGGACGATCTCGTCGTTGTGGGAACATAGAGTGTCCGTACACAAACCCCGACATATAGCCTCCTACACACCTAGGCTGTATGGTACTCATCTTCTGGGACCACCGTGGTATAGGGGGTCCGTCACTGACCGGAACGTCATCACGCGGCACATGACCGTAAAGTGTCGTTGTCTCACAGCAAAGGGGTAAGGAAGTGGCAGCCCAGGAGCGGGATGGGAAATCACAAAACCCGAGTCCCCCTCCCCTTGCTTCCACTCTGCTTTCTTCACTTGTGGCTTCTCTCCTCATTGTCTCCTGAAGGCTCCTGTGTCCCACAGGGAAGGACAAGGGTGAAGCGTGCTCCTCTCAGCTAAGTCAGCCCCCTTTAGGGAGATTCCCCCCCAACTCAGCGTCTTCTGCTTACATCTCCCTGGCCACTCACGGCTATGCGAGTCTGGAAAATGTGGTCGTTCTGCTGAGCACACAGCTGCCCTAAATAAAATCAGTGCTGCAGTTCTGTTTCTAAGGGAGGAGGAGGACAGGGATGTGGGCCGGGCAGCTAGAGTCACTGCCACAGCTATTATTCAAGAGTGCGAGTGAAATACAGAGATTTTAGCTATAAAAAATACTGAAAGAATTTAATATTCACAGCCTCTCACTAAAAGCCCTATCAAGGATGTACTTCATTTAGAAATAAAGTAGAGCCAGAGGGCTCTTCTGTGAGCACAGAAATATACCAGACATGTCAGTAAATGTAATTGCAGTTTGCTGGAAAAAATAAATATTATTTTTTGTTTTTTAAAAGGGTAAAACAAAAACAGTGAATAAAAGTTACAAGATGATGGGAATATGTGTGTGGCAAAATGTTAAGGTTTTATAGAAGCTGGTGGTGAGTATATAGATTTTATATTATTCTGTATATTTGTCTATGAGTTTGAGACATTTCATAATTTGAAAAATTAAGAGAGGCGATACTTACATAGAAATTTAAAACATCTATACATCAAAAGACATCACAAAGTTAAAAGAAAAGAGATAAAGACCAGAGGGAAAATGCTTGCAATATATGCAATAGGAAAAAAATCAATATCTAGAATAGAAAGAGTTACTGTACATCAATAGAGAAACACTAAAACCCAATGGAAGAAGAGGGAAAGGATACAAATGAGATTTTGTAGGAGAAATACAAATGGCTAGTAAATATATTTAAAAGATACTCAAGCTTGTCATCAGGCAAATTGAATTCAAAACAATAGCATGTTATTTTTCACCCACTAGAGAAATAAAAATTTAGAAAATTGAAAATACCCAGCATTGGCCAGAGAGTAGAGAATGGCTACTCTTGCACCCTGTTGGTGAACTTGTTTCCAAAACTTGTTTGGATTACAACTTGGTAGTACTTAAAATTTTTGAATATATATACTATGAGACCCATGGCCACACTTCTAGAAATCCATTCTATGAAAACCATTGAACAGGTGCACTGAAGTATATGAACAAGAATAATCATTGCAGGGTTCACTATAATCATAAAAAAATTGAGACTAACCTGAATGCCTAACAATAGGAGAGGAGACAAATAATGATACGTCTATACTGTAGAATGTCTTGGAGCCGTTGAAACAAAGTAGAGCAGTCCTCTAGAGAGTGACATTGGGAAGCACACAGGGCACGCCACGAATACGGCATCGTCACAGGTATGCGCCTTAAAAATCATACATGAGTGTGCTCTGTGCTTAGAAGAAAGACTGGAAGGATACGTACTAAAATATAACAGCCAAGAAAGAGTGTGGGAAAGCTGCTCTAGATTCTTCTGTACTCTTTGAATCTTTTAAAAGATTTGATATTTAAAAGGCAACAAGGAGACATGGTAGAATGTTCTGGGAGGAGTTCAGGAAATATTGCTAGGCCTCCTTTTTCTCATATGTAAACTGAGTATAATTGTACCTGACATGGCTCTTCCACTGCAGATTATGAGGTTCAAATGAACACAGAGAAGGGGCAATGAACACATTTGGAAAAAAAATGAGACCATATTCAAAAGTAATGAATTATCTTGGCCTAAGTGGGGCTGGGCATTTCACATATATTCCTCATATGAAGCAGATTTTAAGGTCCTAATTATCTTAATGATGAAACCAGTCTGTTAAGTGGCAGAGCTGGGGACTGAACCCAACTGATTCTGCCTCCATGCTTTCCCAGAAAGCCCCAAGTCCAGCGTCTTTTGAGAAGCAGAACCTGAGGTGACTGAGAACACAGACTGCCCAGGCGAGGGTCTCCACTGCTCTCCAGCTCTGTGACCTTGAACAACTTACTAACTACTCTGTTTCTCAGTGTTCTCTTTTGTAAAAGGGGTATAATACTAGTACCTCCTACAGACAGTCATCGTAAAGATTAAATGTGTTAATAAAGGTGAAACACGCCAGTCCCTGGCACAGAAGGTGGTGTGTTAAGTGTTGCCTATTATTATTCTCTGCCTTGATTGTCTGGGACAGAAAAGCATTTTCCCAGGTTCCTCTGCTTTTGGGTTGAGTGAGGAGTGAAAAGCTCAATATAGACCTCTTTCCTCCCTTCAGAATACTTTGTATACATGGAAAAAATCTTTATTACATTCTGAGTCCCCAGTTCTTAAGGACACCTCCACCACCTGCTCCCTGCCCACATGGGAGTTAAATCACCAGCCAGGTCCAGGAATGGGAATTGCCCCTCACATGGTGTAGATGGCCAACTCCACTCTTAAGTTGCCCCTGTCTGGCTTAACTCTCTTGAATTCACACGCCAAACCAAAGATCCACATTCTAGTTTTTTTAATCCAGTGGATGGATCAGAGGATGGCAAAAGCCACACCATTTCAAGCTTCCCTTTGAGAGGCATTATGGAAACAGTGTTTGCTTCTTAAATCATGCATCTTCCCAGGACATGAGAAGTCTACTCCTCTGTCCACCACGAAGGGCCAGGGGCCTGACTGACCCCAGCTCACCCTCCTGTGACAGGCCACACCTGCCATCCCACGGCCGACCTCTCACGGACTTCCAAGAAGTTCACGCAGACCTGTCCACTCTTATTCATTCCAGTGGATGACTGGACAGGAGTTGAGGGACAGGAGCTGGGACAGGTCCTCCCCCGCCTGGCGACGCTGGGGAGCGAGGGCGTGAGATCCAAGAGGGAGCTCCAGGGACGGCATGGCTTTGCGTCGGTTCTCCCAGGGACATGTGAAAGCAGGGGCCGCCACTGTCCTCTCCCTCACACGCTTAGTGCAAGGCTCAGGGTTGCCAGACAGTATTCTCCCGCTGGGGTGAAATGGCTCTGGGAGGCACGGAACAGCAGAAGACCAAGGGTGAAGAGGAGAGAGAAACAGAAAGGAAAGGCAGAGAGATGAAAAGAGCGCTCAGGAAAAGGCAGCTTCAACCTGCAACAAGAAGCTTTGATCTTCGGGCAAAAGAACATCTTAGGATTCTGAATGGCTACAGATGTGTGCAAACCGAAGAGCAGTTTGGGAATGTGGGAAGGCGGTGCTCTCTCTCTCAGGGATGTGACTACAGCCCCTTTGACCAAAAGGGTGGCTTTGGGCAAGTTACACTAACTGCTTAGCTGCAGTTTCCCCCTTTGAAAGACAGGATAATCATACATTCCAGTATAAGTTGGATTGCACTGGCTTAAACAAGATAGAGGTTTATCATCCTCTCATGCAAAGAAACTCTCGAGGTGGGCTGTTCCAAGCTGCTACGGCAGTTCCATAGTCATTGGAGACTCCAGGCTCTTTCTAGCTTACTATTTCACAATTCTTGGCATATGGCTTCCAACTTCAAGTTCACCTCATAGTCCAAGATGGCTGTCAGAGCACCAACCATCACATTTGAATTCTAGGCAGAAATTAGGAGGAAGAAGAGATGGGCAAAAGGGCATCCCCCTTAAAGAATTTTCCTGGGACTCCCTCCCACCCCCTAACATTTGCTTACATCTCATTGACCATCCCTAGCTGTAAGGAAGGCTGAGAAATGTCTTTTAGCTTTGCACATTGCTACCTGGAGTAAAAGGAGGAGTCTGTTAGAAAGGAGGCAGATGAGAATAGATACCGGGCAGGTAGTCTCTGCCCTAAAACCTCAGCAAGTTGTTAAAGAATTACAGGAAAAATTGCATGCAAATACGCACTTGGTCAACTCCAAAGGGCTCTGCAGCTGTTCTCACTCACCCTCCCAGCAATCCTGTAAAGTGGAAACTGAGGCACAGGGAGGCACTCAAGGTCAGTAGTCATTAAACGATAGAGCTAAGATTCCAACCGATGCCCATCTGTGCCTTTCCTGTGCTGCCCCTTCCAATGGAGAGAGAAAGAATGCAAGGCTTTTCTTAGGAGGTCTGTCATGCATCCAGGAGAGGCTGCCCGGCAAGTGGAGATGCCCCACTTCCCACCCTGCTGGGGTGGCGGAGGGGGTGGAGATTCTCCTGGGAGCTGAGAGCCTGAGCTGCTGCCCCTGAGGGTGGAGCACTGTTGGCCCCCAGTTATCCTCAGCCTTGGTGCTCTGTGGTCATGCTGTTCTCTTTGAGATTATAGATGCTTTTAATTTTGCCTTTTACCAAGGGCCTTGGGACCAGAGCCTTCAGGCATGAGTGCCTATAAATTGCATCTTATTACATTATTAATTACCGTGTTATCTGGAGTCAAACAACTGACTAATGCTTCGGCAAGCAACGCTATGAAATAGAAATCTTTCCTGTTCGCTTCCTCCCTGCCCCTCCCAGCTCACAGGGAGCAGACAGGGGATCAGACAGCTAACTGGTTTGACCTCTTTGGGAGAACCACCTGTGACGGGGAGCGGCCGCTGCCCTGTGGGTGTGGGAAGCACCGTGCACATGAGAGAGGAGTCAACCCACTGGAAACAGAGCGATGGAAACAGACATCCTGGATGTCCGGAATCCAAGACAAGGTGGGCGTGGGACCGAGAGGAACCAGCCTCAAGCTTGGATATGGCTCACCGAGGAGATGGGAAGAGAGGGGACAGGTGTCAGTTTGTGGGGACAGAGGTGCTAAAGAAGAGCTGCTGCTAGAACCAGAGGAAGCTGAGAGCCTCCAGGAAGGAGAATGTGAGCATTCTGAGTGTAGGCAGGAAGGACCTGGGAGGGAGGTCCTTGAGAACCTGAGAGGGAGCCCCGCTGCTCTAGAGAATAGACCCCGAGGTCTCCAGAGGGCCATCAGCTGGACCAATTGGGAGTCATGTAGGCTGCATACCTGTGCTATGGCCTGCTCGCCAAGACACCCTGGACGCTGTGATCACTTCCTGCTTCCCAAATGGCGCCTCAGAGCACAGCACTTGGGGTACCTCGATCCACAGCGTGAGAATACAGTGGCAGCCCAGGGCCCTGCTCTGCAGAAGGGACCTCCTCTTTCCTCTGTGGCTCCCCCACTGCCTGGCACCTCTAACTAGTGCAGGATCCGCTGGTTTGAGGGCATCTAGAAGGTTTCTCGTGGGCTTTTATGATTTTCCAGGACCATAGAGGCAGGGCTGCTGCAGTAGACTTTGAAGGTGCTGTGACTTTCTTGAGCTGCAGCTGACAGATGATAGACGCACCCGCTCCCTGTCTCAGCCATCTTTCCAGTGCTCAGACACGCTGGGTCAGCACGGGTCTCGGTGGGCTCTTCGTGGGGGAAGCAAACACTCAGCATCTTCCTGCTCGTCTGTCCAGTGGGCAAAATCCCTACCTGCAGAAACACCGTGAGGATTAAATCTCACATGCAGATCCCCTCACACAGCGCCTGCTGCAGGACAGCAGCTTAACAGATGTCGGCCACACATTCCTGCAGGGGCCCCTCCCTGAAGCAGAGCACGGGGGGAGGGCGGGTGGAGGCAGGTAACGGCCCAAGGAGGGGTCCTATGTCCTAAGATGGTGGCTCCAGGACCAGGGGTTATCACACACAGCGAGGGCCGGCTCCTCTGTCTTTGCAGCTCGGGGATAAGAGCCACCAGCAGGCTTCGGAGGGAAGCAACATGTCCTAAAGGGTTTAGATTGAGTCAGACCCAGTTTTGGCCTGGTCTCTGCCTTGTACTAGTTAGATGTTCTTGGGCAAGTTGCTCAACCTCTCTGAGCCCTAGTCGCCTCACCTGTGGCTAGAGATTCATCCTGCCTCCCTCTGCGCCGGGGTCTCTGAGGAGAGCCCCCCGGCGGACCTGACAGTGCGGGCAGGCAGGGGCTGGGCCAGCAGACACGGCCCGTGGACCCCACGGGTTAGCTCACGGAGCCTCTGCCGGAGACGGGCCAACGCGAGGGCAGCTGAAGGATTTCCCTCCCTGGGTGTGGACGAGCGTGCGGAAAGCCGCCAAGACAGCGCCTGCTGTGCGCTTCTCACCCGAGTCCAGAAACACTGGGGTCATCTCAGACGTGGCCTCCCCACTTCACAGCCCTTTGGGGCAGGGGAAGGGGACAGGAAACTCAGGTCCAGAGAAAGATAGGCTGGGAGGGAATTGTGGGCCTAGAAAGAGTGAGGACTCAGGCCTCTCATAACCAACACTCAGGATGAATCTCCCTGATACACGTGCGCACATGGACGCCTACAAGACACCACCTAAGACAGGCTGCACACGCACTTCTAAAGCTGTCAGATACTTGCACTTGAAGTCGATGGAAAACAGAGCCCTTTACGTGGGAAGCGAACACTGGCATCGTCCTTGGTGCGTCTACAGCAGTGGGCAAAACCCCCACTTGCCCAATTGCTGTGAGGGTCAAATCACAGACGTAAAACCCTTCACACGATGCCTGATGCAGGGCAGCTGCTAAATAGATGTTAGTGACATAGTACTGCACTGGGCCCCACCCAGGTCCCCTCACAGACAGCCATGCAGCTTGTGCACTGCCCCACTCCGGGAGACACCATTCCCATAGACATGCTGTGCATGGCGCTTCCTGGATTTGGGCAGTGCACGTCCTGCACCACCAGACATGGTAGGTCTGCTGAGGGCCTGCCCCTTACTCAGAGCAGACACAAACCACTCAGGACATCCCTTCTGACTTTGACTCTCAGCTGACCTTCCTTTCACTTGCTCTTTCCCCAGCCTTAAATCACCCCATTGGTGAAGAGCCTAAGAGGTGTCACCAGCCAGGAAGGCAGTGTGGGCAAAACTGAGGATAGTCTGTTTCCTTCCCACCCACTCTCAAGGTTTAGCTAAATCTGAAGTCTCTTATCATTTTTTAGGGCCAGTGGCTGATTTTTGAGACAAAGTGTGCTGCCAGCCCTGGCCCTGAGCCTGGGCTCTCCGGCCTGGTTCTCGGGGGACTGGTGGGGCTACAGAGGCTGCCAGGTGGAAGAAGGAGGCTGGGGGCTGATGGGGCATTTCACTCTCAGCAGAGCTGGAAGCCAGACCCTCAGAGGCTGCTGCGGCGGCTATTCTGATTCAAGTGTTGAGTCTCAATCCCGGTCATTTCTCGGGAGAGCCTGCAGGCAAGGACACAGCCTGCTCTCAAGGCCAGCCCAGTTCTCAGTGCACTAAGGACACTTGACAGACACCAAATCCTTGCAATTTCCAAACAAAACCTTGATGCTCCAATCCCAGGGCTCCCAGGAAACACTCCACTGCCCCCTGGGCTCTGCTCGGCTGGTCCTCACCGATTGCCAACAAGCCCGGCCGAGCCAGCACCCTGCCCTCCAGCCCCTCCTCCTGTCTTAACCCTTCTTTGCCGCCCCTCGTCCCTGCTTCCCCTGGGGAGACCGAGGGAGGTTCCTAGAGCCCTAAACTGGCCAGATAGCGCAGGCGGCCTTGCTTCATGCTGCTTAAAATAACATCACCTGGTTGTAAGAGGCTTATCCAGTTGCTGCGACGATGCCAGCGGTCGACAGGGCTGGGATGTGCAGATCCACCGTCTTAATGTCACAGAACTCCAGGGCTGCTTCAAATATGGTCTGCCAAATAGCAAAAGATGGCAGCTTTTCACTCAAAAAGGCTTTACACGGGACACAAGATGATACAGACCCCCAACCGGATGTGAATCCTTTTTCCTCTGCTTCAGTTCTCCTTCTTAAAACAGAGGGCAGGTTTTTTGATTATTACTTTAATTATGGAATAATTCAGACTTACCAAAAGAAATACCAAATAATATTATAAGCAACCACGTATCCACCACCCAATTTAAAAAAGGAAATATTGAATGTGGTGAAAACTACCAGTGAAGCCAATCCCATTCTCTCTCCTCCTACCCCTCGCTTCCCAGTTGTTACCTCATTCTGAACTGGGTCTTTACTATTCCTCCGTGTCTCTATAATTCACACTATTTTTTTAAACTTTTTATCTTGAGATACTTGTAACTTCACATGCATGGCAAGAAACAATAGAGAGAGCATCTGTATACTCTTCACCTGGTTTCCTCCAGTGCTTACTTCCTCCAGTGGTAACATCTTGCAAAACCATAGTGCAATGTCACAACCTGAAAACTGACATTGATACGACCGACTGACTTTATTCCACTTTCACCCATCTTCCACGCATTCGTGTGTGTTCATGCACGCATGCGTGTGTGCATATGTGTGTGCATTTAGTTCCATGCAGGTTTACCTGATGTGAAGATGGTGGGACCACCACCACAGTCACGTACAGAACAGTTCTATCACAGGACCCTTTTATAGCCAAAGCCACCTTCCTCTCCCTTCCCCCCCAGAGCCCCTGGCAACACTAATCTGTTCTCTGTTTCTATTATTTTGCCATTTCTAGTTATATAAATGGAATTATATAATATGTAACCATTTAAGATTGGCTTTTTTTCACTAAACAGATTGCTGTTGAAATCCATCCAAGTTGTTGCATCTGTCAATAGTTTGTTCCTGTTGTTGCGAGCAGTAGTCCGTTGTATGGACGTACCAGCGTGTGTTTGACCACTCACCCGCTGAAGGACATTTGGGTTATTTCCACTTTGGGGCTATTTAAAATAAACCTGCTGTGAACATTTATGTAGAAGCTTTTGTGTGAACATAAATTTTCATTCTTCCAATGTGAATGGCTAAGATTGCACTTGCTGAGTTGTATGGTAAGTACATACTGTTATTTTAAAAATATGGTACTGTTCACTTCTTTTAAACACTGTGTATGTTCTTCTGCAACTCCCTTCTCTCTCAACATATGTTCCCTCAATCTTCTTCATGTTGATATACGTAGCTCTGGCTTATTTGTACTGATATATAGTATTCCATTGTATGAATATACTACAATTTATTTATTTATTCTAATTCTAATTCCAGAAGGCATACAGTCTTTACAAGGGAGTGGGTTTGGTAGTTAAGGAAATAATTTATCCTCCTGGTTTTAGAATATGGACAAGCCTTAACTAGTCTAGAAGACAAGTCTTGGTGGTTTAGTCTTGGTTCTGTTTACTAGATTACCTTGGTAAAGTCACAACCTTTCTGAGCTCAGCTTTCTCATCTATAAAATGAGAATTTCAATAATAATAATAAAACCTCCCTTAATAATTGTGGGAATTAAGTGAAAATGTAGTATGTAAACTAAAATAAACTAAAACATGCTGAATAAATGGCAATTACATTTATTAGTTAATAATTATGATTAAATATCTATTGTCACCAATGGAAATAACAACTAAACTGTGCATTCTGGATTTTTCATGGAATATCCAATTTCAAATAATTACCCCATTGTCCCCCTAAATTGCCTTGTCAGGCCTGTCCTGCTTTGGGGGTCAGAAGTACCATCAGCAAACAAGGTCGGGGTAACCACAGAGGTCCTGGTCTTGACCTTCCTTTAAGGTGGTGATTGTTATCCCATTTTACAGATGAGGAAACTGAGGCTCAGACATTGACTGACTGGCCCAGGATCACTCAGGAGCTGGACTCCACTGCCTTTAGTCTGGATCCAGAGGCCAGCTTCCTCTCTGACGTGAAGGGCCTCCGGGAACACCTGGCTGCCCGCATTCAGTGTCCAGGCTGGGGGTGTGGAGAGCGTGGGCTCCAGTCCTGCTCAGAGGGGGCAAGAGGCTCTTCCTGTGCCCAGCTCCCCCGAGAACCTCTCCCCCACATCTCCAGAGGCCCCCCAGCACCCCTAGGCTCCTGAATCGAGGAGGACTGAGACCACCAGGGCAACCGCAGGATGGGAGGCCAGGCGAGGGGAGGCAGGGAAGGCTGTCTCAGACCAAAACAAAGTCTTGAAGTATCCATCACTGGATTGCTGGGCTAAGCAACAACCACAGAGTGACATGACAACAGTCTCCAAATATTGTAAACGTATAAGTCCTCAGGAAGGAGAGTTATCTTAGCCTGGAATGAGGGGGGCAGGGTCTGGGGCGGGGGCTGGTGAGCAGCCGTGGTACAGGGTTCAGGAGGGAGAAGGAACCCGGACGACGGGCCCAGAGCCGCTTTCCCTCACTCTGCCTCGGTTTCTCCCCCTGTAAAGTGAAGGGGGTGGACTGAATGTTCTCTAGGATCAGCCCAGCTCTGTTGTTCTTTGGAAAAAAAAGCATTTACACCACACGGCAAGGCGCTGTCTATGCCTCGGGGAAGCGGAGGCAAGAACAGTCCCCTGAGGAGTTCCCATCACCGGTGAGGGTGCCGGGCCCTGGGGTGTCACAACCATGGGACCTGGCTTCTTGTCGCTTCTGGCTTCCCTGCCTCAGAGTCCACTTTAGCTAGGTGTTTCCCGGGACCACAAGATGAGAAAACTCCGCCTAGAGAGCAAGAGGGTAGGATGGGGGGCAGAGAGGGCTCCTGGGGAGGATTTAATCCTGGTTCTGGAGAGAGCATTGCCTGAAGCCCTGTTTTCCGAAGTGGGGTCCACTGAACCTCAGGCCCTGGGCCCACCCAGACGTCGTGCAGAGAATCCTAAGCAAAGGGACTGGGGCCTCATCTGCCCTGCCCTACTGAGGTGTATTCCTCGCAGCCCCTTGCAGGAGCAGCCCTGTCACACTAGGGAAGGCAAGAAGAAGCCTGCAGCGACCAGGCGCCCCAGACACGAACCTGCCCCTCTGAGCCGTTTGTGGTTCACCAATCGGGACCCCAGCAGAGCTTCCTGGCGTGCCTGACCTGAACCTCTTCTTCTACAGTCTGAGCCTCTTGTCTCAGGGGAGACACTGCACTCGGGCAGCCCCTTCTGAAGACACATTCTGATAGACAGTGTCTAACTTGAAACTCACCACCATTCCTGGAAACAGGAAAAGGAGCTCCCGTCCCACTCTCGGGTCATTCAACTGAGCTCCCTCCGCCTCCCCCCCCACCACCCCGCACCCTCATGCCCCCTCATCCGCTCCAGCCTCTCCTTCATTCGCTGACCCAGTCGGGCCTCCTTCAGATGTCTGGCGCATCTGTCCTCCCGCTTCTGTGCCCAGCGCCACCCCTCGTGCACACATACACCATCGGCCCACACCCTCATCCCAAACCCCCGGGGCCTGATGTGTTTCGGAATTCGGAAAGTTTCAGAATCACCCTCCTCCCCCAGCCCAGCAAGGTCTGGGCCGACGCCCTGCAATCAGGCACATGAAGACTTCTGCAGGGAGAGCCATGAATGTTCACGCCAAGTGGAGATAAATAAAAGACTACAAACAGCCTCAGTTCAGGGCAGGCTTTGCCTCCAAATGAGTCCCATCAAGACTCCCTGTTTTCTGGCTTCTGTGGATAAGACAGTGAGGGCCCGACTCGGTTAGCCCCGGTCTCACCTGACACCTGGCTGTTACCCAGTCACCTCCCAGGTGTCCCCTGCCTGGTCTGTCCACAGACTCCCTGTTGCCGCCCCAGGGGTCTCCTGCAGCCCGCTTCTCTCAGCCCGCCACTCCTCCGCTCAGACGCCTCCCAGACTGCCCTTGAGAACACCAGGTCTGTCTCCCCCACTTCCCTCAGACAATCTTCCCCAGGGAGGCGCCAGGCTCCCTGGGCCTCCCAGACCGGGTGGAGCAGCCAGCCTCTCATTTCACAGGCTCCACCGAGCATGAAGCCGGGCGATTATTTTTACTGTGACATGAGGGGTTTACGTTAATGGTGGGATGGGTGTAGACAGGGGTGTTGGTTGAGATGCTTTCTAAAGGAGGCTGAGGAAGAGGCTCGCACGCTGGGGCCCGTCTTCATCCCTAACACTGCCTGCTTGGTGGACAAGGGTATGTGCCCTGAGTGTGAAGCCTAAGCGAGCATCCACTGGATGCCTTGAATCACTGGGCCACAGGCAAGGCCACTCTGGGGGCTAGGACTCAATGTGCAAACTAGAATGGTGATGGGGGCAGGGCTAAACCTGTCCTTACGATGCTTTAGTGCAAATCATAAAAGGCTCCCCCCTCCAGGCCCGTGGTCAGCCCATCCCTTGGCTCATCACCCATGGACAGGCCACGAGATTCATGGCCCTAGGAGGCGCCTTCCCAACTTCCACTCGGAACACTGTGGGGCTTTGAGGAGGGTGGGCTGTGTGCATGGCCCACTGGGGTTTGCAGTTCCAGGGGCACCTGTCTCAGGATGGACAGTGGGGAGGGCCCCCTTAAATGGCTTTGAGGGTGGCCAACACCAGCATCCCGGCGAACTGATGGTGAGTTTGCCAGGCGCTCCCCAGAAGAACTGGCCATATGTTTCTCAGGGACCTGTCACTTGATGTTATGTAGATGAGGGGCAAAACCCAGACCAGTGAATGTTGAATTGTCACCCCCTTAAGACCCATGGACTGGGGAGCCCTGGGGTTTAGAGGCCCCTTTGGACCTTAGGCAGTCAAAGCCCAGTTCTCTAAGACTGGCTGTCGTGGGGAGTTGGGAATCTGCCCACTGCTCTTCAGAGGGAGGCCACCTTCTGCCGAGGTCAGGAAGCCAGGAGGAGAGCGCCCGTCTCTCGCAGGCCTGGGGGCTGTCCCCCGGGTCTGCAATGCCCCTTCTCGTGCCGGGACCCCAGGCATCTTAAGGAGGTGCGGGGGGCAGAGAGCGGAGAGGAAGCAAGAGGAAGATCATTAAGCCAAAAAAAGGATGACAAATGAAGACAAAGGGAGAGTAACAAACTAGGAGAAGGGCTCGCTTCAGCTCACCTACCCCTCCCCACTTTGCCTAGAAGATCAAATTATGACCTGAAATCACTGGATACATATTTTATTATGTGGATAATTTAAAGGATTAGAGTGAGACAAAGAATTCATAAGCTGTAGTCACATTAGAAGACAAATTGTTTCCATTAATCTCTAAAGAAGGGAGGGAAGGAGAGAAATGAGAAAATGTACACGAGCAAGAGAAAGGCAGGCGGAGAGCGTGGAGTTGGGGGGATGGAGACAATGATGCTTTCTCTTCTCCCCATCTCTTGCAGCGCCCCCGCCCCCAAAACAAGCCCAGGCTCGGCTCCAAATGAGGCTGATTTGCATTGCAGATTTATCTCGCTGCTTTTTTGCTTCTGTTACCAACCAGAGATAGTTTAAATAACATGTATTGTTCTGCGTGATTCCTTATGCAAATGTTTCTGGCCTGTTTGTTATTCCTGAATAATTTCCAATGGCTGCTGTCTGTGCAGAAGAAGCGGCTCGCTCCCCCAGCTGTGGTAGGAGTCACCTGCCGGAGGCAGTGGCACGAAGACAGGGTTTTAATGGCCCCAGCCCTGTTCCGGAAGGCCAGCCATGGTGTCCCAGAGAGCTAGGTTGGCACACCCCACCCCTCGCTGGATCTTAGGCTTGAGAATGTCATAGCTGGAAGGCCCTCCAAGAACGGGGTCTAACGGCGGGGTTTTATAGAGAGGGAACCGAGGCCCAGAGGAGAGAAGTCGTCATTGTCGTTGTCATCCCCACCCCCTACCCCTTGCTGCCAGGGCCCCACGTGTTTCCCGAGTTTCTCACTGAGAGGAGGCTGGCTGAGTGCCGGCAGCAGATTGAAGCCAAGGACTGGCAGACCAGGAATGAACAAATAAATGAATAAAATGAACGACCTGAGATTTAATGAATGGACTAAGCACCACTTTTTTCCAGGAGTGAGTTAGAAAGCGAGGTCACAGGCCCTGCTCTCAGGAAGCTCACCCTCCAGAGCCAAGGCTGGAATGTCCATGAGCAATACCACCTTCCGGGGTTACCTCCCTCTCGTTTCCACTGGATCACAAACTCGGGGCCTTTTCTTAGTGTCCTAAAACCAGACCGTGCTTTTCTCCATTCTTAACATGTCCCTATGATTAGCTCCCACCCAGCAGATCAGCGCCAGCCTGTGGCCGGGCCTTCGGGTTGGGCACGCACAGCGCCAGAGAACACCATTCTGTGTCTGTCACTCACTCACTCGTTCATTCTTCTGAACCATTTACTCATTCACCAAACATTTGACCACTCCTCCAGTGATCATTGCTGGATGGGGTAGCATTTAGCTGCGTAGGCCCTGAAACCCTACAGACCTGGGCTTGAATCCTCACTCTGTACTTTCTGTACAATGTTGGGCAACTTTAAACTCTGTAGGCCTCAGTTTCCTCATTTGTAAAATGAGAATAAAGATTGTTGCAAGGATTAAGTGAAGTCATATGCATAAAGCTCTTAGCAGGGACCCTGGCACATAGTAACCATTCTGAAATTAAAAAGAAAAAAAAACAAAACAATTCTGCTAGGCACGAGGATGCAGAGATGACCACCACTCTCTCTGTCCAGTTCCTGCTTTCCTAAAGGAACATGAACACATGTACAAAGTGCTCTGGGGCAGAAGGACAGAACAGCTCTGTCTGGGGGCCAGGATGGTATTTCCAGGAGGCCACAAGTGAGCAAAATTCTGAGGAAGAGTGGAAGTTCTTCAGGCAGACAAGGGCAAAGGTCTCCAAGGAACGCAGCGTGTGCAGACTCAAAGGAGTAGAACAGCATAGATTGTTCCACAAACCATGGCTGGAGAGTGTGGCCCACACAGTGTTTCCCAAAGCATGGAGCATATACTGAGCAGAATCTCGCTGGTATAAGGACCTTCCTCTCTCTCTCCTCCTTCAGTTCTAACCTCCTGCAGTTGGAACCCCGCCCTTAGTGATCCCTGTCCTTGTTCCACTGGGGCTGTGGGGACAGTTGAGTGACGAGATTTCACCCTGGCTGGATCCTGAGCTTGGGAATCACTGTACTGGGTACTAGGAAATATATATAATTAGCACAAAAGATCTCCTTTTGAAAAAGTAATTTTAAGTAAAAGAGTGTGAGTCAATTTAAAAAATATTAAGTAAATAATTGTGCAGTGGTGCTCAGCTCTGATAAAATTCCTCGAAGAGGGTATGCAAATGACTGACATCTGGGGAAACCTAGATTAACATAGAGAGCAGGAATCCAGGAATCTGAGGCTATGAGGCGAGAAAGGTAAAAAGAACCAAGAGTTTATGCTGACGAAGGCCTTGAGTTGGTGTAATTTACAGATCATTCCCTGACACCCCCATGTAAATGCCAGGACCCAGTCTTCTTCCTTCCTCTGTCCCCAGGGCCTAGCAGATTCAGGCTCTCAGTGGTTCAGCAGAAGTCTGCTGACGAGGACAAAGAGGATGGTCCTCCGTGGTGTGGGGTGTGGGAGATGCTCATCAGACTGACACAATTTAGCCCTCCTGTACCGGCCCCTCTCTGCACCCTCTGCTGTGTCACTGGGCAGATAGGATCCTGGGGGGATGGGCCCTGGGGGAATTTTCCAGAGGCCGTGAAATCACTAAACAGACGCCTCACTGGTCCGTCAGGAGGGCTGTGGTGGGCAACCTGGCCTCGGAGCTCAGACTTTCCAAGTGTGCTCTCCAGATTGCCGCCCTTGTTAAAAAAGGCAGTTTCCAGGGCCCTTCACAGACCTCCCGAACCAGTAACAGGAAAGGGCTGGGACTCTGCAAATCCTGGCTCTGCCCCTTGAAGGTCACGGTACCTCTGTATCCCTCAGCCTCTTCGTCTGGACAAGGGAGAGAGGAGTACTTGCTCCAGGGACTGTAAGTGGGTTAGCATCTCTGCAGCTCTTAGAACATTCTTGGCGCGGTGAGCAGTGCAGTGTTAGCTTCTGTGTTGGCAGCATCTCCAGCATGAGGCCAAGAAATCTGTATTTGTATCAAGCAGCCCAATCCACTGTGGCTTATACTCAAGCTTGGGCCCCACCGCCCCAAACTCGTAGGTTCTCACAGCTCCTGCCCTCCGGCCCTCCTCTGTCCTCCTTCAGTTCTAACTTGCCAGAGTCGGGGCCCCGCTTCTCTGGCAACCCCTGGCTCTTGCTTCATTGGGACTATGGGGACAGCAGAGTGACAGGATCTTCCCCTGGCTGCTCCATGCACTGGGACAGGTACAAAATCGCTGGGCTCTCTGCCGCCACCTGCTCGTTCTCTGAATCACAGCAAACACATGACCAAGGTGGGCCGGGGGGGACAGTTGAGAAAGGCGACAAGAAAAGAAACTCCACACGCAGGACGGTGGAGCCGACTGTCGAGTCTGCTTCCTAACGTGAAGTTTGATCACGATCCTGCAATGCTCCAGCGAGAGCTCCTGAACATTTCGACTCCTGTCCGCAGGCAGAGAGCGCAGGCTTGTGTAGAGAGTGGAGGCCCCAGGGCAGGGCGAGGTGAAGGACTCCTTCTGAGCGACAGTGGGGCCCCAGGAAAATCTGTGGCTTCTAAGACTATTATTATGACTCTTAACAAGAAGAGGAGTGATGCCACCAGACCCAGCACCTTTCTTTAAAAGGCCTCCTCTCAACATCCTTGAGGAGTGGGTGGGGGCGGGTGTTACCCTTCCTTTGTTAAATTGAAAAGACAGACCAGGGAGGGGAGGGGGACAGGGACATTTTCTCCAGCTCTGGAGGCACTGGGCAGCTGGGGGAGTGGCGGGTTTCTGTAGCCACAGAGCAGCAGGGTGGCTAAAGACCTCGATCCTTGCTTTCTCCTTGCTTTTCCCTCGATCTCCCAGGGGATCACACAGTGCTGGGACAGATGAGGTCTGTTCACTTCAGCACATTTTCCTGAGTGCCTCTGCTCCACCCCCCCTGCTGTGGGTGGGGGCGAGGGTGTGCGGGGTAAAAAGCATGGTCTGGGCCTTGGGCACCACACCATCTCCTGGGGACCTGAGATGTCCACACATGACACAAAAAGAGAATGAAGAAGCGAGTGTCCTAGTGGAAGGAAGGAGCGTGAATTTGGAGTAATCAGACCCACTGTATCTTGTGCCTCAGGCCCCCATTCACAACGTGGGGTGGTGATGACCCCTCTCCGTGTGGCGGTGAGAACTCACTGTAGTACTCACATGGAAGCGGGCAGCCCGCAGCGGGCCTCCATGGTCCTTCTCTCCTCCACTCCCACGTGCCCCTGTCTCATTTCTCTCCCACCACCTTCCCCCGGGAAGGCTAAGGTGCATGTCTCCCACCGATCCTGCCTGACCTTTGAGTGGCTTTGTGGGGTCTTCATTTAGATTGTGGTCTGAGCTGGGGAACAGGTCCATGCAAACCTGCGCAGGCCCTGCCCTCTGGTACCAAGCCTCCAGCCTGGCAGATGTAATGTTAGCAAGAAAAGGGTTTTTAAAACTATGGTTGGTTAATTGGTATATTCCTAAGCTTGATTTTGCTTTTAATGAGACTTGGTAATTTTTTCAGTGCTAATGGAGACCATCCTAGTGTTCTCTGAGTTGCTGCTAAAATGATGTCATTTAAATATTTTGAATAGGGCCGGCCACGTGGCTTAGCAGTTAAGCGCGTGCGCTCCACTACTGGCGGCCCGGGTTCGGATCCCAGGCGCGCACCGACGCACCGCTTCTCCGCATCCCACATACAGCAACTAGAAGGTTGTGCAACTATGACATACGACTATCTAGTGGGGCTTTGGGGAAAAAAAAGGAGAGGGATTGGCAATAGATGTTAGCTCAGAGCCGGTCTTCCTTAGCAAAAAAAAAGAGGAGGATTAGCATGGATGTTAGCTCAGGGCTGATCTTCCTCACAAAAAAAACAAATAAATATTTTGAATAGATGCGCCCCAATGCAACGGCAAATGGCCCCATTTGGTACTGTCCTCTAAAGGCACAGCCTCCAGGAAACACACTTCTTGGGTTTTGTTGAGGTTATCCCGGTCTTGTTTGGGGAAGACAAGACCTGGAGGGGCCCTGAGAGTTCTCGCCAAACACCTGGAGGCTGCCCATGGGCCAAGTCTCAGGTCTCAGCCCCGGCCACCAGAAGCATATTTCTGCTCACAGAGAGGAACGATGTTCGAATGTTAGCACTGTCACATGAAGGAACGGGCTGCCCTGAAAGGAAGAGAGCCAAGCAGAGGACGGACCCCGTAGGGACGACGGGAAGGAATCCCAGGGTTGGCCAGGAGATTGGACTATGTTCTCTGAAGTTCATTGACTTTTTAATTCCAGAATATGTAGAGCACATAACACGTGCTCTGGTAGGTAGAGAAAGAGAAATGAGGAGTTTTCCATAAGGACGGGGCCTCAGACAGGCCCTTAAGGATGAGTGGCATTTAAGCCATCAAAAAGGACAGATTGGAACGTTCTCTGCCAGGTGGCTGCAGACTACAAGTCCCTTTCGCGTGGGTGGTCCTGCCGCTCTGGCCTCTTGCTCCTGCCTTCCCGGGAGAAGTGTCGAGACGGCACGCGGAGGTCGGGTGGTCAAGGCCTCGAAAGGAGCTCCCCAGGCCCACTCAGCAGCCCTGGCCACTCAGCTCCACGTTCAAACACTGAGGAGTTTGATGTCCCCCAAGCCTGAGCTGGAAGGCAGCACGTGCTCAGGATAGGGATGCGTGGGCTGTGGCCTGGCTGAGCAGGGGTCACCTTAGCCATCAAATCCCATTACCCACTGCACAGGCCACGCTGACAGATGTGGAGCAGTCGATGGAGAAGCGGCAAAACACCAGACTGAGCAGGCGGCTGCTGGATTTGATCGCTGCACCCAGATGCTGCGGGAGCCAGGAAGTCAATAGGCGCTCCCCGGGGCAGACGTTCAGAGGTGGGCGTCTCGGCTGGGCCTCTGACCATCTGTGGGACACTGAGCGGGTTACCTGACCTCCCCGAGCCCTAATTTCCTTGTCTACGAACAGGAGACAAAACACTTACATCACGGGGTTACCAGGAGGGTGGGAGCAGATAGAACAGCGTGTCTTCTCATGAGACAAAGATGGTGTCTAACACACAGTAGGTGCTTGACAAGTATCCCTCCATTCATTTCATGTCCTCATTTTGTCAAGGACGCTGGACAGGTAGTGGGATGGGGGCACGTCATAAGGTACCGGGGAGGGGTCCCACCTTTGGGGTAGGAGGAGGATCTCTCACCCCCTAGAAGCTGTGCCCAACCAGGCCTGGTTTGCAGAAACTGTTCTCATTTCAGAGCAAGAGATGAGAGAGAAGAGCAGTCACCACATCCAGCCTAGTGCCCACTAGCTGCGGGGATGATGATGCTAAAGGCACGTCTGAAATTGGGAGACAAGTGCCCCTGTTCTCTTACCTTCCTGCCCAGTGTCCTAGACTGAGCTGGGTGAGTAGCATCATAACTCTACCAATTTAGAGTAATTGTAGGCAACTCGTAGAGCCTTAGTATCTTCGTCTGTAAAATGGGCGTCAGAACATCTACTTCACAGAGATGGTGCAGGGATTCAATGCCACAGTGCTCGCAAATGACAAGCGTCACCCTGCCAGTTGCTCAACTGCTCGCTGCCTCAGTTTCCCTGGCAGTGGACTCTCACCCACCAATGACGAGATTGGCAGCAGGACAGAGTGGGGGCGGGGGCGGGGGGAGGGAGGGGAGAAGCAGCACTGAGAAAACTGGTCAGCATTTATTGGGAGAAAATTCTTGGTGGATATATAAGGAATTAGTGTACCTCGTCTACTACCAGATGCCACACTGCTCTATCTTTAGAAACTCTGAAATGAGGGAAGGTTCCAGGGACATGAGCATCCCTGCTCTCCAAGTTTGGCTCTATAAATACCCTCCCAGCCGGCCTCAGCAGCTCTCTCCTCTGATCCAGAAACAGCCCCTCCTCTCAGAGCCCTGGAAGCACACAGGCCCCTAGCCCTAAGCAGCACCAGCGTGGAGGAGGGCCACGAGGCGTCCATCTCCCGCTGCGTCCCCACAGGCCACACGCACTACACTTCACAAGTCCACCGTGGAGCCCGGGAGCAGGGAGGAGGAAGCCTAGGACAGAGAATGAAACCACCGTCCCCGAGCCTGGGGGAGAGAAGGCGGGGGCAGGGAATAAGGGGGGTGCAAGGCAAAGCCGTGCTGGGAGGGGTGGAGGTTCCTTCCTCCTTCACTGTTTCCTGAGCTCCTGCTCCACGCCGGGCGGTGCACAATGCTGGAGACAGACCCAGGCCTGCCTTGGGGCAGCTCAGAGTCGACCAAACTGGCACAGAAGGAAGCAGGCAATCCGGGGCAGTCTTATCTCCTTCAGGGAGGAACAGAAACTCCAACACCTTAGTGACTGGGGAAAGGGAGCCTGAAGAGCAAAGGGGATAATCCTCAGGAAAGCAAAGAAGTTGATGTGGTTCCTCAGCTCTTGTCCACCAGTGCCTCTCCCCTGGTGCAGTATCTCTGCACATCGGTGCAGAAATGGCACGTCTACCCTTTGAATGATGTTGCAAATGCCCCAGGGCGGCTCTACACATAAGGTAAGCTCCGTGAGCTTGTCTGTGATGAAGCTAATTGTGCCCCCTATGCACACACACACGTGCACGCACGCGCAGCACACTTTATCCGATTCATCAGCCTAAAAGGTTCACTGTGAGTTTCTAGAAGCCGGCCACCCCAGGAGTGGCCCTCTTTGAAGAAGGGAGCCCCTGTTCCCAGCACATTCTGGGTGGTTTCCTCCCCCGTGAGCCGGCAAAGGAGGATGTGTCTTTGTGCTATTCCAGCTGCCGTCAGGCTATTCCTGGGGGGCCCTCCTCTCCCTGCTCCTCCCCATCACCCTGGAGTTGGCCCAAGGCAGGGACAGCAGCTGACAGATGGAGAGGAGGTGAGGGGGAAAGGGAGAGAAGAGGCAAGAGGAAGGATTGGGACCAGGAGAGGAAAATTGGGACTGAAGGGAGATAGAAGGAGAAGAGCAAGGTAAACGTCCTCCCTTCTCTTCCTCTCCACCCCATTCCCTTGTTTCCTTCTCCTCTCATCCCGCTCCTCACCATAGAGCCCCCAACCCTGCTACACACACACACACACACACACACACACACGCACACGCACACACACCCTCCCTATCCTCAATCCCCACACCCTCGGATCCAAGCTCCGCACCACAGACGTGAAAACCAGCGTGTGATGGAGTACTTGGGCCTTGTTCTCCAGGTAAAACTTCCAGGACTATAGTCACAGGTGGCTGTAGAGCTATGTGGCCTCAGCAAAACACCGAGCCTCCCGATGCCTCAGTGTCACCTTGCTACTGGGGGCTGTGAGACCAGCCCACATAGCTGGGAGCATCAGAAGAGACGATGTTTCTAAAATGGTACAGAGGGGCCGGCCCCGTGGCTTAGCGGTTAAGTGTGTGCGCTCTGCTGCTGGCGGCCCGGGTTCGGATCCTAGGTGTGCACCAACACGCCACTTCTCTGGCCATGCTGTGGGGGAGTCCCACATAAAGTAGAGGAAGATGGGCACGGATGTTAGCTCAGGGCCAGTCTTCCTCCGCAGAAAGAGGAAGATTGGCATGGATGTTAGCTCAGGGCTGATCTTCCTCACAAAAAAATCAATCAATCAATCAATAAAATGGCACAGAACAACTGTCCACTAAAGGGTGATAAGCAGTTGCACAGAACTCTTGAAGACATCAGGGGTTTAGTGTGTGCCTGGGACCTATCCCGGGACCCAGGTCCCCTCTCTAACTCAGTTTCCTGGGAAAGGCCTTCCGAGTGCCCAGCACCCGCTGACTGGAGAGTTACAGAGGGGATTCGTTTACAGGTTGGGGCCACTGCACGAGCCCACAGCCACGTGATCCGCCCTTGAGACCCATCCTCCCTCCCTCTAGTCACTTTGGTTCATTTTGTGACTTGGCACCAGCAGACCGGAGCCACTATTTGGAGAGGTGGATGGCTTGTTTTGAAACCTCGGTGTCACATTGAAGAAATCATAGGCTTGTTCCTGCGCAACTGCGAGTAGAATTAAATAGTCAGCAAGACGCAGGGTTAAAAGTCAAGAAAGCAATTTTTTAAAAAACCGACCTCAACTCATTCTGTAATATTTCCTATTTACACTGAAGAAATGTCAATTCTTGGCTTTAGGCCTCACAGGAGACCAAGGATTTAAAGATACTTACAAGATAGATATAAATCTTAGCTACGACAATAACCGCAGACAGAGCCCTGCCCGGGCGTGCTGCATGGGTGAGAGCTGGGCACAGCTCTTTCCAGTTTTCCCGACGTGACTGACGAAGGTCTGGGAGCTCTGCTCACTCGCGGTTCCTGTTTCTAGTGCGGAGTGTGGCTTGTGTGGGTGACACGGGCACTTTGTGTTTTCGTGTGTTGTTCACAGCAGGAAAGAGCAATTAGACATGTGCTAATTGTCCTTTTATTTGTACTTTGGTCCCCAAAGCTTAAATGTTCCGTTTGCATTTCTCTTGGTGCCTGGTGCAGCTGTAGCTGTCCCCGGGGTGCCAGTGCTGTCTACAGCTCCCGTGCCGGGAAGGCCAGGTGCATATCAGATCAGGTCATGGCCGAGCGTCCAGGTGGAGTCTAGGAATCAGGGCAAGAGTCTGGGGCAGGCACTGGCCATTGAGAAGGACTGTGAAGCCGTGACCGGACACTGGGCCTCTTTGTCAGTTTCTGGAACCATATACCAGATCTCAGGTCTGGGTAAGAGGTTGGTAGGCGGGAGTCTGGCGAGAACACCCCTTGGGAGTAGAGCATACTCCATGTGCAACTTGGACAAGACAAGGAGATGGGGCAAGGATTCGGGCAAAGAACCACAAGGAAGGACACTGGGTGGGGCAGGAAGACCTGCTGGGCTAGTTCACAAGAGTCTACGAATGTAAGTGTTGTCTGTGGCTGGGTTCCCAGGCGCGGACCCTCAGAGTTGGGAATTCAGCCACATTTATAACTTATTAACAACCATCAGTGGCTGGGACTGAAGCACAGCCTGAAGAGAGCAAGTGATCAGTCAATGGACTTGTCTAGCACGAGACTTGAGAGCACTTCATTAATTTCTGCGTCCCTGGAAGAGCCGTTGGGTCTCCTTTGCTTTTCAGGTGTGACACAGAGGGAGGACCCTGATGTGACATGCTTCCTGGGGTTCCCAGGCCCCTCAAGCCTGGAGCCACATTCCCTGCGTTGGTCTAGGGTTTGCTGGCTGGGGCTCCTCCTGTGACTGCAGCATCTCCAGAGCCTTGCTCTCGAAGAGTCTTCCCTAGGCGTATCCTGGAGGCCCTGGGAAGTCTCCCAGAGCTTGTGCGATGCCCACTCACGTCCTCCCGATCTCCCTCAAACTTGGGTGAAGTGAAGCCACCGGAGGCTGCTGCCATATGGGGCACTGCTGCCGGTGAGATGTCCTGAGTCTTGAGGAGGCTTTGACCCTCCTTACAGGGGTCCTTGGGAAACAGCAACTTCTGCTGCAGCTGCAGACTCCTTTCTATCACCTTAGGTGCGGGGCTGAGCCAGGGCCACAGGGCTTGCGAGACCACCGCATGGTCTTCTCCCTTCCCCTCCTGCGGGGTAGCGGGACAGCCCCTTGGTCCTTTGCCAGCATCCCCGTCTCCACTGGAGACCCGCTCCTGATGGGGCTGCTGCGCCAGCTCATCACATGGGCTCCGGGACTTTTCCTTTGACTGTGGTGCTAAAAGCTCTTCAAGTTAATTCCATCTCCTCCATCTCCCCCCAACCAGGACCATTTCCAGCACCCTAATCATCCTGGTGATTCACTTCCGAAGACTCCAGAAGGCCATAATGAAATCTGGCTGGTGATTCCTTTAAGGAGGCCTGAGTGGAAGCTAATTGCTCCTCAGCCTCATCAGAGCCACTGGACTTTTCATCATCCAGGAGCACTGCCTGCAGGTCACAGGCTCACCCTGCAGAGGCCCTGCCTGTCCACAGCGGGAGTGGGGCCTAGACCACCCACAGTGGGGTCCTGGTGGCTCTCTAGATGAGAGTCCTGTGGGCACACAAGAGTTACTCTTGCAGGGCCAATCAGCCCCCAAGGAGGGCTGGGAGGTCGTGGCCTGGCAGGCCAGTGGAACGGGGTCCCTGCTGGCTTCCTTGGCTGAGCACGAGGTGCTCCTGTGTTCAGGAAACAGTGTGCAGCTGCTCACTGGGCACTGGAGGCCCAAGAAGGGTGGGGGCAGGCGAAGCTCGAAGGCCTCTTCTCTCGGCTGTGTGGATAAGCACCAACAGCGGCTGCCGCCCCACATCAGTAAAGCCAAGCGCGGTGGCCAAGATCCTGGCACTTAGCTTGCATTGACCCCTTTGACAATCTCATTAACACTGTGGACCACACATCCCAGATTTTGCCCACAATTTTAGGGGTGTGGCTGAACTTCCAGGGCCCTGTGGACCTAGACCCGCTGGCTGGCCCTCCCCGGTTCCCTCTTGCTTTGTCATTCCGTGCTCTGACCACGCAGCGCAGACTGGGGTGGGCAGTTGTCACCTCCCTCTTTCTGCCCCAACTCCCAGTAACAGGGCCCTCCAAGGACCCTGGGCTCAGCCAGACAAGAGGGCATTTCCTTCAGACTATTTGGCTCTGGCTACTAAGGGATGAAACGGTGGGAGACACTATGTCTGTGGTTGTAGATTTCTATCTTGAAAAATGTGCTATTTCTGCACTGCTGTAGAAGGAAAGTAGAAGCAGGACTTGTGTATCCAGGATTTGCACCTGAAGTCATGTACCTCTGAGAGTCTCTCCTGTTTCTCACAATTACAAATATGCTTCTCCCCTAGGGATTTGGGGGGATGGGCACAGCCCTCCCCACAGTCCAGCTAATCGCTTGGGGAGCTGTTGGAGCGTTGCCTGGGAGAGAAAATAGAGAGGGGGAGACCCTCCGGGAAGGCCAGATGGGGCTCCGAGAATCGATAGCGCAGCCCTCATCCATCTCTGATCCTCATCGGTCTGTGGCCTATTAAGCGCTCCCTGTCTGTCGATAACTCGCTATTATTGTTCTCTTGCTGAGCACTCCGAGGCCGGCTTCCATTTAGCCGGAGAAAAATAATGATTGTTTGTTTATTAGTTGGAAGGAAATGTCCAGCCGCAAACGTGCATTTGGGCCAAAGCCAGGTTCTGTCAGCCCTCCCTGGGACCTCCCCCTAAATCTCCTGTGCTGTGGATCTGTAGGCTGGGGCTGTCACGAGCAGTGGGCCCAGGGGCTGCAGGGATCCTTATGGATGTTTCCACACAGCCAAGAACACGCTGGCAACCTTGACTCATTCCTTGGCTGCTGCAAGGGAGGCGGGGGCACTGCTGGGGAGACTGGCCACGCCACACAAGTAACGTGACAAAGGGAAGCCAGGCTGGTCTGGGCGTGGGCTTGAGCCCTTCCAGTGATCTCCAGGGGCCCCTGCCGGAAGCCGCTGGCTGAAGCTCTGACAGCCATTCTGAGTCGGGCTGTAAGGGCCTACGTGGCGTGGGCGTGAGTAACCATTTCCTCCTGCTCTCTCAGCTCGCACCCTCTCTTGACCGTCTTCAGTTAGCAAGATCGTCAGAATCTTACTGACAGGGGTTCCAATCCCAGCTCTGCCACTTATGAGCTGTGAGATCTTGGCAAATTGTTTAAATTCCTGAGCCTCAAATGACTCACAGAACAAGCGGGAATCTTCCCATTGTGTCATAGGATCTGTGTGAGGTAAAATATGGTAAGTGGGTAATCTCAGGCCCTCAACTCCAGGTAGCTGAGCTGCATTCATCCATCCTCTCCTTTCTCCTCCCAGGGAGCCTGCACTGCCATTAACTCCTTAGGCTCCTGTGCAGGCCGGAGCTGGTTACCTTTCTCCCTAAACTGTCTCCCACGACTTCCTTTCCCAGTGGGCTGGGGGCACCCAACCCCCAGCTCCCACCTTCCTTGCTATCCTTCAAGTCAAATAACTTGCCCTTTTCTCTGGAAAATATTTTACTGTTCATGGCTAACGGGAAATGAAAAGGTGCAACCAGCAAGCGCGTCCATCAGGCCTGGGCCCCAGGCCCCCCACTGCCACTTGCCTACAGTGTGGCCTCGGACCAGTCACTAACCTCTCAGATCCCTGGCTGCCTCACTGTCAAATGAGAGGACTGTCCTAAACAGGCTGAAAGAGTCTCTCCTGCCCTAAAAATATTGTTTCCTGTTGAAACAAAAGAAACATCCTGCAACATCCTCATAAGTACCATCTCTCGTCTCTTTCCTTACTCTTAGGTGATGTGCTGACTTTGTTCCCCCGGCCACGTTGCTCCGTTGTTCCTGGGATGGTAGCGCCCCTCACCACCCCCAGTGCTCTCTGTCTGCCCCACATCCTTTGGACACCCTGTTCTGGAAGATCAACAGGAGTTCAGGTAACTTCCAACGGCCAGGGCTTCCGTCTTGCTCACACTCATGTCCACGGCGGGTCTGCTCCACGCCCTCTTCCTCCAGGACCAGGGCTGACAGAGAGCAGCCCATCTGGCTGAGGAGGATGCAGTGGTGGGACGTGAAATGGCTCTTCAGGCTTCTGCTCAGACCTGGCACACATCACTTCCCCTCACACGTCACTGGCGAAGGCAAGTCACACAGGCAAGCCTGCCTCAGTGGGGCGGGAGTCATAACCTTCCTTCAGGGATGGCCACAATCAACCCCATAATAAAGCCTTACAATTGGGGTCCTTTCGTCCACACCTCCCGTTTTACAGGTGCAGGGAAGAAAGCTCAGAGACATGAGGTGACATGCCTGAGGTCACACAGCAATCAGCGGAGAGGAGGGGCTAGAGTCCAAGTGTGTGGACGACCTTCCAGTTCAGGATGTGGGAGCAGGGCCAAGAAGACACAGATCTGAATTGAATCCAAGCTCCGTGATTCTGGGCAAATTGTTTCAACTCTGAGCCTCGGCTTTCCTCACTGGAGTATGGGGTGAGGGTATCCACCTCCTGGCAGGGAGGTTGGGAGGGTTGGGTGAGATTTCGTAAAGCATCGCCCTCAGAGTCTGACCCAGAGGAACCTCATAACACACGTTTGTTCTGGTCCCTTCCCTCCCTGCCAACTGCCTCAAACTCCTTCATCTCATTCCTCTCCGCTCCTTTTCTTTACCTGTGTCCAGCCCACCTCTTTGTTTTTTCAATCAAGAAGTTGAAGGAAACAGAAATTTTAAAGAAGAGACTAGCAGTGATCCTATGGGACTATGGCCCAGGCACAAGATGCTGGCAGGAAAGCCTTCTGGGGTCGCTCCCAAGCTCAGGAAGCAGAGTCCTCAAAGCAAAGCCTTTCTCTGGGCCCTGACGACTCACCACCTGTTTGCATCCATCATGTCCTCAGGTCCTCACCATAGCCCTGTGCAGTGAGTGCTGTTGCTCCCATAACACAGACAAGTAGACTGAGGCCCCCAATGGTTACAGGACAAGCTCACAGCCCTGGAGGAACCAGGACTCCCCACTGCCGCTCTTCAGCTCTGTGCTTGTGTATTCTCCACTGCACCTGAGGTCGGGCCTGTTCCCACCATCGTCTTCCCCTCCTCAGACTCCTGACATCATGTAATGAAAAGAACGCCCTCTGAGTTTCCAGAATAGCCATGATGTCTGCGGAGGGAGAGAACTGCAGCCGGTGTGGGGATGAGGCTGCGGGCGGGCCCCGAGGAAGAAGAAATAGGAAAGGGCCCTCAAGACCATCGTCACCAGTTCTGTTTGGCTTTGTCTTATAAAAATTCTGTTTTCAACATTCGTGAAATGAAGGTCCAGGAAAGTCTGTTCAAGCGGAGCCATTTCCTGGGAGATCTGACAGTTAACATTTCAGGGATGTGTATACATTTCAAACCTCTCTCCCAAGGACAGCTCTGGAACCTGTTTGGAATATGTTGGTATGATTAGATGGTATGTGTGTATGTGTGTGTGTGTGTGTGTGTGTGAGAGCAGGTTGCTGGCTGCTGTGTTTGTGTTTTCTTCTCTTTCCCTCTCTCTCTCTCTTTGAAGGGCTGTTTTCTTTGCTCTGGGATTCTGGCTCTACTTAGAATGGCTAACAATAGCACAGATGGTCCCAGTGTATTGCTGCCTTACCTGTCTAGGGGAGACATCTCCATGTCCTTCTGTCCCACCTTCCCACACCTGCCCCCGTGAGCTGTCCTGTGAGGCCTGCTTTGCAACTGCCCTTGGCTTCCCCCCCCGAGCCACCGTCTCCGGAGCCCTGCCATTCAGACCTCGCAGCTCAGCTGCCCCTGCCAGAGGGGCCGCCATCTCTGTTCTGTGCTCCAACTGAAACAGGAAAACATCCCTGGTCTCCCAACTCTTCAGCCTCAACCCAGGGAGCAAACCCATCCTGCCCCGAGGGGGACCTGGCCTTGAGGCATTTGCCCAAAGCAATGCGGCCTTTACAGAGAGCAAGAGAGGGCCTCGGTTTTACTGACTTTGGACTGATTGTGCTGGAAAGGAGACATGTGTCTTTATGATAAAGAATGAGCTGGAAAGGCCTCCGGGTTTTAGTAGCAGCGAGCTGGGTTTGCATTGCGGTCTGCAGTGCCCTCACCCACCTCCCAGCGTGTTTGCTGTGGATCAGTCAACCACTCACTCTCATTCATTCATCATGCGCTTCCCAAAAGCCTGCTACATGCCAGATACTGTTCTAAAAATCAGGGATGTGACAGGAAGAACCCAGGCATAATTCTTAAGCACTATGGGGTGGGGAGGAGTTGGAAAAGGAGGAATAAATAAGTTACATAATATATTAGAAGCGTTACGCGATCTGAAGAAACTGAAAGGAGAGGATAGGGAATCCTGGGGCGGGGGGATGGTGGAAGTTCAAATATGGCTTGAAGGAGGAGAAAGCTCAGGCCATGTAGGAATCGGGGAGAGAACGATCCAGAAAGAGACCGGCGAGTGCAAAGGCCCGAGGCAGGCTGTGCCTGCTGTGTTTGGGGAATGGAGGGAGGCCAGAGTGCCTGAAGCTGAGTGAGAGAGTGAGCTGTGGGAGATGAGGTTGACGAGGTGACCAGGTGACGAGCGGCCAGACCCCGTGGGCCTACGGGCTCTAAATGCCTGGCTGTCACTCTGAGTGCAGTGGGGCCACTGAAGTTTTCAAGGAGGCACATGATCTGACGTGTGTTTGAGATTGAAACACATCTGCTGAGTGGGGTGTTGATGTAAGGAGGCAAGGGTGGGAGCAGGGAGACTAGTCCAGAAGCTACACCAGGAACCTCCAGAAGAGCTGCCGGCATTGGGATTCTGGACGTATTTTGAAGGTAAGAGCCAATAGGATTTGCTGGTGGCTGGGATACGGCGGTGCAAAAAAAAAAAAGAAGAGTCAACGATATTTCTATGGATTCGGCCCTAGCAACTAGAAGGTGGAACAGGTTTGGAGTGGAACATTAGGAGTTTAACTCTGAGCGCATCAAGTTTAAGATGATATATTAAGTTTAAGACGCCTGTTAGACACCCACGTGGAGATGGCACGGAGGGAGAGGTCCGGGCCAGGACACACACCGGGAATGGACACACATGGTAGAGGTCGAGCACCCACTATGAGCTGGACACGGAGGCATTGCAGTTTCTGCTTATAAAGCATTTCCCCCTCGTCCTCTCCTCTAGTCTTCACAGTAGCCTTTGTGTTAGGTGGAGACAGGCCCAGGAGAGTTCAGCAAGTTTCCTCAGATCACACAGCCGGTAGCAGAAGAACTCATCTCCCGGGAGGTGGTGACTCCTCACCTTGGGCAGCTTACTTTAGCTGTCTAAGCCTCAGTTTTCCTCATCCAGGATTGGGGACAATAGTATCAAACCTTGTTTTCTTCTGAGGATTGAACGAGACAAGAGGCTCTAAATGCTGGTCCCTTCTCTTCTCTCCTGACTCCAGCGTCCTGGCTTTCTCCAGATGCTGCCTTTCAGCTAAAACGCTTCTGAATCAGCGAGGGCCCCCAGGCTGGATGTTGTTTTTGACTTTCTGGCAGATGCTCACTTAAGATGCCTCGGCCTCAGCCCCCACCACCCACTTCTTGGACTGTAAGCCCCAAGAAGATGAGTGGCTGTGTTTTCCCATCTCTTTAACCCCGTAGCTTCTAGAATAGTGCTTGGGGTTCTGTAGATGGCCGTCCAGATGGACTGGAGAACCAGAATTGTCTTTCTCAGACCCATTTCCTTTGTTTCTGCCCTGCTTCCCGCCTCCCCCTCCCTGCCGCTGCTCTCTCCCCGCAGGTCAAGGACACTCCCCTCAGCCAGTCAACCCTCCAGGGCCACAGGGTCTGAGCAGCGCTGCCCAACAAAAATATCACCTGAGCCACATATGGATTTTCTAGTAAAAAGGAATATAATTAAAAGAAACAAGTGAAAGTCATTTTAATAATATATTTTATTTAGTTCAAGATATCCTAAATATTATCTCAACATATAATATAAAAAATTAGCAGTGAGATATTTTTCATCCTCTTTTTTTTTTTTTACCGAGTCTTTGAAATTTGTGTATTTTACACTTACAGCACCTCTCAGTTAGGAAAAGTTGCACTTCAGTGCTCAATAGCCATAGTGCAGCTAGTGGCTGCCATACTGGCCCCTGATGGTGTTGGGGTCAGAAATAGCTTTCCTGGTCCCTCAGTTGTTCCGAGTTCTAGTTGGTCCTGAATCCTTGGCATCCCACTGGCCATTTCCCTTGTCAGGAGAGAGCCTCCCCCAGGCCCTGGCCCTCCTTTTAACCCCTTCTTTTCCTCTTCTAAGAGCCCGTCTGCTTCTGTCCAGCACCTGGCACATGGTCCCTGTCTCTCTGACTCGGTTGCTGCATTGAGGAAGGGAAAACGGGGCTGCTCCAATCCCAAGGGAAGAGCTGAGAGGGGAAAGTGGATGGCAAGCTGGTCCTGGTGCGGCAGAGCATCTAAGAACAATGAGAGCTTTTGCAGGCAAAAGATTACCTTCTTCCTCCTGCAACTCCCACCCTGATTATGCTGAAAGGGTGAGGCCTCCTCCCTGGGCTTGAGTTATATTACAGTGGCCCCTCTAGTCCCTGGCTTCAGGAGGATCCTGGATTCAGACAGGGACGGGCATGGAAAAAACCCTCCCTGGCCCCCTTTTCTTCATTTCCACTCTCCCCAAAACCATGTGACCTAACTCAGGTTCTTCCTCTGCTGGGCAAGATCATCTGAAGAAATTCATTGATCTTGGAGTTCATTTAAGCCTGCAACATTCCCCGCTACCACACTCCCCTATCAGACCTGGAGCCTGGGAACTCCCGGGGGCACTCAGACACCACCCCCCACCCAGTCCCTGCTCCCCTCCACCTCTCCTTCCAGCCTTCTCTGCCTCACCCGCACCCAGACACCCCCACACATGACAACTCCTTCACCGTTATTCTTGGTGGGCTTTCCCTGTGTTCCCCAGAGCACCCCCTCCACGCTTCTTCCACTCTTCACCCCCAAATCTCCTTGTGTAAAATGGAAATAATAAAAGAATCTACTTCCTAAGAGTGATTGTGAAGATTAAACGGGTTGATGTCTGTAAGGTGCTCAGAATACACAGAGTGCTACTGCGTCTGTTTCATGATTCTCCTAATAATTTCATGAGATGGGCATTTTTATCCCATTTTAGAGATGAAGAGACTGAGGTTGAGAAGTAAAATGACTTCCCCAGGCTTACAGCCAGGACGTGGCAGAGCCAAGACCAATGCGGGACTTCTCTCTCCAGTTTCAGAGTTTGCCACATCACGTTAAGCAGCCTCAGTGAAATAGAATGAATGGTCCTGCCCAGAGGAAGTGTGATGCAGTCAGAGAGACTGTACAAATGCATGGAAAATTCCTGAGACTGTTTGTATCCAGAGCTGTTTCGTAACTGGGGAATCGGGAGGGAAGGAGGCTGAGGAGTGTGACGGGCTGTCTAACTCTCCGAGAAGCTGCTGTCAGAAGGACCCCTGACTCTGCTCCCACTGCCTCCTCAGCGAGGATCCCGGCTCACCCTCCACCCTGCCCCCACCCCGCACTGTGGGCCTCAAGCTTCTCCTGGTTTGATTGACTGCCAGGAAATAAACAACAAAACCCCCACTAGATTAGCGAGGCAGCATATGCCGCTCATGGGAAGTTAAACAATTGCACTTCTAAATAACAGCTCAATGCAGAATAGAAGAGATGTCACAAGGCAAGATATGATTAATTGCCAAATGAATTATTGAAATTATAATTGCAGAGGAGTTCAGAGGAGCGCGTGATTGCCTCAGGCAGGCATGGTCAGGAGAGGCCGGGCAGGAGGGCCGTGTGAGCTGGGCCTGCAGGGAGGGAGGCACACAGCCTGCCAAAGGGCATTCCTGAGGAAGGTGCAGGGGTGGGATGGTTTGACCGTGGAGCCAGGCGCTCAGAGGAGCTGAACTGCAGACGGGCACCCCCCCCATGGGCATCCCCCTCTGATGACCCCATTCTCACGGTGGCCTTCCATTGCTCTCTGGCACTGTGCCATCTGAGTTCCAGTCCTCCTTTGTCTGTGCCTCAGTTGCCCAATCTGCACAGTGGGTTGAGAAGACATGTCTTTCACCCATCACAAGAGAGAAAAAGCATGTCTCTAAGCCTGCAGTGGAGAAGGACAAAATCAGCAAGGTTTGCTGCAACTTGCTTGTATTGAAGCTCGTTTTCCCAAGGGCTCAAATACACAGTGAGCCAGATCACGTTGCCTGAAATGTAGGATAGTGGCATAAGCACAGGCTTAGAAGTTATGCAGACCTGAGATTCAATCCCTGCTCTGTCTTGTAATGGCTGTGTGATCTTGGATAACTTGCTGAACCCCTCCGAACCTCACTTTTCTCGTCTGTAACGTGGAGCTGCGTTTGGCTATCTCATGGATTGCCTTGACCATTGCCCGGGATAGTGTTTGCCAGATGCCCAGCCGAGGGCTGGCCCGTGGTAGCCCATCTCCATGAATGGTGGTGGCTATTGGCAAAGGGCGATCACAGAGGTAACATCTAAAATAGCTGTTCTTGGGGCCCCCATGGACAGTGTCACAAAGGGGGACATCCTATCGCTGCCCCAAGAGACAGGGACTCAGTGTGGCCAAGAGCACTGGAGCTGGAGGATGAAACGAGAACAGACATAGGGCCCTGCACACGGGAACGTGATCAGCTAACGGGGAGGGGCAGTGGCCTGCCAGGGGCGCCCCATGCGCTGGTGGAAGAGGGGGATTTGAACCCAGCCACAGGACACCACGCTGTGTGGTCATTACGAAGATGATTAGGAAGACTGTGCAGAGATGCAGGAAGATGCTGCTTTATGGAAATGGTAATACCCATCCTCTAGTTGCAACTGAATGAAAACCTTAAGGCAATAAAATTTTTTAAAAAGCCAAGCAATTGTAGAATTGGGCTAGTGTGAGAGTGTGGCTAGGGCTATTCTGCGTTGACTTGTTCTTTTGTTTTATTAGCTTTTAGACCTAAATATGCCTCACTGGAAGGAAGCGTTCGCATGGGAGAGGGTGGGCTCTTCTCCTAACCAGACCTTCCTGAGGGCGAGGCTCAGGTTCGGCTGCGTGTGTATTTTACGGGGCTGTCGACAAATGGGTGCAGTGAGCAGGCACCTGGGGGAGTCTGGGAGTCTGTGCGGGAGGTGGTGACCCACAATGGTCCTTGAAGGTGAAGGCTGGCAGAAGAGGTGCTGGGAAGGCGAGTGCAGCCCGGCCCTGGAGGGGGCTGCGGGTCAGAGGTGGCCGTGCAAGGCCAACCTTTGGCTCTGGGTAGGAAAGAACTTCTGAGGACTCAGAACGCCCGACAGCACAAGCCTGCGAAGCAGTGAGCTCCCTGATGTGGGGAGTGTCCAAGCCGAGGCTGGATGACCCGTGGTCAGGGTGCTGGGACTGCGGAGGGCCAGGGAGGAAGCCTGAACTGGTGGAAAGTGGCCCCGGATCAGTGGCTCCCAAAACTACTTGTCATCAGAGTCATTTGGGGGAACTCGGCCCCAGACCCACTGAGCGAGAAGCTCCAGCATTTATAGGGAGTCTGTATGTTTTGAGAAGCTCCTCGGGGATTCTCGGTGGCAGCAGAGGCTGGCTGTGGGAACCGCGGGCTGACGTTGCCCCTAGTGGCCTTGGAGACGCTGTGCTCAGAGCCCTGCTGGGGAGGCGCAGCTTTGGGGCGGGCTTGAACTTGGTGATGGCATATAAAGGAGCTGACCCCCTCTCCCAACCTCAGCCCCCCACCCCCCAGAGATGCTCTGATGGACGATGAGGGTTGAGTCAGGAAGAAACCCCTCCCAGCCACTCCCCTGGGAGGGTGGAAGAAGCAGTCCTGATGCTGGAGAATTCTCCCTCCTCGCACCTGCCGGGCCAGGTCAGGCCGGGCAAAGTGGAGGCAGAAGAACGGGTATCCGTGATGAATGTGACATGGAGTGTGAATTTCAGTTGACGAACAGAATGTCACATTTTCTTTTTCTTAAATTGACTCAAATTCAAGTTTGAGTCTCCATCTCCTGCAGCTTGAATAAAGTTACCCTCGGTCACTATAGCAGCCTCTCTTCTCACCCAGGATCTTACACAAGCTGAGGCTTCAAAGACCTTCTAGGCCTCCTAAGTTAAATGGCCCACCCCTCAGCTTCCTGGGGGGAAACAGAAGAAGCTGCTGCCAGGACGCAATGAATCAATACTTGTGAGGCATGTAGGACGGTGACGGGGGCGGCCCCGTGGCTTAGCGGTTAAGTGCGTGCGCTCCACTGCTGGCGGCCCGGGTAAAAGAATGGTGACAGGCACAGAGCACTCAACAGACATAGTCATTGTTGATCTGTCTACACTGTTTACTACTGAGACACCCATTTTCCTGCCCCCATGCTTCCTCCATGCCCACATCGCTCTTAGGGCCCAGGAACCTTCAGGAAGAAGCCAGAAAGCTCCTCTAAGCTCTTGCCATCTTCCCCATTTGCTTTCACCAAATAGTTCCCAGCTCCTCCTTCTGCCCCAGTCCATTCTGAGGGAACCCCTGGCTCTCCCTTCTCTTGGCACCCTCAGTGGCATATGGCACGGGCTGGTCACGTGTCTAGTCTGCGCCAAGGCACGCAGAACAGTTGCTTTGAGCAACTTCTGAGGCTGCCAGGCTGAAAAGGGAGATAGGAAAAATACAGGGAGAAGAACGTCTATTTCAGGGAGTGAAGCTGGGATTCACATCCAGGAGCCGGGGCCCCTGTGGCACCCTGCCTAACCACACCCTGCGAGGCTCTCGGACCTGCAGACGTGTGACGGCCGAGGGTGGCTCCGTGTCCGAGTACAGGGTGCTCTCCAGGGCCACTCCACTTTGAAGGAGTCTCCTGGGGACAGGTAGCCTCGGGGGTCTGGCTCTCTGGTGGGAAAGTCTGCAGACCTCCAGGGAAACGTGAGCTAGAGATGATGAGGAGTGGAGCCCCCCAAGGCCCCTCAAGTCACACCCCCCAGGCCTCAGGCCCACTGTAACCTCAGTCAGTCAGTCAGCCAGTCAATATTTTCTTCTGAGCGTCCGCTCTGTGCCAGGGACGGCTGGGCACAGAGGAGACGCAGTGAGGAGTCCTGGCCGAGGCCTGAGGCCAGAGAGGCCAGACTCAGAGACTCTGGCGGGGGGCCTTGGGTTTTACATCACGGCTCCTGTTGCTTTTTCGGTGTCATACACTTTTTAGCATAAATATGTCCCAAATATTACAATTTTTTTTTAGTGTCAATATGTCCTAAATATTGCACAGGACATACGTATACTAAAAAATTAGTTGCCATTTATCTGAAAATAAAATTTCACTGAGTGCCCTGTATTCTCATTTGCTACATCTGGCAGCCTCAGCTCCCGGGGGCCCCCAGCCCTCATCCACGGCCCCCGGGGAGCCACCAGCCTGCGTTCTCCAAATCCCATCGAGAGTGTTTGCACATGTACGCAGGTGGGCACTGCTCAGAGAGGACAGCAAATGCTCCAGATCGCAGAGACAGTGAGAGCACAAGCACAGCCAACACCTGGTGCTTTCCAGGTCTTTCTATGGGCTGGGCACTGTCCTTAGTGGTGAACTGTTACCCGTATTAATTCATGTATTGCTCACAACAACCCCTGAACAGAAAGGCTGTGACTACCCTCACTCTACAGATGAGGGCCCGAGAATTAAGACCACACAGCTGAGAAGGGCAAAGCCAGGGAGATCGGGGGCGTGAGGGCAACTCCAGCCTGTGACACGGGCTTTATTTTTGATGAAAATGGGTCTTGGACGTCCACTGAAGGGAAGACAGCACAGCGCACTTGTTAGTGCTGGAGGCGCCAGACGGGCTGTGCCATCAGGCCGGCTCCCTCTCTCGTGTCATATAGAGCTGCTGAATTGTGTATTTATTCTCACAAACGCAGACGCATTTGCATTCAAAGTACTGACACAGCATCAACCAGCTGCCGGCACTGTCTGTCCCCGGAAAGCCTGGTGCGCTGCCACCAGCAGGCGGCTTCACACGGACACGGGGCTGTCCCCCCCTGATACATCAGCGCCTGCACCGGGACTCCCTCTCTGCGCTCCGCGTGGGCTCCTGTGTGACATCCGCACCACGTCTGACACTTGACACGTCGTGTTTGTAACGACGTGTTTAAAGTTTGTCTCTCCAATAAAAGGCAGGCCCCTAAAGCAGAGAGCATGTCTTCCATCAATTCATCTAACAATGTTTTTTGAGCGCTTACTATGGGCCAGGAACAGTGCTAGGGACTAAGATACGTGTCCCCATCGTGGAACTGACCAGCGAGTGGTGGCAGGGCCGGGTGGCAGAGACAATGAAAGAAACTAGTTTCATCCACTACGATGCATTCTAATAGGAGGGCTGGATACAGAGAGGAGGCAGGCGGGGGCGGGCAGGGGTGTCAGGGTCAGGAAGAGCTTTCCAGAAGCTGAGAGGCTGGGCAGGCCAGCCTGTAAGGGACCTGCTGGATGTGGTCACGCTGTCCACTGCTGCTCGGGGCTTCCCAGCTGGAGGGAGGAAGGAGGCAACATTTTCAAAACGGAGAAGAGAAATAGAGCAGAGATGAAAGTGAGGTGATTGGGTTATTGTCTTTGCTTTTCTGGGTGAGGGACGTTTGAGGATCATTAGATACAGAGGGCAAGGACCCCCACAGAGGGAGAGGCTGAGGACGCAGGAGGGAGGAGGGAGAGTGACCAACAGCATGGAGCCGGGTCCCTGAGGGGCAGAGGGTGCTCCCGGCATGGGTGAGGGATGTGCTGTGGTCTGGAGGAGGGGACACTCCACCCTCCCCACCCTAAAGGGAGGACGGTGGAGGGGGAATGTGAGCAGATGCGGTTATGAGTCCCAACCTCCGACTTCTGTCCCCTTTGTGATAGAATAATCCCCCAGTGGGTGACAATGGGGTGAGCTGGGGTGACTCAGGCAGAAGCTTGTGGACAGAGGTGAGGGCTTGAATAGTCATTGTGTGGAACAGGAGAGACTGAACACAGTCATGTTATGCTCATCTAGCTCAGAACACGGCCCGTGGTCAATGCCCCAAAATGTTTGCTGAACTTGACTGAAGTGACTCAGGGGGTTCCCCCCCGCCTTGTCCCCTGTTTACTCTGCAGGCTCTCCCCCGACCCCCAGGCCCTGCCTTCTCTCTGTCCTCTGCAAGCTGCCGTGTCCCGCTCTGGGGGCCGTTCACCTCTGTCTGCCGTGGTCTCTGCAGCAGCCCCCCAGGGCTCCCCCCGCCTCCCGGCCTCGGCACCTGCCATTCCCTCTGCCTGGAAAGCTCTTCCCCGGATCTCCCCAGGGCTGGCCGCTTCTCTCTTTCAGCTCTGTTCCTCCAGGCGCCACCTCAGAGAAACGCCTCCTCAGCCATCTTAAGTGGCTCGAGCTCCCCCGCTATTTACCCCCACATCACCGTATTAGTCCCTAGAGCATCTATGAAGGAGGGTTGCGGCATCTGTTCATTTATTTAGCGTTTCCTCTCAGGAGAGTGTGAGTTCTTTGAGGGTCAGATCTGGTCTGTCTTGTCCCCCGGCTGGCACCTAGTAAGCACCTAATGACTATGGAACAAATGAATGAATGAATAAATGAGTGAATGAACTAACAGACCCCACCCTGCCCCAGGCACTGCTGACCTCGGGGCCAGGCCAGAGGTCGCCTCCCTCCCAGCTGTCACAGAGAGAACAGCTGGGCTTCCCAGGACCCCCTCCACCATCCTCCCGCCTACTATTTCCCTCCTAAATTGTCTTATGGGAATTCTGACAAGTTGGAGTAGATACTGTAACCACATAAACTGGTTATTTAAACAAGGCCCCCAGGGCCCCCCCATGGCATTTCTTCTTATTATTATTATTTTTTTTGTGAGGAAGATCAGCCCTGAGCTAATATCCATGCTAACCCTCCTCTTTTTGCTCAGGAAGACCGGCTCTGAGCTAACATCTATTGCCAATACTCCTCCTTTTTTTTTTTTTCTCTCCCCAAAGCCCCAGTAGATAGTTGTATGTCATAGCTGCACATCCTTCTAGTTGCTGTATGTGGGACGCGGCCCCAGCATGGCCGGAGAAGCGGTGCGTTGGTGCGGGCCCGGGATCCGAACCCCGGCTGTCAGTAGTGGAGCGCGCGCACTTAACCGCTAAGCCACGGGGCTGGCCCCCCCATGGCATTTCTAAAACGCTTTTTTAGGGGGTATTTTCTTTTTAGAGGAAAAGGGCTTGTGTGGCAGGCCTTAAAAATGTGGCTGCTTTGTTTTTCAAAAGAGATTTCTTATCTCTGGCCTGTCAGATACACAGCCCACCTCACCCGTGTTTGCTACACCACTTCCCACCCCTGCCGGCCCGCGGAGCCTGCGGCAAATACAGCCTTCTCCTTCTCTCCAGAGGAGCTGCTGGAAAAGTGAAGCCAGGACCTTGGAAAACATGGAGAATTGCAATCCCCTGACAATCCAACCCTTTGCAGCTCGCACTGAGAGAGGCTTACTGTGTGCCCGGCAGCTCCACGTGGTTCTCCATGTCATATTCCTCAAGAATGCCATGAGATAGGCATGCCCTCATTTTATAGATGAGGACCGAGGCGGCACAGAGAACTTAAGGAACTTGCCCTAAGGCACACAGTGAATGGAGGGGCCAGGACTTGGCTCCGCGCAGGCCAACAGCAAAGCCAGCGCTGCACTGTCTCCTCCACTTTCCCAACCTGCCCCGAGAGCTGTGCACAGGACGAAAAGTGACTGTGGATGCTTCCCCCAACTTCCCTCCCTCCCCTCACATACCAACACACGGGGAAGGGCCCAGAACGAGGCGGGAGAGGAGCTGGCACCTGGGCCCTCGGTCCCCGGCACTGGCCGTGGGCAGAGCGCAGGGGAGCCAGCCCAGCTCTTGGGACCCGACAACCTGGGGTCAAAGCCCAGCTCTGCCTTCTTCTCAACGCTGTTTCCAGAACTGACGGCCTCACGCTTCTCAAAGACACATTCCGCTTAGGACTTTGGAATTCCTTGGAGAATTAAAAAGAAAAAAGAGATCAAGTTGGAGGGACACCCCCCCCCCCCCGCTCCGGAGACAAATCCAGACCCTGAAAAATCCGGAAGGGCCCTTAGACATGAGCCAGGCCCAACGCCTGGTCTTAGGGATGAGGAAACAGGCCGCAGGGTGGAGGCGACCCGCTCAAGGGAGCACGACGGTCGGTGGGGAGCAGAGTCCACGCCTGCCTCCCCCTCTTCTCTCCCCTGCCTTCTCATGCGTCATTAGTGGAGGCGTGTTCCGGGCTGCCCCATCTCCTGACACCACAGAGGGATCTCTGGCTTTGCCACGCGGCGGATTCCTCCCCCGCCCACTGAGAAAGGCTGGCCCTGCCTGGCCCCAGGGGGCACAGAGAAGGAGGATCTACGGGGGCAGAGATGACAGTCACATTTAGGGGTAAATGTAGACTCTCCACCCACCTCCCTCAGCCCCTCCGAGAGATCTGGGCATGAGAAAAAAAACCACAGTGTGTGAGGGAAGCTGTTATGAGAGAAAAAGAAGATTTTTAAGAATTTTTGCTGTGGTCTACATCTCTCCCTTCAAGAAGCTCAAGAAGACAAAGTAATGACACATTCTTGTGAGATCCAGCACTGCTCAGGACCGGACCGTGAGCCCCCAGCAGTGCTTCACGAGCAGGACGTCTTGGGCACCAACTGGGTCCCAGGCACCCAGGTCACCAAGATGGTCTGGAAACCATGTATCACAGTAGGGATCTGAGTCACTCATGACCCTGCCCTTTCTTCAGCAGATCTGAACCCAGAAACTACTTTGGCACAGCTATTATTGGTCCCTGTAGGCAGGCATGGCTATGGGAGTCCTTCTCCTCCTACTTTCCAGTTGTATATTTGTCAATAGTGCTTTTGGCTGAAAATAATGAAAAACATATTATAGAAGCAAAATAAGGATTTAATTTTCTCACTTAACAATAAGTCTGGAGGTGGATAATTGCTGCTGGTACTAATTTGGTGGCTCTGTGTAGTCAGGGCTAATGTCCCTGAGGTTCTTTTGATCATTCCCTCATGATTGCAAGATGGCTGCTGAAGCACCAACCATCAAATTCTTACTCACAACAGGAAGAATGGAGAAAGGATCAGGAACCTCACAGCAGAGTTCCACCTGTGTCTCATTAGCTAGAACTGAGTTTCACGGCCACCCTACTGGAAAGGGCGTTTGTAGGAAACAGGTTGGGAATGGGGTTTGGGTCAGCCAACTCACATTATTTATCATACTATTCTGTGCTTACTTTTATTTCTGCTAACCCTGGCTGCGGTTATTGGTATCTAAAGTGTAAGTTAACAAGAACTTAAGGGGCTGCCCCCTTAGGAGGAGACATAAAGGGGCCAAAAGCCTTCAAGACACAAAGATAGGAAGCCACAAATAGTAGGAAAACAGGTGTGTGGGCAAAGACATTGAACCTGGTCCCACCTCAAACTGAACTGTAGCCGTGCCCAGCGGTGAGCCCAGCCATGTCACCCCTAGACGAGGTGTCCAGCACACGTGCCACTGAGCAGTGCATTACGGCCGGGAGCAAGCCTGTAACTGCCCGCTTCCTCAGGTACTCCCAGCACTTCCAGAGATGAGAACAAATTGACTTCTGATGGGAAGGGAGTTTCTCAGCTCATTTCCCTTCCAGCATCAATTCCAACCACCCAGGACCTCTGTTCCACAGAGATGCAGGGAGCACACAGTACCCGTCAGGTCCCGGCAGAGAGGAGATGGAAGACGCACGGAACGTTGCAACCCCAGTCTTGCCCTCAGGGAACCCACAGTCTAGACCAGCCCTGGATTACCCAACAAAAAGATAAGACGTGCATCCAGGAAAGCCAGAGCGCCAAGAGGCGACTTGATTTTCAGCAGAGAAGTATGTTTTTGCTCCTCATTATTGCATGGTGTAGGGTCACTTAACTTGAATTACATATGGTGGGGGTGGGAGACACGCCCACTGAACCCCACCTTGCGCGGAGCCTCCCCCAGGGCAGGCGCTGCGTTCACTGTCTTTGTCGCCAGCACCTGGCGTGTGAGCGTCAGGGCTCAGCAGTCTCATGCAGCCCTGCTGTAGCTTGCCTGTCCTCGGGGCACAGACATCCTTGACGGCATCGTTCTCAACCAAATCGTGAGGTGTCAGGTTTGTGAGATGTGTCACAAATGAGCAGCTACTAAAAGCAGTTTAAGAACCCAAGTTAGCAATGATGTTTTTAAAATTATGAACTATTCCAGACATACACACACTTGCTTTCAGAGAAGTTAGAGCCCACTCTGGCCAGTCTGCATAGTAAGGTCACCTGCGACACTCTTACTCTGGTGCGTTGCCGTTTCCTTAGTGGGGTGTGTGTGTGTGTGTGTGTGTGACGGAACAGTTGCAGTTGCGTGTCCCGGGCTTTGTCCAGGGAGAAGGCCCAGTGCCCTTCAATGTGAGGCCGTGGGCAATCTGGGGTGGGGGTGGAGATCAAAAGAGCCGAGCTCAGGAACTGTTGGGAGGACAAGCCAGGGGGCTCCAGGTGCCCTCTCACGGGCCTGCGCGGGGCCCGGGAGAGAGGGCCGGGGGGGGGGCAGCCTGGAGCCTCGCGAGGGAATCCGGAGCAGGGTAGGGCTCTCCCGGCTTTGCTTCTCCGCTCCTAACCAGACTCACAAGACACTGATGGTTCTCTAAGGCGGTCGTGCATTCCTGGATGTGATGGCCCTAATGATGAGCCTGAGTCCAGTGCTTTTAAACTATGCTGCTCCCTGACACTCTGGGGGTTGCAAATTTAGGCAGGCCTAAGTGGATATTAATCATCTGAGCTGGAAGTGCTTTGGGTTGCTTTTAGATGTCTCTTTCTCTGTTTTGAAGTCCCTAAAACAGGCCCTACCCTGGGAGTTGGTGGACATGCTCTCAGAGCCCCTTCCCCTGAAATCTAGGGCAGGGAGTGGAGGGAGGAGGGCGGGCGTGGGGGCAGGAGAAAGTGTGTGGGCCCACGACCCGGAGGGAGTGGGCAGATCTGAGCTGGAATCCTTCCCTGCCATTTCTATAGGAAGAAGGAGAAGAAGACACAACGAGTCCCTGTGGAAGGGCTGCTGGGCAGTCCCGTGCCGCTGACTGCCCATCTTTATCCTCATCCTCACCCCCGCGACAGGTGCTGAACCAGGGCTGGGCCGTGGGCCCGAGGGTAACCAAATCACTGTTTGTTTGGCGGCCCTAACGTGGACAGAGAGGCCAGTCGGACTCTCCCTCTTCCAACTCAGACTCAGAAATCCTCCTCCCACTGAAAAAAAACAAAAACAAAAAAAGCTAATGAGCGGGGAAGCTGCAGCCAAAAGGACTGACCGCATGCGAGAGCGTGAGCCCGGACAGGTCCTGAGTGCTGACTGGCCCTCCTTTCCCTGCAGCCACAGGAGTCCTGAGCCTTTGAGCTGGAAGGAGGCTGCGGAGAGAGGAGACTGCGCCTCACGCTGCCCCGGCCCCACCCAGGAGCTTCTCCCCTTCCAGGAAGCCAAGAGGGGCCAGCGAGGGGGTCTCAGGGTGTGGAGGAAGGAGACCCTCCTGGCAGGCAGGTTTTCTCCTTGTGCTCGCCCGCAGGTAACTAGCTGTTATCTGGGGGCACACGCACATTAACCCGCCCAGGTTCCATCTGTAAAATGGACTAGCTGATCGTGAAGATCTTATTCCATCATTTCAGTTGGTGAAAGATGCCCTGGAAGAAACTCAGAAAAGAGAGCGCGCGTGTGTGTGCGTGTTTCTGTGCATGTGTTGGGGGGCAAGCAGTTCCTCTGGGGGAATGGCGAAGGAAACCTCCTGAAGCTGCTGACGTGCACCACAGGAGGGAGGAGCCGGCAGTGTCGTGGAGGAGGGGGAGTGGTGTGGCTGCAGCGTCCAGGTCTGGCTGGAACACCCTCTTGGTGTGTGGTATGAGAGGACCATGTTCTCACTCACAAAGCCGTTTTGAGCACCGGCTATGTGCCAAGTACAACAGTAGGTGCTGGGGAGGAAAACAAAACAGAATGATAAAGAGGCTGCCTGCCCACAGGCAGCGCTCCCCTGCAAGTGTGAGGTTTAGTGGAAAAGAAGGCTGGAGGGCTGGGGTTATCAGTTCCGGTCCCTTCCAGCCTGGGGTGGAATCAGAAACCCACACCTTCCATCTTTCTCTTTGCGGAAACTGGCAGCAACTCTGCCTTCCCAGGAGGATGTGAGATAAAGAGGATAATGCTGGCAAACCAGATGGGGACAGAGCAAACCTTCGCTGGAGCACGCAGGAACCTGTGAGGAAGGACACATAGGGCTCCGATAGGAAAAACCGACCTTGGAAGCGACTGTTTATTGAACACATTTTACAGAACACCTACTAAAGACGTGGTCCTGTTCTAGGTCCTGAGGATACAGCAGTGAGCAAAGGAGACACAGTCCCTGCCCTTGCGAAGCTTACGTTCCAATGTTGGGAGTCAGACAACACATTGACAAGAAAAAGTGTTGAGTGTGTGTGTGTGTGTGTGTGTGTGTGCATGAGTGCACTAACCATGCAGGGACACTAACCCTGGAGGAAGATGAAGCAAGGTAGAGGGGAGAGAGTGTGTCAGGGGCTCTTATATATGATGGTCAGGGCAGGCCTCTCTGAGAAGGAAAAGTGGGAGCAATGACCTGAAGGCAGTGAGGCAGTACCCACGTAGGTATCTGGTAGAATTTCTAGGCAGCAGGAGCAGCCAGTGCAAAGGCCCTGTGGCAGGAACAGGCAATCCACCAACAAGGTTGATTAAATACCTGTGTGTTCTGCCTGGTCCCTCATCTTGCACAACAGGCACTGCCCTTAAAGCTTGTTATGCACACTACATTATTGTGAAACACATTTTTCCCCATTGAACTACACTGAAGTTCCAGAGATGCTTTGCCTTCTTTTTGTTTAGTTTTCAAGTGTCAGTGACTCCCAGATAAAGGGCAAGGTCATCGCCTCTCACTTTACCTCCTCAGTACCTCTGATAGGGAGCTAATTATGTGAAGTTTCAGGGTATTCCTAGGGAAGTTTGCAGTTCAGAGAAACCAAAGAATGAACTCCTTTGTTAAAAAAAATAGGTGTCTAGCCATAAAGTGACTCATAATCCCTGGTTCATCCCTAGTGCAGCCTGGGAGTTTCTGAACGTGGGCTCTCGAAAGAGGAAGCTGGAGGGTCCTGCTGTGTTTGCTAGAGTGAGGGATTCACACAGGTCTCTGTCTTCAAATTACTCAGGCAGGTAGGCACGGGAGCTGCCGGTCCAACAGACTTGAGCTCACTGAGCTAGACTTGAGTAGAGGGGTGACTTGGGGGACGCTGACATCCCTTCTGCACAGATCAAGTCGTCAGTGGCCCAGGAATTCTATCCACCAATAAAGCGCCCAGAATGACAGACATGGGCCGTCAAGAACCACTCAAGTTTAGCCAGCGCTTGTCTTTCCGAGGCTGGGCTTTGTTCTTTCTACAATGTGCTCAACTGGCTTGGTCTTCCAGGCCCATTCCTATCGGGTCTGGCCTTAAACTTCCTGGAGCGGGCAGCTGGGCTCCAGCCCAGGGAGGCTGATTTCCCAGGAGGCAGCTGCTGAGCCACGCCTCCAGGCCACAGAGACCCTCCAGGCCCCCGGGGCGGGCGGGTGCCACCGGCAGGTACCCAGGCTGATGGAGGCCCCGCGGCCGATGATACGTGAGGTTCACAGAGAAAGAGCTCTGACGAGCCACTTCGGCAGTTGCTTAACAACTTTGATGACACTCCCAAAGTGAAAGAATTATTAACAGTGAGAAGGCAGCCCAAATACACCTTGCGGGGAGCAGGGAGGTTACGAAGAGGAACGAGGGGGAGCCGGGGTCACACTACAGGCAGTAGCTGGAGGACTCAGTGAAAACCAGCCCACTCAAGACACTCAAATTCAACACATGTTCAAACACTGCCAGGAAAATCTGACTGTGGGCCACAGGCGGCCCCAGGCTCCCCGCCGCGAAGACGCCCTGACTTCGACAAGAGTCTGGCCTTCCATCAGAATCTGCGTCCTGGCTTCACCACGTCCTGGTGTCTCTGCTTGAGGTAAGATTACACGAACCTCACTGAGCTCCAGTTTCTACATCCGTGAGACTGGACTAACAACCGTCCAGGGGCGTCTGAGAGTCAAAACCCACGGGAAATAGAAGGAGGCTTCCTAGTGCGTAATGGTTAAGAATCTGGACTCAGGGTTCAAACTGACTTGGTTTCTTTAACATAGAGATGCCAGCATGTACTTCACAGGGCTTTTTAAATTGTAGCGCAACATGTGTATGGACAATTGCACACAACCCCATCGCACACTGTGACACTCGGTTGGGCCTCACGCATGGAACACACCCATTTTATCAGGGGTTTTTCTTTTTTGAGAGTTAAATAATGCATGTAAAGTACTCAGCACGGTGCTTGCCACATTGGAAAGCTCAAGAAGTATCATTATGCAAACGCAAGGCCTGCTTCTCTGTCTGAAGCGTAAGTGTGGGGCCCATCTGTCCTTTACCGCCCACTTCCTGTCAACCCCTCTGGGTTCCAGAATGCATGAAAAGGAGGAAAAGAAGCGGCTTTGCAAAGCAGTTGTCTGTTCTTTAAGCTGCAAGACCCCACCTCTAATAAGGAGCCCGTGGGCAGAACAGTCCATTCTCACGGATGGAGTGGATTTCAATGTAGTCGTGGCTAGGACTTGGTGACGGGCTGGGTAAGGTAACACGCACCAGCCTCCTCCCTCCAGGTGAACCCCAGGCTCCAGAGACACCCGACAGCCTCACAAGCATCTCAGGTGCCCGAGACTCAGGGCCCAGAACCGTCAGCACGCAGGCCGCGGCTTGTCGAGAGCCCCCTGGTCCTCTTGGGAGCCGGGAAGAGGGAGGGCTGCCTTGGCTGCCTCTACCACGTGGCTGAAGCCAAGGGACCGAAGTAGAGCTGCCACACTCCTCTGGTCTATAAATAAACGCAGTCTGTAAATATTTATGTGCCTCGGCACTCTGACACTGTCATAATCTCTCATTTTCCCTCTGAAGGGCAGCTCCTGCACAGGCTGCTGCAGGGTCAGAGGAGAGAGCTGTGTGGGGAGATGGTGAGGGCTGGGAGTGGTGGGGCTCGAATGCTCTGTTGCAGAAAGGAAAGGATACGCTACCTCAATTCAAACATTTACCCCTCACCTGCTAAGCACAGGCGGCCAGAGATTTAAACACGAATCAGCTGCAGATGGAGCCTTGGTGACGCTTCCAGTGTGCTGGGGATCCGTGTGCATACATAAACCACAGACAGATCCAGGCAGGCGCACACCACAGAGAGCTGTGGATGTAGGTGGCAGAGGCTGATTTCCATGGCGGAGGTGGGGCCAGGGCGGCAGGGGTAGAGGCAGGGGCACAGAGAGTGTGCTCTGCAATCGTGGAAGTTTTCCACGGTGAAAGGGCATTCCTGGCAGAGGGCTTAGCTTGTGAGACGCTTTGCAGTGGGAGACTCAGGGATGTTCTAGGGTGGGAAATACAGAGGCTAGAATCTGTTTATTTCTTCAACAAATATCTGGGTGCCCGTTACCTGCCACTGCTGGGTGCTAGAAGCTCAGATGTCAGGGCGAGGGGCAGGAGTGGAATCGGGCAGAAAGGTAGGGCTTGCCCTTTATAGGAGGACTTTGAAAATCAAGCTAAGAAAGCAAGTATCTTTGAACAAGCTGGGAGGGATGGGGCAAAGATCCATCAGGGAGGGGATGACAAAAAGGCATGTCCCTTTCCTCCGAAAGTCCTTAGCCTGATCCTCTGAAGAAAAGTCCCTAAAAGAGAGAAGGAAGGGGAAATACCACAGAGTTGTATTTCAGGGGGAGCCATCACCGTTCTGTGGAAACTCAACTTGGCAAAAGGCAAAGGAAATTGGGGCTCAGTCTCTCTCAGAGGAGGCGGAGGGAGACGGCTATCAATCAAGACTTTGGACTCCAGGGACTTTGGGGGACCCAGTCTTGCCACAGGAAAGATAAAGTGCCTCACACCTAAGGTTGGCAGAAGGAGCTGGACCCGTCTCTTCTGCTGAACGCTAACACAATCTGAGTACAGTCATGTGCCACATGATGACGTTAAGGTCAACGATGACCGCATATACGACTGTGGTCCCATCAGATTAGTACCATACAGCCTAGGCGTGTAGTAGGCTATATCATCTAGGTTTGTGTAAGGACATTCTGTGATGTTCACACAATGACACAATTTTCAAAATGTATCCCCATTGTTAAGCAAAGCATGACTGTATACAAAAAGAGAGAGAGAAAACAACCACCCAGGACTCTCCTTAAAGCTGGGTGAGGAACTTGAAGTCATCTGTTGGCTGGGTGGTGGTGGGGGGTGCGTGGGGGTGACTGGCTATTAAAGCACAGAGAGGTTGGAGTAATCACCTTTGGCCACACCATCATAGGGCTGTTTGCAGTGTAATTCATACTTTTTCTATAAGAATACGTAAGAATACAGTGATACCACAGGAGGCATATTTGCTGATGCTTTTAGGGAATGTTGGGGAAATATAATTATAATTAATATAATAATATTATATAATTAAAAAGATCTTCTCCCAACCCAGAAATCCTCTCCACAGAGGTAGTGAAGAAAGAAAACACTTCTATTACCGAATAAGCTTTAAACCAGAACGTGATGTGCATCACAGGCAACCCAGCAACAGACTGCAGAGACAGAGAGGACTGTCCCCTCATCCAGCCAAGCAGACACAGCCCGCTACATCCGTGTGCCCAAGACGGTCAGTCACTAGCCCTCAAGTAAGAGGACTTGACAACACCCGTGTCACACAGCGTTCCTCCTAACTTTATCTGGTAACTGGGGAGGCCACTTGTGTTGGCGGAAGTGTTACTTGGAGCAAGATCCCCACGGAAGGTAGGCCCTTACCCTCCACAGGAAGTGGAGACGGGGGAGCTCACTCCTTGGATGTTGGAGTTTTAAAAAAATGGCTCCCAGGTCCTAGAGGAAACATTCCTGAATTAAGAGACCGGCAAGAGGCTTATTTAGCCATGATAAAGATTTATACAAATTTGAGAAGGACAGAGAAAGAAATTCTGGAAGAAAAGGGGAGGTATTTTTCCCCTTATTCTCAACATGGAGAATTAAGCCTCATTTTTAATTTGTATTTGTCCTTACAATTTCCTCCCTGTGTTACTAATAAAATAATGACATCACAATCTCCTAATTATTTCCATTGTGGTTTCTACCTTTCTCTGGGCAACTTGCAGCCACCTAAATATCCAGCAAGTCTATGGTAAAATGTAAATAAAGCAGTTACCAGAATTACAATTTCACATAACATGAATTTAAAAATTCAGTATAGTATGTGCTTTGGGGGACTCATCTTTAAATAGGACAGGCATTCGCCTTTGTTTATCCATCCACACTGGGACTAGAAAGAACCTGAATCCCAGTGTTAACCTAGTGACATTAGATCAGTCTTTTGCAGCTTCTATTTGTCTGTCTATTAATTAGATGTTTTTCTTTTCTACATCATCTTTCCAATCAGTTAACATTTTTTTATGCCAAATTTAGAGCTTGAGCATGTGGGTGCATATTAATTACCTTTTTTTTTTTTGGTGAGGAAGATCAGCCCTGAGCTAACATCTGTTGCCAATCCTCCTCTTTTTGCTGAGGAAAATTGGCCCTGAGCTAACAGCTGTGCCCGTCTCCCTCTATTTTATATGTGTGACTCCTGCCACAGCACGGCTTGATCAGCAGTGCGTCTGTCTGCGCCTGGGATCCGAACCGGCGAACCCTGGGCCACCAAAACAAAGCTCGCAAACTTAACCACTACGCCACTGGGCCGGCCCCGCATATTAATTACTTTTACTTTGTTATTATCAAAGATCACTACACACCATGTGTACTCTGTTACTAATCAGACTAGTGGACTCAAGTCCAGAGCACGTCCATACTGAGAACCCAATTTAGAGTTCACCAGAAATATGTGGTTGTGGGGACCATTACTGGGGTGCAGAAAGAAAGATCAGTGTAACAAACAACATTGTTTGTTTTCTAGTAAACTTTACTTTCGAAGTACATGTGTAATAACCACGGCTGTGAGTAGGACAACCAGGCATCCTATGAGAATAGTAATACATTTTCTAGAATATTTCTTTTCAGTTGAGGTCAATACCAGTTGGATACTCTGGAAAAGTTAAGTTTTAGGTCCTTTGGGGGAACCTCAGTCCAGTCCTCCTGTAGTGCTGGCTTCACACAGGAAGCAGGAATCCAGCTGAGTTGTCTTTCACTTTGAGAGCCTTATGGCTGGTGAGTAGCAGAAAGGGTCCCTCCGACTCAGTGACAGCTGTCTTTCTTCCGGAACACCTTTATGTAGATAAAGTCTCCAGGTTGATGAGGTGGCTGACTTCCTCTGGCAGTTCCTTCCAGATCTTTATGACTTTAGGCCTCAGGGTTTCTGGGGAAGACACAAGTCCTTTTAAGTACTGAACATAATTACGAGAGGATTCCGTTAAATTGGACACAGGACATGGCCTCAGACCCAAATTCATGGGCCTGACAAATGTAAGTTCAAAAGGAGATGTTCCATACTTGCTTGCAGGGGCCACTCTGATTTTTAACAAGGCTAGTGATAACACTCTAGGCCAATTTTAACCAGTAGATGCTGAATCTTATTCAAGGAGCTTCTGTTTGTTTTGCTTTAGAGTTTGATTCATTCGTTCTCCTTGTCCAGAGGACGGGGGCTCACAGGAATCTGCAAACATGTGCATAATTCCTGGACAGCAGTAGAAACAAAGTAACTTCCTCTGGTTCAGCATAGTAAGAGAGCCCTGGCCATCAGCTTTTGAAGAGGGAAAGGCTGCAGCTCATCCAGACATCACGCACACCGTAAATCGACAAATCTCTTACCTTCCACAGGCATTAATTCTATGAAATCCAACTGCCACCAGGTTCCTGGCAAAGCAGGTAAGGGAGAATTTCTGCGCTTACCTTGGGAGTGGCCTGTAAAGAATTCTGTTGACAAACAGCACATCTCTTTTTAATATGTTTTGAATAATTTAACCTTTTTGGTAGGTGTAGTAAGAGTTTAGAGCATTTAAAACCCCTCTTTTAGGGGCCGGCCCAGTGGCGTAGTGGTTAAGTTGGCGCGTTCTGCTTCGGCAGCCACGGGTTCACTAGTTCGGATCCTGGGTGCGGACCTACTCACTGCTCATCAAGCCACTCTGAGGCGGCGTCCCATATAGAGCAACCAGAAGGATGTACAACTGTGACATACAACTATCTACTGGGGCTTTAGGGAGAAAAAAGGAAAACAAAAAAAAGGAGGAAGATTGGCAATAGATGTTAGTTCAGGGCCAATCCTCCTCAAAAAAACCCCCTCTTTTATTCTGGCGGTTTTTCTGATGACGCACCACCACCAACTGAGCAAAGAGGGACTGTGGTATAGGAACTAGGATTGGTAGGTAATTCCCATAGTCCAGTCAAATTTCTCTTAATCCCTTTTATAATCCTTTTGTTCGTTTTCTTCTACAAAGCATGGTTTTGAAAATGAACAAACATTTCTTGTTGTATTAAAAGTGGAGCTTTTCAGTTTGGACTCTGCCATGTTTTAACAGCAGCGTTTGCCGCTCTGTCAGCAAAATGAACTACTGACATCTGAGCAGGCAGTTGTAAAGCCCCTAACAAACCAGCTATCAATTTGACATGAGATTTTTTTCTTTTAACTCTCATTGATGTCAGAAGTCCTCTAATTTTTAAAAATTTTGATCTGTTGCATGACAGACACCAAACACATATTTACTATCAGTATATATATTCACTTTAAGTCCAGAATCAAGAATTGCAGCGCTAGTAACTATGAACTCAGCTGCTTGTGCCAATTTAACTCCAGACAGAACGTAAGTCTCCAAAATTTCCTGAGAAGTCACTACAGCATAGGAAGCCTTAAGCTGGCAATTTGTATTCCGGTTACACGACTCATCAGCAGTTGTGATCAAATCTGCATTTTGAACTGGGATGTCTCATAAACCAGGTCGAGGCCTAGTATCTTCTTCTATTACTATTGTACAATCAAGATCACCTATTTGATCAGAATCTTGTAAGAGGGTAGCAGGGTCTAGGAGACTGCACCTTCCAAGCACAATATTAGGACTGAATAATGCTTCTTCATAGTTAGTTTGACGGCACACTGACAAATGCTGGGTTTTATGCACATGTAAGATTGCTGTCATGGCAGATGGGACATGCAAACAAGCCAGGTGACCCAAGGTAAGAGCTTGGGTCTTTTCAAAGAATGGTGGCTGCTGCGGCTGCTGCTGCCACTGCTCAGAGGCATCCAGGCGTTCACAGCACTAGAGCATCTACAAGAACCGAGAAATAGGCGATGGGTCTACCGTCTGGTCCCAATTTTTGAGTTAATACTCCACTAGCAGCATCTTTATTTTCATGACCAAACAAGTAGAAATGTTTTTCAAAATCTGGAATCCCCAAAGCTGGGAGAGAGGATATAGTCAGTTTCAGTTGTTCAGAAGCCTCTTCAGATTCTAAGGACCAGACTAGAAGGTCTGGAGAGTTACCATGCAATTGCTCTGTCAGAGGTTGTGTACGCTTGGCAAAATCTGGGATCCGTCGTCTACAATACTCTACTAGTCCCCCAAATTGTCTAAGTTGTTTTTTTTTAAGTAGGCTGTTTTACATGCAAATTTGGCGGACTCCCAGATTGTAATACTTTATGGCCTTCAGCTGACAACAGATGCCCTAAATATTTACTTCAGCTTGGCAGTGTTGCAATTGTCTAATGAGGACTCACAACCCTGTGAAACAAGGACCTGCAATGAAGCCAAAGTTATCCGTCTTGCATTGCTCTTTAGTTTCTGAGGCTACCAGCAAATCATCTACATGTTGTATGATCACAGATCCCTCTGTGGGACAAATTTTTCTAAGTTTTCTTATAAATGACTAGAGAAGATAGTAGGGGAGTATTGAAACCCTTGAGGAATTTTTTGCCACAAATATTGAGCTCCTTCATAAGTAAAAACAAACAAAACAAAAATTTAGACTTGTCCACTAGAAGGTCAGAAAAACAAAAGCAGAACATAGACCTACCACAGAGAAACACTTTGCAGATGACGGTATCAAAGTCAGAATAGTTGCAGGGTTAGAGACTACAGGGGTCAATGGGACAACAAATGTAGCTATTTCTCTAAGATCTTTTACAAATCTATATAGTGGTTGACCAACATCATCAAATTTACATTCCTTTTTTACTGGACGTTTAGAAATATTACAGAGTGAATGTCCCTTTTTAATTATCCCTCATTTTCTAATTCTTTTATAACTGGCTTTATTCCTTTTCATTGAGCTCTCAACAAAGGATATCGTTTACACATGGCCATGGCTTATCTTTCTTTTAAGCTATTTTTATTGGTTCTAGATCTCGAATTAAACCAATCCCGTTAACCCCTAGGGCTCACAGCAATGCATCGATTCATTTCAGTTTGGGTGCTTTTCCAGCATGGTGCAAGACCACTGCTCTCTGTCATCCCCTTTTCTTCCAGAAGGCACAAAATAACCAATTCAGGTGCCTTTTTTCAGGGAGCTCCATGAACACGCCATCCAGAGTACAGAATATCGTAGCCTTTAGTTTGCACAGCAGGTCTCTGCCCCTATAGGTTTACAGAAAACTAGGAGAAAGTAAGCACGCGTGCTCCTCAGTAAGAGCACCGATGTGTATGGCACCAGAGGAAACGGAACAAGAGGGCCGACTGGAAACACCAACAACTTGTACTATTGTTGTCAGGTAGAAAGCAGGAAATTTCCGAGGAAACTGCAGAGAAAGTGGCACCAATATCCACCAGAAAAGGCAAGGACAGATGAACCTGAGTGAAAGTTATTGACATGTATGGTTTACCCTCCCCTCTGTGAAGTTCCCTCATTCTGCTCGTTTGAGCCATTTGCCACGCATTTCTAGCTAGGAGTTTTGTCCTGCTAGGCCTTCCTGACTCGCCTCTCTCTGTGATCTCCATGTGCTCCAGTGTCCCTCTACAGTCTCCTACCAATTCCCTGGCATTTTGCAACGACATAGTTTTCAATCCTCTTCCTTTGCTATCTTCATAGATTGGCCAGAGTAGGGATTATTCCCTTTAGTAAGGGTTCTAAGTAAGCAGCCAACATAGCAGTCTTCAATCTCTTCTTTTCTTTTTGTCTTTTTCTAGATTATCCCCAAACTGAGTAGCTGCTGCTAGGGTTTGAGCAATAGTCTGTCCTTGCCATCCTGCTTGGGTTTGGAGAGTCAGCAAGAGAGTCGAGACAAAGGTTGTTGAGACTAGAGTGTGACTTAGATCTGTCCCCGGGTCCATGGCAGTAAAAGTTAAGAAAGCCTCAACGAACTGCTGATGGAAATCAATGGAGGACTCACCTGTCTTCTGCATACACTGCCGCAACTTCTCCCAGCTCACCTTTATCGGAAAGGCTTCAAGTCCTGCCCTTAGCAGCCCCTCTTGATGGGTCTCTAATGCATTTAATTCTTCGTGGTTGTAGGGAGTGGTGGATAGCCAACTTCTCTTGGCCACGGTGCCCCATCTCCCGGTCCACGATGAACTTGCTCCATCAAACAAGCGAAATCTGCTGGTTGCAGAGTTCCCTGCAGCATCCAGTGCACATCCCCATGTGTGGAGCTGCAAACTGAAAACACGCTGTGGAGCATTTCTGCAAACTTTCGTGGATCTCCTTCTTGGGGTACCAAGAAAAGGCCTTTAAATTAATGATATCAGCAGGGGAGAAGGGCACATAAGCTCTTAATATTTCCTTTGTGCTCAAGGGGTCTGGGTAGCTTCTGAGCAGCATCAGCTTTGCTAGAGATCCAAGTAGGAAGGTCTGGTTTTCTTCGCATTGTGATAGGAAAAAGGTAAGATTATATGGCCCCCTGGTTTCTTTTCCCATATTCCTATTTATCAGCCTAACTCTTTTTTTGTCTTTTTCCAAGTAACTAGTGCAACTGCCCTCCATCCTGCTGCCTTCATATGGGGACACAGTTCTCATCGTCCCGTGATCTTGATCATTTATTTTGACCGTTTCTGCCTTCCCAGCTATGTGGTATGTGCACAAAAAGGAACTCTTGGAGGTGGAATCTGGTCTAGGACCTGAAGGGGACTCAGGGCTGGGCCAGCAGGCACACAATTCTGCATCCTCAAACAGGGCAGGCAACACACTGTCAGCTAGGAAGTTACGTCTTTCTCAGGGAAACCCCCCAAGGAAAGGAACCACCATCTAAAAGATCATCCTTTACGCCTCCCCAGGAGACAGTCTGAGGCAGGCAGGGTAAAGTGAGGCAAGAGGAGCAGAGGGATTGGGACAGCAGAGAAAGGTGGAGGTTTCTGGGAAAGAGAAGTTACCTTTAATTCTTGCATTACTGAGTTGTGAGGCTGGCAAGAGGCTTATTTACCGTTACGAAGATTTATACATATTTGAAAAAGACAAAAGAAATTCTGCAAGAAAAGGCAGACAGAGAAAGAAGTCTTTTGCCTTATTTTCAACAGAAGAATTAAGCCTCTTATTTTTAATTTGTGTTTGCCCTTACAGTAGGCAGGAAAATATTCCATCTCTTTTTCTCTCCCTCTGAATCAATAAATTAAGATCAGATTCTCAGATCTGAAAGGGATCTGTAGGGATGAGTCCTCCTAGGCCCTGCCTTCCGGCAGCTGAGTGTCTAAATCACTCAGGACCAACAGTTGTCTGATAGCCTCTGATGGTCTCCCAGGATAGAGACGTCACCCATTTCTAATGGAAGCATCTTTCAGTGTTTTAGCAACCTGATAGGTTCAGAGTTTTCTTTTGCCTATTTGAAGTCCTTCCTGCTATAAATTAGCAGATAAATAATATAATAATTAATTTATCCTCAGACCTAGAAGATTCCTTCCTGTCTTAACAGAGTCAAGATATGCAAACATTGTCTTCCTTGAAGCTAACTCTCAGCTGTGTCATTTAGCATCTCTTTGGTTAGTGGAAGTGAACTAGACATATGATTCAGTATTCTAAAATGCCACTTAAATCCTACATCCTCTAGAAAACCCACTTAACACTCTAATCTGCCCTTTTAACAATCTTTTCATTATAACATATGCAGTAATTAATTTAACCTTTCTGAATGTTTTCATTTAAAAAAACATATTGCTTATTCACAGGATTACTATATTATATACAAATTGTTTTCATGTGTTTATCTTATCTGCCTAAAGCTCCATGAAGGGATCATGCCCTGTACTATTTGTATCTTCCATAATGCCTAGCAGTAAGAACTAGGCCTAGTGGTGGTGGGGAAAGAGTATTCCATTGGGATAGAATTCAGCTCAAAAACTATCTGAAACCAGGAAAAAACTGCCTAACAATTAGAACCATCCAGCCAGGAATGTCTCAGGAACCAGTGAACTCTCTTAAATTCTAAAAGTATTTAAGCAGAAGCTATAAGACTGCCTCTCATGGTGCTATATGAGGAATTACCACATTGAGTAGGGTATTTAATTCACTAGTAGCTTTGGAGAGTTAGGGACTGGTCTTTTGACTCTGAGAGGAAAAAAGAAGGGGATTCCTTACTGAAACGTACTGAGACTGAGGGCATGAGGGCTAGATTTCTGTCCAAAATGGCTGTACTTCCCCATCCCTCCACCCAGAGGAGAGGTGAACTAATGTCAAGGCTCCCTGCAGAGTCTCAGATAATGGAGAAACAAGAATGCACAGTTAAATGGCTTCACCAGACTGCTGACCCTCACATCCAAGGAGAGGTGGGGAAGGGGAGAAAGAGACATTCCTCTTCTGGCATGAAGATTTGTTACAACGCAATCAGACAACCAGAGGGTGGGTAGATGCCAAGCGATGAAGACACTTTCTGGGGAATGAAACCCTGGGAAAACATCTTTGGCCCCCGCTTATGGCTCTAGGGATGATTGTTTTCCCTGATTACCAATCTTTTCTCTTGCCTGCAGTCACAATTCCCCCTCCCTTCTCCACTCTTATTGCCTGTAGAGGAATAAGACTGAGAAGACCCAGTGGAGGTGATGCAGGTTTTCAGCCCACAGCCACCTAAATCCTACACTGACCATTCCCTAGGGAGACAACGCATGGTGCACGGGCTTTGAAGATGGACATTTCAGAGATTTCACTTCGGGCATTTTCATAAGCTAGCTTTTCATGACAGCTGTGATGGTGGCCTTGGCAGGTCAGCTCACAGGCAGATGTCATGTTCAGAGAGCACAAGGAATAAAGCCATTTTATGGACCCACTGAAACTCCCAGAACAGCTAATCTAACCTTTCAACCTTCCATCCTTTTGCTGGTATTGTTTGCAACTTTTATACTTTATACTTCATTCCATGTCGTAATGGAAAAAACTGAAGAGTGACTGAAATTTTAATATGCATATGCTAATACTGCCCTGTATTCATGGAGTGCTTTTTAATTTCCAAGAGTGCTGGAGGCCTTTCCAGAGAAGACATATTACTGAAACTGTACCACAAAGCTGTGCAATTCAATAACTCAGGAACACCACACCCCAGTTCTCAGAATAGAAGGCTGCCTTTCCCAAGGGAACCACAGAGCTCATAAGAAGTCTCTCTTGGGATTGGCCAAACAGAATTTGGGAAGTGGGAGTGAGGAGTCGTTCTTATAGTATAAATAAAACACTGACCAGAGTTTGGTCTTTAAACATGAAGAATATTGAAAATATATAACATGCTTATTAACTGGGCCGGCTTTTAACAGTGGTTAATTTGGAAAAAAAGCAATTTTGTTGCGTCTTTCAAAATTTAACCCCTTGTGAAGGGAGTCATATATATGGTGATGGACAAACAAAAATGCACAACCCAAAATTTCACAATGTTAAAAACCATTAAAACATCAATTAAAAAAAATAGAAATAATAAAAATTTCTACACAATAAAATATTAAAAACAACAACAACAACAACAACAACAAACAGAAAGGGTACAATTTCCCCAGCCACAGAAATTTGTTTTATGGACTCCAATAAATTCTTGGCAAATAAAAAGTAAAAAAAAAAAAAAAAAAAAAAATTTTAACCCCTCAAAATTAGCCACAGTTCAAACATGAGCCATAAAATATGTATAAATACTTATAAGAGATTCAATCATTCCAAGAAAACATCAGTTGGGCTCCAAGTCTCCATGTAAGTGCTACGAGCTTGAGAAGCTTCTTTCATACTCAGAAAGGAAATTTCAATAGCTCAGGATGAAAAAACCAGAAAGGAAAGAAAGGGGAACCAGCCCAGCAGAATATCCTCTGCTCTCCCACACTCAACAGGCTACCTTAAGCACAAACTTTTCAGAGTATTCAGTGAAAATAATCTCAACCCCAATCCTCTCAGGTCTTTCTGAGATCTTCATTCATTCTATTCAAACAGTAAAATGTGTAAAATGTCTTACTGTTTACTGAGCTTTAACAGAAAAGAGTGTCCCCTGGCTCTCTGAAAATGCACATACCAAGGTACATCAACACTGCTTGTGTGCACTCCTACGCAACTCAACAAAAAAAAGCTTTTAGTCATGAGGTGTGCCCTCCAAAACTGCCTCTCAGGTTCCTGGGCTAGAGACACACCACGACGGACAGAGAACACGATCGCTGCACCAAGACTTTTATCCACTGTAATGCAAGCTCAGGAGAGACTGGATTTGTCACGGTTTTCCTTTTTTTCCTGTCACGGCTGTACGGTGAACACCTAGAACAGAGGTCAGCAAGCCAAATCCAGCTCGTGGATTTTTTTTTGTATGGCTGTGAGCAACGAATGGTTTTTGCATTTTTAAATGCTTCAAAAATAATTTAAAAAAATATTGTGACACACGACAAATTTCAGTGTCCTCATAAGGTTTCACTGGCACCTAGCCACACTCATTTGTTTACATTTTGTCTAGGGCTGCTTTCACACGCTACAATGGCAGAGTTAAGTGGTTGAGACAGAGACCGTATGGCTCAAAATGTCTCAAATATTTACTCTCCGGCCCTTTACAGAAAGTCTGCTGACCCCTCGCCTAGAAAAGACTACCTCATAATAGGCATTCAAATTTTTGTTGAATGAACAGAGTCACCATATGCAAGTGGCTATATGACCTTATTCATCCCTTTTGAGCAACAGCCCATATCCGTTACAGACCACTAGCTGAGGATACCAACCATGGGAGTGAACTCAGTTATTATTAGGCTGCTATTCCACTGAAGATCACTCACAAAAAAGTTTCTGGGATAAAACATTCTTTCAGGTGTATAAAACTAAAGGTGAATCTTCACATTTTGAGTATACAATTACTTCTGTTTGCTTAGGTTCTTTCTCCTAAAATCCCTGATTATTTTTTTATGTGGTTCTTCCAAAAGGCTCCTAAACCTCTGGTCACAGATTAGCACCGACAGTAGGGTAAAAACAGGGCATATAGGAAAACCCATAAAATCATCTTCAGAGAGATTGCAAACACTTTACACAATAATTGGTTAACCTGGACTGTTACCATCTTTGGAACTTTAACTGAGAATTCATGAGCATCCCTACCCAGTTCGAACCGATCTCCTTCAGAACTTAGGCACCAGAGAGTTTGCAACTAAAACCGATCAAGGACAAATGACTCCTAGAGAAGTGAGAACAAACTGAAGCCATATACAAATGGAAAGATTTCCTGATTCTCATATTGAGAAGCTGTAAGGATCTCAGGTAAAAAGAAGAAACCAATAACTGCAGGCACTCAGATAACTGAGTGACTGAATCACAGTAACGACTATGGCCTTTGTAGAGTATAATCTTATTTATTAACAGAGATGAGACTATCATTCTCAGTAGGTAAAACGTGGAGATAAATATGGAGTACAGAGGTTTACTATTTTTTGCAAAACTATACAATTTCTTAGTGACCAAGTTGAGACTGTAACTTACATCTCCTCTTAACTCCATATGTTTCTCTCTACTTTTTTAAAAGCAATAGCGGGAACAGGTTATTGTTTTTTATTGTCTGTACTTCTCCAGCTTCCACTCACACTACTGTCTTGCACTTTGTTTTGTATATACTGGATTTATCCCTGTACCTTTTTATTTTTGATAAACTTCTAATTTTAGAAGAGATTTTTTTTGATTTACCGAAAAGCTGCAAAGAATGCAAGATTTCCTATATATCCTACACTCAGTTTCCTCTATTATTAATGTCTTACATAGTATGGTACATTTGTTACAATTGATGAATCAACACTGATACGTTAATATCAACTGAAGTCCATACTTTATTCAGATTTCCTGAGTTTTTATGTCACGTCCTTTTCTGTTTCAGGATCCCATCTAGGATATCACATCACATTTAGTCATGTCTCTTTAGCCTCCTCATGCCTGTGACAGTTTCTCACTTTCCCTGTTTTGATGTCCCTGACAGTTATGAGTGCTGGTCAGGTCTTCAGTAGGATGTCCCTCAATAGGGATTTATCTGACATTTTTCTCATTTAGTCTGGGGTTATGAATTTTTGGGAGGAAGACCACAGTTAAAGTGCCATTTTCACTACATCATATCAAGAGTACATACTATCAGTGGCGTAGTGGTTAAGTTTGCACGTTCCGCTTCGGTGGCCAGGGGTTCGCAGGTTCAGATCCTGGGCACGGACCTATGCACCACTCATCAAGCCATGCTGTGGCAGGTGTCCCACGTATAAAATACACAGAGGGCCGGCCCCGTGGCTTAGTGGTTAAGTGTGCGCGCTCCGCTGCTGGCAGCCCGGGTTCAGATCCTGGGCGCGCACCGACGCACTGCTTCTCCGGCCATGCTGAGGCCGCGTCCCACATACAGCAACTAGAAGGATGTGCAACTATGACATACAACAATCTACTGGGGCTTTGGGGGGAAAATAAATAAATAAATAAAATCTTTAAAAAAAAAAATACACAGAGATGGGCACAGCTGTTAGCTCAGGGCCAATCTTCCTCAGGAAAAAGAGGAGGATTGGCAACAGATGTTAGCTCAGGGCTAATCTTCCTCACAAAACAAGATTAAAAAAAACGAATACATACTATCAACATGAGTTGTAACTTTTGATGTTGACCCTGATGCTTGGCTAAGGTAGAGTTTGTCAGTTTTCTCCACTGTAAAGTTACTCTTTTTTTCTCTTTCCATACTGTACTCTTTGGAAGGAAGTCACTATGCATAGCTCATACTTGAGAAGTGGGGAATTATGGTCCATCTCCTTGAGGGTGGAGTACCTACATAATTTGGAATTCTGCATGGGAAACTTATCTCTTCTCTCCATTTATTTATATCAGTATGGACTCACAGATATTTATTTTATATTTTGGGTTATAATCTATAATCCAATACTAGTTTATTTTGTTGCTCAAATTGTTTCAACTTTGGCCACTAGGAGCTACTCATGTTTTTTTCTTTGCTTCCCTTCGTCTGGAGCGTTCCTTTGCCTCTTATAGCTTAACTCCTACCTGCTTTTCAGGATTCAGCTGAGATGTTACCTCCTCCAGGACAAAAATTCCTCTTAACTGCCTCTACTCGCAGCCCTCACACTCACTCTCCTACCACTCTAGGTTGTATGTTTTTTCTATGCATATCTAAAATTTACATCTACTACGGTACTTATACACTGTATTCTTATCTGTCTCTCCCACTAGACAATAAGCTGAGAGTAGGGATCATATCTTATTTATTTTATATCCCTAGTATGTAGCATATAGTGCCTCCCTTGCACAAAGGAGGAGCTCAACAAATATTTCTAGAATGATCACTATGGTTTTCTCTTCAGTCCAAGATTCCAGGAGTACTTAACACATCAACCAGAAGCCACATAAGAGTTGGTAACTAACTGCTCTGGGAGGAACTACAAGGTGCTACTATTTTAAGTGTTAATGTCAGTCATGTAACACAACAGACTCAGGATCCAAGTTAACACTTCCTAATGTCTCATTATGAAGTAAATAGACTTCTCCTGATTATTAATCCCAGTTATATTTGCATAATTACATTAAGGGCAATGACCAGTTGCCTTTATATTAGAACCAAGGCAAGTAGCTTCTAGTTCACTTTAGCTTAGAGAAGTGGTGTCCCCAAAATAGCACACGGACATTTTGGCCATGAGGTTCCCTAGTGACTTACTGCTGGTGGAGACTTGCATAACCACTGAAGAAATACCTCTGCTGAGTTGTATTCTTTGTTGTCAAATGACTTTAAAAATTAATCAAGAATCTTCTAAGATTTGGAATTAAGAATGTAGTAAACTCTATTAAAGCTGAAACAGGCTTTTAGGTTGGATCATGCTACCACCCTAGTCCAAGGCACCATTAACTCTTGACTATCAGCTTCCTAATTGCACTCTTGCCCTCATCTATCCATTCACCATAAATGAGATCATCCCATTGCATTTAACCCTTCCTTTTAACTGCTTTTATAGCAAAATTCAAATTCTCAACCATGCCCTAGAAGGCTCCACATATCTAGTGGACTCCTCTCTCTCTTCAAACTCATCCCATACTCGTCTCTTCCTTGCATACCAATGGTCCAGCCATGCTCATCTTTCTGAGTGTGGCTCGGTCCCATAAGTTTTTTGATGTCTAGTAGCTCAATCTTCTTACAAGAACTTTACAAAGTTCTTTAATCCTTAATGTTTCTTATGCATGAGTTGTGTGCCTGAGAACAAAGTCAACTTTGTCTAAGAAACCCCTACAAATCCACTAAAATAAAGATTAGATTGAAACATAAAAACCCATATTCTTCTTGAGTTAGAAGTACATTATCTTTAAGTTTTATTTAATTATTATTTTTCCAAAAAATAGTACTATTAGTTTGATGCTGACATCCCACAAAGATTAACTCAAATTTAAAAATGGTTTCACTATTTATAAGAAAAAGAGTTAAAATACAAATTTAAATAAAGTACTGCCTTCTTAAAATAAAAATTTATTAAAAAATCGTGTCCCTTTGACAACTAAAGGTACTTTATTGCATCCTTCCAAACATGACCCTAACAATATTGACACCTTGAAATAAAACAAGTCACACCAAATTAAAAACCATAATAATCCACTTCTGTTTAAATTCATTCAAAGAGGCATCAACTCTCTGCTTCCTATTTTGATGATTTTCTGTACACATCTGCCTAAGTGAAGTTTTTTAAGTGAAGAATCTGCATTTGAATAATCTTGCTACATTTTGCAAAAGGTCATAAATTAATCTCAGAAATGAAGGCCAATATTGTTCTGGTTGATGACAGATGTAACTTTTGAATGATTGTGACCCTTCCTCTCAGAATTGAGTCCAAAAGTTTATCAGGATCTTAACTCCCAGAGGTTAGTAAGATATAATTATCTTGAAGCTCTGAAAACTGAAAAATTTCACATAAGTTTGAGGCAAACTCATTTGGTGGTAAAAACTGACCTGAACTGATACAATACTATTTTTAGCCTTTATTAATCCCATATAGTATGAACCTTCATACATTTTGCTACAGAAATATTAATGTGTCTGATAATATTGTTCCACACTCTGTTGGAGAGTGTTACATAATATATAGTATACTATGTACTCTATTACTAATCGAAAATTCAAGAAGTTGTAAATTCCAAAATGCATTTGGCCCAAGGGTTTCAGATAATGAAATGTGGACCTGTAGTAGGTTTCAATAATTTTGAGTAGAAGGATACAGTGAGATATTCTGATTACCCTTATCATTCACCTACTTATTCATACCAAGTTTCTCCAAGTGTCTGTTTTTATAAAATATGTGTGGAGTATAATTCTGTTTATATCTTTTTGTAAAAAGTGTCCAGACTTTTAAAGCAGCTCAAACAGAAAGTTTCACATTACTTTTGCTTTACCTGCTACTCTAACTACTAACTTCTCTCCTTTTACAAATTGAAAACAACTTATAAAATTAACTAGGCAGTCTACGAGATTACATGGCTTGGAAATTCATGTAATAGAGCTTCAAATTCTTTTCCTCTAAGTCAGGGGCTGGCAAACCATGATCTGTGGGTCAAGCCAACCCTCCGCCTGTTTCACAGGTACGCACATTTGTTGACACATCGCCTCTGGCTGCTCTCCTGCTACAATGGCAGAGTTGAGTGGTTGTGGCAGAGACCATATGACCTGCAAAGCCTAAAATATTTACTATCTGGCCTTCTACAGAAAAGTTTGCTGACTCCTGCTCTAACTCACTGTTCAGCCCAGGATGATACCAATGAATATGACTATCTGATAGCTATGATTTTACAAAATAAGTTGGTTTGTTTGCATTTAGGGCTTATGATACACATATATGACATTTCAAAGGCAAAGACAGAGATAGCCATCACAGACTGACATGGCCTTTTTGTTTGAACTGGTCTCAACAGGTCAAAATTTTAGATTCTTGGCCAGATCCAGAGGGATTGAGGAGTATGGCACTTGCTGATGATATAAATCTGGTCAGAGAATGAAGAAATGGATTCATAAGGTAAAGTTATTAACTTGGTAAACACTAAATTCGCTGGCAGAAATCCATATAATTTATATTTTTTTATGTTGATACACAATTCAAAGGCATCGAGAAGTATGAACCTTACAAATTATTCGTTGGTACATTATTCTATACTTCATGTGTGCCACTTCTTAAAAAAATTATCTCTCACCACATTTGACAAAACTTTCCCAGATCAACTGCGGCTCAATAAACTTTTATTATTTTTTGTTATTTATTTTTATTCAAAAGAATTTGTTTCCCTATCACAAAAATTAGATAACCACACCACCAACAGCAGCAAAGTCCATAGAGTTACATTGATGGTGGAGAGTTCACTGGGCATTCCCAATGTCCCAAAGGTCATAAAGGAGAAAAAAAGGAAAAGAAAAAAATACTCAAAACAAATCCAAAACCCATGATGACTTTGGGGAGAAACAGCACATGACAGTTTCTGTCTTCTCTCATTGTCAACTGCAGATGTATTTCAGCAGGATCAAGTACAATTTAACTTGAGTAAACTCTTTATACCAACTCCAGCACCTAATGGGGGGGAAAAAAAGGGTCAGTTCAATAAAATAGTTGTAAAACATAGAAAGCGTTTAATGAATCTTTAGTATATTGTAAATGGAGAACCAAATCAAGAAAACTTTTCTCAACTGCTAAAATGCCAAAGAATTTGAAGGGATTAGACGTTAATCCTTTCTTACTTTCAATTCAACAGTTGCACCAACTCTTTCAGATTAGTTATTTCCACAGTTAACTAGGGAGCCTTCAAGGTCAACTACATAAAACATATGGATAAATGAACTGGCTGATGCATAGCATGGATATAACATTTTTTAGTTATATGTTATCTTTCCACATTCTTAAGAAAATTTTAAGTATCACTATTTAGGATTTTAATCTATTTATTTCTTCCATTTGTAAATAGTTTATAGTGATCAAGGTATACAGGACCTGAAATCTTGCCTTTTCCTATTGATTGATTCATTTTCTAGTCAATCATCTGGTGTCAAGATATTTTGTTAGTTATTAAAGCAGTATCTTGTCCCACAAGAAAGTTGTGATATTGCTAAAGCTATAAATAAGAAGCAACGATCAGTTATAAAAGAGTAGAAGAAATGGCTAAGAAAGGACATAGAACATGCGGACAATTATGAGACACTGTCAAAAAGGATTATGTTACATGGAAACTGCAATTGTAGGTGGCAAAGAATTAAAGGAGCAACTTCTCCCCTCCTGCTCTGCTAAGGCATGACTTATACCTGTGTTTCCATAATGCTTTTTGTCTTTATATTTGGCAAAAAGGATACTTAACGTAAGAGGTCAATGCTGTTGAGAAAAATCTTTGATTTGTCAATGAGATTCTATAAGTACATATGTAGCTTTGAGCTTCTGCAAATATGTTAGCAATTCCAATTGCCACAAAGGCCAAACTTGTTGAAGAATAAGATGCAGCTTTCTCAATATATGCCTTGCCATCAGAATAAGATAGAGACTTTAGAGACTGTAGAGAGCCACTTAAAACAGAGATTCCAAGACCTTCTACGATATTGCTTGAGTCTTCCAGATATTGATCAGTTCAAAAGCCTGGTTTTCATTTAAGTTGTCCATGGCTCTCTAATGAGGCTTTCCAAATAGAGAAACTAGCTGCATATAAAAGAGTACACCATGTAAATGAGTTTGACCAGCTAACAATGCAGTTCTGCTTTGAGTTTGCTTATTTCATCTCCGCAGGACAATGTATTAGGCTTTGATTTGCTCCCTTGGTTGCTGGGTCATTCTCCACTCAGGATGAGCGGCCGGAAGCCATGGCAAAATTGATGCTAAGCGGCAGGGGAAAAAAGATACATATAAAAAAACCAACAACAAAAACCTCCTGATATTTCTATATCAGCAGAGAATGTGTGGAAAGAACTCATACCCACAGAATAAGTGCTAATCAAACCCATGTACTAAAAACCTCCTCCAAAGTGGTGTTTCGTTTAAAAAGTTCACTGCTTAGCTCTGGATTTATTTATCCAATACATATCGTGCCCAAGTGATAAATATCCAACGTTACAAATTAAATAAAATTTCTACTCTCTTGGGAGCTCCTAACCACAAAAAAAAGTATATGGAAAACTACGTATGAATTTGTGACTGAGACCGTGTGCCAACAGACATTTAAGTTTTCAAATTACACTAATGGCACGAGCACATGATCAATAATTTTCAACTGATCACTAAAATACCTTTTCTACCCTTGGCAACTGTGGAAAAACCTACTCGTCAGGGAAGAGAAGGAAGAGAGAAATGAGGAAGAGAAGAGTAAAAGAAGAGTGAGATATTTTTAAATCTGTTGAAGTCTCAGCATCTCCTGCCACATCTTGGACCTTGTCCACTGAATGCCCTGTGGGGTAGCTGCACTGGCATAAGAGAAGCTAAACAATGCTTGGCCCACAGTGAATGCTTAATAGTCTTCATCTGATTTTCACTCTGGCCACCTATCAATCCATTCAGCATTCACATAACCTCTAACAACCACTACCATTTTCTCCATAGTTGCAAGCTACCTATTCTTTTCCCCTTCAATCAAAGCCATTTCCAAGCAGACAGACACCCATGATTCAGAATGATCTCTAAGGCTCAGTACAACTCTATATTTCTATGTTATAGTTAGAGTCGGTTATAGTCTAAAAATGGATCTGAGTTTAAAATGGAGATGTATAAAATAGCTTACCTTAATTGTACCCTGACTGTTAGCAGCAATCAGCACATTGGACTCCTAGAAAAGAACAAGAACTTTTAAAGTATAGAGAAGGATTTCCTGGAGGGCAGTACAAGAGAATTATTTCCTTTTGTCCTTCTTTTTTCACTTTACTCTAAGAGACCAATAGAATATAAAGTGAAGAACCAACTTTAACATGTTTTTAACTATTAATTTTAAACAGAAAATTCCATATTTTGAGGATTAAGTTTTAACAAAACAATAAAGTTGGAAGCGGAGTAGAAAACTTTTAAATGTAAAGAAAAATAAAAGAGAATAGATTGCCACTAGAAGGAAAGCCAAGAGAAATAAAGACTGAAATAAAATATAAATAAAAATAACTTGAGAAAAGCAAAGTGCATAATTCTTTCCACAGAAAACTCCCCCTTCATTCACTTTCTCCCATAAAACACGAGTAATTGATGTAAATGCTGCCAACATCTTTGGCATAAATCTCTATGGATAGCTACTTGGTATTAAGAAAACAAAAAAATGTGAATATTCATCTTGCACAAGGAAGCTATCTTTCTTTTTAATTATTCTATTACTCCATATATGCATTTTTAATAAACTTCATGATTACTTGAAATAGTATGTACATGGTAATGTATTTTTTTATATTCTAAGCCTTAGGAAAAAACTATTTTTCTGGAAAGTAGGAAGGGTGGGAAAAGGAAAGGACAAGACTGAGTTTCCCAGAGAGAATCTCATTAGGTAGGAAGAGTTGGGACATGCCTCCTGTTGGAAACAGAGAGTCCAATAGGGCTATGGAACTTGGAAGTATACTAGAAGTCTTTTTGCTTTTCCGAGTAGGCAGCTAAAAGGAGGTAAACAGACTCAAAACTGCCATAGGGCCACACGGCTAATGGAAAGACCAAGACCAAATAATAGCTATGAGAAACAGATGAAGCAGTCAACATTAATGAAGAACAGGATCTGCCCAAATATCCATCCTACAGGCTTCATGACAAAGCGATGAAGAAAACTCTTAATCTGTATGCTTGGAAAGGGACTTCAGCCAAAGTGAGTTAAACTTGTTTCTTTGATATAAAAAAATCTGTGCTCTGCAAACTTATACATTTCTATTTTTTAGCTTTCCCTTTGATTCCTGGTCAAGTTACTTCTGGAAAACACTCATTTTGTTGCTACTTGTCTAAGAGGAAATAAATAATTTTTTCTATTATCCCCCCAATTTTTTGGATCAGAATATTCCTTGGATGTAGTCAGTGGTGATAAAGCATCAACGGACATAATTTTATCAAGAAGGAATAAAGGAATAAATGTTTTTTCTGGGGGTGTGCACAAGAATGGCTGATGATGGGGTTCAGGACACAATCCCAAAATATGGCACCTTGGCATACTGAGTATTTTAAGCTGAAGGAGTTTGAGAAAACGGCAGAAGCAGGAAGGTCACTGTGACCTCCCATCCTTCTTGCCGTTCTCCCCTGAATCAGGTTATAAAACCCTCGTGTGAGAGGTGCCCCTCCCTATACCCAGAGTAAAGGAGGATCCTCATCGCCAAAGACAAAGGGACGCCAAGAAGAATCTGAACAAACAGGCCTTGCTAAGTCTCCCCCAGTTTACAAGTACCTCATACTCCTTAACCTACCACATTTCTACATGACTGTCCACCCTTCATCAAACCTAGCATAAAATACACAGGTCTGGGGCCGGCCCAGTGGCGCAAGCAGTTAAGTGCCCACGCTCCACTGCGGCGGCCTGGGGTTCGCCGGTTCGGATCCCGGGCGGGCACCGACGCACCGCTTGGCAAGCCATGCTGTGGTGGCATCCCATATAAAGTGGAGGGAGATGGGCACGGATGTTAGCCCAGGGCCAGTCTTCCTCAGCAAAAACAGGAGGATTGGCAGATGTTAGCACAGGGCTGATCTCCTCACAAAAAAAAAAAAAAAAAAAAAATACACAGGTCTGTTTCTTTGGGTCTTCATTTCCTTAAAGGCTCCCATGTCACATAAAACTTTTATTAAATAAATTTGTATGCTTTTCTCCTGTTAATTTGTCTCTGTCAGTTTAATTTTCAGACTTAGCCAGGGACCCCAAGAGGGTTAAGGAAACTTTTTCCTCCCCTACACTGATCTTTTCCTAGCTGAGATTTTCCTTTAAATCAGCACATGTATTCTTGAAAATACTAACACAGCTAATATAGTATTCACTAGTACAATTAGTTTCAATATCCACTTTGAGGAATTATGGGCTACTTCTGGGACTGAATGTGCATAAAATTAATGCTTCCACATTGGGAGGGGTGGTTGGGATGACAAAGCAGGAAGATAACTTAGAGATTTATCTACTCTTTTAGTGACCTGAGTTCAGAAGGCGGACGGAGTGAGTTTTGGGTATCCTTAGGATAATAACTCACTCAGCTGGTCAAGAGGCAGAATCTCTATGCCTCCTTCAGAAAACAACAGAAAGAGGCACTGCGTGGCATAATATGGATGTCTTTCTAGCAAGAACTTTAAACAACCTGTATGATATCATAATTGCCACCAGAGAACCCAGAAATGATTCTTCTGTGAACACCATCCAGAAATGAAGCTACAAATAGCAATGATCAATCTAGTTTCTGTTTGAGGAAAGACTCCAGACTCTAAGAAAGCTACTGCCATCTAGATGCTGCAATCACCAAGAACTGCTCCCTCTGCTACAAGAACACAATGTCAGGATGATGAAAAATGTAGAGCCCAAACCTCTCTCTTTCTGCCATTTTGGTTCTAGTCACCTTTTAATACAAAGGAGGAAGGCAGAGAAACATGGTAGAGATGAGGACTCACACTGGAGCAGGGGGAATCCACTTCTGCCTGTTAGAGAGATCAGGTATTACATAATTGAAAATTGTAACGTTTGGTAGAAGGAAAGCTTGAGAAAGTGTGGTATATTATCATATAGTAACAAAGATTAGGCCCAATATAAATAAGAGAATCTAATCTAGTTAGATCACTACATAAGAGGGTTTTGAAGTCTGTGTAGTTACTACACTAAACCTAAGAAGGAAGACACCTGATAACTATCCAAAACCCAAGAAGGAAGACACCTGATACATATCCAATGTCATTTTATAACCTCAGGACTATTGTGGCATTAACAGATGACGCCATATTAGATGTTACCGGAAGGTTAACTCTATACATCTTTTCCTGTGGAGACACACAAAAATCTTATTTACAAATAAGCCAACACAGGAAATGACTGTTCAGCTGGAATTGTCTTTTGGGACTAACACACAGATGATAGAATGTCCTAAGAATTCTTAGAAACACTCAAAAACTATTCAAACTAACAAACAATGAAATAAAAATAATACCCTCACATCTCAGTATACTCCTCCCTCCAAAGACCATGAACTTATAAAAAAGAGATTTAGGATTAAATTGTCATTCAGATAGCCAGATATTGGCTTAAGATAAATTAATTTCTGCATGCAGCAGAAAAACCAGGTATTTTACTTCAGCATAGACGTATGGAAGTGATAAGTATAAGATTATTACTACAGGTTTTGAGTGATTCTTGTTTGCATTTTGAATGACTGGTAATTCTTAGCTGTAGCTGTAGTCTGCCAGAGCCCTAACGTAAATAAGTTCTGGCTCAGTGGGTTGTTTTCACTTGCTAAATAAAATAAAAGTGCCAGCCAGTATAAATAAAATAAAAATGCCAGCCAGTAATTCCCATTATTTTCTCCCTCTTTCTTGGAAACTGGCAGTTTTGCTGCAAAATTCTCCTCAAGGTTTAGATAATAATGTATCTATTATTTTCTTCTTAATATAAAGAGATTAAGAAAACACAATGGAGAAAGTCTTTTATAAAAATAGATGATACATACACAAACATACACCAACTTGCTTATAAAGCCAGTGATGATACTAACTTATACTGAAACAAAATTAGCACCCACTGGAACAGTTTTCTCTTTGCCAGCTTTCCTGTAAAAGTGCCAGTATAGCTAATACATTAAAATCCTGAGCAAGTTGAGAAATAACAATTATTCACTTAGTTTGCAATTGGAGGATTTATTCCTAGAGATAGACATAATTAATTTCAATTGAGAATTAATTTTACTATAGATACAAATACTTAAAAAAACAAACTTCCAGTTCTAGCTATGACATAATAAATGGAATGGCCAAAGACTTTGTATAAATAAAAGTAAAATATCTCATTAGTAATTTTTTATATGTATTACATGTTGAAATGATAATATTTTGGACACATTGGATGAAATAAAATATTATTGAAATTAAAATAAATAAATAAATAAATGGGATGGATTTGCTCTCCTACTATAAACAACTAGAAAACCAAACAAAATATATAAGACAACATTGGACAACAGGCAGTGCAGAACTGTGATCCCTAGGCGAAGGGAAACAAATGAAGTGAGTCCTATAATCACCCTGGCTTTCTGCTTGGAGGCAATTTCTGGACCCCACAGCAAGAAGGAGAATCTAAATAGAGCACAGAAGAATCTAAGCAGACCATAGCAGACTCACTAAGTTGAGGAGACAGAGATGTAAGTTCAGGGTATCTGTAGGGCAGCTGGAATTTGTAGGGCAAAGCACCACAGAGGAGAAAGCTACATAAGTGGAGCTCCAGGAATCTGCATAGGGGTCCCTCTTGATTGTATGTCAGAATGATAAACTGCACATGCATAAGGTGAAACTATACAGGCCAGGAAAATAACAATAAACAGGGAAAGTACAACTATTGAGAATCTATAACATTATCAAATGCCAGAGGTCACGCAGTGTTAGGAAATGTTTGAATTTTGACCAGCCAGAGTCAAGGGACCCCACTGAACATTCAAGGCATTCAGCAGAGTCCCCAGAAGGGTCATGCTTTATTAGTAGAGCTAAACTAGCCTTAAGTAAATGCTTCTCTAGACCAGGGATGGGCAAACTACAGCCTAGGGACCAAACCCAGCCCACTGCTTATATTTTATATTTCAGTTTTACTGGAACGTAGCCACAGGCATTTGTTTACATGTTGTCTATGGCTGCTCTTGCACTACAGTAGCAGAGTTGAAGAGCTGCAACAGAGACAATATGGCCTACAAAGCCTAAAATATTTGCAATATGGTCCTTTAAGAAAATGCTGACTGCTACTTTGGAGTCACCTTGATAAAGTTTAAAAACAAGAGTCAAAAGAATCAAGTTTATCTCCAAAAACTTAACTTTTTGCCAAAACAACCTTCAATACTCAAAAAAATCCAACAAAATCCAGACATTCAACAACGAAACATTTACACTGTACAGCATTCAAGAGGCAAAAAGCATGACTTAGAACAAAGAAAAAAAAAATTAATGAATAGAAACAGATCCAGAAATGCCAGAGACAATGGAAGTAGCAAATGAGGACTTTCAAAGTAGGTATAATTATATTCAAGTATTTACAGGAAACAACAAACTTAATAAGAAAAGAAATGGAAAACGTAATTATATGGAATTTTTCCACATGAAAAGTACAGTATCTGAAGTGAAAAATTCACTGGATGGGCATAACAAGAGATGAGACACCAATAAATTAAACATCAACAAATTTGCCAATACAGGAAAAAAGAATTCAAATTGGAGCAGAGGGGAAAAAAGCTGGGAAGAAACAAAAAAAAAAAAGATGAGCATGTTAGTGACCAACAAGACAACATGCAATTTAATAAATTTGTAATTGGAATCCCAAATGGAGAAGCGGCAGAAAAATTATATGAAGATATAAGGCTAAAATTTTTCCAAATGTGAAAACTATAAAACCACAAATCTAAGAAGCTTAATATCCAAGCAGAAAAAAACACACCACCACATCAAGACACATTATAAACTGCAAAAAATGAGTAAGAAAGAGAAAATCTTGAACCTGCCAGACAAAAAAAGACACATTACGTATAGAGGAACAAGACTACCATTTGGCATCAGAAGCAATGCAAGCAAATAAGACAATATCTTTAAGATGATGAAAGAAGAAAACTCAATCTAGAAATATTCAAAAATAAAGATATTTTCAGATAAACAGCAGCAGATCTGTGCTGTAAGAAATTGTTAAAGGAAGTTCTTATACCACATGAAAACTGAGATCTAAACAAAAGGATGAAGAGTGCTGGAAATGATTGATATGTGCGTAAATATAAAAGATATTTGCTTTCTTGTTTTTCAATTTTCTTAATAACTGTCTATTTAAAGCAAAAATTAATAATGATGCATTATGGTTATTATAACATAGAAGTAACATATATGATAGCAAAAGTACACAGGATAAAAGGGGAAAACAGAAGTCTATTGTTGTAAGGTTCTTCCACAATACACAAAGTAGTGTAATCTGAAGACAGACTGTGGTAAGTTAAACATGAACACTACAAACTTTAGAGAAAACACTAAAAAAGTAAAAGAAATAGTACAGCTAATAAGCTAGTAAAGGAGATTAAAATGAATTCTAAAAATAATAAAAAAAAAGGAAGAGAATGAGGAACATGGGAACAGATAGGACAAACAGCAAGATGACAGGCAAATACCCAACTATATTGATGAGTAAATGTAAATGGTCTAAATACTATAATTAAAAGGCAGAGATTAAAAGACTTCATAAAAGAGCAAGACCAACTCTATGCTGTCCATAAGAAACACACTTTAAATTAAAAAAAATAATAATAAAGATATAAAGTAACAGTAGGAGAAAATATATCATGCAAACATTAATCTTAAGAAAGCTGGGATGGCTCTACTAATATAGAAAAAGTAGACTTCAGGACAAGGAATATGACCAGGGATAAAGAGGGACATTTTATAAAAAGGGTCAATTTATTTTTTAAAAAATCCTAAATGCATATATATCTAAAACAGAGCTTCAAAATATACAAAGCAAAACCTGACAGAACTGAATGGAACAGATAAGTCCACATATGTGTTTGGAGATTTCAACATTCTTCTGGCAATAATTCAAAGAATAAGTAGACAGAAAATCAATAAAGATATAAAATACTTGAATAATACTATCAAAAACAAATTGAGCAAATTAATATTTATGTAACATCTTACTTAAAGGGCAAAAATATGCATTCTTTTCAAGTGCGTGTGAACTATTCACCAAGACAGAGCATGTGCCAAACCAGTAAACAAATCTCAATAAATTTAAAACACTGAAATTATACAAGTACGTTTTCTGACCAAATAGAAATAAAGTAGAAAACAATAACAAAAAGAAATCTGGAAAAATCCCCAAATATTTGGAAATTGAAAAACACACTCTTAAATAACCCAGGGCTCAAATAAGAACTCACAGGGAAATGAGAAACTATATTGAACTAAAAGATATTGAAAAAACAACATATTAAAATTTATGTAATGCAGGGGCCCACCCCGTGGCTTAGCGGTTAAGTGCGACGCGCTCCGCTGCCAGCGGCCCGGGTTCGGATCCCGGGAGCGGACCGATGCACCGCTTCTCCGGCCATGCTGAGGGCGCGTCCCACATACAGCAACTAGAAGGATGTGCAGCTATGACATACAACTATCTACTGGGGCTTTGGGCAAAACATAAATACATAAAATTAAAAAAAAAAAATTTGTGTAATGCAGCTATAACAGTGTTTAGATAGAAAATTATATCTCTGTTTATATTAGCAAAGCAAAAAGGTGTAACATCAATATGTAATAACTTGCAGCTTAAGAAGCTAGGAAAAAGCAAATTACACACAACATAAGTATAAACATCGTAGTAACAAAGAGCAGAAATCAATAAAATAAAAAAACAGATAAAAATTATTAAAACGAAACTAGTTCTTGAAATAAAGTTGGTATATCTCCACAAAAACAGAAAGAAAATGTAAATTAACAATATCAGGAATGAGTGAAGGGGTATCACTAGACATCCTACAGATATTAAGAGGATAGTCAGAGAATAAATATAAACAACTTTATGCCAATAAAATTGACAGGTAATGAATAAATTCTATGAAAGATGCAAATTTCCAAATATGACAGAAGAAAAAGTCAGGAAATAGAGAAAGAACACTTCCAAATGCAGTTTATGAGTCAAACAAAGCCAGAGAAAGACATTATTAAAAAAAGTACAGACCAATTGCCTTCATAAACAGACGTCAAAACTCAACAAAATACTAGTAAACAGAATTCAGCCATACATAAAAACAATAATGCATCATTCCCAAATGGAATTTATCCAGATATCCTAGTTGGTTTAACACTAGAAAAAAAAAATTAATGAATATAATTCACCATGTTAACAGAAGAGAAAAATCATGCAACTGACAAAATTCAATACCTATTCTTAATAAAAACTCTCAGCAAACTAAGAACAGAAAGAAATTTCCTCAAGGTGATAAGGAATACCTATGAAAAACTTCCAGCCAACATGATACTTAATGGTGAAATGTTGAACTCTTTCTCTCTCAGAATAGGAGCAAGGGGAGGCTACTTGCTTTCATCACTTCTATTTCAGACTGTTATTAGAAGTCCTACCGAGTGCAATAGTCAAGGAAAAGAAAGAAAAAGCATACAGATCAGAAATGAAAAGCAGAATTGTCTTTATTTGTAAATGACATGATTGCCTACACAGAAAATCTTAACAAATCTTAAAAAAAGTTGCTAGAACATAATAAACTGACCTAGCAGGTTGTCAGATATAAAGTCATTATACCAAAATCAATATATTTCTATAAACTAGCAAGGAATAATTAGCAAATGGAATTTTGTGAAAATATCAATAATAATAGCATCAAAAACATGAACCACTTAGAGATAAACCTAAAATGTATGTAATATCTGCACACTGAACATTATAAAACAACACTGATGGATATTAAAGAATACCTAAATAAACTGACAGACATACCATGCTCATAGACCAGAGACTCCCATAAAATAAGGATGGTTTTATGTGTAAGCCTTGGTACTCATGATGATAAACATTTTTTTAACCACAAGTAATATATAGCTATTAAACAAAATCAGAATATATCCCTTTCCTTATTTAGTTTCTTATTCCAAATGTTAAGCTTGTGTTCAACTGACTTCTTCTCTCAGAATAAGAATAATGAATAATTTTATGGAAAAAAAAGGAAATAAAGATTTTATGTTAATAAATTTGAATATTTAAACCAAGTGGAAAAATTCGTATAAAAAACTTAGCAAAATTGATCAAGAAGACATAGAAAACATGAATCATCCTATAGGCATTAAAAAAAATGAATCAACTGTCAAAAATTTTTTCTACCTTAGGCTTACATGTCTTTACCTACAAGTTCAATCAAACATTCAAGAAAGGAGTAATTCCAATCTCATACAAATTTTTCCACAGAAAAGAAAAGAAAGGAGCATGCCTTAACTTGTTTTATGAAGCTATTATAATTATGAAATCAAAACATGACAAGGACAATGCAAGAAAGGAAGATTAAAGGCCAATGTTCTTTGGAAAACTAGATTAAAAAATCCTAAAAAAAAAAAAAAAGAGTCAATTATAACAATATATAATGATAATACATCTTGACCAAGTTGGACTTATTCGAATGATGTAAGGTTGATTTAACATTAGAAAAAAAATGTTATAACATCAATATTTAAAAGAGAAATATTACATTATCTTCAATAGATACAAAAGCAAGAACATACTTCAGCATTCATTTATCATAAGAACTTTTAGCAAGCTGAAAATTGAAAGAAACTTCCTCATAAGGGTATCTATAAAAGTCCTACAGCAGACATCATACATAATGGTGACAATCGAAAGTTTTCCCTTTAGAGGTAACAAGATAAAGATGACAGATTATCACTTCTATTCAACATTATACTAGAGGTCCTGGCCATCTGAATAAGGCAAAATAAATAAAAGATATAAAGATATAAAAATTGGAAAGGTAGAGATTAAACTTTCATTGTTTGTGGATCATATTATTGTGTACATAAAATCCAAAGAACGTAGAAACTGATAATAAAAATTAATAACAGAGTGTAGCAAGATTGTTGGATTAAAAAATGGGAACAATAATGCACCATTCCTTAGGGATTGTTGTGACACTTTTCTTTCTCTCTTAAAAAAAATTATTAGCATCATGGTGGAGTGAGCTCTTCCCTTAGTCTCTCCCTCCTCAGATACAATGAAAAGGACTTTCATAAACCAATAGAGGACATTCACTCACCACAACAGACGTCTGAGAGCTCCATGCAGCCATATGTCTGAAGGTGGAGGTATTGTACCCCCTGGGAGGCAGTGAAAGGAGGTAAGGGGAAATCTCCTCTCTCTCCCCAAATGGCAGCAATCTAGGGCATTCAACCACGTGTGGTGGATGGCAAATGACTCTGAGAGGAGACGGGGGAAAGGGCAGCCCTCCACGGGAACACCTTGGCTCTCAGAGTTGCCTCCCAGCCCATGGTAACGTTCCACACTAAGGAGGCTAAGCAATCAGGGGGGCATCTTCACGAAGCTGAGCAGCCCAGGAGTGCAGACAGTGAATGCGGAGTGGGAGTGCCCAGGAACATGTATGCAAAAGAAAGCCCCCCCTCCAGCCTCCTGACCTGGCACACTAGCTCGGCCAGTCTGCCAGAGCACGGGACCCTCACCAGACCACCTGTATGCATACATGTGTAAAGCAGCAGCAGCCAGCAGGCAAACGCAGATGGGCCCTGGTCAGTATAGCTTCCAAAGGACAGGCACAGCTTCAAGGGATTGCAGCAGGCTCAGAATACACAGCTCCTGCCCTCCTCCCCCAGTGGCAGCAGGTGGAATCTACGACCAGATACTGCCATCATGCAACGGCACAAGCCTACCCCAGCAAGTACAATGAAGAGGTGTATTAACACTCCAGAGCGGAAGGAAAGTGACAAGTACCCAGAAATCAATCCTGAAGGCACAGAAATTTACAATCTAATGACAGAGAATTCAAAATAGCTATCATAAAAAAACTAAACACATTACAAGAAAAACTCAGAAAGAAAAGTCCAATGAAATCAAGAACAAAATTAATAAACAGAGGGAATTCTTCACAAAAGAGATTGAAACTATAAAAAAAAAAACCAATCAAAAATGTTGGAGATGAAAAACACAATGAATGAGATAGAGAAAAGTCTGGAGTCCTTAAATAACAGAGCTGAATTCTGGAGGGCAGAATTAGCAATTTAGAGGACAGAAATATAGAAACGCTTCAAATGATGGAGGTGAGACAATGAAGACTAAAAAGAAATGAAGAAATCCTCCGAGAAATATCCAACTCAATTAGGAAATGCAACATAAGGATTATAGGTATTCCACAGGGAGAAGAGAGGGAGAAAGGAGCAGAGAGCTTGTTCAAACAAATAATAGCTGAGAACTTCCCAAACCTGGGGAAGGAACTGGAAATACAAGTAAACGAAACTAACAGAACTCCTAATTACATCAATGTAACAAGACCTTCTCCAAGACATATATTAGTAAAACTGGCAAAAGTCAATGACAAAGAAAAAAATGTTAAGGGCAGCAAGGCAGAAGAAAATAATTTACAAAGGAAGCCCTATCAGGCTTTCAGCAGATCTCTCAGCAGAAACCTTACAGGCTAGGAGAGAATGGAATGAAATACTCAAAATTTGAAAGACAAAAACTTTCAGCCAAGAATACTCTATCCACTGAAAACATCCTTCAGATATGATGGAGAAATAAAAACTTTCCCAGATAAATAAAAGCTGAGGGAGTTCACTGCCACAAGACCCCTGCTACAAGAAATGATCAAGAAGGTCCTCATACCTGAAAAAAAAGAGAAAGAGTTTACAAAAGCTTTAAGCAAGGAGATAAACAGGCAGACAAAATTAGAAAATTGCAGCTCTCTATCAGAACAAGTTAGCAAACACTTTATTATAACATTAAAGATAAAAGGAAAGAAAACATCAAAAATAACTATAATCACTTCATGTTAACCACAAACTCACAATACAAAACGGAATAAGTTGTGACAACAATAACTTAGACAGGGAAGAGGAAAGGGATGGAACCTACTTTGACTAAGGAAATAAGAGGCTATCAGAAAATGAACTATTTCATCTACGAGATCTTTTATACAAACCTCGCAGTAAGCACTAAACAAAAAATCAGAACAGAGACACAAATGACAAATAAAGAGAAAACCAAGAAAAACACCACAGAGAGCCACTAAACTGAACTGGCAGTCAAAAATACACGGGAAAAGAACCAACAGAAATACAGAACAACTGGAAAACAACTGATAAAATGGCAGTATTAAGTCCTCATCTATCAATAATCACTCTAAATGTAAATGGATTGAATTCTCCAGTTAAAAGACAAAGAATGGCTGAATGGATTTAAAAAACAAGATCCAACAATATGCTGCATCCAGGAAACACATCTCAGCTCTAAAGAGAAACACAGGCTCAGAGTGAAGGAATGGAAGATGATACTCCAAGCTAATGGCAAACAAAAGAAAGCAGGTGTTGCCACATTTATATCAGACAAAGTAGACTCCAAGACAAAGAGAGCAATGAGAGATAAAGAGGGACAGCATGTAATGATAAAAGGGACACTCTGCGAAGAGTACATAACACTTATATATGCACCCAATACAGGAGCACCAAAGTACATAAAGCAACTATTAACAGATCTAAAGGGAGAAATTAACAGCAACACAATAGTAGTAGGGGAACTCAACACCCCACTTACATCAATGGATAGATCATCCACACAGAAAGTCAACAAGGAAATAGTGGAATTAAATGAAAAACTAGACCAGACAGACTTACCAGATAGACCATATGTTGGGGAAACAAGGCAAGCCTCAATAAATTCAAGATGACTGAAATCATATCAAGTATCTTTTCTGACCATAATGCTATGAAACTAGAAATCAACCACAAGAAAAAACCTGGGAAGGTGACAAATATGTGGAGACTAAACAACATGCTACCAAACAACCAATGGATCACTGAAGAAATTAAAGGAGAAATCAAAAAAAATCTGGAGACAAATGAAAATGAAAATACACCATATCAACTCATGAGATGCAGCAAAAGAGAGAAATTCATAGCAATACAGGCCTACATTAACAAACAAGAAAACGTCAAATAAGCCATCTTAAACTACACCTAAAAGAACTAGAAAAAGAACAAAGCCCAAAGTCAGTAGAAGGAGGGAAATAACAAAAATTAGAGCAGAAATAAATGAAATTTAAACCAGAAAAACAATAGAAAGGTTCAGTGAAACTAAGAGCTGATTCTTTGAGAAGATAAACAACATTGATAAACCCTTAGCCAGACTCACTAGGAAAAAAAAAAGAAGTCTCAAATAAATAAAATTAGAAATGAAAGAGGAAAAATTACAACAGATACCACAGACATACAAAGGATTATAAGAGAATACTATGAAAAACTAGACGCCAACAAATTGGACAATCTAGAGGAAAAGGATAAATTCTTAGACTCACGCAACCTCCGAAAACTGAATCAATGAGAAACACAGAATCTGAATAGACCAATCGCGAGTAAAGAGATTGAAACAATAATCAAAAATCTCCCAAAAAATAAAAGTCCAGGACCAGATGCCTTCTGTGGAGAATTCTACCAAACATTCAAAGAAGATTTAATACCTATCCTTCTCAAACTATTCCAAAAAATTGAAGAAGATGGAACACTTCCTCACACATTCTATGAGGCCAACATCACCCTGATCCCAAAGCCAGAAAAGGACAACACAAGAAGGGAAAATTACAGGCCAATATTGCTGATGAACATAGATGCAAAAATCCTCAACAAAATATTGGCAAACCAAATACAGCAATATATTGAAAGGATCATACACCATGATCAAGTGGGATTTATACTAGGGACTCAAGGATGGTTGTTCAACATCCACAAATCAATCAATGTGATACATCACATAACAAAATGAGGAAAAGAAACCACATGATCATCTCAATAATAGATGCAGAGAAAGCATCTGACAAGGTCCCACATCCATTTATGAGAAAAACTCTCAATAAAATGGGTATATAAGTACCTCAACATAATAAAGGCCATATATGACAAATCCACAGCCAATATCATACTCAACAGGGAAAAACTGAAAGTCATCTCTCTGAGAACAGGAACAAGACAAAGGTGTCCATTCTCACCATTCTTATTCAACATATTACTGGAGGTTTCAGCCAGATCAATTAGGCAAGAAAAAGAAATAAAAAGTATCGGATTTGGCAAGGAACAAGTGAAATTCTTGCTGTTTGCAGACGACATGATTTTATATATAGAAAACCCTAAGGAATCCATCAGAAAACTATTAGAAATAATAACTATGGCAAAGTTGCAGGGTACAAAATCAGCTTACAAAAATCAGTTGCATTTCTATACTCTAATAACAAACTAACAGGAAGAGAACTCAAGAATACAATTCCATTTACAATCACAACAAAAAGAATAAAATATCTAGGAATAAATTTAACCAAGGAGGTGAAAGACCTAACACTGAAAACTATAAGACATTACTGAAAGAAATTGATGATGACATAAAGAAATGGAATGATAATCCACGCACATGGATTGGAAGCATAAACATAGTTAAAATGTCCATACTACCTAAAGCAATCTACAGATTCAATGAAATTCCAATCAGAATCCCAATGACTTTCTTCTTGGAAATAGAACAAAGAATCCTAAAATTCATATGGGGAAATAAAAGACCCCGTATAGCTAAAGCAATCCTGAGAAAAAAGAACAAAGCTGCAGGTATCACAATTCCTGGCTTCAAAATATACTATAAAGCTATAGTAATCAAAACAGCATGGGTGCTGGTATAAAAACAGGCACACAGATCAATGGAACAGAACTGAAAGTCCAGAAATAAAACCACACATCTATGGACAGCTAATATTAGACAAAGGGGCTAAGAACATACAATGGAGAAAGGAAAGTCTCTTCAATAAATTGTGTTGGGAAAACTGGGCAGCCAAATGCAAAAGAATGAAAGCAAACACTTATCTTTCGCCATACACAAAAATTAACTCAAAATGGATTAAAGACTTGAAGGTAAGATGTGAACCCATAAAATTTCTAGAAGAAAATATAGGCAGTACACTGTTTGACATCAGTCTTAGCAGCATCTTTTCAAATACACGTATACTCAGACAAGGGAAACAAAAGAAAAAATAAACAAATGGGACTACATCAGACTAAAAAGCTTCTGTAAGGAAAAGGAAACTATGAACAAAACAAAAAGACAACCCACCAACTGGGAGAAAATATCTGCAAATCATATAACCGACAAGGGGTTAATCTCCAAAATATATAAAGAACTCATGCAACTCAACAACAAAAAAACCCAGTTAAAAACTAGGCAGAGGATATGAACAGACATTTTTCCAAAGATACACAGATGGCCAACAGGCACCTGGAAAGATGTTCAACATCACTAATCATTAGGGAAATGCAAATCAAAACTACAATGAGATATCACCTTACACCTGTTAGAATGGCTATAATTACCAAGACGAAAAACAAATGTTGGGAAGCATGTGGAGAAAAGGGAACCCTCATAAACTGCTGGTGGGAATGCAAACTGGTGTGGCTACTATGGAAAACAGTATGGAGATTTCTCAAAAAATTAAAAATAGAAATACCATATGACCCAGCTATCCCACCACTGGGAATTTATCCAAAAAAACCTGAAATTGACAATTCAAAGAGACTTATGCATCCCTATGTTCACTGCAGCATTATTCACAACAGCCAAGATGTGGAAGCAACCCAATTTCCCAACAACTGATGAATGGACAAAGAAGATGTGGTGTATATACAGAATGGAATACTACTCAGCCACAAAAAAAGACAAAATTGTCCCATTTGCAACAACATGGATGGACCCTGAGGGTATTATGTTAAGCGAAGTACGCCAGACAGAGAAAAACAAACACTGCATGATTTCATTCATATATGGAAGATAAACAAACACACGGACAAAAAAAACAGATTAGGGGTTACCAGAGGGGAAGGGGGCTGGAGGGTGGGCATAAGGGGCAAAGGGGCACATGTATATGGTGACTGACAAATAATAATGTACAACTGAAATTTCACAATGTTATAAACTATTATGATCTCAATAAAAAAAATTACTGGCTTATGAATACATAATATCCACACGTAAAAATTTAAACAGTACAAAAGAATACGGGAAAAGTGAGTATCTCTCACCCCACTGTTCTGAGTCCCTGAAGCAATGACTATGATCACATGTGAAATCTTTCCAGGTAAACTAGCTTCATTACTGTGAACGTCAGTTGTATGGTAGACCAAGTACACCTTCTGGGCTTTCCCAAGATGTCAAGAATCATGAGTTTTCTAGCTGCTGATTCTATTTTCTCCTTATCTTGAGTTTCAAGTAACAAACAACCCTACTTCCAACTGTGATCTCATCCTTGTTACAGTGACAAGCCATATTTTTATTTTCAATTCTAAGCCCCTTGATCACCTAAGAGATGCTCTAGGCTTGTCTTACAGAAAAAGCAACTCCAGAGAGTTCACTTCTGTTTTCCTGGACATGTGAGTAATTGGCCTTCAGGATAAAATGGGCCTGACTATATAAGACAACCTGTATCCCTAAAATCAAATTAACAAAATATGCTATATAGATAGAGTGGCAGAGTGGAATAAACACAGTCACTGGAGTCAGAGACACTTGAGTTCAAAGCTCTAAAACTTCCAAACTATGTCATCATGGACAAGTTACTTAACCTCTCTGAATCTCAGTCTCCTCAACTGTAACATAAAACTGAACTAATAGAGCTAATGGGAAGGGAAGGGAGGTGGGAAACAAAGGGAAGAAAACTGAGCTAATAGAGTTGTTGTTATGATCAAACAAGACACATACATAGGTATGTGGCATATAATATGCATCTTATAAGTGATCGGTTTTAAGGGAGGGAAAGTCAATTCTAGCTGAGGCTAAAAGAAGAGTTTAAGAAAGAGGAAGTAGCCAAACCTGTCAAAAATCATGACAAGATGAAAAAATTGTTTAGTAATAACAGGTTACTAGATTTGGGAATTAAATGGTATTGGTGACATCAAAAGCAACTCTACCTAACAGTCAAATCTGTAGCATAAAGGGCTTTGCACAAATCCCTGGAGCTAACTCAGCCTTTAGAACTTGGCTTCGACAGAAGATTCTGGAAAAATCTTTCCCTGATCTCCAAGGTGACAGAGAGCTCTCCAAATTACTTCCACAGAGAGAATAAATATCTATTATCATAGCACTTTCATGATACAACAGTGGATTCAGCATAAAGTTTATTAATTTCATGCCATTTTATTCATTTATCATTATCCATCCATTTATCATCATTAGGGTAGATATTACATGCCAGACACTGTGTTGGGTACTGGAGTTCTGAAGATGAATAAGATATGATGTCTGATCTTGAGATTATAGACTAGCAGGGGAAATAGACTTTTAATTAGAAAACTACTATATTATTATAAGAAACATATTATAGAGTTCAAAGGGGCAACTGAGGAAGCAAGAAGGGAGGTGATCCTCTACCTGGGAGAGATAAGAAAGGTTTCCTAGACAAGGCCACAAATGGAACATGGAAGAGTAACAGTTGAAATTCTTCAAGAGAAAAGATGGAGGATATTTTAGGCAAAGGGACACATCATGCAAATGCAATGAGTTTGGAAAAAAATGGTGTTTTGGGATGATGAGAAATTGTGAATCAGCTTGTATATTAGTTGATGAGAGGAGAACAGGTTGGGGCAAACATGTAAACTAATTCTTCCATACCAAAGTAAGGATTTTATTTATGGATAACAAGGAGTCAGTGGCAAGGAAAAGATAGGATTAATTTTTCTACTGGTGTTCTATTCCCTCAGTGATGTCTCACCCCCTCATCCCCACCCCTCAAGCACCGTGAGTCATCTTCTTTAATCCTATGCCCTAACAAAACTCTTCAATTGACATGTATTAAGTTAAGCAAGTGAAATTCCTGAAAAAAGCAAAAAAAAATTTAAGTTGTATGCTAGTAGGTGGGCGATAATTGTATCCTCAAACATAGTTCAAAAGTTGTTTTTTTTGGAATGATTCTATTGAAACACCTTTAAACATATTTGTAATATGTGAGGCCAACTTTAACATTTTTAAAAGGAAACTGAACACAGAAAAAATACTGATTATTTAATAACCTACCTAACTGGACTCTCCTTCCAATGGCCTCTCATTACAATGTACTCTCCACACTGCTGTGAAAATATTCTCATGTGATAGTCTCATCCCTCCGTACAGAAGGCTTTAGGAGCTTACTAATGCCTACAGAAGAAAGCCCACACTTCTTTTTTTGGCATGGCATTCAAGACTATATAATGCGGTACCTCTCCAGCCTCATTCCCCAAGAGAGTTCCTACCCCACCTTCTTATTTACACTATTCTCTTAGAAGTTTCCTAAACATCTATTGCAGTTTCCCGCATCTACAGCTTTGTTTACACTGTTCTCCGGCATCTACAACTTTGTTTACACTGTTCTCCAGCCTGAAGGCAGTGTAGCAAAAGAGTGTGGGTTTTAGAGCTAGACAGACCTGGATTCAAATTCCATCTCTACTACTCCGTATTTACTTGTGTAATCTTGGGTAAATCAGTTAACCTCTCTGAGCCTCAATTTCACTTGTAAACAGAGGTCAAGAGCACATACTTTAAAAGATTTATGGTGGTGAGTTTGAATTAAGATAGCACTTAGTATATAATGCCTGGTTGGTACCAAACAGATGCTGGTTTATGGTCTTCTATCCAGGCATCTCCTTTCCCTCTGTCTTAAGCCTTCTGAAACTCTTTATGAAGCCCAGCACAAAAGCCAATATCTTTATAAAGCCTTCCATAATTCTCCCAATTAGTAGTAATCTCTTCCCTCTAGGGTCAATACTTTCAGGGGTAATTCTCTTATAAGGATTGCTTTCATTCAGGCTTAGACCATAGCTATATGTTCATGAATGCTCATGTTTTCTAGGTTGTAAACCACCTAAATGCAGAGAATCTATTTTGTATATTGCAAAATTAACATCTGATGAATTAAAAACAAGTACAGTTGTCCAGCTATGTGGATTAGTGTATAAAACATAGAAGACAATGACAGCGACATTTATTATTTATTGATTGATCATTTACCTTGAGTTTCCCACCTATCTCAATACTTTCCATATATTTTCTAATTTTATTCCACATTATGGGGAAGATATTATTATTCCGATTTCATAGAAGAAGAAATTGAGGCACAGAAAAGTTAGTAATTTGCCCAAAGCCTCAGAGCTAATATTTAGTGGCAACAAGAAGCAAACCTGGCAACCTGACTCTCGTACTCTTAATCAGAATACTACCCAAGACAGAAGCTATAAATGACATGCCTCCTCCCACCCCTTAGATGTTTCAAAGCACTAAATTCCTTGAAAATTTTATTGGGGGCGGGGGGGGAGGGGAGGGGGAGGCCTAGACATATGATCTTTAAGATTGAGTCTCCCTTTCAAGTAGTACAACACTATTAGTGATATGGCAAATGTAAAGCACACTGAAATAGTATTCACATTTGCCTTTTAAAAGCAAGAGCTGCAGCTGAGATGGCTAGTAAAAATTAATCTAAGTGCTCTGTCTTCATCAGTTTGTCCTACAAGCACTTACTTTTCTTCTTAAAGTGTCCACTAAGTTAAAACTATACATCCATTTAACCTCTTTAGACAAGCACTTGATACAATGAAAATGGTAAGTCACTATGTACAACACACAGTATTTGCAAATACAACCCCCTAGAGGACATAGAACAGTGAGGAAGATGGCTGAATTTAATATTCTTCCTTAAATAAATATAAAGGAAGAACTATATAAAAATTTTAGGTAACCAGGCTTCAAACAAGAACAACTCACAATCTACATTATAGCTGTTATTCCTTAATATTCTCTCCATAGAGCCTCTTGTCTTATTCGGCATTCTCTTTTTTATGAACAAAGGTATCTTGTTTTCTCATTGCCAGAAAAGAGTGTTAATTTGGAGGGAGGACTGCAGTGTCACTGCAAATAAAAGACCACAAGTAAGCTTTTTTCATACCAAGATTATAAACATAAAAGTAGGGCTTTTGCCTCATTTTTTCTCTCTTTGGGGGTAAGGTGGAAGGGTGGTAATATTTGTATTCAAAATGCATCCTGAAAATCACAATGGCTTTTCTCCTTATGTAGGAGTTCACAGACTCTGTGAACAGTCAAATCTGATTTTCACCCAGGATGCTGCAGCCTCAGAACACTTTCAAGTGCATTTGCCCTTTCAGCTTTTCTGTTTATGCATGATCTACAGCTGCCTTATGAACATCCTCTTCCACTCCCTTGAGACGAGATGCAAACAATATGCAGCGATTCTTAACAGTTCTTCTTCCATCAATGCTCTCTTAAGTGATACTATTCAATTGTCCAATTTCTTCACTCCTTTTTATTTCCTTCAAACCATCCCAAAGCCTTTTTATACTTCCCCATGGTATCCTCTGATTTAAATACAAAAGAGAGAAAATACTCAATTGAAGTGCTGACATTTCGTTGCTTCATCTTATTCAGCCATAGTGGCTTTCCTGACATGCAGACTCCTTCTTTTATTAAAACTACTTTATAGCAGATCTTCTCTTTGATCAAGTTTCTATTGTTTTTGGATCTCGGAGTAACAAGCATTTCATTTTTGTCTGGATTTGATTCATCAGGAGAGTCCCCCAATCTGACCAGAGTTTTCATTTACTTGAATATACACATAAAGCTTTGCTGTACATGAGCAGTATGTGAAAGCCCATATAAAGATATTCAAACACTGGTCCCAAGATGATCTTATTTTATTTTATTTTTTTGTGAGGAAGATGGGCCCTGAGCTAACATCTGCCAATCCTCCTCTTTTTGCTGAGGAAGACTGGCCCTGGGCTAACATCCGTGCCCATCTTCCTCCACTTCATATGGGATGCCGCCACAGCATGGCTTGACAAGTGGTGCGTTGGTGCACACCCGGGATCCGAACTGGCGAACCCTGGGTCGCTGCAGCAGAGCACACGCACTTAACCGCTTGCACCACCGGGCCAGCCCCCACCGTCCCAGATGATCTTTAAAGGTTTTAAATAAATGCCATTTGTAAGCCCAACAGCTTTTGTCCCTGATCTTTCTTTTAGCGTGTGGTTTTTCAGAACTGACTTGGTAAAAACATATGTAAATATGTCTAAGAAAGAATGAATACAAAACCACAACCTATCAATAAGAGGTCCTACTCTTTAAACTAAAATGTTATGATTAGCTTTCCCTGCATTCTATATCGGATCAAAGGCTGAATGAATTTGTTATTTGAACTGTGTTTGCAAGACAGACAATGAACGAACTTTGTGATCTAAGATTCTCATTTTACTATTGTCTCCCTGTCTCATTTTACTATCTTACATAGATAGTAAAAAAAAACAAACTTCTATCATTATCACATAACCATTTGTTGAGCACTATAGGCCAGTTTCTGTGGTAAGGACTTTATACAAATTATTCCACTTAATCCACACAGGAATCTATTGAGGAAAATACTATTTTTATCCTCAGTTTACAAATAAAAAACATGGTCTTAAAGAGACTTAACTTGTTCAAAGCCACAGCTATGGAATAGCAAAGCCACGAACCAACTTGTGAAGACTGACACAATACACCAATTGCTGGTTTGCAGCATACTGATCTAGTAAGCTTATCACATGCCTCGCCCAGATGTGAATCTGAATATATGGATCGACCTTTACTAACAGCCCTGGATTAGTTAAGTTAATGTAGCCCGTCACAAAAATAATATTTCTGTATTCATTTCAATTCCTGGCTGTAGGTCTCTTAATCAAACAAACAATAACCTATTTTCAAAAACCATGAGAAACCTCAAAAACCAGTTAAGATGGAAGCAGAAGTAACTTCACTTGCTTGTCTATTAATAATCCAGTACACTTAATCAGCAGAGATATTAAACAAAATGGCAAGGGAAGCAATACTTGGAGTGCTGGTTTTACAGGTTGTATGGAGGGGAACGATCAGACTTAGCCAGCTGTCCTAAGCCAGACAGAGACCTCCATCTTTATGTAGGATCACTGCAATTTGTAGACAAAAGACATTTTTTTCATTTGTCCACATGGTTGGTTCCTGCAGGTTCCATTTTTGGTGTGCCTCATTATTAAGAAGCCTTTTCTTATCCAGTCTTTTCTATACCAACTTCCTGACTGCATCAAATTCTCACTTAAATACACTTTAATGCATTCAAATAAGCTGTAGGAAAAAAAAACAAAAGATTCAGATAATAGAAAAAGAACCATTAAAAAGGCACATTTAGCATACAAAGTCAAAGTGATCTTAGAGAGAAAAGGTGTTATGTACATGTACAAGGGAAGGAGGATTGAGATGCTCAAAAATATCACATACATTCCCAATGCTTTCCAAAGCTTTCTCCCTTCTTACCAAGCAGCCATAATCAACTTAATTATCCTTGCTACACAGCACTCAAATATTATCTCCAGACACCTACAACTTCCATCACATGTCAACACCTCTAGACCATCGATACTTGCCTGAAGAAAGCTTGAGAACAGTGTGCTTGCAATGACATCTCTGACAAGGAAAAATGATTCTGTATTGCTGATTAATACTGAGGAGAACTTCTGAGCATGGAACTGTGCGTTTCTAAAGGTACTATTTGCAAAATTCCTCCAGAATATTCTGGCAAAGCTGTTTCAGGAGTTATGCACCATTTTAGGGATACCATGAAACACAGCAGAAACAACACTGAATTTATGACATGAAGACCTGGACCTGCATTTTGGTTCTGCCATAGTACTGCTTAACCCTCTCAGAGATTCAATTTCTTCAACTATAAAACAGATAATCTTAGGTACTTCACAGAATTTTTATGAAGACTCAAAGAAAACACAGTAAAGTATCTAACCAAAAGGAATTGGCATGTCATAGGCACCAAATAAGTGGCAGTTATTCTTATCAAAATACTATAACCTAAATTTCTTTACAAGTAAAAGGTAGTTCTCAAGTATGACTGTACTATTATATCATTCTAGTCACCATAGTTATGATCTTATAAAGTAGATTAAAAACATAAAGTAGGCTCTGGAGGTTAAGTAGACTTAAATTTTATCTTATCTCTAACTCTTTCCTAGAATACTAGGTAGCTCTTATTACGGCAGCTGCTGTTGATATTTTCTGCTCTCAAAGTAAAGCAAGGAATATAACTGGGACAACACTAATGAAGTACAAATAGAGAACAATATACTTGAATGGCAGCTGGTAGAGTGCTTTCTACAGGTGCATCAGTAGCTGTGAGAAACCAGAAACCAAGGAGATAAAATGGTTAAGAGCGGAATAGAAAAGTAGGGATTGGGCTGGGAAAGGATGAGAGGATTCAGACAAGTTGGAGAGAGAGGATAAGATACAGAGGAACAAACATGAGGACAAGTTCAGAGTTAAGAATAGGAATAGTACAGGACAATGAAGAAACTTTCTTAGCAGATGTTTTGTGTCAGAAAATAGAAATAAGGTTGGACGAGTAGCATTATGCCAGATTCTTGAAAATCTTGAACGTAGGCAACTATCACCTAAGATCAACACATGAGGAAAGAGGAATAATCAAAGGAGTGAGAGAGAAGAGTGACCTTTAAAAATCACATCTATGATTACTCTACTTATTCTAAAGGCTGATTTCCTAATTAACTACTACAAAATTTGAAATCTGAGCTACTTTTGAATCATTTCTCCTATTGTATTTTTTTCTATAATTGGAATTGGATTTTCTTAAGGATCATATTTACTAGTGAAAATAAAATACAATTTTTAAATTAGATAAAGTTATTTGAAGTGAAATAGATAAAATAATTGACAAGTTCAGGTAATATATTTATCAAATTTTCCCCTAATTTTTAATGATGGCCAAATATACAAGTTGGAGTGACGTAAATATTGAGTTTGAAAGAAACTTTTCTGAATGACCTAGGGTCAATTAAAGGTAATAAGCAATGTTAGACCCTATCTGAATTCCTCGGTGTAAAGATTAAGGACATTTGGTAGCAGTGTACAAAGGTAGACTGAAGGGGATATAAAGGTGTTGGAAGTAATCTATGGGGAGGTGGGGGTGGGAGGAGGAACAAGAATGAGGAGATGAAAAGCACGAATGAATGAAAAGAGACAAATATAGGAGATATTACAAAAAAACTATTATTATTGTTTGATGAATAATTAGAAGGAACATAAAAAAGACATGCAACAATAACGATTTGGGAGTTTTAGGCTTAAATGACTTAGAAGAACGATAAAACCAAAAGTAAAAAAGGATGTTAATATGTCAAAGATTGAAAGGAAAAATCAAAGGAATAGCATTTCATAATAAATTTCTTTTGGTGGTACAGAATAAATTCCCAAAGAGCTCACTGTCTGATTTAAATTAACCTCACTTCTTTCTGTGGTCATTTAGGGTCTTTGAAACTTTAATTAGATAAAATTTATTCTGTTAATTCAACAAATACTTGTAAAACAAATAGGAAAAAAAGCTCAAAAACTGATATTTTATAGTACTTTATTACATATGAATCCCACGGGCATTGTGTTAAAAATGGAGGTTCTGGAGCTTCCGGGTTGGTGAACACATCAAAGTGATGGGAAGGTGGCTTGCCCAGAGAGGGCGTGGAAGCCCCACACTCCACCATCCCCACCAGCATCTTTCCCTATGCATCTTTTCCATTTGGTTGTTCCTGAGTTGTATCCTTTATAATAAATTGGTAAACATTTGGTCAAATTTGGCTGATTAAACATCAGGACGCCTTTTGGGAGACAGATCTTTGACTCCAGCTTTAAGATCCTGATTTACTATAAGCACTACAAGAATGTTCTAGCCTTTATTTTTGCCATTGAGGAGATCAACAAGAACTCCAGCCTATTACCCAATGTTTCCCTTGGAGTTGGTCTTCACAACATCTTCCAAAGTGACCAACTTTCAAAAGGACCTTGGAGAGCCTCCTTATGTGGCTCTTGGAAGGGCTTGAGATAGTACCTAACTACTCCTATGCAAGGAAGAACAGGTCTGTAGTGGCTATCGCTGGAAACACTTTTTTTTCCTTCCTAGATGGAAACACTATCGGATCTCTACAAATTTTCACAGGTGGGATCAAGACTGGATACAACAGGGAGAGGATCTTTGCTTCTCTCATGTAATCCTAGGCTATTTAATAAAATGAAAAAAAAGAACTCTGCATACCATAAAGAAACAACAACAACAACAAATGTTGGTTCCTGGGTCCCACCTTCAGAACTCTAACTTAATAAGTCTGGGGTTTAGAAATTTGCATTTTTAATACATATCCCAAGGAATTAGTAATTCCGAAGTAGGTGATCAGTAGACCATACTTTGAAAAACACTAGTATAGTTATTGGAAACTGTCTATAAATGTTGAACTCGGAGAAACGAGAAATCTGCATTTTCCTGCTTTTGGTCAGGGGGCTGGTGAGAGGGAAGTGGAGAGGAAAGATTTGTTTATTTTTTTAAAAAAATTACTGTGTGCCTATTTACCAGATCCCATGCAAGGCCAAGACAATACCAAGATAAATAAGAGTTTTTAACCTAAGAAAGCTTTTGAGTTTAGTGAGAATGATTATACATGTAAAGCTTATTTGTAATGCTTTTACAAATCTATATAAATTTACTTAGTTAAAAAAGATATTAAATTTAGTGCTGGAATCTGAATTATACAAGTGACTCACAGAAATTTAGTACAAAAGTTAACTTCACAAATGGAAATGTATGAGAATTTAAAATAAGTAAAATAGAATGGGAAGCTGAGAACTGGGTTGTTACTGTACTAGTGTAGTTTACATTTACTAGTAAATGTCCTATTCTTCTCTTTACTTTCATCCTCCCATTCTCATATTTTAAACTAGTACATAACAAAGTAAAATACATGAAATCAGCACAACTTCAAAGAATGCAGTTTTGAACTCTTTGCCTACATTTTCAAGTCACATTATACCCCCAAAGGATAAAATAAAACTGAGGTAAAGAGTGGGTTAACACAATGAAAATTAATTCAGAAAATGTTGACTTTTACAGTATGTGGAGCCATAAGTTTGTGAACATTACATATTTTTTAATATTTACTGTTTATGAGGTGACAGGAAGAAGAAATGAGAGCTGTTCTTACAGGACACCTTTGTAAGATTTAGAGTTATGGAAAAATATAATGGGCTTCCTTGTGAAGCAGGAGCTCCCTGTCACCAGACGTATTCAAATGTATGAAGGATACCCCCATCAGATATATACATCATTTCTATGAAGGGCAAAACGTAAGCCTAGAACAATCTAAGGGTAGTAATCTAGTCAATGAATACTCTGCTATTTTTGTAGCTACAAAACTCAGCATTGTACTTAAAGGGCCTCGAGTCTAATGGCATTACAATATGTAACAAACAGAAGTGCATGAAAGGATATCTGGGCACAGCATGCAGCAAGGTCAAAGGCACAAAGGTAAAACAACAACAAAAACCATCATGGGGTGTTTGAGGATCTATAAGTAGTTCAATGTTGCTAGAGTGTAAAATGTGCCTATGCAAGTGGGAGGTGATCAGGCTGCAGAGGTAGGTGGTAGTCTAACAAAGGGGGAGGGAGGTTAAATATCACATAAAGAAGCTTAGATTTTATTCTGTAACCACTGAGACACTCCTGAAGGATTTTAACAGTGCTGGTAAATGAGCCTAGGACTATTAAGAAGTAATGGCAGGGAATGATGAAAACCTGAATTAGCAGTGAGTGGCAGAGTAGCAGGGGTAGAAATAAATGATGGATTCAAGATATATTAAAAAGAAAATGATCGGATTTATGCTTAGATACATACCAAACTTGATTTTACATTTGTAAGCATCCTTTAATGGAGTCTTTACAGGCTTTAATAGTCAAAACTTTGTACTTAAATAAATTTGATTTTAAATTTACAGAATGCCAAAGAATAGGACTGTGTTTAATAAAATTTAAAAAAATTAACATTTTCCATGTTATAATAAATATTATAAAAAATCATAGCAATAGTGTATATTGTTTGAATTTCTATAGTAGTCCCCTTAGTTCATAAGTAGAATACCGAATTGGCATAAATGTATCTTGACACCTGTCAACTGCATGTAAGATAGTCTGGCAAATTTTTATAGAAACATTCCTTATTTGAGCCTAAATAATTAAACATTTCTTAATGGTTAAGATCATGTCACATCAAAACTTCTGGATAGCCTAAATATTTGCCCCACATTTTTAAAATTCTTGCCCCTGGCTAAATTTGTATTAAGACTTTCATTAGAAAACAAATTTCAAGTAGACGATTTCATTGTTACTACCAATTCAGAGACTGGATTATCTTTTGCAATTGAGATTACTTTTGTCACTAGATTGAACGATTACACTCTCAATCTAGTCGTATGGGGGGGTGGTTACAGATGGATACATATTATAAGCCATATTTTGAAAAAGGTAATCATCCCGAAAATATTATAAGAAATAAAATATTATTTACTATTAATACAGTTCTGAAATATGCTGACAATACACAAATTTAAACAGCAAAAAATAAGTCTAAGATAATTAAAAGTGATTATTAAAAACCCCTTATATTCATATCTGTAGAAGTAATATGAGTGTTAAGAACTAGAAAGCTGAGCTTATAGAAGGAAAAAGCTGGAAAGAGCAATGCTCCTATGCTTACAATAAGAAAAAAGCTGGACAACTGTAAATTGATGACATTTCTTGAGCCTATTAAAGAACTGAGTCACCAGTAAAACAACTTAAAATCAGGAGAAACTGGCGCCTGCAGTGAGAAACAACACCAGAGTATTTGCTTACCTGACACAGAAACAGCTGGATAAGCCAGTAGAAAGATTAAGCTGAAGTTTAACAAAATGCTACAGGAAGGCCAGCACAAGAGTGTGAGGTCCCGACAGCCGTAAACACTGAGGGTATGGAAGGAGCAGCCTTTTGCAAACTTTTCCTCCATAAACCCCATCAAGAAAAATTGGAGAGAATCTTGAGAAAACTTCTCATGTGGTGCTAGCTGGAGGAAGGAAACAGCAACCACTCCCTAAACATCACCCAGATGCACATCCACTATGTCTCCTACAGAACAAAAGGATTAGTCTGTAGAGGAAAGGGAGGGGCAGAAATATTATAGCCTGAGGGCACTGGTGCAAACCTACTACAGCTGGGGGAGAGGAACAGGAAATAAAAAAGCTTTACTGTTGGTGGAGCAGAAGCACCACAGGCTGGGCCCAGCATTACATTTGGAAGAAGGGCAGAAATAACTGTGAAGTACACACCCCCAAGACCTAGGTTCACAGTACCTGACTCAGACTGAGGATTAATCAGAACATCAGAGAACATTCCCCCTCCCATAACTACCCCTACCACATAAACAAGCACTGAGAAAAAAACCCAAAGCAATATAGGAAGGATTGCTGCAAGATACAGATTCCTTCTGGGAAACAGTGCAAAGGGAATACTGAAAACCCAACAGAGAGAACACATTGTGAAAATTCCTTTGTCAGAGGAATTTTCTCAATGTTCTTAGCCAACACTCTAAACACAAAGTATTACTAGAAAAAAATGGAAACTAGTGGCATACTGAAGATAATCATAGCAACAACAAAATTCAAAACAACATAAATCATGACTAAATTAACACAACCCCCACAGTGAAAGTCTGGAAGAATGAAAAGCATGCTCATCTTGAAACATAAAAAATATTTACCTCAGTATCAACTGTTCCATACAATATGTTTGGCTTTCAACCAAAAATTACAGGCACTCAAGGAAAAAAACAGTCTGAGAAGTCAAAGCTATCACCAAACCAGGCTCAGGTATGACACAGATGTTGCAACTATTTGAAATAAAATAACTATGATTAATGCGTTAAGAGTCTAATGAAAAAGGCAGAAAAAATATACTACCAGATAAGTAATTTTAGCAAAACGATTTAAACTATGAGAAGGAATCTAATAGAAATGCTAGAAATCACAACCATATTAACAGAGTAAACAACGCCTTTAACAATATGATCAGCAGACTTGACAGAGCTGAGGGAAGAATAAGTGAACCTGAAGACAGGACAACAGAAATTATCCAAAGAGAAGTAAGAGTGAAAAAAGGAAAACAAAACAGAACAAGATAGATTAACCAAGAGCCATGGGACAATATCAAGTAGGCTAACATATACATAATAATCAGAATTCTAGAAGTGAGAATGAGGCAGATGAAATATTTGAAGAAATAATGACCAAGAATTTTCTAAAATTAATGACAGAGATCAAACCCATATCCAAGCACAAGCACCATTAAAACCTATACTTCAACATATCATAAACAAACTTGAAAATCAAAGACAAAGAGAAAATTTTGAAGGGAGCCAGAGGAAAAAAAGGACACATTACCTACAGAGGAATAAAGATAGGAATTACAGCAGATTTCTCATGAGAAACCATGTAAGCAAGAAGACAATAGTGCAACATCTTTAAAAAGCAGAAAGAAAAAAAAAAGCTGTCAATCCAGAGTTCACTACTCAATGAAAATATCTTTCAAAATTGAAAGATAAATAAAGATTTTCTCAGACAAACAAAAACTGAGGGGAATTCACTGTCACAAGATTTACTCTGCAAGAAATAAAGTTCTTTATGTAGAAGGAATATGATGCAGGTCAGAAATCTGGACTTATACAAATAAATGATGAGCATCGGAAATAAATTAAGGTAAAATAACATTCACGTTTTCTTATTTTTAATTGTATTAAACGATACTATCAAAAAATAGTAACATTGTATTGTGTTTACAGCATGTGTAAAAGTCAAATACATGAAAACAATAGCACAAAGGATAACATGAAGTAACTGGAAATATAGTGTTATAAGGTTCTTATACGTTTGAAGTAGTATAATATTATTTGAAGATAGACTGAGGTTATTTTAAAAGGTATATTGTAAACTTCAGGACAACCACCAAAAGAAATTTTTTTTTTTTTTTTTTTTGTGAGGAGATCAGCCCTGTGCTAACATCCGCCAATCCTCCTCTTTTTTTTTTTTTTTTTGCTGAGGAAGACGGCCCTGGGCTAACATCTGTGCCCATCTTCCTCCACTTTATATGGGACGCCGCCACAGCATGGCTTGCCAAGCAGTGCGTCGGTGCGCGCCCGGGATCCGAACCAGCGAACCCCGGGCCACCGCAGCGGAGCGCGCGCACTTAACCGCTTGCGCCACCGGGCCGGCCCCCAAAAGAAATTTTAAAGAAAGGTATAATTAATAAATCCATAGAGGTTATAAAAAGGAATCAAAAAGAATGTTCAATTAAATCCAGAGAAGGAAGAAAAGGTGGAAAAAAAGAAAGAAATGAAAAAAATAAGTAGGAGGCAGGAAAATGATAGATTTTAATCAAAACATACCAATAATCAGAGCTGGCCTGGTGGCACAAGCAGTTAAGTGCATGCACTCCACTGCGGCGGCCCACGGTTCACTGGTTTGGATCCCGGGTGCACACTGACGCAGTGCTTGGCAAGCCATGCTGTGCCGGCGTCCCATATAAAGTGGAGGAAGATGGGCACGGATGTTAGCTCAAGGCCAGTCTTCCTCAGCAAAAAATGAGGAGGATTGGCAGATGTTAGCTCAGGGCCGATCTTCCTCAAAAAACAAAAACAAAAAGACACAATAATCATACATTAGTTAAAAGGCAGAGATCCACAATTGGGTAATAGAGCAAGACCGAAACTACACCTATCTAAAAGAAATCCACTTCTAAGATAAACATATAGATAATTAAAAGTAAAAGGATGGAGAAAGTTGTATCATGCAAATACTAACCAAAAGAAAGCTGCTAGCTATATTAATTTCAGAGAAAGTAGACTTAAGAACAAGGAATATTTTCAGAGATAAAGAGGGACTTTACCTTATGATAAAGGGGTTATTTCCCTCCAAGAAGACAAGGCAATCCTAAATGTATGCACCTAATGATAGTACACTGAAACATTTTTGCAAAAACTGATAGATCTAAGAGGAGAAATAGAAAATTCACAATTAGAGGTAGAGACTTCAATAGTCCTCTCAATAACTGATGGAAGAAGCAGGGAGAAAATCAGAAAGGGTGGTTAATAGATGTCATATATACGACAATTACAGCACAAAAATGGCAGAAGGAAAGGTAGCTATATTGGATCAGAGTTTCTATATTTTACTGGGATTGTATTAGTATTAATCTGAAGTAAACTATGATAAGTTAAGATGCAAACTGTAATTCCTAGAGCAACCGCTAAAAAAATTAAAAACAAATAGTAAAAAAAAAAAATATCAACAATGACATAAAAAAGGCACATTGAAAAGTATACAACAAAGCACTCAAATATGAACAGAGAAACAAAAAGACAGGAAACATTTAGAAAACAAAGGTAAAAATGGCAAATGTTAATAAAACCAGATCAATATTTACATTAAAAGCAAATGGTCTAAACACTCCAATCAAAAGGCAAAGATTGTAAAAATCAATAAAAAAACATTCAAACATATGCCCATTATTAGAGATACACCTTGCATTCAAAAACATAAAGAGGTTGAAATTGAAAGGCACAAAGACAATATACCATACAAACAGTAACCATAAGAAAGCTGGAATGGCCACACATCTGACAAAATAGACCTTATGACCAAAAATATTATAATAGACAAAAAGGAACATTTCACAATGATGAAAGAGTCAACAGACATCAGGAAGCTATAAAAATTATATATGCAACAGAGCACAAAAACACATAAAGCAAAAACTGACAGGATTGAAAGGAGAAATAGAGAACCAAACAATTAATGTTGGAGATTTCAATATCCCCACTCAAAACTTGATAGAACTAGACAGAAAATTAGCAAGAACACACAAAAAGTGCAAAACACTATCAACTAAATTGACCTAATTGACATTTACATAACAGTCTATGGAACAAGAGCATAATACAGATGCTTCTCAAGTGCACATGGAACATTCACCAAGACAGACCATACCTAGAGCCATGAAACTAACTTTAAACTTAAAAGAATAGACACCATACAATATATTTCTCAGACCACAAAAAAATTAAATTAGAAATCAATAAAATGAAGATATCTGAAGAATCCCCAAATTTGGATATTAAACAACACACTTCTAAATAATCCAAAGGTCAAACAGAAAATGTCAAGAGAGGGCCGGCCCCGTAGCTTGGCAGTTAAGTGCGTGCGCTCCGCTACCGGTGGCTCGGGTTCAGATCCCGGGCGCGCACCAACACACCGCTTCTCTGGCCATGCTGAGGCTGCGCCACACATACAGCAACTAGAAGTATGTGCAACTATGACATACAACTATCTACTGAGGCTTTGGGGAAAAGAAAAAGGAGGAGGATTGGCAATGGATGTTAGCTCAGGGCCAGTCTTCCTCAGCAAAAAGAGGAGGATTAGCATGGATGTTCGCTCAGGGCTGATCTTCCTCACAAAAAAAAAAAAAAAGAAAATGTCAAGGGAAATTTTAAAAATATTATGAAGTGGATGAAAATTAAAAATTACAGAGCCAGTTTAAGTTTTAAGTATATGTTCCTTTTAAATATACTTTTTAGGAGTGGTGGCAATAGGCAGGGGAATGCATAAAAAACACAAAGTTTGTCACATACTCTTTGTTCGTTAACATTCCATTTCAAATGCTGGACTAATGACCATTAAAAGCTCCTCCTGCACAGTTGCTGATGTTGATTTTCCTCTCGAAGTCACAACAAACAAAGCTAGAGCGAATAGGAATTATCTATCACTCTTTTTCCTGACATGTTGATACTCCAGAATATCTCAAAATGTTTTCAAAAAGAAAAAGAATGGAGGAGGAAATAGTTATGTGGTAAGAAATTATGTGCTTTGGTGACATAATTTGAATACCCCTGCTTTCAATGAATGGATTCATATGATTTTTGAAAAAACTATGAATCTGTACATACATATATACATAGATATATGCATGTTTAGAGGGAAAAACAGAAACAGTTCTACTTCCTTAAAAATGTGAGTTTAAATTTATACTGGTTAATCATGGCTACTTTATAAAGTATGACTATTGTTCGAAATGAAACTTCAAACAAAAATATCATACATAAATGCAACAGTGATAGAGTGGGGAAGAAGAACTAGCAGGTCAAATGAATAATCTCTTACTTCCAGGACCTCAAATTCAAACTGTAATCCGTTTATTCAAGTAAATTGCCACCGGTAATATTTAAAAAGAAAAACACAAAACTTATTGCCTAGAATTCCTGTCAGATGGAATAATTTATTCAGGCGATATCTTTGCTGGAAAAAATCTTGAAGTCTCAGGTCCGAACTAAGGTATACTTACACAAATAAACGAGAAAAAAGCATCATCTGAAATACTACATCTGAATCACTTTAGGAATACAGGAGGTAGAAAACACTAGATACTAGAAAATATTGTGCCAGTTATTAACTTACAGTCTACATATTAAATATGTCTTCCAAATTTTAAAATTTGGAATTTTTAAAAACTTTAGAATGAAGATTTTTTTATTTTTATATGTAGCTTTTCCAATGAGGTAAAAATACCCAATTAACAAACAGTGAAGTAAAACTATGTTTTCCTACTTGTTTTGAGAGGGACAAAAATGGAATCTTACACACTAAAACAGAAAAAAGAATCTTACTGAAAAATAACATGTATTATATAACTGCTCATGCAAAATGTATCATTACTGTATTTTCTTAACAACTCAAGTTGTTAAGTTTCCCAAGTAAAGATCGTTTGTTTTCAAGATTATTACAGCAAAAAAACTCATGTGACAATGCAGAGCAGTTAGTAAGACAATTATTTGCACTACAATAATTTTCTATTTATAAAAATAGCAAATATAAAAATAAGAGTAGCAAATATATAATTAAATAGTTCAACATCCTTTTTGGTTACTCTTTACCTATATAACATGGAAATTTTATTCACGTTCTTTTTTACATTCCCTATAAGTATTCTCAGAATCTATCACGAGGCATACTGATTATCAACAAACTGTGAAACAGCACACAAATTATGGATGCACTCCTTTTACTTCAAATTAGGGATATTTTACTCTAAATAATTCTCTCTATAAAGCTCATGTTAAGATTTAGACATGTTTTTATATTTATTCAAAGTTATATTAATAACTCTTGGCATAACCCCATAAAATATACCTTTAAATATAGCTGAGATATGTAAGCCCAAATGAAACTTCTTTTCATAAACAGATTTAATATTCTTAGACAAGGAAAAAGATGTTTTATGACCTTATTTACCTGTTCTTGCTTTTTATTTGTGAGACTACGTGTAGATTATTAGCAATTTTTATGGAGTCACTTTTTTCTTAACTATGTATTAACAAATTCATGTGAAATTCTTCACTAGAACTGGTCTGTTCTATATGTGACAGATGTATCCTGCCTTAACGTGATGTTATATGGGATCTAATGTTTGTTCACAGCCAAAAATCTCATTTGAGTTTTACAACAACCTTGTGAGGCAGTAAATCTGGTGTTAATTCCTTTTATAAAAGATGAGGAAACAAATAAACAGAGGCAAAGTGATTTGTTTAAGGTTACACAGACACACACACACATCCATACACACATTCTCTCTCTCTCATAACATAACAGATAACACAAATCTAGACTGGAAGAGGTAGAGGAAAAGAATGAAAGGATTAAAATAAAGAGCTTCTATACAATTATTCTGTGACCTTTTCTTTGTTTCATTTTCAGTCTGCCAAGCTATATAAAAATTAATGCAAACTTCAAAGTGAGGGCAGAAAACTAAATTATAATTTTTAGTAACTGGTATTGCTAGCACAATTTAATTCATAGCTGTATCAAGTCAACTTGCAAGATCACATTTTTTAGCACTGATTTTTAATCATTAATGTTTTGATCCCTTGTAAGAACCTAACAAAAGCAATAAACTGCCTTTCTACAAAAATAATCATGTGGACATGAACAACTTTTTCGTATGCTTTTAGTGGGTGAAAGAATGCCCTGGAGACCCTTGGGGGGCAAGTTTCATGAATCCTAAGTTAAGAATTTTGTACTAGAGGAATTAAAGCGCCCCAAAGGATCATAAAGATGTGGTAACTGCTATTCTAACTAATATACACACTTGATTTAATAAGGAGCTTTTAAAAAAGGGCTTAGTTCTGGAAAACTAGTCAATCACATCAACTAACTCAGCACTAGTCTGAAGTGTTAGAATTACCACGCATTCTATTCTATACCATCCCTTAGTATTTCAGTATTAACAGAGCAGTGAGAAGGGTGCTAACTCATGCAAATACTTAAAGACTACAGTTATATAGTTAGAAAATGTGAATGTTTCTGCATCAATGCTTTCATTTTACACTTAGGTTAAACTGTACAATCAAAACTTCAGAACAATGTTAGAAAGGAAAAAAGGATCATTCTATTATTTTTTCATCTCATAATAATCCTTTAAAATATTAAGTGATTAGAATAGAAGCTCTTCATTAGAGGAACAGGACAGAAGCAGATGTTACTAAGATGCAATATAAACTCAAATACAATAACTTTCTACTGACCTGTGGCAGTAAGAATCTATCCAAACATTAACTGACAATGTGAAGTTGCCAAAGTTAATGTAAAAAATAATGCAGTAATTACAGTAACAGAAACATTACATTAAGAGTGAATCAGTAAAGAATATGTGAACAAAAGAAGTTCAAAACATTTTAAAGAGATTTTTAAAAACAAATTATTTTCTTACCACTGTTATTTGTAAAATATTCATGTTAGAGCTATAGTCCTTGGAAGGTGTTGCAATTTGCTCAATAAGGATTTCTAAAAATAGTCAAAGAAAATTCAATTTTTCTTAGAAAGTTGTCTTTAGGAAACTTTTTGCCCTATCTTCTCAACATGAAGCAAGTTTCTATTCTGAGGTGGGTTACGCCCAACTGGCAGAGGAGTTCTTTCCTTGGGGTTGAGGGACATACTAGAATTGGGGGCAGTTATTCCATTTTTAAGTGAGTTTAGGAGCTCAATCAAGAGAGAAATAATGCAAAGCAAAGAGTTTCTCAGACAGTCCATGTTTTGGCGAGTTTGTTATGCATGGGGCAAAACAAGGTTTGATTTGTTAGTTGACCTACATATAAACAATATGGTCTTACTATAAGCATAGTTGGTCTTACAAATGGCCACTGGGCAACAGAAATCTAGGATAAAATTCCTTCAAATTAAAGAGGGAAATGAAACTCAGACATGTTAAGTGACATACCTAAAATGAAAAAAGCTAATTAATTGCTATAAACCTAGAGTCATCATCCCTCTAATGAAACAATGGATCCTGCCAATTTAACCTCAAACATATCTCCTAAATTCTTGGACCAAAGTAAAACCCTGTCACTAGTATCTTTCTACTCTAGCCAATTGTATGCCCTTCTGCTAGCAGTATCTTTGTTTTTTTCTTTTTTAAAATTAAACTAAAACCATGAATTAAAAGTTGAGGTAAATCACTCTTCTTAAAGTCTTTTCTTTTTGCACAGATAAGGTTCAAGTTTCTTAACATAGTCTAGAATGATCCTTAAAAATCACTCTTCCTAATCTACCATTCCCCGCTTCATCTCCCACTAGTCTTGTCATATCCTAGCAGCCTCCAAACAAGCTTTTGCACATGCTGTTCCTTCTGCCTAGAAATACATGGAATAGATTTGGATAGCTTACACAAAATACTAAGTAAGATACGAAGAAAGAATTGATGCTCAAATGTTAATTTCCTGATTTTACACATTAATTTATTACTAGTAGTAACTACTATTTATTGAAAACTTACTATGTGCAATTGTTTCATATACCTAATCTCATCTATTTCAAAACAACACTTTGAGGTATTTAAATACTAGTATTAATCCACTTCAAAAATGAGTAAGCAGACACAGAGAGGATAAGGAATTTTCCCAAGGTGTCACAGAAAGTGACAGAACCAAGGTTTATACCCAGAGATCAGATCTCAAAGTCTGAGCTACATAAAAATATAAATATATACCCATATATATATATCTCTCTCTTTATCTCACCCTCATCTCCCCCTCCCCAACAACCAGTGCTGGTATGGTTAAGAGAAACTGAAGTTTAAAAATTTGTCTTTTGGGCCGGCCCCGTGACTTAGCGGTTAAGTGCACACGCTCCACTGCTGGCGGCCTGAGTTCGGATCCCGGGCGCGCACTGATGCACCGCTTCTCCAGCCATGCTGAGGCCGAGTCCCACATACAGCAACTGGAAGGATGTGCAGCTATGACATACAACTATCTACTGGGGCTTTGGGGGGAAAAATAAACAAACAAAGTTTAAAAAAAAAAAAAAAATTTGTCTTTTGGGCCGGCCCCATGGCTTAGCGGTTAAGTGCACGCACTCCACTGCTGGCGGCCCGGGTTCAGATCCTGGACGTGCACCAACGCACCGCTTCTCCAGTCATGCTGATGCCGCGTCCCACATACAGCAACTAGGATGTGCAACTATGAGACACAACTATCTACTGGGGCTTTGGGGGAAAAAAGGAGGAGGATTGGCAATAGATGTTAGCTCAGAGCCAGTCTTCCTCAGCAAAAAGGAGGAGGATTAGCACGGATGTTAGCTCAGGGCTGATCTTCCTCACAAAAAAAAAAAAAAAATTTGTCTTTTTTTGGAAATCAAAATAATAATAGATATCAAAAGCTAAAAATCTGAATGTTTTAATCCAGTTTTTACCCCCAGTTATGGGATTTTTGTATTACAAATATAATATTGCAAGATAAAAGGGAAAAAACAATAGGCCCCAAAATATTACAAACTTAGAAGGGAGAAAAAATTAGAGGCAGCCTAAATGTTTAATAATAACAGACAAATAGTAATTGATTATATATAAATGCTTTCCACTACTACTATGATGTAAGGTGAGAAAATGCTTACATGTAGTGCTGGATGTAAAAAGCTAGATACAAAATATATCTATACTGTAAAACTATTTTAAAAATATCAGCTGAAGACTGGAAGGGAAAACACCAAAACATTAACTGTAGTTCTGTTCAGGTGGTAGAATTACAGGTCAATTTTCCCTGTTCTCTATTTTCTAAAAGTTCTTTATTAGGGGAGAAAAATATAACTCTCTGAAGCACAGATGACAAAGGGATAAAAAAGGTCATTAGGTCTCCTGAATAAGATATAACTGGATTTAGAGGATCCAAATGCTAAGATCGTAAGTTTCTACTTGGTCAGGCATTACTTTATACGTTAGGACAGACTGAGCAGGAAGCGTGTAGTTATTTTAATTTGCTTTGACTCTTCTGATATGCAAGCTGTATATTTTAGCAAGCATAATAAGAGGAACCTGCCTAATAATTCAAATGCAAATGTTCATGCAAAGACCCAAAACCTCATGCTCATTTAAGAAAGTAACTGCCACTTATCACTTAGTAAGAAACATGGCACCTAGACCTGGTGGGAAAATCTCTTCCTCAGGGTTTATTCCCACCTATTCAGAGCCAATCGTTTCACCCTTAATAACTCAGGTTGATGCAAATCCCTATACTTAAAAAACACAGATATACAAAAGCTTAAAAGTAACATGTTTTTGATAAATCTTATTCGATAGAAAAAATATACCTTCAAACATTTTACTAATATTACCAAAAAATAAAACAAAACTTTTCCCCCACATTAGTTACATCAAATGGGTGAGTTTCGAGTTAATAGGACATTTAAACAAAGACTAACAAAAAACCAGAAGTCAAAAACCAAACAAACAAAAAAAGACCCCAGTTTTTACCCTCAAGAAGTGATCTTTTTCTCCACAGCCCTAAAATAATGATTTGGAAAGGACAGAATGAAAGGGAAAAAGAGAAGTAAGTAAAAGCATGCACTTAATGTATAGAGAACAATCACACACTGGTCAAAATTAAGTGGTTTTCTTTATTCTCTTTAATTATTGGATGACTGAAAACTTTTTTTAAAAAATGGTGAATACTCTGACGGAGAATTTTTTTCCTACTGGGTTACCAGGCTTTCCCTACCAATAAGACCAGTGAGTTCCCCACAAGGGATCCTAGAATTTGTTTTGCTATCAATTCATCCTTTCCATTAGTAAAGGGAAACACGTTGTCAGATCTTAAAAATCTTGCAAAATGTAAAAGGTTTAGAATGAAAAGATCTTTAACCCTTTACAAAACAGAAAACTTCAAGGAAATGAAAATATACCTTATAGACAGGGACTCCTACTGAACTTTGAAGTTGCAAGGCTAACTTACTAATTGGGAGAGGCAGAAACCTCCTTTTATTCTTCTCAGAATATAAGATAAAACTTGTTTTTAAAAGTAAATACCCAAATAAGTCTCTACACCAATTATCCATTCTTGTTAGTGCACACCTTGGATTAATCTGAACCACTACAGTCTTCCATTAGTACAAACATAAAGGATTATCATGTGAATTACAGATTTGGTTAGTTAGTAAAAAACAATAAGAAAGAGCATGTGAGTATGACTTGGGAAACTTAAATTATCCTTGGCTGCTAAAAATAAGGATTAAATCTATTCAGTTATGTATTTCAAACTAGACAAAGGTATTTAGATAGTCCGGCATGAAATGAAATATTTCATTTCTTATACGTTAGTTGATAACTCTACTGTGGGATCCATTATGACTTTTTTTGAGATACATAATAATTCTTAGCAATTTTTTAAAATACAAAGATAAACTCTTGGGTTTCTTAAAATAAACCAATGTTTGGAATGTTGTAAGAAATAAAAACACACTAAAAACAAAGCCAATTACTAACTATTTTTCTCTCCCATTCTCTGAAAAGCACCTCACAAAAAATTATGCTTGGTGATTCACCAAGCCTCAACTCGAGATAATTAGATTTAAAACAGCAAATTAACAAAAAGGAATTGAATCTTGAAGGCAGATTTACAATCTATCCCCAAAGTTTCCGAATTTCATTTGAGTCAAAGATCTTGAAGACAAATACAAGCAAGACTGCCTATTTAATTCTCACCAATATGTAAACACTTAGTCATTTAAACCAAATGATTTAGATTTTTCTGCCTTCATCTTCATCTTTTGGTTGGCTATCACAGTTCAAACAAAGAATCCATATTTTCATCCAAGTTAATCTTATCTACAGTAAAAAAAAAAGACTAAACAGGTTCAAAATTAAATAGCTTCTTTACAGCAATTACAATAGATTGACTTTTCTTTAATCTAATTATTCCTATGTTCAGCAGCAATAACTTTTCTACATCCTGAGAATAGTCAATGCCAATTTCTGATAGCTTTATTCAGAAAAATGCTGCATATAACGGGATTTAAGAAACAATGGAGGAAGAGATATGAAAGACACAAACCCCCATACGATCACATCAATATAGGCAAGTGTCATGAGAACAACGGGGATTAATGTGGGACTCTGGAAGTAAAACACAAAAATATATTTCTTTTCCCCAGATAGGAGGCAAGTCTGAATTAGGAGGAAACACTTTTCTCTTAAACAGCTGTTGTTCTTGGTTAATTCTGCTTTAAGTAATTTTTAAATATATTTTTATTCAATTAGAAAAGAATAATCATGTTTTTCCAAACATGTTTTTCCATACACTTCAGCCTATGAAACCAATTCAAGTAACTTGAAGTTAAGGAAACTTTAAGTTAAGGAAATAAACTTTTAAGTTATAAACTTTAAGTTAAGGAAATGATATTCAATATTCAGTCTCTTTCTACTACTATTATGGAAATTTGGTAGGAACTATCAAAAGATAAACATTTAGAAACCAAAGTGAAATCCTTTCCCATCTCAAAATATTTTAGACAAATTGAAGCATGGTAAGGTAATAATTAAAATTATTTAGAAGTTAATGGCATAATTCAGAATGCATCCTCATATTATTTTTTTCCCTTAAAAAAGGCAAAACGAAAAAACAACCAAGTAGCTTAAAGATTTGTGTCAATTCTACGCTTCAAAATTAGCAACTTCAGAAGGACAGACACTATTTTTAAAAAAGTATTTAATGAGAAAAAATTATAAAAGCCATTCTAATATAGGCCAAATTCCATTACAGTACATATAAAAATGACAATAATAAAATACTTTAAATGTCCATTAGCAGACCCACTGAATCATATTTTGTTGATATCATTACAATACTCACCATAAAATATCTAATGCAACAAATGTTTTCACAGAGGCTGTCCATACAGTAGTGGACATTAAGGTTAAGGAATATTTATACTTAATGCAATTTACTTAGAGAATAAATCACAGGTTTGCTTCAGTATTGCACCACCTTCTTGTCTCCTCTCTTTTCTACTTCCCCACCCCACTCTAGTCTGGATACTAAGGGAAGAGTGGGGCACTTAGGAGGAGATGGGAGCCACAGTCTTCCTGGAAGTCAGGGTTCACGCTCAGAGTCTTCTTTCCTTCCACATACAAGACAGACAAGAGTTCATTCAGACTGGCCCTCTTCCAGTCAGGAAAATTTTCTAAAGTGTTATAAACCATCCAGCTAGAGGAAAGAAGAAAGGAAAGGAAAGATAAAAGGAAAAAGAGAAACAGAAATGAAGGAAGGAGAGAAGAAAAGAAAAAGAAGGTCCTATGTCGTCCTCTCAGTGTTCACTGAAGAATTGAGGATGAGAAATAGCTTGTAAGTGTGGAAAGTTAACATATATCAAAGATAACTTTTTATAATTAAAGAAAAAAGACAACATATTATTATTTTTTGTTTGTGTTTCTTCCTGAGGTGGGTAAGGGAGTAGCAAAATCTAACAGATGGTAGGTATTCATAATTACAATTATTCCCTTTTAGCAGATGCTCGAGAAACATTTATGCCTCTTGGTTACTATGTGTAACAAATCTCTTTCCAGTGGTAACTGAATCATCTGTTCCCAAACTTGATTGTTCACAGAATTTTCCAAGGAGACCTGGGAAACTTTTCAAAATACAACTCTCTACCTTTCTCCCTTCTTCCCCCAAAATATGGATTAATGAGTCTAAGAATAGAACTGTTTGTTATTTTTTTTGGAAAGATCCCAAGGTGATTTTGATGATCAGTCCGGTTTGACAATCATTGGTATAAAGACATTTTATTACGGATGTTTTCTGCACTTTCACAGAAGCAGACGGGGTTTTCATATGTGCTTTAACTTCCCTAGTTTAGTACAATCTGATGCTTTATACCCAGTGTTTACTAAGTCTGAGAAAGATGTCTATTTCTTAGATAAAAACATATATAAACTGGAAAAATAGATAAGTCTTTTTGAGAAGACTGAATTGTGAGATAGTGCTAATGCAATGGAGAAAGGGAAGGAGGAACAGGCTATAAATCTCTTCCAACAACAATATTAAGCAAATAATAAATACCAATTTCCCTACAGCTGCATGTATTTTAACATTTTTGTTGCTTTTGAAAATAGGCAAAAGCATGGGGGTTATATCCCAAGGAGCAAATGGTAATTATGAAATAATCATATAGGTACCCATGAATGCTCATGTCAGGAAAACTAGTTTTCTTAAATTAATGTAGTCTTGATAGTACCACTGAGTTTTAAGTACATCTATTAGATATTAGAAGTATCTCTCACCTCTACTCCAGCATTCCTTTGGTTTCAAAAATTACTATTTAATTAATTATGCAAAAAACAAGATAACACCCAAGTTTGAAAGGTTGTATCATTCATTAAAAAATTATATATTAAATACACATTATGTGAAAACATTTTGCTTAGTGCTAAGGGTAATTAAAAAACGAATGATGCTAATAGAAAACATTTATATAGCTCTATTTGCCAAAAACTATTCTTAACCCTTTATATATAGTCACTTATTTTAACTTTATAATAACCCTAAGAGGTAGGTTACTATTATCATCAGCACTTCACAGATGAGGAAACGGAAGCACAGTAAAGTTAAGGAACTTGAGCAAGCTCACAGAGCTGGTAAGTGGGAAATCTGACTTGAACCTAGGTAGCCTGGCCACATAGTCTGTGCTCTTACTCAATATATGAAGATCATATAGGTACTTTTTTCCCTCCTTTTTTCAAGGAGTTTGCAGGTCAGAAAGAGATATGAGACATAAACACAAATAGCAGTACAAGGCAGTATATTAATTCATTCAGCAAATATTTTTAACAGATAAGAATCGATTTGGGTAAAGAAAAGAAGATCTGCTTAAGACCACAAAGATTTTGTTAAACATTTTAGAATAAGCAATTCATTATATAAAGTTTTATTCATTAGAAATAAGAATAGAAAGAACATATTTCATTATATGACTGAAAAAGACACTCTCACCTAAGATGGTTATAACTTTTTATATTAAGAGTGATAACATAGTTGATGGGTTCCCAAGCCAAGTTTTGCTGGACTTGGTTTTAAGGGAGGGAAATCAGGAAATCATTATCTTGACATTCTTCACTCTAAAGCTACAGAAACTTTTAATATGCTTCCTGGAGTTTCAAGCCACAGGAGAAAATATCCACCCTTAATAACCAATGCTTTTTCTGAGGATAGAGTATATATTCTTTTGGTCACTTTTGAAGAGCTAAGGGAGTCTTAAGTGTCCTTTACAAGTATTGCCTTTTACCATAAGATATACATTTGAATTGGTGACTCAAGACTAGATAACTATGTATGATGTAGTTGAGAGACGACAAAACAATGATGAGGGTACCTGAAGCCTCAGTGGGAGTTACTATGGACTCAGGATCTGTCTCCAACAAAAATATGATATCTCTTTACACAGACTTGATCACTTAAGAACAGAAATAGTTATCTGCATTCTTTAATCAGTTCATATTTCATTCCAATAGTTTCAGATAAGAGTCATGCCACAGAAGGATCCACAGATACAGAACATATATAATCTCCTTCACCTGACTCCAGTCTCTGAATAAAGCAGTGATAATAAAAGAAGATATGACAGAAATAAAGAATATTGTCCAAAATTTACCTTAGGTTTGTAGCATTACTTTCAAGGTGGATGTGAAGTGTGGGAGATAGCGGAATAGATTTGAATTACTAACACCAAATTGCCAGAGAACTATGATTATCAGACAGTATCTCAGTTGCATGGTATTTCTCTTTCAAGCAAGAATTCCTTTTAAAAAATATAATTCTCAGTATATAAGTATACAATTTCTAAGATTATCAAACGTTAACATTTTAGAAAATTGTTTATGGAAACAACTGATAAAAAATGATCACTTTTATTTTACTAATATGATATTTTCAAATCGACAAAGATATTGGCATGATATTCCATAGTTTGAGGGCATGGTGAAACTGAAAGCCCTGGACTTGCCTGGTGCAAGAGCAAATGAAAATAAACTTTTCTGTAAGGCAATCTATCAGTTTTAATCAAAAGCCTTAAAGCTATTCATTTTCTTTAAATGGATAAATCTCTAAGGTTCTCTTCTAAAGAACTAATTAGAAATTCAAAGATTTACTACAAAAATATTCAAGAAGCACTATTCATAGTAGTAAAAAGTTACATAGTAGTAAAAAGTAAACATAAATATTCTCAACAAAACAATCAATGGTACACTAGTTATGGTAAGTCCTTAGATTAGGGATTGAAAAAGACATTGAAATTCTTTTCAAAATAAATTTAGACCTGGAAACTGTTCATGATAAAGGCAAAAGGTAAAGAATACATAGTAATATATAAAATATTCAATTTTATTGAAAAAAAAGTACCTATGAGTAGAAAAATTACATGAAGATTAATTACATTGAATATTAATATTGGTTGTTTCTGGGAAAAATGATAACAGACATTTTCTTCTTTGTATTTTTTTCTCTAAATTCTCTAAAATATACATGCATTCATTCCTAATTGTTTCTTTGACAATTACTAAAAAAGAAAAACACTGAAAAACAACTAAGAGATAATGTTCCAAAATGACATTATTCTCTAATGAAGTGTTGCCAAGGAGATTCACTGAGTCCACATTCTCTTAATATAAAGCTGCAAAAAATCTTCTTTGAATCAACTCTAAACTAGTTGAAGGATAATTATTTAGTTAATGAATTATCCAGACCATATCACTACTGCCTTTTAGGTATACCTGCTATTTCAAACCTGCTGGAAATGGTGTGAGTAAATACAATATTTTAGAAAGGTTGAAACTAGAACTGACATGGATTGTTGATTACGTATGGACTTTATTGATCCAGACAGTGGCTGTTTCTAATAAGTATCAGATAGCAAAAGTTGACCACATCTGGACACAAGAGGCCAAATAAATTATGGGGTATTTTTCAAAGAAGTAGAGTCAGAAAATGAATTGAAATTGCAGCCTACTAGCACACCATTCTCTATATTCAAAAGTATAGAGTTGAGTGCTATGTATGGAAATAAAGCAAACCACATTCATTTCAAAGACTGTAAAATCGTTCAAATGGAATGTATCTGGATGTGCAATTCCATATCAACACAATACATTCAAGTACACAGTTTTAGAATTTACAACTGCTTCTTCAAATAAATGGATAGTAAATTTCTCTCATGACAGCAAGTTAAACATATGATCAAGTTGTCTTCGTTTATATTTAAAAAATAACCAACACGGACATTAAATTCCAAAGCCTAAATAAAAGTAAAGTGATATGTGGTATTCCAAGTAGTTATTTCTCACAAATTTATATTTTTTAAAAATCATGGGGGCCGGCCCGGTAGTGCAAGGGATTAAGCGCGCATGCTCTGCTGCGGCGGCCCGGGGTTCGCTGGTTCGGATCCCAGGCGTGCACCGACACACTGCTTGGCAAGGCACGCTGTGGCGGCATCCCATATAAAGTGGAGGAAGATGGGCACGGATGTTAGCCCAGGGTCCATCTTCCTCAGCAAAAAAAAAAAAAAAGAAGAAGAAGATTCACAGATGTTAGCACAGGGCTGATCTCCTCACAAAAAAAAAAAGTCATGAAAGTTAATACTGAAACAGGCAATGCAAAAAATAAGATTTAGTCTCGGGGGGATAAGATTTAGTCTCGGGGGGAACAGTTCTAACAATCTGGCAATACTACAACACTCTTATGCCCATAACTCTAAACTACTGAAGCTTCTTTAATTAAAATGTCTTCGAATGAATTAAAATAATAAACTAAAACCAAAATATAAAATGAAGAATTCTGCATTCTTCATTAGTATAGAATAGCCATTACTATTTCTAAATATTCTAGAAAGAACCTAAGTTGCAATAAAAAAATTCTTCTAAAAAAAAAGGTATTTTCACTAGAGTTCAAATGAAACATCTTAAAACTCCTTTGAAAATTAAATACCAGTACAAGAGGTTGTGGCATTGTAGTGGTAGAAATGCTAGAGTGACTACCTTTGCAAGACAAAGCTGAGGAACAATGGACAGAAGAATCTGTCAGGAAACTCTAAGGTGACCGAATAAAAGTGCTTTCAGACACAGGGAAATTATTTGGAAGAAACAGACAAAGGACAAAGTACTATCTCTCAGATTAAAAGAAACAATGTTAGAAATATTCTGTCTTGAACAGGAGTAAATTAAAGTAAAAATTGTAAGCCTTAACGCAAAAGTAGACCACATGGCAAATGTGAAGGTGGGAGAGCAGCACGCTGTGAGCTTCCACAGCACTGTGACATAAAGTAGGAGGATGGATGCATTAAGTGCTACAATGAAATTGACCAACATCTTAAAAAAGGGCGGTGTATAACATTCTTTCCAGTTTACATATAGGATGGTAGAAATAAAAAGGTAGAAATTATATAAGATCTTGGCTGATTGTTCAAAACAGGGCTTGAGATTACTGGTTCATTTTGAGCCAGAAGTGGCCAAAAGGAAATATATGTATCTAGGTCGTAAGAAAAAACAAGGCTAGACAAAAATTTAATCTGCATGAAAATACCCTAAATTTTTATAAGATTGAGATGCTGTCCTAATAGAATATATCCATTTGTATTTGTGTCTCTCCCTCTAACACGCATTCCTAATTTCTCATTCCCTTGATGACTAAATCACTGCCATAAATAACATAAAAGCATATGCAATTTTTGATAATTCTAATAATTAATATTATTAATTGAATAGTTTTGTTTTCCATTAATTCATAGACTAGATTGATATACCACTTACATTAGTCCAAAAACTAAAAAACTTTCAAAGTTCAACTATTTTGTAAGTGTCCTTAAACTGATCTCTTTCTTGTGACTAAAATTAGATGGGATAGAAATAAAGCATAGAAAAACAATGAAATATTTGGCCTTTCTAGAGAAAGCTACTGATTTCATATCTTACCAAAGTAATCTTGATGAGATTAAACATGGTACTATTTTATTACTCCCCAAAACAGTTCTCTGTACTTCACTATCTCCAACTTCTCCCTTCCCTTTCTTTCTTAAAACCACTCCCATCAAGCTTTCCTCTACCACTCCTTTCATTTTTTTGCTCATCTTACTTGTATTAATAGCATTTGACAAAGCTGATCAATTCCTCCCCCTTGAAAAACTTTCTTCACTTGGCTTCCCGGGCACCAGTTTTCCTACTATTGATAACCAGTCCTTCTCAGTCTTTTTGTTGATTCCTCCTCACTGCCTCAATCACTGAACAATGAAGTGCCCTCAAGTCAAGTACTCATATTACTTCTAACCTCTAATTACACTCCCTTGGAGAGATTCTATCCAGCTTCTTGGCTTAAATATCATATGCCAACAGCTACCAAATTTGTATCTCTGGTCCCACAATCTGCTGTGAACGCCACACTCAGCATGTCCACATAGATGGCAAATAACATCTCAAACTTTACCAGTTCATAAGTCTCCTGTGAATTCCAAATGACATATCCACTTAGCAATTGTAGTAACTCTCAAATTTAGCCAGTCTAAAAGTCGACTCTTGGTCTTCTCCCCTAAGACAGTTTCTCTGGTAGTCTTCATCTTAATTAATGGCAACTCCACTCTTCAAGTTGCTTGGGGAAAAGACCTTGGTGTCATCCTAGACTTTTGTCTTTCACTCTCCGCATGCAATCTATTGGCAATTCTATTGGTTCTACTTTCAAAATGTGAACAGGATCTGACTACTTCTCCCTGGTATACCACTATTTTATCTTACCTGGATTATTGCAACAGCTTCACTGCTTTCACTCCTGACACATTATAGTCTGTTCTCTATAAAACAGCCAAACTGATTTTTTCAAAATTTAAGTCAGATTATATCACTACTTTGCTCAAAATCTTACAATGGCTCCCAACTCACTCCCAATAAAAGCCGAAGTCCTAACAATGGTAAACAATGCTCTACAGACGTGGCTCTTCTTCACTGCTCTGAAATCATTTACTACTCTCCACTCAGCTCACTGTAGTGCAGCAGCACTGGCCTTCTTTCTATTCCTTGAACACTAATCACATTCTTACTTCTAGGCCTCTGAACTGTTTACTCCACCCGGACTACTCTTCTCCTACATTTAAACATGGATTAGATTAAAACTACTCTTCATCTCCTTCTAGTCTGTGCTCTAATTTAGCTACTCAGGTAGGTATCTTGTCACTACCAATTGAAAACGATAACTCCCTACTCCAACATTCCCTATCCCACTTTACTGCTTTTTCTCCAAAGCACTCGTCACCTTCTAATAACTAATTTATTTATTTTGTTTTTTGTCTTCTCTGGCACATAAAATTTAAGACTCCTAAGAGGGTCAGGATTTTTTTTTTACAGTTGGTTCACAGTCTATCTCCAGTATCTAGAACTGTGACTGCACATAATAAATATTTGTTGAATAAATGAACAAAGGAGTCTCACACCTTATGCATCATCTAAAGTAAGGAAATAAAGTTATTTTTCATGGCTAATCAAAGTGACAGTTTTATAAGAGTCATATTTAAAATAAATCTGGAATGGTAATGAAGTAAGTTATAGAACTTTTATTTTAATCTTATTATTATGAAATAAAGCAAGTTCCCAGGTAATGCTGATGTTGCTGGTCTAGGTAGCACACTATAAGAACCTACTATAGAGGTTATCCTATCAACTACAATATGCATCCTTTTCGGTCTAGTATTAATTAGTTCTTTTACCTCCTTCCTTGACAAGGCAAGGACTTAAGGACATTTTAATTACATTTATCATTCTGACTTACACTATTATTGTCAAGTACTTAATTCTATGTGTTTATTAAATCCAACACGGCATCATTACTTTATATAATCAATAAGCATTTAGATTTACTGCATATTTACCATGTCTATTGCTTTCCATTCCTTTCTGCATCTCTGATCTTCATCTTCATCTTGTGCATCTCTTCCTTCTGCCTTAAGAATATACTTTAAGGTTTTCTTTAATGTAGTTCTGCTGGTGGCAAATTATCCAGATTTATTTATCTAAAAATGTCTTTATTTTACCTTTGTCTTGAGAGATTTTCACTGTTATAGAATTTTAGATTGGCAGGTATTTTCCTTCACACACTGAAGATGTGGTCCCACTATCTTCTGGTTTCCGTTGCTTCACTGAGAAGTTGGCTGTCAGTCTAATTGCTGGTCCTCTGAAGACAATACTTTTTCTCTGTCTTCTTTTAAGAATACCTCTTTGTATTTTATTTTCAGCAGTTTTACTATGATGTGTCAAGGTGAGACTGTCCCACCATCAGCAGGGGTCACAGGATCAGACACAATTAGCTTTAATCTAGCACTGTTAGCTTTATAGAAGAATATAGGATAGGAAATTCAGCATGCACAGCATCTTCAAACTCACCAAGAGGCCAAGCAACTATTCACACACATAGTTTCTTGGATCTTTCCCCAGCCTACACAAAGAGTATGCACAGCTGCCAAGGACAGTTAAGGTGCATGTGGTTCACCTCAATACAGAGATATGCCTTGGTTTTCTGCCAGTCATATATTGCTCACTTTGCATTAATTTAAGGCCACCATGCCAACTCACAGTTCTCTCAGTCCAGATGCAATACCACAGATGTGGTTTCATAGTAAATTTAAGAGATAACTAGCTCCTAGCACATAATATTCTGTATTTGTCTTAACTTAGTATATTTCCACAAAATGGTACTACGAGAAGGGAGACACAAGGTCAGATTTTCAGGCAGGTCTAGGTCTGTTCAGGGTCCAGGTCTGATATTAAATCTTTACTCACATTGTAGATTTCAAGTCATTTATTCTCTGGGGTACAGTGGCTTATTGAATCTCTGCCTTGATGTCTTTCATCAATTTGGTAAAATTCTCAACAATAATCATTTCTAATATTTGCTTCAGCTGCATTATTTCTCTTCTCTCCTTTTAGGTCTCCTATTGAATATGTTTAACTTTCTTAATTCATCTTCTATCTCTTTTCCATATTTTTTCCATCATTTTTGTCTCTCCATGCTTCCTTCTGTATATTTTCTTCTAACATACCTACAAGTTCAATAATTCTCTTTTCAACTGTGTCTTATCTTCCATTCAATGAATCCACTGAGTTCTTAATTTTGGTAATTATATTTTTTCAGTTCTAGGATTTTCATCTTTAAAATAGTTTTTAGTTCACAGTTGAAACTTCTGATCTTGTCTTTCATTTGCCAGCATGGTTATTTTCAAGCTAGGTCTGATAACTCCAATATCTAGAGCTGCTGTGAATTTGTTTCTATTGTCCATTGCTTATGCTAGATTTATTCATGCTGACTTGCCTTTTCCTATATATTGTTTTTCCTTGTATTTTTTATTGTGCCCTAGTTATTGTATTTACAATTTTGAAAAAATAAATGAAGTCCTTAGATGATCTTTTAAAAAATATTTTCTTTCAGAGAGGATTTAATTTTGCATCCTGTGGACACCAGCAATCCAGGATTACCTCAATTTAATTTCAGGGCTGATATGATTTGAAGTTGAGTTGCATGAGGGCTTATCTTCTACTGGTGTACTCTAGACTATAGCACTTTGGGAACCTAAACCACAGTGAGTTCACCCCCACAGTGGCGAGCACTAGGTTCCAATTCCCATGCCCCTGTGAGGCTATCACAAGTGCTCTTAGCCATTCCACCAAAACTGGCAAATGCTCCCAGGGGAAAAGTATACTCAAAAGCCAGCCTCACATTCCTAGGCTGGTAATTCTTTTCTATCTTGTTTACTTTCCAATGCCTTCAAACAGGTTTTTGGTTTTATTTTTTCAAATATATACCCTTGGTTCAATTTTTCTAGTTCTACTTAGAGGAAGGGTTGGTCCAAATCACCTAGTCTCTCATTCCCCAAACCAGAAGTTGGGTAACAGAACTTTAAACAAGATAGCAGTGGAATATATCTAATTAAAGTGAAACTGTACCCAGAACTCAGATATCTTAAAGTAGCCATCAAGTAAGACATTTTTGTATCAAAAATTAAACTAACTGAAAGTTAGCACCTAAAAAACTATTTTTTTAAAAAATGACATTAATGAATGACTAATGTTTACAAAAATCAAGATAATAAAACAATTATTTCTTCATAACTTATGAGAAATATTGTACTTTAAAATGTATGAATAAGTGACAATTTTGAGGAAACTTCTTTTGCAACCTAGAAGTGCAACTTTCTTTTTAAAAAATTAAATGTTTAAATATTCTTGTATAAATATATTTTGTAGAGACCAATTCTGCCCTGAAATAGTATTTAATTAGGTGTCCATATAGGCCACTCTCTTTTACCTACATCAAATTTTTTTCTTCTTAATACAATACCAGGTTCAGCTGAACGTTTATTGAGCATAAATGTGATCATTAAGGAAAATGAGACACAGTGGGTATTCTGGAGAAATTTCTAATCTTAAAGGAAAAATATAAAGATACAATGTGATAATGGTGTAACAGAGGTATGCATAAGATGCTTTAGGTATACAGCAGGGACATCATGTCAGCACAACAGTTTCATTCATGACATTTCAATTACTACCTAAAATGCCTGTTTCCTTTGGTGATGCAATACTAAGAAAAAAAGAAAACACATATCAATTTATATTTTAAACTTAAAAAAACTCACCTGTATATATAAACATAAAGCATTATATGAGACACCAAAGTGAAAAAGCTGATATGAAAACTTACCCCATCTGGCAGTGCCCTCCAGCACACAGCACTAACAAATTCATTTGTATCATCTTCTTTTCGGTCTTTATCCAGAACGCTTTTGACCGTATCAAACTTAAAAGTTAGCAAAGTCTTAGAAAGTCCTTTATAGTACAGGTAAAGAGAGTTGTTCTCACTTCCTGAAAAAAAAAAGTAAAGAAAAAACAAGTTTTTTAGAATGAGATAACTCAGAATTGAAATCACATTCATAAGGTAATTATCATCCAATGTTCAAGCTGAAAAAGCAATCATCTTTTATGGTTAAATTTGAAAGACCAAAGCACAGAATTTTTGGGAATCATATGAGAAAAGGATTCACAGAAAAAAGCTATACATTACTTATCTAAAGAAATAATCATTGTTAAATGATATAATAGTATTGATAATTCTAAGGCTGAAATTATTATATAAAAATCATTTATAGCAGATGTCTAGAGAAGAACCAGAAATTTGTTATTATATCATGAATCTTATATTTAGAAAGATTTCTATCTAAAGAGGAAAAAGAAAGTTATAGCACGTACAAGGGAAAATTTTAATAACCTACAAAACTTATTTCCCATTCCCCAATAAAGGCATTACTCTAGTAGATGAGTGGTCTAAAAACCTATATTTTTGAGCAGTCTATCAAAGCAGGATAATTACGAGAGAGATTCGCTTTGGCAGGGTTTAGGTTCATGTACAGGTGTAGAGAGTCAACTTTACTGACTAAAGACCAAGTCATTTCAAAGTACTGATGAAAGTTCATATATTCAGGCATTAGATATATTAGAGCATTTGAACACTACCAAATTTGATCTTTCTACTTCTGATTTAAATTTGTATAAATTATCAACAATAAAAGTCCTAGAATAATAGATCAAGACTACCCAAACAGACTGCTTAATGAAGAGAACACTATATAGGGGAAAATGAATATCAAGCTTAAGAAGACAAATGTCCCAAAAATTAGGATATTAGCAGAAATTAATATTTTGTCTTCTACATAATATCTATAGAAATTACGTTAAAAGGGAGAAAAACTACAAAACATATTTAAAAATCATGTTATTCCATGTTGTCAGGGCTTGTACCCAGTAAAGGAGGGAAAGACTAATGCTTCTTCCAGTACAACCCAAGCAAAATTCAAAGTGCTGAGGCATTGAGTCTATATGCTACCTTCCGAGTGTACAAACCATTTCCTGACTTGGTATGTACTCTACTTCCATTGAAAGCAATTTCAGTGACAGATACCTGCTAAAAAGTTCCAGGAAACGATGGTTTCACTTACCACAAGCTATATAATCCCCATTGGAAGCGAGGCCTACAAAGTTTTTTTCATTGATATGACCCTTGAAGGACCGTAGACAGTATGGTTTCCCTACATTCCACAGCTTTAGCTGGCTGTCTGTTGAGCTGAGGCAAACACAAAAAGTTAGAATGCAGTTAAGATTTTGTGGCATGAAACTTATCACTACTAATTAGAGGTAATCCAGTTTGCAGGTTAAGAATGCAGACTCTGGAGCCAGATTGTGTGGGTTAGAATGCTCAACATGCCATTAATTTACTTTTGACCTTGGGAAAGTTATACAACCTCTCTAGTCTCAGTTTTTTCATCTGTTAAATGTGAAAAATAATGATTCCTACCTTATAGAATTAGATGAATCCTATAAGATATTGTGAAAATTAAATTAATTCTTTTAAAATGCTTTCAACAGTACCTGGGCATGTAGGAAGTGCTTAATAAACATTAATATCACTACCATCAAACAACAAAAGAGCTCTATTGGGAGTGGTGCTTAATTTCAGGGATACAAGTGTTCCACTTGATTTGATTTACTTTTCAACTGGTGAACTGTATTAGTATAACGAATATAAACTATTTTCATAGCTTAGTGGTACCTAAAGGGGTGGAGTACTATGAATGATTAAATGGTCTATATAAAGTAGTTTATCTTACTGAAATAATATGCAACTGCAGTTATTTACCAAAAAAATAACTGAATATAAAAATCACTGGTAATCCTATCATACAGACAGTCTTAGGACTTGAATAAAACACCATGTTTTGTTTTTTTCTGACATTTTATTACAAAAAATCGAATCATACCATACATATTATTTTGTAAATTGCTTCTCCCTCATTCAACAATTTGTTTTACCTTTTTTCTGTAAAATAAAGATGTTTCTACATATCTTTATTAATGACTACACAATAAATCATCCTTTCTCTTACTGTAACATTCACAGAATAGGGCACTATGCTAAATGTTTACATACATTATGTTATTTAAAGATTCACAACATAAGATAAATACTATTATCAGCTCCATTTTAGAGATGAGGAAATTGAAATTTAGAAGGTTAAGGACATTTTCAAGGTACCACAGCTAGTAAATAGCAGAGCTAAGAGTGAAACTGTCTTATTTCAGAGGTCAAACTCTAAACTCTTTAAATACTTCTCTATTGCTTCTCATCATTTTTTCAACATAACATCTACTCTTAGACTTTTAGGTTGTTTTAAATTTGTTTCTTGCTCAACAATGATGCATTGACTATCCTTTCATATGTATATATATTTTTTATTGGTCAAGAATTCAGAGGTTGTAGCAATATGTGTACATTTTAATATTACTTGTTAGTATTTCCAAAAATACTTGTGGATTCTAAATACTTCAAAACTCCAAATATGTCCAAGAGAAAAATCATCTTGATTTATAAAAACTAAGAAGGAAAAAAGACTGGTGAGAATACAAACAGCATATCCACATTAATCAGGTCAACTAAGATTTCCAATTTATACAATTAAGTATACTACAACTAGTTGAAATCAAAGTAATTGATTCAACATTTATAAATCTGAAATTGAAGAAAATATTTTTGCCATATAATCCATCATCCATATTTGAATCTGAATAAAATTTTAATTATTTACTGGTCATTTTAACTCCTAAAGATAGAATACTTTTTGACTGGTTACCACTTAATTTAGATTTGTGAATTAATTACCTATACTACCTTCCCCTGGAAAGCTCAGTTCCCACCTTCTTTATTTCCTTTTTTTGTAACTCACTTCAAATTACCTTGCTAAACCAATGCAAATTACCAAATTCTTATCTAGAGCAACAAGTATGGATGTGGTGAGAGATACCAAGTTCAAGGCACTGGCATTAATAAACTCCTAAGAGAGATTAGAAACTAAGTGAAAAGAAGAAAATAATGTATCATTAAACTTGAGAAGAAATAATAGATATGAAAAAGAGAAAAATTAAGAATGAGTATTTACTAGGGTAATATAAAATAAAGAGAACCACGACATGGGTAACAGAAAGAAGGGACTGCCTCTGTTAGTAGAAGAGCTTTGTCAACAATATTTTGGCAATTGAGACTTATTACCTGGTTGACATCTTATTACCTTGTTGACATCGTGTTACCTTCAAACAAAATAAAAAACTAAAAGCCTATATTATGATTCTCTAGTTCAGAAGGCTTCTCAAAGGACATTTGTTGGGTATAAGCAGCCACACTTAGAACGTTCTCTTCAAAACATATTTAAAAATTCACCATGAAATCACAGGGAGATCAAGTAACATGGAATCATAAAAAGTCAACCAAATATTACTTAAAGTCAAAAATACTACTACTATACTGCAATGCAGATAAATACACAATAACATATTAGTAGACTTTAATAAATAAAACACTACTCTTATATTGCATCAACTATGTTGTTTCTCTCTTCTTAAGGAGAAGCAGTGGCTGAAATCCAATCTGAAGTTCAAATATTTAAGGGAGCTACATTAAAAACTAGTATCATCAGGATTTTATTCATAAACAACATACAAAAGTGAGCAATACTGACCAGAATATACATGTATTTTAATTAGACAAGTTATAAAAATCTACTATTTGGGCCAGCCCCAGTGGCCTAGTGTTTAAGTTTGGCGTGCTGCACTTTGGTGGCCTGGGTTTGGTTCCTGGGTGCGGACCTACACCACTCATCTGTCAGTGGCCAGGCTGTGGTGGTGGCTCAGGTACAAAAAGTGGAAGATTGGCAACAGATGTTAGCTCAGAGCAAATCTTCCTGAGCAAAAAAAAATTTACTATTTAAGAAACAGCGCATACACCACAGAATTACTCTTTATATATATCCATGGTGACGTTACAAACTGGTAAATGATGATAACAGAGATCTGTGTTAAGCTCAACCTCTGAAGAGAGTAATACTCACGCAGAGACAATTTCCTCACCACTCACAAACTTTGCATAAGAGACTGCTTTTCGGTGTCCTTTGAATACCATGATTGGCTGTTTAGTGTTACGAAGATCATAGTAGTGGACACAGTGATCTAAAATAAAACAAAACAAACAAACAGAGAAAAATGTGGTAAATGAAGAAATGAAAAGCAAAGTTAATTTTAACTGGTTCTGGTGTTTTTCATCAAATGTTTCACAATGTCAAACCTATAACAGCCAGAAAACTAAGGGCTATGACTCATTTTCAAAGATAAGGAAGATACAATGGGTGTTCTGTTTTCAATCCAGGAAAACAAAATTGCATAAGAAAGTATACACATATGCCAATGTGAGTCTGAAAAGGACCTCCACTGATATTCCCTGTGATCCTGGCTCTAGAAACAGAGTATTCCGGGTTCAGAGTTAACTGGAAATTTTAAAAATGTATCCTTACATTCTGATAGCTTTATAAAAAAGGTAATACAAACACTTTGGGCTTCTGGCTAAACATGATCCTATATAATTTTATTTCCCACATTTGCTTTTTAAAAAACAGTTTCTTGAGACACATCCTACATATAATAAAAGCAATTCACCGTAAGTATACAATTCAATGAGTTTTACTAAATCTACCCAGTGGTGCAACCATCACCATAAATCAATTTTAGAATATTTTCCTCATCCTAAAAAGATATCTCATGCCCATTTACACCCAATGTCCTAGGCAACCACTATATCTATCTCTATAAATTTGCCTTTTCTGAACACTTAATATAAACGGAATCAGACAATACATGGCTTCTACGTATGGCTTCTTATGCTTTGCATGTTTTTGAAGTTCATCCATGTTTTAACATGTGTCAGCAGTACACTCCTTTTTATCACTGAATAGTACCCATTGTATGGATATATCCCATTTTGTCTAACCACTCATCAGTTGATGGATATTTGTTTCTACTTTTTGATTATGATGAGTAATGTTGCTATGAACAATCACATTCAAGTCTGTGTGGACATGTATTCAGGTCTCAGGTAGATACCTTACCTTATACTTGAGAAGTGTAATTATTATGTCATGTAGTAATTTCACGCTTAACTTTTAAAGTAACTGACAACTGTTGACTGCACCATTTTACATTCCCACCAGCAATACATGATGGTTCCAGTTCCTTTACTGAGTTCTTTGAAAATTTTGGATACAGATCTGATAAAGATGTGTGTTTTACAAATATCTTCAACCATTCTGTTGCTTGTCTTTTTATTTTCTTAACAGTGTATTTTGAAGCAGAAAAGTTCTGAATTTTGATAAGGTCCAATTTATCTTCTTTTTCTTTCACACACCACACTTTTCGCATTGTAAATAAGAAAACTTTGACTAATGCAACATCTTTTAATCTTAATCCAAGATTTTTCTCCTACTTTTTTTCCTAAAAGTTTGATTTCTTACATTTAAGTCTGAGATAAATTTTAAGTTAACTTTCGTGTATGGTGTGAAGGAAAAAGTCTAGTTCATCTTTTTGCATTTAGATGGATATGCATCCAGTTGTCCCAGCATCATTTGAGAACAGACTACTTTTTTCTTAATGAAAGGAAAAAAGCTGCTTTGGCAACTTTGTCGAAAATGAATAGACTAAAAATAAGAATTTACTTCTAGATTATTAATTCTAATCAATTGATCTACATATGTCTACCCTTCTGCCAGTACAACAATGTCTTGATAACTGTGGCTTTATAATTTTGAAATTGGGAAGAGGAAGTCCTCCAACTTTTTTCTTTTTCAAAATTGTTTTGAAAAATCCTGTTTTTTTGCATTTCCACATAGATTTTAGGATCAGCTTATCATTTCCCGCAAAAAAGCCTGCTGGAATTTTTACAGGAATGGAGTTGAATCTCTAGATCAATTTCAGGAGAATTACCATCTTAACAATATTGAGTCGGCCAATCTATGAACACAAAATGTCTCTTCATTTATTTACATCTTCTTTAATTTCCCTCAGCAAACTTTTGTAATGTTCAGTGTACCAGTCTTGTACTTATTTTATTAAATTTATTCCTTTAAGTATTTTATTCTTTTTGATGCTACTCTGAACAGAATTTTTATTTTGGGATTGTTCATGTATAGAAAGGCAATTGATTTTTTTATATTGATGTTTTATTCTGTGGCCCTGCTGAACATTTTATTAGTTCTAATACTTTTATCTTTTAAGATTCCTTAAACTTTTATACATATGGGATGATGTTATCTGCAAATAGTTTAATGTTTCCTTTCAAATCTGGATATCTTTTATTTCCGTCTCTTCCCTAGCTACATTGGCTAGAATCTCCAGTACCATGCTGAATTGAAGGAGCAAAGGGAACATCCTTGTCTTGTTCCTAATTGCAAGGTAAAAGCCTTCACTCTTTCACTATTAAGCAGGATGCTCACTGCTAGTTTTTCATATAAACGCTTTGTCAGGTTGAGGAAGTTTCCTGCTCTTTGTTTAAGAGTTTTTATCATCAATGGGTGTAGAATTTTATCAAATGCCTTTTCTATATTTATTGAGACAACTGTGGGGGTTTAGTCCTTTATTCTATTAATGTGGTACATTACATTAATTGATTTTTGGATGTTAAACAAATCTGGCACTCCTGGGATAAATCCCACACTGTCACAGTGTATAATCTTTTAAATATGCCATTGGATTTGGTTTCCTAATATTTTGTTGAGAACACTTGCATCTATATTCTTGAGGAATACTGGTCTGTGTTTTTCTATTTATGAGCTATCTTTGGCTTTGGTTTTAGAAATCCTTCAGGGAAGAATGTGTGAAGCATATTATTTTTTCTTTCAACACTTGATAAAATTCACCCGTGAAGCCATCTGGGTCTCAGCTTTTCTTTGTAGGAAGATTATTAGTTACTAACTCAATTTCTTTACTTTTCATAGGTCTATTCAAATTTTCTATTTCTTCTGAGTCAGTTTTGGTAATTTGTATTTTCTAGGCATTTTTCACTTCATCTACATTACTGAATAAGTTGGCATACAGTTGCTCACAGTGTTCCCCTATTACTCTTTTAATATCTGAAAGGTCAGTGGTAATGTGCCCTCTTTAATTGTTAATTTTAGTGATCTGTGTCTTCTTTTTTCTTGGTTAGTCTAAGTAAAGATTTGCCAATTTTGTTGATCTTTTCAAAGAAACAACTTTTGGTTTTACTGATTTTCTCTATCATTTTTCTGTTTGCTATTTCCACTCTAATCACTATTATTTCCTTCCTTCTGCTTATCTTTAGTTTGTTATTCTTTTTCTAGATTTTTATGTTGAAAGCTTAGATTATTGAGATCTTTCTTCTTTTTTAATATAAGTACTTAAAACTATACATTTCTTAGAAGCATTGTTTCAGCTGCTAGCACAGATTTCAATATGTGTTTTCATTTTCACTCACTTCAAAATACTAATTTCTCTTGTAATTTCTTCTTTGATGGAAGGGTTCTTTAGAAATGTGCTGTATTTCCAAATATTTGTGGATTTCCCAAATTAAGTATTGTTGCTGCTTTCTAATTTAATTCCATTTTAGTCAGAGAAAATGACTTGTGTGTGTGTGTGAGGAAGATTAGCCCTGAGCTAACATCCATTGCCAATCCTCCTCTTTTTGTTGAGGAAGATTGGCCCTGGGCTAACCTCAGTGCCCATCTTCCTCTACTCTTTTTTAATATGTGGGACGTCTGCCACAGCACGGCTTGGTAAGCAGTGCGTAGGTCTGTGCCTGGGATCTGATCCTGCAAACCATGGGCCGCTGAAGCAGAGCGCATGAACTTAACTACTACGCCACCAGGCTGGACCGCAGAAAATTATTTTTATAATTTCTAGTCTTTTAAATTTGTTAAGACTTGTTACATGACCTAATATATGGTCCATCCTAGAGAATGTTCCATGTGTGCTTGAATGTGTTTTTGCTATTGTTGGGTAGAGTGAGCTATAAATGTCTGTTAGGTCAAGTTGATAATGTTATCCAAGTCTTCTATATCCTTGTTGATTTTCTTTCTAGTTGTTCTATCTATTGAGAGTAGAGTTCTGAAGTCTCCAACTACTTTTTTAAATTGTCTATTTCCCCCTTCAATTCTATAATAGTTTCATGTATTTCACAATACATTTCACACTATTTGTTATAATCATTCTATCTTGCTGCTGAATTGACCTTTTTATAATTATACAATGCCTTTCTTTGTTTGTAGTACCAATTTTTACTTAAAGTCTATTTTGTTTGATTTAAATATAGTCATTCCAGCTTTTTCTTGGTTAATATTCACGTGGTATATCTCTTTCCATCCTTTTACTTTCAACCTGTGTCTTTGAATCTAAAGTGCATCTTTAATATTTAATTACATTTAATTAAATACATTTAATATATTTATTTATATGATAGGATTTACACCTGCAACAGTGCTATTTGCTTTTGTTACATCTTTTTTGTTTTTATACTCCTCTCTGCCTTTTTTGTATTAAGTAGATATTCTCTAGGGTAATACTTTAGTTCCTTTCTTGCTGTTTTTTTACTATATATTTTTACAAGTTATTTCCATAGTATTTTTCCTGGGGATTATAATTAGCATGGGAATTTAAAATAATCTACTTCAGACTATCACTAAATTAATTTTAATACTATACAGAAATTTTGCTCTAATATAGCTCTTTTCCTCCTCTTCTCACTCTATCCCTTGTACATCTTTTTATATTATAAGCCCACAAACACATTTTTATAATTCCTTTTTTACTCAGTTGTCTTTTAAATCACTTAGAGTTATTAGAAAAAAATATATTTAAACTATCTTTTATTATACCAATATTATTATCTTTACCCAGTGTTCTTTATTACTTTGTGTGGATTTGCATTACTATCCTAGTATCCTTTCTTTTTAGCCTGAAGGACTGCCTTTAGTATTTCTTGTAGGGCAGGTCTGCTAGAAAAGAACTTGCTCAGTTTATGTTTATTAGAGAATGTCTTAATTTCCTCTTCATTTTTGATGGATAATTTTGCTAGATATAAAAATCTTTCTTGACAATCTTCCTTTCAGCACTTTAAACACACCTCACCGCCTTCTAGTTTTCATGGTTTCTAATGAGAAGTTGCTGATTTTATTGAGGATCCCTTTTATGTACCGAGTTGCTTTTCTCTTGCTGTTTTCCAAGATTCTCTCCCTGCCTTTGACTTTAAATAGTATAAACATGATGTGTTTAGGCATGCATCTCTGAGTTTATCCTACTTTGAATTCATTAAGCTTCTTAGATGTGTAAATTGATGTTTTTCATCCAATTTGGGAAGACTTTGGCCATATATTTCTTCAAATATTTTTCTATCCCTTTCTCTCTCCCCTTTATCTTCTGGGTGTCTGTATATGTTGGTATGCTTCATGGAGTCTCACAGGGTTTTTGAGGCTCTATTCATTTTTCTTTCTATTACTTAGACTGGATAATCATTACTGACCTATCTCCAAGTTCACTGATTCTTCTGCCAGCTAAAATTTGTGCATGAGCTATTATATTCAATGAATGAAACCACAATTAAGGAATTAAAGAAAAATATGACAAATATGCCTCACCAAATAGAGAGTATTAAAAAAAAAGACATAAGGAAAAAAAATAGAAATTCTGGAGTTAGAAAGTATGACTGAAATGAAAACATCACTGAAGTCTCTAATAAGCCCAACATCAGTGATAGTTTCTACTGACTGAATTTTTCCTGCTTCTTTGTGTATCTCATAATTTTTTTGTGAAAAACTAGATATTTTAGATAATATAATGTAGTAACTCCAGAATCAGTTCCTGTCTCCCTCTCCCTGGTTTGTTGTGGCTGGGCTTTTGGTTGTTGGCGGTGGTGTTGCTATTTATTTGTTTAGTGACTTTTCCAGAACTAATTCTGTCGAGTCTGTAATCCTTGCTGTATGAAACTACTGAAGTGTCTGATCAGTGTTTTATTTTTTTTTGTGTGTGTGTGTGTGTGTGTGTGTGTGTGAGGAAGATCAGCCCTGACCTAACATCCATGTCAATCCTCCTCTTTTTGCTGAGAATGACCGGCCCTGAGCTAACATCTATTGCCAATCCTCCCCCTTTTTTTCCCTTTTTCTCCACAAGGCCCAAGTAGATAGTTGTATGTCATAGTTGCACATCCTTCTAGTTGCTGTAGTGGGATGCCGCTTCAGCATGGCCGGACAAGTGGTGCGTCGGTGTGCGCCCAGGATCTGACCCCGGGCCGCCAGTAGCGGAGCGTGCACACTTAACCGCTAAGCCATGGGGCTGGCCCCTGATCAGTGTTTTTTAATTTTTGTTTTTATTTTTTAACCTAGCTGAGTGAAGGTTGCTCCTGGGTTAGTATCACTTAGTAGTCACAAGATTTCGTTAAATGCTTTGAGCCAGTATGTCTTCTACCCATTGCCAAGGGATCTGTGTGTGTTAGGGCACACTCTTATAAATCTGCCTTATTTATAAGGTAGACTTATTATATATTATATAATTATTAACTTATTACACACAACTTATAAGTCTGCCTTTGCCTTCACTTCTCGCTAATGGAGGCTCAAGGTCAGCTAGAGGTAAGCAACTGGAGCCCTCTCCAGTTTTTCCTGGATAGGCACACTGGCCTGGACATCCACAAAGCATTCTACATCCCAGGAACACCTGAGAGCTTTTTGATAGCCCCTGTGGTTGTTTTGTTGCCAAGATCTTCCTTTCAAATTTTTGGGGCTCTTGTTTGCCCCAACTGGTATCATAACCTTAGACAGTTGTGATACTGCATCTGATTGTTTTCAACAATATCCTCGGTACACGTATTTTCCCACGGAGACTCTGAGTCAGATCACACAGAAACAACATCCTGTGAATGGAGCTTTCTCCAGTGAGCTGTAAGTCAGGTCGAATAGCGACAATGATCTGGAAATGGGACTTTCTGAGAAACCCCAAAACCGGTTTTTTCACAGTGGTGACTACAAGGCAGCTGGTTTGCAAGGCTGCCATATCACAGAGTTGGTTCATTTTTATAAACGTGTTAGCATTTTTGTTGCTTATATGAAAAAGTATTCCCATATTTCATTTTTATTATTATAATTGCATTAAGTGATCAGCTCAAATGACAGCATTCAGCCTATATCGCAGAGGTATAAATGGAAAAAAATTATCCTGGGGCCGGCCTGGCGGTGCAAGCGGTTAAGCGCACGTGCTACACTGCGGCAGCCCGGGGTTCACTGGTTGGGATCCCAGGCGCGCACTGATGCACCACTTGTCAGGCCATGCTGTGGCAGGCGTCTCATATAAAGTGGAGGAAGATGGGCATGGATGTTAGCCCAGGGCCAGTCTTCCTCAGCAAAAAGAGGAGACTGGCAGATGTTAGCTCAGGGCCGATCTTCCTCACCAAAAAAAAAAAAAAAATTATCCTGCTTCAACTGCTGTGGTCATGTTAAATTTATCAGTTACAAAGATTAAACTTCTTTTTTGTAGTAATAATTCACAATTGAAAAACATTTGCATAAAATAACTCTTCCCAAGTTATTTTATAAGCTGAAAATAATTTGATAGTATAAAAATAGTATAGTACAGTATAATAACATACTACCTTATTCTCAGGCTAATAAAAAAACAAAAGTGGGGGCCGGCTCTGTGGTGTAGTAGTAAAGTTGGCACATTCCGCTTTGATGGCCTAGGGTTCACAGGTACGGATCCCAGGCACAGACCTACGCACTGCTTATCAAGCCATGCTGTGACAGGCATCCCACATAAAAAGTAGAGGAAGATGGGCATGGATGTTAGCCCAGGGCCAATCTTCCTCAGCAAAAAGAGAGGAGGATTGGCCACAGATGTTAGCTCAGGGCTAATATTCCTCACCAAAAAAAAGGGGGAGGGGGAATGTAATATGTAAAAGATGTAGGGATATAAGTAAAGGTTAAATTATGTCATTGTGCACTACAAAAATATTTTACAGGAGCCGGCCCGGTGGCACAGCCGTTAAGTGTATGCACTCTGCTTCGGCGGCCCAGGGTTTGCAGGACCCTAACCAATAATTTTCCACTATAAATGGAAAGTCTGGGGCCGGCCCCATGGCGTAGCGGTTAACGGTGCGCATTCCGCTGCGGGCAGCCTGGGTTCCATCCTGGGCACGCACCGATGCACCGCTTTTCAGGCCATGCTGTGGCGGCGTCCCATATAAAGTGGAAGAAGATAGGCACAGATGTTAGCCCAGGGCCAGTCTTCCTCAGCAAAAAGAGAAGAATTGGCGTGGATGTTAGCTCAGGGCTGATCTCCTCCAAAATAAATAAATAAATAAATAAATGGAAACTCTTTCTGAAGTGTCACCATAATTTTTTTTAATATTCTTAATAATTTGAGGATTTAGTACATGATACCATTTCCATTTCTTCTCTTTTCCCCTTCTACTTTGAAAAATTTCAAATCTGCAGAAAAGTTGAAAGAACAGTAACAATGAACACCTTTGTACCTTTCAATCTAGACTAACTGTAAACATTTTACCATTTATGAACAAATATACTCACTCTTTTTTCCCCCTGAACCATTTGTAAGTAAGTTTCAAACATCAGTATAGTTTACCCATAAAAATGTCAGCAACTACCTTCTAAACACAAGACTCTCCACAATACCATTATGTCATACTCCAGAAATTAATATTGGCACAATAATATAATTTAATATGCATTCTATATTCAAATATCCCAATTATTTAAAAAATATCCTGAGTAGCTATTTATTTATTTAGTTTTGCTCGAGGGTCACTCACTGTATTTTGTTTCCATGTCTCCTTATTGTTTTATATATAACTTTCATAATACAGTTATTTTTGAAGCATGTAGAATAGTTGTTTTGCAGAATGTTCTGCACGTCTGAATATGTCTGAATATTTTCTCGTTATTATATTCATATTAAATATTTTTGACAAGGATACTATAAAGTTGATGGTCCTTCCTCCTGCATCACATCAGGAGGCATATAATGTTTGTTCTAAGGATGAAGCAAAATTTGACTGCTTAGTTAAATGCCCTCACAGCCTCGTCAATGTAAAGAGAATCCGTTTCTTTCATCCTGTTAGCCAAACTATGCTACTTAACACAACCATTAAGAGGAATGGCAATACAGAAACATTTCCAGTACAATGAATAATCTTCCTGTAGGGATACTAAAAAAACAAACAAACAAACAAACAAACACAGTTTCACCATTAATAAGGTAATCATTGTTGATATGCTAAAATGATAGGGTGAAAATAATTTGTTTGAAACAGATGTAGGAATATCTTATTGAACTTAATGTTTAATGAAGAGTTTGTTACCTTTATTAAAGTAGAATAAAACAACTATAACTGATAAGTCAAAGTTTTTAAATACAGTTTGTGACACAGCGATTCTGCGTTCTAAAAAACGAGAAGACAAAGAAGCAGTCTCAATCCATATACAATATGGCCAATCAGAGATCAAACTGAATCTCAGAAATTCTGAATTCTATTTTCAGGCTTCCAAGATGCTTGAGAGCTTATAAAATTTCTTAACGTCCTAGCTTTTGGATATCACTATGACGGGGTTGAGGTGAGAAAGGAAGTTGGAGAAATCCTTAGAAAGTTTTCCTTAGGCAGGGCAAATAACTTCTGAGTATTTAAAAACACACAAATCCACTGGTTACTGATATTTACCTCATATAGCTATCATTATTAATTTTAAAAACAATAATTGTATCATTTTTTTTACTTCCTTTAAGCCTTTGATGATATCCTAATACACCATCTTAGAGATCTGAAAGAAAGCTTACCTTTGGAAACAGAAAGATTAAGCAAGTATAAGTTACATAACACAAATGCCTATAAAATACTTTGTATTTCCTTTTAACACCTGCTCTAAATTTGGTTGTTAGATCTTCGATCATCATTTAAAAAAGAATCAGAAATTACCATTGCTTATTTTTACTGTCTGTATACAATCAGCCCTGGGTTCCAGCCTAAACAAAACCTTAGAAAGTCTTATTAACTTTAGCTTACTATAAGATACTTTTTACTTTATGAATCACTCCTCTAATCCTTACCAATCTGCAAAAGACATAAAAGCAATTGTGATACTCCTCTAGTGTCAGAGATGTTGCAATTACTTATCTGTACATGAGATTAAGCAGCAATCATCAAATCAGCAGCAGTTAGAAATAAATGAAAACAGTTTCCAGTTCTACATGTAAGGAGCCTCGAAGGCAACACTCCATCCTAACAACAACTAAAAGGTGAACAGACTAAAAAGTCAACAACTCTTCTGGGATCCATATGAGAGGTAAGGGCCCAGGTCAAACCTCTGTCCCAAAGATTGGAGAGACTGACAGGCAAATACAGGGAGTCAGAGCTTATCAGAGCAGAGACTCATGAGGGGAAATTGTCATGGGAAGTAGTATCCAGACAGAAAAATCTGAACTGTAACTGATGAATTGCTGGAGGCTCAATGTGGACAACTCTGAGAGTTAAAAACTCCAGGGGGACCCAGTCATAAGAGTCCTCTACAATTTTGTCAGATTTATTTCCAGGAGCTTTATCAGGTTCTCAAAGGTAGAGCACAGAAGATTTTTAGGGCAGTGAAAATACTCTATGATACTATAATGATGGATACATGTCTTTATACATTTGTTCAAATCCATCAAATAGACAACACCAAGAGTGAACCTTAGGGCAAATTATGGACTTCAGGTGATTATGACGTGTCAATGCAGGTTCATCAATTTTAACAAAAGTACCATTCTGGAGGGGGATGTTGATAATAAGGGAGGCTATACATGCGTAGGGGCAGGAGGCATATGGGAAATGTCTGCATTTTCCTCTCAATATTGCTGTGAACCTAAAACTGCTCTCAAAACATAAAGTCTTAAAAAAAAGATAAAAATCTCAGTTATATATATTTTCCCAAAATTAAAAAGAAAATCTCAGTTAAGAAAATCCAGAAGAATGTGTAACAAAGTCCTCCCTCGCCTAACTTATTTGGGACCCCACAATATAAAACACATTCAAGTAGCGCTGCTCCAGTTACAGCCCAAGAGCAGCAGGAGCCCTTTTTACTAAGCCTCTTGCTTCCCTATCCACCTGGCCTTTCTTTCCACCTGGCATTGCTTGAGGAGTCTAAAGAAATAGAATTTCAAAAGACTTAACTGTACCGATCACTATGAAAAATTTTTATTTTTTCCATATTTATCTTTTTTTGCAGAGAAAGTATATTAATGAAGTTTTGATGCTGAATTCCAAAGCTCATGGGCAAATAAAAACTTTTACAAATCACTACTACCACCAAATATGAAAAAAATTCCAATTCAAAATATCGATAACACCTATTTGTTTCCAATAACATCTATCTGTATATATACATTCATGATTTCTTGACAATTACCTCTGACAGAAGAAAATCTGTTGCCCTAAAAGAGTTTCTCTAGTGCTATCTTTCAAACTAGACTGGTAACAGGGAAAATATTGTTTAAATCTTCATGCTCACTAATAGGACCCAGTACAATGTTCTATACATAGACATTAGTGGCTAAACAACGATGTCACTGTAAACTTTATCACTGGGAAATGCAGAAAAATATGTATCAAATGTAGAAAAAAGGTTTTAAAATTTGTGTTTGTTGTTTGAATTTATCTGAAAGTATACACAACAAATTACTTGTGGAATAAATATAGTTATTATCATATTACTATAAAAAAGATTAGAGACAAACATAAACCACACTATCTAAAATATTCACAGTGGCTTATAAAATATTAAATAAGCACAAGCTGTGGGCAAAAATTCCTGATCTCACAGTTGGCCTACTCAGGAGTCAGTTTCTACATAATAAAATGTGTGCTGATTACCAGGGAAATTTAAAGGTCTATTTTCCTCTTCTACTTAGTAGGTGATATTAAAACAAACTAGAACTGTCTTTTTTTGATTTTGAGGAAGATTAGCCTTGAGCTAACATCCGATGCCAATCCTCCTTTTTTATTTTGCTGAGGAAGACTGGCCCGGGGCTAACATCCGGGCCCATTCCTCTACTTTATATGGGACACCGCCACAGCATCGCTTGACGAGTAGTGTGTCCGTGCGCGCCTGGGATCCAAACCTGTGAACCCCAGGCTGCCGCAGCGGAGCACGCGCACTTAACCACTTGCGCCACCAGACCGGCCCTAGAATTGTCATTTTATAAAATTGTTCAAACATCATAAATCAAAGTCTAGAGGCAATGTCATCCAAATCTTAGTGGCTTTTAGAAATATAAAAATTAGCATTCCCAGACTAGATAGAAATAAAAGCACTGAAATACACACTCAAAACGTAGTACAAAATTATTTCATCACCATAGCCTAGTTGCTAAGTTTACAAAGTCAAACTAAGCAGCTGTAAAAGTATGCGAACAAAGCAAACATGTATTTTGTGAGAATTAATTTGCTTCAAACCTTACTGACCTGCTTTACTTCAATCTCTCTTCACACACTGCTGCTTGAAGGAGTCAATGCCAATAATGCTAAGTAATGACTAATGAACATTAGAGATACTTAAAATTTATTTTTCATTACTAGAAAGGCATTAAATGAAATTTTAAAAACCCATGTAAGGCATGTAAAGGTTGTAAATAAATCTACTGATTTATTTCAAAAACCTGGAAAATGGTTGTCTAAATTAACGGTGGTAGGAAAGAACCAAAAAAGCCTAAAAGGAACCTTTTCACAGCAGTGATGCTTTCTTCAAACAGCTTCAAAGACAAATTTATTTTGGGAAACTGGCAAAACATTTGGAATCAAGTCTGATAAACAAGGATAAAAATCGATGCTTGACTTTCTTGAAAAAAGAACAGCATAAAAAAATAATTTTACATAACCTATGTGTGATTGAAAAGAATATGAATGTTTCTAGTTGACAGATTTTGTCTTCTATATGTGTACTTGTTAACTGTGTTGTTCAAATTTCCAGTACCCTGTAATTTCGGCTTTCCTATCAAAGAAAGGTGTATAAAATCTCCTTGGACTGTGAAATTTGAATTCCTCCTAGAATCCATCACCTTTATTTATTTTGAGGCTATATTATTACATACATGTAGTTTGGAACATATGTCTTCATTCTAAGTTATTCTTTTTATCCCTTCATTGGGACCTTTCTTAACCCTATTTTTTTTAACCTTAAAAGTCTAATTGTTCTCATTAAATATAGCTTCATCAGTTCTCTTATTTCATAATATATTTTCTTTCATCCCTTTATTCAATCTTATTGTGCCCTTCAAATTTAGGTCTTTTATATAGCATTTCGCTGATAATTTTTAAATTTTTGATAAAATAATCCAGTCAGAGAGATTTTGTCTTTGAACCAGCAAATTTAATCTGTTTCAATTTACTATACTCAGATCAGTGAGATATTTGGGTTTATTCTCATCATCTTATTTTTTGCTATTTACTCTGCTTTTTCTATGGCTCTTCATTTCCTCCTTTCTTGCCTTCTATAGATTGAGTTTTCCTTCCTACTGCAGATTTGGAAGTACAGTAGAGATTCTATTTCTATTCTTTAATGATTATGCTTAAAATTTTAGAATGCACATATGACTTTTAGGACTAAGTTAATTAATATTGTTATACAGGCAACATAAAAACCTAGATTGCTTCCCATTTCATCAATACTCCTCCAAAACCTGGGTTACATTTTTATTGTCCAGATTTTTATTTCTATCTTTTTTAAAACCTCCAAATTAGTCTTATTTTTCCATTTTATTGTTGTTGCTTTATACAGTCAATGCCAGCTAAGATTTACCTACATTTAAGAATTTCTTTGCTCACAAGATTTCTTTCCTCATATTTTATTCAATTCTTGATTTAATTTTCTTCTTTTGTTTATTTCTCTGTGGTGGGGGAGGTGGGAAGAAGCATCCTATGGTGGGAAGAAGCAGGCAGTGGTTAGAATTCTCAGGAGGACAATTCCTATCCACCACTCAGAGCCCAGGTTAAGAGAGTTTCTGGAAATCTCCCCATGTAGATGGGCAGACAGGCAGACAATTACAGCACCCTAGGTAGACGTTTTCTAGTCCACACCACCTTTCCCCCTTCCCACTAACAACTCAATATCTAGGTCCCTGGATTACTGAGGCCAGCAACTTTCTATCACCACCATTAATGAGGCAACACAACTTCAGCTCACATGTTTACTTCTCTGGTTTCTATATTCCACTTGTTTCTGATCCTTTGTAATTTCAATGCTTTATAAGATATGCATCTAAAATAATATGTTGGGCCGGCCCTATGGCTTAGTGGTTAGGCGCAGGTGCTCCACTGCTGGCAGCCCAGGGTTTGGATCCCCAGCGCACACCGACGCACCGCTTGTCTGGCCATGCTGAGGCCGCGTCCCACATACAGCAACTAGAAGGATGTGCAGTACGGCATGCAACTATCTACTGGGGCTTTGGGGGAAAAAATAAATAAATAAAACTTAAAATAATAATAATGTTATATATTTTGTCTAAAATAATGTTTAGCTGGGGCCAGCCCCATAGCCTAGCGGTTAAGTTTGGCGCTCTCCACTTCGGCACCCGGGTTCAGATCCCGGGCGCGGACCTACACCACTCATCGGTGGCCTTGCTGTGGGGGCAACCCACATACAAAATGGAGGAAGATTGGCACAGATGTTAGCTCAGGGCAAATCTTACTCAGCAAAAAAATAAATAAAATAAAACAATGTTTATCTAAAATAAAATGTTTGCTGACAGAGGATTTTCAGTTTATCTAGTTGATCATACTGTCAGAACCAGAACGTCCTTTTGAGTATCTAATTACTTTTATTGGTGTAACCATTTGAAGCAAGTTTCAAAATAAAAGACTGATTAACCCCCAACTCATGTCAAGTAACTAATTTTCTGGTTATTTCACAACTGTCCCTCCATTTCCAGGGGCACTTTCATCCAACCCAGGGTACAGATCTATATTTTAACCAGTGTTCCAGAAATATTAAGAGTATTCAGTAGTAATATATTAGGTAGACTCCACACAAGAATATGACTGAAAAACTAATCTAAAATGGGGAATTTACACGCAAAAGATAACGCAGATTTGGGGCTTGGTCTATTTAATGACCTTCTTTTATGCTATTTTTTAAAAAGCCATAATGAATTCTATTATCTCAATAATAGTTCGTAAGAAAAAATAATTTTTTTTTCTTTTACTGGACAGATTTGGTCCTTACATTTTGCTAAAAGCTACTAGAACAAAGACTTAATATTTTAATGCAATTATATTCATTAGACAAACCAACTTTTCTTACTATGACATATAAAAGCCCTTCATTATTTAGCCTGTACCTACATTTCCAAATTCATGTTCCACCTAGAACAGGAACCTATAAATATTTTTAGCATAGTTATTCTTGTCCTGGGGGAAGAGAGAGGGGTTCCTAATACTGACACTCCCCTTTCATGTATCTTCTAACATGCTTTTATTCAGAATCCAGTATTCTAGAGTTACATAAAATCAAGAGGGTGGTTTAGTTTTTATTTTCTGCAATTTAGATCTAGTATAGATCCATCTTTCTGTATCCATTTATCCATCATCTACCCAACCATCTGTCCACCCCTCTGGCCACCTATCCATGCAAGTAGGGTTAACATTTTATATGCATCACAGTTTCTGAGTTAACAAAAATCCAGCTTTTGGTTGTCTGAAAAAAATCTTTGTCTTCTTTCATAAAAGGTTTTTTGGCTGGATATAGAATTTTGGGTTAAATTTTTTTTTTCCCCACTTTAACTATATGGTGGCTCTCTTGATTTTTGGCTTGTATAGTTTATGACGAGAAGCCTGTTATAAATTTTATCTTTCACTGTACATAATGTTTCTTTCACTCTGACTGCCTTCAAGATTTACCTTTGTTTTCAGTATTTTGACAATGATATAGCTAGGTATTTCTGGCCTGTTTTTGTTTTTATCCTGTGTGAAATTCTATGAGCTTCTGGTATCTGTGGTTTATTGTCTTTCATCATTTTTGGAACATTCTTGGTCTTTATCTCTTCAAATATTTCTTCTGTCTTTTTCTCTCCTTCTACAACTCCAATTCCAAGTGTGTTTAATTGTTTGATACTGTGCAATAACTCTTGGCTACTGTGTTCTTTTTCTCCCTCCCACTCTCTTCTTTGTGTTTCATTTTGGATAATTTCTATTGACCAACCTTCAAGTTCACTTAGTTTTTTCTTAGTTTGTATTTAATCTGCTGATGGGTACATCAAGAATTCTTCATTTTTGATATCAAGATGTGTATTTCTAGTATTTCCATTTTACTTTTTCAAAATATTTTCCATCTCTCAGCTGAAATTCTTCATCTTTTCAAGCATGTTGTCTATCTTTCTCACTAGATCCTCTAACACATATTCAGTTTTTTAAAAACAACATCTGGGTCATCTACAAATATACCGATCCCTTTGAGTCTTGGCAATGGGATTCTTACTCTTATTTGTATGTCACATACTTTTTTATTAAATGTAAGAGATCATGAATAGAATAGTAGACATTGAGGTACATGGTATTCTTGCCTGGAAATGCCCATACCTCTTTTTCTGTCAGGCCATTAGTGTGAGGGGATCAATCAATCTAGTCAGTCGTCAAGCTGCATTTTGGTTTTGGTTGTTAAGTTCACCATTAAAAACACCACAGGCTTCAAATTTTTCCAGCAATGAGCTGTCAGCGCCTCACGCTTAGTGTTATAGGGCAGAGAAATTTTTCTCAGTATTCCTGTTCTACCCTTACCTTTTAGCAATTCTTGCATGTCTGAGCCTGAGAGAGGGTTTTTCTCCATGCTACTGTTCTTCCCACAGAGGTAGAGGGCCCTCGCTTACTTTCCTTTTGGTGCTAGGATTCTGCTTGGAGCATGGGTTCTCAGTTCTTCTGGTCCATCATAAGTCTTAGGCAGGCCCCATATGCCTGAGCTTCCAGTATGGGGCCTTTTTAGCATTTCAATCCTTCACTATCATGGCAGCCAAACTCTATATAGCCTCTGGGGCAGGTCTCAGGCAAGAGAGAGTTCCAGGCCACTCTGTCAGTCGTAGTAGATCTCTGCTTTGTACTGATGCAGGATCCTGGGCCCAAGAAGTTTTCTCACCCCTCTCCCAATAGCTTAAAGCTCTGCTCCGTAAGAGAGGAGGTCCAGAGAAAAGGGTGATGTTTTGTGCTGGTCTTTCAGCAGGAACTGATCACTCTGTGAGCTCCTGCATGCTATTGACGCAGGCTACTCTATTGCCCTGCCCCATTCATTCTTGTGAGCAGCCAGCAGAGGGCCATGGAGAAGAGTTTATGAGTACGTGTGCACTCCCCTTGTGTTTCAGGTTTCCAGTTATTCTACACTGATATGCCAGCCCACACTTGGCCTTTAAGAATGCATTTAAATTTTAACTCATTTCTTCTTACCAGCTTCTGTGATGGCTACTTCTTCTTGTGGTCTGCAAATGGTGAAATAGTTCACGTGTCTCATCTTTCCTTGTAAGGGCTTGTCTTTCCTTGGAATTCAGTTCCCATGCCTTGTGACCTCAGCTCTCTGGCGGGTCAAGAAAAGTTATAATTTTGTAGCTCATACAGCTTTTTCTGTTTTTAAGATGGGAGTAACATTTTCTGGTGGCTTTCTATATACTGAGCAGAAGTAGAACTCCCAATGTGCAGATCTTCTGACAATATTTTCTTATCACATCTACAGAGCACACATTCTAAATTCTTGCATACTTACAAGAAAACTACATTGATTCTGCCCGGTGCACTGCTCCTTCTCATCCACACCAGTCTATAATAGTAACAGCTCAATCTTTCGTTGTTCACTTTGTAGCAGCATCTTTTAAGTATTCTAGCCAGAAAGTTTTAATATATATAGGCAACCTTAGTCTCACAATCAGTTGGCTGTCTCTTTGATATCAGTATCACTACATACCCAGTTAGAAATAAAAGTCTGATAAAATGATGGGGGAAAAGAACAAATACAAGATAGTCAATTCTAAGCTGATAGAATAACTTAATATTTTGTCAGCAAAATCTCATGTATCTTTATTTGATTAATAATCAGAAAAAGGGGTTTACTCAATTTTTCTGGTATGACGGAAGAACTGTCCAGGGAGAGTTGATAAGAACTGAAGACTGAACTGGTGGTAAGGAAAAGAAATCAGGAAATGTATGTGTAGGACTGTGGGGAAGAGGTCCAAACACGGGTTTGAGAACCACTGATAAGGGCAGAGTGGCAGGTAGGACTAGAGAAAAAGGAAGAGGAAGAAGGGGAGGGAGAAGGAAGAAGAGGGAGACTGAGAGAAGAAAGGAAGGAGAGAGGTAAGGAAGGAGGGAGGGAAGGAAGAGTGCAGGAGTGAGAAAGAGAAAGGAGAAAGGGTAGAAGGGAAAAAGGAAAGATGGAGGAGGAAAAGGAAGAAGAAGAAGGAAAGAAAATGAAAGGGAGGCAGAGAAGAGAAAGGAAAGGAAGGAAGGAAGGGGAGTTGATAGAGAGAGAGAGAAAGAGAGAGAACGTGAGTGAGCACGTGCCCATGAAAGAAAGAAGTTTCTGAGATTCTGAACTTCTCTCTATAACCACAAATGGCTCTATAATAGTAGAGTCCAGGTTTTCAGATTCATGTATGAATTTATGAAAAAATTTCACATCTTACTGAAACTACTTCATTTATGTCATAAAAATACATATTTCTTTACAATTAGAAGTATTTTTTCATTTAACATACTCAATAATTCATTTAGAGACTAATCCATCAATTAAAGCATTTAGCACCTACTTTTCGACTAGTAATAGCCACTCATTGACTCTCCACCACCTACAACTATTCACCTTCATCTGCCCCCAAATTAACTGACCAGGTAGATTCATAGGCTTCTAATTTTTTGCCTAAAAGAATACTGAAAAACTCTATAAATTTTAAATCAATGCCCTAAAATTTTCATAATATATTGCAAGATCTGTCATTCGTAACATATTTAAATAGTGACATTTTAAAATATGAATTAAGTGTATCTAATGAAACCTAAACACCATAGTGATCTGATGTTCAACATCATCCATTAAAAAATATATATACGAACAAGCTGTTCTTCAATAATGGAAAGCTTTACATAACGTTTTCCTTAAATTTGTATCTTCATTACTCTCACAAATAAAATTTATCCAACTGATTTCATGCTGTCTTTTTATACTGTCTTATTTAGCATTCTCTCTTTTCTGAAAAAAAAATATACATACAAACAATAATTTCATTTTCTGTGACCAAAACATTCTAATTCTAAGACATTTTTTCTATTTGTGTTACCATTAAAATTATTAGTAGTATACAACTGAGTAAAAAATACAACAAATTTTGATAATTATTTAACAAAAGTAATATTTTACTGAAAATGTCTGTCTTCATAAGATGGTTGTAGCATCCCCTCTCCCTCTGCCCTTTGTCCCAACTTCATTCTGGTAACTACAAATGAATTATTACACACTCTTAGAATTCCATTCTTATTGGTCAGCATTAATTCTATTCCTATTGTTCATTTCTATATTTATATAAATATAGTCATAGAAATGGAAAATTTTCTCGTAGTAATGTCACTCAATTTTTTTAAATCCCAAGTTTATGCCAAAAATCACATAGTAAGCTATTATCAAAAAATATTTTCAATGATCTGACATCTTGATTAGACCATCCTTCAGTTTTACTGAATGCAAAGAAGTGGAACCAATCTACCTTGTTACCTAGTAATTAAAAGTAATTTAAAGTCACAATTTTTGCAAAGCACTAAAATGGTTTTGCCAACATCAAATCAAATCACAGGACCACAATTCCTTATCCCAAGCACTTGGGGACAGATGTGTTTCATAATTCTGAATTTTTCAGATTTTGAAAGGAAATATGCTTCATATTATGCAACATTCCCAATAAAGTTTGTGTCAGCACCCTGTAATCAAAAATATTAACATTTCTGTTGGAAAACGTATGAACAATTATACTAAATGGGATATATACAGATAAGTAGCTCTGCTCTAGATCTGATCATGTCATCAAATGAGCAATGAATTTCTGGTTTTCAGGGCTTTCTGGATTTTCAAATTGTAGATAAAGGACGACGGACCAGTATTAATTATACTCGTATTAACATATTCTCAAAAAGATTGCAAAAAACAGAAATATTGTAATTTTAATATAATTTAGTGAACAAAGTATTTTGGAGGAACTATTTTACTTTTTGCTTTTCTATTATTTCATGTTTTAGATATATTTTTATCAAAACCTTCACAATGCAGAGTTAGCTCATCAATTTATATACAAAGGACTAGATTTAATGTCAGATTATCTTTTTCAATTCAAATATAAGTGTTAATATGCATCCTTTCTAAACACCTCATTTCTCAATTCTGATTCTATGATAGATAAATGAATAGGGTGTAAGGTTTATTCCCCAACTGCGTTAAGAAGATCCACGTTTAATATTTGGTGCTAATGGGCTCTTTGCTTTGCTCCCGTGGGACTTGAAAAAAAGGAACAATGCATACATTTTTTGATAATACTCAGAAGAAGGAAGAAGTCCTTTAAAGAAAAAACTTCACCCACTTCCACTGTTTCACTCAGCAAATATCTAAAGTAAAAGCACTATAACATGGTAAAAAATATACTTTTTCTAATGCCATGTTTCACTCAATAGAAATATCTACAGGACAAAGAACGATAAGAAGTTACTCTAGTAACAACTTTCAGCATCATCCCTTTGTTTGATAATCCTAAGGTTTGCACAACCTGGAATAACGTGGCATACTAAGATTTATGATGATGAGAAAGAAGTTTTCTTTTGTAAAACAGGAGAAAAGTTATTGTAAAAGTTGAAGTGGAGGGGCTGGCCCGTTGGCGTAGTGGTTAAGTTCGTGCACTCCATTTCGGCAGCCCAGGGTTCGCAGGTTTGTATTGCGGGCGCGGACCTACACACCACTCATCAAGCCACGCTGTGGTGGCATCCCACGTATTAAAAAAAACAGAGGAAGATGGGCACAGATGTTAGCTTAAGGCCAAATCTTCCTCAGCAAAAAGAGGACGACTGGCAACAGATGCTACCTTAGGGCTACTCCCCTTAACCAAGAAAAAAAAAAACTGAAGTGGAAAAGGAGAACTGGCGTGACACCTCAAGTTTCACTGTCAGGCATATCAACTTACATATGAAATCTGAGGATCTAACAATTGATTTTCTTTATTTTTTTTTTTTTTTGTGGCTTAGGCCAGCCCCTAACAATGGATTTTCTTAAATGTATAAGTTTCTACACACACTTTGAATACTTCTAGTTTTCCATCAAGGTTTTCCTACTCTAGTTTGAAGACCTTTGCTTTAGATTATACATCAAGTATTTAAGTTTGTCTTTCTACATGTGAAGATTTTTTAAGGCATGTGCATAAAGGTAGTAGAGTAATTTTATGTAGATTTTTTTCTGTGCTTTCAAACAAGTGGAAATCAGTGAAGGTGATATATTGGCTGTAAGTACACTGTTATTCTATATGGGATGATTTTTTATAAACAGAAGATAATTAATCAGAGCCTTGATAATAACATAGAAAAATGGCCTTTATTCATTCAATATCATAAAATTTCACAGAACAGTGAATTAATCAGCCATTGCCACAAAACTGCTATGTAACAAACTATTCCAAAATTTAGTGGCTTAACCCCTTCATTTATTCTCACTGATCTGAGGAACAGCTTAGGGTTGACTGATTTTAATAGAGCTTGTTTCTGTGTCTGGGAGTTGAATGATTTGGCTGGGGCAAGTAGGTGCTGCTCCAAGTGTCTTTCTTCCTCCCCCTGGGACCAGCAGCTAGCTTGAGCATGTTCTCCTCATGGTGATGGCAGAGGGGCAAGGGCAAGCAAGCCCAAGTGTGCAAGCACATTTCAAACTTCTGGTCAATGTCACACCTAACAGCACTCGGGCCAAAGCAAATCATATTGCCAAGCCCAGAGTCAAAGGGTGTGGCTGTTTCCCACAACAGGAATGCACTGTTTCATGGTCAAGCGCACAGATATAGGGAAGGGTAAAGAACTGAGACCATTAACGCAATTTACTATAAATATTAAAATCTAAAACAAATCTTTCAGCATCTTACAATAGCTTAATATTGATTCATAGAAACCAATTAAATTGGCTCTGCTGTTAAAGTAAAATTAGTAGAGTCTAAAATGTGGTTTATACAGCTTAAGATTCATTCAGAACCACTAACAGAGGAAAAAGTGACTCAAAATATTAACAGGCGTAAACATTGCATTTATACATTAGAAGGTCACAAAAAGACAGATAATCACTAAAAGGAAAGAAAGCTGGCTTAGATAGGCTTTCAAGCTCTTACTTTGTAATACTGACATGGCAATCTACATATATTCTATCTTAAACTAGGATCTCTGAGGAAAAAAATATAGTCACATTTGATTTAATTCTATTAAGCCCTTTAAGATAATATTTTAACTACAGTCTCTGTCTTATGGATATCTGTAACTCAGACACTAGTGGCTAAATTTTATATTTTCTGCAGCAATCCTTTTAAATGTAGCCTCTTCTCAATATCTTCATTTTAATTTTCTCACTAAAGAAATAATCTACAAGTTACATGCTTCATCACTCTACTGTGTTTAGCATACTAAAAAAAAAAATCTAACCTCGTAAACAGAATGTGAAAACACCAAATAAATGTTTAAATTCAGAAAAATGACTTCAATTTTCTAACATGGGTTTTTCAAAAATATTTAAAGTATTTCATTTGACAGATTTACAATAATCTACAACAGTAAGCCACACTTAGAACTCAATTTTTTAAAACCTCCCCGAGGAAAAAAACATTTTCTGGAATGCTTTCAGTAAATCACATATATCAGGAGGTAAAAACCTTCTCCTACTGAGTGCATATTTGAATAAACAATGACAATCTTGCTTTACTCTGGCATTGGGCTTATTCTAATAAAGCCTTTAAACATAACTCATCCCAGCCATAGGTGCTTAGGAAAAGGAACATAAATGACACAGCTGACTTGAAACTTCAGCGACCTACTGAAAATGGAAACAACAAAAATAAATAGTTTTGATGAAGTCTCAATCTTTATAAAGAAAGTCTCGAGACTACCATGTCTGTTCACTTAAACCATTTCCCCTTATAACTGCCAAAACATCAGTCAACTTTAAAAAGTTTCCATGGTAATATCTCAAAAGCTACGAAGAAAATGAAAGTTTGTTTAATGATATTCTCTGTGCACGTCTATATGCTAAGTTTTTAGCGTTTAAATTAGTTTACATTTTTTCCATCTTTTAAAAAAACTTTCTTTCAGACTTGGAAAAACAGCCTGCATACAGAAGAGTCTATAAAATGTATGTGAATAGTTTCAGCCTCCTTGTAACTACTATGCTGCTTACAAACACAATAAGCTTATACCTAAAGAGCCTCCTGTATATTGTATTTTCTTTTTCTCCATCTGAGAGGTAACCACTACACTTGAAGTTATAATAATTATTCCCTTTCTTTTCTTTATGGTTTGACCATACATTCCCACAGTCAATGTATATATTCCTAAACAATAGTTTGTTCTGCATGCATATAAATAGAATTGTACTGTACCATTCTTCTGTGACTTTCTTTCATTCAACATTTATACCTGTTACTCATCCAACAGGGATTCATGGAGCTGTAGTTCATTCACTTTCACTGCTGAATACGTTCCACAGTATGAATGTGTAAACAATGCCACTATATACATTATTTAAATATGTGTTTCTCTAGGGCAAGGCTTCTCAAACTTTAGAGTACATAAGAATCACCTGGGGAGCCTGTTAAAAAACAGGTTCCTGGAGTCCACCTTCAGAAATTCTGATGCAGTAGGTCTTCATCAGGGTTTTAGAATTTGCATTTCTCATAAGCTCCTAGGTGATATTACTGCTGTGCAGACTACACTTTGAGTAGCAAGACTGTAAGATACATTTATCATTTTCTTATTTGTCTGAAAGAGTTCTCCATGTAATCTGGATACTAATTTAATTTTGTCACTTATATATGTTCTAAATATCTTCCTCCAATTAACAACTTTTAAAAAAAATTACTTCTTCAGGTATTATTTGATGAACAAAAGTTTTTAATTTTATTGTAGCCAAATATATCCACCTTTCATTTATGGTTTATACTTTTTGTATCTTAAAGCCTTCCCTACCACAAGATCATGAAGATACTCTCTCTTACACTATCTTCTAAATACTTTATAGTTTTGCTGTTTGCATTTAGGTGGTTTGGTCACTTGGAATTGATTTTGCGTATTGCGTGAGGTAAAGTTACAAGGTCATTTTCCCATACCAATTGTCCGAATAGGAAAATTCCATATTTTCCAAACTCCTATGCAATATAATCGTTGTCAGGTATCAAATATCTATACATTTGTGAGTCTGTTTCTGGTTCTGTTCCACCAGTCTATCTACTCTTGTGCCAAAATAAAACTGTTTTCATTTACATTTCCTTATTCTTGTTTTAAATGTGTCTCTTGCAGAGTATATTATTGCATTTTGAACATTTTAACTAGTCTGTTAACCCTAATCTTTTACCTAGAGAAATTAAGCCATTTCCACTTTAGATAATATTTGAATTTCTATCGGCTTATTTGAATTTCTATGGGCTTATTTTCTATTTTTTTTTTTTTTTTTTTTTTTTTTTTGTGAGGAGATCAGCCCTGAGCTAACATCCGCCAATCCTCCTCTTTTTTTTGCTGAGGAAGACGGCCCTGGGCTAACATCGGTGCCCATCTTCCTCCACTTTATATGGGACGCCGCCACAGCATGGCTTACCAAGCAGTGCGTCGGTGCGCGCCCGGGATCCGAACCAGCGATCCCCGGGCCGCCGCAGCGGAGCGCGCGCACTTAACCGCTTGCGCCACCGGGCCGGCCCCTTATTTTCTATTTTTTAATTATCCCAAATTTTCTATGCTTTTTTCCCCTTTCCTTTCTTGCTTTCTTTTGGGTTAGCCAAATATTCTACTCCTTCCCTCCCACTCCAATAATAGTTTGGATTTTGTACTTTGGTTCTGTTATTTTAACGGTTTCTCTAGAAATCGTATCATGTATTTCATACTTCCCAAGTGTTCACAGTGATGATTCAATATTAGTTTCAAAAACTGAATGATGATCATGTCTATTATATTAGTAACGGCTGAATAATAGATGTCTGACTTTAAAATACCTCTGCATTTAATGTAAATATAAAATTTCCTGTGAAGTCCATTTTTAAAAGATCTACCTCAAGTGCTACTTACAGGCTGGAAGACAAGTCAGACATAAATAGCCAAAAGATTTAGTAGGTGCTTCAAAGTTCTTTTTAGATTCTAGCACTCTCAAAAGTAGATTTTATTTATGACAAAGTAATACAATAATTTGTTTCTTGAATACTGGCTTTATGCATGCCACTTCCATTTGAGTTCACTCAAATTACTTGGAAACTTGAAAATGTAATGTCTTTAATATTCATTTTTTCCCCTGTTATCTATGTAGTATAGATAAGTAAAACACATGTTCATGAATGCTATGACATTAATCAAGATTTATTAAATAAATATTCACACATTTAATTTAAATGTGAAGGAAAAGATCATCCCCACTGGCAACTGCTGTACAAAATAAAAGACAAGGCAGGTTTATGAACCTAACACACCTAAAATACTTCCCAATACTTAAATAAGATGCGAAAATATAATAAGATACCCTGAGCACTTACATATCTACCATACTCAAGTTTCTCCATGTTAACTCTATAAAATGAATTAAATTAGGTTTCATAGCGCCTAAACTAAACACCAGGTTCTTACGTTGAAAGAAATTAATTATATTTTGGTTATTGTGATGTGAGAGAGGCAGAGGGGAGTAGCAGGCACTCTATAAACTGACGTCAGAAATCTAAAGGTATTCTAAAATTGTGTGTTTTATATAGTATAGATGTTCATCTTTTAGAATCCATCCTGAATAAAGAAAAGAAAAAGTATTGTTCTAAATAAAGAAAAATACTTGTTGGCCTCTTCCTCAAGAAATGCTATCTATGGAAAGATACCAGTAAAACTATTAACAGTAGTACCTCTGAGGAGGTAGTTTAATAATGTTTGATCAAGGGGAACTTAAGCTTTATCTGTATAACATATCAAAGTTGAGAATGAGGATAATCTTGAATATTTGTATAATTAAATATAAACAATGTTTAAATAATTAAACAAATTTTTGAAGATGGAAGATGCCAACATAAGGTAGCCTCCGACAACTTTACTGAGAATCAAGAAATCTTTATGCAAGAAGAAGCTTTACAAAAACTCTTCTGAGTGAAAATTTTCAGAGAGTAAACAAAATGAGTCAAGCATAAGGAATACTGAAGCTGATCATGGAGGGCCTAGAACAGAAAGCAAAGCAATCTATATTTATTCTCTAAGCAATGAGAAGTCACTGAAAATTTTAGAGTAAGAGAAGTAACATTGATATTTAAAAATAAATTAATCAACCAAAACAACCAAAAAAGCTTATTTTTTTCCTTGTGAAGACTAAAAGTTATCATAATGCCAAATCACAAAACTGGAAAGTATTGAAAATGGGAAAACAAATGGTGTGTGTTTATGTGTGTGAACTGTTTAGTTTACTGAGAGGAGCAAAGGGTTTACAGTAACCAAAACTAAAAATGTTTATGGATAACATGGTTAAATAGAATATTCCACAATTCCTGTTTGTTTGTTCTAGGAACAGCATTCCTTCCCACTGACTATGTTATTAGCATAAATGCTATTTCTGAATCAGAATAATACTAATTTTACCTTTGATTTATATCACTAATTTCTGGGAAAAAAACTATTATTATTTTAAAGAGAATACCTTAAGACTTCCTATATTTCATATCTGTTGTTATAATTACAGTTTTAAAAACTGCAAGATGCTTCAAGTTAGCATGCAAGCAACTCTAATATTCTATTAAAGCCACAGATTGCTGGAGTTCTATTTATTTCAGTCTTACAATGCTCTCTCAAATTGGCTTTAAAGAAGACATACTAGAGAAAAACTATTTTTCTACTCAATAAGAAAATGTATGTAGTAATCAAGTAACAGACAATTAATAAACAACACCTTTACTCGTATGTTAAAAATATCATCCTCTCTTCTGGTAAAAGCATGCTTCAGGTAATCTCAGGGCTTAAGAATAGATTTTAAATAGTTTAAAATAAAATGTAAAGCCTTTTTCTCAATATTAACCTCAAAAAGGTATTTTTAAATTCCTAGTCTGCTATTTTCAGGGGGACCATGACTTAGGATTTGATATTTTAAAAGAAATGCTTGTAAATTTTTGGTCCACCTCAAGAAACTTTTTATGCTATAAACTGCAGTAACAAAAACTAGACATCTTTTTATACTATGGTGAAAGGTGAAAGAGCAAAATAACGAAGTAAAAGCACCAAGAGAGCAATGAATTCATTGTACCAAATGGAGACATAAAATCGAAATGAGGGTAGGCAGGGAAGCTTGGAATGAGCATGATGCATCACTACCTACATAGGATCCACAGTGCTCTTCCAACAGGGAGTCAAACTGTAATTGGTGGATAGCTCACATAGTAATGATCTATTTCTAATAACTCCAAAAGCAATGTTTAAAAACGTATAGCCCATTCCTAATGTCAAATTCATCATCACAAATGATATTTAATAAGCAACCTCATGAATATGACTCTACTGCTCTCAGTGGTAAAATAAACATTACAGCTAAACAGAGAGTGATGTTTTACAGTTTAAAGAGAAACATTTAGATAATCATCTACATTCTAAGAAATGTTTCAATTCTAAATTAAGACGATTCAACATCAGTCATTGTTTTCTAGTACTAAAACTTTTTCTTATGATTAAAGGCATGTTTCAGTCAGTAAAAGGTACAATTAAAAGTAGTGAATAAAGCATGGACTACTGGCTTGATTAATGTCTTGCCCTAATACCAACCCCTATTTCAAAGCCAGGAAAAGTAAGTTCTTAACTCATATCAAACTGCATTGTGCTGGATAGGGCCAATGATACTCAGCATCCATTTCCACTACCTTCAAGTATTTACAGCCTACGGAAGATGGAAAGTTAAAAACTATATTGCCCAAATCCCCTTGCAGTTATGCTTCTAGATGTGAATTAGACTCCACCAATGGGATGCACTTATGTAAGACTTGAAAGGTACAGATTTTGTGGTCATTCTTCTTTGGATATATCTGTTGCAAGCACCATTGTAAAGATGGGGAGGTTCTCTGTGGTTGTGTTCCAGTCTCCAGTCTCTAGTTTGTGGCAGTTATGGTCAAAGATTTCTGATCCCTTGATTACAGCAATGGTATGTTCTTTTTTGTTTTTTTGTGTGTGTGTGTTCTGTGTGTGTGTGAGGAAGATTAGCCCTGAGCTAACGTCTGTTGCCAATCCTCCTCTTTTTGCTGAGGAAGATTGGCCCTGGGCTAACATCTGTGCCCATCTTCCTCTACGTTACACGTGGGACGCCCACCTCAGGATGGCTTGATGAGCGGTGCATAGGTCCGCACCCAGGATCTGAACCTGCGAACCTCGGGCCGCCGAAGCCGAACACGCAAACTTAACCACTATGCCACCAGGCCAGTTCGTTGGCACCATGTTCGTAATCTCAACAGTTCATGATTTCAATGGTTCCAATGGATGAGAAAGAAATAACAACTGTCTTGGCCTATAAATACATTTATGGTGAACTAACAGTCATTCCAGGAAGCCCAGTCTACAGATCTCCAATCCTTCCAACAAATAAGTTTGGGTAAGAACAGTGGGAATATGTGGTGTTCTGGCCTGAAGCACCTCCCACCCACACATACCCCCTACACACATACACACACACCCACCCACCCACCCATACCTTGACAAAACTGACAAATATTTAAGTAGATTGACCAAGAAGACAAACACAAATGACCAGTCAGGAATGAAAGAAGGACGTTACTACGGACACTGAAGAAATTAAAAAGATTGTAAGAGAATGTTATGAGCAACTTTTTGCCAACAAATAAGCAAATTAAGTTGACAAATTCCTAGAAAACAATTAACTACCAAAACAGACTTCAAGCAGACATAGAAAATCCTAATAGACATATAAGAAGAAATTGAATTAGGAATCTAAAATCTTCCCACAAAGAAAAGTCCAAGTCCAGATGGTTTCACTGATAAATTCTATCAAATAATTAAAGAAGAAATAATAATCCTTTAGAAACTCATTCAGTAAACAAAGGAAGAAACACTTCCCAATTCATTCTGCGCCAATAGTTTTGCTATCAAAGCCAAAAAACAACACCATTAAGGGGCCAGAGCAGTGCCGTAGCAGTTAAGTTTGTGCGCTCCACTTCGGCAGCCCAGGGTTCGCAGGTTCAGATCCTGGACGCAGACCTATGCACTGTTCATCAAGCCACGCTGTGGCGGCATCCCACATAAAAAATAGAGGAAGATGGGCACAGATGTTAGCTCAGTGACAATCTTCCTCACCAAAAAGAGGAAGATTGGCAACAGATGTTAGCTCAGGGCAAATATTCCTCACACACACACACAAAAACACAATTAAGAAAAGAAAGATACAGACAAATATCCACAAAAACCCTTAAAATATTAGCAAACTGAATCTAGCAACATATAAAAAGGATTTTATACAATGGTCAAGAGATATTTTTCCCAGGAATGGAAGGTTAGTTTAACATTAAAAACAAAACAAAACAACCAATGACATATCCCATTTTATTACAATAAAGGACATAAACCAGAAGATCATCTCAATAGAGGCAGAAAAAGGATGTGGCAAAATCCAACACTCACTCATAATACATACTTTTAGCAAACTAGGAACAGAATAAAACTTAACCTGATAAAGGATATCTACAAAAAACTCACAGGTAACATGACACTTAACTGTGCAGGACTGAATGCTTTCCGTCTAAAATAAGGAAGTCCCTTCTGCCACTTCCATTCAACATTGTACATGACCTTTTAGCTCACGCAATAAAGCAAAAACGCATTAATGTCATAAAGGAAGAAACAAAATTGTTTTAATTCACAGATGATATGATCCCCAAAAAAGTAGAAAATCTCAAGAAATCCACAATAAAACTGTGAGAAAAAAATATACGAGTAGCAAGATTGAAGGATGAAAGGATCAATATACAAAAATTGATTGTATTTCTGTACACTAGGAAGAAACCATGCAAAAATAAAATTAAGAAAATTCCATTCACAATAGAACTAAAAGTAATAAAATACTTAGGAATAAATTTAACTAGAGAAGTTTAAGACTCATATACTGAAAATTATAAAACTGATGTTAAAAATGGTTAAAAAGAGACAGAGAAAATTACAGACCAATTTATGAATACAGATGTAAAAATACCAGCAATGAAATGTAGCAATTTATCAAAAGAATTCTACATTATACTCAAGCAAGGTTTATTCTAGAAACACAAATATAAGTCAATATCAGAAGTTGTATAAGCATAATTCATTATGTCAACAAATTACACCATATATCAATTGATGCTGAAAAGGCACTTGATAAAACACGGAAGTTGCTCCTAAGAAATAGCAAAATAAATGATGTGAATTTAATAAAGACTACTTTCCAAAAGTAGATATCCTAAACAGCAAAACTCTAAAGCTCATTCAACTAAATGAAATAGATGGGGGAAGTAACTGCCTTGTAAGAAGAGAATGAAATAAATCACTGGAAAAGAAAAAATACAACCATCACTTTTGGCTATTATCAAGTATAAATAAATAACCCAAAGGACTCTACTAAAAAGCTACTAGATTTAATAAGAAAAATGTATAACGTGCCTAGATATAATACAAATATCCAAATATCAACAGTTTTTATCTACTCTTAGCAAATAGTACCTAAAATAAGGAAGGAAAAAACTTCTTTAAGATAGTAACAAAAATTATATATAGAAAAAACTTAACCAGAAAGGCCTAGAACCCAAATGAAGTAAACTATAAAATCTCACTAAAAGATAGAAAATAATCCAAACAAAAAGAACGATAAACCATGTAACTGTGTGGGAAGACATACTACCTTAATAATGTCATTGGCTCCAAAATTAACAAATACCTATAATGGAATTCAGATGAGAATCCCGAAAGAATTTTTCTAGAATTGGAAAACTATAAATATTAAAGGTTACATGGAAAAGTAAGTGCAAAAATTAACTAAAAAATATATGAAAATTTAAAACAGTGGGGGCAAAACTATCTGCCAGAGAGCTGACACATTTTTTAAGTAGGTTTCCCTTTTCCAGGAAGGAGGAATTTTGAAGATGCTTATATCTGACATTTGTACATATTAAATATTGATAATAAGTCCTATTCATAAATGATGGCCAATGGTTAGTGAGTGTGTTTATAAAATAGAACATTAAAACTAAATAAACTATTATAATTAAATACATGATAAAATATTAATAATGAAAATAACTAAACAATATTGAATACAATATTATAAGAGTTTTACACATAGCATCTTTCTTTCATAATCCTCATAAGAGTCCCAAAGGTCTATCTCTATTTTAAAGATAAGAAACTTGAGAAGTTATTCAACTTGCACGAGGTCACATTTCTAGTCAGTGACAAAATAGGGATTTAAATAAGGGAGTAGGCAGTTCAAATGGAAAAGAATAGCACTTAATCATGAAAAAAAAATTCTATATGCTAATAAAAAGAGAATTCTACCCACATATACATGTTAGTCTATACTCTCCTCAAATTTAACTATGAAATTATGTCAGTATCTAAGTGAAATAAATAATAAGTTGAAATAAGGAAAAGCTGTAATGACAAATTAAGATTTAAATTGTGCTTTTCCGGGCTGGCCCGGTGGCGCAAGTGGTTAAGTGCGTGTGCTCCGCTGCGGCAGTCCAGGGTTCGCCGGTTCGGATCCCGGGCACGCACCAATGCACTGCTTGGCAAGCCATGCTGTGGCGGCGTCCCATATAAAGTGGAGGAAGATGGGCATGGATGTTAGCCGGGCACGCACCAATGCACTGCTTGGCAAGCCATGCTGTGGCGGCGTCCCATATAAAGTGGAGGAAGATGGGCATGGATGTTAGCCCAGGGCCAGTATTCCTCAGCAAAAAGAGGAGGATTGGCAGATGTTAGCTCAGGGCCGAGCTTCCTCACAAAATAAATAAATAAATTGTGCTTTTCCTATTTAAAAGGTGATATTGTCCTCATGATACAGTGCTAGCTTATCTTTTTTTAAAAAAAATCTGAGATTATCAATAAAAAAAGAATCAAAGAGATTTTATAATGCAGAAGTTAAATTACAGGTGTTTACTGTTTTAGTAAATATTCAAGGGGGGAAAACAGATACAGAAGACAAAGGAACTAAGAGTAAGGCAATCCTATGATTTATCTTTCAACCCATAGCACTTCTGAGAAATGAAGAAGGCACTAATAGTAATTATAACACCACAACAAGTATAAACTAGGACCACCTAGGCAAACCCAGACATTTGGTCACTCTAGAAATACACTCCATGATACAAGACTTTATCTGTCTTATTCACTGCCCCTAGATGGATGCTTTGTGAATAGCAGGCACTCAATAAATAATTGCTGAAGAAATTATTAGGTTTCCTTTAAAAAAAAAAAAAAGGATTCCTGTGTCTATACTACACTTGTAGTGTCTATACACTACAGTTTAATTGTTTAAATGTCATTATGACCTAAGTTTGTGAGTAAGTAAACATTAGTTTGTGCATGCAAATACTTAGAGGAACAACAACAAAAAAACACAACAAACTCATCTCTATGTATTAAACACGGGTTAAGAATACTGAAATTAAGGCACAGCAATAAATGAATAATGATGGTGTACTGCGTAACTCTAATTTAGAGTCTAACAATGAAAACAAAATTTAAACCTACAAAGAAAGTTACTCATTTTAAAACGCTCTTCTATCCTAACCATGATACTTAACCAACATCAAAAGATAAATCCGCTTTCATTTCTTACCTGCACAGCCGAAAGCCAAATGGTATCTGGAAGAGGGGCTGAATTTAACACAGCACACATTAGCCTTCGCCTCAATGCTTGCCACTGAGTTGTCTAAGTTGGTAGACCACAGCTTCACTAAGAGTAAAGGACAATAAAAACGAAAAGAAATAAACAATACATTAGCAAATGTTTCTGTAAACTAGAAAGTTTGCTTATTGCTACAGCTGCTACAGCATTTTGTTTTACTAGGATCAAAAATGTTTAAACTGAACAAGTGAAGAATAGAACAGTGTATTGAAACCAAGAGAGTTTAGTTTCAAAGTTAGAAAACAACACAGACAATCAATGTATACTGAGAGGTAACATGATCCTATAACTAAGGCATAAAAAAACGGGTAAAAAAAGCAACCTGGAGATACATGTGTATTTGTTTTAGTACTCCTTAAATTGTGTGTGTGTCTGTGTGTGTGTGTGTGTGTGTGTAGGAGTAGGGTGACTATATGATTTATCTTCTAACGCATGACACTTTTGAGAAACACACACACACTTTCATTTGTATGATATAGATCAGAATATAAATATTTAAAATACCTAGGAGCAGTTCTTATTTTATCTTTCAATTAAGAATGCTATGATATTAAAACTTTATGTAGGAACTTAGTTATATGATTTAAGTATGGCTGAAGTAATAGATTACAGAATTGTTTAGCTAAACTTTAAAAATTTGTTTTAATATTTGCTATTCAGTCTGTTCTAGTGGTATATACTGAGATCTGTAATGATTAGGGAGTGGAAAGCTGAGTGATCAGAGCAGGTCAGATCTGAAAACAGAAGTAGAAGGGTGAGCTGTTCTCTTGTAAGGTACCAGAGCAACCATATCATATTTAAACAAAAATGTTTCAGTGGACACTAGAATATACACACAAAATGGACTTGCAGGATATACGCTACAATTCTGGTTGCACGTTAGAATTAATAATGAACATTAACAATAATAACAACAAAAATCTTCCTATCCATCTTTCCATCAGTCCCAATGTGCCACGCAGGACAATACTCAGATGGGGTCCAGGTACTGTTGTTTTCTAAAAGCTCTCTGGGTGATTCTAATGTGCATTTGGGGTTGAAACCCAACATCAGGGATGGAGGTATAGATTCAAAAATTTTAGAATCTTTTTAGGAATATTAAAACAGCAATCTGTAAACAGGGAATGAAAATGGTTCAAACAACTACCACTTCCACGAAACGCTATTTCATAAGAATACAGACTTTCTCTGTGTGAAGGGGATAATTCACCTTCTATGAATGGGATTTCATAAGAATAGAGAATTTCTTTAAATATGTGGAATCTCTGAATAAAAGTTAATCATTAAACAAAGTTGTTATTTACAATCTGATGAATCTATTAGCCTTCCCAGAGAAAAATAAGACACTCATTATTAAAATAAAAGAATAAGAGTTTTAAATAGCAATATTTGATTTGTTTCATGTTCTTTTCCAATAAAAGTCATGTGTTGTTTAAATCAATATACAATTGTTCAGGCAATTAACATATACAATTCTGAGATGAGATGACTAGCTGTAATTAAAGTCTGCATGTCAAACAGAGCCTTTATAGATTTGAATATCAAGTGGTAGAACTGTACTCTAGCAGCCTAGCAAGCCAAAGTTAATCTACGATAAATATTTATGGAGCACCTACTATTCCCATAACCCTACTACTAGTCCTAAGAACCTTTACAAACAAGGGTTATATATCAGTGTTTTATGACAATTCAGTATCAGTAAGCATAAAAATGAACCAAACTAACATAATGACAGTTAAATTAGAAGTGAGTCAGGTCTTTTTCTATTTCACAGTAATTTTCTCAATGAAGTAATTGTTAACATTTTTTTAAAAACCACAACAGTAACCACGATTGTAATTTTCAATACATAAGATATTAGAATTCAATATAACTGTATGAGCTGTAAGAATAAGGTTTAAAATACTATGAAGATACAGTGAATATATACAGCATAGAAAAAGAAAATGCATAAAGAATATAATATACTTTATTAAGGTACTGTTTATTAAACAGTCTTCTCCAAAAAGATATGTTGAAATCCTAACACCAGGTAAGTGAATGTCACCTTATTTGGAAATAGGGTCTTTGCAGATGTAATCAAGTTAAGATGAGGTCATACTGGACTAGGATAGGCCTTAAATCCAATGACTGATATAGGCAGAGGGAGACTTGAATATAGAGGCACAGAGTGAAGAAGGCCATGTGTCAAGAGAGGCAGAAATTGGATGTGGTTAGAAGTCAAGGCATAGCAAGAACTGCTAGTAACCACCAGAAGCTAGGAAGGATTCTTCTCCAGGGCCTTGAGAGGGTTCATGGCCCTGCCAACACCTTGACTCTGGGCTTCTAGCCTCCAGTACTGTGAGAGAATAAATTTCTATTGTGAAAGCCAACCAGTTTGGGGTACACTGCTAGGGCAGCCCTAGGAAACTAATACAACAGATGTGATAACATTAAAATCAATAAAAATCAACTCAATATCTTAAGATGGCATCATCGATCTAAAGGTGAAATAGTATAGGGGCAAGCCCAGTGGCATAGCGGTTGGGTTCGTGCACTCTGCTTCGGCGGCCCAGGGCTCGCAGGTTCAGATCTCGGGCACAGACCTACGCACCGCTCAACAAGCCATGCTGTGGAGGCGTCCCATATACAAGGTGGAGGAAAACTGGCACAGATGTTAGCTCAGGGACAATCTTCCTCACCAAAAAAAAGGTAAAATAGTACAATCTTTTGGAGAAAGTGTAGAAGAAATCAATAAAAGTGTTGGAAGAAAAATAAAGGGGACAGTCCTCAAAATAAGGAGATGGTACATAAATCAATAAGAACACGCCTACTGTTTACTTTCTCCTTAAAAGGGTAAGAAATTCATTTAACTTCAAAAATTATAATTTCAACATTTATTGTTGAAATTTCTCTTTTATAAGAAAAAGTAAAAATGAATTTAAAAGAAAATACAATCCTCAAGGTGAAGAGCTAAAACAATTAAATCAAACAAAATACATTGCACTTATTTATATATAGTCTCTTTTGACACTCAGTAAAAAAATCAAAAAAAATAGTGACTGCTAAGAAAATCAGGTCGCAACGTATGAGGCTAAAAATAAAAACAAACTTGTTCTGAATACTATCTAGCTGGCTTTAGGAAATGAATGTTACCTAAAACTAAGTATTTTATTACAAGTTTGATTTCTTTAATGTTAACAGCTAAAGAAAAGATTTTTTTGAAATATCACCTGAATCTTAAGAGCCATTAAAAAATACTAGATTTTTAACAATCCAACTACCCTAGAGGATGGGTGAAGTTTATCATCTACTAACCTATAGAATTTGGCTTAAACAGTCCCTAAGTCCTTTTGTTCAAAAGCATTTTTCCAAAAACAGAACACATTGCATATCTATAATAACAACAGCATCAAATCCAATGTGCAGGATTTATATGTTTCTGAGCTTTTCAGACAGGGCCCACATGTCTATTTGCACCAAAGCTTCCTAAGAAAGAATTCACTGTAAAAGAAAAAGGAAACAGGCACAGGAGTTTGACACAGTAAGAAAAAACCGGTCTTTAGTGAGGACGTGCAAGTATGAGTAGGATTGATATCTCATACTGCTGCACCCACTTCGGAACTACTGTCTAGATCTTACCGAAAACAGAATGAGTAAAAAGGGATAGCACTGTTTCACCAAAAACCACCATAAACCTGAGGGACATCTGCACTATTTTATAAATCTATAAGAAGTATAAAAGATTAAACACAAAGATGCGCACTTTGACAATACTGATTACCAAACATAAGTTTCCTTTTCAACTTGATTAAATAGAGAAAACAGGCCTTGTTGTATTAGTTAGTTATTGTTGCACAGCAAATTGTCCCAAAGCTTAACAACTTAAAACAAGAAAATTTACTATGTCACATCGTCTCTGAGGGTCAGAAATCTCCAAGCAGATTAGCTGGGTGCTTCTGGCTCAGAGTCTGAAAGCTCAGAGGTCTCACTCAGTTAAGCTGAGCTGGATGATCCACGTCAAAGCCCACTCCACACCATTCTTGGCATGAGGATTCAGTTCTCCACTATCTGGGCTTGTGACAATACAGCTAGTATCTCCCAAACCAAGTGATTGGAAAGAGAATGATGAAGATTGAGGCTGTGGTGTTTTGTATAACCTAATTTCAGCAGTGACATACCTTCATTTCTGTAGTATTCTACCAGTCATGCAGACTAGAGCAATGGGAAGGAAGAGGAACTACACAAGAGTGGGAATACCAGGAGACAAAGATCACGGGGTGCCATCTGGGATGCTGGCCAACATAAGCCTTTTAATTTCACTTAGATCCAGGAGATATTACACTTAGTAAAGTTATAACTTATAAAAAAGTAACTGCCTAAAATTATAAATTATAGGAAAAATAACTGCTATCATAACGCTATTTCTTTACCATGTTGCAGTTCATTTTTAAGTCCTCTGAAGAAAAAGAAGTGGAAGCATTTCATTCAGTATGAGTTAACTAAAATTAATTTTAAAATTTACCAAGATTTCAAATTCTTCACTCTTACATTAACTTATGCAACTACGAAAAGTTGGAATGAATAAGAAAGAACCTGTAATTTCTGCTGTCTTAAAGCCTACTCATATTTGGAGGAAAAAACCTTTAAAGAATATGCTTATTCTAATTCAAAAGCAAGATTATTTATTGCAAACAATTCTTAGGTTATGTATTTAAAAAGGAAAATGTTTTTCTCCAAAAGAACTTATACAATACCTCATGAAATTCTTTTCTAATTATCTTGCTACATATCAATGGTTTTTTAACATGCAAATATGTGCATATATATTTGGAAGTAAACTATTTTTAAAATACACAGCATGATTAGGAAAAATATCATTTATAAGAACTCAAGTTTTTAACTTTGCAATGAAGAAATAACTTCCATTAATAAATGACTCCATTAAAAATGTATTAAATACAAAATACATAAAATGTTTAATATATTTGTGTAAAATACATTAAAAGCAATTTAAAATATTCTTACTATACAATTATCACAAAGGCAATATTTTATAAATAAAATCATCAGTCAAGGAGTGACAAATACATTTAAGTAACACTAAATAACACTTTTGAGAGGGCCTTAAATGCGTTTGAGACTTTAGTACCAACCAAAACAGAGTAAGCCCACTACAGCCAACCTCTCTCACCACGAGTTTACTCTAGACAATATGAAAAAAACAAAAAGCAACTCTCTAAGAAACCTGAAAAGTAAGAAAAAACAGTCATTTTGGAGAGAAATTCAAAACTTAAAAGAAGTGACAAATATGAGGGTAAGAATACCATTTAGTTCCTCCCATGGTAAGCTAAAGTCAGCATCTTGACCAGCCAAAACAGAAAAATCTCTTGTGTTTCCGGACGTAAGACTGATAAAAAGGGTCCCTGTAAGCCAGAGGGTTGGGAGTAATCTTCACTTTTTTCGTTTTATCCTTTTTCTCCCTCAACTTTTTCCCATGGGTCGGCCTCAGTCACAGAGCTACAGCAGTATGGGAAGCTAATACTCCGAGAGAAACTCCATCTCTATAATCATAAAAAGGAGTAACTCATCTGTAGAGAAACCCCAGCCTTGGTAAAAAAAGGACTCTAGGAGACAAAAAGTGTGGGAGAAACCTGGAAAAGAAAGCACTGGAGAAGGAGATCCCATAAGTCTGTGTATGAACAGGCATAAGCCTTGCAGTCAGTTCTGAGCTCTGGTGTGTATAATGTGGACACAAAGTAGCATAGCAAAGGCTTTGTGCTTTGTACTACATTTGAAAAGATCACCCAATTTCCTGATTAACCTCTGACTGGCATATGCACTGAAAAAATCGATATAGCACAGCAAAGGCTTTGAAAATTGACCTGACAATGGAACTATCACCCACAGAAGGCAAGATAGAACTTACAGTCGAAATCTAAACCAATTGATCGCCTGCTTAAAAAAACAAAACGGAAAACATTCTCCAGAAAATGTGAAAAGGACTCTGAGTCTTACAAAAAATATCCAGAATGCCTAAGATACAGCCTCAAAATTAGTCAACATAAAATCCAGGACAATGTGAAGAATTTTCAAAGAAAGACACAATCAACAGAGACCAATCCTAAAATCTAGATACTGGAATTATGAAACAGATTTTAAAGCAACTATTGTAACTATGCTCCATGGGGTACCTGTAAACACATTAGAAACTAATGGAAGGACAGAAGTACTCAGCAGAGATATAAAAACTATAAAAAAAGGACCAAATGGAAATTTTAGGAAAAAAAATATAGTAATTTACATAAAAGATTCACTGGATTGAAGCAACAGCAAACCTAATGGACAGATAAAAGAGTCAGTGAACTAGAAGACAGAACAATACAAATTACTTAATCTGAAGAAGAGAAAAAATATTGACAAGAAAAGGACAGAGAGTCTCAGGGACCTAGGAGACAAATGAAAAGGTCTAACATTCATGTAATTGGAATCCCAGGGAAGACGACAAAGAGATTATTGCTTTGAAGATATCTAACAAAGCAGTTCATAAGAAAGAATATTAATATGGATGAAGAGTGACATTATGTATTGATAAAAGGGTCAATTCACCAAGAAAACATACCAATTCTAAATGTTTATGACCCTAACAATAGAGCTTCAAAATAAACGAGCAACACAACCTTCCCCCCAAAAACTGAAAGGAGAAATAAAATCACATTTCAACACTCTTTCAACACTCAACAAGGAGACCAAAAAAAAATCAGCATAGACACAGAAAACAAGAAAAGGACTATCAACAAGCTTGATCTAATTGACACTTGTTTAGAACACTCAACCAAACAATAGAATACAGATTCTTTTCAATGCACTTGGAATATTTACCAAGGTAGACATCATATTCTGGACCATAAAATAAATCATAACAAATTTAAAAGAATTAATATTATATAAAACATGTTCTCTATAAAAGGATTAAGCTATAAATCAATAACAGAAAGATTTCTGAAAATTTTAAGGAAAGTTGGGAAATGTTGAAACACATCTTTAAATAATTCTTAGCTGAACAAGAAAATCACAAGAGAAATTAGATGTAGTTTTAAATTGAATAAAAAATGAAATACATTATATTAAAATTTGTGGTATCAAGTAAAATAATGCTAAAGGAAACATATAACAGAAAATATTTATACTAGAAAAGATAAAAGGCTCAAATCAATGACATAAACTTCAACCTTAACAAACTAGAAAAAAAGGAGGAAATTAAACCCAAAATAAGAAGAAAAAATTAATGAACAAACATCAATAAACTAAAAATAGAAAACTTATTTCATTAAGTTACATATTTAAAAAAACCAATAAGACTGATAACCCTAATGTCACACTGACCTAAATAAATAATAAATGAGAACACACAAAATATCAATTCCTGAAAGACACAAACTACCAAAGCTCACTCAAGAAGAAATAGATGTATTGAATAGTTTTAAATCTACTAAAATAATTAAATTCTTAGTTAAAAACTTCAAACAAAAAAAAACTCCAGGCCCAGAAAGTTTCAATGACAAATTCTACAACACACTTAAGAACAAAATAATAACAATTCTAAACAATCACTTCCCTCCACCTCCACACCCCCTGAAAAAAAAAAAAACATAGAAGAGGAAAATCATTTTATGAAGCCAGCATTATCCTGATATGAAAGACACAAGAAGACATTTCAAGAATAGAAAAACAAAGGCCAATACCCCTCATGAACACAATCCTCAAAAAAAAATCAGCAAATTAAATCTACCAATACCAAAAAGAGATAATACATCATGACCAAGATGAGGTTTATTCGGGGAATGTAAGGTTACTTCAAGATTTGAAAATAGATCATTATAGTTCATGATATTAACAAACAAAAGAAGAAAAACAATGTGATCATCTCAATAGATACAGAAAAAACATTACAAAATTTAACATCCATTCATGATAAAAATTCTCAACAAAATAGGTAGAAGAAAATTTCCTTAACTTGATAAAACACACTCAATAAAAACCTAAATCTAACATCATATTAATGGTGAAAGTCTACGAGCTTTCCTCATTAAGATGAGGAACAAGGCAAGATGTTCATGTCACCACTCCCATACACCATCGTTCTGGAAGTTCTTGCAAGTGCAATAAAGCAAGAAAAAGAAATGAAAGGCACATACATTAGAAACAAAAAAGTATTAATGTCTCTGTTTGCTGACACGATTGGCCCAAAGGAATTTCCAAATATAATCTCTTAAAAGTAAAGAGTGGCTTTAGCAAGCTTGCTGAAACAAGATTTATATTTAAAAATAAATTTTTTATATAAACTAGTAAAAAAAATGAAGGGATACTAATATGTTTTAAGTACCATTTTCAATAGCACCAAAAATATAAACGATTTAGTTGTAAAAATGTGCAAGATCTCTATGCTTAAAACTATGATAAAAGAAATCAAAAAAGGCCTAAATATGGATAAACCATGTTTATGAAATGGAAGTCTCAATATATTAAGATATCAATTCTCCCCAAATTGATCTATAGATTTAATACTATCTCAACCAAAATTCCAGCAGGATTTTCTGTAGGTACCGGCAACTTGATTCTAAAATGTATATGAAAAAGCAGAGGAAGTAAAGAGCTAAAACCATTTTCAAGAACAAGATGAAGAACTCATACTACTTGATTTCAAGACTTACTATAAAGCTACAAATCAAGACAATTTGGTATAGTAATAGAAGACACACATAGATCAAAGTGGAGTCTAAAAAATACACACCCCTCTACAGAAATGGACAGATTCAGCAGGCAGAAAATCAGTCAGAACATAGTTGAATTCAAAGAACCATCAATCAACTCGATGTAATTGATATCTACAGACTACTTTATCCAACAACAGGTGAATACACATTCTTCTCAAACTCACATGGAACATTTATCAAGGCAGACCACAGTCTTGGCCCTAAAACATACCTTAACAAGTACAAAAGAATAGAAATCATACAACGTATCTCACAGACCACAACGGAGTTAAACTAGAAATCAATAACAAACAGATAGCTGGAAAATTCCAAAATATTTGGAGATTAAACAACACACTTCTAAATAATACCTTTAAAAACTCTTATTTCTATTCAAATAAGAAATTTCAAGAGAAATTTAAAAATATTTTGAACTAAATGAAAATGAAAATACAACTTAAAATATTTGTGAGATGCAGCACTTAGAGGAAAATTTATAGCACTGAATGCATATATTAGCAAAGTAAAAAGATGTAAAATCAATAATCTAACCTTCCAATTTAGGAAACTAGAAAAAGAAGAGCAAATTAAATCCAAAGTAACCAAAAGAAAAGAAATAGTACAAATTAGAGCAAAAAAATCAATAAACTAAAATCAGGAAATCAATAGAGAAATCAATGAAATCAAAAGGTGGTTCTTCCAGAAGATCAATTAAATTGATGAGCCTCAATGCAGTCCCTATCAAAATCCCAATGAAGTTTTTCACAGAAACAGAGTAAAATTCATCCTAAAATTCATATGGAAGCTCAAGAGATCTCAAACAGACAAAACAATCTTGGAAGAAGAAGAAAAAAGATGGAGGACTCACATTTCCTGATTTCAAAAAAAAGCTACAATAATCAAAACAGCATGGTAATGGCATAAAGACAGACATACAGAGCAACAGAGGAGAACAGAGTCCAGAATAAACCCTCACATATATGATCAAATGATTTTTGACAAAGGTGCCAAGACCTTTCATGGGGAAAGGATGATCTTTGCAACACATAGTATTAGAAAACTGGGTATCCATGTGTAAAAGAATGAAATCAGACCCTTCCCTTTACACTGTTAACTCAAAATGGATCAAACACACAATTGCAGGAGCTAAAACTGTAAAACTCTTAGAAGAAAACACAGAGCAAAAGCTTCATTACACTGGATTTGGCAATGACTTCTCAGATATGACACCAAAGGAACAGAAAACAAAAGAAAAAATAGACAATTTGGACTCAACATGAAAAAATTTTACGCATCAAAGCACACTATCCACAAATCAAATATCCAATAAGGGCTTAATATCCAGAATATATAGAGAACTCCTACAATTCAAAAACAAAAAACCAAACAATACAATTAAAAAAACGGCATAGGACTTGAATAAACATTTCTCCAAAGAAGATATACAAATGGTCAATAAGCACACAAAAAGATGCTCAACAGTACTATCATTAGGGAAATGCAAAGCAAAGCCACAATAAGATACCACTTCACACACACTAAGATTGTTATTATTTAATAAATAAAGAAAAGAAAAGAAGGGTGTTGTCAAGGATATAGAGAAATAGGAATAGTTGTTCACTGCTGGTAGGAATGTAAATGGTGCAGCTGCTATGGGAAACAAAATGTTGGTTCCTCAAAAAAAATTAAACACGTAAGTACCATATGATCCAGCAATTCTGTTTCTGATCATATACCCAGAAGAAATGAAATCAGCGATATAAAGAGATATTGTTCACTCACGTTCATAGCAGCATTACTCACAATAGCCAAAATGTGGAAGCAACACAAGTGTCTGTCTACCAACAAATAAATAGATAAACAAAATGTGATATAGTCATACAACAGATTATTATTCAGCCTTATAAAAGAAGGCAATTCTGACACATGCTATAATATGGATAAACCTTGAAGACATAATGCTAAGTGAAATAAGCCAGTCACAAAAGGACAAATACTGCATGATTCCACTCATGAGGTAGTTAAGAGTAGTCAATTTCAAAGAGACACAAGTAGAAAGGCGACTGCCAGGGGCTGGGTGGAAGGGAATTGGAGAGTTATTGTTTATTGGGTACAGAGTTTCAGTTTTTCCATATGAAAAACGTTCTATGGATTGATGGTGGCGATGGTTGCACAACAATGTGAATGTACTTAATGTCACTGAAAAGTACATTTAAAAATGGTTAATTTTATGTTATGTGTATTTTAATACAATTTAAAATGAATAAATAATTTTTTAAAAATCTCTTCTACTTAAATGGCTTAGAATGTCTTCTATTTTCCTGATGAAGACTCTGACCAGTTAACACCTTTTAACAAATGTTAATCTTCAGTACAAAAACACAAGTATTCAACTCAGTAAAGGATATCCCCAGTATATTATTATGAAAAAGGATGTTTAACATTAATTAGTAAAACTCTGTATTCAAACATAAAAATATCAATTGTAACATGATGCTCTAAATAATTTAGAAATTTAAGGATAATTTCTTAAAATAATTGAGAAGGTAGGTATTCTAATCTATATATACTGTGGGTAAAAAACTTGCTTATTTTTGATCCAAAACTTTCTGGTGGGCAGTCCAGTCATGTTCATTTCCCTTTACAGAATAGGGCATGCTCTATCATTGTGAAATAAAGTTTTCAACAACAGAGCTATCCTTGCCTATCTAACCACTAGTCTGGAAGTTACACGTAGAAAAGAAGGAAAGGGCAAAGAAATTAAGGCTAACTCTAAGATAAAAGAAATCCTTTTTTCAGCTGTATCAGTTGGAGTAGTTACCATAAGAACCTGTTAGCCAGCAGCAATTATGAAGGCACCTCCATCCTATGGGATGGATTCACAGGACAGAGGACAAAGGTCTATCAGGCAAATAAGGATATTAGTTATTTGTTTTAAGAACCACATTTTCACTTTCTTTTTTTTATAAATCTAACAGTGAGAAGAACCAAGGCTAAAACAGGACAGTAAGAACAACAGAAAAGAATGAATAATAAAGATGGATATACAACAAAAAAAAGGAGAGGTGAATTAAATTGGCAGAAAGAGATGTAGAATTTTTTTCCCTGAAATAGGATAAACTTTAAAATTTTTAGTATACACTGGAAATTTAACATAATTCAGAATACTGAGATGTCTAAATATTCCAGCAAAAAAAAAAAGTTCACTTGATGGTACATATAATAGAATTGGTTATAAAAATGTCACCATGTGGCATGAATCCAGAAAACAGTATTATAATGAAGATGCACTACATTCATTTTTCTTTCACTCCAAAAGAGACATAGATTTTTGTGCTTAGATTATATTTGGAATAATCAATAATCACAAAAGATTGCTATGAATTTCAATAAATATCTGCATCTCTGCCAGTAAAAGTAATTAAGGTTGTGGGCGGGGGGGGGTTCAAATAGTACCTTTTGCATCATCAGAACCCGAAGCCAAGAGTTTAGGATCCATGAGATTAAAGTCAACACTCCAACACCTCTTCTCATGCTCCTGGATGTAGAAGAAAGACAAAGTATTCTCAGACAGAACATAGATCTTAAAATAAATAAAGCAAAAAAAAAAAAACCAACTTGATACCAATTTATTGCTATGGTGGAAGGGAGAGAGAACAGGCTATGAAAGCAAATGAGATGCAAAGTATTTCCCAAACTTTTAATATATACATTTACTAAAATTATGGCTTTTGGAAATTCATTTGATACATGCTACAAATGCAAAAGTCTGAGGAGATGCTTCAGAAAAGCATTATTTGGTATTACGTAGGTATAAATAAACGCTAGTGACTTTAAATTTGTAATTATAAAGCACATGAAGCTCTACAATTACTAAGAAAAAAAAGTAAAAATGTGATTCTTAAAACAAATAACTAGTATCCCTATTTACCTGATAGACCTTTGACCTCTGTCCTGTGAATCCATCCCATAGGATGACGGTGCCTTCATAATCACTGCTGGCTAACAGGTTCTTATGGTAACTACTCCAACTGATACAGCTGAAAGACAAAAATATAGTTAAGACTTACTTTACGTAAAAATAAATAACAATAACTACAAAGAATTTGGATGTGTTCAGAAAGATTAGAACCCTTTTTAAATGGTCTAATGAGTTCACAATCATTATTCTGCCCACAACACATCTGGGAAGAAACGTACCAAATAATTCCCAGATTTTTCTATTGAAACTACCAAGTAACAACCCTTACCACTTTACACTCTGATCACTAGCTGGAAAATAGATATGAACCTAAAGCTGCCACTGGCCATCTTTGATACATGAAGAGAGCATGTCCATGAGTGAAGAATAATAGAGGCCAAGGGGGCACAAAGCATGCCAGGGCAGAACGACAGAGACCTCATCAGATTGTTTAGGCCCCTGGATCCAGTTATGTCAAATCATATAAGCCAACAAACTAATCTGAATTAGGTTTCTGTATTTACATTAAAAAAAATCTTAACTAATATAAGCTTATGACTGAAATTTCAATTAAAAGCATTTAACAGTTAGAATTAAAGATTTAACATTTATGGTTTCAGCTATTCTCAAGTGCTCCAAAATTGAGAATGCAACATCTAAAACTGTGTGCTTGTGGTGCGACACATATTCGAATCATCATATAAGTAAAGCTAATGAATATTAAGGAAGAACCCCCTTAGAAAGCAATTAACCTAGATGACTTACAAGCTTATGAACACAATAAAGTCTTTTGCTCTCTACTAGTTGCATTCATACTAAATTTCAGGGATTGGAAGAGTTCATTTGCACGTTTAAATATACTTAATAGACTTTCTGGGAGAAATTATATAGGACAGTTAAGAGCTAAATTTTGGATTTAGACAAACCTGAGTTCAAATTCCAGATGTGCCACCTACTAGCTGTGGCTTTGGGTAATTTAGTTGACTTTCACAATTGGTATGCTCCAAATTGGTTTCACTCCCAAGCCCATAGCTTCCAGCCTTGAATAGCTTCCTCTGTTTATTCCAAAGTACCATCAAGTATTGCCATATTTTTACATATATCAAGACAGAAAAGGTAAACTCTCTAATCCACATTTTCCTTACAGTAATGTTTACTCTGAATTCTTGATATGGGCCAAGTATTGTGTGGAGTGTTGTGTTGAGTTTGTTTGTTTGTTTATTTATTTATTTATTTAGTGAGGAAGATCAGCCCTGAGCTAACATCCATGCCAATCCTCCTCCTTTTGCTGAGGAAGACTGGCCCTGAGCTAACATTCGTGGCCATCTTCCTCACTTTTTATACGGGACACCGCCACAGCATGGCCTGACAAGCAGTGAGTCGGTACGCACCCAGGATCTGAACCAGGGCTGCCAGCAGCGGAGCACACGCACTTAACCGCTACACCATGGGGCCGGCCCCTACACGTATTTATTTAAAGTACAATCCCATGAAACAGGTATTACTATTATGGTCTCCATTTTATAAATGAGCAGCATGAAAAGGTTAAGATCACAGACTCTGGAACCAAACTACCTCTGTTTGAGTCCTGGCTCCTCCAGAGACTAACTGTGTAATACTAAGCAAGTTAATTAACCTTTCTGTGTGTCAGCTTCCTTGTGTATAAAATGAGGCCATAACAGTAACTATCTCACAGGTCTGCTAAAGGCAAAGCTCTTAGGACAATCTCTGCCACATAAGAATTCCATCAACTTATGTCATACTAATGTTGCATTCTTTCCACTTATGACAAAAACTGTAACAGATTCTCAACGATGAGTGTCACTGATGAACGAGCAGGGTTACACATTATCAATCTACCATTTTTATGGATGAATTAGGAAACAAAGGAAGGCTATAACATTATATAAAGACCGTAATACTTGCTATATTATTAACATTATTAAAATGAGCATATGCACACACATACTATATATGTCATTCATCTAGATAAAAAAGGTACAAGGATGACTGCTTGGAGAATGTTCCAAGTTCTAAATAAATTTATTATTAGATGATTTCCTTATACCATTCCCTTTTAGGTCAGTACCCATGAGAATAGCTTAGGAACTTATTTAAATGATGTAGATTCAAGGATTCCTCTGAGATTTTGGGGGGGCAGATTAGAAGTAGGGTCCAGGCCTGCATTTTTAACATTATTCCAGGTTTGAAAAGCACTCATTATGAACTCTAACCCCTAATACATGAACTTAAATATTATGCTCTCAATGAAAAGCAGAACATTCTTGTGAAAAAAATTCTTAAAACTATAAACAATTATAATATTTAGAGACATGTGCATGCTAGGGGAAAACTTCTTGACTTTCAGACACTTCTCATAGGCTACAGTAATCCTTTATTCAACAGCCCATGAAAGGCTATCTACAACAAAGATCTTTATCTGATTAAGTGAAAGAAAGAAGATTTTCATTTGGCAAATAGAAAAACAATAACTACTAACCCACATAGGGGAAAAGCAATCAGTATCTATAAGAAAGATATTCTGATGTATCCTCTCTTATAGGATACATTTAGCAATTATAGTGTTCACCATGAATGAGTAAGGAGTCTCATGGAAATGTAAAATAACAAACTCATACAAATTATAGATACTAATTGTTATATACTACACTGCATTATGCCAAGAAAATAATGTTAAGTACCTGATTTTGGAATTGCAGGTCATTTCATTTTCAGGGTAATGAATATCCACCGCATCTTGAATGACTGTGCCATATTCATAGACTTTAATCTTCTTTGTAACCCCAGCAATTGCAAAATAATCACAATCCCGGTCAAATTCAATACTAAGGAAAAAAGTATATACTTGGTCAGTAAGACTATTAACCTATCCTTGTGATGTTTACAATGATAACATTTCAGAATTTTATTTTTTCTGTTTCTAAAATGATTCTGTCTATGAGGGTAAGAGAGCTACCTGAAATGCTTCAAATTGTACTAGGCCCTATCTATGCTCAGATTAAGTCATTATCAACACACATCAAATTACAAGTGGTAGTGAAATGCGCCTAGCTACACAATTCTGCTTATAGATGGTTCTTTTGTTCCTAGAAACGTGACATGTTTTTCAACTCAGCTTTAGTACCGTATTACAACTTACCCAATTGTGAAGGCTAATAAGTTATACTGTAAAAGTAGGGAAGAAAGATTTAATGGTTTGGTATATTAAAAATACGTCAAAAGAGAATTACCAATTATCTTTTCAAAAATTCTAATGATTTCCCTTCCTACCATTTTGTGAGGATGATAGAATTTCACAGTATTTAATGTTATTTTAATAAATAAATTAGAATACAAGCTGAATTACTGAAGCAATTAAGGAAGGGGTGATGACAAAGAGATAAAATAACATAAAAATGGAATCATTAAATTACCATCATGTTTTCCCAAATCCATTTCTAATCTCCCAATCAAATATGTTCTGACTTAAGAACCCCCAATACAGACTCCTTATACCACAAATAAGAGAAAAACTAAAAATTTCCCTTTTTTTAGAGTTACTTAGGGAATCCATCCCTCTTACTGACTTTTTATAGATGTTCAAAACAAGCTACTTCAAAGCAAAGCACAACACCTTATTCACCTTTATAAAAGCTAACCTGGAGCCTCAACAAAGTTGTTATATAATCAGCAAGAGATAAAGTGACCTAATGGAATTAAGACTGAAATGAATCATCACATACATTATTTCTTAATCCATTAAGCATCCTTTGTAGAAGCTTAGCCATAAGGCTAGAGAAAACATAAGAATTCTCAATGATCTACAATTAATTACACAGTAATAGTAACAGTTAACATTCACTGACCACTCACTAACTATAACCCCTGCATGTATTAACCCATTTAATTCTCATAATAATTCTCTAAAATAGGTATTATTTTTATCATATTTTACACATGAGAAAATCAAGGATTAGAGGTGAAGTAATTTGCCCAAAGTTAGCTAGATTGTAAGTGGCTAAAATGATATGATAGTACACTGCATATTTTAAGCATTCATTAAATGCATACAAATACTGCATCACATACTTTTCTTCACAGATTACCTGTGATATCCTTATACAGAACAGTTAATGATTAGTTAATAATTTAGTAAGAAGCCTGCTGAGCTGATGATGATGAATAAAGAAAATAAGTACACAATAGGAATATTTCCCATAAAAACACACGTCGAGATGCTCACTTTTCATTATAGCTTTAAATTCTTTATTAATTTCATAAAATTTTTAAAGGAATTTCATTAAATGTCATTGACTATAGCACAATTCAGCAAATGTTCCCTCCAATAAAATATCACTATGTATGCAACAGATCATTTGTACAACAACTTCACTTGAACTGCTGTCTCAGCTACTCTCATCTGCCATGTAGATTCTAATACAGCATAACTATATCAATAGCAACTGTTCATCTATCTTGACTCAATTTATACCCACAGCCTCTTGCCATTGAAGGAGAAATATTACTGTGTCTGGCAAAGGACAGAGTTATCAGAACTGAAATCCTATCCTTAGGAGGTTTTGGTCTGTGACTTCAAGGGACAACCAGTTATATTATCCCTAAATACCCCTCCTCCACCTACAAACATTCACGGCCAATAAATCAACAGCCTTCCAATGTTGTACTAGTAAAAGTTAATATATCATTTCCAAACTATTAGTTTTTAATATAAAAAAAGAAGTTTAAACACTAACTTATTAAAATAATAGTCCAAAGACACTGCAGGGAGAAAACTGACATATAAATAAAAATGCTATCTGTCAAAAGAATGATTTGATGATAAGCAAATACGTCTATTATTTCTTCTGTTGCTACCCTGTTATTCAAGATAGCTCTCTTTTTTCAACAAAAGTAATTATTTAGCTACATTAGCTCATTCTGAACTCTCATACTAAAAGATTAACTTTTTGTTTTGACTTCACTACTATTATTTTCTTACATCCTGGTTATGTTTTGTTCTTAATATAATGAGATATCAAGCACTTGTACAATATTCTTTTTTTAATATTCTAGAATATTGAGGTTCTTTATAGTTTAACAAGAAGAAGTAATAATAGAAATACTGACCAAAAAGCATAAAAAATAATATTATTTCTAGTAAATTTTGGTTAAAAGGGAAAGGAAGATAAACAGCTGCCTTTTTTTTTTTTTGTGAGGAAGATCAGCCCTGAGCTAACATCTGCCAATCCTCCTTTTTTTTTTTGCTGAGGAAAACTGGCCCTGGGCTAACATCCATGCCCATCTTCCTCTACTTTATATGGGACGCCGCCACAGCATGGGCTGACAAGCGGTGCGTCGGTGCGCACCCGGGATCCGAACCGGTGAACCCCGGGCCGCCGCAGTGGAGCCTGTGCACTTAACCGCTTGTGCCACCCAGCTGGCCCCCAGCTGTCTTTTTTGTAAAAACGCAACTTCTACATCACTAAGACTCAGGATGTAGGTACTTTCAAACAATGAATCATTTGTTCCCAATCTCTGACAGAGTTAATATCTGTTCCCAGACATAAACATAATTAGACTCTAGAAACAGATCATGGAATAACCCAAATGAACAAGGTAGTTTCCAGTACAGAGAGCTTTTCAGAGCTAATCCAAAATGGATGGCCTCTTCTTTCACAATACAATATTTCAGCTGCTTTAATTACAAAATCTGATAGCATAATCAAAAATGATAAACAGTGACTAGTTAGGTTGGAACAAAAATAAAAGGTAAATAAATTAATTGAAACACACCTACTTATGCAATTAAATTCAAAAAAGAACTGTAATAAGTCTTGCTTCTTCTACAAAATTCATTTCTGCTATCCACTGTCACCAGTAATTCTTAAAACAAGTGGTTATGAAAGTTCATTTCAATGATAAATTCAGTTTCATAGAACTTTTTAAATTTCAAAGTACACAAAAATATTTTCTTTGAAAAATAATATTAATCAAATTATTTTAAACATGGAAATAAACTGCATTTTTATTTCATACTTGGAATGTTTCAGTTGTTTTAAAAAAGTGATTTAAACAGTTGTAAAACATAATTCAGCTGTAGGAAACTGGCTGTATTCTTTGTCAAAAGGGCCATCAGTCAAGTGATTAAGCTTCAAGGCAACAGACCACACAGGACAGCTGATTAATGCATACCTCTAGTACAATGTGGCACAAAGCATTGCAAAGACATCAATATCCCAAGAAGGGAATTCTGTCAGTGTTCCCACTGTCTGTAATATTTTTTGCAATTATAAAGCAGGTATTAACAAACATGGTGGATTAATATCCCTGAACACTAGAATCCAATTTATCAAGAGAAAATGTAACGTGAACACAGTTGTTAAAGGTCTAATTCATTACGATGACAGTGTGCCTCAAGAGACAGAGGCTACTATAATTTCAAGAGTTCAGAAATCGGCCATTTTAATGAAAAGAAATGGGCAGATCTTTAAAGAATACAAACTCAGGTAAAGTAAATAAGAATTGATCTTATTGACGGGGTTCAGGGCAGGCCGCCCCAAGATGCGCCACTCTATGCGGATTAGTTCGAGCTGAAGACAACAAGGGCTCAGAAGACTCAGGAAGAACATTTGGCCCTCCCCTAAATTGCCTAAAAGAATTTAAGATAGAAGGTTTGATCTAGGAAGGAGCTAATACCATGAGATAACTATAGTATAGTGTAAAATAGGTGTGATAAGAAAGGCACCAACAAGCCCATCTTATCAAAATTCTGTCTCCGGGGCCACATTCTCTATAGGTGGCGCAGTAAACAGCTGTCTAACAAACATTTGCTTTCCCATCTCCATGTGAATTGCCCTCCCCCCCTCTGAAGTCCCAAACCACTACCCACAACATCCTCCTTTATCTTTAGTTGAGATGATATTTAAGGGGGTAATTTTGGCCTTGTGGCGAGTTTTCTTGGGTTTCTCCCATGTATACACGTTATTAAACTTTGTTTTATTTTCTCCTGCTAACCTGCCTTTCTAATTATTTGACCAGCCATAAGAACCTTAAGGGAAAGGGAGGAAGAATTCTCCCTCTTCCCCTACATTATTCAACTGACTTTCTCCCAAATCAGTCAATAATAACCGCTAAAATTTCCATAACATACATACTTACTATGTATCCAGTACTGTTTTAAGGACTTTACATAAAATATATTTAATCTTCAAATCTCCATTGTATAGATAAGGAAACTGAGGTATACTGATGTTAAGTAATTTACCCAAGGTTTACTACGTAATTCAAATTCAAGCAGTCTGGTTCCAGAGTCTATGCTCTCAATCACTACGCAAAACTCCCATTTTGCGCCAGCCCGGTGGCGTAGTGAGTAAGTTCGCACGCACCACTTCTTCCGCCCAGGGTTCACACGTTCAGATCCCGGGTGCGGACCAAAGCACCACTCATCAAGCCCTGCTATGGCGCCGTCCCATATGCAAAGTGGAGGAAGATGGGCACAGATGTTAGCTCACAGCTGATCTTCCCAAGCAAAAAGAGGAAGATTGACAGAGGTTAGCTCAGGGCCAGTCTTCCTCACACACACACACACACACACACACACACACAAAAAACAAAACAGAAAAAACTCCCATTTTAAAGAGAACAAAAGATCTGGTCTGCAAAGAACACATAGAAAGGCAAATAAGAACAATAACATAGAATAATGATACATACTATATTATATACATGGTAGTAATAACATATAATAATTTAACCTGTGCAATAAGTTAAACATAGGGAGACAGGAAGAGAGTAAGGTAGCCTCACAGGGTTTATAATTAGTGGGAAAGATTATACACAATATAAGCAAACGCCAAATAATAAGAACAAAATATGCTACAGAAATTCAGGATTCAATGACTACTGAGGCCTACTGGAAGAAAATAGATAATTTCTCAGTCATCAAATATCCTGTTATTGGCCAAACAAGGACCTAGCTGATGGAAAACCAGGATGTTAAAAAACCAGAACACAACATTTGAGAAATTCACAGAACTATGAATTAGGCCTGTATTAATGCTAATCTGGGCTACTGCAATAGCGTCCTTACCAAGTCTGCCACTCCCGACTTTCCTCTTTTCTAATCCATCTGAAGGACTAAATGAGGGCAAATTTCCAAAACCACAGCTCTGTTCACATCATTCTCCTCATTTACTACCACGTAAAATCCAAATTCCAACTATTACCAAAGACCCTTCACAACCTGGCTTGAATCTTATGCTTAAAATTTATTTTAGGGACCAGCCCGGTGGTGTAGTGGTTAAGTTTGCACACTCCACTTTCGCGGCCCAGGGTTCACAGGTTCAGACCCCAGGCACACACCGACGCACCACTTGTCAAGCCATGCTGTGGCGGTGTCCCATATAAAGCAGAAGAAGATAGGCACGGACGTTACCCCAGGGACAATCTTCCTCAGCAAAAGAAAAAGAGAGAGAAGGATTGGCATTGGATGTTAGCTCAGGGCTAATCTTCCTCACACACAAAAAAAAACAAAAAACAACTTATTTTATTTTTAAAAATATGTATATAGGCAATGGTTCAAAAAGTGTACAGAGAAAAGCAAGTCTCTCTCCCAGACTTGCCAAATAAGCACCCAACTGCCCTCCCTAGAAGCAACAAATAATTTCAGTTTTTGCATCCTATTAGAGTTACCCTATGCATAAACAAGCATATATGTATTCATATTCTTTTTTTTTAATTAAACACATGAGATCATATCATACATAATGATTTGCACCTTGGTTCCCCTCGTCCCCACCTAACAGTATCTTGACAAGCATTTCTTATTAATACATATTAGGACTACCTTATTTTTTCCCAGAGGTTGTACAGAATTTCAACATATGGATGTATCATAAATTATTTAACCAGTCTACTAATGAAGAACATTCACTGTCTAGTCTTTCACTGTTAAACAATGCTGCAATACAATAAATACCTTTCTATGGGTATCATTTTCCACATACGCAAAGATATCCTTAAATTTACCTAGAATATGAAGTGCTAGGTCAAAAATCATGTGCATTTTAACATAGTTAAGTAAAGCTAAACCTCTCTCCATCCAGATAACGCCACTAATAATCTCTAAGTTTCTTCTCTAAACAGCCTGTTTACCTTCTTAATCTAACTGAAATCCAGCTTTTCCCTGAAAATGTTGTTTCCCCTGAAGTCCTCTCATATTCCATGTTCAAGTAGGCCTGGAGATGAAGTCAGTGTCTTCCTTCCTATACATAGCTTCTTTCAGCCACTTCCACTCCAACTCAACCCCTCCCTAAAACTTCCCAGCTCAAAATCAATCTCCTGTAACTTACACCACTCAATACTGCTCCTTGTTACTCCTTCTAGCAACCCATGAGTTCTTGGAAATTTCAACTTTCAGCTATCACTCTCTCCAAATCTGTGATTATTTCAATAATCACATAGATGATTATTCTAATACCCTGGTCTATCAGTTTCTTGACTTTCTCTTCTCCAAAGATCTTTTATTCTGCTCACTTCCACTTCACACAACCACGATCATACCCTAGACTTTTTCATTACCAATGACTTCATTCTCTCCATAATCTCAATTTCACTTTCTGACATATTGCTTTCTCTCAACCACCTCTATTTTTTGCCAGCTGACACGCTGTCTCCAAAAGTCCTTCAAGTCTTCAAGCCCACGGGGACCTACAAATTCACTGATCTTATCACCACTGTCCCTCTACCCCCTTATGTATTCACTTTCTTCTTTACTCATCATAAATTACATTGTCAATAATTAGGGCTCCCTCATGGACAACTCTGCACTCCTTTATCATTTTTAATTCTCTTATTTCTTAACCTCCTTGGCAAAACCCTAACGATAATTGAACATAACTCTTTCCTCAATTACTTAAACTTCATCATGGACTGAATCTTGATCATTATGAAGTGTCGTGTGTGCGTGCACGTGTGTGTGTGTGTGTGTAAAAGAGAGAGAGAGAAAAGAGATTTAGATTTAATGATTTCTAGTCTGAATTAAACCTTTCACCATTCACATCCAAATTTTAGGAACTCTTATATACAGTACAGATTTATGCTTTATATTGTGATCTAATATGACAATATTTCCCTTTTGATGGGAGGTTTAGTCTATTGACATTTATCAATCATATGTTTGCTTTTATATCTTTTTATTTTGGGTACGTATTGTTTTAACTGCATTTTTAATTAAAAAAATGTCTTTTGACCATCTGATTTCTTTCTGTTTTCTGTACGTTATTCTCATAAATCAGAATTGTAGTATTTCAGTCTAGTGGCTATTTTTATGACTTTATGAATTACTATAGAAAGAAATAAAAGATTCAATGTCTCTCTTAAGTCTCTTCTCTGAACAAAGGACAAAGTTATTTTGCCCTCCCTCTTCCCTCTTCCAATCCTATTGATTATATTGATTGTCTTAGAATTTATTTCAAAGATATTTATACCTCTCATCTTTGTGCAAATGAAAAAACTATAAATAATTATCTGAGCATAGAAATGAATTCCATTATACATATAAAGACAAACTAGCTTTGCATTTCTAACATTTACTGAACATTCCAAACTTATTAATTATAAGTAGGTTCAAGCATCTGACTCCTCCATTATACTGTCTAATGCAGTCATATCCAAAGTATTTACATATTAAAATGTGTATCTTATTTTAAATTATTTTCCTTTTATTTCTCCTTTATATTAGAGTTAGGGCACTATAATTTTTTTTAATGTGTGCATAGGGAAGTTGCAATATCTATTAATTTTGTTTCAGAACACTGTCAATGTTCCAATAAAATTTTATTTATGGACCTTGAAATTTGAATTTCATATAATTTTCACGTCACAAAAATTATTCTTTATATTTTTTCAACATTTTAAAAATGTAAAAACTATCCTTATCTTGTGGGCTGTACAAAATTAGGCAATGGGTTAGAATTGACTTGCATGTCTTAATTTACTGACTGTCTTGAATTAATGGATACACTTGCTTTTATTCCACAGGCACTAAAATAAAGCCACATTTAAAGTCTATGTATATTTTTGCTTGATTATTTTTATTAGCTGGTTTGTTTTGTTTTTAATTCCATAAAGCCACAAGATCTTGCTTTAAAACAACTATTTAGAAAGATTTTATTTTTCTGTTCCCTCTGGCTATTACTGAATAGCTAGAACAAATAAACTACTGACAAACTATATTCTGAAACACTTTTGTATATGTCAAGTGTTTACCACTGTGATAAAATGTCTTTCTCCTCAAAGCATTTAAAATTAAAGATGTGTCTCGAGGCCCTTTAAGATCAACATATTGATTATCAAATATGTCTCATTTAAGTTTATAGCAAGGTAAGTTATAATTTATACTTATTTAAATTAATTTAGTTGTAGAGTCTTCATCTGTCCTAAAACACCTATTCTATGCACAGTATAATGGTATCTTATGGATAGATGGTGTTTATTAGAGAACTTTGGCCAACTGAAAATAACTTTTGAAGTAAAAGATTAATAAAAAGGTTGAATGAAAACATCCACTAGAGAAAAAAACAAGAGTTGAAAAACAAAATATATTTTGTCCCCAGACTGCAATGACATTTTGTGCTCTTTGGAATGTGTTAGTATTTAGTAAAAGTGGGAGATCCACAGGCTGGCAAAAGTTTCAATTCTTTACTTTTGAAATTGAAGTAGAAAATACATCTAATTTTTTAGTTCTGTATCCTCTGGTAGTATTTACAAAACAACCAATTAAATTACAATATTAAATCATTAATGTCACTGCTGTGAGGCTTCATCCGAAAACAACAGTACTCTCATATAATGAAACTATTCCATGCTGCAGAGGACTAACCTGGAGTGAAAATTTATAGTCTAGGAAAAATTTCATCATAAATATATAAAAGCGTGTCCCCAAAATATCAGTCACATAGACTTAACAAATCAGAAATCCATCTCATGTTTGCTATAGGAACAAGCAGACAAAACCACTAAAAAAAAAATCTATAAGAGAAAATGTGACTTGAACTAGATAAATCCTTTCAAACCATCACAGCGGGAAAAGAAAAAAGAGCTCTTGTTCTAAAATTTTTACAGAAATGCAAATGACTTACAATAGCTGAAACAACATTGAAAAAGAACAATGAAGTTGGAGGACTTATAGTAAAGAAGCAGATTCAAGAAGTAGATTCATACGTATAAGCTCAATTGAATTAAACAAAAAAGTCAATGGGAAAAGTTCATCTTTTTAAACAAATGATAACTTGGAACAAGTGGATATCCATACTGGGGGGAAAAAGTGAACCCAACCTTCACTTCACAATCTAGACAAAAATTAACTTGAAATGGATTATAGACTTAAATGTAAAAGCTAAAACTATTAAAATTATAGAAGAAAACAAAGAAGGAAAATCTTCACAACTTGGACCAGGCAAATATTTCTATAGACAGAAACAGCTTAAATAATTTAAAAAAAATTGGCAAATTAGAATTCATCAAAATTAAGTACTTGTGTTATTTGAAAGACACTTTTAATAAAAAGGCACACACAGGGAGAAAATACTATCAATACATATATTTGACAAAGGACTTGTATCCAGAATACATAAAAAAAATTCTCACTATTCAATGATAGTAAGACCTGATTTTTTCATAATAGGCAAAAGTTTTGAATAGATGCTTCATAAAAGACATACAAATAGCCAATAAGCACATCAAACACCATTAGTTATAACGGAAATGCATAGTAAAACAACAAGGAAATATCACCACATACCCATAATAAAGAGACTGACAACACCAAGAGTTATTGAGGATTTGTGACAATTGGAACTCTCTTACACTGCTGACTGGAATGTTAAAACAACCCAATCACTTTGGAAAACAGTTGGGCAGTTGCTTAAAATGTTAAGCACAAACTAATCCTACAACCCAGCAATTTCAGTCCCAGGTATTTAGCCAAGAGAAATAAATATGAAGATGAATATATAAAATGACTTGTGTGTGAATATTCATAGCAGCATTATTCATAATAGTAAAAAACTGGAAACAACTGAAATGTCCATTAACACATGAATAGATAAACAAATTGTGGAACAGTCACAAAATGGAATACTACTAAATAATTAACTACTGATCCAAGTGACAACATGAATGAATCTCAGAAACATGCTGAGCTAAAGAAGCTAGACACAAAAAGAGTACACACTGTATGGTTCCACCTATAAGAAAACCCAGAATGACGAAACTATTCTATGTGACAGAAAGCAGATAACTAGTGGCCTGGGATAGAAGTTTGGAGGAAGAGGTGGAATTAACTGCAAAATGGCAGGAAATAAAATTTTTGGAAATATTCTCTATTTTGATTGTGGTTTATACAATTGCCAAAATCAAAACTTTACGCTTTATTTTATGTAAATTGTACCTCAAAAAGGTGATTTAAAACTATCCAGTTTGTGAGCCTACATTTATTAAACTTAAATTATGTAAATAACATACCCACAAATCAAAATCTCTCAAGCACAGATCAAAGAATAAAGTTTTATAACTTTAGATGCTGTCAACAAAATCACCTATTAATATGGGAGAGGAAAAGGGAAGAGAATTAAAATTAAAGAATTAAACATCATTGGTGGTAGAAAAGCATCCCTCTTTCAAGATTAGTATGATACAGTGAAATCTCCTAATCACAGTGCAAGCTTTTGTCTTATTTCAAGGCATTTTTCAGCTCCACTCGAGAATTTTTAAAAACACGCAAATAGGAGACTTTGTGGTGAACAAACCAGACTTTGTTATGTAAGGACTAAATCTTTTATCATTCAACCAATGATGGAGTGCTTACCATATGATAGGCCAAGTGATAGGTTATTTGTGTTAAGTAATGATGAAGCATGTAAAATAGCCAATCATCACAAGGAGATCAGAAAATTCAACACAAGCTATTTTCTTTCATAGATACACTGATGTCCAAAACTATGATAGAACTTTAATCAAGTATAGTAGTATACCCTTAAAGCCTAAACAAATCTACTAGGTCAGGAATCAGCAAATTTGTTCTATAAAAGGGCCAGAGAAGCTGTGCAGTTCTCTACTGAAATACTACTCAACTCTGCTATTGTAGCATAAAACCAACCATGGACAAAATGTCAAGGAATGAGCATGACTGCATTCCAATGCAACTTTATTTATGGACACTGAAATTTGAATTTCATATAATTTTCAGGTCATTATTATAAGTCATGTTATTATACATCATATGTTATAATTCTGCTTTCAATTTTTTCAATCCATTAAAAATACAGAAACCATTCTTACCTCATGAGCCATTCAGAAACAGGTGATGGGCCAAACACGACCCCCATGAGCCATAGTTTGCTGACTCCTGTACTAAGCAAAAAGCCAGTATTGTTCTCATTTACAACATTTCCTTTTATATAAATAAAACCAATGCAAAGTGTGAAACTTACAATTTCCAAAAATTTTAAAGTAACTATAAAGAAATATGTATATTTTTCATATTACATTTACACCAATGACACTATGTATATTTTAAAATTATTTTTGAAGGATAATAGATACAATAGCATCTTCCGGACATACCTGTCTATTGCTCTAAGCCACAGTAAGTACTCAATAAATATTAGTTAAGTTAATTTTGGAACCAACTTTTGATCCCTCTGAGAGTAATCTGTCAAATGTAACACATTCTTCACTACCTTTATAGGAACACAATGAGCATAGTAACATGAACAGCCCTAAGTACATTAGTTACCACATTCTTATTACGTCTCAATGATCTCAGGGTCTACTAAGATATGTCAAACCACTTGACCTCATACTAAATGGATCCAAACTGCTTTACTCTTTAGCTCCTATTTGCAGTTCAGTTTCATCATTTCTTCCCCTTCGTCAAGCTAGAAGCTATCATTTCTGGCTGCTGTCACTGAACCTATCTATTGTAGACTCTTTCCTTTATAATCTGAAGAGACACAAATCAGATAACTAAGATTATAGGAGTTATGTAAGAAATAAGTCAATAAGGCCTGATACAATCCAAGAAGCTGGCAATCTGCTAATATAGGAACTTTAGACATTAATTTAATGGCATTTATTTTGTTCTAAAGCCTTTTTATTTTCCATTTAAGCCTTGGTTACTGACTATGTTTCAGTCAGATGAGATTGCCACAGGTTAAATTCTGTACATGTGAAGTGTTAGCATAATATGAAACTCTCTACTGTGAACAGTAGATAGAGAAATGAGGTCAGATAAAGGGGAAAAAAGGAAACGGTACATGTGAACAGCTGCTCTTAGAATAACGTCCTGTCTTACCTAAGAAGTTTTAAATGTCTGAAAACGTCTGATGGAAGCAATATATAGGCAAATTATCACACATAGGGCAAATGAGGGTACACTGAAGTTCTCTTTGTCAAATATTTGTGTACCCCCACATATTTTATCCCAAAAAGGTGCAAAATAAGCTCTATCTTCTGCTTAAACTTAAGCAAGTACAATGACAGCCCAGCCTTTAACAACAATTACTACTTCCACCACAAACTTCTGCAAGAAATTACAAAAGACATGGTTTTGGACATAACGAAGAAAGTATATTAATGCCATTTCCTATCTTAAAAATCAAGTACAGAAAGAATAATCTATAGAAATTCAGAAGAAAAAACTTAACCATTTCAAATACCTCCAGGATCCTGAAAGTCATAGCCTAAAGTGAACTCCCTCTTTACTCAACTCCCTCAGCATTTTATCGGATCCCCACAAGCATTTATTTATTTTCTACCTTGCATTTTATTCTCTAAATGAGTCAACAAACAGGAGTAACCATCAGGTATCAGGTAAACTACCCAGTGCTACAAGTACAAAGATGAAAAAGTATTCTCTGCCAAAGATGCAAATGCCTCTCTGACAATCTCCAAAGCACTCTCCCTTGCTTGCCCACTACTCCCACAACCCTTCATTCTTGACTTCCATACAGCTGAGTCTATCACTTTTTGCCTCTTTCTCAGCCCTCTCCTATTTCCTTCAGTATTCAATTTAAATCTCATGGTCTATAAATCTGATCAATCATCTAGAATCGCTTTCTTGTTCATTTTCTTTTTTTTTTTGGTGAGGAAGATTAGCCCTGGGCTAACATCTGTTGCCCATCCTCCTCTTTTTTTGCTGAGGAAGATTAGCCCTGGGCTAACAGCCGTGCCCATCTTCCTCTACTTTATATGTGGGACATCTGCCACAGCACGGCTTGATGAGTGGTGCGAAGGTCCACGCCTGGGATCTGAACCTGAGAACCCCAGGCCCCGAAGAAGAGAGTGCGCACTTAACCAGTACGCCACCGGGCCAGCCCCTAATATCTCTTTCTTTTAAAGTCAGACATAAACGCCACCCATGCTTTCTCCCCATCACTCTGAGATGACATGGAAAAAGCATAAGCTCTTAGAGAAAAACTCCTTTATCTCTCTGTCACTGAATCTACAAACGTGCCTGCCTTTGAACCCGTTCTCTTCTCTTTCTCTCCTATTACCCAAGAGGAAGTATCCTCCCTTCTAATCAAGACAAAAAGTCTCACTTTGCTTTGATCCAATCCTGCCCACGATCTAACCCTGCAGATTATCTCCCCTTTCCTCATTGGTTTGCATGGCAATATACTCTCCTAGTTTTCATTCTCATCTAAGAACCTTCTCAGTCTGCTTTATTGGGTCCCCCTCATCTACCTGACCTTTAAATGCTAAAGCTGTATGAATCTAAAACCATGGTGTCAATTATCAACTGTACAAATTTCCAAATTCACAGACCTCTTCTCTGTACATCCAGAGAGCCTATGCAATATCTCTAATTGGTTATCTCCCATGTGCCTCCTTGCCTTTAAACCTGCTCTTCTTCCAGTATCCCTATCTCTGTAAATGACACCCATATTTTTCTGCCCAGCTACTCAAGCCAAAAACCTGCAAGTTATCTTCCTCTCCCTTAAAGACAACATCCATCAATCATCAAGTTTTGTCTACCCTAGTCCCTAAATATTTCTTAAATACTCCTTCGCTCAAGCCCCACTGACCTCACCCAAGTACAGATCACAGGCCATCATCATGTACTTCCAGGACAATGTCACGAACCACCTATATATTGGCTCTCCCTACTTCCACTCTGGCTTCTCTCAAATCCATTCTCTATACTGTACCCAGTAGATACTTTTATGGCACTTACAATACTTTATTCTATCTATTGGCTTACAGGTTTGTCTCTCTACTAATCTGTATATCACTCTTATTTGTACTCTCAGCATTTATAGTATTTGGTACAAATAGGTACAATTAAAAAAATTAAAACAAAAATAAATATTCTAGACAAACACCGGTGAATATAAAGTGATCTCAGAATTGCAGAAAGATCTTCCAGGTAAAAAAACTAAAGCTTACTTTTAAAAAGTCATAAGAGCATATGGCAACTGCCTCTGATGAAGCCTATTCCACTTCTGCACATTGATGGCTACAAAGATCTTCCTTATATTAACCTTAAAATGTGGGTTCCAGCCATGAGTTCTACTTTTATCTCTTGGATAGCAAACAGAACCATTCTAATTCCTCTTCTGCTTTGATTATTTGAAGAGAGTCATTAGGTTAACAAACTCTACTCTTTTCCAGACAAATAATTTTACCATAAATAAAAGGCAACATTCTAATTCTAAACTTTTGTTGTAGGCATCTATTTTATGTTCTGACAAAGCTCTATAAGTCTACTAAAATCTCAAATCCTAAACCTAATTATTGCTTTCTTTGTAGTAATAAGCATAAAATGATTTGAGTTTATGGTTTCACTCTGTAATACTGACAAGCCTCAGCCTAAGCACGGGCAAAGAAAAATAAAGAGGAAAAACAGGAGGAATTGAGATGAGAACAGGAAAATTTTAGGGTAGAGGCTATGGGGGATGGGGAGGATATAGAAACTTCTGAAGCTTAAGCTTAGACTGTTATTTCATCTTTAACCTGTATCTTGAATTGTCACAGAAGTAGGAAACTCATCAACACATGCTGACAATCTCGGACTTCTCTATTTTAAGTTGTTAGCATTAATTTATTTTTCTGTCTCGTGCCATTGGTGATTTACAAACTTCTTTTTTAGCCTAGGGATACTATCTTCAAAGGAATACTTATCAGTAAGCAAATATGTAAAAGCTGGTTAAGATGGACAACTGCTAGAGCCCTAATTGCTGGAGACTCTCCCAGAGCAGGCAAAAGAGTTTTCCATTCATTCATGCATTCATTCAACAAATATCTACTACTGAGCAACTACCATGTGCCAGACATGGGGATGCAGCAGGAAATTAGACAGATAAGACCCCTTTTTTGATGAAAATTCAAACCTAGAACACAGTTTTTAAATTTACTGCTTTAAAAGATTAGTCCAGGGCAAAATTCTGAAAGGAAAGCCTTTCCTCTGCACTCTCACTGCTCACATTTCCCACCAACCACAGATGGCCCAATAACAGTTAAGCCAATAACAGAGACATCTTCTGACAAACAGAGAAAATACGTTAGCAATCCTAAAAATCATACTTATTCCTTAGAACACAAGTCAATAATTTCCTGGAGATCTGTTTGTTTTTTGTGTGTGTTTGTGAGGAAGATCGGCCCTGAGCTAACATCTGCCAATCCTCCTCTTTTTGCCAAGGAAGACCGGCCATGGGCTAACATCCGTGCCCATCTTCCTCCACTTTATATGGGACGCCGCCACAGCATGGCTTGCCAAGCGGTGCGTCGGTGCGCGCCTGGGATCTGATCCGGCGTACCCCGGGCCGCCGCAGCGGAGCGCGCCACGGGGCCGGCCCCTCCTGGGGGTCTGTTTTTAAGTATAAATTAAAAACTCACAGCATTCTGAACATTAATAAAAAATGTATCAAAAATTACTCTAAATCTGGATCAGCACTGTCATTATAAATTGAAGTTTAGTAAAAATAATCCTCATAAGTGGCTACTACAAAAAAAAAAGATGTTTAATTTGAATAGTTTCAACTATGGCAAGAAGTGGCATCTGAACATAATATCTATATTAAATTAAAACTCAAAAAATGTTCATTATTAAGGCCAAGTTAAACAAGATAGTAACAGAGATACAAAGTATTAGAAACTCAAAAGAATTCATCCTTTTTATTATTTTCGGTGTCTCAAAAGTCAAGTATTTTCTGAAACTTTTCCCAAGGTTTTAACAGATACTGAAGAGACAACAGATCAGCAGAACTCAGGAGCCAAAACGTCTTAGTTCACATCTTAGTTCTGTCATTTACTGGCATTGTGTTGATCTCGGACAAGTTAGAAAATTTCTCTCTACCTCAATTCCTCATCTGTAGAATGGGATTAACGCCTTAGTTATGCCTTACTCCATAGGATTGATATCAAGATTAAATGAGTTAGTGAAATACAACGTCATGTAAAATACTTACCATGGTGTCTGAATAAAGTGATCAAACACTACATACCGGTGTAGTGACTAATCTAGCAGCAATGAATGCCACAATACATAACCATTTTCTTCTTATGAATTTACTAATGCCTGATGTAATTCTATTTCAAAAATTTGAGAAAACATAAGCAAAAATGTTAAAATAATCTCTAAACTACAGATGGAGTGTATAACAATTTTAACAATAACAATCTAGGTATGTAAAAATCAAACCAAGAATTCAAGAAAAGAAACATATTTAATAAGTTTAAACCATGCAGTTTCAAACTATTCCTCTCTGGTGGCCACTGAATACCACATTTAAGAAAAAATGCAAAATGTGACATTATTGCTATGTGTAAGAAGAGCTCTCTATCTTGCCACTGTTAACTTAGGATCTCGTCGTATTCATCAGAATGAACTTCACTATAACTCACTCATTTCCATATCTTGTCTACTGCCTAATAGATATTGTCAAAGTAAACAAACGCTGCCACCTTGTGGACTTATGAGTATGGTATTAAATAACCAAAAATGATCCATAAGCAAGGGAAGAAAAATTTTTAAAGCAAAGTTTCTAGTTCACCTTTTTCTCTCAGTGAGATTCTCATTGCAATAACTGACGAACACTGGATGTATTTCATGCAATTTTACAATAAGAATAATTTCTTCTACAATATAATGAAATGATACATCAAATTCAACATTATTTGTCATCTCTAAATCTCTATCTCTCTTCCCAAAAGAAATTCATTAAATTTCCGATTTTGAGAAGAATTAAAAGGCTTTAAAATGAATTATTATCAATGATGTGTTAGAATGTGAGAAACTAAGAAAAGCAAAAACTCACCAGGGCTGTGAAAGTTTCCAAGTCCCTTCAATTCTTTGGATACCATTTTCCTTTGTTGTTACCTACTAGTCTTCATTGGTCCTGCCTAATAAACTTTGCAAATTGGAAGTTTTTCTTTCAGAAATGTTAATTCAATGTAAATAAGAAAAAAGAATGGATGACAACAGCCAAGATGAAACAACTCAAGGTAACTTTTAAAATTTTTACTTTAATTGAAATATTTTAATATAACTAATCTCACTTTCAATAATACTGATTATTCCCAAATTGGAATCTCGTTTAAGTCTTCCTATGACAGTAAACTTCTCCCTCAGGATGCACAGCACTTTGAGATAAATGTCTTTCTATGATCAAAGTTTATTAGCATTTTAAAAAAAACAGGATTATATTAAATCAAGCTCAAGTGGCTTTCAGAAATAATGAAAATGAATTGTTCTTACTCTTCTTTGAATGCCTAGAAATGTATAACCACTCCCACATTTTCTAACTAGATATGCTGCTTTTGTAATATGATGTTAAGAAGGAAATTTTTATTTTGTTTTTCGTTCATTTTTTAATGGAGAAGGAAATACAATACAGGATGAATTCACAAAGCTCAGGGACATTAATCAATATTACAAGCAAGTTCTAATCTGCATTATATTTTAGTTGGGTAGAGCCACATAATTATAGGTAAATGTATATATATCACGTCGATATTATAAATAAACTTCCGGAGTTATTTTTGCCACTTCATTCAAGCTACAATTCTTAAATTCTTAACTAATTTAAGAGCTTTCTTAAGTAACAGTGTTACACTGTTGCTCCAGACTAAATTGTTTCAAAAAATTTTCTTATATTTCTTCTATAAAGGCATTGAAATAAGCCTGGGAGTTTTCCTGAATCTAAGCATCATATTTGGCCTGTTCATGGTTATACTCTTAGCCTAGCCCACAGTAGGTGGTTAATGAATTTTTGTTAAATAAATTACTCATTTAATTAATTAGTTAAATGAACCCCACAATCTTCTACATTTTCAAATTTTAATCACTCCAGTGCATGAAAAGGAAAGCTCACATTGCCAACATATAAAAAAATAACGTATGGTTTTTGTCTTATTTGTTACTGAGTTAAACAACCAGCTAGAACACAATAAAAGGTTTACCGCAATAGCCTCTTTAGCTAATTGCTTAAATTTCAAGATCAATATTCATATACACAAACGAAAATCTTAGTCACGCAAACAGAAAAGCATACGTAGTTTTAGTAATATTGGACGAGTTAAAACTTGCCAAATTTCTGATCTGCATCAAAAACATCCTTTTAAGGTTTCTTTATTCTATCTAAGAAATTTGAACATGGACGAGTAATTTGATGATACCAAGGGATTACCGCTAATTGTGTTAGATGTGACATCGACCCGTGGTTTTACGATGTCCGTATTTTAAGACATGGAGATTCTTAAGGCTGTAGGGGTAAAAGGACAGAGCATCTGGGATTTGCTTCAAAATACTTAAACAAAGGAAGTAAGAATGAAAAGTATAAATGAACCAAGTATAGCAAAATCTGGTGGTTGTATGAGGGATTATTATTCCATTCTCTCTATTTTTATGTATATTAGAAATTTTTATTAAAAAATTTTAAAGAATGGTCATCAAAACGATAAAGAGGGGCTGGCCCGGTGGCATAATGGTTAATTAAGTTCGCGTGCTCTGCTTTGGCGGCCTGGGGTTTGCGGGTTCGAATCCTGGGAGTGGACCTACACACCACTCATCAAGCCATGCTGTGGCAGTGCCTCACATACAAAATAGAGGAAGACTGGCACAGATGTTAGCTGAGGGCCAATCATCCTCAAGCAAAAAGAGGAAGTTTGGCAGTGGATTTCAGCTCAGGGCCAATCTTCCTCACCAAAAACAAACGAAAAACAATAAAGATAAAAATAATATAAATTAATAATAGAAAGACAACTAGAAAACCCCAATATTTGAAAACTAATAAGATGTGTCTCAGTAATCCACAGGTCAAAAAAAAAAAAAATTGAAATTAAAAAGTTCTTAAGGGGCCAGCCCGGTCGCAGAGCGGTTAAGTTCGAGCGCTCAGCTTTGGCAGCCCAGGGTTCATGGGTTTGGATCCCAGGTGTTGACATACCCACCACTCATCAAGCCATGCTGTGGCAGCATCCCATATACAAAATAGAGGAAGACTGGCAACAGATGTTAGCTCAAGGCCAATCTTCCTCACACACACACAAAAAAGTTCTTGAGCTGAATGAATAAGAAAAGATACCATATTTTCCATACAATAACAACAAACTATCTGAAAAGAAAATTATGAAAACAATTCCATTTACAGCAGCATCAAAGAAATATTTAGAAATTAACTTAACCAAAGAGGTGAGAGACTTGCACAATGAAAATTACAAAACATTGCTGAAAGAAATTAACGACAACATAAATAAATGAAACATATCCCATGTTCATGGACTAGAAGACTGAATATTGTTAAAATGTCAATACCACTCAAAGTGACCTACAGATTCAATGCAATTCCTATCAAAATCCCAATGATATTTTTTGTAGAAATAGAAAAACCTATCCTAAAATTCACATAGAATTTCAAGGGACCTGAAATAGCTAAAACAACCTTGAAAAAGAAGAACAGAGATCAAGGACTCACACTTCCTGATTTCAAAACTAACTATAAAGCTGCAGTAGTCAAAATAGTGCGGTAGTGGCATAAAAACAGACATACAGACCAAGAGAATAAAAGACAGATCCCAGAAATAAACCCTTGTATATATGGTCAAATGATTTTTGACAAGACTGTCAAGACCATTCAATGGTGATAGGACAGTTTATTCAACAAAGTGATGCTGGGAAAACTGGATATCCACATACAAAAGAATGAAGGTAGACTCTTACCTAAAACCATATACCCCAAAAATTAATTCAAAATGGATCAAAATCTAAATATAAAACCTAAAACTATAAAATTCTTTTCATGACTTTGGATTTGGCATTTATTTCTTGGATATGATACCAAACAAAAGAAAAAATAGACAAATTAGACTTCATGAAAATTTTTAATTTTGTGCATCAATAGACAATATCAACAGAGTAAAAAGGCAACCCACAGAATGAGAAAATATTTACAAATCTGATAAGGGATTAATATCCAGAACATACAGAGAACTCCTGGAACTCAACGACAAAAAAACTCAATTCAAAAATGGGCAAGAACTTAAATAGACCTTTCTCCAAAGAAGATGTACAAATGGCCAATAAGCACATGAAAACATGCCCAACATCACTAATCATTAGGGAAATGTAAATCAAATCTAAGAGATAACACCTCACACCCATTAGGATGGCTACTATCAAAAAAACCCGGAAAATAACAATTGCTTGAAAGGATGTGGAGAAACCAGAACCCTTGTGCACTGTTAGCGGGAATGTAAAATGGTATAGCCAATGTGGAAAACAGTATGGCGACTCCTCAAAAAATTTAAAAAACAATTACTATATGATTGAGCAACTCCATTTCCAGGTATATACTCAAAAGAATTGAAAGCAAGGTCTCGAAGAGATATTTTTACATCCTTGCTCATAGCAGCGTTATTCACAATAGCTAAAACATGGAACAACAAAAGACCCCAAATAGCCAAAGCAATCCTGAGGGAAAAAAACAAAGCTGGAGGTATCACACTCCCTGATTTCAAAATATACTACAAAGCTATAGTAATCAAAACAGCATGGTATTGGCAGAAAAACAGACAAAACATTGCTGAAAGAAATTAAAGAAGACATAAATGAACAAAAGATCAATGGAACAGAATTGAGAGCCCAGAAGTAAAACCACACCTCTATGCACAGCTAATTTTCGACAAAGGAGCCAAAAACATACAATGGAGAAAGGAAAGTCTCTTCAATAAGTGGTGTTGGAAAAACTGGCCAGCCACACACAAAAGAAGGAAACTAGACCATTATCTTAAGCCATATACAAAAATTAACTCAAAATGGATTAAAGCCTTGAATGTAACACCTAAAACCATAAAATTCCTAGAAGAAAACACAGGCAATACACTTTTTGACATGGGTCTGAGCAGTATCTTTTTGAATTCCATGTCTCCCCAGGCAAGGGAAACAAACAAATAAAAAATAAACAAATGGGACTACATCAAACTAAAAATCTCCTGCATAGCAAAGGAAACCATCAACAAAACAAAACAAAAAAACCCTACCAATTGAGAGAATATACTTGCAAATCACATATCCAACAAGAGGTTAATATCCAAGATATATAAAGAACTCATACAACTCAACAACAAAAAAAACAAACATCTGAACAGACATTTTTCCAAAGAAGATATATAGATGACCAACAGGCACAAGATGTTCAACATCACTATTATTAGAGAAATGCAAATCAAAATCACAATGAGATATCACCTCACACCTGTCAGAATGGCTATTATTAGAATGACAAGAAATAATAAGTGTTAGAGAGGATGTGGAGAAAAGGCAACCCTCATACACTGCTGGTGGGAATGTAAACTGGTGCAGTCACTATGGAAAACAGTATGAAGAGTTCTCAAAAAACTAAAAATAGAACTACCATATGATCCAGCTATTCTACTTTTGGCTATTTATCCAAAAAGCACGAAAATACTAACTCAAAAAGACATATGCACCCCTATGTTCATTGCAGCACTGTTCATAATAGCCAAGACTTGGAAACACCCTAAGGGCCCATCAACACATAAATGGATAAAGAAGATGTGGTATATATACGCAATCGAATACTACTCAGCCATAAAAAAAGATGAAATCTTGCCATTTGCGACAACACGGATGGACCCTGAGGGTATCTGCTAAGCAAAATAAGTCAGATGGAGAAAGCCAAATACCATTTGATTTCACTCATATGTGGAAGATAAACAAACAACACATAGATACAGAGAACAGACTAGTGGTTAGCAGAGGGGAAGGGGAAGGGGAGAGGGCCATAGAAGTACCAGGGCACATTTGTATGGTGATTGATGGCAACTAGACTTTTGGTGGTAAATGTGATGCAGTCTATACACAAGTCAAAAGACAATGATGTACACCTGAAATTTTTATAATGTTATAAACCAATGTCACCTCAATAAAAAAACTAATTAAAAAACAAAACAAAACATGGAAGCAACCCAAGCATCCATCAAGGGACAAACAGACAAGCAAAATGTGGTATGTACATACAACGGAATGTTATTCAGCCTTAAAAAGAAAGGAAATTCTGGGGGCCGGCCCGGTGGCGCAAGCGGTTAAGTGCGCGCGCTCCGCTGCGGCGGCCCGGGGTTTGCTGGTTCGGATCCCGGGCGCGCACCGACGCACTGCTTGGTAAGCCATGCTGTGGCGGCGTCCCATATAAAGTGGAGGAAGATGGGCACGGATGTTAGCCCAGGGCCGTCTTCCTCAGCAAAAAAAGAGGAGGATTGGCGGATGTTAGCTCAGGGCTGATCTCCTCACAAAAAAAAAAAAAAAAAAAAAAAAAAAAAAAAAAAAAGAAAGGAAATTCTGATATATGCTATAACACATGGATGAACACTGACAACATTAAGCTAAGTGAAATAAGCCAGTTCAAAAAGGCAAATAATGTATAGTTCCACTTATATGAGATACTTAGAGTAGTCTAAATCATAGAGACAGAAAGTAGAATGGTGGTTGCCAGGACTGGAGGGAGGCGGAAATGAGGAGTTGTTTAAGGGGCACTGAGCTTCAGTTTTACAAGATGTCAAGTATTAAGGAGATGGATAGTGGTGACAACTGCACAATACTATGAATGTATTTAATATTACTGAACAGCACACTTATTAAGATGGTAAATTTTATGTTATATATATTTTACCACAATAAAAAACATTTGGAAAAAAGAAAAGATACCACATCAAAATTGTGGGATGCAGCTAACGCAGTGCTTGGAGGGAAATTTATAGCACAAATTTTCTATATTAATTGAAAGAGAAGAAGAAAGGTTTCAACTCAATCACTTCAGTTTCTATCTTAAGAAACTACAGAGATAAGAGCAAATTAAACCTAACAAAAGGAAATAATAAAGTTAAGAGTAGAAATCAATGAAACAAAGAACAAAAAGATATACAGTATCAATAAACTAAGACCTGACTCTTTGAGAAGATAAATATTGTTGATAAACTTCTAAGCACACTATTAAGGAAAAAAAATAAAGGAAAACAAATCTCTAATATCAAGGATGAGAAAGGAAACATCATTATAGAATCTAAAGATATTAATAGGATAAGAAAGGAATATTATGAACACTTGTATGCCAAAAAATTCAACAACCTAGATAAAAATGGACAAATTTCTTGAAAGACACAAACTAAAAATAATGTTCAATCAAGAAGAAATGGATAATGTGATCAGCCCTACTTCTCTTTTAAAAATTGAATTTATCTTGAAAAATCTTCCCTCAAAGAAAACTCAAGGCCAAGATTGCTTAACTGGAGAATTCTACAAAATACGTAAGGAAGAAATAATACCAATTCTTTACAAACTCTTCCAGAAAACTGAAGAGGAGGGAGCACTTATGAGGCATGTCACATATGAAATCCTGTCATCAAAACCAGACAAAGATGTTACAAGAAAACAAACTGTACTCTATGAGGTGGATACTATTAATCATTCCATTTTAGAGATGAAGAAATTGAGGACTGAAGAGATTGAGAAACTTGCCTAGAGCACAGAACTAAAAATTGGCAAGTAAACTGACTTCAGAACACAGGCTCTTAAGTTTAACACTATAACAGCTTCTCAAATTCAATTAAACTCTAGATACTCTTGCAAAAGAAAATAATAAAGAGTGCTGCTCAATACTTACCTAGAGACTATGCTGGAACCATTATAGAGATCACTAGCATATGACAATGTAGCCAAAGGTCGTACTGAATTATATCGAGTAAACTTAGACAAGCATTCCTGAAATTCATCCAATTGGCTTGCAGTTCGACTGTCATCTACATGAAGAAAACAAAATAAACAAATTGAACTACAACAAAAGCCAAAGAGCAATATCCACAGATTAAAAATTATATTCTAAATACAAACAACAATTCTTAAAAAGTATTTAGAGAAGACTAGTATACACAAATTAATTAGCTGATCTTTTAGCTTTAATGAAAATTTCTTAGTGGTTCTTTGAAAGATACTGTCTCTTTCAACACCAATAAGAACACACTGAACTCTCTTTTTTAAGGAATAATTCTTTGGAAAAAGAAAAAAAGTACCTCTGATCAGGAGAAGTTAAATCATTTATTAAAACAAGAATCCCTTCTCAATGGAGAAAGGGTGGAGAGAGGAGTATATATACTGGACAGAGTTATCTATTAGTTTGAAGGTACATGTTTATCGGGATACATTGTCATGCCCATGTTTGATACGTTGTCATGCCCATGTTTCTTTACTGTGAAAACACAATCTATAATAACATAATTTACATTTTAAAAAATTGGTTTTTAAGTAAGAAGAAAGTGAAACATTTGTTCACATAATACTTTGAAGTGTTTCAAATCCAATTACGGGAAGGGAATAGAAAATTGCAATGTATGAATTATTAATTCTCAAAAACAAACAAAATAATTTCACTCAGATGTCTTGGTGGAATATGGAAAACAATAATTCCATCCAACAGAATACTGTACGGGGCCGGCCCCATAGCTTAGCAGTTAAGTGCGCGCACTCCACTGCTGGCGGCCCGGGTTCGGACCCCGGGCACGCACCGAGGCACCACTTCTCCGGCCATGCTGAGGCTGTGTCCCACATACAGCAACTAGAAGGATGTGCAGCTATAACATAGAACTATCTACTGGGGCTTTGGGGGGAAAAATAAATAAATAAAAAATTATTTAAAAAAAAGAATACTGTACAAATATTCAAAGAAAAGGCTATTTCAGTAAACTATTCATAACTAAATTATGTAGAATTTAAATCACAAAATAAGTTTATGAAGTACCTGAGAATACAGTTAATCTATTCTCCAAACTAGAAACAGGCCTACAGTGAAAAAATAAATTAAAAAATAATTCTTTTTTCAAAACTGCTTAAAGTTTGGACTTGTATTTTCCCTTCCAAAGAATTAAATCACACAATTACTTTAGTTAGCTTCCGAGACTGAAATTTGAAATAAGCCTGTTCTAGTGTTATCATACCTTCTTCCTTATTCTAAGCTCATACCCATAGACACACACAACTTTTTCAAGGTAAATTTTCATAATTTCTCTTCTTAAATGTCCTCTGAAAATAACAGCAGGCATAATGAAATCAAGATATAAGAATCATTAAGTCAAAAGAGTTACTATACTATATAATGCATAGTAAAGAATTTATTTTATCTGGAGATATTAGGTTACCTTAAAGATAAGTGGTGACATGAAGAAATTCCTCTAACAAATATTACAAAGAAAAACAAACAATTATTTAAGGAAACTAAGTAAGTTTCTGTCCCTTATATTTTACATTTTTAAGATTTAAATACTAACTTAGCAAATTCATCTAACAACCTATATTATAAAAGGGTCTAATTTTGTAGTATTTTCATTCCAAAACCAGCAAAAGGAACAAACCTAATTAGCATGCAATATCATAATGTTATTGAGATAAAGCTCCTGCTCCACAAAAATTATTCTCAGGAAATTCAACAAATTATAAATAAAACATGGGTTATTGCAAAAACAACAACTGTACTACAAAGTGATTTGAATGTAACAGTTAGTTGATTCTTTTTATACATAATCTTATTACTATGAGCTATTTAATGCAATAAATACTGGAAAGACAGTAACTTTAGATATTCATTTAAAAATTATTTTAATGTTAATCTATTTTTCCACATTTTGACATCAATTCCTAAGCACATAAAATTCACAAGCATTCAAGAATGTGTATTCTGTTGAAGATCATAATCCTTTTCTAGGGTAGCTGAACTTCTGGCCTTCATACTCATTAACACCTACTTGCAACAGAAGTTATAAAGAAAACACTAAAAAGAGTTATTTTAGTATCTGAAAGTATAGGAATTAGATTTCACTGATCTGGTTATGAAAAAGTAGGATTTTGTCTGCTTGGCTGGTATTCAATGTTTCTTCTCTCTTCTAATGTTTTACAATTTACCTTCTCTTTCAATTACAATTGAGAGTCCAAGGCATTAATTTCTTAATCTTCATCTCTCATTTTCATAGTTGAAAATAAGAGGTGAGGATGGGGGTGGATTCTCATTTGAAAATTTACAAAAGGACAACCAAACTCTTAGGTACCCCATTACAGAGAAGGTAAAATTTCCTCTTTACAATCAAGAATACTGGGAGGAACTTCACATTCAGCAACATGATGTGTAGACAATGGGCAAATTTGATAAGATAAACTTGAGATTCCTAACAACTAAGAACAACATGTATTAAGCACAATACAGCCATGCCCACAAAAATTAAAATCTAATCTTCCTCCTGGTTTTAACTTATTATTCTACCTTCCTGTAAAGCTATAGCCCAAAAATAAATTAAATTGGTTTGTGATTACCTTTACTATCCCACAGCATGCCTACACTACTAGTTACTTAAAAATTATTAATAACAATAGCCTTCTCCAATCTCTCTTTCTCATCTCGTTTTTTTTAATGTCTGCCACTTGCCTGTGGTTGTATTTCAACATCATACCAACAAACAACATCTGAAAGAGTTAACATGAACCCTCTGTCAGTCAGAATGTAGGCCTCAGACACTTTCAATTTAACAGCTTCCTATGGCAGTTTACAGAGTATTACACAGGCTCAATAAAAGATTCCATTCCCAGGGGCCGGCCCCATGGTTTAGCGGTTAAGTGCGCGCACTCCGCTGCTGGCGGCCCGGGGTTCGGATCCCGGGCGCGCACCAACGCACCGCTTCTCTGGCCATGCTGAGGACGCGTCCCACCACATACAGCAACTAGAAGGACGTGCAGCTATGACATACAACTATCTACTGGGGCTTTGGGGGGAAAAACATAAATAAATAAAACCATTAAAAAAAAAAAGATTCCATTCCCAGACAATAAAATGAAAGCCTTCTACCTGTGTAAAAACTGTTGACTGTTAATTTCAAACACACTTATAAACAAAGCTTGGTTTCCTCCTAGTCTTCATAGGAAAAATGCTATGTAAATCTAATATATATTTTTTTCCTCTACCACCATTCCTGAGGCAAATTTGTCCAGAGGATCTAAGCAATGTGTAGACTATAATACAAACATGCCTATTAAAGTGAAAACCAAGGCCAAATTTTTAACAACTAATAAAATATCAGACATTGTTTTCCTTGGTGGTCCTCATTTTGAGGAGGTATACTAATAATGACATCCATTAATTGAGCACCCAACTTATACCAAGCATTGTATTTTATATCCATCACCTATATACCTTAAAAAAACCCTGCAGGGTTGGTATTAACGTCCCCACTTCATTGGTGAGCCAAGACAGTAAGAAAGGCTAAAGATCAGAGAGCTAACAAAGAGCAGCAGAACTATGTTACTTTTCTACCGCAATTAACAATATTCTATGCTATCACGTTGATGTCTTTGCATAAGTTATTTTCTCTACTTTGAACATGTTTCTACTTACCTTTTTTAGTTAATTAATACTACCCTTGATTAAATACAACTCCTCTGAAATCTCTACAGTGATCATTCCCTTACATTTCCCCATTTTCAACTTGGCCTGACTTTTTCACTCCCAGCTTTCTTAGTGCATATTCTTCTCTATTCCCATAACTTTGCATATTTATATAACATATAATATCACACAGAATTATTTATCTGTTGCTTTTCCCCACTAAATTTACAATACTCCTTGGCAATAAGAACTGGTTCTTTCACCTTTTTATTCGTAGCAAAAAGAACAGTGCTTAGAACTTAATAAATGTTGAGTAATTGGAGGCAACTGAATGGAACTTATCTTTGCTAGCTACATATTCATGGCTCATTTTTTTTTAACTTTATATAGCTCACTATATAAAGATTAAAAATTTCCAAATACAGAACAAGAACAAAAATAGCTTTGGGAAAGTAATGTCCTCCAAGATCTCTAAAAACCTCCACAATGTTCTGGTAGACTATGTCGAAAATACATGCTTTTGCTTTATGAATAGCACTTTCCATAAATCCAGCCTAAGAAGCTAGAAATGGATCTGAAAGATGAATTTCAGATATTTTAAGAAGTCCTGAATATATACCTGAGATACGAGACATCCTTGTAGAAAAGTAACATTGCTCTAAGTCTTCAAAATGAGCAGTGAGTCGTTTTCGTCTTGATGCTAATGTGCTGTTATACCAAGGCTGTTTCTTCGCCTAAGGTGATAAAAAGAAAAGACACTCATAACTCAGAATAAACCATACTCTTTTTCTGCACAGAATATCCAAAAGCTTGCATATTTAATTTCAAAAGTTCATCACATTAAAATAATTACAAATGGCAAAAACCCTTAGTTCTTAGATCATATTTTCCAATTTCTATTTTAAAGTGAAAACAGGTCAATTTTACAAGAATAAAATGAAAAGTTTCTTTCAACTCTCCAAATTAAATGAAGATAGAATCCATTATAACTGCCATTCTAAAATTTGGAATTTTGAGAATTTTAATATGCAGACATTGTTAGAAAACAATTATCAAAAGAAAACTAAATGTGGGGCTGGCCCAGTGGCGCAGCGGAACACTTCGGCCGCCCGGGGTTCACCAGTTCGGATCCTGGGCGCCAACCTACTCACCGCTCATCAAGCCATATTGAGGTGGCACCCCACATAGAAGAACTAGAAGGACCTACAACTAGGACATACAACTATGTACTGGGGGCTCTGGGGAGTAAAAAGAAAAAAAAGAGGAAGATTGGCAGGCTAGTCTTCCTCAAAAAGGAAAATAAAAGCTTCAATTTAACAAAAAAAAGAGAAAATTTAATTGCTTTTTCATCATCACTATATTGCAGCCTTGTACCCTTTGAATAACAGGAATAGTGCTTGATTGTACAGAATAGGTATTTAAGTTAACATTAGATTAAGGAGCAGTAATATATATGTTAAATTGTTTGATATATACATTAGATTAGAATAACTAAATCAGATATATACAGACTAAGACAGCAAACCTGAAATATACTGGTATATAAATCCTATAAAAAACAAGTCTGTGATCCTAAATATATAATATTACCTACACTATGTTAACTGAAAAGATAAGACAATTCTCCCACAAATGGTTATCTATTATGCTTGAGGCACAAAAACAGATACAGAGATAAGACACAGTGAGATCTTCAATGACACAGGTTCACCAATAACTATACCACAATTACAAATGTATTAAAGTACTACCATGAACAAAACACTCTAAAGTGAACCCCTGCTAAAACCAGATGGTAGATAACAGTATTTTAAAGCAGTGCTTGGATCACAAGAAAGTAAGACAATTTCCAAAGTCATAACAGATTAACAACCAAAGAGGAAACTGAACTCAGAGAGCTGACGTTGAAGAAAATATAACAGTGCAAAGGAGGGGAAAGAGAAAGAGGACAATAGTTATTTGGGGACAAATACCTACAAAAGAAGTACCACTGAGATTTGGAGACTGAAAAGAGAATTTGCAAACTGGAAGATAAATCTGAAGAGATTACTAAGAATGAAGGATAAAAGTCAAGACGACAGAAAATTTGAAAGAGAATATGAGAGATCATAAAAGAAATAATAGTAACATTTAAAATACGGCCACTCAGATACCCAGAAAAGAGTAACAGACCAAAGAAGAAATATTTGAAGAGTTGATGTTGACCATTTTCCAGAACAGAAAACAGACATGAACATAGAATAAACACACCAGATAATAGCATATAAGTCAGAAGAGAGTGAAGAAAGTGTAATTCTGGAGTCCTCATGTTGTTCAGGAAGGTAACTGAGATAGTGATTGAGTTTAGTCTCTGTTTAAATGTTAAGTATGGATAAATTTCAAGGATAACCACTGAAAGAACAGTAATAGAATAGGTAACATTTAATCTAGTAGAGGGGTGAGAGGAGGGGGTAAAAATATAAAAAAAAATTCAAAACATGAGGCAAATAGCAAGCATATTAAGGAGTAAAAAAAAAGTGAAACTATACCAGTAATCATAACAAATGTAAATGGAAACATTCACTAATTTAATTAGTGATACAATGGATTTGTAAGAATATAACTATATGCTATCCACCAAAGAAACGCCTAAAACATAAAGAAACCGAAAATCTGCTGAGGTAATAACGTGAAAAATAATATATTTTTAAATATATTATTTAATAATTTAATTTTTTAAATTATTATTTAATAATTTAATTTAAATATATTATTTAAATTAGGCAAATATAACCAAAGGAGGCAAAAACAGACTCAATATGAAAAACATTAATGGGCTGGGGCCGGCCCGGTGGCGCAAGCGGTTAAGTGAGCGCGCTCCGCTGCGGCAGCCCGGGGTTCGCTGGTTCGGATCCCGGGCGCGCACCAACGCACTGCTTGGCAAGCCATGCTGTGGCGGCGTCCCATATAAAGTGGAGGAAGATGGGCACAGATGTTAGCCCAGGGCCGTCTTCCTCAGCAAAAAAAGAGGAGGATTGGCGGATGTTAGCACAGGGCTGATCTCCTCACAAAAAAAAAAAAAAAAAAAAAAGAAAAACATTAATGGGGATGCAAATAGCCACTGCATAACAGAAAAATTTCAATTCAATAATTGCATATCCAGTATGTACAAAATAACAGCCTCAAAAATATATAAAGCAACAATTCCTAGAGAAATTAACGAATTCACCAACATAGCTGGAGATTAACCTCCTCAATTCAACTGAGAGACTATGCCAGTAATACTACTATAGATATAGCCAAATGCAAAAGCTTAATTTAATAAATACATATGGAATACTACAACCAATTAGAAACATACATTCTTCTTAAGCATACACAGAACATTTACAAAAATTGGCCATGTACTATATCACTGAATATGTTTATGATCTCAATAGGGTAGGATTTCTTAAATGAAACACAAAAAGCACTAATTATAAGTTATAAACTCCATGACACAGAAGTTAAGAACTTCTGTTGCCCAAAATCCATCATTAAAAAGGTAAGAAGACACAAACTGTGAGATATTTTTGTAACATATAATGAATAAATCATTAGTATCCTGAGTATACTTTTTTTAAAAAAAGCTCCTATTAGTAAAATAAGAAAAACAATTCATACAAAAAATGGGAAAAGACACGGAATGCCATTTCAGGAAAGATAAAATATGAATGGCCAATAAACATAAGAAAAGATGCTGGCCTTATAGTGATAGGAAGATGTAAATTAAAACCACAACTAAATTCTTTTTACTACCCACTAAAGTGGCAACTATTTAGAAGTTCAACAGTAATAATTATTGACAAGGATGTGGAGAAACTAGAATGCATATACTCCTATGGTGGGAGTTTTAAATTAATAAAAAGACTTTAGAAAACAATTTGATATTATCTCAAAATACAAAAAGCATTGATATGTATACCAAAGGACCTTCACTTCCTCTCCCAGGCACACAATCTAGGGAAACTCTTGCACCTGTGCATCAGGAGACACGTACCAAGATGCCCTTAATAGCAAAAACAAAAACCCTAGAAATACATCAAATGTATACAGACTGGACAATTGATAACTTGAGGTATACTAACAAAACAAAATATTTTAAACATTAGTGAGGATGAATCAACTACAGCCATAAACATCAGGAATGAATCTTTGAAAAAACAAGTCTCAGAAAACTATATACTATGATACCATTTTTATCAAGTCCAAATATAGCCAAACCAAATAATATAGGGGTACATATATGTACAGTAAAAATATTTTAAAAAGTCAATACACTGATAAACACAAATATCAGAAAAGTGATTACCTCTGGACATGAGGCAGGGTGATGGAATTTGTTAGGAGCACGTGGGTAACTTGAACAGTATGGTTAATGTTCTAGTAATTAACATAGGAGTTGGGTTCATAAGTTTCTTTTATTATAATTATGCTTCTAACTTACATATTCATACAATGTTCCTTTTTATGTACCAACATATTTTTTTATAAATTCTAAGGGGAAGAATCTAGATTTTTAAAAAGGTGATCTGCTCAATGGAAAAACATAAAAGACTTCATAGTCTGAAACATGAGAATGATTACAATAACAAAAATCAGGAATATGACATATAAAACAAATGAGAAGTAGTCAAAAACACCATTTGATTTGGATTCCAGTTTTTATAGCTTTGGATTCCAGTGCAATTCCTTTTTAATTCATCCAAAAATAGGTTGCTTCATAACTGTTTGTAAATATGCATCATTTGGCTCATTGTCATATATGTCTATTAAATTCACAAATAACATTAATATAAATGAATAGAAATATGTTAACACTGAGGGGATAAATTTTTTGAGAATACAAACTAGTTGCAGATAATACACAAGGCCAATCATCAAATTGAACATAAACTCAGGATAAGCTCTATAACCTGGAAGTAGGATATAAATATGGTTAGAAATCAAAAGGAGATGTTCATCCATTGTGTTTATCTAGATAAGTTCTAAAGAAAAATGGCTACATTTACCAAACTCAAAGATAATTAAATTTCACCACAGCAAAAACAGAAGCACATAAATATCTTATTTGGTCATTGAGAAAGTTAAACACTTCTCACATAACACTAAAAAGTTCATAGGCACAACTATAAGTGAGCAAATTAAACTTGATGATTATACAGAAAGATGACTTAGTGTCAGCCTGTAAATTACGAAAAATCTTTATAAATTTAACAAAAATCTGATTCCCAATGAATGGAATTAAATTGAAAATAGAAAAGAAGCACTCAAAACTGAATATTCCATTTCACATACTTAATATAAACTAATAGGCAAGAATACAAAAGCAGTGAGATCTTTAAAAGATGAATGAAATCAATGTTTGCACAATGAAAGAAATAATTGTTACCATAGCAAAGTTCCTCATCAATTCCACTAAGAGATCCCTACCGTAAACGAAGCTGAAAGTGTTCTGAATGGTTAACCGAAATTTGCAAATTTTTCAACATATAAATAAAATACCACTTCCTCACAAACTGATTTTATAAGTGAAACAATGCAGAATGAAAACCTAATTATTATTTACACAGTAGGTATATAAGATCAAGGACCAAGTGGAAAATAATAAAACAAATTAACTGCTAAACACACACACATATACTTTCAAACCAACAGATTTAAAGAATGGCTTAAAAGGAGAAAGCTACATAATTTAGAACAGTGGTTCTCAAAGCATAGTCCTCAAAGTGTGGTCTTGAGGCCCCCTGAGGCCCCTTGAGGGGGCCCTCAGAGACCCCCTCAGGATATCTGCAAGGTCAAACCTATATTCATAAGTACAGTAAGACATTATATGCTGTTTTCAATGTGTTTATGTATGTACTTGTGATGCAAAAGCAAACATCAGTATAAAATTGCTGGCCTCATCACAAATCAAGGCAATGGCACCAACACCATTGGTAAACATTATCTTCTTCACCATTACTCATAACATCAATAAAAAAATACATAACATACATTTTATGTCAGTTTCCCTCAAGGATAACTCTTTTGTTCACTTTTTTTTTTTTACTTTTTTTTAAATTAAAGTGTAATTGACATATAACATTAGTTTCAGATATACAACATAATGGTTCAATCTTTGTATATACTGCTAAATGAGGACCAAAATAACCCAAGTTAACATCTGTCACCATACATAGTTATAAATTTTTCTTGTGATGAGACCTTTAAGATCTACTCTCTTAGTAATTTTCATATGTGCAATAAAGTATTATTAACTACAGGCACCATGCTGTACATTACATCTCCATGACTTATTTTATGACAGTACCTTGTGACCCCTGCATCCATTTTGCCCACCTCACCATACCTCTGGCAACCACCAATCTGTTCTCTGTATCTATGAGTTGGTTTATTTTTTTAATTCCACATAAGTGAGATCTTATGGTATTTGTCTCTCTCTCTCCAACTTATTTCATTTAGCATAATGACTTCAAGGTCCATCCACGTTGTCGCAAATGCCAGGATTTCCCTTTTTTTATGGCTTACTAAGATTCGTGTGTGTGTGTCTGTGTGTGTGTGTGTGTGTGTGTGTGTGTGTGTGTATCTCACAGTTTTTTTATCCAGTCTTCCACTGATGGACACTTAGGTTGCTTCCCTATCTTGGCTATTGTAAATAATGCTGGGTGCATACATCTTTTTGAGTTAGTGTTTTCGTTTGCTTTGGATAAATACTCAGAAGTGGAAGTGCTGGATCATATAGTTCTATTTTAAATTTTCTGAGGAACCTACATACTATTTTCCATAGTGGCCATACCAATTTACATTCCCACCAACAGTGCACAAGGGTTCCCTTTCCTCCACATCCTTGTGAACACTTGTTATCTCTTGTTTTTTTGATAATAGCCATTCTAACAGGTGTGAGGTGATATCTCACTGTGGTTTTGATTTGTATTTCCCTGATGATTAGTTAGTAATGTTGAGCATCTATTCATGTACCTGTAGGCCACCTGTATGTCTTCTTTGTAAAAATGTCTATTCAGATCCTCTGCTCATTTTTTAATTGAACTTTTTTTTTTGTTTTGTTATTGAGTTACATGAGTTCTTTATACAGTTTGGATATCAACCCCTTATCAGATACATGATTTGCAAAAATTTTCTCCCATTTGGTAGGTTGCCTTTTCATTTTGTTGATGGTATTCTTTGCTATGCAGAAGCTTTTTAGTTTGATGTAGTCCCACTTGTTTATTTTTGCTTTTGTTGCCTTTGCTTTCAGTGTCAAATTCAAAAAGTCACCGCCAAGACAGATGACAAGGAGCTTACTACCTCTATTTCCTTCTAGGAGTTTTAAGGTTTCAGGTCTTCAGTTCAAGTCTCTAACCCATCTAGAGTTAATTTTTCTGTATGGTATAAGATAGTGGTCCATTTTCATGTTTTTGCATGTGGCTGTCCAGTTTTCTCAACACTACTTATTGAACAGACTATCCTTTCCCCACCGTACATTCTTGGCTCTTCTTTAACTGACAATATACATGTGTGGGTTTATATCTGGACTATCTATTCTGTTCCACTGATCTATGTGTCTGTTTTTATGCCAATACCATACTGTTTTGATTACTATCACTTTGTCATATAGTTGAAATCAGGAAGCATGATGCCTCCAGCTTTGTTCTACTTTCTCAAGATTGCTCCTTTGGCTATTTGGGGTCTTTTGTGGTTCCATACAAATTTTAGGATTGTTTGTTCTATTTCTGTGAGAAATACCATTGGAATTTTGGTAAGATTGCACTGAATCTGTAGATTGCCTTGAGCAGCATGGACATTTTAACAATATTAATTCTTCAAATGCAGGAGCACAGAAGATCTTTCCATTTATTTGTGTCTTCTTCAATTTCTTTCAACAATGTCATAGTTTTCAGTGTACATCTTTCACCTTCTTGATTAAATTTATTCCTAGGTATTTTATTCTTTTTGTTCCAACTGTAAATGAGATTGTTTTCTTAATTTCTCTGATACTTATTATTGGTGTATAGAAATGTAACAGATTTTTGTATGTTTTATTTTGTATCCTGCAAATTTACTGAATTTATTAGTTCTAATGGTTTTTTGGTGGACTCATTAGGGCTTTCTGTATATAACATCATGTGGTTTGCAAATAGTCATTTTACTTCTTCCTTTCCAATCTGGATGCCTTTTATTTCTTTTTCTTGCCTATCTGCTCTGGCTAGGACTTCCAACAATATGTTGAATAAAAGTGGAGAGAGTAGGCATCCTTGTCTTGTTCCTTATCTTAGAGGAAAAGCTTTCAGCTTTTCACCATTGACTATAATGTTAGCTGTGGGCTTGTCACATATGGCCTTTATTATGTTGAGGTACATTCCCTCTATACATACTTCATTGAAAATTTTTATCATAATGGATGTTGAATTTTGTCAAATGCTTTTTCTGCATCTATTGAGATGATCATATGATTCTTATCCTTCATTTTGTTAATATGGTATATATCACATTGATTGATTTGCAAATGTTGAATCATTCTTGATTCTCTGGAATAAATCCCACTTGATCATGGTGCATGACCCTTTTAATGTACTGTTGAATTCAGTTTGATAAAATTTTGTCGAGGAGTTTTGCATCTATGTTCATCAGAGATATGGGCCTATAATTTTTTTTTCTTCTGGTGTCCTTGTCTGGTTTCGGTATCAGGGTAATAATGGCCTCATAAAATGAGTTTAGAATGGTGCTCCCTCCTCTTTTATTTTTTGGAACAGTTGGTACTCTTGGTTTGAGAAGGATTAGTACTAATTGTTCTTTAAATGTTTGGTAGAATTCACCAGTGAACCTCCTGGTCCTGAACTTCTGTTTTTTGGGAGGTTTTGGATTACTGATTCAATCTCCTTACTAGTAATCAGTCTGTACAAATTTTCTATTTCTCATGATTAAAGATACTCAATAAAGCCATTAAAATCATCAGTTTTATTAAATATTGACACTTGTATATACACCTTTTTACAATTTTGTTATGAAATGACCCCTGTGTACACACCTTTTAACTATTCTGTTATGAAATGGGAAGTATGCATAAAGCAATTTACTTGCATACCAAAGTAGAATGTAGTCTCAAGGAAAAGTACTTGTGTGATTGTTTAACTGATAAGCTAAATTAGCTGACTCCCTCATAGGACACTACAGGAAAATATGAATGTTCAAGAAGAAACAAATGAAACACATGTGATTGATTAAATTAAATATTATATTACCTTCTAGGGTTTATATTTTATGCAGATATAATACATATAACAATTGAAGCATAAAGGATGCAAGGGGTAGGAAGATAAGGGGACCTATAAACCACAGGGATTCCACATTTTACATGAAGTGATGCAAATTAACTCTAAGTAGGCTAGGACAAGTTAAGGATATAAATTGTAACCAACAGAATAGCTTAAAAAATACTGCAAAGAGTAGAGCTAAAAAGCCAATAGATAAATTAAAATTTAATCATAAAACATATTCAAATAGGAGTGATGTCAGCGTCATGGCAGAGTGAGCTTTCCCACACACTCACCCCCAATAAGATACAACAAAAGGAACAGTCACAGACCAACAACAGAATCATAGACAGCGAAAAGCAAGATCAGAAAGATCCACGCTGCCGCACACCTGAGAGTGGAACGTGCTGGGCCCCTGGAGGAAGTGAGGAGAGGTAAGGAGAACTCCTCACCCTCCCCATCAGATCAGCAATCCCGGTCCATGTGGCTCCCAGAGAGGGGGGAGGGGTGGTCCTCTGCGGGGAAACCGTAGCTCTTCCAGCTCTCTCAGCCAGTGGGAAACTCCCACACAGAGGACTCAGAACTGCTACCGGCTACCATCAACATCTGAGCACCCCAGGAGAGCGGATAACAAGGGGCTAACGAGAAGCCCCCCACTCCAGGGACCCAGCAGGCAAAAGAGAGAGCCCCCGCCACACCCCCCCGCAAGCCAGACCCTGCAGCTCAGCCAACTAGACCAGACCAAGGGACCGGCGGATTGCAGTGAACAGCCGGGGCACAGCACAGGGGCCTCAGATTACACAGCCCTTTACCCCCACACAGTGGCAGTGGGTGGAAATTGCAACCAGATATTTCCAGGATGAGGAAAAACAAAGCCAATACAGGAACCACAATGCAAAGGTACATGAAATCACCAGACCAGAAGGAAAATGACAAGCACCCAGAAACCAACCCTGAAGACAGAGAAATCCATAACCTAAATGACAGAGATTTCAAAGTAGCTATCAAAAAAAAACAACGAAATATGAGACAACACAGACAAACAATTCAATGAGATTAGGAGTTTCTTCACAAAAGAGATTGAAATCATAAAGAAAAACCAATCAGTTCTAATGGAGATGAAGAACACAATAGAGGAGATAAAGGAGAATCTGGAACCTTTAAAGAACAGAGCTGACAATATGGAGGAAAGAATTAGCATTATAGAGGATAGGAATGCAGATATGCTTCAGATGGAAGAGGAGAGAGAACTAAGACTAAAAAGAAATGAAGAAAGTCTCAGAAATACCTGACTCTATTAGGAAATGTAATATAATAATTATAGGTATTCCTGAGGGAGAAGAGAAGGAAAGAGGAACAGAGAGCCTATTCAAGGAAATAATAGCTGAGAACTTCCCAAATCTGGGAAAGGAGCAGGAAACACCAGGAAGCGAAGCCAATAGATCACCTAATACATCAACAGGCAAAGGCCCACCCCACGACATCTAGTGGTAAGGCTGGCCAAAGTCAATGACAAAGCAACAATATTAAGGGCAGCGAGACAAAAACAAAAAATAACGTACAAAGGAACTCCCATCAGGCTCTCAGCGGATTTCTCAACAGAAACTTTACAGGCTGGGAGAGACTGGAATGATATATTCAAAATACTGAAAGACAAAAACTTTCAGCAAAGAATACTCTATCCAGCAAAAATATCCTTCAAATATGATGGAGAAATAGTAACTTTCCCAGATAAACAAAAGCTAAGGGAGTTCATGGCCACGAGACCCCCACCACAAGAAATACTCAAGAAGGCCCTCAGGCCTCAGAAAAAGAGAAAGGGAATACAAAGCTTGGAGCAAGGAGAAAAACAGGTAGACAAACTCAGAAAAATAGTAGATCTTTACCGGAATAGGTCAGCAACCACTTAAATACCAAAATCAAAGATCAAAGGAGGGAATTCACCAAAAATCAATTTAACCTCATCACTGTAAACACACACCTACAACACAAGATAGAATAAGGTATAACAAGAACAACTTAGAAGGGGAAGAGGAAAGTGATTGAATTGACTTAGTATAAGGAAATAGGAGGCCATCAGATAATGGAATATCTCATACACAAGACTTTTTACACAAACCTCAAGGTAACCACTAAACAAATAATCAAAACAAAATCACATATGATAAACAAAGAGAAAACTAGAAGAGTCATAAGACAGAACAACCAAACTGAATTGGCAGTCTGAAACAAATGGGACAAGAAACAAAAGAAATGCAAAAGAACCGGAAAATAAGTGACAAAACAGCAACATTAAGCCCTCATATAATTACCCTAAATGTAAATGGATTGAACACTACAATCAAAAGATACAGAGTGGCAGGATGGATTAAAAAGTAAGACCCAACAATATGCTGCCTCCAGGAAACACATCTCAGCTCTAAAGACAAGCACAGGCTCAGAGCGAAAGGATGGAAGACAATACTCCAAGCTAATGGCAAATAAAAGAAAGCAGGTGTTGCCACACTCATATTAGACAAAGTAGAATTCAAGATAAAACAGGATAAGAGAGACAAAGAAGGGAAATATATAATGATAAAAGGGACACTCCACCAAGAAGACATATCACTTATAAATATATATGCACCCAACATAGGAGCACCAATGTACCTAAAGCAACTATTAACAAACCTAAAAGGAGACATTAACAACAACACAGTAATAGTAGGGGATCTTAATACCCTACTTACATCAATGGATAGATCATCTAGACAACAAGTCAATAAAGAAATAGTAGACTTAAATGAAAAACTGGACGAGATGGACCTAGTAGACATACACAGAGCACTCCATCCAAAACCAGCTGACTACACATTCTTCTCAAGCGTGCATGGAACATTCTCAAGGATAGACCATATGTTGGGAAACAAAGCAAGCCTCAATAAATTTAAGAAGACTGAAATCATAACAAGCATCTTTTCAGACCATAATGCTATGAAACTGGAAATCAACCATGAAAAAAAACTGGGAGAGTGACAAAAATGTGGAGATTAAACAACATGCTACTAAACAACCAATGGATCATTGATGAAATTAAAGGAGAAATCAAAAACTATCTGGAAACAAACGAAAATGAAAATATGCTATACCAAACCATATGGGATGCAGCAAAAGCAGTCTTGAGAGGGAAACTCATAGCGATACAAGCCCACCTTAACAAACGAGAAAAAGCCCAAATAAGCAACCTCAAATTACACCTAACAGAACTAGAAAAAGAAGAACAAACAAAGCGCCAAGTCAGAAGAAGGAGAGAAATACTAAAAATCAGAGCAGAAATAAATGAAATTGAGACCAAAAAACAGTGGAAAGGATTAATGAAACAAAGAGTTGGTTCTTTGAGAAGATAAACAAAATTGACAAACCCTTAGCCAGACTTACTAAGAAAAAAAGAGAAAAGTCTCAAGTAAATAAAATTAGAAATGAAAGAGGAGAAATTACAATGGATACCACGGAAATACAGAGGATTATAAGAGAATACTATGAGAAATTATATGCCAACAAATTGGACAATCTAGAAGAAATGGATGAATTCTTAGACTCATACAACCTCCGAAAACTGAAGCAAGAAGAAATGGAGAATCTGAATAGACCAACCACAAGTAAAGAGATTGAAACAGTAATCAAAAACCTCCCAAAAAATAAAAGTCCAAGACCAGATGGCTTCTCCAGTGAATTTTCTCAAACATTCAAAGAAGATTTAATACCCATCCTTCTCAAACTATTCCAGAAAATAGGGGAAGATGGAAAACTTCCTAACTCATTCTACGAGGCCAACATCACCCTGATACCAAAGCCAGACAAAGACAACACAAAGAAGGAAAATTACAGGCCAATATCGCTGATGAACATAGATGCAAAAATCCTCAACAAAATATTGGCAAACCGAATACAGCCATGCATTAAAAAGATCATACACCATGATCAAGTGGGATTTACACCAGGGACACAGGGATGGTTCAACATCCGTAAATCAATCAATGTGATACACCACATCAACAAAACAAAGAATAAAAACCACGTGGTCATCTCAATAAACGCAAAAAAGGCATTCGACAAGATACAACATCAATTTATGATAAAAACTCTCAACAAATGGGAATAGAAGGAAAGTACCTCAACATAATAAAGGCTATTTATGACAAACCCACCGCCAACATCATACTCAACGGGGAAAGACTGAAAGCCATTCCTCTGAGAACAGGAACATGGCAGGGCTGCCCACTCTCACCACTCCTATTCAACATAGTACTGGAGGTTTTGGCCAGAGCAATTAGGCAAGAAAAAGGAATAAAAGGAATCCAAATAGGTAATGAAGAAGTGAAACTCTCTCTATTTGCAGATGACATGATTTTATATATAGAAAACCCTAAAGAATCCGTTGGAAAACTATTAGAAAAAATCAACTACAGCAAAGTCACAGGGTACAAAATCAATCTACAAAAATCAGTTGCATTTCTGTATGTTAATAACGAACTAAAAGAAAGACAGCTCAAAAAGATAATACCATTTACAACTGCATCAAAAAGAATATAGGAATAAATCTTACCAAGGAGGTGAAAGACTTATACAATGAAAACTACAAGACATTATTGAGTGAAATCAATGATGACATAAAGAAATGGAAAGACATCCCATGCACATGGATTGGAAGAATAAACATAGTTAAAATGTCTATATTACCTAAAGCAATCTACAGATTCAATGCAATCCCAATCAGAATCCCAATGACATTCTTCACGGAAATAGAAAAAAGAATACTAAAATTCATATGGGGCAACAAAAGACCCCAAATAGCTAAAGCAATGCTAAGAAAAAAGAACAAAGCAGGAGGCATCACAACCCCTGACTTCACAACATACTACAAAGCAATAGTAATCAAAACAGCATGGTACTGGTACAAAAACAGACACACAGATCAATGGAACAGAATTGAAAGCTCAGAAATAAAACCACATATATACGGACAGCTAATTTTCGACAAAGGAGCTAAGAACATACAACGGAGAAAGGAAAGTCTCTTCAATAAATGGTGTTGGGAAAACTAGACAGCCACATGCAAAAGAATGAAAGTGGACCATCTGCTATCGCCATTCACAAAAATTAACTCAAAATGGATCAAAGACCTGAAGGTGAGACCTGAAACTATAAAACTCATAGAAGAAAATATAGGCAACACACTATTTGACATTGGTCATAAAGGAATCTTTTCAGATGACATGCCTACCCAGACTAGGGAAACTAAAGAAAAAATAAACAAGTGGGACTTTATCAGATTAAAGAGCTTCTACAAGACAAGGGAAACCAGAACCAACATGAACAGACAACCCACCAGCTGGGAGAGAATATTTGCAAAACATACATCTGACAAGGGGTTGATCTCCATAATATATAAAGAACTCACACAACTGAACAACAAAAAAACAAACAAACCGATCAAAAAATGGGCAGAGGAAATGAACAGACACTTCTCCAAAGAAGATATACAGATGGCCAATAGGCACATGAAAAGATGTTCAACATCACTAATCATCAGGGATATGCAAATCAAAACAACACTAAGATATCACCTCACGCCAGTCAGAATGGCTATAATGACCAAGACAAAAAACAACACATGTTGGAGAGGATGTGGAGAAACAGGAACCCTCATACACAGCTGGTAGGAATGCAAACTGGTGCAGCCTCTATGGAAAACGGTATGGAGATTCCTCAAAGAATTAAAAATAGAGATGCCCTATGATCCAGCTATCCCACTACTGGGAATCTATCCAATGAACCGATATCAACAATCCAAAGAGGCTTATGCACCCCTCTGCTCATTGCAGCATTATTCACTGTAGGCAAGAAGTCGAAGCAACCCAAACGTCCCTCGACTGACGAGTGGATCAAGAAAATGTGGTATATATATATACAATGGAATACTACTCAGCCATAAAAAAGACAAAATCGTCCCATTTGCAACAACATGGGTGGGCCTGGAGGGTATTATGTTAAGTGAAGTAAGCCAGAAAGAGAAAGACAAACACTGTATGATCTCACTCATATGTGGAATATAAACCAACACATGGACAGAGAAAATTGTATTGTGGTTACCAGGGGCAATGGGGGTGGGGGGTGGGCACAAGGGGTGAAGGGAGACTTATATATGGTGATGGACAAACTAAAATGTACAACCCAAAATTTCACAATGTTAAAAACTATTAAAACATCAATAAAATAAATAAATTAAAAAATCTTCCCACTTGAAAGAAAAAAAAAAGACACTAAAGTACAGAGATGTATATGCAAAGGAATTTGAGCACATTAATTATTAAAGATCTTTGAGCAAAACAAAGACCTTTGGGGGAAAAAAACATTCAAATAATACAAAAGAAGGCAAATAAGATCATGGGAACAAAGAAACAAAAGAGACAGACCAGGAAAGAAATAATCAAGTGACAGACAAGTACAAATATGTCAATAATTACACTAAGTGTCCATGAACTAAACATTACAATTAAAAGGCAGAGATTATCAGATTGGATTTTTAAAAATAATATACAATGACTATAAGAAATACACTTTAAGTGTAAACCACAATTAAACTAAAAGTTAAAAGGATGAAAAAAGATATACTATACAAATAAAGTAAGAAGGCTAGAGTGGCTATATTAATATTAGAATAGACTTTAAGACAAAGAATATTCTCAAAGATAAAGATGGTCACTTGATAAAAGTTTCTCTTATCAACAACACAAAACAACTATAAATGTATATAAGTTTAAGAACAGAGCTTTAAAATGCATGAAGTAAAGGTAATAAAATTAAAGAAAAAGATACTTCAGCAATTATAAATTTTAATGTCCTGTCAGAAATTAATAGCACTAGAGTATATAGATGATGAACAAACTACCTACCACTCTGACCTAATTCATATATATATATGTAACAATAAACCAATTGAAAATTAAACATTATTTTTCAATGTATATAGTATGTTCACAAAGACAAACCATATGCAATTAAAACTTCAATCAATTTACCAAGATTGAAATGTATGTTTTCTGACCACAGCTCAACTTAATTAGAAATCAGTAAGATATCTGGGATAAACCCAAATATTTGGAAATCATAAAACACATTTATAAAGAATCCATGAGTCAAAGAAGAAATAAATAATATGAAAACTTAGATAATATTTTTAATTCAAGGAGGATGAAAAAACAATCTCCAAAATTCACCGGCTGCAACTAAAGGAGTGCTTAGAGGGGAACATTATAGCTTTAAGTGCTTATATTAGAAAAGATCTGAAATAAATAACCTAAGGTTCTAGCTAAAGAAAGAAAAATATATGCTACATATACCTAAGTAAAAAGAAATAATAAAAAAGGGAAAACAAAATGTAAAATAAACAAAAAAAATTCAAAGCAAATTTATTAAAAAGAGAAAAAAATTGATAAACCCTTGGAATGAGGAAGAAAAAGAGAAATAAATCAATCAATATCAGGAGTGGAAGAGGAAATGTACTACAGATCCTACAGACATTAAAAGGAAAATAAGAAAACATTATGAACAAACTTTATATAACTAATTTCATAACAAAAATGACACAAATTCCTTGAAAAAGAAAACTTACCAAATTTGCCAATAGTTGAAATTGAGAATGTGAATATCTGTCTATCTAATAAAGAAAATGAATTCATTCTATAATGCTTTCCCACAAAGAAAACTCCAGGCCCAGCTAGTCTTACTTGGGAATTCTACCAAATATTCAAGGAAAAAATAACATCAATCTTACAGAAACTCAGAAAATAGAAAACACTTCCCAACTTGTCTTATGAGGCCAGCCTAACCCTAATACCCAAACCCAACAAACACATTGGGGGAAGGGGTAGGAGGAGGCAGGAACAAGAGCCTTCATGTACACTAACACCCACAACAAAATATTAGCAAATCAAATCCAACAATATATAAAAAGAACAACTCATCATGATCAAATGGAGTTTAGTCCAAGAACGTAAGGTTGTTTTCTTATTAGAAAATTAATCAACGCAATTCACCAAATGGGCAGAATAAAGGAGAATAGCTATATAATAATTTCAAGAGACGTAGAAAAAGCATCTGACACAATTCAACACCTATTCATGTTAAAAATTCTCAACAAATTAGGAATAGAAGGAAACTTCCTCAACCTGATAAAGGGCATCTACCAAAACGTAGGGCTAACATCTTATTAGCTGAAGGCTAAGCAGGAAAGGGGAGAGGAAGCAAGGAGAGGAGGAGAGGGGAGGAGAAGAAGGGGAGTAAGGTGGAGAAGAGGAGAAAAGGGGTGGCAAGGAGAAGAGGACACATAAAGATTAGAAAAAAATAGGTTAAAATGTTTATTTGCAGATCACATGATTTTTACATTGAAATTCCTGAGAAATCTACAAAACTACTAGAATTAGTAAGTAAATTTAGCAAGCTAACAAGAAACAAGGCTAATATACAAAAATCAATTGTTTATCTATTTGTAACAAACAAATAGAAAATGAAACAAAAACTGTATCAATCATAGCATCAAAAAAGAATTAGAAATTAATTTAATAAAAGGCATGTAAGACCTTTATATTAAAAACTATAAATACTGCCAAGAAAAGTTTTTAAAAGAGCAAAATAAATGGAAAGATATACCATATTCACAGACTGGAAAGCTCAATATCGTTAATGTTACCATTTGGGGTAACTGGGTAAAAGGTACATGGGCGCTCTCTGTATTATTTCTTACAACTGTATGTGAATCTACAATTGTCTCAGAATAAAAAAGTTTATTAATTTTACAACTCTAAAAGATATTGAGGATTAAACTTATGAAGAAATGAGCAAAACCTAGACTCAACTCAATATTGTAAATATATCAATTCCCCCACAGGAATTTATAAGTTAAAGGCAGTTCCAATAAAAACACCAAGAAGCTTTTTTACAGAGCTAGATAAGTTGATACTAAAGTTCATGTGAAAAAACGGACAAGAAGGGATATTCTGCAAAACACTGAAAAAGAAAAATTGGGGGGTGGGGGGAATGAGCCTTATCAGACATTAAAACATACCATACAGCCTCTATAAATAAAAAGTGATAGAGAAGAGAGAAACACATCAGCAGACAGAAGAGAAAGCCCAGAAATAAATTCACATATATACAGAATTTTTGATATGAGAAAGGCGACATCTCAAAATACACAAAGATAGACTTTTTAAAGGAGGACTGGGACAACTGACTAGCCATTTGGATAAAGATAAAATCAGATCCACACTTCAAAACATACACAACAACAAACTTCAAAGAGAATATAAATGTAAAGGTAAAAAATGAAGTAAGACAAGTGTTTTAAGAAAGCATGGGTAAATTTCTGTACATCCTTGTTATAGGCAGACATTTGAACTGAGACTTAAAACCCAGATGTAATAAAAGACTGATAACTTAAAATAAAAATAAATAACTTTTGAACAATTAAAAAAAAACTGGAAAAAATATAGGCAACATGGATCATAGACAAAGGGCTAATATTCCTAACATACAGAAAAGTTTTAAAAATTGAACAAAACAGATCAAAAACCTCATAGCAAAAAATAAGCCAGGGGGCCGACCCCGTGGTGTAGTGGTTAAGTGCACACGCTCCGCTGCTCCGCTGCTGGCAGCTCGGGTTCGGATCCCAGGCGTGCACGATGCACTGCCTGTCAAGCCATGCTGTGGCGGCATCCCATATAAAGTGGAGGAAGATGGGCACAGATGTTAGCCCAGGGCCAGTTTTCCTCAGCAAAAAGAGGAGGATTGGCACGGATGTTAGCTCAGGGCTGATCTTCCTCACAAAAAAAAAAAGGCCAGAAACATGCATATATAACTCTCACTAATAAGTATACTAAATACCAGTAATCATATGAAAAGATGTTCAACCTCACTCATAATTACAGAAACACAAAACCATTCTGAGATACTTTTCTCACCTAACAGATTGGCAAAAAATTTTTAAGTGCAACTCATTCTGTTAGAGAGACTATGAGAAAGGCTCTAGGAAAACAGGCACATTCATACATTGCTGATGAAAACCCCAACTGGTACAACCCTTGGGAAAGGGAGAGGAATTGGCAATATCGACGTCTGTCTGTCTGTGTGTCCGTCCATCCATCCATCCATCCATCGTTCATCTATACCTTTGACTCACCAATACCACTGTTAGGAATTTACAATGAAAATACATATGTAAAAGTTAATCACTGGAGCACTGTTTGTAATTTCAAAATAAAAGAAACTACCTAACTGCCTTTATATAACCAATTGATTAAATAAATTGTGGCACAGCCACATAAAAGACTTCTAGGCAGCTGTAAAAAATAATGAGGAGGATTTCTATGAACTTCTCTATGGATTTGTTTTCATGATAAATTGTTAAATTAAAAAAAAAAGCAAAGTGCAGAAGAGAATCACTAAAAAGCCACCCTTTATATAAGAAAGGAAAAATAAGCTAATATGCATGTATATCTATAAACCTGAACCAATGAAACTGGTTACCTCCAGGGGTAAGTAGGAATATGGTGGAAAATGATGGGGGTATAGGAGTTGGTTGAAGGGCTGGTGGGGTGGTATTTATTGAATATGACTTTTTGTATAGCTCTGACCTTTAGAATCAGGTTAATATTTCATATATTCAAAAAAAAGGATGCATGTAATAAGGATGGGGATGGGTGGTGGAACACAAACAGAAGCAAATGAACTTAACTGTATTTCAAAGATATATCACAACTAATACTAATGGAAAATTATCAATCAAATCCAAGCAACCTTTGAACACATTATATTTTCACTACATATTCTCTCAGGCTAAATATAAAAAGAATTTTAAATAAACACTCACCTCTACTTAGTAGATTTGTTCTGTTAGCAATTCCCATACTACTTGACATATATATATTCTAAGACTAGGACAGTAAGTAAAATGTATTTTGATAATGAGAGCTAGGTTTCTGTCAGAAAAGAAAATTACAAATACGGAAAAGTGAAAAGCTAGAATGAACTCTGAAATGGTGAGCTATAATTGGAGATCATCAGTATGAACTCACAGCTTTTATGATAGATACAGAAATATATATAGACATGTTATATATACATGATTATATAAATATTATGTATTATATACTGAACAGCATCGACTAATCTTGGCTAGTCTAGATTGCCCACAGGGTTATCCCCAGAGCTACTGACTCCTGCCTACATTATGGAATGTATTAACTAAAGATAAATGATATTCTGTAACCACGGGTCAGCAAGTTATTTTGAAGCAGAATGTATCAGTGTGTCTGTATTGTTTAGTAATAATAATTGAATTTATAATTTGTACCTGGTTACAGTGGAGCCTGTAAAGGCTGGTCACATAACTGGAATGCACTGCATATGTGACTAGCTTAAAATAAGAGATCCCGACCACAAGTCAACTTCGGATTTCCTATTACTGAGGTGTTTGAGATGCAAGCCAGTAGTGGTTCTAAACCTGAGGACAAAGCAATTCCTGTGTGATTTGGTGGTGGAAGGACAAAGAAAACTGTTCCTGAAATCTCCATACCCCTTTCAATGAGTATCTTTCTTCTGCTTGGCTGTACTGTATCCATTCCTATAATCAAGCTGTTCCAGAAGTATCAACTGCTTGATTCCTGTGAGTCCTTGCATTAATCAAACACTTAAGGTGACTGATATATAATTAATGCATATATATGTCTGTGTATATGTATTATAATATTATATATATACACATACAGATATTTCCTAGCTCTGTCCACTAAAAAGGCCTACAAGCAATGATCCTCTAGGAACAATGAGCACATACTTAAAACCCAAATCTTGGTTTTTAAATACTATTCTCCATCAAAAGAAAACAGGGCTTCTTGGGTAAATGGCTGATTCCAGGACTGAGGCAAGGTAAGTACAAGGTGATGCTTGAATATCTTGTTGTCTAAGAATGTAAGAAGGTCCTTAAAGAATGATAGCACATATCAAAAGAACAAGGAAATCAGCTTGAAGGAGTTCCAACTAGTCAAATATGAAACGATTTGACTTTCAAAATGATTGACAGAATAAATTAAGAATCCATGATTCCCTAACAATATAAACAAACAAAGAGGAGGGAAAGATCTTCCTTACAGTAGAAATGCTAACTAATAAATGTGGAACAAATAAGAAATTAAAAAATTACCATCTGAGCAACGACCATCTTAATAATTATTTCAAGTAAGATTTATTAACAGATGCTCAAAAGGGAGAAAATAGTAACTTGACAATGGAGAAATCTGGCAGGCATCATCTTAAGTGATCAGAGTTAATATCACCAGTATTGAGCAAACAGATACCATATGAGTCCAGATGTAACTAACAAAGAAGGACATAACATCACTTCTGTAGTATTCCTGAAAAAAAGGATAATCTGAATCTAGTCAGAAGGAAACATCACACAAACTCAAACTGAGGGACATTCTACAAAATAAATAGTTTATACTCTTCAAAAATGTCAATGTTATGCAAGACTGAGGACACATAACAGTTTAGAGGAGATTAAAGAAACATGACAACTAAATGCAACAAGTGATTTTGGCTTAGTACCCAAAAAGGAATTTTTTTTTATTTTGCTATAAAAGAATATTAGCGGCAAAACTGCTAAAATTTAAATGAGTTATCTCAGATAATAATATTACATTAGTATTAATTTTCTGATTTTGCTACTTGTACTAAGGTTATACAAAAATTCTAAAGCAAAATCAATAGGCAATTATAAAAATTCAGAGGTATAAAATAATTGTTTCTGGCTTCACTTACAGTATATTGTTAACATTTTTTCAATTCAATTTCAACTATAAACATTATTTTTTAAGAGTAGTGAAATAATACAACCTATAGCTGTATACTGTAGTTTCTATAGCTATTCTGATTGGGCATATTTATTTTTCCAGAATTTTTGCTTATATAAATAACACTGGTATATAATCTTCACATATTACTTCGAATCATTTCTTATAATAAATTCCTATGTGTTTAACAACAAAACCACACATTTTTAGCAATTGTCATATGTATATATTACCAAATATCTTCCTGGAAGACTACCAACTCTCTCTCTCCTCCTCCATTTCCCTCCTGCTCACTCCTCCAACCGCTCTCAACACGTACAGGCAAAGGCACACTCACACAAGTAAGAGTATTTCCCATTTTGAAACCTCTTTAGCCGTATCTATTTGGTGACGTATCTTATAGTACTTCATATTTTGCTTTTACTATTTGGGAAGTTGAGTATTATTGCATATGTGAGCTGGCCATTTGAATTTTCACTTTTTTTTTTTTTTTAATAATTTTATTTATTTATTTATTTATTTTCCCCCAAAGCCCCAGTAGATAGTTGTATGTCATAGATGCACATCCTTCTAGTTGCTGTATGTGGGACGCGGCCTCAGCATGGCCGGACAAGCGGTGCGTCAGTGCGCGCCCGGGATTGAACCCGGGCTGCCAGCAGCAGAGCGCGAGCACTTAACCGCTAAGCCCCAGGGCCGGCCCTCACCTTTTTTTAAATGTTCTTCATTCATTTCATTTTACCCCATTTGGAGCTTTAATCAAAAAGATGAAATTGATATAAAAATTTTTTATTTTGAGGCAATTAAACTGTTTACCTATTACACTTACTATACCTTTCTCAGTTTGGGTTTAAAATTTTGTCATATTTTTATTCCTCTGAATCATTCCCTCTACCAATGAGCTTTAAAGTCAGTTGGTCACACTTCTCTGCACACCCTTAAAAAATATTCTTGAGATTTTTTCTTGGAATCACATTAAATTAAGTTACGATTATTGGTCTATTCAAATTGTTCTACAACTGCTTTAACCTATTTTAATATATTTTATTTTTCTTGAAAATTATACATTTCATTAAGACTGTCATTTTTATTAGTATGCATCGGCATGTCTAAATTATGTTAATCTACTCCATATTATGATAGCCAATTTCAACTGTATACTGAAACATTTTATATGGGCTCTTATTTTGTCTCTCTACATTTACCATCTTAAGTTTTTCCCAGCTTCTTGAGCTGAATGCCTAGTTCATTTATTTTCATTCTTATCTAAAAATAAATCCATTTAATGATATAAATTTTTAAGGACAATTCTGACATTTCATAAATTTTGATATGTAATATTTTCACTAGCATTACTTTTTGAATTGTCTAGAGCAGCATCTGGAACTACTCTGATACAAAGGTATTCTGAGGAGTCTTGACTCTTCCACATTACCATCTGTTCATCTGTCTCTGTCTAAATATTTATTTATTCAGGGTTCTGATGCAGAGAATGTAGATGGTACAATTTATCCTGTTTTAGAATCAATCCATTTTTCTAAATGCTCCAAGACTACTATCAATAATGTGTATCCTTTGACGCAAAGTATAAAGTGAGACGAGTTCTGAGAATTAAAGTAGTTAATATATGTAAAATACTTTGAGCAGTGTCCATGAATAGTAAGTACAAAATAAATGTTATGTTACCACTATTAACACTGCTTTAATTACTTGAGCTATACTTTAAAATCTCCCACCACGTTTAAGTTTTAATCAATTTTCTAAAACTTCTAACAGTTACTGCTTTATATAAATTCCAATGCTTTATATAATGTCACACAAATTATTACTTCTTTGAGGGGACTATACCTTTTGTTTATATAAAAAACTGTATCTGTCTTTTATGCTTTTTTCTTTGAGTTCTATTTTTGCTTGCACTTTTCTTGTTGTTGCTGTTTGTGTTTGTTGCAGTTTTAGTTTTTGCTATATTCTTTAGGATTCATATATTTGCTGGGCTTATCCTCAACTATTCCTCTATTTTCAATCCTTTTTGTGTCAATTTGTTTTAGGTCTCTCTCTTCTAAAGAGTACAGCTAGAAATGAAGGGTAAGGCCTTCAGTGCAATCTGTCATATCAGCTCTATCCAATAAACACTAATAGGATTTCCTCCTCGACAACCTCCCTGCCCTTCAGCAGATGCTAAGGCTAGAGTCTTCTGGAAGACCACAGACTATTTAACCCTTAGGCATGCTTTTATTCTGCATACAGTGACTCACATGTTAGGCAGCCTTCTAAGTATTTTTTTATCTTCTATAAATTCTTTTAGGTTTTCAGTGTGAGGATAGCAATATGTCAATGGGATTTCTTGTGGGTGGAGGTTGAAGAGATATTAACACACTGGCTCAGAGTACTATCTCAAACCCAAAGTCTCCTTTATTATATGATAATAGTATGTGCTGCTCTAAAAATTTAAAAAAAAAAAACACTATTCTGATTGCTTTTCTTTTTCAACTAGATTCAACGTCTATTCTTTCTAGCTCATGGAATTTGCTAGAAATTCCAAATCAATGTTATATAAATGGCAATAACAGAAAACCTTTTCTTGTTCCTCTATGTAGAGTTTGCCAATGCCCTCCAGCCAAAGACCAATAGAAACACACCTGTAGTTGAACACGTTTTATTTATTGCTCATTGCAAGGAAGAATATAGCACACTATGGGTAAGAAAGAGGTGTCTCAGTAAGAGAAGTTAGAAACAATTTACAGGATTTAGGCTCAGGTTAAGTGATTTGGGAGAGGGTTCAACGAAATAAGGCTTTGCTCTGGATTGGATACTGTCAAGAATCAGAGATAATTCTGTGACTGAGTATCTTAAAAAATCTCACCTACAAGGACAGAGATCATAGTAAAACTAAAGTTGTAATTAGTAAAGAAGCAGCAATTGTTCGTACTAGCCAGCAAAGAGGTGGGTTTGGTATTTTTTGTGGCTTGCACAGTGACTTTATTTTTGTATGCACTTAGACAAGTCTATGAAGTGATCTTGTTTACTGCTTCACTTCATCACAGTCACAGAGTGGCCATGTCTGATGTTTACATTCTGTGAGATTATGTTCAAAAGGAGAACATCAAGGCCTAGTTGTGAATGCCAGGCCTGTTTCCAGATTCAGAGACTGCTTTTCCCTCTCAAGTTCTTAAGGTATGTTTTAATTTAATGCTTTAAAATTTCTCCTGATACATCCCATTATGTCTTATAAAAACACCCGAATCTGAAGTTTTCATGGCTGTTCAGAAATAGTCACAAACCAATCTATGAACTTACTATAAAAAAAGAATAGGCCAAATACATGCACGCATATGAAGATAACAGAGGAAGTGCAGAGTAGTTACTCAAACTAACCATAAAAGTAATAGAGGCAGTCATCTAAGTAGCAGGAAAAGAAAAACACAAACAAAAGCTGTATGATCCAAAAGAATTTTCTTTTCACTTTGATAAAAATAACTGCACTATCACATAAAGTGAATATACAAATGAACATGAACTAAAAATGCCTCATTTTTTTTCTTTTATTATAAAATATTAGGACAATTTGTAAAATCTGAATAAGATATAGGGATTAGATAACAGCACTGTATCAATGTTAACTTTTTGAATTTTAAAATTATATTATTACATAAGACAATAACCTTGTTTTTAAGGAAATATACACTGAACTATTTAGAGGTAAAGGAACATTATGTCTATACCTTACTCAAACAATCCAGAGAAAAAATTTTATGTGTATATACGTAAAAGAGAGACAGAATGAGAATGATAAAGCAAATGTAATCAAATGTTAACATCTGACAATCTGGATAAAGGATACAAAGGATTCTTTTTATCATTCTTGTAAGTTTTCTCTAAGTTTGAAATTATTTCAACATAAAAAGTTAAAAAAAATGTCCAGCATCAAAATTAGATTTGACAAATATCAGCATCTCCAAGTCACAGATAAAGAGAGTAAAAGTCAAAATAATCATAAAATTAATTAGAAGAGATGTGAAGCCAGAGTCTATTTTACGCAAGCCTATAGTTTACTTTCCACAAAAAAAGCTTAGCATTTCAACATAATGATGGGTAATTCATCAATAGCTTATAACTTTTTTATCCCTGACAGAAACAATTCCCTGATTTTTCATAATTTCCTCTTACATTCCTCTTAAAGTCTGATGTTACCAGTATATTAAACAAAAAATTTTAACTCATCATTAATGAGCAAATAAATAGCTGATCATCAGAGCTATTGAAGCCCTAATCAACGCCACAGCATTCAAAAGAGCTGTCATTACAACAAGACATTCCAGTAAACTAATCTATGACTTTACAGCTCTGGTGATTATATTCATGGTACCAATAAAACATACTGTTAAATATATCATTTACCTGAGAACTGCCACTGAAACCTGGAGGTTGGCTGTATTCTGTGGAATCAATAATACTACTGCAAAATGAACAGAGAAAAATGTGATTTCAGTGTCTACATTTCATCAGACATCAAATAAATGCATAACTCATAAACAAATCGTCAAATATTTAAACAATTTACCCCTTCACCCCACCACTTTAAACATTCACACCATGAAAGAATGTCAAGAGAGAATAATCACAAGACAGTTGTACATATAGATGGATCTGCTTCAATTTCATTTTCAGATAGTTTAATAAGTTGTTTGAAAATCTATTTAAGGAAAAGAGAACTTAGAGTATTGGGAAAAGAACACAAGCAGGCATTCAAAAGCTATGATTAACACATCCTGCTCTGCCACTAAAGAGCTATGTGCCCTTGGACAAGTGCCTTATAATCACTCATTTTCCTTCTCTGGAAAGTGAGATGAGTGAGGACTAGCTATTTCCAGATTATTTAGAGTTCCTTCCAGCTCCAAAATGTTATGATAATCATCTCATATGAAAGAAAACTGTCAAAGGAATGGAACAAATGACAAAATACCAATAATCTTTCTTTCACAATCCAAAACCTATATACTAGTTTTCTCTGCCCTGGTCAAACATAATCTGCATTCTGCATTGGTTTGTTTTATTTGGTTAAATCCTCTGTGCATTCTCCCATCTAACCCCAGAAAAACCTCTAGAAGTCCAGGCTATCTTTTCCTTCCTATTAGTTCTATCTTACCATTTCTATCTTATTACTTCATCATCCCTATCTCCTTCCCATCTTTAGACAAAATAAATTAGCCTATGAAGACTATTAACACCTGAAAACGGCATAACATATACATCAACCATGAAAAACTGACAATTATTTACATTTTCTAATTCTTCTTCTCTATTTCTACTATAAAAATGTTTATATTCTTGTCTACCCTAATGAAATTTAAGCAAGAGAGGGTACAGATTAAAATGGTTCTCTCTACATAAATATACAAAATCATTCTTTATTTTAGTACTCAAATAACCTCAAAGGTTATAACATGAGAGGCACTCTTAAGAGCATAGAGTGGATTTAAATTTCATCCCTTAGCAGCTAAATGACCCTGGGCAAGTTATTAATCTTATTAATCTAGTTTTTCCATCCATTAAATGAGAAAGACACTTCAGGGAGGTATGAGATTTAAATCAATGTGTTAAGCTCTCAGTGCAATGCCAAAACATGGTAAACATTCAATAAATTTTACCCTCTATGAATAAAATTAGCCAATAACATACAACCTCACGTTTTCAAAAATACAATAAATCAGATGGAACTGTTCTCATAGTAGTCTTAAAAGAAAAAAGCAGCACATATTATCAGATCTCAATTCATTGTGTTCTTAACTGTTCCTATACTAAGACTCAATTATACAAAAAAGAGCCTTCAAAGCATTTACACTACAAATTAAAGAATTAACACAATCTCGTAATGGGTTTCTTTTGATGAAATATAACCAATGCTCACTTCCCTGCACAAAGTCATGCCCGGGACGACAAGATCACACGCTATTTTCAGTATACTCTACCCAGGGACTAAGAGGGCTAAAAAGGAGAAGATGCCATGTATTCAAAATCTCTGTTCCTTTTACTAATGAAATCCAATCCCCTGGCATTTGTATCAATATTAATAAAATTACATAGCTGCACATGTAGAGGTCAACAGAACAGAGCAATTTCTAGACATGATTTTTCATGGTGTTAGAATTCAGATTTGACTGTAAGCCTGAAGAATTATATTGATATATATATCAGTATGTATAGTGAGATAACACTACATTTCAAATATATCTTAAAAAAAAATGCCCATGGGAGGTGGCCCTGTGGCATACTGGTTAAGTGCACGTGTCCAGCTTCAGTGGCCCGGGGTCCACAGGTTCGGACCCCAGGCACAGACCTATGCACCACTTATCTAAGCTGTGCTGTGGCAGGTGTCCCACATATAAAGCAGAGGAAGATGGGCACGGATGTCAGCCCAGGGCCAATCTTGCTCAGCAAAAAGAGGAGGATTGGCAACTGATGTTAGCTCAGGGCTAATCTTCCTCACAAAAAAAAAAAAAAAGAAACTCATCAATTTGTCAAAGATATTGAAATTACAGGTTTTAAATGGTATTTTATTAATAATTACTGCAAAGTCTGAAATTTATTTTATATCAGATCTTAATCTTACTAAGAAAAATTTGTTAATGCAACAGGACTGCAACAAAAGAAACTGGAAAAATAAACTCCTTTAATTCTGTTTTTTAGGTGTGTGTGTAAAGTAACATGATTAGAAGAGAATATTACGAAGCACTGGCTGGGCTGGGTCCTCTTGATTCCGGTGCTTTACTACTTCTTAACTCTGACTTAGCCACAATCACCACATGGTAACAACAACAATAGTAATACCACTTACTGAGCATTTACTATGCACTAGGCACTGGCTTAAATAATTTAAACTTCATAACTCTAAGGTAGATACTATTATCATTCCCATTTCTCAAGTGAGGAAACTCAGACACTGAGAGATTATATATCCAGCCCAAGGTAACAAAGTTAGCAAATAGCAGAGTTAGGATTCAAACCCATGCAGTCAGGTTCCAGAGTCTACACTGAACTACCATGCTAAGCACATCATGTTCTCTAATTGAAGACTGGGGAAATCCTAGATTAGTCCAACCCATTCCATAGACATAATTTAAGGAGAAAAGTGAAAAAACAGCAACCTATAAATATGAAAGAGAATCATCGAGTATTTCAAATAAATGTCAATAAAGTTATAAAAATTTAATAAAGACATCAAAGAATAGCCAGGGCAAGAAGAAAATTTCAGGGTAGTAACTAAAACTGAGTTAGGAAAAATACACTTTAATCAAGATAGGGAAAATAAGATGATAAAAAAAAATTCCTAATGTTCTTGCTGGTGACAATGAGAAGCTTAGCTCAAAACATAAATCAACTATGCAGCTGTTAACTCGAGTTACAAAGGAAATTCACAGTTAAGCAACTAGATGTCATACAACTACTCTCACTTAAATTATTTGCTTTCATAAGCAAAGATATACGTTGTAATTAACAGACAGAGTTAAGTCAATTGTGCATATAAGCTGTATCTATAATAAACAGGTAGCTAAGAGAAAACAGTGGTTCATTCTTGGTAAAAATAATAGGTGACTAGTTTTAGATTGGGCTTTTATTTGAAAAAGGATTATTCATATTTAAATTATAAATAGATACAACATTAGCTAGTTAAATTACAGAGAATTTTTTAAGCTATGAGCAAAATAAAGTATATTGAGATCATTTAAGGCTTAACATAAAATAAATATGAGGTTTTTTTAAATAAATAAGGGAATTGAATGGACCAAAAAAAAAAAAATGCTCTGTATACACACATGAAATTATACTAACTGCTATCACTGATTTGTTTTTTTACTAGTATAAACTTAAGACAGAAGAAATAAACTTCTACATTTAATCAACTATATGGGGCTACAGCAGCCAAACCCTGTTCCTCTCTTCAGAATTCTACATAAAATTATCGAACCAGTTCCCCAAAACAAAACACCCTAAGCAACATGTAACCTGAAAATAATCTGACATAAATTTTAATAATGATTAAAACCAAACACGGTTTTACCTTTTTAAAACAGCAAAGTTTGTCACTATTATATTGCCTTTCCACCAAGGCAATAATCCCTAGTATTACAAACAGATCAGAGCTAAATTGCCTGCTTCTCTCAAAATAATGCTTTTCTATCCATTACTTAACATAGAGCTTTTTCTCTGCTACATCAGAGTGTATTGTATTATTGTTTCCTTTATACAAAAACTGAAGCATTGAATATCAAATTAACAGTAAATCCCATTTACTAAGGAACCAAAATTCTTGTGGTCCCAATTTGCCAACACCTCAAGAGATACTAGAAATCAGTCTTCGTGTTCATTTTTTCTTTTCTACTTCCACATAACCTTTAACACTTGACACAACTATTCACACAAATCATCCAAAATCAACGTGACCATCTATCTACTAACAATAACAGCAGAAGCCAACGTCTATTAAGTGCTTACTATGTGCCAGGCATTATTCTCATTTCTTTAAAAGTATTATCACATTTTACCAGTCAAGACAGGAATTATTATCCTTATTTTATAAATGAGAAAACTGAGATGTACAGAAGTTAATAAACTTGCCTAAGGTCAAAGTGCTAGTAAGTTGTGGAGTTGAAATTTAAACCCAGGAAGTATAATTCCAGAATCCTCACGTAAGACTGCCAAAGCAACATATGTTTTCTCTTCTTCAAGAATTACTGCCCTGTCATTTTTGAACTGAAAGCTTCTATTTATCTTCTTTTCAATGTTTTATTCTCAACTCTGTGATGATTTCCAAAACCCTTTCACCTCCTAACAGGCTCTAGAGTAAGGATGCCTGTGTTAGATAAGGATGCCTGGTTACACCACTAACTGTGTGATGCTGGGCAAATTACTGCATCTCTCTGACTCAATTTCCTCATCTGTAAAGTGAAGAGGATAAAAAAACCTAGTACATAGCATTTGTCCTGAGGATTACATGAGATAATATGTGTAAATTACAAAATAGTACCTAATGTACAGATGCTGTGTTACTCTGACAGTTACAACTTTTGTAAATAAATACAGTTCTCTTCTAGAACAATAATAATTTCCTGATTTTGATGCAAGATCCAATTGAAAATTAACATGGCATCTTTTCTTATACACTGTCTGTTTAGGACTCTTTAGAAATAAGCAGTGCTACTACTCGTCTTATATTTGAAAGAATTTCAATGAGATATTTCACAACAAATTTTATACAACAAAATTTGTATAAACAAACATTGGTGATTACAATGACCTTTTTAGCAATATATAGTTTGCTTTTAAAAATAGTGGGCTCAAAAAGATTACGTAAGACCTCAATTCCTAAAATCCAAAACTCTGAAAATCAAATGCCTTATAACTTATTTGAAGGAAAAACCTGATCTGAACAAATTTGATACCATTTATCTCACTATCTGTGAGCATTCATGTTTCAATGCTGAAATATTAATGTGCTTGATTATGTGGAACTGTTACTCCTCCATCAGTATTACATAACACAAGGCATACATACTGTATTACCTTTCTAAAATGGGGGAGGGGTTAGGTGGGGGGCAGATACAACACCACATTCTAAAACACTTCTGACTCCAAAGATTTCCAAAAAAGTTATGGGAACCTATACATCACACAAGCTTGAACGTACTTGAGGAATGCAGGGTTAGTCCAATAATAAAAATATTAGGCTCCAGAGAATGTATCTATGGTATCTAAAAAAAGACAGAGATTCAATTTATTCTTCAAAGAACAGAAGATATCAGAGTATTTCATAACTCCAGAGAAAACGTTCACCAACACCCTTTCGTCCCCTTTTTATTGTACATGGTTAGAAAGGGTTGTAGCTATAAAGTGCATAAGGGGACTGTATGAACCTAATATATATACTGCCTTTTAAAATGTCTGTAATTCCATAATATTAGTAAAGTTAAAAAAAAAAAAAGCAAAAGGGCAACTCATTTTAAAGTTTTCTTTGTAACACAAGTTTCCTCAGGGAGAAACTTACTGTTGGCAGATGTATAAAGCCAATATGATGGAAAATTTCTGAAAGATGGAACAGGTCTGAATCTAGTGCTTTACTGCCTTTGGAAGTAAATAACTTGCTTGGCAGAATTTCAAAAACAGAAAAGAATAAGCTGAGAAGAATAAGACTGACAAGACTCATCTGCTTCCAACAAAACTAGCGCAAGTCCCAGTTCATTAGGTGTTTCTTTCTTACTATTTTATATTCTACTACCACTTTCCAATAACTGGGAATAGATTACAATTCAGTTATAATTCACAGAGAAGAAGTTTTTAATTATCAGATGATATAGCTGCTACAAATCTTAGTGTTATAAAAACCCAGTTATCTGAAATAACCTCAGAAAAAGGCTTTAAAAGCAAAGAAAGTAGAGGAAGCATTCCAAAAACAACAACAAGAGATTCAAAGGTAGAGGGTCTGGAGAATGGGGAAAATATGCTGGGACTTAGGTAGAGGAGAGACAGTAAGTAGCAGAAATGGAAAATGGTTAACAGCACATGAAGTTTTACGCTCATACTCAGTTACCCTCATATCCCGGCCAGGGCTACCATGTGTACATAGCTTTGGTTTTCCCAGTCTCTCCCATCCCTGACTTCCCGGAATCAAGGTACACCTATAATAATCAAAGGGCTGAAAAGTTTCCGTATGACTCTAACCTGAAAGAGCAAAAAGCCACAAGCAAGAGAATCTAATCACAGAATATGAATGGAATCAATAGGGAATGGCTGCTAAATACCAATAATTTGCTTTCTTCCTAGAGACTTAATTTTATTTTTAACTTTTCTGGCTCTCCCCAGCCCAGGAACTTGATTTGAGGTGTTTTTAAGACATTACAGAAAGATATGTAACTTTACAGAGTAGAGAGTAAAATAAACAGAAATTTTACCCCATTCTCACCAAAACATGAAATAAGCTAAAGACAGTTATAAAACTCTAGTGCTGAATATTTGAGCTTTCTTTTATGAAAAAGAAAATAAGCATATCTGATGTAGAGATTTATTTCAAGACATGTCAGTAATACAGACATATTCACTATCACAAACATATTCACTATCTACCAAACCAGTGTTTACATATTTTTCAAGTATGATCCCCCAGGTATGCATCTGAATCTCTAGACCACCTCAGACCCTCACGATCGGATTTGGTGATAGGGTTCAAAAATTTGCGTTTCAAACAAAAGTCTTGGTTGATACTCAAGCACACTGAAATCTGGCCTATCCACATCTCAGACTTCAGAATTGGAATAGACTGTTAACATCTTCATCAAGCAGAGACAATTACAGTTTGTAACAAGAATCCAAAGGTGTTTTTTAAAAATCCTGAAATGCCTACTAATCAAATATAATTACTAAAATTTTAGAGTTAAACGTATTTTCATGATTTTAATTCTCAGAAGCAAAAAGTCTATTTACACCATATTTTAAGCAGAATAATTAATTCACCAGCATAACTTATTTTCCATTCTAAGGCTATGTAGCCATGACAGCAGGACTCTAGGGTCTGTCATATTCACAACTGTATCCCCAGCGCCTAAAATAGTGTTTTCTACATGTCCGATACACTCCAAAAACTGACTGACTGAAGAATAAATCCTTCAAATATTCTAAATAAAGGAAATTGTATTATTTCAAAAAAGGTTTTCATAACTTGCTACATTTCTATTACCTATCAATTCAATGACAAATTACAGACATATGCAAGTACCCTCTATATTATTGCCAAGGAAGTTCGTTTTCTGTGTTTGTGTTTCTTTTTGTTTTAGTTTATGTTTAAAATTCCGTAAGATTCTTTAACATCCTCCATCACCTATGGGATCAACTCCTGTGCAAGGTACAGAGCCAGAGTTAAGGCAAGTAACCCTTGTACTCCCAACAATAAAACAATCAACTGGTGTAACTACTTCTCCCACAGATAAGCTTCATTAAAATACAGCAAAACATAATTTATGTTCAAAAGTCCTCGATGCAGGCGTAGCAGAGTTTCTTAAGATATGTTTGTAATCATCTAACCTTGGAGAGCAGCTACTTAAGAGATGAATCCAGAAGAAGTTCCCAGGCAAAAGGAACAGTTTAAGCAAAGGTACCCTAACATCCTGTTTTGGGAGTCAAATTCAATTCTAAAGCACAAAAATAGTAGACAGGGTACAGGTGATTATGGAAGGCCATGCAAAAAAGGGAGATCTAAACCAATTTACAAGCAATGAAAAGCCAACAGAAAGATTTTAAGCAGGAAAGAAACACAATCAGATTTCTGGCAACACAGTATAGGAGGATAGTTAAAAGACCACTGCCAGACTCCATGTGATACTGACGGGTCTAAACAAGGCAGCAGGAAGAGAACAGACAAGATATGATAATTACAGCTTAGCATAGTAGATGGAAGACAGAATGGGGGGGGAGGGGCAAGAATATCATCATTTGTCTTTTGTTTTTCTTTTTATTTAAATACATAATCTAATCATAAACCCAGAACCTATGTAACAGATTCTATGACCTGACATATAAAGAAGGTCCTCATTATAGGAAAAAAATGCATGAGTCTACAAAAAGCCTTTGTGAAGTAAACTTGTTTAAAAGAGAGATCAAAATGTTACAGTAAGGAATAAAAATAAAAACTGTCTCGCATGGGGCTGGCCCAGGGTGCAAGCGGTTAAGTGCGTGGGTTCCACTGCAGCGGCCCTGGGTTCGCCAGTTCGGATCCCGGGCGCGCACCACTTGGCAAGCCATGCTGTGGCAGCATCCCATATAAAGTGGAGGAAGAGGGGCACGGATGTTAGCCCAGGACCAGTGTTCCTCAGCAAAAAAAAGAGGAGCGTGGCAGATGTTAGCACAGGACTGATCTTCTTCACCAAAAAAAAAAAAAACCTGTCTCGCATTTAAATAACAAAGCTAATAATTATGGGGAGGAAAAGTTATTATAATCGTAACCACATGCTATTTCTTAAAAACAAAGAAAAATCAAACACTGGTAGTATAACATAACATTCTTCCCAGCATCTTTAATTTCACATCTTAATCTTAAGGGTCATTTTCCAAGAGTATTTAAGGGCTACATCATTTTTCCCAAGTGTATCTCTCAAACCTTGAGTGATATTCAAATTACTTCTTTTAAGAAAATATCAAAACACTCTTTTGAAGAAAATATCAAGTTTGCCTATTTTCCCTTCAACTGTTAACCAATCTAACTGCCAGAAACTCATTTGACGACAGCTTTACAAATGATTTTAGTAATTTTCCAACAACATTTTCATAGACTTCATGAAATCCTATATCTTTTACAAGATCTGCTACTTTATTTTACAATACAACCACTTCTCGTCTCTTCCACCAATAAAATCCTAACCCAAGCCATCATCTCCTCTCTTCTGGACTGTTGCAATGCTTCCCAATTTTCCTCCCAGCTTCAACAGCAGGGGGTTTGGAAGAACACAGACAGTCTCTTCTCTGTCCTCCACATGGGAACCCCAGAAAACATTTTAAAATCTCAATCAGACCATGCTCAAAACTCTCCCATGACTTTCTGTCATATTTACACTTCACTTCATTCATATGTCAGCTTAAATGTCACCTCCTTGGAGAAGCCTGCCTATCCAAACTAAAATAGAATCTTCTTGCAAACCCCTAGTATGCCTAATTTTTCTTCCTAAGGTACTACTTACATGTTATGTACTACTACTACATTATATATTTGCTTATTTAGTATCTCCCTCAACCTCCACATATACACCCCCCCAAAAGGTAAGCTCCACAAGGGCAGGGACTTTGCCAGCTAGATTCAACACCTAGAACAGTGCCTAGAACATCAGAGGCATTCAACAAATAGAGCCAGTTAAATGAATATAATGACTATATTGTCACATGTTAATAACAGCCATCAGTGAGAGAATGAATAACAAAGACTTGGACACAATAGAGAGAAAGAAATGTTACTATTAAACAGAGAGGGATATGACAAGGGGAATTGTCAGTTTATTAGTAAATATCTTGTGATATGACAACTTTTGCTTGCCTGCATGCACTCACATAATATTCCGGTGACAAAGATCCCATGTATATCAGAAGTAAAACTAGCTTAGAGATAACAATAACCCACAGACTGAGTCACTCCCAAGTGTGTTAACGAAAATATGGAGGAAAACAAGCTGAATTACACAGCTAAAGTGACCCCAGAATCAACTAGAACTCATAAGAATTCTCCATAAAATGGTTAATGGGAAAAATATGAAACATCTCAAGAATGCTTTTTAACTAGAACATCCCCTGTGCTCCTTTCCCCACATATCGTACCAAACTAGACCCACAGTTGCTTTCCTGAACTGACACTGAAAGATACTGTAATCTTTAGTACCGGCATTAGACTGCCTGTTAATCCATGTTATCCTAAAACTATTTGTCTGAAAAGTTTCCACTGGACCATTATCCTAAATGGATTAGCAAATTAAAACATGTAAAACTGCTCTTACTTTGATGAATTCAAGCAAAAAAGTTCAAATTCAAATTTTAGGTAGTACATAGTTCATCAAATAGAACTTTAGAAGAAACCACAGACATTCACTCTATTTCACAAATACTGAATGAGGCCAGTCACCACTACTACTACTCCAAAACCTAAGGAAACAGTCATGAGCAAGACAATATAATCCTTGCTCTAACAGCATTTAGAAGGGAAGACAACTAAACTAATAACAGGGAGTCATCAGAAGACACCAGGGAGATCTAAACTAACAGATCTATCTAATGCCTTCATTTTAAATCTGTGGAAAGTAATCTGCCCAAAAAAACTTAACAAATTATGGGAAAAGCCCAAGGTTTTACTTGATCAAATTTTTCCCCAATATTATCATTTCATATTCTCAAATTATAGATTTTTAATGTCATCTGATTTTAATTCACAAGACATTTAAGCTATCATTATTTCAAGAAATCCACCAAACTTTTAATCCAACAGTGAATTCATAATATTACAATATTCTACTCAGTGACTGTTCCTGGCATGAAAATTCAAAGCACTAAGAAAACAGATGGGCCATCTGAATCTCATTTCTAGATCATGACCAAAAGTAATTTCTCAGAGGTTTTGTACATTACATGGAAGAGGCTCCCAAGGACGAGTACCATATGTGTACTTTCTAATATAAATCCTAAGCAATTACAAGTTTGGAGCTTTGTACCTGTGTGATGGAGAAGGAGCTTCAAATTGAGGCACTGTGCTATCCTCACTGACAGGAGAGTATAAGCCACTCATTTCCTGAAAACACAATTATTTGAGTTATAGGAGATACTCCAAACAGAAGATGTGTAAGTCAAGAAGAGCTATGATATTATATTCCTTTCCATTCCCAGATTTTTATCAAACCCTTTTTGTCTCAATATCCAAATTTCTCAAGGCTTCCTCACCAGAGTATAAAAGCAAGGATATCTAAAAAGTTAAGAGATAAGGCTTTTCTATGGAACACAATCTTAAAGAACTAGAAACTCTTTAATAAATATTATTCATCTCTAATGAAGCCACCAACACAGAAAAAGACAAATGTAAATATTTTAAATAATATGTATAGTACACTATGAGAACAGTAAACTAGCTCATCATTAATCCAGGTAAGAACCTGTGAATAAATAAGATAAATATGACAGTATGGTAACTGAATCATTAGGTTCAATTCTCTAAAGCACAGAAGAACAGAAGATGTCAGTCTCTGCTTTAAAAATATCCTCTGCAGGGGCCGGCCCGGTGGCGCAAGCGGTTAAGTGCGCGCGCTCCGCTGCGGCGGCCCGGGGTTCGCTGGTTCGGATCCCGGGCGCGCACCGACGCACTGCTTGGTAAGCCATGCTGTGGCGGCGTCCCATATAAAGTGGAGGAAGATAGGCACCGATGTTAGCCCAGGGCCGTCTTCCTCAGCAAAAAAAGAGGAGGATTGGCGGATGTTAGCTCAGGGCTGATCTCCTCACAAAAAAAAAAAAAAAAAAAAAAAAAAAAAATATCCTCTGCAAATATTAAGAAAGGTAACATTCCTCTTGATTCAAATATTAGCTTTATTTAATAATGACTTAAATTCTAACTTTTGATCATTAACCTAGAGAAAAAGGCCTCCTAATCAACTTTTACTGCATAAATTACGCCTCTGAATCATACTAACAACCTGGCCTCTTTTTTATGTTCTACATTTTAATTAATGAAAAAACAGCAAATTTTAAACTGCCACTAAAGATACATAATCAAGCAGAATTAATTTGACTAATCCAAGCTTAGTTGAATCATACAGCCAAGCAAGGGACATAAATATAGTAGTAATGAGTTAGGAATGCCACATGGGATACTGAACTTCCACTAAATGTTAAACTCAGGATCATTTAATATGTTCTATGTTACCAGCAAAAGAAAATTATAACATGTGAATAACTAAAAACAAACACTAAATTTAAATATACCTGAAGACAATAACCTCACATCATAACAGCCTATGAGCCTCTCAAAGATCCTCCAATAGATTTCTGTAAGTAGACTATACTATATTATAAATTCCTAGATAATTGGTAATGTATTCTCATATCTCTTTTTAAATTAACCTTAGCACCTAGGAATGCACAGTAGATATGTAAAAAATTACTTAATAAAAGAACAAAATTGTGACATATTACTTTAATAGTAATAATTGAGGGTTTTGTGGGAGTTGATTTAAGCTAATATGATGGCAAACCAAGAAAACTGAATGATTTTTTTTCAAGCTACCCAAGAATAATTATGGCAATAAAACACTGTGAAAACAAATTTAGAATACACTTTATCGTTAAGAAAGTGTTCAGGAAGTTTTGTCTACAAAAATGTACTCTCAATTAAAATCAAAGTAACATCTGTCACTTTCTAAATAACAAAGATCAATCTCATAAATTTAATGCAGCAATTTAAAGGAAAAGTGACAATTTAACGAAATTGAAAAATTGCTAGAGATGTGAGAAATTCTTGATATCTTACTTCCACTCTTTTAATATCCTCTTCCAAAACACTTAGCTCCTTCTGGATCTGTTCCAGTTGCTGTAGATAAAAGAGAAAAAAGAAAGCCTAAACCAAACCACACTGGCATCACTACAATCATAAAATAACTTTATATTTGGAAAATGACTTCTAGGAAACTGGGCACTAATAGCAAAACCCACACGCAAAAAGAGCTGGAAGAGCCTATGTTAAAATATAATGTAGAGACAATATTTAAGAAAACACAACGTTTTACTTCTTTAATACAACAAGGATGACTTCATAATAAAAATATGAAAGATGCACAATGAATTACAATGTGACAATAAAAATACAAGACATCCAAAGAACTTGTCTTTCAAATTATCTCATTTAATTGTCAGCAATTAATACCAGCATGTCAGTTGTTGATCCCATTTTAAAAATAAAAATTAATCACCAAGAGGGTAAATCCCACCACCCAACAGCAATCACAAGTTAGTATCTTAACATTTCCTTCTTAAGCATTTTTTAAAACATATTTAAGAGAATGTTTTGTCTTTGATACCTATTGCATCATAACCTTTTTCCGTGCCATTAAAACGCGAATATTTTAATTGTTAATTAAAATGGTTAAATTAGAATGGTTAAATATATTATTGAATATATTATTGAATATATTTAACCATTCCCCTCTCACTAGAGACTTCAGTTGTTTGTAAACTATTAGAAATAATTCTGGAACATATGAGTCTGCATTTCAAATTTTATTAAGAGATTATTAAAAATGAAATTATTTGATCAAAAGACACAAAGAGTAGAAAATGTTCATTATATAAAATAAAACTGCTTTCCAGAAACACTATACAAAGTTAAATTTCTATCACCAGTATATATATGATGCTGTCTTACTCTAACCCAGATATATTGAACCAATTTTTAAAATGTAAAACAATAATAATGAATACTTATGTAATACTTATTGTCAGACATGAAATAGGTACAATTACATATTAGGAAAATGAAACACAGAAAGATCAAAGGACTTGCCAAAGATCATTCATCATGTGAGTGGCGGAAGTGGAGTTCAAATCAAAGCAGCCTTCTTGCTCTAGAATTCATGCTGTTAACCACTATGCTATACTACTTCTTGAAAGCACTACCTTATTATTTAACTGTCATTTCTTTAATGACTGGTAAGAGTAAACAGACTTTTAAGGTTTATTAACATTAGCACCTTCTCTTCTCTGGGAATATATACAAAGTAGATAATATAATTAATAACTTATTAATTCAAATATTTATCAATCCTAAGTATTTTGCTAAATACTGAGAAGAACAGGATTTAGAAAACTACAGCCTTTGCCCTCAAGGAACTCAGTTTAGGGGAGATGGCAAACAAGAAAACCAATAGTTAAAATAGTAAGCATTATGGTGATGGTATGCACACAGAATTTAGGGAACACAGATTGCTCCTAACCTAGATGGAAAACTTGGCAGGAGGGTAGAGGCAGCTGGATAACTGAAATTAGATCTGAAATCAAATGAAAGGCTGAGCCTTGAAGGACTAATAGAATTTTGCCAGGCGGAAGACAGGGGAGAAAGATGGAATAAGCAGGGTAAATAATAATACATACAAATCCATAAAAGCTATGAGAAAGGGAAATAACAAATCTGAAACTATGACAATGAATGAAATCACCCAATGTTAACCAGTATAGTCAGAAGAGATGAGAACAAAACCTGGATGGTAGGGAACACCAATGTTTAAGAGATGGGCAAAGGAAGATGCAGCAGCCCTGCATTAACTATCAAGAAGGGGACAGCATTCTATCATAGAAACCGGGAGTGCGGGTACTTTCCTCCACCCTAACATTTTTCACAATACTCCTAACTTTAACCGAAACCTTGCTCTCCCTCAAAGATACAGTCTATCTTGGAACTCTTTCAAATAAAATCTGGTCAGAATTCTCTCAGGCCCCATGTTTCTCAGTACTAGGTAGGAACTCACCATGTCTACTGCATTCCATGGCCATTTCTAATAATTAGTCTTCCGCTCTCATACAAAAACCACTCTGGTCTGGCTCAATCCAAGCAGCCAAATCACTGTACTGATCTTAGCCATTGATAAACATCCCAATTATTTCCCACCATCACTGAAACCGTTTGTCTTCTGGTTCAGAGACATTTTCAACTCCAGTGATCTTAACCCCTAATTCAGCAAAGCATACCATGGTCTCCCTTAATCTTTTTCATTTAATTACTTAAAATGCTCCACTCTTGAAATCTTTATTTAAGCAAATGCTGAGGGATCTTTAGTATGACTACATTAAAGAAATATATTTAAAGGGGCCGGCCCAGTGGTGTAGTGGTTAAATTTGCACACTCTGCTTCGGTGGCCCAGGGTTTGCAGATTCAGATCCCAGGCGTGGACCTATACACCACTCATCAAGCTATGCTGTGGCAGTGTCCCACAAACAAAATAGAGGAAAATTGGCACAGATGTTAGTTCAGGGACAATCTTCCTCTCTGTATGATAACATACAAAATTCCTTTCTGCATGTTAACGACATGACCGGTGGTTCCTGTAGAGCCTCCAGATGAGGGCTGGTTGCCAAAGAAACCAACCACGTGATTAGAGGGTTGGAACTTCCAGCCTCATCTCCAATGTCCAGGGAAGGTCGAACGGCTGGAGATTGAATTCAATCATCAATGGCCAATCAATCACACCTATGTAATGAAGCCTCCATAAAAAACCCTAAATTAAGGGGTTTGAATGGCTTCTGGGTTAGTGAATATGTGGAGATGCTGATAGGGTGGCATGCCTAGAGAGGACATGGAAGCTCTCAGCCCCTTCCCACATACCTTTCCCTATGTATCTCTTCCATCTGGCTGTTTCTGAGTTGTATGTTTCTATAATAAACTGGTAATCTAGTAAGTAAACTGCTTTCCTGAGTTCTGTGAGCCATTCTAGCCAATTATCGAGAAGGGAGTCATGGGAACCTCTGATTTATAGCCAGTAGGTCAGAACACAGGTGACAATCTAGACTTGCAATTAGCATCTGAAGTGGCATCTCAGTCTTGTGGTACCAAGCTCTTAACTGGTGGGATCTGGGGTTAACTCCAGGTAGACAGTGTCAGAATTGAATTGTAGGACATTCAGTTGGTGTCCACAGAGAACTGGAGAATTGTTTGGTATGGGAAAATCACACACATTTGGTGGCCAGAAGTATGGAAATTAGAGTGAGGAATAAAGGAAACAAGTATTTTCCCTTCAGGCATCAATGTAAGACATTATAGCACTAGGAGATAGAACACAAAAGACAACCATTTAAAAGAAGTGGAAAGAAGAATTGGGCTAAATTCACTCTGCAAACATGTTTCATAACCCAGAGAGGCAGAATCTAGAATATAAGCAGGAATCAGAGTTCAAGAATGTTTTGGAGATATACGAAGAAAGTCCACAAAGATGAACTGCCATTATCTAAAGGAGAATTGATCACAAATTGGTAATGATAACAGACAAACCCCTGGATCAAATCTGTCTTAACACCATCATGAGTTTGGGGACTACTAAAAATAATAATAAATATATAAGATGGAGAAATGCTACTTGAGAGCACAGTCCTAAGCCATCAATAGCAAGCACTCTCTTAACACAGCACACTGTGCCAAAACTCAAAGAAAATTTAAAGAAACATTTAAATTCAAAAAGTGAAGAAAAGTCTCAGAATCCCTTAAGACTAAAATGTAAAAGAATTCAAAAATAGAGTCCCATCTTATTGACATTACCTTTGGTGCAGGTAGGCATCACCAGTACTCATTTATTTAACCTTCACTGATGATTTGATAAAAATATGCTCAAGTCTTAAACTCAGTATTTGAATTTTGTTTTTTAGAAGTTAATATAATTAGAATAAATTATAGCTGCCAAGACTACTTCAATCATCTGACATATTCAAAACTGAACAAAAGAATACTAGTATACTTTCAGAAAAAAGCTGGCTAAAAAAGAGTAGCAAAATTTAATATATAAAAGAACAACAATGAGATACACCAGTGTACATCTATTAGAGTGTCCAAAATCCAGAACACCGACAACGCCAAATACTGACCCGGATGTAGAGCAACAGGAACTCTCATTCATTGCTGGTGGGAGTGAAAAATGGTACTGCCACTTTGGAAAACAGTTTGGCAGTTTCTTGAAAAATCAAACACATTCTTACCATACGATCCACTAATCACACTCCTTGGTCTTTACCCAAAGGAGCTGAAAACTTATGGCCACACAAAAACATGTTTATAGCAGCTTTATTCATAACTGCTAACACTTGGAAGCAACCAAGATGTCCTTTGGTAGGTGAATGGATAAATAAACAGTGGTAAATCCAGACAATGGAATATTATTCAGTGCTAAGAGAAATGAGCTTTCAAGCCATGAAAAGACATAGAGAAAGCTTAAATGCATATTACTAACTGAAAAAAGCCAAGCCGAAAGGCTATATATACTGTATGATTCCAACTCTATGACATTTTGGAAAAGGCAAAACCATGGAGACAGTAAAAATCAGTGGTTGCCAGGGGTTAGGAGTAGGGTAAGGGATGAATAGGTGGAGCACAGAGGAATTTTAGGGGAGTGAAAATACTCTGTATGATACTATAATGATGGATACACGTCATTATACATTTCTCCAAATCCATAGAATGTACAAAACCAAGAGTGAATCCTAAAGTAAACTATGGACTTTGGGTGATTATGATGCATCACTGTAGATTCATGAACTGTAACAAGTGTACCCTCTGGTGAGGGATGTTGATAATGGCGGAGGCTTTGCACAAGTGAGGGCAGGGGGCATAAGGGAAACCTCTGTACCTTCCTCTCAATTTTGATGTGAACCTAAAACTGCTCTAAAAAAACAAAGCCTCATATATATACAATACACACACATAATATATACACACACACAAACTCTAAGAGACTTAATACCAAAAGCAAAGCAAATTTAGCCATATGAAGTGCAAACTAAGGTCTTACCATCCATAGCACCACCCCACAAACATACACATACTTGATACCTAGTTCCTGTAATGGCAGGCTTGATTATAAGGCTTCATTCAGCCTTCCCACAGTAACGTTTTTTAAGTTGAGAAGAAAACACAGAACAAGTAAGTCCAAAAATAAAAATGAGACTACAGAGGGCATATCAAGATGGCTTATTTAAAAGCAAATGTAAATAGATAGCAACACCAGTAGACTGTGATAAGTTATACATGTATAACAACATAAAACAAATAATAAATGTCAAACTTAAGCCATAACATTGGCATCAAATGTAAATGGTCTAAATACACAATTATTAGACTGAGTCTGGCAGAGTGACTAAAAAACCTCTGTCTATAAGAAATTCACTTCAAATATAATGATTCAATAATTGATATAACAAGAAAACAAAGACTCACTAAAGATGCAGAAAATTCTCACCATACATTTAACAAACTTTACACTGAACCATGCAATTACAGAAAACACATTTTTTTCAAGCACGAGTACTTCAAAATTTAACCAACTACCAGGTGATAGTGCCAATATCACATTCAAAAGAATAAGACACAAAGTATTTTCTGATAATAATGCAACTATAACAGAAATCCATAACAAAAAGACAACAAGAAAATTCCCATGTCCAACCGTTACTTCTAAATAACCCACAGGCCTCAGAAAAACTATAATGAAAATTAGAAACTATTTGGAACTAAGGAATAACAAACAAAATACTGTACCAAAATCAGTAGATGTACCTAAAGGAAAAATTATGGCCTTAAATGCCTATATTAGAAAAAACAGTCTGCATAATAATATGTACATCCAAGTTAACAAATTACAAAAGGAACAAAATAAAACCAAAGAAAGTTGAAGGACAGAAATTATAAAGAGCATAAAATATTAAAATAGAAAAAAAAATAAAATAGAGAACATAAACAAAGCCACAAGTTGGTTCTTAGTTAAGACTCATAAAATTGATACATCCCTGGCAAGAATTGATCTGATCAAGAAAAAAAAGAGAAAAAGGCACAGCACCAATAAGTAGAGTCAGGAATAAAAAGATAGCACTAAAAACTCTTGGGGCATTAAAAATTTAATATTCAAGACAATCTTACACACAATTAAATTTGAAAATTTAGATGAAACAGACAATGCCTAGAAAAAGTATAACATATCAAAAGTGGTATCTAAAACAAAAACCTGAATAAGCATATAACTGTTGAAGTGACTGAATCAAGAGTTTAAAACGTTCTGCAAACAAACAACAGGTACAGGTAGCTTCTCCAGCAAGATCTTTAAACATTCAGCAAAGATATCCTTCCTAGACTACACAAATGCTTCTAGAAAAGTGAAAAAGAGGGTACATTCCCCAACTCATTTGATAAAACAATCTTTATAGCAAAACTGAACAAGATTAGGATAAGGAAAAAAATTATAGGACAGTCTCACTAATGAATATAGATGCAAAAAACCTGAACAAAATATCAGCAAAGCAAACAATATAGAAGAGGATATACATCATGACCAAGTTTGGTTTACATAAGGGATGCAAGTAGGGCAGACAACCGTCCTGGTGGAGTTTCCTAGAATGCAGAACATCCGGTGAAAAGACTAGGATATTCCTGGGCAAATCAGGACAGCTGGTCACCCTAAGTGCAAAGTTGATTGACTATTGTTAAACAAATGTAATTATTCACATTAACACAATGAAAAAATTCATATCACCTCAGATACACAAAAATTTTGGAGACTACTCAACCCCCACTCATGATTAAAGAAAAAGAAATCCTCTTAGGAAAATCTGAGAATAGAAATTTACTTCCTTGAATGATAAAAAGTACCTACAAAGAACCTACAAAAAACATCATACCTAATGGTGACACGTCGAAAGCTTTCACTTTGAGATCAGCACCAAGACTAGGATGCCCCGCTATCACCACTTCTATTCATCATTGTACCGGATGTCCTAGCCAGCAGAGTAAGACAAGAAAAATAAATACAAGATATAAGGATCATAAAGAAAGAAACTAAACTGTTATTATTTGCAGATGATGATGTGTACACAGAAAAAAATCTACAAACAAATTATTAGAATTAATGAGAGTTTAACAAGGTTGCTGGATACAAAAGAAATGTATATGTAAAAATCAACTTTATTTCTCTATACCAGCAACAAACAGTAAGAAACTGAAATTAAAGACATAGACATCATTTACAATAGCATAAAAAATGATTGAAGACTTAAGAACAAATCTAAAAAAAAGATGTATAAGAATAATACCCTAAAAAATATCAAAATTTTGAAGAACATCCTTAAGAACCTAAATATATAGAGAGAGAAATACCATGTTCATGGGTTAGAAGACTCAATATTGTAAAGATAGTCTCCCAAATTGATCTATAGAGTCAAAGTAATCCCAATAAAAATCACAGCAGGGTTACCATAGAAATGTACCAGCCGGTTCTAAAATTTATATAGAAATACAAAAAGCCATGAATAGCTGAGACTTTCCTAAAGAAGAACAGTAACGTACTTTAAAGTTCGAGTATTTAATACAATGTGGTATTGCCAAAAAGACAGACAAATAGACCAGTAGAACAGAAAAGAGAGCCTAAGAAACAAACCCACACACATATGCTCACATGATAGATGACAATGGTGGTACTTCAGAGCAATGGGGAAAGGACGGACATTTAAATTAAGGATGCTTGGACAACTGGATATCTATATGAAAAGTTCCCTATCCCTCACATTATACACAATAATGAATTACTAAGTAGATTATACACCTAAATGTGAAAGATAAAAGAATAAAGCTTGAGGTAGATAATACAGCAAAATGTCTTCATGACGTCTGGTGGGGAATTCTTTACTTGACACAAAAGGTGCTAATTATAACATGAAAAACTAATAAATTTGATTCTATTAAAGATAGGAACTTCTGTTCATCAGATAATATCAAGATAATGAAAGCAGCCACCCAATTAGAAGGCAAAAATATTTTTGAGAGAGAGAGAGAGAGGGACTGAACAAAGAATTTTTATCTATATTACATAAACAACAAACCATTAAGAAAATCAACTAACCAGAAAAAGTGCAAAAACCCTTAAGCAAGTACTTCACACATACATAAAAAAATCCAAATGACCAATTAACACAGTACCAGGTGCTCAACCTCATTAGTCATCACAGAAGTGTAAATTAAAACCACAAAGAAAGAGCAATACATACCCCAAGATTAGCTAAATGGGAAAAAGTCTATTGATACCAAGTACCAGCAAGAATTCAGTGCAATAAAAACACTCACTCACAGAATGCCTGTAGGAAGAGTAACTAATACAACTGCTTAGGAAAACAGTTTGGCATTATCTATTAAATTTGAAGATATATATATCCTATGACTCATCAATTCCACTTCTACATACATACTAAACATAAATATATGCAAATATACATCTGGATACATATATAAGCTAGTAGCATTCTTCGGAAACAGCCCAAAACTGAAAACAACTCTAAAGTCCATCAACAACAAAAATGGGGTATATTCATTTAATAGAATACTATACAACGACAATAATGAATCCACTACAGCCATATACAACAATATGGATGAATCTTACCACAGCCAAAGAAGACAAGAACAAAACACCACATTTATATAAGTAAGTGCATTTATATAAGTTCAAAAAAAGAGAGACTTATAAATACTTAGGCATTAAAACAATAAAGAAAAATAAGGAGGTGATTACCATAATATCAGAATACTGACTACCTAAAAGGCAAGAGAGAAGGCTATAATCTGGAAAGGGTCAGCAGGAAGCTGCGCAGGTCCTAGCAATTGAATCAGGATGCTAGTTACATGGATGGCCACTCTACTATGATTCTTTAAACTGTAAATTTGTTTAATGGAGTTTTCTGTCTTTTATTTCATATAAAAACATTACAAAATTCAATTCATTAAAATCCCAAAGGAAACCAAGACTCATCAAAACTGTCCTATTAGAGTAAATTAAACAGGTACTACAAATGTCCAGAAGTATATTTTAAAATTAAACCAAATGAAACACAAAGTAATTGTTCAAATGCCAGGACAAATTTCCACAGATAAGACTGGCTTTTACATGGAATCCAAAGCCCTTTTGTTCAATCTGACCATGAAGAAAAAATAACATGTTTATTAAATACATATATTTATTAAGTGCTGTGGTAGGCAGGCTTTAAGATAGCATCCAAAGGTCCTCATCTCTTAGTATCCACACCCTTGTGTGATTCCCTCTCTTTGTGTAGGCTGGACCTAACGATTTGCTTCTAACAAACAAAAGCAGCACACGTGTTGGGATGTCACTTCCAAAATTAAGTTATAAAAGGTATGTCACTGCTGTCTTCAAAACTCTCTCTTAGAGGATGTGAAGAGAAGGGTACTCTCATACACTGCTGGTGGGAGTGCAAACTGGTGCAGCCACTATGGAAAACTGTATGGAGATTCCTCAAAAAATCAAGGTTAGAACTACCATATGATCCAGCTATTCCACTGTTGGGTATTTATCCAAAGAACTTGAAAACACCAATTTGTAAAGGTACATGCACCCCTGTGTTCATTGCAGCGTTATTCACAATAGCCAAGACTTGGAAGCAACCTAAGTGCCCATCAAGGGACGAATGGATAAAGAAGCTGTGGTATATATACACAATGCAATACTACTCAGCCATAAGAAACGATGAAATCCAGCCATTTGTGACAACATGGATGGACATTGAGGGTATAATGCAAAGTGAAATAAGTCAGAGGGACAAGGTCAAATACCGTATGATTTCCTTCATTAAGTAGTAGATAATAACAACAATAAACAAACACATAGGGACAGAGATTGGATTGGTGGTTGCCGGGGGGGGGGGGGGGGGGGGGTGTGTGTGAAGGGAATGGTTCGGTACATGTGTGTGGTGATGGGTTTTAGTTGGTGTTTTGGTGGTGAACATGATGTAATCTGTGCAGAAGTGGAGGTGTAGTGATGTACACCTGAAATTTTTACAATGTTGTAAATCAATGTTACTGCAACAAACAAAAATAAAAAAAAAAAAACCCTCTCTTACTTTCTCACTTGCTCCCTCTGAGGAAGCCAGCTGCACTGTAGTAAGCTATCCTATAGAGAAGCCCATGAGGCAAGAAATTGGTATCCCTTTCCAACAGCCAGCATGTGAACTTGGAAGGGTTCCTATCCAAGTCAAACCTGGAGATAACTGCTGCCCTAACACCTCGATTGTAGCTAGGTGAGACACCCTGAGCCAAGGCACTCAGTTGTGCTGCACCACTATTCCTAGCCCAAAATATTAAATGCTTGATGTTTTAAGCCATTAAATTTGAGGAAACTTGTTACACAGAAATAAATGACTACTGCAAATATTTACTGTGTGCCTTGCACACTCCTGTCCTTAATATTCAAAAGAGAGTCAGAAGGAAAAACAAGTCAAAAATGAAAATTAAATGTAGGATTCTAATAGCCCCAAATTACTAGTGAGATGTGACACTGGAGTAAATAAGTAGTATATTAAATCTGAAAAGCAGATTTAACTTCTTGGATTGGTATATATCAATGTCTAAACCAAGACTCATCATAACCCCAATTAAAAGTTAAGTATGAAATCACAAAGTTAATTTTCAAAGTCTGACTGTTAACCGTAGGAAAATAAATTCAAAAGTAATAGTTTGCCTCCTGGCCAGTCTGTATTTTGCTTGGATAAGTTCAAGTATAAATTAGACTACAGGAGATAAGCACCTTTAACAATTATATTCATTTTGAGGATTAAATATGCAAATATACTTTATAACATATGCAAGAAGGAAATATAACCACTCCATTCTGTCTGCACTAAATCATGAGATATTAGTCAATCATATTTTCTAGACTAAAGTTTATTATGATTACAAATCACTACCATACCCAACTCTAATCATGGAGAAATTTACGAAATTTAATCAAAGCAATAAGTAAATTTTTAAAAATCTGTTAACTTAGCTCCAAATTTTCAAAACTTTATTAACCTAGCTCCTCCAAGTCCCTTATGTAATTAAACCTGAAATACTCAAAATCACTCAATCAAGGATACACTAAAAACAAGAAAACCAAAATGTATTAATAACAATATAATTAGCACACAGAAGAGGCACCAATATCCAAGTACTTGGAACTAGCAGGTTTCTTGGATAAACTGTCCACCATAAAAAAAATATGGTCTAATGGGGAAAAAAAAAATCAATCATTGACAAGAATCATATTAGATTCCCACTAAAGTCAAGCTGAAAAATTCTACAGCACAATGAACCCCTATGTTTAATAACAAAAATATAGAAATACTGATCCTAAGAGCTATGAGATCAAAGGCAACAACATAGAAGGTATTACTGAAGGCGACGCGCCACCACATCAGAGAAAGGACAAATTAGGATCACAAGAAAGGGCTATCGTTGGGAAACAGTTCTCCACTGATCACTCTCATTTCTGCACATCTTGTGATAGTTTTTGTTTCAAATTATCTTTTCAAGGATGTTTGTATAGCGAACATCCTGGCAAGACAGAAATATTGACTTCCTCCAGGACAAAGGACAGATTTGTTTTCTGATCAATATAATAGTGTCTCCCTGCAGGGCAAAGACTGGACAGGCTTGCTAGCAGACCCCTTTAAAAGACTGGGGTTTCCTAAGCTCAGGGTTCCATAGTTGTAACATACATCTATGGCACGTGCAGAATCCACATGGGCCCATCTCTACACAGCCCCTGGGCGTCAGGGGCGTCAGAAGTGATGCAAATATGAAGATGATGCTGCTAGATGTGCTGTGAGTAATAAAAGTCCTTTATCTCCAACCCAGGAGTCTCATGTCTTCTGCCAGCATCTACGAAACTATAGCAGGCTAACTTGTTAGCTTGCTAATAGGGTAAAAATCTCAGAACCTTCACAGTTTGGTGTTTTGTTTTGTTTTGTTTTTTACAGTTATATGCTGCATCCTTATTACCTGAGACAATTTCAAATCTAACAATTTGTTGCAGGCATTAACAGACCCCTAGAGAAGCACCAAAAAACCTCAGGTGCTAATGAAAACCTTAAATAATTCAGGACACAGATAATGACCAGCCATTACATTTAACCCCCAGATATCCTCATGTTCAGACTGTTCACTCAGTTGATGCCTTTATTCGTTCATTATTAAGTAATTTCCTATGTCTTGAATCTCACTCTCAATGAGTTCAAAGTCTAAAGCAGAAAGAAACATGTAAAACTACTGAGAAACAATTACACATTCTGCTTTAAAAGGTGGGAGGGTATATATGGAATATGAAAAATTATCACTTTTCCAAAGAATTTTCTATAGCAAAAAATGTTGAGTGTACATACTGAATTAATAATTTTATTTCCATACATTATAAAATTTTCAACTTTGCTACTCAAAGCGTGCTCCAAGGACCAAGAGCAACATCACCTGGAGCTTGCTAGAAATGTAGATTATCAGGCTCCAACACATACCCCCTTAGTCAGACTCGGAGTCTAACAAGACCCTCAGGTGATTCCCATGCATATTGATGCTTAAGAAGTACCCACCCCCAAAAATGAACAAATAAGTCTTAAATTTATGATGAAGATAATGTTTTTAATAGACATTAAAATCAAAACTGCTAACTCAGCAAAAGTTAAGGATAAGAAAAATACAGTCATTAAACCACGTAAAGAATATTTAACTATCTGGGGCCAGCCCAGTGGCACAGCAGTTAAGTGCGTGCGCTCCGCTGCGGCAGCCCAGGGTTTGGATCCTGGGCACGCACCGACATACCGCTTGTCAAGCCATGCTGTGGCAGCGTCCCGTATAAAGTAGAGGAAGATGGGCATGGATGCTAGCCCAGAGCCAACCTTCCTCAGCAAAAAGAGAAGGACTGGCAGATGTTAGCTCAGGGCTGATCTTCCTCACAAAAAAAAAAATACTACTAATAAAAAAAAGAATACTTAACTATCAACACTAGCATAATACAGAAAAATCTAACCTGAATGAAGCAAGAAAAAGTTAAAAATAGATATCATGAACAATAAGAAAAAGGGGAAATATAAAACTAAGATAATGTAAGGTTCTGGCAATGCACTTAAAGTACTTCATCAAATAAAAACTCTCATCTTTTTTTTTTAAAAATAATAAAGATAGAACCTAGCACATAATAGATGGTTATATGTATTTTTTTGATAAGTGAAAAATATCCTAATTAGACAACTCAAAGTAAAAATATAAGAGATTTGAGACAGTTAGGAATTTAAATATAAAACAGTTTTCAAAGTTATTTTAGCATGCTACCCAGAGCACAGAATTTTGCCTTTGATTTTCCCATATTTTGTACAAGTGTGAAATGACGGATGAATTTTATAAATGTTAAATTAGAACACTCTGGTAATAAAATATTACCAAAAAATTATCTTTTAGCTATCCTGCATGACTTACACTTTCCAAATTCTAAAGAGGTAGCTATGTTTTCACTTGTTTTTCCCCAGCATGCATTTTTATCATAAGAAAAGTTGTAACCCTCTATAGTTAAGGCTTTATTACGTAAATTTTCCTAAAATTTAGGGCAAAGGGTAGGCTGTCATTTGATAATCCTATTTTCTATTCTTTATAGCTTTGAGGTAAGTCATTGTATTCAATCTTATACAAAACTTTTCAGCACATCTCCAAAAAGGGATCTTTAAAGTATACAGTTGTAAAGGTAAAAGAAGTTAAAATAACAAAGCTTAAGAAAAACTCCTGAAAACTCAAATGCTTTTTAAATGTTTAAATAAATTTTTTAGACTGAAATGCCTTTACAAAAATGGAGGGAAAACGGGAATAGTCAACAATAGTAAATGAAACATTACGTAAAACACACAAAATAATATACCTCTCTCTTATTTCTTCTTGCAACCTTGAGGAATTCCATAAGGATCTGTAGTTGGGCTGCATGTGATTCCTATAATAGAAAATTATAATTGTTCTTTTAAAAATATAACTATGAGTTCAAAGTTTTCTTTAATACCACAGTATAACCAGTTTGAAGCAACTTTATGCATCCATTTAAGTTAGTCTATACTTCTATTTAATCAGTTTTCCCGTTCACTAATTGGCATTTTTAAAAGGCATTTTCCCCAAAATTAACAAAATAAAACAAATTTTAAGAAACAGGTGTTTTAAATTACATTCCTCATCTACCATGCTGGAAAAAACTATTTATGGGAAATGGCAATTCTGTTACCTGTCCTAGACTTTTCTTCTTCAGTCAAACTAATAAGACATCAAGACAAAAATCACAGTGAAACCAATATAGTTTCTAGACACTAAAATCACTTTCCCTATAAGAATTTCATTTGCAGGGGAGTAAGAAGCATAATAAATGGGAAGAAATCCATACTTTTCAGAAGTCAGATTTACTATTTCTAGTTATTACTTACTCACACAGATGTGAGAATTAATGTATTTCTATAGAAGATTTCAGTCAAATCAAACATTCAAAAACCAAAATTTTAATATAATCAAGTGCAGGAAGAGGTAAATAACCCAAATTTGTAACTGAAACAATGATGTAAGAGATAAATGATAATGTAAGCTTGACATTTTCTGGGTATCAAAAAATAAAATTATAAATATATATCTTTTACTGTTAAAATTTACAAAAAGAACCAAGAAATTCCAGATGAATCTGATAAATATATGTAAAAAAAATACCAAAAGCTAAAAATGGAATAAGAGATAGCTTATGAATAAATATAATTCTATTTTTTTAATATATATTTGAAAAGAAGAATTAAAAAAGCCCAGTGGAGCACTTCCAAAGCAAACAAAAATAAATAAACAAGAAAGATTAATAAAATTTTCATTTACCTGGCTATGCAACAGAATTATCTGAGGCATTTGTTAAAATGACACTCAGACAGATTTTATCTGATTCTGTTACTCTAGAAAAGATTCCAGGAATCTATATGTTTAACAAGTCCCCAGACGGCAAGAATAAGCCTGCCAACATCTGAGGAATCACTAAGATATTACACATACTCCAAAAAGTATGGCCACCTCACACCCACTCCTGGAGTCTCCCCTTTGGGGAGAAGAAGGGAATCTTCGCATTTTAAAGGATAAGAGGCAAAACAGATCAAAGAAATGTTTAAGTCAAGACAAATAAAGACAAGGGAAGACAAATATGAACTGACAATCACAGCAGGATATTCCAATTAACAAACACAATTGAATTAATGTTTCACAACTGAATAAATTTGTAAAACACAGTATCACAAACATTTAAAAGTGAAATTGTTTATTGCATAACAAACTGGATTGGACCTTAGACACACTTAAGTTAAACTATCACACAGAACAAATTCACAGGGGCTCTGAATCCCAACAATGATGACAAAGTATCCCAGGATCGTCTGCATCTTTCTTGGGACTTCTTCACATTAATTATCTATAACTGTCTACAGATTATTTGGCTAGAGAGCAAAGACCACATATTTATATAAAAAGGAATATACACAGCCAAGACTGTTAATAAATAACATAGTTCATTTGCAAAGGAATTGTGCAAGCTATCTTCAAAACAGTAAGTCTGAATACTTCATTTCAGTCTATTAACTAGGACATGTAAATAGGGTGAGAATGCAACTGATTTATAGAAAGGAAGAGGAAAAGCCTCCCAAAGCCACAAGTTCAAAGCAAAACTGGGACCAACTAAGTACACGAGGAATTCAGCAAATAGCACCTTCTTTTGCAATTTAATATTCTTTAAAGGAATAACTTCAAGAAAGGAGAGAAACGGCAAATTTATGAAACTATAATTTCATATGTAAATATGAAAGAAAATTATATAAAATAAAAAGTGGAGGAGTAAAAAAGAGAATGGTTAAAAATGGGAAGAGTACAGCCAATTATATCAAAATAATGTCTAGCCATATAAAGTTCTGTTACAACAGTCTCAGAAATTGGACATGAAAGTAATCCCCTAAAGTCATTTAACCCACTACTAAAAATAGAAGTCCAAGAAGTTAATTCTCTAAACATTTCTTACAATTGTCAAAGCATCCATAAAAGGTATAAGATCATTTATCCCAATTATCTCATTTCTAGATGAGGAAACTGGAGTAAGAAAAAGAGAGAAAAGAAACATATTTAGGGGGAAAAAAAAGAAACATATTTAGAATCTTATTCTCCACTCTCAGTGCTTTTTGCAATATTGCAAGTTTTGTCACATCTGCCCCATCTGGTTCAGTCAATTATCTCAAAAGAGAGCATGTCGGTCATCTAAAATGGAATATGCTCCAAATATTTACAAAACATTGGTTTTCTATATTTTCCTATTCTTTTGTGCAATTAATTTTTTATACTAAAGATAAGATTGCTCCTATTATGAAAATCATCAATCAACTGCTTGATCTGAGTCCAATAGAACTAAACACATGAACTGTATAATTAAGTCTTCTTGTTCAATTCCATGGTTTAGTATCCTTCTGATATTTGGCATTCTAGATAACTTTCCAACAGGGTGAAAATGCACTGGTCAGACCTACAAAAACAGCTGGTCTAGCTGAGCTTTATATACTTCACTAAAAATGAATAACCTGGCCCTTAGGAGTTTAGTTGCCATGAGTTCATCTTCCCAAGTACAGTTAACTCTATAGTAGTTTCTCAACAGGACGGCAACTGGCATTTTGAGGAAATAAGTATTTCCTTCCATAAGACTTTCCAAAGAGAACAAAATAGGCATGTTATCTAGAAATATAGAAGTAAATAAAAACAATTAAAAGTTGAAAAGATTGCTCCTAAGGAGCTGATATAAGGGGTAGGGAGTAATGGAACTGAGGACTACTGATTTTTGCTAGAAACCTTGTAATATTGTTTGATTTTGTAAATTAGGAGTATTCATTACTTGGATTTTTTTTTTAAGGAGAAAAAGGAGAAGGAAAAGCAAGAGAGGGAGAGGGGAGGGGAGGGAAGACTTTCCAGGTGTGACAGGAAGTGAAGGAGTTCTAGGATTCTACATTCTAACCCAGATTTTCTAACCTAAAAACCGTGTAGAACTCTATGAGTGCTTCCCCGACTTGGCTTCAGATTCCCTATCTATAAAATAAGCAGGTAACATTTCACAAACAAGAGTCATTTTGCTAGATCTTAAGAAAATGTCATTTAGGTGATAATTTTTCTCTATATTCTTTTCCTTAAATCTACTGTCAAAATAATTCTAAAGGATATGTACTTCTGGTAGTATGACCGACTACCAAAGCCTTCAAACTAGGGTACCAATACACCTGAGAATGCATGTAGATCTTCCAAAGAATATATGGACACAGAGTTTTAAGGGAATTCCCAAATCCTCCATCTTCAATATTTATCTTTTCTAAAATTGATCTGCTCACCAGACATCACTCCAGTTCTCAATTCCAACATCTTCTTTCAAAATTTCTCTTTTCATTCTTTAAAGAGGTTTAAAAAGGAGGGGAAGAAGGGGCATATCTTTGACCCATCTAGAAATTTACCTTAATAAATGGCCCTGGGGTATGCAAGTCTCTGGAACAACAAAATAAGGCAATATAAAATACAATCATGTGCCACATAACAACATTTCAGTCAATGAGAGATCACACATATGATGGGGGGCCCCTAAGATTAGTATCATATAGCCTAGGTGTGTAGTAGGCTATATCATCTAGGTTTGTACAAGTACACTCTAGGATGTTCACACAACAACAAAATGGCCTAACAACACATTTCGCAGAACATCTTCCCATCATTAAGCAATGCAAGACTGTACTGCTGGTTTAAAAGGGAATTACTCTAAATAAAGACTAGATAACAAATCTTTTTTATAAGTCAGGTAGTTGCCAATTCTTTGCATTGAACATGATGTAGGCTATGAACCAGAAAATTGACAGTACTAGAAAGAAGATTTTAAAATTCATGATCATATTAGTAAATTAATATACCTCTCTCTACACTGGATAAGTTTTTATTTTGAAATTTTTTAATAGAAAATTTTTAAATGGAAGATGTAAACATCTAATTAACAAATTAAATGAAAAGAACATAAGTGAACCCCTGAAACAATTTCAGAAAACATGTGCTTCAAAGCACATGAGGAATATTTACAAAAAGTGACATTATAGTTCATAGAATGAGTAACTAAAATTTGGAAGAACTGGTATCATAGAGACAACACTTTCATAGTACAATATTTAAGTTAAAAAAAATTAGTGACCAATCCTCTTCATATTAAAATGTAAAAGGCTGCCCCCACAGTAACAATAAAAATACAGATAAACTAAAAAAAAATACTATTCTTTAAAGTCAATGAACTGAAACTAACTCAAGCAACAATTGAGCTCCAACTCAGCAAAATTCCTGACTAGACAAAAGAGATCAGTCTCTTATCCTTGCTCATGACAAAGGAAAAGGCAAGACCTTTCAGAAAGAATTAACTACTTTAGTCTCTATACCACTCTTGAATACAGAATGTCTAAGATGCAATTAAAAAAATTAAAGACATGCAAAGGAGTAGAAAAATGAAGAGAAAAAACAAGCAAAAGAATGAAATTCACAGATGATTCACATGCTGGAATGAGTAAAAAGAACTTTAAAACATTACTATAAAGTGTTACATAGAGGAGGAAAAGTGGATAAAACAAGTGAAAAAAATGGAGAATTACAGAAAAGAAACTGAAAGAACAAAATGTAAATCCTAGAAATGAAGTACAAAGTCTAAAGTAAAAAAATAAAAAACATTGGATGGTATGAGAAGCAGACGGGACAGAGCAAAAGAAGGAATAATGAACTCAAAGACAGTTCATTATAAATTGTTTAAACTGATTCACACAGAGAAAAAAGTGAAAAATAAGAACAGAGCATCAGAAATATGTGGGATAATATGAAACATTATAACACGACTAGGAGAGAGAGCACAGCGCTGAATTAATAGTTCCCAATGTTCAAAGCCTAGATCATTTTGTTCTGTGAAACTCAAGCAGGATAAATATTTTAAAAATGAAACCAAAGAATATCAGAGTCAAACTACTGAAAACCAATGTCAAAAAGAATACCTTAAAAGCTGCTAAAGAGAAGAGAGATATACTATCTTTAGGGGAAGAACAGTAAGAATGACTGCTAATTTCATCAGAAATAAAGAAGCAAAAAGACAGTGAAAATATATATTTAAACTGTTAAAAGAAAAAAAACTAGACTTCTACATAGAACAAAACTATCAGTGCTACAAGAAATAGTAAAAACAGTTATACAGACAAAAGAGAAATGAGCTAGATGGAAACGCAGATCTCCAAGAAAAAATGAAGATATCTGAAAGGGTAAATATTTGAGTATAAAAATGTTTTTTTATTTTCGCATCATATCTTCAAAACACTATTAACTGGGCCGGCTCCATGGCGTAGTGGTTAAGGGCATGTGCTCCGCTGCTGGCGGCCCAGGTTCAGATCCCTTTAAATGGCATACTACAAACTCAAGGTTGACTATGAAAAGTAAAAGAGGCAGTTTGTAATCTTTAGAGAAACCACTAGAAATACAATAAGAAGAATTATGTAAAAAATAGAGATGACAAAATGGAATACTAAAATGGAATCCTGAAAACTCAATGATTTCTAAAAAAGGCAAGAAATGAGGAAAAAGGAAGAAAGAACACATGGAAAAATAGGAAACAAATACCAAGGTGGTAGATCTCAAATCTGACTATATCAACAATTATATTACACTTAAATGCACTTAGGCATTTGAATTAAATGAGCTTATTAGATTGTGTTTTTAAAAAAACCCAACTACATACTGTTAACAGACACATTTTTAAAACATAAGGACAACGAAAGAACGAAAGTAAAAGGATGAAGGAAGATATACAATAGAAACCCTAATCATAAGTAAGCTACTGAGGCTATATTAACAACAGAAAATATAAAAGCAGACTTCAGAGCAAGGAATCTTTCTAGTGATAAACATATATAATTCATTATGATAAAGGGGATGATTCATCCAGAAGACATAACAATCCTAAACATGTATGCACCTAATAATGAGCTTCAAAATACATGAAGCAAACATCACAGAAAACAATGAAAAATAGACACTCAAAACCATATTTTTAACATACCCCCATCAGTAACTGGTAGAGCAAGCAGGAAAAAAAAGATGTGAATAATAACAACAAACTCTACAATAATCAACATTTATAAAGCACCACAACAAAAAACACACAGTTTTCAAATGCAAGCAAGCATTCAACAATATAGACCATATACGGAACCATAATGAAAATTACAATAAATTTCAAAGGACCAAAAGCATAAAAATTGAACTTATGTCTCGCTAAAATGCAGTGAGAAAGAAAGAATCCACACTCCTACCTTAAACAACAAAATAACAGGCCAGTTATGCGAAACAATGGCTTTTAGACAAAAGACCAGAAGTATTACATTTTCCCAGGAGCCAGAGTAGAAAAACTTTGAAATACACAGGCTTCAGGTAGAATACTCAAAAAGGTATTGCCTCAGCAGTGGGGCAAAATTAGCTCTAGTTCCAAAAACCTGCTCTAGTTTCACCTCCTCTAGTTCCAAAAACCTGCTCTAGTTCCACCTAAAAAAGCTTAGACAAGCCTCAAAAGAACCAAACTATTTCCAAGTAACTTAATTCTCCAGAACAAAGCTCAAGAATGTGTAAAAGAATACAAACATACCGAGCACTAAATAAGGGAAAATTTACAATCTCTGGCATCCAATCAAAAAATTAATAAGCACGCAAATAAGAAAGAAAATATATCCCATAATAAGTGGGAAAAAAATCAATCAATAAAAATATATAGAGAAATGACACAAATAATACAATTAGTAAACAAAAACAATGAAGAGTTATTATAACTACATACATGTTCTAGAAGTTAGAGGAAAGTATAAGCATGTTAAGGAGAGACATGGAAGATAGAAAAGATTAGTGAACATGAAAACAGAAACAGAAACTATCCAAAATGAAGTCAACAGGGAAAAAAGATAAAACATAAATGAATAAAGATGTTTATCAGTGAGCTGTGGAATAACTTCAACCAGCCTAACAAATGTGTAACTGGAGTTCCCAAAGTGAAAGAGCGGACAGAAAAATATTTGAAGAATTAATAACTAAAAAATTTCCAAATCTGATGGAAACTACAAATCCACAGATCAAAGAATCTCAAAGAACCCTAAGAACAAGAAATAAGGTGGGGGAGGGGAAGGACTATAGCAAGGCACATCAAAATCAAAATCCTTAAAAATATAAAAAGAACATTTTAAGCTGGGAGAAATACATTTCATCCCAAGGACAAGAGATAAGAATGACAACAGACTTCTCATCTGAAACAATGCAAGACAGGAGACAATGGAGCAACATCTTTAAAATACTGGGGGCAGGGCCGGCCCCGTGGCTTAGTGGTTAAGTGCGCGCGCTCCGCTACTGGCGGCCTGGGTTCGGATCCCGGGCGCGCACCAACGCACCGCTTCTCCGACCATGCTGAGGCCACCTCCCACATACAGCAACTAGAAGGATGTGCAACTATGACACACAACTATCTACTGGGGCTTTGGGGGAAAATAAATAAATAAATAAAATCTTTAAAAAAAAAAAAATACTGGGGGCAAAAAGTAATTTTAGAAGTACCTTTCAAACACGAGGGCAAAAAAAAGACTTTATCAGGCATAGAAGCTGAAAATTCATCACCAACAGATCTGCACTAAAGAAATGACAAAGTTTGTACTTCAGGCAGAAGGAAAATTACAGATGGAATTCAAAAGAATGAATGGAAGAATAAATGGAAAACAAAACAATGAAGTGCACCAGAAATGGTAAATATAAGACTTTTTAAAAATCTCCATAAAACATAACGTACTGTTTAAACCAAAATTAGTAACCATTTATTATGGGATTAATAAGATATTTAGAAGTAAAATATGTGACAAAAAACAGTACAAAGGCTGGGAGACAGGAAATGGAAGTATATTGTTGTAAGGTTCTTATAATATAGATGAAGTAGGATAATATTACTTGGAGGTACAATGTAATAACAATCATATTAAAAATCCAAAAGAAACCACTAAAGAACAAAACAAAACGTTATGTGGTAAGCCCTAAATAAGGCAAATAAAATGGAATCATGAAAAATATTCAATCCAAAATCATATAAATCATGTTGTCTAACCACAATGCGATTCAACTAGAATTCAAATACCAAAGTATATATTTGGCAAAGTAGCAATATCCAAAATAAACATCCACAGATACACACAAACTTCTTACCAATCAGTAAGAAAAAAGACAAATAATCCAGTAGGAGGGCCGGCCCCGTGGCATAGCGGTTAAGTGCACGCGCTCCGCTGCTGGCGGCCTGGGTTCGGATCCCGGGTGCGCACCGACACACCGCTTCTCCAGCCATGCTGAGGCCGTGTCCCACATACAGCAACTAGAAGGATGTGCAACTATGACATACAACTATCTACTGGGGCTTTGGGGAAAAAGAAAAAAAAGGAGGAGGATTGGCAATAGATGTTAGCTCAGAGCCGGTCTTCCTCAGCAAAAAGAGGAGGATTAGCATGGATGTTAGCTCAGGGCTGATCTTCCTCACAAAAATAAATAAATAAATAAATCCAGTAGGAAAACGGGTTTAGGATATGGATACATAATTTACCAAATAAGAAACCAAGACAGCCAAACAAATGAAATTCTCAACTTCACTAATAAATACAGAAATGCAAAAAACATACACACACACACACACACAAACACACACAAGCATCTGACAACTACCAGATTGGCAGAAACTAAAAAAGAGAAAATAGCAAGTACTGACATGGTACAAACCCACAGAAGAGCAATTTGGCAATATTTAATAAGGTTAAATGTGCATACACACCCTATGAACAGCAATTCCACTCCTTAAATTACTAAGTGTCTAAATATGAGCACAAGGAGACATGTATAACAATATTAAATGCAGTATTGACACTAACAGCTAAGAACTGAGAAGAACCCAAACGTCCATCAATAGAGGAATTAGATATATTTATGCAATGGATTAATATAGAGAAGTTAAAATAAATAAACCAGATATACATTTATCAACATGAACCTCAAAAAGTAAACAAAGGGGTGTATGTCAAAAGGATAACTACAGTATGAAACTCTTTATGTAAACTACATTATACAAACAATACTTTACACAGTTGTAGATACAAATATATGAAGAAAAGCATAAACAGACTCGAGAAGGATCCTTGCCAATTTCATATAGCGGTCACTCTGGGAGAACAGAATGAGATGAGAGGGCTTTAAGTATAAAAAAAAAATTTAATTCTCAAAATTCAGGTCTAAGACATATATGGAAAACTTAATATTTATTAAAACTGAGATGTGGTATGTCAAGAGTCTCATTTTCTGTACTTTTCTGTATGTCAGAAATATTCAACTTAAATAATAATGCAAAGTAAAACAGGAAAACGATAATGAAAGAAAGCTATAAAACCTATGACAGGAACTTTGGTTCTGAACTGGCTCCCTCTTCAAAAAATAGAAAAGGATCTGTGGTCTAAAACTAAGAGACCTATATTTCTTTAATTCTAAGACAAAAAGCAAGCAGAAATTAATGTTGGCACATCCAAAGGTGGGAAGAAAGTTAACAGCTCTCACCTTCAATATGTAAGCTTATCTATCTTCAGTATGGTACCCCCATGTTGAAGTGTGCCTGTTGTGCAATAGTCCAAAGAACCTCTTTTACCACCAACATGCGGGGAAAAGATTCTAGTGTCCTAAGGTAGAAAAAGGAGACTCATTTGCTGTGCGTTGTATAGGAAAGGATCAGGGATTCCAATCGCTTCTTAACCTGACTCTCAATCAGTCATCCTGTTTTCAGCCTTTATTATATGAGGTACCTAACGTTCTCAATTCCAAGGCCTTTGTTCCACAATATAAACAGGGTTGGTTCTTGGCTATTCCCCCACTACTGGTTCAGTATTCAGCTTTCTCAGATCTCCTAATCTATTACTTTTCATCCATCTGCTTTATAGCTTACAAAATATTGCTGCCATTGTCTCTTGTCCCATTCTTTTGCCTTCTTAAAATCCCTTTACTCTCACTTTCATAGCTTTAAGGGAGCAAGGTAACTGCATATGTTCAATCTATCAGAGAGAAGTCTCTTTATATCATTTATCACTGTGTGAAAATATTTACTTAATTGCTTTAGTTTATCTCCCCACTCCATCCCCAACACACACACAAAGCAGAATCCTGTCTGTCTTTTACACAGCCCTTAACATAACACCTAGCACATAGTAGATGCTAATAAAAAACTGTGTTTAAAACCATAGGAGAGTTTTGGCAACGATTTTTGGGATATGACACCTAAAGCATAAGGAACAAAATCAAAAATAAACAAGTGGGATTACATCAAACTAAAAAGCTCTGCACAACAAAGGCAACCATCAACAAAATGAAAAGGCAACCTAGAGAATGGGAGAAAACATGTGCAGATCATATATCTGATAAGGGGTTAATATCCAAAAATATAAAGAACTCATATAACTCAATAGCAAAAAAAAAAAAAAAAAAAAAAATCCAATTAAAAAATGGGCAAAGGACCTGTATAGACATTTTTCCATAGAAGACATTCAGATGGCCAAAAGGTACATGAAAAGGTGCTCAACATCACAAATCATTAAGGAAATGCAAATCAAAACTACAATGAGATAGCACCTCACACCTGTTAGAATGGCTATTATCAAAAAGACAAGAGATAATAAATGCTGGTGGGGATGTGGAGAAAAGGGAACCTTTGTGTACTCTTGGTAGGAATGTAAATTGGTACAGCCACTGTGGAAAACAATATGAAGGCTCCTCAAAAAATTAAAAATAGAACTACCATATGATCCAGCAATCTCATTTCTGGGTATATATCCATATCCAAAGGAAACTAAACCACTATGCTGAAGAGACAGCTGGACTCCCCTGTTCAATGCAGCACTATTTACAACATTCAAAACAAAGAAGCAATCTAAGTGTCTCTCAATGAATAAATGGATAAAGATGTGGTATATATACACAATGGAATACTATTCAGCCATAAAAAGGAAGGAAATCCTGCCATTTGTGACAACACGGATGGACCTTGAGGGCATTATGCTAAGTGAAATAAGTCAAAGAAAGACAAGTGCTGTATGATCTCACTTAACATACGAAATCTTAAAAAAAATAAATAACACACACCAAACTCACAGAAAAAGAGATCAGATTTGTGGATACTAGAAGCAGAGGGTGGGGGAACTGGATGAAGGTGGTCAAAGGGTACAAACTTCCAGTTATAATATAAATAAGTACTGAGGACGTAATGTACAATATGATGACTATAGTTAACACTATGGATGATATATTTACAAGTTGCTAAAAGGATAAATCCTAAAAGTTCTCATCACAAGGAAAAAACATTTTTTTTCTTTCATCTATATGAGATAATAGATGTTAACTAAACTTGCTGCAGTAATTATTTCACAATATATGTATGTCAAGTCATTATGCTGTACACCTTAAATGTGTACAGTGCTGTATGTCAATTACATCTCCATAAAACTGAAAGAAAATAATAAATAAAAGAATAAAGCCCTTCCCCAAAAAAACAAAGGAGAATTTCCCACAAACTCTGCCTCACAAAAAGATATAGCATGAGAGACTCATTCTGGTCAGCTCACCCTCAGCTACTCCTCTCTCCTACTAAAAGATTCCCATTTTATTAGATGAGATCCAGGTCTAAGCTATGTTAATCAGAATCCAGCGACAGAATTTTATAAACTAAAGTTGGAAAACAAAGCTCCTTTTCTTCTTTTATCAAAAGACATAAACATAAATGAGGAAGTGCAAGTGAGCACATTATCCACCAAGTGATAAAAATCTGCAAAAAGAAAATCAGACTGGTCCCAAAGAAACTGACACAAGAAGCACAAAAGAAAGATTCCCAACAACATTCAAGTGCCTGATCTTATTTCCTTATCGTCTCCAGGGAAGCCATGGTTCCAATCTTCCCAATATTTGGTTGTTAAGCTCTTTCTTTTTATATATGTGAGCCACTCACTCCCTTATCCTGTCAATAAATACTCCTTTTGTTAAGCTAGGTCAGAGTGCGTATTTGCTTACACTAGGTGTGTATTGCTTATAATGAATTCATATTCTTGATTAATACAAATTCACATTTTACATTTTTTACATTTATTTACATGAAATAAATGCAATTTTACATTTATTTACATTTAATTATAATTTCATTACATGAAAAAGGATATATTTAGTTCCAGTTCCCATCTTTCTAAATGCCCTTAGTTAAGACACAGACTACTGCTGCTGCCAACGGACACCTGCTGGAAAGATTTTATGTAGATAAAAATAATCTCTATTTTCTCCTCCAGATTTCATATGTGAAGAGGGAAGATTTGGCAAGGAAAATATTCATTAGAAGAAAAATGACCAATATAATTGTTCCCTATTAAAATGAAACTGTACTTTCTCATGTTTTTTTTTTTTGCGAGGAAGATCGGCCCTAAGCTAACATCTGCCAATCCTCCTTTTTTTTTTTTTTGCTGAGGAAGACTGGCCCTGGGCTAACATCCATGCCCACCTTCCTCTCCTTTATATGGGACGCCGCCACAGCATGGCTTGACAAGCGGTGTGTCGGTGCACGCCCGGGATCCAAACCGGCGAACCCCAGGCCGCTGCAGCGGAGCACGTGCACTTAACCACTTGTGCCACTGGGCCGGCCCCTCTCATGATCTTTCTTAAGACTCAGCTTTTGTTAATACAAACTGGCCATTGCAACTAAGTTATATTATAAGGAATTTATCCTTTCTTTTACTTGGAAAAGGGGAATCTGTTAGAAGTGATACCTTGCAGATGTTTCTTGCTGAATAAAACTGGATGGATTGAGTGACACTACCCTATTATTTTTAAACATTTCTAGATCTTTTTCAATGCAACAAACAGCAACATTTAAAACAAAATTTTTTAAAGTGCAGCTGCCACTTACTGCTTCCAGTTGTTTCTTCTTCTGCACTAGTAACTCCAACATGAGGTTGACGTTGGCCAAATCAAGGTTATCTTGGTCAGTTCCCAACAAATCCTGAAATATTTGCCACCTGTGGCCATTCTAAAAATGAAGAAAAGAAATACAACTTCCTAAAAAGATTGTTTTAGAGTGTCTAAAACAAACGTTTAACTGCTATTTTCCAATATGTTTATTACATAGATATCAAAAATATACTACAATGTTCTAATCTGCTCCTTCCCAGCTAGTAGCTCCCCACTGCCTTGTAATTATAATTTAAACACTATTTCTCCCTTAAATGAATTTAGATAACAGATATGAAAGAAAAATGTTAAGTCAGCATCTCAGAAGGTATAATTCCCTACAAAATAAATGCCTGGATTTATTAATTTATTATTTATTATTATTTATTAACTTATTTATTATTATAAATTAAGGTATTAATTTAAGCTCATTTGCATCAATAATTTGGGGCTAATCCTCTTAGAAACTGAGAATCTTGCAATAGTTTCTCCAAATTACCACCCATAGTTTCATCCTGCCATATAATCCTTCAAATGTCATGTATTACAAGCCAACTCTGACTCAATATGATCCCACCAGACCTTTCAAAAGATGATCACTAGAGTAAATTTTAGACAACGCAGTTAAGAAAGTTCTTTATTGAATAGAACAATTGTAAACAAATCTCCTTTAAAAAATGAATAATATACTAACCTTTAATATCTAACATTAAACCAATAAAAACAACAAATTGAAATTTATTAAAAAAAGTAATAAGAGTTGAAACATACGGTGCTACTCACTGAGTGGTCCAATTTGAACCTCTTTTCCTCAAATCTTTGCTTCTGTTTGAGAATGAGCTCATTCACTGAAAACAGAAACAAAACAACAAGCACATATAATTCGTATTTTGGTTAAATGTATCATTTAACTGTTCTGTTTAGATGGATACTACTTTAACTTTAAAAAGCCCCCAAATTAAAAGATGCTAAGCAGAAAATGCTAGGTTTTTATTTTATTTCAAATTAGAAACAATTATGCCACAGTTATTACTACTACGACTGCTATTATTACTACTACTATTACTACAGGAGGAGAATTCTTCAGAGTCTGTACTTTCTCTTACATGTCTCAATGAGGACACTATTGGCACCTGGAGAGAGACAATTCTTCACTGTGTAAGCCTGTCCCATGCTTTACATGGTAACTAGTAGATTCTATGAAGTAGGCACTAAAGATTTTTATTTGTTGTTCTTTTTTTTTTGTGACTTTTCTATAAATATCATGGCAGACACCGTCAGTTACCTATCCAAAAACCATCCTACTCTTTTTCTATTTTTAATGGTAACATGATTTTTTTTCCAAGTGTCATTTTGCCACATACTTTCAGAGAGGCTAGATCCCTCTGCAGCCCCACAGTACGATTCTTAACTAACCAAAGCCAATCTAGTCATTCATACCCTTGCCAGTGATTGACGTGGGGTTAAGTATGTGACCTAGTTTTGACCAATGAGGGTATACTGTCTTTCAGAAAGAGAAGGACAGGAGGAAAACAAATTCTTTCCATGCCTTCATTAAGGGATGATATCTGGAACTGATTAGAGCCATTTTGCAATCTTGAGGGGAGCTAGCCAAAGGACCAAAGCATATGCTGAGGATGGAGGACCAGAAAGATGGAAAGAACTTAATACTATCACTGAACCATTGAATTAACTAGTTCTAGAAATTCTTTTTGTGTGAATCAATACATTTTCCTTAATGTTTAAGCCATTTTTTGTGTGTGAGGAAGATTAGCCCTGAGCTTACACCTGTTGCCAATCCTCCTCTTTTTTGCTGAGGAAGATTGGCCCTGGGCTAACACCTGTGCCCATCTTCCTCTACTTTATGTGGGACGCCTGCCACATCACGGTTTGATAAACAGCACGAAGGTCCACACCTGGGATCTGGACCTGTGAACCCCGGGCCACCAGAAGCGGAGCATGCAAACTTAACCACTACCCCACTGGGCCGGCCCCTACTGAAGCCATTTTTAACTGGATTTCTCTGTCTTTAACAGCCAAATGATACCAAAAAAAACAACTGATAAAGAAAAGGGAAACTAGCAGTAGGCTAGGTAGGCACTTTAATTTATAGACATTATCCTATGGATTATTCTCCCCACTTTAGAGATGAAGGAATATTAGAGCATAAGGAAGTTACGGTGACATATAATACAAGACAGACTTAGGATACAAACCCAACTATTTAATATTTTCCACTATATATCACAATCCAACTATAAACATTTTCAAACAAACCAGAGACGTACCAAGCCCACACTAGGGATCCAAGCTTCAAAGATAAGACTCAGTCTAAGAAAGACTCAAGCAACTCAGAGCAGGAAGACAAATATATATGATGTAGTAATAATATGATGTGACGATAATATCATTGAAATAGATTTACAAAAAAGATAAGACAAAGAGCAATCAAAATGTTAAGGAGCAGGCTTCACATAGAAGGTGACATGAGAATTGCCATAACAGGCACACAGATTCACTAAACAGAAAGAGAAGTGGAAAAGAATTCAGATAAGGGTGTGTGTGGGGGTTGGGGGGTAAAGGCATGAAACAGCAAGAGATAAGATGATTTAAAATCAATATGGCTGAAATACAAGGTCAGTGATTTTGTTAATGATTAACAGGGGCTAAGAACTAAGGCTGGAAATGGAGCCTGATTCTGAAAAGCCTGGTACGTATCTCACAAGCAAAGTTATTATAATCCAGAAGATAAAGGAAAAGAGCTTGAAATAATGTAGAGGGAATAAAGAGGAGTATGTGAATAAGAGTCTAATGTTTCAGTTACAGAATTAACCACCTACAGAAAAATTGTGACAAATAATTGTAATATCTTATATATGTATACCACATTGCATTTTACTGAGAAGTCTCATATACCACTGAACCTGAAAGACATTCCATATCCATAATTATACTTCTCTAGATCCTGATAACAGCCATAGTGCTAAGAATAAACAATGCATTTCTACCGCTAAAGATTCCATTCTAGTAACTGTCTTTTCAGAGGCAGGACAGTAGAGTAAAAGCACATGATCTTGAGCTAGACTACTTAGGACCTAATCCCAATTCCGTCACTTACTGGCTATATAACGTTACGCAAATTACTCAACTTCTCTGTGCCTTAGTATCCTCACCTGAGGAATGAGGATGACAACAAGAGCACCTATTTCATAGGGCTGAAAATTAAACGAGTTAACATACATCAAACACAACAGTGCCTGGGGGTAGTAAGGATGTTATGTGCATTAGCTACTATTTTTTTAAACAGAGATTTTAAACTCTGCATGCATGTTGTCCTTTACATTAAAGAGTAAGAGCATCATTCACTAGGGAGATAAGAAAATTCAATTTACAAATTTTATAAATAGACAAAGAAACCTAGAAAAGAGACTGCTAGAGAGAAACAGAGGCAGCTAGAGAGAGATCTCACAACATAAAGGGACAGGGAGAGCCAGAGAGCAAGGCTTGGCAGGAGTGGAGGAGAGCAACTGCAGAAGGCAGGGGCGGGGGACACACCCCCTCACCCTATCTGAGCCTTCCGGGATCAGGAGCAAGAGAAAGACAGCTCTCAAGACCAAGGAGAATGGAAAGGAGAAGAGTGAGTGTGTGCCACTGGTGGGGGAGGGTGGAATGAAAAAGAATGCCATAGAAGGTAGAGGAAGAGATGAGGAAAGGGCAGTCAGAAGAAGGGAATGTAGTGTAGTTCTTGGGCAGAAAAGGAAAAATCAAAATATCTGTCTTGACAAAACAGTGTATAACTCTAATGACTGTAAAACCAAATCCTTTTTGAGTGCATGGCTTCCAACTCTTTGCTTTCATTAAAACTGAAGAAAATATTTGACTTGTTAACTAATAGGGCATTATTTTTTTTTTTTTTTTTTTTTTTTTTTTGTGAGGAGATCAGCCCTGAGCTAACATCCGCCAATCCTCCTCCTTTTTTTTTTTTTTTTTTTTGCTGAGGAAGACGGCCCTGGGCTAACATCTGTGCCCATCCTCCTCCACTTTATATGGGACGCCGCCACAGCATGGCTTACCAAGCAGTGCGTCGGTGCGCGCCCGGGATCCGAACCAGCGAACCCCGGGCCGCCGCAGCGGAGCGCGCGCACTTAACCGCTTGCGCCACCGGGCCGGCCCCAGATTTTTTTTTTTTTTTTTTTTTAACAACAAATCAGTAAGTGCTTTTTTTTTAAGCACATAATTCAGAAGGAGGTCGAAGAACTGAGTGACTCAGTTGCAAAATTCCTTAAATCCCAATCAACTTATTTATGTAAGCAAAGTTTCTCAAGACTTACACTTTTAAAAAGAAAAAGATAAAATCAAACTTACACAAGGTTATAAGTCAACTATATCTCAATTTAAAAATCTGTAATGATCCTAAGTAAATAAATAAATAAAAAGAAGACAAATGAAACTGAATCCTTATCCTAGTAATAACAATCAATGGCAATGGAACTAATTGAGAAGGGCATCATCCAATATTAAGCAGCACATTTTCTAAATTTTTATGTCTAATACTTTATAAAGTTTATAAATATTTGTTTGATCAATTGCATACTACCAATAATTGCAAGAACCCAGAAAAAATATTTAACAATTTTTAAATACTTAACAGAAAATTACACTCAAAAGAAACTTCTAAGTCTGTCATTACATACATTTCTGTTACAGAAAAGTATTACAGATAGATCAAAAAGAATTTGAAGCATGTAAATAAATCATATAAGGATAAAATTATGTGGGTGACGTAATTTATTTAGAAGTTCAAAGAGAAAAGGGATGAATGAAATTTCTCCTTAATGAAAAATGTCCATTTTCAAATCAATAAGTATCAAATCACTATGATATTTAGATTCCAATGAATTCATTTTAAAGAGATAAAAGTTTTATTTTTTTTTATTTTATTTTATTTTTTTTGAGGAAGATCAGCCCTGAGCTAACATCCATGCTAATCCTCCTCTTTTTGCTGAGGAAGACTGGCTCTGAGCTAACATCTATTGCCAATCCTCCTCCTTTTTTTTTCCCCAAAGCCCCAGTAGATAGTTGTATCTCATAGTTGCACATCCATCTAGTTGCTGTATGTGGGACACGGCCTCAAGAAGCGGTGTGTCGGTGTGTGCCCGGGATCCGAACCTGGGCTGCCAGTAGTGGAGCACACACACTTAACCGCTAAGCCACGGGGCCGGCCCAAAAGTTTTATTTTTAAATAACCATATTTACAATACTCCTAAAATTACATCCTTTACAACCACTTAAACTTACAAGGAAAAATTCTGGATGCTAATTTAAAATGTGGCATCAATGTGTGAGGAAGTACATCATTTTTCAGAATTTTTATATGGGTCACCCAAGCAAAAAGGTTTGAAGACCACTGCTATAGAAAATGTGTAGCCCAGTCCTCTATCCATGACTCAGATAAATGTACAGCATTAAAAGTGAAGAGTCCTAACCTATCAATAAAAAAGGTGCAAGTTTACCTAGAATACTTCAGAATCATATAGCATATACTCACTTTCCCATGCTCAAGAGGAAATCTGAAATTACATTAAAAGGCTCAAGGTCTTCTTAACCCAACCAAGAACTGCAGGCACTATACAAATCATGTAATCTCAAGCCAAAGCAATGGAAACAACTTTGAAGAGTTTTTTTCAGCATAGGAAAAAACAAGTGGTGCTCCACTTTCGGCAAGAGATCTCAGTGGCATCCTGAGTGCACTGGAGACATAATCTCTATCTTCCTAGTGTAGGAACCTAAGGATTTGACCATCACTGTACAAAGGCAAAGACTGGAAGGTGTGACGGGCAGAAAAACAGAAAACAGATACATCAGGAGGAAATGTTATTTCCATGGCTGACATATATAATCACATTGGAAGCTGCATTATAATTAAAAGACTTCAAATATTAGCATAAAATACTTACATTCCAATTACCCAAAACCTAAATTTTTTATCCATGAAAAGAGAAGGTTAAAGACAAGATCATCGCCAAGATAACTTCTAGCTCAGAAAATCAGTAAATTGTGATTTCACTATTCACTGCATACATATATTTGAGAATATACAATATATGAAATCACTTTCCAACTTAAACAGTACTACATTCTTACATTCCTTCCATACTAGTATATAGTGCTCTCTCTCTCACTATTTAGAAATTCATATAATGGAATTTCTAACTTATGGACTCATTAAGGAATATTGCCTGAAAATTTTGAAATACCAAAATCTTCAGAACATTAGATTTCTTTCTGTATTTATTCCAAAAGAAGAAGCAGTTTCCCAACGTTACAACAACTGATAGAAAAGTGATTCCAGAGGCCATAAAGCAGCATCAATCAATCCATGTTTGCAAGTTCACAGACAATTACTGACAAAGGATTCTTCTTTGCAGGACTTTGGTTTCCCTTTTACCTAACTTAGCCCATGAAGTCCAGTTCTGCAGACTATTATATCACTCAGTATTTCTTCTTTTCCTAAGTTCCTTCTCCAAGTTTGCTGTAAGATTTTATCTACCTAGAAGAACTTAGTATTCCAACAGAAAATCTTCAAAATGTTTCCTTCAGGGTCCCTTTCTGCCTTGTAATCATCCAGTAATTTCCCTTCATGAAAAGATACTGGATTGTAGTGAAGAGTGAAAGAGAAAACAAGGATTGCAGCCAATGTAATTTTAGAGCAGAGGTAAAAAGGAAAGCTCAAAAGGTTCCAATTCAGGATTTATTATAAACCACCATATGAGCTACAGCTAAGCAAAATCAAACTGCAACCAAAGCACTGGCAGGTCAGAATCTAATATACAATTAGACATCACACCCTAACTCTGAGTATGTTACTCTTCAGAAGGAAGAATTAACTTTTTTGATATACATACCCAACAGTGTCCTACTTCATACCTACCCATATCTGAAAATTAATCTTTGGAAAATTAATCTTCATTCCTGAAAAATCAGACTAAAGATTTCCCACCATATCTGAGGCTTTTTAACAGGTAGAATTTTAGATATTCACAATTGGTCTCTGACTACATATTCTTTCCAACCATTTACCATTTACCTTAAAATTTCCCTATTTGTGTCTCTCTTCTCCAGTTACCATTCCTCTCTCAGTAGTTCTATATCCATGTCTTCCTTCCTTAGTTCCTGTTTCGATAGTATCCCCAGGTCACAGACTCTCCTCCCCTATCCAAGAATCCTCATACCCAAGGCTTTTGTCCCCCTTCTTCCTCTCCATTAACCCTTTCCTCCGTTGTTTCTCACTTCTGCCCAGAAGCAGAAATAGCAGGAATGTACAACACTGTATAAAGAGACAGGTATTCTGGACCTCTGGCATTCTCCTTCAACCTCACATTCTATCCAGCCATCTACGTAAGAATCTACGAGTTGTGTCAGTCAACTTTTTTTTATGCACCTTAAAAATAATGATATGATACTAACAACATAAGGTATGGGATCTATGTCACAACCCAGGGAAGATTAAGGAAAGCACCCTGGTGAGGAGGAGAAAGAGATCTGCTTACCTCTAACCTGTGTTTTCTGAAAAAATTAGTGATAGCACACACTTTTGGGGACAGAATATTTAAAAAAAATAAAAAATCATTCCAAAGACTCACCCAAGAAATTAGGATACAGATGGTCAATATTATCCACAACATAGTTACACTTGGGACATCTATTATTATCCTCCAAACTCTGATGAATACACTTGTAGCTATTAGCAGAGAAAAAATAAAATAGGTTTGATTAAATCCGTGATAAATCAATAAGCTGGTCAAAAAATAACACCTATCAGTCTTCTATTTCTCACTTTCAACATAAGTAATCTAACAGTTATCAAATTTATTTCAGCTTAATATTTTTACATCATAAAGAAGATACATACGGCATTTTAAACTAGAATAGCAAGTCTACTCAACATAAAATTTTTAAAAATGTACTAAGTTTATGCAATTTAAATAGTACATAATACCACCAAGAAAAGCAAACGCCTATGATTTAGTTAAGCAAACAGACTATTCATGTTCTTGGAGTGCTGATATCCTTAATACAAAGAGTTCACTCAAATAAAAAAAGAAAATAAGAGAAAAAGAGAAAAATCAACAAGACAAAAATTAGTCAATAAAGCATCAGAAAATCATCACTTTCACTAAGAGGAAAAACTGATTTAAAATTATATACTAGTTTTTACCAATCAGAATGGAAAAATAAAGAAAATACTCTCCAAGTCAAGGAGTACATGTGAATATGAACAATCTCATGTGCTGCTACAGGAAATGTAACTGCCACAACTTTTCTAGAAGGCAAGTGGTACAGAAAAACTTAAGACTGTGCATCCCCTTTTATGTAGTCACTTCTGGGAATTTATCCTAAGGAAATAAGCAGAGACATATATGTAGAGAGGTGTTCAATTCAAGGTTATCTGTAAATAACAAAATAAATGAGAAGCAACCAAAACACTAGGAAATTGACTAAATAAACATCAATCCAATGCAATGTATACAGCCAATAAAAATCATATTGTAATATGCCATGAAAAATAATCTAGTAACTATTAATAGCTATAGCTGGAGAAATATGATTACAAGAAATTTTTCCTTTCTTATATTATATATTTCTGTAATCTCTGATTTTTTACAATTATGTATTATAATAAAAAACTTTTAAAACATTGTTCAACTAAAACAGAGAAATATCAAATTGGCATTACAAAAAAAATCACTACAATATTACTGAATAAAAATGACAATCTCTAACACAGTGGATACAGTATAATACCATTTCTGCTTTAAAAAGTCACGTATGTGTACATTTAAAATAAACCAAAAAAGACATTTACCATAATGTTAACAGTATATGTCTCTGAGCCGTATAATCATGGGAAACTTTTTCTTTGTACACGCCTATAAGTTTCTATAGTACACGTGTATTGCTCCTAACAATCAGAAAAAAAAAATATTTCTAAGAAACTACAAGGGTGATTTATAAAGATGATTTCTAAAAAGACAGCGCCTCTTTCATTCTGTCTCCAAATTATAACAAATTTACTTTATCTTTATAAACTAAAGCTGATTTTTATATCTACCTACTTCCCTCCACTTTATCAAAACAAAACCTACATCCATCAAGTTTCTCTGTTATGGTTATCAACTACTTTCTCATCTCACATTTGTTACTATTCAAGATAAGCAAAAAGGAGGACATTATTAGGGCAGGCCCAGTGGCACAGTGGTTAAGTTCACGTGCTCCACTTCGGCGGCCCAGGATTCACAGGTTCGGACCCCAGGCACAGACCTATAGACTGCTTATCAAGCCATGCTGTGGCAGGCATCCCACATATAAAGTAGAGGAAGATGGGCATGGATGTGAGCCCAGGGCCAATCTTCTTCAGCAAAAAGAGGAGGACTGGCAACAGATGTTAGCTCAGGGCTAATCTTCCTCAACCCCTCACCAAAAAAAAAAAAAGAGGACATTACAGTGAACCAATGTAGCAGTGGTCTTTGGCACAGCACAGCAGCCTAAAGATGAGAATAAATGCCTGGCACATAATAGGTACTCAAATATATACTGAGCAAATGACTTGCACAGTGTTCCAGAAACCATATCATCACCTCCTACAACTATGACAAGGCTAGGACCACCATATTACCACAAGATAGGCTCCATACCTAACAGGAAATTTCCTACATGAAAATTTCAATGTAGGAAATAACATAATAAATATTTTTGTTTTCATTTTTATTGCAAGGGAGAAGCATAAAGTAGATATACAAATACAATAGATAAAGTGCCCCAACATGGAAACATTTATAGTCTGCTTAGGAAAAAAGGAAATGACTTATTACCAGAAAATATTTCCACACGACAAGATTTAACCATTGAAAAAATCTGCAAGTTCAAATAAAGCAAGTGATGAAGGAGAGAACCTGGAAAGGTTATTAAAGATGGGAGACAGAAGCTGACAGACAAGCAGAAGGACATTCTGGATTTTAGCAAATGACTTTTGTAAAGAAACAGTAATTAGAAAATGAGCAAATAATATGAAAATAAGAACAAGCTAAGTTGTTCAGCCAGAGAAAAAGTCGGTCAATATATAAGAAATTATCCCAGAATCCAGTAGAACATCCTCCTCTCCTTTCTTCAGCATCCTAATCATATCCTTTGTCAGCAGGCTTACTACCTCAATACCCAGAAGAAAAAAAAAGTCTGGGACACAGCCAGAAGGAACTGTCCTCAGGAACAAAAGTTCAAGTGACTTTCTGCAATGCACTAGATAATATCCATCTATACTATAAAATTAAAATGCATCAAATTACACACCACTGTGTAAAATTAAAGTGACAACAAGATGCATCAAGTTTATCTTACAGCATCTACTATCTCACTACCACCCCAAGGTGGACCTGCCCTAGTTTGAAAAACAGTAACTATCTTGTCTGTCAGCCCCTCTTCTGTTTGCTCATTAAAAGCAGGGATTTGTTTAACTCATCTCTGTACCCTCAATGTCTAGCACAATATTTTGTTAAAAAGTTAGAACTCAATAAATGTTGAATGCATGAAAAAATATATACAACCAAAAGAGAAACATACTTTTGCTGCCCTCTGGGTCATATAAAATGCTGCTAGAAAATCCCAACATTTCTTACCACATTAACTCTAATTCATTCTCATTCATCTAACCTACTTGACCATCACCTGCCCAGACACAATGCTTTGGATTCCAAAAGAAGGATATGCGCTTATACTAGTGATCAAAATAGACGGGCATAAAGAGATAAGAGGGATATATATCTTGCATCTGCCTCAGAAGTTTTCAATAGCTAATCACACTGCAACTTTGTAAAAAATTACTGAGTACCACAGTGTGCTGACATAAATGGGTGCCTGTGTCCTCTATTAAGTGTATATCTGATAAGAAAAAATGAATATTTCTCTATAGATGTATATGGTTGCTCTGTTTCTTCTAAGTATACCTACAAAATATAAATATCTTCTTATGTCTGTGTAAACAAGGATGAGTGTATACATATAGAAAACTTAAATAATCAGAAAATTCTCAAAAAAGAAGGGACTATAGTAAGAATAGCAAGATAAATCAGTACCAGTGGTCATCTATAATAAGCAGGTATAAAGACTAATAGCAAGGTGCATGATGATGGATTTAGTCAAAAGTCCCAAAAGGCAAGCTGACACCCAGGCTGATCACAGATATGCTGGGAGACAACAACGCTGAGGGACTCTGTTAATGCTAATTAATTTGTAATAAAGCAAGATAATAAATCAGGGCTTGGTAAACATGAGGTCTGAGAAGCAAGATGCAGGGGACAAGCTGGAGGCAGCCAAGGGGCAAAAAGAAAAGAGCAAACCTTATCTCTATATCATATAGAAGCTAGATTTTTTATTACATCATTGAGTTTCAGTTAGACTACAGCTAATAGTAGGTTCACTGTCAAATGGGAACAAATAAATTGAAAGTAGTTCCTGCTATATTGTCTCCAACTTGTTACTAGAAAAGACTTACCATTTATAAGTGGGACAAGGGATAAATAGTTGATGTGATCCAATTTGATTTAGTGTTAATAATTTGGATAGAGCCTTGAAGTGGTATATTGCTTGGCTCCAGATTATCAGCCAGGATGCAAGTTAGCAAAGAGTTGATTCAATAGGCTATTTTGTTAACGACTGAAATTCCACAGTCCTCACGGTAGGATAGAGTAAATAATTATGAGCTTTCGCTTTAAACAACTAGCAAGCCTGACAATGGGACTGCCAGCCTCCAGGTTTATTAGCTCCTGCCAACGTTATAGTCCCTATCCTACCAAAACCTGCTCTCTGGTATGGATTTTAAAACACATTCACATCAGGGTGTAACAGAATAACTGGAATTGTAACAAGGATCTAAGCTTAAACTATTTTTATTTGAAGAAAAAAAAAGTATTTAAGAAATCAATGGAGCTTTCCAACAATGACCTAAAGACATACCATTAAGATTATAGGACTCATTGAAAAGGCCAGGCCTGTCTAGTTATAAAGTCAATCAGTAATTTATGACACTTCATAATATAGTGAAGCAAGATTATTCAACTGATTCAGCAGATTCTTCAGCACCTTTTTTTTAAATGCCACAGTGAATAGAGAAGTTAGAATATATAAATTGGAGGCAGTGAGGAAAAATTAAAACCTCACTTTATGTTTCACATTCCAACACCTTCAAATCTGTGAAAGAAAAGGAGATGAAGGAGTAGGAAGGATAGGTTACCCTATCATTCCTTACCAGTCATAACCTTTGAGGAGGTGGACAAGAAGGGCTAGGGGAAGGAAGACATTTACATTTCACACTACATCTTTCTGTACAAGAAAAGTCGTTTTTGAGGCCAAGAGTATATACATTGCTCTTATGACTTTAATAACTTTTATTTTAATCAAGAACATAAACAATGCAAGCTAAGAAAGCTATTTTTATTCTAAACTTCTTTTCAAATGACTGGCAGATTGGGTACACCTATCAATGAAGCATCACACTCCAGATCAAACTAAAGGATTTACAGACTGGTGATAACACCCAGTACTCTTCCTAACTAATGGATATCAACCTACCAGATGTCATTTTCAACTATTCAACTTCAGTATAAAATTATGGGTATTACTTCAACATGAATTAGAATATAAGGACTATTAGAACACAACAGAAATACTAAGGCTAAAATAATATACCAACAGTGTAAATAATTTACGGAGATGACTGATTGCAAGTAGAATATACTATCCCCAATCAAAAAATAAATAAATGAACAAACAAAAGGAATTAAATGTACACAGATTACATACCCATTAGAGTGGCTACCATTAAAAATAAAACAGAAAATAAGTGTTGGCGAGGGTGTGGAAAAATTGGAACTCTTGTGCACTGTTGGTGGGAATGTAAAATGGTATAGCCACTGTGGAAAACAGCATGGCGATTTCTCAACTCCTCAAAAAATTAAACATAGAATTACCATTTGATCCAGCAATTCCACTTCCGGGTATATAGCCAAACGAACTGAAAGCAGGGTCTCAAGCAGATATTTACACACCAATGTTCAAAGCAGCATTATTAACAACAGTTAAGAGGTAAAAGCAACACAAGTGTCTATCAACAGATGAATGGATAAAATATATACATGCAATGGAATATTATTCAGCCTTAAAAAGGAAGGAAATTTTGACACATGCTACAATGTGGATGAATCGGGAGGACATTATGCTAAGTGAAATAAGCCAGTCACAAAAAGACAAATACTGTTTGATCCCACTTATTTGAGGTTATCTAGAACAGTCAAATTCACAGAAACAGCAAGTAGAACGATGGCTGACTTCGGGGTGGAGGAAATACGGAGCTGTCGTTTAACGGATATAAGACTTTCAGTTTTGTAAAATGAAAAAGTTCTGGAGATTGACTGCACAACAATGTGAACATACTTAACATTACCCAAATTAAAAATGGTTAAGATGGTTAACTTTACGCTATGTGTATTTTACCACAACTAAAAACTTTTTAAAATACACAGATTAACATGACATATAACCTAAAGATAACACCGAGCAAAGCGTTGAAGAAGAGAACACAGCACTTTTAAATCCTCTATATCCTTTTCCACTGACTTTCTAGCCTGCTTTACTGGGCCTCACACCTATCCCCAAAAGTGAGTTAATGGTGCTTCACAGGTGCTTCATGCTTGGTCCTGATTACCCAGCCCCCACCCCCCAATTTTCTAAAATAGCAGTCAAAGCTCTTTAACAATTAATAAACCAGGAAATTTTAAAATCCATCTGTAAGGCCTATGGTAAATCTAAGTATTTCACAGAAATAAGCACCGACTATATGCTTACTGCCTTGAGCTGTCGAACCTGTAAAGATATATCAGTCAAAGAAATAATATGATTACAAGATGACCAAAATTAGTTTAAAAAACATAACTTCCTACTAGCTACATTTACACACAAGTTAAAAATCACCAAAAGACAATTTCACTAAATAAAATCATCTTACCAAAAGCTGTGGCCACATTTCGTCATGTACGCTTCCTCAATCATATCAAAGCAGATAGGGCTAAAAAGAAAATAGAAAAAAATTGATACTTTTTTTTGAGAGATTACAAATTGGAAAAGGCCAGTAACAATACCAACGAAATTATATTTCAATATATAGCTAAGTCTTCAAACAGTCTATCAATAAGAGATGAAATTTATATTGAATTGAATGAACTTTAAAGGATTGCTGGTAAAACAACAATCTGTTCGAGATAGCCCTAAGGGCCATCAAGCTCTAAGATGAACTAAATGGGTAAATTAAAATGGCCCCAATACTTTAACACACCCATAATTTTTAATAGTGCAAGGCAATCTGGAGAGACCCTAAGAAAGTTCTACCATCTTCTTCAACCATCCCTGTACTCAAAAGCACCTACCCAGATCTGCTAATCTAAATGATCTCTTTTATTTCCTATCTCAAAGAAAATTAATTCCCGTGTGATAAACTTTCAATTCCAATTTCAATAACTCTTTTAGGTAATGAAGACGGTAATAACAGCTAATACTTAAAATAGCACAAACTATATCCATTAAAACAATGACATATATTAACTCACTCAACCTCTTCAACAACACAGTGTTGGTAGTACCGATTACTAGACCCATTCTATAGTTGAGGAAATTGAAGCACAGAGATGTTAAAGTCACACAGCTAGGAAGTAACACAGCCAATTTTCAAACTCAGGTCCATGTTCTTAACCACAACTCTATACTACTTCCAGATACTGTAAGTTAAATACCAAGTCATACCAACTATGACAAGAGTTCTGGACAACGAAAAGGGCACTCTCTACCAGGAAAAGGCAAAGCTTTGTAAAAAGAGATTTCCTTTTATCTTTCCCTCTTTTTCCTTCCAAAAACTCTGATGAAGTCTCCAGAGGTATAACAGCCATCTTGTGACCATGAAAACAAAAACCATACGCTAGGAAAACAGGACACTGGTTCCTTGATGACATCCTTGAACGGCTGCATCAGCCATGGACTGCCTATCTTGGACTTCACATTACATGAGAAAAGTAAATCCTCACTTGCTTAAGCCAGTACTTACCAAGTTTTCTGTTACTGGCATACAAATTGAATCCTTACTGGTGATACATGACACTTAAACTGTAAATGAAAATTCACCCACTCCTTCAAGAAAAATTTCCTGGGCATAAATACTATCTTAGAATATAAGGTTATATACCACTTGCTGGCAGCCATGCTGTGGTGGTGACCAATATACAAAACAGAGGAAGACTGGCACAGATGTTAGGGCGAATCTTCCTCAGTCAAAAAAAAAAAAAAAAAAAAAAAAACAATGTGAGGTTATAAAAAAGTTATAAAATCTCAAAGTCACACAAGCTCAGAGTTTCACCACATATAGTGTGTTGGCTTAGACTGCGTGGGTTTTGTCACCTTTCCCTTTGCTACACTGAGAAGAACAAAAAGTCTCCTAAATGTGGGGATTCAGTAACTTTTCTTTTGACACCAAGTCCATCTTGCTCCTGCTTGATGGAGTTAAGGAAGCAGGGCTCGGGGTCCCTCCTGAGAGCACGTGGATGAGCTGTGCAGGCTGCTCGGTGATCCCAGTTTGTGGCTGAAGGATGCTGAAGAGCAAATCTGGGATGGACAGATTTTATTTCACAGGCACAGTTGGTCACTGGGTGCTCAGGCAGATATCTTAAGGCTCAAAACCCAGAGCAGAGCAACATTTATCAAGCCCCCACCTCCCTTTTTAAAGACTTTATTTTCTTAGAGCAGTTTTAGGTTTACAACAAAATCGAGAGGAAGGTACAGAGATTTCCCATATATCCCCTGCCCCCAAACATGCACAGCTTCCTCCATTATCAACATCACTCACCAGAATGGTGCACTTTTTTTAACCAAGGAAGAACCTATATTGACACATCATGATCACTCAAAGTCCGTAGTTTACCCTAGGGTTCACTGTTCGTGTTGTACATTCTATGGGTTTAGACAAAAGTATAATGACATATATCTGCCATTATAATATCACAGATTATTTTCACTGCCCTAAAAATCCTCTGTGCTCTGCCTATTCACCTCTCTCCCTTTATCCACAACCACTGATCTTTTTTGGTCTCCATAGTTCTTGTCTTTTCCAGAATGTCATACAGTTGGGATCATAGAGTATATAACCTTTTCATATTGGCTTCTTCCACTTAGTAATATGCATTTAAGGTTCCTCCATGTCTTTTCACGGCTTGACAGCTCATTTCTTTTTAGTGCTGAATTATATTCCATTGTCTAGATGTACCACAATTTATTTACCCATTCACCTACTGAAGCACATCTTGGTTGCTCCCAAGATTTGGCAAGTATGAATAAAGCTGCTACAAACATCTACGTGCAGGTTTTTGTGTGGACATAAGTTTTCAACTCCTTTGTGTAAATACCAAGGAGTGCAATTTGATATGGTAAGAGTATGTTTAATTTTGATAGAAACCACCAAACTGTCTTCCAAAGTGGCTGTACCATTTTTCATTCTCACCAACAAAGAATGAGAGTTCTTGTTGCTCCACATCCTCCTCGGAATCTGGTGTCGCCAGTGCTCTGGATTTTAGCCATTCTAATAGGTGTATAGTGATGTCTCATTGTTTTGATGTGCATTTCCCTGATGACATATGATATGGAGCATCTTTTTCATATGCTTATTTGCTATCTGTATACCTCCTCTGGTAAGGTATCTGTTGAGGTCTTTGGTCCATTTTTTTAATTGGGTTGTTTTCTTATTGTTGAGTTTTAAGAGTTCTTTGCATATTTTAGATAAAAGTCCTTTATGAGATATGTCTTTTGCAAATATTTTCTCCCAGTCTGTGGCTTATCTTATTCTCTTCACAGTGTCTCTTGAAGAGCAGAAATTTTTAATTTTAAAGAAGTTGTTTATTGATCCTTTCATAGATCGTGCCTTTGGTGTTATACCTAAAAAGTCATCACCAAACTCAAGGTTACCTAGATTTCCCCTATGTTATTATCTTCCAGGAGTTTCACATTTTACATTTAGGTCTGTGATACATATTGAGTAAATTTCTAAATGATATATATTGAGTAAATTTCTAAAAAGTCATTACCAAACTCATCTATGTTATCTTCCAGGAGTTTCATAGTTTTGCCTTTTACATTTAGGTCTTTGATACATTTTGAGTTAATTTTGGTGAATGGTATAAGGTCTGTGTCTAGATTCATTTTTTTGCACGTGAGTGCCCACTTGTTCCAGCACAATTTGTTGAAAAGATTATCTTTTCTCCATTGTATTGCCTTTGCTCCTTTGTCAAAGATCAGTTGACTATATTTATGTGGGTCTATTTCTGGGCTCTCTCCGCAATATTAACCTGTCTATTCTTTCGCCGATACCACACTATCTTAATTACTTCATACATTATTTCCATTTACAAAAACTTCTCCTTGGATGAAACTCTGTAGTCCCAATACTGATTAATTTCTAAAACTCAATTGTTAAATGAACAACAGCAAATATCACAATTTTCTTTCTCAGAAGGTCCTTTATTAACACACCAACCTTTTAAACAGTACCTCTAATAAAGCATTTTTAAGATTTGGGAAAAATATTTTTCTGTTTCCAAAGTAAATATGTTTATAAGTTTAGTACCAACACCATCACACCTCTGTTTTATGCTGCATTAAATGAAGCTTAGAAGATGCAAAATGTCTAAACACTGATCTCTCAGTCCAGACTTCCAACAGTGCCACCAATGGACACTTTAGGACTGGCTCTAGCACCCAGAATGAATCAACCGTGAATATGTATCAATACTCTCTCAGAAAATTTTAAAATTTTTTAAACATTCATACATTCAACAAATTATATATTAGGTACTGACTACATATCAGACACTGTTCTAAATACTAAGGACACAGAAGTGAATAAAACAAACAAAAATCCCTTCATGCTTCTACAATCTAGTGAAAAAGATAGACAACACAAGATAAATAAGAAAGACCTTATATAGTAAGGTTAGATAGTGATAAACGATAAGGAAAAAAATTAAGCAGGGAACGGGGATAGGAAGTGTTGGGTTGGGTTAGACAGGGTAATCAGAGAAGCCTCAATGAGAAGTCGACATTTGAGTAACTATTTCAAGCTAGCAGGGGAATGATCTACATGGAAATCTGGGGGAACAGCAACTCAACAGTAAGAGCAAGTGCAAATGTCCTGAGGTAGGAGTATACCTGCCATGTTCAAAGATTAGCAAGGTGGTCAATATAGAGTAGAATAAGCAAGTGGGAAAACAGTAGAAGATAAGGCCAGAGAGATAATCAAAGAATTCTCTTAAATCATGTTAAGGACTTTGGCTTTTACAGTGAATAAAACAGGCATTCATTGGAGAATTTGCAACAAAGGAGTGACATGATTTGACAAAATAATGAACCAGGTCATTCTATCCTATATGTTGAAAGGAGACTAAATGAAGCAACTAAAAGGGAACAAAAAAATGTAAAAATAGAAGCTATTATAATAATCCAGGTGAGAAATGGTGCTGGATTAAACTAGGGTGGTAGCAGTGGGGTTGGGGATAACGGATCGGATTGTAGATATAATTTGAAGGTAGAGCTTTGGTTTGCTATGGATTAGATGTTGCATATGAGAGAAAAATGAATCAAGGATTTTGGTCCGAAAACTGGACAAACTGACAATAAATTTATTTCACATAGAGCTCTATCACCCATTAGTTTACTTTTTAAAAAGGGAAAAAAAAGAGCAGGACTACAATATATGTCATACAATATGTTTCGCTAATACTAAAAGTTGCATGCAATACCTAACAATTACCATTAGATCAGTTTAAACCACCAGCTTTTAAGGAATGGCTTCTGAGTAACACACAAGTTAAAGAGAAGAAAATCTCCCTTGTTTTCACCAAAACCTAGCTTTTTAACCACAGTAAAAGTCAAGAGTTTCAGCAAAAACAGAATTCAACTGAAATTAATCCTCGCCATGCCACCTACAACTTTCTGACTTTGGGCAAGTAGTTTAATCTCTCTAATCCTGTTTCCTCATTTGTATAATTGAGATGATATAAATATCATAGAATCACTGTACTGATTAACAAAATATGTATGAAATACTCACTACAATTCCTGGAATACAATAATCAATAAATGGCAGAACACACAAAAAGAGAATATGAAAAAAACTGTATCAGTGACTGAAACTTGGGAAGAGTGGTATCCACCCAGGCTAAAAACTTCAAGGAATTCCTATTAGAAAAAGGTAGAATAGAAAAAGGAAGATAAGGACTCATGACCACTATCCTTCCCAAAAAAGGGATGAATTATCAAAGGAAATATAGAAATATAGAGGAGATCCTAAGAAAACACCACTAACTCTTCCTAATTTTTAAGGACAAGAACATACCCAGACCAAGTTTTGGGAAAAACTGTAAACAATTCATTTAAAACCCCTTCCATTCTGCCAATCAATAGCATTCAACGAAGATGAGCTAGAAGAGCTAACCACGAGTACAGGCATAGCAAGTATACAAATTGGCAGCCAGGTCAAACATTATATAGATATCTGAAATTTTATACAACCCCCAAAAATGTTTACAAATCCCCAAAACTTTTTATGGACCCCTGACATAGTGGCATCATCAAAAAGGGGGAAGAAATTACATATGGATTAAAGCCCCCCAGGACTGTTCATGCCTCCTGCACCACCATAACACAATCAATTCTTGTAAATCAACATGCAAGATAGAAAATCAAATAGGAAAAAATGGAAAAGAATGTGAATTTTAATTCACAGAAGGAGAAAACACACTGCCTTTCAAGTACATGCATGTTCCAAATCATGAGTAATGAAAAAATGCACATTAAAATAATAAAATAACACTTTATCCCCATTAAATTATTAGAAAATTGGAATACCAAGTATGTTAGGGAGGATATGGAGAAACAAGGATATTCATGCAGGGATATTCTAGCAAACAACGTACACTGAGTATTCATATACTTATGACCCAGTAATCTTGCTCTTGAGATTCTACGTAAACAGGTATAGCTAGATACATCGACATATTCCTAAGTATACATATGTGTGTATATATACGTAAATGTACATATACTTATGTATTTATGTATACATATGTGGCTGTGTACATGCATATGAGTGTTTGTGTGTGTGTATAGCCAAGAAAAACATCCACATATGTCAACAGGGAATATGTATGAGGATACTTGCAACAAGCCAGATCCCTTTTGTGACAGCAGGGAACCAGAGGCAGCCTTAATGCTCATAATCACAAGAATGAAGAAGTAAACTGTCCTTGGATATATACTATAAAACGTCATGTAACAGTCAGAAGGAATGAACGAAAGGTATATGGAGCAACGTGACTAGATGTTTTATCAAGTGAAAACAGAAATGAAAATGAGATCTATGGCACAATGCAATTTATATAAATTTAAAACATGCAAAAAATATATATTTCACAAGGATACATACATTCAAAGACATATAAATCACAAGAGAATAGAAAACCATGAGAAGAAGTCAGGAGAATAAGAAATAAAGTTGGAGGAGGAATACAATCCCTTATTAAATAACATCTGAAAAACGTCATCAATAAGAAGATTTACTATTATTTTGGTAAATTTTGGTATTTTGGTATTATTGTTTCCTAAAAAGGAAACAATTCTGCTAATTAAACTATGATAATACTTTCTTATGAGTTAGGAATTTTATTTTATGCTTCTCTAAAAAGCTCTTTTAGATTTAAACAAGTTTTATCATATATGACTCTTGTGAAAAAAAATAAACATATACATATAAATAAATAAAATTAGAGTTTTCCTACAAATTCTCATTCTTCAGTGTCTAACTTTTCTGAATCACTTTTTGACTATGTCACTAACATCCAGATTTTTCCACACAATATTGTCCATTACTTTGGTGAGGTAGCATTTACTAAAAGAATCAATAATAGAACTAAAAGCTATTGGTACTGGAATCTTAAGCCAGGTTTACATTTAGCCAGCTAACCTACATGCGACTCTAGCTTTAGGAATGTTGCTCAACATGTCTAATTCACCACATCCCAGAATCTCCTCCACTCCTAACTCTCTCATACAAACAATTTAGCTCATAGGAAATAAAACAGTAATTCCCAACTGTCTCAGAGAACTTCTTCCAATCTGCTGAAGCCTATATTCAAGTTTTGGAGGGTTTTTTTTGCTGGGAAAGATTCGCCCTGAGCTAACATCTGTTGCCAATCATCCTCTTTTTTTTTTTTTCCTCCTCAAAGCCCCAGTATATAGTTGTATATCCCAGTTGTAAGTCCTTCTAGTTCTTCTATGTGAGCCATCACTACAGCATGACTACTGACAGATGAGTGGTGTGGTTCCGCACCTGGGAATCGAACCCGGGGCACCAAAGCGGAGTGCACTGAACTTTAACCACTAGGCCATCAGGGCTGGCTTTATATTCAGTTTTGAGGCAGGCGTTTTCTATGTTCAAACATCTGTATGAACAGCTACATCCAACTGCCATCTAGCCAAAAGGAATTTTTAAAAATTCTATCATCTATAATACATAACCCAATTTTCAGATATGTCAAAGAAAAAGGAAGAAAAAAAAGTTCAACTTAGAATCAAAGAAATATGACAAAGTAAACATAGCAAGAGAGGAGCCTTGGATAGGCCAATGGACAATGTGAAACATGATTAGCTGACTCTGCACTTGAGGTCAAAATTTAACTGCAAACAGACTTACACCCTCTTACTATATACACTTAGAAAACTGGGGGGGAAAATACAATAAACAATTGCTTTCAGACACTGGAAACTAGGCAGCACAGTACTGAGACCTTCGAGGGAAGTGAAACAAATGAGGTGAACACTATCACAGACCCAGGTTTCTGCCTTCAGAGAAAGCTTCACAGGCCCAAGGAGGGAGAATACAAGCATAGCACCACAATGTCACTGAGTTCAGGAAGGATAAAGGGGAAATAATTTACAGGGAAGGACACCAGAGAAGAAAGAGCTACAAGGAGAAATAATTCTAGAAATCTACACAGGGTTCTCTTCAAGTCTGTTGCTGAATAGTAGTCATACTTATTCAGGGTAAAATTCCATAAGATCAGTTAAAAAATGGTGAGGGAGCTATATGCAGGGCATTCAATAGAGACCCCAGAAGAGTCATTAATAGTCAACCTAAACCAGTTCCAGGAAAATGGCTCCGCATAACCCACCCTCAAAATAAATTTTAAGTTAAATTTTTTTTTTAAATCCTCAAAAGGATCAAACTGATTTGCAAGTAACTTAACTTCCTGCCAGAACAAATTCCAACACACTACAAACAAAAAAACAAAATCCAGCACTCAAAAACGGAAAGTTTACAATGCCTACTATCCAATAAAAAAATTACTAAACAAATAAAATAGCAGAAAAATGTAACCCATAAATAGGAGAAAAATCAGTCAACGGAAACAAAGAGACAGATAATGGAATTAAAAGAAAAGGACTTCAAAACATGTATCACAAATATGCTCAACGATTTTAAGGAAAACATGAATATAAGGAGGAAAATGCAAGATATACAAAGAATCAATTGGAACTCTAGAGAAAGCAAAATGTAATTGCTAGAAATTTAAAAAACACAACATCAGCAACAAAGGACTATTTCCATGAGCTCATCAATACATGAAACACAAATTAAGAAAAGAAGCAGCAAATTTGAAGATAGGTCAACAGACACTATCCAAATTAAAACACAAAGAGAAAAAGAAAACAGAGCACCCAAGGGCTGTGGGACAATATCAAATGGTCTAACACATGTGTAATTGAAGTCATAGAAGAAGACAGAGAGAATGGATCAAAAGAAATATGTGAAGAGATAGTGGCTGAAGTTTTTTAAACAAAAGACAGAATACTACAGATCCAAGAAGCTCAGAAAACCCTAAGCAGAATTTTAAAAAACACCCTGACACATACATTGCATTTAAACTGCTAAAACCAAAGATAAAATCTTGCAGGCAGTCATAGAAAACAGACACATGACATATGGAGGAACAAACATAAGAATTATCAGACTTTTCATCAGAAACTATGACAGCTAAAGGCCAATGGAGTGACATCTTTAAAATACTGAAAGGAAAAACTTTGCCAATCTTCCTCTTTTTTTCTTTTTTCTTCCCAAAGTCCCAGTACACAGTTGTATATCCTAGTTGTAGGTCCTTCTAGTCCTTCTGTGTGGGACACCGCCCCAGCATGGCTTGATGAACGATGAGTAGGTCCACGTCCAGTATCAGAATCGGCAAACCCCAGGCCACAGAAGCAGAACCCATGAACCTAACTGCTGTGCCACCGGGCTGGCTCCTAAACTCAGAATTTTATACCCAGTAAAATATCTTTCAAAAACGAAGGCAAAATAATGTCATTTTCAAACAAACATAAACAGAGAGTTCATTGCACATTGAACTTCACTACAAGCTGTATTAATGTAAGTTCTGCTAGCAGAAGGAATATGAAGCCAGACAGAAACTCTACACAAAGAAAAAAAGAGCTCTACAAAGGGTAACAATGAACATAAATATAAAATATATATTTAACCATTCTAAAACATTAGCAGCAGAAAAAGTTCATGTTTGAATAAGAAGCACAATATTGTCCCTGGAAACAATGAGGACAGGAAAAGAGCAACAAAACAAATAGAAATCATAATATAATATTTTAAGATGGACTGAAAAAATAAAACAACAAAAGCACTGAAAAAAGAAAATTCTCAATTAGAAAACCTCAGAAAGCAGGTTTTAGGAAGAAAGAATTATTTTAAAAGAGAGGTGAAAGAACTCAGGAAAGAATTTGAAATAAAAGAAAAAGAAAACACAAGAGTGAATAAACATAAAGGATGATGATTTAAGAGAAAATAAGATGGCCATTGTAGGCATCTGATTTTGCAACCCCCACCAAAGAACTTTAAATATATTACAAAGCTGACCACACCAGTACTATTCAAAACATTATTAGTAGTGATTATTTTGAACTTCTGCCTCTTGTCATTGTTTTATTAAAATAATGTTCTTTAACTGAATCTTGTAAAGAAGACATTTCCATACCAACTGCCAAAACTAAGGGCAGATATTATACTGCACAACCTTAAGCTTGCCAAAAGGTTATCTATGTCATTTAACTGCATTTAAAAACCAAGACTGCAAAACAGACACAGAAAATTATTTTTAAAATTTTATTATTTTGTCTTTATAAGGCACATCATCGCAGTTAAGTAAAGGTCACATCACAATCAGTTTGACTCTCAGGTTACATTTTTAATCAGACCTCTATTTGTAATCTCCCTAACTTCTGTATGCATTACCTGCTTCAAAAGCAGCATCCAAACTTATTAAATGATACAAAGTATAATCTCAGATCTAATAAAACAATAAATACATTGTTCAATCCATGTATATTTTGGTTTTGGCTTTGGTTTTGGTTTTTGTAAGGAAGATCAGCCCTAAGCTAACATCCAAGCCAATCCTCCTCTTTTTGCTGAGGAAGACTGGCCCTGGGCTAACATCCGCGCCCATCTTCCTCCACTTTATGTGGGACACCGCCACAGCATGGCCTGACAAGGGGTGCCTCGGTGCGCGCCCAGGATCCGAACCTGGGCCACCAGCAGCGGAGCGTGTGCATTTAATCGCTACGCCACGGGGCCGGACCCACATGTATATTTTGGTACTGACACTAACTCCATTCTGCTTCCACAAAACGTGTCAACTGTCTCATAGCAGTACTGGTTCTAACTAACCAAGCATTCAATCCTTCAGAGGTTAAATACTAAAAAACGTAACATTACCAAGATAATCAGAGCCAGGCACAATCTAGAGTCATTTAGGAAAACAAGCAGTGGTTACATCTTACCTAAACAGGACGAAAGAACCACTTTCTTTTTTGGTACCAAATGCCAAACCCTAGCAAATACCACCTGATTCTTTTCAGTAATTTTATAATTTACAATGCCTTTGTACATGTATTATATAATCTAAACCTAACAATCCTACTAACGGACTATTGCTATATCTCAATTTACAAATGAAGAAACAGACTCCGAGTCAATCATTTATTTGCCCAAAGTTAAATCTCAGGGCTTTTAATTCCAAGTCCAGTGCCCTTTGCCTCAGGCTAACATCTCAGAAGATAAAGGAAACAAATAATATGCATCACTGTGACTATGAAAATTAAAATCACTATCAACATATAAGAAAACTGTGGAAAAAATTATTTTGAATATGCTGAAATTTATATACATCTTTCAAGAATGAAAGACACCCAGCAAAAGACAGTACAGAAACGTTTCTTCCTTCCTCTCAAAACGTCTAAAACTTGACATTTCTCTAGCTTCCTCCTTCCCCTTACACCAGTTGCAATATGACCCTCTCAAGCCATCCTCCATTCTCAACTGGCCCCAAGTACACTCAGGACTGAAAGACAAGGATATGAGTAAAAAGGAAAAAATAAACCTCAAATCCTTTTCCACACCTACGCTGATAACACTAGATCCCCAGAACCCATCCTCACAGGCAGCAGTTAGGTTCCAGCCTCTGTCCCATCATCTTACTCCTTCCTAGTTTCATTTGATATGATAAAAAGCCCTAAAAAATCTTAAATCTCCCTTTTTTCAAAAGTAGAGATTAAATTTATTTGGTATTTTATAAAGAATAAAACCTAACCTATCTCCATTAGCACCCACGTTTAACACTATCTTATGTCACAGGTTCTATGAGTAAGGACAGGAAAGATAAGGAAGAAAAGGAAGAAAAGGCAAACTTTTTAGACTCTATAACTTAATAATGAAATCTTTCAAAAAGCTGGGGATTCAAAGTAGCTATGTGCTAGCTTTAGGGGCAGAGCTTTAAAAAGGATGAGACGACAATGGGCTAGAAAAGAAAGGGCACCGTGATTATTAATACAACAACTAACATGCATGAAAAGATAAGCAGGGAAGCCAATCTCTGGTATCCACAGAAAAAAGATAGATTGGATCAGGGGACCAAATATAGCCAAGAAGTGTCACCACTACTGATTCCTCTAAGCATGAAAATCACCCCAATACACTCTCAAGCTCTTCCTGCACCTTATTCCATTCACACATTCCCAAGGCTCCTACTCAAATAGAGCATCAGTTCTAAACACCACCAAAGGCTTCAAGTTGGAGAAGAACTTTAACTGGGCTTGTGTAGTTGTAAGACAGGTAGAGCACTCAGGAGAATTACATCATAGCAAACACCAGGACCAGGCCTCATAGGATCTAGAGTGTTGGATTCAAGGTGGATCTAGAGATCTCAGCACAGGAATATGGAACACAGATCTTCACTAGTGCTCTACCATTAATGTGACTTAACACCTTCTTTTTCTGCTTTTCAAGGATATCAGCTTGCAATATACAGCCCTTCCAGCACCATCACTACATCAAGAACTTTAATTACAATAGGCCAATGCAGGTATTTCTTTTTCTTATTTCAAATGCCTAAGACAGAAAATATGATTGGCCCAAATATCCTTTCAAGTCAATTCAAACAAGATGTAATTGCTACATTTTAGTCACATGTCGGAAGGGCACCCATCACAGGCCAATCATTTGTGGAAAGTATCAAGTTTGCACAGAAGAAAAACATAGGTGCCTACATAGGAGGGGCTACATAAACAGAAATTTCTATTGTAAGGAAATATGGGCAGGGTAGGTACCATATCCAATATGTTCCATTAGACAATATCCCCATCCCACTATCCAGTGGTGAAAGAAATCCCCAAACTGCATGGAAAATGTGTCCCTTGTATCCCTATTTGGATTTTTTAAAGTAACTTTTTAAAAAGTTGTTTTAGTAGTTAAGACTTATTCTATAAAGACAGTACTGAATTTAAAATATAATCCAATTAAATTAGTCTTCTATTCTTGAACTGAAAATCCAAATACAATATCTAACATATACCTCTACAAAAAATGCATTCAACCAAACGGTGAAAATCTGGACAACTTTTCTCTGCACTTTACTTTGGATACCAAGAAATATACTGTTGACTGACCCAAGTTAATTATTGAAGATCTAAACACGACCTTAAAAAGTAATAAAAGAATGACCAATAAGCCCATAAAAAAGATGCTCAACATCACTAGTCAACAGGGGAATACAAATCAAAACCACAATGAGATACCACTTTACCCCACTACTGGCTATAATCAAAACCACAATGAGATACCACTTTACCCCACTACTGGCTATAATCAAAAAAAGAAAGAAAGAAAAGAAAAATAATACGTATTGGTGAGGATCTGGAGAAACTGAAATCCTTGCACATTGCTGGTGGGAATGGAAAATGATGCAGCCTCTGTGGAAAACAGTTTGGCAGTTCCTTGAAATGTTTAACACAGAATTACCAAATGATTTTAACAATTACACCCCTAGGTAAATAGCACAGAGCCTGGAAAATATTACGTTCCAAGAAAAGTTCTACACTAATGTCCACAGAAACATTATTCACGATAAATAAAAAGTGGAAACAAACCCAAATGTCCATCAACTGATAAATGGATAAAAGAAATGTGGTCTAGAGCTATAATGGAATATTATTCAGCCATAAAAAGTGATACACACTACAACATGGATGAACCTCAGAAACATTATGCTAAGTGAAAAAAGCTAGACACAAAAGATCACATATTGTATGATTCCATTTACATGAAATGTCCAGAACAGGCAAATTCATAGAGACAGAAAGCAAATTAGCGGTTGCCAAAGGAAGAAGAAAAGGAGAGCGACTGCTTAACAGGTATAGGGTTTCATTTTGGTGTGATGAAAACGTTCTGGAATTAGTTGTGATAATTGCACAGCACCGTGAATGTAGTAAAAACCAGTGAATTGTACACTTTACATGGTTACAATGGTGAATTTTACCTCTTTTTTTAAAAAAAAAAAGGAATAGAGAACTTACATTTCAGGCCATGAGGGAATAACAGAATGAATCCTACAGAATGGAAACATACTACTGAAAAATCTTACATTGTTTATGAAATGGTGTAATATTATTTGAAGGTAGAGAGTGAAAAGTTAAAAATGAGTATTGTAAACTCTAGAGCAAGCACCCCACGCCCCCCCTAAACACACACACACACCCCCTACACGCAACTATCACTACTAGGTCAACAGTGGAAATAAAATGAAAATCTTAAAAATACCCAACTAATCCAAAAGAAGGCAGGAAAAAAGAGAAAAAAGGAATTGAGGGGACAAATAGAAAACAAACAGCAAGATACACACATAAAACCAAGCACATCATAATTATGTTAAAACATAAACAGTCTGACCAATCCAACTAAAAGGCAAATTGTCACATTAAATAAAAAAGGAAGACTTGGGGGCCAGCCTCGTGGCTTAGCGGTTAAGTGAGCGCGCTCCGCTGCTGGCGGCCCGGGTTCGGATCCTGGGCGCGCACCAACGCACCGCTTCTCCGGCCATGCTGAGGCCGCAACCCACATACAGCAACTAGAAGGATGTGCAGCTATGACACACAACTATCTACTGGGGCTTTGGGGGGAAAATAAACAAATAAATAAAATCTTTAAAAAAAAAAAAGGAAGACTCAACCATATGCTATCTACAAGAAACCTACTTTAAATATTAAAACGAACATGGAAGTAGTGAAGGACAAAAAAAATGCCATGGAAACACTACGAAAAGAAAGCTGGAGAGGCTATATTAACATCAGACTAAATAGATTTCAGAACAACAAATACTACCAGGAATGAAGAGGGACGTTTCAAAATGATAAGGGGATCAATTCACCAACTCTAAATGTGTGTGGCCTACTAACATAGGTTCAAAATACATGAAGCAAAGGCTGACAGAATTAAAAGGAGACATAGCCAAATCCACAATTACAGTTGGAATGGTTAAAGATTTTAACACTCCTCTTTCCATAATTGATAGAACAAGTATACAGAAAATCAACAGGGGTATAGAGAACTTAACACATCAACCAACTTGACTATTTGAGATTTACAGAATAGACCAGCCTACACACAGCAGAATACTCATTTTTTTCAAGCACATATGGAACATTAACCATGATAAAGCTTACAGTGGACCATGAAACCAGTCTCAATAAATTTAAATGAATTAAATTCATACAAATCATATTCTCTGAACAAAGCTGAATTACATTAGAAATCAATTAACAGAATGATACCCAGAAAAGTCTCATTTAGAAATTAAACAAAGTATTTCTAAATGACACATGGTTCGAATAAAGAAATCACAATGACGGGCCGGCCCGGCGGCGCAAGCGGTTAGGTGCACGCGTGCTCCCCTGCGGCTGCCCGCGTTCACCGGTCGGATCTCGGGCGCGCACTGACGCACCGCTTGTTAAGCCATGCTGCGGCAGCGTCCCATATAAAGTAGAGGAAGATGGGCACAGATGTTAGCCCAGGGCCAGTCTTCCCTCAGCAAAAAAGAGGAGGATTGGCATCAGATGTTAGCTCAGGGCTGGTCCTCCTCACAAAAAAAAAAAAAAAAGAAATCACAACGAAAATGACAAAGTATTTTGAACTGGATGAAAATTAAGGATACAACTAATGCAGGGATTAGAATGGGAAAATGACAGGATTAAATGTTTTTCTTAGAAAAGAAGGCCAAAAATCAATAATCTAAGCTTCCATATTCGGAAACCAAAGAAAGATGAAACTCAAAGTAGAAGAAACAATAAAAATAAAACCAGAAAACAGTGAAATAAAAAACAATCTATATAGAAAATCACTAATACCAAAGCCAGTTATTTTAAAAGATTAATAAAACTGATAATCCTTTAAACTGTTCAAAGAAAAAGAAAACAAATTACCAGGACCAGGAATGAAAGAAGGGACATCCCTTCAAATCCTATAAACATTAAAAGCATAAGGAAATATTATGAACTTTATGCCAGTAAGTTCAATAACTTGGGTGAAATGGATAAATCCCTTAGCAGACAAACCACCAAAGTTCATTCAAGAAACAAAGAACCCGAATAGCCCTCTATCTTTTTCTTTTCCCCCTGAGGAAGATTCGCCCTGAGCTAACATCTGTGCCAATCTTTCTCTATTTTGTATGTGGGTCGCCACCACAGCATAGCTGCTGATCAGTGGTGTAGGTCCATGCCCGGGAACCAAACCTGGGCCACTGAAGTGGAGCACACCAAACTTAACCACTAGGCCACAAGGCCGGCCCCCTTTATCTATTAAAGAAACTGAAGTAGTAAATAAAAACCTTCCCACAAAAACTATGGCTTCACTGGTAAATTCAACCCAACACTTAAGAAACATACCAATTCTGTACAAACTATCAGAAAACAGAAGAGGTAACATTTCTCATCTCCTTTTAGAAGTCCAGCATTATCCAGTGTGACTGGTTGAATTGTGTCCTCCCTCAAATTCATATGTTGAAATCCTAACACCCAGTACCTCAGAATGTAACTGTCTTTACAGATTGGGCCTTAAAGAGGTAATTAAGGTAAAATGAGGTCATACACGTGGGCCCTAATCCAACATGACTGGTGTCCTTATAAGAAAAGATTAGGACACAGACACACACAGACCAAGGGATGACCATGTGAAGACAAATTAAGAAGGTGGCCATCTCAAGCCAAGGAGAGAGGCCTCAGAAGATTCCAAACCTGGTAACACCTTTATCTTGGACTTCTAGCCTCTACAACTGTGAGAAAATAAATTTTGTTGTTTAAGCCACCCCGTCTGTTATTATGTTATGGCAGCTCTAGCAAACTAAGACACCCTGATACCAAAACCAAATATATATACATTACAAGAAAACCATAGACCAGTATCACTCATGAACAAAAATACAAAAAATCACTTTAAAAATATTAGTAAATAGGGCATACAAATTGGAAAGAAAGAAGTAAAACTGTCTTGATTTGCAGATGACATGATTATCTTCTCAGAAAGTCCCATAGGTTCTACCAAAAAACTAACAGAACCAAAAAGTGAATTTAACAATTCACAGAATACAAAGGTTAATATATAAAAATAAATTTCATTTCTATATATTAGCAACAATTTGAAATTAAAATAACATTTACAACAGCATCAAAAACATGAAATACTTAGAGGTAAGTTTAACAAAATATGTGCAAGATCCAAGCACTGAAAACTATAAAACACTGCTAAGAGAAATTAAAGACCTAAATAATTGGAGAAATAGACTATGTTCATGGTTCAGTCAATATTGTTAAGATGTCAAATCTTCCCAAATTGAATCATAGATTCAAAGTAACCCAAATTACAACCTCAGTATGCTTTTTAGAAGAAACTGCTAAGCTAATTCTAAAATCTATGTGGAAATGCAAAGGACCTAAATAACCAAAACGACTTTGAAATAGAGAAACAGAATTACACTATCTCATTTCAAGACTTACTATAATGATACAGTAATCAAGACAGTGTGGTATTGGCATAAGGATAAACATACAGATCAATGGAACAGAACAAAGACTCCAGAAATAAACCCATATATAAATGGTTAACTAATTTTTGAGAAAGGTCCAAGAAAATTCAATGAACAAAGATGGTCTTTCAACAAATGGGTGCTACAATAACCGGACATCTGTAGTGGAAGGGAAAATCTCTAACCCTTACCACATGCAGTACATAAAAACTAACATGAAATGATCATATACCTAACCACAAGAAAACTATAAAGCTTCTAGAAGAAAATACACAAGAAAACCTTTTGTGACTTCACGTTAGACAACAATTTCTTAGAAAGAACATAAAAGTCATAAACCATAAAAAAAAACAATTGAGGGGCCAGCCGGGTGGCGTAGTGGTTGAGTTCACACACTCCACTTCGGTGGTCCAGGGTTCACGGGTTCGGATCCTGGGCGTGGATCTACATACTGCTCCTCAAGCCATGCTGTGGCACTGTCCCACATACAAAAATAGAGGAAGATGGGCACAGATGTTAGCTCAGGGACAATCTTCCTCAGCAAAAAGAGGAAGACTGGCAACAGAAGTTAGCTCAGGGCTACCCTTCCTCACCAAAAAAAAATAAAAAAGAAACAATCTATACACTCAACCTAACATTAAAATTTTGCACTTCAAAAGACACTGTTAAGAAAATAAAAATGTAAGCAACAGATTTGGAGAAAATATCACAATACATAGAACTGACCGAAGACTTGTATCTAGAATATATAAAAAATCCTTACAACTCAAGACAAAAAGCTTAAGAGAAAGATGGGCAAACAGACAGAAGAGACACTTAATAAAAGATATGCAAGGGGCTGGCCCAGTGGCGTAGCAGTTAAGCGCGCAAGCTCCGCTTCAGTGGCCCAGGGGTTCCCAGGTTCAGATCTCGGGCATGCAACAACGCAATGCTTGTCAAGCCACACTATGGCAGGCGTCCCACACACAAAGTAGAGGAAGATGGGCACAGATGTCAGCCCAGGGCCTATCTTCCTCAGCAAAAACAGGAGGACTGGCATTGGATGTTATCTCAGGGCTAATCTTCCTCCCAAAAAAAAAAAAAGATATGCAAATGGAAAATAAACACACAAAAATATGCCCAATATCAGCAGTCATTACGGTAATGCAAATTATGACAATGAGATACTACTACACATCCACTACAATGACTAAAATTTGAAAGACTAAAAACACCCAGTGCTGTCAAGGATGTGGAACTGGAACTCTTATACATCACTGGTAGAAATACAAAATGATTAAGCCACTTTTCAAAGACAGTTTTGCAGTTTCTTATAAAGTTAAACATATACTTGGCATACAATAATCCAGCAATACAATCCTAGATATTTACCGAAGATGTGAAGACCTGTCCACACAGAAACCTGAATGTGAATGTTTATAACAGCTTTCTTCACAACTGCCAAAAACTAGAAACAAAGAAACTCAAGTATCTTTAACCAACGAATATATAAACAAATCACGTTATATCCATAACGGAATACTACTCAGTGATTAAAAGAAAAAGTTAGTGATACATTCAACGTTCAACATTATTGAATCTCAAAAACATTATGCCAAGTGAAAGAAGTCAGACACAAAAGACTACATACTGAATGACTCTATTAATACAATATCCTAGAAAAGGCAAAACTATAGTCACAGAAAACAGATTACAGGTTGCCAGGTGTCAGAGGTGAGGGTAGAAGATAGAGTGCAGTGTTGCCCCAAGTGAACTTTCTAAGGTGATGGAAATATTCTATATCTTGATTAGGGTGATGATTACAGCTGTATTCATTTGTCAAAACTCACTCAACTATACACTTAAAACTGATAACTTCTGGAGGCCGGCCCGGTGGCACAGCGATGAAGTTCGCATGCTCCGCTTTGGCAGCACACAGTTCGCAGGTCCGGATCCCAGGTGAGGACTGATGCACCACTTGTCAAACCATGCTGTGGCGGCGTCCCATATAAAGTAGAGGAAGATGGGCACGGATGTTAGCCCAGGGCCAATCTTCCTCAGCAAAAAAAGAGGAGGATTGGCATGGATGTTAACTCAGGGCTGATCTTCCTCACAAAAAAAAAAAAAAAAAAAACTGGTAACTTCTATTGTATACAAAGTATTTCTTAATAAAGCTGATTTTAAATAAAACCTCCAGCCTCTGAATAAAGGCAAGGTAATACAATGGTTAAGAACTTGAACTCTGATTCAAAATCTCTGGATATAAATACCAATAGTACCATTATAAAGTGTATGAGCTGAGACAAGTTAGATGACCTCTTTGACCCTCATTTCCTCATCTATAAAATGGTAATTATAAAAGTATCTGTATCAAACAAAGTTGTTGTAAAAATTGAATAAGTAATGCTAAACCCTTAGAATAATGCCTGGCAAAAATAACAGCTTATATTGGAGCACGTATTATTATTATGAGTATGTGTGTCGAACCAACTGTTAATACACCATATTCAATCTTCACATTAGAGTGAACTTGGCATTTATGAACTTTGAGTTTCAAGTATCTAAAAAAGCCCCCCAAGTAATTATCTATAATTTTTACTAAAGCTAGCCCTGGTGGTCTAGCGGTTAAGATTCGGCGCTCTCACCGCTGCAGCAGGGGTTCGTTTCCCAATCAGGGAACCACACTCCCCAGTCTGTTGATTGTCACCCTGTGGTGGCGTTGCTGTGATGCTGAAAGCTATGCCATCGGTATTTCAAATACCAGTAGTGTCACCTATGGTGGGCAGGTTTCAGTGGAGCATCCAGACTAAGAAAGACTAGCAAGAAGGACCTGGCCACCCACTTCTGAAAAAATTGGCCATGAAAACCCTATGAATATCAGCAAAGCACTGTCTAATACAGCACCAGAAGGTGAGATGGGACAGGGTTCCACTCTGCTGTACGCAGGGTCACTAGGAGTCGGAATCGACTCAACAGCACCAACAACAAAATTTTTACTAAACCCACTTTGTCTCATTATCTCTATTTGAGCCAAATGCTGATCTTTCAACTAATATTGAGGCCAGAGAATTCCAATGCACTAGATTACCTGGGCCTAGTGTCATGTGCTCCAACTCTGAATGTAGGGAAGCAGAATATCCACCCCCAACCACACAGACTAGCAAGAGAGAAGGGTGGATTTCTAAAGGTAATACCAGAAATATAATGAACAGAAACCAGACCACCTATATAGAAAAAGACAAAATCAGCTCATGAAACTTAATTATGAAAAATAAAAGGACAATTAACATATATAAGGATACGAAGAGAAAACATGTTACTCTCAATGAAAATATTATTTGAGATGGTAGAAACCTATACAAATAGAACATGATACATACATACATGAAGACCGACAGAGAGCAAAGAACAAACCAGGTGGAGGGCAAAGATGACAAGACACCACATGTAAAACAAATCAACAATTTAAGAAGCATTTTATTTTGTTTAATACAAATTTTAACAGGAAGGAGAAGACCGACTAATTCCACTGTCAAAGCCTTTCCTCCCAAGCTACAGAAGCTTTGAGGAAAAGGGTTGAAGGCCAAAATAATTATTTAAAACAGAAATCACCATCAAGAACAACACATGTATGCAAGCAGGAAAAGTGAGCAACAAAGTTAAAGGCTGTAAGTTACTTCAATCAATAACAATTCTTAGATGGAATATGATCAACTAAATAATGCTGGCTTATTATTAGAAAAGGTTTGTAAAAGGAAAAGGTGGCCACTAATCCACACATTCTTTAGTAATGAACTACTACTGCACAAGTACCTCCCTGTCAATTTATAGTTCGGAATTCAAGCAGTCTTTCATAGCCTGCTTCGTAATCATCTCTTTCATTTCTCAACCATTTGAGAAATGGTTTTTCTCAAGCAGAAGACCTAAGTCTTCTGCTGATGATGATGCTGATGACCCACCACATGACAGTCAGAAGGACCGTAACGAACCACTATGATTTGACAGCATCTTCTGCAGAGAACCTTTCATCATCATTGTCATACAAATGGCACATGTATTATAAAACAAAAGAATCATCAAGTTTCAGTTTTGCAGATTCAGGGAAGTTCTTGATTGATAAGACTATAATAATAATAATGTTAACGAACTCTAAAGTTTATTTCAGTAGCTGAATATGTTGTAACAGCTCTTTAAATTACATTTAGTCCTATTTACAAGCTCAAAATGGTGTAAATAAAAAGGCCACAAATTTTCCACTTACTTTCCTATCACAGGAGAAAATACATCCCATAATTCAGTGACTTTCAAAAATTTTTCACCCTGAGACCTAGTAAGACACACATTGCACATACATTGTACATAAAAATGTAACCAAAAGTTTCATCAAACAAACTTATCTTTATCACGACAGGTTCTATGATATCTCCTATTTTATTTCACTTTTTAATAGTTTGAAAAACAGTTATAGTAGCAAGAATGGTCAACAGGTTTCATCTTTAGTGCTAAATGTGATTAACAGGTAATGGCTGCCTAGAGTGCTATGCTGAGGACTGGGAGACAACATCTGAATTCAGAAGAGTATTTAACATCTGCCACGGTACTAAGAGAAGCAATGATGCTGGGATATGATACTACAATTATGTGATTAAAAGTTCTTCTTCACATTAAATCATGAACTCTTTCAGGATAGAGAATCTATTATTAATAGTTAGACACAAGAGAGGCAGTCACATATTTATTAAATGGTAGATCTGTGTAATGTAGATCCTACCTACTTTTTATCAGGCAGATGATTAGAGTTAACCTTCCCACACGGGATTTACCATCTACTTGAAAATACTTATTTCTGCTGCAACTTGGAGGATAACTGGGACTTGCAGAGGTAGAAAAGGTCATTTCAGGCACTTGGAAAAGTTAATGCAGAGGCAGCAGTAACGTGGTAGAATAAAAGAAAGAAGTCATCTTCCAAATACAGGCCAGATTCATAGTTTAGTTAAATGGATCATGTCAGAAAAATCTGAAAAATCAAAGTAACAAAGACATCCTTTGAATGTCAAAGATTTATCCAACTTTAAGCTAAATACTACTCTCTCCTGATCTACAGACTCTCCATCTATAAAACCATTAGCATTATCTGCAACTTGATAATACTTTCAACCCTTTGTATGAAAGAAATATTAAAGTGAAAACTACAAATCCCTAAAATGTTAATTCTGCAATTAAATATAAACTTACTTTCAAATATGATATAAGTCAAGAGAGGCTAAAGTGTGTTACTGAAAATTAGGCATGTGACTTGAAATCAACTGTTCTCAAAGAGGGGAAGAGGACATGTCATTATTACCAGGAGAGCTCTGCCAAACTACACTGCCCATTCCAGTCTCCAATTCGGATATGTCCTCTTGGGAATACGGGCGGGCGGGCAGGCAGGCAGGAGGAGGGAGCGGTTAGGAATAAAAACATATCTCATATAATTTAGAAACAGCTGTTCCCCTCAAATCTACCACATTTAAGAACCACTAGGCTAAATATATGTACTCAAACTTACAGATCTGAAATTTCCTAATTACATACAAAGAAAGCACGAAGTTGAGAATTGGAGATCTGAGTGCTCACTTTGCCCCTTAGCCATCCAATCTGAAAATTACTTAACTTCTTTGTACCTCAATGGAAATACAATTATATTATTATTATATTAAAATTGGAAGTTCTGGGGCCGGCCCCATGGTGTAGCAGTTAAGTGCGCGCGCTCCGCAGCTGGTGGCCTGGGTTCGGGTCCCGGGCATGCACCAGTGCTCCCCTTGTCAGGCCATGCTGTGGCAGTGTCCCATATAAAGTGAAGGAAGATGGGCGTGGATGTTAGCTCAGGGCCAGTCTTCCTCAGCAAAAAGAGGAGGATTGGCAGATGTTAGCTCAGGGCTGATCATCCTCACACACACACACAAAAAATTTGGAAGTTCTATATACTTCACAGAATTGCTCTAAGGATAAAATGAAATGTGAAGTATAAACATACCTTTAAAATGTGATGAATAAGACATTATCAGCATTATTCAAACTTTAGCCTCATTTACATGTAAAAGCAGAGTAATCTGGATGGGTTCATCTTTTGACCTTGAAGCATACAAGACCAGATCAACAACCTAGAGCCAACTAGAAATGAAAAGGATTCCTTGGGCCTTGCCTAATCCATATCTTCCTACCTCCAAAGCTTGGCCAAATCAAATCTAGCTTGAGAATCAGGAAAATTGATTTCTATTAATGAATTCTTCTGAATATTCAACCTCGCCAGAGAAAGAAACAATGGACTAAGGAGATTCTTAGAAAAGTGAAATATTCAGAATTTTTAACAAAAGACTCTCACTGGACACTTCCACATTAGAATACAAAAGAAAACAGAATAATCTAAACAACATGATTAGGACTCATAAACAAGATTGAAATTTTTAAAAATTAGGTGACAAACTAATAAAAATTTTAATAATCTCATCCCCAAAGGAAAAAAAAAATCAGTGCCAGCTGCTTACACTTCCACATCCCTCTCCAATTCCCTATAAAATGGCCTATAGTAAGCACAATGAAACTCATATGGTGCCCGGCAAACTGAGCACCAAATAAATATCTGTTGAATGAATGACTGATTCCCTTATGTCTCACATCCTTTACATTATTTTAGTGTACATATATGGATATCAGCATGTTTATTTTCTTTTAGCCTACTGAAAATTGAAATGCAATGGTGGCTAAAAAGACAAATTCTGCAAACCCTCACTTTGTTCCATTAGCTTCTACTTTGTCATAAGGTACTCTCTCCTGAATATGGGCACAAACCCTCTCAGACCCAACCATAAGCTGCTCAAATTATTTATAAACAACAATCTAATTACAATTACAACCCAGTTTCAGTAAAAAAATGAATTAATTTTGAATCCAAAATAATTTAAGACAAAAACAAAAATATGAATAAAGACATTTTTACTGCAAGAACTATAAACTCTTGTCTAATCAATAACTTTCCTATAGCTCCAACTTCCAGCCCTATCATATTTAAGGACACCAACTCAGATCATCTTCAACCCTGAAGTGAATCAACTTCCCCTATAATGACAGTGCAAGCCAACTTCCTACATCACTAATATTCTAAGACTATCAACAATTTCCTCCAGAGGAAAAGCACAAAACCCTACCAGTTCTCACTCAGCTAAAAGCAATTCATTTCTCATAAGCCTACCACTTGGATTGGATTTTGGATACAAAACACAATGAAAATCCCAAAACACTCTCAGCAAGACAATCAACTGCATCTTTCACTTAATATGGATAACCCCTCTATGCCAAACATCATAACTGAATACTAGTGTGCATCATCCAAGATGCCAACTATGATGACAAAATGTCTAACACCTATTTTCTCAAATCAGAGGTTCCAGTATACTCCAATGCGTTACACAAACGTAGTAGTTACATCTGACACATGGATGATATTTAACAAACGTGGTTCCCTCTTTCAAGACATTCACTTGAGAAGTGGAAATTTTGTGAACAGATTTTCTTGACTACAGTAGCCTCAACAGCAGATTTAAAAGTGGCCCACCCTTTGAAGTGGGAGGAGATATTTATATACAAACACGATGGATACTTACATTAAATACTACTACTCCTTAGAACATTCATACCCGTTTAGAGCCCCAGCTACCATACGTTAAATAAGCAAATTCTGACCAACAACTCCATCCCTCAGCATCCCAGGAAGCTTAATCCTCTCCCTTTACAAGTTTAATTCACTTCAACAATCCGGACTGACAGGTGCCTAATTTCCAGACAGCCAGGAAATTCAAGGCCCAATCTCCTTGCCCAACTTTCTTCTTGTACGCACATTTATTTGACCTTCCATCTCGCCTCCCTTATTTATTATTTCCTAAAGTCCCTTCACTCCCTCCTCACTAGCACTTACCTCTTTGGTACTCCGACCCTGCCTCGGGACTCTAACATGCCCCCATCCCACTCCACCAACCACCCGTCTGAATGTCTCTGCAAACGCTCGAATCCCTCTGCAGACGCCGCCAAGGCACCCAACAGACCCCCCTCACGCCGGACCCCACCAGCCCAACCAGCAGAAACTCAGAATTTAGCAAGAGAGAGGGCGGGGCCTCCAACCCACCAGACGAAGTCGTTGCTTTTGTCCTCGTAGGAGTTGATGAGCCCGTTGCAGAGGGGGGCGAGCAGAGGTCGCTTCCTGCTGCCGCTGCCCAGGCTGGAGCTGCTCCCTCCGACTCCGGCGCTGGGCCTGGCCGCGCAGCTGAGCCGGGACAGGCCGGCGGACACCGCCCCGCCGCCGCTCCCGCCGCCGCTGCCCGACACGGCGGCCGCCACCAACACAGGCCGCGCCGGGCCCCCGAGGCCGCCGGAGCCCGCGGCCTGGGCAGCCCCGCCGGACCCCAGCGCCGCCGCCGAAGCCGCCACGGACGGGGGCGACGGCGAAGAGGATAAGGACGAGGAGGCGGAAGTCACTGAGGAGGCCGCCGAAGAGCCAGGGCTGGTCCCGGCGGAGCCCGACCCGGCCTGGCGGCTCCCGGACATCGTGACTCCCTCCCCTCCGGCCGGGCGCTCGGAGGAGAGGGACCGCGACCGCGACCCGCCGCCGCCTCCCCTCCCACAGCCTCAGTGCATCCTGAGGACGCGCGCCGCGCCGGGAGGTGGGGCTGAGGAACAATAAAGTTGATTTTTTTAAGGCAACCACACAACAGCGTCCGACGGGAGGGGGCGGAGGAAACTAATAAAGCGGAGTAGAAACCACTACCGCTCTCGAGGCCCCGCGGCCGCTGCCGCAGCCAACCCGGGCGCGCCGTGGGCCGGCCGCGCGCGCGCGCGCGCGAGCGGCGGAAGGGGCGGGAGCGGCGGGGGATACAACTTTAGACGCGGCCCGGGCGGCGCTCGGACGCGAACGGCGCGCCCTCAGCGGCCGCGGCGGCCTGGCAACGACAGCCGCCCTCGTCGAGACCTGTTTTCGTTCGTGACGTACCGGAGGGCAGGCCGTCGTAATGGGTGAAAGGGCTGCGGAGGATGGAATGAATGGCAGAGGTGGCGGAGTGGTTTGGGGGAGGGAGCGGAGACGGGGAGCGCTCAAAAAGCGACTGCGCACGCGCGCCCTGGGCGCCTACCCTCGCGGGTTACCCAGTGTCCCCCTCCAGGCGGAGAGGAGCGGCGCCGGCGCGGAGTCGTCGTACTACGCATGCGTGAGGGCGAGCCGCATTCCGGAACGTGAGGAGGGAGCGGTCGGTGTCGACACAGATGGGCAGCGTGTCCCAGTGGAGACGGCAGGACAGGTGCTTCCGAATCCGGAATTGAAGGCTCTGTAAACTGGGACACTCGGAAAGAACCCAGGAACTCCCAGAAGTTGAAAAGAGCGCTGGGCTGAGAGTCAAGGACTCAGGCTCTGGTGTTTTTAAGACATTCCATGTTATTGTGAGGAGTAAATTAAGATGAAGTCAGTGTTGTTCTTTGTTAATTGCAGACATTGTACCAAATTAAGTATAACAATAATGGGAAAACAAGTTATGCTTAATCAGAACACAGCTCCGTCAGAACCTCGGTTTAATTTGGATCTGATATAATACTACCACAAAACAAGGAAACTTGGCAGTAAATACCACCAGAAAATGTGCAATTTCTGGTAGGCTTTTCGGAATATTGAAAGTTGATTACAGATTTTCATTTACCATTTTGAGATTCTGGGGGATGTAAATTAGAAACAACTGAATTGGGTGATTTTCAGTATCCTTTCCAACTCTATCATTTCCATGATTCTTAGAGGGAGAGATGCCAGATTTAATTCTGTCCCGGGTATTGAAGACTACAGGGGCAATTAGGGCCTTTCCCTAGGAAGGTCCATCCATGCTGAGGGGCCAGGGCTGGGGAAGGACCTAGATGAAGACCCAGCAACAAGACCTAGCCATTCACCTGAGCAGTGAACTGTCATGGCTGCCATCATCCTCAACTCTGCCGTAACTGCTCACCCTCATATTTCCAGCTCAGGTTTCTGCTCAAAATAATGATATAGAAATGGGCTTATCAGATTTCCAAGAACCACCCTCTTTGTATAAATATTACATTATCCAACTCCTTGTTTAAATTCACTTTCAAGGCCATACTGAAATGTGAAGCCCTACTGAGTCCTTGGCAGAGATAGTTGCACTCTCATTTGTGCTCCTAGGATATTTTGTTTGCACTTAAAACATTGTGTTTTAGTGATGTATATATGATTCTCCTCCACTAGCCTGTCAGCTTCAGCTTTGTATTCCCAGCATGTAACACAATACCTGACCTATGATAGGTCCTTATTGAATATTTCTTGACTAATAACTGAATAAAGCAGTTGATCTCATTTTTATTTTAATTATTTGCTTAATGTCTGTCTTTCCAACTAAACTGTAAGCTCCGTGAAAGAAAGAACAATATTAGTTCTCAGTGGGCATTCAATAATTTTTTGATGAAAAAATGCGTAAATAAATGAATATTTATTGAACATTTGCTACACGTAGGCCTGGACTAGGCAAGGAAGAGATGAAGAAGTATAAAAAACGTTGCTCTTACTTCAAGAAGCTTATGAAATAATTGAAGAATTAGAAAAGTACATAAAAAGATAAGTAATGTTAGAGCACATGCTAAATGCTCAATGAGAGCAGAGACTCACCATAGGAACTGAAGCAAGAACAAGTGCTAAGGGCCAGCCATGTTGGTGGGGGAAAAAGGAAGGCCTTAACTGAAAAGTATAGCTTGGTCAAACAGAAAGTGTAATTAAAGTCATGAGCCCAGAAAATAAGTAAGAAAAAATGCTTACATGAGGTTCAGATTTCTATAATTGATAAGGTAAAAGAGTTTATTCAGTAAAAACTCATTTGGGGGCCAGATTGTAAAGCGCCTTGAATCCACTTTAGAAAATAGCCTATAAGCAATTGGAAACAATGAAGGCATTATAAGGAGGTAAAATATATTCAAAGTGTTGTTTTGAAGATTAAGTTTTCAGCAGATTAATCTTTCAGAAGAGGTGGGAGATTAGAAGCAAAGAGACTAATTAGGAAAAAATTATAGCAGTCCAAGCATAAGTGATGAGATTCTAGATTAGGGTGCTGACAAGGAAAGTAAGGGAGTATTCTGAGAAAAATGCAAAAGAATCTATAGGATTAAGTTTTGTTGGTGTTACTGTCAAGTGGATTCCAACTCCTAGTGACCCTGTGCCTAGCAGAGCAGAACCCTGCCTGGTCTTTTTGCGCCATCCTCTCACTTTCCAGTGCTATATCAGACAACGCTCCACTGCTATTCACAGAGTTTTCATAGCCAATTTTTTCGGAAGTGGATGGCCACGTCCTCCTTACTATTCTGTCTAGTCTGGAAACTCCACTGAAACCTGTCCACCATGGGTGACCGTGCTGGTATTTGAAATAGGAGGATTAAACTACTCTTGGTAAAAGAATCTTTACAATCCTTGAGGGCATGACCCATATCTGTCTTGTTCATCACTGTCTTTCCACATGCTTAGCAGAAAGGCTAATAAGTTAAGTAAAAATGATGAACACAAAGAAGAATGACTGCAAAGATACCTCCAGGAATAATAGCGTGATGACAGAATTGGAGATGGCCAGCAGATGTTTAGTTTTGGATGTGTCGAGCGAGTGTGGGGTGAAAATACATTCAAGTAAGTATATCCCGGCGGTGATTGAAAATTCAGGCTATGGCACAGGAGAAGGTTCAACACATGAGAGAAATAAAACTGCAGGCTCCTGAGCTCTTCCTTCAGAGATTCTGACTCTATAGGCCTGGGGTAGGGCCTATGAATATGCATTCTTACCAGCACCCAGGCAAATCTGATGCAGGTGACGAACCCTTGAGAAACCCTGTGATTGATATTGTAGGGCGTGTAAGAGAAATGTGTAAAATAGTCTCTTCCTTCCAGGTAGCTTATTCAGGAGACAGAAAGTGATAGGACCCCAGCTAAGTCTCCTAATCAAAAATCAGTGCCTGGTATTACCTCTTTGGAACCTGTCTTCAGTGAAATCTAAACTCACAAAAGGAAGCTAAGGGTATGTGATAATGATGGAATTTCCCTTTTATACCAGATAAATGTGTAAAGACTACTCTGAAAGTACATAATTTTTATCTCTTTTTTTTTTTCCCCCAGAAACAAAGGACTTGATTATTCATAGCAATAGCAGTGGGTAGAGTATCAGCATTTTCATGGGCCAGTTCACTGAGCCCCAATTCCCACAGGGCCATGTGGACCAGAGGCATAGATTGCCCTAGAGGAGAGGAACCCTGAGCTTAGAAACACATAGATACAGAGAAGGGATTGGTGGTAACCAGAGTGGTGGGGGTGGGGCAAAAGGGGTAAAGGGGCACTTGTGAACGATGATAGATGACAACTAGACTTATTAGTTTCTACTGGCAAGATTTTCTGGGAAAGCAGAAGAGAAAAGAGGAAGCATGGCAAAATACGCACAAAGGAAGTCAGACAACTCAGGAGAAGTAGCAAATAGAAGAGAAGAAAACATTAATGAAAATGAAAGTAAATGTAAAATAAAAACTAAGCCCTAATAATTAAAAGAATTCATCATGTTGTTAAATATATTAATCCTGTGAATGACAAAAATGACAAGAAAAAATCCAAAGTCCTACAAAACACTGCTACTGAAGTAAAATCTAATGGAGTTAAGATAGAATGGAATTAGCAAGAGGATTGGATTTCCCAGACATATTTCTAAGTTGCCTTGTCCAAATATAATATTTTAGGGAAATAAGGCTGCTGGCTTTCATCTCCAACTAGCCTTGCACTTTGGTAACCCATCTCCCAAAAAGATCCTGCCAAAAAAGCTTTATCTGCCTGACTCACCTGAAAGGTTTGCTACCTGTTAGCCCTGTTTGCTGTCTAACCAAATCTCTGAGTGAATAATAGCTTCCTGTTCAATTTTCTTTGAATTTAATGTGGTTGCCCTGTTAAAAAAAAAAGAGATGTGAAATAAACATGGTATTAACAAGCTAAATTGAGAAGAAAAAAGTAAAAAAAAATTGTCAATGTGAAGGGACAGAAAAGAAATAGAAAAGTTTCTGTAACCCAGTAGCATCATAATGCATCTAGCAGAAAATAATCCATAGTCTACCGGGAAAATGAAAAGCTCCAAGTTATACATTAAAACCAGAGGCAGACAGTTACCTATGGAGAACTACGTTTTCTTAGAGTTATCATTTGAGGACAATCTCTTTTCTGAAAAGGCCAAGGTCTGTCACACTGTTGTCATTGCTAGAATTGCATCATTAGCTTTTATTCCACTCCAAGTCTTCCTGTATGAAATTACAACCATTTTTTAGAGAAGGTAAACTAATAGCACTAATACCATGGTAAGTCAGTCATCGTATTAAAATAAGTTAGGGCCGGCCCCAGTGACCTAGTGGTTAAGTTCAGCATGCTCTGCTTCAGCAGCCCAGGTTCGGTTCCTGGGCACAGACCTATTCTACTAGTCTGTCAGTGGCCATGCTGTGCCAGCGGCTCATGTAGAAAAAGAGGAAGATTGGCAACAGATGTTAGCTCAGGGAGAATCTTCCTCAGCAAAAAAAAAAAATGCATATAAAAATAAATAAAAGAAGTTAATTTCCTGTATTAAAGCATTTTTGCAAGCTACTGCTGGCAATTTTAGTCTAGGTAGTTGTAAAATATGGCCTAGGCCAATCAGAAGTATTATAACAATGAAAGATTATAGGTGGAGCTATATGAATGTGAATGCAAGTTACTGAATAGGGTTAGTCAGCTTAAAGGAAAAAAAAAGCCCAAGATTGGGAAAAACCAACATTTACTTGTTTTATATATGGTGAATGTGTACATATTTTATGAATATATGAATAGATTTAGATCCAGTTGAAGATCATAAACCAAAACAAAATGAGGTGTAATGAATTCTGCAAAAACAGAACAATTGATGTCATCATGAGGTGGAGACCAGGTAATATTAAAGAGCAAAAGAAGAAAAAAACACACCTCACATGGAAACTGAAGCAGATAATATTGCAAGTCTTTTTTCCGTGGATTTGACCACGCATACATGTAATGTGGCATAATTAAGTGATCTGGGAAAGTGTTTATAACTAGAATCAAGAAATGTTTAAAACAGTTGTCAGACAGGGGGAAATCCCCTTTATACTCTTCTTGTGTTATGGCTAGATTAAAAATAAAATTGACACAAGACCAGATTAACAGGAGAAAAACCCAATTTAGTTACATGTGCGTGGGAGAATTATGGAAATGATTCTCAGCGAGTGAACAAAGCAGGCGTGTATATATGTCTTTTACACAAAAAAACAAATTTACGAGGAATGACAGCACAAAGAAACAGGTTTGGAGTACGTAATTTGTGAGGAATTTAAGCAGAGTTTAGGCTTGAGGTAGTAAATTAGCAAGGTTTGTTTATGCAGGCTTCTTGGCCCTGAATTCCCTTAATCTGGTGATAAGGATGCAGGGAGGGCACCTTTCACATGGGAGATGTATTTCCTGCTTTCAGGGGGAACAGAGACAGGAGGTTCAGTATGCCCTTTTTGCTTCTGAAGCAACTTTAATTCAAAATAATCAACATGCCATTGTGGGATATTTTGGGGCGGCCCGTCGTGGGCCCCAACACAGTACACTGTAATTTGCATCAAGACTCCTTCTTAGGTTGTGAGTGATAGTCCTTTCTGCCTAGTACCCTGGGTATTCAGATGTAATTGCTGGCAAATCATACTATGATATCTCCTCTAATACCCACTCGTGTCACCCACTGAATTCTATAAGAAACTGGGAATGCTAAAGCAGCACTAAATTGTGAACTTTAGTAAACCACCTAGAATGAAAGATGAATAGTATTTGGATATAATCATTATATTTAGATATTTATCAGGTTGGAAGAGAAGTTAGTTTGGGAACCTATTCTTAACCTTTGAAGATGATGTCAAGTAAAATAAGTATTCCTTCTGACAATACGTTTCCTCTTATTCTCTGAGACGTATGGTAATTCTTATATTCTTAATTTGTTTTACTCAGATACAGCAGGTATTTCTTTTCTCACCCCATTGAGTCCTCCCACACAGAGCCCTGGGCATCTACCATTAAACCTGTTCATCAACTGCATTTGCACTTATTAATTTATTGTGAGATAGTAGAAACTGGTATTATTTCATCTACAGATTGGAAAAATTAGGTCAAAGCAGTGAGGTTGCTGGCTGAAATCCTGGCACGCCACCCTACATTCAACAAATGAGGGCTGCTGATCTGGGTGATCTCTGTTTGACACTAGTTCAGCTGACAAGAGCAAATATTGAGTCAGTTAAACCAAAGTCACAAATAAAGCTGGACGATACCACATCACTCTCAAACGCTTGGTTTGTACCAAGATATAACCGATGTTGATAATACCTCTGAAGAAATTACAAGCTGAATTCCATGCCGAAAATCTAATTCAGAATTGGTATCCACTGCAGTTTCCATTGCAGTGTATTACTCTTCTACTGTTGCCATAACAAATAAACACAAATTTAGCAGCTTAAAACAACAGAACTTAGGCTCACTGGTTTCTCTGCCTGAGTCTCACACGACTGAAATCAAGGTGTCAGCAGGGCTGCTTTACTTTCTGGAGGCTCTGGAGGATAATCTGCCCCCAGGCTCACTCAGCTTGTTGGCAGAATTGAATTCCATGTGGTCATAGGACCGATATTCCTATTTCCTTACTGGCTGTCAGCTCAGGGCTATTCTCAGCTTCTAGATGCCACTTACATTCCTTGGCTCAAGGCCCCTTCCATCCATCACCAGCAACAGTGGTCAACTCCACACTGCATCTCTCTGACTGACTCTTCTACCTTCCTCCTCTACTTTTTAAGGGCCTATATGATTACATGAGACCCACTCAAATAATCCAGGGTAATCTCCCCATTTTAAAGTCAGCTGGGGCCGACCCAGTGGCGTAGCAGTTAAGTGTGCACACTCCGCTGCTGGCGGCCAGGTTCGGATCCCAGGCGTGCACCGACGCACCACTTGTCAAGCCATGCTGTGGCGGCGTCCCATATAAAGTACAGGAAGATGGGCACAGATGTTAGCCCAGAGCCAGTCTTCCTCATCAAAAAGAGGAGGATTGGCAGATGTTAGCTGAGGGCTGATTTTCCTCACAATAAAATAAAATAAAGTCAGCAAATTCCATCTGCAAAATCGCTTTTGCCTTGTAACATTAACATATTGACAGGTTCCAGGGATTAGGGCATGGAAATCTTTGACGGGACTTTATCTGCCTACCTGTGCAGTTATAGAGTACATATTGCTCAATGAATACTAGTTGGTTATTAGGTGATATGAAATACTTCCTGGCCTATCCACACAGATAAGAGTTTGCTTCTTCCAAAGAACCACTTAATAAATTGATGCCTTTGGATGGTCTTTTTAGAGAAACAAAATACTGAGAAAATGTGTTCCTTTTCTTGTATGAATCATCTCATCCTCTGACATTAAGGTGGACCAGTTGCCCTTCATTCAGTACACTTATTAAATGTTGAGTAATTTAATAACATCAGTATAGATTTATATTGACAGCTAAATTTAGGTACCCATCTCTGGACATCATTACTGAGCATTTCTTTGTATATTATGGGAAAACAATGGTCCTCCTTCCTTGGTGGAAATTTTCTTCCCATTATTTTTTTTTTACACTTAATGTATTTTTATATTGCAAGAAGTTCTTTCACCTGAGTAATGAGACAAAAATATCTGGGGAACTTTGAAATTCTGGTTTGTTGAGCCAGCATGTCATTTATCCCTCCTATTCTACTCTGTACATGAATCCAGAACTAGAACTCATGACAGAAATGAAAAACTCCTTGTGATTTCTGGTTCAAGATGGCAGACTGAGATCACATATTTACCTCTTCTCTTTCTGAAAATACCTTGAAAAGTAAATAAATAATATCTTTAAAAGAATAAATCCAAACATAATAGAAGACCAGCAGTGAACAAGAAAAGTGTGGGAGTTTCTCAAATATACACATATATGTATATTTGTATCTATATAAACATGTATGTGTATACTGCATATAGAAGATAGTCATAGACTAATATATGTACTATTTAATAATAACAATATAAAGTGTATATATATAATGTATTGGTATGCTAGATATATATAATAGTATATATATTAGTATGCTAGTATATATATAATAGTATATACATGCCAACGGTGATGCATGCTGACCCACCTCCAGTAGGGAAAGGATGCATTTATCAGATGAAAACTAAGGCCTCTGTGATTAAGCCCTTCCACATTCAGCTATGCCTAAGAAGACTTGCAGTAATAGTATTTGCCCTAGGCTAAAGACGGAAGACCTCTCTGAAGAAAGTGAATAATCTAGATAAGTAGGGCTCCTAATGTGGGTAGAGAATATGAAGAGAGAAAAGCTGGACAAAGCCTGAGATAACACTGCACTTGCATAATGGACTTGGGAGTAATGGAGAGCGCAAGGAAGATGGAAATTCAACCTTCACCCAGTACCGAAATATTGTAAAGAATATTACTACTCGAATGAAACTCTCCTTCCTTTGGCATTTATGGGAGTGCCCAGCTTATATGCTTGCTCCCACATTCATGCACCCTAAAAGGATAGCATAACAGCTAAGTGAAAGAAGCCAGTATGAAAAGTTTATATACTGTATCATTCCAACTATATGAAATTTTGGAAAAGGCAAAATACGGGGACAGTAAACATATCAGTGATTGCCAGGGATTCAGGGAAGAGGGAAGGAGGGATAAATAGATGAAGCACAGGGGATCTTTAGAGCAGTGAAACTATTCTGAATGATACTGTAATGGTAGATACATGACATTATACCTATATCGAAGCTCATAAAAATGTACAACCCTAAGATTGAGCCCTAATGTAAACTATAGGCTTTAGTTAATAATAATGTATCAATATTCCATTCATCAATTTTAACAAATGTACCACACTAATGCATTGTGTTAATAATAGGGGAAACTTGGTGGGAAAGGGAAACAGAAGTTCTATGTACTCTCTGCTCAATAGTTCTGTAAACCTAAAACTGCTCTAAATAATGAAGTCTATTAATTTTAAAAAATGCATGGAAATGAAACACATTTTCAAAGGTTTGAGGAATAGATTCAGGATGATTGAAGGGAAACAATAGAGAAAGAAATGTTAGAAGAAAAATTTCCAGACCAGAGTAAAAACTTGATGGTAAAATCAGACTACCCAACAAGTTCCAAGCAAAAATATGAAAAAATATTTTGCCAGTGAAATTTCAAATCATCAGGGATAAAAAAGAAAATACTAAATTATTCCCAATATAGAGGAAGATAACTACTACTTAAAAATAATGAGAATCAGATTAGCATTGGATGTTGTTATAGACTGAATGCTTCTGTGCTCCCCCTTGCCAGATTTATATGTTGAAATCCTAACCCCTCATGTGATGGTATTAGGAGGTGGACCTTTGGGAGGCAATTAGGTCATGAGGGTGGAGCCCTCATAAAAATGGGATTAGTATTCTTATAAGAAGAGACACAAGAGCTTGCTGCCTCTCTTTCTCTGCTCTCTGCCATATGAGGATGCAAGGAGAAGACTGAAACTAGCAAACAGCCATTGATGATTAAGCAGCTAGGAACTATGGGGGATCAGAATTGGCCATCTCAAAATATGTCTCTGCCTGAAAGACACTTTGACCCCCACCCTCACTAACTGACCAAAAGAGTTTGGGATGGGAGGCCTGTCCCAGAACAGGCCATTACCACAGACATCTCCGGATATCTGGGAGAGTCCTTGCTAAGCTCATTTTTAGTTCTGGTTACCGTTTGTAAGAGACATTTACATTTGTAAAGGAAATCTCCATTCGTAAAGGTATCTTCTTCCCTGTACCAAGAAGAAGAGGGGAATGGCCTTAGTTAGAAACCTATCGGAACAGAAGACAAGAACTTAAATTTGCGTGATAAACTTACCCATTGTTAACTGTGCTGTTTAGGCAATATGCTATCTGACTCCCCCTAGGTTCCTATGGATAACATCTCCCTGGAGCCTGGTCACCATGATAATAGGTGTTCAAGCTATTTTTTTCAGGAATTGGAACCCCTTGTCCACTTAAGGCTGGTTGAGACCACCAACCCATCAACTGGGCCCACGCAGACATATGTCCAATAAGAGACCTTTTGACGTCAAGAGGTTAAAACTCCACCCTTGGCATTCTAACACCGCCATTCTGTGAACAGGCGTCCTAGGAAGGGGCATGAAGCCTGACTACGATTGCATGGATCATCAATTACCTCATCTTTCCTCACCTCCAATCATTTCAGACCACCTTGCCCATACCCCATAAATATCCCTGAGTCCCTGTTTTCAAGGAAGCGGATTTGAGATTCATTCTCTCGTTTCCTCACTTGGCTGCCTTGTGATTATTAAACCCTCTCTCTCTGCTGCAATCTCGTCATCTTGCTGTTTGGCTTTCTGGGTGGTGGGCAAAAATGGACCTGGTGCAATAACAAGGCAGCTCTCTACAAACCAGGAAGCAGGCTCTTACCAGACACCAAATCTGCCAGTGTCTTGATCTTGGACTTCCCAGCCTTCAGGACTGCAAGAAATAAACGTTTGCTGTTTAAGCCACCCAGTCTACAGAAATTTGTTATGGCAGCCCAAGCTAAGACAGATATATTACGAGCAATACTAAATGCTAATAGAAAAAATGCCTTCAAAGTTCTTGGGGAAAACTATTTTGAGCCTAAAATTTTAAAACCAGTCAAATTATCAGTCAAGTGTGAGGGCAAAACAAAGATATTTTTATACACAAAAGTACTTGAAATGCTTACCTCCTGTAGTAGATACTGATGGTGCCTAACCCCGATTCCTTTTACCCAGCCAGGGCACCCAGCTGCTGAGTGTTGGCTGCTAATGGCTCACAGCTGTCTTCTTCTCTGGAGGATTACAGTGTAGTTGGCGCTGCTGGGCTCCCCAAAGGACTAAACTGAGATTAGTCTCCAGTCGAGACCTCATCCTTGCCTAGTTTTCTTCCCCTGCCCTATCCTGCTTCCTTCACTCCCCTTCTCCTAAGAGCAACACTCATTAAATCACTTTCCTAAGAACTCCCACCTCAGGCTCTGCTTCTAGGGAACACAATTTAATACTCTACAAATTCTGAAAAGAAGATTGCTTGAGAGTAAACTCCAGCTTACAACCGAACAAAAGGAACCCAAAGGACTTCCACTCCTGACCAATATGGAGTAGCATGGACCAAATTTACCCTCCAACATAAAACAACTAGAAAGACAGACACACTATATGAAGCAGTGATTTTAGATATGGGATATCAGGTAGCATGGAACAGTGATCCCTGAGAAAGCGGGAAGACACGAGGTGAGCCCTATGATTGCCCCAGCTGACTGCCTGAAGAACATCTCCAAGTCACGCTACAGGGAGGGAGACCGAGGCAGGGCCAGACGGTCTCTCTCAGTGGTGGAAACAGAAGTGGGAGTCTGAGAAGCAGCTGCGAATCCAGTGGTGAGAGCTTTCAGGCAGAGTTGCGGAGGGTAAACAGCTACACAAAGAGAGAGCTCCAGAGATCTGAAGAGCATCCTCCTCAAGTCTTCAACTGAGTACTGATTAGTGCAGGCATGTGAGGAAACTACCTGAGGGTGGGGAAAGAACCACCAGAGCAGCTGGGGGAGTCACTCCCAAAGCTCACACAGAGCTGGGAAGAGTCGCTGAAACATGAGGGATTGCTTGCTGCAGCAACTAGTGCAGATTACTCTAGCTAATTCACAGGAATTGCAACATGCTCTTCAAATTCCTAGCAAGCACTGAAAAAATAAAAATAACAAGATGTATAAATATTAGACAAAGAAATGATATTATTATTATTCAACAAATAGTGCTGGAAAAATTGTCCATTTAGAAAGATTATAAATTAAATCTGTACTTCACACCATTCAAAAAGTATATTTCAGATAAAGTTTTAAATATAAAATAGTAATTATCAAATAATAGTTAATATTTTTAAGCTTTCACATTGAGCATAATACAATCTTATTCACAACCTTATAAGTATGTTATAGTCATAGTGAATAGGGTTGCAGGCTTTGGGGTAAAATTGCCCATATTTCTGTCATTCCCCACCTCCATCCATCACCACCTTTTAGTATTTAAACTTGCGATCAGAACTTTTTTTCTTATCTCTTTTGTTTGCTATTCTACGGAACTTTTCAATCTAGTTATTTTATCTTTCTTTAATTCTGGGAAATTAATCATCATATATTTCATCATATATTTCCTCTTTTTTCTTTCCTTCTGAGATTTCAATTCATTGGATTTGGCATTTTTATTTCTATCCTCTCTACTTCTAGCTTAGCTTTTCTTCCTTCCTTCCTTCCTTCCTTCCTTCCTTCCTTCTTTCTTTCTTTCTTTCTTTCTTTCTTTCTTTCTTTCTTTCTTTCTTTCTTTCTTTCTTTCTTTCTTTCTTTCTTTCTTTCTTTCTTTCTTTCTTTCTTTCTTTCTTTCTTTCTTTCTTTCTTTCTTTCTTTCTTTTTGGTAAGGAAGATTGGCCATGAGCTAACATCTGTTGCCAATCTTCCTCTTTTTGCTTGAGGAAGATTGTCCCTGAGCTAACATCTGTGCCAATCTTCCTCTATTTTGTATGTGAGATGCCTCCACAGCATGGCTTGATGAGCAGTGTGTAGGTCCCCACCTGGGATCTGAACCCATGAACTCCAGGCCACTGAAGTGGAGCGTGTGAACTTAACCACTACACCACAAGGCCAGCCCCTAGCTTTTCTTTCATATTTATTTTATATATATAATTATATATATATATTCTCCTTCTTCTAGTAGGGTTCCTCTATCTTATCTCACTAGTTTGTTTTACAACTGAGTAGGGGGAATGCATAATATTTGAAGCTGGAAAGCCAGTGACAGAGGGAATCAGGGAGCAGTATGTCAGGGGGAAGAGAAAGAGAGGAAATAAGGTCAGAAAAGTAGTATTACAGGCTAAATTGTATCCCTTCAAATTCATACGTTGAAGCCCTAAACCCTAGTCCCTCAGAATGTGACTACATTTGGAAATAGGTTCTTTAAAGAGGTGATTAAGTTAAAATGAGCCTTTAGGGTGGGCTCTAATCCAATTTGACTGACGTCCTTATAAGAAGAGGAAATTTGAACACACAGAGAGATACCAGGGTCATGCAGAAGAGGAAAGACCATGTGAGGGCGTAGCAAGAAGGTGGCCATCTACAAGACAAGGAGAGAGGCCTCAGGAGAAACCAACCCTGTCAACACCCTGATCACAGACTTCTAGCATCCAGAACTGTGAGAAAATAAAGTTCTGTTGTTTAAGCCACCCAGTCTGTGGTATTTTGTTATAGCAGCCCTAGCAAACTAATATAGGTAACCAGAACCCATTTTTAACACTAGGCTGTTACAATTAGATTGTTACAATAAAGATTTTATTCATGGAAACTGTGCAAAATTATATGTTCCATTTGTTTTAATGGTGTCCTTGGTGGGAATTTCTTGAGAATAATATGAAGACTCACTGTTTATTTCCATTTTTTCCCATGAGAAAAAAAGCATAATCAATGCTTTAGTGAGAATTATGGGGAATTTGGCTAACAGTCCTGAAATGATCAATGAGGAAAAGATGGATGTATTTAATGACAAGAACAATAAAAATTTAACTGCCACGTGTTAAAAGACAAAGGCCAACAAAAGAAGGCAAACCGTAAACTGTGGGTAAATTTCTGCAGTAAATAAGAATGACAAATCCTAGGTCCTCTATAATCCACAGTGATTGTGTTTTGAATACCACCGTCTATTTGCCCTACTTCTGGTGATATGTAGGGGTCTGTGCCCTTTCTCATTTTCAGTCCACATGGTTCTGGAGACAGCCCAAACCCTGAAACTCCAGCAAGTTTAACATATAATCCAGATTTAAAGCAATCAGTGAATCACATTCCTAGTGTCTCTCCCACCCCTCCAACCAGAGTGATTGGTTCAGGAATGGACAAATTACTCAAGAAAGAGGAGCTTTTCCTGGGATATCTAGGAGGAAAGCTTGTATTTTCCTCTCTGGATCTAAAGCCAAAGAGGTCACAGGGACTGAAACTGTTGCCAGCATGTTGGTACCATCTTGCTACTATGTGGAACCTGAGAATGAAACCAACATAGAGGAAAGCAGAGTTAATAAATGGAGAGAAATGAGATTCTGACCACATCATTTCAACTCTGAATCCAGCCATACCTGATATCAGCACTAACCCAAAATAGTTACATAGGCAATACATTCCTTACTGCTGTCATTGCACTTAGCATTATAATTGTTGGTAACTTTCAACTAGACTGTCAGATTCTTGATTGCAATGACTATGTCTTTTCTGGTCTATTCCCAGCATCTAGAAAAGTGCCTGGTATATAGAGAGCAAGGTCCATATATTTTTACTAAATGGAAGTTGCATTAAAATGCTCCCATATTTTAAAGATGTTTTAAAGACTAATCCAACTTTCCATGTGATTTTGACTTTTCACAACATCATGAAGATATTTTCTAGTCTAGGGTGAATGTATGACTCACAGAGAACTCACTAATATCCTCTTAGTAGCATGACTCCATATTTTTGGTGGGCGATACCGTTGATGCACATCCAAACACCCCCATAGCAACTGAAGTTTCAAAAAAGTCATATTTTCATCCTTGTCAGCTCATATACTATATATCATCTCAGATCAGAAGCCACAGTAGCAATCTGCTTTGAAAGTCCTTGTTTGCCTCTCTACTTGGGAAGGAACACAATCTCCAGATGGACGTTATTTATTCACTTGTTCATTCATTCATGGGCACATTCTTTCATTCTTGTGTTCGGTCACTGTATCATTCATCTACTGCCGCATAACAAATACACATAAGCTTGGAGGCTTAAAACAACACCGCTGATTGAGTTCACAACTCTACGATTTGGCAATTTCTACTGAACTCCACTGAGATGTTCTTCAGGTCTCACTTGGACTCTGTCATGTGTCCGATCCACTGGCTGGAGGCTAACTGGCCTATGATGACCTCAACTGGGACAGCAACAATCTGCTCCATGTGGTATCTCATTACTTTATCCTGAGCATTAACTCAAAGTTAACCATAAAACATAAAATCCTTAGGTTTGGGATGTCACAGGGTAGGCAATACCAAGAGAAATTATCAATGAGACTGGAATAAAAATCAAATCTGGATTTAGTGAAGGAGAGACTGTATTCAAAAGGATTATTGCAAGGGAGGGAAAGGGATTGTTACAAATGGGGGAGGGAGGTTATTACAATAGGGAGAATACTTTGACCACAAGGTCTGCAAGCGACTGGAGAGTTAGGCAAAAAGATGAGAGTAAACGAAGCTAGAAAGAAGCTGGTGTGGGAAAGTGAGGTGAATGGGTGGTGTGTTTAGCTAGTAGATCAGAGAATATTTTATTTACCCTGAGGCCAGTTTATTCTCAGGAGGGGATGTATACTGGCTCAGGCTGAGGGTAAGCCAAAGTTTAGGGGCCTGGAGAAAGGAGACAGAGTAACAGGGTAAAAAACCCAGTTTTAATTGTATACTTAACAGGAGCCTCTCAAAGATATGAGACTCAAAAGGCAGCCAGAGGATTGAGGCTTGTATACCATCATGAGCTAAGGAAAGGCTTAGGAGTCTGGGGCTTCAAAGAGACGGAGGCAATTCAAGGGAAGTTGAGAGAAGGAAATGTTTGGGAAACAAATGTTGCCCTGCCATGCAGATAAGTCTCTCACGTGAAAAAGTGATGTCTAGTAATAGCTCTCTTCCTAGTACAGGCCCCTTTCTAATGTAAATTTCCTTTATAAATGTAGATTTCTCTTATCAAACAGTAATGTCTACTCTGTTTTCAGAGCTTCTCCTGTGTCTACAGTTTTTTAAAAGTAATCAATTCAAAATAATCCCTATGCCAAAGAGGCATATTTTGGGGTGGCATATTCTGCTCCCCTTCAAAATGTTAAGTTGTTTTTATTATAATAAATCTCAGAAAGTCCTATCTTCTAGGAATGGATAAGCAAAATAAAGCCTTGGAGGAAGGAGACCCCTCATTCTGGTAAGATAAAGCCCTGCATGTCAGTGAAGGTCTGAGTACATCATAGTTTCCAAAGGAAAGAGGCAGGAAGGCCAACTTCCCCCAACTTACAGTAAGTTAACTGAAGAATTTTTGATTGTTAGGAGGGAATAATTTGTAAATATGGACATCCTGATGGCAGTAGGCAGAATGAGAATGAACTGAGATGTTCTGTTTATGTCAAAGGAACATGTGGTGTCTATGGTATTGCTGTGTCAATGATGTATTAATGACTTAAATGACTGCTAACTTGGGAAGTAGGGGCTATTAAGTGAATTAAGAGCAATCCTGGGCCTCGGGCACAGCATACTGAGAAGACTGGGGCCCGATAGTCCTTGCCACAGCTTGGAAGTGATGGCTGCATGCCAGGAGAGGCAAGCTGAGAGGATCTCAGGCAGTTGCCTCCCCCTACTTCAGTGAGCACTCAGCTCCTATAGCAGGGGTGTCACTCAAAGAGAAGCTTGCCATTATTCCCAACCCCAGCTCCAGAGCTCTGGCTCAGAAATTTTGCCTAGGGAGAGAAGCAGGCCATAAAACAGATAGCTCCCAACCTCTTCCCAAAGGAACTGACTTCATGTGTAGCAGAGCTTGGAGAAGTTCAAGCCTAAGGGCCTGAACAGTGGAGGTTGTGATGAAAGGCAATTGAAAAGAGATTCATGGATTTAAGGAGGAGACAGACTAGACTGTAGACTGGCTAGTTTGTGAGAGAGGACTGAGGAACAGCACAGCTGGGAGGAGTCCTTCGGAGTCAGAAAAAATATCAAACTCTAGCTTCAGAAACTGTTCCTTTAAAAGAGGCGCAATTTGATTGGATTAGTTTGTAGAGCACTTTATGCCCCAGGACATTGATGAAAAAAATAGAGCAATTAGCCAGCAATTAGTGGAGTTTAACAGCTGGGTATAGTGGGGGATGGCGGGAGAGAGGAAGAGGGCAAAATCTTCCCAGGGTGACTGGGCATACCCAAAGCTGTACCGCCTTAAGGAGCAATATGAGAGGTTTAACATTGTGTGTGTGTGTGCACGTGAGCAGCATACACATGTGCTGGGGGGACGGGAATGGATGGGCCATGACTACTAGACTTCACTAAAATAATCCAGCCAATCACTAAACAAACTGAAGGGGAGGCACTTGCTAGACTAGTGTTGTTGCTACCAATCTGGACTAGCACAGTGGCTGAACTTAATTTCCCTTTCAAAGGTGGAAAAGTTTGGGTAGAAATAAATGACAAAAGGAGAGAAGGAGAAGTAATAGCTGAGCATAAAGGAATGTATAAGTGGGTTATGCAATGAGAGAAATCCAACATTGTATTTGTTAAAGAGAAAACCACAGGCCCAAATGTCATCACATGTGCTAAAGTCCATGACACCAAACCTAACCTAATTGCAGTTTCAACCTTTCCCAGAAATGTAATCTTAATCAACCAGTCTGGAATTTTCTGGTCAGTACTAATAGGTAATCTGTCAAGTAGGGCCCCCCCCCCCCAAAAAAGAAGAAGCAATCTGCATGATAATATAATTGCCTATTCCCTTCCCCTCAAAGAGAAGACATCCTGGCTCAAAATAATTCTTTCTTTTCTTTTGCTAATAAGTTCCTTGCCCCACCCTTCTGCTGATAATAACCTTCCATTTTGTACCACTCCTCGGAGCCCTTTTCTACTTGCTGGATGGGATGCTGCCCAATTCATGAATTGCCTAACAAAGCCAATTAGATCTTCAAATTTACTTGGTTGAATTTTGTTTTTGAACATGTTAATGCCATGAGAGAAGATCAGAGCAAGGGAATAATATTCTCTCTTAGCATAACTATACCAGATGCCTAAAAGGATGAAGCTATGTTTGCCGAGACTACCCCTGCTTTCGGAACCTGACAAGTTTGGATGGTAGTCTGCAAACCTGAGTCTGGGAGACATTCTGGTCATATGATATGTTGATGAACAGGATCAACTGCTGTTGACTAAATTGAGCCCTAGTAATGTTCCAATATCTTCGACTATTTTACAGGCTACATCTACTACAAAGGATATCATTCTGGAAGGAATTTCTGAGAACTGCTTTCTGCTGAGACTTCAGACCATGTGGTGGACAGCTTCCAGCAGACTGATTACTGTGTAACTGTAAACCTTGATGATCAAATGCTTAGAAAGGTCTCTGGTTATAATGGACAAAATATAATGGCAGCACACCCAACATGCCGCAGTGTGCTATGCACAAACACAATCACCCTTGTTTTTGTGGATGGAAAGCTATTAAGCAGAATGGGAAAAACAATGGGTTCCTGATGGGATTAAAGCAGTGGGCATCCTGTGGTACATCTGGGGTCCCCTGGGGAACAGCCCTACCCTGAGGAGAGGAAGACTGTGGGAGGCCTTATGGCATAATCAAACTAAATTACATTTGGATTTGACTACCACTCATTAACCCTATTATGAAGGACCCAACATCTTTGGGTACAAAACATGTATCCTAACTGCACCCGGGCCATTTGTACACAATGGCAACAACATGCATGGTGGATTAAACAACAATGGTCCACAATCAGAAAAGGGCCTTAGGGGAGGTAGATGCAGGTCTAGGTATTCTGAGACAAGCGGAGTTTACTTTTAATGAGGAACAGCATTCCGAGGAAAAAGATTGATTAACTAGAATAGGCAGATTAGACGGAGTTCTTTTCCAAGAGGAAGGCAAAGTATAGGAGTCAGTCTGGAGAGATAATGAAGCATTAGCAAAGTGGGTCAGGCAGACTCCACAAATAATGCTACAACCCAGCTTTGGAAAAAGGCCTGTATCCTGCCCCAACAGGTCGTCTTAACTATGTCAATACAGATGGAGGCAGAAGTGGCTTTGGGCCAATGGCCCTCAATACTAGCCCCCGAGACTCAAAGGGCACACCTATGGGAATCTTAGGGTCCTCTGAGTTTATGTTTGTTCTCTAGGGACACTTGTAATTTACATCAACGTACCATGATTGCCCTTGCCCTCTGAATAGATTGAAATAAAGCATATCATGCAGTTTAGTTAGTAGGGTTAGGAACTACAGACAGCTCCAACTTATGATGGTTTGACTTAAGACGGTTTGACTTTATGATGGTGTGAAAGTGATATGCATTCAGTAAAAACTGTACTTCAAATTTTGAATTTTTATCTTTTCCCAGAGAGTATGTAGTACCATACTCTCTCATGATGCTGGGCAGTAGCAGCAAGCCGCATCTCCCAGTCAGCCGCACAATCAAGATGGTAAACAACTGATACACTTACAACCATTCTGTACCTATACAACCATTCTATTTTTTACTTTCAGGACAGTATTCAATAAATTACATGAGATATTCAACACTTTATTATAAAACAGGCTTTGTGTTAGATGATTTTGCCCAACTGTAGGCTAACGTAAGTGTTCTGAGCACATTTAAGGTAGGCTAGACTATGCTATGATTTTTGGTAGATTAGGTGTCTTAAATGCATTTTTGACAATGATATTTTCAATTTACGATGGGTTTGTTGGGATGTAACCCCATCGTAAGTCATGTAAGTGGTATTTAGTCTGTATTCTAAGTACCACTCATGTCCTCCCCTTTGCTATATTTACACACAATGAAAACAAATCTCAATACAAGCCTGTGAGATGAGGCAGGATATTTGACATTTTTCCCAATCAACTTGAATCAACCCAGATATAACCAAGTGATGGCCAATTGAAATGACACCTCTCCTTAATAATGTCGGTTATATGGGCAAGGGTAGATTCTGTTGGGAACACAAAGCATATACCTCTGTGATTTCTACTGATTTGTTCTGTAATGAAACCGAGTTGCACCATGACCATATGGCTATATGGTATAATACTGGTATTGTTAGGAAGATTCAACTACCTCATGTCAATAAGTCTTATGATAATACTGATATTGATGATCAAATGTATTGGGAGATTGAGTTAAAGCCTCCTCAGGATGTCATACCAATGGAAAATGACTGGCCTGAAGAAGAACTAGATCTAGCTAACCATCAGCCGATTTCTGTGCTAAATGGTTCTGCACAAGTTTATCAGAAGTTACAAATAGCAGTAGATTAAGGAGGAAGAAGAAGAATCAAACTACTACAAGAATATAAAATGTTTGTAATTACTTTACAGGACAAAATAGTTGTTTCTTCACTGGCTTCTCCAAATGTTAGCCATATTTGTGTTGCTACTATTACTAGATCTGTTCTATAAATGCTATGCCATATGTAAGTGCTTTTTTTTTTTTTTTTTGGTGAGGAAGATTAGCCCTGAGCTAACATCTGTTACCAATCCTCCTCTTTTTGCTGAAGAAGATTGACCCTGGGCTAATATCGGTGCCCATCTTCCTCTACTTTTTACATGTGGGATGCCTGCCACAGCATGGCTTGATAAGCGGTGCGTCAGTCCATGCCTGGGATCAGAACCTGCAAGCCCTGGGCCGCCAAAGCAGAACATGTGAACTTAACCACTATGCCACCGGGCCGGCCCCTGTAAGTGATTTAATAGATATGATCATTTTGATGTAAGGAATCTGTGTTCAAAAACCAGGGCATGGCCTATGATATTGTGATATAATAAGAAATATGTATTTTGGTCTTCAGTTGTGGTTCCCAGCTCACAGCTCCCAAAACCCTTGTAATTTCCTAAGTGATTAGAGCAATAGGTGCATATTTTTTTAATAATATTTGGGTTTTCTCCTTTGTTCCTGAAATAGCTGTAGAGTGGTAAAGGTGAAATGAGTCTTCTTTTATTCATAAAAAATCCTTTCAATCACACCCGAGTTTATGTTAATGACGTAACTTTTGGAAACCCCTTAGATAACCTAGGGATGGGGGCTGGTTGCTAGGGGAACCAACCATGTGATTAGAAAGTTGAAACTTTAAGCCCCTCCCCCCAACCTCTGGGGAAAGGAGAGGGGCTGGAGATCAAATTCATCACCTATGTCAATGATTAAATCAATCATGCCTATGTAATGAAATCTCCATAAAACCCCCAAAGTATGGGGTTCAGAGAGCAGGCTGGTGAATAAGAACACATTCATCTATCGGGAGGGTGGCACACCACAAACTCCACTGGGAAAGAAGTTCTTGAGCTCTGAACCCTTCCAGATCTTGCCATATGTATTTCTTCATCTGGCTGTTCATTCATATCCTTAAATATCGTTTGTTATAAACTGATAATCTAATAGGTAAACTTGTTTCCTGAGTTCTGTGAGCTATCTAGCAAATTAATCAAACCTGAGGAGGTGGTTGTGGGAATCTCTGATGTATAGCCAGTCCTTCAGAAGCACGGGTAACAACCTGGACTTGGCAATTGGTGTCTGAAGTGGGGTTGGGGGGCAGTCTTGTGAGACTGAGCCCTTAATCTGTGGAATCTGATGCTAACTCCAGGTAGACAGTGTCAGAACTGGATTAAATTGTACGACATCCAGCAGGTGTTGCAGAATTGCTTGGTGTGGCAAAAACCTCCACACATTTGGTGCCTGGAAGTGAAGTGGTATTGAGAGTACAGAGGTATTCTGTGAGTGGTGAGTAGAGGAAACGCGTATTTTCTTTACACAAATAAATAAGCAAATAACACTAACAGCCCCAGAAAGGGGGCAGGAAGACCAGTATGAGAGTTGCTTGTAAACTGTCCATTTATAAACTGTAAAATGTAAATGTTAAATGTCCATTTTCCAAAGAAAAATTTTGAGGTGCGCAAAGAAACAGGAAATTGTGACCCATATATACAATAAAAACTGTCCACAAGAGCAACTAGATGCCAGATTTAATAGAAAAAGACTTCCAAGTAGCCATTATAAATATGTTCGTAGAACTAAAGGAAAGCATGACTAAAGAAGTAAAGGAAGATATGATGACAATGTTACATCAAATAGAGAATATTAATAAAGACAAAGAAATTATAAAGAAAAAACAAATGCAAATTCTGTTTGAATTTGAAATTGAAAAGTACAATAACTAAAATAAAAAATTCACTGGAGGGACTCGACAGTAGATTTGAATGGCATAAAAAAGAATTAGCCAACTTGAAAATAGATTGATAAATTTCCTGTAAGTACTCTTAGGTCTATCCAAAACATTCTGATATATTTTTATTATTGTTTAGTTTCAAATATTTATTAAATTTTCTTAACATTTCTTCTTTGGTTATTTAGAAGTTTGTTGTTTAACTTCCAAATATTTGAGGCTTTTCTAAATACCTAATTGTTATTGATTTCTGATTTAATTTTTTGTGTTTAGAGAATATATTCTGTAAAATTTCAAACTTATAATATATTAAGACTTGTTTTATGTCCTAGCGTTAGGTCTATCTTGGTTAACGCTCTATGTGCACGTGGAAAGAATGTGAACTCTGCAGTTATTGGATAAATTGCTCTATAAAGGTCAGTTAGGTTAGAGTGGTTAATAATTATTTTTAGATCTTCCACATCCTTCTAGATTTTTATGTAGTTATTGAAGAGGAAATTGATATTTCTACTTCTGATTGTAGTTTGTCTATTTGTCTCTCTGGTTCAGTCAGCTTTTGCTTCATCTATTTTTAAGCTCAGTTATTAGCCACCTACATTTTAGGTTTGCTATGTCTTCTTCATGGATTATAAATGTCTCTCTTTATCTCTGATAATTCTTCTTGTCTTGAGGTCCATTAAGTCTTATATTAATAAAACTCTCTCAGCTTTCCTTTGCATACTGTTTTCATGGTATGTATCTAAACTTATCTGTGTTTCTTTTTTTACATTTAATGAAATTATTGATATGGTTGGATTTAGGTCTATACTTTTTGTTACTTGCTTTCAATTTACAAAATCTATCATTTTGTTTTTTTCTTTCTCCTTTCTTGTCCTCTTTTGGGTTAATAGAATATTATTTTAGTATTCTAGTGTAATCACTCTGTTGGCTTTCCAGCTATACTTCTTTACATTATTTTTTAGGGTTGCTCTCGGGATTACGATATGCATACTAATCACAGTCTCCTTAGAGTTGATATGGTGTGATACTTTATATAAAATGTTTGACCCTGGTAACAGTGTGGTTCCATTTACTACTCCTGACTTTTATGCTATATATATTTATAAATACACATATATCTGTTATAATGTACAGATTGTGGATGATATGTTGTAGGGAGCCTGGATTATGACTTTTTCCTCTATAGAGAATATTGAATTGTTTTCTGGCTGTCAGTTGAACTCTAGATCCTTTTGGTCTTATCAGGCTTCAATTTTGATCTTAGTCCTAGGATGTGCCCCTTACACTGGAGCGTGGTTCTTACTTGAGGACAAGGACTTTCTGAAGTCCCAAGGATGTTTCTGAGATGGTCAGTGAGATCTCTCAGCTCTGGTTGGGCCGGGACCTCAAAGCATGGTTGTAATTTAGCTCTTAGCTCTGTGACAGACAATCCCTGCTATGCCTTGAGCAGTCTTGTCGTGTGTTTCTGTAGCCCAGCCCATGGTCCTGGCCCCATCACCAGTCCCACACAGACATCTGGGCTTCTGAAGATGTGCAGCTCCCTCTTCTCAGGTCCCCTGCTCCACAAATTCCAGCTGCTTCAGACGTCTCTAACCCTGTCTCTACCCGTTCCACTCAACGAGAGCACTACTCCACCATGCCTCTACTTCCCTCTTCTAGTGCACAAAAGTGTCTCCTGGCAAACATCTGAGGTGATTATGGGGCTCCCTTTCAGTGTTTGTATTTTCTCAATGTTCAGTCATGCACTGACTGCTGTTTACTGCCTGAACACAATATTTTGTCCATATTTGGGTTGTATTTGATAGTCTGGTATTGATTCCTCTGCCATGGCTAGAAGCAGAAGTTTCTGTGTGATAATTTTAGAAATGTAATGGACTAAATACAATGTGGTATCCTGGATTGGATCCTGGAACAGAAAAAGGGTACTAATTTAAAAACTGGCAAAATCCAAATAAAGTCTGGAGTTAATAATAACATACCAATGTTAATCTTTTAGTTTTGGCAAATGTACCATGGTTATGTATGATATTAACTTTAGGGGAACCAGGTGAAGGGTAAATGGGAACTGTCTATTATTTTTGCAACTTTTTTGTACATCTAAAATTATTTAAAAGTAAATCAGTTATTAAAAGTGTAATGTTGGATGCTATGACCATTAATAATAGCAGCTAACACTTACATAGCACTTACTATATGCTAGATACTGTTTTAAGTTCTTCACGTATATTAACTCACTCCTTCCTCACCAGAAAAACAACCGTGTATGGTAGGTGTTATTAACACCTGCATTTGAGAGAAGAGGGAACTCTGGCACAGACAGATTAAGCTAGTAAATGGCAGGACTGGAATTTTAATCTAGGCAGTCTGGCTCCAGCATTCAGGCTTTTAACCACCAGGCAATACTTGCTCTGGTTAGCAGCAGGAGATGCTGCGCTCTGAAACCTAAGGCCAGGCTGGAACAATTATGCTTCAATAGATGCCAGTGTATATTGAAGGACGCGATGTGACAAGAAAATTACACAGAAACAAGAAGTCAATGTCCCAAAGGAAGGCAGCTGGACCATACATTTCCGTCTAATAACAGACATCACATAAGTCACCCAGAAATTTCATCCCCTATTACCAAGGGATAAGAGCATAAAAAGAAGAGGGGAAAGAAACACTAAATATTTATTCTCAAAGAAACTGAGTTAATTGAGAAGTAATTAAGTTTTTTTCCAGAACGATTGTTACCCTTAGAAGTGTGTCTTTATCTGCTACTAAGAGGAAGTGAGGACTTTTAAGCTAGCTGAGTTGTGTTATAGGAAATAAAGTTATACTTTTGCACATGGATCATCATATATAAATTTCAGACCTATGGCAAGTGCAAATCACGTTATGTCGCTTCCCTGCTGAAACTGGTGCCTTCCCATTGCCTTTGGTAAAGTCCCAAGTCTTTCTACAGTCTAAAGGGCCTTCTTTCTAGCATTCTAGCCTCATCTCCTAGCTCTCCTTGCTATGGCCATTTCTTTTAAAATTTTTAATGTAAGATTTTTATTGAATTTGCAGCAGTTTCTTAAAAGAAATATCCTGTCTCCAGCAGGGTACTTAGCATGAGGTGGGGGGTGGCACTGTGTGAGTCTGCTCCCAGAGCAGGAGAAGTTGTGTGTATATTTTTAATAAACTTTACTTTTTATTTTATTTATTTTTTTATTTTTTGTGAGGAAGATCGGCCCTGAGCTAACATCTGCCAATCCTCCTCTTTTTTTTTTTTGCTGAGGAAGACTGGCCCTGGGCCAACATCCATGCCCATCCTCCTCCACTTTATATGGGACGCCGCCACAGCATGGCCTGACAAGCAGTGCGTTGGTGTGCGCCCGGGATCCGAACCCGTAAACCCCAGGCCGCCACAGCGGAGCGCGCGCACTTAACCACTCACGCCACCAGGCCGGCCCCAACTTTATTTTTTAAAACAGCTTTAGATTTACCAAAAAATTATGAAGATAATAGAGAGTTATCCACACCCAGCTTCCTCTATTATTAACAATTGTTACAATTAATGCACCAATATTGATACATTATTATTAATTGAAGTCCATACTTATTCAGATTTCCTAAGTTTTTACCTAATGTACTTCTGCTCCAGGATCCTGTCCAAGGTACATTACATTAAGTCATCATGTCTCCTTAGGTTCTTCTTGGATGTGATGGTTTCTCAGCCTTTCCTTGCTTTTTATAACCATGACAGGTTTGAGGAGTACTGGTTGGGTATTGTGTAGAATGTTCCTCAACTGGGATTTGTCTGATGTTTTCCTCATGATTAGACTGAGCTTATGGGTTTTGGGGAGCAGGACCACAGAGGTAAATTATCATCTTCATTATACTATATCAAAAATACTTTCTAGCAACATGACATCACTGATCACCTTGATGACTTAGCTGAGGTAGTGTTTGTCAGGTTTTTCTCCTGTAAAGTTTCTTCCCCAATCACCCCTCTTTCCATATTGTAGTCTTTGGAAAGAAGTCACTATGCACAGCTCGTACTTAAGGAGTAGGGAGTTATGCTCCACCTCCACAAGGGCAAAGCATCTAGATAAATTATTTGTAATTCTTCTACACAGGAGATTTGTCTCTTCTCCACTATTTACTTATTTATTCAATCAATCATTTTTAATATCACTGTGAACTCATGGATATTGATTTTATACTTTGGGTTATAATCCAGCACTACTTCATTTATTTTGTTGCTTAAATTGTTCCAGCTTTGGGCATTGGGAGCTCTTTCAGGTGGCTCCTGTGTCCCTTTGACATACCCTCATCAGTGTGGTTTTTTGGTCTGTTTTTGGTGCTTCTTATTTTCTGGCACTGAAAGACAATCCAGGTTCATCTTGGATATTTCTTGCCCAGGTTCTAGAATCAGCTATTTCACCAAGGAGCCCTGGTTCCTTTTGTTGGAGAATAGTATTAGGATCCAAGATCTGGATACTAGGTGTACCTATTGCTACTGAGGTGTCATTGCTTCTGGGTCTTCTCAGCTGATGGATCAAGGAAATACACGTGTGTATACTAACGAGTGTATATATACATATTTATAAGTATTTCTATATGTAACCATCTTTATTTATTAAGCTAAACATAAGTTCATACTGTCTCCAACTCTAATCCATTACCACATGGATCTTTCCAGCCTCCTCCCCTTCCTTATTTGTAAACTCCTATTTCAACAGTGAGAAAACTGGCTCTCACCATACATTTACTTCAGTTCCAATGTATTGATTCTAGTACATAAGAATAGCAGTGTCAAAAATTAACTACCAATGGGAAATAACATTATCAATTAGAGTACAGTGCTTATAGACAATTTATTTTGACATTAATCTTACAGACTCCACTAATTTCCAAAGTTACTTAGGTCAGCACCTTTTCCTCCAGCTTCCTTTAGTGAGGTTGTTTCATTCACTTCTAATACAATTAGATTATTTTGTCACATTCTGCATTCTATTCTGAAATCCTTCCCCCTTCTAAGTGATTTTCTTTGACATTTTTGTTCAGTAAGTTTCACTCTTGATACTGTAAAGTTCTATGAGTTTTGTGTCATTTATCCGCAATTATAGTATCATACAGAGCAGCTTCATTGCCATAAAAATAATCCCTTTTGCTTTATCCATTTATCCTTCCCTCTTACCTCTGAATCTCTGGCAACTACTGATGGTTTTTACTGTCTCCAGAGTTTTGCCTTTTCTAGAATGTCATATAGTTGGAATCATACAGTATATAGACTTTTCAAATTGGCTTCATTCACTTACCAATATGCATTTAAGTTTCCTCCTTGTCTTTTCATGGATTGATGGCTCATTTCTTTTTATCTTTGAATAATATTTCATTATATGGACATAACACAGTTTGTTTATCCATTCACCTACTGCAGGAGATCTTGTATGCTTCCAGTTTTGGCAATTATGAAAAAGGTACTATAAATATTTGTGTATAGATTTTTGTGTTGACATAAGTTTTCGAATCAGTTGGGTAAATACCTAGGAGCACAGTTGTTGGATTGTATGGTAAGAGTATGTTTAGCTTTGTAAGAAATTGCCCTACTGTCTTCCAAAACAACTGTACCATTTTGCATTCTCATTGGCAAAGAATGAGAGTGCCTGTTGCTCCACATTCTTGTCAGCATTTGGTGTTGTCGGTGTTTTGGATTTTAGCCATTCTAATAGGTGTGTAGTGAAATCTCATTGTTGTTTTAATTTGCATTTCCCTAATGACAAATGATGTTGAACATCTTTTCATGTGCTCATTTACTATCTGTATATCTTCTTTGGTGAGATGTCTGTTCAGATCTTTTGCCCATTTTAAAAATTGAGTTGTTTTGTTTTCTTATTATTGAATTTTAAGAGTTCTTTGTATATTTTGCATATAAATCCTTTCATAGATATGTGTTTTGCAAATATTTTTTCCTAGTCTGAGGCCTATCTTTTGACTCTCTTAACAGTGTCTTTCAGAGACCAGTAATTTTAAATTTTAATTAAGTCCAATTTATCAATTTTTTAATGGGTGTTACTTTTGTGTTGTATATAAAAATTTGTTGCCAAATCCAAGGTCACCTATATTTTCTCCTCTGTTATTTTCTAAGAGTTTTCTAGTTTTGTATTTTACATTTAGGTTTATGATCATTTTGAGTAAATTTTTGCAAAAGGTGTGAGGTCTTTATCCAGCTTCATTTTTTTTTTTGCATATGGGCATCCAATTGTTGCAGCACCAGTTGCTGAAAAGACTCCCTTTCTCCATTCAATTTACTCCTGACAATTCTTTTACTCCGGACACAGACTCTCTCCTTGATCAAATCTGAGTCAGGCTCCTCCGAGCCCTCTTCTCTACCAGGCCCCAACTGTGGGCTCTGTCCTTGTTGGCTTGCTTAGTTCATCTTTAGCAAAGAATTCTGCTATGTCAGTTTGGAGCTAATCCTCATCCTTAGGATCTGATCACCTTTGATATCTGATCAAAATCCTCACTCTCCACCCTCAATATCTTATCACCATGGCCTACCTTCAGCAACAATCCTGTTAAGTAGGTCTAGCAAGACTCCTCCTACCCCTGATGTTGTAGGTGGTTTTTAAAAAATTTTGAATTGTTGTTCATTGCTAGTATATAGGAAAGCAATTGACTTTTATCTGTTAATTTTATATCCTGAAACCTTGCTATGATTGCTTATTAGTTCCAGAAATTTTTTTGGCAGTTATTTGGGATTTTCTATATAAGATTTTTGAGGTTTTCTGTATATTTGCAAACAAAAACAATTTTATTTCTTCCTTTACAATCTGTGTGCATTTTATTTCCTTTCCTTGTCTTCTTGCAGTAGCTAGGACCTCCAATATAATATTGCTATGGACTGAATGTTTGTTTCTCCCAAATCCATAAGTTGAAACCCTCATCCCCAATGTGATGGTATTTGGCAATGAGGCCTTTGGTAGGTAATAAGGGTTCTATTAGGTTATGAGGGTGGGGCCCTCATGATAGGATTAATGCCCTTACAAAACAGGAAGACACACGAGATCCCTCCTTCTGCCTGCACACACCAAGGAAAGGCTGTGTGAGGACGTAATCAGGAAGAGGGCCCTCACTGAGAGCTCAACCGTGCTGACACCCTGATCTCAGACTTCCAGCCTCCAGAAGTGTGAGAAATAACTGTTTGTTTAAACCACCCAGTCTGTGGTAATTTGTTATAGTGGTGTGAACTAAGACAAGTGTTAAATAGGAGTGGTGAGAAAGGACAACGTTGCCTTGCTCCCGATCTTGGGATAAAAGCATCCAGAAACTGGATAATGTTAGCTTAAGTGTTTTGTAGATTCTTTATCAAGTTGAGTAAGTACCTCTTTATTCCCAGTTTGCTGAGAAGTTTTTTTTTTTTTTTTTATGGGTATTGGATTCTGTCAAATGCTTTCTCTATATGAAATACTAAGATTACATGAATTTTCTTCTTCAGCCTGTTGATGTGGTAGATTACAGTGATTGATTTTTGGTGTTGAACCAGCCTTGCATACCCGGAAAAAGTCCTACTTGGGCATGGTGTATAATTCTTTTTATACATTATTAAATTCAATTTGCCAAAAGTTTGTTGAGATTTTTGTGTCTATGTTAATGAGAGATATTGGTTTGTAGTTTTTCTTTCTTGTAATATCTCTATCTGGTTTTGTTATTATGGTTGTGCTAGCCATATAGAATGAGCTAGGAGGTTTCCTCCACTTGTATTTTCTCAAAGAGATTATGGAGAATTGGTATAATTTCTTCCTTTCTTAAATGTTTGGTAGAATTCACCAGTGAAACCATCTGTACCTGATGCTTTCTTATTTGGAAGGTTATTCATTACTGATTCAATTTATTTAATAGATACAGATTTTATTTTTTCTTGATCTATTTTTTCTTGTGTGAGCTTTGGTAGTTTGTGTCTTTGAAGGAATTGGTCCATTTCCTCTAAGTTATAAAATTTGTGGCCATAAAGGAGTTCGAAGTATTTTTTTATTATCTTTTTAATGTCCGCGAGATCAATAATGATGATCCTTCTTTGATGCCTGATATTGGCAATTTATATTTTCTGTCTGTTTTGCTTGGTTAACGGACTAGAGGTTTATCAATTTTATTGATTTTTTCAAAAAACAAGCTTTTGATTTTCTCTATTGTGTTCCTGTTTTCAGTTTCATTGTTTTCTGCTCTAATTTTGATTTCTTTTCTTCTGCTTGCTTTAAGCTTTAAATTGATCTTCTTTCTGTAGTTTTCTAAGGTGAAAGATTAGATTATTGATTTTAGATCTTTCTTCTTTTCTACTATATGTATAAATGTATAAATTTCACTCTCAGTGCTGTTATCCTGGTATCCCACCATTTTTAATAAGTTGTATTTTCATGTTCATTGAGTTAAAAAGTATTTTAAATTTTTCCTTAAGAATTTTTCTGTGATCTATATGTTATTTAGAAGTATATTATTTAATCTCCAAATACTTGGGAATTTACTAGCTGTCCTCCTATTATTAACTTCTGGTTTAATTCCTTTGAGGTTTGAAAATATACTTTGCATGATTTCTATTTTTTTAAACTTGTTAAGTTTTATTTTATTGTCAAGATTGTGGTCTATCTTGGTGAATGTTTCATGCAAGCTTGAGAAAAATGTGTGTGCTTCTGTTTTTACGTGGTGTATCCTGTAAATATCAATTAGATCAATAATGTGCTGTGGAGGTCAACTATATTCTTACTGATTTTCTGCCTGCTTGCTCTATCAATTACTAAAAGAGGGGTGTTGAAGTCTTCAACTATGATAGGGTATTTATATATTTCTCCTTTCAGTTCTATAGTTTTTGCCTCATTTTTTTTTTCAAGTTTTTTTTTTTAATGATTGGTTTATAACATTGTATAGGTTTCAGGTGTACATTATAATTTGACATCTGTATATACTACGGTACGCTCACCACCAAAAGTGTAGTTGCCGTGCATTACCATATAATTAACCCCTTTTACCTATTTCGCCCTCTCCTCACCCCCTTTCTTCTCTGGTAACCACCAATCTATTGTCTGCTTCTATGAGTTTGTTTTTGTTTGCTTTCTTTTGTATATCTCAAATATGAGTGAAATCATATGGTTTTTGTCTTTCTTTGTCTGACTTATTTCTTTCTTTTTTTTTTTTTGTGAGGAAGATCAGCCCTGAGCTAACATCCATGCTAATCCTCCTCTTTTTGCTGAGGAAGACCGGCTCTGAGCTAACATCTATTGCCAATCCTCCTCCTTTTTCCCCCAAAGACCCAGTAGATAGTTGTATGTCATAGTTGCACATCCTTCTAGCTGCTGTATGTGGGATGCGGCCGCAGCGTGGCCGGAGAAGCGGTGCGTCGGTGCGCGCCCGGGATCCAAACCCCGGGCCGCCAGTAGCAGAGCATGCACACTTAACCGCTAAGCCATGGGGCCAGCCCTGTCTGACTTATTTCACTTAGCTTAATACCTTCAAGATCCTTCCATGTTGTCACAGATGGCAAGATTTCATCTTTTTTTATGACTGAGTAATGTTCCATTGTATACATATATACCACATCTTTTTTATCCAATTATCAGTCAATGGGCACTAGGGTTGCGTCCATGTCTTGGCTATTGTAAATAATGCTGCAAAGAACATAGGGGTGTATATTTCTTTTTGAATTAGTGTTTTCAAGTTCTTTGGATAAATACCTAGAAGTGGAATAGCTGGATCATATGGTAGTTCTATTATTAATTTTTTGAGGAATCTGCATACTGTTTTCTATAATGGCTCCACAAATTTACATTCCCACCAACAGTGTGTGAGGGTTCCCTTTTCTCTACGTCCTCTCCAACACTTGTTATTTCTTGTCTTTTTGATAATAGCCATTCTAATGGGTGTGAGGTGATATCTCATTGTGGTTTTGATTTGCATTTCCCTAATAATTAGTGATGTTGAGCATCTTTTCTTGTGCCTGTTGGCCATCTGTATGTCTTCTTTGGAAAAACGTCTATTCAGATCCTCTGCCCATTTCTAAATCACATTGTTTTTTTGTTGTTGTGTGGTATGAGTTCTTTCAATATTCTGGATATTAACTCCTCATCAGATATATGATTTGCAAATATCTTCTCCCAATTTTTAAGTTGTCTTTTTGTTTTGTTGATGGTTTCCTTTGCTGTGCAGAAATTTTTAGTCTAATGCAGTCCCATTTGTTTATTTTTGCTTTGTTTCCCTTGCCTGAAGCGACTTATGCAAAAAGATATTGCTAAGATTGATTTCAAAGAGCATACTGTCTATGTTTTCTTCTAGGAGTTTTATGATTTCGTGTCTTAATGAAATTAGAGCACTATCTTACACTATACATGAAAATTGGCCTCGTATTTTTGATGCCGTGTTGTAGGCACATACACATTTAGGATTATATCTTCTTGGAAAATTATCTCCTTCACCATTATGTAATACCTCTCTTCATCCCTGATAATTTTCCTTGTTCTGAACTCTGCTTTGTCTGAAATTAATATAGCTACTCTTGCTTTCTTTTGATTGGCGCTAGCATGATATACTTTTCCTCCATCCCTTTACTTTTTCACCTATCTGAGTCCTTATATTTAAAGTCTATTTCTAGTAGACAACATATATTTGGGTCTTATTTATACCCTCTAACAGTCTCTGTCTTTTAATTGATATATTTATACCATTCACATTTAAGTGATTATTGATACGGTGGAATTAATATCTGCTCCATTTATAACAGTTTTCTATTAGTTTCGTTTGTTGTTTGTATCTTACCTCTCCCAGTTCTGCTTTCTCCAGTTTTTTTATTCTTTGCCAAGGAAGGTTCCCCCTGAGCTGACATCTGTTGCCAATCTTCCTCTGTTTTTCTTGAGGAAGATTATCCCTGAGCTAACATCAGTGCCAATCTTCCTCTAATATGTATGTGGGTCACCATCTCAGCATGGCTGATACGTGATGTAGGTCCTCTCCCGGATTCCAAACCCGTGAACCTGGGCCACCAAAGTGGAGCACGTCAAACTTTAACCACGAGGCCACGGGGCCAGCCCCTGCTTTCTCTAGTTTTAATTGACCATTTTATATTATTGCATTTCATATCTTCTCTTAGCATATCAATTATACTTCTTTTTAAATTATTTTAGTGGTTGCCCTAGAGTTTGCAATATACATTTTTTTATTGAGGTATAATTGACATACAACACTATATTAGTTTCAGGTGTACAACATGATTCAATACTTGTATATGTTGCAAAATGATCACCACAATAAGTCTAGTTAACATCCATCACCAAACACAGTTACAGAATTTTTTTTCTTGTGATGAGAACTTTTAAGATTTACTCTCTTAGCAACTTTCAAATATGCAATACAGTATTATTAACTATAGTAACCATGCTGTACATTACATCTCCATGACTTATTTATTTTATAACTAGAAGTTTGTACCTTTTGACTCCCTTCATTCATTTTGCCCATCCTCTATCACCTGCCTCTGGCAACCATCAATTTGTTCTCTGTATCTATGAGCTTGGTTTTTGTGGCTTTTTTGTTTTTCTTAGATTCCACACATAAGTGAGATCATACAATATTTGTTTTTCTCTGTCTGACTTATTTCACTTAGCATAATACCCTCAAGGTCCATCCATGTTGTTCCAAATGGCAAGATTTCCTTCTGTTTTATGGCTGAATAATATTCCATTGTACATATATACCACATTCAATATTCCATTGTACTATATACCACATATATACCACATCCATCATCCATCAGTGGGCACTTAAGCTGTTTCCATATCTTTGCTATTGTAAATAATGCTGCAATGAATGCAATATATATTTTTAACTAACTTAAGTCTATCTTTACTTACACTGCGCCCCTTTACATGTAGTGCAGGTGCCTTATAACAGAATATTCCTAATTCTTCTCTCCCATGCCTTATGACATTGCTGTCATTCATTTCATTTATTTATGTGCAATAATCACCCAATACATTGTTACTATTACTACTTCTAACTGTTATCTTTTAGATTAATTACAAATGAGAGAAACAAAAGATTTTATTTTACCTTCACTTATTCCTTCTCTGTTGCTCTTCCTTTGTTTATGTAGATCCATATTTCTGACCTATGTCATTTTTCTTCTCTCTGAAGAAAATTTTAAAACATTTCTTGCAGGACAGGTCTGCGGGTGATGAATTTCCTTGGTTTTTGTTGTCTGAGAAAGTCATTATTTCTCCTTCCATTTTAAGGATAATTTTGCTGGATACGGAATTCTAGGTAGTTGGGTTTTTTTTTCTCTTAACACTTTAAATATTTCTTTCCACTCTCTTCTTCCCTGCATAGCTTCTGTTGAGAAGTCTACTTTATTCTTATCCATCTTAAACTCTATTGGTAAGGTGTTTTATTTTCACTTTTTAAAAAAATGTCTTCTTTCAAGATTTTCTCTTTGTCTTTGATTTTCTGCAGTTTGAAAATGATATTCCTAGGTGTAGATATTTTGCTTTTCATTCTGTTCGGTGTTTTTTGAGCTTTCCGAACCTGTGCTTTAACGTTTGCCTTTACTTTTAGAAAATTCTTGACCATTATTACTCTAAATATTTCTTCTGTTTCATTTTCTCTTTCTTCTATCTCTATCAATTATGCATATTTTATACCTCTTGAAATTGTCTCACAGTTTGGACGTTCTGTTCTTTTGTTCATTCTTTATTTTCTTTTTGTTTTAATTGGGGAAGTTTTTACTGATCTATCTTCAAGCTCACTGATTCTTTCCTCAGCTATGTCCAGTGTCCTGATGAACCTATCAAAGGCATTCTTTATTTCTTTTACAGTGTTTTTGATTTCTAGTGTTTCCTTTTGATTTGTTCCTTAGATTTTCTAGTTCTTTCCTTATATTATCCATCTGTTCTTACATGCTATTTACTTTTTCCATGACAGTATTTAGAACAGTAGTCATAGTTATTTTAAATCCCCAGTCTGAAAATTCCAAGATCTTTGTCATATCTGAGTGTGATTCTATTGCTTTGTCCCTTCAGACTGTTTTTTCTTGCCTTTAACATGACTTGTAATTTTTTAATAAAATTGGACATGCCATATCAGGTAATAGAAACTGAGGTAGAAGGTCTTCACTAGTGTGAAGTTTTATGTTAATCTGGCTAGGAGTTGGGCTATGTTTAATATTTGATGTAGCTATAGGTGCTAGAGGCTTCAAATTCTTCTGATGTCCTGTTTTTAATCTTCCCTGTTGTGTTTGGCCTTCCCTAAGACCTTCTTATCAGAGAGAGTCTGCACCTTGCCACTCTTTCAACTGTGATCTCTTCTTATTACTAGAGCTCTGTGGGTGTGGTGGTAAGATGTAGGGAAGGAAAACATTCTATGATCTTATGATTAAATATCAATCTTTTAGTGGGCTTTTAATGTGTCCCTGGCGTATCACCTTCACAAGTGTTTCTTAGCTTTTTTCCTCTCTAAGGTAAGGCAGGAGGGGGGTTTGGGGCCAGAGTCTCACAATTACCTTTATCATAGACGGGATAAGTCTCTGACGGTCTTTTCTCCTGGAGAGGAGGACTTTGTTATCGAGAAAGCTCTGGACTATATGATTATTCTCCTTTCTTCCCCCCATCCCTGCCAGAACCACAGGAGATCTTTCCTGGATCTTCACCCATGAGAACCTAGTGGGGTTACTGGAGGTAAAACCCATGAAAATGTGGGAGTCTCCCCAAGACTACAGCCCCAAGGATTTTCTCACTTTCATGACAGTCCACCCTCAGACTCTGGCAATTTGTCCAAATAACCATTTAAATGTTTCTACCAGTTTATGACTACAGCAACTTATGCTTCAGGTAAGATTTCTGTGAATGTACCTGTGTCTCTGAATGAGTCTGTCTCTCCAGAATTAGGGGTGGTGATTTGTCTTGCAACCTCAGTTCTCTAATGAGTCCAAGAAAAATAATTGATTTTCAGTTTTCTCAGCTTTTTCTGGTTTTAAGTATAGAAGTGACAACTTTTAAGCTCTTTGCGTGCCCAACTGAAAGCAGAAGTCTGGGGAGAAGTATTTTATCACTGATATTGTTTAGAATGGCTGACTCATGCTGCTAATAAAAAGTAGACTGACTTTTAGTAGGTTTTATTTTTTATTTTAAATTCCCTCCAGACAATGTATTCCTTATTACTTCATCTGGGATGACCACTCCTCTCTCCCCCTTAGCCCTTTTATAAACTGTACCGTCCACCTGTTTTTCTACCACCTCCCTTCTCATGCTTCACCCACTGACTCCTAATCATCCTTCAGGTCTCAACTTAAATCTTACTTCTTTAAGAATATTTTCCTTACCCTTTAAACTAGGTTAAATCTAAACTAGTTTAAATCACTTTATTCTATATTCCTTTGGACCTTGTATGCCACCTTTTGTAATATTTAACTCCCTGGAAATTGCTTTTTCAATGTCATCCCTGTGAGGGCAGGGGTCATTTTTGTATTCCTAGTACCTGGAGCAATGTAAGTACTCGAGAATAATTTATTGATTGATACATGACTGCTTGATATGTGACCCTTCTGTATCTAGCTGTGTTGTTTTCAATGTGCAATGGTAACAGAAAGAAAGTCTTTAAAATGTAATACTTGAAAATATTACTGGAATCTGTAATCCAGCTAATCAAATAAGAAAACAAAACAAGAAATCATGCATAACTGAAAGAGATGTAGATTAAATAATAAATTGACAACATTAAATCCAGTAAAGCAGAAATTTTTTTAGCACAAGACAGATGGCAATTGTTAGCATTATTGAAACAAAGCTATATGTTGCAAAAATAATAATTTGACAAGAAGAGAATGACACAAAAAATCTTAAAACATGACCAAAAATTGGGAAGTGTTAAATCTATACTGTTTTGTTTCTGAAGTTAACTGACTAAGAAAATACATACACACACACATATACATATATATATATATAAGAATTTATTTAAAATCATAAAGGTTACCGTTAGTTAAAAAACAAAAACAAAAACCAGATTATACTTTCTAAATTCCTTTGGCAGAGGATGGGGTAGGGAGCAAACAAAGTAAATAGAAACTACATAATAAGAGTTAGAAATCAAAGAAAATATTATGGAAGCATGAAAATGAAAGTTATGAACTAATAAAGAATTAGGGCCCACTCTCTGGACTCATACATATGCACATACATAACTTAAAAGGGGTAAAATTATCTAATAAAGGAAAAGATACTTGGATCAAGTAAAAACATATAAACCCTACCACATGCTATCTATAGAAAACATTTTTAAAAAGTGTCTCTCTGAGGGGGCTGGGCCCAGTGGCATAGTGGTTAAGTTCACATGCTCTGCTTTGGCAGCCTGGGTTCACAGGTTCTGATCCCGGGCACGGACCTGCACGCCACTCATCAAGCCATGCTGTGGTGGCATCTCACATACAAAATAGAGGAAGATTGGCAATAGTTGTTAGCTCAGGGCCAATCTTCCTCACCAAAAAAAAAAAAAAAAGGTGTCAAAAATGCCATGAAAAAACCCTTTTAATCATAATGACAGAAAAAGTTGAATTCAGAGAAGGAAAAATATCACTTATAACAGTAAATGCTATAATCCAAAATGAATATACAACTGAAATGTAAGAACAAAAAGGTTTTTTCCTGAAATATAGAAAAAATACACAGAAATATAAAAGTAACTGAAAACTTTACCTAATCTCTCTTAATCTTTGAATGATAGAGTAGGGAAAAAAATATGTAAAGCCAAAAGGAAATAAAAATTGAATTAATAAGATTAATTTAATTGATATGCATTTCTTCAGCTCTATACCTAGGAAACAAATAATGCAATTTCTTCTCACTCATAAAATATTTACAAATTTTGTCCATACACTAGGTCACAAAGAAATCTGAATAAATCCAAAATATCAAAATAATACAGACCATATTCTCTGATTATGATGCAAAAAAATTGATAACGTTGTTTACAAGAGTGAGTATAAATAAGATTCAACTGATTGAGTATGAAATAAATTTTTCTTCATATCCTCATGTGAAAAAGTTAGACTCAGAAGAAAATGCATACCTTTAAGTACTTTCATTATCAGATGAGAAATAATTAGGAAGAATCAAATTAATGTTGAACTCAGATGTTGAGAAAATAACAATTAAGTAAACCTAAAGAAAACAGAAGGAACAAATAAAGATAAAAGTACTAAATAATAAATTAGAAAAAAAAATATAATCTAAGAACTAGTTCCTTGAAAACAAACCTTGTTAAATAGAAAACCCACTAGTTTAACCTATGAAGAAATGAGCGCAAAAATGTAAATACACAAAACTCATGATGAAGGAGAAACAGTAGATGTGGAAAAAAATGAAAGAAATTATAAGCAAACATTTTGCAATTCAGTAAATTTGAAAAACGTGGAATGGTTTTGAAATTTATATACTATGGCTCATATTTTATAAAACCTATAGTTTATTTTCTATAAGTGGTCTGAACATTTTCGTGAACTCAGATCCCAATGAGTGATAGAAAATTAAATGTATACTTGCTAATTAGAAATATCTCATTCCCTTCAAGATAAGAGTCTCTTTTCGTTAAAACTCCCCCTGTTGGGTAAATGCTCAGTCTTTCTGATTTTCTTAGCCCTCTTCTTCCCCAAGTGAGTGTCTGGATCTAGTTGTCTTGAAAACTTCTGCACTGTTTGGTGATGGAGAAGGGGAAGGCATTGCCCTGGCTCTTCGGTGGTCTCCACTGTCGAGCTCTGCGACTGGGGAAACTCCTGGTCTGCTCTCTCAGCGTAGGGATTACTGGTGAGGAGTTTGGCCAGCTTCCTTGCGAGTAGGCCTTTCTTCAGCCTTTGCTGGTCTTCTGATCCTCTGAGATCTGGCTAAGACTTCCATGTGATTCCTCTTGAGGCCATCTGCCCAGAGGTTCTCAACCACATTTTTTGCTCTGCCTCTTGTGTAGCAATCCCTTGGCAACCTCACTTATTGGTTACATTCTGCGTCTTTCCACAGGGCACATGGGAAATTCTGGATCCTTTAGGATCTTAGCACTGTCTCTGGCTATCTATCTATTTGGCTAATTCATTCTGTAGATTTCACTCTGAGGTGGTTGTCTCATTTTCATGTGGCAACATCTGGAACCATTCCCCATGCTGTACTGCGCTGCTTGAGGACCTCTAAGCTTTCCACTAAATCCAGAGCTTGTATATTTCTGGAAGAGGGGCAGAGAAAAGGTAAATGAGATATTTTAAACTGAGAGAGAATATTTTATTTTATTTTATTTTTGCTGAGGACGATTTTCCCCGGGCCAACATCTATCGCCAATCTTCCTCTGTTTTGCTCGTGAACTGCCACCACAGCGTGGCCACTGATAGACGAGTGGTGTAGGTCTGTGCCTGGGACTGAACCAGGGCCACAGAAGCAGAGAGTGCCAAACTTAACCACTAGGCCACCGGGGCCCAGAACTGAAAGAGAATATTTTATTTATGTTTTTTTTAAAGGATATTTTTTATTTTATTTTTTTAAATTAATTAATTATTTATTTATTTATTTTCCCCCAAAGCCTCAGTAGATAGTTGTATGTCATAGCTGCACATCCTTCTAGCTGCTGTATGTGGGACGCGGCCTCAGCATGGCCAGAGAAGTGGTGCGTCGGTGCACACCCGGGATCTGAAACCGGGCCACCAGCAGCAGAGCGCGCGCACCTAACCGCTAAGCCACGGGGCCGGCCCCCTGAAAGAGAATATTTTAAATCAGACGAGAATGAATTACTTTAAACTGGCTAGTTTATCCTCCCCTTGTCTTCCTGTACCATGCACTGGGATGGATACCCAAGAGCAACATTGGATCAGTTATGGAAAAGAAAAGAAACTTGCACGTTTTGCACATCTCAATGGTAGTTATCAAATTTTTGAGCTCACTACATTTGAACTATTTTCAGATATACCTTCATCACTCGTAATCTTGTTGCCCAGAAGTTGTTCTCCTTCAGGGACAGGGCAGATACTGTCTAAAACAAAGGAGTCAAGGCACATCCCTCATTTCTTTAAAGATTTATAAGCTTCCAAACATACTTGATTACATCTTGGGTAGAGGAGGTGGGGAGAAATTCTAAAGCACTCCATATTTACCCCCAAAGACAAAATTTTTCCAAAAGAGGGGCCGGCCCCGTGGCGTAGCAGTTAAGCGTGCACGCTCCGCTGCTGGTGGCCCGGGTTCGGATCCTGGGTGCGCACGGATGCACTGCTTGTCAGGCCATGCTGTGGCAGGTCTCACATAAAGTGGAGGAAGATGGGCACAGATGTTAGCCCAGGGCCAGTCTTCCTCAGCAAAAAGAGGAGGATTGGTGTGGATGTTAGCTCAGGGCTGATCTTCCTCACAAAAGTAACTAAACTAACTAACTAACTAAATAAATAAAATAAAAAGAAAGAAAATCTTAAAAAAATTTTTTTTTTCCAAAAGAGATTGAATTTACTGTTTTAAAGCTGAATAGACAAAGCTGTCTTCAGTTAGAAAGCTTAAATTACTTCCCCTCACTACCTAGCAGGATGGAGGTTCAAAATCAAGATGAGTTTAATTACAGACAAGAAAGTCCAGTAATAGCAGGCTTGGTAATTTGGACAAACCCTCTCACTAGAGACAACTAAAAATATATAGAATATACAGACAAATATATAAAATCCTCATTAAAAATATCATAAAACTAGCAATATAAAAGGTGGCATTTTGCGTTCTCATTATGAAATGTCTAGATGTATATTTCTTTTCCTTATCTAGCATGGGATTCACTGGACTTCTGTGTATTGACGTCATTCACCAGTTCTAGAAAATCTCAGCCATTATCTTTTCAAATATTTGTATAAACCAAATCAAATAGAAAATCTTTTAAAGCAACTAGAGAAAAGAGACAAACTGCCTAAAGGAACAACAGATAGATTTATAGCTGACTTCTCAATAGCAACAATAGAGACCAGAAAACAGTGGAATGATATCTTCAACTTGATAAAAAATATGACAGCCAACCTAGACGGCTCTACAGAGTGAAAGAATCCTTTGTATATAAGAAAAAAATGTAGGGCCGGCCCCGTGGCTTAGCGGTTATATGCACGCGCTCCACTACTGGCGGCCCGGGTTCGCATCCCGGGCGCGCACTGATGCACCGCTTCTCTGGCTATGCTGAGGCTGCGTCCTACATACAGCAACTAGAAGGATGTGCAACTATGACATACAACTATCTACTGGCGCTTTGGGGAACAAAAAGAAGGAGGATTGGCAATAGATGTTAGCTCAGAGCCGGTCTTCCTCAGCAAAAAGAGGAGGATTAGCATGGATGTTAGCTCAGAGCTGATCTTCCTCACACACACACACAAAAAAAGTAGAAATTTTCAGATAAAAAGAAACTGAGTTAATCACATAAAAGGAAATTCAAAAGGGTATTCTTTAGATTGAAGGAGAATGATCCTGGTTAATTGTCAGAGGTATAGAAAGAAATGAAAAGCAATGAAAGGAGAAAATTTAAAAGAACATTGTATAAAACAATAAAATAACTGTCTTATGGTGTTAAGTTAGCTAGCTAGCTAGCAAAATAAAATACATGACAGCAATAAACATGTAAATTGGAATGAGAGTAAATGTAGTTAATGTGTTCTCAGGCCTTTGCATTGTCCTGGAAGAGGTTAAAATGATAAATTATCAGACTGGTGAGTTAAGGATGCATGTTGTAATCTCTAGCATAATGATTGAAAAAAACAGAAACAACATATAATTTACAAACTAATTGGAAGGATAGAATGATAAAAAATAGTAAATACATTCAAAAGAAGGCTACAGTCTTCTCCTGAAGTTTGCATTATCCTTATATACCATCTTTTATCATTAACACATACCAACATCGCTTGATCACCTTACACAAAGACGGGGTGTTACATTAGGGTGAAGAAAAATAGGTCTTCAAATAACATTGAGGAGTAAGGAGAACACTAATTCTACACACAATTTAGGGGCTAGTGGGGTGTGAGAAGCACCATTTGAGAAGGCTTCAAGAGAAGAAATGCCCATGAGCAACATTCACTGTTGATAATAGAAAAGCTTGTTTTCCATGGCCTGGGGGTTTCAGAGTGCACAACTGAAAGGTCTGGGAGAAAAGATAGCATCAGGAGTTGAATCAGCAGGGAGGAAGCTAGGAGCAGTACAGGAAGGCATAGACTACCAGAGGAGCCTCCTAGTCAGAGAACAAGCAGAACAGGGACAGAAGGCGTACTGAATTTAGCTGACTGAAGGATTTTCTAGTTAACTAGTGTCGTAAATCCCCTGGCAAATCTAAGGTTTGTCAGAAGCATCAGCCAAGGATTGGGTGATGGGCTTCCGAGAGAGCCCTGGTCTTGGAAATGCAGCCTTCAAACAATCTTGTTGGTTCCCATGTGTCGCGCTGTAGAAATGGCAGCAACCATTTGGCCTTCAGGTGACTTCAACTATTCCTGCCTTGAAAGTTTGCAAAATTGTAATTATTTTCTAAAAATAATGTGCCTGTTAGCAAATTGAGTTTATCCTTCCTCAAAACTAGGTATTTTTTGGCCATGTGGCCATCCAAAAACTCGAGGTCGTATTTCCGAAAAGAACAGAAGAGTTCAATAAACAACCAGCTGAATTCTGTGGCTCTGGGGAGCTGTGTAAACCAATGTAGAATCCTAAGTCTGTTAGGCATGCATAGCAGTAAGTATCTTCTCCTCTCTTCCTCCCTTTTGAAATTCCAGTTTGTGTTCTGTGTTCAGTAATGATGGACTTATCTTGATTTCCCACAAGTCATCCCATTACTCAGAGTTTTAACAAATTCATCAACATAGCTCATTTTAGAAATTACATATTCTATTCAATATATTTTACGTATTCTATCAGTGGTAAAAAGTAGACCGTGAACTTCATTCCTTTTAGGTCGACTCTACTGGAATGGTGAGAGTTTAGGGGAGGAAGAGAAACAAAGGGCTTACTCCTGTGGTCATTAAATGAATTGGATGTGGCTGGCGAGTTGCCTTGGGAGTGATGGCTGCTGCTTCAATGATCAGTCATTATCACCAGCTCTGCAGTGGAAACTTCTGAAGAATTTTAACGGTTTTAAATCCTTATTCTAAAATAAAAAATCTAATTTGAATTCTAGAATCATGAACAGTTTGAAAAACATCTGATAAAATATTAAGGGTCTGGTTTCTCCTGTTATATTACATCTTCTAAGAGGAAATGGAACTGAGAGGTGGTACATGGGAAGAGCGTTGATCATACCACTCCTTGAAGAGCTATTTGTTCCCTACTGCCTTTTTTATTTTCTGTTTTCTGTGAATCTTAAAATAGAGGCTGCCCAAAGGCAAAAACATGGGTTAGTGAAAGGATTTATCTCTTACTGGGGAAAAAGTTATGTGTGAATAAAAGAAACTTATACTTGTTCTTTGTGTGTGTGTGTGTGTGTGTATAAAAGTATGTATAAATATATATGTGTGTATATATAATTTTTAATTTTTGTAATTTTTGGAAAGACTCAGTAAATTAATCTAATTCCATTGTTTGGACCAATGGAGGAGCAAGTAAACAGGCATGTAGCTGTTAATCTGTAAACTGGAGCCTCGTGGGGAGGAGATGCCGCCATTTGAAGACAGGTATTTTAGATCCCTCAGGTAGCTTGTTTCACTCCTTGAGCTGCTTCTCTGGCTCTCTGTTGGTTTAGCATGAGTTTGAATTATTTCCTCTTCCCTTTTTTTGTTTTTTTTTGTGAGGAAGATCAGCCCTGAGCTAACATCCGTGCTAATCCTCCTCTTTTTGCTGAAGGAGACCAGCTCTGAGCTAACATCTATTGCCAATTGTCCTCCTTTATTTCCCCAAAAGCCCCAGTAGATAGTTGTATGTCATAGTTGCACATCCCTCCAGTTGCTGTATGTGGGACACGGCCTCAGCATGGCCAGACAAGCGGTGCGTCGGTGCGTGCCCAGCATCCGAACCTGGGCCGCCAGTAGCGGAGCGTGCGCACTTAACCACTAAGCCATGGGGCCGGCCCTCCTCTTCCCTTTTAATGTTAAAAAAATTATTTTTTTCTAGAATTATAATGCTTATGGGCTAGAAAATTATAAAAGTACACAAAAATATAAAATGCATTGTAATGGGGGAATTATACCAAGTTATAGCTTTGTCAATATTTTGCAGGGTTCTTACATGTAAAAAAAAAATCTCACCTCCCCTTCCCCCCACAAAGAGTATACAGGTGATTCTCAACCCTGGCTGTACAATAAAAATCATTATCAGTATGCTTTACGTAAGAAAGAAGAGCTGAAACTCCAGTCATTTAAATAACGCTTAAAGAATAATCCTTACCCTTACCTCAAAAGATTAACAATATACATTTATTTTTAAGTTAAATTGTTTTAAAGGTTGTATTACGTGAATATTTATGTATAAAATTGTTTATCAAATATGTGTATAGCATCTCATTCTGATTTTTCACTTAATAAGTATTTCTATGTCATCAAAATTCTTATTAATCATCCATAATGGCCACAAAAATTCCATCTTGTGAGAACATCAAACATTATTTATTATTTTGTATTTACTCTCCTACCATTGAACATTAAGGTTATTTCCAATAAATACTCAATGATGAATGTCATGGGCTAAATCTTTATACACATATCTGATTATTTCCTTAGGATAGACCCCTAGGTGTGGACTCGCTAGATCCAAAAAGGAAAGGGACAACACTTGAATCAAGAAAGCAAGCTTTCCTAGGAACCCACAGCAGATTTCCATTTACATCTCATCAGCCAGAACAGGGTCAAATGGCCATTCCTGACTAGAGGGTAGGAAGAGAGAAAAAGTCAAGTGGGCCAAAAAACAGAGTCCATCCCTGGCTATACAGTTTATCTACATCCCTTTATCTTTTTTTTTTTTTTTTTTTTTGATGGTAGCACTAGGGTTTATTAAGCTGTGCCTTACTGCCGGGGCTGGGGCTTGCCCATGGCGCTCTTGATGTGTCAAGCCCAGAAGTTCTGCCAATTCTTGAGCAATGACACCAGGAAATTGATAGCTAAGTGGATGTTGTACACAAGCTCATCATCTGTTATCTTCATGTGGCCAACGGCCACTGTCAGACACAGCACCTTCTTCCTTCAGAACTTGAGTGTGGACTTCACTTCATCCACTTTGGCCTCCATGTTCTCAGTGTGGGTCAGCAAGGAAGGGAACTTGCCAGGCTTATTCAGGCCTGGTCCCAGAATTCCTGGGATCTGCTTGATTAGAAACTCATCACAGTGCTGCCGGTCCTCCAGGACGCACATGGAGAACTTTGGGGCAGGGAGTGGACTTAAGCCCAATGGTGCCGAGAAGCCTTTTGTCCTTCTGAGGGTTACAGTTTTTCAAGCTGATCTGCAGCTCCACCATCTCCAGAAACTTCCGGCGTTGCACTGGTTCCCATGCAGGACTTCCCTCGTCATCTGGTAGCACTCTTTATCCTTTTTCATGGAACACAGTCATCTCTTCCCCGAGTTCAACGACCCCAAAGTCTCATGCAATTACTGCTTCCAGCTTGAAAACCTTGATCTCTGGATGATAAACAATTCTTTCTATCTGGTCCAGGTGTGGTTTCCAGGGGTTCAGCAATTTATAAGCTAAAGCAACGGTTATTAATCTTTCACGTTCATCTGAATCAACTAAGAGCCTGTTAAAACAGATTGCTGGGTCCCACTCCAGTGTTTTTGATTCAGTAGGTCTAGAGTTGAGCCCAAGAGTTTGTTTCTAACAGGTTCCAGGTAATGCTGCTGGTCCAGGAATCACACAAATTACATGGCTATTGTATGATGTCACAACCAAGAAATTGACTTTAATATAATCTATTGACCTTATTAAGACTTCACTAGTTTTACACACAGTCATTTGTGTGTGTGTGTGTAATTAGTTCTATGCAATTTTATTACATGTGTACATTTGTGTGATTACCATCTACAGTCAAGATACAAAATAGTTCCATGCAAGACTCCCTTATGTTGTCCTTTTATAGCCACCAACACCTCCCTCCTTCAGCTCATCACGCAACATCTAGCAACTACTAATCTGTTCTCCATCTCTATAATTTTGACATTTTAAAAATGCTTTATAAATGAAATCATAATCTTTTGAGACTGGCTTCTTTCACTCATCAATATTCCCTTGAGATCCATCCAAATTGTTGTGTGTATGTCAATAGCTTGTTTCTTTTTATTGCTCAATAATATTCCATGGTATAGACGGACCACAGTCATTTAACAATTTAACTCGTTGAAGGACATCTGAGTTGTTTCAGGATTTGACTATTACAATTAAAACTGCTATAAACATCCATGTACAGTTTTTTTGTGTGTGTGTGAATAAAATTTTACATTTCTTTAGGAAACATGCTTAAGAGTGAAATTGCTGGGTTGTAAGATAATCACATATTTAGTTTTATAAGAAACTGATAAACTGTTTCTCAGAGTGGCTTTACCATTTTACATTCTCACCAGCTATGTATGAGCAACCCAATTTCTTCACAGCCTCACCATCATTTGGTGTTGTCACTATTTAATATTTTAGTTTTTCTGATAGGATGTAGGATATGTAGGATATCTCATTGTTCCTTTAATTTTCATTTCCTTAGTGGCTTAAAGGTGTTGACCAGTTGACCATCTTTTCATATGCTTATTTGACATTTATGTATTTTCTTTGGTGCAATGTCTATTTAAATCCTTTACCATTTACAAAATTGTATTGTTTGTCTTTTTGTTGTTGAGTTGTAAGAGTTCTTTATATATTCTGGATACTATACCTTATCAGATATATGATTTACAAATATTTTCTCCCACTCTGTGGGTTGTCTTTTCACTCTCTTATTAGTCTCCTTTAATGCACATAAGTTTTTAATTTTGATGAAGTCCAAATTATCTATTTTTTCTTTTGTTACTTGTTCTTTTTGTGTCGTATATAAGAAACCATTACCCAATTCAAGGTCATAGAGATTTATCCCTATGGTTTCTTCTAAGAGTTTTATAGTTTTAGCTTTTATATTTAAGTCTTTAGTCCACCTTTTGTATCTTTGATATGTTGAAACTTGTGTTTGTATGTTTTAAAATTTTTTAATTATTGTAAAATACAGATAACATAAAATTTCCCATCTTAACATTTTTAAATGTATAGTTCAGTGGTGTTAGGTATATTCGCATTGTTGTACGACCAATTCCCAGAACTCTTTTTATCTTGCAAAGCTGAAACTCTTTATACTGGTTAAACAACAACAGCCCATTTTCCCCTTCTCCCAGCCCTGGCAACCACCATTTTACTTTCTGTTTCTATAAATTTGACAACTCTAGATAGTTCATACAAGTGGAATAATGCAGCATTTGTCTTTTTGTGACTAACTTATTTCACTTAATACAATGTCCTCCAAGTTCATCCATGTTGTAGCATATATCAGAATTTCCTTCCTTTTAAAAGCTGGATAATATTCCATTGTATGTATACACCACATGTTGTTTGTCCATCCATCCATCAATGGACACTTGGTTTGCTTCCACTTCTTGGCTATTGTGAATAATGCTGCTATAAACCTGCATGTACAAATATCTCTTCAAGACCCTGTTTTCAATGCTTTTGGGCATTGAATATATGCAGAAGTAGAATTGCTGGATCATATGGTAATTATACTTTTAATTTTTTGAGGAAACACCCTACTGTTTTACATAGCAGCTGTACTATTTTATGTTCCCACTAACCATGCACAAGGGTTCCAGTTTCTCTACATCCTTGCCAACACTTGCTATGTAGCCATCTTAATGGGTTGTGTCTTACTATGGTTTTAATTTTCATTTCCCCAATGATTAGTGATGTTGAACATCTTTTCATCTGCTTGTTAGCCGTTTGTATATCTTCTTTTGAGAAATGTTTTTTCAAGTCCTTTGCCCATTTTTAAATCAGGTTTTTGTTTTTACGTTGTTGAGTTGTAGGAGTTTTTCTTATATATTCTGGACCTTAACCCTTTATCAGATATATGATTTGCAAATATTTTCTCCCATTTCATAGGTTGCCTTTTTACTCTATTTATTGTGTCCTTTGGTGCACAGAAGTTTTAAAATTTTTTTTTTTAAAGATTTATTTCTGGGGGCTGGCCCAGTGGCGCAAGCAATTAAGTGCACATGCTCCACTGTGGTGGCCCAGGGTTCACTGGTTTGGATCCCGGGTGCTCACGGACACACTACTTGGCAGGCCATGCTGTGGAGGCGTCTCATATAAAGTGGAGTAAGATGGGCACGGATGTTGGCCTGGGGCCAGTCTTCCTCAGCAAAAAAAACAAAACAGGAGGATTGGCAGATGTTAGCACAGGGCTGATCTCCTCACAAAAAAAAAAAAAAAGATTTATTTCTGGACTCTTAATTCTTTTTTTTTTTGATTTTTTTGGTGAGGAAGATTAGCCCTGAGCTAACATCTGTTGCCAATCCTCTTCTTTTGGCTGAGGAAGATTTTTCTATGTAGGATGCCTGCCACAGCATAGCTTGATAAGTGGTGCGTAGGTCCGTGCCCGGGATCCAAACCTACAAACCCTGGGCTGCTGAAGCAGAGCGTGCGAACTTAACCACTATGCCATTGGGCTGGCCCAGAAGTTTTTAATTTTGGTGTAGTCCAATTTGTTTTTACTTTTGTTGCCTGTGCTTTTGCTGTCATATCTAAGAAATCATTGCCAAATCCAATATCATGAAACTTTTTCACTATGATTTCTTCTAAGAGTTTTATAGTTTTAACTCTTATATTTAGGTTTTCTGATCCATTGTATGGTATCTTTGATATGTTGGACACTCTGAATGTATCACCTCCAAAAATTTCAAACAAGAAAACTGATAAGCCACTTTGAGGCTTTTATTGGGTTGGAATTAAACTCATGCGATCATTTGGGAAGAACTGACAATTTTGTAGCATTCAAACTTCACATATAGGCAATTATTATGTAAGGTCATTTATTTGTAATGTAGCTGATTAAATATATGAATTTTTTTTACATAGGCTTTTCATATTTCATGCATTATTCCTAGGTATATATAAACTATGTTTTAAAAAAAATTTGTATTGCATATCCCACTTAATGAATCTCTTTGTTAGTTATAACAGTTCTAATATATTTTCTCATTATTTCTATAGAATTGTTTACATGGGGAAAAAATACAAGCACTCATCTCTACTTCCAAATGATATATTTGTCTACCAGTATAACCCTAGAGCATCAACTTAAAATTATTGGAGAGATCAGCAATGTGGTTATCTCTAAAATAAGGGTAAACATAGATGGTTTTCCTTTATATCTAGAAAATATACTAGAAAAAATCCCCTTCAAGTCACAGGAAAAATGTGTAATACCAAAAATAAAATATTCTTCTTCCATTAATTTTATCTCATTTATCTTTCTTGCATCACAAAGTACAGTCACTAAGAGCACAGACTTTGTACATACATGACATTTACTAACCATGTAACTTTGGGCAGTTAGCAACCACTGTAAGCCTCAGTTTCTGCATCTGAAGAGTGTTATCATAGTCCCTACCTTATGAGGTTGTTGTAATGATTAAATGAAATAATCCATGTGAAATGCATGGTGTAGTGCATAGTACATAATAAACATTAAATATACTGTCATTATTGTTACTGTATAGAGAAGACGTCTAGAACAATGTTATATAGTAAGGTTATAGCAGATATTCCTTTACTTTCTAGGACATTAAAGAGGATGTTGTTAGTGTTTCAAAATTAAGCATCATGCTTACCAGAGGTGGATTTACCTTGAATGAAGCTTCAGAGTCAGAGATTCCCACTTACACATGCCCCTTCTGAGGCTCTGGACAATGTGTTCACATCGTTACATATTTTTATAAAATTTGCAAAAGTAAGATATTTAAGATATCGCTGGGATATCTACTGGGATTGCGTTGTACCTATAGATCAAATTGGGAAGAATTGGCATCTTAACTATACTGAGTCTTCCAGTTCATGAATGTGGTAAATCTTTCATTTGTTTAGGTCTTTGTTTTTTTTTTATTGATGATTGGTAGTTTTCGATATACAGAACCTATTCATATTTTGTTAGCTTTATTCCTAAGTATTTCATTTTTTTGTGATATGGTCACTGGTATTTTTATTAATTTGAAATTCCAATTGTTTGTTGTTGATATATCAGAATATGATTGACTTTCATATATTCACCTTGAATTCTGAAACCTTGCTAAATTTACTTTTTAGTTCTAAGAGATGTTTTGTAGATTCTTTGGGATTTTCTACACAATCATGCCATGTGAATAGAGACAGTTTTATTTCTTTTCTTCAATCTTTATGCCTTTTTATTATTTTTCTGGCCTTATTGCACTGGCCAGGATTCCCAGTGTGATGCTATATGGGAGTGGTGAGGGATGACACCTTGCCTTTTTCCTGATCTTCAGAGAAAGCATTCAGTCTCTCACCACTCAACATGGTACTGAATAAGAGAGGCGAGAAAGTGGCAGATGTTTTGTAGACGACTTTTATTAGGTTAGTGAGGTCTCCTGTATTCTTAGTTTCGTGATATTTTTTATCATGAATGGATATTGAATTTTGTCCTATGCTTTTTCTGTATCTAATGAAATGATCATATGATTTTTCTTTAGTCTGTTAATGAATACATTGATTGTTATTTGAATAATGGAATAGCCTTGAATTCCTAGGATGAACCTCATTTGGTCAGGAAGTCTTGTCCTTATTATTATTGTTGGATTAAATTTGCTGATTCAAGTTTCTGTAGTAATTGTTCTTTTCTTTACCATCTCAGGTGTGGATTTTAATTTTGCATTGTATTTTCGATTTCCTTGCATTGCTCTTATTTCAGTCATCTTCCTTTTACCTCTTCCTTTATTTTGATTTATTTTTTCTTTATGGCTTCATCTCCTGCTTTATAAAGACTGTATCTTTTAGCTTCTCTTAGAAGATACCAAGTTAATTCCTTTTTAAAAATTAAATGTTTTATTATATCATGAGTAGGTTAGTATGTACAATGACTAGCAGACATTTATCCTATGTGGGCCTGCTAGATTGGCATTAGAGCTTTTCTTGGTTTAGCTGTTGGGTTCTCTGATTTACTAGAACATAACATGCAATTTTTTTTATGGTATAGTGTGATATGAAAAATTGTATCCCCAATAATGTTTTTATCTAGGTATGCTTAGGTAACTAAGAATGATTGGATGCAACATACCTCCAGATACTCTGTCTGATTTCTACCACACTGAGCACTAGAGATTGTCATCTTTGAATAGATATAGGAAGAGAGGAAATAATGTAGTAGAAGAATCAAAGAACATGGCTATTTGTGATTCTGGCTTTGGCTGATATAATTGAGGGCAGTCGTTTGCTTTGCTGGTTATTATATCCCCTGTATCTGAGAATTGGAGACACATAGTGAGGGAGAGACAAAGCCTTTTCCTCCCTTTTTTGGAGGTTTCTATGACATTATATTTAGATGTGGAAAATGTGATTTATAGTCCAAGAATGTTTCTTAAGCCATTTTAAATGACAATGCAGCTAATGGAAACTCCTCTTGGATGTGTCATGTGGTCTTCTCATTTTTAGCTTAGTTGTAGCCAGTATTTGTCATTCTGTGTGTTGTCATAGATTTGCAATGGTGAGTCGAGTTGTGTCAGGCAATGCTGGCATGTTGCTATACTAGCGAACAGCCTGAGGTTTGTGGAGTAACTCTTGTAAAGTCATATGTCCTGTAAATGTGAATGTTTGTATTTCAATTTAGTTTTGTTTACTCTAGTGTCCAAGGTTCAGGGATCATAATGAAATTTAAGAAAGAGTTCAATACAAGTAAGGAAATGAAAGTTATATAGAGGAAACCCAGAATTTATGAATTTGGAGGTGAAGCAATGTTATATAATAAAATCCAAAGTGTGGCTATGCCATCTGGTAACTGAAGCGAAGTGGTAGTAGATGTCATTGGAATTGAGGAATTCTGTAGTAGGGAGCTAGGTGTTAAGTCGATAAGAATGGGAATGGGATTGGGTAGGGCATCAGGTGAATAGAAAGACTAGTCCATTGATCAAAGTCATCAGGAATGGTGGTATGACCTGTAAGTACTGGTAATAAGAGTGGCAAAAAGCTGTCAGGAGTTGTTGTTGGAACACTTTGGAGCCAGGAACATTCAGAGCTGTATCTCCTCTTGCCCAATTAACGAGACAGACTGGGAAAAAGAATGGCTTCCACTGGTGGAAAAGATTCATGTGGTAGTTGTATTATCACAGCAAAGCCATGTTTCAGTTGAGGTCATTTGAGGAAAATTCTAAGACTTTGTAGGATAGTCTCTCACAATTTGAGTAATCTCCTCAAGACCTCTTTGGTCCCTGTGGGTGTATACCTTGGCTTCAGGTCAAACTATCTCAAAGTCAATGGAATTCTGCACTTGATTTCTGTCCTCTTGTGATTCTGTCTACATGGATTACATTTCTTTCCATTTCCTCAGTATGAAAAAGCTTACTCAGATCCCATGAATTCCTCTATTTTTTTTCAGCCTGTTCTGCCTGGTTTTCCCTGGCTAGCTTACTTTTTCTGAATCCCTTGAACCTCTCTCATATTTTCTTGGGAGCAACATCCCTTAGCTTTTGATTCTTTTTGGATTGATGTAGCGTAGAGCAAATCCATCTGCAAAGCCATTAACAGATGGATATTGCAGACTTTGAATATTTACAATATTCAAAGTGGAGAAAGTACATTTTCTCCAATTGCAGAATGAATGACACCATCCCAATTTACAAAAATTTGTGGAGCCCCCCTCCCTCCCGTATTTAATTAAGGCTTAACCATCCCTCTTGTTGTCCTCTCTCCAGGAAAGAAAAAGGGAGAATAAAACTCCATCTGTTCTGCCTTCTAATAAGTTGAGAATTCATGTAGTGATGCACTTTGAAAACATTGTCCCAGCTTTATTTATGAGTATGTCCTTTAAGACCAGGATTAAAGTCTTTTTTCTTCCCTTTCCGTCAATACTGCCTGGTAGTCTGTCATAGAATGATATTACAGAGGTCTGACTGATTTATCCTTCCCAAAGTCCTGCTTACTATTCACTGGCACCCTGTGATCTTTCAGTATTTTATAAACGAAATGATTGATGCATTTGGTCTTTCAGGTATCAAAGTTAAGTTAAGCAGGCTATAATTTTTAGGGTTATTACTTAATTTTCTTCTTTAGAAGTAGGCCCTACATGTGTCCTTTCTCTGTTTTTAGGCTTCATAGCTGTCTACCATGTGTTCAGAAAGATTGTTTGTATGATAATTTCAGGACATGTCTTAAATATTCCTGAATCTGAGCTACCAGGGCATGCTGATCTGAAAATGTCCACTGTATTTGATCTCTGACTCCTTTATCTTCTATTCTGGATGAACTTTGTATCCTATTGCAAAGGTGGTAGAAACTTTATTTATTTGACCACAGTTGAACCTTTTTATAGGCTTCATACTCAAATTCATCTTTAGAAAAAAGAAAAGCAATTACTCACCTGGGAGCTCTGTACTTCACAGGCCACAATCTCCCTGTCCTGAGATTAGATAATAGAAATAATTAGAAGTATTTGGAAAACTCAGGAAAGATGCCTAATAGTGGAGTATATATTATTATTTTTCTATGAATCTCTAATCTTCTATTGCCCTCGGGTATTTAGAAATTGGTCAAGGAGGCTTTGTTCAGCTTTGCTTTTCATATCGAGAGTCCACAGTTACGTCACCCTGTTCTCCCAGTAAGTCTAACTCAGAAGTTTTCCCAGCTGTGGATTTCTTCCCACTTATGACAAGCTGAACTGATTTAACTGGTTTATGGAATGAGCTGCACTTGGTAGTGTGAAGCGGAAAGTGTCTTTATTCTTTTTCACTTGTTCTTTGGATTAGTTATTTCCAGCCTCTGGGACAGAATCTCAGTCTGGCTCCAAGGTTTTTCTGTCTCACTAAATAATTAAAAGTACAGTACAGACAAATATCAAAATTTCAAAATCTCATTCAGTTTAAAATCTCCTCTTCCCCAGTGTAGGTCTGCCTCAGGCTTAGAGTATTGAAGGGGTGGCGGGTGGGGTGTTTGATCTGACTTTTCCCTTTTCTTGCTTCACTGCATTCTCCACTTAATAGTTGCTGTTTTGGGCCGTTGAGTATTAGAGTAGGAGAGGCAGAAGTGAGGGGCAGGAAAGTCCTCTGGACTGGGAACGTTATGACGTGGTGATGATGGCAATGAGCGGGATGGACCCCCAGGCTCACCCTTTTTTCCTGTGGTGCTTCTTTCAGTTTAGTGATCCCCTCCCTGGAGACCTTGATCTGCAGTTCCTGGTGTGAGTGATGCTGCTTCCATGTGGCCAATTTCATCCTTCCCCTTCACTTCTGCATCCACGGGACCCCTTCCACCCTCTTGTTATTGAGGCTGCCTCACTCTTGGCAAGAGAATTTGGTGGAACTCATGGCCAGCTAATCAACTTGACTATCAGTCAGCTCCATTCCACAGAGTCTGTATCCGATCCATGAAAAACGGCCCCCTCCGCCCTGCTCTCAGGGGACGTGTAGCTTACTATTGATACAACCTTTTTTTCTATAGGTGGCTCTTACACTTACCTTTTTTGTTCAGTCGTTGATCAGGTAACTTGCCCTTACGTCCCTTAAATTCCAGAGAATGCATATTAGCTTTTCAAATGCTTCTTTTGAAACCTCAATTGGCTTAAGGTGAGGAGGGACCTTCCCTTCCCTCTCACGAGGGAACACTCTTAACGATATTCTTAAAAAAAAACCCTCATTAGCAACATCTTCACCCCCACAATGGATTCTTAGCCATCTCTTAGACAATCAAGAGGTGAGTGATTGAAGAGCGGGTTTCACAGTGTCTTCGATGTCCACTGAAATGTAAGCAGCAATAAAGCAGGCATTTTTGTCTGTTTTGTTTATTGCTGTATCATTAGGTTTTAGAAGAGTGCCTGACACTTAGTCGGCATTCAATACATGTATGTTGAACAGATGAATGAAGGAAAAAGTAATCAAGCACCTTGTTTTATGATGTGCATAAAACATCTGTTGTATCACATCTGTTGTATAAAAAAAAAGTGAAACCAAAAAACAAGAAGTGTCAAATTTAATATCCTATCAACTTATCTTATTTTAAAATTATCTTTACAAAGAGAGTAAATGCAAAGTTTTTGGATTATCAATCAATGGTGATGTCCAAAAATACATGTATTTTTCAGAGAGCAAAGGCTATAAATCCAAAGCTAGAAGTTTAACTAATCTTAGGCAGTTCAGAATAAAAAGGAAATTTGGTTTATTTTAGTAATTTGTTCCATTAATTTGCAGATTATAAATTCCAGCTAAAACCGTGAGAGTCTGTGAAGAGTGTGTGAAAGTGGAACTTACTAGACTCTGGCTCACAGATGGAGAGATGCTTTAGGGTTAGCTTCTGGTAGTGTTCCTCTCTCGAATTTCTCTGATACGTGTCTGTGCCTTTAAGTCAGAAGTTTTAAAACTTGTTCTGACAATGGATCATGTTGCAAGTCAAGACTATGAATCAGGTAGAACTTTTGGGAGTCCAAACATCAGCAAAGATGATCCACCAGTGATGTCCTTGGAACAATTTCCCGTAGATTAACTGGACAAATGGCACTATTTGAAGTTACAAACGAGGGAGTTCACCAGTCAATTATTTATTTATGCAGGAACCAAAAATGCAGACACAGAATGACAAATGATTTTCTTGTCATGTGCCTACTTGTATCAATTGGTAGAGGTGCCTGGAAAGCTAGGCTGAGGAGGGTTTTGAGACTATCTCCAGTCGCAGTGCTGGATGGCTGATTAGAGGCAGCACACGGCCCCGAGGAGAGAGCCCACTCACATTCCTATTGTGCTGACTATGGTTAGAACGTTTGAAAGGTCAATGATAGTTCAAATCGCTAATTATGAGGGAATCATGGTTAAAAGACAGTAGAGTAAAGTTAATTCTACCCCATTCTCGTCTCCGAAATAATTAAAAGCAACACAGAGGTTAAAGATAAAGAGTAGAAAACATCTTCTTTGATGGAAATAGCAATCACTCACAACCCTAATGATAAAGGATAACTGACTGACTAATTAGTCAAATCAGACCAAAGGGAAAATGTGAAAGGGATTTATCTCTATGTTTTTGAGCAGTGTTCAAGGTTCCCCAAAATAGATGGCTCAGACTTGAAGAGTTTAAGCAGCAATCTTTTAATTGGAATGGCGAATTGGATATAGGGACAAACTTTAGAAGGAACTCTGAAGTTCATTCTACCCTCACAGAGGGGCAGGGGGGCAGGATTAAGGAACTTGAAAGCAAAGTCACGACTTCATGGAGAAGAGCGTTGCTATGATGTGGTGAAGCAGCGAAGGTAAGTGACAGTCGACTTTGTATCTGCTGATCACTGAGCTGCATTAATAAGTGATGTTATCACAGAAGAATCATCCCATTTGTGTGGAATGATGCACACCGAGAGCATGGAGATGTACTGAGGAGCACCCAGGATGGTGGGAAAATACCTGAGAAAAACATGTAGTTATTGAACTTGCCGGTTGTACCAACTCACTTGCCTGGCTTTTTCTTCGGCAAATAACAAGCCTAGAAAAAAATGGCTTAGAAATGAACCAGCACAAGACTTAAACTGAAGTACAGTTAAGGATAAAGGAGAAAAAGAACCAAATACACAAAAGGTAGATGATGGTGTGTTAAGCAGTAGATGAACATTTCAAATAAACTCTTGTCAGGGACATCAAAGAAATTTTTTAAATGGTGGTTTTGAAACAAGAGCATAGTAAGAAATATCAGTATTAAAGAAATAATTATTAAGACAACACAAAAGAGATGAAAAGTGATCTGGAAGCATGCAGGAAAGAAATAGAAGGGTGAAAAAAACAAGTTCCAGAAATAAAAGTGGTATTAAAATCAGAAAAACCAATTAGGTGTATGGAAGACAGGTTTGAGAAAATTTTGCAAAAAAAGAGATAAATAAAAAGTTAATAAAAAAGAATAAAGAGGTAAAAATGTTCAAGAAAATAATATGTATGGGAGATAGGTCCAATCATGAGATAGAAACTGATCAGTAATTGGAATTAGGAAAATGTTAATATAATAAAGTATTAACTATAACAAGAGGTTGGAGTAAAGGGGGATTGGCTAGTGTATTAGGTTGCTAGGGCTGCCACATAACACGTACCACAGACTGGGTGGCTTATACAACAGAAATTTATTTTCTCACAATTCTAGAGGCTGTAAGTCAGAGACCAAGTTGTTGGCAGATGTGGTTTCTTCTGAGGCCTCTCTCCTTGGCTTGTAGATAACTTTCTTCTCCCTCTGTCTTCTCATGGTCTTACCTCTGTGTTTGTGTTCAAATTTCCTTTTCATATAAGGACACCAGTCATATTTGATTAAGGCCCACCCTAATGACCTCATTTTAACTTAATTACCTTTCTAAAGATCCTGTCTTCAAACATAGTCACTTTCTGAGGTACTGGGAGTTAAGACTTAAAAATATGAACTTTGGGAGGACACAATTCAGCTAGAAATAGCCAGTAAGGAGTAAAAAGAACTCTAAACACACAAATAGCAGCTATAGGTAGCAGCTATTACCCCTAGGAATGAAGCATAGTAGTAAAGGAAGATAAGTTACTCACATTCTGGAAGATCTCCTTCCTCACCCCCCAGGTCTGAGATCCAGATCTTGTGGAGAGGGTGTGCTATGGCTCACTGGAAGGCAGAGTTCACTGAAGCTGTAAAGCTGTCCACCAGGAGGAGCTGGGCTGGCAGACAGCATTCGAGGAAAAGTTTCCCTTGGGGAGGCACCATGTTCTTCTAGTCCCTGAGAGCTGTTGGAACCCAGTGCTGCAGAAACCATGTGTGTTGCTGGATCAGAGCACTGCAGAAGCTGCATGTGCTAGAGAAGCCTGCCTAGAAGAGCACCCTGGAACCAGGAAGAGAAAGCTCTTTCTCTTCTAGTGTCCTTCTACTAACATTATGCCAGCTGACAAAAGAGAGATATTTACCGCGTCCATCTTCATTACCACAGTACAGGCAACGGAAGGGGATTTGGAAGGGAAAGGCAATAAATTAATAATTGGCACAACAGGCAAAGGAGGTCCAACAACGTTGGTGTCACTGAAGAAGAAATGGCAACAAATAGGACAGAAAATATAGTAAGAGGGGCTGCCCAGACCATGAACACTAGAAGGACAGGGATCCAAGGTCATCAATAAGTTATATAAGTATATTATTTACATATATGTTCTGTTGAATTGAAAATTTCACATACAGAAGAATTCTATGAAATTGAACATGTTATTATTTAAGAAAAGTACTAATTGTACTTTATATGCAAGAAAGGGGAAAAAGTGTTTGAGGAAGTCAGTAGGTAGGTCCTTAGGCTTTATAAGTCTTGTCTTGGGCAAGTCGCTGACATTGGTGTCTGCCAGGTAGTGTGTCTTTGTGGTGTGAAGGGACATCAGGGTGTTAGCACCAAGCTAAATCTAGTCATCGAACACCTTTTTTTGCCCTATTTTAAAATTGTTTGAATGAATATCTCTCAGTAAACTGAAATATACAAATCTGATTATTGGAGGGTTATGGACAAAGTTCCCATTACATTTGGGTATTTAAACCCCATTCTCCACTATATTACTTTTGCCTTCAACAATATTTGGTAGATAATAAATATTTGTTGACTAAGATTAATATCAAATCCTGAAAGAGAAAAGAGGATCCATGGACAATTCTAGAGTTTTGCTTGGTTTACTCCATTTAAGTATGATGTTAAGGCTTGTAACCTCAGTAGATTTGTTGGAGGGATTAGATTCTAATGTTAGCTTATAAACTATATGAATGAGTGTGCAACTTCACCATATACAAGAATGGAAAAATCACCATGGACACAGAGGAAATGAAAAGAATTATCATAGACTTCTTGATCAACTCTGAACAAATAAACTTGAAAAGCTGGTTGAAATAGATGGTTATCTAGGGAAATATACATCACCAAAATTGATGAGAGAGAAGATATAAAATGTAAATAGACTGATTTTCTTGGAAGAAATAGAGGAAGTTGTCAAAGCGTTATCCAGTAAGAAGTATCAAGCCCAGAGTTCTTCACATATGGTATCTCTCAAATCTCCCAGAACAAATAATCCCAATGCTATTCCAATGATTCGAATGCATGGAGAAAGAAAGCTTTCAAATATTCTCTATGGTGGCAGAAAGCAATTATTCCAAAACTTACATTTCAAACCCGTGAGAAAAAAATGGATTATTTATTAATTTGATAGTGGAACAACTGACTTTCCATTTCGGAAAATATAGCTGAATCTCTACCAACTTCTACATTGTCAGAAATAAGTGGAAAAAAGAAACAAAATATTTGAGGAAGATGTGTACATTTAAAAAGTTAGTAACTTTGGTGTAAGGAAAAATTTTCTAATGAAGATATAAAAACACAAAGGTAGAAAGAAAAATACTGATAAATGACTATATGTTAAAGAAAAAGAAGCTTTCTGTACAGCAGCAGATATTCTAAACAAAGTCAAAAGACAATGGGAAAATTGTAAAATCAAGAAAAGTACTAATTTTCTTAATATGTAAGTATTCTTTTTTGGGGGAGGTACAGTTCTGTGAATTTTTTTTTCAATTGTTTTATTGAGGTCATAATGGTTTAAACATTGTGAAATTTCAGGTGTACATTATTATTTACCAGTTTCTGTATAGACTGCATCATGCTCACCACCAATAGTCTAATTTTTATCCATCAGCATGTATATGTGCCCCTTTACCCCTTTTGCCCACCCCCCAACCCCTTTCCCCTTTGGTAACCACTGATCTGTTCTCTTTATCCATGTGTTTGTTTATCTTCCATATATGAGTGAAATCATGCAGTGTTTGTCTTTCTCTGTCTGGCTTATTTCACTAAACCATAATACCCTCAAGGTCCATCCATGTTATTGCAAATGGGACGGTTTTATCTTTTTTATGGCTGAGTAGTATTCCATTGTATACCATTCCAAAGTACCACATCTTCCTTACTGATTCATTGGTTGATGGGCACTTGGGTTTCTGCCATGTCTTGGCCATTGAGAATAATGCTGCAATGAACATAGGGGTGCATAAGTCTCTTTGAATTGTTGATTTCAAGTTCTTTGGATGAATACCCAGTAGTGGGATAGCTGGGTCGTATGGTATTTCTATTTTTAATTTTTTGAGAAATCCCCATACTGTTTTCCATAGAGGCTGCACCGGTTTGCATTCCCATCAGCAGTATATAACGGTTCCCTTTTCTCCACATCCTCTCCAACATTTGTTATTTTTTGTCTTGGTAATTATAGCCATTCTAACAGGTGTAAATATACACAAGTATTCTTGTAAGTTAATAAAAAAAATATAAGCTATAAAAAAGAAAAAATAATTAGCAAACAACATAAATAGGTATTTTACAGAAAAATAAATGCAAATAGATTATAAACCTATCAAAGTATGCTCAACCTGATTCATAAAGAAATGTATATTGAAACAAACAAAGAAAAGAACACAAAAGAGGTGTCACTTTCTACCTATCAGATTATCGAAAAGGATTAAAAAGCTGGATAATATAATAATCTTAATGAGGATATGGGGAAAGAAGTACTTCCATCCACTGTTAGTGCAAGTACAAATTGGCACAAATTATCCCATGGAGGACAATTTAGTAATATTTATTAAAATTAGCCAGACACAAAGCTTCTCATTCAGATATTCCACTTTTAGGAATTTATCCAATGGATATACAGTCTGAAAAGATGTATATGCAAGTTGTTGCAGCATCATTTGCAATGAGAAAAAATTGCGGGACAACCTAAATATATAGCAATAGGAACATATTATGCAGCTCTTAGAAAAAATGAGATAGATATATTGTTTAAAAAATACAGAATAAATCATCTCCCTCCATTTGTGTAAAACAAAGGAATTAGATAGACTGCTATTAAAGCACATATACATATATAAATGCATGGAAATTCTGGAAAGATATGTAAGAAACTCCTGATAGAGGTAATTTTGAGACAGACTGGTCAAGGGCCTGGAGTAGGAAGGAACTCCCTGTTGTTCTGTTTGAAGGTTTTTCCCCTGCACGTGTGCTATTTTATTAAAAAAAAAAGAAAGAAATAACAAATTGTTCTTGCTCTTAACTGATCATCTTAGGAAGTCTGGTGTCTTGTGGGCAAAAGCCATCTTGCTCACCTTTTCCAGAATGACCACTCTCCAAATAAAGCATACCATAAGATATCTCAGTGACTCATTTATATCTTTGTGGTTGTATCAAGTCTTTATGGTTCACATTCTACTCGACCCAAGATGCATTTGTGACTGCCAGAAATCAACTTCAGAGCATGAGATCAGACTTTTTACCCCAATCCTGTTTCCCTTCAGACTGGTAGAATAAGCTCACTTTTGGTTTGGCTCTCCAGAGGAGAAAATTCTCCAGATAAGACGATTGGAAGGTGGGGTGAGAGTGCTGATGAGGATAGAAGGAGAGAGGTGAAGACAGTCTGTATTTTAAGTGTCTTTATCTGACCATTTGCTCTCAGCCTATCGGTGGTCATTTCCAGGACTGAAATAGCGATGAGCCATTGGACTGCAAACATTGGTCCACGTGTAGGGAGACTTGAAATTAAATTTGCAACAGTGATGATGGAGGGAGAATGTGTGTACTTTTAGGGATATGCGTACGCAGCGACATAGCCATCTCTTTCAATGTGAGAAATATGAACTCAGAGGGAGGGAAAAAATTGGCATGTGACTGAATTCAGCTTCTAAAAAATGAATTGTATTTTAAACCAGTTTTTTGTAGGCAAGGCCTTGTGCCATTGAAGTCTTTTTTTACAGAGGCATATGAAACAAAGAGCCAGTGATTCAGTCAAAATAGTTTGCAATGTAGATCATATATTATTCTTGCTTCTTTCTGCTACCTAATCATCCCCCCAGGCATCACAGGCATACCTTAATGAAGGACTTCCTGGGTAAATTTTCTTCTGATAGAACTCTTTTCTGTTTTTATATCAAAGAATTAGTTTATTTATTATCCTGTTTCCTAACCATCTGTTTATTATTTAGTTATCTTTCCCCAGAATCATCCCCTACGAGGAGGAGGTTATTTGGAATGGAGTCACAGCCTGGGATTGGGAGTCTAAAATCCAAGGCCCCCCTCCCTTCACTTTGTGGCTTAGGTAGGGCATGAACCAGGTAGAATGAGTATCTCCTTTTGGGTCCTGCAGAATGTGGCCTAAAGGTGGCCACACCTGGGTGGGTGGGGTTGATCAACAGAGCAAAAGCCAGATTATCCCTATTAAGCCACTTTTACCTCAATAGGGAACTGGCGGTGGGCAGGGAGTGGTGTTGGGGCGGGCGGAGCTACTGCGGATGGAGGAGTTATTTGCAGATGGCAGAGAATTGAGGGGTGTTAGCCTCGTCGCCATCTGCAAAGTTAGTGGAGGCTACTGGAATGTCTTTGTTGCCACAAAGAAAAGGCATTATGGCCAAGGAGGCCTCCGTGTCAGGTCCAGTCCCCTGCCAACGATTTTGGACGGGTTTCCTTTCTTAACAAGGACAATAATGGACGTGATTGGGTTCGCGACTATGAGGATTCGGAAGAAGGCACTCCAGGTCTAGTTGATGAACTGCATCTTGGTGTGCAAGTCCCACATGTAGATGACAAAGAAGAACGCAGCGAGGACCATCTGAACCACCGACGGGGTGGAGTACCCTTGGTGCTGTGCCAAGGCACTGAAGCAGGTGAGGCTCACCAGGCATAATATAATCTCGACAAAAAGGAGAGTTCCTTTTTGGGTGCGTAAGACTGTTGTGCAGAGAGGCTCTCAGAATTCACCTTAGCGCTGGCAGGAGGCCTTGGGGGTGCTGGGCATCTGCTGGCTTGCTGAAGATTGGTGGAGCCGCCAGTCCAGCCGCGGTGTCCACCATCTGCCCAGAAGATGATGATGTGAATGAGTCTGGTGACAAAGGGGCAAATGCAGGCAGATTACACTGATGCGGTAAAGTCAATCTATTCTTGGAGGCATTATTTTTCTCTCCTCCTTCTAGATAAACATACAGGATCATATGTTCTTCCAAAATAGTCCCATCTCATCTCATTGAAAATTTAGTGAAATAGCTTTCTTAATCCATAATTTTGTGGATCAGATGAATGTGTTGACAGATTCAAGACTGTATAACATCAAAATAACAGGGGAAACAACACATCAATGCAAACCCCACAACTCCTATCTTAAAATGTAACTAAGACATTTTATTGCGCTGTCTAGGACTTCCAATACCGTGTTGAGTAGAACTGATGAGAACAGATATTGTTGTCTGATTCATGATCTTATGAGGAAAGCATTCAATACATCCCTTCTGGATTTTAGCTGTTGTCCTTTATCAGATTGAGACAATAGTTTTTTGATTCCTAGTCCCTGCGGTTTTTAGCAGGAATGAGTATTGAATTTTGTCAAATGTTTTTTCTGCATTCTATTGAGATGATTATGTTTTTTTCCTCTTATTCTGTAAATGTGGTGAATTACACTGATTTTCTCATGTTGACCCAACTTTGCATTCCTAAGACAACCCCTACTTGGTTGTGGTATATTATCCTTGCTCTATGCTGTTGGATTCCATTGATTAATAATTTGTGAGGATTTTTGAATCTGGGTTCATGAAAAATATTGGTCTGTAATTTTCTTTTTTGAAAACATGCTTTCAGGTTTTGGTGTCAGAGTTATGCTGACCTCATAAAACAAACTGGTAAGTTTTCTCTCTTCCTTATTTTATGAAAGAGTTTATGTAAGATTGGTATTCTTTCTTTCTTGAATATTTGGTAGAATTCAGCAGTGAAGCCATCTGAATCTGGAGTGGTTTTTTTTTGTGTGTGTGTGGGACAGTTTTCAATTACATATTTGATTTCTTTCATAGAGTTCTGCCTCCACTTCTTACTCTCTGTAATGCATGGATCTTATTTGTTTACCCAGCATCTATCTTTTATTGGGAACCATTCTTACCTATTTTATGGGCTCCTATAAGAACTGTCAATCATTGTATTTTATACCCCAACCTCTTTAGAGGGGTTGGTATGTTAGCCAAACTGACATACCAAATTGGGACTTTTCTGCTAGAACAAGTGGGAGAAGACCATCTCTTTCCTTCCCTGCAATGGTGCTAGGATATTGTGAGTTTGGGCTGCCAGTGGCCATTTTCCCCAATCACAGGGAGGAAGACTATCTGGTTAGAAGAGGAGATCAATTCATGGAGGGAAGCAGCGTCAAAAGGTGGAAGGGGAAGAAGCATGATCACACCATTTAGACCCCTAGGTCAAATCATGCATAAAACTAGTTCTATTTCTAGACTTTTCTGATACACAAGCTAATAGATTCTTCTTAAAATTGTTATTTTTATTTAAGTTAATTTGAGTTAGGTGTCTGACATCTGCAATGAAAAGAAACTTGACTAATACACTCTTTCTCAAGAGTCTGCACTCTTGGGACTTCAACCTTAATCTGTGGAATCATGAGCTGTGGTTGGGTGTTAAGGGACTTCTTTCCCTCTTGGCTTATTAGGTAGGAGATGGAGAAAGGAGGTGTAGGTGTACAGATCATCAAGAAACATTCCTTGAAGTAAAGTGTATTGAAAGAGTGACTCTGATCTTATTTCAGAGGTACAATGGGAAAGTATATGACCTTGACATTCTAAATGATCACTTGATATGTATTTTACCTTTAAAACATTATAGCATATAGCAACTAGATTTACTAGAAGCATTTGCTTTTGGCTTCAGGAATGTTATGTATTTCCTAGATGGCATTTTTGGGGTGACCTGGGGTCTCCTGTTACAGATCACATTCTCATGTAAAAGAGCATTTCAAGTTCCAAAATACTGACTTAGCCATGACTTTTTTTTAAGGTTATTGGAAAGTCGGGGAATTGTTTTACTTTTCTCTCTAATAGATTGTTTCCTACAGTATAATGAAAGGTGACATAATAAGAGGTGTCAAAGATAGACTTTGTTCTAAAAATAAATGAGCTCTACACTTGTCTATCTTGGTGAATAGAGGAATCAATAGCATCATACTTCATGAGTTTATGAAATATATTACCTACCTAAATCTCTAGCCTTTGAATGATTTAAAAAATAAATAAAGCTATGAAGGCATTCTATTTAATTAACCTTCAAAAGCTTCTGCTTGAAATCCCTTTATAATTTAAGAGTTACGGAAATTCAGTGAATTTTTATTTAGAAATACAGTAAATGTTAAAAAATTCATCAATCAGGGAGATTGTTATACAATTATTCAAATGATCTGAATGAATAATTTTTATTTTACATCATATTATAAATATGTTTGGCATTTCATTTTTAGGAAACAAAATATTATGTGACTCTGCTTTGGATCATTGTGCTTGAAATAACAAAAAGAAATTCACGTGTAATAGACTCAGCATTAAGATGGCACCGTGACATGGATCCTGAAGCAAATTGTAGGATTACTCACCCTTATATATCAATAAAGATTCTACTTCCAGACATAATGACATTTACTGGTTTGGAAACTATTTTCATCTTCATATTAAAGAATATTACTTTTACTAAAAATCTCTAGAGGTCCAATGACATTTGCTGATTGAATTTCAAAGTCAAGTACAATGAGATGTTCCCTCTCAGGCTTTACGTATGTGGCTTTTAGACAGACCTGGCTTCAGATCTCAGGTTTGTAACTAGCTAGTTGGGTCAGTTTGGGAAAGTTACTTAAGTACTTTGGGTCTTGCATACTGGCATCAAAGGGTAACACGAGCAATAGTGATAATGTAGCCTAAGCATTTATCATGGTGTCTGGCACATGATATTTCCTCAATAAAAGGTAAACTGCCAAATGGGATGGTGGAAACCATCAGGTCCACATGAAGATCTGAAACAGAATGGCTTCTGAGAGAACTTGATAATAGCCCACAATCCCACCACATTTTGCTTTTTCTATAAAGTTAGGACTATTTTAACATGGCTAAAATATTGGAGTGTACCTGTGAAGAGAGCAGCCCTAAGAGACACTGAAGGTGACTCTGGAGAGAAAAGCAAAAGGGATTTTCTGTGTCTGTCTGTGTGTGTGGGGGGGGGGCGGGGGCGGGGAGAGGCTGGAGGGTGTAAGGCAAGCAGATTATGGAAAGAAAAATCAAATTTCCTTCCTCCTTATAAAATCAAGGAGTATTTTGTATGTGGTTGGGACAGTTTTTTGTTTGTTTGTGTTTTTCCTTTAGTCAACACACACTCAAACTGTCTGGGGATTTCCAGAGACTAGAAAGTGAAACATCCAGAAGGTGACCTCAGGGGCAAGAAAGCCATCCCGGTGGCCAGAAAAGGGATGAGTAAAAGTGCAAGGAGGAGTGATTTGCTTACATCGTGCACCAGTCAAGGCATTAATGTAAATTTCATGTTTTTAAAAAATTAAGATTGTTACCATAATTCTGTCTGTAGGGTTTTCAAGGTATGGGCATGGAGAGAGAGGTTGTGGCAGACACTGTTATTTCTCTACCCAATATTTCTTCCTTCCTGCTTCATTGCCTACAGAACTCTTACTTTGTTTGCGGCTGCCCTGTGAACATCACTTACTTTTTAAGCCCCATGCAGCTAGGAGAGGCCATGCGACATAGTTCTGACCAATGAGATGTAAGTGGGCGTCAGCTGGGTGTGTCTTGGAAAGCTTTGCTTTCTTGGTAACAGTGGCTGGTATCAGCCTTTTCCTGTCCTTCCAGCTGTGATCATGGTGTTTGGAGCTGCAGCATCCAGCTTGCAATCATCAGCTGTCAAACATGAGGATCCATGGATCCAAAAAGCCTGGCTCCATGAAAGCCTTGTGGAGCAGCAGAGCCAAGAGTAATCACCTACCTCTGGACTTTTGTTTTGTGAGAAAAGCGAACTCCTTCTGGCTTAAGTTGCTACCAGTAGTGTTTTGACTCCAAGTCGAATGATTTCTAACAATACTGTTAACAAATAGGTTTCGTGTAGTGACTATTTCTTTTTTTGTTAAAGAAATTGAGATTTATTGAGATAGAATTCACATACCATACAATTCATCCATTTAAATTGTGCAATTCAACGTGTTTTAAAATATATTCACAGGGTTGTGCAATCATCACCACAATCCAATTTTAGACTGCTTTTGTTCCCTACCCCCCAAAACCCCATATCCTTCAGCAGTCATTCCCTATCTCCTCCCTCCCCCAAGCACCCGCTAGCCCTGGGCAGCCACTAATCTACTTTTTGTTTCTATAGATTTGCATATTCTGTACATTTCATATGAATGGAATCAGACAATATGTGGCCTTTTGTGTCTGCCTGCTTTCACTTAGCATAATGTTTTCAAGGTTCATATATGTTGTAGCATGTACTAGTAATCCATTCTGTTTTATGCCTGAATAATATTCTATTGTACAAATTTACCACATTTTATTTCTCCATTCATCGGTTGATAGATATTTGGGTTATTTCCACTTTTTGGCTATTATGAATAATGCTGCTATGAACATTTGTGCACAAGTTTTTTGTGTATGCATATGTTTTTATTTCGCTTGTGTGTATACCTTGAAATAGAGTTGCTAGTACAAATGGTAATATTTTGTGGAACTGCTAAACCGCTTTCCAAAGCAGCTGCACCTTTTAACATTCCCACCAGCAATATGTGAAGGTCCCAATTTCTCCATATCCCCACCAACACTTGTTATTGTCCATTTTTTTGCTGATAGCCACCGTAGTCAGTGTGAAGTGGTAGCTCCTTGTGGTTTTGATTTGCATTTTTCTAATAACTAATGATGTTGAACATATTTTCATGAACTTATTGGCCATTTGTATATCATCTTTGGAGAAATGTCTATTCAGATCCTTTGCCTATTTTGTAGTTGGGTTGTCTTTTTATTATTAAGTTGTAAGAGTAGTAACTATTTCTAAAACGTAATGTACTTTAAACAAAGTAGGATATTTATACAATTGTCATTTTGATGTTTTTGGGTCAGTCACAAGAGGCATAGGCATTACATTTTTCTTAATATGAAGAGACAATAATTAACTAGTATGAGCATTTCATTGTAAATATGTTTAGTCCTAAATCTCTTATTAAATCATAGCTAACATTCTCAGTTTAACCAACTTTGGGCCAAGTAGAATAAGATTGGCTAGATTTTTTTCTGGACTTGCATAGGGTCACTTGGCTATCACAGTCAGTGCCCCCAAAGGTTAAATGCCTTTCTTTTCTGCTTTAGCATTAATTAATGAAACAATGTTATCAAGGCCTGTAGTCTCTGACTCCCAAGAAAGGCATTTGGGGGTATGACCTTCACCTTTCCTGAGAGTCAGAAATCACTAGAGTAATTTGGTCCATTAATTTAGTCCAAATACTTGAAGCTGCTTGTTAACGATTTCTCGCAGCAGTGCTACAGGTTTAAGCCTCCGTTTTCAAGAGGCGATTCAGGACAGAGATGATTTTTCCCCAGAACTAGGGTAATGTCAATGGAGATGAAGAGATTTGAGATATCCCTAGGAGGTAGCTGGGACAAGAGTTGGTGATTGATCAGAGAGGGGAAGGGTGAAGGTGAGAGTGGAGGAAAGGATGATGCAGGTTTATGAAATGGGTGACTGAATGGATCATGGTGCCTTCATTAGCACAGGGAACAAGAGAATATAGGCTAGGTGTGAAGGAAGTGCCAAGTTCCTGTTTGGACATGATCTGTTTGAAGTGTTTCTGGGAAATTTATATGGTGATATCGACTAGATAGTTGTATACCTATATTTGGACCTTGAGAGACAGCTGTAAGTTACTTTGGAAGTCTGAGCATGGGAGAGGACGATAGCACCAAGAGAGGCATGTAGAGTGAGGAGAAAAGAGTGCCTAGTTCAGAACTCCGAAGATATTGGAAAGGCAAAGAAAGGAAGAGTCTGCAAAGGTGGCTGATAAGGTGCAGCCAAAAATGTAGAAAGAAAACTAAATTTCTGGGAAAAAAGAGTTGTCATCTGCATCAAATGATTCAGAGTGGTCCGATAACATAAGAACTAGAATGTGCCTGTTAGATTAAGCCAAAAGAAGGTTTTTGGTGCTTTTAATGAGAGTAGTTTCATATGCTTTGATAGCTAGTTAGTTGCAGACCTGAGATTTGAAGTCAAGTCTGTCTAACTTTAAAAGCCACATATATAGTGCCTGAGAGGGAACATCTCGTTGTGCTTGACTTTGAAATTCAATCAATTCAATTAATTCAAATTTTTTTTTTTTTTTTTTTTTTTGTGAGGAGATCAGCCCTGAGCTAACATCCGCCAATCCTCCTCTTTTTTTTGCTGAGGAAGACAGCCCTGGGCTAACATCGGTGCCCATCTTCCTCCACTTTATATGGGACGCCGCCACAGCATGGCTTACCAAGCAGTGCGTCGGTGCGCGCCCGGGATCCGAACCAGCGAACCCCGGGCCGCCGCAGCGGAGCGCGCGCACCTAACCGCTTGCGCCACCGGGCCGGCCCCTAATTCAAATTTTAATTTTGTATTTTTCTTTTACAAAAATAAATCAATATTAATGAAATATTTGTAGTTCTTGTATGCAAAACAGGATTTTTAGTTAAGGCTATATAATTGTCCAGGTGATCTACTAAGTAATTGAATAGATTAGAAACGGGGCTTTTCAGGGGACCATCTCATTGACTGTAATATCAAACCTCATAAGGCCAGAGTTTCTTTCATTCACTATCTTGGTTGCTAACATGGACATTTGGGTATTACTCTTCTCGTTGAGAACTATAATGATAGCTGTGACATTTCTGTTGCCAGAATAGTTCAATTTAATTTGTTTAATAATAGCCACAATTTTGAGTCTTTATTAGGCTCAAAGCACCGGTTTTTAACTCATCATCCCTTAGAGCTGACTCCTTGACGTAATCTCTGTAATTTTGGTTTCTTCTACCAAGTTGATACCAATATATGGTAGGATTCACCAAGGCAGGCATGTCTACATGCCTCATCTGGCCTTGCCTGGCTTAAACGGAGCGCCTGTCTTGTAAAACTGTTATGTCATTACCACATATGTTGATGCCATGAGGAAAGAGAAGGAAGAATGAACACATAGGAAATGATGACACAAGTAAAAAAACAAAGAAAACAATTAGCTATAATGGTGCTCTAATTTGATCTTCACTGATTACAGCTCCTCACATTGTCTGAAGGAGTTTTTGTACTGATCATGAATATAGTCCATTATTCTTAAGAGATGAATGACTTGGAAGGAGTAATGATGTTTCTTCAAAACACCTCCAGTGCCTACATGATCATTGTGACATTAGTTCAATGAGGCCTCATTGCGATACCTGACATTTGTTCATTTCCTCCAAGAAGGAAGAAGGGTATTTCTAATTCTCCCTTAAATATACTGCGAAAAATCCATCATTATTGTATTTACCATGTTTCTTAGGAATTTGATTTGTCCTCAACAAATGCCCGATTTTTTTTTTCTGGGTGGTTTTTGATGGCTTCTTATTTTGGCAATTGTAGAATGTCTTCCTCCAGTGATGAAGTGGGTATTGCACCCATCTTGGTAACACCAATCTGTAGTGATCAGACTAGTAGGCCACCTCTTTGAAGTTGTTTGCAGCAATGCAACCCCTTGGACTGGCATCATTTTCCTCGTTCTTGCGCAATGTTTCTTGAGTATTCTGTAACTTCAAGATATCTTTCTTCAAGAGTTTTATAGACATGGTTTGTACTCCTTAGGCAGGTAGCACAGTGGTTAATAGTATGGATTCTGGAGCTATAAATCCCTGGTTTTGAACCCTAGCTCCACCACATGATGGCTGTATGATTTGGGGCAAGTTGCCTATTCTTTTTGTGTCTCAGTTTCTTCATTTGCAAAATGTTGAAAACAATAATAGCAGCCTACCACCTACCACCTGCTGTGAGGTTAAATGACCAAAGTATTAAAGGACTCCGAACAATTCCTGGCACATAGTAAGTACTAAATAAGTACTAAGTAATAAATTATAAATATTGTTAAGTAAATAAGTACTAAATGTTATTTGTGTTCAGTGCACTGGTACCAAGCCAAATACATTCCAGCTCTGTGCTCATGCAGTTGGGACTGAGGCTGTGCAATGAACCTTTCCCTATCTCCTCCTCTTGTTTCCAATTCACATCCCAATTTGCATAGAGGGGTTTAAACCGTGTTTAAAGGCAGTCTTGTGAGTGAGCCATACTCATATCTGACTCTCACCAGCATCAGTGGAATGGATTAATGTCAAAGAACATGTATCTCTCTATCTGGACCACAGAGTAACTCTTGCACTGTCTTCTAACGTTCGCCAGTGAACCTAAAGCCTGGAGACAAAGCTTGGTGCAACTCCTAATAGTTGTCTGCGTAACCCTCCCATACCCATCAGGTTTCTAATCCCAAGGGCTTAAAGAAGGGTGAATATTTTAAAATACAAAGACTTTGAATGCAGCAAATATGAATTCATTTATTATCAACACAAAAAATCTACAATTTGTGGTAAGTTACTGAACAATATTCATAAAACGGACTAAGTCTGTCTCTAGGAACAAGAGTTCCTAATCTCTTTGGAGATACAACAACTTTTGTTATGTTTTGTGTCAAGAAATGTTATTGTCCCATATTTATTTCAGAAATTTAAAGGTAAATCCAAATTAACTTAGTTTTAAGAATTTTATGATGCCCTTTTGGGTATCACAAAATTAACCTTGGGAATAACTGGCCAATTTGTAGCTCACCATTTATACTTGTCAAAAAATCCAAAATAAATGTACCAACTATGCTATCATCCATAGATTTCATTCACTTCTAGATCCAGCCAGAGATATTAAACAGCAACTTGAAATAAAAAGTACATACTTCTGTGTTATAAGGCAAAGAATGAGCATAGAAGTAACACAGAGAAAAAGCATGAGGTTAAACGTTGATACTTTTTATAGTCAGAGGACTCGCTATCATTACAAGTCAATGGAATTCTTGTTCAGAGTGTAGCTGAAAAAACTTATCACTGAATAGGCTGTTAGAGACTGAGTGCATGGAGGCAGAGGGATGAGAAAAGGGAATCTGGTAGTTGGGAAAATGAGTGGGACTAGAATGACTGACCTGGTACTAAGACTTCAATCCAAGGGATGAGCAAAAGCATTTCTCTTTCTGCCTTCATAAATCACAACTGACCCATTCAAGCCGGATTCTCCAACTAGGACAGAGCAGAGGTCAGCTTGACACAAACCCATGGACAGGAGGCCCTTGTAGATTTATGTAGGTTTGGGAAGATTCTATTTTTTCTTCTTTCCTTCTCTTTTTCCAAACTCCCACTGGAATGCCATAGGGAGTCCTGGATATGTCCCAGGAGCCAAGCAGGGGACAACCGAGCTAAGATGACAAAATCAAATCCAGGTTTATTAACTAATGATCTGAATTTACATCAGAATTTTGCCACTCTGGCTGTTGCTGTGTGGATTGAACACATGTAATTTATATATTTCTCCTGCCATTTCACAGCACTAACCAAATGATAGGTCCACTTTTCTTGTTAAATTTCTAGCTAAAGTGAAGCCACATTTAGAAGTTGAATGGTTCATCAGTCTCATTCATTAATGTAATAAATGCTTACTGAGTGATAGAGTGCTAGTGTGTGTGTGTGCACACAGTGCTTGTGTGTCTGTGTGTGTGAAAAGAAACCATCAAAGGCTGATCCCTTAAATATCTTCCACTTTATGAAGGGAGCTGAAGCTTGCACACTGGCAACGCTAAGACAGGCCTACATGCTATAGAATTTCAGTTGGTCCATGAAGGTGTAGAGTGGAAGGGGAGTGCAGGCATTCTAGATGGAGGAAACTTTATATGCCAAGGCACAGAGGCAATGAAGTTCAGATGTTTGTGGGAAGTATTTCATTCACTCGTTCTCTCCATAAATATTTAGAGTACTGCTATGTGACAAACAGTGTCCTAGACCCTGGAGATCGAGTACTAAACAAGGAAAAATCTTTGCTCTCCTGAGACTTACATTCTGAGAGGCAAGGGAGAGATCAATTAGATAATTTCAGATAATGATAAGTATTATGAAGAAAACAAAGCAGAGTAATATAGAGCATGAATGGGGTGGGAAACATTAGATAGTGTGGTCAGGAGGAGTTTAGTTTGACTGGAGAGTAGTGTGATAAGATTGTGGAGTAGAAACCTAGAAAGGTCTATACTGGGGAGTTCATGAAACACGTTGAATGTCAGGCCTGGTAAGCTCTTTTTGGGCATTTCGGAAAATGCTAACTAGTTTAATTCTCGTAGAAGTGAGATCTGGTGCTCACCCTCCTGACCAATGGTCTATTCTAGAACCCTGTAGAGGGGCACACTGTATCCACGCTTGACATCTAAGTGGAAATGGTCGTTCTATGTTTGGGCGCTGTTACATCTGGAGTCATTTAACTTTATTCAATTTCTAAATGCCCAAGAGGCTAATCTGGAGAAGCTCATCCAGGAGACCTTTAAGAACTTTTCTTGAGGCGGAAGTCAAGATGGCGGCGTAAGCAGACTGAACTCACCTCCTCCAGCGGACACAGCCAATTTACAACTACTCGTGGAAAAATCACCCCTGTTAGAGAACTGAAAACTGGATAAGAGGAACTCTTGCAACAAAGGACAACCCTAATTGAGGGGGAAGAGGCAGAAAGTCCCTTCGGGAGAGAAAAAACACCACGTTCACAAGCTGCCAGCTGCACGGCCGCCCGGGAGCAGCCCACAGGTCCGCAGTCCTCCCTGGAGGAGCGGGGCCCTGAGCCGGGGAGTGCCCCCACTGTGGGCATTTTGTGGACCCAGCAAAACCGAGACGAGTGGCAGAATAACTGACTTTGCCTGCTACTAAAACATTGGGGAGTACCCCCAGAAAATCTGGTTCACAAAGAAATTAAAACGGGCTCTTAAAGGGCCCACGCACAAACTCACCCGTTTCAGAAAGCAACCGAAAATCACCAGAAAGAAAGGTACATAGTGCTTTGGTGAAAAGAAACTCACCTGATAGGCCCTGAGTGCATCTCGGTGAGAGGTGAGACGTCTCCAGGGACAGGGACATTGGCAGTGGCCATTGTTGTGGCCTGGTGTGGGCATGCTGACACAGGCGCCATTGGAGTTCTCCCTGGGGCCTGCTAGCCAAGGTCTGCCCCACCCACTAGAGCACCGATTTAATCCAGCTCAGCCAGGGCAGGCAGCCCGCCCTAGAGACTGGCCCCACCTAACAACAAGCAACTTGTGGGCCTGCAGAGATTGGTGACTGGATTCTCTGCAGCCTGGCAACTGAGCCGACTTCAGTGGGGCCGGGCGTGCACAAGGAGCAGGTGGAGAGTGTGGGGCAGTGGTGGAGTGTGTGGGGCTCCCGCTGTGGAGAGACTGGGTCCACTTTGGGAGGTCGGGGCGCACACACGGGGCAGGACTGTGTTGACTGTGTGTGTGGACCTGTGGGCGGCAGGGCTTGTCAGTAGCAGAAGACTTGTGCTTCTCAAAGACCCACATAGGGGGTTTGCCCCACCTTCCAAAGCCTGAAACAATTGGGTGCTCCCATGCCTGAGGCCAGCCCCACCCAGCTGCAATCCTCACAGAGCTGACAAGAGACCTAAAGGCTGGAGGCTTATAGCAATTGTAAGGCCCTGAGCCTAACAACCTGCCACGCTGGGGGCCTACTCACTTAAAAGAAATACTGCAACACAAATGTGGTATTAGAACTTGCAGCCAACTGTGCTGGGGCTCCCCACACCTGATAAAGAGACTGAAGGGCCCACAACAACTACAAACAGCTGAGCATTACAACAGCTGACCAGGAGCATAACTTGGCCTACCTAGGTGCATACAGGGAGAGCAAACAGGCCACAACAGAAGGACACACATAGCCCACATAGGGGTCACCCCTGGAACATTGAGAACTGAGGGAAGCACACTGCAGGACTCCTAAGGCATCACTTGTATAAGGTCACCTATCTAAGAGCAGGAGACCTAGCTGACCTACCTAATACGTAGACACAAGCACAGGGAAGGAGGCAAAATGAGGAGGCAAAGGAATACATTCCAAGTAAGGGAACAGGACAAAAATCCAGAAAAGGAACTAAGTAAAACAGAAATGAGCAACCTACCCGACAGAGAGTTGAAACTAAGAGTGTTAAGGATGCTCACTGATCTGGGGAGAAGAATAGATGAACTCAGTGAGAATGTCAACAAAGACATGGAAGATATAAAAAAGAACCAATCAGAAATGAAGAACACGATACTGGAAATGAAAAATTCACTAGAGGGACTCAAAAGCAGAGTAGAGGATACAGAAGAACAGATCTGCGAGCTGGACGAAAGACTAGAAGAAATTACCCAAGCTGAACAAGTAAAAGAGAAAAGAATTAAAAAAAGTGAGGACAGTCTAAGGGACCTCTGGGACAACATCAAGTGCACTAACATCTGTGTTATAGGTGTCCCAGAAGGAGAAGAGCGAGACAAAGGGGCAGAGAATCTATTTCAAGAAATAATAGATGAAAACTTCCCTAACCTAAGGAAGGAAACAGACATCCAGGTACAGGAAGCACAGAGAGCCCCAAACAAGATACACCCAAAGAGGCCCACACCAAGACACATCATAATCAAAATGTCCAGAATTAAAGATAAAGAGAGAATCCTAAAAGCCGCAAGAGAAAGACAAGTTACATATAAAGGAAGCCCCATAAGGCTATCAGCTGACTTCTCAGCAGAAACCTTACAGGCTAGAAGAGAGTGGCACAATATATTTAAAGTGCTAAAAGGAAAAAACTTACAGCCAAGAATACTCTACCCAGCAAGGTTATCATTCAAAATGGAAGGAGAGATCAAAAATTTCCCAGACAAGCAAAAATTAAAGGAGTTTGTCAGCAAGAAACCAGTGCTACAAGAAATGTTAAAGGGACTGATTTAAGGGGAAAAGAGAAGACCACAAATAGGAAAAATTATCTATTTCCATGATAAGAGGGTAATGGATACAAATGCACAAAAAAGAGGTTAGATATGTATCAAAAACATAAAGTGAGGGAGGAGGGGAGTTAAAGAGTAGAGCTTTCAGACAGAGGTCAAACTAAAGAGACCATCAATTCTGCATAGAAGGAGAAAGGAACAGAGAAGGACTACTAAAACACTGAGAAAAAAAAAAGTTAAAAAATGGCAGTAAGTACATACTTATCAATGGCTACTTTAAATGTCAATGGACTAAATGCTCCAATTAAAAGGCATAGGGTGGCTGACTGGATAAAACAACAAGACCCATATATATGCTGCATACAAGAGACACACTTCAGACCTAAAGACACCCACAAACTGAAAGTGAAGGGATGAAAAAAGATACTCCACGCAAATGGCAATGAAAAGAAAGCTGGGGTAGCAGTACTCATATCAGACAAAATAGACTTTAAAACAAAAACTGTAAAAAGAGACAAAGAAGGGCATTACATAATGATCAAGGGAACAATCCAACAAGAGGATATAACACTTGTAAATATCGACGCACCCAATGTAGGAGCACCTAAATATATAAAGCAATTATTAACAGACATAAAAAGAGAAATAGACAGTAACACAATAATAGTAGGGGACTTTAACACTCCACTTACACCAACGGATAGATCATCCAAACAGAAGATCAATAAGGAAACATTGGCCTTAAATGACACACTAGAACAGATGGACCTAGTAGATATAAACAGAACGTTCCATCCAAAAACCTAAGAATACACGTTCTTTTCAAATGCACATGGAACATTCTCCAGGATTGATCACATATTAGGCCACAAAACAAGTCTCCATAAATTTAAGAAGATTGAAATAATACCAAGCATCTTTTCTGACCACAACGGTATGAAACTGGAAATCAACTATAGGAAGAAAATCAGAAAAGCCACAAATACATGGAGATTAAACAAAATGCTACTGAACAACGACTCAACAAAGAAATCAAAGAAGAAATCAAAAAATACCTGGAGACAAATGAAAATGAAAATAGAACATGCCAGAATTTATGGGATACAGCAAAAGCGGTTCTAAGAGGGAAGTTTATAGCAATACAGGCCTATCTCAACAAACAAGAAAAATCTCAAATAAACAATCTAACAATGCACCTAAAGGAACTGGAAAAAGAAGAACAAACAAAGCCCAAAATCAGTAGAAGAAGGGAAATAATAAAAATCAGAGCAGAAATAAATGAAATAGAGACTAAAAAAATAATAGAAAAAATTAATAAAACCAAGAGTTGGTTCTTTGAAAAGATAAACAAAATTGACAAACCTTTAACTAGACTCACCAAGAAAAAAAGAGAGAAGGCACAAATAAGTAAAATCAGAAACGAAAGAGGAGAAGTTACAACAGACATTTCAGAAATACAAAAGATTATAAGAGAATACTATGAAAAGCTATATGCCAACCAATTCGACAATCTGGAAGAAATGGATAAATTCTTAGAATCATACAACCTCCCAAAACTGGATCAAGAAGAAGTAGAGAATTTGAATAGACCAATCCAAATAGTAATCAAATAGTAATCAAAAACCTCCCCCAAAATAAAAGTTCAGGACCAGACGGCTTCCCTTCTGAATTCTACCAAACATTCAAAGAAGACTTAATACCTATCCTTCTCAAACTCTTCCAAAAATTGAGGAGGGGGGGAAGCTCCCTAACTCATTCTACAAAGCCGACATTACCCTGATACCAAAACCAGACAAGGACAACACAAAAAAAGAAAATTACAGGCCAATATCACTGATGAACATGGATGCAAAAATCCTCAACAAAATACTAGCAAATTGCATACAACAATACGTTAAAAAGATTATACACCACAATCAAGTGGGATTTATTCCAGGTATGCACGGATGGTTCAACATTCGCAAATCAATCAACATAATACACCACATTAATAAAATGAAGAATAAAAATCACATGATCATCTCAATAGATGCAGAGAAAGTATTTGACAAGATACAGCATCCATTTATGATAAAAACTCTGAATAAAATGGGTATAGAAGGAAAGTACCTCAACATAATAAAGGCCATATATGACAAACCCACAGCTAATATCATCCTCAATGGCGAAAAACTGAAACCCATCCCTCTAAGAACAGGAACCAGACAAGGATGCCCACTGTCACCACGCCTATTTAACATAGTACTGGAAGTCCTAGCCAGAGCAATCAGGCAAGAAAAAGAAATAAAAGGGATCCAAATTGGAAAGGAAGATGTGAAACTGTCACTATTTGCTGATGACATGATTTTATATATAGAAAACCCTAAAGAATCATCCAAAAAACTTTTAGAAGTAATAAACGAATATGGTAAAGTTGCAAGATACAAAATCAACATACAAAAATCAGTTGCATTTCTGTACACTAACAACGAACTAGCAGAAAGAGAAATTAAGATTACAACCCCATTTACAATTGCAACAAAAAGAATAAAATACCTAGGAATAAACTTAACCAAAGAGGTGAAAGATCTGTACACCGAAAACTATAAAACATTGCTGAAAGAAATTGAAGACGACACAAAGAATTGGAAAGATATTCCATGCTCTTGGATTGGAAGAATTAACATAGTTAAGACGTCCATACTTCCTAAAGCAATCTATAGATTCAATGCAATCTCTATCAAAGTTCCAACAACATTTCTCACAGAAATAGAACAAAGAATCCTAAAATTTATATGGAATAACAAAAGACCCCGAATAGCTAAAGGAATCCTGAGAAAAAAGAACAAAGCTGGAGGTGTCACACTCCCTGATTTCAAAATATACTACAAAGCTATAGTAACGAAAACAGCATGGTACTGGCACAAAAATGGACACACAGATCAATGGAATAGAATCGAAAGCCCAGAAATAAACCCACACATCTATGGACAGCTAATCTTTGACAAAGGAGCCAAGAACATACAATGGAGCAAAGAAAGTCTCTTCAACAAATGGTGTTGGGGAAACTGGATAGCCACATTCAAAAAAATAAAAGTAGACCCTTACCTTACACCATACATAAAAATTAACTCAAAATGGATTAAAGACTTGAATGTAAGACCTGAAACTGTGAAACTTCTAGAAGAAAACATAGGCAGTACGCTCTTCGACATCGGTCTTAGCAACATATTTTCAAGCACCATGTCTGACTGGGCAAGAGAAACAATAGAAAAAATAAACAAATTGGACTACATCAAACTAAAAGCTTCTGTACAGCAAAGGAAACCATCAACAAAATGAAAAGACAACCTAACAGTTGGGAGAAGATATTTGCAAAGCATACATCTGATAAGGGGTTAATCTCCAAAATATATAAAGAACTCATGCATCTCAACAACAAAAAAACTAACAACCCAATTAAAAAATGGGCAAAAGACCTGAACAGACATTTCTCCAAAGAAGATATACAGATGGCCAACAGACACATGAAAAGATGTTCAAAATCATTAACTATCAGGGGAATGCAAATCAAAACTACAATGAGATATCACCTCACGCCCATCAGAATGTCTATAATTAACAAGACAGGAAACAACATGTCTTGGAGAGGATGTGGAGAGAAGGGAACTCTCATACACTGCTGGTGGGAGTGCAAACTGGTGCAGCCACTATGGAAAACAGTATGGAGATTCCTCAAAAAATCAAGGCTAGAACTACCATATGATCCAGCTATTCCACTGCTGGGTATTTATCCAAAGAACTTGAAAACACCAATGCATAAAGATACGTGCACCCCTGTGTTCATTGCAACGTTATTCACAATAGCCAAGACTTGGAAGCAACCTAAGTGCCCATCAAGGGATGAATGGATAAAGAAGATGTGGCATATATACACAATGGAGTACTACTCAGCCATAAGAAACCATGAAATCCAGCCATTTGTGACAATATGGATGGACATTGAGGGTATTATACAAGGTGAAATAAGTCAGAGGGAGAAGGTCAAATACCATATGATTTCCTTCATTAAGTAGTAGATAATAACAATAATAAACAAACACATAGAGACAGAGATTGGATTGGTGGTTACCAGAGGGGACAGGGGGAGGGAGGAGGGCAAAAGAGATAATTCGGCACATGTGTGTGGTGATGGGTTGTAATTGGTATTTGAGTGGTGAACATGATGTAATCTATGCAGAAATAGAAGTATAACGATGTACACCTGAAATTTATACAATGTTATAAACCAATGTTACTGTAATAAACAAAAATTAAAAAAAAAAAAGAACTTTTCTTAGGGGCCGGACCGGTGGCGCAGTGGTTAAATGCGCTTTCTGCTGCGGTGGCCCAGGATTCGCAGGTTCAGATCCTGGGCACACACTGTCACACCGCTTGTCAAGCCATGCTGTGGCAGCATCCCATATAAAGTAGAGGAAGACGGGCGTGGATGTTAGCTCAGTGCCAGTCTTCCTCAAGAAAAAATGGGAGGATTGGCATCGGATATTAGCTCAGGGCTAGTCCTCCTCGCAAAAAAAAATTTTCTTAGTTGCTCATAAAGTATTTTCAAATCACACTTAACTTCAGTTTATTATTTTTCCTGTGTTTCACTAAAATTACCTCTCATTGAAGTCCATCCACACAGGAATCTACAGGGTTAAACCACTTTTCAGCTGTTTTTGTAAAAATAACCAAATATAGTATAAAAAAAAATGTATCATTACTTCTATACCCCCAAAAAAAATCAAAATGGATTTATCTCAAATATTCAAGTGATATAATTTTTCATGCAATGCAAAAACAGAATATTTCAGCTCACAAGGAGACTTTTTTTTAAAGTTATTCTATTGAAGTTACATTGGTTTATAACATTGTGTAAATTTCAGGTGTACATTATTATATTTCAGCTTCTGTATAGACTGCATCATGCTCATCATCAATAGTCTAGTTTTTATCCATCACCATACACATGTGCCTCTTTATGCCTTTCACCCTCCCACTCCCTTCTCCTCTGGTAACCACCAATCTGTTCTTATCTCTGTGTTTGTTTATCTTCCACATATGAGTGAATTCATGCAGTATTTGTCTTTCTCTGTCCGGCTTATTTCTCTCAGCATAATACCCGCAAGGCCCCTCCACGTTGTCATGAATGGCACGATTTTGTCTTGTTTTTTTATAGCTGAGTAGTATTCCATCGTATATCCAAAGAATGTGAAAACACTAATTCCAAAAGATGTTTGCACCCTATGTTCATTGCAGCATTATTCACAATAGCCAATATTTGGAAGCAACCCAAGTGCCCAACAATGGATGAATGGATAAAGAAGGAGAATTTTTAAAGAAAGTTTTAAGCATGTGAGCTGTAGTGGAGACTCTTGTTATCTTAACCAATGATTTTTTTTCTTGACACAAAAACTATTAATTGAACTCTGTTAGCCTTGTCATAGCTCTAAACATCTATACTTTCCTTAGAAGACTTTACAGTTTGTAAAGTTTATGAGACAGCTATCTGGAGTATGTCTTATGAGAAAAAAATAGTTTTCACGAATTAAGCTGAATGACAGCAAAGAAATAGGCGATGCTGCGATCATTTGTCGACAATGTGTTAGGAGGGAAAGGCCTGAGAATGGAGGAGTGGGACTGGGTTGTGGATCATCTTAAGGATTAGAAAAAGGAGAAAAACATGAAAACAAAGGAATGGGGTGGGAGTGAAGTAGTCTTCATTGTTCGATAAGGACACAGCGTCCCGTGACATCAAGCTACAGTAACTCACTGCTGAATTTCGCCAGTTTCACAGAAACATCACTTATAATACTGGACACTCAAGTATAAGAAGGAAAAAAGTTATCATTGCTTTTTATATAAAATTATAGAGGGCACTCTTAAAAAAGCAATAGACAAGGTTAATTTTAAGGTTGCAAGTTAGACTGAGTGTAGCCCCCAAATTATTGTGCTGAGTTATTACTCTTCTTAATTTCATTCAGTTTATGAAATATTTTTTCAAAGTTTCTGTGACTGGTAGGTGGATGGCAGGAGGGTGCAGAACAGCAGAGTTTACAGCAACCAGAGCTTAAGGACTGGTTGCCAGGTGAGCAGCAAAGAGTCAGATAAAAGGGGAAGACAGGAATCGTATACAGTAGTCCGCGCTTATCCTTGGGGGATAGTTCCAAGACCTCCAGTGGGTGCCTGAAACCCCAGAGAGTACCGAACCCTATAGTTACTATGTTTTTTCCTATACATACATGCCTATGATGAAGTTTAAATTATAAATTAGGCACAGTAAGAGATTAACAGCGATAACTAACAATAAAATAGAACAATTGTAACAATACACTGTAACAAACGTTACCGTAGATCTTAAAAACCTCAGCATATGATTTTTTTTCTTTTCTTACTAAGTCAAGAACTTTCACCTTTTCACTTAAAGGAGGCAATTTACTGCTTCTCCTTGGCATATCTGTGTTGCCAGCCTCACTACTCTTGTGCTTTGGGCCCATTATTAAGTAAAATAAAGTTTACTTGGACACAAGCACTGCGATACTGCGACAGCTGATCTGATAACTGAGGTGGCTACTAAGCAACTCATGGGTGGGTAGCGTATACAGTGTGGATACACTGGATAAAGTGATGATTCACATCCCAGGTGGGACAGTGCAAGATTTCATCATGCTGCTCAGAACAGCATGGTATTTAAAACTTATGAATTATTTCTGGAATTTTCCATTTAATATTTATGGACCACAAGTTAACTGAAACCGCAGAAAGTAAAACCACGGATAAGGGGGGAATACTGTACATAATGGCTCGGGCTGCCATAGCAAAATACTGTAGACTGGGTGGCTTAAACAACAGAGATTTATTTTCTCACATTTCTGGAGGCTAGAAGTCCAAGATCAAGGTTCCAGCTGATTTGGTTTCTGGTGAGAGCTCTCTTCCTGGCTGCCTTCTTGCTATGTTCTCACATGGCCTTTCCTTAGTGTGTGTGCAGGGAAGGAGGGAGGGAAGGAGGGAGAGAGAAAGAGAGTGCACTAGTTCTCTGGTGTCTCTTCTTGTAAGGACACTAATCTTATCGCATCAGGGCCCCAACCTTATGACCTCATTTAACCTTAATTGCTTCTTTAGAGGCCCTATCTCCAAATATAGCCACATTGGGGGTTAGAACTTCAAGATATGAATTTTGGGAGGAGGGCACAATGATTTAGTTCATAAAATATAGAAAAAAAGTTGAGGCTTCAAACTGAAGCAGAATGTAGGGAAGTTCTACTATAACTAAACAATAAATTGGCTGTGAGCTTCCTGGCAAAGAAGGCAAAAAGGGAAACATAATAGGCAGTGTGAATTTAAGTCAGTGGGTAATCTCTTTGACATCTTAAGCCTTATTCTTATTTCGTGTTTCTGTTTGTCAAAGTAGTTTCAGACATCGACTAGTAAGGGTGGAGGGTGGGGTGGGATGTATTTGGGGGGCTAGAAAGTCTGCTGCACTTCATATCACATTTTAGACTTTTTTCCTACATAGAAGGCTGATTTCAAACACCGCTTTTACCCCTTGGAGCTTGGGTGGAAGATGTCAGGAAGTACAAATTCTGGACTGGAGCTGGGTTTATCGACACTAGGATTAAGGATTGGGTTCTTTGAACTGTCAATGCATATGCAGGAATAAAAGAACAAGTAGAAAAGTCACAAATCCTGAAAGCAAATTATTTCAGATCTGAAGGGGTTTGTAAACCCTATTGCTGGTTCAAGTTAATAACATACTTCTTACCAAACATGCCAAAGAAGATGATTTATATTAATTCTTTTGTATTCAAGTGAATTTAAGATGATTTTATCTTGAAAATTGCCAATGTCTATTAATAACTGGAGGCAACTTATTGGTCACAAACCAAGGTTGGCATTTTTATTTTAGATGCTCTGGGCGGGTCAATATAATGTACATAGTGCAAAGGGTCACAAAATCATTTGAATGATGACTGCATAAATAATGTTTAGTTGTTAAGTGGTTTATGCCATTCTTCAATTCTTTTTATTTTTTTAATCATGCCTTATTATCTTGAATTAAGTTCAAAGACCTTCAGTCATGTCACCTAGAGATCATTTCACCCACTATTCTGTTTGGCTGCCAGTCTCTCATCTCTCTCTTCAGCAATAGTGAGGTGGATCCCTTTTCCTCGGGGAAGAGAAATCCATGGCTTGTTTCCTTTGCCAATAAAAAATATTGGAGAGTTGAGTGGCAAAGCTGTTGCCTGTGGCATCCCTCACATGAACCACATCCAAAGAACCAGGATGTGTCTCTGTTGGTGATCACACCAATTCCTCCCAGATTAGCACCTCCGGTCACCATATACAGGTTACCAGTGTCAAACTTGATGAAATTGGTAATCTTGTCAGTCTCCAAATCAATCTGAATAGTGTCATTCACTTTGATGAGAGGATCAGGGTACCAGTTGATGTGAGCATCATGGGTCATCAGATGAGGGATTCCTTTTGTGCCCACAAAGACCTTTCTCACTTTGCACAACTTGACGTGGCTTCTTCAGGTGTAATAGGATGAATAGCAAAGCGACCCTTGGTGTCATAGATAAGACAAACATTCTCTCCAGTCTTGTTGATACCAATGACATCTATTGAACTAGCAGGGTATGTTATATCAGTTCGGACTTTGCCATCAATCTTAATGAACTGCTGCCTGCAAATCTTCCATACTTCATCTCTTGTCAGAGCATACTTAAGTCTGTTCCTTAGAAAATGATGAAGGGAAGACGTTCTCTCAGCTGGTGGGGACTGGTAGATGGACGAGGAGCAAACACACTGGCCAGTTTATCAGCAGCCAAAGCTCTGGAGCTGCTACATGCTTCGGATACTTCTTGGGCCCATGAGCCATGGCTGTGCCAGCCATGAGAAGAGAATTCTTCAATTCTTTTAGCTTGTCTAAACTTTCTTTGAGTCCAACTTTGTTCTTAAATCTACTTTGTTTTCTCAAAATAGTAGAAGGGAAGAAATAATTCCTGACCATAGAGATTCTTTCAAAATGGCAAATTCAAGAATATCAGTGTCTAAAAGCATAACCAGAAAAACAAGTATAATGTAAACACAAAAATTTTATGCCTTCATTCACCCTTTTGTTCATTCATAATGTGACCAATTTTTGTTGAGTACCTTCTATCTGCCAGGGTATTTGTTAGGATCTGGATAAAAGGCGGTCTCTTGGAGCTTCCATGCTATTAAAATGCAGTCCTGTGTGATTGCTGCCATCCTAGAGATACACACAAGTGTTATTGGAACACTTGTGGGGGTCACCTTTCCTAGATGAGAAAATTTGGGATGGTTTCTGGAGAAAGTGGCACATGAGCTGAAAGATGGATAGGGGCAAGCCATGGAAAGGGTAGGGAGTTCCAGAGGTGACATTATATGCATGGGAGCAGCTGGTTCAAAGACAGAGAGGCACAACTGAATGATAACTTAGCGAGTGGCGTGTGGTATGTGGCATAGAAAGTGAGAGTAGTGTGAAGCAAGAGGGAAGGCTAGGATAGAACTTTGCATGCTATGCTAACTTGGCATTTTCTCCTAAAAGCTCTTCTAAAACTTTTGAAGGGTTTTAACCATTGGATTGGGATGATCAGATCTGTTTTTTTGAGTGATAGTGCCAGTAGGAGTATGGCAAATGGATTGAGGGTGGGGTGCGAGAACTGTGGTCTGGGATCAAGTTAGAAACTATTGCAGTAATCCAGGCAAGAAGTGATGAGGTCCTGAACTAGACTGTTAACTATTTCCCAAAGACAGAAAAACAAATCTCTTACACAATCCTGGGCCAGATGCTTTAAGCGGTTATTTAGAGGAAAGCAGATAATATCTGCTTGCAGGCAGGGTTAGTTAATTTCTCTCTTTCTCACTTAAAAAAATATAACCCGTCAATGCAATTTTGAAGCCATGTGATATTTTAGAACTCTCTAAGAAAAAACAACAGATAAGCAGACATTAAATCATCCATGCTTACAAATATCTATGCCTTTCTCAGGCAATCCTATGCAGATCAATCAGAATCAAACCCATAAATTTTAATGGTGACATAACGTTCTGTCATCTGCCAACGTATTTTCAAGTCTATGCAGGTATGACCGTATGTCACAATGAACGAATGACCTGGAAAGATCAAAGTTATTTGATCTGGTTCCGTGATTTATAATTTCCAAATCAATATGAAGAGAAAATAACAGGCATCAAACATCCATCTATGGTTGTACCAGGTCATACACTATAATTCTATCCAAGCACAAGTTTCCATGGTAAACAGGGCAAGACTTGCCAACACGTCACAGGTTTCCAAAAAGCAGCTATGTCCCTCTTGGGAGAACTTTGTAACTGGAAAAGAAAATCTTCGTGGATGAAATCTCCAGAAAAATAAAGTCACAGACTGTGTTTCTGCAGCAGGCCTTTTGCCAAGCGTCTCATCAACAAGGATGGCGTTGGCAGTGACCCGTCCTATGGTAGAGGTGGTAAAATGCTCCCGCCAAACCTTGTTTTCATTTGCTCACAGCTTCCTAGAAAAAAAAAAAAAATCTTACTTTGAGTTGAAATTTTCCACGTTTCATCCCAGTCCAAAGGTGACTTAAAAAAAATTATTTTTTGGAAAGTTGAATTAAAGTCAAGTGAAATTCGTAAAGTTTAGTCATTTGGGGAGCTATGTGTACACAAAGATCTCACTGGGTAACACCAAAAAATTACATTTTCCTTTCCCTTGTGACTTTTGGAAGACTGACTCCTTTTGGCTGTTTCTTTTGAAAGGATTTAACCCTGTCTGAGTTATAGGGGCAGGAACCCAACTATTTTTTCAATTTACTCAAACAGATTTTTGCCCATGAAGAACTAATAAAATAAGACTACATATTAAATGCACTAGGAGTTTAAAAAAATTTAGAATGTCCCCACATATATTTGATAGAAAAAATATTTACAAATAATGAGTTTAATTTAACTCAATTCAACAAATCTACTACTAAGTACCAGGCACGAGTGAAGACTCGGTGTTTAAGGTACATAAAGCTGAATAAGGAGGATCCTGTCCTCACAGAATGTATTATTTGGTAGTGGAGGTAGGAGTAATATAAACAGCAATAATATAAAGCAGAATACAATACGTGTGAAAGCAGAGGTATAATCAAAGTGATGTGGGACCACAGAAGTGGGAAGAATTAATGTTGATTGGAGGAGGAATAGTTTATTCTGAGTTTTGAAGGATTGAAGGTGGCAAAGATCAGTGAGTTGGGAGGGACATTTGAGCCTAGAGGCCAGAGTGAGCACAGCCATTGTTAGAAATGGGACTAGTCATGGTGGTTGGAGTGCTGGATATGACAGAGGAAGGAGTAGAAAACAAAGTTAGGAAAAGTGAAAAGTCAGGCTCAGAGTTTCTCCATGGGTGTGCTATTTGTATTTTGGGGTGGATGGTTCTTAGTCATCTCAGGGAATGTGTATCCCTGGTCCCAGCCTTCTAAAATCCAGTGGTGCTCCATGTCATTTTGACCACTGGAAAGAATCTCCCCAACATTTTCAGACACCCCTGGAGAGGCGGTATCGCCTCCGTAGAGAATGACTAACGGAGTCTTAGAAACCAAGTGTGGGGACAGTTTCTAGTTCTGTAGGTAGTGAGAGTCTACTAAACCGTTCTGACCAGAGCGGGGGCATGATCAGACCTGGGATTCAGGACAATGGTTTCTGGAGATTGAATCACAGGAGGGAAAAACTGGGAAGCAGGATATCAATTCAGTCTATTGCAATAGTCTAGGCAAGAGTCAACGTGGACTCGAACAAAACAATTTCATCACTTTCATGCCTGAGAACATTAAAAGACATGATCATTTCCTCAGCTCCTCCTCTTGCCGTATAGTGCTGAAACTCCATAGCGCTGCGCTGCAGAACTCTGTGCTGTAGCTGCTTTCCTGTTTTTCTCTTTCCCCAAATTAATATCATATGGTAAATTCAGTATTACAAAAACAAGATTTTTAGAGGGTGATCATAACATCCTTTCTACAACATGCTTTCTAATTATAGAATAAATACATGTGGGGGGGGGGAAGCTCTATTTAAAAAACAAGACAAAAAGAATGCTGTTTCTCTGCTTCATTTTAGATAGTGTTTGGATTCTTTCACTTCTTGACTGTTTTTTTCTTTCTTAAAGGAGGGCTCTGTTGACAGTAGATTGAATAGTTTTGAATCCCAGATGTCAGTGCAGTGGAAACTCTAAGTGGATGGGCAGATGGAGTCTGTCAGAAGCACCGCTAGTTGCCAAAACAGAAGACAGTGCCCAAGGCGAGGGAAGCAAGGAGGCAGGGCCACTGCTCTGCCGTGTGCAGGAAATCCTTGAGACTGGAGGGGAAGAGCAGACAGCGTGGCCGCCCTCAGAGTGCACCGCTCTGCCCGTATCAAAAGGGTGTCCTGACTCAACAAAGCAGCTGTGATGGCATCTTGTAATGTGTCCTTCTCTCCCAACTGCTGAAATATTACTGCCTTCTGGTTTTCTCAAGGAACTTTGGAAGGGACTATACTGACAGAAGATCAACCAAAGATAAGTTATGCTGAAATTTTCCCTAAAAAAACCCTCTTCGGGAAACTTTCAGGTGGTTTTTCTTTTGAAACAAAATGGGATTTCAAGCATGTTAAGCAACTGAAAACATGTACCACATCCACGCAGAGGCCCAAGGACTTGAGATCACACATTTGAATCTGATCCTATTCTTTAGTGAGACTCCCATTCTCCAAACCTCATCCTTTCAGCCAGGTTCCTGTTATGGGTTTCTAAAACTGGCTCGGGCCCCCACTCAGGTTTTCTGGGGCTATATTCCCTTCAGATTCCCTTGTGAAAAATTGTTAATTTTGCTCTTCATTGAGGAATACACTGAAAAAATAATGATAACAATGTTTTCGACTTTCCTGGTACTTTCTATGTTATAAAGCATTTTCATATATATTAGTTCATTAAATCCTCTGAAGCTCAGAGGGTTAAGGGACTTACCCAAGGTCACAGAATGGAAAATCCAGAACTCAAGTCCAGGTCTTTTAACTCCAAGACCATGCTGTTCCCTGTACAGTTTGCTATTCAATGACCAGCACTTTGATGCACTGAACTGACGGTGAGGAGGGCCAGAACTTCCGAGCAACAAGATCTCCCAGTTCTGACCTAGGGTCTGCTGCTTTGAATAACGAGGATCAGTTCCACTGGCAGTTTCCAGCACTGTCTTTTAGAGATTGTTATTGATGCTGTCAGCTTTTGTGGATCACGGCCGTCAGTGACAGGAGATGCCAGTGGCCCCAGCTCCTGGTGACCATTCCTCTCTATGTTGTCACATGCAGTGACTCCTAGCAGCATTTTCTGCTGGCTGTGGTAACTCCCAGTTGCTCTTGTCAACAGCTCTTGAAAGGTCCTCTGGGTCATTTCAAAGTCTCTCGCTTCCTGGAATAGCTCCTTGGCAAGTAGACAGCACAGCGTCACAACCTCAGCACCACCTCTAAGGGCAGATCACAGCTCTGGTGTTCCACAGTTCTTACTGGAATTTCTTCCAACTGGCCCCCAAAGTGACTTAGAGAAAGCAAGACTATGTAAGGGTCTGTAACTTCACACTGCTAGCTTCCTGGGTTTTGCTGGACTCTGAGACAGAGTTGGGTTCACTAAATCTCTGTTGGTTCAGAGCGAGTGCTTTGACATTCTTCTCTCAGAAGTCACATGTGCAGCCTGTAAAATTTCTCTCTTCATGCTCAGTCTTTCCTTATTGTGCATTTATGTGAAACCAGCTCCAAAAACTGCCCTAGGTATCTCCAAATTCTCAAGCTCTCGTGATTTTCTAACAGTGGCCCTGGGTTATGTAGAAACTCAAAATTAGTTCCCATAACCACTTAGCAATAATAGTAAGCTAAGATTTATTTAGGGCTTGCCACATATTAAGACCTGTTCTAAGTGCTTTCTATTAACTTTTAAAATCCTCATAACATACCCTTGAGGAAAGTCCTGTTATAAGCTCCTTTTACAAACAAGGAAAAGGAGGCTTATGAAGTTAAAAAATCTGCTCAGGGGGTAATGAATGAGAGATCCGCCTTCTGGTCCTTTCTGAATTCCAGAAGTTTCTAGTGGATAAGAAGTATACATCTCATTCAAAAATTTGAGTACATCCTCTACCCTCCTTGCAGAATGCCACATTTTCTCTGAGGGCAGACTTCTTTAAGCCTCATGTGGTCTGGGCAGAGCTAAGCCTTCTGTGGCAGACACTTCCTTTCTTATCTAACAGCCATTCCTTGTTCTTCCTTGCCAAAGTCCCTGATTTTGTTAAGGCGGCAATGTACTGTTGAGCCCCAGGGGACTGGATCCTTGTCAACTTCATTCAGCCATAGCAATCCCATTCTCCTTTGCATGGTTAGTATAGGGGCAGTTTTGGATGAGTTGGGGGATCTTTGGGGAGCTTCTAGACAACATATTCCTCTCTGAGTGAAGACAGAACGAACTGAGGAGAAATCCCTTTTGCCTTCCTTCTTCTCTTCCTGCTTTGGATAATGTTGAGTGAAGAGGTGGTATCTGGGACTCTGGAAGCTTGTGGCCATGAGATTACCAGCTCGAGGACAGAAATCAGTATTCTGTGGATGGCAAAATGAGATAATAAAAGTCTGGGTCTTTTTTAATGTTATGGAGCCCCCAAATTAACCCTGGGGCTGCTTCTGAATTTCTCATAAAGTTGACAGTGAATGTGCTTATATTTATGCCAGTACTGCTCAAAATGTGAAAAGTATATACAGGTCCACAAACTGTTTGTTACGGTTTTTGAAGACATAACAACAGAAATTGAGAAAATGGGTTTAAATACTTCTACGGTACTTTGACATTGTTGTTAAACCATTGACAATAGACTTGTCTCATTGAACAAGATATTGACCAGTCCAAGATGGATTGGAAATTAAAAAACAATGCCAACAACAGCAACAATGCCACAGATACTTTAGTTGAATTTTTTCTTACTATCAGCTAAGAGTATTCCTAACTTACAGACCTCTTAAGAAAAGAAGGTTGTGCCCACATGACTGATATGCTCTCAAATTTAAACAGATTTATTATGTCACACAGTAGAGACCTAGACACAACAGGCCTTCTGCCTAGAGCCCGTCTTAATAAGCGACCTAAAATGTGTCTTTCTGTTTGATCTGATTCTTCTGTGGTTGTCACGCTTTGAGGGAAAGCCAAACCCCTTGAGGTATGCAGGGTAGCCCAGACAAGTCACTTGTTAAATGTAGCATAAGTGTGAAGTTAGCCACACTCAGCTCAGTGCTCTCTCGTGTGGTCCTTCAGAAGTCCCTCTCAGCCAGCCAGCTGTTATTCCTCCTCTTCTCTCCCCTCTTCTTGCTTTTGCTCTCAGCCTGACATCAATAATCTTTAATAATCTTTTAGCCAATAAATTCCAATAAGACCTGTTAAGACTTTGAGGCTTTAGGAAGATCACTAGCTTCTCTGAGTCTCAGTTTCCTCAGTTTGTAAAATGAGGATAATGTGACACCCCATAATGTAAATAATAATACCTAACATTTATTATGTGCTTATTATGTGCTCGCTACAATTTTAAGCCCTTTATAGGTATTACCACATTTAATTCTCCTAACTTTCTGATGTATGTGCTACAATTTTATCTCCATTATGTGAACGAGGACTGTGACAAGGTTACACAGCCGGTAAAGGAGCTAAGATCTGAACCCAATATGACCACTAGCATCCTCCTGCTTGACCACTGGGCTGCAGTTCCTTATTGTAAATGTAAGAAATTATCAATATTATATGATAAAAAAAAAAACTTTGGATCAAAAAATAGCTTATCTAGTGATTTTGTCTGTGTGAACCACCCATTCATATAATTGTGTATTAACATGATTAAATGTGTAGTAAAGAGCCATTTCGGAGCACCAAAAAGAAAAAAAAATGAATCAGCTGGAACATCTGGCTTCTAGTTGGTTTCCTGTTCAGGAGTTTCCTAAAAGTCAACTTAATTATAGTGTTGATATTAGTAGATTAGAACATGTGAATAGCTTGGAATATATTGCCAACTGGACCAACCCCTTTCAGGTTGATCACTCAGCAGCCAGAGGCTGTGGAAAGATCTACTTCATTCTTTGGTAATCAGCCTGTTTGATGGAAGGCAGGGCTAATTCCAAGAAACGTACAAGACCAGGATCAGAGGAGTTGGCCTCGAGAGCTGGCTCTCTTACCACCTGGCTAAGCGACACTGGGCAAGTCACTTAACCCTTCCAAGTGTCAGCTTTCGTTGCAGTGAGGCTCAAATGAAATAACAGAGGTGTAAGTTGCTGGTAGACTGTAAAGCCTGTGGACATAATTTTTATACATTATATTTATATTAGTGCCTAACCCCTGATATTGACACTGTGGTATAGTTGAAAGAAGTAGCATGCTTTAGTGAAAATTCCTCTGTCTCCGAGACAAGGGATCTGGGTTCTGGTCTTACTCCATCTCCAGCCTGCTGCAGCAATGTTTTCTTACAAGAAAAACGAGGGATGTGTGTGGAGGGCAGGTTTCTAAGTGATCTCTAAGCCCCAGTGCCATTTCATCATCAAAAATACTGAGACATTTTCTTCAGGCACTTATTAACAGATTGCCTCTGTCTCATTTCCACATAGCTGAAGCACATCTTCAAAAGACACCAGAAACTGTTCTTTTGACATGTAAAAGCAGACTGCACAGCCATGGATCAAAAGGGCATCACAGGGACAGCCAGATGTGGTCTGCCATGGGTAAGAGCTTGCGTATGTGTTTGGAGAGCACCCCAAGTACCTCACTGGAGTGGGCACTGCATGAGCACAGTGTTGCGAAGGGATTTTTCAAATTCCAGGGTGCAGCTAAGATTAGCAATATCAGTCCTGCTCAGAATATCAGAGCTACAAAAGTTAGTGTGGAGAACAAGGAAACTGAGGTTCAGGAGGGACACGTTAATTGCCTGAGGCTGCACAGATCATCAGTAGGAAGCAGGCCGGAGCCCAGCTCAGCTAATTCCCAGGCCAGGGCTCTTTCTCTTGGTCCATGCAACCTTATTTACAAAGATGACGTTATTAAAATTATCCTGAGGAATTGCTCAAAGAAAGCATCACAAAACACCTAAAGAATACAAAACCTCTGAAATACTCAGATGACATATATTTTTCACTCATCTCATATAAGACGTGGATATTTTAGCAATGCCTTTTTTTAACCAACACATAACATGCATACATAATTTAGTAGCATTCTCTGCATCATTCCGAGAGTTAGATATAATTGCAAAGATAATATTGCCATATCAAGCTGATGAAACTATGTTTGAAAGACTTCTCTTTTTGATATTCTGTTTCAAAGGCATCTGAGGCAGTTCTCTGAAAGAAGTCTTCTATTTTGTATGGAGCATAACGTAAACACCTACCCCAGATCACCCAGCAGGAAATACATGGTGGTAAAAAACAATTGCCAGGGGAATGGCTTAGACAGGGGAAGACCTGAGGGTCATGGTGAACGATTAGCCAAATATAAGTCTACAATAGTTTATTGTAAAAGCAAATATTATACTTGGACGTTTCAAATGGAGAAAGCTGTATTTTAGCCAGAATTATAGTAATTTTCCTATTATCCTCAGTGTTGTCAGACCTTTAATTTAGCCCTGAGTCTTATTTTGTACTTCTTTTCAAGTAAATTGGATAAACGGCAAAGAGACAGTAGAAAAGAAAGAGCTCAGTGATTAAAACATAAAGAAGAAAACCTTTCAATCATGTGATACTTTATTATAGAAGATGTTATTAGGGAGGAGGGAAGGTCAGATGAGATATCAGAAAGAATGTCTACAGTCATGCGCCACATAACGATGTTTCAGTCAACGATGGACCACATATACGATGGTGGTCCCATAAGATTAGTACCATATAGCCCAGGTGTGTAGTAGGCTATACCATCTAGGTTTGTGCAGGGACACTCTGTGATGTTCACACAACGATGAATTTCTCAGACTGTATCCTGTCGTTAAGTGACGCATGACTGTAATTACAAGATTCATTGAGAATTAGATGGCAAACTAATAGCTAACATTTATTGGGTACTAATTATGGGTCAGGCACCATGCTAAGTGCTGTTCATGAATAATCCCATTTAATCCTCATAAAAACCTAGATGGTAGGTACTATTATTATTCACATTTACTAGATGAGGAAACTGAGGCTGAGTGATGTTCAGTAACCTCTCCAAGATAACGCAGCTAGAAAGAAGATGGGAAGATACTGTTGGTCACCACCCAACAGCTATTCCCTCCTTTATTCTGCAAAGAGAACCCCAACATTTTTCACCATTGCAAGGGCAGGTTTCTCTTCAGCCCCAGGGGTGATTTTTAGTTGGTTCTAATTCAATCATGGGGTTGTCCTTCCCCTTGCCAAGTAATTGTTTCAGGCATGAGAATGAAACACAATTTTGGCCAATGATACATAAGAGGAAATCCACTGTGGGGCTTCTGGAATGCTTATCCTTCTTCTTAAAAAGACACCAGCCACTTTCCCTGCTTCTGGATGCTCTGGTGTAAGGCTGTGGTACGTGAGGCACTTGAAGACATCAAGCAAATGTGAAGGAAGAAAACCAAAGAACAAAGGTGACATAATGCAGATGGCAAAGTGGAGAGATGGAAAGACTCTGCTAAAGTGACCAATCCTAACACCACCCTATCTCTGCACTTATTTTGAGAGAGAATAAATATTCGTATCCCTTAAGCCACTTTTGGTTGGTTTTCAGCTACTTGTTGCTGAATGCATCCTCACTGATAAAGGGAAAACACTAAGATTTAAAGCTGTGTCTATCAGATACCAGAGTCTGTGTTCTTAACCACTACAGAAAATTGAGGGAGACAAATTAGAATATGTCTATAAAAACAAAGAGAAACCTAGGGGCAATTAACAGATTGATTCAAGCAGAATAATAAAATCTAACCATGTTGTTAGGGAGAACAATGGTATTTAAAATAAATTAGGGAGAAAAATGGCTTGGAAGTGGCTTGGGGTTATGGGAAGTGGTGAAAGAGTCTTGTAATTTCACGTTATTTGTATGCATTTTTCCATTCACTGGCCACTGATTCAACTCTCCACTTGTCCAGGTTTATGCAAATGCAACGTATGAGACGTCTTCCAAAGATAAGTGATGCTGGGAGGAGCAGTAAGAAAACTGAGCATAAAGTGGTCAGGGAATTCTGATTATATATGAATACTGTCAAACTCCTATCTCAGGTTGACCTTGCTGGGATTAGATTAGGGTGTGGTGTCTCCAGGCCTGGGCTGAGTGGGTGGGACTTACCCTGGGTTAGAGGTACTCAAAGTGTGGTTCATGAAACTCCGCAGGTCCTTGAATTCCTTTTAGGATCTCCATGAGGTCAAAACTATTTTCATAATAATACTAATATTTTTCTTTTTTTCCCCACTGTCAATATCTTGTGAGCGAATAGTGGAGTTTTTCATTACTACGTGAAATGTGGTATCACAAAAGATTCAAAGTGGAAGCAGATATGAGAATCCAGATGTCTTCTGTTGTTACATATTAAACATTTTGCAAATATATAAAACAGTGCTACTCTTTTTACTATTTTTTTTGTTTGTTTTGGAAAGTATAGTTGTTTTTAATAAACATATTATTTATGTTAACGTAATGAGTTTACTACTGTGATTTAAAAATAAATGTTTTAAAAATTCTCAGTTTTAATTTCTAATATGGAAAGTATTAGTTAAAACCCATGTAAAATTTCCTTGGGGTCGTCAATAATTTTTAAGAGTGTAAAAGGGCCCTGAGACCAAAAAGTTTGAGGTCTTCTGCTCTAGACTTTTATGCTTAATGCTAATGGAGAAGAGAGAGTTGTAAGACAGAGATTTTAACATGAAGAAAAATGGAAATTGAAAACCAGGCTCAAACTTCTTGTTCAAATTGAAGGAGCTAGCTAAAGAAGGAAAAGAAGCTAAAAGGCAGGAGCTAAAGAAACCAGAGAAAAGTGGGAGGTTCTAAGTTGGCTAATGGGGGTGGTGGTAGAGAAGTGAAAGGTGGGATGCAGGAGATTTTTCAAGGGAACCTCGTGGTCTCCAGTTGTATGATGGGGACCATGGAAGCACTTAAGTGTGCTGAGTCAGCCTGAATAGGAATTATGGATTAAATACTGGAAATAAATCCCTCTGAAAAAAATTCATGATTCCTGGAGTTGTAAGTATTACTTAGGAGATATGACAGATTTAAATTATATAACTTATTTCTATGACAAGTTATAGAGACACAACAATTAGAAACTTCTGGTCCTAATTTTGGCTATTTGAAAAAATTAAAGGTCTGGTTGTATTTCAATTCACTAGAAGCTTGCCAATGGCATTGGATGCTTTAGGTATAGTTTCTTCTTGTACCAAAGGGACAAATTAGACCTCTTTACAGAAAACTTTTCAGCTAAAGGATTTCCTTTTACTCTTTACTGAATTGTTTCCAAAGCAAATGTAGCCATTCCCTTACTTTTGAACACTGGGCACACAAAAACCTTCTGAAAATGAATGGTTGGCTGGGAACTCCTAAACTGAGAGAATAGTATAAAAGTGATTTAGGGCTTCACAGTTGGCAGAAGAAAATGCAAACCTCCTTGGAGGGACACTTTTTCAACCTAGGGTACACAAGATTTCCATAGATAAAGCCACAATGAAGATCAGTTTATACTCCAAAATTATAAAACACTAGGAAACAACTCCTTATGAGTGACAGTGCATCAATTGACAGAGCTATCAGATGGAATCTATCAAATATGTATGTTTAAAGTGACAAAAAAGAGGATTATAAAGTAATATAAGGCAATAAAATAAATAAAAATATAAAGCAAAGAGGATTATGAAAAAGAATAGGCATATTTAAAAATAATTAAATAGAACTTTTAGAAACGGAAATGCATAAACATTGAAATTAGTGGATAGGTTAAAAATGCTAGATATGGCTAAAAAGAGAATTAGTATACTAGAAGATGAATCTGAGGAAATTATCTAGAAAGCACTGAAAAGAAAGAAAATGTTGGAAAATATGAAATATTAGGAGACAGTGAAGATATAAGAAGGTGAACTATGCATCTAGTAGGAGTTTCAGTAAGAAAGAATAAAGAGAATGGTGGAGAGGTAATGTTCAAAGATAGAGTAGCTAAGACTTTTTTTCAGCATTGATGAAAAAAACATGAGTCCTAAGTCTCAAGAAGCACAACAAAGTTCGTGGCAGAATAAGAAAAATTAATCCACACCTAGACATATCTTTGTGAAACTACAGAACATCAAAGACAAAAAGAATACAATAAAAGCAACTTTAGAAAAAAGACAAATTACTAAGAAAGGAATGATAGTTCAACCGGCTGGAGACTTCTCAACAGTCAATAATAGAAGTCAGAAGACAGTGGAAAAATATCCTCAAATTGTTAAGAGAAAATAAATATTAACCTAATCCTATAGCCAGCTAAACTTTATCTTAAGAATAAAGTCCTCCCTTCCCCCAAAACAACATTTTCAGACAAAATAAGACTGAAAGAACTTGCCGCAAAAGAACCTTTCTGAAGGAACTACTGAAGGATGTAATTCAGGTGAAAGAAAATTGAACTAAGAAGGAAAGAGTGGAGTGGTGAGCAAATGAGCTGCTGTGTTTCCTCTTACTGCTGCTGGGTGTCCAGTGCCTTCCACAGGATGAGGGGTAGGCTCTGAGTGTGGAGATGAGGTATGGGGACATGTTGTTGCTGCTGCACATTTATTTCTCTGTATGTATAACAGTTTCCCACAGAAGCAGTATTGCAAATAGTGATGAGGTTCCCCTGCTGGCCTTTCAAAGCCTATTGAACTCAAGTGCTATTAACACATAAAACTATCTGATGAAAGAAATATTTGAGTCCAGAAGGAATGAAGCAAAGAGATCAAGAGATTCCTAAATTATCAAGTCTAAAGTCCTGGGGTGGTGGCAGTGGCAGTCATGGGGATAGGAGCAGTGAATACTTGAACATCAAGTTCCTAAAGGAAATTCTAGACTCTTCTTCCAAAGAAACACGCATTCTTCCCCTGGACTCTAACTGAAGAAAAAGACCTTGCTTTTTCTTCAGTGGTTACCAATAATAAAAATGGAAGAACAAGAATGTTGGAAAAAATATGACCAAAGAGGATATGATTGGCAACAGACTTTGGATTTCACAGAAAGGGCCCCTTTAGGCAAACACTTCTTTAGCCTAAGGGCCCAGCTGACTTGCCTGAAACACACTTTAGTGTCCAATCTTTTTTCTGGAAATAAACTCACTGGCAGACTGACAATTAGATGATTATGCAGATACGCAAACCCCAGAAATCCTCTGGATGGAAGGAAGGCCTGAGCCCAGCAGGGGTGGGCCTGACGGTCAGGAGAAGGGCGAGGAAACAACAGGAATTCTTAGCTGGCGCCAGTGGTCTGCTGCAGACAGTCCCATACACGTTCTCGAGGTTGGCCCACGCTGGGGTAGAGCACAGAGTCAGGGCAGGTGCAGTGTGAAGGGAAATCCCAGGGCAGCCGAAAATGGAGAGATGCTAGGAAAGAGACAAGCAGGGAAAATTAAAGTTACCCTGCACCCACCTCCACACCCAAACAGAGATGAAACACATGGGCTCAGGAGTGTTACAGGGGAAAATGAAAGTCTGAGAGCATCAAGTTAAGTTATTTCGTGGGAAAGAAACAGGAATTACCAAAAGGAACACAGAACCAGTTGCTATTCCGTTAGCGTAGTTCTAATAGAAACTTTTAACCAAAGTTCAATTGCTTGACTGCAATAAAATTAATCTTAAACTTTTGATCAGATTAAAGGTGTTGTTTAGTATGCTGTAGTCAAATGAAATGAGAGGTCAAGAAGTCATTAGAATATACTGCTTTTCCATAAAGGATTTCAATTTAATAAAGCCTAGCTTTTTAAAGAATAAAATATCTAATGTTCTAGAAAGGTGCTGACAAGCTTAATTAGCCTTTAATCAGGGAATGAGGATGTCATAATTAAGGAACCTGGCAGAGTGAGAGCTGAGGAGCTGGCTTGAAGGGTTATGTTAATTGGAAAAGTAATTTATGCTACATGATAATCTTACCTACCCAGCTCCTATGTTTTTCTGTTTCTTTTTTGACTCAGAAAATGTGGACAATGGATTATCATCCGTTCTTCCTTTTCCCTCCTTCCTATCATTGTCATCACCACCACATCATGAAGATAGTTCTACTGCTGTCTCCCTCCGAACCCTTTATTCCAGCAGGAGTGTTTGTTTGAAAATCTAAGGAGCTACATCAATTCAGTTTAACAAATATGTATTGAATGTCTGCTCTGTCAAATGAGGTACCAAAGGCTGCAGCTATCAAGATGGGAGGATGTAAAGATGAGAGAGGGAGGAGGTGGGCAAAGCAGTCAGTTCACTCCTAAGAGCCAGATGATGAAGGTGGCTGAGGAGACACTGTGTGCAGCCCGGGATTTGTTATTAACAGGGGCCTAGAGCATAGGATGGGGCTTCTCAATACTGGCTGCATATTAGGATCACCTGAGGAAATTAAAAAACAATATGTTCCCCAGTTCTTACCACCTAAATCCTGGGTTAAAGACCCCTGGAGTGTTTGGGCTGAGTGTTGTGCCCACAGCTCCACAAGGCCTTCTCCCATAACGGAGGGAAGGAGAGGGAGACGGCAGGGAAGCAAGAGGGAGAGAGTGAACAAGAGAGAAAGTTTCTTTTCCTCCTCACCTCTAACTATAAGCATGGAGCTTGGAGCTTCCAGCAGTCAGTTTCCCCAGGAAGGCCAAGAGTCACTGTCTGCAGACGAAGCCAACAGTCAGAGCAAAACAGAGCTGAGAAATGAAAATGGTGACAGAATTCTGATAACATCATCTGATCCCCTGGATTCAGCCATTTCCAAAGCCAGGAATATCTACCCTTGGATTTTCCAGTTATGGCAGACTAATTCCCTTTGATGCTAAACTATTTTGAATCAGTTTTACATTATCTGTTACCGAAAGTCCTGTCTAATAATAAATGTCATGAAGTTTCTGGAGGATAAAATGAAATAATGTGGGTAGAGCACAATTCCTGGGATAATATAAATACTCAGTAAATGCTGGCTGTCATTGTCATTGTCATCGTCATCATCATCACCATCACAGCATTGTCCTCTTCGCTACCATCACCCATTTTTCTTTAGGCTCTCTTCTTAAGTGTTCTGTTCTTCTTAAGAGCGGGATGCATTTTACAATATTTTTTCCCTTCTGTATTGTTTATTAGAAAGGATTTGGAACTTTTTGACATTTTCTATAGTTTGTTCGTTTATATTTTGCTAGCCACTGCTCACAGTTCCATAAAGGCACCAGGATGCTTCAAGTTTTTGGGCCTTTGTATACACCCAGCCTTCACATTGTCATGCTGTGGTGGGGGGAGAAACACGTACTACTCAGAAGACATCTCTACTTCATATTTTCTCCCTTAGTTGGAAAATAAGCCTCAGTGTCCACTCTGTGGTTTACTTAAGGTCCCCCACGTACCCACTGCATGGTTCCACCTCCACACTTTTGCTCCAATTTGCCTCAAAGTTCTTTCTTACCTTTAGTCCATCTAAGTCCAGCTGCCCTTCAAGACCCACATCAAGTTCTTGGCCCTGAGCTAACATCTGTTCCCAGTCTTCCTCTTTTTGTTGAGGAAGATTGTCACTGAGCTAACATCTGTGCCCATCTTCTGCTATTTTACATGTGGGATGCTGCCACAGCATGGCTTGATGAGTGGTGCGTATGTCCGTGCCCAGGATCTGAACCCACAAACCCTGGGCTGCCAAAGCAGAGCCTGTGAACTTAACCACTATGCCACCAGGCCAGCCCCTCCATGGAGCTTTTCTTGAACACTCTCTGAACTCACTCCCCTTTCCTGAAACCTTGAATGTCCTATTTCAGCTAGTTACTTTCAATTGTGCAATTGCTTTATCTCCTCAACAAGACCGTATTTTCAGTGGTGGCAAGAGAAGTTAGCGAATTTCTCTGAATCCTCTTGCACATACCAAATTCTCTGTGAGTACTGTTCAAAGAGGACCCTTCAAATTGCCATTGGTGGTTGTTGTGCCGCATAGGGAACCCAGCTCCAAACAATCACGGCACTCTTTACAAGCCATGGCTCCACCACGGGGGGACTGGTTCTTACTGCCTTTGCAGTTTGAGGTCAAGTCACATTAATTTCTTTTTCTATTGTTTCATCTTCTACTTCTGCCACAAGAGAAGCCTACTTTTGCCTTGGAGTTTGGCATGGAAATTTAAGCTGCATTGAGTTAAACATGAAATCTCATTATTTTTACCATAATCTGGTCGTGTTCTAGGAGCCCATGTCAACTTCCAGAACTTGTTATCTCCTGGCCTTTCTCTTTTTGTTATGCAGACTAACTACCCAGTGAGGTCACCCTTCTTGTGAGTGATGACGCAGTGGTTCCTGCTGCTTTAGATGAATTTAAATCATGATTATTTGGGGGCTTTTCCCCCCAGTATAATGGCACCCACTGCGCTAAAGCCAAGGTTGAAGTAAACAATCACCTGTTTCATTCTTTTCTCCAATTTCGAATTCTTAGGATTTATTTTAGTTTCTTTTGGCAGCTTTTCTGCCAAGATTTGGAACCAAGCACGGAGAGGATGTTGCACCTTAGATTCAAAAGCACACTTTGGCAAAAGTCCAGCAGAAGACATAATGTATTTAAAGGCCCTTTGAAAACTGTAAAGCATGTGAAAATGGGGGCTACTCTTATCGTCAGAAGGTCCATGACTCTGGCAGCTGCGTAAGAGGTGTGTTTTACTTTAGTTCAAAAGCTTATTTTCTTCAGGAATTTGGTAACAGCATCCCAGGATGCCAACAGGAAAATGGTTTTATTGTACGTTCAAGTCTGGCTTCTTTCCTGATTCCATGAAATCAAAGAAATACAAGAGAAAACCCAATACCCACACACACACGCTTATATGTATAATTTAAGGAAAAATACTGAATATCTGAAGAAAAATGGCTAACAAGCAACTTTTCCAGAAAACTGTAACTATATATTACCACATTACACCAAAAACCACAAAATAAGCCATTATTATTCAATAATCTTAGCAACCTACATGACTTACAAAGGAAGGGCTATTTATTTTAAGGAGCATTAAAAATGAGCACAAATGGACGTGTTCTCAGTTATATACTTTGAATCGAACCTTAGGCACTAGGAAGCGGAATATTTTCTCACGTAGCATTAACACATACTGTGAAATGCATAGTGTATAAGGAACAGACCCACCAGCACTGTACTTTTTGTACAAAAGAAGGACCAAGAAGAAAAACATGTTTATAGACAATAGGGGCCTGGAGGTGACTGGAGTTGGCTTGCACCAGCTCACAGAGCCAACTGTACACATCTCCTCCCAACTCCTTCTTCAGTGACATTGCAATTTTATCTTGAAATTGATCATGGTGGCAAATGCTACAAATCAGTAACTGGCAAATGCTACAAATCAGTGCTCCCTCCCTCTCCCCCTGAACCTGCCTCCCCATCCCAAAGAAGAGCTGGTTTTTCAATATTTTCCAGCACACCACGGAGATCCAAACGTGAGTGTCAACAGATCACAACTTTCTGTTGCTACCTCATAATTGCTGGCACAATAGAAAGTTGCAGAAATCTCTGCTAGGTGCTTTGCAAATCTTGCAGATAGTTTAATATTAAAGCAAAGCTCTTTTCAGCCAGAAGTTATATCCAGAGGTGCATGAGCCAATATTGCTTGGACGCATACAAATAATCTCAGTAGGTGTGGTGTTCCAAAAACCTGGAATATGGGTGCATCAGAGTGATCTGCAAGGTTTCCAGGATACTGTGGTCTCAAAGTCGTAGAGTGGCTGAGTGCCCAACATCATACTGAGTGTGCATTTATGTATGCCATCATTTCACAAACAACATGCTCCTTATTTTCTATATTTCCTTGAGATTTCTTATGATGTGCATAATCCTCAAGAATGACTCCACATTCTTTTCGGTAAGAAGATAAAAGCAGCTTTGTCTGGTAACCAAGTTCCTGTCATCAGTAGCTAGTGGTTTTGGTTATTCAGGAGATTTTAACTTCCACTCTGTTCATGAATGTGTTTTTCGTTTCAATGATGGGGTCTACTTGGGCCCTTGTCATCCCAGGTGGCTGAGAGGTCTCACTGGTTTGGCCATCAACACCATTTTCAAGAGTTTTCTGTTTGTTCTTTTTCATTTTTATGCCCACTTTTTTCAGACCAGATGCCTTCTTTCATGGGGAAGCCCCTCTCGCCATCCCCTCTCATATTGTTCCTGATTGGCTTTAGAAGTTCTCTCTCTGAAGATTGCTGTCCATGTTTTGGAGAACCCTGATTTCTGGAACACATTCATCCTTTTTATTTCAACTCCTCTAATGTGTAAAGATTTTCACTTGTTTTCGTCCACGATGATCTTTCCATAAAGAAGAGCCCGTGGAAGCATGGTGCCTGCTCACTTTCCTGGCATTAGACTTCAGGACGCGCTTCGGTGCTGTTTATCAGTGATTTGCCGCCTCCTCTTCTCCCACCATCCCCAATTCCTCAACTAATATTTATTGCAGGATCCTGAATATGCAGCATGCGTGAGTTCATTCCTTCACTCAACAAATATTTATAGGGGACACGCCAGACACCAAACATTGTATCAGGTCTGGGGATACCCTTCCACTCTAGTAAGGGTAGACTGAAAATAAGCACTTTTCAGAGAATTAACGTATGGTGATGTGTGTGAGGATAGCACAAAACTGGGCTGGCAAGCAGGCATCAGGGGGTCGGCGACCTGGCCAGAGTGGGGCAGCAGCTTGGCAGGGTCAGGAGATAAGGTACAAAATGAGAGTTTGAGAAAAGGTGTTTCAAGTAACAAGGAACTAGATGAAGTCGAAGGCAGGCATCTGGAAGGAACATACTGGTGTAAGAGATTTGTAAGGGTAACACTCACAAAGCATGAAGGAGCTGTGGGGATAAGAATCTAATAGTAAGGACTTTCTGTTTGGATCTGAGATCTGTAGATATCTGGTAAACCATAATGGTGTCTCTTATTTTAATGTATATAGTACTTCACTGAGTAGCAGGTATTATTATTTTCATTTGATCCTAAAGTTAGCATTGTTTTCCTACTTTTAATAGAGGAAGTGAGGCTGAGAGAGGTGACTAGGCCAAAGTCATACCCTAGGAATAATAGTGCAAGGCCCTGAGCCAAGATCTTATAACTTCGATTTCAGTGAATCGTTATGCTACCAAGAGAGATCTTGGAATATGTTTCCATCTGGAAGGATTTGTGGTTGAGCCCAGTTAGGAGACAGCCGACCTCCAGAGACGGAGCCGTTAGACGCAATGCAGACATTCACCACCAGAGGGTGCTCTTACCCAAGAGAAAGTTGGCAGTCCTTCCTACAGTTGAAGAACTCGGGTAACGTGTTTCTTTTCTGAGGTTCTTTCTTTAGAAACTGCAGGAGGAAGAAGCTGATGGTAGTAGCCCAAGAACTGCAAAGTTTGGGGCGATGACCCGTAGCCTTCCACAGCTTGTGTCAGAGAAGCGAGACTAGAGGGAGATGCTTAATTCTTTCTGAAATAATCCCCGATTATGCCTGTGTGGCAGGGAGGAGCAGACAGTGCAGAAATGTGTTTATTCTGGTGATGTTTGAAGATGGAAGGAGTCCTTCCTGCTGTTATAATGCAGGATTTTTTTCCACGAGCTGTAGGGTTCTCCCCAGGGATGATTCTTAGTGGATTTGTAGGTGCTCATTGTAAACACTCTCAAAGGGTCCTATTTAAGAATTTTGGTTTCACCTTCCTAGGACAACTTTTTGCAAAGTTGTGAAGGCCGTCATCTCAGCCTTCCCATTCTCTTCCGTGCACAGGTTCATTCACAATCCCTCTCTTTCTCTCCTCCCCTCCTTCCTCTTTCCTTCCTGGCCTCTCACTCATCCAAGTTACTTCAGTGAAGAACAGGAACTCACTCACCTGAAGGTTCAAGTTGCTGACGCTGACTTAAAATGTTACCTTCTTGGAGTACATGCATTATAACAGAAATTAAGGTCTTCAACCAAGGAATTTAAGTTTGAAAGATACATGGAGCAGCATCCAGTGGGCCTGGGTGAGGGAGGGTTATTTTTGGTGGTGATGGTAGGCAGTAGTTTCTCCCTGAAGTTTTAAAAAGTTGTTTTCTCATGAGCAGTCCTGTATTTGGCCTGTACTTTATAGCCACCCCTGGGAATCTCCTAGTAGCGTCATTTGTTGTCTGTTCAGAAGGAAAGTGTGAAAATTGTATAATAATCTGGTCTGGATAATTTGAAACATCTCCCTTCTTCTTTCTTTCCTCCTCCCCTTTTCAAGAGCCATCGTCTCTCAGCCCCTAGGCGGGTAGCAGGAGTACCAGGTCCTGGGTAACCGAGATGATTCTCTCTGCCTCCACCAGCTTCTAATCTTCTAGGCACAGCCTGTGGGTTTGGTTGGAACAAAAGAGGATTCCATCCTGTCAAAGCTCACTTTCTTGATCCCTGTCAGGACTCCCTTTGGGAGGGCAGGTGGGGTGGGGGACACTACATTCATTACAAATGTCCTTTTCAATGGTTCTTGTCTTGAAATTCTTCTATAGCTTTACCTTTGAGTGGAATTTGGCCTAAAATAAAGACGTTTCATTTCATACCCCGAGGAGAAAAAGACTTGTCCATCAGAAGCTAGGGCCCTATGGCAATCTCCCAGTGGACAGTGGGTCTAGGTCTTATTCCTTTTGGTGATAGTTGAGAGTGTAGCCTGTTTTCTTCACTGTTTTCTCTCCCTCTTTTTCTTGTGACAGATGCTTTCCTCTTGAGCTTGGGGACCCAGTGTCAATGCCATGGAATCAGCCACTTATTCAACCAGTGGGTTTGGGGCAAGTTCTGGTTTTTGGTCCAGTTCTGAGGATTTGAGTTGGGAGTGGGGGTAGTGCACATGTTGAATAGACTTGATCAGATTCTTTGCCGTTAGTCCTGCCCTGGGTCTTTCCCATAGTGGTTTCAATAGCAAATCTCAGTGTGATGTGGGGGCCACTGAGCTAGACACACTTGTCACATATTTCTCTCTATAATTTATTCTGCCACCTTTGCAGTTTCACCTCTTGAATCCTTTAAGGTTTCTCAGTCTTCAGGAATCATCTATTAAAATGCAGCTATTCCAGGGAAAACTCATAGCTTAGCCCTTAACAGGTACTTCCTTAGTTTTCAATTAATAATTTAATAAGCATTAGAGCGTGGAAAGTTTTTCCTTGGAGGATCTGCAGATATTGCTCACTTTACACATGAGGAAACTGTGGCTAGAGAGAGATAAGAGAATCATCTAAGGTTATACATCTGGAAAAAAGCAGAACCAGGCTACAATTCAATTCTTATGGTTTTTAGGCTGGCGTCTGTTTTCCCTGTTACCCTGTGAATGAGACCATGCTGGGGGTGAAAGGGGGAGGGAGAAAGGGATGCCAGGAAAGAGGAAATGACCATTTGTAAGAGAGGTGGTTACCCACATTCATTCAGAAAATATGTATTGGACACCACTATTCTAGGCACTGAGGTAGGTATTGCAGACATTACAGACAAAGAAGACATGTCGCTGTTCTCCTGAGCTCCCAGTCCAGTGGCTGGGGTAGGCAAACAAACCGAAAATTATAGTGAGTGTGATGGTAGAAACAAGAGTCACAGGTGTGCTTTGGAAGGATGGTCTATTGTCAGGATTCTTTTGGTTGCAAGTGACAGAAAACTTAGCTCAAATCAGGGTTGAATAAAAGAGAGAATTTATGGATTAGCATAACTAGGAGGTCCAGGAGGTATTTCTGGTTTCAAGCAAAGAGTCTCAAAAACTCTATCCGGACAATCTTTCAGCTCTTCTTTCTTCTGTGTGGACATCATTCTCAGGCAAATTCTCCCCAGATGTTGCCAAGGATGGATCAGGCAGCTGTGCTCTCACAACCTTAATTGAAAGAGGGTGCTCTCCTGTCAAGCTGATCCATTGTGCTGACTTGGATCACATGTCCATCCTAAAGCAACCAGGGGAAATGGAATTCTCTTATTGGCCAGGTCCGGGTCAAATGCTTACTCTGGAGCTGAAGAAATGGGATTAGCTTGACTCAAACAACATGGGTAGATTGTGGAGGAGGATTCCTCATGGACATGCAAAAATAACATAGACTGTAACACCAGCTGGAGAAGAGGTGGAGAGGAGGGATAAGGGGTTGTTTTGTTTCAAAACCCAACTGAGTGAACTATAATAAAATTCTGATGCTAACCACTCGGAGTTAGGGTCAGACTCCACAGTTAAAGGGTTGATCTCTAGAAGACCGCCCTCATTTCAGATGCTAGCTATACTTTCGAGGTCCCCAGGTCACCTGCTCTTCTGACTGACCGGCTATAAATTCGGAAGATTCCACAACTCCCTCAGGTTTGATAATTTGCTAGAACAACTCACAGAACTCATGAAAGTGCTATACTTATACTGTTTTATTATAAAGGATACACATCGAGTGAGCTCTGGCGGGGAGCACAGAGCTTCCACACCCTGTCCTGGTGGAGTCAGGGTGCATCACCCTCCCAGCACAGCAATGTGTTCACCAACCAGGAAGCTCCATGAGCCTGGGCATCCAGAGTTTTTATTGGGGTTTCATTACATAGGCATGACTGATTAAATCATTGGCCATGGGATTGAACTCAATCTCCACTCCTACTCCTGTCCCTGGTGGTCTGGCAACTAAAAGTCCTAACCCTCTTCTGCTGAACCACCCCCTTCCTGAAGCTGCCTAGGGGTCTACCATGAGCCATCTCATTAGCATAACAAAGAAACTTCTATCACTCAGAAAATTCCAAGGGTTTTTGAAGCTCTATGCTAGGGAATTCAATTCAGGACGAATTCTTTACCTAAATAGGTGTAGAAGGACTTGCTAGGGAGGTGATATTGAGTTGAGTCTTCACACTGGCAAAAAACACATCAGTGTGAAATCATCAAGGCATGAAAAAGAAGGGTAGTTTTAAGGAACTATAAGTACAAGTGAGGCAAGAGAGAGGCTATAAAGACGGACAGTGTCTACACCTGGCAGTGCGTGGTAGATCTGCTTTTATCGTGTGCAAACTGCGGGGAGCTGCTGAAGGATTTGAATTTTAGTGTTCTGCCTTTAGCATAGGTATGGAGGGTGGAAGGAAGGCAAATAAAATGGAATGAGGTGAGTACAGTAAATCAGGCAAGAATTTTAGTTTCCAGAGGTACCTAGTTCACTATTTTGCCAAGGATAGACCCTTGACCTCTGTACGAGTGTCCTAGGGTTGTTGTAACAAACTGCCACAAACTGGGTGGCTTAATATAACAGAAGTTGATTCTCTCACAGTTTTGGAGGCCAAAATTCCATAATCAAGGTGTCAGAGAGGTTCCGTCCAAGGGAGAGTCTGTTCCATGCCTTTCTCTTAGCTTCTGGTGGTTGCCAGTAATTCTTGGTATTCCTTGGCTTGCAGATGCATCACTCTAATCTCTGTGTTTGTCATCACATGTTGTTCTTGTGTGTCTCTGTGTCCAAATTTCCTCCTCTTATAAGGACACCAGTCATCAGATTAGGGCCCACCCTAATTCAGTGTGATCTCATCTTAACTTGATTATATCTGAAAAGACCTTATTTCCAAATAAGGTCACAGTCACAGGTACCAGGGGTTTGGACTTAATTATATATTTTGGGGGGACACATGCCCCAAGCCTTCCTGGGCACAGACAGGAAAGTGATGGATTATCTGTGTAGCCTCAAAGCACCATAGCTGTCTCCTCAACCTCATTCACACAGAGCCCAGAAGCTCTGACAGTGCTTGTGTGGAGTACCTTTTTCTTTATTGGCTGAGCTGAGCCAGGGTGGGTGGATAGTGTTGCCCTTGTTACTATTCTGGAGGAGGGGACTCTGCTCCTTCTTTCTCCTAACTGTGTTCTAAATTGGGAGAGGGGGAGGCTTCTAGTACACCCCTCCCCAGCACCAACCTGTAATTCTCGTAGCACTCCTATTTCTTTAGAGAAAATGAATAATGGATAATCTTAAGCCCAATGACTGCTCTTATCTCACTGGCAGAGGAATGGTGGTATGAAATCACCATAGGATGACTCTTCTGTCTCTTCCCCTTACCCTCTCTCACTCCCTTCTCAACCTATACATTAAATGGAACACCTCAATCCAGTATCTTTTTTACTGTGTTTAAGTTGTAACCCCTTGTAATAAAAATATTTTACTGATCATGTTGTATTCATCCTAAACATGCAGCTGTGCGTTGGGAGTTTTAAGATCGGTTATTCAATATTGGTTGAACCAGATTCTTCCAGTGTGTAAGCTACATGCTGGGAATCACTTAGACACCTTCAGGGAGTCAATTTGTTAAATAGTACTCCATTGTCTCAAAGAGACCAGGTGCACCACAGGGAGAGGCTAAGTGTTTGAGGTCATGCATGTTGACATGTTTCACCAAGGGGACCCAATTCCCTGTCTCTCTGGAGCCAATACTCTAGGATCAGATAGGGCTGGTATCTCTGTACTCCTTTTTAAAGATTTCATATATTTTTTTCTTCTTTTGTTTTATTACTGAGAATTAAGGCAAAGGAGTTAAAATTTTTAATTCATTTTTAGAGTTGGGAGAAATGAGGTCTATGTAGGTGAAGTAAATTTCCAAGACTCACTTCATAGAGTGGCTAACTCTCCTGGTTTGCCTTGGACTTTCCTGGTTATAAAACTAAAAGCCCCACACCTCGGGAACCACTTCAGTCCCCCTACCCCTTAAACAAGACCACAAATTCCTCAACGGCAGAGATTGTTTTACATGCCTTCCATATTCACCATCTTGCCCCTTTTTCTCCCCATCCCCCAATATCCAGTATACTTTTAGCAAGTATCTGTGGTCCAAAGGAATGTCACCTAAGAAGCCAGAGCTAAAAGAAGCAAAGGAAGATTACCCAATTTCTAGTATTTGACTTTGTTCCATTAATTTCCTGAATACTAAAGGGACTGAGAAGATCAGGAGAGGGAGAGTGATGGAAATGGAGGATGCAAACTCAGAATGCTATTTATTGTCTAGGAAGAGTCTTTGGTTGACTTACTGGCTTTTCTTCAAGGATCAAACAGCTCCAAATTTCCAGAGAAAGCCCCTGGAAGGGAACTTTTTCAGGAGAAATCACTGTGTAAATTTCCTCAATGAGATCAAAGCAAGTGTCCATCTGGTGATGTCCTGTTCCATCTCCCTTCACCCCTGGAGATCATCCCTCTGATGCAATTTACGGACTGTGATCAACCAAATACTTGTCACAATTTCATAGCTAAAGTATATTCACATGCTTGTTGTTATGGCAACCATCAATAATATTAATAAAACTTTGTCTGGTTGAACCAGATGAATGGCACATGTAAACACAGACAAGAATAGCCATCAGATGTCAACACAGAACATAAGCACAGCAATCTGTATGCTGGTTATCGTCTTCCACCCCACCCCAGCAGCCACATCTGTCTTGCTTATGCTTAAAACACCCATTGACTTCTGTGTAGGGGTTATATAAGTGGGTACACAGCCAGAAAGGGTACCCTCTAAAAGGAGAAAAAGAGAAATAGTTTACCATGAGTTCAGTATTCCATGAAACTAGGGGTTCCCTGTATGATATTTGCACATTGTTCACCAATTATAGTCATAAAACACATTGTCTACAAATCTTGTTCTTATTAAGTATTCATTTTGCACATGTTAGTGACTTAAATAGTAGTTGATTTTAGCTGGAGAGTCAGTGGACAACAGCCTTGTGATCAGTGCATTTACTTAGATTCGTGTTTTGTAAAATGGGATAATCAAACCTACCTTATGGGTTGTTGTGATAATCTAACGAGACAATGTAAGCAAAGCTCTGACATAGTGATAGCACATAAGTGCTCCACAAATGAAATGTCATGGGAGGCTATCTAATCATGGACTTTGAACTTAGTTCAAATTCCAGTTTCTCATTTTCTAGCTATACATCCTTGGGCAAGTTTTGTAAACCTCTCTCAGCCTTAGATGGGCTTCTTCTTCTACTGAATGGAGAGCTTAACAGTACTCACATTATAAGGTTTTTGTGAGAATTAAGTGATGTTATGTACTAAAGGTGGTTACTTCAGTGCTTAAGGCTTGGCTGAGACTCAATAAACAGTAGCTGTTGCTGATCTTACTAGTAATGGTGATATTATCACTGTGAGGTGTCCAGTCATGTGACAGAACAGGGTTGTAGCAAAGACTTGGAGGAAAAAAAATTTGGTAGTGGTGGGAGAGATGGGGTGGAATTATGCAGCTAATGATTATAGTTTTTCTCTGTCCGACTTTGGTAAGTATTGGTGCTATAAAGCCCGGGAATCTTCAGTAGATTCCCAGTTTACCTCAGTGACAGATCGGAAGCTCTGTTCTTTGAACTTCTTTCTTTAATTTTTAAATTTCACTTTCAAAATCCTAGGTATAAATTAGTGCTATAAATCATCAAGTTATATTCTCTATTACTTCTAGACTTAAAGCCCATTTCTGATCTCTGTATTTCTAGGTTTCCTTCTCCTACCTTTTTTACTGTCAGCCCTTACCTTTGCTGTTTCCCTTCTTATCTTTTTACTCTCTGTGACCAGCATTTTGGTAATATATACTCTCCAGCAGTCAGAAAAAATTACTACCAGGGAGAGGAATGAGAAGCTCTTTTCCTGACACCATCCAACCATGATGTTCCTGGTCTCAGAGAGATTGTTGGCCCTTAATAATCTTCCTTCCTCCAACATTCTTTCCTCTCCTCAGTCATAACAAGACTCCTGTTTTTAAAAGGATTCATTGGAGCAGTCATGCCCTGTAGAGAAGTGACATTTTAGAGATTTTCTTTTCCTTCCATCAAAGAGGAGCATTTGCTTACTAGTGTGACACCTGCTTGCCTCCTTTTCTTGTTTGCGTCAACAAATGGACTCAATCAATTGATTCTTTTCTCAGCACTCTGCTCAACAACTACCTTAATGGATTTTTTTTAAAAAAAACTAGCAAACAAAGTAATTCTAGTAACAGAATTTTCTCGTTGTCTAAGAGTCACTCTCGGCACAGCCCTAGACTTTGTGTTTGAGGTGATAGGGACATGGGGCCCATAGTTAATCATTTTTTGTCCTGGGTAGTCTTTGTTTACTCCAAGTGTTTCATCTTCCCAACTAGATGTGGATTTCCTTTTAAGAGAGACTACTTCCTCTTCTCTAAGAACTGACCTCTACTCACAGGACTGGAACCCTGTGGCTATAATTGTACTAAACAGCTTTGTTCCCTCAATGAACGTAGCTGTTTGTACCAGGGGTGGACACCCAAGCCAATCTGGGCCAATCAGAATCTTTCTGTTGGGAATTTGGAAATCAGACACCGAGATACCTATCTGTTGGTGGTGACAGAGTAATAGGTACAGGGCTGCAGGGCTGGGCTAGTGTATTAGTTATTTATTGCTGCATAACAAATCACCTAAAAGTTAACAGCTTTAAACAAGAAAAATTGATTATCTCATAGTTTCTGTGGGTCAGAAATCTAGGAATGGCTTAGATGTGTACCTCTACCATGTGTACCCCCATGCATTTTTGAACTGCAATGTCTATACTGGTCAATCTATGCTTGTCCCACAATTGTGTATTGTGTGTACCGGGGGAAGATAATTTGTCTCTTTAGTCTTACATGTCTACAGATTGAGAGGAACTGTACTCAAGGAGCTGTACTTAAGGGACTATTCCTAAGGTGCCTCACCCAAACCTGGATCTGACTTAAATAATGAGGTTCTAGACTTTGAACTGATACGTAATGTCATATTCCTGGGTAGGGGTCAGTGTATTTTGCACGTAGGAGGGACAGGAACCATTGGGGGTCAGAGGGAGGCTGTGGTAGGCAGCCCCTAGAAGAACCTGCAATATCTGCCTCCTCATATTTATGTCCTTATGTAATCATCTTCCCTTGAGTGTGGAATGGACCTGGTCACTTCGTTCCGATGGATAGGATATGGCAAAAGTGATGCTATATCACTTTCAAGATTAGGTTACAAAGAGACTGTAGCTTCCATTTTGTGCACTCTCTCTCTCTCTCTTTCATGTTCTCTGATGGAAGCCAGCATCCCTAGGGAGAAGCCCATAAAGCAGGGAACTTAAGGAAGCCTCTGACCAGCAACCAGCAAGGAACTGAGACTCTCTGTTCAACAGCCCATGAGGAACTGAATCCTACCAACAACCATGTGAGTAAGAATGGAAGCAGATCCTACCTCAGTCAAGCCTTCAGATGAGGCCACAGCCCTGGCCAATCAAAGAGTATAGCACTTTAATTGCAGCCTTCTGAGAGATAATGAGGTAGGAAAAAAAATGCATGGGGGAATAGAAGCCACAAAGGAGTCACTAGTTTATAGCAATTCTGAAATTTGGATAAGCAAATATTGGAAATTCCTTGACTATGTCTCAAGGCCTGAGAGTAATTCTCCATGGCTCTTGGCCCTGCTCTTTGGGCTCTTGGTGGTGCCCTGGGAGTCATCCTTCTTTTTGTATGAAAGGTAACATCTTTCAGCTGAGTAGTTTTCTCAGCCTGCTTCCTACCAGTTAAATTTTGGGAGTAAAACTGCCTCTTCATTTTTACTGCCTCTGTCCCTTTTAGTCCAAGCCAGCAGTGTTTCTGGTGATATAATTCTCTCAAAAACATTGTGGGCTTTCTATGAATGTCATTGGAGTTTATTCCACAAGATAAAGTTCATACTCATAAATCTGTTTGGGAAAAGCCTTTCTTCACATCGAGCCTCTGCTGAAATGGATGAGGGACAATGCATGTAAGCTTTGTAGAAGACGTGTTGTTTGAGAGACTCTGTGAGGCACACCTTAATCTCTTCAAAGGGACTTTTGTGTGACTGAATAATACCATTAGGGACTGCCTTTGTTTTTTTATGAGACCTGAACAAAAAGTTTTACAGTCATACGCTCAGCTTTATCTTCATGCTCTCCTGGCAGTGCTCTTGATTTGCTCTTTACTTGAAAGCCATTTCTTTCTTTCCTTTTTTTTTTTTGGCGAGGAAGATTGGCCCTGCGCTAACATCTGTGCCCATCCTCCTCTATTTTGTATGTGGGACGCCGCCATAGCATGGCTTGATGAGCAGTGCATACGTCCACACCTGGGATCTGAACCTGAGAATCCTGGGCCACCGAAGCAGAGCACACGAACTTAACCACTATGCCACCAGGCTGGCCCCTGAAAGCCATTTCATTTTTTTTTTTTTAAGATTTTATTTATTTATTTATTTTCCCCCCAAAGCCCCAGTAGATAGTTGTATGTCATAGCTGCACATGCTTCTAGTTGCTGTATGTGGGACACTGCCTCAGCATGGCCGGAGAAGCGGTGCGTCGGTGCGCGCCCGGGATCTGAACCCGGTCTGCCAGCAGTGGAGCATGCGCACTTAACCAGCAAGCCATGGGGCCGGCCCCTGAAAGCCATTTCTTAATTTTAGAATTGTTTGCCATCGGAAGTGGCTGAGAACTTACAAAACCATCAATTTCTGGTTTCTTTTTGTTTTACAATCGTTCTTTCTATTTATCTTTTTCCTCTTACATTTTACTATAAACAGCAAGAAGAAACCAGGAGGCACCTTCAATATCCTCTTGGAAATCCACTTAACCAGATCACCCTCTTTATTAGGAACATTTTCTGCTTTCCACATAAGTGCAGATAACAGTGTCGCTAATTTTTCTGCCCTTCCATAATAAAAATCCCCTTCTTCCAGTTTATAATAACATGCCCCTAACTTCTTTTTTTGAACCCTCATTGGTAGCATCCCCAAAGTCCAGATTTCTACTAAAAATATGTTCAAGGCAATTTAGGCTTTTGCTTAACATGCTGTTTATTTTTTAATTTATTTTATTTTTTAATCTTTTAATTTTTGATTTCTGGTATGATTTTTTTTTATTGTGGTAACACTGGTTTATAACATTATATAAATTTCAGGTGTATATCATTATATTTCAATTTCTGTATAGATTATATTATGTTCACCACCCAAAGACTAATTGCAATCCATCACCACACACACGTGCCTAATCACCCCTTTTGCCCTCCTTCCTCCCCACTTCCCCTCTGGTAACCACCAATCCAATCTCTGTCTCCATGTGATTGTTTGTTGTTTTTATCTTCTACTTGTGAGTGAGATCATACAGTATTTGATTTTCTCCCTCTGACTTATTTCACTTAGCATAATACCCTCAAGGTCCATCCATGTTGTCACAAATGACCATATTTCATCCTTTTTTATGGCTGAGTAGTATTCCACTGTGTATATATACCACATCTTCTTTATCCATTCGTCCCTTGATGGGCACCTAGGTTGCTTCCAAGTCTTGGCTATTGTGAATAATGCTGCAATGAACATAGAGGTGCATTTAACATGCTCTTTAAAACATTTTAAGCCTCCATTTACCTCCTTGTTCTATAAAGCCACTCCCATATTTTTAGGTATTTGTTATGGTACCAAAATCTGTATTATATGTCCACATATAAAAATTTTTCCCCAAATTTAATGGCTTTTAACAATAAAAATTTATCTCAATTTTTATGGATCAGGAGTCTGGGTGGGGTTAGCTAGATGCCTCTGCCTCAAGATCTCTCACAAGGTTTCCACCAGGGTTTTGGCTGGGGATGCAATCTCATCTGAAAGCTCACTTGAGGTAGAATCCATTTCCAAGCTCACTGTCACTCACGTGGTTGTTGACAGGATTCAGTTCCCAACGGGCGGGTGGACAGAGGGTCTCAGCTTCTTACTGGCTGTTGTTTGGAGGCCTCCCTCAGTTCCTTTTTAAGTGGGTCTCTTCATAAATCCAATCATACCATAGCAGCTGATGTCAACCAGAATGAACAAAGAGTGCAAGTGTGAAGGACAGAAGCCACATTCTCTTTAACCTAATCTTGGAAGTGACATACCATTATTTTTGTTGTGTTCTACATTAGAAGTGAGTTACAGGGCCCAGCCCACATTCAGGTATAGAAGATCATTGAGGGTCATTTTGGAAGCTACCTACCACAGGCAACTATCTTATGCTATAAGCAGGGAGAGAGAAGAACCAAGATGTACAAGAAAGGTAGAGATAAGAAGCACATTCTGCTTTGACTTTAATATCTTTCCAGTTTCTAACTATAGCATTCATAAGGACCAACTGCATTACTTGCTCTTGGCTTCCATGATATGCCCCTATAATCTATGCAATAAATTCTCATTTTTTTTCTTAAGATAGCTTGAGTGACTTCTGTAACTTGCCACTGAGAAAACCTTGACTAAGGCAGGATTGTACTTCATCAGCACAGGTCTAGGCCCATATTAGATTCTCAAACCATAATTGCTGCACTAATTAAACAAAATATTGACATTTTCTAGAATGTTCTATGTGGGACTATGGTGTCTTCTTAAAAATAAATGGTCACCAGCAAGAATACCTCCTATTTCAGTGTTTGGTGTCAACCATAATTTCCAAGGGATAGGATTTCACACAGAATAAGGGGTTAGACCAGGGCCTGCTAGTATGAGTTGTTTACTGTCTCTATTTTTATTCAGCTCAGCGTTACAATATTTGTGTGAGGAGTAGACTCACTGCCATAGGCCCTCACATTCCATGCACAGACAATAGTGCTGAGGGGAGATGCTGAGACCATAATAACTGGGGAAGGCAATTGAAAGTTGCCCACAATGCATTCCTTGTTCCAAATAGTCTGAAGCAGGGGTCTTTATCATTAGCTTCAGCTTGGTCCAATGTGTTTTGCAGTTTCATTCTTTCAGCTTTTCACCACTAACCCCTTGCAAAAGGCTTGGCTCTGTGGTAACGTGGACTGACTGTGAAGTGTTTAAAATCTCATGTTTTGGCAAAATGTGGAAATTCCTTTGAGGACGACTGTGGCTCATCGTCAGAGATAATCCTTTTAGGAATTCCATGTCTGGCAAACGTGGCCATCAATTTGTGGACTCTTGTGGTAAATTGGTATTGTTCAGGGTTTCCAATCCTGAGATTTTTATTGTAGTTATCCTCTTTAATGATATAGTCTCTGTTACTTTTTCTTCCAGATAAACATATTGGTGCCAATGTTCTGCTGTGGTCTGGTTGTGGAGGCTTGGGACATCATTAATTTTTTTTATATACACTATACACCTTTCAAGTGAGATGGACATTTGCTAATGAGTCAGCCTATTTACTAATGAAACTACTGAACTGAAAGTGTACACTGCTGATTGCATTTCATATACTTACGGGGACCATGACAGAGTTTGAAAACTTCAAGAGACCATAAAGATTATCCACTTCACAACCCTCAGTCTAGAGTCAGCCTTAACTGATCCAGGGCTTGAGCCCAGAGTTCTTGACTTTTTCCCTTTCCCATGCTATTTTTAACTTGATCAAGTCTCTTATTGTTAAACAGTTTTATATAGCCAAGAGGAATGGAGCTTAACTTTTCAATGAACATTTTATGTCATTATCTCTTTATTTCTACTATTATTCTACTCCTAGAAAACTCACTAACCAAAGATAGTAACCAAAACCAAAGACAGTAAACTCACATTTACCTAGAAGCCAAATGTAACTTAATGTTCCCAAGTTTTCTAGACTCTTCAATCTTTGGATTTCTTTGACATTGAATGACAGTAACTGGATACCCAAAGTTATGTGGCTGTAAGAAGTCCAATTCTCTCTCTAAGTATTCTGAGAATGCTCGGTTTGCAACAGGAATGATAGACTATCACATAGTTACTCATTTTCTTTATCCCACAATACACACACAACAGTCTCAGAATAATAATCCCAGCCCTTCCAGCAACAATGTGATTTGGAGTCTATTTTTAAGTTCCTTTGGTCTTCCTCTCTATGCGGTTATGTGACCCGCTGGATACACATTTAGGTTCTTTACTTTCATTTTATTTTAACTTTTTTTGGAATGATTTTTTAAATTTAATTTTTTATAGTCATGTAAAATATGTACGTGTCCAAAGTTAAATCTATAAAACAAGATATACTCAGAGAAGTCCTGAGTTTCCCTGTTCACTCACAATATTCTTTACTTACAGGTAATTATTTTTAAAATTATGAACAGACATTTTTCCAAAGAAGATATACAGATGGCCAAGAGGTACATGAAAAATGTTCAACATCACTAATTATTAGGAAAATGCAAATCAAAACCACAACGAGATATCACCTCACACCCATCAGAATGGCTATTATTAAAATGACAAGAAATAACAAGTGTTGGAGAGGATGTGGAGAAAAGGGCACCCTTGTACACTACTGGTGGGAATGTAAATCAGTGCAGCCACCATGGAAAACAGTATGGAGATTCTTCAAAAAATTAAAAATAGAACTGTCTCATGATTCAGCTATTCTACTTCTGGGTATTTATCCAAAGAACATGAAAATACTAATTCAAAAGATATTTGCACCCCTATGTTCACTGCAGCATTATTTACAATAGCCAAGACATGAAAACAACCTAAGTGCTGATCAATGTATGCATGGATGAAGATGATGTGGTATATACACACAACAGAATACTACTCAGCCATAAAAAAAGATGAAATCGTGCCATTTGTGACAACATGGATGGACCTTGAGGGTATTATGCTAAGCAAAATAAGTCAGATAGAGAAAGACAAATACTGCATGAATTCACTCATATGTGGAAGATAAACAAACAAACACATAGATAAGCAGAACAGGTTGGTAGTTACCAGAGGGGAAGGTGGGAAGGGGCAGGATGAAAGGGGTAAAGGGAGACATTTGTATGGTGATGGATAGAAACTAGAATTTTGGTGGTGAACATGATGTAGTGTATACAGAAGTTGAAATATAATAATGTAGACCTGAAACTTATATAATGTTATAAACCAATGTTTTGTCATTGTTAGTGCTGTTGAGTTGATTCCAACTCCTAGTGATCCTATGTACAGCAGAGCAGAACCCTGCTCAGTCTTTTATGCCGTTCTCTCACCTCCCAGCGCTGTATCAGACAATGCTCTACCACTATTCACAGGTTTTCACAGCCAATTTTTTTGGACGTGAGTAGTTAGGTCCTTCTTTCTGGTCTGTCTTAGTCTGGAAGCTCCACTGAAACCTGTCTGCCATGAGTGACCCTGCTGGTATTTGAAATACCAGTGGCATAGCTTTCAGCATCACAGCAACACACAGCTGTGACAGTATGACAACTGACAGATGGGTGGTGTGGTTCCCTGACTGGGAAACAAACCTGGGCCGCATGGGTGAAAGTGCCGAATCTTAACCACTAGACCACCAGGGCTGAAACCAATGTTACCTCTAAATAAATAAATAAATAAATAAATAAATAAATAAATAAAATCATGACATTTCATTTTCTGTTTGTTATATGTCTTTTATTAAAATAATCTTTCACTATGTAGTCTAGTGTTTTAAATCGCTCTTTCCTGTTTCTAGTATATATACAGTATTTAGACAGGTTTGCATTTTATTGTAATTGTCTGTGAATAAATGCATTTGACTTTTTCCTTTCCAATATGGATATGTTTTATTTCTTTTTCTTGTCTAATTGTAGTGGCCAGAATTTCCAGTACAATGTTGAATAGAAATGAGAATGTACCTCCTTGTCTTTCTCCTAATCTTAAAGTAAACCCATTTAGTTTTTCACTATTAAATATTATGTTAGTTTTAGGTTTTTCATAGATGCCCTTTATTGGGTTAAGGAAATTCTCTTCTATTCCCAGTTTGTTGAGAGTTTTTCATCAGGAATGGCTTTTGGTTTCTGTTAAATATTTTTCTCCTTCTATTGAGATAATATACATTTTTTTCTATTTTTTATAAGTTATATTGATTGATTTTCAAATGTCAAATAAACCTGACATTCTGGGTGATGCTGTCATATCCTTTTTATGTATTATAAAACTCTATTTGCAAAAATTTTGTTTAGAATTGGTGCATCTATGTTTATGATAAATAGTTGTCTACAATTAAGCTTTCTAGTAATGTCTCTGTCTAGTTTGGAATCAGGTAATCTGGGCCTTATAGAATAAGTTGGAAAGAACTTATTCTCTCCTATTCAATTTTCTGGAAGAGTGTGTAAAAAACTGGTATTATTTGTTTCTTAAATGTTTGGTAGAATTCACCAGTGAAGTGATGCAGGTGCAGTTTTCTTTGTGGAAATGTTTTAAAATATAAATTCAATTTTTAGAATAGCTATATGGCTATTCAGTTTATCTACCTCTTCCTGAGTGAGCTTTGAGCTTGTGTCTTTCAAGAGTCCATTAGTCCATTTCATCTAATTTGTCAAATTTATTGGCATAAAGTTGTTTGTAATATTTCCTTATTATCCTTTCAGTATCTATAGACATTTTAGTGATGTCATCTCTCATTTCTGATATTGACAATTTTTTCCTTCTCTCTTTTTTTTTTATCAGTCTGGCTAGAAGTTTATCAATTTTATTTTCTCAAAGAAATTGCTTTTAATTTAATTTATTTTATCTATTGTTTTTCTTTTACCTATTTCATTGGTTTTCACTCTAATCTTTATTATTTATTTTCTTTTGCATACAATGGGTTTAATTTACTCTTCTTTTTCGAGTTCCTTAAGGTGGAAGCTGTCATTCATTGAAACCTGTACTTTCTAACAGAGGTATTTATTACCATAAATTTCTCTTTAAGCCCTGCTTGACTGAAACTCACAAATTTTGAGATGTTTTCTCATTGTCATACAGATTAAAATATTTCTTAACTTCCCTTTTGATTTCTTTTATCCATAGGTTATTTAGATAGTTTGTATTATACAGTTTCTGTTTTATTTCTAATTTAGTTCCATTGTTGTTTGAGAAGATACTTTGAATTCTTTTAAATTTATTGAGACTAGTTTAATAGCTCAGAATATGATTTTACGTAAAGGTCCCATGTGCATGACAGAATGTGTATTCTGTTGTTGGTTGGAGTATTTTCTAAATGTCAATTAGGTCAGCTTCGTTTAAATGTCATTTAACTTTCCTATATACGTGTTGATTTTCTGTCTACTTGTCCAATTAATTATTAAAAGAGGGGCATTACTTGTTGAAATATACAAGTATATTTATGGATTTGACTCCTTTTCCTTACAGTTCTATTGATTTTGCTACATTGATTTTGAAACTCTGTTATTAGGCATATAAACTTTTAGTATTGTTATGGTCTCTTGATAAACTGATCTCTTTATCATTATGAAATGGCCTTCTTTATTCCTAGCAATATTCATTGCTTGGAAATCATCATTGTCTGATATTGATGTAGCCATTCCAGCTTTCTTTTGATTAGTATTAGCATGGTATATTGTTTTTTCTTCCATCCTTTTACTTTTAACTTGTTGATGTCTTTATATTTAAAATGGATTTCTTGTAGGTAGCAAATATTTCAGTCTCTCTTTTTATCCAATTTGATAATATCTTTACATTGGGGTGTTTATATCATTTACAATTATTGTGATAGTTGAGATGATTGGGTTTAAACTGCCATCTTGCTATTTATTTTCTATTTGTCCAATCTGGTTTTTGTTCCCTTTTTCTGCCATCTTTTGGACTGATTATTTTTTGTAATTCTATTTAATCTCCTTTGTTGGTTTCCTATCCATAATTTTTGTTTTCTTTTCTTTCTTTTTATTTTGGAGATTGATTTAGAGTTTGTAGTACACATCTTTAAATTATAACTGTTTACCTTCAAGCGATTTTATACATTTTAAGTATACTATAAGAACTTTACAACAGTTCATAAATCTCCATTTCTTTAGAGTCAATCTCTGGAGTTTCATTAGTTTCCTTTGGCGGTGTCATGTTTCCTTGATTTTTCACATTTCTTGTGGCCTTGCATTGCTGTCTGTGCATTTGAGAAAGTAGGTACTTTTTCCAGTCTTTACAGACTGGCTTTGGCAGGCAAAGTCCTTCACCAGTCAGCCACTCCAGAGATTGTAGGTGGGCCATTTGGTGGTGTCTGTGGTCTACTGGAGTCCTTGGGTGGGCAGGGCTGATGCCTGGGTCAGCAGATGAGCAGGCCTGGTGCCTGGGTTTGCAGAAGCAGGGTGGGAACCTGGGTTCATGGGCATGGGCTGGCACTTGAGTCTGCAGTAAAGGGCCTGGGACCTGGGTCTGCGTGTGTGCACCTGGATTCTGGGTCCATAGGGGCCAACCAGGGGTTGGGGACCACTGAGGTGGGCCTGGGGTGTCTTGGTCTGTGGGAGCAGGTCTGATACTGGAACAGGCTGGGAGCCTGGTTTCAGTGGAGCTTGCCTGGAGGCTGAGGCTGCAGGGTCTGGCCTGGCACTAGGGGAATCCTGGGGCCATTGGAGTGAGCCTATAACCTGGGGCATGGATGTAGGGGGTCTTGGCCTGGAGGTAGGGTCTGCAGGAGCTGGTCTGGCAGAAGGTAGGCCAGGAGCCTGGGTCTGTAGGAACTGGCCATGAGGCTGGGTCCTTGTGGGCTGGCCTGGTGCTGGGGTGGGTTGGGAACCAGGGTCTGTGAGACCTTGTCTGGAGTCTAGGTCTGCAGGGGCTGGGCCTGGCACTGGGGTGGGCTAGGGGCCTGTATTCATGGGAATCCACTGGAAGCCACCTAGGGCCACAAGAGTGGACCTGGTGCTGGGGCAGGCTGGTTCTGGCATCTATGGTGAAGTCAGGTGCTTGCTTCACTCTCTTTCTCCCACAGGGACGATGTCTTTCTCTGCACTGGGCTGCCCAGGCTTGGGGTGGTGGTGGTGGGGATAATGCAAATCTATCTTTCCTACCCTCCTCAATACATCGTTTCTTATTTCTATGTTTCACCCAGGTGCTGTAATCCCCCACCTGGAATCCTTAGCTCTGGTGAAGGTATTTTCACGTATGAATTGTTGTTCAAATTGGTGTTTCTTTTGGGTGGGAGAGCACTAGAAATTTCTATGCTGCCATTTTATTATGTCATTCCCAAAGTCTCTCATTTTTCTTTTGAAAGACATTTTTACTGAGTACAGAATTCTAGGTTGAAAGGTTTCTTCCCTCAGTTCTTTAAAGATATTGCTCCATTGTCATTTGACTTTCATTCTTTCTAATGAGACTCTGTTCCCTTGTAGATAATGTGCCATTTTTCTTTGACCACTTTTAAGATTTTATCTTTATCATTGGATTTGAGCAATTGATCATGATGTCCCTTGCTATAGTTTTCTTAATGTTTCATGTACATAGGGTTCTGTGAGTTTCAGTTTTTATCAAATGTGAACAACAAAAAAATGTGAACAATTCTTTGGCCACTATTTCTTCAAAAAATTTTTTGTTTCTTCCCTTTATGTCATTTGGGACTTGAATTACATGTATATCAGGCCATTTGAAATTGTCCTAGAGCTCACTGATGATGTATTTATTTATTTATTTTAAAAAATCTCTTCTCTATGCATTTTATTTTGGATAATTTCTATTGTTTTGTTTTCCAGATCACTAATCTTTTCTTCTTCAAAGTCTAATCTACTTTTATATTCATCCAGTATACTTGTCATCTCACATAGTTTCATCTCTGGAAGTTATATTTGGGGTTTTAAAATATCTTCAATGTCTCTACTTAACATGTTCCATATTTCTGTTAGCTTCTTGAACATAGGGAATACAGTTATAATTTATGGTGTACTCACAAATGTTTAACAATTGGCTCTTTGGGAAAAGAAAATAATACAGCCTTGATTTGTCACATTTGCAAGTTTCTGTGCTTCAAATGATCCCACTATGGCTTATTTCAAGCTACCAACATGTCATCACTGAATGTAGAGTTGGGAAGAGATTCACAATAGTATAACACTATTTTATAGTGTCTGCACCATACAAATATGATAACCTTAAGTAACCTCAGAAGCATAGATTATACTAAAATGTAAAATAATTAGCAAATGATGAGTTTTAATATTCGCTACCTTTTCTTTAAATATAAAGCATTTAATTGCAAGTCTATATAATTTAATTTTAAATGATGGCTATGTTTAACAATTGGCTTGTAAAATTCCCAATAATTAAGAATAATTGAAAAATTGGCTTTCCTGAGCCAGTATAATATGACTCCAGTACACCACTGGGTAACAATTCTTTCAGTATCTTTATCTATTAATGTTATCTGTGTCATTGCTGGGTCAGTTTGTTTTATTTTTCTCCTCATACTTTCCTCTTTATTTTGACGGCTAGTAATTTTGATTGGGTGGTAGGCATTGTAAATTTTACCATGTTGAGTACTGGATATTTTTGTTCTATTATAAATATTATTGACTCTTGTTCTGTGATACCATTTAATTTCTTGGAAACAGTTTCTTCCTTTATGGTCCCTCATGGATTTAAAGTTTTTTTTTTTGGTGGGACAGAGCAGCATTTAGTATAGGGTTAGTTTTTCCCTGATACTGTGGCAAAACTCTGTTGAGTACTGTACCCAATGCCCTGTGTTAAATTCTGCACTCTGGCTGGTGAGAATAGGAACTATTCCCCAAAAGCCCCAAGAACTATTTCCTCTAATCCTTTTAGGTGGCTCTTTTTCTGCTTGGTTAATTTCCATACATGAATGGGTTGAACAATATTCAGATGAAAACTCAAGGGGAACCCTCTGCAGATCCCCAAATCTCCATCTCTCTCCCTCCGTCTCTCCTCTCTAGTACTCTGCCCTATGAACTCTGGCAGGCTTGGGGCTCTTGGGGAATAGTTCCTATTCTCACCAGCCAGAGTGCAGCCTTTCCAGCTCTATCTACCCAACTCCACGAGAACTTCGGGATCTTCCTGGGTCCTCTCAACCTGCACTGTGGCCCAGAGACTGTCTTCAGGCAGTACACTGGGGCAATAGTAGGTTTCATTTGGTTTGTTCTCTATTTTTCAGCGATCAGTAGCCTTCATTGCCTGATGTCTAATATCTTGATAACTGTTGTTTCATGTATTTGTCCTTTTTTTTTAACTTGTTCATATGAAATGGTAAATTTGGCCTCTGTTACTCTATCTAGGGTGGTATTGAAGTTTCTAAATTCTTTATTTTTTAGTTTAAAAATTTCATTATTTTCACCTTCTATTTATCTTAATGCATTATCTATTTTATTTATCCGTTCATTTGTTCCTTCTAATTTAGTTATTACTGAGATTATATAGTCTTTTATTTATAATTATTTTGAGTTCCATATTGTCTTTTCTAAGGATTCTAATTATGATGTATGTTGTTTTTGCAACACTTCCATCATTTCTTTAATTGATTTTTAGCTCATTTTGAAATATTAGGTCAACAGATTTCATCTATTTTGTAGACATGATCTTTGGAGTGCTTTCGTTATCTAAAAGGATGTTATTCTGCTCTTTATTTCCTTTTTAAAAACGTTTTGTGGGATTTGATCATGATGCTTGTTTCTTCCTCATTGTAAGTGAAATGAGTTTTTCTGTGTTTTCAGGATGGTGACATGGGCCAAGATCGCTTTTCAAATTTCATGACTCAAGAGCTTTCTCTTCTCTGTTGTTTTCACAAAATGATTGATAAATGGACTCATACTTCCTAAGATCGTCTTCCCCTACACCCCCACCTTTTTGCTCCTGTTTCTTTGTCCTGATCTATTTGAATAGACTCAGGAGTTTCTCCTTACTGTTGGGCTTTATCTCCGATGAGTATTTTAGTTTGTTAATTTCAAGATTCCATGTAGCCTAAACTGATCCATCTCCTTCATACTTTATTATGTGCTCCTTGCACTCACTCTGAACATTGTAACTCTCCCAGTTCAGCTACTGATCTCAAATTGGCCTATTGCCCTTTCCAGTGAGTATCTATTGGGGATTTTGGAGTTCTCATGCTCTCAGGTGCATCAGACACCCTGATATTTTCCTCTGTGTTTAGATGCTGATGCCATGCAGGCTTTGCAGTTGTTGTTGGTTCTTTCTCTCTCTTATTTTTTATTTTGTGTTTTGTGGCAATTCTTGTCATCTAGTTTTGTGATAAATGTATTCATGGGCATGTTTTTAGCTATGTACAGTAGGCAAAATAATATTCCCTCCTTCCAAAATGTCCAATCCTAATCCCCAGACCCTGTGAATTTGTTACCTTATATGGTAAAAGTTGCCTTGCCTGGTTAAGTTAAGGATCCTGAGATAGGAAGGCTACAGCAGATTATCTGGGTGCACTCAGTGTAATCATAAGTGTACTTATAGGTGAAAGAGGGAGGTAGAAGAGCCAGGGAAGGAAACATAATGATGGAAGTAGAGTTAGAGTGATGTGATATAAGAAACAGTTGACTGGGCACTACTGGCTTTGAAGACGGAAGGAGGGGATTGAAATTTACCTAATCCATATTATTCTACTAAACTGATGTATTAGCTTCATGTGGCTACTGTAAAAAATTATCACAAACTTGGTGGTTTAAAACAACAGAAATTTATCCTCTTACAAATCTGGAGGCCAGAAGTCTAAAATCCAGTTGTTGGGAGGGTTGTGCCCCTTCTGAAGGCTCTAGGGAAGAATCATTCCTCACCTCTTCCAGCTTCTGATGGCTCCAGCTCTTCCTTGATTTGTGGCTGCATAACTCCAATCTCTGCCTCTGTCTTCACTTGGCCTTCTCCTCTGTGTCTGTATCTTCTTCTCTTCTGTCTCTCATAAGGACACCTGTCATTGGATTTAGGGCCCACCTGGATAATCTAGAATGATCTCACTTTAAGATTCTTAATTATATCTACAAAGAGAAATTTACATTCACAAGTTCCATGGTTTAGGAGACATATATGTATATATTTAGAATTTCATTTATTTATTTATGTATTTCTAAAATAGGCTTTTTTTTGGCAAGAAAGATTCACTCTGAGCTGACATCCATTGCCCATCTTCCTCTTTCTTTGCTTGAGGAAGATTAGCCCTGAGCTAACATCTGTGCCAATACCTCTATTTTGTGTGTGGGTCACTGCCATAGCATGGCTTGACGAGTGGGGTAGGTCTGCACCCAGGATCTGAACCCGTGAATCCGGGCCACCAAAGCCGAGCATGCTGGACTTAACCACTACGCCATGGTGCCAGCCCCTATGCTTTATATTTTCAGAGCAGTTTGAGGTTCACAGAAAAACTGAGCAGATACAGAGATTTCCCATATACCCTCTGCCCCTACACATGCATAGGCTCTCCCATTATCAACACCCACCACCAAAGTGGCACATTTGTTACAATTGATAAAACTATATTGACACATCATTATCACCAAAAGTCCATGGTTTACATTAGAGTTCACTTTTTATGTTATACATTGTATGGGTTTGGACTAATTTATAATGATGTAGCCACCATTATATTGATACAGAGTAGTTTCACTGTCCTAAAAATCCTCTGTGCTTCACCTATTCATCCTTCTTTTCCCCCTCACTTCTGGTAACCACTGATGATCTTTACTGGCTTTATAGTTTTGCCTTTTCCAGGATGTCATATAGGTGGAATCATATAGTACATAGCCTTTTCAGATGGCTTCTTTCACTTAGTAATTTGCATTTAAGTTTCCTCCATGTCTTTTCATGGCTTGATAGCTCCTTTCTTTTTAACATTGAATAACATTGCATTGTCTGGATGTACAAAAGTTTGTTTATCCATTCACCTACTAAACAACATCTTGATTTCTTCAAAGTTTCGTTATTATGAATAAAGCTGCTGTAAACACGCGTGTACAAGATTTTGTGTGGACATAAGTTTTAATTCCTTTGGGTAAATACCAAGGAGTGTGATTGCTGGGTTGTATGGTAAGAGTATGTTTAGTTTTATAAGAAACCACTAAACCACCAAATTGTCTTCCAAAGCAGCTGCACCATTTTGCATTCCCATCAGCAATGAATGAGAGTTCCTGTTGCTCCACATCCTCCTCAGCATTTAATGCAACCTGGCTATAATTGCTTATTAGTTTCAGAAGACTTTTTGGTGATTCTTTTGGATTTTTTTCATAGATGATCATGTCTTCTGTGAACAAAGATTGTTTTCTTCCTTCCTTCCTTATCTGTATACCTCTTATTTATTTTTCTTGTCTTATTGCATTAGCTAGGACTTCCACTATGATGTTGTCCAGTAGACAATGAAGTCCTCTTTGTCCATCATTTAATTTGTGGGCAGCTATTATGAAACGAGAAAAGGAGCTGTATCCCTTCTATTTGCTGTTTAAAAGCAAACAGAAAACAAGCTTAAACATCACTCCTGTTATACACTAACAACAGTTGAAAAGCACTGGTGAGAGGGGACATCCTTGCCTTGTTCCTGATTTTAGTGGGAAAGCTTCAAGTGTTTTGTAGATTAAGTACGATGTTAGCTGTAAGCTTTTTGGAGATATTCTTTATCAAGTTCCCTTCTATTTCTAGGTTAGTGACCTATCTTTTTAGGGGCCACCATATAATCAAATACAACTGCCTAAAATAGTTGTCTGGAAGAAGAAAATCCCTTTAGCGATGCTTCTACTCTGTAAGAATGTCAGTTATTTGAAGTCCAGTTCCTTCTGAACAAGTCTAAAATACTTTCTAGGATTATTGCTAAAGATGATGAACTGGGACCCTTATTTATGTAATTGATTTTATAGGTTGCTTGTATAGCACATGTTTTTTGATTAATTAAGAAAGTCATTTATGACACCTTGGGATCAGTGTAAAAAAAATCAGTATAAACTAGCTTGTCCTTAAGGCATTTCTCAAGCTGTCCTTAACACTGTTCCCCTTGAGTTGGGGGAAAAAGATTTTAAACCTGGAGGTTTTAGAATAAAATATTATAACTCTCCACTTTGTGTACAGCTAGGTACTCAAGAAAAATAATTTGGGGGTCATTTTAAAAGTTAAAAAATCTGGTATCATGCTGAAACTCTAATTTCTGGCATCTGGGATTGGAATGGGAAAACATTTCACCTGAAACTTTCCTTAGATGACTGCAATTACAGTGCTTCAAGAGGAAGAAGAAAGTAAGAAAAAACAACCAAAATCTTTCTAAGTTTTGGTGTCTTCTTTTAGTTTCATTGCTATCTAATCTTTTGGTTACCAAATTTGAATTCTATAGTATACATAGTTAACTTCTTTAGTAACAGTTTCATTACGAAAATCACTTAAAGGGAGCTGGACTGACTCCTGAGAAAATGAACTTCTGGAAATTATGCCCATTTTTTGCAGTTACAATAGACCGTTAATGGAGCTTGTTGAAAGTAGACTAGACTCTGTGTAGACCTTCTTTAGATATGAGTAATAGAGAGCCAAGGATATAACACTAGATTGTACCATCTTGTGGTTTTTCTTTTATATTGTTTTCTTTATTGGAAAAACAACTTATAATTTGATTATTGTTTTTCGTCCTCATATGTTAAAAAATATCTCAGAGCAAAGATAAAATGAAACATTAAACTGGTTGTTTTTCAGAAGAAAGCCCTTAGTTGCTTTTTAAGTGCCTATGTTATTCTGTGAGCACTAAATGAATTTAATTTCTGGTAGCCACATTTCTTTATTGGTCTGCCCTCTGAAGCTCAGATCCTCTGTGTTGTTTGATCTCCTGGGTGTTTCTCAGAGGACTTGGAAATGGCCTTGGAAACAGCTTCTTGATCCTAGTTCACAGAGTTCCTCCTTTCTGCCTAATGGCTCCTCTGCTTTTCAACTTGGCTTCTACAAAGATCCAGTGTATTTTCTTTTTTTTATAAACAGTTTTATTTATTTATTTATTTATTTATTTATTTATTTATTTATTTATTTATTTATTTATTTATTTTTGTGAGGAAGATCAGCCTTGAGCTAACATCCATGCTAATCCTTCTGTTTTTGCTGAGGAAGACCAGCTCTGAGCTAACATCTATTGCCAATCCTCCTCCTTTTTTTTTCCCCCAAAGCCCCAGTAGATAGTTGTATGTCATAGTTGCACATCCTTCTAGTTGCTGTATGTGGGACACGGCCTCAGCATGGCCGGAGAAGCGGTGCATCAGTGCTCGCCCGGCATCTGAACCTGGGCCGCCAGTAGCGGAGCAAGCGCACTTAACCACTAAGCCACGGGGCCGGCCCCAGTGTATTTTCTTATGCACATTTTAAACTCGCCAAAGAAAAGATCATCATATCATAAAGGACTGAAAAAAGGGTAAAATGAGGATTGAAAATATGGAATTTGGGAGTCAGAAAAATCCTAAAAGATTATTTCATTATTTAAAGGTAGATGAGGCAATGCGAACAATTGTTGAAGGTAAAATAGACATACCTAACTCCTATTTTTCTCATTCTTCTCTATTAAAGAAAAAAGAATTAAAAAACCGAAAGGTAGAATAAAGAATTAAAGACTGAGATGAGTGAGTGACAGCAAGAGGGCATCCAACTGCTTTAAGTATATTCAAGTCTTTAGACCAAGAAGAATTAAATCATGAACTTGGAAATGTGTGCATATAACTGCTACTAAGGACATTTGAGAAAAATATGGCAAAGCAGAGCATGGCCAGAAACTTAAGGGAGGCAAACATCTTAACTATAATGAAAAATATAGATTTCAGAAATTACAGATGGGGGACTTTGATGTTAATTCACACAACTGTCCAGACTGGATCTGTCCATGCCCATGGTCAAGGGTTGGCAGGTAAATGGTGCCCTAACTCCACACCAGCTCCCAGAATTCTGTACTTCAGTTCAATATCAGAGTCTCTTGATTTCCATTTGCCTGCCACTGTTCCATAGGACTGAAACATTGTAGAAGGAATTACAAAACAAATAGCTTTAGGAACTTAGAAAAGTATGCTATTTTCACTGGGAACCAGTGGAAGTTCGCTAGTAACAAGTCATGCCAAAGCAACTTCTTTCACTCTCTGAGGGGTTTATTAGTGTTGAAAGTATCATATTTCACCAAGATAATGGGAATTGTGGAATTGTAGAGCTGGTAGGGATCTTAGAGATCAGCTAGTTCAAATTCCTCATTTGTAAGTAAAAAAGGAAGACCAGAAAGATTGACTATGTTGCCTAATATCACACAGTAAGTTTATGGCAGGCAGAGCTTAGAATAAATTCAAGTCTCCTAGTCTGAGTTCTTTCTAGCACATCAGGTTCTTCTCATGATATCTTTGTGGGCAAGAGGAAGTAAGGATGGAATGAAGCACAGCTAGGTGGATTTATAGTTGGTGCAATAGCCACACTACAAAAATGTTTAAGAGGTTTGTGTCATTTGAAGAGAGATCTATAATGGTATACTTCAGGTCTCTGGCTCGTCACTGTCATTTTTTAGATTTTAATTATTGAATTGGAGACAAGACACAGAAAACTTCTTACTAGATTTTCAGATGACACAAAGCTAGGAGGAATAACTAATATACTGGATAAAGAATCAAGCTTCAAAATGCTTTTGACAGACTGGAACAATGAGCTGAAAGTAACAAGATGAAATTTAATAGGGGTAGGAGAAAGGTACTACAATTAATTTTTAAAAATCAACTACTTCTATTCAAAACAGGGGGTAGTTTGCAGAAGTTTTGGTTGAACATAAGTGCAATGTAGGCCAACAGTGTCTTTTGGCTGCCAAAAGAAATTATTGCAATCTCACTCTGTCTTAGAAGCATTCTTCTAAGACATGTTCTGATCAAGGGAGGTAATTGTTCCCTGCATTGACCACATGTGGAAGATAAATCCAATTTTAGACACCACATTTTAACAGAAATGTTGACAACTGTAGTACTTTGGAGGAGAGTGACAGGATTATGAAGGGTCTGTTGTGAAGAAAACTAGGTATGTCTATTCTGAAAAGGAAAAGACATAGATAATTTGTTAAGGAGAGCTATCTGTAAAACTCTTCATTTTTTTCATGTTCAATTTTTTATTCATTTAACAAGGGTTTATTCAGAACTCTCTACTAGGTGCCAGCTATACAGATGTAAATGTGATAAGATCTCTGCTCTTCAGAACCTCATTGCCTAATGCTGTGTCTCTAAAGCAGGATCTTTGACGACCTGGGTATCTGTATCCACCTCAGATCCACTGAATCAGCCCATGGGTGAGGTCTAGAAAACTGAAATTTTAAGACCACACATATTAGCAACATAATTGGATAAATATTGTCTTCAAGATTTGTCCAATGTGCTTAGGCAGCCTATGGGAAAGAGAGTCAAAGTCTGTTTGATGGAGTCTGCCATGTAGTATAGGGAACACAGATATTCCCGGGTGTTCTAGAGGGCAGAATTAGAACCAGTGAGTAGAAGTTAAATGGGACCAGTTTTCAGCTCAGAAAATGGAGAATCTTTTAACAATGTGGAGTTTCAAAAATGGAATAGATTTCCTAGTGAACAGTGCACCTCTCATCCTGGAGATGATCAAAAAGAGGCTTGACAAGCAACTGTTGTGTGGTTTGGGGAAGAATGTTCATGTTTCCCATCCTATGACCCACATTAGCACAAAGAGGGACATTCCTACCAACACTTCTACCCCCTTTCTCTCTTACTTACTCATTCCTCCTTATGGGAAGAGTACTGCTTACTTATTCCTCTTTATGGGAGACACCAGTCTGCTTTGTTAGAGTCTGGGGCATCTTCGAGGCCATATTTTCCTAGGGGCAGGTCATCATATAAAGCTCTTCCTTTATTAGGCTGGTGATTATTGTATGAGTCAGACATGCAGGCTCTTCATCCCGATGGGTATGGGTCCCCGGGGTCTGCTCTGTAGGACCCCATAGCACACCTAAGTGTATAGGTTTTAAGGTACATATTGAAGATGGAAAATAGGGGCCCCAACTTGCATCAGGTATAAGCTGTATTCTCCAGCATAGTTTCCAGGACCCCTGCTTTGAGAATCATTGAATGCTTTCCAGGCCATTAAGAAGCTGATATTTGGATCTCTATTTGGTTAGAAGTTCCATTATTGGATAGAGTTCTGAGGTGGAGAACAGGTGAGTCATAGGCCCACGAATCCATAACACATTGTTTTTCATTGAGTAGTGTGAGGAAACTAGCAGTTGGGCTTTCCTGGCACCTCGACAGCTAGTCTCTAGAGGTGGAAGTTTGGACTAAATGACTCCATTAACCTTTCAGTCTTAATGGAGCCTGGAAGCTCCAAGTTCCCATTTGTTTATAGACTCTGGCTGATATTATGTGAACAACTTGTCCTTAAATCAGCTAATCAATAATACCCATCTGTCAAATGGTTGGACCTCAACATTACTTTATTTCCTATGGCTTTAGGAATCCTCAAAAAGATGGTGAGATCTCACATATAATTTAGGCCATGCCCTTCATTTATGTAAGAAATTGTGGTACATGCTGAGGTATGCTGTCCAGTCCTTCCTTGGGGACTGAAACACTCATTCTCCAAGTTGTTGGGAGTTGTCTACTGATGGCTTGTAGTGGAGTCCCTCACCAGAGACTGTCCTCTGCTGAATGTCACCTCACCCAAGGTGACACTTCCTTCCTGCAGGCAACCCACATGGTTGATACAGGAGTATAAAGGCCTAACCCGTTGCCCCAATTCGGGACAACTCTGGAGAGCCATCCCAGTTTCAGAGGTCTGCGTGGGATCAGCTGAAGATTTTGTTGTTACTTACCACAGACCAATTTCTCTCTCTGTTCAATGTTGCTTTCATCTATTCCCATAGGTATAATCCCAAGAGGACTCCCCAACAAACTTACTGCATGCAACTTGCCGTCTCAGAAGCCTTCTTCCTCCTAGGGAACCCAACTTGCAACATAAATACTTGCTGTCTTACTTTAGGTATCAAGCAAGTGCTAAGTGTATGGAATACAGCAGCGAGAAAAGAGCCTACAATTCCGTAGTTTATCTGTTTCAGCTAGTCTCCTGCCCTGATCTATGTTATGACTTGGTTAAAACATGTGGCTGCCTTCACAGGTCAGTCCTGATGCTGATATTCACAGGGGGCTGCTGCTGCACTCCTCTTAACCCCTGTAGTTTTGGGTGTGTCTCATCACTGCCTATGGCTGTGCCACTAGGCACCTTGATGCTATCGGCACTGCTCTGCCATGCTGGCTATGCCAGACTCTGGATGCCTCGGCACAGTTGATGACCTGTTCTCAACCTCCACTTCCCTTGATATGTCTGTTCTTTCTGCTGCTGTCTGATTGAAGCTTCTCTCCATCTCTGCCCATCTTTGTTTTCTGAGTCTGTTGCTGGTGAGGAAACCTGTTTCCCTTCTTGTGTCTAGCTCCTTTATAGGGGTCCCTGACACAGCTGCTTGGCTCCCCAGTGGTAAAATCTTTCATTTTCATCATCCAGCCCTCTGTGGAAGTCATTTTCTTGTCAGAAATGCAGATGCCTTTGAGTGATGGGATTTTTTCGTATATTTGTTTTCATGTACTTCTCTTCTGCCTTGCATATATAGACATCCCAGGGGGCTGGGTGGGGCTGGATGGAGATTGTTTTAAGGACAGCCTCACATTGGACCCAAAATAACTGCTCCCTTTCCTACACTTAGGCCCTGATACTAAGTCTGTCCCTCCAAGACTCCTCCCCACTTATGGTAACTCTTCCTTCAGTGGCCTAGTTGTCGCTCTCTGGAGCTTGGCTTCCCTTGGGACCTCCCCAATCTATCAGAAATGTCTGTACTTGTCTAGACCTCAATTATGGACACAGTTCAAGTTCTTTCCCATGGGGGTCCTGGGCCCCATACCAGTAAAAGGATGCAACTAGTTTCTTATCTAAGTGTCCACAAACATTCCATGGCAGTTACCCTTAATAGCCTGGTGCACATAGATGACCTCTGGACAGGAGGGCGCCTAGTTCCACATGCTAGCATATCTGAATCTCAGCCAGAAACATTGCTACGTACAACTTTGGGATTCCATGAAGTGATAATGTGTGATAGGAAGAGAACTGAACCTGGAGTTGGGAGACCTGGAGAGAGTCCTGTTAGTGTCACTAACCCATTGCTTTAGCTGTTTGAGCCTTGGTTTCTTCAATTATAAATGAAGGAGTTAGACTAGATCACATCTAATAGCTCTTTCAGTTCTAACACTTTATGATTTTTTCTAGCCATTTGTGTCGTCGTCCTACTCTATTGCCATGACTTTAATTGGGTCTGGCATGAACTCCTCTGAGGGACAACATTTCCAAAACAGTTTGCTGCTGGAATGCAGATGATACTTTTCCAGGGTTGACACATATGCATTTCTTTGTGTGACCTCTGGAACCCAGCACAGAATTTTCCATCCCAGTCTGCCTGGGATTAATCAAAGTGCTTCAGGAGAGACTCATCCAGGATAGCTCCTTTGTAACAGATTGTTGGGTAGAAATCATTAGGCTCACCTTGTGCCCAGATAATATCGAAGGCTGGAAGAAAATCAGTTGGTTGTAAATTTTCTTTATGCAGTTACTGCCCTAATGCTAAATCCTTAAATTCAGCATACAACAAAAAGCAAAGATTGATAATAAGTGGATTATACTCTCATATAAGAAATTCAATGGTTAGAATGCCCATAAACTGGTTGTACAGGATCAAATGCTGTTAGTACATAATGTGAGTGTTCTAACATGGGTTGTAAAGCCCAAAGACAGAATCACAAGGCTAGAAAGAACTATGTGAAGATATCTGTGTTTCCTTTTCTTAAGGGTAAATGAGCCTTTATTAAGCCATCTTGAATGGAAGGTAATCACTGTTACCTATTTAAAAACCAATAGAGAATCTATAACCCTCAGGAAGAAGTACTTTCTCTTCGTCTTTATAATAATTCACTGTCTGGAAAGGCTTCCTGTCACTACCATCTCCACTTAGGGGAGGTATGAGGCAGAAAACTAATACAGAGACACCTAAAAAGTCAGCCTTCTTCTTCAGTCTTTATTATTTCCAGTCTTGCCAATTCTTTCTTTAAAATGCTGCTCTAATCTGTTCCCTGTCTTTGCCACACCTCCTCTGCTTTGGTTTAGGCCTTTGTCATTTCTAAACTGGATCCCTGTAATTGTCTCTTCCTTCAGTAAACTCCAGTTCAATGGTGCAAGTAGAAAAATGGGACCCACTGCAAGATCTGATATTCCCAGGTCCTCCAGCACACTACAAAATTTCTCATTCTCTTGCAAGCATGAGAAGTAAGATTGACTAGCAACAGTCTGCCAGGCATGTATGGGGGAATTGGAGGAGGAGGAAGAAATTCACCCAATGTTGGGCATGACTGTACCAAAGACCAAAGAAAGATACCTTGGTACCATGACTAATATAGTTTCCTTATTCCGGGAACTTCTGTAGACTTGAAAGGAAGGTGTGAAGTTAATTGGGGTCTGAGGCTGTGACCCATCCTCTTTGCTCCTACACCGGCCAGGTGCTGCATTTCCTTTTCCTCTCTCCTTCTCAGCATTTTGCCTTGGCCCTGGGATTAAGCTCACACAATCCTGCCATACTCCTCTACATCAGATGCATTCGCTTAGTTTTTCTACTGCTTCAGTCTCACACTCCTTCCATCCATCCTTTACATTACTACTGAAGTGATTTTTTCTAAAATGCAAATATTATCATGTACTCCCCCATGCAGTATCCTTCAGTGGCTCCCCACTGCCCTCAGGGTACCATCCAATCTTCTTGTTGGAATAGATAAAGCCTTTTATGATCCAGCTCTTGCTTTTGTCTCCTGCTTTTGCTTCATTGTGCCTTGTAGCTCTTATACATGCTGTCATCTCAGCCTTGTATACCTGTTCATCTCATGTGACTTGGCTCATTCCAGCTCATCCCGAGTCTCACGTACTGGAAAGCCATTTCTAATTTCCCTTCCTACTCTTAATTATCTTGATTTCAGTGAGGTTGCATTCTTCACTCCTGTGAGTTCCCATAGAATCTTGTACTTGTTTCTATCACAATATTTATCACACTGTATTATAATTATTTGTTTCATGTCTATCCTTCCCACTTGGTTGGAAGTTTCTTGAAGCCTAGATCTTTGTTTCATTTTTATATCTCTTGCTCTAGCACTAAAACTGGCCCATAGTAGATGATCTATAAGTGTGAGCTGGATAAATGAGATTGAAGAGCTCCCCAACTAGGGTGACCTACAGAAGATTTTTTTACTGAGTACAAGGTTTAACTAGACAACCTCTAAAGTCCTTCCTAGTTCTTAGATACACGATTTTATGACTTTGAGATAAAATTCTCAGACAGTAGCAGCTTCTACATAATAACACACATTTTTCTTGTTTGGGTATTACATTTGGTGATTTTGATCTTTTTCACGGTTCAGTTCAGAGCATGAATCGTATTTTCAAAAGCTTCTTCTAATTCAATCATTTTACTGACAGAAATAATTTAGTTCCATTATCTCTGTTCAAACAACCGGATCAGATTTATTACTCAGTGATTTTATTCTGCATCTCTAAGATCCTATCAATGGACCTGCAGTGTTGAAGTGTTTGATATAGAACAGGGATTAGGTGTGGGTTGAAGATTAGGAGTCAGGAGCCAGATGAGCAGTCTGACAGTGTCAATGGACATGTATGTCATATGTCACAACCTGGCAATGGGACCTGAGCAGAGGATCAGAAATCAAGGGAGCATAGATCCCCCAGGGTAGGGTGAGGCAAGACTGACAGCCTAAGGGCTAGGCAGGTAGACAGAAAGGAGGAGCTGGGAAAGGGTCTGGGACAAGAAGGCAGGCCAAAGCAGAAGGGAGAGCAGATTCAAAGAAGAGAACCTTGATTTGGAGGTAGAATCTGACTCAGCCAGAAGATTCTTGATGCTCCTTGTTATAGCAGATATTAATGTCAGTGCTAACTCAGTCTAGACCTGCAGCATGGTATCCGTACTGGGCAGGAGGCAATCTGAGGGTAGCAAATAGGAGCAGGCATTGACTGTTGGAGTGCTGTAACAATGCTTATGGTGCTTTTACTTGTTTATAGTCTCTTATAAACATATCTAATGTCTCCTGTTACACAATGAACTCCTTGAGAGCAGGGACCATGGTTCTCTATCCTCAGACTCTCTACTACACTTAGTGTAGTGCTTTGCATATATCTGGTGCTCGCTAATATGTAATGAATTAAATTACAACACTTAGGGATTATGTAATTACCGTTCCCTGGAGAATATTGAGTGGCTCTAGCGGCTCCCAGAATGTTCATTTAAGCCATTTGTAGATTCAGTTGTTTTTAATGCCAGTCACTGATTTTTTTTTTTTTCTCAGTAATTGAATATTTGAGATCTGAGTGACCCTGGGAAATAAGTAATGCTCTGAGGAGATGCATCAGGATCTCTAATGAATCAAAGAAAAAGTAAGTTCTCTTGGGACAAGATCTCTGTCAGAGTGCCTGCCTGTTGAGTGAGAATATCAGATTGTTTTTTATAAATGGATCAGCAGCTGACACTAGTGGAATAAGTTTAAGATTCAAATACAACTCAACGTCTCATAACTAAAGAACAATGAAGTGTTGAAAACTTTGTAAAAATTCAGAAATTCAATATGGCTAATGAGTTTCTGCTTTCTTGGTAAAGTATCCTCTGCCTTCAGGACTGTACACCTCCTCAGCCAGAAGGATCCTCTAGAAGGTATAGCCATGTCAGAAATGCTGAGTTTTCAGAATCTTATATAATATGCACTTATGATTCCATATCAAATTTAGCCCTGACAAATGAATACTTGAGTCTCACAAGGGAGGGCTCACATCTTCCAAGTTTTTCTGAACCTATTTCTGCACCAGCTGGAGTCAAAACATCCTTCTACTTGCTTGGCCCTCTTAATTGTTTTTAGTTATTTTTTCTCCTTGCTAAGCAATGAAAATGATCCAACTCTACAGTTTTCTAGGATCAATATGGTGTCCCTATATAGAGAGTGAGTTTGAGGTTAAGAATGCAGTTTTAATTCTGGGAGCTTGACACAAAAATGATTTAATTTAATCTATTCGATTCTAGTTCTTCAGTTTCCTCATAGAGGAAATTTAATTTTCACCTGCTGGATGTTGCTGCTTACCTTTTGCCCTGTCTTACATTAGGCAGAATTCCAAGTGGATTTGCAGACCAAAATTTTGGATTGGAATCTCAGTTCCACCATTCATTAGCTATGTGAGTGTGGCTAATTGCCGGAGGCTTAGTTTTCTTACTTGTAAAATAAGAATAAAAACCTCTCTGCCTTGAGTGGATTAGATGAAGGAGGTGTTTTGAGAACACTATTATCACTACCTAACTTTTTGCTTTATTTCTTTTTTTTGTGAGGAAGATCAGCCCTGAGCTAACATCTGATGCTGACCCTGCTCTGTTTTTTTTGTTTTTTTGTGTTTTTTTGCCGAGGAAGATTGGCCCTGGGCTAACATCCGTGCCCATCTTCCTCTACTTTATATGGGACGCCGCCACAGCATGGCTTGACAAGTGGTGCATCATTGCACGCCCAGGATCCGAACCTGCCAACCCCGGGCCACCGCAGCAGAGCACGCGCACTTGACCGCTTGAGCCACCAGGCTGGCCCCATACTTTATTTCTTTATAAATGAAAACTCTTGGAAACTTAGTTCCTCTACCGTCTTAACTTTTTACCTGCAATCCTTAAGGTAAAATTCAATCAGTGGTAACCAAAGACAAATAGAAAATAAAAATCATCATCACTACCACCACCATCAACATCACAGTATGAGGTATACAGGGATAAAAACAATATCAGGCCAAAAGGAAGACCCTCTACTGCTTGAAAGAACAAATAAACCAGTGGTGCTTTTTGCTATGCAGAACTGATTCAGTAGAAAACCACCTACTTTGGTATGGTTTGAGGAATAGTGAAAAGCATTTCTGTCCTAAAATAGAATCCTGCTAATGACCTACAGTAGGAAGTGGAAAAAAACATGGAAAACTGGCCTAGTTTCGGTTACTCTGTGGGCCTTCCAACTGTCTTAGGGATCTACAGGATCTGGGGACAACGTCAGGGGTGAGACTTAGGGTTTCAATGATCAGTAACATTTTGAGGATAGGGTTCCAAATTTCTGCTCTCTGTTTTTTTGGCGTCTATTTGGAGGAGGTGAAGGTATGCAGCGGAAGGCTACAAGAAGATAACAGGTCTTTGGAAACCCTGTGATCCAAACATCCTTCTCTACATGTTCTATTGATTAGGGATTGATTGTAGGTGGGTACTATGATATGATAGGTAATAACCTCGCCTGGGGTCAAGAGACCTGGATTCTAGCTCTGTCTTTACCATTAACAAACTTTGTTTTGTATTTCATACCCTGGGGCTCAGTTTCTATATCTTCAAAATAAAGGGGTTGAATAAATAGCCTCTCAGTTTCTTCCTCCAGAAAACATTATTGAGCTCCTGCTTATTGTTTAGGAGTATGACACAAAATAAAGAGGACACAGGCCCTATCCTCAAAGAGCCTACAGACTAATAGAGCAGACAGAAGGCGGACAAATATATGTAATAAAGCAATAGCAGTATTAAGTTAGATGTCTGTGTAGGCCCCTTCTCATTCTAATATTTTATTATTTTAAGCATATCTTATAAAATACCACGCACTCCCTGGAAGAGTTAATTATTAGCAATTATTAGCACAATTTGACTTCCTTGTAATTTTGTCAGGGATTCTGTTATCCAATGACCTTCCTGTTCACCACCAGAAACCATCTTCCATAATTCTTCACTGCCTGTTTTAGGCATTTCACATAATGCAAGGAACTTTCTAACCTAGAAAGGAATTATTTTAATATACTCGACCCATATTATTTATACCTTTATGTGTCACCTCAGATTCACCAGCGTACAACAATAAAAATAACAATAATGATTATTGCTAATGCCACTATTAATTATTCATGTTAGTGTCATCCACAGAAGTCATTCTAGAATTCCCCAGGTAGCTTTAGGCACTTTCTCTTCCATACTACCATCTCATTATCTATCTTTCGTTTCCTTCTTCCTTTGCTTCCTTCTTTCCTCACAATGTTATTACAATTCTTTGTTATCTTGTCTCCTCCACTAAAACATAAGCTCCTCCAGGGCCCAGGGCTCTTGCCTATGAGAAGACCCTGGCACTTAGCACGGTCTCTGGGCACAGAGTGGATATTCAGTGCATGTTAGCTGAATGAAAGAATGAATTTGATTATCTTAACTATAGCTCTTTAGACAATACAATTTTTTAAAATCAGGATTCTCACTGGATATCCAGCCACATTTTGCCTTTAGGAACTTAGGCATTATTCCACTGGAGGGCTGGTGGACACTGCACATCTGCTTATGTTTAAGGAAAGGGACTCCAGTTGCATGTCATTTTACAGACTCTCAGATCTGGCTTTTTTCTTTTTTTAAGGGTTTTTCTTTTCCTCTTTTTTGAAAGAACCCATTGTCTCCGTGACCTGAACCATCCCCCACCTCCTCTCTCTCCCTCCCCTACACCTCCTTTTGCTTGCGCACATATGGTGTAGCACCATTTGGGGGCAGAATTTGATAAAGAGGAAGGACACTGGATCCATTTAGGTGGCAGAAAGGAGAAAGAAGAGCTCACATGTTTCTTTGGTTTCTGTTATTTTTTGTCTTCTCATTAAGGCCTGCAGAGACAGCCTGTGCAAAAGAAGCTGAAGGCTGAATTTGACACCATGGGACACCCGAGTGGTGGCGGGTGGGGGGAGGGGTTGGACGTGAAAATTTGAGGAAAGAATTTGGATCCAGAACCAGCTTTAGCTCAGTTGCCAACTGATCAAATGTCCCTTTGGTTCCCTGACCTTATCGGTAAAGTTTGTATCTTGGAAAAACTGCATTTGATGTTGGCAGGACACAAGTTTTGTTTATCCGAGTTCAGCTTTTAGTGTTTTGTGTTCTCTTTCTTCAAGTACTCCATGTGTTCTGAATAATCCCACCTTCTCCCCAGTCCACAGTAGTGCAGAAATGATGTTTGGAGTATGGGAAGATCAAAAAACATTAGCTTCAGAACTTGTCTAATTTTTTTTTCCATCAGCCAGGGACAATGCCAGATTCCCCATCCATTCTGGACACAGACAAACCAGTAACATTCACATTAATCTAGATTATGTTGACTTCGCCCTATATTGACAATGTGTAATATTCGGTGTCTTGTTTAATCACACAATGGAAGGACACTTCTCACTGAGTCATTCACTCACCGTATTCCAACTGCAGAACATTTGATCATGCTTTTAATATTTATATGGTGCCATGGATGTACATGGCAGGGAAATCACACTAGGAGAAAAAAAAAAAAGGCTGTGTTGTCAGGAGACTATAGTGTGAAGGAACAAACTCTCAAGGAGGAAGAAAATTTGAGATGAACTCAGAAGAGTGAGCAGGCATATTTAAAATTCACCTTAGTGCAAGGGGCAATTGAGATTCATTTAATCATGCAAAAACTACTTACTGTCTACCTTTATGGACACTGTGCTAGGTGCTGGGGGATAAACTCTATGCCCTTATGGAGCTTAAGAAAAATATTGAACAAGTGCCTGTGAGTGTGAAGAGGGTCATGAAATACATGATACACAGGGAGCATACGGGAGATACACGAGCACAGAAAGGGAAGAGCTAACCTCAACCATGGGGTCACAATAGTCTCTGTGCAAGTGATATTTACACTGAGACCTGAAGGGTGAGTAAGACTTAGCCAAGGTTTGAGGGCAGTCTGTGTGCGTATGTGAACATGTGCATGTGTGTATGTGTGCGTGTGTGGTAGGGTCCTGGAGAGGGCTTTGTAGGCAGCAGGTTTAGAGGGTGCAAATGACTCGAGGCAAGAATGAGAATGGTGCGTTTGAGGAACTAAAAAGTCCAATTTAGCTGGAGCACAGGGAATGAGGATAGATGGGTAGAATGATGGGCAGTATTCCTTTGAAGACGGGGAGGGATTTCCCACTGACTAGGAGATTGTTCCCAGTCACACACGTAGCAAGAAAAGAATCTTATACCTGAGAGCAAGGTCAAGGGAGTAATGAGCAGAGTGGGCAGGAAAAGGACAATTGGTGAAAAGAAAATGGAATCATATGGTTGGAAGATTTCGATGAGTATTTTCATTGCTTTAAGGTATCAGCACACGATTTTGAGAAGCATTGGAGAAGTACTCTAGGAACTATGTGATTGAGGTAGGTATTTCCCATATTCATGGAAACTAGGCAGTAAGCTCCCTGAGGGAAGAACCAGGTCTCTTTGCTCACTCCTGAAGCCCCCAAGCTTACCAAGTAACTAGCTCATAGTTGGCTTTCAATAAATATTTGTTAAATGTACGAATGAATAAGTAAGAGGATGAATGATTATCTCAAAAATTATCTTGGTTGTGCCTTTGTTTGGCTGGATTTGCTTTGCCATTCCCCCAGGGTTGCTTGGAGACCCTTGGAAGCTCTGTAAGTATCCCTGCTCTACTCAGCTTGGTTCTAGAACTGATCTCATAGGGCAGCTCTGAACTTCCCAGGTCTGTTTCCATCCTGACCTGAGTCCTTGGAACACACTAGGAGTGCAGACGTCCAATCATGGAATAGTAGAAAGCTTTGTGGTTTAGGGACTTAAGGTGATCATGAAAAGGTGGTTTGCCACCATGATTGATCCATTGACACTTCTCTAAATTTTATTTCCAAGGGTGGCCTTTTTAATCCATAGATAATCTTAGATTATAAAGGCTCAGTCTGTTGAGGAGACCACGATGATTTAACTCATTGTGGTGGTGGGAACTAATGTTTTTGCAGTAACTTACAGTTTTCAGTGTACCAGCTTATAGTTTCAGTACTTTTTTCATCTTGCTATTATTATTATCTCTCTTGTACTGATGGGGAAACTGATGTTCACAGGTAATTTGCCTAAGATCACAAACTAGAAAGTCATGAGGACAGAACAAACCCCTTGCTCTTCAAAGACTTATTTTTGTTTTTGAGGAAGATTGGCCCTGTGCTAACATCTGTTGCCAATCTTCCTCTTTTTTCTTCTTTCTCCCCAAAGCCCCAATACATAGTCGTGTATCTTAATTGTAGAGTTATAGTTCTTCTATATGGGACGCTGCCTCAGCATGGCTTGATGAGTGGTGAGTAGGTCCACGCCCAGGATCTGAACCAGTGGACCCTGGGCCACTGAAACAGAACACGTGAACTTAATTAACCGCTACGCCACCGGGCCGGCCCCCAAAGACTTTTTTTTTTCACTAGTGTTTCAACAAACATCTAGTTTTGGACCTCAGGCAATTTATATCTGAATTTTTAGCTTCCTTGTTTGCAGCTATCAAAGATGACAGTCCGTTCTGCTAGAACTAATTCTCATGATTATGGCTTTATGTTTTATATCTGGGGACATACTACTTAGATTTAAAGGGATGAATGAATCTACAATGGCATAATTTCAGGCGTTACAGTAGGCTTATGAAAGAAAAGTACTTGTGTAGGAGAGCCTTTTCATGCTCCTCAAATTTTACTAGTATAGTGGAAAAAACACCCACTAGGAGCCAGAAACCCAGGACGGTCCACTTAACTCTCCGTCTCAGTCTCCTCCTCCATAAAATAGACCTACTGTTGTTGTTCCATCTCATCACAGGGTTGTTGTGAGGATCAAGTGCTAAAATTTTTCTGAAAGTACTTTGTAAACTGTGTATTACAATGTATGATACCATACTTTATAGCTGTCTAAATGTAAAAATGCATTAAAATGTGTCAACTTACCTTAAAGAATATTTGTTGAAAATAAAGAGCTCAATTCAGAAGTGTTAATAACATGATCTCTAATCTCCCTGTTGGCTAGCTGGTCAAGTTACCTAAATTGTTTATCTCTCTGTCCACATACATGTATAATAATAAATGACCCCCATAACTTTCAGGCACAATGTGTGGACAAATGGGAAAAGAAATTGGAAAAAACTTTGGCGAAGGCTGTGATATAGACTCATGACTAGTCTTTCCAGGTTCTTTTGGGGGTACACAACATCTGTCTCTGCAACATCAGAGTTTTAAGGAAACTTTTCCATCCTTTTTCCATGACAAGGGGCAATGCGTCTAGTTCCTTTTCTTCTAGGGATGAGAAAGGGAAATAGCATAGATAATCTGGAAGATGAGACTCATACGGAGGGATGGAAATTACATGGATATAGGGAGCTGGCATTTAGGGAACAGACAATTTGGTCTTCCTAGAGGCCAGGACAGTAGAATAAAACAAATAAAGCAGAGGAGGAAGAGTAAAAATATACTTAGTTCATAGGAATTACATAGGAGAAGTTGAGACAAGAGAGGAAATGCAGCCAAAAACTGAGGTGAAGGACCTTAACAGGGAGGGTAAGCAGTAAATTGTTTTCGGAAGGCACCGAGGAGCCAGGGAAGGGGCTAATTCAATTAGCCTAATGTAATAATAGTATACTAAGCATAACAGAATGTCCCTATGGTACAGGGTGGGGAGCAGCGAGTGGAATAGCATACTCTTATATGGTGTCATTGTTTTACAAAGAACTTGTTCAATTTGGTGTCATTGTTGTGTAAAGAACTTGTTATTCTTCTTCTTCCCTCTCTTTGAATAAACCTCCTTGAAGAACAAGACTCACAAATATGCCATAGTGATAGAACGTAGAAAAACTGGAAACATGGAACTAGATAAGTCCTGTAGTAGGTGGGCTCTTTATCAGATTAATGTCAAAGGAAAAGATGATAGCCTTACAACTTCACAACTTTGATCAGTCAAAGCGTATTTTCCCAATGCTTTTTCACTCTACATCCATAGGAAAACCAACCAAGCTGTAATAGAGGGTGCTTGGGAGGGGCTTGATCCAAAGCCCAGGACTTCCTGCAGCACCGGAACTCTGCGTTTTGAGGAGCTCTTTCTAGACTCCTGCAGAAAACCTTCCTTGTTGGCTGGCTCTCACCTCAGTACTCTGCTTCTCCTTCCTGGGAAGGAGATCCAGGCAGGCAGCACCTTGCTGAGGCCATGAGCAAGCCCTCCCACCCCTACTCCTGCCTCCTGCAGTGGTGAGCCCTTTAGAAGAATGCTGAGGTTTTGGGCCTCCACCCTGAGGTACCTAATAGTAACTTCAAGGAGCTAATGAGTAAAGTACAGTAACGAGAATAAATCTCAATGAGCTTATGAAAAAGCTGAACCGCAACTTTGGCAAGGCAGGAACTATTGTCTGGAACTTGTTTGTCTATTTGTAGAGTGTTGCATGCCTTCATACATCTCCCACTCGCCCTTTCAGAACAGAGAGATTAGCAACAAAAGATAGATTTTTCAAAGCTCCACACAGCTGTGATTTACACTTTACTTTGGAGACCATTAGGATGGCTTCTCATTGGAATCGTAAAGGGTTTCAACCAATCTCTGCTCCAATGGACCTCCTGGGACTTTTGCTGTGGTGTGTGCGGAAAGTGGATGTGCTCTGATCCAACCTCTATCTTTTTTGCCAGGCTTCTTTGTAATTGCTTCAGACTTTATGAAACTTCCCCCCACCAAAGGCAAAATATGGCTTCAAGTGCTGTAACTCTTCTATCATGGGAATCTGTAGGACCAATAAGATGGACTTGCCCCTAAATTTCTTTTTTCCCTCGCTGGGGGAAGATCATGTTTTCAGAGCATCTACTGGGGTTAAGGTACTTTTGAGAATGCTAGGGTATTCATGCCCTTCAGGGTCTTGCCTCCTCAGGAGGGGTAGGACCGAGGTTGTGCAGTCCCTAACTGGTTAGTTCCATTCAAGTTCCGTGTTAATGAGGTCAGTGTTGGAGAGTGAAAATCACAGGCAAAATATACACAGGAGAAAATCACAGGTGAGAATACCATCTTGGAGATGTGTTTGGTAGTATCTACTGAAGCTGAATACTTGCCCACACTATGACCCAGTGGTTGCACTTCTAGGTGTCTACCCAACAGAAACACACCAAAAGACTGGCACAAGAATGTTCATAGCAGCATTATTCATAATAGCCAAATCCTGGAAACTACACAAATGCCCATTGACAGTAGACAGGATAAATAAATTATGGCATTTTTACACAATGGAATAATATATAGCAATTAGAATAAATGATCTACAACTAAATGCAATAACATGGATGAATCTCAACAAATAATGTTGACTAAAAGATGCCAAGCACAGAAGAATACACACTGTATGATTCTAGTTACATAAAGTACAAGAACAAGCTAAACTAATCTAGCTTGGTGTTAGAAGTCCGGAGAGGTTTTACTCAGTGGGTAAGCAGTAACCAGAAGAGAACATAAGAGGGGCTCCTGGGGTGGTGATCAAATATGTTCAGTGTGTGAAAGTTCACTGAGCTGTACACATTGGACACGTGCACTTTTCTGCATATTTTTTATAATCTGATGAAAGGTAAAAGAAATCACGGGGTGGTTAGTTTCATTCTGTTATGTGATCGTTTAGTTAAACTCCAACCTTAAAAGTCACCTAGGAAATGTATTACTGTTAGTCAAAAGAAAGAATGGAATTGGGTGGCTAGCTTACTGCAAACCTATCAGCACAATTCAAAATGAACAAACCAACCAAAAACTAAAACTAAAGGTTTTAAAATCCCTATTGATGGGTATCACCACCTCACTCCACCCACCACCCACCTGGTCTCTAGACCTTTTGCCTATGTATAATCAGAGGGCTCCAGGTGTGCTCCAGTGACCCGATGACCCAACAGGAAAGACCATGCGTGAAAGGCAAGTGTTTGCTCCACATGGCATCACAGGTGCATTAGTGAAACCAGATGACAGCATCTGTGCTTTGCAGCAAGAGGCTTTTTGGCTGAATTTGGTGATCCCCATATATCGTCTCCTTCATCACCTCTGGTAAAAACAAATTCTCAGGGCCGGCCCCGTGGCTTGGCGGTTGGGTGCACGCGCTCCGCTGCTGGCGACCCGGGTTCGGATCCCGGGCGCGCACCGACGCACCACTTCTCAGGCCATGCTGAGGCCGTGTCCCACATACAGCAACTAGGAGGATGTGCAGCTATGACATACAACTATCTACTGGGGCTTTGGCGGGAAAATAAATAAATGAATAAAATCTTAAAAAAAAAAAAACAAAAACAAATTCTCAGCCTCTCCTGAAACCCAAAATACTTTCCCTAGCACTGCCCCTGCAAATTCACTTGAGTTCGCCTGAAAGGAGAAATAAGATTAAAAGCTTTTGATGTTGGGTTTATCCACACCTAAACCGAACAATAAGGAGTTCTTACATCACGACAAACATCTTATTGGGTCACTCTAGAGTAGACATAAAGTCTATATTATTCCTACCTTTTCCACATGTTGGGACATGACTTAGATTTGTGTGCGCCCAACCTATGCATATCTAAGGACTGCTGTATGGAACAGGCCCCTGTATTATAATGACTTCTTCATTTATTAGGCGGATATTTACTGAGAATCTAAAATGTTAGAGGCACTGAGGGGGCTGGTACTCTTGGGTAACCACTTCCCTTTCTATCAATGGATACCTGTTTAGCCTTGTATCTCCTCCTTCATGTTAGTGAAATTAGAAAAATAAACACGTTTTTAACTATAAAATAGCAATCAGAAGCATGGACTGAGAGCCAGAAAAACCAGAGTTTGAATCCTGGCTCAGACACTTAATAGCTATATGATCTTGGGCAAGACTCTTAATTTCTTTAAGCTTTGGTTAAGATTGGAATAATAGTTGTAACTACCTCGTAGGTTTTTTGGAAAGGATTGAATGTGATTAGATGACAATTTCATCTTGTCCTAAATTAGACTCACAGCTGGATTTGATGGAGCCAGAGGCTTGTTTCTTACAGAACTTATAGTGAACACAGAACTAAATTTTGGGATAATTTGTTACACGGCACTCGTTCCAGATTTCAGGCCCCTCCTACTGGTTCTTTGTGGCCTATGTGCTTTGCTTCTAATGACTCACACCCCCATCTCCTCCAGATGACTGTCCTTGGCTTTCTAGAGCTGCTTAGCCTACATACCACTTGGCCAATGTCTGATTTTGTGGAGTATGAGATCCCAGATTTATGGTGTTGAGGAGGGACAAACTCTGAGGTTGTAATTTATGCTTCTGATCTTCCCGTGGGATTAGATTGAGGCTGGAATTTTTCCTGGTCACACCACGCTTGACTTGCTTGTCTACTACTGATCCCTTGTCTTGTAAGTGACTTATCAAACCTCTTTACCAGTTTCTCTTGAGAACACTTCCTTAATAAGTTACTTGCATGTGAATCCTCATTTTGGGGTCTACTTCTGAGAGCCTGACCCAAGATGTCCTTATCGCCACGTACAAACTAAAATAAAAGTTTCCCTAGGCAGTGGCTGGCCTTGACATGAGAACAGATACAGCTGTTAGGTGGGGAGATGTACATAGTTGGGAGTGGCTGCCTGTTTTTCTATAAAGCAATTCCCAAATGAGCTCAAGGTTTTACCAAAAAATATTCTGATAGTGCCACAAATTGTTCCATTCAACAAATGATTATTGAGTTCCTATCCTGTGTCAGACACTACATAAACTAAGCTGTGCCTGGGTACCTGACCCAGGGAAACTGTGAAATAATAAATATTTTTTGTTTTAAGAAACTAAATTTTGGGATAATTTGTTACACAGCAATAGATAACCAATACAAACAGCAAGGAGTGTTTTAGTTGGAGTGAAGTGATCCAGGGGAAGAGTAGTAGGAAGTCAGAGAAGGAGCAGCGTTGGGGGGACCCAGCCCTCATCCGTGAAATCTCTGATTCAGTAGGTCTGCTTCAATAGGACTGGAGTCTGGGCATCTCTATGACTTTAAAAGCTCTGCAGGTGATGCTTACGTGAAGTCATTGTAGAACACTACTGAGAAGAGGAAGGCGCTCAGACTGTGATGGCAACACCAAGACTGAGGTTCACTGTATCCCAGCCTGGGCACCCGCCTTTAAAGTGAAAGACTGTTGGTGACTGGGGTCCATCCTTATCATATTTACCAGCAAAAAGGACTCAAAGTTTAAACGATTTTAGATGATGAGTTTGTGATAACATCACTGAATGTGGAGAGTCCATGTATTTAGTTTTTTATGTTTCAACAATTCCTTCCAGGTGAACAAACAAAACAAAACAAAAAGAGCAACTTCTTTTATTCCCATTCCTTTCTCCTTTCCTGCTGCCTTCTTCATAGGAATGTCACCTTTGGTTGGAAGCTCCCCTGAAGGTGACTGTGCCAGTTTCCTCCTTGTACTCTGCAAAGTCACATCCTACTCTAAGATCTCTTCGTTATTTTTCCAATTTCCATTGATCTGAATCTATAGCTAGCATCAGTATTTCTTCCAAATGCTCCCCAGATCTAGACTGCAGCATTCTTTGACTCTGTGGTGTGGGGTCTTTGAAGAATCCTCTAAGACCGAATAAAACACGCTGACAGTTTGGAAATCAAGGCATATATGTTTGTGTGAATATCAACAAAGATTTTCCTAAGGGAGAAAAATGGATTACCCTACAGAGTATAATCGCAGTTAATAGATAATAATAATAATGTCATTATGATAGTAATAGTTATACTAATATTAACTGATACTTGTTGAGAGCCATTAAGAATTTCTTTTCTTTATGAATTTCCATGGTCTGTCTCAATTCTCTTCCTGGAATAGTCACCTCTTTAAACACTCTCACCATTAATCTTGCTAATTCTTATTCATCCTTATAGTTTCATCAAAAATATCACAACCTCTGGGACACCTTCTCTAACTAACATAGATTAGGTTAAGTATTCCAGTTTGTGCCTCCCAGCACTCTGTACTCCCCCAACATGACACTTACCACAGTTTAGTGTTATTGCTTTTCAAATTTTCTCTCTTCCTTGCAAGATTCTGAGCAATTTGAGAGGAGAGACCATGACTACTTTGCTTAGTTTGGTTTCTTAGAGTCAAGCACCTTGCCTGACACATAGTAGATGATTGAAAAATCTGTTGCAGCAATGTTGGAGGGGGTCTTTGAGAGGATGTGACTGCCAGCTGACCCATGAGCTGGACTCAGGCAGTCAGAGGCTCCTCACCCCTTCACCTGTCCTTGGAATGGACAGCCCACCTAGTATTCCCACATTAGCAGCCATTTCATGGACACAGCCTTGAGAGAGTAAGGTGTTGTTGAGAACATCTGGACTGAATATGTGACTGAACCCCGTTAAAGCCTCCATATAAACTTTTAAGATACTGGCAGATGGGGTGGACATCTACTCATCTTGCAGCTGCCCAAGACAAGCCTCATATCTAAGTTTCCTTGCTTATTAATCTGGAATGGTCTACCTCTTTCTTCAGTTTCTCCTTGCCCTCCACGTCCAGGGAGTCAGTTTTGAATCTCACCTGAGGAACTCCCGAGGTTGGAACCAACAAGCAATGATCTTCTTATAGCCCAGTGCCAGACACTGGGTTGAGCTCTTTACATAATTATCTTTTAAAATATTATAGAAACTCCTCAAAGTACATATTAGTCCTCATTGTGCAGAAAAAGAAATTTTGGCTTACAATGGTGAAATGAACCCAGTTTTCATAATGAGTCTCAGAATTAGTAGGAGAATCAGGTCTGCTAGACTCTAAAATTCCTAACCACTACCCTAGACTTTCTCTTACAGGAGGTGTCAGGTCATTGGGAAAGTTGGTGGAATCAACTGTTAGATTTTACATCTATGTGACAGAGGAGTGATGACCCTATTTCTGAGGTTGGCGTTTTGACTTGTTAAACCCCCAATTTAACAGATCTGACGCACTCACTGTTGTTTCCTCTTCTCTCCACTTGAGATGCAATCTCGTGCAACCTAGCCCTAATTGCTACTCCTGGCATCCTTTCATTCATTCATTCACTCACTCACTCACTCAAATCCAATAGATGTCTGTTGAGTGCCCACTACAAAAAAGCACTTGATCAGGTACTGGGGCCCCAAAGATGAAAAGGTACCAGGTCTGCCCTCGAGGAGCTTATATTCTGGTGGGAGGAGTCAGGTAGAAATAAATAAGTGCAATGGATTGTCACCAGTGGATAGTTAACCTTAGTAGTTTTTGTCTGCCCTGCATCTGTTCTCCCTTCTTCTGGTGCTAGCATTTCAGTTTTTCTTTATGGAACTACTCCTTCCCTATTAGGCCATGTGTGTCAGATGGGGCTGATCCAGTGGTGGGCAGGCAAAAGACACAGGCCTGGCCAAGCAGAGCCTTCTAAACTCTGGTCACATCAGTTGTTTGAGGAAGGGGCATGTTTCAGGACAGGGCAGGATGAGGCATGAGAACCTCTGATGAAGAACTCTGATGAAGCTCCCAGGGAGGAAGCTTCTTCTTTCTGCTTCGGTTGCTAGAAAAGTAAGATGCAGCTGGGGACCTATTCCCAGAGGCATTTTGTCTGAGATGGAAGCCAACTCAGAGGAAAGTAGATTCAAGGGGTGGAGGAAAAGACAAAGAACTGATGATGTTGTTTGAGCACTTGCTACATTATTATTGACTTAAATTACTTTCAGTTGGGTTTTTATGAATTGCAATTTAAAGAAACATGACATAAAGGGCTAGGGTAGAGACATAGGCCCCTAAGAAGAAGAGGAATAAAAGATCATGTGGTCTTTCAAGATAACAGAAACGACCTTGAGTGTATTCTGCAATTCGTATGAATTAACAAATGCCAGTGAACTGCTAAGTCCAATTGGAACAGAAGAGCAAAGAGGAGGATTCACTCTACAATATATGGAGACATATTACTTCATAGTAGTAAAAACAATGTAGTATGTGAAAGAGAATGGGAAAATAAATCCATGTAATAGAACCAAGAATTAAAAGTAGACCCATGTTTGTTCAGAAACCTGGCATATGATAGATGTGGCACTACAAACATATATGTCATTGAATTGTTTAATACATGGTGTTAAGGAAATAAAGTCATTACACAGAGAAAAATTAGGACACATTCCTACATGGAGCTGAAAATTAGTCTTCCAGAAGGATTAAAGACCTAAATGTAAATGGAACTATAAAGCTAATGGAAAAGAATATCTTTGTGAGTTTGGAGTGAGGGGGCTTTTTTTAAATAAGACCACCAAAGCACAATTCATAAGGCAAATAGTTGATATATTTGACTACAATCAAATTAGAGGATTTCTCTTCAGTGAAAGCACCATAGATCAAGTTAATGAACTGGTGATAGACTGGAAGAGGATATTTGCATTAACCAAAACAACGACAAGGGATTGATATCTAGATTAGAAAAGAAATTCTTATAATTCAACAAGACAGATTGGGGAAGTCAATGGAAAATGCTCAAAAATCAGGAATAGACAATTCATACAAAGGGGGATCTCAATGATTAACGAGTATATGAAAATTTGCTCAAACTCAGAAATCAGAGCTATGCAAATTGAAATCACAATGAAATACTATTTTATACTCAGTAGCATAGCAAAAATTAGAAATATTGGTGAGGACCTGCAGACACTTGAACTCTTATGCACTGCTGGTGAAATGTACATTGGTGCAGTCATTCTAGAGAATAATCTGGCAGTACCTAGATAAAGTGACTTATGACCCAGAAGCCTCAGGCCTGAGTAGATACCCCAGAGTAGTTCTCACATATTACCAGAAGGGGGCATATACAAGGATATTAATCAGAGCATTGTGGAGGCAGAGAGCTGGAGATAATGAAATTATCCAGCATAATACCATCTAAGTAAATTTAAAACACATACACACACCACACACTATATATTTTTCAAAGATAACCCCTGCACAGACATATACATACATAACATATATGTACATAAATACATATACATATTTATGTATGTCTATCTACCTATCTATAGCAAACACACTAATGTGGGTGCATTTAAGGTGGAGGAGGGGATATAAGGAGAGAGAAAGTGAGGGAAATGCAAATAGGATCAGGTATAAAAGGAGAATGCTAAAATAAAATGAGAGAGAAGCCCTGCCTGTGCTGATAATGATAGCATGCTGTGAAGTAAAGAGTTTAATAATCTCAACTCTCTAAGTGATTCAGGTTAAAAATAAAATTATAATTAAAATTAAAATCTAAAAAATGCCTTAGGTGAGGAGAGGGTCAGGAGTATTCCACCTGAGCTCTATTTCCACCCCACCTGGGAGGAGCATGTGACCTTAACTGTCCTGAAAGTGACACGGAGTAGATACTGTATTCTCCCAACTACGTCTCCATTGTAGTGAAAGTGAAATTAGATTCCATCTATAAATCATTTTCCACGCTTCGAAAAGTAAGGCAATATAAAGTTGGGGTTTTTACTACTAAGATTAGATAGGAAGCAATTTCTATTTTTTTAGAAAGCAAACAACTTCTTGGAAATCAGTATGTTTATTGTCTAAAATCTTTGGCCTGAAATCGATGCTTCTGATTTAGCAGCAACCTGTAGTTTGGGGTTTCTTAAAATGTTCAGTGGTATGAAAGTTTGTGCCGTCCTCATTCGCGTATGTAAATTGTACTGTGTTTTCCTCTAGGTCGAGATAAAAGAGTCACACATCAGGAAGAAAACTATTGGGTTCTAAATTATATCTAACACTCCTGTCTGGCTTTGGTACTGTGAACCTAAATCAAACATATTCTTATAGGACACGTACTTTTTCTTTACATGCGACATATCCCTTTTCAGCCATGAAATAAACTCTAAAACACACAAGCAACATGAAGCTCAAGGATCTAGCCAACTGTATCAAAAGAAGTCCAAGGAGGTTCTGGGAACACAAGGACTTTATCTTTTTTGTCCGTTGCTGTATCCCTATGCCTATCATGATACCTGGAACATGGTAGTGCTCAACAAATATTTATGGAACGAATGCATATACAAACGAACACACACACACACACACACACACACACCTATTTGTTTTTGGTCTGCAACCAATTGTCACAATTCACTTTTTCTTTTCTTTCTCCTTTTTTAGAATTGTCCAGTCTACAAACTCTTCACTAAAACCTCTTGATGTACTGACATCTGTGAGAGTTGAGGGGGAGAATAAGAAGGAATTATAAAATGTAAATCTCGTGGCTAAGAAGCTTATGAACCAAGAGGGCAAATACATATGAGAAAAACATGAGAATAAGAACTAGGAAGTGTTTTAGCACTACATAACACTGTCTGGAAACTTATGAGAAAGAGACAGAGCCAGTAGATGGATAGGAAACGGGGGGAACAATCCCCCAGCTGGCTTACACAAAGCATGGGCCTCGCAGCACAGTTTGGGGCTTTGGAGGGTGGAGGGGATTGTTGGGAGAGCTGGCCTGGGGCAGAATCTTCACAAAGATTTTCTTGGGGAATCAGAATTTGAGCAAGTCGCTGGTGGAGGCCTAGCTGTTCTAACCAGCTGTTAATGAGAAACTGGCTCTTGGATGCCAGAAGAGGCTGCTGAGAGAGGCACAAGTACTTAACAGGGTTTCAACTGAGCCCTGCAGACATCCTCTAAGGAGTGGAAAACTCCATTCCAGGCCCGAGGAGGCCAAAAGGGTGCCCATATATGTGAACAGGAAAATTGTGGCAAAAAAGCCAATAACACAGTGATGGAAATCCTCAGCTTTGCGTCCAGGGAAAGCTTGGTTTAGCAATCACTGTGAGCAAGTGGAACCAGCTCAACCAACGTCAGCAATTTGAAGACATCTGGTCTTTATTTTTGGACTTTTGTACATTAAGGAGGATTATGGTTATATGATGTAGAGGCCATTTAGTTTTGTCAATCTACAGAATTTCTTATAATAGGAATCCCTCACACTTAGAATAGAACCTTGTTCTCCAAAGTCTCCTTGAGATTTTTCAAATATTAACTCTTTATCTCCCAGAGTGACTTTTGGAGGGAAGTTACTTGAAAGAGATGTTTTAATAGGGAAATTGAGTCCTGTAGTCGATATATATTTTACTAAAGGGTAACCCGATAGTGGAGGCCCCAGGAACTTCAGCATCCCATGACCGCCAAAAGTAAGGCTTCTGTTCCTTTGCTAAGCCCCCTTGGCCTTCATTTCTTCTCTCTGCTTTGCCTTCTCTTCTGGCACCTGTTCATCTTCAGTAATCCCCTAGCTGGGCCTGTTCTAGAAAAAATTATTAGTCTGGTAAAATCATCGATGAACCAGTACTTACTTTCCACCCACCGCCCTTCATATCCATTGGCCAAGGACCTGGTGCCTCCCCCAAACCCAGTTATGTCTCTCCTCTTCCTCCACTTCTTCTACCCTCCTGCCCCCATTACTCCTGACCTTCCTGACTTCCTCCATTAATACCTGCATTGAGTTCCATTGCCCAGGGCTCTGATAGGTGATTGGCTATTTTAGACAATTTATTTGTAGTAAAGCTGTTAATGGCCTAAAAACGGCTCAGAGGCTTCCTCCCCCAGGTAACATTTACATTTTCATTGGGGATTTCAAGGTCAAAGAAGTCAGCTGAGGATTCCTGCATGCTGGCAGTGCTCACTCTTGATTTTCTCCCATCTGGCTGCCCACTGAGCTGTCACCTGCTCTCAGGTTGTGGCTCCTGCAAGCTGGTTGGGCTTTTCTTTCTCTCATTCCAGTGTTTTCAGTTTATATGGTGTTTTTCAATATTCTAGAAGCAAAGGACACAAGAAAAGGCAGGTAGCCGGAAGAGGGAGAAGGAGCATTGCAAATTGAATAAATGGCCAGACCCCCAGGCTGAGGAATTCAGTCTGTGGAAAGGCCCATTGGGTACCAATGATATTGTTGTCCATTAAAAAAAATCCATAGGCTGTCTAAAAATGCATTTTCACCTTAAAATAGCAGGAGCAGCCACTCTGCTGTGCAATTCCTGAGGATTTATGGCTTGTTGGGGTTAATGGTTTGAGGTGTTATTCCTTTTTGTGCTTCATTAATCCCCAGGAAGTGCCTGTGCTGAGGGGGTTATGTAGCTTGGGGAGGCCACAGAGGCACCCATGTGTCCACTGCAGCTCCAAGGTGTTGGCAGAGGCCCATCCCACGGCTCTCAGCTCCCACTCGGGCTCTTTGTCTGCATCACCTTGTCTCTCCGAGCCTGGGTTAGTGACCCCCTAATGGCATTATGGGTTCTAGATAATTTTGGGACAGATGGCAGACATTCTTCTTAGATACTGGCTTTGTTGATATGATTCAATCTTGGCCTCACCACCCTCCTACATCACAGAAAGTTTGAAAAAGACAAAATTGTCCTCTTCTGAGAAAGAGGAGGGTGAGTGCGATCCTCCTCATGTAGTGGGTGACAGTGGAGACTGGTTGACGAAGGGGCGGAACTGGAAATCCCTGGAGTCTCTCAGGAGCACAATATGCTTTCTGATAATCAGAACTTATACTTTGGGGGGAAAAATCATTACTTTTCAAATAGAGGCCACAGTGTTTATAAGGTATTCTGTACCCTTCTGTCCCGCCTCTCTCCCTTCCACCAACATTAACTGAGCACCTACTTACTAAGGTCCTAGTGTAGATACTGGGGACACAACCATGAGCAGGAGTGACAGAGCTCCTGTCTTCAGGTTTTCTACATTTTAGTGTGTGTTTGGGATGTGTGTGAGACAGGACCCTACAATAAACAAACATTTCATTTTCTTACAACCCTGTGACTCATGCGGGACGGTGTGCCTATACCCATTTCACAGATGCGAGAGCTGAACCTTCAAAGAGGTCAAGTGACCTGTTTCAGGTGAATTGGTTTATGCATTCATTTGCTTATCTATCAAATAGATTTATTGAGGGACTGCCATGTCCCAGATCATCTCCTAGGCTTTTTAGATGTAAAGATAATTAGTGTACAGGCCTTGCCTTCCAGAGCTCCCATTGTAATGGGAAAAGAGCCACAGAAACACATTCTAACCTGATAACTGCTGTAATGGAGCCTGTGCTTGCAAAGTCGGGTCTTAGATGAAGAAGCCCCAAGTTTGCCTGAGGAAGTCAGGGAAGCAAGAGACAGCTGGACTCAGACGCAAGTCTAAGGCTCCAGCGTGCAGAGTATGCTCTGTAACACTTGGATTGAATTGAGCCAGCTCTTCAAGGTCTGGCTCCACTATCTGGTTTAAAAAGGGTTCCCAGGCCATCAGAAATCCTATATTCCAATTAAGCGAAAAAACCTCTTCTCATTCCAAACTGAAATAGAAATTGGTTGTTCCACTTTTGGTCAGGCTTCCTGCTTTTATGTGATTAATTAAAAGCTGAGTAGCTGCTAAGTTGCAAGACAAATGGCAAATTATTTATATCTTATTTAGTAATGTAAAATGTCCAGAAATTCCTGCGAGAGTCCGCTGCATCCCCCCTCATCCTCACTGTATAGCTTCCCTGCCTCCGTTAGACTGGTCTTAATCACGAAGTACTTCTACCTGACCTCAGCCAAAGCACAGTAAACTCAGGCAACCTGGGTTTGTGTCCTGGGCCCACCATTGGCTAAAATTCTGACCTTGGGTAGGTCACTTAATCTGTTGGTGTCTCAGTTTCCTAAGCTATAAATGGGATCATAACCCCTGTCCTACCTTATACCATGAGTCCTTTGGAGGATCAAAATGGGCTACAACATGTGGCAGAGATTAAGAAGGAGCAAACTCTCAGCACATGTTAGTGGATGTCGTTACTATTACCACAGCAGCCTGCGACTGAGGAAGACGCTAGGCATTTGCTAACTGGGCTTGGTTTCTGATGTGCACCAGGGGGCGTTAGACTTCTCATATTCCTTTAGTGTCAGAGTGGGGGATGTGGCCCTGGCAATGAGGGCAAGCATCCTACTTTAGCATGCTCCCCGTCCAAGGGTCAGGTTCCCACTTAAAGGCTCAGTTTCCCCAGTCTAATAAATTTTAACAAATTGTCTCATTTTTCTTCGATAAGTGTCGACCCCTGGCTGCCTTGTCTCCTTTTAGGCTGCAACCACTTCCATGAGCTGGCAGATCCAGTTCTCCTGGGCTTTGTCCAGGCCTGCGCAGGAAGACCGCAGAGGAGATTAGAATGAGGGCAATTCACATCCTCTGCAGACACCTTCTCATGTTCAGTGTCTGCTTGGCTGGCATTAAAGGCAGAGGGAGGGCCGAGAATGGGTGTGTAGGGGGAGCAGGAAGGAAAGGATGGGTAGGGAGAGTTCTCTTGCCAAGCTTAAAGGGTTATAAGAGGAAAAATGGGTTGAGGGGGAAAACAGAGAGGGAGGATGTAATAGCCAGATCCAAATATCTCATTTGAACAGGCAGAAGAGACAATATTTATTTCTTCTAAAGATAGAGTGATCACGTTGCCCAGATCAAAAATTGTGAGTGTGGACTATGATCAAATAGGTATATTTATGACTAGAACCGGGTCAGTGTAGTTCAAATATAGACTCTCTGGGAAAATTCTGGAAGAGTGCTCTCTTCTATGACCTCAAATCCTCCCATAATTCCAAACCTTGCTGAGTGTAGTTTTGCTATGAGACACAATTGGGAAGTTTGTGTTTGAGATCCTCCTACTTATCCCTCTTTCTTTTCTTTCAACAAATATTTATTGACCATCTATAACGTGTGGGGCTCGGGCCAGCCGCATGGGTGCGGGAGCAGGTGCACAGTGCCCTACATTAGGAGGGTGCTGCGCTTAGTTTAATATGTTACAGCTGTTGTCTTGAAATCTGTAATATTTCTTGAACAGGGGTCCTGAATTGTCATTTTGCACTGGGTCCTGTATATTATGTCACTGGTCCTGCGTGGGGTACCATATTAGGTGTTGGGGATACAAAGTTGAAAAGACACAGGCTTTTCCCAAAGTTTCTCCCTGGCTGTCACCAGCTTCCTGCCTAGGCAACAATCCTGGTGCTGGACGTAGCTCTCCACTTGGTTATCCGCTAAACACTGCTTTAGCTGACCGGGAGTTTGAGAAGTTCCTTCTTAACTAATTCACTGTACAACATTACAAATTACATAAATATTTTTCTTATTGTAAAAGTGGTTGAAATTACCGTAGATAATTAGGACTATGCAGAAAAATGTAAGGAAGAAAATATAAAACAGCCCATGATCCCATCACCCATACGCAGTGTTTATCTCTGGGCAGTGGGATATAGATGTTTTTGATTTTAATTATTCCTATTTATATTTTTAAATGAAAGTAGGATCCTACTGTGCTTGCAATTTTATAATTCTGCCTTTTCACTTAAAATTGCACTTTTGCCATTTTCCATGTCATTAAATAATTTCCCAAAACACAGTGTTTTGTGTTGATAGCATCTTAACACATGGATGTGCCATGATATATTTTCTTCTTTTGGGGGACATCTAGGTTGGTTCCAAGTTTTTGCTGAGGTAGATGTCAGCTGGATGAACATCCTTGTATACAAATCTTTGTCTGCCTCTTTGGTTATTTTCTTGGGATAAACTTCAAAAAGCAGAATTCCTGGTTAAAGGATATGGAGAGTCATAACACATATGCAAATCATCTTCCAGAAGATGGTGACAATTTTCTACTCTCATCGGTAAGCGAATGAGAGGACTTCTTTCACAAGTCTCCCAATATTGGCTATTTTTATTTTCTAAAGTGGTTGTCCAAGTCGACAGGTAACAGCATTTCTTTGATTACTTATTAGATTGAATGTATTTTTCATGTATTAATGGGCACGTATATTGCCTCTTTTATAAAGTGTCTAAATACATCTTTTACTCGTTGTCCTATCAGACTGCTCCACTTTTTCTTAGTATCTATACCTTAGTTATCTATTAATTATCTTAGTTTTTTTTAATATATTAGGGAACATGCAGAATTAGGTATGAGTGGCTGATAAATGCATATTTAACATGTTATCTCTGCTGAAGATTACCTTTAATAATTCTTTTTTTGGCTGATGAAGATTCACCCTGAGCTAACATCTATTGCCAATCTTCCTCTATTTTGTATGTGGGTCACTGCCACAACATGGCTGCTGACAAGTGGTGTAGGTCTGCGCCTGGGAACTGAAACCGGCCGCCAAAGCAGGGTGCACTGAACTTATCCACCGGGCCACAGGGCTGGCCCTAATAATTCTTTAAACTTGAAGAATTATTTTCTCTATAAAAACTTTAGTGACTTTCAATATGGGAATGAGTCACTACAGACAAAATGAAATTCCTGTAATTGTAAGAATTCCCGCAAAGGCTGAAGGAACATAGGCCAAGAGTGATGTGGAGGGGATTCCTGCACTAGGTGAGAGGTTGGACTGGCTGGGTGATGTCCAGTCATATTTGAGTCTCCTTCTCTAAATTTAATGGTAAAATTTCAAGTACCATTGTCTGTCTGGTTAGGGCCCTTCCAATCCTAATCTATGAGCAGTTCCCTCCAGGTACGTTCAGGCCTTCCTGGGTCAAGAAGTCATCCCACTAAATAACAGTAAATTATCTGAGATCAAATGAGGTTAAGGTCCAAACGGTATGATCAAGAGGACCACACTTAAGTATTAAAAGGAGTCAAAAAGAAGGAATCTTATGAAGGCTGTAGAAATCAGGGAAGTCCTCACGGAGGGAGTGAGCCTTGAATGAGCGAGTCTGTGTAGTAGAGAGGGGTGTGAAGGCTTTCCAGGTGCAGAAAACAACAACATGACTTGTCGTGGCCTATGAACCTGGCCTAGGGGTGGCCCTGTTTGTTTGTCACCAGTCAAATCAGGGTGAAAGAGCACTGATCATCTTGGGAAGCCAAAAATTCCTTGCAACACGAAGGAAGAAAGATTGTTTCCAGGGCTAAGGGCAACTCCAGTTGGGGATCCCACAGTGAAATTCTGGTGTTAGGCTCATCTGTTTTGTTTAGAAATCCTAGATTATATTTTGTAGCTCTGAGACCTCGTTGGAGGCCCAGTCATTCTGGAATAAATCCAGGAGAGCTGACTGTTTTTCTCTTCCTCTCCTTTCTCCGTTGTTTTCTCCTGAGCTTTTATTCACATTACCAGTGTTGGCAGTCTGGTTAGTTGCAAACAGAGAGTAGCAGTTGCCTTGCAGGAGGTGAGCTTCAACTTCTCCATCTGAACTTTGAAAAGCTGCTTTCGCAGTTGGAAAACTCCCCCTTTGTCACAAAGATGGGTTCTGCTGCAAAGGCGGGAGCCTTGGCACCTGGGCTGTGTGCGGAATCAACGGCAGCCTGTGCATTGTTTACTCAGTTAATGGAGCAAGGAGCCAGTCAGGCTAAGGTGCTGGGTTCCCTTCTCACCTGAGCCAGTTAACTTCCCTCTCTTCCACAAATGGTCCTAAGTTACCCTCCCTAATATGATCTGTCAGTTTACAGAATCACTAGTTTGGGGGGAGAGGTGTAGATGCTTCAGCACAAACCACTTTCTCAATTGCCTCACGACTGAGATGCTAGACACACAGTTGGTGCTCCATGAATCCGTTCGATGAAGATTTATGGAGCCACTACAACGTACCAGGAACTGTGCGAGGTGCTGAAAATGCAAATTTAATTAAGGTGCTCTCTGTCCAGTGGATTTGATAAATATGTGAAGGACAGCATTGTACACAGAGACCCAAGAGGGGCTGGCTGGATAAGGATAAGTGGCAGCAAGCAGTGTGAGATCAAGGCTGACCATTATAAAGTGGACAAAATGCAAAGGATGGGGATAATCTGAAAGTTTCTGCACTATCCAAAAACTCCATTTATCTCAAGGTTTGTGGATTCAGGTAGCTTCCAAATTAGTTTTGCTGAGTTCAGTTTTGGAATATCTGAGTAAGCACCAGAAAGGAAGGCGATGCTTAAAACAAGCCTCTGAGATTCTTTCATCCCGGATGTCTCTGGGCCATCACAATCCTCCCTGAAAATACCCTTTATGGAGAGCTTCAGGCTGAGATTTTCCACTGTACTCACAGTTAGGGGCTTTGTTGATGCGGGAAGAGTATTTGGGTGCTTAACCAGCCCAGGAAGAGCAAATCTGCTTATTAGTCCCTGTGGCTTCTAGGTCTACCCACAACTAGGGAGGGGTGTCAGTTTTGAAGGGAGCCACTTCAATCAGCTGAGCAAATTCTCATTGCCAACTCATTGTGGACACCCTTCCAGGTGTATGATCTCATCTCTTCTTTCATCCTCCTGGCTGAGCACTGGGGAGTGTAGTGATGGAGCTTCACTCCCCTAGCCCAGCTCCAGCCCTCTTGCGAGTGAAGTGGGCTTGGAAAGAATTAGGAGTTCTAGAGGCATCTTCTGCGTGGGGTCCTGTCTGTGCTCTTTTGCTCCTTCCCACCCTCCATCTTTCATGTGAAAGGGTAAACTGAGTTAAAATCTATTAGCCCATTGATTACAAGGGTTGAGCTGGCCCCTTAGGTGGCTGCTTCCTTCTCTCCTCCTGCTTTGAGGTATGACCTTTTTGAAGAGGAGAAGTTTCCCTGATGGAGGGACATATGAAGACTGTTGATCTGCTAGTGCTCTCTTTGTCTTTTATGGGTATTTGGGGACGATATATCCTTTAAAAAGCTTTACCTTAATAAATAATAATAACAATACTCTATCTGTGGAACACATACTCTCTGTTAGGTCCTTTGCTCTGCAATTTAAACACATCATCTCATTAAACATTCACACCAGTCCCATAAGGTAGGAACAATTATTGTCCCATATTACGGATGAGTAAAGTGAAGTCTAGAAAAGTTAATAACTTATAGTAGCTGGTAGATGGAACAACCAGGATTCAAGTCCAGGTTTCTAACTTCTAACTCTGTTTCTAAGTACTATACCGTCCCACCGCCAAGTACTTTCCAAGAGTACGTACGCTCAGCAGCTTGCTGGGCAGCACAACACGGAAGGAAAGTGTGGGTCTCAAAGGCGAGAGTTTCTTTCTGCTTTAATTTCCTTGATAAGTCCAGGTCTTTTTGACCAGAAAACACTCCCCCTTCCTCAACTCCCTTTGGCTTTTTAAAAGCCTGTTGAAAAAGTACTTTTCTATCAGAAAAAAAGTCATTTGTGACCTCCCTCCGGTATCCATCGAATGCACTAGTCCCTCCTTCTCTGCTCCCTCCCTCTCCTTTTCCCTTTCACGGCTGTGAGTGGAAGCGTCAAGCCCCTGGGCGCCCTATAACGCATACATCCCTGCAGCACCCCTAAGAATACACTTGTGATAAATCGATGGTGGTCCAGGACTAATTGCATCGTGGGGAGAAGTGGGTACAGCAGCTTTTCGGCTGGGCTCTTACTGTGGGTGGCACCTTGGGAAGTGCTGTCTTGAAGGATTACGTTAGCAGTTGCGCACTTTCCGCCCAGCCTGGGCGAACAGCTCCCACTAGAAAAGGAAAAGAAAAGCTGACTATGGTATTTCTTGGGAACTGGCCCGAGTGTGACTGCTTGTGAGGACATCCACTGGGCCAAAGGTCCTGGACTGTTTTACGGCGAGACTCTGCTCTCACCTCCCAGGCACGGGAGGGCACCCAGACACTTCACGCATCCCCCAGATGTCCCCGAGCGCAAGTAATCCCGGGATGCGTCAGAGGCCTCGCCACAGCCGGCCGTGTACATTCCAGCGCCGCAAACGCGCGCGCTCCCGGCTGCTCTCTGCAGTCAGTCCGATCCTCTTTACATACCTCTGCAAGGGAAGCTGACAACTACTCGACAGTTTTTTATGGGCTTGAGGAAGGGACTTTGCCCTCCAAAATACTAACCAGAAAACATGATGGAATTTCTCTAACAGGAAGCACAACTGTCAGTTTAGTTAAATTCCCAAATGCAAATACTAATTGAAATTCACACTAACATGTCAATGAGAACCAGCCCCTCCCCCCACCCCGCCCCACTCCAGCACCAAGCAGGAAGGTCCTGGATTTCGATAGAGGTGAAGGAGGATGCTGGGTGGGGCTCACTCACACCACAGCATTAAGGGAGAGACCCTGACACTGAGAATTAACAACCTGAGCTGACTTCTCATTTTGCCGCACGTTGGCGTCTGTTTCGGTCTATTTCCTCTGCGCTTACCACAGGCCTCGTTGAATAAGGGGTAAGAATTCTCACTTCTGTCCTCCCTTCAATGGACAGCTGTATAAAACAGTCTCTTTAGTTTCCTAATGAAAATGTCTCAACATCCATCCCCGCTTTTCACCTGCCCTTTCTAGACCCTAAAGCTGGAAAGGCGAACCAGAGGGATACATTCTAGACTCAGGGGAGAAGAGTATAATCAGGCCAGGAGATACCAGTCAAGAGAAGTGAGGCTAGCTCTAGGCTACATGGACCACTCCGAGAGAGGGAAAATAGAACTGAATTGAGAAAAGAATGCTTTCCTAAAGGAAGACTTCATGTCCCCGAAGGCAACAAAACAGAAAATCCAGAGAAATATTCAACCCCCAATGAGAATGGACCAGAGGCAACAAAAAATGTGAAATAAAAACACAATCATTTTTAAAACAACACATCAATTCCAAGAATACTTTGTGCTTATCAGCTTTGCGCCAGCCTTCCTCAAGTGGCGTCTCCTCTAATCGGGGCTGGATCTAATTTCTCATCTGGAGACCACTGCTTTGGGTCAGTGAATTGTTTTTTTCTTTTTTTCTTTTTTTTTGGTTCGTGTTGAAAGAGAGCAAGAGCTGGCCCCATGGTTTAGCTTCAAGTCCCCAGTGGCTTCTGGGGTCAAACAGCACATCCTTAGAATGTGAGGGAGCTATTGATTCTAGGATCCGGAGGTTTGTCTTCTCCAGCTTTTACAGATAGTTGCTGAAAGCTGTTGAAAGGGCCTCTTTGGGTGGAGTTCATGCCTAAGCCGAGGAGAACACGGCAAGGGAAGTATTTGTTACTTGGCACAATCAGAACCCGTGTGGGGCAGTGAAAAATGGGCAAAGCTTAGGAGAGGAGGATTATGGGTGGTTCTGAGCTTGCTTGGTCTGGGCCTGAAGGATTTGAGGTGCACCCCAAATGGATGAGGAGCTCAAGCAGGGTTCCAGGAGACTTGTTTCCTTCTAATCCAATTGGATTTCCATTCCCATCTTCCATTTGCCCTGCCTTTTAAGACCCAGTTCAAGATATCCTACCTCTGGAAAGCCTTCTCCAGATACCTCAGCTCATTATAAGTGTTTTTTTTTTTTTTTAATTTAAAATCTTTTTAAAAAATTATAAAATAAAACACAAATATAGAAAACCAAACCAAACAAATGCAGGGCCTAATGAACTGTTATAAGGCAAGCACCCATTTAGCCATCACCCAGATAAAGAAAGAGAACTTTGTCAGCCATGTCAGAAGCCCTCCAAGCGTCCCATGACCCTCACAACTGCCTTCCTGCCCCCAAAAGTCACCACTATACAGTACTGACTTCTATACAAATCACTTCCTTCTATTTTGGGGGGGGGGCAGGGGGGTTACTACCAAAGTGGCATCGATAAACACTATAGTTCTGTCCCTTTGTAAAAACTTTATGTCTTTTAAATCTTTTTAAATGTACAGTTTCCTCCTCCAAACTTTTCTCTTCCATCGGAAGAACCCAGGGCATTAGGAGTTCCTTGCAGTCCGCTTGTTGCTGATTGCCTACTCCTCACGCAGTTCAGCAGGTTCCTCTGTCCTCTGCATTTCCTGCAAAATGGCAGCTAGATTTGGAGGCTTAAAACTCAGGCTCAATCCCTTTGGCAAGATGATGGGTGATACATCAGGAAGTATATAATGTCTGGTTGTCCCTCTTTGTTACTTTAGCAGATATTGATGCTCAATATCTAGGTCCATCAATTAATTGTGAGGTGCAGAATATTATAATTGTTATTTTTTCATGTGTTAGAATATTTCTATAAAAAGACACTTTTCCTCATCTGTTATTTGTTTAATCAGGGCTACAATTCAGATAGGAAAGGTAAAGTAAATGCTTCATTCTTTCCTTTTATTTACCAGTTGTCAAGAAATGTTACTGCAATAAACAAAAAATTTAAAAAAAAAAGATAATGTTTCCTATCATCCTCCAAAGACATCTTTTATTTTAATTATCATGAACTCATGTGTCCATACATATATTCAACATATTGGATGAGTTTCAAGCAGTTGTAATAATTATCTTTATTGCAGCTCCATTCGTCCCGTCTTTGGCCAGTGAGAGCCTTTTCCATTGGCACTTGCATCCTTTGACCCGACCCTAGTAGTCTTTGATGTCTTCCTTGCTATCTGATACGACAAGATAGTCTAGGCTCACCTTGTACATTTCCTGCCCCAGACCTGAAATCTGCCATTTCTTCAAGAATCCCTGGTTTCTTTTAGTAGGAAATAGTATTTCAAAACCACATTCTAGGCATAAAGTATGTTCATTACTACTGTGTTGGTCATTGTTTTTAGGGCTTTTCAGTGGACAGAGCTGGGAAATATCCATATATTTTTACAGAAAAAATACCTCATGAGTTCATTTTGATACTTCCAATTCAGATTTGGTACTATAGGTTTTTTACAAACACAACAGGCTCAGAACAACAATACTAGCACTACTACCACCAATATGATTACTAAGTTATATTTTTTTCATTTGTTTTCTGCATTTGCCTCTATTTTTTGTGTTTTTTAGTTTTTAATTTTAATAGACTTTATTTTCTAGAGCAGTTTTATGTTCACAGCAAAACTGAGCAGAAGGTACAGAGATTTCCCATTAATCCCCTGCCCCCACTTACACACAGCCTTTCCCACTATCAACATCAGGCATCAGAGTGGTACATTTGTTACAACTGATGAGCCTACATTGACATATCATTATCACTCCAAGTCCTTAGTTTATAGTAGGGTTCATTCTTGGTGTTATATATTGTATGTGTGTGGGCAAATGCATAATGACATGTGTCCACCATTATAATATCATACGGAATAGTTTTATTGCCCTAAAAATCCTCTGTGTTCTACCTATTCATCCCTCCCCGCTAACTCCTGATCTTTTTACTGCCTTCATAGTTTTGCCTTTTCCAGAATTTATATGGTTGGAATCCTATAGTATGTAGCCTTTTCAGATTGGCTTCTTTCACTTAGTAATGTGCATTTAAGGTGCCTCCATGTTTGTTCATGGCTTGATAGCTCATTTCTTTTTACCACTAATAATGTTCTATTGTCTGGATGTACCACAGTTTATTTATCCATTCACTTACCGAAGGACATCTTAATTAATTCCAAGTTTTGGCAATTATGAATAAAGCTGCTATAAGCATCTGTGTACAGCTTTTTATGTGGACATGAATTTTCAGCTCCTTTTGGTAAATACCAAGGAGCATGACTGCTGGATCAAATGGTAAGAGTATGTTTAGTTTTGTAAGGAACTACCAAACTGTTTTCCAGAGTGGCTGTATCATTTTGCATTTCCACCAGCAATGAATGAGAGTTCCTGTGGCTCCACATCTTTGTCAGCATGTGATGTTGTCAGTGTTTTGGATTTTGGCCATTCTAATAGGTATACAGTGGTATCTCATTGATGTTTTAATTTACAATTCCGTAATGACATAGGAGGATGAGCACCTTTTCATATGCTTATTTGCCATTTGTATATCTTCCTTTGGTGGAGTGTCTGTTCAGGTCTTTGGCCCATTTTCTCATCTTATTGTGATGAGAATCATTCAGGTGAATCATTCAGAGTGAGTCTAAGCTGTATCCATTATGGACTTCTGATGTTTAATAAATTGGTAGAACAGATAGCTAGGCGGCTAAGTGCACATAGTGTTTCCTGGAGGTGAATCCATAAGGGACAAATCTGAAAACAGTAAAATGTATATTACTCCTATTTGCCTCATGTCTTATTTCTATAGAGGTAGTTAGCTATAGATAAAAATTAAAAGAATTATTTCACTAAAAACTGTGTCCAGTAGTAAGGATAGGCCAGGTTATGATGCAGTAACAATCAAGTGTGGAATCTCAGTGGCTTGATAACACCATAATTTATTTCTTGCTCATTTTACGTGTTCAGTGCAGGTTGATGAGGGCTTCATAACCTCAGTCACTGGGAACTCAGACCGATGAAGACTCTACCATTTGTGGTTGTATTATCTGGAACACCTTCTTGGTTAGAGAGGGAGACTCCTGGAGGGTTCCATGTTGACTTTTCTATGTTCTGGCCTGGAAGTGCCATCCTTTCTATCCACAGCTGATTGACCGGCACTAATCACATGGCTGCCTAACTGCAAGTGGGCTGGAAAATGTGGGAAATCAGCTAGAATGTTTGGTGAATACCACTGTCTCTGCCATACTCTATCAGCCATTGTAGGCTCAGTGGTGGTAATGGCAGTGCCCACTTGGAGACCACAGAGTCCAGCAGGAAATGGTGGTAGCCAGTGGAGTTAGAAGGGATGCTCAGCAGGAGACTTCAGGGAATAGAGGGAAATGAGGACATCTAGTCCCTATTCAAGACTCATAAACTTATTACAAGCTCCATAATTGTTATATTGCTTCACATAAAAGCTAAAATTGCCAACCTTTTAAATTTGCATAGTATAAAAATGAGAGGAAGCTGCTACCAGAAAATGTTATAGTTTTCAAACCTGAGCTGTGAAAGAAGAAGCCATAGGACTAGGAACTACTCAGGGACCCATTATGGTTCTGAAAGTACCTGCACCTTCATGCCCCAGAATTTTTTTATTGCGGTAAAATACACATAACATAAAATTTACCATTGTAACTATTTTTAGGTTTATAACATAAAATTTACCAGCTGAACTATTTTTAGGTTTACAGTTGAGTGGTATTAAATACATTCATAATGTTGTGCAACCGTAACCACCATTTATTTCCATTGCTCTTTCATCTTGTAAAACTGAAACTCTATACCCATTAAGCAGTCCCTGGCAACCGCTCTTCTACTTCCTGGTCTCTATGATTTTAACTACGCTACGTACCTCATATAAATGGTATCATACAGTATTCGTCTTTTTTTGTTACTGACTTATTTCACTTAGCATAATGTCCTCAAGGTTCATCCTTGTTGTAGTATATGTTAGAATTTTCTTTCTTTCTAAGGCTGGACAATATTCCAATGTATGTATATACCACATTTTGATTATCCATTTATCCATCGATAGACACTTCGGTTGCTTCCACATTTTAGCTATTGTGAATAATGCTGCTATGAACATGGGTATATGAATATCTTATTGAGACCCTGCTTTCAATACTTTTGGGTATATATCCAGAAATGGAATTGCTGGCTCATATGGTAATTCTATTTTTGATTTTTTGAGGAACTGCTCTCCTAATTTCCAAAGAAGCTGTACTATTTTACATTCCTACCAACAACGCACAAGGGTTCCAATTTCTCCACATCCTCAACAACACTTGTTATTTTCTGTTTTTTTTTTTTATAGTAGCCATCCTAGTGGGTGTGAGGTGGTATCTCATTGTAGTTTTGATTTGTATTTCCCTAAAGATTAGTGATGTTGAGTACCTTTTTATGTGCTTATCAGTCATTTGTGTATCTTTGGAGAAATGTCTATGCAAGTCTTTTTCTCCTTTTAAAGTCACGCTATTTGTTTTCATGTTGTTGATTGTAGGAGTTCTCTATATATTCCAGATATTAATCCCTTATCAGATATATATGATTTATAAATGAGTTTCCTTTTTACTCTGTTGGTATTGTCTATTGATACATAAAATTTTCATGAAGTCTAATTTGTCTATTTTTCCTTTGTTGCTTGTGCCTTTCATGTCATATCCAAGAAATCATTGTCAAATCCAATGTTGTAAAGTCTTTGCCCTTTAACTCTTACATTTATCTCTTTGATCCATTTTGAGTTAATTTTTGTATATGGTGTTAGGTAAGGATCCAATGTCATTCTTTTGCATGTGGATATCTAGTTTTCTCAGCACCATTTTTTGAAAAGACTGTCCTTTCCCCATTGAATGTTGTTGGTACCCTTGTCAAAAATCATTTGACCATATATGCAGGGGTTTATTTCTGGGCTTTCTCTGGTATCCCATTGGTCTATATGTCTGTTTTTATGCCAGTACCACACTGTTTTGATTACTGTAGCTTTGTAGTAAGTTTGAAATCAGAAAGTGTGAATCCTCCAGTTTTGTTCTTTTTTCAAGATTGTTTTGGCTATTCAGGGGCCCTTGAGATTCTATATGAATTTTAGGATGAGTTTTTCTATTTTTGCAAAATATGTCATTGGGATTTTGACAGAGATTGCATTGAATCTGTAGATTGCTCTGAGTAGTACTGACATTTGAACAATATTAAGTCTTCCAATCCATGAACATGGGATATGTTTCCATTTATTTATGTCTTCTTTAATTTCTTTTGGCAATGTTTTGTAGTTTTCTTTTTTTTTTTTTAATTTTATTTATTTATTTATTTTCCCCCCCAAAGCCCCAGTAGATAGTTGTGTGTCATAGCTGCACATCCTTCCAGTTGCTGCATGTGGGACGCAGCTCCAGCATGGCTGGAGAAGCGGCGCATCGGTGCGCGCCCAGGATCCGAAACCGGGCCGCCAGTAGTAGAGCGCGTGCACTTAACCGCTGAGCCACGGGGCCGGCCGTTTTGTAGTTTTCATTGCACAACTCTTTTACTTCCGTGGTTAGGGCAATTCTTAAGTATTTTATTCTTTTTGATGCTATTGTAAATGGAATTGTTTTTGTAATTTTCAGATTGTTTATTCTTCACGTATAGAAATGCAACTGATTTTTGTGTTGACTTTGTTCCTGCTACTTTACTGAATTTATTAGTTCTAACAGTTTTTTTTTAAATCTTCAGAGTTTTCTACATATAAGATCATATTATCTGCAAACAGAGATAATTTTACTTCTTCCTTTCTGATTTGGATGCCTTTTATTTCTTTTTCTTGCCTAATTGCTCCGGCTAGAACTTCCAGTACCATGTTGAATAGAAGTGGTGAAAGCGAGCATCTTGCCTTGCCCTTGATCTTAGGGGAAATGTTTTCAGTCTATCACCATTAAGTATGATGTTCGCTGTGAATTTTTCATATATGGCTTTTATTACATTGAGGTAGTTTCCTTCTATCTCTATCCTGTTGAGTGTTTTTTTCATGAAAGGGTATTGAATTTTGTCAAATGCTTTTTCTGCGTCAATTGAGTTATCATGTGATTTTTTTTCCTGCATTTTGATATGGTGTATCACATTCAACAACTCTTGTACGTTGAAACATCCTTGCATTCCAGGAATAATGCGTGGTCATGGTGCGTAATCCATTTAATATGCCGCTGAATTTTGTTTGCTAGTATGTTGTGGAGGATTTTTGCATCACTGTTGATAAGGAATATTGGTCTGTAGTTTTCTTCTCTTGTTGCGTCTTTGTCTGGCTTTAGTATCAGGGTAATGCTGGTCTCATAAATTGGGTTAGAAAGTGTTCTCTCATCTTCAATTCTTTTTTTTTTTTTTGTGAGGAAAATTGGCCCTGAGCTAACATCTGCTAATCCTCCTCTTTTTGCTGAGGATGACCGGCCGTGGGCTAACATCCATGCCCATTTTCCTCCACTCTTTATGGGACGCCGCCACAGCATGGCTTGCCAAGCAGTGCATTGCTGTGCGCCCAGCATCCGAACCGGCGAACCCCGGGCTGCCGCAGCGGAGCGCGCACACTTAACCGCTTGTGCCACCGGGCCGGCCCCTTCAATTCTTTTGAAAAGTTTGAGGATTGGTGTTCATTCTTTAAATGTTTGGTAGAATTCATCAGTGAAAACATCAGGTCTAGGGCTTTTCTTCATTGGGAGATTTTTGATTACTGATTCAAAACCCTTACTAAGTATAGGTCTATTCAGATTTTCTATTTCTTCATGATTATTCTTGATAGGTTTTATGTTTCTGAGAATTTATCCATTTCATCTAGGTTATCCAATTTGTTGGAGTACAATAATTCATAATATTCTCTTACAATCCCTTTTATTTCTGTAGAATCAGTAGTAATGTTCCCACTTTTGTTTCTGATTTTAATAATTTGAGTCTTCTTCCCTTTTTTCTTAGTCCATCAAGGTAAAGTTTTGTCAATTGTGTTGATCTTTTCAAAGAACCAACTTTTGGTTTCATTGCTTTTCTCTATTGTTTTTCTGTTCTCTATTTCATTGATTTCTGCTCTAAGCTTTATTATTTTCTTCCTTCTGCTAGCTTTGTTTAGGTTTAGTTTGTCCTTTTTCTAACTCCTTAAGTTGTAAAGTTTGGTTTTTGATTTGAGATCTTTCTTGTTTTTTAACGTAAGCATTTATAGCTATAAAATTCCCCCTTACTACTGTTTTCACTGTCACATAAGGTATGTTGTATTTTTGTTGTCATTCATCTCTAAGTATTTTCTAATTTCCCTTGTGATTTTCTTTTGATTCATCCGTTGTTTAAGAGTGTGCTGTTTAATTTCCACAGATTTATGAATTTTCCAGTTTTACTTCTGTTATTTCTAACTTCATCCTGTTATGGTCAGAGAAGATACTTTGGATGATATCTATCTTTTAAAATCTATTGATACTTAATTTGTGGCCTTACATGGTCTATCCTGGAAAATGTCCCATGTGCACTTGAGAAGAATGTGTATGCTGTTGTTGTTGGGTAGAGTGTTCTGTATATATCTATTAAATCTAGTTGGTTTATTGTGTTAAGTCCTCTGTTTCCTTATTTGCCTTCTGTTTGGTTTTTCTATCCATTATTGGGAGTGTGATATTGAAATCTCCAACTATTATTGTAGAGCTGTCTATTTCTTCCTTCAGTTCTGTCAGTTTTTGCTTCCTATATTTTTATGGTCTGTCATTTTATGTTTATAATTGTTATATCTTCTTGTTGAAACTTTTATTTTTTATTATTTTTTTTTAAAGACTTTATTTATTTATTTATTTTCCCCCAAAGCCCCAGTAGATAGTTGTATGTCATGGCTGCACATCCTTCCAGTTGCTGTATGTGGGACACGGCCTCAGCATGGCCTGAGAAGCGGTGCGTCGTTGCGCGCCCGGGATCCAAACCCGGGCCGCCAGCAGCGGAGCGCGTGCAGTTAACCGCTAAGACACGGGGCCGGCCCTGAAACTTTTATTAATATATAATGCCCTTCTTTGTCTCTTATAACTTTTTTTTGACTAAAATCTATTTTGTCTGATATTAATATACCCAGCTTTGTTCTCTTTTGGTTACTATTTGCATGGCATATCTTTTTCCATCCTTTCACTTTCAATTCTTTGTGTCTCTGGATTTCTTATAGACAGCGTAGAGTTGGATTGTGTTTTTTAATCCATTCTGCCAATCTCTGTCTTTTGCTTGGAAAGTTTAATCTATTTACATTTGAAGTAATTACTGATAAGAAAGGACTTACTTCTGTCATTTTGGTATTTGTTTTATATATGCCTTATAGCTTTTCTGTCCCTCCTTTCCTGCATTACTGTCTTCTTTTGTGTTTAACTGATTTTTTTATAGTGAAACATTTAAATTCCTTTCTCATTTCCCTTTGCGTATATTCTATAGCTATTTTCTTTGTGATTATCATGGGGATTACATACATCTAACATTCTAAAATTATAACACTCTAATTTGAATTTATACTAGCTTAACTTCAATAACATATAAAAACCTCTGCTCCTTTAACATCTTTGTCCCCATCCCTTTCAGTTGTAGATGTCACAAAATTACATCTTTATACCTTGCCCCCAAATATAAACTAATAATTCTTTTAAATGCATGTGTCTTAAATTGTGTAAATAAAAAAATGTAGAGCCTCTAACCAATGTTTACAATAATAATAGTTTTAGACTAATACTTGTTTTTTAAAAAATGTATTAGTTCCTTAAATCATGTATAAAACAAAAAGTGGAGTTACAAATGACTGTTACAATAATACTAACTTTTATAATTGCCCATGTATTTACTTTATTAAGATCTTTATTTATTCATACAGCCTTGAGTTATTGTCTAGTGTCCTTCCATTTTACCCTGCAGGACTCCCTTGAGCATTTCTTGCAGGGCAGGTCTAGTGGTCACGAACTCCCTCAGCTTTTGTTTATCTAGGAATGCCTTAATTTCTTCTTCACTTTTGAAGGACAGTTTTGTCAGATGTATGATTCTTAGTTGACGGTTTTTTTCTTTTTTGGAGCCTTCTGGCCTCCAAAGTTTCTGAGAGAAATCTGCTGATATTCTTATTGAGTATCCCTTGTATGAGATGTATCACTTCTCTCTTGCTGATTTCAAAATTATCTGTCTTTGTCTTTTGAAAGTTTTATTATAAAGTGTCTTTATGTGGCTCTCTTTGAGTTCATCCTCCTTGGAGTATCTTGAGCTTCTTGGATGTTTATAGTCATGTCTTTCACCAAATTTGAGAAGTTTCCAGCCATTATTTCTTCAAATATTCTCCCTGCCCTTTCTCTCTCTCTTCTTCTGGGCCTCCCACAATGCATATGTTGGTCCACTTGATGGTATCCCATAGGTTCCTTAGGCTCTGTTCATTTTTCTTCAGTCTTTTTTCCTTCTGTTCCTCAGACTCAATAATTTCCATTGTCCTATCTTCAAGTTCACTGATTCTTTTTTCTGCATGTTCAAATCCGCTTTTTAATCCCTCCAGTGAATTTTTCACTTTAGTTATTGTACTTATTAGCTCTAGAATTACTTTTTGATTTCTTTTTAGGTTTTCTATCTCTTTATTGATATTTCTATTTTGTTTATACACCATTTCTTGACTTTCTTCACATCTTCCTTTAGTTCTTTGAGCTTCTTTAAGACAGTTGTTTTAAAGTCTTTGTCTAGTGAATTTCAGGGACAGTTTCTGTTGATTTATTTTTTCCTTTGAATGGGCTGTACTTTCCTATTTCTTTGTATGCCTTGTGATTTTTTTTTGTTGAAAACTGGACATTTGAATCTAATAATGTGGAAACTCTGAAGATCAGACTCTCCTCCTTCTCCTTCTTTAGGGTTTGCTGTTTTTGTTATTGTTTTTTAAATTGTTTTACACCATCTCTGTGACAAACATAATGCTGAGGTGTAAACTTAGGGTCTTCTCAGGTCTTTTCTGAGCCTGCACCTTTCCCTGATTATGCATGGTCATGTTCTAATTTTTCCTGTATATGCAGTTCTACTCTTTAAAGTCTGGCTCCCAAAAGGGAAAAAAGAGAAAAGTGAAGAGGGGAGAAAAAAGAGCACCAGCCCTTTAAATCTCGTGGAAGTCACTTCAGCAGGAGGAGAGGGGCTTGCCACAATGGGGGAAAGTGCAACAATAATGGCTGCCAAACTCTTTGTCTGCATCTCTGTGATTAGAAACAGCAATCAGCAAACAGAGCACAGATCTCTGATATTCGGAGGACAGGGTCCTTAGTGCCCACTTTGGCTTCTGCAAGCTGTGTGCAGATTGCTCCAGGAACACATGCACAGCTGCCTGCCATGGGGCTAGCGGTAGGGAATGGATAGCTGCAACTGTGCTAAGAGCTGAAATTGACCAAAATTGACTGCAATTTACTATCCAAGCTTTCCCCTGGAAGTTGAAAGCCTTCAACAGACTCCAAAGTTCCAAAATAGTTACATTAGACAGATTCTGCCAGTGCAATTATTGTTTAGATCAGGAGACAGATTCCTGATGCTTTCTACTGCTTTCCTGGTGCTTTCTACTCCATTGTCTTCTCAGAATCCTCTTGCAAGCCCCGAGATTTTGTACTTGGAAAAATCATATGTTGTATTGATAAGTGGGGAAAACACGCAAGATAGAAAATTATACGTGCAGTATGAACACGTCTATATCAAACAACTACAATATAAACTAAATACAGAAAAAAATAGGAAGAAAATAAATGTGAATGTGGTAGTCATCTTTGGTTGGCGGTCTTAAGAGAAATTTCTTTTTCTTCTACTTTTCTGTATTTTCCATATTTCTAAATTGAAAAGTAAAACAGAATGAATTTACACAGTAAACACGGTACATGAAAGCTATGCCATAAAACTATTCCTGGGGCACGTGACTCATCTAAAACATGTGCAGTAGGCTTCCCATGGTAAGAAAGCCACACTGTTATTAACTCTGGGCTGGCACAGAGTAGGTGCTCAATAAATATTTGTTGAATGAATAAATGATTACATATGTGTGTGTGTGGGTATGATTTGGCTCACAAATAACCAGAAGCCTAGTATAGGTGAGGAGTTTTTAATGGAGTGTTACTGAAAATGAAAAGCCCAGATTCTCCGCTCTTGGCCCACCGTCAGTTGTTACTGGCCTCAGTGCATCCTTACGGGAGGAAGGTGTATCCTGGGGCGAGATCGTTACCTCTTTTAGTAAGCAGCAAGAACCCCGTGTGCTGTCACTTGTCCCCTGATACCCAGGAATAGCCCTGGCTAGAGAAGTTTCTGCCCTTATGGACCTCCAGGATGGGAACTGGGGAAAAAGTTGCTAGACATATTTACTTTCTAAAAATCTCACCAGACAAGTTAAATGATTGAAAAAGGTCATCTGGCAATATCTTGGCTGGGCCATGAAAATAACCCAATATCTTATATTCCTTTTAATAGAGACTAGCAATTTTAGTGTGTTCTTTCACTTCGTTTTTGGGAGGATGGAAGAGGGAAGAGGTTTAAAGAGGAGGGAAAGAGTCATGGCCATTTGTCTACTTAATTTGGAAAATATGGAAAATTGGGGTGGTAAAATGTTAAAAGAGAAGCAGCTGAATTATCTCCATTCAGACACCTAACTGATACCTATAATGGAAATGGGAAACAGAAACCAAGAATAATTACTGGGCTTGCAGAGATTGCAATTTTTCAATATTAATAGGGTATTGGATTTTCTGAGTTACTATAGTTATTTGGTGCTGTGACTTTAAAAGGCTTTTGTAAATTTTGGAACAAACATATTTTAAAAAGCTTTGGTCTTTTCTCATCCCCTCTAAAATCTTTTCTGATGACCAAGCCAGCATCCTTTTAAGGGAAAATATTGAAAATACATTCTCAAGAAGGCCTCCATCTCAGTCTTGCCAACATCTGAGTCCCCTAGTGATGTAAAATGTTGTTCAAGAAATACTAGCAAGAACTTGTGTTTCATGTCTAGACTGTATGTTTCTTGAAAGCAGGGACCTTGCCTGCCTTGTTCCCTGTGTCCCAGCACCTAGAACAGTGCCCAGCACACAGGAAATTCCCAATGTTTATTTGTTGACTGAATATCATTTGTTCTCTGCCATACCTGTGGTTCTGAGAATCCAAGAGCTGAAGCTCAAGACCCCACCATGATAAGGAAAACAGACAGTGACTGTCATTGTCTCCTAAAGCCAGCGACCTCACCTTCAGGTGACATGTTTTACTGTCATGGGACATGACAGAGATGGAGTCTGGGTGGGCCAGGTCAGTAGCAAGAGAGCATGGAGGCCATTGGCTTTGTCTGAGGAGGTCCAAAAAGTGGCATTGGGGGTGGATATCAGGGTGGTAATGGGCAGTCACTTATAGCTGTGGCAGGGAAGTATCAGACATTCTCATTCCAATGGCAACAACAAGTCAGAAACCAGAGCAGTCAGTTAGGTATGGAAGATGAGAACTGAAAATCAGAAATGCGGTGGTTCAGATGAATTTCAATGACTGTTTTTAATGGAATAGCCTTGTGTGTTCTGGATGCCAATGTGGGGACACTTTACTGGCACCATTTGGCTTCTGTGCCCAGGCAAGCTGGAATGGGCATCTGTGTTACTACTCAGGAAGGAGGCCTGTCTCCTGTCCTCTCCATTTTCAGACTTCCTAGGCATAGAGCACTTAACGCATGGGAAAAGAAACACTCCTCTACTGTGGGGAGAATAGACTCCCACGAGGAAATTCTGTTCCTCATCCACGCCTGAGATGCAGGACTTTCAGAATCACCTGAACACTAGCTTTTGGCAGGAGTTCACCCTATTCTTCACTTCAGTAACAAGGATCTTTAGAGATCTTGTTTAGAAGAAAGACAGAGAAGTGTTCCCCTGCCATGGAGTCTTAATCCTCAGCCCTAATCTTTGCACTAACTTCTTCCAGTAACTCTTGTTGGATAAAATATGGTGCCTGGGACAAAGAACTCCTAGAAATCAAAGCACCCTTAAAGTTTGCCAAAACTAATCTGTGGGATCCAGGGGCTCTAGAGTGGTCAAAACAGATGCCTGGAGCCGTGGGTACCTTCAGACCACCTGGAAGCAGAGCTGTCAGCAGGGTGCTATTCTTAGGCACCCTGAGCCAGTGAGCTAGTACTCCCATGTGCATGGCTCTAATTGCGGCTCTAGGCAACCTCCCATGTGAGCACTCACTCCTGCCTAGACTCAAGAACTCGTGTCTACCAGTATGATTGCTCGAGATTTGTTCCCATGGGTACACTGCAAAGCCGCCAAGGCCCCCGAACCTTCACTTCAGGGAAACTTTTTATTTCAGTTGGTCTCTTGGCCCAAATGTCAGTTTGGGAACCATGGCTGGGCTGACTGTACCAGCATAATCTGGGAAAATTTTAACATTTACAGATTCCGGGATCCTTCCTTGGAGGTTATAATTCTGTAGGTATAAGGTGGAAGCCCTGGAATTTGTATTTTTAGACAAGATTCTGATGTGAAACTAGGCTGGAACCAATGGTCTATTGCTCCTCCATTGGCACTTGGACACTTGCCTGGGGAAAGCTGGAGGCAGGTGCTCTCAGCCCTGTTGCTGTGTTGGGGAGGCACCGGGGACCTCAAAGCCCTGCAAATGGTTTGACGAGAACTTTTACGTGGGCCACAGTCATCCTTAAGCAATCTCCATGTTTCTTTTCCCCTGGACACTCTCCTCATCCTGTTTAGCCTTTCAAGGGCAGCTCCAAGGAGAAGTCCTCTCAACCCCATCTAACTGCTCTCAAGAAGAGAAATCAGTTCTGCATGAGAAAGACAGTTTTTGATTCCTTTATTCCTACCATCAAAATCTACCCCCTTACCACTTCCTCTCAGGATCACGGCCCCATTGTACTTCCTTCCCGTGACCTTGGTGCATGCTAGTACTTCCATTTGAGGGGCAAAGAGTTGAGAAATGTGAGTCTAAAATTTTAAAACCATGGTTTTCAAGCATTTTTACTTGTGATCCACAATAAGAGATACATTTTTCATTGTGATTCATTACAAACATACATACCTAAGAAAAGGTAAGAAAAAGTAACATGTAACACTACTAATTCTTACTACTTGTGATACATTCCATTCTCTAATCTATACTATTCTGTTTAATTAAAAAAAAGACTGGCTTAGACCTACAAAATTATTTTTATGACCCATTAAGGCTCAACCCATTTTTGAAAAACACGGCTAGCTATAAGGATTCCCAGACTGACCTATGTCTTACATATGGGTGTGGAGAAAATGAACCACAGAGAATTCAAGCTATTAACAGATAATCAGCCTAGTTATTTGCTCCTAAAGACATGGGACAATTATGCTGATTTAATAAGTAGTTGTTATAGCATAGAGGTAATGGGTAATGCAACATCTGGAAACTGCTGCCATGACAGCGTTGGCTAGATCTACAGCTGAATGTTCTGAGTGGGTTCTGCTATTGTAAAGGAAGAAGGACTTGCCAGATTATGGGGCATGAGCCATCAAAGGCACTTAATTTTCAACAAGAAGAGATTGAGAAATCTCTGTTAAGAGTCTACTGATTTCAAAAGCCATTCCAATGGACTGTACTCTGAATGGTTTCAAAGTAACTAGGTGTTAAGGCTAATGGTTAAGATCATAGGCTCAGGGGTCAGATAAACCTTGATTTGTTTTCTGGCTCTGCCACTTATTAGCTGTGTGCCCTTGGGCAAGTTACTTAGCCTCTCTGAGTCATAGTAAAACAAGGAGAGAAGTAGAATCTACCTACCAATAGGGATATTATGAGAATTAAATGAAAGAACATAAAGTGTTGGGCAGGGTATGTTACGCAGCAACAACCACAGCCTGACGGTATTATTTGCATCACATCAAATGCCAGATGTAGGTTCAGACAGTGGATTGGTTTTGACCTCAGTTCGAATGTGTGGACCTCAGTTTGAGACTATATGGACAGGAACTTATCTAAGCTATCAGTATTGTGCCACAATATTCTTCAGCAACAGGTCACGCAGAACAGAGAATGACCAGCAAGACTGTCCAGGCTTCTCCATGCTCAGTCTTTCAATCCTGGGTTCAGAAATAGGGGGTGGTCTTGCTGAATCCCTGATGAAGCCTCTCCAGCTGGTCGTGGATGAGGCCTGGTCCTCATGAGGACCTATTTATATCACAGGGACCTATTTATATCATAGGGGTTAAACTTTGCTGTCCCTTTGGTGGAGCTGAATTAAGCTGGATTGAGATGAGATCCAAATGATAGCGCCTTGAGGGCAGATCAGCTGCTTCAGTATCTCCTCATTAATCAAACCATGAGGATGTGTTCATCAAGGGAACTTGACAAGAATTCTACTCAACAAACATCTTTGGGGCATCAATAACATTTATATTTATAGTGATCTTTATAGTATTAATATTAGCTAACACATCTATAGCACTTATTATGCATTCTAGAAATCTTTACATATATTATCTCATTTAATTATCACAGCAACCCATAGGATAAGTACTATCATTACTTCTGTTTTGAAGATGAGGAAACTAAGGCATAGAAAGGTGAAGTAATTTTTCCAGTGTCACACAGCAAATAAACTAAACCACAAAGCCAGATGCTGTGAGAGCATTAGAACCATCTCTTTTGGCCCCAGATTTTAGCTTTTTTGCTTTTTTCTTGTGAAGGTTGTAGTGGGTGGGTGGCGGGGAGTAGCCTCTCTTAGGTACTCAGTAGTCATACAAAAAAAGGAAGTGGTGATTCACCTTGCAATTCAGCCTTTGCAATTGCGAGACAATCGTACAGCAGGCTCCACGCACACCAGACTAACAAGTAGGTGTCCCTGAGAAACAGCACCCCCTGATTTACATATCGCCAGAGAGGGAGAAGGGTTAGAGAGGAGGTGAGGTGGTTCAACGTCAGTGGGCTACGAGGGCCCTCAGGGATTCCTGTGGGTGTTTGCCGAGGAACTGTAGAGTGGACTGACGCAGACAAACGTCACGAATAAGGCAGAGTCCTCTCATGCCCTCTTCACTCCTTGCACCTTTCTTTTCACTGTTGGTCAAGCTGCATGATTGAGGACCTAATAAGGTTCAGCTTCTCCAGAGAGAATCCAAATCCCTCGCTCCCTGCATTGAATCTAGGAGCTTCCCTTTTCCAAGCTCTACCGTCAGGGAGCCTCAGCATACGAGACAAAATACAATGACTTGGTTTGCAAAATTGACTGTCATTGCTTTATTCTCAAAATTTATGGCACAGCAACCTTAAAATACAGAAAGTTTAAAAAATTTGTTTTCTCAAGCGTGGATTTGTACACAGGGACGTGCCCGTGGCTAGGGGCACCTCTTCACCTCCTCCTGGCCACAAGGTAGGTTTTCGGGCTGACTGACTACCTTTGAGGCCTAGTGTTCAACACTGCTGCTCACTAACTCCTGCTGAAGAGAAGCCAGCTGGTGGGAAAGGGGGTGTGAGGAGAGCAGCCTTCTCCCCCACAGTCCTGCTGCCCACACCTACCTCTGTCGACCATGCCTCTAACTGGGCCTCCTCAGTTCCCAGCTTGGCTTGGCAGTACTGCTGTGGGCACCAGTCTCCAAGAAGTCTCTCTGCCTCCCCAGCTCCTGGGGCACCCAAAAGGGCAGTGCTGGATAAGTCTCAGTAACACAGACCAGCCCTGGGGAGAAGGCTGCTCCATGGTTTTTGGGCGGGCAGACCTGGAATGAGTTGGCAGGCCTTCTTCCAGTCCTGAGGGACAGGTACCCACATCAGGAAACCACCATCCTAACTGGCCTCTTTTTTGGCAGTCTGAACTGAGAGGCTAAGAAGGGAAGAGGAGAATGTAGAATTCCACCCCACCTTAAGGGCAGGCATGTGGTTGGTGGGGAGTGGAGGTGGGCAGGCCTGAAGGGCCAGGCAGGGAAGGGGACAGGCGGGGGTCATCATGTAGCACACGAGCTGTCTGCTGGGCAAGGTCTGTCTTTGTAGACGCTCATCCTGCACCTCTTTCTACACTCATCAGGGCACCCACATGAGACAGAGAATGGATGAAGGAAAATATTTTCTTTCTCCAGCAGTAATTTCCTTCCATGACACCGGTTAGGACCTCCCCCTTTTCCTCTCTCCACCCCTCCCTCTGGCTCTTGCTAGGAAGGAAAATCCTACGTACACACCTGGAATCACAGACCAGACGAAAACACTAAAGCCAGTCACCCGACTGTGCACACATTCTCCGACTTCCCAGAGCAGCCACACTAAATGTCTCTCCTGGACATACCTCTGACTACGTGTGGGACAGCACCCCTCCTCATCCCCAACTCATACCTACACCCCACAGTGCCGCCTTCTTGTCACCTCACTCTGCCCTTGGCTCACCTGCCACCACCCATCTTGTTAATGCAGCAGGATTGTGAAAGGGAGGAGGTTTTCTGAAAATAAGTCTGAACCCCAAGTGACGAAGGGGGAAGAGAAGCTTTCTGAATATTGGATTAAGACTGGCTCCAAGAATATTGATATTCCCATAAGAAAGCCGTTAGCTTGCCCACTACTTTAGATCCCCATGAATATTTCATTGGTTGATTTAAGCTCTGAGATCTTAAAACATACAGACACAGGCACAGACAAATCACTTTTTCGGCAACAGGACCATCGTGCCATCCCCGAAGGATGACACAGCTCTGGGGTGATGCCATGTGGCAGCTTTGAGACAGAGTCGTCCGTCTGCCTCATAGGGATCTAAATTTATATCTAACCTGGGACATCTAGTGTGGCCAGGGCAAGATTTCCAGAAGACAAACAGTGGTTTAACACACATTTGTGACTCACTGAGGAAGCCGCCGCCCACCCCACCCCCCCGCCCCGCCCAGCTACCCGTTGCTGAGGGGGACCAGTTGTCAAATTAGCTTATTGTCTGCAGCTGCATTAATGAAGGGGTCAAATCAGTTTTAATTATAGCATCTGGGGGTAAAGGAAAAATTGAGGCTAGGATCTATATTGCTCTGACCCTGGACAAGAATGGATGTTCTTAAAAGGATAGATCTCTACGTATTTTCAATTAATTTCAAAATAAAGAGTTTTTACTAGTTCCCCTGGTTGCAATGCCTCTCTGACACTTTGCAATTCTCTCTTCTTCACTATAACAAATTCTCATGTAACGGGGGAAAACAGAATAGCCATTTAACACAATCTAGAAAAATCTTTCAATCATATTGAAATCTATTAGTCCAAATCCTTTTCTTCACTAAGCTGAATGATGGCAGTCATAATGAAGTCTGCTGAATTCATTAGAGGAGAGTTTGAGAGAGTGGAAAGAGCTGTTATTTAGAGTTTGAAGACCTGGTGTGTAGATTCAGCTTGGCCACAGAGACTTTGGGCATGTCACTTAACTCATCAATTGTTTTCCATTCTACAATCACTAATTAAATGTTATTATTTTGCTCATGACTCTTTTGGTTATAAGTGAAGAAAATTACAATCCAATTGTCATGAATGGAAAAAAGGAGTTTATTATCTCATGTAACGAAAAAGCCCAGGGATGGCTTCAGGCTAACTAGATCTAAGGACTTACACAAATGTCATCAGAATTTGGTTTTTCTTGGCTATGCTTTCTCTCTGTTGGCTCCATTTTCAGGCATTCTCTATGCTTTGGGTGGCAAGATGACTACCAGCATCTCTGGGCTTATAGCCTATCTTCTCAGCTTCATGTCCAGTGGGAAAAGGATTTTCCTTTTGGAAAGGAAAATCCTAGTCTTGGTATGTTTGGGGAGTGAATCTCATTGGACCAACTTGGGTTATGTGCTCATCCTTGAACTGACCACAGTAACTAAGGGGTGTAACACTCTGGCCAGGCTTAGATCCATGCTTAGCTCTGGGGGCAAGCCTACTCAAACCATATGTAATGAGAGGAAGATGGATGACTTCCCAAGGAAAATGAGGGCACTGCTACCATGAACTGGGGGGAAGATGCTGGGCAGGTAAAACTGATATACGCTCTTTTCAAGGTTACCAAATGTCCTCTACATTGCTGAATCCCATAGTCAATTCTCTGTCCTCCTCTGACATGATAATCAGCACTGTTTGATACACTGGATCACTCCTGCCGCCTTGTAATGTTTTCTTCCCTTGGATTCCAGGCCCCACCCACCTCCACCTGTCTGTGTCCTTCATTGACTGCTCCTTTGCTGGTTGTTTTTTCTCTCTCTGACTGTACCATTCAGGACCCAATCAGAAACCACATCAGTGATTTGAACAGAAAAAAATGTAGTACAAAGAATGGTTTTATACTAGTGTATTGTTTAATATACTAGTAGAAAGTGGCTAAGAGAAGGAGCAAAAGAGGACTCTAAGGGATGAAGAAGTAGCAAATGCAGAAATCCACCCCCAGCTGAGATTCAGAGCTCTTTGAGGGGGTGTGGCTGCTCCAGGAACACAAAGCCTGCCAGGGGTGAAGAAACTTGCCAGAAGCCATGGGCAGAAGCTGGAGGGTGTGGGCTGCAGTTGGTCCATGAGGACAAGTGAGGTCTTCAGAACCCAGTCCCCAATAAATGGCACCAAATCCAAACCTACCTTTCAGCAAATGGCAACTCCACTCATACAGCTGCTCAGGCTAAAACACTGGAGTCAACTTCTCTTTCTTTCACACTCCATATTTAACCTCTCAGCAAATCCTGTTGGTTCTACACACAGAATGTATCCAGAATTAGACCACCTCCCCTGCTACCTCCCTGGTCCACATCACCGTTATCTCTCACCTGGACAATTGCATACCTCCTAACTGGATTCCTTGCTTTGGCCCTTTTGCCACCACAATCTCAGTTCAACAGAACAGCTAGAGTGACCTTGTAAGAATATAAGATAGATTACATCTGTCCTCTGCTCGGAACACTTCAATGGCTTCCATCACACTCAGAGTAAAGGCCCTATAAATTCCTTATAATGGCTTACAAGGCCCTAAATGATGTGTCTCCCCATTACCTCTCTGACCTCATATCTGTCCTTCTGTTTCACTCCATTCCAGCCATGCTGGCCTTCTTGCTATTCCTCAAACTCTCCAAGCATATATTTTTCAGATCTTTGCACTTGTTCTTCCCTGTGTCTAGAAGACACATAGTTCACTCTCCTACCTTCTTCAGGTCTTTGCTTATATGTCACCTTCTCAGAGAAGTATTTTCCTATAATCCTATTTAGACTATTTTTAAAGAACTTTTGACCACACTTTCTTTTTCTTCATGGCACATACCACTCCTGACATCTAAATATATAGATTGCTTATTGTCCATCTCTTTCCATTGTAATACATAAATACAAGCTCCATGAGAGCAGAGATTTTTGTCTAGTATGTTCATTGATATAATCTTAATGCCCAGCATATAGTAGGTGCTCAAGAAATACTTTTTTAAAATGAAAGAATGCATGTGTGAGAATCTGAACATCACAGAGATGTAATAACATGTAGTCCTTGCCCTCAAGAAATGTACAATCTGGTAGGAATACTCAGACAGGTGCAGACATATCTAGAGTGCAAGGTAGAATATGATACATGCTACAAGAGGAGATCTTATATCAAGTGCTATTGGGATTTGGAACTTAAAAAGATCATATTGAATTTAGGAAATCAGGAAAGACTTCATGAAGAAGGTGGTATTTGAGCAGTATCTTAATTCTCCCAGAAGGAGAGCAAATGGAAAACTTTCAAATGGAGGGAACGTCACAAGCAAAGGCCCAGAAGTGGGAAAGCACAAAGTATGTTTTGAAACCAGTGAACAATCCACTTTGAGTATCTCCGTAGGTAGGGATAGTAGCAGTGGGAGACGAGAGTGGAAAGACACATCAGGACTAGATTGTGGTTGGCTTTGCATGTCAGGATAAGGAAAGTGTACTTAGAGTTTAGGAAGCCTTTGAGAGCCATCAAACGTTTTTGAAGAAAGAGGCCCTGGACAGCTTGATCATGTTTATGGGTAAGGGAAAAAGGCTAATATGGGGGGCAGGAGGGATGGAGGGTAGATTGAAGACAGAAGAAATACTTGATGTGGAACCAAGTCTGGAGAAGGTGAGAGGGGATGAGATCAAAGACCGGGAGGAAATGGCTAAAAGGGCCTACCCAGATCCTAAGGAGGAGAGATCTGACAAATCCCCCCACCTCAGATAATTTGGTATCAACCATTTAAAAACATGCCTCGGAAAATATGGATGTAAGTAATCATTAAAAATCAGCAAAATGAGCAATTCTAAAAACATGGCCCTCAATGTTAACAGTGGCTGTGTTTCTGGTCAAGGCCATCTTGACCAAAGGCCACCCTATAGCTGTTATCTAACATGCATCCCTTCGAAAATGTGGTCCAACTCCAGCAGCTTCAGAAAGCCTGCAGCTTCCAAATCTCCATGGTGCCCCTCACCACCATGGAGTCTTCACTCCTGGAAGAGCTGGTGACCAGCAATCGTTCTCTGCTGGAGTTCACATCGATGTTGGCTACCATGGCCAGGTAGTCAGAATCTAACTGGGAAGCAAGTTGGTGAAATTCCAGAGAAGAAGTTCTAAACCATGAGTAGCAATCTGGTTATGAGAAATGCTAGAGGAACTGAATACCCTGGATCCTTTTATTATTATTTACAATTTTCATTTAAATATTTTCTCCAGTACCAGTAATCCTGGTTTTGGGCAGAAACACACTAAGACATGAAGGAGTGAGAAAATCAAGTGGGTGGCCAGTGCTGGGGTCAGTAGTCACAGAACAAGCATGGCCTGTTCCACACACAACAGGCTGGTTAGTCTTGGGCAGTTCTTCAGGAGGTCACTGTTTCGACTCTAATAAACATTTATTGAGTGTCAGTCTGTGCAAGGGCCTGTGCTGGAACCTGGTGGGCCAAAGATCAATAAAATGTAGTTCCTGCTCCCAAAGGGGTTAGGAGTCAAGTAGGGGTCAGATGTGTGTAAATAATAAAAGAAAGACAATAAAGGGGACAGGAAGGGGGATAGAAAAGGTAGTAGGGTCAAGAATGACAGTCTCCAGGCCCCAGATTCCAAATTGGAACACTGGTGTTAAGAGGCCTCTTCTAAATTCAACCCAGGCAATGAGGTTGATGTGGGAATCCTAGCTGGGATTTTAGGCAGGTGAACAGGAAAAACGGAGAGATCTGCTTTAAAATCCTGTATCAAGGGTGAGCAGCAAAAGTATCTTCAGAGATATTAAACCCTCATGTTACTATTCTATTCTTTCCTCTCTATATAATTCTGTTCTTTCTCCAGATGTCCTATGTGGGTAGAAAATAGGTCCTGGTCATCCTCATTTCCCAAAGTAAACTTTTATAGGTCCCTTATCTGCTATTTGAAATAAGAGAATGAATGGTAGAGTTGGTTGGGTCATAGACTATTACTTCTTAGGGATGCTTTAGCTTTATCCTATAATATATGAATCAAAGTGTGGAGTATAATGAGGGCTGGAGATTTTATATACATATAGATATATATCCATGGATATAGATATAGAGAGAGATATTGATATATACACAGATATATATTGGTTTACATAATATATAAAATTAATTTAGAAGTACATATAGAGGGAAAAAGTGTTTAAAATATGGGAAATAGAGGTTATGGTGTAGAGGGTTTAAAGGAGTGGCTTTGAAATCAGATTTGGGTATGAGTCTTGGCTCTGCCACTAAGTAGCCTTGGACCAGTACCTAATTCTCTGAGGTTCAGTGTCCTCACCTGAATAATTGGGATGATAATACTATATACTTTATATATGGTTGAGATGTAAAGTACCTAGCATGTTGAAGGCCCATAGTAAGCATTTAGTAAATACTATCAATTACTTGTATTCTTTTGTGGATGGAACACGGTTGTTCAAACAGAGAGTGAAAGAGGTCCAGTGTAGCTTGTCCCTAGTTGGTAAAAGGAGACCCAAAGTTTCAGCTCTTCCATCCTCATCCTCCTTCCCTGTCCTTCCCTCACCTTCTACCACCCCTGCTCTCCCCATCAAGATCCCGTGTACACTGATATAGGGTGTGGGGAAGCACTAACACCTGGTTCTAGTCTTCACACTGTTGCTAACAAGCTGTAACACTCGGGCAAGTATTTGAACTTTCTGGATCTCAGTATCCTTATTTGTATAATGAGGTTGGGCTACATGCTGTGCCTGGCAGTGTTTCTCCAACTGTGGATTGCTACCCACACTTCACATAGTGACCCAGTACATATCCATGTGGGCACACACACAAACACAAACCTCTACTCTCATGAGTGCAACCGAAACATCTTTTACAAAACAATAGTTATCATTGCTATGTGTGATATACTTTGAGATTTTCTATTCCATTCTGTTCTGTTCTATTCTACATCACTAAAAAATTGCATCGTGGCCAAGCTAATTAATTTCAAAACCAGCAATAGGTTGGGATTGGAGTTTGAGCAACACTTGTCTTAGCACCTCCTCATTCTAATATATGAGATTCTAACGCAGATAGATGCTTCCCAAGGGCTGCAGTCTCCAGGTCCTTGAGTTAATATACTTTCTGAATATTTTAAAGAAAGTAGCTTTCACCCAGAAGCAACATGCTTGGAGACATTACCATATCGGTCCTCTTGGTTCTCTGCAGAGGCTGGGGACACGTTACAGGTGGCAGGTATGCCTGAAACCATGGCGGTTGTACATCTTTTGGGGTCCCATGGCAGCTACTACAGATTTGGCGTGAGCTCTCTGACTCTATAATCTTTTGTGTCTACTCTCCCTACAGAAGTCCAGGATCATATCAGGCTTATTTGCATTATAGTCTAGGTATGCCAGGTCTCCTTTCTATGATTTCTTTTTAGTGCCAAGAAATGAAAGGTTTGAAAAATTGGGCAAGCTTCAGGCCCATTGGTGCCCTCACCCTGTAATTTGAACTTTATATTGATCATAGCATCTATGGGGGCACTAAAGAATACTTATTAGTTTACATCCTTGTCTCCTCAGTAAACTACGAATTCCTTAAAAGCTGAGACTGATTTTTATTCAGCTATTTATGTCCAGATATTATCAAAGTGCTTAGCATATAGTAGATACTCAATAAATATTTGACGAAGTGGCTTAATTGAATTTGTAAAACAATTTCAGACAGGAGCGTTTTCTTCTTGACCTTGTTCTATGCCAGCTAGATCAGACTGCAGGAAAGAGGGTCTCCATCATCAGAGCAAGTGCTGCTTGGACTATATTACTTTATGGCGAGCGCTGTGGGAGTTTGGGAAAGATGAGAAGTCTTATTTTAAGACTTCTTGTCTTTTTTTTTTTGGTTCTTTCTTTTTTTTTTTCTTTTTGGTTCTCTTTTTCCATTAATGACAGTTCTTTTCTCTGCTGAGGCCCCAGGACCCCTCTGGTCCGTCTTTTATGTCTCAGAGGATTTGACAAGCTAATCCACCCTATGGTAAATGTATTATCCCTTCCAGGGGCATTTAATAAAAACAAGCAGCATCAATTCAAAGGAATTGTAGACTTTTAATGTTGAATCTTCAGTTATCAGGTAGCCTGATAAGGGAGGTATTTTGGGATAGGGATGGGGGGCAATGAGAAGGGTCTTCCTGTTGTGCTGAAACTCCACCACAAAAGTAGCCTGTAAAACCATCCCAAATTATATTAGTGTGATAACAGATGTAGAATTATAAACCAGGAGACCTATTGTCTGTTTGGCATACTTTGGTCCTTTGTTGTATATTGCTATTCATTTTCTTCAAAATATTTCATGTGTGTTCATCTTCTCCCCCCTAGGGATGCAGAAAGACTCCATCAATCCATGTAGGTTGCTCTGGGTTCATGTTTGTCTGAGGTGACCAGAGCTCAAAGTAGCCAGTGCAGCATCAGGAATCAGCTGGCTCCATCATGGTGCAGTGCTCCTTAGCAAGGGCTCTGCACTATGATGGAGGCCAGGAAGGTTCAAAGGACCCAGGCCACTTGACTCTCCCTCCTCATAGTCACTCCACAGCTGGTAGGAGCCTCACAGTCTACCTTGACCCCAAGATTCCCAACATCCCCCAAATAGGGATTTTTTTGGTTACCATGCATCTTAGTCTAAAATAGAGACTATCCTACTCACTGTAAAATGTCTGGTGACCATATGCTGGTCTGACACTTGATTCACAATATAATCACAAGTGCTGGCTCTGCCTGTGACTCACAAGGGCTGGGCCCCTAACTGCCTTTGCTGCTTGAAGGAGAAAGAATGAGCATGTCTTTCATAACCTTGTCAAAGGCTGTACATCTTGAGAAATCAAGATGACTTTGTTCTTCAATCATACATTTACTATTTGCTGGCTAAATGCCAGACACTATGGAAAAGCTGGAGATTCAAACATGGAGGGATATTTCCTGTCCTCAATGGGCTGATGGTTAGTGGGGAAACAGAACTGTGATGATACAGTGTGATACGTCCAACTCTATCTGTGTGGATTAAATGCCATGGGAGTTCTGAAGTTGAAAAAATTAGTTTTTCTTGGGGAGGAGTTGGGAGCTGCCTTCACAGATAAGGTGACCTCTGGGCTGGGCTTGAAGCATGGTTAGGGGAGGGAGGAAAACATCTGCATGAACAAAAACATGGAGTCATGAACATGTCTGACATGTTTGGGAAATGTCGAGGCTGAATGTAGATGCAGCATAGGATGAGCAGGGTAGGGGCAATAACAGAAAATGAAGTAAAAAATGTATGTAGAACCAGATTGTGACAGCTGATGAATGTCCAAGGAAGTTATTTGAATTGATAAGAAGTATACTTAAAAATAAAGGTTGTTGCTTTCTATGTAAATAGTAAAGATCAACATCAAAAAAGCACAGTATTTATTATTATTTTTAGTAACCTAAAAACATTTCTAAAATAAAATATGTTGTAGTGGTTGTTTGTTTTGCTCCCATTAACATCATTCTGCTTTGGGAAATGTAAATATTCTCAAATTTTTACTCACTGCACTTTGACTCTTGATTTTCTGCTTGGTTTCATCTGATCTTATTGGAGGAGGAAAGTAAGATCAGAGAGACAAAATGATTTAGCAAAGGTTACTGAGAAAGTGGCAGAACCAGAAGATGAGCTGAGGACTTCCATCCCCAAGTGCAGCACTTGCAAACAGAGCTGACCCCAGACTCTTCTGTGCTGGGCCAGTGTGTGGTGGGATGCCCACAGGATGTTCCTGAGCACTGAGCATGGGACCCTGAGTCAAAATGCCAGTGGCTCCAATGCATGAGATTGGAAACGGCAAGATGTGAGACTTGAGAAGGAGAAAAGTCTCTAAAACTAGAGTCAGCGTTGCTCACAGGGCATGGGTGATACAGAGTCCAGTGCTGGAGTTCTCACTGGCGCCTTGCACAGGTCATGCTTAGAGGGCTGCAGAGCTGGCTTAGACTTGGTCTTTTTTCCTTCTTTCCTTGCTCTCTCTGAGCTCAGACAGGATATCTGTCTCTTCAGTGGCACCTCAGATTCTCCAGTGAGAGTGAAGAAAATCTTTTCTCTATCTTGCCAGAATATAAAACGACAATAGTTGTTTTGACGATGATGACCATAACGATGATGATATCTTGAAACTGAGGGAAGTTAAATAATTTACCTCAAGTTGTATAGTTAGTGGCAAAGTGAAATCTGGATCTCAGTCTCTATAACTCCAAGGTCTGCCATAACCATTACCCTTCCCTGCAGCCCAAATGTGCTACCAGATGAGCCCAATTGATCTGGGGTGCTGGCCCATACCTAAATAGCTTCTTAGAAGAGTAGGGGTGGGGCTGGTACTATGACTGCTTTCATGTTGAAGAGCTAAACAAAATTGAAGGTCAGCTAGCTCAGACATTTCTCACATAATAATAATAATAATAATTAAATTAATCAAAACAATGTCTGAAATGTGGTTTAAGCTTTATCGTTTCCAAAGCATTTCCATATGCATACTCTCATTTAGAACCACTTGGCTTCGCAGATAAAGTGGGTGTTATAGTTACGGGAACTAGTTGAGGGTTAAGTAGGAAGTTGAAAGAATTGAATAGATTTCAAACATTTTTTATTATAACCCATAATAAAAATATATTTTACATTGTGATCTAGATTATAATGTCCTCTGATCTATTCTATTTATTTCATTGCGCTGCATTTTATTTCAAAATGTTAGTCACAATCCAGTAAGTTGATTTCATGACATGCTAACCAATTGAGACTGTCCATTTGAAAAGCACCGGGGAAGAAAATCTATTAAAGCCTCTCCTACTCTCATGTGTTACAATTCTATGACATAATAAGTGTGAAATCATGAATTATTCACCAAATCTCAAAACAAGGTTGAAGCTTGAAGGAGAGCGAGGACAGCGGCCTCTTGACCTACTCCACATCTCCCCTCCCCCTAATCTGATTTTCAAAGGCAACCACTTTCAAACTCTTTTTTCCCTTGATATTCACTTCCTTATTTCTAAGTAATGTCCTTAATCTGTTCGTTTTTAATTGATCAATTTCGGACATTAGCTAATAACTTCTTGTTTGTCCACCAACCTCCTTCATTAAAATGTCAGGCCAACAGATATCAAGGTGGCAGCTCTACTGCTCCTGAAGCTGTTGGAGAATGTGGTTTAGGCATGATGGGTTTGTGAACACTGATCTTCTGAATATAGAAGACCTCATCCTTAGTCGCAGGCAATGCTGCCTCTCTTCTTAGGGGCAAAATCTGGAGCATGAGAGCAGAGCAGAATACATGCTGTCTGCAGGCAGGAAGATCCCAAAGAGAGACTTAGATACATTCTGTTCTTGCTCCCAAATTTACCATTCATATCATCTACTCCTCCTCTGAAGAGGAGGGAGTGAGAAGCGTCAGGTGGCCAAGAAAGTTTGCTAGGTCACGTCATCCACAAGAAAACTCACAGCATGGGAGACACACTTACCCATGTATTCATCTAAGTTCTAAATAACAGTTCAAGAGAAAGCCTGCTTCTCTGGACCCAAAGCAGGAAACAGAGCTCTGAATAGCTGGTTAAAGGAACCAGAAACATCTCCACTCTTAGTTAAGGAATTTTTTTGGTCATTGGCCTGGATTAATATTTCTCTTGAATTGTGTTTTACCACTCAGAAACTTACTACCAGATGCTCAGGTCTGGGAGATCCAATTGTTAACATCATTGCATAAAATTAAATTAAATTTTAAAAACCACACAAATAGTAAGACAAAGCTATGGATATGTCTGAACATAAATTCGACTGAAACCTAGACTGAATAAGAATGCTAAGCCCCTAAATTTCATTATATAATTCCCCAATCATCTAAGGTGGGGAGTGGAGTCTATTCGGCACCACCAACTGATTTCAGTATTATTGTTAAAGCCCAGACCCGGAATGGAATCCTGAGACTGACAATGAATTAGGGTTATGTGTTAGGGTTTCATCTGGAGCCATAGACAAAATCTTGGACTCAAACTTAAAGGTCTTACAGCAACGGGAGGCCACACACAACTCACAGGCACAACAGCATTAGGGGCTTCCAAGTTAGGCTTGAGAAATTTGGGACTCGCTTAATTACGTGGCCTGTGTAAAAACGATACTGTCAACAGAACAATACTCTGTTGCATTTTCCTGACCCTTTGAGGTTTAAATGTGCAACCTGCATCAGCAAAACTTTTGGCATTTAGTTCTATTAAAATCAAAGAGCCAAATTTCTGCCTCCTGTTACATGAGCACAGTTCTTACTGACGTCAATGAAAGCTGTGCATGCATAACTGAGGGCAGATTTTGGCCTGGGCTATGGACATATGAGAACTGGCACACTATGCTCACATCAAAACTCTGTCCCACCCAGCCTTCTGATAACATGGCCTCCTCGTTTGTAACTCTCTCTCCACACACTGGGAGCTGGGCCTTAACCCAAAACACAAATTAGAAGCATCATCTAATACAGAAATCTAAGCCAGATGCAAAGTTGATGTTGATGTGGCAAAAGCCACCTGAGTGGGTAACTATCTAACTGCATATTTCACAGACAGATATGGGTGACCTCCCTGTGAAGCACGCTCGGTGTAGTTTCTCATTGATGCATTTAATAGAGAGGAGAAGGAGGCAGACTACTTCCACCCTACTGTTGAGCTTTTGCACTTGAGAATGCACTGCCTACACCAATCAGACTCTTACTGCTGGTTGAGGAAACGCTGCATATTCCAGTGCCTGGTGCAGCGCTGGGACAGAGGAAGCAGCCTAGCAAATATCTGTGGGAGGAATGGATTTTATAAGGCAAGAGAGAATAATAATATCTCACAGTTACACAGTGCTAACTATGTGTCAGGCACTGTCTTTTACATATCAAATTATCTAATCCTCCCACACTCTATCATGTAGATTTACTATTTTATAAATGAGGAACTATACAGAAGTTAAGAAATTTAACAGCTAGTTAGTGGTGGAGCTGGGATTTCAATGCAGGCAGCCTGGCTCCAGAGGTCAGGCTAGTATTCACTCTGCTAAACCGCCTCTCAGTTAAAATGCAGGAATTGTTTATTATTAATTAGTTATTAGTCAAACAATTTTTATTGATAGTTGGGCAGTCCTGCTGAGAAAGACAGAAACATTGTACTAGTAAGAGCTGGTCAAGAACTATTTGTGCGATCTTAATTGTCTGAAAAAGTTTTTTTTTTCCCCAGCCAGACAGTTTTTCTAAATACTGGAAGCAATAGGGTAACGTCCCAGCCTAACTAAGCAGTTCAATCTCATGGCATCTTTGATGTTTTTCAGAAGAAAGGGAAGTGAATTTTGAAGACAAATTTTACGTGTACCACATTTAAACAAATTTTAAGGTTATACTGACCACTATCTCCTTCAACTGATTTTTCTGGAGTCACTTTTTTTTTTTTTAATTAATGTGTCTAGGCTATGCATTGGCAATGTTAGGATTCTCATAACTGCATTTTAATGTGGATCATCTTGTCTCTAAGAGAGCATATCTGAAGTTATAATTGAGTTTGATACATATATATGATTTGACATATAAATATTCACTTTACATGGAGGTTTGAGGGACACAGCTGCAAAACCAGAAGATGGAAGCTTCTCCTTTACCCAAAATCCTACAGGCAAAAATGGGAAGAGGATGGCCCTGCCTGAGAACTTATCAGGCTCCCGTAGAGAAAATTTCTGAGCTTTGGTTTGGCTTTTGTATTGCTTAGAGGGTACCCTCATGAGGCCTGTGGTGTAGCAATAAACCTGCTTTCTTACTCTGGGCACCTCACTGTCTTTGGTTTCAAGTGGAAATTCCTTACTTTGTCCTCCTACACCAGGAAACCAAATTTCCTCCTTTGCTTATTGCTCATGATGTCATCTTAGAGCTCTCCCTTTGTAATAGTGGGCAAATGATAGGCCACCAGAGTCTAGGAAGAAGTCAAATTTTGCTGCTTCCCTTGACATGAGGAAATTCACAAAGAGGGGCATGAGAAGAAAGGAAAGTGGGGGACACTATTGTAGCAATATTGAATTTGAAAAGATGGTAAATCATTCAAGTTGTTTGGACAGTGAGGAATGTGACTTGTCCATGGTCACATGACTCATGAGACCTAGGACAAGAATCCAGAACGCTTAACCCCCAAAACCACACTCCCCTCATTCCGAACATCCTAAAACATGTCATAGGGCCAGGAAGTCTTTTTTCATAACTAGACAGAAAGAGATTTGGATTTATGTCCATTAAAATCCTATCCTATTGCCAGGACATGTGATATATATATATCTTTTTTTTGGTTTTGCCTGCACTTAGAAATATTGTGTTGTGTTGGCTTTCTCCATTGCCTTTTTCAGCAGTGTTTTCAAATCCATAGTAGATTATATAGTCTTCAAATGTTGTCTTCTTTTAGAATCTCTCTCAGAAAAGAACATATTCTGATCTCATTTCAAAAACTTCAGAGTTAATCTGTAGACTTTTATTATGGGCTAGTCAGACCACCTAATGCAGGATTCATTACCACAATATTCCTTAAAAATGATCATCAGCTTCTACATTACCTACATCCAGGGACAGTGCATTTATTAGCTCACAAAGCATCAACTACATCATGATTGAAGAGTTCTAGTTATTAAAATACATCCAAATTATAAAGACTAAAAGCCCGACTTTTAGAAACTTTGAGCCACTAGTTCTAGTTTTACCTTCTAGAGTAGATATTTCAAACTGGGGCCCTATAGGGAATCCCTTTCAAAATAGTATTTTGTTTGGCCCACATGGTGTTTTTAAAAATAATGAGCCAACATTGAAGAAATTGAGAGATTTCACATAAAAATAAGGTTTGCTGGCTCTTCTTGAAAAAGAAAGATCTTGGAATATTGCACTCACATTCCTACAGGGCAACAATTATCTGGACCTGAGTGGGGACTACCTCCTTTAGATGGCCATAAGTTGTCCAGTTCTCCAGAGCCATCCACTCCCTATGGATTTCCACATCTTGGGGCTGAGTGCCACTTGCCATGAATTATCATGCATGCACTATTGTTTTTCTAACATCTGGCTAGCTTCTTTCCCTTATGTTACCTTTCTGAATCCTGTAGGCATATTTGTCACCCTTAGAGTTAGGCAGCACAGAGTAAATATGCTCCCTCCTCTACATGAAAGTGATGTCCTTTTTCCTCTTCATGTCTTTAGTCCTCCTTTGTGTAAGGTACTAAGTTTCGGTTCCTTTAACCATACCTTGTATGGTATAGTTTCTAATGCCATCACTCCTCTGGACACTGCTTTAATTTGTCTAGGCCCCTTTAAAAACATGGTACCCTGAACTGAATACAGTGGTGGAAAGCTGGAACCATGGACTTCTACGATCCTTTCCAATTTGTAAATTATGGGTGTCTTCAGAATCTGGTAAACATTACAGGTTGAGTGGGAAGGGTGGACATTTTCTGTTTTGTTTGCACAGAATCCTTCTTTTCTTCTGCACATAGCACTCTCCTCTTCTCTGGGACCTACTCCTTGACATGCTCCACTCTGGGAGTTGCTGACTGCTTCTGAGACCTTGGCCACAGAGATTCAGGGTGGGCACCTGTCACAAAGTAGGACAATAAGAGATTTTTCCTGGAATTTCTCTAACCAGAACTTGAAAAGATGGTTTCTAAGATTGTAAGGATATAAATCTAAAGCTACAGGTGGCCACCCTCCAAGCCTGTTGGAAATGCTGGTCAGAAAGAAGCCACCACACAGAGAGAAGCACAGAGAAGAATCACAAGAAAAAATACCAGGTAGCATCACTGAAGTCCCTGGTACCAGTCATCCCTAAGGCTGTCCTTTCCACATTTTGGTTTTTTAAGCCAGTGTATTCTTTTTCCTTCTTCCACTCCCTCCATCGCTTCCCACTTGTTCCCCTCCTTTTTTACTTCTCTCATCTTTTCCTCCTTCAAAAATTTTTTTATATTTATTTATTAAGGAAAAACCCAGGATTTTATTATTCCCATCAATGAAGACAGGTCTTTGCAGAACAGGGGAGTGATCTCTGATGGCGGGGAGGAGGCCCCTACTTGCCAGCAGTGAGTGGGTTCCACACAGGAACATCTTGGAGATGGAGTGGTCCTTGTTGACTGGCTTGGACTTCCTATCCTTGCCACTCTTGGGGCTCTCGGTCCACATCTCCTTCACATTCTCCAGCACCATGTTGCAGTGCCTGTCAAAGGCCTGCGCACAGCCCAGGAGCTTCTTGTTGCAGCAGTTGATGAGAACTTGGCTGTTGTTCTTGACCGACTGTGTGACCACAGACAGTGGACTAGTGTTAAACTTCTCCTCTTCCTGCTTTGCAGCTCCTCTGGGGTCATCTCACCTTGGCTTGTTGAAGAGGCTTATGGTGATGGTGGCTGTGCTCTTGGTACCAGTCATCACTAAGTCTCCTCCGTGTGGCTTCTGCCTCTAGAAAGAGTCTTATGCTAATTTAAATTGCCTTTCTCTAGCTGGCAACCAAGCAAGAAAATCTTACCTAGAGCATTTGATGACTCACAGGTGGTGTGACTGCATGAAATAACAAATAACAACCTGGCTGAATGAGAAACTGCTTTCTCACTAGGATAGGCCATGAATTTCCTATGATTTCTAGTCCACAGCAATCAGTTGGGAGGTTTTGGAGAAATAATTGTGTACTAAATTGACTTCAGCTATATCTTATTAATCTTTGTATTTAAAGAATAGTAAATTAATAGTAAATAATAGTTAAATTTAAGTGATTAGAATTTCAGAGTATGTGGCTATATGGTCCTAGAATAGATAATAACTTAATCTTTGCATATTCAGGATTCTGCTTCACACTTATTCTAAAGACTACAAAACTGCAAGGCAGTTTATCACACACATTTTGGGTTAGTGCTTTTGAGTTCATCCTTGGGCCAGGAGATGTACATTTAAACAGATCTTAGTGAAGAAAAGGACAGAGTTGTTTTGATCTCTACTTCTGTGGACTATTTATGATCCCTCAAATTTGAGTTTTAGCCCACATCTGGCTTTCAGCTTGGGAGGGGAGACAATGGTGGACAGCTCCCTCCATCAGCTCTCTTCCATACTGCTCCCCTCTCCAATTCAGAGAAAGAGGTTCTGAAGCTGAAAAGACCCACTGCAAAGAGGAGAACTAAAGATGGCCCTATCTCACTCCATCCTTCTGGACAATTGGCCAACTCAGGCTTTAACTTATTTTGTGGATAATAACCTTTTGGGTCTGTGAGTAGGTTACTGTCCCTCTCCTAGCTCGTGGTAACTGAACAAATGCTTGCAACATTTCTCTGGGTCTGAGTCCGTGATGTGTCTTTCTGTGTGTATGTATGGATGTATTTGGAGATCACCATGTTCTTTCAATAATAAATGAGAACACTCTGATCTAGGGTTGAAATGTTTACACCCCTTTGCAATTTAATTAGAAATAAGAATCCTAAGATAAATGAGTGTGTGTGTTTAGAAGCACACGGATAAATGTACTCAATCAAGGGAAAGGTGACACTTTTGAAAATTTTCACATTTAGAAATATGTAGATGTATGTAGAAAGTTGTGAGGTTTTGTTAATTCAGTAAAAACAGGAAAATTTTCCAGATACTTTGTTTTTTCTCCAACTCCCCCAAATTGGGAAAATTTCCTATGTGTTTTTTCATTTCCAGGTATTTATATTTCAAAAATAAAAAACAATGGTTTTAGGGAAAAACCAAATTAAACATAGTATATTTTTATATTCCCAACAAAAGAAAGAAGTGACTTTAGATCTGAAAGGACACAAAAAGAAAAAAATTTTCAATTTCCTGATATATTTTATTTCCAAAGCCTTTTTCACCATAAGTTAATTTTTAAAGAAAATTTATACCTCTAAATATGTAGCCATATATACCTAACCAATTGACTTAGTTCACACCTGATTTATGAGCTTTATACTGTCTTACAATAGTAATTGCAATTTATACCTATTTATCTCAAATCTCTTTTGACCAGCAACATGAATCTAGAAAGTTTCTGGCTGAGATTAAGGAAACAATCTGTAACCACGCAATAAATCAAATATAACCAGTTCTTACTGGAATTAACCTTCGATAATGACTCAGTACCAATTTCTTCTAACCTATGTATGCAATAGCATAAATCTAAACCATGGTTACTATTGACATCAGCAATATTAATTGGCTAACGCCTAACATGTCCTCAAGAAATCATCCTGAGGCAGCTCATTTAAAATATTGACTAATATGTGCTTTATCTTCTAATAGTCTGAACAAATTAGTTTTCATTTATAGTGTATTAGTAATTGGAAGGCTGTTAGTATTAATCGACTATTGTCGACCTTACCAATTTCCAGATGTTAATCATAAAATGTTATATTTTATAACATATATGTTATAAAACATCTAGTAAAGAAATACACACCCATTCATAAGACTGAATCCCAAAGTTAAAAGCATAGTAGTAGCAGCAAATTCCCAGAGTTGATGGAAAAGTCTTTTCTCAGTTTTATTATCTCTAAAAAGTTAGTTTTAATGTGGCTTCTAATAAATATATTTCTTTTTGTTTAGTTATCCCCCTTACAATCTGTTACTATTATTTTGAATGGTAATTACAAACAAACAAGAAATGACAGATCTTTGTAAGAAAATCTATTACTGCTGCAAAATTCTTCTATGTGAAGCTATCCCTGTCCCCCTCCATCCTCATCTCAATCCCTTGGGCCACTCTTCTCCAAACCCCTAAATCACATCCTCATCTCTTGTCCAAACGGATGAAACACAAAACTATAGGAACTTAAAATGGGAGCAAACAAGTTAAAAATGAACTACTGTACCCCTTGGCATTTGTGAAACCTTTTTGTTCTTGCTAATGTAATTTTCCAGTCAGAGATGGGGAAGCCTTTCTTGAGGTTATGTCTGTACAAATGGTTGTAGAAGAGCCCAGAGACTCCATTTCATTCTTTGTAACAGAGAAGACTGATTGCTTCCTTGACTTTGTGGCTCTGATCATTCCTTAAGTGGTTAGTAAAAAACAACAACATGTCCCTGGAGGAGAGCTTTCTAATGGTTTTCCTGTGGTCCATTGCCCCTGCGGTGCCCACCATCGAAGCAGGTCACCATGGTAATGCCACACTCTTCAGCCTCCCTCTGAACCTTTTGTGATAGTGACGCCAACATCTCATTTATAAAATTCATGCACTGTGGTCCAGCTTCACAGTTGCTAATAAAAGCAAACTTTTGTGGAATTAATGAGTGAACAAGTGATGAACACAGACTAGCATAAAGAATAACTTTATGTATTAAGTTCTCTGTTAAGTCTGGATGTAGCTCTTTTAAAAAACAGGCAAGACTAACTTACTGTTGAATGTAGGGATGACCTATTAAGCAATAAAGAAACTGTGTAATTGTTATTAATCTCTTTCCTCCAAACATCTGACTCAAGACACGCTAGCCATCTGCACCATCCTTTCAGAAGTCTGACCCTTTGTTTGAGAGCATTAGAACAAAGTGATGATGCTTCAGACAAGGTTCTTGTCCATATTTCTTTAAATATAAATGGTATTAGTGAAAGTCCGTGTCTGACACTTGATGTGGTACAAGCAACTATTACATAGCTATGAGGATAGAGATGGATTTAGTTGTGTTCTCAGCCATTCTTATGTACTCACTGTTTCCCTGAAATGGTTAATATAATCAATATGATCACTTATTGATCATTTTTTTCTTGGAAAAAAAATTTTTGTTGAGTTATGCTACATAAGCTTGTGTGTATTATTCTTAATAGTCTCCTCACCTCTGCCCTGCTTCACTCTCAATGAAATAGATACTGCATTTGGTCAAGCTTTCAAGTAAAAAAAGAAATCTTTAGATATATTTCAGGTGGCGTGAGTAAGGTACTAGGACAGCAGTGCAGTCTCACCACATAAAAGGTAGGTAAGTCCTGTAGGAGGCTTGTGCATGGCATGACTGACTAAGTTGTTTTTCTTCCAGACAACTTATTTCACATCCAGTTGAAGCATGACCCATTCTTGGATCTTCCAAAGTTAATTGTGTGGCTTAATTATCAAGAGGATTTTCCACATTCAGTTGCTTTGAGAAAAAGTGGTTCAACATGATCAGATGTCTGTAGAGTCTGCCTCTCAAGTTTCTCTTTCAGGCTTGTCAATAAAATTGGTTTATGTCCTGAGAACGAGACCCCAGTGCTCTATATAGTTAAACACTGGGGAATAAACATACTGTATTAGTTTATTATTGCTGCTGTAAAAAATTACCACAAACTTAGTGGCGTAAAACAACACAAATTTATTACCTTACAGTTCTGTAGGTGAGAAGTCTAATGCAAGTCTCAGAGTTACACTGGGCTAAAATCAAGGTGTCAGCAGGGTGTGTTCCTTTTGGAGGCTCTAGGGAAGAATCCATTTCCTTGTCTTTTCCAGCTTCTACAGGCTTCCCACATTCTTTGGCTTGTAGTCCTCTTTCATCTTCAAAGCCAGCAATGGCCGGTCAGGTCTTGCTCATATCGCATCACTCCAACACTAACTCTTCTTCTGCCTCCCACTTCCACTTTGGAGAAATCACCGATTACACTGGGCCTACCTGGATAAGCCAGGATAATCTCCCTATTTTAAGGTTGGCTGATCAGCAAACTTAATTCCATTTGCAGCCTTAACATAATTTGTTTGTATAATTTGTCACGTAACGTAATGTATTCACACCCCCAAGGACTAGAACAGAGACATCTTTGGGTGACCATCCTTCTGTCTCCCACATGAATATACATAGAAAGAAGAATTTCAAAAGATGCTTAGTTAGTATCATAAAAAAATTTTAAACTTAGATACCCTTGGGGGTAACTGTGAAACTTCCTGACTCTCACAATGAGAACAGGAGCTTCTTAGTCAATATGTTCATTACTCCAGTGTGAAGTTGACCTTGTTCTTGAGTAAAAGGACCACTATTTCAATACTGTGAGTGAGGAATTCTTGGGAAAGTAGTGTCTGTTCGTTGTAAGGTTTAGGCACAGGCATTCTGGAAAGTTATCTCCATGTTTCCATGCTTGGAAGGCAGATGCTGCAGGATACCTCTTCAGATTGGGAGCTGGAGTAGCTTATCAATGGCAGGTTTTAAGGGAGAAAAATATGGCAGGAAAGGAGCTGTACAAATAAGCATCATACTCTGTTTGATTTCTCGGGTCAGTGTATCATGAACTAAATATCTCTCATCTGTGTGGGAGGAAAAACCACAGCATCAATGTCAGGACCTAAGGAAGTGACTTGAAAGTTTCATTTCATATTTTTATTTTTTGATTAGGTTGATCTCTGGAAATTGTGAAGGACTTCCTGAGCGGGTCTGGGAGCTCATCGTTGATTGAGTCTCTGATCTCTGTTAGGGTCTTTCTGCAGTGTGGCACCATATCTTTACCCTTTCTGATACTCTGGAACATTGCTGGGGAAATTGGTTGACTGGTATCAGAATCTTCAGTGTACACTAGGCAGGTAAGTCTTAAGAAGTCATTGGGAAAATAATGAATACCTGTGAAAATATTTAAACAGTACAAAACGGTGTAAGATAAGAATATGTATCTCAGTCTAGACCCCTATGGTCTGTTCCAGGGAAATATTTTCCTGCATATTACTTTAGAAGCATCCGTTTCCAGTACATTCTTTTAGAATATTTCTATGCATATACATGCAGATATATAAATATATTCTTCTCTTTACACCAATGAAAGTACATCATAAACATAGCCTGTATCTTACTTTTGTTCACTTAACAATATATCTTGGAAGTCTCCACATATCAGCAGATATAGTTTCCCTTTGTCCTTTTAATGGCTCATAGTAGTCATTTAAGCACAGACTACGTTCAGCTCCTGAGGCTGTCTAGCTTTTTGCTAGGAGCTAATCCAAGACAGAAAAGAAGATGCTGTGTATAGGAGTACAGTAGCTTGTATTAATATTCACAAAATATTTTTATTTTTTCCCTATGGTGCCCTCCTTGTGGAAGGATTTTATATCCTTGGCTTGTTGAAGTAATGTGTGGCCATGTGACTTGCTTTGGACAATGCAATACTGGAAACGTCTCATCTTCAAGGCAGAAGTTGCAAGGGCCATCTCATAGTTGCCACATATCTTTTCCCTCTGCCATAAAAACTGTTTAAGTCCCAGATGAATACCACTCCTTCCATTGGGTTATGGAATGAAGATGACATGGAACAGTGCTGTAACCTGTAACCCACTCATAATGGATGGGTACCATGAGTGGGAAATAAAACTTTATCTTTTTTTTTTTTTTTTTTTTTTTTTTTGTGAGGAGATCAGCCCTGAGCTAACATCCGCCAATCCTCCTCCTTTTTTTGCTGAGGAAGACGGCCCTGGGCTAACATCCGTGCCCATCCTCCTCCACTTTACATGGGACGCCGCCACAGCATGGCTTACCAAGCAGTGTGTCGGTGCGCGCCCGGGATCCGAACCAGCGAACCCCGGGCCGCCGCAGCGGAGCGCGCGCACTTAACCGCTTGCGCCACCGGGCCGGCCCCTCTTTTTTTTTTTTTTTGAGGAAGATTGGCCCTGAGCTAACATCTGTTGCCAATCTTCCTCCTTTTTTCCTTTTATTCTCCCCAAAGCCCCAGTAGATAGTTGTATGTCATAGCTGTACATCCTTCTAGTTGCTCTGTGTGAGACACCACCTCCGCATGGTTTGACGATCAGTGTGTAGGTCCGCACCCAGGATCCGAACCAGTGAACCCTGGGCCACCAAAGCGGAGCACACAAACTTAACTGCTACACCACTGGGCCAGCCCCAAAACTTTGTTATCTTAAATAACTGCTATCAGGAAGTCACTTGGAACCACAGAATGATCTAGTCTATCCTGCCTGATACAGGGAGCCACCTAAGGAACAGTCAAAGAATGTGGAAATTTTTAATAAAAATAGTCCTTCTGATTGTAAAATGGCTTTCTAGTGACCCTGTCTTTTCTAATTCCTTCCTCCTCAATTCATTAAATCAAATGACCAAAAGACCCACCAATAAATAATACAACACAGTGCTCATGGACACCTTTAACGTTTTCATTCTGTTTATTCATTTTGTTCTGTTTTTGTTTTATTTCAACCCTTCCCAGGCTATTTTGTCTCCAGATCAAAGTAATCAATATTTTTGAGCATTAAAAACAAACAAAAACATATCAAGGACAAAAGTCTGCCTCTGGCCATGATGGAGTAACTGGGTTCAGACTTCCCTTCCCACCACAAACAACTAAAAAACTGAACAAAATATACGAGGCAATTGTTTTGGATACTGAAAAACAGGCATCACAGGACTGTGATTTCTGAAAGTAGAGAAACCAGTGAGGTGAACCTAAGATTGCTCGACTTTATGCCTGGAGGCACCTTCCTCACCCTGGTTCAAAGAGGGGGAGCCCAAACAGGGCACTGCAGAATTGCTGGGTGGCAGAGATAGATACTGGAGTTCAGGAAGGCTGAGGTCACTGGAAATATCAGGACAGAGTATTGGAGGGGAGGAAGTTGCACAGGAAAAGAGGCTCAAAACTTTTGTAGGGATTCCCTTGAGTCTATGGTTACACAATTAACCAGACATGTATAGGGAAAAATGCCCCAAGGCTGAGCAAAGAATGATGAAGGTACTGTAGCTCATACAGGGCTGGAAGATATTCACATTATGAGCAGCGAGAGTGGAGAGTCCCTGTTGAAAACTTGGGGCATTTGGTGGAGACCTCAGAGGGGTCATGCCTTACCAGAGGGACTAAACTAGCCACAGAGTAAAGGCTACCCAAGACCCACCTTACAAAGCTTACAAACAATCTTCAAAAACATCGGGCTGATCTTCAAGTAATGTAACTCTCCGTCAGAACAAAGTACAACACTCTTTAAATGAGGACCACAAATCCAGCATTCCACAATATAAAATTAACAAAGTTCAGCATTCAATAAAAAACTATGAATCATGTGAAGACAGGAAAATATGATTCATATTCACTAGGAAAATAAGTCAAAAGAAACATATCGGAAATGACAGAGATGATGGAATTAACAAACAATTTTCAAACAGCAACTATAAATATGCATAAGTACTTCAGGAAAAATATGAACATAATGAGGATAAAAATGCAATATAGAAAGAAAAACAGAAACTCTAATTTTAAAAAATAAAGTATGTGAAATGAAAAAGCACTGTGTGGAATTCATAGCAGATTAAACATTGCAGAAGAAAAAAATCAGTGAACTTGGAAATGTAACAATGAAAACCATATGAAACAAAGCATATAGAGAAAAAAACTGAAAAAAAAAAATGAACAGAGCCTCAGAAACTTTGGGAAAAAATTCAGTCAGCCTAGCATATATGTAACTGGTGTTTCAGAAGAATGGGGGAGGATAGAAAAATATTTGAAGAAATAATGGCTGAAATGTTGTAAATTTGATGAAAACTGGAAGCCCACAGATCTGGCAAGTTTAAGAATTCCAAGCAGGATAAAAACACAAAGAAAACCAAATTAAGACCCCTCATAAACAAATTGGTAAAAACCAGTGATAGAGAGAAAATCTTCAAAAGCAGCCAGAAGGGAAAAATTACGTGTTATGGATTGAGGAGAGAAGACAAGAATCACGATAGTTTTCTCACCTGAAACTATGCAGACCAGAAGACAATGGAACAGCCTCTTTAAAGTGCTAAGACTGAAAACAAAACAAAACAAAAAACAGAACAAGAAAAGCAAACAAACAAGAGCACCAAACAAAACAAACAAAAAAAAAACAAAACAAGAAAAGCAAACAAACAAAAGCACCCTGTCACAAAGAATTCTAAATCAAGTGAACATTTCTTTAAAAAAAATGGAGGTGCAATAATGACTTTTCATACAAACAGAAGCTGACAGAATTTGTACCCAGGAGATCTAAACTACAAGGAATGCTAAAAGACACTTGAGGCAGAAATTTAGAGCCATGTGAAGAAATAAAAAGCCCTACAAATCGCAAATGTGTGAGTAAATTTAAAGATGTTTTTTTCATTTTAAAAGTTCTTCAAAAGATAATCAACTGTGTAAAGCAAAAATAAGAATATATTTTTTGGTTTATAATATATGCAGAAGTAAAACATAATTGCACAAAGGATGAGAAGGAGGAAATGGAAGCATACTGATGTAAGGGGTATAATAGTATTTGAAGGTAGAGTGTGATAAGTTAAAAATGTATATTTTAAACCCTAGAGCAATCACACACACACACAAACCAAAACTTAAAAATATAGAGGTAGAGCTGATAAGCCAAGAGTAGAAATAAAATCCAGTCATAAAAGATATTTAATTTAATCCACAAGAAGGCAAAACAAGAGGGGAAAAAAGAAAGAATCTATGGGACAAGTAGAAAACACTATCACAATAGTCAAGCCAAGCCTAACCATATCAATAATCATATTAAATGTAAACTCTAAACTCTTCAATTAAAGGGCTGACATTGTCAGGATGGATAAAAAAGTAAGAACAAGTTGTTCTTGTTATTGTTATATGTTGTCTATGAAAAATCTACATTATATATAAAGTCACAAATATGTTAAATGTAAAAAGGATGGAAAAAGATATACCATATGTTTGTACTAATTAAATGAAAGCTAGAATTGCTATATTAATATCAGAAAAAGATTTCAGTACAAGGTATGTCATCAGAGATTATGATACAGAAAAAGCAATTGAAAAAATACAACCCTAATTCATGATCAAAACTCTGAGCAAACTATGAATAGAAGTAAATTTTCTTAACCTGACTTACAGGGCATCTACAAAAAAACTACAGTGAATCTTATATGTAATGGGGAACAACTGAATACTTTCCACCTAAGATTGTGAACAAGTCAAGGACGTTTGCTCTCACCACTTCTGCCCAACAGGTTACTGATGATCCCAGCTGGTACAATAGGACAGCAAAAAGAGGAGGGAGAAATGTTTTTATTTGTGGACAACATGATGGTCATTAGGGCTGAATTGCGTTCCTCCAAATTTCTCTGTTGAAGCTCTCACCCCCAGCACCTCAGAAAGTGGCTATATTTGGAGGTAGGGCCTTTAAAGGGGTGATTAAATTAAAATGAGGCCATTAAGGTGGTCCCCAATCCAATCTGACTGGTGTCCTTATAAGAAGAGGAAATTTGGACACAGAGAGGGATACCAGGGCCTCGCACACACAGAGGAAAGACCACGTGAGGACACAGCAAAAAGGGGCCATCTACAAACCAAGGAGAGAGTCCTCAGAAGAAAACAAATCTGTTGACAGATTGATCTTGATCTTGGACTTCCAGCCTCTAGAACTGTGAGAAATAAATTTCTCTTGTTTAAGCCACCAGTGTGTGGTAACTTATTACATCAGCCCTAGCAAACTAATACAATGGTATTAGAGAAAGCCCTAAGTAATCATATTAAAAAAAAGGTATTAGAACTAATAAGGAAATTTAGCAAGATCGGAGAATACAAGATCAATATACAAAAAAAAAAAAACCAACCCCACAACAAAACAGTTGTGTTTCTACATACTAACTACAAAAACTGGAAAAGTGAAATCAAAATGCAATACCACTATCATAGCAACAAAAAACATGAAATCATAGAATACTTAGGGACAATTTAGCAAAATATTTTCAATACTTGGGCAGTGAAACCTACAATGCATTAATGAGAGAAATTAAAGAACACTCAAATAAATGGAGAGGTAAATCATGCTCATGGAACAAAAGACTCAATATTGTAAGTCAAATGTCTCTTAAGTTCATCTACAGATTCAATGCAATCCTAATCATAATTCCAGAGGATCTTCTGTATAAATTGACATATTCTAAAATTTATATGGAAAAGTAAAAGGCCTAGAACAGCCAAAACAATTTTGAAAAAGTAAAATAAAGTAGTAAGATTTATATTATGTGATTTCAAGTATTATTACTACAGAGCTACAATACACAAGACAGTGTGGTATTTGTGTAAGGACAGTTTGTGGAACAAAACAGAGTTCAGATAAAGATCCCCACATTCACGGTCAATTGATTTTGACAGAGGAACCAAGGAAATTCAATGGGAGAAAGGATAGTCTTGTGAACAAATGGTGCTGGAACTAATGAATATTCATCTGGAAAAAAATCAGCATTTACCCTTACTTTATATCATAAACATTAATTTAGTTGAAATGGATCATAGAACTTAAAAGCTAAAATTATAAAACTCCTAGAGAAAAACGCAGGAGAAAAATCTTTGTATTCTTGAGATAAAGATGTTTTTTGACATATAAAGCACAAAACATAAAAAAATTACAAATTAGACTTTATCAAAATTAAAAGCTCAGGCTAGCCTGGTGGTGTAGTGATTAAGTTTGCGCACTCTGCTTCAGTGGCCTGGGGTTCATGGGTTCAGATCCCGGGCGTGGACCTACACACCGCTCATTAAACCACGCTGTGGTGACGTCCCACATACAAGATAGAGGAGGACTGGCACGGATGTGAGCTCAGGGCCAGTCTTCCTCAAGCAAAAAGAGGAAGATTGGCACAGACGTTAGCTCAGGGCCAATCTTCCTCACCAAAAATAAATAAATAAAAAAATTAAAATTAAAATCTCTTCCTTAAAAGCTTAAGAAAATTAAAATTCAAGCTACAGATTGGGAGAAAATACTCACAATATCTATGTCAGACAAAGGACCTGTATCCCCATCATATAAAGAACACTTGCAACTTGATAATAAGAATAAAAATAAAAAATAGCAAAATACTTTATATCACTTCAGAAAAGAAGATATATAAATGGCCAATAAGCACATGAAAATATGCTCAATATTACTACTCATCAAGAAAAGTAATTTAAACCACAGGGAGATACCACTGCATCTCTTCTAGGGCTAAAATTTTAAAAAATGACTGCACTAAGTGTTGGCGAGAATGTGGAACAACTGGCACTTTCATACACTGTTGGTGGGGACGTAAAATGGCACAACCAATTTGGAAACCAGTTTGACAGTTTTTTGTAAAGTTTAACATACACTTATCATATGACTCAATAATCCTATTTCGAGAGAAATAAAAACATGCCCTCATGAAAACAGGTACATGAATGTTCACAGCAACCTAAATCACAGTAGTCCCAAACTGGGAATACCCCAAATATCCATCATTGGGTGACAAATTGTGATATGTCCAGACAATGGAACACCACTCAGCAATAAAAAGGAATGAACTACTGCTAATATATGCAACAGCATGGATGACTCTCAAAAGCATTATGCTAAGTGAAAGAAGCCAGACACAAATGAGTACATACGCTGTCATTCTATTTATAAGAAGTTCAAGAACAGATACAACTAATCTAAAGGAATAGAAAGTAGGCCATTGGTTGCACGCAGAACAAGGGGTAGAGGAATGGACTACAAAGGAACATGAAGGAGCTTTTTAGTGACATGGAAATAGTTTATATTTTTATTCTAGTACTGATTACATTGAGATATATATGTATATTTGTCAAAACTCATTGAACTATATACTTAAAATGGGCATGTTGGTTTATGGAAATTATTCTTTAATAAAGTTGATCAAAATAATTTTTAAAACTTTAATAAAACATAATGGGCCATTGACATTTCAGCTTCTGTCCAAATGAACAAAAGCAATGTAAGAGGGTCATAAGAACATGGTTCTAGGCAGCAGATTGAGCACCAGTCTCACCAGATGTTTTCCAGGAGGCTGATGCAATTTGACAGTTTCAGAATTTAGGGATGACCTAATCCTTCTACAAATTTTGAATGATTGTGACCTACTCATTTTTCTCACTTGTATTCTATAGCTCGTTGGATAAACTCTTGTTACTTACTTATATTTTTCTAAATTTTCAAGTAAAAATTTTTATTTTGTCTTTCTTTTTCCCCTTTTTTTTTTTTCCTACCAACAACAAAGCATTTTCCTGATTCTTTCTTCAGCTGTTTCCAAGGGAAGATCTACCACTTCTCTCTTATCCCCACTGGTTCTCCCTCTCCACTTCTCACTTAATGAAACATTTATTGAAATGGAAAACATAACTTTAAGTTCTGAGAAGAGAAATCACAGCATGATATCAATAGAAGCTGGACGATCTGAGTTCCCGTCCTAGCTCTTCTGTGAATCAGCCACGTCATCTTGGTCCAGTTGGCCAGACCCTCATTCCACAAACTCCCTGACTCTGGCCTCAACTTCCTCACTGTAAAATGAGAGAGGTGAACTCTATAATCTCTTCTGCCTCTTACAGTCCTTCCCTGAAAGACTTATAGAAGCCTCACAATTACTCCCTTCTCATTGTTATACTGCATCCTCAGATAGCAGTTCATATGGTCTTGCTGGCAGCTCAGGAGGAGGAAGAGAATGCATTTCAAGCATCTTCCTAGCGCTTAGTTTAAAGGCAGGCCACTTAAACAAGTGCAGCTTGGGGGAAGCATGGCCATAAAAACTTTCTCCAAAGAGCACCACACACTCACACTAAGGGCTCTCACACACGTGATCTCAACATGAGTGGGTGGGGAAGGTTTATTACCACAACTTTATGGATGACTGTCTTAGAGAGACCGCAGGATACACCTTGATCCCCTAGACTTTAACCCAGGTCAGCCTCTGGAGTCTTTCCCTTCACCATATGGGTTTGGCATAACAAATCAAAACCCTAGTGGAGCAACCTAAGTGCCCATCAACAGATAAATGGATAAAGGAGATGTGGTATAAAAATACAATGGAATACCACTCAGCCATAAAAAAGATGAAATCTTGCCATTTGTGACAACTTGGATGGACCTTGAGAGTATTATGCTAAGTCAAATAAGTCAGACAGAGAAAGCCCAATACTATATGATTCCACTCATAAGTAGAATCTAAAAAAATCAAAACAAACAAAATAAAACAAAAACAAATTCATAGATACAGAAAACAGATTACTGGTTACCAAAGAGGAAGGGCATTGGGGGTGGGTGGTATGGGTGAAGGGGGTCATCTGTATGGTGATGGACGGTAACTAGACTTACAGTGGTGAGCACTTTGTAGTGTATACAGATGTCGAAATATAAAGCTATACACCTGAAACTTATACATAAAAAAAAACACAAAAGGTCATTCTGGTTGGATGAGTCAGCAATATAGTCCTTACCTGACCTCATCCAGGAGGATGTGATTGCTTAGACTTCTAGAAAATAAAGAGCCCCAAGCTCACAATAGGAGCAGCCATGGTGGAAGCACAATTAAGCTGCAGCCTGTTCATGGACTTCCTGCTGAACCTAAACAGATTTCTCAGACCAGTGACTCACCAACAGGACAGACGACATGTACCTGTTGCATAAACCCAGTGCTTCTGGTTTATTTTTATCTCGCTTCTGTAACCTCTCTTTGTTCCATTATTAATACCCAGTGCACTGGGCGAGACAGGCTTAAAAGATGTGATAAACTCCCTTTTGGCTCTTTTTTTTACTTGTTATACATTTTTGTGGCCAAGAGAGTGAGTTCCTCTCCACCCCGTCTTTCTTTCTTCCTTCTGATAAAATGTTCTTCACTACGACATGGAGTAGCTGTCACTTCTGCACTTGGTTCCACAGTATGCTTGCTGTGCGCATACAACTGGAATTAATATTTCCTGAGCATTGTGCTAGGCACTTTAAAGGCTTTTTCTCATCTAGTCCTTACAACAATCCTCTGAAGGAGGTACTATTTTCCTATTTTATGGATGAGACTCAAAGTGGTGTAGTAACCTGGCCAGCACTGCTAGTGTGACAGTGAGGTGCTCTGCTTGGTAACTGTCTCTTGTGGCTCCTGCCCTCATCACTAGACAGTATGTTCTCTAGACACCCAGGATTGGGAAGAGCAACTGTGTGGGGAAGGCAGAGTCCTAAAGCCATTTCTCCCTTCTCTTCCTTTCGATCTCTCTCAAGCTCAGGTCCATGCCTATTGAGAGTCTCATCACAGATGCTGCCAGGATTCCTGTTTCCATCCTTTGAAGTCAAGTAGAGAAAGCGTAATTCTCTCCTGTGTAGCGGGCAGCGGGCTTTCACACATCTGAGGAGAGTTTATACCCTTATCCTTATCACCTACCACAGCCCTTTCTCTCCTTTAGTTTATCTTATTTAAGGCAAAACAGTTTCCATTTGTACGCCTTGGTGTTAAAGGATGGCAGAGGCAAAGTAAGTGACCGTGTGACTATCCCCAGGAATTGGATTGGCTCTCAAAGGTCCCATGTATGTGAATCCCTTTCATTTGTGTGGATGGTTTTCTCAGCTACTAAATAGTGACACCTGTCACTGCCATTTTCACCTTTATTTTACTTAAAAAAAAATCTATTACTTGCCTCTCCAAGTTCCTGTTCTGTGATTTCTGGCACGAACAAAGCTTGTGAAAACTCCTAAAGATTAATAAATTGAACTCACTTCAATGCGAGCCATTAATCCACAATCCCTGGGCAACTGTTCCATTCCTACCAAATTCCCATATTCGTAGAGACTCTTCCTCAATTTTCCTTATCAACCAAGAGATTTCCATTAGTTAAAGTGCTCTTTTCTCATTAAGATGCCAACACTGCAATGGCATTTCTTCCTTTCTTCTCCTGCCTGCCCTGCTTTGACTGGTGGTGGGATTAATTGGGCCATGATCAATCTCCTAAAAGACAGCAAATTGGGAATGGCAGGTGGAAGGAGGAAAGCATGAATATTAATTAGCTAAGATTCCAAACAGAAGCCTTTTAATTATATTAAAATGCACAGGCCTGCAGGCAGTGAGATAGTTCCTGCTGTAAATCTGTCGACAGGCCATTACCTCAGCGATGTCAATGCCTTTTAATGAATGAATATATACATTTCAAGTGGGGGAGAGAAAAATACTTTCCTGTTTATAAATATTAAAAGGGAAACTATCCATGTGAGGAGATCTCCATGACAGCTCCTCTCAGGCTGGAGGTGGTTGGGGAAGGTGGCGAAGGCAGTCTCCCTGGACAGCTCATCCCAGGTTGTGAAACTGAAGCCTGTGGCTAATATGGGGACCGAAGCAATTAAAAACAGATGACGGCCAGCCAGGGTGAGCCAGAGGCTCGGCTTCTCTGTAGGTCGGTGAGTGAGGCATTTAGGAAGTCACATTAACTTTTCAGGTCAGTTCAGAAACATTCCCCACAGGAAACAAGGAAGTCACTGGCCTTCCTCTGGTATTTGTTAACATGAAGAAAACATTTCAAGATTGAGAGGTGACCGGCCACCGTGGGTGAAGGGACCATAAACTGAGACGTGCTAGAATTCCAGGGCAATAAAGAAATGAAATTTAACAAAGCAGATTTCAGTAGATCTAGAGGCACCTTGAGAAGATCCATGGAAGGGGACAGTAGGGAATATGAGACATGCTGGTAGGGAAGATGGGAAGTGGATGAGAGAGAAAGCCGGTTACAGATTACTTCGTGGACTCAAAGGGCTTGAACAGAATTTAGTGACCAACTAACCCAACCCCCCTCATTTTAGAGAACTGGAAACTCAGGCCCAGAGGGGAGGAATGACTTGCCCAATCTCAGAGTGCTGGTTAGTAGGGGAATCCTGTTTATTTACTTACCTTATTACCTACCTACCTACCTATCTACCTCCTTACATATTTACCTTTTCATTTTCTACCTCGTTCTATAAAATATATAAGGCCTCTCACGGTTCTCCTGACGCCCAGTCTGGAGGATTTTCTAAGGCTTTTTGCATCCTTCCTAACTTAAAAAAAGAAAGCATTCAAGGAAATCAAGAGTACTACATACTATGCACACCTTACATAATCTGAGAATATTCATCTACAGGGTCAAAAACAGTTGAAGCCAAATCAAAGAATCTATAAGGTCTATGCCAGTCGACTGGAATGTCAACAGGAAGACAGCAGTGACTTTGTGGAGTTACCCTTGACTTTGGAAAGCTTGACAGGTAAAAAAAGAAATTCACCACAAGACATCTGAACAGACTCAGGCCTTGAAGTTTGCTGTTGGCGACTCTGAAAGGAAGGTAAGCAGAAAATAATTCTTTTGAGTGCAAAAAAATTTACTATCCATTTGAAATCCAATCGAAAGTCCTTATGATTTTGTAAAGCTTTATGTGGGCTTTTCAAGGATAAATTCAGAAACCGCCTGCAAATAGGCACACTCCTGTACATGAGTCCACATGTGGGTGGGTGTGTATGCAAAGGATTGGTGAGGGCAAGTCATAAGTTGGTCCCATCAGCCAGTGTGACAGCATTCTCAGAAAGGACATACATCTCATAACACCTACCTTTAGCTAAATAGGAACTCAGGTGAGAATGTGGGTGACTTAACAGGGGATACTTCTTATTGCACAAGCAACTCAAACAGTAAGTCAAGGAAGTAATAGGAAAGTACTGCTGCTCTACCACAATGATGTGAAAGTCCACACATTGTTCTAGAGAGCAGAGATCAGGCAGGCTTAAAACGTCTCTGAGACGCACTCAATTTAGTCTCACGACTGTGAGACATATTAATATCAGTTATTTGGTAACATTGAGGAGAAGGAAGAGGATGCTGCAAGTCACACAGCAGTATGTTAGATGTCCATTTAGTTCAGTTCAACGTGGATTCAATACTTCCTATGTGCCAGGGAAGGGATTAGGATTTAACGATGCAAAGCAGATAAGATATAATCCTCTTTATCAACTTACTCTTCTGGAGAGACACATGAACAGCATATTGGAGTAAGGGCAGTAGTGGGGGTGTGCACAGAAACAAGGGAGCACAGAAGAACAGCGGTGGCCGTCCTCGTGGGGTCAGGGGAGGCTCTTGGAGAAGATAAGAGTCTGAGAATGAGTTGGATGGACAAAGAGAAGGGTGGAGGAACGGAGGGAGGCAGGGAGAGGAAAGGGCATGACCTTTAGACCTAATAGCAGGAGCACAGGCGCACAGTAGGGAACACTGTGTGCTGCTTCTGCTTTATATCATTATTCTCATTAGAGGAAAACCTATTTTGCTGTTCCTGCTTCCAGATGAAGGTTCAGGTTCATCTAAATTAGAAATTTGCCTCTCCATGAGATGACGATAGGAGAAACTAATAAAATAGCACATCAGCAACCCACCATTCACTGTCCTGAGTTGCTCCTGTTTTTCCACCTAGGTGTTTGGAAGATCTGGCTGCTGATAATCTAGAAAGTGGAAAGAACATGAATGCCCATCACCTGTCTGGATAATAAATTGCAATTAATCAATATAAGCCAAGACATGGTGATTTATCACAAACTCCCCACACTTGCTGATAGCATCTTTTCTTTTTTAATATTCAGCTGAAAGTCAGTAGTTGGTTGGAAGATACAATGGGAAGAAACTCTTTCATTGCCTCTTTGGTTCTTATCAAAGGCTCGTCTCCTTGACTGCATTTCTTCTGTAAGATGAGGGAGGCCCAGAGCAGTTTGAATACAGAAGCTGGGACTGGAGAAAGACTGCACCTTATCTCTGGCTTAATTTGCTTACTCTTTAACTGTCCTTGGGGCAAGGTTATAGCAATTGGTCAGGTCAGAACCTTGGTTTCCTGGAGACGGGACAGGAGGAAAGTCACCCCTTTGCAGCGTTAGTAGCTTTAGCCTTCCTCTAGACCAGGGACAAGGCTGGAAATAGAAATGTTACACTTCTCTTCTTCCTCCTCATCCGATTCTATCTCCTACCTACCCCCCACCCCCCACCTCCACCCCAGGCCTTTTGCTGGTCTTGGATCCAGACGCAAGGCTATCAGAGACTGTACCATGCTGAAGATTTGTTTCAGGGGAAATTTTTCACTCTCTTAGCTTCCCAGAACTACCAGAAAATTCTGGAACTACATCAATTCAGTTGCGTTTAGGAATTTGACTCATTGGGAGTCTTTCTAAAGTAGTTCAGGTTCAGGCAGTTAAGCCACACTTTCAGAGGGCCGAATTGTTGTGCTGAATTAGATCTGGGGAACTTTCAGTGATATACGGCTATCACGGACACTTTGAAGATCGTGTCATCTCTGTGCCAATACTGGATAAGTAGCAGAGACATTTCATAGTCAGCCCCTTATCAAAGATGGCACACGCATATCTTTCTGATTAACGTCAACTCATGCTTTTTGGAGTAAGCCAATGAAATAAAGGCTTCAAAAGGACACACAAACCCTGTGATAAATAGGCTGGTCACAGGAGGAAGTATGGGTGACTAAAAAGCAAGAGAGCTTGGGGAGAAGAAGATTTCTTGGCAGGGAAGGATTGATCTAGTAGACTAGTCCTGCTACCAGACTCTCCTGGACTGGTTTCTAAGGCCTAGGGAGCTGCCAATAGAAGTAGATCAAGTGGTTCTCATAACAGACCCCCATCAAGAGGCTGGAAGTAGAGGGATGCTCTGGGATTCAATGTAAGAAAGTACAGCACTGGAGTATGTGTGTGTGTGTGAGTGTCAGGGTAGGATGGTGAGGTGGATTAAAGATGACTACAGTTTTTCTTTCTTTCTTTTCTTTTTTTTCCCACTATTCTTCCCATCAAGAGAGTGGAGTATATTTTTCCTCCTTTTAGATTTTACCATTAGAATGTGGCAGAGGTGATGTTATGTAACTCCTGAGGCCAGGCCTTAAGAGATCTACAGCTTTTCCTTTCACCTTTCTTAGAACTCAGCCACCACGCTGTGAGGGAGCCCAAGAAACCACTTGGTGAGACCCATTGGAGGAAAATGAAAGCCTCCAGCCAACAGCCCTAACCGAGCTCCCAGCCCAGGCCAGCACTAACTGCCAGCCATTGAGAATGAGGCAATTTTGCATCTTCCAGTTATCTTAGTGCCCCACCTGACACCACACAAAGCAGAAGAAATGCTCAGTCAATCCACAGGATCATGAGAAATAATAAGTTGTTGTTTTAGGCCACTAGGTTTTGGAGTGGTTTGTTACACAGTCATAGATAACCAAAACATGAGGAATCTCCACACTTTGGAAAGAATGACTTGGAGTGTAACTTTGGTCAGGGAAGAAGGGGACAGCCACTGGAAGCAACGTCTATGGTAAGAGGTAGATTGGCTGGCAGTGGGAAGGCACCCACGAGGCAAACAGGGAAGAAGAGTGATGGTGGCAGATAGTCCTTATTCTGGCATACATGGGCAACGTACCTGAGGAGCTTGTAGAAAGATTTGGGGAAACTTTGATGGGAATGAAAGTGAGATCTAGAGATCCCACAATAATAAGTAGGCATGAACAGAGAACCCAACCTATGCAGATTTTTGTTATGAGCCTGTAACCTTGATGTTAGCTGGGTCCTCTCTTCTCCTTGAGATCTGGATAAGATCCAATTCCACATCTTGTAAAAGACCAAAAGACTCTCCAGGATTACTTCAAGTTTCTCAGGGAGTTATTTTCTTCTCATTAGCCCTGGTTCCAAACTCTTGCTTCCTCTATTTATGGGTAATCTCCCTGTCTGTCTTTTTTTTTTCTTTTTGTTTTTTTTTTGGTGAGGAAGATTGGCCCCAAGTTAACATCTGTTGCCAATCTTCCTCTTTTTGCTTGAGGAAGATTGTCCCTGAGCTAACATCTATGCCAATCTTCCTCTACTTTGTATGTGGGACTCTGCCACAGCATGTCTGGATGAGCAGTGTGTAGGTCCACCCCTGGGATCCAAACTTGCGAACCCGGGCCACCGAAGTGGAGCGCATGAACTTAACCACCACACTGGCTCCTCACTGTCCCTTTTATGCTGTTTCTGTTTCACATAATATCAACCTAAACATGAAACTTAAACCTTCTCTTAATTTCCACAATTTCTACTCATAAAAGCAATTTTTGTGATTAGGAGATTTAAATAAGGAATTTTGGGGTGTAAGAGGATTTTAAATTGTAGCAGTATAAACTTCAAATTGAATCTGAGACTATCCTCATTCTTAAAATGTCTCTGGTTGCTCTGCCTCTGGAGAACTTTCACAAGCAATGTCACTCAAGGTACTGCCCTCCTCTCCCTTCTATGTTCCTCTCTCCCTTCTGTTTTCAGTAGCAAAACAAATTCCTCTCACTTTCTCATATAGAACAGCTATCTATCTATTTATTACACTCAATGTCTCCCCCTCCATCCTAAGCCACTTATCAAGGTATTTACTCAGCAAATATGATTGTCCTCCAGGAGCAATTATGACGTCAGTTGTTATAGTAATAACATTTCACTCCCCCACTTTCTAGCCTACTAAAATCACTACAGTTTCCTGCAAAGGTGCCCAGTGCTGGTCTCTCTGTCTCTGAGTGCTGAGTGAGAGGAACATCAAACATAATAAACCGGGGTCAGACCTGACTCATCACCATGCCTCTTCTTTCTTCCTCTTAGAGCGTGGAGATAAGGCTCCATCAGGCGCCCTTGAAGGCATTGATTTCTTTGAAACTCTTCTACGTTGCCTGGGTGAGGAGGGCAGAGTTTCTGGATCTCCTCTCTGGATTTCCTGGGACAGAGTCTCTGCCATCCCTCTTCAGCCTCCTCCCCTCAACTTGGGAACAGGCAGGCAGAGCAGCCTTGCAGGCTTTGGTCGAGTGGGGGCGTGGGTGGGCCGCCTCTTCAGAGCAAATACAGCAACTTCTGGGCTTGACAGGAAGCACCCCCTGCCGTTGTGTTGAATCCGTCAGGGAAGGTCTTCCCCTGATACACAGGATATGCACGACTTCCTGGTGCACCTGTGTGTGTGCAGGTGCTTGCTTCTCTGTGGGTAGGGTGGGCTGAATCTCCAGCCTGGTTCTCCATGACACCTTATCCAAACCAAATACAAAGGATTTTGTTCTTGGGAGCTGTGGAGTAGGCTAGTGAGGCCAAGCATCTTTCAGGTAGATTCATCTGAGGTGTAACTGCTGCTGTATCTCAACCAATACCAGCCCCTTCCCACTTCGGCCACCCCCACTTTCTCCTTAGAACTTCCAGAGAAGTCTGCTCTCTGGCCTGGACAGAACTACTCCCTTGCATGAGGCCTACATTTCCCCTAATTCTTCTCATTCATTAAACTGAATATGGGGCCCACTGGGAACCCAGAGACCGTCAGATTATCTCTGATCCTTGAAAGTCAGACTGCAACAAGCACAAGCCTCTGTCCACAGCTTTGCCTGACTCATCACCAGCCCAACGTTACTTGTCTTGCTGACCTCCTTTGGGGAGGTCCCAACACTTGGAAAATTTCTGACAAAAATGATCCGTGCCCAGACCTTCTGAGTTTTTTTATTTTCTAAGTGACATGTCAGAGGTGGTGTGTGGTCTGTTTCCTTTAGAAACTCATTCATTCATTCATTTAAAATTTTTTTGGCATGACTCTGTATGTAGTAGACTCCCAAGGAAGTCAAATAGGAATGAGACATAGAATCTCTTATTAAAAGAACTTACGATTCAGTAGGAGAAATAAAATAATCATACCTACACAGTTTGTCAGGGTTGATGCCCTCTTGGAAATGGGAGCTCTAACTGAATCAGAGCTATTAGGGTTTTTATGGCACAGTCCCTGAAAAATCACATTCCTTCTTTTGTACATTGGCAAATGGCTCTTTTCTCCTCCATATTCTCTGAAGTCGGGATCTGCAGTGTTGCCCCAGCCCCATTCATACAATTGTCTAGCAGTCCTCATAGGCAACACTGATGATTTAAGCCCCTCAATCTGTCAAAGGACTCCCATCAGTGTCTAATTGTCTGCTGACTTTACCCTCTGTTTTCTCATCCATGGCCATTTCCCTGAAGAATTCTCAAGCTGCTCCAAAACTCACCTTTAACATCCATCATGGTATTCTTTGTGTATTTCTTTCCAGGACTGTCACTTGCAGGCACTTTCTCAGGCATGATGGGGTCAAAACTATTGGTCTAAAAACATAAAACAAATGGCAGAGAAAGAGGATATGATGGATAAGTCACAGCCACTGCAGAACACGCTCAGCTCAAGGTAGCATGGTGCACCCTTTCTGGGGCGAGCATTGAGCATTGGCAATATGGCGCAATAACACCCAGGGGCCCAGAGTGCAGGCGTCAGGCTGCCACACTAGCTCTGATGGGCTGGCATTCAGGTCATGGGAAAGAGCTATAAGACTAGTACACTTTAATGGATTTTTTTTTCCCTGAATCAGCATTACAACAAGTCAACGCTACAAGGCAGGGAAGATGACATTAAAATAAATGTACAAGGATAGGCTAGTGACCTGAAATAAATAAAACACGTATTATAGGAAACTATTATTTTTGGCTCTGGTGATAAGGAAAGGCTTCCCAGAGGAGATAGCTTTTGATAAAGCACTATCTTCTTTGCAATGAATAATAGGACTATTCACTGTGGGATAAGTGAGTTATCTTGAGGTGGATGAAGTGTGATTAAGAGAGCAGAAGTATGGTCTCTTCTTATGGAGCTGCATTTGCTTCTAATAAAATGTTACAGGCTTAAAATTTCAGGAGCATTGTTATGGGTACTTTCAGGAAGCAAACTTGGTTGTAGCTTTTCTTTCTTTGTCTTCTTGAAATACAGGAACTATTTCTTATTCATCTTTATATTCTTAGAGCCTAGCACAGTACCTGACAAATGGGTCAATAATAATTTGTCACCTGACTGGCTGAATGAATGAATCAATCATTCAATCTAGTAAAACTCTTCTGGCTTCTGACCAGCCCCATGTCTTCTTTCAAGCATTCATCTGTCAAGTTTAAAGTGTCTGTACTGACATTATGGTGCATTTGTTTGTGTAGTTCAACACTCTGAAAGGTGTAATACATTAGGGTGGTGTTCTGCTTTATTTAACAAATTATAAAGAAGATAAATGGGTATGTCAAAAAGATGTTCAGGATTTCTCTTAATACATTAGGATAGTGATTCTTAACGAGGTCAATGGAACAATGCCAGTCTGACTACCTCAGAATTATCTGGGAAACTTAAAACAATTCAGTTTTCTATGCTTTACTCTTGGATTTTTGAAAATTTCCTCAGATGTTCTGATATACAGCCAAGTTTGAGAACCATTGCCTTAATCTTTAAAATAGAATTAAACTTTCAAAAATCCTAGCTATTGGCAATTTTCCAGAAATAGATCATGTAGTCGAGGCCCATTGAGAGTCCACCCAGTTAGCTTTTGGGAGGGACGTTTTTGTCTCTCTGAAAGTTATATTAATGCAGGCGCTTCTCTGGTCTTCCACAAACAATGCATTTATTGTGTGTTCACGATCTCTTTCTCTGAATATAAATTAGTACTCATTTATCTCAGGATTTTGAGACAGTTCTTACTTCAAATTATCTCCCCTGTGATTCTCAAGAGTAGAGATGGGTTACTAGTATCCATATTTTGGAGATGTATTTCCATGCTCACAGAGATTACAAAACCTTCCCAGGGACCTAAAGCTGGTGAGGGGGACTCAAGGTCATGTTTGTCTCACCATACCCTGCTGCCTCCCCTCGGTGACTGTTGACCTAGGGCTTACAATGGCTCTGGAGCTCTGTATGCATTCCTCTGGTCCTTGCAACAATTCTGCAAAGAAAACAGTCTCTGGAGTCCTCCATTTTGTGGATGGAGTGTTCCAAGAGCTGATCATCTCCAGGACATTGCTGCCATTCAAATGCTATTGCCCACTCAGGCAAGACTGCTATGTGTTCACTAAACCCCTTTGCCTTTTCCTCATGGACACACAGCTATACTACATTTCCCAGCATCCCTTGCAGTTAGGTGTGACCATGTGACTGAGTTCTGGCCAATAGAATATGGGCAAAACTGATCACTCCACTTCTGAGCTTAGCTCATTTAGAAGCCCCACTGTCATCCTTTGGGCCCCTTCTGTTTTCCCAACTGCAGGCTGTATGCAATAGACAAAAAAGCCCTAGAAGATTCAGAAAAAGCCCTCAATGATCATGTGGATCCTCAGCAGACAGTCTCGTAGGGAGAAATAAACTTTTACTGAGCCAAGACACTGAGGTTTTTGGGTGATCTGTTACGGCCCTGAGCCTCCCCTAATACAGCTGCCCTGCCTTTGATCCACAGCCTCTGCAGCTGTGACAGCCACCTCTGACCCGAGAGCCCCAAACTAGTGGGCAAGGAGAAGAAGTCTTTCAAAGGAGCTGCAAGGAGGGCGAGGTGACATGGGGGAAAGGCACAGGCTTGGGATTGGAAGAAATGGGTTCAAATTCTCACTCCCTGCCTAATTATGTAACCTACACTAATATCCTGCCAGAGATTCTTCCCCTGTGAAATGGGAATAACACCAGATAACATGTAAAAGAATCTGGCAATGGTGCTCAATAGATCTAAAGACTTCAGAAATGTAGCAAGGATTTAGCAGAAATTGAAGGATAATCAAAGAGGAACCGTTTGTAGCTTCCAACAGCAAGTTCAGAGAGCCAAGGGTGCTACTACGGCTACACTGAGCAGCGTCCTGTGTGGCAGCTCTGTAGTGAGCACTTTACCTGCATGTCACATTTGACGCTATGCAACTCTGCGTGGTAGGTGTTATTATCCACACTTTGGAGATGAGGAAATTGAGGCTCACCTAGATCGAGTTTGCAGCTGGATAATTTTTTGAGATATTTCTTCCTGCTTCTTTCTTGTTTCAAGATGATGAAAGAATGTAAGTTCCATGAGGAGAGGGCTACCGTCTGTCTTTTCTCCACTGTATGCCGAGCACCTCGCACAGTGCCCGACACATTGCATATGCTGTATTTGCACAGGACACACTGTATTTGGCTGAACGACTGACTAATCTCTTAGAGGAATAAAAGGGTAATTCTCCTTTGCTTTTGCCCCCACGCCTTCCTCCTCTCACCTACAGGTAGAATGGTCAGCCTGCATGTTCAGACTTCTGGATTCCCTTGCCTCTGGAGTTGTTTGATGGCTTTTTGCTTCAGAGCCAAAAAAAGAGATTTCCAGGTATTCAGAAGAAATTCCTCACCCAGGTTGGTGCTTTGATTTAAAGAAGTAGAACTGGCTTTGAGAGATAGATGGGAGGGACGGAGCATGTCCTCTGAGGGCTGGCGGTCCTATCCTACTCCCTGAGGGAGCTCTGGGTAGACCAGGGCCTCTGCGGGGGTGGCATGTGAATGCCATTGGTTTGGACATTGAGTGCCAGGTAGGGTGGCCAATTCATCCTGGTTTGCCCTGGACTTTCTGGTTTTAAAATTGAAAATCTTGCATCCCGGAACCCGCTTCAGTCCCAGGTAAACAAAGTCAGTTGGTCACTCTCTACTGCCGTGTCTGAGGACCTACAGTGAAAGATCCTCATGCCAAGTCTGGCTTGGAGGAAATGGAGCCTTCCACCTTCAAATGAACTACGAGGCCTCAGACGTTAAGAACTCAGGTTGCCTGAGATGGAATAAAGAACAGAGGCCCCTCCTCAAATTTACTGGATGCACAAGTCTTCTGAGATTCATGAACATTCCTATGGAAGGGTAGCTCGTCTCCTGACCTTTCTCCACCCCTCGACATTACAGAGAATACATTTCTTTCTTGCCAGTGAAGATCCAGAGGCAGATTTACTACGACTTGGAAAAAGAGGGCAATGTGATGTTTCTTACACCTAAGGAGGTGAGCAAATTCCTACTAGTTACAAAAGACTTGCCCAAAGGCCCAGAGCTAACTAATGATAGAATTACTACTTGAATAGAGATCTATCTGGCCTCAATACTGGTTTTCTTTCCATTCTACAGTACCTTAGGAGGAACAGTGGCCCCAAACACTGAATGAAAAGGAAACCAACAATTTGTCTATTCAGGTGGACTTCTGGACGTGCTCTCATTCACAACTCTCTCTTTCTTTGTTTCCTCTGATTGATTGGATTTAGCCTAAAGCACCAGTTTCCCTTCCCTCCAGTCCACATTTCTCAGTCTGACATTCAACACTGCTGGTTTTAGCTCTAACCTACCTCTTCGGGCTTACTGCTCATGACTTCTTCCATGCCCCTGTGCTTTAGCCACGTGGGGCTCCTCCATGCTTTCCCACCTCTGAGCATCTACTCTGTGCTTCTCCCGGGAAAGCTCTCTTCTCCCACCTCCCTTATCAAGATCCTGCCATCCTTCAAATCCCCTGAAGTCTTCCTTGATCCTTCCTTTCCGACCTCCTGCAGTTAGATACACCCTGCATTCAGTTAGTGCCACGATAACTCATTCTGCTTACTGGAGGGTTCCTTAAGGGCAGGACACAGACCATAGGTTTTCTTTCTTTTTGTTTTTTTTTAAATAACCTCCACGATAACCTAGCACAGCAATCAGCACATAGTAGGCACTCTGTAAAGGCTTGTTGACATGCAGTACAGGGGATTAAAGGAGGAAGGAAACCTTTATATTTTCCCTAGAGTGTGACTTAGAATTGGGATTAAAGCTAATTAGATGGAGTGTGTTTGAGGAAAATCAGGCGGGAAAAAACTGATGATAGAAATAGAGGTGAGAGAGGGAGGCTAGCAACGCATTTCCCTCTAAGAGCGTCCCTGAAAGTCTCAGAAAGAGTCAGAGCCTGATCTCTTTGACCTTCATCCAAGTGTCAAACACATGTATCTATGCGCGAAAGCCCACTCTGAGGCTCTTTGTCCAGCCTGCAGTTAACCGCGAGAGGCAGCCAGTCAGAGAATGCTCTGGAGCTGATCTCCTCGCTGCTGAATTCTCCGAGGTCTGTGCTTTGAAGTGCTGTGGGGATGTCAGTTACATCAAGTCGTATGGCATTTTCTTCTCTCCTGGGGTGAAGGGAGGGTAATGGTGGGAGGAAGAGGGAAGGAGAGCAGCTATCAGCCCAAGAGAACTGCGGCATGAGCTAGTGCTCCGCCTTCCCTCACCACACACGTCTCCTCCAAATGTGTCCTTGGTGTTGCATTCTCCAACCCAAACAAAAAACCTGGAGAAAAAAGGATTTTGTGGCTAGCTCTGTTTTCAATACCGTGGAACGTTTGCCGGCATGGTGATCCATCACCAGATTTTTTTTTTAACCCTGCAAGATGGCCACTTGCCCTTTTTATCGGCATGTTTGCATCCATGTTGCTACTTACTTTCTCTTGAGGCCAAGTTTTCTTTTTTTCCCTGATTTATGCCATCTGTGCCATATTTCTTTAGAGTTTTTCTTCTCTAATCCTTTCTTTAATGCCAGGAGAAGTAATACCAATGGGCTGGAGAGATTCCAATGCTTGATGCATGGAACTGCCTAAAAATCTCAACAACATTACTTCACACACATTCTGGAAATTTCTCTCTTTCATTTTTGCAAGTGGGCATGTAACATGGGCTGCAAAAGAAGGTAAGGCTTTACGATTTGACCCTACTCAGAGGCCAGTGAGCTACCTGCTCTTAGAACGAAGATCAGGAGGCCCAGTGTCCCTGCTCCTGCCCCCCTTCCTTGGAGACAAGATGCCCCAGTGATTTGGGATGGCCAGGCCTAGGAGTCATACTTTCAAGTGAGAGAAGTAAAACTTCACTGTTTCCTCAGGCGTTGAACTCTGTCTCAAGTCAGGAGCTGTGAACCCTGTGAAGCTTTAAGACCCATCTACATCTTAAGAGAGCTGTAGAAGATTCTCCTTTTCCCCTTAAATTGTCATATGATAGAAAGGGGCTGGGACTGAGATACAGAGACCTTCACCAAATAGCTTTGTGGTCTTGGACAAGTCACTTAAAATATCTAGATCTTAATTTGCAAATTATAAGAGTTGGAAAAAGGCATGATTCTATATTAGGGGTGTACATTTCATGGAGTTCTCTCAGACATTGGGGTTGAATTGGTATGAAAAAACAGGGTCTAAGAACTGGAATCCAAAATTTTATAGAGCTAAGGAAGTGTGTGCATTTTTTTTCCTTTACTATTTCTCTCTACTTTCATGCATCTCTACTTCTTGCTTCCAACTGGGAGAATCAATTCTACGACCACATGAAAGTCTCATTAGACTCAGTATCTTAGGCCACTTTGGTACTTCATAATAGAAAACCAAAGTTTCAGCTCTGTCTACATGAGGCCACCAGGCCAAACTGGAACTGAATGTTCTAATTTGTATCGAATTATTTGCCAAGCAAATATGGAGCTCTTTTGATGTAAACAGGAGTGTTCACACCAACACAGTTACTAACAGCAGGCAGGCAGATCAGATCCAACTTGGATCCTGCCTGCTTCCAGTAGCTCTGCATACTGTTGATGTAAGTTTAGTCCAACTGGACCCCATGGGATGTTCAAGGTTCACCATCATTGGTTTTCAATGTATTGTGTCAAAGGCCAAGGCTGCCAGATGCATGACTTTCTGAACAAGGATGGAATCTGAAAAGAGGCTCTGTCTGGGTGTTAGCATGTTTAGAATATTTATAAGCACTGTATAAAGATGGCCGTAAGCCTAAAATTATAGTCAGAGTGTCAACATTTATTGAGAACCTATCCTAGGTGCTGGGGATACAGCTCTGTTGATGTTTCTTGAAGTGGTACTTGCCCTTTTCAAGTTTTCCCACAGAGTCGGGATTTTCAATTAATTTTCTCAAGCACACTGGTCACTGTTCTATCTTCATAAAGGAGAGTAACTGAGCAGCTTTCCTTTGTGGCATTTCCAGGAGCTCCTTACAAGGATGTGCTAAGGTCACTGTTAAACCACCAACTGATATCTGACTTTGATTAGAGGTTCTAGGTGTCAATGTTTTTCTTTAATTTCCAGGACTTTCTTTCCAACTGAAGTGTGGACAGTACACAAGTCAGTCAAAAACAAAACAAAACAAAACAAAAACCCCTACAAATATAAAATCAAGTGAGTAGTCTTGAGTATTTTATGGAACTTACCGAACACAAGCTGGCCCTCTGGCACCTCCAGGTACTGACTGAAGTTGATGTTAATGGTGGCACATCTATTTCTTGGGGACTGGGCTCCCTAGAGACCTCTTGGGTAAGGGCTCCCTGGGCTCAAAACCAGCCCTGACGTTTTGGGAGAGGCGCTGAAGAAAAGCTGTCTCTCACTCTGAGGTTTTTCAGTCCATAAACCAGCAGCAATTTGGTTGTGGAAGACCCCGGCAGAAACAACATGAGAAAACTGGAAACACATAAGCACATTTGCCAAGCTTAATAGCCCTGCTCCGGCTCTCCACCTCCGGTACCTTAGGCATAAATGGCTGACCTCTATTTAATTTTCTGAACTGCAAGAATTATGGGCCCAAAGTTCAGTGAATTGGAAGAGGTAAGCTTTTATGCCTCTGAGCCAGCTTCCCCATAAGCATTAAGTCTACAAATAAAAGCAACAGTTCTATTTATATTTCCTGGGGTTTGCGTATTAGAGAAGCCAAGCACGTCCCTGCAGCTCTGCGAAGGTGACTGCATGGTCAAATCTCCGGCCAGGTAATGCGATGGAGCCTTCCAATTTGGGCCAGAGGAAACAACTAGAGCAGATGGACACGAGATATTAAAAATAACACACGCAATTTCATTCGGAAAAGGGCACCTGCTCAAACAGTGACTGATTTACCCGCGGTGGCGTTTGTTTGATTCTCCTCCTGGCCGCTGGTAACAAATGCGTGCTAGGGGAAGTCTTACGTTCATACCCTTCCTGGGTACTCGCCTTAATGAGGCCCAGGGCCTGAAGGGCAACCCACCTTCCTGTGCCCACCTGGCTGTGTGTCAACACAGCATCACCCTCTCACTCTGGACCCAGCAGAAGCGTAATTCCGGCCACTGCCACACGCAGGAGACTCACACACCTACGTCATGTTGTCTTTGTGGACTTCCCTGACTCCTACGCTATGCTCCCTAGATCCACCTCTGCCTCTGTTTCTGTCTCCATCTCCGCTGCCCAGCATCAGCATAATCATTCGATTCCACGCACATATCTCGAACACCCCCGGGGGCACCCCCAACCAGACTAGAAGCTTCCCTGCTCGCCCCGGTGTCCCCTGCACTGGTGGGATTAACACAGATTTGTTCACGGCAATCACATAGGTGGTTCGTAATGAGGCAAACTCAGGTTTGTGGGATCTGCACACGATGCCTCACTGCTGCCCCTTTACAGGATCTAGGTACTTCCGCTGGAAGCACCGTAAGCATCTTTGCCCGCAGCCATTTTTGCCGCAAATATTTTCGCCGCATAACTAATTGGTCGTAAGGCAATTTTGCTGTAAAAGATAAATTAACTGCTTGCCAGTTTGTGCTCCCATTTTTATATCATAGAAATCTTAGCTCCTCGTTTCCCGTAGAACTTTGGAACGTCTATCAACAGACGTGTGACCCTATGCCAAAAACCAACAACAGTGTAGAAGGCTTTCACAACACAAGACAAAGCTCAGTTACAAACATGGCTCCCAGTATTTGGAAACTCATGCTTCTAATGAAGGAAGAAATTTAGCAAAAAACAAAAAGTGCGACGGATGCCCAAGGAGGAGACAAATCAACAAGCAAAAAATACAAAATACTATGAAGGAAAGGCTTCCAAGACAAGTGCTCAGATACAACTCACAAAATAAAATCAGTTATTTGCGCAGTATTGCCACAAATCTACACACGTTTTAAATGTATTCAAATATTTTGTATTTTGCAATAGAGTCTTTTTAATTTGGTTGTTCATTTTTCATGTTTCATTATGTCCCTTCTAATGTCCCTCTTTTTTCATTATTTTTGCCTTTTACGGCAAAATTGCCTTACGGCCAATTAGTTATGCTGCGAAAATGTTTGCGGCAAAAATACCGGACCTTGGTCGGTACATGCGCTCTGTCTGCCGTAGGGGCCACCCTAGACTCTCTTCATACCTCGGAACTTTTCCTATTCTTGTCAAAGCATTGGCTCTCTGCGCCCTTCTTCCTGCCTGTGTGCGGCAAACAAATTCTGAGTATGGTGTAAGTAAGCCTGTATGGGGCGTCCTTGCCAGGGCTGAGTTTTGCGTGCTGCCTAGGGCTTTCTGAAAAGAACGTCTAGATCCAAAGGTGTAAGTCCAGTGGTAAGGATTTGAGCCACGTTGGCAGGCTGCCGGGGGGTTCTTTTGGGGGAAGCGGGATGCTGTTTGCAGTATTCCCTGTGCCTCTGTCCATAGGTTCTGCCTTGGCGAAGGGCTGGGTCGCAGTCGCCGTCACCCTTGTTAAGGCTGAGCCCAGGGTACTGGACCACTACGAGGAGGCCCTCAGCTGCTGAGGAGGTAATGAGATAAGGCTTGCTTCTCCAGAACACTCCAACTGGAGCTATTTCTTCTTCAACTTGAGTGCTATTTAGTTAAATTATTTTTGTCTGAGCAACCAGCCGGAGGAGTGAGGAAATTTTGCACGCACGCGCTGTCACTGCTGCAGGGATGCTTGTAGCTCCGTAAACATTGGTCACATAACATTTTCTTCTCAAGGACTTGTGCCTTTGCGTATGGCAGCGCTTCTCAAACTCGAATGTGCCTCTCACCTGAAGATCTGGTGAAAATGCAGGTTCTGAATCAGTGGAACTGCCCGGGATTCAGTAATTCTCACAAGCTCCCAAGTGATGCTGATGGTCCTGGTTCCTGGACCCCACTCTGAGCAGAGAGGGTCTGGACCTGCACTGTCCGACTCAGCTGTCACTGGCCACGTGTGGCTTATGAGCTCTTGAAATGTGGCTGGTCCGAACAGACTTGCCATAAGTGTAAAATACACACAAGATTTTGAAGACTTAGTGTGTAAAAATGAATGTAAAAAGTCTCATTAAAAAAATACTGATTTACATTTTGAAATAATATTTTGGATATATTTGATTATGTAAAATATTAAAATTTATTTCACCTTTTTCTTTGTGAGGAAGATCAGCCCTGTTCTAACATCTGCCAATCCTCCTCTTTTTGCTGAGGAAGACTGGCCCTGGGCTAACATTCGTGCCCATCTTCCTCCACTTTATATGGGACGCCGCCACAGCATGGCTTGCCAAACAGTGTGTCGGTGCCTGCCCAGGATCCCAACCGGCGAACCCCGGGCCGCTGCAGCGGAGCGCGAGCACTTAACCGCTTGCGCCACCGGGCTGGCCCCTCTTTTTCTTTTTTTAAAAAATGAGGCTACTAGAAAATGTTAAATTACACATAGGGCTTGTGTTAGATTTCTGTTGGACAGCGTTGTCTAGAGAAGTGTGCCCACTCGAAGCAGCAGAGGAGAGATGAACTGCTGATTTGAGCTCTGGCCCCTCCTTGCGTTTCTGCCCTGTTGCCCCAGTGTGTTTGACTGTCACTAGCTCCCTGCCTGTTACGCCTGGCTTATAACATTAGGGTCTAGGTTGATCGCTGGTTTCTGGGTGTTCTCGGGGCCCAGCCTGCTCGCCAGCTTCTCTTCTAGTCCTGACTTCCCTCCCAGTCTTCATGGTTCATAACTTCCCACAGCCTCAGCAAGACCGTAGCTCAAACCTGCCTAGATTGGAAGAAGCATTCTGGCTGCTGAGAACCGGGGAAGAACATGTTGCATCAGGTTGCTTTTAGATAAGGAAAAACCAGTAAAATAATGATCATGTTTGAAGATATTTGATGATTTCAACAGGTAGAATAGATTCACAGTTAGAAGGAGGTTATTTTACTCAGGATTGTTAACTGCAGGAAAGCTTATTTCAACTTGAGCTGTGGCGTATCTGAATCTGAGCATGTAGGAAAAGCAACCCACACGCTGTAGCTCATCTCTGGGAGTAGCAAGGTCATTATTGCCTGCTTTCTCATGAGTCGCCTGCTTTCTCGTGGGTAACCATCTCAAACTGGTAAACTGAGACTCCTGAAACTTTCCTGCATGAGATTCAGCTGCAAGCACATAGAGATGTGGCTTTTTGAGGATTTGGAAAGAAGAGTGAAGGAGAAGAAGGAGGGTTAGCAAAGACTTGGAACGGAAGTTATTTGCTCTGGGAATCCTGCTCAAATGACAATTAAATCTTTTGAAAATTGCTAAATATCTTGCTTATTGGGGCGTAAAAGGATCCAAAATTGTTCTTTATGCTCCTGTTTCCATTCTCAAGATCAGAGAGAAAATTGCAGAAGGTTGTGATGAAAAGTGGAGTAGAGAGGAATGGACCAACTTGCCATTGGGTGGAGAAAAATGGAGAGAATGAAGTGAAAGGAAGGTAAAGGTAAAAGAATAAAATAGGAGAATAATGTTCTTAGAGGAAAGGAGCATTCCCTCTTCCCCTTTCCTCCACACTGCTGGTTGAAGTGTACATGCGATGCCTGGAGCTCAAGGAGCCACATTGGCCTATGAGGCAGAAGCACGAGTTGAGATTGTAGAGCAACAAGAAAGAAGGAAGGAATCCAGACTCTTGATGACTGGGGAGCCCATACCTACCCTATTTTGCTGACCTCCAGATTTCATTTTCATAAGAGCTGAATTAAAAGCCTTCCATCTGGCTTAATCTACTACTCTTTAGGGTTTGCTGTCCTTCGCAGTTAAACTACTTCTACTGGTAACAGAGGCATAACACGCAAATACCTTGGGGAAAGGAACACTGTGGCCCAAAGGCACGTGCGAGATCCAGGGGCTAGTGTTGGGGTTTCTTCTGAGAGCAAAGTGTGTTAGGGGAGATGGAGAGAGCAAAAGAGTACCGGGCCTGAGGGAGAGGGCGTAATTAGGGCCAGAGAAAGAGCACTGATAGCAGTCAAGAGGATGGGGTCAGACAGACCTGGCTTTAATCCCTGCTATGTCAGTTACTAGCCCTGGGACCTTGGATATGTTGATGTTACTTCTCTGAGCCTCAGTTTTGTCATATATGCATTGGGGATAAGAATAGTTCTTGCTTTTTGGATTTTTGTGAAGAATAAATGAAATAATGCACGTCAAGTGCTTAGCATAGTCCCCAGCACAGAGTAAGTGCTGCCTCTTGTTATTTGAAAGTGAAGGCAGGAAGCCCCGAGGACACGTTGCATCCAGAGCTTTTGATTTTGAAGGTCTCCTGACAGGTGCTTTCTTAGGACCTCCTACCGTATAGTCCCTGTGGGAACCTCTGAGGCTAGAATCTAAATTGATGGAGGAAGAGCTCCTCATTAATTAAACTAATTAACAATTTCTCATAGCAGCCTGTGAGGGTACACTGTCATGGGTATCTCCACTCACAAGAAAAATAATAGCATCATTAGCAACAACCTGTCAGGAAAACAAGGCAAAAAGTTCTGAAGCAGCAGCCACCTGCTCCTTTTGTCTGATACTTTCTTTTCTTTCTCTGGAAAGTGTATCAGGTTGTGAGAAAGATGTTTTTCCTGTGCCAGCTACATAGGGCATGGGCGAGCCTTTTTGTGCTCCTCTGAAAAGTAATAGTTATAATAATAATGACAGTAACAACATTAATAATAATAGCATATCAGTTATCTATTGCCATGATAATGCCACGTAACAATCAATATCGTAACAAACAAAACCTCAGTGACACTCAGTGATACAGGTTTATTTAGCTCATGAGTTTGTCAGGTTTAGTTGATTTGTCTTGGCTGATCTCCACTAGACTAGTCCATGCTTCTGAGGTTAACTGCAGGTTGGGTGGACACTATGCTGATCTGGGTTAGATTTGCTTACCTGTGTCGGGGTTGGCTAATATTGACTGGTCTGGAATGGCTCAGTGGGGGTGACCGGGATCTCTCATCCATGATTCATAGTTCTTATGCTCCAGCAGGTTAGCCTCACATGTTCTCAAGGCCATGGCAGAGCAGCAAAGGCAAGCACCCTCAGTCGTGCAGACACTTCAACACTCTGCTGGGTCACATGCGCTAACATCCACTGGCCAAGCCCAGAGCCAGTGTGAGAGGGCACTACGGAGGCAAGTACAGGAAGGAGGAAAGAATTGGGAGCGTTAACCAACATACAAGTGGTATTAATACTAACAGATACCGGATATGTACAGTCCACATTGACACTCCTAAGTTCTGTTCATATATTATCTCATTTAATCTGTCTGCGACCCTATGAGACACACAGTTACCTCCTGATTTTGTAGATGAGGCTTAGAAAAGGCATATATGTAGTATTTAGTAAGCTAGGCTTGGACCTCATTTATCTAACTCCAGAGCCCATGCATTCAACTTTCATGCCACACTGCTTCCATTCATGGCCCTGTTGGGGTAGAGCAGATTATTTTCCTAGGAGATTTTTTCCCTAAAGGGACATCTTTATAGATTCTTCTAGACCTGATTAATGATGAAGGGAGAGCATGTTGTAGAAATAATTTTGTACTCTGATTGCTCCTTTGCTCTGAGTGCACTGGATGCAGATTCAGTTCTGTTCCCCAATGCTGACTCAGTGGGTGCCCGCTGTCCCCTCCCTCCAAGGCAGTGGACAAGGCTCAGGTGTTAGAAAGTGAAGGGATCCAAATGCTGTACCATCTCGCATGTTTGTGTCCACTGCTTTGTGATTATTCTCTTGGGACTTGAGTTACTCTCATGACGTTTCATTTAGCATGTACTTTAAATGGTTCTGAATACAGGAGCTGCTCAATTAATTCTCTACTCTGACGTTTAAATTCCTCCACATCTGCCTGGTGCATCAGATACTGGCGTACAGAACTGGAACACACCTTGCACCTTGTCCATGCACCAAGTTCTGTGTTCTCTTACTTATTTTCCTTCTTTGTTCAGAGCTTAAGGAGCCAAATCTTCTGTTTTTTTGGTAAAAAAAGAGAAAATGGGCATTTAAAGGCAGAGGATGTATGGGCTGTGTGTGTGTGTATGTATGATGCATGCAGTTTCTTTCCCTGACACAGATAAATCGGTGAATGAAATTAATTTGGGAAAGATTTATTTATTTATTTATTTTTTAATTTTTTGTTTATTGCAGTAACATTGGTTTATGACATTGTAAAAATTTCAGGTGTACATCACTGTACTTCTATTTCTGCATAGATTACATCATGTTCACCACCAAAATACTAATTACAACCCATCACCACACACATGTTCCGAATTATAATTTGGGAAAGATTTAAGCCCAGCACTTCCCCGAGTGTGGGAGGAACAGCCCTCGCATTTCTCTGGGGAAGTCCTCCTGGGATGCCTTATTGAGTGCTATCTCTTTGGCTCTGTCCGCTTTATGCATCTGAGAGCCTGGCCTACACAAACTCAGAATGAGCAGCCTTGTCCTAGGACCATGCACCTTCGCTTGGTAATGCTGTCACCTCTGAGACCCTGGCCCTGCTGCCTAGTCCTGTAGCGTGACCTTGATCTTCCTGTCTTTTAACTCTTGGCTTCCCGGATCTCTCCTGATTCTTTCACCTTACCCAGCCCTACATAATTTAACCTCATGTTTCCTGGCTTCCTTCTTCCAATCCTTGAGCCCAGGCCTGCTGTCTCTCTTTCTTTTCTTTGGGACCCTGATGCTTTGAGGAAGGCTCTTGCCTCAACTCTGTTTATCCATCATCCCAACACAGTGACACACAGTGCTACGGGCCTTGTTTAGATCTCGTTGTCTCTCACCCTCCCATCCTGACATTTTATTCTACCTACACACACTCTCGAGTGACAGCGTTACCTCTTCCAAATCTCCCCTTTCTCCTTTCCTACTTGCTCCCCATAGAGCCAGGACAACCCCTCGGGCCGTCTGTCTTCCATTGTCTTGAGCGTGTGTTACGTGTTGGAGTGAACCACCAGGCACTTTACAGTCATCTTTATATTTAATCCTCACAACCTGTGAGGTAAATACCATTATTTTTTCCATTTTATAGAAGTAGAAATCCAGACAGGGAGGTGAGGACGTTTGTCCAAGGTCGCACTGATAGTGGATGACGACGCCAGGCTCCAGAACCACATCTGATTGATTCCAGAGCCTCTGCCTTGATCCACTATGTTCTCATCCAGATTTCTTCCTAAAGCCAAACCAAGCTGGGTTTTTCTCTGAACAAGCTCTCATGATTGCTTTTAGAGATGAGGGGAGAAATGAAACAGCTTCTCTCCACTTCTTTTTGGATTGGTCTCACTGTTCTTCAGTCCTTTCCATCCCCCCACCACTGCCCCCCGACCCCCCAACCTATGCCAGCCCAAGTTCCCCAAGCAGAATTCACACTCAGGCAATCTCTTTTCAAAGTCCGTTTACCTATCACTAAACAAGACTTCACAAATCCAAGCCACCTATAAACCCTGGTGCCAGCTCTTCATTCATAGGTCTTTCAAGGCAGCCTCATTAAAGAGACGAGCTGAGATTCTGGTTCTGAAAGTCTTACAGTCTGTTTTTGCTTGGCCTCCCAGGTTTAAAAAGTTTTGGTTAAAGTTATGGCTGTTTACATAACCTTTATGAATTATCCCTCAGACTTTTGAAGAGACTTCAGTCATCTCTGAACCCTTTTCCTTTCACCTACATCCTAATATCTTGGCGGGTCCTGAGGCTCACGTGGCGATGAACGAAATTGAGACTCGAGTTTAATTGGTGCTAAATAAAGGCCTTTGATCTCCCGCTGGAGAAGCCCCTCCCCAGACCCTTTCAGCTCCGATGTGTGGGTGCTGATCTGTCTGGGCAGACAAGAGCCATTCTGAGACAGAGCTCAGAGGGCTCGAGAGTCATGCCGGCTTCCTTTTCTGGCTACCTGAGTTGGTATGGAGCGCAGGGCATGCACTGGGCTGGCCGGACTGCACGGGGCCCAGCCAGGGAGGAGGTTGTCAGGGGCAGGTAGAAGGCAAGTGGAGGGAAGCATAGACTCAGAGTGTGGTGGCCTGACCCAGCAGGGGCCAGAAATGCTGCCACCCAGCAGAGCAGATCCCTAACACACGGCCTCTACTTCTGTTCCGTTCTCCATTTACCATGGCTTCTATTTTGTTGTCCAGGCTGTGTACTAGGCTGTAGGGACACAGGGCTGAATAAGAAGAGGTCCATGAACTTAGGCAGTGCGTAGTCTGGGGTGGAGGGAAGACACATAGGAAGAGAGAGAATGTCCGGGGGGCTGGTTGTGATTCTAGCTGAGTACTGTGTGGGTTTCCCTAACAGGCTGTGGCATCTGTTGGGTGTGTGCTTAGGAGATTTGTGCACGTGCAAGTCTGTGCTGCTGCTCTGATAGAGCGCTCTTCCCTGAGGGCCAGCCCAGACTTCTTTGGACACCTGATGTCCTGCCCTTCAGTCCACTGAGACTCAACTTGGGTCCTGCTCCATTCTGAGGAGAACTCATGCGAGCAAGGAAGTCACAGAACATTTTGGTTGTGGCCATGCTTTTAAAATTTTCCCCTAGCTTTATTGACGTATAATTGACAAATAAAAATTGTATATATTTAGGGTGTACAATGTGATGATTTCATATATATATGTATATATACACATTGTGAAATGATTAACAATCAAGTTAAGTAACACATCCATCACCTCACTTAGTACCATTTTTTTGTGTGCTGAGAACACTCATGATCTACTCTCTTAGTAAATTTCAAGTCTACAATACAGTATTATTAACTGTAGTCACCATGCTGTACATTATTAGATCCCCAGAACTTACTCATCTTATAACTGGAAGTTTATACCCTTTGACCAGCATCTTCCCATTTCCCTTACCCCCTAGCCCCTGGCAATCACCATCCTACTCTCCGTTTCTATGAGTTTGACTTGTTTAGATTGCACGTATAAGTTGAGATCATACAGTATTTGTCTTTCTCTGACTACTTTCACTTAGCATAATGTCCTCCAGGTTCATCCATGTTGTTGCTAATGGCAGGATTTCCTTCTTTCTCATGGCTGAATAATATTCCATTGTATATGTGTATCATATCTTCTTTATCCATTCGTCCATCGATGACGCTTAAGTTGTTTCCATATCTTGGCTGTTGTGAATAATGCTTCAATGAACATGGGAATGCGATACCTCTTTGAGATACTGATTTCATTTCCTTTGGATAAATACCCAGAAGTAGGATTGCTGGATCATATGATATAGGTCTATTTTTAATTTTTTGAGGAATCTCTATGCTGTTTTTCATAATGACTATACCAATTTACATTCCCACCAACAATGCACAAGGGGTCCGTTCCTCCACATCCTCACCAACACTTGTTATCTCTTGTGTTTTTGATAATAGCCATTCTAACAGATGTGAGGTGATGTCTCGTTGTGGTTTTGATTTGCATTTTCCTGATGATTTGTGATGTTGAGCACTTTTTCATTTACCCATTGGCCATCTTTGGAAACTTATCTTCTTTGGAAAATTGCCTATTCAAGTCCTTTGCTCATTTTTTGAGTTTGGGTTTTTTTTTTTTTGTTTTTGCTGTTGAGCTGTATGAGTTTTTTTTGTGTATTTTGGATATTAACCCCGTATCACATATATAGTTTGCGAATATCTTCTCCCATTACGCAGGTTGTCTTTTCATTTTGTTGATGGTTTCCTTTCCTGTATGTGGCTATCCTTTTCTTTCAGGTCTGGACTTGGCTGAGTCTGATGCGGAGGGAGAAATGAGGAACAGGTAACCTTTTGTTAATTAAATAGTATATTTTTTTTCATTGTATCTTTGAGAGCTGTGGGTGCTGTTTCAACCTCTGTATGTCCTTTCTGGTTTTAGTCTGCTGGGAAGGGCTCTAGGCTCTTCAGCAGGAAGATGAGGAAAGGGAGGGACCATTTGCTTCTCTCTAGGAATTTCTTCTCCCTAGAGATCAAAATATCTGGTGGTTCCTCAGTTGAGCCTGGTTTTTGCAGACCTGTGTATCCCCTGGGAACACACAGATAGTAAGACACAGGCACCACCCTAAGTTAGTTACCTTGCAGGGTCATTGGGAAGAAAGATATAAACATGGGTAAACTCTAGGACTTAGCAATAAATGCTGTCTTGGAGACTTGAATAAAGTGCTGCTGGGGCATCTTGTACATGCCTTTCTCTCTAGAAATGCCCTTCACTTGGAAAACTCCTAGTCTTCGTTTAAGACCCTATTCAAAAATCACCCCCTCTGTCAAGTCCCCTTGGTTGCTGTGTGAAGAGTTGGTTGCTTTCTCCTTGGTGTGTAGTAGCACTTCATTCAGATTTCCGAGATAGCACTTACGGCTATGGTCTTACAGTGTATGTGTGTTCAGGTCTTTCTCCCTAACAAGTATGTGAGGCAATCTAGGGCAGTGCTTGTATCTTATTGTTGGTGTGTCCCCAGAATCTAGTGTGATGGGTGGCCCCCGGAAGGTTTTCTGGAAGATTAGGTAAGGCCATAATGACTTAACTACCTCTTCACCGGAGACCTGGTTCAGAGGGTAAGATGAGGCCAAAATATTGAGTTAAAATGAGGCTCTTAGCTATGTGGCTAGGTAAACCGACCTACTCAATTCAGGCCAAGGAAATTGAGAACTCAGACACTCCACTGCTAGAGTGTATCTGTAGCATTGTGTGGAAAACACTTCTCCAGCGATAACCAGCATCTCCACCATGGCTTCTGAGATCTCACTGCTTTAGCCCAAGAACTGCTCAGAGCTGGTGATGGCCATGGCTTCTGTAACTAACATTTTCCAGTGGTAATTTGAGGCACATCACGTGGTATTGGGGGTCAAGCAGCAGAATCTGTGATTCGAATTTTGAGATCCATAATCCTGGACATTGTTTTTTATTTATTTATTTAAGTAGAGGGCGCTTAATGGAATTGAGTAAATTGCTACTTGAGCAAGGAGAAGCTCACTGGCTGATATTTAGAAAGGTGATCATTTGATAGAATGTGTTCTCTGCATTTTTGTGTGTATGTAAGGCACACACGGTTTAAAGCACTATTGAGTGTGTACCTCAGCTTTATCACCAAATACCATAAAAATGCAGTTAGAAGCCTCCACATGACTTCCTCCCTTGTGGGGTCTTGGCAGTGTGTCAAGAGCAAGTACATATATAAGGTACAATCAGATTTGTCTGCATGATATTTTGGCCTTGGTTTAGATGAGTAGTTCTCCATGGGGCAAGTGCTGCCCCCTGGGGACACTTGAGAAAATAGTGAGGGTGGTTTTGGTGTCACAATGATTGGAGGTTACTGCTGGCATTCAGTTAGATGTCTCTGTAGCTCATGGCTAGTCCCACAGGATGAATCCTCCTGCATCCTGCTTGACTCTTGAATGTCTGGCCAAACATTCATGTAGACGAAAAACCCATTTATAATGATCCAAGTCTAGGAGCTAACTCTATTTTAAATATAAACGCTTAATCAAACACAAGTGTTTTTCTGTGCATCTTAATATACTTTCTCAGGAATGCAACTACCGTGTTATAGAAGGAATATTTGTTTGCAAATTTTACTAAGAGTTGTTCTCCATTTTGGAAAGTCATGCCATTGATGGCAATGCTGCTCACTGCGTTTGAGTCACCCACACACACCTCCATCAGTCCGCGTTAGGAGCTGTTGCCGTCACGCTGGCTCTACGAATCTATACTGATATGCTTTGATAGCCCTGATTTCAAAATGTCGATATAAAGAAAAATACCTGTAATGTTGAATATTTGTTGAATATTTTCTTATTTGTCTTAAATCCAAACTTATTCATGAGCAGTCGGTTCAAGCATTTGATTACTTCATTTGTCTTTTAATGTAGTTGTGTCAGAAACATTTGCATGTTGAAATTCATTTTATTTCCTTGTAAATTCTTTTTTTTTTTAAGTAGTGTAGATAGAGCATTAGCTTTTTTTGAAATTATGTAAGATAGGTCACACTGTGTTTAAATTTTCAATACAAAATGTTTGCTAATAAAATGGGACTTGGGGGATTGACGGGATTGAGAATGACAGATTTAGACAAAAAAGCAATAGGAACCAGGAAAGGCTCATCCACTGAGCGCAGTGAGCAGTGACATCAAATGGATCATCAGGAGTGTTGGAGAGCTTAAAATAAGAAACTTGTAGGGTAGAAAATTTGAAAGAGTTGACTTCTTTAGTAGTACTAATGTTTATTAAGTACTTACTCTGTGTCAGATACATTGCTGAGAAATGTTCCTTAGTACAACCTCTTACCTATGGCATAGGCGCGCTCTCATCCCCAGCGGTGAATGAGACCCTGAAACCTGCCCCTGAAACCTGCCCCAGACCACACGGGCCATGGGGGCAGAGCCCAGATTAGAGTCCATGTATGTTGCTTACGGAGCCTGCTCTTATAACTATACCACATTAGCTAGAGTTTAGTCTGCAGAAAAGGAACAAACTTTTCTTGGCATGTGCTGGACAGGATCTCTGTTGAATGAGTTGGAGGACATCTGACAAGCTTAGGGGCTCAGACTGCCTTGGTTTGCGTTCCTGCCTCCGGCTATGGCTGTGATCTACAGAAAGGCTGGGCTCAGCTGGGATTTAAGAAGGGTAATTCCCTTTTCAATAGGCCTGCTCCCTTTCCTGAAGACATCTGGGGGCCATATCCATTTTGAAATATTTACACATGGACCACATTTCAGCAATTAAATGACATGAGTACCACTCAGTATTTAGAATCTGGGCTAAAACCTGGAGTTCTATATCAGAGCTGACCTTAACACAGAAAGTATATATTTTATGATGGTTAATAGACCATCAACTAATTGCTGTTATTAGTATTAAAAGTTTGTATTAGTTATAATAAATAGACAACCGAACATTTATTCCTCTTGCATGATTCCTCCCAGATGTGACTGGTTTTCCATTTGTAACTGGTTGGGTATATGTCTCTTAGATTTCACTGGGGATGTGATGGATCTGGGGGGCAAGGGTAGTGAGAACAGGAGTCCTTGGGGATCTGTGGAAGGTACCCTAGCATTGCCAGAAGCACAGCCTGCACCTGGCTGCTTCTGTCAGCGGGGGCCACGTTTCTTGGAGGCATCGTACCCTCAACCAGGGGAGACTTTGGGAAAAGACCTAAGAAACATCTTTCCTTAAGAGAAATCACTGGGATGTCCTCATCAGGAAAGGTCTGGTTTTGTTGTGCTGGGAGTCCAGTCGCCATTGGTGTGTGTTTATGTCCTTCACAAAGAGGCAGTGCAGTATGGAGATTGAGAGCGAGGGCTCTGGAGATAGGCAGATCAAGGTGGATAAGCTCAGATAAGTTGCTTGAACTTTGTGTGCCTTGGTTTTCCCATCTAAAAATGGGGATCATAGTGGAGCTATCTCCTTGGTTAGTTGTCAGATTAAATGAGATAATTTATGTACATTGCATGGTAGATTAACATTAACTGGGAGATGCTACATTGAGCACGTGGTGTGTACTCAATCAATGTTAGCTGCTGCTATTATTCTTCATTTGAAAATGGGGATAATAGAAGCACTCACTTCATAGAGCTGTTGTGAGGAGTGAATCAACCAATATATATAAAGTGACCAGAACAGTGCCTGCCATATTGTAAGTAACAAATGTTGTTATTATTATTAATACGTTATTAGTACCATCATGGGGGAATTACCAAATTTTAAGATTCTAGCACAGTATCCAATTTAAAAATGGCTCCCATATAAGTATTTTCATACCAATACCATGTGATCTGGTATGTGATTTGCTAAATAGCTGATAATGGCACATGTGTATAGGACATCTTTCTCATGCTCATAACAGAGCTTGGAAATTCTCCACATGCTACCCTGCTTCTGCATATCAGTGTTACAGTGGAGTTACATTTGAATGTATGGCTTTCTTTGAAGACTAAAGTAAATGTCATGGCTGTCCATTGCTAAGGTACACTTGCATCTCTGGGATATTTCAAGAAAGTGGACACTGGCTATTTTTTAATAACTGAGAAAACAGAATCTTAGAAAAGTGTTGGGTTGAAATATTAGAGAATCTCATCTGGGTTGATGGAGCTGAGACTGGAAGCCAGCTCTGCTCCATTCAGTCTTGTTCCCCAGGGTCCGCTCAGGGGCTGGGCAAGAGGGTCAGTGGAGAGTTCAGGCACAGAGTGGCCCCAACCCACGACCAAACAATGCCACACTCTCCTTTGGTCTTTCAGCAGGATGTAGACAGAAGAACACTATATTCTGAATCAAAAGACCCTGGCCCTGCCCCTGGCTCCATTTTTCTCCCCACTCCCTGCCCCAGGTTCACTAGGGTGTAATTTATATGCAGTGACCTTTTCTAGTCCACAGGTCTTCGAGTTTTGACAAATGCATACAGTCATGCATCATCACCACAATCAAGATAGAGAACAGTCTCATCACCCCCAAATCCCTTTGTGCTTTTGTATTCAACTTTTCCTCCTTGACTACCAGCTTCTGGCAACCACTGATCTACACTGTCTCTATAGTCTTGCCTTTTCAGAATGTCGTATAAATGGAATCATACGGGATGTGGCCTTTTGAGTGTGGCTTCTTCCACTCAGCATAATGCATTTGGGTTTTATCCTGGCTGCATTCTTAGTGTCTGCAAGTCCTTGGGTAAGTTGCTTAATTTTCAGCCTCAGTGTCCTCATCTGCAAAATGGGCATAACACTTGCCTTGCATTTGTGTCACTGTGGTTAGGAAGAAAGAATGCATACAAATATGCATTAGGTCAAAGGAAAAGGAAGTATACAAGTCTACTTGTTATTCCTGTTATAAGATTGCCTTTTGAAAAAGACTCCAGGTGCAAAGGCGACCCTAACTGAAGCATAAACCCTGCAGAGCCTTGTTCATCTGATGTGCAGGGCAGGATCCAGCATCACTGTTAAACTCCTCCCCAGCCAAGGGGCTCCACAAGCTGGTTTCAAGGCTCAAAATATTATAGGAAATACTTACCTAACAGGGACTGTCACCAGGGCAAGTGGATCTCTGGCGTGTTGCCTCCAGCCTGCAACTCCCAGGAAGTCAGGAAGCCTAACCTGTGGATGAAATACTTTGATCTATTTGGACTAAAGGCTCTTTGCAAAACACCACCATTAACAGGGATAATAATTTATAATAGCAATAGCATTGTGGAAAAAAATAAGATTATCTAACATACGGAGTACCAAACAGTTCGACAAAAAGATGGGGCCTCTCTTGGCTCAAAATGCACAGGGAGGAGGGTGAAATCCAGATTTGCATTTCCTTCTGGGTGCTGTGTGATTCTGAGTTACAGAACACATATGACCGACATATATTCCCTGGGCGTTTGTGCCTGGATGTGGAACAGGAGAAGCCTGTCTTGGATACTGCCCTCCCATCCAGTTGTCATGTGGGTGGCAGACAGCGAGACAGGTGCATACCAGATGAGGAAAAACCTGGACTGGGCTTCAGGAGACCTGGATGGCATATGTGGCCCTGCCACTAATTGTGACTTCACCCTTGTTTCCTCACCCATGAAAAAGGGGGCTGTGGTAGGTCACCCTGAAAGATTCTCAAGTGACCCCCATGAATGATAGAGCCATGGCCTCCCAGTTCTGAGCACCAGATCAAGGCAGGCAGAAAGCAACAACCCTGAGCCTTTGAGTGAAATGCTTCAGAGGAGCTCACTCTTTCCAGCCTAGCTGAATAAGATTCCAATAAACATATTGCTGAAATGTTTGTTTCCGGGTGTCATTTTAGACTGCAAGTAGCTAAAACAGATCCGGCTCCTATATATAGATGCTGCATTTGGTTGTGTTCTCGGAGGCTTTTATTACTACGCTCCCTGGCTGGCTCCCAGCTGAGATTTTCCCTCCAGGGATCAGATTTTGGAATCAGAAAATCAGAGAGGATCAGTGACCATGTTAAGGGGTCTTTCTCCTTCCCTCTCCCCACTAATGCTCTATACTGCAGGTGAACCCCAATGTGAACTAGCTCCTCCCTTTGCTCAGAAACTCTTAATGATGACAATGCTAAGGGAAACTGACCAGCCCCACTATGGCAAAAAATACAAGCAAAACAGCCCTGACGTCCTGGGCGTAAAGGAAACATAGTATAATTTGGGATGAAATGAAGTGCAGATTGTCACAAACAGCTCAGTCTTTAGTTAAGAGGACCCAGGACCCTGTGAGGATAGAAGCAAAGAAAGGAGCTAATAAGGGTGGGGCTTTTTGGGGAGGGGGGTGTCTGAATTCTAGTCGTGAATTCTCCAGCGGAAGGTAATGCTGGGCACAGAAAGGTGAATGAAGGAAGGTGAAGGTGGGTATCCGAGGAAGAGATGTAGCCAGGGAAGGAGGAGGGAATAGGGGTTTACTTAAAGAGACAATGTTGAACCCTGGCAATCTGACTTGAAAATGTGTCCGATCGCTAAGAGTGAGTCCCTCCACTGTGTGTTTTTGTTTTCTGTGCGTAAAACACAACCTCTGCCCCATTTTATAGGGTCTCCCTTCACCTGCTTCTGTGATTTCTTTATGTTTAACCATCATGGATCTAACTGCCTTCCTGGTCTCCATATTTTATGTGCCTCACCACCTCTTTCTCCTTTTTTCTTCCTCTCTGTCTCATGCTTCCCTCCTCTCTCCTCTGCTTTTCTTTTTCAATCCCTTCTGCTCCCAGACTCTTCCCTTTTCCCCTCGGCCCCCTCCCGTCCCCCCTCCATTTCATGCCTTTCCTCCTCCATCCCTCCCCGCCCCCTCCCTCCTCTCTGCTTTTCCTTCTCTTTCCTCCCTCCCTGTTCCCTTCCTTCTCTTTCCCTCTCGCCCCCTTCTCTCGCTCTCCCTTCTTCCCCTTCTCCACTTTGCCATCTCCCATCCCCTCTCCCTCTCCCCCTCTCTTTCATCCTTCCCCTTTCCCTCCCTCTGCCTCTCGGTCCTTGTTTATCTGTAAGCTCCAGTTTCTTGCCTTATAGATTTACCTGCAGAACAAGACACCGCTCCTCTTGCAAAACTGTTTAAGAAATCCATATCCTCTCCCTTCATTCCTTGGGCATTTCAGAAATGATATTCCTTCCCCCAACTACCCCCGTCAAAATAAAATAAATTCAGCCAGCTCCTGCTGTGTGTCCTTAAATCCATTCCCTCTAGCTTCGCTGGTTTGAAAGCCTGTACCCTAGAAGGGGCCTCCTGCATTTGCTGGCAACCCTGCTTGAGTCTGATCGCCACAGATAGTGCTTTGGAGTGAAAAAAGGGGGAAAAACCCTCTCATTGGAGATTTCAAAACAGATTCTACCAGCTTTCAAATCTGTGCACTTGCAGAGTGGCAGGCTTAGGGGAGAGGAGTGGGGAATTGGGGTGCGGGTGTTTGTCATAAACAAAGAAGCCACAGATTTATATATATATGTATAAATGTGCGTTTCCTTTGGCATGTTTGGTGTCTTTCTCCCTGGCATCCAGGGTGGGTGCCGTGTAAGTCTGACTTCTCTCACACTTTTGCTAGGGTCTGATATGTGGGTGTATGTCTGTGTGTGTGATGGAATTGAGGAGGGGGTTGTTGTGTTTTTGATCTGATTCACTTGACAGATTATTTGAATCCAGCCCACCTTTCCTTTCCGCACATGTCAAACAGATGGGATCATTGTTAAAAGCCTTGAGAGAGCCGTGGCTGAGCGGTGGGTAAGGCAGGGAGGGGGAAGAGAGGAGGGGACCGAGGGGAGAGAGGGGCACCTTCCAGTAGCTTTGTGTTTTCACATGTTGGAACTGACAGGAGCCCTTCTTCTCCGTGGGGGGATGTTTGGGGGCCATGGGGCTGATGAGGGGTGGGATGGAAAGGAAAGCGAGAGGTGGGGTGTTGGTGGGCAGGGTTATGATGTCACAGCAAAAGTTACAACAGGAGGAAAACAGAGAAATGGTTCAACATTTTTTTTTTTAAACTTTGGACTGCCAAGAGCTGAAGGAGAGTGGTGAGCAGAGGAATGAAGGGGAGAGAGAGAGAAACTAAACTGGAAGCTTGAGTTTTGTGTAGCTTCTTGAAACCTTATGAATGGATTACTAGCAGCTGAGAGCCAGGAGGGACCTATAGGGGCTGCAAGATCATTCTCACATTAAAAGGGGGAGAGAAGCACGGCGGGATTCTTCTTCCTTGCTGTGTTATCCCTCCTTCCTGAAATGAATGGTATGAAACCTTTTTCTGAGGGTCGTGGGGGTGGCATGAGGGAGGGGGAAGTTGACTTCTCCTTTTCTTACCTGCGTATCTTCCCTTCATTTAAACTAAGGCTCCTCTCCTTCCTTCCCTCCTTTCTTTCCTAGTTTCTCTCTCTGTGTCTCTGTCTCTGTCTCTCTGTCTCTCTGCTTTTCTGTCTTTCTCTCCATCTCCCTTTACCCCCTTCCAAAGCCCCAGTCTCTATTGAGCTGCTTCAGGGAGGAAAAAAAACACTGAGTCAGAAAAGTGAAGGGAGATAGGGAAATGATAAAAGGAAGAAGGACAGTCCAGGATTGAGGGATTTCTGTTTAGTAAAATCCACGTGCCTGAATGGATACTGTCTTTGGAGACTTGCTTTGAGGCGCCAGTGGATGCTGCATAGGGAAACAGGGCGTGCAGGGGATGGGCTGTTTAGGATACAGCATTTTTAAAGCAAATAGGTCAGTTATTAGCTGGAGTAGAGGAGTTTAAAAGATGATGAGGAGACCCAAGGCAAAGAGGCAGTGTGATCTTACTCCAGACAGTGTGGGCTGCATGTTTTAAATGTGGGCAACACAGCAGTGACTTTAGAAGTGTGAGTGATTTTTCTTTTTATTGAATGAAGGACCCAATATATTTCTCTACCTGTTTTGTGCCCACCTGTGGTCAAACATCCTTACCTGTGTTGAGAATTCAGAACCGTGCTCTCTGTGTGTGTTTGTGTGCACACACATATTCAGGGGGTGGGACTCTCTGAGATAGCCTGTATCTAGGCAAACATTATTACAGAGGTTAAAATCACATTATTTACTTCCCCATCCTATCCATTCATTTCAAATCAGTTGAAAAAATAGTTGCTTGGGTCTAGCTGTTCATTTTTGTAATTTCTTATTTTGAGCATCTCATTTGTTTATTTGCTCACTCAGCATATGGTGACTTTTAGTAACTTCAGAGAAACTTCAGAGAGAATAAGAAGATCTACAAATTCATGGCATTTCCATTTAATGCTTCTTACAGCAGGATAATGATTTCTTCTTTTTCTCAATGTCCAATATAAAGGGAATTTCGGGTATTGTTCTTTTAAATCCCAAATGATTGAAATAAGAAAAAATACGGGGAGTTAGTGGCCAAACAAAAGAAAGAGATGCAAGTGGTCCCTAAAAGGCTATTGTGGATTTATTAGGCAGTAAGCAGGTCTGCTCACAACACATGTGTGAGTGTGTGTGTGTGTGTGTGAGTGAGAGAGAGAGAGAGAGAGAGAGAGAGAATACACACAGGAAAGAGTGCTCCAAAACAGTATTGATTGTTTGCTATTGATTGTGTAGGCTGCGGCTGCTGAAAGAGAAAGCCCGAGATGTTCACTGGGGAAACCAAGAGTAGCGTCTGTCCCCTGTGCCTGAGTGAGGTGGGGAGGTTTTCAGGAGGAAGGAGGGGACAGTGAGGAGGTGGAGTGATGCACCGAACTTATTAGCTTTGACATCATCATTGTCTTTAAATGAAACAAACAAGAAGATAATTACAGGCAGAGAGAGGGAGAGAAGGGGAGCAGGAGGGACCAGAGAGAACAGGTCCCCTGAAGTATATGCTCTTCTTGCTCTTTTCCATCTTCCCAGGGACCCACAAGCCTCTCTGAAGGTGAAGTCAGCGGCTCTCGGACTCATAAGGTTATCAGTACACCAGACTGGCACCCCAAAGGAGAACTTTACAGAGACTTGCAACACAGCAACAAGTTGGAAGGGGATTAAAAAAAACCTTCAGCTCTCCCAGCCCCAAGCCCCGAGCTGAGGGAGACGTTGTGACCTGCACAGGCAGCCTGGACACTGGATGGGGGTCTGCTGAGGAGGACATCTGCAGAGTGAAAGTTAAGTACCAGCTTGGATTTTTGTGCCCCCGGATTCTATTTGCATTTTTAGATAATAAGCATCAAATTGTGTGTCTCTGTATACAAGTTGCTAGCAATTTGTTTGAAGGTGAAGGTATTTTACGTTAAGGACTATGAGAGAAGGTACCTCCTAGGGAAGGAAGAAGGAGAGAGGAATGAAAACAAGAGGATAAGGTTCTGTTTAGTGACCTCAGGTGGTGAGGGGATGTGTTTGTGAGTGAGTGTATATCTGAGAGGATTTGGCTCATGCCCCGGTGTCCCTCTTCTACTATCAGGGAGGGAAGGGGCTTGTGAAGAAGGGGGAAAAAAAAGACAGAAACCTGAGCGGTCTGGGAGAAAATTCAAGGAACTCAGAGAAATAAACTTCATTCTGCAAGGACTAAACTAGAGCAAGGATAAGGAGGTGAAGAGAGAAGGTGAGGGAAGCCCCCACCGTGGGTGAGGCACGGGCGCCACGCGGGCACAACCCAGCACAGGTAGCCGGAAGAGGCACTCTTTTGGGGCTGCTTGAAAAAGTTTGGTCTGTGAACAAAACGGCCTCCTTGGTGACTGCAAATCCACCACTAGCTGTCTCTTCCTCTTCTCCCCATCATTCTTGTGTGGTACCCAGAAGCTGACTTCTGGTTCTGTATAAAGAGCTGGGGGAGGTATGATGTGCTTAAAGATCCTGAGAATAAGCCTGGTGATTCTGGCCGGGTGGGCACTCAGTACTGCCGGCTCTGAGCTGGGCTGGACACGCAAGAGATCCCTGGTTCAGAGGGGACACCTGAATCAGGTGCTGTCAGAAGGAGAACGCTGTTGGCTGGGGGCCAAGGTTCAAAGACCCAGAGCTGCTCCCCAGCATCACCTCTTTGGGGTTTACCCCAGCAGGCCTGGGAACTACCTGAGACCCTACCCTGTGGGGGATCAGAGAACCCACCATGCAGGTCATAGTAAGCCAATTGCCAAGGGAGTGGCTGTGAGCCGTGTTCCCCCAGACCCGACTGGAAGTGCCGGAGTGAGGAGTGAGGCTGAGCAGCCTGCTGCCCCTTGGGCAGGGGATGGTCCTGTTGGGCAATCGGAGCTGCCGGGACATGATGACACTTATCATGGCGATCCGGGATCTGAGGAATCTCTAGGTGAGGCTGGGATTCAGGAATGCTCAGCCACGGCTGCCACCATTACCAGCAGCTTCGCCAGCCCAAAGGAACCCGAACCAGAGACCCAAAGGAAGGGCCGGGCCAAGACCAGGCGTCGTCGGCAGGTGGCGAAGGGGCAGGCAAAGGGCATGCGGGGAGACCCCAGTGTCTCTCCCCGGCATTTCCAACCTTGGCCCAAGCATCCCCTTATGCACGGGGTCAGAACCAGTCCATTGGAGGACAGCATCCAGGATGGTGGAGGGGACCCCTACTGGGAAGCAGAGACCTTTAACCCCCAGGGAGGATTGCCTGTCTTGTACTTCTCCGGGAGGCGGGAGCGGCTGCTGCTGCGTCCAGAAGTGCTGGCTGAGATTCCCCGGGAGGAGTTCACGGTGGAAGCCTGGGTGAAACCGGAGGGAGGACAGAACAACCCAGCCATCATAGCAGGTAATAATCCACTCCTGGGCTTTCCGTGGTCCTCCGGGTATGGCTGACTTCATTTTTGGTTGGGTTAGATGTAGGGGGCAAGGAGGGGACGGGGACAGAGCAGGAAAACCACGAAGGACTGGCTGGGGAGAGAGGGGGAAGAGCCTTATTCATCAGCACAGCAGGAGTCCAGACATCATCCAGATAATGACTCTATAACCACAAGAGTGTTTGTCCCTCGTATTGATCTCATGTGATTCTGCACGTTGTGCTGGCACTTAGGAAACCTCCAGCTCCCTCCCTTACCCCACTTTAAAGGGCAAGATCTCTGGTTCTTTGTCAATAGGGAAGAGGTATCACTCTTCATCATTTCTCGGAGTCCAGTATCAGATACCCAGGCAACTCTGAACCTACGTGAGACCCCAGGGACCTGGGCAGCGAGAGGACAAGGCTGCCAGGTACACAGGCGTTGGGTCCTGACTGGGTCCGTTTTCTTTGCACAGCCCTGGAACTTAGCAGAAAGCTGCTACTGGTCTAGGTCCTGGGGTCTCCTTTGCTTTTTCCTAACAATCATGTGTCCAGCCTAGGAACAGCAGGGGTGGCTAGAGAAGGTGGGTCACAAGCCAGGACCCTAGTTTCTAGCCCTGGCTGTTGTAAGAGGGACCTAAAAACGCACGTTGTATAACTCTATGTTTTAATCAGAGGTAATGTCTGAGAACATTACCCACATTTATTTTCCACTATACCCAGATCTTGACTTTCATGAAAAGTCACCAAGAAGGACAAAAAAAAGAGTGGGGTTAGGAATTGCGGTCTCCCTTGTCTCACTGAGGGTTTCTAGCAAGGGGTGGGGGATTAGACGTGGTATTTCATCATTTAGTGTCTCATCATGCCTTTGGATCCCCCATGACAGAACCTCGCACAAGACCAGGTACATAGTAGAACCATTTTAATCTTACTAATTTGGGTTATCCACAACACCCCCTGATGTTTGTCGGTCCCGTTCTGTTGATGGGGAAACCAAAGTAATGAGAAGCCTGCCAGGGGGCAGACTGGGAATGGAACCCCAGAGTCCCTGACATGTTTGACAACTCCCCCAGTTAAAAACTCAGGTTGCTGGATGCCTGCAAATAAGTTTCAGACTAGAGAAAGAAATCTAGAAGGAGGGAGCCTCTTTCGATGGGGTGTTGCTGGAACATCCCTTCCGGACACGCTGTCGCCCCCTCTTTGGCTGTGATTTCTCCTTTGGAAGCTGGGATTCCCAGACACTGAGCACTCTCGAGTCTTGTGGTTTTGCTTTCCTTTATCTTTGGGTGGGAGAGGGGGTGAGGGAAGGGGAGAGAGAAGAAGGAGCTGGGCTGTAAGATAGGTGGGGGTAGAAAAAGAGTAGAAGGAAATCCTTATTCTGGGGCCAAATGGAAGAAATAATGAGATGATTATCTGATCAGAGTTGGCAGCTGCACAGTTTTTCCCAGATGACATCTTCTTGCTGCCTAATCTCGCTTCCTAGTACCCATCTGCCAGGGAAACTGTGTGCTTGCAGTCTAGACGGAGACCCACGGCTCCGCTTATCCCTCCTCTTGCAGTAGCAATGTGGGGACCTGGGATTAGTTTCCTGGCTGTGAAGAATTAGGGAAGGATTCAGCAGGAATACATGAGGGAGGCTCTTAGAGACTATTGCTGTGGGTTGTACAAACCCAAACCTGGGGTACCCAGCCCCTGTCCTGTCCCTTCCATGACCTTCTGTCTCATGACCTGCACGGAGGAGAGTAGCATCATGATTTGATTCTAGTTTCAGCATTGCTTGTGAACCTGCCCACCCCTTCCCCCAGTACATCTCCCTCCTTGCCCACCTGGCCCCACGAGCCCCCAGCCCCCAGCTTGCATCAGCACACACACTCAGATCCCTCTCCAGAGTGCCCATCTGAACTCTCTTAACCTCCCTGAGCATGTAAAATTAGGCGGGAAATCTTTTGCAGACAAGTCTAGCTTCTGAGGTTTCTTCCTCTCAAATCGAAGTGGCCCCGGTGGGGTACTGGTATTTCCCCTGTAGGTCCACACCAGGGTGAAGGCAGGGAATACCCAGGTCTGTCTACTTTCCGTCTTCCACCCTATATCTTTTTTCAGACTTGTGCACATCAGAAAATATTCAGGAGAGGTTTAGGGTAAAAGTCTGCGAAAGATGGAGCTGGGAACAAGGTCTGCATTCTTCAGGATTCTGGCAACCAGGCTCCCGAGGGCATAGGCGTCCTTGTCTGCTCATTGTGCTTCGCTCCTTGCACTTCACCTGTGGCGCCGTGGCTGAGCCCCATGAGGTGGACAAAGGCAGTCCCCTCAGGAGTGAAGGTCTCCGATTGCCACTGACTCACTCGCTCCTATCAGCAGAGCAGCCGTCTTCCCTCTCACCCTGGCACTGGTCCTTTAGCTGGTCACTGCCTGTTCCTGGGACGGTTGGCCTTCATGCATGGGGAACGACAGTTGAATCGTGTTCCTGGGAGCTAAATACAATTCAGCAGTTGTAGTTCTGAGGATATTCCAATGAGGATGAGCCAAGGTGCTGCAAGACGTGGCTCCCACGCTCTTTTCCAACAGCTCTCAAACCTCAGCTTCTACTACTTAACTTAGACTCGGTTTCCCAGTTCTCAATCCCCCAAACTTGGCGCATTTTCTCCTCAGCAGAGACATCCAGCAGTTCAGCCATACCAGCCATTGTAGAGGAACCCCCCTGAGATGTGGGGCCTTAGGGAATACTTCCCACACGAGCCACTAGGTGGCAGTGTTGCTTCATGCACAGGAGAGGCGGCATCTCTTTGGAAGCCACATTGCGGGGAATGTGTCTGGTTCCTTGGAGGGCTGTCCCTGCCTTGGCCTCTGAGCTGTATTTAATCGTTCCCTCCCAGGCCGTTGTTGGTAGGCATCCCTTAGGGTCAGCTCCATACAAGACTTTTTGCAGGGCCTATGTGAAAGGGCTCAAGTGGTATTTTGGGGTTGTGACTAACTTGCACTTGTAGCAACTAGTAAAGAAAACAAAATCAGCTAGAGTTACCTCCCCCCTCCACCCCAAACTCTTACATTCTTCCAAAATAGGAAGTGGGACTCCAGAATGGATTTCCAGAATACTTTTATTTAGGGCCAGGGACAGCGCAGGCCTCACAGACTTTAGGTGCTGGGATTCTCCTTGGCCCCTAGAGGGGGAGCGATGGTGCCGGGCCGCCTGCAAGTTAGACCTTCGAAAGTTGCCTGTTTCCTGTAGCTCTGAAGCAGGGCAGCTGAGCCCTAGGAAAGGACTGCGTGCAACTGCTCCAGTGTAGGGCCTCCGTAAAAGTAACTACTCAGGAGCCTGGCAATTGAGGGATGTGTGGCCACTGAGGAGTAGCCTGAGGTCAGGAGCCCATTTGGATGGGCCATTAGAACTCAGCAGTGGACATATGCCAAATTCTGTCCCATCCTGGTGTGAAATCCTTAAGCTCCAGCATCCCACCCTGAAACCATCGTGTTCCTTTCCTTCCTTCTCAATTTCCTTCCCTCTCCTTCAACCCCAACATACACAGAAAAGAAACTTTTAATAGGTTCCTCCTCACCCGTAATTGATTTCAAATGTTCCCTGAAGTTGTGCAGCTGAGTAACCACCTGCAGCTCCAAGTTGCAGGAGACTGAGTCAGTAAGTCCAGGGCAGAACTGGAGCCTGAGCCCATGTTGCTTCATTCAACAAATATTTATTGAGTGCCTTGCCATACAAAGCACAGCAAGGCCCCGCGGGGAATACAAAGACGTCTAAGGAACTGTCCGTGACCTGAAGACGAGCTTTCCTTCTCTGAGAATCCACGTTTGAGAGCGGATCTCAGTGCAGAAATTGGGAGTCAGACAGTGCTGGAATCATATCCCATCTCTGATACTTCTCAGTGCTGCAATCTTTGGCAATGTATTGAACTTTTCTGAGCTTTGGTTTCTTCAAAGCAAGAAATGAGATAATGTCTTGCTGAGTTGTTACCATGTTTAAATAAGTCAGGTATGAGAGTGCCCAACACAGAGCTTGACCCGTGGTGTTTATTTATGACGTGGCATTGACGGCGGGAGGCCATCATTACTGAGAGCAGTGTGTTAACCTACTCATCTTTGGTTCTAACCCGCTAACCTATACTTTTTCCTTAGCTGGGATATTAACTTTAATTTCCTAGGAATTTAGTTTGCTGATCTGTAAAATAGGAATGGTGGTAGATATGATTTTTCACAAGATGGTCTCAAGATGATTGAGAACACTGCAGAATCAGAGGCCTGAAAGGACTCTACTTTTTTTTTTTAATCATTTGTTCTTTTTAACCTGGGCAGTACTATTTTGAATAAATTGCACAGTGGTACCAAAGCTTTTTTAGGGTCACAAACCCTTTTGAGAATCTGATGGAAGCTGTGCTCACTCCCCAGAAAAAGGTACATGTTCACATAGTTTACATAACTTTCAGCAGTTCACATAGTCTTACATAACTTTCTGGATTTCCTGATGGCCAGCGTCTGTTGACCTTAGGCTTAAAGCCCCTTATTTAGGGCACATTGATGGCTTTTTTTGTTTTGAATGACATCTAAGAAATGAAATTTCATAGGGAGCTGCGACATCCGCTTCTCCTGATGAGGGAGCTGCGTACTGACGGTGGAGAGTTGGTCCGTGTGGAGTAGGGAGCCTCACAGAAGACAGGTTCACAGACACAGAAGTATCAACATAGAAGTAAAGAGCATTTAAAAGGCGAGCCATGTGTGCTCTCTCCCCTTTTATCCAGTAGGACTCAGTGGTGGGTGAAGAGCCACGTCCACACCTTTCCCAGAGCTCCTCTGAAGATAAGGATTCCATGACCCTCCTCCTCAGCTGCTTCTTCCTGTATCACAGAAGTGGTCAGTCAGAGTGTTTGCCCTCATGGGACCCTGAGGACTTGCCCATTTTCTTCCACATTATAGCTCTGCTCCCTGATCAGGACCCAGACGTGCAGCGAAGTTGTAGCAACCCTGCCCTTGACATGGAAGAACCATGGATGTGTGGGCTGTTGTTGGTGTCTGGGGTGGGTTTACCCACCACAACGAGGAGGAGATTTGTGAATGTGCTCGTGTGGACAAGGCATGTGCCTTGATGGTTGTGAGTTAGCATCTGTGTGTAGAAGAGTTTTTTTTTTTTTTTTGTGAGGAAGATCAGCCCTGTGCTAACATCTGCCAATCCTCTTCTTTTTTTGCTGAGGAAGACTGGCCCTGGGCTAACATCCGTGCCCATCTTCCTCCACTTTATATGGGACGCCGCCACAGCATGGCTTGCCACGCTGTGCGTCAGTGCTCGCCCGGGATCCGAGCCGGCGAACCCCGGGCTGCCCCAGTGGAGGGCACGCACTTAACCGCTTGCGCCACGGGGCCGGCCCCTAGAAGAGTTTTTATCGTGTGGCCAAATGGCCCTCCAGAGGAGAGGCATTGTCTGGTTTTAGAAGTAAAACAGGCTGTCACTCTGCCCCATCCTTTCACAGCTCGCTGCTGAGCCCTTTGTCCATGGAGCACTCCTGATTCCTATGTGAAAGCGATCTCCTCTACTTCCTTGCTTCCACAGCCCTTCATGTGTGTTTCCTGGGCTGCACATTGCTTCCTGCCTTATTAGTTCTGTACATGTCTCATTTCTGTCTACTGAAAGTTCCCCAGGAGCCAAATGCATGTCTGATTCATCTTTGTCATCCCAAAATATCTAGCACAGGGTTAAACCCTCAGTTATGTTTATAGAACAGATAAAGTGGAAATTTAGATTGCCTGATGCCCATTAGGGATGACAAAAATGGTGAAAGGAACTTTCTGAAACTGGAGGTTTTTTATGGGGAACCAGGGCAGTGGCTTTCAAATTCTTTTGTTACCTGCAGAGGTGTGTCAGAGGCTTCTGAGTGGAACTGCCAGGTGCAGGGCTGCTCTCCCACCTTCAATAGGAGCAGCTCCGCTCCTGTCTTTTTCATATGAAGAAAGAGTTGAGTTACTTTAAAAAAGCTTCAACTCCACCACTCTAGAGCAGAGGTTGGCATACTATGGCCTGTGGGCCATGTCGGGTCCAAAGCTGAAGACTGATTTGTGAATAAAGTTTTATTGGAACCCAGCCACACCCATGTGCTCTCGGTGGCTGCTTCCATGCTGAATGGCAGCGTTGAGTAATTGCAGCAGAGCCTGTATCGCCTGCAAAGCCTAAGATATTCACTATCCGGCCTTATGTAGAAAAAGTTTGCGAAGTCATGCTCTAGAGCATTGCTTCTCAAACTTAAATATACATAGAGATCACCTGGGATGATGATTCTTTTTTTTTTTATTTTTGTAGACATGAGGCCCTTTTACTCATAAATACGTAAATGTACTTCTGAATACAGGGATATTCATGAGCACAGTAAAATAACAAAATCGGGAAATTAACTTAGATACAGTACTGTTATTTAATCTATAGACCTTACTCAGTTTTTACTAATAATGCTTTTATAGTGAAAGAAAATCCCAGATCCTGTGTTGCATTTAGTTGTCACATAAGATTCCTTTAATCTGGAACAATTCCTCAGGCTTTGTCTTTCATGACTTTGACATTTTTGAAAGGTATAGGCCAGTTTTTCCAGTACTGTTCATTATGTCCTGGGCCCAATAATTTCTTTTTCTTCTGTTTTTTTATTGCGATAACATTGGTTTATAACAGTGAATAAATTTCAGGTGTACATCATTATACTTCTATTTCTGCATAGACCACATCATGTTCACCACCCCGATACTAATTACAATCCACAACTACACGCATGTGCTTAATCATGGGATTCTTCTTAAAATGTCGTGGCTCCTGTGAGAATACACCTCGCACTAAATGCAGTGCGAGTATGCCTCCCAGACCTCCCAACTGTAGGGCGTTTCCTTGACCAAGGGCCCCAGGCACTGTGCTCTGAGTTCATTACTGCCTTTGCACTGATGCCACATGCCTTGGTGTGGCGGGGATAAAGACAAACCAGTCCCTGAGAGAGACAGGACTGCTCTGACAGCCCACTTTGGCTTGAGGGCTCTTGAAGGCCTTGCAGAACATTCTTTAGACTGCACAGCAGTCTGCAGTGCTTCCACCCAACCTCCTTTCCCTCTTTATTTCCTTCGAGGTCAGACTTGCATCATGGGCTGATATTTCTCCCAGACTTGTCAGGCTCCCTCTGTATCTTCTTTCATGGTTGTCTCCCTTAACAAAATCCTTGTACATTTAATCCCATCTTGGCATCTGCCTCTTGCACTAACTCAACTAACACAAATGCAGATTCTGATTCAGTATATCTGGTGCAGCCTGAGATTGTGCATTTCTAACAGGCTCCTAGTGATGCTCATGCTTCTAGTGTGTGGACCACGATTTAAATAGCAAGACTCTAGGCTCAGGAGTCTAGAGCAGGGGTTGGCAAACTTTTCCTGTAAAGGGACAATAGTAAATGGTTTAGGCTTTGCAGGCCATATAGTCTCTGTTGCAACTACTCTGTTGTTAGAGTGTGCAAGCAGCCGTAGCCAATATATAAGTGAATAAGCATGGCTGTGTTCCAATAAAACTTTATTTACAAAAACAAGTGGCAGGCCAGATTTTGCCCTCAGGTCATAGTTTGCTAACCCCTGGTATGGAGGGCTCTTCTCGCCTGCCAGGCTTCTTCTGCAGTCCTCTTTTTCTTTGCTTCCTAGTTCCACACTATCCAAGATAATACCAACAGAAAGACTGTGGCGGTATCAGTAGTAGGGAAACACCTTTTTTTCACGTAAAAACAAAACTTCCCAGAGATTTCCTGCAGGAAACAAGTCCTTCTAGTTTCTTGGTATGAACATTCCAGGTGGAATTTATATTTATTGTCTTTTAAATAGCATATTGAGATATAACTTACATACCATAAAATTCACCTGTTTAAACTGTACAATTAATGTTTTTTAAGGATATTTGCAGAGTTGTGCAACTGTTACCATAATCTAATGTTAGAACATTTTCATTCTACCCACAAGAAACACTGTACCCATTAGCAGTCCCTGTCCATTTCCCTGCTCTCCTTCCCATATCCACCATAGCCAGAGACAGCCACTAATCTATTCTCTGTCTCTATAGATTTGCCTATGCTGGACATTCATATACTATGTAGTCCTTTGAATCTGGCTTCTTTCTTGATGAACTTGAGGTTCATCATGTTTTAGTGTGAATCAGAGCTTCATTTCTTTTTATTGCTGAGTGATATTCCATAGATATATCACATTTTGTTTATCCATTCTTTAGTTGATGGACATTTTGGTGGCTTCTGCTTTTTAGCTATTATGAATAGTGCTGCTGTGAACATTATACACAGGTGGACTTATATTTTTCTTTCTCTTGGGTAGGTGCCTAGAAGTGGAATTGCTGGGTCATATGGTGACTCTGTGCTTAACATTCTGAGGCACTGCCAGACTGTTTTTCGAAGTGGCTGCACCAATTTGCATGAAGGTTTGGTTTTATATTTCTGACCCTCTAAAATGAAAAGGGCTTCTGTGACCTCACTGATGGCTAGGGCTCGGCCATTGCTCACATCTGATAGTACCTGGGTGGTCTTTGAGAAATGTGCCGTTGTCTTGTACAGTGAGTAGAGATACCTGGACTCCTGTGCTGAGGCCTCTGCAATCACAGGAAGCCCTTAGTGGTTGAGATGGGTGCTATCATCGAGCTCCCTCCTCCATCTTCTCAAGGGCTTCCTAAGATGGCCCTTTCTTCCCTGAACCCGGCTTTGCATGGAGGGAGTTCTCCTTTGGCCCAAACTGCATTACTTTCTATTTCTTTCTACCTGCATGAGCCCTAAATGACGTGCATTTGGGGAACACTCAGGCCCTCAGAAGTCACCGCGCATCAGATTCTGATGTGGCAGCACCTTCAGGAAGAAAAGGAGAAGAGAAGCAGAGGGGAGGAGGGAAAATAAAGCCCATACAATGCCCTGAACTTTCTCCTGCATTCCAGCTTCAGTTGCCCGGGCATTGCCATCTCCCCTGTGGCCCACTCTGGTCAGGGGCTGGGGTCTGACTCACAAGGGTTAGATCTGGGACTTTGGAGTCATCCAGGTATCTGGGGTGCAGGTGGGGGAAGGAGAGTCATCCCAGGTGGTAGCACAGAGGGGTTTCCTCTGAGCACGACCATGTGGTGGTCCTACTCATCACACTCCAGCTTCAGTGCCCGTCGCTTGTTATTGCCCTTCCTGTCCCCATCCCCAACCTTTAATTCCTGCCTGTCTTCTGCGTCCTTTCAGGATCTCAGGGAGACAGTACAGTGGGGACGAGCTTTGACTGACCTAGCTGGCACCATTAGCTGCTCTCTCCTGTCCTCTGTAAGCTGTGTGTTCTCTTCTAGTCCTCAGGCATGAGATGGAAACCCACAAGGACTCTCAGTGTGGTTCTTGGGTGGAGCACAGGTTGTCAGATTGGAAACATTCAGGAGTGACAGGGGCAGGGTTGGAAAGTAGGAATCACCTCTGGCAGCCCACAGAAATTCAGCCATTTGCCCGTCACCTGCAATGCTTTGTCCTTCCTCAACTCCTGCTCCCTCCTTCACACTCTTCTTTATTCTTTCTCTGGGGCTGCCTGAGTCATTCAGAATGTGTGTGCCAGGAGGCCTGGCTCCTTCTCATTCTCATCCTTGTCTGTGCTTTGAGGAGGCCAAATAAACAGGAGAGGGAGGTTGTACCTTCATTTGGATTCTGAGCCTGTATACCCTGAACATCTGTTAGCTTCAGTTCCTAATGCCATAAACAAGTACGTAAATTCCATGCTTCTGCACTTCTGTACACGGAATTAGGTTACTCTGGGGGCTCATCAAATCCCTTTCTGCTCACATCATACACCCCATGACCCTAGCACCTTCCAGAAAGCATGCCTTTATGTTAAGTTTGTGTCCAAAAGATAACAGCATCCTCTCCTTCTTGTGTTTATTACCTGCCTTAAAACAATCCCACTCCAAAACATCCAGGAAATAAAGCACAGTGGGCAAACAAAAACATCCCAGTTCTCTTTATGAGTCAGAAGTGAGTGAAGTGAAGAAAAGTGGTTCTGCCCAAATGTACAATATGGTCACTGGGACCCAAAGTCTCAGAACATTTTGAAGTTGAAGCACTGCCATGGCAACCAGTTGGGCTATCAAGACCAGGAATTATGGCTGGTTTCTGGATGAGAAGTCCAGTTACTGATCAGAGGGGAAGTCACAGAGCTTAAAAGTTAATCAATCAGGGAGCTGGCCCGGTGACACAAGCAGTTAAGTGCACGTGCTCCGCTGCGGCGGCCTGGGGTTCGCCAGTTTGGATCTCGGGCACGCACTGACGCACCGCTTGTCAAGCCATGCTGTGGCGGCGTCCCATATAAAGTAGAGAAAGATGGGCACAGATGTTAGCTCCGAGCCAGTCTTCCTCAGCAACAAGAGGAGGATTGGCAGATGTTAGCTCAGGGCTGATCTTCATCACAAAAAAAAAAAAAAAAAAAGTTAATCAGTTAATGAGTCATCATTCAAGCGGTAACTCAGCATTTGTAACTTTCATACAAATAATTGCTGTACATTCTGGGACGATTAGGAAGGAGGTAAAGTAGTTTGGTTCTATTTGTTTATTCATTCATCCATTCAGTTATTCATTCATTCAGCACTTATTGGGCTTCTATTAGGTGAAGTATCAGGCATTGAACCACATGTTGGGGAATCAAGAATGCGTAAGGCAGGGGCTGTACCTGGAAGGTGCTCACTGTCAAGTAGGAGCAGACCTGTAGATTATTACAGCGCAGCCACTGGGAGGGCCAGTCCTGCCTAGATGAGCCTGAGGATTCCTCAAGGCTAGAGAAAGAGAGCTGGCAACCAGAGAGACAGAAGGAGGCCTGGAAGGCAGCAGAATTGGGGAAAAGGGAAAAGGATAGAGTTATCAATGCGTCAGACGGCCCCAGGGCACCCAGCAAGCCAGCAGGCCTGAAGTAGGCTCACTGGATCTGGCAGTTATGAGCTTACTGTTGACTCCTTCAGGGAGAGCTGTTCCACTCCAGAGTTGGGGTTTACGGAGGAGACTCCATATTACAGTAAATGGAGATGTGAATGAGAGGTGAGGGAGTGAAGACAAAGAGCGAGGTCTGGTGTCCTCTACTCGGAAACTTGGCTATGAGAGGAGGGGATAGACGTCAGAAGTAGACACAGGTTCAGAGAGATTCTGTCTTCAGGTAAGAGAGATCCTCATCTCAAGGCCTTGTGGTAAAGCACTATAATCTAAAGCAGGAGACTGCGTAAACACACGGGAGAATACTGGAAGACAAAGGGACAGAAATGTAAAGTATACCAATGCAAGCTAAATTGGTCCAAGAAATTATTGAAGAGATTTTTATTTGACAAATACTTAGATAGTACTTGCTCTGTGCCAGGTGTGACTGTGGTCACTTTGTTGTTTTTTTTTTTTGTGTGTGGGGAAGATCAGCCCTGAGCTAACATCCATGCCAGTCCTCCTCTTTTTGCTGAGGAAGACTGGCCCTGGGCTAACATCCGTGCCCACCTTCCTCCGCTTTATATGGGACACCGCCACTGCATGGTCTGACAAGTGGTGAGTTGGTGTGCGCCCGGGATCTGAACCGGGGCCGCCAGCAGCAGAGCGCACGCACTTAACCACTATGCCATGGGGACGGCCCCTATGGTCACTTTAAAATATTAACTCACATGCTCTTCAGAACAATTCGAGGAAGTAGATGGAGAAGCTGGAGCACAGAGAGGAGTAGGACGGTGCCCAAGGTAGCACAGCTTGTTCATGAAGCACCAAGATTTGAACCTGAGCTCTGTCCCTGGAGAACATGCTCTTAGCCACTGTGCGCAGCTGTCTCTAATTTTTATGGCAGGAGCAGTAAGGAGTGAAGGGCCCCAGCCTGTCTCAGCTGAACTATCTTCTATCTCCATCCCACTCCTTCTCCTGCTTCCTTGATCTCAGCGCGGGCCCTGTCTGCATAGGCCTGAACTCAGGGAGTTCTTGTTCTGCGTTGATACACCTCGCCCCACCTACTCAACATCACATATAACACCAGTAACCAATCACCAAATCACGTCTGTTTTACCTCGACAGTATCTTCTGGGCCTGTCCTGTTCATCTCCACAGCCACTACCTTAGTTTTGGTCACATTACTTGTGGACATCTCTCACCTGAGAGACCAATTCATTCCTCAGCTAGTTGACTGCACCAAAGGGAGCTTACTCAAGTCACTTTCCTGCCTGAAACCCTTGGATGACCCCTCTGTGCGCTCAGGATAAGGTTCCACTTTCTTAGTATGCCATATATACTTAGGATCTTACTGCATCCTCAGGCTCATTGCTGCCCTCCAGGGTAGACACACATGCACACAGCTGTTTGTACACATGTGTGCACATGCGTGCACCTATGTTCATGCACTCACACATGCATAGTCACCTACTCCCTCACACACGATCACTCAAAACCACACTCACACTAGCACACACACACATACACACAAACACAAACACACACTCTCAGTTAACTTCCAGCAACATCCAACTACTAGCAGTGACGCAGATACACCACTCTTTCCCTGGCCTCTGGCCTCTGACCTCTGCCCTTTGCATTTTTTCTCCTAATAGGAAAATACTCCCCAAACCCACATTTACCTGACTTACTCTTAGTCACTCCTGGGTTTTCCATTAATGTGACATCTCTTCCAGGAAATCTTCCTTGGTGTCCCTGATGTAGGTTTGTTCTCTAATGGGTTCTCCTGGTACCCTGTACTCAGCCTTATCAAGACGCTTAGATCAGCTTACCATAATTCCCTTTTTATCCATTCTACAGATACTCATTGAGCTCCTCCTGTGTGCCAGGCACCGTACTGGGGTTAAACAAGCAGATGTGGTCCTAGTGCCATGCCTTTTCTTTTCTAGGCCAGCTCACCCACTGGGCTTCAAGCTGCTTGAAGTCAGGTGCTCAACTTTGTCCCCTGCTGCACCCATGGCACCTAGTGCATTGTCAGCAAATACAACTCATACAAAAAATATTTGCTGAGAGGATGGATGCATTAGTGAATAAACGAAGGGCAAGATTCTGTCTTACAAACTGTGAAGTGAATTATTTTCTTTGGAAGTAGGCACAGGAACATGTGGTAATCTTTAAGTCCTCTTGATTTGGAAGATGGCTAAGAGGTTTGACATTCACTCAATAATAACTAGAAGGAGTGGTTACCCTTATCTTCCATTTCAACTCTGCCTTCCTCCTCCCCCCAAATCTATCTTACTTGATAAATATCGACCAGGAGCTAGTCTCCTAGAAAAATTGGATATAATTGCAACTTGGTTTAACTATGATCATTTCTAAACTTTCAGAAATTATTCTGTTTATTTGCTTCTTCTGGTTTGTACATATTTTCTCTCTCTCATTCTCCCCCTACATCTTTTGCTTGTGCATCCACTTGTTCACATTATTCCTGTGGGCAGGAGCGAGAGGAGGGGAGAGTGTACCTGGAGAAGGTTCATCTTGCCAATCCTAGGGAGAGGCCGACAGCGGACCGGAAACTTTCCTTGGGTTCCAAGTCTTCCCAGCCTTTGCTCCTCTGGTCGTCTCGAAATCTGGAGTTACCACAAGTTCTTTTTTGTGGGGTGAAATTCTTTTAATGTAAAGCACTTATAGGCAGTACCTAGCTCAATTCATTTTTTGATCCATTCACTCATGAATTCATTTATTCAAGAGATGTTTATTGAGCACAAAGTAGGTATTCAAGAACTATTTTTGAAATAAACTCCAACTTTATGCAGAGTTATAATAAACCCTAACCAAAGCAGAGATCTATTTTAGACATTGTTTGTTTCAAGGCACATTAATAATGTGAAGTAATTTCACAATAGAATATCCTTATAATCCGGCCTGTGGCATGCATCCTGAGGATGGAGGTAATGTTGGGTGTAGTGCCCTCCCTTGTGGCAGTCTTACTGGGCCCTTGGACAGAGTGCAGGGTGTCACTGGCCTGACCTTAGCCAGGACCAGCCGTGGCAGAGGAGGGGGTGTAAGGAGGTGCCCCACCCCCTCTGGCTCTCTGCCCACAGCAAGGTCTGGGACTTAGCAGAGACGCTCCATATGTTGGGCTGCAGAAAGCCATGCAGGAGAGGGGAAGGCAACTGCTCACCTTGCTCTTCCCGGGGCTTCCATCACCGTCTCTCCTCCTGGCCTCGCCTCCCACTGGGCTGCAGCCTCCCACTAGACTCCAGGCCGATACCGTTTCTGGTTCCCACTTCCAGTTCAAGTTCAAGCTCCTCAGCTCAGCAGTTGGAGACTTCTGATTGCCTACAGGCTTCTGGGGGCTTCGCTGGATCTTGATGATCTGTGTGTCATCCCAGCACCAGCGCGGGGCCTGGAGTGGAGTGGGCACTTTGGGTTGAATGAATGGGTGGAGAATAATCTGGCCCCTTTCTACACGCTGGACTTGATCTCTCCCAACTCCCCTGAGTCAACCACCTTCTGACTCAGAGAAGTCTTTCTCTCCTCTCCACATGACCTGCCTGTGACCAGCTCCTGGCCTCTGCACAAGCTGTCTCCTCACCTTAAATGTCCTACCTCAATCTCGTCATCCATCTAAATTCTTTCCTTAATGTAGTGGTTAGGAATTCAGGCTCTGGAGCCAGATGTTCTAGGCTTAAGCCCTCTACTAGCTGTGTGAACTTGGCAAGTTAAAGTCCCCTCATCTGTGAAAATGGAGTGATGATCGTTTCTGTCTCATAGAATTGTTGTGATGGTTAAATTAATACAGGTCCCATGCTTAGAGCTGGACCTGGTGCATAGAATGTGCTCAGTCAATGCTAGTGGCTGTTTTCATCCTTCCGTGGTCATGTGGTGGCACAAGAAGGACCCAGAACCTTGCCCTCAAGACACTGCCGGCCAAGCAGGCCGGGGCTGGCTCCTGCCCCTCTTCCCCAAGGCCTCCTCTGTCCATTCTAGTTCGTGAAAATTCTCTTCTTCCTGAGCTCTTATGCGCAGATATGCATGCACGTCTATGCGATAGGATTTAGCATTGAATTATTTGTAGTGAAACCTTGATGCACTGGATTCCAACTAACCATAATGTGTAGTTATTCCATGTTTTAGAAGATAGAGGCACATGATTACAGGATGAATTCGAAAGAGGAATCTAGTAGAAACAAAACCTGCCCCTCGAGATGTGGGTTCAGCTCAATCCTTTCCACCTTCACAGGATGTGTAACAGCGAGAAGTGGTCAGAAGGGTGAGGACCTTGAAGTCGTTCAGGATGAGCCTGGAGACCCCAGGCACAGACTATCAGAACAGCATGGGCCTAGTGATGACCCAGTTTAGCCTCTCCCTCACAGATGGGACCCTGAGGCCCAGAGAGAGGCATTTTCTAGATAGCACACAGCAGCAAGTTGGAACCACATTCCAAGTTTCTTTGTTCCCAATTTGGTGTTATTTCAGCTTTTCCAGGTTGCCTTTGGTTAATTTAAATCTTTTACTGGAAAGTGTGAGAAAAAATTTTAGAAAGATATCAGAACAGGAAAAAGATATTTATGACCTCAGTCCTCATTTAACTTGAAATGTCAATTAATTAGATCACCTATTTTTCTTGTTCTTTCTCTTTCTTACTCAGGAGCCAGGTGGCCAAAGCTATTTCATGGCAGGGGTTTACTCAGAGGTTAGCGTTAGGTGATATCTTTGAGCCCTGAGCTCTGAAGACTCACCTGGGTTCAATTTGAGAACATACACCCTATGTCCTCTCGTTTCTTCTCAGATTTTCCAACTGGTGGAAAATGGGACTTTGAGCCTTTAGGTTCTGATTGGCATAATGTTTAGGTTTGTGTGGTCCCTTGGTATAACTTGCTTCCTAGAGAGCATTCAGGGTCTCCCTGGGTTATTTGTGGCCATATGGTAGAGGCAGAAATGTTCAGATATTATTAAGTAAGCATGGGCAGTACATATTCATTGAATGAATATAAAACACACTGGACAAATACTAATGCTGTGAAAGTATTATGATGTCTCCCTTTAAGAAAACCTGATATGCAAACATCTCACCTTAGCTGACTGATAAGTTGGGAGATTATTTTCATTGCAAGAGGGTCTTCTTTAAGCTTCCTTTAAATAAAGACTCCTGCAATGCTGCTGAATCATCAAGTATATATTTAACACTATTTAAACATGCCTTCTTAGGGCAACATTGATTCTGTAAACTGTACCTGGTAAAAGAAATGCCAAAGATAATTTCTGAGAGGGATCTCAAAATTATTTATTTGGCAGAGAAAAAGAACAAAAAGGAAATTGGTGTTGGTACTGCTTAGCTGGAGTTATAAAAGAGAGTCTCAGAGGGACCTCGATAGAGATGGGGTAAGGTCGCAGATGATAAAGGCTGGGGCATCCTGCTGTGGGTGCCTCTGTGTCTCTGTGTCTCTCCCAGGACTAGCCAGTGCTGGGTAATAAGATGTCTTATCAAGATTAAGAGATTCAAAATACTCCAGGCTCTCTAAGGTGTGGGACTCCATACGGTTCTTTCAGCTTTTGCACAGCCTGCCTTCTGCATTTGGGGGTTTATATCCTTTCTTTTGTGTTGCTGGAATTCCAAGGATATGCTTTCTCATTTTTGTTAAGATGGGAGATCAGATTGACAGAAAGAGAAGCCTGCAGGCAGCTCTTCCCCTCTGCTCAGGAACAACACCCCAACCCACTCCTCTCACATCACAGATGCTCATTATGCAAACCACAGCCATTTATCCATTGGGCAAGGATGGGCTGTTTATGGAATTCCATAGTCACAGGACCAGCAGACTGTGTTGAATGCTCAGGAAATTTCATACTGCTTGTTCTCAAAAGTTATTAAAAATGGTTGAAATGACATTCCAAAAAACAAAAAATCCACGTGTTTAAAATTACTTAGGAGACTCTTTATTTTTGGTGGGAAGAACTAGACATAAGGAACATTTCAGTATTTATTAAACTTTGGTTATTTATTCATTTCCTTATGTGGGGAAAAATAATTTAAAAGTTGCTCAAATGTACTGAGATAATGGACAATGTTGGCACAAAGTATGAGTCTAGGGGAAATTGCCCAGGATGAGCGTGGGGATGGGAGGTGGGTTGGAGGGGCTGTGACAAAAGTCTCATGACTACTCTTGATTCTTCTGGATCCCTGGTAGGTAATGTGGAAGAGGTGAAAAGCCAGCATGTTTCTATAGGGGGCGCTGTAGTAATCAGTAACTGCCCCCACCATGGGGAGTGAGTGGTTTAGAAGGGGAAGGGGTTGCTTTTTATTAGATGAGGGATTTTTCTTTGTTAGAGGAATGGAATTTTTAGAGGGTCATTGTCAATTGGAGGGATGCTCTTGGCAGCTCTGCTAACTTCCTCTTGTGGATTTAATCCATGAGTCATTACCATTCCTACTTTGGATAAGATATTGGCCTTGATGCAATGGGAGTGTGGGGAAGTGTAAGACAGGATTTCCTGCTCTCAAGGAGTTTATAATACAGTTGAAGAGATAAGGCCTATATATGTTAAAATGACAATAATAGTATTAGCAATGAATAATAATATTGAGTGCTTATTATGTGCTAATCACAGTTTTCATTGATTAAGTGTATGAATTAATTTAATCTTCCCCCAAACCCTATAAATTAGGTACTACTGTTATCTCCATGTTATGGATGAGGAAAATGAGATATAGAGACTTGCTCAATGTTGCTCAAGGTTGTAGTGTTACTAAGTGTGGTTGATCTAGTGGATCTCACGCCACAGTCTGCTCTATTAACTAGAACAGTATTAACCATCTTTTTGATTCTCAGTTGGCTGCTGGGCTGGCTCCCTTTGGCCATTTATGCGTCTGGATGAAGGCCTTGGAGAGTCTGGGGAAGGGGGGAATGAGGCAGGATTGTCCTGGGAGGTCCCTGTGAGGCCCCTGAAGGCATTGGCCACTCTCTGAAAGGCACACTAGAACTCCAGGTTGGCTATCCAGGTAGTTTTTTCTGACCCCTGTGGATTACTTTTTCAGCAAGAAAATAGCTAATCTGCCAGGCAGTAGGTGATGAATGCCTGAAGCCATGTTGCTTTTTGCTGCAATGATCAAGGAAGGCGCAAGGAGGCTCCTGCTGCCCCAGATTTATTTCAGGTCAATGGCAGTGCTGGGCCTCTTTCTTCACAGTTCTCGGCTTCAGAGTGGCCCGGATTTGCTTTCTAGATTTTCTAAGCAGTGCAAAATTCCTTTAAATAACCTTCAGGCCATATAGAAATGGAAATGGTCAATTTACTGTTTACTAGCTAACTTATTTTTGTCCTTACATTAATCATTATTACTCCAATTTTCTGACATCATCCTTACAATTTTCTAACAGACAAATCGGAGTAGATCACCGTCTGCCTTGTCCTCTATTTCTTCACTTAAAACCCTGCAGTGGCTCCTGATTTGTCATCCACAATGTAAAGTCAAAACTGGTGAACTCTTACTCAGTGTCCTTTGTGATCTGTTCCAACCAACATGCCTGATTTTAATGTAACCAATGCCCTACGTGCAGTGTGTAACTCTTGGTTTATTCAACAAATATTTATTGAGTGTCTAATATGTGCTAGACTCCATTCTAGGCACTGGAGATATAGTAGCACACAAGGTAAAAATCTCCATAACTAATAACAGCGTACATTTTTGAGGGTTTACTATAATCAGACTTTACTGGTATTAATGTGTTTGATCTTCATGAAGTAGGCACTATTATTAGTTCCATTTTACAGGTGAGCAAACAGACTCAGAGAGGTTGTTGTAGAAAATCTGTTAAATATAAAACTTACACTCTTTTCCTATGAATCTGCACTATGAAAATAAGCATATATTTGTTATTTTATCTAATTTATATCGAAACATATATATTGTTTCAGAACTTGTTTTCTAATAAGTAAGCTATCAGCGTCTTCCTAGGTCCCTAAATATTTTTCTAAAATGTCAATTTTATTTTTTAATTTATTTTCTTTTTAAAATTTTTATTGATTTATTTTTCTTTCAGTTTTATTGAGATATAATTGACATTCATCACTGTATAAGTTTAAGGTATACAGCATAACGGCTTAACTTACATATATTGTGAAGTGATTACCACAGTAAGTTTAGTTAACTTCCATTATCTCATATAGATTAAAAAAAAAAGGAATTTTTTTTTCCTTGTGATGAGAACTTTTAGGATCTACTCTCTTAGCAACTTTCAAATATACCGTACGACAGTGTAAGCTATAGTCACCATGTTGTACATTACATCCCCAATACTTATTTATCTTACACCTGGAAGTTTGTACCTTTTAATCCCCTTCATCCAATTCCTCCACCCTCCCCCAAATGTGATTTTTAAAGGCAGAGTAGTATTCTCTTGTTTGGATGGACTGTCCTGTTTTTCTATTATAAATAATGCTGGTGTGAACATCCTTGTGGACATACCTCTTAGATTGTTTCGTTATGATGATTCCCAGAAGTGAAATGACAGGGTTGGAGGATGTGAATGTTTTTGGCAAATGGTTGCCACATGGCTCTCCAGGATGGTTTCCCAATTTCTTCTCTCCCCAGCAGTGCGTGAGTGTGTCTGTTCTCCACAATGTCACCAAATCTAGAGACTATTACTGTTTTTCATCTTTGCCAACCTGAGAGACAAGAATTTTTATCTTGTCTTAATTTGCGTTTCTTTGAGGTTGAACATTTAAAATTCTTATTTCTTCTTTTCTGAGTTTCTCCAATCATGTCTTTACACCCCCATGCCTCTATTTTCTATTGCTGTCCAGGCGATATGTGATATTATTGTTCAGGTGGTATGTGAGCAGAGAGAAATGACACACATGGTCCTAGGCAAACATGTCTATGGTGCATGTTTGCGTCTGTGTGTGAACATGTTGTGTGTGTGTCTGCAGTAGATGGGTGAAAGTGGGAAGAGGAGACTTATGTATTTAAGTCACCAGATAAGCTCTGTCCCTCACCCAGCGCTAACAAAGGCCCATCCTCAAAAACACAGATCTTAGTCTGCTCTGATTTTGAGTCCTGCTGCTCACAGTGTGGTCTGAAGGCCAGCAGCATTGGCTTCACATGGAAGCTTGTTAGAAATGCAGAATTTCAGGTGCCATCTGAGTCCTACTGAATCAGAATCTGCATTTATTCAGATCCCTGGATTGTTCATATACACAATAAAATCTGAGCAGCTCTGTGCTAGAATTGGCCTTCGGGAGGTCTGTGTGCACTTTCAGCCTGGCCTCCAGGCAGGTGCTGCTGATTAAAGGTAAAAGATACTTTTGATTCAGCACCCCACATCCCCTCCTCCCCCCACTCAGCAACAATAACAACTCGAAGAGTAGCTAACATTTCTTGACGCTTTGTGTCAGGAACCTTGCTAACTACTTTCTATGGTTGTTGTGTAAGGGCCACCCCTTCTGAGGTTGTAAATGCCTTTGGATTCTCGTCCCCCACCTCACCATTCTCAAGCAACACAAAGCAAGTCCTCTCCTCTCCCTGCAAAACTGCCTCGTTGACACTCACCCTAGGCATGGGTGGCCTCTGGAGAGCCAGGGAAATCCCCCATCCTGGTTTCTGTCATCTTTGCGCATGATGAGAACATGACTAAAATGAAAAGTGGACTGTGAGGAGAAGTTGAAATATTTGCTGGGAAGATGCTAGTGAAACATCCCCAGGAGGTTTGCCCCACTCTGTGCTCTAATTTGTAAAATCTTGGACTCATAGATCAAAAGCTGAGCCTAATCCTGTCTTGAAGGAAAGTTATCTAGAACAGCTGAAAAACACCTCCCTGGGCTTCTTTTTTCACTTTGCCCCAGTGGTCCTGCTGACACAGCCCTGCTCTCTGCCAGGTTGCATGGTCTTTGATGGATGGCCTGTCTCCTCCTTCTCCTCCTCCGTCCTTTTTGTTCCCCTCCTACTCTCTCTCGGGGGCAGGGTGTTGGGTAAGTAGTTCTGCAGAAGGCAGCAGATAGACGGGTGGGGAGGCCACAGGCCCAACATTCTGAGAAGGGACCTTGCCTTGGAGCAGGTTGATTTATGGTCATGACCTGACCCGGCCCTGTTTTTTGCTCATTTTCCTCCTAAAAACGAACTTGAACCACACAGCATGTTTTTTTAGTTACCAGAGCTGATGACACTATGCATGACTCCTCTGTTTTGTTGAATAGAACCTCACCTTCCTGGAAGCCGCTGGGCCTTCTTGGAGGGGCAGGACTTTCACTCCTGACTTTGATCCTCTCAGAGGTGCAGAGAAGAGCTCTGTCATGGGGCCTTCCTGGAAGTGAGGTTCCACGGCCGTGTCTGTGCTAAGGGCAGCATTTCTGCCTAGACTTTATTCTCTGCCACCTTAGCCCGTTGTTAAATGATCTCCTCTATGAGACTCTGCCATGGATAGGTGTTCCCTCCAGCATGGGGCTCTGCCTGAGAAAATCTCTCAATAAGTCTTACCACATGCACTGTAATCCAACTGTGTAGGATCTGGCAGGAAGCAGCTTATTATGTGATGGCTGGGGAAAAGCACATCAACCATCATGGGAAAGACTAAGCACCTGTAGTTGCACAATGAAGAGGAGGCTTGGTCCGCTTGCATTGTTCCTCTAGGTCAGATCCAACTGCAGGGTTATTGGGGCCCCACAGAGACTGGTGGGCACTGTGCCTTCTCAGAGTCAAGACTCTCGTGACTCAGTTTGACTTCAGGAGCAGAATGGGTGCAATGCAGAAACTAAAAGCTGTTCTTTCCTTGACCCTGTGGGAAATTCACGGATGTCTAAGACAGGCTCTTGTCATCAAGGAACTCTCAAATTTCTTGGTTCAATAAAGAAAATAGCAGCAGTACGATGAGGCTCAGCAAGCCACTTTGACTAGGGTGGTGAAGGATGGCTTCAAGGACAAGGTGTAACTTCTGGAGGACATACCCATAGATGGGAGGCGTTTCAGACAGAGGGGCAATATGATATTATTTATGGGGCTGAGACTCTACTTCGAATGTTGGTGTTAGGAAAGTGACGTGTTGACCAGGGAGCAGGATTTTAATTGGGAAGGAATAAATGAAGTCCCAGTGCATCTTTCTCAGCGTTGGGCCTACATAGCCTCTCAGACAGGGACATTTTTTTTGCTTTTCCATTTTTTTCAGCACTCTGAGATAAGTGCACATAATGTTCCTGAAACACAGATTCTCCTCTGCTTTGAGGAATAAAAGGGTATGAGATGCTCCTTTGCCCTTTTTGTCATTACCATAAAGTAAGAGTGCTAAGGACAGGTTGATTCCTGACAGTTCTCAGAAGATTCTTTTTTTTTCACTTTATGTTGACTTTTGTCACTCCTGGGCTGGATGATGCTTTCCTCCTCATTATGGTTCCAGGAGCACTATTGAAGCATAACTCCCTCTATCTGGTCTCGTGGTCAGGGGACTCTGATCTGTCAAAACCAACTGACAGAAGATTCAGGAGAGGAGAGGGGAGATGTCTGATGGAGAAGGAGGTGAGCCATCAGAGCAGTTTGACTGGGCTGGTTGAGAGGTGGGAGCAGTTCCTGTCTGGACCATCTCACTTCCTTTTTTATTATATTTTCTTCTAATACAGAGTCCTGCTCTGCCAGTTGCATACCTAGTGGGGACACCAAGAGCAAAGAGCAAAGGGAGATGGAAGCCACTGGCTTGGAAGCGAGTTTTCAGTTGGGTGTTCCTTCCCACCTTCTCCAACCTTCAGCCACTGTCCTGGCTTTGGGATAAGAAGCTCCCCATTTGTCTCGGGGTCCTCTAGAATTGATTACTGAGTGTTATGTATCACAGAAAACCTTGCAGGGCCACCCAGAAATTTTACCAAATGTTGAGCAAGGCAGCCTGTCAATTTAGGTCAGCCGGCCAACACGGAGATATTAACTGCTGTGTTAGCCAGGCTGTTCTCTCCAAACTATTTCCAGGTGTGGATGTTAGCCAGAACATTTTTTTGAGAGTCACATCCCAGTCACCTTCAAGAAGTGGTCTGCAAATTTGTTAATGCCACACTCACCAGCCCTTATTGTTCTTCTTGCTCCAAAACAACAACTAAAAACTTAGTTTTTAGTATTTGAAAGACTTTAGTGCGTTGGAAAGAACATGGGTTGAATAGACCCTTTTTGGTTGAATAGACCTGGTTTTGATCCCTGTGTCTGGTCCTTCCTCGTGTAAGACTGAGGACCACTTGATTAACTTCTATGACCCTCAGTTTCTTGGTCCATAAGTGAGGATTATGAAATTCAGCTCATGCATTTGTGGTAGGGTTTAGGGGTGGCACATGTCCAGCGTCTGGAGCATAGTAGACGTTTAATAAAAGGTAGTTTAAGTCTCTTTATTTCTTCTTGGCATAAGCAGCAGATCTCCTGAGTGCAAAGAAAGAAGCCAAGAAAAGGAAAGAAGCAGGTTTACTCCTCCACAGGGGCCACATTTAAAAAAATTTCCCCATTAAACAGTTTTTTATAACTCTCCAGCTATAATGTTTGCCGCTATTAGAATTTTTCATTATCACTCGGAAGATGTATCCCAATTTGAGAGAAGGCTTTTCTCCTTGAGGGTAATTGACTCTATTAATTCCAAATGCTGGCAATTAAAAATAGTAGAGAACTGGATGCAAATGATTTTTGCTGAAGACCACATGAGTATGTAGCTCTAAGATACTTGTGGTCTCTAAATACAAGTTTTGGAGTTGAGAGAAGGAATTCAATGAACAAGATATGTTCTCTCAGTTTACTTTCCTTTCCCTCAAAACTTAGATTAAATACAAGGTAAGGTGTTTGAACAGTTTTAAATGTAGTAAACATTGGTACATAATGGAAGCCAGTTCCAAGCAAGAGCTGAAAGAATGATTCTTAAAGTTTTGAGAGGACATAGTCCAAAGGTTTGGCCTCAGTACCACCACCGTTTTTTGAGTTACATCATTTGATCTGGTTTTTCTAACCATGGGCAGGCTATCATAGATCAGTTTGGTGTTGAGTGATTTCGTAAATCATATTGATGATCTGGTCCCTCTGTTCCTCTCAAGAATGTGGCTTTGATGAATAAACAACAGTTATAACATGTTTGATTCTATCACATGTACATCCAAAGTTGTAAAATCTCAATGTTGCACAAGCTCAGAGTTTCACCACGTATAGTGTGTTGGCTTAGACCGTGTGGGTTTTGTGAGCCTTCACTCTGCTAGACGGAGAGGAAAGGAAAGTCTCCTAAATGTGGGGATTCGGTAGTTTTTCTTTTGAAACAAAGTCCATCTTGCTCCTGCTTGATGCAGTTAAGGAAGCAGAGCTCGGGGTCCTTCTTGAGAGCACGTGGATGAGCTGTGCAGGCTGCTCGGTGATCCCAGTTTGTGGCTGAAGGATGCTGACGAGCAGACCTGGGATGGACAATTTTATTTCACAGGCACAGTTGGTCACTGGGTGCTCAGGCAGATATCTTAAGGCTCAAAACTCAGAGTGGAGCAACATTTACCCCCCACCTCCCCTTTTATAGACTTTATTTTTTTAGAGCAGTTTTAGGTTTACAACAAAATCGAGAGGAAGGTACAGAGATTTCCCACATATCCCCTGCCCCGAAACGTGCATAGCCTCCTCCATTATCAACATCACCCACCAGAATGGTGCATTTTTTTTTAACCAAGGAAGAACCTACGTTGACACATCATAATCACCCAAAGTCTGTACTTTACCTTTGGGTTCACTCTTGGTGTTGTATATTCTATAGATTTGGACAAAAGTATAATGACATATATCCATCACTATAATATCATACGGATTATTTTCACTGCCCTAAGAATGCTTTGTGCTTTGCTTGTTCATCTCTCTCCCCTCACTCCTGGCAACCACTGATCATTTTATTGTCTTTATAGTTTTGCCTTTTCCAGAATGTCATATAGCTGGAATCACACAGTGGGTAGCCTTTTCAGATTGGCTTTTTTCACTTAGTAATATGTATTTATGTTTCCTCTATGTCTTTCCATGGCTTGGTAGCTCTTTTATTTTTAGCACTGGATAATATTCCATTGTCTGGATGTACCACAGTTGATTTATCCATTCACCTCCTGAAGGACTTCTTGGTTGCTTTCACGATTTGGCAGTTATGAATAAAGCTACTACAAACATCTGTTGTGCAGGTTTTTGTGTGAACAGACTTTTCAACTCCTCTGGGTAAATACCAAGAAGCGTGATTGCTGGATCATATTGTAAGAGTATGTTTAGTTTTTAAGAAACTGCCAACCGTCTTCCATAGTGGCTATACCATTTTACGTTCCCACCAGCAATGTATGAAAATTCCTGTTGCTCTTCGTCTTTGTCAGTATTTGTTGTTGTCAGTGTTCCATATTTTGGCCATTCTAATGGGTGTGTAGTGGTATCTCTTTATTGTTTTAGTTTACATTTCCCCGATGACATATGATATGGAGCATCTTTTCATGTGCATATTTGCCATCTGTATATCTTCTTTGGTGAGGAATCTGTTATGGACTTTGGCCCATTTTTAAATTGCGTTGTTTGTTTTCTTATTGTTAAGTTTTAAGAGTTCTTTGTATGGATAACAGTCCTATATCAAATGTGTCTTCTGCAAGTATTTTCTCCCAGTCTGTGGCTTATCTTCTAGTTCTCTTGATATTGTGTTTAGCAGAGCAGTAGTTTTTAATTTTAATGAAGTCCAGCTTATAAGTTACATCTTTCATGGGTGTGTCTCAGTGTTGTATCCAAAAAGGCATCACCGTACCCAAAATCATCTAGACTTTCTCCTATATTATCTTCTAGGAGTTTATAGTTTTGCTTTTTACATTTGGGTCTATGATCTGTTTTGAGCTAATTTTGGTGAAGAGTGTAAGGTCTGTGTCTAGATTCATTTTTTTTGCATGTGGATGTCCAGTTGTTCCAGCACCATTTGTTGAAGAGACTCTTTGCTCCATTGTATTGCTTTTGCTCCTGGTCAAAAATCAGTTGACTATATTTATGGGAGCCTATTTCTGGGCTTTCTATTCTGTTCTGCTGATCTGGTTGTCTACTCTTTCACCAATACCACACTGTCTTGATTACTGTAGCTTTATAGTAAGTCTTGAAATCACATTTATCCCTTTTAAATTATAAAAAATTGGATCAGCAGCAAAGCAGCCACATCTACTTTAGTAAGAGGGAGAAGGAGACACTGGGCAGCTTGCATCTGCTTTCCTTTTCAGTCTTTATACTGGTGAAACTGGCCCAGACTGGCAGAACTGGCCCAGACTGGCTTACCAGAGCTAGTTGTACACATCTCGTCCCAACCCCATGTTCAGTGACATCATATTGGTAACTTAAAATTGGTTATTGTGGGAATATTTACATCACAGAAATTGTTAAATGCTACAAATCAGGGCTTGTTTCTTTTTGGTTGTTGTTTTTCTTTAGAGGACCAGTTGTTAAACATTTACCAGCATAACACTGATTTTATATCTAATTTGTTCTTCCGTTTGATATCTCACCATCAAACTTCTTTTCATCATCATAGCTAATGTTTATTAATTGCTTTGTATAGTTAGGCACTGTGCTCAAATCTTGCACATGTGTTCTTTTACTTAATTCTCACAACAACCTCTTGAAGTAGGTCTGTGATCTCAGCTTGTGGTTGAAGGATGCTGAAGAGCAGACTAGTGATGGACAGATTTTATTTTACAGGTACCGTTTACAAATGAGTAAACCGAGGCTCAGCAAAGTGATATAATTTTTCTGAGGTCACATAGCATGTAAGTGGTGGACTGGGGACTGAAATTTTTGGCTGCCTGAAGCTTGTAACCACCATGCACTATGGTCTTTCCCAGCATAGAAAGCTTTCCTGGGCTCAGAATCATGACACCTTGGTTCTAGTGCACTCTCTGCGCCCAGCCTGACACCAGACCTCTCAGAGCCTCAGAATCTTTATCTATGTATAGTGAGGCTGGCGATAATAATCCTGCCCACCTCACAGGATAGCTTTACTGCTTACATGATAGTTTATATAAGACTGCTTTGGAAAGCTCAAGTACTGTATAAATGGGAGATATTATTACATGCTAAGAAGTGAAGGAAAAAATATTCACAAAAAGAACAGCACAGCCCAATTTAGAAGATTGACCTGAAGTGGGTATTTTATGTAAACTCAGGTTCTAAGGAATCTTACAGGGACTGTTTCTGGGTGAACTGGCAGACCCTTTGATCTGGGATTGTCTGAAGTTATCTCATGGAATTCTTTGGCTTTGGGTCTTCTTCACCTTCTCAGACAGCCTAGCTGGTAATCAGGGTAACCCTAGTTTCAGGGGCATATTTGGCTGTGGATGCATTCTAGGAATCAAATTATTAACAAGACGGGTCAGTGCTGGAAAGTTGACATTTAGTAACTTTAGGGAAAATTTCTGCCGTATTACATCCATGTTTTAATAAAGAGCTCCTTTTGCTGTTCCTATAGCTACTTATACTTCCAACAGTCAGCATATTTTATTATAGTTATTTATTAAGTTTTATCTTCTGCACCATACTGAACTCTCCATGATGTCAAATAAACATTTGGTCACTATAGCAATCCTCAGCACTGAGGACTGGAGTTGGCAGCTAGTATTACTTCATAGATATCTACTGAACAAGTACCTAGGTCCTCTTGTGGTGTTCATGTGTTTCTTGTGCTACAGTTGTCCATCTGCAAGCTTTGGAAAGTTCCTTGGGTGTCTTAATTGCAGTTGGGCCTAATATGTGGGGCAAGGCCAACCATGGGATGTTTCATGCTAGTTACTCTGTGTACTCTCTGGATGTGAGAGGCATTTGGCAGCAGTACAGAAACCTCTAGGTATTCCCTAATTTATAGAGTTGAAGCCTCTCACTGTGTTATATAAGACCTACCTTGACCTGTTTTGCCCCTGGTACCTTCATCCTGCTGTCCCCACTGTGTGGAACCATCTTCTATAATTCGTTTGCCTTACACACTCTTCAAGAGTAGGTTTGGGTCCCATCCCCTCAGGAAGTCCTCTCTGAACTATGGGTTGAGGTTAGGCTCTGTTTTCATTCACCTATGTATTCCTTGATCTTAGTTCTGATATTATATTGAAGTCATCGTCTGTGTTTCTCACTTCCCCATGAGACTGTAACTTCTCAAGGGCAAAGAGCACCTTTTCTTCCAAAGATGAGAAGAGTGTCTATGTCTGGCATGAATGAGGTGTTCAGTAAATGCTGATGAACTAAAATGACTAATTCCCAATGGAATTCCTTTTTCCAGGAGGAGCAGGACAGTGAGGTGAAATGTGAGCCCTTTGTGGTTTAGTAGGGTGACAACCCTTCAAGTGACCAAGCATGATCTTCTTCCCACCAGCAAGGGGTGGAGCTTGGAGCTTCTAGGTTATAGCTTCAATGTTGAGGCTAAATCTGTGTTTGAGCACAGGCTGCAATTCCAGCCTAACTGTGTACTGGTTTCTTCAGTCTCAAGGGAGAGGAGAATCATATAATTCTCTATTCACATCCTCCAGATTGGAGAAATGGATTATTACCAGTACAGACTATAGAAGATGCAGGAGGGTAGAAATATTTATTTATTCTGCCCTTGGAAATTTTGAAAATCCTGACAAGGACTCACTCGTGATCTCATGAAAGCAGTTGGGGCTGATGGCAGTGATTCTCAGGGAGAGATAAGTCACACCAGGCTTCAGTGCCACAGTTTCCTCCCTTGGAGGAATAGATCTTTCAGTGGGGGCAGGAGATATTTATTTCCATTTCAGTAGTCTTGCATATGAGTTTTTATTACAAATCATAAAAAGCACCAATAAATTATCAATCCTAGCTAATCAATTAGCCATGTTCCCTAACGGCATCATGTCTGTGCACCTATTCATAACAGACCCTTGTTTCTTTTAAGTACCTCTCATTCCATTAGTTTGCTGAATTAATAAGCAAGTATGTACTATGGTTGCATAGAAACCTCAGACAAACCTAAGATGCCTGATTCAATGTGATTCTTAAATGGTTTAAAAGAATTTCAGATGAGCTTTCCACATTCATGTCTGATTTAACTTAGCATTGATAACAATCTTTCTAATTTTCCTTCACTGTTTGGAAAATACTAAGACTTCCAACTTCTGTCTTCTGTATTTCCATCCACTGAGAAGCAGTGAGAAGCTTGATTTCTTTTGTCAATAAGGAGTTATCAGCAGCTCTCAACGTGGTTTCACAAGAATCTGTATTTGTGAAAGTTCCTCATGTGATTCTGATCCACAGCTAGGGGTGATGACATTGGTGTCTTAGTTTGGGCTGCTATAATAAATATACCATAGACTGGATGGCTTAACAAAAGAAATTTATCTCTCACAGTTCTGGAGGCTGGGAAGTCCAAGATGAAGGCACTGGCAGAGCCAGTGTCTGGTGAGGACCCTCTTCCTGGTTTGCATATGGCTGTCTTCTTATATCCTCACATGATAGAGAGCAGAGAGAGAGGGCTAGCTCTCTTCCTCTTCTTAAGAGAACACTAATCCCGTTATGGAGTCTCTACCCTCATGACCTAATTATCTCCCAAAGGCCCCATCTCCAAATATTATAACCTTAGAGATTAGGGTTTCAACATATGAATTTGAGGGGGACACAAACTTTCAGTCCATAGCAGTTGGGTTAGAGAATTCTACTTGCTAAATGTGCTTTTTTTTTTTTTTTTTTTTTTTTTGTCTCCTGGAGTGAGTGCAGGGCAGTGCTTCAGCAACTGTTTACTCTCTCTTCCTATAGAAGAAGTATGAACAACAGTAACACAGCAAATAAAATGCAGTTATCTAAGTGCCTAGAGAAACCTAGAGGTTTCTCATATGCTGCTTGGACATCTTACTAGAGAGCAAAGAATTATTACTGTGGTAATCATTCAAAAAGTAATACTTCTCTATACTTGCTACAACTCCCAACTGAAATGGACTATTTTAATGCTCTTGGCCAATAAATCCTTTCGGGTATAGTTACTAAAACTTAGATTAATCAGAACTAGACCAGTATGATAAGAAAATTCCATCTTCTATGAAATGTCTCAAGAAGTTAGAAATATCACGTTAGACTCACTATCAATAATTTTATGGCTTCCTATGAGATAAGGGAGTAGAAACAATTATTTTATTGAATCTAGAATAGATGTTCTAAGGACGATGAGTGAAAGTGTTCAAAATTGCAACTAGGTGGCTGGCAGTTAACAAGCTAATTATCTAGTAATTTGTATGTCAAGCCTAATAATTTATACCCCAACTCAGATACACACACCTGTGTATATGCAACAAATATAAAACAGCATCCTCAATTCTTCCTCTTAACAAACAGCGGATATTTACTAGCCGAGGATTAGTAACTCTATGGTCCTGATATTAAGTATTGTAGCATATTTATTCATAGGTCAGCAGATGGACATAATTAAGGCTAAATGTACTTATCAAAATAAGTGACTCAAGGAGAAAATATTAAGCAGGGAACTTAATATTCATCTCAGTAGATTTGCCTGCTTTTTTGAAAATCCACCCCATCCAAGAATTTGTAAAGCAGTAGTTCTTATTTTCCTTGACCACCTAGACCTCAACACAAAAACAAACAAAAAATCCCCCCAAAACAAAACTGGAACGTTGCGTCGTACCTAGTCATCACCAGTACTTCAAAGTCTAACTGTTAGAATTACTGGGTCGGAGAGGAGTTGATTTTGTTAAAAAGCACTTTTTATTTTTTAAATCGCAAGTTATTAATTTATGCTACAGGCAGAAGAGATGATATTCTGTCATTTATGAAAATGTAGCTCTTTTTAAAACACCTGCCTGCAATCAGAATGGGAGGTCTCATGGCTTATAAATCTAGAGTCTTCATAGAGAAGTACTGTTTGAGTGGACTATATAGGAGGTCAGGGGAATAAATAAAATTCTATATAAAGGCTGGGGGAGAGCAGCTCCTGGTGTTAGTCTCAGGTGTCTGATCCCAAGTTCGGCAGATTTGTCCATCATTCATCCATTAGTTAAAGCAGCATTTCTTAAGCATTTCTTGTGTGAGTGTACTGCCTCTATGCAACTGACAAGTAAGATCTGCTCCTGAGACTCTAGCTATGTTTTAGAAGAGATGCCTGGGAGGAGATGGTGGTTCATACCAAAGAGGGGAACATTCGAGGCCTCCAAACTGCCTTCAGGATTTCTCTTTCATCTGTGGTCATGTTATATCTGACCTTGTTCCTCCTTCCTGCTGCCAACTTATTAATGATCTGGTTATCTCCAGGGGTTCCTTCCTTTGTGTATTCCATTGGACTCATAGTCCTGTGACTGCAATGAGCAAGGTGATAAGGTAGCCTGTGGTGAGGAGCTCCTTTTATCTGCGAGAATTCCGCTTCTGTACTGTGGTGGGCATCACTGGTTATAGAGCAATCATTCTTGTAACTGACTTGACTGATTCTTCAGGCTAGGACCATGGAGCAGTGGCATTTTGCTTACTCTGGGGAACTACTGTTCTCCATGGTGGGTGTCCTCGCCCTTAGAGAGGCACTGGAGGGAAGAGTGCGCTGAGAGTGACCTCTGGGACATTAGTCTTCTCTGAGGGACTCCCTGATTCACTAACTCCTTGTATTCCCCGTGAGAATGATCATTTCAACTCCAGTAGAGAAAAATGAGCTTTTGAGGCGGTAGGAGATTACTGCCTTTTGTAAAAACTGTGATGGCTTTTATGGCTTCGAGGAAATGGAAAGGGGCTAGGATCAGGGTGGGAAGGCATGGACTCAAAGTCAGCGTGAGGAACATTTGTGACAAAGTGCTAGAGGATGATTGTCACTTGCATTAGACATCCCCTTTCCAGCTTCCATTTTGGTTATTTAAAAATACCAGAATGAGTTAAATTGGATGGAATCTGAAGTCAGATTCCTTTTAGGGATAGACGTTGTCAGAATGGCCTGATATGAGGTACTGGACAGGCATCTCAGGTGAGGAATCTGTATCATTTAATTTTTTCCCGTTAAAAACCTACCTATTTGCTATTTACATGAGTTTTCTTCTCCCTTTCTTCATCCCCCTTTGTATCTGGTATTTCTCCCCTCAACCCTTCCTTCTTTCCCAGGTGTGTTTGATAACTGCTCCCACACTGTCAGTGACAAGGGCTGGGCCCTGGGCATCCGCTCAGGGAAGGACATGGGAAGGCGAGATGCTCGCTTCTTCTTCTCCCTTCGCACTGACCGCGTGAAGAAAGCCACCATTGTGATTGGCCACAGTCGCTACCAACCAGGCACGTGGACACACGTGGCAGCCACTTACAACGGACAGCGTATGGCCCTGTATGTGGATGGCACTCAGGTAGCCAGTAGCTCAGACCAGTCTGGTCCCCTGAACAGCCCCTTCATGGCATCTTGCCGCTCTTTGATCCTGGGGGGTGATGGCTCTGAGAACGGGCACTATTTCCGTGGACACCTGGGCACATTGGTCTTCTGGTCAACTGCTCTCCCACAAAGCCACCTCCAGCACAGTCCTCAGCATCCAAGTGGCGTGGAGGAGTTGACTACCCTGATCCTGACAGCCAGTTTTGAGCCCCTGGAAGAACAGTGGGCCCCCTTTAGAGATGCGAAGTACCCAAGGCTTGAGGTTCTCCAGGGCTCTGAGCCAGAGCCTGAGATTCTCTCACCTTTGCAGCCCCCACTCTGTGGGCAAACGGCTTGTGACAATGTGGAACTGATCTCTCAATACAATGGTCACTGGCCCCTTCGGGGAGAGAAGGTGATACGCTACCAGGTGGTGAACATCTGTGACGATGAGGGCCTGAACCCCACCGTGAGTGAGGAGCAGATCAGTCGGCAGCATGAGGCGCTGAATGAAGCCTTCAACCGCTACAACATCAGCTGGCAGCTGAGCGTCCACCGGGTCCACAACTCCACCCTGCGCCACCGGGTCGTGCTTGTGAACTGTGAGCCCAGCAAGATTGGTAATGACCATTGTGACCCTGAGTGTGAGCACCCACTCACAGGCTATGACGGGGGCGACTGCCGCCTGCAGGGCCGGTGCTACTCCTGGAACCGCAGGGATGGGCTCTGCCATGTGGAGTGCAACAATATGCTGAACGACTTTGATGATGGGGATTGCTGTGACCCTGAGGTGACTGATGTGCACAAGACCTGCTTCGACCCAGACTCACCCAAGAGGTAAGGGACTGGGGCTTGGGTGCATTTCTAACATTGTTTTATCCCTTTGGCTTCTAGAGACAAAAGAGGGTTCGCACAGCCCCCAGATCAAACATTCAGCCACCGCACCAGCCATTATTGAGCTTTTGTAAAGTACCAGGTGTTGTGTTAAGTACTTAGGGACACAGAGATGAGTAAGACAAGGGACAGCCCTCACAGAGCTTACAGTCTCTGGAGCAGACAACTGTGTATATGGTGTGAAGTGTACCTGAAGACATACGCACCAGGTGCTTGAGGCACAGGAAGCTGAACAACTTAGTCTATCCGAGGAAGCCAGGGATCTTCACAGAGAATAAATAAGGTGTATACATGGATAGAAACCATTCAGCACCAATTATACATGAGCACCCTTCTTCTAGTCTTAGGTTCCCAGCAAAGTAACACAAATCCTTGAGAAGGCCTCTCGTGTGCCTGATCTCTGGTGCAGTTTGAGCAGTTCAGCAGCTTCACGCACACAAGGCATTCTACATCTAATCACAAGTCTCCTTTAGGCGACTGGAGTCTTCCTCTTTTGCCCCATTAAATTGCATTCTTCACACAGCATCCAGAAAGTTCCTTTGTAAAAGGTAAATCAGATCCTGTCACTCCCCTTCTTAAATTTTTTCCCACTGTACTTTTCCCACTGTACTTCCCACTGTCCCAACTCTCCACCTGGCTCATAGGCTCTGCTCAGCCTGACCCCTGCCTGCCTCTCCAGCTTCTCCCCACAGACATTCATCCCACCCTCACTGCACAGCCTCACTGACTCGATTCTGTTCCATTGAGCCGATCAAGCTTGTTCCTGCCCCGGGGTTTGCATTAGCTGTCTCTTCTTGCAGTCCTCTTTTCTTTGGTCTTCCCTTGGTGGGTCTTCTCTTATCTTTCCAATATCTACTTAAATGTCACCTCCTGGAGATGCCTTTCCTGATCCCCCAATTTAGCCAGCTATTCAATCACTATGATGTCAACTCATTTTAATTTTCTGATAACACTTGTCACTTCTGATATTTTTCTCGTGCATTCGTTTGTCTTTCCCCTGCCAGACATATCAGCTCTGTGAGATCAGAGCCCTTGTTAACCACTAGGCTCAATTCCCAGTGCCTAGAATAGCAGCTGACACACATATATATATGTTTATCTCATGTTTATTTTAATGAATGAATGAATCTGGTGTGTCTTCTGGTGTGAGACAGAAGCCAATAAGAGGATTTCCATTTCATGGTCGTTGCAGGGTTGGGGAGTGTTAGAGGGAGGTAAGAAAGAAGAGAGGTGGGCGGCTAAACTTGTTAATTTGCGTATGTGGGCAAGGCTTTCCTTTTACATAAATGGTGACTTTGTACAAATTATAAAAAGGCTCACGCCTGAGCTAGGGTGTAGTGTTGGTGGGAGGTGGGGGCCTGGATCTCAGCTCCCACCCAGTACCTGGATTGTTACCTTTGTGTTTGTTGGCCTCCGTTTGTATGGTAGTTCACAGTGTCCCTATGTGTGGGCAGTCCTCTTGGTGCCCTGTGTGTGGGCAGTCAGCTAATACCAGTTAACAGTGTGGCCTATAGTTCAGGCATGTGATGTCAAGGATTGAGGGTAAGATATGGCATCAGGGGACACAGTTGAATTCAAGAGTCCTTGCTACTTAGCTATGTAAATTGTGCAAATCACTTTCCGAAACTCAGATTTCTTGTCTATAAAATGGGGGTGATTGCAGTAATACTTTGCATTACCTATATCTTAGGGTTGTTTTGTAAATCAAATAAAATAAGGTACAGGAAAGTGCTTGGTAACTCTCAAGTTTTCAATGTACAAAAATAGTTCTAAACTAACTTTAGTTATTATCATTATTAGAGCTGATAGATGGGAAGCCTTTGTTTACATAATAATACACAGGGAACTGATCACATTACCAGAAATATTCACATAAGAAAGATTCTGTTTGAGTTTGGTTTGTAGATTTTGATAACCTTAATCAGAAGCTAAACCTCACTAACAACAGTGGTTGCCAACTCTTAGGATCTCTGGGGAGACGGGGAAATCTGGCTTCTTCTCATTTCTCTACTATCTCATTATAACAACCCACTGCCCTGACTGAGAGAGCTGTCTTTCAAGGTACCTAGGCATCATTCTCCTTAGAGTGGCCCTTTATCTCTCTAAATCCCTATTGCCACTGCCTTATCTGGGTGTTTATAACTTATTCTTCTTACTGCTGCAGAGTTGCCATGGTAACTCATTCCTTTCTATCTGTAGACATAGGTATTTTTCAAACTTTCTTACCCCTACAGGCAAAACTCTCTTTGTGGAATAAAAGGAACTTTTTATGCTTTTTGATAGTTAAAAATATTTAAATCAAAGTAATCTTCACAGTTAAAAATATCAAATTGTAACAAAAGGCATAAGGACAAATGACAGTCCCCTGCCTAACTATTCCCCATCCCTCTCCACTCTTTAGCCTTGTTCCCATATTTAATTTATTTCACCTATCTCTTCTAGCAATTACCTCTGTATCTCCAAATCTTATATTTATATTACTTGAATCATAAATTTTGAACTTTATGCATTGACTTGCTCTTATGATAAAGATGAGACTTCAACTCTTAACATTTTCTCCTTTCTCTCCCCTCCATCTTTCCAGTATAGTTATTTAACTATTTTTAGTTGAATAAGTTACATATATTTACAACATTGTGACCATGAAATATTTTTTTTGTTACAAAACAAAGTATTATTCTATTATTATATTTCCTTTCTGGTATAGCTTCTTCCCCCACCCTCCCCTACACCTTGGGTCTCTGTTTCCTGCCTTCTTCCCCCCCTCCCATCCTCCTTTTTTCCTTCATTCATTTTTTTTTATATCAGTTGTTTTCACTGCTTTCTCATATCAGCTAATCTATAGAATATGTCTTTTTTTCTCTCTGTTTTACACTCCTCTGGAGCTCTTCCTTCTAGTTCATTCTGTTTTCCTCTCCTCTTCCAGTCTTGGCTGGTTATCTTTAGGTCTGCTGCACAGTTGTCAGCCTGGAACTTCTCATTACTGCTTTTTTGAATTGGAGCCACTGTGTCCTGAATTGCATAAGTATCTCTTAATTTACTACCTTATTTACTGGAAAACATCCTTCAGTAACTTTCTAAGAAAGGGCATTTTAGGTAACTTTGTCTGAAAATGCATTTCCTAAAATGTTTTTATTTTGCCTTTAAACAAAACCGAGAGTTTGTCTTGGTGTAAAATTTTGGGTTGGAAAACATTTTCTCTCAGACTTTTGAAGAAATTCATTAATTACCTCTAGCTTCTGATAGATAGCTTTAGATAGATAATTGTGTGTCTTTTTAGAGGTGGAATTTTTTTTTCTTTTTGAAATTGTTTGGAATCTTAGCCTTAGCCTTGTTATTTTAGGGATTTTATGATAATTTTTTTAGGGTTGCCCTCTTATGCTTTTTTTTTTGAGCATCCAGTGGTCCTTTCAGTTTGGACAGTCATGCCCCTTATATCTGGCAAATTTTATTAAATTGTTACTTTGATACTTCTTTTTTTTTTCTTTTTGTTTTGCTGAGGAAGACTAGCCCTGAGCTAACATCTATTGCCAATCCTCCTCCTTTTTTTTTTTTTCCCCCTTTTTCTCCCCAAAGCCCCAGTAGATAGTTGTATGTCATAGTTGCACATCCTTCTAGTTGCTGTATGTGGGACGCGGCCTCAGCATGGCCGGACAAGCGGTGCGTCATTGCACGCCCGGATCCGAACCCGGGGCCGCCAGTAGGGGAGCACGCGCACTTCACTGCTAAGCCATGGGGCCGGCCCTTGATACTTCTTTATTCAGTTTTTCTGTTCTTTCTGTTTTCCTCCTAAAACTCCTGAGGATGGATCTCCTGAATTTATTTTTTATATGTTCTTTTTTTTCCTCTTTTTTGTCTCATATGTTCTATCTCTGTTATTTTGTTCTATTTTTTTTGGAGATTTCCTTGAGTTTATCTTCCAACTTTTCTACTGAATGTTTAATTTTAGCAATCATATTTTTAAGACCTTTTTATTCTTTGACTTTCTATATTAATCTATTTTTATTTTAAGGATGCAACCTTTTTTTGAGGCTAAAAATAAGATTCATTCTGAATATTTTTTTCTGTGCACTGTGTCTGATTGATGTGTAGGCAACTTTTCTTTTTCCTTTTTTTCTCCTTAATTCCTGTCTGTCTTTCATGTTGGTGAATTTCCTCAAATGTCTAGTACTTGTTCACAGTAGAAACCACACTTTTGGATCTCTACTTATGTTGATCTAATAAAGGATAGTTATCTATGAATTTCCTTTTTTGGAGGAAGTAATCTGAAGGCAGAATGTAGTGGAAAGGAGAAGTTTTCTCCTTCTCATCTCCCTTGTGTTTATTTCATGTGTAGGATTTTTTTTTCCCTCTCCCATCCTCTGCCTTATACTCCTTGTGATGAATTTTTATCATTAAAAATATTGAGGGTTTTTTATAACTTTTATTGCCAAGATCCATATTTAGAAAAACACTATTAAGTTCCTGTGATGTGCAGACACAGTAAGCTAAGGAGAGGGACAAATATAAAGAATATGTAAAGAATAAGTGCTAATAACTTAGTAGAGGGGTTGAGTAATTTTATCTCAGTTCCCTGGGTTTAAGTCCAGGCTGAGGCACTAACAGCAGAACGTGGAGTGTAGACGGCTTTTCTGTGCCGTGGCTTGGATCATTTGAAAGGACGTTGGAGTCATAAAGACGTAGATCTCTGGATTTCTGTGAGGGCCTCCAACTTGGTGGAATTAGTGGTTGTCTCTGAACTAAATTACCCGTATATAGCATCCCTATTATTGCAATTAAATCACAGAACTCAAGCTCACAGTTCCATTATAGTGTGACTCTGAAGGGATCCAGCTTCAACAAATGCTTTGCCAGACCTTTATTGGGCCAACAGTGCTCCAGGCACAAAGCCATTCTACTCAGGAGCTCACAGTTTACCATTCTACTCAGGAGCTCACAGTTTAGAGGGGGGTGGTTGGGAAGTGGGGGCCGCACCTATAGATAGATTGCTGACATGCAAGGACAATGAGTGGTATGTGAACAATCCTCCTCATTTGTCAAATCCTACTCGACCTTCCTCCTTTTCCCACCCCTGGCAAGAAACCAGAAATCTAACCCAAAGAAGTTCTTCTCCCAAGGGCTCTGCAAGGAGAGAGCCTGAGGAATCCAGCACTGAACATCTGTAACCCAGATGGGCATATCAAAGGGAGAGTATTTTTCAGACTTGGGGCTGGTCAGGAGGAGATATGAATTATAGATACATTACCCGGCCAGTTGAACAGAATTACCAAGATAAAGGAACTTGGCCTGTGGGTAGGGAAAGCTACATAGGCCAGATGTCTGTTTCTCCATAGTAGCTGCACTGAGAGAGGGTCTCCAAGAGCTGAGGGAAGGAAGGGGGTTGAGAGTGCCCCTCAGTAAAATCACAGATGTCATTGACCACTCCCTGTGGTGCATCCTCAGAAGCCAAGCCAAGGGAATCTCTGTGTCCTAAGGCAAACTCGGCTTCCTCAGTCTTTGCAGGCTTTCAGCTTCTTTTTGGTCATGAATTGTCTCTTATTTTTTCCTCTAAAATTATGTCTCAGAGATGAAAGGTTCTTTGCTGCTCAACCTACTTTCTATCCCTTGTTCTTTCTCTCCTTTTCACTTCAGAGTTGAGCTTAGTATCCAGCCAAATCTCGAACAGTGTGCTTGCCACTTTTTTTTTTGTTTCTATGTGTCAGATCTCATAATATTGTTATTATGTGGAGAAAAATCCTCAAATAAAAACAAATGGCTGAGCGCAGTTTAAGCAAGCCATCAATCACCTAGTGTCACAGCATGCTGTGAAGCAGACAAGAGAATGCCAGGAACGTTTGTTTTCTGAAGTCTGTGGTGGGCTAAGGTCTCTGTGTGTTGATGACTCATTGTCTCTTCTCTGCCTCATTCCCTGAGGTTTGCTGCTGGGGATTTTGAGGGCAGAAGGACTGCTGCATATAGCAATGCTGGGACATGACCCACTTCCCTCTAAAAGAGTCCTCAAGAGGGTGGGCGGGGGGTGCCCTGCAGGGGCACGGCAGAGAGTGGTGTCTACAGTTGCACACTACAGGGTATGTATCCAGGGCCTGGAAGACAGATGCATGCATGTGACATCGAAGGGAACAGGTGGAGAAATCGGTGCTGCGCAGACCTGGGTGCTTGCGGTTAGCTGGGCTCTGCTCACCTACCCTCTGCGGCTGTTGAGCCAGAGGAATGGTCGGGCTGGGCCCCTGCAGTGGCGGGTCTGTTAAATATCAGCCAAGCTTCATTATAGGTTTCTTTTGAAGTTGAGATTCAAAGTTCCCTGCAGCCAAAAAAAAAAACATGCGCAGGAAAAATAAGTGTAAGGGGTAGAATAGGGCAGAGAGAAGAGAAATGGAAGAAACTGAACAGCAAGAAAACCCCTCAATCCCTCCTCTTCAAAATGCACAAGCGGTGCACACTCTAAAGAGATGAGTCTCACCTTCTCATGCTCATTTCACCAGGCAAAGAGAATAGAAGGGGAGAAACAAAAGAACACCTTACAGGTAAGCTCAAAACGTTCCCCTACAAATAGAAGTGTCCTACAGGCCAATTTCTTCACAGTCCCAGTAGCTACCGTATTAGAGAGTACATGAAATCCACAATTCCTCTGTTCACCTGGCTCAGAGAACTTTCCTCCCCAGGTGAGTGGGGAGAGGTTGTTTTCATCCTTTTTGTGGTTCTTTCCTAGCCAAATAGACAGACTTGTGAGAGAGCCATGTGACATGTCTGGGTTAAAAATATTTCGTCTTAGAAAGTTTTTAGAAGAGACCCTCGTCTCCAGTCACGTTCAGTTGTGCAAGATACTTGAACATTTTCCTAGGAGTTGAGGTGGAGCTCCTGGTACCCTGGCTAGATGCCAGTCTCTCTCAGATGATTTCACGTAGGGATCTCTTCCTGGAATTTAAGCCTAGGAATCTGAGAGATAGCTGCACTCTTACACATGTTTTCTTTTTTTCCTCTGGGAACCCTGTTTGTATGTTACTCCAGTGACCAAATGAAAGTTGAATCTTGTTGCCGAATGGTGCCCTAACCCAGAAAATCAGGTTGGGGAGTGGGTGGAGCATACAGTTAGTCTGGGCATCGGGTTTTTCTGAGGATTTGTTTCATCAGTCACCCCGTGGAGGAAGCTGCTGACCCATTAGTTTCCTGAATCCCAGGGTGTCTGTTGCTTCTCAGCAGGGGCTCTGTCCACGGCTACGCACCGGGTTCCCCCAGCTTCATACTTGGATGACTGCTACTCATCCTTCAAGTCTCAGTTAGGATGTCACTTCCCCCTTCCTGAGAACATTCCTCTGTCCTCAAATAGGGATTAGTGATCTCATTTGTATCACTTCTCATCCCCCTCCTGCCACCACTCTGCTCTGGCCCTGTTGTCTCTCACCTGTGTTATAACAAGAGACTCCTAACTGTCTCCCCACTTTTGCTCTTGCACCCGTCCCCCAGTCTGTTTTTAACCTACCAGCCAGGGTAATCCTATTAGAGGATAACTCAGATCAAGTCATTCCTCTGTCCAGAATTCTCCAGCAGCCCCAGCTCATTCAGACTCAAAGCCGATAGTATTACTGTGAACTACAGGGCCCGACCTGATCTGGCACCAGGTACTTCTGTGGCCTCATCTCCTACCGTGCTCTCCCTTGTTTACTGCATTCCAGCCACACTGGCCTTCTCACTGTTTCTTGCAGACATACTCTTACTATATTAACTTTTCAGTGGCTTTTCACTTTGCTGAAATATTCTTCCTCCAGATTTCTACATGGCTGGTTTTCCCACTTCCTTCTGGTCTGTTTTCAAAGTCACCTTCTAGGTGAAGTCTTTCCTGATGACCTCCTCTAAAATTTCACACACTCCTCTGACTCTTAATGGTTTGTTTCCTGTTTTATTTCTCTTTTTAGAATTTGCCACTAAGATGCAATATATAGTTTTAATTTTGCTTAATATCCATCTTCTCTACTAGAATGTAAGTTCCATTAGAGAAGGAGTTTTTGTATGTTTGGGTTACTATTTTACCTTCGCACATAGAATAGCCAAAGGAATAGACTAAGAAGTGTTCAATAAATATTGAATAAAGGAATGTTCTTACCCTAGTATAGTGGTTGGCAAACTATGGCCCCTAGACCAAATTTAGCCTGCCAGCTGTTTTTGTAAATAAAATTTTATTGGAATGCAGCCATATCCATGTGTTTACGTATTGTCTATGGCTGCTTTCATGTGGCAGAATTGTGTAGTTACAACAGAGACCCTGTGGCCCACAAAACCTACAATATTTACTCTTTGGCCCTTTAAAGAAGAAGCTTGCTAACCCCTGACCAAGTACATATTTATCATACTATATCATAATTACCCATTGTTGTATGTCTCTTGCACAAGACTTTAGGTTCTTTGTTCATAGTTCTTGTAACACAGGAAGTGCTCAATTGATATTTTTAAAATGAATAACACATACGTAAATGAAAAATCAATGACAAGCGGGAAATGGTAGTGTTGGGTAAGGGTTTGGGTGGGGTAGAGCATGCTAGTCTGTATTGAAAAAGAAGGGTATTCGTAATCTACACTTTGCATGAATTATCTTATTTAATGCCCATAGTAGCTTCAAGAAGCTGATTATCTCCATTTTATATATAAGAAAACTGAGATTTAGATAGTTAAATAACTATCATCATTCAGTAGCGGAACAGAGATTAAACTCTGACTTTAGAGCCTGTGTTAACCTCCATTCTATATTGTGTGTCAGGTATAAGTCTTACCTGCCTAGCAAAGTGCTTAGCTCATAGTGGGTGTATAATAAATATCTGTTTATTTTAATTATATAATGATTGTTTCAGAGAACATATGCTTGAAGAGAAGAGGGAAGGGAAAGGGAAATCACTGTGGGCTGACATTGGGTCAGAGGTGGACTCCTTAACACATGAATAGTGAAGAGCTGGAGAAAGAGTTTAGTAGGCAAGGGCAAAGATAGGCACCAAAGTACAGATAGTCATGTGCAAATGTATTCAGACCACTATAAGAACAACTTGAAAGGAGAGGAGATTTCCTAGAGAAGAGTAAGAAAGAGAAAATTGGAAAAGTTAAGTTGGGAAGGCCTTGGTTGTTGGGCTAAGAGATTTGAAGAGTAAGCAGTTGGGAGCCATGGGATATGTATAGAAATAATCTATCTATTGATAGATCGATTGATTGATAGACATCTGTTTTAATATATGTATCTGTTTAATAGCCACCATCTCTCTTGAATTTTAGATTTTTCCTCTGGGATCAGTTTGCCTATCCCTGAAAGACATTCTTTGGCATTTCCTTTATTAAATTTTGCTAGTCATATGCTTTCTTGATTTTCATTTCTATGAAAATGTCTTTATTTTACCAAACTTCTTAAAGGATAACTTTTCTAGGTATACAATTTTAGATTGGCTGTTTGTTTTCTCTTATTGAGATATTATACCATGATCTCCTGGTTTCCATTAATACTGTTGAAAAGTTAGCTGTCTAATTGTCATTTATTTAGATTTACTCTGCCTTTTCTCTTTGGCTGTTTTCAAGATCTTTTCTTTGTTGTCAGTGTTCTGCAGTTTCACTGTGATATGTTTGATGTAGATTTTTCTTTTATTGTATTTGAGATTTATTGTCATTCCTGAATCTAAGCACTCATGCCATCATCAATTATGGGAAATTATCAGTCATATCTCTTCAAATATATTTCTAATTTTTCTATCATCTCCTTCTGGATTTCCTATTAAATATATATTACTCCTCTTACTCTGTGCTCCATGTCTCTTAACATCTCTCAATTTTTCAACCTTTGCCTCTCTGTGTTGCATTTGAGTAACTATTTTTAGATTTATTGCCCAGTTGACTCTTTTCTTCAGGTTTGGCTAACTTGCTCTTAGAACCCACCAATAAATTTTTAATTTTTATTAGTATACTTTTCATCTCCATAAGTTCTATTTAGTTCTTTTTCATATCTGCCTAGTCATTTTTAAAATCAATTTCCCTACTTATTCATGCTTTAGATATTCTCTTTTATTTTTAAAAACATATTAAGATGATGGATATGTGAATTTACACATGTATAAGATTGCATAAAACTAAAGCCCACACAAATTAGTATGAGTAAAAATGGGAAAATCTGAACAAGATTGGTGGATTATACCAATGTCAGTATCCTGGTTGTGATAGTGTATTACAGTTTTGCAAGATGTTATCGTTGGGGCAAACTGGGTAAAGGATATTCAGTATTACTCTATAATATTTCCTACAAGTGCATGTGAATCTGCAATGATCTCAAAATAAAAATTTTAATTAAAAACATATTAAGTATACTTCTTTTATATTTTATGTCAGCCAGTCTGATTCTGTTGTTATTTCTGCTGGTTCTTGCTCATGGAGCCTTGCTTCCTCATACGTGCTTTATGATTTTTGATTGTGAGCCTGTGTTCCTTGAAAATTTACCTGTCAAATTTCTTTCAGGCCTGGATTGAAGATATGCTCTTTTATGTCTGTCAGTTGCCTAGGGCTCTACTAACAAGAAATCACTTTAAATATATATAATTGGCTTGAGGTTTTTTAGACTGTAGGTTATTATGAATTTGGGATGCAAACCTGTGACGGCTGACTTGTGGTTGCTTCTCAGGGGAAATTTTCAGCTTACATATTGAGTCAAGATTGGGGAATGTAGTTTTCAAGCTGTCTCCCTTGATGAAGTGGGCTTTAAAGATTTTTTTGGTGCTCTGTTTTATTGATGGTATAGTCGTTGAGAGTCCTGGCTTTCTGTGGGCCTCTCCCATACAACTCCCCACCTTGGCTAAGCCCTAAGTTTTGTTCCTATCCAAGATTCTCACAAGACTGTCAAACTGAAGTTCAAGGGCACTAGGAATGAAGAGAGTCCTCAGGGAAACCATTGGCTTCAGAGAATGTTTACTTTTCTGGATTCCTATTTTTACTTTGTACATGGGCTCTGAAGGTAACTTTTAATTTCCTTTCAGCTCATTTAAAATTTATTTTTGTATTTTATTAACAAGTTTTAGTTCTCAGTGGAAGGAAAATCAGAGTTTCTACCCTCTTTATACCAGAAATGGAAGTAATTCTCCAGAAAAATAATCTGGAGGCAGCATGCAGAATTAGTATTATGAACCAGGGAGATTGGAAGCAGAAAGGTGACTTTGTAAGCTCTTGTAGCAATCTAGGCAGGAAAGGGTAACAGATTGAAAATGATTAGGGAAATTACTGTGACATAGTAGAAAGATCTAGGGAACTAGAAATGAGAAGAACTGGATTCTAATCCTAGCTCCAGCCTAGTCACATAATGTAATCGTTTGTTCACTCATATTCATAGTCATCGATAGTCAACAAATGTTAATTGAGCACCTGTTCTAGGCCAGGCACTCTTTTAGGCACCTGCAGATACTGTGATGAAGAAAAAAATCCCTTCCCTTATGGAGGAGACAGGCAATCAATAGATAACAAGTGAATACATGATATGCCAGGTGATGATAAATGCTGTGGAAAGAAATTGAGCAGAATAAGGGAGACAGGGAGTACTTGCTGCGGGAGCAGGATAAAGGATGTCCAGGGAAGGTCTTCCTGAAAAGATGACATTTGAGCAGATATCTGAAGGAAGTACGAGAGTGAGCCACATGGAATCTGGGGGATTATTCCAGGCAGAGGGAACAGCAAGGAGCTACTATGGCTGGAGTAGAATGAGCTAGGCAGAGATCAGTTGGTGGGGACAGGTCACACAGCCTATCAGGCCATTGTGTGGATTTCAGCCTTTACTTTTGATGAGTTGGGAAGCTGCAATGGGGCTTGAGCAGTTGAGTGACTTAAGCAGTGGAATGATATTAATAGAGAAGGTACAGAGAAGTACTTAACTGCCCTGTCTACCTCAAAGGGATATTGTGAGGTTCAAATGAGATAATATTTGTTGAAAGTGCTTTGTAAATTGAAAATGCTTCATAAATGAAAGTGTTTGGTGAGACGTTGCATTGAGTTCAGCAGTGAGTTTGAAGAAATGGTGGACATCTTCAAGGAGACGTTGAGCAGATGATTGAAAAAGAGATGTACAAGACGTATTCAAGTCAGTGTGGAGTTTACAGGGGCAAGATCGTGCCTTATATAGTAATAAAGTCATTATGAAACAGAAAGCATGAGACATTAGTCACCCTGACCCACAGGGAATCTGTGACTTATCTCCCCCCACCCCGGCCTCTTTCATATGTAAGTGTAAAAACGCAAAACTGAGTACAATGAGCATCTCCTTTACTATACTTTCAAAAAGATTTATTTTCCAGGAAGGCCTGTGTCTACCATCTGTGCTCAGTACCCAGTAGGCACTCAGAATTGCCTACTGAATGAATGCTGCAAAGTTCAGGGGTCAAAGCACTTAGGACTATGACAGAGTTAGGGATTCAAAATTATTTCAAGTAAAAATTTAAAAGATTGAATGCTGGGTGCTCAGCACAATACCATGAAAATGTACAGGGATGAAATTATATTTTAGGATATAAAAAATGTGTTAACCAAGCTGGTGGATACTTGTGTTTGCATTAATCAATGTGAGAATAATCATGAGCATAAGCTTCATATGAAGCAAAAGTGTGAGGGGCTGGCCGATAGCCTAGTGATTAAATTTGGCACACTCTGCTTCAGTGGCCCGAGTTCAGTTTCCAGACGTGGACCTACACCACTAGTTGGTGGCCATGCCGTGGCAGTGACCCACATACAAAATAGAGGAATATTGGCACAGATGTTAGCTCAGGGTGAATCTTCCTCTGCAAAAAAAAAAAAAAAAAAAAAAAGTGTGGCCATTAAAAATATGCCAGCAATTCTGGGCTTTGTTAAAAAAGAAGAGAGTGTTCAGATGGCTGGAAGAGCTCCCTCTAGACATAGCCCTGATCAGACTCTATCTGGAGCCTGTGCTCAGTTCTGGGCAGCAGATTTTATGAGGAACATCAACAACCTGGAGCACATCCAAAGTTTGGGGAGGAGAGTAGTGATGAGCAAGATGGTAAATGGCCCTGTTCCCTTTCAAGTATAGATTTTTAACTTCTCCCTGTTTGAGGAGCCGTTAGAGAGGGATTTATAAATATGTCACAATGGCCTCTTTTGCATCTCATTCATTCTATTCATTCATCTACTCATTCATTAATTCAGTCACAAAGAATTCAAGTGGGAGAGACAGACATACATGAATATAATTGCAGTACTGAGTAGAATAAAGCCAAGTGCTATCTCTAATCATCTTTGGCCCTGTAAGTCTGAATTTCTACAGTAACTAACCAACGTGTCTTTCTACTTTTACTTTTCCTCCACTCTACCCCCAAAATTAACTCTGTAACATGTCATCAGAATAATCATTCTAAGAATCATTTATATGTTCTGCTCTTCCCAACCAGAAGGACTCAATTGGGAAGGGGAAGGGATTTGAAGTTGTTCTTGAAAGGTGGGTAATAGAAACCAGGAAGGAGAGTATATTAGGCAGGAGTGTAAGGTCGGTAGAGAATTGGTACCTGTCATATAGTATAAGAAGATATAAGATAATAACTGTAGTAATAATTGCCATTTATTCAATGACCTAACCATTAACTGTGAAAATAGCACAGTGTATTCACAGTCAGTATTAGAAGGACAATTATTCAGACTGACTTCATGTGGAGTATAGTACTTTCAGTTAAATACGTTTTGTAATTATAGCTAACTCTTCTGTTCAAGAGTTCAGTTTACTCCTTTTCCATAGATTTTAATATAATGGAAAAAAATTATTATTTCTAATTCTGTCATTCTGGGACCTTCCTGCATGATCATAGACCCTTAGTCAGCAAATAGATAAAAATCACGTTTTTTTCTTTTCTTAGTATGCTAGTCCCTCACAGGTAATTTGGAAAAGGACACACAGTGAAGATGGCCTATGTAGCGGTGGTCTGTTCTATCTTTAGAGTTCGTGGGGAGCTGCCACAGAATCTTTATGCAATTAATTTGAGTGGATCACCTTATTTCAAGAATTTATCATGGCCAATACTAAAACACAGATAAAGAATCCTTTTCGAAGTCTTATTCCAATGCTTTTCTTAGTTTTACTTTCTTATATAGTTGTACTTTATTTCTATGGCAAGAGAAATCCTTGTAAATTTTGTGTACATATTTCTAAATAATAGGTCTCTAGAGGAAATGTTTATTCATTTGTTTAGGGCTTCATTATACCATGCTTATTGCAAATAGGACTTAAGGTGTAATTCATATTTTAATATGATACGATAGTTTAAAATAAGAAACTTATGGATAAGAAAGAGGAATAAAAGGAAAATGAGGACAGGTAAGAAAAGATTAAGTCAGTGGTGAATTCATTATGCAAAATGAGTGCATGTGTACTTATTAGAGTGCTAGAGTTAGACCACAGATTTAGCTCTGAACTTCCCGGAATCAAGACAAAGAGGAAGCAAGGTTAAGCTACCTGACTCACTCTATTTGTAAGATGAAAACAAACAGTGGCTCAAGAGAACAACTGGCATAGATAATCATACTGGATACAAATTTTTCCTGGGGGACCACCTATAGAAAAAACTGCTTAGCACAATGAACAACATCCTCAACAACACCCTTATGCAAAAATCTAATATTCTCTTAAAGAATCAGTCCTGGATCTGCTCCTAATCACAAGGAAAAGGTCATTTTATGGCCTCAATTTCCACCTTTTAGAGAATGGTTGGAATAATTTTATCCTGGAACAATTTTAAAGAAGAATCATCATCAAGAGTGTAGCCCTTCTGTGGAGGTGGGGGAGGAAGGGATTCTGAATCCAGGCAGCAGTGGCAACATGAACTGAAGAAAGGACCCATCTTCCCCTGAGACTGGAGGGAGGGCGGCGAGGGTGGATGCAGATAGATGAGTTGTTGGCTTCCAGGGCGGGATTGGAGAGAGGTTTTGCCTGGTAGCCTTGATCTTCTTGATGAAGAAGGAGGCAGTTGTCTTTTGAGAGGTAGGAGATTGCTGACAATGTAGGGGCTTGAGGAAGCTGGAGATTGTTCTTAATAGCCTCTTTTCAGTCCATCTTCGTGTGCTGAAATGGGAAGGAAACTTATGACTCTAACCCCATTTCCTTCTTTCATGAGCTGTTGTAGAAGAATGCGATTCTGAAAACAGCTGCTGTGAATCTCTAAGGAGGTGGAACCAAGGTAAATTCTGAAAGACATACCAGCCTACTCAGACTCGGAGTCATGGAATGTCATAACTGATCTTGGAGATCATTTTGTTCAACCATTTTATTTTATTTTATGGATGAGAAAGCTTGTCTCAAGTCACAAAGCTAGATGTTTGTCTGATTGGATAACCCAGGGGGAGGTCATCTGACTCCTGGTTTTTTCCCCAACTACACCTAAGTACTTAAGCTGTTAGGCAGAAGGCGGAGGATGCTACCTCTAAGTCTCTGCCTCAGTTTCTCCATCTCATTGCATAACTCTGCTTCACTCCATAGCCTCAAAACTATCTTTTGGGGCTTGGAAGGAGAAGTTTGAAATCACAGATTGCTTAGTAGACTCTCTTGCCTATGTGGCCATGTGCTTATCTGGTCTACTAGTTTCACATAATACAATCGTTAATAGAGTAAATGATGCTGGAGAAGGAGAAAAATAAGGAGATTGATCAAAAGAGGAAGTAAAGTTCAGAAGGAGAACAAAGCCCAGAGCTGCCCGTCATCATGGGTAATGTGACTTCCAGGAAATTAGAATAGGCTGTCTCTGTGGTGTCCATGGCTGGGCGCCCTGGGAGAGTGCTGGCTTGGTGACCAAGCAACTTCTCTCTTTGCAGTTGGCATGGAGAGCAGCATGCCAGTCACAGTTTAAAAAGAACAAAGAGCCATGTGCCCATACTTCATGGTAGTTGCCATAGGGGAGGTTGGGAAATAAGGAAAAATTCCAACAATGAGTGGGCTGAGAAAGCCATATCATTTTTCCAGAGCAGGCGGTATTCTTCTGCTTTGAAGAATGAAGAAATCATTAACCCAACTCAGGATGGGCGGCAGGGAGGGAGGGCAATGGAGATGAAGAGGTTGGATGGTGAAAGGAAAGAGGGGGGTGAGTGGAAGAAGGAAAAAGCTAGAGTATAGAGGCATTCTCTTTCTTTTCTTCGATTGTAACTTGCTTCTTAATTTTCCAGGCTTTAGTGAGAGTCAAATGGAGATCAGATAGCCCATCTATTGCCAGATGGAGGGCCTACCTTAGCCATTTCCTAGAGGTATGAAGCTCTGTTAAGTGGGCCCTGTACTGTACTGTAGCAGGATCTGGTGTTAGGTCAGCGTTGCCTGAAGCCTGTTTAATGACCTCTCTTATTACATATGAGAACTTGAAAGGTTGGCCAGAAACTAAACAAATCTCTTGAGATTATATTTCTTTCTTAATTTCTTTCCTGTCAAGTTTCACGCAAGGGCCTCCTCAGGCATCTAGAACCTTCACATTGTGTCTAAGCAGGGTTTTCAGACAATGATTAGTTCTACTTTTGAGTAAATTGTGGTATGTGGAGAAGCCCCAAGTCAAAGTAAACTCCATAGGAGATTGAAGAGGCACTCCTTCTTAGGGAATCAGGACATCTTATTGGTTATAAAGACTTGTCTGAAAATCTGAGCTTGCCTAAAAAGTGCTCTCACAGTTCATCCTTTTATAGAAGGTTAAGACCTGTAAATAATGGTTTTGGAGTTGTGAGAGTGATGTTTGGAGTGGGCTAGATCACAAGCTAAAATTTATGAAATGTCGCTAAGTTGTGTCGTGAGAGAACAATCCCCAAGATGCTTCTGACCCTAATAAGTACTGATTTATGTAGCCTCTTAGCTTCGCTTCCTCCATTTTGAGAATATTTTCATATCACATTTTGAGATAGTTTAATATCAAGCTAAACCTTGGGCTCCTTGGCCAGTATAGACTCAATTTCATGGCCTCCACTCATGATTCATATTCTGAGACCCATCTTGTCAAAATATCTTTTCCAGTTGGGTCGTCTGGACCTTCAGAGGTCATCAGATCCATGTCCTATCTATAGAGATGGGCCACTGTTGACCCAGTATTTATTACTAACCATACCAAAATACCCAGACAAGGATATTTCACCATATTTCAGTCAACCACTCAAATGTACCAGGAAATAAGAAAGAATTCTGCCCCGTAGCATATGCTGTTTTTGATTGGTACATATTAATTGATATTTAAATTAATGAAATTTTGTCAGTATGCTCTTCTATAGTGTTGTGAAGAACAGAATGAGAAAAATTGAACAATGAGGTCAAGAAGCTTTACTGTGAGCATTCATTCATTCATTCGTTCATTTATGCAAACAACATTTGTATAGCATATATGATGTCCAAGGTACTGTTTCTCTGTGAGGTTTACTGAAGTGAATAAGGGATAGTTTTCACTATTAGAGATCTTATAATCTTAAGTATTCATTAATTAAACAAATGCCTTCTTTGTGTCTAGTACGTGTGAGGCACTAGGGATTAAAGATTAATTAGAATTTTATCCATTGCATGTCTATTTTAGTAGCCATGTATAGTGAGACACAACTGCCCTCAGAATTCACAACCTAGACTGGGAAGTGGGTTGTGGAAGCATAAATCATAACTAAAAATACTTATTATCTAAGTTAAATAATTTGTCACATGCAAGCTATGAAGTACTACAGGGGTTTTAGAGGAAGGAGAGGCTTCTTCCAAATTGGTTCATCAATAGGATGACCATATAATTTCTCATACAGATTGGAACACCACTGAGAGAGAAAGGAGGTGCGGTTAATAATTATGGCAGGATGAGAGGAACAAACTGGGACTGCCCAGGTAAACCAGGACAAAGGTTGCACATCAGGAAAAGTTTCATGGAGCAAGTTGCACTTACACTGGATCTTGATATAAGTTTAAATCAGTCACAAATCCTTTCTCAAATACATTGTACATTAGCTCTCTCCTTCACATGTGTGCCTTGGGCTGATTTAGAGTTAAATATATAGAAGTTAAGTTCTTTCAGTAGCCAATCAATCTTAAAAAGAGGTCTGAAACCAACTTACATCAACGTTTTCTGTACATAGACTACAGTGTTGTTATCTCGTCATAGAAGGTGCATGAGTTTTAATGCAGGTGCCAGCTTTAACTGACTGGTAGGTTCCTGAAGCGTGATATGGAGAAGGATTCTGAGACTGCACTGCAGTTTAATGGGAAAGAGTGTTTATTTGATTAGGGATATCTGCTGTGGATACAGGAAGTCGAACTGGTGGTGCTCATCTGCTTTCTCTCATAAAAGGATTTTTACATAAATTCAGCAGGTAATATTTGAAAATAAGTGTACATCATTCAGCTTATCACTTTCAACCATGCAATCCCTCAGCAAGAGTGAAAATAATGAAATTAAGCCGAATAACTATTCTCGGTGCTAAGTCACCTTTTCTATGGGTCTTTCTATAGTCTTTCATTTTCCTTTCTCATATATACCTTTGAAATAGCTTACTCAAGGAATAAGGCCATCTGCTAAGACTTTGAAACACATTAGTGAACACTACTATGCTGTTAAAGGAAATTATGCAAAGGGACCTGTAGTGACTGACTTAAAGTAACACTAGAAACTCATGACAAAACAATGTTATTTTGGTGGCTAATCTTAGGGAGAGTAGTATGGTGTATTGAAGAGACCACTGGATTGGGAGCTAGGAAACTTGGATTTCTTGTCCAGCTTTGCTATTAGTTATATGCTGCTAGACAGGCCAGCTACATCTTAAAGCCATTCAAGTTATTTAATCTTCAAAAAGAAGAAATTGGATCACTACTTGGGATTCCACTTCCAAATCGGTATTGTTTGGTCATTTCAAATCAAATTTATTTTATAAGTCAGGGGGTTAGAAAACTTTTTCTATAAAGGGCAGATAGTAAAAAGTTTAGGCTTTGCAGACTATACAGTCTGTCTCAACTACTCAGCAGTGTTGTAGCGTGAAAGTAGTCACAGACAATATGTACATGAATGAGAATGGCTGTGTTCCAGTAAAACTTCATTTACAAAAATAGGCGTTTTCCCACAAGCTCTAGTTTGTCATCCCCTGTATAAATCTGTTCTTCCGGATAATAGCTATTGCTGAATAACAAGATACTCCAAAACATGGGAGCTTAAAATGACAAATCTTTGTTGTCTCACCTTTCTGAGGATCAGGAATCTGGGAGTGGCTTAGCTGGGTGTTTCTGGCTCAGGGTCTCTCAGGAGGCTCCAACTGAGGTATCAGGCTGAACCGTAGTCATCTGACACTTGATTGAGTCCGTTTCTAAGCTCACTCATGTGGCTGTTAGCAAGAGATGTCAGTTGCTCATCATGGGCTTCTCCATAAGGCTGCACCACCACATGGCTTTCCTCAGAGCATGTGAGCGGAAGGAAAACCCAAGATGGAAAAAGCTGCAATCTTTTTACAACATATAATCTTGGAAGTATATCCCATTGGTCTGCCTCTATTCTGTACTTTGAAAGTGAGTCATGAAGCCCAATCCATACTCAAGGGGAGAGGATTATACAAGGATGTGAATACCAGGAGACCAAGGATCTCTGGGGACCATCATTGATGATGTCTCCCACATTACATTATAGTGATTCTCATTAGGCAATTTTTAGAACCTTGTGAAAAAATGAATTAATCATAAGGGGTGTTTGAGTTTAGCTCTATCAAGTGTCCTGGTGACCTCAGGTAATGGGTATTAGTATAAGGATATAACTATTGCTCCACTAGTGCTGGGGTGGCTCCAGAAATTTGGTTTCGTGCTCAGTTTTGTCCTTCTCTCCATACCTTCACCTTCCTCAAGCAGGGAAGATTTGATTGGGTCACTGGGTCACAATCCAATATGGAACATTTTTATTGGGTAGCTTTCAATTCACAACTAGTCCCTGATCTAGTCAGTTATGACCAATATAATAGAGTTAATTCAGTCTAAGCAGATGGCTTTGCAAAGCATAAATAAATAAATGGTGTGAAGTTGCTTCTCTCAGAAGAGAGAGATATACCTAGTAGAAATTTTGAGACTTCATGGCCATTCCCAGAAAGGGGCCATGTATATACAACAATATATATCGAAGACCAGTTAACTCAATGAAAATGCTTCCTGACAGACATTGCAAAGGCACACGCTAAGCATATATTCCTGGAAGACTTCTATTGCCGTATTTCTGTTAATATGTCTTTTGGTAAAGAAGTGGCTCTTGGGAACATATTTACCTACTTAATTATTGAGATGTCAGGTTACTGCCTGGCACTGTCAAATGTCTTTAGATAATGGAAGAAAATGGAAAAACACTGCAAGTGAGACTCAATTTATATATACTCTATAAGCAAATATTCACAGAAGAGAATGAGTACAAAAAGTACAATAAACTTTTTTTGAGTACAACACATTTATATTTGCATTTAAAATTCATGTACATCGTCTCAAGATAGTCATTACTTAATCTCTCCTTTTCCATATTTTCCTAATGAAGGCATAATAACATCCTTATGCACTCTACACTAAAGACACAGTCTGCCTTCAGGTATAGAGATACCAGCAGAGAGGCAAAAGATTCCACAGAGGGCGATCGAGAGGGAGGAAAGATGGAGAGGCAACAAAGTGGCTGCTAGGTGAGAGAAGACAAGAGCAACAGAAAGCCCCAGGCCAGAAGGAGTTGTTGAAAGACTAAAAGAAGACATTATTAATATATTCATGAGGGGAAAATGTTGCTTCATGAATATGCTAATAACTCCATCTATTCTTCTGAGGTTTAGGACATCTGGAAAGCCATTGATCTGAAAGCTACTTGGGGTCTTCTGAGATGTTCCTAGATTGAGTAGTTGTTTTGTTTTTTAAACTCAGTAAGTATTCATTTTAATGGAAGATGACAAGCCTAAAATTAGAAGGAATGTAATAGGTTCACCTAGAAACCCAAATGAGGCCTTGGGTGCAGTAATGGATAAAGGTGGGGACATCTTACCTAGTGGTCAGAGTTGCTCTTCTCACAGTCATCATCCCTGGCACCTGGTTCCCTAACCTGGTGTCTGGAATGATTGACGCTCTTATTAGTTTTTATCCACACTTCCCAATTAGACTTCACGTTTCCAGGTATTTTAGTACATGAGGTCTTACGTTAAAAAACAACATGAAAAATAAAAAAGAGAAAAAAACCAATGGCAGTTGTTTTTGACAAATCCAATTTCTTAGGAGTAAAGATTAAAATTCCATTCAAAACTCCATGAAGGACCAGTGGATGGCAGTGATTTTTCTCTGGCACAGGCAGCTCCCACAAGGTACCTGCTCTGTTCAGCGAGGACTCAATATTGGGATCAGTGGCATAATTGTTGTAGTGACTGCCTCTAGTGGACATAACACTGCCTCATGCCAGGAAACATTGCTCTTTCTGCCTTTCTCTCTTATAAAAATAGTAGTTAAGGATGCTTTCTACAAATTATGAAGTGCCTTGGGCCAGAGCTATTATTCATGTCCATCATCACTTGACAATACCTTTGTGGCATCCTCATTAATCAATTATACTTAAAATTTAAAATATTTCACAGTTTTCCTCTAATTTAACATGTAAAGGGGGTGGTGGAGTTAGGATCTAGGAAGGATGCAGGGGAAAGCTCCATGGGGTTCTTAGCCCAGAAAATTAAGCTGAAAACTAAGCTTCGACTTGAATCAGCATGCTTGCTCACAGAGCCCATGAAGGATCAAGTAGCTGTCGATCATCTCCGGTTCATAGGACTTGTAAGATGCTGGGGTGATTCCAGGCACAATCTACACTGTGAATTCCTTGAGGGCAGGGAAGAATACAAATTTATCTTTGTAGTGCCGTAATTGAAGGAAATGACTATTAGGCCCTGATTTGGTGTCAGACACTGAGGTAATTATTTTACATTTATTGTATTATCTAATTATCATTCTGAGAGATGAGTATTGTCCTCATTTGATAGACCAGAATCTCTCACATTTTGCCTTGTATAATCTTGCATAGAGAACATGGTAGGTACTCAATAAATTTGTGCTAAATAAATTTATTGAAGGAGAAACATACAAACTGTGATCTAAGTAGGCCAAGGGTGATCTCTAAAGATCTCTTGGGCTCTAGAATGATAACCTTAGGCCAAGGACTGTCCCCACAGGTCACTTATCAACAAGTTTTCCATTTGTTTGATATCAAGATGTCTTGAGGCAAGTGCTATTACTAACAAACTTGATGATGGTGAACCATAGGAATGCAAGGTTCCTTCTGAGGTTGGGGTTTTGACAGCGAGCAAGCCAAGATACAGAGAGTTGGTAAAACTCGATGGTGTGCTCTGTCCAGTATAATTGAACTTCCAAAATCATTTGCTCTCCTCACCTCCAGTTATGCCCACCTAAGTCTGAGAGAAATAAAAATGAGGTAAAATGATAAAGGAAGTCATTGGCCGAATTAATAGCTTGAGATATTTTGTTCCCTTTATTATTGTTATAACCATTTTACATCTGTCTCAAAAACTTCCATTTTGATTCTCACTCTCTGGCCTGATGTTTTTCCCTTTCTCATTCTGTTCTGAACAGAGTCCCCTTGGCCAGTTGAGTCAGTGTGTCTCTAATTCAGAGAGGTGAACAGGTCCATGTGTGTCTCTGATGATTCACTATTGGCCATGTAGATCACTGAGCAGTAAAGAGATTCTGGCAGCCAGAAGGCCATCGAAATGAACAGTGTAAACTCCAGCAGTGCCAGGAAGAGTTAGAGCCAACCTTCATTACGATTGGGTCAAAAAAAACAACCAGTCCTCACTTCACCTGGGACAGTCCCTGTTGAAGACTGCCCTCCCTGAACCACTGCATTTTCTACAAGCTACAGGAGAGAGAGCTGTTCTGGCACTCAGAGAAATAGAATTGAGTGTACAGAACTCTGGGGAGACTTCCAAAAGGATCAGGTTTTTGTTTGATTCAATTTAAATGTATTCACCAGTAGTTCGCTGAGCATCTCGTGTGCTCCTTCCTTCACTTTGTGGTCTTAAATAAGTCCGTTAAAATCACTGTGCATCTGGGCAGGTGCTGTCCCTGCTTCTGTCACCTACTCAGGGAAATGGTGTGGATGATGGAAGTAGTACTCAAAGGACTCAGAGTTCCCTGAATGCTAAGCCTTATAAATTATGAGAGTGAATGAGCTCAGACTAATCCCTAAATAACAGAATGCATTACTTTGGTTCAGGTCAGTTACTTCATCGTTATTGTGACAAGAAGAAATTACATGCATGCCAAATAGGGCACATTTTTATTAGTGAGGCATTTAAGACCTTTCTTTATTTTCCTCCTTTCTACCATTCTATTCTCATCTCATCATTCCTTGAATGCACAAAATTCTCATTGTTTTCCAAACATGTCAGGCTTCTTCCCATATTTATGTCCTTGAAGCAGTTGTTCCTCCTTATTGGCATGCTCCTTTGCTCCTTCATCTGGTATGTTTCTTATTAAGATTCAGCTTAGTTGTTCCCTCCATTTCCATCCTTAGCCCCAGTCCTTCCTCTGTAGGCACCTCTATTGTTATATTTGTTACATTTTGTCATGCTTTTAGGGGGATTGGGAGCAAAGCCTAATGGGACCATTCAGGAGAAAGGCAGAGAGAGGGAGAACTTGGCAGGGCTGGGACTGGAGGACTTAACCAAGTTGCAAATGGACTCCCATGAGGACAGGCAGGAGAGTCCTTGGTGGGCACAAGTGGATGGGTCAGTAATAGGCAGCCCAGTCAGTGAAGGACACTGCAGCTGAGGACACTGAGCCTTTCACGCTACCGTACAGGGGAGGTTGCTGGGGTCCACATGCCAAGAGATCACTTGGATCAAAGTAGGGCCGTGGTCAGTGGGCAGCCTAGCAGGCAGGAGGAGTTTAAGGCCAATGCTAGGAAGGGAAACTGTCCAGTAGACTTGGTTAACATCACAGGGGTAAGAAGCCCAGGGCTCGCTCTGCCCTGATGGACACTGAGTCTGACAACATGATAAATTCCACACTCCACCAAGTTATGGGTCCCAAGGCTGCCGATAGAACTCTTGTCCAGATAGTTGTCTAGGAAACTAGAGAGTGAGCCAACAGGAGAAGAGCCTCAGAACCTCCAGCTAGGAAGAGTGGGAGAGGCAGGGAAGGATTATCGTTTTGACATATTGGAAAGGTGCTAGTCTTCTACCACTAGATCACACACTCTTACAGAATGGAGCTCATGTCTTATTCATCTTTGTATCTCTACTGCCTAATACTGTGCCTGACATGTAAAAGATTTTCAGTAAATGTTGATTGAAACAATGAATTAATGGATAAATGAATAATCCCCAGCCCCTATAAAACACGCACTCATATACACAATCAACTGTCAGTTGTATAAGAATACTAAACCAATACATTAGTGATACAATTCATAATTGTTTGAGTATGTGTCCCCTTCCCATGGTCTCATCCCACTATTTTCTCAAACTGAAAAGTACAAGAAGTCAAACTTATTTCTAAAATAGAATTGGTGTTAATTTATTCTTTTTTATAAAAATTGTTATACATATAGAAGTGTTTATAAAACACAGATATATGATTTAAAGAATAATTACAAAGTTAGCATCCACCACTCATGTTGGGATATAGGTCACTAGTGCCTTAGAAAAGTCCTGTGTTCACCCTTCTGTCCCTGATTTCACCCTTTCCTTCTCTGCTACTCTAATTTTTGTGATAATAATTTCCTTATAGTTTTATCATATATGCAAGTATTCCTAAAATATATATTTAGATTGCCTGGTTTTGAACTTTATTTAAATAGAACCTTCCTGGGGCTGGCCTGGTGGCATAGTGGTTAAGTGCGTGTGCTTTGCTTTGGTGGCCCGGGGTTCACGGGTTCGGATCCTGAACGCAGACCTCTGCACCACTTATCAAGCCATGCTGTGGTGACGTCTCATATAAAGCAGAGGAAGATGGGCACGGAAGTTAGCCCAGGGCTGGTCTTTCTCAGCAAAAAGGGGAGGATTGGCAACGGATGTTTGCTCAGCCTAATCTTCCTCACACACACAAATAAATAAATAAATAAATAAATAGAATCTTCCTATATGCATTTGTGTGTCACTTGCTTCTTTAAACATTATATTCCTAAGATAATTTATTTTGAGATTTTCTTTTTAACATTTCTGTTGCTGAGGAGACTGGAGAGTATGCCCACCTTCTACCCTTTGGGTGGAAATGTCTGAATGAGCTGTAATGTGCACCCATGTCCTTCTTTCAGAAAAACCAAGCTGACAAATATTGAGGGTGATTGTTTATTTTACAAAAGGATTTACCATACTGGCCGTTTAAAATATGATTGGATTAAAAAAATTAAAACTTGGACAGTGTTTTAGAAATTTTTATCAATGGAGTTATACCTGAATTGATTTCACATGGAGTTCAAAAGTGGGTGCATTTGAGGGAGGGAGAAAAGAAGAGAGTGTGTAACTAGAATGAGGTTTAGGGAGGACAGCTGGAAGCTTCATGTTCAGACAGTAGAGGGTGATGAGAGATCTCACTACATTTCTTGGGCCAGGTGCTCAGAGAAGGAAATACTGTATTTTTTGGCAATAAGATTGGATGTGTGGGTAGCTTGCAGATCACACCTGTTTTTCCTTTTGTATCTGAGGAGCTTCTTTTATTTCTATTTCTTTAATGATTCAGACCTGTACATCCAGACCCATGCTGTTGGCACCAAGAGAAAGATTGGCACTGTTTTCTGAGGGATTCAACTAGCAGGGGGTGCATTTTCCTGTTAACTACTCAACTAACCTCAGCTGTACAGATTTGCTCTAAGACTATGTCCATATGTGTCCATTGGTTTGGCATCAAACCCAAAATGTTATCAAATAACCAGTTGTTCTGAAAACATTTAGTTGGATGAAGTCAACAACTTGTTATCCGTAAATTGTTTTCAAAAAAGGTGATTGTCTGAAGAAATACAAGTGCTAGATAAGAATCTGCGAGTTGGATGGGAATGCGAAGATCTCTAAGTCTAATCCTTGGAGACTGATAGAAGTTCAGTGAATTGCCCAAAGAACAAGGACTTGACCCGGGCCTCTTGATCCCCCATCTAAAGCTCTTTCCCCTGCCTCTAGGTTTTCATTTAATTTGGTTGGTGTGTGTAAATTAAATTTTATTTTGATACTCTTGGAAGCTGTAGCATGTCATTTAAGAATTGAATCTATCTTGGGGATATCCTAGAGAAAGTGAGGGAGGATAGAGTCTAGGGCACGATAGGAGGACTGGTTTTAGGTCAGAACCTGCCCAGTTAACTCACCTACAGTAGGAGAAGCAGAGCATAAGGGTGCCCTGGGATAGGTAGGTTAGATGTGATGATGGGAGCTCGTCTGAAGGTCCTTCTCAGTTCTATTTCCTTGTGAAAGAGGTATTAAGGTAATCAGCTGAGAGTGAAAATGTGAAGAGGAAGGTGTTGGAGGTTTGGGGAAAGAAAAGACGATGTGAAATAGTTATTAGGTGAACAGGAGAGTGAATGGACCAGGGAAATGGATTAGGATCTGGACAGCATAAGGGCCCACTTGAGATTAAAGGCCATACATTTAAATTTGGTCCAGACAGCATATTGGTGTGTTTTTTCTCTGGTCACCTTAATCTATATGAATGCAGACAGCATCTGCAGAAAGGTTAATTTAACTAGGTTTGGGGTTTTGCCAAGAGAGTACAATGAAATAAGAGAAAGTGAAGACAAGGGAGTTGAGAATGTGTGCAAAGGAGTGATCGAATGATGACAAATGGTGATGTCTATGTCTCAGAAATCTTTGTCTCCTGTAGACCTTTTTGCCAAATTCAGAACTGTTTTCAGACTGGGATGCAGTAGGTTCTCAATGCATATTTGTTGAACAAATGACTTTCAATCAATGAAATCATTATTAATCTTATGTTTGCACCACTATGCTAGATGCTGTTAGGAATACATAAAGAGATATGCTATGATTTCCACCCTAAAGGGCTTTATAATCTAATTGATAAATAGAATATGATGTAAAAAATATAATAAAATAGGGAACAAAAGCCTTTTGTGAGTGTTTGTATGTTTTATAGTGTCACTGTTTCATTATTATTGGATATTTCCTTTGAATGATTGCTGTCTCTTGAAAATATGCAAGTACAGATTGATCTCTGGTTGATAAACCTAAGCAAAGTAAAAGTAGATACGGTGGGTCCGTGTGTGTTTGCTTTTAAATTTTCTTTTAAAAAGGTAATCTTGTATTTGTCTTCTCATTTGGTTTATCATCTGGAAACAGTCTCAGTGTAGAATAAGGATTTGCTGTCTCCTATTTTTAAAGAGCTCTCTTACAGATAAAGTTCAATTTTTCTTTATGGTTCTGCTCTTCGCAAGATATATGGCATTTGACAGGTCTTTTATGTTAAGAGCTGACTATGGAATCCTGGGCTGCACTTGCGATTTATGCTACCCGTAAAACTTAAGGCCTTCACCAGCAATGGAAAAGCAATCAAGAATTGGTGTAAACAGGCCAACCTGACCCCCATCTGTTGTGGTTTATAGTATTTTCCCAGAGAGAGACATTTACTCCAGTAAGTCCTTCTGATATTAACAAAAGGTCATACACAGTATCAGAGCCAGCTTCCTTTTAATAGGTGGATATAGGTCAACACACAAGTGTTATGAATTCAAAGTCTCTAGGAGAAACTTAGTCCATCAGAAAGTGGTTCCTCCCACCAGCTGATAATGCCTGAAATTCCATAAATAGAACACTATTTTCATGATTTCAGCCAAATAAGAATTTGTCCCCTGTTAAAAGGAAATGTAACTTTACTTGTCATTTATGACAGAGTAAAATATTAAATAATGGGGTATCCAAGTGAGTGATCACAGGGATGATGGAAAATTTCAGCATGGATGTATGAGTCCTTGGAAGTCCAGACATGCAGGTAGTCAGGTGGGCAACTGGTATTAGATGAGACTGTCAGAGCCTTGGATATCAAGATGGAATTTAGAATTTCAGACTCCAAAAGAGGTCTATGTATGAATTAGGCTGGGGTCTAATTCTTTGTGGGCTTAGGGTACTCAGCAGGTATAAGGAAATGAACCTAGGGACAGTGACACAGGTATAAGTTCAATGATCAGGACTGGGACATATGGAAGAGACTGGGTCTTATGATGAAGGCTTTCATTCATGTATTCATTCTTATTCATATATTCGGTAAGCAACTGTTTATTGAACATCTATGTGGCAGGCCTTGGGGGGGATACTGGGATATTGAGACAAATATATAAATTATCATGCAATGTAATAGGTATTGTGACAGAGTATGTCAATTATATTCTAGAAGCACTTGAGTGGATCATCTCATCCAAAAAAGACTGAAAACAGAGAGAGAGAAAGCTTCCTGGAAAGTGTAAGATGTAAGATTCTTAAAATATTATTGAAGGTCAAACACATGCTAATCAATGTGCTGAGTACTCAGGGGACACAAAGTTACATGGGAGGTAAGTCTTGCCTTCAAAAGCTTACAGTATAATGTGATCAATACTTAATCAGATAGCACCAATGAGAATTATCTACATCAGCAGAAAGGTTAGAGAAAACTTCCCTGGGTGGTGAACTTTCAGTGATAAGAAAGAGTTATTTAGGTAAGGGTTATTAATACATGTATTAATATATTCATTTCTACCCTTACCTAACTAAATATATTTTATATATAAAATAAATATTTATTTTTATAAATAAATGTATTCTAGGCAAAATAAGTTTATACAAAAGTAAGCAGTTGTGAAATGGCGATCAAGGAGTATAAAGCTGGAGCAAAAAATATATTGAGGACAAAGCTCTTGATGCCAGGGAATTAGGCAAGGAGCAGATGCCAGAGAATTAGGCAAGGAGCAGATACTGAAGAACCTTGTGTGCTAAGCTATGGGAAACTATTGAAGATTATTTAAAAAGGTGTGACAGGATTTACATTTTGTAGAAATATGGAGAATGGGTTGGAGGGGGACATAGTAGAAGCTATTTTGGTAATTCTCAAAAGAAATGACAAATGCTTCAACTAAGAGAAGGTAGTGACAGTAAAAGTGGAGAGAAGAAGACAGATATATGAGAGGCATTAAGGCCTATACAGTATGTGGGAACTGACAGAAAATGAGGAGGGCCTGAGGAAAGAGATGACTCATACGTATTTACGGCATAGACAACTAAATGGTAAACACCATTCACCATAATAAAAAATTGATGAGAAATAGCTGGTTTTGGAGTGAGGAGTGGAGGTAAGAGATAAATTCAACTTTGGACTGAGTTTCAAATGCTCAGAAAAACACCAAGGTAAAAATGTCCAATAGCAAATTGAATATACTTTTTGAAACTTAGAAAATAGCATGTGGATCATGGATATTATTTTGACAGTCATCAACAAATTCGTGACAGCTGATGCCATAGCTTTGATGGATTCGTCCAGGGAAAGTCTGTAGAATGTGTACCCCAGACAGTTAAGTGATGAGGAGTTGGAAAAGAAACCCTTTGAAGAAACTAGGAAAAAACAGAAGTGGAGGAAATCCCGGAGGGTATATTGTCACAGAAATTCAGGAGGCAAGAATTTCTTAAAGGAGTACAGGCTTAATAAGCAAAATATGGCATATCCATACAATAGAATATTGTTCAGCCATAAAAAGGAATGAAGTATTGGTACATGCCACAACATGGATGAAACTTTAAAACATTATGCTAAGTGCAAGAAGCCAGTCACAAAAGACCACATGTTATATGATTCCATCTGTATGAAATATCCAGAATGGGCAAATCTATAGAGATAGAAAGCAGATTATTGGTTGCTTGCTTAGAGCTGGGGAGGATGGGAGATAGTGAGATAATAGCTAAAGGATATAGGATTTCTCTTTGTGGTAATGAAAATATTCTAAAATTGACTTTGGTGACGGTTGCACATATCTGTGAATATACTGAAAACATTGAATTGTCACTTTAAATGGGTGAATTGTATATTCTATAAATATTATCTCAGTAAAGCTGTTTAAAAGAAAAAGTATGGGGTAAAATCATCAAGTGCAGTATAGAGGTCTTGTAAAATAAGGACAGAAAAATCTCAAGTGGGTTTGAGAATATGGAGAGATCATTGGCAAATTTAGTGGTATGGAGAGTGAAATACTGGTGGCAGTGGTTGAAGGGTGAATAGGAGGCAGAAACAATGAACTCTTTGAAGGACTTTGGCTAGAAGGGAAAAAGCAAGCTGAATGCTAAGAGTAAAGGCAGTATTTCTCTAGAAATGGAAGAAAGCCAGGAGAACATGAAAGTTTCAAGATACAGGAGTGAGGAAGGGTGACTGACAAAGGAAATTATGAGTAGGTGGAAAGTGACAAGGTCCATTGCACAGGAGGAGAGGAGGGGGAGAACAAGCAAATGAGAAAGGATAGATGATGATGGAGATGTTTGTAGCTGGGAAGGAGCAAATTAAATGAAGTGTTGCCCTATGGCTTCTATTTTCTCGTTAAGTTGGAAAGCAAATCTTCTAAGGTTGAGTGGGATTTAGTGTGGTAAACAGTTTAGGGAGGGAGTAAGGATTTTCAGTAGTGAAGGAGATGGAGGAAGGAGCTTACTAGAGACAATTGGATTGCTAGGCATCAGTGAGCATTCAACTGAGGCTGAAGACCAAGAATAAGTAGTGACACCGATCTGTGTGGTTGTGTGTATTTTATTTTATTTTATTTTTATCAGCTCTTGGGAACCTGGATCTAAGAACAAATGCTGGGATTGATTCAGCTTTGAAATTTTGCAGGGCACTGCATGTAAAGAGAATCAGAGACTCAAATGTCAAGATGAATGAATGACTAACATGATGGGTGGGGTGGGGGTAAGAAGGTGAAGTCAGAGGGTGCTGATGGTGGTCTAGTGGGAGAGAGTTGCTCAAACCTTGTTGTAGCAATGGAGCTATTTTGCTTAGTGAAATCAATTTAATAAACAGCCCCCAAAGGGGACAAACAGAGCTTTTCTATTAGTGGCCTGGAGGCACACCTCTTCAGCAGTCCCTGAGCAACCTCACAGGGTCCTAGAGCTCTTAGAACAAAGTTTGAAAACCGCTGATCTATGGAGGACTTAATGAAGTGGATTAGTAAAAACAAGAGTTTATGTTAACAATAACAACAATAGCCAACAACAAGATGAAGATGGAGGAGGGGGAGAAGAAGTAGAGGGAGGAAGAAAAGAAAAAGGAGAAGGAGAAGAGGAGGAAGAGGAAGATAAGAAGAAGAAACACTGAGCACTTACTTTTTACCAGGCACTGGTCTAAGTGCTTTGTATCTAATCTTCACGATAACTAAATGAGTGAAGAAAACCTATTGTCTCTATTTCTACAGATGAGGACATTGAAGCATAGAGAGGTAGTCTCCTTGCTGAAGGGAACCTGGCTAGTATGGGGAGCAGCAGCCAGGTACTTCATGAGAGTAACTTTATGCTCATCTCTGAGATGAATGATTTGTTGGTAAATTCTCCTGCGTTGGGCCAAAGATGGGAGCTGTATATGGGGCTCAGTCTGGGAATCAAGTGATGCCAGCTCTGGAGAAGATGAGAGACACAGAGGTTTGAGAACAAGTTGAACCTGGTAGGATCAACAGGACTTAGTGAGTGATACGGGGTGAAGAGAGCACAAGGAGTCAAGAATTATTCCAATAATTCAAGTCCTGCAAAAATGTTGTATCTTCTAAAAATTTGAAAACCTAGTGAGGAATTTGGTTTGAGGGGGTAGAGAAATATAGGTGTTGTGAAGCATCTAATGTATGCCAAGAACTATTACACTTAATATACATTATTGTATTTAATATAAGAAAATACTATTATCCATGTTTGACAGATGAAGAAATGGAAAGTTTCAGAGATTGGATAACTTGCACAAAGTGACACAGTCAGTAGGTGATGGTATCAGGACTTGATGATAAAACCCAGGTGGTTTTACTTTTAGAGACATTGATCCTGGGAGTGACAATGAGGCACTATCCGGTAGGTAGCTGAAGCTGGATAATTGTAGTCTGGGAAGAGATAAATTTGGGATATAGACGTTTCATATCAATCCACTTAGAATTGATAGATGTAATTAAAACTTCCAAGGGGTAGCACTTACGTAGACAGTAGAGCAAAGGCCTGAGGACTACACTTCAGGGGAATGCTCACATGTCAGAAGATAGGAAGCAAAAGAAGAGCTCTCTGAGAAGACTGACTATGATTCAAGAAGCAAGACAATCAACTCCTATAGCGGAAGCTTTCATTTTTTTTTTGCCCTGCCTCCCAGTTTGAAAAGCATTTTGCGTGGCAATCCAGTATGTGTATATGTGTATATTTATGTATATATATAAACCCAAAGTTTCCAAATACCATACTTACTGTTAACTGCCTATGATGCACGCTGATATTTTCCCTTCTCTTCTTCTTTCTTAAAATACACGTTGGTTAGCAACCCACTAAGTTTATTTCATAACTTAATAATAGGTCGCAATCCAGTGTTTGAAAACATGGCCCTATAGCTACCCTCAGACATTCAGGGCCCCACAATGCTCATGTGGGCCCTGCTCATACAACTCACATGCTGATGCTGTGAGTTCTCAAGTTTGGCTAGTCATCTCAGAATGATAGCAGATATTAATGAGTCAATGACAGCCTTCTATAATTTATCATGAGGAATTGTGACAATAGCCCCATCTCTAAGTCCACTCTCTTTCTGTCTCCTTGTCTCAGTATTTGTTTTCTCCTTCCTTAATTTCCTGTTTTCCACTTGGCTTTCCTTGGTCCCTTTGGTTTGGAAATTAATTATTCCTGGGTTTGTTCTTCTTTTTATTGTTTTTTTTTTTCTAAATGAATTAAAATAATTTTAAGGCTGACCTTTCCATGTCATTTCCAATCTTCCCTTGTGGCTGTTTTATGCTTAAGTATACTGTACCACAGTGGGAGAATGAACATTTTATTGTGAGGTACATAGTTTTCATTATATAATAATTTAATTATATGACAAATGAAGTTGCAAAACTGATGTTACTCACAGCACCTCGTACAGTGCTGCCAAATGCCCTGAGTTAACCTGACATTACCAGGAATGAATCCTGGAGACCCAGAACCCACAGATCCAGGAATGCCAAATGAAGTTTGTCATCGATTCCAAAACCAGGGAATCAGAGTATATAACATAAAATAGCTTTGCCTCAGAGTTCTTTCTTTCTTCTGTGGCATCCACATAAAATGGTTTCTTATTGATGCACTTTGCTATTGAGAATATGAAAGGGACACTGTCAACAAACACAATTGTAAAGTGACAGTCATAGAAATTAGCAGAGAACTTCTACTGGAGCTACCTCACTTTGCAGAGATAATTATAGAATTTTAAGAAGTATCGTCTTTGCCTTTTTCTTTGTTTCTGTATTTTGATCAGGGAAACCAAGGGTTGAGTGTTTAAGTGGCTTAAACTAAGATCGCCCAGCTACTAGTTTAGAGAGCCAGGACTAGAATTCAGTATCAGAACTTAGGTAAGCTCTAAAGTTAAATAGCTAGCAAGTCTCTCTGAACAAATGCTTTCTCAGAAAGGTTGACTATACCTGTTTGTTACTTAGAGTAATCAGTTATAAAGAAGGTCAGAGGGGGAACATTGGGCAAACAAATTTGATTTTGTTAACATGGTTTACCGATGGGAAAGTTGGTAGATTTGGTGGGCTGATTTCAGCTTCTAAGTTGAACTTAAAAATTTGGCATCAGTGACTCAAAATTCTTTCCATCATTAAAATTTTGTAGATTATGGCCTCACAAGTTTTGTTGTACATAAGAATCATCAGCTTTCTAAAAATTCTGATGCCTGGACTCTACTGGAATATATTTTTTTGTAAATCTCAGAGGGGATGGTGATGCACAAAAAAGTTTGGAAGTTCTCAGCCTGATAAGTGACACATTTTTGGCACATAAAGACCTAGGTTCATTCATTTATAAAATAAGTAGTTGTTGGGGCTGGCCCAGTGGCGTAGTGGTTAAGTTCACATGCTCTGCTTCAGTCGCCCAGGGTTCGCCAATTCGGATCCCTGGCGCAGATCTATGCACTGCTTATCAAGCCACGCTGTGGCGGCATCCCGCATATAAAGTAGAGGAAGATGGGCACAGATCTTAGCCCAGGGACAATCTTCCTCAGCAAAAGGAGGAGGATTGGCAACAGATGTTAGCTCAGGGCTAATCTTCCTCACACACACACACACACAAAAAGTAATTGTTGAGTATAATCTGTAAAAACCTAGGTTCCTCATGGAAGACAGAAAAAACTAAGACATAGTCAATGAACTTATAATGTGATAACGGGGTAAATACAAATATAAACATGAAACAAGATAAAATATGGTTACATATTAAAATGAGGTATGGGCTTTCGTTGTAAATATAGTACAAGAGTGAGAAGGTAAGAATTAGATCTTCTTCTTTTTTTTTTTTTGGTGAGGAAGATTAGTCCTGAGCTAACATCCATTGCCAATCCTCCTCTTTTTGCTAAGGAAGATTAGCCCAGGGCTAACACCCATGCCTGTCTTCCTCTACTTTATATGTGGGATGCCTGCGATGGCATGGCTTGATAAGTGGTGTGTAGGTCCGCACCCAGGATCTGAATGTGTGAACCCTGGGCTGCCGAAACGGAGTGCACGAACTTAATCACTCCGCCACCAGGCTGGCCACAGGTCTTACTTCTAAAGGAGATAAAAATTCATCTGGCTATTAATGGATTGATAAGACTTGGTAGGTGGAGGTTTGGGATTTCAGGCAATGGAGATAGCATGAGTGAAAGTTTGGAGAAATTTCTAGGTGTATTCAGGGAATAGAGAGCAATGTCATTCAACTGGATCAGGTACTTGCAGAAGGACAGGGAAAGAGAAGGCAGGAGAGCAAGAGCATAAAAAATCTTCAACACAAAACTAAAGATTTTGTAACTAGTTATTGGGCAATGAAGAGCCGTGATTTGTTTTTGAGCAGAGACTGACGTGACTAGCACTTATTCCTTGAAATATTAATTTGCAGCAAGGTTCAGCGTAGATTGGAGGAGGGACAACCTGGATCTGAACAGAAGGGTTACAAGACTCACTACATTTCCTCAGGCCAAAGCTTCCCCATTGCTTGCTGAAAGTCTCTCCTCTGTAACAATGTATGTAGAAATGTTTTCACATGTCCCTTCCCTGCTTCTTGAATCACTGGATCAATGTGACAGATTCCTCAAGGCCTGAGAGGCCTGAGTACTTGTGATTAAGGCGGTACTGAACCAGTGGAAAGTGGCACCATTGTTTTTTTGTATGCCAGATGAACTGTAATAAAAATAGGGGACTCTTGTGGTTTTAAAGAAATTGTATTGGATGGGAAAACCTGAAGACATGTTTCAAATCATAGTGATAGCATTACACTCTTTTGAAAGAATTTGAAAGAATTTGATGACTATTGCTTACTAATTTGCAGGTGAGAGGGCATAGGATCTACTTCCAACTGTCTGATTTTAGTTGCTTTTTTTTTTGACAAGAGTGGTCTTGGTATACAACAGTGGCTTCTGATTTCATTGCTGATGGCCTTGCCCTATTATGAACATCTTTATTTTCTCTTCTCTCTGCCTAATCTTTTGCTTCTTATTTTATATTCTGATCCAAACTTCTTTTTTCCCCCCCCTCTCATTTTTCTGTTTTTTTCTCTTGACTGCCAATCTCTTCTTTAGGTGACCCTGTCCAAAAGGGTCACCATGACCCTTTTCCTTGGGAAAAGAAGGGGTGGGATTATTTGTTAATTATTGTCTAGGGTGGAGACCTTTTCTTTTTAGTTAAGTTATCTCAGTGTCATCCCAAGTGCCTTGCACAATGCTAGGAAATGGTGAGTTCTCAAAAAATGATTTTTGAAAGAAAACACAGCGTGCAACATCAGTCATGTTTAGGTCCTTAATAATGAAGGTTTAACCTACTTGGGTTTTTCAGGACAGTCATGATTTCAAATACTCTATTCTATTGTTTTATGAAATACCCTTATTATAAAACCATGTCTTGATTTTTGGTTTGAAAATATGGTCACCATACCCAAGAAAAGTAAACATGAATTGGTACCCCGAACATAATATGTATTGAAAAGAGAACATTCTTTGGGTGTTTTATATACATACTCCTCTTGAAAGTGGCCAAAATGAAAAAATAAAAGAAAGAAAGGAAAAAAATTGAGTGGCAGGAAGGAGGAAGTGGTGGGGTAGAGATTTGGCGGGTTTTGTTTAGCTCCGGTAGAAGGCTTTCTGGAACATTTTAGCCAGCGTTTTCATTGGCACACTTCAGCAGAGCCATTAGAGCTATTAAACGAATGTATTGTTTTGAGTTTTCTTTGGCCCAGTCTCCCCTATTATTTTGGGAAATGGAATTGCACATTCATAGGGAAGAGAGAAGACTGAATGCCAGCTAACTTGAACCCTCCTTTATGGCGTGCTGTGGATGAACAGGCTGAAGAGCTGGGGATTGCAGAGAATTTTTAGCCCCTACAAATTCTCGTGTTCCAAGTGCAATACTGGATCTGATCAAGGTTCTTGGATATTTTTTTCACTTTCTGGTTAAAAAGTAATCAGAGCTTTGTGAAAGTTCCTCTAATAAATTATATAGCCACCTTTTTATATCTGGCATTGAAGCCTTTTTAGAATGTCTGCTCAGGAGCAGAGAGCCCTAATCTGGAACACCCAATCTTGCTGGCCTAAAAATAAACCTAGGTTTTAAGAAATTGTGTGTGTGTGTGTGTGTGTGTGTGTGTGTGCGTGCGTGTTTGTGCACGCGCGCCTGTGTAGGGGAGACAAATGGAGAGTGCTGAATGTTGAAAATACTTTGTTAATAGATCCTGGAGTTGGAAGTGCTGACTTTTTTCTTTTTAAATAGAGGATGAGGCTAAACAGATGACCCATCTGTCCTTCTTTGCAGCTTGTCAAGTGTCTTTGGGAGAAATGCCAGGTGACAAAAACTAGGATGAACTCACTTGGTCCTTTCTCTCTTTTGTCTCTGTTTTCTCTGTTAGTTATTGTTGGTTGTCCCTTCTTTTGGTTCCAAAACTAGAGTAGAGTTAGAATAACAGAGACTAAGGAGCCCAAACTCTGCCTGGGGAAGCTCTTACCTAGAGAAGCGTTGCCCACCTTCCGTTCATTTGCAGGGCCTGATGTGTTAGCCTGTGTGTGCTGGCCCTTTAATTGTGAAGCTGCTTTTGTTATATCATCTAAAAAGATTGCATGGTATAGAGTGAATATGCTAACTAAGATCTAACTTTCCCTTTTTATTCTTTAAAAACTGAGTTTCTCTTCTAAAATAGTACGTTCTCCTTGTAAATTTTCAAACAGTAAAGAAATAGTTATCAGTTCCGTCTTTGTTTTATTTTCCCTGTCTACTTCTTTCCATCTTTCCACAACTGTTGAAACACGCCTGATTCTGAGTTTAGATCAGTTTGTGAAAGTATGTTCCATTGGTTTTTTTTTTTTTTTTTTTTTTTTTTTTGTGAGGAGATCAGCCCTGTGCTAACATTCGCCAATCCTCCTCTTTTTTTGCTGAGGAAGACGGCCCTGGGCTAACATCTATGCCCATCTTCCTCCACTTTATATGGAACGCCGCCACAGCATGGCTTGCCAAGCAGTGCGTCGGTGCGCGCCCGGGATCCGAACCAGCGAACCCCGGGCCGCCGCAGCGGAGCGCGCGCACTTAACCACTTGCGCCACCGGGCCGGCCCCTCCATTGGTTTTTTAATAGGCATTATTTGAAAACCAATAAAAAATGTGCCGTTTTCAGATATGTGTGAGGAACACAGAGTGAAATGACAGTTGGTTTCTGTGTCCTCAGTATTTTGCCAAGTGCTTTATGTACATTATCTCATTTAACTTGCGTGGCAATTTTGGGAGGTAAGGTACTATTATTAACCGTGCTTTTTAGATTTTTTTGTGTTCATTTTTCAAATGATCACAATCGTTTTTCAAATCATGGATCTGAGGCTAGCAAATATTATATAATGCCCCAAATGATACAACAAGAAAATGGCAAAGCCCAAATTAACCTGGGTCATCTTAATTCAGAGCTACAATCTATTACTGCTTGTGCTGTCTCCTAGGGATTTAAATAGATTTTAGTCTTATTTAGTACAGGAGGTCTCAAAACGTTTAATAATCTGCATTTAGAATAAAGAAGCGAGTACACGCTTCTCCTCTCCTTTTTCTTTTTTTTTTTTTTAACCATGGAATCTCTTTTGTGAAAAGCATTTGAGGAGCCATTGTTTCTCATAAAAGTCAATCTAGTCTGAGTCAACCTCATCATCACGTTGATCTTAAGGGCTTCTTGGTGATGGAGATGTTAACTAAGGTTCAGGTAAGTGTTTGCATGAGCACTGGGATAAGCCAAGAAGCTCTAAGTTAGTGTGTATAATTTTGCAGCAGAGTCAGCTCAAATATCCATATTACTCCCAGAATTGCCATTTGATTCTATAACCAAATTACAACTTGTCTCTATAACCAAACTTAGGTAAAATTGCGAGGCAGAAAGATTTCATGCTCCCAGAATTTCCTTTTCATTCTGTGCCTCGGTGAAAGACAATGCTCCACTTTTCTGGGCAGTGCCCAAGCCATCCTTCCTCTTGCAGAAATGCCTCTGAATGAGATGGAAAAGTCTTTTTGCCCAAAATAGTGAATGGCTGAGAAAGACAAGGTTGTTAGTTTTCCATGGTTTATTACAGTTTAAATGACAGTAATTGCAAAGGATACTTGATTGCATACTTGGTTGAACAAAATAAACATATGTGGGTCAGAAAAAAAATAATGGTGAAATATCAACAGTTCAAGATTCAAAGAGATAGTATGTCCTCAATTCTGTAAATTATTTTGTGTGCATATGCGTAGAAAAACAGTAGAAACAATACACCAAAATATCAATAGTAGATATCTCTGAGGAATTAGAATTTGGATACTATATAATTTTCTTTTAATTTTTTCGTGTGTTCTAAATTGTCGATAACATGTGTATAGGACTTCTATAATTCAAAAAGAAGGGGTTACGTAGAAGGAATAACACACGCAAAAGGACAGAGGCACTAAACAGTATAGTTGGGTGTGGGTGGGGAACTGTAAGTGGTTTGATGTTAGAAGGTAAAGCATGAGCCAGATGGTGACAGAGGTGGCTGTAAGCAAGGTCACAGTTCAGTCAGATTTGTGGCTTAGGTGGATGACTCCAGCAGCTGTGTGGGTAACAGTTTGGGGAAGGTGAAACTGTAGGCAAGAAGACAGAAAACCACTGCTATGGTTTGGGCCAGAGACAATGAAGGCCCATGGCAGTGACATTAGAGTGAAGGGGATGGAGTTGAACATAATTGATAGGTAAATTAGATAAGTCTCAGTGATTGAGTGGATATTAGGGGTGAGAATGAATATGGAAGAGAAAGGATTACTCTCAGGTTTCTGCCTAGGGTGAAAAGGAACAGAAAATTCAGCTCTGAGATCTCCCATCAAGACATTCTGGAGCCATCTATGGAAGCATTTGTCTGACTCACCTCTGATCTTTATAGAACCATGGCTATGACACTCCCTTCTTTCTGAGAGTGAAGTGATCTAATCACAGGATAGTTAAGAGATTTGGTTCACCTCTTGCTCTGAAAATGCGTTGTCTTTCTTGCATGTCGGCTGTTCCTGTGTGACCTCACTGAATCCAAAAATAATAATAACAAAAAATAGCTACTATTTATTCTGCTCTTCTTATGAGTATCCACTATGCTAAGTGCTTTATGTAGCATGTCGTTTTGCTTTCACATCAGTCATTAGAGTTAATTATTACTTTATGCTACAGATGACAAAACTGAGGCTCAGAGAGGTTAAATAACGTGTCCAGAGTCACATAACTGGTAAGTGACAGAACTGGACTATAAGTCCATGTCTGTCTGATTTCAGGCTCATGTTTCAGGTTTAGAAACATACTTTAGTATAGAATAGGAGTTGGTAAATGGCTAGATAGTAAATATTTTAAGCTTCCAGACCACATATAGTCTTTCTTGCATTCTCTTCTTTTTTTTTAAACCTTTAAAAATGTAAAAACTATTCTTAGTGCACAGGCCATACAAAAACTAGCCACCGGCTGGATTTGGCCTGCAGTTCATAGTTGTAGATCCGTGGTCTAGAGTACATGCATCCCAACACTCGCGTGCGCGCGCACACACGTACGCACTTTTAGAGGATATTGGTGGTGAAAGGGTAATATGGAGAATGCTGGGGTGGAAGGAGAAAAAGGGAGAAATGGCTTAGCTCTAGGTTTCCTGGGGAAAGGGAAATCCAGCTGGAATAAAATGTCCGTGGTAAACAGAGAGACCACAAGAGAGTGAGTCATCACTAGGCCATAGTCTGAATGTAATCACTCAGCCAACAAATGATCCTCAGATGGCTTCAAAGCATTTATGTCAGGGGCGGGAGAGAGAGAAATTGAGGATAGGAAGTGTGCTCTCTAGATAGAACCCTGACCCTGTCCTTCTGGAAAAGGAGGCACAATAGAGTGGCTGAAAGCGTGTGGCTTTATGGGCCCCAACTCTCAGAGGAGAGGAGAGGGCGAGGGACAATCCAGGAGGCAGGCGTGGAGAAGGCAGAGTGAGGAGGGTGCCTCTGTGTACGTATGCAGAATTCTCTTTCCTCAGGCGCTTGCAACTTTCAGACGGGCAGGATGGGTCTGGCAACTTTCTGGAATCAAAGTTTACAAATGATAATGTAAAAGGCAAAGAAAAATTCTCCCATCAAAAGCCTCTTCATCAGGAGGCATGTGCACTGAGTATCCATCTGGAGTCTGTGGGCTTATGAGAAATATCAGATGAGAAGGAGGGGGGGAATTAGGAGCCCTCTGTCTCTGGAGGCGTGATGACAAGTGAGCCTTGGCTACAGGTTCATACAGCTTCTGGGGAAGTTGTGAGCACCATAAGAAGGGCCCAGAGGCTTTGGCGGATTTGGATCTTCCTATCCTGCATCTCTTTACAACCAGTAAGACTTGTCCTGGAGTCTATGAGTGATAGGATGTTTTTAAATGTCTGTTTTATTACTAGCTGTCCTTCTCACGTAATTGTTTCATCAAAAGGAGTAAAATATGGATACAGAAATGGCTGTTTTCTGCGTTTCAATGTATATATCCCACAGTGGAATTTATTTTAATCCCGTACAGGGACTCAATATTGAGAAACATGTAGTGTATCATTAGAGGCAATACTGTACCACAGTTAGAGAAAGGCTCTGCAATCAGAAGTATCTCACTCCAAGTCTCAGCTTCCCACCAGTCACCAGCATAATGCCATAAGTGCTATGCTGGAGGGACACAGAGTGTGCTAAGGTAGTACCTAGGCTGGGAACCAAATCTGGACTCAGCATTTGGGACAGATGTCAAGGAAGCCTTCCTGGAAGAGGTGACATCTGTACCGATTTTTGATAATGAGTAGTTGTTAGCAGAATAGTACACAGTAAAAGAGCATTCTAGGCAGAAGAAATATTTGTGCAATTTCCTGGAACCAAGAGAGAGCATAACACAGATGCAGAGCTATGAGTACTTTGGGGATTTGGAAAAACAATGTAAGAGAAATAGTGGCCAGAGATAAAGCTAAATAGGTAGCAAGGGGCCAGATCATGAAGGGCTTTGAAAATTTATTAAGGCATTTGGATTTTGTCCCAAATGCACTGACACCATTGGAGTATTTTAAGAAGGGGAATGGCTTGCTCAGATTTTTTTAAGGAAGATGGAAGAAGATGGGGGAAAACTGGAGATATGGCAGCCAGTAAAGATTTTGCTCAATAAGCCATGAGAGAAAGTATGGTGGCTTAAAGCAATGGCAGAGTGGACAGTGGAAGGGAGAGATTTTAGAAATATTTAGACCTTATTGGACTTGGTGATTGATTGGATGTGGAATTGAGAAGGAGAGAGGAGTTTAGGTTAACTCGCTTCTGGGGTTCTGGGTTGGCTACAGAGTAAGGGTGAGGCTTGTCTTCATGATAGGGAAATGCAAGAAGTGGAAATTAAAAGAGAGGATGAATTGAGTTTTAGACCTATTGAGTTTGAGGTTTCTGAAGGACATCTATGGGATAATATTCATTGGATATCCTAGAGCTCAGGCGACACATCTAAGCTAGAGATATACATTTTGGAATCATCAGTGCAGAAAAAGCTGCAGGAGTGCAGTGTGTTCACCCTAGGAGAGTGTAGAGAGTGATAAGTAAGAAAGCAGAGGATGAGCCCAGGGAAAGCAGTGCTTAAGAGAGAGGAAGAAGGGCCTATGAGAGGATGTGAAGGGGTGTCCATAGAGACAGGACATAACTAGGAGAGTATTGACTTACTGAAGCCAAGTGAAGAGGAAGTTTCAAGAAGAATGTGGCCAACCATGTCAAATGCCTCAGAGAAGTCAAGAAAGTAAGGGCAAAAAGATGTCCACTGGATAAAACAACTGGGAGATTATCGGTGACCTTGCAGAGGATGGTTTTCAGAGAATGTTGAGGATGAAAGCAGAACATCTTTAAGTCCAATTTATAATTAACATATTTTATTACTATATAACATTGATAAATTCCACATCTAGGAGAGAATCATCTACTTGGAAATCATTAGTAACAACAGAAGTTCCTCTTTTTCCTCCTTCTTAGTTACTTCTAAGTAGGAGTTATAACTAACTGGATTTGGGAGAAGGTAAGCATGGAAGTATTCATTCATGAACCCCATCTAACGAATCCCCTATATCTCCCTAGTGAGCATTTCCTGTTTCCTGTTCTCCCACGGTGAGTATTTCACACCTTCTAGGTCTTCTCAAATTTCTGTACCCATCACCTCACTACCCACTCTTAGGGGATCCCCTTGCCTTCTACTTTATTAGGAAAGCAGCATAAATGAGAGGAGCATTCTCTCGATGTAATGCCATCAACTCTCAAGACCATCTGCATTCTTTCCTCCCTTCCCTCCTCCCTTTCTATTGCATGGGCATGGGTTCCTCTTTGTCTTTGAGGAGATACCTAACAAGTGGTGCCTGAGACAGGAATTTTGGTATTTGTGACTTACTGAGGATTTCTTTTAGCAGAAAGGGGTGAGGGAAACAGGATGAGGCAGAACCAGGGGCTAAGCAAGCATGTGGTCTCAGCCAGAGTCTAACTTCAGCCCAGTCTCACAGGGAGCTCTGGAGTGTGAATTGCACCATGGATTTGGCCCCATCTTGGGGCAAAGGGCTGGCTTTTTGCACCTTCCTGTCAGTCAGTCATTGTCTACAAGCTGCCCCTGGGAGGAGACAAGCATAATCGCCTGAGAGGCAGCTCCTATTTGGCTAAGGGGAGTTCTCCAAAGAAAGCAGTCAGCAGTGAGCTGTTAGCAGCTAATATTCACCACACCTAGGGGTGGGGGGTACCTGCTTGGGTGGGGCGCCAACGGTATCCACCACACTCGCGTGTAAGGTGGATTTTTCCTGTTGGGTTCTGCATTGAATTCTCTTCTCTTTTTCTCTCTTTTTTCTTCATTTTCTCTCTGCTTGCTGGTGTCTTCCTATTAAACTAATTTAATAACCTTAAATCTCCTGTTATAGAAACTTTCCATCCTCCTCTACATCCTCACCCTCTTCCTTCACTGCCGAGGTTCTTGTCTATGCTCATCATCTTCTTCTCCTTAAGACCCACTCACTCCACAGCCCACTGCAGTCTGGTTTCTGCCTCCACTGTTTTTCTGAAGTTGCCCTTGTCAAAGTTACCAACCTTCTCCTTGTTGCTCCTTCTGATGGAGACTTTTCTGTTCTTCTCTTATTTCCATTGCCAGGAATATTTGGGTTTATCTTCTCTCTCGGCTTTGGAGATGCCGACTTTTTGGATTTCTTCCTATCTCTTCATGACTGCCTCTCAGACCTCTTTGCCAATTTCTTTTCCTCTGCCTATTCTTCAAAGTTACTATTGCTCAGGATTTGATTCTATGCCTTCTCTTCTCACTCTATACATCTTTTCCTGGGCCAGGTTGAGGCTTTTGAGATGCTCAGAAAAGATCACCCCTTCACTGTTTTATGATATGTAATTCAAAAGTAAACAATATTTTTAGACAAAGCAAAATTAATATTGTCTCTTTCTAGACATTCAGATTGCACAATTCTGGATATATTTTTGAAGATGAACTAACTCTCTCTCTTTCTCTGTCTCTCTCTCTCCCTCACCTGGTTCTCTGAGCACATGTTGTATTGAGTATACGTATTAGGAATTCAGTAATGCACTACCTCATTCATTCCAGTTTTCGTTATCATCAATGTGTTTATGCTTTCTGAATTTATATACTGCTTGGATCTAAAGAACCATATATACATCCATCCGATAAGCATCTCTAATTTGATTATCACAGATGACTTCAAACTGCCACTTAGACCTGTTCCTCCTCCTATTTCCCTCTTCAGTGCATTGTGCTACCCAGTTACTCAATATAAAAACCAAGGAATCATTTTGGACTCTTCCTTTTCCTCACCTCACCTCATCCAATTAATAATCAATTTCTATTGATTCTATTCCTAAATATCTGTTGAATCCAGTCACAGCCTTGTAACAGGCTTCTCTGCCTCCAGTTTTGCAGTCCTCAGCTCCATTCTCCACATTTTCTCAAGACTAGTTTTTCTAAAAGGTGAATCTAATCATGTTCCTTCCTTGCTTTAAAGAATTTTAAACTTTTTACCATGGTTTGCAAGATCTTTCAGGATCTGGCTGTTGTTACCCTCTTCAGCATCAGTCTTTCCACTTCCCTCTAACTCTCATGAACTACTTCCCCTCTCTTACTCAGGCCACTGGGCTTTTGTACCAATGGCTGCCTCTTCCTTCCATGCTGTCCCCCACTCCAGGATAACTGCTTTTCATCTGCCAGCTCTTGGTATAGATGTCAGTTCTGAGAAGATTTACCCAGCGCCTCAAATCCTGGTCAAATGCTCCTATCCGTAGATTCTCACCACACCTTTTACTTTCTCTACCAGAGTACCTGCTGAGTCACAGTGTGACTACACATTTCCTTGTCATCTCACCATAAGGTCACAAACTCCATGAGAGTAGGAGTGCTACCTGGGCTTCTTCAGCTTTGTATCCTGGTTGTTTAGCACAGGGCCTGAGATTTCGTAGGTGCTCAGTAAATACTTTCTGAATTAATGATTGTGTCATCCTGCCTTCTAAAGCCAAAGTGTAAAGGATTTTCAGTCATCAGTGTTCTTATAGGACTCCTTCTCCACGTAAATAGGAGAGAAAGTTGAGAGTTCAGTTTGGTGTATGTGTATCGTCAAAAGAACTGACTTCTGTGGGTGGGTGTGTGTGCTTATATGTGTGTGTGTGTGACATACTAAAGAAGGAATGCTTTGCTTGAAAATAGGATTAGAAGAAAACCTTTTAAAATGTTCTAAAGCAATGGAAGGAAGAGCTTTAGGGGAAGAGAGAAGAAACACAAAAGAATGACTAAAGTACTGGATGACCTCATGGGTTTTTACATTAGTTGAAACTCATTGTGTCCCCTCCGGTTACCCACAAGGACCACTCCTCTCGGGAAAAGCTTCCTATTTTTAAACCCAGTGTAATGCCTGTGGAATTATGTTGCCCATTCCTGCCAAGGCCCAGAGAGTTTATCATTAAACAGTGTTTTTGCCAAGAACCTGCTCTGTCGTTAGTCACCAGCAAAGAGTTGTCAAAGAGAGAGTATTCTTATCTTTGGGCAGATTTTTGTCTCTTGCTTTCTACCGGAGGCAGCAGGTCCTATCTGCTACTCTTTGAAGTTTGGTTCTTTTGGCTGTAACTAGACCCCTGTGGTTTAAGGGGATTCTGCAGCAGGGACATATTGGCAAACTTGGGAGGAGGGGAGAATGGGGTACTCGCTGCCTCATCTTCCAATTATACCATCTCCACCATTGATCTATTCAACTAATATTAAATGAGCACTTGATAATATGCAAGATGATGTACTGGGTCACTCTCACGCTGAGAAAGGCATGGTACTTGACTTCTTGGAACTTTATCCAGCTAATGAAATAAGGAATGCTCTATTTTATATATACATGTATAGTATGTAAAGACCAATCTAGAAGAATACAAAGAAGAGAAAATTACTTCAAATCCCACTACCTGTTTCATCCCTTTCTGGATATCTACACTGACATATGTATACGGTTTTAAATACATTAGGGACATTTTTCCATTTTAATAAATACAGATCTAGATAATTTTTAGTGACCTCATGGTATGAATATTATATACTCTTAATTTATCTTGCCAGATTCACATTAATGGAAATTTACATTATCTCTACTATATGCTATTATACTATCATGTTGTTATACTATATGATTTTGCTGTTATACTATTCTTGTTGGTGCATATTTGACACTTGTACAAATACCTTCTCAAGTTAAATATCTAGAGGTAGGATTTCTACTATTGGCAATTTCAAATATTGCCAAAGTAGGCTTACATATTGTAATCTATTGTGTTATAGACTAGCTTGAATGACGTAGAGATTCAGATGTAAGGGCTCATTTCAGGCTAGGGGGATCAGTGTGGGCTTCACGGAAGGAGTGAGATAGAAAATAGGCCTTGAATGTCAGATGCAATTTTGAAAACTGTATATGTAAGGGAAGAACAGCATTAGAAAAGAAGGGAGGCAACAAAAAAAAGAAAATCCCAAACTCAAAACAAAAAAAATTGGAGGCATATTTGACGTCAATGAGTAAATCAATCTAGCTCAGTCAATTGCATAGTGATGCTGGCACAAGCCTGGAGGGTAAACTAGGGGTCAGATTAAAGGACTTTGAGTGGCAATTTAAAGGAAAACAAAGGACTATTGTGTAGGCCACAGGGAATCATGAGTGAACAGGGGAACACCAGTTTTGATGTTGTATAGAGTGGACTGGAGTGCATAGGATATTGGAAGAAGAAAAATAAGACATTTTAGTACATGACAGATGAAGAAAAAGATTTATTTCAGATAGTGACAGTGGGAAGGGAAAAATAAGAATGTATTTTACAGATTTTATAAAAGGAGATTCTGTAGAAGTTGGTGACTAATTAGATATTAGGGTATCTAGCTGTGATTTAAAGCTAAGCAACAAGTAGAGTTATTATAGCATGAATCAAAAAGAAAATTAAGTTAGACTGAAGATCTTGGTTGGGTGGGAAGATTAAATCAATGAGGTAGATGACCTGTAGATTTGAAGTGATGAAGGCTGTATTAGTGGGCTGCCATAACAAAGTATCACAAACTGAGTGGCTTAAACAACGGGAATTTATTGTCTCACTGTTCTGGGGGCTAGAAATCTGAAATCATGGTGTCAGTAGGGTTGGTTCTTTCTGAGGGTTGTGAGGGAGAATCTGTTCCAGGCCTCTCTCCTAGCTTCTGATAGTGTCACACATTCCTTGGCTTATAGCTGGCGTTCTCCTTGTGTCTTCATATCATCTTCCCTCTGTGCATATCTGTCTCTATGTTCAGATTTCTGCTTTTTGTAAGGACACAATCATATTGGATTATGGCCCACCCTAATGACTTTGTCTTAACTTGATCATCTGCAAAGACCCTATTTCCCAATAAGGTCACATTCACACAAACTAGGGGTTAAGACTTCAACATCTTTTTGAGAGACACGATTCAACCCAGGACAAGGGCTATCCTGGTAAAAATCTTCAAAAAGTGTGAGAAAATAAAAAAAAGGGAGATATAGATACAGAAATCATTTGTATTAAGATAATCATTGAAATAATGAGAACGCATTAGATCTTCAAGATTGCAACAATTCAGAATTGTGAGGGATAGTTTGATTTAGTATTCTGTTTAATATAAGACATCTCTTCAACATCTCTGCAAAGTGACCTTTCAGCTTCTGCTTGAATATTCTTAGTGATAGGGAAGTCATTTCTTAACAACTAAAGTTTAGTAAGTTCTATATGTTGAGGCAAAATATAGCTCCTCTTAATTTTACTCACTGGCCCTAATCCTTTCCTCTGGAGCTATACAGAGCAAGGCTCTTACATGTAATTGAATTGCAAATATTTAAACAGTTTTCAGGCTGCCCTCCCACCCCTGCCATCTAGACTAAATAAACCCCATTTCTTCCACCATTCTTCACATGGCATTGTTGTCAGATCTCCTTCCTTTTTAGTCTCCGTCTTCTGGACATGTCTAAGGTCCCAGTGTCCTTAGAGGATAGACTAACCAAGCACAGGTCTGGTCCTGGCTTGTGCGCTGTCTCTGTGCCCAGGATTGAAGCCTGGTGGGTCTCTACAGTTTTCCCCAGGGAGCCCTGAAACGCTCTGGACAACTGAAATTTACAGGCTTTTTTTTTTTTTTTTTTTTTTACTGTTAATTGGTGCTAAACCCAGAGTCCTTAATACTGTATTTTAGCTTCTGGTTTTTTTTGATGCTTAAATGCAAATTTTACATTTGAAACTTTTGAATTTTACCTGCTGAGTTTAGCCCCATAATTATAGCTTTTTGAAACCTATTTGAATCTTTATTCTGCCTTCCAACATGTTATTTCTCTTCAATTTATGTCATTTGTAAATTTTATAAACTTACATTATATGAATTCTTGCAAGATATTGATTAAATTATTCAGTGAAATAGGGGTAAATACAGAGACCTGGCCAAGCTATAAAAACCTCTCTTGAGGCAGTCCCAGGATTTGGTGCAAGTTGTTATGAATCTATAACTGTACACATTTTGCCACCCTCGTTATAAAGATGTCATGGGAGATTTATCAAAGATCCTGGTGAGTCAAGATACATTTTCTCCAAGGAATCGTCCCACTCTAGTAAATCCCACGAAACACCCAAAGCTACAACAAAAGAAATGTGATTAGTTTTGTGTTATTTTTTTTCCAGGTGAGCTCATGGTAGTTCCAGTAATCACCTGTTTCTTGTCTAAGTGGTAAAAATTTGTCTAGTTAATAATGTACTGAAAATATTTCTGGGAATTGACATTGAGCTCACTAATCTGTCGTTTCCAAATCTCTCCTTTGTCCTCTAATGGAACTTGAAATATCTTTCAGTCTTCAGCCTTCTTGTACCTCTCCGTTATCCACAAAAATGAATGTTAATTGTTATATAAATACCCAAACAGGTCTTTTTTGGATCTTTAGGGTATAATTCTTATGATTCTGGAGACTAGTTCAGTCAAAAAATTCTTGCACTGTTTTTTCTATCAACTAGAACTTCTGGTTTCTTCTGGTTATATATATATTTTTGGCTTGACTGTATCTTCCCTGACTTTTTTACCTTGAGAACTAAAATCATATATTGAAAACACAGCTGGAAAATCATCTCTAAATCAGTCAAGATTTAGTTGCAGAAAACAGAGAGTGTTGTAGCTATTTCAGCCAAAAATGATTAAATACAGGAATTTAGTTGCTTACAACATTTTTGTAAGGGCTGGAATAGTAGGATTTCAGTTGGGCATCCAGGAAGATCTCTCAGAACAACACTGAAGAGCTGACCTGTGAGTGGAGCTGCTGCCCCTGCTGCAGACAGGAGGGGAGGGGATCCTGAGGTCTCCATGAGAGCTACTGGTTTCAGGAACACACTGCGTAGCTGCTGTCTGGAGATCAGGAAACCACTGCTGCCATCACCGAGTCACACGGTGCCTGCTAGATCCTCACCAGCAATGAGTGGTATTGCCCCACAGCCTGCTCCTCCACACCCTCACTGCTAGTGGCTGGGCACTAGAACACTGTCACCTAGCCGTGCTTGCAGGCAGAGAAGGAAAAAGCAGTCAGCAGTAAGGTCTTTGTCTTGCTGTCACCTTCCAACTAGAGCACAACTGGTGGGTAATCTGTAGATCACGTCCAGATCCTTAGTGGGAGGTGGAGGAATGTGGAATTTCACTTTTCTGTCCTGTAGAACAGGAAGACACACTAGCAAGAGGGTAGAATAGATGTACACAAACCAAATCACAATATCCACCACAAAATTCTACGACGCCTTATTAATGCCTGGTTCTGTAAGCCGATTTTCCACTCCGTCCTCCGTTCTTGCATTTAATTTTGTGCACACTGCTATTACAGTGCCTGTCACCTTGCATTATAATTATTTGTTTGCATGGTAGTCTTCCTTGCTAGAGTAAACTTCTTGAAAACAAGAATCATGTCTTATGTATTTTTTCATTGCCAAGGCCCAACACAGTGACTCACGGATACTAGGGAAACCAGTTTAAGAATAGAAGAAAGAATGTGTGCTTTGCAGTTAGAGGAACTCGGGTTTAAAACATGCCTCCAAAACTTACAAGCTGTGTGGTTTTGAGCAAGTGACTTTATCTCTGTAAGCTTTAGTTTCTTGTCTGTAAAATGAAATAATTATGCTAACCTCATAGGACTGTTGTGAACTTTACATGAGAAAATATATATGAAGCATCTGCCATATAGGTGGGACTTAATTAATTGTGATCATTATTATAATTAGGGACAAATAAATGATTGCCAGGTTAATGAATTATTGAATGGATTGCCACTTAAGGATTATTTGTCTTGGCAGCAAGGCAGATTTTGTAGAGTTCAGCTTTTTTTCCCTTCTGTATCATTATACTCTCTTTCTATTTTCCTTATTATTCTAAAAAGTGCAAATTTTAAAATTTATAATTCTTTGCATTTTTTTATTGCTTATTCTGGTTCTGGGGTTTATCTTTTTTGCATCTGTTTTTGACAATTGTATGCTACTCTTCTTTCCAAAATCTGCATATTATGTTCTTTTAAAAATTTTAGCTCAGCAGATAGTTCCCTTACAGAACCTGTTTTTTTTTTTTTTTTGGATGCTTTTTATCTCCTTTGTCCTTCATTGGAACAATCTAGAATGAAATTGATTTGCAAGGTTTACATCCATGCACCTCCAAAGGGTCATTTTCCCCTTGAGAATCCTTGGCCATGGAATCATTCCTCTCTTTTGGAAATCTGTTTTACTAAATCTCGCGAGGCCTTGCTGTTCCTAGCCTAGGCTGTTGCGAAAACTACAATGTTATTTCTTTCACTGAAGGATCTCATCCACTCCATGCTACCAACTAGTTCTTTCTTATCAGTAAGAATTAAAATTAAACTATCATATCTCTTTGTTTCCTGAACTTTTTGAGAGAGATTGTCAGGAAGTCAGGAAGAGTATTTATCAGAAGTGCTGCCATGGCTATTAGCAGAATTAGCCATCTGGCAGAGATGCTCTCATCTGAAGTTCTGGATCATCACTATGTTATTATTCCCTGTCAGTTTTGGAGCCTGCTTTTGGAAGATATCAAAACTATCCCTTGCCTGACAAGACCACCTGTAGTTTGTGCCTAGCAAAGTTTCATTGCTATTTTATTTTCACTAAAAGTTTCCCATCATGGGTTTACTTCAAGTTTTAGATTTAAGTTGTGTTTGCTTCCTTTTTCCACTGTGGTATTACCTCCATTTTATTTAACTTTTTTCTTTTAAGCAAAGTATGCCTCTTCTTAGACATAGTCTGTGATTAGCTCCCCGTTAAGTCTTCGAGATGCTTTCCTGTATTATGATTTTTGAACTTTGTTGCTGGCTATGTAGGCATCTGTGGCCATAGGTATTGTTATTAATAATATAAAGTTTATAGACTGCTAATGTGTGATTTTATAAATCTTATCTCATTTTTTCCTTCCAATGATTATATGCAGTTGATACTTTCATTATTTCCATTTTACAGATGAGGAAACTGAGGTGTAGTGATGGTAGGTGCCTTGCCAATGCCACATGGCCAGTGAGTGGAAGAGGTGGGACTTCAGATTAAGTCATTCTGGCTCAAGAGCCTATGCTCCTCAGGACACTGCCGTACTGGCTACATCTGACTTCTGGTTTGATCATTTTCTCTTAAGTTCTACTGGTACCTCTTCCACCATGCTTTTCTTTTTTCTTATCTAGACCTAATAACTTATCTGAGTATTTTCATGTTTTCCTTCCAAATCAGATTTAGGGTGTGGCTCCCTACTGCCAAGAACTGGAATGGTGGGATATACTTATTTCCTCCCCTTGAGACCATAATTCTGGCATCACAGGACAGGGTCTTTTAAAACAAATCCTTTCTTTTGATGCCAGATGTTCACTCCCTGTAAGCTCTTTTCTTTTCCAAAGATATTATATTTAAGTGAAAGAAGATGTATTCATATTCTTTTGCTGCTGCAACGAGTTGCCACAAGTTTGGTGGCTGACAACAACCCAAATTTATTATCTTCCAGTCTAGGTCAGAAGTTTGACATGGGTCTCACCAGGCTAACATCAAGATGTCATTAGGGCTGCATATCTTTCTGGAGGCTCTAGGGGAGACACCCTTTTTTTGCCTTTTCCAGCTTCTAAAGGCTGCCCGCATTCTTTGGCTTGCAGCCGCCTTCCTTCAACTTCAAAGCCAGCAATGTAGCATTTCTCTGACTCTGCTTCCGTTGCCACATCTCTTTCTCTGATCACAGCCGGGAAAGGGTCTCTGCTTAGATAATCCAGAATAATCTCCCCACCTCAAGGTCTGTACTCTTAATCACCTCTGCCAAGTCCCTTTTGCCGTGTAAGGTGACATATTCCCAGGTTTCAGGGATTAGGATGTGGACATCTTTGGGAGCATTATTCTGCCTACCGCAGAAGATAGTATGACATCACACTTTAAATCCTTTCAATCTCTAGTTACTTCTTGTATTTCAACCTCAAGGTCTTACAACACTTTAATCTTTCTAGAGAATAATTCCATTTTACTTCTAGTATTATTACTCATTCGTATATGAATTAGCAAATGTCAGTTAATATTTTCAGTGTAATAAGTCTTGTCAGGCTCTCCATATTTGAATTTCAAGAAAAATACATTCCTAGTTGATGACGTCCTAATAAAGATGATATCTAGCCCTTTTGTGGTATTCAGAAAAGAAGCAATAATCGTTATGATGTCTTTTCTTCCCAGGGTCATTAGCAGGTGGATGATTATATTGAGGGGAGTGGAGTGAAGGGGAGGGAGGAGTGAGGGAGGAATCCTGGGTGTTCTGCTTGTGTCGTGGAGAAGGATAATAGGAGTGACACCAATTCAGAGAGGAACACTGGGGAAGAAGTAGATGTAGGGCAGAAGACTGTGAGTTCAGCATCAGAGATAACCTAAATGTCCCCCAGTACACATAGCCATGTGGGCATGAATGAGGTCATATTACCATAACAATCAAATTAACATTAGCTCAATGTATAACCATACAGCCTTATCCTCATACAATGTCCTCTTTCTCTAGTATTTCTGGGAGTCTCCAGAAGGGTATGCCTTAAAAATTCATGCCCACCAGTTTCTGTGGTTCTCCTGCTGTTTGCCCTTGAACACTGGCAATGTTATTTACCTTGTCTGCTGACACTCAACATTTCCAGCTGATGCTCTGCCCTCGCTGTTACTCTTGGGAAAAGCTGACGTCCTGAGAGAGCTGGCTTCTAATGCAACCCAAGGCTGTAAAACTCTCAAGTGCTAGAATGGTACTGACATGCCTTAATTCTTGCCAGAAATGGAGAGAGTTTACCTTATCCTCAATTGGTGCTTCATTTTGTTATTAGACCTTAAAACATAGCTTCTGTATCCTGAGTTGCACCAATTTTCTTATGAAAAGAGTTCTTTTTGTTTTTTCTGAGGAGCACAAAATCCAGTCAGTAAAATTAGGTAGGAGACAAAATGCCATTTTGGTGCTTCCCTTGTTCTTGCCTTTTTATCTTTCCATGGACACAAGCATGTACTTCCTCTGTGTTTGATCAAAACTCAACCCTTCTTGCAGAGCTGTCTGTGAAAAAGATGTCCACAGATTCATCAGTTGGACCACTATTTCAGATACATTTAAATTCACTGTGTCTGAATTTCTATTGTGCTCAGGTAAAACCACCCATCACATTGATATGTTGACTTCAAGGTGTCTGTGAGTGATCCAGGTAGAGATGTCCTGCTGCAAGAGGGAAACAAGGATTTAATATAGTCATATATATAATAGATATATTTGAGAGTTATCCGAATACTGGTGCTGCTTCAAAGTTTAAGAGTAGAAGAGTTCCCAGTGGTGAACAAGGAGAGTGACAAAAGAATGGGCCACAAACAGGAACCTGGGGAATAACTTTTAATGATTAGAAAGGGAAGGAAGAGCCCACCGTGGAGACTGAGAATCACTGGTCTCAAAAGCAAGAACAGAACCGAGAAAGAACATTGCAATAAAAGCAAGGAACCTTAAGAAGCAGGAAGTAACTAACAATATAAAAATGCAATGAAGGGTTCCAATAAGAAGGTGACTGAATTTTTTTTTATTTTGTGGGGAGGAACAGCTAGGAGGTCACTGACAACTTTAACGAAAGCAGTTTTGATAAAGTGGTGTTGATGAAAGCCAGGGCACAGTGAAATTAGGGGGTATACGGAAAAAAGAAATGAATGGGAGATGAGGAAATTATTCTTGCAAGAAGTTTTAATTGGAAAGGAAGAAGGAAAAAGAGAGAGTGTTAGTTATGATTTGCTCAGAAACCTCATCCTGTGGGACCAGAGGAAAGGGAATAAAAATAGGTAAGGAAGTAAATGTTTGAGGGTGTGGGTGTGGGTGTGGGTGTGTGCATGGGAGGGAGGGATAGAGTTCGTGATGAATAGCCTCAATTTTATCATCAAAGAAGGAGACATGATCATTTATGAAGGCTGATGGGAATGAGAGATTGAGGTTGGTGGGAGAGGAGAGGCGAGAGAATGGTGAAGATTTCAAATAATTCCTGGAGAGGAGATGACCCTCCACAAGTAAAAGAATGGACAAGTGGAATTAAAGATCAGCATGAGATCAGAAATAAAAAATCAGTCTGAGTAAGGGTGACAATGAGATTGAGGTGTGAAGGTGATTGGAGGTAAGGAAGTGAAAAATAAGACTATGTTTCCAGTGGAGGTTTCCCATAAATGTTGAAATTTCCTCAAGTGATGGTAGGAGCTGGGGAAGAGGAAGGCTGTGAGCCAGGCACTGAAGCGCTTGATGTATGGAGTAACCGGGAGATGGGAAAATGAAAAGAAGTGAAAGTATATGGTGATGTAGTAGAGTGCCATGTGCCTAAGAGCAGGAGGAATTTGACAGAAGGAGAAAAAACTAAGTTTTTGAAGTTGCGCTGGGCGGTTGGTACTCTCGGGACTGATAAGCCACATAATGTGGACAGTGAAAGGCTTGGGGGAGCAGGTCAAAGGTGATGTTCACCAGGAGGAGGAAGCATAGTTGGCAAAGTGGATAGCAGATGGAGGTGGCAGAGGGAACCCTTCTGTATATTTTGGGAAGAGAACCATGGTGTACAGTAATGACAGGAAAGTTTAGATTTAACCAAATCAAAGGATCCTAACTTTGGTCCAGTTGTTTCTGTGAGGGGAATTGGCTGAAGCTCCTTGGGGCTTCTGGTTTTGTCCTCATGGAGGCTGCCTTACCCTCTGTGAAATGCAATCAGGACCTTCCTCTGGAGGGGCTTGCTCTGACTGTAGGAAGCAGGGCTATGGGTCCCAGTCTCAGGGCGTGAATGCATCCTTTATGTCTTGGTTTTCAACATGCCAATTTTTGGTGCTGGTTAAACTTTCTTCAGACAGCTCGGGAGATTTTTCTTCTTTCTGGTTTCATTCTTGTATTATTTCTGTTAGACTATAAAGGAGTTATTCAACAGACTATTAAACTAGAACACACAGAGGCATTTTTTATATCCTTTCACTTTTACTTAGAAACTAAGCAAGAGTTGAGACTTGCATATACATTTAGATACTGGAGTGTGGCTGGGATCCGTGGTCAGGGAGCATGGTAGAAATCAAAATGAATGCACTAAGTCTGGGGAACAAAGAAATATGGTAGGCTGGACACTGGGCAGTGGTTAATCCCAAACCAGTAGGTCACACTCATAAAATGGTGAGGCAGGTATGTGTTCTTCCAGGGAGCATGTCAGAAATAACAGACCTGAGCAGTGGGCAGAACAACTTGATATGTCAGTCTCAAAGAGAGCTTGTTTCTGAGACAGTTTTTGTTTATTTATTTATGTATACATGTAGTTATTATTGAGTTAACATTGGTTTATAATATTATATAAATTGCAGGTGTACATCATTATATTTTGAATTCTGTATAGACTGCATTGTGTTCACCACCAAAAGTCTGGTTGCCATCTGTCACCATACAAATATGCCCCTTTACTCCTTTTGTCCTCTCCCCATCTCCCTTCCCCTCAAGTAACCACCAATCTATTCTTTGTATCTATGTATTTGTTTATTGTTTTGTTTTATCTTCCACATATGAGTGAAATCATATGGTATTTGGCTTTCTCCATCTGACTTATTTCGCTTAACAGAATACTGTCAAGGTCCATCCATATTGTCGCAAGTGGCAAGTTTCATCTTTTTTATGGCTTAGTAGTATTCCATTGTGTTTATAAATACACACACACACACACACACACACACACCACATCTTCTTTGTCCATTCTTCCATCGGTGGGCACTTAGGTTGTTTCCAAGTCTTGGCTATTGCGAATAATGCAGCAGTGAACATAGGGGTGCATATATCTTTTTAAATTAATGTTTTTGTTTTCTTTGGATGAATACCCAGAGGTAGAAAAGCTGGATCATATGGTAGTTCTGTTTTTAACTTTTTGAGGAATCTCCATACTGTTTTCCATAACGGCTGCACCAGTTTACATTCCCACCAGCAGTGTACAAGGATTCCCTTTTTTCCTCATCCTCTCCAACACTTGTTATTTCTTGTTATTTTAATAAAAGCCATTCTGGTGGACATGACGTGATATCTCATTGTGGTTTTGATTTGCATTTCCCAAATGATTAGTGACATTGAACGTCTTTTCATATGCCTGTTGGCCATCTGTATATCTTCTTTGGAAAAATGTCTGTTCAGATCCTCTGCCCATTTTTTAATTGGGTTGTTTGTTTTTTTGTTGTTGAGTTGTATGAGTTCTTTACGTATTTTGGATATTAACGCCTTATCAGGTATATGATTTGTAAATGTCTTCTCCCAATTGGTAGGTTATCTTTTTGTTTTGTTGATGGTTTCCTTTGCCATGCAGAAGCTTTTTAGTTTGATGTAGTCCCATTTGTTTATTTTTTCTTTTGTTTCTCTTGCCTGAAAAGACGTATTAAAAAAGATACTGCTAAGACCGATGTCAAAGAGCATACTGCCCATGTTTTCCCTAGGAGTTTTATGGTTTCAGGTCTTATATTCCAGGTTTTAATCCATTTTGAATTAATTTTGTGTATGGTGTAAGATAGTGTTCTACTTTCATTCTTTTGCATGTCCAGTTTTCCCAAGACCATTTATTGAAGAGACTTTCCTTTCTCTATTATCCGTTCTTGGCTCCTTTGTCAGAAATTAGCTGTCCATAAATGTGTGGGTTTATTTCTGGGCTTTCAGTTCTGTTCCATTGATCTGTGTGTCTGTTTTTCTGTCAGTACCATGCTGTTTTGGTTACTATAGCTTTGTAGTTTATTTTGAAGTCAGAGATTGTGATATTTCCAGCTTTCTTCTTTTTTTTCGGGATTGCTTTGGCTATTCAGGGTCTTTTGTTGTTCCATATAAATTTTAGGATTCTTTGTTCTGTTTCCATGAAGAATGTCATTAGGATTCTGATCAAGATTGTGTTGAATCTGTAGATTACTTTAGGTAATATGGACATTTTAACTATGTTCTTTGAATCCATGAGCATGGAATATCTTTCCATTTCTTTATGTCTTCGATTTCTTTCAATAGTGTCATATAGTTTTCAGTGTACAGGTCTTTCACCGCCTTGATTAAATTTATTCCCAGGTATTTTATTCTTTTTGTTGTGATTATAAATGGGATTGTATTCTTGATTTCTCTTTCTGCTATTTTGTTTAGTGTATAGAAACACAACTGATTTTTGTATGTTGATTTTGAACCCTACAACTTTACTGTATTTATTTATTATTTCCAATAGTTTTTTTGGTGGATTCTTTAGGGTTTTCTATACTTAAAATAATTTCATCTACAAATAGTGACAGTTTTATTTCTTCCTTTCCAACTTGGGTCCCTTTTATTTCTTTTTCTTGCCTAATTTCTCTGGCTAGCACTTCCAGTACTATATTGAATAAGAGTGGTGAAAGTGGGCATTCTTGTCTTGTTCCTATTCTTAGAGGGATAGTTTTCAGTTTTTCACCATTGAGTATGATGTTGTCTGTGGGTTTGTCACATATGACCTTTATTATGTTGAGGTACTTTCCCTCTGTACCCATTTTATTCAGAGTTTTTATCATGAATGGGTGCTGAATTTTGTCACATGCTTTCTCTGCATCTATGGAGATGATCATGTGATCTTTATTCTTCATTTTGTTAATGTGGTGTATCATGTTGATTGATTTGCAGATTTTGAACCATTCTTGCATCCCTGGGATAAATCCCACTTGATCCTGGTATACGATCCTTTTGATGTATTGTTGTATTTGATTTGCTAATATTTTGTTGAGGATTTTTCATCTATGTTTATCAGCAATATTGGCCTGTAATTTTCTTTTTTTTGTGTTGTCCTTATCTGGTTTTGGTATCTGGGTAATGTTGGCCTCATAAAATGAGTTAGGAAGCATCCCCTCCTCTTCAGTTTTTTGGAAGAGTTTGAAAAGGATAGGTATTAAATCTTCTTTGAATGTTAGGTAGAATTCATCAGGGAAGCCATCTGGTCCTGGACTTTTGTTTTCTGAGAGGATTTGATTACTGTTTCAATCTCCTTACTAGTGATCGGTCTATTCTGATTCTCTATTTCTTCTTGATTCGATTTTGAAAGATTGTATAATCGTAAGAATTTATCCATTTCATCTAGGTTTCCAATTTGTTGGCATATAGCTTTTCATAGTGTTCTCTTATAATTCTTTATATTTCTGTGACATCCATTGTACTTTCTCCTTTTTTGTTTCTGATTTTATTTGAGCCTTCTCTCTTTTTTCCAAGTGAGTCTAGCTAAAGGTTTAATTTTGTTTATCTTTTCAAAGAACCAGCTCTTAGTTTTACTGATCTTTTCTATTGTCTTTTTAGTCTTTATTTCATTTATTTCTCCTCTGATTTTTATCATTTCCTTCCTTTTACTGATTTTGGGCTTCATTTGTTCCTCTCTTTTCTAGTTCCTTTAGGCGTAATGTTAGATTGTTTATTTGAGATTTTTCCTGTTTCTTGAGGTAGGCCTGTATTACTATAAACTTCTCTCTTACTATTGCTTTTGCTGTATCCCATAGATTTTGGTATGTTGTATTTTCATTTTGATTTGTCTTCAGGTATTTTTTTATTTCTCCTTTAATTTCTTTGTTGACCCAGTAGTTGTTCAATAGCATTTTGTATAGTCTCCACATTTGTGACTTTTCCAGTTTTTACTTGTAGTTGATTTCTAGTTTCATAGCATTGTGGTCGGAAAAGATGCTTGATAGAATTTCAGTCTTCTTAAGTTTATTGAGGCTTGCCTTGTTTCCCAACAATATGGTCTATCTTGAAGAATGTTCCATGTGCACTTGAGAAGAATGTGTATTCTGCTGTTTTTGGATGGAATGTTCTGTATGTATCTATTAAGTCATTTAAGGCCAATGTTTCCTTATTGATTTCCTGTCTGGATAATCTATCCATTGATGTAAGTGGGATGTTAAAGTCTCCTACTATTATTGTGTTACTGTCAATTTCTCCTTTTATGTCTGTTAATATTTGCTTTATGTATTTAGGTGTCCTGTGTTGGGTATATAGATATTTACAAGTGTTATATCCTCTTGTTGGATTGTTCTCTCTGTCTTTATTTAATGCCCTTCTTTGTCCCTTGTTACAATTTTTGTTTTAAAGTCTATTTTGGGGCTGGCCCCGTGGCTTAGCGGTTAAGTGTGTGTGCTGCGCTGCTGGCGCCCTGGGTTCGGATCCCGGACGTGCACCAACGCACCGCTTCTCCGGCCATGCTGAGGCCACGTCCCACATACAGCAACTAGAAGCATGTGCAGCTATGACATACGACTATCTACTGGGGCTTTGGGGGAAAAATAAATAAAATTATAAAGTCTATTTTGTATGATAGAAGTATTTCTACCCTAGCTTTCTTTTTGTTTTCATTTGCATGGAATATCTTTTTCCATCCCCTCACTTTCAATCTGTGAATGTCTTTAGATCTGAAATATGTCTCTCTTATAGAGACTTGGGTCTTGTTTATTCACCCATTCAGCCACCGTATGTCTTTTGATTGGAGCATTTAGTCCATTTACATTTAAAGTAATTATTGATAGATATGTACTTATTGTCATTTTGTTACTTTGTTTCTGGATGTTTTTATAGTTCTTCTCTGTTCCTTTTTTCTTCTCTTGCTCTCTTCCCTTGTGATTTGATGACTTTCTTTAGTTTATGTTTATGTTCCTTTCTCTTTATTTTTTGTGTATTTATTTTAGGTTTTTGTTTTGTAGTTAGCATAAGGTTCATATATAATAACCTGTGTATATAGCAATCTATATTAGGTTGATGGTCTCTTAAGTTCAACCACATACTAAAAGCCCTACACTTTTACCCCCCCTACGTGGTTTATGTTTTTGACATCATATTTTACCCTTTTGCTTTTGTGTATCCCTTACTCTCTTATTGTAGATGTAGATGATTTCGGTGCTTTTATCTTTTGACCATACTAGCTTTATAAGTGGTTGATCTACTACCTTTACTATATATTTGCCTTTGCCAGTGATATTTTTTCTTTGATAATTTTCTTATTCCTCTTTGTGGCCTTTTCTTTTCCACTTAAATAAGTCCCTTTAACATTTCTTGTAAGGCTAGTTTAGTGGTGATGAACTTTTTTAGGTTTTGCTTGTCTGGAAAACTCTTTATCTCTCTTTCCATTCTGTGTGATAACCTTGCCAGGTAGAGTATTTTTGCTTGTAGGTTTTTTTCCTTTCAACACTTCAAATATATTGTGCTACTCACTTCTAGCCTGTAAAGTTTCTGCTGAAAAGTCAGCTAATAGCCTTATGGGGTTTCCTTTGTACGTAACTTTTTGCTTTTCTCTTGCAGCTTTTAAGATTCTCTCTTTATCTTTAATTCTTGACATTTTAGTTATAATGTGTCTTAGTATGGGCTCATCTTGTTTCATCTTTGAGTTTATGTTATTTGGTACTCTCTGTGCTTCCTGTACCTGGATGTCTGTTTCCTTGCTCAGGTTAGGGAAATTTTCAGCTATTATTTCTTCAAATAAGTTCTTTGCCCCTTTGTCTCTGTGTTCTCCTTCTGGGACACCTATAATGCTAATGTTAGTACACTTAATGTTGTCCCAGAGGTCCCTTAAGCTGTTCTTGTTCTATGTAATTCTTTTTTCTTTTTTCTGTTCAACTTGGGTGATTTCCTCTACTCTGTTGTCCAGATCACTGATCCGTTCTTCTGTGTTATCTACTCTGCTGTTGATTCCCTCTAGAGAATTTTTCATTTCAGTTATTTATTCTTCAGCTCTGATTGGTTCTTTTTTTATATTTTCTAATTCTTTGTTGAAGTTCTCACTGTGTTCATCTATTCTTCTCCTGAGTTCAGTAAGCATCTTTATGACCATTAGTTTGTACTCTTTATCAGGTAGATTGTTTATCTCTGTTTTGTTTAGTTCTTTTTCTGAGGATTTGTCCTTTTCTTTTATTTGGAACATATTCATTTGTCTACTCATTTTACCTACTCCTCTGTGCTTATCTCTGTGTATTACGTGGATCAGCTATGTCTTCCAATCTTGGAAATGTGGTTTTATGTAGGAGATGTCTTATGGGGCCCAGCAACGTGCTCCCCTCTTGTAACCTCTCCCAAATGCTCCAGGGGTGTCCCCTCTGTGGGCTGTGTGTGCCCTTCTATTATGACAGGCTGCTATTGCTGTGGGCATGCAGGTAGGCTGGGCTGGCCCTCAGTGCAGTTGGGTTTGTGGCCCAGTGGCATGGCTGTCGTTAGCTGCTCTTGGGTGGGGCAGGCCTCAGGCACAGACGCTATGTGGCCAGGTGGTGCAAACTTCCTCAGATGTGCTAGTGGGCGGGGCACTAGTGGGTGGGGCGCTAGTGGGCAGGGCAGACCCCCTCCCTCTGCTTGAGCAACCTGTGCTACCTGGCTGTGCACTATTGCCTTGGGTGCTCTAGTGGGCAGGTCAGATCCCTGTGCTAGCAGACTAGAGGAAGAATTCTAGATGGCATCTGCCAGCATCTGTATCAGCACGGCTGACCTAGGTCACAATAATGGCTGCTGCCAGTATCTCAGTCCCTGGGGGTGGGTGGCCAAGCCACCTCCTGCCTCTCCAAGATGCTCTCCGAGCTTAGTAAGTGAATCTTTTTTACCAGTAGACTATGTACTTTTCTATCTGGTGTTTTTCTGCTAGTTTCTGGTCAAGTGAGTCTGTGCCTGGGCCCTTTAAGAGCAGGTTTTCCTTTCCCTGAAGTTCTGTAGTTTTCCTGGATGTACTCCTCATTGGTTTTCAAAGCCAGATGTTTTGGGGTCTCATCTCTTTTGTACTGAATCTAAGGTTAGGGTGCCGACTGTGTATCTCAAATCCCCCACTCCTCTGGGAAAAGCTCTATGTCTTTGAGATTGCTTCTGACTATGAAGTGACGCAGCTAGGGTGTGGTTTTTTCCTCAGTAGGACTGTATCCTTGCCTCTTCGACCCCTTTCTGTGTTTTTCCTTATTGTAGAGGTTCTTTTCACCCAGTTTCCAGATTTCTGTCAGAGGAATTGTTGCTCAGGTAGTTGTAGATTTTGTATCCATGGGAGGAGATGAGCTCAGGATTCTCCCATGCCACCATCTTCCAAAAAAACTTCTGAGACAATTTTTGTAAAAATCAAGATACAACTTCACTTTGGTCGGTCTGAGTCATCAGGGAGAAGTGTATGATGAGTATCTCAGTCTAGAGGATGGAGAGTTTGAGTAACGCAAGATCCTGGCAGAAATTAAGCAGATTAATGCAGTTCATCTTCCTTTTCATACACAGTTCTGGTCAGTTTACAAACCTTACACTTTTTGCAACATATATGATATTAAGTTCTTTTGAGTGGCAAGTTTACCTCTTAATAAATCATTTCTAAAGCAAGATGTGAAGCTCTGAATATAAGAGTAATATCCATTTTTCCTCACCCTAGGTCTGAGCCAGGCTCTGGTCACATTAGTTGACAAGCTAAGACATTTCTTCATTAGCTCTGACTAATTTCTGAAATGGTTGTACATGTGTTATAATAGACAGGGCATTCTACATGCAAAGCAGACACACTGACATCTACATTTTTGGTTTAGGGAATCATCTGGACAAAAATATTTCTTTCCTACAAAATAAGGCTTTCCTCTATTGATTGAATTAATGACTTTTCCGACTGCCTCTAGCTTTTAAAATGTATTCTCTTTCTTATACTTGCTGACTTCTATCTGTATCTCCGTGGAGTACGGGAGTCAGAGCAGCCGCACCCGGTTTGCCACCAGCATGACATAAACACAGTCATCTGGAAGGGTAATTTATGGCTGAAGAGAGAGTTGGGCGAGGAAGAAAAGGGAGACGAGTAGAACCAGCTAATGAGGTTGGTGGTGGAGGAGGAGGCCTCTTGGAGGGTGCTCAAGGGAAATTAGTGGAACTGCAGGGTTGAGGGAGGGCAGCAGGATGGCGGCCAAGACTGGCAAATGGCAGACAGAGAAGCCAGTAACACACAGATAGCCCAAGTAAACCATGCCAGAAATGGGAGGATTTGGGGAAAGTGAGAGAGGAGAAAAGAGAGAAGACTGTCAAGTTACCAACTTCTAATTATAATAAGAACTCTGGAATAGGAACAGAGAAAGGGTACAGCTTTTCTTTCCTGGTATACTGGGCTGTGTGGGGGCTCGGTCTCTGATTCTCTCTGCCCTTATTTCTTTCTGTCTTTCTTTTCTTTCTTCCTTTTCTCTCTCTTCCCATCTACCCCCTCTCTGCTCCTTTATTCTTGTCTGTTGAAGAGTTACTTGATGTCATCACAGCTCCAAACCATCAGTTTGTCAATACAGGAAATTGTAATTATTTTTAATAAAGGAGAAAGGGAAAGGGAATGTGCCTAATGTCCAGGGAGAACCAGGCAACTGTCCAAAAAACATTGTGTCTCCAGGAAAGCAGCAGAAGGAATATCCCTCTGATCACATCTGACATCACTTCATGGAATTTGGATGATTTCTTGAGGCTGAGAACTATTTTTCCAAGATATTATAAATCAATAAGAAAAAGTATTTTTAAATCCCTTTTCTCCCAAGCATCTTTGGTTCTAAAGCAAAATCTTGTTTTTTGTTTTTTTTTTTCACTTGTATTCCCCTTTTTGGTTCTGTTCCAAAGAACACAAAAACAGTCTTCTATGGGATCTCTATTTCTTGGGTACTCTGTGCCAGTATATCCTACAATGTGGATTGAATAGATGGCATCCACAGTGTGATTGGGAGGCAGAGCAAGCAAGAGAAGAAAAGTCATGCTGTCCTAACATGAGCTTCTGGGTTGGGAGATTTGTGTCCACAGCTTGTCTACCAGAATAGCAACAATGCAGCATGATCTATGAAAGAAATTTCCAATTTATGTTGAGGAAGCTGTCTGCCCAGTTGAAGCCGTGTTAGGAACATTCCCCTCTTTGGAGTGGCAGACCATGGCCACTATGAAAAGCATCCAGTGAATCCAAGGGGTCACTGAGTTCTGGTTTAGTTGTTCCTTCTTAAAATAGCTCTTCAGTGAGAACGGTGAGGCTCTGATGCTCAAGGTAAAGTTTTAAGTTTCAGTGATGCCAGAAAGATGAAGGCTTTGACTATATATGAACTTATAAAGAGACCAAATCTTGTTTCTTTTTTTTTTTTATCAGCCACAGGGCATGTGTTTTTAATAGACCTTTAATTCTGTGCATAAGTGCACACATAATATTGCCTAGTGCTTTGAAGGCCATCAATAAAGCTACTTGGTGGGTATCGTAAGGTAGTTGGAGTAGGGGTAGTGTTTCTATGGATTGATGGACTAGCAAGAAAAATATGTATACAGTTAGCATTCTTTGCAGTAGCTTTATGATATCCTCTTCTACCTATAACTCATCCCTTTCCCTCTTTTACTTTATGTTTCCTAACCACTATTTCCCTTTTTGTTAAAAAAAAAAAAAAAGGCTTGAAGCAAGCATATATTGAAATAGAGATTCAATTGGTCTTTTTTTTTTTTTTTTGTGAGGAAGATCATCCCTGAGCTAACATCCAGGCCAATCCTCCTCTTTTTGCTGAGGAAGACTGGCCCTGAGCTAACATCCATGCCCATCTTCCTCCACTTTATATGGGAGGCCGCCACAGCATGGCCTGACAAGCAGTGCATCGGTGCGCCCTGGGGATCCGAACCCAGGCCACCAGCAGTGGAGCACGCGCACTTAACCGCTACACCACGGGGCCACCCCCTCAATTGGTCTTCTTATCATAATAACGATCATGCAGTGTGGTGGAAAGAACCAGGGCCTGAGAGTTGGAAGGCTTTCTTCACCATGGCCTGGGGGTAATTCTCAGGGCAAAGAATTAGGAGTATCATTGACTTTATCTTGAAGAAATAATCTAGGTGTAGAGTGGGGGATTGAGTATGGGATGTCAAATACTGAGTATTCATATAAATATTATAGTGCTAAAAGGGCAGGATATTATTTATCTTGGAATAAGTATCTCAAATGTGTATTTGTGCCTTTTTTGTCATCTTCATGGCAGCCTGGTCTCTGCCTGTCTGCCCCTCTCCAAGGCAGTGCTGGCTGGGAGTGTCAGTCTGATTGGGTCTGGTCTGTTATTCTCTATGTATTGATCCTTTGGTGTGACATTTTCTCCTCTTGCCTGCTCTCCAGGGCATATATGAGTGTGAAGGAGCTGAAGGAGGCACTGCAGCTCAACAGTACTCACTTCCTCAATGTCTACTTTGCCAGCTCAGTGCGAGAAGACCTTGCAGGTGCTGCCACCTGGCCTTGGGACAAGGAAGCCATCAGTCACCTGGGTAAGTGAAGTGAAGACCAAATATGGTAGAAAAATGAGGAGGCCCAAAGGGAGTCTGTGAAAGTGAGTTTGGGGAAGAAAGAAAGAAAGAGAAAAATAAATTTACTCAATAAATTAGCTGCTTTGGGCTGAGAATGGCTTTTGGGAGAATCCGTCAAAATGTTTCAGTGCAGACAAGTAGGAGGTATTAGAACAAACAGTGGCAATACCCAGGATGTTCTAGACCAAGTCTATAATCTAGATGTAAGTAAACTGCTGACGTGGAATAAGATCCGTTTTATGTCTTGGAGAGCCTCAAGGAGGAAACTAGCAAGAAGGTGGCTAGACTGTGAAACCTGGTTTGCAGTAATCACTGTGGGCTTCTTGCATGGATTGGGCTCCTGAGGAGATCCTAGGAAATCCAGGCAGGTGGGGCTTGCTTGCTTACCTAGGAAAAGAGTGACATCTAAGTACTGAATGGAGCTACTGCATAATTAAGAAAGATAATTCCTTTATAATGTCTTATCATTATTATAAAGGAAATCTTATTGACCAGTCAATGAGAATTATTAAACCAGTTAATGGAGATAAAGATTAATTATTCAATATAATTTGTCTATACTTTCAAAGAGTCTTGGGTAGGATTCTACCAAAACTTATTTTAAAATTGAATTACCATAATTGGGAGGAATCTTTCATGTTGGAAAGAGAATGATTATAGAGACCAGAAACCATTTTATAAATGATTTAAAAGAGGTTATGCAAAGTTATTCTTCTTAGTAATTAAATATGAAGCAGACAGGAATAAATTGAAGGAAGATTATACAATGCTATATATGTCAAACCCAAGTATGATGGGGTCATTGTGAAGTTGAGTCCACAACATAATGAATTGATAATCAAAGAAAATATGAGCAAGTGTCCAAAGGACAGCTAGTATTGTGGACCGGGGAAGGAGGAAGATGAGCAGTAGATGAGTAGTATCTATTGGCAATAGATAAAAAAAGTATTGTTGCTGTTCAAAAGGAAACCAGAACGTGAAAATCCCTGGAGTAAATCAGGTCAGCATCCAGAAGGGGTATATATCTCAAGCAAAGGAGGAGACAATAAAAAATTAAACATGTGGTGGTCCAAACTGAATGCTTTGCTAGTATGGTGGGTTTCCTTGGATCTACAGTGTCTGATGCAGTTTTAGGGCTCTGCAGTCCTTTTATCACTAAACTTTGTATTTCTTTTTCTCAGTGCATGAGAAGTCAGGAATTTGTGAGGTTAGTAGTGCTTTCCAGATGAAAGCTAATGTGAGTCATTCTAGCCTTCATGGTAACAGTGGGTGGGTTAGAAGGTCATATTCCAGTAATCCATTTAATAGTGAGTTTGAGTGTCCTGAATTATCCTCATCAAAAGGAATGGTAACAGAGGAACGTATAACATTGTAAGAAAGTATCTCCAAATTGGTGCCCATCTGAATCACCAAGGGTAACCTTTTTGTATGTGTGAGGGAGTCCTGACAGCAAGGTTTACCCAGCAGTGGTGTCTGTGAGTCCTAGGTCTGTCGTTGGGAACTGAGTCTACTTGTTTGACAAACCTTAAAAAATGATCTGCCTGGCCATTATTGAGGCAAGTCTTGACCTCTTGATAAGAAGTGTTGGTTTGGGAGCAGACCACTGAATGTTTTCCAACTTTATTGGAGCTGGGCCATTGACAAGATTCATTTATAAAAAATGGATAAAATACCAAAAAATTTAGCTATTTGAAGACATCAGACAGCAGCCAAAACAACAAGGATTTGAGGGGCCTAATCCCCTCATTGGGGATGGAAGTGAGCTCTATATATAACTCAGTTTATTTTTCCGTTCAGGGAAATTGCCAGATTTTCAGTGAAAGGAATAGAGGCAGAGCAGAGAGCAGCGGCCTAGAGCTAGCTTCATTCTCACTACTGGGGAGAAAAAAATTAGAGGTCAGGCCTTCCAAGACATCTAAAACTTGAGGGACCAAGCTCCCAGAGAAATAGAAATTGCAAAAAATGAGCTTGATATTCTGCTCATAATTTTCTTTTAGGATATTTGCTAATTACTAAACTATGCATTCTCAGCGCTAGTGGCCAAGAAAACAAGTATGAATAACTGCTAAGAGATTAAAAAGCTAAATAGTGATTTCAGGAGTCTCAGAAGGGAGAAAAAATTGGAGTCAAGGAGGAGGACCTCTAAGACACCCTATGTGTGAGGGCCCAGAAATAGCCTGGCTTACACAAGCCTAAAATACAGCCTGAAACACTCTTAAATCCCTGTTTGGAGGAAAGGCATCTGCCTATATTTTACTCCTTAACAAAAGAAAATTAAATACGCTCTGGAGGAAGACAGCATCATCAAGAGCCTCTACAAGTTTTCATGTACAATGTCCAGCAATCAATAAAGAATTACCAGGTATGCCAAGAGACAGGGCCAAATGACTAAACAAAGAAACACTCAATCAATAAACACAGACCTGCAGATTATCCAGATATTGGAGTTACTGGATGTTGGCTTTAAGATAATTATGATTAATATGTTCTAAAATAGGTAAAAAGATGGAGAGTGTCTTCAGAGAACTGGAATCTATAGTAATGAATCAAATGGAAATTTTAGAACAAAAAAAAATAACTGAAATTAAGAAATTAATAGATGAGTTTATGAGCAGGAGAAAGAATTAAAGAACTAGAAAATTGTAGAAAACATACGTATTGAAGCTGAGAGAGAAAAAGTGATAGAAAAATATAGAAAATAACTTGAGACATTTGAGACCTGATGAAAAATTTCTAATGTAAATTGGAGTTCTAGAGGAGAACAAAGATATTGGGGCAGAAACAATATCAAAGAGATAATGGCTGAGAATTTTGCAAAGTGACAAAAATATCAAACCACAGATTCAAGATGTTTTACAAACCCCAAGAAGGATAAATAGAAAGAAAATCACAACTAGGTCTATTATAGCAAAAGTGCTGAAAACCAAAAACCAAGAGAAAAACCTCAAAAGTAGCCAGAGAAACAAGATACATAACTTTAAAAGGAGCAACAATAAGACTGATATACTGATTTTTCAACAGACACTGTGGAAGTCATAAGACAAGAGATTGATATCATTTTTAAAATGCTAAAAGGAAATAATTGTCAATTTACTGTACTTTATTTAGCAAAAATACCTTTTAAAATGAAGAAAAATTAAAGATATTTTTAGACAAATAAAAACAAATAATTTAATACCAGCAATAAAATAAATACTAAAGAAAGCTATGCAGGCAGAAAAAAAATTGAGACCAGGGGCCAGTCCCGTGGCATAGCGGTTAAACGCGCACGCTCCGCTGCTGGCGGCCCGGGTTCAGATCCCGGGCACGCACTGATGCACTGCTTGTTAGGCCATGCTCTGGCGGCCTCCCACATAAAGTGGAGAAAGATGGGCATGGATGTTAGCTCAGGGCTGATCTTCCTCACAAAAAAAAAAAAAAATTGAGTCCAGATGGAAGCAGAGACATGCAAAAGGAAATGAATGACACTAGAAAGAATAAAAATATTAAAAGTAATAACAATAATGTCTTTTTGGTTTAAATATGTAGAATTAAACTATGACAACTATAGCACAAAAGACAGGAAGAAAGCAAATGAAATTAAAGAATTTAAGGCCTCTTCTTTACCTGTATCTAGAAAAAGTATTGATTTTAGTAATTTTAGACAGTAATAAGTAAAAATGCGTGTTGTAATCTTTAGGGCAACAATTAAAAGACAAATTATTTCTAACTGACAAGCTAATAGAGCAGGAAATGAAATGATCCAGAGAATCAACAAAGGAAGAGAAAATAGGAATAAATAACAGATGGAACAAATAGAAACAAAAAGTAAGATATTGATTCAGACCTAAGATACTAGTAATTACATTAAACACAAAGGGACTAAACATGTCAATTTAACACCAAAAGTTGTCAGACTGAAAATAAAACCCAACCATATGGTGCTTGTAAGAGACACATATTAAATATGAGAACATAAAAAGACTGAAAGTATAAGTATATATACAATGCCATACTAATCCAAAGAAAGTCAGTGTGGCTTTCTTATATCAGATAAAGTAAACTTTAAGGTAGTACATATACCAGAAATAAATAGGAATGTTTTATAATGATAAAAAGTAAAATTTAATTGGAAAATGTAATCATCATAAATTTGTGTATACCCAATAGTATGCCCTGAAAAGATGTAAAGCGAAATTTAGAAAAAGAAAAAAAAATAGACAAATCCACAGTTATAGTGGGTGTTTTGTTTTGTTTTTCTTTTTTTGGTGAGGAAGACAGGCCCTGAGCTAACATCCCTTGCCAATCTTCCTGTTTTTGCTGAGGAAGATTAGCCCTGAGCTAACATCAGTGCCCGTATTCCTCTATTTTGTGTATGGGATGCCTCCACAGGATGGCTTGATGAGCAGTGCATAGGTCCGCCTCTGGGATTCAAACCAACCCTGGGCAGCCGAAGCGGAGCCCGCGAACTTAACCACTATGCCACTGGGCCAGCCCCTATTTGGTGTTTTAAAAACAATTTTCTCAGAAAATAATAGGATAAGCAAACAAATATTTAGTAGAGATATAGAAGATTTGAAAAACATGATTAATAAACTTGACTTAATGAGTAAAATTAGAACAGTATACTTAAACAGTGAAGAATATACATTCTTCTCACATGTCATGGAAAATATACCAAAAAGTTCTTGAACAAAAAGTAAATTTCAAAGGATTGAAATCACAAAGACTTTGTTCTGTCATCTCATTGGAAATAAGCTAGAAATCAATAACAACAACAAAAACAAAAACTAGGAAATATCCAAATATTTTGAAACTAAGCAGTATACTTCTAATTACCCCATGGCTCAAGGAGCAAATCTCAATGGAAATAGGAAATATTTTAAATGGGATGATAATGACAATGTGGCATATCAAAACTTGCGGTATATGCAGGAAGCCTTGTACAGGGGAAATCTATAGCTTTGTATATTAGAAAAGAAGAAAGTCTGAGCTAAGTCTGTCTCAAGAAGCCAGCCAAGAATAACATATTAGATTCGAAGAATGAAGACAGAAGGAAGTAATAAAAATAAGAGAAGAAATAAATAAAATAAAAAATAAACATTCATTAAAAAAAAATTAACAGTGCCTAAAGTGTTTTTTTGGTGGGGGGTGGAGGTTGTCAAAGGATTGATAAACCCTTAGAGAGACTGATCAATAAAGAAAAAACGTATATTACTACTATAGGAAATAAAAGAGATAATATTATTACATAGACTACAGACATTAATAGGCATTAAGTATTTTCAACAAATGATGTTGAAGCAATTGGATATCCATAGGCAAAAGAAAATGAATCTCAACATGAATCTCACAACTTATACAAAAATTAACTCAAAATAGATGAATTGCAAAAGAAACTTAGAATATTTATATTTTACTCTTAAACGTTTTAGGAACAACCATGTTCCCCTACAACATGGATCTTAATGTGCTTTTCAGAAGTAGAAGACTAGACTGAAGAGCCGGGAGATCTGTCTCAATATGAAATTACTCCTGTTCTTATTTATTTCTTCTTGTTCAGTCATAACTGTGATTAAAAAAGGAACCGTATTGACCTAAATCAGGTGTAGAGCAATAGTGAGAGCTGGCATCACACGATAGAGGAAGACATTTAAGATTTTCTAAATAGAGTCTTTTTAAGACTCAAGATAAGATTATCTGTTTGTGTCAACATGCAAGTCCCCTGCACTTTGAGGGTCAGCTGAGTGACCTAGCAGATAAGTATACTAGCCTGAAAGTTTGAAGATTGAATCGAATTTCTGACTACCATTGGCTTAAGTCACTATGTGGAAAGACCAAGGTAATTTGTGCTCCTGCTTTGCCATAAACACCAATTCTGCCTTTTAGCATTATTTTGTACTTTTAATGCCGTGGTAATGCAAGGCAGAATTTTTTTTTTATGAGTCAATGAATGAGATCCCCTTGAACTCTCATGTTCGGTGGTTTGAGTATCTTTAGTCTTCGTTCACAGCACTTAAACTGAAAATATATCTTCAAAGCCAGAAGACTTAAATTAGTGGTGAACTAGCCCTTTTATAAGCTATTACCATACTCATGATCGTTCATTCATTCATTCATTCAAAGAAAAACTATTGAATCTGTTTGGTGGCAGTATCAGAGACAGAGTAATAAAAGGAATTCACCCTAAACATTTGCACAGCATAATTAGGAGACAGACATGCAAATATACACTTAAATGCTATGTGACGGTACCACATATGAGGTCAGGCAGGAACATGAAGAGAAAGTGCCTAATTGTTGTGAAAGCATCAGGGAAGAGTTCTCACAGGGGCTGAGGCTTGAGAGGAGAGTTGAATAAGAGAGTGAGAAGCAGGAGTTTGCTTGACAGACAATGAGAGGGCATTCCAGAGTGAAAGAGCTGGTAGACGCCAAGGTTCAGACTGTAAAAACCTGAACATACCTAGAGGTGGAATGTACTTGGCTAGAGCAGTGCTCTTCAAACATATTTTTGCTCACTTGTACCCCCTAAAAGACTTTTGGAAAACTATGTACTCCTTCATACATTCTAAGAGTAGCATCTAAAAATTTAACCATAAGTTTAAATAGTAGCAAATGATATAATTTCTGGCATGTTATTTTAAATTATTGACATTTTAAAATAAATTTTAAATCTACTCTTCTAAATGTATCCTCAGTAACATAACAATTTGATAATAACCATCATTCATTTGAAAAATTCATGGCCATGCACTTTTTTTTTTTATAGCTTTTTTTTTTTAATTTTTTGTTTATTGCAGTAACATTGGTTTATAACATTGTAAAAATTTCAGGTGTACATCATTGTACTTCTATTTCTGCATAGATTACATCATGTTCACCACCAAAATACTAATTACAACCCATCACCACACACTTTTTTAACATTGGGAAATTATTCATTGCTCCTTTTTCCTCTTTGAATTTGTGTTTCCATTCCATTTCTCCCATAGAACTCTATACTAATGTGACATATACATATATATTTTTTCAAAGTCTTTAGTTGGTTACCTATTTGTCTGCTAAAAACATATTTTGAATAAAACAACTCTTTTGTGATAAGTTTTTTAATTAAACTTTTCATTTTGAGATAATTGTATATTCACATGAGGTTGTAAGAAATAATACAAAAAGATTCCACATGCCTTCTACCCATTTTCCTCCGATGGTAACATCTTACAAAACTGTAGTACAATATCACAAAGAGGATATTAACATTGATACTGATCATAAGTTATAAAGTGTTAAAAATTTCTTCTCAATTGAGTTATCTTTTGAAATGATTACTTGTCCAAAATTGATAAAAATGATATATAAAAATATTGATTAATGACTAGTAAACAAAATGGGAAATGCATATTTTAATGAGATAAGAGTGGCTTTTCTCCTCCAAATTAGTTCTTGTGTCTGTAGATGAATAGTAATTATTGCTCTAATGAGATAGGATTTAACATCATTATTTTGCTTTTTTTCCTGTTACGGCTCTAAGTGCTAAGAAATTTTGTTCACATAAATAAGTAGATGGGGGAACAAAGAATTCTGTTTGATTGACTGTGTGGACGGTGGTGCCAAGGTTGAAAATGTAGGAAAAGGAGGATTAAATGGGGAGCTGGTTTGGTTTGGGATATGTTGAGTTTGAGGTTGCTATAAATCTGACTATGAAGGGACTTCCCCAGAAGCAGGAGGAGGAGCAGGAGACCAGCCACCAAAGGAGAGAGAGGTTTGAGAAAGTCCCCTGTGGCCCACAGATAGAACTGCTGCAGAGAGATGAAGTGTGTACAAGGGCACTGTGGCCAGATTAGAGAGGGTGTCTGTCACGCTCTGGCGCAGACGTTAGACACTTAGAGTGTTCTGGGCCAACTGTGTTGCTGATTGTTCTAGGGATGTCTGTACTGCCAAAGAACATTCAGAGATCCTGATCAGATCACAAGAAGCATGCCCCAGTGTTCACGGGACTTGAGAACCACGTGGGAGGGAACTGGAACTGGAACCTGGCTCATAACGGGGGTTTAAACATATAGCATCTTCAACTAAGTCCAGATAATGTGACCCTTGTAGGAAAAATCAAGTCTTTGAATGATAGAGTAGCTATGGCCTCACGTAGATAGGAACAAGTGGGATCTTGAGCAAGTCACCTCTCTGGGCCTTAGTTTCCTCATCTATAAAATGGGGATAATAAGCATAAGGAAGAGTGCCTGGCACATAGTTGGGCCTCAGTAAATATTAGCTCCATTTATATTAGTAGTAGCAGCAGCAACAGCAGCAGCAGAAGTTCCAAATACTGCATGTCTGTGATTGACCTTCCTGGTTGTGCCCTCAGCCTTCCACTCACCTCCAACCTGGAGATTTTTAGTGTCCTGGAAAGATACTGGATCCTTTATAAAGAAAAAAATTTTTAGGGGTCCAATTGCTTGCAATGAGAGAGCAACTTATAAGAAGCAAAGAGAGTTTCCTTCTAAGTCAGAGAAGAAAAGAATAAGTGATGGTTGTCAGTTTGGGGAAATGAGTAGCTGCCTGGGCAGGGTCTGTGAATGTCATGGGGCCCAGTGGACTGGAGGAGAGCAGCTGTCACAGGGGTGATGTGGATGTGGCAGATATCTGGGAAAGGCAAAGCAACAACAGTGTAGGGGCAGGGGAGAGGGAAAGCAGCAGAAACTAGCTAACCTTCCTCCTAACCAAACAGTTGGACATTGAGATCAGGGTGCTACATCAATTGTGACACATTGATGCACAATGTGAGAGGCCTTGCTTGGGTGCTGAGAAATAGCCGTGGATTTGATAAGTGGGAAGTCTTTGGGAATCTCAGTCAGGTTGTCTCTGTGGAGTGCAGCTGCAGATACCAGAGTGGGAAAGGTAGAAGTATCTACAGTAGGTGCAGAGGAGCACTCTGGTACAACTAGTCATTGAATGGTTGGACTAGAGCCAAACAGATTTTTGTCCCTTATCCTGTAGTCTTCTCTTTACCATGCCAAAGCAGAGTGATTATTCCCAGAGATAAGGAATAAACAATATATGTAAACTGGAGTGTACCATGTAAATATGAGGAGTTACAGAATCTTTAATGAGACAGGCTACATGACAGGAACAAGGCAAGGACTGTTCCTGGGAATTACACCCTGGCTGCTATTGTAGATTATTTAATTGTCAGAAGATGACATTCAACAAATGGGAGTATTCTGGCTGCCTTGGGGTTTCAAACATAGCACTCTTGGATATTGAAAATTTGGGGCAAAGTTACCCTAGGATATGAACTTCATGCCCTAAAATCGGAGTTCCTGAAAAGTAGGTTCATACATTTATAAGTAGGTGGAGTAAATAATCACCTTTATATGTGTTGACTTGAGAGGTCTCCTCTTTTAAAACATGTCCTAATAATCTTTTACTCCTTGGTATGCAGAATTTCTGACATAGAATAGATGCTCAGTAAGCGCTGAATTAATAAATGAATTATAGAAAATATCTTTCCCATTCATACTCCATAGTGCCTAGAATTCTGGCATGGGTTATGTGTGTATGTGTGTTTGAAGCACAGCCCTCATCCAGAAGCAAGGAAGGATTACATAATGTCTCCAATGCATCAGTAAGAACATCTTCAGTTTTTATTAATTGGATTGCTTTTCTCCCCGGGTGTAGGAGTAGGTAGCGAGTTTGACAATTGGGGGTAGGAGTGGATGAAAGGGTATAAAAGGAGACAAAAAAATGACATTAGACTCTGCAAAATCTTCACCTTCTGCACATTCTTGTCTTGGTTTGGTGTTGCCCAGAACAAAGACTTCCTTCTAATGAGACCACAGGCTGTAAAACTAAAAAGCCAATACAAGATTTGGAGATGAATGGTTCCTGGGCTACTGGTTCTGTTAAGAATTTGCTTCTTTTTCTAGCTCCCATTGACCTTTTTTTTTTTAACCTTCTCCGTTTCTTTCTCTCCCTTTGTCTATCAGTCCACCTCTGCCACTTTCTTCCCTTGCCCTGCCCCACAGTGCTCCATCCTTGGACCCCTGGGCACACTTTGATAGCTTTGTCCCTTTGTTGTGGAGATTGTGTGTTGGGAAGTTTGTTTTAGCTGGTAACTGGAAGTAATTACGTAGGCACCTGCAGACCAGCCCTCAACCTTCTTGTTTTATGGGTATATAACATTCAGCTCTAAAAGTTTTACAGAACCGTTTTAAAGTCATTTCAGCTTGTGTCCTTTTCTCCAACTGCCTGAGGTGTTTTGTTTTGTTTTGTTTTTAATAGAAATGCCTTTGGGAATCATCCTCTTTGCCGTGTGCCACTCTGGCGGTCTTGTGTTGAAGCTGGGAAAAGCTACTTGGAACTAGGGAACGCACTGTCACTTGGGGAGCTTGGCTGTCTGCTACTGAATTTTCATCTTTTAATCTGCAACTTCTCTCCTTTTTCTTCCCCTGTGCCATTGCTAGACCACACACCACCCTGTCTTATTTTTAGTTGTCCCTTATAATCAAGGCTGAAAGGTCTTCTAAGAAGGCATTTGTGTTCCCCCTGCCAGTCCGTTAAGCAACAGCTGTGCCACACATGGCCACCAGCTGCTGAATCCAGGGAGCCCCGTTCATATTATGGTCTATGTACAAGTTAGTGGTACTGGCATGTATTGATTTTGAGTCCCGGTATACGTATTCAAAAATGCAAGAAATGTAACATTTATTTATTCTTCTATAATTGAACTTAATTTCTATTTTGAGCCCCTACATTGCTGGGTAGTAGAAATTTGCTCTTAGTCAATTGAGCTTCTTTTGCGGGGGGCTGTATCTAACTGTAGAGATGGCTTATAAATGCTAAGGCCATAGGGGAAAGGATCCATTTTGTCCTTAGTCATCAGGTGATGTGGGTCACCTGAGATGACCCTTGTTCCCATCACAACTTCAGGAAGTCTCTGGGAGGCTCTCTGTCATCCTTCCCTCTTAGCCTCACTGATCAGCCATTCTTCTCTAGAACTAGGCCACTTACCCAGGAATCCATCACTGGAATGAGGCAAGATCCCTCTGCTGTCCAATTACATGCACTTATTTTTAGTCTTTATCCCTTTACTAGGGCTCAAAAGATAGAGTACAGTCCAGTTTATGTGGACCCACCACCATCTGTACATTCCCATTATTTCCTTTTTATCTCTTTTCCCTTCCTGCAGCTTAGGAGAATCTTTTCAGGGCTAAAATGTGGTGGTGGCATTGGTGTGAGGCAAGGATCACTATCCTCCATTCAGCCACCCTGCTGGCTAAACCATGGAGTCTTCTCAGGGCCCAGATGGCATAGACTTTGGAAACCTCACAGCCAGAAAAGGATTTCTTTCCTTGGTTTTCCCTCTCCTGTATCTCCTAGTGAGGTAATGAATGAATGCAGGAGAGCCTGGCTTCCTGATTTGGCAGTGGGATAAGGCAGAGGGAGGCAAGGAACCACTGGGGTAAAATGTTAGTAGTTCCAAAATGTTGCCCCTCCTTTCACACTGTTGCTTCCAAGTTTCCCCTGAGTAGGTACGCCTGGTCTTGTTGTCAGTCCCTAGGCAGCCTTGCAGGACAGGTGTTGCGGGGGTGAATGGAGGTAGAGAGAGTCTGATAAGTGTCTCAGAGTGAAGATCAAGGGGCCAAGTTATGGTTGAAAACATGTATTGGCATGTCTTTCTACTTCCTGTTTCAACGTAGCAGGTGAGAGCAGAGAGCACAAAGAAAAAGATTCAATTGTAGGGGAGGGAATCCCATCCCCCTCCATTCTACCACTATTTTTATCCCTCATTTCTGTTTTAATTTTATCCTCCAAGATGAAGAGAAACAAAAATGAACAGTGGTTTTAAGTATAGGAAATGGTAATTATATTCTCTATAACTAGAGAAGTGGGAAGAAAAAGATTATTGGCATATAAGAAAAAAGACGTCTTGTGTAAATCTGACCTACCAGCAAGCTCTATGAAGAATTAAACTAACAGTCCCAATCCTGTAAGATTTTCTTTCCTCGTACAATTACTAATTTCAGGCTACTAGGAATGATTTTTGGATGCCAATATGTTGTCTATGAAGAGAATGGGCACCTGCCTATTTGCAACTCTGTCCAAGTCTGGTCTGTCTTCTAGGTGCCCATGGATCTCAGGATCAGAACAACATGGAAACAAAGTGTTACCAGCTTACGGGCAAATCCTAGCTCCTTGTGTGAGGGTGCTTGTCTACCTTGCCTGGCAATGCCTGGTTTCACTCTGGAAGTTCTGCCCTGTTTGTGGTTAGACCCTAGCTTCCATTCTCTTGATGAATGAAGATGGTTAGAAGGGAGCCAACAAGAGGAGAGGGCAAATGAGTGTGTGTGGCCAGGCTGCTTTATATAATTTTAGTGTAATATACATTTTGAGTCACTTTGTTCTAGAAAATAAGCGAAGTGCTTATTTATCTCTATTACTACTTCGATCTTCGTAACAACTCTTTGAGGTAGGAACTCTTGTTGTTACCACTGAACAGATTAGGAAATAGCCTTGAGGGGGCTGGCCCCGTGGCTTAGCGGTTAAGTGAACACTCTCCGCTACTGGCAGCCCGGGTTCGGATCCCGGGCGCACACCAACGCACCGCTTGTCCGGCCATGCTGAGGCGGCGTCCCACATACAGCAACTAGAAGGATGTGCAACTATGACATACAGCTATCTACTGGGCCTTGGGGAGAAAAAGGGAAAAAAAGGAGGAGGATTGGCAATAGATGTTAGCTCAGGGCTGGTCTTCCTCAGCAAAAAGAGGAGGATTGGCGTGAATGTTAGCTCAGGGCTAATCTTCCTCACAAAAAAAATAAAGGAAATAGCCTTGAGAGCTTTTAAGCAATGTTCTCAAAGATAAGGATCAATACATTTCCAGTGAGTGTACACAGCCAAAGAAGGCTCCCTGGTTACTCCAAAGGCCATCCTGTGTGGGTGAGGCTTCTGTACAGTGGTAAAGACCCACCTGTAACCACTCAGAGTCTCATCCATGTTGCTGGTAATGAAAATGGAGGAAGGTGTGGGCCATGGGTATCAGCTTCAGAAGATGATGCTCATTTATTTGAATACTAATATAAAGTACTCCTGGAAAGTAGCCTTTTGTACAATCTTTACATTGTTCTTATTAAGTTGTTCCTGGAAAAGGGTGGCACATTTCCCTGAAAGGGTGGGAATTCACAGCTCCTTAAGCCCTCCCAAGTCAGACCCACATGGTAGACAGGACAGGTAGAAAGGGGTTGGCATTCTGGGGATTCAGTTTTTATTTATTATTTATCATGTCTTGTTCCTTCTTAATGAAAAGAAGTTCTCGCATTCCTGTTTGTAGATTTTGGGCAACAAGTCTTTATGCCTCACTCAGGCTTTGGCATGAATACACGTGTTGTGTGTGATTTTTATCAAAACATGAAAGAACTTTTATAAACTAAACCATGAAATAGTTAAATGTCCCTCCTCTCTCACCCACATGGGTGTATGAGTGTGTGTTTTGAGTGATTAAAACTTACTCCCTTAATAATTTAACAGGTTTGTTTCCGTTGGAATAAAGAGTGATTGAGAAGAACAGTGTGGGACCACTGTGCCTGTGAGAGAGGAGGGAGAGCACAGCCTGGTGTTAAGGGTGTGAGGATGAATAGGCGGTGAACTGCATCCCTTGAAACTCGGTAGCAGATCTCAGAGTAGCGTGTCTGCAGCTGCTCCTTCCCAGCTTTTTCCCTTCTCTCAGGCTACTGAGAGATGGGAGTCCAGGACCACAGACTTCAAGGCCAAGGTGGTGACAGCCCATGATAACACAGATTTCTTCATGTGGTGTTTTTGATTGTCTCACACAGTCCTGCCTGTTAGCTCTTAGAGGCACGGGATGAGAATAGGAAGGAATCTTAGTGATAAGCCCAGCTAGCCCCCTCATTTTACAGCTGAAGAGACCTAGAGAGAGGTTAAAGAGCAGAGCCAAGGTCGTACAGCTAGTTAGGGTCAGGACCACATTCCAAGTCCTTAAGTCCTAGTCCGGTGTGATTCCATAACCTTGGGCTCTAGTGGGCAGAATTACCATAAGAGGTCCAGGACCTTGAGCTTTTTCCTTCACATGTGTTGGTGTACGCAACACTTACTCCTGCATTAGAACATGCAGTATTCTATTTAACACACGTATAGTAACTAAGCTCATTACTATGTGTTCCATACAGATGACTTTGGGGTAAAGTCCCATCTCTCTGGAATCAGAAATATAATTGTCAGTGTTTTAAAAGGCTTATGTTTTTAATTAAAATTTAAGTGCTGTCTGGTTAAATCTATAAGCTCCTGTTTGGGGAATGTGTGTTAAAAGTGCTGTAGAGGAGAACCCTGGCCAGTTGTCATTCATGTGGAGGAGATTTGCTGGGAGTGTCGAGGACTTGCGTTTTTTTTTTTTAATTCAATGATATTTTTAATAACAAAAATAAAGAAGACAAATTTGCTTTTCTAATTTCCTGTAAGAAATACTATCAAGGGGCCGGCCCCGTGGCTTAGCGGTTAAGTGCGCGTGCTCTACTGCTGGCGGCCCGGGTTCGGATCCCGGGCGCGCACCGACGCACCACTTCTCCGGCCATGCTGAGGCCGCGTCCCACATACAGCAACTAGAAGGCTGTGCAGCTATGACATACAACTATCTACTGGGACTTTGGGGGGGAAAAATAAATAAATAAAAATTAAAAAAAAAAAAAAAAGAAATACTATCAAAGGTATCACTGTTATTGTCTCTTGCCACTGAGGCATTAAGCAATCAAACAAGGGGCACACACACTCCTGTTCAGCATCTCAGCATGTGGAAAATTGTCGCGTTTCGTCCCTCTAAAACAGAAGTTTACAGCCAGTATGTCTGTGCAAGGGTTGCAATGAACAAAAAGACATCTGTTGGAGACGAATGCAGTAAGGAAAGGGTTCAAGAGCCACTGTATTATATTTTGTGTTGTGAGGAATGTTCACATAAATTTCCTTACCAGGTAGTTCTCAAAAAGTTCTAAAGTCTCTATGGGTGAATATCAATTTTGTGTGACTTAGTTTGGGGAGCCCTATCCTTCTACATTCCATATGCTGAAAAATCACACTTGCATGAAGACTACATCAGAGAAATAGTCCACTTGGGGATCCTTGGAATAGCAACCACCAATTTCTATGCCAACCAGTCTTTCCTTATCACTTGAACTTGCCTGTGTCACTTTGATCATTTCATATGTATATACTCTCAATTAGATTACTAGAGGCATTAATTCGTTCTTTTTTTTTCTTAGCTTTTTGAGATTTTATTTTTTTAGCTCATAGTTTTTTCTTTTTTTTTGCGATAACATTGGTTTATAACATTGTATAAGTGGGTACATCATTATACTTCTATTTCGGCATAGATTACATCGTGTTCACCACCCAAAGACTAATTGCAATCCATCACCACACACATGTGCCTAATCATCCCTTTCGCCCTCTTCCCTCCCCCCTTCCCCTCTGGTAACCACCAATCCAATCTCTGTCTCTGTGTGTCTATTTGTTGTTGTTTTTATCTTCTACTTATGAGTGAGGTCATATGATATTTGACCTTCTCCCTCTGACTTATTTCACTTCCCATAATACTCTCAATGTCCATCCATGTTGTCACAAATGGCTGGATTTCCTCGTTTCTTATGGCTGAGTAGTATTCCATTGTGTATATATACCACATCTTCTTCATCCATTCATCCCTTGATGGGCACTTAGGTTGCTTCCAAGTCTCGCTATTGTGAATAATGCTGCAATGAACACAGGGATGCATGTATCTTTACGTATTGGTGTTTTCATGTTCTTTGGATAAATACCCAGCAGCGGAATAGCTGGATCGTATGGTAGTTCTCTTCTTAATTTTTTGAGGAATCTCCATACTGTTTTCCATAGTGGCTGCACCAGTTTGCACTCCCACCAGCAGTCTATGAGAGTTCCCTTCTCTCCACATCCTCTCCAACACTTGTTGTTTCCTGTGTTAGGACTTGCATTTTTATGCTTCTTCCTCCACTTATAAATAAGCCAGTTTATTGAAAGGTGACTGTGAATCTGTTGCAGAATATTCTTAGATTTGGAAATATCTCATTTGGGGTTGAGGCAGAGACTTCTAGTGGCTGATGAGATGCCCACTATTATAATGACCACCCTCATCTCCTCCTTGAGTGTCCCCAGGGGCAAACCCCCAGTCATCCCTCCTTCCTTGACACATGCTACTTTTACCATCCCTTCTTCCTGGAATCTTATTTCTGTTCAACTGTAACTCCTTTCTTCTACGACTGGAGGAGATCACAAGAGGACTTGGGCTGGACTGACGATAGAATGAGGGGATGTGGGATCTTTACTCAGAGGTAAGAGGTATGGGTAGAAAATAACCATTGATTGGGAATGAGAGATTCCAGAGATGTCAAAGGGATTCTACCCCAAACAGTTTCTTTGTTCAAATAAGTTTGGGAATCAAAGGGTTAAACAAAATTGCTGCAGGACTTTTCAGGACATTTAACATAACAATTCTCATGTGCAGTGTGAATCTTCAGGAGGAAGGTATGGCAGGCTGCATTTTTCTCAAGCATATTTAACCACTGATACACGCTCCCCCCACCCAGGGGAGCTTTTCTAAGTATTACCCAGAACCAGAGTTTAAGAACACAATTTGGAAAAAATTGTGCGGATACTTAAACCTTATAGGTGAATTGTAGCCTTTCAAAGTCCTATTTCTGGCAGATTAGTTTTTTGAATCCAAAGCTTACTTAGAGGTGGGGGGAAGGGAAAGAAAGAAGAGAGAAAGGGATTAAGTGTATATAGAGGGAAGGAGTGTGGTGGAGGAAGAGGGCTGAAGACAGTGAAGGTACTTAAAAAGGTAATCGAGAGACCAGAAAACTGTTCTCGTAGAAGATCTTTATTGATGGGAAAGTCAATAGTACTGTGGGAGAACTGAGAGCACAATGGTGTATGAACTCTGATGATGATTACTGCTGTAATGGGATATGTAAACGTGAAGGGGTGGGCATCTTGTAAAGTGGAACTACTGCATTTTGCTGAGTTTTTTCAAATACTAGGCACTCTGGATGTTATTGAGATAGATCTATTTTCAAATTACTTTAACTTTATGTTGACATAAGAATGATACACAAATGAAATATGCAGAAAATAATTTTATAAAAGGAAAAAAGGATAATGTTGGAGAATAAGAATTTTTACTGTAAGTGATAGAAATGATAAACAAAGGAGATGAGGTCTAGCTCTGTTTTAGATGTGAAAGTAGACAGTGTATTTCAGGATGGGTCTGGGCATGGCTTGGTTAATGTCAACATGTCTGAGTAGACTGGGAGAAACTAGAACTTAGATTTGGAAGCTGCTTCTTGCAGTAAGGTAGTCACTCCAAAGGCAGATTGAGCTGCCTGTTGTAGAAACCAGTGGGCCTGGCACCAGATACCCTATGATTGTGTCCTGTACATAAAACCATGTGTGTAGTTGTGTATAGGGCATCACGTAGAATTCATGAATGAGACAGAGTCCCTGGAAGAGGATCTGACAAAAGGAAGGCAGGGCTATTCTTCTGGAGGGCCTGCTATACTCAGTAGACTATTGATGTAGGGAGGGCTCAGGTAGGATGATATGAAGCAAGTCCTGGGAACTGGAATCAGATCTGGGACAGAAGGGCAAGGTCAGCCTGGAAACACAGCTGAGGGGGACTCTGCACCCCAGAGAGTTGGTCCAGAGCTGTTGACATTCCCTATTTTTGGTCCTATTGATGAGGATGGGCCTAATCCTGACAATTTTCAGAGATGAAGAAGGAAACTCAAGTGGTTCTAGCCATGGGGAGAGGAGGGAAGCAGGGATTGGGAAGCTAGACAGATAGAACTGGAGCACTCAGAGGTCTTTTGCAAGGTTAGAATGATACCAGTAGGTTTTTCGTCTGAGCCCAGGTTGAATGCAATGAACTCTTCTCGGAAATGCCTCCTTGATGTTCTCAGGGAAATCAGAATGTCACAGGTATATGCCCACCTGTGGCATATACCTGTGACATTCTAATAGTTGTAGTGGTTTAGTTGGACTTATCTTCTGTCTCAGTCGTTAGCTCCTTGAGAGTAGGGGTCGTGAATCAGAAATAGCATACACAACTGTTGTTTACTAAACTTCTACAATATGCCAAATGCTTAGAACAAAAAAATAAAACTAAGAGGTAGGTGTTATCATCTCTACTTTACAGACAACAAAACTGAGGTTCTAGAAGGTCAGATAGCTGTTCAAGTCCTCAGAGCTGGTATGTGGAGAGGCGAGGAGTCAGACCCAGATTTCCCTGGCTCCAAATCCCATGTGCTTTCACCTAGACCAATGGCTCTCAACCTGGGAAGTTTTAAAAGAAACTGAGGCACGTACCCCATCCTCCAATATTTGGATTCATTTAATCTGGGCTAGAATTTGGATATCTGTATTTTGTAACTCCCCTAGGCGATTTCGATGTGCAGCCAGGGCTGAGAATCCTGGCCCTCTATCATACTGTCTTGTCTGTATTGTTATCCTGGCATCTAGTACAGCACTCGCCCATGATAGGGGTTAAAGACGTGTTTATTGATTAGTTTAGAGGGTGTTTGTGGCCAGAGGGAAGAGCAGGGACTGAATGCCACTAGAAGTTAGAAAGTGTCCATTTAGAGGCTGAAATCGAACAGTTGGTGTTTCAGAAGACATAATTAAGGATCAGAGGGCTGCTACTCATTACATGCTTAGAGACATTTTCCCAACCTTCTATTGCAGGTGGTGTTGTCCTCAACCCATCCTACTATGGCATGTCTGGCCATACCAACATCATGATCCACGAGGTGGGGCATGTCCTGGGACTCTACCATGTCTTCAAAGGGGTCAGTGAAAGAGAATCCTGCGATGACCCCTGCAGGGAGACAGTGCCATCCATGGATACGGGAGACCTCTGTGCTGACACTGCCCCAACTCCCAAGAGTAAGCTGTGCCAGGACCCAGAGCCTACCAATGATACCTGTGGCTTCACCCACTTCCCAGGGGCTCCATTCAGTAACTACATGAGCTATACAGGTATCACAACAGTCTTGACGTGTTTGCTTTCTGTTAAGGTTATATGGGGGCCTTTGAGTGCTGGGCGGGTGGAGGTGTGGGAGGTGGGGAGTGTTATCAAGCAGTCATTCGTGGCAGAGAGTTGAAGTGTATTTACAATGACATATTTTTTTTTCCTGTCTTTGAAGGACTTGAAAAAATATTGAGATATTAAGGGGTCTCGTTGACTGGATTCTCTTCCACTAGAGGTTGAACACACTTCTATTTTGGATAGTTAAAAGGGGGAGAAAGCCCAAACTCTCTTGAGGTCCCTTTGACCTCTAGAACTTGGTTATTCTTGTTCTTGCCCACATTCTTATGCATGTACTCTGAAGAAGAGTCCAGTAGTGATGAGGAAAGAGGTTTCTGGGTCAAGGTGGCTCTTTGTGCTATTTTTGAAGTTGACCAAGATGATGGCTCTGGTTACTTTTAACTCAGGATTCCTTTTTATTTTATGTTATTTTTTTCAAGTATCGGATTCTCTTCTTCCAGCACTAGCCAAAGGCTGATTCTTAGCTTGCCTACCAAAAAAAAAAGGTGCCATCTCATTTAAAAAATGGTACTTTCCTGGCCCTGGGAACAACTATATTGTCTGGTCTTGTTGCCTGAACTGTGCTTCTTCCTTGTCCTCTCGCATCTTCCTCGATTCTGGCAAATAGTAATACTAGTCTAGTCTCCTGGTGATGGACTCAAATTTATCCCTAAAATGAAGGATTTATTTGATTTTGATGACCTCCTGCAGTGGTGAAGGAAGGAGGTAAATTTTCTGTAAGGTCAAGGGGCTTGTTTGGTGATAAGTTCTAGAACTAGCCAAAAAAAAAAAAAAAAGGGTAAACCGCAAGACCCTGGTCATGCCTTTGAAGAGAAGAAAGAGTGGTGAGCTGTGACATATGTCTGTGACATGTGAATATTTTTCTGTCCAAGTCTCATTTTGATGTATAATTCAGGTACATTGAATTCATAAGGACCAGCTTCCAGGCCTCCCCCAACATGGACACAGTGGCCGTTGCCAGGGCAGAGAAACCAGACAGTGGGGTGCAGAGGGCAGAGCTGTTTAGGCACCACCTTTGATGTGGGCAGAGGAAACATCTAAGAAGCAGGGGCAAGTGTTTGACTGGTATGCTTTCATTGAAAAAGGCCCTGAAACTAAGATAACTCCCTTTCTAACCGTATGAAAAAGGTATCTAATAGGGAGATTTTGCCGGCTCCAAAAGTAAGGTGGGGACCACCATTCCCAGTCCTGCTGGCTCCTTGACATTTTGGCTCTCTCTCCCCTTGAGCATCTCCACTGAATACTCGCTAATCTTGGCCAACGTCACCAGGCGTAAAGCAGGTGTCTGCAACTCCACAAATGTTCACAAATAAAAAGGCCATATGCTGAAACACTGCCATCTTGTGGCTTCCTGAGTAAGCAGCCATCAGCTCAGAGCAACCCTGTACCCCAGGACATGAGTCTCACCCTGGCCCAGCCCAACATCAAGGTAACGGCCCTGCTTTGGAGAGAAGCAAGTTCTCTTCTCTGCCTTCTCTTTCCCACTTCCAGCTTAGATAATTTCTGGAGCAGAATATGTTTATTCATTCGACAAGTGTTTATGGAGCCTAATGAGTGTAAGGTGTTGTGTTAGGTGCTGGTGACTCCGGTGTGAACAAGGCAGAATTTATTCCTGCCCTGGTGGACTTGGCAGGTTAAAACCTCCGTCTCGCCTGTTCTCTTTTTTGTCTCCACAGATGATGACTGCACTGACAACTTCACCCCTAACCAAGTGGCCCGAATGCATTGCTATTTGGACCTTGTATATCAGCAGTGGAGTCAAAGCAGAAAGCCCACCCCCATTCCCATCCCACCCATGGTCATCGGGCAGACCCACAAGTCCCTCACTATCCACTGGCTGCCTCCAATTAGTGGAGTTGTGTATGACAGGTGAGAGAGGCATTTGCCATGGGTGAGCTGGGATATTTTCTCTGTGTCATTTCTTATGCACAAGGGGAAGAATGTGAAGTTAGGGGAACCCCAATTTGGAACTACAAACATGTGCACCACTGCTCAGCGCTGCCTCCTCCATCCCGCTCAGTTCTCATCTCCTTAGCAGAGCTCATGGGGCTTTCATGTGAGCCAGTGGCTCATCATATATGCTCACTCCTTGGCGAGGGGCCTATCGGATGTTTCCTTCAGAATGTCACATCTGGCGGGCTTCCAGGAGCTGCAAATATGAGAAAGCCTTCTCTGCCACCTGCTGTTACCTGTGCCTACCCCACTTATGGCTGCTGTCTTGTAGGATTGTCATTATCTGTTCATTTTCCCATCTGCGCCACTCAACTGGCAACTCCTTGGGGGCAGGACTGTTTTTTGTATCTTTGTCTCTTGGCCTGCCACAATAGACGCCTAAGACATGTTTATTGAAGAGCATCATTATACCGAAAATTAGTTTTTAATTTTTTATAACTTTGCATATTGGTGTAAATGAATGCCAGGGACGTTTTTGTAAAAGAGAGAAGGTAGAAAAAGAATGACATCTGACAGTTGGTGGGAGGATGGAGGAATGTGGTGACTTGTGCAAGCTCTCTGCTTTCACAGCCTGCCACTGCATTCTAAATGACAAGCATAGCTGTTGTCAATTTGGTCCTTCTTGAAGGCTTCCTTGTGTGAAGCCTTGTGCTAGCTATTTTACCTGCAATTGCTTTATTGGGCCTTGCATTAAGCATAATTCCTGCTATGTAAGTGAGACATCCAAGCTTAGAGAAGCACATGGTGGCTGGCCCCAACCCCACAAGTAAATAGAGGTGAATTGGGGGCATCCACTGGAATTGCAGAAATGGGGAACAGAGAATAGATTATTTCTTTGAATTTAGAGCTTTCCCGTTTAGTGGGTAGCTAGCCCTTCCTCTGTGTGTCACAATTCCCCTCTGGGTGTCAGGCCCCAGCTGAGGAGCTGGATATCCCTGGAGCATGTTTCCATGTACTCCATCTTTGCTGAAAGCCTGGGAGAGAGACAGGGATGGGAGAAAGTGGGAGTACCATTTTCCAAAGTGCCGTTCCCAGCATTCTGGGATCTTGGTACCTGTTCTTGATACCCTGGTGCATACTCAATGCATGACATCACTTGGAACCCACTATCCTGTTAAGCAGTTTTGATTGTCATCAGCACCCAGGCTCTCACAGGCTCTGTTTGTGAGTCAGCACATATCTATGCGATGTGTGTAAGAATCCTCTTCCTGCAAGTGTGACCTTGTGCAGCTTCGGTCGGACTGGCTGAACAGTGAGTCCTCTGTGGGCATGTGCAAACAGGAGTTTTACATCAGTTTATGTAACACATGTAAACAATTTAATCTTTCAGTTCTCTGTCTGGTACAAACGTTACGATAAAGCAGACATCAGTACTGGCTTACTGTGAGTCTGTTGGCAGAAAAGGCTGCAGTTTGCTTCCTTTTCTCAGCTAGGTGGGTCACAGCGTTGAGGCCTCCCAACACGTGTGTCGGGGAGACTCACGTCACATGCCCAGCGATTTATGTCACTCTTGGAGTTATGTTTACTCCTCCCCAGTAGGTATTTGGAATCCTTATGTCAGAGAGGAGCCCAACCACGCACTCAGCCGTGGCCCCGGAAGGGCCAAGTGCATCAAGGAAATGTGGTTTGGAGTTGTGTTCACGCTAGAAGTGAGCGCTGACTGGAGTCAGAGGTTGGAGCTTAACTACACCTTTTCATTGCCAAAGTGCTGGACACTTGATGGTGTTTGGGAACTTGCTCAAAGGGATTAAGGAACTTGTTGTGACCTTCGGCAATTTACTTAATCTCTCTGAGCCTGAGTGTCCTCATTTGTAAACATAGGGTTCTTACAGGGATTAGAAATAATGTATGAAAAGCACCTAGTGGCACAATGCCAGGTGCCAATGTGCTTAATAAATGGGAGCTGGTGGCATAGTTATTACCCTCATTTAACAATACTATTTTTCTAGTATATTACGAAATACTGCTTTTCTCTGCCTCCCTGTTGAGAAACCTTGATTTGATGCCTCCATTTTCAGATGTGTCATTTACAATTGGGCTTCTAAAAGAATTCTGAGTATCAGAGACAGGCCTCATGAAGTGATTTCCCATTGTTATTTAGCTGCTGTTGTCCATACCTCTTCCAGTTACTCCAGATCTAGTGCTTGAAGAGCTCTTCATAGACTGTGTTGATAGTCTCATGGAAGCCCATGAAACCAGCTCTCACAGAGGGACTGCTGAGGCCAGTCCCTGCGCTAACTGATGGGGACAGGAAGAATAGGGCTTGGTCTGGACTTGCTCACAGGCAAAGGAGAAGGAATTCCCAACACCGCAGAGCAGTGCCCTAAGACAGGAGCCAGAAGGTGCAGAGGGTGCCCAGAGGAGGGAGTGATGGCTACTCAGAGGAGTCAGGCTAAGTGCCACCACAAAGGTTACATTTGAATGGGCCTTGAAGGTTGGGTAGGAGTTTGCTAAACAAAGAAGCTTGGAAAGGCTATTTGACAGTAGAGAGAACATGTTTCACGGAACTGTGCAAAGGGTATGATGTATTCGTGGAGTGGTGATTAGTTCATTGTGATGGGAACATAAAATTCATGAAGGAACTGAAGTAGGTAAGGCTGGAGCTAGCTTGTGAAGGCCCTTGAATCACGGTAGGGAATTCGAATGTATCCCTATAGGCAATGGAGAGCCAAGGAGCATTATGTTTCCTATGACTTTTATTTTATGTATGTGATTAAAAGTAAGGAGTTTAAAATATAAGACCACATATAGCTAATAAGTTTACTCTGAAAATTGTTGTCTGTTTTAATTGGGGGAATGCAAGGGGTCTTTGGATGACTTATTGAGAGTCAGTGTAGAAAGGAGTTTTATGTTGCAAGAGTCAGATTGTAATTACTTTGTGTTGAATGTTCCTCGGATAGAGTCTGCCCACTTTCATCTCCACAGGGCTCCTTTGTGACTTAGTTAAATTCTGCTGCTTCATAACTTTGAGATTCTCTTGTCACTATGAATTTTGCAAAGATGAGGTCTACACAAGAAGGAAATGAATTGAGAAATAGTTTGTATTCCCCTGGGGCCTCACTCACCATCGCCACTACCGCACCCCCAAAGGACTTCTGAATTTCCTTATCCAGGTCATCTGATCGCTTCTCCCCATCTTCTTCCCTTCCTCTTCCCAGGGCCCCAGGCAGCGTGTGTGGGGCCTGCACTGAAGATGGGACCTTCCGTCAGTACGTGCATACAGCTTCCTCCCGGCGCGTGTGTGACTCCTCAGGTTACTGGACTCCAGAGGAGGCTGTGGGTAAAGAACCATGGCTTTTTCATTTATACCTCAGTGGCCACTGAGAATGGGGGTGGAGGTAAAGGATGGAGCAGTGGCATGGTGAGAAAAAGGTAGCTCTGTGTGTGTGTGTGTGTGTCTGTGTGTTTTGCTGGATATCTCCAGGGGCCTGGGAAAGACTCTGCCTGGTACCTTTGAGTGTCGGATGTCCCACGTGTGATTAATGTGGTGAAGCAGAGGTCAGCACAGAGGGCGGAAGAATAGAGAAGTCAGCTGAGCTGAGGGGGGGACTTGAGGATGAGATAGCTCAGGTGTGTAGTGTTACACGTGCCTACCAGCCTGGGGAGCAGCCTTGCCACATGGCAGTGTAAGGTGATCTCTTACTCCTCTCTATCAGGAGAGTAATAGAGAACACTTTGCAGGAACACTGTACACTGGCTGAGGCTGTCTGGGTGGGAGTGAGATGGACTAGGTGTTCCAAACTGATCGTTCTCATCTATGCTATTTTATAAGTCTGTTAATCACTGGTACTGGTTGTACTTTGGATATGATCTTAGCTAGGCTCTAGGAGGGGGAAAATGTTTTTAGTTGTCCCTTTTCCTGTCCCTCTTCCAAATTCTCAGTTACATATTCACTCACCTATCTATATCAGTACTTCTAAGACAAATTAGAGCATGAATGTTATCCCAATTCAAATCTAGAAAAGACTTTTAGCACCTTCTGATGAATGGCTTGACTTCTACCATCATCACGATCTTCAATGTTTACCCAATCATTATTTTTTTCTTTTCCTTATATTTATTAAGATCCTAAAAACTACTCAGTAAGATATGTTGGACCTGGTTTTATTTGAGTTAGTTTGCAGCCTTGACTGACAAGAAAGAAGGGAGAACGTTTGTCTAAGAGTCTACAGTGTCTGCAAGGTGTCCCCTTGGGCAACCAGTTACACAAATGACAGGAACCTCAAGGAGAAATCCAGAGGAAGACAATTTACTTGATAAATCATATAGGATTTTTTTCAAATGAGAGATTTCAGGGAAGAATGGAAAGTGACTAGAAAATTTACATTGGCACTGTGTTGGAGATTGGCATTTCATAAAAGGCTATTTCTGTGGCTAACAGTTTGTCCTGTGCTAGTCTTTGAATGCCCATTTGACTCCCTGGCCCTGTACTGTTTTCTTTTTAATTCTTGGAAAAATTTAAAGTTATTTGGTAGAGGTGAAAGGAATTAGAAGTTCTGAGTTCTAATTCTTGTACTGTGTCTTGAGACAAATCAGCTCAACTTTTAGAGCCTCTACTTCATGTTTTAAGATGAGAACATCATAAAACAATTCTGACAGAAAGTGCTGCAGTTGGCTTGGCTTCCAAGGGCCTTTACTCTGCTAGTATTTTGGGGTGACTGTTGGAAAATATTGCTAAGAAATACTGGTCTTCCTTTGCTTTGAAAAGGTGGAGAACCAAGTCATATTTAAAATATACACAGTGAAAGTGATTGACTCCCCAGCAGAGCATGCACAAACACATATATTTACAGATATGATCAAAAGGTATTTAATGACACTTAATGAACACTTATTGACCACCAACTACTTTCTGAATGCTATAGGGAATGGAAAATTGAACCAGACCTGTTCCCTGCTTAAGTATCATCTTCTTGGAGAGAACTTCTCTGGCTCCATAATCTAAAATAGCCCCCAGCCCCACCCCATCATTCTCTAGTCCCTTACCCTCCTTCAATTTTTTCAAAGATGCCATTACCACTTGGAATTATACTTCTTTATCTATTTATTTTTGCACCTGCCACCCTATTGGAAGATATATGAAAGCAAGACCTTTATCTCTCTTGTTCGCTATTCTATCTCTAATACCTAGATTAGTGCTAGGTTTAAAAGAGGTACACAGTCAATTTTTGTTGAATGAATGAATGAGTGAATGTATCCAAAATATTGGCAAAAAACACTGAGAACCGTAAAATGTAATACACACACAGCCGCACACACATTTGAACTTGTTTCCTCTGGGCTTTGGAACATTCTCTGTTTTCTAAATTCTGAAGGGCTAAATAATTCTGTTTTTGCAAAAGTAGTTTGCAAATGTTTCTATGGAACGTTGTATAGATACACTAACCTAGTGAGGCAGACGTTAAATAGTACTTATTTTATAAATGAGGAAATCGAGGCTTAGAAAGAGCCGCTACAGTCACATAGCTAATGGCACAGCACTGATTAGAACCTGATTCTGCCGATTCCTAATTTAGCACTTTCCCTTCGATTCCCCTCATGTGATATAAAAGAAAACTGCCTTGTGTAGAGCTGACCTTAATATATTTGTGATATTTGATTTTCCACCATTACATTGTTACCTGGCTACTGAATCCTCATTTTTTTCCACTTAAGAATACGTGTTTCTATTTCCTGCCTGCAGTTTCCTCCACGCAGTGACCTACCTTCTCACACTTACCTGAGCTGAAAGGAAAGTTTCAATGTACGGCTTTAAAGTTTGGCTAACAGTTGATTAGAAGGACTGCCAAGGTGTGATCTTAGGGAATAAAAGTTTTGTGAAGAGCCTAGTTAAACAAAGAGCGTGGTGGCAGGCTGAAATGAACATTGGCCTTATTAATAAATAAAACAGGGCTTCAGAAGCATTAATTTATCATAAATTATTAATAAAATAAGTGCAAATAATTCTCCTCTGCTCAAGGATTTGTTAAAGACACGGCTTACCTTCTCTGCATTGGCCTCAGGTTTCCGCCTAGGATCTGGGTTGCTCCATTCCCAGCACCTTGCTAGATTTCTCTTGTTAAAGGGCACCAGGTAGAGGTGATATGGAACAAGACATAATACTTTTGAATTGTTACACCTTTGTCCTTACCTTTGTACTACTTAAGATCTAACCCACTAAGCTGCCCCACGCCTGTGGGAATTCGCTCTACATTCTCTTCTGCATTCTTCTTTCTGGTAGCTGATACGGACTACTCACTTTCAGACTTTTAATGGCCGTTCCTGATGTGTCTCTCTGTTCATCTTTCCCAGGGCCTCCAGATGTGGATCAGCCCTGTGAACCGAGCTTACAGGCCTGGAGTCCCGAGCTCCACCTGTACCATATGAACATGACGGTCCCCTGCCCTTCGGAAGGTTGTAGCCTGGAGCTGCTCTTCCGGCACCCAGTCCAAGCCGACACCCTCACCCTGTGGGTCACCTACCTCTCCATGGACTCCTCACAGGCACTCTTTGATACGGAGATCTTGGTGGAACACCAGGAGTCTGTGCACCTGGGCCCCTTAGACACTTTCTGTGACACCCCCCTCACTATCAAACTGCACGTTGATGGGAATGTCTTGGGGGTGAAAGTCTACACCTTTGATGAGCGGATGGAGATTGACGCAGCTCTCCTGACTTCTCAGCCCCACAGTCCCTTGTGTTCTGGCTGCAGGCCTGTGAGCTACCAAGTTCTCCGGGAGCCCCCATTTGCCAGTGGCTTGCCCATGGTGGTGACACATCCTCACAGGAAGTTCACGGACGTGTGAGTTGGGCAGTAGCGCTTTCTAGACCGTGGGGTGTCCTGGGGCTTTGGGAGTGAGTTTTGTTTCCTTTTTTCCCCACCTGTTTACATCCTAACATGCTCTTAGTTGGAGAAATGTTTAGAATCTCAGAGGGGATTTTATTTTAGAGTGGCGTGTCTGAGATGAAGAAAAATATTTCCCAGTAAGGGGCGAGAAGGTGTTCTGACTGATGATTATGGAAAAAAGACGTTAGTTTATGAGGTGTTTCAGTTGGACTGAAAGTAATTGCCACAAATACGTTGATCAGAGTCAGATACCCCTGTCTGGTGACACAATTTAATTTCTGATTCCTTGCTGTAACTGTCGGATAATCTGCCACAGCTCCTATAACATTCAAAGGTTACAGTCAACTCTTCCATAGCTCAGCAAAGAAGCCTAGGGTCCTGCAGACACTATACTTGGTTTCATGACTCATTCATGATGTGTGTTTCATGCTTTCCTCTTTTTCTTGTTCCTTCCTCCCTCCCTCTCTCTTTCCTTCTCTTCCAACTCTCCTCTTTCTCTTTCTTCTGTCTACGTTTAGGGAGTTCTGCTGTGTTCTTGGCACTGTGTGCTCAGTGCTGGGGACACAGACTAGGATAAAATCATTGGCTTAAAAGAGTTCAGCGTCTAGGTAGGAGGCTGGTATCTTGAAAGGCAAATTCTCCCACCTCATAATTTTCCTCAGAGACTGCCCTGAGGGCAGAACTCGGGGGAAAACAAAAGTTTTATCAGAGGTGCTACATCGGTTAGTTTTTGCTGCGTTAGAAATCATCACAAAATGTAGTGGATTAAAACAACCACTATTTCTCATGATTCTGTGAGTTGGCTGGGTGTTCTCATCTGGACTGGCCCTGGGGCTGGATGTCCCAGGACAACCTCACACGCACGTTGGAGGCTCAGCTAAGGTGGCTGGCATGGCTGGGAAGACAAAGGCCGCTTTCCACACGATCCCTCATTCTCTAGTAGGCTTCTCCTGGGCTAGTTCTCATGGTGATGGCAGGGTCTCCAGCAGCAGGGAGGGCAAGCCCCCAAACACTCGCGCTTTTCAAACCTCTGCTTATGTTACTCATGATGACGTTCCACTAGCCAAAGCAAGTGACACAGCCGGTTCTAGATCCTAAGGGCGGCAAAATAGACTCCATCTCTTGATGAGAGGAACAGCAAAGTCACACCGCAGGGGTCATGCATCTGGGGTGGGAAGAATTCATGGCCATTCTGCAGTCTACCTCAGCTACAAAAAGTAGAGAAGAATGTTCATCTTAGCTTTACTACATTTTTCTCCCATATTTGCTCTCTGAATTAGAACTAGAAGACAGTGGAATGGTCAAAAAGCTCATGCAAATGGGAGGATAGATCATGGGATGGATTTAAAAAGAAAAAGAATATGATTTTTGAGCTTCTCTAATAAGCAGTTAAAACGACATTTATTATCTAACTTGATATCCACACATGCACTCACACACACACACATATGTATACACACAACCTTTAAGGTCAATAATATCCCATTTTACAGGTGAGAAGACTAAGGCTTAGCTTTAATTTGGTTGAACAGAGCTATTAAGTGGCAGACTGGGGATTAAAATCCAGTTTTCTGACTGAGTCTCATTTTGGTTCCCTTTCCTTAGTAACACACCACCTTTTACAAACTCAGATCGTTGAAGGTTAGGCACTACCTGCTGCTGAGTTTTCCCCCCAAGAAGCACAAATCCATCCTAATGCTTGCTTCCAGTGCTTTCCCGGCCATAGAACAGTGTAAGGCTTTTATGATGGTGGGATGAGGAGTCCAGCAGAGACCACCCTGTAAAAGGGAAGCCATCAGAATTGATCAGGATATAAAATTGGTTTTGCTTTTAAAATATCTGGCACTCTCATGAGAGGACTGCTTCCCTAAGGAAAGCTAATTTAGAAATTTAAAAGTCTTTAATATTTAGGTATCTTTCCTATTAAAATAACTAAAAGCCAGTACAAAGGTTTTTACAGGTGTTTTGGAAAGCCCACATTACCTGTTTGTTGGTTGCAGCATCAAGACAGAAAGCGAAGGCTTTGTGGTTGAGCTGAAGAGGCTGTTGAGGAAGAGAGGGTCTTGGCAGGAGCTTTGTGGTAGTCACTCGTGGCAGTCCCAACAACCCTTTGAGATCCTGTCCTCCTAATCACTCCCATCCTACTTGACTTCGGCGGTAGTTTCCCAATTAGGGCAGGCACTGGACAAAATTGAGATGAGGGGGGAGTTTGTCTTTGGAACCAGCATCCCCCTTTGTGAGCTGTTCCCCGCTTCTGAATGTTCTGTCTCTCATGTTCTCCACCTGATCAGTGCACTGGGCTCTAGAGAGAATCTGATAAACTCCCTCCATCTCTGGTGTCAACTGATAAATCTCCATTCCTGGTCTGTATGCATTTTGGTGGGTTTGGAGGTGAGGAGTAATTTAACACATTTCTAATTGTGGAATTTCTTGCCTCCCCAGAATAATGATGGAATGTGTTCTTACCTCCTTCTAGGAGAGAGTTGCTCTTCCCCCTAAGGATACAGTCTCCTTAAGACAGGAATTCTCTTGAGAGACAAGAAAACCGTGATCATAGACCCAAGAAAGGCCTTGCTGAGCCCAAATTCTGAAGCTTTCCTCTTCAGTTTCGTTGGTTACTTTGAAGATACAGAACACTAGTTTTCCAATAGTTTTTATAATTTTGTTAAATGGTAAAGATGCACTTGAAATGCCATCCTCCTATATTGTGTAGGACTTTTAGTTAATTCAGCAGGCAGTTATTGTACATTCACTATGTGGAACATCCTGGGAATACAGAAATGAATATGGTTTCAAATGTTCTGCTGCTCTGTAAGACTGTGTGCCCTGATCTTTGTTTCAGATAATGTGGCATATGTTTAACATTCATCTGCAAAGGACCCAGGGTGTGTCTCACTTTCTGGATGTAGTGATCACAGCGCATTGGTTTCCACAGGGAGGTCACACCTGGGCAGATGTATCGGTACCAAGTTCAAGCTGAGGCGGGAGCAGAACTGGGAGAAGCTTCGCCTCCTCTGAGCCACGTCCACGGAGCCCCTTACTGTGGAGATGGGAAGGTAGCAAGGTGAGTATTGTGCGCATGGAAATGTGCGAGCAAGGACACCCTGTCCTGTTGTGACCAGGAGAGTCAGCCTTGAGCTTGTTTGACTTGTTTTGGAAATGTAGGCGGCAGGGTACTGTGTGATTCTAGTGTTAAACAAAATTTAGGACCTGGAAGTGATGATCTTGAAGGTCACCATAGTTAAGGAGGGGCCCACCTTTATTTAGAGCTCACCCCAGTGCACTGAGATATTGGGGCTGATTCTGTGGGGTCCCTCTTAAGGTTTCAGAGAACATCTGTTGGGCAGTGAATCAGGGAAGGAATTCACCGGGGGAAAAGGTTACTTGTCAAATGATCCTAAAAGAGTGTGTGAGGATATCTTTTGGATCAGTGGCCTGTCCTATACTACTAACAAGCTGTGTAACCTGAGGGAAGTCAGTATAGATTCTGAGCTTCAGTTGCTCATTTGGCCCCTGGAAGACCTGGTTGCAGTGTAATTTCCAGCTATTCTGTAAAATAACCAAGGTAAAGATGGAATCAGTCCTTTGGTTTCTTAACATGCCATGTACCTTTCCCTGTTTCCCTTTCGTGATATCAATCCAGGGGTCTAATTCATTCTAATTTGCCTGGAACTTTCCAAAATTTAGCACTGAAAATTCCCATGCCCCAGTTTGTCACCCTATATCAGCCTATCCTGAATGCTCATCTAACCTAATATGTTACTTACATAAAGCTGCTGAGAGTAGGAGGCTGGAAGGCCAGGCACTGTGATTTGTCTCAGATTCTGCATTCTAATAAGATGGTCTATTTTTAATTTCCCAGACCAAGTGAAAATATATTACATCTTGAAGACCTAATAGGAAGCAATTCTGTAGCCTTTCTTGGTATCCCATCGCATTGCTTAGTAATCACTAAATATTGTTTATCTTCTCAATCTTCTGAGATCCTTAAGCTTTAGTGTAAGCCTATTCCTTTTCATGGAAGTATAAACACCAAATGTTTGCAGACCTCAGTAATAGATGAGGTGACTGAGGTCACTTTAATACCCAAACTTTGCTAGTTTGCTAGTTTGCTGCCACCTTCTGCCTCACTCAGTCTCAGCTTCCGCCTCCCTCCACCTTCCACTCCCTCCACCATCTCAATCAGATTTCTCCCTGGGGATGCCTCACATGTACACGGAACAGGTCTGGCTGTTGTTGGTGTTGTTTTCCCTGTTCTGGCTGCCTCACTGTAAGTCTGCTGCCCACCAGTTAAGGTGTTTGTGGGGCTTGGTTACCGCTGCTGCCCAGGCAGATCCCTCCTCGAAAAAACACTGCCCTGTGGCGTAGAGTCTTGTACAGCAGTTCTCTGGTGGTGGCCTCCCTGAGGTCCCAGGATGCCACATCTGCGGGGGATCTGGAACAGAAAGGAGTGAAGGGCCCTCCTCCTAACCTGGTATTGCAAATTCTCTACTGTGTCTTGAAACAGCTTTGCCTCAAGCAGACCTGCTTGGCTGCTGGGTCTCACGAGGTTCCTTATCAAAATGTTCTTTTAAACGTCTACCTGTAAAGTGTTTTGTATGTGTGAGGAAGATCAGCCCTGAGCTAACATCCATGCCTTCCTCCTCTTTTTGCTGAGGAAGACTGGCCCTGAGCTAACATCCGTGCGATCTACCTCCACGTTATGTGGGATGCTGCCACAGCGTGGCCTGACAAGTGGTGCGTCGGTGCCGCCCGGAATCTGAACCCGGGCCGCCAGCAGCGGAGCGTGCGCACTTAACCGCTACGCCATGGGGCCGGCCCCTCTACCTGTAAACTTCTACCCTTTCTGTAGAGTCACACTTAGTTGTGCCATCCAGTGGGAAGATATCTCTGAATTCAGGCTTTGTCTCACCTCGAGGCAATCCATTACACAAAACGAGAAGGAGCCATATAAATAATTTAACCCACTGTTTAATATTCAAGAAATGTATAGACTCATTCTAGGGGGGGAAATTATCACGGATCCCCAAGAAGTTATCCTCAGACCCTGGTTTTAACAAATTTTTACTAAAAGCTAAAAGTTGTCACTTTGGATATCACTTGTCAATAAGACCATCAAAACAGAAACAAGAGAGGGCCCTGGAATTGTGAGCAGTGTTCATTTAGAAGCTGATCATCTCGATCCGTGCTGTCCAGTATGGGAGCCACCAGCCACATGTGGCTGTGCAGCCTTTGAAATGTGGCAAGTGCAACTAGGAAACTGAATTTTATTTAATTGTAAATAATTTAAATTTAATTTAAAAACTGAAACTTGATTCAGTTATCAGAAAACCTTTAAGTGTATTTGGAAGAACTTGGGTGGGTGAATCTGCTTTTTCAACTATTGGTTTTATGAAATCTACACACAGATCAAGTATTTGAATTGAGTTGTGTTGTAAGTGAAAAATACACATCGTATTTCAAAGACAGTATGTAAAAAAAGAATGTAACATACCGCATTAATAATTTTTTATGCAGATTACATATTGAAATGATACTTTAGATATATAGGGTTATTGAAATGTGTTATTAAAACTAATTTCACCTGTTTCTTTTTATTTTTTTTTATTTTGTGTGTGTGTGAGGAGATCAGCCCTGTGCTAACATCCGCCAATCCTCCTCTTTTTTTGCTGAGGAAGACGGCCCTGGGCTAACATCTGTGCCTATCTTCCTCCACTTTATATGGGATGCCGCCACAGCATGGCTTGCCAAGCAGCGCGTCGGTGTGCGCCGGGGATCCGAACCAGCGAACCTCGGGCCGCCGCAGCGCGCGCACTTAACCGCTTGCGCCACCGGGCCGGCCCCTCTTTTTACTTTTTTAATGTGACTACTAGAAAATTAAAAATCATATATGCGGCTCTCATTATATTTCTGTTGGGCAGCAGTACATAAGATGATACACAATTTGCTTACTTTAATTGTTTAGATTATGTTCAAAATGAAAATGCGAAATTGCCTACCTCCAAAATTATATTCTGGACCCCATTTAGAAAAACGCTGATGCTGGTTAACCCTCTCTTTCCATAGGTAAGCAAACTGAGGTCTACAGGGTTTAGAGAATTCCTGGATAATCACACATCAGATTAGGTCACCAGCACAGTCTTTTTTTAATGGACCACATTGGCTTTATATAGGAAAAGACTTTGAAATTTTCTTAATTTCTTCAATTATGTTGTTTTTTATATCTCTTTTATCTTTTCTCCATTTACAGCTTACCATTTAAAATATGATTATTGTATAATTGCATTTATAGCATACTTTTAATTCATTTTAAAGCATTGTCATATCTAATTATTTAATCTGTACTCCATCCCTGTGAGAAGGTATACATTAAACAACAGTTAGAGCTATTAGCAATGTCCTGGGTCTGAAAACACTTTAGAATTACAAAACCTTTTATCTGCTGTGTTAAAATATGTGTTCATTTTGGACATGGTGAAAAGTCAAGGAGAGTAAAATGGTAATCCTCAATCCATTTTACAATAGCCAAATCTGGGTTCCTTCAAAGAAGCTTCAACCCAAGTTTATCTATTTTGTTCCTATAACATGCTTCATATACACCTCACTCTAAACTAACTCCTCCATCTCAGTCCAAATTTAGTCATCAGCTGTATCAACGTTTGAGGTTGGAAACAAAAACGACATTTTTCTTACTCTGGCATGTTTCTTTCCTGCAATATGTGCTAGCTGCCACTAGGTGGTAGTAGGGAGTAAGGACAGGGACCCGAGCCTTAGAGATGCCCTGGACTGAGAGATGGAAGCCATCAGCTGCAGAGTCTTTTGGTACATAAACAGGAAATTTCAATTCTACAAAATTCTAACGTTAACAACAACTCCATCCCAATAAAACAAAACAATGAAAACATAAAGAAATATCAGATAAAATGGATAGAAAACAAAATCACATATAGACAGGCCAGTTTCCTCCTCACCAAATCAGCTAACTATTCTAAGATTAGAAATTCATTATAGGGCTGGTAGGCCTTTTCTAGCTTAAGACCATCTGCCAGAAATATTGTCAGGACCCTCATGCATCTCCTCAATGTTTCTGAGTCGTGAGCTACTTGACTTTTAGAAATTCCCAAACCCACTGGACATGCCAATAACAATCGTTGCTTAAATTGTATTATCTTTAAATGTCTATTTGATTTTTTTTTCTGTAAAAGCATTCTCTTAGCTCCTATTTTTCTCCAGCTTGCACTTTTTAATACAGAATAAGGAATTTAAAGAATTTAAATGATGGTTACTAAACAAGAAAAACCATTTTATGTAGGCATGTATTTATATTATGTATATAAGTATGTACATTTTTACCTTCTAGGAGCCTGGGAGAAGAGTGTGATGATGGAGACCTTTTGAATGGAGATGGCTGCTCAAGAGCATGTGAACTAGAGGAAGGCTTCAACTGTGTAGGTGAGTTTAGGAGCACCTGCCTAGGCTTTTGTCCTATTTTTGGAGATGTCTCTGTGTCTCTTGAGAGCTCTTGCTGTCCCGTAACATATAGCTTAGTGATAATAATAATAATAACATTTGATGTGTCTGTTGTGTGCCAGGCATTGTCTAATTGTTTCACGTATATTATCTCATTTAATCCCTGCAGTAAGTATGAGAAGACTAAACTTGGGCACAGAGAGCTTAGATAACTTGCTGCCTCTTGTACAGCTAGAAGTGGTCAAGTCAAGATTTGAACCAGGGAAGTGTGGCTTTAGAATCTACATGTTAAACCACTAGTTTATACTGCCTCCTAGATTAATGTTACCAAGAATTGCTCTTGGGTCTTCATGTCTAACATCAAAATGTCAGCTAAGTAGCACAATCATATAGATTCTATATAAAAATTAGGGCAAGAGAACATCCTAAGCCAAAGGGAGTGCAAGATATCTCTTGGTGGTTATGTTTAGTACACAAAATCATGAAGGATGACAGAGGGTCATAACATTTCTTAATCCTGGAGAATCACTAGTGATAAATTATAATGAGGTGGCTTTGACTCTAGACTCTTGCCACTCAGGGAGGGCATACAGAACTTCTCCCCATTCTGATTAAAGCCATCATCAACAGGCTTCTTAGATGTAGATTGTTTTTCCATTCCCATATGCATACATTGCAATGATTCTATGGAATATAATCACTCATCAAAGTTATTTTACACAGCAGCACATTTAAAAATATTTTAATGTCTCTAAATCTCAAGATAAAGTAGGATATGCTTATAATTATATAGAATTTATTAAAATGTTATTTATTAAAATGTTATTTATTAAAATGTTAACAAATGCCCCTGTTCTCTAGAGTATAATCATAAAATCATAGAATCTTAGTAGTCTTCTATCCATCCATCCATCCATCTAACAAAAAATATTCAGTGCCCCCTATGGACCATGAGTCAAATAGATGTCCTGATCCCTTCATGCATAAAGTCTAGCAGTGACTTAGAGTCCAGCTTCCTTCCCTTATAGAAATCTCTTCTACCAATTCTTGAGAGATGGGCTTTTAGCTTCTGCTTACATACTTCTAGTGGTGAAGAATGCACCTTGAAACAGACTGTTCTGTTTAAAAATGGCTTTGTCTGTTTATCTTCTCCCCTCTTTTGGTTTGGAAACTGAGGTTCAGAGCATTTTAGTGACTCATCCATAGGCATACAACAAGGCCTCTGCAGAGCCAGCACTGGAACTCAGCTTTCCTAATGCTTCATCAACTGCTTTTTCCTTGCTGTGAAACTACAGAGGATACATTTTTTTCCTGTTTTATTTGACTACCATTCAGATATTTGAAATACCTCCCCATTATTCTCCTTTCCAATCCAAACATCCCCTCATGTGATTATTTACCCTAACCTGGCATGCTTCTTGTGGTTGGTGCCCAGAAAGGAATTCAATACTCCAGATGTGGTCTGGCTGTGCAGATTACACTGAACTGATTACCTCCCCTCTTCTGTACACAAGTATTTGTTAATGCCACCTATGTTTGCATCATTTCTTTTTGCTAGCACATAGTGGTACCTACTGAATACACACACACATGCACACACATAGGCATATCTTCTCCAAACACTGTCCCTTCTCCCGTGCAGCTCCAGAATCATTTAACTTAAGAGCAGATCTTACTTTGTTTCTATTACATTTGATCCCATTAAATTTGGCTCATATTTCCTTAGCCTCCAATTCCAGTAAGACTATATCTAAATTATTTTAACTTTACAGAGCAAAGTTAAAATGGTCTATTACACAGTTAAACATCTGTTTCAGTGAGTAATAAGTTCATAGTATGCTAAGCATATAGATCTATTCCATTATTTCTCAAAAGATTAGGTTTGAAGAAACTGTTGTGAAGTGTATTTTAAAAGTGGTCTGTTATTTTTCTATGGATTTGAAAAAACAGAGGCAAAAAATTCAAGTCCATGGTAAAAAAAAAAATAGAGAAGAAGCAAGAAGAAACAGTTACTGGGTTATAAGTAGAAAAACAAAACATATACATACATATTTGTTATAAACAATATATAAATTATAAAATATATATTATAAAATGCACACATATATTCATATGTACATAGATGGATATATACATATAAAATACACAAATAAAATATACATATATGTACACATGTATACATATATGTATATAATCGTATGTGTGTTTGAGAGAGAGGAATCATCACGGGAAAGTCATTCCAAATACACATATGTTGGCTTTGGGGGAGTGATTTGGGAAGGCCATGGGTTTGATGGAATGCAGGAGTTTAAAACCCAAAATAGGCTTAGAACCAAGTCCTGGGAACAGTGGCTTATTCCTGGCAAGTAGAGATAGATTTACCACAGAAGGGTCTCAGACTTGAAGAAATTATTAAGGAAAATAATCAGTAACTACATGTTGAGGAGCAGCTGAAAAATTCGTGGGACAGTCCTGTGGGATTGCTGTGAAGAATAAACAGTAAAAAGAATGGTGTCATAACAGTAAATTTTAGTAATGATGTTACTGTATGTGTACCTGTGTTGATTTATTTTAAATCTTGATCTTATTTTCATGTCCTGTTATTTTAAGCAGAAATAGGAAATTAGAATCATGCTACTAATATTAATTGTCCCACATTTTGGTAGATGATGCAATAGCACTTAATAAATGGCTTTATAACTGCGTGTCAGCTTTCTATATCTGAAGAAAGCTAGTTTACGTGTCTATAGTTAGTATTATTCACTTGGTAGGAGTTATCCTATGGGCGGGTATGGAACTTGTCCGGAGAATAGAAGCTTGCTATGCAACCCCACCAGTTTTTCTTACATGTTCGTTTCTCACTTGTTTGCTCTTGAAGATAGTCTCTCTCTCTCAGCTCGAGGCAGTGTGGGTGATAGAGCCCACAGAACCTGCCTTCTGGAAGCCTGGCCCAAATCCAAGCTCTATTGCTTATGGGACTCTTGACAGGTCACTTAAAATCACTGAAACTCAGGTTTCCTATTTATGAAACAAACAAAAAATGCATGCCTGATATAGTCGTTGTAAGACTAAAAGAAATAATATGTATGTAACCCTTATGGACGTGGAGGCCATACTGTCCATTTCAGAGCAGTTGCACAGTTAGTTGAAGAAACACAGTTCAGCAGCAAAAAGTAATTGAAAACAAATCCCTCAAATATCTTAATATTTCAACAACTATGAAGGGGATCCAAGTACATAACACATCATACCGTTTATTTAAATTCCCTGTCTTCTTTTACCTACTTCTTTTATATCCCCAGCTTCCCCTAAGTATCTTGCCCAACGATTCCTTAAAATTTCTTTCTACATCCAGCCCCCAGCTGCTTGTTTCTCCCTCTTCCTTCTCCCCTAATACCACCCCTTTCTATACTTTTTATTATATAGATGGATTCTACTACTCTCCCCATGAAAAAGGTCCTCCTCCTTTAGGGTGTGCGTGTGTGTGTCTGTTTTGTCTGCATGTTTGGGGTGTGCATTAGCCTGGCTGGCAATTACAGGATTCTCTGTAGTGAGATGGAGAAAAAATGTAATTATTTTTACATGACATATATAAAACACTTTTGAAATGTCATACAATATTTCTTGGCAGGGGAGCCAAGCCTGTGCTACATATATGAGGGAGATGGAATATGTGAGCCTTTTGAGAAGGAAACCAGCATCATAGACTGTGGCCTCTATACTCCCAGAGGATACCTGGATCAGTGGGCTACCCAGGCTTACTCCTCTCATGAAGACAAGAAGTGTCCTGTTTCCTTGGTAACTGGAGAGCCCCATTCCATGGTAAATTAATAGAGTCTAGGCTGAGCAAAATTGTGAAGTGACTACCCCAGGTGCTTAATGATAGCGTACATTTTTTTCTTGACTTTGGCATCAAATTTAGTCCTTACCTCAGAAGAAGATAATGTTAAATGAAAAGCTTCTAGATCAGCAATTAAATCTCATCCCTACCCTCATCCTGCTTACCCTCACTAGTTTTCATCTGGGAACCTTTGGCGATGCAATAGCTGACTCCAAGGTATACAAAAGCATCTCAAAATTAACCTTATCAATACACATATCAGAAGTTACATTTGGGCTTTGTATTTGGGAGAATTTATTTTAAAAGAAGCAGCAGCAGCAGTAAAGAGTCACAATGACTGGATTACACTACTGGATCCACCAGTATTACTATTATTATTACTAAATGAGGTTTGACAAGTCACTTCACCTCTCTGGGTCCCAATTTTCTCATATACAAAATGGGTATAGTAATACCTTTTGTATTTGGCTCAATGGTTTATTAGAAGGATCAAGTGAAATTTAAAATATATATTAAAGATAAAAGTATACTTTGATTTAAAGAATTCTTGTTATTGAAGAATTTCTAGAGTTAGTACTAAAAGCAAATCCTTAAATATACAATTTTCCATGAATATCAACCTAAATAAATAGGAGATCCTCTGAGGACTGACTTCTATGAATTATAGTTGAATACTGAAAAGAAGTAAAGGGCTTTGGCTGTGGGGTACTATTCCAGATGCTTTCTTTGCCAAGTAAACTCTTCCATTCATCACAGCAATAAGCAATACTGTCCTTTCAACAGAAGTGAGACTAGCTCTATAGGTATTTCAGGCCAGGATGAAGTCATTGGATTTTAGATGTGCAGAGCCATCTCCGGGAGATCGAGGAACCAGCCAAGGTTGGTGCTCCGGTTCAAGAAACTCATCGAGGACCCAGGTGTCTTGTAGATTCCAGCTCCTTCCATCCTTGGCCTGCAGCTTTCTCCCTCCTGCTCATAAGATGACTGCTGCTCCTCAATGCATGAAATCAGCATCTCAGACAGGAAGAAGGGAGAAAGGGGACTAGGTACATGCTAGTTGAATCTTTCCCTTTTATTGGGAAAATGGCAGCTTTCTGGAAGTTCAACACTATAGACTTCCACCAGCATCTCACTGGTCAGACCCAGATCTCTTCATCACCCTTAGTTGTAAGAGACCCTAAGGAGATGAGCATTTATAATTGGATACACTGTCACCTTGAACAAAATTGGAGTTGTTCATAAGAAATTAAGGGGAAATGGATATGGGTAGGCAACTAGCCATGCCTGCCCCACTCCTTCAGCTAATTTTGGCATCTCTCTCAAGAGTTCTGTTGCCCAGTGACAGGAAGCCAGGAAAGTTGAGAGATGCTGAGTTAGTGACAGCTCTCTGAAGTGGCTTTTAGTCTAGCCTGTCTGTCTTCCCTAAGTGAAGTGGGAGACATTTCCTGGAGTTTTTCTTCCCTGGCTCCTTTACCAAGCTGAGTGCTCAGTGGTTCCCTGACTCAGTAGCCTCACTCCTGGGGCCAGTGGATCCTGCCCGGTGAGGATCTAACCATCATCCTGGGCAGACCTCCGTGACTAATCCTAGAAGCAGTTGCCTGAAATGTGCCAGGACTGTTCTTTGGGCAAGATCCCTGGGTTGATTGTGGGCTGAGAATTGTCATGTGTGTTTTTCTACCCTATAAGTTGTATCTTGAGGCTAACAGAACATTGAGACATTCTCCTACATTGAGAAAAGTTTTCTGCTGATAATGTGATCATTAGGCGCTCAGAAAGAGAGGAAAACTGTGCTTTTGAGCTGGAGCATTTCATTGTCATTACTTATCTCTCACCCTCCACATTTAATTTTTGGTTGAAATTGTATTTCAGATTTGCACGTCATACCATCCAGATTTAGCAGAGCACCGTCCCCTAACTGGCTGGTTTCCCTGTGTCACCCGTGGAAATAGACCTCAGGATGAAGGGAGTGAGCGGCCAGAAGGTAGCCTGGAGAGAGAGGATGAGGTTTGGCTCAAAGTAAGTGGCCCAAATGTTTTTTTTGTGAAGGCTGCCGATAGATGGTGCTTGTGTCTATATACACGTGTATGTACGTGTGTGAGTATATGTGTGTGTGCATGTGTGTGTAAATGCATTGGAAAGGCTTATCAGGAAATTTCCTTTTGTTATCTCAGAGTTGTTTTTTTTTATTGTGAAATTTTTGTTGTACATTATTGTTTATCAGTCACCATATAAGTGCATCCCTCCACCCCTTGTGCCCACCCCCCACCCCTCTAGCCCCTGGTAACCACCAGACAGTTCTATCTGTCCGTGTGTTGGTTTATCTCCCACATATGAGTGAAATCGTGCACTGTTTGTCTTTCTTTTTCTGGCTTACTTCACTTAACATAATACCCTCCAGCTCCATCCATGTTGTTGCAAATGGGACAATTTTGTCTTTTTTTATGGCTGAGTAGTATTCCATGATATATATATATACCACATCTTCTTTATCCAATCATCAGTCGAGGGACACTTGGGTTGCTTCCGTGTCTTGGCTATAGTGAATAACGCTGTGATGAACATAGGGGTGCATAAGCCTCTTTGGATTGTTGATTTCAGGTTCATTGGGTAGATACCCAGTAGTGGGATAGCTGAATCATAAGGTATTTCTATTTTTAATTTTTTGAGGAATCTCCATACTTTTTTCCATAGAGGCTGTACCAGTTTGCATTCTCACCAGCAGTGGATTAGGGTTCTGATTTCTCCACAGTCTCTCCAGCATTTGTTGCTTTTTGTCTTGGTGATTACAGCCATTCTGACGGGTGTAAGATGATATCTTAGTGTGGTTTTGGTTTGCATTTCCCTGATGATTAGTGATGTTGAGCATCTTTTCATGTGCCTGTTGGCCGTCTGTATATCTTCTTTGGAGAAGTGTCTGTTCATTTCCTCTGCCCATTTTTTGATTGGGTTGTTTGTTTTTATATTTTATATTTTGAATTTATTTTCCCCTCTTTTTGAAATTTGGACTTCTTTCTTTACAAGTAATCAGTTTATCAAAGTGTAACATATGCACAAGAAAGTGCAAAAGTCGGAAATGCACAGATTGATGAATTTTTACAAAGTGAACATCCTTTCTGACCACCACAGAGATCAGGAAACGGAGCATTAACAGCATCTCCACAGGCTCTCTCATTCCTCAGTTATTATACCACAAAGGGGTTTACTGCTTTTACCGTAGATTAGTTTTGCCTGTTTTTGAACTTTATGTGAAAAACTTGACAGTACGTACTTTTTATGTTTGATTCTTTCTTACTCAGCATTCTGTTTGTGGGATTCATCCACACTGCTTCACTCAGCAGTAGCGTTCGTTTTCATTGCTATGTAGCATTCTAATGCATGAATACAGAACAATTTATTTATCCATATTGAGGAATGTTTGGTTTATTTCCAGTTTTTCTCCATTATGATATTACAGATAGTTCTGCTATACACATTTCTGTACATTTCTTTTGGCAAATGTATAACAGTTGGGTATATTCGGAACTGCTAGATCATAGGTAGGCAGATGACCAGCTTTACTAGATAATCCCAAATAATTTTCCACAGTGGTTGTACTAATTTATACTCTCACCAAAGGCTTAAGAGTATTCCAGTTGCTTCACGTTTTCACTGACACTTGGTATTTTAAGTCTTAATTTTAGCTATTCTGTTGGATATGAAAGGTATCCCCCTGTGGTTTCAATTTGCATTTACATGTTGACTAATGAGATTGGGAGACTTTATATGTACATTGCCCATTGGCATATCCTTTTTTTTTTTTTTCCTGTTAGGGTGTATTAAAGTCTTTTGCCCAGTTTTCTATTGGCTTGTATGTCATTTTCTTCTTAATTTATATGATTTCTTTACAATTTTCTGAATATAAATCCTTTTTCATATTTTCCAACACTCTGTGGCTTATTTTTTCTTGCATTTAACGATATCTTTAGACAAACAGAAGTTCTAAATTTTACAAAAGTCCAACTTATCCTTCTTTTCCTTTATGGTTAGTGCTTTTAGTGTACTGTATTAAGAAACTTTGCCTACCACAAATATATACTTTCCTATGTTATCTTTTAGAAGTTTCATTGTTTTACCTTTTATATGTAGGTCTAAAATCCACTGGAAGTTTTGTGTATTGTGTGAGGTAAAGATCAAGGTATTTTTCCCCTTTGAATTTGCAATAGATCTAGAACAACTGTTACTCAAACTAAAATTTTATTTTGCCTGGTGTGCTGCACTGTGTCACCTTTGTCATAAATCAACTGGCAATATATATGTGGAGGTCTGTTTATTGATTCTGTATTTTATTCTACTGGTTTATATATTCTTGCACCAATATTACACTCTTAACTTACTGTACATTTTCGATGAGTCTTAAAATTCTATAAGGTAAGTTCTAAAATTTTCTTCCTTTTTTCCCAGGTTGTATTGGCTATTCTTGGTCCTTTGAATTTCCATATAAATTTTGGAATCAGCCTCAATTTCCACACATGGAAAAAAAAGTCCGCTGCTATCTTGATTGGGATTTCATTGACTTCATAAGCCAATTTGGGGAGAGTTTTCTCTTTAAAATACTGTGTCTTCTAATCTATTCTTTTAGTTACTTAAGTCTTCTTTAATTTCTCTTAACATTTTATAGTTTTCTGAGAAAAGGGAGTTGAATTTTATCAAATGCTTTTCTGCGTCTCTTGAGATGATCATATTATTTTCTCTTTTGTTCTGTCAGTGTCTTACACTGACAAACTTGATTACTTACATTGATAAACTTGTAAATATGAACCAACCTTATATACTTGGAAAAAAAATAACAACTTGGAAATGATATATAGTTCTTTGTCAGTAGTTTTTGGATTCTATTTGTGAAAATTTTGTGATTTTTTTTTCATCTATGTTCATTAGAGCTTGGCTCCTAATTTTCTTTTATTTTATTGTCTTGTCGGGTTTTATGATGAAAGCTAGGATTGATTCCTAAAATAAGTTTCTTTTTCCACCAGTTCTCTTGATTATTTTGTGTAAGGTTGTTGTTAATTTTGGAGGTATTCACCAGTCAAATTTGAGCCTGGAGTTTTCTTTGAGGAAAAAATTTAAATTGTGTGTTAAAATTTTAAAACAAATATGGAATAATTTGGGTTTTCTATTTCTTCTTAGGTCAATTTTGCTAAGTTGAGTTTTTCAAGATTATTGCAAACTTAATAATCAATGGGAAAAATTACAATTGTTATTTGACCTGTAAAAGTTTTCATCACAATATTAAATATTCTCTTATTTTCAGTAATACATGTGAAGGGAAATAAAAAAAAAGTAAAACTGATATTTATTTAGTTCACTATAATTTAAAACATTAGAAACATAGAAAATTAAAGTGTTTCATCTCTTTGTAAAAAAAAAAAAAAAAATCTTACCAAGAGTAGTTTGAACAGTGCTCTCCCTTTTTTATCATGTGACATATATTACAAAGCAAGCAGTTTTTCTATGCCTTCATGAATTGTCATATTCCATTCTAAGTTTGGATCAGCTTCCAACATTTTATCCTTTGCACTTTCAATATTATGAAATATCTCTTGAGAATTTTTTTAATGTAAATTTTTTTCTTGGCATCATTTCCTCTGGGACATCTTCACCCTTTTTGTCACAACCGCTGTCCTCATTTATGTTGATAATTCTGCTTGCACTATGTTTCTCTGGCCTGCATGTCTAGAGTCTCTCAAATGTTAACAGCATCAACATTTCTACAGTCAGCTATTTTTCTTCTATAATTTACCTTCAATTCAAGTTTTATCATTTTTTGTTTCTTTGCTGCACTCTCATCCTTATTGGCTGATTCCCCTTTTGATTATCTATGTCTGTAAAATGTCATGTGAATTTTTTACTGAGAGACAAAGAGGCAGCACAACTACACACTTTTCTGTCTCTGCATGAACTGAATAACAGATACACAGTGACCGATCAATGACAGGACTTTGAAAGAAGTGATGTAATTGGTCACTGATGATGATTCTCGTGGGTTATCTACATGGTGATTTGTGCATTGAAGGCCTATTAGTGAAGTTTGTACTTTCTGCTGTTACAATTAATATATTGTGCTAACCAAAATTTGAATCATATTGTTTGGACTCTGGTGTTATATAACTAAATTGTGATAACTGCTATTTTGTACATAAGGGAACTATGTAAAGTGAGGATGGCCACTTTATAATTTTAGATTTCTATATCTTCTTGGTGGATTAGTTTTAAATCTACTGATATACTATTTGTCATTCACTTGTTCCATATGTTCTTTTTTTCTATTTTTTGTCCTTTTTTAGATTAAACAAATAGTTTTATTCTGTTTCCAATTCTATTAGTTTGTTAGTTATACTTTTATTTTATTCTGTAAGTGGTTACCCTAGAGATTGCAGCATGCATCCTTAACTGGCTAGAGTCTGCTATGAATTAGTACTCTCACAATTTCATGATCAATGAGTACCTTAGAATACTTTACCTCCATTTATTGCTCCCTGGCTTTTTAAAGTTAATATGATTTTAAATTACCTAATATTTACCATTTCCAGTGCTCTTCAGTCCTTTCTACATTCTGTGCTTCCCTCATTTTTATTTAGCTTAAAGAAGTCTGTTTATTGAGGGTGATGTCAGCATCTTGGCAGAGTGAGTTGTTCTCTTTGTCTCTCCCTTTTAAGTTACAACTAAATGGACATTCATTAACCAGCAGAGGATTCCCTGCACAGCACAACAGGATGTCTGAGAGATCCACACAGCTGTGCATTTGAGGGTGGGTGGACTGGATCCCTGGGAGGCAGTGGAACTAGGTGAGTGCACCCCCCCCCTTCCCCAGTGGCAGTGAGCCAGGTCACAGATCCTCACATAGTGGCCAGTGCCACTGTAAGAGGAGGCAGGGGCAGCCTGGCCTGTATGAATGCTTTTGGAGTTGTAGCCCTGCCCGCCGGAGAACCCACCATGCCACAGCAGCCACGCCGATGGGAACACTCTACACTGATTGGTGGTGGCTCAACTCCTGCGAAGGCACCCGCCTGCCAAGTGCAGTGCAGGCAAGAAGGTACCCCACAAACTCAGAAGGCACCCTGCCTGCAGAGCACAGCAGCCCGTGGGACCCACTGATTGGCGGCTAAGCCCGCACATAGGCGCCCCTCCCGCCTAGTGCAGCAGGTCACCTGGTCCCCTGCTGAGTGCAGCGGCCCCGCCCATGTGAGATTGACCTGTCCGTGGAGCACAGAGGCCCTGCCTATGATGCCCAGCACAGAGGCACTGCCCACTTGAGTGAAACCTGCAGAGTGGCTGTGGCCAGCCCATGCAAATGCAGAACAGCCCTACCCGCACAACTTCCAGCAGATGGGGTGGGATCAGAAAACATGGCTCCTGCTCCCCCTCAGCAGTGGCAGGTGGAATCTGCAACCAGATACTACCGCAAATATGCCGGCAAAGGATCAGGTCATCAAACACCATGAAGAACTAAAGTAACACTTCAGAGCAGAAGGAAAATGACAAGTCTCCAGAAACCAATCCTGAAATCACAGAAATTTACAATCTAAATGACAGAGAATTCAAAATAGTTGTCATAAAGAAACTCAATGAGTTACAAGAAAACTCAGAAAGATAGTTCAGTGAGCTAAGGAATAAAATTAATAAGCAGAAGAAATACTTCACCAGAGAGATTGAAACTCTAAGAAAAAAAATACCAAACAAATTCTGGATATGAAGAACACGGTTAATGAGATAAAAAAGTAATCTAGAAACTATAAAAAATAGAGCTGATGTTACGGAGGACAGAATTAGTGAATTAGAGGACAGAAATATAGAAATGCTTCAGGTAGATGAGAGAGAACTAGGATTTAAGAAAAATGAAGAAATTCTTTGAGAAATGTCTGACTTAATTAGGAAAAGCAATATAAGGATTATAGGTATTCCAGAGGGAGAAGAGGTGGGGGGGAAGGTGCTAAGAGCTTGTTCAAAGAAATAATAGCTGAGAACTTCCGAAACCTGGGGAAGGAACTGGACTTACAAGTACATGAAGCCAATAGAACTCCTATTTCATCAATGTAAAAAGACCTTCTCCAAGGCATATACTATTAAAACTGGCAGAAGTCAATGACAAAGAAAAAATATTAAGGGCAGCAAGTCAGAAGAAAATAACATACAAAGGAACCCTATCAGGCTTTCAGCAGATTTCTCAGCAGAAACCTTACAGGCTAGGAGAGAATGGAATGATATATTCAAAATACTGAAAGACAGTAACTTTCAGCTAAGAAAACTCTATCCAGTGGAACTATCCTTCAGATACGATGGAGAAATAAAAGCTTTCCCAGATAAACAAAAGCTAAGGGGATTCATCATCACTAGACCTCCCTTGCAAGAAATGGTGAAGGAAGCCCTCCTACCTGTAACATAAGGCAAAGGTTTACAAAGCCCTGGGCAAGGAGATAACTAGACAGACAAAATCAGAAAATTGCAGCTCTCTATCAGCACAGGTTAACAAACACTTAATTATAACATAAAAGATAAAGGGAAGGAAAGCATCAAATAGTTATAAACACTTCAAGTTAGTCACAAACTCACAACACAAAAAAGAATAATTTGTGACAATAACTCAAAAGAGGGAAAGGAAAGGGATGGAACCTGCTTAGGTTAATGGAGGTGAGAGGCTATCAGAAAATGGACTGTCTCATCTACGAGATCTTTTGCACAAACCTCATGGTAACCACTAAACAAAAAATGAGAGCAGAGCCACAAATCATAAATAAAGAGAAAACTGATAAAAAACATCACAGAAAAACCACCAAACTGAAATGGAAGTCAGAAATACAAGGGAAAAGAAACAATGGCAATATAGAACACTCAGAAAACAAGAGATAAAATAGCAGTATCAAGCCCTCATATATCAGTAATCACTCTAAATGTAAATGGATTGAATTCTCCAATCAAAAAACACAGAGTGGCTGGATGGATTAAAAAACAAAACCAAACAGTATGCTGCCTCCAGGAAACACATCTCAGCTCTAAAGACAAACATTGGCTCAGAGTGAAGGGATGGAAGACAATATTCCAAGCAAATGGCAAACAAAAGAAAGCAGGTGTTGCCATACTTATATCAGACAAAGCAGACTTCAAGATAAAAAAGACAATGAGAGACAAAGAAGGGCAGTATATAGTGAAAAAAGGGACATTCCACCAAGAGGACATAGCACTTATGAATATATGTGCACGTAACACAAGAGTACCAAAGTATATAAAGCAACTACTAACAGACCTAAAGGGAGAAATTGACAGCAACTCAATAATAGTAGGGGTCCTCAACACCCCGCTTACATCAATGGATAGATCATCCAGACAGAAAGTCAACAAGGAAACAGTGGCCTTAAATGAAACACTGACCAGATGGACTTAATAGATATATGTAGAACATTCCATCCCAAAACAGCAGAATACACATTCTTCTCAAATGTACATGGAACTTCTCAAAGATAGACCATATGTTGGGAAACAGAGCAAATATGTGGAGATTAAACAACATGCTACTGAACAACCATTCAATGAAGAATGAAGATCAATGAAGAAATCAAAGGAGAAATCAAAAAATACCTGGAGACAAATGAAAATGAAAACATAACATACCGACTCTTAAGGGATGCAGCAAAAGCAGTCCTAAGAGGGAAATTTATAGCAATACAGGCCTACCTCAACAAACAAGAAAAATCTCACATAAATAATCTTAAACTACACCTAACAGAACTAGAAAAAGAAGAATAAAGTACAAAGTCAGCAGAAGGAGAGAAATAATAAAAATTAGAGCAGAAATAAATGAAATAGAAACTAGGAAAACATTAGAAAGGATCAATGAAACTAAGAGCTGGTTCTTTGAGAAAATAAACAAAATTAACAAACCCTTAGCCAGACTCACTAAGAAAAGAAGAGAGAAGGCACAAATAAAATAAAATTAAAAATGAAAGAGGAGAAATTACAACAGATACCACAAAGGATTATAAGAAAATACTAGGAAAAAATATATGCTAACAAATGGGGTAACCGAGAAGAAATGGATGAATTCTTAGACTCATACAACCTCCCCAAACTGAATCAAGAAGAAATAGAGAAATCTGAGTAGACCAGTCATAGGTAAGGAGATAGAAACAGTAATCAGACACCTCCCCAAAAACAAAAGTCCAGGACCAGATGGTTTCTCTGGAGAATTCTACCAAACATTAACAAGAGTTAATACCTATCCTTTTCAAACTATTCCGAAAAATTGAAGAAGACAGAATGCTTCCTAACTCATCCTATGAGGCCAATATTGGTCTGGTACCAAAACCAGGCAAGGACAACAAAGAAGGAAAATTGCAGGCCAATATCACTGATGAAAATAGATGCAAAAATCCTCAACAAAATATTGGCAAATCAAATACAGCAATACGTTAAAAGGATCATACACCATGACCAAGTGGGATTTATACCAGGAACGCAGGGATGGTTCAACAGCTGCAAATCAATGTGATACACCACATTAACAAAATGAGGAATAAAAATTGTATGATCATCTCAATACATGCAGAGAAAGCATTTGACAAGATCCAACATCCATTTATGATAAAAACTCTGAATAAAATGGGCATAGAAGGAAAGTACCTCAATGGGATAAAGGCCATGTATGACAAACCCACAGCCAACGTCATACTTAATCAAGAAGAACTGAAAGCCATCCCTGTGAGAACAGGAACAAGACAAGGGTGCCCACTCTTGCTGCTCTTATTCAACGTAGTGCTAGAGATTTTGGCCAGAGCAGTTAGGCTAAAAGAAGAAATAAAAGGTATCCAAATTGGGAAGGAAGAAGTAAAACTCTCGCTGTTTGTGGAAGACATGATTCTATATGTAGAAAACACTAAAGAATCTGCCAGAAAACTGTTAGAAATAACCAACAACTACAGCAAAGTTGCAGGGTACAAAGTCAACCTACAAAAGTCAGTTGCATTTCTATGTACTAATAATGAACTAGCAGAACGAGAACTCAAGAATACAATCCCATTTAGAATCACAACAAAAAAAAAATAAAATATCTAAAAATAAATTTAACCAAGGAGGTGAAAGACCTATACACTGAAAACTACAAGACATTATTGAAAGAAATTGAAGAAGACATGGAAGAAATTCCAAGAAATGGAAAGATATTACATGCTCATGGATTGGAAGAATAAACATAGTTAAAATGTCCATATTAATTAAAGCAATCTACAGATTCAGTGCAATCCTAATGAGAATCCCAACGACATTCTTCATGGAAATAGAACAAAGAATCCTAAAATTTATATGAAACAACAAAAGACCCCAAATAGCCAAAGCAATCCTGAAAAAAAGGAACAAAGCTGGAGACATCACAATCCCTGACTTCGAAATATACTACAAAGCTGTAGTAATCAAAACAGCATGGCACTGGCAGAAAAACAGACACATGGATCAGTGGAACAGAATTGAAAGCCCAGAAATAAAACCACATATCTGTGGACACCTAATCGACAAAGGAGCCAAGAACATACAATGGAGAAAGGAAAGTCTCTTCAATAAATGGTGCTGGGAAAACTGGACAGCTACATGCAAAAGAGATGAAAGTAGACCATTATCTTTTGTCATACACAAAAATTAACTCAAAACGGATTAAAGATTTGAATGTAAGACCTGAAACCATAAAACTCCTAGAAGAAAAAACACGCAATACAATCTTTGACATTGGTCTTAACAGCATCTTTTCAAATACCATGTCTACTCATGCAAGGGAAACGAAAGAAAACATGGGACTACATCAGACTAAAAAGCTTCTGGAAGTCAAAGGAAACCATAAACAAAACGAAAAGACAACCCACCAACAGGGGGAAAATATTTGCAAATCATATATCCAACAAGGGGTTAGTTTCCAAAATATATAAAGAACTTATCCAATTCACCAAAAAAAAACAACCTGATCAAAAAATGGATAGAGGATATGAATAGACATTTTTCCAAAGAAGATATACAGGTGGCCTACAGGCACATGAAAAGATGTTCAGCATCACTAATTATAAAGGAAATGCAAATCAAAACTACAATGAGATATCACCTTACACCTGTCAGAATGACTATAATTACCAAGACAAAAAAATAATAAATGTTGGAGAGAATGTGGAGAAAAAGGAACCCTCATACACTGCTGGTGGAAATGCAAACTGGTGCAGCTACTATGGAAAACAGTATGGATATTTCTCAAAAAACTAAAAATGGAAATACCGTACAACCCAGCTATCCCACTACTGGGTATTTATCCAAAGAACATGAAATCAACAATCCAAAGAGATTCATGCACTCCTGTTCACTGCAGCATTGCTTACAATAGCCAAGATGTGGAAGCAACCCAAGTGCCCATCAACAGATGAATGGATAAAGAAGATGTGGTATATATATACAATGGAATGCCACTCAGCCATAAAAAAAGACAAAATTGTCCCATTTGCAACAACATGGATGGACCTTGAGGGTATTATGTTAAGCAAAATAAGACACACAGAGAAAGACAAATACCATATGATTTCACTCATATGTGGAAGATAAACACAGGGATAAAGAGAACAGATTAGTGGTTCCCATAGGGGAAGGAGGTGGTTGGGTGGGCAAAAGGGGTAGAGGGGCACGTATGTATGGTGACGGATAAAAACTAGACTATTGGTGGTGAGCATAATGTAGTTTATACAGAAACTGGTATATAATTATGTATACCCAAAATTATACAATGTTATAAACCATTATGACCTCAATAAAATAATTTTTTTTAAAAGTGTTTATTATTTCTTTTAATGTGAGTCTGCTGGCAATGAATTCTTTCAGTTTTTGTGTGGCTGAAGACATCTTTCTTTGACATTCATTTTCAAAGGGTATCTTTGCTTGGTATCAAATTCTAGGTGGCCAGTTGTTTTCTTTCATCTGTCTAAATATGTTATTCCATTGTCTTTTCACTTTCATACTTTCTTTGGGGAGTTAGCTGTACATCTGATATATATTACTCTGAAGGCGATGTCTTTTATTCTCTGCTGCTTTTAATATAGTCTCTGTCTTTTGTCTTCAACAGTTTTACTATGATGTTCCTAAGACTGTTTTTCTTTTGTTTATATCTGGCTGAGGGTTTGTCAAGCTTTTTGGATCTGTGGCTTAATGTTTTCACTTGCCCATTTATGGTTTCTTATTTTTTCTTGGACACCAAATATACACACATTAGACGTTTTTGCTGTATGTCTTTTGTCCCTTTTCTCTTTCTTCTATTTTCCATTTCCTTTTTTTTCTATGCTTCAGTCTGATTGTTTTATACTGACGTATTTTCTGTTTCACTAATCCCAACTTCTACCCCATATAATTGACTGTTAAAGTATTTTTAAATTATTAATTTCAGTTACTATATTTTTAATTCTAGATTACCCATTTAATTTTTCCTATAGATTCTCATTTTCTTTGCAATTCTCCATATTATCATCTATTTTTAAAAAGATATTAGTCACAATCATTTTAAAGTCTGTTTCTGATAATGCCAATATCTTGGTGACCTGAGGTCTGTTTATGTTGACTATTTTTCTCTTAATTTTCATTAATTTAGGCTTATTTATTATCGTACTGAATAAAGGTTTAACTAAATATCAGACACTGAATAAATTGTAGAGGCTCTGGCTAATGATATCTTTCTTTCAAGATGATTTACTTTTTTTTTTTAAACACGTGGTACGATTTGGAAAAGAGCACCTTACTCCAGTCAGTAGTTAAGATGACTCAAGCTTGTGCTTCTGTATTAGTGAGCTCTGATATATTTCATTTTTCCCTTTCTCCTAAAGCCTAGCCCTTCAGGGATCTCAACTAAAAGCTTGTATTGGGCCCTCCTCCTTGATGGTCTCTGAAGTATAATTTCTGTTTCCTCGGTGGTATGTGTCTGCTAAAAGCTCTGCTTAGGTTTTTCGTCTCTCACCTGCCAATTTCTGTCTAGATTCTTGTACTCTCATTTTGCATAGCTTAGGAATTGAAAAATACCTCACTGGCAACAGTGGCATGGAATGTTAGGTTCCCTTCAGTGTGGTTTCTTTCTTTTTGAGTCTCTTCAGTCCTGAGTTCCTAGGTTGCTCTCAAATGCTTCCAAACATTTCTTTTTTTTTTTTTTTACTTTGTTTATATTTTATGATTGTCCTTGTCAGCAGTCTTTGTTCTACTATAAGCTACTTCATCACAGCTGGAAGTGGAAATATCTAACTGGAATTCCTTTAATGTATGTTGATTAGCTACCATATATATTTTACGTTTGTACCCTATTCTTACTATAAGTGATTTAGGAGTAATACTTCTTGTATAAGGAAAAAATCACTAATATCATTGAAAGTTAGGCTAATATATAAAATCTATTAAGAATATTTAGTTTTCACAAATCTACCTAATACCAAATAAATTAGGAAGTGATTTTTAAAAATAAGCTGGTTAGTTTTTTTCCAAAGTTTTCTGAGGACTGCAAAATTTTGGACTCTTTATTATTCCTTTTAGTTGACTTTAATCTTGAATTGATACACAAATATGATTTGTATGCAGTGGATCAGAGACAAATTTATTGCACAAGTGATAAACAACTGTACTGGAAAACATTAGCCTTGAAAATATCTTTCCAAAAATCCTTCATTTACTAAAATGCTACTTGGCCAACAAAATTTCTATCATTTTAGTCCACATTTGCTGAGGTAACTTGTCTCTCTTAGTTTTTCTTATTTTTTTTCTGATCTTGGGCCAATAGACCAAAATATAAGAACTTTCTCTTATATAGCATAAAATGTAGGTTCCTTCTATTATTTATAATAATAAGCATATTTTAAAGCCATTTATAGTTTACAAAGTGCATTCTCATGTACTTTTTTATTTGATCCCCACAATAGCCCTGTGAGTTTGGCAAACTATTTGTTTTCCTATTGTACAGATGGGGAAAGTAAAAATCAAAGACTCAAAGTGGTTTTTCTACATCACTCAAGAGTAAAATGGTAAACTTGGAGATCAAACTCATGCCTCTTGACTCTAATCCCATGTTTATTACTTTACACTGTGTTGCCTCTTTCAGCCAGCATTCATTATGCACCTATGATATGCCAAACCCAGAATTAAGCACTGAGATAAACAGGGGAATAGACATGAGCAAGAAAACAAATTAAAACATATGTGCAATTGGAAGGAAAGCCTTTCTGTCTTCTAAATTCTTCAAAGACAATGTGTCTATGAATCGAGTTCTTGGGTTTATTAAGTGCATGTTGTAAACTCTAGGTGCCATTGGGGGATAGAGAAAGAAACAGAAGGCATGATCCCTCCCAGAAAGTGCCTTGAATCTAAGCAGTATAGACAACAAAGGAAGCAATTTGAGAAGCAGACATTCAATAAGTATTTGTTTGGTTTCACAGGGAGCTCATCAATATATGCAAAATCATATGTTCATGTTTATTTTCATCACTGTTCTAAAATGTCTCCAATTTGGAATGGTCTCGCTTAGGCTGGACTGGTTAGCAATCCTAACAGAAACCACCACATACACGTAGTATTTTAAATACCAGGGTCCTCCACATCAGTTATAAATCATGGACCACTGCCTGGAAACCCTTGCTACATAAAGCCTAAAGCCTGTTAACCATAATTTCCTCCCTTTCTTTGTTTGGGTTCAACTAGCCAAATTCTGCATGTGAATCCTCAACAGAAAATGCAATGCATGTTTAATTGATTGAATTTCAAAGATGAGAATCCCTAACACCAGGCACTGGGAAGGGGAGGAGGGAGAGAAACACATTATTGAGATTTTCTTTGTTCCCAATATGTTATTATTAATTCTCATACAAATTCTCTATCAGAGATACAATTTTTCTCATTGTTAAAATGATTATCTGAAAACTCAGAGATGCTAAGCATTTTAGATAACATAGCAAGTAGAGATACAGGTAGGATTCAAATTCAAATCCAGCTTATTCCAAAGGCCAAGGTCCTTCCTCTATACCAGGGGTGGGGAAACATTTTCTGTAAAGAGCCAGATAGTAAATATGTTAGGGTTTGTGGGCCATGTAGTCTCTGTCACAACTACGCAACACTGCTGTTGTAGAATGAAAGCAGCCATAGACAATTTGTAAATGAATGAGCATGGCTGTGTTCTAATAAAATGATATTTATGAACACTGAAATTTCAATTGATGTAATTTTCACATTATTCATATTGTTTTTCTTTCGATTTTTTTCAACCATTTAAAAGTGCAGAAACCATTCTTAGCTCACAGACTGTACAAAAGCACGCAGTGGGTTGGATTTGGCCCATGGGTCATAGTGTGCTGACCTCGGCTCTATATCATGCTTCCAGTTAATACTAAAGGTATTTCTGGACATTTGCTTTATTTCCACACCATGACAACATCCACTTTTAATTATACTCAATAAACATTGCCTAAAATGAACAAAATATTGTACGGTAGAGAGATTCAAAAATGAATGAATCGGCATCATCACGCTTAAGGTACATATACTGCAGTAGACATGTTTACACAAATATTGTGGAAGACAGAATGTCATAGGTCATGTGCTACGGATCCAGCGAAGCACAAAATAGACTCAAAAGGGCCTTCTAACTGATGGGCCATAGGAAGACAGAGATAAGCCTGATCTCAGACTGAATCCCCCCTCTTTATCCTATCTTCCACACCCCTTTACACACACACGCACTCATACATACACACACATTCTAGGCTTTAGTCATTTTAGTCTTAACAAATTGCTTTCAGTGCTGGAATACGCCAAGGTTTTCACGTCTCCATAACCTTTCAGGTAGGGAACTCGTGTTTTTCCTTCTCTGTAAATGCTTTCTTCACTTTGTAAATGTTTTCTCTACTCTGTAAGTGTTTCTCCCTAAGAAACACACGCTCATCTTCTAAGATTTAGCTCAAGGATTACTTCCTTTATAAGGCCCAACCTTTCCTAAACTTCTCTCCCAAGCCCCACTTAGTATAATTGATCACTTCCTCCTATGTGCCTCCTCAATAGACGCTTCTACCGTAGTGTCTGCACATACACTGTTCTTGCTTGCCTGTCTGTCTCTCCATATTATAAGCTGTAAGGATCTTGTGGGCAGAGACTGTGTGGAGTCGTGGTTGTATGTCAAGCACTGAGCACAGAGCCTGCTTGTTGTAATGTTCAAAATGTTTGTTGATTGCATGAATAAACAATAGGATGTTAGGTCTTAACCTTGGCAATTGGGAGCATATTGATAATACTGCTTATGACACAGAACAGAGGTGGATAAGTCAGACTGTGGGCTAGGCTAGATTGAAAAGGGGAAGTAAGAGAGGCTGGAAGTAGAGGCCAACCACTTCTTCCTGTGAAACTTTTTAAAAGATGGACTATCCTTTGAGTGGAAACCACAGCAAAAGGGATTTTTCAAAGATGGGGAGAATTTCTTTGGTTGCACGGGTTAGATTCTCTAAGAAGTAGATTCTGAGAAGGAACTTGGTGTGCAAGAGGTTCACTAAGGTGTGACCTGGGCATCAACATCTGTGGAAAAGAAGGAAAGGAAGCATAAGTGAGTGAAAAAACAGCTGAGCAACCTCAGTGACAGGCTTGGCTGACACCTCCTCTGAAGAAATAATATATATTATTACAAGGGACAGCTGGTGAGTGAGACAATACTGCTGTAAAGTCCTTACACCAATCATGAGATAGTAATATTATTTGAATGTAAATTGTAATAAGTTAGCATACATATTATAATCTCTAGAGCAATCAAAAAATACACATATACACAAATAGCTATAGGTAAAAAAATCAAAAGAGAAGATTAATGGAATAACAAAATAACTTGATTCACCTAAAAGAAGGCAGGAAAAGAAGAACTAAGAAACAAATAATAAAGAGAATAAAAATTCCAAGGTGGTAGACCTAAATCCAACTCTATTATTAATTACGTTAAATGCAAATTGTCTAAAAACACCATGTAAAAGGCAGAGATTGACAGTTTACTTAAGATGGAAAGAACCAATTATATACTGTTTATAAAAAACACACTTTAAATATAAAGACATGCAGATTGAAAGTAAAAGGGTGGAAACTTATATACCATGTAAACTCTAAGCATAAGAAAATTGATGTGCTCTGTTAATATCTGATAAAATAGACTTCAAAGCAGACTATTACCTGAAATAGAGGGACATTTCATAATGAAAAATGGGTCAATGTATCAAAAATGTAGGATAATCTTAATTGTTATAAAATTGAAGCACTTGAGAACAGAGCCTCCAAAGAAATGAATTAAAAATCAACAGAACTAGTAGACAAACAGCCAAATCCATAATCATAGTTGGGGATTTTCATTATCTCTTTCTAAATAATTAATATAGCAAGTAGACAAAAAAAAATCAGGACAAGTATATAAGATTTGAAGATCGTTATTAAATATCTTGACCTAATTGACATTTATAGAAACACTATACTCAACTGCAGAATGCATATGGTACATTTACCAAGATAGGCCATATTTTAGACCATAAAGCTAGTCTCAATAAATGTATAATGATTGAAATCCTAAAGAGTACGTTCTCTGACCTCAACAGTACTAAATTAGAAATGAATAACAAGATATCTTGGAAATCTCCAATTTTTTGGTAATTAAGCATTGTATTTATAAATAATCCATAGGTCAAAGAAGATTTTATGGGAGAAATTAAAAAATATTTTGAGCTGAATTATAATGAAATAATATGTCAAAATTGATGGAACGCAATTAAAACAGTATTTACAGGGAAATTTATAGCTATAAGTGTCTATGTTTAGGAAAAAAAAGTGGTATGAAATCAATAAAGTTTCCATCATAAGTAGTGATTAAAAAAAGATCAAATTAAAACCAAAGTAAAAGTAAAAAGGAAATAACAGAGAAGAGTAGGAATCAGTGCAGTAGAAAAAACTCCTATATCATCACTATTGTTTTATTTTCTCTGGAAATAACCAATGCAGTTAGACTTTTAATTTTATACTTTATGAAATATAAAAGAAATGAAACATAAAATGTGAACGGAAGAAGTAAAATTTGAATTATTTTCTCATAAATTGGGTTAACATCTGAAAAGAGAATACAACCTGAAAATTATTTCACTTAATATCATAGGTTAGTACAAAATTAGGATAAAAATAAATACACTTTCCAATTTTAAAAAATGAGAAGATATGATTAAAGAAAATACTTCATTTGCAATAACAGTAAATATGGTAAAATATCTAGGAATAAATGTAAAAAAAGAAATTTGAAAAATCTGCATGAAGATACAATGAAAGCTTGAATAAATGAAGATGCACAAACTGGTCCTGTGTAGAAAAATTCAATGTCATATGAAGGTCGATTCTCTCTAGATCTTAAAGTTCACGTAATCCCAATAAAAACTCTAACAAGATTTTTAAAAGAATGACAAAGTTGATTTTAATGTTTTTATGGAAATTCTGTAAAAGATGAATAATGAAGGAGGCCTGGCCCTGTCAAATATCAAAATATATCATAAAATTATAGTGGTTAAAATCTCAAGGTGCTGGTAGATGAATAGACAGATCAATGGAACAAAACAGCGCAGAAATATACCCAAAGATATAGACACATGGGCTTAAACTTAACATTTCAAGACAATGAGGATAGTGCGCTCATTTCAACATATCCTTTTCCTGAACCTAATATTATCTAATTACCGAAAATTAATCAATTTGGTAGGAACAAAGTGATATCTCCTTGTTGTTATATTTTGCATTTCCTTCTGATTATTAGTCGGGTAGAGCATCCCTTTACAAAAATAATTATCGGGCATTTAGTGTTCCTCTTCTCTTTAATTGTAATATAGACAAATTTATTAGTTTTTTTCTCAGATAGCAAAGATAGTTTTCATTTTTTTATATTAGTTTTATAGTTTTGCCTTGTGAAGTTTAGTCTTTAATGTATTTGAAATTTGGTTTTGCATATAGAATAAGGTAGGATTCCACTTTTTGTTTTCTATATGCGGTAAGCCAATTTTTCTCACCCCAACCATTAAAACATTCATCCTTGCCCTGATGATTTGCAGTGCCACGTTGATTATATATATACAGGTTTTTGGAATATACATGAGTCTTTTTTTAACCCTCTGTTGTATTCCATTGATTTATTTTCCTGTTCCTTATACCAGCAATGCACTGTTTTTACTACTGTAACTTTTACTATGTAAACATATCTGGTAAGGCATGTCCCTTCCTTTCACTTTTTTGCACATCTTTTTCAAAATTGAATTAGCTGTTTATTATTCATGAACACTTATTTTCCATGTAAATTTTAGAATAAGCCTTAGATCATTTCTTCTGCCTCTTGAAAAACGTATTCGTATATATGATCTAAACTGAATTAAACACTTGATTTGCAGCAATTGATCTGATCATGTGATTGTTCTCCTTTGATCCATCATTATGTTGAATCACATTGATAGGCATTTTTTTTTTTTGTGAGGAGATCAGCCCTTGGCTAACATCTGCCAATCCTCCTCTTTTTGGCTGAGGAAGACTGGCCCGGGGCTAACATCCATGCCCACCTTCCTCCACTTTACATGGGACGCCGCCACAGCATGGCTTGCCAAGCAGTGCGTTGGGTGTGCGCCCGGGATGTGAACCGGCGAACCCTGGGCCGCCACAGCGGAGTGCATGCACCCAACTGCTTGCACCATCGGGCCGGCCCCAAGGTATTTTTTTTTTATATCAGGTCATTTTTGCCTTTGTGGAGTGAACCTACTTGTTTATTATATATTATATTTTAAATATACTCTTGGATTTTATTGGTTAATCTTTTATTTTGGACTTATGCACATGCACATATTTATATGTGGCATTAGTTTATATATATTTTTGAATATTCAAGTTACATAAGACTCATAAAATTGTTTGAGCAGTCTTCCCTCTTTTTTATTTTCTGAAACACTCATACAAAATAGAAATTATCTGTTCCTTCAGAATTTGACAGAACTGTCCTATAAAACCAATTGGTCCTGTGGCGTGTTTGATGAGAGATTTCTGATTGTCATTTAAATTTCTTTGATTTTTATTAATATATTCAATTTTTATTTCCCAATCTTGGACTACTGGATATTTCCAGAAATTTACTAATTTCTTCCACATATTCAAATTTAGTTCTGATAGTTGTTCATAATGTATTTTTATTATGTCTCATCTGTATTTTAGCTCTAGTTATCACTCTCTTTATGTTGCGTGGTTTTGAACCTTCTTTTTCTCTCCTTTTTCTTGATTACTCGTGCCTGGGATGTTTTCAAAGAACAACTCTTAGTTTTGTTCATTTCCTTTTTCGTTCTAGTTGTTTTCTAATTCACTGATTTCTATCCTTATCTTTATTATTTCCTCTCTTCCTGTTTCTCTGGTTTACACTGAAGTTCTTTTTTAGCTTCTCGTGTTCAGTGCTTGGATAATTTATTTTCTCTGTTGTGTAATTTTTCGCTTTAAGTACTACTTTAACTGTAGCCCATAAATGTTGACATATAGTGCTTTCATTGTTAATCAGCCCTGCATATTTTGTAATAACTCATAATTTCTTTTTAAAATCATGGATTTTTAATAGCATTTTGTTTGTTTCTAGCACTGATTTTTCATAGCATAACAACTTTTTATTGTGTCATTTTTTTCTCCTCCTCTTGGCCTTGTATTTAATTAGGAAGCACTTAAATAGCAAGCCTTTATTAATTCAGAAATTAAGGACCAGTCCATATTAGAAATGTGTGCTCTCCATTAGCTGATCAAAAACTGTTCTACCACTCTTACTATTTTTCTTTCTCTATTTTCGTTTATATACACAAACATCTACAAAATTCATCCCTCCATTCCTCTTTTCTTTTTTTTTATTTGTGTTCTCTGCTCTCCTTTCATCTCTTCATTTTTTTTCTTATTGTACATTTTTTTTTTTTAAAGATTTTATTTATTTATTTTTTCCCCCAAAGCTCCAGCAGATAGTTGTATGTCATAGCTGCACATCCTTCTAGTTGCTGTATGTGGGACGCGGCCTCAGCATGGCCGGAGAAGCGGTGCGTCGGTGCACGCCCGGGATCCGAACCCGGGCCGCCAGCAGCGGAGTGCATGCACTTAACCGCTAAGCCACCGGGCCGGCCCTTATTGTACATTTTTATATCTTTCTGACTTTGAGTTGCAGAAAAAGAAATATTTCAGATAAACAGTGAATAATTTTTAGTATAAGTAAGTCCTAAGCTATATTCGAGGCATACTTATACTAAGAAAAATTATTTGTTGTTTCTCTGATATTCAAATTTAAGTGGGCATCCTGTTTGTTTTTGCTCAATCTGGCAACCCTTCTAATTCTTTTTTTTTTATTTAATCAGTCAGATGCTAATCCTCTTTGCAGAGAGGACTTCAACCATCCAGAAAACTGTCCAGATTTCATAATTTAGCAAAAAAGAAAAAGCTCATGAGTGGAAGGCACCAAGTCCAATAACTACTTTGGATTCTTTGACTTTGTTTATAGGCAAGTTGACACGATTCTTTGTTAGTGCCTCTTTTACTTTACATTCTAACAATATTGGTCATCTGAATTTTCAGTCTGCTATAGAAAAGGGGCAACAAATTAGTAGGGGATTTAGAAACTAGGAGAAAGCATGTACTCAGAAGAATGGTATTGTAAGCCCTGTTTCTGCCATTAACCAGTCAAGTGACCACATATAAATCATATATCCTTCTTGGGAGTCAGTTCTCCTAGCTTTTTTTTTGGTGAGGAAGATTAGCCCTGAGCTAACATCTGCTGCCGATCCTCCTCCTCTTTTTGCTGAGGAAGATTGGCCCTGGGCTAACATCCGTCCCCATCTTCCTCTACTATATATGGGATGCTGCCACAACGGGGCTTGATGTGTGGTACGTATGTCTGCATCTGGGATCTGAACCTGCGAATCCTGGGCCTCCGAAGCGGAGCATGCAAACTTAACCACTATGCCACTGGGCCAGCCCCAGTTTTCTTAGCTTTAAAATGAGGTGTTTGGATTAGATGCTTCCTTCAAGCTCTGCATTTTATTTTAAGCTCGATGGTGAATTTGAAAAAGGATGAGGGGCCGGCCACATGGCTTAGCGGTTAAGTGCATGCGCTCCGCTGCTGGCAGCCCGGGTTCAGATCCCGGGCGCGCTCCGACACACGGCTTCTCTGGCCATGCTGAAGCCGCGTCCCACATACAGCAACTAGAAGGATGTGCAACTATGACTTAACAGCTATCTACTGGGGCTTTGGGGGAAAAAATAGAAAAATAAAATGAAGTGTTTGGATTAGATGCTTCCTTCAAGCTCTGCATTTTATTTTAAGCTCGATGGTGAATTTGAAAAATGATGAGGGGCCGGCCCCGTGGCTTAGTGGTTAAGTGCGTGCGCTCCGCTACTGGCGGCCCGGGTTCGGATCCTGGGCGTGCACCGACGCACCGCTTCTCCGGCCATGCTGAGGCCGCGTCCCACATACAGCAACTAGAAGGATGTGCAACTACAACATACAACTATCTACTGGGGCTTTGGGGGAGAAAAAAAAACGAGGAGGATTGGCAATAGATGTTAGCTCAGAGCCGGTCTTCCTCAGCAAAAAGAGGAGGATTAGCATGGATGTTAGCTCAGGGCTGATCTTCCTCACAAAAAATATAAATAAATAAAAGGATGAGATAATAGACAAATATGATTAGTAAAAACATTGCAGTCTTAGGCTATCAAATGATAAGGCAAAGACAGTTATATCTATTGATACCTTTAGAGCCTTGCTACTCAAAATGTAGTTGGCATCCAAAAGCATCAGCGTACCTGAGAGCCAGATAGAAATGCAGAATCTCAGCTCTGCTAAATCAGAATCTGCGTTTTAACAAGATCCTCAGGTGATTTGTATGCACATTAAAGTTTGAGGGGCACTGCTCTAAACGATTGTTATCTCAGCAATTGATGCTCAAAATGATGCCTCCAATTCATCAAGTGAAAATTCAGTTGAGTACAGGATTCTCTGTTTAAGAGGGCAGAAACATTTCTAATATATTTTGGAATTATTTCAATACATATGATTGAAATTTCTGAAAAGTTCTTGTGCTTCAAAAGACATTCTTCCATTTCGAAAATTAACCTATGTGGATATCTGCATTCCTGGGAATCCTGCAAAAGCAAAGATGACTATGTGTATATGATTTTCATTTCCATGGAAAACTATCCTAGTGCATTTAAGGAGGAATTTCATCTCCCAGTTTATCTGCAGAGGGTAAAGCACTCATTTTCCACTTTCCTATCTGATTGCTACTAATCTAACTGTTTGTTGATTTTACATGGAAGCTTTTGCAGGCTGTAGACATGACAACCTAGCAGACTCTAAGTTTCATGAGTAATTGGGATAGTAATTTTTTTCAACCAGGAGGGAAGTTTGCCTGGCTCTGCAGTGCACTCCTTCGTCTCCTCACTTATGCATTCTTGTTCCCAAGAGAACCTTCTTCATCTATATTACATGACACATTTTCTCACTTTTAGACTTTGTCTTAAGTGGAGTTTCCACAGGACTCAGACTCTGAGATGAAGATTCGCATGTAGAAAGTTTGTTGAGAACTTTCCTTGGGACCAGTACCTGGGGGGGAGAGAAAGAACGAGGATTGGACAGAGGGAGGAATGGAACCGTGAAACAGCTGCAGGAAGGTGTCAGCATCCCACAGGGAGCTGGGATGGCCCTGCGAGGGCCATCTTGCAATGTCCCACCTTGTAGACCACTCACTCCTATCAAAAGGTCATTGGCCATGGGTTTCCTCCCTGTGCCCCCACCCCAGGGAAGTGGCATGACCTTGTGGAGGTTTTCTTCCTCTGAGGGCAATTTCCAGAAAGAAACTTTGCTGTGAGCTGAGTGCTCAGTCAGGAAGGAGAGGATCTGGGCGGCACACCACAGTATGCACTACAGATTTAGTTTTGCTCCCTTCTGAGCCCCTTCTGAGTCCCACAGGCTCTTCTAACACAAAGTCTCTGCAGATTTAGCCTTGGTGTCTAAAATCACAGAGGAAATGCTCTTAGAAGGAGTTGAGCCAGTGAGCTGATTCCGATCCAAGCTCTTCCACTGACTTGCCAAATCATACATTTTCAAATGTCTCTCCGTGGATGGTGGGGGTCAAAATGGTGGTTCCCTCTTCATTTCACAAAATGAGAAGTTGACCTTACTCTTCTAAAAAAAGAACCACATAAGCTCATGGTGTTTATAGCCTTACTTTGTATTATGAAAGAAAAATACAGGAAATCAGCTGGGTTTTGACCAAGACCAAGAGAGGCAGGGGCTCTGACACCGGAAGGGTGTCAAACCAGATTCAAACCTCCCTCTCCATTTTGACTACATTTCAAGTGTGGAGACCACCAAGATAGCTCAGTGGCAAGAGGCTAGTTGCCTCACACCCTCCCTTTATCTGTTAGATTTGGAGTTCAGGTAAGATCCCCTGAAACTTTGAGAGTTAATCTCCCTCGTCAAATTCCTGAAGTCTACATAGACAGCAATATGATTAGGGCAAGCCATATTAAATTGCCAATATTTGATAATTTTTCACCTACAAAATAGGCTTATATTTCAACTAATAGTGCAAATGTTTTAATCTGATTTCTGTTGATGCTAATTGGACTACGAATGGCTTTTAAAGGGTTCTTTCAGCTCCTTGAAATTGTTTGAAGCTTTTGTGCCTAAGTGTTTATGTGACTTCATTTTTGAGGGGAGAGAGGACATAAGTGTCAACAAATTTTTTAAGGAATCTATAATTTCCCGCTCGCCCCAAATTAAGAACCATTGGACAGTCAAAAGAATACAGAACTTAAAGTTGGAAAACCCAAATTCCTACCTCCCTAGCATTTAACTAAAGGAAGTAACTTAAGCTCTCAGAATCCTACTTTCTACTGCTGTAATATGGTGCATGATGGGGATATTATAGTACAAAAATCTCAAATAGCAATAAAAACCCAATGAGCTTGATGGATGCTCCAGCAAAGCATGTAATCATGCTTGGCAAACTGTAAAGTGCTATGCAAACAGAATGTAGTATCTGCCCACTTTTTCTTCTTCAAGGGACTTTTCTTTCTCTTTGGAATCAGGAAGTGCCAGAGATGAGTGAAAATGGAAAGGCACAGAAAAAATAATGCAGTAACTAGCCAAAAACATTTTAAAACCTCAGAGAAGATTCTTTTCAAGTTTGTGGTATAATTTCAGGGTCTGCTATCCAGTGACCACCACAGAGGATAACCTGGAAGTTGAAATGCTTGGCTTGAGAGTATATTAAGTGTGTCTGTACCCAGCAGGCAGATTGAAGAGGGATTTCTTTAGCCCGAACAGTTTTGCATTAGGGAAACATTCTTTCAGTCTTACCGCTCACCAGTGACCAGAAGTTACATCTGGGAGTTAGTGTGCCGGCTTTGGATGAAAAAGCAACTGAAGAGTATGGGACTGGTTTTCCACTCCATCTGTCAGTCAGTATCTATCAGTCAGTATCTATCTGTCTTTCTCCCTCTATCTATCTATCTATCTATCTATCTATCTATCTATCTATCTATCTATCCATCTATCCATCTATCCAATGTATATTTTCTCTGTATCAGAGTATTTTACGATGGATTCACTGATCTGATTTCACTGGCAATCCTATCTTGGATCTATCTTCCTGAGTCCTGAGAATCACTTGCTTTTCTAAAAAATCTTTCCTGTTTTCTGATATCTAGCTATAGTTTTTCATAAGAGCCATGTTCAAATTAATTTTATATTGCCTATGTAATATATGAATGCAATCTCCTTGTTAAAACAAATAGTAAAACATTACAGATAAAGCTAACAATCCCCTTGACTTCTTAGCATCTTGGATTTTTCTCTTGGGGCGTGCCTGGTGCTCATTTCAGATCTGAGTAGTGCCCCAGCAGATGCATCTGGTGCTCTTTGTCCTGAAGGGGGCAGCTGTTCACATAATACATTTGGTATGGTGATTAGAGGATGGTCACACTAGGAGTGGCAAAGGTGGCATCGGGGTAGAGTAAGTAGAGCTTCGTATTGCCAAACTTACTGCTCTAGCCACTACCTGTCTTTCACATCTAGGAACATAAAATTCATCATTTATTTAATATAAAGTAAAAATAGTCTGGATTATTATATATATGAAAATAGCTGTGATTTGGCTGTGGAAAGAGCACCTTTAAAAATATCATCTTTGGGGGCCGTCCCGGTGGCGCAAGCGGTTAAGTGCGCGCGCTCCGCTGCAGCGGCCTGGGGTTCGCTGGTTCGGATCCCGGGCGCGCACCGACGCACTGCTTGGCAAGCCATGCTGTGGCGGCGTCCCATATAAAGTGGAGGAAGATGGGCACAGATGTTAGCCCAGGGCCGTCTTCCTCAGCAAAAAAAGAGGAGGATTGGCGGATGTTAGCACAGGGCTGATCTCTTCACAAAAAAAAAAAAAAAAAAATATATCATCTTTGTTTGAATAAGGAATACATTTTTAGTATTCTAATTATACTGCCAGTTCTAGAAGTTTCTTTGTCTATATGTACAGCAAAAGTAGGTTTTTAACGAATACACATTGAACTGAATTTTCTGAAAAGTCTATTAAAAGTTATATATCTATAAAATATATTTGTCATAGATTCCAATTATAGAGATACATTCTATACCAAGAGCCTCAAATATTGACAGTTCCTATGGAAGTAAACCTGGAGTACCAATTCACATTTCTACAAGTGCCAATTTAAAATAGCATATATGAAATTTTTTAGTCTATAAATTTCAGAAAAGCATAATTCTTTATGTATCAAAAATATATGGGTGTATGTTTAATTTAAAAATTTTGTTTTTACCCTTGTCTTCCTGAAATGCAAACAGAATAAAAATATTTCCTTTTGAGAGTAAGAATTATTGAACATTGAGTTCTTACTCGATAAGCACTGTTGTATGTGCTTTCACATGATTTCATTTAATCCTCATAGTAGCCACGTGAAATAGGGCGTATGTCTGTTTTTGAGATGTGGGAAAGAGGAACCCGAGGCTGGGAGGAGAGATGGATTGCTCAGATTTACCCAGCTAGTAAATATGGAGCTGAGAATCAAACCCAGGCTTCTGTTTGGCCAACACTCTCTCCAGAATAGTGAACTTACTCGGTTCCTTGCACCCCAGTTCAGTTTAATTATGCCTGTATGTGCAGATTCACGCTAGTCTCTGCTTTGAGGCTCCAATAGTTATATGAGAGAGTTTATACTTTCCTTGTGTCTGGTTGCTGTTGTGGGGCATATTTGGTATTCAGATGAGAATGAAGTTTGGTTACCTCTCCTGTGTCACTGTGAGAGGAAGTGCCCAAAACTTGGCATCCTGTGCCTTAATCAAACCCGTGTCTCTCTTTGGTTTGTGTATCCCAACATTCCTCTGCCTGTGTATCCTTGTGGATACACAAGTCTCATCTGTGGTTTTCCTACTTAAGTCACGGCCTGGAAATCCTGTCATAGCTGCTTCCCACAAATCAAGGCACAGAGAAATTGACACCAGGAGCAAACTTTAAGGTTCAAAGAGATTGGGTATTCAAAGACCCTTAGAGCAAGGAGGCACATTGCTAGGAAATGTAAAACGAGCTGAAAGTTTTGGGCACAGGCCCTCAGGACAGAGATATCCATGCCTTAAGACCTACCCCTACTAATTAGTTTCAGGTGGGCGGTGTCTATTTTCGGACCCAGCAGAAGGTGGGCAGACTGAGCCCTCCTGTTCCTCATTGAAGCCACCCCACTCTTCAAGTCTGAGGCCTGTTGGGATAAAGCCACCAGGTGCTTGTTTGGACTCTGTCTGTTCCTGGCTCAGGAAACAACCAGAACTTTCTTCCAGTACTCAGGTCTCTTTTGTGGTATATGGAAGGGAAGAGGTTGTGGGAGTTCCCAGGGGACTTTGATGTCTTTGCTGCTGGAGTTGAGGGCTTTGCATTAGGCTCTTGCTTACCTTATGGCTTGTTTCATGTCTAGCCCTCATCCAGCCAGGGACAAAGGACCTCGTATTGCAGGCCATAACCTATGGGTCTGGATGTTTCTTAAGTTATGAAGGAATATTTATGTCTTCAAAGAGGGGAAATGAAAAGGTGAAAAAAAAAGACACTGTAAAAAGAAGTGTGTCTGTTCTTTCCCTCAAAGGAGGAAAGGAAGAAGGGAGAGTTGTGCTGCACTGACCACAGGAAATCATAAAATCACCCTAATTAAGCCCGCAGTGCAAATGGACACTCTGTAAACACAGCGCCAAGACTCAGGAAAAATCGGTCCGTGGACAAGAAAGAATTCTCGTGAAATGGAAAACACGTTTTACTTTCCTGCTCCCCGTTTTTAGGGGAGGTCCTTGCTGTTAGTTATTGTCCCTGCTTTTATAGAGGACGGTTTCCTAGGGCTCCATTACCCTCAGAACCTGATAAAAAGCTAGAGAAGCGCACACAGAACTTGGTAAGTTCCAGCACCAGATTCTAATAATGTAACACCCATGTCACAGTAGGGAGGCTGAGATTTATTCTCTACAGAAATTAAGAGTAATGTTGAGCTAGAAGAAATAAAACAAAACCAGAATTACTGTATCAGATAATATCAGTGTGGAAAATAAGCTCTTCTCTAAGATGTTTTCTTTTATATTAAAGGATTTCCAGGGACAAAACTTCCATAGTTTACTTTGAAAGATTGTTTTATTGTGAATCAGCCTAAACATCTAGGAATATGCCTTATAAATAACTGAATTTTCCCGTGCCTCAGTGTTGGCTCATTTTCCAGCCACGGACAGGGTATATATGCTCTGGGCTCCAGGAGAAGTGCATAAGAATACACAGTTTGGCAGCTTCTTATCTCAGAAGCAACAGACTCTGCAATAGCCTCTCGCCCGTGTCAGAGTGGACATGCTAAGTGGGAGGTTCTGATAAAAATGTTAGGGGGAAGACAGAGAGATGGGGAGGGATAATTAGCTCTGCCAGTTCAGGGCTTAGAACAGCTCAGAACAAAATAGTAGCTTGGTGATCATCTCGAGTCCACTTCTCTCATTTTGGAGATACGGAGATACTGGCTGGCTCTGCAGTGGTTTATTTTCTCCAGCACTGGTCTCTTTGAGTGATCTTTTCGAGAAATTTAAAGAAAGACGGGTTCAAATAAAAAAGTTGAGGTAGGAAGTTCAGAAAACGATGGGAAGCTCAATAGCAGAAACTTATTTTCTTTCAATCTAATTTTGACTTCTGGTGTGACCTTGGATATCTTTCTGTGCCTATTCCTTATTTTTCTCATTTGTAAAAGAGAAGGAAGCTCTTACTTTATGAATGGTGAGCTATCTGAGAAATATAAAAGTAGTGTGACACGTGCCTTGAGAGCCCAGTGGAAATAACAGCTCATACATGTGTGTGCTTATGCCTAGGTGTGTTTCAGTAGACCAGGAGTGGCCACGGCAGTTTTCCTTTTCTTGACATCTGATGGCCTGGTACCTGGGGAACATCAGCGGCCAACAGTGACCCTCCTCCTGACTGATGTCAGTGGAAACAACCACTCCCTTGGTGAGTCTGACAATTATCCCTTTAGGGCCACTAGAGGACAATCTGAGGAGTCAGCTTAATGTCTGTCTCTGATATTTGGGACCTTCCTACATCACATGGCTGTTGAGAAGATAAAATGAATACTAGATATGGAAATACAGTACTACATGAATGGCTTAAAATATTATTCGTCTCCTTATTTCTCTTCAGGAACCTATGAACTGTCATGCCAACATAACCCTCTGGTTATTAATGTGACCCATCACCCAAATGTCCTGTTCCACCGTACCACCTCAGTGCTGCTGAATTTCTCATCCTCATTGGTGGGCATCTCAGCGGTGGCTCTAAGGACATCCTCCCACATAAGTCCTTCAGCTCCCAATAACTGCATCCCAGAGCATGAGGGGCCAAATCATCAGGGACAGAGGTACAAAGTCCCCTTTCTTCCTTTTTGTCTTTCTCTTTCTGATGGCTGTGATGTACTGCTATCATTTCCATAGCACTGTATATACAGGGGGTGCTTAATTAATAACTAAGAAAATTGGTCTAAGAACTACTAAAAAGACATAAGAAACAAGCAAAGAACAATTTGTAGAAGGCACACTTGGGTTTTATATTTTGCTCTTCTTTCCTTAGCTGAGCATAATTTTTAATGTAAATATTTAACCTCTTTACAAGGTCTTAAAATGTTTTTACATATAAAACCACTGCTTTCAAATCAACATTGTTATGTAAACTTCCAAAAATTCTCTGCCAAAAACTCAATGTTCCCTAAGCAATGTATATTTTTCCACTTGTTCCCACCTGGACAGTGTATAAAGAAAGTTGGACAATTAGTTTCTAAGGCATGTTATATAATCAATTAGAGTTACATATGGAAATCAGGAATACATTAGCTACATGTGTCTTTCTGGGGACATCTGTGATTGTCATCATCTACGTAGAGGTTTCCTGGACTCTCAGCTGTAGCTAGTAGAGGGACTGTACTTCATAGTGTTGATGTGCCCAAGGTTGGCCCCAGTGGGGGAGGAAGCATGCCAAACATAATAGTCTGTGCTGCAGTTGGGCTGGACTCATTCTGTGAATGGTCTAATCCATTGAGAGAGACCATAGGTAACAACAGGGTTTGTTCCCTCAAGGAGTGAGATGTCAGGCGATTGGGATCCTAGTCACAAAAGTTGGGGTTCCAGGCAATGCTCCATCACCAAGGAGGAACTCCGATTCCACCATGCCCAGCCTAGGTGTATCAGAAGCCTGGCCTTGATTAGGGAGTAGGAGTAGACAGTATTAGTATAGCCGTCTAGCAAATTATACGAAAATTTTGTGGCTTATCACAGTTTCTGTGGGTGAAGAATCTGTATGCAACTCAGCTGCGTACAGATGCATGGGTGCCTCTAGCTTATAGTCTCTTATGAGCTTGCCGTCAAACTGTTGGCCGAAGCTGCAGTTACCTCAAAGCTTGAGTGGAGCTGGAGAATTCACTTCCAAGCTCACTTATGTGGCTATTGGCAGGCCTCAGAAGATCTGCATCCAAGCTCACTCACATAGGTGCTGGCAGTGGGCATGCTCACATAGGCATGGCTCCGTTCCTTGCCACCTGGGCTTCTTCATAAGCTGCCTGAGTGTCCTTATGACATGGCCGCTAACGATCCAAGAGAGAAAGAGAGCCAGAGAGGGTGAGTATATGAGAGATTGCCCAAAAGGGAAGCCACAGCCTTTTAATAACATAATGTTGGAAGTGTTAACCATTACCTCTGGCATATTCCATTCACTGGAAATGAGTCAATAAGTCTAGCCCATACTTAAGGGGATGGGTTTGCATCAGGGCATGAATCATTTGGGACCATCTTAGAGGCCATCTGCCATATGCAGTAATAGTAGTTTATGTTAACTGAGCACTAACTATGTGCCAGGTATTTTCTAACATCTAGGAAGGGAGAAACAGTAAGGGATAGAGTCTGGATAACGGACAATGTAACGTGAGCTAGTTCATCTGCAACTTTTAAGTTTTCTTAGTGAGCAAACATCTTCAAATAGTAACATAAGAATGTAGACTATTAAAATAACATTTTTTACTAAGATTGTTGCCTCTTTCTCATGTGTTTTCAAATTATTTTCTCTACTGGCTCTACCTCTGGCCTCAAGCCATACAGAATTTCTTTCAGGTCCCTGAAACATGTTCTTGATGAGCTTCACATCTTTGCACATAATATTCCTACGTTCTTGAATGCCTTCCAGTCCTTCCTCACTTCAATTCATACTACACCATCAGGATTCACCTTCTTCTGTGAAGTTTTGGTAAATTCCCTCCCTGTTTCCATAAGACATTGTACACAACCCACACTCTACAAAAGCGTCTATCACATTGGGTGGTAACTATTTATTTACTTGTTCTTTCCCACTGAACTCTGAGCTCCCCACAGTGGGAATTTTGCTTGGTATCTCTCAGTACCTAGCAGAGGATCTGGCACGTAGTAGGTGTCAGAAACTGTGTGTTGAATGACAGTTATAGACTTTATCTCTAAGTGTTCCATGGAACAGAACGGAACAAGCAAATCAAAAAAATAGAAATCACAGCCTCTCTAGCCCTGAGGGACAAGAATTCCCCTTGCCATCACAGCTGTGAAGTTTTGACAAAGAAGTTGATTAATTGTGATCACTGCTGCTAGTTCTTGCCTTATTTTCATTTGGCACTGTGAGAAAAACAAGTTTTAAATGCATGCATGCAAACCAGTAGAAATAGGATATGATTCTCCAGTTTACACAGAATGTATCTGGAATGCATAAGCATTTCCAAACCACATGTGACTGACAGAAGCCATACAAATTGGCGTTTCCCTCTCGCACAGTAAATCAGTGCAATGTAGTAAATTTTGATAAACAGGGAACATAATAGATCCCATGTATTTTCTTTGTGAACAGATTTAAAATTGGAATCCCTATTTACTCTCAAAGGATGGAAATCTTTTTGCATCTGTGTATCAATCACAGTTGTATATGTAGAGTAGACCATAATATGAAACCCTCAAATTCTGGGCATAGTGAGAGGGATTCCTGGCTACCTCCTTCTTACCCCTTATGACCTGAGTTCCATTAATACTTAAACTGGCAAGGAAGAGCTGACAGATGCCTGGCAGTAGAAGATATGTTATCTATTTTCTATTTAACTATTAATGACCGATGTCCTATCCCTCCTATAGCACTGCATCTTTAAACCAGCCTGACTGGCCCACAGAATCTCAGCTGAAAGCTGATAAACCTAAGTCTAGCTCTCCAGTGATGTTCATGATCCTTACGTTGGACCCTTTGACTTTGATCTCTCTCATCATCTTGTTTCGCATTCTGTTGCGATAGCTACCCAGTTTATGACCAGTTGGGCTTAGTCTTCTGATAATGAACGCTTTAGTCTTGAAAACCAAGTTTAGTTTTCCTAGTTTCAGCCACCAGTGCTCAATAAGAGGTCAGTTCATTCTTACTCTCCAGCTGTTTCCAGCTCTAGCCATTTTTGGGACATGTCCTGCATAACCCACCCAGAGCATTCCATGAGTTAGAGTATCAGGCAGACCCCCAACCATCCCAGGATTGTGTTGATGGCTTTGGGAAGTGAGAGCCATCTTTTTGATTAATGCAGTGGGATTTGGAGTGTGTCCAAGAGAGAGAAATCAGGCACTAATAGGTTAATTTGCGTAATTGAGTGGATTAGCTTGCAGATAATCAGGTCTCTTATTATCTACTTTGGAAATTCACAAGGTCAAGCCTAGAAGAATTTACTGATAGGCAAGAATTGCTGATAGGCATGTGATTTCTCCTACAACAGAATTTTGTTTTTCCAGTCACATGAACACAATAGAAAAATTTATTGTTACTTCTCTGACCCTACCTGATGGTATATCCATTGGATCCCACAGTGTAGAATCTTCTGAAGACGAAGAACAGCATCTCCTTTTCCAGGGCATGGGCTGATGACGATGGTTGAACCTTCTGACTACTCATCTGTTTTCAGCACTTGCACTTTCCATTCTATTGATTTTTTTATCTACTTGTGCTATAAAAGGTTGAGAATGCAGTGTAGCCTTCCAAACAATTGTGATTCTTTCAGCTTTCCCTTGTATTTCAAACTGTTCTGGCTTTTTATAATTTGATGTTACGTAGTTAGGTGTATAACTGTTTGTGACTGTTTTATCTTTATTAAGATCTCTTTATTAAGGTTCTCTTGCCAACCTTTTTGCCCCTTTAAATGCTTTTGGCTTTGTATTCTACTTCGTCTGGAATTAAAATTTCCATCCCTGCTTTCTTTTTGTTTGTGTTTGTGTGATAAATATTTGCCTTTCTTTCATTTTTAACCTTTCTCTGTCTTCACTGCCAATAAGCCCAGGGGACATTACTTCACTACACTGTTTACAAAGACAGTAGGATTTCACTGTGTAAAACTACACCAAGCTTTTATTCTGAAAACTTATCTCTTGGTCCTCAAGCCTTTGGTATTCTTTAGGAATCTGTAGCATGTTTACCTTTGTGGCATTTATCTCCTGGGATTGAATGCCCTTTGCCAATGGTTCTTCCTCCCTCCCCACGCACTCCCACCCCACCCCACCAAGACCCTATACTTTCTGACCTGAAGTCTTGAAGTGAGTGAAGAGAGGGGGCACTGATGAGCACTGATGGGTGGAGAGCAGATCTGTGGCCCCTGAAAAGCAGTGCCCAGTTTTCTGGTCTTTACATGGGCCAGAGAGTGAGGACAGAATGACCTGTTTCTCTCCTCTCTTCTTTTAGTATGGCTCTATTCCTCATTTGCTTTTTTTCAGAAAACAAAAAAAAATGCATGCTTTGGCTTCCAATGATGTTTCTCAATTCAACTCGAATACATTTTGAAATCAGGAGGAGATCCTCACAGATTTTGGCTGTCAGTCTTGGTTTTGGTATTGATAAGAGTTTTCATATTTTTCTGTATTGTTGGTATTGAAGTGGGAAGTGGAGAGAAATTGCCTCATAGTATTCTTTTGAGATTAAGTGAGAATGATACATGCGGAGTTTGTAGCACATTCTAACCCCAAGCAGGAGCACAGCCCGAGGTGGTTTACACGGCATTACCCATCTTTATTTTTACCATCCCCCTTTTACAAGATGTGCCAGTTATCAGTCACTTTGTTGCTTCTCAGCTCCAAATCCACTGTCATTACCCTAATTTGTAATTCTAGAACAGATTTTATTAATATTTATCCTTTGCTGGCTGGCACAATGTTAAGTTTTGTCAGTAGAGGGTTCTGGAGAAACTTTGCAGGAGGAAGGGGCTTCTCTTCCTGGTTTTGGTGTGCTTTCTTCTCTTTTGCTGCTGTAACATGCTCAGAAGTGGTCACCCATGGTCAAATACAGCAGCCACTGGGTTCACAAGGTATTGTTTCCAGTTGGCTCTTCATCCTGATCAGCCAGAGGTGATAGCTTGTTCACTGTGATCCACTACATGTCGTGGATTGCTAGCATCCCATTTCCCGTTGACAAGGAGCTCAGCATTGTACTCAAGCCCAAAGGCACAACTGAACTGATCCCCAAATCCGATCTTAGTGAATCTATTTCAGAGTACCATTTCCCGTTCCATTCTGTGTCAGTCGGCATCCAGTCAGGAGTCAGTAATTAAAATAGGGAAAGTTTAGTATAAATAATTATTAACTAGTAACAGAGGATTAACTACTAAGAGATAAAGAAAACCCTAATGAACAGAAGAGTAGTGGATAAAGGAAGCAACCATTACTTTTAGGGATGAAAGAAGAGTATCTAAGGTAGGAACAAATGTGGAAGAGGCTCCCCACCTAAGGCTGTGATTCAGCTATCCTTGGAGAGGGTGAGGTAGTGGCACACTGGATGGCAGAAAAGTATGAGGTTTCATAGGCTGGGGCTGGCAATCAGGAACTCGCCCACTGGGGTGCTGATCAAAGCTCGTTAGGAAGCTGCCTTCTGGGGCGCTATTGGAACTTAATGGAAAGCTGCCATTGGAGTGCTGCTGAAACTTTCTGGAGATCACCCAGTGGGTACTGATGAAACTTGATGGGAAGCCACCCACTGGGGTGCCACTGAAACTTTCTGGGAATTCATTCACTGGGGTACCTTTGAGATTTGTTGAGAAGCCAGCTAGGGTGCTGGTGGAGCTTGTGGGGATGTGCAGGGTGTCACTGAAACTCACTAGGGTTTGAGCACCACTGGACTGAAGCTCAGTTGGACATCAAGTGCTACGGAAGCAAAGAGAGGAAGCGTGTAGGAATCAAGAAAAGAATCCTCTTCTTCCTGCAATGTTTCTCCAGTTACGTCTACTGGGAAAATGTGACGTCGTGCTAAGTGCCAAAGGAGCAATATTTACGTGGTCCATCTCTAGTATCACAAAGCAGGGCAATGAAGGGTGGATTTGGAACTGAGAGGCAACAAGTTGATAACTGGCAGATAAGGTCTTATCAAATAACCAAGAAGAAACCCCTTTTCTCTCTGCCTTTTATGTTCCAGGTAAGATTTTAAGTTCCTGGCTTTAATACTACGACCACTTTTCAATATAACTTCTAAATAGATTGACCTAACTGGAAATGCATATTTTCTTTGTTTAATGTTTGAGACTTATTTTAAGTCCAAGGCAAACATAAAGTATAAATACTTCATTAGCTTATTCAGTATAAATACACATCCTGATTGAGATGGAAAACAAGTACTAGCTACTCATAAATATAAAATTATAGTGGTTCTGAGGTTTACCTTGAACTACAGTTGATCAAAGCCAAGTATTCCAGTATAAAATTAAATAGGATATTTAGCTTTTAAAATGAATATTCATGTGCAAACCTGGGTTCTTTCTTCCCTCTCTTGTTCTCACACACTTTCTTTCTCACTCGCTATATGTAGTCATACTTAGATCCTTTTCATCATTGTGGATAATTGAGAGTTGATAGATGTAACAATTTAGGTCTAATGCAGTAGATCTGTGTGTGTGTGTGTGTGTGTGTGTGTGTGTGTGTACATATTGTATATACATTGCTGTATTTTACTTCAAGTAGAAGAAAGGCTTCTGAAAATTTTAGTGTAAATTGATTTGTAAAACTAATTATTCTATGTAGCATGTGTTGTGTGTGTGTGTCTGTGTGCGTGTGTGTCTGTATATAGAGATAGACTATTCATCATTAAAAAAATATTTATTAAGTGCCTCACAATATGCTAGGAATCATTTTTCAGTTGAGGAGACTAAGATTCAGAGTATACAAATTCACTTTATTTGAGATGATCAAAACTAAGACTAGAATCCAAGAAATTTGTTTTTAGTGAAGAAAGGTTCCATTAAAATGAATGGAAAACTGTTTCAGAAATATGCCCATGCCTACTACTGCCCAAGAAATCCTGCCACCCTCCCTCAAACTATATTTGGATTGGGGTAACAAGAGTTTAACTGGCCCTGGAATAATTAAAAAGCCCGTATATTTTAGATATGTTTATGTAAATGGCATATTTTTTTTGAGGAAACCATGGAACCAAGAAGTATAGATGCGGGCTCCAAATAATGCAGGTGATCTGGTGATATTTTATGGAGTAAGTGATAAAGAGTGGAGTTGTAAAGATACTTGGGACTTTTGGGCAAGTTCAGGAAATGAATTATCTAGATTAGGGGAATTTTATGGGCAGCATCCAGAGGATTTGGGGTCACTAGAAAAAGAGAAGTTTGGACCCAGCTCCTATGGGTGCTAGCCCGGACAAAAAGAATCTTACTCCTCAGAAGAGAGAAAATCTGAGAAAAATATTCTACTCTCTTGAAGATTAGAAGTGCAGGTAAGCCAGAAAGAGGAACTACAATTTTGAAAGCCTGGTTTATGTGTGTATTAGTTTTCTATTGCTATGTAAAAGTATTACTACATACTTAGCAGCTTAAGCCAACACACAGTTATACTCTTACAGTTTCTGAGGTCAGGATTCTAGGCCAGGCTTAACTGGGTCCTCTGTAAGGCTATAATGAAGTGTCAGCCAGGACTGTGTTCTCACCTGAAGGCTTGAGTGGGGAAGGTCCATTTTCAAGTTCATGTGGTTGTTAGCATTTGGTTCCAAAAGGCTGCCAGACTGAGGGCCTCAGTTTCTTGCAGGATGTTGCACAGAAGCTGCGCTCAGTTCCTTGCCACATAGCCCTCCCCATTGGGCAGCTCACACATGGCAGCTTGTTTCTTCAAAGCCAGCAAGAAAGAGTGTTTCTCAGCAAGAATACCTTTCAATCTTAGGTAACATAGTCAGAAGTGACATTGTCACCTTTACCATATTCAGTTGGTTAGAAGTGACCCACCCGTGCTCAAGTTGAGGGAATTACACAAGGGTGTGGATTCTAGGAGGCAGGGAGCCGTCCACCACAACACATTAGCCCGGCTAGTTGAATGTGTGCATAGATCTTGGAGTTATAAGTATCTAACTGCATGTGTCTCATATCCTGATAGAGCCACACACTATATTTATGTAGTTTCAACTTACTAGACAGGTTAGGCCACAAGCGGCATGTGAGGAATTTGTATGCAGGAAAAAAGAATGAGGAAACAGCAGTACGTCCAAGAGCAAGATCTTCTCATAGACATTCTCCAGTTCTTGGTAGATGGATTGGCTAAACAGCCTTATACCAGATAATGTCTTCTCAATTCTCCGTTATCTAGACATACCACATCCATTTTATGAAGGATCCAGATCCATGTTTTATTCCCAAGTTTATTTTCTCTTATTCCTAAGCCTGAGCCACCTTCTCCATGGCTCAACTGTAATTATTATAGTATTCATTAAACTGAAATTTAATCAGTAGTATCAGTTTGTTTTCTAGAAAATCATAAAAATCTATAAAACTCTAAAGAATTTGTGGTTATTGTTTAAATGATCTGTCTTCTGATTTTTTTTCTTAATGTTGGATAATTGAGAGTTAATCATTTTAGCAATTTAGGTCTAGTAAAATATGGTTATATATGTGTAAATGTGTGTGTATGTGTATTTCACCTTCTGCAAGGCAATCTTTGGAAAAGGTTAATGTGCATTGAATTATATAACTAAATTTTAAAATGATTTAACTTTTTAAATGATTATACCATTCAAAAGAGTATTATTTTTTAAAGTAAAAAATAAATATTTTTGTCAAGAGCAGCATCATCCCCAGATTTTCTCTTCTTCTCTCTTTCCTTTTTTCTTTTCTGCATAAATCTGCATTTTCCTATTTACTTAAAGCAAACTAGCATGAACACATAATTCTGAGTCAAGAAAAAATAATGAACACACACATTGTGTTCTTGTGTGATTCTGTGTTCAAGGCAACAACTCGTAAACAGAATTTACCTTTTGCATTAAAAACATTTACTATTAGGCTGTTATTGTGGAAATCAGTTGGAGTTCCACCTCTGACCCTTGTATACTTAACATAAAAGTGCACATATACATAATTAACATACCTGCAATGTTTTGTTAACCATGCTTATATAAAGAAGGAAATCAGGTAATTTAAGAAATGAGTAATCAAAGAATAATGTATATCTGGTTTGATTTGGAATGCCTCAGGGCCCACAGAGACCTGCAGATTTATGTACATGTATACTAGTTAAGTCACCTTTGTTGTCTCTGCATAGCCTCTGTTCTTCAGTTTCTGTTTTCTGAAGCAGGGGCTACAAAAATAAATAATCCAGGGAGAAAAATCAGTGATTAGCTATCACCAAATAACTCATAATTTTCTGTTTGCAATTTATGAACTTTGGTACCATGCAGGGCTAATGCTATCTCAAGCTGACTCACCCCAGCTGCCTCACCTCTTCAGAGCCCCCTTTCAATGGAACCCCTGTGCTGTGGCACAGAAGATGTCGTTAACCTTAGAAAGCTATTCTTGAAAACGTGAATCTGCTGACCGAGGAGATAGAGCCTGCATCACTAAGTCATGTACAGAGGATTTCTGAGTCACCCTCTGTTGTCCATGGAGAATTCACTATGGACATGGGATTTTTGGTTGGGGGATAGAGGGGTGTGGTAGAAAGGAAAGCAACTTTTCCATAGCACTTCACTTCTATGACTTGAATAATCCCCAGAGAATTTCTGGGAGGAAGTGGCTGTGTTTTCCATTTGGGAGATGTTGGGACTCAGGTGTGAGAATGTTTCTTCTTGGTTACACTGTAAATTACAGGTAGAGCTGGGGCTGGATTATAAGGCTTCCAAGCCCCAGTGCAGGAGCATGCAGCCAGAGCACAGCTCAGTGCCTTGGCACTCCATCCCTGCTGTAATCAGTTTGTAAGCCTGGTCTTGGTAAAAGGATCATTCCATCTCTATTATCCGTCATTCGACTTCATGCTTCATTATTCCCTGGAACCATCACTGCTGCTGCTTTACCAATTCCTATTCTGCTTCAATTATTTGGAGCTCAGATTTGAAATGCCAACCCATTCCCTTCCTCCTCTGCCTGGGTTGGGCCCCTATAGCCTGCCAGGCCTCTCCTTCCCCTGCTCAGTCCTATGTAGAACATTCAGATGACCTCCCTTTTGATGACCTCACAAAGTGAAGGGCTCCTGCCTTTCCTTTGCTAGGGGCTTTGGGTTAAAGCATTTGCTTATTCTTTGGCTTCTCATCTTTTATTTTTAGCAGAGGGTTTCCTTTTACTGCTCCAGGATGATGGGAAGTGTTCTTTCTTGATGCTGGGAAAGGCACTATGGAAATGAAATATGTATTGCATTTCTCTTCATTTCATTATCTTCTTCCCCAAAGCCATTTAGCAAATTAACGTTGAATCTGTTTTTGTTTTCTTAAGCAAGGAAAGAATTATAGCTGCTCAATTGTTCCCTAGGTTTCTTGCCCAACTTCCTTTTCCCAGAATGATTTGTCCATGAAATAAGAGAGAAGGAGGAGAATGCACTGGAGAGGATTCTGATTCTCCTGGCCCATGATGGATGGCCTAGTGAATGACAGGTCTGCTTTGGGAGGCATAATGAGCTGTTTGAGTCTTTTCAACTGTTTGCTCTCATGGGGTTATAGGGGAAAAAGGAAAAGGTCATGGACATGGTCTCATTTAGGGGTTTATTAGAGCATGGCTAGTTTATTCTAGAAATAGCCTTTATTAAAATATTATCTTGTCTGAGATGGTTCTTAGGGGGATACATTCTGAAAACTAGTTGGGTGGTAGCTTTTGGTCAAAAGCTAAGAACAGGTGCACACAGCTTAGGAAGACTTGAGGTTGGAGTCTACCTCTAAGGAATAGGTTGGTTTCAAAGCAATGACTTAGAAACAATGAGTCCCCGATGCCTTGTCATGTTGTCTGAACTTTCACCATTAGGAATTATTCTCTTCAAGTCTTGACAATCTCCAGAGGTCTCTTTTAAATAGCAAATAAATAATTAATAGAAGTAGAAATGTTTTAAGTCATTATCAGCTATTTATACCAGAAGTACTTTCTTATGGACCTTGCCAATTCAAAAATACACCAGGACCCTGCTGACATGGCAACCTAATGTAGACATCTGGAAGTTTTGGGGAGCATAAGAAGCAGAAAAAGTGGTGCTGACAAGAGAGATGAGTTTAAAATGTCACCTGCTTCCTAGTTTTGCTCAGAGCTTGCCCTATCCTTATGGTCTGTATTCGTGGCAGCTAGTGGAGAGAGCACAGAAAATAAAAACAAACCAATATTTCCAGGGTTCTGTCGTTTTGCCAGCCTGCCAAGTAGACAGACACTGTTGACGGATTTGACCATAAATTCTGGTTGGAATGACTCTCAGGCCGTGTCTGGTTCTGTGTAGCCATAACTGTGGAGGCAGAGGAAGTCGGGTGATTGGAGTGGCAGCAAACTCAATGTCTAGACCCCTGCCTCTCGCTTTTGGCTGCTTCATCTAGTCTTACCACATGATTTTATGACAGTCCCTTCCCTTCTTTGGGCCTTCATTTCTCCATAAGCAAATGAGCCCTTGATGTTGCAAGGCTTGGGAGTGCTAGGAAGAGCAAAAGAACAGAAGGGAATAACATTCCAAATTTGATGTCAATCAAGGACTGACAAATTCCAGGATTATGAGATGATGGGAACAATGTGAAGCTTCTGTTGGGGACTCCAGAAACTTTATAGGGAAAGGAAACCAATGGGGAGAGGGAGAGCCCCACAGGGGCCCAGGACATGTTTTATGTTCTATTTGTGAATTTGGGACTCATTTAAGGTGCTGGCTTGCAAATCCTCAAGACCTCAGTTTACACATAGCTTATGTGTAGCCACAGAGAAGTCATGCTACCCCTTCTTCCTGCCTTGTAGGCTCTGTTCTAGGAATGACACGAATGGAAGCTCATGCCCATTCAACTTCATTCACGGGACTGTGTTGTTCCCTCACTTAACTCCACACGTTTCACAATTTCCGAGTCTTGGCCTATGACTCTAGCAGGGGAAGTGTCACTCCCAAATTAATAGTTTAATCGGTGCCCAGGGATGAATAGTAGGTAGGAGGGACTCAGCAGGGCAGTCATTTGGGGACTCCAGCGATCAGTCCTCATTAAGAAGTGCCCCATGTGGAGATGGTTATTGTGTTTGCAAACTAGAAAGAAAAAAAATTATATATGTGTGTGTGTGTGTGTGTGTGTGTGTATATATGTATGTATTTGTTGTTGTTTCTGCTTCCCTGGTGCAGTGCTAGGAAGCACATTCTCTGCTGATTAGCCAGTAATTGTTTTGACTCTTCTTTTCGTATTCCATATATTTTATAATCTACATTAAAATCATGGGTTCTGAAACTTGGTGAGACAGGGCTTTTGAAAGGGAGTGCTTTTGGCTGTGTGATATAAATCTGTTTCTCTTTAGTAGGACAGGGGGCACTTGGATGGGACTTCTACTGCTACAGCCAGGCGTGGTAAAAACTGTGCCCAGAATTAGAAATGAGCAAAGCAAATTACCCAGTACTGGGGCCACCAGAGTCCAGTCCTGAACTTACAAATAGGTCACATTCTAGGAAGAGATGGGTATCTCCCGATAGGGATGTTTTGAGAGGCAAACCTCAGGCAGGGACTTCAGTAGAGGGGCAGGGGAGACTTCTTCTTTCTCAGAATACAGGAGTGGATGGCGAAATCTGCTTAGTGCAATAATTCGTCTTTTCTCTGTCATGTGAGGGAATAATCAGAATTACTACTGAGATTCCTCTGTTTCTCTCAGATGAAATGCATCGGAGGAGAACTTGAATTAATTTTTCCTTCTCAGTTGGTATAATCCTTCAGTAAAACCCCTCAAAGTACCAGCATTGTTCTGCCCGAGAAGGCCGATGGAAATATACTTGTCATTTAATGTGGTTCCTGTCCTACAAAGCGAGCCGGAGCCAGAAGTGAGGAGGAGATAGAATGGGGAGCCAGAGGAGAGACCATATCTTTTTGTATTGGTTTGGAGAAACAGCAAAGCTGTCTAAGAATGGATGCTGCTATTATTATTATTTGGTTTTGCTGTTGGTGGGGGAAAGATTAATGAGGACTCTTGTCTCTTCCAGTCCACTCCACATTCTGTACATCCTACTTCCATCTGCTGCCAAATCCAGAGCATACATTCCTTCTTAGCCCACACCCTCTTATTTCAATAAGAATCAGTAACACACAGTGGGGGAATGGAGAGAAATCTGATCCTCTTTTACTATTTAACCTTAAAAGAGTTATTTCTACAGAAACCACTGGGATTGCTATTTGGTCAATGGTGGCACTTCTTGGATAAATGAATTTGTTTAACTAAACAACTGAAAAGTTGGGACATTAAGCAAAAGCTTACGCTGGGCAAGAAAGATTGTAAGAAACTTTTTCTTGGGTTCCCCACCACATCCTGCCCATTCATGGGTTTTCTGTACTCCCACCCCCAATACCACCATCACCTCATCTATGAAATTAAATACCATGGTAGAGCTGGAAGGGACCTTTGAGAGAACCTAGTTCAACTCCGTCATTTTACAAATTTGTGGCAGAGGCCCAGAATGGTTAAGAGACTTACCCAAGGTTATAGAGGTAAGCAGGGGCAAGCCAAGACCTGAACACAGGTCACACGGGCCTTGATCTACTACTTTCTCCATCACACCATGCTGTCCCTCAAAAAGTGTGGTACAGATGACAGACAGTTTCTCCTAACTTAATGTAGATTTCAGGTAACCAAGTTGTAGTCAGCCTTTTCTGGCTGCCTGAGGGAGGATAGGATATTGACTTCAGAAAAGTTCTCAAGCCATGTCATTCTGATTTTGAGTTTGAGTCAAAGCTTACTAAAATGCTTCTTTGGTATTATATTGTAGTCTTAGTGTGGTAGAAAGTTCTAGAATATCCCATCATTTCTTTTGGGCTCAATTTCATTGTCTCTAAAATGAGGAATTTGGGTTGAATTATCTTTAAAGTCTATTTCAGTTTTAACAAGCTATAGTTCCTCTAAGATCATTGTTAAAAGTTCCCCATACCCCTCAGCAGTCACATGCAAGAAATGGGGTCTTTAGCACATAATCTTCCAGAAATAGGGGTTTCATTACTGATTCTGATTGACTCTGGAAAATTGTTGTAGCCTCCTGAAATTCCTCTAGGGTGACTCGGACCCTCAGGGGAACCTTGGACTGAATCTGTGGGGAAGCTGTGGGCAGAACAGCCAGGACTTCATCCATTTGTCAGGAACTACCTAGCTTCCCAAATGTGGGCATTGGCTGGAAGCTAGGTCAACTTCCCTCTGGTGGCCTCCAGAAATGGAAAACTAAAAAGAGGTGCCTGGTTTGGCGTGCCCTGGGGGACAGCTCATAACAGGTTTGTTAGTGGGTCTGTCTGTTCCTCTGAAGAGAATGATGTCTGCTTTCTGGTGTCAGCGTTGCCCTGTTCCTTGCCAGCCACTGAAAGGCGGAGGAAGACTTTGGGAACATGCCCCTAAGTTTTATCTTCAAACAAAGGTGTTGACTCCTTTCAATATAGGTTCTTTAAATTTGTTAGTCAGAATTTGAGAGACCCACACATACTGAATTTGCTTCAGTTCTCAGTGGTAGGGAGGAAATGATTATTTTGTCTAGGCTTTGAGATTGCCACCTTGCCTGGCATTCTGTCGGCAAAGCGTTGGAGGTAGCTTTCCAGGACATCTTTTTTGTTTTTCCAAATCCTATTTAGTCACTGAGGACAAATCATGTCCAATGGTAAAACTCTTCATGAACCAGCCATGAATTTATAATCAGTAACACATGATTTAATTATTTGCTCTATTCAGCTGTATTATAAGCTTTTTCAGAACAAGGCAAATGCTTTATGCTTTTGATCTATCTTGTGGCTTCTACGTGATAATTTGTGCTTAATACATTAAAGCATAATGATCAAGAATGGAACCAGTTTCTCTGTCTGGAATCAGCCTTGTTATTTTAGAGTCTTGGCCTATGGGATTTATTGAAATATCTTTCAGGTTACACATAATCAAATCTTTCTGGTGCTGGGTTTCACTCCTGGTGAGCTCAAAAACTTTGAAACTTAAAAAAATCACAGATGCTAGGATCCTACCACAGGCTGATAGAATCAAAATCTCCAGGGGACAAAGCCTGTGTGTCTATATTTTTTAAAAGCTATTTAGGTGAGTTGAATGTACGGGGGCTGTGGTTGAGAAAGCTTGCCTCGTGGCATACGAGGGCCACTCTTTTATGGAAATGTGACAACAGAGGTTTCCCGAGTATGTCACTCACAGACCCAACCAACAAAAGAAACACACAAATTGTTAAGGTAGGACGGCACTAGGATTGTGCCTGGGTGCCCACAAGCAGGTTACGTGCAAGAGGATAGCTGAGGTTAACATACATTTTGAACAGTTGAAAGCATTTTTTAAAACCCTCAAACATAGTGACTTTGGGGAGTGAGGACCAGAAGAGAGACAGACAAAGAGCAAAGCGAGAATTATGGATAGGTGGCCATCTACAGAGCGTGATTTCTAAGGGCCTACTGAATTAAAATTCCATCATGAAAAACACATTCCTTTGGCTTAAAACTTTGTCTCTTGTTAAAGTGGAAATACCTGTGAATCACATCTGACTGGGTTCATTATACCCTTACCTGAGAACACACTGTGAGCGGTGTGGGGAAAGATCTGGAAAAGACAGGTGTAAGAGCAAGGAGCTGTTGCCAAAGGGAGGAAGCACACTTAGCAGAGCATCTTGCAGACAGTGGCAGCTGGACAAATATTGCCAATTTGATTTGCTATCATTTAAGAGAAAACTACTTGAAACTCAGATGGACTGTTAAATATTGTATCCTTTCCCTTGACTACCCTGCTGAGGAGCTTCTTGGCTCACCCTGACCTGTGCTGCCAGCTCCTGAATTGAGAAGAAAGCAGCGGGAGAGCAACCTCATCCCCCGGGGAGATGGCCTTGTGGCCTAGGCGGCCCGGGGAGATGGCCTTGTGGCCTAGGCGGCCCCGAGAGTGGGGACTCTGAGATCCAGCCTGAGGATTTTCCTCTGACTCGCTGCGTGGCCTCCAGCCAGTCTCCAAGCAGCTTTGGTTTCCTTGTATGTCAAACCAAGATAAATACCTAGCTTCCCACCTCTCTGGGGCATTGTAAGGCTTCCCTTCTGCCACTTTCATTAACATTTGTCCAAAGACCATAAGAAGAAAACTTCTGAGAAGTTTTAAGACTCATTATTTTTACTATTAGCGTTATCATTGTGATATCGGAGCTTATGTAGCATGAGGTAGAAAGGAGGACATATCGGGACGGTGACAAAATGGAGAACACAAGTTCACTCAAAAAAGCAGTGTTTGTAGTGGAAGAGAAACTCAGAAGGGGGTTTAGGGTCGGGGTGCAAGGGTGAGAAGCCTACAATTGGTACCAGATGCCATCAGAAGCTAATGACCTGACAAACACCATCCTCATAAAACAGATTCTTTAAAAAGGAAGCAAATGGAAATATAAGCTAGTGAAAGAATTTGCAGCAGTTGCCCTAAAACCATTTCTCACTTCATAAACAGGTCTGGGTTTGGTGCTTTTTCTTTTTTTTTGTCTTGGTCTTATTTCGTGCCACGTTCCCCCTCTTCTATGCTCCCTTGTCTCACTCTTCCTCCTTTGCTGCCAGTGCTGGATGGACTTCTCACACCGGTAGTCATAGCAACAGTAGTTAATGGAACCCCATCTTGATGGAAGGAGGCTCATTCAGAGTATTTGTTTTGTGCCTTATCTCAGCACATATATATATGTCCTCAGTGATGACACAAATTAATTGGATGGAGTCATTGAAAAACAGCACATACTATTTCACATTAATTTCTTGGCAATAGGCTGCCATGAACCAGAACTGTTAAGGATTCTGTTTTCTAGTACTCTCTGCTTAACATACTGAAGAAATACTACCTTTTGTGGACATCAAGGGCATGTAGCATCTTTGGAACTTGGAGTTCCTTAGCATCACCAGTGAGGTGTTGTGATCTCATCCCATGAAGGATGGTCAGGTTTCAGATTCCTTATCCAGAGAGGTTGAATAAAGATTCAGAGACAAAAGTTTATCTCCTGTATTGCATACTCAATTATGAGCATTGGATTTGGGGAATTTGCACTGACAGTTAACAAACCCCCCCTCCCCAACTCATATATTCCTCCCTCCATCAGGCTCCATGGAGTGAGTCTGAGGGATGCCACACCATCGCAGGGAATAATCAGGGCTTAAAGGAGTAAAAACATTTTCTTTATACCACTCATCTCCAGTTCCTCTGTCCTATACCTAATAAGCATAGATAGAAGACATGAGAATGTCACTGACATATGACTTAAATCCCATGGGTACAAGATCAGGGGCAGCAAATTTAGCATATTCAGATCAAATCCATTCTTTTGAGACTAGTGCTTTTTAAATCAGTTCTCAATTATTTCAAGGCAGTATGTGCATATTCAATGACATTTTATTTTCTACTTTCTTATATTGTTGCCCAGCTCTCTGATAAAGTCGTTGATGGCTGACACAATTCAAGGGCAAATTGAGCAAATTAATGGTACTGAGATTCACAGTAGTTGTTTTGGCTAATTACTTAGCGCCACTGGCAACAACATCAGAATGTCTTGTAGCTCTCACCCGCTAGACATGCGTTCCCTAAGGGCATGATATGTATTACGCCCCCAGGACTCAGACCAATGCCTTGCCAACTGTAAGTGGTCAGTAAATATTTATTAATGAATGAATGAATAGGGCAAGATGGTTGAATCATTGTTTGATAATGATATTTTTGTATTTCACATCCCCATCTGTCACTATAAAATTGAACAAATTTCCCATTTTGATAGCCATTGACTTACTTTGCTGTTTATAATATGAACAAATTTAATTCAGCTATCTTTTATTGTCTACTACAGCAAAGTATATGGTGCATATAAAAGTGGGTAAGAGTCGGTATTTGTCTTCAAGAAGTTCGTAATCTGGTTGGAAGAGTCAGCATTTAGTAGACACTCAGATGCTAATTTCCCTGTGGATCAAAGGATGAATAAATTAATTAACTAAAGAACAAGCAATTGCTTATATGATGATAATAAAAGATAGAGTAAAAGAAAGGAGTTATTTTTAAAATTTCCCTGGGAGGTTCAAAGGAGGAAGGTATCTGGAGGGGCTTCTTGAGAAGGAAGGCCTTTTAGAAATCTCAACAAATTGAGCAAAGGTACAGAAGTGGGAAAACCAAAAAGTATGAGTGGCTAACAGAAAACAAGCCACTAAGGGTGGCACTTGGACCATTTGCAGTGGAGCAGTAGAGGGGATTAACCTGGGAACAATAACAGCCCTGTGGGATATGTACCATTATTGTCCCCCTCTTATGGGGAAAGGAGCTGAAACACTGGGGAACGAATAACTCAACCAAATCACGCAGATAGTAAATAATGGAGCCAGGATTCATATTCAGACAGCCTAGAAACAATGCCCTAATTTTTAATCTCTATGGTTCTGCCTTGGTAAGAAGGTAACACTTTTTGCTGTGTCGCGTCCTTGCTGCTGTCATGGTCCAGGCTGAGTCTCCCTTAATTCTGGGGAGTTGATCTCTCTCTCCTGTTCCCGTTTGGTTGGCCCTAGAGATCCAGGCAGCAGTCCTCCTCTGCTGAGATGATGTCCTAGAAGCACCCAGCATGATGTCAGGCATGTGACAGGGATTTAGCATGTGTGAGTTTCCTCTTCCTTTCATGGGCTCAATTCCTGATTAGCCAGTGCTGATTCTCAGTGGAGTGTTCTGCGGTGGCTGCTCTAGTTGTAAAAAATATTTCCATACCAATCAGTAAGTAAATGTTGACTTTCCTGCCATCTCAGATACCCAGACCCTTCATACAGGGGCCCCCAGGGGCCAACTTGTGATCAAACAACTAAAAGGTTAATGCCGATGCAAACAGGGGCTCCCAGGATTCACTCCTGACCTTTGTCCTGGGTCTGTTCTGATTGTTTGGGGCCCAGCAAACAACTGGTTGTTAAATATTTTGAGGATTACCCTCTGATCTGTTCATTTCTGATGCCATCCAGGCTCTTGGGACACACACTCTACCATTTCTCTTACCATTTTGTCCTCCTTGAAGAGCCATAGGTCCGTTAATCGTTGCTTGTTAGCTGATATTGTTCTTGTTTATTTTATGTTGCATGCTTCCAGGTTGTATAGAAGGAGATGATGAGTTTAATGTAGGTTTTGGAGAAAAGTTGTCCTCTTTGGTTTAGAGGCACTTCCCAGAGGGAGCTACAGAGTCTTGGCTACTGCCTGTTGGTTCTGAGTCCGTCTAAGATGTTTCTGTTTCTGTCATCCCCAGCTGTGTCCATCGGCCCTGTGGGGAGCAGGGCAGCTGTGCGCCATTGCTGCTTGATCATGCGGATGTGGTGAACTGTACGTCTGGTGGCCCAGGTCACATGAAATGTGCTATCACCTGTCAAAGGGGGTTTGCCCTTCAGGCCAGCAGTGGGCAGTACCTCAGACCCATGCAGGTGAGTTGGAAACCTGTGGTCATCAGGACCAAGCTCCTGGGGAGGCAAGGTACTCATGTACCTCTCCCTAGCCAGATAGGGGAAGGGCAGGTGTTTTTAAATCATTTAAAAGGAAAAATGAGGACTCGAACAAGTAAGGAGAAGCCTGACTTGATAGAAATGCAAGGTATATAAGAGCATGTGTAGTTCCCATTAACTAGTGTCAGTTTCTCTCCAGGTGGGCAGTAGATAGTAATGCTTATTCTGTTCTTGTCTCTTGTCTTTGTCTTCCTGTCAGAAATTATGGTCCCCACTTTTGCCTTCCAGATGAGAATGCCACAGTTTAGACTTGTCCACAATTTGCAGAAAAGATAGGTTGCAGTCAGCACCCCTTCCAGGATTTCAAAGTGATTTGGATGTTGTAGAATATATTAGTTAAGAGAGTGGCTCCAGAGACAGACTCGGAATGAAATTTTGTCTCCACTGTTTATTAGGTGTGTAATTTTAGGTAAAAAACAAACAAATAAACAAGAAACTAACCTCTTTAGGTTTGTTTCCACATTTGCAAAATAATTAGAAGAGAAGAATTTATGTCATTGAGTTAATATGATGATAGATTGGAAATAATTTAAAAGCTTCCAGCAAAACAAGGCACATAGAACTCTGTTAATTTGCCATTATTATGAGCATGATAATGTATTCCCAACTAAGAATTTTGTTTTCCATCTTTCCTTTAGAGAACTTTCAATACTCTACAGAGGAATTTTAAACTTGAATTCAACCATTAAAAAACATGACCATAATATGAGATAGAGAAAGGATGAGTTAGGCAAAAGACAGTGAAGCTTGAGCTTGGAATGGTGCAGACAGGTGTGATGTGAGGAGAGTACAAGCCTGCTTGACAGTCATATGTCAATGGTTTAGAAGATTCGAATGTTTTTTCCTTTTGTACTGGTTGACTGGTACAACAGTTGACTGCCTAGCAGGTTGAGGATCCATGGGAGAATTTCTGTTGCTTTGAGATGGTCAGAATTTAAAGACACAGTCTTTGGTTTCAGATGGGTTAGGTTCTGTGTAGAGAGAAACAGTTTCAATAGACCTTGAGGCACCAACTCCTTGGTCTATGATGCTTTGGTCAGAAAGGCAGAGCTCTTATCACCTGTTCTTAACCCAGCTTAACTCATACTAGAAAAGAGATTGAAAGAATGAAAAAGAACAAAAAAAATGTAGGGACCGAATATATTTGTGTGATAGGTAAAGAAGGGGAGAGAAGAAAAGACAGTATTTGCAATAGATTAAAATTAGGAGCTAATTCAAGACAAAATGGACAATACTTAAGGAGGCCAGGAGAAAAACCAGGCAATATATGCAGTATTTAAGAGACCTTCTTTAAGTGATCATTACAGTTTGAGCCAGACTTCCAGGCTGTGATAAATATGTGAGGGGCAGAGTCTGGGTTGGGAGGAGGAAGGTGGGAGCTCATTCTTTGCCAACCATATGGTGGAGTCAGCAAACACAGCTCTCCAGCTGACTGCTCCTGTCACCCCAGGCTGGCCCCACTGAGGAAATTATACAATCCCAGCTCGTGATCACAAGACAGTGGGGATATTTGCTTTTTGTTGACACAAGAACTGAAACTAAACAGAAAAATGTGTCAGGCTTTGAGTTTGGTCCTTCTGGCAGGAACAGGGAAACACTGGGAAGCAGGGAGGAGCAGCTAGCCAGGAGAGGGTGTGGGGGGTGACAGGTGCTTTCACCAGTCATTTTACCTGTGGCTTTGGTGCCACTGTGGTCACCTGGTGGGATGGCTGGTTGAGTCGCAGAAGCTCCCCGCTCTCTCTTTGACCTTTGGTAACCCATCCGCTAGAGTGACGGCTCTGCTTTTTCCCAAACATGCCAGGAGCTTCCAGGTCTCTCAGTCCCTGCTCATCTTATTTCCCTGACTCTGAACATGTTCTTCTCCCTTTTCCCCTCTGCTGCTGGGAAGTCCCACTCATCTTTCAAAGGCCAGTTCCCGTGTCACTTGCTCTGTGAACCTCCCCACAAACACTCTCAAACACTCTTCCTCCTGTCCAAGGATGGGCAGTCCTTCCTCCAGCCCCCATAGTGCTGTCTCGCCCCCACAAAATAAGCACATATATATGTGATACTGCTGTGTTTTTCACATATTTATATTTTCTTTCCTCTTGGTCCCCATTTCCTCCTTCTTTCATTTTGTCATTTGTGTTCCTAGTATTGTAGTCTCTCAAATCATTATAGAAGGGGGTCAGATATAACAAATAAAAATCTCTCTCTTGCAGTTTTCCTCTTTACTCCCTTTTCTCTCTTCCTTTCTATCTTTCTCCTTTACATTCTTCCCCATCTGATGTTTTCTGAGCCACTGTTTCAACCTGTGATTTGCTCCGCTGGTAGATTATTAGCTCCTTGAGGGTGTCTTGTTTATTCAAACCTAGTATAGAACCTGGCCCTTGTAAGTGCTCAGTAAGTGTCTCTTTAAATATTTCGTGATGATGAACTCTAGGGCTACCCTATGAAATGATAGCCCCAGGGAAATGGCTGGAATGGCTCAAATTTAACCACTAGATTTGGAAGGCTCCTTGTACACATTAATTCTCAGCTGTTCTTAGATACTTTGCACCATTCTCATTGGAGGTAGTTATCTTCAGTAGCATCATCAGTTGGCTTATCAGTAAGGGTCCCAGCAAGAAACAGGTAACATGCTCAAAAGTGGGCAATTTGAGAGAACTTAATAAAGGAACTCCTTATAAGGTGGGGGCAGGAAATGGGGAAATTACAAGGAGATGGTGCAGTATCTGGGGGTGAAGGGGCTCTTTTATCACCCCTGGGCCTGGGAAGTTGACTATAGGGAGCAGTTAGCAGAATCCACAGGAAGAGAGTGTAGGAGCTGTGTGGAGAGGGCTGCCAAAGGGTGAAGGCAACCCGCAGCGACCCCCCAGGGAGGGAGTAGGAAGAGTAAGCACCTCGCCCTCCCTTACCTCCCTCCCTTTCCAATCTCCTGCCCGTGTGTTCTGGGTGCTGAACCCAAGCACAAGACAGAGGCATGAAATCCACAGGGGCCAGCATCCCTGGGCACAGAGCAGAGTGGAGAAGGGTAGAGAGCGGATCTGGAGGAGCGCTTGGAGGGCAGCCAAGAATTGGCCTGGAGGAGCATCTCCATTTAATGATTCTCTTAGATTAACAGGGGCTGTCATCAGCATCACACCTGGGTATTGTGAGTCTGGATAGTAAGACAATAAGGCAAAAAGAGGGAGAAATGCAAAATAATTTTACCTGTTTTGCATAAGTAATCACCAGGACGCTTCCAAAGCCTGGGAACTACTTTGATAAGTCTTTTTATGAGACCTTGACAGAGGAAAATTCTCTGTTTCTAGAAGGAAATTCTGCTCACGTGTTCCTCTGGGCACTGGGACCAGGCTGTGAGCTGCATGCGCCTTGACTGTGGCATCCCCGACTCATCTTTAGTGAACTACGCAACCTTCTCCTGCTCAGAGGGAACGGACTTTCTGAAACGCTGCTCAATCTCCTGTGTCCCACCAGCCAAGCTTCAAGGTATTGTCTGGCCAACCAGGACCTGTATGCAAGTTCTCTTCACTCCCTCCCTTTTTGGGGGTGCTTTGGGGATCTTTTCTTCACCCCAATACCCTTCCCATTTGCCCTGCTGTACCACTATCTTCTGATAAGACAGTAACACGAGCAGAGTCCCACAGGGCAATGCTATTCTTTGTCCTGACGACCTGGAAAGGTGCCCTGGCTCAAGATCTCATTAATGAAAGAAATTTAGACTTTCCTCTGTTTTTATTTGATTGTATGTCCACCAGAGTCAAGCCAACTAACAGTTTCCTGATAATATTAATAATCAAGATACACTTTATCATGCACATTTTTTGATTTAGTGTTTGCAACCATCCTATGAGTTAGGTGCTTTTAGTTCTATTGTACAGATGAGAACACAGTTATATGAGTTGTCCCTGACTGTACTGCTAGGAAGAGATGACGATGGAGTGGAACCTGCTCTGACTCCACACCTTCCTCTGTACTTCTTAGACTTGGTATGCGTAGCAATGACCCTGGAGGCCTGTTACAAATGCAGCTTCCTGAGCCTCACGCTGACAGGTTCTGATGTAGTAGATCTGAGGTGGGCTGGTGATACTGCTGTGGAAAGTCCGTGCATTGCACCTGGAGAAACCATGAATTATACGGAAGCATATGGTGTGGTGTTCAAGAGCAGAACTTTGCATGCAAACTGCCTGGGTTCAAACCTGCCTCTGCCCCTTACTAGCTTGGGCAATACCTAAACCCAATTTTCTCGTCTGCAAAATAGGGGATAATAATGGTATCTTTTTCATAGGGTTGTTTGAGGTTTGAAGTTTATGCAAGTTAATACATGTAAAATGCTTAGGACAGTGCCTGGCATATAATAAGCACTATAAAAGTGTCATCTATTATTATTATAATGCTTTCCATGATACTGTCACTGCTCTATTTTTATTATTTGTAGTTAGAAAGTGAGGTCATGATTTAGTCGGCAGCCTTTCTTTCATTCAGGTCAAGAAATAGTTATCTGACCTCTATTCTGTGTAAGAGATCACATTGAGTGCTCTGTGGGTAAAAAGGTATAGGATAAACCTTTGACCTGAGACTTTAGAGAAACTGCTCAGGAAAGAATAATGTGACTTTCTAAGAATGCCAATATGTTGACAAGTTTTCGTTCTTTCTGCTATTTTATTTCTGGACTCTCTGTTTTGAGCATCCTGTGCTTCTCTTTCCTGGAGTCAGGACTGAGCCCGTGGCTGACCTGTCTTGAAGATGGGCTCTGGTCTCTCCCCGAAGCCTACTGCAAGTTGGAGTGTGATGTTCCCCCTGTTATCCCGAACGCCAACTTGCTCGTGCCTCACTGCCTCCAGGGCAACCATGACGTGGGCTCTGTCTGCAGATATGAATGCAAACCCGGCTACTACATGGTGGAGAGTGTGGAGAGTAAAGTCAGGAAGTAAGTTGGATTGTTCCTGGTCTTTGCAGTTCTCTCTACCCTTGTACTTTGCTCCTGTTGGCTCATTTGTAAATCCCAGACCATTGTTTTAGAAAAAAATATTAAGACCTTCTGGGTTGCCATAGCTTGTTGTGTTTGTTTTCCTGTAGAATCGCTCTTCACCTGCACAGGTGTATTTCCTGGTCATGACAGGCAGGTTGACCAGGTGTGCTTTCTGTACAGATATTCCTTCCCAAAGGAGATCCCACAGTCTCACTAAGGTGCTTTTTAAAAGAATCTCAGCCCTAATTATTGTTTTCCTTGAAAGTAAGTGTTAGGAGCTTCCCAAGTGTTATGTATGTCACCTGAATCCCACTGTGTGCTGGAACATCCTCATCAGGACCGTCAGAGGCTTGTGATTGTGGCTCTGGGAGAAACGGCCAGGGCTGGTCCTCAATTTAGACTCTTATTAGCTGTGTGATACTGGAAAGGTTTCTTTCTCTGCCTCCGTCTTTCTCATCTGTAAAACGAGGATAATAATATCCTAATGGTATCCTAATGATATCTACCTGACAGGGCTGATGTCAGGGCTAAGTATAAATTAATATGTGTAAAACATAAGATTCAGTAATTTATTTTTAAAACAAAACTCAACACATATTAGCTATTAATATTATTATTATAGTCTTCCTGCTTTCTTCTTCCTGGACTTTATGTGTACACACTCCTAGACCCAGAAACCAAGATGCCTTTCTTCTGAAGGCATGGCAGATCAGAAAGAACAAAAGCTTTACAGCATAATTTAAGAGGAAAGGCTTTGAAGAGAGTCATGCTGGGGTTCAAATCCCAATGTCTCCCCTTCTATCAGCTGAGTAACCTCAGGCAATTTACTTCTCTTTGGGTCTCTGTCTCCTGTTTTGTAAATTGAAGATAATGCCCACATCTCAGTGTTGAGTTGAGGATTAAATGAGATACTGACCATCCAGCCCCGTGCCTGCCTTGTGCCAGTTGCTCAATAAATGGTATCAGAAAAAGAAACTTCTTCTGAACAAACAAAACAAAAAGCTTTCAGAAAAAGAAACTCCTTGTACTCAGTAAATAGTAGCTATTCTTTCCCTGTCATAAATTATGTCAGTAAAGGAGAAAATCAAATTCATTTCTTACCCAGGTCTTAATTAAAAGTCTGACCATAGTAGGTGTTTTTTTTAAGATCTTTTTTTTTTTGCTGAGGAAGATTTGCTCTGAGCTAACATCTGTTGCTAATCTTCCTCTTTTTGTATATGGGCCGCCGCCACAGCATGGCCAGTGACAGACAAGTGGTGTAGATCTGCACCCAGAAACCGAACCCAGGCCGCCAAAGTGGAGTGTGCTTAACCACTAGGCCATCAGGACTGGCTCAGGTTTTTTTTTCACCTAACAAAATCCCAGCCATAGCATTACCACTGATGCCAGGAGATGCAAACTTTTCTTGTAAGCTAGAATTCTCTAAGGAGGCAGAGGAAAATCAGGACACTTACTCTCTGGCTTGCATTTGCCCTTCTTCTAGTCAGTACCCAGCCAGCTTAATATGGGGCGGATTGAATCTGGCTGCGCCCAGGGCCTTCCACCCCAGAGAAAGCCCAGGATCCTGTGTGAGAGGGGAGAAGGAAGCCCCTTCTCACCCTCTCAGCTCCAGGCAAGAGCCAGGCTGAGTAGAACATGAATAATACTGGTGAAAAATTCAAAGGAGGAACACTCTGGTTCAGTAGACTCTAACAAGCATAGTCAACAGTTTTTGACAACTGAAAACAACGTTTGATTTTCATAGGACCTAGATCAATTTGCATAGGCATTGACAGGCAGGCTGTGCCCCTGTCATCCTCCAGTGAGAATGGTATTATAACTAGCCTGAAGGCTGCTGTCTTCTTGCTTTTTTCTTTTCTCTTCTTGCTTCTCTTTTCACACACCTGCAGCCAACTCAGGTGCCTGCAGAGTAGTGCAGCGAAGAATAATTGAGGGGGAGAGAAAAGTCGCAGGACCAGGAAGAACTAAGGGTGGAGGGAATATTCCAACTCCCTCGGCCTGTGGCTGATCTTTGAGTTGGGAACAGTGAGCCTTCCCCCCAGAACGATGGCCTTTCTGCCTTACCCTGCATCGCTCGTGCTGCCAGCTTCCCCACCCTGAGCAGGGGCACACAAGGGCTATTTGTTGGCACAGCTTCTCTGGTTGAGAAACTGGAAGCTTGCATCACAATGTCGGCATCGGTTTTGGCTTAAACATTTACATTCGCAAGCACCGTGCTGAGGAGAAGTTAAATTATTTACCACACTGTGTAAACTGATTTAAATCTCAGTTTACACCTGTTTACATAGCAGGCGGCAGATTGGTAATCAGAAGTTTGCAAGTCGGGCATAAATCACTGTCACTTGCTGCTTGTGTTTACTCAGCGAACTATGTCAGCCTTGTTCCTCACTTGTGGAAAGAGCCCAGAGTTGTACAAAAGGGGCCCTAAACTCTTTCTAAGACATGCAGGCAGGAGGAGAGGAAATTGAGAAAAGCAGGCAGGGAGATCAATCCAGACAGAGTGGGCACTTGTTGATTTTACGCAGTTCTACGAATAGTAGAAGACACTTGATGGTCAGATTTGCAACTTGTTGTTTGTGTGAACCTAAACAATGTGCTCAATATCCGTGTGTCTCCATTTTTGCATCCATAATGTGAGGGGTAGTCATCTTTCTATCCAACAGTGTTGTTTTGAGGCTGAAAGTAGGTAATGTCCTAAAAGCATTTTATAAACGGTGAAGTTCAATACATGTGCTAGATATCATTTTTTGTTCATTTCTTTTTAAAAGAAGGAAACAACTACCAAGATATCAGCCAAGTACATTCCCTTCCTGCTTCTTCTCAAGTCTATTGAACATTGTTTCAAGAGAACAGCAAGATAAGTACTGGATCTGACTTTTCTCTTCCATCCAGTCTGTTTAAGCTTGGTCCCATTCAACTTGGGGGTGGCAGAGATGGCACGGCTGCAGCTGGCACATTCATCATGTGCCGGCTCTATTCCAGTCCCTGGGTTAGGAATGAAGAAACAGACATGAATACGAGCTAGGCTCTGGCGTCAAGGAGCACAGAGCCTCTATGCTCCCTGTCTCATGTGTGTTATTTCTCCTAGAAGCGTAGCTTAGAAGGGGACATGGTCTATAGGTAGTCACTTTCTTCTGGCCCCTGGATTCCTTGACCCTTCTTCTTGGCATTTGAGAGTGGTGCTGCCCACACTTAATCTAATCCCTGAGGACAGGGAATACAATCGCTTAGGCCTGGGTCAAGGACTCTGACCTTGAAGTCTTGGGTGGAGTCAGCATCACCCAAACTCGTGGATCCCCAGAGGAAAATTGAGAAGGAGGGTATAAGCGGATGTTGGGGGGCAAAAAAATTAATAAAACAAAAAAAAAATGCCCATTATCTAGTGCAGCCATACGATGGTACAGCCATATCATGAAATATCCTGTCACCATTGAAGGTGTTTGGAAGAATATTAAAGACATGGGAAAACATTCATAATTCAATCAATGCTAAATGGATAAAAGCAAGAAAGTAATTGTTATAGATAGCACAATCTCTATTTTCCGTATTAAAAGTATATTTTAATCACTTTTTCAATAGGTGGAAATGACTATAATATTAATTATGATCTCAGGTAGTAGGTTTATAGAAATATAACTTTTCTTTTTTTGCTCATTTATATTTACTAAATTTTCTACACTTTGCAATGAGATAAATGGATAAACAGTTTAAAAACAAGACAATGAAGTGAGATTTAAAGAGTAGATTATAGCAATTTGTGTGGCACAGAGAGGAAAAAAAAAGGGAAACTAGGCAGATCTTTCTAAATAGGCAAACCAAGGAGAGACCAGCACTTCGAGATGGTAGTAAGAAGGGCACATGGCCCTCCCACCCCAGGCCCAAATCCTTCTGTGTTGAGGACAAGCACTGTCTCTGTTCCTGAAGGCCATTTCAGACCTCTTCTGCTCCAATCCTGACCCCTCTTCCCTAACTTCCAGCATATCACCTCGCTCCCTAAGGTGGAAAAATCTGCCTGCAGGTGTGCAAGCTAATCTACACCCCCAGGTATGTTCTCCCCCTTCTTCCTGTCTAAAATGAATTTCTCCACCTTTGCTCCGGATTCCATCTCCCTTCCTGGGAATTTCTCTCACTCCGTTTACATTCTTCTTTCCTACATCTGAACCCTCTTCCCCTTACCTGGTTACTTCTCTTTAATTGTGCTCAGGCCTCTCCCGTGTTAAAACTCAAACAAGCAGAGTTTTGAGTTTTTCTTGATCCCATGTCCCCCTTCAGCTCCCACTCTGTCTTTCTCCCTCCTCTTTACAATGAAACTTGTTGAAAGAGTTGTCTGTCTTCACTGTCTCCATCTTGCCATTGTCTTCGCTGTCCTTCACACTTTGACACTCAGGTTTTTACGTCCATCTCTCCTCTACAGCTGAGCCTGCTGTGGGCCTCCCTGCTGCCAGATGCAGTGACTCTTGTTGGACCTCGTGTTACATGAGAATATTTGGCTTATGTTGTGGTCACCCTGAGAGATAGGATGGACCCTCCCACCCAAAATTTTGTTTGGATGTTGAAACTAATGGTGCCACACACAGACCAAGAGAGTATGAAAATGTTTATTACTCACATAATGAGGCTTTCTAGGGGGAGAGGGAGAGGATCCCACTTGATCCTCTGGATCCAAAGGAGACTGGCTTGGAGTTTTACATGGTTAGGGAGTGGGGCTTGGGTAAGGGTTTCTGCTTGTGAAAGGACCTGGCATGGTTTGAACTTTTTGCTAGTGCCCAGAGAGAAGGCACCCAGACTTTCTTATAGGCTTGCTCAGATGTGGGAGATGGTAGGGCTTGAAAGCTGTCAGCAGTCAAACATCAAAAAGGGAGTCAGGCTCTTTATTACCCCATAATTGGCTACACCCTCCTTCTTAAAACTCTTCTTTGATTTTGTTCCATCTCACTCCCTGATTTTCCTTCTTCTTCTCTGTCTCTTCTCAATTTGCTTTTCTAGGTTTTCTTACTCTGCCCATTTCTTCAGTGTTGGTGTTTCTCTGAGCTCGCTTGTCTCCCTTGCTCTACACACCTGTCAGAGATGAAGCTCATTTACCCTATAGCCTCGACTACCATCCACATGCTAATGATTCCTAAATCCATACCTGCCACTCTAGTCTCTTCTCTTAAAGGCCATAACGCACATTAGGGCAACAGCCTATGGATATAGCCACTTGGATATCCCACCTGCGTCTCAGACTCTTACTATGCAAAACAGAGCCTATTCTGATTTCTTTCAAATCTGCACATCCTTCTGTGTTCCATGTGGTTGGTTTGGTCCAGGAACCTGCACATAACCTGAGACTCTCCTTCACTCTCAATCAAATCAGTCATCAACTCCCTTCAAGTGTCATCATTTTACTGACTCTCAGATATGCCCATTTCTCCCTATCCCTGCTGCCACTTCTCTATAATAGGCCACTGTCATTTTTCACTTCTGGACTGATCTTTCTGACTCCACTCTTTCCCCCTTCAATACATTCACCACTCTGCAGCAAAAAGGATCTTAAAAAAAAACTCAAATCCAATTATAGTATTCCCCTTCATAAAACTGAATGACCAGCCTTCCTGCCATTTCATTTAGGGGGAAAAAAAGCTTAAACTAAAAATAGTTTCAAGGTCTTGCATGATCTCACTGGGCCTTGCTTACTTCTCCAGCCTTATGGCTTACTATCTTCCTGGGAGACCACTTATCTCCAGCTGTTACACACAACACCTTCTGTAGCGTAGGCTCTAATGCTACTGGACTTTTTTACTTCTTCATATATGCCATGGCTAGCATGCCTCTGGACCTTCAAACATGCTATTTCTTCTTCCCAGAGCTCTCCCCGACGGTGACCTTCAGCTTAGCTAATTCCTGCTCTCCTATTTTTAGCGTAGATGCGATTTTATCAAGGAAGCCTACCAGATCTCTCCAGACTCCCATTGCACACAGAACTTCCTTGGCAACATCATTTATCTCACTGAGCAGAAATGGTCTGGTTACCTGTCTGTATTCTCCAACAGACCATGAGTATTTGTTTAGCATCATTTGCCCAATGGCTAGTACATTTATTGATAGATACTCAATAACGGATGAAAAGACTAAATTTAGGGCCAGCCCGGTGGTGTAGTGGTTTAGTTCACGTGCTCTGCTTCGGTAGCCCTGGGTTCATGGGTTTGGATCCCGGGTGTGAACGTATGCACCACTCATTGACCCATACTGTGGCAGTGTCCCATGTACAAAATGGAGGAAGATTGGCACAGATGTTAGCTCAGCAACAATCTTCTTCAAGCAAAAATAGGAAGATTTGCAACAGATGTTAGCTTAGGGCCAATCTTCCTCACACACACACACACAAAGACTAAATTTATAAGAAAAATCATGATAGGATTTTGATGTTAAAGTTGATGCTAAAAAACAAAAAATGGTGAAGGAAAGAGGGAGTTTTTCTTATGAAATGGTAGAGATCTCTATTTCAAGTGCTTTAGGATGGAAGAAAACTTTAAAAATATATGTGTATGTTTTTCTTCTAGCAATTGTCTCAGCAACATAGAAGGAATGGTCATTCTTCAAAGACAGTTTTAATTTCATTTATTTAACAGACATTTAAGCTTGATTAGCACCAACTCTGTACAGGTTAATAGAAACAGAAAAAGGGTTAGACCTGTCAACAAGCTCACCAGAACAATGGTTCTCATACCTGGTTGCACACTAGCATCACCTGGGGAGATTTCAAAAATCTTAATGTCCAGCTCACAGCCCAAACCAGTCACATCAGAATCTCTGGAAGTGGAAGCTGGACGTCAGTGTTTGGCAAAGCTCCCAAGTCACTCCAATACAGAGCCCAAACCAGGGAACACAAGTCCAGTGGAACCTTTGCTCCTGTACAAACAGTATCAGTCATGGGATTTTGACTTTCCTAAAGATATCCAGAGTCATGTTTTCTTTTTTCAGAATTAGTGTAACAGCACTTTTGCATGCCAGGTTTTTACATGTCTCTTTGAGGCTTGTTTATTTTTGGAGATAATAGGGAAAATACAAACAGACTTGTAACTCCAAAGAAACTATAAAGTTTACGTAGTTTCAGAAGTTCTTTCTTATTCACATTTTATAATTCACACCCTCTCATTTAAGCCCTTTTCTTTTTCTCCCACGCAGTATACTTCCACATACACATCATCATTAATCACTCCTTTCATTGTTTCATTAACCTGACGTCCTAGGAAGCTAAAATAAATGTGTTTGACTTATATTTTATCAAAAGACCATATTATATTCTCCCTTATCTTTTTATCTCCTTATCCCATGCTTACCTTTTTCACATTAGGTGTTATCGCTATGTGTGAAGGTCAGGTTAACCTCATTAGGACTCATAATTAATTTAACTTCTAAATTATTCCAACCTTCTAACTTCATTTAGACAGCCTCTCCCTCTATAAGTCATTCGTCAAGATGCCATCTGAAAGGTGCTGTAGTAGTCAGATCTTCTTAAGAGTAATTGTAAACAGCCATCCTTTCTGAGGGTCGCCCATGGTCTCAGCTTTTCCAAAGAACATAAATCTATTTAAGTTCTATAAACACAAATGTAGGTCAAGACTGTAATAAATACCCCTCACATTGTGACTATTTACTATTTAACAAATGTTTGGTTGGTAAACCCCTTCAGTGGGGTTTGTCTGATCTGAGTTAGGGGGAGGGCTGTGATGGCCCTGGAGCTAGACGTGTGTACTTGACCCATCTCTACACATGTAGAAAAATTGTTTGGTGCAGAGAGTTAAAAAGCATAAGGCGGGGCCAGCCCAGTGGCATAGTTAAGTTTGCACACTCTGCTTCGGTGGCCTGGGGTTCGCAGGTCTGGATCCCAGGTGCAGACCTACGCACCACTTATCAGGCCACACTGTGGCAGGCGTCCCACGTAAAAAGTGGAGGAAAATGGGCACTGATGTTAGCCCAAGGCCAATCTTCCTCAGCAAACAGTGAAGGATTGGCAACAGATATTAGCTCAGGGCCAATCTTGCTCACACACACACAAAAAGCATAAGGCCTGGGCTCTGCTCTATTGAGTTGATGGTGATGATGATTCATCATTATGTGCTATGTGTGCTAAGCATTTTACATACATTACCCCATTTATTTCTTATGACACCAATCAATTTTATTATATAATAAGATAATAGTATAATATATTATGATATAGTAATATATAACTTGATATAATAATAATACATTTCAATATATTATTATCCCCTGTTACAGATGAGGAAACAGACTCAGAGTATCCTTAAGTAGCCTTCCCACAATCATTCAGTCAATACACGGCGTTAAAACCATTCTGACGCCAAATCTCGTGCTTTTGGCTAACAAGACTTTCGATCTTGAGCAAATTTCTACATTTCTCTGGGCCTCTTTTTCCACATCTGAAAGATAAGGGACAATCTTGAGTGACTTTCAGCTCTAAAAGTCTATATTTTATTTTCTATCTCAACAGAATCAATGAGAAAAGTTAACACTTTGGTATGATACCATTGAGAGAAGTGATACCTAACAATTTATTATCACCAGGAAATAAAAAGCAGCAGCAATATATTATAAACACAAATGCTACATAGGCACCATCTTAGTGCGCAATACTTCTGGTCTGAATGAACAGCCAAGGTTTCACTCTCTTCCTTTCGATGGGTTTCGGTGAATTATTCTCCATTCACACCCAGGAGGATTGGATCTAGGTCTTCCTTGAAAACAGAATACAGAGTACGTTTTTAAGATTTCTAGAATTGGGTTTAAAGATTAAGCACTTCCCTAAAACTTCTACAGAAGACATTTTAGTCAAATTGCTAAGAAGTCCGAGATTTATCTCTTGGCTTAGTGGTTAATTACACAGGTTCTGGGGTTAGTGAGATCTAAATTTGAATCCCAGCTCTGTTATTTATTAGCTCTTTGACCTTGGGCAAGTTACTGATCTGTATTGAACATCACTGTTCTTAGGTACAAAATGGAGATAATAGGAAATAGGACTTACAGGTTTTTGTAAGGATTAAATGAGATGATAGATGTAAAGAGCTAAGCACAGCTTTTAGTCGTACTGAGCTTAAGGTTAGTAGTAGCTGATCTTTTATTATTATTATTATTACTGTTGCTTTTAGCAGCAGCAGCAACAGTATCATCATCATCATTTCCAGCAGGTTAATGCCCCTTGCAAAATGACTGTTGTTTTTGTTGTATGTAACAGGCAACCTTCTTTAATAAGGAATAAACTCAGCTACATTTCTATCAGTGGCTATTGTCTCCCATCTGTGGTTGGTTCCTATGCTCCAGGAAAACAACAGAGACCAGAAAACTGAAGTTGGCATTCCAAGTGGGAGGTACAGGTCTTCAGTTATCAAGGGTGCTGGGGGAGTGTGTTGCCCCTGTCTATAAAACATACACACACATCAAAACAGAAAGTTTATTAAATTAAAAAAATATATGTACTTCCTTCCCCCAGTCAGAACCCTCTCTGAGTGCTTCTTCATCCCACTGTCAACTCAGTGACTTATCCAAATACTGCAGAGGCTTTAAGTAGACCATGAAAAGAGAAAAGGGAGATGTGGGGAGAAAGAAATGGAAATGAAATAGTCAGCAAGATAGAGCTGGACGTACTTCAAAAGTCAGAGTGGGCAAATAAGGTCTGACTGGGCTGGGAGGGGAAGGGAAGGGCCTGTCCTGGAGACATTACCTAGATTTTTAGGCTCTTTTGATCTTTTTGAACCATAGCTGGAATCTCTGAGATTTAACTGCTTTTATCCTACCTAGGAAGGAAAAGAAAGACTTGGCTAATGAAGTAGAAATGTGCAGTTAAGGCAAATGCTAAAACTCCTTGAGTATCCTGGATTTGTAATTTTGAATGATTAGTAAAATGATCTACCTAATTTTCAAGCTCTGTGTCGTAACATTGTGCATATTCATATATGAACAGATGCTAAACCTATATGTATATGTATACACACACACGTGTGCTCTCTAGGGTTTGCTGATTAAGGGACACACTGTAATCTCTATGTACACTCATGCATCTGTGAGAAATAGAAATTTGTTTTCTTTCCGTTAAGACATTGTCTGGCTTTATAATTAGTGTTTATAGTAAATACATTTAAAGTTTGTCCTTGGAATCCTCAATTCTCTTGCCATTGTAGGATAATATGAGCTTTAGGCTAATTTATTACAGCTTCTTTTGGCATCAAAGTGACTGAACCTCTGCTCCAAGCCTTGGCCACTCAAATGCACACCTGGGTGCAGGCCAGCTCATCCCGGCAGGCTTCACAGGGCTCTGATGATTGGCACGCAGGCCTTCGCTTCAAACACAGCGTTTGTTGAACTCGTAAATTTCTCTGTGACCTTCAATCCCAAGCTAGGGAGCATCTTGTAAAACTGTCCTTCCTCCTTCGATATTATATTGACTGCTGATTTCTTTATTAATGAGGAAAAATAGTTTTTAAAATCTAATAGGGGTAAGCACTGAATTGGTGTATATAAGCCAATAGGACTTTCTTCAACCCATAACTTCTCTCCCTGGTGCTCTTTCTTCGCTTCCTTTCTCCTACCCCATCCTCTGTCTCAGGCTCCAGCGACAGGAGTCTCAGGGTGAGCAGTGTCTCAGGATGAGCATTTGTTTGTGACCTTGTCTTTGCTCTCTAGTGATGGGGTCAGGTCAGGCCAAACTGACTTATGAACTGTCTCCTGAAGGATTCTGGGTGGGATGAAAATCTGAAGAATTAGGTAGGGTGGGAAGTCTGAGTAGAATGTTAACACCCCACACAGGGAGAGAGAGACAGAGAGACAGAGACAGAGACAGAGACAGAGAGAGAAGGAGGGTGGCTGAGTAGATCCTTTGGTCCTCAGAGCTAATAATTTCTGCTGCTTGTTGAGCATGTATGTGCTGTTCATTGTACTACATGCTTTATATACGCTAACTTATGTAACTATCTAATGACCCTGTAAGAAAACTATTATTATCCTCATTTTTCAGATAGGAAAACAGAGACAAGGAAGGTTAAATAATTTATTAAAAGTTGGAGATTTATTAAGAGCCCCAGCTGCAGTTTGAGCATTAGTCTCTTGATTCCAAATCATCTGCTCTTAACCCTCTGCCACACCATCTTTCTGATGGGAACTAAAAGCCTGCTGCTTTTTCAGTGTAGCCACTAAAAGCCTGCTGAAGGCCACTGGGACCTCTGACTCTTCCTCTTCAGTCAGGGAAAATTGGCAAAGAGAGTGTTAACCAGCCTTTTCATTCTAGCCCACATCAGAGGTATGGGCTATTAGGAGGACTGCAAATGCAGGATTCACCCGTGTAAATTCCAAAGTCGTTAGGGATGTCACAACTTTCCAGAAGTTCTGATAACTCCTTAGTGGGTTCAGGTTTTATCATTGCTGTGGCTTCTGGACAAAGAACCAGAGAAAGAGCTTTGCTTTCTGGAAAAGCAACAACGACATGCAGTGAGGGATTAGTTCCTAGGTGAGGGTGTGTGTATGTGTGTATACTGTGAGCATTTTCTGTCACACCGTCTGTGAGTTAAACTGACCAGGAGCAGGGTTATAACAACACCTGGAAGAATTCTTAAACTGGAAGCTTTGTGAAGGTAGCCAGAGGGTTTCTTACAAATGAGCGAACTCGCCCTCTAAAATTGAATTCATACAATGTGTGGCCCTTTCCTGCCGAATTTTGTCCCACCTGACTTTCCCCAGGCTCTTCTCCTACCTGCCTCAACCCCACAGCAGGGGCCACGTATGTGCATACTTTTCGCCATACTTTTGCATTTTATGCATACTTTTGGCCAAGGCTTCAAACACACACTACCTTGCACACATCTGGGTTCCTGCATGAACTGTTCCTTCTGCCTGGCATGCCCTTTTCCTCCTTCTCTACCTAATGAAGCCATCTCAAAGTGCTCCTCACCTGACAGCCTCCTTCCTTCATGTCCCCAGGCAGTGTGGGTGGCTTCCTGTTTGGGCTCCCATAGGTCAGTAATCTGGCCCTATGGTTGTTTCATATTTGTTTGTGCAACTGCAGGGCCTAGTGTAATGCGGGGACACATACCAGGTGCTTTGTGAATGTTTGTTGACTGAACATATGAGGGAACAAATAACTCAGTGATGAAATATGGTGAAGGCAAGAGATTCCTATTTCATGTTTCCATGTTTGGGGCCCAGGTCACCCCTGCATTTCAGTGTAATCACCAGTTCCTCAAACACACGCTGAGAGGAATTCATATTAAAATTCTCCAGAATAACGTTAATAGCTGTTGTATAAGTTTGGTTTAAATTGCATGCATTGGAGAAATCTCAGGATGTTTTTAGACCTGAAGGTAACCTGAGCAGATTTGTTAGGAATGATAACCCTGTCAGCTGCATGGAGAATGTATGAAAGGGGCCAAGAGATTCATGGAAAAGAGATTAAGTGGGGGCTGTTGAACTCGAAGTGAGAGAGGCTGAGAGTTGGATGATTAAGGCAGTGGCAGTGAGAGATGGAGACAGGGCTCCCAACTTGAGTTAGGTATTCAGACCTAGGGGCAGGGCGTTATTGCATCTGCCAATTTGGAGACCTCAGATTTAGCAACAGAAAGTCCAAAGGTAGGCAGAGGGATGGGGCTTACAAGTAGGACTGTCCACACACTTTTAGGAGTTAGCAGGTTGGTTATTCTGACAGAGAGGCTCTATTTTAGGTGGGAGAAGAGCTTTGTAAGGGCATACTTTTGATTGAGGAAAGAATGGAAAGGCAAAGCCAACGTGTCTGGTGGAATGGTCCTGCTAATACTATTTCTTGTCCAGTAGAACGGACTGGGGACGAACATCAGGAGGCCTGGTGTTCGAGAGTGCAGAATAACTAGGATCGGCTGCGGACTAGTCATGCCTGAAGTCTGCCTGCTCTCCATTTAGGATATTGGCTTGTGAAACCAGGTCTGCAATTTGTTAAGAGGAAAACTGGCGTGGAGTTTGGAAGTGCTGATGGTTCTATCTGGGGTGGGGTAGAGGACTGTGCCTTTTAAAATGGTCTAGATCAGTACTTTTCAAACTTTATTGTGCATAAGAATCACTTGGGGATCTTGTTAAAATGTCAGTTCTGATTCAGTGTGTCTGGGGTGGAGCCTGAGATTCTGCATTTCTAACCAGCTCCCAGGTGACTCTAGTGCTGCTGACGGGAACCACACTGTAAGCAGGAAGGGACTAAATGATCTGAGTGAAGGGGCTTTCTGATTTCGACTCAGAAACTGGCCATGTGTCAGGCAGAACACTTAACCAATTAATGCCTCAGTTTGGTAATCGATATGATAGAAATAATGCAGTTGCTCCTCACCCTGACATCTCCTTTATAGGGATGTTCTATGTGGTAGGACTTTGAGATACTCAGTGCAGATGCACTAAGGAAAGGGGGGCCATTTATCTGCAGCTCTATGTCTAGGAATACTAGTGCTTCCATATTACGACTTAGGCATTGGCATCAGACAGATCATGGTACTAATCCTTGCTCTGCTGTTAACTAGTTAGATAATCCTGGGGAAGTTATTTTACTTTTCTAAACCTTACTTACTTCATCTATAAAATAAACATGTATACATTCATTGAACCAATGTTTATTGTCACCTATTATGTACCAGGCATTGTGCTAGGTACTGAATATGTATTAGTAAATACAGCCTTGCCCTCACCAAGCTTACGTTCCAGTGGGGAAGACAGGCAATAAATGAGTAAAACCAATAAACAAAATAATTACAGAGTACACGTGCTGTGAAAGATATACAGGTGCTTGGATTAAAAACCAAAAACATTAGAGGTATAAAATAAGGATGATCTGGAGTGGCGAAAATTATTCTTAGATGGGAAGAAGTGCCAGTCAGGAGAAGAGCAAAAAGAAAAACATCACGAGCAGAGAGAATGGCACCAAAGTCCTTTGTTAGGAAAGAGCTTGGTTGTGCTTGGGATTCTAAGTTTAGTGTGGACAAAGTGCTTTAAGAAGGTGAATGGGGCATAGGATGAAGTCAGAGAAAGTGGGGCCAGATCATGCAGGACCTCGTGAGTGAGAAGCGAGAAAGTCTGGATTTTATTTTTCACTAAACAGGAGGTAATTGAAATGTTCTAAGCAGAAAAGTGACGTGATCTAATTTATTTATTTGTTTTTATAAAATATCCCTCGTGTTTGCCGACTGGGTAGGAAGGGATCCAGAGGAGAAATGAGATGTCCAGTTAGGAGATGAGAAATGGGAATTTGGGCTAGTGCTCATGGCAGTGGAGATTCAAGAGCTATAGGGACAGATTCCAGAGATATTTGAGAGGCAAAACCGATAGGATTTGCTAATGGATTGAATAGGATCAGATGGTGGCTTGGGAAAAGGTAAGATTGAGACAGAGTAGATTCAAGGATGCCTCCTAAATAGTAAGTTTGAGCAACAGAGTGGTAGCATTTACTGAGCTGGGGATGATTGAGGAAGAGCTTGTCGGAGATAAGGGAATCAAGGACTCACATAACAATAGTCCTTATCACAGTGTAGGTTTGAAGATAAAATGATATAGATGCATATTCTTCTGCACAATGCCTATCACTTAAGTGCTCAATATTTTATTGTTTTTCTGTTACTGTCAGTATTCATGAGGGGCTACCCATTGGAGACACCAGATGCCCTTGATCAGTAAAGATGTGATAATTCTCTTGGACTCAATAATTATACTTTTATTTTCTCCAGTGGAAAATAAATATTACTTTTGAAAACTCTGCAGTGGTGATGGAAGGATGGGGTAGACTCATGGTGCGCCTCAAGCAACATCAATCAAACTTTCAGCCAAGTTTTGATTGCAGGATCTTTATTTCTGGCAATGATATAAGAAACAGAAAGAGTGCAGCTGGATTTTCAGCACTAGGTGGATACCACAAGTTCTGGAAATTGGAAAAAGCATCTTCTAATTTGGAAGTTGTGGTGATTTGTCTGGAGTAGTTAGAGGGAACATAAATACAAACCTTCCCCCACCCCCAACTCCTCGTGATACCACTTGCAGAGTGCATTGTCTGGCTGTAGCTGTCCTGTTTGGTCTTTGCTGAGTGTCCAGTCTTTTGGCCAGGGTTGTTAGGTGGGTGATTTTGCCCTCTGATTTCTACATCTATGGCTTATTTTTACTAGCATAAGAAAGTAGCATAGATTTCAGTAGTTTGCGAACCTGGCTACATATTAAAACTTCTGGCAAGTTTAAAAATACAGAGTGCTAGGCCAGTCCCAAGAGATGTAGGCAATCTAGGTTTTTGCATAGCTTCTGCCTGATTCTGATGGGGCTAATCTACAAATGTCATTTGGAAACCATTGGTCTAATGGTCGAGGTGTTATATTATGATTTGAAAACTCTGAATTCTATTCTTGCTTTTGCCAGTGACTTGCTTGCTGGGTGGCATTGGGCAAGTCACCTCATGGTTATTAATATGCAGTTTCCTGCCTGTAAAATCAGATAGTTTAACCTCCCTTATTCCACTGCGATGAAGAAAATAGAAGGAGCTGATAGTCAGTGAGTAGAATGTTTGATGTGAAAGACACTTGGATTGGACTATTCACAAAGTCTCAGATTCTTTGTCTTGGTGAGGGCCTGCCTGTGTGCATTGGTCTGGTGTCCAATGCCATCCTTCTTTGAAATGCAAACCCACTCACTTCATGACTTCAAAGTGTCTCTTGGCTCTTGATTCATACACTTTATGTGAAGGAGTTGGACCATTGCGAATAAACCACTTTTTTCATTAATGATTTTAAAAGGGTCAGCGGTTACTCCTCAACATCACCAAACGAGAAGAAATGCAGAGGCAGCTGTGGTAGCACTAGAGGTCAAAGTCCTGCCCTGGCTATAGGCTCTAGTCCCCTTCTAGGGCCCTATGTGGAAACTAAATGTCCTGGAGCTGGGAGGAGCCCAGGACACTCTGAATTCCTGCCACAACCACAGTCTCTTTTGGAATAAAATGGCCAGAACCAGCCCATGGCACTCAAGTGCCAAGCTCCCTACGAGAGGATCTCAAGATTCCTTCCTTAAGCAGGGATAGACAGGCATGGACATGGAGCCAATGGGACAGCCTTTGCTGTTGGGCCTTGAGGAACTGACAAATCAAATGCTTAGTTCGAAGTCTGAGGGTGGGACCTGAAGCGTGTTATTTGATCCAGTGACATGCAGAAGCTGTGAGAGGCATATGGAGAGATGGTCTTACGAGGCCATCCCCCATATAAGGGAGAAGAAACTGGGAGAAGGAGAACCGTGAGGTTGAGGGGGTATAGGAACCCCTATAGAAAGGAAACTGTATTTCCTAGGGAATCAGGACTCTCTCCCAGCCTCTCCTTACTCTTGCCTTTTATAGTGCCTTCTCTGAGGTCCAGTGCACCAATGTGAACTCTGCTGCTTCCCTTGCTACCTTCCAACATTCCCCCTCCCTATATAACTGTATTACTATATGTAATATTATATATATTACATTATAATATAACATAATATACATAATTAATATTTGTTATAAAAATAATGACATAATATATAATATTATATACATTATGTATTACTATATATATATGTACTGTATAACTATATTATTGGGTGGTTTGCAGCACAGGGCTGGTCACGTTGTCTAGGTACCACCCACAACACCAACTCACTCTTCCTCATCCAAGTTTGATCTGTCTACCCTCACCCCTGAGATTATTAAACTGGCAAGGAAATATATGAAATCGGCATTCTTGAATGGCTCTTCACTCTGGGCAAGGAAAGAGAGGACTGTTTCCATGGTTGAAGTGTTCCAACCAATTCAGAGAATAATACCACATGAAGTCAAAATATTATCGTCCTGGCCAAGCAAGGGTTTTCCTTTATAACCATGCTGACATGCAAGGTTTTACAGCCTTGCCTCTCCCCTGCTGTCAGTGGTATTGCCTGCTCTCTCCAGCTGGGGGATGTCAGTTCAGCAGAGGTAGGGGAAGGATTTCATCCGTAGGACGTGGTAGAAAGAAGAGAGTCCCCGGGAGGATATAAACTCGGTAGTGTGCAAGAAGAGTGAAATACCCAGTCTAAGAGAGGGACAAAACGGAGCTTCATCATGGTAAAAAGAACTGCAAACCCTCCACTGAAAATAGATTTGGAAAGACATTTTTAAATGGCATCTTTCTTTAGGGAAAGAAGCCATATACTAAAGAGTACATAGTGTATGATTTCATTTATACAAAGTCAAAGAACGAGCAAAACTAATCTACGCTGAAGAAAGTCAGAATAGTTTGGGTTGCAGGAGTGTGGGTGGGTTAATTGGGAAGGAACACCAGGGGGAATTCTGGGGGATGGGAAATCTTCTGTATCTTAATCTGAGTGATGATACCCAGGTATATTCACATGTAAAAATTCCTTGAGCTATGAACTAATATTTGTGTAATTTTCTGTATGTAATTTATTACTCAATACAAAAATTTTAAATGAATTTTTTTTTTTGCCACACTTATAAATGTGGCATTAGGATAAAGGGCGGCTGGGATATTCAATAGGGTAGACATACTATTACTATGTAAAGTGGGCTGTAGCCATAAAAGAGCAGTTAAACCTGACACGGTGGAAGGACCACGGGCTTTGGCAGCAAGCAGACTTCAGTCCAAGTCCTGTCTGCAGATTTTACTGTGGATCTTTGAGCAAGCTTTAAATCTCTCAGGCTCAGTTTCCTTCTCTAAAATGTGGATAATAATATTTACCTTTAACTGTCGTTTGGGGGATTCAGTGAGATAATATATGTAGGTGTCTTGCCAAACACCTGAAATATAGCTCAAAAATAGTATTTATTATTAACAGGTAGTAGGTATATGTCCACATAAACTATGATGTTAAATAATTTCAGTCATAAAATCAGATTTCTATCCTAAAATATTCCTGGGAATAAAGGCATAAATCTAAATAACTATTTGATGGTAAATTAAATACTCTTTCACTTATTTCTAAATAGATATTGTTAAAGTGTTAAACTATTAAAATTTATTAAAATTATTTGAAATCAAATGCATTCTGTGCTGTAGGATCTTGGCAAATTACTTAACATCTCTGAGTATGTTTCTTTACATATAAAATGGAAATAATAATACTATTTCCTTAGCAGTATTCTGATGATTCAGTTTGTTAAAATATGTAATGTGCTCTGCAATGTGCCTAACACACTGTGAATTTTGGTTAAATGATTCAGTTTGGCAAATATTGAATTAATGCCTAATATAAGCCAGATATTATTTTAGTTTCTGGGAAGTAAAAACAAGAATAAGACACAATCCTTGCCTTCAGGAAGCTTTCAACCTAGTAGGAAAGACAGACGTGCACATTTATAAAACAACGAGATAAATGTTATGCTAGTGTAAGATTAGAATACCAGGGAAGCGCACAGCAGGCATTGTACAATAGCACAATAGTCGATTAAAAGTGTGTGGATGGTGGGCATATTTAAATTAAAAAAGAGCATCGTGAGACTGGAAAGTAGCAATTTAAGGCCACCATGTGGTTGAGTCAATGGCCAAAGGATTATTTCTATTCTAGAATCACAAGCTTATCTGTAACCAGGAATGTTCTGAATCAGAAGTGGATGCATAAAGACAGCAAAATGGAAAGCACCTTCCAATTGGCAGTGGGTCAGAAGGGGAATGGAGTCAGCAGTAGCAAGACCTACTTCTGCTGACTACCATCTACCTCAAACGCAGTCCCCCTGGTTGGAGGCCATGTCTGTGCATGAGAAGGAAGGGCAGTTCTTCCAGGACAGTCATATCTGCTTTGAGAATCTGATGAAAGCTATGAAAACTTTCCAAGGAAAAAACGGACTTGTAAACAAACAAAATCGCCATGGTAATCTCCAGTGAGGCTCTTGCCCTTCTGAGGTGCAGAGTCAGATCTTCTGTTTTAAAAGAAGATCCGCACTGCTGCATCTTCTCCCCTCTCTGGAGAACCAGTAAATATTGGCTACTTCATCGCTTATATCACCATATTAACACTGATGATCCTCAGATCACTTCTGGGTAGTCCCCTGAGTGTGTGGCAACCTTTCTGTACTCCATCCTACCTGGCATCTCCCAGTGCACATGGGTGTAAGACTGCTCCAAGATGAAAGGCTTAAAGAAAACCCAACTGTAAACAATCTAGACACTGCCCTGATATTTCTCAAGCTCTCTTGAGAGTAACACTTCAAATATTACTATACAACAGCTACTACTATCACTGCTAGTAAAGTGTACATTACTGTCTTTACTTCCATGACGTAGAAATTTGACTGGAAAGGTAGGACATTTGGTTAACAAGAACCAGCTGCCCCTGCCTGTTTGCTAATCCTTGTCAAATGTTACTGAGGACCCAGTCTTCTCCCATGACCTCCTTGAGGGAGTCTGATGGGCTATTTTGTTTTATGTCTTATCAGCAAGTTCCTGAAGATACAGTGCCTGGAGGGTGGAATCTGGGAGCAAGGCAGCTGCGTCCCAGTGGTTTGTGAGCCCCCTTCTCCTGTCTTTGAAGGCATGTATGAATGTACCAATGGCTTCGAGCTCAACAGCCAGTGTGTGCTCAAATGTAACCAGGAGAGTGAAAGGGTAAGGATAACTTGAACTTTGTTTTGGGTCAGGCTGTGCTCTAATCTTGATGACCAGTCCAAGAATGTTGAGTCGAAGTGATCTAAATGTATCCCAACAGGCAGGGCCTTCCTAAGTTGGGATTCTAACCAGGGATGGTGTTATTATTTGATAGAGAATTCAGAAGATACCAGGTTTTTGGAATATTCTCTCCTGAGTTCAGAACTTCCTCTTGGATAAGAAGAAAAGCCTGTTGGGTTGGGTACCTGAGTAAATTCCAGAAAATGCTGGGATTCTGATTTGACGATGTGATTTCCTCCTGTGTATGACCACTGACCAAACTTGGCTAGGAATGTTTGTATTATATTTTTCAACAGAACAGAGTCCTGAACCGAAACACAAATTCCTGAGCAAAGGCAAGGCTGAAAGCTCTGTTTGATGATTTGATGATTATTCTCCCTAGGATTTTGGCACAAGAGGTCTCAAATGAACAGTCTTATCATGGTTGTGTGACTAAAATCAATTTTATTTTAGAATCTTTTCAATTACCATGTACATACATGAGACAGGAAGTTAAGCAGACTTCCTAGGCAAAGATCAATGACCTTGACTGCTCTCCTGGCATATGTCTTTCTCTCGGTGTCCAGCATTCCAAGGAAAGGACGGCGGGACAGATGGGAAAAGGATATGCCACGAAATGAGACCCTCGAGAAATCAAACACATCTGTTTGCACTGATTGTGTAAGGATTCAAGGAGTTGGCCAGATGAAGGAAGAGTTATCTATAATTCTAAAATCTTACTTTCTTGGGTTTTGTGAGTTACTGCTATTCTCTGCATTCTGCATATAGTATACTTCGTGATTATTAGGGGTGTGAAGCCAAGAGTTACACAAACCAGCACACTTGTGGAAAAAGAGACTAATACATCTTTGGCGAGCTCAGAAACAACTATGATGTGACTATGCAAGCAGAAAGGCAAAAAACATCTTCAGAAAAATTATGACTTGATTTCACTGGATCAAACTCAACTTGAAATAAAATCTGACATTTGGGGCTGGCCCAGTGGCGCAAGCAGTTAAGTGGGCGCGCTCCGCTGCGGCGGCCCGGGGTTCGCCAGTTCAGATCTCGGGCGCGCACCAACGTACCGCTTGGCAAGCCATGCTGTAGTGGCGTCCCATATAAAGTGGAGGAAGATGGGCACGGATGTTAGCCCAGGGCCAGTCTTCTTCAGCAAAAAAAGAGGAGGATTGGCAGATGTTAGCACAGGGCTGATCTGATGTTAGCACAGATGTTAGCACAGGGCTGATCACAAAAAAAAAAAAAAAAAAAAAAATCTGACATTTGCCACAAGCAGAATTTGTGTGATAGTATAGATGAATCAAAACAAAGCAACACCATCTAGGAAAAAATTTCTGGAAATATTTCAAAATAGATGGGCTATAGTTGATAGCTTATCATTTCCTTATATCCAAAGGAAAACACATTATTAATAAGTTTTATTAATGACGAAATTGTTCATGGAAAGGATTCCTTCACATCAAAACAGCAAAGAAATATCTTGACTTTTTTTTGGTCAGTAACAACATGATTTATTATTTCAATAGTGTCTTTTAGTCCAGGTTGTAGAAGTTGGAGAACACTACCATTTAATTAGACCACTTCTTTCTCCACTCAAAATGAGGTTAATAAAACAATAATGAAATATTCTTTATCTTTGATATTCTAGCTTCCCATCCTTTGCACTAAGGAGGGACTGTGGACTCAGGAGTTCAAGTTATGTGAGAACCTGCAAGGGGAATGTCCACCACCTGCCTCAGAGCTGAATTTCGTGGAGTACAAGTGTGAACAGGGGTATGGGATTGGTAAGTTCTGGAAGAGCTGCCAAATTTTGCTCCCAAGTAATCTTTCTATTAGGCCTGGCTGGATCTTGAGCCAGTTCCACTGTTCTCTCTGAGGAGTGCATGGAAATGCAAGTTGACTCTTAGCTGCTACAGTAAAAATGAAATTTATGGCAGATTCGCTCGTTTTACTCTTCCATATGTGTATAACATCGATGCAGCTGCTGAGCCATTTGTATGGTGTCTGGTCGCGTTACCCACTTCACTGCGGGCTAAGAGTGGATTGGTTTGTGGTAGGAGTTGTAGTTCCAAGAGGAAAGGTGGGAATGTGTAGCCACACGCCACGCATGCACTGGGCTCCTCCTCCATTCTCTCTGTGGTTGTTACTGGAGCAGAGAGTTCCTGAAAGAGATGATTTGAGATTGCACTTGCTTGCACTGCTCTTCAGTCATTCTTTCTCTACAGAGGACCAGGCTCCAGAGCCTGTGGGCAACTTCGTATTCAAGTAATTGCAATTAAAGGTCTCTATGGCCAGAGCTGATTTATAGTGGTGTTGACTCAACTTTGCCCTGGGTGAACCTATGAATCATGGAAAAGAGATGCTATTTGTAGGAATCCTGTGAGATTACTCCTAAGTTTTAAACTACACAAGCAAGAAGTAACTTTATAAGTCATTCTAACTTGTGTAATGCCAAGGGTATAATTTGAGTTAATTGGAAACCTCGTTAGTTTCTGAAATGGTTCTTTACCATTTCAGATTGCTCTTTGCATCATGATATCCATGGTCAGGCATGGAATGTCAGGATGCTTAGACTATGCCTCTGGAGTGGCATTTCATGAGCAAATTTTCATCTCCCAGGCATCTAATTTCTTCGTTAAAATATCATACACTCACATATATAGAGTCATGTAGCACCTTGGGTTATTATAAATAAGTTAGTGAAAATAGAGATAGTGAGAGTTGAAAAGAAACTTGGAGATCATCAAATCTCTAGATGAGGAAGTAGAGAATCCTGAGAGGGTGCCTTCTTTGAATAGAATTTTAGGAGACATTTGGACCCCACATACAAGGGATACAGCAAGATTTTCCTTGAGGAGGCCAACACATGACAAAAATCTCTGCTTTTGATTTCCTGCTGCTTCCTCTTTTAATCACATAGGTTTCTTGGCTGCCAATGTAATGATCTTCAGTGTAGCAACAGACATTACAAATCTGCCTTCATAATTTCTGGGCCATTTTTTTCCCCAACTAGTAAAGTTCTTAGTAGATGCTGTAATTATATGCTTTCGGGGAATTATGTAAGGAGGAATGATATTAAATGTACTAAAAAGGTACCAACCAATCAAGATAGACTTGCTGGCCAGAGTCCTGGAGTGGGTCTTAGAGGTCTGCCAGACCAGGAGTTAATCTTTTAATTGCTGGATCATGCAGAGATTCAGGAATTCCGGAGGAGAGACTCTACTGGACCAGAAAGAGGAAGGGGCACTAGAGGCAAGGCGTATTAACTTGGGGCAGTGGCTCTTTACCTATTAGTGTAGAAGTATCCCTATAAGTATATAGTAGATGAATATCAGCCCTGCCTATAACCATAATAATGTGGTGACCCAGATGTAGAAAGAAATTGCTGTAGGAAAATCAAAGCTATTGATTCCAGAATGAAAAAGACTGAGATCTGGGAAGTTCAAGTCTCCACTGTAAATTTCTGTTTCTTCAGGTGCAGTGTGTTCCCCATCATGTATAATCCCCCCTAGCGATCCTGTAATTCTGCCTGAGAACATCACTGCTGACACGCTGGAGCACTGGATGGAACCTGTCAAAGTCCAGGTGAGGAAAGGCGCATTTTTGTGTGCCAAAGATGTAAGACTGCAGAGCAATTCTCAATGGACCGCATATTCCCTGGAGTATTTCAGAGGCTTTCAAGGCATCCTTAAAGCAAACACCCATATGGATCATTCCTAGAGAGCAGGACTCAAAATCAAGAAGGAAAAAGGAAAGCTTGAGACAAAAGATGGCTCACATCCAAAGGAAAGTTTAAAAGATAAGATAGAGGGAAGACTCAGAGACACAAAGAACGATCATATAGGAAGGAAATTGAAAGGGATAATTACTACTAATGAAAAATAGGACAGAAAAACTTAAGATAAGCCAAAGAAACGTATAAAGATGAAAGAAAGATGGAAAGGGATGGATGAATTAGAAAAGTTGAAAATAAAATGAAAACAGGGAGAGAATGACTAAGGGAGCTGAGGAAGAAAAGAATTGCCTTTCCTCTGTCTATCTCGCACCCTTTCTGGCCTCTGAAATCCTTCCTCTGGGCTCTCTGGTATTCCAAGTCAGTCATGAGCAAGATCCACTACATCTACAACCTCTTCTCTGGGCTTTCTGTTGATTTTATGATTTGAGGGTACAACTAAGCTACGTGGTGCTGGTCACAGTTTGCAGTATTGTTGTGGGTACTATTGCTTTAGTGCACTCTTGAGATTTGTGCCGTGTTTCTATGTGAAAACAAAATTAAGTAATTAAATTAGCTGCTTCCAACAATATAGGGGAAGAATTGAGGTAACTCACAAAATGAGCCTCATCTTTACCTTCTAAGAGTAATTTGTTCCTGAAAAAAACCCCTGAAGGTCAGAATTTCAAAAGTTGAAAATATAGTCAACAGCATTTTTATTTGTTCCTGAACCCCCAAATCAATATTCTTTATGCCAAAAGAAAACCAAGGATTAATAAAATAGTTAACACTAATTATCAGAGAGTGGGAAAACAAGCTGTTTCCTGTGCTCTCTCTGCTCTTTCATAGATATTATGAAATTAGGGAGTATTGCTTACAAACAAAGCTTATGTGAGATGCTTCGTTTTTAGGAAATTGAAACTTAATTGTAACAGAAAAACAAGAAAAAGAAGTCAATGGAAGCAATGGAAATGATGATGAGGTTACTGCTCTTGTGTTCTGAGGTCCTCAGAACAGCGCCATTTTCTGGCGCTCAGCAGGTCATGAGAGGTGCAAAATCTAATCTTGTCCTCATGAATAAGAAGAAATGCCTTATAAACCAAAGCAGTTGTATTAAAACCAAAGCAATTGTATTAAATGAAACTCCTCATTGCGTAAAATTCTTATAACTCACCTCTCACCTTGATTTATCTTGAAGGTTGTTCCGTGTTGTACTCAATCTTAAACTTTAGTGTCCTTAAGAATCACTTGGGCAGGTTGTATAAAGAACAGACCCTTCAAAGAGGCTGGCGATGCCTTGGAGTATGCATCTTTAACAAGCATCCAAGGTAATTGCATTGGATGTAATGCTTTCAGAAACGTTGCTATTAAAAAAATAAAATACTGGCAACATAAATATTTTCAGTACAAGCACACTTATTTGGAGTCTGGCTCATTTGTTTAATAAATGACGATTGCCTATTTCGTGCAAATTTCTGCTATCTACCATACTTCAGATACCTTTGTATCTGGCGAGACTACAGAGCAAATGAGTTAAATTGCATCATTTTCTCTAGTCTGCTTCCAATGACTTCATTCTTAGTAATGAAAATGATATCTTACATTTGGATAACACTTTATTGTCTTCACAGTTATATATATATACACACACACACAATATACATATATTGTGTGTATATATATATAAAATTTCATTTGAATCTTATCAAAAGCCAGTAAGCTAGGAAAGGAGGATTTTATTATCCCTCTTTTACGCGTGAATTAGATATTGTTGGATGCTCTGTCCAGGGTTGCACGGCTGACCGGGAATGGAGAAAGAGGTACAGCCAACTCCTCCGACTCCACATTCAGCAGTTCAGTGTGGTTTCCCCTGAATCACGCTGTTTGCTGTAGTTTCCTCTTCTGTTTTTTTTCCTGGTGTATGTTTGGGTTAGTTTGCCTATCAAATAGAAAAGAAGTCACTCCTTTCAACTATGAGAACCTCTCATTCTCACACTTCCCTTCCCTCGGCATGAAGTCTACCAAAAATAATCTGGATAGATATTTCCTTATACTACTGCTTTTCCTTATTGTGAAAGAGTTTGTTTTTAAAGAACCATCAAGTATACTTTTTGATGCCTACAAAGTTTGTTTGCCTTTCTCTGGGGGTTCTACTGGCTTTTATTCCTGCAAATGATACCTGACTCCTGGAATAATAGACTTTTCATTAAAGGAAGAATTTCTGAGGACTTAGGTAGCCTGGAGTTTTAATGAAAAACTACTCAGTAGCGACTGGCATAAAAGGAAGAGTAAGGTCCTCCTGGGTTCAAATGCTATGTGACCTACCCCCTTGGAGCCTCTCCCCTCATCAGCAAAGGTGAAGACAATGTTATCTATCCTGCAGGCTTATTATAAAAAGTCAAAATAACGCTTGTGCAATGTCTTGCACAGTTTCTAGCACATAGGTCTGGTAAAAATGAAATTTCACTTCACTTAGTATGAATCTTACCTTTGGAAATTTCCTTCATCTCTGAAAAAGACATCATCCACTATTTCTATGACAAAGAAAATATTGTTATTATTCTTTGCTTGTTTGTATGTGTGTGTAGACAGAAATGTGTAGATCATTTGCCTTTTTTCTGCCGCTTTTACAAACTGGTCTGGGAAGAGAATTAATGGCCATTCAGTGTTTCCCATTGGAACACCTCTGACTAAAGAAGCAATTTCTAACAGCTTCTGTTGTGAGACCGAGAAGAGAGTAAAGATGGAAATATACTATTATTCTTAAGGGTTTCAAGGGCATGCTGGCTGTGGGAGACAATAGGAAAGGGCTTGAAATTCCCAAATGGACTTCCTGAGCCTTTGTTGTTGTATTGGTATTTTCTTCCGTCACCTACTACACACAGGGATCTAGACCTTTCTATGGTAATGGCATCAGCAGAGAAATACTCCAATGGAAAGGAAGGACACCAGACAAAAGCGCTTCTTAGCAGTTAAATAAGTTTGTGTCAGTCAAGGTGACCAAGCAGTGGGATCTGGCAAGTGAAACAGCAAATGCCCAGTCCGTGTCATTGCCTATGCCCCTTGGATACCCAGAAACAAGGGCCCTCTGCCTGACTGCCCTCCTGTGTCTGTGGGGCAGAACCTGGTCACCTGAGACTCTAGGGTGCCTGAGCCCAGGGTGTGGCAGGAGCTGCCCTCAGACTTTTGCTGAGAGTGCTTTGTGCTTTTCTCATCCTTGTTTTTCCTCTTCGTTTTTTTCTTTCCTTTTTCTTCTTTTCTGTCATTCTAATCTCAATTCCCCACTAAACTGTAAGATTCTTGAGGATAGAAAGGTCTTCTCTTTTATCCTCAGTATTTCCTCAATGCATGACTCATTTCATCCGTTGCTCAGAAAGCAGTTGCTGCGTGAAACCAAAGAGGCCATAGAAGAGAACAGCTCCTCCCTCCACAAGGCCATTTCTCAGGGCAAACTTGATTTTTCCAGAAAGCCTATGTAAGGTTGAATTTTTATGATTGTCCTTAACCTTTGTGTTGAGAGAGTGTTTTATTATGTCTCGTGACTTTCCTATTTAAAATAGGAAAATTAATGTTTTGACTTACTTTGTAAAGCAGTGGTCCCTCAGGAACCTGATTTCATGGAGAGATTATTTTTTACACATAATGTGGCAATTGTTTGCATGTAAATGAGTTTTTCTAAATTGTATTTGAACGTGTTTTCTCTCTGAAGTACAAAAGCATTCATCGTAACATCTCATTTCTCCCATTACTTTGCTTGGTAAATTCATTTTTCACGGACTGAACAATGCTTTGTTTCTCTTTTTTTAGTATATCATAATTATGAATTAGTGAGGTCCAAACTAATGAGATTTTTCTGTGTCTGTACATGTTATGTTTGCGAAGATTCTCAACACTGCATGGAATCCCTCTCTCAACTCCGCAGTTCTTCCACAGAATTGCTCAGTCAAAACCTTATAATTTCTGACTTTGTTTTCCCAGATTGGTCCCCAAGGGATTAATAATTCCTTGAATAAAAACAAAATGTTTTAAGAGGAAGAGAAAAGCAGGAGTAAAAAGAGAAGATAGTACACTTCCGGAGCCATAATTTCCAACTAAATGGTCTCACCCTCTCCTCCATCTCCTCATCTCCTAACTCTTGCCCTTGCCCCCCAAAGTGTCCTCTTGATGGTTGCAGTTACGTATAACAGCTCCAGTGACACTTGCCACACAGCAGTGGCAGAACAGAGCCCTCAGACATGAGTCATGGAGAGGTCTTCTTTTTCATCAATTTTAAGTCTGGAATTGTTCTCTCTCAGTTTGAATATGTCTCTAGGCATCATGTCCCTCATCACTACAGAAGAGTAGACAAGAGAGTTGTGGAGGGCGGGCAAGAGGAACTGAAAAGCAAAGTGCAGGGTAACAAGCTACAGTACAAATATATCTGCAAACAATGCTGCATTTTATTTAGGGTTGCATACATATATAGCAATAGGGAAGTTATTGCAAACCTAGGCAGCAACAGAACTTTGTGGTCTGATGTGATTAGCAGACCATTCTGTCAAGTAACTATTCCTGATAAAAAAACAATTGAGCAATTTTGTATTAGACCTTAATGTTGGCTAACCATTAGCCTTGTGACCTTTAATGAGACATTTAACTAGCAATAGCTACATCCTAATAACCCTTGACTGGTCTTTCTTCCTCCCTCCCTTCTCTCTCTCTCTTTCTTTTTTTCTCCCTTTTACCCTCCCTCTGTTCTTTCTTCTTTTCTTCCTCTTTTTTCCCCTGCTTTTAGAAATTTTTTAAATGGCCCAACCAAGAGGAAAATCTTTAAACTGGCTTTCTCACAAAGCTTTTCCTTTTGGAAAGTTCAAAACAAGTGTCCATGACACTTAGTTGTTCATAATCAATTCATCTGAGAAGTTGCTTGCTAACAGAATAATGGCAATATATTGTTGTAATCATATACAAATGTCTAGAAATAATAATTTAAAAATTCAGAATAGTTATTACCAATAGTGAGGAAGTAAGAAGAAGGATGTTGGAGGGACACATAAAGGGGACATTAATTGAATCTCTAGTGACTTAAACTCTGGAAGCAGATACAGCAAAATGTTAAGATTTGATAAAACTGGGCAGAGGCTATAAAGCTGTTTTTTCAGTTATTCTCTGTAGCTTTTCAAATGTAATATATATGATTGTGATTTGTCAAAAGTATTCCAGAAAAGCAGAAAATCATATTGAACTGTTAGAAGATAAACTGAGGTTTATTAAAAATTTTAAGAGTTAGTTTGAGCAAAAGTCAATTGGAATTGGTCAGCGCCAGGCCGGCAAGTGGTAAGGAGCGCTCTGCTGACAGAAGCTTGGGAGCTACTTCATTACAGAGAAGAGGCGGAAGCAAAGTAGGGAAATGAGTGATTGGCTGTATCTTAAAGCGTAGTCGGCTGTTTGTGATTGGTTGTCGTTAGGTTTCAATGTTGCAACCTTGAGGCGCTTCCAGGCTTAGATTTTGGTGTGCTTACGTAGGTGTAACGGCATTAGAGCCACCTCAGTCTAACAGCCTCCTTGTTTAATTAATTTAACACGTTCCACCAACCTTTCTACGCCGCCTCCTCGCTCCTTATCATCCTCTTTCACTTCCCTCTTTCACCTTACACCACAAATGTGCCTATAAAAGTTAGGACCTGAAAAACATTTGAAATTTTTCTCCAATTTTGATCAATAAGTAGTTGTTCAATTAATGGCATATGCATGTCTTTTCTTATGGAATGAATGACTTTCATAGGCCAGAAGATAAAGGAGAATCCTAGAGATCCAGCATCCTATTTAGTGGTTGACAAATACTTATAAAACGTCGTCTCTCTCTAAGTCACACCGAGGTGAGATATATGCGTGGGAGACAGTTCCTGTTGTCAAGGATTTTGCAATCTAGGAAGACACATAACACCGTTACCAGAAACTTTTGCAAATTTTATAGAGATTAAGAAGGGTTGCCAGTCTGAATTAGTCTTAAGACTAAACTATAGAACATTAAAAAAATCATTGATATAGATATTGTCACTTCCACCATGATGAATTTATTCTACAGGTAGAGTTGCACATGTGTGAAATGATTTATACATAAGCTTTGTTTGTTAGAGCAAAAAACTGGAAAAAACCTAAATATCCATCATTGTGGGTCTGGCTAAGTAAATTAGGGTATGTCCATGCAATGGAATACTATGCAATCAAGAGAATGCGACATCCTAGATACCATAAAATGAACAGAATTCTCCCCAGAAAACATTGTGAACTGAAATAAAGTAAGACAATCAAACAAACACAACAATAAACCAAAGTGCAAAATAAAATAAAGTATTCTATAATTTGTGTGAGGAAATAGATAATTTTATACATATATGTATGTATTTGCATAGAATATCTGTAATGATACAAAAAAGAACTAAAAATAGGATGAAGAAAATTGGGTAGTTGGGGAACAAGAATAGGAGAGACATTGTGTATCCTTTTATGCCTTTTATATTTTATACTGTGAACATATATTACATAATAAAATAAAATTACATAAAAATACAAAGATGTAACAAATAAATTGGAAATATAGGAGAAAGGAGCACTAGAAAAAAAGAATTGAAAGTAAAGACAGATTCTTTTCCTTCCTTTTTTTTTTCCTTTGCAATGTATTTTGAAAATTTCTAAAGTATTAGAAGACTAGCACTCCTGCATTTATAAAACCGGTGGATGGGGTAGAAGGTTTGGAGGGCATGAGAGAGCTGATCCATTCAGTGCAGAGTGTTCTGGCTGTGGTCATCGTGTGAGGACATCAAGGCTAAGCATCCCTTTATGTGGCGGAACTGACCCTTTAGAAACTACCTCTCCCAGCAGACTGTACTCCTCGAGGGCAGTGACTAGCTTTGTGGATCTTCAGATCCCTCTTGCTCACGGGGGATCTGGCTCACAGTGAGTGAGGTATGAATACATTTGGTCTGAATTGAATGACTGACTGATTAGGCTGGGGTCTGGGGGTGGGTACAGTGCTATGAGAAGGAACAAAGTTGCCATGTATTTGCTTTTCAAGGGGACAAGTCTGTTGCATTTGTCATTACTTTTATCTGGTGACAGCAACAAAGTATAAAATATTGATATTTTAAATAATAAAAGTCATGACCATTGCTAAGCAGAGTTCGGTGGAACCTGCTTTAAAACATAAACAAGAATCATTTGTAGGTAGCAGAGCCATTGTTTATATGCAAATTATTCTGCTTAAGTGGCTTTAAGTGCAAGAGAATAGCTCACTTTTTCAGTAGGCTGAACACCCTGATTATGCTTACCTTGTATATTTGTATAATCCTGTATATTTTTGATAATCCTTTTTTGTTAGTGCAATGATAACTTAAGCCAAGTCACCTTCTACGTTACTGCAGTATAGAATTTTGAATATCAAAATTTGTTAGGACTTATAGTATTTATTTCCCCTTTAGGGAAGCTATGAAGGAGAGTTTTAGTTTATGGTAGCATAACTAAATATAAATATTGCAGATTCCCATTTTCATAACTGACTATGAGGTATATATTCATAGACCTACATATTAATATATGTAAATGTCTCCAATCTGATTATTGCATGGTTTTAGCATTCTAGAATGTATAATTTCCAATTCCTGGAGGCGCGATCTTGCATAAAGCTCATATCTCACCATGTATTATTTTTCTTCCAATTGCACTAAATTCCTATAGTACTGAATTAAAATGTGGATATGAAAGTCTGCAAATAGGTGGGTTGGTCACAGGCTATGGAGAAAATCTCATTTTCTCTTTGAAACTTCCTATGGGACCTTCTCTTTTCCTGAAGTGTGTGTCTTTTGAAATTTTAAAATACAAAAGTTAGAAGGAGAAAGCTCAATGAAAATGAGTTATTAATATTTAACAAAGTGTAGATGACTATTTGTTTAAATGTGCATCTGGAAATGGCCGTTGGGAATGAGACAGTCACACATTTTAACACGAACGTGTTTTTGCTCTCACCAGCTTAATGTTAGTGCCGTTTTGAGTCCCGCTGGTTTCACATTAACCCTGTTTGTCCAGGGCCTGGAGATCCTCTTTTATTTCCCACAGGGAAGGGGTAAATGGCACTAACAAGAGCTGTAGAGAGTGCAGTTTAGCCTGTGCTTCTTGCTTGGGCACTCACGTTTTGCGATCTAGGATTCCTGAGATCCATTTTTGGTTCAAGATTCTTCTTATGATGTTGTATTTCTCAACCTTTAAAAATCCATGGTTCTTCCTGATCAACACAGTCATCTCACAATTTCTCATATCATTATTTAAAATTTCAAAACAAATGGAACGAATATTATGCCTAGAACCAAATTAAACTCGTAATATTGAGGATGCTTTTTTTAACCATACCTACAGCACTCTAGAAATTTTGATACCTTGGGGTGGTGAAGGAGGATGAAGAGGATGAAAAATCCCCTCCACTGAGAGTCTACCTTGGCAACACCAGCAGTTCCGCAGGAAAGACCAATGACAGCCTTGGCCCTCTTTATGGGGCGCAGTCAGGGTCCCGCTGCTCAGGGAACGGGGTTGGACTGATGCGGTAAGCTCAGGATTTGCCCTTTCTCTCGCTGACCAGGTGTCTTTGTTTTTGTTTTCTGTTCTTTCCATCTTCCCCTTCAGAGCATCGTGTGCACTGGGCGGCGCCAATGGCACCCAGACCCCTTCCTGGTCCACTGCATCCAGTCGTGTGAGGTAAGCTGCCTCCCCTTCCCCAAACCCAGACCAGAGTTCTCTTAACTCATAGGCACTTGAGTCCTTCTAGTTCAAGATCTCAACCCTCTCTCACTCCTACGCCCTTTGTTTAATCTCTTACATTTAGCTCCACAATCCCAAAATTACAAATATTAGACTTTCTGATTTTGTTTTTTTATTTTTTTTTAGGGAAGTCTCCAGGGTTCCATTTTAAATGACTTAATAAAAAATAAGTTAAAAGCAAGTCAGAATTATTTATGGTTTTGGGATTCTCTAACTGGGCCTCGCTTGAGCTTAGTTAGATCAGGGTTTTGCAGATGATGGCCCACAGACAGGTTTGTTTGGCCAGTATGGTGTCTAAAAACAATTTTGTTTTGGTTACCAATGTTTGAAAATTGGAATTTTCACATAAAAGTCACATGTGTATACATAACATTACACATACACACACATGCACACATATTCGAAATAAAAATAAATATAAAACTCGTTGTGCAAAGATTTTTCTCTTGAAAAACAAGAATTTCTGGCAACCATGGCAACAACTAGCTGGATCTGAGTAGCAGGGCAGCTGCTCTCCAGTTCAATATGGTCCTCACCTCTCCTTTTGGCTTCCTACCTAGTGGGCTTCCCGAATTTACATCAAGTGCCTGGATCACGCAGGCATCTATGTTTTCAACCTCTGAGGTAGACTTGTAGTTCATTATTGACTAACCCAAACTAGACCTTTACCACCTCAAGGAACCCTATTCACTTCTTCACACCAGAGATTCACCTACCAGTGGAGGACTTAGGGTGCTATGAATTCGTTAGCTAGAGTAACAAATTATTGCAAGGAAGAGTCAACAATGAAGCAGAGCCTTGGTGATGGAAGATGACCCAGGAATTCTGACATGGGAGAGGGGGATACTTCACACACACACACACACACACACACGCACACACACACACACAGTATAAGCCCTCTCACCCTGGGTATAGCCAGTGACAAATACAAATTCTCTAGTCTCAGTCACAACAGGTTTTGTCATGCACATCTCTTCCTGGAAGTAATTAAGCCACTTAGCAGCAATACTTGGGTAATTCTGGCTGCTCCTTGTGGGCTAGATAGAGCTAACTGCCATTGACTTCCAACACCCTCCCCCAACACACACCCAACCCACATGCATGTTAGTCCCTCAGTTCTTCTGTATCTCTGTTTCTCTTGATCTAATTCTGGGAAACTGGGATCTACATGAGGCCAAAGAGGGGGAAAGGGTGGGGTTTGAGACAAAAGGGAAAACTGGGTGGGGAAATGATACCAATAAAATAGCGTTGGGAGAGTGCATCAGAAAAAATGCTAGCATGGAATGTGCTTTGTTACATGTGGGCCAAGAAAACAGCTCATCTTCTGCCATCATTAGAAAAACAGATGGCAGTGGGGTGGGGAGGAGGGGAGTGACTCATCCACTGGACAGGGGGTAAGAAGAGGGAAGAGGAGGCCAGGGAAGGAGGGAGATAAACAGACAGAGGACTGGGGAGTTGGGAAGAGATCAAAGGGATTCTGAGAATTCCCTTCTGCTGCCTCTATGCAAGATCTGCAAGAGGGAGGGCAGATGATGGGGCTTGGAGCTGGCTTCGGTGTTTCCCAGAAGGTTACAACACAGAACTTTCCCCATTTGTCCTCCTCTCCTCGCTGCCCCCCAGCACATCCGCTGGATCCCTCATCCAGAGCTTCCTGGGCTTCTCTCAGTCTCTATATTGATGCGACAAGGAACAAAACTCCATTCCCTCTTCTGACTCCCCTGCCCAAGTGCCACCATGCACAGCTGAGCCTTGATCACCTGATGGCTGTTGATACCCCCACTCCAGTGGTTCTCAAAGTGTGGTCCCTGGACCAGCACAATTGGAACTCCCAGGAACCTGTTAGAAAGGCTCAGTCTCAGGCCCCATCACAGACCTACTGAATCAGAGACTCTGGGTGTGGGCCCCCACAATCTGTGCTTTAATAAGGCCTCCAGGGGATTCTGAAGACCACTAAAGTTTGAGAACCAGTGCCCTGGCCACTATGGGAGCAGGCAAGAAGGTTCCCAGCCTGTGGATCCCTAACATGGAGCTATCTTTGTCCAGGAAAAATTCTAGCTAATATTATTTACATTCTGATTGTTTCTTCAATATTTCCTGAGACTCGCTGGGTAGGACAAGATTTGAAAGGATGAGATTTTGCTCGAGCAGAGGCCAGGAGGAGAAAAAACCACTTAGAGGGGTGGAAGGAAGAAGCAAAGAAAAAGGAGAATCAATACCCACAGGAAAGGAAAGGGAATTGCACAGGAGAGGAGACGGAGAAACAGCTCTGAAGAAACAAGTAGCAAGAAATGCTGAGAGGGAGGGGGAGAATGAGAAAGAAAAGACAAGAGAGGCTGGAACTGGGATGTTCTAGGGCAGCTTGGCAGACACGTAATTCTTTACTGGAAAAAGTCAGCTAAATTTATTAGGGAGAACTGAAGAGTGTCAAAGACAGACGGGGGCATAACAGACACGGAGGCAAGGTAAACCAGAGGGCTAGGTAGGGGAGAGGAAGTTTTCAAAACTACAGCACAGAGATCTGAGCTCAAATTAGACACTTTGCTCCCCGGTATCTAAAAAGGGTTTTCTTTTTTACTTTCCAATACTGAATATTATTGTAAGATGTTCCCCTTAGACATTCAGCCCTATAGGAGTGGAGCACCTCATCCTTTATTTCTCTCAGTCAGCCCAAGGCTGTGCATTCATCCCTTCATAGCAAGCCCATGTCTCACTTCGTGTCACATCTACACCTTTTATTGTGTCATATCCCCTTTGCCACAGAGATCAAGGCTTCAAATCTCTACTCTTCTATGCCTCTCACGTTCTTTAAGAGACAGATCTAAGGTTTTCTCTAAAAAATCTTGTGTGTAGGGCCAGCCCTGTGGCCTGGTGATTAAGTTTGGCATACTCTGCTTCGGTGGCCCAGGTTCAGTTCCCAGGCATGCAACTACTCCACTCATCAGCCATGCTGTGGCAGCGACCCACATACAAAATAGAGGAAGATTGGCACAGATGTTAGCTCAGGGCAAATCTTCCTCAAAAAAAAAAAAATCTTGTGTAAATAATGCCATCTTCTGCTTGTCGCTTATGTTCCCATTGTCTCAGCAAGGACATGTGTGTACCGGGTATCTGCAGTCCAAGCTTGTTCCTACATTAAATTCTGTTTTTCTAGTTGTTTCTCGCACTTGACCTTCTTGACCTGAACACTTGTATTTTCTATTTCTTTTGTTAAGTTGCAAATGGAAAGGAATGGCAGCTTGGTTGGTGGAAAGGTTTTGGGGTCAAATGTAGATTCAAATCCTGAGTCAGCTAAGTGGTGCGAGCCTTAGTGTCTTAATCTGTATTGGTAAGTAGGGGCAACAAAGCTATTTGAAGGAGTTGTGATGAGGGATTAATGTGATAACGTACATAAAACATTTAAGTGTCATGCCATGCCTGGTCCATAATAGATGCTTATAGAGTGGTGGCATTTGTTGTGAACTATTAGTCACTTTATGAATGCCTACTGAATGAGTAAAGCAGAAAGCAAGGGGCAGAGCTGCTGATGTGGCCTCAACGTGATTAGGTGCAAACTCTGAGGATGGGAAAAGGGAAAGAACAAGAGAAGAAAGGGGTAACAGGCTGTTCCCATGGATACTCATTGAGAGCCCTAATTCACAAATCACTTGGAGACAGCTGCTCTATCCAGTCAGTCACCAGGTCAGTCAGTCACCAGATCATTGTATGAGTAGCTCTACTCATTCCTACTGTCATGCGCCTAGTCGGGGCCTCAGCGTTTCTCACCTGGGCTATTGCATTGATTTCCTAATTGTTCTCCCTACTCCCAGACCTGTGCCCATTAAGATTATAAACAAGCATACAAATAGTCTCTTAAAACTGTGTAGAAAACAAATACTTATTCTGCCAAATGCTTGTCCAATAAAGTATACTCTTTCCCAGCATAGAGAGAGAAGAAGAGAGAGAGAAGAAGAGAGAGAGGGTTATCTTCATTTTGTGGGGTAATAATTGAAGTGAGTGTTCCCTCCATTTATGAATGCTATGATACAGTCAGATCATATAAATGTTATCCTCTCTGTGTTTTTTTTTCTTCTTTCCTTCCTTCCTTTCTCTTTCGTAAAGTCATATTAATTCTTCCAAAGTCCACAGTCCTAGGTTCCACTTAAATTAAGAACATCTATGATGTAATCTGTGCAGAAATAGAAGTATAATGATGTACACCTGAAATTTATACAGTTATAAACCAATGTTAATGCAATAAACAAAAAATTAAAAAAAAAAGAACATCTTGTTCTCTAGGGAATGCAGCTAGGACTAAAGATCACACTTACAGCTTCATTTTGAATAGAAATGATTAATTTGCTTCGTGCAAGATGATTAAAATTGAGTACCCATTGACCTATATTTTGGCTCTGCTTTTTCTGTGAGCATATATTTCTTGCAAGTTCATCCTGTTCTTGCCAACAGCCTCCATTTTGGATTAGTTTCTGAGATTCTCTCTTCAGCCCTTTGCTGGTTCTTGTAGTTGTGCACTTTCTTTTTCAAAAGAGGAGCTCCAGAGAGGGACAGAGGCAGAATGATATCAGAAGAGTAGGTTTAAATTCTGACTCTACACTTGTTAGCTGTGTGTAGTATCTGTCTGGCTTTCTCTCAGAACTCCTGTGAGAATCAAGTGAAATAACTGATGTTAGGTATTGTATAAATTGCCAAATAATATAACATATTAGTAGAGATACTACCTAAGGAACGACATACATGACTTTGGGGGACAGGGTCTTATTGAAACAATATGTATTTATTATGAATCAAGAAACAGTTCCCTTATACCCAGTTTATATCTTTATGAGTATTTATTATATACTGTGGGTAGCCATGGCTAATGATGTTCTTGAGGCTTCCAATAAAACTGAGAAAGCCTTTCAAGGTTTGGGGGAGTTTCAAGTAAGTCTCCCTGGACGTTAGCTGCCATTTTTCCTATAAATTCTTATACATACCCTTGTAAATGCCTATCATCTCACTTACTGCAATATTTCTGATAAGATTTTCCGAGAGGTCCATCCTTCCAACAGTCGGCAAGTTCCAGAGTGGTAGGATGTGTGTTTTGTTCACTTTTGTGTCTCTTTGAAAAACACAGGCCTAGTTCTTCAGTGACATCTACTTCTACTCCCTAGAGACAAGGATAGAGAAATGAAGGTAGAACTTGAACTTTGAAAGTCTTAAATTGGAAAAGATTGGATCAGTCTTCTGAGAAGTAGCACAGTGGAAGTAAAGATATGGCAGGAGAAGCAGAGAAGAGAAGCCCTGGCGCGTGTGGACTCAGAAGGCCAGGCAGCAGATGCAGTGCGGGTGACGTGGGGGGCAGAAGGGGAGCTGTCTGGAGATGGGGGGCAGGCTTGATCCTCAGTTCCATCCTTATCACATGTCTCCTTGGGCAAGTCAGTTAACGTCTCGGAGTTTAAGTTTCCTCAGCTTTAAAATTAGATGGATAAAATTTATCTTTTAAACTTGTTGTCAGATAGCAGGTTGAGAAAACTATGGAGATACACCCATGGGGTTGTGGTTTGGGGCCTTCAGAGAGGCCACACTTCAGTAAAGTGTGGCTCATGCTAATTTTTCAGGAATAACAGCAAATCTGCCCTTATTTCTGGGGATTTTTGCCTTTTACATACATTTCAATCTCGGTATGACCATGGGTCCTTCTCTTAAAGAGCCCCTGTTCGGTTTTGTGGCCTAAGTTAGCCTTGACTTCTTATTCACTGGATGGGATTTGGAAATCTGTTGGCACTGTCCTTCCGTGGCATCAGTCCAAGACCAGTCCTGCTTTTGGTTTTACTGCTTCCATCCTGGCACTAGCTAGCAAGAGAAAAATCAGACTAAGATAGGATAGATATGAGAGTCAGAACGTGATAAAGGATGTGCAAATAGCCTTTGTATGAATGTTCGATAAACATTAGTTGAGTGTGTGATAAACATTAATTGAATTTCATTTATCAATAATACTGAGTGACGACTGTTAAAGCGAAAGTAATGCTTTTTCTTACTACTTCATAAGATAGTGACAAGCAATGCATATATATGTACATATACATTGAGAGAGTGAGAGACCAAGCTGATCTGATCTGAGGAAGATTTGGTAAAGGATTGCTTAATAAGACTTTTTGGAGCACCTCTCTAATCATTTTGATGTTCCTGAAGGAATGAGAAGCTTACAGAAGACTGGAAGAAAAGTCATGTAGTATATACCATTTTAATAGAAAAAGGGATTGAATAGTAAAGGCTACATGCCTGCAAGTTTGGTTTTTCTAATAGAAAGAGTTCTAGGACAAATTTCTCTAAGTCCTATATTTATAAAGGAACATGCTCTCCTTTACCGACATCATGTTCTGTGACAGAATAATTAGTCAGAGATAAAGGAGAAATCACTTCTTAAGTTTAGCAGATGTGTCATTCCAGTTCAGATGATATACTCCTGATTTAAGAAGGCAGCTAAGGAGTTGACCACATGGTGGAGGATTACTGTAGACTGTGCTGAACTGGGGAGACACATCCAGTGGAATCCTCAAGACTTATTCTGGCTATACCTTGTCTTGGCTCGTTTCACACGAGCAATGAACAATGGACTTGGCTGGTAGTTTTTTTAAAAATGTGCTTGAGAATTACCTAATGTGCTTATTACGAAATGCATATTCTTAGATTCTGCCTCTCCCTCCCAATTTTTACATATCAAGTCTGGTGTGAAGTCTTAAGAATTTGCTTTTTTAACAAATACGCCAGGTGCTTCTAATGCAGGTGGTCCTCAACTGCACTTTGAGAAGCACTGGGCAGGGATAAATTAATATACTCACAGATAATTGTATACAGCAGCACCCAGCTCACATCCTGGGAGAAAAGGATCCATCTTCCACGAGTTCTTGAATAAATGAAGAAATCACCTGAAATAGAATAAAGTTCAGGAAGGTCGAGGGTAGAGGTAAAAATATCTGGCAGACTGAAAACATCAGTAAAACTGAAATCCTTATAAGTGAGAAAAGACTGGATTGTTTTAAAATTATAGTTATTTTTTTTAAATTATGGTTCATCATGGGTAAACAGCAGCATGACCCCATTCTTAAAACAAGCTACACGCAAATAAGTGTAAGTGGGGCCAACAGAAAACCCGAGTATTTCATTGTCTTGTCATGATTCTCACCATTGATCTGATCCTGTTTTCTCGTAGGGTCTAGCTTCCATAGCCATTAGAAAATACAGAACATGTTGAAGGTAACAAAAATAACGTCAAAAGCTTGATAATAATAACTTTGGGGAAAAATCAAAAGAACTGGAATTTTTAAGCCTAAGAAGAGAAGGATAAAGATTAATGTGGTAAACATTTTCATGTAGTAAACAGTCACCATCCCCTGATAAGAACAGAAGAGAAAATAAAGAGCTTAAAAAACTGAATAAACTATTTAAAGTAAATCTGTGTGCGAGTATCCTCAAAGTGTTAGACTTGATAGAAGGTTATAAAGGGAAGTGTTTAAAAGGCATATTAGTCTTTGGAGCATTTTAAAAGGATATATTAAAAGGATATGTATTGTCCTCTCTGTCACGTGGTTAAACATTTTCTGCTGTCTCCAACCCAGAAGATAGTGGTGGTGTCTCCTTCCATGTAAACCTAGCACGCCATGGATTTAAATGTAAATATATTTGTGTTTTCTTAAAACAACCGGTAGAGATATTTTTATGTATCATTACCATCGAGTAGTACCTTGATAGGAATTTGTATAGGAGGGAATTGGGAGTGGAAAGACCAGGTGAGGAGGCCTAGGAGGGCAAACATAGCTTCAGCAGAGTGGCTGCATTTACTTAAATGTAGGTGGGCAGTTGTATTGTTTTTACACATTTAGTAGTTGATACCAACAACGCTTCCATCACTAATTCATTCCATCTGCCACACCATTCTTTGGATTCTTTCTTCTGTGTTGTCTTGGATCTCTGCCTCCCTTTTATTATTTATATTCCAGATGGTCGCCCTGTTAGCCGTGTCTGGGACTTGCGCTTCCTGATCACTCACGGGCACTGCCTGGGTTTACTGCTGTAACTCTCCATGATGCAGGGGCCAATATATAATTCTTGAGGTGGAAATAATGGCAGGAAAATCGAGTTTTTATTGTACTTTTTTTCTTGCTCAGAGTTTGAGCCAAGAAGGAGTAGAGAGGAGCTGAAGTCAGACGAAAAAGTCCCATTCTAGAGGATGTGCTTTATTCTGGGGTGCAGATCTGAATATGATCTGAATATGATCAGAGGTGAAGGGTGGGAGAAGGTCATACCTGAGGAGTAGTGGTAATTAGGGGCCTCTGCATGATATGGGGCCCTTTTGGAGGAAGGGCTTTGCTCCTTGATAGGATTTTGTTCCTCTTCTTTCTTAGGACAAGTTGTGTATATGTATATGTATATACACACACCTACATAAATTTTACAGTTCTTCATATCTGACCATATGAAGCTCCACTGCAGGGTAGCAAAACCTATCAACACAATCATAAATTAGATTAGATCTTTAAAATTAGATTAAATTAGATTTAGATCTTTATTCTAAAAGATAAAATGAAACATGAGAGTGTCTGGGAGACTCCAGTGCAGAAGTCCCACATTCCCTGTGTCAGCTACACTGGGCTCAGGCCCTCCTGCGGGAAAGCAGGAAGGGGCATTTTCTCCCAAGGTGAGAGATTTCAAGACCTAAGTGAGTCAGGCAGTTTTGTATTTCATCCATCGAGCTTTCTGAGATTCACAACCCCTAAATGAGAGCAGTGAGACCTGGGCCTGCAAAGAACCAGAATGGGCCAAGGCGACTGTGGTCCTGACCAGCCGCACCAGCTGACCTGGGAACTTGTGAGAAATGCAGGCTCTCAGGCCCCGCTCTGGACTGCTGGGTCAGAAACCCAGGCGGTTCTGATGCACTCTCAGGTTTGAGACCTGCTGGTCTAGAGTTTGAGGAAAATAGTCCAGTAGTGACAGTTGAGGGACTCAAACGCACCAATACTGATCTTTCAAAAAACACTCTCACTTGAGTATGTCTTGATAAATTCCTTATTAAAAAGAAAAATGAATCTTTTTTATTATATCTGTATACAGAAAACCATACGTTCTATTCCAACTTTATCATTTGTGCACTGTGTGATGGTGAAGTTGTTTAACTTCTCGTTTCCTTTTTATTTATATTTTGTCATTTAAATAATAGCCAGCAATTAAACTTCTCTTTGCTACATTTTAGCTGTTTACAGATCAGATGTGGTGATCATTCCTTCCTTGCTTCTCGGAGGACAGATCATATGGGCTTACTTTTCTTTTATATTCTTGCCAAGTTCTTTAGGATCTATGGGTGAAAAAGGATTTCAAAAAAGGGGTTAATTAGAGTGGGAATAATAATGACCCAGCAGCCAGTCATGGGGACAGCAATTTCACTTCTGGTGGGGATAGTGTAGGTCCTTACAAATCTAAATCTAAATATGTGTTAGAAGTGTTAAAATCCAGAGAAAAATTGAAAATTAGCTTAAGTTGGAGCTGTTTTGCAGGCTTGCTGGCTGCCAAATTTCAATCCTCTTGAGATTTGTTTGTGAATTTTGCCACCAGTTTTGTATGGTCTCTGCACCAGGCTGAAAATCTGGGCATGTCTTAGGCTTGTCCCAAGTCCCATTCAGTTCAGGCCTCTACTTTAGATCCTCCAGCTGGAATCTCTGAAAATCAGACTCCAAATGTTAATTAGGACTAGGTTTTCATTTTGAAAGCTAAAACCATTGTTTTTTTTTCCCCCGCTTTTTAAAAAAGTGAAACATTAAAAGCACAACCATGCAAATTTTAAAACCTCATGTAGATTAACAACATTCATGACAATTTGTGCTTGTCTAAAACTCCCGTGGAACCCTGCTGTGACGTTCTGGTGGGCTTCCTAACAGGCTGCATTTTGCTTCATTTGTCTTAGCCTCCTGGGTGGGCCACTTTCTCACTCTGTTAATTCTCTTTGGAACACGAGTTGTCCCTTTTCCTCCTTCCACCACACCCTTTTTCTGATTTACTCTTTTTTCTTATTTTTCTGTTCTTTTGATTTTTTATTTCTAGCCCAGGCTTGCAATTTAAATATTACTCGCCTGCAAAATTGACATCACAGAAACGCTACCTTCCAGATGCTTCCCAATGATTATACGAGGTTATAAGAATTAGCAGGGAGCAAACATAAACAGGTTATGTCTATAAATAACTCTACCCCTTGTCCTCTTTTCTTACGGCTTTGCTTCATTAAGATTCTGTGATTCTAAAATGTGTTTTAAATGTGGTCTGTGTGTGACTCAGATACATTAACTGCGACTGTTCCTAAATTCTACAGAGCATTGATTAGTTTGCCATTTACCATCGTGGTCATTGCATAACAGCATTATTAAATAGTCATATAGACAAGCTCTTTCAGAAAATTCATATAATTTGAGTCATTTCTAATTCATCCTACTAAAATAGATACTTCTTTGAGTGAAATTATTTTATTAAATACTTGTTTATTATAATGACTGAGCTCTAGCAAAGTATTCTCTTAAGTCTCTTACCCTTCATTTTTAGAAGTATGTAAAGTATATATGTATACCTGAGTACATATATGTATATGTGGGTGTGTATGTCTGTTCTTCTGGCAAACGCAACAGTGAAATGATGACAAAGAAAAGGGTGACGATCCCAAATTGATGACAGTTATTTGCACTTTGCAACAAACAGCATATGTAAGGGAAAGGATACACATTTCAACCCCTGATTAATAGGTTTAAATCTCAGCTCCACCCTTATTGGCTATATTTTTGGGTAATATTTTTTAAACTTAATTCTATAAAAGTAACATGTACCTAGTATAAAAAGCCAGTCAGCGCCCCTCGGTTCATCTAGAAGACCAGCAGGGCCTGCCCCTCTGCTGTCCAACCTCAGCCTCTCTTGGGAGGCTGCCCTTTTGTGTCTTTTTTGCTTTTTCTGTTTCACTTCTTTTATTTCTTCTGTAAATTACATCTATAAATATCTATATCGATATCTATACCGATATCTATACACACATGCACATATCTATTTGATATTTAGTGCTTCTACTGCTAATCTTGATTTTTTTCATTTTGGACATTATTTACTGACTTCCTAATATAGTAGAAGGTGGGGTTTAAGTATGGACACTATCGCTCACACACGCACACAGACACACACCTGTACTGCTGCTTTTAGAGGTGCCTGACACTTCTAATTCCTGAGCGTTTCTGGTGTTCCGTGGCATTTCAGGCATTTAGGTTTCTGTGTTATCAGATCTGCTATGTCAGCTACTACTCACCCGTCCATTTCCCATTTTCCTAACTGTAGAATTCTCTGTTGGCTGTCATTGTTTCTCTTGCTCTCTTTTCTCTTGTGATTTCAGACCTTTTTTTATTCCTTTACTGTTATTTTAGTGAGGCTTCTAGAGGGAGTGGATATGAAAACAAATTCAACTCACATGTTTTATCAGCACTAAGCCTGGGATGTAGTAGGTGCTCAATGATCATTATGCTCTTACTACTAACTACTTCCTTCAACAGAGTTTATGCCTAGATGGAAGAAAAAAGAGGCACCTGACAGAGACGATATTCCTTATTTTGGTTTTTTTCCCCCTCTGTTGTCTCTTCTAACTTCTTATTTCAACCTAGAGCCAAGCAGAAATCTTTTCAAGGTGGTTAACTCCTGAAAGTGTAAATTTTAGATAAAGAAGCGCTTATTCATGGAATATACATCTATTGTCCATGTATAGACAAGACTCTAGGGATATGAAGGGAAACAAGACAAGGCTCCCATCTCCTGGGAATCCCCACCTGACCTGGGGGAGGAGCATGTTCAAAGTGCTGTGGAGGCAAAGAAAGTGTGTTTGCTTATGGAGCAGGCAGCAGGTGTGTGTGGATGTACAGTTGGGGGAAGATTTCATAGCAAAGTGGCACTCTTGTGGGGCCTGAAGGATATAACAATTCCACTAGTTGGAGGTAAAGTGGAAAGGCCTGTGGCCAGAGAAGATGGTATGAGCACAAGGCACAGGGGTTTGAAACACATAGGCTGTTTGGAGAACCGCTAGAGGGTGGGACATGTGGAGACTACAGATAAGCCTAGAGAGGCTGGGGCTTGATTAGGAGGAGGCTTGAATGCTGTCCTGCTTGGGATATAGATTTTATTCTGGATGCATTGAGAATACTCACATGTTTTTTCACCAGAAAGCTACAAGATCAGATGCGGTACATTGTTGGAGGTGAAGCTCACGGAGAAGAGACAGGTGATAAGTAGGATGATTGGGAGACTGTGTCTGTATTTCAAGAGAGAGATGGTAAAGCCTAGACTTGGCCCTGGCAAGTAGGGATGGAAAGAAGTACTCATTTGAGAGCTTTTCTTTTGACATAAAATTGAATCTAGAATCCCCTCCAATGGGGGAGATGAAGTTCTGAATCTAACTCCCTGGTGCTTGGTTGGTTAGTGAATGCCATTAACCTCTATAAAGAAAAAGAAGCAGGCTGGTAGGAGAAGATAGTGGGCTTGGTTTTAGACTGAGTGAGCTTAGTGAAATTGGAAATAAAAGGTCTGGAGTTCAGCAACACAGTCTCAGTTGGTGACTTACGTTGAGAAATGGGAAAGTGTGGATGGTAATTGAAGGTAGGCTAGTGGATGAGATCATGCAAGGAATGTGAATGGGAAGAGGAGAGGAGAAAAGACCTAGGAGAAGGGAGGTAATATAAGGGAAGAACGGGAAGTAAAGCTAGTCAAGGAGGCAGAGAGAGAATGATAACAAAGGTAGAAAGGAATAAAGGAGAGACGTTTAGATCTTAGGAAAACCATGGAAGAGGAAAGGCGTAAGGGAAAAGAGATGGTGAATAGTGTTAAATGCTATAGAGTGGACCAACAAGTTGAGTATTGACAAGAGACAATTAGGTTATGATTTAAGCACTCACTGAAATCCCTGACACAGTGGTAACAGTGGAGTGGGAGAGTGAGAAATAGATAAGAATGGATGCCGCAAATAAAAAATATTGTTTCCAAAAGTTGGCCAGTACAAGGAGTGAGATGGGCAGTAACGTAAGTGGAAAACAGTGTCCATGGAAAGACTTTTGATATGGATGAGACTTCACTATATTTATAGTCTGTGAGTAATAATCTGGTTGAGAGTCTGGAGACCCAAGGTAAAGAGGGGATGGAAAGGATTACAAACACTGTTGGCTCTGAGTCAGGCGGGAAGGAAGAAACAATGACTAAAGACAAAGTTTGTGGAATAGTAGATGGAATTCAAGAATTCAAGGATTTCATATGCAACAGTTTCTCATTTCTCTGTGCGGACTGTCCCATCTCAGTTGATGGCAACTTTATCCTTCCAGTTGCTCAGGAGAAAATCCTTGGTGTCATCTTAATTCCTCTCTTTCTCTCATCCTCTACATCCAATTCATCAGGTAATCCTGCTAGCTCTACCTTTAAAACATATCCACAATCCAGCCACTTTTCACCCTCTCAACTGCTGCCACCCTTGTTTGAGTGGTCATCATCTGCTCCCTGGATTATTGCAACAGCCTCCTGACTGGTCCGCCTCCTGCCCCTGCCTCACACAGTCTGTTCTCACACAGCAGCCAAAGGGTCCTGGTAAAATGTAAGTTAACTCCAAGCACTCATCTGCCAGAGCCCGCCAAGGATTCCTCATCTCACTCAGAGTAAGAGCCAAAGTCCTTGCAATGGCTTATACAGCCCTCCAAATGTCCCCTCTCTGATCATTTCATTAAAGATTACAACTATTCTTTCTCCTTCATTCTCAGCCCATCCCCCAGCACAGCACAACTGATTCCCTTACGCTGCCCTATTTTTTTTATAGGACTGTTACTTTCTAATTCGCTAAATAATTACTTATTACATTTAGTGTCTAGTTTCCCCACTGGGATACCAGCTCCACAGGGCAGGACTTTTATTTATTTTATTCACTGTTTTATCTCAGGTCCTTAGTACAGTGGTTCAGTGACTGGCACATGGTAAGTGCTCAATAAATATTTTTGAGTGAATGGCTGAGGTGGGAAGTTAAGGGCAGCCACAGGTTGGGGAGAGGATTGGCAGCAGGCTAACGATCTTAAGGAGCAGCTTGATTACTGTGGGGAAAAGGAAAATTTTGCTAACTTGTGAAGAGTAAAAAGATTGCCAAGAGACCCTGAGTTTTATGATTCCTTGGAGAGTCTTTTCTACTGAATTCTTTTTTTGTTGAGTGAAGTTTACAGTTAGCCTGTAACTGGCCCTGTCCTGGAACGTTGGAGATGGGTAAAATTTGGATTCCCAGGGTCCCTTCAGGTCTTTGGTGGCTATTTGTGCGCTGGGGAGAGAAAGCTTGGTTCCACCTATTGCCTCTCTTCTCTTTGGTTGTGTGATCTCAGTCGAAGTCACTTGACTCCTGTGGGAAAATAATATCCCCCTTGGTTGACTTACAGTGTTCTTTTGGCTCTCAAATGAGATAATGTTTGTGAAAGCGTTTTAGACACTAAAATGCTACACACAGGTATGGGATCATACCTGTGGCAACACAGCAGGTGACACCTCCTTCATGCTGCCCACTGGAGGTCTTGACTGAGGGAGCCAAAGGTCTGCTCGGAGGTGCACAGAGAAAGCTGCAGCAAGAACCTCTGCTTATCTCCTTTCAGCTCAGTCTGATTCCTTTCAGGCCTACAATTTTGAGCTAGTTTTTGCATCTGTTTGGATCCACCTTTCCAAGGTTCTGAGCATCAGAACCTTGTTTAAGGGGCTGACAACAGCTCAGATCTGAGGTTTGCCGGCAGTTTCCCAGCTCCAGCCCAACAGCTTGGGGTAACCTTTCTTCAGAAGCTCCCCTTAAGAGGATGCTCACCGTCCGTAGAGGATACAAACTCTCCACCTTATTATTCCTCTATTTCATTGAATAGAGTAACAAGAATAAGAGGAAAAATGAGCCTTTGAATGCTTAACCAAACTAAAAAAAAAGGCAAAACAAAAAAACCCCCAAAACCATGCACCTATTTTGAAAACAGACTCATTACCTCTTCCTCATCTCAATACCCCAAGCCCAGAGCTCCTAAGTAAGCCCTCTTCTTCCGCAGTAGATTCTCCATAGCCTCTTCAGCCTTATACATTGTTTTCCTTCCTATTTAAGATCAGTAATGAGAACTTGGCAGGAGAAAGATTCTAATGGGTCAGGAGGCCCTTGTGGCTTTTCTCGGGCTTGTTTTCCACAGCCCATTCTAGCCTGCAACATACTTCACAAGAATAAGTTGGCTGCAGATCTAACCCACGGTGAGAGGCCGCCACTGAGGGCAGCATTTCAGACCAGGGAGACTGGAGCCACGAGCAGGCTTCCTGAAGCACAGATCCTGGGTGTTTCCTTACACACGCACATGCACACACACGTGCACACACAGCAGCGCACACCAGGGATCCTCATCGAGAACAGATGTTGCTGCCCACTGTGCCAGCCACGTGTCATGCATGGCATTTTCTTCTGTTAAGCTCCTGGCAACTGTGTTTTTCCTTTCTTCTCCCCTCCCTCTGCCTCCCACCCCCTCGTCTCACCCCCTACACCCACTGCATGCAAAAATTCTCCCCTGATTCATACTGGGCCAGCCTCATATTTTTGTTGTTGTTATTATTATTGCAAACATTAGATGTTTCCAAAGCTGAAAAAAAATAAAAAGAAAGGGAAAGAAAAAAGGAAAGAAACCACAACAACCCCCAAAGAAAACATTTTCTAACCCAGGAATGTACAATACTTCATGCATGGGAAGCATCTTCCCACCTTTCCAAGCTTAGCTACAGAATCTAGGGCTCCAAATTCCAGCACAGGAAAAAACAAACTCATCCAGCTTTTTTGTATGAGCCTCATACTATTTCTCAATCTAAAAGCTTGCTGCTCCCCCCAATGGCTAAGATTTGCAGAAGTGCCATAGCCTCCTTTCCCAACCTACACATGGTTACCAAACTGTGATCACTTCTTCAGGTCCATTGATTCATTTCTTCACTTAAAATAATATTTTCTGAGTGCCTACTATGTGTCAAGATTACAAATGTGAAAAAGGAGTTCCCAACACAGTGTATGCAATAGAGGTAAAAGATCAAATTGCTATCCAATGAGTAATCATACAAAGACACGAGCAAAGTCACGTGGCAGCACAGAGAATAAAGCAAATAACTTGTCCTGATCGCGTGGAGAAGATCTTATGGAGGGGCAGCCATTTGAAGTGGATTTTGTAGGATAAATAGGAGTGCATGGAAAGGCTCCTTTCCATGTGAAGGAAATGGCATGATGCAGTCATCAAGTTTTTCTGTACTAGTGCTGTATAACCAATAATTTCCAAATCTCAATGTCTTTTAATAACAAAATTTACTTCTCACTCACGCATCTGCAGGTTGGCTAAGTGGTTCGGCTTTAAGTTGTGGGTTGGGTTGAAGTATACTCCACATGTCTCTCACTCAAGGACCTTGGCTTCAGGGTTTCAGGGTCAGCAGCTACTCAGAGTATGTTCTTCTCATGGTGGATAACATGGGTACAAAAGGGCTAGCAAAGGCATGCCAGTACATTCAAAACCTCTGGTCAAATGTAGCCTATGTTACGCACACTCACGTTCCATTGGTCGAGGCAAACCACATGGCTAGATCCAAAATTTGTAGGAGAGGGAATTATACTCTGCTGGTAGTGCAGTCATGGCAAAGGAAGAGAGAGTAAAAGGAACCGTGGACATATAATAATATCTGCTAGTCAGGCTTTTTAGTCACAAACATTGGTTATATTCATATTCACTCCACCTTACCTCAAGACACTCCAAAAGTCTTATCTAAGCGTAGCATCATGCTTGAAATCTAGAACGTCATGATTTACATCAGGTTACAATGTAGCTTCTCTTAATCTGGAGTCTGATGTACCGAAATCACAAGTTCTCTGCCTTCCACACACCTGATGGACAAAGTGGAGCAGAGACAAGACAACTACAATAAACATCCCCTTTGAGGAGAGTGATGAGAGGCACATAACAGTCACTGGTCCACAACAATTCTGAAATTCCTCTGAGGAAAGTTGCAAAAAACCCTACTCTAAGAATAGGAAGTGCTTCTTATTTAATAGCTTTTGATTAATCCCTGGAGGTGGCTCCCAAGTGCATTGTTCTTCAAGGCTCCTGGCTCTGCTCTCTTGGAAGTCCTTCCTTTTCCATTATCCTCATGGGTCACAAAAAGAGAGCATTGGAGAACATTCCACTATTGAAAGCTAAGTTGCTTTCTCAGCCTGCTTTCTCTTGATAGAGTATAGGGGACCCAGAAACCTTTTTATGTTCTCTACCAGTGAGTCTCTTTTAATCCAAGCTGATGGTACTTGTGGTAATTCAGCTCTCCTAAACTTTATTGGTTTTGTATATATTTAATTTCAGTCAAATCCATATTCCAAGAACTATCCTCACAAGTCTTTTTAAGACATGCCTCTCTCCATAGATTTAATTATAGGTATCCTGAGTTTATGAGACTTCTCTGGGACAAAGTCCTTAGTCTCTTTTCTATGAGTCATTTTGTTCAGCCTCAAGGATCTCCTAGGTGCCACTTTAATCCAATTAAAAGTCTTAACGAATAGTGTAATGGTCCACCCCTTGATGGGGTCTTTGCCTGAAGTTAAGTCTTAACTTCAGTCTTTGAAAGCCTGTCTAACACGAAACATTACTCAGTTTTATATTTTGCTGGTTGGAGATGAGAAACAGCTTTGTTTTTCAGTACTACAAGTCCTGGAATTTCTAGTACTCCATACTCCCTCTCAATTCTGCTGGCAAAGCAGCAACGTTTCCAAGCTCATCTACAGTACCTTATCAAATAAAGGTAATAACCACTAAGTAACCCTAGTAATATTCTTTAAATCCTCTTTGTCCACAGCCAAGAGGCTGTTAAGTAAATTTTCTGACCTACAAGTTAGAACAGTTAACATTATAACTTCCCTCACAACTACGATAAACATTTAGTCAAATATTTTGCCACTCCATAATGAGGTATTTCATTTTTCCAGCTTCCTACAACAGTTTCTTTGCTTCCTGATGTACCATTCTAGAAGCAATGCCACACATTTTAGATTTTTATGGCAGCACCCCAATTCTGATACCAATCTCTGTATTATTCAAGTATTGCTACAATAATATCTTATAACAAACAACCCCAAAATACCACTGGCACATCACAGAAAATATTATTAGTCTGCTCAGTGAAGTTAATGTTGGAGAACATGAAGAAGTGTGAAATGATTTGAAGTTAAAGAGTTAAGCTAGGGGTAGATCACTCAGGCTCTTGTGTGCCAAGCTAAGGAGTTTGGACTTTATCTGTAGCAAGTGGTGATCTAATGAAGGCTTATAAATAGAATATGAATTAATCCAGATAGGCTGTAGTCACAAATTAACCCTGAAATCTCAGTGACTTAACATGACAAAGGATTTATTTCTCATTCACGTAAAGTCTAGTGTAACTCTCTAGAACACCCATCCATCTCTTCCATCTTATTCCTTTGTCCTCTCAAAATTTGGTCTCCATGGTTGCCTCCAAAGAGACTGAAAAGAAGTAGAGAGAGAGAGGCCAGTAACTCTTGAGTCCCTTGGACCAGAAGTAATGCATCCTTTCTGCTTGCCTTCCCATTTACCAGAACGTGTCACATGGCCTCAAGCCCACTACAGGTGAGTCAGGGGGACACACAGATATCAGGTGAGCATTAAGTATCTCTGTCACAGGGAAAAGATGATAGGATTATTTTATAGGAAGAAAACCATGGTGGCAAATTTGGACCATGGAAGTTAGAAACTTATCATCTCTTACCTGAACTAACGTTAACAGCCACCCACTGAACTGAGGAATTGGAAAGAGAAGAGAAAAAAGAGGCTGAATACAAAGCAATTTCTGCAGTAGAATGCTGAACATTTGGATGTTGGATGTGATGATGAGAGAGGAGTTGAAGATGAAGTTAACTGGATTGGAAGGCAGGGGTGGATGATGATACTGTAGGCTCGCCTCTCACTCTGATATCTCAATTTGCTCTGAGATAAGCTCAACCAACAATTTATCAACACATAATGCTTAAACATCTACTGTGGGGAACAAAGAAAAGACCTGGTTCCTGCCTATGTGGTTGGGGTGTATGCTGTTCGTAAGTGTTTTGGTTGGTGTATCTATTTTTAATGTCCAGTTAGACCAGCTTTTAGAGAGCAGGGACATGGTTCATTCTTCTCTGTTTATACTCACCCTCCCCCTAATCTGGTTTAATATTAAACATTCTATAAATAGTTAATAAATATTCACATCTGGCTAAGTGATGCCCATTTTATTCTCTTCTTTGGCTGCTCCTGGCATATATTGTTTGATAAATTCCTTATGCATTGAATATGGAATATTGGGGTTCAGAACTGAAATGCATATTTTATTTTTTAATTAGAGAAAGCAAGTAGTAAATTGAATATGCATTATCCAGATGTGAAAGATCCCGAACAAGTGGAGATGAAATCTACTCCCCAGTGTCCTCTCCCTTGTGTGCTGTTTGGAAACTTAAAATGCTTAAGTTTAATTTTCACCTTTATTGCTCATTCCCCAAGTGACCTTGGGGCACGGCCCTTTGTCTCATTTTCCCCATCAATGGAATGTGGATAATCATATTAATCTGCCTCACCAGGTGATGTGAGGACTAATTAAAAATGAGATTAGCTTCAACAGAAGTCTTTCTAATGTGAGAAATATTAAACTTAGTGGTGCGTGTCTGCAGTGCTGTTAGATTTCTGGGAATGATCTCTGGCCTTGGAACCACTTATGACCCTGATGACACTGTAGCTGAGTCGGGAGTACCTACAGCCGGCCCAACTTGTTGGCTCTACCCACTTGTCCTGGATTCATGCCCTCTGTGCCCAGCCCAAGGGCCACACCCATCCAGAATGGCCTAATAAGTGAATGCAGAAGCCAGTGATCTTTTTACTTCTTTGGGCTTCCTCTGAGAGCTGCTTCCTGCCTGTCCTCCTCTTACCTTCTTTTCGTGCTCCTACTTTTTAGACAAGGTCTCTGGGAATTCTTTGGGTAGACAAATCAGTAAAAATAGCTAAATTAATAAATTCACTAAATAAGGCATGTGTGTTAGTCCACTTGGGCTACTATAATAAAACACTGGCTTAAACAATAGATATTTATTTCTCACAGTTCTGGAGACAGGGAAGTCCCAGATCAAGGTACTGGCTGATTCAGTTTCCTTGTAAGGGCTCTCTTCCTGGTGTGCAGACGGCTGCCTTCTTGCTGTGTCTTCACATGGCAGAGAGAGGAAGTTTGGTGTCTCTTCTTATAAGGGCTGTAATCCCATCATGAGGACCCCACCCTCATGATATCATCTAAACCTAATTACTTCCCAAAGGCCCCACCTCCAAATACCATCATATTGGGAGTTGGGGCTTCGACTTATGCATTTTGGGGGAACACATTTCAATCCCTAACAAACGTGTTTTGCTCGTGTTCACTTCGCCTAGGCAGAAGATGTCCTGATAACGTAGAACTGGGTTTCCCAATTTTGTTTAATAGGGCTACCTCCACTATATAATTTGGGGGATGCTATGCATGCTCCTATTTCTCCCCCAAATACTTGTCTCCCCCGTGTGGATCACAAAGTCCCAAACTTTCCACAGTTAAAGTCAATTTTTGCCTTAATAGTTTATCTTTTATTTAGTTGGAGATACATATTCATCATTGACTCCTTAGTGTGTCAGCTGCTTTCCAGAGAATTAGGAGACTATTCAGATACTATGGTAGAGATGGATACATTGGTTATGGGGGTTGTCAGAGGGAGCAAAGTCCAGCACGGAGGTGGGCATGATGGATAAAAAGGAGACCAGGGGACGAAAGACAACTGACACAGTATTGCTGCTATGCCTCAACTATCAACAATAGCATGTTGAGAGATGATTAGTATTTCAGATAACTTTGCATATGTATTTTGCCTGCCTTAAGGCCATGTTATATATAGTCATTCTGTCCGCATAGTTGGGCAAGGTAAGTGGTAAGATCCCTGGGATTACTGGTTATAGTTAAGAGAGAGGAAGAATGACCAGGTTATCCAGTAGCCACCTCTGGGAGGGCTAGTCTCCACCTTCACAGACAAGGAGCCATCGATGCCCAGGGTATCCAGGCTCCTTGCACTCAGGAAACAAACAAACAAAAAAGTAGCTCCTGGTTGCGTGGTATACATACTTAATAACATTATTGAGTGTTTATTGTATGCCAGGTACGTACTATGAGGAATTATCACCGTTATTATCATTCCTGGTTTACTGATGAAGAAACTGAGGGGCTGCGATTTCTAAAGCTTCAGAGCTAAAATGTGGGACTAGTGAATGAACCCAGGTGGTCTGATTCTAGAGTCCCTGTTCTGAAACTGGTAGGAAGATTAAAAGCAAACAAACAACGCATAAATGAGGAATGCAGGACTTTTAGAAAACTCAGCTAAGAGATGAACATGGGGTGCTGGCCACTGTTAGGACACCTCCGTGGGCTTTGCAAGCTTAAAGCCAGAGGAAGAGGAGGCATGCCACTGAACCCTGCTTAGCAAGGATCAGAGACCAAGGAAATGAGACTAGAGAACATGTTGTGAAACAGATGCAGCCGATCAGTGGATGAGTGAATAAGATACACAGACAAGCGTCCCGTAGATAAAGGGAATGTAAACAAGACACTTGCACAGAGAATAGGTTCCATATGGGTGAAAGCGAGACTGGATGGATCGACCAAATAACGGAGAGCAGAACAGCCGGGCTGACAACCCGGGATGGCGTGACAGGTTGAGGACGAGAACCACAATAATCAGCCACACAAATTGAGCTGTTCATAGACACAGGAACTAAAAATTAGACTAAGGCTAAAAGAAACAAGACTATTGGCAAGAAAATATTCTAGAATAAACATGGCACCTCCCTCCTGCCATTCCTCAGCTCAGCTGGACCTAGATGTTACTGGGGGTGATAAAATAATCATGTCTAAGTTGTGGGGAAAGCCTGGCAGAAATTGGGCAGGAGGGAAGATGTGCTGGGACCCTCTAAGCCTGTGTTTCTATGGAGAAAGAAAATGTGTAGAGCTTCTCCCTGTGAGGTAGGAGGGTTTGCTGACTGATCAGGCTCTGTTTCCCGTGACTCAGTCCTTAGATTTAGTAAGGATTCTTTCTAGCTATTTTTTTCAATGAGCAAAATTTTTGAGAAAAGCTTAGCATGATTTGAGTAGTCAAAATGTCCTAGACAAACCTTCATCTCCATCGGTCTTCTACCCAAGTATGACCATTCGCCAAGTCCTGACAATTCTGCTTCACAATACTCCTCCCATCTGCTTTTTTCTGTTCCATATTAGAACAGCCAACTCTGTTCTTCTCTGTTCATATGTGCTTGAAGTCAATTTCTACCTGCTCTGGATCCTGCCATTTCTCTTCTGAACATTCCCCATGCTGTCCCCAGATCCAACTTTTGAAGCACAACTTTTAACATGTTCTCTTTCTGCTAAAAAAAAAAAAAAAAAAAACTTCTAGTGGTCTCTGTTGTCTTCAGGATAAGGGTTAGATTCTTCTGGAAGGAGATTTTGACCTAGTTCCAAACTTCAGCCGTTAATACTCGAGGCAGAAAACCACTGATATATCTTTTCTTTTTCTATCTGAAATCTTGGCTTATATTTGCCTTCCTGCTAAGATATTCTCCCCATTTCTCTGCCCAAATCCTATCCATCCTGAAAGATTAAGTCTAATCCTATATAGTTCATAAAACCTTTGGGAAATGCCCTAGCTCCTTTCCTATTCTTAACTTCCATAGCTCTTATCAGTGCCATTCATGACTTTGGGAATTAATCCTCCCTGGGCCTGTGACTTCTTCCCTATTGTCTCAGATGCTGTTGAGTTCTGCCTTTTGGTGCTGATGCCATGAAAGCTTCTTTAACACAAAGACTTTGTCATGCATAGAACCTACTGTGGTGCCTTGTACGTAGTACGCACACTATGTGTTGATTAGATATCCCAGGATTCCAGCAACTAGTCCGATGCTTGGCTCATAGTATATGTTTTGAAGTTAAATATCCTAGATGATGCACTTCTCATGGATTTCTATGATATTGACTTTTCCTCAGACAGTGGCTGCTTCATGCCCATAGTTTTGGGTAGAGATTGGACCAGGTGTGCAGTACTGAGAAGTGGAGTGGGGCATATCATTATTACATGATAATAATGCTGGAGGCAGCAGGAGCATGTCAGGATGGTTATAGCACAGGCCTGGGCATCTGACAGCGGGTCTACGTCTTTTCTTCAGACAGGTTCCTTAATGGCTCTGGTCCTTGGTTTTTTCATCTGTAAAATGGGCATGATAATAACACCTACCTCACTGGATTATTGTGAGAGTTTAATAAGATCATGAGTACAAACCTTGTAGCACAGTGCCTTATACACAGCAAATGCCATATACAAAATAAAAATAGTATATTGCTTTTGTATGATGGTTTGTAGTCTGTAAAAATATTTTTACCTTTAGGTTCATTCCTTATGCCTAGGGCTTCCAGAGAAATTATATATGTACATGTGTGTCTGTATGTGTGTATAAAATAAAAACACATATTTTAATGTTATAGATCTATAATATCAATATTATATATTATTAATTATTATACACATATATCTTATATACAAAAAATATATATATCACATATGTACCATATTTATGTGTGTGTATATATATACACAGATGTATATATACACACGTATTATATATATATGAAAGAGAAAATGAGAGAGAAAACAAATACTGTGAGTTATATCCCATGAACACGTCTGAAAACTCAAATGTAGATTTCGATTTATCCCAAAGTGAAACACCTTTGTGAAGAGCTGGGTGTGGTATCAGACATTGTTTACTACTTTGGTTTCCTTAAACAGCTCTTTCCACCCTAGAAGCCTCTGCTTCCTCCTCGAAATTTCTCTCAGTGTGCTGCTTGATTGTTGAGGAACAGAGCTAGAAAGAGAGAGAGGGAGAGATGGAGGGAGGGAGGAGGGAGGGAATGAGAGAGAACGGGAAAGAAAAAAAAGACGCTCAGCAAACAGCAGGAGGGCCAAGAAAAATATTTAATCCAAACAATGAATATTGTTGTTTCCTCCCACAGTCTGCATTCCCAGTCATCTTCCACAGGCAGGCTTGGGGAGCCAAGAAATGCTGAACTGCCTGGCATGCTGTGCGTGTGGCAGGGGTGCCGGGGGGCAAGCACGTGTGTTGGGGGCTGCGGTGGAACACTCCCAACACCAGCTCAGGTCTGCCTCGACCTCCCATGAACTGCAGGCTGGCCAGGGAACCAGGAGACAGGGACAGAGGGAAGTAAAGACTCAAAGTCAGAGCAGGACCCCAGCAGTCTGCCCTGGGCCTTCTCCCAGGAGTCACATACTTTTCCATCCCTTTCTCCCAGCTGCAGATTATCCTCCTCTGACTTCTACCTGTTTCCCGTCCTTTCGTCTCTTTCGCCTTCCAGAGCCGGGTGAGCTCTTGAACAGAGTGTATATGGCTTAATGATCCAGTCAGGTCTGGTGTGGGTCCAGGCACAACAGCTGGCAGAGGGCGGAGAGAGGAGGAGCTGGATGAGAGACCACCTACAGAGGTGACCAGGCCAGGCAGAAGGTTCCACCTGCTCAGCAAGGTGCCTGCAAGGGCCTGAAATTCTGCTCTCAATTTCACTCTTCTGAATCTTTACGTTTGGTTCTGTAAGAATCTACTGTTAGTGAACCTCTACCTAGAAGGTCATGCTAAGCTATTTTCAGGTGATGTTTTAGAGAGAGTAACTGATAGTGTTACCAGCTTCACCTCACTCTGGTGGGACTCCGACCCACGCTTGGAGGAGCTCTGAGGAGGGCCTCATACCCACAATTTGTCCCTTCCTCAGAGAGTTCTTTCCTGTTCAATGTTACGGATTTGAAACGAAACCGAAGCTGAGCATTCAGTAGCGCAAGCTTTATTCAATGGCCAAAGAATGGAGAAATGGGAACTGAGTTCACAAATCAACTTCTCAGCTCTTGGGGTGATTAAGCAGCTGTTATAAGGGGTCAAGGTAATGAAGGGGAGGAATATTCATAGGTATTCGGGGAACCGGGCAGGCTTTTCAGGGGAACAAGGGTGCCACCTCTTTTCTTTCCTTATGTGGATATATCCTGCCATTGCCACGGCAGTTGTAAACTGTCATGGCACCCACGGGTGTGTTATGTAGCATGGTAATGTATTACAATGAGCGTGTAATGAGCTGCGGGGTCTATGTCGGGTTAAGTTAGACTGCCTTGTTGCCTTCATCCAGTGTTAACTGGTTTCCACTATATGTCTCAGCCATCTCCTGCTTCCTCTCTTTGTGGTTTCCTGTAAGCTAAAGAGAACCTGTTAGGCTTGTTCTGAGCAGGGCTGCAGTTAATGTCTTATGGGGTCGGTGGGCCAAGTAATAGTAGTGAGAACAGATACCTGGGGAGGCTAGGGAACAAGACAGAGAAAAGGTACCTGCTCTTGGAGGAAAGCTAAGAGGAATGTAAAGCAAAAAATATTCTGCCTTCTCAGTTTATAGTTCATCCTGGAGGGGATCCACAAGTTCCACTCACTAAATATTCATTAAGCATCTACTGTGGTGTGTTAGGCATTGTGCTGATGCAAGGGCCTTATTGCTGATGGAAGGACACAGGAGTGGAAAAGGAACAAAATAGAAGTGTCCCTGCCCCCATGGCCTTTGCAGAGTTCAGACGTCTTATGTTCAAAGTTTCTGTCTGTGACCTTGAAACACAGTAGGCTGGCTCCAGTTAGCTAGAGAGGAGGTGAGAAATTCCCTGAACAAACAATTTTGTTAATCCATTCCTCTTCTATAGAAGAAAGCCAAGTGCCAGGCAACAAGACTATGTCAGGAGAGCTTGCAGGCCACCCTATCCCACTTCCACCATGAAAACAAGAAAAACAAAATCGTGAGAATTAATAGGCCCACCAGCCTCCCAATGGAGATGCGAATGAGGTCTGATGATGTGTCATTATTGCTACTTGCTGGGAGCCCCCAGCACAGATTTTGCTACATCACAAATACCAGTACCCTAGGAGCCCAGTAATCAGGCCAGCTGGAGGACTGCTGCCATCGTCACTAGACAGCATCCTGAGAAGCGTTGCTGTATGGTTCAAGAAGGAGGGAGGGCGACGCTGCCATGAAATCAGAGTTTGACAGCAAAGGATTGGGAATCACTAACATAAAATCTAGGCTAGCTGACTGTGTAGGATCAGCTGCTCCAGAGAAGAGGGAAAGCATGGAGGACAGGAGTGAGGCTGATGGAGGACGAGAAAAAAGGGTTTGGGGACTTTTGTTTGTTTAGGATATGGAGTTGGGGTTTGATGCAGTTACCTTGTGAGAGACTGGAGATTTGAGGAAGGAATAAAGGTGATGGCAGGGAGGGGGACACTGGGTGCTGTCATGGTCTCATGCAGTTTTGGTAAAAGGTGGAGGGAGATGAGGGCTAAAGGCACAGAGTGTCTTCTGTGGGTGAGGCCTCTGGGTGACGCGAGGGCCGGGACACACTGCCATCAGTAGCCATGGCTCACCACAGTGGCATTTCGCAACAGAGGAACAGATCACAAATTTGCAACAGGGCTATGTCGTTTTGTTTTTAAGCCTCCTTAGACAGTGGGACAAGGACTTGTGAAGGGATGTTTTCTCCTGTCTCTGTCTCTTGAGAAGCAGAGCTCTAACTTAGAGCTGATATTTTTTTGGCACAGCTAAATACAGGCTCTACCTGAACACTCCCCCCTGCCCCATCTTCACCATTCGGGGTCTAACTCCCCCCACCCCCTTGGGGTGGGTGAGAAGCACCCAGGCGGTGTTGGGCCAGGAGGAGAGGCCACATGGGCAAGCAGGTTGGTGTTATGTTTGTAAGTGAGGTGGAGAGTCTGTGCCGCTGGGTCTTATTTGCAGCTAAATGGAAGGAGCTGCTAGGAGGTTGTTTTTGGCCAAAAAGTAAGTCACAGAGTCTTCTCACCTTCCTGTTTTCCTGGGGCGCGCGTCAGGGAAGAGGTGTCTGTGATGGTTTGGGGCTTTTCAGAGGCTAAAACACCTAAGTCACCACTATGGTTTTGAGGAGAGCCCTAGTTTCCAGAAGCCAGTCAGGCCTTTCCCACTCTGTTTTTATAAGTTCCAGACCCATTTCCCTTGTCACCTGACTCTCTCTCCTTCATGACTCAGATGGGTGCATTTGTGGTGACAGTGGATGGGGCAGGAGGGTCTGAGGGATGAGAGCATCCATGGCGTTGACTCTAAAGTGTTGGTGGCAGAATCTTGAAGTTTTTCTGACCAGAGTCTCCATGGAGGGACCTCACACTACAACCCACAGGGGCAAAAGTGGTGGCAGTGTTCCTGCCGACTTCATAAAAGTAGGATTCACTGAGTTCTTCCTGTGAGCCAGGTACCGTGTAAAGTATTTTACCTCCATTTGCTAATTTATTCCTTACAACAACCCTATGACGTAGGTGTTATTCTCGTTCGTGAACAACTGTTTTAAGAAGTCCAGTAACTTGCTCAGATTCTAGTAGTTGGTAAGGAGCAGAGCTGGGATCTGGGCATAGATTGATCTAACACCATATCCTGTGCTCTTAATCGCCATACTGTACAGCCTTGATCATTTTCCCGGGAAGGAGCTGTTTAGCTCTGGGTATTTTGAAGAAGATGAAAATATTACAGGGGAAAGAAGTCATTTGACCTTATTTTGTTTGCTTTTCTTTTTCTTTCCTTTTTTTTTTTTTTTTGAAAGATTGGCCCTGCACTAATATCTGTTGCCAATCTTCCTCTTTTTTCCTTTTTCTCCCCAAGGCCCCAGTACATAGTTGTGTATCATAGTTGTAGAGTTGTAGCTCTTCTATGTGGGACGCCGCCTCAGCATGGCTTGATGAGCGGTGAGCAGGTCCGCACCCAGGATCCGAACCGGCGAACCAGGGGCCGCAGAAGCAGAGCATTCCAACTTAACCGCTAGGCCACCGGCCTGGCCCCGTGCTTTTCTTTTTCTATCTCCATTTATCCCAACTATTTCTCTCAGAAGAGATCAGTTTTTTTGCACTACTTGATTATTTCCATTCTAAGACTATGCTTTGGTTTTGGTGTCAGATATAGATAAGCTGGTTATAATCAGGCTTCTTTTTCAGACCTTGTAGGGGTACACATTTGCTTTTCCTTTTCTGAGGGTCTGGTAGATTGCACAGGCAGAGGTTTGAAGCCCTACACAGAAGCTATATGATCTCACATAGACCAGTAAAGCACAATAGACACTACACTAGACTCCAAGTCCTAATCTCTCTCTCAGGGCCACCAAACGGGGCTGTTTCCCTCTGCCCATCCAATAGAATGTGTGTCTTCACTGCTTTTCTTTCAATTATATCTTGCCTATCTGTTATTTGCAGTGTAGACCCTTGGCCTTCAAGGAGGTATTCTTTGCAGTTTCAACTGGTGGCTGGTAACACAGCAGGTCCTTAATATCTTAGTGATTAGTAACTTTGCCAAGGCCTGGATTTGAGTCATGTAGACTGCCGGGCTGGTAGGAAGGAGCAAATCTCTTGGTTCCAAGTGAGCTGAGCTACCTGTGCCATATGACTATATCATTCTATTTTAGTCCTTGCAAACATAATCATCTTATTAAAATACGAAAAGACTCACTTGAAAGTTCTCCACCTTGCAAAGGCCCAAGACCTAGGCCTCTATTCCCTATCAGCTGTTAAAACCCAATCACTTGATTAAAGATATTTGCAAACATTCCTAGGACAGCTATGGTTTCACGGCCTTCTTTCTGCTCTAGTTTTCAGTTTCTTTTTGTTTTTGGCTTCTGGCCCTTTCCTTTCTTTTCTTATTATCCCAGCTGTGGAACTGAGAAGATATTGTTAATTTTATCCGACACTTTTAGATTGTTTATAGAAAGAGAACTTTCAGAGGGTATATTCTACTCTCTCCTCACACTCAGAAATAAATGTATATCAATACTCTGCCCCTAGGAGGAGAGGAATCATGAAAAGGAGGGATCTGGTCATAAAGCATGCTAAGGAAATGTAGTTAGCCACCATCATGTTTATTTATTTGTTGAGAACCTACTGAGTGTCAGACACTGAACTAGTAGCTGAGACTACAAAGATGATTACACTCTGAGCCCTTGATGTTACATTCAGAATGTTAAGTCCTACAATACATATATGGATAAAATATACCACAGTAGCACAGGAGCAGGGAGAACTCTTGGGGACCAGGAAGCCAGATGAGATTTTCCAGAGAAGGTTTATCTAAGAAACTCTTCCTGTACGATCTATCTCAGGGTAGCTGTCTATGTTAATTTCACATTTTCTAGGAAGATTATCGCAAACCCACAGATGTGAGATCTTTGGCACCCTCCCACCCCAAGGGGTGAACACTGGGGGCGTGGAACAACTCCATTCCCTCCTTTCCTCAGATGACTTTAGTGAGCAGAAAAATGCCTGGCTTTAGCACTCTGGGGCCCAGAAATAAATGTTTCAGGGTTTCAGGCGTCTGCTGATGGGATGGGAGCATAGTGCTGCTTCCTCCTGGGGCAATCAACCTCCAGGGACATATGGGCCAACCAAGCCCCAAGACCAGAAGGAGCTATGGTGCCAGGTAGCTTGTTTGGGACAAATTTTGACCCACAGCTGAGAAGAGAAGAAGATGTGGGGGGTGCAAGGGAATTGACATTATATATCAGACCGTTTTTTTTTTTGTTTCTCTGTTGGAGTGTTGGGTTCACTTCATTATTAATGCCCCTGCACCTAGGCCCCTTTTATAGAGGTGCCAGAGGAACTTAAGTTACCTTGCATTCCCCATAAATTAAAAGATTAGTGAAATCATTAGAGAATGGTAGCATGGTATAGTAAAAAGAACATCAGATCAAGAATTAAGAAATCTGGGCTCTGTTCCCAGGATTGCTACTAACTAACCTTGTAAACAAGATATTTCACCTTTTTAAGGCTCTATTTCATCATTTGTAAAAGGAGAGTTTTGTACTAAATAGTCTTCAAAGCTCCTTCCAGACTTAGAATTTCATATATCTATGGTCTTTTAAAAAAAAATCAAGTAGCATTATGGTCATCAAGGGTCCCTGAGGGGCTTCAAAGGCCTCCCAAGTTTTGCCTGTGAGATTCTAAGGGAACCCTTGCAGTGAGGCCCAGGGAGTGTGGACACAGTAGGCAAATCCGTGGGGGGGATGAAAGGAGAATGAGAATCAGGCTGGAGGTTACCATTCATTGGAGAGCTAGAGAAAATTGGTGCACATACTTGTACACATTTACACAGAGCTTCCATCTGCTGCAAGGACTCCACTGGGCGTAGTGCCACCGTGGAAAAGCGCTTGGAAAAGCGCTTTTTTTGGGCCTGATGCAGCCTAACCAATATGAAGAAATGGATGTAGGTCTGATTTGTCATTCACGTAACTAGAAGGTTTTGATGGGCAATGCTGTGGGAGAAAGAAAATATTATTAGGCATTAGGCAAAAATGTGATTAGCGTCTCCTGGTCTAAAACACTCTTTGGGATGATAAATCAGGATTGTGCCCCATGCCATACCTATAGGGACATAGTCACTTTTGGCTGAGATCCCAACCTGTAGATTAGCAGAGCAGAAGGTCTAAAGTCCAAAACTAACCTTTCTAAAACATCATTGTGGTCATGAGTTCTGTCGCAAGCTGTAGAAGAAAAATGTGCTTCATTTAATTCAAGTAATAGAGGTATTATCAGCCAGTCAGTCAAAGTTTATGGACTTCTTCCTGAGAGTGCCCTATGATAGCAGTGTGGGACCACTCACCTCTCTATTTTCACCCTTTTCTTCCTCTACACAGTTTTTTCAGGCTCCTCTTGCCCTCTGAATCATCCAGTCCTAAGCTCTACTCCTCAGGTGTTAGATATAGCTGAGCCAGCCCCTGATAGCTCATGCATATTTCTGCCCCCTGCCCCCAAATCTGGATTAGGTACTTCTGTCCTGTCCACATCTCTATGCTAACACTCATCATTATTAGCAATAATTGCTTGTGGTGAGTTCTCTCGAGGGTTGGAGCCATGTTTTATTTCTCTCTGCATCCCTCTAACAATGCTTGGCACATGTGGGTGTGGGATAAAGAGTACTAAGCGATTGAATGAATGACTACATCCATAGACAACAGACAGGGCCACCATCCCCATGCCTGACTCCTCAGAACAACCTTAAACAGAAAATATCGCTAGATAATATAATATAAAGGAGAAATTACATTTACTTTTGAGAAGTTTCCAAAGTCGTATAGGTTGGGTATACAGCCCTTCCTCTTCGTGTGTCATCAATTACGCACAGCCGTTTATATGTTCACCTCATCTGCCTGGATGAAGTACAGCTAGCTGGCAAGAAAAGCCTTTCTATAACAACTAAAATAGGTATTATCAAATTCATACGTCATAAGAAGAGCACCCCAGCCTGTCTCTCAGATTTAGGTATTCACTTTAGGTATAATTCTGAGAAGGTTGGCGCATGAGTCGGGGAGGGGGGCGCTCGTGTGTGTGTGTGTATAAATGTGTGTGTGTGTATAAATGTGTGTGTAGGCTCGTGTGTGTGTGTGTGTGTGTGTGTGTGTGTGTGTGTGTAGGCTCATGTGGTGAAGGGGTAAATAGCCCAATGCAGAGAGCTTCCCTGTAAGTGAAAATAAAAAATCTTCATGTGGATGACTTTGTAGTCTATAAGTTATTAAAAGACAGGGAAACAGGAATTTTATAAAGGTTTTTCTTTTCTCAAAATGGTTAAAATGAAAATGAAAATAAAAAAGTGGCTCCTAAAGGAATAAGCTTCAGGTGTTTGAAGAATTCACTTATGTGGAACTCTTCATTTTCTAATGTAACGGGATAAATGAGGTGTATGTCTGGGTATGAAAAATGCCCCTATACACACATTGTACAGAGAAACCAAGCTTTGTACCCTCCCCAGGAGACTGGGGAAGTCTCCTGTGGTGGGGGGAGTGATGTCTGAAGTATGACACCTTTCCATTATTAAGATTTAGATCTCCTAGTCTACCCCCAGTCTTCAGATGCTTTAAAAACTCTGGATCAATTAGTCATTTTTCCCTTCCTATTTTTTCCATTGTAACTTTGGACTCATGCTGTCAAGCTTCCCAGGCACATGTTGCCATAGGAGACTCTGTTTGTTTAGGGTGGAGTAGTTGTTTTTGGCAGGTTGGGGGAGGAGCAATTAATTCTAATAGGTATATAGTAAATTAAATACTTGAGTCTTTCCAACCTTTTCTCTGTATTTCTGCTCTTTTTTATAAATTCCCTTCTCTTCCCAGATGACCCTTTAAGAGCAGAAAATAAACAGCTTCTAGAAATCATGTCCAGGCTATAGCAATAGAAGTCCAGTGGGACCTAGAGAAGGTCACCTAGACTATTTCTGCTCTTTTCAACATATCTTCCCTAATGTTCTTGAGATGAGAAGCCATCCTTAGGGAAGATTTTGGAAAGAAAGATTCCCCAGGATCCTTTATTAATCCATTCAGATGTTTAAGTTGTTCTTATGAAAACGAAGATCTTTAGATCTGCTTTTAATCTTCCATACTGAAGACCATACTTTTATATGAAGGAAAAGTATTTTGGGTGCTCTTTGGATTTTTATAGACAATTACATGAAAAAGAAAGAAGGAACAGATTAAATTTTGCCAATGAGTCAGTCAGGGTTGGAGGAAAAGTAACAGATGCAGTGTTAGAAAAGGAAAATATACTCCAAAAACTTGAAAAAGAAAACTCTGAGGGAATCTCAGTAAATGTATCTGGTCCTCCTGGGAGGACTCAAGAGCATCTATAGGTGTTAAGGATGCAGCTAGTTGTGTTTTGACTCCTATTATTTGGCTGCAATTGTGGACGCAAGTTCTGATTACATAGCTGTTCCAAGTTCTCCGAAGCCAGAGTAACTGGCTCTGGTGTTAAAGACAAACGCTCATCTCAGAATCTTTGTCTTTTATCCCAGTGAAGCCCATGTTGAAAACACAATTCATTTTCACTCACTGCTCTCAACTGATATTGCTGTGCAGCTGTGCGACAGCTGTTGAGTTCCACCCCACAAGTAGCAGTTTTCAGTGGTTGGCAAACTGGTATACATCTGGAATGATGTTCAAATGACCTCAGGACCCCATAGAATAAATCAAAACATTGAAGTAATAACTTGGATGAGCTCGTTCTGATGTAACTCAATTGCTGAAAATTATTTAATGTCCATTTTTCAGTTTAGTGATCTATCTCATCAAAGCATAGTGAAATAGGGAACAGTTGACATTTAAGGAGGGTGGGGGGAGAGAAAGTGATTTGAACATGTGAACTGGAAGGTGGCCTCAGAACTCAGGAGTCTACTGTCTTGTGGCCCAAAGAGTTTGACCACAAGATGTTTCCTGCAGCTTCGCAGCTGGGCATCTACTCAGGATGGGGAGCAACCAGTGTGATTGAGTAGGTGGGCTAGCTGGTGTGCCCTACAGGATGCTGGGGACACTGTCTCCCTCCAGGCGTGGTTCTAGAGAAACAGTGCATTGGGCTGCTGAGCTATGTTTTAGACACTTGCTGCTGTTCTTATCATGCATTCCCTTTTGGGGTGAAACACTCCATTAACTCTGGTTTGGCCTGGGCCCCTTTCCCGTTTTGCTTCTTGTTAACTTGCAGCAATAACAGGAGTGGATGGAAACAGTTCTGCTTTCTCTGCTCTAATTCTGTGTCTAGCTGCTGTGCGTGAGGTAGCTGTGCATGTGGAACTCTTTCTGACCCAGCACTGGTGCTTCCAACTCTAGGACCACTGCACTCTGGACAGACACCATTTGAGTCTTCATTGCACCCCAAGACTATGACTACTAGGGTCTCTAAGTACAAGGACCAGGAGAAGGGATGGATATTATGGTCCTTCATCTGTGAGAAGCAGCAAAGAGTCAAGATGCATGACTTCTCATCCCAAGCTCTTCTTGACTCTAGCTATGTGACCTGGGGCAATTTTTGTCATCTCTATGCATCTCCATTTACTCACTGATAAAACGGGACTTTTAAAGCCAACCTTTCCTGATACACAGGCTTTTCCTGATGATCAACAGAGTTAAAATGTGTGAGACTATTTTGTTAATCTACATAATATAAATAATATTTATAATAATATAAATAATATAACTGTTGTCACAAGAAAGCAAAAAAATTGATCAAGGAGTTGAAATGAACCATTCTGGACCCTAGAGTAGGCCAGCAGCAGGTGCTACAGGTGAAATTTGACGATTCCTTTGGTCCCATGGTCTTACCTTGAGACGTCAACTTCTTGCAAATGTTAGGTCAGTTTGTGTCCTGCCCCTTGGGTGCTCTCTCTTAATATCTCTTGAGTCCCATGGTTTGTGTTGGGCATAGGGATGAGTGGGAGAGTAGGGCAAAGCCCAGTGAAGCCGAGCCTAGACACTGACCTCCCACCTCTTTGCCAGCCTTTCCAGGCGGATGGTTGGTGTGACACTATCAACAACCGGGCCTACTGCCGCTACGATGGGGGAGACTGCTGCTCCTCCACACTCTCCTCCAAGAAGGTAAGCGAGGCGCCTGGGAGTGGGGAGAGGGCAGCAGCTCCAGGAGTGAAGGCAGGTGCTTTGGCTAGCTCTCCTTCATGGTGTATCATTATTGATTTTTATTCAACAGTCAAGAGGAGGGGATTATAATGAACCAACATTGGAGCTTCTACAGCGACAGGATTAAGGATAGTGATTTTAGGATAGGTTGTTAGAAAACACTAATTCTTTAATTGTCAATCCTGTAACTCCTTCAGAAAAGCCATGGCTTTTGCTACTCAGAGACTCACATCTGCTCATCATTGTCCAGGAAACATTTCTGTAGGCAGGGAATAATGGCCTCCACCCTTTCGGGAGGCAGGCTTGCCAATGAATTGATATCTAGTTATTATTCATCTTCATAATTAAATTAATAATCCTATAAAGTGTATTATAAGCATATTGCAAGTATATGTTGAGTGGCCACCACAAGCTACCTGGAGCACTCTCTGGACTGGGCTCTCTTAAACTGGGCAGATATGCTCAAGCTAAGCCTGTAAAATTGAATAGGCTGAAATTTTGCAATAATATGGATAAAAAACCAAGTGCTGCAAAGATACATGATGCTTTTGGCCAATATATAGAATCAGAAATATGCAAGAGAGAGTATTTCCTTCCTTGTACATGTCTCCACAATAAAGTCACACCTGCATGATCACCTCTATGCAGAGCTGAATACTGCAGCTCCTAATGGCTAATATTTACTGAATGCTAGCTATGTGCTGGGCACTATTTTCACCACTTATGTGAATTAATTTATTTAATGCAGAGCGCTCAGGGGCTCATTGTATCACTGTTCAATTTGGCCCTCTTTCGCTCTGAAAACCCATAAATTCCAAACCAAGAGAAACAGATAAAAAGCTTGGATTACAGGTCAGAAATCATGCCAACTAGTTCCTATCCTCACTTGCAGAAAGTAACTGGTCAGGGATCCCATCTCTACGCAGGAAGACAGGACCACTTTGGAAACAAGCAGGCAGTTCTCTCCCCATCTCCATCTCACACTCAGCAAATCTAGGGTTTGTCTTTAATGGATTTCAGTGCCTGCGGCCAGCATACACCAGAATCAGGATTGAAAAGGCACTTCACCCCACCCCACCCCCATTGACTCCTAAGTCACATTTTACTTCGTATGTGAAGATATGCTGGGAAGTTTCCCCAAACAGCACCACCCATTCTCCAGCCCTCTTGCCCAATCACCAAGCCCGTCTCTCCAGTGCACTTGGACCACTAAATGATATGCCTATATATTTTTATCTCATTTGATTGTCCACGCCCAAAGGGTAGAATGTCTGCCATTTTTACAGCATTTCTCCCAAATGCCTGGTTCTCTCTGAAGCTAGTTAGGGACATTCAAAAAGTGTGTTTATCTGTTGGTAGCAGTACAAGCAAGAACTTTTGCTGGACCATCTCTAGCATGGAAGAGGGATACTTACATAGCAGGAAGGCAATCCAGCCACAAACAATGGGTAGAGAGATGCATTGTTTCACCAAGCCAAAGTATATATCCTGGGTTCAAGAAGGGAAAAACCTCATGCTTATGAAGGTGGCAGAGATGATCCTATGGCCCCAAGAACACCAAAGAGTAAGTAAGAGTCATAAAGCTAGGCTATAGAGTCTTGGTTTTCCGGATAGTAATGTCGTGACCTTGAGTTAAGTCACCCAACTTCTCTTGGCCTTTCCTGAAAAAAGAAAATGCTAACATTCATTTTACTTACTTTACAGGGATTTTTGTGAAGATGATAATAGCAGCAAAAACATTAACAGCAATAGTTTTAGACATTAGCGGTAGTATTAGAAGTAGTAGTAACAGGTGTTATAGGTGCCTGGAAATGTGTTTCATATCTGTCCTCTTATTTAAACCACACTAACACTCTCTGGGGCAGTTACTGTTGTCCTCTAACTTTATATATAAAGAAAGTGAAGCAAGGATCCCTAAGGAGACATGGTGTGTAAGTGAAAGTACTGAGTATTAATTTCACTTCTGTGATATTAACACATAATCCCACACTTCCTCTGGGACCAAGGGAGAAAAGTGAAAGCTGGCTGAAAAGTGTGAAGCTTGGCACGAAAATCAGTTATTTCAACTTCTCTTTGATTTCCCCTAGGTCATTCCATTTGCTGCTGACTGTGACCTGGATGAATGCACCTGCCGAGACCCCAAGGCTGAAGAAAATCAGTAACTGTGGGATCCAGCTCCTCCTTCCACTGCCCTGGAGGCAGTAAGAAAGAGAGGCTTCCCCAAAAGGAAACAAAAGGTGAATGAAGAAGAAAGACCATGAAATGAGGAAAGGAGGAAGAATGCGAAGGATCTATAAGAAATGCAAGAGGATGTTTATAGGTGCCAGTGATTGCATCAAGTAGCCCAAATAGGGAAGAATCATAGGCAAAAGTTTCTTCCAAGAGGCAGTTGCTTAAAAGTGGAAGAAGAAATATGATAGATATACAAGGATCCTCCTCCCTCATTTATATTCTATCCAACCCCATCCTCAACTCTTGCCCTACTCCCCTACTCCCCACTCTGCCAACTGTTCAGCCCCACCTAACTTGTAAACCAATACCAAAATAGTAGAACAGAAGTTGCCAGGGACACTCTGTTAATACCCATTTTGAATGGATTGCCATCTTTCAGGGCTCGTCTACTCTAAACTGGCTCTCTCCCTTTCTTTTGTGTAGTCTTCTGTAGTAATAATGAGGTTAGTTATTAATTCTTTATAAGTATTTAAACATAATTATATAAATATATATATTATATTTTTTGCTGTCTACTAAGCTAAAAATTATCCATTGTTCCACACATGCTGCTGTGAAGTTCACGTCCAAAATGAATGCTGGGGGTTTGAGGATAGAAAGATAAGTTCTTCTGCCATCTTTCTATTGATAGGAATTGGCAGGTTGAGAGGGAATTGGAGAAGGAGAGAGAGATTAGATGGAGTTCTTGAGGCTAACATGTCAGCTAATCATCTTTTTGTGAGCTTGGAGCTGGGCCCACTTTGAGGAGATGGGGCGTTGCAATGACAACACTAAGAGGCATGAGAAGTTGGGTGGGACTACCTACTGGTGATGGGTCCAGGAGAACTAGACTTTGGTTCTTGAGTATCCATCCAAAAAGAATATATTCACTTCTCAGAACTGTTAGTTGGAGGTGGTGAGACCTGGGACTTTCTACACTTCCATATGTACCTGCTCCAAGTGTGGCTCTCAGCCTATCCGTCAGTCAACAAGTTAGTATTAGGGCTCATTCTCTGATCACCAGGATTACAGGAACTCACGCATTCCTCATACTTGGCCTGTGGTCTCACTCCTTCTGAGTCCCCAAGCCTGATCATCATTCACAGCCACAGGACCGATTGTTGATTTTCTGGGGAAAAAATATGTTATGGAAATGACATAGGAGAAAGGTGGGAGGAGATAAGAGATGCAAGTACAGGCAAGGATGGAGGAGCCAAGGGAGGCCATAGAGAGGGGAGAGGTCAGGGGTAAATCAGAGCCCAGGGCAGGAGGATGAAATGAGTCAAGGAGAGACTCGGCCTTGTTGCAAGTCTCCAAAGCAGACCAAGGGGGATCCTTTGAACCATGCAGAATCTGAGGCAAATTCTATTCAAGTGCGATGTATCCAATCTGTGACCCAGAGATTTTGATTTGAGCAAGCTCTGGAAACACATGGAGCAAGGGTGACACTCTGTGGGGAGAGAGAAAAATTTCAGCCATTTAGGGTCCATTTTGTTGTCATTATCTCTTCTCGTTCAATAGATGGACTGTCTGTGAAATGACCACGTTAACTGCCTCCGTTTATGTCCGAGGCTTTCTCTTTGTGCCTGTGGTCTGTTGCAGTTGTGCTTTGGTAATGATTTCTGTATTAGGTCTTGGGGAAAGAGAGTAATGAGCTAATTTCTTGTTCAACACCCCAGTTTGTCATCTCAGGAAGGGTTGGCGGCTTGCCTCCCTCAAAGCTTCTTCTCTGGTGGAAGTGAAGAGCAGACGAAAACGAGAGAGCAGCTTTGGTCTCTCTGGATCGTCTGCTCTCTGGCTCTGACCACAGGTTTTCTGCTGTTCCCATCAACACTGAAGCAATGGCCCTGCAAATAGGAGGAGGAAATATTACCCACCACTCTCTTGAGCCAGACTTCATGTAGGAAAGAACGATATTCTGGAATGGAATAAAAAGGAGAAGAGGATATACACATATTTATCTGTGGGGATATGAAATGAAGTAGCAGAATCATTGGAGAAAGGAAAGAGCAGAGTTTGCCCATCCCAAAACACTCTTGTCCTCTATATTTCTAGCCATAAGGGAAAGGATAGCCTGGCTACCTACTGTTCGTTATCTGCATTCACATTTATTGCCCCTAAGAAGAGAATAAATATTTATTTCTGGGATTCTGATAGGCTTCAATGTGGAAAGGAGAGTGGAAAAGTTTAGATTCTCCGTGAAAAAAAAGAGTTGTATAGTTGTTTTCTTGGGGAAAGTATCCCATTTCCTGGAAGTGTGTCCAGGTCTGTGTAGGGGAATCCTGCCCCGTCTGAGATTGGGGCCACGGACGAGTTATCCTGGGCATTGCCCAGCTCAAGAAGGCTACAGCCCCCACAAGAATGCGGAGCCTGTGGTTCATGCCAGTGTGGGTCTGTGCTCAGTCTCTCCACAGGGGTAACAGTGAGAACATTGCTCTTTCATACTTCATGTAAAAATATTTCATTCTGCGTTGGCAGCCTCTGCAATTCACCACTGCCCTGGGAAGGCAAGAGCACAGTTCCTGTGGTGTGTGGAAAGCCCCTCAGGCTGTAGGCTGCCCAGCCTTAGTCAGCTCTGGCCATTCAGAGACAGCAGGTTCTTCCAGCCCTTGTCCCTGGGGCCTAGTGTTGTGAGCGCCTCAGGTCACTAATCAAGTTGAAGGATTGACACACCATGGTTACAGATCCCCAGTGGATATCAGCTCACGCTTGCTCCGTGTGGTGGTCTGTGTTCTGCTGCTCTTACCCATCCATGGGGTCACGGAGGGCCTCTCCCAGAGGCTCTTCTGTTTCTTTGTTCCCAAATCACCTCTCTGCATCCTCTTTTTCTTAGTAACTACGGCTCTGGTGCCCTGGTTGCCCATGGCTAGCTGACTCTGATGATTAGCGTGACAGCCTCCAACCAGAGAGATGAGAGGACAGAGTGAGGAGAATGGGCAGCTGGCAAACTTGTATGTCAAAAGTAAAGAGCTCCTCTTGGTTCTCTCCTTTCCTTCCCTCCATGACAAGGCATTGGACTTGGCACTTCCTCTACTCTGTGAGATCACTATTGAGTGCGTCAGTTAGCACCCCAAGGGGATGGCTTGATTGGGAACACGGTGAAAGGAGCTGATCTACTGTATTGTAATGTAAAACAGCTACAGCCAGTGATTTTGTAAGATTAAAAGATGTTCATTAAAAAATCAGCACACAAAATACTAAGTGTCTTTGGTGTTTTATTCTTTGTTTAAATCATTTTTTCACTTCCAAATCACTTTCCATTTGCTTGTGCCAGGTCCAGACATCCATCATTGATTCATTGATTGATCGATCATTCCTTTCAGGCACTTAAACACTATTTATTAAGTAAATGGTATGAGTAAGGGAGATAAACATGAAAGTTCGTGAGGAGAGATGACATATACAAAAACAGAGTACACAGTAGTAATGTCAAGTGCCTCATGAGTTGTGAAATAAAGTGCAAGAATCATTTACAGTTCAGAGGAAGTAAGAGTTACTCCTGGGTGCCAAAGGTAGGTAGCATTTAAAGGATGGTCCGTGAAGGATGCATATGAGCTTGGTAGGCAGAAATGGGAAAGAGGGAGAGGAGAGTCCAGGCAAAGTGAAGAACAGGGCTGACGATATGGAGGTAGGAATGGGAAAAGGCTGGGCGATTTTGGACATCACTGGGGCATCCAGCTTAGCTAGAAGGTAGAACTCAGCTAACATGCCATGCATTTGGCAAACATAGTCTTATTTAACTCTCACAATGCATTTCCAATTTCCATATTCTCATTTCACAGATGTGGACACCAAGTGTCAGTGTGGTGAAGAAAGTTCTTTAAGGTCGCATGCCTGGAATTAGGTTCAGGCCTGGTTCTGTGAGACACCAAAAAGTAAGAGGGAAAAGAAAAATGATAGTTAATAGGATAGGGAAAAGGAAGAGAACTGTCAGAGGGGATGCCTCTGCATTAAGCCTACACACCCACAAGGATTATCATGACAGGAAAGGGAGGCCAGGAGGAGCAAGCTTTTGAAAAAAGAGCATGTATTTGCTTATTGATAAAGTTGGTTTTAGGGCCAGATAGGGAACTGGTTGGACATTTCATGTAAAGCAGTGTTAAGCACCCTGGAGGAGGCCTCTGCAGCTGGGGGCAGTGTGCCAAGGCCTCTGGCCGTGCCAGGCCCCACCTGGCTGCCTGAAGGGCTGGGTAGTTATCTCAGCACACGGGGAGCCATTTGGGAAGGTCTGTGGGATAGATAAGTTAGAAATGTGAGCTTGGAACGTGAGAGAGAGGCTTGTGACTAGAAATAAACATTTGAGAGTAAAAATATATTGTCTGACATTTTCTTCATGGTTTACAAAGTGCTTTCATATGCTTTATTGCTACCCGTGGGTTAAACAGAACATTTTTGTTTCCATTTTACAGATGAAGAAACTGAGTATCAGAAAGGTTATTGAATTAAGTTCAGATAACTAAGTGCAGGTCGGGATGAGAATCCAAGTTTTCTGTCCCCAAATGGGATGTACTTTCCACTACACGATATTCTGCCCACTAGGCCCAGAGTGAACCCCCCACCCAGTTGAAATGAGAAAGTTAAGTGTCTTTTTACCTGTTCATATTTCAAGGTGTTTACTGGTTTCCCTGTCGCTTTTTTAGTAGCTGATGGTAAGAACTAAGAGCAAACCTTCTAGAGCACCCTTCCAGGGCCTTCTGCTCGTGCCAGGCCCTGAGTATAAGCAGATGCCCCTGCACATGCCAGTTAGGCCAGCTGGACTGAGACATCTGGCAAGGCTGCCTTCTCCCTAATAGCTTCCCCAGGGAGAGCCCTGGAGAGAGACTTTGGAGCTCTGGTTTCTATTGACTGACAAACTTAAATGACATGATGAGTCACCTGTCAGCTGAGAGACTCACTAGTCTTAGATTCAGGCCACCAGATGATGAGGGGCTCAGGATGGGGAGGAGGGTAATGAGAAAATTTTCCACTTATAAATAGCTCCAGGGCATCTCTTTTTATGTCACCCCAGGAAGACCACTGATTCTGGACCCCTAACATTTCAGGTTGCCCAATGGTTGGCTCAGAAAAAAGAGGTGGTGATGAGAATCTTATATCTCATAAAATACATCCACGCCCATAAAACTTTCTGCATGTGCCTTGGGTATTTGGGTCTGGAACAAGGTAAGACTACGGTAGAGAATAATGATCATTTTCAAGTCTGCCATGATCTGAGCCTACCTGGGCTTGAATGCACATTTGCCGGTCAGTATCCAGTCTGGTGGTCAAGATACTGTGAGGTGTGTGGATTTGCTACATTCAGCTCCTTGTTGATGATCCCTTTGTTTTTTTCTCTATCCTGCCGCTAGATCTTCAGGTTACATCGCCAAGTGTTAGTAAGAACTGGTGCGACAATGGCAGAGTACATTCTTAAAGGAATCTACAAGTCAAATCTGGTTAACATTCCAAATCAGTATAAGAAAAATATTTCTAGGCCCTGAAAGATAGTGCAGAGTAACTACAATTTGCTAATGTTCTTCAAATCAAATTTTCTTCTAAGGATAATTTAATATAGACAAGCTTCCTCTATCCACATAAAAGTCACTTATTTGAATGCAAAAAAATAACTAAAAGGAGAGTGTTGACTTTTTAATGACTACCAATCATGTATCAATTTGCCTCTCCTCTGCATTAGATAACTGCTATCTAAAAAGGCAGCTGCCTTTTTCAAAATGTGTATGCACATACGAGTCACGTATTTAAATCACACAAAAGGCTCAAAGTTAGAGAATGTTGCCATACGGCAGCTCAGTATGTGTAGCTCTGAGTGCTTTCTGAATAGTAAGCCAAGTTGTGTTAGAACACAGATGACTTCCAAGGAAAGATTTTGTTGTTAGTGAATCGGTAACCTTTAGAATGACCTGTAAGAGAGTTCCTACAGCTTCTTAAAATGTCCAAGTAGTCTCCACCCTGGGAAATATTGCTTATTAACTCAACGCTGCTCATACCTTCTCTACTTTGCTAGGTGACCTGCTGCAGGGAGGCTGGGGGCGGGGATGACCAAGTCTGGACCTGGTCAGTGGATCTTCCTGAGTCTGGAAGGTCAATGTACAGGATGCATTAGTGACTTGTAATCCATGGGCAGCACCATGGTGATCTGCAAGGAGCACAAGCTCTTGAGCCTGACAAATGTGAATTTGAATTCTGACTCCACCACTAGCTAGATCTGTCATCTAGTTACTTAACATCTCTGAGCCTCCGTTTCCTAAATATCTACCTTGGCAGGGCTATGCCTGGCACAGTGCCTGAGCAATGTCAGACAGGAAGAGGTTAAGGGGTGGTTGATGGAAATGATGGGTAGAGACTACTCTCTCAAGAAGTTTGACAGTGGAGAAGGGTACGGAGCCCTTATATGGCTTTTAAAGATCCTTCAAATTCTCAAACACTATGATGCTTGGACATTAGATGGTGTCTGAGATGTGTGCCATCATCATCATATTCTCAGGATGGAGCAGATAGGAGAATCCCGTGTGGTTTGGCTGTTAAAAGATACCCTAGCCTACTGATTCAGAGAAATGCAAAATGGATTTGTAGGGTAACGGTGGTAAAAGCATTGAGACACTGAGAAAAATAAAGTGGGCTAAGGGAAATTTTTGGAGGTGGCAAAATGTTGGTAAGTTCCAGAATTTGGAATATACTGAAAAGTTGCATTAGCTATGTGGAATAATTGTTATTTCTTCAAAAGATAACTGAATTGCTGAGTGTATCCAGTTTGTAGAAGAGTACTGTTAAATGCGATTTTCTACAATGATGGAAATGTTCTGTATCTCCTTGTCCAATGTAGTAGCCACTAGTTGCATGCTGCTCTTGAGCATTTGCAGTGTGACTAGTACAAGTGAAGAACTGAATTTTAAGTTTTATTTAATTCCAATAATTTAAATGTAGATAGCCTCAGGTAACTAGTGGCCACCACATTGGACAGTGCAGTTCTAGAATATTACACACATCTGTCAATCACATTTGCTTTTAAAATATGCTTTGGACATAACTTTTTAAATCGTGTTGCTTGTGTCTCATGGCTGAAGTAAGGGTACATCATGTTCAGTTGGGTATTTGGGTTATATTATTCTAGTTTAGAAAAACTTAAATTTAACAAATCATCCACAAATTCATATACCCAGAAACCTCAAACCAGAAATAAAAAAGCAAATAAAAATGTCTCTCACTGGCATATAGTTTCCATAAAGCCTATGCAGTTTTTAACAGATAAGGTAACAGAGTCACCACTGGGACCTTAACTTTGGGAAATCATACGGTGACCGAGGAGCAGTGAAACACTTAACAAAAATGAGACGTGAGAATTATTCAGAGAAGCGCACAGAGGCCCAAGGTGGCACAGCTGATAAGTGGCCAAACCAGACTTGGACCCCGGGAGTCTGGCTCTAGTCTGTGCATTAACCCACTCTGCTATATGAGAACACTCCCTCTCCTAGGAAACCACACACATAAAACACAGTACGTAGTTTTGTAGGTTCTCAGGCTTGAAAGGGTCTCCTAAAGACCAAATTATTCACTATAGTTTCCTTCTACAGTTTGTCCTGCCTAGTGGCGAATCAATTAAGGAACTCACTATCTCCCAGGGCTATACAATTTATATCTGGACTTCTCTGACTTTAGTGAAGCAAAAAATACCCATATAGCTGGTGATATTATTGTTCTATTCAATAAATATTTATTGAGCACCTATCCTTTGCCGGGTACCAGGGATACAGTAAACAAAACAAAGGCTCTGTCCTCCTGGAGCTTGGAGAGAAGTTGGGGGAGACAGACACTGTAGCCGGAAACAGACATGTCCACTGGTGGAGAATGCTGCAGAGAGAACTAAGGCGTGGTTGGGGTGGAGAGTGGCCAGGGGTGAGGAGGTGCTGGTTTATATAGGGAAGGTCCCTGAGTGCTTCTCGGAGCCGCGCAGGAAGTGAGAGAGTGAACCCAGTGACTACCTGGGGGAAGAATGAGCCAGTACAGGGAGCAGCAGGTGTGAGGTGGGAGAGAGCTTAGTGTGTCTGCACTGAGGCCAGCGCAGCCGGAGCAGAGTGAGGCAGGCAGAGGTCCAGGGGATCAGGAGAGTCCTAGAGGGTCTCCTTAGCCACGGTAATGGCTCTGGCTTTTAGAAATCGTTTCCCACTCCAGTTTCTCTATACTTGCATATAATCCCTCGGGTCTCCTTCCTAACTCTCACATCCATCATCCTTTTTCCTTTGCCCTGCTCTCCTCCTGGCTTGGGCTGCCATTACCTCCTCAACAGACCACGGTAACGTCACCAAACAAGTTCCTTCTCCTGCCTCTTCCCCTCGATCTACCAGGCACGTGGAGTCCTCATCCTTCCTCCGAAAGCATAGCTCACGTTGAGTCACCCGTGACTCAAAGAAACGAGTTCCCAGATTGTGCATGTCCTTAATGGTCAAACCAGTCTCAGCACACCCAACCTGTCACACTGACCTCCCACTGCTTCTGAACAAGTGCTCCTTCTGCCTGTCAAAGAGGGCACCTCCCCAGTCCCTGAACCTCCTGCTTTTGCTTATGCTGTTCCCTACCCTGGACTGCCTTCACTCTATCTCCACCTGCCAAGAACCTGCTCATTTCCTCAGGCCCTTTTCTCATTCTTCAATTTCATGAAGTTGTTCTTCATCCCCCTGTTTGATGACATTTATTGTGTCCATGACCCCTTATTGTCCTCTCCTGGGATAATCAATCCAGTCAACTGACGTTTTCTTAGATGTGTTCTCGTCTTTCCTTCCTACTCAGTTGTAAACTCTTTGAAGGCAGATGAACTCAGGGCTCCACTAGGCCATTTGATGCCTTTTGTAAGAAGTAGAAAAAAGCACCCCTTCATCTGAGTAAAAGCAAACTAGCATCAGAGACCATGGCTTGAAACTGTAACACAAGTAGGATTTTTATCCACATTCACACCTTGGACCAGGCAGCCTTGGGCAAGACATCATGTCTCTAGAAGGTGGCCCTGGAAACACTATCTTACTCAGTTTGGGGGCTCTGGCGCTGCCTTTTGCAGTGCCCTACCTGAGTAAAACCTTGAAATTTGCTGAAATGAATCTCGACTCAGATTTTTATGGATGTGAGAACAAAAAGAAAAGAGGATGTTGTGTTTGGGGTTGGGGTGAGTGGGTGAGCCTCTGGACACTGGAGCTTCGTGCTTTGACTGGTTCTTCAACAGTAGTCCAGAAGTGATAGCAATACAAGGCCGACGTGGAAGACTGTGGGTTGTGAGTGCATAGCATCAAAATGATGCATTTTCAAGTTGACCATTGAATTCAGGGTTTGTCAGTCACTTTTTTTTTTTTTTTTAATTTTTTAAGATTCATCCTTGTTTGTTTTTTTTTTTTTTTAATTTCATTTATTTATTTTCCCCCCAAAGCCCCAGTAGATAGTTGTATGTCACAGCTGCACATCCTTCTAGTTGCTGTATGTGGGACGCGGCCTCAGCATGGCGGGAGAAGCGGTGCGTCGGTGTGCGCCCAGGATCCGAACCCGGGCCGCCAGCAGTGGAGCGTGCGCACTTAACTGCTAAGCCACAGGGCCGGCCCTGTCAGTCACTTTTATGTTGAGGTATGCTTTAGCCCAGCTAATGGATGTGCACATTTCAGTTTTAGATGTATAGTCCACATGAATTTGGAAAAAGGAGAGACTGTTGATAAACAAGATAGAGAATCTAAGAGACAGCCTGACCTGAGATGAAGCTGAGTGATCTTGAGCAAGTTACTTAATGGCCTGAGACTCAATTTTCCCATCTGTAAAATGGATTGATAATTCCAAACTTAAAGATTTTTTATGCAGATCTACTATAATGAATGTGAAGTGCCTTCCAGGAAGCTGGCACTTTATAAATAGTTGTTATAAGTATTACTACCTGAAGTAAACAGAAGTATTCCTGGCACAGAGGGACCAAGAGGAAACAGAGTAATGGGGATGGTGACTGGCTGGCTTTTGAGTTTCCAGGCACTTTCTGGCCTAGGATGCGAGTTATTCTAATGGGCTGGTTGGTGTTCTCTCCCTCTCTCTCCCTCTCTCTCTCTCTCTCTCTCACACACACACACACACACACACACACACACACACGCACATACATACATACACACTTACACAAAATCAAGTGTTCCATGACCCTTTGGCTATATTTTAAATATAATTTCATTTAAGGCCATTTCATGTGCCAGTTTGAAGCCCCAGATTAAATAGTTAGAATGTGACCCTGATCCCAAATATTAAGGGAAGGAAAATTTTTTTTTGAAAACGATATCAGCAAGACAGTGTCATTTACCCACAATCGTAGAGGGTCATGCTCATGCCAGAGCATGTCCTGGGCTCTGCCTGGGTGGCGTACTCATTAACGAGCCATCTGTATCCACCCATAGTAATTTCAAGTTAGACAATTTACCTTCGTGAAGTAACAAGGGCCCCAGGCAATGGTGGTGGCTTGGGGAGAATAGCAAGTTTCCCTCCAGACACAAATGAAGCCCTGGAGGTACCAAGGCATCTGTGTATTTCAACCCTTGACTCTCTTAGAGTGAACTTCGGTGGACATTCTAGGCGCTTATGTATTCATGCTTGCTCGTTCAGAGAGTATAGACTTCAGACTCAGGACCTAATGTGGATTCCCAGCTCAGGGAGACCTTGGGCAGAGGACTGCGTCTTTTAGGGTCCATTTGTAAACAGGCCCTAAAAGATGAGTATATATTTGCAGGATTGCTGTGAGCATTCAATGGGGTAAGATTAGTAACCCTTGAAAGCACTTGGTACATAAAGTGCTCCATGTGAGTTCCTTTCCCATAACATAGCTGGAGCTCAATAAATAACTGTTAATAATAAATGTTTATTAATGAATGAATTTCCTCCCTTCTTTTTCAATGAAGTGCCCGATATCACCCTATTAGCATTTCAGATATTCTTAAAATCTCACCACTTGTTTCCAGTTTCCATTCATGCTATACTTTAGCAAAGAGTTTCCCCTAAGCTGTTTAAGGTTTAGGGGAAGATGAAATAGGACAGAAAAGAGTTGAGTCTGGAAAAGGGGAGAGTTGAGTCTGGCAAGACCTAGAGGTGCAGCCAAGGTCAGATTCTGGCAATATCTGTTTTCCAGGCTCTAGGGGGAGCTCCAGGCCTCCTTCCTCATGGATAACTAGTCAACAGTTGACCTCACTGTTGCATTCTAATCAGGTTTTCTATGACTCTCCCTGCTAGTGAAAGCCTCATCTAACCATTGGGCTTCCGACACAAGACCCTGCGTGGACCTCAGGCTTTTGTGTGCTCTCTAAATCCACTCTTCATGTCATGCCAACCGCACCCCTTCACTATCTTCATGGTCTTGTCTCTCCTGGTTCCAGCATCTTTCCAGACTTGCCTCTTCAACCCACTGCCACCCACATTCCCGTTGCTAATACACACCAAAAATCTCTCTGCTGTTTGTTCAAACTGTAAGGGTTTTGAGATCCCAGCTCCATCCCCACAATGAGAATACCACCTTGGAGAAGGGCAGGCAGCAAAAGAAAAGTCAAAAATGAACTTTTGCAAGGAAGGACTTTCAAAGTGCCTGCTCATACCCTGAAGAATGTCAGGCTCAGTTTTTTGGGGAAAAAAATAATTTGTAGATCAAGTCTCTTTTGGCTCTTTGTGGAGTTTTCCAAATTTCTTCTGGGAGGCCCCCATTCTGTGGCTGGGGGTAGGAAAACCCACACCTGGGAGGCCTGCTCATCTTTGCCATGTCTCTTCATCCTGAGCATTCCTGAGAGGTTCAGGCAGTCCTCGCTAGTGGCCTGGCCGCAGGCTCTGTAGGGAGGAATGCAGTTACACTCAGACATTCCAGTTGCTGCTCAAACCCAGTGACACTTCGTTAAGTCCTGGGCCACACCCTCTCCTTTGAGTGTTTGCTGGTATTGCCGTGGCAACCAAATACCCTTTCTTTCTGCTACCCCCTCCCTGCCCCACTCCAGTCAGCTCCCTCACCAACACTTCTATTGTGGGCCTCCTCAGATCCCTCCCTAGTTGCCAAGGGACGTGGAGGCTACAGAGTGAGGATCAAAACATCTTCCCCTGTCTGATACCCAAGAGCGAGACTGTTTGGAAGATCTGAAGGTCTGAAGTGCGTTAGACTGACCTTGCTCAGGGGTTACCATGGTATAGACACAACAGATCAATGGGTATGGTAGAACTCTTCTGTTCTATGACTGCATAGACATCTGAGTAGCTGGGACAGTCTGTCTGAAAATCTGATCAGGCTAGAAGGGGGGTATGAGGGTTACATCTTGACTCTTACACCAGTATAGAGCAAAACTCAGTGAGATCAGAGATGGGAAGAGTTCCATTTCCAGGTATGCCAATAAACCGATATTACCAGGAGCCTTGAAAGTGCTTAGGCCCAGCTCCACAGCCATGCCTTCTCAAGGGCAGGGGCTGGTACTATACTGATGACTGGGGTGAGGCAGCAAGACTTGGACATTTAAAGATTGCTGTGTGTTGTTTGCCAGTTTCATTGCATGCCAGAAACGCGCGCCCCCCCATCAGAACACAAAGCAAAACAACAAACGGACAAAAAAACTTCAAATTTTGCCGTTAGTTTAGTTCACTCACTATGTTGACCTAATGTAAATTCCAGGTCCCAGGGGTGAAGAGAAGGTGATCTAAGTGGGCCACATGGCAGCATCACAGAGTGGAAAAAGGATACACCCTGGCTCCCATACTTACTGTTGTATGGCCTTGGGCAAGTTGCTTAAGATCTCTAAGTCTGAGTTTCCTCATCTGTAAAATGTCAATCGTAGCAGTGTCTGTACATAGGGTTGTTGGGAGAATTAGACAAGAGAAGCCATGTAAAAGTGCTTAGATGATGCCCCTGGCATGTAAGAAGCAATCAATATAGGCTACTTGTTATTAAAAAACAACAGCATTTCCACAACAAGAGAAATTTCCCATAAAATAGTACAACCTCTTAGAGGAGATTCAATTTAAAAGATATGAAAGGATCTTTGTCACATAATAAAGAATGCATAATATGAACTTGGAACATGTTTTCTTGCTACCCCACAATGTTGTCAAGAGAAAGAAACTGGGAAAGGATAATATCAGTGACACATTTGGTTCCACTTCAGTGTCTAAGGAACACTGAAGAGGGCCAGGGGGCACCAACACTGTTGAGTACTACCTCGGTGTGTTCAGGCGTCATGCTAAGTGCTTTCAGAAGCATCAGCTCACTCAATCCCCAGACTGCGTGTGCCAGTTGGTAAGCTACCTACTCTCAGCTCAAACCCACCCTTTTGTACTCTGCTTTGGGATGCTGCTGTAGAAACACTGCAAACTTGGGTGCCTGTTTGTCAGTCAGTTCCAGGTTAGGTTTTGTCTATAGCGGGCACTAGAGGGAAACTGAAAGGAAGAAGGAGAGAGAAGGGACTGGCTCCTGCCTCTTTGCTTGCTGTTCATGTCAGCCTCATCCCCCAGTGGCGTGGCAGCAGCTGTTCTCCCAGTCTGTTATCTTTGTGTGCCTGGAGAACCAGCCTCATTATGTGCCCACAAGGAAGCTCCAGCTCTAGGCAAACGGCCTCTCCTCCTCAAGGGAATCCACTTTCTGTTAAGCCAACTCCTCCCTTTGTTCTCCTAGCCCAAGAGTAGTGGCTGCTTCCTGCAGTTATTTTTAATACCTCTGTGTTATCTCAGTGTTTCAAATATTTTTGCTTTTTTGATCGTCCACTATCTTTTAACCAAATTCCTATACTAAATTCTCTCTGTTAAAATCTTGACTGCATCCTAACTGTGGCACTGCTCAAGTGGCAGAAACAGATGGAGACTTTGAGATCTTTTGCTTTATGCCACCTAAGATACCGAATTAATGCCATTCAGACTATCTTAAAATACAGATTTAGAAATGAAAATGACGGTTCAGAAAACATAAATGAAATGCTGTGAAATTGATGATGTAGTAATGGGGCCAGAATGTCCCAGAAATGTGTTTTTCATTCTCACTCTATTTCCATTATCAATGCACAATGAAACTGTGTTCATTTTTGTATGTATCATAAGTTACATACAATATATGATGCATACCTAACAGGTTTTCCTGGATAGTCCTGATTTCAGATATGCTGTGTCTATTCTGTTCCTATAAATTAGGGAAGACAACTGCATGGCACCCACCTTGCTATTCACCATTTCTATACCCATATCAGGCATTGATCATGGAGCTCACCACTCTTGCTGGTCAAATACAGATCCATCCTTAGAATCCTTTTCAAGTCACAGGCAACCACCACCACTTGAACAAATTTAGCATTGAAGTGGAAACCTATTTGCAATCCCTGCAACCAATCACAGAGTTCATGGAAATTTCTTTACTTTTGGCATCAAAATTTCATCTTCCAGAATGTCATTCAGACCCTAAAGAGTTACAAAATTCCTATGCCAGGTGATATGTACTAATTTTTAGTTTGAAGTATGTACTAGTTAAGACCCAATCAGGAAAGCAGAACACATTTTAGGTAATCCTATAGAGGAAATTCAAAATGGGAAACCAATTAGTAAGCTTTTGGAATAACAGAAAGGGCACATAGAGAGTCGTGGGGCAGCTCAAAGATTAGCAGCAGCAAGAAGCAGCCCTTGCTTTGAGGAGATGAGATGTTGGTGAAACTCAGGCGTTGGAGCCACCTGAAGGGAGCCAAAAGCATGGGGGGAATTTGCTGGAGGAATTCTGAGGCCAGATAGGCAGCTGGAGTCACAAAAGAGATGCTAGAGACACCATCCAAGTCAGAGAGAGGGAGAAGTACCCTGGCTTCCTCCTCTTCCTGTCCTCCAGTCTTCCACAGTGCCTCCCAGGGTCCCACTGGGCTGGAAGCCTGTTGACAAGGGAGTCTGAGAAATGTAGCTTACAAGAGTCAGCTCTTTGTGACACAGAGTAGAGCAGCAGAAGGTTGAGAAATGGCTCTGAGGACAAAGAGGTAGTCGGCTTTTGAAAAATGTATGCGTTACCACGTTATACTTAACAGTCACTAGGACAAAACGGCAGCGAAGGCATGTCCAGCCTAGTCTTATCCACGGGTACTTAGGTCCTGCGACATTACAAGGACATGGTGTGAGGCGGTTTTATCTCTAAGTTGGTAGGTCACAGAACATTGTCTGACTCATGGGACAGCAATAGCCTCAGGGTTACTTGACATTTGAATCTTTCTAAACAAAGGAAGTCGTTCCCAATTATTAAGCACAGAATATGGCCGAGGTTCTCCTACTGGGAAAGATAGTAAGGAACCAATTACACTAATTTGTAGCCTGTGTGAACAGGCATATTCATGAACTCAAACAAAAGGCAGTTTTGGTGAAGAAACATTATGTCAAAACCTGTCCATCCCTACGGCAATCAGTCCAATTACAGCACACACAGCGAAGCCCCAGAACAAAGAGGTTCATTTCTTTCTCACGTTGGAAGAGCAGACATGAGCCAAGTCCTGGACCCCCACGTGTAGCAAGAGAAATCATCAGCTTATTCTATGTAATGTGGAGCTTGCGTTTCACACTAAACTGCTTGTTAATTGGTTCAGGTGAAATGACAATAGGAGGTGATGATGGAAGCAGGGTTGGGAGGCAATAGGTTATCAAAACCAAGGCTGGGTCCTGGATCAGCATATCAAGCTACGCAGCCCTGAAGGGCAGGAGGCTTTTGTTCCCCAACGTCTCAAGTATTGGGTGTTACCCTGGATGCCTGCAGAACACAGAGAACAGGCCACAAGAACCATTAAAGCCCAACACAGGCTACGCTGAACGTACAGAGCTAGAGTCACAATTTCTTAGCTCTGTATTTTCTTCATATGACAGACAAAACAACCAAGCCCAACAAACCCGAAAACAAGCCAAACAAAAAGTGACAATATATTTGGGTTGCGAAAACAAGCCACGCACCCTGTGTTGTTCTCCTCATGATGGGGGTAGGTCTGCACTGATCCAGCCACGTTCTCTCTTATTGCCTGACTTGGCGTAACTGGCCAGTGAGTTGCAAAAGTCTCAGTGAGAAGAGGCTTTCCCTTTCCAGGAAACTCAACGAAAAACAAACTCATTGATGGCAGAGGCAGTGTGGTGTAATGGCAGCCCTTGGTTGAAATGTCTGTCCTTCCACTTAGCTGTGCACTTGGGCAAGTTATATAAAGTCTCTGAGACTCTGCTTCTCTTTCTTAAGAGTGTTAATTTCACAAAATTGCAAGAAGATTGGAGAATATTACACAGTTAAAAGGTTTAGCACAGTGCTTGGCATACATTAGGTATGGGTGTACACATTCACATACAGGAAGTTCCAAATACAAAGGGACAGAAAAACAAAGTAACTGCAAGAAACCCTTCCCTTCCGATATTGCTTCTTTGTCTCAGATTGTCTTCTCCCTTCTCTGTCTTTTGCTGACCCTGGAACAACTGTCCGCCCCCCACCAGGGTTTCCATCTTGGCTCCCGAGGTAACCCGCTTAGAAGTATTGGGAAGAAGTGTCCACCCCTCTTTTTGCTCTCCTCTGTTGGAGCAGAGACCCACCTTATTGGGGAGAGGGATGTTGTGCATGTGTAGCCCAGCCTGCATAAAATTTCCTCTCCTTTTCCCGGTGAATTCACACCTGGGACAGGGCTGACTGAATGCTCCATCACTGGGTGGATGGAATAGACACTGTTGGCCCCCAATCAGATCCCCTTTATTTAGCAGACTGATCCCCTTAGTGGCTTAAAACAATAACCACTTTATTATGTTGTGTAATTTAGGGATCAGGAATTCAGGCAGGGCTTGGCAGGGGGATTGGCCTTTAGGGTCCAGGACAGCTTCATTCCCGTGTCTGGTGCCTCAGCAGGAATGTCTAAAAGGCTGGGCTCAGCTCGGGCAGTGACCTGCAGTGCTTACACGTGACCTCTCCAGCATGGTGGCCCCACCATGGTGGCCTCAGATTTCTTCGGTGCTGGCTCAGAGCTCCAAGAGCAAGAGTTCCAGAGACGAAGGCAGAAGCCCTAAGGGCTTTTATGACTCAGACTTGGAAGTCACGCAGTGTCACTTTCATCATAATCTATTGGTCAAAACAGTCATAAACCTTTCAGCGGACAGGCGATAGAACACACTTCTAGATGGGAGAGGTGTCAAAGAATTGATGGCCATGTTTTCAAACTGCCCCAGTCTTCATCTTTTAATGGTTGCTGCTTGTGCAGGACTGGAACTCGCATCATTACTTTTCAAGGGGGCCTCTGGAAGTGTGCGGGCACTTCATATCTGGTTATCGAAGAATTTAAAGGGAACCGCATGTTTGGGTGGCAGCAGAGATAACATCTCTTAAAGTTACACATTAGAGAGAAAAAAAAAGATTGAGTGTTTGGGCTACCCATCATGAAGCATTTCATAATAGCCAGCCCATCCCAGATGTCTACAGAATGCAAGACAGCAATGCGTCAGGGAAGGCCTTTTGCAACATTTGTCTTAGATGCCCGAAGTATCAATTTCAGCAACTCCCAAAGCATCCTGTACTTCTGTGTCATAGTTCTCTCCACCCTTGTAATGATGGGTTCACTGTCTAACTTTCTGCATAAAATACCATGCACTCTGGTGGAGAGCAAGATTGTCTTATTCACCAGCATATCTCTGCACTGCATGCAGCGGCTGAAATACAGCAGATATGCAATAAATACATTTCACTGGCTAATTATTTGGATGGCGACAGAGGATGAGAATCACAACTACATAACAATAAGTTTAGAATTTTCTGTGAAGTATTTGACTTTTTTTCTAGTTAGGATGATGGGCTAGAAGGCTTATGTTTTTGGAATCTAAGGTGTAACATTTAAAACTTTGGCAATTCCCCAGTGGGTCCAACCAGATCACTCTGATTATTGAAAGATACAAGGTAACATCCACACACTCAACACTTACTAACAGCTTTGTTTATTATTTAGTTGATTATTCCATTTTTTATAATTGTACAATAATTCCTTTAAACAATACTGTTATACCTGAAGTTGGTCACATTGTATTCTTTCTTCCTTCTATGGAAGTAAACCGGGTTTTTTCACACTCAGTTTTTTAATAGAACATTTGAATATCAAGAAGTGTGGTTAACTAAAAACAATGGCCAGACCGGACTCCATGGAAAACGATTGCGCACCCAGAGGTCTCATGCTGTCACAGTGGGTCCTGTCCATCCAAGAGGAGACCCCAGTGGTCTCGTGGGAGCCCCGGAGCTGGGAGAGGGTGGGTGGATATAAGGGAGTCCCTTAAGACCTGTTTGGCAGCTTGGAAACTTGAGGTTGAATACTGGCCCAGTGCCATCACCCTTTCTAGTCAGCATGGGTTCCTCCAGGCAAGCTTTGGGAAATGTCGTCAGCGGCTGATCACTAGTGTCTTCCTAGGGCAAAATCCTTCTGTCACATCCTCAGGGGGGCTCCTAAGACTCTCTCCTGCCTCATTCACATTGGCCTTACTTTTAACTTGGAAGTAGACGGGGTGCAGCAGTAGGGGTTGTGTGTATAGTGTGTGTAGTGTGTAGTGTGTGTGTAGTGTGTGTATAGAGTGTGTGTATGGTGTGTGAGGGTGTGGGGGTGTGTGTAGAGTGTGTGCGCTGTACATGTACAGTGTGTGGGAGTGTGTGGGTGTGCATATAGTGTGTATGTAGCATGTGTGGGTGTACACGCATACATGTGTGCAGTGAGGAAGGTACAAGGGGACACTGAAGGAGGAGGAGAAGCATGGAGAAGGAAGGGACCCAGGAGGAAGGGTCATAGACAGGAGAAAACGACGAAGATAAAGAGATGAAAAGGAGGCAGAGTGACTTGGGAGAGCTGGGAAAAGACAGAAGGAGAGGAGGGAGAGTGAGCCTCTTTCATTTAAATAAAACAGAAGGAGGGGACAAAAAAGGGCGATCCCTGTCCTCTCACCCTGGCCCATGGCTCGCATCTCGCCCACTTCGGAGGCAGGAAGGTAGTGGCAGCCTCGGCCGCCTCCCACTCACGTAGACCCCGTTTTCTGTGCAGACTTGAATAAAAGGACAGCAGAACAGGAGCAGAGGCAAAGGCAGCTCATCCCTCGGGCTCGCCCCACTGGTGGGTGTCCAGCTGCCCACGGCATCTTCCTCTCCGGTCGAGGTGAGAAACTTGTCCCTTGAGGCATTTTACCCGAGGCCCTACATTGACCACAGGTGGCAGGGCTGACTTTTCTGCCACCTTCGCTCTGGAAGTGGGGGAGTCTCTGAGGCAGGTGCATTCCAGAGTGTGAAATAAACCTTTCCATCTTTCCACGGAAAGACAGGGGGAGGGGAGTGAGAGCAACCTGTGCTCGCAGCCTTCCCACGGGCTTTGCTCCAGGGGCCGGCGGGGAAGGCTTGTACTATAGACACGGTGTCCCAAAGGGCGCTCGTTCGAGCTGCAGAGCGCAGGGTGCACTTTGCTCCCCCTCTGGCCACGGCCACGCTGTGGGCAAATCTACACCACGGAGGGCGGGCCGGGCAAAGCTCTCTGGGCGGCCCTCTGTGGAGCTCAGAGCTCGGACAGCTGCCCAGGCGATACAGAGAGGAGTGCTGAGGATGGCACAGGGGTTGAAGTCCTACGATCTGGAGTCTGACCGCTTGAATCCATATTGTAGCTCTGGCAGACAGTAAGCAGGGCATTTGGGGCAAGTCGCGTAACCTCTCTCTGCCTCAGTGTCCTCATCACTGAAATGGAGCCAAGAACAGCACTTCCCTTGCGGGGGTTGTTGTGAGAATTCAGTGGTATGTAAAGTGCTTAAAGCAGCGTCTGGCACACAGTAAGCACTCAATGAATGCGATCTGTCGTTATTACTGTTTAGAAAAAAATCAGTATGGCTCACTGACCGGCCTTGTGGATCCTGCGTCTCCTTCCTGACCTTTCTCCTGTGTTTCCACACGAGGAGCCCTGGTCAAAGGCAGGGTGGCTGAAAGAGTGTGTTCAGGCCTCTGAGGTGTGTGGGGACAGCTAAGGCCATCGCTGGTCCACAAGGCCCTGCAAAGCTCTTGCTGCAAGGCTGGGCTTCCTGTCAGCTGGGCTACCACTATGCCCATGCCAACGCTCGGCCAGCGGGGCAGAGACAGGGGCCGGCCCTTACCTGCAGTCAGTGGAGCTTGTCTACACAGAATCACTGCTCTTCCCGCCACTAGATGGGAGGGGAAAATGGTGGAATCCTGCTGATGGTCGTCCAGAGCAATGATCTGCAAAACTAGCAACATAATTAAGCAAGTTCAGCAAGAAGGGAGTGGACAGAAGTTTTCTGTGATCAGTAATAGGCTTAGTTCACCAAAACACTGACATGGAGGTGTTAACCCCTCCTGGACCACAGCAGATATCAACCAAGGCTTATCTGCCCAGGGTAAGCGGGGCGACACTGAAGAGAATCCTGACGTGTGATGTATACTGGCAGTCTGGAGAAGTTCATCCTGGAGGCACAGGTGATTTTTAAAACAATGAACTACACTTCTTTTCTAGAATGTGCACTGCTAACTAGTCTCTCAGGAAGACTACTCTGAAGGTGCATTTGACAGGTAGCATTTTGTTGCCTCTTAAAGATCATATTGTTTGGAGGAGAGAGCAGAAGCACAAGGAGATTTAATTCCAGTCCTGTCTTAAAATGAGGAAGGACCTAAAAATCCAGGGCCCACTGGAGCCCACACCGGAGGCTGGCTTCACCTGTGCGGTGTGAACACAGCAACAGGAAGGCCTGGGGGGAAAACCACGAGACCTACGCGGAGCAGCCTTCCTAATGTTCTTACTGTCTTTCTCTGTGAGCAGGGCTTAGGCTCCCAGATGCTTCCTGAGGAATGCCTGAGGCTGGGGCCTGAGACTGGTCTAACAACCTTCTGGCCTCATCTCTGTCCCCAATTGCCAGGGACTCAGGAACTCAGGGAGCAGGAGGTGCCTCAACCTGAGGGACCTTCATGGGAAGCATGACAGAACTCTTGAGCATTTTGAAGAACCTCTTGGAAAAAAAATGAACAAAACAAATTCACACAAAACAAGCCCCAAAGTAATCCCCTGAAGAGAAATGGCACCGCGTGAAGCCGCTGGCGGGCAGGCTGACTGATCGTGCAGATGGAGAACATCAGACTGAAGAAGTTCTGCAGGGAGCGAGGATCACTCTCTCCCTGGTTTAGATGTCACCTGTGGAGGTTTCAATGTTCCATTAAAAAATATTAAAAAGCCACAAACCAACCCCAATGTCCCCTTCTCTCTCCTGCTTCCTTTTGGCAGCTGCTCTCTGGCATCACGGCACTAGATGTCTTTGCTGTCCCCATAGTCGTTGTAGGGGACACTCAGGGTCTGCTCCTCACAGGTCTTCCTGAGGTCCCGGCTGAGCTCTGACCAGTCAAGTCCGTAGGGCTTGATCTCGCTGTAGCGGCAGCCCAGGTACTTGAGGGAGCTGCGGCGCAAGCTTATCTTGGGTTCCTGAAGGAGTCCGTTGCACCAACTGCTGAGATCCCCGAGCTGGGAAAGGATGAGGCCAGCTTTCCTGTGGATCAAGCACGGAGGACACTTAGGTTGGAAAGAAGAGAAGGCGGGAAAGGCACAGAGTGTGAGACTTGAAACTTCAAGACGGCACAGCCTGGTTGGTTTTGCTTACTGTTCTGTTTTTGGCACTTAGAACGGGGCTCGTCATAAATATTTGTCAAGTGAGTGAATGAATGAATGAATGAACGAAATAATCAATAGGATGGATGTGCAAAGTGGGGCAGGCACCAAAATGAAACAGAGAAACAAAATGAAATAAGGAAAAAAAAAGAAGAGAAGATAACTAATATTTTAGTGGAAATTAATGGCCTTTTAAAATCATAGAGTTGGCAGTTTTGAAAGACAAATCAAATCAATTTTCTTTCAAGCTGGTAATTTATCATCATTAAATGACAAATAAGGTGTTTGACTGAACACTTTCCTTTTCAAGGCTATTTCTGAACTGAGTAGAAGCAACTGATATATTGAACTTCAGGGGATATCAAATGTAACTAATTATGCCTGTGTGGAGGTAATTATAGTCTAAGGGCGAGGACAATAATGCCCTCGCTGCACATTGACACAGGGTCATTCTTTGGAAAATGCAGACTCTCCGTGGCATACATCACCCACAACCTCCCGGTGAGCTCCTGCCCCATTCCACCATCTTCCTCAGGAAGTAAGGAGGCCACTGCCATTGAGCTCCAATTAAAAGAGTGGGGAAAGGAGATGAAGAGAGGGTGCCTGAGCTGTTGCAGATCCCTGAGAGAGAAAGGAGCAGAGGAGGGTGAGGTGTCCCCAAGTTCGCACACACTGGAAAGGAGTGATCTCTCTAGGCCAAGAATAGAGAGCCAGAGCCTCCGTGTACAGCTTGGGGAAATGGGCTATCACCACGCTCTACCACACTGGTGTATGGGCTTCTTCCTGCCATCCATTTCTGGTGTCAGAGACAGGGACTACCTGATAGCCACTTCTCAGACCTCACTGGTTTTGACTCTGAACACTTAGGATGAGTGAAGGAGCAGGACTCCCTCACTCACCCGTGTTCTTCTCCTTCTTCAAAGACCAAGTGACCAGAGAACCATGAAAGAAGATTCACTCATTTGAACAAGCTCATGTGAGGCTGTAAAATGCTGTCCTGGAAAGCTCAATGAACAGTACCCCTTGCAGTTATTTATCAACTTCTAGGCTACCTTCTCATGTGAGTAACCATCTCTTTTTCTAATTTAATCAACAATTCTTTCAGGAACTGGAAGTTTCTGCACCCCGTTTAGTATGAGCTTTCAAAGAACAATAACCACATTCATTTCATTCCTCTTTTTCTGTCCTGGCAGCTCACCGCATTCCAGAGGGCGTGCTGAGAGAGGGGTGGAGATGACGGGGGAGGAAAGGTGTTGCGCTTTAGCAGCAAAGTCAAGGGGCTAAGCGAGTGTGAGGTCTTCGGAGGGGAAATCATATTTTCTCCAACTTCAATGGTGGGTCACAGGAAATCAAACAAACACTCTGCTGACTAACTAGCATCTTAGGCGGACGGCATCTCCTCTATCAGCCTTGCAGTTTGGCCACACAGGCTTTTCAAAAGTCGTCATCAACAGGGACCCTGGTGGTCCTTCCTCTTAATCTATCCTCTGCATGTCATTAGTTGCTGACAAATTCTTGGGAGGTAGAGGAAGGAGGGGTGAAGGAAGAATGAGGGGCAGCATCTACCTCATCTTCAAGAAATGGATACAGGAACACATCCCAGCCATCCTTTCAAACAAATGGATTTAATTAGCCCATGGGTCTTTGTGGCTACTTTTATTGCTCACTTTTTTAAAAAAATAATAATGAATTTGGGTCTGACCTTGACCATCTCAGAGCCTGTGGGCTTCTCAAAGTATTTCAACCCTCAACTCAATCTGGAGGCCTCCAAGAATTTTAACAGAATTGGATTTAACTGAACTGAGGGGATGCTTTCTTCTTGCTCACAGGAAGTATGTACCCCACACACCCTTTTCCATTCATTCTCACAACTAACTCCAAAATGGGTTGATGTATGTCAAGGCAGAGGACTTTTCCTTTCCTGTGGTTCTCCCTGAGATCCACTACACTAAAAAGTAAATCTTTATTTTCTATAAGCTAATGAAACTACACATTTTTTTTTTCTAATATGTAGCCTTGAAAACCAGTATTACACATGAAAGAGTCTTCTGGGAGGAGAGTTTGGGAAAAAGAGTGTATACTCAGCAGCAGGCCTTACTTTGCAGTGAGACCCACAGTTCTTCCCTTGCTCACTTTCTTTATTAACTAATTTTCCTCCTGACTCTTGAGTTACAAGAGAGAAATTTTAAAAACAATCCAAATGCCCTTGGAAATCATGACGATATATGCAATGTTAGTGCTATTCAAATTGTGACATTCATGTTCCCTAACAAAGAGCTGTAGATATACACTCAATAAACATCAGAAGGAAGGAGAAGAGGGGAGTGAGAGCAGAGGAAGGAGGGAGTGGAGGGAGAGGTGAAGGGAGTGAAGAGTTGGGGAGAGAGTTGGAGAGAGGGGATGACATTAGGTGAGAGTAATAATAAGGGCCGGAGTAACGATGAGGTATGGAGCAGGAGGATATTTCTCAATATGTATCTACTTTCTAACTCAGGGTTTGCTTTTTACCAAAACTGAGATAAAACAAATTAAAAGTCCCTTATATATTTCCCTCTGTGTCGTGGTCCACAGCAGTGGCATCTGTTTGCTCAAGGGCTACCAACCTTTATAAACATGAAATAATTTACGGAATGCAGAAAGATTCTTCCTGACCTTACACATGAAATCATTTTATTTCAGGAAGATAATCCTAAACCTCCTCCTTCCTTCAAAAGTAAGAAAATAGGGAGAAATGTCCTGAACAATGGTCTTCTAAGAAAGTTTAGGATTTCAGATCACAAGAGGCACCCTGAGGCTGGGTCTCCCTCCAGTTTGCTCAGAGGTCAGATGGATGGGGTGACTTTTGGGTGATACTTTCGTTCAGCCCTGTTGGCTGGAGTGCAAGAATTCTTTAAGTGCTCGAGGATTCTCCAGTGTTGATTTTCTTCATTTTCTTTCTTCCTTCCTTCCTTTCTCCCCTCCCCTCCCTTCCCTTCTCTTCCCTTCCCTTCCCTTCCTTTTCTGTTCTCACCATCCTTGCCCTTTTTTTTATTTCTTCATGAGCTCCTAAAGAATTTTGGGACATATGGGGACCAAGAATCCATGTGAAAAGCCTCTTCATCATGTCTATCTGAAAATTCCAGTATTTCCAGGGAAATCTGTTTTCTCAGAAAAAACAGCCATGATGAACAGAACAAAAGAAAGATGATATCTCTACACATTCTTCCCATTCCTCTCTTTCAAAGACGTCTATTGGTGTTGTGCAATCGAAAAGCACTGGGTATTGAGTATTGGGAAGTTGTAGCCTCAGGGCCAGGAGAAGTTGGTAAACACTATACTATCCTAACTTTGGTAAGGATAGATGTCAAGGTGGGTCATTGGCTAACCCCATGTTGTCTTTCAAGAGAATGTGGTATTTAGCTCAAGATTCGTCTGTATAATGCCTAAATATATGCAAAGATCACATGCGATAAATATTTTTGGATAACCTCTTCAATAAAATTCCTGATTTTCTTTCACAAGACTAAGCTTTCGGCTCCTGCAGGTTTAGCAGTTGGAATGTTGTGTCAGCGTGATAAAGAGCGCGTAAAACAGGTCAAGGGCAATGGTTTTTTCAGAGTTCAGGAAATGCATTCTTGACTTGATTGCCTAAACACAGCTTATCCAAAACTATTCTGTATGAACTGAGCTGTCTAAAAGCACAGGACTTACTTCTCCAACCACCTAAGCTCATCCAGGAAATCTCTGCAAATTCATGGCTGCAGTATTATAATGGAGGAGGCACAAAATTTCAGAGAGCTGAGGTCTTTAAAAGAGGCAATGAAATTTATTGATTACCTGGGGCCTAATTCATCCTCACACCGCCAGGTGAATTCTCCAAAACTCTCATAGTGCTGGTTATAGTGGTAGAGGACGCGATGTAGGGTGGGGGAACCCAGATCCAGAAGGGTGTTGTAGGCCGTCTGTTGCTCCTTCCCGCTGGTATAGCCGTTGAAAAGATTGTAGATCTTGTCTGCTATCTCTAAGGAAGGCAGAAAAGGAAATAAATAAGATTTTATATATATGTATGTATATACAATCACACACATATATACACACATATACATGTTCATACACACATGTGTATTTGTGTGTATATACATATATACACATGTATGTGTGGGTGTATGATGTTACTTAAAGAATACTGAACCTAGAGCCTGCAGCAGGGAGTTTGAGTAATTCACTTTACTTCTGCCCCATTGGTTTCAGTTTTCTCTTCTATAAAATGAAAGCCTTCAAAGAGAATATCTCTAAGGTCAAGTTCAATTATAATATTCTTTGTCCTTACCCATGTTTCCTGAAAATACAGAGCCTGAGGCAAAAGTGCTTAGATTAATACTTTATTGGCAAGTGCAATCCCAGAGAAGCAGGAGAGAGGATTGAGGGAAATGAGGCAAGAAAGGAGGCAGAGTAAATATAAGAGAGCACAAATATAAGGAGCTGGTGGCTACGTTTTGCAGGAGAGGATGCATGACGCTACTGGATCCCCACTGGTTCACCCAGGGGAAAAATGGAAGAGTTTATCTCCAGCTCCCCCCCACGAATGGTCCACGGGGGCTTTCCACATTTGCCCCCATGAGGCATTAACTCCCCTGCACTTCTGGGTTGCATATGCTTGAGAACAAAGTAGGTGCTGCAAAGGAACAGGGAAGCCCTGGGCAGCAGGAGGCAGGCATTTGGCTCAGCGACACAGTGAGGCACTGTCAGGTCATGCCTTGAGCAACGTGAAGAACCTGGAGCAGCCGCAGTGCCAAAAGCAGCCTGGCCTCATGAGTATGGGAATGCAGAGCCCTTCCTAGGACCGCCCAGACCAGATATGAAGACAAGCTTGTAGATCTGTGGTGACACATAAATGGAATCCAGTACATTCAGTACAATCCAATCCAGTTCCAAATGAGTAATCTTGCGATTTTATTTGTATCCCTGATATTTTTGTCTCCAAGGCATACATTGCTAAGACTGAACTTGGTGATGTGGCAAAGTGGCAATGAATTTGATAGGCTTGGCCTTTTTTCTTATGGAGCTCACAGCACTTTATCATTAACCATTTTCTCATTAAACCTGTCAGAAAGGAGATCTGTTGACATTTCCTTCCTAAGCAGCTGGGAACTGAGATCTGGAGAGCAATTCTTTGTCTCAGATCCAGTCTTAAATCTGGGGATGAAAAAACTAAGTCTACAAGTTTCTAAGGCAGAACTTTGCCCACTTGACCCCCTGTAAGCCTAAAGGCATTGCAACCTGATTCCTTGTCACAATTCTGAGTGAATTCAGGGCTGGTGGTAATGACACAGTCATCATTGTAGGAGTTTTCTGGGTTGGAATGGATAAAATTTCCACCCCTACTCTGCCCAGACACTGCAATGATTTTCTTACTTTTCCATCTTGCCCATTGCCTCTGAGGACAGGAGCCAGATGTTACTTCCCCCAGTGTCCTGAGTGGCTAGCACAGGGCCAAACAATACAGTAGATCAAAAAAAGGTTAGCAAAACGAATGGAATTCATGACTTTGGGAGCAATTTGAATCTACTTTGGCGGAGGGTTTCCAGTGATATCTCTCCATACCAGGCTATACCAATTCTTTAGCAGCTAAACTCTTGTAGCCAGCATCTTTAGCTGCATTAAAAATAATTTCAGTCCAGAAATCCATTTAGATTTTCAGAATTTTTAAAATTCTCAGGTTGTTAAAATAGAATCAAGAGACAAAGTGGACGGTGATTTGAAATATAAAGATTTATGGCATTCCCAGTTATTTATTAATGGCCTGTTGACTACCAAGATCTTTAGAGATGTGAACTCTAATCCTTACACCACCACTGCAAGATGGATAGGAATGTCCCTGTCCTACAAATGAGGACATTCAGAGAGAGGCCAGGTTGCCTGCCCAAGGTCAGATAGCCAGTGTGGGCTGGAGTCAAGATTTAAAACTATGTCTATCTTCCATTGCTCTTTTGCACCAATGCTCAGGGGATGGTACTGTTTAACCAACTTCAGATACAGGAGGCAGAGTCTTGGGGGATACAATTCTGGGGTGACTATTTCTAGCAGAGGACATTGCTCTGGTTGGCCCATAGATGCCAAGTAAGAGGGAGTCCTAGTAGGTATGCAGGGAGTCCATCATTTCTGGAGTTGCGATAGAAAGAAGCAGAGGGACTATTCTAAAAGCTGTGTTGTATTCAATGAGAGGCAGAGAGTGTGTACTGAGAGAATGACCAGGGGCGGAAAAATGTGGGTGATCAGACCAGATCCCAGAGAGGAAGGTTTGGGGTTCTCCACCCTTTTACTGATGTCAATCTGTTCTCATTTCTGGTGATGGGAAATAGCATCTGAGACCCCAGGCCCTCTTTGTGACAATCTCCACTGACGAATGGTGATGCTAGGACAGCGTTTAATGGCCTGTTTACTATTCTCATAACACAACAGTAATATCCGGCTAGAGGAGGCTGATGCTTCCCATTAGCAGCAGCAGATGTGCCTGAGACCAGGTGGGATAGGCCCGGGTCCCACCATACATCTCCTAAAACCAGGAGAATCAAACTCTAAGGTGTGCTTAAGCGCCTACATCAGTAAATGGGATGCTGTATTCAGAGAGGTCTACCTGCCAGGCTCCTAGAGCATGAATATTTCTGGCTCCTCCTACCTCCACTGAGAGCATTTAGACATATGATTTCATTAGCTTTCACAGCATCTCAAGAATTCACTAACTCAGAGAATGGAAGAGAATATAAGGTATTTTTAGTTATCATTTTATCCAGATTTCAGCTTCACAGAAGTCTTGAGTTATCCAAAATAGGTATCTGTCTTCCCTCTCTTTAACATGCATGCTATTCAGGAACAGTTAAAATGCAGGTGAAAAGATGGCAGGGAGTCTATATACACAGCTTCATCACAGAAAAGGAAACTGAGCTATTAGAAGGGAGCCAAGATCTCTTAGGCAGTAGAATAAATGAACAGGGCTGGGACTGAAGCCCTCAGACCCAGGGCTATGGTTAAAAACAGGCACCACAGCATCAAATGGAGTTGGGCTCCACTCCACTAGCTGTGTGGCCTTGGACAAGTTACTTAACGTCTCTGGGTCTTAGTTTCTCTGTCTGTTCAATGCTGGTTAATAATATATCTTCTAAGATTATTGTGAGACTAAAAGTGATATTAAATGCAAAGCCTTTCTTCAGCACAATGTCTGGACACAGGATGCATACATTTATTCATTCATTCAATAAAATTTTCACTGAGTGCTTACCACGTGCTTGACATTTTTCTAGCCACTTGGGCTACATCAGGGAGTAACTCTAACAAAATTCCTCACCCTTATGGCACTTACAGTCTAGTAGAGACATTCGGGTAAGCAATAAACATAACAGATAAGTAAAATACAGTGTGTTAGAAAGTGGGGAAAAATAAAATGGAAGATTGGGAGTGCTTGGTGGGGCGCTGCAATTATAAATAGGGTGGTCATGGTGGGTCTCATTGAAAAGATGACACGTGAGCTGAGACTTGGAGGAGGGGAGGGAATGAGCTGCGGGGACGTCTGGGCAGAGCGTGCCAGGGGGAGGAAATGTCAGCACGCAGGCTCCCAGCCTACGGTGGGCAGCATATCTGAAAACAGCAAATAAACTGTAGTGTCTGGAATAAGGTGAGTGAGGAGAACAGTCAGACAAAAATGGATTGTTATTATTATTGTTATTATTATTATTATTATCACCGGTTCTCTACTAGACCATGCTTTTCCCAATGCCATTAGCAAGACAGACTGAAACATGGGGGCCAAGAGACTGGGGGAATAGTCTTATTTAAAGGAGAGGAGTGAGTGCAGGGGCAGAAGTGAGCTTTCTTATCCCCCAGTAGCGGCTGCTCTTTTTACCGTGAAATAAGGGAAGCATCTATACCTTCTGTCAGTGGCTTCCTTGGCTGCTATAACAAAAGTTCCCTGAACGGAGGTCCTAAGTCATCACTTTCATTATTCCTCGGGAGCTACCTGAGACCTGTCTGTCCCCACACTGAAGTGACTGACCTTGGCATTCCAAATGAAAACTTGACGACAATGAATCCCAACTGGCCTTATATCTCTGTCACTCTCAGCAATGTCCAAACCGCAAGGTCCCTCCCTCCACCCCCCAACTCTGTCTGTCCTTTCCCCTCTCCCATTCTCCTCATGTTGCTCTGTGCTTCCTTTACACCAATGATTCTCGAACTTGATTCTCAACCCGGAAGGCCTGTGAAAACAGAGATTGTTGGTTCCCACTGGAGTTCCTGATTGCAGGTCTCAGCTGTAACCTGAGAATGTGCATTTCTAACAAGTTCCAAGGTGATGCTGCTGCTGCTGCTGCTCTGGACCACACTTTGGGAACTGCTGCTTTATACTAATTCATTCTCCCACTTTCCTTATTTCCTCTGGGACCAGCACTGTTACACGGCAAACAGCTCTCCCTTTACTGTTAACCTTGGCAAACGCTTTTCTTCCCTCATATCCCTGTGTTGGCTGAAACCTGCCTGAAGCCTTCTCCAGTACAGAGGGATCCTTCTTGATGCTCCAGAGAAAACCAGTCTCTCAGCCTCTCATGACCTCTTGCAAACGATTACTTCTCTATCTATATGTAAATTCCCTCCACTTTAAAATCGCATCTGCCCCTTCCTATTTCCCCCTCCTCACTTCCTGACCATTCTTCTACACCCGTGGAAAAATCTGGCATCTGGTTCATCTTCTCCACCTCATTTCTTATCACCATTTTGGGTGACTTCACTGCCCAAGTGAAAGATCTCTTTAAGGCTAGACTCCCTCAACCACCAAAAGCCATCGTCATCCCTGAGAACATCTCCACCTTTGACGTAGTGAATCCTAACACCACATACAGTGAACACAACCTCCTTTCACGGCTCCTGTACTTCTTACTACCAAATCTACTCTTCAGGGACGGAAACCCCAGGTCCTTTGGCTCCTCCATTTACTCCTGGCATCAGCCCCGTACTTACTTCCTTCTCTACCTGACCTAATCCACATGGCCCATTGCTAGTGCCCTCAACTAGCTTGCTCCGTCTTTTCTCTGCCTTCACAGGGTCTGCTGGGGAAAAATCACAAGCCGTTGAACTAGGTGGTCCCTTCCGTGATCCCTCAGCACTCCGTACATCCCCCTCTACGGCGCTTTTCACAATATATGGTAAGACTGACGTGACTCTTCTTTCTCTCCTGCTCCACATCCAGTCCATTAGCAAATCCTTTTGGTTCTACCATCAAAATAATTTAGAACTGGACCATCTCTCACCACCTCTATCACAAGTATCCTAGTTTAAAACAACGTCATCTCCCTTCTGTATTGCCAAAGCCTTCTAACGTGTCTCCCCACTTCCACCTTAGACCTGCTACTTGGAGTCCATTCTCAACACAGCAGACAGAATGATCCTGTGAAACATTAAGTCTGATCATGTCACTCTTCTGCTCAAAGTCCTCCAGGGCTTCCCATCCCCATCCCAGGCAAAGTCCGTTCCCTACTCTGAGGACCAGGCCCTATGAGATCTGCCCCACAGCCCCTTGGAGCTCCTCTCTGACTTCCCTCCCTCTTACCATCCCTCTCCACCATAGGAGCCTCCTTTCTCTTCTTCAGACATGCCAAGGATCTCCCTGCTGCTGCTTTTCTATCTGGAATGATCTTCCCCAGATATCTGTGCGTCTTTCTCCTTCAACTTCTTCCCAAACCACTCTAAAATTAAATTCCACCTCCTGCACCTCCTGTCCCATTTCCCTGCTTACTTGTCTCCCTGACATATATCTCCATCTGAAATATTATTTATTACTATTTTATGGTGTTTGTCACCCCTGCTAAAATACAAGCTCCATGAGGCAGGGGTTTTACCCTCTCATGCCTAGACCAGGTATTTAGTAAGAGCTTAATATATGGTGTATGAATTGATAACTTCATGAAATCTTATTATAAAATTCTTGAAAATAGATTCTGAGTCTAATTATTTTTGTTTCTTTAGCATCTAATACTAGGGCTCAATAAATGTCTGTGGAAGGAGTAAATGAAGGAATGGATAAGAATTTATATTTGGCATCAGGAAAGGAGGATGGATGTGGGGCAAGTGATGGATGAGAACTAGCCTTCACTTAGTGAAGCTTCATGAAGAGCTCTTGGAAGGCCAGGCCCCAACCTGGAGAGTAGGTTGATCTTATTACTGACACTAGCTTGTTCCTACTGGGGGAAGGGTGGTTTCAGTAAAACATTGGTAGAAACTTACTTGCATGGTGGCTTTGGCGTCATGACGTGGTGAAATTCTTCAGAGGAAGTATCTAGTTTAGGAAAAGTGTTCATTTAAGGAATAGAGTCTGGCTTCCTGCTATACAATTAGGAGCTGAAGTCATGCTCTGGGTCATTTAAAACATAATTCTCATTTGTTATTAGGTTTAAACTCAGACCCAGGTGGGTTAGATTTATGATCACCATATGGGTTTGAAGGAGGCAAAGCATATGGTTTGTTGGTGGAACTGCTGGAACTGTATTAATTTGCGAGGTTACCCTCAATTAGTCTAACTCATTACTCTCCACATTTGCCCTGTACAGGGCTCCTTCCCAGCTGAAGGATAAGAGCACCTGGGAATGTGATTTCATTCTCTCAGCATTAAATTGCCTCTGGTCCTCCCAGCCGGTCTGCTGGGGTTTCAGAAACTCTTCTTTGTCAGGGAGCACAAGTGGGCAGAAGCACATCTTGATACACTTTGGGGGCTGGGATTAACCCAAAGAAGCCCCACAGAGAAAAAGTACAGTCATCTTTCCCAGGCAGACTGTTCTGTGTTGGCCACTCTTTATTCCAGAGTTGCTTCCTATCCATCTATTGCTACACATGGCATTATGCTGCATCCCTCGTCCCTGCTAATCACCTCCCTGATGTCCCACCAGCCTGCTGCCTATGCAGCAAGCAAGTCCAAGGTGCCCACCACTGCCGGCAAGGACATCAGCAAATTCTCCAACACAGAAGTAGCTGGGGCACCTTCTTATCACCTGCTCCTCTCTGGCTTGAAGTAAGAAATCAACAGATAATGAGATAAGGGCGCCACCGGTGTCCTCTCCAGACTGTCTCTCATCCAGGGGTTTTCAATCCCAGACTCTGCTTTCATCATCGGGGGTCTGTGGAGACCTTCCAAGTCACCCAGTCCACACCCTCTAGGCCAGCAGCACTCACTCCAGAGAGAAGCATGTCTGTCTTACACTTAACGTCCCAGTGGACACTTTAGTCCTGAAAGGGAGAAGTTTTTTGGTATCTAACATGAACATTCTTTTTTTAATGTATGTCTTTCCTTCATCAGTACTCACAGACCAAAAAGGTTTTCAGTCTTTTACATAATAACCCTTCAAATATCCAATTTAACACTGTAGGCAAAATGGGAATTGATGTTAAATAATGAGTCCGAGTGCTGGCTCTCTTAGATGATAACTTGGTGACCTGGTCAGCTTATTTACTCTTCTCTGAATCTCAGTTTCTGCATTTTAAAAATGGGGGCAATATTCTATTCATTCAGTAAATACTTACTGAGTTCCTATTGGAAAGCAGAGTCTACACATGGTTAATGAGAGCATTCGTGTATTAACGGAGACACGGACTGATGCTGGAAATTTAGGTTGCGCAAGTTTCGGTAAGAGAAATATTGCGGCCAAGCTGATTTGCTGGTGCCCCTCATATCACCTTATTTATGACTCCTGGCTCCAGCTGTATCAGGCTGACCATGAGGGACACAACCCCAGAATGTATACCCTCTAACATTTACTGAAGAGTTACTCTGGGATGGGCACTTTTTTTTTTTTTTTTTTTTTTTTTTTGTGAGGAGATCAGCCCTGAGCTAACATCCGCCAATCTTCCTCTTTTTTTTTTTTTTTTTTCCGCTGAGGAAGACGGCCCTGGGCTAACATCGGTGCCCATCTTCCTCCACTTTATATGGGACGCCGCCACAGCATGGCTTACCAAGCAGTGCGTCGGTGCGCGCCCGGGATCCGAACCAGCGAACCCCGGGCCGCCGCAGCGGAGCGCGCGCACTTAACCGCTTGTGCCACCGGGCCGGTGGGATGGGCACTTTTTAAAAAATACTAATAAATTCACTCGTTTAATTCTTGCTAGAATCTTATTGGCTAGAGTACTATTATCCCTCCCCCCATTTTACAGGTTCGTAAACTGAGGCATGAGGGAAAGTAAGCTGCTCAAGGTCAAGTAGTCTGATGGTAGAGCAGGAATTTGAACCTGGGTGGTCTGACTCCAGAACCTAAGTGTTCCTGTAACCAGTTGGTCACCATGCTGCCTTCTAAGTGTTAGGGACACAATCGTGGGCAAAAAGAGACCAGGACCCTGCTCTCATGGAACTCGCTGTCCAGTGAAGTAGATATTGAACACATGATTATAATAAACAGAGATGAATGAAAGAAACATGGTACTGTGATGATATCTAGCAACAACCCTTTACCCCTTCTGTACTGAAGAAGGGACACTTGATCTGAAATCTGCAGGGTAAGCAGAGCTCATCTGTTGAAAGGGGTGGGGGTGGAGAGCATTTGGGGTACTGAGACCAACATGTACAAAGGCCTAGTGGTAGAAGCAGAATTGGTGTGTTGGAGGAACTGAGAGAGGCGGGGAGGCTGAAATGCAGAGATTGATGGGGACAGTGGGAGAAGAGCCTGGAGAAGTGGGCAAGGGCCACTCCATTTAGGTCCTAATATGCCTGTTAAATATCTTGATCTTTATCACAAGAGGAACGGCAATCCATTAAAGAGTTTTAAGAAGGGGCCTTAATATGATCAGATTTCTGTGTTGAAAATAACAGTGCCCTTAACATGCTGTGCATGTTAAATGAGCAATAAATGTGAAAATCCTCTTAGAGCCTGTAAAGTGCTACAACATCGGCGATTTTAGTTAAAGCAGTGTGTTTTCACATCACCGTGTGTTTTCACGTCACCATGGTGTCACCCCTTGAACATTGTGGGATTGTGTGCCTTGTGGCCGACCTGATGCAACTGGAGTCAGGAGCCACATGTAAGGTGACTTTATGGGTACCAGAAATCAGCTCGGCCACAATATTTCTCTTCTTGAAACTTGCATAGCCTAAATTTCCAGCGTCGTCAATGTCTCCATGAATGTGCAAATGCAATAGTCTAATTCTCCCGAATAGATATGAGTGGTTGATCAGATCACTTTGGTTAGTGCCAGAGCCCTGTAGACGTGGAGCCCAGCACAGCTAGATTCTGGCTGTGGAGGGGATATGGTCGGCCTCAGAGCAGGGCATGATGTCAAGACCAGCCAGGGAGCATTATGAGGAAAGGAGCGCCAAGAAGCGTGCTGTTTGTAGGTGCGATGGATGCTGACTGAGACAAACTCTTCCTAATGGACAAGGGCCGACGCTGATGCACTGAAGAGGGACGGTTCTTTACCAAAGAACTGGTCCACGGAACTCCAAAATACAGAATTAAGGGTTTTGACACATCTTTGGCCGGGAGGAATATAGCATTTAATTTCAAATCTGTAGGCTGTCTGTGCTTTAATTCAAAATAACCTTTCAGATATACAAAAAATAAGAGAGTAAGTGACCTGATCGGCTTCCTGAGGGCAGAGGTCACGGCTACTTCACCACATACCTAAGCACCTGGTGTATGACCAGGTGTGCCTGGGGCTTTCATCATGTCTCCTACCGGCTCCTGGACTTAATGGGCAGTGTGGAATAACGGGACACGGTGAGGATTTCCGCCAGAGGCAGAGGCTGAGGAGTATTCCTGGAAAGGTGATGCTCCTGTGCTGGACCTTGAATTCTGCCCCCTTCTCATGAACTCCAGGTTGTTCCGTTCACCTCCCTTGCTCCTGCTTTCCTCATGGCGAGGGCAGGTCCCCGGGGCATCCCCCTGCAGACTCTGCTAGCCTCCGTGTCTCTTACCTTGGGCTTTGACATCATCCACCACGGGGCAGGGGGTCTTCACGATCACGTCACTTGGCCTGGAGCGTCGTCCTGTGTTATCCACTCCCCACAGGGTGAACCTGGCAGGGAGGGGAGGGAATCATTATCGCAGAACCGGAGGCCCTGGCTGAGAGCCAAGCTTTGTCTGAACAGGCAGGTTTGCCCCTGGCTGCTCTCGTGACCCCACAGTACACTTACTGCACTACCCAGGTCATAAAGTGTGCAGTCTAGAGCCTCTCACTGCTTCCTGGCGGGTCTTGGGGGGTAATTTGCTGTCTTCAGTAGATTATTTGATGGAAAGCATCATGGCATAGAGCAGTGGTTCTCAAAGTGGGGTCCCCAGAGCAGCATCATCATCATTACCTGGAACCTCGACAGCAATGACAATTGTCACGCCCTGCCCCAGAAAACTGAATCAGAAACTCTAGAGATGGGGACCATAAATCTGTGCAATAACACGCCTTCCAGGTGATTCTGATGCCAGCTCCATTCTGACAACCACTGAGCTGAGGGACAGTATGTATCTATGGAAACAGATAGTCAGGACTTGGGTCTGAAGCCTCTGCTCCCTGCCACGTAGGGTTATAGTTACCTCCTCTGAGCTTTCTTTTCCCTTATCTTTGAAACGGGGGTGATAATAAAACTGCTTGTGAGTAACTGTGAAGATGAATGAGATAACAATGTACAGGAAGACCCGGTGCAGCACCCGGACCCATGACATTGCCCAGCTCATATTAATTCTGTTCTGTTCCCTCTTGTGCTCAGTTGACACTTTTATGCAAAAGACTGAGGACGATTTTCCTCTTTAAAGTCAAAAGCAAAATAGTCAGAGTTAATAGACTTGACTTGCCCGTGGCTGGGGGCTCTATTTCCTACATGAAGCTCCTCTGTCCCACTCAGACACTACCCACCGTGGACCAGGAGTTTAGAGTGGAAACCTTGTGCCACCCCTGACAATGAGAAGATGTGGTTCTGAGAGTTCCCCGAGGAAGGGGATGGAGCCCTGGCTTTCAAAAGCTGCATGTACATTTCCCCCTTGGGTGATGGAGCTGGGTGGAGAGGAAAAAGAGGAACTCCAGCTTCTACCACTTAGAGAGGATTCGAATATAGCCACGAACACAAGCTGTGATGTCGGTGCCCAGGGCCTCTAATAACTAACCTCGTGAGTCTAAAGCAAATCGGTACGCTGCCTTTCCTGTCCCTTTCTCTTTTGCTGTGTTGCCACGGAAGTCTGCATTTATTGGCAAGCCTGGATTTTCCTTCCTCTTGGCAGAGTTACAGGGAGGAAGAGGTGAAAGGAAGAGAGAGGCCTGAGATGGGGTGGCCCAGGTAAACGTTGGCTGGCCCTGGGACAGCTGGACTAGGGAGGTAGAAAAGAAGTGGAAATTGTCTCATGAGACCGCCAGGAAATATGTGTCTCAGCAGAGAAAGGAGAACCTTGCATCTACCTCTCCCTCCCCACAGAGAAGCCCAGAGAATGTTCCGTGTAAGAGCCTGTGCTCCCCAAGTGTGACCTTCCCTCCTTCTGCCTTCCCCAGGTCCTCATGCTGGAGTCATGGACACCTCACACAGGAGGCTCCATCCCACCTGGAACTCTGGTCTGGCGGGACTTAGAATGTGATGTCCTGCCTGGGTGCAGGGCCCAGACCACACCTGTGGACTCCCTCAGGACTGCCTGGCCTCCTTGCTGTCAGGCAGACCAGAACCAGGTCCTCAGCTTTCCCCTCCTACCCACACAAGGTGGCTCAGTCTGTTCCACTGGCCTCTGCCTCGTGCCCACTCCTTAGTTCAGATCTACCATCTGGCCTAGTACTAAACCCCACCCTGACCCTCATCCAAAATCCAGGATCCTGCTTCCCTTCTCTCTCTGCCATCCCTCTCCCACTAGGTCCCAGTGGGCTCTTTGCACCCAGTCCCACACACCGGGCTGCCTGGATCCCTAGCAATGGCAGCCACCAGAATTTTCCATCATTGGGCCCCCACACATCTTATGGGCTTCTTGGTACTGTTTCTAGGATTGTAACTGAGGCCACCCAACCTGAAGCTGGTGCATCCAATCAGCCCTGTCTGGCACCTGCTACATTTCCTAGTTCTGTTCTACAACCTGGGTCTCAGGCCGAGTCTCAACTCCCTCCTTGGCCCTCCTGCTCCAGACTGTCAGGGATGGGCCCAGAGGTAGCCAGGGCAGAGTGCACCCCTGCATCTCATGGTCTGGGATTCCCAAACACAGGTGAAGATCCCCCTCCCACCTGTCTGTGTCCCCTTCCTAGGGCCGGAGTGCTGGGGGAGAGGAAGGGAGAGAGTCCGAGGATTGACACTGTTCTACACACCTCGCTGGACTGCCCTCTGGGGTCTGAGTGAGCCCCCTTCTCTCACCGGAGAGCCTGACCATAGGGCCCCTGATGTGTAGGGAGTCCATCTCACCGCCCAGGGGTGGGCCACTTGATCTTCGTTGCAGACTCTGCCCTGACCCCACATCCGGTGTCAGTTCTCATTGGAGTCAGGAGATAGGAAGCCCTGTTCTCCCCCAGGCCGATGCCCTGTGGCCGGCAAGGTCACTGGGCTGCTAGCACGAGCCCAGCCTGTGTCCCGGTTCTCACCACTGGGCTCTCTTCCTCCACTGCCCCCTCCCCAATTGCATGTCTGAGCCCGCACTCCTAAGCCCCTGCCCTGGTTTCCGAGGCTGAGATCCAGCCTGCCTGGTGCCCCATCCTCTGTAAAACGGCCCTGCTTTGTCTTCTCCTGTCCGCCTCCCAGGTCCTGAGCACGGCCTTGGAACTGCGGGTCGGGGCTGGAGTCCTGCTACCTGCGACGGGCCACATGATGCTGCCTGCCTGTGTGCTGACAGGCTTAGGGGTCACCTGCCCTAGGCTGCCTGTGGCTGGACTCCAGCCACATTTTGTAGCCCACCATTATTTAACCCCAGGCCTTTAATTTCTAGCAGACTCCCTGGACTGTGATGGGAAACATCCTAAGCCTCAGGTACCAAACTGGCTATCAGCTGGGCCCTCTCTCCCAGTGCCCGGGATAGTGTTGTTCCTCACACACCCCCCCGGCCCCCAGCTCGTCCCGCTCCTCCGGGCAGCTTTGCTTTGTTCCTGTCTTGCTGTAGCTTCCAGCTGAACTCTATGGGCTCCTGAGCTGGGACGAAAATGCCTGTGCTTCAATTAATTTGCACATTACTCTGAAGGGGCGATTAGTATAAAATTTAGGGTCCTAAGACCTTACTATTTTTAAAAGCAAAGCAAAGTATTAAGAAAGGAAATGCTTCCCACAGCCTTTTTTGTTTTAACTTTATTGAGGAATAATTGACAAATATAATTGTCCCACAGCCTTCTAAGTAAAGACAACGCTTGTCCTAAGAGCCGTTCCTCAGCCATCCCGGCTCCTGCAGTCCTGGAGGGACGCTAAAGGAGTCACCTGCTTATTCTTACTATTCAAGTCCAGGGAGACTTCACACATTCTCCTGGGAAATGGCACGTGCAGTCATTTCAGGAAGGCCTCTTCCATTATTGTTAGCATCATCATCCCACCACTGAACCCTTACAGGACAGTAAGAGGGTTAGCTGGAATCACTGGACAGAAGAGATAAGCCCTGCCCCTAATCCGGAGGGCTAATGTGTAAGCACATTGACTGCCTCATCCAAAGCTTCCGGGCCCTGTCCACAGCTGCCTGGCTGGGACTGTTTGGCCTGTCCTTAGAGCCTGTGTGACAACACCTGAATCGTGTGTGTGTGTGTGTGTGTGTGTGTGTGTGTGTGCGTGTGTGAACCCACACAGCCTGGCTCTGGTCCAGGGCCGGGGTCTTTAAGGCCTGAAACTTGATGTGCATGCAGTGAACTGGGGCCTCCTGTCAAGGGCCGACTGCCTTTGTCTGCTCCTGTCACGCTCTCTCCCTCCAGGTGGCAGTTTCTGACTGCTCCCATTCGGCTCCCTTTTTCTGAATTATCCGTCCGCTGTCACATGCCCAAAAAGGCAGCAGCTCTCCTGTGAGCGCATGCGGTGACGAGGGGGTGGTGGGCTAGAAGGCGGAGGAGTCACCTCCGCATTCTGGCCTCAGTTTCCTCATTTGTAAAATGAAGATGTTAGACCAGACACACTAAGATCCCTTCCAGCCAGGGATTCTTAACTGTTTTGTACCATGGACCCTTCTCAGAATAATGTTTTCTAAATGCATTAAATAAAAAGCACAGGATGACAAAGAAAGCCAGCTCCGCTGAAATGCAGCTCTACCTCCGCGGACCCCAGGTGAAGAGGCAGCTCTATGCTTTAATTGAGGTAATAAGATCATGGGACTAGATCCTTCCAGTGGCCTGAGTGGCTGGGAGTGAGATGCAGTGAGTGAAGAAAATGCAAACCCTGATTCAATTCTTAACCACCCGCCACGCCCCAGACAACCAACTGTGTGATTATGGGGAAGTAACTCAGTGTTGCTGAACCCCAGATTCCTCAACTGTAAAATGGAAACAATAACCCTAATCTGGCATGGTTGGGGAGTCCCCAGAGGCACCCACACATAGTAAGCACTCCATAAATGAAGGCTGCCTTCTTCAATTTTATAGATAAGAAAACTTAGTTGCAGAGACTTTGTCTCACTTACAGTCACTTACTGGTTAGAAACAACACCAGGCTTGGGACCCATGTGTTCTTAACTCTTAATCCAGGCCCCTCTCCTTATTCTAGGGACTGAAGTTGGCTTCACTCGTTCCTTCTACGGAGAGGAAGGTCTCTCCCAGGCCCTCCCACGGGCCCTCTTTGTGTGATCTGCAGCGCCATCTAGTGGAGGTTGGCTGTTTTTCCCCTCAGCCCGGCATTGTCTCTCACTTCTTCAATAATGAACATTGACAGAAAGTTCCTATTTTACAAGACATGAGAGCGCAGTACTGGAACTTCACGAAGGATAGTAGGAGTGGGAGAAGGTATCAGCCTCATATCTTTGATCAAGAAACAAAGCCAAATCAGGCCAACATGAGGAGGGCCCCAGGGTGGGTAAGAGCTGGCAGTTCCCACAGATAACCATGCCAGCCTCAGGCTCCTAGGGACTTTGAAATTCCTAATTAACAGTTGTGACAGTTACAGGAATTACTGAGCCCTTATTATAAATGATCATTCCAGTTTCACTGAGTTCGAGGCATTTTACACCAGGTTAGGTGGTCTCTACTCCCAAATCTTTGTTCCTTTCGCCTCTTCTCCTCCTAATGAGGGGCCACAAATGCCCAATAGCAAGTGAGCTGATGAGAACCATTAGTGGACTGACTTTCCTTTGTCCTAGTATTATCACTTCTGTCTCTATATTTTCCAGCTCCTCTAGAATACCACTTTGTCTTTACGTATTTTACTTTCATCAGCATGGCCCTCTAGTTACATCTCTTTTTCCTCTATCAAAGATATTCAGCCTGAACATTTGAGTTCATCTTGCAATCAACGCCACTCACATTTCTAGGCTTTTCATCTTTGACCTCTTTAAATGTGGAAATGGAAATGATTTATTCTGGAAACCTTGACTCTATTCTTGTGATCTCATGTGTAAACTGTTAAATGTTTTTCATACTGATGGGGTCAAAAGGTTCCAGAACTACATCACTATGGATTCTGCCTAAGCCCCCACATTTTCCCATCATGACTTAGATTCCATCACTATCTCTCCTCTTTTGGTGTCTTTTATGTCTCTGCCTCACAAAGATTTTACAATTGTTCCCATCGCACAGGGAGAAATGGGGAAGGGGTCCCAGAGAGAACAGGGCAGTTCCTAGCTCCATGATATAGGAATTCACTGTATTTTCTTTGAAAAAATGCTGACCTTCTCTAATCTCTATAAACTCTCTACTTTGATGCCACTCAGCTAGCTTTCCAAAGCAGAGTTCTTGGTATTCTACTCCTTTCCTCCAAGAAAAATTAACAATCTCCCCTGACTAACAGCATTCACTCGATTTTCCCAGCCTCCCTTTCTTCCATTCCTTTTACTTGCCGTCTGCTTCCGCCCCGCTGGACCACTTGCTACTCACCTTCATGCCTCCTTGCCTTTGCCCTTGCTGTTTCCTTGGCCTGATGTGCCTTTTCCAACATTACTCTACCTACTGAAATTCCACAACCCAATTCAGACGACGTCCACTCTGGTGAGAATTAATCACGTCTTTCTTTTCTCTTCGACAACATGTTCCTTGCTCTTCTATCTACCATTTATTTCATTCTGCCTGAGGTTAAAGTTGGTTGTTTATATAGTTCCCCTCTATGTTGCAAACTCTTTGAAGGATGGGGCTATATTGTCTTTCTTGACCCTCTCCCTCCAGTGCCTAGAAAGTTCTCTATAATGCTGACTGGGACAATACTTGAGAAACTCAAAATATGCTTCCAAGTCTCTAAAGGAACTCAAGTAGCAAAAAGGAGCCAGCTAAAAGCCTTGGGACCTTCAGAGTAAGGAATAACCGGGCAGGTGTCACTCACATGTAGATGGTGTCGGGCTCCAGGCATCGTATAATCAGAGAGATGGTGGTGAGCTGCTTGTCTGGCACCTGAGAAGGCATGGCACAAGGAGACTTCGCTCCAGAGATGATGTCGTCCACAAAGCTCAGCACCGTTTCTGCCAGAGGGGAAGGAAAGGAGAAGACGTGAGGAACAGCCAAGCAATGAGGAATGGGATCAACTAAATGAGAACTTAACAATAAAATTGCTTGGTCCCCAGTCTTCTTAAATTCCCAGTAGAGAAAGAAGACCTAGAAAGAATGGTCTTTTCTGACTGTTTCATATTTAACTAGTCAATTTAGAGCCATTTGTCCAGAGTTAGTTCAGAAACAACTAAGGCAAGATGTACATACCACATCTGCAAGCTCTTTAATGAAGTGTTCTTGGCACGGGCAGAGAACAGCTGTTCTGGTCAATGGCCATTGCCAGACCTTCACAGTACCTGTGCGCATGAGGGGAAAGAGCCTTGGAGGAAGCAGTGGACAGCTCTCCATGCCTGATGGCAGTGCACATGTCTCCCAGCCTCGGTGATAGTTTCACCAGAAGCTATTTACCCTGAATTAGAACGTGGACACCACCGTCCTGCTGATGACCACACTCATGCGTAAGTTTTAGAAGTGATTTATGTCGATCTTTCCCTATGTGTAGAGAGCAAAACACTAAGGCACGGAACATTTTTCATGGGGTGTTTCCACTCCTTTAAGGCTTCCCTCTTCTAGCTAGACCTGGCAAAAGCAGGGTTTGCTTTGGGACAAGACACGGGGTAAGCGCATCTGTTTGCACATGCTTTTGCCTAGAGGGGGGTTATTAGCAAAGGAATTTTTTTCTGTAATCATGGCAGTGGTTAGCACAGAATTGTTTCCTAATTGTGGGCTAGGATAACTAGTGTACGGTATTGTTGTTTCTTTGTGAGTGTGCCTAGAGGCAATGAAATGGACACCTCTTTTATAAACAAAAAGAAAAACAGAATCAAAACAAGACTTTGTCAGATGCTCACCATGCAAAAACTCTTAAACGGACAAGATGGCTGCTGTTTCTTTTCCCTGCTCCTCCTGCATTGCCCTGGGATACGGGGGACCGGGGCAAAGCCAGGAGGCAGGACATTTTCTTTCCTTTTTACCACCCTGGATCAAGGTGAACCCGCGAAGTGGGAGATGCTCACCTGTCTCCACTTTGGAGTGGTCCATCCTGTCAGTGACCTTCTCTTGACGGATGAGGTAATCGACAATCTGCACCCCGATTGGAGGCTCTGAGTGTTCCCACTCCAGGACCACGAGGGTGCTGCTGGGCTCGTGAACCGTGGAGAGTCTCAGCCTGAACGCAGACAGGGAGAAACATGAAACGGGGACCCAGCTGAGGCCTGAGATGGTCTTCTGATGCCACCACTAGCCACCTTCTCAATGGTTACACCGTAAACTCTTCTTTCTAGCCTTTCTTAACCAACCACTACAATGATCTCTTTGAAAGCCTGTCCCCTTCACTAGAGGGTAAAGGTTCTTGAAGATCCTTGAAATCTACGTTTTATTTATCTAAGTGCCTGTTACAGATTAGGAACTCAACACATATTTGTAAATAAATAAATAAGTAGGTGAGTCAAAGATGAATGAACGCCTGCATCTTACAGGGTCAGTGGATAGGGCTTTTGGGATAGCCTTTTATAGGTCTTGAAAATATTATATCTGGATTTACTCTGGAAAATAAGAGCATGTGCCTATAAAGCTCATACCAAGGCCCATTGAAGGTGGTGTCTGAGAGAGCCTGGCATCAACAAGGCCACAGTCAGCTCCATTCCTATAGCATTACCCAGATCTGCCCTGCTGCTGGACCTATTTCCTCTCTTGCTAAGGGTACTAACACATCTTCTTCCCCAGGCCTTCTGCTGTCTGGGCCTTGGAACAGACTCAGTTTGGAGGTAATGCTCTTAGGGGCTTTACTGGGCAAGAGAAAGTTGGCCACACATCAAGTTCTCCTCAGGTTGATGTCCTGTGTCTGCAAACTCAGGTTCTGACTTCAGTCTTTGCTCTTGGGTTCCTATGAATACCCTGATTCCTGATTCCAGTCTTGCCCTGCTTTTCCCAATTCATGGTCTCCTCATTCCACGTGAATTGTCCATTTTGACCACTCTTTTGCCTTGCCGTCTCATATCTCTTTGTACCTTGAAGAGACTCAATAAACATCATTGACATTCAGTGGTATGGATCTCCTAATGGTCCAAGTGGTTTCAATTCGCTGCCTAGCTCTGACTTCATGTGTGTGTCTCAGGTTTCTCACTTGCTTCCAATTCCCTGTTTCTTCCTAGACCACTGGCTTCTGGGCATCTTCCCAGTTCCTGCTCACTCCAGCCTCCCTTCCTTACGTGCATCCCTACATTCACTCCATCCTTGGCTCCTATATTTTATAACCACCTATAGTCCTGGCCCTCTAGCCTCCACTCAGCTCACAGATGACTGCCACTGTTCTCAAGGATCATTGGGCAAGATATGGTGGATGGATGACACCAAAGAAATGTTAATTTCAATTCAATAAATATTTATTAAGCACACATTATTTATAAGAATATGTTCGGTGCTGAAGATGCAGTGGTGCACAAGCCAGCTCCAGCCCCTTCTTTTATGAAACGGTCAATAGACAAACATACAATTATACATGTGATTATAATAATATGTGATAAGAACTTTAACAAGAAATCGTGGGAGGCTGTGGGAGCAATAGCAAGGAATTCAACTAGTGGGAAAATAATGCAAAACACATGCTCTTTAGTGGCTTACTATGAAGGAGTGCATAGTTTGCATATGACATTAAAGATGGAATAGACCCAAAACAGTGCGGATATTGACAAATTCATTAATTAGAGTCATATGCAGAGTGCTATTTTGAAGACAAAGCATTAGGAAGCTTAAGGAAGTAACTAAGCCGTTCTGAGAACTCAGATTCTGTGAAAATATGGAAAATGAGTGCGTATGATTTACATAGACTTGTGTAAAACTAGAATGCATTTCTATTTCCAGTTACCCGTAAAAACTCAAGAATCTGAGGTCTGCCACTGAAAGAAGTGATTAGAGTTGACAAGGAAAGTGAAGTCCTTAATAGATGTTCCTGTTTATGGAAATTTAGCCCAATTTGATCTTTAGCTACGACATTTAGTAAACAGGTTTAGAAATGAAATCAGCCCTAGAACACTAATGGCTGGATCTTGAGTCCACCTGATGATAACTGTTTGGTGGCTTCAGCGTTATGTGTCAAAGGTAGCTTTCTTAGTTGATACATCAGTCTAGAAGCACCACCTTCTTCTACTGGCTCCCTTCTACCAAAAGAGAAGACTTTTACTAATAATGATCTTGATTGTCTTTTGACTCAAGAGGTCCAAGCCATGGCTATAAAGAGCCAGAAGCCAATGGCTGGTGTATCTAAAACTACCCACAGAGAGAAGGCCTGTGGACCAGAGAAGACGTTGGCTCATAATGACGTTCTACTATTGTGTTCTCCTCTTTCTCAGTTTTCTTGCTGCTCAGTCCTGGCCCCCCCACCTTTTTTTTTTTTTGGTGAGGAAGATTAGCCCTGAGCTAACATCTGTTGCCAATCCTCCTCTTTTTGCTGAAGAAGATTGGCCCTCAGCTAACATCCGTGCCCATCTTCCTCTACTTTATATGTGGGACACCCACCACAGCATGGCCTGATAAGCAGTGTGTAGGGCTGTGCCCGGGATCCGAACCTGCGAATCCCGGGCCACTGAAGCAGAGTGCGCAAACTTAACCACTACCGGGGCCACCGGCCCCAGTCCTGGCCCTTTAAAGCCCATCTGCACTTCCACGTAACAGGCCAGGCAGAGGGCAGTATTCACCAAGACCAGCCTCTATTTGCTTGTTTCCTGCTGCCATCTTCTTCCTGGTGACTCAGCTCTCCAGTTACCATGGGTCCTGATCCTCACTTCGGGCTTTCTTTGCCTTGCAAACCCGTGGAGTCATGCTCCTCCAGCTTGTCCTACCAGCACTCTTTAGTAGACATGATATTTCTGTGCTTCACTCCCATGGCAGATGCCATATTAGAGGGTAGAAGGGGCTCCTGCCTCGGGCCCCAGCCTGAGAATTTACACGACCTCAGCCAGTCTGTTCAGCCTTCCCCAGAGGGAAAGGAAATTGGATGCATTCATTCTCAGCCACCTTTGCAGTACTTTGTCCTCTGCTCACCCCTCAAATGCAGACACCCTCTAATGCTCATCCCTGACTCTCTGCTCTTCCCAGTGATACTTATTCTTATTTCTCATAGCTGTGGCTCCGTTTCTCACTTCTTTGGGGTTGATTTAAATCGTCTTATCTCTAGTGTTCACATTTTTACAGCTCCAGACCATCTTTCCCTCTGACCACTGAACACTTCTGTAGGACTATCAACTATAACGCCAAGGCAGGTCAAAACGGAACCAGCCTCCTCCTCAAACCTGCTTATTCTTTGATGCTTCTTTTTTCAGCTGTGGCCTATTCATCTTCCCAGCTACCCAGCTCATAAGTCTTAAGTCCATTCTCAACTTTTCCTTCCTTCTCACTCCCACAGTCAGTCAGTCACCAAGCCCTGTTGGTTCTACCCAAAGTCATCTCTCAGTTGTATCCTCGCCATACTATGATGGCTAAGATCATGGCCTCTTAGCCATGGCTCTGCTTCCTGCTCTATGACCTTAGAAAAATTATTCATTCCATCTGAATCCATGTCCTTGTCTATTAAGTGGGGGGGATGGGGGTGAAAACAGTACCTAGCTGCTCCACACAGTGCCTGACACCTAGTAAGTGTGTTGATGGCCTAGTAAGGGTCTCATTATAGAGCTCTAATGTCCTCCACCGCAGCAGCACTTTTACCCTCTTATCTTTTAGTCATGCTGTCCTACTTTCTTCACCTTCAAGGAGAAATTCAAGTGCCAAGAAGATTGAAAGCCCCCTGAAGGCAGGTCTGCATCATGTTTTACTTTCTGTTCCCCAGTACACGGTCTATGGCTTTGCAAATAGTAGACACTCTATAGCACACGTTCACAAAACGATGCTGAGGCATGCATGCAAGAGAGAGGCAGAGAAAGGGAATCGTACACAGGCTGTGGGAGAGGCGCACAGGTGGGGAGTCCATCAGCTCCGAAAGCGGTGGAGTCGCATCGACACCAGTCCTCGATGACATCTCCAGTCCCTGAGCACCACAGAGAGCTCATGGTGGCCTCCTGCAAGAGCTACAAGAGAGGGCAGAGAAAAGACTGAGTGTCGGCGAGCCAGGCCTGGGTCACAGAATCAAGAGGCAGAGCATTAAGGCTCTGCTTGGCCCTAAATAACTTCCAGCCAGTAGGCTGTAGCACCACTTCACCATTTTTTGATCTAAAATTCCTACCAGAGGAGGTGGTTTCTGGGAAGCCTAGACCTTGTAGGACCTCAAGGGCACTTCTCGCTAATTAGTATAACAGTTCATCCCTGTGGTTAAGGGCTGTCACCTTAGAAGCAAGTCTTACTCCACCTCCCATCTCCCTCCTATTCCAGTCCACTATTCCACACCTCAGCCTTTAGCAGCAATGACCTCATTCCCATACACTCGAGGGGGCTGCCCTTACCACTCTTCCCTCTGCCCAGAGGCACTTAGCCCTTTCTCAGATGACTCTCTGTGCATCCTCATCTTCACCGTGCCCCAGTATTTCCTCTGCATTCCTTCAGCATGCCTTGTATCTCACTTGCAATATTTATGTGGTTCTGCTTGGGTTGTGTTATGCATTAGGCCTCTCTTTCCCGGTAGAAGGAGGAAACAATGTGGCACACAGGCTAAGAACTGCGCTTGGGAGCAGTCTGCCCCGTGAAAACTCCAGCTCCGCCTATCACTGCCACATGACCCTGAGCAAGTTACATACCTCAGTTTCCTCAATGGTAAAATGGGATAAAAATAGCACTTTCCTCATCGGGTCCTTGTGACGATTAAATGAGATAATATACAGGGTCTATGCTGTGCACACATTAGTTACACATAAATAGTACACATTGATCATCAGTAACTGCGAGCAGTTATGACTGTCTTTGAATGACAGAGTTGGGTCTTCTATGGAAGCCTGTAAATACCATGAAACCTAGAACAGTTCCTCACATGCAGTTTCACAGCAGATATGCACTACCAAATACAAGGACAAAAGAATAACATTAGACCAGTGAGGGAACAGAACTTGTGATAGGGGCGACTCCCCGCTGAAGAAGTGGATCCTGATGGGTGCCGACCTTGCAAGGGGACTCTGTTGCCTCCAGGTGGGGTGAGCCCAGGTGGGGAGAGGGGAAGACTGGCCGCAGGGCGCATGGCTGTCCAAGCTGGCCAAGGTCAGAGCTTTCTCTCTGGGTCAGCTCAACAGCTGCAGCCTCTGCTTGTCCCATGATTCTCTTCTCTGTCCCACTCTCACCACATCCACACATAATTGGTAAATTAGAGAAAGGAAGCAGCTATCCTGGAAAATTTTAGGCCAAAAAATTAAAAAGCAGGAACGAAAGAAAGGAGGAGAGGAGAGATAGAGGGAGGGAGGAAGGAAGGAAGGAAAAGAAAAAACAAAAAAGAAAAAAATAGAGAATAAGGAAAAAAGAAGACAAAACTTACAAAAATGAAGATGTCCAAGCCCAAAGCCAGTATCCTATGTTCCATTCTTTCAGAACTTAACAAAGGCCATCCTAGGTTAGAACTGTTGAAATAAGGGTGCATCCTGACCCCGCTCCTCAGATTGGGAGCCTCTAGGGAGCAGGGACCAATTCAGGATCATCACTATGTTTGGGTAGAGTTTTAGAATTTACAGGGCCCTTTTAGGTGCTAACACTTTAGTTTGGGCTCCATGATAAGCAGTATCATGATAGACTGGAGGACACTTAGAGTCCAAGAGGTTAGGTGACTCGCCCAGCGTCACAGGCTAATGAGTGGGCCAGGGCTCGAACCTGTGCTCAACGGGACCAATTCGGCATCTCAGGCTCTTTGCATCAGGCTCTCTCAGGTAACACTGTAGCCACCAGCTCCCAGCATGAAGCCCGGTACGCACTAGGTGCTAACTTTATGCTCAGCCTGACTGAACCAAATTCAAATTAAAAGGTATGTTTTTTAAACCAGGAAAACAGACTTCCTTGGAGATAGGTAGAATAAAGAGGAATTGTGGCTGCTGCCTTACAGTCTTCAATCAGCAAATGGCCAAGCACCTCTAAGGGGCCATTTCTTATGCAGAGCAATAAGGATACAGTGGTGCATAAGACATATACGGCCCCTGCCCGCATAAAGCTTACAGCCAAATCATAAGCAAGCAAACAGACACACAAAAGCTACATAAATAAACAAATAACCACAACTGTGGTAAGGGCTCCAAAGGAAAAGGGTGTAACGGCGACGGGAGGGACAAGGAGGAGGAACAATCTCACAGAGGGATTTGGGAAGGCCTCCATGAGGATGTGTGTTTTTATCTGAGCTCAGAGGGATAGATAAAGAGTTATCTGGTCACAAAAGTTGGGGAAGTTTTCCAGGTGGAAAAATGAATATTAAGAAGATTTCAGCCTGGATGAAACTTGACTTCTAAAATCAACTGAGGGCTGGCCCCGTGGCCTAGCGTTTAAGTGGGCGCGCTCCGCTGCTGGCGGCCCAGGTTTGGATCCCGGGCGCGCACCGACGCACCGCTTCTCCAGCCATGCTGAGGCCGCGTCCCACATACAGCAACTAGAAGGATGTGCAGCTATGACATACAACTATCTACTGGGGCTTTGGGGGAAAAATAAAATAAAAAAAATTAAATTAAAATCAACTGAGAAAAGTCTCGTCTGGCTATAAGAGACAGAGTTGGGGGCAAAGAGACACTCAGCAAGTGGAGGGAGACAGGGCTGATTACAGAGGGCCATGCGGGCCATGGTAAGGGGGGTGGTGTCACATTCTAAGAGCAACTGTAAGCGATTAAAATGTTTTAAACAGGGGAGCAACATGGTCAGATTTTCAATCCGAAGGAGTAAGAACCAATGCTTATGATGACAAGTATTTTAAATGCCATTTCTTCAAAAGCTTTAACTTTCTACCTTGGATTCACACCATTCCATGGGAGTTCCTACTCTTTGAATCATAGGCTATAGGTAACTGTAGAAGGTAGGATGTGAGTAGAAGAGAGGAATCAAGAAGGAACCCTTTTGAGAAAGGAAGAGAAAGGAAAATTACATTTTTCCTTAGTACCTACAATGTGCCAGGTGTTAGATGAGGAATCCTCATTCATTATTAGATTCAATCCTGATTCCGGCAAAGAAATAAGATTTTCCCATTTTTGTTATTATTTTTCTCTAAGGAGAGCTGCTGAACTTTCAAGCCAAGTTCATCTTTCCATTCATTTCTCCATTCATTCATCATTTCATTCATTTATTCAGCAGAGTGCCAATGATGTGTCAACTACTGCTAGGCCCTGGAATTCCACAGAAGAAAAAGCATTTGTCATAGTCTAGAGGAGAGTAAACAACTATGTAAATGGCTATGATAGTAGGTAATGTGTGCTTTAAGAGAGTATGTACGTATACAATGAGAGCTACATGAAGGGACACTGAGTCGGCCTGGGAGAGTAAGGGAGGGCTTTCAACAGCTGGTGACGTTTGAGTTGAAACTTGGAAGTAACAGTAAGAGTTTGCCAGTGGCAGGAATGTGGGAGAGGGCATTCCTGGGAGACAGAGTTGCAAGTCTGAAGGGCCAGATGCGTGAGAGAAAATGTGTTGTGTTTAAGCAGGTATAAGGAGTCAAATTTTGGAGGATAGAGTATAAGTATAGAGCGGTTACAACCTAACCAGTAAGTGAAGACAAAATGGCTAATGAACTGTGCTTGTAATGACGTGCTAAGGACTCTAAATTGTATTCAATAGATTCTGCAAAGCCACTGAATTACCTTGCTGCAATATAATCAGAAGTCCATATTAGACAGATGACTGACGGGTCTAACAGGGAAACCAGTAGGAAAGCTACTGTAATAAGAGGATGGTAGCCTGGTAGTACAATGGATGACCGAACTAGTTAGACTGTGACGGGGGTATGATAAAAAGAGGCTGGATTCAAGATATTTTTCACCCTTGGTGATGGAATAGATGTTAGGGAGTGATAAGAAAAGTCTAGGAAGCATACCTGGTCTCCAGTTTGGGTAACTTGGTAGAAAATAATGCCATTCACTGAGATGGAAGCACAACAGATACAGTTTGGGGTGGAAGATGGTGAGTTCAAGTTTGTTGGGTCTGAGACACCTGATTGGTTATATGGTTTGACCTACTTGTTTCTGGACTGTAATCACAGAGAGACTGAAATATGGCATCAGAGATTATCGAGTCCAACAAAAGGAGGACAAGAAGGCCAAGAGAGGTTAGAAAATTCGCCCAAAGATGCACCAGAGAGGTAGCGATAAGAACACATACTGAGTTACTAATGTCATGACTTAGCACCCCTCCCCTTCTCCTTTGCTTCTTCACTCCTCATCTCTATTCTTGGGAAGAAAGGGCAAAACTAGAAGGAAAAGCAGAGGAGCAGAGAGAATAGTGAAGACAGAGTATGTCTAAGGAAGAAGAGAGAGAAGAAACACATGATGACGACTGAACTCCAGCTCGAGCCACCTTGTCTATGTGTTTAGAAATTAAAGTGTTTAAAAGATGGCCAGATGGAAGATATCACCCAACCCCTTTCTTAAGACCAGTGCAGGGAGACAGGGAAGGGCCAAGGTGTGGCAAGTAGAGGATCCAGAAAGGGGGCTTTGAAAGACAAAACTTCCTTCAGCTTCCTCATTTGGCTCATGATGCCCCTGCAGAAGGCGGGCACTCCTTGCCCTCCTCTCCCACCAAGCTCTTCTCTATTCTGCAGCTTTGCATGTCCCGTCCCATAGGATGGTTCTGCGGGTGAGCTCCCTGACTCTGCTGTTCCCAGGCAGGTGCACAGGAGCTCTTGGGATGCCAGCTGCAGCAGCCTTGGGGGCTCACAGAAAAGAAAGTGGGGCAGGTAAGGGGAGGGCTGGGCATTGGATTAAAGCCACTGCAGCTCTGGGTCTCCATGGTGACACAAGCTCCTCCTGTTCTTCATCCTTTCAAGCCCCCTCCATTAGTCTCTTCTATCCCACTCTCTTCTTATAATCACTTCTATCAGATTCAAGAGGAATTTGTAGGCCCAAGGAACAATTTATCTTTTTGGTCCTGTGAAAAACCTTATTTTCAAACACTCAATGAAATATCTGTGGCAGAGGCAGATAGGCGAGAGAAACACACACACATGCAAAATCCCTCCTGTTGGTTTGAGCATCACTTATGAAACAAACTGTGACACACCAGGTGTCCCTTAAAGGAGGAAAGAGAAAGCAATTATCACCCCACCTGGATAGGCACACCTCTCAGGCAGGTAAGCAGCTCACCGCTGTGACTATGTCTTGTCCCCCATGGTCACCTTTGCTTATAGCCTCAGAAGTTCCACACTCCGAGCTTTCATCTTTTTATTTTTGTCATTGTTGTCATTGTTGTTGTGTGTGTTTTGACCCACTCTGTTCTTTATGTCCTTGAGGAGATTGGAGAGCTAGGAAATGCACTAAGTCTGTGCCTCTGTCACATTTCTCCAGCTTACCCTTTCGGGTCCATTCATTTCCTCCCAGCACCTTTGGTAAGGGAGCAGCAGGGGGAAAGGAGGGGTGGTTGGGAATGTCATGACTTAGCCACATAATATAAGGCAGAAAGATCTGCACGGACTGGCGTTTTGTTCTTAGAGTCAGAGTGGAAACCAACCCCCTCCAGGCTAAGGCAGCCAGATCCTTCCCTTTAGGATCTGTGCCTTGTGTGCTCATTCCAGTCTAGCTGTAGCTGGTCCCAGGCTTGGACCAGTTAGGGGAGCTGGTCCACTTCCCATGCCAACAAGGGGGAGGCAGAGCTGAGCCTCCTCCCACGACTGTCCCCCGAGGCTTTCTGAACAACTTTGGTGACTGCGAACGCTATGCCTCCCTATCTACCTTCTGCCTTCCAGCCCTTGTTGCTCAAAGACCTACACAAATGCTGAGTTGTGACTCCCGAGTCATTACCATGGGTGTTGTAGATGCATTGACTTGATTTAATATGCAAACATGCAAATCTAAGCAAATTAAGTGTCTGGATTAGCTAAACAAAAAGTCTCACTATCCGTATTCTAGCATGGAGCTCAACTGTGCCCTTCACCTCCTCAGGCCATTTGGAGAGCCCTCTGTAGTTGTTGACCTCTGTGAGCCAAGAGTCCCCGGCCTCTTACCCTCTGGGTCTGGTTGTTAGTCACCAGTTCGTAGATGGGGGCTGCTCTGGTCACCTCCAGCAGAACTGGCTCGGCAGGGGTGTCAGGGCTGGATGTCACATGACACAGAGGGCAGGACGAGGGGCATCGTCCCTTGCTCTGGCACTCCATGCGGACTCCAGCCGCCATGCGCTTGGTGCCAGACTCCGACAGGCTGGCGATGTATTCCGGGAATGTCAGCACCTTGGGGTCTCTTTCCCGCTCCTCCGACTCATCAGATGGGGAGTTGCCTGCCAGACACAAAATGAAAAGGAACAGTGAGAGAGGGAAAAAGCAAGGACTTGCATGACCTCGTGGCTCTTGAGTGCTGGAGTCAAATCCCTGAGGGGTCAGAAAACACCACTGAGGGGGTAAGAGTGTGATTCTGTCATCCCTCTCAATCTGGGGAGCCCATCCTCCCAGTGACCCACAGAGTTTGGAATGGCCCTTTCCAATGTGAGGCCAGGCTGTTTCCTTTCTGGGACTCATCAGCTCCACTGATCTCTCAGAGGGATGCTTCTGCAGTATCTATGCAGGATCTATGACTGCCATCAACGATACAGACAATAACAGCAGTGATTGCTCTGTGACTCGTTTCCTCATCCATAAAATGGAGATATTAATAGTACCTACCTCTAGTATCGTGTGATGAATAAATGGCAAAATGTTTTTAGAGCACATGCAGTGGCTAGCGCATGTCGATTCATCATCATCATAGTTTTAATCATAACTATTGGTAAGATTTATTGAGCCTGTGCTATGAAAGCGACATCTGTCCAAGACCTCTTTAACCCTGACAACAACTCTCTGCATGGAATTCTATCATTACACCCATTTTATACATGAAGAAAGTGAGGCCAACAGCCTCAAGATCACACAGCTAGGATATTGTGCGAGCTGGGATCTGAATCCAATTTTGTCTGATTCCCAAACCTTTAAGTCATAGGAGAAGAACAGGACTTCTCTGCTTCATCATTAGTCAATGTATTGAAGATGGAGAGGGAATTCTGGCTTTTTCAAAAAGATTTGCACTCCAAAGCCTGAGAGACAGGTTTGTGTCACCCTTGCTTGAGAAGTAAAAGAGAGTTAGGGAGGTTCTTGGTTTATTTTTGGTGACAAACATGGGAAATGCCTACGAGAAAATAATAGTTTGTTCCCTGTGGAAGAAGGCCCTGCTTGATAGTTCTCCTCCAAGCCTTCATGATCTTCCATTTAACTTGTTAATTCTAAAGGAAGATGGAAGTAGAGCCTGCTGACAAAAAGCCCTGGGCTCCTTAAGCGATCCCTGACCCTCTGTGGCACAGCTGTCATGTGGAATATTAAACAATTCCAGGGAGAACCCTGAGCTTTTGGAAACTACGGGCAGATACAGAATATTCACTCTGGTCCTCTCTGACCCATCAAGAACGCCATACTTGATGGGCCAGATCTTTGGGGGAACTGGTTGGAAGGATTTGCACAGTGTTCTAGAAGGTGCTTGTGAGATATGACTCCTCAACTTTACAACAGAGTTCTCTCTTATGGGGTCCAGGGAGCTCTCTGCGCTTCTCCCTCGTTTGCTATATACTATGAGCCCATTTGCATCCTCAGGAGGCATTTCAGCCCTGTTGTTTCCCAGATAAGCATCATCATTACGTGGATGAGGCACTTTTACCCAGAAGCTCCAGTGACATGGGGACTCCTCTCGGGCACTAAGGCAAAGGATTCACTCAGTGACTATAAATATGGGGTATACTTCATTTCTCATTTGCGTTTTGTTTAATAACGAACCCAGAGTTGAGCTCAAGCCCTTCCTAGGTTATAAGAGAACTGCATAACTGCCCACACCAAAACCAAGACTGATGATATCAAACAGGAGGCCCAGGAGCCCCCACCAGCTAGCCCCCAAGTTGCTCCAAGCCACGTAAATCTTGATTGACAGTCAGACTTATGCAACTCATGGCTGGGAGTGTTTGTGAAGTGGCCATGATCTGGCAGGACTCTCCTCCCCCAGCCCCTGGCCAGGCCTCCAAACTTCTTCAACCGGCTGTATGGACTGGGCAGGGATAAGTGGGGGTGGGGTGAGGTCTTTCCATCCTTGATGTGATTTCTAGAAAAACAGGCCTTCATTCACTGGGAAAGTAAATAAAATGCCAAAAAAAAAAAAAAAAAAAAACAATAAAAATATGGCGCTTGTTTTCAAGATGAGATTTTTAAAACGTTGCCGTGCAAGCCTTGCCAGAGAGCTTGAGGGTCTCTTAGCGGACCCTCATGCCCCTTACAATCAGATGCATTTCATTATCAGCCCACAGCCCTCCTTGTTGAGAATGTTTTCAACAGAGGCTGGGCAAAGCATTTCCACGAAATGACCACTAGATGGTGATATCAAGTCTAAAATGACTTGATTTTGAGAAATCAAGTGAGAAAAGAAAAGGTGTGATAAATCCTGTGTGGCCACTTAAGCACCAGAAAAAATAAATTTATGGAAAAGTAACACCTGGTGACTTGAAAAAATTTGTGGTGGCACAGTTTTTTTTTTTAATACAATAGTAAAAAAAAAAATTTGGTAAGTAAAACAATTCCATAAAATTTTCCTAAGGAGAAAAATAGAGAGAGACGTAAAGTAATTGTGAGAGACACAAGATAATGAAGGGCAAATAAAACTCACAGGGGAAAATAAAAATGCCCCTCAATATCCTTCACAGGGAGTAAAAGTTACCTCAGGAGAAATAATATGTCACCAAATTCCTTTTCTTTCACCTCTAATCCCGAAGTATCCAGGAACTCCCCTCCACTCCCTACCTACATGTCCCTCTACATACCTACCCCCTGCCCATTCATTACATATGAGGTACCGTTCTGACAGACAAATGAGGCCACTAGAGGGCACTGCAACCCCAAACACAGCCTGGACACGAGTGACAGCCTCCCTGCCCTCCAGCGCTCCATCATTAACGCTTGTAATTGCTGTAAACATCTGAGGGGCTGCTCCCCTTGCTGCTGTCTTCTGGCTATCCCAATTAAAATCAAGATGCAGCTAAACCATCTCAATATCCTTCAGCCCTGGAGAGGTGCAAGGCTAGGGAGAAGAGAGGCATGTGAAGAAGGTCACAGAAGAAGTCGGTGGGAGGTCTCCAAACTCTTATTTGAATTCAGAATCGTATTTTCCTTCTCCTGAAAATATTCAGGTCCATATAAAGCGGGCCCTGCTAGAGGCCAAGACTAACTGCCCCTCTGGTCCCCTCATCATGCAGGATGGAGCTGTCTAGAGAGGAGCTGGATTTACACAGAAGTAATGAGCAGCAAACTCCCCAAAGCCATCTATTCAGGCTCCAGCAAAGAATAGAGACGTGTGTGAGGAGGAGATTTTTCAAAGAGGAAATGCATTTTCCATGTGCAGTTAAAGATACAATGGGGGAATACTCCTTAAAATGATGGAGTCCAGCAGTGAAAGCCCAGATAAATCTCCCTTTGCCCAAAGAGAGCACCTATAACCATCATGTCTGTGGCAAGTGAGAGTGGTTCAAATCCTAAAAGCTTCAGGAGTCTGATCTTTGACACTTGATTTTAACTCCCTCTCAGTGTTGAAGTGGGTGGTAGAGAGGTCTATGTGTGGAGAGTCCCAGGGAGGAGACCCCACCTCACTTCCTTCTGGTTCAGTGATGCCCCCTTCCATTGCCCCCTCCAAAATACTTCTTCCCTCCTCTGTCCTCTGGATCCTGGGTAGAAATGCTCTAGTAATGTGAGACACTATATTGTCTCTTAATAAAATGAATATTCTATTTCAACAAGTACACAGTCTCTGGACAGAAGAAATAAGCTACAATTAAGGTCTTAAAAGATTATAATGGACAAAAGTACGTTCTGATTAAGACTACCCAGGTATGGCCCCCCTCTCACTCCTGTTTGCAGAATTTACCCCATTGCTCTCAGGGAGGCTCTGGAGTGCAGCCATGACACTTAGCTTTCTTGCAAGAAGAAGAACAGCCAACCTGGAATGTAGTTAACAACATAAAACTGCAAAGCATTTTGCAAATACAGTTTGCTATAAATAAATGCCATTTGCTTTAGGCTAAATCTGTATCCTACAGCACTCAGTGGATGAATTTCCCCAATAGAATACTGTAGTATGAGAATATTGGCAACCGCAATGTTCAAAATCTCACTGTGGATGTGCCCATGGCCTTAGGCATGTACATATTGACCCACCTAGACTCAGGAGCATCTGAGAGTGATAAAAGTGACTGTCCCATCCTCATGCAGGCTCTACTCTGCTGGCGGCAACTGATGGGTCATAAAGGTGAATTCATTGTCATGAAGTAAATTGGTACAATTCCTATAGGATTCTGGGACTGCTTATGAATCTCTCTCCTGAGTTGGTGCCCAAGGCAATGAGATGCTAATGACATCACAGCCAGAACTACAGAGGCAGTTCATTAGGCAGCAAAGAAATCAAATGCAAACTAATCAGATCCCAGTTTTTGAAGATAGCTTAGGATCCACAGGAAAGAAAGCGTGACATGGGGCAAATGAAGCACAGCCACAGCAAACTGCGCCCTGAAGCCCACTGACACCCTGCATTCCAGGTCCTACCCCCAGCCATCCCCACCCCAGTCTACTCCTGTTCATACCAGATGACCTGGAGTTATCTGAATTCACATTTTCATCCATGTGCTCAGGCTCAAATCAGTCTTTCAGGATGTTTAATCATGTCTTTAGACAGACAGGTCCAGGTCACTCTAGATGGACTTAATCTGAACTCCTAGACCTGCCATGGGACACACTCTCTGAGACTTGAACAAAATACAACACGACGCATTAATAATCAGGGAAAAGAGGGTAGGGCGTAAACTGGCTGCTTCTCTCCACACCTCTATATGAGATGATGAGTGCTCTGGGGTCAGGGGCTGTGTCTTCTTCATCTTTGAAATTCCCTTCCCTAGTTCAGGTGTATATATCCATATCCATATCCATATCTCTATCTTTCTATCTATATCTATCCATGGATATACATATTTTTTGGAGGGGAAAGGGGAGTCACTATAGTAAGTCATGACCATCTATTTAAATTTTAAAAACAAGTCAAACATAAAGCATTTGTCAACAGTCTCTAGTCCCTTACTAAAGCTTTAAACAATCAAGCAGCAAGAACAACGTGTTATTCTGATGACAGCCAACTCTGCGTCTCTAGCTGGGATCTTTTCCACAAGTTTACCAGAACCTTCATACGCTTACCTGAAATCCAGCTGAATGCCCAACAGGCACCTCAAAGTCAACACGTCCCGAACTGCTGACGTCGCTCCTTCACACTCTCCCCAGAACCTGTTCCTCCCCTTGTAGGCTCTAGTTCTGCAAACGGCACCAACTTCCTAGTTTCTCGAGCCGGAAATCCTGGCTTCGTTGTTGGTTCTGTCCTGCTCTCCCAATCAATCGCCCAGTGTTCTCAAGTCTCCGTTTCTGATCTCCCCAAGCCATCCACTTCTCTGCTTGCCCTCTGCTGCCCCAGGGGTATGGTAGTTTAAAGTGTGAGGTCTGCGTCAGACTGCCTGGGTTTGATTTCTCACCTTCCCACTTGCTAGCTGTGTCATTTGGGGGGAGTGTCTTAACTCTTCCGTGCCTGGGCTTTCTCATACATGAAATGGAGACAATAACTGAACTGATTGAGTAAGGCTGTGGTAAAGATTAACTGACACAATCCGTGAAAAGAGTTGAGCAGTGCTTGGGACACAATGAGTACTCTCTAAAATCAATTATTCTCACAATGCCTGTCTACTTACCTGCCCTGCCCACCAGCCATACCATTAAATGGTGGGCTCCTTGAGGGGTGAAACTGTGTCTTATTCTCCACTATAATAATCCACAGTGCCTAACATGTAACGTTACTACTGCGTTGGGCAATTCATTAAACAAATATTTATTGAACGCCTACAAATGTTGAATTAATAAATCATTTATAATGACTTGTATACAAAGTGACTACTCTGTGTTCTGCAGGTACTAGCTAGACAGAGTGGGTTTAAATTCATTTCTTGCTTTGCTGTGCTGGGTTCTTTTGAGATTTTCTAGTTTTCTTCTAAGAAGAGGGACATCAATCCAGAGTGAGTCCCACTACTATCAGGTACAAACGGGAATTGGTCAGAGATAACCTAGTTGCAAAGATTTGAGGAAATACTGCGAAAGTACATTTTGTAAATTTTATAAAACATACACATGCATCTCAAAGGTCATTCATGTGCATTGGGTTGTTACCTTGGGATTTGAGGATTGAAGCTTAAGAAAAGGAGTAGCCAACTATGGCGCTGAAGAGCAGACAGTGGTTCTCCTGTGGCTAGAAAATGTGAGAAAGTTGTAGCCACTGATGTCACAAAATGGCGAAAGGACGTGACTGGTGCCTGGGCCTGGGAGGCCATGGGTACCAAGTAGTGGCTGAGGGGGAAGGGACATCGCTGTGGGGGCTTTAGGCAGCTCTGGGAGAGAAGTGACAGCAGTCATACTGAGATTCCTCATCACATGCTCCACTTCACCAGCAAAAAAGGCAGTGGTTGTGACAGAAAGAGAGAGAGAGAGATTCTGGACCCCAAGGATGGTCATAAGAAGGAAAGATGAAAACCTTCATCTTCTGCAGTTTTTCTATGTTGCCCAGTCTCAGCCCGCACACAGGATTCCATCCATGATTCCAGCCACACACTCATCAGTACCCATTAGCTCAGAGGAAGCACATCTTTCTTTTAGGATTAAATACTGGAAAACCACTGGTTCACAATTGTCCAACGTGTTCAGACACAGTCCCAACTCCAAAGAGTTTATATTCTTGTCCTTTCCTACAAATGAATTCACAATTAAAAAAAAAATCCTTTGTCAGGATGTATCCTTGGCTTTTTGTTCTAAGATTAAAGTTACTGTACTCTTGGGATCTAGTTCTTTGGTATTTCTTCAGGAAGTTTCTGGAAATAGCAGATAATCGTTGTTATAAGCATGAGCAGCATCCCCGGATGTGGAGAGGTCCAGTGTCATAATTAGCAGTCATCAAATACCCACTGGGCCCCTCAGCAAAGCCCCATTAACTGGGAGGTTCAAGAAAAGGTGTCTTCTGGAAAATTGAATTTTTTGTTTAATTGATACTTAGCCAGAAAATGCTTACTTTTCCTCCAATCCGTGTTGACATTTTTCTTCTCTAAAAATGCAGTTTTCCAATTTTCTGCCTGCCCCATCAAGCACTGCCTGCCAAACAGAATGAACCTTTGCCCCAGGGGAACTCCAGGTGCTGGTTTTGTTCATCAACTATGACTATGCAGATTTGGGAGCTGTGGGAGACAGAAACGAAATGGTATCTACAGCCCAAATGGCTTTTAAAAAACTGATCAATAATATGAGGTTACATTTTCTTAAGATTGCCCCCTCTTAATGGGCATGTTGTCAAACAACTAATTGCCTGGTCGAGGTTCCTGGAGGATTAGGTTCATGGTAAACTGAAGTTTTGGTGTAGGTGCAGTGCTCTGTCTTTGCCAAAAGCTGTTAGTCAGCTTTGGCACGGGAACAGTTAATTTAATAACAGACTGACTGAATTCGCCAAAGCCTCCGCCAGCTTCTCTTTGGTCAGTAATAGTGACGTTCCATTTGGAATGAGAGGTTAAGTCCAAGAAACAGCAGGACAGCAGCATCCACCAGGCATTAATAAAAACACAAAGATAGCCTTCACCTGGCAGTGACTCTGATTGCACCCCTTTTTAATCTTAAACTTAGCGTAAAGAAGAAAAAATGAAGACAGCTCAGAGATGCACCCACCACTTAAAGGATGCCTGGAGAGCCATCTCCACACAGCCCAGGCATCTCAAGAGGAACAAAAACAAAATCCAAGAATGACTGGGAAGCCCTAAAGCTTGTACTTCAAAAATGGACTCTTCTAATGAGTTAGACTGTTAGTCCCCAGTGGGCAAGAAGCTGCCTTATGTTTGCTGGATTGTCCGGGCTCTCACCCAATGTCCCATACTTGGTAAGCGTTCAACAAACACACAGGGATGGAAAGAAGCAAAGGGATTTTAGCTCTTTCTAATCTCTGATTGCCTGCAACTCCTCTAGGCTGCAGTCCAAAGCTTCATTAGGGTTTGCCATAAAGGCCAGGCCTGGAAACCTGAGGGAGCTCAGAGGGGTTATCCAAAAGTACTCACTAAGGGAACACGAGTGAAGGGTGTGGGCTGACATCACTGTTCTCCCCCTAAAAAGTCTTTCCTTCTTTCTTTCCTTCCTTCTTTCTTCCTTCCTCCCATGCTTCCTTCCTTCTTCCCTCCCTCCTTCCTTCCTTCCTTCCTCCCTCCCTTCCTTCCTTCCCTCCTGTGTATTTACTGAGTGCCAATCTGCTCCCACCATCCCTAACAGAAGTAATTCCACTGGAAATTCGTGCCTGTGTCCAGAGAAGCACCTACCACACTGTATCAGACTGAGTTTGGTTTTATGTCTTGTCTGTCCCACCCGCTTCCAGGGTGGGGACTTACTCATCCACGTGTCCCTAGAGCCCAGCACCTGGTACTCTGTAGGCGCTCTCTCCGTCTTGGCTGAACTGTAATAAATTGGTGTGTGCACTGACACTCACCTTTTGTAATGTTTGCCTGATTCTGTTTTTTTCATTTGCCTCTTACAGTCCCATTTCTTTATTCACCAAAATGCCTTTCATGCAACTCTGGGCAGATCACCAAGGGTTTTGTTCTCATCGAGCCTCTCGCTCTTCATTTCCTAGGGCTGCCATAACAAATTACCACCAACTGAGTGGCTTAAAACAACAAAAATTTATTCCTCCAGTTCTGGAGGCTAAAAGTTTGAAATCAAGGTGTCGGCCACACTCCCTCCGAAGGCTCTGGGGAAGAATCCTACCTTGCCTCTCCTAGCTTCTGGTGGCTCCAGCATTTCTTGGTATTTCTTGGCTTGTAGCTGCCTCACTCCAATCTTGGCCTTAGTTGTTACATGGCCTTCTTCTCCGTGTGTCTGTGTCCAAATCTCCCTCTCCCTTCTCTTACCAAGACACCAGTCATTGGATTTAGGGCCCACTCTAAGTCCAGGATAATCTCATCTTTACTTAATTACATGCGCAAAGACCCTATTTCCAAATAAGGTCACATTCCAGGTGAGATTCTAGGTGGGCATGAATTTTAGGGGACACTATTCAACTCACTGCAGTGCCCATAGCCTTCAACATGGTGACATAGATGGGTGAGCCCTCCCCTGACCCAAAGTCAGTGACAATTCATTTGCTGGCCACTTGGGAGCTGGCCGACCATCCCCTCAACTTCCTCCCAGGGCAATAGGCAATAGGAAGAGGGAAAAAGTTTCTGGCTCCATCAGCGTCCCGAGGCCCAGCTGCAGCTGTGTGCAGCTTCTTGTCAACATCACAGTAAACCTGACATCGAGATTCAGAGTCACAGCCTTCAGGATGTGCAGAGCTGCACAGGATTATCCCTGCTGATTCACCACAGACAGAGCGGCATGCAGGGAGGGACGGGGGGGGGGGGGGGGGGGGAGAGCACGTGGCTGAGAGAGGTGAAAATGAGGAACACCTGCGGGATTTGTTATTTTCAACTCTCCATTAGCAGAAAGACCACATGAATGAGTGGGCATGCTCAGCAGGCTACCAGGAAAGAGGCTCCCGTGCACTTCTCTGGAGATTAAGGCTTTTTTTCCCGGGCTTGTTTTTCCTTTCCAGGAGGCTGAGCTGAGAAGCCAAGTGTGCACCCCCAGATCACTCAGGAGCAGGTGCCTCCCCTCTTTCCTGATCTCCCCAAGAAGGAGCCAGGAAAACGCAGGGCAACAGCCCAGGGACAAGTAGAGGGAGAAAACTGTAACAGAAAGAAACAGAGGACAGGCAGCATGCAGAGGAAAGGGAGCTCCCAGCCCCAGCCTCGGCCTCTGCTAATGTTGAGGGCTCACCGGGGCCTCTCTGAGCTTCTGGCCCTATCCACGGCGCTTCCCTCTATTCCCCGTGCACTGTTTCTCAGCTAGGGGGTGCCCAGGAGTCCCTTCAGCTTCACCAGAACCGTCAGCTCAGTGACATTCTCTTTGTGACCCATCTACCCCTTACTTCATCCACCCCATCTCCTGCCCCCATGCTCCAGCTCCTGCTTCGTCATCTCTCTTTCGTCTCTGGCTTCCAACCTGGACAAGAGGAGCAAAGCCTAGGGAAACCCCTCAATAATTCTGAAATGGAAAAGCTGACACAGGACCATTACTTGCCTTGGCTCCACATTACAAAACCTGGGCTGCACCTTGTGTGTACAGTGTGTGTGTGTGTGTGCGCGCGCGTGTGTGGCCGGGGATGCTAATATGAGTTATATGCTAACATGAGTTATATGCAGGTGGGAGTCTCTCGGGGCTTATGTGGTTCCATAGCAAGAAATTCAATGCCTTGCTGAGACGCTGCAAAGGCTAGCTTATAAATATCTTTAACTACCAAACGGTCTAGAAATTTTTAATAAAAATATTATTCAATAATAATACTACTCCAACCGGCAAGGGAATGTTGTAACTGTCTCCATTTTCCTCTCGATACTCATCTAGCTTCTGTTTTTCAAATGAATTTGGATGTTAAATCCTTTTGCCGCTCTGACCAATTTATTCCGCAAATTAACTATATATGACAGAAGTTAAAGTCCGTTACCACTTAGCTTTGCCTCACTGATATTTACGCTGCTTTCCTGCCCACTGGAGCCACCAGCTCAAATAGATTGTGGCTCTTGGTGCTAATTCTGGATTCTGCACAAGTCCCTCACCTCTTGGTCCTCGTCTCTTGAATTTAAAATGGGCTGAGGGGACTGGCCTCTTTTTGGCTCTCAGTGACCTGTGCCCTCTGTTCTTGGACACTCTGGTCTCTGCAGCTGGCTGTCCAACTTTAATGAAACTCTTGTTAGGAGATGTGGTTTCACGCAGAGTGGCAACACACACTGGTTTGTGAGGGAGACTCCGTGGTTCGGTCTGGTTGTAACACCGTTTGTCAATGGTGGAAAGAGCTGGATGCATGGGAAAGCAAAAGTTATAAGATGAAGAGGCTGGCAATGAGTGCAGCATGGCTGCCAAGCCAACAGATTAGGTTGTATTAAGAGAATGTGGTGGGCAAGGCGATAGAGAGAAACAATGCTGTGTCAAGCCACACACCATGAACTGATTCAGTTCTAGGGGACTCAAGTGGAGAGAGACTCTAACAAAAGGGAGGGCAGTCAGGATTCCGGGGCACCTGGAGACAGTGTCCTATGAATAATGGTTGGAGGCACTGAAGAAGTTTAGAATGGATACAAGGAGACTTGGAAGCAGCTCTCTCTCTTTAAATATTTGAAAGGTTGTCACATGGAAGTGGGATCACATGAATTCTGTATATTTCAGAGGGCAGAATGAAGATCCAAGGGGGGAAAGAACATGGAGATGAGTTTATTGAACCACAAATTTTCATTGAGTGCCTACTATGTCAGGCACTCAATGAAAGATACAGTACTCAGTATTCATACACACAGATAACTAAGAAAAACCTCATTTTCCAGTGAGTGTGGTGGGGGCAGTGGATAGAAGAGTAGACAATGATACATTAAGGAGTGATATTGGAGGCATGAGAGAGAGGCTTTGGGCACACTCAAGAGAGTCTTGAAATCTACTCTGGAGGGCAGGAAGAGGCTAAATGAAGACTCTTGATTCCCTTAGGACCAGTTTTTGTAAGAATTCATAGATGATACAAAGTAGGATGGGCGGCCTTGGAGATGGTGAGCTCTGGGCTAGCAGAAGTGTTCGTGTGGAAGCCAGACAACCACTTGTCAGGGATGTCACAGCAGGGGGAGCATTTCAGAAGAACAGGCTCTAAGTTCCTTTTCACAGCCAAATGTTAAACTTGTAGTATTCTGTGACCTGATCTTCTCAGTATTTCCCTAAATCAGTGGGGTGCAGCTGGGGATCTGCATTTTATCAGGCACACCTAATAATTCTGTCAGGCAGTCTTCAGATAACACTTGGGGATTCACTACCCTAAACAAGAATAATTTATTTTATAAAGATCATCAGAACACTTTTAAAAAATTCTACAAGTAACTCCAATATGTAAAAGAGAGAAAAGTGGGAGATAGACTCCTTAGGCATTTAACATCATTACGTTTAGTAAAAATAACAACTCTGTTGTTTATGGAGCCATTCAAGCATCTACTCAGAGCCCCAGGGCACAAGCAGCCTAATTTGAAAACTACTGATTCAGACTCTGATGACATTGGTCTGAACTGTTCCAGAAGTAACCAAGCATGCTTCCCAGCCCAGAGGACCAGTTACTGGCCCTGAGAAGGGTATTGCCACAGTAGTGGATTCCATCACTGATCATCCAGTGTCACTTTGCTTCTTCGATTTTGCTAGACAAAAAGCACTGTGTGGTCAGTCCCACTTTAGGGGGTAATAATGAAAGTCAGAAAACTTTTATACTCTTGACCAAGAATAGATTTACTCAATCACATCAGTTCATCTCATAAAGAAAGGACTTCATGGAGAACAAGACAAGAAGGCAATACCCATGCATACAACTCCATTCAGGGGGACAACAAAGGGAGGGGCAGACGTAGAAGCCACATTTAATGCTCTCTCCCAGATAATGATTAAAAAGGTGTGTATATATTAACAGATTACACTATTAACTCCTCTCACTCAAAAACTTTATCATTATGTCCAACCAAGATGGCGCTGTGATTTTACGTTACTTCCCTGCATACTTATAACAATAGTAGATACTAAAATAATTACAAACGTTAATATGATATAACTGTGTGGTTCTGGCATAGCCCCCTGCTAAGGAAGGAGGAGGCTATTATTCATGGACCAGGGTCCAGTTGGCAGTTATGATAACCAATAAAGATGGCCATCTTGTCACTTTGCCTATTAAAGCCCCTGACACCAGAGTCTCCTTTAACATCTAACTCTCTCATGCACACACACTGATTTTACAATAAAGAAACTACTGGGCAATGGTTGATGGGAAGCAGCAGTCATGGCAGCAAACAGCCAGCAAGCCAGCCCTGGCCTGCTCAGCCCCTAAGCCAGCAGAGGCTCCCAGACCCAGCGGCGTGTGAGGATGTAGTCTATGAGGAGCCCAGAGTCTCTGGGACCCTTGAGGTTGGACCACCAGTGAAAGCAGGAAAGCAGACGTCTGGCCCTAGAACTGAAGGAGAAGGCTGGAGAAGGGTGCACCAGCCTTGTCTAGTCTCAGAGTAAGGAGCTGAGTCAGATGCTGCGAACATACCATGTCCGAGGCCACTACCTCATCTGGCAAAGATCCATCGTCACCCAGAATTCCTTATCTCATGATATGAGGCAGTTAGATCTGGGTTCAAATTCAAAGCTCTGAGACACATCACAAGATGCTTAAACTCCTTGGGCTACAGTTTTCTCATCTGTAAAATGGGTTAGTAACAGAACTTATCTCATAGGGTTGTTCTGAGAGTTAAATACACACAAAGCCCTCAGCATGGCCTCTGGCATCTTGGCTCTCAATGGTAGCCATTGTTGACCATTATATCCCCATTACACAGCACAGCCTTGGCACCCAGTAGGTACTCAATACACACATAAGGAATGAAAAAACCATCTGATGCTCGAAAACAAAACAAAGATCTCCATGGGCTAGAGACAGAAAGGAATACTCAGTAGTAAATGAGGACTAAACTGGCAGGCTTCAGTCTGCAGGAACTTAACCCCCCAAGGTTGCTGTGAGGTCAGTTCCTACATAGTAAAGGGATCAGAAATCTTCCACCTTGTGGGGAAACAAAACTAGGATTGAGGAAGGGCTCCATCACTTGCCCCCCAAAATGAGGCTGAGGAAGCCATGACTTAGTCCATGCCTCTGACAGGACAGAGTTGCCTGACCGAGATGGCAGGAGGGAGTAGAACCAGAATATGGGCCCAGCTGACCTACTGGCTTCAGTACCATAGCTACAAAGTCTCCGAGAGCAACACAGGATGGGAAAAGGGGAAGGAGAAGATGATGCTAAATTCATAATTAGTTTGTGACAATATGCTTCCATGTACAGTTGTGATGCATGACATCAATCAAAAGATGTGGCTGGTTTGCCTAATGGTGGTCTCTCAGGCATCCTTGTGGTTGATGGCATGCTTGATCAGAGTGGCATGATTCCTATGGTCCCAAGGGGACCCTCACAGCTGGCAACCAATCTCTCTGGGAGTTGGGTGATTTTTTAATTAATATTAGAAGAAAAAGATGAGTAGAAAGGATGCTGTTGACTGTGGTGAGTTTTAAGTACTCCAAATAATAAAAAATGCAATATTAGTGGAATAAGATTAAATTTTGATTCCCCAAGCCAACCTTTCTAGTTACAAAATATTTCTCCCTGAAATGCAATACTACTTGGATGGTATTGCATGGGGTGGATGGGATATAAAAGACAGCATTTAAGGACCTCCATTCCATGTTTTGAATAACTATTTATAACACTTAGGTGTTAGTACTAAGGGAATGCTAGGATTTCTAGATTCTTTTTTATTTTCACAGAAAAGAGAAAAAGCAAATCCCTCCTAGGTATCAGCAAGGCCCCAGGGGTATCTTTCCCTTGCATCAGTCTGGAATCAAAAACCCACAGAGAAATACAGAAAATAAGCCACTTCAGATATACTAAGTCATGAATCCTATCTGTTTCTAAAGCTCGTAGCTACAGGATCTTGTATTTAATTTTCATTCCTACAGTAACAAGTCTGCTGGAGGACAATTCAGATATTGTCTTTATTCTAGTCTGGTGTCAAACAAATAAAGCTACACAATGGAACAAAGTCTGCCCCTGTGTGCATGTGTGCACATACACACTCATGCATCTAACAAAATACAACCTCCCTCTCACTGCCGGGAACTTAAATGGTGTCAAGAAAGCTGAGAGAACAGGACTCTTAAAATGGTTGATAAGAAAAGTTATCATTAATATTTCCAGATCCCTGAGGCACATCTAACTTTGTACTTTCAGAAACAGTAGGAAGTGAATGCTGTCAACAGGTAATTGATGCTGAAATCATGTGTGTATGATGATAAGTAATCATCTCGAGGCTGTTACCACTATTTATTTTTTCGAGTGCAAATCTTTCTAGACCTTTCTTGTGCTTCTGTCTTCAGCCTCCCAGGACTTTCTTTCCATCAAAAAGTTGATTGACATCAGGCAAAAGTCAGAAGACCCAAACTGGAACTCAATTCAATTTGATAGAGCAAATACTAAGTTATTGAATGTCTATTTACAAGGTACTGTGCAGGTCTTCTGAATATACCAAAATGAATGACGTGTAATCCCTACATTCAAAGGATGTATTAGCTTATAGAGGAGAGGCGATAAGACAGACATACAAAATTTAAGTACTATTTTTTTAAAAAAGGATCAAATAAGGACCAGCTGATATCAGGATGGTTAGACCAGGAGAGGCTTCACTGAGGACGGAGTTGGGCCAGGCTTCGAAGGGTAAGAGCATCCTTACTAACAAGAGCTACCACTGGTGGTAGGAGTTGGCAAACTTTTTCTGGAAAAGGACAGATAGTAAACATTTTAGGCTTTGTGGGCCATGCAATCTCTGTAGCAACTACTCCACTATGCCTTTGTACTGCGAAAGTAGCCACAGACAATACACAAACAAATGGGCAGGGCTCTTCCAATAAAACATTATTTATGGATGCTGAAATTTAAATTCTATGTAATTTTCACGTCATAAAATATTATTTTCCTTTTTATTTTTACTTTTCAATTATTTGAAGAGGCAGAAACCATTCTTAGCTTGCAGGCCGTACAAACACAGGTAGCGAGCCAGATTTGCCTGGGGTCAGAGTTTGCTGACCCCTGATCCACGGAGTTCTCACTGTAAGTGCAACGCTGTATTATACTTGATCTCCTTGAATTCTTACACCTGTGATGCAGATATTATCATTTTCATTTTATAGATATCCAAAGAGAAGCTTAGAGAAGTTAGGTTGAACAGATTTCAAAGACCTTTCTTTTCCACTAGGCCAGACTACCTCCTGCTAATGGTAAGGAACTCAGGGGAATGGTGGAATGAATAGGTTTTCGTCAACCAGAGGCATTTAAAATCTAATAATACTTTTGACAAAGAATATGAAGTTTGCTATCATGGCTTGCTCATAGTAAACTCATTTTAGATTTTTGTTATCACCATGTTCTCTCTTCACAAGTCATGCAGGGGATGGATATAATGTTTAATAACTTCTACCTTCTGGAATATAATAGTCTCTCATATCTGAAGGAAAAAAAAGCAGCCTTCTAGCATTTGTTCCAACCTCTCCACCCCTCACTCGCCCCCATGGTTGCCCAGAGCCCATACGTGGAAGGTCTTGCTGGCCCCTGCAGGTAATGGGTATGCTTGGAGACACAATTCTCTCAAAGTTGCTAGCTTTTCAATTTCTCTCTTTCCTTCTCTCCTCACCATTTTGAGCAACAATTCTCTCTTACGTGGGTTCTTGACTGTCTCTTGTTTAAAAGCAATTTTATGTGGAAGGAAAACAGGAGTGGCCATGGTCTCTCATCACATGGTAAGACTACATCAGGTGGTGATCTCAATTCTTCTTTGATTATCTTCTTTCTCTGAACAGAGCTTAAGTGTCCTTTACACTCTCTGTAGAGTTTTTCACAAATGTGAGTAGGGTCACATCGGGTTGTCGGTTTCCAGATACAACATTGACAGGCTCATCAGTCAGTCAGTACGTGTCTGTTAAAGATCTGTCATGTGCCCAGCATTGTGCTAGGTACTATGGGAAGCTCTAAAGCATGCTACTGACCTCAAAGAATTTGCAATCTATTTGGAGAGATGAAAGAAGACATCTTGACACTCTACTACACACTTTGCATATATTCTATCAAGCAAAAAACAAATCTAGACTTGGTAGGGAGAGCTTTATTCAATAAGATTATTGCAAGAAAGAAGGGTGAGGGACACTATTTCAGTATGGGGACCAGAACTATTACAACTGGGAGAATGCTCTGATAAGGTCTGCAAGCATCTTGAGAGTTGGGCAAAAAGAGTTTTTCTTTTATAAAGAGAAGTAAACAAAGTTAGAAAGACCAAGGTGTGGAGAAGCGGTGTGAGGCCAGCCTATTCTCAGGAGAGGCTCTATACTGGCTCAGACTGAAGATGGGCCAAAATTCAGGGGCCTGGAGGAAGGAGAGAAGCTTCACCAAAGTCTGATTAACAAGCCATTTTGTTCTGATTGATCAGTGGGGACAAGCAGTTCAGCCAATCATTTATACATCAAAGAATGGGAATTTTGAGGGTCTGTGTCTAGCCTTATCATCGATAAACAAGGGGGGCATCCGTGAGTCTTCTCCGAGTCTCTTGGGGAAAGGTGGTTCTTTGCAGTAAGCCATTTTTCAGAACACAAAGGGATGACTGGATTTCTTAATCTCCAGGTAAGATTCAACACTGTCAGTTCTCTATATCAACCTTAGTGGTTGGTGCTGAAATTGTCCCTACTTTAGAGATGACAAAACTGAGCAACAGAGAGGTTATTTACTTTGCCCAAGTTCACAGAGTTATCGGGAGAAGAGGTGGAACTTGCACCCAGGTCTGCTGGCTCCAGGGCTACAATTGGTCCTACATTTATGGTCGAGACTGCAAGTGGTACAGGAGTTTGGAGAAGAGAGGCTACCAGTGAGGGCCAGAGCAGTCACAGAAGGCTTCTTGGAAGACTGTTTTGAAGAATGGGCAGGAGCTGAGCAGGTAGTTAGGAACAACGTGGATTACCAGGGTAGGGGCAATAAAGTCAAAAAATAGAGGTGAAGGTGACCAAGCAGGTCATTAAAGAGTTTAACTCTGTGGCACAGAGGTTTTCACTGAAAAAATAATGAGCATGAAAGTTACATAGATAGGGTAGGGCCATACTGACTGGGCCCCTGAAGAAGCTGACCAGGGATTTTAGACTTGAAGCAACAGTTGGGAGCAAGCCTTTGCCAGAGCTGGATAGGAAATGGCATGGAGGATGGAAATGGCTGAGGAAGATGAGTCAGGCAGTGAAGTGCAGACTGACTTAGAATGGAGGGATGTTTGAAGGAATGGGAGACTGGGGCAGAAATGGCCAGCCAGGAGGCTGTAGAAACAACGCAGGCTTGAAGGTCTGGCGATCAGACTGGAGTGACAACTATGTGTAGAGTATGAGGGGCAAACCAAGGGAGTATTTCAGAAGAAATAAGAAGATTTGGTGCCAGATCTGGATGGAGGCATTTAAAGAGAAAGCTTCTACCTTAGAAGCTGTATAACAAAGACTCAGAATTTTTCTGAATAGATTTCATAGAACTTTTGTTTTTAAGATCTGTTAATAGCATTACTCAAAATAACAAACAGACAAACAAATAAAAAGATTTTCAAGCTCTAATGTGAAAGGGCAACCTGAATGAAAGGTAAGCAGGTTTTTTGTAAATCTTCGAAAAGCCTTTAAAATTCTCATATGTATTACAAATCTCCAAGAAGGAAATATAGCATGCAGTGTTGTCAGAAATAATTTGAACATGGAATGCATTTCTTGCAGAACATCTTTTTGGACTAGTGTGCTACAGAGACCATTCTGGGAAATAACCTAATAGTTACGTTATTGAGGACCTACAATGGGCCAGATGCTCTGACAGCCTTAAGACTCTTAGTCCTGACAATCCTCTGTGATATTCTCATTCTCCCACTTTGCAGATGAGGACACCAAGGCTCAGAGGCTTTAAGGCATTGGTTTTAAAATCACTCAGCCACCGAGTGTCTAACTCCCAAATCCTCCTTCTGCCTTTGCATCATGCTCCTTCCACATCATAGATAGACAAGATCTTCAAAATCAGACTCCCTGGCTTTCTCCAGAACACCCGATTACTGCATTTTGCTGAGTTGTTTTCAACAATTTCTGAAGTCCTTTCCTGGGACACAGGATTTCATGCATCATGGGCCTGCTGATACCAGCTTCCAATCTATTGGCATTCACCTGCCGTTATACATGGCTTCCGGTGGTATCATTCGGATTTTAGATTACTCCTCTCCCTTTGTTCCCCAGAACCTGACATCTACAAACATGACAACACAGGCAGGAAAGGGCACAATGAGCAATCTCCAGCTTCTTAACGCAGGCGGGTGTGATGTGGGGAGGAGAGGGCGGGCACCAATAAGGTCCTGATGTCTCACATGTCCCTAGAACTGACATGTACCACCCCAGTGCTCGCAGTTGCTATCATCACAAACTGTTGAGTGTTAAATTTAGAATAAAAACCAATTAAAAGATAACAGACATATGCTCAGAATGGCAAGAATCAGAGTGTTTATGGAAATATGACCTCTAGCTACTGTAGGGAAACATTGGTTTGTTTTACAAACCTGAATCCTCCCCCGACCCATTCTCCATCTTTCTCTCACGTCCCTAGTTCATCTCGCCCAAATGGCTTTTGGTGGAAAAACTACTGTGATTTTTACTACGGGGGATGGATTCACTTGTATCTGAAAGCCAGAGCTCATGAAGATCACTGTGGGTCCTTCTGCCTGGCGCTAGGTCAGATAACTGAATCTGGGCTGGGCTCGGAAAGACTTAGAACAATGACTTGGGCTGGGTTCAAGGTGCTTCTCCTTGGTGTTCCTGCCCAAGTACAGGCTGTTCGTGACATAAGGATACAGGAGACTCTTTAGGTTCCCCATCCTCCCCTACACCTCAACAAGGTGTGTCTGCAGTTCGGGAGCCCCTAAAAAGTGAGATATTGCTAGGATGGACACCCCAGAAAGGTGAGTTTGCAGCCTTTGGCATCCCCTGCCATGTCAGCATCCAGAATCACATTTACTATCATAAAAAGCAAAAATTCTGCTACTCAGCAATCTATGGCAGCTTAGTTTAATGTCTGGGCTAAAGAATTTTAAATTCTTGCTGTTTTGTAATTGGGGAAATCACCACAGGTTTTCCAATTGTGTCTACCTAGGAGATGCCTATGGGTAGGCCTTGCCGTAGCTTACCACCCTCAGCCTCCAGATCCAAAGAGTGACCTGTTGGTGATATTTCCAGAATTACTGTCCCATCCACCCTACACTTGATATTTCTTCTCCCTCAGTCCAGACTCTCAGTGGTTCCTACTTGGTGTATTCCAAAATTTCCCTACTCCAAAATTTCCCTCCAAAACTAGTCAACCTCTCTCTAGTTTTTACATCTCCCAATCATCCTCCATACTGTCACCAAATGTATGCTTCTAAAGTACAACAAGAACATGTCCTCTCTCTGTTGAAATCCTTAATAACTCAAAAATTACTTTAAGATAAAGAGACTAGGGTATGGCCAGTGGGCCCTGTACCCCTGTGCCTTGTCTAGCCTCACTTCCCCACATTGCCCCACACGTGCCAGGTGCACTGGTTTTCTCATACCCTCGTGTTTCACACTACTCGCCTTTTTTCTGTTTAGAATACCCTTTCCCCAGAGGCTGCCCACCAATGTCCACTCACCCTCCATCTTTCCGTCTAGGCAACACTTCCTCCAGGAAGGTTTTCTCAATCCTGCCCCAGTCTGGATTAGGAGCCCATCTTTGGTGCTTCCTATTCTTAGATCTCTTATAGCCCTTATCACATATTATTATAATTTCTGGTTTACTGGACACCCTCCTACATATTTTATGAACAACCTGAGGGCAGGGCATGGCTCTAATTCATCAACGTATTCCCAACACTTAGCGTAGGGCCTGACACTCAACACACTTTTAGCAATAGGTATTTAGTGAGTGTTTATTAACTTGTGGAATGGAACTCTCTCCCCAGGGGTGGGATGGCAAGGTATGACCTGGGCAGAGTAAGGCTTTTATTTTGTTTGCTATTATGTTAATAATGCCTAGTAATAATAAAACTGTTAAGAGTAGACGATCTCATGTCAGATCTGGCATCCTTATGGCAGGGGGTGCTTATCCCGGGGCAGCACTGCAGGCAGATCTAAAATTCAAGGAGATGCACCTGGGCAGTGGCCAAGTCCCCAGAGCCCTGTTGGTTTTTAGCACATGGAGAGACAGATGCACAGTTCTGTGAGACAAGGATGATGAAGGATCAAGCCTGGCTTCCACTTCCAGTTCTGCTACTCCCTGTGTGACTACAGATTAGTATCTTCACGCTGTGGGCCTCGGTTCCTCTCCTCTGGAATTAGGGGTGCTGGCGTGCCAGCAGGAGGAGTGAGAGAGTCCTACTGCAAGGGCACGTGGTCTGCTCAGCATCCTGAGGATCTGAGACAACACTCACCCTGAAGAGACCCCAAGGGACAGAGCTCTGCTTTGCAAAGTGCCTTTTGTGGTTTCACAATTGAAAGTGACTGAGCACAACTCACAAAAGACCCTTCACCAAGAGTTGTAATACGTAACCAACCTCCTCACTTCATAGGGGGGTGCGAAATATGGTATATGTGAAAAATACCAATAACTGTAAGTTCCTGCATATATATTACCATTATAATTATTTCTCAGGGCTTTTGCAGTTATTATATTTTATGATTGTCTAAGTGAACTGGGCAATGATGTTCGACCTACAAATCTCACATGCCCGCTCAGCAGGAAAGGACACAGCTGCCCACCCTCTTCCTCACCACAGCCTTCCTCTGAGCCTCCCACCTCCTGACTGCTCCTTCACAGTCTCCTTTGCTGAACTCCCCGCAACCTGCCACCTCTACCCAATCTCTAACTGTGGGAGCAACTCAGGGCCTGGTCCCGGGCCTGCTTGTCTTGTCTTCCTCCCTAGGTGAGCGCGTCCATTCCAGGGCTTTAGATACTGGGTGAATTCCGCAGACTCACAGATTTGCATCTCTAGTTAACCTCTCCTCTGAGCTCCAGACCTGCACATCCAAAGGTCTACCTAACTTCTCCACTTGGATGTCTCTATGGAAACTCAAAATCGACAAGTATGCATGATGTTCTTTATTCCCCACCCTCCCCCAACCTGTGTCATGCCAAATTTGTAAATGGCACTTCAGCATAATCACTAGTTCAAGCAAACGACTAGGGATTATCTTGATTCCTCTTCCACTGCTCGTCCCTCCCCCATACCCACCCTGTCTTCAAGTTTTTCTATTCCATAACCAGACCTTGCTCTGCTCTTTCCTCTCCGTGTCCACTGCGTGCATTACTCCTTTAGGTCTCTAACTGGTGTCCCTATGTCCACTCTGGCCCCCCTTGATGCTATTCTGCACCCAGTGCAGCAAGGATCCTAAAACATACATGTGACTGGGGCACTTGCCCTAGAGGCTTCCTCTCCAGCGTCCTAGCCAGGGTCTATGTGGCTCTGCAGGGCCATCCCTGGCCTTTCCAGCCTCCAGCCAGGCCTTGGTTTCCTCGGTCACTCTGCTCCAACCCCACTAGGCTTCCCCATCTCAGGTCTTTGCACTGGCCATTCCCTCTTCCTGAGACGTCTTTCCTCCGGCTCATCCTCCATATCTCAGCACAGTGCCACTCACGCCTTCCCTGATGGCCCTCTCCAAAGTGCACAGTGCCTCCGTCACCCTCGATCACAGCACCCTCTTCATTACCCTCATAGCCGGTGCAAAGTTCCTACTATTTTGTTTATCCTTGATTTACTTGTTTATATTCTGTCTCTTCCCTGTCCACTCTATGAGAGCGGGAATCACATCCCTTTCACAGTGCTGTTTGCCCAATGCCTGCACAACATCGAAACTCAACAAATATTCATTGAATGATGAGAAAATAAAGGATGATGAAAGAATTAAAAAGAAAAAGAATGGCTGATTGAATTATAAGAGAGATTTCCTTTGGTTTCACTTTGCTTTTATGCTTATCTGTAGATTATTAATGACCTTTACCAGCCCAATGAACGCAGGATATATGATCTACACATGTGCCAACATGTTAATTACCCTTGAAGAGAGATATTACGGAAATTGTGAAGGAATCACACCTCTTCTTTCTACCAAGCCCCATAAAAGAATGCAGAGACCGGGGAAGCTTGGGGGCTGGCATCTCTTGGTTACCCTCATCCACAGTACTGTGATCAATATTGAATGTGAACCCACTGTGAGCAGAATACATAGCAATGCCTCGGGGAGTTACAAAGAAGTGGGCCCAGAGTCACTGCTCTCTAAGGGAGGAGGCAAACAGACCAAATAAAAATATATAAAGCTGTAAATACCCCAAACACATCAATCTATATAGAACCAATTACCACAGTAATCGACTGGACTCGTAACAAATTGACAGGAGGGGCTGTAGCTGTCATTACTGGCAATGGAGGCACACACAGAGAGTGACTTTATAAGCCGCCTCTGTGGAATCAATCTGACTAAAGAAAAACACCAAGGAAACAGAAAAATGTCAGGGGAGTCCAGGCTGGTGCTCTACCCCATTAGGTTGTTTTTCCCTGTCACTGGCACTCACATTTCACCACAAAGCACATATTTTAACTGGCAGATTTATTGAGAAATCGAGCTGAAGAAATGCTTCTTTCTATCTTTCTTTTTCTTCCTTTATTTCTTTGTTATTTTTTTAATCAGCAAAGGCAAAGACATTTTTAGGGCCTTGTGGTAATACCTTCTAACTAGGCGGAATGGACGCAGTCCCTGGCTGGATTTAACCAAGCCGATGGGCCTGGTGTGGGTATGACTTAGCTGAGCTGTCTAGTCCTTTCTGATTAGGTTGGGCTTTAAAACGAGATCAGTGTGACCACTTTCTGCAGCTCAGGGCATGAACTCTGTGTAGGCAGGTACTGTCCCCTCTCTGGCCTCAGTCGTCAGTCATCAGACCATAGCAGTCTATAAACAGCGCTTCACAAAGCTGCAAGGCAGTGGTCTGGGCATCCCACGGGTCCCAGGAATGGCCCCATCTAGCCAACAGCTCCTCTCCCCAGAAATGAGTGACACTACCCGGGTCTTTCCTCTAAATCTCTCCCCACGTGCTCCTTTGCGTCCCCCCTTCAGTGTCTCACAGATTCCTCCTGAGGGCAGCCACCTGCAGAATAGGCACTTGGCTAATTGATAGAATGTGCACAAGCCTGCCCCCTGAGAAACTGTCCAAGGAATGGGATGAACTCTCAAGGTGGAAAGTGTGTTCTGGACCTTGCAACGGCTTTCTTTGCCTCTTCTGAGGTCCCCTTGGGGGCTCAACCATGCTATCCTGTAGATAATCACTAGCCAATTGCAAAGAGAGAAGAGGTAAGATAGTTTTGCTTTACCTCCAACATCTAGAATTCTATAGGGGGTTAGGAGCCTTCTTTTGTTAACCACTGTATTCCGATGCCTAGCACTCTGCTTGATCTACAGTAAACACTCAATACACACTTCCGAATGAATGCCTAAACCTCACTACCTTGCTAAGGAACTCATAACCTTCCCTCAAGGTGCTGCTAATTGAGGTCCACGTGTCACTGGCTCTGCTGACAGCAATATATCAGCTGTAAAGTCAAAGTGCACTTGGGAAGTTTTAAGAGAGGGGCTGATCTGATTAGAAAACTATCTTCCTCTCATCAGTAATGGAAACAGAAATGATGTATTCTGGAGCCTTTGACTGTGGTAGCATTAATCATCCGTATTTTGTAGTGTAGCTGGCAGTTGGGGCCAGGTTTGAAAATGATGTCAACTACTCTCATTTTTTCAAAATTAATTACTTACTTGATCCATTTCTTGCTAATTTCTTTGACATTAGTTTTTTCTTATGTATTTTTAATTTTTCCCTTTAATTTATACCTTCTAATAACTGAACCAACTTCCAAGGAGTTCCATGAGATTAGGGGAGACTGGCTCTGACAACAGAGGAATGGAAACTAGGAATGGACCAGAAATGGCTAATGGCCAAACAGTTAAGCTTAGATGAAAGGGGTTTGTTGATTTGTTGGTTTAGGTCAAAGCGGTTTTGTGTCTTGTATTTCAGTTTAAACACAAATTGCATGTTAGACCTAACACATATCCCCTTACCCCCTCCTTCCACAAAGCAAATCTTCTGATTTGCTTTATAAAACAAACACAATTATAGAAGGGTGGTAAAAGAAAGACTACTGTTGGCTTGTACAGCATTAACTGGTAGCCAGAAACTTGGAATAACAATCACAAATTGGAGGTCCACACATGGATATACTCCGGGTCCTGGTATTTAATCCTAGTCCTACCTTGTGTTGATCACTCGGCTTCAATGTCTAGCCTATTTTTCTAACGCCAAATCCCAGCACATGACATTATCCAACCCATGCCCCCTACGTGCGCGCGTGCGCGCGCGCACACACACACACACACACACACACACACACACACCAATCAAACCTGGAGGTATGGAGGAGGGATGATGAAAGGGTTGGCTGGTGCCAGGGGCTTGGAGGGGAAGGTGTTTGGGGAGACGCTGTCTTAGACAATATGCTGTCATTTCTCTTTAAAAGGAAAGAGGAAGAGAAAAAGTATGGCATTCATTCATTTATTCATTGAACCAATATTTATTGACTGCCTGCTCGATGCTGTGCATGGTGTTATGCATTGCAAGAAGCAGGGTAGGAGTAGAGAGCGAACTCAGAGATTCATAGATGTAGCTGCCATCTTTCAGCAATTGCTGACCCCCTGATGCCTCTGAGAATACAAAAGTGTTCCTCTAAAGCAGATTATTAATGGAAATCAGGAAAAGATAGAAGTCCAACAAAAACTACTAAAATAAGTTGTCTCTCAACCCCAAAAATCCACTTATGTTGACACTTGGGTTGTTAATGGGGCCAGGGTCCCACCATTGAGGCACAAGAGGAATCAGGGTCTGCATCTGTAGGCAGGCAGTGGAGCCGAAGGCACAGGCTTTGAATCACAGGTAAATGGGAAGGCCGATACAGCTGGACATTTTCATGAATTTTCTCCCTTTGGAGAATGCACCTGACAGCTCCTTTGCACTTAAAAGGTAGTAATACCCAGGCTGCTTATCAAAGAAGCTTCCCAAGGGATCCTTTTCCACAGAGAACACATTCTTATAGTCCCTAACTCCTTCCTCCACCAAAAAATAGCCCTCTCATATGGGTGGGAGAAGTTGTGCTTATTTCCTGATCTTTTCCCAGCAAAGGCGCTACAACTGGGACTGAAAATCATTGCCAAAAGATGTGATGCTGATCCTGATTTTTAGAATGGAGGTTTGACCCCCTGTTCCATTAGCTTGGTTAATAGGTGATTTGTGACTTCTAAAATATACGTCAGTGTTTCTGTGAAGAGCGAATTTACCCAGGGCAAGTTTTACTGATATCTCTTTGAAATTTTTATCAGTTGCTATTTTGTTCAAAAATAGTGAACTGAACTGCAAATTCCATTAAAATAGTGTTAATAATAATAATATGAGTCACAATGCATTAAATACTTACAAAATGCTAGACATTGTGCTTCATATATAATATTGTGTTCAATCCTTACATAATCCTTAGTGGTAAGATAAGTATTAATAGCGCTATTTTATAGACATGGAAACTGAGGCTCATCGCCATTAAGGAAACTTCTCAAGAGCCACAGCTAATAAAAATTTTGATGCAAACCTGTCTGACTCTAAACCTTTGCTACAAACAACTACATTAAACTGCTTCCATTGCAACATCAGTTGAGTTAACCTATTCAGCCTTGAGCCAGGCATTATTAAATACTGCATTCTGTTATCAGAAGTAGAAATCATTTGCTGACTATATAGAGTCAAAGAATATGAGAAGTAGAAGAAATGCTAAGTATCATCTAATTCAAGCTAGTTATTATACAGATGAAAAGATTATTTTGAAGAGGGTTAAGTAATTTACTCAAGGTCAGCTGGCTGGCCAATGGCTCAACTGAGACCAAGAACCCGGGTCTCTTGACTCCCCTTGCAGTCTCCTTCCCTGCTGCCTTAGAGTACCATGGTCAATATAGACATATTACTGCTTAAGACACAAGGCACTTATCCCCCAAGATGTGAAAACCCCAAGTGATGTCAAGTTCAGATTGTCACATCTGATGTAGAATCTCTCCTTGCATCAACATTTATCTTGCATTTTTTTTCCAACATATCTTTTGCAAAGATAAACTATTAATTGTGGGATGGAGTCCATAACTTAAGATCAAGGTAAAAGTCCTGGTAGATATATGTATTGTACTATTACGCCTGTAGCCATATGTTTATTTCTCTTGGGTCTATATCACCATGGCCAGGCCACTTGAGCATTGATTTACATGTGGGATAAAAGAGGGGGGGCTAAACAAATCAGTCCATCTTAGCTTGCTGAATCTGGAAAACAGAACAAGTTTGGCCAGAAGCAGAGTTTCTTCTCTTCATGTTTCATCAGAGAATCCAGGCCTCTCTCTTCTGTGCAGTCATGTTGGTCATCAGTCTGATATTACCAAGTAACTTCTATATGCCCCACATTATGCTTGAAGCTATGAGAATTCAAAAAAAATTACAAAGCCTTTGTGTTTGCTATTTCCTCTGCCTGGATCGTTCTGCCCCCAGATGGCCAGCTCCTGCTTGTCTTCTGGGTCTCAGCTCAAACTCATCCCCTCATCACCATCATTGAGGCCTTCTTTGTACCTGCCATCTTAATCAGCCCCAACCTTTATTATATCACCTGGTTTTAGTTTCTTCACGATATCTATCATTATATAGAATTACTGCTTTCATTTGTTACTTGCTACTTTCTGTCCCTCTTCACTAGCACATGAGCTCCATAAAAATAGGAAACTTCTCTACATCATTCACCATTATATGCCCCGTGCCTAGACCAGTGTTTAGATATAGAAGATGGCGAATAAATGAATGAATAAGCCCACACCCAGGAAGCAATCAATCAAGTTGTGAAGACAAAGCTTACATAGTTGGAGTACAGAATACCATAAAATTAACTACTAAATTGTTTTTTATGGACAATATGTCACTATTGTCAAGCCCATAATTATATGAAAGGAGTTTGACATCATCACCAGAATTATCCCATCAACTAAAATACTACCCAGGTTAAAATATGAAACTCTATAACAATTTGTGGCTTCTAGAGGAAAAAAATGGGGCCTCTTGAATACTATTTTTAAAAACCTGGAGTGAATGCTTGAGGCAGTAAGATGAGGACAGTGTTGCCTACAAGACAAAGCTTAAAAAATCAGCTTATCACCTTTAATCCTGATTGTTGGCATCTTTCAGTGCCCGAGGGCTTAAGACTGTTCAATTCTGCACACAAGCCTAATGATCAATGGCTTAATCAGAGAAAAGTCCTGGTCCAAAGTGAAAACCATTGAGGCTGGTCCTCCTGTCTGTGACACTCCTCTGTGGAGATGACACCAGGACATATCCCTGGAGGCCACCGTGCCATGGCTCCAGTGTTGAACTTCCTGGACTGGACAGGATGAACAGGGATGATGGGGGAGCCTGCTCCCTGTTGGTCTTCGATAAAAGTACATAGCCTTGCTATTCAGAATATGGTCCTCAGACTAGCAGTTTTGGTGTCATCTGAGAGCTTGTTAGACATGCAGAATCTCAGGCCCCACCCTGACTTACTGAATCAGAATCTCCCTTTTAACAAGATCCCAGGTGATACAAATACACATTAAGTTTTGAGAAGCACTGCTGTATAAGAAAACAAAAACTACCCCAGCAACTGTTTTGTCATCACAGATCATGGCCAAAAACAAAGCAAAACAAAAAAATCCCACAACAAACAAGCAAAAATTCAGAAAACTCAAGGTAAAAGGCAGTGGACCCACCATGAGGTTGACATCTGGCCCTGTTGCGTTCACCTTAGACCAGCGGCCTGGCTTCAGTTATGTCTTGATCCTACCTCCATTCTGTCCACTAAACTTCCTACCTTAATCTCTTCTTGTGCCATTGGCAGGCAAAACGGCACACAGCCATTTGCAGGCTATCTCACTGGGTGGAGGCGTTCTTATCCTGGCTCTACCACTTACTAGTTACGTGACACAGGCATGTTATTTAAGCTTTCTGAGACTTTATTTCCTTATCTATAAAATGGGGAGGGTAAGACTTAAGTGATAAGTATGTTTGAGGATTAAATGAGAAAAGCTATGTAACATGCTGTTTGGTAATATTATTCATAGTATCTTCCTCCCTCAACCTACAGACCCACTTTCCTCTGGACTCTGCATCAGAGCCTAGGGACTTGATCCAAATTAAACCCTCACACATATGTTTAGGAAAGCTTAGATCTTCTTCGAAGCCTCTGTTTACGATAGCACCAGGCTCAGCCTCAGCAGCACCTGCATCAGGCCTGTGCGCCTGGGAACGCCATAGAACAGCTGTCTCCTCTACACCGGCTCTCGGCTCGCTACAGGGCTTTGCATGCAGCAGGCCCTCAGCAAACGTTTGTTGAATTAATTAATTAATCATTTAAAGACAATAGCTATATGCCGTAATTGCTTTGCCACTTGAGTGCTAACTTCGTTATTGTAAATGTGCATAAAAAGAGCCTTTGGAACTGGTTTGCAACCCTAGGGTTGTTAAACATAAAGCATTATAGAAACTTAAGTTATCACTCTTTGTTGGATTTCTATATGTTTTGTCCTTAACTTAATCAGAGTTTTATGCCCTGTACCACAATTATACATGTTAGCCTATGAACTGCACCAGCATCAAATACACAAGACTGGGACTCTGCTGACCAGCACTCACAGACCAGGGTCGGAAGGCTGACTGCCAGTTCAGCTATTGTTTTTAGTTCAGTGATAGAAGAAATCTGTTCACTATCCTGGGGAGAGGGACCAGCTGAATCTGTCTTGGGCTCTATCCACCCAAAAACAACTTGATGGAAAGTGGAACACATAGCATCCCGTGTGGTAAAAGTATAATGCCATGGAGGTGGGTTACTTCTTTCTTTGACTCTAATCTGACTTAGGACTTCTCAGAGCTAGCGGGTCACCTTAAGGGAAAAACTCTCAGTTGCATCTTGGAAGAAGAGGAAGCTATTCTTCTTAGCTTTCCCCATGGAAAGGAAGCAACTGGCTAGAAAAAAGCAAAAAACAAAAAACAGTGGATTATGGACTAGAAGGTGCAGTGGAAAGGAAGAGCTTGTTATTGTCAACTGTCAACCCAGATAACCCCACCACTATGCACCAAAAGCAACGGCAAGAAAAGGCAATGGCAAAGGTCAGACCTAAAGTAACAATGAAAGTGATATTGGAAAAGGGAAGGAAGAAAGACCCGAGGACATCCACTCCTGAATGGAGCATCAAAAAGAAAGAAAATGTACTCTGCTTAGTGTGTCTGGTGCAGGATTAAAATTAAGCCTTGGGAAGTTCTTATTTGAAGAAGGTTCAATTTTTTTGGATACTTCTCTGGAATCTACAGATCTATACCTCTTTACGGGTTTCTTCTGAAGTAAGGACAAAATAAAGGATTCATTCCTTCAACAAACAGGGGATGCTCATTATACACCAGGCACCGTGTCAGCGATGAAGACCCAAAGATTAGTAAGAAATGGTCATATTGTTTTGCACTTCCTCCAAGATTTCTATCCAAAGTTCAGCTCTCTGTAGATACAATTGTGCATTCTGTTTTTTTCAGTTAACTTTACAAGTTTTCACTCAAGGTAACATAAACTTTTCAGAATATATTTTTCAATATGTTGAGTTTTATTGCAAAAGTGACACATGCTTATTGTGGGAAAAGCAACACAGAAGATTTTAGTACAAAAAATAAAAGTCCCTACCCCCTTATCCCTAATCTTGGAGCAATCAGATAATTTGTTTATATATATATATATAAACACACACACATAATATATATACTGTATACACACATATAAAAACATACATATATAGAGAGAGGCTAAAAGATTATTTATACATATGTGTATATGCATATATTTATATGTAAAATTTTTTAAACAGACAAGACCCTACTATATCTACTCTTTTGCAACTTGCTTTGTTCACCTCCAAATGGCTAGGAAGACACTATCTCCGAATGGATAGACAGTACACTGGTAGCAATGATGGCCTGGTGGCCTCTGGGGAGTGGAACTAGATTACTGGGAAATAAGAGTGGGAGGAAGATTTACTTTACACTTTATTCTGTTTTAGACATTTTGAATTTTTAAATAAATAAGCTTTTTAAATTAAAAAAAGAAGAGAAATATGTTAAGTGTTGTCAAGTCTATTATCACAGGAAACAGTCGTCCAGGGAAATGACAATAGAGGGAAATGGGAAGAGTGCTGCCAAAGGACATGTAGAGGAGCTATAAGAACATAAAATAGGCAGTAAGGAACTCTGCCTAGAGCATCAGGTGACATTGGACCTGGCTCTTGAAGAGCAGGAAGGAGGAGATGGTAGAACGGAGGTGGAATAGAGGACGAGGGCAGACAGGCAACGCATTTGCAAAGTCTCAGGAGTGTGTTAAAGGCTCAGTGCCCTCCTCCAAACCAGTGCAAACCTTAATCCTGGACCAGAGTTGGGGCCTGACACCGGGACGGGGTGTTGTTTAATTGCAAATGGCAATTTATAGAGCTGAAGGGGGCAATTAAAAACATAAACAAGAAACAGAAATCACAGCCAGGAAGATGAATTTGCTGATCCTAAGGGTCTGAGAGGGAGATCCTCCCAGACATTAGGGAACCAAACAGACACCAAGGAAAGGAGAAAAGAGAGTTCCAAGAGGAGGGCAAGAGAGGGAGCCAAGAGAAAATTCCTGAGTGAGACAGAGTGGGAGCTTATCCATGGCCTTGACAGGGGCAGGGAGGCAGTCTCTAGGCCTTACACTGTTTCGAAGCAAATGCAAGGGTTTGGGATTGATAGCAAATATCCTTGTATCATTAGAGTGGAGGAAGCTTGGGGCAGGGAGTAGTCAGTGATGCAGCAGCTGGAGAGGGCAGAGGGCGTGGCAGGCTGAATAATGGCTCCCAAAGATGCTGAGGTCCTAATCTCTGGAACCTGTGAATGTTACCTGTCAATGGCAAAAGGAATTCTGCAGACATGCTTAAATTAAGACTCTTGAGACTGGTAGACTATCCTGGATTATCTGGGTGGGCCCAGTGTCATCAAAAGGATCTTATAAGAGGAGGTAGGAAGAGTCAGAGAGAAGGCCATGTGACTCAGACACTGGAGTGATGCACTTTGAAGATGCAGGAAGGGACCACAGCCTAGGAATACAGAATGCCTCTAGAAGCTGGAAATAGCAAGGAAAGGGGTTTTCCTCTAGAGCCTCCAGAAGGAACCAGCTCTACTGATACCCTGAGTTTAGCCCACTGAAACTGATTTTGGACTTCTGGCCCCTGAAACTGTCAGGGAATGAATTTATGTTGTTCTAAGCCGCCAAGGTTGTGGTAAATTTTTACAGCAGCCATAGGAAACTAATACAGGGAGGGAAGTCATGTTTATGCTGAGAAGGCAGTGAGGAGTTAGTGAAGGGCTTCAAGCTGAAGAGTCATGTCATTAAGTGACATTTAAAAAAGATAACAGATGGTGAAATGCAGAATGGACTAGAGTGGCAGAAAACTGAAGAAAAGGAGACACATGAGGATGCCATGTCAATACTTCTTATGAGAGCTGATGCTGTAAGCTCATACAATTTTGAGAAATGGACAGGAGAAGACACCTGTTGAAGAAATGTTTAGGTGGTAAAAAGAACAGAACTTGCAAACAGTTGAATGTGGAAGTGGAAGAGAGCATCAACAAAGACTCCCCCTTTATACTTGGATCCATCATGTAGTTCACAATTCTTCTAGTGGATATAGAGAAGAGAGATGTTAGAATATCCATGTAGAAATGCTAAACACTCAAGGGCAAATGAGGTTTTGAATCTCAGGAAAAAGGGAAGGATTAGAGATGTAGGTTGAGTAGACACAGAAGAGAATCACCCAGCAACAGTGAAGAGAGAGGAGCCTTAGGATGAAATCCTGAAAAATGACCAAAATATAAATGATTTCTTTAGAGGAGTAAGGGCAAAAAAGAATAAGAAATAAAGGACAAAGATTTATGAAGAGAATCTGGACAGAACAGCGTCAGGGACACCAAGGGAAGAGAGAATTTTCGAAAGCAGACCTGCTCAGGAGGGATAAATTCTTCAGCTGAGATAGATAAATGGTCACAGAACAGAAAAGTGAACCTCTGATTAAGAAGCTTTATTTCCTTCTTCAGAGCTGTTTTCTGTAGAGTCAAGTGGTTGAAAGCAATCATCTGAAGAGTGAAAAGAAGTAAAGAGTAGAGAAAAGATGTATAAACTACTCGCTCGAAAAATTTGATGGTGATATGTTGAAAGGAAACGGTGGCACAAGAGACACATGTTTATAAAAATATTATTTTGGGGGAGATATAAGGTTGGGGAAGGGATAATTCAGTGGCTGAAGAGGTTGTAAAGATTAAAAAGGAAGAGTACTGAACGAGTGAGGTGTAGGAGGAAGCCAGGAGGGAGAGGAGCAGGGGCACAGGTGGAGAGGTTAGCCTGAAGAGGAGGAACTCATCACATTTTCTGAGGTGTGAGGGCAGAGGACAATGAGAGAAGACATAAGTAAGTTTAGAAGTGGAGAGAAGGTGGTTGGGAAATTTCAATTCTGATAGTCTTTATTTGCTCTGCAAAAAAAAATTGAGATAGGCTAATTTAGACAATGAGAAAGGAAGTATATTTCTCATAGGCTTCAGTGAGCTTTATCTAGAGACAGGTGTTCCTAAATATTCGTATGGCCAAACCATAGAGTAGTAGCATGACAATTAAGTGCCTGTTGGGTGGAAGGCTGCCTTCTGACGAAATGGCCAAAAATCCATCTGCGTTTTCATCAGTCAGGCATAACTGAAGCATTTTACATGTCTGTAACAAAACCCACATGGGAAATCACCACAGCAGAAGGGCTTTTACCACCATTCCTACCACCACCACCACCACCACCACCGTTGCTAACAACAATGGCAGCAACAACAACAATGGCAGCAACAACAACAACAATAAACAATTGTTGAGGGCTTACCATGTGCTGGTTCTGTGTTAGACTCTGGGAGTTTAAAGTTGAATAAGGTATGGAACCTACCCTTGAGAAGTTTCATAGGGATTTGTAGAGAGAAGAGGAGAATCTTTGCTCAAATGCCTGACCTGAGAAAGCTTCTCATATAAAAGGGACTCTTGAATCCATAATCCTCCAGAGCTGGAAGGGACCACAGAGGGCATTACAGGTGAAGTCCTGATAGTTAATTTACTAAACAAAAGTTACCTGGCTGATTCTAGCATCCCAACCCTAAGTCCTGTGCTCTTTCCATTTCATTTCATCCCTGATCAACCTCCTTTCCTATTCAATCCATAAGCAATTTTAGGTATCTGATCATATGCACAAAAATAAAGAACAGAGAAACCTTTTCACTATAGGAAGGTTTTTAAAGTTAGAACAGGCAAGAACATATAATCAAAGGACTCGAGTCCAAAAAGGTGTTGTTTTTATGACATGGTAGGTATAGTCCTCTCAGAACACTTGTCACCACTAGTGTCTAAATCCCATTCTGGACCGATCCTCTCAGAGTGCAGAAAAGCGGAAACAATCTTCCTTTGTCTTATGCACTTATAATTCTTTATTAGTAGCATGCCTCCATGCAGGCTTTTGGAATAAAAGGAAATTAGTGCCTAGGGAGGAGAAAAATATTTAAGAGTAAGAATCAGACCAAACAATAAGAAAGATAAACCCTATGACGTGGAGGTAAGACTCAGGAGTGGGGGATGGTATACATGGACAATTGAGAGAGATCAAAACAGACATACTAAAATGTTTGAATATCTTTTAAGATCAATAACAAGGAAGGGGTTGTATGCATCATATTTATAAGAACTAAAGTCAACAGACTATGACAAAACTAGCTCCTGAGTGGCAAGAATGGCTTGAGATCAAGAGGAATGGGGCATAGAGCCAAGGTCATGGACAAATTTCCCTCCTGGGCTCAGTGTTTAACCTTAAGAAGACTGCAATGTTCAAGAGAAGCAATGGGTAGAACCAGGAGTTCTGGGGAAGGTCAGACTCTCATCTCCCGGCAGTTCCAGGGCCTGGCAATCCTTGAACCACTGGCCAACAGAAAAAGAGGAAGATTTAGCCCTTTGGTTCAATCACCAGGCTCTGGCATGGAAACATAAGAAAGCTTTGCCAGCTGGAACTGGTCTTATCTACATTTGCTTACATTACAATCCTTTCTTGGCACACTGGAATCAGAACAATTTTAAGATACTGAAGTTCGAAGGGATACCAGCAGCCTGTGAGTGTGTCTTTGAGTTTAGAGGAATCAGGGCTTGGGGGGAAATGCCTGCAGCAACTGCAGCCCAGACACAAGCCTCTTGCTACTTCTGGAAGAAAATACCCTGCCAGAAGAGAGGCTCTCATGCCTCTGCTACCTCTTAAGCAAGACAAAGCAGGAATTTGTACAGAGCTCAGAGAACCAAGAGCCTCTCAGCCACAGGGGCACATTGTTGCCCACTACAGCACTGCTGACAGCAGAGGGTCCCTATTCTCAGAGGGACTCTTGATCATTAAATCTTAGGATGACCTACTTCTCAAGTTTTCATTGTGCTAATTTCATCACTTGCCCTTTAGCAACTCACACATCCGTAATTTGGCCTCATCAGAATGCTGGCCGTGGGGATAAGCTCAGGAGAAGAAATTCCATGAATGGCAATTCTAAACCAGTCTTAGTTGATCAGAATACAAATTTACCTTCCCGTACTCCTCCTATATCAGAAGGTGAATGCAGAAAGTTTGAAAAATTCCAATTTCTCATACTTACTTGGACTGAATACTAACTTGCCATCAAATGGTAGACAAGGATTTATTTGTGAGGCTGTTATCCAGAGCTGTATAAACACCTGGGCCAATGGAGATTTCCTCATAGCACAAATCAGGAGGAAAAATGGGCCTCAAGTCAGGGCAGGATGGAGTGAGAAGGGGTTTACTATGTAGCTACCGTGTGGCGTTGCCAGCCAGTGTAGGCTGGGATTGCTGGGGGCAGGAAGTAGGGGGAGACTGCAACAGTCTCCTCCTTCTCCCCTACCCCATAAGAGCAGTCTAATACTTCGCCCTTGCTATCGTAGCAGAACACACGGGGACTGGTAAACACCTGTAAAGGACTCTCTCTATGAACTAACACAGTGACCATACAGTTTAGATTCCATCCTGCATCTAAAGTTTCCCCAAATACTCTCATTTTGAGATTTGGTTTTAGCAAGCAAATCTTGACAATTTTAAGGATGGCCACAGGGCATTGAGGCAATGCCTGAATTAGTTCTTCGCCTACACACTCCTTAAGTTTGGTCCTATGCATTGCACCTATGCAGCCAGTATTTGCATGGGGTGTAGAATTTGCTGATGTGTCTGTCACTCACCTTTGCTGATGTCTTCATATTCCAGCCACAGTCGCCGCTGGACCTGCTTGTTTGGGTACCAGATAGAGCAGGACTCCTCAAAGCCGTAGATAGCTTCCTGGATGTAATGGTTGCCAAACTGGTCCAACAAGGCCACAAAATCCCCACGAGACGTAGCCCCATCCAGGGAGTGGAGAGCATTGCTGAGGGCTGTAGAGAAACATCACCCAAGAGCAAGAGTGAGGACTCACAATGTGGGTATCTGGATTCCGGGGCTGTTCAGCCTCAAACGGGCAAGTGCCCGTGGGTCCCAAAGTGATTTGGAGAGTAGGCTGAAACAGTCAGGTGAGTATTTCCATTTAGCTAAATCACACTTTTCAGTTCCTAAATGAAAATCTCTTCAAGCCAGTTGCTTATGTTGTTAACTGCGTGCAAGTTAAGCAGAACACTGCCAAATCCCCACTACACCCCTCCTTAAGGCAATGTTTTTTTTTTCCAAATCACAAGTCATGACATTAAATCAATTTTGTGAGCTCAAATAATAGCACTTGAAAAAAATGAAAAAGAATAGCGTAGTCTAAAATAGAAACACAAATACTAGCAGAGAACATTTCATATCGTAAGATGAAGTTATCACTTCATGAAACTTCTGTTGTGTGTATGTGGGAGTGTGCATATGCACAAGGTCACGGTGTAAACCAAAAAAGTTTGTAGAATCTTGTCTTCAAACATAGAAATTGATAACGAGAAGATAATGGAAGAAGAAAGGTAAGAAAAGTCACTAATACACTGCTTATATTTATTTCAGAAAATCCGAAGTATAAGGATTGGGAAATGGCAAATGGAGGAAAGGATCTATCTGCCTCCTCACCCTCCTCCCCAGCCAAAGCTCCTTGGATTTGCTTTCCCTCTTTAAGAAAGTTATACTTGTCAGAAAGATAGTCCATGGCAAATTTTCCAAATCCAGTACCTTCTGAACCTGGCCAGCTTTATTCAGCCTTCCTTTCTACACACCTGTGTCCTATCAGGACAAGGCAGAGCCTGGCCCAGACATGAGACCCCAAATGCAGAAGTCCACATCACCCGGGATACCACGTGTGGCTTTGAAAGGCATGTGGCAGCAGAGATAACCATTGTCAACCCCTGATGTGCACAGCACCTGTGCAAACTCAGCATGTGAACAGGTCCGAGTCTCTATTGCCATGTTTCCCTGGAATGAGGAGTAGCTTAGTTCTTTCCAGGTGTTTTCTGCACCAGGAGAGTTTACTTCAGTAAGATCCCCATCCCAATCCCTTCTTGCCAAGAACTCTTTCATGTGAAAAAAAAAAAGTTCTCGAGTTCTTTCGTGTCTATGGAAATGTTCTATATCCTTAATGCATTTTCTTTCTCTATGCATGAAGCTTTACCTTTTGTGAGTATATGTCTCACTTCTCTTTATAATTCTCTATCCGTCCCCTACCCTTTATGTCTCTCCTGTTGGCCCTAAGGCTCTGTCTCCCTATTGCCTCCCTAAGGTCCCTCTCCTTGTCTGTCACCCTGTGCCAACATATCCTCTGGCTCTAGTTACCCTCCATCCAACACGGAGAAGCCAGACTCTATGACATAAACTTCACATCTGGTACATTCTTTAGGTAGCCTCAGAGGATGGAGTTGAGTAATGTTCTCCTAGTACAAGGGGATGAGGTGGAATAGAGATGTGTACCTATATTAAGGCCCTATTTGTTGAAATTTTTTCATTTCAAATTGCACATTGGAATTACTCAAGTGCTAGGAAAATCTTGATGCAAGGCATTTACCACTAAAATTTAAAGAATACTTGTACAAGGGGCCTCACAGTTCTGTTTTGGAACAATTTGTCCTAAGCTTTAGAATTCACTACTCCTTAACTTACTAGATGTAGATATAGATAAATCCCCCCGCCCCCCAAATATATTAGGAACCATAAGCTGTTTTCTACTTTTCCTCCCTCTCTTTCTTTCTTGCTCTCTTTCCCTTATTTCTTTCATTGTACAGAGACTCTAAGTTATGCTCTATGCAGTTGGAAGTTTTATTCCATCAATTTATAAAAAAACTGCTTTTGCATACCCTCTTTACCCACTGTGTGACCCCAGGAAAAATAACAAAGTAGGTGTTTATCTTCATTAGTTCCCGCCTTGCCCTGTCCATCTCTTCTATAGTCCAAGATAAAACTTGCAATGTAATCTCTACTTAGAAAACGATCCGATTCCAGGTATTTGCGCTCAAGTGTGACTCCGAGTGAACGGGTTATGTACCTCACGGAGTGGCTACATTTTAGACTGCATCTTCAACAACAGGATAAAAGGCTTGCGCCCTTGGAAAGGAATTCCAAGCCCCGGGAGCAGGGGGGAGGGACGGCTCGCTGCTGTGCTCACCCTGCGAGACGGTCACTTGGCTGAGCTTGATGTGGTACATCACAGACCGCACCTTCCAGTGCTGCAGCGCGGGGTATCCAGACACCTCACTGAAGTTCACCATCCCTGGGGACAGAGAAGACGCGGCTCAGCGTGTGCGACTGATTCACGAGTCCCAAGTCAACCAGGTTAGGGGTGTAATTGTGAGAGAATGAGAAAGGGTGCTTTGATGGAGAGAATTTCTGGAATCATAGTAACAACAGCTATCATTTATTGAACGCTTCCTCTGTGCCAGACATTTTGCTAAGCACTTTGCATATATAAAGTCATTAGATCCTGGCGAGATAGGTGTTATTATTTGCATTTTATAAATGTGGAAACTGAGGCTCAGAAAGGATGTTTGCATGAGGGCCTTAGGCCACCAGGTAGAGCCAGGATGGAGTTTCAGATGTGTCTGAGGCAGGGCTGGGGTTCTTAACCATTCTACTATAATATTCCCTTAATGCATTCATACGAAACTCTCAGCTTCCTGTAACGCACCAGATTTTTACTCTCTTTAATAGTTGCAGTAATTGACTCAGCTCACATACCTGATAACATTGATTTTTCTGTCCCATTTAACTGATTTGTGTTCAGTATTTAAGTTTTAATTACTCTGAAGCTGATAATGCTATTTCTTCTTTATCAGGAGGGACAGTGTCAGCATGATTAGGTCACTAACGGGCAGGGATGGCCCAGTATTGAGCACCGTCTAAGTGCCAGACACTGTGATAGACACTTTATTTGTGGTTCCCCTTTGACCAATGGGAGAACTGAGACTCTGAGAAGCCGAGTTGCTTGTCCAAGGTCCCTCTCAATAAACACATCTTGTAGCCTCTTAAGAGATGTTATAATGGGCTGTTTTTGCTTGAGCACCTTGGAGAAAGTATGGCACACTATTTAAATCCTAGCCATTACTATAAATATAAACTGCTACAGAAACAAAATAATTAGGCTACAGGAAATAAGAAAAAATCACCTTGCTAAGTTTAGAAAACCAATTTTAGCTTCGTTTCTGTGCCTAATGTTTGTCATGTGTGTACGTTATAGGAATAAATATATATACACACATATACACATAGGCATACGTGTATGTATCTATATATGTAAATATGCAAATGTAATGGCAATATATATAATAAATATAGACAGATAGATAGATATTGTGTATGTATAAATATAATGGCGCTAATACATGCATAGTGAATTATCTTGCCATTTTGACCCATGTTCCCTTCAGGCTAAATCAACTAATTTATTACCTAAACTGGATGAAAAGTGGACAGGATTAATTAGCTGCTTGTCAACTCTGATCAAATTAGCTGAGTAATTGCCAAATTTCCATTTCTGTGTGAATCATATGGGAATAATTATTGGTAAGGCAAAAAGAGAAAAGGTCAGGAGAGGTGCTTAGTGAATCAATTGCTTAAATTTTGTCTCAGACAATCAAAGATAAGTTAAACTAAGAGAAGGTTTGTAGTACTTTTTTCTTTCAAATGTTCTTCTTTGAGGGTTAACATTAAGCTTTGTGACGACAGTCATACTACTACCTACTCTGGCTTTTAGCCTTTATGTTAATTGTAAAAGCACATAAATGAAATTCTAACTTCACAAGTGTCAGACTCCAGTCACACACCTCAAAGGCACGCTTCATTAGAGCGTGAAATGTGCACACTTGGTAGAACTGTTCTACGTAACATGCATTCTCTAGTTATGTCAGCTCATCAGCTTGCTATTTCCAAAAGTCTATCAATAAAAAAAAGCAAGCACAATAAATGAAGATTTTTCAATATACTAGAAAACGTTCCCTTGAATTGAATTGAATTGAATTCCTCGTGGGAAAAGAAATGAACAGGAAATCAGGAGGCTGGAGTTCTAAGAATGGCCATGTTGCTCCAGGGGGCACTTTCTGCCCGCCCGTCACTGGTCTGAGCTTCCTCTCTGGTGACCCGGCTAGGGTACCTGTTGGATGTCAGTTGTTTCATCTGGAAAGGGAGAGGCTTAGCTGAGATGATCTCTTGCTTCTTTTTCAATTCTGTTATTCCAGCCAGTTGGGCTAGGAGATCCATTTCTTTCAGTTTTCATATCTGAAAAGTGGGGGTAGTAGTATTCATCCTGCCTACTTTACAGGTAGGTTGTCGGAACAAAACAAAGTTATGGGTATAAAAGTCCGTTGAGAAAAGATAAAGTGCTGTATACATACATATGGCTTCCATAACATTGTCATCCTCCCCCTCCCTCCTCACCTCTCTCTTCACCCCTAATTGTGAGAACATTTCTTAATTGATGCTTTTGTTATAAATTCCTAGGCTTTAGTTCAGAACAACAGAGGAAAGAAAAAATAAAGGAAGCATGGATGGGGTGTCAGGGGTGGGAAGGGATGACAGTACCACACATTCACCCAGGATGAGGCAAACACGTGAACTCCATTACTTAACTGCTGAAGAACAATTCCACTGGGTGCACTTATGCTCCACCACAGTCAGGAAAACAGTTACATAACTGTCAGTGCTCGAGAAATGTTGTTCTGTGCCCACTTACAGATAATATTGCCATTAGTTAAAAAGAAAGGTACTTTTTTAAAATATATTTTCTTGCTGAGTCATACGATTCTTTTTCAGTGTGTCCTTGACACGCAGTCAGCTCTAGTTTTTTATTTTATGTTACTACTGTTTGGGACATTTCTGAATGACTCTTTTTTCAAACAAAATATTTCTGACTATGTTTCCTCAGGAAAGAATGTATTTTCTCAGAGAGAGAGAGTGAGAGACAGAGAGACAGACAGAGAGAGAGAGACAGAGAGAGAGAGAAAGACAGAGAGAGAGAGAGAAAGACAGAGAGAGAGAGAGAAAGACAGGGAGAGAGAGAGACAGGGAGAGAAAGAGACAGAGAAAGGAAGAAAGGGAAGGAAGGAAAGAAGCTTTCTCCTGTAATTTATTTGAAATGTCAAGGGGATGTATTATTCCCAAAGTTCTAAAGCCAAGAGTCCATTTCCTTTGGATGACCTTGAAGAAGTTCCAAAGAGTTCAGAAACTCTAAATCTTCACATAGATTTAGCAATTGTGCCACCCAACAGGCCCACTAATGTGGCCAGCAGTCTCCTCTACCTCCTTGGTCTGCCTCTGGACTCTCTTTTTCTCAACTACAAGACTAAAAACATAAATGGACAACGGACAGACCACACATAAAAACAGAACTCTGACCCACAATCTGGAGCAACCAGTCCAAGAAACCAACCTATTACCTACAGTAACCAGCCAAAGAAGCGAGTTTCCCATCTGTAAGTAGGACTTGTAGGAAGTCAGACCACTGTCTCTAGCAACCAGTCCAAGAAGTCAAACAATAACCCCTGTAACAATTGGGCCAAAATGACCAGCACTTTATTAATAACTGACAGCTTCCCTAATTTTTGTTCTTGGTGCCAACTTAAGTCCAACCAGAGAAAGTTAAATATGTCCTCTAATCACCTATATAGAATGCCTCACTCCTGGTTAGTTGGCCCACCTACCTGCCAACAGCCTCCAGTCAGGGCATGTCTGAAGCCCTCCCTTTTTTCCACTCTAAAGCATTCCCTCTCCTCTGCCTGCCTTTCAGTCTCTGCCAAAATACAAGCGATGGTGGCTGACTCCCCTGCTATAGCAAGCTGTGCATAAATAGCACTTTGTCTGTTTTCATTTGGTTGGTCTTCATTTATTTCCACACAACTTATAACACCAAAAGTGCTGGTGAAGCTCGAGATCTATTTTGATGAAGAGGAAGCAATCAGCAAGAAAAAACACATAAATCAGTATTTTTCCAGTATGTTCTTCAAACCAATAATTCTGAAAAATGGAAATAGCTGTTACATGTAAAAGGATTCTCTAGTTAAATAAAGGTTTGGGAATTTCTGGATTAAATAAAGTAAAAGTGATTTCTTTCCTGGGGGCTTTTGGGAACCTGTTCTATGGTAAGGTATTGGAAATTGCCGAGAGGTAGACACTACAGTCTTTCCAAACATATTTGAAGACAGAACCTATTGATGAGTGGATCACTGGTTTTTCATGAGAAAAAAATATGCTTGGAAATACTGATATAGAAGATTCTGAAGATCACTTTAGTTCTAAAATCTTCTAAGCTTGTAGGTTTATGGGGTTATGACCTATAATAGCAGATAGTGAGACACGATACAATATTTTCTGTATGATTCTCAGGAAAGACACAATTAAAATATTACCAGAACTAGAAAGTTAATATGGAGGAAATTTGGTCAAGCATCTCTTTAACTGGTTCTTCTAGTTACTTGGGGCTTTTAAAAAAACAAAACTGATTCCTTCGCACATCAAAGGAAATGCATGCTCTTGGTCTAACTGGGACCACTTCTTAATCAAAGTAGGTTAAAAACAAAGACTGGGTAGAAAAGTAGCAAGTCAAGGGAGTTCTCTCTACACTTTTAAGAATGTTAGACTTTACTTCCTCAGGGCCATGAAAAATAGAAGTGACCCCATAAGGACATCTTTCTACTCTTTTTGCCTCCAATATGCCAAATTAGGAGAGGTCCAGGGCACGAGGGAGAAAGAAGTTTCTATTGTGGATGAGGACCAAGTTTGGATCTTTTCCTTATTTCCACAGATGTAGATTCAAACACGGTTCTTCTGATGTTTCTCAGATCTAACCATCCACACCTCCCAAAATCTTCAGGTAGCATCCTGGACTACTCCGTGTCCACCCAGCCTGGTGCCTGAAGCAGTCTCCTCACCTCTACAATGAGTTATAATATGTGAGGTCCCAGTGGCTCTTTAAACAGAAGCCAGGTAGTTTATTGCTGGTGAGGAGCCTGTCCTCTTTGTGTGTGCCATCTCACACCTCCTTTACAATGCATTTTACACTCGCAAGGGAAGTGTTCTCAGCAAAAGACATGGAAACAGGAAAACTAGATTCCCTAACACTAGAGATGTAGGCTTTAGGGATATGCCCAGAGGCTGCATTTTAATTTTTTCAGTTGAGTGTGTGTGTGTGTGCGTGCATGCGTGCGTGCGTGCATGTGTGTGTGTGTGTAGTCTCTCAGAGGGCAACTGATTTCAATGAGATTTATTTCTGGGCCAGAATATATCTAATTGTTTTCTCTCTTGCTCCCTCTCCTTCTTCTATAGGAAAACACTATTTGGTAGTTTGAATGTTCATATTTTCTTTCTTCCTTGGTATATTTACTTATTTAACAAACGTATATCTCACTATGTATCAGAAACTGTTGTAAAAACTTTATAAATATTAATTTACTTATTCTGTATATGAATCCCTCAAGGAAGACAGTATTATAATATCCATTTTTACAGGTAAAAAAAAACTGAGGCACAGAGAAGGTAAGCAACTTGTCCAAGATCACGCAGCCAGTGAAGAGCTGAGCCCAGCTGTCAGGCACCAGAGCCTATGCTATTAATCACTGTACTCTACTACCTCAGACAGACCTCCTTCTAATCCCATTCAGGTCTACGCTAAAGTTTTGAACATAACTGACATCTGAAAGAGGCTTACCCTCAGCTCAATCAATTCTTCAATAGGAAGGAAAAGGGGGAGAAAGGTATAGAATAAGAAAGAAATAGAATGAGGAAGGGAGAGAAGTAATGGAGAAAAGAACAAAGCCAGCAGTGGAATTGAGCTCATGTCCAGCCTTCTAGCAAGTGATGTTGGGTTCCTGGTTGGCTGCCTCTTATGGGTCCATGGAACCCTCTGATGTGTCTTCTTTGGTCCAGGAGGTGCTAACTAGGGGTCTTCAGAGGCACAGAAAGGAGAAGTATCCCCTGAGATTCCTGCCTCTTCCAATCAACTCACACCTTCATTCCATCAAGAGCCCAGGGGAAGAGTGCCACTGGGCTCAAAACAGCACTGAGGGGCAGGTGGTATTATTCCCATCTTAAGATGAGGGCCATGAGGTCCCTAGAGACTGTATTGTCTAATGTCAGACAGCTAGAAAGAAGCAGAGCCGGGATTCAAACCCAGGGTCATTTGACAACAAAGCTCTATCATTTTCTAGTCCCTCACACTGCTCCCTAAGTACTTGCCAGGGAACCCAGCAGTCCCAGTGTCAGATATTTAGGCAATAGTAGCAATCTACCTTCTCTCTGCCTCTACTGTGACCTGGTCACTTCCGCTAATCCACTGAGAGCTCTGAACTCTTACCTATCAATTATCCCATTTGTTTTCAAAGCATCCTGATGAGACTAGCAGGGAAAGGTATTATTATGACCATTTTTCAGATGATTACATAATAATATTGGCAATTTTACTGACAAATAATCCCATTAGTGTTCAGTTTTAGGACTGAGTTTTTATCGTGTATCAAGGAAATCACTGCCTTTGAAATCAAAATAAGTGAGGTCAAGAGTCTTGATTTTATGAAACCATAGGGAGCTGTGTGTTTTTGCTAGTTAAGTAAGGGTGAGAGGTACACTCACCAGTCAGGAAGTCGGGGTCGGGGGTGGGCTCTGAGATTTCCTCCAGGCACTGATTCTCCAAGGGGACAGTGGCCACCACAAGACCATCTGGCAGTTGCTGGTCTAAACCTCGAGCAAAGTTGTTTTGCCTGGAAACAGAGGCAGACCTTCATTTCTGAGTGTTCAGGTGAACCCCACTCCTTGGTGGGCAATCTATATCTCAACCCACAATGAAAAAATTCTTTCCGGATCAAATGTTCCCCTCCCCCTGAACTCTACTTGACGTACACGCCTGGAGTAAGACATAGGTGTGAGAGGTAGGATGAGGGTTCAGGGAAATGAGAAATAAACCAGTTGAAAAAGTCTACTCAAAAGATAAGAATATTCTTCCCTCCCTCCCATCCCAGTCCCTACTCCCTGACCCTCTCTCCACAAGATCTGGACATACTCAGTCTCATTTGTAGACTACAGTGAAGACCCCAGCCATCACAAGATTAGTTATGACGCCTCACTGCTTGCCTTTGGCTAAAAGAGGAACTATTAATAAAGTCTCCTGTCTGTAACAGAAAAAGCAACTGACTCTAACAACTGGCTCGGAAATTCACTCTCAGTTTGCTCATAAGTGTCTAGGCCCAGGTTGCTATCAACTGCTGGTCCTTATTATAACACTTTCATCAACATCATCATCTCCTGGAAAGCAGCCTGGGTTCTGGGGAAGATGTATTCAAATAGCCTAAGACAGAACAGGGACAGAGATCAAACAGAAAATCTCCTAGAAATATTCTAAATCAATGGTTTGAAATATTTTGTTCTCAGGACCTCTTTACACTCTTAAAAATAATGGAAGGCCCCAAGTAGCTTTTGTTTACATGAATTATATCTATTAACATTTACCATATTATAAATTGAAAGAGAAATTTTAAAAATATTAACTCATTTAAAAATAACAATGATAAATTTATTAAATATTAACATATGCCATGAAAAATGAAAGGAGTGGCATTATTTTACATTTTTTGCAAGTTTTAAAAATGTCTGACTTAGAAGACAGTTGAATTCTCGCCTCTGCATTCAACTTACTGCAACATATTGTTTGAGTTGAACGATATGAAGAAAATCCAGCCTGTCTGTAGCTGGAAAAGGCAGGAACTTGAATGTCCCCTGAAAGGATCTCAGGGACCCTGTCACCATACTTGAGGACTGATATTCTAGATTGACTCACACACTGATTCTTCCACTCAGAGGGAAAACAGAACTTGAGCATTTAGGGGTAGCTTTCATGGAAAATATTGCAGTCCCTGCCCGGGGAAGATAAAAATTTATTTAACACTTTACTGTTCACCCAGAAGAAGCATGGGTCTCAGATTCTGAAAGGAGGAATGTAGACTTGGAGATCTTGGGAGAGAACATAACCTATCCTTTTAGGATCACATTTATCTTCCTCCAAGATATAAAACTTTATCTTGACTTTATAGCTCTTCCAGGAAGAAGACCCATCAACAGCCCTGAATAATCAGTTCTATGGACATGAGGTTCACCTGAATGTGCCTTTCAGCACTTGTCCAGCAGCTACTTCCTTGGAATGGTTGTTGTAACCAAAGAACATCTCCCCAAAGAGGGTCTGGTTCATGGGAAGCTCCCTGCTTTCCCCACAGTCACCTCCCTCTGGGCAGGTCTCAGTGATGAGTTGGCAAGAGCGTCCATCCACACCAAGCTTGTAATCCTCGATGCACCTGACACGGTGGAAAACTCAAGATAAGAAGTTATTCCATCAATGAGCTGTGCAGTCATCTCAACCCAATAGACTGGGAAGAAATGCCTTTGGGAGAGTGTTGGATGGCCAAAGATTATGAATATCCCAGTTTGATCTTGTCCCCTTTATAACTCAGTTTCTTAAGCTTATAAACCCAGCCTCCTTCCATTATGTGATCACACAGAACCTCTCACTTTTCCTTTGCAGATAAGTGCTTTCAGAGCTTGGGGGTGCTCTCTCCTCTGATAAGTGCATGATTTCCCAGAAAGGTCAGGGTAAGAATCACTGGAGATAAGCTTGTAAATGAGTTAACACATTTAAATCCAAGATATTCTAGAGCCTTTCTCCAGAACCATCTATACGGCCAGACCCTGCATTTGTTTGGAGGGTAATTAGGCTGCAAAAGGAATGACACTGTGCCTAAGAAATTAATAACCTTCTAATCTGGTCCTGTGACAAGTCAACTAAGAAATGAGAAACATTGATCATCTTCCGGCTGTGTTCTGTTTGAATGTATCCAAACACAAGATCAACCCATATTAACTCCCCCTCCATGCGGAGTAGCCTCCCTGAACTAAATAGACGCTAGGGCACGCAGTGTGAACACCTCCCTGGCGTCCTCCCCATTAAGCATGTAGTTGCTTTAATGGAAGAGCGATACGAAGGTTGGTCAATATGGGCCAGTGACCCTTAAATCATTAACTGACCTTATTTGTAGTTATATTGAGAAGAATATAATTTGTTAGTTCAAGTAAGAACTACTTTGATAAAGCTGTTGTTTAAAAAGCATATTAATTTAATTTGGGTCTCTTCTTAGAAATATATCAGATTTACAATTTATAGATGCTCATGACATTAAAACACAGCATTTATTACTATCTGAGATAACTGTTGTAATAAGATAAAAATCTCTGTTCTATATAGCGGAATAAATAATCACAGTTTTAAGTGGTGAGAAGGAATATTGTAATGGCAATGACACTGCCCTTTACTGGGTGACCTTGGGTCAGTTGATTAAACTCTCTGAGCTTCAGTTTCCACATCTGTAAAAGGGGGAAAAACTAGCTGCTTCACTGGGTTGTTGAGAAGATTAAGTGAGATGATGAACTTAAGGAACTTCCACTGTGCTTAGCATACAGCAGGGACTCATTAAATGCTGCTGTCATTATTATTAGCAGAGGTACAAATGGGCCCAGGCTAATGCCGCTTTAACTGTTCATTTTTCCCATTTACCATTTACACATTTGTGTGAACAGCTGTGAGGAGAGCTCTTTAATTATAAGTGCATGTGATTTGGTCTTGATATAAGAACCTCAAATGAAGGACTTCTTTTGGCAGGCTATATAGAGTGGCTTGGAGAGCGCTAAATACACACGTGTACCAAACTCTGATTGAAGTAGGAAAGAAAGTCCAGTTAGGGATCTACTGCATTAGTGTGGGCAGATGTGACTTGAGACCCACAAAGGACTCTATGGCACCAGCCTAAGTCTGGGACAAGAAAGTCAAGGGGCTCCTTCCTTGAGCCATAACACAGTGTTTCTGGAAAGAATTTTGAAGGTGATTGGTTCCCTCTCAGTCCATCCTGAGCGTCTTGACAGCTTCCCCTCCCAACACTGCCCCATCTCCCCCATTCTCCTTGGTGTTCACGGCCACGTGTCCCACTGTGAACACCTTTGAGGGCAGAGACCAGGTCTCGAATCCTGGCGTCTCTCCTATACCTAACACGTAACTAGCTTCTCTGTACAAACTCGTGCTCAAATACATGTTTATGAAATAAATAAAGCTATGCAACTTTGGCTGAATTTACCTCTATTAATTGAAGTGGGTCAACCATAATGATAACATTAGAGAGACATTAAAATGTAGATCAAGCTCCCATTTATGGAATGAGATTTTACAAGAAACTGAATATGAAAATTGCTCAACTGAAAAGAAATAAAATAAAATGAAATACAATAAAATAACATTACTACTCCACCAAATAATCTTTTCATGATTATTCAGCAGGCACTGGCTTTTAGCAACAATCGGCATAGCTTTATTATTATAAATATTGATTTCCATTGCAAGCCTATTAGATTGTGAGATCCTTGAGGGCAAGAACTACATGTCACTCATCTTTGCAGCCTAGTGGCCAGCATGGTGTGAGGCCTAAAGTAAGCACTCTCCCTGACAGGCAGGAAGGGGGTGAGGGGGAGGAGGAAGGGAGGGAGGAAGGAAAGCAGAGGGAAGGACAGCAAGCAAATTATGGGCATAGATGAATGGGCCAAATCTTTATTTACTTTATAAATATAACACGAAAATGTCTTTAAACATAATTCCAGTCAGTGGTGTAAATTTAAATTTTGAGGGAACCTCAGAATTTTTAAAAAACCAAGGAGGGCCTGAATTCTAATCCTAATCTTCCTACTTACCAGCTCCCCAGACTTGAGGGAGTCACTTAACCTTGCTGTGCATTAGTTTTCTCATCTGTAAAATGGGGTGGCATTGCCCGCCCTGTTCCCTCACAGAGTTATCCTGAGAACAAAAGAACTGAGGTGGGTGAAAGAGGTGATCCACAGTGGGGGCCCTTTAACCACACTCAGAAATTACTAGTCTGAGGGAGGGTGGCCGCATTCACAAAACGCTGGGACTTTGAGGGCAGAATTTAATTATGCTTCCACTCCTCCAAAGATGTCGCCCTCTCTTTCTTTGATAATTAATTAGTTTTCCCAAGCTTTTGGACAATGGAATCCTTTTGTCACAAAACACCTAATTAATGTAGTTCCACAAAACACAGTTTGGAAAATTCTGGTGTAAGCAGGCAATGGCTGCAGTCAGTTTCCTCATCTACAGGGGTGGATGAGGGTCCTCCCAACTCTGACTTTAAAAGTGCTCCTGGTCCAGTCCTCCAGGCTCTTTCCTCAGAGTCTGAGAGCTGGCCTAGGGTGACCAGTTCATTCAGATTTACTTTCCTGATTTTAGCACTGAGAGTCCCGCATCCCAGCAAGACAGTCGGCCTCACGGGCAGCTCAACTCACCCGCAGAACATGAGGATGTTGTACGAGGTGGGGTCGTCCGGGAAGGGCGCCATCTGCTGGAGACACAGCTGCTCACAGCCGCCATTGAAGCCGTCTGAGCAGTCCACTCCAATGTGGCGGTCATAGCAGCCAGAGCTGTCCTTCATGGGGCTGAGTCCGGATGGGCACTGGCACAGTCAGAAAACATCCACACAGTTGGGTCAATCAGGGGACTGGGCTCTCTGGGAACCAGAGTGTAACCACTGATGGCTATTTTTAGCACTCAGCCTTGAAACCATTAACTCTGGCAAGCAATGCATGAATTTCCCACTACGCTAGGCTCCCTTTAAAAGCAAGTGACCTTTTTTGACATCTTGCTTCTTTTCTCTGGGCACAGATCACACATATTTGCATTAAAGCCAATTCCTCCAAACAGTCTGGAAGGGAGTGTTATAGCAAGATAGAGCTAGGTGTGCTGGCCTCTCAGTTGAGCCTAGGCTGGCAGAAGAGTGGAAGTGATGGGCTAGAATTAAAATGCATTAGCAGAGATTCCTTTGGGCTAGGGGAAAGGAGTGTTTCTGTTTGGACTTAGTATTAATAGGACTTTTTTATTTTAATGTCCAAAGTGCTTTGTCAATGTTGGTACCAGACAGCGGTGTTGGAGGGAACGGACAGAGCCAGGGCCTCCAGCTGGAAGGAGGAAGTGGACTTTCTCTGTGACCTTGGAGGGAGGTTTGATTGCTCTCCTAGTGGGAGTGGTCATACTCATGACCTTCTCCCTCAAGGACACCCTGCAGAAGATGCACAGACAGGGCACCTGCTACATGAGCACCCACAGGTGCTGCACTGGGCTTGTGCTTTATCCTAGTGCCCTGGACACTCTTAATGTGAAACAATTAGCTTTTCTGCACTGCCATGTCCTCAATAAACTCCCCAAGAATAACAGCAAAGGAGATAATCCAGGAAGAGATGTCAGCCAGATTCTGGGGAAGACAAAGAGGCTTGGTGAGCAGGAGGAGCGTTCACACAGCACCCACTATACCCGGGCAGTGTCCAACTCATTCATCTTACTCATTTAACCCTCACAACATCCCCTTGAGGTAAGTAGTGTGATCATCCCCATTTTACATATGAAGAAACCACTGTACAGAGAACTTAATGTTCCTAAAGTTACACTGCTGATCATGGCAGGACCAAACCCGAAACCCTGGAGGCTAGCTATGGAGTCCACGACTTAGCTGCTCCATCATGAGCTTACACCATGGTCAGTCTCTCACACAACAGTCACAGTTTACCAAACACTTACTGGGAGCAAGGCGCTATGCTACGCGCTTTCGGTATTTCATCTCACAGCACCCTATATTGTTCTCATTTAATAGATGTGGAAACCATTAATATTGCCAATTAATGTAGGAACTTCTCACTGCACTGGACTCCATCTAAAAGTCGACAAATATTTTTTGCCACCAGATCCTGCACATTTGCATTACAGCTGATTCTTGCCAACAGGCTGGAAGGGGGCAAATAACCTGCCCAGGTCAAGCAGCTAGCATGGGGCAGTCCGGGGGGATCTGACTAGATCTGACTTGCTTTTAATGACTGTGCTATACACATACTGTCAGCTAGCTAACACACTCCTCCAAAACCAAAACCAAACCAAAAAAATCTTTCAAAACTTGGTGTAACAGTGTTAAATTCTTCCCCTCCTGCCCTCCTGCCTGGCTGCCTCTTTCTCTTGGCTGCCAAGCACCTTGGCCCAGTAGCCTGGAGCTGCCACAGGTGTGCCTCTGAAAACCCACTCCCCCTCCTTCCCCACTTCCCAATCGAAGATCGCAGCAGGATGTGCAGTTTGCTGACACTAATTCTACAATTTTCCAAACAAATGGCCCCCCTGTGGGCATCCCAGGCTCCCAGCCTGGTCCATCCGCTATCTCCCCACGAAGCCAGCTGGAACGCTGGAAGGTGACAGCATTTAAAGAAGTTTCCAAGGGCTGCCCCGTGCTGTGCAAACCCAGATGTTCCAGATGATGGTAAACAAGCAAATGAGGCAGCTGAGGATTGCACCCTACATTTTGTTAGCCCCCCCACCCATCCACCTCCTTGGCCACCCAGCTGTTAGGCCAGATGTGCCACCAGAAAGGAGCTGGCTTCACCACTGTGAGGCTGCCCAGGCATGGATGTGGGTATTGAAACACAGAAGTTTGACTGGAATTAAATGGGCTGCACTAGTTGCCATGAATTCATTTTCTTTTTCCTTCTATAAAGTTTGGGAAAAGCCATCAAATTAGAGACAAAGCCAGTCCTCCTAGTCCCACCTCACGTTGATTCAACCTTATACCAGCTAGCTATCTCAGTCACCAGCCAGGACTCCCCATCTTCCCAACCACCTGCTTTTTTCAGAATGCCCCATCAAGCGTGATTTTTGACAAAGACTTCACCAAATGAAATGCGAGCAGGCTTTGTTCCAGAACTCCAAAACCTGGCACATCCACGCCTTGCGTGGCTCTGATATCTAGATGACCACTGCTGTGCCAAATTGGACCACCTGATATTTACACTCTCTTAGGAGTTTTGGAGAGAAGACAGTTAGCAGCCTTGTCCATGTTGGATTTTTTAGTTCTTATAAGCAAAACTAAAAATAATAATAGTTATCAGGAATTAAGCAATTCTATGTGCAGGACAATCTACATATATTACCTTCAATCCCAACAACACAGGTAGACTTTTTTCCCCTCATTTTTTCAGATGAGTAAACTTGGACTCAGAAAGATTAAATAGTGACTTGTTTAAGGTCACAGAGGTGGAAAATGCCAGAATCAGACTTTGGACCTAGATCTGTCTGACTCCAGAGCTCATGTGTTTCCCTTCCACTCTGCCATGCTGCTTCTCAAGTGTGAGAAAACCTGGATTCACTAGAATCCCTAAAGAAATAAAGTCAATGTGTCACCCGGTAAAGCAATCCTGTAGATCAGTTGTTTGCTTGTTTGACTGTTTTAAGCAACTCCTGGAGTACATTCTGGGATCAATCAAGGATTTGTAGATTCAGCCTAATATTCTCTCCCTCTCTTCTTCTCTTTCACACACACACACACACACACACACACACACACACACACACACACACACGCCGTATTACGAGTGCATATATTTATAGGGCAAACACTGCAAACTGTCCAGAGTGATGACCTTGAAGGCAAGACAAGATCCTCAGTCACCAAAAAAGATGCAATTATCTTTACCGCACTGTAACTTACTCAGGCTGTAGCACAGAGTAAAACATTTTTTAAAGATTTCCAGAAAATAAAAGACTGAAATCAAAAATAGAGTTTTCTTCTTAACCCTTGATGAACCAGAACATCCATTCCCCAAAGAGTCTGATCACTCCAGTTTCCTATGGTATAAATTTGTTTTTGTTTTTGCTTAAATGTTCCCCGTGCTGTGGTATTCACATTCTGGACTCCTCAAAATCTTTATCTAAATACAAGGAAACTACAGGCTCCAAACCATGCCCTCTTCCTAGAAGTATTTGCAGCCAGAGCCCAGTTGTCACGAGAGAAATTCTGTCTCCAGGAGGAGCTTGTATTTATTTTCTCTTTGCAATCGCTGGCCATTCTCTTCTCCTGGCTTATGGACAATCCCTCCAGTTGTTCCTTAAAATAGAACTGTTTGTTCAGGATTGAGCCCGAAGGTCATACATTAACCTCTCTTGGCATAGGTTACATTTAGCAGACCCAGGGCCTTTATCAACTACAGGCTTGAGAAGAAAACTCCCTTTATTATGGCAATAACCCTCCTTCATCAAGAAGGTCTAATAAATGAGCCCATATTTCAATGACCCCTAAAATACACAAGGTTAATCATCTTTCGTGAGATGCTCATGGCTTCTTGACTTAGTAATGGTCTAAGGCATAATTTGCTAATGAGATTAAAATGATTTTCCCCATTCAACTCCTCTTCTTCACTGTCTTTCTCTTCTTTTTCTACCAATGATTTTTGGTTGATTAATTACTTAGGCGTCCAGTCAAATCTCACTAAGCCTGAGACACACACCTCAGTTCCAGATGAGGATGCTCTGACAGCAGATGAATATGAGTGATGGACACATGGGCACATTCAGGGCTCCTGAGAGAGGGAGAACAACTTCCTGCAGCTGAGCCTGCCTCTCCTTACTTGGACGATTCGTAAGACATGCAACCATAATTCCTACTCAAAATAGGTTCTCCTTTATTACATGGCAGTCTTCTTCCTTTCACAAATAATGATTTCCCTGACTTTTGGATGAGCTCTGACGTGCGAGCCCAAGCCATACAGGCCTTCTCCCAAGGGGAAAAGTTTGGTGGAATTAAATTTATATTTCAGCTTCCTGCCCCCATTTCTCTGGAAGCCTCTGAGGCATACTCTTCTGCTTACTGTCCTACCGAGAGAAAGAGAGTTGGTCATCTGTAATGGGCTCCACACATCTGTGCTCCAATAGAGGTGAAATGACACATTTTGTGGGAAACCATTGTGGACAGCATGTGGACAGAAGGGCAGCAGGGTCACTGGGTAATTCAAAGCTCATTAGCGCATAATGCTCTGGCAGGGAAGGTCATATGTTCAATACACGAGAAAGCGAGACAGCCGACCTCTCCCTGCCAAGGCCACAGTCTGCTCACCTAAGTACATGCAGACATCTCACGAAGCAAAGGCACTTTTTTTTTTTTGGCTACTTTCAGGAAGATGAGAAAGGAGCATCAGAGCACGGGCTTTTCATTTTTTTTGCGGCTTTGTAAATCATTTTCAAACTTTCGAACAAAGTTTTATATTAAACCTCAATAGGTAGGCTTGATAAGAATGAGGATGCCCTGGTTAAAGCTGAAAGTGGGGAAACTAGAGTCTTGCCAACCAAGTCTGCTCCAATCCTCATTGCCATCTACCACTGATGGCCCCCCAAGAATGTCTGTGACATAATCCCCGGAGCCTGGGAACATGTCACCTTACACGACCACAGGGGCTTTGCAGATCAAGTTAAGGCTCTTGAGATGGGGAGAGTATCCTGGATTATCCAGGTGAGCCCAATGTAATCACAAGAGTCCTTAAAAGTGCAAGAGGGAGACAGAAGAGGAGAGAGGCAGATGTGCGACAGAAGAATGGTCAGAAAAATGCAACATAGCTGGCTTTAAAGATGGATGAAGGGGACCACGAACCAAAAATATGGGTGGCCTCTTGAAGCTGGAAAAGGCAAGGCAATGGATATTCTCCTAGAGCCTCCAGAAGGAATGCAGCCCTGCTAACACCTGGATTTTAGCCCAGTGACACCCATACTGGATTCTCATCTACAGAGCTGTAAGATGATAAATGTGCGTTGTTTTAAGCCACTAAATCTGTGGAAATTTGTTACAGCAACCATAGGAAACTAATAGAGTAACTTTGCAGGACCCTAGGGGCTCCACAGAACAGACAACCACTGCTCTTGTGCCTTCCAGGTAGGGACCACTGCCCCCACCTTGGCAGTAAGGACAATGGATAGAAGAAGTAAGACCCGCTTATCACCAGTAGGTGGCTGGCCTCTGCTCCGGGAACCCTCCCGAAGGTTCAGCAATCCTGCTGCTGGAGAGTGGCTTGGTTTGGAACGGAGTGATTGTGGCTTGTACAGGTCTGTGCCTTTCACGGGTATTTGTTTCCTATCCCCAGAGACTCTATAAACAACAAGGCAATTAACTGGGTAGCAATTAACCCTGTGGGAGTCCATGCATAACTGAGAAACATGCCCTGCCTTCCTGGAAAGAATGAAGGTTGAGCAGCTGGTGTGGACCTAGCCCACCTGTCTGGCTTGAATTCAGTCAGGCAAATATACGAGGACACTCTGTCTCTTCCCACATCTCTGCCTGTTTCCCGGGTTCCTTAAGGGCCAGCATGTTCTGAGCTCCTGGGAAGCCTTTCAGTTCAGCACCCAGAGAACTGAATGTCAGGGTTTATGTGGAGAGAAGGAAGGCCACATCTCCCCAAACTGCAGTTGGTGCAGCTGATGCCTTCGTCCCTGGTCCACCTCCAGATGACACAGGACCGCTCTGCTAACACACCAGGGCTCTGGGCTAGTACTGATGCCCAGTGGAGTCAGCTCGGCTCAAAGTAAAGTCTCTGACCTTCTCAGTAGGGTCATAAAGGTCATGATACGACACATCAGCTCTCTACCCATCAGTCCTCCTGCTTCAGGGATCATGTGCTTCACAGCCAATGAGAAACAGTCATTTGAATGGGCCTGCCAGGGAGCCTGGCCGCCTCCTCCCTCCAAGAACCACGTGCACCAGTGACTTCAAAGTATTATGCTAATACCAGGCACTGGTATAATTGGGTGACTTTCTGCAGTGGCTCCAATTCTAAAATGCAGCAATCTTATTGCAAATGCATATTCATCGGAACTATTCCTGCTAGCTCCGTCTCACAGATCACACTGTTAAAAATACAAAAATACATCAGCATGGCTATATGCTAAGTAAAGGGGGCTAGGATCACCAACAGAGGGCGTTTGACAGGCAAACCCTTAGGGGCTCAGGAAAGGGGCAGATAAGTGGGAAGAGATGGAGAGTATATCCGTGTGCATGGGTGTGAATGTGTGAGCATGCTCGAACTCATATGGGGTAGCTTTGGGGGGTGGGGAGGGATGTTCACACACGTGCACACACAGTGTTTTAGTACTTAGAATGACCCAAGAGAGTAATGAGGAATGAAAGCTTGAAATCTGGATGAAGAAATGCAGGCTCAATACCAAAAAACAAAACAAAAAAAAAAATGTCTCAGCTGGGAGCTCCATTAGGCAGTGAAATTGTCTCCTGTGGGACCCAGTTGGGAAGCTCATTGCTTAAGACATCTGAAAGTGGACCAACCACGGAGAGGGCAGCACTGTGGGGCATCAACTTACCTCCTGGTCACCTTTGGAAGATATGACCTACAGAGCACTTTTCTTGGTATTTTCCTGACAGTCCTCTCTGTTCTGCTTTCCCTTCCTTTTGATGGACCTGTCAGGTTCTCCATGTACTTGCTCCTCAGTGCTTTCTTTTTCCTTTTTCTTTTCCTCATTTTCTCTCCCTTCTCAGATGAATCAGGCTCCTGTCATCTGCTGTGTAATCTGTAAAAGTCTGAGGAAGCCTGGGGGCTGAGAGAGTCCCACCCTGGAGCCCAGGTACATATGCATCTTTGATGGAGAACAGCTCCCTGAACAGAGCAGGTGCTCAGAAATGTGAAGAAGAGGGTGTGAAAGATGGAATGGGCCCAGCATCCTCACAGCATGCCCCTGCTCTAGGTCCCCTTACAAGAGCACAGCTGTCAGATTGGGAGGCAAGATGAGGCACCATATCCTCCCCAGAGCTGGAAGCTCCTGGCCTTGCCCCCAAAACACTGCAGAACTATGTGTCTCAATAAATCATCTCTCCCTCTCCTTTGTGTCCAATTTATGTATGGCTTTCCTGCCTGCCTTCTCTGCCCCATTCCCTCTCCTCTCTGTGACAGTTGCATCATTCTGCCCCTAAAAGAAGAGACGGCTGGAAACAGACAATAGTTTTGACGGGCATGAAGATGACCAACATAGAGGCACCAGCAGCTGATGGCTTCATCTGCTCCTGCCTCCATTTATCTGCTTGGTTCAATCAGTCTTCATACCCACAGCACGGGAGATATCTTAGTCCACTGTAGCCCAAATAGTTTCTAGTGAATAGCATCACGTATTTTAAAGGTAGCCAAAGATCATATAGCTGATAAAGTAGAAAACCACCTTTGGTGAAGCAGGAGTTCATTGCCATGGTCTCAAAGGGGACATATTCTTATTTTTCCTCTACTATTCCTGGAGTAACTTACTTCTTTCATTATCCCGGCCTTAGGTAGGTTTCTCCTCAAATTTCCTATTACAGTCAATGTAATTGGACTCTAGTCAAAGGTAGGTTTCTTCTAGAATTTCCTATTACAGTAAATACAGTTTATTTCCTATTAGAGTCAATATTATTCTATTTAGCAGTTAATTAGTTCTCAAATTTTTTGGGGTATCCCTCACCAACTAGGCTGAAAGACTGGAAAGAAAGAATCGTGCTATATAATTCATGACATTTCCTTTGGATAGTTACAGTACACACAGTAGGTGCTCCATAAATACTTCTTGATTAACTGACCATGATTAGCTCCTCATCTCTGCCAAGGGAAAATTATAATTTAGACTAGATGGTGGTTACAACTAGGGAGGGATCATCCTTGACTCTCTTTTATTCACAATACATTTTCATCTATATATCTGCCTTGTGTTTTATCCTGTACCCCCCGCCTTCCCCGAAATTACAAGCTTGACAGGGCACACGTACCACGCAACCAGTGGAGTCCAGCTTGCGATCTGAGATGCAACGGAAGTTCTTACTGCAGCCACCGTTATCTTTGCTGCAGTCACGCACTGGACCAAAGGAATCTAAGAGAACCTCCAGGCTGTCGAAGGAGGACGAGGTCATCAGCTCCTCTCTGGGGGGAGAAACAGTGGGCGGTGGGAGGAGTCAAGGGCTCCAGGTACAACAAGTAGCATCATATTCCGCCTTCTTATCCGGCCAACTGGATCATGTCTCACTCTCTCTTGAAAAAATGAAAGATCAACCATACTCTGAGCCTTGAACTAACAAATTATGGACATTCTCCATATCTGGGAAATGAGCCAAGGCTGTAACGTCTGGTCAGAGAAGGAGGTCTAAACGTGGGCAAGGAAATTAATATTTTATTGCCTGTCAGTCCTTCGGGGATGTAGCAAGTGCTTACAAACTCTAATTTTATGTCCTCTCCCAGCGCCTGAGCCTTGGGGTGTGCGGTATTGACCCAGATGGAGTAGATCCTGGCACTGCGTCTGGGGACTTGGAAGGCAGCCTGCCAACTTCTCCTTTCAGCTTGTCATGATTCCTTTCCCAGCACCTTGGACTTTCAAGTAGTTTCTCTCTCAGCCTCCCAAGCCTAGTGCAGGCCTCAGCATGCTGGGGCCGGACTCACCTGACCTCCACAGCATCTTCCATCACTGTCATGTCCGTCTTACACTTCGCTGATGGATTGATGGCCAGTTCAGCTGGTGGGATCACAAAGCTCTTGCTGAGGGGCAGCCACATGCCTTCCCCAAGGGTGTAGGTGAACCTGCAGGGACACCCGACACCAGGTGGTTATGACTGAGGGGAAAACCGTCCCCACTGGAGGGCCTGGCATTCTACTGCCAGCAGCTTCCTTCTCACCCCTCGTAGTCCTCTTCAGAAAGGAGAGTTTATTGCCATTTTATGGATGAGATGACTGAGTCTAGAAAGGAGAGTTTATTGTCATTTTATGGATGAGATGACTGAGACTGAGGGAGGCAGAGAGGCCTACTCCTGCTCACATGTCCAGGCAGTTGGAGAACTGATTATAGCACCCACACACCAGCTGCTAGAAGTGGTTTTTATCAAGTCATAAGAAACCGAGTTCCAGTTTCCTTCAGATTTGAAGCTGGGCTTCCCCTATCTTAAGTCGGATATAATTGGAAGCATTTTAATCAAAGAGACACACTGGCCTCCCACCACCCCCCTCCCTCGGGTTGCACACCCACAGTGGTAGCGATGGTTTCTCTCTGTGCCTGGAGGAACCCTACCAAGAAAAAGAAAGGAGAAAAGCTCCCCTTTTCTGGCTTCTGTGTGATGGGAGCAGAAGTGACTGAAGCCAGGAGCCTCCAGGGAGGAGAGAAGAGGGATGAACAAGACAGGCCCAGATGTATTCTCTGCAGCACTCCCACTCACACCCTTAGCTAAGGGTGTTAACCCTGGGGAGACAGGGAAGATTTTTTTTTTTATTCTTATAACAAGGGCTAAAAGGAATAAAAGAATCAATCAGCATTTCAAGGGAAAGCTTAAGGAAACCGTGAGAGATTATTTGTTTATTTATACATTCATTTTATTTCAAAGGCATTCAAATGCTCTGTGTTCACAGTCAAAAATAGTCTATGGGCTGAAAGCCAGTGTGGGTGGGATATCACGAGGCTGTGGCAGTCTGACGTCCCCTTCCAACTTAATGCGGAGGGAGGAACAATGGAAGGATGCACACAATTAAACAGAACCCAGAGCTGGTTCCATCAGCATGCTGGTCACAGAGCATTTCAGAATGCTGTTCTTTTCTCTCCCTGAACCCACATGCCTCCCTCTCCACTCCCCTCCCCACTCCCTGGGATGCCTGAGATGCTAGGAAACAACATTGATGACGTGAGATCTTTTATGAGAAATGTAGCCCCCTCCAGAACCCTGGCCGCAGAGAATACCCACTGACTGAGGCTCAGGAGTTACAAGCAGCCAAGCCACATGATTTTCACCCACTCCGTGAAAGAGAGTTCTAGGCACTAGAGTAGAGGAGATGAAAGGGGACAGGCGGGTGCTCAGGGAAGGGCAACCCACTGAGCAAGTGGGATGTGGCCAGGATTTGGGAGGTTTCTTCCCCATTCCCACTCTTACTCTTGGACCCCTACTTCTCTGACCTGCTGAGCAAACCTCTGCCTTAAGCAGCATTGAAATATCACAGATGCTTACTGCTCTGAAGGAGGCACTCAACTCTTCCCACCCACAAGGACAGGAGGCAATAGGTGTGGCTAGATCTGCACAGGGAGGAGTCTGCACCAGGTGAGGGAAGCACACTACTAGGGGGACAGAATGGAGACCCCCCACTTCACTCTTCTGTGAAGCAGTAGGCAAAATTGAAGTCATGACAGCCCCTTTACACACACACACACACACACACACACACACACACACACGTCATCTGGCAAGATTAAGGAGCCAGTTCAGGGCAAGTGATTGCCCCGAGGTGCCTGGAACCTGGGACTTAAGGATGAATGTGGGTTGAAGGCAACAACACACAAGTATTTGTGTTGACTTTGCATTTCATAATGGACGTTCTTGAGAGAGCAACACTACTATAGGCAGGCTGGGGTAGGGGCACCACTAATATTATATATAATATATTGTTTCAGAAAGAACATACACAAGTTTAAACGGTAGCAGGGAGGAGGCAGTTTATTTGGACATAAAGGTGAGTTTTTGTTTTCTATTTTGGTTTTAAAATGACAAGTTTTGCATTGATGCAGAACAACCAATCTGTGACCTGTACCTTATAATTTATGCAACAGATTTTGGGAAACTGTTGGGAGTTCTAGCGTATTTCTGACGATTAATTTTTCTTTTGGAAGAGAGAGATCCATGTCCATCCACCTCACAGTTTTTCCTTCCTCCTGTACGTGCAATAATATTTTGAAGGGAAAAGCAAACCAGATCTTTCCCAACTGAAACTGTTTAATGACACCCAGGCCTACAGAATAAAGCTCACATCCCCAAAGACATCCTTCCCGCCCACCTCTTCAACTCCTTCCTTCACCACACTCTGCTGCACACTTTGTGCTCCTACAACGCACTCTGACAGTGGTTCTTAAAGACATCCTACTTTTCACGCCCTTTGCCTTTGCTTCTAATATGCCTTCTTTCTGAATTTTCTTCCCTCTTTTTTGTAGGAATCCCACTCATTTTAAGATTCAGTTAAGGTCTCACCCGTTCCAGAAAATCCTCCAGGACCTTCACGCTCAACCCTCAGGCTGAGCAAGACACTCTCCTCTGTGCACGTGCACACAGTCGCTTGCCCCCCCTAAGACGCTGAATTGTGCCCATGTTTTCACGTGTCCATCACCCTCAGAAGAATGTGCTCTCTTGGATGAGAGGATAGTTCTTTGTCATCTTTGTATCCCTACTGCCTAACACAATTTCTGGCCCAAGGAGGTCACTCCATAAATATTTATTGACTGATCAATATTTAGTTATGTTCTTTAGTTTGCACAGGCTACTGGAGTATACAAACTCAAAGTTCAAATTTAAAGGTAGGAGCGGTGGTGAAGATTATCCCTCATTTAGAGCAGGATGTGGGTTAATCTCTGGGTTTAAATGAATTTAATGGTCAAGATGGATCTGGGTTTGATATTGTGAGGATTTCCAAAGTGCACAGCAGCTTCTGAGACGTGACACTGTACCAGGTTAACAAGAAAAAGAGTGTAATCTTCAATCTCTGGTAGATCAAGGTGAAACCCTATAGGGGAATCAAAGTCAGGAGGGGGCGTGAGACTATCCTTATCGACAACTCTCAAAAGGGCAGGTGCTCTGCAGACTGCCTCATTTATCCTCACAACAGCCCTCTGAGGTTAGCCGTTTGGCCCCATCATACCAACTTGTCAACTAATATTTTAAGAAGTTTAGCAACCTCCCCAAGGTCACCTGTGCATAAGCGGGAAAGATGGGGGTCGGTTCGATTCTCAAGTGTGGCTCATAGAAGCTTTCCAATCCATGCTGGCTCATGCCTATGAGATTCTAAAGTTTTCTTTTATCTGCAAAATCTACTAACTCCAAAAAACAAACATAGAACAAACTGTCAGAGAAAAGCTGTGTCCTGAAATCTCATCTGTCCCTCATTCACGCAAATTTGGCAGGAATTATTTCGAAAAGCCACCAAAGAGAAGTTGGGTGAGCATCTGGAATGCTTTCCCAAGTTGGGCCTTCTCTCGTGACAGCTGGTAGCGACCACTGCAGTTGATGGCTCAGCTGTAGCCTGAGTCCTACACATGGCCCTGTTGAACTAGAGCTTGAAACTTCTGTTCAGAGGCAAACACTCGCCAGAGGGCACTGGACAGAACAAGCCTGTGCTCTCACTGTGGCTTGGCATCAAATGGACTGTGGGAAAACTGACAAATAGCTGTTAGCCTGGCATCTCCACTCTTCCCAAAGCATTCTGGGATGAGGTATTGTTCCCAGGGATGCAGGTACACACCTGGGAGGAAGGTCTCTGAGAGATAAATTTGGTCTACAGTAGTCCATTCCACCAGAGGGTCTAGTGGAATGGAGTGATCCTAGCCACAGTGGAAAGGAGGTCTTTAGCACTAGACTGGGTTTGGTGAGAAGACTCAGGCTGGAGGTTCAGAGTCCCTTTGGACCCTTCTCAGGATCTTTGGGACTGCAGATTACCAAGGTTAGATTGGGTATCAGGTCTTTTCCTAATCTGGTTTCAAGTTCTTAGGAAATCTGATGTGATCATCTACAGATATTTATTAAAGACCTACTGTGTTTAAAATTGTATGTTAGATATTAAACATTTAAAGCCATATAGGGAACTACCCCTTCCCTCAAGAAGACAAGCCATGTCATTGGGGAAACAAATAGGTAAATTAAAAATAAACATGAAATACAATAGTTGACAAATAAATATTATAGTCAGTATGTTGTGGAAATTTGGAGGGGGAAAAGTCATTGTGGATTGGTGCAGTGGATTGGAGAAGCTTTAGAGTGGTGTTTCTCAATGCTGGGCACAGATCAGCATTACCATGGTGCTTCCAAAAGACACTCGTGCCCTGGTCCCACCTCCCAGAACTTTTGAATTAAATGGTTTGTACCGGGTAAGATCATTTGTCATTTTTAAAGCACACTGGGGATTCTCATGAGGGTCAGGGTTGCAGAACAATTTTTGGATGAGACCGTAAATTCCTTGAAGTCAGGGACTATCATGGTCATTTTTGTTTGGTCACATCTACATCATCTAGAACAGTGCCTTGCGATAGCAGGTGCTTGACAGATGTTGGCTTCAGCTGAGACTTGGTCTAGACGATGACAATGGGTGGTGTTTATATTAGGAGGAGAATATGCATTCTTGCTGGAGGAAAGAGTATGAGCAAATGTGTAGAGCAGAAAATGTTCAAGTTGTTGGGGCAGTGGATCAGTTAGAAGATACATTTGACTAAGAATGGAAGGTTCTAGAGAAGAAGAGTAGCTTATTAAAAGGGAGTTGTACATCGGCACTCAATTGCAGAAAGATTTGAATGTCAGAATTTAAACTTTATTCCATAGTCCAGGCAAATGTACAATGGCTTGGAATTCATCAGGACACTAAATCATAAGTGAGGAGAGTAGCAACTAAATAGTCATTAGCTTCTGTAAGAAATTACATTCACTGACCGGGTCACAGAATTTTCCAGAGTGGCCACTGGCAGTTGGTTTACTCAGATTCCAGGTTTCTATTAAAGTTCTTAATACCTGAAATAAGGAGATCATGAACCATTGCTTTCATCTGAGAGACTAGTTATTTTCATGTTAGGGTCCAAAATAATTAATCACTTATTGATTAACCCATTGGCTCCTGAGATAGTTGACTACATGGGTCAAACCATACAAAATCTCCCCTGTAGTGCTTGCACATCACAGCCAGTTGGCAGCTAACAAACTTGAAAAGAGTAAATGGTGCTTGTGGGGATGGAAACACAGGTTTTGTGAAGGTCCTAAGAGCAATTTCATTAAGGCCCTTGCTTTTCAAAGTGTTAGTTTCTGACTTTTAGAGGAGAGAAAACTTATTCATGTCAATCAGCCCAACTCCACCAGACTCTCCATCTGCCTTATCTTTATCACCCTTTTAGGTCCTGGCAGACCAGCAGCAGGAAAAAGGGAGAAAAAACTCAGCCAAACGATAAATCATTGTTGGAAAGTTTAAATATCCAAGTCATAGTCTAAGGAATATAGCTGACATCTCTTGTAGCACACATCCTCAAAGGTAGCCTGCAGCCAATGCCATTAATGTGACCCAGCCTGCCCCGGGAGAGACACTTGGGAGAAAAAGGGCAAGGGAAGGCCCTGTGAGGAAGTGGTTCTGAAATCTACAGTCTAGCTAGGGGCATGCCTTAGGAGAACACTGCAGTGGCCAAGCCCCGTCCATCCAGAGCCAGCAGGGAGGAGCAGGAGAAGCTGGGGTAGGGAAGCCAGCTCTAGGAGGCAAATGCAGGAGTAAAATTACCACCTAGGCCGGGACTGGCCGAGAGGGAGGGTCTGGGGAAGGAGTTTGGAAAGGCAGCAGTGAATACGCGAGACTCAGCACACTGTACGAGTGAGTGAAAACAAAGGAAGTTTTCCTGCTGTCCCATGCTTCTCACCATTCCTCCAACAATGCCGTGCAGTAGCTTACTGCATCCTTTGACATCAGACACTCGTGCAGGACTACTCACTTCCTCTCCCAGGGGGCTGGGATTCATGTCCACACTGCCAGGCCAACCACAGTCTCTGGCACTTAGTAGGGACTCAGCAAATGCACATTAAGTGAAGGATAGATTGACAACATAAATGATAAGATTTTAGTTTGGAAATAAACTTGTGTTCCAGCTAAGGCCTGGGATGAATTACACTTTTTGAAAACCCAATAGTTCATGGCTGGCACCCAAATTCTTCCTCTGCCTATTGACTTTTCTAACATGTGCTATTATCAGGTATGTAGGTAGAAATTTGGGAGGGACTAGAAACATCCAATTTGATCAGGAGGGTGGCAGATAAAAGAAAATAATAATGAATTAGAGAAAAGGGAGGCGTGGGCGGGAGAGATTCATTTTGAACAACTTAAGACATTATGAGGAAGCTGCAAATTAGATGCAAAATGGAGAGGCAGAAACTGACATTAATTGCCTGCTCTGTGCCAGTTTCTGTGCCAGGGGCTTTCCCTGCATTATCTCATATATTCCTCACAACAATAGAGCCAGGCATGTAATGTAGCCCCATTATACAAGTGTGGAAACTGGAGGCTCCAAGACGTTAAGTAAATTACTGGGGTTCACAGAGCAGGCAAGGAAGGAAGCCAGGACCCAAACAGAATCTGTCTGACCTCAAGTCCTCCATGCTGTCACTGAGCACGACTAGGGGCGGGCACTTTTGTTACTAGGAGAGCAGAAGGACTCAAAGTAGTTCCTATTTTATACTTTACCAGTAGGAAAGAAAGTGTAGTGAGAAGTGGGACCTGGGGCTTGCAGATGTACATAAGCAAGTTCCCGGAAAACCACTTACCTGAATATTTTATCAGACGGCTGTTCTCCCAAAACCAGGTCAAAGCCTCGCTGAAATATCGTGTAAGGCCAAGGCCTAAAAGGAGAAACATCATTCAATTAAAGTCAACTCAACAAACACTCCCTGAACATCCACTTTGTGCCAGGCACCATGCTAGGTTCTGGAGACCCAAAGACAAAGAGGACCTAGTCTCTGTCCTCAGGAATCCCATGAATGTGAACTCACACAAGACCCTGAATGCTGGAACCCAACCAAGAACAGGATCAATGTAAAAATCACCGACCCACTAGGAAAGTGGAATTTAATAGAAATGACAGTTGGAACCACATATAGAGTAAAATTATATTAATGTAGACCTCATATAGCCATAATTCACGGTCCTTCAGATGTAAATTTAACAGAACTTAGCTTTGCCTCACTTAAGAAAGAGGGACAGCTTGATTTCTTGGAAAAGACAAAGCCTCTGGAATCAGAGAGTTCTGAGTTCAAACCCTGTTCTGCTGTTGAACCAATTGTCTGACTTGGGGCAGATAAATGGCCTTGTTGGGTCTAATTTCATCACTTGTAAAAACACAGTTACTAATAGCTGCCTCATAGACCACTGTGAAGATTAAGCAAGACTTTTAGTCCAAGGCCACAGCTCATACCAGGTCCTTAACATGTTCCCTTTCCCTATTCAAAATGACATAAATATTCTAAGTCTTTGACAGGTTCCAGATGGTTTCAAACACTTTAATGTCATTCATTCAAACAGAAACAATTGAAATGGTATTTTTAAATAATCCTTAACTATATGTCTCTCTAGTGAGCATCTAGGTGTTGTCGCATGTACTTAAAATAACAAAACTATTTCTTTTAAATAGGATATATCTTTTCACTAACCCAAACGTCCAACCCCCAAATTATTTACTCATTCAAGCAAGACTTAGCAAAGCCTGGATTTGTGTTGGCTACCAGATGTTGTGCACACTGGATGAATTGAGCCCTGTTCTCATGGAACACACAGTCTCCATGTATAACCCAATTATACAAGTATTGAGGATTTTACTGTAGACATGCCTTTGGTTTTCAAGGTCGACAAAAAGTCAGGAGAATGAATCAACATAATTACTTGAGACTAAATCTAATACTAGGAATTAACCCAGTGGTTGTCAATGCGAGTGGTATCACCCAATGGAGAGCATTTGGGGAAATTTATGGCAGTTGCTCTTGAATGACACAATTATTGGAGAACATTACTAGCATTTAGAAGGCAGGGAAAGGAAGGCTGGAATAGTGCAGTGCTCAGGACAGCTCTGCACTACAAAAAATTTCCCCACGTCCTGCAAACTTTTGAATGTCCTGTTGCATGTTTATGTAGGTGAAAACCTGCTCACAATTACCTGAGCCTAGAAGCTAATTCCATTTATGTATAAGCATAAAGCAGCTTATACTGTTTTAACATATGACGAATTTTCTAGGGGTATAACTACCACGTAAATTAAGGGAAGATTGTACATTATTACTTAAAAGTTTTACCAAGAGTTCTTCATAATTTTGGAAAATAGTATCATCGTCTGCAATGATGTTCATGGTCTTTGAATCACCAATACAGCATGTCGATATCAGTCTATACTGCTCTTACATATATCATATATTACATATTACATTATGGTGAATGTCTATTATTAAACATTACATTACATATTACATTATGGTGAATCTACATTAGGTGCCAATGTCTGTCAATTTTATTATTTCTCCACCTGTAATAGAACAGAGTATTTATTCATTAAAATAGCTATTATATCATTATAAATTACTTTCCTATTATTTATCTTTTATTTACTGTTATATTTATTATAAGCTATTATATTTATTTTTTGAAATTTTGTGTATAGAGATTTTATTATTTATGAATATCATTTAAGGATTATAAAAGCAGTTAAAAAAAATTTCTCATAAAATAGAGTGTTGGCTCTGATAGGGTTGAAAACCGTCAACTTAACCCAACCAGCTAACCAATTAACTACTAGCTGCAAGGGGAGGCCATTGGGACTACATAAGGGAGTGGCTGGGATGAACGCGTTCATTTTTTATGCTTACTATTTATAAACACTTTATTTCCGGAATTCATCTTAGAAATACCCTGAGGAAACTAGAATTGGCTCCCAAAAGCACCCAAACACTGTACTATGAATGACCCTTGCATCAAATGAACAGCTCACCCCATGTGTTCTTCCTGTTTGTTCTGTTCATTGGAGGTGAACCCACAGAGTGGGGCTGGAATCTGATTCTTCTTTGCTGAACAGTAAGTGGTGGCTTATGGGCAGCTAAAAAATATGTATTAATTCAAGAAAAAGTCTAGAAATTATGAGAAAAAATGTCTCATCTGTTCCTAGACACCTAGAAAGGGCAATAAAAAGAGAAGAGGGACATGCAACTTTGTCTCTTTCTTGGGAAAAATCACATTGTATTTACTAACAGTTTAATAATTTCAAATAACACACATTTTGCCTTCGAGTCATCTCTAGTACTCAAAACTGGTACAATGTGTAATTAGAGTTAATTCTTGGCACGGTTCCTAGGTTGTTTGAAAATATATTTTGAGGAGCCAAATTTTAGGACGAGCGTTGATTACAGCATGAACAATTAACTGCGTGGAATAACATAAATAAACCTGCATTCAAGCCATAGGTAATGAATCAGTGAGCCCAGAGACATTGATTAAGCACAAGTCAGCATGTTGCTAGGTAGGTCACGTAAAAGAGACTTCCTGCTCTCGAGGGACCTGAACATTAAGAAAGGCAACTCACAATCGAGGGGGGCAGATGTGCAGCCTAGACCCCGCCCCCGTTGCGTTGGGAGGCAGCAGGGCACAGTGGTAGGACGTGGGTTCTGATATCTGATAGCTTAGCTATCAATCACTGTGTGGCCTTGAGCAAGTCCCTTAATCATTCTATGTCTCCTCTTCCTCCTTTGTAAAATGAGGCTGATGGTAATAACTGTATGTACCTGGTAAGGTTGTTATGAGGAGGAACTAGTTAATATAGTTAAAGTGTTCAGAACAGTGTCTGGCATTTAGTGAGTGCCATACAAGCATTTATTAAATAAGTTAAATTTACTGGTTACCTGAATCAAATATAAATACTATAATAAGGAGATTCCCAAATTTAAGGAAGAGGTGTCTTGCCCGAAGGTGCAAATGTAAAGTCAACACCAGGCTTAAACTCAGATTGTAAACGGATTTGCGTTGGCTGGAGAGGAGGCAATGATGATGTGGGAAGACCACCTCCCCCAGCCCCACCTCCCACCCGGCAATCACTTCACAGGGCAATGACTGCATAGTAGTGACATTACATACAGAGAAGGGAGGGAGAGCATATTGTGAAATGGCAAGAGAAGTCAGAGAGCTGCAAATTGCTCCAGCAAAGGAATAAAAGAGAATTTACTTATTTTCTTCCCACTAGTCAAGGAAGATCTGTCAGAGAGATGGGAATTCTTATTTGATTTATTTAGCAAATATTTACGGAGGGCCTATTGTGTGTGAACAGTGATATGAGGCAACAGACCTGGGATAAAGAGATTCTTACCCTCAAAGGAACCTCCAGTCTTTCTGAAGAAACACATATATGTCTAGACAAAGGGAAGAGAATGAGTGAAAGGGAAGAGGAGTAGAGTTATAGGAGGTGAGTTAAGTGGCAGCGGCAGTGTTAGATCACTCGTCCTGGGTGCCAGGAAGGCTGGGTGTTGGAATGATAGTAGGGGGAGTGGAGAGGCTACAAGGGGCCATACAGGAGGAGGCGGGGGCAAGTGATGAAGAGCTGGACCTAAAAGCACCAAAAACACTTTGGAGCTGAATTACCTGAGGCAGAGTGAACGAGGAAAGGCCTCTATATTGGGCTCTCTGGGTGTCAGTCCAAGTAAGAACACTGAACTGGCCTCACCAAAAAGAGGCCCATCACTGAGTCATATATCCAGGCTCAGATGGAAGTTGCCTTGGGGAAGCCTGTGTGGGGGATCAGAATTTGCCACCCCAAAATGTGTCTCTTTGGTTTAATTATTTTTAAGACCAAAAGACTCTGAAAGAAACTTTGACCTTCCCCCTAACTGCCTAAAAGGGCCGGCCCCATGGCTTAGTGGTTAAGTGCACGTGCTCCACTACTGGTGGCCCGGGTTCGGATCCCGGGCGTGCACCGACGCACTGCTTCTCTGGCCATGCTGAGGCTGCGTCCGACATACAGCAACTAGAAGGATGTGCAACTATGACATACAACTGTCTACTGGGGCTTCGGGGAGAGAAAAAAAAAAAAGGAGGAGGATTGGCAATAGATGTTAGCTCAGAGCCGGTCTTCCTCAGCAAAAAGAGGAGGATTAGCACGGATGTTAGCTCAGGGCTGATCTTCCTCACCAAAAAAAAAAAAAAAAAAAAAGAATTTGAGATAGAAGGTCTGTTCCAGGAAGGAGCTATCATCATAGATAACTATAGTATAATGTAAATTAGGTGTGGTAGACAGGAAGGAACCTAGCAAGGCCCATTTGATCAAAGTCCTCCCCATGTCCCATTGTCTTTGCAAGGTATGGCAAACATTTGCTTACCAAACATATGCATTTCCATCTCCATGTGAATTGCCTGCCTTCCTTTTGAAGTCCCATACCACTACCCCCAAGATTCTCCTTTGTCTTTAGCTATAGAGGGTATTTAAAGTGGTGGCTTCAACATTTTGGTGAGTTACTCAGTTTTCCTGGGTTTCCCCGCGGTATACATGTTATTAAATTTTGTTTGATTTTTACCTGTTATTCTGTCTCATGTCAATTTAATTTTTAGACCAGCCAGGATAACCTAGAGGGTAGAGGAATATTCAGGATCTAAGGGCCTTTATAATTGTTCCTCTCCTCTCTTTGCTCTGTTTCTCTCTCTAAAAACTCAATTCTCTCAAAATGGCTAAAGTACATGGTGGAAACGTGGCCTCTGGCAGCTCCAGCTCGTGTCTTTACAGGCTCAGAGGAGACACTCCCCCTCCTCATTAGGAAAAAGTAATCCCTGGTAGAACTGCTTGACACATCCTGGGTCAGAGGAGCAACTGGACAAATCTCTGGTGACAGGGAAGCAGAGGTATCTAAGCAGATGGCGACTCCCATTTGGTTTTCAGGGCTGGAGCTGGGAGGAGGGGGAATATCAAATAAAACAATAATTTCCACCTCAGCTTCTATCCACTTGTGGTGGCAAGAGCGCTGCCTCCATCAGGAGTGGGTGGCATTACTGAGCAGACCATGCCAACATCAGTTTTGTGGAAAGAGCACCCACTGAGGAGCTCAAGGATAGCGTCAGGTCAGATGGGGGCAGGAGGTTGAACCCTGCAATTGGAAGGAACCCTCAGTCTCTTGACTTCAGCTTAGATATGTGGCCTCCAATGTTCTCTGTCCTGCATTAGGCAACCCAGTCACATCTTCTTAGTTTAGGAAAATTAGCAGAATCAGAAGTCAGAATAAAGTTTGTTTGCTTGTTTGTTCATTCGTTAATATCTTCATTCTGACAAATCAAGACCCTGAAGGTTGTCCTTCCCTGTGGGAGCTACAGATGGCCTAAATTCAGGGCCGCACAGGAACCATCTGGGACCCATCACCTCAAGCAAGAACATAATCTGTGCCACAGAGGAGCCCCATTGTAATGGAAACACAGCAGCCAGCAGGACACACATGCAAATTGTATACACTGAGAACTATTAGTAATCTTTTATTTGCCTTTTCTTTTCTCTCCCTGTCTCACATAATACCCATAGTTCATGCAGAATGTTCCCTACTTACTGGCAATTTCCAAGTTTTCAGCTTCTCTCCTCAAGTCTTGTTCTTCTTCCCCAAGACACATCAGCTGTCACAGGGTTTTTTTCCTTTAGTCTTGGCCTTGGGCTAGGCCATAAGTTGGCTGTGGCCTTGACCTGACTGGTTGCATGGGCATTTCTTTCACCATGTAACGTAGACCCAACTGACTGAGTAAAAACTCTGCATGGCCAGCCTGACTGGATGATCCCTTCAGACTGGCCTTCCCAGTGCCGAAAGAGACCACTTCCGCCTGGACAAGAACCCTTTAAAGGATGTTTTTTTGATTAAGTGCTAGACCCAGTTTTCCACCTAACTACGGCACCTGGAAACAGAACTTGGAAGCTTCTAGTCAGTGTGCCTAGTGATGAGCTTCCTTGTGGAGAGCTTAAGACTCGTCACTGGTGGGGACAGGGGAATAGATGTAGATAGATACGTGATAGATAGACAGATAGATAAAAAATAGGTGCAGATATAGAGAGAGCGAGACAGAACACATGTATGTATGCATGGTTATATGTATGTATGTACATACGTATGTATGTATATGGTGTGTGTGCATACATAGTTCACTGTAGAGGGAATGTTCCAGCTGGAGGCAATGGTGAATAAGGCATTTCACGATGAGCTTTTAGAAACTTAGCAGCTTCTTTTGAACTTATACATTCCTCCATCTGTCACTAAAGAGAGCATTTCACAAAGGATAATAATTTGTCCATAGTTAAATGAAAGGACATCCTTTTAAGCTTGCCTCTGGCCCCCATTAGGCTAAGTTTCTGGCGGAAGCACGGTTGCCAAAGTTTCTGCCCAGTTATTCACAACACTTTGGGGTCCTATAGGAATTCATATCCACGTATAATGTGAGAGCTTTTATGCAAACCTTCCTTTTCTTATCCAGGTAAATGCATTTCCAAGGAAGGGGCAGTGAAACAAAGAGAGAATAGAGGTTCATTTAAAAAATCCTTCTGGAAAAGGTAGTTTGCAAGATATACAGGAGAAAAAGTAAAGAGAAAAATGGTAAAAATGACTTTTCCAGCTGTGCAGTTGGCTGAAACATTCCATGCTTCCATTTACCCTAACGATAAGATGGGGAGCTTATCACGTGCCACCGTCTTCACAATCAGTACCAGCTCTGGGAGGAACAAGTACTGGAATGCCTGATGCCTGGATTATCTGGTAAATCTGTGGCTTTGTCAGAAGTTCAATAACAAGGATAATGGTGTCCAGTGTTTCTATAGGATGCGTTAGGGCTGCGGGGTCTTCGCAGATGTTGGTTTCTCTACCTGGAATTTCTCCCCCTCTCATTTACTTGGATAACTTACACTATTCTTTAAGTCTGACTTAAAAATTACTTCTCAAAATAGGCTTTCCCTGGTGCTCCAAGTCTAGGTTTTGGCCCCTTGTTATATAAAGCACTATGCAGTTTCCTTTATAGAACCAACAACTGTAATTAGTATATGAAGTATTTAGTTAATATTTTCCCTTCATCAGACATAAAGAACCCTGCCATCAGTGTTGCTGGATCCTCACCGGCCAGCCTAGCACCATCACACAGCAGAGACTCAGTGAAGAACTAGACTACGCCGCCAAGGAGGCTGAGGGGCGGGCAGATTGGGGTTTGGGTCCTGCACGAGGTGGTCCGTTGCACTACACAACCTCAGCTAGGTCACTTAATTTCTCTCAGTCCCAGTATCTTCATCTATAAAATGTGGATAAAATAGTACCTAGAGTTGTTAAGGGAGCATGTATGTACCTAGCACAGGGCCTGCCACACAGAACCAGCTCACCCAATATTAGTTATTGTTCATTATAATTAACATTCCCATCTGGAGAATAGAAAATGCATTTCTAACAAACACATAGAGACAGAGACTGGATTGGTGGTTACCAGAGGGGAAAGGGGGAGGGAGGAGGGCAAAAGGGATAAATCGGCACATGCGTGTGGTGATGGGCTGTAATTAGTATTTGGGTGGTGAACATGATGTAATCTATGCAGAAATAGAAGTATAATGATGTACACCTGAAATTTATACAATGTTATAAACCAATGTTACTGCAATAAACAAAAAAATTAAAAAAAAAAAGAAAAAAGAAAATGCATTTCTAACATTACATTTTAAAAATGAATCGTAATGATCTGGTATATTTTACAAACTCGTGTTACCTTTAAACATGTAAATCTCATGTAAAGAAAAATTAAGTATGGATGTGATTTTAGGCACTATTTGTCTATTAATAGGTAAACAAATTCATTTAGAATTTTTTTATGTAGAAAAATATCATACATATTTGTCAGTAACTAGCAAAGCGGCTAGGAGTGTGGCTCTGGCGCCAGACTGAGTAGGTTTAAAACCTATCTGTACCACTTACTAACTCTGTGCCCTTGGTCAAGGTCGTTAATTCCTGCCGTCAGACCACTCTATCCACGTCCTCTCCTTGCTACAGTCGTGCCAACACCACCCCGCCCCCATCTTCCCTCCACATTTCAGAGCCTGGATCACTGTCCTCTCCAACACTTCTCCATCATTTTTGGTGACTTCAGTAGCCACTAAGAAGATCCTTTCAATGCTCAAACCACTCAGTGCCTTGACTTTTCTCCTCAATGATCCTATCCTCCACCCTCACTCCCATGGTCATAGCCCACCTTACCAATATCTGCAACCCCTCCTTGGTCACAATTTGAAGAACCCAGTATTTGACCATCACCTCTTACCCACCCAGCTCACTCCTCCTAATGCCACAACAATTTTCCACCCTCCTGAGACTTAAAATCCATTCATCTAACCACTGTTTTATTGACACTCACCCACCTCACGTACTGTCTCCTCTCTTTACTCAGATTAAATTCTGTTATCCATTAATATAACCACATCCTTTCCTGTAACCTCAGCTCTCTCGGCCCTCCATTGCTTCATCATGCTTGTCTGAAACACTCCAACATGGGTTAAACTCAATGACCCTTTGGCTCCATTTCTGTGTTTGCACAGATGAAAGCAATTGGCAATCACACTGATTGGTCTCATTTTAAATCCCACACCACTGACCTCAAGTGGGCTCTGAATACTGCCTAGTGATCAAACTACCTTTTCCTTGTCTGCTCACTCTCCCACCCTCTAGATCATTATTTCATACCGTCTTTTTTCTCCTCAAACCTCCAACACCTCCTCCCCCATCCTCACCCTCAGCTAATGATCTGCTTCCTATATAATTGAGAAAACAGAGGTAGTCTGATTAAAAGCTTTCACCACCACATCCACCCACCTACCTTCCCCTGTGCCAATTACTTGGCCCTCCTTCCAGTAATTAGGCAGGAACAGTTTGTGTTCTTGTCTAGAATGTAGCCATCCCAACTCACCCTTTGGCATCTGCAGGCATTGGGATATAAGGGAAGGAAGCCCACAAGGAGGTACAAGTCCAAACTCCCTTCTGCTACTATGACCTCAAGCAAACAATAGCATCCTAGAGCCTCAATTTCTTCATATGTAGAATGGAAATCATGAGGTACAGCATACTCCACACAAACTTCACATTGTTGGACAAAGTGTATATAAATAAATTTCAGATCTTTGATAATCTTTGATTATTCATTTCTTTTCTTTTTTTTTTTTTTGGTGAGGAAGACTAGCCCTGAGCTAACATCTGCTGCCAATTCTCCTCTTTTTGCTGAGGAAGAGTGGCCCTGGGCTAACATCTGTGCCCATCTTCCTCTACTTTATATGTGGGACGCCTGCCACAGCACGGCTTGATGAGCAGTGCGTAGCTCCGCGCCCGGGATATGAACCTGCGAACCCTGGGCTGCCAAAGCAGAGTGCGTGAACTTAACCACTACGCTGCTGTGCCAGCCCCTGATTTTTCATTTCTTAATCAACTTTTTTTGTAGTTTTCATTCTATATTTTGTATATGGGCATGTGTGTTTTTAACATAAATTATCTCATGTACAGCTAGAATAGTGAAAAACTGACCCAACCCCTGCCTCTCTGTTGCTCAGTTCTCTCATCTATAAAATGGGATAATAATAGCCCACCAAGTGCACAAGATTAAATGATCTCATATATGCAAATAGCTTATAACCTTGGATATAGTAAGTTCTGAATAAATGTTAGCTGTTATTATTCACACATTATTAGGAACGCTGGTTCTAAATGATGAAAAGGGTTTTTTCCTGAAGAAATTTTAGAAGTAAATAAAATGACTTTGAAAATGATGATAATGAACAATATGTTGTGACTTTTCCCCCCAGTTTTGGAATTCAGGGATACAACGTCCCCCCAAAAAGTGGCAATAAAGATAAATACACACAGTGTGATAGTTAAATTTATGTGTCAACTTGACTGGGCCATGGGGTGCCCAGATATTTGGTCAAACATTATTCTGGGTGTTTCTATGAGGGCATTTTGGATGAGATTAACGTTTGAATCAGTAGGCTGAGTAAAGAGGATGGCCTTCCCTAATGTGAGTGGGCCTCATCCAATCAGCTGAAGGCCTGAGTAAAGCAAGAAGGCTGACTGTCCCCTGAGTAAGAGAGAATTCTTTTTGCCTGATGGCCTTTGAACTGAGACATCAGTTTTTTCCTGTTTTCAGACTCAAACTGAAACAGTGACTTTCTTGGGTTTTGAGCCTGCTGGCCTTCAAACTGGAACAACATCCTCAATTCTCCTGGGTCTCAGGTCTTTGGACTCAGACCAGAACTGCAACATCGGCTCTCCTGGGTCTCCAGCTTGCTGACTGTGGATCTTGGGACTTGCAGGCTCCATAATCACATGAGCAGTTCCTTATAATAAATCTCCTTCTATATATTCTATATCCTCTTGGTTCTGTTTCTCTGTAGAATGCTGACTAATACACACACATACATACACAAATACAGAATCCACACTTAACCTTTTTGTCAACACAAAGCATGTCAGGGAATAAGGGAAGTGAGGCGACATGGGCATGGACCCCAGTTATATAGAAGACATTAGTACCTTGATCCCTAACGCCTGCCTTACGGGGAGAAAGGATGGACATCTGCTTCTGTAGACTCAGGGGTCATTACAGAAGGCAGAGATGAGTCCAGCTGTCCTCAGATGGGGAAAGTTGGCCCAGAAACCTGCAGTCCCCCTGTATATTCTGGGATCAAGGATTGTATAAAGCAAAAGGAAGAAACCTTGAATGGTCAGAAAAACCGGGTAATAGTAGTTGCCATTTACCGAATGAACATCTACCACGTGGCAGGCAAACACCAAGCTCAGTGCCATCCACGCATCATTTCACACCACCTGGGAAGCTATGCAGCTATACAGTTATCCTCAGGTTGCAAAGGTAAACAATGGTTCAGCAAGGTTAAATAAGTTGCCCAAGGTCACACAGCTAGTAAGGGACAGAGGTGAGTGTTATCATGGATCACATAGCCCCTACTTTTCCCCCACCTTGCCCTCCTCCTCTCACCATCATGGGCATAGAGCTGCTGGAGAAAACACACAAAGATAGCATCGGGTCTACAGGCAGGGACGTTGCCTGGGTATTGGCCTGGCTTGCCCACTACCGGCCTCCAGGAGCAGGGTGGTGGGTGGGGCACAAGAATTACCTGCTCCCATGCCTGTGTTTTCATAGAGTCATGGTACATATTCCATGTGGTATTCAAGTCACCTGCTTATCTGTCTTTCTCTTTAAATCTTCTCTCATTGACATAGCTACTGAATCTCCTTTATCTTTGCGTCTTTCGTAAATGACATTTAGCAGAATGACTCTCAGGCTTTGGGATACATCAGATTCACCCCACATATGGGCACAATGGTTCTCAAACTTCAGTTGCTCTCATTCTGTATATCTAGGATGGGGTCAAGCATCAGTATTTTTAAAAAGTTAGATGGATGATTCTAAACACACAGGAGGTTGAGAATCATCAACCTAACACGTGCCCACCCACACCCTTTGCCAATCTTTATGAATGAGTTTGGTATTCTATAAAATATGATTGCCATACAAACAGAAACTACAATCTAGCCTGAGAATTCACTGGAAACCACTTTTTAAATTTCTGAATAATAATGAGAGATGAAGCATATTGAGTTCCTTCCTGTCCCCTTTATTGATGAATTAAGATATCCCAAACCTCATTACAATTATATAAGACACATATATTTTTTAATCGTCAGTCATTTTGATTTTAGTGGATCAACATTTCCATTTAAACAGTATTATAGAGAATTGAGACTTTCATACATTTATAAATGCATCCACAGGCACAGCTGTCACGCCACATACATACATACGTGTGCCCGTGCACATGCTCCACATACACACACACACACGCTCACAGACTCACACACACTCACAAACTCACACACATTGCCACGGCTGCAACATTTCCCCAACATTTGGGGTTGTGGCGGGCTGGTAGGACTCAGGGTGCTCTCCTCCCCCTCTCTCAACCTCCTGGCAGCTGCTGTGGACACAGAAAGCAGTCCTGCAGAACAGGGCCACTGAGAGCAGGGTCCCTTGCAGATCACAACCAGGCCTTCAGTCATTCACACAAATCACCCCAGAAAGATCTCACTATGGCTCAGATTTTGTGGGTGGGCTTTGGAGTCTGACAGATCTCCGTTTGAGTCCAAGGTCTGAATTCTAGCTCCCTGCCAGCTATGTGAAACTGACCAGATATTCAACCTTTCCAAGCTTCTCTTTCTTTTTCTGTGAAATGGTGATACTAAAAACTGCCTGTTAATTATAGGATCGTAAGAAGAGTCAACGAATGAATAAATACCATTCCAGTACAATGAGTGAAATATAGTTGTCACTTTCTAAATGTGAGTCTCCTTCTCCCATTTCTCTCTGGACTCTGAATCTAAAGGCTCAGTTGATTTTTACTCTGGGCTAATGCAACCAAGGTCTCCAGCTCAATCCTCCTGAAAGCTTGTTAGTCTTGCTTACTCCTGTCCACGGGCACAGCCTGCGCTGGGCGTCCCTGGATACCCATCTTTGCTCACAAATGAATAGGACGCAACCTTGGTAATGGATCTGTGCAAATCCATCCCTGTCCAAGAAAAACAGCTGAACACCTATTCACTGCTGTGTGTGACCTCCCTGTACAAAGGAGGGTGCAAACCTGGGGCTCCCTCCTCCTCCACAGACACACACATCCAATTCCAGCGAGAAGGTAGGAGAGCGAAAAGCACTAACAAAAGAGAAGAGTAAAAGATTAGAGGTAGAGGATGTGCAGGAGAAGAGACAGCTCCCTACATCTCTACAATTTTATGTCAAGGGAAATTAACCATGTAAACAAACCAGGGAAGACTCATACTATCCATCACGGACTTGAACACAGCTTTTACCTTCTCCCCAAAGTACTTTCCTATCTACTAATTAGTTTCAATTCAACATATATTTAGCAAGTTTCACTACTAATTCAATCTCTCATTCACTTATTCATTTCTGTATTTACTTGAAAAATATTAATTAACCAATTACCATGTAAAAAACACTTTGCTAAACACTGTCAAGGGACACGGAAATGATTAATACATGTTCTCTGCCATCAAGGAGTTCATTAATGTCATGAGTCATTCCTCAAGCAGTTACTACAGACATCTGGTGATCTAGACACAGGAGAGCACTGGAACACAGTAAAGGCTGGGTCACTGTCCCAGATCATGGTCTAACGGGATAAGAATGACAAGTAAACAATCCATGGCATTGAGCTTGTCAATGTTTATGAAAGTGCAAGTAAAAGCCATTATTTATGTACGTTTACTAGTAGTCAGTGAGCCAAGGGCTTTACATTTATTACTTCACTTAATTCTCATAACAACCATGAGGCATAGGCATTATTCCCATTTAACAGATGGGGAAAGTGAGGCTGAAGAATCTTAAATAACATTAGCCAAAGTCTCCCAGTTAACACATGGAGAGCCAGGGCTCCAGCCCGGCGCTCTCAGACGCCAAAGCCTTTCCTCTGACCTCCATGCACTGTCTCCCCCGGGTGCTGCTGGACCACAAAGGGAGCCACTGAGCTACAATGGCTGGAAGGGTTAATGAGATGAGGACACATCCATATTCCCAGGCAGAAATGAGAAGGTAGGATGAAAAAGACTGAGTTTTAACTCTGAGCATCTGGTGAGATGTGCAGCAGGTAGCTAGACAAGCAAGGCTGGCACTTAAAAGAGAGGGAGGTACAGAGATCGGGAGGGAAAAATCAAGGCCCTGGGAGTAGAAGAGATAGTACTAACAACAACGCAGCCACTGATGGGGCATCTACTCTCCCAATTTACCCCTATTTCATAGATCAGATCACTGAAGCTCAGAGAGGTGAAATTGCCAAAAATCATTTAGAAGATAAAGGAGGTAATATCATTCATTCATTTATTCATTCATCCATTTATTCAGCAAAAAGGTATTCAGCAGCTGGCATGTGCCAAGCTTGTGTTCTGGGGACACATAGGTGAACAAAAGCAAAGATGGTGAGGTTCTGCTTCTTGGAGTTTGCACTAACGAATATACAGTCACAGCTGCTGTGAGCGCTCCGAGAAAGGGACGTGGTCCTAGAGTGTGCCAGGTCAAAGACAGCCTGTCTGAGAAGGTGAGGGGTAAGCCCTGGGCTAGGAGATCTTTTACATACAAATTGGATCAGGTCACCTCCCTCCTTTAAATTCCTGTCCTGGCCCTCAAGCCCCGCCCTGCACAACCTAGCCCTTGCCTACCTTGCCAACCACCCATAGCCTCTCTCTCCCTGCTTATTCGGTAGGCCAGAGTCATGGTGTCTGACAGTCCTAGAAGGGGCCGGGCTTTTTCCTCCCCCAGGACCATCCAGGGTGTGCCAGCCCTGGAAACCTTACCCTCCCTCTGGGTCTAGCTGGAACTTTCTCCTCTCTCAATTTCAACTGAAACACAGCCTCAGAGGCTCCAGTTCCCAGATTTCAAGTTACCCTGCTCCTCCCCTCACATTATCATTCTTGATTAGCCCTCTGTCTATTTTCCCTCATTGTACTTTTCACAGCCCATACGTATTCTATGATGCATTTGTTTACTTGTTTGTTCTAGTCCCTTCCCCATCAGAGTGTCCATCCCTTGAGGGAGGGAAAAGACTCCCGTGAGTCTTTTCCACGCAGTATCTGCAGCTTGTAGCAGAGCCAACACGTAGTAAAGCCCTCAGGAAAAAAAAAAATCACTGTTTCATGAATGATTTTGTTGATTATAAATAAGCAAAAGTATGTGATACTAGGAAGAGCAATTTCTATGTGTGTGGTGTTTGTGTGTGTAAGAGATGAAGAGAGGAAGTGAGAGAGAGAGATCACCAAACTGAGTCTAAAGTTTCAAGGTAATAATTATAACACCAGCATCAACAATCTTTGTTAAGAAATTAAGTGACAATAAAAACAGAGACAAAATATGTGGATTTTTTAAAAGACCTTTAGGCTGCTAAAGTAAATGAGAAAAATGACATGGAGAGATAATAGGGCCAAGGGATCATCTGACATTTGAATAAGGGAGAGTAGGTTTCCGGGTATAATAGTAGATGCAAGAAATAGTTGGCTGGGGGGCAAGACTGTATAGAAAGTAAAAAGAGTCAGAATCACAAATTAAGGTGGAGAATTTAACTGTGGCACTGAGAAGGACACATCCATTTCAAAGACAGGAGTGACAGAGGGTACAGATGAGAAGAGAAAGCAAGATGGAAGGAAGGTAAGGGAACCTGTGCCACATGGCTCTGATTTGGCTAAGTTAGATCTGAGGTTATGGGCTGAGAGTAAGGGGCCAAGACAGAGCTGGGTGCTTGAGAGTTTTTGGAAGTGAAGAGTTTTTGGCCCATGACAAGAGATGACTAAGAAGATGGTGATGCTGCTCTGAGTCCCTGGTTGGAATTACAGAAAGAATACCCATCAGTAAGTTTCTACGGGATTCTTCCTAGCTCTAGGAAGCCCAGAGCAACAGAGAAGCAAGCAGAAAGCTATTATAAAGCTTGGAATGGGCCAGGCAGGAGTGGTAGAAAATAAAAAGGAAAAGGATTTGGAAGTGACTATGAATGTATTTTTATAAATGGCTTCACATGGGGCCTAAGCTGGCTGAGGAGGCAATGAAGCCAGGAAAGGGACAATGGATTTGATGGATATTGAAAAATGAAGTCAAAGAGTAGAGTTTTTCGGAGGATGGAATGGGGCAAGGAAAAGCTGAGGAGGCTGTGGAGAACTTCAGAGTTCAAAACCTTAATGGTGAGATGCTTTTAAAATAATAACGCCATCAAGGAGTGGCCTTGCTGGTAACCACCTAAATAGAGAAGAATTGGAAGGTACTGATGAACTGAGACATCTGTTAGAAGGGAAATTAATATGTATGTTTCTTCATTCCTGCAAACTACTATTGAGGGTTTACTTTGTGTCAAACACCACCCTCATCACTGGTGAAATAAATGTAAGACACAGCCCCTCTCTTCAAGGACCTACAGTCTAATAAATGACCCAGATAAATCAATGGATTATTGTCATAATTGGTGATATGGGTGGAATTGTGTCCCCCATAAAAGTTATGATGAATTCCTAATCCTCAGCACCTCAGAATGCAACCTTAATTGGAAATAGTGTCCTTGCAGCTGCAATTAGTTAACATGAGGTCATAGTGGAGTAAAATGGGTCCCTACTCCAATATGACTGGTGTTTTAATAATAATGACCATGTGAAGACACAGATATACAAAGAGAACACCAGGTGAAGAGAGAGGCAGAGATTGGAGTGATGCAGCTGCAAGTCAAGGAATATCTGGGGCTACCAGAAGCTGGAAGAGGCAGGAAGGATGGTCCTTCCTTCCTGTCCTTCAGAGGGAGGATGGTCCTGCCAACACCTGGATTTCAGACTCTGGCCTCCAGAACTGTGAGACAATACATTTCTGTTGTTTTGAGCCATCCAGTTTGGGGCACTTTGTATGGCAGCCCTGGGAAACTCACACACTTGGTAAAGTGTACTCAACGGAGGGATATTTGAGGAGTTATGGATCCACAGAGGAAATGTATCTACTGGGGCCAGTGGGCCAAAGCATGCTTTGCAGAGAAGGTGGAAGAAACCCACTTTTGATGGATAACTATGAATTCATTTAACAAAGGTGTGGAGAAGTGCAGTCCCCAGAGAGACAAAGCCCTGCATTTAGTCATGGAGATTTAGCACAGCACATGGATCTGTCCCCCTGAAGCCCAGCAGATGGAGAGGACAAGCCCCGGAGAGGACAAGCCCCGGAGAGGAAGCCTGAGCAGAGCCAGATAGCGAAGGCTCTGTGTGCAAACATAAGGAGCTGGAATTGCATCCTGAAAGGTAATAGAGAGCTGCTGAAGGATTTTAAGCTGTGGGGGCAAGAAGAGTGGTTAGAAGGCTACTGGAGTAATCCCTATGAGAAACGAGAAGGGCTGGGACAAAGGGAGCAGCTAGACAGAGAAATGGGGACAGGTCTAAGGGATACTAAGGAAGTAGAAATTAACAGGACGTGGTGACTGACTGGACGCAAGAGTGAGGAAGAGAGAGGAAGTCGGGATGGAACCCAGATTTCTGGCTTGAGCAACCAGGTGGTGGTGGCTCCATTCACGATGCAATGGGATCTAAAGGAGGAAAACGTTGGAACTAAGAGTCCAGTTTTGGATACACTGAGTTTGAATTGTTTAAGCTGGTAGGGATGAGGTCATGAAAGGCAAAAAGGTGAAGATCTGTCCTGTTTTGTTACGTCAAATAAAAAGAGTCTTGAGAAGTAGAAAGTACGTAACTGGAAGGACGGGTCAGCAGAAAGATGGAAGTGGCCTGAGTGTGCAGAATTCAATTAGAAAAGAGGTTTTTACAACTAACCATGCCCCATATCTTCCAGTTGCAACATAAGTGTGAGGCAGTGTCTCCGGAAATTTCCTTCTCCAGGGAGCTGACCAATCCACAGGAAAGTCCTGTGAGTTATATAGTGTTGGAATTGATTCCTGTGGGGAAGAAATAGGAGGAAGACAGAGAACAAGATTCTCAAACTATGGCTCTATCAACTGCATGTATTCTGGAAAGTAACGAAGGCCATGCAAACTGAGGGCAGACAGTCTGGGTGAAGGCGTCAACGACACTATTCTGTGATTGTTGATCAGCCTGCATCTGGTACAACAGTGGTTCTCAACCTTCAGTGTGCAGCAGAATCCCCTGGAGGGCTTGCTAAAATGCGAACTGCTGGGCCCTACCTCAGAGCCTCTGATTCAGCAGGTCTAGGGCGCGCTGCAGAATGTGTATTTCCAACAATTTCCAAAGTGATGCTAATGCTGCTGGTCTGGAGATGCCACTTTGAGAACCATTGTGGTTATAACCTTCATTGGGCATCAGAATCACTTGGGGAGCTTTTAAACTATACCAATGCCAGGTTCAACCCCTAGAGAGTTCTGATTTCATAGGTCTGATATGGGGTGTGGTGGTGTACAGATTTTACTACATCCAAGGAGGTTCTAATGTGCAGTGTGGGTAGAGAACATTAGCCTTGCTTTGTGCCTACCACCAAGCTAGTCACCAGGGAGCACAGAGTGGCCCTGGCCTTAAGGAGTTCTTCGGCTCTTGGAGAATGATAGGTATGCATACATAATGTAAGGGAGGTTTGGAAAAGTGCAGTGAGAAGCTGAGGGGAAGCAGGGGAAAGCCACAGAATTGATGATGATTGAGGTGGGATTTGGAAAGGGAGACTGGAAGAGAGAAAGGTTTGACTTCTCCAGGTTGACAGATGGAGAAAAGGAGGGTAGCGGTGATGTTGGGGTGGGTGAACTGTGATGATGACAGGGGGCTTCCAGTCCAGGAATGGGAGAGAGCCTAGAATGTGTGACAATGTGGTCTGTATGGATAATGCAAGTGGATCAAAGTGGCAGATGCACCAGGGCCATGGAAGGCAGATGGGATGAGGCTGGCCGGGTGGGCAGGGCGTAGGTCAGGAAGCAGCACGTGTGGCAGGCTGAGGCTCTGGGCCACCCGGAGGTCTTGGGGAGCCCTGAAGAGCTGCCTCCAGTGTCCCTGGCATTCCCACTAGGCTCCTGTCCCTGCCTCACTGTCATGGCCTCCACTGAAAATCTTCACAACTCCCTGCATTTTCTTGTTATTTTTCATGTAAAAGACAGATAGGACAAAGCAATTCAGCACCTTGGTCTTGTTGGACTCGCAGCAGATTTCAATCCCCCTTACTTATTTATGGACCTATTTTTCCCAAGTGCTTCTTTTCCCTGGTATATGTGTAAACACTTGTTTTTATTCCTCTTAATCTTATTGGCAGCATTAACTCATTCTGCACTCACTGGCCTTATCTTTTCTATGAAAAATGTTCATAGACACAGTCAAAATTCACAGATTTTTTGTTTTGTTTTCTCCCAAAACTTTTTTTGATTTGGGGTTTAGGGATGTTTCCTTATGGAGGCCATTTTTTGCTGAAGGCAACTCGCTCATCAGCTCAGGATGCGTTTTCTACTTTTTGCATCTCAGTGCCCCTGTGCTATGCGCACGAGCCTCTCTCCCTCTCTCTCTCAAGACCTGAAAGTATTCTCTCTGACCTTGCACTTGGGCACAGTGGTCCGGCAGCCTCCGGCCTCTGGACTAACAAAGGGTTTCAGATTCCACTGGGTGTCCCTCCTGCAACGCCCACCAGCCTCAAATCCACTCATACAAACGACAGCTGCTGGGCCTGCCGCTGTTGGATTGTGCCGCTGTAGAATGTTCCAGCCGGAGCCTAATCCATCCTGCCAACCGACTGCAAGTGGAGACTTGAGGAGGTGCAGTGATTGTAACGGCCCAGCCAGAGGCCAGATAGAGAAAGACACAACAGCAGAGGCTGTCTCCTGTGCCTCATTGATACTGTGAAAGCTTCAGGATTTCTTGGGTCTTTTGGCATTCTCCAAGATGGGTCCTTTATTCTCCCTCCACACCGCTGGTGCAGCAGCCAGGAATAAAGGCCGGGGCTCAGTAATTGTTCAGTACTGACAGCCAGGAGAGTGGAGTGTTCCAAAGTGCCATTCTGCAGCATTTGCCTTCTGATCTCCTCTCCCTCCAATTTAAGTGATGGGGAATGGTAAGCAAAGCTTTGGGGAAAAAGAAATGGTAGGACTTTACTACCTTTAGAACCATCCAGAAATGAAAATCATTGCCTTGTAGGTAGTGAGGTCACCATCATGCTGAAAGCTGAGAGGCCGGACCCTTTTGGAAATGTTGTTGAGATGATCAGAGCCTCCAGGGGAAGACTGAACTTTGGGAGATCATCGAATCACTGCCCTTACGGACCACATCCCTCATGGCAAACCCACCACATGTCCACGGAACCACGGGACCTCAGCTGCCAAATCTGAGAGATTTCAGAGGACAGGACACGCACTGCCTCCTACAGAAGAGCATTCTATTTTGAGATGGTGTTAAGCATTCAAATTTGATTTGAACTAAAATCTACTTCCCTCTAATTTGTACCTATTAGTCTTGGGTCTGCCTTTCTGGGGCAAAACAGAGCAAGTCTAACTTCTTGTGGCAGCTATCATCACGTCCTCCTTTCACCTCTCCTTCTCTAAACACCGCCAGGTGCTCTGCCCAGTCCTGCCCAGACTGACCAGCCTCTGGTCACTCCCCCCTGGACACTGTCCAGCTTGTCCTGAACTGTCCAGACCTAAACCCTGAAATCTGTGATTGACCAGACCAGTGTACCAGAGAGCAAGGTTCACACAAGCCTCCACCCCCGCCCCCTCGTCCCTTGCCTGAACACCTATCTGGCCTGGAGAAATCGTCTGTTCTGTGTGCACTGAAGGCCTTCTTTCTCTTTCCCCTCCTAGGGCTAAAACAAGGCCTAGATGACATGAAAAGTCTTTCCTAGGGGAGAGACATCTCAGAGAGGAAGAGCCAGAGCCCATTCTCCACTTACCCGCACAATTCCACCCCTTTCCCCACTGTTCCGGGTCCTCCTCCTCCAGCACTGTTCTGTCCTGGGATGCCCCACTGACCCCAGATTTGTTATGCTTCTCTCCGCACACCCCACCCTCGTTTCCCCTCTTCCAGTCTCAAGATCACTGCAGCTTCTTGCTTCTACTGTGTGTGCTCTGCTCTTGACAGTCACCGCACCCCTGACACACTTTGGCAGGTGAAAAAGAACTGGAGCTGATCCCACAAGCAGTCTGGGCTGGATCGAGCAGATTAGGAGGCTCGAGTGACAGGCTCCTGCCTTCATCACGTCCCTTTGCTGCTTATTGCTACGTGGCAGCTCCCCAGGCCCAGCCCAAAGCCAAGGAGGCAGGCCTGTAGGTGTGATTCCTCCTGGGCGCCTCATTCATCTGCCCAGGCTCCAGGTGCTCAAAACCCCTCTACCCGGACAGGAACTGACCACCCATCCCCTCCACCCTGCCCCTCTGGGCTACAGCTACTTGACCCCTGTTCTCCATTAGCTGGGCCAGTTAACTTTCAAGTCGTAATCTTGAGACCTAGCTATTTCATTGCCACCCTTTCCCCAACACACACACACACAGACACACACACATACACTTTTTCTTCTCATGCAGGCCATCTGCTGAATAAAAGAAGATCTACCACGCGCGAGGAAGACAGGGAATTTTCTCTTCTCGCTGTGGAGGCTGCCAACCCCAACATTCACCTTGAAGCCCTGATGAACTCAGCAGGCCCGTGAGCAAGGAGGACTGCAGGACAGGTTTCCAGAGGTGGCAGCCAAGATCTGGCTCCCAGCACCGCCTCCGAAGCTGAAGCTCGAACCTGCCCTTTTGTCCCTAGAACGACTGTCTCCCCTTATGAACTCCTTCCTGCTTATTTCATTTTCCCAGACTCATCTTCCACCCGTTTGTCTTTACAACATTTGCACGTTCTGTGGACAGAATAACCAGGAAGATGATAGACTGTCGCCAGGTCCAAACAGGAAATAAAGATGGTGCCGAACCACAGGCAAAGGGATTGTAGTCACTTCATAAGAGTGAGTACAAAACGACGACCTAAAGAATGCAGTAGAATAATAAAGAATATGAACAACAAGAGAAAAGTGACCATGACCATATTGACAGTGCAAACGTGTGTACTATGCCTGAATTATGTACGTCTCTGCGGCGGGTGTATGCAGGTGGGGTGCAAGGGGGTAGTTGGGTGTAATGCCTTAAAGGTGCAGATAGCTGAAGAGATTCTCCAGTTGCTTGTGGTTAGAGTGAAGTAAAAATGGTTTGGAAGTGGGGAGAAGGATATAGCTCAAAATGTCTATTTTCTAACCACTCCAGTATCCATTAAAGCCACCAGGACACATCAATTCTTTTTTCACGTGACTTAGTCTAGTCTAATAGTTAAGCGTGTGAATTCAGTAGACAGGGCGCCTGAGTTCAAGACCTGGCTCTGCCACTTATTAGCGGAGTGACTTTGAGTAAGTCACTTTACCTCTGTGTCTCATTTCCTCATATGTAAAACAATGATAATAATGATATTCACCTGATAGGATCCTAAAGCGAAAATAATACCCACCTCATAGGATTGTTGAAAAGATTAAAGGAGTTAATCAATGTAAACATGATGAGCACTACACCAGTGTTTGCTGTCGTTATCATCATCATCATTACCTGTTGCACCTGCCTTCTGAATTGTCTCCTCCACTGCTGGCCTCACCATAATCTAATGGGGGTGATTTTGACTGCCTCCCCTGACAGAGCAATGTCTGGGGACACTTTTGACTGTCACAACTGGGGATGGAGTGCTACATGCATGTAGTGGGTGGAGTTCAGGGACATTGCTAAACATCCCACAACACACAGGATGGCCCCCACAACAAGGAATTATCCAGCCCAAAATGTCGACGGTGCTGAGAAATCCTGAGCTAATGCAGGAGCCATCAAACTTTTTCTGCGAAGGGCCAGAGAGTAAATATTTTTGGCTCTGCAGCCATTGGTAGCAACTACTCAACTCTGCCATTGTAGCCGGAAAGCAGCCATGGACGATACACAAATGAATGGGTACGGCTGTGTCCCAATAAAACTTTATTTACAAAAACAGGCAGCAGGCTGGCTTTGGCTTGAGGGCCAAAGTTTGCAGAACCCTGAGCTAATGTCTCCTGTGCCTTCCTGAAAAACCAGCTTCATCATCCTCTCCCCTGCTCAATATATACTTTATATTATATATATACACATATCTATTCTACGGGTAAAATCTAAACTCCTCCTTTAGAATTCACAGCCTATCTTCCCACCCCTATCCTCTAGGCCTCTCCTATCAGATCCACTGCCCCATCACATCCACTATTTCCTGAGCAGGCCATGTGCACTTCTTCCTCCTCCCCTTGCGCTCTGCCTAGTAACTTCCCTCTCATACACATCCTCTCATTCCCGGGCTCTGTCTGTCTCTTCCTCCCTCCCTTTCAACAGGTGTGCCTAATGGCAGTGAGAGCAGGTGGGAAGATGTTAGGAATTGTCAAAGGTAATGGATTGTCCCAGAGTAAGGCAATAGTTTTGGGACTAGAGAGAAGCAGCTGAGTTTGAGAGACATTTCTGAGGAGAACCAAGAGGATTTGGTGACTAACAGTGGGTGTGTGAATGGGAGAGAGGAGAGGGTTAAGTGTGGGGGGCTTATGGAGAAGGCTCCTGAAGTTTCTCATGTGCGAGACTGAGTGATTGTTGATGCTATTTATACAGGCCAAGAATTGTGGGAGTGAGAGTAGGTATCAGGGTGGGAGTGCGTTTCGTGTTCAGGTCTGAACAAGTTAATTTGAGATAAGTGTAGGAAATCCATATGCAAATATCCAAAAGGCAGCTGGAAATGGAGGCCTGAAACCAAGCAAAGAGATTTGTGCTGGAGACAGAGATTTGGAAAACACAAGCATATATATAGATCACATTTGAGGTTGTGGGAGAGGGAGAGACCCCAGGGAAAAAGGACAACCTAGTAACAGAAGGGAACCAAGGACTCTGGCAAAACCTCCAGGAAGAGGTAGGATTGCAGAGGATGCTATTGGAAAAAAACTTCCCTTTCTGACGCTCAAATATTTGACATTTGTCCAGGACAGTTTTAATGTGGGGAAAGCTGGAGGCCAACGTCTCACTTCAGATTATTTTCAAATTAATAGACATGAAAAAAAAAATAAACTCTTATTCCTAGGTATAGCAACAAAGCAACTTCCAAATTAATTCCTGACTCCTTCAAAAGAACTTGGCTCTGAGTATAAACCTACATTCTATCCAAACCTAAATGTTTTCAAGAGTCTCCAAGTGATATTAATTCTATCCTTGGATATGAAGCTCGGAAGCAGCATTTATTCCTTGAAGGAACCTAAGAGATGCAACTCCATTTGCCTCTCTGCACTCTTCAAAGATATTTTGGTTTAAAGATCTTGGAACTTGTTCAGAGTTGCAGTTAGTAACAATATGTATATTCATATGCCTCGCACCTAGTACCAGGTCACAGCTATAAATACAGGGGCAAGAGAAATAACTCACCGATGAAGGAAACCAAGATGCAGCATTGAGATGAAGAGCCCAGATGCAACTAAAGGTTGTACAAGCACACACATTCTCTTGTCTATTCAGATGAGGCTAAAATGATTGATTTCATGTGTAAGGAACATTGGCTGTGATAGTCACTCTTTTGTTAAAATTGCAAGGCTTTGAACAATGGAATTAACATCTTGTCTAAATGTATGCAATGTCTACAATGATCTGGGTTGACACTTCACCAACGCTGAGGTCTTAAGCACTTAATAGGCTGAAACCCAGGAGTAAAAAGGGGTATTCCTTGTATGTTGACTTTGCCCTGGCCCTCTATGGAATTGGATTTGGGAAAGTAAAGCAGATTTGCCACTGTTTTACTCACATAGGATTATAAGTGTGATGGGGGAAGAATACTATGACAAGACATTTCATTTTAGTGTTTGGGACTTGCGTTACCTTCTGATTGACTCCAGGTTTGGGCATTCAATTTATTCTTATTTAGCAACTTTTTATCCAGCTGTCAAAGGCATTAGATCTAATCACTGCCACTTTCTTTAGAGAACAGTAACCTCTGCAAGGAGATATTTTTTCTCCTTTTCAATGGTGGGAAAAGAGCCAATTAAGCTTCAACCTGCAGAGGTACAATGGCCTAAGAGACAAAACATAAACCTAGCAACTCCGTTAAACTTTCGCATTTATATCCCTGGAAAAGGAAACAGGGAAAGATGATGTCAGCCACTCCGGGTGTCCGAGTTCTCTTTCTTTTTCTAAATCAAGAATATGTGTGGCCCCTTCCCTCCTGTTTATTTCTTCTCCCTTCCTACAGAGCACAGGGAGAGGAGGAAGAAGAGAAAAGGAAGGATTATCCAGGACCATGAGTTTTTGCCAGTAATGGACGAATAATGGCTCATTCCAGGAAGACAGAGAAAATGGGCTAAATTAGAAAACATTTCACAATGCTAGGCCTCAGTAGCAAGTTGAGCCAAACTCAATCCAGCGCTGCAATTTGCCACCTCCCAACTGTGTCTGCTTGTGCTCAAAGCTCCAATTATATCAGCCTGAATGCTTCTCCTAAGACGACTACTTCTCTTGTCTGCCTTCCCCTGCCCCCACCCTGAGCTCTCTCTGGCTCCAAAAGGGAGTTCTGACTGTCAGTGGATTTGGGTTGCATTCCATCCTTCAGCTCTCTTGAGCTGCCTCTCTCTTCTCCAGCTTCCTTGATTAAAAATGCTAATGCTACCATTTTCTGCCTGGATTTCAGAAAAACGCAGTAAAAAGGAGCTGAGCCTGGGAGGGAACATGAGAGCAGAGATGCTCTGAACCAAGGAATGGCTTTTCATCTGGCTGTCCCTCAACTGATGCGCACAGCCCAGAAAGCAGTGAACGCACAGCAGGGGAGGGAGAATATGCTGCAATTTTTTTTCCTTTTAAAATTAAAACCCCCTAAAAAGAGAAAATGCTGTCCTTGTAACTTTGGCAGGGACTTTCAGCTTTTGTTCTCTTTGTCAGAGTGGCGAATTTTGTCTTCTATTTTGGAAGAAGAGAGAGGAAGAGCAATGGCCTGGAAACCTGGAATATGCCAGGTACTAGACGTAGCCGAGGAGGAAGATGGGCAGGGAGAGAATAACCAGGGGCAAGAGCAAATCAAAAGTGACCGTGAGGATGAGGGGCAAAAAGAAGTAAAAGAGAAGAAGAAAAATGGAAAGAAGAGCCTGAAATGGATATAAATAAACAGGAAGGGAAAATACAGAGACGGTAAGGAACACAGTAGAAGGCAAATGAAAAACTACAGCTAGTAAAGAACGATAAAAATTGCAAACAGGAAGACCATCTGGGTAATCCCTCAGGGGTCAGTGTAGTCATCCCCTCGGTACCTTCCACCAAGCTTGGTCCAATCCAACTTTACATCAGTCAGGCACCACAGAGCCTTCCACTGCCCCCTCCGCCCACCAGCTACTAAATATCAACATCACATTTTCAGCCTAAATTTTTCTTTCTCCTTCTTACCCTATCTCCTAGTTATATCTCCTAAATAACTTCTGTGCCCTTTCCTCTGACACTTATACCACTTAGACACTAATAGATGACACCACATCCCACTGATGTTTGCTTAACCCAAATTATACACTGCATGATCATTCCTTTCATCTCTCCCTGTAAACCAAATCCTTTGCCGCCATAAATAGCGTCAGGGCTGTTCCCCAAAGCCCCTCATTTCTCTGTGCTTCACGTAATAAAGCACCTTCAACATTTCGATCATGAAATGTGAAGAGCAATAATGGGTGGTTGTCCAAAGCTGGGAAGAGAAAAGAGTGTACAATGGAGAGGAAGTAACGCAGAACCAAGAGTCAGGAGACCTGATCCCTAGACTAAATTCTACTACTAATCAGTTGTGTGATTGGGCCAGTTGGGCCAGTTGGGCTGAATTACTGCTGAAGCCTATTTTAGCTCTGACAGTCTAAGATCTGATCTTCATTAACCCTGCAGTAGAGCGACTCTGTGGAGGCACGTGCACTTCAGAGTCTGGCAGTCTTGGGTTGAGATCTTGGCTCCACCACTTACAAGCCATTTGACTGTGTACCAATTTACTTGACTCCTCTGATCCTTGGTGTGCTCAGAGATAAACCTGAGAAAATAATGCCAACCTTAATGGGGTTGTACGTCTTTACTGTATGAAGTAAAGAGAGGTTTCCAAACTTGCTCGGCTCATAGCACCCAAAGCAACTTAATTTTCACAGCTCCTCTAGGTCCAAAGAAATATCTACTACTTACTAGTTAGGTCCAAGATCCAAATATCTACTATCTACTAGTTAGGTCCAAACAACTTAATAAGTATTTACATCCTAACAACTTAGTAGCCATTTGAAAAAACAATACCCATAATTTGAAAGTAGTCTGAGTGGTATCTGACAGAAGTCCCTGTTTCCCTCAACAATTTAAAATATCTCACAGAGCCCCTGTAAGATCGCTGTGGTGCCCCACGTCCCTTGGTGCTTGGTTGGGGAACCATGGAAGTAAAGTGTGGGTAAAGTTATTGGCAAGGACAGAGTAGGGACCCAATAAATGGCAGCTCTTTCTGCTACCAATCAGAATATCCCCCAGCATCTAAACTCTAAAGAAGTGAACTGAAGTTGATCCCATCCAGACTCGTTTGCTTCTCCATAATGTTAAGTGCAGGTCGGGAGGAGCTGGAAGAAAATTGAAGTGACCTCCTGGGTTGATCCCTGCCTTAAAAAACATATTCCTTGAACACTGTGAAAGAGAGTTACAAAGACAACCTTAGAGAGTGAGAATTCTGCTTCCAAACTTATTAAGGACCCCTAGCTGGGCCCTTGTGGCTACTGTCATGAGAAGTCAGGCTAGATGAGGATCAGAAAGCATCCTTCTCAACTGTCTGGAATGAAATAGCAAAAGAAACTCTTGGCTCTCTTCTTCTCTTTCCAATCAGATTTGGCATCTCTTCTGAGATGACCTTTGTTGCAGTCTCCATCATCAGGGGTTCTTTGGTTGTGGGTATAAGAGTGGATGAGAGATCCAGAAGGACAAGAACAATTGCTGGTACTCCTCCCTCTCACTGTAGAGTGGAGCTACCAACCATCTGGCGCTATTTGTTCACTGATTCTGTCATTGATTTAATGTTTTTTGAGCACCTACTGTATGACTAAGAGGACTAGGCATTGCAAACACAAAAAGGACAAAAAAAGCCCCCAAAAGGTACAGAGTCTGTGACCTTAAGGAGTTTCTCACTGCTTGTACTGTCCAATGGGAAAACAGACAAGAATACCAATGATTACACTGAATTGAGCTCTCGTTTGGCTATATGTAGGTGCTATGGAACCTCAGGGAAAAATCTTTTAAATCCACTACCGTAGACAAGGAGGAGAACAAATGCAAGAGTGTTCTGGAAGTTTTTCTGGAATAGGAGTCAGAGGTAAATAGGAGCAGGATAATATTTATCCTTACACAATGCCCCCTGCCCCTTGCCCGCAAAAAAAAAAAAAAAAGTGGGATCTCTCCTAGGAACGCTCTCCTCCCAGAAAACCACCTGCTGTAAAGTCTGGCTGCATCCATCTCACCAATGCACAGTGGGTGGCCTCACCTAGGTCTATTAGCCCGTCATCTCACCACAGTGATAGCCATTGTCCCACTTGCATTAGTCCTCTGGTTATCAGTGGAGCCATTGTGGGACCACTCAGTTTTCCTCTGCTCTATCTATCTAAATCACTCTTCAGGATGCTTCCTTCCCATTCTTTTATTCATCACAACTTATTCATTCATTCATTAAACAGACTATATTTGTAGTCAGCCTCCAACATTCCCATATTCAACTCTCTTGTATCCTATACTTCTTGCACATTACAGATTGATCTATGCCAAATGTGAATTTTCATCATAATTCTGATGGAGATCCCTCATTTCCTCACTTGAGGTTGAGCCCTATCAGAGCCTCACCTGGTTGGTAACGTGTATGTGTGTGAAGAAAGTGGATAGCATAGGCTCCATTCATTCTAACAGTGTGGATGTTGGTGCAAGTTAACACACCCCGTGAGAACTAGGAGATTGGAGACAACCAGCAGATAAATTCCTCTGCCTTCCTGCCTATCCTCCACACCCATGGATTTCCATAAGGCCTATCTATACTACATCTTGTGTGTACAAAACCTGGCTTCTCATAAAGCTGTGGCTAGCTTATGAATGCACCACCTAGCATTTGCTTTTCTTCCTTCCCTGTCTCAATTATTTTTCCCCTCACTCTTACTACCCTGGGATTGCACCTTCCTATAAAACCTTCACACACTAGCTCTGTGTCTGGGGTACTCAGGCTAGGACAGTCTCTGTTCTTCAATCTCTTCAACCGTAAACTGAGGGTCCATGGTAATAGTACCGACTTCATAAAGTTGTTGTGAAGATTAAATAAGTTAATATTAAGTGCTTTGGACAGTGCCTAGCATTTAATAAGCCCTACAAGATTGTTGGCTATTATTATTATCTCTGTTTTCCAAGTACTGAACACATTCCCCGAGACACAGGAAGTCATCAGTAAATGTTTTTCAAATGAATGAATGATGGATGTACTCCACTTTAGTGGCACTTGGAAGACAAATGAGTTAACTTAGAAAAGAACATCATGCCCAAAATTAAATATAAATTGATTTCTCTTTTGTGGATGGAGAGACCAAAGCACCTGGAAATGCACTGAGAAAATCATGCAGAGGTTTGCACGAAACTTGCAGGTATAACCTCATATGCAACCATTCACTTATTTATTCAACAAACATGTACTCAGTGCTTAATACTGAATGTGACAGGAAAGGCCATAGGCTTACAAAGGTGAATAAGACACAGTCCTGAACTTGAGGAACTGTCAAGCTGGGGTAGTTGGGGCAGGGCAGATAAGTGAACAGATGATTAGGCTTACCAGATCATTATAATACGGTGTGAAAACTATGGCAGAGATATGCACGGGGCCACAGGGTCACAGAACAGGGCCACTTTGTAAAGACAGGGTGACATCAGTTAGACATCTCAGAGGGGGCTATCTGGATGCACACGTAGACAGTAAGGAGGGAATAGCCAGCAAAGCTTGGAGTGGGAGGGAGGGGAGGAGGAAAAGCCGTGCCAAGCACAGCGCACCCCACACGCAAATGCGCGGACACGTGGGATAGCATGTGCTCGCACAGGCTCTACAACAGATTCAGGGTCACTGGAACATAAAATTCCAGGTAAAGAGGGACTGGAGAGGATAGAGCTGAAGGGGTTGGCAGGACCAGGCCAGAAAGAGCCTGTAGGCCACCTTAGGAAGCTCCAAATGTATTCTGCAAGGCCACAGGTTTCACTGGCCAGTCTTTGGCAGGGTGTAAAATGGACGGCTGTTTAAATAGATCCGTTTGGTGGCTGCAAAGGAAGGATTTGAGGACAAGTGAGGGGGCAGGGAGCCAGGTGAGAAGCCTATCGTGGTGGTGAAGGTGAGGAATAAAGTGCTGGCCTGAGAGAGTGGTGGTGCAGGGGAGACCGTGAGTGTATGAGGGGCCAATCTGATAAGTCTGACAGTGGTGAAGAGGAGATGCTCAACGCTGGAGCCACTGGGGGCATCCCCTGGTCTTTGGCGAGGCCCCCCAGAGATCTGCACTCAAACCCCGCCCTTAAGTGTGCCATGACAGAGCTCCACAAACTGACCTTCCAGGGACGGAACAAGCGAGCCTGGTCAGAGTCCTTGGACTTCCGGGCTGAAATCTAGAGCCCAGGTTCATGCTGAAATCTAAAATCCGGGTCTGAGTAAATGGCTTTGTTAAACATTATTTCATTCACAATAGTCACTGAACTTCGAAGGGATCAAGAAACTGAAAGTCAGAAATAAAGAGACTACCCAGGAAAATGGCAAGTAAGAGACAATGCCAGGATAAAAATCCAGGTTTGTGTGATCCAAGTCCAGGTGTGCTCTCTCTCTCTCTCAATCTTGCTCTCTCTGTCTTATACACACACAACAAATTTTAACTTCACAGCAGGCTCCTCATAGTCATGATCAAGTACATTCTCAGAATCTAGAGCCTCAGAGACACCTTCTTTCCTTTCCCAACCCCCCTCCCACAGCACCTTAGATTACCAACAGGAACCTCAACCATGTCCTACATCCCAGATCCCTGGCCCTGGCAAGTTTAATTGTTAAATTGGTCGAAACTGAAAGGATGTGGAGAGGTTTCGCGATAGCATCAACCAGCCCTCTCCCTGGGCTTCAGTTCAAAGGAATCGCGGTTCAAGGCCAGAGGAGAGAACAGCAGACTTAATGTACTTGTAGGTTTTTCTCTCTCTTGCTCTGCAATCCTCTGGTGTGCAAGGGCACAGCAGGGGTTGCTGGGAAACGGAGTCTTTGATGATGTGCTCTCCCTGCTGCGAAGACTAATGACTTCAAAGAGGGCATCCCGCCACGCTAAGGGCTTGCGAGGAAAATCTGACTGCAGTGTAATTAGGCAGGAGACTTGAGTTTAGGCTAGTGTGTCCAACAACAGCCTCCTCTGCCCAGTGGAAAGCACAATTTGGGGACAGGAGAGACAAAGCTTTTGAAGAGCAGGAGTGTGTCTTCAGGACGGCTGCTTTGACACTGGCGGAGAGAAAGAGAAAAGTTAAAACCAGACCAAGTGAAACCAAACAAAAAAGCCCAGCCAGCCAGGGACTGCTGGCCAGTGGCCAAAATCGAAAGATTTTCAATGATGAAAGCAGGACCTCCCCCTGAAAACCATCCCCTGACAGATCTTATGATGCCTGATGCTAGATTCCCTGATTCTCAGAGGAAGGGCCTCTGCCACTGCTGTTTGGTACTACCAAACCCCCTCCATGAGCTAGACACTCGCTTTCCATGATTCTCACTTACCTCTCAGGACAACCTTACGAGGTAGGTATTATGACGATCCCTAACTCACAGGGGAGGAAGTTACGGCACAGACAGCTTAAGTAATTTGCCCAAGGGAAGTGGATAGAGTCAGTAAATGGCAGAGCCAGGATTTGGACTCAGGTGGTCTGCTTGTAAGGTCTTCACCATTATTTTCTATGGGCTCATTTCCTTGTGTTTTTAAGCTCCTAATGCATTGGACCTCACAGGACTGTCGTGAGGATCGAACAGAGTATCTGGCACAGAAGACCTCAGTAGAAGTGATATGTTGTGAATGGTATCAAGCTGTTCCCTCCTTCCTGCCCTCAACATAAATATCTTCCCAGTTAGTCCATTTCTCATAATGCTTGAAAGCTCACCAGTAGCAACTATTTGATTTTTATTGAGCCCCTACTATATGTAAGACACTGTGTACTTAAGAATGAGACTCAAAATTAAGCCCTTGCTCCAAAAGTCTCATGGTCTACTAGGGGTCAAGACAAGTCTAGGGACAGAAATAACGCAAGGCACAATGAGCAATTGCCACAAGAGTTACAGGCCTGCGGCAGCCCAGAGGAGGAAGAGGTGGCTTCCAATTGAGGAATTAGGGAAGGCTTTATGGAGAAGCAGGTATTTGGGCTGGGCCTTGAAAAATGGGTAGAATTAACTAGAAGGGGCATTGGAGGGAAGGAGCTGGAGGGGAAGAAATATCCTGAGCAAAAGTGGAGTGTGGGTAAAGTAAAAGGTAAGTCTGCCAAGAGCAAGCAGTTCAATCAGGCTGGAAACAAATGCTAGGAGCCTTGAGTGCCAGGAGGGACCTATCCTGAGAGGCTACATTGCAGCCATACTCGTCCTCATACATAACACTGAGAGCCTGGACTCAGAGCCACACTGCTGGGGTCACTCCATCTCCTTCCATTCCTACTGTGTGCTTCTGAGCAAGTTATTGGTACCCTCCGTACCGTGGCTTCCTCATCTGTCCAATGTCAGGAGGGAATGATATGAATGCTCACAAAGCACTTACAAATAATGCCTGTCACATAGAAAACACGCAATAAATATCATTAAAAAAGGTAACAGATATAAATCACCTGGGAGAGTGTCTGACCCATAAAAGGAGCCCATGACACACTGATCTCCTCCCCTTGCTCCCATGGAGCACCCCAAATGTCTCTCTAAATGTACTTCATTGAGGCCTGAAGCAGTTCATTCCTCTGGGTTAAACTCCACCTCTCCACAGGCTTCTTTCAAAGTGCAAATGCTCTGGGACCTGGGAGGAAAAACCCATTAAGAGGCTGACAGTGGAGAGAAGGTTACACTAGCTCAATCCCCCAATGCTGGAAAACCCGGGCTAGAGGGCAGTCCTGACCACTGTGACTGCAACCAGCTCAGCTGTCTGACTCACATTACCTTGCACTTCAAAGGAGAGAACGTATGGGGTGGGACAAGACACAAGAAGAGGGGTCTTTTGCCACCCACCAATCTGCTTGTCCACAGAGTACACTGCTTTCCTTGTCAGGCAGCACCCTGGGAGTTAAGTGCATGGGCTCCAGACAGATTGCCTAGGTTTGAATCCCAACTATGCCACTTACTTTGGTGTAACTTTTGGGCGAGTTGCCAAACTTCTCTGTGCCTCAGTCTTCTCATCTGTAAAAAGGGGATAGCTTCAAAGAGTTGTGGTAAGATTAAAACACATAAAGCTCTCAGAAATGTGCCAAGCACAGGGTAAACTCTCAGTAAATATTAGCTTTTATCATGATCTTTACCTTCACTTATTGAGAAGGAACCTACTAAGGATCACATTGCTGGAACTGCTTGTATGGCAAGACTCTAAATGAGATAAAACTGCATGGCCTGAAGGAGATGACAGCTTAAGAGCCACATGGGGATTGTGGAGGCAAATTTTCAAATGTGAGCTCTTGAGAGAAAGATGATGGATCAATACAAAAAAACAAGAATATAAAGATGTCTAAGAGCTGGAATGGATTCACCTACAAGAAGGAGTCTCAAGCTAAGCTCACGACCATTTATGATGGCATCTCTAAGAGGGCATTTCAAAGGGTGGCACAGAAGTTATCTACATTGATTTTAGAAAGGCACGCATTCACTGGTTTAGAAAATCTATTGAGTACCCATTCTGGGCTGTCTGGCACTTGACAAAATCTTTTATATGATCTAGATGGAAATATGCGGGTTGAATGACTGTACATTTGATGAATTCCTGTGTAGTTGAACAAGTGTAACTAACAAGTTTCGAGTAAGGGGTCAAAGTCAATCTGCAAGAAGGTCTCTGATTGGAGCAAAGCTTGGCGGTGTTCTCTTTAACAATTTCATTGGTTACTTGCAGAAGGTCACTGAAGGTATGTTAATAAATTTATAGATAACAAAGTAGGAGGGATAGCTAATACATGGGATAACAGAGTCAAGATCCAAAGGATTTCAATGGTGACAGGCTCAAATTTAATAGAATTTTACATAAGACCTGCATTTAGGCTAAGACAAGTGACTTTAGTCTTGAATACACTTTCTCTTTTTGACAGCAGTCCCTGTGCAAAAGATCTGCAGTTGACCATAAACTGAATATAAGCTACCACCATGACTCTTCTCTTAAAGGACCTAACACAAACTTAGCTTAGAATTCATTAATAGAAAATGCAGAGGAAGAAACAGGCATGATATGTTCTATGGGGGGATTTGATCAGCCTTGGGCAACATCATCTGAGAGGTCTAACGACAAACCAGGGAGATGCAGAAAAGAGTCAGTAGGCTCTTCAAGGGATTCAGGAAACCTGCAATCTAAAGAACTGTTGAAGGAATTGGGTATATTCAGAACAGAAGGCTTGGTGGAGAGATCATCACAATTATTTGAAACCTTAACACGTAGCAGCCCATATACGGTGGTCCTATTTGTTCACAGGCATCCACACCATACTCCACAGCAGATGGGCACAATTTCTAATCCACACGAAGGCACCGTATAAGCTAGCAGTCCTGAACACAGAAGAAGGAAATCAACATATGCGTTATTGTCCCAAAGGACAGAGCTGATCAAACAGGTAGAAGTTACAGGAAGACACATTTTGGCTCAGCTTAAGGAATAACTGTCTAAGAATCTGCATTTCAACAATGGAAAGAGCTGCCTTTTCAGAAAATATAGCCCTGTCACTAAGAGTTGAACCCTGAGTGTGCAGAATTGTCAGTGACTCAGCTGATATTCTTACTCCCACCTTCTGAAATTGGGGAGGTGATTCACCACTCTCATGAGAATCTAAAGATCCAATTAGGTTCAGAAAACAGAGGTCTGTGTACTTCCTGCCCAAAGATGGACACATTCCTTCATTTATTTAACAAATATTTAATGAGCACCAACTATATGTTAGGCAGTTTGTTAGGATATGACAATGCAATGATATACAAGAGACATTTTTTATGCCCTCATGGAATTTACATTCTAGAACTGGGTTATTCTAAACTCAAATTGCCAAATTGAGGTTAAGATCACATCATTTGGTGGCAGTTCAAAGAACATAAATAAGTCCATGACCAATGCAAAACACCATCAGTGGGATACTTACTGCCATCACTTACTGAGTGCTTACAGATTTTATGTCACATTATTGAGTGCAACATACTTTATTTAGGCTTTCTTCATAATCCGTATAATAACTCTATGAAGTAGATACTATTAACATTATTGTTACTGATGAAGAAATTGAGGCTCAAAAAAGTTATGAAGCTAGCCAAAAACACAGTAGAAGAAATAAGATTTGAGTCCAAGTCTGTCTGCCTCCACCTCTGTGCTCTTCCCAGTATGTTCTGTTGCCTCCCATACAGATAATAATGTGAGCAGGTGAACATTAATTCTCTTGGAAGTGAGGTATCCATGGCCTCCTGGCTAGGATGAAATAGTTTGACTGAGGCTATTAAGGGAAGTCTGGTTAACAATACCCAAGACTATACCTAGAAAGAAAAATCTCTAAACATATCCCAGACTACCTTCTTCCTAGGCAAGTAGCTTTGGAAAATGGATGGCCACATCCTTCAGATGTGAAGATGTAACTCCTGACCCCCTGGGCAAGGGCTCTAAATCTTTGCCAATAGCAAGGACCTGCCTAGGTGTTTTATTCTCCCACATTTTTGCCAGTAAATGCAATTCCTGCATAGAATCCATGGTGCTGTGCCACTCCCTCTGCTACAATGAGCCATCTTGACTTGAACCCATGGTCATGATTTCACACTAGCCACAGCACAGAGCTACTCATAACAGACACCTGTCCCCAACAGACAGTTACCACCCTGGGGCCCCCAGGATGTGTCTAACTGAGCGCTCCTTTTACCCAGATTGGGTAGCAGACAATGGCATTTACTGCGTTTAGGCCTCCAGCTAGGTCCCTCTGGTGACTTGTCACTTTCCCTAGCACTCTACATCATTCTGAAAGAGATGCTTAACTACAGACTACCTACTTGCCATTGTTTTAATCTAGGCATCAACTCACGGATTCCCTCCCCCCAGAGCCTCAAGGCTGAATTGCAGCTTCTCTCCTGCTTTCATTTTGAGACTCACACAACAGTAGCCCTTGAGGGGTTTGGCAAGAGAAAGTTCTCTTTAGGGACCAAGATTCTCCTTTCTTGTCTACGAGACTCTCAAAATTGCCGCAATATTCAATAGATTCACCTGTAGAATGAGGACAATAATAGCTCCTACCTCATAGCGCTGAAATGAGAATTGAATTTGTTGGTATACGAAAAGTACCTTGGTACTATATAAAGAGAAGAGTGGCTGGTGCATCACAAGGACTGTATAAGTGTCAGCTATTATTACTAATATTAACATCACTCTATTACTACCTAACCTGACAGGCAGATCGTGGGGAGTGCTATAGTACCAGACGTGCAAAATACTGATGTTCATTCAACTCCAGGGAGGCTTCACCCAGTGTGGAATATGTTCCCATTTGTGACCATCCCACAGTGGTGAGCTCTTGCTCCATTTCAAGTCCCTCTTCTCATGTGGTTATAAACAAGAGAGTCCCTGCTGTACAGCAGGATGGGAGGAAGTGCGTGCTGAGAACCATGGGAATCCTCCACCTCCAGGGCTAACTGGGCTTGTGCAGCACTGGGGCTTTGAGCAGCTGTTCATGGCCTCCTTTCACAGTTCTGCACAATAGGAATCTGGGGACCCTCCAACATGCATGGGTCTTAGAGCCAAAGGCCAACCTTGACTGGAAGGCCTAGTTTGGGCTACATCTCCTCATGCCAACAATGCTACTGTCAGTATGCCTTCCTCATAAAAAAAAGATAAAGTAAAAAACTAGATGTGCAGTGACAAAATGTTTGCTCTCCAATTTCTGAAACTATATACTCAGGAAAAAAATAATTACGGTACGAAAGTTTGAACAAAAATCCCAAGTATTTATCCAGGAAGGATAAACTTTAAGATTACTTTTACTGAGGGCCGGCCCCATGGCTTGGCGGTTAAGTGCGCGCGCTCCGCTGCTGGCGGCCCGGGTTCGGATCCTGGGCGTGCACCGACGCACCGCTTCTCCGGCCATGCTGAGGCCGCGTCCCACGTACAGCAACTAGAAGGATGTGCAGCTATGACATACAACTATCTACTGGGGCTTTGGGGGGAAAAATGAATAAATAAATAAAATTATAAAAAAAAAGATTACTTTTACTGAAATTGTTTTCACAGCAATTGCAGAAATTGTAGGTAGAATAAACATTACTAACTGCTCACCTCTTAACCAGTTTATAGGATTTTTATCAAGATTAGTGATGATATTAAAAAAAAAAAACAAACAAACACTGAGCCCAGCATTACATGCTTAATAAATGACAGCTATTAATCAGCATTACAAGAGGGGCTGCTCAAAGTCTTCAGTGACATTGAAGCTGCACTGCATCAAATATTGTGCTGAACCTGAGGGTCACTGTGTGTGTCCACACAACCCTTTGTTAACACAGACTTACAGAGATGTTTATAGTAGAGGAGTCTCACCTGAATCCTAGACCCTGAACCACTTTCTTCTTTCCTCCACAATCAGGTTAAAATTGAGGGTTTTAAGTTAGACATTAATAATAACTTCTCCATGAAAAAGTTTTGAGAAAAATAATGTACCACAAAGATACTTTTAAAGTTTCCTTCTTTATCTTTTTCTCCAAAATTTTGTGATTATAAAAGTAATATATACTCATTGTTAAATTATGAAAGAGAACAAAAATATATAATAAAAATAGAATTGAGGGAGGGAGTGGGAAGCAAAACTTTTGAAGCATAGAAAAAGAAATTGGGAAGAAATATGCCACAACGGTAAAGGTAGTTTTCTCTGAGCATGGGACAATGAGTGGATTTTTTTCTATTTATTTTAAAGAAAAAAAGGTAAATAGCCAAGATCTCCAAAGCTAGGGAAAATGACAGTACTCTCAAACCTAGTATTCTTAGACAGAAACCCAAGGAAGCTGAAGGTCCAGCGAGCATCCTAGTGGAAAATATCCATGCATTCAGTAGAATATATAAATTCAGGACACTATCTGGAAAGCATGGGCAAGACATAAAACATTCATTTCTATAAAATTGAAACAATTTATCTTCCATTCTTGAGCAGATGGGAGGGTAAATTGAGGTTGATTTTTTCTCACCCTGGTGGTCATGTTGGAGGAAATACGAGTGTTCCCGCCCCCGGCACTGTTTAAAATAAGTCTCCGTGCCGGTGACAGGACTAGTCAGAGGGAACACTGTGGTAGTTTCACCCTCCTCCAGGGGGTAGGCAGTACGGTAGGGGGACTGCAGACATTTGTGGGTAGGCAGTACAGTAGGGGGACTGCAGACATTTGTCACTCAGGGAAGGGTGGGAATGAAGATGAGTCCCCTCAGTCTCGGGGAGAGGAGGACGCAGAGAGCAGGTGGGCATCACAGAATGTCCACCTCTCATCGACAGCTGATTACTGACTTGCAGAGTGCTATATGCTCTTCATATTGTGCTCTCTTTGAAATCTGTATTCACCTGACTGATTTATCTCCAATACCCACCCGTCACTATAAAGCTTGGCCACCAGCTATGTGACCTTGAGCAAATTGCTTCATCTCTCTGACCTTCTATTTCCCAATCAGTAAAATGCAACGATCCTTTAGGATGCACTCAGCCACTAGTCTACAAACCCGTTATTTTCTTTGGAGGGGATGGCGCGCTGGTAAAAGGATGCCCTCCTGAGGGGTCTAGAGACTCCACACCTTGCTTAGGAAGGGTTCTGAAGTCTGGCTGTGCTTTAGAATCATTTGGGGGAGCTTTTCATATATACAGATTCTGGCCCTCTCCCAGACCTATGAAATTAACATCTCTGGGGGTAGAAATCAGAAATCAGTGTTTTAAATATGCTCCTGAGATGATTCTTAACTATCTGCTCCATGAACTGGCATCAGACAGTCAATTACTAGGGCACATTTTGCTCTTGTATCATCCTGAGTAAGGATGAAGGTTACAGTTGCCTCTAAAAGGGGAGCAAAGGGCATCACCTAAAATGACTGCAGCAGGGTCAGCACTAGCTTACCAGGTGTCTTTGTCAAATCAGAAAGAGGCGGCCATCTGGACAAATGTACCCTTTGTCTCGGAGTTTGCTTGTCTTGGCAAGCACGGGCTCGGCTTCAGCCCTGGTTGCTCTCTCAGCCAGATGTCTATCTGCAATGTACAAAGTGTATCACTGTACTCAGCTGACTGACCACACACTGTTTGTGAAAATGGGTCAAGTTAAACATGTTTGCATTTGAGAAAATCCCTGAGAATGAGGTGCAGAGTTTCCCACGCCAACTGGGACCCCATTAAGCCTGTCTGGGGAGGTCTTGGTAGGTGTAGATCCACTTTCAGTCACTCAGTTCCTGCCTGCTCACCTAAGGAAGGGGGTTCTCCTTCTAAGGGGCAATATTTCAGCTGGAATCAGGTTACAGGGGGGCTTCTGGAGAGAGAAGGGATTGGGAACTTTAGGTAGAATTCTAAGAGCTTCCTTCATCTGTTTGACCTTGAAATGGGTGGGAGAAAGGACAGCCACGTTTCCATTGACTCCTGGGGGAAGGGGAGGAGATAGAAGTAAAGAAAAAAGGAGAGAAGAAAAGAAGAATGAGAAATAAAGGGCCAAATAAATACACTGGAAACCCTTGTTAGGAATAAGTGATTAAGTTAGGAGTAATTAGAAAGAGTGACATACACTCCCCTCCCCCCCCCCACACACAGAGAAACAGAGAAAAGGAGAATAAAAAGACAGCTAATGGGAAGATAATCCCATTTGTGCATGGCATGGCAATGGCAGGAGCTGAGCCTAGACAATGAAGTCAGGCTGCAGGGCAGGAGCGGAGGGCGCCCAGAGATAAAAGAGCAGCAGCAGGCTGGCCTGCAAATCTTGTCTGAGGGGTTGGAGGAGTGCGAGTGGGGCATCAGTGACACCAGAAGCAGGCATGTGGGTGGGGAAAGAAAAGCCAGATGATGAGCTAGAAATGGGCAAATGAAAGTCAGGAAATGTCGTATGTCATACAGGACGGTCTGACTCCATCTGAGTCACTTCTGAAGAGACTTTGGGCAGGTCAAAGAAGGTCAAACACTGCCCAACACCCAGACTTGGAGTCAACGCTACACCGCAGCATTTCAGTCCAGCCCTACAACGGTGCAGCATTTGCACTTTGATTGGCAGACAGGTGAGAGGAGGTTCTTGTTCAGTTTTAAGTGGCCGGGACAAGTGAGGATGGGTTTGGTGTGACTTTGAATAATCAGTGGAGGTTGGTCTCTGCTCAATACCTAGAACCCGGAGACAATGGCATCCTCCCGATGGGCTCTGGTCGTGGTTCTGTGAGTGGGCTCTAGGGAAATGTTAAGGATGGCATCATCCAGGCAGGCCCAAATAAAATTACCTCCTGTCAAGGATGTGTTTTAAGCAAGACAGAGGGGCTGAGGCAAACCATAACAGACATTGTCCTCATTCTTGGCTTGAAAAGGAAACTGGATTCTACGGCGTGGGACGTCGCTCTTTATACGGATTTAGAATCCCTAAGCAGTCACTCCTGGGAGGCTGAGCAGCAGCGAAGAGTTGTAGGAATAGAAGAAGAGAACAGTAGCACCTGGGACAATGGAAAGGACATATTAAGGCAGTGTGGGCTGTGTATGAGTGCACGTGTGTGTGCCCATGCACACACGTGTGTACTAATCTGGGGATGTGATGGTGAGTGTGTTGCCTCCTAAGTAGGTAGCAAAAAAAGGAGGTGTTAAGCAGGGCCATTCCTGACAACAGCTTCTAAAACCGTGGAGAAACACCTGTTCATTTTCCACAGCAGGTCTCTTTCCATCTCATGAATTATCATTCTACCAGCACCCTTCAAGACTGAAATCTACTGAGATGCCACAGTTCTCTAGTGGGGGTCTCCTTGGTGTTGTCCTCTGTATCTGAGATGCCAGAATAAGAAATCGGACTATTATTTACCGGGAATCTTCAAATGCATGAGTTGAATCTAATTGCGGTGTTCAGAAAAAAGGATCTAGAGGCCCTGGGCACACTTTTAATTTAACAAAAAACATTATAGCCTTTCTTAATAATCTCCAAAGTAGCTGAATAAACTTGTTTTTGCTCCTCTAAGATTTTCATGGAAATCAATCTCTCTTGCCTCCTCCACCCTCAATTATTGTTCTCATTTCTTGTCTGAAAATTTTCAATTTGTCTTTGTTGCCCTAGCAAACAACTATCACAGTCTCTGGCTGTGTCTGTGCAGCCACAGGGACGGGAGGCCCAGGAGTTATTCAGTGAATTCCTGCTGGTTAGACAGAAGACGAGGTCAAGCCCCGTGGTGGGGCAGGACCCTTCCATCCCGGGTCCTCCGTCAGGCACAGGGTCACTGGGGGTCCTGTGGCAGGGAATGACAGATTTCATCGCCAACCTCAAGGACCATGGCTGTAACCCCAAACACTCCATGTGATTTTACTAACTCATTAGAAATCTGTCATCCATGACTTTAAAGCTTTCTGAAGTAACTTTTACTTTTAGTGAATAGGAGCTTCTTGTGTAATGAGTTCAATGATTTTACAACCTGCCACCTGGATCCTGTCACCTGGGAGAGCTACAGAGACTGGTGTCACCACCCAGGTCCACACAGGAATGTCTCAACCTGCCTTGTTCTCCTTGAGCATTTTTGGCAGAACCAGAGGCTCCAAAAAATGGTTGCAACCCCCTCGATTCACAAACCTTGTATATATGGTCCCCGATTCCCTGTCACTCTTGGCTGTTTGGTCTTGAAAACTTTATCTACAGGATAATTTTAGGACTATGCTTTACTTGCAGAATCCAGATAAATAAAAATTTAGACAGTCTGAAGAGGTTTTGTGTGTGTTTTGTTTTCTTTTTAGTATTATTTTAATTTAATTTGAAGGGTCCAGAAAAATAATGCGAAGTGAGGGGATATCTCACCAAGTATACACTCACCTTGGAACTTCTCCCTCCTGCTAACAATTCTAGGAGCCAGTACATGGAGCTTTAATGTCGAAAGCCTTAGTAAGCAAGAGCTCTTCCAGATCTAGTCTTTCTCCACCTTATCAGCCTCTTCTCCTGTCTCTATAAACTGCCCTCGTAAGCTACATTGAGGTATTTATTTGCCATTCCTGGAAAAATCATGTTTCTTATGTCTCCATGCTTTGGCATATGCTGTTCCCTTTGCTTAGAACTACCTTTGTCACCTGTTAAATAGAACATTTCAAAATCTAACTTCTCAGTGAAGCCCTATTCCAGATTCTTAGATGTCCCATAAATTACTCCTTAAACTATAATCCCACCGACCTTTGCTCACACCTTTATTTTAATAGGTTTTAGAATTCATTGTAATTTTTTGTTATGTTCCCATATACCTATTTAGACTATTAGTTCTTTGAGAGTAGAGACATCATCTTATAATTAGCAACCTAGCTTATCCTGGGCCACAATAGGTAATGGAGTGAATATTTGTTGAAAACATGAATGAGTGAGAGAATAAATGATGGAATGTAGTGGTGAGAGGATTTCTATAAACAAACTGGCTCACACACACACACACACACACACACACACACACACACACACACAGACACCCCGTCCAGAGAAACTGGAGCACAAGGCAGAGGCTGGATAAGTTGCAGGTGTAACTCCTCTGCCTCACAGAATCATCCATTGTAATTTTTGGTATTAGTGTCCTTGATCAGTTTTCTTCCTTGTCTGAAAGTCATGAGTGCTTATTGCTACTTTTGTCCTAGTATATTAGGGAATTCACTTCACCTTTTACTGGCCTAGGATTTGGTTGTCCTACTTCAAAAGAATGTTCAGCTACTTTAATGTATGCAATACAATAATGCTAAGTGAAAAACAAATACCACACATGCTGCTTACCTCCACCTTCTGGAAAATTAAATGAAATATTCAGGAAAATCAGCTCTACCATTGATTTTTCCATAATCCCCAATACGTATCGTTAGTTGGCAATCTGTCAGGGAGTTTTCAATTCAAGTGACGGTCTTCACATTCAAATAAATTTTGAGTAACTTTGTAAGAATCATTTAAAGAAACGTGGCATCAGATCCTTGATTTAAATCAAGATGTATGGCGTCTTCCACTTTTCATTTCTCGTGTCACTTTATGAGGAAAATGCAGTTATTTGTCTGGCACTTTTTTATATATATATATAAACTCATGCTGCTTATCACTCCTGGTTCCATTATCCTCAAGATAGTCACTTTCTTTTTCCTCCTAACAGTTGCTCCATTATTTTATTAGTGTCCAAAATGAGACCTCGTAGACAGTGATGATCAGAGAATAATGGAAATTAGAGATGGAAATGACAGATTAGGTCTCCTTGTCTGTTTCCTGGGGCTAATGTTCCTGTCAGTCTGTAACTCAGTGCTTTCGCCTGTCTTATTTTAAATGACACCAATGTGGTGCCTCCGCCATATCCCTGGAGGCTCCTGTCTACATCCTAAGACTGTCTCTACACACAGCCAGGGGGAATGATGAAGCTCTGCACAATTACCAAGTGAAGTCAGGCCCATCCTCACGTGATCTGTCTACAAGGCAAGGGATGTGGAGGCTTGAGCGATTAGCCACCAAATCCAATCACTGCAGAGAGCCAGCCTGGATCATTCAGGGCAAAAAGCGAAATGATATTTTGTCATTGTTTTCTTCAGCAGCAAGTTTGCAGGCTAAGAGAGAGAGAGCTGGTTATGCATCACCCTTTACAATATGCATCACCCTTTACAATTCTCAGTCATCACATAAGCTAAAACCCCTAGAAACTATGCAAACATTTCAGGGGTCCGAGAGTAGGGGATCTAAGGGACTTTAAATAGCAAGTGGCACTCTTTATTCATACCCTGCTTGACATCTATTACCCACGGCCTCTGCCCTCCCCAACAGTCTTCCAACCACAGGCCACCTCACATGTATTTACCCTTCTACAAACATCTCCCTCTAACGTTTGTGGACTGCCTCTCTGACAGGATCTCAAATTCAGTGGAAACAGAGCAATCCTTCATTTTTGCCAACAGACAAATTTCATGGCATTTTGACTTCCCCAAGTTTTCTGACCTGTAACTCAGATTTCCTTTCTCTAACTTCATTCTCTCTTGTCCTTATCCCTCAACCTCAACCCGTTCCAGAACATTTGCCCTCCTCTAACTCTACAGGCATCTATCATGCCTTGACTTAGGCATCAGCTGGCCAAGTTCTCCGAGCTGAGTTTTTCTATCCCTTCATCATAAATCACTCCCTTGGGCTCTTCAATCATTTTTATTGCTCTTCTCCAAACTCTCACCCATTTGTCTCCATATTTACTGCTTTGAGAGTCCAGAACTACATTCAATATTCTAGGCTTGGTCTCTTCAGATTCTCACAGAGGGGGCTGATCATCGACCTCAGGGACATGAGTTCTCACAGGCAATGTGTGAAATGACAGTGGTTTCTTTTTTCCACCTTCTCTGGCTGCAAATGCATTTCTAATCTGCAGTCCAAGCAATCACTCCGAGATGGCATTTGCCTTGATTTCCTTCTAGTTTTCCCTGTTCCATTGATTGCTATTATTAGTTAGCGTTTATTGATCCCCTTCTCCTCTCAGCCTCCTCCAAGACCCAGCCGATGCAGAAAGCAAGCTCTCAGCACCCAAAACAAAGCAGAAAGTTGCTTTTAAAAAGCAATAGAAGAAGGACAGCGGTGATGGTTGCACGACAATGTGAATGTACTTACCACCACTGAATGGTACACTTAAAAGTGGTTAAAATGGTAAATTTTATATTATGTATATTTTATCACAATAAAAAATTCAAAAAAATGTAAAAAAACAAAATAAAAAAAGCAATAGACAAAGTATCTTTTTTATCCCAGTCGTGTGCTTGGGGGAAAGCAAAGGTCTCCCAGAGACAGGGTAATTAGGGATCAGGCAAAAGCACTCTTACTCAACACCGAGTGCTCCCTGAGTCTTTGCACTTCACCCCTGCTGACAGTCCTGGTGAAAACAAGATTCTACTCATGTCAGTCTCGCAAAGCTTGTCAAGCTCTGGGAGAGCTACACTGGAGTCTGTGTGGCTTCACGTGTCTCCAACAAAATAAGTTCTGCCTGTGGAATCCTCATTGCTGGCGGTGATGTGAAAAGGAAGAGAGGGACAGCTTGATTTTCAGATCCCAGCTGGAGACTGTGGGGCTGCGAGTCAGAGGCATCATCTCTGAACTCGTAAATGGAGAAAAAGATGATGTGGACGTCATTGGACTGGTATAAATATGGAAATGCACAGTGACAGTTTTACCCATTCGCTGTTCAGAATATAACCACCCTTCAGCTCTGCTCCTCTGCAGGCAGTTGCTCCACGTCACGTCTGCATGAGGGAATGGTGACATCTGGGAACCGGCTAACTTCCCATCCCCTCACTTACCCCTGGTTTGTCCCCCATTCATTCCGAATGCAAAGGTGCTTGTGCACTGGATCCTTCATGTAACCTTCATAGCAGAGGCATTCCCCTTAGAAGCAGGGCAAGGAGGAAGAAAAAGAAACATGAAGGAATTGATTAACATGTCTGTGTTTGAGAAAATTAACATGAAATGATCAGATTAAGCTCTGGCTCTAATAGAGGCAAAGATGAGACAATAAATCCCATTATGTCATACACTGCCATCTCCACCGCCCATGTGAATGAACACGCCACACCAATCTCTCCATTTTCCACTATGTGATAATTTTCACTCGCGGAGGAACCCAACCTTTACAAAGCACCTGTTATATGTGCTTTGTAAACACAAAGACCAAGAACTGCTTGAGCAAAGGGACTTTGCATCTTTACCTTCTCAGTGCCCAGTTTACTGCAAGGCACCTATTAGGTGATCAATAAATGTTTAAAGACCACATAAGTGAGTTATTTCATCAAATATTTCTAAGAAATTTGAAAAGTAGGTATTAATACTATGCTATGCTGATGGGGGAAACTGAGGCTCAGAAAAATTAAGGGATCTGGAGACAGCTTGTAAATGATAGTTAATATCTGAACCTATGTCTTTCTGACTCCAGACCGTTTTTCCCCACCATGCCATGCTGCTAGCCCACAGAACTACTACTATATTTAGAGGAGGCCACTTACACCTATTATGGTTTTATTGGAACTCCGGGTTTTCATTTTTAAGTGAAAATGGCTAATTATCTCGGAGCTGGCAAACAGAAAGATCATCTATAATTCTATATTTGTTTAGGATATTACTATGCTTCATGATCATTAGTTACTCCCTTAGTATACCAAGAGGTCCACGACCCCCCTGGAATTGTATGCAAAACTGTACATATATGTGCATATGTGCATCTTTCTGTGGCAGGGTTCCATAACATCCATCTGATTTACAAACAAATCTAAGATCCCCAAAGATTAAGAATCACTGCTGTACTTAGTACTGATTTTGAAGAAAATTGTTGCTGCTTCCTTATATGAATAATTCCTTAGGCAATGCTACACATCCCTACACCACTGAGAACAGTTCCACTAAAGCACTAGTCTTAACTCTTTCACTGGCTGGTAATTTAGTTTGTAGGTAGTGAAAGAACAGAGAGTGACTTCCTGAAATTTATAAATAACAAAGGTGGCATGCCCTAACGAGACAAGGGGCACACAGTTTCTCTATCTCCCTAGCAAGAGATGCTTAAAAAGGATATAGATAGAATAATAGCTTTGACTGCTATTTTCTCTTTTAATGATAAAAACCAATAAAAATGAAGTGAAGGGGCCTCAGAGTCATGAGGGAAGGGATTGGTAGGCCCTGAGCAGGAAGTTTTTTCTTAGGATCTAAATTCAACCATTCCTTTCATGATTGACCTATAAGCTACTGCCCATCAGGGCATCACTACCAAATAACACTCATCTTCTTCCCCCACACCTGCTCAGCTCAAGGCGCTGAGGAGTGGAGTGAAAATGAGTAACTTCTTTGTGGGGGATCCACAGAGAGTAGTAGATCAAAACTTGGTCTCTTGTATGGCAAATTCAGGCTTCCACATGGGTTAGATTCGCAATAGGCTTGACTTACTGGCTTCAGTGGGGAATAGTCAGGGAGCTATGAGTCGAACATTGGAAAACACAGATTGAAATTAGGTAGTGGACGATAAGGCTTTCAAATGAAGGCTGCTTCTCCAATAGAACGAAAGATAAAGAAGGCAAGAACCAGAGCGAGCAAAAGTAGGAAAGTACTAGGAGCTGGGCTTCATACTTTATCAATGCCAAAGAAAGCATAGACTATAAGCTACACAAGGGCAGGAACGAGGTTAGTTTCCCCCCATATGAAGAGGCCTTTTATAAATACTGTGTCATGGAGAATAAATATATTAAAGCATTTGCTGTAAATTTATAGATACCACCACCACCACCTCTCCCCAAGATGCAGATATCTAAGTCAGTTAATGGGCCAAGGGCCAGATATGCTTCTCCCTTAAGGAGATCCCCTCCTGATTGTCCTTGTGGACATTAGGCATGGGTATGACATTAAAAAACAGGAAGTAACCTGAAGAGGTTGTCGAACCCATCACTCTGACTCTTAGAATGGTCTTGGCTGGGTGCCTTGCCTAGAAGTAAGGATTGACAAAAAAGGCAGTCCTTCTTCCACATTTAATATCTAGTTACCATGAAACATATAAAAATAAATGCAGTAACAACTCAGAGTTCAAGCAGAGCCTGATTTTCCTAATGATGGTGTTACCTACCATTTGTAGAGCACATTTACCTTTCTCAAATTGCCTTCCTAGTCATTATCTCCTTATGAGGTTTCCATCGTTCATTACTATGTGGAGACACACTGCCGACGACAGATAAAGCTTTTCTCCATATAGTGTCATATGCAGCCCAAAGTCAGAGCAACAGAGAAATTTTCAAACACATCAGGCTCGAGTTTGAGGATATCCAAAATTTGCCTCTCAAATGATCCTCATTTCCAGAACCCACCAAATTTCCCTCTTCTGTATTTCTCCTCAAAACCAGTTTGGCCATCTATATTGAAAGTTCAGACTTGATGAGGAAAGTTGCTATGGCAACCAACTGCTAAATCTTGACTTTAAGAGGGGTTTCATGCAAGCACAAGCTCCGACTGTTAGCTGTGAATTTTAAAGACCCCACAAGGGTGTTGGATGCCCTCCTAAGCTAGAAGTGTTACAGTCTCTGCATCTGCTGTGACAGATGGCGGGGAACACATGACGTGCCGACTCTGTGGTAGTGCTCATAGGAATCCAATGGAGATACGTGTCATGGCCACAGAGAAGTGCCCAACAGGGATGTAGTATGCCCTGCAGGAGGCACTCACAGGCAACCATGCTGCTAAAGAGTAGAAGCCCACTGAGAAGAGATCCAGGCAGGGCCTGGAGATGGCTATACTTTGATTTGTGCTTGGTATCCTGAGGGCAAACGCCTTGAGGCGCCTTGTATGATGGACAGTGCCTTTGGTCATTTCCCAGTCTATAGACTTAGGCACAAATCTCATCAAAGGATTAAAGGAAGACCTTAAAGCTAAGGCTCCTCAGCTATGACTGGGCTCACCACAAGTTCTTCATGAGGTAAATACAGATCAAGGCCAAAAGCCCTGAGTCATCTCTATCCTTCAGGTAGCTGTTGGCTTTTATTAAATGGAATTGTTTGTGCTTCATCTAAAAAGGGCAATCTTTGTTAGACGTCTGAACTTGGGCCATATCTAAATGCCTGGTCTCCTCCCCCATGGAGACATCAGGCAAGAGGCAGGCCCAGAGTCAAACAGCCCCACATGACTCCAAGAGGGCAGACAGAGGGAAACAGGCCGAAAGGACATCTCAAAGGAAGGTGCTTTAACTGGGCCAAAAAAGGGAGTTTGGAATGAGAAAAAAAATGGAAGCTGTGCTCTCCTGCCAAATTGGGTTCAAAAAACCAGGAAAGGCTAGAGAGAGGGAGGCAGGGTTCTGAGCAAGAAAGGGGAAGAGGGCTAGATTGAATCTGAAAATATGCTCCAATGCCCCTCATCAGGTTTTACACACTTCTACATAGTTGGGACCAATGTACGGAAAGATCTGGGACAGAAGGAATTTCGGTGAACATCTTGGATGGTGATTAAAACTTGATTTAGCTTGGAAGCCCATGCTCCTTGCAGACCCATAACAGCTAGATATCTTGAAAAGGGCAATGAGGGTCTGTGGGCAGGACTGACGGGGACTGTGAAATTAAGCAGGTATGTGAAGCTTCCACAGCTGCCCATATGGCAGAACAAAGGCCAGGAATGGAGTACAGAGAGAAGTCACTGAAACCAGTTAGTCTGTGTTTCCAACAAAAAACAAACAATCAAACAAACCTACAAACACAACAGAAACCTTTAGAAAGGATAGGAAAAGTCAACCTCTCGCTGGATCCATAAACTTTACAACCTTAGTGGTTTGCTGTTAGCCCAACTTAACCAGAGACACACCTAGGTTACAAACCTGGAAGGATCTGGGGAGAATGTCACTGTGCAGTTGGCACTGGGCTCCCAGGCACTGGGCTAGGAGCTTTAGGTACATTACATCCCTCCCGATTAGCATGTTGCTAGAAGGTAAAAGCAAGGCTGGAATGGAAAAGAGATCAGCAAGTTTCCTCCAGCTCCAGTTCTTCCACAGATTCCTGACACATCTTCAGAAGGTCTACGTAGCCATTCTCTATGAATTGGGCTGGGGCAATATAAAGAGTCACATAACACTGCTTGTTCTTTCTCTGTCCTGTTTCTCCTTCCCAGGTGTATTACTATTCTACAGCTGCCGTAAAAAATTACCGCAAACTTAGTGGTTTAAAGCAACATAAATATATTATCTTACGGTTCTGTAGGTCAGAAGTCTGACACGAGTCTCACTGCGCTAAAATCAAGGTGTCCATAGGACTATGTTCCTTTCTGGAGGCTGGAGGGTAAACTCCGTCTCTTTGCCCTTTCCAGCTTCTAGAGGTCGCTCACCATGCGTGGTTCACGCCCCCTTCCTCCATCGTCAAAGCCAGCAAGCGCTGGTTGAGTCCTTCTCATATCACATCACTCTTGTTTCCTCTTCTCTCTCCCTTTTCCACTTTTAAGGACCCTTGCAATTACATTGGGCACACCTGGATAATCCAGGATAATCTCCTTAAAATAAGTCAGCTGTTTAGCAACCTTAATTCCATCTGCAAATTGAATTCATCTTTGCTATGCAACATAACATATTTACAGGTCCTGGGGAATAGGATATGAACATCTTTGGGGACCCATTATTCTGCCTACCACACCTGGTATTCCGGACGCTGTGAAGGTGATGAGTAAACACGCGCTTAACTATGGAACACTTTGGAAGGATGCCTAAGGAGAGCTCCAGGCCCCAGAGGTTGCTCCTTTGCAGTGACTGAGTGTCTGTGTTTGTGTGTGTGTGAAAAAGTATACACGTGCACTTGCACAGTTCCACACATCCATATAAGCAGACGACTCAGCCTGGCTGGGAAAGCACATGTCCCAACACTATGACATTTCCAAGTGAGTTAGCTGGAGGATTGCAAAAATAACGTCGACTTGACTTGCAGCCAATTCCCACACTCAGCTCTTTGGAGAAAGGCTCTAGGATGGAGTGTGGGAGGCGATAAAGTTTCTTACTGATGAGCGTGTGGGATGACCACATCATCCCATGTGTGGAAAGAAGCAGGGCAGGAAGGGGGAGGATTTCCAATTCCAGCATTAATGAAAATAAAATCCTCTGCAGCATCATTTCTCAACTGCTACCCCAAATGAAGATGTTGCACCTTAGTTCTGTTGTGGGGTTTGGGTCTTTATTTTTATTCTCCATCCATGGCTTTCCAGTTGTCACAGATACTGGGAAGCCACTAGCAAGGGCATGAGCTTCCCAAAGTCATTTTCAGCAAGGATTAGAAATGAGACATCTGGGCCGGCCCTGCGGCTTAGCGGTTAAGTGCGCGCGCTCTGCTGCTGGCAGCCCGGGTTGGGATCCCGGGCGTGCACCGACGCACCGCTGCTCTGGCCATGCTGAGGCCGTGTCCCACATACAGCAACTAAGAAGGATGTGCAGCTATGACATACAACTATCTACTGGGGCTTTGGGGGAAAAAATAAATAAATAAAAATTTAAAAAAAAAAGAAAAGAAATGAGACATCTGAGAAGGACTGAAGAGGTGATGGGAGCTTCGCTGTGGACAAGCAGCTTCCTCAGCTCCTGGCTTGGTAAGCAGTGATGCTCAGTAATAATGCTTGCTTAAATAGTTTTGAATGACAAATATGTTGGATCTGATATGTCTGGGGAAATTAAGCAACCTTTTATAATCACACCTCTGCTCTGATTTCATGATGGAGAGAACACAGACGCTGCCTTAGGTAGCTGTGGGACTTTGGGCAAGTCATGTAACTTCTTGGGGAACTCAAGCATTGATCTAAAGAAAGAAGGCAGCTTATCTCTAAGACCCCTCCCCTCTAAGACACCTAAAACCTCAATCCCTTCTTTCTACATGTAATTAAAAGTGCTTCTTGTTCTTTAAAACCTCAGTAGAAGCTTGCAAGGCTCTCTGAAGATCATGCTCTCTCAGAAGTGAGTTTAACCACTAAGATTATCCAAGGACTCCTAACTCAAGTCAGCGGGGGGACCAGAGATGAGCTCAGTTGCATGGAGAGGCCCCACCTCTGAGATGAGCCCTTTTTCCTTTCTCCCAAGCACACTGGCTTTTGGGCATGGTGTACAGCCCATCTGTTTGGTTTGGTGTTTGCCTGACAGCGTGGGAGGAGCAGCAAGTAAGCACAGTCTTAGACATCAGATGTTTGAAATGTTGTACGTTCTCCTCCATATGGGGGCCTAGAATCTCTGTGACGGGCCCACGTAAAAGCAACTTTTAGACCTAAGAAGGTGAACTTTAAACATCACAGTTACCTGTTACTCCCTCAAAGAGATGCAGCCATGGATTATAACAGAAGTAAGGGCTGGATCTCTTGGACTCGACCTCTACTAATATCCCTCTACCCCCAGCACCTGAAGAAGATGTAGCTGTAGGGGGATGTGTGTGTGTATACATACATATATACGTGTGTGTGTGCGCACATGTGTGTGTATGTGGTGGAGGAGGGGCTACACATGAGGTACAGAGAGCTAGAGGAGTTGTCCCCCAACTGCAGCATCACCGCATATGGGGGTCATAGATATCACTATATCCTCTTCCTGTGTTCCAAGACATTGTATCACTTCTCTGGGAAGGATCTGTCTGTGGTACTGAATCTACCGGACACAGGTTTTTATAAAGACTACCTTAGACGAACCCCTTCTATGATGCAAGTGCAAAGCAACCTGGAGTGAGGGATCCATACTCCTGGATATCTTGGAGCTCAAGAAGCACTGTAAGTGTCCTGGTGCATGCTGTATCTGAATCTGGACCCTCTCGTGGAGAAGCCCCAGCCCCATTTGATAATACAATAGCCTGAAAGATGTCTATACCCTTTGGCCCAGTAATCTCTCTTCCAAGATTTATCTGAAGAAAATAACTTCAAATGTGCCCTGCATTTATGTGGAAAGATATTCATTTTAGCAGTATTTGTAAAAATTAAAAATTTAAAGCATCCTAAGTGTCAGATAATAGGGGACTATTTAAATGAGCTATGATATAGACATACAATAGAATACCAAATGACCATTAAAATTATGTTATTGAAGATTATTTAATGGTTCTGGAAAACTCTCACGATAGAATGTTAAATGAAAAAATCATTTAAAAAAACTGGACTTAGTGTGCTTGCAAGCCTCTAAAAATCATGCATAGATAAAAGATTGGAAGGGAAGACATTAAAATTTTAAAATGATTTCTCCAGGAGATAGAATTATAGATGATTATCATTTTCTTCTATAAGCTTTTTTAGATTTTCCAAATTTTTTACAATAAGCAAGCATGAAAAGTCTAGCCCCAGGAGATGATAACCCCTGACGGGATGGCAAGTGGGCTATGGAGGTCATCCTCAACTGACCTGTCTGGCATGGGGCTACAGTTAGGATACTTCCAAGGCTTAAAAATTCTAGAAGCTTCCATGCTAGAAGATGACCCCACATTTTAAGCCAACATGCTCAGGGGTCCAACCACATGCTGGCGGTTTGCACGGTCTAGGCTCCCAGTGGCAGTGGGACAATCAGGAGGGCTGGCCTGGGTGTCAAGGGAGTGATTGCAAGAGGCATGAACTCTGACAGTTACCCGCTGCCCGGTGCTCCCGCCTACCAGTTTCGGGGTCGCATTGGTGTTCACAGGGGTCCAGGAGCCGCCGGGCACAGAGGTCCATGGCCCAGGGCCCACTGGAGTTCTGCTGAGAGAAGAGCACCACTTGGGCAGGGTTCAGCCAGTCACTGGCATCCAGCTGGCTCCCCTCCAGCAAGATGAAGCGGCTTCCTGCAGGGGGAGAGGAGGCATGCCGTGTGCACACAATACACACACACACATCACTGAAGACAGAGTAAGGGACACTCTACAGGTTAGCCCCAAACCAAGGTCATTACTCCCACCAGTCCTGGCCTGTCATGAGCCCCCAAGCAAGGGATCAGCAGATGGAGGCTCGGCCACTGCTTGGACCTCCCGCCATCTCGTCCCCTGCTGCCTTGCTCCTTCCCGTCTCTAGCAGGGTGGACCTAAGGGATACAGAGACAGAGCCACTTTGTGATGGCCGTGGCACGGCTCCATCAGACCCAGCCACGGGCACTGGCACTTGTCCAAGGAACAGGGACCTGCTGCCTATCTTCACTTGCCATGAAATAGCAGGCCCTCTAACACTGCGGACAGCCCCCACCTGTTTGCAGCCTTACAGCAACCGAGAAAACAGACATTAACAAGTCAATCAGGTGCTCTGGGCTTAACTAATTCATGATTCTCAGAACCTATGTTACTCCCTCATTAGATTGGGGTCCCCCAGGATGAAAGTAAATTATTGATTCAGAGTTCTAGGCTTATAGCAAGTTACCACAATTAGGAATGTCTCACTTGGGCATACAAAACCAGAGGGGTCTGATTCTTAAACCTCTACTACTCCACTTAGCTTCTCTCCTCTCAAAGGCTACGAGAATCTTGGTGGCTGCCTACTTGTAGCCAGTATGCTCTGCATTTCTTTACAAAGACAGGGCTTATATAAAAACAAACAGAAACGGAAAATGGGAGTGGGCACAGAGAAGAAGAGGAGAGCTGTTCAGTTTTGTTTTTTTTTTTCTTTTTCTAAACCTGCTTTCTGATTTCATTTGTGGCCGATCCAATTTTGTCCTAAGCCTTACTATCTGGGTTTATTTTTTTCCTCACTTATAGTAAGAGGTAACAGTGACCTCTGGCTTCTCTGTATCTTCCCTGCCCAACCTGAAACCTTCCTCTTTAGGGAGGAGGCTGCATCCTCAGAAGTGGGCTCACCATCGGCGATCAGGTGCTCAGGAACGTGCAGGGTGATCTTGACAACGAGAGGGCAGCTCACGTGAGAGGAGCACACGAGGCCGATCACACAGCTGGTGATGCTGATTAACGTCAAGGTGGTCTTATTCACAGGACTTCGGGGAGAGCCCACTGAAAGTAAGACAAAAGCAAGACCCATGGTGGTGAAACTCTTGGCAGTGACAGGCCAACCTGGCATTTTGTTGCCCAGCCCGGCAAATAGGCGAGGCAGCTGGCAAACCTAGCCCAGCGGGAAACGTCTCTAGCTGCACGACCTCAGTGACCATCCTCATGGAGTACATGTCACGTTTGAGTCAGAGGGGACTTGGCCCTCAGAGGGGACTGGTGGCCCTCAAGGTCAACAAGGGTCAGCTGTATGCAATTCTTCTGCACTCTTCCTGGGCCAGGTTCACAGGAGAAATCCTAAAGGAGGGCATTCTCCCTTCTACTCGCCTGGCTGAGCTCCAACCTCTTGCCCAAGGCTGGCAGGAACGCTTTCACCCCACGCTGGAGCTCCCTGCACTTTCCACTGCTTTCCATAGAGGGCGCTCACACAAACCAGCTCCTCCACTCCCGGGGCTCAAACTACCTCTCCAGAGGAACTTCTATAGGTGGGAGTCCTACAAGTGACTCTTGCTCTGTAGGGCCTGGAAGGAGGAAAATGAGGAAAGTCTGCTCTGCGTGAGTAGAGGATATTGTCACACCTGAAGGCTCTCCCCAGTCCCGCAGCCAGTGGGGTAAGGTTATAAATGGAAGCTTAGTGAGATAATAATAATGCTAGGAATAAACAACACTCCCAGGTAGGAGGGGACAGGGATAGGAAGGGAGGATTTTTTGGTGTGTTTTTTGTTTGTTGGGTTTGGGGTTTGGGGTTTGGTTTTGGTAGAAAGGATAAAATGGTAGTGACAAGAGGGACCCTTCACATGGAGGCAGAACAGATGCGAGAAGGTAAGAAAGCAAGGCAAGTTGCCAACAAAATATCGGTCCTTTGGAATTTTCTATGGTCTGTGTTAATATTTATTATTGATAGAAATTAAAGGCATCTATTATGTCAGACAGTGAGCAAAGTGTTTCACATACCTTATTTTACATTTAATATTTGCTTCCTTACAATAAATCTATGAGTCTGTACAGTAACTACCCACTTTACAGGTAAGGAAAGTAAGTCTCAAAGAGATTAACCTCATAGTGATAGTTAACACTTATGAAGTGTAAGTATGCGTCAGGCACCAGTGCCCAGGCTTCTACACGGCTCATATCATTGAACAACGACCACAATCTGATGAGGCGGCTCCTGCAGAAGAGCAGTGAGTTAGACAGCCTACAGGCTTGTCCAGGGTCAAGCAGCTACTAAGGAGTGGAGCCGAGATCAAAGCACAGGTCCAGCTGAGGCTACAGCCCCAGACAATGCATTAATCAATCTTTGGACCCAGTGGAGCCTTTGGAACCACTGTTCTTAGGAGTGCAGGGAAGGTTTTGGTTCATGGCTACACCCACACTTTATGGGAGCAGATTCCCTGAGTGGGTGTGTTGGCAATAGCTTGGAGGGAGATACTCCAGGGTGGCCAGCAGCCTCTGGATCCTCTGTCCCTTGCTACCTAGAGATATTCTATTCATGTTAGTACCCTTTCAACATAGATTCTATTTCTGCACACTAGCCCAGACCAGCTCTGAGCAGCAGATGTACCACTAGAATGTCCTTCAGACACTCAAATACGATATCCAAAACCAAACTCTCGCCACCTTCCTTCAGACCCTCCTCCCCCTCCTATTTCCACTGCCCAGCGAATGGCACTGTCATCTTCTTGGCTTCTCAAGTCCAAAAACCCCATCGCGTCTACCTTTTCCCTCTCTTTCATAAACCACACCCTCTCCACGACCAATGCTATTAAATCATTCTTCATTTTGTGTCCAAAATTCTCTTGCTTCCTTTCTCTCCATCCCTACCTACACCTATCATCTCACGCCTAGACTATGGCAATAGCCATCCACCCAGACTCCCTGCCTCAACGTCCCCCTCCTCTCACCTATCCTCCACAGTGGCCTAGATGAAGCAGAGTGGACAAGCGCAATGCTCTTTAAAAGCCTTCAATGACTCCAACTGAAGTGTCAGGTCCAAGGCCTTCAGTCAAGGCCATGTACCTTCTCCTGATCTTTCAGCCTTATTTCCTAAGCAAACTACAAACTTGCACCATAAGCTTCATTTTAGTAAACTATTTACTGCTCTCTGACTAGACCATTATCGTTTATGTCCCTCTGACTTTGCACATATTATTTCCTCCTCCACAGAATGCCATTTTGTCACCTTGTCAGCCTGGTACACACCTACTCTTCAAGTCTCAGCTCAAACAACATCTCCCTGTAAACACTTCCCTGAAGCCTTCAAGAATAGATTCTCACTCATTCCTGGCTGTTCCTCTAGCCCTCGGTGCACCCTGCTGTTATAGCCCTCGTCACACAGTGCTGTCACTGTTTACGGGCACTTGCCACTGCTCTCACATGAATAACTTGCTACTCATCTTCTTGTCTCTCTGGTCTGTCTGCATCATCAAACCATCATCCAGCATCTCTACTTGTCTTCACAATTTCCAGTGGTTTCCTATGACCTACAGAACCAAGTGCAAACTCAGTAACATGGCGTATGTGGGGTCTTTTGGTAGCCAGCCTGTCATCCAGCCCCATCCCCACTGCCCCTATGTGTCTGTATGTTTATATCCCTGATTACAGCTGCCATGTTGAACTGCTTTTACTTGCTTGATAATACCATGTTCTTTTTTGCCTTCAAGGCTTTTCGTACGCTATTTTCCTCTACTAGAATGCCTTTACCCTAATTTTCCTCTTTCAAGAAATCTTATACCTCGGTTGTATATAACCGAGGTCTAATTATTTTCTCCTTTTTTGCCTCCTATTGCTACCAGGTAGAATTAACTGTTCTCTCTTCTGAGCATTCATTTCACTTTATTTATATTATTAAATTAAGCCTTTCACTGTGTCCTGTTTTCATGTTTCCACCACTTATCACAAAGACTGACCCATGGCAGGTAGGTTATAAAATTTCTGGCTGGCCTGACTGATGTATCCAGATCAATTCAACAAACCCTTACAAGCTTCTATTATAGCAAAATCCTTCACTTGTCACTTTAGAAAAATAAATTAGACATGGCCATCCCTAAGAAGCTTACAGTCTAGTTAATAGTAATAAACAGTTGATGGACTAGGCGCACTTGGTATTTAAAAGGAACAATTTTATGCTGCAAAGAAACTCATTCTGATTCATTACTATGGATTTTCTTAAAACAGGATTTTATTAAAGCAGAACACACCCTGCTTTGCTGTAGCCTAGGCTGACTATTTGCTGTATATAAATATGTAATGAGGATCAAGGGATCCACATTCTCACCTCAGGGATACTATGGCATCAGACATTAGGCTGCCCAGAGCCTCATTGATTTCTTAAGAAAAAATGGTGGGAAGAAATTTTGTACTGACAGCAGCAATGCCTACAGAAAGTGGAAATGAGGAAATGAAACGGGTTCTTCCAATCTCTAGGAAGAATGCCCTCGATATGAAAAGAACTCAAGTGGAGGGAGGAGAGGGCCAAAATATAGGTGTCTTTTAGGGGGCATTGGTTGGTTATTGGTTGGGGAAGATGCTATTGAGTACAACACGAGGTGAGGTCACTCAAACATCCTCCATTGTATCTCAAGGAGGCCCTGTCCAAAATTCTTTAAGACAGAGTGCTGTAGAAACCAAAGGCTGCACTGGGGAGAGTTCTAATGGCAACAATAACAAGAATTTCATAGTGCTTTGTCAGTCGCCAAAAAAGCACATTTTAATATAATTTAATTCTGACAGGAGTCCTTTGTGTGAGGTATTGTTAATCCATTTAATATGTGAGGCAACTGAGGCTCAGGGAATGTGTTGTCCTTATCCAATGTCACACAGCAAGTAAATGGAGGCTGAATGGTGCTTGAACCCAGACCTCCCTCAGTGATGATGGTGATACCAGCAAAATCATAGGCAGCAGCAGCCACAGGTGCAATAGCTACACCTGAAGCCTAGACTAAGTATCAGGGTGGAGTGGCACAGACAGTGGCTGCATGAAAGGATGACTCTATCAATGCTGAGGAGGATGAAGTAATTAACCTGGACCCTGCCAGGAGAAAGGAGGGGATTCGCAGGCTTGGGGTCTCGTGATTCTACTGGGCAGGAGACTAAAGGCCAAATACCATTACACACGTTTTTCAGGCCATAGATCATTCCTCAACTACCCTGACCCCCAATCCCTGCCTCGCCCGATCCCAAGGCCACTGTGGCTGGGTGAGCAAGGGTACCTATACTGTCCATTTTTTCACACAAAACTCTTTATCAACTTTATTTCCTGTGTCTAAACAGCAAAAGATGACTCCTGAGGCTTCCAGAAGGAATTGAGAGTCTTCTGACCAAGAAATAGCCTTTCAAACAACTTGAAAACTTGTTTGAGAGCGCCATTATCTGGGAGAGATGATTCTCTGCAAGTTCCCACTCTAGGCTCTTCTTTCTTCCTTAGGAGGGAACATCAATTGTGGTCCAGGAATTCTTTCTGCAGAAACTGGCTTTGCTCCCCAGAGCCCCCAGCCTGACCCAGCACCTCTGCAGCTCCCTGCCTTCCCTCCTCAGAGCCTCTCTCACTCCCCTTTGGCCCTCCACCATTCCTACCTCTACTGCGCCTCCGGCTCCGAGACGGGTCGGTGTAAAACGTCAGCTGGGGGTCGTTTTCTGCCTCTGTGCCAGAGTCCCCTTCAGGGTTTAGGAAGGCAGAACCAGCTGTAATGGAAAGAAGCACGGCAAAGACAAGACCTTCAGGTTTGTCTTCATGACACCAAATCACTGGGCAAGTTCAAGAGAAAAATCGGTAAAAATCAGAGTGGGTTGACTGACAATCCGGGAGGAGTAGCCTTGGGGACTGAAGCTTCCTGATATAAAGATTTATTGGAGAAGGAGCTCTTTACATAACAGCAATCACTAGGGTCCTACACCCACCAGCCCACGCTCCTACTGAGGAGGGCCGTTCCTGGCAGCTATCCGCCAGAGAGGACGTTCGTGGAAGGTAGGTGGAAAAGGAAAAAAGGGAAACTTCCCTCCTTACAGGTCATGATTCTGGTTGATAGGATACTGCAATTATGTAAAGAGGGGCATAGGATATTTTTTTCTGGTTCTAGAATTAATATAGATTTAATATGGAAAAAACAAAAAAGAATAAAGAAAATACACAAAAATGTGTAAAGGGAACAACTCTGATGTCCTCTAAATCCGAGAAAAACTGTTAACATTTGATGTATATACCGTCCATCATTTTCTGATTCAGAAATAGATAAAGGCTTTTTAATCTCCTCTTAAAAATGGCAGTCTGCTATACCTTCTACTTTATAATCTCATTTTTTATCCATTTAATAAATGGGTGGGCAACTTTCCATGTTAACAAATATAGATCTATATCATCATCTTGAATGGCTGCATTATAGGCCACTGGACAGCAGACAGATGTGGAGCTAGTTAACCAATTCCCTATTGATGGACATTTAAACTATTTCCAATTTTCACTCTTTTAAACAATGTTGTGATGAACAGCCTTTTACACACATCTTTGCTCATTTTTCAATTATTTCCTAAGGATAAATTCTTGTTGTTGAAATTACTTGGTCAAAAGGTTTGCATATTTAAATTTTTTGGTAAGCAGCACTCAACAGGCCTCTAGAAAGACTGTGCCAGGACACACCCCAGCCATGCCTGAGAGTGGGGGTGGAGGATATTAACGGCCCTGTCTCTACTGATACTAGGGAATCCACCTGAAAGCCCTACCAGCAGACATGGGTACCTCTTGCTTTGTTGTTGATCCGCTTTCTCTGGCTACTGGAGGTGTGAGAGAGCAGGGTTGCCTGCTGGTGGTTGGAGTCCACAGGGCTGGTGGCAATGATGTTATCTTTATATTTGTTCATCAGTGACAGCTTGGCATTGTCACTTCCTGTATAAGGAAAAGTCAAGGCAAAGATTTTAACAGAAAAGGCCAAAAGAAAGTGAGAGCAAGGAAATCTGCATGAACCAAGGAGATGGAGTTTCACAGAATTGAAATAAAGAACCTTTAAAGTGAGAGACTGGCAGAGACTGAAATATTCCTCTTTGATTTCCAGAGGACTACAGAGTTATAAGAGAAGAAGTGAAGTAAGAGTGATCACAACTGAAAATCTAATTCAACTAATTCTGCATTGACAGGGTCACCACGTGTGGCCCTCTGGTGAGATACAGACTGCAGATTTCTTTCTTTTGGTCAGTACAAAGCTTTAAAAGAATTTGAATTTGAGTGCATTCAGGCAGAACATGCCTTCTCTCTTTCACCACAGTCTGCACCATTCCCTACTGTCTGACATCCAGCTATTTCACAAATTTGTGCTATTTGCCCTGGATGCATTTGTTTGTAATCCCTGAGTATCATATGGCTACTTGATGGGCTTAGCACTACACCAGGTGCTATGGGGAATATGAGATATTGAAGATGTGTGCCATGTTCTCAAGAAGTTCCCAGACTTTAAATCTTATTAGGAAGTGGCTATTCATATAGGATCTCGTCTAGATAACAAGCAGGATGGAAACCTCTAGGATGCAATTTCCCTCTTTTCAAGCCCCACTGAAAGCCCATATATCTTATGTAATATTCAGTATCAAAAATGTCTTCTTCGAAGATGATTGGGCAGTACCTTAAAGGATCGCCGTCATGGGGTTTTATCTATGGGGAGTTGCTTATTTGTAGAAGTTTGAGAGAGAGACAGGTGGGCTACTGTAAAAGAAAAGGACTTGTTTCCTCTCTGAATTTTGTTGATCCCTGTCTTGCTCAGCTGATTAGGTCCAAGTCTCTTCCCTGCAGTGTCTCCATAGATACACAAAGTGTTTGAGGTCTGACAGCTTGACTGCATTCTTTCATCTTCTTTGAAAAAGTACATCCCTTGCAAAGACCACTGAGCCATGGGCAAGACAACACAACTAAAACACCCCAGGCCAAAGTCTCAGGAGTTATAGAAAAGAACAGATACCTCTCTCCTCTCCACTTCAGTGGAAAATTAAATTGCCTAAGTAAACATACTATACACAAAAATCTCACACACATGTTGATCTTCCTTGCTGTGTCCTTATATTCCTGAGGATTGCTCATCATATACTATAAAGGCTCTAACCCACTCTTGTTGGATGTAAAAGTGTCTCTGCTTTCAATGCAAAGTGGAAGTGGAGAGGGATCCAATTTACACTTATTCTTCTGATTTCTTATATTAGAAAACAGCTCCCATCATCTCAGGAAAACGCTCACTTTTCTTGCCCACTTGGGAAAGGGCACCGGCATGTCCCATTATGTATGACAACCAGCCACAAAATTAGAAAACAGCTGTTCCCTACTCACTCCCTAGCTCCCTGTGAGGAAGGACCAAATCACCCCTTGTCCTTCTCCCCTCCCCACCTGGTGTGAGGTCCATCCCAGTCTTCTCGTTGCAGCCTTGTAGGGAGTCGAGGGTGCGAGTGACCTGGCTGGCGAAGTCCTCCCCTCCGTTCATGCACTCCCTCTGCAGGTGGTGGCGCAGGTCAGTGATGTCGTACTCATAGCCATCCAGGATGGGTGTCTCCCGGATGCTCAGGGTGCCGCTGGAGTTGTGGCCCTGCACGCGGGCGTTGCGCAGACTCTCCCGCCCGTGCCCTCCGATCAGCACAGAAGGAATGTAGTGAATCTCATTGGCTGCCTCGGCGCTGGCACTCTTCTGGGGCTGGGGCACCCGGCGGCGCTTGCACCAGCGCCGGCGAGTGTACAGGATCATCACCAGGCACAAGATGGACAGCAGCAGAGCAATCATGCCACCCTGTTGAGAGAGGACAAGCAGATGGATGTGGGAAGACAGGTGAGCTCGTCCCACAAAGAGGCATCACCCCTCCCACGACTACCATCCATCACTCACTCATTAATTCATTCATTCAGGTACGGTAAGCACTTAGAGCAAGCATCACTCAGCAGCAGAGGGACAGTCTGCTGCGATCAGTGTTTAAGGTGAGAGAAAAATGGGATGAGCAGGGCATCATTCGAAGTGATCCATGGGTGCTTCTGGCTTAGCAAACAATTTGAAGAAAGAAGTCTTGGTGATTGTGTGTGTGTGTGTCTGTCATTTCAGCTGCAGAAAAAAGGGAGAGGTTTTGCTAAGGCAAATCTACTACATGTAAAGCTGGTTTCAGGCCAATTTTTAGCAGCAGGATGGCATCTGGTTTCTTCCTCTCTTGCATCTTAAAAATCAATCGTGTATAGATTCTAACTCTGGCTCCACTAATGATCAGCGAGTCCTATAAATTCTAAACCTGAGATTCCTCACCTGTATAATGGAGAACATACCACTTAGCCTCACAGGGTGGTGGTAAGGACTGAGTTAGGTACCTATGGAAAGTGCCCAATGGAGTGTATCACAGGAATCCAGGCTGTCCTCAGCCCAATCTTAAACATCTCCATCAGAATAACTGCCCCATCAGGGGAAAACCATCGACCAAGCCAAAGAGAAGTTTCCATCCATCAGGTATTTACAACCAAGTGTGCAGAGGAATCTCCCCATCTGAACATGACTTTTTGGGGCACTACTGATTTAGGAGACAGCTTTCTCCCAGTCACACAGTCCTGAGTGATGCTCCCATTCTTGCTGCAGCTCGAGGGAAGGAATTGAGACCCACATTCTGGAGTCAGGCTGGCAGACAAGTTTCCTTCTGAACCTTCTCGTGCTTCAAGGCCGTCCTCTGAGGCCATTACTTAAAACACCAGGACACCACTCAGTTGTCTGTCAGACACAGGGATGCAGTGCTCGCTGAGATTGAAACCTCACCTTGCCATCCACCTTGGACAGGGTTTGGAGGGAAGGCCTTGCAAGCCCGTTGCTGCACAGCACTCAGCAGGTATAAATCTTCCCATGCACCATCTGTATTCACTCCCTTTATTTTGGTCAATATCCCTCCAAACCTATTCCATTAGATGCGGGTGTGCCAAATGGTTCTGCTCTCAACCTTGGGCTTCAATCACTGCCACCCCATCATATAGGCTAGAGATGAAAACCCCCTATCAATTCCCAGGAGGCCCACCGACACGAGGCTGGGTCAAGATTATTCCCTCAAAGACACTAAAGGTTTTTTTTTCCAGTCTCATAATAATTATGTCTTGGATTTATAAAGTTCCTTGCCCTGTAAATCTTCCCATTTATCCTCCTTCTCCCACTATCACCGTGAGGAAAGGGGCATGCACACACACACACACACACACACACACACAATGTTGCCACTTTTCAAATAGGCAGCACAGAGGAGCTGAGCAAGAAGCAACAGAGTCAGCTGCCAAGTGACAGGTCATGTCAGGTGGCTTGTCAGAGATATACGCTGGCCTCCTGGTTTTCAAATTGTTCTTTTATCAGCGGAACCCTTTCTCCTGGTGAAATCTCTAGTGCCCAAGCACAGAGAAAGTGTCAGTACAAAGCTGCTCAGCTTACAGGGGGAGTCCAGAGCCAAGAATTCTAGGTCCTGCCCAACTGCCAGCTCCCTCCTTCCATCGTCACTCCTGGAAGCCCTGCAGACATGCACACAGAGACCCGGGTGCCTCGACAGCCATAACCCAGCCCTGCTCTGGTCTGCTGAGAGTGAGTGTTTGAGTCCAACCCAGGAGTTTTTCGGCAGACCCTTTATCTCCCAGTCAGACCCATTATCCTTTCCTTCACCCCAAATCAAAACTGCAACAATAGGTAATTAAGCCACACAGAAGGAATAACTTCCCGAGTGAGAGAAGTTGTCAGACATTGAATTAGGCTAGTGAAAGCGAGAGGCAATTTTATTCCCTACAGAGCTGTAAGAGCAGCATAAACATCCATCTCCCAGGAAGGGTTTAACATCTTTCCTGCTCACACAGATGTTTCAGGAGTGCCTTCCACTGCTCCTCTCTACTTCTCCTTTCTGATGGTCACAACAGGGCTGTGATAGGATCCAGGCTGTAGGTTCATTCCTCTTGCAATGCAGTAATACAATGAGAACAGTTGTCCATTACGGAGCTTTTACTATGTATCAGACATTTGTTCTAAGTGCTCTACACTTTTAACTCTAAGAGGGAGGGTCAACCAGTTCCCCATTTTACATCTGAAAAGGCTAAGGTGCAGAGACTAAATAACTTGCCCAAGGCCACAGAGCAAATGAATAGTAGGGCTAGAATATAAACAAAATGACTCCCACTGCAGAGCCTGCCTTCTTAACCACTAGGCTACAGCTCCCGAAGGAGCTTTGCTCCCTGGAGACATTCACCCCGGCGTCTATCTCATGAGATGACAGAGTGGGAGACTATGGGTGATTCCATCTAGATCCATCCTCACTGCTCCAAGAAAAAAGAGAAACTATTCAAAGTGCACATCTAGCTGACAGTGGGTCAACAGAGGCATCATCATCAACAAAGGACCTTTGACAAGGCACCCACTAAGTGTCCAGACCCGAGATCAGCTGGTAGTGCAAAGACAACACTCGCATTCCAAGGTCTCTGTGCTAAACAAGACGAGGTGCATCACACATCGCCACGTGCCTGGAGGAGACCACGAGGCCCTCAAGTTAGTTGAATTTCAACAAAGTAATTTGTGTTCTCCTTCAACTGTGAGACCCACTGAAATTCTCTAGGTTCAGCCCCTCCTTTTCCCAAGAACCGAGGCCCAGAGAAACTACAGAACCAGACAGTGCAGAACTGGTTCTGGACCCAGAGCCTCTTTCACTACTCTTTTCCTGGCACCATTTTGTTAGGTTAATCTGAAGTTCCCTTTTCACGTATGAGCCTAGACACTCAATTGGAAATATTTTATGTTTATTTTTTTAAAAACTTATAGGGAGCTAGAACACAAGTTTTTGTTTGGCTAAGTCAGTGTATTTAGCATCTCTAATCTTGCTTTAGCGAAACGTTTCCTCTGCTTCAAGTCGGTGACTCCCAACGACCTCAGCTTTTTAATAATCAGTTACCAGTAACGAGTTTCAGCCATCAGGTGAAACTCAGCATGGGCATATGAAAAAGGATTCTCAGGGCCCCAAGCTGTGGGACAACCCAAATTGGTGGCAGGTGTCACAACACTTTGTGATGACTTACTAATTGTAGACTATTATGCAAATAATAATATACATAATGTTATATGATTTTAATATATAATATTATTTAGTAATAATATCTTGTAATAATAATAATTTGTAAAATCACTACACGCAAATTCATCTGAATTGCTTATCTGCTCTATCCAGTGAGAAGGTCATTGTTGGGAGAAATATGCATATAGGCCCTCCACTATACTAGGAAAAGGTATGGTTGTAGCCACCTTGATAACTTTACTTCCACAGTGAGGACTTTTGGAAATGCAGTGCTCACATTCGATTACTTTTATATTCCTGTGATGAACCACAGTTCTTTGATATTATCATTATTTTAACCCTTTTACTTCCACAGGGGATTTTAAGCAGTCTCAAAGAAAGTCACAGATGCTCTAGGATTTTTCTTTCAAATAATCTAATGAAACCAAGAGGTAGCAGAGGAATGGAAAGAAAGCCCAGGCTGAGGGCTATAGCTGGGAGCTTCCTGATAACCAAGGAAAAAAGAGAAAGGCAAGTTGCAGGTATCTTCTAGTCTGACAAAAGAAAGTTCATTGAGAGGAACAAACTACCTCCAAGCATTCAACCCCAAATGGACGTCCATGTGACGTGTGAGCCCCAGAACACTGACAAGTGCGGTGGGCGATGTCATCACACAAGGTGAACAGAGAGCACGCATGAGTTCGCCCCCGGCCTTCACAAAGCACTCATGCCTGGCTTTCAGTTTCTGTATTACCCAGCTGTGCTCAGAGTGTGTTCTTCATTTATGTGTATCAGCTTCCATTTTTATAGCATTAAAAACAAAACAAAACAAAAAAACATTAAGGTACACCTGGAGCCAAGCAACAAGTAACAAGTTGCAAACTTTCAACGTTAAGAAAAAAAATAGCACTGACTACAAGATATGGAATTTTTTTTGCTCTTTATTCATCTTTTCATGAGTTTTCTGATTATTCTATTGATTTTCCTCAAAACTGTTAACATTTTGTAACTAGAAGCGCATTTGAGGTATATGAGAACCCCACATCTATCAACAAGTTGCTTGCAAGAAAAGTGGCATTTAAAAACATATTTTTCTTTAAAAAATCAATAAATCATTTCTACTGGCTTTAACAGAGATCAAACAAATGAAATCAGCTTTTATTTTATTATGAGACTGACATTTTCGGCACTTACCTGAGAGAGTAGTATGAGATTTGTCAGATAATTTGCAGACTTTGAATTTTTTATGTAACAATGTTTTATATAACATTGATGGTGATTGCCCAGGGATAGAAAATTCTAGGCAGATCTCCCTTTTATGCTCATCCCAGTCATGCAGGCCAACCACAAGACTATCTCATTATTTGACCTGTGTCTTCCTCCTGGGTCTGGGTCCTGCCTCCCTCCCTTAACTAACTCCTATTTGTCCTTCAAAATCAGTTTAGTGACATAACCTCAGCCAATTCTTCCCTAGTCTTACTGAACCCCCCCACAGAACCCTCCACATAACTCCAACCACAAGTACTGTTACCTTTGATTTGCTTGTCAATCACATTTACTAGACTATAGGCTGCATGAGAGCAGGGGTCATGCTGATGTATCTGTTATGGCTCCAAGCATAATGCCTGGCATAAAGCAGGTGTTCAATAATTGTTTGTGGAAGGAAGGAAGGGAGGGAGGGAGGGAGGGAGGGAGGCAAGGAGGGAGGGAGGGAGGAAAGAAGGAAGGAAGGGAGACAGGGAGGGAGAGAGGGAGGGAGGGAAGAAGGAGAGGTCAGCTTTGAATATACTTAACACGGGCATCCTCTATGTGCCTGCAAGCAAAGCTTATATAAGTTAGTTGCTTATGTGACTCATTCACTCAATTCATTACTCAATCATTCAACAAGTATTTACTCACTTTAGCAAAGCATTTTTCTAGTGGTCACCGTTATGGGGGTACTGCAGTGAATAACACAGGTATAGGTCCTGATCTCCCAGAGTTTACATTTAAGTTAGAGGAAATAATTGGTATAATTTGGTTTTTAAAAGTAAATGCAGGCACAAAAGGAAGATAAAAACAGATCACAAGGGCTGGAAATAGCCAGTCATCACTCTTCTTCTTCTAACAGAAGAAACTGTGATAGGTAAAGATATCTTGGGCTAATGGTGATAGTCTGGGTGACATTGCAGGAGCCAGTGGAATCCTTCCCTTATTTCAAATCAGTGTTCTACAGTCACTAAATCCTAGAATAAAGAATCTGGATCTATCAAATGTCACCAAAGTTTAGGGAGCCACCTGAGTTTTGTGAACCCTTGGCAGAGAAATGGAAAAGCTGAGATTATGTTTCCAGGTACCATCTGTCAAGGGACTGCAGCCAATCAATCAGCTCACATTGCAAAGCTTAGTTTCACCCTAGAAGTAACCAGAAGAGTGAATCTGAGACATAATTAATTATCCCACAAGGCAACTGGACAAGCTGAATTCAAATTATATTCCTAAAGGAATTAAATGGTGGTTAAAAAAATAAGAATCAGGGGGCCTGCCTGGTGGTGTAGTGGTTAGGTTCACGTGCTCTGCTTCAGTGGCCTGGGGTTTGCAGGTTCGGATCCCAGGTTTGGACCTATGCACCGCTTATCAAGGCATGCTGTGGCAGGCATCCCACATATAAAGTAGAGGAAGATGGGCACGAATGTTAACCCAGGGCCAATCTTCCTCAACAAAAAGAGGAGGATTGGCAACAGATGTTAGCTCAGGGCTAATCTTCCTCAAAAAAAAAAAAAAAGAATCAAATAGACAAGTTTGGTGGCCCATGTCTCTTATTTTTCCCCAAAAATAATGCCGAAGGTCTGGGGCAAAGGCCCTCTCTCATCCATGACAGTGATCACTCACCTTTATCTCCAGCTGTCAAAGGAGACAGACCAAGAGGAGAAAAACTGTGCAAGCCCACAGATGGCATCACTGGTCACATTTAATCTAGATCCCCATGTGCCAGGGGTAGGGAATGGACGAGTTAAATAGATGACTTTTTAAGGTCTCCTCTGATCTTATGTTTCTATGAGCCCAATCGAAAACTAGACCTAAATCACTAATAGCATGAACGTCACCAATAAAATAGCAGAGCTAACCAGTGGAACCACTGGTTCAAGTAGCATAATCTCTTTGAACCTACCCCAAGCCTTCGTCTATCAAATGAGGTGATTGAGAGAAATGCATTGCCTCTTCAAACTTGAAATTTTCCTGATTCTAACACTGATCCCTATCAAATTGGACATAGCTCTCAACTGGTTAACTAATGGTAGAGAAAATGTCTATGATCTCTTCCTGCCAAGTAATGCCAGAAACCACAGACCAAGGAGATGATGGAACTGATCCTCAGAGGCAGGATCAACCACAGCTAGCCAATGGAGCCCCTGAGAAGCAGACCCACCCCCTTCCGCATTAGCACAATAAGGTCTTTGAAATCAGACGATGTCATCGAAATTGTAGTAATATGTTCTTGACCTTGAGGATCCCTTTACTGCACAAAGGAGTCACCTAAACTAGAAAAGAAAGCCCTTTGGTTAGCTCTTCCGGCAATTCTCTTTCCTGTAGTGGTTGGTGAAGAGAAATCCATTATCCCCTGCCCATCTCCTTTCCAAATGCAAGATGAGAGAAACACTTGAAGCATATTAAGTAACGAGTTCAATTTATAAATTATTAGGGACATTACCTCCCCTTAGGGGTTTCCTGAAGTCTTTAATGGTGTGGAAATGCTTTCCAGTTGCCACGGGCCACCACGTTAATTAAGAGGCCTCCATATGTCCTCTGGGGCTTCTGACATGAACTGCACATCCCACTGGCAGGGGGCAGACCCGCCCTTCCTGGTTAGCCTCTCACTGGGGCATGATACTACTTTGGCCTGCTGCCTTGAGATGCTGTAGAACCCCTTCCTCACTCTTCAAGGTCCAAGTATCCAAAGCTTAGGGAAGAAATAAGACATCCTCCAAGATTCTGTCTCATTAAAATGCCATTTGTTTGGCATTTTAGGGACCAAAGATAGCGACCAAGCAACCTTCTGTAAGCAAGAGACAAACTCCAAGACTAACAGCCTTCCAGGTTAGGCAGGTTGACATTTGAAGGCCCTTCCAAGCTGAAGAGGCTTTGAGCATGAAGTTCTTCTCAGTAGGAAACTCAACTTCAGAGCTATTTTATTCTTAATTGCTTATTTATTTTTTTGCTTTTCCTAGGTCTAAAAGTTTTAATTCTGTTAGGTTTGATCACGGTCTTACTTCTTTAATCTGGGAAGTGTATCTTCAGTTTCTTTATGAGACTTCAGGAGTTTCATCTAACGAGAGCCTGAAGCCCTACAGGGAAAGTGGCTGGAGGCTAGCGTGCTGGAGTCAGCCTGGGCTATTTCAAGTTGTCCTCTTTCAGATTCTTTTTATAGATTTGCCTTTTTGGTTCTTTGGATTTTTCTTGCCTCAGAGCCTTAACTTTGCCGTCCCAGAGCAAAAGCAAGGGAGTGAATTTGTTCATAAGGAGCTCAAAGCTCTCTGATCATTAGTAGCTTTGGTCACCTGTTGGTTGCCTTAATGAGAATGCTAAGGCAGAGTGGAGCTGGGTGAAGCAGGGTGACAGAGAAGCAGCTTACTGTGGGCTGGGTTTTCCAGGTCCTAGGCTACCCTAATGGATCCCCTAATTCCAAAGACTGGCCTGAATCTCTGCAGAGTGGGAGAGTAGAGAGGAATCAGGCTACCAGGGCAAAGCTGAGGTCTTCCTATCCCTCTAGATGTAGACTTAGCAATTTTCTGAGAGATGACAGTGCCTAGTCAGACATTATGGTTGGGACCCCAATCAGTGTTGTGTTAAGAGGCTGGCCTCACATGTAACCCGTTGTGTGTGTGTGTGTGTGTGTGTGTGTATGTGTGTGCGCACATATATGAACATGTGTACTGTGCATGACAGGCAGGCTAGGAGACAAAAGGGTCCACACAAAAGCAAAAGCACTCTGGGTCACTGTCTCAGCAACCCATGGACAGAGCTGCGTGAGACGGACTCCCTCCGTGGGCTATGTGCATCAGCCCTTCAAAACTTCACAAGCCAAGCATGAAGCCAATAAATAAATATCTTCAGCTGATAATGCTCAATGCCTATTCTTGGCCACGTTCCTTTCCTCCTTTCCTCTTTGGTTTTATGCAGTAGATGATCTTGATGAAATAAAATAATAACAGTAATCTGCTCCATTAGGACCAAACCTTGAGGGAATTATTGACCAAGGAATAGAAGAGGCAGCTGGCACAGTGTAGACCAATGACCATCAGACTTTAACCCTCTTTCTCTCTGAACATAATGGAGTTGTTAAACCCCTCTCCCTCCTGTCTCCTCAAAAGTCAGGCCATCCAGCCCAAGGGGAGGAGATGAGGTCTCAGAGACCTAACAGCACCGTACGTAGTAGCTGGGGCTCAGCAAATGCAAATCAATATTAAAAACTAGTCACTGAGGGCAGACCTTATGCAAGACACCTGTGGGGATTCCAATACCCTCAGATGAAAACAATTGGGAACAGAAGGGGAGAGACAGTCAAGATGCGAAGATTTCCCTGAATTTGGTACATACTCATCAATATCACTCTCTTAACCAGTGAAGATTTAAAAAGTCTATTTCCTCCCCAGCTAAAAACTGAGATGGATCCTTAAAGGCTGCGCTATTCAGAGACGCCTGCCGTTCAGGCAACTGGGGAAGGCCCTTTACGTAGAATGGGGGCCTTGATCATATTCCTATCCCACACGGAGAGGTGCAACTTCATCATCACGATTGCCATGAGGTCTGGTGTGCCAGAGTCTAGTCAAGCATTCAGAGCCCTGCCCGGGGGTTCTCTTTCACAGTGGAATCTCCAGTATCTACTGGGAGAGGTGATGACCCTACAGAGCTGATGGTTAGTTTTGTAAAGATCTCAACGGCTACAACCCACTATGAGAGCATTTCTCAGCTTTCTATAGCAATCCCATATAGATGCTTAATTCCTCCCCTGAATTCCTGCCTTATTTAATGCACACACTGCCTTATTCCTATAGTGTCAGCCCACTGGAGAAGGAATAATAATGAAACCCACCATTTGTGAAGTACTTACCAAGCGCCAAATACAGCACATGGTGAATTACATTCATTAATTTATTTAATCTTACCAATAAATATAAGTAGTAGAAATTACTATTTCCATTTTCAGATGAGGAAAAAGATCAGAGGGGTTAAGGAACTTGCCCAAGTTTATGTGGTAGTTTGAGGCCAAACCAAGACTCAACCACTGATCTTAAGGTTGTTGTTTTAGGACCTTTTTGAGTAGAAAGGGGCCACCACTGGAGCCTGGGCCCCAATTCCCATCTCCTTTAAAGTAAGCCCTGGATGGCCTTTCTCCTACACCTAACTCTTGGAGTTATGCAAGTGAGGATTCCCAAATGTCTATAGTCAGTACTATCTTCACTGCCTGCCCCAGATGCCCCCAGTCTTCCTCAGTTAAGTTCGATCACTGAATTGACCAAATGCATAGTTTCAAGCAAAAATTTAATTGTGCCAAGGGTGGCCATACTTATCAGGCTGCCATTTTGACAAGGGCAGAGAAAATCTGTGGAGATATCTGTTCTTGAATAGATGTTTTCTAAGTGAAATCAACTGTCTTCAGGGTCGACATCTACAGATGCTCAGCTACTTCCTTGAGAGTAGTCTTCCACACATGCACAGAGATTCAGGTCTCTTTGCTGTCTATAAGTCCTTGTTCTGAAATCAGAGATCTAAGAGGAACAGGAGATGTTTTCCACAATATAACAATATATGTAGAAGACAGACTAGGGAGAAAATATTGGCCTTGAACACTTTCAGGGAAATTAGGAACTGCATCATGGTCAGGTCACCCAAAAGATTGCTGGCCAATAGATTTGAAAAAGGCAGGAGAAACCCTGCAGGTCATATCTTGCATTAGGACCCAAAGGGTGATAATGGTCACTCCCAATGCAAGTCATTCAATGCTGGTCAAACACAGAGGTTAGCAAAACTCTTATACATGGCTTTCTGCTCATAAAGCTCCTCTAACTTGTAATGTATTTGACCCACAACTCTGAGGAGAACAACGGGCATCCGTGGTCACATATCTTGTAACACTCCAGCTGTGACTCAATCTTAGCATCCAAGTAAGATGCAAATTAGAGCTGAAGAATTGCAGCAAAGGGAACAGGTGAGGGGATTAAGGACTAGAGGAGATGTTGACGTACAAACACATTTAGTGCATCACACACTAAGATCCCTTGCAAGCCCCTCACTCCTTGCCTGCAAGCTTTGTCTGGCATCAAGGAAGGGAGGAAGCGGGAAGACTGACAGTCAAAACAGACTCCTCTTGGGCCGTGTACTAAGTGCTGTGGCTCTTATTTCTCCCTCTTAAAGAATTATTATAACTCAATTTTTCTCTGGAACTAATCATGCACAAAATCTGGAGAAGAGGCCTGGTTTGTGAAGGCAATCTCTGAACGAGACACTGATGTGCTCATTAGGGCAGCCTTCGTTAAACCACCAGCTCCAACATCAGCAGCATATTGTCTTCAGCTAATTACATTTTTGCTGGCAAAGCTATTGTACAAGTCTTCAAATCCTTCCCATCATTAATTTAAAAAAAAACAACAACAACTGCCCTGCTCTGCCTCCTACCTCCCTGGCATCCCACCCACCCATCTCCGCACGCTGTCAGCTTTGTTCTTCTGGTTTTCCAGGATTTCTGTCTCGTATTAGGCTTTTGAGGGGGAGGAGATGAGGTGGAGCAGAGAACCTGTCACCTGTAAGCTTGATTTCTTCACCAGCTGACCACTGCTCACTTTGTTCCTGGCCAGATACTGGTCACATATACCAGGACCTTGGGCACAGGCCCAGCGCTCACCAGCCAAAGATGGGCCAGCGCAAACGAAGCTGGAAGCTGAGCCCCAGCTCTGTGCCACCCGCCGTGGAAAGGGACAAAAGACCCAATTCTGCTGTTGTCTTGATTTATTGATCAGTGGCTTGATCATGCAGAGTGAATCCACAGGTCAGCCTGACCTGGCCAGAGACATTCACATGATATAAAGACAGTCAGGGATTCTTGCTTCCAAGGCAGCTGACGAGACAGAGATCATCTGCCAGCCAATGTGTAATTCTGTACCTGGGGGTGGGGGGGTGGGGGGGTGGTATGTGTTCCTGACCCCATAAGGGCCATTCCCAGCCAACCTGCAACATCAATATGACTTAATTCAGATCATAGTGTTCATGGGGTTTCATTTTTCTACTTTTTAATAGTGATGATTTATTTTCTCTAGTCTTAACACTCGGTTCTATTGTAAGGGAAACAGAGAAAAAGAAGGGTTGGGCGGGTTGGGAGGAGGAAGGAGAGCAGGGAGAGGGTGAGAGAGAGAACAGGCCTATGGTGCTAGTGCTTGTCTATACCGACCTCTGAGCCTTTGCCCTCTCCCTTCCCAGACATGTCTTTCCTCATCCTCCTTCTACCTCAGTCCTTCGCACCCTTTAAGTCCCAGCATAAGTCTCTTCCCTTCCTGAAACCTACTTTGATTACTCCAATCCTCAGGCATGTCATTCTCTCCCAACTCCTAAAGCATACGTGGGTGTTTCTTAATCTTTAATCCCTAATTCTGCTGTTTCCCATGTTACAGCTCTGACTACACTTGCAGGCAGAGACCGTGCTTCAACAACTTTCTACAGCCCCAGCCTCAGAGGAGGGCCCAGCCCACAGATGACCCTCTGTAAATAGTGCACTGCTGGATTAATTATTGAGAGGTATATTCAGCTGGCTTGGCAAGGTTGATAAAGCACAAATAACATGACGTTTACACTGTTTGTCAGCTCAGACTTAAGGCCTCCATCTGGAAGTCCATCTTTGCTCCTCTTAGCTGGCTCCTTGGCCAGCTCTGAGGTGCTCCCTCCACTGCAGAGCCTCCCAGGGAGGTCAGCCACAGTAGGCTGTCAGCTTCCTCACCCCGAGGATGTTCGAATGGGAGGTCCATGCTACAGACCCATCATCCAGAGGATCCTAGCTATGTTTTCAGAAAACGGGATGGTGTATATTTATCCAACCTCGTTCTAGCTCGTACCTTCTTGTACCATTAGCAAGCCATTGTGAGATGGCAGAGGGCTCAATTAAATTGACAGGGATTTTTTTCTAGTAAAACTAACTGACCTATACTTGGATCTACTCTACTTGCTCTACTCCACGGAGCTCTGCACAAAGAGAGTCTCATTACCAGAGAGGTCAAAGAAATTTGTCATCGCATTTAAAACATCTACTTAGCACCTAATTATAAAAAGAGCTATACTACGTGCTTTACAAAAAGAAGGGTGTAAAAAAAGTCCCTTCTTTTAGAAACTAAAGCTTTAATTTTTGTTTTCATTAATATATGCACTGTATGTATTTATATATGTGTACATATTTACGTTTATATTTCTGTTTCTGCAGAGTGACCGTAGGCAGGATGGAGAAGTCCTTGTTAACTCCATTCTGTAGTGGGAGCAACTACATATGGCTTAGCAAGAGAGCCAAACACTGTCAGGACCAATAGTTTTCAACAGTTTTCTCTGCCACCACACCACACAAATGTGGGCTCAAAACTGGGTGGACCCCACAGGCACATCGAGGGTTCAATGCACTTCCAGCACTGGCTGTAACTCCATTTTTTCTCTCTCAGTCAAGAAGCCAGACTAGAATGCAAGCCGAGGGAGCGCGACCTGATTATAGGTCATTTATAACGGTGACTCCACTCTAATGAAAAAAAGGAAACCAGTCACAAATTTCAGCGCTTTAGCTATTGTTAGTATCAAATTCACTTGCCACACTTTACAATTGATGGGAACATGGTGCTGTGGCTGCCAACTGCAGAGGTGTGACCGCAGCCACCGAGGACAGGAAGAACAAGGAGCCGTTTGCTTTGCCTAGATGGCTGGGTCAGGGACCATCCAGTCTTCAGGTCCTGAGAGGGACCTTCTTCATTGTATAACACCTGGCAGTAGCACCCCGGTCCTTATCCCGTGCCCCGTAACACTCAAAACTGAGGTTCTCACTCCAAAAGTCTTCCACAGCTATTTTGCTCAGTGTCAATTAAAAAAAATATTTTAGGGCCGGCCCCATGGCTTAGCGGTTCAGTGCGTGCACTCCGCTACTGGCGGCCCAGGTTCGGATCCCGGGGGCGCACCAACGCACCGCTTCTCCCGCCATGCCGAGGCTGCATCCCACATACAGCAACTAGAAGGATGTGCAACTATGACATACAACTATCTACTGGGGCTTTGGGGGAAAAAAAAAGAAGGAGGATTGGCAATAGATGTTAGCTCAGAGCTGGTCTTCTTCAGCAAAAAAAAGAGAAGGGTATGCATGGATGTTAGCTCAGGGCTGATCTTCCTCACAAAAAAAAAATATATATTTTAAAGAAAGATATATAGAGAGAAATGGCCTTGTGACCTAGTCAGCTCTGGTGTGTTTGACAGTCTTCCCTAAGGTTCCTTTTCTATGATTATGTGAAGGGAGGAAGAGAGGTGGGGGTTTAGTGGAGAGAAAGGAGCCACAACAATCAGAGAAGAGACCTGAACAGAGCATTCCACTGAAGGTCTTGCAACACAGAGAAAGGGGCACTGACTGACCACCTGGCTCCCGCTCCCAACAGTGCCACTTAGAGGTCATTCAGCCCCTTGACCTCTTGGAGCCTCAGTTTTTTCTATTTTGTCAGACTTGCTCAGCCTTCCTCACAGGGTTGCCCTTTCATTCCCAAAGTCCCTTTTGGCCTCCTAGCAAAGGCCAGGCCCTCCACTAGGATACAAAGATGCATAATCCCTCCTAGCAAGGAGCTCACACTCATGGGAGACAGCCTCATGCACAGAAGAGGACGATGGCAGGAATATGCACCAGGGATTGCACAGCACTACTCAGTCCAGCCTCGAGGGAAGGGGTGTCAGGAATGTTTCCTAGAGGAAGTCATGGTGCGAATTTTAAAGAGAGTAGTTAGAAATGACCCCACTCAGAGGAAAGACATTCTAAGCCAAAAGTACAGGATCAGTGAAATTATAGAAGTATTAAACAGCAAGGGAGGTCCAGGAAAGATGACAGAGCTGGTCAGTGTGGCTAGAACAGAGAGTAGAACCAAGGAGTGATAGGAATTGAGGGTCAGGTCATGAAAGGCTTAATATCTTGGAATTTACCCTTCAGAGTGGAGGGACCTACACAAGGCTTTTCACCTGGAAGATGACATTGTTCAAACTGCATTTTACTAGGAACAGCCTGGTGGCAGTGAGAGGCAAGTTTTGAGGGCAACAAGCCAGAAGGCACAGTGAACAGCTGGAAAACCCTTGCAGCAGCCTGATGAGAGGTGATGGGAGCCCATACCAGCAGAGGTAGTGGAAAGGGAAAGAAGAGAGGGATTTTAGAGACATTTGTAAAATAAAACGAGAAGAACTTGGTGCCTGATTGAATGAAGAGGGGGAGGGGGGAAAAGGGGATCTAGCCTGGGTGACCATGTCATTGGTCATGCACCAACTAAGGCAGAGAACACAAGAGGTGGAGAGACTGGTTGGGAAGATAGATGAGGAGTTTCATTTGACTCATGTTGTCTGGAATGCACACTGGACAACCAGACAGACAGATCCATAAGTCAGAAGCTTGAGAGAGAGAGGCCAAGGCTGGAGATTGAGAGAGTTGTAGGGATCAAATGAAAAAAACATGATACAAACAAATTATATTCATTTTACAAACACCAACTGGAGACGCTCCTTGTGTGAAGTGTTGTGCTAGGAGCCGTAAGAAATATAAAGATGAATCAGACTCAATCCAGATCCTGCCATTTAGGAGCCTCAAGTCTAGTTGGGAAGAAAAGACCTGTCAAAACACTAACTCATTGGTTGGAAATAGATAGCAGCCATGAGAGAGGCTCCGAGAAGTCCTTCCTGTAGGCCGAGTCATAGGAAACCAAGGAGGAGGCATGGTCTCTAGTTGAAAAATTGGGGGAGGTGGCCAGGTGGAGAAGTCTGAGGTAGGACCTGAAAGATAGGTAGGATTTAAACACAAACACATGGAGTGGACGGAAGGCACAACAGGACAACGCCATGGCCATGGCAGGTACAGGGACAGTGAGCAGGAGGGTGCAGAAAGGGGGATCCTGGGCAATAAGAATGAAGATGGAGATCCTTCTGTCCCCAAATAATAAAATGCACTATTTGTATAGATTATTCTCAAGTGAAATAACTGTCTTTCTCCTTTCGACTGTTCTTTCTCTGCAACCCTCGAGACCTGGAATGATATTAGCTGGGTAAGGCTGCATTTAACACAGATGCTGGTGAAAATTTCTGGATGAAGAAACAGCCCTTTGAATGTACTCATAGTATCACTTAGGAATAGTTACATGGCCCACCTCCCACCCTTAAATTTTTCATTAGATGAAATCAGATGAAAATGAGCATCAGATCCAAGCTTGAACAATGAGACAAATGAACTCAAAAAGGGCATGTAGAAGAGGGAAGCAGGGAAGAGGGAGACAGCTCAGAGAGGACCTCTCGTTCCTGATGGAAATATGGCATTGACTTGTCCTTGCCCTAGTCTGGAGGCTGTCCTGAGAACCGGCGAGGCCCACCTGGAAGGGAAGTCTGGAGATGCCCTGTAGGTCCAGCACTGTTACCTGGCAAAGCAGATTCCACTATCCTTCAGGAATTTTCCTTCTAAAGTAGACTTCTCCCTCTAAGATATAAACGCTGTCCTGAGAACAGAGCACATAGGACAACTGAAGAAACAGGTGAGGAAGAAATATAAAACCACTGGCTCTGCTGTGCTTGCCAGGAATCACTCTCTGTCTTCACCGAAGTCCTTTTAGGTAGGCGGATAAATGTCCTCCTCTTTGAGTGCCCAAAGTCCTCCAGAGGTGATACCACAGTGCTCCATGGGACATTTTCCCTTACCAAATCCCCCAACCTGGAGGCTGCAGGCCCTTCCCATCACCTGCTCCCTCACGTGGTCCTGGCAGCCCCTCCATCCTGAGGCCAACCCCAAAGATGGGGGCATGTCTAGGGAGACTCCATGGAGACTGTGAGGAGCACAGCTGGTTGAGCATAAGGGGCCCTGGGCCAGCAGTTCAGCAAATCCCAGGATGCCTGCAGAGAGACCCCACTGGGCCTTGGGAAAGGGCTGACAGCCACCAAACTCCTTTCAAGGGATCAGCACAGTGGGACATGACAGCTCCCTCCCAGGGCAGAACTGCTTCCATTCAACCCAACTTGTAGGCACACGAGCCTCCATTTTCCCCATAGACCATCATCTCATGTTCATAAATGGAAAAAAAAATGCAGAGTTGCTACAGGGAATGGAATAAAGTTTCTTCATATGTTACTCTGAAGTCTGCTTTAACTTCATTTTCATACTCCTAGAATGTGAGAGCTGGAGGCGACGTGCAAGATCGTCTAGCCTGGGATTCCCAAGGCAGAGTACCCACAGCCCATCTACGTATTCCTGGTTGACAGCATGCCAATGGCTGGTAAGAGTGTGGACCATTTTGATGTTATCGCTTATTTTATAAAATATTATTTTTCTTAATCTGTATTGAAATAATTAACTACTATAACATCAAACCCATGATTTTTATCAGCATTTTCATCTAAGATAAGGCTATAATAAGTTCAAACTGGAAAAGTCAGTCGATTTAAATAAAAATACTCAGAAAATACTAATACAGATTGTATAAAAATATGGCAAAAGCCCTGAATGCCTAAATTTTTGAGAACACTCATTTACAGATGAAAAAACTGAGACTCAGAAAGGCGAAGGAGCTTGCCTGAGGTTCCACAGACTTTGGGGGAAAAGGACTACAGTGAAAGCCTCCTGACTTCTAATTCAGCAGTCCTACCCAACATGAGGCTGCTCGTCTCCTCACCCAGCTTTAGTCGCTGCGGGGAGAGGAAGGGAAGATGCGGTCTACCTGAGTGCAGCTGGGTTCTCGGCTGCATCTCTCTGCTATGAAAGCTCTGAGCAGAGCCCTCACTGGGACATGTTGGTGCTGGCCCCTCTACACCCCAGGTGGAATCCAAGGAAGGCAATCATGCCCTGGAGGCTGGAGGCCTCAGATGCCAAGGCTGCTGGCTGGGATCCACAGAGCATGAGGTGAGTAGGGCTGGGGACTAACACAGCCAGCTGAAGGCCTGGGATGGTGACTTGGATGGATTCATTCCATGACGCTTAGGGAAATAAAAAGAGAATAAAAGAGGGATGCTTTAACATCACTGTGGGGTGCAGAGCCCTTCTGAGTTTGTTCCGTACGGCAGCTTACCTTACTTTGTAAGAATGCGTCTAAGGCCCATAAGTCCCAAATTCTGACACGTTCCCTCTTATAAATTCAAAATGCATATATGTCTTAGTCCCAAAGCCTTCCATCTTCTTCCTCAGACAAGATATAGGAAGGGCAGAAACAAAAGATTGAATCCTTTAATAAACATTGGTGTCTGATCTCTCTTAGGGATTTCATATCGCCCTGTCTTCTTCATGGTACTAGGGCAATGGAACTCACCTTAAGTTCACCTTAAGCAACTTTTGGATTGGGAGCCAGAGCTCAGAAGGTCCCAGATACTGCTCTGTGAGGCACCCACTGCTGTCAGCCACAGTACAATATATCAGTAAACTGAGCATCTGATTCATCCCAAGTTAGAAGGCTCTTTGACTCATCTCTATTGCTGTTCATGGATGTCAGCAGCAGCAACAGAGGTAGCAAGAGAATCATAAATGGCAAGGCAGCAGCAAGAAGCTCCTGACCTCCCTGGGTGTACCATGGAGACCCCTACGCAACCCGGAGGAGAGCTACTGACATCAGCCTCTCATATAGGCAAGATTTTTCCATGAACTCTAGCAGAAACTTGAGAGAGTCACAGCTGATTTTATGAGGCGAAATCTTAAAATGCTTTGTCCAGCCTCAGCCTCATCTGCAAGGTGGAGAACCACCACTAACTCTTAAAGTCCTTACCTATCAGTTCCCCACAAACAGACTTTATCATGACATGTCTGGAAGCATAATTCTACTTCCATGCATGCATGCACACTCATATTAGGTATTTTCTATAAAGGACTCTTCTAACACATCCAGGCATTTCATAATAGTCTACTGTGTATGTAAAAGTTGAAACTAAGCAGGAGCCATCAACGTCACAGGGGGAAAAAAGACAGCATATGTACTAATAGCTATCCTGTTAATACTTTTCTTATCAAATCTAAGCATATTTTTGTTTTCAGCAACTTTTGTCTTTACTAAACCCATCAGTACCTCTCAGGAGAGGCTAATGTGCTTGCATTTCACCTGAACTGGTGAATACCACATGCCTTGAATTTGTAGCAAGAACAATCTATGTCTATGCCTGCCTTAAGTGACAATTATAATCAATCTATGGAAGTCTGACTAAAACTAGCAAACTATTATCTTTCACACTGCAAATTGGACCCACCTCACTTCTGCTACTTTAGTCTCTGTTTAGGCTCTGTAGACAAAATGAGGAGAATGCACTAGATCAGGGTCAGCAAACTATGGCCTCTAAACCAAACGTGGCCCACCACTGCTTTTTGTAAATAAATAAAGTTTCATCGGAACACAACCATATTCATTCATTTCCATGTTGTATATGGCTGCTTTGGCATGACAATGGCAAGAGTTGGGTAGTTGCAACAGAGCTTATATGGCCTGCAAAGCTGAACAGGTTTGCCATTTGGCCCTTTACAGACCTCTGGCCTAGTTCCCTGCCATTATCCATGCTAGGGTTCTCTCTGTGGGCATATGGCTGGCTACATCGACTATACTCAAATCTAGTCTGTCTCCAACCAGGGCCCATGGGTGTGGGTTTGAGGTCAGAGTTAAAGGCACATTTCAGGTCTGTGAGAGAATCCCAAAACTTGAGAGATGGGCAGAGAGCGAGGGGAAGACAGCATGATCTGGAGGAAAGATAACAGCATTAGGAATGAGACTCTCTCAGTTTTTCCACGAATGCTGGCCATGAACGTCACCCACCATCCTACGCCTTCTTTTCCCTGTTGTGAATGTAATAACAATCTTTGTATGTGTGGATACTTGGGCAGAAAAGGAATTCCCACAATGACATCATTCGGTTTGATGAAAAAATAAATAAATTAGTGAAGGTTTTCCAGAGAAGTTTGGAGCTGGGATAATCATCCTAAACCATAGGTTAGCTGCTAGAAGACCCTGTAAACAATGAAACAGAAGTGGCTTAACAATGCCCTGGATGTACATGACCACAACCTGGCTTTGTAACGGGCCCGTTCTGTTGCTCTGATACCCTTAATTGCCTTGGTCTTTTCCCTGAGCACAACCCTCTAGGACTCCTCTAAGAGGTTGCTATGATCCCAGTTGCTTTTGTGGCTCCCTGAGGTGGTGGGCCCTGGGGTAACACAATGCACACAGCATTGTTACAGGCAGCTTGCATGGCACCCCAAGAGTTTACCTAGTTAATATTTACTGGGCACTTCCTATGGGCCAGGCATTATAGGAAGTGCTTGATAAGAATCATCTCATTTAATCATCAAAACAGCCCTATGAAGTAGAATCTATTATTATCCCCATTTTATAAATAAGGAAAGTAAGTTTATAGAGATAAACCAATTTGTCCAAGGACACTGGAAAATCTAATAAGTGGTAGAACTAGGATTTAAATTGGTCTCTCTGATAGCTAAGTCCTTGCTATAAACTTTCTCATTAAAGTTCAATACCATAGCACTTAGAGTCTTCATTGGCTTCTTGGTTTCTCAATGACCTTTGATCAGAGCCAATCCCAGGCTTCCTTGCAATGTTTAATCTAGTGTCCAATCTAGCTCTTCACCTTTTGAAGTGAGTCAGAGACTCCACCATGACAGCATCTTGCCCAATTCTCTGTGTGCCTTCCTAATTTTCATCAATTGAAGAGTTTCTGCTGTGCTAGCTAAAAGAAGCAAACTTATTCCACAGCCCAAACTGGAGAAACCAGCCAACTCTGATGCCACCAAGCAGGAAAGTGAAGTCTGAAGTCAGATACGCTTGCCTGTAATCCTGGCTGCACTGGTGTGTCCTTGGGTGTGTGACTTACTTTCTCTAAGTCTCAGTGTTCACATTCTGAAAAATGGGGGAATTACTATTTATTTCACAAGGTTCTTATGGGAATTGATTGATATTATGCCTAAAAATAATCCCACACATTGCCTGAGACATAGTAAGTGAAATAATAGCTTCATTACTATGAATATTACCATTCTTTATATTGACTTAAACCCCACAGAGATTATGACCCCTGTTTTCAAAAGAATATTCAGGAATTTTTGGAACTAAATACTTACAAGTAATGTGTTGGCTTCTATATCGTGAGCTAAATTGCTGAACAGAATATTATATCAAGTTGTTAAAAGACAACTTGTGAAAATTTGGCCTCTTGCTTATTTTTCTTGCTGTCTGGAGAAATGAGGGTAACTTAAGGCCTCTATGAGCTCCAGGAAAGAGCAGAACAGAGTTGTAAAGCGGATGTAAAGAATGGAAAAGAAGGTAGACACTGCACCTGAGTCTCAGTTCTGCCAAAGGCTATCCTCATATGTTAAGTATTAATAATATGATTAAATGTTCCATGAAAGCAGAATCTTGTCTTATTAATTTTATATCTCCTTAGTAGCTAAAAAAAAATACCTGAAGCCTGACAGATACTGTTAAATGAAAGAATCAATGTCCAAATGAATGAATGAGTCAATGATTCTTTTAAATCAATGATAGGTCAATAATGCTTTTAAAAAGCTTTTTTAGTTTCTAAAAATGTACTGCAAGAGTTGAAAGTAAGTATATGAAGAAATCTAAGTTTATTATTACATGACAGTCACAATTTTAGAGTTGGAAGTCCCCAACCAACCTTCCCTGCCAATAAACCCACTGCCAGCTGCGAGATGGTGTTGCTGAAGCCAAGGTTAGCAGGTGGGTGTAGCCGAGCTGAACAGAATCTGAGCTTTTGGGGTTAGCTGCCTGGTGCAGTCACAGGAAGAAAGATCCATATCCCACCTTGGTTATGGGTCCTAGTGCTCACAGAATTATTAGCTTTGAAGTAACAATGGAAAAGTCTCAGATGATTGTCAGCAGACACAAGTTGACAAAACAGCGAAAGTGGTAGAATGACATGTAACAAATACATTTTGAGCACTCATTATGGGCCAGAATATGAGCTGGGTGCTTCTTAGAGCATAGTCTAGACTCTGTCAACTGCATCAATCCAAATCCTGGCTCTGCAACATAACAGTTCTTTAACTTTAGGTAAGCTACTTAGCTTGTCTGGCCCTCAGTCCCTTCATCTGTAAAATGGGATAATAACAAACCCTACGTTGTGGCATTGGGATAAGAATAAAAACCAAAAGCTAATATATATTGAAAGTACTTAGAGCAGTGTCTGGCACATAGTAAGCACAAAATAAGACTGCAATGATGATGATGATGATGATATCTTTCAATGCTCCTAACATCTCTACAAGTTAGACTGTAGTATGCCTGTCATATTGAACAAGTGAATCATGGAATCCTGGCTTCTCAGCCTCTGCTAAAGGAAGTGGTTCTGAGCTATGTCTGGAGCAAGAGTGGTCATTTTCTGTGCCACCTAAGCCAACCTCCCCATAACCACAGCCAACAGGAGAAGGTTAGGGTTACATCCACCTATGGGATAACTCGATAGGAAAAGGTCTGAACAAACAGGAACAACGGTAACTAGATAGTCCATCTGCTTGTCTCCCTAAGGAGTTAGAATAAGGGGGAAAGCAGGGATTCTCGCAGCCATAGGAACAAAGTTGGAAACATTGTAAAGCTGAGAGAAGCCAGGAGGGGTCATAAGTGAGGTGACCTGAAGAGTAAATGGATAGTACACACATATAAAAGCATTAAAATGGGGGAAAGATTTACCGAGTAGACTGGACAAAGCAGCTAATTCATGGCAACAGGAGCAATAGAAACAGGTGCAAAAGAGCCAAACCACGAACGGCAGAGCCTCGAGGCTGACAAGGTGACTTGGATCCTGCACAACCTTCCAGCTCTAGGCTTTGTGAAATTCTGCTTTTTGGATTTTTTTAAAATCAGAAGATGCTTGTCTCCCTTACCTTCACATAATTTCTATAGTAAAACTCCATTACGGAGAAGTCCTGAGTGGATCTCTGGTCTTTTCAAAACTAAAAAGCCTAACCAATGCACCCATTTCACAGACAAGGTAATGAAGCTTCCAAAGAGGTCAGCAGATCACCTAAGGCGGTAAAGCCAGGATTTGAAGTCCATCTTCCAACTCTAAACCCAGTATTTCTTTCCACTACACTCCAGCTCCCACTCCACAGGAATACAGGAGGGTAGCAAGCAAGACGTAATAGCTGAGCAATTGAAATGGCTAACGGACTCACATGTACCTGCACTTAATGTATCTTGGCAAAAGGTGCACAGCCAAACCATAGTGCCAGGTGGGGGAGGTTTGCAAGCCAACCTTCCCTTGGCACTTGGAATAGCCCCCAAATGGACCCTGGCATCTCCAGTCTTTTGCACATCAGCCTGTCAGAGACAACCCAAGAGCAAAGAGGTTTTGTTTTTAGGTATCTTGTTGATTACGTTAGAAACCACCCACCATTTTCTCAACAGGAGGCCAAGTACACATTGATGGCTTTGACAGGTGAGCAGTATGGCCAGTAAGTCAGTCCAGCCCCATATGGATGGCTTAAATTGCTAGAAAAGTTCCTTGGACTGAATCAGGACCTGTCTGTACCTTTCAACTTATTACTCTAGTTCTGTCTTTTGTGGTAACACAAGTCATGTCTAAACTCCTCTATTTGTTTCTTAAAGATCAGAGGGATAGGCCTTGATAAATTAGAGCATCCTCAGTTGAACTAAACAAATAATATCAATTGACAATAAAGATGCAAAAGTGACCCTGATTAACAAATTAATGAATTTGCTAATGAATTTTTGTAAGAGATTTGCTGAAGGTAAAAGGTGCTGACAGAAAAAGCATCTAGCCCTCTCTCCTGTTCCCACGGACACTTAATAAGTACTGGATGATCCTGGTGGCACATAGCAATGACCATACTTGGAACTCTTCTTCTCTGCTCTAGAAGAGGCAGAGCTTTAGGAGTGAAATGAAGACAGCTTCAAGCCAAGTAACACATGATGCTTAGGCAGCTGAACTGAACTTGAGCAAGGACGCTTGAGTAAGAGTAGGTAAGTGCGAAGGTGGGTCCTCTGGCACCAAGTTGTCTGCAGTCCTGGAAACACAATCCTAGAGCTCCTATGGGTGTGTTCTGTGGGCTTTGCACTAACTCAGCCCCTAGTGTTACTTCCCCAGAATGGAACTCCCCTTCTATTTCCTGGACTCTGGGACTCTACAATAGCACCTGGGGCCTCTTTGTCCTCTAGCCTTGTCCTCTACACTGCTTCTCCCAAAAGAAAACTCTGTGTCTTGGGCTCACCTGGGGCTCTCAGAAACAAGGAGCCTGCAGACACATGAGGAGCCAGTGGTCAAAGGCCAGAGGAACCTGCAGACAGTGGCGAACGGGCTCCACATAGCTGGGGCTAGTGGCCCTGAGCAGGACCCAGGCTTGATTGATGGGTTTTATTCACAAAATCCTCAGGGGGATAGACAAATGCTCAAAGATTATCTTTTTCCACAATTGTGAATTGTGCCTAAGAAGGTTGAACTACGAAAGATATTATCTACCAGTGGGAGTTATCACTACAAAATATATATATCAAACCGAAGCATTTTTGAAAGGCTACTTGCTGTGAAAAATGTACTTAACCAACCTATATGCATATAGGAAGTCTATTAACACTGCCATCTTTAATTACAAAGATGAAATATATAGATAATACATTAAAATTCTATTACACACCATTAAATTCTTTTGCATACTTTAAGAAGAAAAAATGTAGATCATATGGCAGATTAGCAAAAGTACAATATGGAAATTTAAACCCATACAGAGTCTGAATTTTTAATATAAAGTTATATTAGAACCTGATTTTCTATGGAGTAAATAATTTACTTATAACTGAAGAATTCCTTGACTTCTGGTTTAAACTCACACATCAATTTTCATTTGATGATTTTGCTTTCACTTGTTTAAGAGTTTGCCAGAGTATCCTTGTGTACTTTTGTAGTTTTAAATGTCAATTATCTTGCAAAATTCGAAATAAATCTCTTTAGCCAAGTTGGAATCATGCAGGAGGTTAAAAAACATTGTTTGACTCTCAAAGCAATAATATAAGATTTCAGGAGGGAAATCCAATTATTCTATGCAAGGAAGAAATAGAACTTCTTTGGAAAAAATAATTCAAAAATTTTAGGGTGTGATTGAAAAATAAGAAAAGCAAAAGGTCTTTCAAAGTTTTAAATCGCCAAAGTTTAAATTCCCAGCTGAGGTATTGGTTTTCTGCAAGACCACAATTTTGCTGATAGTATATTTACATTGGGCAAGAGAGGACTTACAAATTCTCATCCATACAATGTCATAAGGATACAAAAAAGGTTTTTCTTTGCATCTCATTCTCTCATTACTTATATTTTGTGTTTAAAACAAAAACATAGTAAATGCAAAATATAAAAATAAACAGTGGTCCCAGCATTGAGGCAATATGGATGAGGAAAGTGTAAATACAAAATGAGAGAAATGTAAACTTTAAAGTTTTCACAGAACGATTAATTCCCTCTGCACATATTGGAAATATTTAGGATTATCAGTTAAGCTTTTAGATATACATTTTCTTAACAAGAGAGAAAAGGTTGGGTGTATTCATGTTTCAATAATAACTTTAGCTTTTCTTTCTTTTGAATTATGCTATTTGGATCCAAACTGAAAATTGCATCCATATTGATCGTTATAGTTAATGAAAAATAGCCCCACTATTATTATTTCATAACTAACAGGGTTTGGGTAACAAGATTTCATTTAAGTGCATTTCGCTGCCCAACACTGTTACTAGTCAAAGGATTTTGCTATCTTCTGACATTTATAATGCTGTCATTCCAGATGCCTCAAATGGTTGCCTGTTTTACCTCCAGAGGACGTGGTATAAAGTGTATCAAATAAAGTCTACCAATCCCTGAATCTCTTAAGAAGAAGCCATCAGAGACTCTAGGAACAACATCTTCAAACAAGATATCCTCAGGCTTGATTTCTAAGCTGAGGGCAGACACACAACTTCAGACTTTGAAACGGTTTCTAGAATAGAATGCTAAGGAGAGGCAGGGTGTGCAGGTGTGTGGCATGGAATGGGAATGGAGGAAGATGAGATGGCAAGCTGGGCTGCTGGAGACTCCATTGCCCAAACCGTCTTTAACAAGATGAGAGGGAGTATTTATATCTTCAGTTCACCCTGGGATCCCTGTTCTCCTGCAGAAATCAAAGGCCTTCCTGAATTTTTCATGGAGATGTGGGTCCATCCACATCCAAGAGGCCAAGTAAGAGACAAACACAAGACTCGTCCACCCTCAGCCTTTGCCCATGCCCTTTTAACCTCTGCCTCCTCCAGCCTAGTTGAAAATAACATAGAATAAACTAAAATAAAGCTGAAGGAATCATCTCTTCCATTTTATTTGGAAAACAGAACATCATCATTGGTAATCTGCCAAGGGTGACCGGTAGCATATGAAGGAAAGATCTCAGAGATAGGTTTAAGGCTGATTCTTGTTCTCTCTCCATTTCAACATCCACTGTCTATTAATCCCTGCCCAGGGGGTCTCCAAAAAAAAAGCATTAGTGATGTAGGGCTTCTCACAGAGGTTGCTCTATTTTAAGGGCACAACCAATTTCCTCAAATCCTTTGGCATCCTTGATCAGCATATTTCTATCTTCACTGCCACCTACCTGCACAAACATGTACAACACTCTTGCGCACACATATACACACACACACATTCTCTAGAGAACTTATTGGAGCACCTCATTCTGATGAGAGAAGGTGGCGTCCTTGGTACACTGAAGATATGATGTAGCAACTAGGACAAGCTTTAGCCGTCTTTTCATGGATCCTCACACTATTCCCCCAGCCCCCGTTAAACACACCTGTGACACACAGCCTGTCTTAACCTCTTGTATTCAAGGTCTTTCTGTCAGACACAACCACGCCCAATATTAGTCTTTGGGAATCTCTATCTACTTTTCTTCACCCTAAATGTTTCTTTGGTGTGACAATGACTGGCTCTTTGAAATGGTTTTGGAGCAAAAGAAACAAAACAAAACAAATCCACCCATGACCATAAGTGCTTCCCACACTGATGGGAGGATGTTGGTGGCTGGTGGAAATTCCACCATTGTGCCCTTCTTGTCAATCAGACCATATCATAAATGTGAAGACAATGTGGCCTCTACATCTGTCACTCCAGTCAATGCCAGGGCTGATGTGGCTGACCTGCCTGGTCTCACTACTCTCTGGAAATTACAAGCTACATTGAAGAAGACAGCCTTCCCTGAGAGAGGAAACACTGGTCTTCGATTAAAGATGTACAAGTACTATAACTCCCATGTTAAAAACCTCAATTGATTTGTAAATGTGAGGCACAGCAATCTCATTTTCCTGCTCGCCTTCCGGCATATCTGGAGACTGAGGTTTACCATTCGTGATTCAAGGACTCTTTTCTTGATCATATAGTTTAAATAGAGTAGTTTGTGTATATACAGGTAATCTATCAAGCCAGTTATTCATGGGGACACTGGTTGAGGAAGAAATGGAAGGCTTACATTCTGAGATTTTATCAGAGATTTTATGGGGAGATTTTTCATGCCAAATATTTGGATAATGGAAATTTTTGTATATCTAAAATATGTCCAATTTCTACCAATCTGATACACAAAATTAAACAGCATGTAGTGATGGTACCAAAGTAATAGATGAATTAAAGTTTAGACAAGACCTAGACTGGTTCTCTGTTGAGTTTCCTAACAGTGAAATAGCCCAGGCCCTCCCATACCTGTGGCCTACGGATAATCAGTCAAGTCTCAACCTGCTCTCAGGCTACCCTAGGAGCAGATGATGTTGGTTTTACCAACACAATACCAACACATAAAATATCAAGTGAAACAGGTATTTTCTATTTCTACTTGGAAATTCATTCATTTCACAAATAATGATTAAGCATTAACTAAGTGAACACATTATTCTAGGTGCTGTAAGTGAACACATTATTCTAGGTGCTGAGGATACATCAGTGAACAGAACAACATCAAACAAAACCCTTGCCCACCACTATAGCACTTACTTTCTAAAACACAGTTCCTAGAATTTTAGGACAAATATAATTTTCTTGAGGTCTCAAATTTCTGAATAAGAGAAAGGATGCTGATGATGAGCTTTCTGAGCTGGGCTAGAGGGAGTACCTATTGACATGCTCTTTATTGTAAGAGGAGACAAAGCCAGGATGCTGACTTTCTCCTGGCTGGGAGAAGAGAGAAGAGGGCTTGGTAGCAGCAAGCAGCTTGGCAATTCAGTCATTAAGCAAACATTTATGGAGCAATTATTATAAGATATTCTGATTTACTAGTTGAATAATTCCTTTCTAAGACAATCCACTACCCTTATCTGATATGCCTCTCGTTTATAAAAGTTACTCCCCATCTAGGCATGTTCCCAGAGAGAACAGTTGGATAATGGTGCTGTAGAAATAATCACAACTTTTACTTATACCACAGGTGGAGGCATTTCTCATAAATGGGGAAGTTACTTATTAACATAATCAATGATCATTATGGAGCTGGGTCTTATAGAGCTATGTCTATGGCACCAAGATTCTTAATGTCAAGGTAACATAAGCTACGGGCTGAGAGGCTAAGGCCATGCTGCTCTTACCATGACTGAGATGTGGAGGATCCTCAGCTCCTCTTCTGCTGACTCATGCTGGGGTTCCTCAGTGGGGTCTTGTCCGGGGAGGCTCGGGGCGCCATCCTGGTGATGGATGTGAAAAAGCAAAGTGCCATTCTCCAGCCACTGCTGCCTCCAGCGCACCAGAGGGATGTCCTCCGTGTTCCCTGAGATCTCTAGAGAACCAATACCAAAAGCACAGGTCAGAATTACAACTGGACCAGTCTGAATCTTCTGTTTCGTCTTTTTCCTAGACGCTGGTTCCAATTGGCCAGTGTTAACGTGAAGACAACAAAGAGTTCCAACGATAGTTAGGTCAGGGTTACTGCTGCTCCAAATCTCAAGGAAGGGAAGAGATCCTGAGAAGAAGAGAATTATCCCCTCTAGATCTTTGCACCATAATCTAGAGAGCCAGGCTCTCACCCATTGAGAAAAATATCAAGGTGAAAATTCAAGTTCTTTCCCATATTTCTCTGATAAATAGCATCCTTTACCCAGCACAGTTTGAATACCCCGATAACCCCTGGGGTAAATATAAGGTTGTTTGCCTCTTGTACATTTGAAAGTGTGAGTCTCCTAGCAATTACTCCTAGACACCAGTGAATCTACCAAGGAAAGAGTTGGTAATTACTGTGCACAGAACTGGCACTTACAGAACAGTCCTGGGAGGTTACTGCAGAGCAACTAGGGCTGACAGGTTATTTCTAAAACCACAATCATTTGCTGCATAGTCCACTGGAGATGTTTGATTCTTGCTGTGGCAGGTAAAGTAATGTTTTAATTCCCTTTAATTTTTCTCTTCATTTTTCCAGAGCAGAGGTGGTGTATGTGGAGAGGGAGGTGAAGAAGGGGGCCCTTATCACAGACACAAGCACTCACCTGCTCTCAGGGCCCTAGATCAAGGCACTGGACTAGCAATAACAAATTAATAACAAAATATCAAAAACCTACTGTGTGCTATGCACTGTAGGTGCTGGCCCATGTTGCAGAAGTATACTGTTATGTGTCCCTCTCTCTAATATTCCTAAGCAATATCATACCAAAGCTTTGAGATATTCCACAGTAGAGAGACCTGATTAACACAGCTTTCCTGAACTTCATTGGCCCCAAAACCATTTTTTTTCCTTAACAACTATTACTACTCTCAGGAACTAATATTTTGCTGAACACTTTGGCAAGGCATTGCTTTATAAAATTTCGTCTTTTTTCAAAGGCATGGCTTCTTTTCTCAAAATTTATCACCTTTGGCCAAAAAAATAATAATTCCATACACATAAAAAAGATTTAATAAGACACATTTAGAATAGTATTCTCATCAAGTACCACAATCATAAAGAGGAAAGCAATTTTAAATATTTATGGAGTTTATAAATATATTTCACTATTTGTGGGAGGGCACAAATGATGTTCTGCTTTATTTATTTACTTATATATTTATTCATTAATTTATTTAACAGACAGACATTGGGGATGTATTATGCACCAGGCACTGTTCTAGGCACTAAGGTACAAACCTAAATGAGGCCTCAACAAGTTCTCCAAAGCAACCCACTGTGAATGAATGTGGTAAGTGTCACACCAAGTACATAACCAAGTTTTGTGGGAAAATAGAAGAAGGAAAGAGTAATCTTGGGTAGAGGGTGGAAGAGGGGAGGAAAGCAGCCTTCTCAGAAGAAGATGATAATGGTGTTGAGTCTTGAAGTGTGAGTGGATTTCCTTTTAATGGGCAGAGGATTGGGGAGAGGACATTCAGACACTGATAGGAAAAGAAGAATGATAAGGAGGAGGAAGAATATTGGCTGGTCCTCTCAGGGCAGGTCAGTGAGAAGGATTTCTGTGAGCCATGGGTCATGAGCCTGCCCTAAAAGACCCTGCTATGATTCCTTCTCTCCTTCCATCCTACAGACCAGGGAGCAGGGTAAACTTGGGAGTGTGAGGGAGGACAAGAGGGCAGCAAAGACAAGGTGATCAGAGTCCCCTTCATCCCAGCCCCTCTCCCTAATCACCCAGAGGACTTAGTCATCCCGCTGGGCTGACAAGCTGTGTGCGCTCTGGGAAGTGATGGGCACAAGCATCCAGGAAGCTGCAGTGGGCAGAGGGTGTGAGAAAGGAAGATTGCCTGCATCCCGTTCCTGGTTTTCCCACAGGCACCGCCCCATTTGTTAAGTGAGGCAATGTCATAGGCTTCCTGAGTTCACCTTTCCTCTAAGCAGCCTTTCCAGGTCTCCCCATGAAGAGAAACCCTTGGGTGCACCTCCAAGGGTGCCCGCTTTGACAAGCAGCAGCCACGTGACACTTCACCACAAGCCCTCCAATCACAGACCCCACTCCATGGCACTTACCCTTTCTAACCTCTCATCAAGCCTTCACATCAAAGCTCCGGGAGGAGTCCTCCAGGGAAACACATCCTCCTCTCCCAAGTCTCTTTCCTGCCACTGCACAGAAACCAAACTCCCTCCCCTTCTCACCATAGACATAAAACTCACAAGCAGCAACAGCTTCTAGCAGCACCTAATGGCATAATTAAATCACCCAGGGCAACACAGTCCAGCCTCCTGCCTGCACCTGCTCTAACTCAGCCTGGGCTTTATCCCACACATGCCGCGTGCCACTTCAGTCCTGCCGGTAACCGTTCAGGAGGAATCTAGCACCTCATACCTCTAAAGCACTTAACAAACCAGATTTTCATTTCCTAGGAGATCCTCATCAAGTAGGTCAGGCTCATTACCTCTGTTTTAACTGTGGAAGCAAAGACAAATAAATATGGGGACGAAGCTCACCCCAGCCTGACACAGAACAGGGACTAAGATGGATGAACTTCCATCAGATCCCTTCCGCCTCCAACATGCACCCCAGATGACCTGACCTTCAAACACGCACATTGTGAGGAAGCCCTTGAGTAGGAAGTCCATATTGTCTTGTAGGAGTTTTTGAGCTGCAGTATTTTAATTTTTCGCGCAAGGTCTTAGTATTCCGTGACTTCTTTTAAAATTGAGATATAATTCACATACCATAAAATTTACACTTTCAAAGTATACAATTCAGTGGTTTTTAAAATATTCACAAAGTTATGCAACCATCACCACTCTAATTCCAGAACATTTTCGTCAGCCCCAAAAGTTCCTGTACCCACTAGCAGTCCAAGACTTTTTTTGATAAGGAAGGTGCTCTGCTCCAGGGTTCTAGCAGTGATGGTACCGAGGAAAGAACAGGTGCAGTGGGAATATTGACAAAATGTTCCCATGGAGAGGTGGCTGAGAGCACAGAATCTCTGACCTTGGCTTCCAGGACGGCCCTCTGAATCTCTCTGCAGGTTTTTCATGCCCATCCCCATTGACGGTGATATCCTGATTCTGCTCAGATCAGCATCATCATAGAGGCAAAGGGAGAAAGAACGAGGGCACTATGCCTGCCAGTGAAGGTGCCTGTTGTGTTTTAGAGTGAAAATAATTATGGTATGATAGCTTCTTCCTTGGCTTTTTTCCCCTCTCCTGGCAGGATCTGACATGGGAGAGCTAAAATACTAAACCAGGAACTTATTTACTTATGCTATATCTGGCCTTGGTCAACTAATAAAAAAAAACACACAGGGCACAGTAAATGTCTTGTGAATTTCATCGCAATGGGGCTGAGATCAGAGCTTGGAACATCAATGTAATCATGGTGGTCTGGATGTCAGCAGAATGTCTCAAGGAGAGGAAATGCTCAGAAATCGCTTTACCAATGCAAGCCTGCCCTGAGACTCCCAAGGAACGAATATGGGAGGTGACAGAATAGTTACTAGTCCAAGGCTTCCTGAGGGCTGTGGATGAGGCTCACACAGAGCCTTTGTCACTGTGTATTGAACAAAACAAGTGCCAACAGGAGCCTACACAGTCATCGCAAGTTCCACAGGTGGCTGGAGCACCACAGCCACCAGCTCACTGGGGGACTGAGAGCTGCCCTGACTTTTAGCGTGTCCATTCTTCCCCTCCACAAACCTCACATCTCTCAGCACCTCTCCAAATTCTGGAACTGCCTGGGATACACAGAAACCAGGGTGCCATTTATTCTTGTATACAACACACATTGTTGGAGCACACTGTATTTGCCACCTTCAGCAAATTGTGCTACATGATCCCCACTCTCAAGGAGCTTTGATCTAGTAAGAAACTGAGGACAGGGCCGGCCCCGTGGCTTAGCAGTTAAGTGCGTACGCTCCGCTGCTGGCGGCCCAGGTTCGGATCCCGGGCGCGCACCGACGCACCGCTTCTCCGGCCATGCTGAGGCTGCGTCCCACGTACAGCAACTAGAAGGATGTGCAACTATCACATACAACTATCTGCTGGGGCTTTGGGGATAAAAAGGAGGAGGATTGGCAGTGGATGTTAGCTCAGAGCCGGTCTTCCTCAGCAAAAAGAGGAGGATTAGCACGGATGTTAGCTCAGGGCTGATCTTCCTCACAAAAAAAAAAAAAAGAAAAAGAAACTGAGGACATGGCCATGAAGACATACTCTAAGCAGTCCCAGCAGTGCTGAGTGAGAGGCTGGAACTTGGCTGGGCGTCAACCGTGGGAAGGGATAAAATGGGAAGAAATGTTGGGAGGCAATTCCAGATGAAGGGAACAGTGTGTGCGAAGGAACAGCAGAATGATGCATGTTTGCAGAACCGCAGGAGGTCTGGTTACACTGCAGAGTGGAGGATATGAAGAGGAGGAGTGGAGGACGGAGGCTAAAAATCTAGATTGATGTCAGCAGTGAATGCCAGGTTAAGGAGTTTAGAGTTAATGGAAAGTCACTCATGGTTTTCTTAGGTAGAAGAGCAAATGAAGACACGATTTCAAAAGATCAAGAAGATCCAGAAAGAGAGTAGCAGACAGAGTAGACTCAATCACAGTCTCACTATAACTCTGATCCTATATTCTGCAGTGACCAAAACACTGAACTGGCATTCAGGAGACTTGGGTCTGGAGTAACCTTGAATGACACACCTAGATTTGAGTTTTCTCAACTGTACAAGGAAGAGCTGTATAGATGAATTTCAAGATCCTTTCATATCTTGACATTTCACAATTCTAAGTGCTGTGCTTCCCAGGACCACCTTGAAAGATGATAATTTCAATGTTCCAAGCAATGTCTAATCTTCTCTCAAGTCTAACCTGCACTCCACCTCTCCTTTCCCTCTGAGCACTGGGTGGACAGGTTTGGGATGATTTGATCAGGGGCTTTAAGAGCCAGGCCCATCTTCAGACTGGACCTCAGGCTAGTGAGAAAGGTTCTCATTCATGCTGACACCAGTGTGTAGTTTCTAAGAAAGAAAGAGCTCCTACATGCAATAGAGAACTGGGAAGATGGGACCTTGGGCAGGGAAAGTCACACTCGAGAATAATCTGGGATGGGGAAAGGCAGAGAAAAGGAGAGTGAGATGAAATCACTTTTAAATTAGCCTTAGTCATTGTTCTAACGTTAGCTTGTATGCTGTGAGCATGTAGTACCGTCTTTTTATGGGGTTACCTTAGGACACCCAAAACTTGCTACAAAAATTCCTTTTCTAGGCATTACAACTTCCTTATGCCACTCAAGTGCCCTGGTCCTTCTTTGGGCACCCCCTCATGCTGAGAGTCCCAGAGCTAAGCTACTGAGACAACACATCGTATCAGGATCAGAATTTCCCCAGAAGACAACTTCATTGAGGACAAGAACCATGATGCCCTCTTTCAAAGAATTTGGCAATTTAAAGTCAAATATGGATTTGAACTGGGGAAATTCTCAAAGATCCTTTAATTCACTGAATAATTTAGCATGGCTTATAGCAGTCCTGGCATTCTTGGCCCCTTTTTCACTCCCGGAAAGGCTGAGTTTCAAGCTGAATCCAGCTGAGTCATAATGAGGTTGCTTAGGTGGTAAGGTCAAGCCAGAAGGAAGCATAATTGTCAAGTCTTAGCCTCATGTTGAGGGCACCTGATGAACTGACCCTGCCGTCTTTCACGGTTGAGGGTGACACCCCCTGATGCCATTACTGGCTATGAGAAGACCTTGCTTAGATCAGGATTTTCAAACTTGCTGTTAATCTTAGAAACATTTCCTCCAAACCAAATCTAATATGGCTGCTGAGGAGGTTCCCCAGAGCAGAGTTAGAAAAGAACTGGATCAATTGGAAGACAAATAAAATGCACTACCTCGAAATTCACTGCTGTTAGGGGATTGGGGGGGGAGGGCAGGAGTCTATGGGTTATTATTGTTGCTTGGTTGTTTTTCAAGTCTATTAAGTGTGGCATTGTGAATAGCCTCATATTATTTATGAAAGAATTATAAGGGAAAGGGAACATCTCCAAAAATAGAATCTAGCCATCCCTCTACCCTATGCTATCTCAGCTGTCATTCAGATTTCCCTGTATGAGGATTAAGCTCAGAACTTTAGTAGATAAGCCAACTGTCCAAGACTAAGAATAACAAATAGGTCTTTTGTACATCAGCGACTATCATTAAGGTTACCAAAGGTAGGCCTGTGATAGAATTACCCTCTTTTCTTCTATTCTTTTTTACTTTCCCTCCCCGCTGCCTAATTTCAGAGTTTGAAAGATATTGATGGTAGGTCTAGTTTCCCACATGGTTTCATTATGGTCTTCCGACTGAAACTATTAACAATGGCATTAACTTTCAACACCTTTGTAAGAAAATAACCCGCTCAAGTCAGGGGTTAATAACAGTAGAGGATCACTAATTATCCTGCAAATGCTTACCCTGGTATCAAACGTGACCTAAGTCTTTAATGTCTCTGGAACGTCAGCCTCTAAAGACCCCAACTTGTTCCATAAACATAATGACAGCAGCACATTAGTGTCCCAGCCATCTGTGAAGAAAGATGAGGGACAGACGAAAAGCAGACAAAGGAGAAGAATGAGAGAGAAAGGACAAAGTCAAGAGAAGTAAAGAGAGGAGACTAGCCAAAGAAACAAGGTCCCTTTGGCTGAGCTGGCTGGGCCTCCACACTTCTCGCCACAGGGACCATCTGGTATTGAGTTCTAAAGTGGTACAGCCCCACATCCCAGAGTGAGAGCCACATAAAATAAGGCTCTCTGTTGTGCCTGAATTCAACCAGCACAGACGCCAGGAACACCAATGGTTTGCTTGAAGTTTGTGTCTATATAGGCCTGGCTTAAGTGAAGAACAAAATGGGAGATAGCGTAGCCAGGAAATTCTTTTGTGAAGATGTTCAGAGTCCAACTGGGAATGGAACTCCCATTGTGGTTCCTCTATTGAACTCACTCTCTGCTGCTTCTTGTCATCTCATTCTCAATTCTCTGCCTCCAAACACACTTGAGCAATGGGCGCAGAACTATGTGAGCAAAAGCTTTATAGCAAAATGGCTTAAAATTTCAGGAATCTCTCACCCAACAGAAGCACAGTAGGTTCCTTTTTCAAGTAACCTAGAACCTTCTTGACTTGCTGAGATTTGAAACAGAAATTTCTACTTGTGACCAGGAGAAGGACAATTGAATTTCTATTTCCTCTGCTTCGTGACATTTGCTCTCAATGTCAAAAACAAGAAAGCCTCAAAGCATTAATGATGCAGTGATGAAGAAACAGATTGGCAGGTTAAAGACAGCATTGGACGGGGAGTGAGGAGAATAACGCTCTGTAACTCTGTAATCTCTTTGGAGCTCACTTTTCTCATTTTCAAATGATGGGACTAGAAGGTCTCTAAGGACTCCCAGCTCTAACCATGGTATTTAATGACACAAAGCCACACACCACACTTGGTTCTAGTTAGACCCCAAATCAGGTATATGAGTATATCTCTACATGCCAACTGCAAAAAAGTCTCTGTGCAAGTTCCTCAAATCAGACTTTCCTCTTGGAGTTTGGAATGCTCCCAGCTCAGTCCAGTCTATCAGCTTATAAAGTAAGGATTGGCTATATTTAAACTCATCACAGTGACCTTCAGAAACACCAATCAGTGGTCCCCAATAAGAAAGAATCATCCACGTATAGATGCTTCTGAATGGTTTTCAATGAGTTATTTACCTTTGATCAATTATGTTTACATGGACAAGGATAGTCTAGATAAGAAAATTTCATCTGATCTCCCTCTGCAGCCCCACCAATATCCCTTTATAGAGCTATAATCTAAAAATCAGAAATGTAACTTTCTTTAAAGCTGCCCACCCACCCACTTCTCTTTTTCCAGAAATAGTTTAAGATGGACTAAAATGAATCAACACAGAAAGCAGGAGTGATGTGAGAGAAGAAATAAGGACCCTCGATGGTCCATGGTAAGTTGTCTCCGGGGGCAGGTGAGCGCAGGAGCTGTGGAAAGCAGAGGGTGCCTTTTTAAATCAGACTTGATGGAAAGCAGCGGAGCTTTCTATGGATACGCTGGAAGTAGGTCACTCTCCGCTACTCTGTGCTGGCATGAATAGCAATCGAGCAAATACACGAACATTCTATTTACCTAGCCATGGAGATGAAAACATTCCTGTGGGGGGAAAATGCAGCCAAAAGGTTCTGACACAACCAGAGAGATGAGGAGGCATTCAAATGGCTTATGATTTCATCCAAAATGGTTTGCTTGTTCCTACCACAGTGTTTCTCTGGATCTTTTCAAACCTCTGCAAAGAGTTTATCCACATGATACTCATTAAAGTCTCATTTGAAAGGGAAAAAAATAAGCCCAAAGCTCTTTGAAAAAGGCAGGGTTATCTGAGCCACAGATGTACTGGTAAGAAAATTTTTAAATATATCCAGTTCTGTTCTTCACTGCCACCCAACTGACCTTTGTAAATTGAGATAACGGCACGCATTTAACAAAATCTGACATCAAGTAAGATGTGTAATAATATTTAAACTCTGTAATGTTAAAATATGTATTTACGGATCATTTCATACATTGTAATGAGAATAAGTCATTTTGAAGCCTGCAGTTTCACAAATGGAATTCTGATTTGAGCTTTGCGAGTCCTTGGGGGGCACTTCCTTGTGGCATTGGAAGCAATCTGGACGCCTGGGTTTTGGGAAGCTGGGGCACTGGTTACAAGGTGACTGCAGGGAAACTGCCTACTATAACTAGTGACAGCTCTCTTAATACTGAATCCTCTGTCTTGTACTCTAGTCTTTCATTAACAAAGAATTTAGTACTTGCTATAATTCTCTGATCTTGAACTATTTCATTGAAGTCCCTCTATGGCTCTCACCTTATAAAACAGATGGAAAAATAAATTGATAACAACAAAATATCATCTGTAAATGACTTACAAAAGGAGAATAGTCCATTGCTTGTCCTAAACTGTCTTGATTCATCTCCATTTGTAATTAGTTTTCATCCACTTGTATTTGTGTTCTTACCATCTATGATTCAACTCAACAAGTAATGATGTACCTATTATGCACTGGCTCTGCTAAGAAGCCCTTTCAATATCTATGAGCTAACTTAATCCTTGATGACCCTTTAATGTGGGTATTTATATCCCCATTTTACAGATAAGGAGTTCCAGAAAAGTCAACCTACTTGACCAAGTTCACCAGTTAGTAATACTAAAATTAGAGGGAATAAAATCCAAAGTTTCCTGACTTCAAGGTTACTGTTCCTTTCCACTATTTCTACTCCTATTCTCTCACTTTGCAAATCCCAACCCCGGAATAATATGTGCTTAGCAGTATCTGGTATATAATGAACAGCAATCAATATCATTATTAATACTGTGTTTATCGTTGTCATTATTAGTATCACTCACATAAATTCTAAAACTGAGCAATAATCCTTGACAAAGTTAAGCAAACAGTACCTTTAAACGACTCTAGCTGCTTAAGAGTCCTCATAAGTCCCGGGGGAACAGCCCAGTGGCCTAGCGGTTAAGTTCACACATTCCGCTTCGGCGGCCCAGGGCTCGCCCATTTGGATTCTGGGCACGGACTTACTCACTGCTCATCAAGCCATGCTGAGGTGGCATCCCACATAGAAGAGCTACAACTCTACAACTATGATACACAAGCATATACTGGGGCTTTGGGGAGAAAAAAGGAAAAAGAGGAAGATTGGCAACAGATGTTAGCACAGGGCCAATCTTTCTCAAAAAAAAAAAAAAGAAGAAAAGGAAAAAAAAGAGTCCTCATAAGTCCAGGAACCATAAGTCCAGGAATCTGTTCAGTTCCAGTGAGGAACCTAGGACAAGTCATACTTGTACATTTCTTTAATGTCATTAGCAAATTGAATACTCTTTAGATATCCCTGATAAAACTCCACTTATACTTTCTTTGCTTTAAGATCCAGCCACAGGGGCTTTCACAGAGGAATGCCACGCCATCCATGCCCATTCAAAGCTGGCACGCAAGTCCAGCTTCAGTGAGCTTGCTGTCAGGCACTCAGCAAGATACTCATGAATTAAAATGGGCAGGTTCTCCCAGAGGAACGTGGGAATGGTGACTGCGGTCAAGGAAGAGGGAAGGAGCAAATGAAGGTGGTGTTAAAATAACAGCTGAGCTTCCCTCAGGGTAAACTGAGTCCCTTTCTGCAGATTCATCTGTGTAAGTAAGTGCTTGTCATCATAAATGCCAAGAAGTATTGCACTCAAGTGGAACCTTCCATTCTGATCTTCACCTTAGGGAACAAGGCTTTCCACCCCATTCCTACAGACCTGTGAGCTCACCTTTCTGACCATAAGCATTGCCTTCTTGCACATACATAGCTGGGGAGCCCAAAGCTCAGTGGGTCAGTCATTTCTCTAGGCTCTTCTCTTAAATCATTTCCTCCTACCGAAAAGGAGGTCTAAGTATCAAATTATCACGTTGTACACTTTAATTAAATACAATTATATTTGTCAATTGTTCCTTAATAAAGTTTAAAAAAAAAAGAAAAGGGGGTCTAAGTGAACTCTAAAGCCTCTTCTCACTCTAAAATTCTCTGATTTTATTTTTTAATCTTATTATGATCTAGAATTGCCATACTTGGGGGCTGAACCTTAAGTTCCTACAAAGTGAAGATGAGAAGTGGTAATAATCTTATGTATCTCTGTTGTGTTATTCAGTCTGAGAAAGGGGAGTGGAGAGGGAATTCTACAGACTCAAGCAATGCAAAATTCCTTATTATAATCACTGTATTACAGCTTACAAGGGCCTTTCTTATAGGGTACCCTCCCTTTCCATTCATTAATCCTGTGTGGTAGGTTTTACAGAATTAGAATCAGAAGGCCAGAGGGTAAGTGACCACCTCGAGAGTTAGAGCCCATGAAATGGAGATAACAGGGCTCAGATTGAGCCTTCCAACTCCCAGCACAGTGCTCTTTCTACCAAATTGTGCTGTCTACCAAAGCGATGTTTATTTATACTGAGAAATCATGAACCACTGTGCTTGTATTTCAGCTTAATGAATTAGATATACAAAAGATACGCATCAATAGTAAACACTGTCAGGAGTTTGAAGAGTTTGGGCTTATAGACCTAGGAATGAAATTGAGTTATTAACCAATTCACACTAGTGCACAAATCACATGGCAATCTGATGTGACTTCCCTGTGACAGACTCTCCTGGAGGATCAGATCGGCCTCTTCCTAGATTCCAGTTACTGGTCTGAAGACTCTCTTGACATTGCCTTGGGCCCATTTCTGCAGGCTAGTTTGTCTAAGTGCTCATTACAAAAGGGGTCAAGATGACCTCTAAATGACCTGACAGATATCCCCATGGAAATATTGATCTAGCCATCTAGTCCCCGCATGATAATAATTTAAAAGAAATACAAGGTCACTTGATTGCTACAATATGTTACTGCTCAGTTGGGAACAGCATTCCTTGATAGTACCAGTTGCTAATACCTTTCCACTTTTCTCCTTTCATTATAGCCCTCTCTATTTTTAATGCTAAAGCCCTCCCTCCTCTACAGGACCTCCACACAAAACACCCATTAAGGGGCTGGCAGCAAGAAATGTGAGCCATGCATTCTTCATTTCCACATATTTGGAAAACAGGTGAAGTCTGCCTGCCATTTTGCATTCATCAATAGCCCCCTCTTCATGCCTACTTTATTGTTCCACCCCTTCATTGTATGGTCGCTGCTCCACGGTGCGTGTCTGAACCTGTGTGTTTATATTATATATACTTCATGGTGTCAGAGATGTGTTCTTTTTCTCATCTCTGTTTACAAGAGTTTAAATTCATGCCATGCACAGGCCTAGGCTAGTGTTCATAAAGTGCTGAGTGATGTGACGATCAGGCTGAATCTGACAAGAATAAAATAGGGCAATTGATAATTCTTACTATTTTTCACAACAGCTAATTTTTATCGAGCACTAACAGTGTGGTAGGTAATGGGCTAAACTCATACATTCTCATTGAGCTACTTGACAGCCTATAAGGTCGGTACTATTATTATCCAAGGATTAAGAAAGTGAGGCTCAAAGAGGCTAGGTAACTGGTCACATGCCTTTGGCATTGTGACTCTAGAAAAGGAACACACTCCTCCTGAAGCCTCATTCTTTCCACTTGCCAATTAGTAAGGGATAGGTCCAGTGAGGGATCATCAATATGCAGAGACTTCAACAAAGAGACTTCAACTCTTGCCACCATTGACCAAGGAAGAGGCTCCAGACACACCGAGGTAAGACGATAAGTGAGGCAGTGTCCTTGGTATCATCCGCCATGGTCATGAGAATGGGCACTGGTAACACATGAATTGGGACGTGATAATCTGTCTATATATTCTCTTCCTTTGACTTTGATCAAGTCAACAGTAGGAAGACAGTGCATAGGTGCATGTATGAACACTGGCCCCCAAACACTGTCTATCAAATCAATATTCAATAATGGTTAATGCTTATGAAGTATTTACAACATGACAGGCTCTATCTAAAGGCTTTTGAATATATTAGCTCATTTCATCTTCACAGTCATTATACGAGGTGGATAACAACTGCAGGTGAGAGGGCTGAGATGCAGAAAAGTTAAGTAACTTGCCCAGCATCATACATTTAGCAAGTGGGGGAGACTAGGTTCCAATAGGATGTCTAGCTCCAGAGTCTGGGTTCTGAACCACTATACTCCCCTGCCTCTTCTCTATGGGACATCCGAATATATATTCCCTGTTATAAGACTAATTTCTAATCAGTCTACTTGCTCACTATGTATTCCGTGCCCTTTTTCTCTTAACTTTCTCCACAGCCTTGTTACTGTTCTCATGTCTTAACTGGCATTACATTTCTTCTGGAGTTTAATTTTTAATTTTCAGCAATGCTTTACACATATTTCTGCAATCACTGCAGATCACTGCACAATCACTGCAAGGTGACCCTCCCCCCAAGGGTAGTTCTCCTTCTTAGCTGATCCTGGCACACCCTACCAGTCTCAAAAATTAGAAAAGTAACAGGTGGAGGTGGCATTGACATTTCCATTCCCTACTTAGTAGCACTGGCCCATTAATTAGAGGCTGTAACTAAAACAGTGTTAGCTGACTTTTGCAAACTGAAAAAAAGTGCTGGGTTTTCTGCTTCTGATGTATAAGAGCACACTATAAAGGAATACAGCCGTAAGTTTCATAATCAAGCCATTGTGAACACTAGTGATGATAACTGGAATGAGGGAATTATTGGGCTTATGTCAGGACACAAAGACATGAACTAAGAGACAGCTGATAGCTTTTTCATTCAGTCCTCATTCTGTGGCCAAAAAGACAGAGATCTAGGAGGCAATTCTGGGTGAGGGGCACGTATTCTCTCTGACATCACTCTGAAAGCTGAGGTCCATCTCAGCTTCTTAGCAACTATGTCTTTTTCATTCATGAAACTTTCAGTATCTTTTTTTTTAATTTATTTTTTATTGAGAAATTTTTGTTGTACATTATTGTTTATCAGTTACCATATAAGTGCATCCCTCCACCCCTTGTGCCCACCCCCCACCCCCCAGCCCCTGGTAACCATCAAACAGTTCTATCTGTCCGTGTGTTGGTTTATCCTCCACATGAGTGAAATCATGCACTGTTTGTCTTTCTCTTTCTGGCTTATTTCACTTAACATAATACCCTCCAGCTCCATCCATGTTGTTGCAAATGGGACGATTTTGTCTTTTTTTATGGCTGAGTAGTATTCCATGGTATATATATACCACATCTTCTTTATCAAATCCTCAGTCGAGGGACACTTAGGTTGCTTCCATGTCGTGGCTATAGTGAATAATGCTGTGAGGAACATAGGGGTGCATAAGCCTCATTGGATTGTTGATTTCAGGTTCGTGGGGTAGATACCCAGTAGTGGGATAGCTGGATCATAAGGTATTTCTACTTTTAATTTTTTGAGGAATCTCCATACTGTTTTCCATAGAGGCTGCACCAGTTTGCATTCCCACCAGCAGTGGATTAGGGTTCCCATTTCTCCACAGCCTCTCCAGCATTTGTTGCTTTTTGTCTTGGTGATTATAGCCATGTGACGGGTGTAAGCTGATATGTTAGTGTGGTTTTGATTTGCATTTCCCTGATGATTAGTGATGTTGAGCATCTTTTCATGTGCCTATTGGCAATCTGTATATCTTCTTTGGAGAAGTGTCTGTTCATTTCCTCTGCCCACTTTTTGATTGGGTTGTTTCTTTTTTGTTATTCAGTTGTGTGAGTTCTTTATATATTATGGAGATTAATCCCTTGTCAGATATATTGTTTGCAAATATTTTTTCCCAGCTTGTGGGTTCCCTATTCATTTTGATCCTGGTTTCATTTGCCTTGTGGGAGCTCTTTAATCTGATGAAGTCCTACTTGTTTATTTTTTCTTTTGTTTCCCTTGTCTGAGTAGACATGGAATTCAAAAAGATCCCTTTATGGCTGAGGATGAGTAGTGGACTAGCCATATTTTCCTCCAGGAGTTTCATAGTTTCAGGTCTCACCTTCAGGTCTTTGATCCATTTTGAGTTAATTTTTGTGTTTGGTAAAAAAGATGATCTACTTTCATTCTTTTGCAAGTGGCTGTCCAGTTTTCCCAGCACCATTTATTCAAGAGACTTTCCTTTCTCCACTGTATTTCCTTAGCTCCTTTGTCAAAGTTTAGCTACCCACAGATATGAGGTTTTATTTCTGGACTTTTAATTCTGTTCCATTGATCTGTGTGTCTGTTTTTGTACCAGTACTATGCTGTTTTAATTACTATCGCTTTGTAGTATGTTTTGAAGCCAGGGATTGTGATGTCTCCAGTCTTGTTCTTCTTTTTCAGGACTGCTTTAGATATACGGGGTCTTTTGTTGCCCCATATGAATGTTAGTATTCTTTGTTCTATTTCTGTGAAGAATGTCCTTGGGATTCTGATTGGGACTGCATTGAATCTGTAGGTTGCTTTAGGTAGTATGGACATTTTAACAATGTTTAATTCTTCCAATCCAAGTGCATGGAACATTTTTCCATTTCTTTATGTCATCATTGATTTCACTTAGTAATGTATTACAGTTTTCATTGTATAGGTCTTTCACTTCCTTGGTTAACTTTACTCCCAGATATTTTATTCTTTTTGTTGCAATTGTAAATGGGATTGTCTTCTTGAGCTCCCTTTCTGTTAGTTCGTTGCTGGTATATAGAAATGTAACTGATTTCTTTAAGTTGATTTTCTACCTTGCCACTTGGCTGTAGTTGTTGATTATTTCTAATAGTTTTCCAATGGATTCTTTAGGGTTTTCTATATATAGATCATGTCATCTGCAAACAGCAAAAGTTTCACTTCTTCCTTGCCTATTTGGATTCCTTTTATTCCTTTTTGTTGCCTAATTACTCTGGCCAGAACCTCCAGTACTGTGTTGAATAAAAGTGGCAAGAGTGGGCACCCTTGTCTTGTCCCTGTTTTCAGAGGGATGGCTTTCAGTTTTTCCCCATTGAGTATGATGTTGGCTGTGGGTTTGTCATATATGGCCTTTATTATGTTAAGGTACTTTCCTTTTATACCCATTTTCTTGAGGGTTTTTTATCATAAATGGATGTTGGATCTTGTCAAAAGCCTTATCTGTATCTATTGAGATGATCATATGGTTTTTATTCCTCGTTTTGCTAATGTGGTGTATCACATTGATTGACTTGCGCATGTTGAACCATCCCTGTGTCCCTGGTATAAATGCCACTTGATCGTGGTGTATGATCTTTTTAATGTATTGCTGTATTCGGTTTGCCAATATTTTGATGAGGATTTTTGCATCTATGTTCATCAGGGATACTGGTCTGTAGTTTTCCTTCTTAGTATTGTCTTTGCCTGGCTTTGGTATCAGGGTGATGTTGGCCTCGTAGAATGTGTTGGGAAGTGTTCCATCCTCTTCTATTTTTTGGAATAGTTTGAGAAGGATAGGTATTAAGTCTTCTTTGAATGTTTGGTAAAATTCTCCAGAGAAGCCATCTGGTCCTGGACTTTTATTTTTTGGGAGGTTTTTGATTACTGTTTCAATCTCTTTACTTGTGATTGGTCTATTCAGGTTCTCTATTTCCTCTTGATTCAGTTTTGGGAGGTTGTATGAGTCTAGGAATTTATCCATTTCTTCTAGATTGTCCAATTTGTTGGCATATAGTTTTTCATAGTATTCTCTTACAATCTTTTGTATTTCTGTGGTGTCTGTTGTAATTTCTCCTTTTTCATTTCTAATTTTATTTATTTGAGCCGTCTCTCTTTTTTTCTTGGCGAGTCTGGCTAAAGCTTTGTCAATTTTGTTTATCTTCTCAAAGAACCAGCTCTTCGTTTCATTGATCCTTTCTACTGTTTTTTTTTATTTCAATTTCACTTATTTCTGCTCTGTTTTTTATTATTTCCCTCCTTCTGCTGACTTTAGGCTTTCTTTGTTCTTTTTCTAATTCTGTTAGGTGTAGTTTGAGGTTGCTTATTTGGGCTTTTTCTTGTTTGTTAAGGTGGGCCTGTATTGCTATGAGTTTCCCTCTCAGGACTGCTTTTGCTACATTCCATATGAGTTGGTACAGTGTATTTTCATTTTCACTTGTCTCCAGATATGCTTTGATTTCTCCTTTAATTTCATCAATGATCCAGGGGTTGTTTAGTAGCATGTTGTTGAGTCTCCACAGCTTTGTCACCTTCCCCGTTTTTTCCTTGTAGTTGATTTCTAACTTCATGGCATTATGGTCTGAAAAAAGGCTTGTTATGATTTAAATCTTCTTAAATTTATATAAGCATGCCTTGTTTCCCAACATATGGTCTATTAATGAGAATGTTCCATGCACACTTGAGAAGAATGTGTAATCTGCTGTATTTGGATGGAAGTGCTCTGTATATGTCTATTAAGTCCATCTCATCTAGTTTTTCATTTAGGTCCATTATTTCCTAATTTATTTTCTGTCTGGATGATCTGTCCATTGATGAGAGTGGAGTGTTAAGATCCCCTACTATTATTGTGTTCTTGTTAATATCTCCTTTTAGGTTTGTTAATAGTTGCTTTATGTACCTTGGTGCTCCTCTATTGGGTGCATATATATTTAAAAGTGACATGTCTTCTGGGTGGAGTGTCCCTTTTATCATTATATATTGCCCCTCTTTGTCTCTCATTACCTGTTTTATCTTGAAGTCAACTTTGATATAAGTATGGCAACACCTGCTTTCTTTTGTTTGCCATTAGCTTGGACTATTGTCTTCCATCCTTTCACTCTGAGCCTGTGTTTGTCTTTAGAGCTGAGACGTATTTCCTGGAGGCAGCATATTGTTGGGTCTCGCTTTTTAATCCATCCCACCACTCTGTGTCTTTTGATTGGAGAGTTCAGTCCATTTACATTTAGGGTAATTACTGATATATGGGGGCTTGTTGTTATTTTATCGTTCTTTTTCCGGTTCTTTTGCATTTCTTTTGTTTCTCGTCCCATGTGTTTAAGACTACCAATTCAGTTTAGTAGTTCTGTATGGGGGTTCTCTTAGTTTTCTCTTTCTTTATCGTGTGTGATTCTGTTCTGATTATTTGGTTAGTGGTTACCATGAGGTTTGTATAAAAAATCTCATGGATGTGATAGTCCATTTTTTGATGGCCTCTTATTCCCTTAGATTAAGTCGATTCGATCCCTTTCCTCTTCTCCTTCTAAGTTATTGTTGTCACATCCTCCTCCTTCTTGTGTTGTGAGTTCCTGTTTAACATGATGAGGTTATATTTATGCTTGGTGCTTACCTTCCCCTGATCTTTGGTTTTATACTTACGTGTTTGCTAATCTATTTTGATAGAGGACTGCAATTTTTCTGGTTTTGTCAACCTATTTTCCTCCTGGTTCAAAACTTTGAATCCCCTTTCTCTTTTTTTCCTAAGGGATGAGGGCCTTCGTGAGCACTTCTTGTAGTCGGGGTCTTGTGGCAATGAACTCCCTTAGCTTTTGTTTATCTGGGATAGTTATTATTTCTCCATCATATCTGAAGGATATTATTGCTGGATAGAGTATTCTTGGCTGAAAGTTTTTTTTTTTTTTTTTTTTTTGGAGCCTTGCAAATTTTTTTGTCTTTCAGAATTTTGAATATATCGTTCCACTCTCTCCTAGCCTATAAAGTTTCTGTCGAGAAATTGGCTGAGAGCCTGATAGGAAATCCTTTGTATGTTATTTTTTTTTTTTGTCTAGCTGCCCTTAATATTTTTTCTTTGTCGTTGACTTTTGCCAGCTTTACTACTATATGCCTTGGAGAGGGTGTTTTCATGTTGATATATTTAGGAGATCTATTGATTTCATTCACTGGTATTTCCAGCTCCTTCCCCAGGTTTGGGAAGTTCTCGGATATTATTTCTTTGAACAAGTTCTCTGCTCCTTTTTCCCTCTCTTCTCCCTCTGGAATACCTATAATCCTTATGTTGGATTTCCTAATTGAGTGGGATATTTCTCAGAGAGATTCTTCATTTCTTTTTAGTCTTAGTTCTCTTTCCTCCTCCATCTGGAGCATTTCTGCATTGCTGTCCTCAATATTGCTAATTCTTTCCTCCATATTGTCAGCTCTGATGCTTAAGGCTTCCAGATTTGTCTTGATCTCCTCTATTGTGTTTTTCATCTCTAAGATTTCTGATTTTTTTTTTTATAGTTTCAATCTCTTTTGTGAAGAAACTCCTGATTTCATTGAATTGTCTGCCTGTGTTTTCTTGTATTTCATTAAGCTTTTTTATGATGGCTATTTTGAATTCTCTGTCATTAAGCTTATACATTTCTGTGCTTTCCAGGTTGACTTCTGGGTGCTTGTCATTTCTCTTTTGGTCTGGGGATTTAATATATTTTTGCATGGTGCCTGTCGGTGTTGGCTTACTTTTCCTCATAGTGAGAATATATAGTCGCAGTTTCCTCTTGCTGCTGCTGGGTGGGGGTCAAAGGCTGTGTATTCTGGCCCGCCTCAATCCGTGGGTGCTGTCGTTGGCTCCTGGCTGATCTGAGGCATGGCTGAGTGGAGGCTGCTGGGGGGGAAGTGTGGGAACAGCTGGAGCTGGAGCGTGGGAACAGATGGGACTGGAGCACACCTAGGCCGAAGCAGCTGGGGGCTCGGGTGCAGGTGGGTTGAAGCAGCTGCAGCTGAAGTGCCACTGGGCCAAAGAAGGAAGAGCTAGAGCGCTGCTGGGCCAAAGAAGCTGGAACTAGCGTGCGCTGGGCCAAAGAAGCTGGAACTGGAGTGCGCTGAGCAGAAGAAGGAGGAGTTGGAGCGCTGCTGGGCCAAAGAAGCTGGAACTGGAGTGAGCTGAGCTGACGAAGGAAGAGCTGGAGCGCTGCTGGGCCAAAGAAGCTGGAATTGAACTGTGCTGGGCCGAAGAAGGAGGAGCTGGAGTGCCACTGGGCCGAAGAAGGAAGAGCTGGAGCGCTGCTGAGCCAAAGAAGCTGGAACTGGAGGGCACTGGGCCGAAGAAGGAGGAGCTGGAGTGCCTCTGGGCCAAAGAAGCTGGAACTGGAGTGCGGTGGGCCAAAGTTGCTGGCGCCAAGTCAGCTGGAGCCTGAGCACAGGCCAAGCCAAAGCCACTGGAGCCAGGAGGAGGGGGGACAGTCAAGCTGAAGGAGCTGGGGGCAGGGCACAGTCCAGCCGAAGGAGCTGGGGCCATGTCACAGTGGAGCTGGGGAAGCTGGGGCCGTGGCTTGGTCCAGCTGGAGCAGCTGGGGCTGTGGCATGGTGAGGCCTGAGCTGCCGCTGCCTCTGGTGTGGGGGTGCAGGCTCACCCCACTGCTGGTCAGGCCCGGGCACCTGGGGGCCGCTGCCTGTGGCGGTGGGGCGCGGTCACATTGCCCCTGCTGCTGGGGCCCGAGCAACTGGGGACCGCTGCCTCTGGAGACGGGGCTGAGCTGAAGCACCACTGTGCTGAAGCGCCAGTCAGGAGGGCCAGGTGGGGGAAGGGCGCTTACTTTTGCCTCCCCGATCTGTAAGGTTTCTCGCCTGGCTGTCGCTCTCTGTTCTCCTGAGGGGCTAGCTTGTTGCAACTACCCTAACGACAGTTCCACTCCCTCCATAGGGGGATCCCCTCGGGCTGTGAGGGGTCTTGGAGAGTGCCATTTTTCACATGGCAAGCTGCTCCTCCCCTTCCTCTGAGAGCCACGTGGTCTCAGTCTCTGGGTCGCAGTCCTTGGGGAAGGAAGGGAGCTCCTCTTACCTCTTTCCACTTACTCTGGGGATTCCAGCACCTCAGTCCTCGGGTGTATGGCTGCCTGGGTGCCTCAGACGTCCCCTGTGTTGTGTGAATAGCTTCTGTTGGAATATGAATGTCCTTTTTGTTGTGTCGGAAGCTCACTCCGCCATGATGCTGATGTCACTCCTTCAGTATCTTTTTTGTTTTGTTCACTGCATCTATATTTTCTGATTGTACCACATTCTGGGAAATAAGTTCCACATGAATAATACCTTCTGGGTGGAGCAGTACTTCATTTCATTTGCCCTAAACTCACCTTCCATGGGTTTCAAATAGAGCTTTGAATCCTAGCACTTGAGTATTTGGTGAACAAGGTCACATATACTTCATGTGATAAATAGGGATCACATTTCTCCCTCAGTCTCTGCCTTTGTATCAGCTGACTCTTCATATATCTTTCAACCATATTTGCTGTTGTCACTAGTACATGTCAGGCTTTTTACTCTGCCTTCATAGAACCACACCTACTTCCTACTGACCATTACAGCCGCTTTTTGTGCACTTTCTCTGGGCTCATTAAATGCGTTCCCTAGAGTGGCATAATGCAGCACAGCAGAAATAGAAGGATTCTAATATCGGGAAACCTAAGACTCAGACAAGGCTTCTGCACATACTACCTCTGAAATCTTTATGTCCCAGTTTCTCCATCTTTCAAAAAGTGGGAATAATACAAACAGTGTCGTTAAAGTGAAAATGCACAGGGAAATACTTCAAAGTCTGAGAAATATGAGTTGTAGTTATTATTAGTATTAATATGATCATTAGAGATTAGTGACAAGAATAACTTATTTTATTCCTGGTAAGAAATCAATATTCTACATAAGTGTAGTCTACTGCTGTGTTTCCATGCCCTTCAGGATGACATTGTTCCCCTTTTTTAGCCAGGACAGCATACTGGGTTGATGTTTTCAGAGAATCATTTTAATGAACTCTAGGTTATTTTCCTGAGTCATTAATGATATGATAGAGAGCCTTTTATTTTATAACTCTAGCTTCAGCCTTTACCTGGGAGGGCATTACCTTGAAGTTGATGAAATGAAAATCACTTCCCTCTCTTCTGTCCTCTAACATAGATTCTAATGATCTTCTTGCAGTCCTGTCTCCACTAACTTGACTTTTTAGTATATAAAGTTAAGCATCATCTAAATCATGTATAAAGACTGTTAATTATGCTATTTTCATAACTGAGGCTCCATGACCAACAAATATGGTGGTAACTCACCATTTAAAAAAATAGATTTTAAAGCTAGAACCTGCCAAAGCTTTTTGGAAATATAAGCAGTTCCCCTTGATCAGCATGTATGGTACACCCCTACAGAACAGTGATCATTCACATGATTTTCCTTTATAGACTCCCACTATTACCATGTCCCACCACTACTGCTGCGTCCACCCCTTACACTCACACTAGGTTTGATTAGTGTTGGAGTATTTATAGATCTCATTCATCATCATCAACTTTGGTGGTGTGCCCCCAATAAGGGCTCAGAGTCCTTACAGACATGGACAGTCTGCCAGATCAGGTTGAACTAGACACGTCGACACTACCTTCCCCAACTTCATTGCTGTAATTCTTCAGGATGCATGGGCGTACCTTATGCAGCACCAGTAATGTATTCTTGTTACCTGGTTTGGGGTATTCTTAGTACTCTCTATTACTTATTTTAGTACTTAAATTTCAGGAAGTAATATGCTTGTTGAAATTTCACAAATTCTTCAATAAAAACTGAGAAAATTCATTCCATGAGTTACTTTTCTCATTTTCCTCCTCCATAATCATGGAAGAATTTGGAGGGGTTTCTGACTGGTACCATTTCTTTATATTTTGTGGGGATTTCTTACACTCCTGATGGTTACAAAAATCTATTTTTGGTCGATTAATTTCTATTTCACGTGCATTATTTCATACATAGTCATTTAATAATCTATTAGAGTTTCCCAAGTCCTTGCCTTATTTATTTTTTATTTTGATACTTAAAACATTCCTTTGGTGCAAAACATAAACTAAGTAACTTTGCTTTCTTTGCCAGAGGTTTCCGCAATCATTTAAGGGATAATTAATATCCCCCTTTGTATTATCTTCGGTTTTCATGAAGAGCCAGACCTGGATTCGGTGGGAAAAAGCTTCTGGTATAAAGACAGCTTTTCTTTTTCTGGGCAAACCTTTCGACCTTAGGTGAGGGATCCCTAAACTGCAATAGAAACCCCTCACCACATCCACTATCCTCACAGGAGAAAATCAGAAAGCTCCACTGGCTGGCCTCCGGAATGAGACAAATGGAGGGGGAAATATAGTCTTTGTCAAGATGGAGGGCCAATCATTTCGGGAGGGATGGGAGAAGGAAAGATGTTTCCCATCTAGAGTTTCTACGACTGTGATATAGATGATAAAACTAAGATGAAGGGACTTTACAAGTAGCCGGCTCTGCCCCTTTAATTACCCTGTCTAGAAGGAAAGTCTGTCATCGGGGCTGGAGTCCGGGTCTGTTTAGGAGATTGATGGGAGTAAGACACTTTTTCGTCCAACCTAGATTGCTTCAGTTTTACCGGAATTGAAGCAGGCCATAAACCTATCAGTGACTCAAGAAAACTGAAGTAATTAAGTCAGCAGGTGTGCATATTTGTCATCTAAATGATGGATCTGTGTTAATATAAGTCACAGAAGGCTTCCACATGGCACGTTCACACCTGCTGGGGGTCAAACGACCTCGAGGAGGCACTGCAACTCCAGAACGCTGGCATCAGGGAGCCCGAGCACGGGGAGATGTCTCCACAACCTCATCAAACTACACCTCTCCACGCCAGCGCTGGCTTAGGATGCTCTCTCAACATGGCTCCAAATCCAATCAAATTAGTTCACAGATGCTTAATTTGACTCAGGTGAAGAAAATGCTAGTTAAAGATACCAAGTTAGATGTGGAAGGAGTATAATTTGCAGGCATGATTTTGGAGTCAGACTGAGTTTGAATATCAACCTTTCTACTTAGTACTGGTTTATCCTGAACAAGTTATTTAAGCCCAACAAGGATTATAATGTCTGCTTGATAAAGCTGTTGTGAGCAGGAAATGCAGTAATACGCGTAAAGCTTTCAATACACTGTCTGGTAGCTATGGTCACTTGAATGATTTCTCCTTTTCTGACCCCGAAAATATTTTAGCTCCTAGAAATTAATTTCTAGTCATTCCTCATAGGCTGCCAGACTACTTCAGGGGAAGGAAGAGTATTAGGAAGGTTAATAAAAAGACGGGTAGGCCAGTACACTGAGCATGTCAATTCTCATGCTTCCCCCTGCTCCTTCCGGAGGAAGCTGCCCCTCCTCCCCAGCCCCTTCCTTAGGCCCTTCTTTCCACTTGACTCCCTCAGGGTGGGCACCTCCCCCAAGAGCAGCCTGTGTATAGACTGGGCAGTGACCCATGACATGGCTTGGCACAAGAAGATGAGCTAATCAGAGTCTCACTCTTGGGAATCTGAAATGGAGAATATGGAAGAAATCAGGCATAAATTAGCAGAAGCAGAGCTTAGAGAGATGCATAGTAAAAGCACAGATGGAAAGTCTGGGCCATAAGGGCCACTTCAAGCTGGAGAGATGAGGAAATAGAGAAAACATGAGTAAGCAAAGCTCTGAAGTAGAGAAAAGACATCGGGCATAGAGGGAAATGCTAGGCGAGATGGCAGGGGAAAAGGAGCAGATGCCCGGTCAGAGATGAGGCACATTAACGTAGGACCACACAGGGAATACCCTAAAGCCCTTCATGGAGCCCCAAGAGCTGTCCTGGGTCCAGGTTCACCTGCCTTGAGGCCCGGCAGGAGCACAGCTCCCATTCCTTCATCCCTGTGAGGCCACTGCCTCCTGCTGACCTGTGTAAGTACTTACCAGGATTCCCCATCACTGAGTACTTGAGTGAGTCCCTGTGCCTTGCAATCAAAGAGGCCCACCCACTGAGATGTGAACACCCTGCAGAGGATCTGCAAAGCTCAGAGGATTCTGAACTCTGGCCCCTCACCAGATGGCCTTGATCACAGCACCCAGCACAGGCCTTCTCTGATAGTCCATCACAGCGTACAGAAGAGTCTTTTTTTTTTTTTAATTTCCCCAGAACAACAAGTAAAAATACATTACTCTATATGAGAGAAGCCATAAAAAAAATGTTTTTTTGGACAGTGAGAGAGTAAACAGAACCCAAGTTTCTTCAGAATTTTGTCTTTTCAAAGTCTAGGTACGGCCCTGAAGTCTCTGTAATTTTTTTTCCATCCGTGAAATGGGAGTTATAATAGCACGAACACTGTCAAACCACAATACATGGCATCTGTAAGGTCGTGAAACACACAGGCAGATAATGATGCTGGAAGGTAATGCATTCTCCTTTATTATAAAAGAAAAGATTTTCCTTTGCCAACCCACATAACTTAACAGTCAGCAATAATGAGAAAGAAAACAAAAAAAGCACAGTATATGACAGCTAAAATCAGAATTTGATAAAATATGCTACTTCTAAAGGGATACTGTCAGGTAAAAAAAATCAATTTGAGTAGAAAAAAGTCTGGTTTGTTTATTAGTTTTGCTCCTAATGCCACCAAATGGATCTCAATCCGAAATGGCTTTTGAAATCAAATTTGCTGTTCTCCAATTCTGCAACTTACTCTTTATGCTAATTTGTCTGCACCTGCAGGGACAAAGAAACTGGCAGCATTGAACATGAGATCCAGGAAGAAAAAGCAACATAAAGATTCAGGAAATGAAGCCAGGACTAAATCATATTAGGTGTATAAAGGTTGGACTTTTTATAAAACAAGGAAAGAGTGGATTGAAGGTCTGAGAGAATATTCCAACTGTAAAAATGACAGACCCTTGGTGAAGGAACTGGTGTCTTTCCCAGGTCCCAGAAGAATGACAGCATGGGGTGTGAAGAAATTTATAAGGCCAAGCGTTCGGGCCAAGCTAGATCTATCCCAGCCTTTGTGTCCCATAATCATGGGGGTTTTTATAAAAATATCTCATGGAGTTTCATCCTTTAGGAATTTAGCTTCTAGGAGCTGGGGTTAATTCTCCCTTCCAAATTAAAAATCTCTTTATATACGGCTCTATTTTGAAAGAAGTACCATAATTTTAAGGAAAAGACTCAGTCACCATTTTCCCATTGTTTTCTATTATCTGGGCCCTCAAACATTTCCCTTCTTCTGCTTCCCTGCTGTCACCTCATCAGGTGTGCTCTGAAGGTGGCTGGAGACCAAATCGAGTATCCCAGACATCACAAAACCTAAGCACACAAGTCCTACAAAGAACTTAGAGATACTGTCCTCATTTTACAGATGTCCAATCCTTCAACAGAATAAACTCCACACCCCCCCATTTAAAATGCAACAAAAGCTCAGAGAGTTAAGGATTTTGCCCAAGGTCACACGGAGCATTAGCTCTTATGAAATCCGGAGAAAGAATCTCAGACCAAGGCTCTTTCTGTTATATTGCCTCTCAAAATCCAGAAAAAATTGAAAATATAATTTTTATATTCTAAGATGCTTCGACTTTGAATATTTTCTCTATTGCTCTGTCCAGTATATTTAATTTTAGACTCTCTGCACTGTATAAAGTGCTGTCAAAATTCAAGATCTGTCAGCAGCCAGTAACTGTTGAAGTCCAACGAATGCTGTGAATGTTATGTGTTTAATGCTCAAGCAAAAATGTCAATTTCCACCTTGAAGTTATTAGACCTAGGGGAAAAAAAATCAATTTGGCCCTTAAGATATTCAACAGCCACACTCCTATGTCTTTTCTCTTCCCCTCCTAAGCATCTCTTCATTCCTCCATTTCCTGCCCCATCACCAGGTATAAAAGAATATAGACATCACACATCTAAACAAAGACTTTATAGAAAATTAAATAAAAAGGGAATCAATTTTTTTATCCAATGCTTGATTTTCACTAGACCAGCTGTTTTATCTCCTTTAGACCAATACTAGGTTCTCATAGAAATAAGGTCACTTTTATGGTTAGTAATTGCATCAAATGCATTTCTGTAGCAAATGACACAAACTCCTTTATGAATTAACTCTTTTTCATTGATTGATGAGGAAAGTCTGTGTATCCCATATTTGTGAATATAGATGGAAAATAAGAGGTTAATTGACTTTCTCAAAATCACAGAGTTAGGGTTCATAGCTCCTGCCTCTTCTGTCCAATTTGTTATTGGAGTCACAGAGGAATGTCTTTTAGTGAACTTCTTGAGATTTTTATGTCCCTAATTCTGCTCCGTTTCCCTAGGGAGGAAGTGCAATGAAGGGGAAATAGAATGGACTCTAGAATCAGACAGACGTGGTTAGACTCCCAACTCTGACATTTCGTAGTCATATGATCCCAGGCAAGTTACATAACCTCGGAGCCTCTGTGTCTTCGTTTGTAAAATGTGGATAATAACACATACTTCAAAGGGTGTCTCAGGATTAAATGAGACCAGGTGTGAAGGGTACAGCAGGCACTCAATACATGTGTGCATCCTTCTTGTCTGTATTTTTTTCTTGGACAATCAAAATATAACTGAGCCACAAAAGAGAGATGACAAACTCTAGAAATTGGAGACCCATCCTCACATATTTCCAATTAGCTTGTGAGTTCTAACATTTCAACGTGAAAATAAGATAAATTTTGTAGAGAAAATGTGCCGATGGTACCACTTCAAATACTAGAGTCTTCTCACTGGGCAGCATGGAGTAGGGAAAATGTGAACTGGAAAAAGGAAAACCAAGGATCTTCTTGCTTGACTTGGCCACTAGTGGGCTGTGTGAACTTTTATTCATTCATTCATTCATTCATTCATTTCTTTAAAAAGTATTTTACTGCATCCTACCTTCATGCCAAATACTAAAGGTTACAAATATGAATGAGCCTGCCCATAAAGAGTTTACATTCTAGAATGGACAGGGAAAAACAAACAAACACAACTAAGAATGCAGTGAAGGGGTTGTGGCAGAGGTATACACAGGATGGAGTGAGAGTGTAAGGAAAGAACAGCCCATTTTGAAACATCAGGAAGGTTTCAAAAGGTTTCAAAAGAGAGGTAATATTTGCACTAAGTTTAAAGGTAAGTGTGGTTATCCAAGCAGAGAAACACGGGATGCAAGCAGGTGTGGGTGAGGGAGTGGAGGTTGGGATAGGCTGAGTTTGAGTTACATGTTGGACCTCTAGGTAGAAACATCCCATAGATATGTAAATGGACACATCAGAAGCACATGGGAAAATTCTCACCATGGTCATGCACAAGTTGCGGTAAGTTGAAGTCGTGGGAATGGATGAATTCACCACTGAGTGTGCAGTTTGTAAAGGTTAGGGCCCAAGCGTGATACCAGGGACAACACTATCCTTTAACGGAAAGGCTTCTCCGGGCCTCAGTTTCCTCTTCTGTTAAGTGAGAGGAATGGGCTCTGTGCCTTCTTAGGTTACTTTCTCCTTTACGATGTCTCATTTCATGCTTTTTTATTTGGCTCAGGCTTTCACTTACAAACGGCTCTCTTTTCTTTCTTCCATCTTTGTTATTTTTGGAAAAGGTTGTTTGAAGCTTAAGCTCCTCTGAAGTGGCCCCTTGATCTTTCTGTCATAAGGACACGCATACAAAGAGTACAGCAGGGAGACTTTGCAGAAGAAGAAAAGGTAAGCGAGAATCAGGGCAGGCCTCAGCGCCAGGACGTGGCCCTTCTCATGCCTTCAAAGAAGCCACAAGAGCATGGATTTCCCTCCCACTCCTCAGTTGTTCAGGGTAGGTGTTTTTGATACAAACCAGAATAATGACCGGCACTTTGCATTAAATACTCTTCGCTTCCCTTCAATACTCTCCCTCCTTATACTGGAGGGAGTCCTACACTACAGTTTGTGCCTAAGGTACTGGTACCTCATTACTTGCTAGTAGATTTAAAAATTATTAGTACCATAAAGTTTTCATTGGCCCTATCCCCATTTATAATTTTACCCACTCTTCCTCTTATCAATGCACAGTATTTTCTATTTTTCTACATCCCGCCTGCATAAGGCACATGTAGATGTTCTCTGTGGAAAATATACCCAAATTCCTATTAAACTCAGGATAAAGAGGAAGAAATTCAATTTAGTTTTTGTATACTACCCTTTTCTCATTAGCCTTGACTTCTTAAGCCCCTCAGGTTATGGGCCAGTGCTTATTTTCAGGGCTGAATTACTAGATTTTATTACATTTGTACTGAGAGGCAAGATAGTCTCATTTTGTATGTGGAGAAATAGGTTTAGTGACCTGGTGACAACAACTGGCCATGGATCAGTATATTTTCCTTATTATGTGAGTCCAGGGCCATATGTTTTTGGCTGTCTGGGCAGAGTGTAAAATGTATTGCTCATCACATCCAAATTCAACACTAGTGCTCTATCGCCCTCTTTCCAGCACCACCCAATATCAAGAGATGACAGCCCTCAGGATTTTCTACAATTTTTGTAGGAAATCTGTAGGTCCATTCTCTATGCTAAATCAGGTCAGATGCCATTGGGAAAACATGCTTCATCTCATCTTTAAAAATAAAAATATTGGGAGAGTGACGTCAGCATCATGGCGGAGTGAGCTTTCCCGTGAATTCTTCCCCCACAAAATACAACAAAAGTAACAGCCACAGACCAACAACGGAATCCCAGACAGTCAAAAGCTGGAGCGGAGGGATCCACACTGCCGCACATCTGAGAGCGGAACGTGCTTGGCCCCTGGAGGAAGTGGGGAGAGGTAAGGAGAGCTCCGCTCCCTCCCCATCAGATCAGCGATCCGGTCCGCGTGGCTCCCAGAGAGGGGGGAGGGGCGGCCCTCGGTGGGAAACTGTAGCTCTTCGGGCGCTCTCAGCCAGTGGGAAACTCCCGCACAGAGGGCTCAGAGGAGCCACAGGGCTACCATCAACATCTGAGCAACCCAGAGAGCGGATAAAGAGGGGCAAACGAGAAGCCTCCCACGTCAGGGACCCAGAGGGCAAAAGAGAGAGCTCCCCCCTCCCCGCAACCCGGAGTCTGCAGCTCGACCAGATCTAGCGGTCCGAGGCAGACCTGAATAAACTGGACTGGACCCGTGGATCGCAGTGGGGAAAAGAAACAAAACAAAACAAAACAAAACTGGGGATCGCAGCAGAAAAACTGGGGCAGAGCGCAGGGGGCTTAGACTACAGAGCCCTTTACCACCACACAGTGGCGGCAGGTGGAAATTGCAACCAGAGACTTCCAGGATGAGGAAAATCAAAACCAACACAGGAACCACAATGCAAAAATATATGAAATCACCAGACCAGAAACAAAATGACAAGCACCCAGAAATCAACCCCGAAGACACAGAAATCCATAAACTAAATGACAGAGATTTCAAAATAGCTATCATAAAAACACTCAACGAAATACGAGACAACACAGACAAACAATTAAATGAGATTAGGAGTTTCTTCACAAAAGAGATTGAAATCATAAAGAAAAACCTATCAGGGCTGATGGAGATGAAGAACACAATGGAGGAGATAAAGGAGAATCTGGAATCTTTAAAGAACAGAGCTGACAATATGGAGGAAAGAATTAGTACTTTAGAGGATAGGAATACAGATATACTCCAGATGGAAGAAGAGAGAGAACTAAGACTAAAAAGAAATGAAGAAAGACTCCGAGAAATATCAGACTCTATTAGAAAATGTAACATAAGAATTATAGGTATTCCTGAGGGAGAGGAGAGGGAAAGAGGAACAGAGAGCCTATTCAAGGAAATAATAGCTGAAAATTTCCCAAATCTGGGGAAGGAGCAGGAAATACCAGTAAGCGAAGCCAACAGGACTCCTATATATATTAACAGACAAAGGCCTTCACCACGACACCTAGTGGTAAGGCTAGCCAGGGTCAACGACAAAGAAACAATATTAAGGGCAGCTAGACAAAAACAAAAAATAACGTACAAAGGAACTCCCATCAGGCTCTCAGCGGATTTCTCAACAGAAACTCTTCAGGCTAGAAGAGACTGGAATGATATATTCAAAATACTAAAAGACAAAAACTTTCAGCCAAGAATACTCTATCCAGCAAAAATATCCTTCAAATATGATGGAGAAATAGTAACTCTCCCAGATAAACAAAAGCTAAGGGAGTTCATGGCCACGAGACCGCCACTACAAGAAATACTCAAGAAGGCCCTCAGGCCTGAAAACAAGAAGAGAAAGGGAACACAAAGCTTGGAGTAAGGAGAAAAGTAGGTAGACAAAATCAGAGAAATAGTAGATCTTTACCGGAATAGGTTAGCAACCACTTAAATACTAAACTCAAAGATCAAAGGAAGAAATTCACCAAAAATAAATTTAACCTCATCACTGTAAACACACAGCCACAACACAAGATAGAATAAGGTATAACAAGAGCAACTTAGAAGGGGAAGAGGAAAGTGACTGAACTGACTTAGTATAAGGAAATAGGAGGCTATCAGATAATGGACTATCTCATACAGAAGATTTTTCGCCCAAACCTCAAGGTAACCACTAAACAAATAATCAAATTAAAACCACATATGATAAACAAAGAGAAAACTAGAAGAATCATAAGACAGAACAACCAAACTGAATTGGCAGTCCAAAACAAATGGGACAAGAAACAAAGGAAATGCAAAAGAACCAGAAAATAAGTGACAAAACAGCAACATTCAACCCTCATATTTCAATAATTACCCTAAATGTAAATGGATTGAACTCTCCAATCAAAAGATACAGAGTGGCAGGATGGATTAAAAAGCAAGACCCAACAATATGCTGCCTTCAGGAAACACATCTTAGCACTAAAGACAAGCACAGGCTCAGAGTGAAAGGATGGAAGACAATACTCCAAGCTAATGGCAAACAAAAGAAAGCAGGGGTTGCCATACTCATATCAGACAAAGTAGACTTCAAGATAAAACAGGTTAAGAAAGACAAAGAAGGGAAATATATAATGATAAAAGGGACACTCCATCAAGAAGACATATCACTTATAAATATATATGCACCCAACATAGGAGCACCAATGTACATAAAACAACTATTAACAAACCTAAAAGGAGAAATCAACAACAACACAATAATAGTAGGGGATCTTAACACCCCACTTACAGCAATGGATAGATCATCCAGACAAAAAGTTAATAAAGAAATATTAGACTTAAATGAAAAACTGGACGAGATGGACCTAGTAGACATATACAGAGCACTCCACCCAAAAACAGCTGACTACACATTCTTCTCAAGCGCGCATGGAACATTCTCTAGGATAGACCATATGTTGGGAAACAAAGCAAGCCTCAATAAATTTAAGAAGATTGAAATCATAACAAGCATCTTTTCAGACCATAAGGCTATGAAACTGGAAATGAACCAGGAAAAAAAAACTGGGAAAGTGACAAAAATGTGGAGATTAAACAACATGCTACTGAACAACCAATGGATCATTGATGAAATTAAAGGAGAAATCAAAAACTATCTGGAAACAAACGAAAATGATAACATGCCATATCAAACCATATGGGATGCAGCAAAAGCGGTCCTGAGAGGGAAACTCATAGCGATACAAGCCCACCTTAACAAACAAGAAAAAGCCCTAATAGGCAACCTTAAATTACACCTAACAGAACTAGAAAAAGAAGAACAAACAAAGCCCAAAGCCAGCAGAAGGAGAGAAATAATAAAAATCAGAGCAGAAATAAATGATATTGAGACCAAAAAAACAGTAGAAAGGATTAATGAAACAAAGAGTTGGTTCTTCGAGAAGATAAACAAAATAGACAAACCCTTAGCCAGGCTAACTAAGAAAAGAAGAGAAAAGGCTCAATTAAATAAAATTAGAAATGAAAGAGGAGAAATTACAACGGATACCATGGAAATACAGAGGATTATAAGAGAATACTATGAGAAATTATATGCCAACAAATTGGACAATCTAGAAGAAATGGATAAATTCTTAGACTTATACAACCTCCCAAAATTGAACCAAGAAGAAATGGAGAATCTGAATAGACCAATCACAAGTAAAGAGATTGAAATAGTAATCAAAAACCTCCCAAAAAATAAAAGTCCAGGACCAGATGGCTTCTCCAGTGAATTTTACCAAACATTCAAAGAAGATTTAATACCCATCCTCCTCAAACTATTCCAAAAAATAGAGGAAGATGGAACACTTCCTGAATCATTCTATGAGGCCAACATCACCCTGATACCAAAACCAGACAAAGACAATACAAAAAAAGAAAATTACAGGCCAATATCACTGATGAACATTGATGCAAAAATCCTCAACAAAATATTGGCAAACCGAATACAACAATATATTAAAAAGATCATACACCATGATCAAGTGGGATTTATACCAGAGACGCAGGGATGGTTCAACATCCGCAAATCAATCAACGTGATACATCACATCAACAAAACAAAGAATAAAAACCACATGATCGTCTCAATAGATGCAGAGAAGGCATTTGACAAGATACAACATCCATTTATGATAAAAACTCTCAATAAAATGGGAATAGAAGGAAAGTACCTCAACATAATAAAGGCCATATATGACAAACCCACAGCTAACATCATACTCAACGGGGAAAGACTGAAAGCCATTCCTCTGAGAACAGGAACGAGGCAGGGCTGCCCACTCTCACCACTCCTGTTCAACATAGTACTGGAGGTTTTGGCCAGAGCAATTAGGCAAGAAAAAGGAATAAAAGGAATCCAAATAGGTAACGAAGAAGTGAAACTCTCACTATTTGCAGATGACATGATTGTATATATAGAAAACCCTAAAGAATCTGTTGGAAAACTGTTAGAAACAATCAACAACTACAGCAAAGTTGCAGGGTACAAAATCAATCTACAAAAATCAGTTGCATTTCTATATGCTAATAATGAACTAACAGAAAGAGAGCTCAAAAAGATAATACCATTTACAATTGCATCAAAAAGAATAAAATACCTAGGAATAAATCTTACCAAGGAGGTGAAGGACCTATACAATGAGAACTACAAGACATTATTGAGGGAAATCTACGATGACATAAAGAAATGGAAAGATATCCCATGCACGTGGATTGGAAGAATAAACATAGTTAAAATGTCTATATTACCTAAAGCAATCTACAGATTCAATGCAATCCCAATCAGAATCCCAATGACATTCTTCACAGAAATAGAAAAAAGAATACTAAAAATAAAAATATTGGGGCTGGTCCGGTGGTGTAGTGATTAAGTGCGCATGCTCCACTTCGGCGGCCCGGGGTTCACCAATGCACCGCTTGTCAAGCCATGCTGTGCCGGCGTCCCATATAAAGTAGAGGAAGATGGGCACAGGTGTTAGCCCAGGGCCAATCTTCCTCGGCAAAAAGAGGAAGATTGGCATCGGAAGTTAGCTCAGGGCCAATCTTCCTCACAAAAAATAAAAATAAATAAAAATATTGTTTTTAGGTATTGGAAATTAAAATTTCAAGTGCAAAGTCAGAAATGAATGAAAATATAGCAACTAGGGTTTTCCCTGTACTAACTGTGACTAGGCATCAGGTTTCTAATCCCTGGAATAAAACACTTTCCTCTTGCAAAAGCCCATTACATATCAGGAAAGCAACAGAAGAGCTCTTTTTCTTTTGTTTTTTGTGGAACTCTTCCTCAAATCCTCAGTTGTCAAAATGGTCTTCTAAGTGGACATCTCTCAGCAATAACCACCTGGGGTCAGGATGTCAAGATTATAAATGAAATATAAAGCTATATGGAGTCTTAACACCCCCTGGACGAAACCTCTGCAGGAAGCTCTTCTGCATCTCACGTATCCAGACCAATGAGCGGCTGAAGGTCTCTAGTGATAAGATGCTCCACATTCTCCTCCAATCCTTTTCCGCAGCATACTTATCCTACCTTACTGAGAAATTTTTCTTCTTTGTTAGAGTAAATTCTCCCTTGCTATCATTTAAATCTGTTCCTTTTAGCTTTGTCTTCTGTGGAAATGGAAAGTAACTACTTTGGAGCCTCCTTATAATATCTGCAAATACATGACCACTGCCCTCTGGAGCGCCATATGCCTCTGACTGCAAAGCACAGCCCTGCTCCAGTTCCCCATCATAAGAGGAAGCTAAGTTCTCGTAGTCACACTTCTGAAACTCCATCAGGCAGTGAATGGTGGGAGGTGTCACAATTTCCACTTAGGGAGAAAGGCAAATGACTGCACTGACCAAGGACAAGACAACCATCTAGTTATGCTTTACCACATGCCCAGACCCTACACGTCTCCTGCTAAAGACAGAGGGTGCCATGTGAGCTCTCAGGGTCTATGTAACTTCTCAACCAAAGAGTGTGTCCCTCCCAAAATAAAAATCTCCAGGGTGGTACATTCTGAGTCTAATTTCTGTTTTCATAACTCAAACCTATTATCCCAAGCCAACCTATCTACAGGAAAGATGAACTCCATTAACTTCCTTGCTGTTCACTTCAAGATTTTTCATCTCTTCACTTTTTCTTTCATATTCTTTCCATCTTAGAGGGAAAGCTATTTTATTTCTTCCCAAAGTTCAACCCCTCTATGTGGGCCCTTCATCCTCTTCCTCACTTGCTCTCTCTCAAGATTTTGCTCTATTATCCTGTCTCTTTTTCCTTCAACCTGTCTTTCCAGTATTTCTTCCTCCTTGGTCTAAACTAATGCTAAAAGTCATTCTCACCTCCACCTCCTCCAAAAAAAACTTTTGACCTTGATTTTGACTTTTCTTACTGCTTTTTTTTTCCATTAATTGCTTAACCCTTCAAAAATTGAGCCTATGAATTCATTCTCTCTACTCATTCCCCCATTTACTTTTTAACCCACTAACTTCTGGCTTCTTCCCCAAATGATATGCGGTGTGAGCAGAAGAGTTCTAACAGGGCCAAGAGCCTCTTGACAACATGGCTGGGGCACAGCAAGTGAATGTTGATTGGACGAAGGCATGAACATAGGAAAGGGACAGAATAGCAGAGGGTAAGTACAAAGAATGACCTTTGTTGAATGACTGGTACTAAGCCATGCCAGGCATTGTGCTAGGTGTCACAAATACTTGTCTCATTTGATCACAGGTGACTTTGGTTCTTAATTCAGTTCTGCGCCTAACCATCTAAATGATATTGAATTACCTTTTTCTGGACCCTAGTTTCTTATCTATAAAACAAAGCAATTCAATCAAAAGATTTCTCATGCTCCTTGACATCTACAAGACGTGAGGGAAAAGCATTTGGTTGTATATGTTAGAGTAGAACTTAAAGATGAAAGTTTCCAAGGCATCTTTTTTTTTAATCTAACAGTTAGCCTTGTATCATACTTTTCTTCCTATTTACCAAACTTATTTATTGGGTAACAATTTGTTTTTTCTCTTTTTATTTAAAGACATATATGTCTGAGGCCATAGGACCCAGAGACAAGATCATAGTTTTTGAAGCCAGGCAGTATGAATTTGAATCCCACTTTGCCACTTACTAGCCATATGACCCTGGCCAGGCTAAACTCATTGGAGCCCCAGATTCCTCACCTGTAAAATGCAGCTAAGGCAGTAAAGTGCACCTGCAAAATCCCTGCCTCCCAGGATTGTTGTGAGAGATGGTTGAGATCAAGAGCCTGGTTCACACGATGGTTACCACAGAGGAAGCATGGAATAAATAGGAGTTTCCCTGGGTTCCTCTTCCTTCAATAGCAAAGGCAGAGTTTCTATCAGGTTCTTCACAAATACTGCAAATACCTCATAGACACTCTTTACTCTCTCAGTGGCTCCTGGGTAGGCTGGTGTCTTTCATGGGAATCGACTTACCTGCTGGAACTCCCTCATTATATGATGAAATAACAGAGTGTGGCCACCTGCCCAAGTTCATGGGATTAGTTAGTGGCAGCATCAAGATTAGCAACGAGGTGGGCCGGCCCCGTGGCTTAGCGGTTAAGTGCGCACGCTCGGCTACTGGCGGCCCGGGGTTCGGATCCCAGGCGTGCACTGAGGCACCGCTTCTCCGGCCATGCTGCAGCCCCGTCCCACATACAGCAACTAGAAGGATGTGCAACTATGACATACAACTATCTACTGGGTCTTTGGGGGAAAAAAAGGAGGAGGATTGGCACTAGATGTTAGCTCAGAGCCGGTCTTCCTCAGCAAAAAGAGGAGGATTGCCATGGATGTTAGCTCAGGGCTGATCTGCCTCACAAAAAAAAAAAAAAAAGATTAGCAACGAGGTGTTTTTACTATTCACGTGGTTCTTATTCAAGCCCCTCACAATGCTCCTTGGAGGGATCTACATGGCCGATTTTGTGTCCCTCAGAAATGGAATATTTTTTTCAAACTCTGTAATTATGATCCACACGAAGATTTCTCTGTATTATTGAGGCTCTCAGATGTCCTGGTCTTTTATAACACAGATAAACCCTCCCCTTCCCCCCAACACAACTTTTCCTAGTGTTTTTCTTTCCTCCTTGTCTCTCTAGTGGTACCTTCTCTGTAGTATCATGGATCCATTCAATCAACTCTTTTTCTCTACCTTTAACTTTTTTCTCATGTCAACTAGTTTTAGACATAAATACAAATTTTCAAGAAGGGAAAAAATAGCCGTAATCCTAAAACTAAACAATCAAATGAATCAAACAACAACAGCATCAACAATTAAAATTTAAATATATACATGTAGTGAACAAAGAATATTCCAAAAATGTTCCTCTTAGAATTCAACTTGCAGACACTGGAATCCATCTAGATGTTCAGCACCAGAAGATTGGATGGATAAATGATAGTATAGACATATGATGAAATATTACATAACACTAAATGCCTTTAACCATCATATGTTTAAAGAACATTAAACTACATGGCAAATCACTTACAATATAAGGTCAAATAATTTTTTTAATCGTGTAAAATATGAGCTCATTTTCTAAAAAGAAATTTTATATTAATAGAAAATTGGTAAAATATGCAACTAATGTTTACAGTTTATCTCTGGAGAGTGGGGTTATGAATGATTTTAAATTTCTTTATTTTTGTGTGTTTCATCTAATTTTTCATGATCAATAAATATTTTTTAATGAAAAGAAAATAACCGTTTTTATCTTGACACCATCAATTGTTGGGTATCTTCGATGGTAACTAATATGCACACTCTGGATGTTTTGTTTGTAAAACTGCCAAAGCTATTTGCATGGGCACAGACTATCATAGCTAGAGAGAACTAGAAAAGAGCACCTATTCTCAAACTATTTTTTTTAACAGCAAACTCTTTCTTCAAAAGAAACCTTAAAAAGGGGCCGGCCCGGTGGCGCAAGCGGTTAAGTGCACGCACTCCACTGGGGTGGCCCAGGGTTCGCAGGTTTGGAGCCCGGGCGCACACTGACACACTGCTTGTCAAGCCATGCTGTGGCGGCGTCCCATATAAAGTAGAGGAAGATGGGTTTGGATGTTAGCCCAAGGCCAGTCTTCTTCAGCAAAAAGAGGAGGATTGGCAGATGTTAGCTCAGGGCCAATCTTCCTCACAAAAAAAACAGAAAAAGAAACCTTAAAGAGATGCTTATTATGTCAACAAAGATAAAAGAAGAGCAGTCCTCATCCCAGCAGGGATAATGGGCCCAGACTCCCATCATTCCCATCTTCCTGCCCTCCTGGTGGCAGCTGAAGCATGTTAGTGAAATCCCTATGACTCTGGGAAACATAATTTGCAATGATCCTGATTTGGTACAACCTCTCCACGTCCCGGATAAAGAATCAGGCACCAAGGATGCACCGACTTGCATAAAGTCATCAGGTTTCCCGACCAGGGCAAAACAGAAAACTCCCATTTTCAGAATCCTGAGCTGGTTGCATTAGAAACTTGCCTAAAAGTGGAAAGCATCTGTCAGTGATGTTCTTGGGATCCAAGACTATAACGGGACCCGTGATGCTGACCGTGAAGAGTTAGCCGTCCTCAGCAGTGCGCTCAGCAAGCCATATGTGCAATTCTGCCCGTTCAGCAAGAACCCAAACATTATTTATTATTTGGAGGTGACCATGGCCTCTTTTACAACCTTCATACTCTGTGAATCCCTTCTAATCCCCACCTCCACCCTCAGGCTGCCTAGGTTTACAGGAAATAATAGTAAATCCTTTCCCTCGTTGCAATGAATCAATGTCCCTGTAGCGTGCTAGTCTTCAACCATGTTTCACGCAGAGCCAACTTTGGGATGGAAGTATAAAACCCCACATGTTGCTGAAGCCATTCAGAGAGCCCAAGGTGCGCGTGGGAGCTGGGGAGTGTTAATTCCCACTTGCGAGGCCAGCTCCTACTCTGGTAATTACATTCTGCCTCAAAAAAAGTGTCCCTGCTGCTGCTGTTAGATGCAGTCTTCATTTTCACCTCACCCAGTGAAGTCTGGAGTTAAGGTCTCTCTGAGAGTGGCTTGCTGACCCCGGAGGCAGCTTCATTCAGGGTATGGCTGCATTTCGGCACCAGCTGAGCTGGGCTCTCTGTCCTGGGGTTTGCCAAGCTGTTTGCAAAGAGCTTTGGATTAAAGAAGGTGTACACCTGTAAGGGATTATTATCACCTAATCTTTTTCTATCTTCAACTCTAGTAATAGTGATGAGGAACCAACCTCACGTGCCTCAGAGTTTCGGTTTAGTACAAGCCTAAAGGCTTGGATTTTGAAAATATATCTGAACCCCTCAGATGTGACAGAATTGGACTAGAAATCTAAAGCACCTAAGGAGAATGGAAGGCTTCCTACCGCTACACGTGGAGACGCCTGCCTGCCACTTCTGCCACCACCGAGAAGCCAAGACAAAGTTCCATCACCAGAGTTGAATAATATTCACTCCTGAGTGTCCAGCCACGCTTCCTTAGTGCTCCCCACTTCACAAGGGGGGAAACAGAGTTACTTCCCTTGAGCTTGGGAATCAGGCCAATAAGCCAAAGACACAGAGAAGCTGGAACAGCTATGACATTCACCACGTGCCTGATGAGACGCTTTGCTGAATGTAGCTAGTGTTGCCATCAGTAAAATCAAGAAGGTGGACGTTCACAGGGAAAAATACATATTTTTTGGAATTAATAAACCAAGAGACGCTACTTTAATTTTTCTGAAAAACCCTACACTCTATTGACACTATACTGTTTTAAAAATTATTTTAAACATTTCTGTTTTAAAATGTAACATGCTCATGCTAAGAAGTCAAACAATCCAGAAGTTTTTATAATTTTATTTATTTATTTATTTTTTCCCCAAAGCCCCAGTAGATAGTTGTATGTCATAGCTGCACATCCTTCTAGTTGCTGTATGTGGGACGCGGCCTCAGCATGGCTGGAGAAGCGGTGCATCGGTGCGCACCCGGGATCCGAACCCGGGCCGCCAGCAGTGGAGTGCCCACGCTTAACCGCTACGCCACGGGGCCGGCCCAATCCAGAAGTTTTTGAAGCAAAACTTCAGCCCCTCTGCCTTGCAATCCCACTCCCGGAAGTAAGTGATACTAAAGTTTGAAATATATCTTTGCATAACCTTCTCCAAGCTCACGTGAGTATATACAAACACATGTGGAGTTTTTCTTCCCTCTCTCCTTTCTTCTTTTCTTCCTCCCTCAATAAAACGGAGTATTAAAAACATGAAAATGCTTCCATTAAGGTTTAGAAAACAGTAATACTCATTTGATATGAACTATTTCACCTTGCTCAGAGTATTTCTTCTCTGTCTGCATGTGTTTCTTCTCTCTCTCACCCACCACACTCCCCTCCCCTTTATGGGAAGGACAATGGGTGGATACATGGGCAGTGAGCAAGGGGGAGAGGATGATGATTTTCCTTGGTTTATGTGACTAACCACAGCCAGTCCTTCTCCTCAAAAGCAGAGGAGGTGACCCAGGAGCCTACACCCTAGTCTCTTCAATGTGGAGGCATGAGGCTCCCTGATCTCTGGGATTTGTCTGAGGCCAAGAGTCTTCCTGCTCAGTGGGAAGCTCATACCACACAGTGGTCCTTGAAGGCCCCACGAGAGTTTCTGGATTGTTTCTGAATGAGACCAGATTTGACACTTCCAATAACAAAACCTCCTATGGAGGGAAGTTAAAGCTATTCTTTATCATTTGGTTAATGTATTAATCTTTGATCCATAGCTGTGATGGGAAGGAAAGGGTGAGAGAGAGAGATGCACCATAGGGACATGATACCCTGAAAATGTTTGAGACAAATAAGATCAACAAGTACAAGTACTCCTTAATTCTCAGAGTCCAGTTCACAAAACACTAGAAATCTTATGTGATGCCCCTGGGAGATACATACCTACACACCTCGTACCACCCTCCCTCACACACACTCACTACTCACACACGTGCACATGTATGAAGGGTTCTCATCACCCTCTGGCCTCCTCCCTGCACTGCCCCAGGCCGAGAGCCTGCTCTCCACCCGCGTGTCACCCTCTCCCCAGCACTGTCAGCACTGGACCCTCTAGGGTGCTTCCACAACCCTACAAACCCCATCAAAATGGACCCTTAGAAAAGGGCTTGAAATCAGACACTAAAATAGAAATTAGAAGTCACTGAAAACGGTTATGTTTCCTAAGGTGTTATGAGGCAGTGGCTGCGCAAAGCTTTTACTTTGTTTAATAAAAATAGAGCATCCTCTGGGGCTGGCCCAGTGGCATAGTGGTTGAGTTCACGCACTCCACTTCGGTGAACCGGGGTTCACGGGTTCGGATCCCGGGCGCGGACCTGCACACCGCTTATCAAGCCATGCTGAGGCAGGCGTCCCATATATAAGGTGGCAGAGGATAGGCACGGATGTTAGCCCAGAGCCAACTTTCCTCAGCAAAAGGAAGAAGATTGGCAACAGATGTTAGCTCAGGGCTAATCTTCCTCAACAACAACAAAAAAAAAGTCTGGAAATAAAAAACAGAGCATCCTCTTCACTTCTGACAGCGAAAACATTAGTAGCCCATTTATTGGTTTAGTCCTGCTCACGTGAGCACAAATGTACACACTTGTAAAACACACACCCCCTCCCCAGTCACCACCACTATCATCAATGCAATTTAATACAATACTACATAATACAAAGGCCCCAGCAAGTTAGAAAGTTATGACTTACCCACAGTTAAGTGATAACCTCTGCAATCCATTTTTACCATAAGAGCCCACCATCACCATATGACAATGTCCTAGATGGAGGGAACTCACAGTCTCAACAACCAGTAACCCACACAATAGCACTCTGTTCGTCTGCTATACATATATATCTCATATACTATATTATTTAGTTTCTCTGTCTTCTCTAGTTTAAAATATCACTAACATTAATTGAGTATATACAAGTGCTAGACATAGATATTGTTTTATGAACATTACATCATTTAATTCTCCAAATAATTCCATAGTGTTGGCATTCTTATTTTCATTTTTTAGACTGTGAGCTTCCTAAAGGACAGGATCCATGAAATAGGCTTATGTTTCCAGTCCCTGATAAAGTATCTAGTAGATAAACCAGCAGAGTGGCTTGACAGATTAGCATCACGATGAAATCTTAAAACTAGAAGAGATTACAAAGGTCATCTAGACCCTATATCCATCTGATCATAAATCCCATCTAAATGGTCATCAGTTTGTGCCAATAAAGCTCAACCAATACTCTACCTTTAGATAAAGACCACCCATCCATGGGGAGCTCAGGTGAAATGCTCTCTATGTTGAGTCAAAACATCTTCTCCTCTAAAGCCTCAACCCATCAATCCCATGTTCTACTCATTTGTCTTTTCTCACATCTCCATGAAAGACCTTCAGATATTTTAAGTCAGCTCCCCATAGTTCCCAGGTCTTTTTCTGATCAAACATAACTAGTTCATTCTATTATTTCTTAATTATTCCTTATCCTTTCAACATGTTTTGGGACCCCTTTATCATTCTTTTTATATGTCTTTGTTTTCGAGATTGGCTGGAGAGTGGGGCTAAATTCAAATGTTAATAAGAAGCAAGGCGGTGACATACATGTGTGAATCTGGCACTGCTTAAGGTAATGAAGGAGTGAAGGGGCTGGTGGTGAAGGCAGAGGCCTGTCTTACCAAAATGCCTTCAAAGGAGAAAACAGACTTTGTGAAAGCCAAATATAATATATATGTGGACTAGAGTCACCCACTGAACTAGATTCTTCCTGAAACACGGCCACCAGAACTGACCTCAAAAGTCTGGGTGTCATTTGACCAGCTCTCAAAAAAATGATTTTAATTCCTCATTGGAGTAACTACACTTCTATTAATGCTGCAAACGTTACATTAACTTTTTAGGATGTGACGTTCTGTTGACTCACACCAGGCTCCCTGTGAACCAAAGCCTGGAATTATTTTTACAGGGCTGTTATTAGTTGTTTTTCTTGAATGCAGTTTTAGGATGCTATGTTTATTCCTACTAAATTTCACCTTGTCAGAGTCAGCCCATCTTTCCAATCTGTCAAGATTCTTCTGAGTACTGACTTTGCTATCTTTGCCATTCAATGCAAATGTTCCCTTTGCTAGTTTCATGGAACCTATAATTATGATAAGCATGTCTTTTTTTATTGAGATGTAATTCACATACCATAAACTTCACCCTTTTAAATGGTACAATCAGTAACTTTTAATATATTCACAAAGTTGTGCAACCATCACTACTATCTAATTCCAGAACATTTTCATTATGCCAAAAAGAAACTCTATTGCCATTAGCAGTCCCCATCCCTCCTCCCTCCATGCTCTGGCAGCCACTAACTTACTTTCTGTCTCTATGGATTTGCCTATTATGGACATCCCATATAAGTGGACTAATACAACATGTGGCCTTTTGTGTCTGGTTTCCTTCACTTAGCATAATGTTTTTACGATTCATCCATGTTGTAGCACGTATCAATACTTAATTCATTTTCATAGGCAAACCATAGTACTTTGTACGGATATAGTACATTTTGTTTATTCATTCATCAGTTGACGCACACTTGGAGCGTTTCCATTTTTTAAATATTATGAATAATGCCACTGTGAACATTCATGTGTAAGTTTTTGTGTGGACAGATGTTTTCGATTCTCCTGAACAAACTTAAAAGTGGAATAGCTGGGTCATATGGTAACTCTATGTTTAACTTTTTGAAAAAATGTCAAATTGTTTTCCACATCAGCTGAACCATTTTACATTCCCACCAGCAATGTATGAGAGTTCCATTTCTCCACATCCTTGTCAACACTTATTATTATTTCTCTTCTTGATTACAGCTATCCTAGCGGCTATAAAGTGGTATTTCATTGTGGTTTTTATTTGTAGCTCCCTAATAACTAATAATGTGGAGCATCTTTTCATAGGCTTATTGGCCGTTTGTATATCTTCTTTGGAGAAATGTCTATTCAAATCTTTGCTCAATTTTTATTTGGATTATTTGTCTTTTTGTTGTTGAGTTGTAAGAGTTCTTTATATATTCTGGATACAAACCATTAGCAGATACATGATTTGCAAATATTTACTCCTATTTTGTGGGTTGTACTTTCACTTTCCTAATGGTGTTCTTTGAAACTCAAAAGTTTCAAATTTTGATGGAGATCAATTTATCTGTTTTTCTTTTGTTGCTTGTGCTTTTGGTGTCATATTTAAGACCCACTGCCTAATCCAAGATCACAAAGACTTATACCTATGTTTTTTTCAAAGGGTTTTACAGTTTTAGCTCTTACACTTAGATATTAGATCCATTTTCAATTAATTTTTGTATACGGTATGAGGTACCGAATTCTTCATTCTTTTGCATGGATATGCAGTTTTGCCGGCGTCCTAGCACCATTTTTTCCCCATTGAATTGTCTCTACACCCATATCAAAAATGAATTGTCTAGAAATATAAGGGTTTATTTCTACACTCTCAATTTTATTCCATTTCTACATGCCTATCCATATGCCAGTACCACACTGTCTTTACTACTGTGGCTTTGTAGGACCAATGTGTCTTAGAATGTCACAGAAGTCAGTTATGAAAATGTTGAACAAGACATGACTGAGAAAAGAGCCCTGGGGCATGACACTAAGGATAAGGTCCATGAAGGAGGAGCTTTGTCTCCTTTGGTTACTTGTGCATCCCCAGTACCTAGAAAAGGGTCTGACACACGGTAAAGCTCTGAATAAATATTTGATGATGTTGAATGAATGATTGAATGAAAAATCTGATTAGAATCCAGTATCAAATTTCAACCACATATGAATCTACTTAGTTGGACCAGCATTCTGCCTTCTCCTTCCATTGTGTCTGGAAAGCTAGTGCAGAAGACCTTGCCAAACGCCTTGCTGAAGTCTCAAGGACATTTATTTTAACTGTCAGTGTCAGAATACTGTATGTGACATCCATCACCTTAGAGTTAACAAAAGAACAATGACTTCCACCATTCCTGCCACAGGCAGGACTTTGCCTGGTGATTCAAGAAGGAACGCCTCTATTACCTAATCCCCTAAAACCATTATTACCAAATTAGAAGAACTGTAAAATCCTAGGGCAACCACACTCATACCATTTGGTAGTTCAAGTGAAAAAGAAAAACCGCTGTCTAGTGAGCTAATACTCCAAGATGTCACAGTGGCCCTTTTTGGAAGAGCAAGCCCAGGAAGCAGCAATGGAAAACAAGCAAGACCCTGCATACACCCTCAAGAGTGGCTCTGCCAGGGCTCTTCCTGCTTCTGAATGGGACCCGGATGGCTGAAAAATAACACAGTGGGCAGATTTCATCAAAAGATGAAAGAAAAATCCACAAAGAGAAGGAGAGACTTCAATCATTTTCCATAGATTAATGTCTAACAGACTTTTCTTTTTCAAAGTCCAGTTCTTTCCTTAATTGTACGTGACAGCTGACTTTTCAGCTGTGTTTGTACATGGGATTGTTAGGTATCTGAACTTGATTGAAGGTTTATATTTTGGGGTTTACCTTTTGGGTGCAGATCTACATACAAATACTGATAGTGACATTGGCTCCCAAGAGATCCTGCCTTGTAGAAATACCCTTGCCTGGAATTTCAGGAACTTTCAGGCAATTTCTATAATTCTATCATTCCAGGCTCATGTATCAATGCTGCCTCCATGTTACTAAATAACCATCATCATTTTCATTTGAGATTGCTACACAAGTTATTTCATTTAATATTTTCAATTGAGATGGATATTGTCCTCTGCTGTACAGATGAGAACAGCAAGGCTCAGAGAAGTTAAGACAATTTTCAACTCATAATCAGAGCCAAGACTCAAACTCAGGTCTGTCTGACACCAAAGTGCATGCCCTTAGCCACTGTACATCTTGCCTCTCAAAAGGCTGTAATGCACCATAAGTGTGCACAGTGTGGTTCTGAATGAAGAGAGACTGTTTGTGCACATGATTATGCCCTGAGTATAATGCAACTGCTCCTCTTCCTCCAGTTCCGTGCCCTGGACTCGTCCAGCTCAAATGGACAGAATCTCAAGCCCATTACCTTTCCTTTTTATCCTTCTCACATTCTCAATATGTACTTTCCTGATCAATGTGTGGTTTTGTGTGTATATGTGTGTGGTAAAAAACACAATGTGAAATCTACTCTTAGCAAAATTTTAAGTGTATCGTATTGTTAACTATATACATATTGTTGCACAGCAGAGCTCTAAAACTTTTTCATCTTGCATGACTGAAACCCTATACCCAGTGAACAGCAACTTCCCATTTCTTCCTCCCCCCAGCCTCTGGCAACTACAGCTCTGCTTTCTGCTTCTATGAGTTTTACAACTTTGGCTACTTCATATATAAGAAGAATCATGCACTATTTGTCCTTTTGTGATGGCTTATTTCACTTAGCATAATGTCCTTAAGGTTCATCCATGTTGTAGCATATGATAGGATTTCCTTCTTTTTTGAGGCTGAGTAACATATGTATTTTCTCATTACCCACTCACTGATCAATGGACATTTAGATTGTGCCCATATCTTGGCTATTGTTAATAATGTTGCAATGAACATGGGAATGCAAATATCTCTTTGAGATCCAGTTTTCAATCCTTTTGGACAAATACTCAGAAGTGGGATTTCTGGATCATATGGGAGTTTTGCTTTTAAGTTTTTAAGGAATCTTCATAATGTTTTCCACCATTTTACATTCCCACCAACACTGCATAGAGGTTTCAATTTCACCATAGCCTTACCAACACTCATTATTTTCCATTTTTCTTAATAATGGCCATCTTAACAAATGTGAGGTGATGTCTCATTGTGACTTGCCCTTCCATGATGATCACTTATGTTGAGCATCTTTCATATACCTGTTGACCATTTGTATGTCTTCACTGGAGAAATGTAAATTCAAGTCCTTAGCCCATTTTTAACTCGGGTTATTTGGTTTTTACTCCTGAGTTATTGGAGTTCCTTATATATTCTGGATATTAACCTCTTATCATATAGATGGTTTGCAAGTATTTTTTCCCATTCCATAGGTTGCCTTTCCACCCTGTTGGCTGTTTCCTTTGCTATGCAGAAGCTCTTTAGTTTGATGTAGTCCCTCTTGCCTAGTTTTGCTTTTGTTGCCTGTGTTTTTGATGTCATATACAAGAAATGATTGCCAAGACCAATGTTATGAAGCTTTTCCCCTATGTTTTCTTCTAGAAATTTTATAGTTTCAGGTCTTTATGTTTAAGTCTTTAATCCATTTTGAGTTGATTTTTGTGTATAGTGTAAGATAAGGATCCAACTTCATTCTTTTGCACATGGATATCCAGTTTTCCCAACATCATTTACTGAAGAAACTCTTCTTTTGTTATTGTGTAGTCTTGGCAACCCTGTCAAAGATCATTTGACCGTGTATGCTTGGATTTATTCCTGGGCTTTCTATTCTGTTCCATTGGTGTATATGTCTGTCATTACGCCAATATCATACTGTTTTGATTACCATAGCTTCGTAATATGTTTTGAAGTCAAAATGGAAACACATCCCCTGTGCATGGATTGGAAGACAATAGTGTTAAAATGTCCATACTACCTAAAGTGATGTAAAGATTCAATGCAATTCCTCTAAAAATCCCAATGGCATATTTTGCAGAAATATAAAAAAAAAATCCTAAAATTCATATGGAACCAGAAAGGATCCTGAATAGCCAAAACAATCTCAAAAAAAAAGAACAAAGCTCCATGAGTGCTTTTACTCTTGTTGTTTCCTGCAGATCAACCCCCTAACAAGACCACAGCAGGAATTTTTGCAGGTCTGTGACACACTCTCTCTTTGGACACTAGCTTTGAGAGGAAATTTGGAGGTCATTCACATGCATGAATCCCAGACAACCAAAGCCTGCTTGAACACCTCAGGTCCAACATAGCTAACTTCTACGAGTAAATCCAGTATGGAACAACCCATACAGAGATCTTAAATGGTTTCCTCACCTCTTTCCCAGTCTTGACAAAACTCCTACCATTTTTACACATCACTATCATTTCTCCAATCATCACCACCACTAGGAAAATGCTGTGGTATTTTCAGAGAAAGCCCCATTATTATTTTTTTCCCACCTGCTGAATACTTTCACCTTATTTCACACATAAATTTCTTGATATAGGTTCCGCCTGACAATTGCAGCTCCCATGAACACAGTCTTTGGGGGTAGAACCTGGTTTAAATCCCAGCCCCATCACCTACCAGCTGAATGTCTCTATACAACTCATTTAATGAATCTGAGCCTCAATTTCCTCACCTAAAAGTGGCTATAATAATGATACCTATCTCAAAGGTTTGTCATAAAGATGAAATAAAATCATACAGTCTGGCACTTAGCAAAGCCCACATAGTAGCTATTCTTATTTATTATTATCTACTTTGCTGGATCCTCTGGATCAATAACTTTGCTCTGTCTCATGGTCTCTTTCTATATCATAATAACATGACTTTTCCTTATGTGGCATTAGGAGTGGTGATCAATGTGAAATAAGCAAACAATTGAGAAGAAGGAAGCAAAGAGAAACATTAGGAATACAGAAGGGAAAATGAAGGGGAACAGGACAAAGTAGAAGAATGTTAAAAAAATCATTGTTTATAATCTCTTCTGATAAACTATCTCCATTCCCACTCTCTGTCTGCTTCAGGATGAGGAAGTGAATCTCTTTGGGTGTATCCATGAGGGAAATAAAGGTGAGAACACTCATTCCATGACCTGTTGCTAATGGGCTGTCTACTCAACCCAACTCTCTTCAATGACCAGTCTGTGAGTTAGGTTCCCAGAGGTCATGAAGGAACCCGGATCACTTTCTATGAATGTTAAATGCGCCTGTTAAGTGCACTTTGAGCAGCAAATCAAAACCACTCTTAGCAGCTACTCCAACTCGGGAGGTTCCTGTCTCTTAAAGGACCAGCTGCCCTTTCATGAAAGACTGTTTTTTCTATGAATAATACATATACTACTATGGAAGAATATACATTCCCATTAAGCAACATCAGTTCTCAACACACTGGATGTAATCTCTTGTACTGCTATAATTAAAAATTAAACACGAAGTATTATGTTGAAGAAACTCCAAAGCTAATTTTTAAGTACTCTTTTTTTCCCTCCCAAAACATCATTCTTACCAGCTTTTCAATATAATTATATTCCAGGGAAAACGGGCAGGCAAAAAAGAATAAATTAACATATAATCTTTCTTTAAAGTCCTAGCTTATATTTTATGATCTGTTAAAAAAAGCCAGCTCTAAAGTTTTCTGCAATGAACATATACTATCTTCCACTATTTTTTTTTATTTTCAAAAGGATAATCACGTAAAGTATCAGATCGGTTGTGTTTTTTAGACACAAGAGACTTTCATTAACTGTGTGGGTTTCTGTTAACCTATTTCGACATCATAAGTCCCGGACATCTAGCTGGTGCTTAATGGATATTTTCTGAATAAATAAATATTAATATTAAAAATAAAAACTAAGAAGATATTTGAGGTTGAGACAATTCAATGTTTTGCCAATATGATTGCCTAGTGGATATTCCTCTCCTCTGCTCCACTTCTCCCTTTGCTAAATAAAGAAAGAGCAATTTCAAAGAAACTACCACTGGGAAGTAGGAGGGTTCTTATTGGCCTTAATCCACTTAGGAGAAGCATTCTCATCTTTATTTGTTCATGTTCATGAAAAAGGTTGTTGAGCTCAGAGAAATGTGGGCGTCTATCTTCTTAAACTATGAAGGTAAAACAAAATAAGGAATTACATATTTCATTAAAAGGAGAATTTGGTTACATGCATTTTGATCAAAATATCCAAATTGCTTAAAATTCAAATCACAAGATTTGTAAAGCTGGAAAGATTCTTACACGTCATGGAGACTAACCCGTCCTTTTTAAAATTGTGGAAGCTGCAGCGAAAGAAGTTAAGCGATTGTCCCAAAGATACAAAACTAGTGAATGGCCAACAGACTTGTTCCCAGGCCCCTAATTCCAGCTCCAACACGTATTCCACTTCACCGCACTCTACTATAAACCCCTTAGTGCTTTATGGACAGGTAATAAAAATTAGTTAATGCAGATGATGACGATAATGAAATTTCACTGTGCTGGAAACAGGGAAATGAGGTCAGTTAGCTGGCATTTGGTGATGCTTTTGTTAAAGCAGAACATCTATTATTTTCCATCTCTCTCTGCGTTTAAAAAAAAAATCTATGTACTTTGCTTAAAAAAAAGCCTTAGGCAACTAAATATCATTCATTAAAACATTTAAGACAAGTGACAGCTCCTAGTAATACATTTCCAGAACAGAAGAAGCAGGATAAAGATAGCTTAGAAACTGCATACACACAGAATTTTTCTACAGCTACCCTAATCCCTTGCTGGCCAATTTTTAAAAGTGGGCTTTTATTGTACCATAAAAATGAACAAGCTGAGGCTTTCACATCCAGGGAAAGGCTGGTACCTCCAAGGAAAATGTTTTGCCTTCACGAGTCCAGGATGAGAGATAATCATGACCATTAGGGAAGGACAACTAACTATTGTGATAGAACTTGGGTATTAAAACTCCACTTGTGAGTAGCACATAAACTACAACTTGAGGAATTTGATTCCATTTCTAAGTATAAGTTGATTACAGATGCAAGCTTGGTCTTGGGGTCCTTTCCCAGTGTTATCACTAAGATGACTTTGTCTTGTAAAAACCAAAGACATAGCTTTGGAGAACTATTTGGCGATGGCTATGAAAGCTAAGCACTTGCATCCACTATAAGCTAGAAATTCCACTCATAGGTATATTTCTAACTAAAATGCATTTATATATGAGTCAAAAGACATACACAAGAATGTTCGTAGCAGCCTTGTTCAAGATAGCCCCAAACTGAAAACTACCCAAATGGCCATCAGTAGTAGGATGGATAAATACATCGTTATATATTCACCAAACGGAATACTACTTTGCAGTGATAATGAGTGAACTACAGATACTCTCAATAACAAACAAATTTTCACAAAAACATAATATAGAGTAAAAGAAGCCACATATGCAAAAAGTTCACGCTGTATGATTCTTTTATATAAAATTTAAAACTGATCAATTAACGTGTGATGTTACAAATTAAGTTAGTGCTTCTCCTAGCGGTGGTGGTGACTGGAAGGGGCACAAGGGAGCGGGGCGGTGGCTGATGCTATTTTGTTTATTGATCAGAGTCCTAGTTATACAGTGTTGCTATCTTTGTTAAAATGCTCTGACCTATACACTTAATATTTGTAAGTTTATATGAGTGTATGTATATGTCATTTTAAAAATCTGAAGCCCTAAAAATTTTCCTATAAAAACATGATAGCGCGAGAGTGACAAAGCAATAGAAGAGATGTCCCGTCAATAAGATGACTGACGGCACCCACAGACAGTTTTTCCTCCCTTGCCCTGTTTTTCCCTCATCATTGCTTATGAAACTGGTCACCACCCTGCAAATGAGGAACAATACATTTATACATTTATACAAATGTATAAATGTCACATACTTATGCAGGAACCAAGGCACTCACTTCTTTTTGCCCCAAGGCAAGATTGGGTCTCAGTTTTCATATACTAAAAATGGACCTATTAGGATAATGAATGAGTTCACATCTGTCATTTCAAGTTGATTGCTGGCAGTCTGTGGTATCTGAGATGTATCCCACTAATTACAAAGAGAAGTCAGATACAGTCAGGGAATATACATCATTTTGGGACTAATTGGGCATTTGTCCTTTGTACTCCATCTGTAAGGTCTACTGGGGGAACACAGAGTTCTGTCCTCAGGTTTAATAAAGGGAGGCAGGAAGGGGAATAAACTTTTAAGTATATATTATGAGTCAATACAATGTTAAACATTTACATAATCTTCATAACAGCTTTCAAAGGTAGGTACTATTGGCCTCATTTCCCAGAGAAGGAAACAAACTGAGAGGATGAAGCCTATGCAAGTTATACTTCTACTAAATAAGGGAAGAACGATTCAAATGCGGGAGTTTCCATATCACACAGCTTCTAGCGCAATCAATAGCCCCTTGACAAAATGTCTACATTCCCTAGAGAAGAGAACCAAAGGCTTCTTTTCAACTCTGCTCAATTCTATCCTAACGTCAGAACGCATTCCAAGTGCAAGGAAAAACACAACCACCCTTTTGCCTGAAAAAGAAGTCTTAAATCGGTGGGGCAGTGAGGGTATAAGACTATATAATAATTGTCATCGCTGGGTAGACGACTTTCTCAATCCAGCCCAACATTCCTTTTGATGGTTTCTAAGCTGTGGTCTATAAGAGACCTTCCAAAAAGCAGGCCTCAAAAGGTTAGCTGTCCATGTTCAATGTGTCTAACTTCTCTTAGACCCAAGAAGAAATCATTCCAAGCACTATAGAACTGGCCAACATCCAAAGAGAAAAAAAAATGAATGGTGCCAACCCAAAAGACTTCAGAGAAACCATAAACCAGATATACTGCCTTGAGGTATCAGAACTCAGACTGGGAGCGGGAGTCCCCTGAAAGCTATTCCCTGACCATCATGGCTGCTGCTGTGACCTACAATAAGCCTCTGACTCTCATACTGCAGTTTCCCCACACTGCAAAAGGATGGTAACAACTCCTATCTGTCCTCCAGGCTGTTAAAAGAACTAGCTAACGTCTGCAGAAAAAAGCATCATGTAGGTGCCAAGAATCGAGTGACCACCAGCGCAGGGAGCCCTGAGCAATGCAGATTGGTGCTGCTCTTACACAGATCACACATGTTCTCAGCTCTCAACAGAGAAGGTTTGAGAGCAACTTCCTAACTCACAATATGAGACACTAAGGCGAACAGATGATGTGGAGTTATATTTGGGGACTGAACGGATCAAGAAGCAGAAAAAAAAGATTAGAGTGAAGTTTGCCAGACTAGAGGAGATCTACAGGAAGCCTTGCCCTTGCATGCAAAATCACAAGATGGACATTTGTCCTCTGCACTATCTCTGGCAGGGTTAGCAGGATTGGGCACTGGGAAAATTGACTGAAACCACACTGGAGGGCTGGTCAGGAGAGAGCAGCCACAGAGACTCTTTGACCTAAAACTGATTTACCGTGAGAACAAAGAAGAGGATACACTGAGCTACACAGACAGGCCAGTAGATGCTCAACGGCTATGCAAAAATAGCAAAACAATTGATATATCAAACTTAATAGCTGGGTCATGATCAGGTGACTCTCCTCTGAGGCTTTCATCTGACACCAAGCAGAAGTGAACAATAAGAACAACCTCCCAGGTCCTGAGTTAGGTCGTTTTACACGTTTGTTACACAGTCCTCAAACCAGCCCCTGAAAAGTGGGTATTATCATTTTTAAAGAAATGAGGGTCAAAGTGACATAGTAACTTGCCTAAGACAGTGAAGCCATTGCTAAAATATAGGTCTGGCTGACACAACAGCCCTTGCTTATTAAACTGGGCCCTCCTGTCTCTTATCACAGTCATTCACAGTGTATACTAGCTCTGAGCAGATCCCTAGGCCAACTCAGTAAGAAATCCAAACCATAGCCTGGAGTGCAGTCACTCATCCAGCAAGCATTTGAGGAGGGCCTACTGCGGGCCAGGCTATGCTAGACAAGGATGATGCAGAAAAAGAAGACCCACTCCCTGGCCTTGGCAATGCCCATTGGCATCCAACAAGGACAGCATGGCAGCCATTCTGGGCAAGTTCTCCACAGCACAGACGTCAGCCACAGTTGGCGAGATGCATAAGCCACCACAGAGGTTATGGCCCCCTTGAAAGTCCTTTTCAAGGAGCCCCACAGCAAACAGGCATATTCTTTAGTCTGAGTTTTGACAGTTCTTTATTAATCTCCCGAAGATTATGGTGAAAAACTGCTGTACATTCCTTTACATTTAATTACGGTCTCATGGAAGGTTTGACTTTTTTAAAAAAAGCCAAACTAGTAAAACTATTGCAGAAGAAAGAAAAAGTCCTTAATAATTTATTCATAATGCTATTAAGACAAAGTCATGTTTTATTGGGCTATGTGTGTTTATGTTGTGATGCAGAAGTCAATAAGGGGGAGCTTTAGGAATATATAATATCTCTTAATATTCTCCACATATGTTCACCAGTGTCTCAGCATCAATAAACGATTTCAATAATTAAGAAGTATGATTTGCCTGGTTTAACTATTTCCTACTGAAAGATGCCACGAATGCTTATACTCACAGCATTTCCTTCCCAGCTGCAGTAACTGCATTTTGTGAGGAAAATGAGAGAGTAAAATGAATGTTAGTCCAAGAAGGGGTTCTGATCTCCTCACTGACACTAACTGCAAATGCCCTTGAGGTCTAGACCCTTCCTTCTTCACTAGTACAATGAAAAGACTTAGGCGAGATGAGGCCCACGTCTTCCCCAGCTTTACAGCTGTAAAATAGTATTCCTCTGGGCCTTATCTTCATCCCTTCTTGATCACCACTACCTTTCGCCAAGTATCATTTTGAAATGAGTTTCTTTTTTCCCAAATGGGTATGCCTCTTGACTACTTAGCTTGGCTCACAGAGTTAATAGGCAGAAGGGAGACCCACTGGCTTTGCAGTCAAGCAATGGTTCTCTCTGACTTGCTGTTTGTCCTTGAACAGGGAGTCACTTAGGAATTCTAGGCCCATCATTTCCTCACTGATAGGGGATTATGTGACAACACTCAGCTGCCACGAAAGAGTGAGAGAGGATTAAATAATATGCTTGTATGGGATTTAGCCAATACTTGATGTTACACTGGATACTCGGTAATAATTACCTTTTGAGTCTCACAGAACTCACCCGAAATACCTTCCAGATTCAAGGGCTAAATGATTCCTTAAGAGGGTTTAGTATCTTCTCATAGTTCTCAAAAGAACTATGCCAAAAACTGAGAGCCTTGATATACCATTAAAGAATGGATTTCCTTCACCTTAGCTCCTCAGAATCATTAAAGAATCATGACCACTATGTTTTACAGTCTCAAGTCATTTTTCCCATATTCCTTTCTAGGTAGATGCTTATTATGCTGTAAACGTAAAGGGAAATATCCTATGGGTATTTTGACACTATTAAGACTCGCCCTCCATCTTAACTAACTTGGTCATCCCATTATAAACTATATTTTCACCAAGCTGGAAGAGACAACACGGCTTCATGGAAAAAAACTCACATTTAAGCAGGAAATTGAACTTGATTAGATGATAATAATAATTATTGTTAGCATTGATTGCGAAATTAGTCTATGCCGGCATTGTTCTCAGTAATTTTCACTTATCAAGTTCTTTATTCCTCAAGACAACCCTATGAGACTGTTACTATTTTCGTGTCCATTTCACTGTGTAAAGAAAACGCAGCACAGGGAGGTTAAAAGCTTCATAAGGCCACATTTCCAGGAACTGGTGCATGCCAGATTTAAACCCAGGCAATTTAGAGCCTGGGGCTCTTAATCATGCTATTCTTCAGAGTTGGCATGATGATCTGAAAGAATATGTGTGGAGAACTGGCCACAGTGCAAGCGCTCAGTAAATAGTATTTTTATATTATTTAGATTAAAATAGCTATTTTCTTAAACTCTGTTGCTTTTCCCAATTGATTATGACACAAATTCATCCTTTATATTCCTCTTCTCTACCTTAACTTTCCATATTTTTAACTCCACTGGCCTCCTGTGGTCTCAGCCCAAGGACACAATGCCCAGTGGCATTCATAGTCGTCCAGAGTGAACCTCCCTTACAGTCCATCTTGTGACTTCCTTAGGTCCTGGTTTTCAGAGTTCTGCTTACTGACATACCAGCTTACTGTCTGAAACAGAGTTCAGAGGAACAAGTCCCTCTCCCCTCCCCTATACCTTCCCCACTATTTGTAGAGCTTCAGCTGCTGATAAACTGGTCACTTATTTTATAAGTGCTGTTTATAAGTTTTGCTGAAATTCCATTGAACATGGGACCAAGGATACGTTAAGATATCCCAAAAGTTTAGTCTGCGATACCTTGCCCTGTTAAAGGAAAGCTTACCCTAAGATTACAGACTCCTCATTTTCTGTAACTCACTGATCCAATCACCAAAACATCATCAGCTTCTTTGGCTCAGGTAAGCATCAAGCTGAATGATGTTCAAACAAATGACAGCAACAGTGAGGCAGATAGCAGGACTTATAAGACACCGTTCTCAGAAGATAATCATAGTAATTTGCTGTCAATTGTTCCCTCACCAGTCCAGGAAGAAAAGCAGAATTAAATCCCATGTAGAAGGCAGAAATTTTGAGGCTTGGAGAAGTACATGGTTCACCTGAATCCTTGGAACTAGTGGCAAAAGCCAAGAAATAATGAAGCAGTAGATGGCGGGCCATCAGCAGAAAGGTGGACCCTCCCACCACCTCACCTAGTTAATTTGGGGCAGCTGGTAGTTTATCTAAAGACTATTTTCAAATCAGGCAGTGCCTTCCTCTTCAAAACGTGGCCCATGGACCAGCTACATGCTCATCACTTGGGAATGTGTCAGAGATGAAGACTCTCAGGCCCCTCCCCAGACTTCCTAAATCAGAACCCACATTAGGGGCAGGTTACTCCTGAGTGCATTACGTATTGAGAGCTTCTGGTAGAGGATTCATAGCTCAGGTTAAGACTGGCAGGCCGGGCTAGCTATAAAATAGACTCCATTTTGAAGATTCAAAGGAATAAGTAACATGTAAGATAATACAAAAGCAGAATTAGGAAAGGAAAAAAATTTAAAAACTGTGCTCAGGATAAATGTAGTGACTCCAAAGTAGAGATGGCAAGAGATCTACGAGGAAACCCAACCGGGATACTCCGTTTGTTGCTCTGATCCACCCTCCACTTTTCTTCATCTTGCTCTGTGCCCAGAGAGGCTGACCTGTATGAGAGCAGAGGGAAAAAGAAGAGTAAGATTCCCCATGGGCTGGCCTTGGGCTGGCTGTGTCCCTCGGTGGAGGTCACAGCTCCTCCAAACAGCCCTCACCGTCTCTGGGTTCCTTCTCCTCCCCTTCAGGCCTAAGGCTGGTCAGAACACTTCATTGTCATTAGCCTCTGTATACTGCACTATTCCCTCCTATACCCTTTTAATAATCCCTCAGTAAATTCTATAAAACTCAGTTGGAGTATATAACCTGTTTTCTGCTGGGAGCCTGATTGATGGATTTAAACAAAACTGTTGGTTCAAAAAAAAAAAAATGGAAAGCAATAATCTATCATAGGGGAGAGAACTTAAAATAAAGAATGATCCAGGAGGAAAGAGGTTGCAACCAAATAAACCAAGGACTGAAGCTCCATCACATTATATGTCAAACACAGGAAACATGCTCCAAACATGTTCAAGAATAAGCTTACCCTTCATCTGTTAAAGAACACTAATTCTCAAAATGGGGTTTCCACTGCATTTCAATCCAGATTCTCTATTTATTGAGTGTATACTAGTTGTGTCTTCTAACAGCAATGTCCCTTTAGGTGCTCATCTGGCTTGCTCCATGCAAGATAAGACATCTCCTAAAAATGTCCCCTCTCCTACCCTTCTAAAGTACAAAGTTGATTAGATAAGTCACTGGTTTTTCTGTAAGATCTATCCTTTCATAATCAACTTGTTCAGGTCCTCTATTCCTTGCATAGCATGACCCTTATTTTCCAGAAACTTTCAGAATTAGATCTGATCAAATTTCTTTCTGATTCCCTTACATCACAGAATGTCAAATGTGTACACTCATTGGCCTACCTACAAAATAAAATGCGACTCCAACTGAACGGAATATGGCACACACCACTCCAGAGGGCCCACTTCCACGAGAAGTCAGCACGACCAGGCTGGTCAGCGAAAAAGGCTTCCCAGAAGCTCCCCATCCATCACTGTCACTCATGCATCAAGACTGTTCCCACCACATCCTCATTCTGTCCCTCTCACTAGAATCTTATCTCCAACAACCAGTTCTTAAGTAATTCAGCATTATCCAGCATCCAAGGCCCTCAGCAGGCCCGCCTAAGTCTTCTTTGCAACTTTAAAACATAAAAATTTCTCTCTTATCCAACTCCTTTGGAGCTTGCTTGCTTCTAAGTCAGAATCCAGGGGATTTCCTATAAGCAGAGTACAGGTGCAAACATATGGATATATGGGGCAAAAAGATTCAAGCATGACTTCTAGGCTCCTGGCTTCAGAAGGAAGCCAGGTGGAAGGTGGTGTTATTTACTCATTTTTTAAATTAATTAATTAATTTTTGTCTCTGAGGCCTTCTTTATTCCATAACAGTCCTTCCCTCTTTCTGTCTTTTTTTTCATGCCTTTGATTTTTCAGAGAAACTCAGTCATCTGTCCTGTAGTATGTTCCATATTCTAGATTTGGCTGATTGCTTTCTGTGGTGTCTTTTAACACGTTCCCTTACTTTCTTGTCTGTTTAAAATTGTGGTAAGATACATACACCATGAAACTTACCATCTTAACTATTTTTAAGTGGACAGTTCAGTGGCATCAAGTATATTCACGTTGTTGTTCAATCATTACCACCATCCATCTCTAGAACTTTTTTTGTCTTCCCAAACTGAACCTCTGTACCCATTAAACAGTAACTCTCTATTCCCATTCCCCTCTCCTCTCAATCCCTGGCAGCCACCACTCCACTTTCCGCTTCTATGTATTTGACTGTTCTAGGTACCTCATATAAGTGGACTCATACAGTATTTGTCCTTTTGTGACTGGCTTATTTCACTTAGCATGACATCCTCAAGGTTCATCCATGTTGTCGCATGTGTCAGAATTTCCTTCTTTTTTTCTTTTTTTTTTTTTTGGTGAGGAAGATTGTCCCTGAGCTAACATCTATGCCAATCCTCTTCTATTTTGCATGTGGGACACCACCACAGTATTGCCTGGTGAGCAACGTGTAGGTCCAAGCCCGGGATACAAACCCGTGAACCCGGGCCGCCAAAGCGGAGCACGTGAACTTAACCACCATACCACTGGGCCGGCCCCAGAATCTCCTTCTTTTCTAAGGCTGAATAATATTCCATTGTATCTATATAGCATATTTTATTTATCCGTTCACCAGTTGATGGACACTGGGGTGGTTTCTACCTTCCCTTCCACTTGAATAATGGGTAGTATCATTTATTGCAGTAAAGAAAACAGAAGGAAGAGGTAATGGAAGAGAGAAATGGTGAATTCAGTTTGGGGCATGTTAACTTTCAGTGCCTGTGAAATATAGAAATGCTTATATTCAGTGTACAAATATACGTATGGTTCTCAAGCTTAAATAAACACCTGGACTGGAGTTATAGATTTAGCAGTTGTAGGCATTTAGGTAGCAATGGAAACCAAGAGGGTGAATGCAATCACGGATGGAGAACAGGCAGAGCACAAAGCAAAGGCCTAGTGCTGAGTCTTGAAGAACTCTGACCTCATGGGGAGGTAGAGGAGGATGAGCCAGCAAAGGAGGCAGAACAGCATAGGGAAAAGTAGATGTTCAACAGAGCGTGGGGTTATTCGATTCTGAAGAACATCTGGAATAGATAGAGGATGTCAGGCCTCACTAGTTCGGTAAAAGCTAAGACTGAGAATAGACACAATTGAAATTCATTAAATTACGAATACTCATTTTTCAAATATGGTATGCCACATTTAAAAGTATCTACTTAAAGCTTACAGAAAATAGCTAGTAAATCTAAGAAGCTCATTTGTTCAAGCAACAGTAGAAGAATATAAATACTAGGAAGGTGTATATAAAATCACTGATGTTACATTTGTGACAAATTGTTAGAAGATGTTTGAGATACACCTGATGAAACTTTCAAAGTGGTTTTACAGGTGAGAAATCATGAATCTCTCACACACACATGATAAAAATATCCCCAGAGACAGACAACTTCACTGTGGGGATGCCCTAGGATGGCATTTTTAAACTCCAGCCCTTAGCAGTATACCATCTATAAAAATCATTGTTGAGCAAGAAACATAGGACTTAGGTTAGATTTCAGAAAAAGCACTTTGTGACTCGAAATTGTTAAAAACATTCAAAATTGTTGAATGCTGATTGGAATCAAGAGACTAGAGAATATCTTCCTCTAACACTAACAGCAAAAATGGGTTCTCATCTGTCTGGAACTGTCCAAATGTGGGCATACCTCAAGATAAAGAAGACAGACTTGAAGATCTCAGATGGGTCCTTCCTTTCATAATATTATATGATTCTCTCCACTGTTTTACCGCTTTTGGGGGAAGGGCTTTCATCTTTCCAATTTCCAATCTACCAAAATAGATAGCCCAGCCAAGTCTCTCAGACTCACTGATTTTTCCACTTCCTTGAAAAGCTCAGCTGAAGGCATCTTTCATCCTTAATTATACTTCTGAACATTTCTCTCTTATACTACTTATTATCATTCACTTATTTGCCCTCCTTCTCCAGCCTTTGCCTACCTTATTTATCTACCCGTAAAACACATTAATATTTGATTCTTTCTCACCGAAGTATCATATTTTGAGAACTCAAAGTTGGTGGGTAAATATGAATGATACATAACATGTGAGACAAACGAAAAAATTATTAATACGGATTTTACTAGGTCAGGATTTTATTGCTTTTGGCCAAAGGCCATGACAGACTTATCGAGGAAAGATAACGTACAAAGAGACCTTTAAAATAAGTTATAAAGATCAAATGAGGACTAAGTTAGAATGAGTTCCTAGGTGTAAAAATAGGTAACATTTCAAAGTTAATTTATTTAAATGAGTCATAAGACCAATACATCATTATACTATTTTTGGCTACAGCGTCTAACATAACATTAACTCTGATCCTGAAGTGGCCAGTGAGTAAAAGAGGATCAAAAATTATGCATGTGTCCCTGACATGCAAACTTTCCTTTTCCACTGATGTTCTAGAATAAATATTAGTTTAATTATCCCCAAAAATGGTTAGAGTTATTTCTTGATACAAAGGAGGAGGAAATAAATATGTATGGAACACCTACTGTGTGCAATGTTCTGCTCTGTCAGCTGTATATACCTTTTCACTTAACTCTTCACAATGACTCTATGAGACAAGAACTTGTCAGCTCCATTTTCTACATAAGGAAACAAAGGTTCACAGAGATCAGACAACTCCTCTAGATCATACATTAGTAAACGGCAGAATTAGAGTCTGGACCCAAGACTGTCAAAGCCCGAAGCCTGTGCAGTTGCACCACGGTCCACTTTAGAGAAAAGGAAATGTGGAAAATCCTCTGATTCCAGGTTGCCTCGAACATGGGCTCAACAGACCAGGAAATAAGCTGGTATCTCACCTTTAATTATGAAGTAGACATGATTTAGAAAAAGATTGCTGTGAAAGCCTGGCTGAGTTTAAGAGAAGTAAGATCGATCAAGCAAAGTAAAATTCTGTGTAACCCTCTTATAACACTTGAAAACACCAGTTTCTATAAAAGCTAGCGTTTTAGGATGGCGGCAGGGTATTTTATTCAAAGGTCTTTTTAACAAGAAGACTTGGTAGTAGGGATATGGTTAATTCATTCTCGTTGCCAGGCACTTGATATGCATTAGCTGACTTAATTCTCACAATCACCCTGGTATTATGATTTTATACTGGAGAAACTGAGTCTCAGAGAAATTAGGTTTCTTGATCAACGTCAGGAAGCAATGGAGCTAAGATGTGGCTCTAGGGCTAATTCCAAAGACAAGGCTTGCTCCACAGTAATGCCATTGAGAGAAGCAGCATTGAAGACACCTAAGGCAGTACTTCTCAGACTTCAATGTGCCTATGAATCACCTGGGATCTTGCTAAAACACCTGTCTGATTCACTAGGTCTGGGGTGGAGCCTTAGATCCTGCATTTCTAACAAGCTGCCAGGTGATGCTGATGCTGCTGGTCTGTAGACCCCTCTTAAGAAATGATGTAAGTATTTACAAAGCAAACCCTACAAGTGTGTGCCCGAACATGGCACTCTTCTGCTAGATGGCTTCAGCAGAAACTCTGTGCTTTCCAAAGTATTCAATTATTGCTCTAAGTGATGGGATGGTAACCCTCTCTGATAGAGCTGCTGAGATAGATAGTGGGGGCACACAGAAGATTGCGATGGGGGTTTAGGTGTACCCTATGTATATTACCTCAAGCCCTGACCTCAGTTCTGCAAACATGTAGACAACTGCTCAGCAAAGGAAAGATTCTACAGCAGGAGTCCCCGTTTGTAAGGGAGAATTTTGGTGTGCTCCCTATGATCTTGGAGGCTGCAGCAGTTCTCAAATGATCACAATCCCATGCATCAGGCCCACATCCACAGGGGTCACAGCACTCAGCCAAGAGAGGGGCTGGCAACTTGGAGGGGTTTGGGGCAAAGTTGTTTTGCTACCGTTTGGCAGGCTCCACTGCTCTGCTCTGCATTTCACTCCTTTCCCTCCTGCCCCCTCTCCCTCCAAGGTTTCAGACAGCCTTCTTATCCCTTATCAGAACCCAATGTCAAGCAACCCTCCTCCATGTCTGCAATTCGGCTTCAAGGTGGGCTTCCATGGAATGTTCTGCTATTTCAGTGGAAACCAACTTCACAGCAAATTGCTCTGGTTACCACTGGGGTCACTTAGGTGTTTGCATAGTCTGCGGTAATTGCTTTATTTCAGCAGGAAAAAAATACTTATTACCATGTTTTTGCGGCTGACAGTGCCTTTTGTGTAGGGAATCATTCACATCAAAGAAAGAGGGACTATGTTGATGACACACACGCCAGCTGTTTCCACAGCTGCTCGCTCTTACCCGTCACGCCTCCTCCATGGGCCGGCTGAGCTCTCCTCACCAAGGAGGAGTTCCTAGAGGACATTCTGCACTCAGCCCATGTCCAGCACGGGATGGTGCCACCCGGTGACAATCAGACTGGGGAACAATGACTCAAAGGCAGATGCGGTTAATGAGGTCTGATGGGGGAAATGGCTTCAAACTGCACTTGATCAATATTGCCACAAAGAGTGGATTTTGCACCCTGCCAAACAGGCATTTCTTCTCTCTTCATCTCACATCTCTAATGCCCCTGGGTTTGAGATTTAGCCTGAGAAGGGAGCAGGGGAGAAAAGCATGTGGTGCAGACATCCCCCAATTCTAATAAGATGGCCCCGTTACCTTTTATCTCCACACTTCACACAGCTTAGACAGTCCCAGAGCAGCCCAGAATTCTTTCCTTTTTTCCCTTTTTCAAGTCAGTCTGTTATCATGCTCAGCGCTCTTTTCATTAATTTTTTCCCTACATCATCTCCTGCTCCTCCCTCTGCAATGACCTCTCTGCTCTGTGACCAGTTGTGAAGGTTCTCTTTCATTTTCCCTGCAAGGCAATCTTTGTAGAGCTAACTTTAACTAGTCAACCAATTCTTTCCCAACCCTGTACAAAGCATCCCATGAAAAGGCACACTGGAGCACAGACAAAGCCAACCCGCATGAGGCCAGCAGCCCTCCCCACTCTCCTGCCTTCTCTGCACACGCTCAGCATCTTCCCAGCGATCGCCTGGAAACCGCCTCTTTACGGCAAGGAGTTCAGGCTCCAAGTGGCATGAGGCAGTCAATTCGCCACAGGAGACAATAACTCATAACCACTGCATTTGCTCCCAAACAGGACATAGACTCCTCAGATTGTTTCCAGCTTCCTCGTGGCAGAAAAGAGGCCATTTTCCCCCAGAACTAAAAAAAAATCCTATAATATTAGGACAGACAAGGTTCAGTGATTAAAGTCTTACACCAACTCAGAGCCAGGGCCAGCTGGTTGACGCACATTGCTGTCCATGTCCTGGAGCTGGCTGTTTCTCATGGGAAGCAGCCATGACAATTCCACCTGGGGAGAAAGTTTCCTCTTGACCTTGGATTTGTTCTCCCAGTTACCTTCCTCTGCAAACACCTTGTTTCCTTGGATGTGCCGGTTCTGGAGCTAGCCTTGCTGCCGTCTTCATTTTTTCTGTCTTCCCCCTTCCAGTGCACCTACTTGGTTTAAACCCACTTCTTGGCTCTCATCTGCATGCACTCAACCACTGCCCTAGTCCAGAAGCTAGGCTCTGCCCTGATACCAGTTTCCAGGTCCTCCCAGCCTTGCCACACTCTCCCAGTTCCGGCTACAGGATTCATCTGTAGTAGATCACATGCCCCGCACTAGCAGATTATACAGACAAGCCCCACCTAACCTGGACAATTAATTAGTGGGTGGAAAGGGAGTGGGGAGTTTCCCATAGAAACCTAACAGAACGAGTTCCATTTAAAAAGACATGTCTCTACAGAGCAGGCATAAACATGATTGATAGTAAAATTGAGATAGTAAACCAGAGAGAGTAAAACTGATCATATAAATAACTATAGTAAGTATTTAGAGAAACTCATAGGGGAACGAGCCCCAAAGGATCACTGTGAAGAAATGATGGCTGGGAGGAGACAAGACACCGCTCACTATCTGAGTCAAATATCAATCAAGGCTCACACGTTCTGCGACAGAACACGGAGGGAGTACAGCACGGTGATGCAGTGCACACGATTCAGCGTCAGACAGCCTGGGTTGGTTCCTTACTTTGCAATTACTAGCTGGGTGAGCGTGGGCAAGTTACTTAACTTTTTTGAGCCTCAGTTTCCTTGTATGTCACATGAGGATAATAACACCCATCATAAGGTTGATTAACTGATTAAAAGAGAATAATGCATATAAAGTACCTAGTTAGCATAGTGCCTAATACATAATAATTTCTTAACAGGTATTTGTTTAAAACCCTTTTATTTTTTTTACTATCAGAGCAGAATCCTGAGCCACATGGGCAATGGATCTTACATGACATGAATGGCTCACACATACTTTTTATTTTTTAATTAAACTTTTTGAGATAATTGCAGTTTCACTTACAGTTGTAAGAAATAATACAAAGAGATAACATGTGTCCTTAACTCAGTTTCCCCCAATGGTAACAAACTGCAAAATTCTATAGTACAATGTCACAGCCAGGATATTGACACTGATACAACCCACCAATCTTATTCAGAAGTCCTCTTTTACTTATACTCCTGTGTGTGTGTGTGTGTGTGTGTGTGTGTGTGTGTGTTTATCCTATGCAACTTTAACACATGTGTAGGTTCATGTATCCACCGCCATAGTCAAGATGCACAACAGTTTCATCATCACAAACATACACATTTTTTTAATCAATTTTTTAAACAGCCTGATTTGGGTGGCCATGGTCAAAATGCTCCTTTTGTCTTTCTCCTGGTCCTGGTGCATTTTATCAATGATGCCCACAAACTTTTCCACAAACTAACAACTTCTGTTTTACCAGTGTGCTTCTCCATTCAACTGTTACACCAAGACGCCCATGTTGATCCAAACACAGTGGTCTCCAGATTCTGGACTGAAGAGGGCCTTGAAATGTACAGAATCCTTTCCACTCTCATTTCAGCCAACTTCACATTTCTATACAATAATTCTATCCTAGCACTCTGAAGACACAGGACAAGATAAAATCTTCAACTTCCAGGAAAAGAATAAAAAAATTTACTTCCTTCTATTAGGCGATATTATTTGGTTAATAAAAAAAAGGAAAAATGTTTTCCCATTTTTTTCTATGCCGACTCTACTCTCTTGCTAGCCAAAACAAAGAACAGTCACATAAAATTCCATGAGATTCTTTCCCATATAAACTAGTACCACTACCACTGTAGGTCCCAGGCACATTAACACTGGGCAGGACATTATAATTCTGAGAACTTCAGTCTCATAGGTATTCTCTTGAGCTTCTGGAAAAGCTTTCTACCTTGCATCTCCTGCCTGAAATCCTTCCTGTTTCCTTACTTTCACATCATCCCCAGAACTAAGTCCCTAAAGCCTGGTAGAATCCCATTCAACAGTTATCTATTGAGGCTCAAGTGAGTGCCAGGCACTGGGTTAAGCCCTTAAGACAAACAAAGCAGACAAAAGGCCTCAGCTCGTGGAGCTTATGTACTACTGGGAGCACAGAGACAACAAGCAATAAACATACTACCATCAATTCCCTCCTCAGACATCTTCAGTGGCTACTCATTTCCCACCCTCCCCACCAGAAAAATAAAATACAGACTGCTAAGCATGATGACGTTCAAGATTCTCCAAAATCCAGTACTCGATTTCCAGGTGTTTCACACTGTATCCTTGCTCGCTGGACCACTCACCATTTCCCAGGTACACCCCACAGTAACCCACCTTCCTCACTGGACCATTCACCATTTCTCGGGCACACCCCACGGTATCCCGCCTCCCAGCCTTTGCTCAGGCTGCCAACTCAGCCAGTAGTGCCCTTCTCCTCTATATCTACAAAATATCACTCACTCTTTGAAATTCCACATAAATGTTACTTCCTCTATAAAGCCTTTCTGTCCTGAAAGTCCCGGATACCCATCAAAATGAATCATTTCTGCATGTTTACAGCATGTTTATTTACCCTATCAATCATTTTACACTTATAAAATGTGTTACGTGTGAGGCCAATGCTAGCTTTATATATATATATATATAAATATATATATACACACACACATATATAGCAATTGCTTCATTCTGCTCTGTATCAGATTTATTTATACATCTCCACCCTCCCTTCCACAAACACAGTAAATTGTAAGATTCTTGAGAATAGGACTTGTTCTTTTTCATATTTATATCCTCACCACATTGCCTTGAACATCACTGTTGAATGAATGAATAAAAGACTAAATACATATTAGTTGTAATATTGAGTGTGATAATGAATCTGATTATTTAGTGAATCTAGGTAACAAAAATAGTCTTTGCATAAAAGTGCAATCAGTTGAGGAGATTTTCTTCTTTAAGGATGTCGGGTGTTATTTTTCAATTATCACCAATTAATATGCATAGAATGTTCGCAGGATGACTGGCATTGATCTGAGGGGGGTTCTGTGGAACATTACGGAGGTGGGCCTTGCTCTCCAGTGCTCTGAAAGAAGTAATTTATCTTTATATTATTGGTGTCAATATGCAAATTAGTATATTCCTAGGAGCATAAAGAAACCAGCTAGTTAAAGTAAAGACCAGGAAGGTAGTTCAGAACAGGTACATCCCTCTTTAAAAAAGTCATTACATGGAGAGTCAAACTAATGGTGGGGATGTCTTAGGGAGAAAGTATACTAATCCCCAAATGATTTTTCAAATACTTAATTACCAGCTGTCATTAAAAATCAGCCCTGACTACCCTCTGAGCCCCCCTGGCATTTAGTTTCCAGTATTACATTTCCACGTAATGTTAGAAATGCATTTGTCCCTTACAGCAAGTATGTAAGTGAAAGCCCCATGAAGGCTTGGGATATGCTGTCAGTCCACAGACTGAAATCGACCCAAAGTGGTAATGCTGCAGCCAGACCTTCAGCAGCTGGTGGCCAGAAGCTCCAGAGAGGGCAGAATCTACTGGGGGGCAGGGCATCTCAGGAACATGTGAAGAAACAAAATCATAATTTGGTTTATTTTCTGCTTAATAGATGTTATTCCCATACGAATTCCCTCTCCTCACATTCTCCACTTGGAAAACTCCTACTCACTCCTTTTTGTCAGTTCTTGAATGTTATTGTCACTGGGAAGCCTTCCCAACTCCTACCAAAGTTACACCCTCCTCTGTGCCGGTGAAGCATCCAGCAGGCAAATGCTCTGAGGCGCAGATCTCATGGTGTAGTGATCCCACCAAGACAGCAGCCTCATCATTGTCAAAGACTACGTCTCATTCACCTCTGTATGCCCAGAACCTACCCAGTGCCGGTGCACGGTAAAGGCTGAAGAAATGTACAGAATGCGTGTTTAAGGTCAAGGAAGAAAAACAGCATTTGCTACTGAATACACAGATTCTCATATACCTCTATGTGTAGCCACTTAATGCTAATAACCCAGGAAACGAAACTTCTCCTATTCCATTCTCTGGTTCAGCAACACTAGCTCCAGAGTGGGCTGTCACAGCTTTGCAGGCTGCAAGTATGTTGCCATGGAAACAAGGTTCTGGATGGAGGCTCTGGCTAAAGAGCCCTTCCCAACTTAAAAGAAACTACAGAAATGCAAGGGGCATTTTGATTTGCCCCTCCTTCTCTCCTTTTCTCCCAAACCTTTCATTTGAGCAGTGTGAAAGCTGAAACCAGCTGAGTTCTGGGAGCCAGTTCTCCTAGAATTCCATATACTCCTGGAATGGCCTTGCCTACACAGAACACTGTGGATTTAGCTCTGAACTATTTTTAATGCCTTCTGTACCTCCTTTACTTTCCTTCAGCCTTTTGTTGCTGTTGTTATTATTGTTCCTCCTTCCACTTTGCCTCATTCTCAATATGACACAGAACTGCCCCAAGTATGTCCATTAACAGCCTGCCTCTTCTTGATGACTATCAACAAGCAGAAGCTGCCCCTCACTCCCACAGTAGCAGGGAAAGATATAGGGCAGACTTGAGGGGAAGCTGTTAAAAGAACCCATTCCCCTCGTACAGAAGCCAGATGCCTTGTTGCATGGGCCACCAGAGAGTCATGGTCAAAAACTTGGCCAATAATCCAGGAAACTGCCTCCTCCTCCTGCTTCTAGGTGACATCAGAAAGCAGTGACATTTTGCCAATGTTTGTTTGCTCCACTTTACACAAAAGCAGCAGCAACATGGCCCGGGAGCTGGGAAATGGAGCAGCAGCGGAACTCTTGTCTCCGATCTCGTGCTGGAAAGCCCCCTAGAAGTATGTTTGCTTGATTACTTGATATTTAACTAAAGTATTAAAATGCTAAGCTGCAACAATGATATTCACCTTAAAACATCCTCAACTACCCTGGTGAGATCTAAACATTGGGAAATGTTACATAAAAACAGTATAGAAACCAAGCATCGAGAAGCCTGATCAGTGTCGTGAGCCCCACTGGTTCTGAAGTCGCCTGCCCCCCATCTTTTCACGATGGGCTCTCTCCTCTCCTCAGGCATCCCAAAGGGGTTTTCTTGATCTGTATTCACACAAAGCGAAAAATCCAAGGCAAAACCTTGACAGGAACTTACTTCCACAATCAAACTGAAAAGACCTTCCTAAGGCTAGTTCCCAGGAGTTATTTAATTCTCTCAGCTTCTGGGTTTCTTTTTCCTTTTCTTAAATAAGCTTATTCTTTTGATGCAATATTCATAACTCCCAGACACAAGGAGGGTCCTCCATTGCAAAAAGACAGCCCTTACCTGTATAATGAGTTTCGCCCTTCCTATCTCACACACACAGGCTCTGTCTCTCTGTTTTTCTAAGCTGGTGCTGGCCTTAGCTTTCCTCTTAGCCGCAGGAATTCAATGGGAGAAGCCCACGCCGCACGTCCAGCCGTTAGAAAGAGGACTTCCACGTGACCGGACAACGTGCTCCAGCTGCACCGTGTGAAGACATTTCCCTGGCCCAGGGTCCTGCCTGTGCCTAAGGGATCCTTAGCAAGGGCCTCTCTCTCTCTCCTGAGCTCAGTGGATCTACTACCAATATATCCTCTGATCATCCCACTGCTTGTGCATTAGAGGTTTGGAATGTGAGCTGAGGTTTGGAAATGGAGGCTTACAAGCATGAAGCATTTTCATCCCAGAGGAATCAGAAGATTTGTGATTAAAAACTCTGTATGTGGGGCCGGCCAGGTGGCCTAGTGGTTGAGTTCGCCCACTCAGTTTTGCGGCCCGGGTTCTCAGGTTTGGATCCCAGGTGCGGACCTACACGCCACTCGTCAGCCATGCTGTGGCAGCAACCTACATACAAAACAGAGGAAGACTGGCACAGATGTTGGCTCAGGGACAATCCTCCTCAGCGCCCACCCCCCCCAAAAAAAACCCTCCGTAGGCAAGGTTTTGTTTGTTTTTGCTTTAGCTTATTGTGGGTTGCTGCACTGCTGTTTTCTTCATATAAGGAGCAGCCTTGCCAGTGTCAGAACATCCAAGTTGACCTTGTGCACCAGGTAAACTGCATGTGAGCTCTATGAGGATAAAAGGTTTCCAACTTCGATCGTGCCTCAGAGATAGGGCCCCCAGACATCCTCACAATCCTGCAGAGGTGAAGGGAGTGCTGGGTGCCTTACAGGAAGGACACTGGGTAAAAGACTGAGATCTATGTCCCTAAAAAAAGGCCGGTGACCTTGAACAAGCGATACACATTCTGTTTGCTCAGCAGGGAACTGGAAGGACGGGCCCAGGTGAACTTTAAGGCAGGAAAAGGGCATTCGAGGAGGAACACGGCCCTTGAAATCACACAGACCTGGGTGTGCAGATCCTGCCCCTTGGTGGCTGTGTGATGGTGGGCAGGATACTACCATCTCTGAGCCTGAAGTTTCTCATCTACCTACTCTTACACTTAATGGGATTTGGAGTGAAAATGAAGGGAGATGGCATTTTATTATTCATAGCATAAAAGAAGTGATCTGTAAAAGTTAGCGTTTCCACCTCCCCTCTTCCTCCAACTCCTTCAGGCTTCTATTAGCCCTCACATGACATGTGATTTGCTGATCCGAGAGGCCCTGAAATTAGGCAACAGGCAGGCCTAGGGAGTATATTCCACGTGTCCCTTTCAAGAGCCTGGGTTTTGTGGTGAAGACCCAGATTTGAGCCAGGAGGTAGGGTAAACATGTCAAGAGTTCAAGCCAGGGGGGTCCTGGTGGAAAAACTGGAAGGGTGGCCCTGCTGGTGGAACAGAACTGGGTGTTGTCAACAGGGTCGAAGCAGACGCGAGCAAAGGAGAGGACCTCTTGATCCACTTAGCACAGAGCTGGCAGTTTCATTCTTGGCTTGAGCTGAGGCATAAATGCTGAGGGAAGGAAGTACTGCTGCTACCTGGAGCACTTTGGGGTTATCAGGTTAAAAACGAGATCGATGGAGACCCTACTCTTACCTGCCAAATCCCATTCTCCTCGAGCCAAAGTGGTTTTAAAATGAGTTGCAACAAAGTGGTAGAGAGGGTAAACCCTGTGCTACTGAGGGACTGAGGGAAAGCCCAGGGAATTAACGTGGACAGCCAGAGGCTTGGAGCAGGAGGGAGATGGGGACCAGAAGTGATGGGAGCCACATCTCACCTGTTCTTCGAGAGGCAGAGCATGATGCCACCAAAACAAAACCCAGAGGATGGGACTGTCTTTGCTTCCTGTCAACCTGATTAGTTGTAATATCTGGGGACATTGGAGCTGAGCAATGACAGCTCAAAAGCACTTGACTGCTGCTGGAATGTGGCAGCAGGGCAGACCCTCAGCTTGCAAGGTCAAGGGTGCTGGAGAGAAGACTTTTATGGAGTAAAATGGAGACACTTCCATTTCTCTCTCCCCTATCCCACCCCTCACCACCCACAACCCCACATTCAGCCCAGACTCCTGCTGGCAAGGCTAGGCCTACACTCCTCATCCTGGTGACTTGACCACTCGCTTGGGTTTTTTGCATTTGGCCACCCTACACTCCCTCTTACTTCACAATGGTCAGCGTTCTGTCCAGACATTACCTAACTCATCAGATTCACTGCATTCCCACAAGGGAGGTGACGGGAATTATCCTCCTTATTTCAAAGAACTGGAGGCAGAAATGCCCAGGATCTAAAAGGTCTTCTCAGCTGCTTGCCATTAATTATGGAAAAGGCTAAGAGAGAAGATCCCTTGAGATAGTGAGCTGGAATCAGAACACTAAACTACACTGCCTCTTCTGGACCCCTCGCCCTTCTTCCCTCTAGGGATTATCATGCACTCCTTGGAACGCCAGCCCCCAGCTTCAAGGCCAGGACACCTCTCAATACTCTAGGGAACACCCAGTGCAGCTGCTCTGCCTCACTTATTCTAAAACCACACATCAGCCACATGCAGTCGGACTTGACCACAGGGTCAGTTACCAGTCAGGAGTAAAGAAACACATTCTTCCGTGAGGCTTCATAGAGCGAGTCAAGGAAACCAGCATATGCTGAGTAGAATGCATTACTAGTGGTCCTAAGCAAACTTTCACAGTACAGTGATGGCTTCATTCCAATAGTCAACGGGAAATATGGAAGGTCAACACAATTTGCACAAAAATTTTTCAAAGCATTCATTTAAAAGAAAGAGGAAAAATTCACCAAATAATGATCATTATCAGACTTTTATTTCCACTAATGACAACTAATACCCAACAACTGCCCAACACATTTTGTGGTTTACTGAGTTCTTGCAAATACATTGGAGCATCTGCTCCTCAGCAGAACCCCATGGAGGAAGCAGGGTAGGTACTATTTTTCCCTGTTTACAGATGAGATAGGCAACAGAGGCTCCAAAATATGTAACCCTAAGCCAACGTCCCAAAGATGGCGATCGCAGATCACAGAAGGTAGACCCTCACATTCCTACCCTACCTTCCTACACTCAACCCAACCCAATGGGCTCTCGGTGGCCCATGGGCTACTTCTTTGTTTGTGTTAGGAGTTCAGGGTTCTTGACAGCAGACACTCTTGACGGATAGCAGTTATTCATTTCAGGCTGCGTCTCACCCACCCGGTCTCTGTGAGCTGATTACATCTCGGCTGGCGGGGCAGCGAGCCACTGGCACAGCCAAGCGTTTGGGAGGCCTAAGGATCAACCATGAGCTAACCCCGGGCAGGAGGCCGAATCCAGCTAATCAGTGAGGAGAGGAGAAATAAAAGAATTAAGCCCCAGAGTTGTAAGTCTATCTCCATCTTGCCTAGGAAGGGAGAGGTCCATTGTGTAAAAGGTTTGATTTAAGGGCATTTAATTTCGTTCTCTCCGATGGAGATGTTTTCGAGGAAGCCTTTCAGCTGCACATCTGATTATCTCAGGGCTTCGGGAGCTGCTTCCCACCGAGAGCTTGACTCTTCCTTCCAAGTACACCACAGTCCTCTTTCTAAGAAGCACAGGGCATGAGTTCAGCATCTCTTCCCTGCTAGGAGAACACATTAGCTTAAAGCAGGTAGCCAGAATCCTGGTTGGGAGGCTCAACCTGCCAACGAAGCACTAACTCTCCTCACTTGCCCGTGCATTTGTGTATTTTCATCTCAGTTCATCCTCCCAAGAAGCATCTGGGAGACAATGAAACTGAGGCTGAGAGAAGTTCGGCAGCATGTTCCAGGCTGCAGTGTTCACGTCATTCCCGCTTTTGTCCTATTGCAGATGAATCCCCTCCCTCAAAATTCTCTCCAGGAGAGAGAAGACGAAGAAGGCCCTTGAGACCCCAGCACACATTTGGTGAGGGTGAGTGTGAGTGTGAGCTGATATTGCTTTGGCTAAACTCAGTGGTATCATGGCAAATTTGAGCTTGGGAGGAACTTAGTAATGATGGATTTCCGTATCTGATGTATTGTTGCCTGAAGCATTTTGCTAACAACTACCACAGAAGCCACTGCCTAGAGGAACAACAGGACAAAGACAGGGCAGGCAAATTCTTTTTTAAAATCAAGGAGGAGATTAAATTCTCTTTATTATCAATTAGGAGGTCTTTAGGATTCACCAGCATGTTTTGACAGAGGAGGAGGAGGAGTGGGAGTGAGTTAGCGCCACTAAAAGGGGCAGCAACTTTTATGACTCTCAGTGAAAATTAAGGACTGCTTTCATTATCCATGAGCAATGAGGAAGCATTTTCACATGGAGCTACAGAGAAAGCTGCCCGCTGTGCCGAGTCTGTCTGGATGGCAGCACACACGCTCCTCCCACCTGCCGACCTGTCACTCAGCAAGTGTTCACCGAGCGTCAACTAAGTGCCTGGCACTGTGCTACGTGCTGGGGGACCTGAGAGGACTGGGAGACCTCACTCCCGGTCTTACAAGGGTTTAAAATCTAGTTAGAGCGACATGACCTATGTACAAACAAAGCGATTAGCAATCAATTCAAGACAGCATAAAGCTGAGTATTTATGATAAAGACAATAAATGTCAAATGATTTAAAGCAGTGAAAGGCCAAGAGGAATGAAGTGGTCAGAGAAGGTTTTATGGAGAAATGGGAATTGGCCTAAGCCTTTCAGTGCATGGATCTGGATAAACAGAAAAGGAAATCCAGATTAATTTAGAGATTGACTTAGGCAAAGAACTAGAGATCAGAATGAATGTGATGAAACTAAAATATTTTATTATATTTGTGTTTCAAACAACTATGCAAAGATCAAGTGGATTCACTGTCCACTAAATTCCCCACTGGTCTGTAGAGAAGAATTCAATGCTAATAGACTGCGTATTGACACAGGCAGAGTAATCCTTAAAAGTGAAAATTGTCCCTCTATGGGAATGCAGGATGCTTCCCAAGATTTGGAGACAACAATTCGGATGCACCCTCCACATCTCTCACACCTCCTTCAAGAGAAAAAGTCCCTAAAATTACCATGGATATTAATGATAAAAATAGGTATGTAAAACACTATATTGGCTCAGATCAATGAGCCATGCAGACCAGGCTTCAGTCATTGAAAATGACACCAAATATATTAAAGGAAGGACATTACTGTCTTTTGTGATCTCAATCTCAAAAGCTTAAGGCTAGTACCCTAAATACCCTTAATTTCCTCTTAGTAGCCGATTATGGCTCCATAAAATATAAACTCACCTAAATTATTCTTCAACCAATTTGTATTTTCTGACAGTATCACCTCTGAGGGTAATACATTCTGTGTGTTAAATAATAATAATACCCACTTTCATTTCTCCCAAATTAAGTATCTCCTTCAAGCTTCAAAGGATGCCCCTTATTTCTAATATTCCAAGATGTTGTGAACAAATCTATATTCATTTAATTAGAACTTCTCTTGGCTTTCACCTCTCTAAATGGAAGAGTGTTGAACCTACCCTTACATTAAAAATTTCTTCTACTTGTTTGTTGATTCTTGTTGGCCTCTTCAGGGGCTTTCTTGGCTATATTTCTTGCTGGCAGGGTTTCTTTATCATCATTATCATCATCAACAACAACAACAACATCACCCTACTAGATACATCTTAGGAGCTTCATCTGACTGCCTTGGCCTCACCTGCCTCTGAGACCCTCAGCTGCTTGCCCCACCTCAGCTATCTCTGTGACTGACAAATTGACCTAAGCCAACACAAGGCCAACCACTTACTGTCTGGGAGTAACAGACCTTCCCCCTTGGCTAGGGACATATAACCAGACTAACTAGCTGCACCCCTTGAATCTTGGCATCTCCTGCAACTTCTGGATCAGATCTCTGAGATCTTGCTGAGTGGCCACTGCAGGGGCCGGTGACGCAACCCAGAAACACAGGGGAGTTAACTCCTCTGGTGCAGACTTTGACCAATGAGAAATAGGAGAAGGGAAGGAGCCAGGCAGAAAAATTCTCTCTCCTTCCTCCCTCCCACGGGCTGCTCCAAGGTGTGGAACGGCCCTGTCCAAAGATTTCCCATTTGGCAGAGCCAAAGGTGAGTGCCAAGTGACCTGCTGTGTCTTCTTTATGGTGTCATGAAGCAGGGGCCGTGATGATAATGCATCACTGCACATCTCTTCTCATTCTTGCCTCTCTCATTGCCCTTTCTCTTTCTTTTTATGGTCCTTGCCTTGCAAATAAAGCATGAGAACTTAGTCCTTCACCCCTGTTTTCTAGGGAATCTGGACTAAAGTAATCATGAAGAATACCACTAAAGGCTTATTAAGAATTAGTGGCTTCTGGGCTTTCTGGTAGGTTCTAGTGATGCCAGAAGGAAAAAGACAATGTGACTGGAGATTTAAAATATATATGGAAAAAGGTAAATAACATCTTAAAGATAACATATGCTCCATGCCAAATAAACAAGTCATTAAAGGCATTCAGAAGCGTGAACAATTATTGGAAGCATCAGACAAACCTTGTGCAAGTAAGCCATGACCATCTGGGTGGCAAGGAATGAAGCTTTAATGGTTTGCAAAAGTTACCTTTCAACTCCCTCATCTAATCTTTGATATTTCTGAAATTTATTTCTATTGGCTTGACATTCCTGTATGTGGAAGACTTTAATGTCGATTGCACACTAAAGAAATTTCATTATGGCCTCTCTCTTCTATAAAAATATTAAAATGTTAAATTAAAAATTTTGAAGTAGTGGTTTCTAGAAGGCCCCACGGTTAATGCTTTTTATTCCGAGAAGCACCCATTTATCGTCTCCCTTGACATCTAAGCCAGTTCTTCACCCATGTCACAGTATTTTCTGCCATTCTGTCCACACCCAGTGCCTTCTCCATAATCAAATAGCTTTGGCATATCTGACCCACTGTGTCTGGGTCTGAAGCCCAAGATCCTAACCACTCTACTGTCCTTCAACTCTGGCTATAGTTTTGTATCCATTCAATGACCCTCTCCTTATAAGTGCTCCACCTCTTTCCTGCAATGGAAGGGTAATCTGATGGCCCAGAGGTCCCTTCTGCACAGCCCTGGGTGTCTCTGACCATTACAGAGGCAATCCAGTGAATCAGGTTGCTCCTGTAGGAGCCATCTGACACATGTGGCCCATAGTTGTACAATTTCACTCTCAAGTTCTTTCAAAACTGTTGGATGGATGGCATCCCATTTTAATGATTTATTTAAGCAGTTTGTCAGGTCAGCCACATCCTGTACGCATATGATTCAAAACATAAATGTTTGCTGTAGATGCAATTTTTCATGTCAACTTATGCACCACCAGAAAATGACCTTTATTCCAGAGAGATGCAATTTCTTTACAAATAGTAACTTGCAATGCCCTGGTGAAGCAATCATCAGGTTCTGATAAAAAATAATAATAATAATGCAAATGTAAATTTCAGTGGAACAGTAAAACGGTTTGGGGGCCTTCATCATTTCTTATTACAACCCTACATGAGGATTTAAGGTTATTCACATAATTTCTTGTCATTAGATGAATTTGAACAAATAATACATTTCTGAAAAGGAGTCACAACTTGCAAGTACTGTATAAAATATAAAACAAAAACGTATCCATATCCTTCTTTTCATAAGCCTCTCGAGATTCTTTCTTACTTTTCTAGGCTATACTCACCCCAAATTTTCTTATTACGCCCAAAAGAGATTCTGTGCCTGGGACCAGTCTTTCTATGGTGAGTTCAAAGACTGCAAACCACATTTAATATTTGCTTAATTGAATCAAAATTCTCAAACATTATTAGAGAGGTAAAATTTTTACCCTCAAATTTTCCCTATATTGCTTTCAAAAGTCAAACAAGTTACTTTTGAGAAAGCCCACAATTTTTAAAATATTCTCCCCCTTATTTGGGGGAATTTACAGTACAGCGGCTATTTCTGAAGTTGGTATGTGTTTGTCTGTGCATGTATGCACCAAATACAAGATCCTATAAGCAGCTCCCAAATGAAAATCGAGAAGAAACATCTGTGATAAAATGACTCTTCTCTTTCTTCTGTGATTTCAACAGTGTGTTTATGCTCTTTGAATATCAGACAAGAGTCTAAAAGACTAATCCCCTGTGGAGGTCCCCAAGGGGAAGAGTTATTTAATTTTACAGAATGGATTGAAGAGAAACTAGAGAAGTGGGTAGAACTAGCAACCCAGCCCAGCAAAGTCTGGATCAGCCACTGGCTTTAGGACACAGCAGTCTCTGTTCTGAATATGATATGAGGGTTGGAATTTCTTATCAGCATGAAATAGGAATATGATGAACAGTCAAAAAAGAAGTGTGAATCTAAGAACAGAGAGTGAATCAGCTCTGATTGTCAAAAGTGTAAATGAACTCCAAGAAAAGATGGTGCCACTGTCAGGATTATTCAGGCTTTAAGATGAGGTCAATGTGCCCAACTAGACCAGCAGGTGAAGATGCCACATTTCATCAAACGCTAGGATTAATCTTACTGGGTAAACAAACTGAAGAACAAGCTTCAGGCAATGTAAAAAATTCCTGGTAAATTTGTGTAAGGGATGAAGGTATAACTTTCAGGGCTGCATAATCACTGAGTTCATAAAGCAACTTTGTCTGAATTCCAAGTGAGAAAGTCACATCCAGGACATTGGGGACCAGACACGAATGGAAGAGATAATTATAATTTCAAAGTCAAACTAAAAATCAGTTTAAGGACAGCAGAATAGTATAGGGAGGTGGAACGTGCAGAAATAAGACTTGAGAGCAGCTTTTGTAGGATCTGAGGACCCCGCCAAACAAGGAAGTAGGTTGTTGGAAAGGATCTGTCACTACCAGCTCTCGATGCACTGTCAACCTGAATCTTCCTCAGACTGGGAGGCGTAGTGTTATTGTATAGCATGCACTTGAGGAAAAAGCTGAATAAAGAAAAGAACAGCAAAATAATAATAACAATCTAACAACAACAACAAAGCTCCTGCCATTTCTTGAGCCCTACGGAAGTGCTAAAAGAGGTGCTCTACTCTCTTCTTTGTGCATTTTATCTTTTAATGTTAATTAGAGTCCTGCAATGTGAATACTATTATCTGCATCTCAGAGATGAGGAAACTAAGGCCCACAAAGGTTAATTAACTTGTTCCAAGGTCACAGAGCTTATGAATAGACAACCTCATTCCCGGCTAAACCTGTAAACTCATCTACTTTTTCAAATTCATTTGACTTTTTCTTTTTCTATAGTTTCTTGTTGTTGAAGTTCCTCTTTCAAACAGTAATCTTGCCTCATTTAACAAAGAAGGCCAGGGATAAACCTTGCCAGTGCTGGACAGGGTGGTCTACGTGACCCTGGCTATAAGGTCGGGATACTCCTCCAGAGTAGTCAGCAGGTGCACCCTCCTACCCCAGCCCTATGGTAAGTCAATAAAGAGACTTTTAATGAAGAACAAAAAAGCAAAACGGTCCTTGTCCCCAGAAAGATGACTGTGTGACAGGGAAGGTGACATGGCACCATCAATAATACTGACACTCTTAAAATTGTCCCTGCAGTGCTTCCTTTCTAATGGTTTAGGGCCTAGAAAATATCATGTGTCACCTCACTTAGAAGCATCACACTGCAGGTCACCAGATGCTGCCCTGTCACTCGCATTGGGGTCCCTGGGCTGGGAACTGGTTTTCTGCATCTGCCAGAGTTAGCCTAGGTGAGGACCACACCCAGCAGGTAATGCTCTAAAACCCCAAGATGCAGCTCATTAGGGACCCTAGCTCGTTAAGGCCCATCACAGACTGTCAAAGGTAATTACATCAGGGATTAGTGTCACCAAGAGAGTTTGGCGTGAGCCTGGGCCATGTTAAAGCGTTTGACACTGAGTGGTGAAGGCAGACAAGGTTACTGGTAGCTCTTGGCATGGAAACTCCTCTCTGAGGCTTGCAGCTGCTGGCTGTTAGGTCCCTTAATCAGGAGAAAGCTTTACATGTATTTTAGTTTTCTTAAAACCTTTTTTCTCTACTCTGAGCCTCAGTTTGCACTTATTGGGTTTTTTAATTAAAGTACCTCACACACTTCACTCTGCAGATCCTATTTAAAAGCACCTTCCCCTCAATTCACCAGAAGTTGCTCTTGTCCGTCCTCCCAGATGGACGGAGCTGCCCAAGTGGTCCTTGATGTCCATGTCCCCTCGCTATCGCTGTCTGCCTGGGGCACAGTGAAATGCGCTTCTTGTGGAAGGATACATTAACTCAAATTTTATGGAAAGCAGTTTGGTAATACATTTCAAAAACTTTAAAAATGCTCATATCCTTTTGACCGAGTGTATGATTATACTTCTGGAAATCTATTCAAAGAAAATACTCAGAAATACAAAAGAAGTTTGTTTAGCAAAGATATTCGCTGCAGCATCATATATAAAAGTAAACAAATTTGAAATGTCAATATTATTCCGTAGAAGATTGGACATCCCTATGTTAGAATATCATTGTTCATTTTATTCAACAAATATTTATTTGCTAGCTATTGAGAATTTAATAGTAAACCATCTACACCCATCCACTGCCTTCTCAGAATTTATAAAATTAATGCTTTTAGATTTTGATAATATGGGAATTTGTTTATTTTAAAATTTCAAGTAAAAACCCAAGATTTAAAATTATATATACAATAGTATTTCAAGTAGGTAAAAACTATGCTTAAAAAGAATGAATTACACCTGTGTGTCAACAGGGTGGCCTCTGATTGGTGAGGTTAAGAGTGACTTTTTTTTCTTCCTTATGCTTTCCTATTTTTTCTGACACAAATACCATGAACATTGTTATAACTGAAGGAGGTGGGGAAAGTATTGCATTTCTAAAAACATGTGAATAAACAAAGATAAATACAATCTATCCAACTCCTTTCTCCCTTAGTAGAAATTGTGATTCTTTTCTTGGCTAAGAAGACTGACTTCTGCCTTTCAGGCTACCAATTACTATCTTCCATTTGGACTTAATAATGACCAAGTAGATTGGGTACAATAGGGACCAAATAAAGTCACCAAGGAGGAATGGTGACAGTCTGTCTTCACCATCCCGTGGCTTCATTCAGACAGCTTTGTGATTCTGGAGCTGAATCCCTGCCTGCCCCCTGCCGACCCCAACATCTCCTAAGGCCGCTCATCAGGAGGAAAGTGCAGGTCTATCAGCAGCAGGGGCTCCATTCTTTGTTAAAATCACACTTTCAACAGAAAATCCAAAACTGTGGTCTGGAAGCAATAATCCAGAATCCCACCAAGGCCAGCTGGGTCCCTGGACTCCAAAGGCCCCAACAGAAAACGAAGCTAATGGAATTCCTCTCTGCAAACCACCTAGTACCCTGCCTCAGTATATGTTCTAGCATTTTCTTAGCAAACTGTCGAACAGGTGTAAACTGCTAAGACGCCAACAAAGCTGTTCACTGAAGACCTGGAATCACATATGTTTGCTTATGCAGATCACAAGCAGGATTATAGGTGTTAATGGATATTCATACTCAGAGTGAGAAGGGGGTAAAAAGACGAGGGAGATGTTCCAATGTTGGTATTCTCTCTCTCTGTGTTACCCGGCTTGGATCAGATTCTCCAGGAAAAGAATCCTTTTAGGTTAGTTCAGAAAGCATAATTGATCACACAATATACTTTTTTTTTTTATATAATTTTTATTTATTTATTTATTTTCCCCCAAAGCCCCAGTAGATAGTTGTATGTCATAGCTGCACATCCTTCTAGTTGCTGTATGTGGGACACGGCCTCAGCATGTCCGGAGAAGCGGTGCGTCAGTGCGCGCCTGGGTCCGAACCTGGGCCGCCAGCAGCGGAGGCCGCGCACTTAACCGCTAAGCCACAGGGCCGGCCCACACAATATACTTTTAAAGATAGCTTTTAGAATGGCCCTAATATTCTAGAGTCATGAACATATATACCCATCCTGTTGGATCTTGTTTTCATCACCTTAGCTGTCCAACGTAAATATCTGCAAAGATATTTCTAAGCACTGACCTAAGTAATCATCAGAATAAGAAGAGCTATTAATAAACAATTATGTGCTAGGCAATTTACCGTTTCTAAACTTCCTCATGGTCAAAAAAAAACACAAAACCATAGGCTCAGAGAAGCTAAGTAACTGTGCAGCAATCACCCATAGACAGAATTCACAACAGTCTGTCTGAATACAAAGCCCAAGTTCTTCTCTTTCCACAACATTCTGTTATCTCAAAAAATATTAGAGATTTTGTTTTTGAGACTGAAAAAATTCCCCTCTACCTAACAAAACCCATGGTACAATATCCATGTGGCACGTAAGCGTGACTGCCCTATAATCTCAGAAACCCCATCGTTGCCTCTCTCTTCTCTCGAATTGGTGATGGGTAAAGCAAGGATAGAGATGGGCAAAGCATATGATGGGGTGGGAATGGGGCTACATCTTGTGATGAATATTACTTGCACATTGAATACCATCAGAACAAAGATGAAGGCCATTATTCTACCTGTAGTCCAGCTAATATAAAGACTTAAACACCTAACAGTAATTTGTAGGCAAGCATTTCTACTTACCCAAAATGGTGCGAATGGATGAGTTCACAGGTTAGCCCTATAAAGGTCTAGTTTATTTTTATTTTTAAAGTGGAGAAAATGAGAAACAAGAACATGACTAATTCGCTACAGACTACACACTTCTGAAAGCTGTCTGAGGGTAAGGAACAGGTCTCATTTGCCTTAGTTTATATATTAATTCATTCATACATTGATTTATTCAATGGGCTTATCCTGAGTACCTACCATGTGTCAGACACAGGGGGACAAAATCATCTGTGCCTAGGACTGTGCTGTGTCCATGTTAGTCACCAGAGAATGTACGCTGAAAGCATTTATTGGTTATAGATAATACTAGCAGAAATGAGGGCAGTGATCTCTGGATCCACAAATTTCAACCTATTGCTGTAACACCTATAAAATTCATCATTCCATGTATGTAGCTGGCCTCTGTGCTTCCAAGGAGCACTGAGATCCACAGATTAGTAACGGATTGGAAACCTAAGAATGTCATTTCATCAACACTAAACGGGTTACATTTTCATTTCACTGAGTGCCCTCTTGCTTTTGAAACGCAGGCCCAGGAAAGCAGCAGCACCTAACTGACCTCTCTACCACTCATTATCCACTCCTGCTCCATCTCACAGGTCTAATCAGCTCTCACAGTCCTGATCTTGTTAGAAAACACTGGTCTCCCACCCCTGGAGTCCTGCCTAATAGACTACTGGGAGCAACCTCCCCGAAGTTGAGAATCACAAGGCATCTAGACTTCAGCCAGATAACCTGAAGTTCTGGCTGGTTCTATTCTTGATGTGGGTCCACTCCCCACCAACCCACAGGAGTGAATTTAGGCCAACACTAAACTGCTATGTTTCCGTCTTATTATTACTTAAGATGGAATGAAAAGAGTATTCTCTTAATACTTTAAAGGGAAACGAAGGAGATTTATTATCTGATGTCTGCACAAATTCTCAAAGAAAAACCCTGTGAAAAACAATGGATTTTTATTGCTTAAAATATTGATTTTTTCCCTCAAGTTTTAAAAATGGTTTCACTGGATGCTACTACAGAATGCAAAGAGGAAGTGTTAAGAATGCATACAGGAGGGAGAGAGAAGTTGAGCAATAATAACCATCCTATGAGAAGAAGTATAATCATTATTTTCAAATGAGTTGTGAGAAGTGCCTTAGTAATTCCCAGAGGGATGTCCAAAGCTAACCACAGTGGTTAGTTATAACAACGACCTGAAAAGCAACAAGATGCCAAGGAACACATTACAGCAGATGAATAATGAAGAGGTTCAAGTGAACGCAAGTGCAGGTCTCCTCTCTCTCCATCCTTCTCTCTCCTCGCTGCCCTTCAATGCAATATTAATAGAAGTGCCATCCCTGGGATTCTAAGAGAACCTTTGCTACATGCAGAGGGGCAGGTAGATGTGCTTACTGCCACAGGACGCTGCTTTTGCTTTGTTGTCTGCGTCTCAGCAGCATGCAATGCCAGTTCACATTAAGCTCTGTGCATCTCATCACATCAGCAGTGGCCCTGAGCCAGCTTGACAGGTGCCGGGATTCATTTGTGACCAAAGTTAGAGCCTATCTCAAAGAGGTGCGCTCACCCAATGAAGATGGCACCTGCTTATCCTGCCAGGACCCCATTACCAGTCCCCAGCAATCTTCTACCCACCCAGCCCTGCTTCCCGCATTTCCCAGATTCATTCCCTAGAGGCAGCAGGCAACAGGAAAAGAGATATGAGCAGTGGTGACCCTCGGCATCCAAGTGACAGAGCTTGGAGGAAATGACATCGTGGCTACAGCAGAATTCACAGAGACCACAGCCCACATGTTTCTAAAAAGAGAAACCCAGCAGCAGTATGTGATTTGCCAAAGATGTGCAGCGAGGCTGGAGTGGGGAAGGGGTGGGGACTGGGCTGGGCACGGACATCTGGTCACCATACTCTGGCCATGACTGCGCTAGAATCTCACCATTTGTGAAATATAGGCTTGGACTAAATGACCTTTAAAATACTTTCCAGCTTTAACATTCTAAAACTTTGTCACTCCATGTGTGTCCACAGCCCAGCAGCACTTGTATAAATAGTATCACCCATAGCTTATTAGAAACATGGCATCCTGGTCCCCACCCCAGAAGTACTTAATGACACTCTGCATTTTAACAATATGTCCAGGTGATTCATATGCACATTAAAGTTTTACAAGCATTGTTCTAGGATATTTTATCACAGGTTTATACAGAATTATCAGCTCTAACTTGAGAATTATAAAATAAAGCAAAACAAATGCCAGACTAGATGACCTCTCCTCTTGAAGAAAGTATCACTGTTGCCCATTAAGAGGGCCTGACACTGTGCTAACCTTTGTCACCAAATTAAATCCCATCCTACTCGCTGTTTGCCCTCACAGCAGACACTCTGCGCCTCAGAAGCCACTGCCACAGTCCCTGTGGGTCTTCTCACATGGAGTGTCCTCCTTTGAACAGTTCTCAACTGGACTGCCTGAGGTTCTTTAGCCTTATTGCATTTGGGTAAGCATCCCAACAGAAGAGTCTTCAGACATGTCAAAGAATTACATGAAGTATCAAACTGTGGTTCTAGGCAGACCTCCCTTCCTGGAAGTGCTTCGAGATTGTACCATGACTAAGTTTACAGTCATGGTGGCTCTGTTCCCTACCCAGGGGTTAGTCAAACAATAGTAAATAATTCCTCTCTTTCTTGTTATGTTGCCCTGTGCTACATGCTATTCATACGGAAGTGGACATATTTGGTTTCTGCCCTTAAGTAATTAAAAATGGTTATACAAGGGTCTCTTAACATCAGCACTACTGACATTTGGACCTGACAGTTCTTTGTTGTGGGAGCTGCCCTATGCATTGAAGGATGTTTAGCAGCATCCCTGGGCTGTACCCACTAGATGTCTATAGCAGTCATCACTCAGTTGTGGCAACCAGGATGTCTCCAGACATTGCCAAATGTTCCTTGGGGAATGGGAATAAAATCACCCCTGGTTGAGAACCACTGGGTGAACTAGTGTGGACAATCAGGAAAGCGTAAGGAAGAAGTCTATGGGGATGTGATTCGAAAGATTCACAAATGCTGAGCAATTATATTCGTGGGTGAAATAAACAAAGAGGTATCAATAACACATGCAAGTCAAGCGCCTGGTGAAGACAGGAGGAGGAATCAAGAGAGACACATGATTCAGAAAGAAGAAACCAAGGGGAACAGGCTACCTCTAATTCCAGCAAACATCTCTTATTGAAGAGCAGAGGTCCTCATCACAGGCTTTTTCTCAGTCACAGACATTATTAACTAAGATGCAAATAACGTTAAGAGACAAAGAAAAGAGTTCAAGGACGTCAGACAAGAAGGGTTGTTACAGTATGAAAATATCACTTTGAAGTATTCATCCTCAGAGGCAGGTTGGCTGCACATAGATTCGTAAAATCTATAGCTGGAATGGGCATTAGATTCACCTACTCCAATGCCGCCATTCTACACATAACCAAGAGAGGTAAACGTGCTTGTGCAAGGTCACAGTTACCTGGAGGCAGAGCTGGGACACAAACCTCCAAGGTCTGTGAAGGCTCAGGCTCAGCGTTAATTGTCTTTGGTGGCCCAGCTATGGATGCTGGGCCTGGAGAATACTGAGGACCAATGATGGCTACGCCTGGATCTCCCGCCTCATAGCCTAATACTCTTTCTATAATGCCACTCTGCCTGTTGTGATTTATGAGGATTTTTGAAGTGTGGAAAGTCAGTTAATAAAACACTAACTAAAACAGCATCTAGTGTATTGGAAAACACAAAATGTCCATCTATGGGTCTTAGAATAGAAAACAATAAGGACAGAATTTAGAATGAATTAAGATACCTCACTTGAGGAAGGGAGGAGGTACCTTCCAAGATACCTATGGCAGGGAATAGAACCCTCCAGAGGCTGCAAGGGGCCTGTGACACAGTACTTACTTCTTTATTCAGTCCCTGCCAGCCACCAGACCAAGCTCCAGAACCCAGCCTATGTCAACTCTCCCCAGGACAGGAGGGAGCCAAACCATTGGGGAAAAAGAGAGATGCTCCTTCTGAGAGAACATACCCTATCACCTTAAAAATGCTAAGTTTGGTTATGTTCAAGGTCAATCTTAGAGCCTGCAGATTGGGTCTGTAGAATTTCTCTGCTCCAGAAAATTTCTCTGCTTGCTAATGCTGGAGATCTCTTACCATGGGACAAAGTTTCTTATACCACCATAGACAGAAAGGGCTTAAAATATAACTGCTGGTGGAGGTAACACACTAGCTACAACTAATTTGCATTCAACTATAATCAGTTAATCAACGAGCATTAATTATATCAGATCCTTCAGTTTTCATGGCGAGGTGGAGGCGAAGTCATTGAGGAATCTCTGGTTGCTGAGGAGGGAAGGAGGAGGGAAAGCATAGAAAGAAGAGGCTGTGAGTCCAGATATATTTAGAACACTTGGTCATTTTGCTGAGCCAACATGGATCCCCCTTCAGTGGGACTGGGACAAATAGCTGTGTCTTGAGGTGGTTTTGTCATGCTAATGCACCCAGACAGCTCTGCTTCACAAGATTTAGAGGAGGTTTTAGTGAGTTTGTTTGCACCGAGCTGAGCTTCCTTAGAAAGCTTTCATTAATCAGGATATCACTGAACAGAATGGGCACCGGGAGCTACCTGATTAAAGGCAGAGGAGAAGGCGCAGCCTGTGTGGAGTCCAAGCGTGTAGCAAGAAGAGGCATCTCCTCGGTGCCAAACACTGTGCCAGTTTCCCGATGAAAGTGATTTCCTTCACTCTTAGGAGAAAAATATTCTCTCTCCTATGCAGATGAGGCCTCCAGCGTTTAGAGGCTTTGAATAAAACTTGGCCATGGTCATTTAATGAGTAAGCAAGTGGTGGATTCTCTGACAGCAAAGTTTATGCTCTTTCCACCCTACCACGCAGAAAGCTAGGAAGAAAATGACAATCCATTGAAAAACCCTTCCCAGTGTGACTCACCAATGGAGCTCAGGATTTAGTGAATCTCAGCAGATGAAGACTCCTGCATTTATTCTGTAGCATTTATTGAGTATCTGCCATGAGCAGAGCATTGTTCTCGGCTCTACCAAAGGCAAGGGCTCTAATAAAAGACACAGAGAAATAGTACTGCCTGTACATGAACTTACCGTCTAGCTGGAAGGAAAAATAAACAGAGCAAATAGTTAAGTAAGATAAAATAATGCAAGTTAGATGGTAAAAACTGTGGGACTTTGGAAATAAGGAATATCTATGTGAGATAGTGCAATTATGGGAGGCCTTTATCAAAGAGAGGGACTAATGCTGGTCTTTGCAGAATGACTAGTATTTCAGGGAATAGAGAAAGGAAAAAGAACATTCCAGAAAGAAAGACATGATATGAACTAAATCAGGACTAATGCATCTGTCCTGAACAAAAGCTTAGAGTTTGAACCAAGGAGGGCACTTTGGATGCAGTGGTGAGGACAGCCTTGCTGGAGCAGAGATACACTGGAAATGACCAGGAATCTTGAATGTCAGGAAGTCTAATAGAAATGAGGGAAAAACCTAGTGAGTTTTTAGGATTTATCTGATAGTAATAATTATTCTAATTTTACTCAAAAGTGGACAGAAATCCAGAGGCTTTGTCTACAGACAGCAGCAAGAGGGTATGACAAACAGGAAAACCTCCTCTCTTCTTTCTCTTTCTCTTCCAGGGTCCCACTGGGAGAATATTCCCAACACGATGAGTCCCAGATCCTTGGTCTGTTCCATCTTAACTTCCCTAGCACTTTCACTGCTTCTTTCTCAGGGTATTTTTCTCACTTACAAAATAAATTACTTTAGGAAAGTTTTCCACATAGAGCTGAGAGATGTTGCATTTGGCATAGAAAGAAAACAATACCCTTGTAAATAAGCCAAACCTCACTAACCACCAAATGAGTGACAGCATTCCCAAAACACTGCCATTTCGAACTCAAAAATTTTTTTCCAGTTGGCCCCAATCAAGGAGAATCTCGAGAAATAAACATATGGCTTCACAGCCACCTTCAAGCATGTAACTGAATGAATGAAAGAATGAATTCTATCATTGTGGTCATGCTATAGGCAGTTGTGACATAATAAGAAATACATATGTGGTCTCTGCCCCTGGTTCCTGACACAGAGCCCCTAAAATCCTTGTGATTTCCTGAGTGATGAGGGTAATAGGAATGTCTTACATAGAGCTCCTAACTCTCTCAGAATTTCCTAGGTGATGGAGCATCTTTTGTTCTAATGAGGTGACTCTTGGGGATTGATCACTAGAAAGACCAAGCCATGATTAGATGCTTGGAACTTTCAGCCCTACCCCCCATTTTCTGGGGAAGGGAGAGGGGCTGGAGATTGAGTTAATAACTGATCATGCTACAGGATGAAGCCTCCATAAAAAAATCCCTAAAGTACGAGGTTCGAAGAGCTTCCAAGTGCCAAGAGAGTGGTGCACCACAACTCCACGAGAACAGAAGCTCTCGTGCTTGGGACCCTTCCAGACCTCATCCTAGGTACCTCTTCATCTGGACGTTCATCTGTTTCCTTTATTATATCCTTTAAAATAAACAGGTCAATGTAAGTAACTGTTTCCCTGAATTCTGTGAACCATTACAGTAAACTCCTGAAACTGAGGAGGGAGTTGTGGGAAACCCAATCTGCAGCTGGTTGTACAGGTGACAACCTGGGACTTGCTACTGGCATCTGAAGTAGGGGGCAGTCTTGTGGGACTGAGCCCTTAACTTGTGAAGTCTGCACTAAATCCAGGTAGTTACTGTCATAATTAAATTGTAGCACACCCAGCTGGTGTCCAGAGAGTTGGGAAATTGGTTAGTGTGGGACATTTGGTGTCAGAAGTGTTGTGAGTAGAAACAGTGTTTTTCTTTTAGCAGTCAAACACAGGGGAAGTGTTTTTGAGAAGAATGAGAGTTATGCTAGCTGAAAACAGATCTGTCAAGAAGCCACCATAGCTGAGCAGATATCATAATCTTTTAAACCACCGTTCCTTTTACGGGTGTGTACGGAACTTCACAGTCCTGAGCATCCATCCATATGTGCATTCGTGGGTATCCATGTGTGTGTCAGCTTCCCGTAATTTAGAACCATTCTTTACTATCTATTGTTTATAAGAGTTCTCTCATCTAAGCCAGGATTGTTCTCCCCATTGAGCAGAGAGTGAAGCCGAGAACTAGAGACACATGGCACTATGTTCAGGTGCATGCTAAGGTGAGAAGTACTATTAAATGTAAAATGTCTGAACCCAGCTGGGAGAAAATATTTGCAAATCATATATCCGACAAGGGGTTAATCTCCATAATATATAAAGAACTCACACAACTGAACAAGAAAAAAATAAACAACCCGATCAAAAAATGGGCAGAGGAAATGAACATCCACTTCTCCAAAGAAGATATACAGATGGCCAATGGGCATATGAAAAGACGTTCAACATCACTAATCATCAGGGAAATGCAAATCAAAACTACACTAAGATATCACCTTACACCTGTTAGAATGGCTATAACCACCAAGACAAAAAAACAGCAAATGCCGGAGAGGCTGTGGAGAAACAGAAACCCTCATTCAGTGCTGGTGGGAATGCAAAGAGGGTGCAACCTCTATGGAAAACAGTATGGAGATTCCTCAAAAAACTAAAAATAGAAATATCCTATGATCCAGCTATCCCACTACTGGGAATCTACCCAACGAACCTGAAATCAAAAATCCAAGGAGGCTCATGCACCCCTATGTTCATTGCAGCATTATTCACTATAGCCAAGAGTGGAAGCAACCTAAGTGTCCCTCAACTGATGACTGGATCAAGAAGATGTGGTATATATATACAACAGAATACTACTCAGCCATAAAAAAAAGACAAAATCGTCCCATTTGCAACAACATAGATGGACCTGGAGGGTATTATGTTAAGTGAAATAAGCCGTAAAGAGAAAGACAAACACCACTTGGTTTCACTCATATGTGGAAGATAAACCAACACACAGACAGATAGAACTGTTTGGTGGTTACCAGGGGAAAGGGGGTGGGGGGATGGGCACAAGGGGTGAAGGGAGCCATTTATATGGTGACTGACAAACAATAATGTACAACCAAAATTTCACAATGTTATAAACTATTAAGACATCAATTAAAAAAATGTAAAATGTCTGAGACTTCACTGTGCTCTGGTTAAGAGCACAGGCTTTGGGATCAGGCAGAGTGAAGAATGGATTTTATTCACTCACTTTCTAGCTGTGTGATCTTGGGGAAACTACCCTTATGAAGCTTTAGTTTCTATATTAGTAAAATAGCACTTACTTCATAGGATAGTTGTGGTGCTTGGGATCATGGAAGTAGAGTCCTTAGCACAGGCCCTGGCACACAGTGAATGGCAGAGGTTTTGTGCTTCCATATGCAAGAAATCTCCATTCGGGTAGCATTGCTGGTCTCTCTGCCCTTGCCCTCCTCGTGAGAAGCGGGGGGAACCGATCTGAATGACGAATATGGCAAAGAGCTGGGCCGACAGGGCTCAGCCCTTCTGCTCCTCGCTATGTTTTTGGTGTCTGCATGGGGAAAGCGTATCTTCTGCTCTGCTCTCTACACTCTGAGGGGGCTTAGCAGGGCCAGCTCTATTTCCTAGGAGGGAGACCCCACATTTGGGAACATACATTTAGCTAAAAAGAATATTAGATAAGCCTTTTGACCATATGTAAGCCATGTATCCCAGCATAGTTTTATTAGTATTAAAGGTGATATTTTCATTTCCAACTGCCTATCTCGTCTCTGCCTCTCAATTGGTCCTGAACTTGGGTGAGACTCATTGGGTCCACTCAAGCCCAACAGTAAGTATTTACATACAAATGGTACCTGGAGGCAAAACCAAAGCCTAGCTATGCTCTATACTGTCTCACTTGACTGTATGAAGTCACCCAACAGATCAGTTTGTACCAGTGTCAGTGGTTAGCAGGACATTACAGTGCACATGAATGTAGTGGCTCCCATCTGCCAAGTTAGTACGAATAAATGAGCCAATTTACTGGATGCCCCTCATCTATCCAGGGGGCAGTATCAGCGTCTACAGTATAACAACAGCCACAGGGGACTGTGCGCATTGTTATACCATGAACCCCAGCTCTAATGGTTATGTAGACATGCTCGATGATGGCTCCCTTTGGTCATATTTATTCTGTAGTTATTGTTGTTTGAGGCAATAAAAATAATAATTACACGTTACCGGCAAATTTACAAATTCTAGGCAAGGTGGTGAGCATGAGGCCCAGTGGTCAAATTGCTGCTGTATTTTTTTAAATTATGCTTAGTAGTAGTGCCAGCAGTTGTTACATGATAAGCAAACCCAGGAAATGAAACAAAAGAATAAAAAAATTAATAAACAAATAAAAACCAATGCAGAAATAGAGAATTGAGTTAACTACAGTTCACATGCTCGACATTTAGAAATCAAAATCCTTCTCCTGTTATTTCAGAGCACCCCAGGACTTGGTATTACTTTGGAATACCAGATGATGTGGAATGATCTGGAAAGCCAGGCCAATTAAAACAAGAGAAACACAGAAGAAGACTGTCAAGTAGTAACTACCAATCAAATTGTCCTTTATACATCACTGTCACTCTTCATGTCCAAGATTTTATATAAAAAATAAAATAGGGAAAAGCAAGAGTATCTGAAAGTCAGTGAGACTCAGTCTACTTTCACTGAGAAAGACTCTGGTTTAAAAAACTTCCAGGGGCCGGCCCCGTGGCGTAGCAGTGAAGTGCGCACGCTCCGCTGCTGGCAGCCCAGGTTCAGATCCCAGGCACGCACCAACGCACCACTTGTCAGGCCGTGCTGTGGCGGCGTCCCATATAAAGTGGAGGAAGATGGGCACAGATGTTAGCCCAGGGCCAATCTTCCTCAGCAAAAAAAGAGGAGGATTGGCATGGATGTTAGCTCAGGGCTGATCTTCCTCACAAAAAAAATAAAAATAAAAATAAAAATAAAAAACTTCCAGAAGTATACCCTGTACCAAAAAGCACCTTTGCTTTATCTGGAGGTCATTATTTAATCTAGCAAATTCCTGACTTCTATAATGACAACGGGGGGGACATTAATGTAAGTGCTACGTCTCACCAAGCTTTCACTCAATAACAATGAGAACATGGGAAATCAGGATTCTTTGAGCCAGGGGAAAGGAGGGAGGAAATATAAAAAGGAAGGCTGAGTTTCAAGGGTCACAAATTACTTAAAGTGTTTTTGACTCCTGAGGGAGGAAGAAAGGCTGAACTTCAGAAGACAGATGTGGTCAGCAAATTCCCTTCCAGATTAAACACAAGTCCTCCTAGCCTTCTGCACACCCCTCATGGCTATCTAAACTCCTCAAATAGCTACCCTGCTCCCAAGTTCTTAGTAATCACCTCTGTACAGAACCTGGGAGAACGTAAAACTGCCAGGCAGCAGTGTGATTTACACGGTGACCTGAAGATGAAAGCAGTTTTTGCATTTATATTGGGAAAAACCCATTAACTGGATAATTTACATTTCCCTCTCAAATCTCCCTCTAGTACGAACATTTCCAAGCTTTTGTCAATGTCCAGTCTTAGGAAGAACATTAACTTCCATGATTACCACCATAATCATCAATCTACATTGTAATGTGAGGATTATAGGGAAGTCAACTTTGCTGTGGACATGTGCAGGGACGTTATTCTAGGCTTGATCATCATCAGCCTGCTAGATGGAGAATACAAATCACTCAGGAGTGGCACTCTGAAGCAGTAAAGCCCGCCCTGGGAAGCCAGCATCCATGGTAGTAAGGCGAAGGAGGTAAATTCTTAAAATTTCCAAATCATGCATTTACTTTGACAGAGATTCCCAAATGTCACTCATTCAAGTAATACCTTCATAATTTAATTTTGCCATGTCCACATACCACCTGAAATTTTTGTCACTTTCCTGCTTTTTAATTAAAATTTACTTTAAATCAACTTTTTGCTTAATCTGCATCTTAGTGACAAAATCAATGAAATTATGAGTTTGATATGCCTATTATTTTCTAACACACATATTTTATAATATATATTTAAATATTATATTTTTAAAATGATAGCCCATGTACCACCTAAAAATATTCTCAACTAATTTCTCAGTTTTGATCATTCATTACAGTTGGGCAAGATGTTAATTAGGAGAAGCTGGGCAAAGGGTATGTGGGCATTCACTGCATTATTTTTGCAACTTTTCTGTAGGCTTAACAGTATTTCAAAATAATAAGTTACCATTTATTGGGCAACGCTGACATTGAACAAGGTCCCACAGGTAAACAAAATGTCAAGTTTCTTTGCCTTCAGGTCAGGCTAGAACTTTATCAAGTCCCTGTGGAAATTATAGTTACTACATGTTTCCACAGACCATAACTTGTTGTTGATGAGGTCATGAGAAATTCCGGAACGTGCTCTCTAGGCAGGTTACTGAACTAAAATATGAATAATACTTAAGATTGAGCCCAAAACAGGCCAGGAGGCAAGAGTGGGGCCCAACGGTTTAGTGTTATCTCTGAGCTGGTTTAACCCGCTGGATAACAGCCCCAAAGGTTTAGGGGTAATCTGGTCCAATTTGGATGTGCCATAGTGATCACATGCTTGGGAAGGTTACTATTCATCTCTCATTGAACATAAGGAATCCACACAGGGTAAAATGAGTTTCCAGTTTCTTCCAACAAAGACACTTTAGACCAGAAAAGAATTTCCCAGTAAGCACGCCATAGCATACTGGTAAGGCTGCAAATGGATTGCAGATGTGTGTGATGTTCACCTCCAACCCTTGGGATAACTTGTGAAATCTGGTGTAAACCACAGACCTTAAACCCATCACCTCCGGCCACGAGAAGACATGTACTTGACTCTAGGGAGACAGAGAGACAGCATCATTTTTAGAGCTCTCCTGCCATGAAAAAGTTTGTGCAGCACTGACCTAGAAGCTTTCAGAGTGCCTTAAATCCTTAAATCTCTGAGTCTCCAAGTGTCTAATCCCCAGGACTGCATAGTCCAAGACTTGAGAAACTCAGATTATTCACTAGCTTCCTTTAACCTGCAACCTTGGAGAAATCAACTTTCAGCTCTGATCCTCTGGTGGTAAATGAAGGTGAAAATGCCTTGGATTTAGAGTCTGTCTTAAAATAGCTCAAACTCTTGCAAGTGGCTCTAGAACAATAACCATCCCCCTAGCCTTTAATCTCAAGACACTGGGGAAATAAACCCAAATTGCTTTAAATGTAACAGTCTCTCAATCGGCCTCCCCCGTGACCTTTAAGTAATGATAACAGGATGCCTTCCAGGCTCGCTGTACATCCAAAATTCCAAAGTGGCTAAAGCAAAGCACCTCTGAATGCACCTTAAAGTGCCATGATTCGCAGATTCTTAATTAACCACTTTTCCTTCCTTACCTCTAGAAACTCCCCACATGGCTGAAGGAGGTGGGGGCTAAAACACAGCAAATTTAATTAGTATAGGTTATTACACAATAGGAAACACAAGATACTTATTAAAATTCAGTAACAAAAAACAGAGCTGGCAATGGAATGAGGAGACCAGGAAACTTTATTTGTTCGTTCATTCATTCGTTCATTCTTCTGTTCATTTATCAAGTACTGAGTATGAGATATGCACCAGCACTAGGCTCACAGGCTAGAAAAAACAGACATACAAACTAATATGTTGCTCTGTGGGGACTGCTGTAATAGACATGCAAACCAAGTGCTGCTACATTCACATGAAAGAAAATTAATTCTCCCTAGGATTTCAGGGTCAGTTCCCAGCTGAGGTGCCAGGTGAGCTAGGTCAGCAGTTATCAAACTTCTTGGTCTCAGCAACCCTTTCCATTCTCAAAAATTATTGAGAAATACAAAGAGCTTTTGCTTATGTAGGCTATAATCAATGTGTACCATATTTGAAGCCAGAACTGAGAAACGTTTTAAATATGTATTAATCTATTGAAGAACAACAACAAGAAATCCACTACGTTAACATAAACCATATATTTTACGAAAAAAATATTTTTATGATAAAAGAAATAGTGAGAAGAGTGACATTGTTCTACATTTCTGCAACTTTTTAAAATATCCAGCTTAATAGAAGACAGCTGTATTCTCATCGCTGTCTCTGCACTGAATACACTGTAACATTATTGGGGCTGAAGTATATGAAGAAAATCCTGCCTCACACAAATATGAAGTTAGAAGAAAAGGAAGGAGTATTTTAATAGCCCCTTCAGATAACTGTGGATATTCTTTAATACTACACCAAAACTCAATGAGTATTAATTTCTTACAGGTGAGTGACAATGTGGAAACAGAAACCATACTCTGAACATTTTGTACACTCTTCATTAAAATCCATTATCCATGTTGAAATTTGAATGTACTTTTTTATTCATGCACGGTTTTGAAACATCATGTATTGGTCATTTGTAAAATATCGGCTCATGGAGTCACCCAGATCTTCCAAATGTTGGCACGTTTCATTATACCATTTCACAAACTCTCATTCACTAATAGCATTACTGGTCTCATGAGAAAAGTCTGTAAGTATTGGGAAGCTGTCAAGCTCACCATGGCATTGATAAGTTTTTATAATATTCAATTTTTTTCTCTTGAAAGCTTGGATTTTATCATTGGCAACACACATTGCCAGTTGTTTTCCAAGCTCGCTTTGTTCATCGTCAAGAAAATGTCAGTGAAATACCCAAGTCTGAATAACTATAGTTTGTGTATGCTTTCAAGTCGGTCTTTCAAACAAAAACTGTGGTACAAGACAAAAGCAGACAGTTCAGCTTGCAACTCAAACAATCACACTTCAGCTTATAGCGGAATACACAGTGTATATATGCGTATACACAGTGCTAAGTACACAGTACTTTGTCACTTAGAATATTAAGAGGATATGTACTCAAGGGTCAATATTTAATAAATTAGTAATTTGTACTGTTTCACCTAGGATATCCCTAAGTAAAACTGGATTTTTTTAAAAAACCTGTTGAGTGTGGTGAAAAGTGCAGTGACTACTAGAAAGGCTTGGTGTCACTGTACTAATTCCTGCTATGGTGCTGCAGTTAGTGTCACCACTGCTTTTGCACCATCAGTGCAAATATCAACTCCGGGAAAAAACAAGTAATATCCTAGTATTATAAGGAAAATAGTTTTGACTTCAAAGAACCTCTGAAAAGTTTCTCATCAATTCTGGGAAGATCTGTGGAACACTTAGAGAACCACTGAGCTGGACTTGAGGGCTCCTCAGGAGTTTGTCTGGTGAAGTTCAGTGAAGCCAAGCTCGACACGTACTCACTGAGGAGGTACTCCGTGCCAGACAAGCACTGTGCTAGATGCTGAAGATACTGAGGTGAGTATGAAACTGTCTGCCTTTAAGGAGCCTAAACTCTCAAGGGTAGGCAAATGGGGAGGAAAATAATTTTAGAATGACAGAATATTACCAGGGAGGTACGCATGGAGTGCCATGAGAATATAGAAGAGGGGCGCATAACCCTCAGAAGAGAAGGTTGTACCTAAGATGTATATGGAAGAATGAAAGGAATTAAGGGAAGAAATAAAACAGAGAAGAACAAGTCATCATTCCTGAGCATAAAGTGGAGGGGAGTTGTGAAGCGACTTTGCGGTTCCCTCCTCACCTCCCTCTCCCCACACAGTCTGAGAGTCTGACCTCAGCTCCAGGAACGGGCCCTGAGTAGTCAAAGCTGACCAGTTACTGCATCCCTCTTGATACAGAGATGGGTCCAGGAACGGGAGGCCTCAGTCGACTCACGCCAAAGAATTGAAGGAGTGGCTTACAAAGGGCTGCTGGGGGAGAGCAGCCTTCTTCCTCTCATGAAAGAGTTCTCACAACAATCCTGACTCTTCCTCTGGACATTCTTGCACAGCGATGTGATGCCTGGAACTGCTGCAGCTATCTTACTCCCAGTCTAAGGACGAAGCCCACAAACAGAGGAGGCCAAAGCCGTCGGAAATGCAGAGACAGGCAATTGGAGCCTTGCTAAAAGCAAGCCTGGTTACCACTCTCATTGACCTGAGCCTAAGAATCCTCTTTATCATTTACATCAGTTCGAGTAAAGTTTTCTCTTATTTGCAATGGAGAAGTTCCAAACCAATAGGAAGATAATTGAGATGGTGCTGGAGAGGTAGGAACCAAGTCATGGAGTACCTTTCATGCCTTGCTAAGAACCCTGGGCATTCTCCATCAGGTTCTGGGAGTCAATACAGTGTGCCAACTTGGAAATAGCCAGGCTTTTGAAGGTTCCCCAGTTGATTTCGGGAAGACTCTTTCTATTTTTATGCCCTGGCCACAATGGCTTTCTTTCAGTTTTACAAAGTTCCTTCCTACCTATAAAGAGGTTCTGCATTACCCAAGAAAAGGAGGAGACAATTTCAAGAAAGATCAACAGTAGCAAATGCAACAGTTGGCCATTAACATGAGGACAGAAGAGTGTTCCTTGGATTTAACTTTAGGGGGTCAATGGTAACCTCAGTGCAACGAAGCAGACGGGAAGCCAAAAGCCATTGTGAAGAGGGAGGGACTGATAATGTGCTCACTAAGAGGGTACACAAGTAAGTGGATCCTATTTGTTAAGATAGGAAAGACATGACTATATCTATAGGCTGGTAGGGAAGATCTAAGAAAAAGAAGGGGAAAGAAAAAGTAAAAATCTAGAAGCGAGGAATAATAGATACAGTGAGGTCCCAGAAGAGACAGAATTCTTGGTTCTGTGAAGACAGGATTGTGTCTTTTTTATTTCTCATTGCACCTGAGAGCCTAGTATCACAACCAGGACTTAGCAGCTGTTCAGAAAATATTGGCAGCTGGAGATGAGAAGGTAAGAATGAATGTGAAAGCAGGTCTACAAGTCTGAGAGTTGAGGGTACACAGAAATTATGCCTGATAGCCTCAATTTTTAGGTAAAGTATGAGGCAAGGTCCTATCCTAAGTGTAAAGATGTAGAAATTAATTTGGGAGCTTAACTATCTTACTAAGGGTTTGAAATAGTCCCTTAGGGCAATGAGAGGAGAGGTTGATCAAGGAAATAAAAAATTAATAAGCAATGTTTAGGACCAAACAGAGATTAGAACGCAGATATTTATAGTACCTCCAATCCACACAAACAGGAGAATTTCCACGCAGATTCTGGCATTCAGTCTGGAGGTAGAAGCAAAGCATATGGATTTGGGGGGATTGATCCACATTTGGACATTTGACTAGTAGCTGCTGTGTAACGACAAGAAGCAATGAAATTGAGGATTCTGATATAAAGATACTTCAGGAGAAGGAAGAGATGCCAGAAGCATTCCAAGAGACGTGAGGAAAATAAAAAGATCAATGAAATGGTGACTTTCAAAGGACCAAATATCAGTCAGAGTGAAAGGGAGGGCATGAAAAAGCTGGAAAGAAGAAATTGTGGTATGAGTAGGACCAGTTTCAGAGATGCAGAACTTTTAGGGATGAGGGATTGTGACCATAGTTATGGGTGAATGAAATGGAGTTTTGAAGGTCAATGGAGTTGTGGGAGTCAAGGAATTATAAAGTAGGAAATTAAGGGGCCAGCCCGGTGGCATAGCAGTTAAGTGCACATGCTCCACGGGTTCAGATCCCGGGCACGCAACGATGAACCGCACCATGCTGCAGCGGCCTGCCATATAACGTAGAGGAAGATGGGCACGGATGTTAGCCCAGGGCCAATCTTCCTCAGCAAAAAGAGGAAGAGTGGCAACAGATGACACCTCAGGGCTAATCTTCCTCACACACACAAAAAGAAGGCAATTGGATGTATTGTCTACATCAGGGGTTGGCAAACTATGGCATGTGGGCCACTTGACTGTTTTTGAAAATAAAGTTTTAATGGAACAGCCACACCCCATTCATTTACATATTGTCTATGGCTGTTTTTCTGCTATGAAGATATTAAGTAGTTGTAACAACGACCATATGGCCTGAAAAGCCTAAAATATTTGCTATCTTACCCTTTAAGAATAGGTTTGCTCACCCAGGTCAATATGGTTAATGAAATATTCTTGGATAAAGGCAGGATATGAGATAGAGAGAAATCAGAGATGGGCAGTGCCAAGCAGATTGGTGAGTGGCCTGGAAGCTGATAAATGGACGCAAAAAGGAGGGACAGAAGGTACAAAGCTGAAGATGTGTGCTTCCAAAAAGGAAGCGTTTTCTAGAAGGACAGTGGAATTGTCTAAATCTAAAAGGACAGTTCTTGGAGGGAGTCAAGATGGCGGCGTAGGCAGACTCTGAACTCACCTCCTCCCGCGGACACAGCCAATTTACAACTACTCGTGGAAAAATTACCCCTGAGACAGAAGTGAAAACTGGATAAGAGGAACTCCTGCAACAATGGACAATCCTAACTGAGGTGGAAGAGGCAGAAACTCCCTTCTGGAGAGAAAAACGCCGCCTTCACAAGCCGCCAGCCTCACGGCCTCCCAGGAGCAGCCCACAGGTCCGCAGCCCTCCCTGGAGGAGCAGGGCCCTGAGCCAGGGAGCGCCCCCGCTGCGGGCATTTTGTGGACCCAGCACAATCGAGAGGAGTGGCATAATATCTGACTTTGCCTGCTACTAAAACATTGGGGAGTACCCCCAGAAAAGCTGGTTCACAAAGACATTAAAACCGGCTCTTAAAGGGCCCATGCGCAAACTCACCCATTTCAGAAAGCAACCTAAAATCACCAGAAAGAAAGGTGCACAGTGCTTTGGTGAAAAGAGACTCACCTGATAGGCCCTGAGTGCATCTCGGTGAGAGGTGAGACCTCTCCAGGGACTGCGACAGTGGCAGCTGCCATTGTTGTGGCCTGGTGTGGGCGTGCTGATACAGACGCCATTGGAGTTCTCCCTGAGGCCTGCTAGCCCAGGGTCTGCCCCAGGCGCTAGCCCATGGATTTAATCCAGCTCAGCCAGGGCGGGCAGCCCACCCCAGAGACCAGCCCCACCCAACAACAAGCCCTCAGGCAACTTGTGGGCCTGCACAGATTGGTGACTGGATTCTCTGCAGCCTGGCAACTGAGCCGACTTCAGTGGGGCAGGGTGTGCATAAGGAGCAGGTGGAGAGTGTTGGGTGGTGGTGGAGTGTGTGGTGCTCCCGCCATGGAGAGACTGGGTCCGCTTCAGGAGGTCGGGGTGCACACACGGGGCAGGACTGTGTTGACTGTGTGTGTGGACCTGTGGGTGGCAGGGCTTGTCAGCTGCAGAAGACTTTTGCTTCTGAAAGACCCACATAGGGGGTTTGTCCCACCTTCCAAAGTCTGAAACAATTGGGTGCTCCCACGCCTGAGGCCAGCCCCACCCAGCTGCAATCCTCAGAGAGCTGACAAGAGACCTAAAGGCTGGAGGCTTATAGCAATTGTAAGGCCCTGAGCCTAACAACCTGCCTCCCTGGGGGCCTACTCACTTAAAAGAAATACTGCAACACAAATATGGTATTAGAACTTGCAGCCAACTGTGCTGGGGCTCCCCACACCTGATAAAGAGACTGAAGGGCCCACAACAACTACAAGCAGCTGAGCATTACAACAGCTGGCCAGGAGCATAACTCGGCCTCCCTGGGCGCCTACAGGGAGAGCAAACAGGCCGCAACAGAAGGACACACGTAGCCCACATAGGGGTCACCCCTGGAACATTGAGAACTGAGGGAAGCACACTGCAGGCCCCCTAAGGCATCACTTACATAAGGTCACCTATCCAAGAGCAGGAGACGTAGCTGACCTACCTAATACGTAGACACAAGCACAGGAAAAGAGGCAAAATGAGGAGGCAAAGGAATACATTCCAAGTAAGGGAACAGGACAAAACCCCAGAAAAGGAACTAAGTGAAACAGAAATGAGCAACCTACCCAACAGAGAGTTCAAACAAAGAGTGTTAAGGATGCTCACTGATCTGGGGACAAGAATAGATGAACTCGGTGAGAATGTCAACAAAGACAGGGAAGATATAAAAAAGAACCAATCAGAAATGAAGAATACAATACTGGAAATGAAAAATTCACTAGAGGGACTCAAAAGCATAGTAGAGGATACAGAACAGATCTGTGAGCTGGACGAAAGACTAGCAGAAATTACCCAAGCTGAACAGGTAAAAGAGAAAAGAATTACTTCACAGAAATAGAAAAAAGAATACTAAAATTTATATGGGGCAACAAAAGACCCCGAATAGCTAAAGAAATCCTAAGAAAAAAGAACAAAGCAGGAGGCATCACAATCCGTGACTTCAAAACATACCACAAAGCAATAGTAATCAAAACAGCATGGTACTGGTACAAAAAGAGACACACAGATCAATGGAACAGAATTGAAAGCCCAGAAATAAAACCACACATATATGGACAGCTAATTTTCGACAAAGGTGCTAAGAACATGCAATGGAGAAAGGAAAGTCTCTTCAATAAATGGTGTTGGGAAAACTGGACAGCCACATGCAAAAGAATGAAAGTGGACCATGTACTATCGCCATTCACAAAAATTAACTCAAAATGGATCAAAGACCTGAAGGTGAGACCTGAAACTATAAAACTCATAGAAGAAAATATAGGGAACACACTATTTGACATTGGTTTTAAAGGAATCTTTTCAGATGACATGCCTACCCAGACTAGGGAAACTAAAGAAAAAATAAACAAGTGGGACTTTATCAGATTAAAGAGCTTTTATAATTTATAAGACTAATGAAACCAGAATCAAGATGAACAGACAACCAACCAGCTGGGAGAGAATATTTGCAAAACATACATCTGACAAGGGGTTGATCTCCATAATATATAAAGAACTCACACAATCGAACAACAAAAAAACAAACAACCCGATCAAAAAATGGGCAGAGGAAATGAAGAGACACTTCTCCAAGGAAGATATACAGATGGCCAATAGGCACATGAAAAGATGCTCAACATCACTAATCATCAGGGAAATGCAAATCAAAACAACACTAAGATACCACCTCACGCCCGTTAGAATGGCTATAATTACCAAGACAAAAAACAACAAATGTTGGAGAGGATGTGGAGAAACAGGAACCCTCATACACAGCTGGTGGGAATGCAAACTGGTGCAGCCTCTATGGAAAACGGTATGAAGATTCCTCAAAGAATTAAAAATAGAGATGCCCTATGATCCAGCCATTCCACTACTGGGAATCTATCCAACGAACCTGAAATCAACAATCCAAAGAGGCTTATGCACCCCTATGTTTATTGCAGCATTATTCACCATAGCCAAGAAGTGGAAGCAACCTAAGTGTCCCTCGACTGACGATTGGATTAGGAAAATGTGGTATATATATACAATGGAATACTACTCAGCCATAAAAAAAGACAAAATCGTCCCATTTGCAACAACATGGATGGGCCTGGAGTGTATTATGTTAAGTGAAATAAGCCAGAAAGAGAAAGACAAACACTGTATGATCTCACTCATATGTGGAATATAAACCAACACATGGACAGAGAAAACTGGACTGTGGTTACCAGGGGCAGTGGGGGTGGGGGGTGGGCACAAGGGGTGAAGGGAGTCATATATATGGTGATGGACAAACAAAAATGTACAACCCAAAAATTTCACAATGTTAGAAACCATTAAAACATCAATAAAAAAAAAAAACTCAAACAGAAAAAAAAAAAAAGAGAAAAGAATTAAAAAGAGTGAGGACAGTCTAAGGACCTCTGGGACAACATCAAGCGCACTAACACCTGTGTTGTAGGTGTCCCGGAAGGAGAAGAGCGAGACAAAGGGGCAGAGAATCTATTTCAAGAAATAATACCTGAAAACTTCCCTAACCTAAGGTAGGAAACAGACATCCAGGTACAGGAAGCACAGAGAGCCCCAAACAAGATAAACCCAGAGAGGCCCACACCAAGACACATCATAATCAAAATGTCCAGAATTAAAGATAAAGAGAGAATCCTAAAAGCCGCAAGAGAAAGTCAAGTTACATACAAAGGAAACCCCATAAGGCTATCAGCTGACTTCTCAGCAGAAACCTTACAGGCTAGAAGAGAATGGCATGATATATTTAAATGGCTAAATAGAAAAAACTTACAGCCAAGAATCCTCTACCCAGCAAGGTTATCATTCAAAATGGAAGGAGAGATCAAAAATTTCCCAGACAAGCAAAAATTAAAGGAGTTTGTCACCAAGAAACCAGTGCTGCAAGAAATGTTAAAGGGACTGATTTAAGGGGAAAAGAGAAGACCACAAATAGGAAAAATTATCTGTTTCCATGATAAGAGGGTAATGGATACAAATGCACAAAAAAGAGGTTAGATATGATATCAAAAACATAAAAAGAGGGAGGAGGGGAGTTAAAGAGTAGAGCTTTCAGACAGAAGTCAAACTAAAGAGACCATCAATTCTGTATAGAAGAAGAAAGGAACAGAGAAGGACAACTAAAACACTGAGAAAAAAAAAGTTAAAAAATGGCAGTAAGTACATACTTATCAATAGCTACTTTAAACGTCAATGGACTAAATGCTCCAATTAAAAGGCATAGGGTGGCTGATTGGATAAAAAAACAAGACCCATATATATGCTGCATACAAGACACACATTTCAGACCTAAAGACACTCACAAACTGAAAGTGAAGGGATGGAAAAAGATACTCCATGCAAATGGCAATGAAAAGAAAGCTGGGGTAGCAGTACTCATATCAGACAAAATAGACATTAAAACAAAAACTGTAAAAAGAGACAAAGAAGGGCATTACATAATGATCAAGGGAACAATCCAACAAGATGATATAACACTTGTAAATATCTACGCACCCAATGTAGGTGCACCTAAATATATAAAGCAATTATTAACAGACATAAAAACAGAAATAGACAGTAACAAAATAATAGTAGGGGACTTTAACACTCCACTTACACCAACGGATAGATCATTCAAACAGAAGATCAATAAGGAAACATTGGCCTTAAATGACACACTAGAACAGATGGACCTAGTAGATATATACAGAGCATTCCATCCAAAAACCGAAGAATACACGTTCTTTTCAAATGCACATGGAACATTCTCCAGGATTGATCACATATTAGGCCACAAAACAAGTCTCCATAAATTTAAGAAGATTGAAATAATACCAAGCATCTTTTCTGACCACAACGGTATGAAACTAGAAATCAACTAGGAAGAAAATCAGAAAAGCCACAAATACGTGGAGATTAAACAAAATGCTACTGAACAATGACTGGGTCAACGAAGAAATCAAAGAAGAAATGAAAAAATGCCTGGAGACAAATGAAAATGAAAATATGACATGCCAGAATTTACGGGATACAGCAAAAGTGGTTCTAAGAGGGAAGTTTATAGCAATACAGGTCTATCTCAACAAAGAAGAAAAATCTCAAATAAACAATCTAACAATCCACCTAAAGGAAATGGAAAAAGAAGAACAAACTAAGCCCCAAATCAGTAGAAGAAGGGAAATAATAAAAATCAGAGCAGAAATCAATGAAATAGAGACCAAAAAAATAGAAAAAATAACAAGAGTTGGTTCTTTGAAAAGATCAACAAAATTGACAAACCTTTAGCTAGACTCACCAAGAAAAAAGGAAAGAAGGCACAAATAAGTAAAATCTGAAATGAAAGAGGAGAAATTACAACAGACACCTCAGAAATACAAAAGATTATAAGAGAATACTATGAAAAGCTATATGCCAACCAATTAAACAATCTGGAAGAAATGGATAAATTCTTAGAATCATACAACCTTCCAAAACTGGATCAAGAAGAAGTAGAGAATTTGAATAGACCAATCATCAGGAAGGAGATCAAAACAGTAATAAAAAACCTCCCCAAAAATAAAAGTCCAGGACCAGACAGCTTCCCTGGTGAATTCTACCAAACATTGAAAGAAGACTTAATACCTATCCTTCTCAAACTCTTCCAAAAAATTCGGCGGGGGGGAAGCTCCCTAACTCATTCTATGAAGCCGACATTACCCTGATACCAAAACCAGACAAGGACAACACAAAAAAAAAGAAAATTACAGGCCAATATCACTGATGAACATCCATGCAAAAATCCTCAACAAAATACTAGCAAATCGCATACAACAATACGTTAAAAAGATTATACACCATGATCAAGTGGGATTTATTCCAGGTATGCAGGGATGGTTTAACATTCACAAATCAATCAACGTGATACACCACATTAATAAAATGAAGAATAAAAATCACATGATCATCTCAATAGATGCAGAGAAAGCATTTGACAAGATACAGCATCAATTTATGATAAAAACTCTGAATAAAATGGGTTTAGAAGGCAAGTACCTCAACATAATAAAGACCATATATGAGAAACCCACAGCTAATATCATCCTCAATGGTGAAAAACTGAAAGCTATCCCTCTAAGAACAGGAACCAGAGAAGGATGCCCACTGTCACCACTCCTATTTAACATAGTACTGGAAGTCCTAGCCAGAGCAATCAGGCAAGAGAAAGAAATAAAAGGGATCCAAATTGGAAAGGAAGAAGTGAAACTGTCACTATTTGTAGATGACAGGATTTTATATATAGAAAACCCTAAAAATCCACCAGAAAACTTTTAGAAGTAATAAACGAATACGGTAAAGTTGCAGGATACAAAATCAACATACAAAAATCAGTTGCATTTCTATACACTAACAACGTAGTAGCAGAAAGAGAAATTAAGAATACCACCCCATTTACAATTGCAACAAAAAGAATAAAATACCTAGGAATAAACTTAACCAAAGAGGTGAAAGAGCTGCACACGGAAAACTATAAAACATTGCTGAAAGAAATTGAAGAAGACACAAAGAAATGGACAGATATTCCGTGCTCTTGGATTGGAAGAACTAACATAGTTAAGATGTCCATACTTCCTAAAGCCATCTATAGATTCAATGCAATCCCTATCAAAGTTCCAACAACATTTTTCACAGAAATAGAACAAAGAATCCTAAAATTTATATGGAACAACGAAAGACCCCGAATAGGTAAAGGAATCCTGAGAAAAAAGAACAAAGCTGGAGGTATCACACTCCCTGATTTCAAAATATACTACAAAGCTATAGTAACCAAAACAGCATGGTACTGGCACAAAAACAGACACACAGATCAATGGAATAGAATCGAAAGCCCAGAAATAAACCCACACATCTATGGACAGCTAATCTTTGACAAAGGAGCCAAGAACATATAATGGAGAAAAGAAAGTCTCTTCAACAAATGGTGTTGGGAAAACTGGATAGCCACATGCAAAAAAATGCAAGTAGACCCTTACCTTACACCATACACAAAAATTAACTTCAAATGGATTAAAGACTTGAATGTAAGACCTGAAACTATGAACCTTCTAGAAGAAAACATAGTACGCTCTTCGACATCAGTCTTAGCAACATATTTTCAAGCACCATGTCTGACCGGGCAAGAGAAACAATAGAAAAAATAAACAAATGGGACTACATCAAACTAAAAAGCTTCTGCACAGCAAAGGAAACCATCAACAAAACGAAAAGACAACCTATCAATTGGGAGAAGATATTTGCAAACCATACATCTGATAAGGGCTTAATCTCCAAAATATATAAAGAACTCATGCATCTCAACAACAAAAAAACTAACAACCCAATTAAAAAATGGGCAAAAGACCTAAACAGACATTTCTCCAAAGAAGATATACAGATAGCCAACAGACATATGAAAAGATGTTCAAAATCATTAACTATCAGGGAAATGCAAATCAAAACTACAATGAGATATCACCTCACGCCCGGCAGAATGGCTATAATTAACAAGACAGGAAACAACATGTGTTGGAGAGGATGTGGAGAGAAGGGAACTCTCATACACTGCTGGTGGGAGTGCAAACTGGTGCAGCCACTATGGAAAACAGTATGGAGATTCCTCAAAAAATCAAGGATAGAACTACCATATGATCCAGCTATTCCACTGCTGGGTATTTATCCAAAGAACTTGAAAACACCAATGCGTAAAGATACATGCACCCCTGTGTTCATTGCAACGTTATTCACAATAGCCAAGACTTGGAAGCAACCTAAGTGCCCATCAAGGGACGAATGGATAGAGTTGATGTGGTATATATACACAATGGAATACTACTCAGCCATAAGAAACGATGAAATCCAGCCATTTGCGACAACATCTATGGACATTGAGGGTATTATGCAAAGTGAAATAAGGCAGAGGGACAAGGTCAAATACTGTAAGATTTCCTTCATTAAGTAGTAGATAATAACAACAATAAACAAACACATAGAGACAGAGATTGGATTGGTGGTTACCAGAGGGGAAGGTGGGAGAGAGGAGGGCGAAAGGGATAATTCGGCACAGGTGTGTGGTGATGGGTTGTAATTAGTATTTGGGTGGTGAACATGATGCAATCTATGCAGAAATAGAAGTATAATGATGTACACCTGAAATTTATACAATGTTATAAAACAATGTTACTGCAATAAACAAAAAATTAAACAAAATAAAAGAAAGAAAAATCTATTTGAAAACTCTTAAAAAAAAAAATAAAAGGACATTTCTTAACTTTTTTGAAGTCCCTGTGACAGGGACTGCTATTTCTCCAAAAAATTATATTCTTTCTTCCTTTCTTTCCTTCCTTCCCTCACTCCTACCTTCCTTCCTTCCTTAAATAAAAAGAAAATTGTTACCCTGGACTTCTGCCCTTCCCCTTCCTGTGAGCTGAAACACACATGCTGCTGAACTTGCTTTCACAGGCAGGAGAAGATAATATCCTGGGGGATGGCAGAGCAATAAGTTGGAAGAATCCTGGCTTTCTGACAACTGCATGTAGTAGAGGTGCCATTCCGAACCAAACCACTCACCTTAGAACTGCCATCTGAAAACTCTTCTTCTTTAAGTCAATTTTTTAAGGTCTCTTTGTTCCAGAAGGTTAATTGCTTTCCTACTTGCAGTATTCCTTTAAAAATCTGATTTAAGCTATGGACTCATTTTTCAGGAAATTGCACTAACACATAAATTTTATACTCAACGGCCTCTGGAGCCCATACATGGTCCTGAGCCTAAGAACACTCGTATAGAGCATCTGTGAAGAAAATAGCGAATGGCCACTCCTCCCATGTGCTTGGGGAACGTTCCAAGAAACTGTGCAGAGGGCACTTTTCAATAAAGTAGCCACTCTTTGTTCTTGCACTCTTTCAGGATATATCCATGATTAGTGCTAGGCTGAAAAGAGCCATCCAGAGCACACTGGGAAGGACAGGAGAGGGGACATGGGAAAGAGAATAAGGGCGAAGCACAGGATGAGATTATGACGGGGGAAAATGAGTGAGAGAGAAGTTTAATTCTCAGAATTTGGGAGGAAAGTATATATCCAAGGGAGAACAGGACTATCTGAAGTCATCAGTCAGGGCCACTAAATATGCACAGACAAACTGCACAGCCCCAGGCAATGCTATATGGACATCATTTCATTGGGAACAGTGCCTCACAGAGCTATGTAGTGTGGCATATTCACTGTGAGTATTCTCTCACTATTTAGAATTACAAAAGCCACCTAGAACTGGCAACAGTAAAAGAATTTCAGTGGGCATTTCTATGGTTTATATGCTTAGTTTCATGCCCCCTCAAAGGCTGTCAACTTTTGACACAGATGCCAAAGATGGCACTTCAATATTTCTGCACTGCACATCCTTTCACCCATTTTGGTTTTTATACTTTCTACTTCTTGCTCCCTTAGGCTGGAGCTCATAATTTCTCCCCAAAACTCAGAACCCCCTTGGTTACCAGATTAAATCTCATCATCCTTTAATCTTAATTTAGATCATTTTCTCTGGAAAGAATTTCCTAGTCTCCTGTATGATTTAGTTATTCATTATTTACTAACACAGTAACCAGTTCTTAATTCAGTCATTACATTCACGACACTGTATAGGACACCCTCAGATGATAGGCTCTATAGATAATTTCAATGCTATTTAAATTGCTCTAGAGCATATAAAGAAAAAAGACAAAAATTATTTTTATGAAGTAAATGTAAAATGGATACCAAATCCTGACAAAGATTACATGCACACAAAAAGAAAATCTAAGACTAACTTCACTTAGGAATATCGATGTAAAATATCCTTAATAAAATATTAGCAAACTGAATCCATCACCATATTAAAGGAATAATTCATCATTTACCAAGTGAGGGGTATTTAAAGAATGCAAAGATGGTTCAATATTGGAAAATCTATTTATAATTTATCCTTTTAATAAATCTAAGGAGAAAAATCATATGATTATCTCTATAGATACCGAAAAATATTTTTAATTTTTTAAAAAAATCATTCTTGATATGGGAAAACAACACTCAATTCTTTCTTAACATGACAATTCTTATCTAGCCTAACGCAAAAGGCATTATCATGACTGCAAGACATCAGTGTTGTTACCATTAAAGTCAGGAAAAAAAAAGAATTCACATTATCACATTCTTATTTGACATTGTACTGGAGTTACTACCAGTGTAATTAGATAAGAAAATGAAATTAAACGGATGAAAACTTGAGGGCCACTAGTTTTTGTTATTCTTGTTATTTTTTTTTGAACTAGACAAGCTTCTTTGAAAGTTATATCAAAAAAAAACAGAGAGAGAGGAGAGAATGGCTAAAAGAACTCTAAAAAAGAATAGAGGCAAAGGGTGACTAGTCCTACCAGATACGAAAACATACTACATAGCTTCAATAATTACAATAATATGGACAGACACAGGAATAGATATATATAGTAATATAACAGAAGTTCAGGTAAACCTAAAGGTATTAAGGAATTTAGTATAAGATACTGTGGGAGATCAAAATTTGGCCACCCTGAAATATGTCTCTTTACCTTGATTGTTTTCTCTGAAGCACATTTGACCTCCCCCACTAACTGCCTAAAGAATTTGACATGGTGGCTCCTTCCTGGAACAGATCTTCTATCATGATGGCTATAAAGATAATGTAAAATAGATGTTACAATGGGAGGGGCACCAAGCCCCTTTTATCAAAAACTCTGTCTCTCCCTGACCACATTATCTATAGATGACCCTGAAAAGAATTGTCCTCCTGCCCTCTGAAGTCCCAGGCCACTACCCACCCTCAACACACTCCTCGCCTTTAGCTGCAATACTTAAGCAAGCAGCTTAGACAGAGGGACGAGTTGCTCATTTCTGAGCTTCTCCCATGTATACATGTTATTAAACTTGGTATTATTTTCTCCTGCTAACCTGTCTTGTTGATTATTTGGCCAGCCATAAGAACCTTAAAGAAAAGGGCAGAGGGGGATTCACCCTCTTCCCCCGACAGTTTTGGCGTAGTCGCCAGGAGCCACATTGGCTGGCAAGTTGCCTTCTCTGGCTGGAAGACCTGCCTTCTCCCTGGACTACTGCAAATGATGAGATACGGGAACACCTGACAAAAGCCGGCAAAAAGGTAAGACTTCTTACCATGTCAGCCTCCCGGAATCTCTATCTGCGGAGTCCGGCAGAAGGAAATGGTGAGAATTTTTTCTCTTTCTAAATTTAGATTGGCAGGAGAAAATATTTGGGAAACTAGTTTCTTGTGCTTTTAGTGACTCTTGGTTTAAATTTGGTAGAGTACTCTTGGTTTTGATCTTGATCCCTTTTCCTCCCAGAGTAATCTCTGTCTTGTTCTGTGTCCTGAGGAAACTTGGCTTTGTGACCAGTGAGAATATTCTCCTTGGTCTCCACCATACGGAAGGTGCATTTACCGGAGCGCACCTTGGTGGCTAGTCGAGTAGACTGGGGTTCCGAACTGTCTCTTTGTCCGGCTGTGCCAAGCTCTCAGGGGAGTTTGTCATAAAGGGCCCAGTCCATAAGGGCTTTTGTCGTCTTAACCTTCGTTGCTTGTTAGTGCTGGAAAAATCCCATTCCAGTATCGCCTGCCCGGTGTCACAGATTAGCGGGTCTGTGACTGGAGGTGTCCCACACTATTGTGGGAGACCGGAGACACCATCCTTACCGCCTGTGCAACGAAGGTCTTTACTTTCTCTGAATATCTTTGGGAGTGAATTCTGTGGATCATGGGGGCTACATCATCTGCGCCCTCACCAGGGACGCCTCTTGCGTCCATAGTAGATTTATTCTAAGCGTGGAAAGTTACCTCCGGGTCTTTCCTTAAAAAGGCTTATTGGTTCGAGTCACTATTGGAATAAATATACAAATGAAGATCCTACTCGTCAATGGCCAGACGACGGATCCTTTGAATTGGAAAAACTTCTAAATTAGGGGAAAAAAAATTGTTTTGAGAGCTCTCACATAATTGCTTAATTGGTACCTAAGAATTAAGGCCAGAAAAAGGAAGGGAAAAATTTGACTAGTCTTAAGACCTTGACTCAGGTTACAATTGAATTGAGAACATGTAAAAGTGTAAGTGTTGATAAGATTATAAAGGTTGGAATGTTTGAGCTAATTTTATATAAAGAGGTTACATCAACTTTGCCTAAGTATGTTTTAAAATGTCTGACTGGGAATGCTTCCCTTGTCCAAAATTAGAAGACCAAGACCTATTGATAAAAATCTTAATGATAACTATGTTTAAAGGTATAAGAGGTGATGAAATTTACATGAAATTTTGTAGGAAAAAACTGATGTTATTTCTATTACAGAACTGGTTAACAAAAATAGCAATTTAAATGATGGCTAATTTTATCTGAAGTCTTATGAAGTCTTGTAGGCAATCTAAATAATTATTGGGAATAAGTAACTAAATAGTTGTGAAAAACATGAATGTTGGGTGAACTTTAAACAATAATTATGTGTTATGGTGGTTACAGCTTCCAAACTCTTTTTGGTGACTTTTAGAGTTTTGCTAAATTTTATGATAAAAATTCACTGAGTATCATCATTTCCAAATAACATAAGATATTAGACATTGATTGCTAAACTTACGTTGGTCTACTTTTGGCTTTTCATCACAGGAAAACTAAAAGGTGTTTTGGGTCTATTGGTAAACATGTGTTTTATTAAAAGATTGTACTATAAAGTAACATGTTTCCAGAAATGATGAAAAAAATTCATGGAAAGGACTCTGATATTTACACTGGAATACAGGTTTCTGACAAACTTTCTGATCATAAAACTGAACTTGGTAAGAAATTACAGAAATCTGATGGAGAAACTGACTTCATGAAGCTGCTAACAAAAAGACTGGGATCGAGAATGAATTACACAGGACTGAATGAACTGATAAGGATGATTATAATTTTTATGATTTTTCATTTGAAGTATTGCTGAATTTTTAATGTTTTGTGTTTTCAGATTTAAGGAAAACTTTTTCTCTTTTCTCCTGAGCTAGCTATGACATACAGCAATTTGGTAAATGATACTTCTGTAAGTAAAATTAAAATATTTATCTTTTTCTCTCTACCTGATCCCTCCAGAATTTGGAAACTCTTAGTAAGTGAGTATTGTTGTTTTCATGGCAATATAGTTATTTGCATAAGTTCAATAAGAATCTGTTCTCCTTATAACAGAACACAATTGGAAACACTGGTTATATTACCAAGGCTGTGACTGGAACAACATATTTGCGATATAACCATACAGCTTTTGAGGAATGAAGATTGGACTTGATGGAATAAAGCCACGTGGAACTATTGGCCTGGTACCTTATGTTCCAAGCAGCACTTACCAGTATAAGTAAAGAATGTCACTTATCTGGCAGGTACAAGGAACCTCGAAATATTTGGGGGAACCTCGGAGGAGAGGAATTCACCCAAATCTGTAGGTATTGCAGGCAAAGTCTGATGACAAAATCCTTGGCTTGGCTTTCCTGGCCTGGAGAGGCCTTTGAAGTTCAATCTGAGATTCCTTATAAAAAGTTCCAGCAAAGCAGATTTAAAAGAGCCTATGTGATCAACTGCTATTCTTGCTGTACTTATGTAAATAATTGGGCCAACTCTATTGGAACTAGACTTATTTTGCAAATTAGTTAGTTTTAATTTGGCTATCTTAATAAAAATGAGGGTGATTTTAGAAAGAAAAATTGTATTTCAGTAAAAACTATAGTATACATTTGCGGATATTAGATCCTAGTTTTGTTGTCTTTTGAGGTTTTTGTTTTATATCTGTTGACTGGACTGGATCCTGATTTCTTCTAGTCTCCTGAAATATCTGGCTACAGATGTCCAAACTAACGTTTTTGATTTTTTCCATCATTTTCATTTGGAATCACTGAAAACTGAACCTGCCCTTTTTCCTGAAGTCTTACAAAGTGAAGCCGATGGACTTGATACAAACTTAAGAGATTACCTGATGACATCATCAGAGACATTTTAAACTGCAAAAGATGCTTTGACGCTGACATCTAAAATTCTTCTTCACTGGCTGTCCTCTGAACTCAAAAACTGCTTTACAACTTGCTCTAACCATTAACCTTGTTTTTCTTTCGTTTACACAGAAATGCTTCTTATTAAATACTTGATTGCTTGCTTCCACAATATAGGTTTAACCTTGAGAGCCCACCTGCATCACCACCTTCTAAAATGAACTTAATTGACCTGATCTATTATCAAGACTAAGAAATGTGTTCAGTGAGATGAAACAATCTACCAACTCAGCTTCTGGACTATGAAACTTCTTTAAGTTTCAAAAGGACTGTGAAACTTTTAGTTTCAAAGGCGGGACTGTGGGAGATCAAAATTTGGCCACCCTGAAATATATCTCTTTACCTTGATTGTTTTCTCTGAAGGACATTTGACCTCCCCCACTAACTGCCTAAAGAATTTGACATGGTGGCTCCTTCCTGGAACAGATCTTCTATCATGATGGCTATAAAGATAATGTAAAATAGATGTTACAATGGGAGGGGCACCAAGCCCCTTTTATCAAAAACTCTGTCTCTCCCTGACCACATTATCTATAGATGACCCTGAAAAGAATTGTCCTCCTGCCCTCTGAAGTCCCAGGCCACTACCCACCCCCAACACGCTCCTCGCCTTTAGCTGCAATACTTAAGCAAGCAGCTTAGACAGAGGGACGAGTTGCTCATTTCTGAGCTTCTCCCATGTATACATGTTATTAAACTTGGTATTATTTTCTCCTGCTAACCTGTCTTGTTGATTATTTGGCCAGCCATAAGAACCTTAAAGAAAAGGGCAGAGGGGGATTCACCCTCTTCCCCCCACAATACCATCCCAAGTCAGAGGGGAAATCACAAACTATTTAATGAATGGCACTGAGACATCTAAGTAGCCATCTGGAGAGCTAAAGTTGGTACTTCATACAGTACATCTGGATAAGGTTTTATCTCATAGTATATACGAGAATAAGTTCAAAATATATCAGATATTTAAATGCAAAGAATGAAACCATTAGAGTGTAAGAAGAAAAACTGGTGAATGCTTCTTTTTTTTTAAATTGTGGTAACATTGGTTTATAACATTGTATACATTTCAGGTGTACATCATTATACTTCTATTTCTGCATGGAAATGCAAATCAAAACTACAATGAGATATCACCTCACGCCCATCAGAATGGCTATAATTAACAAGACAGGAAACAACAAGTGTTGGAGAGGTTGTGGAGAGAAGGGAACTCTCATACACTGCTGGTGGGAGTGTAAACTGGTGCAGCCACAATGGAAAACAGCATGGAGATGCCTCAAAAAATTAAGGATAGAACTACCATATGATCCAGCTATTCCACTGCTGGGTATTTATCCAAAGAACATGAAAACACCACTGCATAAAGATACATGCACCCCTGTGTTCATTGCAGCGTTATTCACAATAGCCAAGACTTGGTGAATGCTTTTATAATCTTAAAGTGAGAAAGAACTTCCCAACTAAGACTCAAGATGTAGAAGCCAAAAAATAAATAATTAATAACTTAAATTACATAAAATTCAAACGGTTCTGGGAAGCCAACCAGCCAACCAACCAACCAACTAAACAAAAACATAGGCAAAACCAAAAGATATACAACAATCTGGGAAAAAATTTATTTTTAACTCACATTACAGTCCAAGGGATAATCTCCTTAGTATTTAAAGTGCTGCTAAAAATACAAAGTGAAACAACAATGAGATATCACTTTATACTTAGTGGATTGACAAATGTTAGAACACGGGATAATGCCAAGTGTTGGAGGGAGATGAGGATATAGGAACCCTCAAATACTACTGATGAGAGGCAGATTAGTATGGCCATTCTGAGCACAATTTGACAGTATTTAGTATAAGTCAAATTAAGTATACGTAATCTTTAAGAACTAGCAATTCCACTCCTGCTTATATCCCAGAGAAATTTTCACAACAGTCCTTGAGGAAATATGCACAAAGATGATAATTGCAGCATTATTTATAGTGATGGGGAGCTGCAGGCAACCTGAGTGTCCATCACTGAGAGGACTGGTAAAATGTGGGGGATGCCCATCATGGAGTGCTCTGCAGCAGTCAATCAACAGACTAGAACCGTGCTGTCCAATAAACCTTTCTGCAATGATGGAAATGTTCTATATATACACTGTTCAATATGGTAGCCCCCAGCCATATGCAGTTACTTAAATCTATATTAATTACAATTTTAAAAAAATTAAAATTCTGTTCCTCAGTTGCACTAGCTACATTTCAAGGGCTGAAGAGCCACATGTGGCTAGGGACTACCATATTGGATAAGGCAGATACAGAACAGTGTCATTATTGCAGAAAGTTCCATTGGACAGTGTTGGGCTATATTCACACCAAGTAATATGAGTGGATCTTAAAAATATAGTGCTGACTAAAAAGAGCAAGAATCAGAATGTTATTATATCATCACTATTTAGTTAAATTAAAAATACATGAACACAGGGCTGGCCCCGTGGCTTAGCGGTTAAGTGCACGCGCTCCGCTGCCGGCAGCCCGGGTTCGGATCCTGGGCATGCACCGACGCACTGCTTCTCCCACCATGCTGAGGCCACGTTCCACAAACAGCAACTAGAAGGATGTGCAGCTATGACATACAACTGTCTACTGGGGCTTTGGGAGAAAAATAAATAAATAAAAATTTAAAAAAATACATGAACACAAAACAACTATTCACATTTTGCAAGAACACATACCCCAAAAAACACAAATAAACATTAGGAAAATTAAATGTTTGCCTGTGGGGAAGGGTAGGTGGGAACTGGGAATAGAGACAAAGAGAAACAAACAGGCAAAGAGATGAACCATTGAAAAGAGGAAGGCTTTCAGAGACCTATGATAAAATGTATTGTAAACCGAGGAGCATGATTAACTCAAACCTCTGCATTGAGATTACAAAAGCAAAACAAAAGAAAGAAGCACTCGAAAACCCGTATGCTAGTATTTATAGCACTTTTATTCATAATGGCTAAAAACTGGAAGCAATCAGAATGTTCTTCAACAGATGAATGGATAAACAAACTGTGGTACATCCATACAATGGAATACTATTCAGCAATAAAAACAAATGAGCCATCAAGCCATGAAAAAAGAAAAAAGATATGGATGAATCTTAAATAATGTTAAGTGCAAGAGAAAATAAAGTCTGAAGAGGCGACGTACTGTAGGATTCTAACTATATGACATTCCGGAAAAGGCAAAACAATAGTGACAGTAAAAGATCAGTGGTTGCCAGAGTTTGGGGGTAAGGAGGGGAGGGATGAATAGGTGAAGGGCAGCGGATTTTGTAGGGCAGTAAAACTACTCTGTATGATACTATAATTGTGGATAAATGATAATGTGGACACATTTGTTAAAACCCATAGAACTTTAGAACACAAAGTGCCAGCCTTAACGTGTGCAAATTAAAAAAAAGAAATCATTTGGGAGGTTGGGTGATCCCAGGATGGAACGCAGAATGTACAAAACACTCACTATATCAAAAATACATAAAACAACCTCACTGGAGGTTTAGGGGGGAGAGGAGGGAGGTGCTGACCTAAGTAACTTTGGCAATGAGTGGAGTGAGTAAGACTAAAGACAAAAGAAGCTGTACATAACAATTGTACTCTAATTGATAAAGTTTCATCTTATGAGGGGAAGGGAAAACAATTCTGATACTGCTGTACATGCACAGTGAAACTAAACAATTAAATGAATAGAAGATAGTGGGAGCTGGGTTTCTCACAGTTGGAGTGGGATAATCAAGAGGAGGAGGCTACAATAATCCAGCGATTACATAATGATAATTAGGTAGTGACCATTAGATAATGGATCAGAGCTGAGGCATTGGTATGAACTCAAGCTTAGCTTAAGATAGATACAGATGGTTACATATAGAAATATTTATAGATATGTGTACACACATGAGTTAGTATACACACATATATTTCCTTGCTCTGTCAGCTGAGAGGGCCTAGAAGCAACAACACTCCAGTATAAATCCATCTAGTGCCCAGATCTTCGTTTCTAATACCATTCTCCAATGAAAAGAATCAGGGTTCCTTGGAGAGCAGCTGATTCTAGGACGAGGGCAGGCAATACACAAGATGAGCCTCGAGCAGCTTGTAGTGACAGAAAGTAACAAAGTGCTCAAAAAACAAAGACCCACATTGACAGGGGTATGTCAAAGGGACACAGGAGCCAACTGAAACAGCACCCATTAGCCAAAGCTGGAACCATCTGAGCAATAAAATCAATAAAGCAGTATTGGATTATAACCCAAAGTATAAAATAAATATTCACGAGTCCATATGACATCAATAAACGATTAAATACATAAATAAATGGGAGAGACAATTCTCTCATGCAGAATAATTAAAAATAATTTATGTAGATACTCAGCCTTCAAAAAGGTGGACCATTAACACCCCATTCCTTTGATATGCGCTATGCATAGCGACTTCCTTCAAAGAGTACAGTATGAATAGGGGAGAAAGAGTAACTTTACAGTGGAGAAACCTGACAAATTCTACTTCAGCCTGGTGATCAAGGTCAACATCAAGTCATAATGATGAAAGGTACCCTTGATACGATGTGATGAAAATGACACTTTATCCCTATGACTTCCCCCCACAGACTCACAGCCCCAGTCTCATCATGAGATAAACATCAGACAAATCCCAATTGAGGGACATTCTACAAAATACCTGACCAGCACTCCTCAAAGCTGTCAAGGTCATCAAACACAAGTCTGAGAAACCAACACAGCCCAGAGGAGCCTCAGGAGAGGTGATGATGACTAAGTGTAATGTGGTATCCTGGGTGGGATCTTGGAACAGAAAAAGGATATTAGGTAAAAACCAAGAAAATATGAATCAAGTATGGACTTCAGTTAATAACAATGGATGAATATTGGTTCTTTAATTGTAACAAATGTATCATACTAACGCAAGATGTTAATAACAGGAGGAACTGAGTGTGGAGTATATATAACTCTCCATAATATCTGCGTGATTTTTCTATAAATCTAAAACTGTCATTAAAAATTAAGGTTTTTTTTTTTTAACAAAGGAAGAAAAAATTAAGTACTGCCAGAAACTTTGAAGCCTCTCTTCTTTCCCTCCTCTTTCACATTATCTTCCCTTTCCACCAGAAGTAACATCCATTCTTTATTTTGTGTTTTTTGCTTCCTTGCTTTTAATAAAAAATTTTACCACGTCTGCATATATCCTTAAACCATATGTTGTTATTTTAAATTTTATGATAAATGAAATTGTACTGTAAGTATGTTTCACTGAGTTGCTTATTTTCACCTAACATTACATTTTGAGATGTATCCATGTTGGTGTATGTAGCTGCAGCTCATTTATTTTCATGGATAGATAATAGTTCATTGGATGACTATAACATCTTATATACTTCTAGCCTTCTGTTACTGGACATTAGGTTGCTCCCAGGTTTTGCTATGACCAACAATGCTGCTACAAATATTCTTGTGTATACATGTAAGATTTCTTGTGTACTGAATACCTAGAAGTGGAATTGATAGGTCATAAGGCATGCACATTTTCAATTTTAGTACATAATACAAAATTACGAAAGTTGTCACGTTGATTTAGATTACCATCAGCAACAATTTAATATTTCCAAATTTTGTTTGGAAACCTAGGGATCAATAGAGGCACTTTGTTTTTTCTCAAAGTTTTAAACTGTATGTGATTAAAAAATAAAATAAAACAATTTCATATTTTTAATAAAAAATGGGGATAGATCCAAATTGCGATACATTAGAAATTACTATAGGCCTTAACTTGTCCTAGGAGATCAACTTGCTCGAAATAGAGCTTTTTCTGCCATCTGCATGCATATATTTGAACTTGGTGTAAAAGTGAAGAAATAAAGACTTGGCACATCCCTGCTGAAATGGTGCCAAGTTCTGTTCTCGTAAACTGGCCCTAATCTGAGAAACTACTAGCCTTTTAGGTTTAATTACATTCCTAAAAAAAAAGAAAAAATATATATAAGCTCTATAAAACAAGACCTCAGTCTTTCCTCCAAAGACGAATAAAGAAATTAAGCTTGTATTTTATCTTCTCTTCAAAACTTCAATGACTTGAATTCAAGCCATATCAGAATATCCAGAAGAGCATCTAAAGTGTTGCAAAATTCATCATTCTTACATTCAAAATTCCTTTGATATAAAAATCTACATTTCTGTAGAGTAACAGTAAACAATAACGCTCTCAATACTATAAATTAGTGCACTCTGCTTATATAAGTGCTGAAGACCCTACCTTAAGATTGCTACCATGCATCCTCCTATGGCTTGGATGTGGCTGCCACGCTATAAGAATTTGTTTACTGCTAACCTAGGGGGCTCAGTGTAGCTCAGAGCAAAAGGAAGGAAAAGAAACAAATTTTAAAATTTCTTCTCAAATGGGGAGATGCAGAGATTTGTGAAAAATAGTTAGGGATGCTTCCTATTAGGCAAAAACTCACCAGTAAGTAGCAAATTATACCTAATATTACATTTGATGCCAATCAAAAAGCTCAATGACTGCTACTCAAGCAGCTCCACTGGGCTCTGACACCAGACTCTAAGTACAAGGCCACCTAACAGGAAGGTCAGTGGCCTTGGACAAGAAGCACCTTCTGGACGGCTCCATTTAACAGTGGAGCGTTCTTTCTGGGATTCCTAGTTTGCATTTCTGTGGGGCCCTTCTAGGAAGAGCACTGGACATGTGATCTTCAACCCCATGGATCCTATCTTGTTCATCATCCCTGTGGGTGCCATGACACACCATGGAACATGGCTACCCAAACCTGGAAACGATGAATGAAATAAGATTTCCCCAATTCTGCTTAGGAAAGTATCCCTACTTAGATAAATATTTCTTGATGAAGTTCACCTTCTTCTGCATTAAGGCTTATGTGAGAAATCACTCAATGGGCAAGGAAATTCAAAAGGTATTTACACCAAAACCATAAAGGACTCCTCTAAGCAAACTAGGTGAGTGTGCTTTCCCTGTTCTAAACATTGCCAGGGCTCCCTTTATCCAACCGTGAAAAAGAACAGATTTCGAAAAATTTTAAGGCGTATAAAATAGTAACTAAGAAAAAGGCTTATTGACCTGAGTTCGAGTGACGGGTCCATCAATTATTGGCCATGTGAGGCTGAGTAAGTTATTCAACCTCTCCGATCCTTACTTTCCTCCTCCATTGAAATAAGTGAAAAGCCAGGAGTTGACACCAGATCTGTCTTCAAAGCCTGTTCTTTTAACCACCACACTGGACTGCTCCAGACACTTTCAACATCACCTGGCCTGGGAGAACTCACTACATCTCTGCAGGCTGAGGGATCCCTCTTCAGGAGTACCTCCTTCAATCAAAAGCCACGACAGCTAGACTAAACTCCAAGGCACAAGAGACACAGCTTTCTTCACTAAGTCTTACACGTGCACAAGCCCAGCAGCTGGGTCTGAGACAGAGGAGCATCCCCTTCAAATACTAATGAGACTGACAAACATGCTCTGTTCACAGCCCAGAAAACCACACCTCAGTGTGAGAGCCACTCTTCAGGTTAACCAGCTGTCTCAAAATCAAATATGCCTCCAAAGCAGGAACGTCTACTGCTTTGAGAGCTGAAATTTTAGTTGAGATACGAAATTTTAACCGACTAATTTGGCAAACCTTTTACATTCTACTGAGAGACTAATAAGGCTTATGTATCTAAATATCTAAAATTAGAAATGACAGTTATTTTGTGATATTGTAGAGAGTTTTACAACACTTCTGAAAGCAGGGGTTTAGATTCCAAGGCTTGGAGTTGCCAGACAAGTAGCATAAAGAAGGTCAGCCATAGCACGATCAGCATTTGCGGGAAGTATGGCGATCCAGAGACGGCATGCCTTGACTAAAACATTCACATTCAAAACATTTCAAAACTATGTGTAGCCAAACAAAACATAACGGAAAGTCACATATGGCCCCTGCACCACAATTTGCAAACCAGACCTCAGAGAACAGGGGATGCCGCCATCCCCTCACTGCCTTCTAGGATCATCCCCAAGCAGAATCGACAACACTGATGGCTGACATTAGCCTCTGGGAGCCAGGCCTCACTGCTTCCTACACCATCAGCCCTCTCCTGCCTGGCTTTTAAGTGGACAACCACGCCCCACTCCACAGAGCCAGGCAGGGTCCTCACTACTCTCCCACCACAAGGCAGATCTCCCTACGGCGCCATACACACTCCGTTCCCATATTCACTCCCACCACCATTCTTTGCTCATTTTTTTTCCATGACCTCAAATGGCTTCACCTTTTCTAGGCAAAGCCAAATCTAATCTATCTTTAATTTCATTCATTTGCGTTCTGTTTTTTTAATCCACGAAAAAAAGCACAGACGTGTGATGGACTAAGACTGCCTTGGGAGGGTAGGGAAGGCTTCACAGAAAGGTGACATGTGTGCAGGATTTATAAGGAAGAAGGGATGACTGCCAAGTGGAGAGAGGGGAAGAGCATTCTAGGCAGAGGGAACAGCATGTGCAAAGTCTTGAAAGAATCCTGAAAGGCCACAGCAGGTTGCAGGGATAAGAGGCTGGAGAAGTTTGCTGCAGTCAGAGAGAAGACCCTTGTTTGCCTCACGGAAGTGACAGAACTTGGTCCTGAAGACAAAAGGAAGCCAAAGGATCTGATTTTGGTCAAGGCCCCTAGTCAAGCACATGTCTTCCATTGGGTCTGCTCTTACCATGCAAGCATCTCCTTCCTCAGCATCCCTATACCCTTAACATCAACCCTGCACAATCAGGTGTTACTATGTACAGCTCTGACAGGTACCTCAGTCTGCGTTTCCACTGACTAGAGAGTACCTGAGGGCAGGACCTCTTATTTTTTTTAACTTCTGTATCCTAACAGTGCCTAAGAGTGCCAGGCAAGTGAATGCTCAATAAATTCCCAGGACTGAGGGATTCAGATTCCTCCAGGTGATGGATTAAGCAAACCATAGGTTCCAGAGATAAAGGTAGGGAAAGCTCTAAACCAAAGTCACTACAGCCCTTACTATTGGCCATGAGTGACAGGATCCAGGACCACAAAAGTTAACTTCAAAAGCACTTACACCTTAGTCTACCCTCCAAGAACTTGGACTCCCATCCCTTTCTGCCCAGCTCTGCTCCACCACTCAAGCTGAGATTCACTCCTACTCCCCCTGGGACTCCCGGGCCAGAACGGATAGGCATCAGCACATCTCTGGTTCTGATCATACCCCATTGACTGGGATGGAGGGGAACAATCAATGCATTTAACAAATGCATCTGGCCTTGAAGTGAGAGTCTGTTCTTGTGTGTAAATGCCAAGTTGCAGGAGGTTACCATAGCAACTCCAGCAGGGTGCTGCAGTGGGCAGCTTTGCACAGAGTGCAGAAAACCCATTCTTTAACATCTGGGCTTTTGCTGTGCACACTGGACACTAGAAGGTACATCACGGCTTTAGGACCTGGCTTTGGGATTCTGCAAAAAAGGAAGTGGAATTTTGAATGCCTGCTAGTCCAATCTCCCTTTTTTCATGTACCTCATGTCCCTCTTCATGCACAGTAAACACTGCAAGGAGAGCCCAAAACAGGCTCTTTAGAAACACATAATTCCTATTCTCATTCTTATATACTATGATGAATAGATTGTACTTGCATATCAGCATGACTTCGACATGAAATTCACATCCACTGAATAACCCAGCAATTGTACATTTTAATGAGTGGCATACTCACAATGTCCCCATTCCCAGTCAGCCCCCACTTTTTATTATGTTATTGGTATTTTTTAATGCAAAAATAAATAAACCCACCAAGAGCGTAGGTTGGGCTTAATGGGGTTGACTGAGCTGCACTCCAGGAACTATAAACCAACTTTTCAAAGGACCAGGCAATTGGTGAAATTGCTTTGCTACAGGGGTTGGAGAGTGGGGCTCTACTCATCCACTTAGTAATGTTTTCAGTGTGAAGACAACTCTTGTAAAGAAAAAGCAAGAGGGAGATGTTAGATGGTGTTCCACTTGTGGCTCTAGCCTACGTATGGTTGTCAGGAAGCCATGTTCCTGCAAGTGGATTCTAGTTGGTAGGGCATGCAGTAGATGGTAGGGCATGCAGTAGATGGAACAGCCTCCTGGATACTTTCATTTGTTTTTCTTGGATCCAGAGACTTACTTGTGGTTATCTTTGAATTCTATCCTGAGCAAAATAAGAATGATGGACAGCATCACTACAGAAACGGATTGTATGGTGGGCGTGCACAGCAAGGTGAGAGATACATGGGCACATGGAGAAGCCGGGGAAATTCTAGTTAACAAAGTCACATGAACCTGTGGGGCTTTGCAAGATGCTGGAGCAGGACAATATCCTTGCAACATCTTTGGCAGTGGAAAAGAGGGGTAGATTAGAAGTGATGTAGAGTTTCCATTATCTGAAGGAGTTTTGTGACTTAAGAAAATTAAAATAGGGGTATTGAGAGAGAGAGATGTAAACAAGCAAGCAAAGGAAGGAAGGAAGAGCCTCTTGCCCAGGAAAGTCGTTCTGTGTGCAGGAATGTCTATGCCTATCTAAGGCAGCCTTGGGAACAAAGAAGATACCAATATTAACAGACTACAGTTGGATAATTTCTTTATCCAAGGAATTGTGATGTGACATGGAGATGCGGAGGCGGCTGAATGAGGAGGTTGTGACATGCAGGCGTGGAGGTAGGACTTGCCAGGATGGACACCAGGAGTAAAGGAAACTTGAGTGTCCTGAAGGAAGGCCAGACAGCGTCAGTAACCCGGTGACAGATAAAGAGGTCTCAGTGAGTGAAGACTAGAGAGCCAGCCAGAGCAATCTGGCCTGCACACGCCTGGCAAGGTGACAGGGGATACCTGTTTCTAACTCCCTCAGGAAATGCTGTGGGTGGGGATGGGTGTCCAGGGGGTGTGAAGCAAAGAACTGAGCATGTGGCCAGGGAGCGGGGAGAAGGCTTATGGGAGTTAAGCTGGTAGCAGACAAGAAGTGCTCCGCCAACGTGCTCCTGAATGGGAGCTGGGAGGTCAAGTCTGGGAAAGGTTTCAGAGACTCATGCAACCTGTTCCTTTGGGGCAAGGCGGCTGAGGAGAGGTTGGGGGCCCCAGTATTCAGGTCGGATTTGGGGAGAACTCAAGCGCGCTGAGGCACTAGCCTGCAAGTGGGTGTGGAGAACGGTCTGACAGTGGGGCGGATCCAGGGAGGTAGGAGTGGGGGAGGGGAGGTCGCCGGCGAGTAGGTGTGTACTGCGAGCCGGAGTGGGGGTGGGGGCGCCGAGCCAGCGCCTCAGGCCGCCTCGACCTCCCCGAGGACTCACCTAGCACGAAGTAGGGCAGCTCCGTGTTCTCCAGGTCGTCCACCACGACCATTTCTCCCGGGAAGTCGTTGCGCACCGAGAAGAGGAGCTTGGGCTCAGAGGCCGAGGGACTGTGCATGATGCTCAGGTCGTTCTCGCGCAGGAAGGGCAGCGCCGACACTGTGATGCTTTTGAGCTTGCACTCCAGCTCCTTGGACGAATCCACGTCGCCGGCGGCCGTGGCCAGCACCGCCGCCGGCCCCCAGCAGCAGGCGAGCAGGGCGCAGAGCCCGGCTAAAGCCATCTTGAGCGCGGGCCGCCTTCCTCCCAGCGCCGCGAAGGTGGGGGAGGAAGCGAGCGGGGAGGGAGCGAGCGAGCGCGGGAGGCGGGGGAGGTTGGGGAGGGGATGCGGAGCGGGAGAGCCCTGGTCCCCGGAACGAGCTGCCGCTGGCAGTGTGCTGGGCTTAGGCGCCGATGCCTGGAGAGCCCGCGTTCTTTGTTTCAGGGAGCTGCTTCTCTGGGGAGGAGAAAAGGGGGGGAAAGAGGAGAAAAGGGGAAGGAAGGACGTCGGAGGAAAGAGGAAGGGAGCTGAGGATTCTAGGGAATCAGGTCAGCCCCCAGCAGGCTGCCGGTGCTGCTGCGTTTCTCTTCCTTTGCATCCCCCAGCAAGAGCACGCTCTTGGCTATTAACTACCTGCCCAGCATTCTTTTTAAATCGGTCTTTGCAATGCAAAGTCTTCCCTCTCGCATCATCATCCAATTGGTTTGGGAAGGGCACACACACGCACACACCTTAAAAGGCGCTTCCTCAGAGCAGGTTGGCGGGGGGGGGGGGGGGGGGTCTCTCTAGATGCAAATCCACCCCCAATTATTTTGTGGATGTAGGTGGTCCCATTCTTGTCTTTTTTTAGGCACTAGTTGGATTTGTATGTTGGATAAGCGGGTGCTGGAATAAATACATGGGTGTATTTTTACTCAGCACTAACTTTGCAGAAATGTTTAAAGGAAATATTTGGTATAGATATAACAAGAGGTAGATATGAACAACAAAGAACAAAGCCAATGTACTGCATACAGTTAAGCAGGAGACCAGAATTTTTATTTGCAACTTCTCACTGCCTCTGTTTCATTTCTGTTAACAAACATTATCTATGGTAACCAATATAAAGATGACTTGGGGAATGCTATAATTGATAGAAAAAGTAGAGCTAGCTTGAAGAAATGTTGAGCCTATAATTTTAGAGACTCCAATAAATAGAACAGAGCTGGAAGAAAATGTGAGAAATACTAAAGTTTCTAAGCACCCTTAACAAATGGAAAAGGAAAAAAAGAATGTCTTTGGGGAAGGACCAAGTCAATCCCAGCCCAATCAAGAGTAGAACAGGGTAGATAAGAACAAAAACCCATATACATTTTGTTCCCATTAGTGCTGGGCAGTATTGCCTTAACAAAATGATGGCAGTATGCAATAAACACACAGTGGTAGAAAAGTGACGTTTGTGTGTGCTGGAATCTGATGTTTAACGGAACTTTCTCTCACATGATAACCAAGAACTTATTTGAAAAGTTTGCCCCTGCAACATCATTTATTCAATGCTGATATAAATACAAGGTGATACAGACTGCGTTATAGGTAGTTCCTACTATCTAGGAATTTAATGCACCACCCTTTTCCAAGAGGATCCTCATTTTAGAAACAATTTCATTCTCATTTTACCTGGTGTCAATTTATTGGCATATGAGAGTGTATATCTTTTAAAAGAAAAAGTTTTTGCCACATGTTTCACAAAGTTACTCTAGCTGATGGATAATAGAGAAAATGAGCCATATTTAAGGTCATGTTTAAGGGATGAAATCTGTTTACCGCAAAAAACAACAGAAATACTTTATTACAAGTTGAGTCTTTTGAATCTGACACACCTGAGAACTAACCCTGAGGTATATTACCATGTAGCTTTGCAAACTACTGCAAAAAAGATTATTCAGCCAATGACCTTTCTAAAACTCATTCTCATCTTCATTGCTCCCCTAGGAGATACTGAAGGAGAGAAAGACTCCATGAAACCTTTTTTTCCTAGTCTCCCTAGCATAAAAAGCAGTATTAAACAAACACACTTAGTCCTAGAATGTGAGAAATGGCATGAAACTACCAGATCATCTATTAGTCCAATCTCTCTTTTCACAGATGAGGACACTGAAGTCAGTGAAATAGTGAGGTGATTTATCCAAGATCAATCTGCTAAGAAGGGGTGGAGCTAAGACCACAAACAAGATTTCTTTGTCTAGTGCCCTTTCCACTACACAGTTATGGTACATCTAGATGCCCCTAGAGATAATCATTGGACTTTATGGGTCACAGTAATTCATTCAGTTAACATTTGCATACCTACTATATGCTGGGCATTAGGCTAGGCATGGACAGATTCTGGAGAAACAATACTCCTCCTGCTCTTAAGTAACATATAATCTACTATTATTTTGAAATCTTTCTTTCTAATTTTATAGTGTGTTGAGTCATTTTAGAAAACCCAAGTGAACCATTTGGTGTTGATTTTCTGATAGTCAGAATCTAGTATCTTTGCCTATCTGTAGTCATTTGTACGTGTTTTCTTATTCACTTTTATAAGAAAAGGAAAGCATGGATTAAATGGCCATTTAAAATGTATATTGAGTTGGAAATTGTCAAAAGTTGGTGTCTCAAGCTTTATAGACATCTCTCTATGAAAAGGTTGAGCAAGAGAACTGTACAAATAAAAAGAGATGGTATTTTGCTAGGGCACTGGATTCCTGTAAACATGGATACAATGTCATGTGGCATCCTCTTAAGGAATTAAATACCTAGAGGAGGGGGAGAGGTTGGAGTTTACAGAAACCAGACCATCTATACTATGTGATGTTTTACATTTAAATGGGACCAGGAGAAACTTGTATGTGTCTCAATCGTTTCTTTTGTGTACAGGCAACATGATGTAATGAAACAATAGACTTGGATTCAAGTCTCAACTCCATAATTTGCTTATTTGCAGGTGAGCCTGGACCATTCTTATCAGTGTCTCCATCAATAAAATAGAGTCTGTGATCTCTGCCCAACCCACAGGCCACAGATAATATAAGTGTAAGTACTTACATTTGCTAAGGCACTATAAAATAGCAGGTTCGCTTATCTCCAATCCTGACTTTTCTCCTGAGGTCCAACTTCCTATATTCAAGTACAAATGGCCTCTTTCCTTGACTCTTATAATAGCTTTCAAATGCTTTCTCTGCTATTAACCTATTCTTTACTCAATTACCAGGTTGATCTTCATGAAATCTTGCTTTCATCATGCCTTTCTAAAATTTTCTTACAGGATAAAGTTCAAACATGGTTTGGAAATTTAAAAACTCTTCCAAATCTCATACTATTTATTCTCTTAGATTTATTGCTTCCTACACTATCCCTCTCCCCTCCCCCCACAACACACATATACATCACAATCAAATTAAAGTCCGTTTTCCATTTTCACTCCTCCCATGCCATTTTGCCCACCTGGAATGCACCGTTCTGTGTTCTCCAGATCGTCCCATCTCCACAGATCAATCTCCAGCCTCATCTATGCAGTGAGACCTTCCATCATTTCCTTTTCTCCTAGCTCCTCTCACAGAGCACTTACACACACACACACACACACACACACACCACCTTAGGAGGCCAAGGGCCATTTCCTAATACAGTGTCTTGCATTCAGTATTCTTATTTGCAAAATAGAAACAATATTACTTACTTTTTAAAGTAACTATGAGGAGAAAATGAGATTATGCATGTAAAGGATCTGACATTTTATAAGCATTTAGTTGGTGCTCAGTCGTGATAACCTTTGACATCATCCCCTTCTTCAGTTATTTCAGAGAGAAAGTAGGCTTCAGAACCTTCTTCATGAGATTTTCTCCAATGTAGTAGCCAAAAGCAAATTAAGTGATTTACACGCCTTGGTGCAAACCAAGGATAAATGATTGCATGTGTCCACTAAAGGAAGTTGACAAGAACATTCAGAGCAGGTTTACTCATAATAGACAAAAAATGGAAACAACTCAAATATGCATCAACAGAAGAATAGATAAATGTCATATAGTCATGCAATGGAATACTACACAGCAATAAAAAATAAACATGCAACTACATGGATGAATCTCATAGGCATAAGGATAAGTGAAAGAAAGCAGACACAAAAGAGTGTATACTCAGATTCTATATTTATGAATTCAAGAACAGGTGACATTAATCTTTGATGATGGGAGTCAGAGTAGTGGTTACCTCTGGAGGGTGGGGGTTTTGGCTGAGAAGGGCAGGACGAGCTTCCTGGGGCACTGGAAATGATGTGGGTAGTGGTTACATGGGTGCACATACAGGCAAAAATTCATCAAACTGTATACTTGTGGAATTTTTAATGTAATACCTCATTAAATTATTTTTTACATCGCTTGGGCCTCCATAGGAGAAGAAAGCACAGTCAAGTTTTCCTTTTTACAAGTTGTTTTTTTGTCTCCTAACTCTACCCCCTTTCCTTCTCCTTTAGAGATCTTGGAAATTTTAACTTTCTGTCCATTGAGATTGATAACCATTTGTTCAACTACTCCTTCCATTTTACAAGAGTCTCAACATCTGGTGTCTTGTCACCTGGGACAAGTTCAGGGGGCCTCTGTCTCTAAGAAGCTGAGTAAATAACTCAGCAGTTGGACAGCAACAGATGCAGGCTTTTGCTGGCTCACTTGGGTATTTTATCCAATAAAAGAGCTGGGGACCCCCTGGGACCACCGCTCTCTGACATGTTTTGTAGCTCAGGCAAACAGATACCTACAGTATGGAGAAGGAAGGTCAAACCTGTATAAGATATGGAGGAGGAAATATAGGTGAAAGTGATGGATGGGTGGGGCTCAGGGTGTGTATGTGGGAAATATTTCCAATTTTTCCTCATTCATTCAGAACATGTGGCTCCCTGATGCTTTTTAGTTTTTATTACTTTGGCATTCATTAAACCTCTGTGTTCTTTTATTCTTTTTTCTAGTTTTTTACAAAATAATCTTTGATATTGCTCTCCATTCAAGGAAACTAAATTGAAACACTTGTCTCCCTTTCTGACTATGTATTCTTCTCTCCATATTTCCCCCACCACATGACTTAGAGTGAACCCCACAAATTCCTTTGCCAGCTCCAACCCCCAGATCTTCTGTTGAATTAGATTTTCCTTCAACTATTACTCTACCAAGCTCTTGCCAAAATTTAGTGTAGTGTGCTAGTTAGCTAGACGTAATTCAGTTTTGCATCCTCGTTAGGAAATCAAGAAAATATTTCACACCCTTTGATTCAAAGTTAATACTTTCTTTCCTTGCTCTTTCCTCTCTCTCTCTCCAGGCCCCTCACCCCCTATCTCCTCTCAGGTCACAGGCTCAGCAATAGCATCTGCCTCACAGAAACAAGGCAGGTCCTGTTCTGCTTTCTCTAGTCTTTCTTTAAAAATCAAACGGAGATCCACAGTCCCTCTTCCTCATACACAGAAGTGAAAGGGGACACACAGAAGGAAAACATCACAGGCAAAACAATTCCCTTTTTTGGAAGCTGGACATTTTTTCCCCCTTAATTTCTCCCCAGAAATCTCAAGTTCTCCTCTTTGCCTTTGTCTTCACAATCCCGGTTTGGGGACAGGGTGTTTCTTGATTTAGCTGTTCAGAGTCTCTAAATCTGTTTCTCTCTCTACTCTTCTTACTGAGTTCCTGCTATCTTTTGCCTATCTGCTTTGTCTCTGTGTGTGTGTGTGTGTGTGTGTGTGTGTGTGTGTGTGTGTGTGTGTGTCTACACTGTGAGATAGGTATTTCTCACTTGGGGGCTCATTTCTAATTAAGTAATTCAGGACCAAGAGGCTAAAATGCACAAAACAACCGAATAACACCTTAAATTAGAAGGAAAATAGCTCAAATGGGTCCCTGTGTCTGGGGGTTCTGGTTAAGCAAGCAAACAAAATGGTCTGGGACAAATGATTATTGTAACTCAGGAAGATGAGAAGAAATGCAATTAGCGCCCAAGCTTCTTCCTGTTCCTCAGCCTTCTTACACTCTCCAACTCCCCAGCCGTGAATTTATCCAAGCCTTCCTTATTCCACACCAAAAAGTCCCTGCAAAGCTGGGAGGGTTAACCAAGCTGGTACCCCAGCCTGCCAGCGAAGCAAAGGAGGCAGCCCGGGAGCCTCCGAGCCCGCCCCCTGCCTAGCCGCCCAGCCAATGGGCGCCTGCGGGGAGTGTGGCGCAGCGTCCCATTGGCTGCCGACCTACGTGCATAAGAAAGAAAGAAAGAGAGGCAGGCAGGGCAGCATTGTTATCTTAAGACACTCATCTGGTGTCTGAGCCTGCAGGTGACACTGCTTAGGTACGGAGCGCCGAGTGGGAGCAGGGACGCGCCGGGCTGCAGCCCTGGGATGGAATCCTTCTGCCTCGGAAGCTGCCGGCGGCTGCTGGGGCAGCGCCTCCGCTGAGCTCGGAGGATCCCGTTAGGACTCGCCCGGGGATGTGCACCTGCCGTGCGGTGAGAGCGCAGAGGCAGGTCTGCAGGCAGCCGAGTGAGCGGTGAAGCCGAGGAACTGTCTTTGCCCATGTGCAAGGCAGTGATTTCGGGAGAGAGGGCGGGTGAGTCTCTTTAGAGTTGGAAGGAAGGCAAGATCTCGGGTTTCTCTTCGGTGGAAGGACAGGGGACTCCCCCGGTTGGGCTTTGCACTTTCCTTCCCTCTCCCATCCGCGTGCGCTCCGGCCCAGCGCCGAAGCCCCACTTCAGACATGTTCTGGGTGCCTGGGATCCTCGCTGCTCAGCGGAAAGGCAGCAGGCAAATGGTCTAGAGGCGGCGGCGGCGGCGGCGACGGCGGCAGCAAAGCGGGGAGCAAGATAATTTGAAAAGAGACATCCGCTCCCTCTCACACGCTGAGGGGCAGGCATTCGCGTTTCCCCAAATGAGAAAGAGCCACAAGAAATCATGAAGTAAAAACTTTGGAGAGCTGCCACTGGAGATGTTGCACAAAAACCCGGAATCCTTCAGGAGTCTCTTCCCAGTCGGTGGAGGTTTGGGGAGCAGCTGATACAACAACGAGGGCTCTTGCAAAGCTTCAAGGTAACAGTGCAGGGTTTCGGTGATTTTTCTCTCCCCTTTTTCGTTGTCCTTCGGTGTGCCCCTTATTAAGGGGATCGTTTTGCCCCCCTACAACCCTTTGCTCTGGTGCCTGGCAGTTGCAGACAAGGGAAATGATCCCACTCTTAGTTTCTGTCTTGTGAGCTGAGCAGTGGACTTTGGGGTTTAGCTAGAGATCTCCTTGTTATTGCCTCCTGGTGTTGCACGGCCGTCACACGGCATGGGCGCTCTGCCTGACCTATATTGCTTTTGCCTGGTTTAAGTCCTCAAAGTTAGTGCAACTCCCATTAGCTTCCGAAAATCCAATCGGCTGCATAATTGCAGAAGATGACGAGGACTTTTGCCTGTCGAGCCAATGCTGGACTGAACTGTACGCGGATCACTGTGTTTGGGAAGGACCCCAAAGAGCTGAGGTCGTGATACGTTCATATATCTATATTCACATGTTCATAAAGCTATATTCACATGTTCATAGAGCTCTGTGACATGTCTCTAGAGGCCTGTCTCTTTCTCCCGTGCACATGCAGCCAAGAAGAAAAATTCTGAAGAGTGAACCCTGTAGGTTGCAAATAGTCTCCCCAGGGTGGTGGGAGAAACCTCATTGATTGAGTTGAGCCCGGCAGTGCACTGGAGACACGGGGGAGAACATTGCTGTGCTGGAAGAAGGGGTGTGCTGAGATTATCTAGCGATCTCTCTCCTGGTTCTGTGATCATCTGGGTACACAGTCTAAGGCTGCCTATGGTGTGTGTGTGTGTTTGTATGTGTGCCTGTGCTCACAGCTTTATGCAGGAAGCAGGCTGCCGACAGAAGAACCATGCATGTGTGGCTCTCTGCCTGGGCCCCAGATGCCTGGAGTGTTCCTTCCTAGTAGGAGCATGAACTTGAGAGCTGCTGTTCCGGCCCAGAGGAGTTTTCTCCTCACCAAGCAGTCCCTCTGCCTGGTACATATTTATCCAGAATATATAGACCTAGGTCAAATATTAACTAATAATCAAGCTAATGCACTGTAACATGATTGAACAGACCCCTCTGTAAAGAACTGTGTGTGTGCTCTTTCTAGCTCTGGGAGCCAGGTGCCCTGAGCAGGAGCAAATGTTTTGTTAAAAGGGTAGCAATTATAACAAGCCATGCTTATAGCTGGGTGATCTGGGCCTTATCCAGCAGGCGCCACGATATGTCAGCATAGACCAATCAGGAGGATAAAAGGTATATTGTAAGTCAAGTATTTCTGTCGCTTTCCTTCTCCAGACATGTGCATTCTCTGACCACACTCTCTAGAATACATGCTATGCCAGTATTAACCAAGCAGCTAAAGTATTTTACACAATCCCCTGGGGGGCAGTCTGATGACATCAGGCAACAGCAAAGTGATGCTGGAGTTTGTGTGTTTTCCCTCTTGACTTCACACAATTGTGTGGATGTTATTTGTTTAAGGCAGGACCCTCTGGGGTTCCCTTTCACCCAGAATAAGTTGCTTTGCAGCACTGGGGGCATGACCAAGCAACGCTGCCACAATGATCCTGAAATCGCATCAATATCATAGCTGCTGCCTACTCTGCAGAAAGATGCATGCTTTGCTTCTTTGAGGAGGGATATGATTTGAGCAGGTGCAGAGCATGGAATGAAATGTTTGAGAGAAAGGAAGCAAATTTCAGACCCTGGTCTTGCCTGCTGGAAAGCAGCTGGCTCCAAAGGGTCTGACAGCTGGGCTGCAGCCATGGAGAAGACAGAAGCATCCTTGACTCTTGCTTCTCCCTCCTCACCAAAAATGGGGCTGGCTTTGTCTCCCAGAATGGAGTGATGTGTGCTGCAGTGTGGACACAAGAAAGGAGGAGAGGAGGGAAGGGCTGGAGAGGGAGGAAGGTTCCTGCTCTGCTAGCACTGGGCCAGTCTCAAGGATGAGGAGCATCTTCTTCTTTTTGGCCCTTAAGATCATCCTCTGGGTGTTCCTTTCTGGCCTCCTAACAGGTTGTTTACTGAGCAAGGCCAGAGGGCAAAGAACATCCCTGCGTCATCAACTCCTTCTGATCCCCTTTCCCAAGGCACAGGCCAGCCACTGGAGAGCATTGCACGAAAAAGATCCCCTCTGAGACCGTGCTCCGAAATCCCTCCCCAGCTCACAAACAAGAGGTAATCTGGAGGGACTGGAGACATCTGCGTGGGCACTTTCTGCTGACTGCGATGCTTAGTGTTGAGGTTTCCTGGTTAGGGTTTTGTTTTCCCCACTGTGCAGTGTATTTTTGGTGATTCAACTCTTGCTCTTAAATAAGAAGACCTTGTATACATTTTATAATGGCATCCTTTTCCAAAGGACTGGGAGCATCTTAGGGAGCTCATCTAATTAATCCTCACACGGCTTATTGTGCCATGTATCTTTGATCACCCTAAGAAGTAGAGCTAGAGTGATTTTAGCCTCCTTCTTGGGAAAGGGAGGGCAGAGAACCTCAGAAAGATGAACTGCTTTACTCTGGGGCACACGGCGAATAAAGGAACCTATGGAGTGGGGTCAGGGTCTCATCACTCCTAAACCAACCCAGACTTTGCTGACTTCTACGGAAGGGTTTAATCTTAGGAACTGTGATTTGATTCAGTTGTTCTGTACTTTACAGGAATGGGAGGTGGCAGGGACATAGGGCTTCTCCTCTGGCACTGACCTAAGGGCTGTGAGGGATAAAAGTCTTATAAAACCTTGCCTTTGCCCTCAATGATCTTACAGTCTAGTTAGGAAAATAGGCTTACATCTGAGAAAAAGGTACATGACAATATACATGCTAAATAGCAGTTCAATACAAGAGATTCACCGGCTGACCTAATTAATCTACAATTGATTTATACTGATAATGAGAGCGATCAGTATTCCAAGGAGAGAGAATTTGAGTTGGGCCATAGGGGATGGGGTGGGATTTGTTTGGAGAGGGAGGAATGGGGAGCAGACTCCAGCTGACAGAGATGCTCACTGCAGCACAGTTGAGAAGGCTGGAAACTTCAAGGCTTTCAAGTCTCCTTAGGGTTTATCCAGGACCGCTTCTTCACTTGGATCCTGGAAATACCATACACCTGGGTTTGGAAGCACAGATTGGCCTAGAGGAAGCGGCCCTCGGACCAGGCGGAGGGCTCTGAAATGTTGGGCATCTCATTAGGTATTGAAAGTTACCTAGCCTTCCACCCACCCTCAAGTCTAATCCATATATTATGGGGAAAATAGTGCTCAAGGTCAGGGAGCTTATCAACAGCATATCAAAAAATTTAGATAACGATATTGAGGGAAAGCAGTCAAATTTCAAGAGAACATAAGAAAATCTTCTCATATTTTTTAGAATCAGAATCGCCAAAGAAAGTCTTGATTATCCTCTATTCCCTATTTCCCCACCCAACTGTCCCTATTGGGGTTTACTTGGAGCTGGCAAAGTGCCAAAGCCCTTAGGCAGTTAGCACTGAGCAGGAGATTTTCAATCTTAAGATTCTTGAGCATGCCCATGTACACAACCTCCTGTCTCCTCTCCTCTTTCCCTTTTAATAAAACATATGCTGTAGCACTCACAAAGGAGGAGACCACAAAGCAGGACGGTGGGGTGTGGTACTGCCTGCAGCTGTACCACGGGGTACTGTGATTGCTCAGCTGAGCGCAGAGGGGAGAGGCAGTCTGCCAGCCCTGGCATGGCAAGAAAGGGCCAAAGGCTGCAGACCACCAGGAAATGGCCGTGACCGGTCAGCCACACACATTTGCTCCAGCAGTGAGCCTGTCTCCTTGAGAAAAGGTGGAGGCAAAGCATAGTTCCTGTGAGAGAACTGGTGACACAACCAGCCTGTTCATTGGTCTTCACTTGGTCTATCTATTCATCCTGTATGTCACTGGTTGCTTGGGTGGCCCCATTCCAACATGAAGGAAATTCCTCTCGGGCACTGAGTGGAATGACTTGCCTAAAGTCACCCCATAATTGCTCTCAGGTCAAGAGGAAAATCCCCAAGAACGCAGTCTGATTGCTTAGCCCCAGGAGTTCGCTCTGGGACAAGTCCTGAGGGATACGTACTTTCTCTTGAAAATCCTCCCGCGGGCCTTGTCACCTTTGTTTCCTGTGTTAAATGACCATGTAGCTGGATGCTGAGACCAATGCCTTTTCTCTTTACTATTAACAAGCATCCACTGCCGTGTTTGGGGGCTAAGGTAGAGGTCTAGGCCCATGGGTGTGTGGTTAGTGATTGTGGGTTTAAGCCTCTTCTATTTGGGAGTGAAGAGATAGGTGGCTCAGTTATGCTTCAGTCTAGGGGCTGCAATGGACAAGTCTCATCTGACCAATTAGGATGCAGGTTGATCTCTCTTGAAATTGTCACTCCACCATGCAGACGGAAGTGAAGTTGAGTAATATGATTACAGCATGGAATCTTCAACAGCCAGTTCCATCCTTCCTTTTACTGAGGCTCACATGACATGCAAATATGTTTGGAATGTTGGATTGAGCAAAGGGAGCGGGCAATCGGATGTCTCTCAGGACTGAGCTCTAACCTGCACGGTACTACCAATACACTAGCCACCAGCTACATGGGGCTCTTGAGCACTTGAAATGTGTGCTGTAAGTGTAAAACACACACTGAATTTTGAAGACTTAGTTTTAAAAAAAGAGTGTAAAATATCTCATCAATAATTTTTCAATATTGATTACATGTTAAAATGATAATTTTATGGATATATTGGGTTAAATAAAATATATTAAGATTAGTTTCACTTTTTCTTTTTACTTTTCAACATGGCTACTGGAAAAGTTGAAATTATATATGTCGCTCACATTGTATTTCTTTCGGACAGTGTTGTCTAGGCCCTGCAGAGTAGTGACGGGTAATGTGGAGAAAGGGCAGGGGCACGAGACAGGAGGAGCCAGAGACATAAAAAGAGAAAAAACATGGAGAGAGGGATGACAAGCAGCTATAGAGCCTCTGGGCAGGTATTTCTGAAATCTAAAGTCCAGGAGAACACATATAGCTTGCACTGGCTTTTCTTTGAGAGGGACCTTATCAACTATGATTGAGCCCACTCAAAGCTTTTGCAGAGCATTGCAGCTCTCAGTTCACATGCAAACAATTAGCAGGTGGGAGGCCTGGTAATTTTATCCTAATATTTTCGAGTTGCTGCCTGACAGTAGAAATAACCAAGTAAATTATTTTAGGCTCTAACTCCAAAGTGTAAGGACACAACAGTTGGGATCAGCTGGGTCTGTTTGATTTTCAAATCCCCTTCTTCCTTCTCATCTCTTCCACATTATCATCTCTCCTTATGAGAGTTTTCCTTCAAACCAGACATGTTGATAGTGTGGTAAGGAGAAAGAAAAGTCACTGCTACGTGTTAAAGATTCTTTTGTGGGCCTATCAGTAAGAAGAATGGGGAGAAGATATCATGATTGGATTTTATTTAATAATGACAGATTTGAACATTATAATTCACTCATTATTATTATCTTATTAATAATTATTATCCATTGCAATAAGGTTTGGCCACAACTCAAATTCCTCATATTTGTTCAGCATTTACAAAATGTTTTACAAGCTTTCTCTCTCCTGATTCTCACAACACCCCAGTGGGGTGGTTATTATCTCCATTCAAAGATTTCTGTGAACAGCCCCCAAACTACCTTTATTGCTTTATTTTCTAATCCTCTCTGTATGCACTTTATTCATTCTTGTGTAATCAAACCGGTCTACTTAGTGTTCTTCAATATTAACTATGTAAAGCAGGGATCACTACCTGTCTGAGCCTCTGTTTCATCATCTATAAAATACAAAATAATCATGTCCTGTTTCTCAAAGCATTGTTCTAAATGTTAAATGAGATAAAATACATAAGATGCCAAACACAGTTCCAGGTACATGGTAGATGCTCAACAAATACCATCATTCTTTCCTACCAAAGGTCTTCCCTTTGATAGGGCCACGATTAAGATCTCCAAAGGTGAACTCATTATCCACTAATTTCACACATAGACTGATTCCCCTCTCCAAATTCCCTGCTTTGGTTAATGGCACAACCAAACCCCCAGAGGCATAATTTAATGTATACCTGAAATGTATATAATGTTATAAACCAATGTTACCTGAATAAACAAATTAATTAATTAATTTAAAAAAAAAAGAAATATGGGTTGTCCTGGGCTCCATTTTCTCTCACACAGCCCCAACATCCGTCAATCCCCAAGACCTGACAAGGTCTACCTCATGATCTCTCAGAGCCATCCCTCCTCCTGTCCCTCTCCTTGTAGGCTCTCATCTCTTCTCACGTGCTCTTTCCCAATACTTGGTCTCCCTGTTTCCTGTCTTGAAGGCTAGCAGTCCAGTCTCCTCCTTGCGGCTAAGAAGATCTTTCTAGAACGTAAATTTGATCATGCTTCTTCTCTTATTGTCATTCGCCAATGACTCCTCACTACTGTCAGAATAAAATCCAAATTTCTCAGCATGACAAACAGGACATCCTTCATGAGCTGGTCCACAGTCTCTCCACTGGCCCCTTCCCCCCTGAAACAACAGGCAGCTCCCTCAGAACTCCAAGGCTGTTAGATGTGTGGTGTGGTTTTCCTGCAGAACCTTCCCCTTCCCTGTTCTCTGTCTCCTGGGGCTTGCTGAGCTTCAAAACTGTGTAAAGATTATCTCCTCCGTGTGGACTTCCCTGAGACCCTGGGGAAGAATTAGTTGCCTCCTCCTCTACACTGCTACCCATCTCACTCACGCTCTGTTTTTGTGCTATACCCACCACACTGTGCGGTTTGTTTCTATGGCTATCTCCTGCACTCAGAGGCAGAGTTGGGGCTGGGGTTCTAAGATGTATTTCTCAAGAAATATCACTCAGTATGTTATTATGAGTATGTGCCAGGTGCTCTTCTTAGGCACTGGGGATTCAGCAGTGAGCAACAGATAAAAGCCCTGCCATCAAGTTGCTTACATTCTAGAGGGAAGACAGGATGACAATCATAATGATGATTATTATTGACATTGCTGATAATCATTAACACTTTACTAGTACTTATGCGTCAGCACCGTACGGAAGGCTTTATGTACGTTAACTCATTTATTCCACCTAATGATCCTATAATCCCCATTTTAATGAAAACTATATTCCTGTTTTATAGATGATGAATTCGAGGCCCAGCAAGGTTAAACAGTTTGTCCAAGGTCACACAGCTAGTAAGTGGGGTAGGTGGCCTTCTAACCCAGTTTAGATCCTGAGTCCATATTGCTTATTACGATGGTATCCAGAAAAATAAACTTGTAAACAAATAAATAAGATAATTTCAGGTGCTGATAATGAAGAAGAATCTTCAAGTAGAGTATTGTAGGAGAGGGTGATGGAGGTGGTAGTCAGAGAAGGTCTCTGTGAGGAGGGAACATTTAAATTGAGATCTGATTTGTCAATTGAGGAAGGTAGCAATCCCAGGGTAGGGCAGAATCTGGGGATCTAAAGCAAAGAAATTGTGTGCTCTGTATAACCAAGGCTCCAGCTGCTGAGATGTCCCCCCTCACCACTGGCGGTGCCGGACTCGGTCCCGGGTGGTCTTGGGGAGCAGCAAATCGTCCAAATGTTCCCAGACCTCTCTCCCATCAGTCCACTTGTCCCTTCTGTTCTTCTGGGTTAAGACATATCTCACGAGGCATCTGGTTTGCTGCTCTCCACAAAGGTGGGAGATGTGGACACACACACACACATGCACGCACGTCCCTGCTCTGCCGAACCACTTTATTTCACTCCTCTCCTGTGAATGACGTGTCACTCAGCACCTTAGTGAAGTGACAGGCACAGGCACAGACAAAAGGCTGGAGACAACCCAGAGGCATGAGCAAAAGGGGAAAAGAAAATTATTTTTTAACAAGATGAGAAGTGAATTGGACTGGAGGGAGAAATGGGAATTTGATCAGGGAGGAGCACGCAGAGGGGGTGCTTCTGAGATGATGGCAGTGTTCTGTTTCTTGACCTGCGTGGCAGTTTGCACTGTAATTTTTCATATGTACGTATATATATATATACACACACACATATACACATATATACACACACATATTCACATACACAATACACCACATATATACACATGTATACATGTGTATCTTCTCTACGACTATTTCTCATAACAAAGTTAAAAAAAGGAATGATTTGGAGATCAAATAAAACTTGGGTGGGGCAAGTTCATACCTATTTAATGTACATCCGAAGCTTACTTGATGATAAAAATTGTACTAGGCTCGTTTTTACTTTTATTATTTCATCTTTAATTTTTATTACAACCTTATGAATCAAGTGTCATTCCTGTTTATGGACTGAAATTGAGGAGGACAAAGCACAGAGGAGCTGACGTTCAGACCCAAGGCTCTTGCCCCTGCCCCAGGCCCTCTGCCTTCCACGCAGGAAAGCTCTGAGAATCAGCAAGGCGGAGAGAAAAGGCTTCTGGTTTCTGGGTCAGACAAACTTGAGCTTCACTCTAGTCTTCGTCACTTACTAGCTGTGTGACCTTAGATGCATGACATAACCTCTCTGAGGGTCGGTATCCCCATCTAGTAAAATGGAGTCAGTAACCCCTTATCTTGCGCCAACATCATGAAGATTAAAGACAATGATTGAAAAATATCAGCAAAGTAGCTGCCACGCAATGGGCATTCAGAAAGTGGAGGCTGCTGTTTTTGTGTCCCCGAGTGTGAAAGCTCAGAAGACACTCACCTCCATGGAAAGCAATGGTGGCGTTCAGCTGTGGTCAATGAGAGTCAGCAGTAGCTTCAGTACCTGCTGTCAGAGGCAGTGGATCAGGAACTTCCTGGCGCTAGTTACCGTATGCCAGGCACCGTGCTCAGTGCTTTCCAGGCATCGTCTCCTTTAATCATCTAAACCCTCTGAGGCGGGTTGTTGTCTTCTGTCTATAGATGCGGAAATTAAAGTTCAGAGAGATTAAATAACTACTCTAGGTCACACACCTTGAAAGTGGCAGAGCTCAGATTTGAACCTGGGTCTGTTAGATCCCAAAGCCCATGCTCTTCGACATTGAGCTTTGCAACGTGGTCACTGCCTTAGGTCATGTCCAGGGGAAAGGGCACCTTTGCGGTCAAGGTAAGGGCAACTGCTCTGAGGTCTGGGCTAACTCAGTCAGGAGTAAGATGGAAGCGCTGTTAGACCCCCTAGGGATTTCTAGGGCAGGTTCAGAAATGCTGCAGAGTTTCAAGTGCAGTGCTTTACACATACTGGGTACGTAGTATGTGTGGGCTGAATATTTCAAGTGCCTCTGTTTCTGAATACAGGTGTGCTCCATTTTCAAAAGAGCAGGCTTTCAAAACAAATAAAATAAGAGTTGAGTGTCCTTAGGCTTGGAGGAAAAGGTTTCTCTGAATTACACAGGGACATAGCAGCAGTGATTTTTAACCTTTTAAAAAAGCAGAAGACTCAAATCAAATAAACTCTTGCCAAGAACCCCGTATATGAAGCAGATGAAAGTGGACCTCCCTGATTGGAGCTCCCCGACCTTCACTTCACTTTCCTCACCCACAAGTGGTCCCTGAGGTACCTCCTTGGAACCTAAAGGCTGTTCAAAACACACTGAAAACCACCACACTACAGAATTCCTTTAAAAAGCAAGACTTGTGATTCATTTAAAATAGTTGACATGCTAAAATTGATTTTAAAATGTAAGACTTTCACCAACCCCGAAACACCTGTGAAGTTCAGTGAGCCTAGGACAAATTACTGTTGTTCTCAATGATTAAGGATGCATGGAAGTCAATGCCTATGAATAAATGCCTGCTGTGCGTCAGGCTCGACATTATTCCTAGCTGTAAGATCTTAGTCAATTCTAACAACTCGCTATGAAGTAGATATTATTATTCCCATTTTGAAGATGAGAAAAATTAAGTACAGAGAGGTTAAGTCAATTATCTAAGACCTCACAGCTAGTGAGTAGTGGCGCTGGGATTCACACCCAGGACATAGGATGGATTAGAGAGCCAGAGTCTTGCCACCAACCCCTGCAGCCTCTTCAAGCGCGGATTGGGAGTAACGTTGCTTCTCTCCAAGTTTCTTACTTTTTCCAATAGTCCTCAGTTGTGAGATTTTACAGGAAAACCCTCTCTGGACCCTCTGGCGTTCCATGACCGCTTTCATAGGGTACTAAGGTCTCTCAGGAGCCAGGGTGGGTCATCGTCCCTTCTCTTCCTCATTCCCAACCTCAGGAAGAGTCTGGCTATCAGGGTCTAGCCCTAGTGACAGCGGGGACCTTGTTGATTAGGGGGACCCTACTCCATCCCTCACTCCTGCGCCTTGGCAGCATCCTGAGCACGAGGCTGCCTGGCTGAGAGCGGGGAAGATTCTAGCTAGCTGTAGTCTGGTAGCCAGGAGATGGGGCTTACTGGAAGAGAGTGGGGTGTGACTGTAGAGGGAAGTCCTTGGAATCCCCTTGAGGTATACGAATGCTTAAGCACTAAGGAGTGCGGGGGCAGTTAATGTCTGCCTCCCCCGCACTCGTTGTTCAGCCATTTACTATACTATAAACACGCCGTCAGGAAGGAGCAGGGGAGATGGATAAGCAGTGTTCCGGTGGGTGATGGGGGCCTCGGGGCTGCCTGCACGCGCCTGTTTCCCTTTCCGAAATCTTCCCCTTTGGGATTTGAGCTCTGCGGGATAACGAGCAAGGTCAGCATCCTCCTGAAGCCTCGGGGCACTGGAGACCCCTAGAGGCAAAAGGTTGTGTTACAAGCCCCTGGGCGCAGAGGTGCTGGCGAGGTTCAACCTGGAGGTGGCTGAGGAGTGGCTGGTACCTTTCCTAAAACCTTTGACTGTAAGTACAGTCCTGCAAGCTCCAAATGGACAAGGGAGGACGTGTGTGTGTGTGTGTGTGTGTGTGTGTGTGTGTGTATGTTGTAGACCCAAAGTCAGCCCTCCCCAGCGGCAACTCCCCTCCACCTCGACGACTGCTATCTTTCCCTCAAGACCCTTCACACCTCTCAGTAACCTGATCAACTAATTTGTGCTGAAGCATTAATGACTAATAATGATTTAATGTGCTGCCCTCTCAATTAACACTCCAGCATTTCAAAAGAGAAATTCACAGATTTTAACCCAAGAAGGAGACTCGTGTTTTTCCCTTTAGAGAAGAACCGTAGGCCCCTCAAAAGGAATAGTGCAGACAGCTGCCTATTCAGTACATATGCTGCGTTGCTCCTGGTCTTAGCAATGTTTGGAGGCATTATGCAGGGACTCAAGCAGAGTTTCCCAAAGAAGAGCTGCTGTAATCCGCAATCCTTAGAAACAGTGCCTTGTGCTGGTGGTGGAGGAACATGGGAGACCCCATCTCTCCCACCTCCTCCTCCAAAGCTCAAAGAGGATTTATTTGACTGTGATGAACCCAAGGCAACTGAGTCCACGATGACACCCATGTAACCTTCATTAAGAAGAGATGCTTGGGGGCCAGCCCGGTGGCGTAGTGGTTAAGTTCATGCACTCAGCTTCAGTGGCCCAGGGTTCTCACGTTCAAATCCTGGGCGTGGACCCACACACAGCTCATCAAGCCATGCTGTGGGCGTCCCACATGCAAAATAGAGGAAGATGGGCAGATGTTAGCTCAGAGCCAACCTTCCTCAGCAAAAAGAGGAAGATTGGTAACAGATGTCAGCTCAGGGCCAAAAAAGAGATGCTTAGAATGCAAGAGCTGACATTCGTGCCTACTGGTGTCTTAATATTATGTGTCTACAAGTCTAATGGGCCTTCACTCACACATGAGATAACCTAATCATCGAGGGGATAGGTTCAGGGATGATTAACTTGGGTTCAAATCTTTGTCAGGCTCTGCTATGTACTAGCTATGCGACCTTGCCAAGTTATGTAACGATGTAAGCCTCTGTTTCCACATCTATAAATGGATATATTCTGTGAGTCATATCACAGGATTGTTTTGAGTATGAAATGAAATAATGCAGAATTAGCACTTCCCATAATGTCTGGTGCATAGAAAGTGCTCAATAAATGCCAGTTCTTTTTCTTAATCATCTTATTTTTATTTTTATTATTTTTGCCCTATCCCAACCTTTCAGTTCAGGGAAGCATACAAATGCCGTATTTATTATTTAAAAGCAAGTAAAGCAACCCAGCCTCCTAGGCGTGGTTGGTGTGGTAATGAACTAGATTTCTTTCCAGGTGACAGCACTGCATGAGATTTTCTTTCTTTTTTTTGTTGTTGTTGTTGTTGTTCTTGGTTTCTTTAAACGTATCTCTCAATGCAGTGAGCAAAATGGATTTGGCAGCGACTTAAAAAGACTTAATGCATCTTGGAAAGAAAAAAAACCACAACAAAAATTGGTTTGTTTCTGTGATATATGGCTCATGTGATATGACGAAAATCCATTTTTACGCTTAGGAAAATTGGCTAATTTTAAAACAGTTGACACATGCCGTATGCATATAGAGTAATGATAGATTTTGCTCAGGCAAACACCAGAAGAGCACAGGGCCGGTGATATCTCTGTTCGAGTTTTAGCCAGTTAAATTCTTATTTGGTAGCAGACCTGTCCACATAGGAGAGGAGGGTGAAATGGAAGATGGACTCACTGTGGCCTCAGGTGCTGGAGTCCGATATTTGATCATATAGATACAAACTACCAAGCTGGGGACACAAACACTGCGTCTTCATGAAATGAGTGAGAAGAGACTTAGGAACCTGCCAATATAGCAAGCTTCAGGTGCAAGAAAGTTAATAGTTTATAAAGATATTATCTGGATAAAAAGTGAGAATAGTGCAAAGGATACTGAATTGTTGAGCCACCCTGATTTGAAGCAGCTCCTGAACTTTGCCTGGTCCTTTCTCCTGTTGGACACATAGAGGGTTTTTGGACTTTAAGTACTGCTTATAGTGTCCTTTAGGATCCTCTGGTTTATAGCTCTGCATAAATCATCCTGAAAGGAGAATCCCACATATTTTCAATTACTGCTACTTAGGGCAAAGAGATTACCTATGACAATAAAATGCTATGACGGTTGCACATGACCTAAGAAGTGATTATGAAAAGTTTAAGACAGAGCTATGGTCTCTGGTATCTTGATGTCCCTCCTATTGATCCCTTCCACTTTCAGCTCCCAGGATAGGTCAACCAGATACCCAGCCCCATTACAGGCTAATACACATTCTATTTGACTCAAAAAAGCTGTTGGGTTTTTATTTTATTTTATTTCTTTTAGGGCAATATTTAATTAGTGACTGCAGAGGGAAAAAGCTGAACAGCTTAGAGAAGGTTTATGATTCAGGTCTGCAGGACTCAGCAATTTGACATTCTAATCCTGTTATTTCTCACCTTAAACCGAACAGAGTCAGCAGGGTTGGGTTTTTTTTCCTTCTCATAATTCATCTAGCTATTAGGTTTCTCCTCCCCTTACTTTCCACTCTCATCCTTTGCTTCATTTGACTTCTTTGTCCTATTCCCTACTGCATTTTTTTCAGGATATCAAAAACAAAACAATATCTTGGTGGTTCACTCACAACTGAGCTGTTTAGAAGAGAAATTAATTCTTTCTCTCCCTCCTCTGATTCCCAGAATGAGCTGCCTGTATCCCATGTAAAATTGACTGCTAAGGCGACTGCAGCCAAGGCCCTACAGTGATGCCAGGCGAGAGACTAAGCAGTGTCCCTGGTTGCTTTCTTAATTATAGACTGGAAACACATCGAAGGCAGGATCTGAGTCTTATTTGTCATTGTGTCCCCAGCTCTTTGGCACAATCCCTAGCACAGGGAAAACTTTTAATGTTCATGCAATTAAACAAACAAACCTCACCATCCACCCCACAGCACCTAGTTTTCATTAAAATATGGGTTTCTGGGAAGTCAACAAGTATCCTTCCTATTAAGGAAAATTTAGTGTTCAGGATTTCAAATTTATAGAATTCCAAAATTAGGGAAGTGTTTTCTTTAAGGCAGTGATTCTCAAAATTGAATGTGCACCTGGGGAGGTTGTTAAAATGCAGAATCTTCAGCCCCTTCTTCAGAGAGTGTGATTCTGCAGGTCTTGTGTAAAATTCAGAAAACTGCATTTTAACAAGCAGATGATGAAAGACCACACTTTAAGAAACATCATTTTAAGGCAATCCAAGTGAAATGATACCCAACTCAATGTGGTAGAACATCAGCGTTCCTTTAGTAGTTAATGGATGTCATGTAGAAAAAAAGGTTCTGTGCTTAGAGAACTTGGGGAACATGGTATTCTTCCCCTATCCCACCCACCTCCTCATAAACAATTGGAGATTTACCATGCACCTAGCATGTTAGAGGTTCTGAGAAGTCCTGCAATAAAGAACTATGTTTTTATATCTGATAAGGGGTTAATCTCCAAAATATATAAAGAATTCATGCATCTCAACAACAAAAAAACTAACAGCCCAATTAAAAAATGGGCAAAAGACCTGAACAGACGTTTCTCCAAAGAAGATATACAGATGGCCAACAGACACATGAAAAGATGTTCAAAATCATTAACTATCAGGGAAATGCAAATCAAAACTACAATGAAATATCACCTCACACCCGTCAGAATGGCTATAATTAACAAGACAGGAAACAACATATGTTGGAGAGGATGTGGAGAGAAGGGAACTCTCATACACTGCTGGTGGGAGTGCAAACTGGTGCAGCCACTATGGAAAACAGTATGGAGATTCCTCAAAAAATCAAGGATAGAACTACCATACGATCCAGCTATTCCACTGCTGGGTATTTACCCAAAGCACATGAAAACACCAGTGTGTAAAGATACATGCACCCCTGTGTTCATTGCAGTGTTATTCACAATAGCCAAGACTTGGAAGCAAATGCCCATCAAGGGACAAATGGATGAAGAAGATGTGGTATATATACACAATGGAATACTACTCAGCCATAAGAAAGGATGAAATCCAGCCATTTGTGACAACATGGGTGGACATTGAGGGTGTTATGCAAAGTAAAATAAGTCAGAGGGAGAAGGTCAAATACCATATGATCTCACTCATTAAGTAGTAGATAATAACAACAACAAACAAACACATAGAGACAGAGATTGGATTGGTGGTTACCAGAGAGGAGGGCAGAGGAGGGCAAAAGGGATAATTAGGCACATGTGTGTGGTGATGGACTGTAATTAGTATTTGGGTGGTGAACATGAGAACATGATGTAATCCATGCAGAAATAGAAGTATAATGATGTACACCTGAAATTTATACAATGTTATAAACCAATGTTACCACAATAAACAAAAAAATTTAAAAAAACAAAAACAAAAAAAACCCCCCAAAGCAACAAAGAACTATGTTTTAACTTGGTTTAACCAAATATTTCCAATATGTCTTGACCTTGAAACTTATTTTTTAATTTTTATTTTATTGCTCAGAACCTATTAAGTTTTCATGAATTTAGTATGGAAAACATTGCTCAAAGGGAGTAGGCAACACCTACTGGACAAGGGTGGTATTGCAACCCAGCTCTACTACTATTAAATTTCCAAAGGAGAGAATGAACAAAGTGAGTGTGGAGTTGGGGGAATCACTAATCACTGAGGATTCTTATAGTCTGGAAAAGTGTTTGTTATAATAGCCGTAATTTGTTAAGCATTTACTGTTTACCAGGCACAATTCTCCATTTTTAATATGTATTATCTCATTTACTTCTCAGAACAACCTATGAATCAGACACTTTTATTAACCCCATTTCACTTATGATGAAACTGAGATATGAGAGGCTAATAATATGCTCAAAATCACAGAGTTAGGAAGTGGTATTTGCACCCAAGCAGTCTGCCTCCATAGCCTGCCCTGTTAACCACTCTATCAGACAGCCTCTCCTTCAGAAGCGAAGTTCTGGAAATTTCTGCCAGGGAGAAGTGACAGCTCCAGCAGACAGCCTGTTCAGGAGCCATGCTACCTCATTGCCTCAGGATTCTCTTCTAAACATAAGAGTGTGTGATCATTGCCCCTTGTTCATCAGAGAATTTATTATAATGACTGCCTGAACCTCTGAAAGTTTTAGCTGTACTTAAACACAAAATATGCTTAGCCAAACAACCTGACAACGATGATTCACGGAGAGCCATTAGGTGCAGAATCCTGTGCCTACCAAATCCCCAGATTGGGTTGAAGATCTGACCATCTTGCTGACACCTTGATATGGAATGCAATAGCCTGGCCCTTGTCACTCTACCTCACTCTCAACCCCCTCATTGTACCTGAGCATGGGAGGTGTCCCTGAAGGGGCAAGCTGGGCTGGATGACACAATTCCAATTTTGGCTTTTGGCAAGTTACCTCACCTCTTTGGCCCTCTGTTTCCTAATATTAATAGAAAAAAAGAAGAAGGGAGACTAATGATACCTACATTGTTATAAGGAATAAATTTATATATATATATATACACACACACACATTGTATATATATACCCACACATATACATTGTATATATATACATACACTGTGTGTATATATACACATTGTATATATATGTACAGTGTATATGTATACACACAGACATATATATACATACATACATATATATATGTATGTGTGTGTGTATCTGGGGCCAATGCTTTAAATTTTCTGAGTCTTTGTTTCCTTATCAATATAACGTAGATAATATCTATCTAAAAAGATTATTGTGGAAATTAAATGAAATAGTGAAATAACGAGCTTAGCACAGTGATCAGCCCATATAAGTGCTCCATAAATAACGACTCTCATTGTGCTGTTATTATTGGGTATCTTTGTTGTTAGTATCATTTTGTGAGTTCTTACAGCAGGCACTGTAACTTATCGAGCTTCGTATTCATTCTATCTAATTCCATTCCAGGCTCATATAATGAGAATAACAAATGTTTATTGAGCTCTTCCGAGGTGCCAGGCACTTTCTAGGAGCTACAGATACAGCAGTGAATGAAGTAGACAAAAAATAAAATCCCACCCTTATGGAGCTTATATTTTGGTGGGAGGAGACAGAAAATAAGCAAAAATCATAATACACAAGTGACTGTATTTTTTGTTAGAAGGTAGTAAGTGCTATGGGAAAAAATATAGCAGGAAGATTGGAGCACTGGAGGAGGGCTGCAAGATTGAATGGGATGGTCAGGTTAGGATTCAGTGAGGAGGTAACATTTGGGCAAGGACCGCAAGAAGGTGGGGAAATGAGCCAGGTGGATATCTGGAGAATTTTCCCTACAGTGGGAAATTAATATATTTTGTCTAATAACTCTTTGGTACCTATTCAACTCTTATATTACCTCTTAACTTCCAGGGTGTGCATGATTTATCCCATGGTAGGCTCCTTGAGAGCTCAGAGCGTGTATTATACTTTACATTTGTGCAAGTTCACAGAGCTCCCTACTCAGTATTATGCGTAGGTTAAGAACTCAGTAATTGTTTATAGAAAATAAACCCACACCTATCTTTCATGAGAGTTCTCTTTTTTTTTTAAGAGCAGAAACTGCAATATATAGGTTATAGTAAAACTCACTCCTTTCACCTGTACTTTTATAAAATGTTCATCTTTTCTAAGTTTTATTAGCTTGATGTTTTCAATTAAGCTAATTCAGGGCAAAGCACAAATTAATTGTAGGGAAATCTGTAGCTCGAGAGAAGTCTTGGAGAGGTGAAAAATGCCAGGGTATAGGAGGATAAGGGAGAAACACACTGATGTCCTTAATGCAGTCCTAACTGTGACAAGACATTTAAAAAGTCTTAATGCATATTAAGAATTGCAGTTATACATTATGTGATCTCAATTGAAAGCAGTCGTTCCTGTTAGATTTGATTCCAAAAATTCAAACAAATGACCAAAGCCTGCTATTAAGGAAGCTGAAAAGAAGATACCTGAAAAAACAACATTTTCCTGTGATGCAGTCAGCATGATTTTCTGCATGGAGTTATCTGACAGGTCAACAAGGTCCATGTGGTAATCGGGTCTTTGAGTAACTAAACCTCCCAGAATAGAGTCCAAGACAGCCCTGCCTGCCCCTGTCCACAGTGAATCCTGTAGAGAGGTGGCAGAATGATTCTTTTGGTAGCCCCTGATCTCAGGAAGAACCACGACCAACAATGGTAAATTACCCTTCAGGCTTGTTACAGATCCCACCAGTCAGAGGTTCTGATCTGTCCTCCTCAACACAGACTTGCCCTGTCTGGTACTGAACAATCTTTTAATTTTTTTCTTCAAACAACTGTGTCAATATAAATTCTTCTCAACTTGGGACCTATGAAACATCGATCATTATTTTAAACAGAGGCCTCTACCTTGAGATGTTTTGTCCGCTTAGAGCTTGATGGAGTAAGATTCTGTGCAGCTGCCACTCTTCAGAGAGACCCTCACAAAAGCAGGTTGTCTGTCTCCTGTCTCCTAAGGCAACCTCATGAATAAACCATCTTAGTGTTAAGTCATGTGCATAAATAATTTAAGCTAGGCTTGTGAGGGGAAAGGAAAGGGGAATGTGTGGGGCACTGATCACACCATCAGTAGCCTCTCAGCCAAGATTTGGGAAGGTCCTTGGAGCTTGGTGGCAGGTGTATCCATAAGGTTTGACTGAACAGAAATTCCATTACATGTATTGTCCCGTTTCTGGACCTCAGTTGACAACAGATGGGGACTGATACAATTCTAAGCTTCCTCAAAATAGTCTCATCTTTTGCTATTCTGCAAGTGACTCCAAACCAGAATGACTAGGGCAAGTTTTCTTTGGACATGAATGTGGATCCTTAACTCCTTGGGGGGGGGGGGGACCAATCACAGGTCTTTTGAATCTTTCCATTGGGGAGATGGCAAAAATACTATGGAGAGGAGCTTGCTTCTCTTGTTCTAATCATGTCTCCTCACTCACTTTTCCTCACTAGACTGGAGTTATGTGGCATTTAAAAAATGTCCTTTCAAGCCTATTTACCCATCTGTCCCTTAGATCAGTCCCGATCGTTCAGTCTTCTTCTTTTCCACATATATTTCAAGTTTAGCTCTTTCTGCTTATGTCACACTTCTCTCCCATCTCTTCCCCTTGTTCTTTGTCAGCCAGCAAAAATCTCTCTCTTCTCATCTCCAAAACAGCCTACACACCATCTGTCGAGGTTGGCAGGCTCCTGTTCTCTCCTCTCTTTCTTCCCCGGTGGGAGTCAGTCAAGAAAAGCATGTGGATCCCCTTTGAAGCAGCTATAGGCAAACTGGACCCATCTGATGGTTCCTTCTTCACTAATGAACTGCAGTTTCACAGGATGGGAAGTGAGCTTTGGGGTAACAGTCTGTTTACTTGGACCCAGACAAAGTGATACACAGTAGGGTGTGGCTAGGAGAACAGACTCTAGGGTCAGGCAGCCTGGTTTCAGTTCTGGGCTCCCCTAGTTATGTGATCATGGATGAGTCACTTAACAGTTCTAAGCTTCCTCATATAGAAAATGTAGATGGTCACTTTGTCTTCCTCTTAGGGCTATGGAGGACTCAATGAGATAATTCACAGCTTAGCACAGTTGACTGGCTCATAAATGTTACCTCTTTTTATAATATGATCCCAAACCAGTGGGCAAAAGCCCAAAATTTTCCTCAACAGTCAAGAGAAGTACCCCAACACTTTCATATTGCAGAGAGCCCTGGCTCTGTCATCACTTGTCTGGGGAGCATTATCCCTCCAGGAAAGTATAATGTCTCCATTAGTTTCTTAGCCACAGAGTACAGGCATACCTCGGAGATATTAGGGGTTGCGGTCCAGACCCCTGCAATAAAGCGAATATCACAAAAGAGCAAGTCACACAACTTTTTTGGTTTCCCAGTGCATATAAAAGTTATGTTGACACTATACTGTAGTCTGTTAAGTATGCAATAGCATTACATCTAAAAAAACAATGTACATACCTTAAATAAAAAATACTTTGTTGCTAAAAAATGCTAACCATCATCTGAGCCTTCAGCGAGTCATAGTCTTTTTGCTGGTGGAGGGTCTTGCCTTGATGTTGATGGCTGCTGACTGATCAGGGTCGTGGTTGCTGAAGACGGGGGTGGCTGTGGCAATTTCTTAAAATAAGACAACAGTGAAGTTTACTGCATTAATTGACTCTTCCTTTCATGAACGATTTCTCTGTAGCGTGCAATGCTATTTGATAGCATTTTACCCACAGTAGAAATTCTTTCAAAGTTGGAGTCAATCCTCTCAAACCCTGCCACTGCTTTATCAACTAAGTTTATGTAATATTCTACATCCTATGTTGTCATTTCAACAATCTTTACAGCATCTTCACCAGGAGTAGTTTCCATCTCAAGAAACCACTTTCCTTGCTCATCCATGTGAAGGAGCTTCTCATCAGTTAAAGTTTATCTGAGATTGCAGCAATTCAGTCACATCTTCAGGCTGTACTTCTAATTCTAGTTCTCATGCTGTTTCCACCAGATCTGCAGTTAGTTCCTCGACTGAAGTCTTGAACCCCTCAAAGTCATCCAAAGGGTTGAAATCAACTTCTTCCAAAGTCCTGTTAAAGTTGATATTTTGACCTCTCCGCATGAATCACAAGTGTTCTTAATGGCATCTAGAATGGTAAATCTTTTCCAGAAGGTTTTCAGTTTACTTTGCCCAGATCCATCAGAGCAATCAGCATCTGTGGCAGCTGTAGCCTTACGAAATATATTTCTTAAATAATAAGACTTGAAAGTCGAAATTGCTTCTTGATCCCTAGGCTGCAGAATGGATGTTGTGTTAGCAGGCATGAAAACAACATGCATCTCATTGTACATCTCTATCAGAGCTCTTGAGTGACCAGGTGCATTGTCAATGAGCAGTATCAGTAATATTTTGAAAGGAATCTTTTTTTCTGAGCAGTAGGTCTCAACAGTGGGCTTAAAATATTCAGTAAACCATGTTGTAAACAGATATACTGTCATCCAGACTTTGGTGTTCCATTTATAGAGCACAGGCAGAGTAGATTTAGCATAATTCTTAAGGATCCTAGGATTTTTGGAATGGTAAATTGGCTTCAACTTAAAGTCACAAGCTACATTAGCCCCTAACAAGAGAATCAGCCTGCCCCTTGAAGCTTTGAAGCCAGGCATTGACTTCTCCTCTCTAGCTATTAAAGTCCTAGATGGCATCTTCTTCCAACAGAAAGCTGTTTCATCTACATTGCAAGTCTGTTGTTTAGTGTAGCCATCTTCATTGATTTTCTTAGCTAGATCTTCTGGATAACTTGCTGCAGCTTCTACATCAGCACTTGCTGCTTCACCTTGCACTTTTATGTGATGAAGATAGCTTCTTTCCTTGAACCTCATGAACTAACCTCTGTTAGCTTCAGACTTTTCTTCTGCAGCTTCCTCACCTCTCTCAGCCTTCATAGAATTGAATAGAGTTAGGGCCTTGCTCTGGATTAGGCTTTGGCTTAAGAGAATGTTGTAGCTGTTTTGATCTTCTATCCAGGCCACTAAAACTTCCTCCTTATCAGCAATAAGACTGTTTTGAGGTCTTATCATTCGTGTGTTCACTGAAGCAGCACTTTTAATTTCTTTCAAAAACTTTTCCCTTGCATTCACAACTTGGCTAACTGTTTGGTTCAAGAAGCCTAGCTTTTGACCTATCTCAGCTTTTGACATGCCTTCCTCACTAAGCTTACTCATTTCTAGCTTTTGATTTAAAGTGAGAGACATGCAAGTCTTCCTTTCACTTGAACACTTAGAGGCCATTGTTAGGGTTATTACTTGGCCTAATTTCAATAGCGTTGTGTCTCAGAAAATAGGGAGGCCAGGGGAGAGGGAGAGAGACAGGGGAACAGGCGGTTGGCAGAGCAGTCAGAACATGCACAACATTTATTGATTAAGTTCACTATCTTATATGGGTGTGATTCATGGTGCCCCCAAAAAATTACAATAGTAACATCAAAGATCACTGATCACAGATCACCATAACAAATACAATAATGATGAAAAAGTTTGAAATATTGTAAGAATTACCAAAATGTGACATAGAGACGTGAAGTGAGCAAATGCTGTTGGGAAGATGGTGCCGATAGACTTGCTTGATGCACAAACCTTCAATTTGTAAAAAAAAAAGCAATATCTGTGAAGCACAATAAAGTGAGGCACAATAAAACAAGGTATGCCTATACTGGTTTACTAATCCAGGATCTCGTCACTAAAAAGCCCTATCAAAACTTGTGTCCTAATTTAGTAAGTAGTAATTTGTGCGTAGAGTATTTCTGGGGCTAAATTTCAAAAAGCAGCCCAGGCCTGTGTTGGGAAGGCTTTCTCATGGCAAGCTCTGTTACCCAGACCTTTTCCTCTGGGAAATGCATTGCTTAAGACATTTCAAACTAGACTGGATAAAACTCTGGAGAGTATGAGGATGGGAACAAACTACAATAGCCCTTGGGGACATAGGACTTAATGGCCTAGTGATCCCTTTCCAAATCTGGTTCATTTGATTCATGTGCCTTTCACCTCTAATGTGTACAGAAGAAACCCAGACTGGAAACACAAAACAATTTTCAGTTCTTTAGCTGCATATTTTGAAGCTAAAAATTTGCTGTGAATAAACTTTACAGAGATCAGGTCTATTTTCTATGTTATATAAAATACGTATTTCATCTAATATTTTCTTTAATACATATCTTGGTATAATTTTACATTAAAAAGAGATTATAATGAAAGACCATATTTCTTTCAAATAGGTTTGAAAGTGGCATCGATCAATTAGAATAATGAAAATAATGGGAAAACAACTTTAAGTGTGAGATTCTTGTTCACAGTGGAGCAATTATTCAAATAATTGCTATGAGCGAGATAATAGAGGTCTCTTGCAAACCTCATTTCCTCCCATTACTTCCCATCTTTGATGGAAATTCCTCACCAATCTTGTAAGGAGTGTTCTGATTTGAACCTCCTTGAACATGGAAAGGGTAGACCTTTTGCAGCTGAGACAAGAGACCTGGAGTCGTTAATTGACAGCCCACTGCATACGTCATCATGTCTCTCAGCATACCCATGCCCACTTAGGCTGTGGGTGGATGGTCCTGGTAATTATTAAAGGATTAGTCTAAGAGGGAAGTGATTTGCAGAAATATAGGTGAGATTAGAGAGACCCACTGTGAGAGCCGTCTGGTCCCAAATTCAGTCAAACTTATTTTTTTCCCCTTACTACACTGCCTGAGTGTGTGCATATATGTTGGTTTGTGCGAGAAAATGAGCCCATCCAAGCTCTATTCTTATTAAGAACATCACTCATCTCCCTGGTACAACTGAGTTTCAACTTTTATTACTACCACTGACCAGTGGCCAGACCTTATGTTCAACTTTAGATTATTTATAGTGGTAGGTCAGAACATGAGTAAATGCAATTCACAGAACACTTAAAACTTGTTTTACCCTAGCCTTCCTACAAATATCTCATTGGAGCAATGAACAAGAGCAAAAAAGATCAGGTTTTACCCTGCTCAGCCAATGTGCAGAAATGAATGAGCAGTCAGATAGTTGAAAACATAAGGTAAACAAACAAAGACCCTGAATAACTTAAAAATTTAGATTTAGGAATCTTCAAGATTGAGCAGCCCAAGAATAACAAAGATTTGACTGAATGCCAAAAGCCAGCCTCCAAGGGCTGCCGAATGAGCCTGTTCCAGTGGACGCAACTACCCAACAATGGCAAATCACTGCCCATGGATGAGTCCATTCCAGTGGATGCAACTAACCAACAATAGCAAACCAGTGCTCATGTGGAGTAGAAGAGCCTCAGAAGAGGAAACCCACCTGTGCTGTGAGGCATAAACTGCTCGTGAGACCAGTCTTGTGTCCACAGGCAGTGCCGTAAGGACGGGGCAGGCTCTGTCCACCTTTCTCCTTCCTCCCTCTAGGTTTCAGTGTGGGAATCTCAGTACAACAGTTTGTTTCACCCACCTGGAAGACAAGAGCAGGTCAGAAGACTAGAGCACATGATGGGTGAAGGAAAGGAGCCAAATCTCCTCAATAATGCTGTCGTGTTTCCAAAGCAGTTTTCATCGGCAATAATAAATGCCTGAATTTGAGCAATTGCAAGTGATTTCCCAGGCTGTGAGGGGGAGGGATTAGAGAGACAATTAGACAAAATCATCTGTGTTATCTTATTGAAAGCAAATATCTGCCTTGTGTTAATGGCATTTATGGGATCCACAGAAGTAATACTAATGAAATTATAGGGGATGTGGCCAGGAATGCCCAACAGGTGCCTGTGGTAATTCAATTAGAAGAAGCTTCAGAAACCATACATTTGCATGAAATTCTTAGTTTCCCCCTTGTTGGGCAATTTAACAAAGTCTTTATTTATCTGCCTCTCTTTGCATGGGGAAGGAAATAAAATATGTCCTTTCTTGAACTTGAACTGTGCCACTAAAGCGTCCCTCGGGTAGAATTTAACAGTGAGAACCTGGTTGTGTCCAGCATGTGCCCTCAATGAAGGTGAGGTCTTTTCAGCAGACACTGTTGGGGCCTTTACAGGATTGTATTGTTCCTGCCTGTCTTTCCCATCACATGGTGAAACTGTGTTTAAAGGCTATCAGCCTGCCAGTGCTAGAAGGAGACCCAGCCGTTATCTACTCCCATCACCTTATTTTATTCAGGAGGCAACTAAAGCTCAGGGGGGTAACTTGTTCGAGGTCACAGAGCTAGTTATTGGCGAAAGCTGCAACTGGAACCAAGGTTCCATTCTTCCTGGTCCATGACCCTGGACTTTTACATGCCACAATTGTGAAAGAAGTGCTGGTGTTAAGACTAGACAGAGACTGACACGTGAAGAAGATGCTAATGATGCTTATGAGATGTCTAGCTGTATATCTTATTGTCTGTACCATGCAGAAAAGAATAACACTGATGTTCTTTGTCTCCCATTATTATTCAAAAGGCAATACATGGGAGTTTTTTTCTGTTTTTCCCAGTAACATTTTTATGGTAACTTGTAAGAAAGCAAATTTTCTATTCCTGCTAACATCCTAAAAATCTCTCTTTATAATATGATCTTAGTCTTGCTTCTTTCCACAAACAAGATATTTTACTTTGCCATTGTTTTGTCTTCCACAATTTAAAGAGGATAGATAATAGGGTTCTTTCTCCCAATAAAATGTTTCTGAGAACCTAGGTCCAGACGGAGGACACTGTGCTGTGTCCTGGACCCCAGCTTACCAGGATACGTATGGTTTAAATGGACAGGATAGCAAGGAAGATGAGAAATGTTCATTTGCCTGGTATCAGGAGTAGGGATAAGATACATTCTTAATTTGCAGGCAAAACCTTGTGTCTAACCATTCAGTGTATCAAATCTCCTTCTATCCCCTTTTTGATTTTAATAAGCCTTCATTTTTTCCTCTCTCCTGAACAGCTACCCATGACTAAGAAGATTTAACTCTCTTTCCATATAAATAGGGATGTCTCATACGTATTTGCATATGGATAGAAAAGGTAGGACTTTAAAGAATGAGGCTGTGTGTGTGTGTCTGTGTGTGTGGGCATAAGTGTGAAGCATATACATCAGGACCTGCGTTACCCCATAAGAGCTGGCTCTCAAATAGCCTCTAGTCTCCTTGAGAGGGTCAACACTCTCTCCAATGACGCTCTACTAATTAGAACATTTTGGGTATCCTTTTTAAAATATCACCTTCTGGGCCTCATACCAAAATATTTCCACTAATTTATTAATTTGCTCATTGTTTCAGCAAACACCTATTGGTCACTTATCAAGCAGTATGACAGAGCATGCAGGTATAAAACTAAACGTGACATGCTCACCATTCTTGAGAAGCTTAAGGCACAGGGTTTTTCTAAGTAAACCCCACTCATCTTCATCATCTTTCTTATTTATCATATTTGATTCTAAATGACTTTTTTTCTAGACATAAATTATCCCCTCAAAGGAGAAATATTTGCCACCACTAATTACATTTACAAGGACGTGCTTCAGGTTTTGGAGGCATTTCCAAAAATATTTTTTGGGTCATTGCCACATTCCTAGAATAAAACAGTGGACCTAAGGGACTTCTTTAATGAGCAAAATACTCTTTTTGGATGTTTAAATTCTAGCATATTTAGCAAACTATTGTTAGTACTTTACGTTATTTTTTAAATCCTATTTCATATCTTTACGTTTCCACCTACACCATTGGTTTCATGATTTTTTGACTCGTCCCACCATATGGAATGGGCTTCACGTGCTGACTGTGCCCTCACGCACACACACAGCTGAGTCCAGCAGGTCACCAAATAGTGCCAACACTTACAAGGATGGCTGCTGTCTAATATTCCCTTTCCAAACCCTAACAGCCCACAACTCGCCTCATGGCCCAGTAAGGGGTCTTCACTGCAGTGCACTGCGGTGCAAAGGTCTTCGCTCTGTCTGACACTGTCATTTATATTATTATTTTTTTATTACATGTGTTTAAACACTTCCCTAAATACAATACAGAAGAACTATCACATCCATTCCCCAAAATGACAATCTTCCAAAGTATCCTACAATTACCGCTTTTAAAAACAGCCTTATTACATGTGTTTTTATTTGTTTACTTATTTTTTTTTTTTTTGCTACTTTCCCTGTTTTTACCCACTTCTTGATTGCCAAGTGGAAAAAGTGCTGCCAATGCACCATGATGAGTATTTTCATTCTACTTTTACCCGATCTCTGTGCTATATTTATTTCCAGGCTGATAGTATTTTCTTACTTAAGCACTTAACAGCTATATCAAAAGAAACATTTAAGGGGCCGGCCCGGTGGCGCAAGCGGTTAAGTGCGCGCGCTCCGCTGCGGCGGCCCGGGGTTCGCTGGTTCGGATCCCGGGCGCGCACCGACGCACTGCTTGGTAAGCCATGCTGTGGCGGCGTCCCATATAAAGTGGAGGAAGATAGGCACAGATGTTAGCCCAGGGCCGTCTTCCTCAGCAAAAAAAGAGGAGGATTGGCGGATGTTAGCTCAGGGCTGATCTCCTCACAAAAAAAAAAAAAAAAAAAGAAACATTTAATAAAGTTAGGTTTATGGCTTGATTGTGATTCTTTTATTATGCTGAGTGACAAACTGATTTTTTTTTTTTACCTTTTGACCCCTTTCATCCATTTTAAAATAGTATCGTTACTATTTTATAGTCTAATCTTATGCCTACGCTCATAAGTGGCCCAGGCAGACTTGTGTAGGGCAAGCATGTGTCCAATGCCCTCTTTCCTCACAGCATCCTTCTCCCTCTTCTGTGCCCACTCCCTACCTCAAAGCACTTAGTCCTCCTGAGTTGTTTCTCACTTCATCTGGGTTTGAATCCCAGTCCTGCTACCCTCTGACCTTGTGCCTCTAGGCAAGTCATTTAACTGCTCTGAACTGAAGTTTCCTCAGCCATAAGATCGGGGAAATTGTGGGATGCTGACTGTGGGCAGAGTGAAGTCACACCAACACCAACGCCTGCCAGCGGGGGAGGGAGTCAGTCCCTGAAAAGCAGCTGGCAAAGAGCCACGCCAACCTAGGGATGCCAAGGGGCAAAGCAGAAGTCATTGACCAGCCGTGGAACAAGGTACGCCAAAAGCCAAGGGGAGAAAAATGTTTGGAATCCAAGTGCTAGATGAGCAGCAAAGATGGCTTGTAGGGAGCATTGTTGATAACAGATAGGCCAAGAGATAAAAAGCCTGGCAGATGGCATTCTGCTGATTTGTTGCTTCTTTTAAAACGGTTTGTTGTGTACCCCGCTCCCTAGGCTGTTGCCTCAAAGCATTTGTAAAGAATAATGATACCTTCCTCACTGGGTTATTTTAAGATTTTGATGACACACTGAGTATGAAAGTGCTTTGAAAACTGTAAAGTGCTCTACAAATGCTAATTTCTCTATTTACCCCTTTTCAAAACTGTTCAAAGCTGGCAATTTATATTGGGATAAGAGAAACAAATTCCTGGTCAGGAGTAGAAGACTGATAATGTTGAATGAAATGCACATTTTAATAGATTGCATTCTCCTAGCCCAGTTGTTTCCCTCGCTAGCTATACATTAGAATCACCTGACAAACTTTGAAAACTTCCCAGTGCCCAGGGCCTGTACCCCGAGATCCTGCACTGATTGGTCTGGGAGGAGCCCAGCTACCAGTTTGGTATAAAAGGTGATTCTGTTGTGTTGTCAGAATTGAGAACCACTGCCCAAAGAGGAAATCTCCTCTGTTAGAATTTAGATGAAAAGCTAAATGATAGCCAGACAACTGCCCTTCCTGAGTCAGTTAACCCTGCATATACACTCGCAGATGCGTGAGACTCTCTGCATGAATTTCTTCAATCAAAATGTATTCATTGGGCAACTGCTTTGTGTCAGGCGTATACTGGGAAATCAAAGATAAATAATACAAAATGCTCATCCTTAAGCAGTGCAGTCCGTGGGAGACATAGGCATTCATGTGAGGTTAAGTAGTCGCAATTCCGTGTGTCACAGTTCTGGAGTGTAACGGTGTGAGCAGGCTTTAGGTATAAGGCTGCAGATTCTGCCAGGGAATATCAGGAAGGCTTTTCAGCAAATGTGCAATTTAAGATGAGTCATGACAAACATATACAATTTTGCCAGGCAGAGAATAATAATGACAGCTAACACTCATTGGACAATTAGTGCAACCGGTCACTGCTCTAAACACTTTACCTTGTAACTCGTCTAATCATTACAATGACAAACTCATGAGGTAGGTGCTAACATTAGCCCCATTTTATTATAGGGAGGTGGTTCTCCAAATGTGGTGCCTCCAGTAGCAGCGTCACCATCACTAGGGACATTGTTAGAAATGCAAATTCTCAGTCCCTACCCCAGACCTATTGACCCAGAAACTCTTTGGCTGGGGTCCAGTCACCTGGGTCTTAATAAGCCCTTCCGTTGATTCTGATGTGTGCGCAAGCTTGAGAACCACAGCAGTCGGGAAGCTGAAACACAGGTAGGTTAAGTAACCTCCTCAAAGTCACTCGGAGACTAAATGGCAGAAGGAAGATTCAAACCCAGGCAGTCTGGCTCAGAGTACCCGCTCAGCCTCTGTGCTGAGAAGAAAGGAAAATCCTCAGTCCTGCTATGGACTGAATTGTGTCCTCCCCAAATTCATGTGTTGAAACCCTAACCCCCAAGGTGACTGTATCTGGAGACAAGATCCGTAGGAGGTAATTAAGATGAAATGAGGTCGTAAGGGTGGAGCTCCAATACCATAGGACTGTGGCCTTATAAGAAGAGGAAGAGAGAAAGACCTCTCTCTCTGCCATGTGAGGATGCAGCAAGAAGGTGGCCATCTGCAAGCCAGGAAGGGAGCTCTCAACAGAACCCAACCATGCTGGCACCCTGATCTCAGGCTTTCAGCCTCCAGAACCGTGACAAAAAAAATATCTGTTGTTTAAGCCACCCAGTCAATGGTGTTTTGTTATAGCAGCCCAAGCTGACTAGCGCATACCCCCACCCAGGAAGGGGGAAGAGCATGTGCAAAGGAGCAGAGACAAGAGAGAGCATGGAATATCCCTGAAGCATAGAAGGAATAGGATGGGGAATAAGGTGTTGGATGAGGGGCACATGATGGAGCGTGAGATGTGACAAAAACTAAAGCTAGAGAGATTGCGGTCAGATCCTGAAGGCCCTTGTATGCAAGGGAAGGGTGTTTAAACTTTTTTATGGGAGCAATGAGGAGCCACTAAAGGATTTTAGGCAGATCAGATTTGCATTTTAGAACAATAACTATTAGGGGAGAAAAGAGTGGATCAGAATATGGTGATTTGGGGGGTAGCTTAATAAGTTAGGAAACTATTAGATGATTCCAGGTTCAAAGCAAAGAAAACATAAACTAAGGCCATAGAAGTTTGGGTTTAAAGTCTCAATATAAGATGCTTTGATATTAAGATGCCTCTGGAAAATTTATATAGAAATGTATATATATGTATATACATCTACGTATAATGTGTGTGTGTATGTATATATATAACATGTAAACAGACACGTGTAGATTTACATGAGAATGGATGGGAGCAAGTTGCTTAAAGACATGCACTAAGCTGTTAACATTTCTTAATCAGAGGTCAGAGTAGTGACACTGAAGAGAGAAAGAAGAAATCCTCATGTCCTTATACCTCTGTATTGTTTTACTTGTTGCAACGAGCATGCAGTACCTATTTAATTCTTGAACAAACCCAATAACGATCACAGGTGCACACACTTACACACATGTACAGTTCTGGAACTGAAGTGTGAGACCTTGGCATGAGATGTAAATTTAGGAGACATTGCTGTATAGGTGATAGTAAAAACTGTGGAAGTTTGGAAACCTTGGGGACGAGGAGAAAAGTCCTCCAAGGATGGCAGGCTGGGGCCTACCCTATCTAAAGGGCGGGCAGAGAAAGTATAGGCGTGTAGAAGGACTAGCCAGGGAAGGGGCAGGAGAAGAAGGTCCCTGATCCCGAGGAAGCAGATTCTTCCTCCCTCATTCTACCTCCAGGCCTTCTTGAACCTAAGAGATGCTCAGCCAGTCATTCAACAGTTGTGCAATGAAAGAATATGTTTTAGCAAGGGGAGTGACATCGATGCCACATGCTGCTAGAAAAGCCGGGCTAGCCCTGCAAAACGCCCTTTCAATTTGGCAATTAGGAGATTTCTGAGAGTCAAGAGAAAGGCCGTTTTTATTTTTATTTTCTTCTCTCTCAGACATTTCTTGTATCTGACATCTCCCTTCCTAATCCTGAAGAGATATATGCGCTTGTAGATGCACAAACACACACCATCCACAGAAGCTTTACATGGACGTTGCATTCCATTTTTATCCCAGAGGTCATATTTTAGGAAAGGAAAAAAAAACACCTTTGGAGATTTTTCTCACTGCAAGATGGGTTTGGGGGTGGGGTTAAGCATAGGTAAAGATCTTTCACCCTTTATACCTTATGGCTCCCAAACGGTTGAAGTCATAAACCTTTAAACTTGGCAGCATGATAATTCTCTTAGAGACGGGAGTTGTAGGCCAGACTTGAAGAAAATCAATGCCCTATTTGCAGCGGGGTGGTGGTTTTTGTTTCTAGCTTTGGCCGCACACACTGGAGCGCTTTCTGTTTGACTTTTTAAGGGCAACTTCGCACAGCAGCAGGACAGCAGAGAGGAGGAGGATCTGATCATTGTGATCAGCAGCTCCTTCTGAAGCCCGAGTCACAGAGACAGGAGGAAACTGGAGGGCCACCAATCCTCCCCCGAATGTCCCAGGCAGATTGGAATTGAGGGCTATTTTAAGGATTCGTTCCCATATTTAGTCCCACACAGCATCCGATCTGGATTTCTTTTGTATTCAAGTAGACTCCACCATGCTCCAGCTGAAGCGCTTTATCTCATCTTTCTTTGGTGGAGATACAAAAAAGATAGCATTTTCAGGGTAAAAAGTGCTTATTAGCATTCTAATTTTTAAATTTATTTAGGTTGAGAAATTTGGGATTCAGGCAGGTCCCAAGATTGTTTTGTTAATGTTGTGTGAAAGCAGAGCAGAAAAGAGATTGAAGGATGTCTTCTTAAAAAAAAATGCACTGAATTCTAGAGTATGGCCAAACTCCTTTCTTTCCTTTATTCTCCCAACCAATGTATCAGCAGATACTGATGGCTCTACAAGTAAAATATATAGAGAATTTGCCCATTTTTCACCATCTCCTCAGCTACTGCCATAGTCCAAGCCACCATCATCTTCTACCTGGTCCCTTGTTCTGACCTCTGACATCTGACAGGTCTCTGCTCCATTCTTGGCATCCTAGTCTTTTCTCACCATAGCAGCCAGAACAAGCTTGGTACAACATAATGTTACACTCAGATTAAAGCTCAAGTACCTACACGGTCTTCCAAAACCTGGTTGTCTGCTACCTGTCTGACCTCAATTCCTCCCCCTCTCCCACTTCCTCACTGCTCTGTAGCCCCTCCAGCCCTTGGCCAAGCCTCTAGCTGGCAAAGCCAGCTCCTGCCTGCACTTACTCCGCCCTTGGCTTGGCATGCCTTCATCCTCGAAATGCCCTCTCAGGTGCCTACCTCACCTGCTTCAAGTGTTCACTCAAATACACCTATTACTTAGTGCTCTAGAGAAACAGCACACCCTCACTGTTGCTCTCCAGCCTTGCCCTGCTTCCTTCTTCCTCATAGAACTATTACCACCTGATACTTTACATATTTATTTGTGGATGTGTTTACTGTCTGTACCTCCCCCACTAGAATGTAAATTAAAGAAGTAGTTGATTAGTGCTTAGCAGGTAGCAATTATTCAATATTTTGTGGAATAAATAGAAGATATATAAATAATATTTATTGTGTCTCATAGTGTATAAAACAGGCATTGAATAGAACTTGGATGTCTAAGAGTTGTAGAAAGCTAAATTATGATGGCGCATCTATGCCCTTAGTTTATTTTCTCCTACCTTGTCCCTCTTTTAATTAGGATGGGCTTGAATAGGGGTCTTCCAGCAACTTCAGTTTCATCAATTGTATCATAAAGGACTGTTTCTAGGGAAGAATCCACTACTGAGCTCTTTCAGCTTGTTGGCAGAATTTATTTCCTTGAAGTTATAGGTCTGAGGGCCCCAGTTTTTTACTGGCTGTCAGCTGGAGGCTGCCTTCAGGTCCTAGATGTTGTCCACGGGTCCCTGCCACATGGCCCCCTGCAGAGGCAGTTCACCACATGGCTGTTTACTTCTTCAAGGCCAGCAGGAGAATCTCTCTCTCCAGTCTGCTAAAGTGGAGTCTTACATAACGTAAGGTAATCATGAGAGTGACATCCCATCTCCTTGCTGCATTCTATTGGTTAGAAGTTACAGGTGCTCCCTGTACTCAAGGGGAGGGAACTTTTCAAGGGTCTGACTCCTTGGGGTCCACCTTAGGGTGTATCCACCACAGGAGGGAAAAAGAGATGACATGTTTACATCTGATGCATTATGAGAATGCATTGGAAGTCCAGATCGTGATAATAGTTTAGATTAGGGTGGTAACAGAGAGGACAAAGACTTATAGTTAACGTTGAGCAATATTTTAGAGGTCAGATTGATGGAACTTAGTGATGGGTTACATTTAACGGGCAAAGAAGAGGAAGATGTCAAAAATGATTATCAGGTTTCTATTGAATAAGTAGATTAGTGGTGCTTAACATTGTCTACTCATTAAAATCCATTGGGGGGGCTTTTATAATTTTTTTTTTTTTTACTTATTTATTTATTCCCCAAAGCCCCAGTAGATAGTTGTATGTCATAGCTGCACATCCTTCTAGTTGCTGTATGTGGGACGCGGCCTCAGCATGGCCGGAGAAGTGGTGCGTCGGTGCACGCCCGGGATCTGAACCCAGGACGCCAGCAGCAGAGCGTGCACACTTAACCACTAAGCCACAGGGCTGGCCCATGGGGGGGCTTTTAAAAGATGCTCATTCCAGGGCCCAACCCCAGACTTTTTAAACCAGAGCCTTTGGAGGTCAAGTCATAAACCTTTTTTAAAAGGTTTTCCAGATGATTCCAATATGCACCCAGGATTAAGAACCACAAGAATAGACGGATTATTTTGCCCTTTACTCTGATAGCAAACTACTGAAGATCATGAGGCCAGTTTTGGGTATGTTGAATTTGAAGGTTAAAGTACTCACTTAGGCTGTACACAAATCATACAAGCTCAGGAAGGAAGGAGGCCTGGGCTAGACGTATGAATTTCATATGATCTGTGGGTAACTGCCTTGTGTAGCCATGAATGTGGGTGAGGTCACGTGGGGCAGAGAAGATAGTGAGAAGGGATAACGGCCTGGAGCTGAGCTTTGATAAACTCCAACTTGTAGTGACTTGGTGTAGGAGCGTGAGTCTACAGGGAGTGGCCACAGAGAAAGCAGAAAAACAGCGAGTAGGGGGTCAAGGAAACCAAGAAAAGAGAGTGTTTATGAAAGAGGCAATGGTCAATGGTGTCAAATGAACTTATGGAAGTGGGCTGGGGGACACTCAAATGCCTGACTCTCTCCCTAGTAAAGGGTATTAGAAAGCTCTAATTATTTTTAATTAAACCCCGGACTAGCATCCGCAAACTTTTTCTTCTTTTTCCCTCATTACAAGGTAATGAGTGTAAAATGTAGGAAATTTAGGAAAAACAGATTAGCCAAAATGAAGGAAATTTTAACTACTCATATACCTACCAACCAATGATAACTAGAATTGGTATTTTGGTGTGTGTGTATATATATATCCTTGGAGTTCTTTTTAAGCAGATATACATTATTTTTAACAGAATAATAACTTGTATACTGTTTATAACCTGTAGTCTTCATTTAATCCTAAACAATTTTCCATATCATTAAATATTCTTATACAGCATACTTTTAAATGATTGCATTATACTGAATTGTATGGATATGCCATAATTTGTTCAAGCAATCTATTGTTTGACACTTAAGTTATTTTCAATTTTCCACTCTTATAAAGATCACATTATAAAATATAAAACATAATTGCGAATGTGAGGGGTCAAGAAAAAGCACTGGAAAGTTGGGATCCAATTGAGGAATAAGACACAGGTAACGATCAGCTTCATTTTTGGAAGAGATAAGTAGAGAATGTGACCTAGTTCTGAAACTAAATCAAGATTAGACAAGACAAGCCTTCCCATCGCTACCCCTCTAACCTACTACCGTGCAACAGAGGCAAAGCTTGCCATGCTAAATTTATTGGATGACAGAGCAGGCAGAATGCACATCCACTGCAGGCAGACAGAGAAAGAAGTCTAGAACTAACAGGGCCAGACCAGCTCTGCTCTTCTCTAAGACTCACAGTACAAGCAATTCTTGGTGAGGAGAGAGACCAGGGGTACTTCTCTTGGTGACGTGTTCCCCTTTGTTACAGCCAGCCTTCAAGGTGGCCTTTAATGATTCTCAGTTCCTAGTATCCACACCCTTGTGTGGTCCCCTCCCTCAATGTATCAGGGTTGGTCTACATGAGCAATAAATACAGCAAAAATGATGGTGTGTGACTTCCAAGACTAGGTCATAAAAGTCACGACAGCTTCTGTCTTGCTTTCTTTTGGATGACTTGCTCTGAGGGAAGCCAGCTTCCATGTGGTGAGGATACTCAAGCTACCCTATGGAGAGGTTCATGTGAAGAGGAACAGAGACCTCCTACCAGCAGCCAGCACCAACCTGCCAGCCTTGAAAATGAGCCAATATAGACATGGATCCTCTATCCCCAGTCAAACCTTCAGATGCCTCTCTATAGCCCTAGTTGACATCATGACTGGAGCCTCATGAGAGACCCAGAACCAGAACCACCCAAATTCCTGACCCACAGATATTGCGTGAGATAGTCAATATTCTGTATTATTTTCAGCCGCTAAGTTTTGTGAATATTTGTGACACAGTAATAGATCATTAATATGCTTTGGAAACATAAATGGCGCTTTCTCTCTCCCAGTTGCCAAGCAATAAATATCCTTGTAACTGAATCTTTGTGTACATCTTCAAAATAATTGTCCAGAAATAGACTTGCTGGATCAAAGGAAATGCAGAATTCCAATATTATATGGTTAAATCTTAAGTGTGTTATTTGAGACATCATGGCATTGGCCTTAAAGCATGAGGTTACACCATTGTGAATCTGGTCCCATTCACACCCTTGTCTGCGGAACTGTGTCTTTGTTTTCTGCGTGAAGACAGTTGGACTGGAACAGGAGCAAGGACGGAACAATAATAGGAGTCCCCAAAGGTTGGCAGGAAGCATGCTGGGTCCTAGGGCATGTGCTGACTCTTGGAGGACCATCTTTGTAAATATATCAGAAAGATATGTGTTTATGGATACTCAATGCAGCTATGTTGACAAAAGAGACTTAAGGCATTGGCAGAAGCATTTGGTGTGTTAGATAGAAACACACTGATAGACGGAAATTCAAAGATTCCTAGAAAGAAGAAAAAGGACAGATGCGGAGACCGGGAAAGAGATGCGTGGAGAGAAGAGGGAGGAGGCAAGAATAAAAGAAACAAAAAGCCCAAGGCAATAGATAGTACATATGGTGTTGGAGTTAGAGGAAGACATAATGAACCACAGGAGAGGGAGATTTCAGCTAATGATCCCACCTATAGCAAGCTGTTCCTGTTTATGGGCAGGAAGCTATAAAGTTGCAACAGTACCAGCATCAGGCTTTTCAAAGGCCTAATTTTAGAATGCCTGATAATGCCCCAGGAGTTGCTAGATCTGAATTAAAAACTCCAGGTCCCTACCTCCCCTCTTTTCTAAATAAAGTGTTATTGATTTACTAATGGCCTTTGTATCCTGCTGAAAACAACCTTGTAGAAGAAGAAAGATGTTACCCAGAGCCAGAGTGGCTAACAGCTTGGAAAAACCAAGATTGCAGGTGGGCAGGTAGACAGAAGACAGGCTCTGAGAGAACTGAGAACCTAAGACAAAGGGAGGACAGGAATGCAGGGTAGAAAGGGGCTTTGAAGGGGAATAGTGGGGCTGCTGAAAATAAATGTTGCCCTAGGATCCAGATATGTAGGCACGGGCATGTAGAAGTCCTGTTGGATAACAGAGTCTCTCAGGTCTTTGTTGGAACCGTAGATTTGTCAGAAGAGTGGAGTGCCATGAAGGTCTCTGGGCTGAGGGGCAAAAACCTGCCTTGATTCTAATCCCAGCTCGCCTTTAACTGGCTACATCAGCCTAAACCTTGTAACCATACTCTGGACTCTGGTTCTTCCTCTGTGAAACAAGGGGCCATTTTTTCTACAAGTCCAGAATTCCAGATGTCAGTTGCTGATGTGGTAGCCATCTTCCTGGGATTTTTCTCTATCTGTATCATTTACAGTTTTTTCTGGTTGGCTTCTTTTTCCCCACTCCCTCAAGAAGGCTGGTTTCCAGGGCTGAGAGTTAGAACAGGCCCACACTGAATGGATGGAGGATGATAAGTGAGGGGAGTGGCTCAGGAAGCTGTATTTGGAGGAGGAGGCAGGGAAGGCAAGAGAAGGCAGAAATTCAGAAGCAAGGGGAGAGAGGCCAGGCGGGAGAGGCCGGCAGTGCCAAAGCTGTGGAGAAGTCAGGACTGAGGAGGGCAGACCCGAGTGCTTACAACCTGGGCTCTGGATCCAGACAACCCACTCTGGCTATAAAACGCTGGCACCTTGAGAAATTACTTAATCTCTTTAGCTCCTAATTTCCTCATCCATAAAAAGAAAATAACACTAGAACACAATGCTATTTATTGTCCTCAGATCAAATGAGACAGTGTATGTAAAGCAATGAGAACAATGCCAGGCACCCGGTTATTACTCAATAAGTATTAGCCACAGGTACTAAAAAGTCTCTCCATTTCAGAGACTGGAAAGTTGCTGTGGGTTTTGAAGAAGTCAAGCTTAATGCTGTTTGTGGAATGGGGGCAGGGCGACATGAGTAGGTTCAAGAACAGTGTCGAGAGGCAGTCTGGGGAGGGATAGTTTGGTGTCTCTAAAATAAGTTAAACCAACGGAAATGAGAAGATAAGTCTTTTAAGAAGTGTGCTTACCATTCCCCCGCCCCCTGTGCGGAGGCAGTTATGACCCATTAACTGCTGAGAACTGCCCTTCAGAGAAATATCTGCCAGGTACTGAATCTATAACCAGTGTGCATTACTCCTGACCTCTCCTTCACAACATTCTATATTTGTATCACAGCCTCAAATGTTTTAACCCTGTTAAGCCACCTCAGAGGACTCCCTTCTTGGGGTGTGCTGATGGTACCCAGAGATGTCCTACGTGGTCAGACAAATTCACTTTCATGATTTTCTTTGCCTTTTGGGTCTTTTCTTGCATACGCTCCCTACCTCTTTGCAACTGTGCTGCATCACCAAGAGGGAGTCTTAATTGTCGTTCTGGAGGATAAGAAAATGTAGGATGTGGCAGGGCCCCAGATGTGACCGCACAGGTTGTGTTCTGCTCAACAACACAGGATGCCATTCACTTAGACTACAATGTGAATGGTGTCTCTTGGTGTTGTGCAAGGGCAATCTGAACCACTATGCAGTGACCCTGGAGGGGAGGGGAGGGTTCTGAGACAGGATGGAAAAAAAAAAAAAAAGCCCACACACAAGAACTGAGACCATCTTTAATTGAAACTTCAGGGGACAACAAGCACAGAAAGCATATGGTTAATTGCTCCCTAGGCCCACCACACCAGCTGTGAATGTCAGGAGGGCAGGTTGAGCCTTTGGGCAGCTCATTAGGACAGAGCGTGAGGATGGATAGGGTGAGACAGGAAGCCCTGTCCTGCTGAATCACCAGTGCCAGTTCCAGGATCTGCCTGGACCATCCCCCTGACTGCCTGGCCAAGGCCTGATTAAGCACGAGGCTATAGAGTTGGCAGAATGTCAAGGATGGTGGGGCCAGGCGAGAGCTGAAGGAGCGACATTTGTGAATGAGCGTGATGAATTGTTTGTTTCGACTCAACCCCAGCTCCGCCTCACACAAGTGGAGCAACCAAGCCTGAGGCTGAGATGGTTGGAGATGAAAGGAGGGTCTGACCAGCTGTTCGAACTGGTGGCTGACGCTCTCCAGTCGGAACAGCTAAGACTCGGGTCTTGCTCAGTTGTATAGATGATGAGAAAAATGGAGACAGAAGAGTACTTCTAATACCTTACATTCGTTTTTTTTAATTAGAAAAAGGGTTTTTTTCTGATTACAAAAATAATGCATTGTTTTGTAGAATACATAATATCCTAACAAAGAAAATAAAATGTATCCATAATTGTAGCACTTAGCAACGATTATCAAGATAGATTCACTTGCAACACCTTTCTCAGGAGAGCACAGCATTTTGCAGATATTTTCTAATTCATTCGGCAGTGCAGGTGTGTGAAGGGATGGTTGGAAGAGGGTAGTGCCTCCTTTTTCCATCATCATTATGGAAAAGTTGAACAGCACATTCGCTGACTTGTTCAAGGTCTTTGTGATGGCAATGTCTTCTGTCCACTGATTCTGGCCTCTAATAATCAAAATAACCTGAACAATTAACATTCGTCTAGTGCCTTTCAGTTGTAAATATCTTTTCCTTATAGTATCATTCTGCTATGAACTTTCCATATTTGTTCGCCTAAGTTCTAGTTCAGAGGGAGCCATGATTTAAGGGAGATTAACTTAGTAGCCAGAGGTGGAAAACCACGGGCCAGGACCTTTGGTCCCTTCGCTCATGTAGAACCATGCTTCGCTCAACATCTTTATGCTTAAGGCAACAAAATGAAAAGAGTATTCTGCTCCTCATAAAGTTACAGTGCATCTCTATATATGGCAATGGTGTGTACGCACAGCAATATATAGGAGCAGATGAACTGTGGACCTATCTCACCCTGTGTTGTCCACTATGGTGGCCACTAGCCACGTGTGGCTATTCAGCACTTAATACGTGGCTCGTGCAACTAAGAAACTAAGTTTTTTAATTTTGTTTAATTTTAATTAATTTAAATTTTAAAACATATCAATTCAGTTGTTAGAAAATTTTTAAGTATGCTTGGAATAACTTGAGTATGTGAATTTATTTTTTCAACTGTAAATTATTTCAAATCTAAATACCAGAATCAAGTATTTCTGATGAAAAATTGGCATCAACATTGAGATGTGCTATAAGGGTAAAATACACCCCAGATTTCAGAATCAGTGTGAAAAAATATAAAATACCTTGGTAATAATTTTCATATATTAATTACATGTTCAAATGACAATGTTTTCGATTCATTAGGTTAAATAAAATATATTATTCAAATTGATTGCAATTATTTCATTTTACCTTTTAAATGTAGCTGCTAATCCATTTAAATCTATGTAGTTTGCATTATATTTTTATTGGACAACACTGGATATAGCCACATGTGGCAAGTCTCCAGTTGTATCTTCTAAGCTGTAAACGATGAGAGTCTGTCTGTCTTAAAACTATATCTGAGACATCTCTCATTTATTTCAATAGATAAACATTTTAGAATCATGGATTGGTAAATAGCATAGGTGTCAAAGTTAGAATACTAGGATTTCAATGTTGGCTGCATGAGCTGTGTAAACAAGCATGGCTTTCTTTTTTCTTTTTTCCTTTGTACACTGTAATAATTTCAATCTCATAGAAAAGTTATACAAGAGTACAAAGAGCTCCCATATGCCCTTTACCCAGAGACCCCATTCAAGTTTTGCAACTGACCCAATAATGTTTTTTTATATCAATTGCATGCAGTTGTCGTGTCTGTTCAGTGTCCTTCAGTCTGGAACAATGAGTTCCTCAGTCCTTCTCTGACCTTTGTGATGGCAATGTCTTCTGTCCACTGGTTCTGGCCTCTAATAATAAAAATAACCTGCACAATTAACATTCATCTAGTGCCTTTCAGTTGTAAAGAACTTTCCCTTGTGGTATCCTTATGCTACGTGCTTTCCATATTTATTCACCTAAGTTTAATATTCACCTAACCTTAATATTTTTTTGCATACCTTTAATTTATTCACCTAACCTTAATATTTTTTAAGATTACAGCCTTGCTAATTTGTAAGATATCCCTCAATTTAGGATTGTCTGATGTTTCCTCATGCTGAAATCCAGTTATGAATTTTTGGCTGGATTATCATAGAAGTGATATTGTGATCTCACTGGATCCTGTCAGGTGGCACGTGATTTCTATTTGTCTAATTTCTGGTGACGTTAACTTTGATTATTTGAATGAGATGGTGGCTGTCAGGTTTGTCCACTGTGGAGTTATTTTCTTTCTCTGTATAATTAATAAGTATTTCAAGGGAGATATTTTGAGACTCTGAAATACCCCATTCTTCCAAATTTTACCTCCTAGTTTAGCACTGATTTATATTTCTTGCCTGAATGGATTATCACTGTGATAATTCCTAAATGATGATTTTCTAATTCTATCATTTTTTCTACATTTATTAGTTGGCATTCTATTATAAGAAGAAAAAGTATTTTCTTCCTCTGTGTGTGTGTGTGTATAAAATGTGGCCTCATGGATTCCCATTTTATTCAAAGGAATCTAATCCATTACTATTACTATTACTATTTATTCTGATGTTCAAATTGTCCTAGAATTCATGAAGGGAACACTTTCAAGCTGGCTCTGTGTCTTTCTGACATGTACCCATCATTCTTTGAGTATTTTTGTTAATCCAGTGGTTTGCTAGAGCTGGCTTCTTACATTGGCTCATGAGAAGAGCCCATGGTAAATTTTTCAGGAAATTTGCGAGTCATTAACATCAAGTTGGTAGCTTAGTATAAAGCATGTTGGGAGTATTTACACCATGGAAATTGGCAAATGCTATAATCAGAACATTTTCCTCCAGAGAGCTGGTTGTTAAAAATTTGCCAGCTCACCAATGTTTTTGTCACAAAAAGATATCCCAGGCTCATCTTATACCTTAACCACCACAGGCCTGTAATCATCCATTTCTCCAAGGATCCCTGATTCCTTTTAGTGGAGAACAGGGACTTAGAAACCAAGATCTGGAAGCTAGGTGAGCTCTACTGAGCGTACGTGAGGTGGACAGAACTGGAAAAGATTGCTTGTGTGTGTGTATGTGTATACACGTACATTAGGAAATATATGTATTGCGTGTGTGCATATATATGCATATATACACTTTAATTTTAAATAATTTTAATAATTTTAAATAATTTGGAATAATTTTAGGTTTACAGAATAGTCAGACAGAGCACAGGCTTCCTGTGTATTCTTCACCCAGCTTCCTCTAATTTTACTATCTTACGTAACCATGGTACATTTGTCAAAACTAAGAAATTAACATTGGTGTAATAGTATTAACTAAACTGCAAACTTTATTTAGATTTCATGAGTTTTTCCACTAATATCCTTTTTCTGTTCCAGCGTCCAATCCAGAATATCACATTGTATTTAGCGCGTGTGTGCGCGGGCACACACACACACTTTTACTTATCATCTCCCTATCTCTCCATCTCTCAACCTCTCCATCTTTTTAACTCTCTGCTTCTCTACCTATATTTAGAACCATGAGTTCATACCTCTGATCCCAAGGTTACACCACAGGGTTTGTTCTAGCTTTTGCCCTTTCCATATTTATAACTCTCTTTCGTCTTGAGAAACTTAGCCCCTATTATCCTCAATATATTTACTTATTGGCTAAATCTCCCTGTATGTAACAAATTTCCTGACTCCACTGGGCTGCTGCCCCACTCACCCACCAACTTCACGTGGATTCAGACCCTTACTAGATCGACCTCCTCACACAGGCCAGCCTATTGGTTTTTTGACTGAATTAGGAAGAAAGGAAAGAAGGAAGTTATACAAGTTTCTTAATCTGTTAGAATCTCATTTTCCTTATGTTAATTGCTCATGGATTAATATACCTACTTGATGGAAGCAAAGTGCTTAGCTCAGTGCCCAGTAGAAAATAAGCACTCAATAAACAGGACTTTTCACTGTTTTTTTGTTGTTATTGTTATCAAGGACCAATTAATCCATGAAACAGGAGGCCTAGAAGGAGAGGCTGTGGAGATGAGAAATTTTGGTGTTTGTCACCACGACATGTATTAGCAAACCAGACATGCATGAAAACCTGTCCTAAAAAGTGGGTCTTCCATTGTTGAGAGACCCCTTATGAGTCCAGGCTCACTGGAATTTGTTGGCTTGAGTCAGAGCTTCTCAACCTCAGCACTACTGACATTTGGGGTCAGAGAATTATTTGTTGTAGGAGCTGTCCTGTGCATTATAGGATGTTGAACAGCTGCCTGGCCTCAACCCACTAGAAGTAGCAACCCTCTCCAAATCGTTACAACCCAAAATTTCTCTAGAAATTGGCAAAGGTTTCCTGGGGGCAAAAGTATCACACACATACACACACCCCAGTTGAGAACCACTGGAGTAATGGCTGGCTCTGTCTTAAGTATAGTCTCTATTATTCACCATGCTTGAGGAATGGAATATTTGACTTAATTTTTAAAATTCTTAATAGAGTTACTTTATACTATTTTTCCAAAGATTTGGGCTGAAAATCACTGACAATTCAAAATTAGGCTGAAAATAATAGTTTTGATTCAGAAGTTGCAGATTCGAGCCTCAGTTATCACTGAGTTGTAGATGAATGCAGATCCCGGTCAGCATAGTCTTCCTAATGTGACTTATTGCTAATAAGGCTCACCATAAGAGAATTATAACAAGGATTTGCAGTTACCTTTCTTTCAAAGAAATCCAAGCATTGCCTTCTAGTCTTTTCTTCTACCGTCTGCTTCATGCATTTTACATTGTTGCTAAATGGAATGTTCCTTGTCCAATAAACATTAGTGGAATGAGTGAGTAGATATTTATTAACTTTCCTAAAAGGATGGAAGTGGGAAACTTATTACCACATCTTACAAAGGGTTTAATTTGTCAAAAATAGTTTAGGTAGTCAGTAGCAGTGTGAGCCAGAATGAAGTCTGAATTAAGATTTTTGAAGAATTACTCTAGTTCTTCCATTGGAGGCTCTTAAACCTTTTTGCAAAAGGACCCCCCAGACAGTGCCCAAATCGCTGCAGTTTATGGAAGTCTGCAGCTCTACTTCTTAGTGGAGAAAGAACATGGTGTTAAAGAATTAAGAGGAACACAACAAATAAACAAATTAATGAAATTGGCAACAACATAGCAATTGCATAAATTCATGACAATTCACACAAGTAAAACCTTAACTCCTCAGGACAACACCAAAGCTGCCCTGAATTCAAAGCACCCTTCGTTTTGCACCACCTCCTAGCAGGGGGTTTTGGTGATCTGGGCAGCGCAGAGTGATCTTTGCATCAACACAGAGGACTGCATGGCAACAAGCCTTCTTAGCTGAAGACTGAATGAGAGTCCTCAGTAAACTTCCAGGGTGCTGATTTTAGTGTATGAATGTCAACTTCTGGTAACCTGTCATCATTAATCTAAGAGGGTGCTAATATACAGGCAACCTGTAGAAATCAATGTGAGGAAAGAGAGTCATTTGGCTCCAGAACTGAGAAGAGGACTCACAGTGATGGATAATCTTGCTCTCCATCAGAAGGTCTTTCCAAACCAGCAGCGGACCAGCACTTTTAGGAATGGTGCCCCAAGGCCAGCAATCCCAAAAGGTTCACTGTTATTTCCTACTGTGCCTGTTGAACCTACAAGTTGGCTCTTGCCGCCACACCACACACACCATAACCAACACAGCGACCTTACTGATTGCACATACTTTGTCTCCTCACATCACCGTCCACCCAGCTGCCCACTAGCACCAGTCAAAAGCCTGTTGGGGGAAAAAGTCTCCTTCATCAGGAAAAAAAAAAAAAAATCCACTTAGGGGTGAGTTTTTTAGACGACACTACCAAAAGGGACAATGATTCTTTCTCAGTGTACTTATTGACATTCATTGAGCAGCATATAGTTTATTTTAGCTAGAGTTTGTGATGTAGCATCTATATTTAATTCCACAAGCTGTCGGGCAGCTCATATATTTACAAACACAATCCCGGAAACAATGTGTTTGCTGGTCACAGCTGCATCTGTAACATCTCAGGAGCTCTGTGCTGTTTGGCAGAGCTCAGGGTATTATCATTTTACATTCTGGTCTGTGCCAAGGCCCAAACAGGGCAGAGCTTGGACTGAAAGTTCAGATTCCGTGACAGGCTTGGCAGAAAGCCAAGAGCAAGAGTAACACTGAGGGCTGCAGGTCAGAATGGAGCGTTGCTTGCCAGCCCCGCCTCAGTTCTGCAGCCTGCACAGTGATGAGCAATTTCTATGTGATTGGCTTAGGTTTATTTTGGCTTCCCAGGCCTAAGAGAAACACTTAAACTGCTACGTGGATACAGAGGCTCGCTCTGCTGGGAAGTGAGCGGAGGCTTCAGCAATGGAAGCCAGGCTGCTTGGAAAGAGGCAGGGACAGAGAAGGTTTCCTCTCTGGAGGATGGAACCAGCTGTCTGCCAGGGGTGCGGGGTGGACGACTAAGCGAGCTTCAGTAGCTGGACTCAGGGAGAGTGGTGGGGCATACCCAGAGGCAGGGAGCAAATGGCGTGATTCAGGCAATCTTGGTAAGAAGAGGACCAATCCATTGGCCAGAATACGTCAAGAGGAGTATGTGAAGAGGTGGTGGGGCAGTTTGGAATCAGGCAAAGGAGCAGGCAAATCTTGGAGGTCAGTCTCCTACAATAGGAAGTAGGGGAGCTGAGAGCTGGAGGTACGGGAGCCAGCAAGGGTATGTGCCCTTTACACCTTAGATGGACGCTCTGAGATGCAGCAGAAAGGAGTGGGATTCAGAACTAAGCAGAAAGGAAGGAGAGGGGGAACTTGAGCACAGGCCCAGTTGGGTTTGGGGGTCCGAGGGAAGAGCACTGTAACTCAGGGGCACACGGGAAACCAGCACTTGTGGGTTGTCCACTGGGGCCCAGGTTAGGGGAACATGCCTGATCTTATGGTTTTCAGGACAGCACAAGTGAAATATAACTGTCTTCTCATGAGGCCATGCTGACAGGCCATCTAAACAGGAGCCACACAGCTTCCTCCAAAGCAGAAGGCTTCAAGGTCCTTATCCAAGCCAGGAAAATGATTTTAGGCAAGTCCCGCTTTTGTATTCTAGGATTTTACACTTTTCATCAATCCGTAGCAACATTTTAAGTGAGAGTGACCTAGAGGAATCTAGGATAACCTCCTGGGACTACAGCTCCCTTATCAGAGTTCAGTCTGTGCATCTTACTTTTACAGGTCATTTAGACTGTATTGAGGACTTTCTTAAGAGAACATTATTGGTTTCTCTGTTTTTGAGTTTTCTTCTCTGTAAAATGGGCCTAATAACAACATCAGCCTCATAGGGTTTTACGACAATTAAATGAGTCAATGAGTGGAAAGTGCTTAGACCAGTGTCTGGCACATAGTAACCAATATCTAAACACAATCAACAGTGATGATGATGGTACTTCTGGGACTACTCATGTGTTCCAGCTTATGAAAATGTCAATTTACCACTGACACATGTGAAATAGAGACAGAATGAGCTGTAGGCTTAGCGTTGAGAGACCCAGGTTAAAGTCGTGGTTTTGCCCCAAATCAGTGGTGTGACCTTGAATAACTCACTGCACTTCTGTGGCCCTATGTTTTCTCATGTACTGTACAACGTGAAGGGGATTCCATCACTGGCTCGCACTGTATTAAAATCTCCTGGAGGAGTTTTCAAAATATTCCAAAATATACCCCAACCCAAGGTATCAGTTATTTCTCTCTTTCCCTCCCTCCCTGACTCCATACCCCCCGCCCCCCACCACACACACATATACCGCATACCTCAGGCTGCTGAGAACCACTGGGCAGGTAACCTCTAGGATCTCACCCCTTCCCTCTCAGTTCCATGACATGATCAGGTGGAAATTAATCAGGAACCAAAGGCTGTAGGAAGGGAAAGCAACCAAGTAACCAACACATGGCCTCTCTCTGAAAGGTGTCTTGGAGAAAATGAGTCTAAAAGATGTGATGGACAGATGTAGACCCACAGAGAGGAAAGGAAGGCAGGAGTGAGTACAATGGCAGGGCCCACAGCCAGGCACTTGGGGGTCAAGTGACAGAGGCCACAGAAAAAGGCAAAAGGACTGCCCCCTTCTACGGTCATTAACTATGGAGGATCAGGGGAAGAGGACCAGTAAGTCACTCGGAGTGACCTGTAGGGACCCCCAAGGGCTGATGAGGGCACATGTTTTAGCAGAGACTTTACCGTCTCAGCCTTCAGTTTTCTCACCTGTAAACAACAACAACGAAACAACAACAACAAAAAAACCAAGGTGGTGCCTGTGGACTCTCGACTCTTTCTGTCTCTAATAACCTATGTTGAAGCATCGGAAGAAATAACAGTGAACACACATAGCACTCTCCCCATGCCAGGCACTTTTTAACTCATTTAATCCACACAACCTATGAGGAGGCACTATTATTCTTTTTCTCATCAGGTAAGGAAGCTGAGGTGAGAGAGGTGGAGCCAGCCTGAGAAGTTGGGCATCCTGGCTCTGTGGTCCATGCCCGTAACCCCTCAGCAGCTATGGAGCAGCTCATGGGGGGCTCCGTGCTGGGCAGAGGAAGGCAGATTTGTTCTCAGGCCCACAAAGAGCTGGGGGGCTTCTTAAAGAGGGAGTATAATGGAAATGGTTTGGAGGAAGGTTACTCTGCATGGAGATCAGGGTTTAAAGGCTTTGAAATGTGCAACTTTTCATTTAGAGGTTCTATTTGATTGGCAGTGCCTTCTGTCTCTTTTCTGGAGACCCCGTGACCTCAAGGGAAGCTCTGGGGCAGAGGGGTCTGCACACTGTGGTCTGGGCTTTATCCTGTGAGCCTCTGGGCCAGCCTGTCAGTTAGCTTGTCTCCCCAAGGACAGTGGCAAGGACAGCCAGCAGCAGGGATGAAGCCTCTGCAGCTGATGGATGAACCGTCCTTGATAAGTGAAGGCCTGGTTATCACACGGCAGAAACCTGTACATTTGGGGCCCTGAGGGGCTGGATGGAGCCTGCAAGATCTAATGTCACTAAAGCTGTATGTGTGTGTATCATTCTTTTAAGCTCGTTCCAGGATCCTCAATTCCTACTTTCTGTTCCTCCTCCACGAGGGAAAGTGCGGGGTCTGTCTAGCACAAGGTTGCATAGAAATTGCCTAATAACTGATTGACTGTTCGAAGGACAGAGATGAGTGAGGATGAGGAGAGCTAAGTTACAGGTCTTGGAGTCAGAATATCCGAGTTTCCCTTCTGCTTCCTCGTGGGGTGGCCTCCAGTAAGTCCCTTCACCTCTCCCAGCCTTTCCTCTCAAAGGTCTCGGATGAATGCAAGAACATTTAGTACATAGTAATTCTGATTCCTCTTCCCTTTGCACAAATAAGCATTAATATTGTTAACCTGATTCTGTGAAGGGAGAATATCCACATGCCTCACCTATTTTAAGTCGTTTCCTGACTAGCAGTGGGGAAAGGCATCAGATGTAGCTGGCCAGTTCCATGCCAGCTCTAGGGGTGTAGCTGAAGGTCATGTCACAGAGCCTGGAGAGGACAGTGGCGGCCGGGGTGTAACCCCTGCCTGGGTTCCCATGGGGGCATGGTGGGCACGGCTGAGGCTCTCTGAGGTGCATGTTATTGGGGGAAAAAGGCCGTGGTTAGTCTCTGTGGAGGCTGGCAGATCATCCCAACAAGATGAAAGTCATTGATCTGAACTGATAGCACCCCACGTCCACCCTTGCTCTTTAGAACTCTCCATCCCAGAATGGGCTGTCACTTCTCCTCCCTTTCTAGTCAAAACAGGAGGTTTTACATCAAGATGTTGTGGATGACAAGAACAAATAACACTTTCTGTGAGTTTTTACCACTGACGCCCTCAGATTTATTCAAGAAAACATCTCCTCAGTAGAGTTGGCCAATTAACCACTCAAATGGCTTGAAAACTTATTTAATGTCACTGCCTAATCACTTTATTAAATGTCACTGCTCCAATAGGCAAGAATTTCTGTTTTATACCTCACTTCTCTTATGCTTGACTCCCTTTCTGAAACACAGAGATTCTTCCCAAGGAAGACTAAAATCTTGATGCCTGTCCCCTTATATTTGGGCCCCTTATATTTGCAAGGAATTATGGAATTGCAGCATTGGGCAGGACCATAGGGATCATCTTACTTCTCGAATCATTTTACTGATGACCACAGGGAGGCTTCCAGAGGGAAGTGACTTGCTCCCAAGGGCTCCAACTTGTAAGTGGCAAAGCCTACATGTTTTTATAGCTGTGAATCATGTACATGGTGCAGTGAGGTGTAATTACTATAGATCTAGAGTAGGTAGACCTGGGTCTGCCACTGAAAGACATGACCTTGTGCAATTCTTTTCTAGATTCCTAGCCTCAGTATTCTCATCTGTTAAAAGGGGAACATAAAATCTGGGAAATGAAGATTGAGTATAATTTTGTTATCCGTGCTTCATAAGCAGTAACTCCCACACAAATATTAAATGATTTACACTAACATTTATTAATGATGCTTGTTGACAACATTAACAATTTTGTTAATTTTAAAAAGAATTTCACACCTATTTCTCCTTTTCTTCTGGCCTCTGACAACAGCTTAGCCATGTCCTTCGCTCCTCCACCATGTAACCCGTCCTCTGCAATAATTTACCAAGAGGAACCTCTACTTCTGTATCACGCAGCAAGATTTAGTACATGAGCAGCTGATGCCCCAAATCCTAATTGCTCTATTGACCCACTTCGCATAAACAGAGATTGAGACCAACAGGAGGACACAAAAGAGTCCCCACACGTCCTCCACTGGGTGACAATCTCAGAGTGGAGGAGTGAGACTCTCATAAGCTCTCCCATTTTGAAGACCGCCCTGCCTACTTCTCATGTGACCTCATCCGTACTTGATCCTCTCTATTGACAAAACTGTAACCCATGTAATTCATGGCTTAATGGACAGATTCGAGCTAATGGACTCACAGAGGAAAACGCACAACTTATTTTATTTGAACCTTTGGTCCAAGCTAATTTATTGTTTGTGCAGGTGTAAAACTCTGTCTTAAGGATGATGTGAGTAAATGGTCTGAGTATTCGGCTTTCACAGGGAAATTTATCATTTTTTCGTTGAGGAGCTACCTTACTTTGATAGCCTCACAGGGAACGTGGAGGTTTACTCACACAGGCGGCTTTAGGACAAAAAGGATCTGTGGGAGCCTCATGGGGAAGGTGCTAACTGTTTTAACTGCTGAATATTAGCGGTTCCACCAGAAGTCGTGAGAATTTAGACGGTTAAAATTTGCTTGACAGGTTGCTGTTACAAAATCTCTAGTGATATTATTTGTGGAGCATAAACAGGAAATGGCCAAAAGCTGTTCTCCTTAAAAACCTAATTTTGACAACTGTCGATGCAGCAATTATTTTGTCTTTTTTTTTTTTAAAGGTGAAGGGACATGTTCCAGGGAATTTTTTTAAAGAAAGTTTGAAAGGCTGTTTAAAATTTTTCTTTCTTAAAAAAAAGATTTTTTTAGTCAAAACGTCTTCAGATCCTGAGGAAAACCAATGAAGCGGAAACCGTGTGATTCCCAGGCCAGGTTTTTCAGAGGCGCAGTCAGCGCTGAATTCGGGTGTTCTTGCTGCGCTCAGCAGACTTGGCCCCGCAATCAAAACCCTTTGATTCTAAAGCTGATACTCTGTAAGTAGGCAGGTTCCAGCACATTGTGAGCTCTGAAAAAGCGTAATTACAAACAAAGAATGACAAGAAGCTCACGTTGACTTAATATAGCTCGCTCCTTTCAAAGAGCGCACTGCTTCTCACACACGTGCTCTCACCTGCCCTGAGGTGGCGGCCACCACCCCCGTGTCACAGCACAGGGCACCGAGAGGCTCAGTGCCCGGGCCCAGGCCACGTGTTATCACAGGCCCGCAGTGATCCCTCTGTGAAATGCGTGGATTGATTCATCACGTATTGTTGAGGACTGACTGTGTGTGAATGCTGGAACTGCAGAAACAAAGACCTGGCCCCTGACCTTGAGGGGTCCACAATCTAGGCGGGGGGTGTGGTATGACGCAGCAGAGGTGATCAGACTTAAGGGAGATGATTGGCATCACTCTGCTCAAGAAACCGCCACGCTAGCTTTTTGTCATGCCGAGAATAACAACTGGTCTCCTTTAGGGAGCACGAATGGGAGAGGCCAGGCCTCGTGCAGAATGGGAGAGGGACGTCATTTTCTTTTATATGTCTCTATTATTTTTCTACTGCTGTGTAACAAATTACCACAAACTTAGTGGCATAAAACAATACCATAAAGAGTGTAGCATCTCATGGTTTCTGTGGGTCAGGAGTTCAGGTATGGGTTAGCTGGGTCCTCTGCTCAGGGTCTCACCAGACTGAAATCAAAGTGTCAGCCAGGGAAGTGGTCCTCATCTGGGGCTCAGGGCTCTCTTCCAGGCTCAAGTGGTTGTTGGCAGAATTTGTTTTCTTGTAGTGGTATAACTGAAAATGGTATTCGTACTCTCTTACTAGCTGTTGATGGGGAATTGCTCTCAGTTCCTAGAGACCACCCACAATCTCTTGCTGCATGACCCCCATAGGCTGTTACAGCGTCGCCATTTGCTTTCTTCCAGGCCAGCAGGAGCTTGTCTCTCTGACATGTCACCTTCTGTAAAGGTTCACCTGATTAGGTCAGGCCCACCAGGATACTTTCCCATTTTCATTAACTCAAAGTCAACCGATGAGTAACCTGATCATGGGAGTAGTAGCCCATCATATTTACAGATCCTGCCCACATTCAAGGGGAGGGGACTACATAGGGCATTCACAAAAGGACACAGAATCTTGGGGGCCATTTTAGAATCCTGCCTTTCACAGTGCCCTCCCACTCATGTCAGGGCATGTCCACCTTACCGTTGTTTGCTGCCTTGGCTTCTGTGTCAAGTAGCCCCAGTCTCCAAAATGAACATTCTCCCCTCCCCTCCATCAATCTGCTTTTAAAAACGGAACAGTATTTTCTAAGAGGAATTAATCACTAACGGTAGAGTTTCAGATAACGGAATGAGCACCAGCTTTTGTACTATCAATGCTTAGCATGGTTTCTGGCACTCAAGAGCCCTCAGTTTATGTTTCTCAATAAACGAATGCGTGACTTATTAAATGAGAAATATTTTGGGCATCCTCATCAGATTACATCCTATAAAAAAAATGCCTACCTCCCTACGTGCAAGGCGGATTCCTCCTTTTAGTTTGTATCACTTTTTCCCCTGATTTAAAAGTAATGCATGCTTATTATGAAACACTTGGGGATTTTTCTTCCTTCTATGATTTTATTTTTTATATGTAAGTTTTTAATCCATCTGGAACTAATTTCCCAATATGATGTATAAAATTTTCCATCCCCTACCCAATTAGTCTGCAATGTCTTTTTTTATATATATACAACGTTCTTGTGTATAATAGGCTCTCTTTTTGAGCTCTCTGTTCTATATCATTGATCAGCCCATCCAATCTGTGTGCCAGTATCGCCTATTTTGATTACTAGAATGTTATAATATGTTCTAAGAGCTGGTGGCCTCATTCTTCTCCTTTCCCCAGCCCCCCTCTCACCCAGTTCATTAAGCAAGGGTCTACCTTGCTGCCCACTTTAGCTCCTTAGGCTGCACAGCATCTTTGGCAAGGTCTGGACACGGAGCCAGATTTAGGTTCATATTCTACCTCTGCATCTTCCTAGTTCAACTCCTCTGAGTCCCAGTGAAATGTAAACCTATAACAATGACGCTTATATAACAAACTTACTGTGAGAATTAACTGGGGCAACTTCTAAGAATCACCCAGCATGTAGTAGGTGGTCAGTACCTCCTAGCTGGAGTGGAGGAGTGACTCTGAAGGTCCAACCACCCACGCTTCTGTCCGTCTGTCCTTAGGAGCAGCGACTGCAGCTCTTTTGAAAGTATCCTGGACAAATGCTGAGGTTCGGATCTCTCCGACTCTGGTCAGCCTTTAGGCTAGGAGTATCCAGGATTAATACTTGGCCCCAGCCTCTGGGCAGCCTCTTCAGGCTTCCCATTGGTCCAAGGGAAGTCTGATGGTTTTGTTGAACTGGGGGACCCTGGAAGGGGCTGTGAATCAAAGGCCAAAGCCCACTTTGCCCACCCTTATGGGACTCTCCAAGTGCCAGGGAATTAACACCCCTTGTTTCATCTCCAGGGAGCCTATCTCTGGGTTTTAGCAGCCAGAGAAATTCCTCAAAGCCATAAATTACAGGTTCTGGGGGTTGGAAGTCATCCCAGCACACACTGAAGTGGTGCTGGCAAGGGGACGTGGGTGAGACTCGGACAGCACGTGCTAGAAATTAAGGATTCAAGAAATGTGTGCCGTTGCAAGAACCCCCACAGCACTGGATCAGTCCCATGCATCTGCCCAGAGGCTTACAAAGGTGATTGGTTGTCCTCAGACGAGGTGCAGGCACCGGAAATCAAAGGCCTGAGATGAGTTACAAAGCAGCCAGGAGTTTTGTGGCCAAAATCTTTCTCAGCACCTTCCCTTCTCTCAGAGAAGACAGGGCGTGTACTCATTCATTCCTTCAAGAAGGGTCTCTGAAGGCCGGCTGTGTGCTCTCAAGAGGTAGGATAGAAGGCTATACAGCCTGCCCTCAGGGAGCCTTCACGCTGCACGGTGAGGAGAGAAAGACCCCACAGGGACCCCTGCCTGCATTCACCTGCTCTCTGATGATGGTGATGGGGTGGTTCGATTGCCAGCTCTAACTCCATCCCTGGAAGGCCTTCTGGAAAAGAAGGGATCAGGTGTTCAAAGCTGGAAGGAGTCTTAGATAGTCTCTGGTCAAGCCTCTTTCTTTCCTATAGGGAAGGGATTTGCCCAAGTTCACCCAGCTTCGTATCAGCGCTGGGACTGCTACTCTTCTACTTCTCTGCCCCACAATTCGCCATCTGAAAAAGGGGGCTGCTGTTCACCTTCCACCAAGCTTCTAGAGGCAGCTCACAACCTACGGGGCTATTACTGAAACATAGGGAACATTTTTGAGAGAGGAAAACAGAAGTAGATGGTGTTGAGTCAACACAGGAAACATGGAAGCAATATAATACAAGAGTTAAGAGTCAGTCCACCTGTGTTCAAAATTCTGGTTTCTTCACTTAAAAGCTGTGTGAACTTAAGCAACTTTCTTCATCTCTCTAAACCTCATCTTCTCCTCCATAAAATGATGGCAGTGATGTTTCCCATAGGATTGTTTTAAGAGAGAAATATACATCAAGCACTCAATGCCTAGAATGAAGCTGTGTTACTAGGAGAAAGGATTTCTGGAGCGGGCCCTGCCCCATGATGTTTGATGCTCACAAGCCCGTGGGGTAAGACCAGGGGGTTCCACTGACATGTCGGTGCTGTCCTTCTCTAGTTCCAGGAGCCCCGGAGGAGCGGCGCAGAGCGGGAGAGTGTGGCGAGAGAATGAAGAAACCAACCGCCCGGGAGAAGCATGAGGTGGCCGTGTGGCACTCGGTTTAGAGGGCTTCGGCCGACGGCGGCCCCATGGGCAGCCCTGCTGGCACTGGGCCTCCCCGGTTGGGTGTTGGCCGTCTCGGCCACGGCCGCCGCGCTGGTGCCCGAGCAGCATGCCTCCTCGGCCGGCCAGCCGCCCCTGGACTGGCTGCTCACGGACCGGGGCCCCTTCCACCGCGCCCAGGAGTATGCTGACTTCATGGAGCGCTACCGCCAGGGTTTCACCACCAGGTACAGGATCTACAGGTGAGTGGGGGCTCCCCGCCCGAGACAGGGGCTTCCCTCAGAACCCAGCCTGGGCAAGCCCCGCTGGTGGGCGGGCCCCCACCGCGAAGCCAGCCGGAATGCCCGCTGCCTGAACTGGGGGTGAGGACTGGGGGAGCAGCAGGCAGGGAAAAGCGCCTACCGTGTTGGTTTTTAAAAAAAGAAAGAAGAAAACACATACAAGCTGGAAAACCTGCTGATACCTCCTGGGGAACTTAGCAAAAGGCTTTCTATTTATAGGCTCTGCTGCTTATAAATTGAGGACAAATCTGGCGGCATAGTCAGCGTGTGGCCCCCGGCTGCGGCAGGAGGTCAGAGTCAAATGCTGGGGCCGGGTTTTAACTAAGGGGTTAGATACTTTTACGCGTTGTAATTACCTAGACATGCAGATGAAGGAAGGACAGCTCCGGTTTCCTGCCTTAGAGGTCTGGGGAGCCCTGCAGGGTCAGGGATGAGCCTGCCCTCACCCTGCTCAATACCACAGCCTCCGCTGGCCTTGCCCGAGGAGTGGGCTGTGTCTTCCTGGCCCCTCAGGCCTGTCCTCAGGAGCATCAGAGGTCAAAGTCAAACAGGAGACCTGCCTGGTCCGTCTGAGGAGGGAGAAACCCTGCACATATTCCCGGCTGCTGGACCAGCACTTCAAAAGCAGAAGGTTCCTCGAAATCCTCACCTCGGGTGCCCGGGAGCCTCAGGGCTCCCACGAGTGTATCCTTGAATTCACTCTCCTTCATCCCCTGCCCTCCTGCCCCCTCATCATCTCTCCCTTTTCCTCCTCACTTTAGAGGAGTAGCCTAAAGACAACCGTAGTCTTTAGACAACCTGGGAGCTTTGCTGAAATTTTTTTCTTTTATTAAAGACATTTATTTTCCAATTACAAATTAGTTTCTAATGCAAAAAAAAAAAAAACAGAGAGAGAGAGAAAACATGAAAAAGCACAAAGAGAAACAAAACCGGAAAATCACCTATTCTTTCAGCATCTGGGAATGCTATCGTTAGCCTTTTGGCACACGCCTCATTTCTAGTCAACTGAACATACTAAAGTTTTGGGCCCTCTTGCTGGGTCTAGCACTTTACAAACCATATGTACCTTAACTCATTTAATCCTTCCCACAACCCTGTGTTGGAAGAACAATTTTTCTCCCCTTTTTACAGATGAGGAAATTGAGGTCAGAGAAGTTAAGGAACTTGCTGAAGGGCACACAGCTAGTACGTGGTGTAGCCAGGATTAGCTCCCAAGCAGTCAGACTCCAGAGTCTGGGTTCTTAAAATATATTTAGAGATATTTTTCTGTTTCTGAGAGTTGTTTAACTTCTGCAATAATCATGCAGTCTGTTTAGGTTAGTACAGGGTCTCAGATATAAGGTTTTAAGGTATTCAGCGCTGGAAGATGCCTAGGTGGTAAGAGCAGCCATTTATAGAGGCCATTCTCCTGGTCCACGACTCCCACACTCGGATGCAGATGAAGGTCAAGGTCAGGTATTTGAGGGTCTGGTGCTTGATGGGTGCAGAGGTCGATGGAAACAAAATCCTGCCCTAGGAATATCCTGCCCAGCTCTCCTTTCAGGCCCTATCTCTTCCACTCTGCTTGGACGCCGTCTGGTGTTGGAAGGGACTGCGGTTACACTCTCTGCTCCCATGGCTCTGATCTTTGCCATCCTCCAAAGACTGCAGTGGAAATTCATATAGGGCCACTGAGGCAGAGTAGCTGACTCAGGCTGGGAGGGACTGAGTTAACACCTGCTCAGGTGAAAATGAGCAGAAGAGGTTAACTCAACTTTCAGTAAATATATGAGAAGCTAGACATATGCCTCCCACAAATTTTCTATAAAGTAAATTCAGAGTGATGCTTCTCTTTATCAAGGAATTTCTTTTTCCATCCCTCCAAAAAAAAAAAAAAGAGAGAGAGAGAAAATCCACCTTAGAATGTTTAAGCAGTGAATCCCTCCAGTCCAGGAAAACAAGACTTAATTTACCTTAGACTTCTCTGTTTATCCCGAATCTTTCAGAAGCACTGCTATCACCAAAAATATGTTTTTTAAAAGTATATTGGAACTGAAATATCAGGCTGGGCATCCCAACACCACCATCTACTTCAAAGGGCTATAGGAACTAGAGGGAATAAACCATCAGTTTTCTCTCCCCCTCAATAGATTTCTCTTCTTATCAAGCCCCAGCCCCAAACCTAGCAGCCCCCGATGCCTGAGCAGCAACTCAGAGCTGCCCAGGGGTTGTCTGTAATCACTTCTGCACCATCGACTGTCCTATCAGTTGGTAATGGTTTTCTGATCATTTAATGTGACAGGCTCTTACACTGTGCCACTCTGCTTCTCTTGGGTCAGTTATTGCACATGAACCTGTACTTGGGGAAACAGTAACCAGTCATCCTGACAGGAATGCAGCACTCTGATTTGTGACCCTTCGGTGGGGTGGCGAGAGAGTGGTCACACACAGCTGCTCCAGGAGCATTCTGGGAGTTTTGCCTTTTGTTATTAAGCAAAATGGTGGATCCATGGATACTTGTAGGGCTTTCTATTATCCCTGTGGAATTCACTTTTATCCCTTCCCCTTTTGTCTCTAGTGGCAGTTCCCTCCGGCAAATTCAAGACCTTGCTCACTCTGACTAAAGCAAGTCAGGGAAAACTGGCAAAATATACGTTGAGGGTCATCCTCAATGACCAGAAGGGCGTTTTGTCTAGAAGGACAGAGGGAGAAAAAGCTTACAGAGAATATCAGAAATGCTCTGTTGTGAAATATTGGGTCTCGAACAGAATTGGTCTTTCATTTAATTCTTTAAGAAACATTTTGGTACATAGAAATCAGATGGTATCCACCTGTGCCTTCCATATAAGGAAGGAGATACACTATGATGGGGAAAGGATAAGACTTTCCAATGGGGCTAGGATATTTGGTGCAGAACCACACACCCACATGAAGCTCAGTTCCTAAACACAACAGGAGAGAGACCCTCCTTCCCTTCTAGTTGTGTGAACAGATCATAACTATTACACAGCAAGGTTCTAATATTAAGCTCCGAATCCCACCTATTCTTATTTGGACATCAGAGTGTGCTCTCACTTTGAGGAGATGACTGGTCGTCCTAGAATAGCTCTGGCCTCTCTAACCATGGGCCCCCGGAGACTATTGCTCTCTCCATTTCAAGTTTGCATTCATGTAGGCATAGGTGCTTCAGAGAGAAGGTTCTGGGGCCAGACAACCTGGGTTCTAATCCTGGAGCTGCAGCTTACTAGCTGTATAACGTTGACCAAATTATTTAATTTCTTTGTTTCCCAATTTCCTTATTTGTAAAATCAGGACAATAACAGTGCCCACCTAATGGATTGATGTGAAAATTAAATGATTTAATTGATGTAATTAATTTAATTGATGTAAGCACTTAGAACAGTGCTTAATAAATATTACCTATTATTATTAGATTGTCCTCAACAAATATTAGCCAGTGCAAGAATGGTAATGAGATGAGAGCCATGAGTGCTATCTTTGTGATAATGTCTGCTGAGGGCTTATTTGACAACCTATATTAGACAACCTATATTAGAAGAGGAAAAAATTGTTCTCCTGCTTTCCTTTTTAATGTATATTAACCCTTTACCCCTCAGTCTATCTCTCTGCTGGGAGAGAAACTCAATTGAAGAAAGAATAAATCTTCTCTGGGGCACACTTTTGCTGGTCTTGTGGGCTACCAGCTAGATGGTTTCCAGCATGTTTTAGAGTCCCCACAAGTAAAGATCTTTTTCCTAAAGTCAGGAGTTGCCAACTGAGCAGGCCTTCCTTAGGACATCCTACAGAAACCAGTTACTGTCAGCTCCCTGGTCCCAGGGATAAAATGAGCAATCTCAGGATACCCCATTACGAGAAGAGAGACAATATGCACTCTTGTTAAGCCTTCCTAAATAACAGGATGGGCTTCAGCATCTCACCCAATTTTTGGCAAGCTTTTAAATGCCATTAACCACCCTCTCAGCATGTCCTCAAGCCCTGTTAGACCAATATCTAAGCGATCAGCCCACTTCTCAGACACTGTCTCTTAACAGGCTAATGGTAAGAACTATAAGAGCAGAGATCCCATCTCCAATTCCATTTGTGACCCCCAAGCCCAACCCCCTTGCTCCACTCTATGGCCCCCAATACAATAAACACTTAAGTGATCAACCTCTCATAGCAGCCCTATGAGGCAGATTGGGGCAAGTAGAGTCCAAGGCAGTGAGATGGACTTGTTCAAGGTCAGAGAGGTATCCAGTCACAGCCAGAAATAGCGCTCACGGCTCCTGACTTGAAGTCTCCTGCTCATTACTCTAGACCACGCCACTTCCCTTTGACTGGTAAGTGCATCTTCATCATAACACGCAACTTAATCAGGCACCTAAATTGAGCTGATGCAAATGTAAATATGGTTTCTCGAAACACTCTAGTCGTAATGTTCCATTCTCTCTTTGCTACAAATCAAAGTAACGAGCAGTCTGGTTTTATTTTTTTTTTATTTCTTTTTGTATTAAGACTTTAATAGAGAGATAATCATGAGATTGGAAAAAATCCAAGCCACTATGATGAAACACTTAAAACTCGGAAAGAATAAATTAAGATTAAGAGAGAAAGTTAGAAATCATACAGAACAATGAGCATAATATGGTGGTTAGGAGAGACGCAAGGCTAGGTATAATTCCAAATTATTGACCTTAGTCATTATTACCTCCATTTCTATCTGCCTCTTTTTTAGAAGGGAAGGGTCTGGGGATGCATTAGAAGTCTTTTGGGAGGAAAACAAACAAAAAAAGAAATTAAATAGATATCTTCATTGACAAAAAGGGGCATTATATTCTGATCGTTTTCTGGGCAAAGTTTGAAAATTTTGAGAACCAAAGTAGAACAAAGCTGAAAAACAAGAGGGTGGAGTTGTACCCAAAGGTAAGTGGTGTTGAGGCAAGAATGTGTTTTAGCAGGTGCATCTGGAAAGATCCAGTAGGGCAAGCAGGGATCGAATCAGAGGATGTGGTGAATGAAGGCAGTTGAAACAAAAGAACTTTTCAGCAGGCACGAGAGCAATGATCCTAAGAGAAGACAATCTGTTTGCAATTCATCAGGATGAAAAATAAGATTTGGCAATAGCTTACATGTGAGGGAAGTGAGAAATAGGAAAAACCAAATATTTGATCCATACTGCTCCAAGTGTGGTCTCTGGACCAGCAGCATCGGCATTACCTGAGAGCTTGTAAAAATTACAGAACCTCAGGCCTCACCCCAGACCTACAGAATCAGAATCTGTATTTTAACAGGAGCCCCAGATGAACAGTATGGCATTAAAGCCTGAGAAGTACTGTCTTTGATTACACTGAATGCTTGGGAGATGGGGAGGAGAGCAGAAATGACCAGGGTGGAGAAGGACAGAAGGCTTAGTGGTAAGGCAGCACCCCTCACAATGCATTTGAGGTAGTGAGAATATTTACAAGAGATATTACATATGAGAGTAGTAATAGTAGTAATAGTAGTCAATGGAGGTTAAATTTAGGAATTATTAGTGCCAAGGTACATGAACTCATAAGAATAGATCCAGCAGCTGGGAGAAAAGTTTAAGAGCAGAAAAGGCTGCAGGGCCCAGAACCAGCCTGTGGCTGCCTCCCGGGGGATGGGGAGGTGCAGAAGCAGAGAACAGCTGTGGAAGCAGTCACAGGAGGAGCTCCAGAGCTGGTTCTTCATCCAGACCACGTCTCATGGACTAACTGATTTGGATAAACAGTGAACCCTGGGAGAGGCACCATCTCCAACTGAGAGATCACAATCTATGTACATAAACGCAATCAAAGGCAACCTCAGTGGGCCTGGGTAAATCCCAGTGATTTCCTAGGCGTCCATTACAGCTCCTGAGGTGGAGAAAGGCTGTGTTATCTCGCAGCTGCAGGGCACCACAGGGAAGCGTGGTTCTCAGGTGGATGGGACAGGCAGGGAAGGAGGTGAGCCCTTCGGGAGAAACGACGATCACCCGAGTAAGCTGGGTGATCTCTGCACTTCTCACTGGGTTTATATTTTAACAACAAGGGAGTTCGTTGGAATGGAAGGATAGAAAGGAATGCACACTAGAGCAAAACAAATTAGAGAAGTGAGAGAGAATGTGGCGATGATGAGCCTGCAGTTCTGGTCACTGGCACTGTTTCTCAGTCCACAGAGGTAAGTAGGAGAGCAACAGAACAAAATGTTTAGAATTTGCTTTAACCAAGAGTTCAGTGCTAAATGTACAGCACCTCTGACATATAATATCTGATCTAGGCTGTAGGCCCAGCATAAGGCCTTCATCCAAGGAATTTCATTCCAGAAGTGTCTGGTGATGAGCTCCACAAGGGCCCCTTGATTCGGGCCTCGCATATCTTCATCCTGGTGCAGAATCCTATCTCCATCTCTGACGTGGAAAATACCACATGAGTGCAACAGACCTGTGTGAAGCTTCCCTTATGTACAAAGAACTGAATGAGAAAGTGTTCTGCTTTCTTGCAGCAGGAGAAATAGCACATAGACAAACAATTGCAATTCAAGAGCATAAGAAGAGCAATATTCAATCAACCAATATCTTTGAGGGCCAACTCTGTGCTTATGATTCTACAAGATTCTGATAATAAACCATGAACAAGGAGGACACAGTTCTTGATCTGATGGAATTTACAGATAAGTACAGTTGGAGAAAGTGCTAGATGACTCTGCACGGAAAGGTCAAGGGAAGCTGGAATAAAAGGTGAGGAATAGGCCCGACTCTGACGGATGAGTGGAAGCTCTCCAGGTGGAGAGCATGGGGAATGGTGTGGTAGACACAGGGGCCGTATAACCACAGGCGCGGCAGCACAGGGTGTGGTTTAGGAACTCAGCAGCCAGCCTGAGCACCTACGGCAAATGTCAAGAAGCATGTGACTGTGTCCCTCCTTCTGCTCTGCCCCACACTTCTATTTCTGCCATGTCTTGTCCCTCCACAATGCCAGAAGGGACTCTTAGACCCTGATTTCTTCCAAGGTGCAATTTCAAAAAACTCTCACCTGGAGGGGAATGTCATTTTCCTGTATTAGGGGTTAGTAAAATGAAGGAAAAGTAATTGCATATCTGGAGAAGGAAGGACCAAAGGCAGTTCCTTCTGTTTCTACCTAGGAAAAATGGAGTGTGAATTTTCACCTGGTGAGAAAATGGCAAGCAGTGCCTTAAGGTCTTTTAAAGCTAGTGGTTCAACTGAAAATCCAGCATCACTTATACTTAAAAAATTGAATTCAGGGTAAGCTTACCACACTGTGTATTTGCTCACTTGGTCCTCTTATAGGTATTTATGGAGCATGTCTTTTGTGCAATGCATTATTTTGCGCACTACAGCAGGCTACAAAAGGTAGAGAAAACAGGGTTCTACTGATTTCCAGGGGTTCGGCAGTCCAGCTTGAGTGACAGCACACATACCAGAAAACACACTGGGATGTAGCATCTCAAGCACTGGGGAGAAGAAGACATTTAGTACATTCTCAGTGATGGGTGGATAAATTTGGTCCATGGATGCCATGTCAGAATGAATTCTCAGGATGCCAGTCCCAGGTTCCCCCATGACAAAATGACTCTTGCCCCAGATTTTCCCATGTCTTTTGGGGCTGTATCCAGGTTATCCACTCTGGCTTGAAATAGGATTGCAAAGATAGTCTGTAAAGAGAAAATGTAAAAATAAAAATGTGCAAGAAATGAAGAGAAAATCCAGAATGGCCAAGGGGAGAAGGCAAGACTAGTATTGTTTTCAGATGAGATTTAGTAGAGAGATCTTGAGTCAATCAGGCAGAAAAAAAGAGGATTAATTTTTGCTTCGAGAAATAATTAATTTTATTCATGAATGAATTGCTACTTAGAGACGTGTATATGTAGAAAGGAGTGAGGTAGGCTTAGTCTAGAAACCGTCATGGCACGCATGCAGGCAGACAGGGACACTGGCTAGTCATGTGGTCTTTTCTTTTCCTTTTTCTTTTTTTTCTCCTCCAGAGAAGAGCTTTTTCTGGGTCAGAGATTCTCAATTTTTTTTTCTTTATTCAGCTTCTACCACATTTATCCTACCTCAGGGCTTCCCACATCTCCCACAAGAAAACTATTTCAGTCCATGTTGCTTAGAACAGTGAGTGGCTCGTGGCGGGGCATTTATTCACTCAGCACATATTTATTGAGCATCTGTGTGTGCTGGCCACTCCCATGAGTGCTGGAGACACAGCCGTGAACAAGACATGGCCCAGGCCTCAGGGAGCTCTGCCCTCAAGGAGGACCCACAGGAGCAAATGGCTGGAAGTGGGCTGAGGTCTGTGAAGCAGTAACGAGTGGTGTGTGAGGAGTTTGGTTCCTATGCCAATCATCCATCTTCTCCTCCAGGATTAGAAACAGGTGAATGCAATCACAGGGAGCTGAGGCCAGGTGGGACAGATTTATTACCATAAAGCTGGGCTGGAGATGAAGGTTTGGACCTGAACTGGAGACAAGGATTCCTATCCTTACAATCCATCACTCACTTAAATTAAAGATGGCTGGAGCCAGTTGGTCCATCGGACTGATTTGCTCAACCCTAAGTGAAGCAGCTGGAGAAGGCATCGCTGCATACTGCAGATGGGCTGGGCAGGTGGCCTCAGATGGAGCTGCACCAAGTGAGTTAATTGTGAGGAGGAGGAAACCCTTGGAGGGACCGTCCACTGATGTCCAAGAGGCAAGAGATTTTTGTAAGCAAGGATCTCAGTGCATCGACTACACAGTATTGAAGCCTGGACCACAGGACAGCAGGCTCTCACCAATCTCCCTGACTTCCCCATGGGATGAAAGGAATAAGCGAGCAAGGAAAATAGATTGTTCTGAGAGGGCAAACACTTTGGCCAAAGTTTCTATTTAACTTAGGGAAAGAAAGCCGAGTATTGCCTCTATACTATGAAATATTAAAAACATTAATATATAATAATAACTACATATATTGAGTGTTCATCATATGCCCAACATTTTATTAAGTTGCTATATATATATATAGCAACTAAAATTATTCTTATGAGAAATCTACAAGGGAGATACCCTCTGTATACATATATTACAGATGAAGATACCGAGTTTTAGAGGGTGTCACACAACTGGCAAGAGGAAGTGCCAACATTCAACCCCTACAATAGAGGGTCTGACCATTAAGTGATTACTATTGAATCAAATACACATTCTGAGCCTGGGATTCTTAACGCTCTGAGAGAAATGGTGCTTCCAGTTGTAACCACCTGTGCCCTCTGCCCCTCCTACTCTTCCTTTTGGCATTCCAGTAGCTCTTTGGGATACATAAGATGGGCCTCAGGTGGCTGGAGGGTGGCTCATCCCACTCAAAGATCCTGCAGTCCTCTGTTTCCACCAGAGTTCTCCACCTGCACTTGGGCTCTGGGGAACCCTTAGTGGGAGGAAGTTACAGAGGAATCTTCCTGAAGCAGTTCACCCACTGCAAATTCTGTATGTGTCGGCTTTGCACTGCTGGTGTTTTTCTATAAGGGTGCAGTGTAAATTGAATTTCTGTAAATCGAATCCTCTATTGTAGGGACACTTAATGACATTTCTAAAATGCAGTATCTTATTTTTTTGCCTGGCAGTGACTTATAAAAATTCAGTGTTAAGTAAATCTCTAGCCCTTGACTTTAGGATCACACATATCCACTTGGAAATGTCTTATATTTCAAGGAATATTTTCATAAAGCCAGAAGAAACCTTTGGTGATGCAAATAAGCTCTGCTTATTGGGCTACTTCGCAAATTTGGCTTTTCTTATAGTGACAATATGTCACTGGGTCCCTCCCGCTTACCCTCTGCACCCACAGCACCATAGAATCAGATGAAGCAGTGAAAGAGACCTAGAAGCTGGGACTCCCGAGTCAGTTTTAGGATTCGTAGGTATAGGTGTGGGCAGATTAGAGCCGTCATACCCGGGACATGGTTTGGGGAAGATGCAGGAATCTGGCAGAGCTCCCTCTGCCTGTGGTGTTTTCCTCTTCACCTATTTAATGCTTCCTGGTTCTGCTGCCATGCCAGGCTCTCCCCTGAGTCCAGAAATGTGCCTCTTTCTCCCTGCCCCCCATGCAAAGAACAAACAAGCTCTGGACATCAGAATGAGTCAGAGTGAGCACGAAATCTCACTGGCCAGGCAGGAGGCCCTGGTGGGAGAAAAATGAGGTAGCCAGAACCCGTGCTGCACCAAGCTCTTCATTACCAGCCCCAGGGCCTGGGAGAATTCTCATTTTTCTTGTGTGCTGGCAGAGCCTGTGCCTTACCTGGGGACATGCTAGTGACGGAGGAGGGACAGGAAGGAAGACTCTTTGGGGAGTAAGTTCTCCTGGATCCACAGAGGCATGTAAACACCTACTGATCCCTCGACATGGGCTGCATGGTTGGTTTACTAGTAACGGAGGTAAACTTGAGCACGGTAAGCCAGCCTTTGCTTGGCTGTTCTGTATATGTTCTAAATTGTCAGTCTGATGAAGATGGCATGGAGAGGAAGGGAGGCTGTGCAAGTCCTTGAATGTCAGCCTTAGTCATCTAGAAACTCAGACTCAAATGGACTTGATAGAAGAAATGTGGGTTTAGAGGCTGATACATTCTTTTATCTTCTGTTACCACTAAGTAGAGCAGTGTCCATTTTGGTGCCTGTAGGCCAGGAGACTAATCTTGGAACCACACTTAGTCGTTGGCCTGGGATAAGAGGCCAAAGCTACAAAGACAGTGTCTGGCTGTGCAAGGAAGCCTGACCACGTGGGATGGCAGAACAGAACCAAGTGATGCTTGAATCTGTGAATTAGAAGGAAACTTTAAAATCATCTATTTCCTACCCAAAGCAGACACCACTCTACAAATCCCCAAGAAGGTGGTCAACCAAGCTTGGCTTGAGCAGTTCCAGACCTGCATGTTCACTGAAGCCAATTTCCATTCAATACCCCAAAACACTAGAAAGATCGTTCTAAAATTGAACCACAGTCTTTCTTACCATAATTCCATTTATTGGTCCTGACTCTGCTTTCTCTAATTTCTGTAGAGTAAGTCTAAATGCTTCTTCTTCACATCAGGTCTCTAGATATTTGAGGACAGTTATTATTCTCCCCGATTCTTACACTGGTTAGCACTCCAGAAGTTCTTTTCTCTCTCTTCCCCCTCCTCTCACATTCTCTCTTTCAAGCTTTCCTTGTTTCTTTTTTCTGATTCTCCCTTTTCGATCTTTCTTCATAAGGAAAATATAAGAAATTTATTTTGACATAAGATTTTCCTCCTGAACAAATTCTTGCTGCTTGCTCATCTTTCAAAATACTCAAAAATTTTTTCACGGATCAATATCAGTTCCCCATTCTGGAGTTTCTCAGATCAGGCATTTTTCTTCCCACAGACTTCTTTAACCCCTTGAATTCTAGGCAGCTCTTGAAGGTTAGTGATGGTGGTTCTAGGTCATAGCACACCTCGGGTAATGTGGTGACTCTGCTCTGGAACTGAAGCATCAGTGCTTTCAGAAAAGTTGGAAATATATGCTGGGCTAATGGTGAGAGAATACGAGTTTTTCATTCAAGTTAAATGTGGGAAAAAATCCTGACTTTTTCCTCAGCTTCTCAAAGAATTGCCTCTACCTCCACTTGATTTGATTTTGGACACCTCGGTTGAGTATCTGTGGTAAAATCATCAGCATGTTTCCTACTACACTTACTCTATCTCCCATGTTCTTTGCCGTGCTTCCTGGTATAACCAGCCACCTGGCTGCTGTAACTCCTGCCTCTTCCCCATCCCCATCCCCCAACTGAGTTGTGTGGCTTCCATCTCAGAACTGTCTTTCAAAGCCAGCCTCTTCTCTCTTCTCCTGGCTTCATCATTTACCACTTGGTCTTTCCTCTCTTCTCCAATCCAACCTGCCTAAGTCCTCTGCTGGTCTCTCTGTGTCCAAAGGATAAACCCAAATGCATTTTTTTAATATGAAAGTCCCTTCCAAATCCATTCATCCACTATTTCAACAAACATTCAATGAATACCCACCCTGTGCCACTGATTATGCACCACCATTTCTTCCTGCTTATCCTTTGTTCCAGCCTCAGTGAACAGCTCCAGATTCACCAGACACAGAAGGCTCTTTCCATGTCCCATTCCCTCTTCCTGCAAAGCTCCTTCCAATTTCTCTGCCAGCTGAGCTCCTACTCACCTTTCAAACCCATTTAAATATCACCTCCCTATGAAATCTTCCTTGGCTCCTGCAAGAGAGTTAGTTATTCCTACTTATGATTCCCCATCAATCTGTTCATGTTTCTGCTATAGAACTTATTTTGTGCATTCATTTATTTGTTTACCTATCTCTATTTGCTCTTCACTTGGCTCTGAGCTCCTTCAGGCAAAGAACACGTTTTATTTCATCTTTATATCTCCAGCTCTCAGTCCCATGTTGGCCACACGTAAGGGTATCATAAGAGAATGAAACCCCTCAGTAAGAGTAGGATGTTCTGGAACTGAATTAGATGCAGCAGATAGCAAGTGGCTGAGGTCCCAGGGTCTAGAATCATACTATGTGGGTTTAAATTGAAGTTCTGCTACTTCTAGCTGTGTGAACTTGGACAAGTTATTTTGCATGTGAGCCTCATTTTTCTCTTCAGTAAAATGGGTAGAATAATAGGACTTTCTTTATAGGATTATTTGGTGATAACCAAAAAACAAATTTGGTTTATTTTAAGATAAGTGCTTATTCTTTTTGTGAGGAGTCTCCTGAGAATAAATATGGAAAACAATAGAGTGGGAAATCTTTAGAAGAGGAAGGAAGAGAAAATGCAGAGAGGTTAATTGAGAAAGAAGAAACAAAGAAGGGGCAGTCTTACTCTATCAAACTCTTTCTACTGCAATCTCCATACATCAATTAAATTTATCACTTAAAATCCACGTACTGTTCTCCCTAACTGTAGCCTGAGTTAACTATTCATTGATTTTATAGTTATAGATAGTCCAAAATAAATCCTTACCAGGGACAGGTGCTTTCCCCATAGAGCACGACTCACACCATGATCCCACAGCATAAAAGTCAAGGCCTCAAGACCAACACCATTTCCATCTAGACTCAGAAAACAAGAAGAAGAGAGACCCCATATGGGAATGTTACTGAGCTGAGGAGAAATGGGAGCATGGATGTTTGACCATATAGGCAATAAAATCAGGTAATTGAAAGGGACCCTCATCCAGCTAGGCAATAAAACCCAGAGTGAAGATTATTTTGCCAGGCTGGAATATGAGATTGGCAAGATCAAGGTAGTATTAGTCAGAGTAGGCTAACTGCTGGAATGAACAGTCTCCAAATCTCAGTGACTTAATGCAAGCTTATTTTTTTTTGCTCATGTCCAATATAATTTATGGGAGAGTTAAAAGGAGATTGCTTCAGGAGATTCAGGACCAAAGACTCATTCTATCTGGTCACTGTGTAATCACCTAGGGCCTCAGAGTCCTCCTCTGGGAGGTCTTAAGGGCTAGGCCTGGGCTCACATTCCACTGACCAGAACTCAGTCACATGGTACTCTTAAATGAAGAAGAAGCCAGGAAAAATTGTCTGTGAGCCCAGGAGGAAAACAGAAATAGCTCAGAGAACAACTTTCTAGTCTCTGCCACAAAAGGTAGAATGCAAGAAGAAGGTGAAACTCAAAGCCCTAAATTTAAGTTCAAAATGTCAACTTCACAAACATAGAATATAGGAGGCCTGGCTTAGCTGTGAAAAAAAATACCTAGGGTTGGAAAAAATGTGGGGTTCTGGTTGACCATAAGATTACCGTTAGCCAGGAATATTTTTGTCTTAAAAAAAAAAAAGGAATGCAATATTTAGATGCATGAATAAAGGAAATATGTATAATAGAAAGACGATAGACTATCTTCACTTTTGTTTACCTATGTGTCCTTAACTAAGATACTTAAATTTTCTGAGCCTCAGTTAGCTGAGCTATAAAATAGGACTAAAGCTTGTGTATCAGTGTATCAATTAGCTATTGCCACAATTATGGATATAAAAATAACCTCAAAACTCAGTAGCTTAAAACAATAATCATTTATCTCACTCATGCATCTATCTATAGGTTGGCTGAGTTAACTGTGCTGCAGGCTGCAGGTCTGCAAGGGGGCCATTAGGTCTTTACTCCAATGATGTTTATTATGGGTCTCAGGCTAAAAGGGCAGCACCTACAGCTACCTGCGGGAAGCAATTCTCATGGCGAGGGCAGGGATGCAAGAAGGAGAGTGGAAACATGCAGTGCCTCTTGAGGTCTTGGCCCAGAACACTCTCACCTCTGTCCATATCTGTCCACTCTCACAGAGCCCATAGCAAATTCACATAGCCAAGCCCAATGTCAGTGGGGGAGGGAAATAAGCTCCATCTATATCAGTGTGTGATACTGCAAAGTCACATGTCAAAGGGCATTCTAACACAGGCGAGAATGAGGATTCACTCTACCACACTGACATTTGTAAGATTGTAGTGGTGATTAAAAAATATGTAAAGCATCCAGTCCCATGACTGGCAACATAGGGGCTCAGTAAATAGACACTATGATGATAGTTACAATGCTGATGATAATGATATATTCAGATATTGTATATTCTCTACTCTTGGTGGCTCAGAACACATCTACTGGATTGGGTTTAATTTTGGTTGCCATCTTTAAAAAGAAAATACATTGACAAACTAGATTGCAAGCAGAGAAGGTTGAGCATAAGGGCCTAGGGATCTGGAAACTGTATGGAAGGAACTAAAAATAGTCCAAAGAAGAGTGGCCCATGTAAAAAGTAAATGCACCCAAATGCCAGAAGGGCTATCTCATTGCAAAAGGAATAAACTTGTAGGATAATGGAAGGAACTGCCAGTCTGGAGGGATTCTCTTAGATTTAAGTAGATAATGGGAAGCCCATGGACATTTGCTGGGGAGAAGCATGGCATGGGCTGTCGGCTTGCTGAGCGAAGATGAGCACAACAGGAGGCGATGAGTGGTGAACAGAGCTATTTTCTCCACAGTGGAACAGATGAGCTGTGGGGAGCAGGTTGGGAGGTCAAGGCAGAGCTGGGGTTTCTGTGCCTGGGAAAACACAGATCTTAGCTCCCTTTTCAGTTCCTTCTGGTCTCATAGATTCACAGTCCTTCATTCCAATGTGTCTGTTGCATTTCATGTTGACTCTACGAACACCGCACTCAGTGCCCTCTCCACGCCCCCAAGCCCCAACCGGGCAGTGTGAGATTCGCCAGCAGTGATCTCTTCCTCCTTCTTTAAGCTTGAGTCTCCCCTCCCCATTTCTCCCAATCAGCCTTAATTAAACTGTTTGAAAGCTACAGCTTGATTTTAATTAGAGCAAAATTGGGAAGATTAGAATGCAATTGGCCAATCATTGTTTGTGGGCCGTTGTTTGAGAACACAGCAGGCTGCTAAATTACCTCCATGCCAGGCTTCTTGAATTCTTCCAGACAGCGGGAAGGATGGGGACACTGGGGCATTGGGGGAGGGCCAGCGTTGTTTCTGCTTTTGCGCCTCCTAGAGTTACAGGGCCCCACATATTATTTAACCAAAGGGTTCTTAGATTGCAGCCTTCCTGCCTGGGGATCTCTCCCAGCCACAGTGGTAAACAAGGCAAAAGGATTTCCTAGAAAGTGTGACAAAGGAGTACAGTGGCCTCTGAACTTGAGCACAGGTCATAGACAAAGGCAGAAATCATTTGTAACATGGTCTGGGTTCTCATCAAACTCTGCCACCGACCAACTGAGACGTGGGTCTCTCCTCTCAGTTTCTCTGTCTCTTCGTTTGTTAATAAGAACAAACTTATACAAACAAACTTATGGTCTCTATAAAAGGTTAATAGTTGAGTAATGATATTTCTGCTTCCTCTTTCCCAAGGTCCTTATATAGATAAAATACTTGAGCTTGTGTGAAAATTGTGTACAATTTTTTTAAAAAACTAAAGGAGGGCCGGCCCCGTGGCTTAGCGGTTAAGTGCTCGCGCTCCGCTGCTGGCGGCCCGGGTTCGGATCCCGGGCGCACACCGACACACCACTTCTCCGGCTATGCTGAGGCCGCGTCCCACATACAGCAACTAGAAGGATGTGCAGCTGTGACATACAACTATCTACTGGGGCTTTGGGGGGAAAAAAATAAATAAATAAAATCTTAAAAAAAAAAAAAACTAAAGGAAAGCTCTACACCAATATGAGATTATGTTTTTTATTATAATTTCTTTTTATAGCTCATATTAATCATGTCTTATTCATTATAGCAGTAAAGGCTCTAATAGCCAAGTACATTACAGTCATCTGTTGTTGAGATAGAAATCTCCTGATGATGCAAAGTGTCTAGAAATACTGCCTTCTGTACAGGAGCCAAAGCATGCTATATGTCCCAGCCTCTAAAATGTCCAGCTAGAGAACATGAAACCATCTTAGCTGAGTCGCTGAGGTAAATAACTGGCACCCCTCAATGTATATGTTGGCTTTACCTATTCTCGTTCATGTGAGTTTTTCAAGATGAAGAATGTGAGCATTGTGGAAAAAAAAATGGTCATGTCTTATCTTGGTGGATTGAGTTCTGTGATGGGAACAGTAGCCCCAGATGTGAGGTATATTAGTAGAAGGATGAAGAAAGAGAAGGCTTCTTTGTGCCTGGAACTCTTCAGGAAAATCAGCAGTGCAATACTCAGTGGTGTTTATTGAGACCCCTAGGTCAAATTGGCAAGTCTCAAGCTAGTTAGGGACAGGCAACTCTCCAAGAGAAAGGTGGGCTCTGAGAACAAAGATGTTTGCATTTATCCAGATCTGGTTGGTATGTGAGAAAATTTTCCATGGTCATTGGTTGACAGTTTACATAGACAAAGTCAAGTCACAGGAAAAATGATGAGAAAACTATTTGTGTCCTTGGCTTAAGGCCATTCCATCTTTTTTCCTCTAAAGTTTTTAAATATTTTATTCAATGACCTGTCCTATGTCTTCCTTCATTTGTCAAGGAAAATCAGTCATATATTTTTTTCTTACAAGTATGGCTCATACCAAAACAACTTTTTGAAGAATGACAGCACGTCCCTTTCAGCACAGCAGTCCATTTGAACACCAAAGGTTGGAGAAAGGTGCCCCTCAAAAAAAGGTTATTGGAAATAGATCAGGAGGGCCAAAGAATAGAGAAGGGCAATATTCCCTATGATGACAGCCCACTCTTCCTGCCATTGCTTCCAAAGTGGTGTTTGGAGCTGCACATCCTGGGCTCCATGCTGCCTTAAGGCTTCTTCCCAACCTCTCAGGGAGTCCCAGAACCTATTCTGAGAACTGCCGCCTGAGTGAGCAGGTGATGATTGGCTGGCTCTGCTGGAAAGAGCATTGATTCCTTCTCTAGTAAACCCAGTCTGGAGTCTAACTCAGGAGGAACAAACGGGCTTCCAGCACTCAGGGGCACAGTGACACAGGGATAGGATGGTGCCAAGCTTGCAGGGGTGCCACAGCAGAGGGGGGTAGGGAGAGCTGCATACTCAGGATACAGGAAATGTGACTTTCCAAATGACAGCCATATTGGTGGCCTTGGAAATGGGCCTGAATGTGCTTCCCACACAAAGATGGAAAGATATGTCTATTGGAAAACTGGTAACAATAATCTGGCTATTAGCATGAGGTCTCAGCACAACCACCCACATTGCAGGTTGCAGTATTCATTACTACTAGGTTTCAGCCTCATTGAAGTATAGTTTTGTTTTTGTTTTTAAACTATGGGTTTTTTTTTAAATACTCTCTCCCTTAAGGCTTCATCGGGAGGGAGACTTCATGGAGGCCGGATCAGTGTTCTCAGTTTACAAGACTGAAAGGTGGTGCTTCAGCCTGCAGCTGCTGGAAACAGCACCTGGGATGGAAGACCCCAGCTGAGCTCTTCCTGAATCTTTCATCACCAGGAGCGCGGGACCCTACAGGGGACGCTTGCTGGCAGAGTTCTGGTTGACCTTGTGTAACGCGGAGGAACACAGTGCTGTAGGGTGGTTGGCAACATTCGAGTTGGTAGCTATGACTTGGAGGCGTCCCTTTTTATTTACATCTTTCAAATTCGGAACACCTTGTAGCCATTAGTATTCTCAGTGGAGACCCCTTTGCTTCAAACCCAGAGCTGGCCCAGTCCCAAAGCCCTGCTGAAGCTCCTATTGCCTGAGGCTTGGCATGGCTGTGGTTCACCTCTCTTATTGCTGGCCCCTTTGGGTTCTGGGAAAATCCCTAAACTCATGTACAACCAGAAGCATCATTTATTAGCAATCTGGACCATTAGCATAAGGCAGTTTGGGGCAAAGATAACTACGATCACTTCAGAATATAGATATATAGAAGGATTTTGTGTTATGTCTACAACATTCTCAGTGTCGGTGTGCACAGCTGCTATAACACACTGGATTTTACCCTTTAATCTGGATTATACCTTCCTAAACTTTGTTTTGAATGATTTTATAGGTATGTCAACCCTTTGACAGAAATATATGTTGTTCACTCTAGGCTCATCTAAAATATGATAAAAAATGGACTAAACTTCCGTTAATTATAGCAGTTTGCTGAAGCACCCTTTTCAAGGGCTATGTGAACACCTTTGCAGGCAGAGTCCACATTGGAGAGCTCTGATCACCCTTAACCTGTGAGCCCTTTATTTAGTGGCTTCTGCTGTTCTAAAGGCACTTTCCATAGGGGCTTCACTACTGTCTAAATGTTTGCTTTCTCAGATTGTTTACCGCCTAACAAACACAGTGGGAGAAGATTTTAGGAGAAATGGCTAAATTGAAATGGAGATTTACTTGATGTCTTAATTGAAACAAAGATGATGGCTTAATTGAAGGAGTGTGTGTTAATATAATTGATATATAGAAAACATCCTATCCCTAGGAAAAAAAAAAACCTTGATTATTTTATTACTGGAAAAAAACTACTAAATGAAAAATCAGAAATGAACATTTATTCTTTGAAGAGCACAGGCTGCCTTCCAGTATTGCCTTCTGAGGTTTTCAGATACTGGAAAGAACCAGGTTAATAAGTTCTGTCAGCACATTTTTACCACTTTCTGGCTCCAACTCCATTCACAGATGTTTCCCCCATTATTCTGATTCAATGATGGCCCCAAAGGCAGTGAAGATACAAAAGAAGAGAAAACCACCGGGTGCCCTCAGAGCCCGAGCCTTCCTGCAGCCAGCTTGATGCCTATTCTGAATTGACACCCCACTCTAGTTTATGGAAGCAGGTTTTGCTTACTGTTTTGGGGGGTGGTTTTTATTTTGGAAATATATTTTTTGCATCTATTTTTTCCTCAATGAAATTCTCTGTCTCTCTCACACTCACACGCGTGCACGCACACACGCATACCCACACACACTCACTCTTCCACTCACAAAATCCTGCTTGCCCCTTTCAGTTTCACAGGGGAGGTGGTAAAGTCTGTGGATCACAGAGCCAGACAGCCTGTGTTTAAATCCTGACTCTGCCACCTACTGGGTGTTACCTACTGGGCAAATTAACTTATATGTGCCTCAATTTCCTCATCCATAAAATAAGGATAATTATATTTTCCCTTGATAGGGGTGTTTCACATGTTATGTTGGTTAATACTTGTAAGATGCTTGGAATGCCTGGCACATACTAAGAATTCATTAAATGTTAACCATTATTTTTTATTATTTGCTCATAAAAAGCTTCCTAGACAGTATCATTCATTTTTCTAAGTCATTTGTTATTCTGTGTTATGATATCCTAAGCAGCCACGGGAGCTGGAGTCAGGCCTTCATCTCTGACTCCCCCCGTAGTACCCTGTATATGGATTTGATGTTGTTTCGAGGTCTCAATTTCTCCTCCTGCAAATGGGTGGATTGAAACTACCTTAATCTGAAAAGGTTTTGCTTTGGTGTATATGTCGCACTGTGTTTTGAAATTCATGTTTCATGTAGATAATTAAAGGAATGAAATTTTGTTCTGGGTAATGAAATATTCTTGTTAAAAGATAGTAAGCACTTAAAACAATTAGAATGCAATAAAATACACTTAAACTAGTCTACACGAGGGAAAGTAGTGTCGTAGAAACAGCAGTGTGGTATTGACCTGGGTTTTAATCTCAGCTCTGCCATTTACCGTGTGACTTCGTGCCAGTTACTTTCTTAACTTCTCTGGGCCTCATTGCTGCTCTTGCCACCATCATGGTAGCTGCTGCACTCGGGAGGCCAGGACACTAGCTTTTTCTGCTCTGGTACCAGCTGGTTATACTGCTTTAGGCAAACCCCTTCCCTCCCTGTTTCATGGTTTTCTCATAATATAAGAGGAATGGAATAGACTTCTCAACTGGTACGCCTGCTGGCACCTGGTGCTGCTGCAGATGGATTAAATGCATGCCCATGTATCGATCCCTTCAGCCCTTGGGGCGACTGGGCAAGATCTGGGGTAGCAAGACTTCCCTGTGCCTGTCTCCTCGGGTCTGAGCAGCCTCATTCATTGATTCTGATGTATCACAAAAAGAGAATTTTCAATTTACTTGGTAACATGAAAAAGATTGGCAAATAGTACTCAAATGTTTCTTCTAATTCTAACAGCCTAAATTTCCCTGTTGGTAGTCATGTGACATCAGACAAATTACTTAGCTTTCTGAACTTTGGTATCCTCATTCATTTTAGTAAGATATACTCAAAAACTCACTATGGTTTGGATAAAATATATGACTTTCCAAGTCTGATGTTGGAAAAAAGAAGATTAAGACTTAAGGAAAAGTGCAAAACTCCAAGCTTGTTGCTTTTCGGGGGGAACTTGAGAACACTATGAGTGTCGCAGAAGTTGTTGTTAGACCCAGCGTAAAAGATTGGAGCTGTTGATGATTAACACTGGGCATAGAGCACAGCAAAGTAGGAGTGGGAACTCTGTACTCACTGGGCTTCAGCGTGTGGACTGTGGACAGTCATGGAAGTTGTCCATGTCCACTAGAGACACTGGAAGAGAACCCAGACGCAGTTCACCAAAGCATAAGAAAATACCATCAGTGCCTTGATTTATGTATTAAAAAATGCACAAAATTATGCCTATAAGTTATATATTTTTTAAATCAAACCTAATTTTCCCATTGGTGTGTATACACATTTAGAATGCTTTACTTTCATTTCAGATCAATCACTAATTGGTTGTTGCTTCTATGTTTTCTCATCCTGCAACTCTTTTTTATCAAGTTGTCAATAATTTGCAAACGACCAAAAGATTAGGAGAACTGTGACATGAAATAGATGACTATTTTAAATAAATAAAATAATGAGAGAATCTCTCAATCATTCAGCAAAAATATATTGAACATCTACTATTGTTCTATTGTTAGAACATCTAACATTGTTCTATTGCTGTTGAATAAGACAGAAAGAATCAATCCTGCCCTTGAAGAGTTTATGTTCTAATGGGAGAGAAAGAAAACTAAAAAAATACATTACATCAGGTAGTGATAAGTGCTAAAAAGATACATAAAGCAGAGCATGGGGACAGAGAGTGAGAGAGAGAGGGTGCTCTTCTGGATGGGAAGGTCAGGGAAAGCCTCTTGTAGGAGATACTGTTCAGCAGTCCTGAATGACATGACTGAGCATGTGATGTGACCACCAATTTTTATTTATTAGATTTAATTAAAGTGAGAGCCACCACTATGGTAAGATGGCCTTTCCTTTCAGTGAGGGGCTTTGACCATTGTAAGAAATTATGGAAAATGGAAGAATGCCTGCTTTTTTTCCCCCTAGCAATCTAAATGATAACATATAAATTCTTTATTAGTTAATGAAGTCTAGGTGTGGCCTACTGCAAAGCAAGGAGGCTGGATTTGGTTGTAGATTTAAAAAAACCATCGCCAAGACCAACATCAAGGAGCTTATTGCCTCTGTGTTTTATTCTAGGAGTTTTATGGTTTCAGGTCTTAAGTTCAAGTCTTTAATTCATTTTGAGTTGATTTTTGTGTATGGTGTAGGGGTCCAGTTTAATTCTTTTGCGTGTGGTTATCCAGTTTTCCCATTACCATTTATTGAAGAGATTATCCCCTCACCATTGTATATTTTGTCTCCTTTGTCATAAGTTAATTGACCATATACATGTGGGTTTATTTCTGGGCTCTCTATTCTGTTCCATTGATCAATGTGTGTTTTTTTATGCCAATACCAAACTGTTTTGATTACTATAGCTTTATAATACGGTTTGAAATCAGGAAGTGTGATGCCTCTAGCTTTATTCTTTTTTTTTTCCAATTATTTTATGGAAGTCATATTGGTTTATAACATTGTGTAATTTCAGGTGTACATTATTGTATATCAGTTTCTGTATAGACTGCAGTGTGCCTACCACCAATAGTCTAATTTTTATCTGTCACCATACATTTATGCCCCTTTACCCCTTTTTGCCCACCCCCCCCCCACCCCCTTCCCCTCGGGTAACCACTAATCTGTTCTCTTTATGTGTTTGTTTATCTTCCACATATGAGTGAAATCATATGGTTTGTCTTCCTCTGTCTGGCTTATTTTGCTTAACATCATACCCTCAAGGTCCATTCATGTTGTTGCAAATGGGACGATTTTGTTTTTTTTCATGGCTGAGTGGTATTCCATTGTATATATATACCATATCTTCTTTATCCATTCATCAGTTGATGGGCACGTGGGTTGCTTCCATGTCTTGGCTATAGTCAATAATGCTGCAATGAACATAGGGGTGCATAAGTCTCTTTGAATTGATTTCAAGTTCTTTGGATAAATACCCAGTAGTGGGATAGCTGAATCATATGGCATTTCTATTTTTAATTTTTTGAGAAATCTCCATACTGTTTTCCCTAGTGGCTGTACCAGTTTGCATCCCCATCAGCAGTGTATGAGGGTTCCCTTTTCTCCACATCCTTTCCAACATTTGTCATTTTTTGTCTTGGTAATTATAGCCATTCTGACAGGTGTAAGGTGATATCTCATTGTAGTTTTGATTTCCTTCAGCTTTATTCTTCTTTCTCAAAATTGCTTTGGCTTTTAGGGGTCTTGATTGGCTCCTTACAAATTTCAGGATTGTTTTTTCTATTTTGTGAAAAATGACATTGGAATTTTTACAGGAAATGTAATAAATCTGTAGATTTCTTTGGCTAATATGGACATTTTAACACTATTAATTCATCCAATCCATGAGCACAGAATATCTTTCTATTTATTTGTGTCTTCAACTTCTTTCATCAATGTCTTCTAGTTTTCAGTGTACAGATCTTTCACCTCCTTGGTTAAATTTATTCCTAGGTATTTTATTTTCTTTGATGCAATTGTAAATGGGATTATTTCCTTAATTTCTCCTTCTGATATTTTGTTATTAGTTTATGGAAGTGCAACAGATTTTTATATATGATTTTATACCCTGCAATTTTACTCAATTTGTTTACTAGTTGTAACAGTCGGTTTTTTGGTGGAGTCTTTAGGGCTTTCTATATGTAATATTATGTCATCTGCAAATAGAGACAATTTTACTTCTTCCTTTCCAATTTGAATGCTTTTTATTTCTTTTTCTTGCCTAATTGCTCTGGCTAAGACTTCCTGTACTATATTGAATAAAAGTGGTGAGAGTGGGCAACCTTGTCTTATTCATGATCTTAGAGAAAAAACTTTCAGGTTTTCACCATTGAGTATAACGTTAGCTGTGGACTTGTCATATATGGCCTTTATTATGTTGAGCTGTGTACCTTCCATAGCCACTTTGTTGAGAGTTTTTATCATAAATGGGTGTTGAATTTTGTCAAATGCTTTTTCTGCATCTTCGAGATGATCGTACAATTTTTATCCTTAGTTTTGTGAATGTAGTGTACCACATTGATCAATTTGTGGATGTTGAACCATCCTTTCATTTCTAGAATAAATCCCACTTGATCATGGTGTGTGATCCTTTTAATGTACTATTGAATTCAGTTTGCTAATATTTTGTTGAGGCTTTTTGCATCTATGCTTATCAGGTATATTGACTTGTAATTTTCTTTTCTTGTAGTGTCCTCGTCTGGTTTTGGTATCAGGGTAATGCTGGCCTCATAAATTGAGTTTGGAAGTTTTCCCTCCTCTTCTATTTTTTTGAAAAGTTTGAGAAAGATTGGTATTAATTCTTTTTTAAATGTTTGCTAGAATTCACCAGTGAAGCCATCTGGTCCTGGACTTTTGTTTTTTGGGATGTTTTTGATTACTGATTCAAATCTCCTTACTAGTAATTGGTCTGTTCAGATTTTCTATTTCATGATTCAGTCTTGGTAGGTTTTAATGTTTCTAAGAATTTATCCATTTCTTCTAGGTTGTCTGATTGTTGGTGTATAATTGTTCATGGTAGTCTCTTGTGATCCTTTGTATTCCTGTGATATCAGTTGTAATGTCTCCTTTTTGATTTCTAATTTTATTTGAGTACTCTATCCTTTTCTTTGTCGGTTAGTCTAGCTAATGATTTGTTTATATTTTTTTTGGTCTTTTCAAAAAATCAGCTTTTAGTTTCATTGATCTTTTCTTTTGTCTTTTTAGTCTCTATGTCATTCATTTCCACTCTGATCTTTGCTATTTCCTTCCTTCTACTAACTTTGGGCTTAGTTTGTTCTTCTTTTTCTAGTACCTTGAGGTGTAAAGTTAGGTTATTTATTTAAGATCGTTCTTTTTTTTTTGGTGAGGAATACTGGCCCTGAGCTAACATCTGTTGCCAATATTCCTCTTTTTGCTTGAGGAAGATCATCCCTGAGCTAACTTCTGTGCCAGTCTTCCTCTATCTTGTATGTGGGTCACCACCACAGCATGGCTTGATGAGTAGTGTAGAGGTCCGCGCCCAGGATCTGAACTCATGAACTCCAGGCTGCTGAAGTGGAGCACGCAAACTTAACCACTGTGCCACCAGACTGGCCCCTATTTTTTCTTAGTATATGCATTTATCGCTATAAACTTCCCTCTTAGAACTGCTTTTGCTGCATCCCATAGTTGTGTTACTTGTGTTTCCATTTTCATTTGTCTCAAGATATTTTTTGATTTCTCCTTTGACCCATCCATTGTTCAGGAGCATGTTGTTTAATCTCCATATATTTGTGAATTTTCCAGTTGTCATCTTATAATTGATTTCTAGTTTCATACCATTGTGGTCAAAAAAGATGTGTGATATGACTTCAATCTTCTTAAATTTAATAAGATTTGTTTTGTGGCCTAACATATGACCTATCCTGGAGAATGTTCCATGTGCACTTGAGAAGAATGTGTATTCTGCTGCTATTGGATAGAATGTGCTGTGAATATCTGTTAATTTCTTCTAGTCCAACATGTAGTTTAAGTCCAATGTTTCTTGTTGACTTTCTGTCTGGATGGTCTATGCATTGGTGAAAGCGAGGTATTGAAGTTTCCTACTATTACTGTATTGCTGTCTATTTCTCCCTTCAGATCTGTTGATGTTTGCTTTATATGTTTAGGTATTCCTATGTTGAGTAGAAATATAAATATTTACAAATGTTATACCTTCTTAATGAATTGATCCCTTTATTGATATTATTATTATTATTATTTTTGTGAGGAAGATCGGCCCTGAGCTAACATCTGCCAATCCTCCTCTTTTTGCTGGGGAAGACTGGCCTTGGGCTAACATCCACGCCCATCTTCCTCTACTTTATATGGGACGCTGCCACAGCATGGCCTGCCAAGCGGTGCGTCGGTGCACACCAGGGATCCAAACCGACGAACCCCGGGCCACCACAGTGGAGCACGTGCACTTAACCACTTGCGCCACCAGGCCGGCCCCAATCCCTTTATTATTATAAAATGACTTTCTTTGTCTCTTGTTACAATCTTTGGCTTAAAGTCTATTTTGTCTGATTTAAGTATAACTATCCCAGCTTTTGGTTTCCATTTGCATGGAATATTTTTGTTGTTGTTGTTGTTGCTGAGGAAGATTAGCCCTGTGCTAACATCTGTTGCCAATCTTTCTGTTTTTTTTTTGTTTTTTTTTTTTTGCTTGAGGAGGATTTGCCCTGAGCTAACATCTGTGCCAATCGTCCTCTACCTTATATGTGGGTTGCCACCACACCGTGGCTGAGAAGTGGTGTAGGTCTGTGCCCGGGATCCGAACCCGCAAACCCGGGCTGTCAACATGGAATGTGCCAAACTTAACCACTACACCATGGGGCTGGCCCTGGAATGTCGTTTTTTATCCTTTCACTTTTTGTATATGTTTCCTTAAGGCTGAAGTGAGCCTCTTGTAGGCAGTATATAGTTGGGTCATGTTTTTTTATCTATTAAGCCATTCTGTGTCTTTTGATTGGCCATCCTGCCAATTAAAAATGAGATCAAGCAACTGTTCTTTACGCTGCAATGGGATTTGGGATAGAAAACATTTTGACAAATACCCTGTACTTGAATTAAAGTTTAGCATTTCCTGCACAAAAGAAATAAATGATAATGTATTATTATGAACTTGCCTGCTTAGATAAATAAAACCACACAGTGGGAATTTTAAAAAGACTTTGTTGGAAGCACGAATGATTAGTCATCCCATTTCTTTTGTTTCGCTGGTAATGTTTGGCACCTGCCCCCCGCCTCTGTCTTAGTGTCTAGAGTTAGATAGGGGGATTCTATAGCCTCAAATTGGACATGGATTTTTATTTATTTATTTTGAATTCTTTATTTTTCTGCAGCCCTGTCACTTGTACTCTATGGGTTTGGGGGAAAGTTAGGTCAAGGTTTAGCACTATCATGAAGAGCAGAGTTGGGATGAGTAAGAAGGTTGAGAAGACTTTCCACTTTGTTGTTTCCTAAGGCAGTGGAGCTGGTCTTTACTAGTATAATTTGGGAGGCGATGGAAAACCACTCTCTTACTAATGGATATGGTCATTTCAATTAATTCCCAGGACAGATTCCCCTTGGAAATCTGTCCCCTTTAAAATACGTACATTTCAGTGAAGAGCAAAGCATGAAGAATAAAATTCTAGATGGGACTGGAAAGGAACTTCTCCATCCTCTGAAATTGGGCTTCTTGCAATGTGGGTCCTCTTAGTTCCTTTCAGGATGTCCATGTTGACATTTTCACTGAAGGTGCAAAAGCAAAGGTGAATAAAACTGCTGGCATCTTAACTTGAATAAAGGCAGTCTCACCAAATGACGGTAGTCGTCAAGTATTCTCATCATTACTCACTTGCACGTAAACGCATGCACTCATATATGCATGCTAGCTTCACATAAGAATGTCCTTGAAGCAGTAAAATTTATTAATTTAATTAAATCTTGACCCTTGAGTACATGGCTTTTTAATATTCTGTATGATGAAATGGGAAGTACACATAGAACACGTCTGAGGCTACTGAAGAATGATGATTTTCTCAGGGAAAAATACTTTTGTGATTGAGTTGTGAGCTGAACTAGCCATTTTTTTCATGGAACTCAATTTTTCTTGAAAGAACAACCAACAGGCAAACTATGGTTATTCAGATTTTAGTGTTTGGCAGACATTTTCTCAAAAGAAAAAAAAAGAATGAAGTAAGCCTGCCTCTTCAAGGAAAACAGCTGACAGCATTTGTTACCAATGATAAAATTTGAGCTTTCAAACAAAAATTAGAATTTTGGAAAACTCATATTTGTCATCGTGAGCTTGACAGCTCTCCAATAGTTAAAGACTTTTCTGATGAGATTTGTGGTGATATTAACAAAAATGATGTCTTGATATTATATAATGAAGAATGTCAAAATGTGGAAGATCTGAATACCTCAGTGATCTCATATTTTCCAGATGAGCAATGCATGATGTTACAAAATCAGGAAGGGTAAAAGGATCCATTCAAAGTACAATATAGAACACTGGATTTTAATGTTACAGAGTATGAAAAGTTCATTGATGTAGTTTCAGATTCCACAGTGTAACTAACCTTTAAGAAACTACATATGTTGAGTTTGGTGTGGTACCAAAGAAGAAGATCCACAATTATCACAACAGATTGAATGCAGAAGCAAACACAAGAATACAGCTGTCTTCTGCTGAGCCAGATATTAAAGAGATTTGCAAAAATGCAAGGCAATGCCACTCTTCTTGAGAAATTTGTTTTGTTTCAGAACATATAATTATTGTCATAAAAATGTTATGTTATATGTAATGGATTTATTGCTGTTATCTTTAAATGAAATAATAAATTTAAATTTTGTTTTAATTTCTAAAATGGTAATTATCAATAGATATAAGCCACATACATATAGGGACTCAATCATTTTTAAGAATGTGAAGGGGTCCTGAGACCACAAAGTTTGAGGACTGTTGTTCTACACCAACTTCTTGACTTTACAAATGGGTAACTGAGGCCACGACAGGTGAGGTGACTCATCCACTGAGTGGCACTTGTGAGAAGATCATATCTCTGCAAACCACTGTTCCAATGTTTTCATTGTTGGTTTTCCCCTACTACACTACTCCCGTGACTACTTTCATATGAATAAGCTGAACAGCTACTCTCCAATGAGAAAGCTGGGTGGGAGAAGGCTCTGATGGAGGTTAGCAGAGATAGAGCTGTCTCACAGCCTGGGAATGAGAGGCCAGCTGGGAGGCCAAAGAGTCTCTTTCAGGCACTGGGTGCCTCCATCTGGAGAGACGTGTGCAGAGAGGAGATGAGGAATGCAAGTGGAGGAAGCACATTACCTACTTCAGATTTTATGCCTCCTGTTCCGAAATACAATGAGCTTTTCCTTATCCCTTGACTTTTCTTGCAGGGAGTTTGCCCGTTGGAAAGTGAACAACTTGGCTCTGGAAAGGAAGGACTTCTTCAGTTTGCCACTGCCTCTTGCCCCAGAGTTTATCAGGAACATCCGCCTCCTTGGAAGGAGACCCAACCTGCAACAGGTTACCGAAAACCTGATCAAAAAGTACGGCACTCATTTCTTACTTTCTGCCACCCTTGGAGGTAAGCAACATCATGATCCCACACTAATCAGTAAGCAACATCATGATCCCACACTAATCAGTTGCCAGATCATTGGCAATAGCTTTAAGATCCTTGGGTACAGCTTCAGTAGTCTTCCTGGGTCTTTGTTCTTCCTGGCGTATTTTTGCCTGAGAAATGTTTTCTTTCTGATGTCTTTGAGAACAGCATAGTCTCTTGACATCCAAATTCACCCCAAAACATTGTATTTGCTTATAAGCATTCTCCTGAGGAGGGGGTGTGGGGTAAGGAGGTTGGGGGACAGACAGGCTCCTACTAAGCATGTGCCAGCAGGGGGCGCTCCCAGTTTTCTTTTGACCGAGGCATCTAACCCCGAGGCTTCTCCACATCCTAATATTTGTTGTGGCTGCAGTTGTCAGACCCATAGGCAAAGACGTAAAGGTCCATTGAGACCCTGACCCCTGCTTCCTCTCTATAAAGACTGGTTACCGGCCAAACCAATTCCAGTGATTCTGGGCTGGAAGGGGGCGAGGCTGGGAGTGGGGATGGTACAACCTGTGGCTGGGACCCAGGGCAGAATCAAAAGCCTTGAAGAGGCAGAGTTCTCTCTGCCCTGGGAAGACGAAAGCAGGATTTATTATAACATGTAGCTTACTGTCTGATGGACGAAAAGGAGCTCTCCAAAAGTTCAGGCCAGCTGCTGGCATGTGGTAGACGTTGAATGTTTGATGGGAGGAGGGAGGTTGAGCTTCAAGGCTTTCGCCCTTTCTGAGGGAGCAGAAACATCCAGGGTGACTTCTCGTAAACAACTTGAGAGAGAGAATTTTGTTTCCCCCACGGAGGCAGATTGCCTGAGACGGAGATCAATAAAGGATGTTAAACGGATAAACTGGAGGGGGAGGGGCATGAGATTTGGGAGATGAACTAAGGAAACGGAGGAGGGCCTCTCAGGCAGTGACGCCTCTTACCTTGTGGCACAGTCAGGAGAGAGTGTTCTCAAGATGGCAAGGGGGAGGGAAGAGGACATCAGCAGGGGCACCAAACTCTCAGCTCCATCTATCCTGGCCAAGGGTTTCATGTTCTTATTGGTAGGGGATTAAGGAGCAGAAGGCCTCACGAATGAACCCATGTTGTTTGCTAGGAGAAGAGTCCCTGACCATTTTTGTGGACAAGCGGAAACTGAGCCGAAAGACAGAGACAGCAGGAGGTGGCCCCATAGTCGGGGGCAGTGGGAACAGCTCTGCCATGTCCCTGGAGATTCTGCACCAGCTGGCAGCCTCCTACTTCATCGACAGAGAGAGCACACTGCGACGGCTGCACCATATCCAGATAGCCACAGGGGCCATCAAGGTAACGGCCTGAGAGGTACCTGGAGAGGGAGGGCAGACAGGCAGAGAGAAACCAAGGGGGAGGCAAGAGTCTTAACCAGCTCCAAGTCAGCCAGGACTGACTGATTAAAGAAGCTTTCTGATGTGGGCACAACCAGCCCTGAAACATGGTCTGGGGCTTCATTGTACAGCAAATAGTCATGTGCCGTCCAGTCTGAGGCAGGTGCCAGCCAAGGGACTGTTGTGAAAGGTAGACAAGGTCCCTACTCTCCAGAGGTTACATTCTAGTGGGGGATGAAGATAATAAACAAGTAAAAATCAGCAAAGTAATTTCAGATAATGATATAAAGAAAAGACAGAGTCATAAGATACAGATTTCCTGGGGTGAGAGAAGGGAGCAGCTAATATTAGCTAGATGGATCGAGGGAGGGCACTTTGGGTTTAGACTTTGAGGCTGAGATCTGAATGATAAGGAGCCAGCTGTGTGTAGATCTGAGGGAAGAGTGTTCAGGCAGAGGGAAGAGTAAGTGCTAAGGCCCTGAGGCAGGAACCAGCATGGTGCTGTGGTGGAGAAGACTGCTGTGACTGCAGTAAGAAGAACAAGAAAGATGCTGGTACAAGACGAGGTTCAGAAGTAGGCTGGAACCAGACTACATGGCCACGAAAAGGAACTTAAATATGTCAAAGTGCAATAGGAGAGTTTTAAACAGAGGAGAGATATGATCTCAAGTATGTTTGAAAAAGATCAAGAGTTACTGTAACTTTAATAACTATAACCTCCATCCCATCTTCTCTCCTTACATCTAGGAGATTTCTAGGAAAGTTCATAGTTTTAGGGAAGAGAAGACCAGTGAAAATACTTGAGAATGCTGGATTTTTAAATTTTAAATATAAAGTTAGGGGGGTGAGTTGAGGTCAATTTTGTCTTATAGCCTGCTTTTATCACACCCAAAATTCATGAGGAAGTTTTGTTCATTTATTTATTCATTGAATAAATATGTATTGAGCACCAACTATGTGTCAGGCACTGTCTGGGTACTGAGAATCCATGAGTGAACAAAACATATAAAGTTGCTGCCCTCATGAAGCTTAAATTCTAGTGGTGGAGATAAAAATAAATATACAGTGTCAGGTGGGATTAACGGTATGAAGAAATAAAGCCAGGGAAGAGGACAGAGAGTGATGAGGACATGGTACTTTAGGGAAGATATGTCTGAAGAAATGTCATTTAAACAGAGGTCTGAATGAAGTGAGAGAGTGAGCCACATGGGGATCTTGAGTGAGAGCATTCTACAGAGAGAGGAGCTAGTGCAATTGTCCTAAAGTGCGAGTGTGCGTGGTAGGATCCGGGAACACTGTGTAGCGTAGCTGGAGTGGAGTCAAGAGAGGGTTGAAGAGGGAGATGAGGCTGCAGAGGTTGCAGGGGCCAGATCATGAGGGCATTACTGATTAGGGAAGAGAGGGCAAAGGGGGATCCTGAAGACCAATGCAGTGACTATTGCCGTGGTCAAGGTGAGAAATAATCGTGGCTTGGACAAAACCGGCTGTATAGAGGTAGTGAGAAGTTGGCAGATTAAGAATATATTTTGATGACAGAGCCTATCGGATTAGTTAATGAATTGGAAGAAAGGAGTCCAGATAAACAGCAAGCTTTTTGGCCTGAGCAACTAGATGAAGAGTGATTCCATTTACAGAGAAGGATAACACTGGGGGGAGGTGCAGATCTGAAAGAGGTAAATCAAGAGTTTGGTTTTAGACATATCGAATTTGACATTCCTATTAGACATCTAAGTAGCGATATCTAACAGGCAGTTGGATGTAAACACCAGGATTTCAAGAGAAAGGTCATGATTTGAGGTATAAATTTGGTATACAAATATATACACATGCGTAGCTGGTATTTAAAGCTATGGGAAAGGATGAGATGAGATCACTCAGGGAGTGAATGTAGCTAGTAAAGCGGCCCTAAGGCAGAGTTGTGAAGCACATCAATATTCAGAAATAGGGAAGAGGAGGAGGAGCCAACAAAGGAGGCTGAGACAGAGCAGAAAGGTATGAAGAGAACCCAGGTCAGATCACAAAGCCATATGAAGAAAGTGTTTCACAAATGAAGGAGCATGCAGCTGTGCTGAATGCCATTGAGCAGTCAGAATGAGAATCGACCTTCAATTTGGCAACATAGAGGTAACTAGTAACCTAGATAAGAGTAGTTTCAGTGGCATGAAGTGTACAAAAGGCTGAAGAAGGTTCAAGAGAGAAAGCAAAGTGAGGAATCAGAGATGAGTAGAGACAATGATTTAAGGGTTTTGTTGTAAAGGCAAACACAAAAAAATGGGTGATAGCTGGAGAGTAATGTGGGGTCAAGGGAGGTTGTGTTTTTTTTGTTTAAGATGGAAGATATTCCAGAATATTGGTATGTTGATTGAAATGATTCAGTAGAAAGGGAGAGAGTGGCGATGCAGGAGAGATAGGAGATAATGGCAGAAGTGATTGAGTAGGTGAGAGAGGTTGATATTCCATGCATGAGTGGAGGGATTGATCTTACATAGGAGCATAAACACTTCATCCTTTGTAACAGGAGACATTACAGAATACACAAGGGCAAATGCAGTGGGATGGTAGATGTGGTGGTGGGAGGAAGCAGATGTTCTCTTCTGATTGATTCCATTTCCTCGATGAAACAAGAAGCAAAGTCCTTGGCTAAAAGGAAGAAGGAATTGTTGAGAAAAGAGTTTTTGAAAGGGTCTTTTCAGACAGTAGGAGTTAGGTATGTTAATTGACTAGATAAATGTGGTGGATTGCTGGGCAGCACTGAGGGCCCATTTGAGACTCATAGTCGTAATTATTACATGAGAGTAGTCAGCAGAGTTGTGAGTTTTATCAGTTACATTCAGTACTTCATGTTCAGGCAGGCATGGAATAGATGGAGAGTTGGATTTAATCAAGATGCTGTGTGTGTGTGTGTGTGTGTGTGTGTGCGCGCGCGCGTGCGCGTGGACAAGATAAAAGAAAAAAGATGCAAGGGAGTTGAGAGTATATAGAAAAGAGTGTTTACAGTGATGGACCAAGGGATTTGAGACCATTAAAGGATGATAGAAAGGGAAAAGTTGGTCAAGTCAAAAGATGGAAAGTTTAAGTAGGTTTGATGACTTGTTAAAGGGAAGAGACTAGAGGAGGTGCAAGTGTGTGATGCTCAATATTGAGACTATAGAGAAAGTGCAGTTACCAAAAAAATTACATTCCAGGGCAAGGCCATGGGTGTGGGTGGCTAAGATGGGGCTGGAGGACAAGATGAGGAGGTGAGGTGAGGAGGCCAGAGAACTGAGAGGCCAGGGTAGTCAAGTATTATCTACATGGATGCTGAAGTCAACAGGAATGATACAGACCTGGTGGTGGTAAGGAAGATGGTGATAAGCAAGCTTAATATTGAAAATCCTCAATGGGCGGGGTGGGGGGAGTAAGGAGAAAAATAGACTGCAACAAGGAGGGGTCGTGAGTGATAGAGTCCTGATGGTTCCGGCTTCAAAGGAGCCAGAGACGTTAGAGAGGAAGGAGGAACAGTGTTCAGGATAACAATGCAGAGCCTCCTCACTTCCATGCCCAGGAGGCGAGGTGTGGGGAAGCAGACAGCCACTCCTAGAGAAGACGGCAGGGGAAACCATGTCCTCAGGATCCACTAGGTTGTGCTTAGCACAAAACAGTGAAGCAGACTCTTGAGGAGAGATTGAGTTGATAGGAGATCTTGCTGAGGACTGATCATGAGATTCAGAGAGCATGATGGAAGTTAACTGAAGAGAAGGGGCCATTTAGGGGATATATAGTGTTTGGAGTGAGAGTCTGAGAGAGGAGGATGCCTGAGGTTAACAGCGATATATGGTACATTTGGGAGGCTAGTATCTCAGGCAGCTTAAAATGATGAAAGACGACTGTTAGTAGCATGAAGTGGGTTTTACCAAGAAGATAGACCTCTGTGGAAGCCCTCCGCCCCTTTCAGTCCTGTAGTGGGCTATGTCCAAGTTGGAGAAGAATTAATCTTATCCTGACATGAAAGGTAGGCCTGGATCAACAACTCAAGGATCCCATTAATGTTCCTCCCTATCCTTTGACCTGATCAACTTTTCACTTTCTATCACCCCTTCATGGCCTCATTTCCCTCTTCACCTAGCTTAGATTCCTTGGTCAATCACTATAATCACTCCCCTACCTGTATCTTCAATTTGCCCTTTGCCTCCTCTTCCTACCCACTGCCATTCCCTTAATTCGGGACCTCGTTTTCTTGCATTATCTTTCTAACTAGTCTTCCTGTCTCCATTCTCAGCTCTTCTCCCTGATTCACCCTCCATGCTGCTTGCATGAGTGAAAATCATCATATCATATCACCCCCTGCTTCAAATCCTTCAATGGCTCCTGACTGTACATGCGACAGAGCCCACACCACTGTACCCCAGCCAGGGTGGCAGTGTGTTGCAATGGAAAGAACAGAGGCTCAAACCCAAGAGTCTGAGTTCTGCCACTGCTCATGGCGGGGCTTTGAACAAGTTATCAAATGTCTCTGAACCTCAGTTTGCTCATCCTAAAATTGTCAAACAATTAGAAGAATTTCTACCTTGAAGCATTTCTGTGAGGATCAAATAAGAAAATATAGAGAAAGCATGAGCCACAGCACAACTGGAGCTTGAAAAGAGATAATTCCTCTTCTTCTTAACAAAACTGTATGGCCATTGAAGGTCTATCCCTGCTGTCTTCTCAGCTTCATCTCCAAAAAATCCTTTTACACTCTTCTTGACCCGTTTCCCTCCTAACCCTTCACTAACCATTTATATCATGTAACGCAGTCCTATCTACCAGTCTTCATTCAAATATCGCATGCTTTGTCACCCTTCCCTGCACCTGCTGTTTGTTTTGCTTGCAATGCTTGTCTGTGCACCTGAGTGGCTCTTCCTCATCTTTCTTTGCTCAGCTCAAAAAGATAACTCTTTGGGGAAGCCTTTCCTGACTCCCAAGATAATCAAATGCCCCTCTTCAGTGTTTCAAGCACATGCCTCTTCTGTAGGGCTTATCATTTGAACTATAATTGCTAGCTAACATGATGATCTCTGAGACTATGAGGTCCTTGTGGGAGGGACTGGGTCTTATTCATCTGTAGTTCCCAGTAAGACTCCAGAGCTTGCCACATTATGGGTAATGAGTAAAGTTTTGTTGAATGAGTGAATGAATAAATGAATGAGCCACTGACCCCATTTTCCACATGGGTTAGGCTTTTCTCAGTGTGTGTGCAAGTGCATATAAGCAGGTTGAGTTGAAAGAAACAAACCTACTCAAGATAGCTTGAGTATAAAGATGGATTAAGAGGAGTCTGGTGAAGAATATCACAGTCTCCAAAGACAAGACACTAAATCCAATCCAGACACGTGGGCCTCGTAACAGGACAGTAACACTCCCGGGTTATTCTCTCTGTTTCTTGTTGGAACACGTCTCTACTGTTTCATCTCCATCTGTTTCATCTTCCTGCTTCTCTTGTCCAAGTTCTGTCCTCTGTTTATTCTAGACTTTTTTGTACCCCAATGACATCAGCTTACATTAAGCTTTGCCTTGCTCTGGAACTGACTCTGGCCTTGACTGAACGTTATCTTTCTGTTTTATCTCTCAGCCGGGGCCATTGGGGCAGGGACCACTCTCTTGTTCACTGTTGTATCCTCAGTTCCTGGCACATAGTAGGTGCTTGATAATTATTTATTCTGAATTTTAAGTGTCCACAATCAGCCTTTAAATTTTTTCTCTCAGTATCACAGTTCTAAATTCCCTGGAGAAAGAATGTGGTTCAGGGTCCACCTTAGTCCAATACAAAGAGTAGGGGTGATTTAGTCTCAACATGGCTTACGGGACTCACCGCTTTAGCAAAGCGTGCGGGGTGGTGGACTAAGAGGTGGGCAGGCACCCAAAGTCACGTCTATTATAGTGCCTGTGGATGCACTTTCCAGAACTAGAGCCGCTTCCCATCTCCTCAAGAGACAGGTCACCATCCTTGGAAGCCTCTTTTTCAAATTCCTCCAGTCACACATGGAATGTGAGATGACTATTCAGCTTCCACTGGGCTGCTGACCTGGAGTTTTCTCTGTGGAGGAGTACAATGGGTTCTCCCCATGGCATGCAATTCAGAGAACCATGAGAAAACAAGGATCATTTAGTGTTCTCTTCCACCTCCACTCCTCCAGGTCCTCGTCGCCACATAACTTAGTGAGGTCTAGAGACCTGTATGACCTGTCCAAGGACACTCTGCTAGACTAGGAGCAAAGGGAGGTGTTGGCATCCCATCTCACAGTTCTGCTCACTTGATAGGGTTGACCCACCCATCTTGTCTTGACAGTAAAGGTGTTCCACCAGAAAGCATCTCTTTGCTCTGACATACTTAGCATTTACATATCCATATAGCCAGGGCCAGCAGGCTGGATGCACCCTGCAGCACATCCTTGCTAGCTTACACTCTTTTGTTAGTGCTGCAGCATCTGTCACCTACTTCCCTCTACTGAACACACCTTAGCGGTAGTGGAGCTGGCTTCCACCACTGTCATTACTCTGGATGGAGGTGGGTGGGGGGTGAGGGGCTCTACTCACCTGCTCAGCCTTGGTGAAGGAAAAATCCTTAAGCATATCTGCCTGTTTCTTGTTTCTCTAAGCAGGTGTGTTCCTACTTGTCACCCTTTGTTAGAAACTTCTTTTCACCGACATGGAGAAAGAGGCAGTCTGCCCCCTTTTGTTTACCAGACACTTCCTCCTTGTTTAACCCCCACAAGTCCCACTGAACATCCCCCTCTGTTGCAAGGTTTACCCTGATCAGCACACACCTCTATTTTAGGATTTGTCACATTATATTGCAGCTGTTTACATGCCCATATCCTCCTCCCCACCCCCACCACGACAGGAGGGCTTAGAGCAGTAGAGACTCTGCAGCATCATACAGTCCCAGGTCCCTTCACAGTGTCTGGCATGTGGTGAGACACTCAATAAAATGCTTGAGGGGTGAAGGCAGGCTACATAGTTTAGTGAGAAACAAACTTACTCAAGTGAAAAGACGGGATTGGGTTTCGGCCTTGATGCTTACTATTTCTACGACCTTGAGAAATTATTGAACTCCTTGATATGGAGTTACCAACTATTTGACCCACCTGTACCCAGGGCTTACATTCAGTGGATATGGCTGCACCAATTATGAAAATATGAAAACATCTTCATACCAGCTGGTAGATAGTCTTCACCCCGACCCCTGTGTGCCACCCTAGCCACCTTTATCCCTTCCCTGAACCCGCAGATCTCCCCTTCTTAGTAACCAAAGGGCTAATGCACCTCGGGAGGCCTCCAGAACCCTGCGTCGGTGCTATGGCTGGCCCCTCTTCTGATTAATCAGTACACTCTGGTCCTACCTGCTGATAAATATTGTGAATATCACCCCTGACTCTACCATAGGGTTGGGGTGACACCACATGATTGATATAGTCCACATGGAACACTCTGCAAACTGTAAAGGGCTGAACACCTATACCTCCTGTCCATAATTCCCGGGAAGGGATCAGAGCCATAAAGGAGGGGAGGGGCCGTTTCTTAGTTGGAGCTCACCCTGTACTTAATCAAAGGCTGAGGAAGGATTTGGTGGGGAGGGTTTGAGATGCTCGTGGGCTGACTGAACAGAGCCCACACGCAAGTCCAGGTGGATCCCAGGATGGCGAAAGGGAGCGGTTCTTGCAAAGCATCCTTAACTGACTTGTCCTCATTCCTCACCGCAGCAGCCTGGGCTTCAATTTTCAGCTCTTTCAAGCACACACACCATCAGCTGTGCTCTTCCTGCCTGGCCCCATCGCTCACAATTAGAAGCCCATTTTGCTGGGCTCTTAGCTTTGCAGGTGACCCCGAGGTAGGACAAGAGCAGCCGGGAAATGCAGGGCGGCTGCGGGGAGTAGGCTCGCTGGAACAGGGTTTGCACGATCTGGTATTTATGGAAAATTGGATGTGCTAATGAACCTGAGATCCATCAGGGCTTTCTGAAGGCAGGACGCTGTCAACAGACCAATTAGCACACAATTATTTTCCCTTTCTGAAAGCTTATCTGAGGCGCTCTTTGAACACACACGCCTGAGTGAACTGCACTTTCCATTACCTCTATGGGCCCTCTTTATAATCTGCCGAAGCTGTCTGCCTCTTCAGCAGAGAAAGGCCCAGGGTTCTCTGCACCAACCCTCCAGAGACGTTGCGACTTTCAGCACTTGGGGGAGGGGGTCCTCAGGCCATCCTGCTTATCACGTCCGTGCCCAGGCACTATCTGTGGGAGGACCCTCTCCAGCTCCCTCTGTCCTTCCCACCTCCCTCCTTCTCTAGGGAGGACAGAGGTGGCTCAGAGCAGAAGAGCAGTGGCAAGAGCAATGACTTGGGGATGTAGTGAAATCTGATGGGCCTTCCTCACTCGTGGAGATCTGGCTTGGATCCTTCCTTCTAAGAGGAAAGGAGCAGGGGGATCATGGCCTTTGTCTTGTCCTCATTCCCATCCTTGTGCCACAATTAACAAAGGGAAGATACTCACACCCTTTCAGTGACTTACCTAATTGACTATCCTCTTGTGGAACTGACCTTTTGTAATAGCGAAGTAAAGGTAACAGCATCAGAGCCAGCTCAAAAATGCTGAACAAGATGGTGGTGGTGGCAGGGAAGCAGATGGGTTGGTGGTAGATGGGTAGGGATAGTGGCGGGACAAAGGAAAGGAAAGGGGCTGGTCTCTGTTCTCCTCTTTAGGAGTCATCCTACTCCTGTATAAGGTGTAGAGTTCCCTCTCAGCCTGGACCTGATGCTGGTGAGTGACCAACTCAGGGGTGGGTGGATGGAAAATCCAGTGCAGACCTCAGTGACAGTGTAGTGGCCAGCTTGCCTGGAGGTGGGGACAGGGAAGTCTCCCAAATACCACACTCATCCCACCTTGCCCACCTCATTCCAAGAGGGGCAGGCTTCCCCAGAATATCCGGGTTGTGCTTAGCCATGACTCGTCTCCTAGGGATTTTACACCATATAGATAAAGAAGACTCTACTTTGAAAAAAGGTTGGCTCTGCCTTCACCACTCCAGTGGGGCAACTTAGCCAGTCACCCACTCACTCAATAGAGACATTATTCAGCACCTAGCCCCCACCTTTGGAGGGAGGCAGGCCCATGGATAACAAACAGCCACAACACTGGGATTATGGAAACATGTCTCCACGTGTCTGTAAACTCCTTAAGGTAGTGAATGTGTCTTACTCATTGTGAGTTCTGGTTGCTCTAATATTTGTTAAAGGAACAAAAGAGTGGATGAAAGAATGAATGAATGAGTCGAATGAATCCCAGCCCTGCAGGTGACTAGCTGTGTGACCTTGAAGAAGTCATCTAACCAACTGGCCTTGGTTTCCTCATCTGTAATATAAGGATACTATGATCTCAAGTCTACACAGTTTGTTTTGCCCAAGGTTCACATTCTGAGGAGAGGGCAGATCACTAAAATATGTTGGGTGGACTGGTCTGTTTAAAATATTTGTTTTTAAGAGTGATGTCATCTAAAGGGGTTTAACTCACTTTATTTTCTGCCGTCCTTTGACGTGCCCTCACAGGAGACTTGAGGGGCAGTGAACCGGAGTCTGAGGACTCAAAAGCTAAAATTCTGCTTTGGCTATGCAACAGCTCTGCGATCTCGGGCTCTATAACTCTCCCAACCTCGGTTTCCTCCTCTGGAGAGTGGTAGTAGTGAGATTTATGTCAAGGACTTACTGTGAAGGTTAAAGGGGATGATCCTGGAGGATGACCTGGAAAACTGTAGAGAGGTTGTTCCTGCCCCTGTCATGGTCTTGGTCCCATTCTTCCTTCAGGCTAGGTCTTACTGCTTCTCATGCACTGTGTCTATCGCTGCCCCTTGGTCTTTGTCTGCAGTTAACTCTTTTCCTCCCAATTCTCCCCTCTTCCCTCCCATCTCCACTCATCCTTCAAGACCAACTTATGGCTTACCTCCTCCATGAAGCCTTCTCAGACTACTTTAAGCTACAAGGATCTCTCCCATCTCTCTCCCTACTATAATTTTAGTCAGTATCACACCATCTCTCACTTGATTACTCTGTTCCATGTGTATTTTTTAAGCCTAAGTATACTAAATTCCCTGTAAGGATGTCACTTACACTTTGGTATTCACCATGATAAATAGCAGGGCACTAGACACACGCACTACACACTTTTGAGATGGTGGGTTGTAGATCATGCTGCCCTTCTTTTCCTTGTAGTACCTTTCCCTCCCTTCTCTTCCCGTCCTATTCCTACTTATCTTTATGAACCTACTCAGGTGATGTCTCCTCTGCTACTTCTTCCCTTGTTTTTCCTTTGTTTAGTGCTGTGCTTTCTCAGTGCTCATTATGACACGTTGCTTCTGCTCCCCTTGCATGTGTATCAGTCAGTTGCGTATGTACCTGCCTCCCCCACAGGCTGTAATCTCCTGGAGGACACAGTATATAACTTGTGCATCTTTGTTCCCACCTCTCCACCCCCCAAAGCCTGGACCATATTACTCATACATTCTCTAATTTATTGAGAACCTACTATGTGCCAGACACTATGTTAATTGCTGTTGACAACATAGTGAGCAAGATAAATGTGAGCTCACCTCTATGGAGCCTTTAATGTGTGGAGGACCCAGACTTTAATCAAATACTTGTAGAAAAGGTTAGAAAACTGCAACTCATATGCCTGCTGCAGAACAGAGGTGCCTGGAGCTGGGAGAGAAGGTCAAAGGCACCAGGGCAGACTTCCTTGAAGAACTCCGAGAAAGGCACTCTCTGAATGTTTGATGAATTGTATGGAATTGAACAGTGGCTGCTCGATAAATACTTGTTGATTGGTTGATTGATTGTTGGCAAAGCCTTCAGAGATCCTGAGAAAAAAGGGCCTCAGGTCCCCATCATTCTTGTTACATAATTATTTCAGTGCATTTAAAGCTCCCCATTTTTCATCTTATACTTTAAGCATCAGGGAAAAACTGATAGGCCAACTTTATAATATTTTAAAATGGCTTTATGCTGTTTTGGAATATTACATGGCTCTAAGACTTTATGTATATTTAATATACTTATTAAAATATGCAGTAAGCCCACGGCTGATTTTCTCTAAGGACGTCTCAGTGCCGAGGTGGGACTTAAATGTTTAATACTAATAATAATACTCATAACTCAAATTTCTCTAGTGCTTTTCATCTTCAGGATCGCTAAAGCCTGTGAGCACCACATCAAGTGGATGCAGCTGGGCTCGCCAGCAGGCTGACAGCGTCCACATCTGGCCTCCTGTATTCCTCTGGGGGAGGAGAATGGGGGACTCCTGCTTAGACATCCAGCTTCCTCTGACTACACTGAATTTTCTCTTCCCAGACACAAATTCCCTTTGGCGCCCTCTGAAAGGCTCCCACTTGTGTATAACTGCTGCTGCCAGCCATGCACCACTGATACTCACTGTCTTAGACCAAAGAAGAAAAGTGGCCTTATGCTCCTAGGGTAGGGAAACACAGGCTGTTCCTTTGGCTGGTCAAAGGCAGGACACAGAGCCTGAGATTGGATGACTGGAGAAGGGAGGTGCAAAGGGAAAGTTTCTGCTTGTTGTCTAAATCCACACTCTGCCCTTGTTTCTCTAGGTCTCAGAGACCAGGACCGGCCCTCTGGGCTGCAGCAACTACGACAATCTGGACTCCGTCAGCTCTGTCCTGGTGCAGAGTCCGGAGAACAAAGTACAGTTACTTGGTAAGCTGCATAGTGATGGTTTTCACACTTTTCACACCTGGTGTAAGACTTGGATCACCAAGGAGCAGGAAAAAGTCCTGCCCATTCCATTTGGCTAAATCTTTCTTGAGATGAGAACTACTAAGAGTTCTGGGACCTGTATTTAATGACTTTCCATCATTCTTTTAAGAAAAGTTCTGACATGGTCTACCCTGCACCCAAGACCATTGCTTATACCACCCGACACCGAAATCCTCCTACCTCATGGTCCTTCCCAAGACCTCTGTCACTATCCTACAGCACCAGCACATCCATCTCTATAAGCCTTGATCTAGTTCGATGATCTCCTTCGTTATCCAAAGAACCCTCTGCTTTATTCTAAGGACACATTAGGGAACAGCTAGCCTTTGCAGAATGGTTACGGGGCCGCCATCTCTAGCTCAACTAGGAGCTATACAAACTGTGGGACCATTGGTTACCCTGGGAGAGTGGTGCCTGCTTTCTGTTATTAGTCTGCAGTCTTCCATGGGAGATAAATCCAGGAGAAGAGTTTGAGAGGAACGGGAGCCTCGACTAGAGACAGAAGAAGCCTAAACAGGAAAAGCACAAGGAAAGGGAATGATACTAGGTCTGGAGGCTGGGAGATAAGGGGAGGCACTGGGCTCCTGCTCTCTGTCCCCCAAGCATCCTGGGGGCAGAGCTATGCAAACTGATTCAGACAGAGCTGTTTGGCAGTGGGAAAAGTTCATTTTTCTTAAAGCCTAACTGAATTGGACTCTGTTTAAGATATTATTGTCTTGGTATTATAAAATCAATAGCCCTCACCCAGGATCTACGAATACAAATTCCAGGCAACCTGAGCCAGATGCAACCCATCAATGCTTTAGGAACCAAGGAATATATAATAAAAAGGAGTAAAAGACTCCTTTATTTAGAGCCACCTAATGCAATTAGCATCCCTTTTCTCCTGTGTCCCTGGATGGGCTGGGTTTGTGTCGCGAAATTAGCGACGAGTGAAGTTCAGAATGTCTGGTGGTTCATTTGGAATAGTTTATGCCATTTAATTTTATAGCCCATCACTCATGCAGACATTGCTCGGGGCACTTATTTTATAGCAATGGGAAATGTTATGGTGAGGAGGAGGGAGGTAATGGGGGAGGTGAACGGAAAGGACTTGGAAAAGGGTGAGTGCTGAAAGCCAGCATGTGGACAGGGTGTGTGGGGAGGGCTGCTCAAGGGCCACTGCAGCCACGTCAAGAAAGGAAAATTTAGGAGCAGTTCCGAACAGGAGGTCGACCTCAAACGAGAACAACAAACTTCCACTGCCGCTGCAATTCCGAGTTCTATTGTGAGGTCTGCTGAGATTGGGGTACATACTTTGGGCTCTCTGATTTCCTGCTGAGGACAAGGTCAAGGGTGTGAAAATAAAGAGCTGGCAGGCATCCGAGGAAAGGGGAGCTCATGTCCCTCGATCTCCTGGCAGAGTGTCTCACAAGGTCCCTACTGGGGGAGCCTCCCACAGGTCTGACCTCAAACCTGCCCCAGGCTGCGTCCAAAGGCATGCCTGTCCTTCATTCATCTCTTGATAGGCTTCCAACAGCCACCCTGTGGGGCTTGAAGCCAACTAGGAGTATATTCTGCTTTCGGTAAACTAATATCCACCACAGATGGTTAGGAAAAATGAAGCTTGGAGCAATTTAGCAGATTATGGCCAAGATCAGAGGCAGCCAATTAGAAAAGAGCTGAGAGCCATTCATCTCTATCCAGGCTTGACTGAACTTGGGGTGTCTACCACCATCCTACTTTCAGATCTCCTTAAGAGTTAATCATATTGAGATGGGGCAGCCCGTCCCAGTTATGTAGTCTGACCTGATGGGACAAGGACAGGGTCTGACATCAAGCTGACTTTACTAGTACTGTGATCTGGGCAGGTCACTGGGCTTGGATTTCCTCATCTATGAGAGCCTCAGTGTGACCACAAGTGTAGCTTGTGATCGTATATGGAAAGTACTTGGTCTAGCATCTGGCCACTACATACCTGTCCCTACCTCCTAACCAGGGCAGCCTCCTCGGTCATCAGGGCTGGGGTGGGAGGCCAGGAGGGTCAGCATTCAGTAACATCCTAGGATGCTTCCTGCCAATCTCAGTGAAGCCAGAAACAGGATGGCTATCAGAGGCAGAGCCCATCAAGCCTTGATTCCTCCCCCACGAGGGCTGTAAGTTCTTTTATCTGAAACATCTTCCCATTTCCATCTGAGAAATGCTGATGTGTAGCCAATAAACTCATTCATATGATATACATGCCCTCAATTTGGCTGATGTGAGGGGCTCGACTAAGCCTTGGGCTTTGATGTTCCTCATCTGCATTTTCAGATCCTACCCCATCTGTCACAGGGGCAACAGTAACCCTCTCCCCCAACCAGCTCAGCAGGATCAGGCCCTGGGGTGACCATTCTTGGGCCCAGGAGGCACAAGTCAGCAGAACCCCAGCTGGGGATCCTGCAGCCTTGGGTGTGGGAAACTGAGTCCCCAGTGGTCCTGCCCAGCAGTTCCCTGATACATCCTTTCCCTAGGCCTGCAGGTGCTGCTGCCCGAGTACCTACGTGAGCGCTTTGTGGCCGCAGCGCTCAGCTACATCACATGCAGCTCTGAAGGCGAGCTCGTCTGCAAGGAGAATGACTGTTGGTGCAAGTGCAGCCCCACCTTCCCGGAATGCAACTGCCCTGACACCGACATCCAGGCCATGGAGGACAGCCTGCTGCAGATCCAGGTCTCCTGGGCAACTCACAACCGGCAGTTTGAGGACTCAGGTGAGCAGTCAGCCAGCCCAGATTTCCTCCCTTCAATGGGTGAGGAGCAGGACAGGAACATGGGGAACTCAGCCTGGATCCTGGCTCAGCCACTTGCTGTCTCAGTGACCTCTAGCAGGTTATAATCACCCCCCAAGTCTCAAGTTGTTGTTTTTTTGTTGTATATGCAAATGGACATAATCCCTACCAAAGATATGTTTTAAGGACTTAATAAGCTAAGGTAAGCATAAGGAGGGCATAGGCTTTGTCTGTCTTGTTTGCTACAGATTCCACGGTACCTGCACATAGAGGGCACAATGAATATTTCTTGAATGAATGAAGTACATAGACTAGTTCTAGGAGAGACCCAGTACATGTTGCTTGTTGCAGGTATAACTAATATCAATGTCACCCTGAGACCTAGATTCACAGGACTTGGTTTTGAATCCTTGCTCTGTGTTAGGGTTGAATGTTTGTGTCCTCCAGAATTCGTATGTTGGGAATCTAATGCCCAGGGTGATGGTATTAGGAGCCTTTGGGAGGTGATGAAGTCATCAGGGCAGAGAGCCATGAATGGAATTAGTGCTCTTACAGAAGAGGCCCCCGAGCAACCCTCATCCCTTCCATCATATGAGGACACAGTCAGCCATCTACAACCCAGAAGAGGGCTGTTACCAGAACCTGACTATGTTGGCATCCTGATCTTGGACTTCCAGCCTCTAGAAGTGTGAGAAATAAATTTCTGTTGTTTATAAGCCACCAAGACTGTGGTATTTTGTTATAGCAGCTCAAACTGGCTAAGACACTCTGTTACCTGACCAGCTGTATTAGCCATGTAGCTTCTCAATGCCTCTGTTTCCTCATCTGTAAAAGAGGGAAAGTGATAATAATAGGTGGATGGAAGGCTCATATGGGATAATGTAGATAAAATTAACGCATAAAGAACTCTGCATGGTATATTCATACATTTCAATACTAAATAAGTGTCAGTTATGGGGATATATCTCAAAAACATAATGTTGGATAAAACAAAGCAAAATGAAAAAGGTTATGTATTATATATTTACATTTATTTAATAACTATTTAATAAATATTTATTTATATATTTAAATTATTTAATATAGTACCTATTTAATACTATTTATATGATGTTTAAAAACATACTAGCCAGTACTTAATATTTTTAATGGATAAATATATTTGTAGAAAACATTAAAAAATATATGACAATGATAAAAAAATATCCAAGAGAGCAGTTACATCTAGATAGAGAAGGAGGGGAAGTTTAGGGCCTTCAAGTATATTTGCTTTGCCTTATTTCTTAAAAAAAAAAAAATCTGAAGCTAATATGGCAAAATGGCAAAATCTAGGTGGTGGGCACATGGGAGTTTACCCTGTTCTTCTCCATGCTCTTTTGTATGCTTAAATGTTTTATAAAAAGAACTATGCACATGCTAGTTGTTAATGTCATTACTAGGTGTGATTCTCCAATCACCTGGTGGGCGGGGAATGAAGAACCAGGTGCTTAGGAAATCAAGATGAGCTGAGGCCCCAGGCATTGCCATTTCACGTCCCGGAGAAGGTGTTTAGTAGCTAAGGAGAATATCACAGTCCAGTCCCCCAACCCAGCTGCATTGGACTAAAGGTGGTGGGATGTGTTCGATAACTCTTAATTGTGTGGGAGATGATTTTGGGCTTTCACCACCATACGGTACTGCTGATGAGTAAATGAGGGCTATCTGGACCCCCACCAGGAGACTGGGTGGCTGCAGGTCCCAAGAAAAGCAGAGCCATGGACAGCGATCTGAGCATGAATTCAGAAAACATGTTGTGCCCAGGAAGCTCTGAAAAGAACTCAGAATTGCAGTAGGAGCCAAGAACCAGCAAGTGTGTTGCTTCTGGATTAGCTTTGGGAAAGGACAGGAATCTGGCAAAGACTTGAAGCTCGAAAGAGAAGAAGCATATCCTAGAGTCAAAGAGAAGGATTGGGAGGGGCGGGAGGCGGGGCGGGGTAGGTAGGCTGGTCTCAGGGACTGAAAGGTTTCTAAGATTTCTGAGCTGGGTGCTTGATCTTCTCTGTGTCCACATTGGCCAGTCTTGTGCACTGTCACCACCATGAGTGCCTCACATGGTCCATAAGGGTGTTGTGGTATTACTGAAGAAGATTGGTTGAGACAGTGTTGTGAATGACTTATAAGGAAAAGAGATGTGCTCCAATGTCATCAGCAAAAGCAGGACCTCTGGCCCTTTGGGTGGTGACAGAGATGTGTTTTGAAATTCAGAAGCACATAGGGACAGGAAGGATGGGAAAGAATCCTGAAGGCATATTTTATGGCATGGTAATTATTTCTCAATAAAGCTGTTTAAAAAGAAATAAATAAAAGGGTCTGGGAGTGAGGATGTGAAGCATCCTTCCTCATGCAGTGACTCTGAAGGGCCAGCTGGGTCTGGGGAGTGTCCTCCTGCCCCTCCCAGAGTCTGCATGGCTCCCCTTCAGCTCAGCCCTTGTGTCCTTGCCCACAGAGGAATTCCAGGCCCTGCTGAAACGGCTGCCAGATGACAGGTTCCTGAACTCCACAGCCATCTCCCAGTTCTGGGCCATGGACACCAGCCTCCAGCACCGCTACCAGCAACTGGGAGCCAGCTTGAAAGTGCTATTCAAGAAGACCCATCAGATCATCCGCCGGCTCTTCAACCTCTGCAAGCGCTGCCATCGGCAGCCTCGCTTCCGCCTGCCCAAGGAGCGGTGAGCACCCCAGACCCCAGAGTCAGACCTCAGCATCTTCCCCAGGGAGAACCCTCAGTCCAACATGGGGGATCTGGGAGTGGTGAGCCACACACAGCCTTTTTGAGTCTCCTGTTATCTTGACCTACTTGTGTGTCCTTCTCCATTATGAGTTGTGTGGGAACTAAGAGAGAAAAAAGAGAGAGGCTAATTTTACTTTTATATAAATTATAGTAGATTCAACTGTTATCCTAATAATACTCTACTTCTCACTCATCTCCATTTTAGTAAGTCTTTTAGGAAAAAAAGGGGTGGAGTTAAAGCTCATACACCAATTGCATATGTTGGGAATATGCACATTGAACTATTTCAAACAAGTGGCTGCTCTGAGTTGCAGGAGGAGAGAAAGCTGAGGCCCCAGGGCCTCGAGGACAGGGTGGGGCTGTATCCTCATAGGCACTCACTCATTCTTCCACTCATTCACTCATGTAGTCAACAATTTTTATTAAGACCACATTGTATGTCCTAATATTATGCAGTGGGGGATATGTGTTAATTGGGAAGATACGATACATATACAGAAACATAAAAACTAGAAAATTAAAACTATGTGGCAGCCACTTAAAGCCACTTAAATTCACATTTGTGGAATATAAATCAAAGGCATGGTATAGTAAAAGCAAAGGAGAAAAGCCACTTTGGAGAAGGAAGTCTTGGCCAGACTGTGTGGGAGGAGACGGAAATGGACTGGGAGTCGGAGCATTCCAGGAGGGGGGAGCTGCCCTCAGAGCAACTCAGAGGGGCAACTCTAATGGAGGGACAGGGAAGAAGGAAGCATGTATGGAGAGCACAGACCATCAGCGGCTTTTGAGAAGGGTTCATTTATTTTTTTCAGCAAATAATTATTAAATGCTTACCACACACCAGGAACAATCCTAGTTTCTGAGAATATACTGGTGAATAATGCAGTGTCCCTGCTCTCATGGCATTTGCAGGGAGGTCATCTGTGAACAAGAAAACAACAAATAAACACAGTAATTTCCGATACTGCTCATTGCTGTGGATTACATAACAACAGGATGATGTGATAGAGAATGACTGAGCGGCTCTTTTGAAAGGGGAGTCATGGAAGGCCTCTTTGAGGAGGTATCATAAGAGCTGAAATCTAAATCTCAAGAGGGAGTGAGCCATAGAAAATTCCTATTCTTGGTGGAAGAATGATAGAAACAGAGAGAATAGGAAGGACAGAGACCGTGAAGTGGGAAAGAAGTTGTCATGACATTGGAAAATTTGGAGAGCCAGTTGTTGGAAGATCTTATTTAGAAGGCTGAAAACTAGATTTGATACGAAAGATATTGGAGATCTTCTGTAGGCTTTTGAATAGAGAATGAGGTGGTACTTGGGAGGATGAGCTAGGCTGCTTCCAGTACAAGTTTGATGTCAAATATTTTTCGTGCTGATCTGTCCGACACCAAGCTCCCGGCTTTACTCAATCATTCCAAAGTGGTGCAGTAGGGTTTCCATTCTTCAGAGAACTTGGGCCTTTTATCCTCCTCATCACCTTCCCTGCCTATTAGTCAATATCCTGCTACCCTCAGGGAAGACAGCAGTGTGTGGCTTCCTGTGACTCTTGCTTCATTTTATTTCCCTTCCCAAAGGTCCTTGTCCTACTGGTGGAACCGAATCCAGTCTCTCCTCTACTGTGGAGAAAGCACCTTCCCTGGCACCTTCCTGGAACAGAGCCACAGCTGCACCTGCCCCTATGACCAATCTTCCTGCCAGGGCCCCATCCCATGTGCCTTGGGTGAAGGGCCTGCCTGTGCCCACTGTGCTCCAGACAACAGCACACGCTGTGGGAGCTGCAACCCGGGCTATGTGCTGGCCCAGGGGTTGTGCCGGCCAGAGGTGGCCGAGTCCCTGGAGAACTTTCTGGGGCTGGAGACAGACCTGCAGGACCTGGAGCTGAAGTACCTGCTGCAGAAGCGGGATAGCCGCATCGAGGTGCACTCCATCTTTATCAGCAATGACATGCGTCTGGGCAGCTGGTTTGACCCTTCCTGGAGGAAGCGCATGCTGCTCACCCTGAAGAGCAACAAGTACAAGCCTGGGCTGGTGCACGTGATGCTGGCCTTGTCCCTGCAGATCTGCCTCACCAAGAACAGCACCCTGGAGCCTGTCATGGCCATCTACGTCAACCCCTTTGGGGGCAGCCACTCTGAGAGCTGGTTCATGCCCGTAAATGAGGGCAACTTCCCTGACTGGGAGAGGACTAATGTGGATGCAGCTGCCCAGTGCCAAAACTGGACTATCACCTTGGGGAACAGGTGGAAGACCTTCTTTGAGACAGTCCATGTTTACCTGCGGAGCCGAATCAAGTCCCTGGATGACAGCTCCAACGAGACAATCTACTACGAGCCCCTGGAGATGACGGATCCCTCCAAGAACTTGGGCTACATGAAAATCAACACCTTGCAAGTCTTTGGCTACAGCCTGCCCTTTGACCCGGATGCTATCCGGGACTTAATTCTCCAGTTAGACTACCCGTATACTCAAGGTTCCCAGGACTCTGCCCTCTTGCAGCTCATAGAGCTCAGGGACCGGGTGAACCAGCTTTCTCCACCTGGCAAAGTCCGGCTTGACCTTTTCTCCTGCCTGCTCCGGCATCGGCTCAAGCTGGCCAACAATGAGGTGGGCAGGATCCAGTCCTCCCTGAGGGCTTTCAATTCCAAGCTGCCAAACCCTGTGGAGTATGAGACAGGCAAACTCTGTAGCTAATGGGGGGCCTACTCCAGTACTGGGCAGGGAGGGGATCCATGAATCGGGAGTGCAAAGATCATCCAAGCCCTCACCTTAGCGCCAACAGGGTGCTCCGCTGAGACTTTCAGCACCCAGCAGAAAGGACCTCAGGGCTTGGACTGAAGCAGGCAGGAGAGAAAGAAACAGCCACTGCACACGTGCACACACTCACCACGCGTGTGCACACACACACACACACTCACATGGGAAGGCTACAACCCAGCAGCCTCGAATCTGTCAAGTCAGTGCTTTCTAAAATGAATGCAGTTGAAGGAGAGGGGCCAAGGGAGAGATTAAGAAAAAGAACCAGCCAAACCATGAAACAAACAAATCCTTAAAAGTGATTCTTATCATTCAAGAAAGCCAGAGGGGACAACCATGGGAGAGGAGGAGCTCTTCCTCCCCTCTGCGGAGTCACTTTTGTATTCTTTTTAACCAGATTTCTTAAAATGGTGTTGTTTCATGATTCCCCATATTGGTTCTTACTTTTTGTACGCTGCCTCCTCTGTGCCCTCCCGGACACTGACTGCTCCTCCAGCCGGCTCCCTTGGGAAACTTCAGAAGTGACACCCACAGAAGACCTCCAAGGGCAGGCGGGCAGGCTGGCTGCCCCTCCTCACTCCTCCCTCCCTCTGGCCCCCTTGCTTCCTCGGCCTCCCCAGTTTTGGGGCCCTGGCTTGCTCCTTGTCCCCCTTGTGGTCCAGCCAGAGCTCCTCTTCCAACAGCACTGTTCTGTCCAAGAAACCAGCTCTGTCAAGTTAAAGGGAGACAATGTACAGGGAAATGTTCTTTTTTTTTTTAGAAAAAAACAAAAAACAAAAATATTTATTTTGTGATTGTTTTCCTTGTTAATCTGCTCCAGCCACATGAACATATGAGTAAAAATTTACCTGGTTTAATATATTTTTTAAAAAGGCCTTTTTTTTAGGGGAAAAATGAGAGCGAAAACAAAAAAAAAGAGTGTAGTTCCCGGGGCTGCCTGGATTTTTTTTTAAATTGCTCTCTGTGTGAAATGTGGGTGTCCATGGATGGTGGATACTGCTGTGTGGGAGGCTGGTTGATGAGTGTATACACAAGGGAATGCACGTCTGGCTTGATTGGGGGTGGGTGGTGTGGTGGGGGCAGGTATTCAATGAAGAATGGAGTGAGGCAGACCTCTCCTAGAGTTATCTGGCTACTCCCGTCTCCTTTTTTCCCAGGAGTGAGGACTAACACACATCCTACATCAGGATTTCCCACTCTCAGGAGAGTAGTGTGCACTGCAAGTTGTTACTCACAAGAGGAACTGCAGCCTTTGTTCTGGGCAAATGCCTGCTCAGGGGGGCTCCTTTTTGCCTATACTGTGGCAGACATCAGGAGAATTTCCCAGATTCTGCATCTTACGGTCTAGGATCACCGTCCAAGGAACTTGAGAAAGATGCAGATGTGGTATTGGTTTTCTCCATTCTGTCCGATTGCCACTTTCTCAGCCTAAAACGCAGATTTGACATACACCACAAAGAACAAGGCATCATTCTCCCCTTAGTGCCTCCCCAGGTGGTATGGGAAGCATTTCATAGCAGATCTTTTGGAGAATCACTTCTTTGTCTATTCTCATGTTCCAAGTACAATGCGTAGGCATGACAACCCCCATTTTATTCAGGTGGAAGTCACCGCCTAAATACTAAGTACCTCATTCCCGACCTGTGGTTCATCTCAGTTGGTACAAAATGAACTGGGAGATAGGAAGGATGGTCATGTCTGTCTGCCTGAGAGCCTTCTACATTTATTGTCGCATAAAGAAGACTTCAGCATTCTATTTAATTGCACCTTCTTTCAGTCTACGAGGACCTGAAATCCTTGGTGGATAAGCAGCCCAGGGCATTTCTTTCTTCACAACTCCCTGAAGGCTTCTGGGGGTAGAAATCTAGAGTGAAGGGATGATCTAGGGGTGCACACAAGTACTGGCTGGCTATTTCTAGTCCAGCCACTGAACGAGAGTTACTGGGAGTTTGGGGAGTTTGTATCAAGCTCCTGATCTGTGGCAGATGGAACCAGCAGATGTCGTCTTCATCAGTGGGGGAGCTGATTTGCCAGAGGAATGTGCTTTTGTTGGGAAGGGGGTTGCAAGTGCTGGGAAGGCCTTGATACCTTCCAGTGATGGGGTTTGAGAGGTGTAAGGTAGATACTAGAGTCTGATTTTAGCACTCTGAGTGTAATGTCTACACCGAGTATGTAGGACTGGGTGGGCAGAGGCTTTCACCCATGAATTAAAGACCCACCATGCACAGCAATATTCAGAGTGGGGAGGAAAGCAATCAAGAATGTGCTGTGCACAAAGTTAGGAGTGTGGACCCTCAGTACCATGAAGGTAATTGCCCTGGTGGGAACTGAGTCAGTACATGAGGGTTTATGCCCGCCTGGGCCAGTCCCACGGCTGAGGGGTAGAAAACCTCAGATGTCAGCCTCTAAATCAGAGACCAGATGTGGGGAAAAGCACACCTATAGAGTTAAGGAAGGATTCCGTGTCTCCTTATCAGACTCCCGTCTAAGGAAGGCTCCAGGGTGATGACGGTGTGATGTATTACGGCTTTAGAAATACACGCAGCCAGTTAGAAAGATTTCCACTTCTTGCCTGCTTGCAAGTTAAAGCCATGAGGCTGAGTGTATCGACTCCATCTAAATGTACCATTACACACTGGGAAACATTTAGGAGTGCCCTTCCAGGCCCAGATGCAAGTACCATATTGACGGAAGGCCTAAAAGACATTATTAATTAATTACAATAGGAGAATGTTTATATTTGACCTACTCATCCGCTACCTGTGATGGATGCCTGAGCCCTCTGTTCTGAGACAGTGATGGGTGTCTGGTGTAGAAGAGCTTGAGTCAAAGTAGCAGACCAAAGACTTTGCTTCTAGAAGGCAGGTGGAAGAAGAGAGGGGAATAAAGGAAGGGCAGGATTCCTTAAGCTTTTAAAGGCTTGAAACCATGAATTCAGCATAGAGTGTCTCAGAAAGCTAGGCTGAGGAATGCCATAATAAGTAAAGGCTGTCCCCAGTCAAAATTGTCACCTTGAAAGTCTATAATAATCAGAAGATGTGAAGCACCTATTCTAAAACACAGTTGCAAATAAAGAATTGTCATTAATTAATTAGTACTGGGTTGTCAATGTTGGTGAACTTGTTGTGGAATTAAGAACCAAATCGCAATTCAGTTACTGGATATAACAATCAGGAATTCAAGCCTTAATTGTAACCCCAAAGAACGAATACATCAAATGCTAATCTGCCCTAATGCTTGAGACTAATACTTCTAATACTAAATAATATATTTAATACCTGCTGCTAATAATATAATGCTCTGCTCTGCTCTGCAAACACACTCCTGCATCCACAGCCAAAAATATAAATGAAGATTGCTTCAAATACTGGGTATCACAAATAGTTCAGATCCACTTCTTGGCTTCTTTGCACAAATATGAAAATAGTCATCATGATGGCCAGAGCTGCCTTATGAGTAGATGGAATACACTGCCTGATGTCCTGCCCCAAAATATCGCCTCCAAAGTCTGTAATTTCATCATGTAAGTCTATTCTCTTGCATATGAGAGAGATCTTTTTTTTCCATTATATTTTGTATGAAAATTAAAATGCCCTTGGGAAGAAATAAGCCTTAGAAGTTAACCCACTGGCAAAATAGAGGATTAGATTTCTGGAGGTGGAAGGTTTTTAGAGGTCATCCAGTCTATTCATTTCTGACATGAGGAAGAAGAGGTTACAGAACTTGCCCAAGGTTGCATCCATTAGCAGAGCCAGGAATAGCAGTCTAATCTGCCTCCTTCTCTACCTCTCTCTGCCGGTATACGATATCTGGGTTCTGGGAGACAACAGGGACCCAGTTCAGGGCTTAGGAGTGTAAGGGTGGAGGAGGGAAGACAATTTTCTAGGAAGCAGAAGAGGACTACTAAGAGGTGGGAGTATCTTCACATCTCTCTCTGGGATTGGTTCTAGAGGAAATAATCAGCTGCTTTAACTTGTTAGTGCCCTCCAGGCGATTCTGACTCCTAGTGACCCTGTGTACAGCAGAGCGGAACGCTGCCCGGCCTTTTTGCACCATCCTCTCACCTGGCGCTACATCAGACAATACTCCACTGCTATTCACAGGGTTTTCATGGTCAATTTTTTCAGAAATGGGTGGCCAGGTCCTAGTCTTTCTAGTCTGGAAGCTCCGCTGAAACCTGTTCACCATGGGTGACCTGCTGGTATTTGAAATACACGTGGCCTAGCTTTCAGCATCACAGCTACACTCAGCCGCCACAGTAAGACAACTGACAGACGGGTGGTGTGGTTCCTGACCAGAAAACAAACCTGGGCCACAGTGGCACTGAATCTTAACCACTAGACCCGCAGGGCTTGCTAGCTGCTATAACAGGTGAAAGAAAAAGACTGAAGTTTCTCCCCTGAGAAGCTTTAAGCACAGAGTAGAGTGTTTCCATCTAGGCTAGAGAGAGAGGGATCAACTTGCTGGTTTCCTGATGACTCTGTCAGCTCAATGTTTTTAAACTACAACATCCTGCCTCCAATTTTTTGACGTTCTGTATAGACCACCAATTAGAGTTTGAATGTCTTTATAAATTTGATAACTTCTGCAAAACATCTTCCTTGTGAAAGCTAGAGGCATCTGGGTACCACCAGCATCCAAAGGCCTTAGGTTGTGCAGTCACTATGGCAAGTGTCTGACCTAGGTCTAGGGCCATGGCAGAGAAGAGTAACGAGGCAAGGCTCTGCTGTGCACTGAGAGTTCTTGCTCCTTCCAGCAGCAGACCAAGAGAACGTGGACCAGAGGAGACACCCAAGCCACAAAGCTGTGGCCTGCACTCCTGGCCTGGAAGGATAGGTTGGAAAATTCAGGTGGTATGATGGGCTGTAGACACACCCCTTCTTCTGGTTTCTTGTTCTGGTTCTGCCACCAGCCAGCTCTGCAGCTGTGAGCAAGTCATGCCACTTCTCTGGGCCCCGGTTTGCTCCCTGTGGATGAGGGAGTTGGATTTCCTATGCTGGTGCTGGGGGTCCTTCTAGCACTATCCTTTTATGGTGTTAAAAGCAGTGTGGTAAAGGAGACAGTGTAGGCCATAAGTCAGACAGACTTGGATTTGCATGTTGGCTCCACACAAATTTAAGTGACCTTAATTCCTGATTTGTCCCTTTAATCTGTAACCCAACTGCTTCATCCCCATCTCCCTAAGATTTTTCTTTCCTTTTTCTTTCTGACCACTCACCTCCCTGCATACTTTTGCTCCATTATCTACCAACTTCCAGAATACACGTGTACCCTTAATTCCTTAAAACTCAATCCCATCTCTTCTCTCCCTCCTTTCCTCCTTCCTTCCTCCTTCTTTCCTTCCTTCATGTATTAAGCACTAGGCACTAGGCTAAGTGCAGGATATTCAAACTCTATGAACATGTTTCTGGGCCATGAAGAATTGTACAATATAATGTGGGGGGTTGTATGGGGATGCATAAACAAATCAGAGCAGTGCATTCTCTAGTAGAGAAGAGCAAAGTATTGATGGAGCGCAGAAAGGAAGCAATCACTCCCTGGACACTAATGACATGTATTGTGAACCTTCTAATAACCATGGAAGCAATACTCCACGTCTCCAGATGTTCTACATATCAGTTAGGGGAAAGATCTAACATATACGTGTGCATCCCTTGTCAGGGAGCAGAAAAGAGTAACAGCAGCAGCAGAGCCCCACAGAAGGCACATGCTACATCTGGTCCGTGACTTATGACTTACTTATGACTCCTGTGCACCACGTCAGCACCTTGTTATTTAGTCCAAGGCACACTCCAGGGACTACCAAGCGAGGTGGCAGTGTCCTAAAACCAGAGCTTCCCTGACTTTAATGTGCAAATGATTCCCCTGCAGATTCTGATTCAGCTGGTCTGGGGTGGGCCCAGATTCTGCAAGTCGAGCAAGCTCCCAGGTGATGCTGCTGCTGCTGGTCCATGGACCACACTTTGAGGAGCAAGCCTGCAGAGAGTGTCCCTGTCATCTTCCTGCAGTGCTCAGGACTCTAAAACGGGAGCCTCCCAGGAAGTACAGGGGCTAAGAAACCAAAAGGTCAATAACGTCTGGCTAGGAGGTGAGGACCTCACTTATGAAAATCTTGGTGCTCTACTGGCCTTTAATCTCTCAACCAATTAGGGGCCAGGCGTCTGACCTATATATACGAGTAAGGTCAGAAGAGAGAAGAGAGAGGAGAAAGAAAAGAAAGGAAACAAATAAATCAAACTCTACGGGCTGAGAACTATCTTGCTTATGAATGTGTTTACAGACAAGCAGCCCCACAGACCAGCTGAATCATGTTGGCTGAAGAAAGGTCTTTTCCCGCAAGGCTATCAGAGTAAATCTGCTCAGAAGCGGGACAGGGAGCACCTGTCACTCTATGGAAACATACATCAAATGAGATGATTAAATCCACACCAGCAACGTGCAAGCACCCAGAGGCCCCAAACTTTAGACTGCTAAGGTGCATGCAACCTCTAGGCACCTTATCTAAGAAGGAAAATGAATTATTTCTGTTTTCAGTTCTGTCTTCCTCTCCTCCAGCCTGTGCAATTACCACCCTTACATCATTAATAAAAACAGCCACCAGAATTTATGTGAGGTCATTCTTCCAAGGATCACAGAACTTGGAGGAGTAAATCAATCAACGTTATTTATTGAGCTTTTTCAGCTAGGAGATGTGGGGAATAAAGAAAACATGTATTTAGTATGTATAGTGCCTTAATTCAAAAATTTTGCAGATGACTTAGAAGATGAAACTCAGGAGAGGCTATCTAGCTAAGTGAAAGCAGAAGCTGGCTCAGCATGCTTTCTGCAGTCAGGCTGCTTTGATTCAAATCCCATCTCTGCCACTTACAAGTTGTGAGGGGCGGGATATGTCATGAACCTCTTTCAGCCTCAGTTTGCACTCTGTAAAAGAGGGACAATCACAGTATGTATATGACAGGATGTTGTGATGGTCAAATAAGGTAAAGCATATAAAGGGCAGGGGCAGGCTTACAGAAAATGCTCCATACGTGTGGGTTGTATTATTGCTAGATAGTTCCTGTGTTTGGGGAAAAGGAAAGGGAAGGGAAGCAAAGGGAAGGGAAGCAAAGGAAAGGAAAAAGAAATATCCATGTTACTTACTTGCAGAAGCAAACTTCTTCCTGGAAACAAAAGAAATTTATCATCTGGTCCCTTACATAGGATCATTGAGTAATATAATGGAAAAGGTCTTCAATTACAGTTTTGTGGCAGACATAGATAAGCCATCAAACGGATATTTCTTATATAGACCTGCTATAAAAGGAGAGAATATAGTAACATCACCCATCACCAAAATGCCTGTGCCTGGCTGAATCATGTGGCCCAGGTACATTGTTTCTGATGAGATAACTTATTACAGTGATGGAGCTTGCAGTATCTAAGAGAATGGCTAGTTAACATGCCCATTAGACTGTCTCTTTCAAATAGCGCATCCTAAGTGTACTTTTAGCAAGCACCTGATTGCAGTCAATTCCTAGTTGAATTCCTTGATGGAGAATCAGGGTATAGTACTGCCATAAGGTTTTCAGATACAGACATGAGGAAAGCAGAGTTTATACGCCAGTTATATTAGAAGTATAAGAGGTGGATAGGCAGAAAGGTGGAGAACATGTTCTAAGAAGTGGGAGCAGCATATATCCAGGCGAATATTCATAGACACAATGATAACTCAGCCTAATGTTCTCATTCCATATCCACTCTCATGCTCTTCATTCTTTTATTCTTCTTTTTAAAATAACTGCTTTATTGAGATATAATTCACATATCATAAAGTTTACCACTCTAAAGTGTGCGATTCAGTAGTTTTTATTCAAAAAGTTGTGCATAGATCACCACTCTAATTCCAGAACATTTACATCACCCAAGAAAGAAATCCTGTCCCCATTAGCAGTCACTCTCCATTCCTCCCCAACCCCCAGCACTTGGCAACCACTAATCTATTTTCTGTTTCTACAGATTTGCCTATTCCAAACATTTCATATAAATGGAATCATACAATATGTATGATGCACAAACATCATATGATTTACAAAACATATTTTCTTCCATTATGTGGATTTTCTTTTCATTTTCTTGATGGTATCCTTTGAAACACAAAGTTTAAAATGTGGATGAAGTCCAGTTTATCTATTTTTTCTTTTGTTGCTTTGGTGTCATATCTAAAAATCCACTGCCTAATCTAAGGCCGCACAGATTTATGCCTATATTTTCTCCTAAGAGTCTTATAGTTTTAGTTCTTACATTTAGGCCTCTGATTCATTTTGAGTTAATTTTTGTATATTGTGAGAGACAGGGGTTCATTCTTTTGCATGTGGATATCCAGTTGTCCTAGAACCATTTGTTGAAAAGATTTTTCTTCCCCCATGGAATTATCTTGGCACATGTGTTGAAAATTGGTTGACCATAAATGGATGGCTCCATTTCTGGACCCTCAATTCTATTTGATTGATCTATATGTCTATCTTTATGCCAGTACCACACTGGTATTTATTACTATAGCTTTGTAGTAAGTTTTGAAATCAGGACATGTGTATCCTCCAACTTTGTCTTTCTTTGTCAAGATGTTATAGCTATTATGGGTCTTTTGCATTTCCATATGATTGTGAGGTTCAGCTTGTCATTTTCTGCAAAAAAGGCAGATAGGATTTGATAGGGATTGTGTTGAATCTGTAGATCTATTTGGGGCTTATTGCCCTCTTAATATTAGCTTTTCTGATCCATAAACATGGAACGTCTTCCATTTACATCTTTCCTTTTTTTTTCTTTTTCTTTTTTGAGGAAGGTTGGCCCTGAGCTAACATCTGTTGCCAATCTTCCTCTTTTTCTTTTTTCTTCCCGAAGCCCTCGTACATAGTTGTATATCATAGTTGTAGGTCCTTCTAGCTCCTCCATGTGGGACGCCACCTCAGCATGGCTTGATGAGCAGAGATCCTTGATTGCCCAGGATCCGAGCCAGTGAACCTCCCACTACAGAAGCAGAGTGTGCGAACTTAACTGCTATGCCACCGGGCCGGCCCCAATCTTTAATTTCTTTTGATGATATTTTGTAGGTTTTAGTCTTAAAAGTCTCACATTTTTGCTAAATTTATTCCTAAGTATTTTATTCTTTTTGATGCTATTATAAATGGAATTGTTTCCTTAGTTTCATTTTTGGATCGTTCATTATTTGTGTATAGAACAATTGATTTTCACATATTGATCTTGTTTTCTCAGATGCTCCCAGTAAGATCTGGATGGAGAAAACTGTTTCACTGCAGAGTCAGATTGTGCTACAGAAAATGTATCACTCTCAGCACTATTTGTGGGCACACAAAGGCATCCAAAAGCTAACACGGTGAAAAAGTGAGAATAATCAATAATCTAGAGTGTTTGTTCAAAGTCCTTAGCCCATCTTCAAAGTTCTCAGCTGCCTCCAAGGACCATTCAACAGCAGCAGTAACGGGATCAGTCTTAATGAATGGGATCCATGCATGGCCTCCATACTTGCTCCTATGGCTATTTAGCTCAGGCATCCATTGTGCCAGCACCAGAGTGGTCAATGACAGATATTGGCTTCCACCAGCTGACCAAGTCATTCTGTCTAATTGTTTAGTACCTCTTCCATAGTAGATGTTCTCTGGTGAGTGTTAACATGCAGTTCAAAACCCTGCACACTTCCTGTCCACTTCCATAGATCCATCCACATGCCTTTGTCTCAGACATCCTTGTCTCTAATCTTCCAATCTTTCTCCTTCCAGTCCCTTGATCAACTAACCATGCCATTCACGATAGCCCATGAGTTCATCTACAGGTCAGGCCACTTCTCTTTCTACATAAAGTCAATGACTAATTGCACCTAACATCAAAACTCTGCCCACTGAGAGGACTTCCCCTCATCACTATCCATCACAGCCAACCTACAAATAAAGCTTGGCCTTTTTACTTCTCTGTTATCTGGTCATAAAGGCCCTCCCATTAGGTCACAGATGTGAGCTGTGGAAGATATGCTAGCACGACACTAATGAAGGGCATTCGGCTCTGGGCCACCTGTTTGCTTAGCTTACTTGTGCTCTCCAGCTCTGCTTGTTCCCAATCTTGGATGTACCATGTCCATCTTAGAATGGATTGTTGCAGGACTGGCCCCACCTTATGACTTGGTGGCTTTGACCAAACCCAGCTCATGATAGCTCTAGCCACAAGGTCTCTTGCTATCTCATGGTCAGAAGCTCTATATTTACCAAGGCCAAGTAGCACATCAGTACCTGCTTTCTGATGGTGATAATCCTCTGTTGTAGATGGCAGGGACTTTCTCCAGAACCCCGGAGGTCTACATTATGATTCTTCTACTGGGGCTTTCCATAAACTGTACACTCTGTCTTCTCCCACCATAGATGCTGCTAGTCCCATACAGTCTCCTCAGTCATATGGCTCAATGTCAAGACCATTTTACCACAGCCTGGTCCTTCTGCTGAGCTTTCCTGCTCTGGACACTACTCAGGTTCACAGCCTTTAGTGTTACCCAAAAAATGGGTCAAGGCAGAATATGCTGCCTCCAGAACCTGAAAAGGCGATTAGGATTTATGCTACTTTCTTAGTACCAGGAGGTGTAAGATACAATACTTTGTTGTTTCATTTGGAAAGGATGTTCTGGCCTTCTTCAAAATTTCGGATCCCTAAAAAGTTCATTAATGTGCTGGGGTTCTGAAGCTTTAATCACCACCCTCTGGAGCACATCTGTTTTCCCAAAGCTTCCAACATACTTGCCACTTCTTGCTCATATGGTCTGATTAGCATGACATTGTCAATATAATGGGCCAATGTGATGTTCAATGGAATGTCAGACACTTCATCCCCCTTCTAGCGATATTTTTAAAAAGATCAAAGTGTTAACAAAACCTGAGCAAGACCACAACTGTATACTTTTATCCATCTCACATGAATATGAATTGCTTCTGATCCTCTTTTCTTATAGGGGTGGAAAAGAATGCACTCACCAGATCAGTGGCCACTCAATACGTGTTGGAGGCTATATTAATCTGCTTTAGTAAAATCACATCCAACACAGCAGCTGCAGTTGGGGGCCACTAGTTGATTAAGTTTGCAGTAGTGAATCATTCAGTTGCAATTCATCCCATTTTTATAGGGGCCATTCTACTGAATTAAATGGGGATTTGTCACAGACTATCACCCTTGCATTCTTTATATCTTTGAAGGTAGCACTAATGTCTACCACTCTCCCCAGGGTGCAATATTATCTCTTTATTTACTATCTTGGCTTGGGGGGAGGCACAGTTGCAGAAGCTTCCATTCAGCTTTCCCTACTACAATATTTCTTACTCTACAGATTAAGGAACCAATGCCAACTCCAAGGGTTTCTGCCAAATTCCAAGTATGTCTACTCCAATTATACCAGCAAATGACCATCAGGTGGGTCTGTGAACCCAGTGGACCCACTGTGAGCCAGACCTAGAATTCAAGGATTTCATGTATTTCCTGGCCCATACAGTCCCACTGTATGGCAATACTCCACAAATTGATCTCTAGATTCAACTCTAAGAGGAGACCTACTATGGCACATTGGGTCCTATTTCAGGTATCAATGTCAATTCTGACCCTCTGTCCAACAATCATTGCAGAGTTTGGGCATTCCCTTTTCCCAAATGCACCATCACTTGAGTAAATAGCTATAGTCCTTGGGAGAAGGACTGGAGGAATTTCAACTGAATACAATTGCTATGGAGTTGCAGTATTCCTTTTCATAGAGAACCAGCATCTCTTTTTGTCCCCTGTGTTCCGGGTCTAAGAACTGACTCAAGTTTGGAAACTGGACAAAGTAACATGAATTTTAATTTGAAAGGCTTCCTTTAGCCTTCTTATCATCCATCTTTGACATATTTGCTTGTGTAAACTAAGAAATATCCCCTTTGCCTAGTTACCCCCTAACTTGCCTCTGGAAACACCAAGTTCCATTAATATCACCACAGCTCCTTAATAGTTAGATTCCCTCTCCAGCCCAACCCAAATGCAACTTGGATTTTGCCACATAATGTGGTATCTGTGGCCAGCTTGCCTCATTACAATAACTGCAACTACCTTGCTTCTGAGCATTGAGTGCCACCACCTGGACCTTTATTGTTTGGGGATCTAATCAGGCTATTAGGAAGCCCAGTTCTATATTAGCCTCTATTATCATCAGCCTTGGCCTACAGAGAACAGTCATCACTGAGCCGATCCCACTTTCACTAGTGTATTCCTTATTGGTTTGACACTGGGAGTGTCCTTCAGGCCTTCCTGTGGAACATATTCAACTGGTAGCTTTCCAGCCTTATGTAGTATATATATTCTAGTGTGCCAACTTCTTTGAAACTTTTGATCTATTCGTTCTCCATTCTCCATGACAGTTCTAGCATTTCTACTTCACATAGTGCGGGCCTTTGCCTTTTCCAGATCCTAACAGCCCTTCTAGCAACATATTGGTATCATCTCCTGGGTCCTTGCCAAGGTGTCAAATCATATAAAAAGGAGACTGTTTCCATACTGATAAACTCTTGATTGTCCAACCTTATGTTCTGCCTCTCTTGATCCAGTACTCCAGGATTCAGTCCCACATATATGCTACCAGCTACTACAAGTACATATTAGCCATGTCTTGCAGCTCCTTTGGTGTATGCTTTCTCTCCTTCCATAGCAGACCCAGCATATCTCTCGTCTGGTTGTACCGAGATTCCATCTTCCTTATTGGACTGGTTGCTAGAAGGAAAGTGGTATGATCCTGAAGCAGGCAAGCATTGTCTTGTAAAGTGTGCGCCTCATTTGAGGTCTCTGCATCATCTTCAAGCAAGGGGAGGGCTACTGTCTTCTAATAAGGCAGAGGAGAGGAGCGGACTTCTGAAGGCCCAGCAAGTCAAGGTACTTAACTGCATCTACTTAGCCCATTCCAAGTCTCAGCATCCTACTTCTTCCCCTTTAGGGCCCTGTACTTGGCATAGGAGACTTCCTGAGGCTGAGAATTCAATCCTACCTGCAGCTCAACTTCTTTAATGATAAGCCCTGAGCCTAGTTTTCTATTCTCTTGGTACTTGGTTGTCAGAAATTGGGGTTTCCCTAAATGCTGCTAAGGAAGCCCTCTAGCTCTCATATTTTGCCTTGAAATGGTGATTAGTCATCTGAGCCTGTCACTATTTAGCTTTCAAAAATCAGTGGTGCTCAGCAACAGCTACCCAATTCCATGGTCCTTATAATTACCATTTCCCCTATCCCTCTCAATCATGAGAAACACTGCACCAGGACATGTATCTCCTTCTCTGGATATCCCATATCAGTCTATCGCTGGTGAAAGTTTTAACAACTGCACAGAAACTTCCCTGCTTTTAACAATTGCACTGCTATAACATCTCAGGGGCTAGCTCTACTCCACCTACTACCAGTGATGGGGTTTGCATTGCCAGAGAGCCAATGATTGACTTGTCTCCAAAACCCCATTAGGAAGTCAGCTTCCTAAAAACACTTTATCAACTACTTAGATAAGTTGCATGCAGAGGGCTTAGTGGGAAGAGTTCTTGAGGGATACATATGTGAGGAAGTGAAGAAGGGAAGTTTGGGCAGAAGGAGAAGCTGACTTGTAATGACGTTGTAACTGAGACCTAAGCAGATTGTATGGGGAGTTCTGGAGCCTGAATAGCCCTTAAGAGTTGTCCCAAATTGAGGCAAGAGGGCTAGGCTCTTAAATCTCCAAGCCGACAGTCATTAGCCATAGGTTACCTGGGAGGAGTTATGCATGGAATGAGGTATAACTTTGGGCAAGGCAGTTCCTAGTGAGAGGCATAACTATGAACTGTGAGCAGTCAGCAGTCAATGTTTCAAGAAGCGAGGAGATGTGTGTGTCAACCCTGAAGAGGGGACCTCTGTGGCACACCACAACATCTGTTACAATGACCATCTCTCTTATCACCCCACCAGGACCACTGCCTGTCTTTCACGGTGTTTTACCAGGCTGGAATCTCCATACTTTTGCATATGTTGCTTATTCTGGACATTCAGGGTTGCTTTTTAAAGCAAAAAGGAAACTCTGCTGCCACAGTCACCACCACAAATGATCTACTAAGCTCAGCTATCAAGTGGGGGCCATGAGTGACAAGCTGGTGCCAACTAGTGACGGGAAGACTAGCCTAGCCCTCCACACTGTTGGCACTCTGGTTACAGCACCTTCCTTTCTTCGGCTCAGAAACTGATGAAATAGATCTGGAATACAGGAGAGAAAAAATTTAGTTTGGCATTACAACTTCTTGACCATGACACTGTCCTGATTAATCATCACCTTGAAACTTCAGGGCATCACCCTCTAATTAATGTTGCCCCTCTCTTGCAGAATCCTGACTCTCAAACCTCCAGGGTCAAGTCAGAGCCCAAAACAGTCTATCTTAGTCTCATCAGAGAGAGAGAGAGACAGAGACAGAGAGAGAGAGAGACAGAGAAAGACAGAGAGAGAGAGAGAGAGAGCGATCGTGAATAACTGTGGCAAAGACCGACTAGATATCCAACAAACCTTTTTCCTATTTCTCTTTCACACATAGTTAGTCTGTATTTGCCACTTAACTCCTGAAGTTAAGTGCAGCTATGTGCCTAAAATCTGGACAAAGGAATTGGGCAGAGATGATGTACCCCCTCCCAGGCCTAGCCCATGAATGCTCCCAAATGCAACTCTCCTTTTTTTTCCTCTCCTTTGAAAAGACAAGAAAAGGTTCTGAGAAATCAAGGTTAGAGCCAGGAGATGTAAGTTAAGAGGGTCCTTGGATGTCTGCTTGGAAGAAAGCTGTTTAGGGGAGCTGCTCCTCCAAATCAGACTGTTACACAAATAATCATTAGTTATGTTATCCCAGGGGAATTTGGGGGCTGTTTGTTACAACAGTTGTCTTATGCTGACTAATACAGAGATAGCAAATTAACATGAGTTAGAAGGATCCCAAGGGAACCTGAGCTGTGCTTCTCACCAGCTCTAGCTGCTAATTACTTGGTAACACTTTTAGATTCTCAGCACCCACCCAGTGACTTCAGCTGACCAAAATAATCATTTTGAAAATAAACAAATATTCATCTGAAAGTCACCTTGGTGGAAATAGGAGGTAGGCAGGACTTCCCTGTGATCAGAAGGGTCTTAATGCAGGTAAGATTTTTCTGTAGCCTCTGTCTTACTCTTTGGACACCCTGCATGGAGTTCTCATGGAGTAGAGAATGACCTATCTTCCCTCCGCCCTACCCCGGCCTCTCTCATCACCACGAGCAACTCTGTCTGGAGGGTTGTATCCTATATCTACTCAGAAATGCACTTTTTTTTTTCTTCCAAGGAAATAGAAGCTGTTGATCTGTGCAGAGAGGTTTGGCTGGGGGCATTCCCCAAGAGGATACGGGCACATCAATCTAAAGCAAGGAAGGTGGGCTCTGGGGAAGCATTCTTGTGCTTACCATGCCAGCCTGGCATGCCACAATTTGTGCTCCTCCAATTAAGCTGTTCAGTTCTCAATCATCTGGAGCTGCTGCCAACTGCTGGCTGCTGATAGTCAGAGCGGCTGCTGCCGGAATGTCAGCAATTCTGCTTTTCCGCCTCTGCTGGACTGGCTTCACTGCACTCTTCCAGCCTCCCCATGACAGTGTGGCACTAACTTCCCTTCACCTGGGTGCTATCAAGAGAGACACCTGGGAAGGTGGGGGGGGGTGGCTACCATGCAGGGATTTCTTATAGCTCCCGTGGTCTACACCTGGTACGGTACCATTTCAGTGCTTTACCACCACCTTATCCAAGTGGGATGTCAATTCTTGTTCCTGGGGAGAGTACACAGCTTGGGTAGTGGGGAGAACGCTGGCTGAGCATACTTTCCATGTCAGCCTGGGAGTATGCCTTATATACATCATCTCAAAGAATCTTTACATGACCCAGGAAGGTAAATACTGTATCCTGATTTCACAAAGAAGCTAGAAAAGCTAACTCACTTGACAATCTGTCTATCACCTTCCCTCCATTCCCATTACCAACATCCTGGATTAGAAACTTATCATCTTCCCTTGAACCTTGTAAAAGCCTGTCTCTGTGATTTAGCTTCTACATTCCTTCCTCTAGACATGCATGGTTCAATATTGTAGCCATTAGCCACACGTGGCTACTGAGCACTTGAAATGTGGCTAGACAGAATTGAGATGTGCTATAAGTATAAATTACATACCAGATTTTGAAAACTTAGTATAATAAGGAAGAATATAAAATATTTTATTAATATTATTTAATATTGATTCCATGTTGAAATGGTTATAATGGTTACATTTAGATATGTTAAGACAAATAAAATATATTATTCAAATTAGGTTTTCTTTTTCCTTTTTTAATGTGGCTTCTAGAGAATTTAAAGTTACACATGTGGCTTGCATTTGTGGTTCATAATATCTATGAATTAGATGGTGTCTAGAGATTAGTGTCTAGAGATTGACCAGAATGTGCTGTCTGAAGCACAAAATGACCATGTCACCCTCCTGCTCCCATAGCCAGTAGGATAAATTCCAAGGTCCTTAACATGGCTAACAGGACCCTCCACGTTCTGTTCCTCATCTCTCTCATGTCTCCCAACTCTCCACGTTTAATGCTTCTGCCATGTCCAAATGTGGGTGATTCCTCACCCGCCCCATAATGTTTCTAGTACCTCTGCTTTGTTTATGCTCTTCCTCTGCCTGAAATATCTTTCCCCCTAGGAGGCCCCTGGAAAACTCCTCCCTGTTCATGTTTCCAGACTTGATGACTCCTTCCAGGAGCCTTCTCTAACCGTTCTCCTTTCCCCAGGGCCAAGACTAGGGTAAGGCAGGAAGGGCCCCTATGGTACAACATATAGGATGGTGCTTCCACAAACCTGAGAGTAGCGCCTCCTTATATTTGGTGTCCCGGGCGGTGCCTCACTGGCCTCACCCTAGTCCTGGCCCTGCCCCGCCTGTCTCCCTCTCCAGTAATGCCCCCGTGTAAGTCTACCGCTGCACTTCAACAATGTCTTAAAATTACCTCTGTATGTGATTGTTTTGAGGGTAGGGACCATGCTTTACTCATTAGAGAAATTCCAGCAGTCTGCTTTCTGCCAGAACATTAATTGTGACACTCATGAAATAAAACTTTGTCCTGAGGTATCAATCTGTTGTTTATCAGGCACTGTGCTGTGTGCTGCGGACTTGACAATGACATGGTCCATAAAAAAATAGTCCTTAAAAAATAGCACAAAACCTTCTTATATGCCCTCTACTTTTCTTCTTAGAAGAGAAACTTCCTGGTTTTGCAACACTGACTACCTGTGCTGCCAGCTGAAGTGAAGATTCCCAGGCCCCATTCCAAAGTGTCTGATTCTGTAGATCTGCAGTGGGGCCCAGAAGTTCCATGATCAAACTTAAAGAAACATTTCTCTACTCATCCCTTCATCCAGTTATTTATTTGTTCCTTTGACTATTATTAAGTGCCTACTCTGTGTAAGTCTTTGTGCTAGGGGCTGTCAAGGAAACAAAGATAAATCAGGGAAGAATAATGTCTTATAGACTCCTATAGTTTATGAAATGTCTCCATACGTGCAATTTTGTTTGATCAGTGGATTAAAGATGATCTCCCTTCTAGAGATAAGGCTTATTTGCTCAAAATCACACAGAAGTTGGTAGCGAGGACTAGGATCAAGGTCATAGCGAGTAAGCAGTGGGGACTGGAATCAAGGTCACGTAGCAAATAGTGGGGGCTGGAATCGAGGTCACCTAGTAAGTAGTGGGGACTGGAATCAAGGTCACCTAGTAAGCAGTGGGGACTAGATCAAGGTCACATAGTAAGCAGTGGGAACTAGATCAAGGTCACATAGTGAGCAGCGGTGACTAAGATCAAGGTCACATACTAAGTCGTGGGGACTGGCATTGAGGTCACATAGTGAGTAAGCAGTGGGGATCAGAATGGAGCCCAGCTACGCCTTCCCACTTGACACAAGAGTTTGTCCTGAAAAGGTGATCCTGCGATTCACAGAAATTTCATGACTAGGCTTTTGGGCCCTGCAGAAGGAAAGAGAGGAGGGGAAAGGATGGGGATCCTGGAAGACAGCTTGTGTAGATGAGAAAAGGAGAGAGCCAGCTAGTCCCTGGAGTGGCTGCCAGCTAGTCTGATGGCTATTACTCAATCCCAATGTGACAGTCCCCTGCACCTGTGTGCCTGGAGTGAGCTCTGGAAATCTCTGAACTTCCTCCTTCTGCTTTCCTCCTCCACTTCCACCCCTCCCTAGCCCTAAGGAACCTCTCCTATGCCAACAAAGGAGGGATGTCCTGAGATGGCCTGACTTCTCTGCAACACAGCTGCCTCTTTGCCCTGTGGCACCCTCTTCCCCAGGATGACTGGTAGAACAGAGAACATGACCACCTCACTCCCTGTGCCCCTCTCCCAGGCTTGCATATTGGCCCAGGGCCCTGCCCCCCAACAAGCCTAGGCAGGGTGAGGTTAGGGAGGAAGCCCACCATGCAGTGTGGCGGCCAGCAACAACCCCCATCCCAGCCCCAGGCCAGCCATCACCTCTCCAAGGGCTGGGCTCCCAGGGCTCTGGAGACCAGGTTGTCAGTTAAGCAGACCTGACAGCTGACAGCTTTCCGGAACAGCCGGAGCATGGTTAGCTTTCCTTCTCTTTTTTCCTCCTCTCCCTTTCCCCTGTTGTTGCTGTAAGACTGGAAGCCTGACTGGAATTTAAAGCAATGCTTTGGGATAAAAATGTACGCTAGCACCAAGCCCTGCTCTCTCAGCTTCCTTCTCAGATTGACAGCTGTCTGCTTCTGGGCTCCGAGAATAGAGCCCCTGCAAATTGTTAGAGGAGGGGTCTGGAGTGGGAAGGCGGGTGAGTGGGGCACTCTGATGCCTGAGTAACCTCCTCTGGCTGGGTGCTGATCATGTTTTTATTTGGGGCACAGAAGGGGCAGGAATTCTCCAGGGAAGCACCTGTCACAGAAGGGGCAGGAATTCTCCAGGGAAGCACCTGTCATCTTCCCTCCAGGTCGCGAAGCCTCTTCTCTCTCCTGAAGTCCGGGATGCCAGGGGGCTCCCATGCCTGCCGCTAATCCATCCTCCTCATGTAATCTGTCTGTTCCCCCATCAGTCCCTGCCCCCGGCAGATAGATAAATAGATAGACAGATAAGAAGGAGAGACCCTAAACAGGTTAGATAAACTATCCCATTTACATCTCCGGGTCCAATCTATCAATCCATTGGTCTGTCTATTGTGTTTGTGTTCTCTCTCAATCTGCAACTTCAGCCTCCATTAACCATTCATCTGTCTGCCTTCTGCCCTACACTTCCCCCTTCCATCCCCATTACCCAGCATCAAAATAAATCCAAAGCTGAGACACAATGAGGCATGTCCTTCCACTCTAGTTATCCCGGAAGGATGACGGCTGACCCTGGTGGCTCTCTATGACTCTCCTCTTCAGGAAATATGCAAATATCCTTTTGAACACTCAGTGGGACAAACACCAAGGGTCAGGTCTGCTGTTGGGCTGGTCCCAAATTCACAGTTTTGCAAATAGAGCAAAAAATTTCCTAATCCAGGCTCTCTCGGGATAGGGGAGGTGGTGGGGGATGGTGGTGGGCTGGGGAGGGGAGAAGAGGAAGGCATTGTATATTTGTACAGGAAACAATTTTATCACTTTTCAAGTGATGTGGAATAACTGGATGAAGTGACAGAGTGGGAAAAGGGAGAGAAAAAGGTGGGAATTTTATATATTTCATATTTAGTACTATTTGTTGACATTCAAACAGCTAATTTCTTTAGATCCTCTGAATTTCAGATTTTACTGCTAAAAGCATAAGGGGCTATTTTGAATGATCACATTCCCAGTAAATGGAGTGAAAATTCATGATATTAATTGTATATAAAAATATCAACAATTTAAAAGAAAGATAGAAAGAAAAAGAAAAAAGACCACCAGCCTCACCAAATCAAGAGTTTCTTCTGTATACTAGGCATACACGTACACACAAAGGTAGAGTGTCTTGGTATCTTGCCCTTTCCTTGACCCACCTAATTTTGTTTGGCCCAGAAAATATAGCAAATCTCAAGTTTTCCATTGCCCTTATGAAGACCACCACAATCCTATTCCCATAATCCATCCCAGGACTTGGAGTCCCCAGCTGTTGGCCCTGAGGCCTTCTCTGGTGCCCACACATCCCTTCTGTTGACTTCTGGATAAGTGAGCAAAAGAAGGCAGCACTTCTATCTAGAAACCCTTAAAAAGAAGAATACAATAAGATATGGTAGAACTTTGTTTAAAATGAAACATATAAATTCTGTGATGAGCCTGATCCCCTGACACGTAGGTCAGAGGTATGGGTCCACCTCTTTTGCCCCCGTAGGATGTGACCTGCCACAGGAGGGCAGTACCATCCTGGACCCTAGGAAGTTTGAGTTGAGTACCCAGAGGAAAAGGGATAGTGGGGCTCCCAGCTGCTGCACCCCTACTCCAGCAGATCCCAGGACAGCTTTCAGAACTACCTGGACACCTGCCTCCCCATCGACTTTGGAGATTGCTGGTGGATGAGAGGAGCATCCCTAGAACAGAGATGCAGTAAAGACAGAAGTGGGGCTCACGGGGAGGTACGTTCACCCTCCAGAGCTGGAGAGACTCTGAAAAAAACTACAGGCCCCATTGCAGCCTAGGAAAATAAGGTACTACAGCTAACAACATTTTACTCATCCACCATTTAACAGGAATTGGCTGGCTCAGTTTGGGGGCCTGTGATATTTATTTATAAGCATATACTGGTGAATATCAGACGTCAATAAGTAACTATGAGCGCTGCAAAAGAAGAAAAGGCCCAATCCTTAAGCCAGCCAGTTGAACATTTGAAAGTTAGTATTTTTTAAGAGGGAGAATGTTGCTCTTACATACATTATTTTAGAATAAAAAATTCTGAATAAACATTATTTTAAGAAATGAAAGGGGAGAGATAGGAGATTTAAGCCCTACGTTTCCTGATTCTGATGCTGGGAAATCACTTCATGTTTCTGACTTTTATTGAGTTTATTTGTAGACAGGGAAATGGGGATGATGCTACCTTACATTTCTGAGGACTGGGTCTCTTGAGGCCCCTCCCAACTGTATGATCCATGATTCTGAGGCACTCAAGGATTCATCATTTAAGGGAAGAAAAGCTTCCTTCTTACTTTAATCTCTGGAAAAGAGAAAAGCAAATAGTGAAGCAGAGGGCGAGTCTTCCTATAGCTCTACTTATTCAAGGCAAAAAAGGAGAAATAAGAGGCTTCAAATCATGGGGTTCATGATGACAAGGGATCTCCTAAGAAAGAATGCACTGGAGTAAATTAGCACAGCGCCAGGCTCATAGTAGATGCACAATAAATGTTCGCGTGAATAGATAGATAAACGAATGAATGAGTGAATGAATGAACCAAGATGCCCTGAGTTGTGGCTATTTCACATGACCACTTGGTACAGAGAGCATCTCTAGTGAAGGAAGTTGCAAAAATTCCATGGAGACCTTTAAAAAAAATAGATAATTTAGTGCAAGGCTTTAGGATTGGTTCTGTATGAAGATGGTGGGAAAGGCTAGATCGCTGTATGGACCAGCTGTATCACATCTCCAGGAGAACGTGTTAAAAATGCACATTCCCAGGCACCACCTCAGATTACTGAATCAGAATCCCCAGGGTGGTGCCTGGGAACTGTATTTACTGAGCTCCCAGTGGATTCTCATGCAGCCAGCCTTTGCTAGTCCCCGGAGCAGCATTTGGGAACTACTGTTCTAGATGATATCTCAAGGGCCCTTCCAACCCAAGGATTCCAGGATTCTGCGGAATTGACACTGGGGAGAAGTGATCTAGGCAAGGAGAGTTCATTCATCTCACATTTATTGAGCATATACTGGATGCCAAGTATTGGAAATACAACAGTGGATAAGAAAGCATAGTCATGTTGCTATGGTTTCTCACTGAGCAAAAACAATTTGACCTAGATAAAACCAGTAGAAATCTACCCCCACCACCATCATCATATAGGACCAAGACGTTTTTTTTTAATTTGGGGTTTCACAGAATAAAAATAATTCCTTACATTGCATAAAATTTTACATTTAATAAAGTGATTTTACACATGGCATTCACATGATACAACAAAGTAGGTATGGTTATTATCCCCATTTCATAGATGAAAAAACCAAGGCCTAGAAAAGTTTAACTACTTCCCCAGCATCATTTAGCCTGTATGGAGGACCGGGTAGCCAATCCAGGTTTTGAAACTCCTAATATGATGCTATTTTAACTATTCCCTAGAGACACTTCACCTGTGGAGTCCTGGTGAAACTGATGATATTTTTTCATATTTTATCTGTGCAATAATATTATCCCTTGAGGGGAGGCAAGGCAAGGCAAGTGCCATCTTTCTTATTAAAATAAAACCCAGATCTACAGGGAGAAGGGCAGCTGAACTGATGAGCTTTGATTTTTCCCCAAGATTCGTCTTAACTTGGTGAAATTTCCCAAAGTGTGTTCCTCAGAACAACAATCCTACAAAAATTTCCTGAAATTAGGGTTTCTTTGAGAAGAGTTTGAGAAACACTTCTCAACTTTTACCTCATCCTAGAGATGCGCACTGCTCATGACGTATTAAAGGCTGTGGAGGGTTAAATAGTGACCCTGCAAAAAGATATATTCACTGCCTAATCCCTGGAGCCTGTATTACCCAACAGCATAAAAGACGTGATTAAATTAGGGATCTCGAGAGGAGGAGTTTAGCCTGGATTTTCTAGGTGGGCTCTAAATGCAATCACATGTATCCTCATAAGAGGGAAGCAGAGGGAGGTTTCACACACACATACACAGAGGAGAAGACGATATGAAGATGGAGCAGACAGAGATCTGAAGTTGCTGGCCTTGAAGATTGGGGTGATGTGGACACAAGTCAAGAAATGCGGACAACCAGCAGAAACTGAAAGAGGCAGGGAACAGATTTTCCCCTAGAGCTCACAGAGAGAACACAGCCCTGCGAATACCTGGATTTCAGCCCAGTGATACTGCCTTCGGACTTCTGGGCACCAGAACTGTGAGAGAATGCAAGCCACCAAGTTTGTGGCAATTTGTTACAGCAGCCACAGGGAACTAGTAAAATGGCCTTGAGAAGTCTTGCTAGGAGTTAACTCCTTTAAGATGTTTAACCCAACATTCCCCAAACTTGGTTGACCATGGCACTCTTTTTCCCCATAAGGCTTATTAATATCCAAACAGAACTCACATTATATGCAACCCACTTCGGAAAATGCTGCCTGAGGGAAATCTTTTGTTAATTACTAGGGCCACCACTGCTCGTCTGGGAACAGAGCTGCTCCTACTTAATGTTCTGACCAAGCATGAGCCAGGATCCTGTCCTGCCAACTCTGTAGCATGGCTAAGACCAGGGGGAATATTTAAATAAGACTTCTGTAAAGGCTGGGGTAGCAAAAGAGGAAAAACAAGAGGGATGTAAACATAAAACTAGATGATCCTGCAGCCAAAGGACTTTTTGGGGTGGGTGCATGTAGGGATATTGCCTTGCCTACCTCCTAACCACTGCCATATGGCCAAAAACATCTATAAACCCCAATACCCTAGAGCATACTGAAATGCCTCTAGCCTTCTCACTAGAGACCAAGCCCCACCTGTGCAGGAAGTCTCTCTGAGATGACTCTTCTGCAATGACCAAGACTTGGACAATGGCCTTTGGGCCTCAATAGAATAACTGTGTCCAACTACGGCAGAGTACCTTTGGCATTAGTGCAAGAGATAAACATGGTAGAAAGCAAGAGACCCACTTCTTCCTTTCACCTGGTTCCAGATGACAGCCTTGTCCTCACCATGCAGCTGTGCATAATCAAGGACCAAGTCAAAACGGAGGCAAAAGACAGGGCAAGTATCCCCCTCCCCTAACCAGGAAGGAGGTGCATCACTCCTTTTGTAGGAGTTACAAAGAGAACCACAACCACAATGGGAAAGATGCATTTTATTACAGCCCCCATTTCCAGCTTTCCTTCCCTAATATCTGCTTGTTGTGGTGACTATTATCATTATTTCACACACCTCTTTCACATGAATGGTTGGCTATAAAGCTGCACTTGTTTTGCTTTACTGCCGTTTCCCTTATGTAGGCCATTAAGATTTTACCGCTCAAGCAAGGAGGCTTAATTTTATTTTTAAATAAGAAGGTTCTACGACTTCAAGACATTTGTAAACTCTAGCTGGAAGGTATTCAGCCTTTCTATGGAGGGCAAAGGACTTGGTGTCCTGGCCATTGAGCAAGTGGGTCACCAAAACATTTCAACAGTTAGCCTGTATGCGTTAGCCTGGCTGTGAATTCCTAGAAAAAAACACAGAAGTTGGGCAAGAAAGAAAGAAAGATAACAGCAAGATGGAAAGAATGTTTAGAGAAGAAGGAACCCATGAAGGTCACGTGACAGATGCGGAAAATAGCGGCTGCTGGCTCAAGAGGCCAGGTTTCAGAGCAATTACTGAAAGCTAGACTGCCCACGCTCCTCAATGAGCTGATTCCTCTTGACAAGGAAGGGAAAGGGGCCGGGGAGGGAAGCAGACTTATTGTCTCTACCATGCTGGTGAATATTAAATGAATGCTCCTTTATGATGGGGAGAATGGTGACATGAACTCTATTGATATTCATAATGTGCCAAACCAGCCTCCCTGTCATAGACTCTAAAAGCATTCACAAAACCCTTAGCAAGCGGCACGAGAGAGGTGTGCGTCTCTTCTTGGGATCTGAATGGAGTCTTTTTTTCAAAGAGTGACCTCAGGCTCAGACCAGGCCATTTTCCCCCCAGAAGCTGCAGAATTGCTTTATTAATAAGCTGAATAGGTGAGCCAGAGGGAAACATTTTTAAGGAAGTTTCTATAATTTCCATTCAATGACGGGAGAGGAAGCCACTTCCTCCTGCCAGGGCAGAGGATGGCAAATACTCCCCAGGCAACCTCAAGAAGGAAGGAGAAGGCATTCTGGGGGTTGGCAGGGTGGTCTGAGAAGGAAAAATGTCACTCTGAAGGCTGAGCAGCAGGCAGTACTCTCCCCTCTGGCTGAGCACTCAGCAGCTTTGCGGATGCTCCTCAGAACTCTGACAGCTGGAAACAGGTGAACTGGTGCAGATAAAAGAACCTACTCCTGCCTTTGGAAGCATGAAAACAATCTCTGCTAACCTTTATATGAGGCATTTGTTCTCTTCCTACCATTGTCTCTGCCTTTCTGAAGCCCCAGACAGAGCCAGCATCGTAAATACCAACGTGCCAATTAAAAATGTAAGGAGGCAAGCCCACTTGTGCCAAAGTCCATTCGTCTGCAGTGGGACAGCAATGGAGAGGAAACAATTGAAATCTAATGGACCCCTTGGGGATCACCTGCCTCTACACATTGTTCCCTGCCATTATCACTGACCCAAAATGGGACCATCTGACGTGGAATGGGCTGTGCAATCCACAGACAGAGTCAGCGCCATATGGAACAGGCATTCCAATTGCCCACTGCAATACATAAAAACAATTCAGGGTTCTAACTCTATTTCCCTGGCAATCGAGTTTAACTATCACTGGGCTCGCTATAATCGGATTCTGCTGCTGTATTTATTAAATATAAGTTGCTAAACATATGGCTCAAGGGATGGGTAATAGGACGTGGAGTCAGGCTTAGCAGGAGTCTCATTTTTCAGGTCTGCCCCCAGGTATTCAAGGCCAGCAGTGCCAACCAGCCTGTGGCTGTTGAGAGCCTATGAAGAATGGGTCTTCTCAGTCATGGAAGTGGGTTCTCTTAATGGTATATGTAGTTGGTTATAACTACAGAGGTCAAGATTATTGACCAGGTTCAATCCTGGTGCCACATAGCTCCATCTCCTCTTTATTCAGCCAACATTTTAGTGGACACCTATTAAGTACCATGCACAGAGCTAGGACTTGATGATCCCAAGCTGAGTTAATCACGGCCAATACATGTGCCCAGAAGCCACTCAGTCTCATGTACGAGGACAGCACAATATAAATTTAATTCGTGTGATTTGTGCTGTGAAATAAATGGGCACACATTGATACATTTGGGAGACAAGAAGGGGGAGCAACTAAAATAGAATGTTTCTCATTATTTGTGCAGAGCTTTACAGTTTATAATTTCTAAGCCTGACACAAAACTTAGAAGCAGAGACATGTTTTCTTCACAAGGGGAGGAATTAAGTCAGAGATTTCAACTGCCCAAGGTTATACAGCCAATGAATGGTAGTCAGGGGAAAACATACTGTTCACCTGACCTTGCCAGCCAGTCCACAAATGTGAGTTGCTGATCACACACTGAGAGCCTGTTGGCAGGTCAGTGAAATCCCCTCTCAAGACTCAAAGCTCCAATCTCTGATTACTGATGACTTGTAGCAGCATCTTCATAGACTAAGGGAATCTATTTATTAATTATCTGGATTGTGGCCCTCATTATTTATGGTTCACTGTGCAGAATCCAGAATCACAGGAAATGCATTGAGAAGTATAATTGCAACAAGTAGTAGATAAACACACCTGTGTTATCTCTGCATCCTCCTGGAACTCCACAAATAGGACAACAAAAGGAGTTTTAAAAGGCTGCATGCAGTCATAAGGGTCAAGAAAAAATAAACGGGAAAATGGCCACAAAATTTTAGCACTAGAGAGTAGATGAACAAGTGGTCAATAAACTTGGCATGTCAGAGAAGGCCGAAACCAAAGCCTGCAGAGAGAAAAGTCCAGAAGCCAGCAGGTTTGTACCCTAGAGGCCCAGAAAAGCCCAGGAATTGTGGGCAATGATACCTCTGGGAGTGGGAGTGCAGGCAGGGCTAAAAACAAAAGTATTTGTTAAATGTCTATGTATGAAGCAGATAGGTTCCCAGATCCCCTCTATTATTCTGCAGAATAGGCAACTGTCAGCCCTAACCCCGGTGGAAGGCCAGATGTGGAGTCTCTGAGGAGGGGCTCCAGACTTAGGGATGTGAGGCCCGGCAGAGGCAGCGGCATGTGCTGAAAACAGTGGGCTGGAGGGAGAGTTGGCACAGCGCACTAGAGGGCCTGGGCCCCTTCCCCAGCTCAGTTCCAAGAACCCTGGCTGCCAAGTTTAGACCCAGGCAAGAGCCTAAGAAGCCCAAGACCTATCCTACTTGGGGGCTCGACAATGACATGTCCAGCAGATGACCTACAGTGAAGCCCACCCGTCTGCAAGCCGGGTACAAACACACAGAGCATCCAACCAGCATTTAAATTCCTCACTGTTAAAATATCATGAAATGTTTGAGGAAAGCCTCGTGAAAGAAAGGGACTGAAACAAACAGAAAAAAAAATGCAGAGATAAATCAGGAAGCAGAAAAAGATTTTCAAGAAAAACCTCTGTAATTAATATCTTCAGAAAGATGAGAAAAGCTATAACATCCACATAGTGAGTTGGCACGTAGTGAGCACTGACTATGTGCTACTGCTCCCAAGTGCTTTCACAGTAACTTGTTGAATCCTTACAATAACCCTGCATGCAGTGGTGTTGTTATCATCCCCACTTCCAGTTGAGGAAACTGAGACACAGAGGGTTTACCTATGTTGTCGAATGTCACACAGCTGGTTAAGCTGTAGAGCTGCGGTGTGGACCCAGGTAATCTGCTTCTTCAGCTCATAAGCTCAACCGCCATGCAAACTATGCTGCTCTAAAGCGAGTGAGAGGCCGTAAAGAGGAACATTCAGAGAACCAAAGGGAGTTACTGGGAATTAAAACGACAATTGCAGAAATGAAACATTCGTTACTGGAAAATAAAGTTGGGGAAGTATTCCAGAAAGCAAAACACAGAGAGAGAAAAAATAAAAACAAACAAACAAACAAAAGCCACTCGTGTGCACAAAAATCTATAAGATCAACCCAGCAGGTCCAGCCAAAAAAAAAAAAAAAAAAATAGGTGTTCCAGAAAAAGAAAAGAGAATATGAAGGGGAGGAAATTATTAGAGAAGTAATTTGAGAAGATTTCCCAGAACGGAAAGACCTGAGTTTCTAGAATGAAAGTACCTACCAGGATAAAAAAAGATGTACAGGCCCAGCACTATGAAATTTCAGGATGCTGGGAAAATGATAAAAATCCTAAATGCCTCCCATAGAGAAAAAGAATAGATTAAAAATAAAAAATTGGGATAACAATCTGAGACTTTCTCAAGAGTCACACAGGAAACTAGAAGACAATGGAGAGATGACTTAAAGGTTTGGAGGGAAAATTATTTCTATGTTCAATCTATTAGAATAGAATAAAGATTTTTTTCAGATATACAAGTTATCTAAAATTTATCTCCAATTCATGTACCCTTTTTGGAAAGCTCCTGGAAGATCTGAGAGTAAATAAAGAAAGAAGGAGAAATGTGATCTAGGAAACCAGAGACCCAACATGGAGGAGAGTGTAACTCCTGAGTGCTCTGTAGGCTGAAGACGAGCCAGGAGGGCAGCTGGCAGCAGCCTCGGACGGCAACCATCAAATGGCTCCAGGAGGGATGTTTCCAAGGAAAGGAATGACACCAATAGATTACCCCATGGGTTTTGAAGCCGTTGAGAGGAGATCTGGTTGGGGGATGAATTAAAGATAGTTGTATGTATAACTGAATGAAAAGAAAATTCAGGCAAATTATTCATTTCAGGGGAAAAATTGTACAAGAAAACAAAATCATAGGACTCCATGTAAGTCAGCAGTGTAAGCATCTTATTTATAACCTCACAGTAATGTCAACGATGCATATTGATCCAGTGAAAAATCGTGATGTAACTGTAGTGGGAGAATGAGGGGAAGAGAAGTTGTGTGTGTGTGAGTGTGAGTGTGTGTGTGTGTGTGTGTGTGTGTGTGTATGCATTGGAGAGCCAAATCTCAAATTTTCAGAGGAGGAAATTGATAGATTATGCCTAAAATTGAAAAACTAGCAGTGTGAGAATGTTATTGAAAATTATTGAAGTAACTACCAAAGGAAGGATTAAATAATTGAAAGTGCCTCTGGGGAGTAAGAATCTGGGGGTGGGGCAGGGGACTGAGGGTTTTATTGTAAACTTTATAGAACCATTTGAACTTTTTGAACTATGCACATCTTGTCATAATTAAGATGTTTTTAAAAAAAGAACTAGAACTGTCTTACTGAAGGCAGTATCCAATGGATGCTAAAGGGTCATTTTGACAGAACTACTACAGCTTCTTCAGCGCGGGAGCTGCTCCCAACCAGAAACAGAGAAGGGGACTCAGCCCGCTGTGCTGAAATTCAACCCTCAGTGGGCTGGAGCTTGTAGGGCCTGGGTGATCTCATTTCTGCCAGCCACAAATGCCAAGAAATCCACTGCTAATGGATCCTAGGGGACACCACAGGAAACACTGGGATAAGCAGGATTTCACTGTGTGTGAATCAGACCGAGCCCGGTCTGCTTTCCCAAAGGAGGAAGCGCTCTTTTCACTCTAACTAGGATATTTCCCTTCTGTGCGGGTTGTTCCCCAGCAACAGCAAAGTTTAGCGAAGAAAGATAAATGTTTCAGAAGAAATAGGGAAGCGGTAACTGTTCTCATTGGCCTGAACTCAACAATGTTGAATAGCTTTGTTCTTAACCTTATTAATCAGTAAGTCAAATAGCAAAAATTGAATTTCTATAATGGAACCAGACACTCTGGATAGATATAAAAGCAGCCAACGAGGTTTACATACTAATGGAAGGGGCAGGGCATGCACGCGGGCCAGGCACTTGCCTGCATGCATATAACTGCAGTCCCGTCAGTTACAAATCCTAGGAATCAGCTAAGACATTAGCCTCACTTAAATCCTGAATGGACAGCATTTCCTCTTGTAAATCCAGTTTAGCCATAACTGTGATCAAAACCAAAACAGAGCTCTACCTTACCCGTCTCAGCCACAATGGATGCTGTTGGTTGGCACCATGCAAAGGGAAAACATGTTGGTGAGGATTGTGGGGGATTTCTCCCATCAAAAGTCACAGTCCTTTCCATTCCACTGCAGGATCTTACTTCTTCCTTTCTGCCTTCTCTAGTCCAAACAGACAGGCATAAATCTAAGAAGCTGTTGTGAAGGAACCACCTTCTTTGGCTTCCAGTTTCCAAATGAAGGGATTGCCATTTGAGTAAGCCTCCTGCCTCTGCTCCTCATGGGAAGAGGAATGACTTCTTTGATGAGTGGGTTTGGGAGAATGAACTGAGTTATGTGGTCCAGCCCCTTCTTTTCTCTCTCTTTTTGGGGTGGCAGCTCACTGGGAAGACTCATTCTCTGTTTCTCCATAGGGTAAACTGCAGATGCAGGTACAACCAGGGAGATTGGTATCTTCCAACTAGGCCTGAGTAGAAAAGTTTAATTCCGAGGTGTGTTAGCAAGCCTCTTACCCAGAGACCTATGCCTCACCCTCTAATCTAGCTTTTTTCAGCAATAAAGCTGCCATTTTGATCTCCAGCTGCCTATTGTCCCCTCATACCTCAACGGTATCACATATCTCCTACCAGGCTCCCTCTGTTAGTTTCTAGAATATACCCAGCTGTTTCACCCTCTGGGCTTCTGGGCCTGCTGTCTCCTTTGCCTTCACTGGTTGGAACTCCCTCCCCACAGCTCTATTACGACTGGTTGCTGACTTTTTGGTTCTCTCAGGGAGGCCTTCCCAAACCACACTTCTACAGTAGGCCCATCTCTGCTCTTTTTTCTCAATCTAGCTCCCTGTTTGTTGTCCGTACGGCACTAATCACAGCATATGTTCTTATACATTCATTGATTTACTGTATTATATCTTCCCTACATGAAGAAAATTCCACGGGGCAAGGGCTTTATTTTGTTCTATTTTGTGTCTCCAGCACCTACCGTAATGCCTTGCACATAGCAAGTTCTTAATAAATATTCATTCAATATTAATGAAGTTAATATTTTCTACAAAAGAAGAAGTTAATGTTTTCTACATGTTCAGGTGTTAAAGCATAGAATAGGCTGTTGCTAATACTGGTAAACAGCTCAACAAATAATACTCCTTCAGGAATCCCATTTCCTCTGTTTCATCAGTTCACCAGTCGGCACCTGGTCAGCAGTAGGCTGATAGCATTGGGGCTTCCCAGCCTAGCATGTGGACCTGGTTCTTACCTGGGACATTTTGACTTATCCGCCTCCTTTCTTCAACCTGTGACATGAGTCCTCATGCAGACTGTGTTTAGCTTCTACATAATTCAGCCACAATTTTAGTTATTATTTACCACGTCATTCCTTTCAAACCTCTCTTTTGTTTTTTTTCCCATTTCACTCCTTTCTTCCCGTGTCCACTCTACACTCAGTTTTGCTTTTGTAACATCTTGTCTCTCTGTCCAAAGGGAATCAGCACTGCTGCCTCTCAACTCCTTCCTTAATCTGGAGATCATTTTTAACTCGGGATTTCTCCTTCATGGCTTCATAGCACTTTGCATTTAAAAATTAATACCTGTATATCTTTAAAAGATTTTAAAAAGTCAAGAAGATATTACATTTATATTTTAACAGAAGTAATCCTCATCCACTGTCTAGATAGCTTCCCTGGGATTTTTAACCACAGTTGTAGGAGGACTCTATGCTATCTCTTGAAGGGCTTGTAAGTGAAATTCTGCAGTTGGAAGGTACTAATGAGGTCAAAGGGCTCCCTCTGGAGCCTGAAGTCTGACTGTCCATCTTAGCCAGTCCTGCTCAGATAAGAAAAGGGACAAAGCAAATCATGGGAGGTTTTGTTCTCTTGAGATTTTGAGTTCAGCCTTACTACTCTTGACCTATAAGTCTCTTAGGTAGTTCAAAGTCATTCCTAGACTTTTCTAGAACTAGTGAAAGATATAAAGTTTATTGAAGTTTTACCCATCATGACTCACTGTCTTAAAAGCCTTCTGCCTATGAATCAGAACTATATATATACATATATATGAATATACGTATGGATATATAAATGAAACCTATTTAAGGCAGAGCTCTAAATGGCCTTTGAAAATAAAAAATTATGTATCCAATTGCAAGTGGTGTTCCAAATTAGAATATACTTAACTTGCGGTGTTTTCTTTGATCTTTCCTTCGTAAGAGGAGTGGTCTGTGGACAGACTGCCTTCACAGTAGACTTTCCTGGATTTCAAGATACTCTTACTCTTCTTACCCTAAGCTTCCTTGGACCTGGGCAGCCCAGAGGCTTAAATGGGTGCTAGTATGGAATATTCTGATTTCATGCACAAATGAGCCCATATGGTATATCTACTGATGCCCACATAGCCAAAGAAAGTCCTAAACTACTGGCTGCATTCATGCTCTACCCTTGGAGAAAATAAGTAGCAAGATAAATATACTCAATTATCTTTTCTTTTCATATTTTACCTTTTTATTTCTTCATCCTAACATCTTATGAACTTAGTATATTTCTAATATGTCCTTATTATGCCCAGTATTACAGACAGGCAAAAGCAATATTCTCATTTTCTTAGGTATTTTATATATATTACATATGCATATACATATGTAATATATGTACATATCTATGTACGTATATGTGTGTGTGTGTGTGTGTGTGTGTGTGTGTGTGTGTGTGTGTATATAAATTGAGAGATAATCCCATAATAAATGCCTCGGCCCAATAAAATGTCCTTATCGTGATAGCTTGACCTGACAAAAATACTTTAAGTCTCCCATTTATTAAGACTCATTAAGTCTACTGGTTATAAGTGTCGTTGAAAAATGTTCTGTGGTGAGAAATACAAGCTTGTGGAGAGCAAATCTTGAAAGAAGGTATGTCTGATGATATGCTTAAGCTAAAGCTGTTGCTAGAGGCAACCTGAGTCACTGATTGTGAATAAAGTATTGATCAGAAAGACAGAAACTTGAAGCACTTCTCAAAAAAAAAATATACATATATATATACACACACACACATATATATATATGGCAAGGAAAACTGTTGTAATTGCAGGGGAAGTGGTCTTGAGGTTCTGTTATGTGGCTTTTCTCACTCGGTGTCAGCCTAGCCTACAGGAAAGAAGACACAAGGGTGTCAGGAAAAACAGAGCTGAGACCCAGAGATCTCAAGGACAGATAAAATCTGTCCATCTAACTCAAAAGAAGTTGGGTAACTGATAATAATAAACAGCTGGACACAATCAGGACTCAGCAGTCTGTCTTTCCTCACCCACTCTGCTCTGTGAATTCCCAAGGACTTAGATTCTAAGTGCCCCTAGTGCAGAAACTACAGCTGGTGTAAGCCACATACTCCAGGCCTTCTCAGAGCAGTCCCAGATTCTAACTGACACCCTATGAGAAAGGGGACCTCAGAAGAAATAGCCCCAAAGAGATAAAGAGAATGCCTCAGACCTCTGCTCAATAAATCTCCTTGACTTGGGTGCATCTATGTCTCCCCTTCTTCTCTAGGAGATGGGGGGTGAATCAGGGCAGAGAGGGCACTGGGTTGCTCCTGGGCGTAGCACCTTGCTCTAAACTCCAAACATGACGAATGGATCAGTAATCCTAGGACAAAGGGAAAAAAGTCCCTGGGTCTCTGGCAGTTAAGAAAAGGCCCCACAGGGACTGCTGTGGCAAAAAGGTTCCAGAGTGAGGTTCCAGAGTGAGGTGCTAGGTCACAAGAGCGGCACCGTGATGGGATGCAGAGTTCATAACAAAGGAAGGAGGTAATTTTAATCAAGGTATGAGGAGAAGATGAGAATTAGATTACCATAATTTGTGAGAAATGTTCTATAAGAGCTTGTTCTTTCTGATTAGGTACGTCATCAATAAATTAGAAGTTGATAGTATAAAGTTTCTATATAAATGTAGCAATAAATATATGTTTATTTTCGTCTAAGGCAAACTTGCCAGGATGTAAGTAGTTTCACCTTGCAATGTTCCTGGCAGGATAGCTCTATTACTACATGTGGAATTAATGAATTACTGAATGAATAAGGGGTAATCCATATTTTTAACCTCAAGATCTTATATTATACACTTTCATCTGCCTTCCTAATTGTGAGCAAAGTGCCAAACGAAGAGAAATTTCACAATTTTGAAGTATTAGTAAGTACTACTGGGAAGGGGTTTGTGGGTTTGTTTTGTTTTTGTTTTTGTTTGTTTTAATAATGAATCCACTAACAATAGAGTGTATAAACATTTGTATTGTTATTCTAGATGATTCTAGAGAGCCAAAGAAAACCCATCTCATAAGTTCTATCTTCTTTACTTGGAATTTATCTTGGCCTTTAGAGAATTTTCTCAATTTAGGACTCTGAAACAGTGGAACTCTTATTATGTTTACCATGTCCTTTGACTGATAAGTCACCGGAGAACTAATGACTTAACACTCGCAACTTTTCTAAAGTGTTTAAGGGAATATTCATTCTCCAGCATCAAGAGATGAGCGCACAGGTCCAGTGGGCCTTCAGAGCCACCTCCTCACTGACAATAATGGACTTTGCTTCTAGCCAAGAAGAGAACAGAGGGGGCTGACACAGGCTTTCTATTTTTTACTCTCATGAATGCTATTTTCATTTGCTTTAGAGAACAGTCCCCAAGAAGACTAGTGACAAGATGAAGGTTCACTGGTTTCCTTTTTCCCTGACAGGTTCAAAAGTGCTGTGCAGGTGGCAAATTAGACTTGGCTTCCCATTAATTGGTAGGAAGAAATTTTCTCTCCTGCTGTTCAGATTGTCACTGGATCCTTTAGCACACATTGAGGTTTTGTGGAATTATCATTATTATATTTATCATTGCTGCTGCTGCTGTAGGCAATATCTCTGAGAAAAGGATGAAGGGCTGATATCAGTTAGCACCTCTAAGTGAATGTCTTAAGATAACTAGAAACTTGAGATAACTCTTGACGGGGTGGGAAGCAAACCACCTGATATAAATTTTCAGCTCTGGGTTTGGGTAAAGAAGTTACTCTGTGATTGTCTTTAAAGACTTTGAGAAAATAATAAAAAATAATATTGAAATGATAATGATTATGATGTGTTATCATTTATCAAACTTCTACAGTGTGTAGGCCACATACAGTGTTTTACCTTTATTTGGTCACTTAACCTACAGAGCAACCCTAAGAGATGATTATTCTTTGAGCCCTGGGGAAGTAAGAGATTGGCCCAACTTCACACAGCTTGTAAGTGGGAAAGCCATTATTCAATCCCAGTTTATAACTGGAAGGACTACAAAAAAGCAAACCACAAGGATAAGAGTGTAGATCCTTCCTCCCTAGGACATTCCAGCAAATAGAGCCAAAGACTGACATGGTGGGACCAGACAGAATTTAAACCCAAGGAGGACAACTAAAGGAAGAACAAGAGAGGAGAATGTGTCTCTCTAAAGCCTGGTGGTGTTTTCCATGGAATTCAGGGAAGATTCTTTTGGCAGACCAGCCCTGGATGTGTTGTGGGACAAAAATGTGAGCATAAAGCAGAAGGACACATGTAAGCATTGAACACTGTGAAGGCTTCGTGATGTGTCAACTGGGCTAAGCTAAACTGACACTGGAGTGCCAAAGGGAGACAGCAGCCATTTTGTAATATTCGCACACCTTCTCCCAGTTATTTAATCAAACACTAGTTTAGATGCTACAGTGAAGGGATTTTTTGGATGCAATTAAAGTCTCAAATCAGTTGATTTTGAGTTAATCAAAAGAGAGGTTATCTTGGAAGGGCCTGACTTAATTAGGTGGAAGCCTTTAAAGAGGGACTAAGCCCTCCTTGAATATCACAGATTCGAAGCAAGAGAGGAGAAGGTAAACTGTAAAATATTTCTACATTCTGAGACCTCTGTACTCACCTCATTGTTGCAGATCTGCTGCCTCACCTCTCTGACATGAAGCAGCAGCTGGAGCTCTAATTGCTCCTCCTCGCCTTCCTGACAGCCTGCCCTGTGGACCTCAGCGCTATGAGGCCAGCTCCTACAACTGCATAAGCCTATTCCTTGTAATAAATCATATATACATAGACACACACACACACACACACACACATACACATGTACATCTCCTACTGGCTCTGCTCCTCTGCTTATACGCTGACTGATACAAACAGTGAGGGACAGCACAGTAAGCTCATTTGAAGGCCAGCCCTGTCCACCAGCTAAATAGGCTTATATAAGGAATTGCCTTTCTAAGAGAGGAAGGGACACTGACTGGTACAGCATTCTAAATAAAAGAACGGGGAGGAAAAATTAATAGAAAGCCATGTCCAACAGTGAGGAAAAGGGTGTTCTTTTAATGGAACAACACACTGTATTAGTCTGCTTGAGCTGCCATAACAAAATACCACAGAGTGGGTGGCTTAAACAACAGAAATTTATTTTCTCACAGTTCTGGAGACTGGAAGTCCAAGATCGAGCTGCCAGCAGGGTTGGTTTCAGGAAGAGGCCTCTCTTCCTGGCTTGTAGATAGCTGCCTTCTCACTGTGTCCTCACACGGCCTTTCCTCTGTGTGTGTGTGCAGAGAGAGAAATCTTTGGTGTCTCTTCCTCTTATAAGGACACCAGTTTTACTGGATTAGGGCCCCACTCTTATAACCTCATTTAGCCTTAACTACCTCCCCCACATCCCTTTCTCCACATACAGTCACATCGGGGGTTAAGGCTTCAACCTATGCATTCTGGAAGGACACAATTCAGTGCAAAACACATTTAATGAACAAAAAGAAGAAAAATGTTTCCGAAATTAGAGAAGTTGCAGGATGGCCATTCCTCCTAAGGATTAGCCAGCTATTGGTAGAAAGAAGAATTGTTCTACTGTTCAGGTTGCATATTTTTTATCCAACTTCCCTCCTGACCTCTGGTTCCCATCAACCATGTAGAATGTCTTTGTCTTGTCTTTACCAGATTATATCTCAATACTGACTCCTTCACTGTTTTGCAAAAGAAATCCAGTTCATGGTTGGTTAACAGATTTTACTGAAGCATCATAAGAGAAACAGAAAGGAGAGTTTACATTGCACACCCCATAGCAAAATACTTCAAGTCTTCTCATCAGCTATAACTCCCCTATACTCCTGCTGTGGTCTTCACACAGAATTCCCACACCCAAAGTGAGGTTTTGTTCCTCTCTTGTCCCAAGTAATTCTGCCCCTAACTTGAATACCTTATCAGGCTACTTTTATTTAATATAACAGAAATATGAAGTCTCAGCCCACCAACCCAAGTGATTTATCAAACAACACACAGTGGTCTCCCTCAGAGAAGTTCTAGTAAAACATACTTATCTCCATTTGCTTCAAGAAAAATAGAATTGTTAAAGGAGTTTGATGTCTGTACAAGACAGGTACACTCAGTCAAAAGGACACCCCCAGGTGGATGACTGTGGCACACCAGTTTGTTAGTCACTTGTCCCCTGCTTGAATCAGGGGACAAGCGTAGAGGGAGATGTAGGCTTCAAGTTACCAAAGACAAGCAAATATTATTTCCCAAAGGCCAGAGTAAATTCTTCAAGAAAGAAGAAATGAAGCAAACCTGGTGTCATTCTAGTCCCCCACTCCTAATCATCAAAGAGAAACAGGCACTGTCTTGACAGCCTGTTGGGACAGTTGGGCTCATGGAATACAGTGCAGCTTCCCTTGAAGGAATTCTCTCTGCTGCTCATAAAAATGGCTAATTTAACACAGCATCAAATTAATAATGGAACATAACTTTGCCACAGCACTGAAGGCCTCACATTTGTCTGTTGCACTGTTGGGACGTGCCCTCCCTATGCCCTTCCCTCATCTCATTACACAAGCGCCTCTTTCTGGAACTCACTGAGAATCGTTCCCTGTGGAACTCTCATACTTGGGTGCCTGAAAAATGCTTCGGCAATTCAATTTGGAGAGGCAACGTGGAATAACACGGAGAGTTTAGGGATGATGTGTGTGAATGTGCTTTGTTTGTTAACAGTTAAGATAACACATAAATGTAAATTTTTCTTTCATGAGTCAGAAGCTGAGAGTACTAGTATCCATTCTGCTAATAATGATTGTCAGCAAGTCACTTTACCTCTCAGAATTCAGTTTCCTTATTTGTAAAATTGTAGTATTTAACTAGATACCCTCTAAGATCCATTCTGGATCAATAATGACCATTATCATAATGACGACTTAATATTTATTGAATGCCCAATACATACCAAGGCACTCTTCTAATGCTTTTACATGTACTATTTCATTTATTCCTCAAAACAATCCTATGGAAGTATGATTGTTATCATTATCCCTGTTTTTCAAATTAAGAAAACTAAGGCACAATGAAGGAGTAGAGCTGGGATCTTAACGGAGGCAATTTGCCTCTGGTGCCTACACTTAGCCACTATGCTATACTGCTACTATGAGTATATTTTAATGATGTGCTCTATAAAAACAAAAACAAACGGACAAAAAAACCCACAAATTTTGAGATATGTCAACACAACATCAGTAAACACGGCGAGTGTTAAAGTGTGGATTTTTTAATGGTGATGACAGATTTATGGTAATCCATTTATGTTCTTGTCCAGGCTTCTTATGACTAACAAGGAACAGCTGGCCCAGGGTTAGCAGCACAAACCCACGTAATGAAACAGCAAAGCTAACTAGCCTCCCCAGGACTGAACCCTTGACTTGGGCACTTGCTCACTTGGAAATATTTCACTTCCCAAGTTTTTGACAGATATTTACTCATGCTGTGCCTAGAGAACCAGGCCTTAAGATCACCAGCACTGTCTGTTTTGATTGCCTGTGCATGGCAAATGGCATCTTGCCATGCCTTCACCTTGGGAGCCTTCTAAAGGGGCAAAACAAAATCCAAGAGGCAGCCTTCCACTAGTACTTAGAGATGGCTCAGAGAAGCAGCTTTAGGTTAGCTCTGATCTCTACTACAGCCGAGCACATTTTCCATATCTTGAATGGCCTTCCTCTTCTGCCTGCTGACCCCAAACCCACTCAACCTTCCAGAACAGCTGTCACACTGGTTTATCCTTCTTTGAACTCATGTAGTATTGTCAACTCTGCATCAGAGTTTAGTGTCTGATTATGAGTTTATCCTGCTGCTTTGTGGCTATCGCATGTGCAGTTGAGTCTCATTTGCACCAGCAGGTATCTTGGAGAAATTGAGGCACACTTCTTTAGTTCCTCCACAGTACCTGGGTCAGTGAGGCACTGAGCACATGGTTCTGTTACCACTAGCAAAACATTTGCTGAATTGAATTGAAAGGAGGGATTTCACACAGAGACCATCTTCTGAAAAAAAATCTTTAGAATCCAGGAGGCTTTGGAGAAATGAGAACCCCTGACCATGATTTATGTGGGGGTTCCTATGGGCCCTAACCCCATACTTGGCATGGCCACCATTGACATGTCTTCAGATTGTGAATATCAACAAAAGCTTTTAAAGAATAAATGCCATCTAGGAAGGACATACACACTGTTATTGCCAGCCATCCCTAACTCAATTCCAATTAGGCTGGTAAAAAACCAGGTGGAAAACTAGATTCCCATAGGAATCTCCTCAGGAATGAACAAAGGTCAGATCTAAGGAGGGAGAGCCCTCCACGAACAAAAACATAGAAGGTGAGGAAAGCAGGGAAGTAGGAATGAAGTGAGGGAGCCAATGGAAAATGTTGTGTTACTAGGCCAACCTTTGGGGATGCTTCTTGAGTACATTTCTGTGAGGACATGTGCATATGTAGATTAAAGACACTGCGTTTCCTCAAGCAGGAGAAACCACACAATAACACCTCATCAGTTTACAATCTGAAGGAGCCAAGGACTCTCCCTGTGTTGTTCTGATCTAATTTGGCATTCTAGGCCCCAGTGGAACAGTAATGTCTTATTTTGAAGAAACTGCTTTTGAATTATCCACCTCATTCTGTAGAGATATTATAGCCATGGTTCTCAAAAAGGACTCATTGGGTTGAAGGGACGTTTGAGCATCTTCCCTTCATGACGTTTCCCACGGTGGGTGGTGGAATGTCCGATCTGCTCAGCAGGGTATGTATGTGCAGAGCTCTCCTAAGTATACATGTGTTCAGGTCAGGGAAGGGCAGAAGAGAGAGCATTTGATTGCTTCCATCAGAGTATGTTGAGGTTGACTGTGAAACAAATGTAGGCAATTCTGAGCCAAATGTCCATTGCTGTCCAAGGCATCTGCAAACCACATTTGTTTCTTGGCTGTGATGGAAAGGGGTTGGCTACCTCTGTCTTGTCTTCCTTTACTGCCCTGATCCCCTGAGCCAGAGGAAGGTGTTGCTATTGATGTCTTTCCCAGGCATGGTTTGTTGTTTTTCTTTGTAGATTTTTTGCATTGGCGGCCAAAAGCCTTGAGTAAGGAAATGATCTTTTAGGAACAAAAAAGCCCCTTTGTATGTGATATTTAGGACATCAGGCAGAATGGTCTTTCCAGATAAAGTTGGCTGGTGATGGGAAGAGTGGCATCTATGGGTCAGAAAGCCCTGTGTCTGTACATATTTCCTGCTGACAGGCACTTGCTCTGTGTGCCAATCCCATGCGTTAATGTCAGTACTTCCTTCTCCACGGGGCATCCAGGTCTTTTGGCTGAGTAATGCTGCCTGTGGAAGGTCCTTTGGAAGAGCTAGGAGGGACGAGTGCACTGACCTCAACACATTCTCAGTGATTTTACTTTTTAGTTGGCTATTTCTAAATGTTTCCATTTTTCTACAAAGTAAGACAAGAAGGTAGAACAAAAGGAAATAAACAGAAGCTAACTACTCATTTGTTTTACTAGATTCAGAACTTAGAATTTGACTGGGTATGGAATCTAGCCCTACTGCCTGTGCAAACTTTTTAGAATTCAACAATAGAGACAAGAAAGTCCCAAGCTCCCTGTGGTACCAGAAGTGTCACAGAATAAGCAAGCACAAATATTAGCCAAGTGCTAGAAGAGGGACATCTTGTCAAAGTGACTTGACTATGTATGGAGACCTCTGCTCATTTCTGTTAACCTCGTCATACCTTCCAAGCTGTTTTTTATTTTTTTCCTAGGGCATTTCTATGATCTTTTGTGTCATGAGAAAATAGACACACGAATCGTCTTTTTAAGCCCAAACTGTAATTACCTCCCAGGGATCTGGAAAAAGAAATAGTTTGTCTTGGGGGGAGGAGGAGCAAGGATGAGAGAAAGAGAGGGTGTTTTTCCCATCTTTACCGACACTATCTTTCTTATAAAGAAAAAAAAAGCCACAGAAAGGTGGGAAAAAATGTGAGCTTGTCTGACCAACCTTTTCCCCAAGATAATGGGCAGCTATAAATCTTGACTTCTCAAGGGGTAAAATTAGTCCAATTACTTTCATTGATTTGCATTAGTAGTATATCATTATGATCAAGGATTTTATAAATTATCATTTCAGTTTATATGCTTTATAACTTTATGTTAAGTGTTTTTTTAATAAAATGTAGGGCAACAAGAAGAAATGGAAAATGTGTTTCCATTCTTAAGTGAAATCAGTGGGAATCTTAAATAACATTTGTTAAAAATATATTGCATTGGAAAAAAGTATATCTTTGGAGCTTCTCTGTGATGCTATCCTTGGGGTCCATAACTCAGGACTGCCTCAGTCTAAAATATTTCATAATTCTGATGCTAAAAGGACAGAGTATTCAGTCTGAGGTAGAGGATTCTAAAGAAAGACATGAGAGTTGCTTTCAATTATAAGGACTGTTATTACATGAGGGATGGAGACCATATGTGCTCTATTCCTAATAAAAAAAAAACTGAATAAAGAAAAGCTATAGTTAGACACAAGGAAGAACTAACTAACAGTGAGGCTTGTTAAAAATGAGAGAGAATGAGGGGTATTTTCTTAAGACACCAATAGACTAGCGGGTGCACAGGGCGGTTCTACCTCACTGGAAGGGAGAAACCAGGTCTTCCAACTCACGAAGTCTATGTGACCAAAAAAAAATAGTGCATGTGTTCACAAAGCTTTGGTGTCAGGAAAAATCACCTGGGGAGTTTGCTTAAAATATAGACCCTATGGCCCATTTCCAGAAATGGTGATACAGTGGTTTTGGGGTGGTATCTGGAAATCTGTATTGATTTTGAAACACGTCAGGCTCGAGAAGCACAAACGTAGTGTTAAGGCCTCTGACTTAGGTGTGGGAGCCTGGGTTCCTCCCCTAGTCTGTTGCTAATTCATTAAATGATCTTGTCAAGCTGCAGCTTCCTTGCCTGAAAAATCCATACTTCATTTGTTCCTTCTATCCTATGAGACAAGAGCTGCAGAAGGTTTTGTAAGGTAGAAAAGCACTTTACAAATCTGATGGCATATTCTTTTTATCAATTTTTACATCCCTCATTAATCACTCTCCCAAATTAATCAGAGAAGGGTTTCTCTTCTCCTGGCTAATTTTGCACATGGAATTTCAAACCCACAGACATTAATTAGGAGCCTGCCCTGTGTGCAGACCTGTAGAACCCAGTTCTGCTACCTCCCACCTCTGTGATCTTGGGCAAACTATTCAAATTATCTGAGTTTCTATATCCTCATTTGTGAAATGGGGATGCTTTTACCTGCCTCCCTGGTTGCCGTGAGGATAAAATCTTTTAAGCCTACTACTTCATAGGAGCCTGGTTCTTCTCACCTACAGGTCCTGTCCCTCTTCTTTCTCCATGTCCTTCTCCTCCAGTTGACAATGACCGTCTTATGACAGAGACTGAAGTCTCCATTGTATTTGGCAAAAATCAGGTTAGTAGAAGTTTACCCAGAATGAACAGAAATAAGCTTTTTACTTGCTCCAAAAGCTCGACAGATTTCTCATTAAAAATATACGTATATGGGGGCCGGCCCGGTGGCGCAAGCGGTTAAGTGCGCGCGCTCCGCTGCGGCGGCCCGGGGTTCGCTGGTTCGGATCCCGGGCGCGCACCGACGCACTGCTTGGTAAGCCATGCTGTGGCGGCGTCCCATATAAAGGGGAGGAAGATAGGCACAGATGTTAGCCCAGGGCCGTCTTCCTCAGCAAAAAAAGAGGAGAATTGGCGGATGTTAGCTCAGGGCTGATCTCCTCACAAAAAAAAAAAAAAAATATACGTATATGTATCCAGAAATGAGACAGCGGCACCCATCCCTGGGTGTGTGGCCAGGGACACAGAATTCCCTTGGGGCTTCTGCATACTCAGCTTTATTGAGAGCTCACGGCCCTTCAGCAAACACAACACATGGAATGTCCAGAGGCTCTTGTGATGATGTTAAAAAGCAAACAAAGGTATATTCAGTAGGGTCTCTTCTGGCCTCAGCTCTGGAATGTGTTTTGCACTCATTCTGCTAAGAAGGGACTTAAGGGAGGAAATGATTTGTGAAGCTGCAGTGTCAGATGGGAGAACAACTGACCCATGTTTTGGGTGGAACTTTAAGAAATAAAGTTATGGAACATTTCATCCATAAAAATCTCTGACATCAATAGAGAGCAGATATGGCAGGTGCCTTTGGGAACGTGGGTTTTCTTTTTTGTCCCTTGGGGAGTCTTTGTTATTTAAAATATCTTGGTGGACCTGTGACCTGTTGTTGGCATAACTACAGTTCTCAAAAAGGATAAAACACCCAACCAGAAATTGCCTACTTTTTCTTTTATTGCAGACAAGCTCAGCACAATGGGGGGAATGTCCTTGAACCTTACAACCCGAGAGAGTCTTTGTAGGAGGTGGTGGTACTGTCATCTGATAACCAACTGAATACCTGAGCAGTTGCTTTTGAAGCCACCCTCACAACCTAAAAGCTTAGTGGCAGAAGAGATCCTGTGGCAGAGGCTGGCCAGTCACTTCTCCAAGTCTAGGGGTATGACAAGTAATCAGAATGAAGCCCAAGTTCCCCAGAGTGACACATGAGACCTTTCCTGATATGCCACAGGCCCACCTCTCCATCTTATCCTTTCTTCCTGTCCCACTCCTCCACAACTCACTGTACCCCTCACTCATCAAATGCAGTTCTGTGTGGTCACAGTGGGGCACCACACTGTCCCCCTGCACCCACTCACCTAGCCAACACTTGCTTCTCTTTCACATCTAACCTTTAACCTCACTTTTTCTCTGAAACCTCCATAACCACCCAACTTCCTACCCCTCAAACTGGAAAGGAACCTCTCCTTTGTGCTCTGCCATAACACTTCATTCACAGATGTATTTGTTTATATACATGTCTTTCTCCCCCATTAAACTGGGAGCTCCTGAAGGCAGAGTTGATGCTTTATTCATCTCTGCTCCTAGAACTAGCACTTGTTCAAAGGGGCTCAAAAATGTTAACTGACTGACTCATTGAATGAATCGATGAATGCATCCTTTCAAGCAGCTTCTTAAAAGTAAAATTCCCACCTTCCTCTCCCCCAATTTCTCACAACTCTACGTTTTGGGAGACGGAGCTATAGTACTTTCCATTTTCCTATAACCAAGAGATATTTGGGGTGGGGACCAGTGCTGACAGGTGATCTTTGGAGTTTATCAAAGCTAAATACTCTAATCCCATCCCCCACCCACAGATATAGGGTACTATAGGCTGAATGTTTGCGTCCCCCCCAAGCCCTAATCCTCAACGTGAGGGTATGTGGAGATAAGGCCTTTGGGAGATATATTAGGGTTAGACTAGCTGATGAGAGTAGGGTCCTCATGATGGAATTAATGCCCTCATAAGAAGAGGAAGATACACGAGATCTTTGTCTGCCATGTGAGGATACGGCAAGAAGGCAGCAATCCGCAAGAGAGCCCTCACTAAAAAGAATCAGCCAGCACTTTGATCTTGGACTTTCCAGCTTCTAGAATTGTGAGAAATAAATTCCTGTTGTTGAAGCCAGGCAGTCTATGGCATTTTGTTATAGAAGCCTGAGCAGACTAATACAGAAATTGGTACCGATCGTGGAGTGCTGCTGTAATAAATACCTAGACATGTAGAAATGGCTTTGGAACGGGTAATGGGTAGAGGCCGGAAGAGTTTTGAGGTGCGTGCTAGAAAGAGCTGATATTGCCATGAAAGGATGTTAAAGGTGATTCTGATGAGAACTCAGACAGTGTGGGAGCAACTGGCTTGGTCATCTTCCTTTGAAGGCTTTGAGATCTGCTCACAACTATGCTTCCTCTACATGGAGGCCCTTCATCTGTAGCATGGGCAATGGTGGAAAGAAAGGCAGAAGGACTGGTTCCTCCTTGTCCTGGTGGCAAAACTTGACTTCTAGGTGCCAGCTTTGAAAGCGGGAAGGGTTCTGGAAAGCCAACCTGGCATCTGTTTGCAGTTTGGAAAATAGAAAATTTAAAATGGAGAGAGAAATTTAAAGGAATCCTGTAAGAGACAGAAGTGGGGGAAATTGAGAGAAAGGGCAGATAAAGGAGCTTGTCTGAAGTTTAAAGGAGGGGCATTTTGTGGCACGGTGTTTGTAAGAGCTGTCAGAAAAAATGGCTCAGGCTCCCTGCCACTAGGTGAGGGACTAGGAACTCCTTTGCTAGTCTTTCCTGTCACCAAACCCCACCCCACAACTTGTTGTAATACTTGTAGTAATCCATCAAGTATGTGGTGTCCATGTATGGTTCATTCAGCATTGTGCTAAGCCTTACAGGCCATATAGAAAATGCAGGAGACACAGTTGTGTACCCACGTTGTTTACAGCCTCACAGAGGAAACGAGGGTCACTTATGTGCAAATAAGTGTGAAAACAAGAGAACGCAATGGCAGATGGTACAAAGTGCTCTAGACAGTGGTTCTTTGCTGCATATTAGAATCACTTGAGGAACTTTTAAAAATCTTGAGCCTAGGCCATACCCCATATAAATGAAATCAGAGTCTCTGGGAGCAGCACCCAGACATCAGGATATTTTAGTTTCCCAGATGATTCCAATGTACAGCCAACTTTGAGAAACCATGCTAAAGAACGAGCCTTAGCTGTAACTGAAGAAAACCTGAGCTGTGCATTCACTAGCTCTGTAACCTTGGGCTAGCCAATGAACATCTTGCTGCCTGGCTATTCCAGAGATTTTTGTAAGTCCCATGAAGGGCACTTTATATCTGCATGATTAGCATAATGACTGACACATAGAAGGTACCCAATAAAGATGTATTTATGTGAATGAATAATATATGGGGAGTTATTTAATAAGCCTGAACATGTAGTTATTAATAATAGTACTATTTACAAAAGACAGTTTAGTGATAATATCAGTAATAATGGCTGTGATAATTCAGGTTCCAAGGCATACAATAAAGAGAGCCCCAGTATTTAACATGGCGGCTGTACATAATGGTGTGCCACACTGTTAAATTGATACGTGCCTTGGGTGTCTTGGAAGAATCAAGAGCAAAGCTTTTCAGTTCACCTTGGAAAACTGCCTATTCATTGCTCGGGTCTCTGTCCATCTGTCCATGTGCCACTGAGATGCCAAGCCAATAAGCCATACGGCAGAGGTTCAAAAAAGAGGATGAGGGAGAGGAGGAAGGAGAAGAAGGGAGGGGAGGGGGAGGTAAGCAGTCTTGGGAAAGAAGGAAGAGGAAGGATGTGGCAACGATGGGGAGGGAGAAAGGAGAGGTTGGGAGGTTGGAGAGTGACTGGAAACAGTGAAACACTGGATGGGCCTAATGGTTCAAGGGGATAAGATGACAATAAAGGTTTTGTTTTACCATGATTTGAAGGTCCCAGGAGCTGGGGGCAGAGAAGAGAGTGGGTTGGACTTGTAAAAGGGAGCTGATAAACCATAAGAATTCAGAGAACAGGGATATGTTCCCCACCAAGAGCATGCCAGGTTTTACTTTCCTGACCCTTGGAAAGTTTGCAGATTGTTAAATTGCCTCCCATTCCTGAAAAAGCCCAGGCAGGCAGCTCCCTCTGGCACGTCCGTTAACCCTTGTACTCCACTGCCAGAAACATGAGCTCATTCCACTTGTCCGTCTGCAGTCCTAGCAAGCACAATCAAACTTTATGAAGCTTGTTACAAGCAAATTACATGGGAAGCTGCAAAGGGGGGGGGGGTGGATAGCGGCGGGGGGCCAAGCACACTGCCGGGAAAGGGGAGCAGGGGTGGAGATGCTGGGCACAGCCTGGACTTGGAAGGCGTTCGAGCCCATCACCGAGCAGCTGGCAGCTCCCGCCTCCAGGGCCCAATTTTCCAAATGATGACTTGAGTGTTCACACCTGCACTGCCTGGGACCGAGGCCCTCCCTCTGCAGACTTAATGGAGCAAGCAGAACCCAGGAACGCTTTTGGCCACAACAACAATCTCTGTCCTCCTTGGCCCCACCTCCTCTACTGGCGAAGCAGGTTTCTCTCCAGTTCCATGTCAACTTCTCCTTCAGGCCTCTCTGCTGCTGAGGTGCGTAGATGCCCCTGGCTAGGCAGCCTGAGAGAGGCCCGATCCAAGGCACAAAAGAATCCCAGCATTTTTTCCCCTTAGATGAGCAGCTGGGTCTTACCTTCTTTCCTATTAGCTTCCTCCTCCCCTTCCCAAGATAAACAGCTCAAACTATTTATGGCATGACTTTCTTTTTTCTACATAAGACAAGCTTGGACAATTCTACTTACTGTTTTTGGCTTCCCCTGGGGCATTCTGCTGGAAACAGCCTGGGTATGGAATAACTGGGAACATCCCAGGAGCTGGGATTCCTGTGGCTCAGTGTAGCTCCTACAGAGAGAAGCACAAAATTCATGTAGATAATCTTGTTTGAACTCTTTCCCATAGCAATTGCTGCTGGGAGAGTCTCCATAACCAGGGCACCTCTCTCTTCAGTGCTACACACTTGTGTATGCACACAAACACACACACACGTGTCCGCATGCTCACTCAGAAACTTACTGAAACAGAACCAAATCAGGGTGTGCAAACAGGCCTTATGGTTTTGGACAATTTAGGAGATGGATGCAGGGTAGGTTCAACGGGGGAGAGGTTTGGGCTGGTGCCCAACCCCTTAGACCAACCTGAATGCAGGAAACCAAGGAAGCAAAGGAAAGATGCTGTGTGAATGTCGTTATATAAATTTTCTCTCCCAGCACAGCCTGAGGTGGTTAGATGCTGTTTCCATCCAATGGGAACTCCTTAAGCTCTCTCACTAATGCTGGAAAAACATTCACTTAACAGGCTTGTCCAAACAATTCCCTTTTTAATTCAGACATGATGAACTGCAGGGGGAAAGCAGAGCCCCAGGGCCGTCCACCTCAATACCATCACTCCTGACAGGGCACAGAGCCACACGTTCACCTCAGCAGTCCATTAAAAAGCTTGATGGGGAAACTGTGTTTATGGTCAGGTTACAGAAACAGGAGGGAAGCAATGAATGCCTTCCCTACTGCCCCTGTCCTTCTATTGTCTCTCCTTCCCAGCACCCACACAACACGCTCACACAAACCCGACGCCATCTCTTGCTTTCACTTAAATGCTCTCTCACAAGCTCTTTCTCTGATACCCCCTACCTTCTAGCATGCTCTCCCTTATACAATGGCTCTCTCAGAGTACACTTGCAGGAGAAACCACATTCACACGTGTACCACACACTCATATGCCCTCTCAGATCACAGCTACACCCACAGCCTCTTTCTTCTTTCCATCCACATTCTTTCCAAACACATACATTTGCCATTTTGTCTCTCTGACCTTGAACCTGCTCCATCTTCCTTTCTCACCCAGTCTTTCAGAGAAACGTCTCTGCCTCTCCCCCTTTCCCCGACCCCCACCTCCACTGTCGTTCTTCTCTCTCTCCATCTCTCAGCAGCCACATCAGTGCCCCCAATTCCTGGCGCTCACAGGAAGCTTCCGCACGAGGCAATCTTATCACTATTTTATTGCTCCGTCTCTCTTTCAATATATTCCTGTCCTTCCAACTGAACTCGATTCCCTGAGTTAAAAACCCGACTTTGGATTATGTAATAAGTTCCTTGGGGAACACATGAGGATTCAGCCAGTCACTTAGAAGTAAAGCAAACTGCCAAAATAAAAAAAGCTATTTTAAAAAATGGCTAGTTTACACAGGAACCTAATTAAAGAAAGATCTAGTTGGTGGAACGTAGTGGGAATAAGGCAATTCTAGGCTGGGAAATGTTAGTTTCTTGTCCAACAGCCATTTTGCAAGCATTAACAGGATAAAAAATGCTACCAGGGAAAATACGCATACGTGATACCTGATTCGTGCTTCCCGAGTACAGTGACTGGGTCAAAGACAGTGGTGTTCTCTGCAGCAACACCAAGAATATGCCAAGGGTGTGAACAATTAGCCAAAGACCAGCTATACCGTATGATATGAAACTCGCTTTCATGATGAAGTTTAATAACATCACATACCACACGGTAATTAATACACATCCCATTATTCAAATATGGCTGTGCTGTGCTTATCCTTTCTTTATAAAAGATGGCAATCATTGTAACACATTTCACACATTTCCATATATAACTTTTTTTCCTGTGATATTTCAAAAAGTTGGATGTAGTCCCCATGTGATTGCTCAAATGAAAATCTCATGTACATTGAGCTCCACCGGCAGACTGGCTTCCAAAAGAGCAGCACGGGCTGTGCAAGGAGTTGTGCTGGCAGCTGAAGGGCAGAGCAGCGCTGGAGAGAGAATGCAGAAGGCCTTTCTCTACCTGCCTTTGCAGCGAGGGCCCTACACAATAACAGACAATTGCTAAGTGCTTCTTCGTGGGGAAATGTAGACTCCTAAATCGAATCGACAGACCAGCGTTTAAGATACTGTCTAGTGCAGGGGTCAGCAGATAGTAAATCTGCCAGTAAAGGGGCAGATAGTAAATTTTAGGCTTTGGGGGCCGTATGGTCTCTGTCACACCTGCTCCACTCTGCCGTTGAAGCGTGACAGCAGTAGCAGGCAATAACCAAATGGGCAAAGCTGGGTTCCAATGAAACTTCATTTATGGGTACTGATATTTGAATTTCTATAATTTTCACATGGCACAAAATATTATTCTTCTGTTGATTTTTTTCAGCCATTTAAATATGCAGAAACCATTCGTAGCTTGTGTACTATACAAAAACAGGTGGCAGGCTGGATGTGGCTCGCAGGCAGTAGTTTGCAGACCCTGATGATGAATGTTTTATTGTCAGTCCCTCCCTGCCCTGCCTTCTCCTCTCTGCCCCTCTCTACCTCCTTTCCTCCTTTTCCTTTCTCCACCTCCCAGCTTCAGCCTGTCCCACCCCCCACAGTTATCAGGGGCTCACTGATATGCCAGATACACTCTCTCCGTATCTGTGGCGTCCTTGTTTTGTTTGTGTCGTCGTTTAGCGTGGGGATTTCTGTTATTTCCTCTAGAAAATGCCACTGAAGAAATGCCTTTCTGGACACCCTCATCAAACAAGCTGCTTCTTGCCTCCAGATGACAGGAGTCCTTTATTCCGTTCAGGAGCGGGGAGGGAGCAAAAGCCTTTAGGGAACTGGTACCTCAGCATCGCCCATGTTCCTTTACACGTTCCTACAATACAACCAGAGCCACCCCTTTGGGGAATGTATGGAGGGGGAAGGGGACGTGATCAGCCATTTGAGCCCCTGAATAGGGTCTCACAAAGCATAGGTACTAACACTCTCCCATACCAATTCCCTGCTGGGGGATCTCCAGAGTCCACTTTGACATTCACGCCGCCCTTGTGAGTGGGAGGCAAAAGGGAGACATTCAGAGACTGGCTGCATCTCTGCCTCTGGTTTTCTCATCCACCAGCACTGAGTTGGAATTGGAAGTGGACCTCCAAGGATGCTGCACATGAATATTGCATGGGGTACCACTTTGCCTCAGGCCAACCCTGACTTCTAAGGCTAAAAGCATTTACCAGAGCTAAATGATATGTGAGGGGCCAAGCAAAGTGTTATATTACCCCCAATTTGCAGAGAGGGACACTGAGGTTCAAAGTCAAGAAGTAATATGACCACAACAGGAACATGAAATCCAGCTGCAGCAGAAAATCAAAAAGACTTCTATTACCAGCCCTTTGTCGCTATTACAGGAGTCCTGGGTGAGTATGTGTTACTTTATTTGTCCTCGGTGGGCATTCTTGGGTTTCTATAGCCACAACATTTGCCAAAATGCTAAATTAACATCATATTCTAAGTCTCCCCCACTTCCACTCCCAGGTTCTGGGGGTAGGACAAGTTAGACTAGATCTAAAACAAGCAAAACTACAGAACTACAGACAAGTACACATTGTAAATACAAATGTAAAGTCGTCTTCTCTCTCTGGGGCTGTCCTTCCCCCTCTGATCAATGCTCCCTGCCGAATGAGCCACACCTGCAAAGAAACCAATCAGCAAAAGGAGATTTCTGAGAGCTGGTGGAAGTTTGAACATGTCTCGAGCATTTTAAATCTCTCTACAGAGTCTGATACCACTGCCAGCCCACACTCTCCCTCCAACTAGTTATTTTTAACCACAGCAAAACAACAGCAGCATAGCTCTAGGGATGGGCAGCCATGAAGGGCTGTACCAATCACCAAACATCCCTTCTTCCTGCAAGCAGACAAGCAAAGCCTCCTTCCTTTGCACAGAGAATTCATCCCTCCAGGAGCCTAGAATCCATATCAGTATTAAACAATTGGTCAAGTCTACAAAAACTGTTGGACAAACAATAATGCCTTGCTACTCTGCATTGCAACTGCAAAGAGGTCAGGACAGATTTAATAAAAGCTCGCATTATGTGGGCAAAAGGCAGGAGTCAATATAAAGATAAAATTGATATGTGGAAAGGGATAATGATCAGCCAGAGTCTAGTTACTCTGAATCAAAATACATGATCATACGAAGAGTAGCTAAGACTGCCAAGATACATCTGAGAGCATCCCAGTAGGAGTCTGTGACTATATTCCTCTAAAGTATGAGTTATATGTGAAGCAAAGGTTCTCAAATGTTTCATGAACCAAGCTATCCAAAGCCAACTGTTGACCTTGTGTGCTTTCCTTTAGGAAGAGCCAAAACATATGATTGCCTCAGAGGCTCAGTATCTAGGACATTGAGGAGGGAAGATGGATCTACCCAAATCACAACTTAAAAGATAGGCCTTGCCAGGCCACCTGAACAGAATTATGCCTGAGCAACTCTTTAAAGAAATGGTTCCAACATTTAAGACCCAAGGGAGAATACTTCATAAGCTCCTTATGGTAACTATTTCAATTGATTCCAGCTATTCAGAGCCAATAATGAAGAAAATGTTGGCACGAACAACCAGGCAGGCAGAGTCGTCCAGCACCCCGACCCAGGAGGAATGTATTTCTGCTTACTGCAGATATAGCCCACCTTCATAAATGCATGCAAGTGTTCCTTCATTCAGCAAACATTTGAATGCCTACTTTGTGCCAGGCTCTATAGTAGGGGCTGGAGAGACCAAAAAAAAAAAAAAAAAGGCATGATCCCTGCCATCAATCAGCTTATAATCTAATAAGAAAACTGACATGAAAATAAATGATCACAACACAATTAGATAATACCTATAAAAAAGATGTATGGAAGAAATAGTTACTACTTGTGCCAAGCTCACTAGGTGACTCAGGGTCAGGTTATTTATGTACAATAAAAAAGGAGTGAGAGCCTAGAACAAGTGTCTTAATCTTCCTAAGAAGATCAGGGAAGACTCCTCAGAGGAGATAATATTTAAGTTTTCTAAAAAGGCATACAGGGTTGCGAGCATCCCCGACAGAAGAGGCAGCACGCACAGAGGCGTGGAGATGGGAGAAGGCATGGTGTTTGCAGGCCACCACTAGTCAATCAGAGGCTTCTTGAGGTACTCGGCCAAGTGAGAACCTCCCCTAAACAGCACCACCCGCTAAGGAGATGAGAAGTGATTCTTAAAGCCCTGATTGCTTTTTTCCAGGGGAGGCATGGCTAACCCAGCTGACCTCTTGCAGATCTGCGTGTAACCTCTCCCCACCCCTGTCCTTACGGATTCTGCATCCTTACCGTGCCGATGATTCGTCCTAACAGGAGTGACAGCTTGCACTCTGGTTCTCCAGCCTGTAGGCAGAGGCAGGCCAAGTAGTGCTGCTGCAAGATTGCCTCCCCTTATCACCTGGGCCACGGCCAGGGGTAAACACACTCTGAGGGCGTGGGGTCCAAGCATATTTCCCTGCTGCTATGTTTAACCCTCACTCCTAGATATCTGCTATTTCTGCTGACTACAAAAGCAGCATTTTGAGACAGAGTCTGATGCAGTGAGAAAACTGGATTAGAAGAGAGGAGGCCTAGGGATCTCTGTGGATCTACCATTAATCAGTGGTGGTTCTTCTGCCATGTCTCTAAACCTTTCTGGACCTCGGTTTCCACATCTTTAGAATGAACATGAGGTAATCCATGCAGAAATAGAAGTATAATGATGTACACCTGAAATTTATACAATGTTATAAACCAATGTGACTGCAATAAACAAACAAACAAAAAAATAAAATAAGAGAATGAATGGATTGGAGTAGGCGACTCTCGAGGTCCTTTCCAGCTCTAAGGTTCTCTGAGTTATTGCTACTCAGGGGACACAATGGGTAGAGGCTTTCACCATATACCATACAGTTCAGTCAGACTCTGTGTCATGGAAGATTATTCTAGAACAGAGGCAGGCAAACTACAGTCCATGGGCCATATCTGGCCTGCAGCTTGCTTTGTGCAGCCCACAAGCTAGAAATAAAACAAAGAAGAATATGTGACAGAGACTACATGTAGCTCACAAAGACTAATATATTCAAGACCTGGCCCTTGACAAAAAAAGTGTGCTGACCTCTTTTCTAGAACACCCAGAAACTGTCCATATTGGAGACCTTAGCCATTTAATATTCTTGTAAAACAGTGATTCTTGGCTCTGCCTAGGCTATGTGGCACATTACACATGTTTTAATCATAGTTTTTTGCATTCTTCCCATTGCGAGGTGGGCTGTGTCCCTTCCTCTGGGCTCTGGGTGGGCTCTGTGACTGCTCTGTCCAATAGAATACTGGGGAAGTATACTAAGCCAGTGTCGGGGCCCAAGCCTTGAGAAACTGACAGTTTCCTCTTCCCGTCTCTTGGGATACTCTCTCTGGGAGCCTTGAGTTGCATCCCTAAAAAGGTGACAGACGTTTGAAGTGAAGCCACCTTGGGCCCTCCAGCCCAGCTTACCTGCTAACTGAATACCACCAAGGGACCTGAGTCAGCACCACACGGAACAGAAGAATTGTCCAGGCAAGCCCTGCCCAAATTCCTGACCCACAAAACCTCCATATATAATAACACGGTTGTTGTTCTGACCCTCTAAGTTTTGGAGTAGTTTGTTACACACCCATAAATAACTGGAATAGGATCAGAGTGTGGGGTGCTGAAGAAATATAGACCAGGTGCCTCGTCTATCTTGGGGGTCTGCTCTGAATCTGTATTTTAATAATAGCCTCCAGGTGATTCATATTCTTAAACAAGTTTGAGAATCTTCATAGTGGCTCTGTGCTGGTAGCATGATTTTCCAGGTTGTGCTTGGGATTGTGAAAAAAGCACCTAGATTCTTCTGTGGTACCCCTGGGGACTATAGGTATGGCCTGGATCTGCTCACAGCCCACCCCTAGTGCTAGTCACCTCCAAGGTATTGAGTTCCTTCTTTGGACAGAACACAACCCAAGACACTGTGGGGACTAGCCTGATTGTAAGACACTTGAGGCCTGGACTTGGTGTTATTTGTCATCATACCTCTATAGGTTTATGGATTGAAAGCAATATTAATAATTGCCCTAAATTTATTGATCATTTACTCCATGCCAGCATGGTATTAAATGCTTTATAAGGATTGTTTCATTTATTCCTCACAACAGTCCCAAGAGGTAGACCAAAAATGGAATAGGTTTACCAGAGAAAAGGGGAGGTACCTGGAACTGTATGATGTTTAAGTAACTAGAGGTACTTTGAGGAGTAGATTCTGATCCAGAGAAATAAGACCTAAGTGTGGATTTTAAATAGTAATCTTGAGTACCTAATAAAGTGCTTAAAGAAGTTAATCTCTTTGAGCCTCAATTTGTAAATCTGTAAAATGTAAGGATAGAAGTAATGTGTACATATCATCTGGAACAGTATATGGCACCTATCTGGTTCTCAATAAACAACAGTTATTGAATAATTATTATTGTTGATGTTAATTGTACTTGACTCATCCCCTGCTTCATTACACAAAATTTTAACTCAAATATTCTGTAAGAGGATATCACAAAAATTATCCAATCACCAGCTTAATTCTCTTTTTATAGTTATATAGATCATTACAATTCCACACTAGAAATAGGCACTCTGTCAAATTATCCTTTAAAATAACTTGTTGCAAGCATACATAAATTCACTCCACGTAAAATATTCTTTCAATTGACTTAGAGATGTGAAGGCAGACTTGTTAGAGGAAAAAAAATCTATATAAGCTGCACTGATTCATCCACCAGATATTTATGGGGGAATGTCTCTGGAATCAATGCAAAGTGCAATAATTGCCCTAAGAGCTATGGGTAAGATGCTGTGGGATTATAAAGAGAAAAACACAATAAAGTTTATTAATTAAAAAATTAAGTGTGGGGGGCCGGCCCGGTGGCACAGTGGTTAAGTGCGCGTGCTCCACTTCGGTCCGGGGTTCGCGGGTTCGGTCCCGGGTGAGCACCACTTGCCACGCCATGCTGTGGCAGCGTCCCATATAAAGCAGAGGAAGATGGGCACGGATGTTAGCTCAGGGCCAGTCTTCCTCAGCACAAAAGAGGAGGATCGGCATCGGATGTTAGCTCAGGGCTGATCTTTCTCACACACACACAAAAAAATTAAGTGTGAATTCAAAAGAGGGACCGTTGTCTTCCAATACAATATGGGGCTGGGGGAGAGGAGGAATGAATGATAGGGAGGAAAGCATAGCATAAGGAGAGGCTCTGGGAAGGAGGGAGCCTTCTAGTTGAATCTTAAAGGAGAAGTCAGATTTCAACATGGGAAGCAAAAGTCTTCTAGACAAAAAGATGGGGACTGAAAAATTCTACATGCTTATAGGAGGCAGCAAAGGAGTCTGTTTTGATGGGACAAAGGGTATATAAAAGTGAATATTTGATTTAATATCAGAAAGGTAGATAGTAGAGACCTCAAATATGACCTTAGCATTTCAAACCTTATTTGTTAGATAGTAGATGTCCCTAAAATCCTTAGTAGAGGAAAGATATGATCATAAATGGGCATTTTGTAACTTAGGGGTGTGTGCAGCCTGTATTGGTGGTAATGGAGACAGGGAGACCAGTTAGGAAGCTAGGTGATAATCTAGGTGAGAGGAAAATGAATAATCAACTAGTCGGGGGAGGGAGTGGGATGGGAAGGGATAAGAAGGAGTTAACTGAAGGACAATTAACTCATTGGATATGGTGGGCCAAGGGGGGAAGAAGTCAAAGATGACTCTGAAGCTTTAGCTCCAAATGCCTAAGAACATCTCATAGTAACCTGAATAAGGAACACAGGACAAAGGGCAGACTTTTCTGGAAGAACTGATATGCTTAGTTGGGATGCACGGAGATGCCCATCATGCATAAAAACAAAAAACCCAAAAAACAAAAAAAACATCTTTAGTTTAGAAGAAAGTTTCACCCTGGAAATTGAGAAGGATAGAGTTCTACATAAGGTAATGGTTGACAGCCTTTAGAAAGCTTCAGATTACTAAGGAAGAACATAAAGAGAAAGAAAAGGAGACAAGGACAGGCTCTTGAGGGCTGGATCTAATTTCATGAGAGTAGTAGTAAAATGACATCCAGAGAAAGGGCTGCCTGAGAGGTAGGAAGAAAATAAAATTGGTCCAATGTCTCTCAAGTCTTTGAAAATGAGGAAGGTAGAGATACTTTATAGACCAAGATCTTAGAGAAAGTTGCACTTCTGCCAGTGCTGTTTCTCTGTCTGGAATGCCTACTCCACCCTACTCCTCTCCATCTAGCCAATTCCAATTCATCCATGAAGCTCAAAGTAAATGCCACTTCCTCTGTGAAGCCATCCTAAGCCATGTCCTAAGAAAAGTTAGTCTTGTTCTCTCTCATAGGAATTCTCAGTCTACATCACCATTGCTTCCAGTCATGTGGTCACATGGTAGGCATTCTCTAAATGCTTGTTGATGGGTGCCAGGGCTAGTATTGAAGGCATAAGAGAAGGGGCTGGTCTTGGTCAGCAGGAATGATACTTTTCTTCTAAGACAGGAGAGAAGGGAAGACCTTTAGACTCAGTGCCTAGGACCTACAGGCTTTTCAAGGGCTTCAAAAATATTTGAGACCAAAAAAAAAAAAAAAAATTTCTAAAATATGAAAAGAAAACTGAAAGCAAAAATAACAAATGTTTAAATATCTACAGAAGTTATTATATTAAATAGTCAACTATAATTTAAGTGTTCTATAATCATGTATAAATATGATTTAATATGGGATGTGGATGCATTAAATACATACATAATATACAAACAGGCTTGATATGGTTTGAGGTGACGCATCCAACAATCTGCAGGCCCAGAACCTGGGAAGACCTTAAACCATCTGCAGAGAAGACCACAGGAGGAAGTCTGAAGCGGAGAGGAGGAAAGTAACAATGCATACTTCACAAGCCCTCCATGCCGGCCTCTTTATTTCACAAACATCACTGAAATAAAGGTGTGAGGTTACGGTAAAGATGGAGAAACTAATCCCATAAAAACGTTCTCTTCCTCAAGCCTGGTCATTACCTTCAATTCATCCTTTCTTCACTTGCAGGAATGACTGACATGGAGGCACGTCTACCAATCATGTCCTTGACTCTTCAGGAACAGGAAACAGTCATCTACTGTCCTAGCAGTCTAGTGATCTCAGCCCAAACCTCACAAATAAGTATTTAAGTATTATAAAAAGTTTAAATTATTATTAAACAGATGTAGACAAAACAAGCATTCAACATCCCTCAAAGAATAATTATGATGTTTTCAGAAACAAGCTATGACTTGCCAGACAACTTGCTAGGCAACTTCCGACCTACAGCAAATCTATATACTTGGTTTTATTTTCTTTATAAAATACAGGAACAAAGTAATAGCAATATGGCTGCTGAAAAGGTGCAATGCCTAGATGAAGCCCTAAGAGAAATTTATGGAGTGAAGCAATCAGAGGAAGGTAAGTAGTGCCTTTTCCCTTAAAAAACTTCAATGGAGTTTTTTATTAACTTCAGACTTAAAAATGGGACTACATGCACAAAATATAATCTCCTTTATGAAAATGACAGTCCCAAATCCTATTTCAAACCCAATTTTCAATATATGGAAGTTGTTCATGAGCATCTCAGTCATATTAGGATATTCTTGTTAAAATTACCACAGTCTGTGGAGAAAATTAACTTTCTGAAGTATCCTATAGGTGCAAAAATTATAGGCTTTTTTAAAATTAACATTCAGTTTTCTAAAATATATTGCTGGCTTTTCCTAAGACTGTATATTTAAATAAAATAGGCATCCTACATATTAAATGTATATAAATTTAAACTATATACAGTTGGTAATACAGTTATGGTATGATATTACATATCTGACACGATATCAATTTCTCTACATATACATCTTTCTTTCTGGTTATTTAAAATGAAAAAGCTCACTGGTGTTTTATTAACATGTCTCTAAGAAGAGAAAGGCAGAGGTAACTGCCTTCCCTGGCAATCAGTCACTGCCACATTATTTTCAAATTTTCATCAAGAAATTGCATTTATGAAAAGAAGCAGCCATAGGGGAAGAGAAGGGTGAATATTACAAGAAACCAAAGTGAAGAGGCAAAGATCAAGTCAGAACCCAATGATCATTTCGAGGGTCCAATATAAGGCCAGACTTACTTTTTTGAATAATCAAGCATGATTTCAACCTCTGTGTGTTGCTCCAGCTATAAAGATGTGGCTTGGAATATCTCCCTTCCCTGAAACCACACCAAAGAATCAAGAATATATGTCAGCTTCCTCAGACTGTAGTGGAGTTGGCAAGAAGCAGCAATCAGGCAGCGACAGGGAGAGTCAGGCTGGCAGTCCGTCTGTAATTGACCCATTTGCACTTCAATGGTTCTCTCTGCTGACTTCCCTTTTGTAGAACTTCTATTAATGATCAACAGGCTATGTACAAGGTACTTACAGTGCTTTTTAAACTTTTTAAACTACTTAGAGCCACTTACACATTTGGGAAGAATTCCATTTGCAGAGACCAAGCTATTACATTAGTTGGGTGAATATCCATTTTAAGGATTACATGTTAATGAAACCAAGTAAAATTTGGTCATTTGAACAACTGACCAGGCATGCAAATGCTGGGACTCTATGTACAAAAGGAAGTTTTTAATTGGGTCGTTGATTTGCATAATTGAAGTAATTCCCTTGGTGCTCTGCTTCACTCTGACCATAAAACTCACGGGGCCATGGATGAGGGTCTGCATGTCAGTCAGAATGATGACACTCCTTAACTCTTCCTCTGCCCAAGCTGCACTTCCAGGTTATCTGGTTATCTGCTCTGCGGTGGCAAGGGTGTACCTGGCATATTAGATCACTGAGAATTTTTCTCGTGTTCAGTTTGGAGAAAGATAGAGTCAGAGTCATTACTTTCTACAGTCTTGATTTCTTGAATATGCTCATTTAGCTTAGAGAAGGGATATGGAATGGAGGCCAAAAGAGTGAATGAGGTAGGATTTAGGAGAACAGGTTTTTGCTCTAAGTCTCGTGACTACTTAGTTGTGTAACACTAATCAATCATAGCCCCTCTCCAGTGCTCAGAAGACCCCAGGTAGAATGACTAGAGGAACGAGGATGAGGGCCAAGAGAAAGGGGTTTGGGTCTAGATCAGGTAAAACCACTTCCTAAAGCTCAGAGGTGGCCAAACTCATCAGAGTAGGTTTGGCAAACCATGCTCAATGTATTAAGATGAATTATATGAAAGGGCCATTTTTCTATGACAAAATAAATGGATATTTCATTTGGTTCAATTTAGTTATAAAGTGTGTTTTTTGCTGGAGTGTCCTAACTGGGTCTCCTCCTCAGCAAAGGGTCGAGTTGGTATGGGTAGTTAGACAGGTCTTAGAGGTTCTGATGCTGATTCCTTTCAATACATTCTATTTCCTCATCAAATGTTGGTTTTAAATAACAACTTTACAAGTGAAAACTGGTATAGCATTTTACAGCTTACGAACTGCTTCAACACATTTAATTTGATTGAGTCCTCACAGCCCCATCAGAAAAAAACCCATTCGCATTCCTTGGCTTCCAACACATAGCACTATTGTATGTATTCTTCCACGTGTGGTCCATTCCTTTTCTAATTTCCTAACTGGCTTTTCTGTGTTGGCTGCTTGTTTAAGGGTGAGTATTTCTCAAAGTTCAAGCCTCCTCCCTCTTCTCTACCCCAAAGACAGCATCCATTTTCTTTTTTGCTAAGAAAGCTTCACCCTGAGCTAACATCTGTGCCAATCTTCCTCTATTGTGTACATGGGTCACCACCACAGCATGGCTGACAAGTGGTGTAGGTCCGCACCTGCTATCTGAACCCGTGAACCTGGGCTGCTGAGGCAGAGCGCACCGAACTCAACCACCAGGCCATGAGGCCAGCCTCCAGCATCCATTTTTATACACATAACCTTCACATTTTCATCTCCTACCTGAAACCTTTTCACTAAACTCCACTTCCACCATTCAAACTGCCCTCCAGACACTTGGTACTTAACTTTCCAGCATCACCTCAAAATCAACAACTTTATAGTTGAATTCATCATTTCTTTTCCCTCCTCCCTTCATCCCTTGTGGCTCCTCCTCCTGTCTTTTTCACTTCAGATAACAGCATCATCATTCTCCGAGTAATCTAAGTTCAATATATTTCCATCATCCTGGACTCCTCTTTCTCCCTTGTCTTCCACATTTCATCAGTCATCAAGGCCTTCTGGTTATTCCTTCACAATTTCTCTCCACCAACAGTCTCAGAGAATGGAGGCAGTAACTGGATAATTTACTCATTATTACCCGAGTCCACTACTACCTCACTAGCCAAGGAACACTCAGATAATTTCCTCCACGTTCCATGTCATTTGCGCCCTAGACTTTCGCCTTTGAGTGGTAAGAAATATTAAATTCAAGAGTGTCAGGTAAAAAATAAGCAAACCAAAGCTTCCCTGGGGCTGTCTGGCCTGTGGTTGCAGGGCTGGGAAACTGAGGTAGAGAGGGGCTTTTGTACAGTCTACTTGGGGGATCTGGACTTTAAATTTGCACCACTAAATAAATGGGAAACCCCAGGGAATTCCAAGGAAGAGTAGAAAACTCTACAGAGGAAGATAGATTTCGCTGTGAGATCCCAATTTCAAACATTATTTTATCCCTCAGGACAAATAAAGTGATACATTGCAACTGTCAAAAAAAAAACATTCCAAAGAAACCCCTACTCAATTTTCTTTTCTATTTCTTCTTTCTGAGCAGAGGTAGAGGTACAAATTGCTCATTTCAGACTAGGCTGATGAGGAAAATAATGTAAAATTTTAAATAAGTAAAATCAATTAATTAGATGATTGAGAACATAGTGCAAAAGCAACCATGGACACAATGGAGAAAGAGTGGTCACCGTGGAGACGCTGAACACCCTTAGGTTTCAGCAATTTGTTGTACAATTGTTATAATAATTAAGTATATGTACATTGCATGTAAAGATTATAAGGAGAGATTAAGTCAGTGGACACAGGGCTGATGAGTGCATTAGGGAGAGCAATGATTGTATAAGTTATCAAAACCATGTATGTCCAAGCAATGGATTATAGCCTTCATATGCTGGCATATTATTCCCAAGGGGGCAATAAAGCACAGAGGTTCTGAAAAGGAAAATTCATACCAGACAGATTTGGATTTGAGATTTTTCCTCTGCTAATTACCATGTTACTTAATATTTAGGCTTCAATTTTCTTATCTTTATAAAGTAGGAATTAATGATAATGTCTACCTCATAGGTTGTGAGGATTTAATGAAACAATGCATGGAAAGTACTTAGCTTTAGTAAACTTTATTAAGAGCTCAATTACTCATAGTTTTTATTAGTGTTGCCATTCCATTTTCACATAAATATGCACCAGGAAATCAAGTCAAGCTGTGGACAGTGCTACTGGTTTAGGCAAATACTCATACTTCTTGACCTAGAGTCATGGACACATAGGTGGAACATAGATACATGTTGGTGAATGCTACTTTGTGAGCTGGTAATAGTTTTAGTAGATGAATGCAGAGCTCTTTTGTGCTTACACACAACAATTTAGTGTGTCTGAACAACCTACAACACATTTAGGCAAATTATCATCCATTTTGGCCTATTACATAGCTGAATGCTCTAACAAAAGTACGCTGTTTGTCAGTCCTCAGCCTTAGGGTGGAATCATTTGAGATAGAGAACCATGGTTGGTCCAGCAAGAAGCAGTTCTCCCCCACATCTCCTATATGAATGCCATTGGCTCCCAAGGAGCAAAGAAGAGGATGAACACCTCAACATGATCTACTTGAACTGCTACAAAAGCAAAGGACACCCCAGCAGCATACATGTAACCCAGAAGAGAGAGAGGGAGAGCCTTCTCCCGTGTTTCCTTCTAGTGAGATGGAAGGAATGGAAGATCCTCTTTTTGGGACAGTGTTAGGACACCAACATATTGGTCATCCAACACTGTGAGCAAGGTGCTGGAGGGGAGACCATAACACTTAAGTATTTCACAAGGAGAAGGCTTACAAGAGGTTAAAAAACATTTTGCAAATTATAAATACATTTATATTATTATTATTATTAATTTCAGAGATCAGAATTCGTTAAATTTAAATGAGCAGTTAATGGGCTACTTTGTGGCTTATCTTTGTATCACCATTAAACTTCAGAGAGGGTACCTGCATTCCCTTAAGTATGCTGGAAGGCAAGATGGTTTCAGTTTTTTTGTATTTATTGCTGTTATTGTTGTTTCATTAGTAACCAATGAATTATTCCTAATGAATTATCAAAGGCACTAATGATATATGGGCTCCTATATTCCACTGACTAGCTCAAGTATAGAAAACTTTGCATTTCTGGAAAGCTTTTCTTTTTAAAGTCATTTCTTTGGTCTTCCATTGACCTCAAATTGACCCCTCCCACTCTCCAATGAAGGTTAGAAGAAGGAGGCTGGAGAAGGAGTGAGAAGGTTGGAAAAGGGTAGTGGTGGTAATAGCCCTTCTCTCCTCCTGCCCAACACTGGAGGAAGGAGCTCCAACAAGTAAATCCAGTCAGCACCACACCGCCTGTTCCTTTGTCTTTTTACATACAACAGCTTAAATTATCTTTAAGTTCCCTGAAGGTAGGAATAAGGTCTATTTTCAAACTGTGTTCAGGATCTAGCACCTTGCTTAATCAATGTTAAATAGTAACAGTGCATTTTAATTGGCCTACTTTCAGAGCATCAGATTAAATTATTCTGCTAATTAATTGGTTGATCTCACATTTCACTTATATTGTCAGGTTATTATTTTTCCCTTTAGGGCTCAAGACATCACTGACACTTCAAATACTTCTTCATTAATTACCATGTCTTAGATTCTTCATAATCTTATTATAATTATTTTGATATCATATTTATTGAGGACCAGCATGTATTATGAGTGATTAAGAACAGAGAATTAGTTTCACCTCCTCTCACAAATATGCACATTGGTTCATTGCTCAAAATCTAATGGAAGGTGCACTTGGCTTGGCAGAGGAGAGCTTTCAATTACGTTTAATTGGTCAGACATTAAACTAGTTTCATGCAAGTGATCGATAAACATTTTATAACATTGGATCAAGCTTCTTTTTCACCAGCCAAACGTTTCCTGTTAATTGGCTTATCCTGTCTTCCCTAGGTGGCTACGATATAAAACAAAACCATCACCACACTTTAAGAAAGCACTAGGCAAACTGGTAGTTTTTATAAGGAAAACAAGCAAGAGAAGAGGATTTGAAAATCAGCACAGGTCAAATGGTTAAAGGAATTGAGTGTTTAGCCTAGAAAACAGAAGACATGATGAGACCTAAAAGTTACATACAACATATAAAGAGCTTATGCAGAGAAAAAACAGGTTAATTTCATGTAACAGAACAAGGTCAAATGGATGGATATGACAGGGAAAGAAAATTTTGTACAATATAAGAAAAAACTAAACAAAATGTTAGAATAATATATACATTGGGGACTCTTATACAGACAGTCCCTTATCACTCAAAGGGGCATTAAAGAGGCTAGATATTTTTTTAATTCAATAAATAATTATGAATGACTACTATTTGAGACATGTTTATAAGTAGAATTAAAAAAATCAAAGTACAGGGTGCCAAGGAGCTTAGGTTTTAGTGTGTGTTTTGGTGTGTGTGTGTGGTGGTTTAGGGGCAGTAACAGAAAATAAGCAGTCAAACCACTGGGTCTCAGGTAGTGGTAAGCACTGTGCTGGGATGCAGGAAGTGAGGTCAGGGAGGCAGTGCCGGCCGAAGCATGTCAGGGATTTATGGGGCTGGGTGGAGAGTTACGATTTTAATCTAAGTGCAGAGAGAGCCTTTGGAGGGTTTTAAGCAGACAAGACATGATCTGACTTGCATTTTTAGAAGATGACTCTGTCAGTTGTGTGGAGAACGGATTATGGGGTAGGAAAAGAATGGAAGCAGGTAGACCGGCTAGGAGACCACTGGAGTGAGACAGGTGGGAGACGTGGTGGACAGACTTGGGAAAAGTTCCAGAGGTGGAGTTGCTGCTAGATAAGAAGTGATGGATGAGGGAATGAGTGGAAGGGAAGGTAGTGCCCATCTCCAAGGGATGCTTGAAGCAGGAATGCTTGCTTTAAATGGGAGGTTGGAGATAACGGTCTCTGAAGACCCTTCCAACCCTAAAGTTATGTAATTTTATGGTCAATTTGGTGTGTCAACTCTATATCCCCCATCTAATCTCTCTGCTAACACAGAAGCATTTATGTGACCACCAACATTGATTATGGGACTGAAAGAGAACACAACATCTATGAAGACAAGGACGTTCTATTGTTTTCTTCACTACTATACCTCTAGTGCCTAGTACAGTGCCTGGCAAACATTAGAATCCAATAAATATTTGGTGAATGAATGAATGAATAAAAGGATAAAACGTCTGTAAATATACATTTTTTAAACTCGTAGTTGACATTCAAACTAACTCATGTCCATTAAATCCACCTTGCTCTTATTGTAACAGGAGTTGTTCTTGGTGACAACACGAAGAGTACACAGTTGCTTACATATGTAGGTGTCAAAGTTTAGCAGTAGAAAGGGGTCAGAATGGTCTTCTCTCTCAAACTCACAAGTCTTGAAGTTCTCTTTTCTTGCACAGCTATGCCAAGTCTTCCAAATGAAGAAAAATCCAAAATCAAAACAGGAATAAATACCAAGCTAACGCTAAGTAAAATCATTTGAATAGTATGTTTGTGCTTTAAGGATGTGTGCCATGTGGACACTAGGGGAGGTTTTTGCCAAATTGTACAGTTAACCACAGGGCCTAGCTCTGAACAGGCCCTCAGTAAATGGCAGTGGATTCCCAAAGTCTAAGTTCTCTGAGGGGGAGGAAAATATATCAAGTGCGGTTCTACAGTCTACTCTGAAGAGATAGTCAGCTCTGCCTATGAAGTCCTCTGTTGTGATGATTCTCATAGGATATGGTCCGTCATGTCAAGGTCTCTATGTATCTGCCTTAAAATCATTCTAGATAAATTGCTCCTGGTGTTAACAGTTTTTGTTAAATGTGTAACTACCCAGTAGGTTCGAAAGGCCCAACGGTGGCCTTTCTAGACATTTTCTGTGCCTGCTCTTCCCCTTCTCCTGTCACTTATTGGACTGCTTCCTTTGTTTCACCTACTCCACAGAGTTTCTTTGCCCCTCTTGTACTATGAGGCAGAGGGGAAAACAATAAGACCCAACACTAAACTGCACTCAAAACAAACAGAAGTTGTTGCCAAGGCAATCAAACCAGAGAGTCCGGCATCCAGCCACGGGGTGTGAAGGGAGTTGCAGACGAGACTGCTTGAGGGGCAGGGGGAGGCATCGGGAGAAAAGCTGACCTGATAAGGAACCAAGGAGTTGCCATTCCAAGTGAGGTCTTCTTCCTTTTCTCAATAAAGAGATGAGCTTGCGAAAGCCCTGAAAGACAGGCAGGCTGGGTAAACTGGATGGGATTTCAAAGGATCTTGTTCAATTAATCTGACTGTGGCTAGATCAGAACAGTTGTGATTCTAGGTACAAGCAGAGGGGAGACTTTAGGGCAAGGAGACGTAAGGAAAGGGGACAGGGCAGTAAATACACTTCTGAACCTCTATGTACACTATAATAGGAGTGCTCGCCTTTATTTATACAATGCCTTTTGTCCAGGATCCTGCAAGCACAGCATAGGCATTACCTCCCTGGGCTTCCAAACACCCCTGTGAGCTGAGAATCAAGGACAGGGATTATTTTACAGATGGGAAAACTGGCACTCAAAAGCAGCGTATGTGCCAAGGCCCCTTCACAGAGCAGTGGCACAGCTAGAAACAGAATGCAGGTAAAAATAACAACAATAAATTTCTTTCTTTCTTTTTTTATTGCTTCTTAACATCTTCCCTGCTGGATCAAGATCTACTTTACTTTAAAGAGCCAAAGTCTCCCTTTCTCCCTGATACAGTGAGCTTGCACACTCTGAACACATTTGTTTAAGCCCCTGACACTATGGACTGAGGGAGGTAACAGGTGGGCTTGTGGACTCCAGTCATCACATTAAAATGCTCCCTAACAGGACTGTAGCCACTCTGGACTTCACTCCCCTGGTCTAATGGCAGTGCTTTAAGGGGACTCATTTCAGCACCTCCCAACCATGTAGATTCTCAATCTTGGAATTTTAATCAATCAAACAAATGTTTATTGATTGTCTACCATGTTCAGACCTAATGCTATGACTGAATAACAAACATTACCTATGCAGAGAGGAGTCAAGATGGCGGCATAGGGAGACTCTGAACTCACCTCCTCCCATGGACACAGGACAATTTACCACTACTCTTGGAAAAATTACCCGAGAGAGAACTGAAAACTGGATAAGAGGAACCCCTGCAACAAACAACAATCCTAGTTGAGATGGAGGAGGCAGAAATTCCCTTCTGGAGAGGAAAAAATGCATCTTCACAAGCCCCAATGCTTCACAGCCACACGGGAGCAACCCAGAAGTACGCAGCCCTCCCTGGAGAAGCAGGGACCTGAACTGGGGATCGTGCCTGCTATAGGCAATTTTTGGACCCAGCACAACTGAACCGAGTGGCATAATATCTAACTTTCTTTGCTACTAACAATATTGGGGAATACCCACAGAAAAGCTGGTTCGCAAAGAAATTAAAGCCAGCTCTTAAAGGGCCCACACACAAATTCTCCCATTTCAGAAAGCAACCTAAAATCACCAGAAAGAAAGGTGCACAGTCCTTTGGTGAAAAGAGACTCACCTGACAGGCTCTGAGTGCATCTCAGTGAGAGGTGAGACCTCTCCAGGGACTGGGACATTGGCAGCAGCCATTGTTGTGGCCTGGTATGGGCGTGCTGATGCAGGCGCTGGCAGGCACCATTGGAGTACTTCCCCAGGCCTGCTAGCCCAGGGTCTACCCCACCCACTAGAGCACCGATTTAATCCAGTTCAGCGAGGGCAGGCAGCCTACCCTAGGGACTGGCCCCACCCAACAACAAGCCCTTGGGCAACTTGTGGGCCTGCTAAGTGAAGTGCCTGGATTCTCTGCAGCCTGGTGAGTGGGTCTACCTCTGTGGGGCAGGGCGTGTGCAAGGAGTAGGGGGAGAGTGTGGGGTGGTGGTGGAGTGTGTGGAGCTCCCGCCTTGGAGAGACTGGGTCGACTTCAGGAGGTAGGGGCATGTGCATGGGGTAGGACTGTGTTGACTGTGTGTGTGGACCTGGGGGCGGCAGGGCTTGTCAGCTGCAGAAGACTTGTGCTTCTCAAAGAGCCATATAGGGGATTGGACCCTACCTTCCAAAGCCTGAAACAATTGGGTGCTCTCGTGCCTGAGGTCAGCCCCACCCAGCTGCAATCCTCAGAGAGCTGACAAGAGACTTAAAGGCTGGAGGCTTATAGCAATTGTAAGCCCCTGAGCCTAACAACCTGCCACGCTGGGGGCCTACTCACTTAACAGAAAGACTGCAACAGGAATGTGCTATTAGACCTTGCAGCCAACTGTGCTGGGGGGTCCCCACACCCGATAAAGAGACTGAAGGGCCCACCACAACTACAAGCAGCTGAGCATTACAACAGCTGGCCAGGGGGACAGCTCAGCCTCCCTAGGCACCTACAGGAAGAGCAACCCTGCACAACAGAAGGACACACGTAGCCCACATAGGGGTCACCCCTGGAACATTGAGAACTGAGGGAAGCACACTGCTGGGCCTCATAAGGCATCACTTATATAAGGTCACCTCTCCAAAAGCAGGAGACATAGCTGACCTAATACATAGACACAAGCACAGGGAAAGAAGTGAAATGAGGAGGCAAAGGAATACGTTCCAAGTAAGGGAACAGGACAAAACCCCATAAAAGGAACTAAGTGAAAGAGAAATGAGCAACCAACGTGACAGAGAGTTCAAACAAAGAGTGTTAAGTATGCTCACTGATCTTGGGAGAAGAATGGATGAACTCAGTGAGAACGACAACAAAGAAATGGAAGATATAAAAAAGAACCAATCAGAAATGAAGAATACATGGGGCCAGCCCGGTGGCACAAGCAGTTAAGTGCACGCGCTCTGCTGAGGCGGCCCAGGGTTCTCTGATTCGGATCCCAGGCGTGCACCGACGCACTGCTTGTTAAGCCATGCTGTGGCAGCGTCCCATATAAAGTAGAGGAAGATGGGCATGGATGTTAGCCCAGGGCCAGTCTTCCTCAGCAAAAAAGAGGAGGATTGGCAGATGTTAGCTCAGGGCCAATCTTCCTCATAAAAAAAAAAAAGAAACGAAGACTACAATACTGGAAATGAAAAATTCACTAGAGGGACTCAAAAGCAGAGTAGAGGATACAGAAGAATGGATCTGCAAGCTGGATGAAAGACTAGAAGAAATCACCCAAGCTGAACAGGTAAAAGAAAAAAGAATTAAAAAGAGTGAGGACAGTCAAAAAGACCTCTGGGACAACATCAAGCACACTAACATCCATGTTATAGGTGTCCCAGAAGGAGAAGAGCGAGACAAAGGGGCAGAGAATCTATTTCAAGAAATAATACCTGAAAACTTCCCTAACCTAAGGAAGGAAACAGACATCCAGGCACAGGAAGCACAGAGAGTGCCAAATAAGATAAACCCAAAGAGGCCCACACCAAGACACATCACAATTAAAATGTCCAGAATTAAAGATAAAGAGAGAATCCTAAAAGCCGCAAGAGAAAGACAAGTTACATACAAAGGAAACCCCATAAGGCTATCAGCTGACTTCTCAGCAGAAACCTTACAGACTAGAAGAGATTGGCACCATATATTTAAAGTGCTAAAAGGAAAAAGCCTAGAGCCAAGAATACTCTACCCAGCAAGGTTATCATTCAAAATGGAAGGAGAGATAAAAAGTTTCCCAGACAAGCAAAAATTAAAGGAGTTTGTCACCAATGAACCAGTACTACAAGAAATGCTAAAGGGCCTTATTTAAGGGAGAAAGAGAAGACCATAAATAGGAAAAATTATCTATTTCCATGATAAGAGGGTAAGGGATACAAATGCACAAAAAAGAGGTTAGATGTGATATCAAAAACATAAAATGTGGGAGGAGGGGAGTTAAAGAGTAGAGCTTTCAGACAGAGGTCAAACTAAAGAGACCATCAACTTAATATAGATTGCTATATACATAGGTTACAATATATGAACCCTGTGGTAATCACAACCAGAATCCTATAATAAATACACAAAAAAATGAGAGAAAGGAACCCAAACATAATACTAAAGAAAGCCATTAACCAGAAGGGAAGAGAGCAAGAGAAAAAGAAAGGAACAGAGAAGAACTACTAAAACACCAAGAAAAAAAAGTTAAAAAATGCCAGTAAGTACATACTTATCAATAGCTACTTTAAATGTCAATGGACTAAATGCTCCAATTAAAAGGTATAGGGTGGCTGACTGGATAAAAAAAACAAGACCCATATATATGCTGCATACAAGAGACACAGTTCAGACCTAAAGACACTCACAAACTGAAAGTGAAGGGACGAAAATGATTCTCGATGCAAATGGCAACGAAAAGAAAGCTGGGGTAGCAATACTCATATCAGACAAAATAGACTTTAAAACAAAAACTGTAACAAGAGACAAAGAAGGGCACTACATAATGATCAAGGGAACAATCCAACAAGAGGATATAACACTTATAACTATGCACCCAACGTAGGAGCACCTAAATATATAAAATAATTATTAACAGATGTAAAAGGAGTAATAGACAGTAACACAATAATAGTAGGCGGCCATAATGCTCCACTTACAACAATGGATAGATCATCCAAACAGAAGATCAATAAGGAAACATTGGCCTTAAATGACACACTAGAACAGATGGACCTAGTAGATGTATACAGAACATTCTATCCAAAAACCAAAGAATACACATTCTTTTCAAATGCACATGGAACATTCTCCATGATTGATCACATATTAGGCCACAAAACAAGTCTCCATAAATTTAAGAAGACTGAAATAATACCAAGCATCTTTTCTGACCACAATGGCATGAAACTAGAAATCAACTACAGGAAGAAAATCAGAAAAGCCACAAATACGTGGAGATTAAACAAAATGCTCTGAACAAGGATTGGGTCAATGAAGAAATCAAAGGAGAAATAAAAAAATACCTGGAGACAAATGAAAATAAAAATGCGACATGCCAGAATTTGTGGGATACAGCAAAAGAGGTTCTAAGAGGGAAGTTTATATCAATACAGGCCTATCCCAAAAAACAAGAAAAATCCCAAATAAACAATCTAACAATGCACCTAAAGGAACTGGAAAAAGAAGAACAAACAAAGCCCAAAATCAGTAATGGAAGGGAAATAATAAAAATCAGAGCAGAAATAAATGAAATAGAGACTACAAAAACAATAGAAAAAATTAATAAAACCAAGAGCTGGTTCTTTGAAAAGATAAACAAAATTGACAAACCTTTAGCTAGACTCACCAAGAAAAAAAGAGAGAAGGCTCAAATAAGTGAAATCAGAGATGAAAGAGGAGAAATTACAACAGACACCTCAGAAATACAAAAGATTATAAAATAATACTATGAAAAGCTATATGCCAACAAATTGGACAATCTGGAAGAAATGGATAAATTCTTAGAATCATACAACCTTCCAAAACTGAATCAAGAAGAAACAGAGAATTTGAATAGACCAAGCACCAGTAAGGAGATCAAAACAGTAATCAAAAACCTCCCCCAAAATAAAAGTCCAGGACCAGATAGATGGCTTCCCTGGTGAATTCTACCAAGCATTCAAAGATTTAATACTTATCCTTCTCAAACTCTTCCAAAAAATTGAAGAGGTGGGGAAGTTCCCTAACTCATTCTACGAAGCCAACATTACCCTGATACCAAAACCAGACAAGGACAACACACAAAAAGAAGATTACAGGCCAACATCACTGATGAACATCGATGTAAAAATCCTCAACAAAATACTAGCAAATCGCATACAACAATACATTAAAAAGATTATACACCATGCTCAGGTGGGATTTATGCCAGGGATGCAGGGGTGGTTCAACATTCACAAATGAATCAACGTGATACACCACATTAATAAAATGAAGAATAAAAATCACATGATCATCTCAATAGATACAGAGAAAGCATTTGACAAGATACAGCATCCATTTATGATAAAAACTCTGAATAATATGGGTATAGAAGGAAAGTATCTCAACATAATAAAGGCCATATATGACAAACCCACAGCTAGTATCATCCTCAATGGTGAAAAACTGAAAGCTATCCCTCTAAGAACAGGAATCAGACAAGGATGCCCACTCTTACCACTCCTGTTCAACATAGTACTGGAAGTCCTAGCCAGAGCAATCAGGCAAGAAAAAGAAATAAAATGGATCCAAATTGGAAAGGAAGAAGTGAAACACACTATTTGCAGAAGACATGATTTTATATATAGAAAACCCTAAACAATCCACCAAAAAACTTTTAGAAGTAATAAATGAATATGGTAAAGTTGTAGGATACAAAATCAACATACAAAAATCAGTTGCATTCCTATACACTAATAATGAAGCAGCAGAAAGAGAAATTAAGAATACAATCCCATTTACAATTGCAACAAAAAAAATAAAATACCTAGGAATAAACTCAACCAAAGAAGTGAAATATCTGTACACTGAAAACTACAAAACATTGTTGAAAGAAATTGAAGAAGACACAAAGAAATGGAAAGATATTCCGTGCCCTTGCATTGGAAGAATTAACATAGTTAAGATGTACATGCTTCCTAAAGCAATCTATAGATTCAGTGCAATCCCTATCAAAGTTCCAACAACATTTTGCACAGAACTAGAACAAAGAATCCTAAAATGTATATGGAACAACAAAAGACCCTGAATAGCCAAAGGAATCCTGAGAAAAAAGAACAAGGAGGTATCACACTCCCTGATTTCAAAATATACTACCAAGCTATAGTAACCAAAATAGCATGGTACTGGCACAAAAACAACACACAGATCAATGGAATAGAATCGAAAGCCCAGAAATAAACCCACACATCTATGGACAGCTAATCTTCGACAAAGGAGCCAGGAACATACAATGGAGAATGGAAAGTCTCTTCAACAAATGGTGTTGGGAAAACTGGACAGCCACATGCAAAAGAATGAAAGTAGACCATTATCTTACACCATACACAAACATTAACTCAAAACGGATTAAAGACTTGAATGTAAAACCTGAAACCATGAAAATTCTAGAAGAAAACACAGGCAGTACCCTCTTTGACATTGGTCTTAGCAACATATTTTCAAGTACCATGTCTGACCGGGCAAGAGAAACAACAGAAAAAATAAACAAATAGGATTACATCAAACTAAAAAGCTTCTGCACAGCAAAGGAAAATATCAACGAAATGAAAAGACAACCTAAAAATTAGGGGAAGATATTTGCAAACGATATATCTCATAAGGGGTTAATCTCCAAAATATATAAAGAACTCGTACATCTCAACAACAAAAAAACTAACAACCCAATTAAAAAATGGGCAAAAGACCTGCACAGACAGTTATCCAAAGAAGATATACAGATGGCCAACAGGTACCTGAAAAGATGTTCAACATCATTAACTATCGGGGAAATGCAAATCAAAACTACAATGAGATATCACCTCATGCCAGTCAGAATGGCTATAATTAACAAGACAGGAAACAAGTGCTGGAGAGGATGTGGCGAGAAGGGAACTCTCATACACTGCTGGTGGGAGTGCAAACTGGTGCAGCCACTACGGAAAACAGCATGGAGATTCCTCAAAAAATTAAGGATAGAACTACCATACGATCCAGCTATTCCACTGCTGGGTATTTATCCAAAGAACATGAAAACACCAATGCATAAAGATACACACACCCCTGTGGTTCACTGCGGCGTTATTCACAATAGCCAAGACTTGGAAGCAACCTAAGTGCCTATCAAGGGACAAATAGATGAAGAAGATGTGGTATATATACACAATGGAATACTACACGGCCATAAGAAACGATGAAATCCAGCCATTTGTGACAAGGTGGATGGACATTGAGGGTATTATGCAAAATGAAATAAGTCAGAGGGAGAAGGTCAAATACTGTATGATCTTGCTCATTAAGTAGTAGATAAAAACAACAACAAACAAACACATAGAGACAGAGATTGGATTGGTAGTTCCCAGAGGGGAAGTGGGGAGGGAGGAGGGTGAAAGTGATGTTTAGGCACATGTGTGTGGTGATGGATTGTAATTAGTATTTGGGTGGTGAACATGAGAACATGATGGAATGTACGCAGAAATAGAAGTATAATGATGTACACCTGAAATTTATACGATGTTATAAACCAACGTTACCACAAAAAATATATATATATAAAGGAGCTACATCCTGAAAAAAGAAAAAACAAAACAAATGTTACCTGTGGTACCCACCTACAAAAAATACTGCGTATCTACCACAGAGCCTTCTACAGAAGCAGCACTGAAAACATGTAGTGCACAGTAAAGAGATGAAGAGAAAATGAAAATTGAGACACCATAGACCAAATGGGGGTAGCAGAGTGTGCAGCAGGGTTCTGAGACAAGTGGAGTGTGACGACTTGAATTCAGGGGAGCCTTGATCAAGGAGGGGTCTGTGCACCGGTTGTCAGGGGTTTGTTCTCTGAATGGAATGATATGGTGCCAGCCCCAGAGGAAACAGACCTACACACACACCGTTTCCCAGAACCCTTCATGTGTGGTTCAGTGATAGGACCTGGCACGCTGTATTGTCAATATCCATTTACCTTTGAAGTCTGGCTCCTTCATTAGGCTGGGATCCTCCTGAGTAGGGACTGTGCTCTATTCTGTACTGTGTCCCCAGTGCCTGGCTCTATGCCTGGCACATGGTAGGTGATCAGCAAACATGTAAGGAATGACTGGATGGGGGAATCAATGAATAAACAAATGTCCTGAGACAATAATAATAATAAAAATGATAATAAAGTCTAATACCGTTTCCATACAGCAAGAATTCATAGCTGATGTTTAATAAATAAGTGAGACCTCTAAGTTCCCACACAGTACAGAAGGCCAAGATTTTGGGGGTTTGAGTCTTGGCTCTGCCACTTACTACCCTTATGGCCTTAGGACAAGGCTCTGAGTCTCTGTTTCCTCACTTACAAAATATAAATGAAACAATTATATTTACCTCAGTGGTTTTGGTAAGGATGAAATTAAATAACGCATGCAAAAACGCTTTGTAAAGTGTAAAGCAGTGTACAAATCTCAGTCATTATTGCCATCAATAGTGTAAGTTAGCATATCATTAATTTGTAATCCATTATATACTTTTCTCACCAAAGTACTGTTGTAAATCATAGGCCATTTAAGGCTGAAATGGCCTCATCTTAAGATAAATAGGCCAAAGATTATGTAAAATGATTTCTCCTAAGGTCCAACAGCCAGGAGTAGAGCTATGTTTCAGCCTCCTGGCCTGTGCTCCTTCCATGAAGCAGCTCCTAGAAGTTCCCTTCGGCAGATGAGTCTTGTAAGGATGGAAACTATGGGGTTGCTTTCCCCCTTCTCTGTTCTCATCATGCAGCGTCCCCACATCAAAGCAGAATTGGAAGCATTTCATAGTCATTTCTTGTCTCTATCCTCACTCAAGGCCAGATGCTACCCCTCTTTGCTGAAGACTGTGGCAGCACTTAGCCAGCCTCCAGGCTCAAGTCATCCCTGCCCCAATCCAGTCTGGACTCCGATGTTAAATCATCTTCCTCAAGCATCATGTGAGCAGATGACTGCTCTTCTCAAACACCTCGAGAAGCTTCTGATTGCTTCTTTGCCTAGAAGCCCCCTTCATGGAGTTTGAACCTCTTAATGCATGCCCTCCACTCTTGCAGAGCCCCAGGTTGGGTAGGGTGGGACTATGTCAGTTATCACTGTCTCTACTAGGTCTTTGCATAGTACCAAGCCCCCACTAGATCCTCAATAGAAATTTATTAAGTTAGAGGAATCATATTGAACCCTACGAAGTAACCACCCTTCCAACTTCCCCTCTCAGCTGTTACACACATGCTCACAGATTCCCAGCCAAGCCTAACATCCACAGATTCCATGGAATATTGTCTATGACACTTGATAAAGGCAGCACTTCCAGTGGGGGTGGGCATTCATGACATATCCTTCTTCTCTCTTCTTGTAGCTGCTCCCCTCTTATTCATACCTCCACTCACCCTCCCTGGCTTGGTAGCAGGAATCTCCTTCCCTATTAATCCTGCACACACTTCCACTACCCTTTCTACTTGCCATTACCCCCACAGAACCTCCCTCCCTGGTCTCCTTCAGCAAACCAGGTCCTTCTCCCATTTAGAACTGTGCCCAGAGTCACTTTCAGCAGGAGCCCACCAGACACCCTCCTTCCATGTGGCCTATTTCAAAATAGGATTCTCTTCAGCAGGAGCCACTAGGTACTGAGTGCCTGTTACAGACAGGTCTTAAGATTAGGTGCCAAGAAATCTACATGGTGTGTGTTTTAGTGCCTGCCTTTGGGGACCTTATGATGTAGTTGCTGATACAAGAATTATGCCTAAAATAGTTACGTGGCTTACAAGGTCCTTACATCTCCAGACGTTTCTCTCCCTCTTTTTTGTGATCTATTTATACAACTTGAGCCAGCTGCCCACTGGTTGTTTTCATGTCTATGTTCCTTTTGCACTGAGCTTGTTTGTGAAGATTTCTCTGTGTGCATCACTTATGCTCAGAGTTATTTCTGTACATTTTTTGTTTTACGTATGCCCAAGCTCTCTCACCGGAACATAAGCTGGAGCATTGTGGTAATTAGGTCCTTTCTGTCACTCCACAGACGGCTACATGCAGAGGCTTTCAGGAAGTGCTAGTGATGGAAGTTGGCTGAAAGAGGTCATCTGGCCCAGTTGTCACTGTCACACACAGGCGCACACACACAGAGATCTGGAAGTACTGAGTTCAGTTAGACTCACAATGCCACCTCGTCTAGAGGAATGTTAATCAACTTCCTGTGATCAATGGACTCCATAACTTAACATGACACCAGATGAGAAGTTCCTGTGCATGCAAGCAGGTGGCTAGGGTCACAAAAATTGCCACTCACTCATACTGCATTGAGCTCCACAATTTCCCCATAGCACCTCAATGAATCACTTTCTCCATTCCCTTCTAAATTCCTGCAGAATTTGCTGTCTCTTCGATACTTTTTGCATGTGACATATACTACCTCTTGTTTGTTGATTGATTCATTCGTTAAAAAATATTTATTGAGCATCTCTCTATACAGAGTGCTGGTAATAAAACATTGTGCTGGTCAGTCTCTTCTCTTAAAGAGCTTCCAAAGAGCTTCCAGTCTAATGAGGAAAACAGCCAGAAACACAGGAAATTGCAAAGTGCAAAGGTGAAAGTCAGAAAGGGTTCAGTGAAAGCCAATAAGAAGGTTACCTGGCCCAGGAAAGGCCAATTTCCTTGAGAAAGTAACCTTGAAGTTTGACCTGAAGATGAGATGCAGGAGGAAGGAGGGAAAGAACCGCTTGGAGATGTAGGGACCTTGTAAGTCATGTAACTATTTTATGCATATTTCTTGTATCACCAAGTACATCATAAGATCCCTGAAGACAGGGACTAAAACACACACCATGTCACTTCTTTGGCACCTAATCTTAAGACCTGTCTGCAACAGGCACTCAATACCTACTGGCTGATACTGAGAAGAACCCCATCTTGATGTGTTGCAGTCGTCAAACTCTGAGGAAAAGTACGAGCCCTCAGGTGGGATATCTTGCTAGGCCACTTGGCTTAGTTGACAAGATGAGGGTCATAATATGCAGGTGATGGGGACTCCCACCATCCTTTCTTCCTCAGATAATCTAATAGAGAATTAGACTTCACCACCCTCAACTATTCTCCTGTACACTGTGGATTTCCTGAGTTTGGAGGCGGTGGGGACTGGGAAACCTAGCCATATCAGAAAGTGAGAGGAGCAGTAGATGAAGCCCTTCTGGCAGGCCTCTGTTGTCCGGTATGAGGCCTGGTGGTTTGAAAGAAGCACCTAGCAGGGCCAACATCTGCCCGCATTTAGAAACCCTATTCATAACTGTGTTTGTTATAGACAGCTTCTCCTTGTTCTCATGATGAAGAAAAGATGGTAGGATGGCAGGAGTCCCATTCAGTTAGGCTCCTCTGATGATCCTCCCCAGACAGGCAGAGAAACAGCTCAGAGAGGAGCAAAGAGATGTCAATGTGGTATCAGAATGCCATCCTTATTCTCTCTACCCAGCCCCACCTGGGTCCTTACCTAGTCAGGCCAGAAGCACTGCCTGGGAGCCACTGCTCTGCTCCATTTCCAACCCACCCAGGGCAAACCACTCAGATGATTTACTCATAAGCCAAGGATGGAACTTTGGAGAACATAGATTTTAAAATGCATGACTTTTCTGAAAATGCCTGGGTAGCATGAGCTATAAATAACTAATACTCAACAAGGAAAACACGCTCTGTGAACAGTGGGATTTGAGCTCTTAGGCGATTCTACCCCTAAGTCTCCCAAGTCTCCTAGGGCAAGATTCTTTGCCGAGTCATCTTCAACTAAGCTAGGAAATCTATTGAGGGAAATGGAAAAGACATATATAGGGGCAGCTGGGAGTAAATGGGAGTAAGAGAGGCTTCTTATTTCCCTTTCAGTAATGTGGGCCCTCTATACTGTACATCCTCCAAGCTGGTATTTTGTTGAGTTATCACAGAACATGGCAAACAGTAAGATAAAAATTAAAACAGAAAATGGAAAAAAAAGAGCAAAGAGTTTAAAAAACAGATAAAATATAGACTAGGAAATAAAATGAAAGACCAGAAACTTTAAAACGAGTTATAGACAACTGAAAGCAACAAGACAAAGGAAAGAGTTAAATCTTAGGCTAAACATTTCAAATGATTAAGAGTTGAAAAATAAGGCAGAGCAAAATATCGGGAGAGAAAATAAAGAGAAGCTGAGAGCTATCAAGGTAAGAGATTAAAACATGGAGGTTAAAAGATGCAAGACTATGATAAAGCTAAAATCCAAAGATAAACTTAGAGCTTTGGGGAAATAAGGCTAAGAATCAATAGAAAGAAAGAACAAGAGTGTACGTGGAGGGGTAGAGGAGAGGGCAGAGGAGAGAAAAAAGGAGAGTGCTGTGGGAGGAAGAGACGAGGATAGGGTCTGACAGAAGGGTCTGGAACCCGTGGCTTCTGAACAGAGTGGGCTTCTCAGGCCACAGGATCCCTGATGCATAGTGGAGACAAACGCATCCAGAGTCATATGCAGCCATTTCTATCTTGGTCCTTCAGAGTGTTTCCGGCAATTTCTGCCCCACTACCATGCTTCATTTTTACTCTGCCTGTGAGGAAGAGGAAAGAGGCACACACCCTCCTGAGCTGGGCAATAGATAACTAACCTCCTCAGATCCCGCAGATCTCAAGAGCCTTTGATAATGTCACCTTTTCCAGAGGAAAATCCCTATGCTAAGCCCCCCAACCAGCCCTGCATCAAGCACTGGCCTGAGAGTCAGGGATGTGGTATTCATGACCCTACACTGACAGCAGAGAGCTGACTGTTGCTATCAATCCCATAGCCACTCTGGCTTTCAGCATCACATCTGACGTAGAAAAATTATCAGTAGCTACACTACACCCAGCCCATCAAAAACTGAGCCATGGCAAGGAGATGCCGTGGGGGGAATCACTGGGCTCTCCTTAGGTCCTGTCTCTCTGAGTCCAGCTGTTTTCCCCCTTTTTGCTCCCAGTTCTTGCTCCTCTTACCCCTCGAGACTGATTTGGCTTGTCCCATCATCTCCCAGTGCCCTCCCATCATTTGACTCTGCCTTTTGGATTATTAACTGAGTTCAATGCCTTTCTGGTTCCCTGGGGCAAACCTGAATGTCCCATGGTGTTGATCTTAGTTCTGTGTAACGCTGGGCATGGCAGCTTCTGTTTCTTCTGATGATAACGTACTCTGATTCTAATTCCAACCAGCTGTCTTAGAGCCTTGGTCACAAAGGAGATGAAGAGACAGTGTGTGTTTGGCTCCACATAAACCCATCCTGACTGCTAGAAAAACAAAGCCAAACACACACTATATGAAGGATGAGCCAGTAGCATCCAGATCCGATGTGAGGGACAGCCCAATTCATTTTCTAAAATGAAGACACTTTGGAGGAAGCAAATCCCTCATTTTTCTCTTGTTCTTTGCCCTCAACTAACTCTTTGAAATGTAAAGACAGCACCATGGGAGGAAGATATCCTGGTATTACTAACACAGAGAAATCCTGGGGAACGAGAGATTTTGTTAGCACTGGGGTGATGTCCATTCAGAGCTGCTGTGCCTGGCACTGCTTCCTGTCTCTTCACTTTAGTAATGAGTTTCCAGATAACTAGTGAAGGCTTTCTGAGTAATGCGACAGGAGAAGCATACATCTGTGATGCTGCCAGTGAGAACACACACCGATTTTGATGTTGCTTAAATCACACAATATGCCACTCTTGCAGCACAGCAGCTCACAAAACCTGTACATGGAAATGACGCTGGAGGAGCACATCAACTCGAAAGTATCAAATCTTCCTCTTGATAAACTACACTTGCAGATCAAGCAACTAATTAGATCCCATGTGCTGGATCCAGAGGGACTTTAAAACAATTTTTTTCCGGGTGACCTGAGGCTGGAGAAAAGAAAGTGTAATTTAGTGTAGACAACTGTGAAGTGTTGTCTTAGGGCAAAGAATGCATGGAGTCCAGTCCAATCTAGAATGATAAGAAATGAGTCTTATTATTCATTTGAGTTTGACACACATGAAGTTGACACATGCCAGGTTTTTTGTTTTTGTGTGTGTGTGTGTGAGAAAGATTAGCCCTGAGATAACATCCATTGCGAATCCTCCTCTTTTTTGCTAAGGAAGACTGGCCCTGGGCTAACATCTGTGCCCATATTCCTCTAATTTATATGGGACACTGCCACAGCATGGCCTGACAAGCGGTGCGTAGGTCTACGCCAGGGACCCGAACCTGTGAACCCCGGGCCGCCGCGGCAGAGCATGCAAATTGAACCACTACACCACCGGGCTGGCCCCTGCACATGTCAGGTTTTTGACAACACCTCCATTTGTCCTTCCAGCTTTTTCTCTAGGTAGAACCTAGAACAATGTCTCAGACTTCTTAGTGACTGAGGAATCCAACTCCGTTGTCTCCCCATTTTATGGAACTAGTGCTTAGTAGAGCTCAAAATGGCTCACCTCCCTTCCTCTCAAAACTCAGCTTGGACACATTCCTAAATTCTGTCAACAGAACTTCCCTGAAACTCCTCTTTTGTGGATACGAGAAAAGTCAATGACTCTTCATGTCTGTGTTTTCAGGCTTTTGTGAACATACTCTCAACCTTTTGCATCTTCTTCTGTTATGAATTACTTCATATTTGGACTCTCAGTCTTTCTGAAATAGCACCTAAATTCATTTTCTTTATGAATCTTCTCTCTGTTGGAGACACTAAATGAAGTGTTACACTTCTCACATGTCCAAACACATGGTCCTTCCATATACAGGAATTTTCCAGCAGCAGAAATAAACCTCCTACTACCATCTTAGCACAAATATTTTAATAATCCAGCTTCTTTTTGTATACCTACTGACCCAAGGGTAGTGAGATGACGAGTGGGGATTCTTAATCCATAAAGATAATTAGCGTTTGAGGAGAATCACTGAAGATGATTAAATGGTAAAAATAAAAAACAGACAAATAAAATCTGTGAATATGGAGTAAAATGTTCAGACTGTGTGAACACTAACTCAAACTCTCCTTTTTTTTTTTTTTTTTTTGTGAGGAGATCAGCCCTGAGCTAACATCCGCCAATCCTCCTCTTTTTTCGCTGAGGAAGACGGCCCTGGGCTAACATCGGTGCCCATCTTCCTCCACTTTATATGGGACGCCGCCACAGCATGGCTTACCAAGCAGTGCGTCGGTGCGCGCCCGGGATCCGAACCAGCGAACCCCGGGCCGCCGCAGCGGAGCGCGCGCACTTAACCGCTTGCGCCACCGGGCCGGCCCCTCAAACTCTCCTTTTTAATTCTCAGTGTTCTTAATAAATCACATTGATAGCAAGTGATAGGAAGAGAAAGAGATAGGTTGAACTGAGGATAGGAAAAAGTTCAGGTTAGCACAATGAGTGACAAGCCAAACAAGAGATGATCATCTTGGGAAGACACCTATTGGAATACAGCAACTGGAGTACGTTATTTAAAGAAAATAAAGAAAAGAAAAAGTCAAGCAACTCAATTTGCTTTTACTAGTAGGAATTCAGCTAGCGTAGCTGTGCAGGACAGGGACATTTATTTTATTTTCAGATGCATGTATTATGGAAAAAGTCCACATGAGAGCCATGAATGTTACCATCATTCTTAAAGGAGCCATCAGAGAGAATGGGCTATGGAGCTGGATAATGGATATGTATGTCCTTCTAGTGGGGCCACTTATAAACAATGTGACAAGGACTGAAGTCCTGCATGCAGATTGCCTCTACAACTGTATATATATTAAATGTCTCTGTGCTTCAATATTGCCTGCCTGCCTTAAATCATCATTTCCTAGGTGCCTACCCAAAGGCTTATCTGCTCTTGCCCAACCTCTAGTGGGAAATCAAGTAAAATTATAAAATTGACATGTCCTCATTTTAAGGAGTATAAAAATTAGTATGAAAATGAAATAACCTATAATTATCAGAGTTCTGAATTTCTTCTTAGTTTTTTTGAGGAGAGGAGGATGGTGTATATGAATATAAATATTTGTATATATGGGTAAATACATGTGTGTGTGCATACATATATATATGTATGTATATATACACACACACATATACATACTCAGACATTTTTAGGCTTACAAAACTGAGATTATATGCAAAGTCTAGTTTTTAACAATATGTACATGATGTGAATTTTCCCATGTCAGTAACTATCCTTCAAAAATTACAATTTAAAAAATAATTTATGGAGGTGAAATTCACACAACATAAAATTAACCATTTTAAAATGAACAATTCAGTGGCATTTAGTAAATTCACAATGTTGCGCAACTACCACCTGTGTCTAGCTCCAATACATCTCTGTCACTCCAAGATAAAACCCCATACCCATTAAGCAGTTTTCCCCATTCTTCCCCCCCAACCAATGCCTGGAAACTACCAATCAGCATTCCATCTCTATGAATTTACCTATTCTGGATATTTCATATACATGGAATCACAAAATATGTGACCTTTTATGTCTGGCTTCCTTCACTTAGCATAATTTTTTCAGGTTCATCCATGTTGTAGCATGTATCAGTCCTTCATTCTTTTTTATAGCTGAAAAATATTCCACTGTATGTATATACGACAATTTGTTTAGCCATTCATCCATTAATGGGCATTTGGGCTATTTCCATCTTTGTTTTTTTTTCCTTCTTTTTTTTGTGAGGAGGACCAGCTAACATCCAATGCCAATCCTCCTCTTTTTTGCTGAGAAATACTGGCCCTGGGCTAACATCCGTGCCCATCTTCCTCTACTTTATATGGGATGCCACCACAGCATGTCTTAACAAGCGGTGCGTCGGTGAGCACCCGGGATCTGAACCAGCGAACTCCGGGCTGCCTCAGGAGAGCGTGCGCACTTAACCGCTTGTGCCACTGGGCTGGCCCATTTCCATCTTTTGGCTATTGTAAATAGTGCTGCTGTGAACGTGTCTGTACATGTAATTTTTTCTTTTTTGGTGAGGAAGATTCGCCCTGAGCTAACATCCACTGGCAATATTCCTCTTTTTTCTTTTTTCTTGAGGAAGATTAGCGCTGAGCTAACATCTGTGCCAATCTTCCTCTATTTTGTTTGTGGGATGCCTCCACAGCACAGCTGATGAGTGGAGTAGGTCTGCGCCCAGGATCGGAACCTGCAAACCCGGGCCACCGAAGAGGAGCATGCAGAACTTCACCCACTCGCCACAGGGCCAGCCCCGTGCATGTATTTCTTTGAGTGCCTATTTTCAATTCTTTTAGGTATCCACTGAGGAGAGGAATTGCAGGGTCATATGGTAATTCTACATTTAAATTTTTAAGGAACCGCCAAAATGTTTTCCATGGCTTTCGGATCATTTTACATCTCTACCAGCAATGAATGAGGTTTCCAATTTCTCCACATCCTCATCAACACTTGTTTTCTGCTTTTTTTTTTTCATTATAGTCATCAATTACAATGGGTGTGAAGTGGTACCTCATTATGTTAAAACCATAATTTTTAAATGTCATCTGTTTTTTTCATAATATATTAACCAGTCCCTACCCTGTGGTTGCCATTCAGGTTGATTTGAAATTGTCCCTATTATAAATAGCTATGAAATATGAATATAAAATATGAATAGTGATAAATTCTTATATAATATATAAATCTCTAATTAAATCTCATTATTTCCATAGCAAAAGTTCCTGGAAGTAGTCATCTGATGTTGCAGGTGAAGAAACTGAGATAACAGGAGCTGAGATCAAAACTCAGGTTGTCTCTACCTCAGCCAGTGCTTTCCTTTAACTTTTTGATGTGGTTGGGTCAGTATTTTATATGTCAGATGTATAGCAGATTAGGTGGAACTCAGCTAAAAACAGTGAATTCTCCAGCATGGGGTCTGATGCTCTGTGGAACTGATGACTCCAAAGTCACTTCTAGTATTCTTTTCACACTTTCTATTTTTCCCTAAGTGAAAAAACGGCTATAAACACAGCAAAACTCTGTGTGCTCACACACACTGTTGTACACGGTGTACCATCAACAATTTTACACGCATCCCCTTCAACAAAGTCTACCGTAACTCCATCAATCTGCATGTGCTACAGACTCCTAGTGGAGTAGGTTTAACGCAATCACACTGGGTCAGCTGTCCTTCTGTGACATTGTTTGTCCACCCCTTTGGCATTCCGTGAGTGGGTAGGAGAATGACGTGTAGATTTGTACTGTCACTGGCAGACCTCTATTTAAATGGCATTTTCAGTGAGGTTTGAGCTGGTAAGAGAGTGAGATCCAATGATACATTTTGAAGTTTTTAGTGAGATCCCAAAAAGAAATATATCCAGCCATATACAGTGCATAAAACTACAGTCTGTTTCCCCTCTAATTGGTAATAAATGTAAATGTTTAGTTATGCCTGACTAGGGAGCTATGAACAACACATCTGTCTGACTGCTTTTTCAGTCTTCACAAGGACTTGCAGCATTTATACCATCTGTAGTTTGTGGAGGAAGAAAGAGACAGAGAGAAAGTGAGATTGGAATTTAGAGAATGGATATTACTCGAAGTGCACAGGGAATTGACTCAGTCAACAAATATTTATTGAGCATCTATTATGGCCTGGGCACCAGGCAAGACAAAGAGGATGTTGTTGATTTGAGAGAAATAATGAATATCTTCCCTTCTTAAATTCTAAATCAATTGATGGGGTGGGGGTCAGGTAAATGCAGATACGTCAAATACGCTATTAAAAACAAATTCTCCAGCATCCAGTATTAGGTTTGGGTGAGAATGGGTTTCCCAGTCGTGAACTCCAGAATTAAACAGGCCTATCTGCCAGCACAGGCAGCACTGGAGGATGGCAGGCCTTGCCCACAACGGCAGAGCACTGACTATTTATGTCAAGGCCTGGCCAGGAGCAGAGTAAGGCAGGCTCCTTACAGGTCAGCAGGGCCTAGAGAGGAAGAGGAGGGGTAGAGCTGGCTACAGAGCAGTCTTCCTCTTAAACTCAGTCAGATGCATGAGGGGGCAAGAGAGAGAGACCAGGACATATGCACAAATACTGTGGCTCTCAGCCCTGTCTATCGGTTAGGGTCACCTGGGAGCTTTAGCAAAACTTAGACTTGGTCCCCAAACACCCAGGGATTCTGGTTCCATTGGACTTGGGTTGGGCATGGGCACGAACGGGGATATGTTTTAAAACTCCCCATGGAATTCTAAATGTCATCCAGGGGTTGAGAATCACCTAATAGGAAATGAGGGGGAAAGGTGCCCCCCAACGCAGCCCAGCAGATACAGCGATAAATGAGGGATAGGTTCTGTCTTCCAGGATCTCTTGTTCTCCTGAGAAGGAAGTCATGAAAGCAACCACAGTGCTGTTTGCCAAGTGCCATGGGAGCTCAGAGGGTGGAAAGACCGAAGGCCTGGGGTTCCAGAGACCTTCCCAGCACCATGGGTGGCCTGGGTTCAGAAGATCACCCTGGCAGCTGTGGAAGAGGCAATAAGAGAGAGGCAGATGGCCAAGAGGCCCCTGTATGAAGCCATACTAGATTGAGAAAGAGAATAAAGTAAAAAGGAAACAAGGTAGCTAGGGACACCGATTGCTCATTAATTAGCATCCTTCAGGGTTCAGTCTCGGGATAACGAGCCTGCCTTCTTAGAGCCGGCTGTCTGTGGTCTGCTTTAGCCATATGTGTGGCCTCCACTTGGGGCCGTGGTGCTGTGCTGAGGAGCTCAAGTTTCCTGGGGTTACACTGAGGATTCGAGGAGAGGACGCATGTCAAGTGCACAGCCTAGTGCCTGGTCCAGAGTGTGTCCTCATTAGATGCTGCTGTGTCATTCGTCTTGAGAAGCCACAGAAGCTGCAGCAGCCCAGGTCTTTCCTTGGCTGGCTTGCTTGAGCTCTGCTTCACCTGTGTGAAAATGGAGATTTAAATGGGTTCTCATGGACTAAAGTTCTGTAGAAATTCTAGATGTTCTAGTCCATTTTTTGGTTCAAACATCAGTAATTGGCAAAAAAAGAAAAAAAATGTTGTGGATTCCTGAACATTATATCTTAATGAGCTTTACTGATAACTAGACCAAACCAGGATTCAATACCAAACAAGTATTTTTTCATTTCATTTAATCCTCATAGCTACCCTGTGAGGTACATTTTATAATCCCTTTTTGCATATGAGACACTGAGGCTAAAAGTTAAATAATATTTCTAATATCAGCTTTTAAGTAACAAAGGAGGGAGGAAAATCAGGGCTTTTGGTTCCATATCCAGCTCTGTTTCAATTACATTACAGCAAGATAACAGTGCTTCCAGCCTCCAGAGACAAGGAGGAAAAGAAAAGTGTGATTCTTACGTCCTCCAGAAGCACTGCCTACCAGCTGCCTTTATGGTACATAGAGATAGGGTTTTATCAGTCTGAGAATTCTTGCTAGGCTCTATTATCTAGAATAGTCACTGTTTCTCTTCTATATATTGGAAAAATTCCTCATGTGAAGGCAAGAGTAAGTTAATATTCACACACTCTACAAATTTTTTTCCAGGGGTCTTTAGGAAACCCTGAAGACTCTAGAAAAATGAGAACTTTTTGAACTCAGAGTCACTTTTTACCCAATTTAATTGCATGCCACATCCCTTAGACTAGTGTCCTCATTTTACATTTTATGTGCCTGCAGACAATCCATGGCAAATGCCATGAAGAATATTGGCCATAAATTCCTTACATTTTCACTTGTGACTTGCATTTGATGGATGACTTTTGACCAAATGAATAAATGAATGTTGGGAAAGATTGATATTGTTGAATTCAAAAGGTAGGAGAGGTGCTATGCTTTCCTAGCAAACACTTCTAGATGGCCGAGCATCTGAGAGTCCAAGCAGCTGGAGTCTGACAGGACAAGGGGAGACTGAGAAAGGAAGAGAGGTGTCCTGATCTCTCCCAGGGCCTGGGGACAAAGCCCTTCACTATGACTAAGTGCTTGATGCTGTTATTCATCTTAATTTCAAATTGATTCTTTACTTTGAGTCAGCTGGACACCGCATGTTAGCAGTGCTGCACAATACCACTTGTCTTCCAGGCCTTCCCAGAGGTCATATCTTGGCAGCACTTCCAGCTGACTTGCAATTATCTTCACCTGTCTTTTAAAGAGGCATTTGACAAGAAAACTCACTGTAAAGAGAAAGAAATGGTCACCACATATTTTCCCATGACCATCGCACACAAAGGTGGTGTCTCAAGTAGCTTTGTTCCACTTAGCAGCTTCAATTCTATTCAGTACACATTTATGGAGGTCATTCTCCGTGTGGGACGCTGTGATAGAGACTCTCAGAGTTTCAAGGATAAGTGAGTCCTAAGCCTTGTCTTCCAGGTGGAAATATCGTAGTAGGGACTGAGACACGTACATAAATAACAATAATACACTGGAATCTCTATTGTTTAATAACTACCTACTGTTAGATCACATGAAGTTTCATTGCCTTGGCCTTGGACACATATCTTACCATCCATCTTATTTAATATGGGTTTAGCCACAGATAAAAAAGTGAAAGACAGCATATAGTTGTGGCACTAGCCACCCTAAGTCTCCTGAATCCTGCTGCTGTGGCAGGAGAAATCATATTAGAAGTGATTTTGAATACAAGGTTTGAAATATCAGGAACTATGAATGATGGAGAACTACAAACATCTTCATTTTGTAATGTAGGGGTATTCTGATGTTATTTTAGGTCTAAAAGCTCCATATCTAGAGCTCTTCAAGTTTCAGCCTTTTAAAGGGTACAACACCTACTACGTGCTGCCCACTTAGCTGGGTCCTATGGAGTAAGTACTACGATAACTAAGACACTTTTCCTGCCTTTAAGGCACTGTCAGCCTTGTGAGGGGGGCAAAACAGATGATTTCAATCACTAATGTGGGTTCTTAGGCAGAGAATCACACAGCACCATCCCAGCAGAAAAGGGGAGTGCATAGCCCAGGCAGAGGGTTCGAAAGGCTCCCTAGAGAAGCAGGAGACCTCTGGGCCTGGAAGATTAATGTTAGTGAGGTGAAGAAAGGTGTGAAGGGAAGTCCAGGTAGAGGGAAAAGAAAAGGCCCAGATGATAGAAGTGCGTGGTATTTGGGGGGAATTCTTACTTTAGTTTCTTAGAATTAAGTGGAAGTCAAGAAATGGTAGATGCTGCTGGAGAGGTAGACAGGTCAGGCCTATGGAAGCTTTGAGCACCATGTTAGGAGGTTTAGGCCCCATCATAAGGGAGCTGCACTGAAAGTCCCCATGACTGCAATGTAGGGAACAAGGCAGGAGGCGGGAATATAGGGAGCCCACTTCAGGAGGCTACAACTGAGAGATGGTGTGAAATAAAGGGGAAGGAAAGGGTGAAATTTCCAAGTTGGAAATTGATTCGATGTGAATATTGAGAGAGAAGAAGGAGTCTAAAATGACGCTTAAGTTTGAGGCTTGGAAGTCTACGTGGATGGTGGTATCATTTACAGGCACCAGAAATGAAAGAGAAAAGGTTAGGAGCAGGAGAAGAAAAGGCTAATTCGGGATATGTGTTGCATTCGAAGTGCCTGTGGGACAATGGGGAGAGATGCCAAACAGGATACTGGATGTCCAAGTCTGGAGTTCAGAGGAGAGGCTAGGGCTGGAAATACAAGTAGAGACTCTGTCTTGTAGTTCTCCTTTCTTAGATCAGAGCTTGGGAAGTAGTAAGCAAGGAAGTAAATAATACAAGTCTAAGGCTGATTGCTTGGGGATCATGGAGGAGAGCTAGGAAAGAAGAGTAAAGAAAATCTTTTAAGATTTTCTATGCCTTAAATTCTGCAATATAGAAAAATGCTTTAGACCAAGACAGGAGTTGGCTGTTAATCCCAGCCTGAAAGCATTTTTTTTCCACTACCTATTTTTGGTGTCATTCGGTTTATTTTTAGATGCCACTGGAATTAACTTTGGAGAATCTTCTCTTGGAATTTATCCAGAGGAGAGTGACCTGGACAGTGAAGTATCTGGAAATTGTTTCATATGAGGATTGATTCAAATACCTGCAGAGATTTATCCAGGAGAACCACATACATAACACACACACACACACACACACACAGATATATCTGCATATATAATAAAGACTTTCTCCAAATATTTAAAGGGCCATCACATAGAATAAACAATAGACTTAATGATCATACTCCAGCAGATCAATGAGAGGAATCTATATGCAGGTAGAGTTCACATTTATTCAGTAAATAATTATTACGGTCCCACGTTTAGTAGACTCTGTTCTAGCTACAGGTACAGGGATCTAACGAGGAACAAGATGGATAAAGTCTCTGTTCTCCTGAAGTTCATAGTCTAGTGATGGGGAGACAGATAATCAACAAGATAAATGACTTGAGCTACGTCTGACAGGTACCATGAGGAAAGGAGAGCAGTACAGAGAGAGTAGGGCCAAGGGGACAAGCATGGGGTGTGAGGAGAGCTCATCAGTTCAGGTGCAGGGGAAGCCCTTCCAAGGAGGTGACATTCTGAGATCAGAATGATAACAGGAAGCCAGTCTTGGGGAGAGCTTTCTGGGCAGGGTAAAAATCAAGTGAAAAGGCTATAAGTTAGGACTGAGCCTGGGCTACCAAGGACCAGAAGGTAGGCCACTGGGGCTGAAGGACGGCAACTGGGTTATCAGATTAAGTCAGGTAGGTCAACAGAGGAAGCTCATACAAATTCTCTTTGCATTTTATCTCAAGTGTGATGGGAGACTATTGTACAAGTTTTGAATAGACAGGATTTGTTCAGGCAGTAAACTTATCTGAATTATACTTGAAAATTTCACTCTGGCCACTGGGCATAGAATGGAGTGTGGAGGAGTCAATGCTAGAGCAGAACTCCAGGGGACAAAGGACAGTAGCTTGCAGCAGGGTGGTAACGCCACAGATAGAGAGAAATGGATGGACTCCAGAAACATTTATAAATAGAAACAGCAGGAGCTGCTGACGAATTGGATGTTGGGCAGGTGGGGGCAGTGAGAAAAAGAAAATTAAGAATGACTCCTAGGTTCTGGGCTTAACTGTTCAGTTGGATGGTGCTGCCATTTATTAAGATGGGAAAGACTGGGAGGTGCAGCTTGTGGACAATAGAGGGGATTTAGAGTTATGTTTTGGATATATTCTGCTGAAATCCCAGTTTGACTCACAAGTGGATATACCACGTAGGAAGCTAGATACATGGGTCGGGAGCTCAGAGAAGAGGTCATGGCTGGAGAAACAAATGGGAGTCATCAACATGTAGACGGGATATGAGCCAAGGGATTAGGGATAGAAGGAAATAAAAGAGACCTCAAAACTGAGCCTCGGGAACTTTTAATTTTTGAGGTCAGTTAGAAGAGGCAGAGTCAGGAAAAGGGATGGCTAATGAGATAGGATAAAAACCAGGAGAAGGTGGAATAACAAAAATCAAAAGAAGTATTTAAAGAAGTCATCATTCCATTTAAGGAAAATTCCTTAAAAATTAGATTTTTTTCCAGGGCCAGCTCTGTGGCATAGTGGTTAAGTTCGTGTGCTCCGCTTCGGCAGCCCAGGGTTCACAAGTTCGGATCCCGGGTGCAGACCTACATACACACTACTCATCAAGCCATGCTGTGGTGGCATCCTACATACAAAATAGAGGAAATGGACACAGATGTTAGCTCAGGGTCAATCTTCCTCACCAAAAAAAATATAAACTTATAAAAAATAAGAAAAATAAATAAATGAGGCCCACGGCTTATTTCTAAAAAAAAATATTACATTTTTTCCTACCATGGAAGAAATCTCACAGTCCCCTGTGAAGCCCTTACCGTTCCACATCTCTCTTCTTTTGGATGAGGAAAGCAATTTAACCCTACCAGCAGGCAAAGATCAAGACTGATGCTGAAGAAGGGACAGGGAGATGTTTATTGGTTGCTCAGGGTTTTGCCTCTGGGCACTCGTGTTAAAGATATTACTGTTCTCTGGGAGACTGCTTTCCCAAATGCTGGCTCCCTGCCTTGTTCTCAGGTCTTCAGGAATGTTTTTCTTGCTATAACTGCGGTTACTTCCTGATTATAGACCAACTCTCAGACTCACATCCACGTGTCTTGTATAACCAGAGTCTTAACCTTTGCACAGCACCACAGATCTTTCTAGATTCCAGCACCTAGTTGCATCTGGTCTGGGACAACTCACAGCACCAGAACCTGGTTATGATAATCATGAGTGGCCAAGCGTAGGTGGGATGAACCACTTGGAAAGGGCCCTACTCTAAGGGAGACACCTGCCCCACATGGAAGTGTCATATGGATGGCCTTTGAGGACCCTGCCAACACCCAAGACTCTGGTATTTTCAGATACAATGTAAAAAAATGAATCCCGGGTTCCTTTTTAGAGAATCATTTGGAAAGCAAACATTTAGTGAAATACATTTCTTTTTCTCTAGCTTATGAATACTCTCCTTCTGAAATTCTGTTTTTATATTTCTCTCATATGTTTTGTTTTCGGTTGAGGAATCTCTCATTTTGCTGACAGGATATTTTGCTTTGAGGCTAGCATATTGCCACTCAGGCATAATTCCAAATGACAAGATTATATACCAGAGAGTTCAGATCCTTCTGGTCTAAGCTGACCTCCTAATATTTTCTTGCACCTAGTAGGTGCTCAGTAAATATTTAATGAATTGAACAGAAGCCTTTTAAAAAGTGGTTTCCTTGCTAAAGCAAAGGGGTTGTATTGGTGTTCATTACCAGGATCTGACATACCATGGGGAAAGGAGTTTTGTGAGGCACATTTTCTGTTTCTTCTCTCATCTATCCTCCTGTTAATGTTAAGATGACAGGTTGATGCTTTCCTATTTGTACCAAGAACGTTGACAAGAAATTATAAATTACAGATTAGGGAAATCTCAAAATATTTCTACACTTACCCAGTAAATGGCATTAGCTTAGTATGTATGAATGTGAGGTGAGGGCATGTCACATTGCCTTATCCCCCAGCCCCCTCCCAAGGCCACACTCATTGCAATGTAGGCTTGCAATGTCTAGGGAGGGGAAGAATTGTATCTAACACCTAACACAAAGTCGTAAACTGGTAGTCTCCACGTGTATGTTGTTTGACCGAGAGCGGGTTTCTAAGTCTTCAGAAGCCATGCATTCTCCAGTCCTCCTTCTTCTCTACTGGATTGCTCCTGACCTGCGTCATTCATTTTTGCTACCTGCTAGATTTCTGGATACTTTTAAATGTGCAAACCTGGTCTAAAACATGATAGAACAGGAAATATGGCAGTGCTTATAAACTGTCACATGCAGGTTTTATTTGGACTGCAACAGTGTAAATATCACAAAGTTTTAAGATAGAAACAAATGTAAACTATAACCCGTTTATTGAACAAGCTGGAAGGAAAAAGGGCAGGCAGAAAGCAACTTTATTCTTTCTCAGCACTGCCCCTTTACACTCCGTCTGTGGAATTGTTCTTCCCCACCACTGGACAATTAAGGTTTTTCCTACCACTCTTAGGCATAAATGAAAAATCTGTGTTTTAAAGTGTTTAGAAAATCCAATCCAGTCTGACATCAAAGCTTCAGTCTCTCCTGCAACTTTGGTGCCCCCACTGCTCTGCCCCACACATGAGCCAGAAACTCACTCAGGCCCAGAAGCCTGCAATGGAGGAGGAGGATGAGATGGGTTTCTTCACTCTTTGTCCACTTCTACTTCTAAGTTTCTTCTCTGCCTCTTTCTCACTCTCTAAACCCTGTTTCTGGCCCCTCTTGAGCTGGGCTCAGGAGACGAGCAATCACAGACAAAGCCACAATCTTCCTTTGCTGATGTGTTTGTATCATGGTATTAGGGCTCTCTGTGTGTCAGAAGCCCAAATGTAAGTCTTTCCCTTATAAGCCGCTTTTGTGGGTCCTTCACATATCTCCCCATCTGCAACTCCCTGATGTGGGAAATATCCTCTCCTGTGGGACTTTTATGATTCCCCTGTCATCCCCTGGATTCTGGCCCAGTGACACAGAATTTCTCTCTTGGTGTGCTTCAGCTCTCCAGACTGTCCTATTGGGAAAGTTCCTTTTAAGAAGGCCTAAGACTACCTACTTTTTGTGGGGACCACATATGGCCCACAGGAAAAACAAAAACATTTTGAACCTGGTAACTTGAGAAGTGCAGGCCATTCCAACAAAGCTCTCTTTTAATCTGCTGCTACTGACCACTCCACACAGCCTTTCATCTGCAGACTTTTTAGGTGTAGTCGGGTAGGTCCCTGAGTGCCCCAAGCTCCAGGGGAAACATATCAAGCTTCCCAAATGGTTATATGAAGGCTTTCCCTCACTGGCTTGAAATGGAGGGGAAAGCACCACTCTGCTCTCTCATGTCCAGTGGAACAGCAAACTTACTCTCGCCCAAGATTCCTCACTCACCACCAGCTTCTCCTGTATTGCCTGGAGTTGGTTAATGGGGCAAAACAGGTTTCGTTCCACCTCTTTCCAAGTCCTACATAAATGATGCCATGCCTCACTTGAGAATGCAGGAATAATCACCATCTATTATTCTCAGCTTTTGGGCCTCAGCAACGAAATAGGAAAATAAGTACTCTTTACAGTCTGAGTTCCATAAAATAAAAACTCCCCTCCTACCAAAAGCCAATCAGTCTCTGCTTCTACTTTGGATCCCATTCCCTGTGGACTTTTAAAGGCATCCTCCCCTCTCTTTTCTGCACAATCTCTCCCTCTCTACTGGAACAGTCCCATCAGTGCCAAACAAGTTCTATAATCTCCCATCTTAAAAACATATTGGTAAGTTCTCCCTTGACCCCACCTACTTCTCTAGTTACTGCAACATTTTTCTGCTCCTCTTCACAGTCAAACTCACTAAAAGGTTTTTCTACACAAGCTGTCTCACTCTCTGAATCTCCAATTTACTCTTCACCCAACGATGTCTGACTTCCATCTCCATTACTCAACTGAAACTTCTCTTGTCCAAGTTAACAACCTCCATGTTGCCAAATGCAACTGATACTGTTCTCTCCTCATCTTTCTGAGTGTTTCACCGGCATTCAACCTAACAGACAAACTTCTGACTAGAAACACTTTCCTCTTTTGTCTCCAGGATACCACACTATCCTCGATTTACTTTTATTCACCTTCATCAAGTTTTCTCCTAAGTGTCTCCTCTTCTAATCGATTGAGGTTGTTAGACTTCTCCAGCACCTTCTTCTGGGATGTGTTCTCTTCTCTAGTCTTTCCTTCATAACATTATCTTTTCCCATAGCTCTAAATACCATCTACATTCTCACTGATACAAGATGGCTAGCTACAGTCAGACCCCTGCTGCTCTGCACTTGCACATTCAACTGTCTACTTAACATGACGTGCTGCACCCATCTCACACTTAATATGTCTAAATCAGAAGGAAGTTTTCCTTTCAAAGCTGTTTCTGTCTTCCCCACCTTCTCAGAAAACAACAATGCCCTTCCTCCCTGTTGTGAAAGCCAGAAATCTGGGAAGTATTCTCCTTTCTCCTCCTTCCCCCCAAATACAATATAATCACATATTTATTGAAGATCTGTCACGCATCTAGCCCAGGTTACCCACATTCCATCCTTCTCCACTTCCTATTGATTCTACCTCCAAAATAGATCTGTAATGTGGCTACGTCTTTCCCTGGCCCCTGCCACCACTTTAGTCCAAGCCTCCAGCATTTCTAGCTCACCATCACAATTGCCTTCTAACCTTGCTTTCACCCTGACCCAAACCTCACACCCAATCCCTTTTTCACCAAGCCCCAAGTACAATTTTTAAAATATGATAATTTCACTACAGCCCCAAATATTTCAATTCTTTTGCAATTAATATAAAATATGATACCCCTTGGGAAAGACCTGGCTGCCCAGCCTCTGCCTCTCTTTTCAGTGTCAAACATGACTCACAACTCTCCAGCCATGTAGTCCTATGAACTGGCTGACCTCTTTCCTGCCTTGGGGACTCAGCACTTGCCGTCCTCTTTACCACGTCCTCAGTCTCATCCTTCAGGCCTCAGCATAAGGTCATCTCTTCAGAGATGCTGCCTCTAACCAGCTTCTATAATGTTCCCTGCCATTCTCTATCTTGGTACTCTATTGCTTTTTTCCTTATAACTCTCATCCTAATTTGTAATTATTTGTTTACTATTTAATGTTTTTGACTCCCACTGGATGGTAAGTTCCTTGAGGGCAGAAAATTTGTCTGGCTTGCTCACAGTTGCATTGTTACCTCCTACAGGGTCTGATTGATAGAAGGCATGTGATAAAGATTAGTCACATGAAAGAAAGGGTGGATATGAGCACACCTCACAGAGAGACATCTCACTTCCCAATTGCCTTTCCAGTTGCAATGGGATTGGACGTTAGAACGTGGGAGAAACAGAGAAATATGTTGGAATATTGGAACCATTCATTCATTCCACAAATATTTAACAACACTGTTGTCCCCACAGCAGTTAACAAGGTGTACAGTTTCTGCTCTCACAGAGCTTTTGTTCTCATGGAGGAAACAGAGAACAATATATTTAATAAGTAAAGATATATTATGACACTATTCTACAAGATATACGTTAAGAAGAAAAGCAAAGCAGACAACAGGATACAGAAAGACAGGAATGGGGCCATTGTGGAGTGGTTGGTTGGTAAGGAAGTCCTCTCTGAAGAGGTGACACGTGAGCAGATGCAGGAAGAGCATTTCTGATGAGGGAGCAGCAAGTGTAACAGCCCTGAGACAGGAAAGAGTTTGAGAAGTCGAAGGACTAGAGGGAAGATTGAAGACTGCAAGAGTGCAGTGAGGCTGAGTGGGAGAAGACGAGGTTGGAGAGGTGGTCAGGGCCCCGACTGCAGGGGGTCATAGAGGGCATGGTAACATGTTGGAATTTTATTCTGAGCATGACAGGAAACTTTGTAGGGGTTAGAGCAGGAGAGTAGTGTGATCTCATCAACATTTCAGACAGAGTCTCTCTAGCAGTTCTGTGGGAATTGACCAGAGGCAACGGTAGAAATAGAAAGACCAGTTAGGAGGCTATTATAGTAGTAGAGATGGGAGATGAACTGTGGACACGGAGAAAAGTGCACAAATTGAGAATATCCTTTGAAGATAGGATTGGGACAACCTGTTGGTGGATAGGCTGTGGGTGTGGGGCTAGGTTTGGGCAAGGTGCTATGTTTGGGCCTGAGCAACTGGGTGAATGCTGGTGCCGTTTACTGTGAAAAGGAAGCCTGGCTGAGAGCACACTGCAGGGAGTGGTGAATACAGAGTTCTATTTTGGCCATGTTATGTTTGAATTGTATTGAAAACTGACACAAACCAGTTTGATAATGCACAACTCTTAGGTTCATTGTGGTATACAACTATAGCCATGAAAAACGTTGAAATGAGTGAATCAGTTACTCTCCCCACAACCTCATTACCAAGTTACAATGAAAGCAAGTCTTGGATCAGATTTTACCACATACACAGACATAATGTCATTACAAGTAGGTACAGAGCAATTTATACATCTGCTCTGTAAACCTGGCATAGTCCCAACTCACTGGCCTTCCAGTGCTCCAACCACTGCATTTTATGAGGAGTTCACTCAGCAGAGGATCATATTCCGAGGTAGGGTCAGACATCCAGAAATCCTTTGCCCTAATGGCTGGGAACAGAACTGCTTAAAAATCACGCTTCAGGTACTATCCCTAAAGGTACAGCCTATTGGCCTTGCTAGATTCTTATATCCTATTTTTATGTGGGTACAGAATGTCTGTAAAATATTTTAGCCAATTCCCATATCTTGATTACCTCTAATTTGACCTATGAAAGCCCATTTCGAACATCCATTATGCTGATTAACAAGCCACTAATTTCACAAATGAAAACCCGGTTTTCACTTCAGCATGCTAATTAGCAAAATGTCTGGTGTTGATCAGAGTTAAAGATAGCTGAAGTGCTTGTAGTAGCTGCCTCTGGAGAATGGCCTTTCTGCAATGAAGCCAGCTGTAGTGCGAATTCCTGATTAGAGCAACTGTCTGTACCTTGAAGTAACTAACACACACTTTTGGAGTGCACTCTCTATGTTACAGTATCATAAAGTAGATGACAGACAATATCACAACCTGCCTAGTAGACATCCACACGGAGGCATCTTGCAGGTGGCTGGATACCCAAGGATGATGCTCAAGACTGCAGGAGTCCGTTTTTGAGTCCTCAGCATATGAATGGTACTTAAAGCCATGGAACTAGATGAGCTCATCCAGGGAGTAAATATGAGAAGGAAAGAGGTCCAAGAACTGTGACCTGGAATACTCCAACTTTTAGGGATCACTTAGAGGAGAAGGATATAGTTAAGGAGATCAAGAAGTGGCCTGTGATATAGGCAGACGGACAGAAAAGTCTGTTGACCTGAAAGTTAAGTGGAAAAAGAGTTTCAAAAAGGAGGAATGACAGAAGGTGTCAAATGTTCCAAGAGGCTATGTAATGAGGATTGAGAACTGACCACTGATTACGGATGTCTTGGTAAGGGTAGTTGCCATTGAGCAGCAGAGACGGAAACCTGACTGGAGTAGGTTAAGGAGAGAATGGGAGGCAAGGAAGCAGAAACAGAGTTTGGACAACTCTTTGGATTTGCTTTCCTATAGAGGGAAAAAGAAAAATGGCGTGGTAGTTGGAGAGTACAGAGGTCTAAGAGGTCTTTGTTTTGATTGCCGTTGTTTGTTCTACGTGAGATACTATAGCATGTTTGTACACTGGCAGGAAAGAGCCACTACAGAGAAGAAACTCAGGAAGTAAAGGAAGATGCCCTCTTGATGCTATGCCATGGGTGGGACACCGCTCCTACTCACTATTTCCATTGCAGTTAGTAAATTGCCTGCCACCAAACTAAATTTCCATCCTAGAGAGTAAAGGTGTAGAAATTGCTCAATGATCTATTGGGGTGGAAAAAAAATTTCCAGAATTAGAATTCTAAAATAAAAGACCACCAAGGAAGACATACTCCAGTCCTTGCACCTCTAGATCACAGGCCAGGAGTGGATGAGAGCCTTCTCCTCTGTTACCCATTGGCAGTGGGTTTTGCCTGAGATGTGTTCTAATTGGCTCAATCCTCAAATCCCAGACCCATCCTGACCACCTATTATATCAGCCTCAGCAATTGCAGAAACAGCCTCAGGTAACAAGATCAGCAATCTGCCAGGGTGAGTCAAAGTGAAGAGAAGAAACATCCAACCAGGAACCAGAGAGAGGAACTCCATGCTCCACCGAGTGGGTGCTGAGGCTCTCTCCATCTCTTCTTGAGATCAAGGCCCAGAATATTAACTCAGAAGCCCCTCTGCAAAGGATTAACACAGCAGACCCAGACAAACCCAGGCAGGAAGGAAGCTGAATGCGATCCTCTTCTCCCTCCCTCCCTACACCGAGATCCCTGGCCCTCCGGCTGGGGTTAGATGTATGCACTGCTAGCCTTGCTCTCCTACGCAGTCATCACAGTCAATTCATTCTTATGTTTCAGAAACCCTGACTAGGGACTTCAGGAGGAAATGTGACCCCACAAAGGACCCCCTCTCCCTCCTTAGCTCTGCATCCATGCCTACCTTGATTTAGCCAGGAAATCACCATCTTTCACCTGAAACTTTGTAGCTGTCTTCTTGCTGCTAACCTCTCCATTCTTCTACACTCAAGTTTATGGAGTTAATAATCCTGAAAGAAATTTTACCGCAGGGCCGGCCCGGTGGCTTAGCAGTTAAGTGCACGCGCTCCGCTGCTGGCGGCCTGGGTTCAGATCCCGGGCGCGCACCAACGCACCGCTTCTCCGGCCATGCTGAGGCCATGTACCACATACAGCAACTAGAAGGATGTGCAACTATGACATACAACTATCTACTGGGGTTTTGGGGGGAAAAATAAATAAAGTTTCAAAAAAAAAAAGAAATTTTACCTCATATTCCCTGTTGTAAAATGAAAACTGCCATTTTTTCTCCATTGCTGGTGACCTGAAAACAAATACCTTACAAGGGATGCAAAACCCTACCCAGGTTGCCCCCGCCTCTTTTAAGCCCTCTTTGTCTCTTTCCACTTTGCTGCCACATAACTGCCACCACAGATGTCAATTTAATGTCAAGGGTGTCAGGTCATTGGGCAAAGGCACAAGCTGTTTTCTTTGCTGGAAATGCACTTTGACCCTTCTCTGACTGGTGAGCTCTTATTCATCCATCAACACCCAGCTCAAATGTCATTTCCACTCTGAATCCTACTGCTGTTGACATGGTTGGTTACCCATCCAGCATCTATTTCTCCTTTGTACCACTTCCTATACCATGCATATGACTCAAGAGATGCTGATTTCAGGGAAAAGGTCTTTTTAGCCAAAGCCCATCAGGATAATCGCTTTCCCTTACAATGTCCCAGGTGAATGTCACAGTCCCAGGAGTGGGTATATGACCTGAACTAACTGAAGGGAAGACATTTTCTTGAGCAGAGATTTTTCTCTCTCTCCTATTGGACACAAACAAGGAAGCTGCTGGCCATCATCTTGCAGGAAGAGGGAAACTGAGGTCAAATTCAGCCCACAAAAAAGGGCAGAGCTGAGAGAACAGCAGAGAAATGGAGCTGGAGCCCTGGCCATACTAACTTTTGCCTACCATGACTTAGATGTGTTTTGTGAGATAATAAATTTCTTACTGTTTAATTCAGTTGGTTTGGGTTTTCTGGTACTTGCAGCTGAATGCCTCCTACCTAAGGCATCCATTCTCACTTGCCTTGAGACAGTTAGCCTTCCTCTACGCTCTTCTTCCATAGGACTTTGGCACAGCACACTTACATTTCTCTCTCTCCACAAGACTGGGACCTCATCCATATCTGTGTGTCTTTTGTGTCTTGCACAGTTCCCAGCACACCACAGCTTGATGGATGTAGAAGGTATGAACAAATGAATGGATGTAGCCCTTGGTAACCCCAAAAAGCCAACCCACTGAATCACAAGTTATTAAGAGGAAGGTAATAAATAAGAACTTGAGGGAAGAGACTTTTCAAAGAGAACAGGCTAATAACTAAAGAGATGTTAGCGTTTTGGATTAATTAGTGTTGTTAAACTTGGTTTCCTCTTGTGTCCCTACTTGCAAATAGAGACAGGAAATCACAGTAAAATCAAGGCAGGTGAATCCATGTAGATATTATGTCGAGTACAAATTTCTTGTAGGTTCAGATCTTACCTCCAGCACTCACTAGCAAGTGCACTTGAGCAACCTCTCTGAGCTTCACTTTCTTCTCTGTGCTATCAGGGTGATAATATCTCACAGGGTTGCTTGAGGTTTAAACAAGGTTAAATATAAAAAGAATCTATCGTGATACCTGGGTCGGAACAAACACCTAACATCATCCAGGGAAGTGTGGAAGAGGCAGACTGTCATGTGTCTGTCTGTTTTCATTGAGAAAGGTTTCCTTAACAGGGCAGCTCTCAACTGCCATCCCCTAGAGCTAAGAGCCTTGATTTCTGTCTCCACTTGTGTCTGAGCTTAGCCCAAACACAGCTGTGGAGATGAGGGCAGGACATCCCTTATGTTGTGACAGGAGCATCATAACTAGCACAGGAGTGCTAGTTAAGAAAATAAATTGAAGCAGAAGAAGTAGGAAGCTCAAGTAGGAAGCAAAGGCTGGAAATGGCTATTTCCTGGATGCCTCTTCTGGCTAGGGCAGCTGTTCTCCACCCCGGCACTCAGTGAGGTGGGCGTTATTACGCCCATCTATAAAGAAGGACTCGCAGGCTTACGGAGCATAAGAACTTCCCCAAAGTCCCAGCCTAATGGGGGCCAGAGTTTCTAATCCAAGTCCATTTGGTTTCAGAGCTCAGCAAGGAGGCCAGAGAGCCAGAGAATCAGAGTCTGGGATCCCAGCATACCAAAGCGGAATCACAGGGAGTTGAGACGACCCAGGCAGTTTATTTGCATTTTTTTTCTGTGTCCTGAGAGAGAATGATCTATTAGTAATTTAATTCATCCCCTGCAGTTGCTGCAACATAATTCTCTGATGACATACATTCAGGCCAGTCCACAGGGGGATCAGAAAAAAGGAAGCAGCACTCTCAGAAATCATCTTCTTTACATGAAAATAGATCAGGCAGTGGGAGGGGGCAAACCGAAAATAGCCTGAGGGAGTGAGAGACAACACATGTGGAACAGTGAGAGGGAGGCTGAGACAACTGTGATGTAGTGGAGAGAGGGCACGATGAAGGGAAGAGAGAGGAGCGGGTGAAGGGAAGAGATGGAACGGGTTTTTTTGGAATTCTGTTAAACCATCCATTCATCCCCTCAGGCAAAATCATTCTTAAAAAGACAGGTTATTTTAAATTATGCCAACTTTGTTAAAGTACCACGTCCTTGGTAGTCTACCCGCCCTTTCAGGAACATCCATTTTCTGAAGGAAATAAGTAAATAAATAGATAGATGGATACTTCCCCCCAGATTTGAAATTAGTGCATGTGTATTATATAAAATTTGGAAAGTACAGAAAAGCACAATGAACAAAATCACCCAACCCACTGCACAGATATGACCATTATTAGCATTTCATATGTTGATTTCATGCTTTATATATATGTGTGTGTACATATATATTGAGATAAATCAATGACATTGCAAAGTAATAAACACAAACGTTTATGAATCTCCAAATTCCTGAACAGAGATGCATGTTGCTGAGGCTCCTGAAGTCTCCAGAACTACCTGTGCTCCAGTTGACATCAGATTCTTATCTCCTCAAAGATTCTGAGCTTTCATTTATTCCCTATCTCTTCTGCATCATGAAATAGATTTAAAAATCTTAATTAAACCCACACATTCCTCCATCTACCACCTCATTTCTCATCTCCACCTCCTGAAAGAATTGTCTTCATGGGCTGATGCCACTTCATCTCTAATTTATTATTGCTTTAAAATTACTGTATATATATAACTTTATATTTTATTTATTTAATTATAATTATTAGTAATATAGTTACATATATAATTAATAATTGCTTGTTTTAAAATTTTACTTCATTTTCCATGTACCTCCACAAATTCAGCTCCCAGGGAGCATTATCTGTAGGTCTTTTCTCTGGGTTCATTCAGTTTCTCCAGAAAAGACCATCAATTTGTTCTCCAGACTTGCTGGAGATAAATGGGGAAAGGAGGCCCATGTTTTACTTTTCTAAATACAGACCTTTACTTATTCCCCTTGTATGAGCAATCACTTCACTACCCTCTTCTGTTTATGGAAATGGACAGAGAAATCCAGGGTTCTAACTGCTCTTCATAGGACTTGCATGCAGTTTGCTCACTTTCAGCTCACCCTCTCATCCTCTGCTGTAGATTGTATTAATGGACCTAGTTCTTCACCCCTCCCTCCATCCATGGCCTTTGCCATGTGACTTTGTAGTTCCTTTCACTCAAGAGCCAGAATCTATTCCCCCACCCCTTGAACTTGAGCTTGGCTATGTGACTTGCTTTGGCCAGCAGAGTGAGGTGTGAGTGACAGCATGCCAGTTCTGAACCTTGTCCTTAAGAGGTCTGGAATTTTTCACTTGTGCTCTGTGCCTCTGCCCTCACCATGAGAAAGACATGACTCTGCTAGTGCGCTGGCCTCAGGAAGAGGATGAGAGACATGTGGAGCAAAGCCGCCCTAGCTGAGAAGCCCCTGCCAAACCCAGCCTTGAAAAAGCGTCCAGCTGACCTACAAATGCACGTGTGATCCAGCTAATCTACGGCCATGTGAACAACAAAAGGCTATTGTAGGCCACCGGGGTTTTATGATTGTTACACACTTCTATTGTGGCTATACCTAACCAATGTACCTTGTTCCTCCAGTACCTGAGGTTTTCAAGGGGAGTGGGGTGGCTGGGAATATCATCTATTTTCTCCTTGTCATCTTCTTTTCAAACATTTACCACTTCTCCATCTGATTTTCACATTTCAAATTTTGTTATAATCTCTCTTTCACAGTTTTTCACCCTCCCATTCTCTTTGCCCTTCCCAACTTCTACCTTTTTTACACCTTTATCATCATTTCAGAGGATTACTCCAGGGTTGGGGAAATAAAAGATGAATGCTTAATCAGAAGTCTCTCTTTCCTAAAGCACTCTGCTTTCTTAGTATGGCAGGCAATGCTATCGTTCACCAAACAATTTTTATTTTTCTCCTGAGTACAACCCTCCCAGCTGTTTGCATCTAGGTTCTGGCCTAGATGACTAGTTTTGGCCAACAGAATGTGAGCAGAAATGATTTACCCCACTTTCAGGACTTTCTTTCCCTACTATCTTATATATGGTATATTGGTAGTTATTAATTTAGTTTTTAGATTACAGAATATCAAAAGGAATTTGGAATGAACATCCTCCACACATGTGTACATGGGATTTTGGATCTCCCTTTTTTAGGGAGAGGAAGAGTAACTTCTTATTCATACAACTTATAAATCTATGCTGTTAGGTGGGTGCATGAGGCTGATATTGTTGTCTAGAAGTTGAACATGGATAGAAAGGTGTGTTTGGACACTGAGAAGCCAAAGGGGAGGACTGTACCAGATATTATTTATTACACTTTGTACCTCTGCTGCCATTCTCAGCTCTTCTCTCTACTTAAGGGTGTAACGCCTAAAATAACGTTTTTCAGACTTCCTTATAAGCCAGTTTCCAGTTAGATTCTGCTAATCAGAGGCACTAACTACTCTGACCACCCTGACTCCCTCAGAGGGTTGTGAAATTCACACCACACTCTGTGCTAAGGAGTGGGCAGACACCACTGAGAGGCGCTGCTTTCTCCCGACTGGTTATGCGTAGCCCAGCCAATCAGGTGACTCAAGGGAACTCACATTACTTTTACCCTATCCTATGTGATACTGACCTTCTGGACCCAGGCATCTGACCATGTGCTTTCTATGTACTGGCATGATGCCACTTTGTTCATCTTAAGTGTAAAAGTGCATTCGACAATCAGAGAACCCTGGGTTGGAGCAGTATGGAGATGATGGGATGACACCAATGTCCCCCCCAAGATGATTGGCCCCAAGTATGGGACAGACAGCAAGGATACTTCCAGAAGAAGGAGAAGCCTCTCACCTATCCAAAAGGAAACATCTGAAATTATGAAAGACAGAATGGGGGTACATAATAACTGAACTTGAATACTTCCAGAAGAATTGTCACGTAAGCCATTACGAGTTCTTCGGTGTGTTTCTCACAGACGGTGACCTCAGCTATTCTGTCATGATGCTGGACTTGCTATTTGGTACTGGCTGTGCTGGGGGAGACTTGGTAGCCATTTTGGTGTGTGCTGATAACACCAATGCTTTCGCCTACTTCTGATGCCTTCTGGCAAACTCCACTGAATTACTTAGCACCCTACCAATGAAAGTATCAACAATGAATCCAAGGATTAGAGACTGAGCAAGCCATGGAAGATGTCTCTTCTCCCTTCAGGAGTCATTGGAGGAGGCTTGAGAATAATGCTCCAAACTTTAGTTAGCATTTTCTCCACCCCTGGGCTACAGCTGCAGATGTTGCTGACCCAGCTATACTCACAGACTGAAGAATATGCCCCTCCTAGCTGTTCTTATGTGCGGACTTCCTTGTATGCCTTAGGTGAAAAGGACCTGCCTCCTGCAGGTAGTAAATTGACTGTCACTAATCATCTTCCAGTGTCTGTTAAAGTGATGTCAGTGACTAGCCCTCAGAGCTCTCAGGATCGAAAGGATATAGGTTTCTGTGATAAAGTGTGTAGACCTTTATGTACCTTTGGGAATCAGAAGGTAGATTGAGAGTTGAGGCTCATCTCCTGCAGGACTCCAGCAAAGAGCCATAGAAACTGGCTATAGCCCAGGGCTTCAGTCAATCAATGTTACTCAACCAGAAGGCATGGACTCCAGGAACACGTTCAAACCATGGGAGGGTCTGATGCTTCTCCAATCAAGAATGCTGATGTAGGAAATCTTGCCAGGAAATCACCATGTCACATGGCTGCAACCCCAAGTGTTAGATCTCAGTTCCCTGTTCATATCAGGCGTAGGGCTGGTGCTTCATCAACCATAAACGTGGAGCTGGCAGAATTGGGCTAGAGCAAAATTCCACCACTCAGATGTTATTGAATAGAGGCCACTGGTCGTGCCAGGTGAGTGGTTGATGCTTTCTCAGATAGTGTAAAAGTCCCACTGCACAAGGGCTGGAGTGCAATATTTGGCCCTACTAAATTTCTGGGCCTTGACCTAGAATACAGCAAGCAATGGGGAACCGGAATCCCTGCTACATAGCCTACATTCAAGAGTTTTTTCCAAGGAATGATGCTCCGATAAGCCTAGTAGGGTTGCTGGCTTGCTGTTTGCCCTGTTTTGCATGGTACTCAGTACTCATTTCTCGTCCTTTTGTCTTCCCACACTCTCGATGACATCAATTTTCATGGTTTCAAATGTCATCTCTATGATAATTGTTCTCAACTATATGCTCTGCCTGTACCTTCAGTTTCTTCTCTGACCTCAGGAATTGCATCCCCAACTACTTACTTGATATCTCCATCTGAATGCGTCAGAGACATCTCAGATTTACGCCCCAAGCTAGAACACTATCTCTTTTTCTCCACTGCTATGCCCCTTTTCTATGCCATTCTTCTACCTTCACATGATTGTCATCCTCTCTCACCTGGAATACAGAGTCCATCTTTCCCCTCCTCTGCCCCTTCTCCTTACGGTAGACAAAGTGATCTTTCAAAATGTAAACCAGATCATCCTATTCCACTGCTTATTGCTTTAATGACTGAACAAATGACAAATTCATATGGTGTAAGAGGGTCCCAACTATCTCCATGATGAAACATCTCACCCTTCAAGACTCAACTTGAAAATCACCTTTCCTGACCACTCTTCCTTACCATCTTATCTAATGTAAGTCTCCATCCTTATTCTTTAAATAAGAACCTTTCACAGTTTATAATCATTTGTTTATTTAACTGTGAGAAGAGTTTGCTCCACTTGTTCCATTAGGGCAAATATCATTAAATATTTGCCTAAATATCCATTAGGGCAGATATGATATTTATTCACTGTCATTTTCCCAGATTTGGGACAATGACCAGTACACAGTAAATGCTCAATAAATACTTATAGAATAAAATAACTGACACACATGTAGTATGTGTTTACTGAACATATCCTCACCGCATTACTTAATTGCCTTTTGAATTTTGCTACTGTTTTTCTCTCAGTTGATGGCCATTTTTTTTAAACAAAGAAATGATTTTATTTTTAATCCCTCTAGGAGAGTTTAACGTTTACTCAGTTAAGGGAAACACTACACACATGAAGACGCAGATGCTGATCAGAATAGCTCCCCAGCTCTGTGATTCACTTTTCGTCTTTCAACACAATTAAAAACTGCTACATATCATAGGTCTTTAGGACTGCTTGAAAAGAGTTAAAACCATACATATGAAATCTACCAGTGCCAAACGGTTCCCTATGCAGTTTTATATTAAGATTTGTATTTTAATAACGACTTCCCATGTAATTATTAAAAATTCATTAGTCAATTGGAGAAAGTCTTCAACTAACTTCTTCAAAAAAGGTTAGTGGGTAGTATATTTACTAGTTCTATATGAAAATGTTTTGAACAACTGTTTAGTTGGGTATAAAATGTGGGCTGACAATCCTTCTTCTCACAGCTACCAAAACTCCAGATGTTGTTCCATTGTCTTCTAGCATTAATTTTATTTATTTATTTATTTATTTTTTCTCCCCCAAAGCCCCAGTAGATAGTTGTATGTCATAGCTACACATCCTTCTAGTTGCTGTATGTGGGACTCGGCCTCAGCATGGCCGGAGAAGTGGTGTGTCGGTGCGTGCCCAGGATCCGAACCCAGGCCACCAGCAGCGGAGTGCTCGCACTTAACCGCTAAGCCATGGGACCGGCCCTTTTTTCCTTTTTTTCTTCTAGCATTTATGTTGAAGAAAATAAGCTGTCACCAGATTAATATTAATGCCTCTGTAGATAAACTCTCCATTTGTTTTCTTCCTTTTGTCAGAGGTTCTCATAAGATTTTTTTCACCTTTATAATTCAAAAATTGTGCCTGACTATATCTAGATGTAGGTATCATTTTATTAATTTTACCTATAAAGGTAAGCAATTTTGGTCATCCCAGTGTGAGATCTTTTCTCAGATCAAGAAACATTTTCAATAATATCTTTCTTAATTTAATCTAGTTCCAATGGTTTGGGTTTCCTTTTGAGAAGCATTTCTAATTATCTGGTAAAGCTGCTTTTATCATCTGTATTCATAATCTTCTTTCTCATTTTTTCCCCTATTTCCTCCGCATATCTGAAGAGCTTCTCAAGTTACTCTTGCCAATTGTGATTCACTTTTTTTTCTCAGCATCAATTCTGTTCCTAAGTGCCTCTGATGCAAAATCAAATTCTTCCACAGGAGACCCAGATTCATAGTTCCTAGACTTGTACTTCCTCACCCCCACAATTTTTATGATATTTCTTTTCATGATCACAGTAATGATCTAAACTAGCATTAAAGATCATCTAATGACTGTGAATGACACCAACACTAATGCTATTACCATGCCAACTCAATTATCACACTTGGTTAGCTACTGAGGTAGATCCTGCAAACATGCTTGAGCTGTGAGAATCTCATTCACATAAGCTCTATAGTGAGGCTCTTATTGAAACAGAAGAACAAAAGATGAACAGAGGAGAGGTTGAAGATGGGCATCTCCTCTGAGGGGACCAATTAGAGAAATGCACTGTCTCTGGGAGGATCTAGCCCTAAAGATGAGCAGAAGGTACCTCTGGGTAGATATAACCTTGTGCCAAAGAACAGAGATCGGAGAATGGAGCAAGGGCTGGATTCCAGCTCCTATTTGCCTCCTTGGCTGGGCACCTCTGCAGTGCACAATATGTGCAATTGTACATGACGGCTCTGATTCCAGTTTCTCCAAGGGTCAGAGCTATCCTATCATGATTTGGTTGTCTAGGTAATTAAATCTGTTTCTTCAAAAGAATTCTGTCACTTACAACTGAACGAAATTGGTTAGTCTGTACATATGATATAATTATTCCTCCAAATGCTAACTAATAAGATACAGAAAGTGTTGAAGTCAGTGTTTGGCTGAGGCAGAACAGAAAGTGTGAGAATAGCTGCTGTTGATGCAGCCTTAGGTAGCCTTACTAATGAGCACAGAACATGTTAAGCAGTAATCTGTGAACTGAGGTTACACGTGTCAGCAAACGAACCAGCTATCAGGACAATAAGTCCTTGAGATACCATCTCACAGTATCTTAGGGTTGAGAACGAGGGCCATTTCCTTGGTTATAGGGACCAACTTAATAAGATAGAGTACAGTATACTTAAACCATCTTTAACAGTCAGAAGGGTAAGGACTTAAAAACAGGTTTTCCAGTCTACAGTGGAGACCTTTCCTAGTTACTACTTAGACCCACCGAATCTATATAGTCTCTGAGCCCCTGCCTTTCCCCAGTATGAGGGGACCATCCTGCAACAACCCATTCTGACCCTTTTTGTCAACAACTGAAATGAAGGAAGGACGGAAGGAAGGGAGGGAGGGAGGAAGGGACGAAGGAACTGAAACATTCACTATAAAGTTAAAAAAATTGATATCAGATTAAAGTGCAACTCCTCTTAGAGATAGCTGTATTATAAATAAGCGGGAAAATGCCAAGCTACTGGAATTAAGCTAAAAGTATAAAATTTTTGAAGGAACTGAATCTAATTAGTATTGGTATGCCTTATGCCTAGCAAAGTACATAGCACAGAGTAAGTTTTCTGAGCTGGAAAATCTATGTTGAATGCACCAGCAAGTGAGCTGGGGAATAACTGTGGCAGTGCCTACTCAATACTCCTGAAACCACACCTCCTCACTGAAGCTACCCATGCCCAATCCTCAGAGGCAGCTGATTTGTGCTTTGTGTTCTCATCAGACTGCACACATCTTCATTAGCACCTATTAAATCTATGTAATATGTTCCTCCATCGATGTCCTCACTAGTTTATGAGTTTTTATCTTTGCATGCCCAGCACCTGTGCACTAAAAGTGAGACCTTATTAATCTTTAATAAATTAACCAATAAATGAAAAAGCGAAGGAAGGCAGGCAGGCAGGCAGCAGGCAGGCAAATAACCTCCTCATCTGCTCATATAAAGCAGATAAAGAGTTAGCAGAGTTCATGAAGCTCTGAGAGTTGAGATGCAGAGTTTGGGGCTGCAGCAGCTCACTCTGAACATCCTTATGTCAAGTCTTTGAAAATGAAAAAAAGAAAGCAATCTATTCAGTTGGGAAGCTGTGTAATAAACTATACCCAAAATTAATGACTCAAAGCAACCATTTAGGGCCGGCCCGGTGGCTTAGCGGTTAAGTGCGCGCGCTCCGCTGCTGGCGGCCCGGGGTTCGGATCCCGGGTGCGCAGCAACACACCGCTTCTCAGGCCATGCTGAGGCCACGTCCCACATACAGCAACTAGAAGGATGTGCAGCTACGACATACAACTACCTACTGGGGCTTTGGGGGGAAAATAAAGAAATAAATTAAAAAAATCTTTAAAAAAAAAAACAAACAAAACAAAAACAACCATTTACTTAGCTGTCAAGTTGGTAAGTTGAGTGATCTAGGCTGGGCTTAGCAGAAATGTTTAGCTGGTCTTGGCTTGGCTCTCTCACATGCCTTTGGCCAGCGGGGGTTCAGCTGACCTAGCCTAGGTAAGGCTAGGATAGTGTCTATTCCATGTGCCTCTAAATCGTCATCCTAGAACCAGAAGAATAATCCAGACTTGTTCATCTCATCTTGATGGCAGAGGAACAAGTGCAAGCATTTTCAAAGCTCTGCTTGAGTTACATCTGCTAACATCTCATTGATCAAAGGAATGAAGAACTGGGGCTATTAATGCAATCTACCTAATTGCATGAATCTAATTGACTAATCCAATGAAGAGGCTCTTCATCCCTGTGAAAGCAAATAATTATTTAAAGCACATCACACATATACCATTGTTTGGCGCAGAAATAAATACTTATTTCTGGAGAAAAGAACTTTTAAAGCCTTCCTAGAAAGTCAGATCACCAATCACAAAGTTAAATCTCTTTTTACAAAACCAGAAGAGGTAATATATTGGTCAATAGCTTGACAGGTCTAAGATTTTACCTTATTTGCATGCTAACAAGTTAGCCTGCCATAGTTTCACGCATACTGGTGGAAGACATGAGATTCCTGGATCAGAAACAAAGAACATTTTATTCCTCACAGCAATAGCAGCAGCCAGAATAATATCATTTTTGCATCAGTTCCCTGAGCCTAATTCCCATAAGGCAATGCTTAGAGGGCCAAGTGACATCTGTGTACTCCATGTGTTGCATTACTTGAGAGGAATATTGAGCTTAGGAAACCCAAACCTTATATAATAGATAATAAGCACGCCTGCCCTTGCTATGGGAAGAGACACTATCTCTATCTTCCAAGGCTTTGGCTATACGACATCACTGAAAAGACAGGAATAAAGATAGTCAGTGCTTCTTCTCAGAAGAGTACAGAAATGCAAGAGATTCATGGAGAATTGTGTCCTGACAACATAAAATAACCTTGCCCACTCTGTGCTGGCCTTTGCCAGAGCTAGGATTCATGTAGGACTTTAATTTCTGCTTTTGGTACCAACACTAACTGTGGACCCAGGGTCACATGCATAGACAGAATGGTATAGGACAAATATCAATCAACCTCCATCCTGTAATCTATGTTCACAACTCCTTTTGAGTCCATGCTCTGCTACTGGTTGGAGAGCTGGAAGCAAAAGCTTATCTGAGTCTCAGTTACCCCATCTGTAAAATAAATGACAGGGTCAACACTATTTTTCCCCCTGCCAGATCCTCTGTCCTGGGTTATAGTACCCTCTCCCAGCAGCCGTGAGTGTTGGCTGGTGATCCTCTCTGGAGAATTGCCTTCAGCCAAACAGAAGCTGCCTCATCTAAGATGTTAAGGCATGCCCACCCCTACCCTGGGGGCAGCCAATGATGACTGATTGAAGGGAGGGCAGTGTACAAGGAAAAAAAAAAAAAAACAACCCTTCCCTTCAAGGTAGAACAACTCCATGGTGCCATTTATGTTCCAGAGCTCCTGTGGGATCAAGCTGAGACCAAATGCTTACTTAGCTCTTTCTCCTGCCCTATCCTACTTCCCTCACTCTCTTTCTCCTGAGAGCGTCCCCTCTATAAATCGTGTACACTCGAATCCCTGACTTAGGCTCTGCTTTTAGGAAACCTAACCTAAGACAGAGAATAATAGCTGCCCCAGAGGGCTGTGATCAAACATAACTGGGTGTAGTTCAGAGGTAAAGGAGTCGTAGTTGTTTTCCCACCATTTCTGAATCTAGCTCCGAGAATTCTTTTGTGCACTAACTGTCCTGGTTTATACAGCTGACTTTCCCACTTAAGCTGACGTTTCTCGGTCTACCAGGCTCAAGTGTTCCAGATCCCCTACCACCTGTTTAGATGGTCATGGTCTATTCTAAGGCAGGTGAAATCATACTCTGTGGTGACTTATACCAATAAAATTCTGGATTATCCAGAGAAGTCTCATAGCCTTCAAATAAAGCCATGTGACGTGCAGGTGTGTATACGTGTGTATGAGACAGAGAGAGAGAGGCTGAACCTGAACCATGCTCTGCCATAGCACAGTACACAGTACATATAACCTAAAGTAAAAATTAATTTGTCAGGCTGAGCCTGGGAATAATGTCAGGAAAGCCAGTTATTCATTGGGAATGCTCTCAGCTTTCAGGTCACTGCACCTACCCACTGCTACTACAACTTATACAAACACCCACACGAGTATGTACCAACAACGCCCCTGGCAACACCAGTCCCCGGAAAGCTGCCTGCCATCTTCACTGGCACTGATGCCATCATTAATGCTAGGCTGCTACTTCTGGATTAATCAACTTCCACTTTGGTTGCAGAGAGTCAGCCATTTCTTAACCTACGTAGTTAACTGTTTGGGTGCAAGTACCAAATCAGACACATTTACTAAAACTTTCAGTCATTTTTACAGTTCTTTAGTTTCTGTTTCCAGGACCACTCTGAACTCCAAAATGAGTTCGTATGTCTTTCTGCCATGATAAATGACTCGTCCATCCCCAGAACTCGTCTTGACTGACACATTTCCACCTAGAAACTGTTCTTTTGCCCTCCCCCTCTACCTGCTTCCAGTTAGCTACTTCTGTCTTGAGTTCAATCAACCCATTAGACTCAGGTTGTGCTCTTTTTTCCCAACACTTTTGCTATTTAAATAAAGAATATTCTAGACACACTGTACTGAACCCTTCAATATGACACTCTCATTGACAGCATTTTTTATAGTACAGAAGCCATGTCCTCAAAGTCAAACTAGCTGGGGGTGAGTCATGAGAGTCCAGTTCACATCAGAAACTCTATCCTGTCCCCACATCTCCCACATGTGCAGGCAGAGCTGTGTCCAGTCTTCACTAGTCAAGGAAGGCAGAGAACTGGTATAATCACCTAGATAATCTGGGCAAGGCTCATCTCTCATATATAGGCATGTATCTCCAACAGGGTCTCAAATCAAGCACAAGTAAACTAGCATAAAATGGGCATGGAATCACATTCTATCCAACCTAACAGATTTGGAAAGCATGTCTGCCTTCTCCACAGAGTCCCATTTTAGAAGGGTAGAGGTTAGTCCCCAGAATGCAAATGCTTCTACTTAGCATGTTCTTTGACTCAACAAGGCAGCATCTGCATATTGGGAGATCTGCTGGCATGAATTTATTTCAGAAGGGAAGAAGAAATTTGTGAGCAATTGGTGCTCAGAGTCATCTTACTTCTCTGTGTCTCAAAGGGAATCAGAGATGTGGCAAGGAGACGGGCACAGATGCTGCTCCACTGCTTCCTCATTTAGAACATTCAAATCATCAGAACACTAAGATGCATTCATTTGCTGCTCTAAATTGTTCGGTTTTTTTCAATCTAAAAATATTTACTCTTTTGTCAGGCCTTATAAAATCAAGTTTTGAAAGCCCCTCTTTCTCCCCACCCCCTTTTCTAAAAACATTCACGACAATTCACAAGTGGTCACGAATGAATAGATATATAGACTATTCTGTGGAAACCAACACAACGACAAAGCTTTCAGAACCTAGTTCTGGTAGTCAAGAAACAGAACTAAAAGTAAAACAACCATCTCCACATCTAGTAACACGGAATTGTCACTGGTAAGCTGCCTCAGAGGCATCAACATACCATGGAAGGGCTTTTCTTTAATTTCATCTTACTTTGGTGCATGAGCATGGCTAACAGCCAAATAAAGACATCTAGTTATGCTGTCAAGAAGAAGACATTTGTCCATATCATCCTGAAAACTAGAATGGATCATGAAATATTGATGAGATTGTAATAACAGAAGGTGAGAGTGTGTAGAGTCCAGAAAGCAGAATTAACAATGTAAGAGTGTTTGCCCACCACTGTCCAAGAGAAAATGACACTGTAAGTGTTGAACACTAATTCCCTGGAGAAGCTACTCATTCTTCTCTCACCACCTGCCCTGGCCCTTCCTCTTCTCTTTTACCTAAGTGGATCCTGCTCATCTTTCAAGACTCAACTCAGGAACACCTGATTTGAAACATCTTCCCGTAGCATTATTTAACATTACATATCACATATTGTAAAGGTCCTCTCTGACTAGGCTAAGCTCTTGAAGATAAGGTACCATGTCTTGTGCGGCACATAACAGCAGCTCAATAGGAATATGCTCAATTTCAACATTCTGGTCTTTTATAGAGTATGTGACATTTCTTGTAAAATTTTTCAATTCCTTCTTATTCCAAGCTCTCTGAGCAACTTCAAATTACTATTCCTGTACCCTGCTACCTTGATATTGAGAAGAAATCTAGATTAGAGGGCATAAGCATCCCTAATACTAATAATGCAAATTTTTCATTGTAAAAAAGAATCTGAGTTATCAATCAAACTCTATGCTTAATCAGTCATCATAAATCAATTCTAAGATTGCTTCCTCTGAGATGATTTGACGAAGATGAGGGGATAAAATGTTAAAAGAAAAATCAAGCTCTGAACTGTGGCATACACCCCCAGGACATAGGTCACGTGACTCCGTCAGGATGGTTTTTGGCTTGACCTGTGTCCTATAGCTAACTAACTTTAGGTGGCTGGTATCATCACAAAGGATGTGACAATAGAGCAAGCTCTGCTAACGTCAAGCAGTGAGGGAAATGGTGGCTGGAAGGTGGAATGAGGCAACAGACGTGCAGAGCCTTCTGCCTTCACCTCCATGGAAACTGTTCAAAAGTTTACATTTGATTTCCTACTGATACAAACGGGATCTCAAAGTAAATACCTTCCATTTCTCTCACAGATGTTCAGTCAGTGGGAATCTATCAGATACAAAGGAAGCCATCTGTCTTTTCCACACACACCTATTGTTAGGAAATCCTGAGGGTCCTTTTAGCATTTGGCCCACTCTGCCCACGGCAACACAGCAGGGGTAGCCTCTCCAGATCAGACCCTGGGCACTTGGAGAAAGTAGCAAAGAAAACCACAGAAATCATAAAAACACAAACCTATTTGAGTGAAAAAAGATAACGTCTTCAAATATAGCAAATTACCTCACCTGCCAATGCCAAGTCTCAGCCAGGGGCTGTGGATCTATACAGACAAGAAGACAACAATTTCCAACTCTACTTCTTAGAGAGGTTAAGAGAGAAATATCCTACAATGAGGATTATTAAATATTTGAATGATTCATCCAGAGGAATACAATTTCTCATTCTGAAAAGCTGTAAAGAGAGAAGAGGGCCAGTCTACTTGGGATGCCAATTGCTGACCCACATGAAGGCGGGGAAAGGACTCCATGGGCTCTTAGGTTCCCTTCTGGCCCTGTGACTCTATAAATCCTTCTAATTGAAGACTGTCAGATATACCAAGTAATTTTTGTTTATTCTTTACTCTGAGTTTAAAAAAAAAAGCTAAAAATCACTAGCAGGTGGCTCATCTGAGGGCCAAGTTTTCAGGAGAAAGGAGGCCTTTCCTCACCTGAATAAATACCCAGTGGCCAGCCTGCGGACTTGACTGACATCTGCAAATGAGAGCCTAGAATAGAATTATAAGTCAAGAGAATATATCTGGAGCGGCTGTTTTTCCTAACATTGACTAAGAACACAGTCATGGTATCAGGAAATCTGGGTCAGTGCATGATAATAACAATAATGTATTTGTTGCTATAAATTTAACACAAAGGTTTTGGAACGTGAACAGAACCAAATACAAAAGACAATGCGAAAAATCAATGAAAACTGCCCAGGAAGAATGGACAACGCCAGACTCTTCTACTCTTAGGAGAAAACAGAGAAGAAGAGATATTTCAGAGAGTTCCATTGGCTGGAAGTGTGATACTCTCATTTTAAAGCTTCATGAGGGAGCCTATAAAAGGCCAATCAAAAAACAAATTCTTAGAATTAGGAGGAGGAGTTCACTAAATTTTAAGATGTATTTATGGATGTTTGACCATGATGACTGGAGTCCTACAAAACATGAAATCATTAATATATTCTGTACTCAGCATCGTATGTTTGATATTGCATATAGTTATTTGGATACCCTTACAGCTGCTCAGTAATTACTGGCAATGAGGCAAAGTATCACCAGAAAAATATCCTGCTGTTATGAGCATGTATTACTTTAAAATCAAGTTAGAGGATAAAATATATGTATTTGACAATTGTATATGAAATATTGCATCTAACTGGTAAAAGAATTTAATAAATCCTTGAGTTTGTAATAAATTTCTATTTTAAGATTTTCCAAGTATTTTCTGACATTGTTAGTTAATTGCCACAAAACCAAAATTTAGAAGGAATGAATTCACTTCAATTTTTAGGTGAGAAAATAGAACATTCGCCTGAAATCACTGGCTTTGCTTCTACCTCACTAAGATGGAGGTTTTGAAGAACAATAACTGGGCGGATGAAGAGGCGAGGACATTCTATCGCTATGCAACCTGTTCTGCCACTTTCCCAAATCTCCACCTTAGAGATTTTCTTATAGATAATCCAACCTTAGAGAGCACCAGGGATTCAGAAATCCTGGACAAGTTCTTAAACAGTTCGGAAGGCACTGCCCTACTTTAGAGACCTATGCCAAACCCTGGCCTCTCTTACAGTCTAACTGCGCCCAATCATCAGGCTATTCCTCAACACCTGAAGACCCACCAGCCACAGAAAGGCTAAATAAACTCTAGGAATGCTGTACTGTGGAAGTCTATGCAGCAGTTATAAATAACAACAAAATCCAAGTGTATTGACATATAAAGATTTCTGAGACATATTTCTGGTGGGAAAAAGGCAAGTTACAGTATGTTATATACATTATGACACTATCAATGTTAAAAAACACAAGTGACGCTATATCTTTCTGTACATAACTGATTTATTGAAAAATCTGATTTATTGCTCTACAAATAGGGAATTGTTTTATTATTATTTTTCACTCACTGCCTTTAACTGTGTAAATCTCACTTTCCAAACCCTTAATGATGTGCAGGACAGATCGCAAAAATTTCTGACCACTTTCACACATTAAACACTCCACTTTAGTCTTACCCATTTATCCCAGTTTAAACCATCAATCTCACATTCTTCCTCCCACCTAGTTCAGCCTGACCCCAGCTGGAGGAAACTAAGAGTTGGGAGGATGCCTGGTCTGTTCGTTTCCTTCTTCCCCTCCTCCTCCCTCTTCTAGATCTCTCTCTCTCTCTCCTCCAGTGTACTGAAGTAGAGAGGTGGAATGGGAGTCTCTGTGCCTTTGAGGTCCGCTCTTGGTTGACGTGGTCTGGCCTTTGATGTCACTGAGTCGGCAGGCATGTTTCTTGAGATACATGAGTGAGTTCTTCCTGAAATACAGTAGTCTCCTCTTATCCACAGGGAATATGTTCCACGACTCCCAGTGGATGCCTGAAACCATGGATGGTACTGAACTCTATATATACTATGTTGGTTTCACTTAAAGGAAGAACTTTATGGCTTCTCTTTGGCATATCCAAATTGCCAGCATCACTACTCTTGCACTTTTAATTGTTAAGTAAAATAAGGATTCCTTAAACATAAGCACTGCGATATTGCAACAGTCAATCTGATAATCCAGACAGCTAAGCGACTAATGGGTGGGTAGCGTAAACAGTGTGGATACACCCGACAAAGGGATGATTCACATCCCAGGTGGAACAGAGTGGGACAGTGTGAGATTTCATCATGCTATGCTATGCAATTTAAAACTCATAAATTATTTCTGGAATTTTCCATTTAATATTTTTGGACCATGGTTGACTGAAGGTAACTGAAACCATGGAAAGCAAAACCGTGGATAAGGGGGGACTACTGCACATGAAAAGCTCTGATTTGACCTCTTCTGCCTTACCTTTCCGGTAGGTTAAACCACATTTTCTTGCTGACAGGGTCACCTCTCCTGGAAGTCAGCCATCTTGATCAGGGTAACAACAATAGCATTCAAGCTACCTTCCTTCATGTCCACTTAAGGCATAGAAAACTCCTTTCTCCTTGCCAAGCCAAACAACATGTAGCTGCTTCATTTGCCCTCTCTATCCAATTCTCTTTTCACCCTACTCTTATAGGTGCTGAGTGAAGATCAGCAAGTCCACTCTTTAAGCAGATGTCCAATTAGGGAATTAGAGGCCAGTCTCCTTTTCTTTCAGACACCCTCCAAATGTAAGTGGTTCTCTTGGAGCCTTCCTCCTTTGGCTTGAGAATTAGACTAAAGCACCTCCTCTAATTCCCCATGGAGATGGAAGGGAGGACCCACAGCTCTCTCTCTCTCTAACTCAACAAATCACATCTCCATTTCCTTTCTTAGACATCTTGAGGAGGGACTTGAAGGGTCATGGTAGCAGGGTTATTTCTACTGCTTCTTATAGAAACCTGCAGAGAGGTCCCCAATGATTCCCCAGCTGCACTCCCATTCATCATCCTGTTACATATAGCTATATGTTCATAAAAACTAATTGATTGATAGTGTTCTCCTCTGGGTAGGGACAGGGATGGTGGTAAACGAACTTTAGTTTGTCTGTATTGTTTGGGTTTTTGCAAAGAGAATGTTTTCACAAATTTTATTCATTAACTCAAATGAATACTGACTGGCCTATAGAGATACCATGGATGGGTTAACCAAGGCAGCCAAAGTTGGAATCTCAACCCTGACCACCATATTGTGTTGAGCACCATTGACTCTGCATTGATAAATTTTCTCAAAGTTTGATTGAGGAGTTGCACTTTCTCCAAGAGTATAACTGGCATAACTGGCAAGTGGAGCCACAGAACACAGCACAGACTCTCTTCACCCACGTTGCTAATGGGACACAGACTACAAGTCAATGTTCCCTTCCATGTTCCACCTGCTAAAAGTCTGTGTGATCATCTGCTAGACTCTGACTAATGAGAGCAGTAGAAACCCTGCAGGGCGGAAGGGGCAGTCTGGCAAGAGCATACAGAGGGAGAAGATGGTCTTGTTCTGCCATGCTGAGTGCCTCATGGAATTACTACTTGTCAAGGCTTCCTGACAAGCATTTAAAGGGCTGGGAGGGGCTTAGTCAACAAGAAAGAGGCCTGGGATGCTCTCCTGTATGTTATTCTGCATATCCAGAATAAGAGAAGGTCCCCAAGGCACTTCTATTGGCAAGAAGAGGAGGTAATACAGCCAGCTTCTACCATGGTGGCCATGGGCACATGCAAACATAGTTCTTACTTCTTTGCCAAGACTTAAGAATCTCAGTGGGTATCTGGAAAGGAGAGTTTACCACCTCTAGCAAGCTTCATTGACTCTGGACCGATGATTCAAAGGGAGAGAAAAGAGAAATGTGAAGGTTTCCGATAACAGCACAAGTGCTGTGATTTTGGTTCAGGACAAGTTTACCCTAGAGAGTACAGCTCTCTAAAAACTCTTCCAAAATTTCCTCCATCACCTTGTCCTTTAACATCAAATTACAAGAGAGCTGTGATCTTTTTATTTTAGAAATTACAACATTTGCTCTTTCATTCCTAGATTACCATGTGGATTTCAATTATAGTATCTCTTTGATCAAAGACATACAAAATTTGGTGCTGGAAATGAATTTTAGAGATAATCCAGTACAGCCATCTCATTTTACAGATGTGAAAAGTGGAAATGTTAACTTAGCTGCTCGAGGGCTCGCTGCATTGTAGCAGGAGAGGCAGTACTAGAATCCAGATCCTCAGGTACCGAGGATCCTCAGGTTCTGGATCAGGTTCCGAGATCCATCATCTTTTACCACACAATTCTGCTCTAGTGGCACAAAGGAGTAGTTCTGAAAGGTGTAATTTACCTCCATGATTACTGCCCGTCAGCATCAGTGGTGAGTTGATGGAGAGTAATAGGAGTACCTTAAATGTTTACAGACCATCAAAACTACCTTCACATACACAGTCTCATTTGATTACCACTCCAAGAAGCAAGCAGCACAGCCATTATGAGGCCCATTTTACAAATGTGGCAACTGAGTTCACAGAGATTATATGGTTTGCCTAAAAACACGCAGAAACTGTCAGTTCTGACTCTTAGTTTAACTTTACTTCCATACCATCAATCACAAGTCTTTCTATTTTCCACAAATTTTTAACATCATAATTGACTATTTTACACCTGAACTTGATGTTTTATTCATCTCCACATGAATAAGCCACAGATCAACCATGTGTTTATTTTCGGATGTGTCTGCTAGAATTTTATTATGAGAATATGGTGTATTGAAATTAGCAGCCAGAAGTCACACTGACTCAAAGAAGAAGAATATGAGCCTGCTTTTCATTTTCTTCACTTGGGCTGGACACCTGTGGGGAAAGGTTTCAGTCTGTGCAGACTCCGAGATACAATGGTAAGAGCGAGGTCAATGGCCTTAGGTGGGTGCTTCCAGCACCTCTCCTCCTGCCTCACGCCCAGAGGCTTCTGCCTACCTCCCACTCATTGCCCCCATACCCATCCACAAAGGCACCCTCAGTTGGCTCTGTGAACAGTAAAATGGGTTAGCTGCACCGGGCAGGCCTTGACACATGGCTGCCCAGCCCCTGGCGCCTCCTGCTTCTTACCTTCAATACACACCACTTGGCCATATTAATTTTTGTCACAGGGGGGAGATTGGTCAGTGAAATCTAAATGGGATTTTCCTATTTATTGATATAATTTGGTGGCAAGAGCAATTTTCAGAGCTTATTTTCCACTCCATTGAATCCCACGTTACTGCAAATGAATATATTCCTCGGTCAGTGCAATGGCAAAACACAGTTGTAAGTGCTTTATGCTTCATTTGGATAAAGAGTTGAGGATGTTACCAAATATAAAAAGAAGTTAAGGGCCATATTTCATTAGAAAGCGGTCTCCCATGGTAATAAAACCTGATGTTGGTGGTAGATGTGTAAAACACCAGAGCAGGGACTTGAGGCTCTCGCTGGTATTCAATAAAGCAGTACAGTGGTTCCAAACACCACCTGAGGAGTACACCACCTCTCCAGTCAAACCAATAGCAACACTCCAGCCTGGGGATGGCGAAGAAACTGGATTGTGAGTTGGATGTTTCATAGAAAATTGAAACTCTCACCCCAGGCCAAGGTATGTTCTTCTAGTGATGGCTTTTCTACCATTAAAGGAAGGCTCATGCTCACATCACTAAGTATAGAAGGTACCAGGTAAGCCGGTTGTGGGCTGACATGTTGTGGCTTTAACAAATGACCTATTGGATGGGCTTCTGTATTTTACCTGTTTAGTGGATACAGGAAAAGGTAGCATTATGTCATTTCTCAAAGGGGAAAACTTAGGAGCAGCCCCAGACAAAATTGGGGAATTCAGACTTTTATAAAAACTAGGTCGTTCGCAAATTAAAGGCTCCCCATTGTCATCAACAAAGGATGAAGAGAGCACTCCTTTCTGAATCTGGACCCACAACCTAGTCTTTTCTGTACCCCCATCTCTATAGCAAATGATCCACGTCACAACACTATCCCTCCAATTATAATTAGTTCACACTGAAGCTGGTAGCTCATTTTATTTAAACACCACCCTTGAGGAACAATAGGAGCTATTGGTTTTTACAGGTGATACTAAGAATACCTTCCAAATCCAGGATATAAATGTTCCCTTTTATCAGTTACCTGACAAGTAAATTATGTCCCATACTCCACCCTCACTGATCTCCCCTGAAACTTCCAAGTCCAGGTCAAGAGTTCTATCATTGACCTAATTCCTCATCACCTTCTTGTTAGGCAGATTCAAAGGCCCTGCACTGCTCTGCCCTTGACCTCCACATTTCTGTTTCCTATCTTGGAGACAAGCCTTTACCCAAATTTACATTTTTAATGCTAAAACTACTGTATTTCATCAAACTCATTTTTGTGTCACCCAAGACGTTATGAGGCTTCAGAGGAGGAGGGGCCTCTTTAGACACTTGCCTCATCCACCTACCTGACTTACACCTTCACGCCAAGAAAGTAGCATCAAATCCAGGCATGAGGCAGGTGGTCCCTGCCCCAGGATCAGTACTCAGTGTGACAGATATTACTTTGGAGCATTCTAAGCCCTGAATGAAGCACTCTATTTCAAGCTGGTAAAGTCTGAATTCTGCTTTTTTCCTTGTGTTTAGCCTGAATCCTTTCATCAGGCTTCATCTGTACACAAATTCTGATTCTGAATATTGAGGTCTGCTTTGGCCAGGTTTCTGCCTGTGCTTTCTTTCCAACTGGGCCTTCTGAACATCAGGCCTGGCTTTCCAACTCAGGCTATGCCTCCCAGCATGTCTAAATTCTCCACACACTGACCTCAGGTGCAAAATCTGGCTCTGCCACTTACTAATTGAGCAAGTTTTCTAAACTCTATGAGCCTTATTTTCCTCACCTGTAAAACAGATATAATACTCATCTTATAGTTGTAGGAATGAAATAATTTAAGACGCATACTCTTAATAGGGACCCAATAAACATTATTCTCTTCTCCTTTTTTCTGGATATTCTACCTGGTCTCTGCTTAGTGTTCAAGATGGTTGCTCATGCTGACTCTCTGACATCATTGCCTACCAGGGACACAGTTCACCAGAGAAAAACCAGCTAGAATTAACCCTTTGGGCTTCAGGATTTAGTGAGTTTGATTCAAAGTGTGGTACCATGGAAACATTCACATCAAAGCCAATTTATAACAAAATCTCATCCCAATTTGAATTTAACATCTATCATCTGGAAAATCTGTATGCTTACATAGGTGAGATAGTTTGTCATGATGTTTTCCCTTGAGTTTTAAGAAAAGGCATTTAAAAAGAAGCCCAAAATCATTTTATCTGAACTAAGAATAAAAAATTTTCAGCTATATTTTTTTAATCATAACTTCATCAGCACAGGCACAGCCTTCCTTGTACGGTTAACGCAGAGGAGTTAACATTGGTCTCACATGGAGTTAGCGCTCAATGTTGGTCTCCTTGTTTCTTCCCCCAAGTAATCTCCCTGATTTTCTACTCTTCTTCCTTAACTTAGCCCCTATGTTCTCTCGTTTGAGATGAACGAAGTGAAAATAAGATCATCAAAGAAGAACTTGTGGATATCACTAACATTCTCCCAGGAAGACCTGTCTTTGGTTTTTAGGTGTTTTTTCGGTATTTGTGAATTCATACATACATTGTTTTAAAACAGACATTTATTGAGCACTCACCGTGTACCAGCTGCTGAGCCACGTGCCAGACACCCAAAGTCCTTGACCTGAAGACTCTTTCTTTCTGCGGAAGAGACCAAGATGTAAGTGGAAACTTGAATACTGCTCATTAAGTGTGAGAGGACAGTAAAACAGGTCTGATGTAGGCATATGCAGGGCTCTCCTTTTTTCAAGTGAAGCCCAGAGTCACAACTTAGGGGCTAACAGTTTATACTCCCAGTCATCAACTATCGTATGTGATGAATCCAACATTTTCCTGAAGAACTGCAACGTGTTGAAAGTCTAACGAGGAAAGGACATTTGTGTGAGTATCACGAAGGAGTCTTGTCATCACAACAGTGAGATGGGGCTTGGACCGTAATGGACGATGAGCATCAGCAGAGAAGCAGTGAGTATAGAGGTGGGTGAATTCTCCTCAGCAAAGGTGTGCAACATCAGAAAACGGCCACACACAAAACACCAGAAATTGAGTGTTTGGACTTTAGACCACCTTTGGGTTAAAGGAAAGGAGAAAAAAACTCTAAACTGACTGAACATTTACCCAAAAAACTTGGGAGGAAAAAGAGTAGAAGTGACTGTGTTTACCTTAAATAGGTACATAATTATAGTGCATTTTTACTGTACTAGACTATGAGCTTCTTAGAAGAAAGATTTGGTCTTGTACATCTTTTGAAGAGTGGGCAGAGGACAGATTTCTGGTGTTTGAGTTATAGCTCTGTCATTTAACAGCTGTATAAACTTTTGGAGTCTCCATTTCCTCATCTGCAAACTATAGCTCTCGTAAGTTACCACCTACTAAGGAAACTGTGAAGATTTAATTAAATGATGTGGGTAAGGTGTCTGGCAAGCAGCTACTCAATTACTGTTTTCTTTTTCCCCTGTATCTCCTCTTTCCCCGTCACACAGCAAAGAACATAACACATAGTAGATACTCAATAAACATGTGGCTTCCCCCTGCTGTAGCACCCTCCCCACTTACATTGCCCAGAATGATCCTGGAACAGCACCTCCTTCCTTTCCCCTAGAACATTTTCAAGTAGATCTTGATTAGATTATGTCTTTCCAGTTAATGGTAAGTTGTTAATATTATGCCCATGCTGCAGATCCAGAAACTGTAGCACAGAATGGTTCAGTAACATCCTCCAAGTCATACAGCTAGTAAGACGATGGAACCAACATATTTCCAACTCTAGAGCCTGTACATCTAACCACTTTCCTCTCCTGACTCCAGGTCCTCCAATTCCAAGCTCATACTTCTTCCATACTACCACGTCTCCCTCCCACAAATCAGTTTTTATTCTTGTAAATTCCTCATTTGGTTTGAGATAGCTTTGATGAAGTTCAACTTTAAGCTCCTAGGAGAAAAACTTCGTGATTCTGAGCTCTACAAAGCACTTGGGCATGTAGTCACCTTTTCAAATTTCTGCTAAATCAGCCAGTAAGCTCTTAGTGAGAACCAATATTTGGTCTTGAGTTCTGAAGGATTCTGGAACTCTGACTGAAGATCTTGAGCCATGAAGACAGATGGGACACTGAAATTAGCTTAAAAAGTGACATGCAGTTACCAGCTCAGGTGCTGTGGCGTGATGGAGCTTGGCAGTCCAATTCAAGGAGAGAGAAGAATCCAAAGACAACTTCCTTCTCAAGCAAAAATTTCCTTGGATCTTTTATGAGATGATACTCACCAATGTTTCTTTCTGTACCTAAAATATCACAGTGAGGGTCTCTTGCCCACTAAGGCTGGCCATTTCGAGTACAATGCAAGCTCCAAGACAGCAGGGCCCATTTTCCATTGTATCCCAAGTGCCCAACACAGCGCCTGGCACACTGCAGGTTCTCAATAAGTATTTATTGGATTAATAATTAAATGCATTTTTCCTCCTCATTCTGAAAAACTCTGATTCAAAAACATCACATTTTTTCCCGGTTGACTCAATTTGGCTGGGGAGAGCAAGAGAAGGGAAGTGACATACATTGACCATTACTCTGTATCAGGGACAATGTTTCCTATACATGATGTTATTTAATCATCATAACAACCCTATGAGGTAGATATTACTACTCTATTTTACAAATAAGAAACTGCATCTTATAAAGGTAAGGTAATGAGCCTAAGATAGCACAGTCGAAGTAATGTCTAAATCAATGATTTTTCCATTGCACTTGTACAGCAGTTTTCACGAAGGCCAAGAAATTGACGAATTTTCATGGTTTGCTTCCTCTTCAACATTGCTATTAGATAGACAGCTTGACCTAACTATCATTAATAGTAAGTGTAACATTTGAACACTTACTGTGTGCCAGGAATTGTTCTAATGCTTTACATGTATTAATACGTTTAATTATTTCAACATCCCTATGAGGTTAGTGATGTTATTGATTCTATCTTATGGACAATGGGTGAGAAATCTGAGGCACAAACAACTTGTCTAAGGTCATATATCTAATAGGCAGTGGGCCCACATTTCATATCCAGGCAGTCTGGTTTCAGTGTCCAAACTCTTGACCACTTTGCTACACCTTCTCTCCAAAATCCACCCATATTGGATGTCTATTAGGATCAGCCTAGGGCCACCAAAGACTAGCCAGTCCCCACCACCACAGCAAAGGTTACCCGTGAAGCAATTCATCACATCCTAGACGTTCATCATCAACAAAGTAACCCTGGCAAATTCTGGGCTGGTTTGAACTGGGTAAGTTCTGACCCTTTCATATACACAGACTAATTGGTGCCACAGCCATGCTTTTTGACTTCTCAGCGTAATCACACTTTGGAATGTTACATTTTAGGTGTTGAGGTGGTGGACTAATTTTTTTTGAAGAAGACTTACAGAGTTGTTATTGCACCAAGTTTTATCACTTCATTGATGCTAATTCTGCCCAAAGTCACTAGACGCTCACATTTAAAGAAACTTCAGCGAGTCAATGACTCAGCTCAGCCCACTGACATATTATACGGTAAAGTGGCTCAGGACGTGAAGCAGACAGAATCTGGAATAGCCAAAATTCCAGAGGCATAAAGTATTGTAGGCATAATCCTTTGAGGAAATAAGAGAAAACCAAAGTCTGCTGCAGATGGATAAATCTCCTGAGGATGACCTAAGGATTTAACCAAATTATGCTGGGGATGTGTCTGAAATTTTTTTCCCCACAGCAGCTGCTTTTTGAAATCAAGGGCACTGACCAGGAGGCGAAGCCTCTGCAATTAGCCTGAAACTGAAGAAGGACATAACAGGCAAGTTTTTCCTTTTAAGCCATTCCTATTCCTGGGTCCGGCCCAACAGGAGCTATAACGAAGGGATTCTTCTTCATGTCTGTTCTAGTAACACAGCTGGAACAAGGAACAGGCATTCTCTGCCACTAAGGGTTAATTCTCCCTGATCCACAGAGGTCTGGCTCTCTCTTCATTCTCCTTTTGTCCCCTCCCTCCCTTCAGCCCCTACCACAAACACAAGGCAATTCACTCAGATAACTTTCTTCTCAGATGACAACAAAGACCCTCTATAGTTCCCAAAGACTGTCTTAATTCCATGCAGCTTCGAGGTCATAGTTAAGCGAGCCATAGCCTCACAAAAACTAAGAATGACCACTCAGAAAGAAATGTTAGAAATATTACTCCCAGGGAGTAGAACAAGCCGAAGACTGACAAATCTACGAACCCAGCCATATCCTCCTTTCTAGCATCCACAAATCATTGAATTGGACATAAAGAAGCACCATTCCTGTGTTTAAGTAACCACATGACCTAGGACAAACCACTTCACTCCTCCAGGTCTCCATTTCCTCATCTGTGATGAGCGAATATTGGATTATTAGATCAGATGAATGATCGTGGACTTCTCTTCCTCAAACATACCATGATTTTAAAGCAAGCACATTGTTTCAATTTTGTTATTCTTATAACTTGAGGACCCTAAGCAATTTTATTTTTAGCAAAAATATGTTTATACACCCTAAAGTGTCTCAGCATTAGGGATCATACTCCTGGAGGCAGATAGGGTTAAAGTTAGATTTTGTGTTTTTCTACTGGGAGATGAATGAGATTCTTTAAAAACAAAGTGATACATTTGGAAAGGGGGGTGGTTTGGAAGGATGGGTGAAGGAGAATTATTGGTTCAGCAGTCTGGGAAGCAAGCATACAGTTGTCAGTGGCTGCCAGCAATCAGCAGGTGACCTATGTTTATAATTTATCATTTACTACTGATGTCCGTCCAACCTGTTGGAAGCAGATGCATGCAGTTCCCATCCTGAGGAGCAGATCCAGGACAGTGATCAGTGATATTGACTATGTCAGTGTCATCACTTCTAACTAAAACGTAAGCACGGGGTCAATTTAACAAGCACATCGACCAACATAGCACAGTGTCTGCACAGACGGACTTGATGCTGTTGAGAGAGGATAGAGATTTTTTCCCGAAGCTTTGCTGAGCTTTACAAGAAATGGTTTATGGGCAGAAGAGAGAGCTAGCTTTGCTGAATGTACAAGATACATGCTACATTGAATACAGGTTTTTTTTTTTTTCCTTACCACGTTGCCAAGGTTGCTTACATAAGTTTGGGAAAATTGGAAGGTTCACTGAGTTAATATCAGGAATTATGAAAGTACTTGAACTCAGGAAGAAGACCATAAACATGACCACTGCTATTCTGAAGTCTAGACTATCTTGCTGCAGTGGTCCCTAGTGTGCTGTTTGGCATTCCTTTTAATTTCCCTCTAGTTGTAATGAGATAACCAAGGTTTATAATACTGTAAATGTATAATTAAATGTAGATGATACGGTATTCCTGGCAGTACAATTCAAGTCACTGGGCTGACACTACAAAATACCATGACCACCTTGAACACAGGTTTGTTGTTCAAGGAAATAAAATCTATATAAAATGGCTCACTTACAAAAGTCTATGCTGTTAACTTTGGTGTTGTTTGGGAAATTTAGCCATTTCAAGCACCTTTTATCCATTCATTCAACAAATATTTGTTGGATGCCTACTATGTGTCAGGCACTGTACTGGGCCCTGGGTATGTAACAATATATACCCACAGGCACCTTACATTCCATAGGGGAGACAGACATGGCTGGGATAAGGCCTGGAATATAGTCAGCTTTCAGGGGGAGGCAGCATGATACTCACAGTTATGAATTACAATGCCTGGACCCAATTCTTGGTTCTGTCAATTGCAAACTGTGATTTTGGTCAAGTCAATTCCTTCAATTATTGCTTTTCTGATACACAAAGTGGGATAACACCTATTTTGCTTATTTCTATCATGGTGGTGGTGAGGAGCAAATTAATATGAAATTACAAAATGCAATACAAATGTCAGTTGTGCTATTAATAGGTCAACCCCAGGAATTTCACATCCTATCTCATACCTTCAAGATGCCAGCAATGGAGACATTACCTTGTTCTTTTCCTACTGGCTTTCTATATAAAATGTCAGGAACGTAAACTGTGCCTTATTGCAAAATGTGCCCTCTGACATATAGTGTGCACAAACTTCAATCCGCAAGCGAGAGAGAGATCTTAAGTGCTCTGCACATCAGGAGTTGGGAATATGTTTATTAGCCAGTTTGAGGTCTTGGTGGTGACTTCTTTTCAGTGATCAAGTTATATAAGGAAATAATCAGTAAATAGAAAGATTGCCTCATTATACAAAGTGAAATACAATCTGCCTTAGAAAGGAGAATCACGCCGAGAAGCTTGCTGAACAGACTCTGCCTCCAATTAAGCTCCGATTATAGAGCTGTACTTTAGTTGAAAATCCATTCTCCGAAATGGCTTAGATTTCAAGGGACGTGGTCAATATGATAACAATAATGATATCATGCTGTTTTCGACAATTCCTTTTCCCAAGGAACTCAGAGCACCATCCCAACATTGTCTTTGCTTTTATTTTCAAACCCAGTTCGGAGGATGAGGGGTAGAGATTCTTTCTCTCTACTTCTAGATACAACTAACAGGGTAAAAATGTTCTGTGAGGTTTGCCTAGGGAGCCAGGTTAGGAATTGAAGCTAGGTTCCAGGTGCTTCCTCACCAGTCTTATTGCCTAGCATCATTTAAGTACTGATGGATATGTTGTATTATACCAAGAGTTTTAAATAATAGAGAAGCTGGCTTGGCCTCTGAGACAACAAATACATCGGTGGAAAAAAAGCACCTGAATAAACAATGAACAAAAACCCAAATTAACTAAATCCTGGGGCATCCAAGAGGCATCTTGCAAACATTACCATTGTGCCCTAGCATCCACTGTTCCACAAAGACCAACAATATATTAATACCTTATTTCATGAAATTGAAGGCAACAGTCAAGACACACCATTATCTTTCCTTACTGCTAAAAAAAAAAAAAAATGCTACCAATTAAACTTTGACACATTGTTTTCTTAACATTAATTGCAGAACATATCTTGATTTTAGAGATGTTAAAATGTGGGGGAAAATGTGTTTTAGATTAAATGATAAACCTGTTTGTTTTTAGCATATGCCTAAAAAAGACACACAAAAGCTAGGGAAATCCCAGGAAACTGTGTAGCTAAAATCAATAATAAAATTTGAGGTTCTTCTCTATGAGGAAAAACAAGGACTCTTCAGAAAAACAGGGGTTTGAGGGTGGATATGAAAAAAACCCTGCAATATCTTGCAGGGTCCAGGTAGGGCACGCAACATGAGGACCTACTCACCAAATCCTGGAAACCCAGAATTAGTGGGAATTCCTATAAGTTTAAAGGACGAAATTGCGGAAGCAAAAGGATGTGTTATTTTACACAGCAGGCAGACTATGTAAGGAACTCATTACCCCTAGCGATAGCACAGACTAAGAAAAGATAATTTGGTTTAAAAGGGTTTTAGAAAAATTCATGGATGATAGGTCCATAACAGAGTCCATTCTCTGTACACTTAAATACTCTTATTAAGTCATCACTTTAGCTTTTTCCTTCTGTGCTAAATAGTAGTGCTCCTGGGCCAGCCCCGTGGCTTAGCGGTTAAGTGCATGCGCTTCGCTGCTGGCGGCCCGGGTTCGGATCCCGGGCATGCACCGACGCACCGCTTCTCCGGCCATGCTGAGGTCGTGTCCCACGTACAGCAACTAGAAGGATGTGTAGCTATGACGTACAACTATCTACTGGGGCTTTGGGGGGAAAAATAAGTAAATAAAATTATAAAAAAAAAAAATAGTAGTGCTCCCTCTAGCTTTCCCTAATAATCCCCATTTTCCAATCCTTCAATTTTATCTGTCCTTTAAATCAGTGAGTGTTTCCCCCTTGTAATGAGTCCCTGAAAATATTCTTATGGAAAGTCCAGATATAATGTAATCCCAAGTCATTAGCAGAGTTTAAACTCATCGAGGGCAGAGACATATCATCTTTATCTTTGAAACTTCACGGCACCCAGCACAGTGCCCGGGATAAATTTCCGTTGGATGGATGAGTGAATGAAAGAGTGAGCGTGTGTCACCCCAGTTCTCTGGAACCCTCATTGAGACCCAGGTTGCCTAGGTGTCCCTGGGCTCTGTGTGGATGGTTTGTGTGTGTGACGGCAGATGTTGCGGGTGGGGGTTGTGGGGAGGGGAGGGAATACAGGTTTAAGTGAGGAGGGATCTGGGTCTGTTGCCAAATGCCCGGGATACCCAAGTTTGATCAGAACCCCTACTACAACTACCTTAAGAGATGCTCAGGGAATACGGGAACTCAACCTGAGCCCCCTAGTCAGGTGTCTGCTCTTGTCCTAGGACAGAAGAGGAAAGAACAGATGAAGTAGATAGGCAGAAAAGTTAAGCACGCAGGCAGAATTGTTTTTCGTTTCTGTTTTTGTTTTTGGAGTGGGGGAAGGGATGTTTCTTCCCACAGGAAAAACTTTCTTAAAGAAACTGTTCTTTGCCTGATCTACGTGATTCTGCAGCTGTCCATGGGAGGTCAGCCGACAGCCTTCTGGAAGTGAGGCAGAGGGAGCTTAACTGAGCTGTCTCCACACCCTCAGCATTTCTAGTTTAGAGAGAATCAGCTGTTCAAAGTTATGAAATACCTGACAGGGCCAGAGGTGAGCCTGGAATATTAGGAGTTGTCTGAGGTGGCAAGGGGTTAAAAACACTAGGAGATAACAGACTTAGAAGATTGGCTTCACTTCCTCTTATAGAGGGTCCCCTCTTGTTCATGGGCATGGAGTGCCGATGGAAGTTCTCTTAATTAGAAAGACCATCATTAACCAGAAGGTGGCTTTGGTGACCTGGACAAGAATCATCCAACAAGCCTGAACTGTATTCCAGCAGTACCCGAGTGTGACCTGGTAAAAAGAGATCAGTGACATCATTTAGGACACACATAAGGAAAAAAAGAACACTTAGTGCTGCTGCGAACTCAAGGATCATGTCCTTTTGCCTCCTTACTCAGCAGTCTAGATTCCTGCTGATAGGGAAATACTGAAAGAAAAACAATTATTCATATATATATTTATGCACATGTATTTATATATATACATACATGTATATGAACGTATTTATTTCTTCATAGCAGTTTCGTAACATCCTTTTGAGACAAGTTCTAAAACCTTGATTTGACAACAAAAGCTCCTTTATGAACATTTGTTTTTTCCCTAATGACCTGACTTCGCACTCATCATTGTGTTCTTTATATACTCTATTTACGGAAATGACACCAGGTGAAAACAAGATGCTTTATGGCTGGTAATCTCTGTCGTGTTACGTAGGATTTATGAGACCAGAGGGGCAGCCCTCATCACCGGCCTTGAGCCTGATGTCAATGTTTTATACATTTTCCCTTCTTCCTTGTTAAGGAATTGAGGATTCATTTTATCTTGTATTATCTATTGATTTTCCTTTCCTTCTACTATATTTGCTAAATATTAAAAAAAATAAGAAATACTTCTTGAGCGCGTCTTTTGTCATGTGTGCATGGGTCTGTGTGCATATGTCTATCCCTATGCAGCTGTGTATGCGTGTGTGTGCGCGTGTGCATCTGTGTGTCTGAGTGGTTGGGACCACTTGGGACCACACGAGGGACAAATACTAGTCTTAGATAAAAAATATTCCGTTTCCTCTAAGCACCCATCCCATTCAACCTCTGTGCACCTGAAGCAGGTTTACATTCTTCAGGAAGCACAAAAAGAACAGCTACCTCCTGCTGTATACACTGGCCACATCTGCGAGCTTCCTGAACCTTCCCACTCAGTAAGTACCATTTATCTTCACAGACATTTTGCCTCCACTCTCCCTCACTGAACATCCTTGATGCTACCAGTCTCTGCATCTCTCATAGGAAAATGACAGATCATTCGGAGTCCCTGAGCTTCTAGACAAGGGGGTTGTCTTCTGTTAGGGTCAAAGAAGGCTAAGTCTCAGTCTAGTGGACCAGAACCAGGAACTGCTCAAGACATTCATATTTATAGAACATCCTTTAAATATAGTGTGGAGAAAGAGCGAAGAGACAGAAAAATGTGGAGATCTGTTGAGATCCAGGCTCTAACTGCTTACCTTGGCAATCTCTGCAGGGACACAAAATATCTGCTGCTACACTGATATAAAATGGCACTTTTCAGCTTTCAGTTCCTGCGTCTGTATATTGTTACATCCCTGTTATAGATGAAGAAACTGAAGTGCAGAGAAGTTGAATGGCTGGCCCTGAAGCAGTAATGGAGAACAATGGCAGAGTGTGGATCCAATCCTGGTCAAATACAGCAGTACAAAGTGATGGCGAGGAGCACGGCATCCAGAGTTTAACACTGTCGGATGCCACAGTTGCCTTCTGGGATCTTCCTCATAAGTGGAATCACTGATGAGGGTAGTTTCTACCTCATATGAGTTGATGAAATGATTGAATGAGATAATGAATGGAGAGCCCTACGAAGAGTGCCCGGTCCCTAGTAAATTTGCAATAATAGTTAGCTGATATTTTATTCCCTTATTTTATGTTATTATTCTCAAAGAGAACCTTTGAAAGTTTCACAGTGTCCCAGGGTATCACATGGTTCATTTTGGCAAAGTACATAGAATTTGCAGATTATCCAGAAGAAATGGAAAGGTAATTTTTTCTGTGATAAATAAGCTTAGCGTATAGTTTTTATGAGTTAAAATGTTAATAAAAATAGAAAAAAATCACCAAATCAATTATTACCTGGGGCAATAAAAAAATCAAAAGAATATCTTTAATTACATTTGTAAGCTTCTAAATTCTAAAGGTTATTGAGGTCCAGCCTTCCTTGCATATCCTTAAAAATTAATCCTGGTTGTGTTCTATATTCCAAACAGTGATGGTCGTCCAAGCATTTTCCTCTGCTTTCATGAAATTTTCTTGCTCTGCTCTACCGCCTAGAACATTTTTACTTTAAAATTTGGCATCACCCATCTTCAGAGGAGGCCCAGGGAGGTTTCTAGGGAAATAAAGACCAAAATACTTATCCTTTAGATTTAGATCATGCTTCAATTAGCTTTTGCTGCACAATCAACCACTCCAAAACTCAGAGGATTAGAAACATCACCATTTGTTTAACTCATGATTCTTCTAGGTGGTTCTTTTGGCCGGGGCTGGGGTGGTTCAGGGAATCTCAGCTAGGATTGCCATATTACACTCAAATGGATGATCTATTAACCTGTCTCAACTCTCGTAGTGCCTGAGGGATATAAATTGAAAGCTGGTAAATGTGTTTTGAATTAATGAGTTAATGAATTAATGGATGAATAAGTGAAGTTATCTGCACTTGGCTCTTTTTGGACACTGTGTGGTTTAGGGCTCTCTCTTGGAGAATTGCAAGGCAATTAATTTATTTTCCCCAGCAACTTCCCAATGCTCTTTATCTCTCAGGTTGACCCAGGATATCCTGCCTCCCAGTTAGACACATACCCGGACCCGCCCTGCTGAATGCTGCACCAAGTCAGTTACATAACTTTTTTCAAATCTTCCCTTCCTTCTCTCCCTTCAAAACTTCTATTCTTTCAGTGTTCTGAGAAAAAGAGAAAGTCTTCCCTTCTTGATGGGAGGAATACAAAGTCACATTGCAGGGGCATGGATACTGGGAAGACATTGTGGCCATTCTTGTAAGTCATCATATGCCACAATTTATGGATTCCAAAGTGTACCATGCCACCCCAGATCACTAAGTAGCCTAGAAATGTTGCTATGTAAAAGAGAGCAGGGCAGCTCTTTCTAACACTGTTCTTTCTATTTAAAAAATTGCTCCTGGATGTCAGCAATCGCAACCTAAAATAGATGCCTCAGCCCCAGTCAAACAGCCTTTAAGCTCTTTAATGCATTCATCACAGACTGGAGAAGTGACAGACAGACTCTGAAGAGGAAATCCCAAGATCGAAACAGTCATCTATCACTAACAACAGAGGATGGCATGTGAGCTGGGAGGGGGAGTGTAAGCTGGAGAAGATGACCCCATGGAGAAGGCTGCTCTGGGTCACCAACCACTGCTCTGTGGGAGAAGTGGGGAATCTGGCGCCTTGCAGAGAACGTGAGAAACTGGAGACCCCTATGTGACAGTCTGCTTTAAATGAGCTTGATTTCTTAGAGTAAATAATGGACTGGGCATGGTTGATGGTGGGATTGGTCCTCTATAGCTGAGTGGAGCTGGAGATGATGCTTGGTCCCCCTCCCAGAACCTGAAAGTAGGTAGACCATCAGCAGATACCTATCCTCCCAATGGAGTAAAGGAAGATTTTACTAGAAAGTCTCAAGTGACCAAACCCAAATTATCTGTACTTTTCAGCTTCTGAGAGGCATTCTAACTTATCACACTAATACTTCCATATTCAGTCACAGCGCTCTGTACTATCAACTCCTGCAGATTCTGTTCGCTCTACTCCCTTCTCTCCATCTCCATGGCCAGGCTACTGCCTTCCTTCCTGCTCTCATAGCGGCTGCTCAGACGCCTAACTAAGCTTCCTGCCTTGGGACTAACTCCTTCCTATCAATTCTGCCCTCTTTCTAAAATGCAGTTCTGACCATGTTACCGTCACCCTGTTTTCAGGTTCCATGGAGCTGTCAGGATCAAGTTCAGGTATTTTGACTATGCTCTCCCCTATTTCTCTGTTCTCCCACCTCCACATACCCCTCTCTTCCTTCCACCCACCCTGCACCACACACCTTCAAAACAGTCATTTGAAACTACTTGTGGTTCCTTAAAATACAACAGGCTGCTCTAGGCTTCCAAGTCTTTGCACATATTGTCATCTCATCTAGGAAAACACTCTCTCTGACCCCACGTCATCTAAGACTTGCTCATCCTTCTAAATTCAGCTCAAGCCTCACCTCTTCCCAGAAACCTTTCTCGAACTTCGTAATCTGATATAGATGCTCCTCTTCTGTGCTCCTCTTGCAGCCTTGCTACCTCAGCCACAGCTTTGCCACCTTATGCTGAAATGGGTGATCTGTTAGCCTGTCTCTGCTACCACTCTGTGCAACTGTGTTTTATTCAGCTCTCCTGGTATCAAGCACAAATGAAAGGCGGCTAAATGTTTTTTGAATGAATGAATGAATAAATGAGTGAAGTTATCTGCACTTGGCTCTTTTTAGATACTGTAGTCCAGGGCTCTCTCCTGGAGAACTGCAACGTGATTAAATTCATTGTTGCCAGCAATTCCCCACCACCAATTCACTATGTCTTGGGTTTACCCAGACATACCCTCGACAAGTAAATCATGTAACTTCTCCCAAATCACCCTTTCCTTCTTTGCCTTCAAAACTCCCATTCTTTCAATGTCCTGAGATAAAAAGAAAAAAAGTGACAGATAATATTATTCACAATATTTACAATGAAGTGGGAATAGCTGAAAATAATAACCCTTTACTATTATATAGTACTCTTCAGTTTATGAAACTCTCACCTTTATTATCTTTATCTTTCCAACAATCCCTTTGAGTTGGGCCACACAGCTACTCTCATTTCATTTTACACCTGACAATAGTTCAGCTCACAGAAGTTTAGTAACTTTGCCAGAATCATATAAGTAACAATCAGTAGAACTTCAATTCAGATTCTTTTTAAAATTTTTTTCCATTTCACTTTTTAAAAGATTATGCTTAGGGGCCGGCCCTGTGGCAGAGCGGTTAAGTTCGCGCATTCCACTTTGGTGGCCCAGGGTTCGCCGGTTCAGATCCTGGGCGCGGACCTACTCACTGCTCTTCAAGCCATGCTGAGGCAGGATCCCGCATAGAAGAGCTACAGCTCTACAACTATGATACACAAACTATGTACTGGGGCTTTGGAGAGAAAAAAAGAAAAAAAAAAAAAAAAAAAGGAAGATTGGCAACAGATGTTAGCATGGCGCCAATCTTCCTCAAAAAAAAAAAAAAGAAAAGATTATGCTTGGATGGGTAAGCAAAACCTTAAAACTAAAAGGAAAGCAGTACTAATCATGGAGCTAGAATATAGCCAAAAGGACCTCTCTAAATCCACCAAATAATACTGTTTAGACTGCTTTCTCTTCCCCTACACCTATGGCTGACGAGGGCTAGTTAGAGGTAAGATGGTAACCGATTCTAGATTCTTTGATTCCATATGTAGTGAGAGTTAGTCTATAAGCAAGGTTCATGGAATGAGAGATGTTGGGAACTCTTTACAAAACCACATTAATATGTTGAGTAAGGGTTTTGGCTGATGCCCTGAGATCCATGGCCTGCTCATCAAAAAACCACAGCTTCTCATCACAGATAGATTTCTCCTAGAATCTGCATCTAAGTCCATGACACAGTAGTCTGCTCTACAGATCTGCTGGGAGGCCACCTAACCCTCAGGGCAAGCATATATATTGCAGCAGGAACCACGGGGTCTACAGTAGGTGAGTGAGTGGAGGAAGATGGAAGGAGAGAAGAAACAGGAGAAGTAGCTGAAAACCTCTAAAAAAGGAGTTCCAGACTATAATCATTAGCTCTCTACCAAAGGTGTATAATTATGTAGATCGTTACCCACATCTATCAAAGACTGTGAGCTCCTTCAGGGCAGGAAAGGTGACATATCCTTTCACAGCCCCTACACCACATCCCTCCCACCATGCTCTACCACCCCTGCCAGCATCTGTGGCTGCACTCAGTATCTATAATTATTTACTTACTGATTGCTTCCTTCCCCCCATTTCATTCTGAAAAGGAATTCAGGGGATTTCTCTGAATGACTGATGAAAAACTGAGGCGGGATGAACCTCTAATTCTGAGGTCTGGCACCTTCATAAGCAAGTATCACATTTCTGAAGAAAAAGATATGCTTAACTCGAATGGATTCTGTGTGTTTGTTGATCATCTATTTGTTTGCTTGCTTATAATTTCCCTAGACCCTGCAGAAGATTAGGTTCTCAGGAAAGCAAATTGGAGACGGAGTTTACTGTGCAGAATATCTATTAGAAGGACCCTTGGGATGACAACGCAGAAAGAAGAGAAGCAAGCTGGACCGGGAGAGGGGGAAATTGAGCCCTGGTGGTGGCCTGAATGGCCACCTCAGCCTACTCTACAGGGGAGCTATGCAGCCAAATGACCCATCAGGGTTAATGGGGCTGAACTTGCAGAGCCTTTAGATTGTTTCTTCTATCCACAATTGGATGCGGAATGCCTCAGAAAGAGCACTACCTTGAGCAAAGTGGCTTTCTGCAGCTCAGGCAATCTCTGAAGAGGCTGACAGCTGCAGACTGCTCACAGCACTCTCTACTACCAGTGCAACAAGTCACTCCTTCAAAAAATCTGGAGGGCATGTGCCCACGCCCAGTACAACCCACCCCTTGTATCACCTGGTCAACTTTTGCATATGCTCTTGTGGAACAGCTTCTCTAGCATTTCCATGGGCTCGCTTCCTGTGGGAAACAGAAGGGAAACTTAGTGGCAGATCCAGGAACAGGGTGAGGCAAGTAAGACAACTAGGGCACAAAATTTAAGGAGGTACTTGCCCGAGAATAAGTGCCTCCTTAAATTCCGCACCCTCAGTGCCTCCCTCTTTTGTTTTTGGACAGTTTTATTTACTTATAAGTCACACACCACAAAATTCAACCTTTTAAAGTGTACATCTCAGTGGTTTTTAGTTTTTCTGTTTAGTTTTTAGTTTTTGCGTGGACACATATTTTAGTTTTTCTTGCACCTATGAGTAGAATTTCTGGATCATCTAGTCACTCTAAATTTAGCTTTCTGAGGAACTGTCAAACTATATTCCAAAGCAGTCGCACCATTTTACATTCCCAAGAGCAATGCATGAGGGTTCCAATATTTCCACATTCTCACCAGCACTTGATTTTCCATTTTTTTACTATAGCCATCCTAGTGTATGTCTAGTGGTATCTCATTGTGGTTTTTATTTGCATTTCCTTAATGACTAATGGCGTTGAACATCATTTCATGTACTTATTGGCCATTTGTATATCTTTGTTGGAGAAATTTCTACTCAAATGCTTTGCCCATTTTTAAATTGTGTTGTCTTTTTACTGTTGAATTGTAAGTGTTCTTTATATATTCTGAAGACTAGACCCTTATCAGCCATATGATTTGCAAATATATTCTCCCATCATACGGCCTGTATTTTCACTTTCTCGATGATGTCCTTTAAAGCACAAAAGGTGTTTTTTTTTTTTTTTTTTTAATTTTAATGAGATCCCATTTATCTATTTTGTTCTTTTGTAGCTTTTGTTTTGGTGTCATATCTTAGAAACGATTGCCTAATCAAGGTTATGGTGATTTACACCTATGTTTTCTTTTAAGCATTTTATAGTTTTAGCTCTCATGTTTTGGTATCGCCTCCCTTTTGAGATAATTTTTTTATTGAGGTAATGCTGGCCTCATAGAATGGTAGAAGTATTAGTTCCTCTTCTAATTTTTTGAAAGATTGTGTGAAGGTTTGGTGTTAATTCTTCTTTAAACATATTTTTGAATTCACTAGTAAGGCCACCTGGGCCTGGGCTTTAATTGTGGGCTTTTTTTTTTTTTTACTAATTTAATCTCACTACTTGTTTTATGTCTACTCATATTTTCTATTTCTTCTCGATTCAGTTTCATTAGTTTTTATCTTTCGAGTAATTTACCCATTTCATCTAGGTTATTATTAATTTGTTGGCATACAATTACTTACACTATTCCTTTATAATCCTTTCTACTTCTGTGAGGATGGTAGTGATATCCCCTATATCATTCTTGACTTTAGTAATTTAAGTCTTTTCTGTTTTTTCATTTGGTCTGTTTAGCTAAAGATTTGTCAATTTTCTGGATCTCTTCAAATAATCAACTTTCTATTTTTTAATTTTCTCTACTGTTTCATTTATTTCCACTCTAGTCTTTACTATTTCCTTCCTTCTGTTTGCTTTGGGTTTAGTTTGCTCTTCTTTTTCCAGCTTTTTAAGGTGGAAAGTTAGGTTATTGATTTGAGATCTTTCTTCTCTTTTTTTTTTCCTGAGGAAGATCAGCCCTGAGCTAACATCCATGCTAATCCTCCTCTTTTTGCTGAGGAAGACCAGCTCTGAGCTAACATCTATTGCCAATCCTCTTTCTTTTTTTTCCCCAAAGCCCCAGTAGATAGTTGCATGTCATAGTTGCACATCCTACTAGTTGCTGTATGTGGGACGCGGCCTCAGCATGGCTGGAGAAGCGGTGCGACGGTGCATGCCCGGGATCCAAACCCGGGCCGCCAGTAGCAGAGCCCGCGCACTCGTCTGCCAAGCCACAGGGCTGGCTCTCTTTCTCCTTTTTTAACATAGATATTTTCAGCTATAAATTTCCCCCAAGCCCTGTGTTAGTTGCATAGCATGCATTTTGGCATCTTGTGTTGTCATTTTCATTTATCTCAATATAGTTTCTAATTTCCCTTGTGATTTTTTCTTTGATCCATTGGTTAAGAGTGTGTTGTTTAATTTCCATATATTTGTGAATTATTCCAATTTCTTTCTGTTACTGATTTCTAATTTCATTCCACTGTAGTTGAAGAACACACTTTATTTCAATCTTTCTAAATTTATTAAGACTTGTTTTATGACCTAACATATAAATCTAACTTGGAGAACATTCAGTGTGCACTTAAGAAGAATGTGTATCATGCTGTTGTTGAATGGAGTGCTCTATAAATGTCAGTTATATCTAGTTGGAATATAGTGTCGTTCAAGTCTTCTATTTCCTTGTTGAGCTTGTTCCTAATTCCTGTATCCATTATTGAAAGTGAGGTATTAAAGTTTCCAACTATTATTGTTGAATTGTTTATTTCTCCCTTGAATTCTGTCAGTCGTTGCTTCATGTATTTTGGGGCTCTGTTTTTAGGTTCACATATGTTTATAATTGTTATGCCTTCCTGATGGACTGGAGGTTCTTCATTCTTAAGCACACACTCACTCCCAGAGTAATGCAAGTACACAATCAACACATGCATGACCTTGAGAGAGAGTATCTCCCTAAATTTTCCACTGGAGTGCTGGCACACTCTAGTCATGGCCCTGGTTAATGGTATAAACTGTAGTTGGTCTAAGAGTGAAAACTGATACTAATCATGTCCCTGCTATACTATCCATTCTAGATTCTCCTCACCCTCAGCTAGCTCCTCTGCCATTCCCAGTGGCTTACCTGATGATGTAACACAGACCCTCATTCCTGAGTAGTCTGAGTTCCTAGTCACCATGACTTTCTCAGGCTGTTTTCTACACTTGTCCATTTATTAAAACTGGACAACAGAGAATAATGAAGTACCGAAACAGATCACCTGGTCACCAAATAGATTCCTTGGGTAACAGCAACAGTACTTCCTCTTGGATCAGTGTCAATTACTCTTGCCAAGATGATGCCTCTTCTTGGCCTCTTCCCTTCCCTAATTGGACACAAGGAATCCTAAGTCCCCAGGTGATAATCATAACTTACAGTTCAATGGGACTCCTGCTATATCACCTGATGAAAGTGTTTCCCAATGGGGAAGAAGATCTCTAAACCTGAAGTTCCCAGAAGCACCAATTCCCCAAGTGGGTAATTGGAAGTGACGGTAGCCAGGGCCATTCCTGCTTCCACTCTCTGGTTCCCAGACTCATGTATTCTTGCTAATACGGACAGAACATCATATAAAGGTCTTGATTACTATACATGGGTCCCTGGGTCTGATGTGATGTTATATAGGATCCTATGTGAGCACACCAAACACTGTAAGTCCTCATGGTGTTGTCTGAGGTCCTACAGGCAGGAAAAGAAAATCTATTCCTAGAATATGTGTCTATTCCTGTCTGGATGAATGACTCTCCCTTCCAGGACAAAAGGGGCCCAATGTAGTCAGCTTGCCACCAAGTGTCCAGTTGATCTCCAGAAATGGTGCTATAGGGAGGCTATGCATTGATTTCCTTTGTGGGCAGTCTGGATATTCAGTTGTGGAAGTAGCTAGATCAGCCTTGAAAGGTAGAAGCATATGCTATTGGGACCATGCATAGCCTTCATCTCTGCTACCACGATCACTTCATACATGTGACTACTGGATTAGCATTGGGGTGATCAATGGCAGAGGCTGGTTGACATCAACTGGACAAGTTATTTCGTCTACCTGTTTGTTTAGAGTCTCTTGCATGATGGATGCTCTCTGGTGGGTTTTAACATGTGATCTTCACACTTTGTGTCCACTCCCATATATTTATCCACATGCCTCAGGCCCACACTTCCTTGATCTCAATCTTCACATTTTTTCCTTCAGGCTCCTCATAAGCCATCCAAGTCATTTTCTACTGCCCATTAATCCATATAAATTCTAACTTTGGGCCACTTTTCCCTCAACACAAAGTGTATGACTGTGCTCAGACTGAAGTTCTGCCTATTAGGAAGATTTTTCTTGCCAATATCTTTCAAGTTCACCTGAGAGACCATGTATTGCAGCTGTTATCCATTTTCAGCATACATCCACATAAAGAGCTGACCCATCCTTAAACGAAGCTCAGTTATTTTCTCCTTCTACGAGCTAGTTTTAAGACGACTCATAGGCCATTGGTATGAACTGAGAGAGGGGTGCTGGTGCAACAGTGGTAGAAGGCATGGGATCTAGGCTACCTGTTCATACTGCTTGCTCATGCTCTCTTGTCCTTCCTGTACTTGATCCAGATGTGCAATGTACAATTACATTTTACAACGAATCGTTGCCAGACCTGTCCAATCTTACAATTTGGTAGGCCTGAACAAACTCAGATCCTGATGGGAAGTTCTAGATGCATAATCACTTGGTGCTTCATGATCTGCATCCCTATTGTCTTTACCAGGGCCCAGTAGCACATCAGATGCTGTTTTTCAGAAGTAGTATAATTCTTCACCACAGATAGCATGGTCCCAGCTCCAGAACCCCAGGGTGCCTTGTGATTCTCCTACTGGATCTTGCCATGAACTCCACATGGCATCTTTTCTCACCACTGATATTTCTAATACCATAAAGTCTGCTGTATTGTATGACCCAAGTGGCAGGCTGCTTGGCCCCTGGCCTGGATCTGCTGAAGAGCCCTTTCCTGCTCTGAGCCCTATTCAAAGCTGGCAGCCTTTTGTATCACCTACTATGTGGATGAAGCAGTATTCTCAAGTGTGAAATATGCTGCTTCCAGGGCCTGAAGAGGCTTATAGGCCTGTAATTTCTTGTGATGGGAGGAGCAAGATGCAATAATTTCCATTTATTTTGGAAGGGATGTCTTAGAATGTCCCTGATCACTGTACTCCTACAAATTTTGCTGATATTGCAAGCCCCTGAATATTCATAGAGTTTATCTTCCACCTTCTTGAAAGCATGTGTCTTACCAAGGTCTACAATATGCTAGCCACTTCCTGCTTATTCAACCTGATTAGCATAATGTGTTTGATATAGCATATCAATGGGATGTTCTTCAGGGTATCTAGATGACTCAAATCTCTTTGGTTTGTATTACGACAGAGATAGAAGAATTAACATAGCCCTGGAGGTAAAATGCAAATAATATTGTTGTCCAGTCCACAGAAACGCAAACTGTTTCTGATCCTCTTCCAACAGGGATAGGAAACCAAACATTTGCCAAATCATTGGCCATATTTCATGTACCTGAGGCCATGTTAACATTTTTTAGCAAGAGATACCACATTTGGCACAGCAGTTGCAATAGAGGGTACAATTTGGTTGAATGTGTGGTAGGATCAGTCTGGTTTTTCTATGGGTACCAGACTGGTGACTTAAATAAAGATATGATGGGCACTACTACTCCTGATTCCTTCAGATCCCTAATGGTAGCACTAACTTCTGTTCTCCCCATCCCTGGAATGCTTTTTTTTGTACTTAATATCTTGTCCAGGGGAAGGGAAGTTTAGGCACCTGCACTTGACCTTCCCCATTATTATAGATAGCTCTTACCCCACTGGCCAAGGACCCAATGTGAGGTCGCACCAATTAGCAAGTATATCTAGCCCAATTATACTTTCGAAGACTGGGGAAATTACCACAGAGTGATTCACAAACCCAAGGAACCAACAACAAGCTAGACCTTTGTCCAAGTCCATGTTTTACCTGGGCCCTGTAAGTTTCTTAACGAAGGACCACAAAAACATTTCATGTCTCCAGCTGGTAACTCCAACACTGTGTCCAACAGTCCTTGAAATATTTGAGTACTCTCTTTCCACAACGTCCCTGAGTAAATTGCTATACATCCCTTGGGGAAGAACTGCAGGAATCATTACTGCATACCTTGCCATAGTGTTATAGGCTTTTGTCACAGAGGCCCTGTTTCCTCTTTAATCAACAAGTTCGGGGTCCAAAAACTGGCTCAGGTCCAGAAAATGGGCAAAGAACCACAACCTTTTATTGGAGTGACTGCCCTCAGCCTCTTGATGATCCATCCTTGATTTCCTCTGATGGTACAAGTTGAATAATGCCTTTGTTGGACACATATCTACTCTGCCCCTATAGATGCCACAGTCTGTTAACAATTTATAACTTTCTGCAGATCACATCTTCTTGGCTGTCATTCCAACCTTGCTGTTCTTTATGAAAATTACATCCACCTGGCTTCTGACTGTTAAGTGCTGCCACCTGCCCTCAAATGTTTTAGGGATCCAATCATCCCATTGCTATCAGTGAGCTTTGTTCTGTGATGGTTTCTCCTATCATTATCCATGGCCTATAAACAAGAGGCAACACTGAACTTCTTGATGCTGGTGACCCTCTCATCAGAGCTTTCCTTGTAGCCTTGGCAAATTGTATATCTTCTGGGTCTTCCCACGGAACATAATCATCTGGTGGTGGTTTTGACTTTACACAGTATATCCATTCGGCATGCCTACTTCCTAGACTTTACATAGTATATCCATTCAGCATGCCTACTTCCCAGAGTCTTTTAATAATTTCCTCCAGCTTCTTCCATGGAAATTCTGGCATTTCAGCCTCACTAGGTGTGGGCTATTGATTTTTCATGCTCCCAGATTTTGTAACAAGTCTGCCATATCTCTGGGGTCCTTGACACAGTACTAAATTTTCTATCTCAGAAGAATACTACTAATTCAATAGAATCTCCCTTATCCAACCATATATCTTAGTCCCCTTGATCAAGCACCCTGTGAATCCAGTCTCACACATACTCCCCCAGCTTCTGCCAGTATATGGTGGCTAAGTCCTGCAGCTCTTTTCATGTGTAGTCTCTTCCCTTCCTTTGCAGGCCCTGCACACTTCTGGCTGCTAGTTATAGGTAGACAGGAGGGGAGATGGGGGGATATCCTGAGGGGAACACATGTTGTTTCTCACGGGAGAGGTCTCTGCGTTTTCATCAAGCAAGAAAGGGAGTATGTTAGCTCTTAATAGGGATGGGTGGACCACTCATCCCTCAAAGGGTTCAGAAGAATCTAGAAATTCAAGATTGTTAGACACATCAGTCCAGCTGTCCTATCCTATGTGTCAGTGTCCCCTTCTGTCCTAACCAGAGCCCTGACCTTAGCATAACAGACCTTTCTTGGTGGGGAGTTGAACTTTCTTTGGAGCTCAGTTATTCCACTGATTAAGTCCTGGTATAGCTCCATAGCTTTCTCTGCTCTCCCACTACATGAGATGAGAGCCTTCTTGTAGTCAATCAAAAACTTCTTCTGGGTTTCACATTTGGTTTTTTAATTGCTTATTAATCATTCTAACTCTTTCTCTGTCTTTTTCTTGTGCAAGGGTCAGCAAATTTTTTCTTTATAGGGCTATATAGTAAAGATTTTAGGCTTTGAGGCCATAGAGTCTCCATCACAACTATTCAACTTGCTTTTGCAGTGCAAAAACAGCTATAAACAATATGTAAATGAGGGGTATGGCTGTGTTCCAATCAAACTTTATTTATAAAAACAGGCATGGGCAGAATTTCACCCATGGGCCATCGTTTGCTATCCTCTGGTTTAGTGCATCAATCGAGCTTAGCAATAGCTGCCCAATTCCATTGTTCTTCTAGTTACAATTTCTTCTATATTTCTCAAACATTTGATACACAGCATTCCCTTCCACTGGTATACAATCCAACCCCGGTGAAAGTCTTAGTAACTGAACTTCCTCCTTGTGCCTTGGGCTATCTGTGCTCTGCTAGTGATGGAGTCCCCATTGCCAGATGGGTAGTAAGTCATCTAGCTCCAAAATTCCATCTTAATACCTGCTTTCTTGGACCACCCAGCACCAACTATCACCAGTTGAGCTCTCTGGGAAGCAGACAAAGATGGAGGTCAGTGTGGAGGATGCTCACCGGGGAAGTATCTGTGGGAGGGAAAAGAAAGAAGACTGGGCAGAGGGAGAAGTTGAGCTGCAATACAAACCCAAAGGACAGCCTCGGCCAATCCCATGGGGAGCTCTGAGGCTAAAAGGTCCCAACAGAGTTGTCCTGCATTGGCACTAAGTAGCTGAGCCTTTTTGCTCTCACATCTATCAATCATTAGATGTAGGTCACTTCAGGAACGTGTGGCCTTTGACGAGGTGCTCTCTGCAGCTGATCCAATCCCTAAATGGACTGAGAGCTGAAGGTTATCTGCAGAGAGTTACCTGCAGAAGGTTACCTGCAGTGGTGCAATGACTACCTCCTTGAAAGAGGACTGGGTAGTGCATTTCTAAGTACATCACAGCCCTCTAAGCTTAGCCCTCTTACCTACCTATCTCCCCTTTCTTGCTTCACCCATCTGTGTTGGTTCTTCACTACCCATACTGGCTTTGCTCCTGCCTCTTCGCTGATTCTGGCTGAAGTACATTTCCTGGCACCTTTCACAAGGCCTGCACCCCATGCTGCTTTCTTCTGCTGCTAACTGGACCTCAGATATTTTGTCTGGCTCTAACCACTGATTTTCTGCTTCTCAGAATCAAAGCCTTCCTTAATAACGATTTGCAGTGTTATCTCTGCTGCCACTCCCGTTATGTTTCTGAGCATGGTGAGTGGGTAAGCACCTAGGGGAGGCTTTTAGCCATATTTATGTTTGTCCTCAAAATGCAAATAATTACAGACTTATTGGGGGTGGGAATGAAAACCAATAGATAAATAAATTCAAAGCTTCAGTAAAAATGGTCCGACAGTCGACAAAATGGTCTCCTGTTGAGTGGGACCAACGGAGCCATCCAGAGAAGAGTAGGCAGCACTCAGTCCAGGCTAATTTGTCTGGTGCCCTGGGGCAGGTCTTTCATGCTCTATTTCCCCCTCTCCTGTCAGCCCATCTGTATATTGAGAGCCTTTCACCTCCACTCTGTCCCCTGAGGGTTTCACGACCATTAAAGATGCATATTCTTTTGAAAAGGTGACAACCAAGTAATATTATTTGGAAGAAATAGAAAATATTGTAGAGGGGGAAGGAAGAGAGATTCAGGACAAAACTGTAGAAGATGAGCTGGGTTCGAAATATGGAGGAAGGAAAACAAAGTAAAATGAAAAAGTAGAGGAAGTAGAATGGATGAAAAATAAAGTATGGGCACAGATGCTGAAGAAAGGAGGAAGAAGAGAAACAGGGGGAAGCAGATGAAAAGACAGAGGAGCAGGGCTGCGAGGAGGAGGAGGAAAAGGGGTCAGGGAAGACCACTGTGAGCTTTAACCTTCAAGCAGAGCAGCACACTCCCTTTAACGAACCATATTACTTCCAGACTGAGCCCGAGGCTCATCCTAGAAATGAAATTGGCAATCTAGAAAGTGGAGGTAGATGAGGAAGCCAAGATCTTAGACAGAATTTCCTCAACTACAACCTTGCCTCGCCCTTTGTTTATTTGTCCTATACAGCTCGTTGGCTAGGATGAATTCTCCCCAGAGTCCAGAAAGATAACCTGAAATAGGTCCCCCCAAAAAAGCAGAAAAATTCTGGCTTCTAACCAAGAATAGAAGCCACAGAGGCAGGAAATTACACATGCAGATCTGGATCAGGTTCTCCCGTTTCCCATTCCACTCACCCCAGCATCTGTGCATATGCTGAGAAACTCAACCATTATCAAAAATTCTTTCTAAGGTCAGGAGAGAGTTGCCTGTTACCTTTGTCTGTAGATTTTATACTCAAAGAATGCTAAAAGAAATTTAAGATAACTAGAATTATTTTTTAAATATAGCTTTACTGTGCTCCACTCTCCCGCCAGCAGTAAAGTGGACTCCTTAAATAGGCCTTGTAAAAGCAGATTATAAAAGCAAAGATCCAAGAGAACCATACATTTAAGCACCCCACCTGCTGTACACATCGGTCGCCAAGGACCTCTGAATACGCACGCTAGAAACAAGCACAGATTTTTATATTCGCTTTGCCTCAATTATACAGGTATCATACTCCCAGTCAATCTCCTTCACCTTTGGCAGTAATTATTCCCCATCTCAGCATTTACCTTTTCTTACCTTTCTTCTTGGATAATAGTTTTAGCCCTCCAGGGTGTAATCATTTCTTTGATCCAGAGGACAGAATTAAATTTGGTTTTATAAAGAATCTCTCATGGCTGTAGCTCAGACACTTGAAAAGGCAATGCTGATGCACAGTGGTGAGTGGGGGAAAGGTTCTCACACCTACTTCTCTGTGTTTACTAGGGTAGAGAAGCCTGCCTGACCCATTTTTACCCAGATGTTGGGGATCTGAGCACACCGCCATAAGATCCATATTAACCCCTGAATGATCCTCAGACCAAGGAAATGGACTCTCCTTTCCTGACATTGACTAGAAAGTAGCCAGTTGTGTTGGCTGTTGTCTCATTTCATTTACAAGGTCTTTGAAGTTCATATATTTGTGTAAGGAAGTGGGGTGGAAAGGAGGGTCTTAAAAGCTCCCTGACATGGGGAGAAGTAGGAAGGATGAGAAAGTCCTGAGGGCAGTATATAGTGGGAGGTAATCTTAACATTTTCACTTACTAGATGTCTCCGATGTGCCAGGCACTTTACTTAGATTATCTCTAGTCAAGGTATGAGATTCAGGCCAAACCTGGGCTTAAATCTTAGCTCTACCTCTTACTAGTTGTATGATCTTGACAATTAGTTTGCCTTTCTGCACTTTGGTTGGCTCAGCTGTTAAACACCTACTTCACAGAATAATCAAGGAGGATTAGTGCTGGTTAACGGAACATGTTTCCTATATTAACCATTATTATTATCATCTTCAATCCATCTCTGCTATCTATGCATTTAAAGATGAGAAAACTGAGGCTCTGGTGAGTTTAAACAACTTGTTCAAGGACACAGAGTCAATGAAAAGCAGACCTGGGACTTGAGCCCAACTCTGTATGACTCTTTCCATTGTGTAATGACACCTCAGAGCACCCAAGATAGTATCCATGGCAACTGCAGAGTGACTTTGGTGATGGTTTTCTTAGTTATCAGCAATATACCACTTCAACTTCTGGGTGTAAACATCTCCATCCCCTATTCCTGCCTGTTCAGGGCTTGGCTTAGCCCACTGCGCTGACCTCTGGAGGGTTTATTCTGGTCCAGTAAGAAAAACAAACCAGTAGAAAATGAGTGATGGGTAATTTTATATCGTATAATAGAACATTAGACATTAAACATTAGAGGAGGACTCATGAAATGTATGGCCAGTATCCCTCTGCCTGACCATTTCCCTCTTCCAAGTCTCCTTTTTATTCATTCATTCAACTAATACGTATTGAGCAGTTACCACATGGCAGGCACTATTCTAATGCTGGGATATGCAGTAAACAAGAAGACAAGGTCCTTGCCCTCAAAACTAACAAGAATCATTGTAAAGACATCCTAATTGAATATCAAGACAGGAAGAAACCTTAGAGATCATGTTGCCAACATCATACCATCTAAGAATGTCTTCAATAAAAAGTACATAATTATAATAATTGAAGAAATGCATAATTGAAGTAATTATTTGAGTTAAATGAGAAAGAAAGAAGGGTCAGAGATTTTAATAGCAGCATGATGGATGGATTTAGTTAATTAGATAAGGCATCCTCTTTACACTAATCCCTCCTAAAATGGGCTTGTCAGTCATGGAGCTTGCCACATTCACCAACTCTTCTAAGGAAAATTGTCTACCTACAGCCTTCTCCTGAGGGAAATAGTGCTGGGGTGTTTTATAAACAAGGCTTGGCACTGAATGGACAACACAGAAATCTGAACCAAGTGTGATCAATCTATATGCTGGTCACTAACCATCTGATACTCTTGTAAGAAAAGCTCTACACAACAGAAGTAATATAATTTTCCAAGACATCCAGTATCTTTCTCCAGAGTTAGAACAGGGGGAAATTGATATTAGTAATAAGGACTTTAAATATATGAACTCATTAGTTATCAAAACAACCAATGAGGTAAGTACCATTATTATCCCTATTTTACAGATGAGGAGACTGAGGTTAAGTAACTTGCACAGCTAGTAAGGAATAGAGTTAGTGTTTGAAACCAGGTATTTTAACTCCAGAATCTATGCTTTTCGTCACTTTGGATCTCCAAATAGCAGGAGGAGAAACAAGACAAGACACAAAGAGAAGCATAAACAGAGAACAAGAGAGACTTGTTAATGGTGTCCGAGTGCAGATCTATAGATTCTTGCTCCTGAGGGGACCTCAGAGATGACTCTAGTGCTCAGCACTAGCTGGGAACATGGGTAATGGATGTTGTTAGATTCCCGTAAGAATACTGTTTTCTCTGTTGCCATGTGTGCCCTTTCAAGAAACTTCCACTACTAAGATGACTTGAGCAAGTTTCCTGCAGCCCAAGGTCCTAACATGTTTTTTCAACTATGAGTTCCCCAAATATAAAATTCTAGAATTCCAGAATTTGTAAGTCTTACCTTTTGCAACAACAATGTATCTGTTTTTTTTTTTTAAATCTCTTTCTTGTTTTTTTTTTATTTCTAGCAAATACAAATTGTGAATGACTCCTGATGAGGCGATGTAGGAAAAGAGTAACGTGGAGGTTAGCTGACTACCTAGACCTCTATCTCTTCTGTGTTCAGCACATGGAGAGCTGGCCACTGACTGCAAATGTGCCTGAGGACATTGGGCATCATTCTGCAGGAAACCTCAGCCAGCCGAGCCTGCCACGTCTCACATGTTTGTCTCTCTTGGACACAGACCAAGATGCAAATCCTCTGGGCATCTCTCTGCTCTTCATCTCACATTCCCATGTTGCTTTGTCCATCCCAGACTCTTGACCCAGACTTTACTGTTCCTTTCTTTCCTGTATTTTTGAGGGTACCCTCTGGAGTTCTCATTCCTTATTAAGTTAACTGCAGTTAAAGATGTCTCTTCCTTCATGTATAAAACAGGTCTATTAAATGGTAACTGCTTCATCCTCTTTGCTCTATCGTCTGAGCCTCTTTTTGCTAATCTTACACACACAGTCTATATATACAACCTCCTCCAACTCCCTTCAAAAACTCTTTTCAAATTCTTTATTCATTCAGAGAAGTCCATAGGTAATAACTACCAATTGTCTTTTCACAAAAAGCATAGATGTTTAGATAAAAGAAGATCTGAAGTTAGAATTTCATTTGTGCTAAAAGTAGGGGAGGATCCTGGGGTGGCGAGGTACCTTGAAGACAATCTCCTCTTTTACTTACCATAATTGACTTCAATATTAGACCTGGGTACAAATTACTCTAACAGAAGATGGAAAGTATTTATTGCTTGCAGGACTAGAACAAGCTCTACACACCATCACTGATTAGAATAGGAATATGTTTCTATCCCATATGTCAATAGGATGGTGATACCAAAATCTTCTTAGGCAATACAATGATGTTATTAGCAAGGAGAATGAAAACATGTAAATAAAGACTCCATGTTATTTTTTAAATTTAACTAACTTAAAAGAAAAAAATACAATGAAAGTTTTCTCCTTCAGATTTACCTTGATTTTTCTTTCTTAGTGAAGACGACAACCCTGCCAAGTTTGAAGCTTACAGCTTTAGACATTTCTGAGTTACACAATCACAAGAAAGAGATTGAAGTATTTTCTTTGAGAGGGGGACTTGAAGGGAAAAAAAAAAGCCTGTATGGTCTGACTTAGAGGCAGAGAAGCCAGTGGAATTGTATCAGTTCAAACTTTCAACAAAGAAAGAAAAAAAAAAACACACTTCACTTCAGTATGAGCCATGAAGCATGGCCATTTCCAGGCTAACTTTTTTGTGATGAGAAAGGTGAATATCTTGAAATGTCAAAGGAGAAATGGCATATGGTTCATAATTATACAAGGTTTCTCTATTGCTCAGGATCCAAGTCCACAGTTAACTCTAGCTGACTCTGGCAATAGTCACTTATATAAAAACACCAATTTCTAGGGAATAAATGTTTACAAGGTCTCCAATATGATCCTCAAATCAACTCTTGGATATAGGTATTATCAAGCCCATTTTATGAATAAGGAAGCAGAGGCTCACCAAGACTAAATGACTTGCCTAAGGACACATAGATGTTAACTGGCACAGCCAATAGTGGAAATCCAGATTTTCTGACTTCAAATCCTGGGCACATTTCACCAGATCATAAAAGAATGGGTGTACTAGCCAATTAGGCTAAGTCATTGGATCACCAAAGCAAGATGCTACTCTGCATCTTTCTACCATTATAACCTGGGCTGTAAAACTCAAAGTAAAATTTTGGCCCATTAGAGAGGGACAAGAAAACTATAGGATTCATCTCAATGGTAGCATAACTACCTTTAGTTTGCTCTACTCCAGGTCAGACTAAAGGAACAACAGCTTTCAAATGGAACACTGCATCCAATGACTTCAGTCTTCCATAATACTTAATTTTTTATGTAAACTTTATAAATCCTAGAAAAAAAAATGTTGCATTCTATCATTAATCAAATGTTATGAAGTTCCAGCTACGCAAGAGGCATTGTCCAAGTCCTGGGAACATAAAGAAGAAAAAAAGGTATTCTGGTCTAAGATTACTTCCCAGCATTGTGGAAGAATGAAAGAAAGAATTATTAAACAATACAAGTGTAATAAAACAGAATGAACAAAGTACAGAGGAAAGATGCTAGGGGAGTCAGAGAAGTCTTTATAGAGATGATATTTGAGCTTAAACTTGAAAGATGACTAGGAGAAAAGAGATGAAGGTGCATTCTAGCAATTAACGCTTTTATATTGAATTGCATTCAGGGCCAAGTATGAGAAGTGGGGAGGGGTTAACTTCCTAGATTATGTAGCATGTTCATAGGTTTCCAATGGTGATCCCCTGTGTCATGATATCAGGTTGGCTCCAGACTTATTAATTATGTAAGTTTTAACCATGGCTTTAGGTTTTAAAGATCCAGGCGTTATCTTCATCCACAAAAGGACAGTGGATTTTATTTTTTTTTCCAGCTTTATTGAGATATAATTAACATATAACATTGCATAAGTTTAAGGTGTACTATGTCTTGATTTGGTATTCTTATATACTGCAAAACGATTACCACCATAGCGCTAGCTAACACCTCTATCGCATCACATAATTAGCGTTTCTTTTTTGTGGTGAGAATATTTAAGATCTACTCTCTTAGCAACTTTCAAGTGTATAATACAGTATTATTAGCTATAATTACCATGCTATACATTAGATCCTCAGATGGTGGATGTTATTAAGGGACAATTTTTAAAGAATGGGAACCCATATTTTATAAAAGATACAGTAGCTTCTTGTATGAAGGAATTGAAAAAAATCTCAGTGATTGTTATTACAAACTCAAAGGCTAAAAAGGCCCATGCCTGGAATACTCCCAAGGAATCAAGTTTGCTCAGGAAAGAAACTGAATTTGCTTTAAAAACATGCATCATCTTATTTCATATCAGGAGCTCTAGGAGAAAGAAAGAAAAGCTCTCTTTAGGAGCTCTTAGAGGACTGCCTAGACCACCTGAATGTGAAAATAAAATCTTGGGGGCCAATAAGCAGATATGAAAGGGAAAAAGGGATGTTCCTGGATCAAATGGATCAAAAAGAGATGATTAGAAAAGGGGAGGGGGTGTTTTACTTGTTCTAGATGCAAAAGGGTTGCTCCAGTCCAAAGAAATCCCACAGAACAAGAGAGCAAGAGCCCAGCCTCATCTGCAGTGGTTCCCTAAAGGGAGCTTGGATCCAGAAACTGCTCGTTTTAAAGCAAAAGATAGTTTCTACTTGTAAGAGCAATTGGGGAACCACTCTTTAAAGCTGGGATAGCTATATAAAGGATGTCAGAAAAAAAATTAGACAACTTTAATAAAGACCAGCACAAATACTCATGGCATTATTGGGTGAGTTTCAAGGTGACTCGGTTATTGTGGGTGGGGATGCAGTATTGTGATGGTTAATGTTTAACAACCCACTCTCTGGAAAAAAATAATAACCTTCCTTGTAGTGTTTTTCAATTTCTGTGATATGAATACTCTCTCCATGGCTGACTTCAAGCTTTCAATACAATATCACTGAACACGGATTTGGGAAGAGACATGCACAATCGGCTCTTGTGAGCCTGTGTGAGCCAGCTCCAGCACACCACCGGGGGCAGGCAGTTATCAGAGTATGCTCAAAATTGTGTGAAATTTGGCCTCTAAGGGAACATGAGGAACAAATAAAACACACTACCAGGGACCTAGGGAAGACAACAAAAGACCGAGTTCTGGACTGCTTCAGATGTTGGTCTGCTGTGATAATACTTCCTAGGTGAGGTTAACCAACTCAGGGTTGGGAAATCGAAGAGTATTTGCTTGAACAATAGATAATCTTGTTGACCAGAATGCACTGACTTGTCATGTCTCATTGTAAGGACGCCCACAAGAAAAAATATACAAGCATAAATTTTTAAAAAGCCAATATCTGGGGCTGGACGATATTCAGCTAGAATGCACCGCTACCTACCATCACACCCTTAGGCCTTATTCACAGGCAGCATCTCTTTTGATTGGTTGGTGCCTGTGCTATACTGAAGGTTACATATTTGAGTATCATTCCTATCTAGGCCAGAAATCAAAATGGGGAGAGAAAAGAGAGCACTTAGTGCAGTAACTACCGCCAGCCTTCCATGTGGTAGAGAAGGAAAGGAAGTCACTAAAGAAAGATTACAATGTCAAAACCCTCAGCTGAGCCTTTGTACAAGGCACAGGGGAACGAGCAAGGAAAATAAAGCACTAGAGGTCTATCCCTTATTGCAGAAAAAAATTTGGGGAGAAAGAAATGTTACTTAAGGCTTGTAACATCCAAATGCAGAGGAGAAATAAGAATCACAGGGTGGATATGCTTAGGGGCACAGACTTCAGAAATGTCAATTGCAACTTCTATTTAGGAGTTTTCCAAGGGTAACGCTCTAACTAAAAGGAATGTCAGGGCAGGGGTAAAAACCTTCTTAAAAGACAGATTTCTTAGGATTAAACAGTGCCACAGGAAAAGGCAATGGTGAGGCCATCAAGGCACAGGACTGATAAATATCTGCACATGGAGCCCCAAAGAGATTATATCTCTGAACAGAGCTCACACTCCACTTGGTTCTCAGGCACCAGGTACAAGGGCTCCAAAGGGAAAAGGCAAACTAACAGGTTTTGAATGTGCAAAAAGGTAAAAAGGAGGTCTCAAATTAAATTGATGCTTAGGGCTGCCACCATTGCATATGTCTACATTTAGAAGAAGAACCCTGTCTTTTTGAGAAAGGTGACTACATTATATTGAATTTCCCCTCAGTGCCAATAAATCCATGGCCATGTAGACTCCTTCACGGGAGTTTTTTTCTTGGCTAGATTTAAATTCATAGGCCATAGCACAAACTGATGGGCATCCTGGCAAAGCTGCAACCTTGAGGTTTCCCGCTCTTTCGTCTGGATTCTTTCAGATATGACTAAGTCTCAACCATAGTCTTTGGCAAAGGCCAGCATCACGTGTACAGTTAATCACACGCCCTGGCGCTGTGCATGTGAGAGTTTGGCACTCTTGGTGAGGACACATTCCTGGCTCAATTCTAAGTTGGTTACTTAATCTAAGATGCTACTAGATGTACTAGGTCAGCCTTTCTCAATCAGGGTTCCCTAAAAAATTAAGACCTAATAAGATCTACTGCCCTAAAGCAGGCATCGGCAAACTTGATTAAAGGGCCAGATAGAACATATTTTAGGCTTTGTGGGTATAGTGCATGTATTTTTAATTTTCTGCATGTTATGTTTTGACATCTTAAAAAACATTTCTGGCTGCAGAGACTCCTCCTCCCAGGGCCAGACAATTCCTGGAGAAAGCAAAGGGCCCAGCCTGGAGCATGCCTTTGATATGTAAACTAGGCACTCCAGAGCCACACCTTTTGTATCTGGCCCATACTGAAGGTTACATATTTGAGTATCATTCCCATCCATCCTGAGCATCTCAGGAGGCGATACACCTCTGCCTTAATCATACCAGACAATTAGAGACCACCCCAATGGCCCAACACCCTCTGAAATTATTCAAACTAGCCAAGTCTAAACTGTTCACTCTGCCCTGCTTTGCCTTTCCAGTGGAAACCCCAATAAAGGCAGTGACTTAATCACTCCTGACTCTAGGAGTCAGGATATCCTGACTCCTAGACAAATCTTCCCTGTTGGCGAAGACCTCTTGCTCCTATCTTCTGCCTCCTGACTACCCTGCTGTCTTTCCCTAGTGGCTGTGCCTGCGGACATGTGGTGCCTCCTGTCTCTAGGACCTGTGAGTATTATAAACTTTATTTTCCTGACCCTCTTCTCTGTGTCCTCTTGTGACCACGCCTGACTGATCATCTCATAAAAGAACACAAAACAGTGAGAGATACATTCTCTGTTTCAACTCCTCAGCTCTATAGCTATAGCATGAACACTGCCAAATGCATCTAACATTAAGAAAGAGAGTGGCCATGTTGCAATAAAACTTTATTTACAAAATAGGCAGTGGGCTGGATTTGGCCCCCAGTTGCAGTAGTTTGTAACCCATGCTCTAAAGCATCCATGGTATGAAATAACTTAGCTCTACTTCAGTGCATCTAGAATGATACTAGTTATACCAATCTCGAGAAAACAGTTCCTCAAATCATTTTCTGTGTTCTTTGCTTCAGACGAGGAACCCGAGGTTGGAAAAGACTGTACTAAATAGTGTAGATAACTTTGATTCAAATAATCCCACGCAGACTCTAAAATGTCTCTCAGATCATTTGAGCCCACCTCCCCCCCTCCACAACTTCAATCCCTACAGCTTCTTCACACAAACCTACTCCCTCTGTTTTTGCCTTATCCTGGATGTAAAACTTAACACCTCTTCAAATTCCGAAGGAATCCAACCACCCTAAAATAGGAGTTGGCATCAACAAGTGATGGAGTAGGATCTTCACTTTACATATGATATCTTACCATAAACTTCTTAAATGTTCCCATTAAAACATGTCTACACCTCAAGTTCCCTTCCCAGCCATGCCAATACTGGGGGCTTCTCTGCATATAATTACACAACTGCCCTTTTGCCCGTCACTTACTCCTGGACCTTTCCTTGTCCCAGAAACTTCAATTTTCTTTTTCCTCCATTATGCAAAGCAATTCTGTTTGGCTCCAAAGCTGCACCCTCAACTTCACATAACTAAGTCTATCCTAGACTTCAGAAAAACCAACTCCTTGCTGTTGACAATATTAACCCTGCCTGGAAGCAGACTGAGTTATAGACAGAAAATAAACCATCTTGTTTTACAGATATAGTTTGTCAAGTGTTCTAAAATTGTGTGTGTGAAGGAGAAAGGCATGTATATTTTAAACTGTTCACGTTATCCAGAAGCCATGCTGTTTGACCTTGGGATTTGAGCCGTATATGCCACCCATAGTCTAGGATATCCTGACTCCTAGACAAATCTTCCCGGTTGGCGAAGACCTGATGCACAAGATGTATGACTAGGATGTTCAAATTGCTAGAGGGAGAGGTGATCAGAGGATGCTGATGTGATCTAGAAAAGACAAAATGGATCCTGGGTGGGTAGCCAAATATACAATGATGTTAAGAAGCACAGGCAAACTACATGAGGAAAAGCATGTAACCATGTATGAATCATTCACATACATGATTATATACTATGTTTCAAGTACCCTGAAAGATTGAACTAGATTGGGAGAGAAATCTGGTTGACATATCTTCTGGGATAGTTCCAAAATTAGTGAACCTCTTGCCAGAAGGAACTCACAACTGGCTGAACGACAAACGAAATGATTTGTATGTGGATCACTTATTTGTGTCATGAATGCCTCCTGCTGACACCCGCCTTGCTTCCCCAAGTCGGTGGGGCTTCATCCCTAGACCTCTGAATTAGCATTCCCTCTTCATTAGAGCTGCTTCTCCGGTAGAGTGGGTTACAGTTAGGATCCTAACGGTCTAGCAGTAAAGTCCACATTTGCAGGCTTTGGACACAACTTTAGAGACAGGGATGGCAAATAATTTCCAACTTGCATACTAACACTCGTTGGTAGGGGCCACTTAAATTCTGTGTTGAGAGGGATTCTGAGGTCACATCTGTAGCAAGCAGGCAAAAGTTTTGTCTCCTTTGATATTCTAAGTGCTGTTGGCCTGCCTACACTAACAAGGGTTTTCAAGGAAGAGTTTGGTGGAATGAAGAAAAAGAAACTGCTTTGGAGAAAGACAAGCCTAGGTTTGAATGCTGACTCTTCTCCTTAGTATCTCTGTTTTAGGCAAAAAGCTTAAAAGCCTCTGAGTACAGATACCTTTATTTGTGAAATGGGGATAACAGCACCCACCCACAGAGTTGCTCGAAAATGATTCAGCACATGCTAAAATCTAACACAGTCTCTGGCACATGGTTAGTAACTCAAAGTATGTTAGTTCTCCTTCCTGACTGGAAATACACCACGCTCTATCACGCACAAATATCAGACCTCTCAACTGGTATAAAAATCATCTGATGAAAGCATGACTGAAAGACTGTAGATCTTTTCAATCTGAGACAGAATATTACAGAGACCAATGTGACTGTCAACAAGTTTGTCTCTCTTTGAGGGACACAAAATTGAGAAACAAGGACTTCAAGTGAACGAAAATGGAATTTAATTCACAATCAAATAAAAATGTTATAGCTTTAGAAGCAGAGAATATTCTTGGAATGGACTCTGTTCAGTACCGTAAATTTAACCAGCTGAATTCTTTAAGTATCTGCCTTGTCAACCTTTTGAAATGAAGGTTGATTAGGTTCAATGGGAAATCTGCATTTCATCATGAAAATGGAACACAACGTCCTTGGCTTAGTCTCCCGAGGAGTAGCAATTTGGGGCACTATGTGCAAAGCATGAAGTAAAAACAAAGGTAGCCAATTTATTTCAGGCATGACAAACAAGAGGCATGCATATGCAGAACCAGAGAAACATGAAAAGGCACAGCCTCCGCTCTCACTGTATAGACCTCCATAAAAAGAAAACTCCCCAAAGGGGCTTCTCCAGTCTTTTATTTTACAAATAGTAGTTTATGAGAATAGAGACATGACAAAGAAAGGAGATATTTTAGATTAAGTGAGTTGATGTATTTAAATATTAGGGAGAAGAAGAACTCAATTATCAAGGGGTAAATGCAGCAACACCAAGTCTTGTCAAAAGAAACTAAGCCCCATTGGGTGTTGCTCAAATCCTCACTTCTTTTGAGAAGGTTTAACACACAACCCAAGAGAATCTGACTATCTAATAACCTGAACAAATAAAAAAAAAAGTAGAGTGGAAGAAAAAGTGTGCATATTATGCATCTCGTTTCTAAAACAAGAGTGAATCGTGCACAAGATTTAGCAGGTTAATTAAGGAGTCGGTTAGCAATGAAGTAAAAGCTGGCACACTCCCAATTCTGGCTGACAGTAGCCAAGACATAGACATAACTGATGTTTCTCCAATACAACCAAGATGTGTCACCTCTTCCAGAGAAAACACATTACCTATAACAGGCTTAAAGTCAGATTGGAGGCCAAAATGTTGCCAATGTTTTCAGATCAAGTAAGTAGCCTCTGAAAAGCTGAGTAAGCTGTTTGGCTGATGCAACAGTTAACATTGAAGGGACAGTTCAATGGGCTGACATTGGCTAAGAGAATCATTTAGTCAAGTTCACGACATCTTCTTCCTCAATCCTGCACCTTTAAATCAAGTTGACCCTCCCATGGAGGAAGTGACTGATGGCCAGTTAACACGAGATGTATAGGTAGCCCATTCCCTGCAATTCTTCTGGCCCTGAGCACCTGTGCCGGCCCACTGAGCGTTTGGAACACTAGAGCAAAGTGCAGCAAGCAGGAAACCCAATTCGGTACAATATGTATTAATGAGCACCCCGTATGCATCTGGTGCTAAGCTTCGTATTATAGATATGCTTGGTATTGTGGATACCTAAGTGAATGAAACATGACTCTGCCTGCAAAGAGCTGCTGTTGAGTGGGGAAAACAGATGGTAAAAAAAATAGTGATATTCCAACATGGTAAAGTTGGACATAAACAATTACAGAAACTGACCTGTGAAGGGATAGCTACTTCTGAATCAAGAGAGTGAAGTGAGGGTCAGAGAAAATGACAGAGAAGTGATGATCTTTAAACAATGACCAAGACTTTGTCCTGTGGACTAAAAGGAGAGCACATTCCAAGCAATGCACACAAAAGCCAGCATGTGGAGGGGTGATCATGCACGGCGTGGCTAAGGAATAATAGTAATGAGATTGTAGTGGCTAGAGTGGGGAAGCTATGTCCTAACTCTGAGATTGTTGACCTTTTGGGACATGGAGGGGGATCTTGATCCCTTCCACAGTGCCCTGTGACATCTCACTCCTAGACCCACCCCAGGTAAGACTGCAGTCGTAGGGAGACAAAGTCACTGCTGACAGCATCCTGCATCCTTCACTCCTTCCTCTGATGAGGTTGAATTGTTTTTATTTTTTTCTTGAGCCAATATTTTCTTTCAGCTAATATGTACTGAGCATACTGTATGCTAGTATTATGAAAGGTACCGAGAGAGAAGTATTGCCATAAATGGAATTAGCATAGGTTAAAAGTGAAAGTCTGGAACCAGACTGGGTTCAAAGTTTGTTTTCAACACTCACTAGCTGTGTAACTTTAGATAAGGGACTTCACATCTTTAAATGGAGATAATACTGGTATTTCACTAACGCATGGCTATGAGGATTAAATGAAACAAAGCATGTATAATACTTGGAACACTGCCTGGTACAAAATAAGTGCCCAGTAAATGTTGCCCATGTTCATTGTCTTTAGGTGTTAGAATGAGCACTACACTAAGCAAACTCTCATAGCTGTTAAATATGGAGTGTACCTCTTGTTCTGCTTGTCCATCGCCTCCTCACCATTCCATCGATGTTTCACTGCCCTGCAACAGAAGCAACACGCTTTCTACATGGCTCCAGAGGGTCTTCTCTGGACTTTTGAAGAGCTCATTGTGTTGGGCTATTTCTTCCAGGAAATCACATTCATTCCTCACAGACTACCAACACTCCCAAAATGTAAACAAGTCCTTCTCAACTTCATCCCATACTCATATTCCCACTGACAGACAACAAATTCTGTTTGCAGCACCTGCAAAACTGATTTATTTCAACATAATATCAGCTGGTTCCTGACGAATCACAGCAAGAAAGGTAAGAACAATGGGACTGTTCAGAGGTTGGTGGTTCCTGAAGTGTTATGACCCAAGGTCTGACATTGGTGGGATCCATCTGATTTTCACATTTAGCAGATTCAACAAAGAAAAAGGACTAGAAAATCATGTCTGTGTTTGCCATGAAGCAGGGAAGAATGAGGAGGGGACATGAGCATGGGGCAGAGTGAGGAAGGAGTCAGCAAGACCCACAGTGCCCAGGCTGCCCAGGAAGAATTTGAGCCCAAAGAAACCTAGAAATCCTAGGATTAGCCTTAAAGGAGGTGCTTCTTTCTCTGATTCCTGAGCATGAATGATTCAGAAGGGGCCCAATGCATGGGGAAAGGAAGGAGGAGAAGGGAGATAATGATCAAAGTGACTATTATTGGCAACAAATAACGGAAAAAATCAGTAAAGCAGCATGATAGTTGAAAATCTGTGCCAGCATCTATAGCAGGATGCCACCTGCAAGCTGGTCACTGTGACATTCTGAAAACAAAACCAAAGGGAGGTGCTCATGGTAACCAGCAGCTGCGGGACTCGGATACGACAACCTGGGCAGAAAGTACCCAGTGTCACCAAAGAGTTCTCATGCAGAACGGTGCGTCTGAGGGTGGCCAGCGTCCCATGGACAATACATGATTTAGCTACAGCCTCCTGATTACCCTGCCAGAAACTGAAATGTAAGATCCGGGAGACAGACAGGGATGTACTAATGAAGCAATGATTTAAAAAGAAAAACCCCAGTCAGTCAGTCTTAGACAAGTAATTTGCTTTCCCTGCCATGGTGCAGTCTCATTATCCCCTACTCCTCCCCTAGGGAGCAGGCAGAGGTCACCATTCTGAAGGAAGGGGGTCACATGTCTTTCCCCTCCTGCCACTACCGGAAGTGAGGGCAGAATCCTGAGCTCAAATGCCCTCCCCAGCAAAAATCATCCCTGGAAATCTCTCTTCTCTCGGCCTGTAACGTACCTTCCCATCCATAACATAAGTCCTCAAATTCTCTGAAAATGCAGATATCTCCAAGAAGAGGTGGTACTTCAAGCCAGTGGCAACTTAGACCCCAGGGAGAAAGATTTATAAGCAGGCTTTAACAGGGCAATATAGTTCTTGCTCAGTACATGTTTGCTAAGTGAGTCTTCAACAATTCTATATGTTAAAATTTGGGAGAAAGAAGTAACTTAATACCCAGATGAGCCTCAACATAGGATTAATACAAAGAAAACAACGGTACAACAAAAAATAAATGACATAGCATCAGAGGAGCAGTTCAAATTTCTAGTCACACATAATACACCTGTTTTTCAAAGAGGGAGGAGGCTAGCTGAGAGGAGCAGCAGCGAAAGGTGGCGTTTCGAGGTAGTTGTGACTATGATTGATGGTCCTGTGCGGTATTCTCACTCATGTAGAAAATTAGAGTGAGATCACTCCAGATATTGGCCCATCTGAGTTCCTTCTTGTGTCCATCCCCTGTACCCAGTTACGAACCCTTCCCACCTGGGGGCCTCATTATTCAAAATTCCAAGCTGAAGAAAGCAAAACTACTTCTTTCTTTCCTGTTCTTTTTCTCTCTCTTCTACTGTGAGGAATGAAATCATCATTTTGAGGATTTCTTCAGTTAGTGACTTGAGGGAAAATTCATTTCTTTTGGTGCTTCAGGTTATTTTCCCAGATGGTTCAAAAGCGACAGTGACAATTACTTCTGAGAGCACCTTCATCAAATTTACTATGGCGCCATCTCTGCTAAATTGGCCTAACTACCTCTCAACCCCTCCATGAGGCTCCCCCGCACCCTCCTACACATAGCCTGCTTTGTACCAGGCAGGATTTATTTTACAGCTCTGCCTCTCCCTTTAATTAGTTTGCTACCATTTTAGGCAGATCTTACAAGATTTCAGTTCACGTCCCAAGGGACAGAGCAATTGAGCATCTGTATCTTTCACAGGGTCCATACTGTGTCCAAATCTGCCCTCAATCCAACCAGGGATGGCCATCTACAAGCTACTTTTACAAGACGCCTCCAGGAAAAGTAAGGTGGAATGTTGTAGCATCATTCAATTTTAAAAGAATGTCATTCAAAGAATGACATTCACTGCACTCACATTTATTTTTATAATCTCTGCTAATACATCACATTTTATAAAAATCCAAAGTCCACTGCAAATTTTGGAAAGTATCCATATTTAAAGTTGTTATTGGCTACCATTTTGTTTCAACATGGAAGCCTGAAACACCTACCCAACCCAGGTTAAAAGGGGATTATATTGGGGCCGGCCTGGTGGCACAAGCGGTTAAGTGTGTGCGCTCTGCTGTGGTGGCCCGGGGTTCGCCAGTTCAGATCCCGGGCGCGCATCGATGCACTGCTTGGCAAGCCATGCTGTGGGGCGTCCCATATAAAGTGGAGGAAGAGGGGCACGGATGTTAGCCCAGGGCCAGTTTTCCTCAGCAAAAAAAAAAAAAAAAAAAGAGGAGGATTGGCAGATGTTAGCATACGGCTGATCTCACACACAAAAAAGGGGGGGGATATTATATTTATCAAAATTTGCCACAAAACATTCATACAGCCACAGCCAACCAACAGAAAGATGAAAAATGCATGTCTAATCACTTTCATATAAGTCTGATTTGAGGCAAGCAAACCATATTTTTACTTTGCTCAGGAGAAGTTTTCTTTTTAAAGGAACCTCATCATGAATCCTAGAGTGAAGCACATAAGTTGAGATACCAGGTTTCTAACCTCACTGCCCAAGAACAAGCAGAGATTTGAACACATGGGAAATAAAAGGGGCTTAAAAGATGCCTTCTCACACCACTCCCTGTGCAGCATCCTTTTACCCCAGCTCAAAAACACTCAAAACACTCCAGCTCTCAAGTTCTTCTCAAGTTCAAATTAGCACCAGCAGTGTGGTTCCATCCAGCTGGGGAGGCATAGTGTCAGGGGTGACCTAGGAAACAATTAGGCTCCACACTGCTAAAACTTCATAGATTAAGCCCAGCCACCTGAATTGCATGAGGGAGTGTGGTAAGCAGTAACGGACAAGGGAGCGAAGACCTCCTTGAGCCGGACAGGTAGAAATGCCATTGGAAATATCAAGTGTGTCTCCAGCGAGCTTTATTTTTAACACGAAGACCTTTCTCTGCAGGAGGACACTTGCTGAAACGTGATCTAAACTCACTTTAAGAAGAAAAGTACATGCCTGGAATTGAAGCCAAGAGCTTTCCTCCCATGCTGGAGGCCCCCGATCCTCATGGAAGGTGACTCGTTTGAGCTTGGTCGGAGGCCAGCCTTAGACAGAAGAACATGGGAGGTGATGCTCCCCTAGTTCCTGGCTAGCTCTCCTTTCTGACCTTTCTCCCAGCCTAGACCTCCCCTCCTGCTCACTTCAGTAGCCTCTCCCTGACACGGCATTGATCTAGCCTCTGGTGACTGTAGCTAGCTTTGGTTTCTGCCTCCAAATGGGCCCTTCTAAGGTCCTGTTAAGCCCTGAGTCTTTTTTTTTTTTGGTGTTCGCCTCCCTCCTTTGCTCCTCTTTCTGTTCTTTTCATTTTATGGATCATCTACGTGGTTTTTCTCCCAAAGATCTGGCAGTCGTGTGGGAGTCAGTTAGTCGAGCTCTCTCCTCTTCCTTGTTTTCCCCAAAATAACCATAAAGGCCTTTCTGGTTTTAAGGGTTTCCTTTGAATAACTACAGAAAAAAAAAATAGCCAAAAAACTAACAGTGACAATAAATACAATCAAGTTACAAATCTTAAGAAATCCTTCAAAGTTTCTAAAGCATTGGTCTCGAGGCTATAGTTATGGCTCCCCTTAAGATGGTAATTGAAAACTACATTTGATTTCTGTTCTCTGTTTTTAAAGTTGGAGCCTACTAACCTCAGGCCCACCTCACACATTGACTAGCCTTTGGTTAAAGCGTGGGCAATGTTAGTCCCTAAAGACCTTCCACACTGAGCAGCCTTTGTTTCTCTTGGGCTCCACCTCAGGTAGAATGGATCCTTTCGACATAGATTTTTAAACAAACATTTAATCTCTACCTAAGTTCCCATCTTAGCCACCCCAATTTAACTTGGTACTTAAGCTTATTTACATCAAGGCGCTAATAACTACTTACTACGTTACCTATCCAGGAGTATTTACATTTAAAAAATATGCCATGCCTGAGAGGAAGAGAAATAAAAGGAATAACACTCTAGTCAGGGAACTTTAGACATTATAGTCACAAGTGAGATGGGAAATTGACTAAGACACTTGAATTGTCCCAATGCCTGGGATGGAAAATCCTAGCTCAGTTCTATCTCTGTCCATTGTTAGAAGCTCTTAATATTAATATGGCTCGTAGTCAAGAGCTATTCCAGCACATTCTTCACACCAAGATCAGAACAATGTGGGTTATAAAAAAAGGGATCTAAATCCCAGTGGATGTGAACTGTGGTTAAATAGACCTGAGATGAGCCAAATCAAAGAGCTGCCATCTGGTGTTCAGTTTGGTATCCAATTAGTATGTAGGGGACACCCACAGTTTGCTCAGCACCATTCTAGGCACTCAACAGACCAGACAGTGCCTTTGGCCTTTGTGAACTTAATTGAGGATGCACAATGGACAAATATAAAATTGACGCTTGATTATCCATGCTAATGTTGGAAAGCAATGGTGCAGATAATCAAAAGCAGCAGATCATCAGAAAATTATACATGCCCTGCTCCCTGCCATGGATGTGGGAAGCAAAAGGAAGAGAAAATGCAGCACCAGGCAACACAAGCAGAATAAGCTTCTGGAGGGAAATAGATAGACGGTGTGCTGGGCAATAATTTGTATCACAGCAGCTGTCTTGGAAAACTGGGATGAGGGAATGTTTTGTATGTTTAATTATATGTGTTGATTAAAGGATATAACTGTTTAATACATATCAGTTGTACTGGGGTTTTTAAAAATTCAGGTGGTGGAGTCACTTGTTCAGAGAGAGCCCGAGGGAGATAATGAGGATAACATCATCAACGACAACAAAACAAGAGATAAAAGCTGAGGCTTCGAATTTGGGCTATGATGACCTCAATAAAATACGTTTTTTGCTTGGTATTTTATGGTTTGTAGACTTCTTAAAGGAATTGGTTAAATAAGAACTGTCATCTTAATTTCTCAATCCATTTCAGACTGAGAGTTGACTCAAGCCTACACCAAGAATTCTCTTGGCTCAAAATGCACTAGCATCATCACTGGTGGCCTTTGGGCTAAACACGGCCTTAGTGAGTCCACCTCCCTTTGTGTGTCAGAGCAGCTTAATGAAAGTAGTAAGAGAAGAGTGGTGGGCTCCAGGCCTCAGCCTCCCTTTACCAAGGCCCTGGCCCCCGTCCACACCACTCTGCCTCTCTCCACTAGGGCCTTGTTCCATTTCTGCTAAGGGTGCCTGTGCCTCATTCACCAAGTGAAAAGGAAATCTTCTCACCAGGGGAATGGCTCTTGTAGCCTTGTCCAATTGCTAACTGTTTGCAACTCCCTTGATCTCTGAGATGGGCCAGGCAGAGAAGAGTTGTTGAAATCCCACAGGAATCCACCAGAAACCTTGCTCATCTGCTCCTCACCTGGGATCTGAGGTCCAGCACAGTCCTCTCTTTTCCCACATCAGGATAAATTTTCTGACTTCCTGGGACACCTTCCCAAGGGAGTGGAGGGCAGACTTTGTCCTCATCTTCTTTCCCAGGGTTCTCCAAAGTCCCCGTCACAGTTCTTCCACAGCGACTTAGGAGACTTCGTGAAAACAGAACCCCATGTAACCTGTTACGGCATCACAGAATTCCTGAGGTAACTATGCAGATTAGACCCCTCTATGATCCTGGGCAACTTTAATTTAAGGCAGTGTGCTAATTAAGTACTAAAATGAGTGGTACTGGCAGCAAGTGCAAAGGGAGTTCAGAGTAGGGAGAAAGTTCATGTCTCTCTATTATAAAGAAGGCCAAGGAATTGATAAAGAAGGCCAAGGAATTTTATTCTCTTTGCTCTTGAATTCTCTCCTTACTCCCTTCTGAAACACAGCACCCCCCCACACCCACATACACAGACACAAATACCACACTCCTCTGCGATAATATGTGAGTGAAAACCTCAGGAGGTCCTTAGCTTTGGGAGTATTCCCAATCTAAGCCCCAACACTGGGCCACCCAAGTGAAATCCAGTCATTTGGTAAGCATCCAACGAACACCTACTATGTGTCAAGCATTGCGCTTGCCTCAGGGAATACAAAAATTGATGAGATGGGGGGCCAGCCGGGTGGCACAAGTGGTTAAGTGCGCGTGCTCCACTGCGGCGGCCCAGGGTTCGCCAGTTTGGATCCTGGGTGTGCACTGACGCACCGCTTGTCAAGCCATGCTGTGGCAGCGTCCCATATAAAGTAGAGGAAGATGGGCATGGATGTTAGCCCAGGGCCAGTCTTCCTCAGCAAAAAGAGGAGGACTAGCAGATGTTAGCTCAGGACCGATCTTCCTCACAAAAAAAAAAAAAAATTAATGAGATGGACTCACTGTCCTTGGAAGCCTATAGTTAGGGTTGGGGTGGGTACGCATGTCAGCAGATCACGAGGTTCAGGGTGAGAAGTGCTTCCATCATGGTATATACAGGCTGTTGGGGAAGGAGAGGAGAAGGGGAGGGAGGAAGCACAGAGGAATTCTGCAGGAAGTAACACTCTGCACACTTCAAGTGCAGGCGAATGATACTCTCCCACAACTTTTAAACTCCTGAACCCAGAAAACCCTCTGGAAACTCAAAACAGAGAATAAAAGTACAAGTGGGTGAATACACATACATGAATTTGATGTAAAACTGGGGGTAAGAAAATAGACTTTTAAAAAGAATAGCGAAAATGGGCTTAGCATGTGGTGACAAAACATGTTATTTATTATATATAACATAATACTTTTCAAATGCCTTGTGGCCAACAAAAGGCATATTTTGGTGAACATCTGTACCGAAAAAAATATTATAAACTCTAATAGCACACAGTTTTCATAAGATTTGTACTGCTCCATTGTGATTTGAGGTAGAAACGTCACATCATGATGATTTAGAGACGTGGAGTTTTTAGGGCACAATAGCAACAAGCAAATAAATGTCATAATTAACACTGGGGATGATTCAAAATCCAAAGATGGAGAATATGCCACAAAATTATTCTGGACAGCCACCAACAGGAGAGTCTATATCTAAATGCCAGGCTGAACTTCTCTGACTATGGAAACATGACCACAAAAGCCAGCATCTTTTGTATATGACTAGGATAAATTATTTGGTCAATGGGGAATAAAAAGGAAATTATCAAAACGTATTGGCACCCCAAATGTCTTAGTTAACAATTTGATTGAGTTATACACACACATACACATCTCCTGTCATGTTAACTAAGGTTAACAATTTTGATCAAGTTTGATACACACACACACACCCATCATTAAACCTAACCAGTCTGAGAATCTGCTTCAGGTTTCCCCATCAAGCACTCCGTCTTATACTGAAACTGGAGTCCTGACTGATTGTTCAAACTATTTGACTGCAGCTCTAACCCTGTCTAGATTTTGCCTGGAAAAGCCTGAAAGGCTAGCTGGAACTTTCCTGACCATGGAGCAAGGGAAGAGACCTCCAATGGGAGCCACTATCAGCAGAGATAGATGGATGCTATTCACGGACCACAAGTGTACCTGTGGAAAATAGCTGAACTTGAAATCTCACCCAAGAGTTCACTCCCAACCTGGGATAAGGAGATGATCTCAATAAACAGAATCAATATGGAGTGGATTATGAGAAGCTGGATTCATCATCGAGGCAAGAAAGAATTGAAAGTGACCAGCCAAAGGAGCCTTCACTCATGTCAGGATATATAGGGAGGTCCCAGCAAAGGGGCAGTAAGTAGTCTTCGAAGAACTCACAAAAGTGGCCATATGAGAAAGCTAACATTTGAATACCTGCTATAACCTAAGACATTCAAAATCAGAGAGAACCAGTCTTCTCAAGGTATACTGCTTGGGGCAATTATAGTAAAGAACACACCTTGGGAAATATTGACTTACACTCATCATTTCCTTCCCCGCCCTTCAGTCCTCAACAGTGTTATTCCCAACATCACCATTCTGTTGATGCTGCCCTTATTATGGTCAATAATTATACCTGCAGTCTTCTTGCTTGACTTGTCTGAGGCTTTTGACACTGTTGGTCACTTCTTCCTTCTCGAAATGTGTCCTTTGACTTTTGTGGCAGATCTTCTGTTCTGGCTCTCTTTCTCCATTTCTGGATTCCCCTCATGGACCCTCTGGATCTTCCTTCCTTTTAAATATTATTGGTGCTGGCATTCTATCCTTGGTCCTGCTCTCCTTTCATTCTGTATACTCTTCCCTGGTCATTTGTTTCAATCATGACCTTCCTTCTCCTTACTTCCTGGCACAGGAGCCAAAAAAAAATGCATATGGGAAATGGCTTTTCCCAATCCTCCTAATGGATCAATCTCTTTTAATGTAAAGTTCTTTGAGAACTATATATTTATTAGGATTAAGTGAAAATAGAAGTAGTGGCCTAAACACTCATCCCCAATGGTAGGTTCCAGATCATGATCTGGTGAAGCTCTAGTGATGAGTGAGATGGCCATTGCTCTTCTTAAAGTCGTATTTTGGCTTCTTCTGGTGCCTTCCTTGAGAGCAAGTTAGGGGGTCCAAGGCAATGTGAAACTCATCTAAACAAGAAGTACCCACATCCCCTAGCTTGAAAGAGGGACTCAATCTTCCTGTGAGAGACCTGGTCCTCCGTGATCTTGCTTCCCCATGATTGCTACAACAATGTATCATGCTTGCTAGATGACCTCAGAAGTAGAATCTTCAAGTCATTTCTCATAGTATCGATCATAAATACATAGAAAGAACTTAATACAAATGTGGCAAGATAACAATTTGAGATATTAACTGTGGTTTCCCCACCACTTCCAATGACCTTATTGCCCTTTTCTCCTCTATTTAGTAGAAATATCCATTTACCTCAAGGGAAGATTGTTACAACAGAAATACGGAAGGACAGTAAAGCTTTTGCCTCTCAAAAGACACTGAGATTAAAGTTTTTTGCATATAAACACAGACTCAGGGAGAACAGATGGAGGATCAGACCATCCTACTCTGACCCAGTAAAGAGTCCATGAGTGAGGGTGAGGAAAGATAATCAGAAAGGGGAAGAAATGAGCTTGGATGCCAAGAGTGCTCTAAGAAAAAGCTCTGTCCTATACCCTATGCCAAGTTTTAGTGAAGGGGAGGTTAGAAATTCCAGAAAAATCTGGCAATTTAAGATCAGTGAGGACCTGTGCCTTACAGGCCAGATAGAGCCCAGGAAAGCGCCAAGGTACCAGAGACTGCCCCCCACCCCCACCACGCCTGTATGAGGCGGCGGCATCAGGGTAGAAATGGGTGTTACGTGTATGGAAAGGGAAGTCCTAAAGTAGCCCCCGAGTTTCCCCATCCTCGCAGTGCCTTTGGGGAAGCATGTGGAATTTTTCCACATACTCAAAAGACCTGAGGAAGTAGCCTATGGAAGACTGGTGGATCTGAAGTGGCTCCCAGTTTCCATAAGAAGGGGACAGAATGATCTAAGTGGAACTCTCATTTCAGACCATGTGAAATGTCAACTTCTCAGTGGATTCCAGGGAGAATGTGGCAAAGACCAAAGACCAGACATGACCCAATCACATCGATGTTACATGGGACCCGGGAACTCAGAAGCCCCCAAGGAGAGAGGTAGGAGGGGAAAACTCTGCATTGACTGAGTTTTTCCTGAATTGTCCAATATTAAATTTCCTCATCAGTGGAAATATGATATAATTAAAGTTGTAAAAATAGATTTTGTAACTCCTACATGTTTTTTTGCTTAAGTGAATGTTTGAAAAATACAGTAGGATCTTGGAAGTCATGAGTAATCTTATATGATGTCCAGGTCCCTCAGGCAGGCCCAACACACCAATCGGTCTTAATATCCAAGCTTTAGAAGCCATATCATCAGCATAACTTCCAACACCCACTCTCTTCCCTTCCCCTCCTTTCCCAAAAGACAATCCAGATGACTTGAAGTACGTGAGAAATGAGGGTGAATCCCGGGTCGGGGGGCAGAGTCTGTCCTCTACTCCCTGAAATGGTCCCAGAGCCATAGTCTGAACACAGTAGTTTCTATATTTCTTTTAAAAAAATCTATTGAGCAGAATGGAAAAACACTGCAAAAATGAGCAATCACATAGATCCCTTTCGGGACACTTGTTCTGCTGTTTTCTGCCTCAGAGCTACTGCTGAGTGGGGAGAAGAGGGCATCATTAGCTCAGAGCTGCTGGCAATGGTGCTCCCCTAGCCAGTCCAGCTGTTACGGCTGCTGTTGTTGGCAGCTCCGCCTGCGGCAACTGCTCCATCCTCCCACTGTGTGCCCACACCCCCAACCCATCCTTTGGCCTTTTCAGAAAAAGCTGCAGAATCAGACTGCAGCCTCCCACTGGGTTGGACCCCTGCTCTTCTACATCCCAGGTCTCAGGGCTTCTAACTGCTTTCTGCAGGGCCATAGGAAGCTCAGCTACAACCTCATTGGATTAGGCCCCCCTGGTGGCTGAACTTCTCCAACTTTGAAACAGACTTGATTTTCTCAAGGCACTTGCTAAGACTGAGGAATCAAAGAAAGCAAAAGAGCCCTAAGATTCAGGGTTTAGCATTTGGAGCCAGCTCTACACTAAAGTGAATTGCGTAAATTTAAAAATCTCAGTCTCCCAGATCTAAGCAGGAGTTGCATCACCTACAAAAACCAGGACATTCTCGGCCAGCTGCATTCCCTTGAGGTACTGTGAGGATTAAGTTACATTTGATGAATGGAGAAAACAAAAATTCATTGGTTATAAAGTGATATTTAAATAGAAGTTATCACGTGTTTCAACATTAAATCTGAAAGGTGTCCTCTGCTGCTTAAAATAAGTGAGAAATATGTGATGTAGTTGGACTTAAGATATATTAATCTTTTCTAAAATAACTAATCACAGCTGGGACAGGTAAAGGATTTAGCACAAAGACTGCCTTGAATGTTTTCTCTCTATCCAAATTTAAATGGAATGTTTGCAAGCTCATTAAATTTAATATTAGCAACTCGCTTGCCTCTGAATTTCTTTTTTCCGTCCTGAATAGGAAAAGAAAACGTTGATGAATTTTGCAAACAGAGAATCCATTTCACCCATATTTATGGGGCATTCACTATGGGCCAGGCAGAGATGGGCTAGGGATACAAAGAGGATTAAAACACAGGCAGAGTCTTCAGAGGACTCCAAACTATCAAAGAATACAGACCCACAAATATGTATAATGGGATGAGAAAAGGGTGTAACAGTGACAAGAGTACCATATAACGGGAATCCAGGGAAAGGAGCGATTAATCCACCCAGGGGTGGGTCAAGAAGGATGGAGAAAAATAGGTGACTTTAGAAGTGAGGTCTCTCCGGGTAGGTAGGGGTTTCTCTAGCAGACAAGTGGAAAACAAGCTTTCTTGGCAGAAGGAACCACAGATAAAATCACAGATATGGGACAGCGTTGGTGTGTTCCATCTCTTCAGTTCTTAGGGAATGTGGCTAAAGCCAAAGGTATATGGGACAGAGTGACAGTATAAGAGGCCAGAGAAGTACACTGGGGCCTCGTATATGAGGAAAGCTATATGTAAGGATAAATAATTTATCCTGAGGTGTCACTGATGCTTTAATCAAGGCAGTGACTTGGTTAAAAAGGGAGACCGGGGGTTCAGATGGGGGCAAAGAAACCATAATAGGAAGCAATTACAACAGTAGAGGCAAGATGGGAAAAGGGGTGATTTTTTTTTTCTAGCTTAATCTAGACTCAGAAGACTGCCTCACCAACTAACTGATTAAAAATATTTATAAGTGGGCCAACATAAAGTAGTTTGAACCATCTGAAATTGCCATTTTTGCAGGTCATCAATGGTTGACCATCAGCAAGTTCGTATGATTCAATCTAATATAAAATGACTGCCCATAAACTACTCTGAATTTAGGAGAGACACAAGGAGCACACACTTTAGAAGAATTAAATTTCCAGTCCTGGGGATCACATCTGTGTAACTTGCTTTGTACATTACCTACAACAGAATTGCCTATAGCTAGATTCTCAATGTTCTGATAAGAAAAAAAAATCTGTCAAAAATATTGTTTAGTATTTTGCTATTTCTTCCATCTCCCCTTTGTTGTTTGTTTATTTAGACGTGTGTTGTAGAAGACAGAAAAATATCACAATGTATGCAGAATGAGAAAGAGAAAGGAAAGTGAAACTCAAGGTAGTAGGAAGAAGGGAGAAATAAAGAAATTGAGGGCAGAGTTTGCTCACTGTAACTAGAGAAAAAGAGAGTTACACTGTGGGGGTGGATTTGCCTGAGGAAATTCGAAGAGGATCTCTCTGGATTTCAGCTGGAAAGAGGAAAGAAATTTGAGGCCAGTGATGAGCAAAGGGGGATGACAATCCGATGGAGCTTATGGTGTGGGAGGAGGACTAGGGAAGGCTTGAGGTGAACACTTCTTCTTCCACAGATGCAGCAGCAGGATTTAGTTTGAATCCAGTATCAGTAACGGCAACCCCCACCCCGACAAACATTTGTGCATATGCACGTGTGTGAGCGCACACACACATCCATACACAGTTCCTTTTTGACTGAAACTAACATTAAACTGTTCTATTCAAGGAACCAAGATTTTGCTCTCACACCCAAAGAAGTGACAAGTTGCAACTTCCCACCATGTGCTGCTACCCGGGGCGGGGAAGGAGGGAGAGCAATCGAAAGAGGCAGAATGAAGCAGGCCTGGAAATGCTGAGGTTATGTTCTCACACTCCCCCTCACCACTACCCCTCACCCATGCCATATGATGTGCTGCACCTGTTCTGAGAAATGAACTTACACACAGAGCACACCCCCTCGGCTCTCCCCCAGAACTGCAAACATTCACAACCTACAGAGGGAGCAAGCGGCCCCAAATCAAAGAGCATTTCCAGACGAAGAGAAAATTTTGAAGAGCCAGCAGGCCTGTGAGGTTGCACAGTGGGTCCAGTGGTCTGAACTCCTCCCCTTACTCACCTGGATCTACTACCCCAAAGTTAGTTAACCCCAAGGCTCCACCACAACCCAATGTTTGTAAGATGAAGCACAGTGGCAGAGGCAGTATGACAGATTCCTGATGAAGAACCCATGATAGACTGCAGAGCCTGCAGTTAGACAGGAGGCTCGTCTGTTCTGATGCACCAAAGAGGCACTCTTAGGTTGCAAAATTGGCCACAGTACTTTGCAGCTCCTCCTATAAAGACAGGTCTATTTCCCTAACCCTTGAACCTGGCTGCCTCTGCGACTTGCTTTGAGTAAAAGTGATGCTGTGTGTGTTCTGAGCCTGAGCTTCAAGAGCCCTTGGGAACTCTGAAACCATCACCACGTGAACCAGGTCAGCTAAGCTGCTGGATGACAAGAGACAAATGGCCTTCTACCTCAGCCAACAGCTGGCTGGCTGTCAGACAATGTGAGTGAGGCATTAACTGCCAGCTGAATCTAGATGCAGGAGTGAAGCCAGTTGAGACCAGCAGAAATTCCTAGCTGATTCTAGCCTAAGTTTGAACTAAAAAACCAGTTGTGGTTTAAGGCCACTAAATTTTAAGGTGACCGCAAAAACTAACCAATAGAAAAGTGGTTGAAAAAAGTGCATAATAAAATCACTATTTAGAATTCCTACAGAAGAGTATCATGCAGACAAAAAAAAAAAAAAAAGATTTTTTTCCCTAAATTTTCCAGAAAAAAATTAATAACAACTTCCAGTTTTATCTATCTTGGGAAGAAATTTTTCTAAAAGGCATTATGCACTTTCCTATTCCCTTAACAAAATAAATAGAGCATGATTTAACCTTTCTTGAGGGTCATAAAATGGACACACAATGATCACACTGTGCTATCGTCACCTGAAGACTTCAAGGCACTAGAGAGGTCTGTAGAGAGAAGCCAGAGCGGTGTGAGCTGATGTCCTCCCCAAAGATGGCATCTTGGATTTTCTGTGATTTTACCTTTTATCTTTACAAAAATGCTGTGATTTTAACAGTTTAAGAAAGAAAGAATCATGACCTATGTTTAACAATTCATATCACTGATTTCATATTCTATCATATTTCCAATAGGTACAATTTTTCTCCTTTTGAATTTCAGGAAAATTCAGGGTAAGTGCTGGGCGAAGGAGCATCTTATGATAGGGTATGGGGCCCGTGCCATCCTGTCTCTGCATGTATGCCTGTGGGTTAGTTACCCTTTAACAAATAGCCCCAGATCCCTGTCATTTTTGAGTTCTTATTCTGATTTTTTTTGTTGTTGTTTTTCCTGTTTTTTGTTTTCTCTTACTGTCTAGGTTTAGCTGCTATATCTCTTTTCTCTCTGTTAGCCTGCTTCTAGAAACCCTCCCTCTCCCCTTCTTATTAATGCATTAAATCAGATGCTGTTCATATAATTAAAGATAAAATGAAGGGAAAAGAGTCCCAAATAAGGGTCTAAGGACTCTGCTATGAGTAAAGTGAATGAAATTTAATAACTGTACTAGCGTTATGGTAGTCTAGACACTCTGAAGGCCTCTCCACTATGAGAGAACTACACCCTATATAAACTGTAACAAACATTATTTTAAAAGCATTGCTGGGCTCTCATAGAAGTAAGGGGGCAGGCGGTGCCATTGAACAGAAGCCAATGGCAAATTCAAATGAACCATGGGGACGAATGCCAATCACAGCACTAGAACTATGAGACTAGAGCTGTGGCGTGCTGCAAAGTGGGGAGCTCAACTTGAGATACAGCATTAAGAGAGGACCGTCTAGGGGGCTGAAGAAGTCCCAGTCAACTGTGCCCCCTAACTTCTGAAGGAGTAAATAAAAATCCTGTCTGGAAGAAAGCAAACCAACGTTAGACCCTCAGGATTAAAACACATCAGAGTGAATCAAGTATGGGTTCACAATTTTGAAAGAGTCACCAAACACACATGGAAGCAAGCTACTAGGAATAAAACACAAGTTAGAGGGGAAACACAAAGAATTTAGAACCTCAAGGACTTTAGTTAATAGAATTATAGATTGATGATATAAAATAAATAGAAATGAGATGTTTCTTAAAATGACAGAATAAAAATAAACATGGAACAAAATCTAATCAGAAATTACCAGGAATCCTGAGAAAAAAGAACAAAGCTGGAGGTATCACACTCCCTGATTTCAAAATATACTACAAAGCTATAGTAACCAAAACAGCATGGTACTCGCACAAAAACAGACACACAGATCAATGGAAAGAATCGAAAGCCCAGAAATAAACCCACACATCTATGGACAGCTAATCTTTGACAAAGGAGCCAAGAACAAATAATGGAGAAAAGAAAGTCTCTTCAACAAATGGTGTTGGGAAAACTGGATAGCCACATGCAAAAAAATGAAAGTAGACCCTTACCTTACACCATACACAAAAATTAACTCCAAATGGGTTAAAGACTTGAATGTAAGACCTGAAACTATGATATTTCTAGAAGAAAACATAGGCAGTATGTTCTTCAACATCGGTCTTAGCAACATATTTTCAAGCACCATGTTTGACCGGGCAAGAGAAACAATAGAAAAAATAAACAAATGGGACTACACCAAACTGAAAAGCTTCTGCACAGCAAAGGAAACCATCAACAAAACGAAAAGACAACCTAACAACTGGGAGAAGATATTTGCAAACCATACATCTGAGAAGGGCTTAATCTCCAAAATATATAAAGAACTCATGCATCTCAACAACAAAAAATCTAACAACCCAATTGAAAAATGGGCAAAAGACCTGAACAGACATTTCTCCAAAGATGATATACAGATGGCCAATAGACACATGAAAAGATGTTCAAAATCATTAACTATCAGGGAAATGCATATCAAAACTACAATGAGATATCACCTCACGCCCGTCAGAAGGGCTATAATTAACAAGACAGGAAACAACATGTGTTGGAGAGGATGTGGAGAGAAGGGAACTCTCACACACTGCTGGTGGGAGTGCAAACTGGTGCAGCCACTATGGAAAATAGTATGGAGATTCCTCAAAAAAATCAAGGATAGAACTACCATATGATCCAGCTATTCCACTGCTGGGTATTTATCCAAAGAACTTGAAAACACCAATGCGTAAAGATACATGCACCCCTGTGTTCATTGCAGCGTTATGCACAATAGCCAAGACTTGGAAGCAACCTAAGTGCCCAACAAGGGACAAATGGATAAAGAAGATGTGGTATATATACACAATGGAATACTACTCAGCCATAAGAAAGGATGAAATCTAGCCATTTGTGACAACATGGATGGACATTGAGGGTATTATGCAAAGTGAAATAAGTCAGAGGGAGAAAGTCAAATACTGTATGATTTCCCTCATTAAGTAGTAGATAACAACAATAATAAACAAACACATAGAGACAGAGATTGGATTGGTGGTTACCAGAGGGGGCGGGAGGGGGGGGGGGAGGGAGGAGGGCGAAAGGGATAATTCAGCACATGTGTGTGGTGATGGGCTGTAATTGGTATTTGAGTGGTGAACATGATGTAATCTATGCAGAAATAGAAGTATAACAATGTACACCTGAAATTTATACAATGTTATAAACCAATGTTACTGCAATAAACAAAAATTAAAAAAAAAAAGAAATTACCAGGACAATTTATAAAATAAAATAAATAGAATTTTTAGAAGTGAAAAATAGAACCACTGAAATTAAAAGCACACTGGATAGGCTGATTCCAGATGAAGAGACTTACCCAGAAAGCAGCATAAAGACAAGAACAAGGAAACCAGTGAAGGAGAAAATAAAGCAAGGAGGATAGAATGAAAAGGCCTAACTTCTCATCAGAATCTCAGTGAAGAGAACAGAAGTAAGAGAGGAAATATTTGAAACAATAACAACATAGTTTTCTAGAATTTATGAACATCAAGAATCCAGAGATAAAGGACGAAAAACATATACCAGCAAGATAAATACAAAGAAACCCTCACGTAGACAGGTTGTAGTAAAACAGATGAACACCAAAGACAAAAGAAGTCAGGGAGAAAAGAAGGACCGTCTACAAAAGAATGAGTGAGACTGAAAGCAGACTTCTCAAAAGCTATCATGGAAGCTGGAAGACATGGAATAATATTTGAAGTTCTGAGAAAAAAATAAAGACACTTTCAGGTAAACAAAACCTAAGGAAGGTTACCACCAGCAGGCTTTCATTAAAGAGATTTCCAAAGGATGTGCATTAAGAATAAGGAAAAGTGGTCTCATTGACAAGGTCTAAGATACAAGAAGCAGTGGTGAGAAAAAAAACTGGTCCATATTTAGGTAAATCAAAATAAACATTTTCTGTCAAAAGTGATAGTAATAATAATAGGAAAAACACTTCAGAATAAATACTTAGGAAATAGAAGGAATGAGATAATAAAGATAAAAACAAACATTAGCAATACAGAAAACAAGAATAAATGGAAAGAATTAACAAAATCAAATGATGGTTCTTTGAAGAGACTAATGAAGGATACAAACTTCAGGTGAGACTGACAAAAAAAAAATAATATTAAGATGGATTATGGAGAATAACTATAGAAAAAGCAGACATTAAAAGCAATAAGAAAGCAGTATGAGTAACAATAACAAACACTTTGAAAAATTAGCTAAATTGGGCAAAATTGTTAAAAAATATAACATGAAAACCCACCCTAGAAAGCTTATAACCATTAAAAAAATTAAATCAGTAGTTAAAATATTTCCACAAAATATTGAAAAAATTAATCCAAGAGTGTATAAAAATATGATGTCATAAACAGATTGGCTTCATTCTAGGAGTGCAAGAGTAGTTTAACTTCAGAAAATCTAAAAGCAGATCTACTCACTAACATGTTACAGCAGTAAAAAACATGATATACAGCAGTATAATATGTCAATAGATGCAGAAATAAGCATTTGATAATATTCAACACTCAATCATAATATCAAACTAGAACTAAAAGGGAGCTTTCTTAATCTGAGAGAGGCCACCTACCCCAAGTCTACAGATCATTCCTAAACATGAGACATTAGAAGAATTCCATTTTAGACCAGGAAAATGACTCTATTCAGTATTTTACTGAATGTTCTAGTTACTGCAATAAAATGAGGGGGAAAATATAAGGATTGAAAAAATGGCAAAACAATCATTTTCACAGATGATATGTCTACCTACAAAGAAGCTCATGTTAATTTACAAATTGTTAGAATTTTTTAAAAAGTTTAACAAATTTGCTAAATGTCTTAATTTATATACAAAAATAACTTGATTTCTATACACCAGCAACAATCGTTTTTTAAAAACTTTTTAAAGATACTCTTTACAATAGGAAAAAAAAAAAAAGGTAGCCATCAAGGATTTGTAAAATATTTACGGAAAAAATTTAAAATTTTATTGAAAGATATTAAAAAGGAGACATAAGTAAATGGATATATATACCACATCTGTGGATAGGATCCTCAATATTATAAGCTATCATTTCTTCCCAAATTAATCTTCATAGTCAATGTAATTCCAATAAAATATTGATAAGGCATTTTGAAGTTCATAGAAAGCCTATTCTAAAGTCTACATGTAAGAGCAAAGATTGAAGAGTAGCCAGGACAATCCTATAGAAGAGAAAAGTAAATATCAAGATGTGTTTAAAGCTGTGTAATTAAGTCAGTGTGGTATTGGTGTTGAAACTGATAATTTAACCAAAGGAACAGAAGATGGAACTCAGAAACAGACATGTGCAGATATGGATGACTTAGCTGTCACTGCAAATCAATGTGGAAAGAATGGATGATTCAACACATATAGGGATTTAGGAATATTAGCATACATGTATATTAACCTAGAAAAAAGTGAAATTTGATCCACCTCTCATACCATGTATAAGATGAATTTCAAAGACTTCAATGTGAAATCCAAAACTTTAAGCATTTTAGAATATAGGAGAATATATTTGTAACTTGGGCTAAAAAGAGTTTTCTAAACAAGATACAAAAAGCATTAAGCATATTAAAAATGTATTAATTTCATCACTTTACAATTAAGACCTTCTATTTCAAATAAATCACAGAGCAAGCAAAAAGAAAAAGCACAGAGTGTGAGGTTATTACAACACATTTAACCGACAAAAGATTAGTATGTAGATATATAAAGTACAAAAAAATCCTACTGATAGTTAAAAAATAACCAAATAGGAAAGTGGGCAAATGACATAACCAGTTATTTTACAGTAGAAGAAACTTGAAGGAGAAACGTTTGAAAAATGCTCAATGTCATTAGAAATTCTGGAAATGCACAAAAACATACCATATTTTACCCTATCTAGAGTGCAAAAACTACTAAATTTGATAACACCAAGTGATAGCAAGGGTGTGGAACAGCAAGGCCTCTTATGCTCCATTAATAGAGGTGTAAATGTGTGCAAACACTTTGGTGTTATTTTGTCAAGCTGAATATGCTCAAACTCCATTATGACAATTCTATTGTTGCTATATTCCCTAGAGAAACTCTCACATAGGTATATGACAACACATGAATAAAAATATTCAAATTAGTATTATTTGTAACAGTAGAAAGCTGGATATCATGTACATGCCAATCAACAAGAGAATGGATTAATAAATTATGGTATATGTAAAATATATAGCAGTAAAAATGGATTAACTCCAAATACATCACCAACATAAATGAATATATACATATTTTCTTGAACAAATATATAAAGCATGATCTATATGTCAGGTACTGTTCTAAGTGATTTATGAATATTAACTTATCTAATTTTTATACAAATACAGTGAGATAGGTACTATTATTACCTCCATTTTGCAGAGGAAGACACTGGGCAGAGAGAGTGTATGTAACTAATTAAATTTTCAAAAGCAAGTCCAGAAGACTACATACAGCATGAAACCTTATTTTAATAAAACTAAAAACCAAATAATACTCAAGATTATGTTGTTTCGGGATATATACGTAAGAAACGTTTTTCAAAGAACAGATGAATTACATGCCCAAAATTTAGGAGAGTAGTTATCTCTAGGAGGTTAGCAGGCCTGCAGATGGGAGATAGCTTTAAAAGTATTGGTAATGTTCTAGCTTTTATGACAGGTGCTGGACTCCTAGTTGATGACTATATCATTATACTTCCTAACTTATATATGTATTACATATAGTTTTACTTGTATCAAAATTATATTTTAAGCAATTTAGCACCTGCATTTTGTGACATTTAGGTTAACTGTTCTGAGGACTATTTTGCTTATTTTCTGGTTTTTAGCTGCACTTCAAAGAGATGGGATTGCTAGATAGCTGACTTCCAGAGGGGCAAAGCAAAACTATAATTTTTTTCAGGGTGTGAGTAGTCATTCTGAAGACAAATCAGGTTCAAATCAATGGTTATAAGGGAAATGTATGGTCAAAACCTGATCTTTTCATTTTGGCACACTAAATGCAAAAACCAATTTGATCATCAAGAAATATAAATTAGCAGCTTCTACACCATCTCCCTCACACCAGTATGCCTACCTTATTGAGACACTTGGGATAATAATGGTAACAAAAACAATGATGGCAACTTCCAGTTTCAGCTCCAATATGCAAAAAGGTAAGAAGTTATCACACTTGCCCTTATGATAAGAAACAGCTCTGGACAAACTGAAAATCAGTGACTTTTCTTGAAACCATCAGAGAACTGAGTTTGTAGGGCTAACTGCCATCCCACAATCTGGAGAGACAGGCTCATTCAGAGAGACATATCCAAGATCTGCCTACCTAGAGCAGAAGCTGCTGGAGCAACTGAGATGAACATTTAAATGGTAATTTTGATGAATTGCTGATAACTGAGTGCGGACGAGCATGAGAACGAGAAAATCCTGGAGAGTACAGTCTAAGGGATTCACCACATGTTCATGGGATTTACTCCAAGCATCCAGGTTCTCACAGTGAAGATCCAAGAAAAATCCCCTTGTGTGGTGAGTGGGGAAGGGAGCAGAATCACTGTGAAATGCACCCAGAGCATTCTCCATAATGAAGACCTACCCTCCAGGGAAAAAGACTTCACCAGAGCCTTATCTCAGCTAGGGAAGAGCATTCTTCCCACTCCAGCCCCTTCAAGTCTTACTGTCTCACTCTAAAAGTGGGGAAAAAAAAATACACCACTGGAAAAACACTTGTGAAAGTCATAGCCCAGAGCCACAAGCCTAGTAAAAGACTGACATTTAATCATAGGATTATAGAATGCTTCCTCTACTCTACATCTGACCATCACACCAACAGGGATCCAGAGAACAGTGGATTACAGCTGAAAAAGTTACAAGATGTAAACTCTCTCTGAAGAGGAGTACTTAGGGCCCCAAACCAAGAGGAGAGACAATAACAAGGACACTAGAGGAATTTGAAGTCTCAAGGCATCTACAGCTACAGCCAACACTGAACGCAGACAAACTCACAGCCAGATTAACATAAACGCTCACACTAGGGGCCTATATACCTCAGTACTGGTTACTTGACACAACATGTCCATCTGTCAACAAAAAATTACAAGCAAGCAAAAAAACAAAAAAAAAAAAAGAAAGAAAGAAAAGAGGAAACTTTAAAGAGACAAAACAAGCATCAGAACCAGACTCAGATATGACACAGATGTCAGAATTATCAGACGGAATTTAAAATAACTATGATTAATATGGTAAGGGCTCTAATGGAAAAGTAAACAGTATGCAAGAACAGATAGTTAATGTAAGCAGAGAGATGGAAACACTAAGAAAAAATCAAAAGGAAATGTGAGAAATCAAAAAACACTGCAACATAAATGAAGAATGCCTTTGATGGGCTTATCAGTAGAATATACACAGCCAAAGAATCAGTGAGGTTGAAGATAGGTCAACAGAAACTTCCCAAACTGAAATGCAAAGAGTAAAAAAAAAAAGAACAAAAAGAAAAACCTATAATAGAATATCTAAGAAATGTGGGACAATTTCAAAAGATGTAGCATATGCATAATGAGACTATCAGAAGGAGAAGAAAGAGAAAAGAGAGCAGAAGAAATGTTTGAAGAAATAACAAACTTTCCAAATTACACAAACACACCAAACCAGAGATCCAATAACCTCAGAAGATACCAAGCAGGATAAATAACAACAAAAATGAAAACTACACCTAAGCACATGATTTTCAAATTGCTGTAAACCAAAGACAAAGAGCAAATCTTGAAAAAAATCAGAGGAAAAATGACCTTACCTATAGAGGAACCAGGATAAGAACTACAGTGGATTTCTCTTCAGAAACCATGGAAGCAAGGAGAGTGACATGAAACATTTAAAGTGTTGAAAGGAAAAAAGATACCAACCTAAAATTCAATAGCCAGTGAAATTATACTTCAAAAGTGAAGGAGAAATAAAAAGGTTTTTTTTAAAAAACCAAAAACTGAGGAAATTCATTCTCAGCACATCTGCCCTGCAAGAAATTTTAAAAGTTCTTCAGGGAGAAGGACAATGATATACATCAAAGACTCAAATCTACATAAAGCAATGAAAAGCATCAAAAATGGAATAAACGAAGGTACAACAAAGTCTTTTAATTTTGATCTAATTGATCTAAAAGTTAACTGTTCAAAGTAATAATACTAAATTTATTGGATGATTATTGCATATGGGTAAGTGAAATGAATGACAACAATGTTACAATGGATGAGAGGGAAGAATTGGGAATACTCCATCATAAGGTATCTACACTACACATAAAATGGCACAGAGCTCTTTGAAAGTGAACTCAGATTAGTTAAAAATGTATATTGCAAAGTCTAGGGCAATCACTAAATTAAAAAAATATGTATAATTGATATGCTAAGAGATAAAATGTAATCATCTTAAATGCTCAATTAAAACTGAGAAAGCAGATAAAGAGAAAAAGGAAACAAAGAACAAATGCAACTTACAGAAAATATTTACAAATATGGTAGATGTTAATTCAACTACATTAATAATGACTTTAAATGTGAATGGACTAAATATACTAACTAAAAGAGACTGTCAGAAGGGATTACAAAAATGAGACAACTATACAACTATATGTTGTCTACAAGAAACATATTTTAAACATAAATATTAAATAGATTAAACAAAATGGAAATATATATATGTCATGCTAACACTAATCAAAAGAAAGCTGGAGTAGCTATTTTAATATTAGTCAAACCAGACTTCAGAACAAGGAACATTATTAAGAATTAAGAAGGGCATCTCATAATGAAAAAAAGGGTCAATTTTCCAAGAAGACAGAGCAATCCTAAATATGTATGCACATAACAACAGAGTGTCAAAAGCTGATATAAATAAAAGGAGAAGTAGACAAATACATTATTGTAGTGGGAGACTTTAACACCCCCTCTTTCAGCAATTGAGAGATCAAGCAAGCAGGTAAAAGTATAGTTGACCTAAACAACACTATAAATCAACTTGATAATTGGCTTTTATAGAATATGCCATCCCACAACAGCAGAATATACATTCTACACACACCCACATAGAACATTATGGCCTAGAAAGACCACATTTTGGCCATAAAGCATACCTTAACAAATTCAAAAGAATAGAAATCATACATCTGCCCTCTGAGTCATACTTTTATCTTCATGAAAGGTAGCATGTGTTTACAGATGAGTAATTTTATCAGCCAGTTTCTTGCCTGTAGAATTTTGGAGGTCAACAGCTTTCTTTCATTTTGTACTCCCTCTGTCCTTTTCTGTCCAATGTAGCAGTGTTTTTACTGGTATAAAATTTTCAAAAATTTTATGTTTCCTGTGTTTGTCATGAGAATTCGCTCCATTAAACAAGAGGCTCCTTCACAAATCTTTCCTGAATAATCTCATTCATATTCCTTGCTTCTCCTGAGAAGGCTAAGGGGATTCACATGCCTATCTCTTTAAAGAGCCCTCTGCGTGACTAGATACCCTGACCTTCAGAGGCACAAGCAAAATGTTGTCTAGCCACATCCTTGGCTTTCTCTCCAGAGCACACTTTCCTGATAGTGAATCACCAAATTTTAGTGTCTTTTGCAATCTGGACAGGCTGAGAATTTCCCAAATCATCAAGTCTTGGCTTCTTGTTTAATAATTCTTTTCCTCAATCTATCTCTTTCCCTTCACATTTTGCTATAAGCAGCAAGAAAACTAGGCCACATCTTCAACACTTTGCTTGGATATCTCCTCAGCTAAATATCTGAGTTCATTGTTTATAAGTTTTGCTTTCCATATAACTGCAGGACACAGTCCAGCTAAGCTTTCTGCCCTATATAACCAAGATCTCCTTTCCTTCAGTTTCCAATAAGACATCCCTCCTTTCCATCTGAGTGCTCACTGGCAGTGACTTTAACACCCATATTTCTACCCACAGTCTTTTCATAGCGATTTAGGTATCCTCTAAGACTACATGCATTTTCTACTATGCTCCTCACTTCTTTCTGAGTTCTCACCAGCAGAGTCATTAACACACACATTTTTATTAATAGTTTGTTTAGGCAATGTAAGCTTTTTCCATCATCCTCTACATTCTTCCAGGTCTGCCCATTGCCCAATTGCAAAGCCACTTCCCATTTCTAGGTATTTGTTACAGCAGCACGTCATTTCCAGATACTAAAATCTGTATTAATTTCCTACTGCTGCAATAACAAATTACCACAAATTCTGTGGTTGAAAACAACAGAAATTTATTATCTTACAGTCCTGGAGGTCAGAAGTTTGAGATGAGTCTCACTGGGTTTATAATCAAGGCTTTGATGTCAGAGGGCTACATTCCTTTCTGAAGACTCAAAGGAGAACCTGATTGTGTGTGTGTGTGTGTGTGTGTTTTCCATCTCTAGAGGCTGCCCACATTCCTCAGCTCATGGTTCCCTTCCATCTTCAAAGCTATCAATGGTCACTAAAGTCTTTCTCACATTGCATCACTCTGACATTGACTCTTCTCCTTTCTTCCACTTTTAAGAACCTGTGTGATTACACTGGACCCACGCAAATAATCCAGGATAATCACTCTGTCTTAAGGCCAGCTAATTAGCAACCTTCATTCCATCTGCTATTTTACTTCCCTTTTGCTATATAATATAACATACAGGTTCCAGGCACTATGATGTAGACATCTTTGGAGGGGACATTATTCTGCCTACTATAATCATCAAAAAACGAGGACAACCTGAGAAACTGTCACAGCTAAGAGGAGTCTAAGGAGACACGATGACTAAATGTGTTGTGGGATCCAGGAACATGACAAGAACATTAGGTAAAAACTAAAGAGATCTGAATAAACTATGAACTTTAGTTAATAACAATGTATCAATACTGATTCACCAATTGTACAGGAATATATAGGAACTCTCTGCCTTGACCCAGATCCTTTTGCCAGGCGATACCAGAGCTAGTGACCCCTTCTCAAGGCTATGAGATACACGAGAACATAGCAAGCTCTTGCTATAAAACGAGAAAACTTGGTGAATGTGTTCTTGGCTGTGGAAAAATTAACTCTGGGCCTTAACTCAAGAAAAAAATGAGACAAATTCCAGTGAGGGGTCCCTGGGGTTTCAGTAGCTGTTTTATTTCATGTGTAAGACTTTTAAATGTGTAGAAGTCTATGTGTGTGTTCATGTGTGTGTGTAGACAAACAGAGAGAGAGAACAGAAAAGCAGCTGAATTTATGTTCATGGGGAGCCAGGGGTGCATGAGCCAGATGTGTTTAGAAGTGAAGCCAGTCGTATGAGAGTCCACAAGTAGAATGTGCACTGATTTAAATAAGAGGAGGCTTGAAGAAAAACACTTAAGAATTTGGGCTGATTAAAATCTTGGCCACAAAAGAAGATCAATGCACCCTCTTTCATGCCTTCAACCTTGCATCCGTTATTACCCTGCCACATCCTGATCTTCCTAAGGAACTTCGACTCATGCTGGAAGATTCTATTCCAGCATGAGGAAGATTCTATTCCAGGAAATGTCACCTCCAAAAAACCATCCCCAAGCAGACTTATCTGTCCTGCCTCTGGATATCTCACAGATCCTGGTACATATTTCTTTTACAACTCATCAGATTGCATTTTGATTTTTTATATACGTCATTACTATAAGGTCTATTTCCCCATCACCACTGTGAGCCCCCACACTCCCCCACCACTAAACTTTAGGGCAGAGATTTTGTTTGATTCAAAAACAAAAACTGTGGCTCCAGCACCTTGCACAGTGCCTGGCAAATGGGAAATGGTGAAAAAAGAAAGAGAGAGTTCCATCCTAACTGACTCCCATCAGCTCAAAGGGAAACAAACTTACTAAAGCTCAATAAAGCCCATGTTGTGCTTAGCTTTGTTCCACAATTTGCAAGAGCCCAAGAAATTAGGTTTTTCAACGCTACTCTTGGCTCTGCTCCTTCCAGTCACTCTCTCCATATACTGCAGGGCCTATTTCCACTGAGACCTTTCTCACTTCCTTCTATTTCCCTCCAGTCCCTCACGCGTGGCAGCACCCCAATGGCAGCCCATTACTTGAGAAGTGCGAGCTCACTGTGATTTATATTCCAGCCGCCTTCTGGAAGGGGCTGTGGTCCAGCTGCACATTTGTATATTCATTGAGCCATACTCCTGACTCCACAGCCTCCTGACAGCTGCAGATGGCAAAGCCATTTTTCATAAAGTATGTGAGAATAGGAGAGGGACAGGCTTAAACATCACCTGGAGGAAACAGCAGCTTTGGAACAACGAAGAGAGCCAGGATTGATAGAGAATTAGAAACTGAATGGGGAGTAGATAGTATCTTCTCATTGTATTGACATCCACTTAAAGTTACTGTACAGTTTCATCACTATCAATTACCATTACACACTGTTCAGAATATTCTAAATACCCTGGAACTGTATTCAGGAGCTTACAAGCAAAGGCATCAAACTTTAGCTTTCTCTCTCTCTCTCTCATTCTTTCTTGCAGTATGATCTTGCTGATCGTAAGCCCTGGAGTGAACAGTTCAAGAACAAAAAAGAAGAAGAAGTTGAAATGGCTGAAGGTGTATAGGAAGCAAGTTAGCAAAGAAGAAAAGGGTCAGAAACTTGGTATTCTCGCCAAGAGTGGAGTTTACAGGGAGGAATTACCCATGGGTGTTGGCTACCGTTGCTGTGACAGAAGCAGCAGTTGACACATCAAAAAGAAAACTGCTGGCTCACAGGAGAAGGAATCAATGAACCCACAGCTGAACCAAGAGATGTATTTCCACTGATGAGTGATCCTGCACCTCTACCTGGGTTGCTCTCTCCTGTCACCCCACAGTTTATATTCCACATTTTGGTTCCTGCTTACATACAGCCTAACAAGAGGCACCTGTGCTGTTTCCTATATGTTCCCTTCATAAATCTGGTTTCCAGTATTACATTCATAATAGGACCAGAACTGAGTTACCCATTTTATTTTTCAACCCCAATATTATTTAATATGGCTACAGGCAGGGACTTAACCCTCCTCAAAAACCTGTCCTTCCCATAAAACGTCCAGGTCACAATAAGAACACTGTTTTCTCTATGATGAGGCAGATCTTCATTGTATTTTCAAGTGAATTTTCTTTTGGTTCATTACTTTAAACTGTCTGGGATTTCTTTTAATTTACATGTAATTCCTATTGACAACTTAGCTCAAATCTTGGGATCTGAAACTTTAATTTTCTTTCCTCTTCCCTCTCTCCTTTCTTCTCATCTCTTTCATATATCCATTAGATCGCTCTAGCAGATTGAAGGAGAGTATTCCAGATACTATTGAAATAGAGCATATTTACCTTATTTAACCACAAGACAAAGACAGAATGTGAGAGAAACTACATTATCTGCAGCAACGTTGGAGGATCAGGCTTTTTTCAGGACCTAGCAATCGCTTCATCATGAAGGTTGGTATTGGTGCCACAGAGGCCACTCCATCTTTTGTGCTACAAAGCCACATGGTGGGCCCCACACAAGAAGACTCACCTGTTGGGTGCAGGTTGAGATATTGGATGATAATCACACATACACAGGAAATATATCATATTCCAAAAGAACGAATCTTAATGTGGCAGAACAAACTTTCTTCTATCAGAGGAGAAATTTAGGAATCAAAGACTCTACTTGGGAGCAGCATTTTCATCACCTATGACTCAGATGTTATTTTCTATCAACATGATGGCTCTTTGTAATAAAAACAGGCTCAAAAAGGAGTCAAATGCTCCTCACACAATACTATCAGGGTTTTTATTTCTCAAGATATAGATTTAAAGTCATGTCAATAGGAAAAATATGCTTTCCTCTTTCAGGGACTAAACTGATTGTCTCCACTCACTGTACCAAGAAATGTTTGCATGTGGGAAACTTGGGAAGAAACTGATCCCAGGCCTCAGCAGTGTAGAGGTGAAGCTGGAATCAAAGCATCTTCCTCAGCATCACTCTGTTCAAAGAGCCAGCTTGTCCCTATTTAGAGTCAGCAAATCCCAGGACCGAGTAAAGAATCTACTTTTTGTCCACCTGAAATATGAAATGCCAATGTTTCCAAACTGTAAGCAGACATAGAGGCTCCAGATTCCTTTCTTATAAGTTCTCTGAAAGAGCAGATTGGCAACCCCATAGATAGAAAACCTTAAAGAGTGATGCATAAAGAGGACAAGAGGGGATCGAGGAACTCGAGACGGGTCAAGAGAGAGGGAATATTCATGTAGATCTCCCTGCAAGGACTTTGAAAGCTCCTTATTATACTTCATAGCTCTTCTTCCACCATCTGCCTCTTACACGCTTAATGTTCCCAGAGAGTTCTGTTCTCAATCCTCTTCTCTTTTCATTCTGCACATCCCCTCTGCATGAGATGATCTGTGTTCACAATTTCATCTACTGTGTACAAATATATGGCTTCAAAGTCTTTACCTCTTACTCGGACTCTCTCCTGATTTGTACCAAAGCTGTTCATCATACATTTCCATCTAGAAGCCTCTATATAAACCTCAAAGTGAGCATTCTCCAAACCAAATTCATCATCATCAAGCATAAAACCTGGTCTTTTCCTTTATTTATGGACTCACTGAAGGCAGCCATATCTATTGAGTAGCCCATACCAGAAATCTGTAAGTCACCCTCTACTCCTCCCTTATGACTAGGTCTTTCCTTTTCTACTTTCTTAATATGCCTAGTATCTATCACCTTCTTTCCATGTTTGTTATCATTTCCCTAGCTTTTGGATTCACATTTCTTGCTTAGACAATTGCAGAAGTTTCCTGTATCTATCCTTATCCTTGTCCAATCCACCTTATACACTGACACCAGGGAGACTTTTCTAATGTACACATCTGACGATGTCACTTTCCAGCTCAAGATTGTCCTCTGGCTCCCCCTTGCCCTTAGAAAAAAATCCAAATTCCTTAACATAGCCTGGAAGACCCTATTATTTGGCTGTGGCCAAGCTCCCTAGCCACACAACACGTTTGGTTAACTAAATTAAATGACTTCTAAATTAAATGACTTAGCCAAGGTCACACAGCTGGCACATGGTAGGACAAGGACTGAAATTTAAAGTCCTTGGACTCCATGCTCAGCACATTCTTCGTTGCTTCCTACCACCCAGACCATCTTATTAGAGAAACTGAGAGATGTCACAAGAATCCAAAAGCTATGAATAGCCCAATGCTCCTAGTCACTTCCATGTTCTGAGGTCCACAGCTGAATGCTCTTGTGGTCAGCCAACCAGAGTCACCATTACCTGATGAAAGTTGGTCGGTTTAGGCAGAGGCAGCTTCAGCTTCCCAATGAGCTCTTAGATGAAGAGGACAGTTTCACGGTGATTAAATATTAATTGGAACTACTGCAAGGGAGGGAATATGAAGCGGCAACCAATTTCTGTGCAGCCCCAAATTCTGCCTAACTTGGACTCTTTTCAAGTTTTCCATTTCTAGGTAAGATATTTTAAAACCTTGTTTGTTGTTTGTTTAAGTGGGTGAGAATAATTTGTTTGAGTTTGCCTGGCATTTAGATTATGGAATTACTTTCCTGCCCTAAAGAAATAAGAGTGAAATTTTCAGTCCTTCTGGCCTGTGATCCTATGAAGCTTTGTCATGGAAGCCCCTCTTTTTCATTTTGTTTTATTAGGTTTCCAAGTCAGAATCCTCTCCTGACCTTTAATTATAAAGAAGGGGGAGAAAGCTGAAGGAATCTACAAGACAACCAATGCCACCCAGTTATCAGGACAGGGTAGACCTAGAAAGCTCTCCCTGAAGTTTTCTAAGTTCCATTTTATTTCACAGAACTCTTGGGCTTACTTCTGTGCGGTCCACTGCCAGGGGAACCTGCTTTAGAGAAAGGAGAGGCAACTGCACACAGCAGACCCAGCAGAGGCTCAGCGCTTCATTCTCAGGACGCGCTGGGACCCGTTTCTCAGCTCTTTGACCTGGGACAGGGAGAGAGGAGTGCCTGCATATTCCATGGAGGTGTGACAGTGCAGTTAGTAACTCAGCAGGAGCCAGCCACAGAACCCACCCATGGAGGCAGGTTTGTGAAAGAGCCTAGAGGTGGCTACTGCACCTCACACTAATTTTTTTCTCTCTAAAGAAGTTGGTGTAAAATCATTTAATTACTGAGTGTTAAGTGAACAACTAATTATGTCAAGTTGGTGAAATCTAGGCTCCCAGGAGCTGGAAGAGTTTCTGTTTTTTATCCCTCTTTATAGCATCCACTTTGCCTTTCTCTCCTCATCCTCAACAGTGGGGATGTTTTAGGCTGTCTTTAACAAAAAGTTATATTGAAGAAAATAGTTATCCAACACTAACAAAATAACGGTAATACTTTTTAAAGTTTTCAAAACCTAATTTGTTTAAAAACTGAAAAATGTGACATAGTGGGAGAGTGAGAGCTCCAGAATACAAGATCCAGGTTCAAATCCCACTTTTACCATTTGCTCGCCACTGGTGTTGGGTAAATTAATCACCTCCTCTGAGCCTTAGTTTCTGGAAAAGGAACATAAAAACAACTTTGAAAGTTTATCTTCCTCTATCTTGCCAGTAAATTTGGAATTCTTTAAGACTCATATCTAAGCCTTCTTGTCTTACTCATGTTTTTTTCCTTCTTCCTTGGTGATCTCAGTCACACCTATGGTGTTAATTGCCATCTTTATACAAGCACCTCAAAATCCTATCTTTGGCACAGATCCCTCCTGTGATTTTCTGATATATGCATCCTACTGCCCAGCTGATAACTCCACTTGGATGCCACAAATGCAACCCCAACTCAGCCTCTCCTCTGCCCAAGATGGCCTTCTTCCAGCCTTCTTAATCTCAGGGAATGGCTTCCCCATCTGTGCCGTTCCGTCCAAAAACTTTGGCATCATCCTTCACTACTTCTTCTCCTCACTCTCCATGTTTGATACATCAGCAACTCCTATCAAGTTTACCTCCTAATATTTACTGAATCTCGCTTTGGATGCCACGCTATTACAAACTACCATCATTTCTCACCTTCAACATCCTCCTAACTGGTCTCCCTGTATTCACTATTGCCACCTGTCTCCAATCCATTTTCCTCCTAACATCCAAAGTGATCTTGACAAACAAAAACTTAGTTCTGTTACTGTCATCTACTTAAAATAGTTAAGTGACCCTTCAGTGCTCTCATGATAGAGACCTAAATCCCTTCCAATGCCTGCAAGTTCTGATCTCTGCTTATTTCTCCAGCTGTAATTCCCACTTTGCTCTCCATTACTCTTATACCTCTAGTTTCACTGGACATTTTCTGTCTTTCAAGTGGGTCCTGTTTCTTCCTGCTATAGGGCCTTTACACACACAATTCTCTTTGTCTGGGGTACTACTCCAACTGTTAACTCTACCAAATACAAACATACGTCGGCACATATTTACAGGTAGTTTCTCTCCCTCTCAGATAACACGAGTTCCAACACCATTTTCTCGAGGAAGCCTCCCCTGATCCAAAGCTGCCATGCACATTTGTGCAGGTTGCATCCCACATAAGAGCATCAGGCTAAGGAGCAAGTTATGGGTGAAATCCGGCCACACTCCACTCGCCAATCCCTATATTCTGGCACAGAACTGCATCTCCTGGGACACCTTTATCCTCTTCTCTCAAAGGTGTGGTGTGAGCTAGTTGGCAGCTCTGCTCTACTTCCCAGACTAGGTCAAAGCGTTGTATTCTTGCTGCCATAATATCATATATTCTCATTCATAATACTTCCACAATTGCAATTTTACATTTACTTGTATAAGATTAGGTATTTAATGTCTATCTCTCCTAGTAGACTGCAAGCTCTCAGGGACTATATTTGATTTGCTCACCATTTTATCCATTGTCTAACATAATCCTTGGCATCTAGTAGAGGCTCAATAATTATTTGTGGGATGAATGAAAAATTAATAACAATATTATTATAAGGATAAATTTTTGTTTGTGAAAGCATGTCATTGCCTAAAACCTAGCAAATACTCAATACATATTTGTTTGAAAGTGAAAATGAATTATCTGACACTCAAATATTAAATGACTCAACAAGGGTCACAGCCATATTAAGAGGTCAGCGTGAGGAAATACCATTCAGTGTATGGAGAGGCTCAGGGAACAGGTTTCTCTCAGTACAGAGGGCTTTGGAGATTTAACATATCCACGTGGGACACGAGGCCCCTGTCATTCTTCTCCAATATCATATGCAAGGCAACATACTGGGAAGAGTAGGCTTCGGGGGCTGCCTGCTTGCTCTTTATACCTTTCAACAATGGTCAGCTAAAGTTAGGTATTTGGTTTGTGCCACTTAGAAAAATGGAACTGAGGGCAGAAGTCCAATTAGACCTCAATCACTGTCTCAGATAAAAATCATTAGGATCATCATAGCTTGCATGTATAGAGTACTTTTGTGACAGGCATTATGATAAGTGCTCTACATGCATTATTCATTTCACCTAGAACAATCCTACGATGTATTAAGTTGAGTTATATGAAATTGTCAATACTTGATCCTTTTGACCTACCAAATTGGCAATTTTATATGTTTCAACTTAATAGATACTATTACTCCCATTTTAAAGATGAGGAATTGAGGTTCCATGAGCTAGGATTAGAACCCAGGCAGCCTTAGGACCAAATGGTGAACAGTCCTGCCTGGTCTCCTGAGGGGCCAGTCATGGGCAGAAACTTGAAACCAAGAATCATGTCTCTGACAATTATTAAAGATTATGTTAAGTTTATGACTTCCCTATATTTACTATTTCAGTTCCCCCCACTGTGTCTTAGTGCTGATTCATAGTAAAACTCTATACGATGAAATGGGCTTCTGCAGCAAGTCTATGCCCCATGTCCTATCCAGATCTGGGGAGAGGAGGATTTCCAAGTGTGGAGTGAGTGGCAGCAATGCTAAAGAGGAAAGGACAGCAGGCTGTTTCCAGGGCCTGCAGGAAGGAAGAAACGAGAGGGTAAGGAGTTCTTGCTGGTACCTGTTTAGAAGCAGAAAGACCTGGGTGGCATTTCTGATAAGAACCGAAATCCACAGCATCTGCGATCATCCCTTCCTACAGCATCAGCTGCCTGAGGACACGAAGTCTTACTCCGGTCTCTGCCTTTTGCTAGGTCTGCACATTATCACCAGAAACACAGAATTGGTAGGAACTTTACAGGTCACAGGCTCCAGACATCGCTTTTTAAAGACGAGAAGCTAAGAAAGCAAGTGTTCACTAAACACCTACTACGAGCCAGGCGCTGTGCTAGTTCTTGGTCCCAAAGGTGTGAACCAGAGAGACACAACCCCATCTACCTTTATGGGGTTTACAAAATGAGCAGAGAACAGAGTCACACTTAATTACAGAACGATAAGAGCTAAAAGCCCAGGATGCAATTATAACAGTGATACGGCCAGATGTGGAAATTTCCCGATGAAATGACTTAAACTGACACTTGAAGGATTTGAACAAACTAGGCAAGCAGAGAGTAGCCGGTCACTAAAGTGGTCACGTAATTAGCTCTATAATGCAGGACAATTTACAAGTCTCTCTGTGCCTCATCAGTAAACAGGATAATATTAGTTAAGTCACGGAACTGAGTGTATTACATGGGCAGGTATATGCAAAATACTTAGTACGTAATAGCTGCTCAGTAAGCGTCTGTTCCCTTCCCCCATTTTTTCCTGGTCCAGCACATTTTCTGCTTTGTGACTTTGCCTTTATTCTTAGGACTCCAAGCCCTTCAGGGTCAGTCATTTCAGTCTGTTTGGATATCTGTTTAACTTGTCGCGATGTTGTTCTCAGGGACTGGGCAGCATGACTTGAAAATATTGGCCTTTCTCATTCCCGCACCAAGAGCTTTATGTTGCAGCCAGGGGCTGGATATGTTCTGTTTTTAAGCTCAAACTGTTCTTCATGTTTTTCCATGATTAAAACTATTCACTGCTGACTTTAGAAGATAGAAAAACTCATTATTTCCTACATGTCCACTTTGCAATATCACTCTTCAAATACCTAGGTCACCTAGGTAGAGAGGCACTGCTTGGGGGGGGGTCCTTTTCATCAACAATGTGCTAATTATTCTTATCAATAATTTTATAATAATAATGTTAATTATATAATTATTACATTATAATAATGTTGTTGATATTATCATTATAGCTATTAATGAATATGTTTTCTATGCAACAGTTGCTGATATAAGTTCATTGCATGGGATTACCTTATTTAATTCTTCAAACAATCTTCTGAGATAGGTACTATTATTATCCTCATTTTACAGATAAGGAAATCCTCATTCCTCAGGAATGGGAAACAGACACATAAGCATATTATTATGATTGATGATGCTATGATGATGAGGGCAGGATGCTATGAGGGCACCAGGGACACTGAGGAAGGGCATCAAACCTATCCTGGGGATACCAAAGAAGGCCTCCCAGAGGATGTGCATCACTGAGCTGAGTTTTAAAGACTCACTCAGAATTATCTAGACAGAAAGGAGGAGGCAGGGCTTATCAGTCAGAGGAAGTGGCATGAGCATTGGCCTGAAACCCAACGTGCCTGGAGAATGATAAGAAGTATTGCCAGAATATAATGAGCTAGGGCGTGAAAGATAGTGGAAGATGGGGACGGGTGTGCAGGACATCATGCTGGAAGGGTGGGCAAGGACCAGATGGTGAACAGCCCTGCCGGGTCTCCTGAGGAACCAGACAGTACACTGTATGTGACGGGGACCCTTTGGCGTTTACGGCAAAGGAGTGGCATGATCAAACTGCAGGACAGGTAGATCCCTGAGGGAATAAAGACAATGGATGAGAGGCATGGAGACCAGGTAGGAATCCAGGAAAGGGATGAGGAGAGTCTCAGCTGGGGCAGTGCTAGCAGGGATGGCAGGGAAGGGAGGAATTAAAATATCTTTAGGAGGTAAAATCATCCTGATTGGGTGAAAGACTGATAGGGGAAGAGGTGGGTGGAAAGAAGGAGGAATGCAGGATGGCTCTACAAACGGAGAAGCAGAATAAAGAAAGAAAAGCAGATTGAGCCTAGAGAAGGTTGAGACTGCCAACTCAGTTTAGAAACTACTCAGTTTAAGGTGACCGTGGGACAAGCAGGTAGCAATGCCCAGCTGGCAGCTGGTATAGCAGACTGAGGCTCAAGCCAGAGGTTAGGCTAGGGATAAAGATGGGCGGAGAAGGGTGTCTGCATATACACAGTAGTCTCAGCCCCAGAACTGGATGAGAGCCCCACGCACAGTGGAAAGGGTGAGAAATAAGAGCGCAGAGAAAAAAGTCCTGGGGAACACCAATATTGAAAAAGCCAACCGAGGAAGAAATCGCAGAGGAGAAGGAGAAGGACTGCCAGAGGAGTAGAAGGCAGAACCGTAGAGTATGATGTTCTGGAAACCAAGAGACGACATGATGCCCGGTGCTGCAGAGAGTCAAGGAAGGCGATAACTGAAACACAGGCACTGAATGCCCATTTAGAGTCACTGACGACCTGGGCAAAGCGGGCTTCTAATGGTAGGCAATGGAAGCCGACAGGTTGGGAAGGAAATGGGATTAGAGGGCAGGGTGTCCGCGGGTCTGACTAGGGTGTTGTCAGGGATCCCTGTGACACCAGAAACTATATCCCATTACTTCTTTCTCCACATCCTCCTCCAACTTCCCTGACTCGAACTTCCTTTGTACTCCTAGGTTCCAGACCCAACTCTGATCAGGACCTGAGGCCCTAGAATAACAAGATCACAATTTCAAAAGCAAGATCGGGGTGCTCTAATTTTAATATGGTATTGCAGGCTAGGCAGGCAGACTTGTCAAATAGAGTAGAATCTTTCTACTCTGATAGTGATTGGCGCAATTTGGGGAGAAGGCCTCCTCCACCACTACCCCCTATTCCAAGCCACCATCACTTCTCTCTGGACCAAAGCACAAGATTCTTTACACCTTTGCCTCCTTACATCTATATTCCATGCTGCAGCCACAACTATCTTTTTGGGAAGGAAATCAGATCAGGTCTCCCCTGGTTCAAAGCCATTCAGTGTCTTCCCATTACTCTTGGAATAAATCCTAGTCCTTACCATTGCCTAAAAGCACTAAGTAATCTGCCCTAATGCTTCGATCTCATTTCCTATACCCCTCCCTCTGACTACTACACTTCAGTCACACTGGCTTCCTTGCTGCTCCTCCAACACAGCAAGCATACACCTGTCTCAGGGACGAGGCAATTATTTTGTCTGGAAGGCACTTCCTCTATAAATATGCATGACTTCCTCCTTTACTTCATTCAGGACTCTGTTTAAATTTCATATATATATGAATATATATCCTATATATATACACACACACTTTCTCCTCCCACAAGAATGTAAGCGCTCAGAAGTGTGAACTTTGTCTATATCTCTAGCTCTTAGAACAGTGTTGGCCATTTAATACATAATTATTGAATTAATAAGGGAATAAATACCTAAATGCAGCTATGAAAATATGCCCCAGGATCCAAAACAAAAAAGAATGGAGCCAACAGAAACCAAGCAGAGACATCAATCCTCCAGCAGGTGTGTAGCAGACATTTCCCCCGTGCCTACATTGTGACAGACACAATGTCAACATGAAAAGAGTCTGGCCCTTGCCCATGATAAGCAGGCACTCATGCTGAGTAGACATAGTAAATACCTAGTGAATGAGACAGTTTATAGAAAAATACTGGCAGTCTTTAAATTAAAATTCTAATTAGTTAATAAATTTGTATCTCCTAGCCCTGAGCCACTGGATGTTTCCCACCCCCATCACTGTTCCTAACCTCTGCCATAAATGTCTCCTTCCTCCATGACTCTCCCTGACAGGACCAATCACTGGAGCCCTGGCTTAACTACTTGCTCACTTCCTCACTGAAGCAACCTTCTCATTTAGCAACTGAGGATTTTCCCAGTCACTGGCCTTCTCCCTTCTCTCCTAACATATGCCCCCTTCAGGGTTGAAAGAAACTCAGGGATCTAAGCAAATGACGCAGACGTGTTATTAGGGCCACATCTGACACATCCGAGTGACCGAGACTAGCTGGAGACTTAGGCCATCTTGTTTAATATTGATTCAAAAAGATTCTAACACCAATATATTATAGGAATTTTTGCCTATTATCTGTCCATTAGTCAGAAGTTACCTATATGGTTATTAATATTGCCTGACTGACTTTAATAAGACACCAAAAAGAAAGTGAGAAATATATTGACCCATTTTCCTGTGGATGGAGTGGTGCAGAAAGAAGTGGGTTGCTGAGGCTCAAGCTGTTGGAATAAGAGGTCAGGTCTCCCAACATTTGGCCAATCTCCTCTTTATGGTCATTATTGGTTGCTGAATGGGGTCTCAAGGTTCAATGGGGGAGAAAGAAGAGCAGAGTCAATAACTTTGATTTCTTGGCAAGGCCTTTGCCTCAGCAGGCTTTCCCTCAAATAAAGCCCTGTAAGCAAAGTCTCATCAGATCACCCCACCAATTTGAACACTATCATATGTACGAGGAAGCGTTAACTCAAAGATGAAACCAGCAAAAGCGATGATCACACTACAGTAACAGAGTGAAGAATCCTTTCTTTTGTTAGACAAAAAGTCAATATATAATGATTGACCTCATTCACAACAGTCAGTCAGCCCTCTGTGGTTACTCTCAGGATAACAAAGAAAATAAAGGAATCTGATACAATGTTTTGATATCTCTAAAAACAGGAGGTTTGGGATGCTTTACCTATATCCTTTCCTGAATTCAGAGGAAATAATTAGATTCATTCATTCAACTAACATATATTAAACACAAACAAATAAGCAGCACTAAAGTCAATACAGTGAAAGAGGAGAGATATTGGGAAGGTATCATTTTCTTCCAACGGCATTTCTAACTGAGAAGCAGACACAGAAACAGGAAGTGACATCAAAATCATCCATGGAAGGAGCAAAATATTATAGCGTAAGATGTGCCACTAAGAAAGGATGAGATGTAAAAAAAGGGCCTGAGTAAATTAAGTCAATTCATTCATTTTACAATTATTTCCTGACTACCTACACCATCCCTAACACCTACTGTAAAGTATAAGACAAAGGCCTTGCCTTGAAAGATCTTAAAATTTACCAGAGAAGATAGAACAAACACAGTAAAGCTAAATATGGGCAGTACAAAACAGTCTGTGTGATTGTCAAGAATTTGTGAGGAAGAAGTCACTCTGGATTGTTGAAATTGTAGAAAGCTTCATGGAGGAGACTGGAATTGATGTAGGTAACGGACGCATAAAATTTAAACATGTGAAGAGGAAACTTATTCCAGGCAATGGGAACAATGCAAATAAGTTCATGTAGATGAGAAAGTATATGGTGTGTGTGTTAGTGATGCTTGCTACTATAACAAAAATGCAACAACCTCAGTAGCTAAACAAAATTAAAGTTTATATCTTGCTCACATAGAATCCAATTCAGGTGTTCCCCGTGAGTGGGTGACCTTCTTTCTGCCCAGTCACATAAGAACCCAATGCTTTTCACCTTGTGGCTCTGTTCTCCTCTAGGTCTGTGGAGACCTCTCCCTTTAACTGACGGGTAGGAAGGAGAACTGGCTGCATATGGAAAATGTTCACACGTCAAGCACGGAAGTGATATACCTCACTTTTGCCCACATTCCTTTGGCTAGAAATCAGTCCAAACACCCTCCTAACTGCAAGGGAGGCCTCATTGTGTGTCCAGGAGGACAAGGAAGTGGGCTGTGGTGAACACAGAGCATGTTTGGGAGAAAGAAAGTAAACCTATTTGGCCTGAGCAGAGGGCTAGAGAAATAGATGAAATCAAAGATGGAACGTGTAAGGCATGAGACTGCTCTCTAGGAGCTTAGAGAGGAAGGATTGGCACACATAAAAGGTTTAAAAACAAAAGAATGTGCTTGATTCTCCTGAGAGTGATGCATAACGTAGACGGGAAGGGGTCTTATGGTACTAAGGGGCTGCTCGGGCTGCTCAGAGTGGCGTGATTGGGAAAGGTTTCAAGGAAGATGTGGAAATAATGCTGAACCTTTAAGGATGGATTCAGAGAGGCAGACAGTACGTGAGTGGATATCTCAGGATAGGTATCGATGTGTAAAGAAGAGAGGGTAAACGCTAATACAAACGAGGATTGAGGACAAAGAATACAAGCAAGAGCAGAGAGATAATTATAAAGCTGCCAGAGGGAGATAGTAATCAGACAAATGGTATTTATCAATGAGTGCCCTTTTTGCATTGGGAACAGGGGAACAATTCTTCATTTGTAGGACTGCCACACATCGCAGAACTTTTAGCATCCCTAACCCCACCCATCAAATGCGGGTACTGCCCCCAAGTAATAGTGACTATTAAAATTCCCCCATACTTCCAAATCTCCCTCCTGGGGTTAGGGATGGAGCAGCAATGCCTCTATTCAGGAAATTTGGCCAGAGACTAAATAAAGAAAGATGAGATCAGAAAAGTGGTCAGGAAATCTTTCATCTAAGTCCTGATGTTAGGATAAGGAGGTTAAGGCAGACAAAATAGGAGAGGAAACTACTATAGGTCTTAAATGGGGATTGTGCTGAAAATGGTGTTCAAATTTGTGCTACCAAGATGGTAGCACCTTGGTAGCACTACTAACTGGAAACTGTGTTTCAAGCTCAACTTGAGGCATAACTCACAAAAGACTTACACCAAATCAAGTCGATTAATCTTAATGTCAGATACGGGCATTCAAATATTAAACAATAAATTCCTGAAAATTCAAGACGCTCCTAAATTAAGACCACTAAATCAGTCTCCTACCTCCTGAGGCTAGAATGGTATGTAGATGGAAGTAACTTCTCCTAATGAAAGAAATCAATCTGGCGAGAAACCAGAGAAGTTAAAGTAATCTGCAAGTGTCTACCTTTCCTGTCCACCAGGCCTTATTTTGTGAATGTTTCCACTATTTAGAGTCACTGCAGTTGCTTCAGACATGTCAGGTCCCTCAGGACAGATACATCTTGCCCTGATTCCAAAACCAATGGAAATGGTTCTCTATCAAAAAATAGGATTCCTGACTTGCCAAGCTACACTTTTGTACCCATATCCTTTGCCCCTTGAGTGGCCCTAAAAATAAGAGTTTTTAGTTGAAGAGCATGCTGAGTGGAACAGAGCTAACACTTGGCTGGGATTGCCTGCTACCCCACAATCACAGAGCCTGGTCTGGCCCTCATAGCACTGATATGGGACAATCAGGGAGGTTAGTCAGATGCACCTGGAGCCCTGATGGGAAATGTCACTCAGAAACGCCTCAGCTGCAAGAGAAGACATCTCAAAATGGATGTTTGAAAATAACCATGATGAGACCCAAAGACAGCACACTTACAAGGTTTTGAAAGGACAAAATATAGGTTCACAAAAAAACAATTCTAAGGGAATGTCTTTCATAAAGGGAAGCAGATAACAATTTCCCCAAACTACCTGACTTCTTTTAAAATTCACTGGATGTTTTTCATGATATTCCCAAGATCAAAATATCATGTGGATGAACAAGCTTCCTCTTTTAAAAATTCAGACATCCCTATGAGGGCTCTGATGTAATTATGGGGCTATCAAAGTAAATTACTTCAATAGATTATTTTCCTCCTTCCTCCTCAGGGAAATGCCCTCCATTGAGAGAATGGGGGTTTTGATTGAGGAAGAGAAGAAATGAGTAACTTTGACACATGTGCAGCTTTGAGGTTTATGGACTTAGGAAGGTGTGCTCTTTAGGAACAGAGGAAAGTGGGAGTCAGGAGGGAGGAGGTGGAGAAAGGAAGGGGAGCTTCTCATCTACATCTCCACATATGTCTCTATGTCAGATTAAAGGGAATTATTTCTGCTTCACAACAAGAGAGAACCACTATTCTTTCCACTCACAAATCTTTATGGAATGCTTACTTGGTACCAGGAAATGCCAGGTTCTGAGTATCCAACAGCGGGTAACACAAACAAACAAACAAAAACTCCTGCTATCATCTGAGGGCAGAAGAAAGGATTTCATCAAATGGAAAATTTGCAGCTTCTCTGGAGAGTAGAAGTTTGGGAGCAACACAAAAAAGGGTGGTGGTGGGTAGTCATAGAGAGTGGGCTTGTGAGAAGAAAGAAAGGCCTGTGGGACCAGGTATAGGTGGAGGTGAAGGTGATGAAGCTAAGGGCAGATGGCCATGACCTGCTCAATGAAGTTAGAGGTATTTGCTGAGAGTAAAGTTTGAGAAGGAAAAGAGCAAAGAAGGTAAAAAATATAGAAAATGTGTTCTTGACCTTGGTAAGTCTAGCAGGTTGCCTGCTTTTCATCACTAGAGGTATGCGGTATTGTATGCAACCTGGTTTTAAAGAATTAAGGTGCAAACATTTGATAAAATGGTGGTGATCAGCCCGATATTTTCACCTGCCTAAACCTTCTATGATACTACAACAACCTGCTAAGTGCTCCTTTTGGTGCTAGCAGCCTGTGTACTTTCTGATCTCATAAGAGCTCATCTAGGATCTCTTTGGAATCAATCAGTCTTTAGTATCAACAAACGATTATTGAACACCTGAGAAATGACACATACAAGTTCCATAGCAACTTCAGTGGGAAATTCAGACCTGCTCCCTCCATTCCAACTGTACGGACCTCCTTGCTTTTCATCGAATACTTTCAGAGTACTCCCATCTCAGGGCGTTTTTACTTGCTGTTTCCTCTGAAAATCTTCCCAGAGAGAAACACAGCTTATTCCTTCACCTCCTCTTCCATCAAGTTTTGCTCAAATGTTACCATCTCAGCAAGGCTAACGCTGAAACCCCTTTTTAAAACTGCACCCTTACAGCACTCCCATCTTCCTTGCCTTCCTCTATTTCTCTATAGCATTAACCACCTTCAACATACTATATAATTTACTTTTTAAATTACATAGGTCTCTCTATCCCCTTCCAAGAATGGAAGCTCTGTGAGTGTGTATATGGTTTTTCTTTCCTTTTATTTTTACTGCTCTATTCCAGAACATAGAACAATGCCTGACAGGAAATAAATTATTTGTTGAATGAACGCCGGTTATGGCTCATTCTATCTCTGAAAAAGAGAGACTAATAAAGCACCCTCTCGTAGAATTTCTAGCCTCTGAGATCTTTGGTAATTGGTTCTAGAGTAAGATTATAATCAACATAGTCAAGAAATATCTAATGTCATTTATTGAGAACTCTCAGCAAAGCGACCAAATGTAGCCTAGAAAAAAAAGCAGAGTGAAGGGAGAGGGAGAGAAGGTAAGGGAGAAATGAGGAGACAAAACCACTGAGGAGTCAGTGTGTAACGAGAAAGACAGCATGTGATTAAAAATAACAGAAGATCAGCATGTGAGGAAGTGGCGAATGGGCTGTCCTCTGCCATCTTCCTGTCCTTCATGCCATTAGAGAAAGTGGCAAAAGAGGGCACGCCACAGCTGGGCTGGGAGCTTCCATTGCCAGCCCCCCTGCCACCTCCACTGTGGGAGGCGGTGTTTGTGTTCTTGTAGCTATGCTTTAATTGAACTGGGCAAGATCAGGTAGATTGATCACCCATTTAGCCAACTGCTCACAGCAGTTTCCTCAGAGAATTAAATGCACTCTAGACTGCGTATTGACAGAGACAAAATGCTTCTTTGAAGTGACTATTAGGATGCTTAAGAGTTGTTTTTATTAGGTCTTGTATTCAAGACCTTGAATTTCAGTGTGTGTATTTTCCAAATAGGAGCAAAGCTTCAAAATTATGTCAAAAGAGATTTGACATATAAATATTAGCTTTATATCCAACCTAATGCATCTAGTGGACAAAGTAAGGTCAACTTTTACTTTCCTGTGGACTTTTAAAACTCCCTCAGCCCTCATAACCTTCCAACAAAACATAAATTGGCAAGTCTACAGTTTTTCTACTGTATACGCCCCTTCTGCATCCCCTCCTAAAAAGAAATCTTTGAGTTTCTGTAGAGCTTTTTTCCCACTTTGCCTCATGGCATATTTTAAAGCCTGGGGCTGCAGATGAGCATTAGCAAGTTTACTTAATCAGTACTCCAGATGACAACAATATTTGCCACTACACTGATGCTTGAAGCAGTGTATGGCTCTCCACCTTACTTTGGAGGGCTATGTATAAGCTTTAAGCAGTGTTAAGTAACGAGTTTTTGGGTATTACTGTCCTAAATTTGAATCCCATCCAATAGCTCACTATAATCTTGAATATACTCATTAATAATCTATATCACATAATATTAGGAGCATCAGAGATAAAATACATAACACGCCTAGCATGGGCCTGTCACACAGTTGGGTTTCAACGAGACGTTAATTCCAATTCCACCTCCCCCTTCTTGATCTCCCCACCTTCTATGATTTTTCTTGTACTCAAGGCTGCCATAGATATTGGGTTCTATAAAGCCCCACCTCTTTTCAAACCCAACTTGATCTCATTCAAAGTACAAGAATGGAACTACGATACTGACTCAACACAGTTCTATAAGAATGTCCTCATCAGACAGCGAGCAATTGAAGCTACAGTTTAGAAGATTGTCTCATTCAGCTAGAGACAGTTTCTGTTTTGTTTCCATTTTGAAGAGAATACAGCCTTATACATATTAGTGACTTTATCTAAGAAAGACCTTAAAATATTAAGCTGTTGGTCTCCACCTGCTTAAAATTTCTCCTGTATAAATACAGAAATAAAATACTCAATACCAATCATTCTTAACTAGAAATTTAGAGAAACCTCACAAGAAGTACCATACAAGTCTCTATAATAATTAGAATGAATATCACTTATTTAGTATTATCCATCAGAAAACATTTTCTCATCTAATTCTTATAAAATAATTTTGAGGTATATCTATTTCTACATTTACAACAGTATAGTTAAGGAAACTTAGTTATAAAGATGGAAGGAAATAATAAAAATGAGAACAAACAAACAATAAAAATAAACAACAGGAAAAAAACAACAAGACCAAAAGTTAATGTTAGAAGAGGCTGGCAAAACTGACAAAACCCTGTAATGCTCTTAAAAGAAAAAAAAGAAAAAGAGAGAGAGAGAACACAAACTACCAATATCAGGAATGAAAAGCGGATTCTCACTAAAGATTGTACACACATTTAAAAGGATAATAGGGGAATATTATAAACAACTTTATGCTAATAAACTCTATAGCTTAAATAAAATGGACAAATTCCTCAAAAAATACACTTTACCAAACTGACACAATATAAAACAGAAAATTGGAAGACCCATATATCTGCTAAAGAAATTCAATTTATTATTGAAAAATTTTCCACAAAGAAAACACCAGGCTCAGGTGGTTTTACTGGTGAATTCTATCAGACATATAAAGAAGAAATAAAACCAAACTTACACACCTCTCTGAGAAACAAGACACCATTTCCCAAATAATTTTGTGAGACCAGAATAACACTAATAACAAGACCTGAAAAACACATTGCAAAAAGACGGACAGACAGACAGAGACACAGAGAGAGAGAACAAGAATTACCAACCAATATCCTTTATGAACAAAATGCAGAAATAGTTAACAAAAATGTTAACTAAATTGGATCCAGTAATATATAAATGGGATCATGAGGCAGAACAAAACATTTGACAAATTTCAATGCCAATTGATAATTTTATTTTTAAAAAAAGGTCTCATCAAACTACAAATAGAAGAGAAATTTATTAATCTTATAAAAGACATCTAGGAAAAACAAAAAATATCATCATACCTGATGAAAGACTAAACACCTTTTCCATAAGATTATAAACAAGGCAAAGATGCCCATTCTCACCACTCCTATTCAACATTTTACTGGAGGTGATTGCCAGCTTAATAAGTGAAGAAAAGAATATAAAACACATAAAAATCAGAACAGAAAAAGTAAAACAGCCTATTTGCAGGTGATATAATTGTTAATACAGGAAATTCTAAGGAATTTGCAAAACATCTACTAGAACTAATAAGTGTACGTAGCAAAACTGTGGAATATAAATAAAAATCAACTGCATTTCACATAGTAATGGCAATTATGAAATTTAATTAACAAACAACTCTACTTTCAAAATCATCAAAAATTATAAAATACTTAATGATAAATTTAAGAATAGTTGTAAAGTGAAAACTGCAAACACTGCAGAGAAATTAGAAACCTAAATAAGTGGAAAGAGATACCATGTTTATGGACTGCAAGACTAAATTTGTTAAGAGGTCAATTCTTCACAAATTGGTCTCCACAATTCTCCACAAATTGTTTTTAATGCAATTTCAATCATAATCCAAGCAAATTTATTTGTAGAAATTTATAACCTGACCCTAAAATATCTATGGAAATGCAAAAGACTGAAACATCCAAAGTAATATTTAAAAGAATAAAGTTATACAACTTGCACCACATGATTTCAGACTCATAAAGAGTGTAATCAAGAAACATGATTATAGCATAAAACTCAACAAATTGATGCAATGGAACAGAATAGAGATCAGAAACATACTCATATGGTCATTAATTTTGGGCAATCGAGGTGGTAAGGAATGTCTTCCTAACAAATGATGAACAACTGGATACGCATATATGGAAAAAAATGAAGCTTGACCTCTACTTCACATAAAACACAAACATTAATTTGCAATGACTCCTAGTCCCACAGGCAAAAGCTAAAACTATTAAAATAATATCATTGTGACTTGGAGGTAAGCAATGGTTTCTTAGACTGGACACCGAAATCAACAACCATAAAAGAAAGAATTGATAAATTGGGCTTCATTAAAACTAAAAATTTCTATTCATCCAAAGAAACAATTAAGAAAAAATAGATAAGCCTGGGAAAAAATATTTGCAAAAATTATATTTGACAAAGGATTATTATCTGGTTAATATAAAAATGTCCTACAATGCATTAATAAAAATAAAGTAACCTAATACGAAATGCACAAAAGATTTGAACAGACACGTCACAAAGGAAGACGTGCAAAAGGCCAACAAACACATGAAAAAGTGTTCAATATCATTAGTTCTCAAGAAAATGCAATTGAAATCACCATAAAATAAAAGCATACAACCACTAGAATTGTTAAAAATTAAAAAGACAACATTCAATGTTGACAAAACAAAACTCTTACACATTGTGCTAGAAATAGTTAATGGTACAACCACTTAGGAAAAAGATCTGACAAGGAAACATACATCTGTCTTATAACCCAGAAATTCCACTCCTGGGAAGAACAGAAAAACAAAAAAGGTATGTCCAAAAAAATAAAAGGAATTATACAAGATAGTTCACAGCAGTTTTATTCATAAAACTGATTTTCCTTTTCCTTCTGCTCACCAGGGCTCAACTTTACTCATCATGTTAAGTTGAGTGCAACCCTAGTAGGTTGCCCAACAGTCTCACTCCTAGGAACACCTTGATCTACTAGCTACCATCAGGCAGGAAGAGGAAGAAAGAGCCAGGGACTTTGTGGAGCCTTTGTAGAGAGCCTCTATGAATATGATTGTATTGGACCTGAGTGCTGGGGTTGCTGACACCTGCCATGTTGGAGAATATGCTAAAGCTTGACCCTTATTTCAGGGAAGGCTGAAATAGCCCAGGGTATTAGATGAGGCACAGGACGTACATCCAAGACTTGCCATTGACCAAACAGCTGAGGGCCAGGGGACATATGCACTAGGCACATAAACTGTATTTCCACATAGTGTGTAACCAACTACCAGTGCTCTGGTAGTTGAAGAAGGAACTTCATCATTCTCTATGTAAACTTTCACTTAATAACCGTGTGTTCTGTACAGCACCCAACCTCAGCGGCATTTTGTATTCTTGAGTCCAGACTTTCTATATTGCAATCTCTTCCCGGTTTCTGCTCCGCATCACACTCAACCTTCAGATGTACCTGATGCTCCATCTCCAAAGACTTGCTGAGGTCCTGTGGTCTCAGTAGCCTTCCTTCTTTTTGACTTATTCCAATTGCATTAGTTATATATTGCCTTTCTCCAGTGTGCTAAATTAGTTAATACTCATTCATCTTCTTTTATTCTTCCAAATTTTGTTGCTATTTCTCTTCACCAATCATCTGCTCCCCAAATCTGTTTGTTCTTTTGGATTTACTGTTTTCTTAATTTATTTACTATAATTTTATAGACTTTCAGGAGTGTTGATCTATAATATTTAACAGTATTCTCTTCTTTACAATCCCTTTCCTCTCTTTCATATTTTTAAAATTTTTTAGCCCACTGAGAAGCTCTTTTGCATTTCAATTATCATCTCTTCAACTGAGCAGGATATGATTCTTTAACCAAACTATTAAGTTTTATTATATATAATTATTTTTTTGTAATTTCTAAATAATTCCTTTTAGAAACTGCTTAGTCTTTTTATAGCATCTTGCTCTTCTGTTTTTTAATTCTTTTTTCTTTTATTTAATCATTTTAGACATACCTCTCAGATTGTTCAATAATCTGAAATTCTTAACAACCCAATTCCCTGATATTTGTTGTATCTGCTGACTTTGGCATACAGTATAATGTTCCCTGTATTACATAATTTAGATTTTGACTTAATTTTCAATAGACTTTTATCTATGGAAATACAGTGCAGCCAAGGTTGAGAATTCCTCAAGAATGGTTTTATACTTGATTCTGTCAGTCATATCCAGAATATCACCAGCATGGGACTGAATTTTATGTTAGTTTCTTAATTTGGCATCTCTCAGGACAAGAATCTAGTGTAAATTCAAAACACTACTCCTGTGATTCACAGGCCTAGGCTTAAAATAAATCAGGAAAGGCTTTTTTTACACCCAGAAGCACGGCTGAGACATACAGATATCCTTGTCATCTCCCTGTGATCCTAGGAAGCTGGTTTCTATAATGTATATTTCCACTGAAGTTACAGCATTTTAAGGCTTCCTGCTTTATATGTGTACATGTGTGTCAGGGAAAGGGGTGCTGTTAGTGCCAGCTATTTGCCTCATTTAGATCCAAGGCTTCAACTCTCATACCTGCATGAATATTAAAAGTTAAAACATGGGCTTTCACTTTAGGCCAAGCTAGAATACCTAGAATTAGACTTACCAGCCCATCCTAAAGAACTATGAAACTCAACAAAATATACAAGGCAACTGTTTACAGGCATGAACAACAGGCAGAGAGAACTGTGACAGAAGAGAAATGCTTGAGTTGAGCCCATGTTCACAACAGCTCTGTGGGTGAACCATGGTGCAAGGAGGTAGAGGCAAAGCAGAGCAAAGGTCTTTCTGCTGAGAAGGCTGGGATCAGAGTTGATGGCAGCTGAGGTAGCTGGAATCTGTGGGGCACATTATAAAAGAGGAACAAACTGCACAAATATTAGGGCCCCAAGATCTTCAGGGAGGCTCCCCTTCAGTTCCTAGTCAAAGGCTGATCTGAGTTTGCACAAGGTGAGATTCCACAAAGCCTATCAGAGAGTGGCTGCTACAAGGGAAACAGCTGAACGGAGAAACTAAAGATCATGCAGTGCTGGGAGATGCTGGAGTTCCAGCCCAGCCAGGGTGGAAAGACCTCACTGAGTGTCTCTTTATTCATTTGTGACTCCAAAAAGTATACACTTTCGAAGCAAAGACCAAGTCCCAGAGCAGGGGTCACAAATATTTTCTGTAAAGAATCAGATACTAATTATTTTAGGAATTGCAGGCCACATATAGTCATCTTTGTTCCTTCTCCTCTTTCTCCTTCTTCTCCTCCTCCTTCTATTCTTTAAAAATGTAAAAACCATTTTGTGTTTGTGGGCCATACAAAAACAGTTTGCAGGTCAGATTATGCCCATGAGCCATAGTTTGCAGATCCGTGGCCCAGATTAAGAGCCATGTCCCAGAATAAGGACAAATTAGAAAGAGTCCTGCCCCATAAACATATAAAACCAAGTCTGAAAGTTCAAGAAGGAGAGTCAGCATTTAACTGTCTGCCAGAAGAAAACTAATACAGTATAAAGGAAGACAAGATAAACCAGGCTGTCTGCCACATATTACCTACAATGTCTACCTACTATAAAAAATTTTCAGACAATTCCCACTTCCAATAATGGCAGAATATCCACAGACAACAATTATAAAATCTTGACAGATATTTTAAAAACAATCATTTGAAGGCATTGGTGACTGTTATGAGTTGAATTGTGTCCTCCCAAGAAAGATCATTTGAAGTGCTGACCCCAGTATCTCAGAATGTGACCTTATGTGGAAAGAAGGTCTTGCCAGAGGTAATCAACTTAAAATGAGGTCATTAGGATAGGCTTAATCCAATAGGACAGTGTCCTTACGAAAAAAGGAAATTTGGACACGGAGACACACACAAGAGGACCACCATGTGAAGATGAAGACAGAGTCTGGGTGATTGCACCCACAAGCCAAGCAACGCCAAAGACTGCCAGTAAATCACCAGGGAGCAGATCCTCCCTCACAGACCTCAGAAGGAACCAACTCTGCCACATTAACTTCTAGCCTCTCAAACCATGAGACAATAAATTTCTATTGTTTAAGCTATCCAGTTTGTGGTACTTTGTTACAACAGCTCTAGAAAACTGATATAGCGACCAAGAGCAGGCAGAAACTTTAAAGAAGTTGACCCTTGAAAGAGCCAAGTCCACAAGGTTTTTCACCCAAGGCCACCTCCCAGTATGTATGGTGCAGAGTAGAAGAAACTTGTAGCCTTACTGGCTTGAGGAATCAGAGGAATAAACTGGGGCTGACAAAGCAGCTGGAGGGTTAGAGGGAAAATTATATGAAGAGCGGGGCCACAGAGCGGGGTAAGCCCCTATATCTGAACACAAATTCAGCCCAATTCTTGGCTGATCATTGAAATATACATGTATGGGGAAAACTTCAAGGGGCCTAGTGAAAACAGAAGTTGAAAAGTCTGAGAGGATATTTTGGCTGGTGACCATCACAGGGAAGACACTGTTTGAACTTTAAATCCAGCCCAGTTAAATTCTGGCTAGAACAAAAATCAACACTCAACAGAAGAAAACAGCAGAATTCAAAGTCTCTAAAACCTATCATACACAGTGTTCAGTTTACAATAAAAAATTACTAGACTTACAAAGAAACAGAGAAATATGCCCAAAGTCAAGAGAAGAAGCATTCAATAGAAACTGATACCCCAAATAATCAAATGGTAGAAATATACAATAATCAAGTAGAAATACACAAGAAAGACTTTAAATCAGCTATATTAAAGATGTTCAGAATTTAAAAGAATTTGTGATCATTATCCACGATCATATGATGAATCTCAGCAAAGAAATGGAAACAAATTAAAATAAAAATACCAGAAAGATAATGTACAATCACTGAAATTAAAAATTTAATGGAAATTCTTGCCAGCATATTAGAGAAAGAAGAAAAATGGTTAATTTGAAGATATATCAATACAAATAATCTAGTAGGAAAAACAAAAAGAAAAAATTTGATATGAATAGAGACTACATAACATGTAGGAAAATATTAATCTGCTCTCTTGTCATTGGAGTCTCAGAAGGAAAAGAAGATATGCTTGATAAATAATGGCTCAAAATTTCTCAAGTTTAAGGGAAAACATCAAGTGACAGAATCAAGAATCTCCACAAATCCCCAATAAAGGTAAACACAAAGAGAATCTCATCTAGGCATATCATAAGCATACCAGTGAAGACCAAAGACAAATATAAAACCTTAAAATCAGCCTGATGGAAAAAAAAAAAAACATAATATGCAGGAAAACAATAAAAGAAACTACAGCTGTCTTCACATTAGAAAGAATAAAGGTCAGATGACATCTTCAAGTGCTGGAAAAAAATTGTCATCCTTGAATCTTAAATCCAGCAAAAATGTCCTTCAAATGACAAAATATTCAAAAAGAAAAAATTTCTAAGATAATTCATCTCCAGCAGACCTGTACTAGAGAAAATGATAAAAGAATTTCCTCAGAATAAAGGGAAATCACAGCAGATGAAACACAGATCTACTCAAAGAAATGACAACCATTGAAAATGTAAATATAAAAGATTATATTTTTTCTTTAATTTTTAAATTTTTTATTGAGATAAAACTCACAGAACATAATATTTACCATTTAGCTATTTTAAAGTGTAAATTTTAGTGGTTTTTAGTATATTCACAATGTTATACAACCATCACCACTGTATATTTCCAAAATACTTTCATCACCCTAAAAACAAACCCTGTACCTATTAAGTAGCCATCCCCATTCCAACCTTACCCTAGCCTGTGGCAACCACTAGTCTACTTTCTGATCTATGGATTTGCATATTCAAGACATTTCATATAAATGGAATCATATAAGACGTCTGGATACTTTCACTTAGCATAATGTTTTCAAGATTCATCCATGTTGTAGCATGTATTAGTACTTCATTCCTTTTTATGGACAAATAATATTCCATTGTATAAATATACTACTATCTTTGTATCCATTGATGGATAATTGAGTGGTTCCACTTTTTGGCTATTGTGAATAATACCACTGTGAACACTCATGTACAAGTTTTTGCACATGTGCATACATTAACATATGTTTTCAACTCTCTTGGATATATACAAAGTTCCATGTGCACTTGAGAAGAATGTGTATTCTACTTTTGTTGGGTGAAATGTTCTATAGACGCCTGTTTGATCTAGTTGGTTAATATTGTAGTTCAACTTCTTGCTGACTTTTCTGACAAGTTCTTCCATCCATTATTGAAAGTGGGGTATCAAGCCTCCAACTATTATTGTTGAACTGTCTATTTCTCCCTTCAATTTTGTTAGTTGTTGCTTCATGTTTCTTAGCTCTGTTGTTAAGTGCATATATGCTTATAATTGATATATCTTCCTGATGAATTGACCCTCTTATGCTTATATAATGTCTTCCTTTGTTTCTCATAACAATTTTTGTATGATATTAGTATAATCACTCTAGCTCTCTTTTATATACTGTTTTCATGAATATCTCTTTCTATCCTTTTATTTTCAACATATTTGTGTATCTGAATCTAAAACAAGTATCTTATGGACAGAATATAGTTGGACCATGCTTTTTTTAATCCATTTTCCTCATCTCTGCCTTTTTTTGAGGTAACATTTGTTTATAACATTATATAAATTTCAGGTGTATATCATTATATTTCTACTTCTGTATAGACTACATTGTGTTCACCACCAAAAGTCTAGTTGCCATCTGTCATCATACAAATGTGCCCCTTTATCCCTTTTGCCATCCCCCTACTCCCCCTTCCTCTCTAGTAACCACCAATCTATTTTCTGTATCTATGTGTTTGTTTACGGTTGTTGTTTTATCCTCCACTTATGAGTGAAATCATACGATATTTGGCTTCCTCTGTCTGACTTACTTCACTTAGCATAATACCCTCAAGGTCCATCCATGTTGTCGCACATGGAAAGACTTCATCTTTTTTACAGCTGAGTAGTATTCCACTGTACATATATACCACATCTTCTTTACCCATTCATTCATTGATGGGCACTTGGGTTGCTTCCAATCTTGGCTATTGTGAATAATGCTGCAGTGAACATAGGGATGTACATATCTTTTTCAAGTTAGTGGTTTTGTGCTCTTTGGATAAACACCCAGAAGTGGAATAGCTGGATCATATGGTAGTTCTATTCTTAATTTTTTGAGGAGTCTCCATACTGTTTTCCCTAGTGGCTCACCAATTTGCTCACCAGTTTACATCCCCACCAGCAGTGTACCAGGGTTCCCTTTTCTCCACATCCTCTCCATCACTTGGTATTTCTTGTCTTTTTAACAATAGCCATTCTGATGGATATGAGATGATATCTCATTGTGGTTTTGATTTGCATTTCCTTAGTAATTAGCGATGTTGAACATCTTTTCATGTGCTCTTGGCCATCTGTATATCTTCTTTGGAAAAATGTTCCAATTCTCTGCCCATTTTTTGATTGGGTTGTTCACTTTTTTGTTGTTGAGTTGTATGAGTTCTTTATATATTTTAGAAATTAACCCCTTATCAAATATATGATTTGCAAATATCTTCTCCCAATTGGTAGGTTGTCTTTTCATTTTGTTGATGGTTTTCTTTGCTGTGCAGAAGCTTTTTATTTTGATGTAGTCCCACTTGTTTATTTTTTCTTTTGTTTCTCCTACCTGAGGAGACATTCAGAAAGATACCACTAAGACTGATGTCAAAGTGCATATGGCCTACGTTTTCTTCTAAGAGTTCTATGGTTTCAGATTTCACATTCAAGTCTAATCCATTTTGAGTTAATTTTTGTGTATGGTGTAAAATAGTGGTCTACTTTCATTCTTCTGCATGTGGCTGTCCAGTTTTTCCAACACTATTGAAGAGACTTCCCTTTCTTAATTGTATATTCTTGTCTCCTTTGTCAAAAATTAGCTGTTCATAAATGGGTGGTTTTATTTCTGGGCTCTCAATTCTGTTCCATTTTATCTGTGTGTCTGTTTTTCTACCAGCGCCATGCTGTTTTGATTACTACAGCTTCACAGCATACTTTGAAATCAGGGAGTGTGACACCTTCAGCCTTATTCTTTCTTCTCAGGATTGTTTTGGCTATTTGAGGTCTTCTGTTGTTCCATATAAACTTTAGGATTCTTTGTTCTATTTCTGTGAAAAATGTCATTGGGATTTTTATAGGGATTGCATTGAATCTGTAGCTTGCTTTAGGAAGTATGGGCATTTTAACTATGTCAGTTCTTCCAATCCATGAGCATGGAACATCTTTCCATTTCTTTACGTCCTCAATTTCTTTCAACAGTGTCTTATAGTTTTCACTGTACAGGTCTTTCACTTCCTTGATTAAATTTATTCCAAAATATTTTATTCTTTTTGTTGCAATTGTAAATGGGATTGTATTCTTGATTTCTCTTTCTGCTATTTTGTTGTTAGTGTATAGAAATGCCACTGATTTTGTAGGTTGATTTTGTACTCGGCAACTTGACTGTATTTGTTTATTATTTCTAATAGGATTTTGGTGGATTCTTTAGGGTTTTCTATATACAAACTCATGTCATCTGCAAATAGTGATAGTTTTATTTCTTCTTTTCCAACTTGGATCACTTTTATTTCTTTTTCTTGCCTAATTGCTCTGGCTAGGACTTTCAATACAATATTGAATAACAGTGACAAAGTGGACATCCTGTCTTGTTCCTGTTCTTAGAGGGACAGCTTTCAGTTTTCACCATTGAGTATGATGTTAGTGCTGGGTTTGTCATATATGCCCCTTTCCCATTGAGGTACTTTCCACCCATACTCATTTTATTCAGAGTTTTTATCATAAATGGATGCTGAATCTTGTCAAATGCTTTCTCTGCATCAATTGAGATGATCATGTGATTTTTATTCTTTATTTTGTTAATGTGGTGTATCATGTTCATTGATTTGTGGATGTTGAACCATTCTTGCATCCCTAGGATAAACCTTACTTGATCGTAGTGTATGATCCTTTTAACATGTTGTTGTATTCAATTTGCTACTATTTTGTTAAGGATTCATCTCTGCCTTTTAATTGGAGAGTTTAACCCATTTACATTTAACATAATTACTTATAGGGAAGGACTTATTTCTGCCATTTTGCTGTTTGTTTTCTACATGTCACATCAGTTTTATTCCTGAATTCCTCCATTACTGTCTTCTTTTATGTTAAATAATATTTTCTAGTTATCATTTTAATTCTCTTTTCATTTCTTTTACTAGATAGTTTTGAGTTATTTTCCTAGTGTAAGCCCTGGCGATTATAATTAACATCTTAATTTAGAACAACTCAATTTATTATAATCTTAACTCATAATTTAATACCTACTCACTTTCAATAGTATACAAAAACTTTCCTCCCATATAGTTGTGTCCCCCCTTTACAGTATTATTGTCAAAAATTATATCATTATACATTGTGCACCCATCAATATTGATTTATGATTATTGTTTTATGCAGCTGTCCTTTAAATAAGATAGCAAAAAAGAGGAGGTACAAACAAAAATACACTAACACACCTTTTATATTTTTGTATGTAGTTACCATTACTGGTGTTATTTCTTTGTGTGCATTCAAGTTACTGCATGCTAGTGATGAACTCTCTCAGTTTTTGTTTATCTTGAGATGTCTTAATTTCTCTTTCGTTTTTGAAAGATAATTTTCCTGGATAGAATTCTTTGCTGACAGGTTTTTTTTTCTTTTAGCACTTTGAATACATCATACAACTGCCTCTTAGCATCCATGGTTTCTGATGAGAAATAAACTGCTAATCTTACTGAGGATCCTTTGTTTATGATGAGTCACTTCTCTCTTGCTGCTTCCAATAGTCTCTCTGTCTTTGTCTTTCAACAGTTTGATTATGTGTGTATCAGTGTGGATCTATTTGAGTTTATCTTACTTGGAGTTCACTGAGCCTGCTGGATGTGTAAATTAGAATTTTTCATCAATTCTTGAATGATTTCAGTCATTATGTCTTCAAATATTCTTTCTTCCCCCTTCCTCTCTCTCCTCTCTTTCTAGGCCTCCCATTATGCATATGTTGGTATGCTTGATAGTGTCCCATAGGTCTCTTATGCTCTGATCACTTTTCTTCACTCTTTTTTCTTTCTATTCCTCAGACTGGATAATCTCAACTGATCTATCTTCAAGTTCATTGATTCTTTCTTCTGCCTCCTTAAAATCTGCTGTTGAGCCCTCTAGTGAATTTTTCATTTCAGTTATTGTACTTTTCAATACCAGAATTTCTATTTGGTTCATTTTTAAAATTTCTATCTCTTTATTGATGTACGCTATTTGAGACATCATCCTCATGGTTTCCTTTAGTTCTTTGCACATGGTTTCCTTGTACTTTTTAAACATATTTAAGACAGCTGATTTAAAGTTTTTGTTTAGTAAATTCAATGTCTGTGCTTCCTCAGAGACAGTTTCTAGTGATTGCTTTTCTTTTCCTGTGCATGGGTCAGACTTTCTTGTTTCTTTGCATATCTTGCAATTGTGGAAAACTAGACATTTTCAATATTATGCAGTAGCAACTCTGGAAATCAGATTCTCCCCTCTCCATAGGTTTGCCATTGCTCTTTGTTGTAGTAGTTGTTGTTTGTTTGTTTAGTGACTTTTCTGAACTAATTTTGTAAAGTCTGTATTCTTGTCATATGTGGCCAGTGAAGTCTCTGCTCCACTAGCTTAGTGGCCAGGCAGTGATTATATAAAGATTTTCTTAAATGTAGGAAACCTAAAAAGCTTCCTAATCTTACAGATGGGCTCTATGGGTATGTCAGGGCATGCCTTCCACACTCAGCCACACAGTTAACATCAGTGCTTTGACCTTCACTTCCTACTTATACAGAGCCAGAAGATCAGACAGAGCTGAGAGCTTAGGATCTTCTCTGGTATTTCCTGAGTGTATACGCAGTCCTCGGCATGCGTATTTCCAAGAACGTGTTAGAGTTTTTCAGAGTCCTTATTCCCCCAAACATCTCATTCTCTAATCATTCCTCTCAAATGTATTTATTATCTATTTTTTGCCTTAACTATTATCCATTCCCTCTGTCAGCAACGACTAATACTTTTGCCTGTAAATTTTTTGGCAAATGCCCCCTGGTAGCTGCTGTAACACTGCAATAATTCTGTGTAAGGCAAGATAAAGGCAAGCTTTTTGAGCTGGTCTACCAGGGAGGCACCAGACAGGTCAAACCCATCACAAATTTTTGCTAATTAAGTCCATTCTGCTCCCTCTGGTACCAGTACCAGAATACAAACTTATTGTATTCAAGGCTACCACTGAGAATGGAAAGTAGGGGATGAGACCAGGCAAGTTAAAATGCCAGAAATCTCCCTGTACTTACTGAGATTAAGCTGGGTTTTCTTGACTAAGTATTCCCTGATTGCTGCAAGCCTTTGGTTAGTGTCCAGAGCTCCTAAAATATTGACTCTGAGTTTATTCATTGATTTTTTTGGTGGTATAGGCTTTTGAACTTCCTTACTCCACCATTTTCCTCCTCACTTAAATTTTTAAAAGAAATATGGGTCCCTACTTTATCGAATAACCAAGAGCAGATTTACCCTCCCACCCAAAACAACTAAAAACCTTGGAAAATACATGAAACAACAGTTTTCAAGATATTGGTTATTAATCAGTCAATGAAAGTGATACCTCAGAGAATGGAAACAAATTAGTTAAATCCTATGAATGCTTAAGCCAATTGCCTGGAGAGAGTTTCCTGGCTGTGGAGTATAAAGGAAGAACCCAGACAGAACTTATTCATCTTCCTGAGTTGATGAGATAGAGCTGGGAGTATGGGGAGGCAAAGACAGCTAGAGTTCACACATCAGAATATTACAAAAAGGAGAGCTGCCGAGAGAGAGAGAAAGTGAGCTCTGGAAACCTTCAGAGGGCTCCCCCAAATATTCAGGGTATTGATCCTCAGATTCATGTGAGGAAACTACCCAAAACCAGAGAAACCACGAACCAAAAAGATTAGAGGCAACAATTTCCAGAGCTCACCCAGGTCTGAGAATAGTTCCACCTGCCAAAGTGGGAAACCTCATAATCCAGTGAGCATCAGGTAGAATAGTAAGAATGGTTTTGCCTCAATAGTGGAGCAAAATTATCCCAAGACTAGCACGTTCACAGAATTGAATATTACCCAGCAACATAAATAAACAAACTGTTGATATAGTCATCAAGGATGAATCTGACACATTTTGCTGAGCAAAAACAGAAAGCCAGATACAAAAACGTATATATTATATGATTTTATTTATAGTGAAGATCTAGAATAGTCAAAGCTAAACTATGATGAAAAAAATCAGAATAGTACTTGTCTCTGAGTGTCTAATTGACTGGGAAGAGGCATCAGAGAACATTGTAAAGTGACAGAATTGTTTTATATCTTAATATGGGTGTTGGTTACATATTAAAACTCACCAATGTTGTACATATAAGATTTATTTCAATATATGTACATTTTACCTAAAAAAACTATACATAAATATTGAACACTTTTTAATAAATTTTCTTGTTACAAAAGTTTGGGTTGGCGATTATGATACTATTTCTTGTACATTCCACACTGTGGCATGTAGGTTTTGCAACTGGCTCACCCCATCTCAACTGGGCACATCTCTTCCCAACTCTGTGTTCAGTGATGTAGTCATGTTAGTAGATTGAATTTGGGTGTGGGGGAAGTATTCACACTATGAAAATAAGCAAATGCTATAAATCAGGCTTTTTTATTTTATGTTTTGTTTTGCTTTGCTTTTTGAAAAGCAATTTGTTAAACACTTCCCAGTACACCACTGATTCTAGGTTTCAGCAAATAAATATACCAAGGATATTGGAAGCCAGGTTTCTCATGGCTGAAGAATGGATTTATAAAATAGGGAAAAGGAAGAATAACATATATCCTGTGATATTGGATTTGAATTGAAGGTATAAGAATAAACTCCTGCTTTTAAATATATAGATATAGACAGATTTAAGAATGTGTGTGTGTGTGTGTGGTTTTCCAAGCTATGTCACTTAGTGGCCCTAGAAGTGATGGCACACCAGTAACAATAGCACGCATTGTCCCCATATCTTGGTTTCTAAATATTATCCTTACTATGAACTAAAGACTTCTTAGAGAAATGATGATCCCAGGACTAATGTAGGGAAAGTACAAAGCCTGTAGTACCTCATTGGGCCAAAAATTTAAGAAAACACTCAAAGACACATGAAGACATATCAAAAGATCACAAGTACAGCTAGAAGGATTCTCCACTGATCAAATCTGGGACAATTTGAGTATCAAAATAAATAATGATGATAATATATTATAATCCACTAATAAAATAGAAAAATCCATGAGTTTACCAACACAAAAACAGGGGAACAAGGAAAGTATTTTCCCATATAGTAGAATCCAACTAATTAATATAGAGAGACTGATGGAGTTAGAAAATCTCATTGGATGCTAAAACTGGTAGGTAAAAGTTTGATGACAGCCATATATGCATATATTTTTAAAATATTTCACCAAAGTTACTTATTAATTACAAAGGAGAAATTTTTTAAGTAGAGAAACTTAGAAAATACCATTTATCCAAGTCATCAAAGCTAACACAGCCTATTTGGGAGCAAACTGACATTACGTACCTCCTAATAAGATTCACTGAGGAGAACACACTATCGCTTCTGTAGTATTCTTGCCAAATAGGCATATCCTGAATCTAATCATGATGAAACATCAGACAAATCAAAACTGAGAGACATTCTACAAAGCAGATGGCTTAAAAAAACATCAAGGTCAAGAAGCACAAAGACTGAAGAACTGTTCCAAATTAGACACTAAAGAGATGTGACAACTAAATGTAATGCAAGATCCTGGATTTGATCCTGGACTGGGAATAATCAATCGCTTTTCAGGGCATTATTGGGATAATTGATAAAAAGGATGAGATGACAATATTGTATTAATATCAAATTTCCTGGTTTTTATACCTCTCATCTGGTTATGTAAGAGAATGTCCTTGTGCTTAGTATATGCACACTGATACATTTAACTATAAAGGGACATAATGTCTTGATCATGCTCTCCAAAGTTTGCTCCAGGAAAAAAAAAATATACAGAGAAAGAGAGCAAGAAAATGGGTAAAATATAAATAATTGGTGGAAATGAGTAAAAGGTATAAGAGAATACCTTATAATATTTTTGAAACTTCTCTGTATATTTGAAATTACATCAAAATATACTTTCATTTGAGCAAACATGAAGAAACAGACACTGGATTCACTCTATCACCTGAAACAACTACAATAATGCACAAAATATATAAAACAATGGTTTTCAAGGCATAGGATATCAGGCAGTAGAAGACAATTATCCATGAGAAAAGGGAAACAAATGAGGGGAGAACTACAGTTGTTCCACCTTACTGTCTGAAGAGAGCTTCCAAGATGCAGGGCAAGGGGGTGGGGGGACTAAGACCAAGCCCAGTAATTTCCTTGAGTTGAAGAGATATGAATGGGATACTGGGAAGGTCAATGTGACCAGAGTTCAAATGGCAATGGGATGGAGAGGAGAAATCTTCACTGAAAGAGAACTGCAGAGGGTCTGCCTCAAGTCTTCAGTTGAGTACTAATCAGAGTATACATGTAAAGAAATCACCCAAGACTGGGGAAAGAAACACCCAAAAGGAAAAAAGAGAAAAACTAGACCTCACACATGGTCAGAAATAGTTCACGCTCCCACCACTAGAATAGAAAAGCTCCATAATTCACAAGGGTATTGCTGTAGTAGTGGGGGAAAGTCACCCCTAGATAAAGGCTTCTCTGGTGCCACCTAACAAAGCTTAAAGGTATTCCTAAAAAAGACCAAATGGTTTTCAAGTAACTTCACTGTGTCCTAGAACACAGCTCAAGGATACTTACAGAAATACAAAAATATCCAGCATTCCAACAAAGTAAAATGTAAATTGACTGTCATAATTTTATCTAACCAAAAATTATAAGACACGCAAAGAAGCTTAAAAAATAAAGCCCATAATGAGGATAAAAATCAATCAATGGAAAGAGATAAATAAAGGACATGAAGATAGAATTAGTAGGCAAGGACATTAACAGTTATTATAACTATATTCCATTTGTTCAAGAAGGTAGAAGAAAGATTAGAAATGTTAAATAGAGGCCAGGAAGACATTAAAAAGACTCAAATTGTACTTCTAAGATAAAATTAAATGTGTGAGATGAAAAGTATACTGGATGGGATTGAAAGTTGATTAGATTCTACAGAAGAAAAGATTAGTAAAACTGAAGACATAGCAACAAAAACTAATCAAAGTTAAACACAGAAAGACAGAAGAAAAAGAAACAGCATTTATGACCTTCAATCATCTAGTTTACACGTAATTGGAGTTCCTGAAGAAGTGACACGTGGTACAGAAAAAAATATCTGAACAGCCAAATTTTTTTACATATTTGATGAGAAATATAAATTCACAGAGCCAAGAAGTTCAATAAACCTTAAGAAAGAAAAATTTACCAACAGAGAATTCTATACCCAGTGAAATTACCTGTCAAACTGAAGGCAAAACACTTTTCAGATATACAGAAGCTGAAATAATTCATTACAAGCAGACTTGCACTACAGAAACTGTTAATAATAGCCCTTAAGTCAGAAAGAAAATACCAGATAGAAATCAGCATCCATACAAAGGAAAGAAGATCTCTGGAAATAGTAAATATATGAATAAGTATATAGGACTTTTTCTTAATTTTAAAATCTCCTTAAAAGATAATGGACTATTTAAAAGGCAAAAGTAAGAGTAGTGTGTTATGGAGTTTATAACATAGGTAGAACTAAAATATTTGACAATAGTAGCATAAAGGATGGGAGAGGGGAAATGCAAGTATAATATTGTAAAATTCTCATACTATACGAGAAGTGGAACAATATTATTTGACAGTAGAATATAGTCATTTAAAAATGCATACTCTAGGAGCTGGTCCGGTGGCGTAGTGGTTAAGTTCACGCAATCCACTTCAGCGGCCTGGGGTTTGAGGGTTCAGATCCCAGGTGCAGACGTACATACCACTCGTCAAGCCATGCTGTGGTGGCATCCCACATATAAAATAGATGAAGATTGGCATGGACGTTAGTTAGCTCAGGGACAATCTTCCTCGAGCAAAAAGAGGAAGATTGGCAACAGTGTTAGTCCAGGGCCAATCTTCCTCAACAACAACAACAAAACATGCATACTATAAACCCTAAAGCAACTACTATAAAAGAAAAGAGTTATATAGCTAATAAACCAAAAAAAGGAGATAAAATGGAATTGTAAATATTACTGAATCAATCTAAAAGAAAGCAGTAAGAGAAGAAAAAAGGAACAAGGAATAGATGGAACAAATAAATAGCAACACAGTAATTTAAACCCAATTGTATCAATTTTCATTAAATGTAAATGGTATAAACACTATAACTGTCAAATTGGATAAAAAAGCAAGACCCAATTATATGCTATCTACAAGAATTCCACTTTAAATATAAGGATTCAAATAGGTTAAATATAAAAAGATGGCAAATTTATATCATGATAACACAAATCAAAATTATATCAAAATTTAAAATCACTAGACATGTAAATAAGCATGAAAACACGACTCTAATCTAGAAACAAAGCAGTCAATAAAAACAGATGCTAGAATTTGTATACAAAGACCTTAAAACAGCTGTTGACATTATGCTCAATGATATTAAGAAAGAGATGGAAATAACATGCGAACCAATGGGGAAATCTCAGTATAGAAATAAAGACTAAAATAAAAACCAAATACAAAGTCTATAGTATAATGGAACAGTATAATATCTGAAACAAAAAAATTCATTGGGTGGGTGGCTGCCACATAAACTACAAAATCAAAATTGAAGTCACAAAAAAATAATAAACTAAAATCCAAAAAGTTACAAGTCCCTCAGAAAAGAAAAGGGACCCAGAGTTGCTTGCATTCCTGTTGAAGCAGCAGCAGGAGGAGGAAGCTGCTGTAGAAAGGGTAAGAAGAAAATGGTTGAACTTTCAACATATTTGTAAAGCTCAAGTGTGGGCTGGCATGGCAACTGATGATCCCTAGAAACCTCAGACCCAAGGGGAGTCTGTCACCCTCAACTCCTTCCTATGGGCCTCTCCTGAGTACTTTTGAAAAAGACTAGGGTCAGAGCAGGAGATAAGTCACCCTCTCAGGCACTGGTAAGAAGGGCCTGCTGAAGTCTCAGGGTACAGCAGAAGAATTGAGGGAAACTTGATGATAGTTCCAAACCTTACATTGAATTCCAGGCAGTGACTATCTACAACGGGGATGCAGAAGGAAAGCTGAGAGACAACACCCGAGGTGCAGGCTTAAGGAGCTGCTGAAGTCTGAAGAAAATGCCAGAGAACTGAAAGAAATGTCATGAGCGTTTTAGGCCTTACACTGAGTACAGGAAGTGGTCATCAGTTGCTAGGGCAAGGGCAGAAAATAATAAATAATAAACAAAAAAAAGGAGATAAAATGGAATTATAAATATTACTGAATTAATCTAAAAGAAAGGAGTAAAAGAAGAAAAAAGGAACAAAGAACAGATGGAACAAACAAACAATAGCAATATAGTATATTTAAACTCCTGAGCAACAGTAGCTTGGGTCCCACAGAAGTCTGAAGACAGAACATGAAAACTAAGAGGAACAAGACATGCCTTCCAGGCCATACACTGAGTACAAAGCAGTAGGCTTGCACTTGAAGGAGGGGCAAGCGACCTGAAAAAGAATCACTGAGGCACAGGTGAGCATGGCCTATTGAAGTCTAGTTGCAGGCAATAGAACAGATACAAACCCTCAGACCCAAAGTTTTGCTAAGGGAAAGATTCAGTGCCTGCCTTCAAATAATCTGAGGCCTTGATGAACTGAATCTAACAAAAGCAAAAACAGCCTAAACCAAGACCAACTCCAGACCAGAATGACTCCAACCTCTAAAAACACTTTGACAGAAAAAGCAGTATGTCATTTTTTAGTATCAATGTTACTTACTTTGTCTCTACTATTATTTTACACGTGATATCCAGCACACATGAAGAAGTAAGAATATACGGCCCACCATCAAGAGAAGAAACAAGCAATAGAAACAGACTCAGAGAAGACCCAGGTGAAATAATATATGTATATATTTCTAATGGAAAAGGTAAAAAAAAAAAAATGTGTGCACTGATGGAGAACTTCAGCAAAGAGATGGGAACTATAAAAAATAAAGAACCAAGGAGTTGAGCTCAATCTCTTTTCCCTACTATAAACCACATTGTAGTAGTTTCCCTAAATAAATCTGTCTTACTACTGTCTTGAAAAAAAAAAGAACCATATGGATGCCATATGTGAAAAATATAATATTTGAAACAGAAATTTTTTTCAATAGGATTATCATTGTAAACTGAATAAACTATATTCAGCAGATGAAAACATCAGTAAATGCTAACACAGGTCAATACATATTATCGGAACTGAAACAAAAATAGAAATTAAATAGAAATGACACAGAGCATCTAAGATAAGGAAATGCAGGGATATCAAATAATCTAACATATACGTAATTGCAGTTCTGGAAGAAAAAGAGAAAAAGAGAAGCAGAATAAATATTTTAACATATAATGACCAAGAATCTTCCAAAATTGAACAAAGACATCCCTCCACAGATCACAGAATCTCAGCAAAACCTACACAAGATAAATATCAAAAAAATTACAATTAGGCACATTATGGTCAACTTTGAAAAACCAAAGAGAATGTCTTGAAAGCAGATGGAAAAAAAACTACCAAAAGGTCATAACAATAACAATATTCACTGACTTGTCATTAAAAACACTGGAGCCAAAAAGACAATGGAACAACATGCTTAAAGTGTTGAAAGAACAATTCCTTTGATCTATAATTCTACATCCAGTGAAAATATCTTTCAAAAGGAAGAAAAATAGATAGATTCAGACATACAAATGCTGAAAGAATTGTTTTCCAACAGACATTCACTTTTAAAAACACTGAAAACTTTACTTAGGTGGAAGAAAAATGATGCCAGAAATAAATCTGATTCTGCAGGAAAGAATGGACACCTAAAAGAGTAAAAATGCCAGCGAATAGTAAATATAAAAGATTATACACACACAAACACACACATGCAAAGCGTAGGAGGTGGCAAATGGAAGCATATTATTGTAAGGTTTTTAAGTTGATCACAAAGTAATAAAATATATTTTAAAGCAGACTGTGATAAGTTAAAGACACACATTGGAATCCCTAGGGTAATAACTTACAGAAAACACAAACGTAACTAAAATGTCAACAGAGGAGATAAAATAGAATACTGAAAAATACTTGAATGACCCCCCTCCAAAAAAAAGGAGTATAGAAAGATCACAGGAACACATAATACATGGGATACATATAAAACAAACACCAAGATGGTGATCTAATCCAAATATAGAAATAAATACATTAAATGTAAGTGGCTTCAACATGCCAACTAAAAAGCAAAGATTTTCATACGTGATAAGGAACACTTTCAATACGAAGGAAAAAAAGATAGAAAGTAAAAGGATAAAAAGAAAAACATGCTATGCAAACACTTAGCATAAGAAAGTTTATGAGACTTTTTAATATCAGACAAACTGAAGGAAAGATATAGTATTACAAAAATTAAGAGGGGAATTTGAGAATGAGAAAAGGGATCATTCACCAAGACAAAATGATCTTAAATATATGGGCAGCTAATAACAAAGCTCTCAAATATGTGATGGAAAATGAGAAACAATGAAAAAAACAAATCCACATAGTTAAAGATGTTAACACCTTTCTCTAAGCAATAAAACAAGAAGACAGATCAGTAAGAATATTTGAATAACACTGTCACAACTTGGGTAATTTAACATTTGGAAAACATTACACTATATGCAGCAGAACTTTTTCGTAACAGCACATGGAACATTCACCAAGATAGACTACGTACTGGGCTATAATGCAAGTTTCAATAAATTTAAAAGGATTGATACAATATTCTCAGACTAAAATAGAATTGCATTACAACTCAATAACAAAAAAATTTGGAAAATCTCTAAATATTTGTAAATTAAAAAAAAATACGCTTCCATATAATTTCTGGGTCAATAAAGAAATCAAAATAAATTAGAATACAGCTTGAACTAAAGGAAAATGACAATGCAACTTATCAATATTTGTGCAATGCAGCTAAACCAAACCTTAGAGGGAAATTTATAATTTTAAATACTTATGGCTTCTTTTAAAAAAAAGGTGTAAAATCAATAATCACTGCTTCTATCTTAAATTAGAAAAAAAGGAGCAAAATAAACTCAAAATAAATACAAAAACAGGAACAATAAATTCAAGAGCAGAACTCAATGAAATAGAAGACTGACTACCAATAGAGAAAATCAACAAAGTCAAAATTTGGTCCTCTGAAAAATAAGAATAAAAATTGATAAACTCCTTAGAAGACTGATTCAGATTTAAAAATTAAAAAAAAAACAATATCCAGAATGAAAGATGAAATATCACTTCAGATCCTATCAACATTAAAAATAATAACACAGATATAATGTGAACAAAGCTATGTCAATGCATCCAACAAGTAAAAAGGAAAAATTTTATTTTAAAATGCACTTACCAAAACTGATACAAGGTAATTGGAATATCTGAAAATGAATTCATTAAAGAAATTCAATTCATAATTTTAAAACTTTCCACAAGAGACCCATATAACTTCACTAGTGAAGTTTATCAAACATTTAGGGGAAAAAAATAATGCCAATATTGTCAATGTTTTCAGGAAACAGATAAGGAGAGAACATTTCCCAACTTATTTTATCAGACCAGAATCATCCTGATATCAAAACTTGGCCAAGAAATTACAGACCAATAAACCTTATGATTATAAACTCAAAAATATTCAACAAAATTTCATTAGATCAAATCCAGCAATACATACAAAGAATGAGACATCAAAACTATGGTTCATCTAAAGAATATCATATTAATTTATAATGCAAAAATGAACACATGTAATTCACAAAATCAAAATATTAAAGGAGGAAAATCAGATGGTAATTTCAATTGATGAAGAAAAAGAATCAGATAACATTCAATACTGATTTTTTTTTAAAAGCACACCGCAAATTAGAAATAGAAAGAAACCCAAATTAATAAAGGGTATCTATTAAAAAAATGACAGCTAATATCATACTTAATGGTGATATAGTGAATTCTTTTCCCCTAAAATCAAGAAAAAGGCAAAAATGTCTTCTTGCACCATTCATATTTAACTTCAATGTCCAGTGCAATAAAGCAAGAAAAAGAAATAAAAGTGGCAATAAAGAATTAAAATTGTCTTTTTTGCAAATGACATGATTACATATTAAGAAAATCAATGAATCGTTAAAAATGAATAGAATTAATAAGTGAATTTAACAATGTCATAAGATATAAAGTCTTTTTACAAAAATCAATTTATATATACTAGGAATGAACAATAGGAAAATAAATTTTAAAAAGCAATACCATTAGCAGTAGCATCCAAAAATATAAAATACTTAGGGAAAAATATAACAAAAGAGGTATAAGACCTCTACATTGAAAAACTAAAAAACATTGCTGAAAAAAAGACAACCCAAATAAAAGATACAGTGTGTTCATGAATTGAAAGACTTTATCTTTTTAAGAAGTCAATTCTCCCAAAGTTAATCTATATAGTCAATAAAGTTTAAAGAAAATATCTGCAAGTATTCTCATAGAAATTGGTAATTACTTCTTAAATTTTATATAAAAATGCAAAGGACATAGAATTGCCAAGACAATATTGAAAATGAAAAACTAAGTTTCATGATTTATTCTAGCTGACTCCAAGACTCACTACAAAGATATCACAATCAAGACTGTGGTGGTAATGTCAAAAGTATAAACAAATAGTTGAATGAAGCAGATCGTCAAGAAGTAGTCCCACACATAAACAATCAAATGATTTTCAACAAGGGTTCCAACGAAATTCAATTTTTAAAAGTGTTGAATATCCACTTGGAAAAATAAAGCAAACCCCTACCTCACACCATGCTCCCAAATTAACCTGAGATGAATACTATACTTAAATATAAGAGCTAAAGCTATAAAGCTTCTAGAATAAAACATATGAGAATATTATAATGACTTTGTGGTAGGAAAAGATGTTTTTCCAGACTGGACACAGAAAAACCTAATCATAAAAGTAAGCAACTGAAAAATGAATTGGTAAGAAATACTACTTACAATAGCATTAAAATATCCTTGATATTACTCCGATACCAAAGTCAAAGACACCACAGAACACAAAACTACAGACCAGTATGCCTCAAAAACATAGATATAAAACTCCTCAACAAAAAAGTAGCAACATGAATTCAGCACACTTACAAAGGATTATATACCTTGACCAAGTGGATTTATTCCAAGAATGAAAGGTTGGTTTAACACCCAAAAATCATTTAATGTAATATACCACATATTAGCAATATTAATAGAATATACAATAAAAAGAATAGTGACAAATCATACAATACCATAGTAATAGAATAAAGGATACAAAACCACATTATCACGTGCAGATAGGTCCAGAGAAAGCATTTGAGACATTCTAACTCTCATGTATGATAAAAACTCTCAAACTAGGAAAAAAAACTTTCTCAATTTGATTGTATTATATCTCTACTGCTGCCATAACAAATCACCACAAATTCAGTAGCTTAAAACAACACAAATTTATTATCTTACAGTTCTATAGATTAGAAGTTTGACATGGGTCTCACCAGGTGAACAAGGTGTCGGTATGTCTGCATTCCTTTTTGGGGGCTCTAGGGGAGAATTCATTCCAATGCCTTTTGCAGCTTCTAGAAGCTGCCATACTCCTTGACTCACAACTCCCTTCTTCCAACTTCAAAGCCAGCAATGTAGCATCTCTCTGACCTTTTTCCATCATCACATCTCTTTCTCAGACCATGGCCAGGAAACATTCTCTGCTTTTAAGGACAATTGTGATTAGAGCGGACCCTCCTCGATAATCCAGAATAATCTCACCATCTCTAGGTCCAAAACATTAATCACTTCTGCAAAATTCCTTTTGATAGATAAGGTAACTTATTTACAAGTTCTGAGGATTAGGATGTGGACATCTTTAAGGGGCCATTGTTCTGCCTATCACACTAATGAAAGGCATCTGAAAAACGCACAACCAACATCATAATTAATGGCTAAAGACTGAATGACTATTCCCTCTAAAGTCAGGAACAAGGCAGGGATGTCTGCTTTGATACTCATATTCAGCATTGTACTGGAGGTTCTACCCAGAGCAAGCACTCAACTAAAAGAAATAAAAGACATCCAGAAGGGAAAGAAAGAATTAAATCTCTCTATTGTCAGATGATATGATCCTATATTCAAGGATTTCCCTGCTCCAACATGCATACAGACATACACAAACTGCTCGAGTTAATAAACAAGTTTATCAAGGTTGCAGGATACAAGATCGATCAACATATAAAAATCAACTGCATTTCTATATAGTAAGCAATCAACAAGTGGAAATTGAAATCAAGAAAATTTCATTACCAAAAAGAATAAAATATTTAAAAGTAAAATTATCAAAAGTAATGCAAGTCCTATACACTGAAAACTACAAAATATTACTGTGAGAAAGCAAAGAAGATCTAAATAAATGGAAAAATATTTCTTGTTCATAGATTAGAAGACTAGAAACTAAAAAGGTGGCACCTGTCCTCAAATTGACCTATAGAATCAGTGCAATCCCTACCAAAATCCCAGCAGGTTTTTGCAGTAATTAACAAGCTGATGCTTATATATGAACCTAGAATTCAAACGACATAGAAAAGCCAAAAACATTTTTAAAACAAAAAACAAAGTTAGAGGACTTATTCTACCTGATTTCAAAACTTACTATAAAGCCAAACTAATAAAAGCAATGTGATATTGGTTCAAGAATAAGCATATAAATCAATAGAACAGGATTGGGAGTCCAGAAAGAAATCCTTATATTTATGGTCATTTGATTTCAAACAAAATTGCCAAAATAACTCCATGGAAGAAAGAACAGTCTTTTTAGAAAAATGGTTTGGGGATAACTGGAAATCTAATTGCAAAATACAATAAACTTAAACCCTTACCTCACAATAAACACAGAAAATTAACTCAAATGGATCACAGACATGAATGTAAGAATTAAAACTATAGAACTTTTAGAAAAAAACAAAAGAGAAAAATTTTGTAACCAATGGTTGGGCAAAGTTGTTAGATATGACACTAAAGGTACAAGCCACAAAAGAAACAAGATAAATTAGACATCATCATAATTTAAAACTTTACCGTTCAAAAGACATCATTAAGAAAGTGAAAAAACAAGCTACAAACTGGGAAAATATTTGGAAATCATCTATCTGACAAAGATCTTGTATTCAGAACATGTAAAGAACACATAGAACTCAAAAATAAGAAGACAAAAAACCTAACGTTTAAAAATGGGCAAAAAAGAGCCAGGCCCGGTGGCATAGCAGTTAAGTTCGCGTGCTCCACTTTGGCAGCCTGGGATTCCTGGGTTCAGATCCCGGGCCCGGACCTACACACTACTCATCAAGCCATGCTGTGGCAGCGTCCCACATACAAAATAGAGGAAGAGGGGCACAGATGTTAGCTCAGGGCCAATCTTCCTCACCAAAAAAAAAAAAAAAGACAAAAGATTTGAATAGACATTTCACCAAAGATATATGAATGGTTAATAAGCACGAAAAAGGCACTCAGCATCACTAGTCATTAGGGAAATGCAAATGAAATACCACTTACACTCCTGGTAGAAAGGCTATAATCAAAGACAGACAATAGCATGTTTTGGCAAGTATGTGAAGCAACCAGAACCTTGTAGAAAAAGCAAAGAGTTCAACCACTTTGGAGAACAGTTGAAAGTTTCTCAAAAAGCTAAACACAAACTTACCATAGAACCCAGCAATTCAATTGCTGGGAATCTACCCCAAACGAAATGAAAATGTATGTCTACACAAAGACTTGTACACAAATGTTCATAGCAGCTTTATATATAATAGCCAAAAACTGGAAAAGAAAATGTCCATCAACTAGTGAATGAATGAACAAATTGTGGTATATCTATACAATGGAATTCTATCCAGCAACTGAAAGGAACAAACCACCAATACGTACTACAAGGATGAACCTCAGAAACATTACACTAATGGAAAAAGCCAGCTGCAAAAGATTACCTCGTATACGATTCATTTATATTAAATGTCTAGAAAAACAAATTTATAGAGATATAAAGTACATCAGCAGTTGCCTAGGGCTGGGAGGGTGAATGGGGATTAATTGTAAATAAATATGAGGGAACTTTTCTGAGTGATGGAAATGTTCTAAAACTGAGCTGAGATGATGTTTACATCGTCTATACATTTATCAAAAGCAGTGAATTGTACACTTGCAATGGACAACTTTCATATTATGTAAGTTACACCTCACTACAGCTATTAAAAATATCTTTGGGGGAGCCGGGCTGGTGGTGTAGTGGTTAAGTTTGCACGCTCTGCTTGGGTTGCCCAGGGTTTGCAGGTTCGGATCCCAGGCATGGACCTACACACCACTTATCAAGCCATGCTGTGGCAGGTGTCCCACATATAAAATGGAGAAATATGGGCACAGGTGTTAGCCCAGGACCAATCTTTCTCAGCAAAAAAAGGAAGATTGTCAACAGATGTTAGCTCAGGGCTAATCTTCCTCACCAAAAAAAAAAAAAAAAGAAAGAAAGAAAGAAAGAAAAATCTTTGGGAATAAATTTAACAAAAGTGGGCAAGATTTCCATACTGAAATCTACATAACATTGCTAAGAGACATTAAAGAAGACTAATGCAAGATCCGATACTGTTAAGACGTCGGATTTAGCATCATCCCAAACGACGTTTCAAACAGTCTCCCTTTGTAGGAAATGCCAAAATAACGCCAAAATGTTTCTGTAAATGCAAAGGGCCTAGATATACCAAGCAATCTGGAAAAAGTAAAACAAAGTTTTACTGATTTTACAACAATTTATAAAGCTGTAGTAATCAAGACCGTGTGGTTTGGGGTTAAGAATAGACTTGAAAAAGATTTCGGACATATACCTAGATGATATTGTATCAATTGATTTTGACAAAGGTGCCAAGATAATTCGATAGGGAAAAGAAAAGTCTTTTCAGCAAACATGGCTGGACCAACTGAATAACATAAGGAAAACTAAAATTTCAACTCTGACCTCACACTATACACAAAAATATAATTCAACAAGGATTATATATATATAAATATAAAAGCTAAAAACCTTCTAAAGATAGGAGAATGTCTTCACAAACTTGGGGTTGCCAAAGATTTCTGAGAGAGGACAAAATAAAGCAGTAGGACTGGTAAGAATCACAAATAACAACTGTTTAGAAAATAAAAAGGCATGTCACAATCTGATAGAAAATATTTGCAATACATATATCTGACAAAGAATTTGCATCCAGAATATATAAAGAATCCTATAAACTAAAATAAAAAGACAAACAACCCACTTACATAGTAGACTGCAGACTTGAACAGCAATTTCACAAAAAAGATATGAGCACATACTATAACACATAAATAGCACCTAAGTACATAAATAGTTCAAAACCATTATTTACCAGGAAATTGAAAGTTAAAAGGACAATGAAATACCACTTATTATTTCAAACCAACTGAAAGAGCTAAAATTAAAAAGATAACACCAAATGTTGCTGAGCATGTGGAGCAACTGGAATTCTCATCCATCATTGCTGGTAGAAGACCAAAACAGTCAATTGCTTTAGAAAAGTGTTTGGCAGTTACTTACAAATTTAAATATACACCTAACGCATGTCCAATAATTCCATTCCTATATATGTAACCAAAGTAAATGAAAACACATGCCCACAAAAAGACTTGTACAAGAATGTTTATAGCAGTTTTATTCATAATAACCAAAAATTAGAAAAAATCTAAATATCCATAAGAAAATAAATACACGCATTGTAATTTATTCATATAATGGAATACTACTCATTAATAAAATAAAAAACTACTGAAATACACAATAACATGGATAAATCTTAAAACACTGCCTTGTGTAAAAAAAGACAGGCAGAAAAAAGTGCCCATAGTGTATGATTTTCATTTTTTATATGATATTCAAGAGTGGGCAAGACTAAGCTATTGTATAGAAAGCAGATCACTGCTTGCCAGTTGGATGTGGGAATTGACTAGAATTGGCATCAGAGAACTTTCTGGGTGATGAAAACGTTCTACATCTTGATTGTGGTGTTGTATATATTTGTCAAAATTCAGTAAAATGAAGGCTTAAAATTTCTAAATCTTGCATTATGTAAATTTTGCTTCCCAAAAAGAGAGTGAAGATATAGCTAGAAAAATTTTACACAGCAAATAATTCTTAAAAATTAACATTTCCTTGGAACAAGTTTTCATCCTAATATTTGTGTATCAGTGAATCATCTGAAAAATCATCATATACTTTGAATGAAATAATGAAGCCAGCCTTCCAAAAGAAAAAAGCCGTATTGTGCTGAAACTGTACTGTACAAAGTACAGTGCTGAAACTGTACTGACAACCCCCTGCATCCAAAGGCATCCATACCACCAGATTATGCAGAAGTACAGTGTCTTTCTATTTCTACTTTTACCTCTTAATTGCTACTGCACAGATATTTGCAATGCAGGCTAACAGGTCATGTGACTGTGCCTGTATAATTCATCAAATGCCTACTCCTGCTCCACAAGAGAGTTTTGTTTTGTTTTGCTTTAAGTCTTACATGATTCTAAATGAGAAATAAATATTTTCTGGATTGCCTGGAAGACCTTCTCTCATTACTCAATAATGCCTAATTGTCTGTGGCTATTCCTGCCAAACATAGTAAATGTCCTCAGCTAAAGATTGAAGTTAAAAGTTGTTATGTGTGATAAAATTCAGTCTTATTTCACTTTATCGATGTATAACTAGGGCTTTGCTTTTTAACTCTTTAATGCCTATATACATGTATCACCCTTGGGCCTAATGGATGTCACCTCTCTTAGCAGAAAACACAGAAAGTGTAGCAATTACAAGGGTGGGAATCATTCCGTTTCTTTTCTTTTCTCTGACTTCACACCACAAAGAGTGAACCCCGACTTTCAATTAATGAAGCAAATAGAACTGGCACCACTCATTCTTCATTCAGCAACTTTTTAAGTTCTCCTTAAGTGTTTAGTAAATAAACTATTAAGATATTTCCACCAGAAGTTGTTTTCACCCTATAATTTGCCTGGATTTAAAATCGAGTGATCACAGGCTGTCATCTAGAGTTATAGCTCCTTTGAATGTAGCGCCCACCACTGTGTGACCACAGATTCTGTGTGTCACTGTGTAGCATCAATCCCACCCAGCTCTCATGTCCTGCATCTGAGAGGCAGCCACACAATCACTGAAGAAAACACGGGTGCGAGAGCTTGAACCCGTGATGGAGGTGGGTGGCTATTTGGAATGACATACATTCTAGGAACAACTCTAACATTAAGAAAGGATAAAAATGAGAACAAGACTTGATGAATAAAAAGTAGGAAGACAGGAAGAGACTTAAGAAAATCTAGGCAGGGTTTATAAACAGGAAGGTGAATAAAAGAGGAACAGCCCCAGAAGGTGCAAGCAGAAACCAGAAATACGCTGATGTCAGTGCATAACGCAGGAAAGGTCTCAAAAAAAGCAACGTTACTAATGGACTTTCAAAAGAGCTAAAAATACTAGGGGTTACTGACTTCTGGCAAAAGAAAGTGACATGCAGATTAAATGTCCTCCTCCATTCAGGGAGGGAGGGACGAGTAAACAGCATTTTTTTTTTTTCTGAACAAGATGAGAGGAAATATCACTCATTAGAATTCTATCTATCCGTGTCACAGTAAATCCCATTGAGTAAATTTCACTTGGAGAGGAAGCTTTGAGTTATGTCAAGTTAATTTTATGAATCCAAAATGGAAACTCCTTGGGAAAATTTAGAAAATCTAATAATATTCCCATATATTTCTTGGTTCTACAACTTAAGGTCAGAGGAAAACTTTTAAGAATATGCCATCACCAATGCTCACAGTTCTGACTTCATAATATTAGTCACCATCTACAGTGACAAGCCATGATCTCTCTGACATAGGGAGATGAGTCCCTTTCTCAAACCCAGTATGTAGCATTATTTCAGAATGTTTGATGTTCTTGATTTTGTCAACTAAAGAAAAACAAAGCATATGCTAGATAAATAAGTGGTTAAAAGGGGGTGAAAATTTCATTCTCATTATGGAATTCATAAATTTCCTTAGTCACCTAATCTTCTAGGACCTGTCTCCCACGTATGGCGAGCACTTTCTCTTGAACATTGTCTTTATTCATATTTACTTTATGCAAACCCCAACAGTTTTGCTCTCCTTCTCCATCCCCATGTAACATCCTGTATGGGCAAAACCATGCTATATGGGATAGTTTCGATCCCCCATCAATAGGACAAACAACACTGAGAGTAGATTCACAAATAAATACTACTGTAATTGCCTCTCTGCTTTCAACCTTGCCTATCAATCCTCCACATTCCTAAATTCATCCACATTCCAAAATTGTAGATGTTTATGTCACTCTCCCATTTAAAACCTTCAGAGCATTTTAATATCTTCAAGATAAATTCAGACTTTGTACCATGGCACAGAGAACACTCATGATCTACTTCTTGCCCACCTTCCCAGCCTTATCTGTTGACTCTCCCTACAGTCACCCAGGTCACTCCATTCATGGTAAACTTGCTGCTCCCTGCTGTCACATACGTTACACTCCTCCTGTTGATCCCTCTACCTAGAGTACCAAGCCCAGCCCCACCTCCAACACCCCAGCCAGCCTGATGTCTCCTCTGATTTAAGAATGCTCAAGCATCTCTTCTCCTTTGAAGAGCTTCCTAACGCTCTCTCCTCAATAATATGCCATGTCCCACTCCTTTCCCACCTCTTCCTCTTTGCCCCACACCACGAAGGTTATATTTACAAAGGTTTATATTTCTCCTCTGTACTTTTATAGCACGTCACACATGACTCTCTTATGGCACTCTCACACCACACTGGCATCTTTTATTTCTCACTTCTCTTTCCCCACTAGACCTCTTTGAAGCAAGGCCTATGTTACTTTATTTTTGGACCAACAGTGCCTAACAGTATAGTTTGTCCATATAAGATATTCAATAAATGTGGGTTAAATGGAAAAAAAAAAAAAAGATTGAACTAAGTGCTATAAACTGAATGTTTGTGTCCCCCAAAATTCAACATGTTGAAGCCCTAACCCCAATGTGATGGGATTTGGAGATGCGGCCTTGGAGATAATTAAGGTCAGATGAGGTCATGAGGGTGGGGGCCTCCATGATGGGACCAGGCCCTTAGAAGAAAAGACATAGAGAGCTTGCTCTCTCTTGTCTCCACACGCACTGAAGAAAGGCCGTGCAAGCACACAGCAAGAAGGCAGCCATCTGCGAGCCAGGAAGACAATCCTCACCAGGAACTGAATCGGCCTGCACCCTGATCTTGGCCTTCCAGCCTCCAGAACTGTGAGAAGATAAATGTCTGTTGTTTAAGCCACCCAATTTATGGTATTTTGTTACGGAAGCCTGAGCTGACTAACACAGGAGGAGGGAATAAACAAATAAATGAATGAATGAATCAAAAAATAATGAGTGAGTGAACTAGTGGCTATGCCCCTTGTACACTTTGTAACCAGCGGCTCACTCCGCAGATGATTAGCCACATATAGAAATTCTGTTTGTTGTTCTTCTCTCTGCAGGAGTAATTGGCTCCCCTGGGGAGTCACATTATTGACCTTGCACTCATTAGTAACCCCGCAATCTAATCAGAACTAACAGCACAGACAAAAGAGAGCCATTAAGCAGGTAATTGTCTTGGGTGAAGACCACAAAGATCTCTTCCATCCTTTACTTGAAAATGTCAACATCTCCTTTAGGAGACATAGGTGGGGACATTAGAAACATATGTGGGGTCTGTAATATTCATGAAATCCTAAATTATGAAGAATAATCATACTAAGAAAAACTCCTCAAAATTGAATTAAACAAAAAAAGGAAATACCACATTACATAGTGGTATCTCAGCTTCCTTACTTGCTTCCCATCCTGCCTCTCCTTTCCTCAAAACTCCATTCTACCATTATTGAAGAGATTTTTCTAAAACTATCCTTCTTAAATATTTCAGTGACTCTTCACTGCCTTCCTGATTCAATCCAAACTTCCTGGAACCCATGGCTCATAAACTCGCCTTTACCATCTTAGCCAAAAAGAACGCCAAGCCCTCTCTCACTCTTCACCTTTGTATACGCTTCTCTTTCTACCCAGCACACCTCTCCACCCCCACACCTATCCCGGAGTCATCCTCCAGATCTTAGCTTATATATCATTTTGTCCAGGAAGCTTTGTCTGACCTCCCAAAGCTAGGTCCTTACAATACACTCTCTCTTTCCCTCCAGAAAATTGTAATCACGTGTAATTTATTTGCTCATTTCCCCTATAGCCAAGAAGCCTGCAGGGCAGGAACTATTGTATTATCTATGTCAGCCATGTGACTGGCAAATAGTAGGTGCTCATTAAATAATTTTTGTTAAATGAAGAAATTAATAGTAAGGATCTGGAACTTGTCAATAGTCATAAGTCTAATGACAACACTACACTTTTATGCTATTTTATGGTTGACTGAGTGCATTCACACCTTATTATCTCATTTAACTCCTACAACAACCCAGTGAAGCAGGGCAGGTACTAATCAAACACTGTTGATTGTCCACTCTATAGCCCTGTCATCTCTCTGCCATAGTGGCAGAGCCCTAGTTTTCTTCTGAAGTCCACTCCTCCCCCAAGTAACTAGACATAATCCTGATTGGTTTGAGGTAATTGTGGTGGTTGTGTCAGCCTGCTTCCCTAGAAAACAAGGTCTGAGGCAAAGCTTAAGTGTGAATGCTATTGAGAGGTGTGAGGACAGGGAGTAAAGAGTAAAGGAAGAAAGAAGTGAGGCAAGGGAGAATGGGAAGTAACTAAAAGTTGATGCATTTCCAAGTTGGCCACTGTTTCACAAAGAGGCACAAAGTTATTGAGCCACTCAAGATATCTCCAGACAAGCTACAACAAAAACCTGTCTTTCAGAACAGGCCATCACGCGGGAGAATAGAGAAGCAATTTATCTACAAGTCCCTTCCCATCTCTGTCTTCCATTGGTAAGAGTTTGCGCCCTAAGGAGTAACTGCTGGATGGGGCTTCACCTAAGTGCAGAGGTGGTGGCAGAAGCCAGAGACTTAACAATGGAGTGGGCTTGCATGGAACTGGCCCACAGTGCTGCAGCAGTAGCTGCAAAGATCCAAGGGCCCAGGAGACAAGAGAATAGGAAGACATACACAAGATAAGGCAGATAACAGTGGTACTTCAGGGATTGGTTTAAGGGCTGGCATGTGGGAAGTCTGCTGACAGAGAGGGAATGGTATGGTAAAAGTTTTTAGAGACATTCTGATCAAAGACACTAGGAAACTATATTGCATATTGCATTTCATTGATTAGATAACTCAGGATGCATTTGACAATAAATAGTTTGTCATTATTGGGAGTGCCATTTCTTTTGTGGTGGTATATAAAATAATGGTGCATCTTATAGCCAATGACATCTTAGAATCTGTAAAATACAGTAGGCCTCGTTTTTGCCTTTAGACACTGGTGCATAATTATGGGATGCTAGGAGCTGCAGCAGCCCTCTTGCAACCATGAGAGGAGCTAATCTGACAGTCTGAGGATAGCAGAGCAGAAATATGGAAAGAGCCTGAGTCTTTTTAGTGAGGTCTTCTCCCCATCTGACAGATTAAGAAACTGAGAATAGAGAGCTGATGTGACTTTTTGAAGTCACGTGGGTGGCTAAACAATGGAGCTGAGACTAACCCATGTCCTTGGTGTTCTTTTCCATACAACTACAGCACAATATTCAATGTCCTTCACAACTGGCCTGTTTCAGCCCCATCTGCTAATCTCTTCCCACATCTTTCCTAGTCTCTAGTTGTCTGAAACTTGGGGTTTCCTAAAAGCAGCCTGTTTTTTCATGCTCCTCTAACTTCTAACATTTTAGAAAAGTTGGCAAAAAAACCTTTTTTTATCATGGAAATTTATTACGGAGAAAGTACAGAGATCTGGGTCTTTATCTCCAGCCCTTTTGTTAAAAAAAAATAAAAATTGTACATATTTAAGGTTTATATCTCCAGCCTCTTAAGGTTCAGTATATGGAGAGCAACATCATCTTTCCTTCAAAACACCTTGGTGCCACTGTCAAAACCAGAGCACTGAGCCACATGCAGATGTGACATTCAAGCAATGAAACAACCAGTTCATCGGGTAACTATCATCAGAAGAGGTTCAGTAGGGCCACGTCAGCCAGTGTGTGTCAGCTAAACACCATCCTCGACCCAGCTGCATATCCCCGGTCAGCCCCAAAGCTCACATCCTCAGCTACCCAGTGACTTTCCCCAAGTCCCTTTAAGATGTTTACATTGTCTGGTTGTGGCTCATATTACTCGCACTTGCAAGTATTTCAGCTCAGGTAAATTACTAAATGTTGGTAGAAGTTTGAAGAATCAGAAAGCAATGTCTCTATAACAATTCAGGCCCTGATTGTTCTGAGATGGGGAAAAGGATTTATCCCCAATTTTGCCAATATGGCCAAACATCAGAATAAAAATCCAAATGATCCAGAGAAATCTACTGATGAAGCAATGTAATGACTTAGTAGATTACTGCCCAAAAGAAAGGATTTTAAAAAAAAACAAACCACTAGGGTCTAAAAATACTATACAGAAACAAAGCAGCTGGTTTCTGCATGTGGTGCCTCTAGCATTTGAGAATCTGCAGCTGGCTGTGGATATTCTGGGTGCCATTTCCCATCTTCACCAGAGGAGCCACATGGCTTGAGGTTCCCAAGTCACGGGAGTACCCTGTGGCAGCAAGTGCAATAAGACAATATGCCCAACGTGGCAGTCATCCCATACCAAGTTAGCGACCACTGTCTTTTTTTCTCTTTTCACCTAGCATCATTGACACTCCTCTGGTACTTGCCCTGATAGGAAGAGGAAAACTGCATATACGTAGGGATCCCCTTCCAATAAACAGCTCAGGATGGAAATTAAGCCAATGACTTTTTGTCTGAATAGTCCAAGAATGTAGAGAACTGATGTAGAGAACGTAGACCCTTCAACAGTTTTCTCTTTTCCTGTTGTCTCTCTCTCTTAATCAGAGACCTCGAGACAGGAGGTGGGAGAGGCACTCCCTCTATCTTACCTTCCTCCCAGCTCTCCAATGGCAGAGAATTAAGTAAATATTTGTGCATGTGTGCAAGGGGTGCTGTTGCAAGCCACCTGCTGGAAGGTTCATGAAATCTGGTCTTCTTAGAAGATAAATTGCAAGTGTTTAGTTCATTATGTTCTGAGCAGAACTGAGGGGGAAAGAGTGGGAATATGATAGTGATTGTAAGTGCACTTAGGGTCCTTTGCTGTGTGGGAGCTGCCAAGTAAAGAAATATATTAGTCTTGCTTTTCTACTAGCCTCCTCATGAAGTAATCACTTAAATGGGTTCTCAGAGACCTGGGGAATTGGGAGACCAGCAGTAATAAGAGAAACACCTTGAATTTTCTTCCAAGGCACTCCAAGGGCTTCATGGACATTATTACATTTATCAGCCCTCCCAGGTCCCCACATTTCCACCCAAAAATGATGTCAGCCTCATGAGGGAGGAAATCTTCCCTTACAAACATGAAAAAAAGGAAAGCAGAGGATTTGAGATTTGCCAGATGTGGTTCCCGCAACTTCCGGAGCCCAGGATTCTGAAATCCCAGTCCATCCGTGAACATTTCAGTATTTTAGAGGACTCTTGTTAGGAATGTGAAAGGGAGACTGCAGTGTTGACCCCCAAACTCCCTCTCTGAAAGGAAGACATTTGGAGGTCAACCTAAACGCCAGCCTCCTCTTTTCCCACGCCTGCTCCCCACAGCTCTGCACACACACATCCTTAGGTAGCTCAGAGCTATTTCAGGCTTCAACCTCATCTGCCTTTCACATTAGGCTCTGCGTTAATTATGACACTTCAGTGAAAATGAGCCTTCTGACGGTCTCGGGCTTGGAGAATGGAAGGAGGAATAAAGGCAACTCCGATTACAGGCCGTTAGCCCTAATTAATGCCCACCTCCTGTGCTTGGTATTCTAGACACAATCACCCTACTACTGGGGGGAAGAACTCAATTCACTCCGTGGCACAGGCACCAACAATATTAAGTCAGTCACTTGTTGGTCCCCACAGAACACGATCTTTCAGGCAAAGAAGCAATTTATATGCAATAACCAGAAGGAACGCATAATCCTGTGTTTCTCCTTTTAAACTGTCTTTTGACATTCTTGTAGCACATCTTCTTTTAGGGGACAGAGAGTACAGAATTTTAGAAACCAAAAATCCCTTTCTTTCTTTGGTGCTAGACCACAAGCCAATCAAAAAATCCAAATACATATATTTATATACATATATATTAAGCACTCTAATAGGCTCTGTGAGAAATATCAAGGATATAAAATGGCTCCGACTCTCAGAAATATGTCATAAGCACAAACCTCACTAAATCAGAATGTCTTCCGGGCAAGTGATACTTCCCTGCTGCTTTCTGAAGGACTTCAGCAATTAATTCTGCAGGGAGTCAATTCAAATGAAGAACAAAGCTGCCTTCCAGCCCCTGACCAGAGCCCTAGTTAAAGCATTAAGCTGCTCAAGTTTGTAGCAACTTCTGCCTCTCTGCCTGTCCTCCCGCTTTCTCCTTCCTATACGCAGCTCCATTCCACGCATTCCACTCAGTGCAGTTCCACAGGTGGTCACTGAAGGCCGACCACAAAGCAGCCCTGGGCCAGGAGCTGAGTAGATACAAAGTGAGCCATAATCTGGGGTCCTTCATTCTGCTGTTCATTGGAATCCACTGTAATTTGACATCTCCATGTCACTCTCCACCACTAGATTGTAAATTCCTCAAGGGCATGATTATGCCGTAATCATCTCTGGATCCTCAGAGCCAAATTCAGAACCCCACACTCATGGGCTCAAGAAATGATAAGGAATTATTAAATGAATGAATAAATAAATTAGATAAAGCAATATTATTAGCAGGCTAAATGATTTCAGCCTCAGAAGCATCCTCCCAGACCACCTGTAGGTAATGCCCAAGCCTTCTCCAGGTTGGAGAGATGACGACTCTCCTTTAAGTAGCCTCCTTCCCCGACTGGCCCTTCACTCATAACTTACCCATCAGCGCTTACCGTGATCAGAGGTTATCCTGCCTGTTCACATGCTTATTTGATTATTGTCTGTCCTGTTAGAAGATAAGTTCCAAGAGGGCACAGACTCTTCTGGTTTGTCTCTGTATCCTTGGCACTTAGCATAGTGCTTAGTATAATGCAAAAACTTGCATTTGATGAATGAATGAATGAGTGAATAAGTGAATGGAGAATTACATGTCTAATTAATGTGTAAAAATATCAGAGCTATGAGAAAAGTTAGCACAGCTTAATATTTAACCAATCAACATTTGTTGATGTGGAGGACAGGGTACTGCTAAGAACCGTGGATACGAAGTATCCACATTGTCTTGAAGACATGGAAGAGTAAGACATTGTCTTGAACCTCAAAGAGTTTACAATTTAGTAGGAACAAAAAGACATGCACAAGCACGCACACAACACACACACACAATTCCATTTTAAGGGTTCTTACAATAATGAAAATCAAGACACTGTAACAGTCACTGGGAGATATAAAATGGTCTAAATCTCAAGGGACTTATTACCTAGGAGAGAGACGGATCGCACACATGAAAAGATACCTAATAATATCGAATGCCATGTGAATCATAATCTCGTGGACCACAGAAGGGAATGGTTATCATCACCCCTTTAAATGGCTCAAAGACTTCCTTCTTCCTTCCCCACTGTTAAAGGGGCAGACTCAGCCTAGAACCAGGCAGAAGGCATCCTGATGACAGCTCTGTAAGATCAATGTGCAGGTAATCTCAGGAGTGGGGAAATCATTCATCCCACTCACCTATTCAAAGAAATCCGTTTTTTACCTTTATGTTCTTCAGAGCACTTAACACATCACCAATTTGCAATAAATTACAATTAGTAATAACAGCATTGTTATTCTGGGTTTTATTATTAGAGGCATTAATTTTTAACGTTTGCTGTACTCAGGTATGTGTGGAAGACTTGAAATGTATTTAATAATGATAATTTCCACCTTCCGAGCTCTAGTGATGGTCTAGTGGGATATAACCAAACTGAAGCACATTTAATGCTCTCAGCAGAATAAGGCAGAGAGAAAGAACAGGAAAGTGAGGGGCAAGCTTTGAGCTGAGAAAGAATGTATGCTCTGTAGGACCTGAAGCCCATCAGGCCTTCGCCGCAGGTCAGTGGTGTGCTCTGCAGTGTAGAAGGTCTCTCTCTGACCCAGCCTGGGAAGGCAGACCCTAAGAACCCCCAAGGTAAACAGGCTCAGGAAGACTTACTCTACATTTGGAAATGGACCTTCTTAAAGGGAGCTGAGGAAGAAACTTTCTCAAGTGAGGAAGAAGGAGATAAAAAGAGCTCCCTTTTTATCACACCACATTCCTCCTCACAGCTCCAGGCTACTGTCCTTCTTGGGGCTCTGAAGGCTGGTGATTCCAACCAGTTCCAGCTTAGGCTGCCAGATCAACACCCTCTGCTTTCTTCCCCAGGCCAGACTAGGCTAGATAGCAAGGCTTTCCCTTGCCCATACGGCAAGATGTTGGTGGGGGTCAGCAGCTTGTGTCCAGGTTCCACCTGACTCCCTGTGTGGTCTTGGATATCAGTTCCCTCAGTTTGAATTATGCTTTCTCAACCCTGCCCAAAGACGCTGGCCCTCAACTCTTGATGATAGTAATTCAACCTGGGCAGAAGCTGCAGTTGCATTTTTATAGATGAGATTGGGATGCAACAAAATTGGCCTTCAGCCTTGGTGCTTGGCCAAAATCTGCTATTCTGTTTGAACTGTGGCCACTGAAAGGCCAAATAACCAAAGACCCACTTCAACATTGTTCCTGGGACCCCTGATGTATGTGTGATCAATGATTATGTAATCGTCTAAGTCACTAGCTTTTCTAGTCAAGGTAATCCCATCAGTAAAAAAAAAAAAAAAGCCATGTCATGTGAATTTATTGTTAACATCTGAATATACTTTCAAATATAGGAAAGCACTGCACACAGATCTTGGAGTGAAAATGTCCTTATGTGCTTTATGCATCGAAATTCTACCACTTATGGTTTAAATATACATTTATTATTGCAAGAGTAAAATGCTACAAAAATTAATAGTGATTGTGAAAGTTGTTAATTTTAAGAACAGAACCAACTATTTAGAACTTTCAAATTGCTAAATAAATGGGAAAATTAGTGGGGAGTTAATATGAGTGTGTTTTCTAGACAACTTTAGAAAGAGCTCTGCATCTTTCTGCAAGCATCAATGTTTATTACAATGTAAATAACCATTCAAGGCAGAGTAACAGAGATTAGATAAAATCATATTTCTAATCTCTGCTGTTTTTTTAAAAGCTGGCATTTATAATGTTAAACCAAATAATCTTGAAGAAATGTATTGGCTACTTATTGACTTTCTTTTAGGCCATGCTTCCTACTCCTCCACCCACTGGAGCAGAGCACGGGCATGGCTTTTGGATGGTAGTTGTATAACCCAGTGATCTCACAGCCAGTGGCTGGCAGAGCTGAGAGACTGTTGCTCCTGCACCATAATGTCCAACTTAAAATATGACTCCTAAAATTTCCCACAATAAAATTTTGGAAATAACTACATTTTTAAAATAAAATGTGTTATTTACACTGGTAACCCAGAAGTTCATTCTCTAATGGTAATATCTGGCTTTAGCCAAATGTTGATTGTAACACATGACTATTCAACATTAGGCCACAATGTGTATTCCGTGCACCCCTGAGGCTTCTCTCTCTGACCTCTCTTCTCAGCAAGAACAAGTAACCACTTCCCAAGGAAGTCTGTACAGAGAGCCTAAAAGAATTACTAAAGATCTCCCCAGGGTCAGGTTCCCTAGGCTGCTTTCCTCCCTCAATAATAAGTTTCTGCCATCTTCTTAAGCTACACAGTTAGTTGTCTGCCCCCATAACGTCCTGCACACCCAGCCTATGTTTAGCCTTTGCAACATAGAGTGGGGGCCACACCCTGTGACATCAGAAACAGAAGGGATAGTGCCTTCTTCCTCAGGCTTCTGTCCAGAGGCTTCCAGGCCCTCCCTCCTTGCTCCCACCCAGTTCAGATGTCCAGGCTTCGCCCCACTGTTCTCTTCTCATCCCTCATGCAGGTCTCCTGCCCACACAACAGAGAGACTCACCCTTGTGGGGTGGCCTGAGGGGAAGATCCACAAACCTGTATTTGCCTTGGCTGTGACATGTTTTACATTTTCCCTGACCTCTAGGACTGAAAAAACTTTGAACTTGGAGAGCTCGGTGTCTTCGTTTCATTGAGTCAACATTAAAAGAAAAGCCACTTCTTCTACATCCTGAATCCACAGACCACCAGGAGGAAAAGCAGCAGGCCTTGACTCTGGATCCCTCTGACAGGCTGTGGGGCTCCACAGAAACGCTAATGTGCCCCAACCCACCCGTGCCTCCCATGACGGCTATCTACTTCGACATGTTACAACTTGCCATAGCAAAGCATCGCCTGTGCAACCTAGAGCAGTAAACATGCCAGTGTAATTAATGTCTTAACAACTTATTACAATCCTCAGATAATTAATCACAAAAGCTAAACATGCTGTCTCACCCTCCTAATGTGCTAATGCTCTAATTATTATGCCTCAATTAAGAGGAAGTCAATGCTCCTTGCTTAGAAGTGCATGCTTAATAAGGGCTCACGCGTGGCTCCAGCAAACAGTAGTATGTGGCAGGAGGGAGGAGGAGAGACCCTTTTAATGAAGCTTTATAGGCAGCTTCAGGCAAGAAACCTGACAGCCTTCTCTTCTTGAATTTCACCCTTGGATGAATGCTGAGTTCTGAGAATCTACGGGGGCTGAGGGATGTCTCCCGGAAGAGGGGAAACTGTTGCAAGTGAGGGTGTGCACATGCGCTGGTACATGTGTGTGTATTATCTGAGGTTGTAAGCTAGGGAGCTGTCATTCCTTTGAAGACATTCATGTCTGAGTGGGGCCCAGTGGCTGGCTACCTCCTGGAAACCCAGGACTCAGTGAGCTTGGCATTTGGGGAGGGGGCTCACAGAGAGAAGTGTCTCTCTCTAAATTAGATCTTACACTTGCCTCCAAATTATCTTGAATAGTGGTTTCTCTTTTGTGAAATATATTTTAAACTTATTTGAAATAGATTTTTCATTGTTACCTAGGACATACACATCCATATTCATAAATACACACCTCTGAAACAATGTTTCCCAAAACAAAACCATCATTCATGAAGGCATTTTTGATATTTTCTAGTCTATTTTATTCCACTTTTTTAAAATGCAGGTTGCAACCCACTAAATTGATCTCATAACCTACTAATATATCTCAATCCAGAGGTTGAAAAACACTGGTCTAGAAGCTGAATAGCCCACAAGAAGGTTCACCTTTTTCTAAGTCTCTCAACTGACTTTGAGACTAGGATCTGACTTCCTAGTCTTGAGGGTCATTTATGAACTAATCAACGAATACTTAAGGAGCAGTCACAAGTCCTTCACCTCCTGGAACTTCATCCATCTGCCTCCTTATCTGGCTGTTTCGAACTGGTAGCAGGTCAAGAATGACCCATCAGTCTTGAAGCCTAACTACACACACACATACACACACAGGTCCCATAAGGTTTCAGCATAATAAATAGGAACCTCCCCACCCCCTCAAAAAATGGTTTGGGACCCAAAGTTTTAAGGGATCCTTTTAAGGAAAATAACTTTTGAACCACTCAGTATTAAAACTAAGACAAACTAAAAATCACTCCAGCCCTTGCTTGGAGCCATTTTGTGTTGTTTTATTTTTATATTTTTCCCTTCATTGACCATCGTTGGAAAGTTCTCTCTTTAATACCATGTGTACCACACCAGAGTGCATTCTGGTAGGAAGAGGCCTGGCCTCTCTGGGACGCACACCTCCTCCTGTGAGAGACTGGTCTGGCCGTTATGCCTACACTACCCCAAGTCTACTCCACTAGTGTCTGGTCCCTGTATTCTTCACACACACACAGACACTCCCGCCCTTGTGGCTGTGACAAGCCTCTGGGGTAGGACTACTAAGACTCCACAATCCTACACAAATTCCTAATTAGATGACCACTTTTATTCCTTTTGTGCTAGACACTATTTCTTGAACATTGGGAGATGCTGAGGAGTATCAGACACAGGTTCAGCTCTTGAACAGTTCACAGACTTCTTGGGAAGATGAAACATAGAAGCATTAAGAAGGAAAAGCTCTCAGTTCAGGGCAGTTTTTGAAAATGGCCCTTAAATGACATTCGTTTAGAAGAGAGACAGAAGGATTTCTGGAGCACTCAACAATGTCTTCCTAGAGCAGCTGGTCCTGGAGCCGGCCCTTGAAAGAGGACAGGTACCACTCTGCAGGTCTATAAATATTGGAGTTATCCCTGACTCTTTACTCTTCCACACTTCCATCCAAATCCTGTCAGCTCTACCTTCAAAATATACAGAGAATGTGACTACTTCTCCCTACCTCCTCCATCACTATTGCCTTGTCCAAATCCCCGTCATCTGCCACCTGGACCACTGTAGCTGCCTCTTAGTCTCTCTACTTTTCGGCTTGCCCCCCTACAGACTATGGTCCACACAGCAGTCAGGAAGGTCCAATTAGAACTTAAGTCAGATCATGTCATTCTTCTGGCTTCTCATCTCACTCCTTATAGTGCCCTACAAGGCTCAGACGATCTGGCCTTCCATTAATTCTCTGCCTTCATCTACTATGACTTTCCTCTAACCTCTCATTCACTGTTTCAACCACATCCTGAGCCTCTTAATATTCTCCAAACATACCTGGTACACTCTTGGAGTGTACCAGATATCTGCCTGGCTCATCCTTACCTCCTTCAGGTCATCGCTCAAAAGGCATCTTCTCTGTGAGGCCTTCCATACTACCTAATTAACACCTCAACCCCCCTGGGCCCAAGACTCTCTAATACTCATCTGTATTATCTTTCTCTGTTAACTCTTATCACCATCTAATGCCATTGGTATATTACTTGTTTATAATCAGTCTCTATTCACTTAAATGCAAGCTGCATCAAGGGAGGAATTTTTGTCTATTTTATTTTTGCACAGTACCTAGAACAGTGCCTGGCATACGGTAGTAGGTACTCATTAATTGGGGTGGCTGGGAAAGGACACTGGGGCAGGAGAATGATGTGAAGAAAACCACAAAGGTGGGGAAAGCACTAGGTGTGGTGGGAGGGGCGGCAGTGAGGAGGTGCACCTGGTAGGAGCGGGAGTTTTGCCTCAGAGGAAAGTGGGAATTGAGGCTGAAAAGGTGAGGATGAGGGTGCTGTGCCTTCCAGGCTATGGAGATGCCCCCCCTCATCTAGCACCCTCTGCCATAGCCCCAGAGAGCTGACATTTAACTGTTAACATCTATTAAAAACGCCAGCGTTTTTGTGGAGGAACTACATTTTGTCTGAAGTCTTGGACAGATCACATTCTGTGAGCACAAATAAAAACAAGGGCTGCCCTGGACAACATGTGAGCCACTTCTTCCTTGGCAGGAAATTCAAAGATGGCTTTAATTTTCAGAGATGGAGGATCATGAAGTGGACAAACCACTGCGCCTTTCGCATCAGTTTCTTCCTGGAATTCAGCGTGCTCCCAAGGAGAGCTGTTTTGGGAAACAGATCTCTTTGGACTTTGATACGAGGTCTGTGGGATGGGTAACAGCAAAGGCCATGGAAGCTGAGAGAAAGCTTTCAATCAAGAATAAGGTGGGCTCTTCCTTGAGGTTGAGGCTGAGATGCCTTCTCCATCCCATCATTACCCCGACAGATTCATCTAAGCCGTAAGAGAAGAGCAGGTTCTAGATCATCTATTGAGTGTGAGAGTGTGTGTGTGTGTGTGTGCATGTGTGTGTGCAGGTGTGGATTTACCAAGAGCCAATAAAATACATCAAGAATTAGTAATATAAATCAAGAGCTCTAGATTGACAAGGAAGATGCGGCTTCCAGGATCTCGTGAGAGCAAACTGTCTTCCCAAATGGCTGTCTCTGAGCTCTCTGACTGGCAAAGAAGGCAAAGTAGTAGACTCAAGAGAGCAGGAGACGTCATCAGAAGCTGATCCTTGCTGGCATTCTTGCTCTCCCATTTACTAGCTACATACCTTAGGGCAAGTGAGGAGACTTCTCTGAGCCTCTGTTTCCTGGAGAGGTAATAATTTCTATCTCACAAAATTGCTATGAGATTCACATGAGGCAATGTCCACACAAGTGCTTTGTAAGATGCTACATCAGTTAGCTGTTGCCAAAAAATATGCTGTATAACAAACCACCTCAAAACTCAGTGGCTTAAAGCATTAGTTTATTCTCACTGATGCGTGGGTTGGCTGATCCAGGCTGGGCTCAATAGGGCTTGGCTGAACAACTGTCCTGATCTCAGCTGGCTTTACCCACGTCTGGTGGTCAGAGTAGAGTCAACTGATCAAGGCGGGGCTCAGTGAGGCAGATCATCTCTAGTCCACATGTTTCTCATCCTCCTGCTGAAATCAGCAGGTTAGCCCAGGCATGTTCTCATGACAATGGAAGAGGCATAAGACAGCAAGCCCAGCTGCACAAGAGCTCCTCAAGCCTTTGCTCACATCATGCCTGCTAGCATTCCATTGGCCAAAACAAGTCACACTGGTGAACCTGAAGTAAAGGGATGAAGGATAAGATCTGCCTCTGTGGTGAGTGAAACTGGAATGTTCCATGGCAAATGGCATGGATGCAGAGAGGGGTAAACAGTGTTGTTAATACAATCTACTATAAGTATTTTAAAACTTCAAGACATTATTGCCAATGTGTTCTGGAGAACTGGGGAAGGAGCAGGAGTCTTTTCGGCTTCTCAATGTTGGACTCTTCCAGATTCTAACGCATCATCCTTTTCTGTCATTAGCCCCTATTCTCCAGTCAGTCAAGTCTAGGAAACCTATTCACTATCAGCCATCAAAGAATATAGGATACTCTACTGGTGAAGGGCACAAGCTTGGTGGTCAGATGGACCAGGATTTGAGACCTTGATCTACCATTGCTATATGATCTTGGGTAAGTTATTGAACCGCCCTAAGTCCTAGTTCTCTTATTATTTATTACTTCTATTATTATTATTACTATTTCCTTCGTTATCTTATCCAGGCTCAGGCTTTAAACACCATCCACATGCTGATGATGCTCAAGTTTATATTTCTAACGTGAACTTCTTCCCTGAACTCTATGTACATCTCCTACTCCACATCTATACTCGCATATCTCATCAGCATCTAAAACTGAACACGTCTAGAATGCAGCTCCTAATATCTTCCTCTAAATATGCTCCTTCCATCTCTTTCTGATCTCATTAACTGTTGTCTTCATTCTTCCAAGTGATCAAACCCAAAGCCTTATTATCATCTTTCTGTTATAAGCCATATCCAATCTGCAGGGAAATCCTGTTGGCTCTACCTTTAAAATATATCCTAAACTCAGCTTCTTTTCACCAAGTCCACTTCTAGAACCCTTGTCCAAGCCACCATCATCTCTTATGCAGACTATTGCATTAGTTTCCTAATTGTCTCTCTGCCCAGCACACCTTCAGTCAAGCCATTAAGCAGTGAGTCAGATTATGTCTTCTTTCTACTCAAACCCTCCAAGGGTTTCCCGTCTCACTCACTGTAAATGCCGGAATCCTTACAGGAGCTTGCCTCCCAGTACTCTGCTCTCTGCTCTTTCCACTACTACCACAGGGATCTCCGTGCTGTTCTCCAGAGCTTTGTACTTTTAGCTTCCTCTCTCTGCAATATTCTTTTCCCCAAATACTTACATGGCCCACTACCTTCTCTCCTCCAGGTCTTTACTCAAAGTTCCCCCTCTCTCTGAGGCCTTCTCGGCCATCCTACCCTCCTTTCCTGCCCTATTTTTTTCCTTAAACCTTATCACCATCTAACACACTGATTATTTTACTTATTTATTTTGCTTATTACCTATTTCAGCTATCAGAATATATGGTCCAAATGAGATGAAATTTTTGTCCATAATATACATTGTTCTACTTCCTGGGCCTAGAACATGGCCAGGTACACAGTAAGTGCTCAATACATATTTGTTGAATGAATGAATGAGAAGAAAAGGAATATCACACAGATTAAATGAGACAATACGTGTAAAAATTTAGCATAGTATCTGACGCATAGTAATTGCTCAAGAAACGATAGCTCAATAGAAACAGCAAATAGCTCCCAAAGCCCTGGGATTCTGAGGTTTAGCTCTGACTCTGAACACTGGAATCTTACTAATGCTCCCTGATGTGCCTTTTCAGTAAGGCCAAATTAGCTCTCTTTCCCTGGTACCTAGCACACAGCAGATGCTCAATATACTTTTATTCAATCAAAGTAAAAGCAGATGAGTCTGAAGTTGCAGGTGACAGGTCAGGTTGTTCCCTCTGGTGTTGATCAGAGTCTAAACACAGCTGCTGCTACAACAAGTAAGTGATCATCGAGATTGCACTGGGCCCTGACACAGAGTCATGCAGGATTTAAAACCCAGTGGTCACTGGAGACACTGGCTGTAAGGCAGGTAGAGGGATGCCTGCCTACCCTACAAGCTCCCTCTTTCTCCAATCTCCAGTTGTCTCCAGAAAATCTTATTTCCCATGAGAGTGCAGACGTATTTATATTCATAGTTATCCCAAGAACAATTATAACCACCACCACAGAAAAAACTATGTCTGTAGGGTTCATTTCCTCTTAAACTCACAAAGTACATGAGTATGATTCATTCTCCCAAGAGGAGATGGACAACTGGGTGTTTCTAGATGTATCTGATGAGGCTCCAGCTTAATTCCCTGCCACTTCACTTACGAAAAAAAAAAAAAAAAGACGGTGCATCTGCGAACAGCACCTCTCCTCTCAATGATGCAGACAAGTACCAACAGAGATCACTCCAACACCACATCCCAAATCTAAACTCTTACAAAGACAACTGTGTTTTGAGGCATGTTTTCATTTCTTGCTACATAATTCAGCCTTTACCCCTAGCTTGTCTGGCACACGTTCATCAATATAATATGCATTTATGGAGCATCTACTGTGTGCTTTGTACTAGGCCTCAGGTTGCAGAGCCCAGACATGACCACAGTAGAAGCTCAATAACAACCCTAGAATTAAACAACAGGAAACAAACCAAGAAATGTTAGAATGTGGTGTGTGATTAAATGTCTGGTAATGCCATGTGGACATTAGCTCATTAGCAATAGACCATGTAGGCAGAAATCCCCAGGGAAGACTTCATGGAAGAGGTAGTACTTGAGTTAGAAGCTTAAGAAAGAAAGGATTTGAATAGACAAAGAGTATAAGAAGGAGAATCAGCGTAAACACATAGATAGGAGTGAGCAAAGCTTATGAGTTTGAGGCCCAAATTTTCCATGCATTTTACACAAAAAATTGTATCATTAATAAAATGTCAAATATAAAGTCTAGGTCCTATCACCAGTAATATCTCAAATGTAAATGTTATTGGTAGTAAAAATAAAAATTGTAAAAGATAATTGGGCCTACATAATTTTTGAAAAGGTACACAACAATTAAAACTTTTTTCTAAGTTAAAGTCTCCTCCCAGGTTTTATAAGAACTACTTCTTGAGATTTTACTCCTAGTCCTGACTTTGAGGTTGCCTCGCCATTACAGCCGCACCCCCAACAAGGTGAGCCGACAGCTTCCCTTCCTTTAACTCCCATGATGACCCCAGATCATTGACACATCTTTTTTCCTCTTAATCTCCAAGGATCTTCTGGGCTTTCACCTGCTAAAGCCCAAAGCAGCTTTACATCACTGCTCTTCCCGCCAGATCCCTGCAGCCAAACAACTGCTCACCACATGTTCCCCATTCTCCAGGCCGATAACCTTCACTCTTTCTTCTACTGCTGCTTGTCCTGGGGCAGGGGCGCAAAGAGCTCAAGCCTCAGCTCCCTTTAAGCTGTACCTTTCACGGTAGACTAGAACATGCTTGATCCTCTCCAAGGGCTGGGGGATTTACAAACCAGGGTCCTGACATACTGTAATATACAAAATTAGGAAACCTATCAAATATACAAAAGAAGCATTTTATCAATCCATTTTCTTAGGATCAGTGAGTCTTATACCTGCTATATGTAGCAGAGATATATCATTTTTATTTTCTTGAGGACATATGAAAACTAAATTTTCCAGCCTCTCTTGCAACTGGGTCAGAGGCCATGTGACTAAGTTTGGCCAAGAAAGGCATATGGAAGAGATGTAGGGCCAATTCCAATCCTGGCCCTTAAAAGCATCCTGCCAGCACCTTCCGTCCCTTGCTTCTCTTTCCATTGACCATGAGTCCCAGCTGGCATAACTACATGATGGAAGAATCCCAGATCCCTGAGTCCCCTCCTGAAGGAGAGTCATGAAATCCATGTCAGAATATGACATGGGCAATGAGTAAATCTTTCTCGTGTCAAGCCACACATATTTTGGAATTTGTTACTTTTACATAGTGTATCCTATACTGATTAATATACCCTAGGGAAAAGATGGCAAGGTGAAGTCAGATTATTGTTTTCGTTAATAATAACTGCTATTAAAGACCTTCTCTACGCCAGGCACTGTGCTCAGCACTATATATATATGAAAGCACTAAAAAAATATATACACACACACACAACAACCTTGGCATTTTACATCCATTTTACAAATGGGAAAATTGACACAGAGAGGTTTACAAAAAGCTGCTCCAGGTCAAACAGTTAGTGATGAAGATTTTCTGATGCCAGAGTTCATGCTATTTCAATGGCTTTATAATGTCTCTCTCATGGTCAAGATTCCCTCTTCCCACTTTTGGTAGGAAGAGATTATTCATTTTTCTTTATTAAAAGCCTGCTATTATTTCTACCAAATTCAAATTTTTCTGTATACTGCCTTATTACTTGGTCTACAGAGTCACTGGACACAATAGAGTTTCCAGCACATTCTGTATTGTTAATCATTACAGAAGCCCAATGGGAATTGTCTATCACTTAGTCCTTATTCTGAACGTGAGAACCTGTCCTCTGATCCAACTAGAATTAAGGTGTTATAGGAAAAGTCACCTAGGTGTTTTGGTCTATGTCATTGCAGTTATTAAAATGTTAATTATACCCAAACCAATCTAGATAAATCTAGTCCACAAAAATGGATTGAGCCCCCTCTGTGTATAGAACTCATACAGGCAAAATGGTTTCATGATTTACATCTGAGCTCTGGGTCCTAGTGAGCCCCATCAGACATAGCCTCAGGCAACAAGCTTGGCTTCCAAATTATATACGTTTTTCACATTAAAGGAAAAAAAACATTTAGCCTTCATTTCTACTAATAAGATAAAATAAATTGAGATCTTATTTTGATAGTGGATAACATGTATGTATACCCCAGTGCTTTCATATCTATAATTAAATTTTATAGTCATAGCCATCTTGTGAAACAGCTAAAGTGGTTATAATTATCCCCATTTGCCTATAGTAATATTGAGGCTCAATGACTTGGTAAAACTCTCACAGTGGTAGAACTGAGAATGGAGCTAGATCTCTAGAACCTTCATGCTAAGCAATCTATGCATTTCTTACAAAAGAGCACTTGGTATCGGGTATAATTTCAAAACCTTCCATTCTATCCTAATCATGCAGATCAGTAGAAGCAACCCTTTATCAGGAACCAATATATATGTAGGACAAGCTTCTAGTGTTTTTCAATGTTCTATCTACCCCACCTTTTCTTTTCTCACTTAAAAATAAGTCTGCTGAATCACATGAAGCTGATCCGCTATGTCTCTTCCTTTGATATTTTTTTCATCAGTGAACACATTACTCATATCAAAACTTCATCATCTTATGTGCTCCCATAAGCTATGCATATAAAACCTACAATATATTGTGTCTCCATTCAAAGTAGAATATTCTGGCCCCATTTTTTTTTTCAGAAGTAAGCTTCAATTTTCTATAATTAATTACTTCTGATGATATTTCCAGAGTGGGCCCCTTGATTGCCATGAAAGTATAGTCCAGGCAGGTTATAGACAAGGTGAACAGGTAGCTCATTTGCCAAATAATTTATTTGGAAACTGCAATATCTGGTGTTTCCATCAGAATCCCAATTGGAAATGCAATATGCCCTAAATGCATTGAAAATCAAATGAAGAGACCTGTGTGAAGGGATTAGCTACAGAGCAATCAACGAGAATACTGAGGCGCCCAGGGACTGGCAACGGATGAAAGCTGTTACACTTCCAGGACAGAAGAGACACGGGGAAGAATTGGTGTAACCAGAACCCGATGAAGGCTATAGGCACGGCAGGTACAGCCACTGCAGCAACACCACACAAAGGCAGGGAGAGAGCAAGAACCCTCTCCCTCCCATCCTCTGCTGGTGCCTCCCACTGCAAACCCAATCAGGGGCCAGTGGGCAAAGGGGCCCAGGTGGCGCCGTCTGCAGTGGACCACCTCCCAAGTGCAGAGCAGGGCAGGGAAGGTCAGAATATGGATCTGGGCTGGGGTGGGAGTCAGTGGGGGATGACAAACAGAGAATAACCAGTCATCTGATTACTCAAGGCCTTCAGATGTATATTCTGTCTACGAAGGTGGGAGATGCTTTTCATAAGAATGAAGCCCCTTTTCAACATTCCACCATCTGACACACACATAAAATACTGGTGTAAAAATGGCTCTGGTCTGAATACACATTGATGTTTTTTAATGTGTTAGTAAATACAGTCGGCTGTTCCAGGAGAGAATTATGCATCATCAACTGACATAAAAGGGAGTGTAATGTCATCTTCAATTGCTGTTAGAAGAAATAGGATGAAATTATGAGCAATTAGGAAAAGAAATATTGTATCCCTATGGCAGCTCAAGTTTTACAGAAAATCCTGTTGGATTGGTTATGTGAGACACCACATAAACGTTTGGGGCCCACACCCAGGCAGGAGAAAGAGTTATAACCTAAGAGTATGTTTCCATGGTAAAGCTTCGGGGAATTTAATGCCCCGAAGTAGCCCAGAGCACATCAATGGCACAAGGTCAACGAAGAAATCTGTTCTAAATATGAGGAGTGTTTACAAGCATTCTGTAAATGTGATTTAGAAAACTCTTATCTCACAGATGCCAATATTTAAGATAACAAATGACTCATGAGAACAACAAGAGCAGTCCCCTCAAGAGAATCATGTGCTAAGAAAACATAGATCTGGATGTAAAGGAATGAAAACCAGGGCTGTGGCTTAGTTCTAAACAAACAGTATCTGTCTTCGGAAGTGGATTTTCAATTTTGGGTTGACCATACATGATGACTCTGTAATACAAAAGAATTAACTTTCTCCTTGAAAAAGGGTCACAGTTCTTCTAATACCCATTTGTTCTGAAATTGGGGAAGGCCTAGCATTGACCTCTGCAATATGGTTGAAAGAGATCTTGAGATCTTTGAACTATGAAATCAAATACAATCTCTTCACCTTCCAATGTTTCCCTACAAACCAGCCAAACTTAATCCTCTTTGTCACTGTGATTTTGTTGTTTCCCCTTTCACTAATCTCTACCATCTTTGCTGATCATAAATCTGCTCATTCTTCAAGATCACCTTCTCTATAGAACATTTCTTGACCTCTGCAAACATTCTAATTCCTCCATCTTTGGAACATAGCGTTCAATTTGTTAATGTAAATAGTACTTACTTTATTCCACCTTGCTTTATAGTCTTGTTTACTGTTCTCTAAGATGTTAGAATTTCCTGAAGGGAGGGTTCACTCCTTTTGTAAACCCTGTAGTACCTAATACAGTGACTTTCATATACTAGTGTCTTGGTCAGGGTGTTGAATTGAATTCACCTGAATGTTATTATGGAGGATGAAGGAATGAATCTGAGATTCCCTTTAAAGTTCATGAAAATAATCTCAAAATTTTCTATCTCACTGAGTCAGAGATTAAATGTATCTTTTCAGTATTATCAGAAAAGATGCTTCTAGACAAAGGGAACTCAATAACCTAGACTAACTTTATCAGTCTATGAGATGGTTAACTCCAGAAAGGAATTTGCTAAGTCCTCTTAATGCTCTCCAAAAATGACTTCATTCATATTCACATTACAGAAATTCCAAATGCTGATAATTGCTAAATGTAAATTCCTAGATCCCACTCTCTCCAAAAATCCAGTCCTATATAACAACTTGCGTCCTGAATATATCCCCTTGGATGCCCCAAAAGCATGTTAAATTCAACACAATACATATGAAATTCACAATCTCCATCCACTTTCCCCTTGCTCCCATTCTCATAACTCCTCTTCATTCCAAATTTCATATCTCAAGTTAATAGCATCTTCATCAATCATGTTTCATCTGTCTAGGTGTCATCCTGTGCTTCCCTCTGCAAACACTTGCAAGGCTGCAGTGAAGAAGCAGACCTGGTCCATGCCCTTATGGAGACCTACCTCCAAATCTCTCCCTTCCTCTAAATGGAAGCCTAATCCTGTGACTCCCCGGCCTTAACACATTCTCTGGTTTCCATCACTTACAAAGCAAAATCGAATGCCAAGGTCCTTCATAACCTGGCCCCAACTCCCTTTCCAGTTACATCTCCCGTGAGTCACATTCTTTCAGAACCCCACATTCCCCCTCTTCTTGCCCTTCTCCCCAAAATAAATTCCTATGTATTTTTAGAGACCCTGTTTAAACATCACCTTATCTGCAAAGCCTTTTTCTGATCCCCTTTCTCCACATCTCTCCAAGGAAGTCTTACACATTCTCTTTTCTCTTTTCATGGTTTTATTCCTTCAGTCTCAAAATGCTTGGGGAAAGTGTTTAGGTGCTATGCATCGAGCTAGGCACTGGGGAGAGAGGGATGAACTAACAGACTTGCCCTTCAGACACACCTTATTAAGATGTATGTGGGTGAACGCTACACACGTTATGTAATAACATTTAGCACATGTCTACCTATCCTCCTCAATCCCCTCCCCCATCACTGATTATAAGTCTCTAAGACAAGACTGTGTCTTGGTTATTCCAGGATACTCAGCAACTACTTATTGTATTCTAGTTATTTCTTTTTGCCCTCATCCTACAGTACCTAATATTTTCCTAGGTGTTCAGTAGATATGTAATAAATACTGTTCATCAAAGTAAATGAATGGCTCATTGTGTAATTTCCTAACCTCTCAGACAGAAAGGTAACTTGGTTTTACAAAGATCATCTGTTCCTTGCATTTACTGGTAAGACAGCTCTACTCAGTTGTCTTCTTGGTACCAAGCAGAGAAACCTGCCTGAGATGGAATCCATTTAGATGCTCTGTCTCTAAGATAAGGTCACACTTTCTTCATGACTCTTCATGAGAAAGACAAAGCCCCTGCAGCCTTAACCTATGGTGTCTCAGCAAGAGGAAGAAGAGGCAGAAGAGATGGAAATGACATTTATATGAAGCAAGAGACTGCAGGTCCTAGAAAACGAAAAAAACCTCTTAGGCTAGCTCCATGATACAGTGGATTAGGAACTGAACTTAGATTCAAAAGAACCATATTCAAGTCCTAATTTTCTGTTTTCTAATTGGATTACCTTAGGCAAGTCACCTAATTTTCCTGGGCCTCTGTTTTTCTTCATCTGTAAAACAGGGATAATAATAGTTACCTTATAGTATTGTTGAGGGGATCAAATTTGATTTTGATTATGAACTATAGCGTTGTGATTAAAAGATGGGCTTTGGAGTCTGGTTGATATGGGTATGCTTACTAATTGTGTGACCTTAAGCAGACTACTCAAACTCTCTGAGCCTTGGTTCCTCATCTGTAAAATGGGCATAATAAGGAAGTGGTTTATGATAAAATAAGATAATGCATACAAAGTGTTCAACACAGCCCCACCTGATACAAAGTAAACATACAATGAATAATTATTTAATAATTATTAATAAAATGTAAAATTCCATACGAATGCAGGGATAGATATCACCACCCAAGTGCTCTGCCCATAAAGTAAACCATTATTGAGGAAGAAATGTAAGAATCACATCCAGAAACAAAGCTAAATATCTGCAATTGAAACTTGGAAGTAGTTGATCAGTATTTCACGAAGATAGTATTTATAAAGGATAGAATTAAAGAAAGAGTGAACTATGAAAAAGAAAGGACCAAACACTACAAAAGTACAAGCAAGTGACATGGAGGGAGGCAGGTATTCAATCCATGAACAAGGAGAACAAAATGAGTCAGGTTTATATCCAGCCAAGGTCACTGCTAGCTCAGGAAACGACCCTTAAAGGAACAAAGCCGGGCTCCTGGAAGAAGGGCATGCAGGCAGAAGGAACAATATGAACAAAGCTGGCGCAGCAAAAAAGCATTAAGCATGGACCAAGGGAAGATGGAAACTCACCTTCCCCAGGGGTGAGCCTGAATTAGACGTTTCCCTGGCTTACTCACTCAGAATTGACGTCAAGGGAGACTCAGCAAGCTGTGCTCTGATTCTTTGGTCCTCCTTGAGCACAAAGCGAGAAGGGAACTGAAAACATGCATGTGCTTTTTATCCCCAAATCCTACCGCAGAACAGAGGTCTTAGAAGGATATTGTGAGCCACCTCTCTCTGCTACTGATGAAAACAAGTCACAAAGAAAATTCCAGCTTAGTGCAGGGCCTCAGGGTGCAAATGGCCACCTGAAATACACTTTGGACCAGCACTCGATGTCCCTGTTGATAGTAAAGCCATCTGCCGAGGCCTGCAGTTTGCTGATCCGCCATTTCAGGCGCCCAGCACTTACATCCTTGGGGTGCCCAAGCTTCTGGCAGCGGAATGTGCTCTGTGCTCAGTGCATTTCTGTCCAAAGTCTTCCTGAAGCAGGAAGGCTGAGGAAACCTCCCACCTGCTAGCTGGGATATGTCTAAGGTCTTTAAAGAGAAGTCTCTCTGAAGAAGTTTGGGTTGGGAGTCTCTTCTCTGCATTTTCTAACAGGAAGAGGTGTGGGCCATCATTCTTTCTCCTCTGGCTCCAAGTGATCAACAACTTTTTTCATATACCCTTGGCCTCCACCCCAGAGAAAATATCCTTGGTAGCCACCACACACAAAGGCCCAAAGCTGGGGACGAAGCCTCATCCCCACTCATTAAATCTCGGGCCTAATGGATTTCCCATTGATCTTACTTCAGCCCAGGCGTAAAACCCACGGCTCCATGCAGCACAGTTACTTCTTAAAATATCCTTATAAATCTTGCCCATCGTATTCATTAATTACAGCCCAGCCAAGACTCTGGCTGTTAGTTCTGGGTGGCAACTTCATTTATTCCCACATTAAACGCATTATTTCCGTGGAGCTATTTCAGTCTCACTCCATTACTTAGCTCACCCACCATTAAACTTCCCCAGCCATGTCATCAAGCAATTTTTTTTTAAAAAGAGACCCACCCCATATTTAAAATATAAATTAGATAAAATATCCAAGTGATTCTAAAACTTTATAGTAAACAAGACCAATAGATAATAGCAGCTCAACATGTATTGAGTCTTACTATGTCCCAAATTCTGTACAAAGTGCTTTGAATACATAAGCCCATTTAATCCACAAAACAATTCTATAAAATAAATACTATTATTATTGCCCTGGTTTTATAAATTGAGGATTAGAAAGATTAAGTAATTGGCCCAAAGCTAAGCGGGTAGGGTCACCACTGGAATTCAGGTTTGTCTGATTCCAAAGCTCAAATTCTTATCGACAGAACTATAGTGAGTAATTCTAAAATTCTAACTGCGTGCCTTACTAAGCTATAGTATGGAGATATGAATTGAAAAACAAATACAGCATTTTGGAGTTAAAGAGACCTTTAAAATGTTTTAATCCAATCTCCATACTTAGCAGATGGGCTCTGGGTACCCTGGGGGTGACGCACTGTGCTCAGGGTCACAGAGCTGGAGGTGGAGCCAAGACTGGGACACAGTCCTCCTCATTTTCAGCTACATGCTCTCCCCGCTGTAGTGTGCTGCTGTCCAAATGCTCTATTACACCGGAATTTGTTTTCCCCTGGGTATGGACGAGAGTAGAAGGATCTGTGGAGTGGCGTTAAGTGAACTGAATGTTCCTTCTGCAAATGAAAATGATAGGCTAATTAGATTCCATAATCACTCTCTGCGATTCAAGTTGCCCTCCCTCCACCACCAACTCCACACCTCTGATGTCTCTCAGTTGTGACTTGCAGTATCCCCTCCCATTGCCCCCCAGTCTAAATTTGTCTCCTTACACATCTGTCCTGATCACAAAGCCTGATTTATTTCATCCTCTAATAGCCAGAGACTGTACCTGACTGGATGGGGATTGGGTCCTGAAATCATGCTGCTTCTTACCGTTGAAAGTCAGCAGGTTCTTACTCTATGATGGTAAAGTTGTGACTCAGAGGGTTTAAACTAAAAATCTCACAGAGGCCAGGCAAGCAACTGAAACAGGAGAAGTCAGTATGTATTAGGATATACCAATATCTCAAATGAATGCTGGGAACTATAGAGGTCGATAGGGGCCACATGCCTCCCTAAAAGGAGCAGTTCCTCCTCATCTACAGTGGTTGCTGTGGATCCTGTCTCCCCAACAATAAGTTCCATGAGGGTGGGGATTTTGTTTCATACCCTGTTGCATTTTCAATGCCTGAAGGGGTCCTGGAACATAGCAGGCATTCAATGAATATTTCCTGAATGAATGAAGACTTCCATTTTGGGAGTTCTACGTGTATTCTGTCCTCAGTGTACATGTAGGTACAGTCCCTGATCTATTAAAGGAATGCAGTACATCTTATTGTTCTGAAATAAGGGGAACTACATAGGGTTGTTAATTTCAACCACAGGGCCACTGCCAGGAGAGAGTGATGGAGAGTGGTGCACACTCATCAGCACCTTTATCACCAGTATCAGTGCCACCAGCTGGTCACCTTGCAAGCATAGAAAGTACCATGGGATGGTAGGAAGGTCTGACATCAGGGACTGAAAAGTTATGGAAACTTAAACAGATATGGCTCCCCTCTGACCCAGGTTCCTTCCCTTTAAAAGGAAGGGATTAGACCTAGAGCTTCTAGGTTCCCTTTGGCTTTAATACGTTTTGCCACCCGTTTTGTGAAAGGAACACACCTAGGAGTCTCGAAAGTCATTAACAAAGAGCCAAATGATGACACAGAAATACCCAAGAAACCACTATGAACAATTATATGCCAACAAATTGGACAACCTAGAAGAAATAGATAAATTCCTAAAAACGTACAACTTAACAAGACTGCATCATGAAGAAACAGAAAATCTGAACAGATGAATTACTAGTAAAGAAATCGAATCAGTAATCAAAAGCATCCCAACAAAAAAAAGCCCAAGACTGGATGGCTTCACTGGTGAATTCTACCAAACATTTAAAGAATTAATGCCAATCCTTCTTAAACTCTTCCAAAAAATTCAAAAGGAAGGAACACTTCCAAACTCATTTTAAGAGTTATCTTCATACTGAAGTGAGATAAGGGCACCATAAGAAAAGAAAATTATAGGCCAATATCCCTGATGAACAATCTATGTTCATCAAAATCCTCAACAAAATACCAGCAAACTGAATTTAAGAGCACATTAAAAGGATCGTACACCATGACCAAGGTGGATTTATCCATGGGATGCAGGGATGGTTCAGCATATACAGATCAATAAATGTGATAAACCACATTAACAGAATGAAGGGTAAAAATCATATGATCACCTCAATAGATGCAGAAAAAGCATTTGACAAAATTCAACATCCTTTCATGATAAAAACTCTCAACAAGTTAGGTATAGAAGGAATGTATCTCAATGTAATCAAGGCCATATATGAAAAGCCAACAGCTAACATCATACTCAATGGTGAAAAGCAGAAGACTTATCCTCTAAGATCAGGAACAAGACAAGGATTTCCACTCTTACTACTTCTATTCAACATAGTACTGGAAATCCTAGCCAGAGCAATTAGGAAAGAAAAAGAAATAAAAGGCCTCCATATCAGAAATGAAAAGGTAAAACTGTCTGTTTGCAGATGACATAATCTTATACATAGAAAATCCTAAAGACCAAAAATCTGTTAAAAACAATAAACGAATTCAGTAAAGTTGCAAGATACAAAATCAACATACAGAAATCAGTTGCATCTCTATATACTAACCACGAACTATCCAAAAGAGAAATTAAGAAAACAATCCCATTTATGATAGCATCAACAAGAATAAAATGCTTAGGAATAAATTTGACCAAGGAGGTAAAATATCTGTGCACTGAAAACTGTAAGAGATTAATGAAAGAAATTGAAGACACAAATAAATGGAAAGATATCCCATGCTCATGGATTGGAAGAATTAATATTTTTAAAATGTTCAGGGTGGCTGGCCCTACAGCATAGCGGTTAAGTGCGCACGCTCTGCTTCGGTGGCCCAGGGTTCGCAGGTTCGGATCCCGGGCACACACCAATGTACCACTTGTCAAGCCATGCTGTGGCGGAGTCCCATATAAAGTGGAGAAAGATGGGCACGGATGTTAGCCCAGGGCCACTCTTCCTCAGAAAAAAGAGGAACATTGGCACTGGATGTTAGCTCAGGGCTAATCTCCCCCCCAAAAAAAAAAAAAAATGTTCATACTACCCAAAGTGATCTACAAATTTAATGCAACTCCTATCAAAATTCCAGTAGTATTTTTCACAGAAATAGAAAAAAATTCCTAAAATGTGTAAGGAACCAAAAAGATCCCAAATCACCAAAGCATCTTGACAAAAAACAAAGCTGGAGGCATCACACTTCCTAATTTCAAACTATATTACAAACTATAACAGTCAAAATAGTACAGTACTGGCATAAAAACAGACATGTAGACCAATGGAACAGAATAAATCTATGTATATACAGTCAACCAATCTTTAACAAGGGTGCCAAGAAGACAGAATGGGGAAAGGATAGTCTCTTCAATTAATGGTGTTAGAGAAACTGGATATCCACATGCAAAAGAATAACACTGGATCCTTATCTTATACCACACACAAAATTAACTTAAGGTGGATTAAAGACTTAAATGTAATATATGAAACCATAAAACTCCTAGAAGAAAACATAGGGAAAAATCTCCTTGGCATTACCTGGCATTAGTCTTGGCAATGATATTTTGGAAACGAAACCAAAAGCAGAAATAAACAAGTAGGACCACATCAAACTAAAAAGCTTTTACACAGCAAAGGAAAAAAATCAATAAAATGAAAGGGCAATGTGTGAATGGCAGAAAACACTTGCAAACCATGTATCTGATAAGGGGTTAATATCCAAAATATAAAAAGAACTCATACAACTCAATGGCAAACAAACAAAAAAACCCCACCAACCAAAGAAACTCATTTTAAAATGGGCAAAGAACCTCAATAGACATTTTTCCAAAGAAGACATACAAAAGGCCAATATATATATGAGAAGATGCTCAATAGCACTAATCATCATGGAAATGCAAATCAAAACCACAATGAGATATCACCTCACGCCTGCTATAATGGCTATTATCAAAAAGTCAAAAGATAACAAATGTTGGCAAGAGCGTGGAGAAAAGGGCACCCTTGCACACTCTTAGTGGGAATGTAAATTGGTATAGTCATTATGGCAAATATTATGGAGGTTCCTCAAAAAGTTAAAAATAGAACTCCCATATAATCCAGCAATCCCACTGCTGTATATATATACCAGGGAAATGAAATCAGTATCTGGAAGAGATAACTGTACTCCCATGTTCATTGCAGCATTATTTACAGTAGCTAAGATATGGTAAAAACCTTAGGGTCCACTGACAGACAAATAGATAAAAAAATGTGGTATATATATATATATATACACGCACACAATGGAATATTACACACACACACACACACACACACAATGGAATATCATTCAGCCATAAAAAAGAAATCCTGCCGTTTTTGACAACATATATGGACCTTGAGGAATAAGCCAGACACAGACAGACAAGCACTGTATGATCTCACTTATATGTGGAATATGAAAAAGTTGAACTACAGAAGCAGAGTGGAATGGTGGTTGCCAGGGGTTGGGCGGTGGGGGAAATGGGGAGATGTTGGTCAAAAGGTACAAACTTTCAGTTATAAGATGAGTAAGTTCTGGGGATCTAATGGGTGACTACAGTTAATACTGTATTGAATATTTGAAATTTGCTAAGAAAGTAGATCTTAAGTACTCTCTCACCAAAAAAAAAGGTAAATATGTGAGGTGATGGATATGTTAATTAGCTTGATTGTAGTAATCATTCCACAATGTAAATGTGTATCAAATCATCATGTTGTATACCATAAGCATATACAAATTTTATCTGTCAATTATACCTCAATAAAGCTGAAAAAATAGATAAATAATAAATAAATAAAGAGCCAAATCCACCACCCACCTCACCTAGCTGCTGTTTGAGACACCATGGGTTCAGCAGCCAAGTGAAAGCTTGGAGCCTTTTGAAGCTCAAACATGTAATGCTACTTTGAACATTATTCCCATAGACAGCTTGATTCCCTCAATCTTAATTTAAGTTCAGAGCAGCAAGAGCAATCTAGACCCACAGAGGAGTTGTAAAACAATATAAATGCATATGCATGTGTAAAGAGAGTGATTTGACTTATGTGTATGCATATAAACCTAGCCCAGCCAACGTTCATCATTCACGGATTTAATTCCTCATCTCTCCATTTCATACTCGTACTTTCCTTATTCCATCTTACCAAGACAGGCACTACTTACAGGAGATTCTGCCCTTGAGAAAGAGACCCAGTTCTGTCTTCTTCTCTCATTCTACTCCACATGTAATACATATACGCGCGCGCGCGCGCGTGTGTGTGTGTACCTGCATGCACAGGTGTGATTGTAAGTCACTTTGTAAAATGTCAAGTGTGATCTAGCCGCTCATTAATAACACCTAACTCTGCAGTTCTGGGTAAATAACTAAATTGCCACTTTTCTTGTGTCATCTCTTCCTGCCTGTGTTGTCACTTTTGTACTTCAAGAGATCAAAATGTGGAGACTCTTTTAGATCTTAAAAATCTTATCTTCAAAGGAAAAATTCTACAACTGACTTGAGTTGACATGAATGGCTCCATATCTCCATAATCTCCATTATTCTTCCTGACACAGGTTTCAAATTTTAAAATGCAATTTGGTGGGTTTTTTCTGATACTACACACAATAACTGGTTATAATTACGAATAAAGTGCTTCTAGGGATGAGTAAAGCATCTAATTGTGTTTTTTTAAAAAAGTGTGCCTTTAATGTCAAGGCAACTTAGTAATTTACATTAAGTCCAGAGACCCAAGTAAGGAACCCAGAAGTTTCCTTAGGCAAGGGCTGAAACCCATTTGCACTGGAGCTTCAAGGAGGGAAGGTGGAGCACAGGCCAAGGTAACTAAGAGGTGGGGTTCTGGGACTCATGCCACAACATGAGACCTAGATCAAACAAAATCCAGGGGTCCGGCCTGGGGGTGTAGTGGTTAAGTTCGTGTGCTCTGCTTCGGCGGCCTGGAGTTTGCAGATTCGGATCCTGGGCGCGCACCAATGCACTGCTTGTCAAGCCATGCTGTGGCAGAGTCCCATATGAACTAGAGGAAGATGGGCACGGATGTTAGCCCAGGGCCAATCTTCCTCAGCAAAAAGAGGAGGATTGGCATCGGATGTTAGCTCAGGGCTAATCTTCCTCACATACCAAAAAGAAAAAAAAAGAAATCCAATGTCTAGTTTTTTCTCTTAAAAAGTAGATTGAAATCAAAAGTCCTATCAAAGGAGGTGATTTATGACACAGAAAACTGCAGAAATATTTGAATGAGGCTAAAACTCTTTCTGCCTGGAAAGCAGGACTATTAAGCCACAGGTGTGAAACAGACACAGAGTGAATCGAAGCACGAGGGGGATTGTTTACCGTCACACACACCTGAGGAACAAAACATTCTGGGAGTCAAGGCTCAAGCTATGGGGCCTAAGAATGAGGATACATAAGAAGAGATAGGGCTGAGAGACAGACGACCCAGACATCCATGGTGATGTTGTGAGTGAAATATCAATATTTCCTGCTGTGGTTCTGTGCTCCATAAATCCCTAGCTAATAAGGTACCTGTGACAGAGGTGTTCTTTAATAACTTCTAGGGTGTAATAATTAATGGCATAGCCAGCTGGTTACTGCGATCAGATATAAATTAAATCATCTTTATTGTTTTAGGTTTCCTCTAATTCCCTACCCCCAACCTAGACCAACCACATTTTCAGCCTCTCTTAACCAATCCTGGGAGAAAAATTTGTCTGCATCATTTATCAAATGAGAAGAGCAGGAGGAAGAGAGAGGGAGGAGGATGAGAAACAAGTTCTAAATGGCTCTCAGTTCCTTGGACCAGAGATTAGTCTCTTGGTTTTGTTGTTTTTCAAATGCTGAACAAGTACTTCCTTCCTATACTTTCTGTGTTCGCCTGTACCAGGTCTAGCAATGGCTAAGCATTCTTTTATTTAAGAAGCATGGCTTGAGGGCCTCTGGTAAGCCAGGCCCTGTGCTAGACACTGGGCACAAGAGGATTAAGACAAGGTCATTCCCTCAAGGAGTTCACTGTCAGGGTGGTGGGGAGGGAGGGGCGACAGACGCATACAGACTGTTCTGACAAGGTGTGACAGGTGCCACAATGCACATATAACTGAGAGGACAAAGGAGGGTGAGATAAATGCAACCCAAGTGGGGAAAATTCAGGGCAGGTTTATAGAAGCCAACAGAAGAGAGGTGACAAGGGACAGTGTCAGAGAAGGCCCAAGTCAAGCAAGGCTTGTTCTGCACTAACTCCCCTGCCTCTCGCACTTTCTCTGTGTCCTGAGACAAAGGGTCCACGCAGCAGTTCAGTGCCTTAAAGCAAAGAGACACCTGGGTGGTTTGTCCTGGCCGCCTCTCAGTCCTTTCCCAGTAGTCACTTTCTTTTGTTCACTAACTCGACAACTCTCGAGTGCCTGCTCGGTGCCAGACGTGTGCCCAGAGCCGAGGACAAAGAGATACACAAGATATATACCCTGCCTTTCAGGTCACAGCCTAAATAGGAAATAGCCATGTGAACAGGTAAAGCCCACCACTGAAAGCAGATGTGATGAAGGCCCAGGTGCCGGCACCACACAGTCTAGGTCCAGAATCCTGGCTCTGCACTAACTGGTTAGATGACCTTGAGCAAGTTACTGACCTTTCTGTGCCTCGGTTCCTCATCTGTATCATGGGGATAGCAATAGTGCTCACCTTGCAGGATTATTGGGAGGATTAGATGGGTCAATAAATGTTAATGTCTTAGAACAAAGCCTGGGACTTGTAAGGAAGGGCTGTGCAAGCATTGCATAGGACATACTATTAACAACATGAACAGTATTATTAATTGAACTAGAAACACTGTGCTTTGCAAACACAGAGGAAGGAGCTCTATGCCTTAGTGATAGGGAGGCTTCTCAGAGGAAGTGGTATGTAGACTAACAAAGAAGTCTTTGCATCCTTTGTTCATAGGCACCTACCCAGTAGCCAGCCAAATGTCACTACTGGGACACAGAAGACAGAGAAAGGGACTGAACAGAGAGAGAAGAGAGGTCAAGCTAAGGATGATGCAGAGGCAGCTTATCTGAGCAGGAGATGTGTTCCTGAGCAGTCAACATGTGACAGAATCCTACCTTAAGGCACCAGGAAATCTTCCTATATAAAGAAGCTCTTTAGAATCTTGCCTAAGGTGAATTACTACCTAAAATTCTACTTTTATTTATACATACATATTTTAAATATTTATCTTTATTTGATTATAGACACTTTTGCCTAATTGCTTGGCTTAGACATGGGGCAGGTTACTAGCCCTCTCAAAACCTCAGTTTTTTCATCAGTAATATGGAGATAATAACCGTGCCTTTTTAAGGTGGTTGGGGTAGTTTAAAGAATCTATTCTCATAAAATACTTGCCAAGGTGACAAAATAATAAATATTCAATAACTTACGGTTATTGTATTAACCTAAGATGATGCCAATGATGTGATGATGGTAGCGTTGATGGTGATGGCAGGAACACGAGAAAAAAGATCATCAATGGGTCATAAAATGCCCTCTTACTCATTTTAGCTCTTCCAACCATTTTGCATCTGTAATATTTGTAATACCTCCATTCAGTTTAATATTCTCTGTAGGCTGACAGTGCCTCTTTTCAAAGGAATGTAGTTTAGACTTTTGTTGATTACATAAAAAAATCTAAAACGTGAAAATGGGAAGAAGAGAGAGACAGACACGCTTGTTCACTCTGAGTCCTTAAAATGTCTGGCTCCGGCTCCCCACATAGAGCGCAGCCCAGCAGACAAGGGCAAACAGCAGAGTGATTTGGCTGTGACCAGGTGGGACTATCAATCATGATGAGGGTTTAAATTGAATCAAATGGGGGCACCTGTGCACACTATTTCACAACGCAAGCAACAGGGAAAACACAATCTTGTGAAATAAAACAAGTTGCCGGCCATTGGGCAACAATTCCTTCCACCCTCCCTCATGGCTTGAGCTGCTTCCCGGCTCCTAAGAGCCATTCAGAGGTTCACGCGAACATTTCACTGGATATCTTACTATCCGCAGGTTTCTCAGCCAAAAAAAAAAAAAGCAGTGAACTGCTGTGCGGAAAGGTGATTTAGGAAAAGCAGGTAGAGCTGAGCTGGGGTAAGTGGGTGGCAGGGGCCAAGGGTGGCTCTCTCAGAAGGTGGCTGCCAACCATTAGGTAATAATTTTCAGGGTTCCAGGATGCTGAGAAGCTTCCTCAACAACCCCATACCCTCTCCGTTCTAACTTAATGACACACAAAATGGCAAAATGAAAGAGAAATTCTTGTATTTTCTGTCAAAAAGCAGAACCCCTCCCCACAAGAGGTAACCACCAGGCTTATGTTAACATGAGTAAATGTATCAGTTCCTGGGTGAGAGTTTTGATGGTTCATGGGGCTGGGGAGGGAGGCAGGTTCACTGTACCATACTAGATACTTAGAAATCAGGAATGCTGGGAGAGAGGCATGGTAGAAAGAAAGGAGGAAGAGATGGACGAGGGCAACAGGGCTACGGAGAAGACTTAGCTATTTCACAGCATTACGTACAGCTGGCCTGGGCCAAGGCCCTGAGGAAAGCAGGCGATTGAGGGAAAAGTAGTGGCAAGGAGAGACACGCACAAGTCCAACTTGGAAGCTGTCCAGAGGTTTCCTGCCCACTCCACCCCACCCCCATCAAACATATGCAAATGGCAGTGGGAATAAACTCAGATAATGATAGAGCCAGCATTTAAACTCACCACAGAATGCACAAATTACAGGGGAGGCTGTTACAGATGCAAAGGCTGGATGCTTTATTGCTGGGGAGAGGATATTCTGATTCGCAGGTGCTAACTGGGTATCTCAGGCCAGGCAGGGAGTCCCACTCCTCCAGAATTCCTACAAGAAAATGAAGTCTGAGGCCAGCCTATGCTGCTGCTGGGCATGGAAGTGGCTCTAGTAGGTTCAGTGGTCTTTCTTCCAGCCAGACAAAGTGGCTCAGACTCCCCCTTTTCAACACACCTGCTTACTCACACCACTCCACCTTCACAGGCTGCTTTGCTCTTCCTGGAACCTGTCAAGCACACTCTTGCCTCTGCACTGTCCATCTCCTCTGCCTGGATCCTTCTTCCTCCAGATAGGCAAGTGTTGCACTCCTTCACCTCCTTCAGGTCTTAGCACAAAGGTCCCTTTCACAATGAGGCTTACCCTAACAACCCTATTTATAATTACAACCCTCCATCCCCCTTACCCTTGTCCATAGAACTTATCATCTTCTAACATACTATATAATTTACTTTTTGCTATATATTTTACTTATTTATTGGGCATATTGTTTATCATCTGTCTCCCCCCACTAAAATATAAGCTTCTTGAAAGGAGGAAATTGTCTTTCTTGTCTCCCCTACACACACACACACACACAAACACACAAAGTATTCCAAGTGCCTAGAACAGGGCCTGGTACATAATAGGTATTTATTAATTCAATGTTTGCTAAATACCTTAAAATTTGCCTCCTTTTAGAAGAAGGAGAACTTTCTTCTCAATAGAGATAACTGAAATTTGCAAGATGCTTGTAACACTCCTGTCTCAGGCACTCTCTTCATTCCCAAACTTGTGATTTGTTACTGACTCAGGATGGAATACTCTTATTGATTAGCACAACACATATGGTTCAGAAGCATATCATCTCCCAAGAACAAAAGGGGACCAGAGAAGCCCGGGGGCCTGGGGAAAATATGCATCAGTTTGATTTCTCCTGTGCTCACATAAAGAACAACTTGGAGAGTCATTATATATTATGACTTTTAGAACTGAAATGAACTTGCATCCTGTCCAATCATCTTATTTGACAAATAAAGCATGAGGAGATTGAATGGCTTGCCCAGGTTCACATATCCAATTAATGGGAGCAGTGAGGTCAAACCCCATGTCTGTTAATTCTCTATCCAGTATGTGCCTCTTTTCCCCATGTTGTCTCTTGTGCAGTTGTATTACACAGGTTTTGTATCTAGGTGTTCCATGCATCACCAAGAATTCACTCTCTGAGCAATTCCTTTTTAAATGCTCCGTCAGGGATCCGTTTTTTAACCGAACCAAGAGTATCCCTATTTCAGCACCTCTGCATATGGACAGCAGGCAATCTAGCTTATTCTAGCCAGTCTATGCTTTACTGAACATTTTATTTCTTTCATTTCTATTTATATGATTAGCCAGTGCTCATCCTTTGCCTTCAAAAATAAGTCTTTTCAGAGGGTTTGACGATCCATGGTCATTTCTCAATAACCTACATGTCTAGTGGTCTAGACAGATTTTTCAGCCTGTGGACACTATAGTAGCAATGCCAGCAAATTCTGAAAACTAGTAATTATTAGGAGGCTAAGAGAAACTTTGATATCAAATAAATAAGTATACATATATTTATATAAACAAATGTAAATAACTTTCCTTCAGTGCCTTTTAAAAGTGCATTACAAATTTCTGAGAGAGGTGTGCAGTATGCATCATTTCTCAGCCTACACTGACCCATGAAGCCTTTTACTGTGCAGCATCTCATAGATCTGACGAGAACATGCTTGGGAAATGCTTCTCTACAGGGCCAAAATATCTAAGAGTAGGAGGGAAAGAGCTATGAGTAGCACTGGAGAAGTAAAGTAGGGGCTAAGATAAATGCAAAAAAACTGGTAGGCATAGGAGTCCAAGAATAGTGGAGCCACGAAATCTTAAAAATATAAGGATGAATCAAAGAGTCACCAGATCTTTCAAGACAAGAGGCCTCTCTCCTAGATCTGGGAAGTGGAACTTCCCCCATAAGATGACTACTGCTCATTTGCAGGGCCCAAGCCTCTGAAGTTCTAAACACAAATCACCAAGGAGCTGAAATCCACCCCTAAGCCTCTGATTTTAGTGGCTTATGCCTTTCCAGAAGAATTACCTTGCCTACTGAAATGGCTCCTGCCCAGGGCTGGAAAAGTTTGAATAAAATGCATTTAGCTACTATCTAAAGATCTTAAGTCATTGAGCTAAATTCAAGAGCCTTTTGTTAAAAATCACACTCAACTAGATATTGAGGTTTATTACATACTTTCTCCAATTTTCCTTCTCCTTTTATGTAATCTCAGCTGGGCTGATTTGCCTGCATTCTTTCCAGTCAAATCTTCTTATTACTCCCAAGACACAACAGAGAATCACCAACCCTGTACAGAGGGGCACATGGCTGCATCTGGATTAGAAAAACGGGGCTATTTATACCCAAATCAATAGGCAGATTTCAGCATAACACTTGCAGGCTTTCTGCAAAGAGAATGAAAGAAAAGAAAATGCAGTTCTTTTTCCATTCTTCTTTACTGTATTATTTGCCCCATAGTATGCTTGTCACATGGCCCAGAGCAGTGTGATCTAATAATGATAGGCCTGCATGGCAAAAGGGAGGGGAAAATCCAGCTGCACTGGGGGTTTCAGGGGATGTCTCAGACAGGTGGCCCAGCCTCACCCTCTGTGTTTCAGGGTAAACAAGCAGGATGTTGCTGATCTCACTTGCATGTAATTCCTCCCAGGTCTAAACCTGACTCTGGGTCAGGACCATTCAGAGCCTCTTGCCTCTCTAACAACCAGAGGGCCAGAAAACCTTGGATAATGCCAAAAGTAAACCAACCTGAGGCCACAGAAGTCTTTGATTCCATTCCAGTTGGGAGGCCCTCCAAGTTTGTGCTCAAAGCGGCCTGACTGTGGCCTCCCAGCCCAGCTGTAAGGAAGAGCCAAAACAGCTTGCCTCTTTCTGCAGCTTTAAGTAACCCCTCTGCCTTGTCAAACCAGTGGGAAATGCTTCAAGATGAGAGATTCATGAGTCAAACTCTTGAAACTTCAAAATGGAAGAGTGGGTGGCCCCTTCTTAAATCTGAAGGAAGCAGGACAGAGCATGGACTTCCTCTGCACCAGGTCTAGGGAGCACTGGTCATTTTAGCTGCTCCAGGAAGACCCATCAAGACAAAATGCCAGGGCAAAGCAGAACCACTAGTCTTCTAAGTCTGTGCCAAGCTCTGCCAGTGGCCCCTGTCATTCTGAGGACAAATTCCCCTCTTTCATCTGTTTGCACCTGCTAAGTCCCAGTGCCAGGAACAGCAACCCATGCCTACTCAGTCAGTGCATAAAGGAATATAAGAAAATTCCTGGCTGCTGTCACCCAATCCATTCTCCCCTTTATCTTCCAGGACGCTCAGCCTGATGTGAGCAGTAACTACAGGAAGAGCTCTGAATGTCAGAAAAACAAAGTCAAATGGCCCTCCCATCTCAAAACAGCTGGTGAGGTTTCCAACTCCTCTTCCTCCCTACTTGCACTAACTTGTTAGCCTGGAATCTGATCAACTCAATGAAACCCTTTGTTTATATTACAGTGAGAGTCCACAATTGACTAATAGTCAGATTATCCTCTCCTGAAATTGTCATGATAAGCTACCGTTATATGGATAGAGAGATCTCTGCCACGGATCCACTGTGCTCTCACTTCAGAACTAAGAAGAAAGTGAGAAGAACATCATGTTTCATCAAAATCCTTGGAAAAGAACATTGCAGGGTTCAAAATCATAACTAGACCATGTATCAACTCTCAGGAAGAAATTAAATAAAAAAGAACTCTGGATACAGGAAAATATAGCAGACATAAAATATCTAGAAATTCTGGGGTTTTAAAAAAGCATTTTGTAAAATGTCTCAAGGGGAAGATAAGATGCATTCCTGCCCTTACATAGAAATGTTGTGGACTGCATAGGAATGTACTTCCTTAATTACTATACTAGGAAAACATCTCCCAGGCAATACACAAAAAAATAAAATAAAAACCTTCAAGAGGTACATGTCACTATATAAAGCCACATGTCAGAAGGCAACTTCATTCAAGGACTCAAAACTAGATGAGCATTAAAGACGATGGAAGGTCTTGATAAGCTTAGAATCATGCAGCATGAAACATCTAGTTCCACCAAAAAAAAAACGGGACTAGGTCTTTCAAAATGAATACCTAGATTATGCGAGTTAGGGTAATGCAGACAACTATAATAAACCAATTCCAGAATGTCAGCACCCTTACAAAAAAAAAGTGTATTTCTCACTTAAATAGCATTCTAATGTAGGTGTTCCTGGTAGATAAGCTGCTTTTCTCTCTCCATTTGGTGACAGAAAGACCCAAGTTCCTTCAAACATCTTGCGACTTTGTTATTCCTCTAGAGCCTTGAAGCCATCTGTTCGACTCTGGTAGACGGAAAAATAGAAGGCAGAAAAGTCACACTTCTTCTTAATATCCTTGGCCTTGAAGTGGCATCATTATTTCTGTTTATATTCCATTGGCAAGAACTAGCCACACGGCCTCCCTAGATGCAGAAGAACTGGGAAATTTAATTCCTGGATACAGAGCTGCTTTACAGTGACAACTCAACAATATGGAAAGACAAGCAGGAATTTTGGTTTAAAGTTTGCCATCTCTGCCACAGAAATATATACCAAAGCAAATCATAAGGATCTGACTTAGCCAGGCTAAAAGTACACTGGTGAGACTGTTATCAATTATTTTGTGTTAGTGAAAAGGAGGTAAGTCACTCCAAGGAAGAGGTAAAACAGATATCAAAAACAATTCAACAACTTTTAATCCTTTGGCTTCTCCCATAGTTGTTGCTCCCAAACTGGTTACTTCATTTTGATTAATTGTTAGGCTATTAAACATTATAAGGTAATTTGCATGTAAAGCTGGCAGAGTAAGGGCATTTCTACTCCACAAGCCTCCTTCTAAACTCACAAAAACAACAAAAGAGAATTTTTTAATACTTCAGTTCTCTGTGACAAAAGAAAACAGCTATAAACAATGAGGCAGGGGGAGAAGTCAAGATGGCGGCATAGGCAGACTCTGAACTCACCTCCTCCCGTGGACACAGCCAATTTACAACTACTCGAGGAAAAATTACCCCTGAGAAAGAACTGAAAACTGGATAAGAGGAACTCCTGCAACAAACGACAAACCTAATTGAGGGGGAAGAGGCAGAAACTCCCTTGTGGAGAGAAAAAACGCCACATTCACAAGCCGCAGCGCTTCACTGCCGCCCAGGAGCAGCCCACAGGTCCGCAGCCCTCCCTGGAGGAGCGGGACCGTGAGCCAGGGAGCACTACCACAGTGGGCATTTTGTGGACCCAGCACAATCGAGACGAGTGGCATGACATCTGACTTTGCCTGCTACTAAAACATTGGGGAGTACCCCCAGAAAAGCTGGTTCACAAAGAAATTAAAACCGGCTCTTCAAGGGCCCATGCGCAAACTCACCCGTTTCAGAAAGCAACTTAAAATCACCACAAAGAAAGGTGAACAGTGCTTTGGTGAAGAGACTCACCTGATAGGCTCTGAGTGCATTGCAGTGAGCAGTGAGACCTCTCCAGGGACTGGGACATGGGCAGCGGCGATTGTTGTGGCCTGGTGTGGGCATGCTGACAGAGACGCCATTGGAGTTCTCCCTGGGGCCTGCTAGCCCAGGGTCTGCCTCACCCACTAGAGCACCGATTTAATCCAGCTCAGCCAGGGCAGGCAGCCCACCCCAGAGACGGGCCCCACCCAACAACAAGCCCTCAGGCAACTTGTGGGTCTGCACAGATTGGTGACTGGATTCTCTGCAGCCAGGCAACTGAGCCCACTTCACTGGGGCAGGGCGTGCACAAGGAGCGGGTGGAGAGTGTGCGGCGGTGGTGGAGTGTGTGGGGCTCCTGCCGTGGAGAGACTGGGTCAACTTCAGGAGGTAGGAGCGCACACGCGGGGCAGGACTGTGTCGACTGTGTGTGTGGACCTGTGGGCGGCAGGGCTTGTCAGCTGCAGAAGACTTGTGCTTCTCAAAGACCCACATAGGGGGTTTGCCCCACCTTCTAAAGCCTGAAACAATTCAGTGCTCCCATGCCTGAGGTCAGACCCAGCCAGTGGCAATCCTCAGAGAACTGACAAGAGACCTAAAGGATGGAGGCTTATAGCATTTGTAAGCCCCTGAGTCTAACAACTTGCCACGCTGGGGGTCTACTCACTTAAAAGAAATACTGAAAAATAAATGTGGTATTAGAACTTGCAGCCAACTGTGCTGGGACTCCCAACACCTGATAAAGAGACTGAAGGGCCCACAACAACTACAAGCAGCTGAGCATTACAACAGCTGGCCAGGAGCATAACTCGGCCTCCCTGGGCACCTACAGGGAGAGCAAACAGGCCACAACAGAAAGACACACGTAGCCCACATAGGGGTCACCCCTGGAACACTGAGAACTGAGGGAAGCACACTGCAGGCCTCCTAATTCATCACTTACATAAGGTCACCTATCCAAGAGCAGGAGACATAGCTGACCTACCTAATATGTAGACACAAGCACAGGGAAAGAGGCAAAATGAGGAGGCAAAGGAATACATTCCAAGTAAGGGAACAGGACAAAACCCCAGAAAAGGAACTAAGTGAAACAGAAAGGAGCACCCTACCCGACAGAGTTCAAACAAAGAGTGTTAAGGATGCTCACTGATCTGGGGAGAAGAATAGATGAACTCAGTGAGAATGTCAACAAAGAAATGGAAGATATAAAAAACAACCAATCGGAAATGAAGAATACAATACTGGAAATGAAAAATTCACTAGAGTGACTCAAAAGCAGAGTAGAGGATACAGAAAAATGGATCTGTGAGCTGGACAAAAGAACAGCAGAAATTATCCAAGCTGAACAGGTAAAAGAGAAAAGAATTAAAAAGAGTGAGGACAGTCTAAGGGACCTCTGGGACAACATCAAGTGCACTAACATCCATGTTATAGATGTCCCAGAAGGAGAAGGGCGAGACAAAGGGGCAGAGCATCTATTTCAAGAAATAATAGATGAAAACTTCCCTAACCTAAGGAAGGAAACAGACATCCAGGTACAGGAATCACAGAAAGTGCCAAACAAGATAAAACCAAAGAGGCCCACACCAAGACACATCATAATCAAAATGTCCAGAATTAAAGATAAAGAGAGAATCCTAAAAGCCGCAAGAGAAAAACAAGTTACATACAAAGGAAACCCCATAAGGCTATCAGCTGACTTCTCAGCAGCAACCTTACATGCTAAAAGAGAGTGGCACGATATACTTAAAGTGCTAAAAGGAAAAAACTTACAGCCAAGAATACCCTACCCAGCAAAGTTATCATTCAAAATGGAAGGAGAGATCAAGTTTCCCAGACAAGCAAAAATTAAAGGAGTTTGTCACCAAGAAACCAGTGCTACAAGAAATGTTAAAGGAACTGATTTAAGGGGAAAAAAGAAGACCACAAATAGCAAAAATTATCTCGTTCCATGATAAGAGGGTAATGGATACAAATGCACAAAAAAAGAGGTTAGATATGATATCAAAAACATAAAATGAGGGAGGAGGGGAGTTAAAGGGTAGAGCTTTCAGACAGAGGTCAAACTAAAGAGACCATCAATTCTGTATAGAAGGAGAAAGGAACAGAGAAGGACTACTAAAACACTGAGGAAAAAAAAGTTAAAAAATGGCAGTAAGCACATACTTATCAATAGCTACTTTAAACGTCAATGGACTAAATGCTCCAATTAAAAGGCATAGGGTGGCTGACTGGCTAAAACAACAAGACCCATATATATGCTGCATACAAGAGACACACTTAAGACCTAAAGACACTCACAAACTGAAAGTGAAGGGACGGAAAAAGATACTCCACGCAAATAGCAATGAAAAGAAATCTGGGGTAGCAGTACTCATATCAGACAAAATAGACTTTAAAACAAAAACTGTAAAAAGAGACAAAGAGGGGCATTACATAATGATCAAGGGAACAATCCAACAAGAGGATATAACACTTGTAAATATCTACACACCCAATGTAGGAGCACCTAAATATATAAAGCAATTATTAACAGACATAAAAAGAGAAATAGACAGTAACACAATAATAGTAGGGGACTTTAACACTCCACTTGCACCAACGGATAATCACCCAAACAGAAAATCAATAAGGAAATACTAGCCTTAAATGACAGACTAGAACAGAAGGACCTAGTAGATATATACAGAGCATACCATCCAAAAACCGAAGAATACACCTTCTTTTCAAATGCACATGGAACATTCTCCGGGATTGATCACATATTAGGCCACAAAACAAGCCACCAAAAATTTAAGAAGACAGAAATAATACAAAGCTTCTTTTCTGACCACAATAGTATGAAACTAGAAATCAACTATAGGAAGAAAATCACAAAACCCACCAATACGTGGAGATTAAACAAAATGCGACTGAACAACGATTGGGTCAATGAAGAAATCAATGGAGAAATCAAAAAATACCTGGAGACAAATGAAAATGAAAATACGACATGCCAGAATTTATGGGATACAGCAAACACGGTTCTAAGAAGGAAGTTTATACCAATACAGGCCTATCTCAACAAACAAGAAAAATTTCAAATAAGCAATCTAACAATGCACCTAAAGGAACTGGAAAAAGAAGAACAAACAAAGCCCCAAATCAGTAGAAGAAGGGAAATAATAAAAATCAGAACAGAAATAAATGAAATAGAGACTAAAAAACAACAGAAAAAATTAATAAAACCAAGAGCTGGTTCTTTGAAAAGATCAACAAAATTGACAAACCTTTAGCTAGACTCACCAAGAAAAAAAGAGAGAAGGCACAAATAAGTAAAATCAGAAATGAAAGAGGAGAAATTACAACACACACCTCAGAAATACAAAAGGTTATAAGAGAATACTATGAAAAGCTATATGCCAACCAATTAGACAATCTGGAAGATATGGATAAATTCTTAGAAACATACAACCTTCCAAAACTGGATCAAGAAGAAGTAGAGAATTTGAATAGACCAATCGCCAGTAAGGAGATTGAAACAGTAATCAAAAACCTCCCCAAAAATAAAAGTCCAGGACCAGACGGCTTCCCTGGTGAATTCTACCAAACATTCAAAGAAGACTTAATACCTATCCTTCTCAAACTCTTCCAAAAAATTGAGGAGGGGGGGAAGCTCCCTAACTCATTCTATGAAGCCGACATTACCCTGATACCAAAACCAGACTAGACAACACAAAAAAAAGAAAATTACAGGCCAATATCATTGATGAACATCGATGCAAAAATCCTCAACAAAATACTAGCAAATCGCATACAACAATACGTTAAAAAGATTATACACCATGATCAAGTGAGATTTATTCCAGGTATGCAGGGATGGTTCAACATCTGCAAATCAATCAACGTAATACACACATTAATACAATGAAGAATAAAAATCACATGATCATCTCAATAGATTCAGAGAAAGCATTTGACAAGATACAGCATCCATTTATGATAAAAACTCTGAATAAAATGGGTATAGAAGGAAAGTACCTCAACATAACAAAGGCCATATATACAAACCCACAGCTAGTATCATCCTCAATGGTGAAAAACTGAAAGCTATCCCTCTAAAAACAGGAACCAGACAAGGATGCCCACTCTCACCACTCCTATTTAATATAGTACTGGAAGTCCTAGCCAGAGCAATCAGGCAAGAAAAAGAAATAAAAGGGATCCAAATTGGAAAGGAAGAAGTGAAACTCTCACTATTTGCAGATGAGATGATTTTATATATAGAAAACCCTAAAGAATCTACCAAAAATCTTTTAGAAGTAATAAACGAATACAGTAAAGTTGCAGGATACAAAATCAACATGCAAAAATCAGTTGCATTTCTATACACTAATAACGAAGTAGCAGAAAGAGAAATTGAGAATACAATCCCACTTACAATTGCAATAAAAAGAATAAAATACCGAGGAATAAACTTAACCAAAGAGGTAAAAGATCTGTACACGGAAAACTATAAAATATTGCTGAAAGAAATTGAAGAAGGCACAAAGAAATGGAAAGAGATTCCATGCTCTTGGATTGGAAGAATTAACGTAGTTAAGATGTCCATACTTCCTAAAGCCGTCTATGGATTCAATGCAATCCCTATCAAAGTTCCAACAACAGTTTTCACAGAAATAGAACAAAGAATCCTAAAATTTATATGGAACAACAAAAGACTCCGAATAGCTAAAGGAATCCTGAGAAAAAAGCACAAAGCTGGAGGTGTCACACTCCCTGATTTCAAAATATACTACAAACCTATAGTAACGAAAACAGCATGGTACTGGCACAAAAATGAACACACAGATCAATGGAATAGAATCGAAAGCCCAGAAATAAACCCACACATCTGTGGACAGCTAATCTTTGACAAAGGAGCCAAGAACATACAACGGAGAAAAGAAAGTCTCTTCAACAAATGGTGTTGGGAAAACTGGATAGTCACATGCAAAAAAAAATGAAAGTAGACCCTTACCTTACACCATACACAAAAATTAACTCCAAATGGATTAAAGACTTGAATGTAAGACCTGAAACTATGAAACTTCTAGAAGTTAAAACATAGGCAGTATGCTCTTTGACATTGGTCTTAGCAACATCTTTTCAAGCACCATGTCTGTCCGGGCAAGAGAAACAATAGGAAAAATAAACAAATGGGACTACATCAAACTGAAAAGCTTCTGCACAGCAAAGGAAACCATCAACAAAACGAAAAGATAACCTAACAATTGGGAGAAGATATTTGCAAACCATACTTCTGATAAGGGCTTAATCTCCAAAATATATAAAAAACTCATGCATTTCAACAACAAAAAAACTAACAACTCAATTAAAAAATGGGCAAAAGACCTGAACAGACATTTCTCCAAAGATATACAGATGGCCAACAGGCACATGAAAAGATGTTCAACATCATTAACTATCAGGGAAATGCAAATCAAAACTACAATGAGATATCACCTCACACCTGTCAGAATGGCTATAATTAACAAGACAGGAAACAACATGTGTTGGAGAGGATGTGGAGAGGAGAGAACTCTCATACACTGCTGGTGGGAGTGCAAACTGGTGCAGCCACTGTGGAAAACAGTATGGAGATTCCTCAAAAAATTGAGGCTAGAACTACCATATGATCCAGCTATTCCACTGCTGGGTATTTATCCAAAGAACTTGAAAACACCAATGTGTAAAGACACATGCACCCCTGTGTTCATTGCAGCGTTATTCACAATAGCTGTGACAACATGGATGGACTTTAAGGGTATTATGCAAAGTGAAATAAGTCAGAGGGAGAAGGTCAAATACCGTATGATCTCACTCATTAAGTCAAGATAATAACAACAACAAACAAACACATAGAGACAGAGATTGGATTGGTGGTTACCAGAGGGGAAGAGGGGAGGGAGGAGGGTGAAAGGGATAATTCGGCACATGTGTGTGGTGATGGGTTGTAATTAATATTTGGGTGGTAAACATGATGTAATCTATGCAGAAATAGAAGTATAACGATGTACACCTGAAATTTATACAATGTTATAAACCAATGTTACTGCAATAAACAAAAAATTTAAAAAAAAGGTAGATTTGGGTATATTTATAGGTCTGAGACTCTTGAATCCAACTTACCCCTCAGAGTCATTCTTAAGATAATTTATAATAATGATATTGTTAAAAAAAAGTACTTGACTTAACCCTAATCCAGTTCTGGATCAATAGACATAGCAAGACAACTTGACACTGACCTTCTTTGGGGAAATGATCACTTGTGGTTCCTCTATTCAGGGCAATTGACTCCTTCACATTGATCTCAGTGTTCTGATCCCACAGCTGTTTTTACTCTGTAGATGTTTTGACCTTGTATACACGCATATACTCATTTCAGTCAGGCTTACACAGATATTGATGCCCTTCCATCAATAAAATAGTTTTTGGAATAAACGCTATTAAGCAAAAAAAAAAAAAAATACAATGAGGCATATGTGCCAAATACTGAGAAATCTGGACTAAGATGAAGGAGGATTCTAGGAGCTGGCACAGCTCCTCAGTTGTTCAATAAGATCCTCAAAAGCAATTCTCCAGGAAAGGCTGGGGTAATAAACCACTAGTCAAAAATGTTTGAGAGAAGCAAATGAGCATTATAGTACTCAGGGGAGGGGAAATTTAAGAAGAAACAATGCTGACATCCCACTGTTATCATCTCTGGCCTTAAGCCCTAGCCAAGGGAGACCACTGGGGGAAACAAGGTGAGGAAGACACATGACTGTGATCACCAGATCACATGGCAGAAGGCCTGTAATTCCTGAGACCTCACTTGAAGCTGAACCAACATCTTAAAAGCTGACAATTGTGGCAGCTACGACTCCCAGAGCAAAATAAAGAATTGAGTAAAGGAATATGAACAAAAACATGTGAAGATTATATTATACATTCAAAGAGGAATCACCAAAAGAGAAGAAATGTTATTTTAAATAAATATTATTCTCCTTATCTTCAAATACTTATACATAACTGATCTCTCTCTTGCTAAATAATAATCTTTAAAAATTGATACATACATTCAAAGGAGAAAAATAAGAGTTCAAAGAAAATATTATAAAACAGTAAAAGCTAACACAAAATGTTCCAGGGGGAAAAAAGGTCCTTCAATTCAGGCCTCATACACCAACCAGAGAGTATGTTCCAATACATATGAGTTCACAAAAGAAGTCACAAAACTCAGGGTTAAAAAGCCACCATTGGTGAAAATCAGCTAGGAACAACAGTGACAACAATAAAACAGACTCCAGATACTGGAATTATCAAATAGAGGATTAGGAAATAACTATTTTAATATGTCTTAAGGAACAAACACGACCAGGCAGATTTGAAAAACAACCAAATATTACTTCCTGAAATTAACAATGAAATAACTGAAAAGTTCGATGGAAGTAACTGGAAAGAGGCCCCAAGAAACTTTCTGGGCTAACAGTTATGTTTTCGATTTTGTTATGTGTGGCTGTTATATGGCTATATACAATTGTCTAAGTTCATCAAACTAAATACACAGGAACTGTGCACTTTATTGTATGTTAATTATACCTCACTTAAAAAAAAAAAGCTCAATGGAAGAATTAAACAGAATAAGTACATCCAAGAGAGAATAGAGAATAACAAAAATGTAAAATGCTGCTCAGAAATACAAAAAATAGAAAATATTAAAGAGAAATTAATAAACAAGAGTACAGAGTCAGAAGGTCAAACATAGATTTAATCCGAGTTCCAGAAGGACACTGAAACTAGAAGGTAAAAGAAAGACAATATTCAAAAGCCAATGGGTGAGAATTCTCCAGAACTGTTCAAAGACTCGAAATCTCATTTTAGGAATCTCAACAATTCCAAGATTCATCGAGTAAAACTACAGGACACCAAAGATAAATTGAAGACCTCAAAAGCAATCAGAGATTAAAAAAAAAAAAAAAGATTACTTATGTAGTCATAATAATTAATTGACAGCTAACATCTCAACAGCAGCAAAGTAGTCAGAAGACAGTATAATATTGAAGTCTTCCCGAAGTAACGATCAAAAATAAGTACAGTAAAATCCCATGGAGTAACGCATTTCTTCATGAAGTGAATACATATATAATACTATTGAAGATAGGCTCCTTCTCTGGCTCAAGTTCTAATCTTGCATAGATCTAAGGGTAAAGAGGGGGGGAGAGTGGGAAAAAAAGATAAATCCCAATCTCCCCAACCAGCTAGGAGATCCTTAGAATCACTATTACTCTCCTGGAAATCTCAGCCAGTCACGGGACTCCGAATTGTCTCCCTCAATATTTAAACTGAAGTACATAACGGCCACCAGATTGTGCTTAACTAATGCTGGGATCTAGAGAGATTTGGCTCATACAGCTAGAACTTGGGAACTCCCAGCCAGCTACATTCAACCAAGTCATTTCAACCTTTAAATAATGAGATCTTGCATTTTATAAAAATGAATATTTGGGCTATGTCAGGGTTTTACTTTATTGACCTAAAATTGTACACTAATATGGACTATATCTCAGGAAGAGATGAAATAAAGATATTTTCAGCTATAAAAACCTGAGTTTACCACTATTAGACCTTTACTAAAGAAAATTTTAAAGTATGTATCTCAAGAAGAAAGAACATAGCAGAAAGAAGCTCTGACATACAGGAAGAAATATGAGTGAAATAAAAAGCAAATATATAGATAAATTTAAATAAAAGCTGACTCTATAAAACAATAATAAAGTGTCTAATTTATGATCTAATAAAAAAGAGTTAAAAGGGTGGACATCGAGAGACACTGTCAGGGGTGACTAGAATTAAACCATTCTAAGGTCTCATATTTTGACAGAAGAAGGTAAAATATTAACTTTATATTGTGTTACATATACATTTTAAAAATTTCAAAGGTAGCCACTGAAAGAATGGAAATAAAATTAATATCTTCAAAACCAGTAGAGAGAAAAAAAAAACTTAAATCAATTCAAATAAAGGCAAGAAAGAAAAAAGAACACAGCAAAAGCAAAGAGGAAGCAGAAGCTAAAATAGAAGAAATAAAGCTAAATATGTCAGTAATTATCATAAATAAAAATAGACTCTCTGGTTAAAAGGCAGAGATTGTCAGAGAGGTTTTTTTTAAAAGCTATCTGGTATTTATAAGAGATATACCTAAAACATAAAGACACAGAAAGGTTGAAAGTAAAAATATGGAAAAATTATATGATACAAACATTAACCAAACGAAAAATAGTACAGCTGTGTTCACATCAGGCAAAAATAGACTTTAAAGGAATGGCATTACTAGAGATAAAGAGAATCATTTCATAATGGTAAAAATGTTCACTTCTCCAGAAAGATATAATTTTACATTTGAAAATACCCAATAAAATAGCTTAAAATGCATAAAGCAAAAAATGGAAGAACTATAGGGAGAAAGAACATCTACAATGTTATTGGCAAATTTTAACACACCTCTCTCAGAAATTGATAGTAAGGGTATGATATATCTGGACAACATAGAAAACAAACTTGAGTTATATAAGATATTTATAGAATATGCAACCAACATTTGGTAACATTTTTCTACAAACACACAGAGAACATTTATAAAAATTGATCACATACTAAGCTATAGAGCAAATTTCAACTGCTTTCAAGAATTACTATCACAGGGCCGGCTCCGTGGCTTAGCAGTTAAGTGCGCGCGCTCTGATGCTGGCGGCCCGGGTTCGGATCCCGGGCACGCCCCAAGGCACCACTTCTCCGACCAACCCGAGGCTGAGTCCCATGTACAGCAACTAGAAGGATGTGAACCTATGACATACAACTATCTACTGGGGCTTTGGGGGGAAAAAAATGAATAAATAAAATCTTTAAAAAAAAAAAAAGAATTACTATCACAAAGATTTTTCGGACCACAATGCAATTAAAAAAAAAAACTCATATGAATGGAAAACAAGGGTGTGCATATGCATATGCACACATGCATACATTTCTAAATAATTCATGGGTAAAGAAGGAAGAACTCCTAACAAAAATTACAGAATATTTAGAACTGAATAGCACTCAAACTACGAGTCATCAAATCCTGTAGGACATAGGCAAAGTGATGCTTAGAGAAAATTTTATATGTTTAAATATTTAAAACAGAAAAGTGGAAAGGGTAAGTAAACCTAATAAGGTAAGCAAACAATCTAGGAAGTTAAAAAAAAAACAAGAAAATAACCCAAATAAGGTATAAAGAAGTAATTAATAAAGAAAAGTGAAGTTAGTGAAATAGAAACAAAGTTATTAACAAGGGGGTCCCCCAACAGACAGCTCACACAGTTTGGCCCATAGTGATGCTCAAAACTGACAACTCCACCCACCTGCTCAGAGCTTCCAAAAAAAAGTTTTAGGCTCTAGCTCTTAACTATTAACATACAACTAAGGATTACCAGATACACATGGAAAGCCTCTAACATGAAAGGCAAATAAAATTGATCAAATGGTGGGGGGTGGGGAGTGGGGAAGCAACTTGGATAAAGCAGAGATTACTCAGAAATGGAAAAAAAAAAAAAAACCCTTTAAGAAACTTATCATTTATATCTTCAGAAATGTAAGGAAAGACAAGGCTTTAAAGAAGCAATAACAGAACACCAGAATAAAAGGAATATATAGGGAACAAAACCGCAAGTATGATAGCAGAAATTAAAAAATCAAGAAGTGGGATAAATGTAAGAAACTTTACCATAAAGTAAAAAGATAATAATTTACCACCATAGAAAAAAAGATAATCAAATTAGAGAAGCATTTCAATATGCCCAGCATCCAAAAGGAGAGAACAGATAAAATAAAGGAGAATATCATCAATAAAGTAATTCAAGGAGATTTATCAGGAACGAAAGACAAGATTTTCTAGATTGAAAAGGTACAGCACAATGGAGGAAAATAAGCCCACTCTGAGGCATATTACTGTAAAATTTCAGACCACTGAGAACAAAAAGAAGTTCCTAAAACTTCCAGAAGGGAAAACACAGGTGACATTGATAAGATCAAGAATCACAATGGCTTCAGATATTTCTACACCAATATGGAAAACTAGCAGACAATTAAGCAATGACTTCAAAATTCTGAAGCAAAATATTTTCTAAATTAGATTTCTATACCAACCCAATACCAATTAAATGGAGGGGGGGAAGTAGAGATATTTTCAGAAATGGATAATCTAAAACTGTTTCCTGCTACGTTCTCTTTCTCAGAAAGCTACACCAAGGAATGGGTCCCATCAAAGATAGGAAGTAAAGCAAGAAATAGAAATAAATGACATACAAGATATGAAAGTTCAATGCAAAAGAAAGATGAAAGGTATCCCCAAGATGACATTGAAAGGGGAGGTGTAAGATGGCAAACTAACTAAATTAGATCATGTTTAAAACGTTTGGACAAGGAAAGTTCAGAATCCCATAAAAATTGTCACCGTTCCAAGATATACAAATGGGCATAATAAAAGTCAACAGAGAGGCATTATTTGTCCTATTGAGGTCCAAAGGATGCTAGTGTTAAGGCCAAGTATGAAAACTGAGACAACAAATATGTTCCTAAAATAAGCGGATTCACTAACCCTGGTGATTCTTTTTTAGCCAACAAATTAGTAAAAATTTTCTGATACCCACAGACAAACACAATTTGAAACATAAGAGTATTTATCTTATATATGCATGTATATTTATATATGCATAGAATATCTCTGGAAAAATACATCTGATTGCCTCTGGGAAGAGGAACTTGGTGAAAAGGATATGAGGAAGACTTTTATTTTTCACCATTTACCCCTTTGTTTCTTTTGAATTTTGTAACATGTTCAAATAGCCTACCCAAAATGAATAAAATAAAATATATTCCCTATACCCTTGGATCCAATAAGTTTGTTTCTAGGAATTTATCCTAAGATACATCTGCACATGGACAAAATGATGCATGTACAAAGTTAATTATTGCAATGTCATTCTTAGTAGCAAAAGATTTGATAAAATTCTATGTCCTTTGATTAAAAATTGGTAAAATAAATTATATATATCCATACAGGATTATACTATGCATCCATAAAAGAGAATGAAAAAACTCATTATTTCCTGATACAGAAAAATTTTCAACATATACTATTAACTGCAAAGGTTAGGAGAACAGAAGCATGCTACCATTTAAGAAAATGTAAAACTATTTACTTATATATATTTATGTTTACTTATATATTGTGTATCCTTATCTAGAACGATATACAAGAAATTGATATCATTAGTTATTAAAGGGCAACTTAATCATAGGAAAACAGAATGAGAGAGATACTTTCTACTTATATTATTCTCTACCTTCCGAATTTTAACCATGTAAATATATTACCTATGCAAAAAAAATGCACAAAATAAAAATCAAGACAAAGACATAAAAAGAAAAATTAATAATATTTAAAATAAAAAGGCCACAGCTACTGATACAGCAAAGAGGTAAACAATATAGATTATTATCACTAATTTTATACCAATATATATTAAAATGTAGAGAAAATTCACAAATTCCTGGATAAATATAACTTACCAAAACTGGCTCAAAAAAGAATAGAGAAACAATTACCATAAAGACATCGAGGCCAGTAATTTTTAAATGTTCTACCAAGAAAACACTGGTCTCAAACTGTTTTACAGGTAAATTCTACCAATATTCAAGGAAAAATAAAATAAAAGGTACATAAGGGCAGGGATTTTTATCTGTTTTGTTCTGTGCTATATCTCCAATCTCCAGAGCACATTCTAGCACGTAGTAGACTTTCAGTTCATTTTATGGGATGAGTATGAACTTAATTCTGAAAAAAGATATAAACAGTATATGCATATAATATTTTCCTAAACCTAGTAAATAGCATCTCACCAGAAACTTGGAAGAAATATCACCTCACTAGAGAATTGTTAGAATTATTTTCTGTAGAATCAGTAACAGTATAAGGTTTCCTAATAAAAGAACTCCTATTCAGCACTGAAGGAGAGCCTAGCCAGTACAACAGTATTAAAGAAAATAAAAGGTATAAAGATTGGAATGATAGAAACAAAACTGTCATTATTCACAGATGGTATGATTATCTACCTTGAAAACTCAAATGATTTTGCAGACCAATTACTAGAATTAATAAGAAAATTTGTCAGTGGCTAGCCTAAAATCCATATACAAGTATTGTACTTCTGTGTAACAGCAATAAGTAGAAAATATTTTTAAAAGTATCATTTTAAGTACCACAAAAATATATAAGGTACCTAGACATAAACAGGTATATCAAAATATAGGCAATGTTTTCATGGAGAAAGTATAAACCAAAAGTGAAAGACAATAATGAGAACTACATAAATGGAAATTTATACCATATTCACAGGTAAGGATATTCTCTATCATGAAAATTTCAAATTGCCCTATATTTTATATATAGATTCATGCAATCTCAATTAAAACATCATCAGTCTTTCAAGGAATGTTATAAATGACTCCAAAATTCACATGGAAATGCAAAAGAAAATACAGAAGAGATCCAAAGGAGCCCAGAAAAAATCAAAAGTCAAGGAAGACTTGAACTATACTATCAACCAACTTGACCTAATTGATATATAGAGAACATTCCACCTTACAACAAGAAACAGAGGACAAATTTAAAAAAATATAATAATAAAAGGGCAGACTTAAATCTACTATATAATTACTCTAAGTATAAATGGTCCAAATACACTAATCACAAGACAGAAATGGGCAGAGTGGATTAAAAAAAATTACCCAACTATATTCTGTACAAGAAACTCATGTCAAACATAACAACATAGGTAGGTTGAGAGTAAGAAAATAGAAAAAAATATATCATGCTAACGTTAATCAAAAAGTAAACTGGGTTAACTGAGTTAAAAGTAAAACAATGAAAAAAGATATGCATCCCTCAGAATAAAATATATAAAGTAGCTATGTTAATACCAGAAAAGGGGACTTCAGAACAACGACTAACATCATGAATTAAGAGGGACTTTTTTTAATGGTAATAACTTCTTCAAGAAGAGAGAACAATCCTAAATGTGTATGCACCTAGTAACAGAGCTTCAAAGTTCATGAAATAACAACTGACAGAATTGAAAGGAGAAACAGACAAACCCAAAATTAGAGTGGGAAACTTCAACACTCTACAATTAAGTTTTAAATAGTTTCTAAACATAAATAAAGAAACTAAGAGAAAAGTGAATAGAAATCTTTTATAAAAATGATTCCAGAAAAGCTGATAGATATGGAAGATAAAGGAGATCCAACACATACATAATTTAGTGTTTATGGGATGGAATACACCAAATGGTCCAGAAAAAATGCTTTTTAAAATCCTCATGAATGAGAAATTCTTAAACCTGCAGACTGGCATTATATAAAGAGAAAAATATTGACTTATCTACAAGGGGATTAGAAACCCACATTACCTTGAATGGTTTCACAGCAATAGTCAGTGCCAGAAGACAACAAAGGATGGCTCATGGCTTTTTACTTTGTATGAGTCTCTGAAGCTTGAACTAAAAAATAAAAGTATATATCTTATTTACAGCTTTATGGAGACATAGAATGAAGTATAGAGAATGTGCACTATGCTGGGTATTAGAATTCTGGGGTCCAGGTCCCAGATTTCTCATTTATTCTCTGTATCTTTGAGCAAGCTACTTGACCTGTCCTAATTCAAGGTGAAAATTATGTGGAAATCACAACCTCAAAGGTATTGTGATGGCCTGGCTGCCAAGACTGGCCCTGAGGAGCAGGTCAATGGTTCCATACCCAGTATTCAAAAGGAGTGGTGAGATCAGGAATAAGCCAGGAGAATGCTCTTACTGGGAAGATCTAATCTGGTGAGCAAAGAAAATGCTCCAGGTGAGGCGGGCAGGTATGGGCTGTGACTGAATGGCAATGTAAAGTGGTTAAGAGCATGGACTTTGGGGTCACACCTTTGTGAATTTGAATCTGAAGTCTGCCACTGTACTCTGTGACCTTGGGTAAATCACATAACTACTCTAAGCCTCATTTGTAAAATAAAGATAATAATCCCACTCTAATAAAACTGTTTCATATTGTTGATGAAGCACCCATAATAGTGCTTGGTACAGAGTTGGCACTTAATAAATTGTAGTTGTCATTATTTAAAAAATTCTAGGCCTACCCAGATGTGGGCCAAAGACTGCTGCTAAGTGTCCTGCCCTAGTTTGTACTGGCTTAGAAATGAACAGGGTTGGAACCTATAGGAGAAAGGCATTCCTTATGCCCCTGTACGGAGCTAGCTAAGACAGGAGCAGACATAGTGCCTCTTAGCTTCAATTTTGTCATCTCTACAATGAAAGGATTTGACCAGAAAATCTCTAAGGACCTCATAGCTCATAGCTCTAAAACTCATTGATCTGTGAACCAAATCTAATTTGTATTCTATGTTTAGAATTGATATATTGTTAGATCAGCTGGGAATTGCTAAAATCACATCATCTATTGATTTATATAAAGGGTTATGGTAAATGACCTTGGATAAAGAATATAATCTAAAATGGTATTGGTAACATCAAATGGAGTGTAAAGATTTAACGGCTTGCCCTTTGGACTGAGGACCTCTTAGACTCATATATTCTTACAGTTTAAAGGGATCTTAGAAGCCAACTTTTCAAACCTTCCAGCTATTGGAGAAACCACTTCTACTGCATACCCACAATGCTCATAACCTGGCTTGAATATATCTCATGACAGGGACCTCACTGCCTCAGACATGTCTTTTCCATTTTTGGAATTCTATTATTAAAGCACTCTTTTATGTTTGAAACCAAAATTTTTTTGAGCCCAAAACTTTCCCTTCTTGAACATAATGGTCCTCCATATTTGAAGCAATTATCAAGCTTCCCGTCAATCTCTCTTCCAAGCTATACCTCCTTAATCCCTTCAGTCATTCTCCATATAAGTCTCCAGACCCCACAGCATCCTGCTTTCCTTCCTCTTTGTAGCTAGCTAAAATGTAGTCCCTGAATTAAGTACAGTACTCCAAATGTGGTGCAATGGGGAACACTCATCCCCAGTAAGTGGGACACAATGCCCTTCTTAATGCTGTCAAAGACTTGAATAGATAATTCTCCAAAGACGACATACAAATGACCAACAGGTATATGAAAAAAATGCTCATTGCCACTAATCATCAGGGAAATGCACGTCAAAACCACAATAAGATATTACGTCACACCTGTCAGGATGGTTATCATCAAAAAAACAAAGGACAGCAAGAGTTGGCAAGGATATGGAGAAATGGGAACCTTCGTGCACTGCTGGAAATGCAAAATGGTGCAGCTGCTTTGGTAAACCATATGAGGTTTCTCAAAAAATTAAAAGTAGAACTACCATATGCTCCAGCAATCCCAATTCTGGGTATTCAAAAGAATTGAAACCAGGATCTCAAAGAGATAACAGCACTCCTATGTTCACTGCAGCATCATCTGCACTCCCAAGATTTGGAAACAACCTAAATGTCCATTGACAGATGAACGGATAAAGAAAATGTGGTATACACATATAGTAGAATACCATTCAGCCTTAAAAAAGATGGAAATTCTTGTTGCTGGCCCCGTGGCCTAGTGGTTAAGTTCAGCACACTCTGCTTCTGCGGCCCGGGTTCGGTTCCTGGGTGCAGACCTACAGCACTCATCGGCAGCCATGCTGTGGCGGCGACCCACATACAAAATAGAGGAAGATTGGCACGGATGTTAGCTCAGGGTGATTCTTCCTCAGCAAAAAAAAAAAAAAAAGGAAATTCTGCAAGATGTAACAAAATGAATGAACCTTGAGGACATTATGCTAAGTAAAATAAGCCAGTCACAGAAAGACAAATACTACATGATTCTAGTTATATGAGGTATCTAAAATAGTCAAATTCAGGGGCCGGCCCGGTGGCGCAAGCGGTTAAGTGCGCGCGCTCCGCTGCGGCGGCCCGGGGTTCGCTGGTTCGGATCCCGGGCGCGCACCGACGCACTGCTTGGTAAGCCATGCTGTGGCGGCGTCCCATATAAAGTGGAGGAAGATAGGCACAGATGTTAGCCCAGGGCCGTCTTCCTCAGCAAAAAAAAAAAAAGAGGAGGATTGGCGGATGTTAGCTCAGGGCTGATCTCCTCACAAAAAAAAAAAAAAAAAAAAAAAAAAAAAAAATAGTCAAATTCATAGAATCAAAGAGTGGAATGGCGGTTAACAGGGGCTGAGTGGCGGGGAAATGGGGAGTTACTAATCAACAGGCATAAAGTTTCAGTTAAGCAAGATCTAAAGATCTGCTATATAACACTGTACCTATCATCAACAATAATATACTGTATACTTAAAAATTTGTTAAAAGGATAGATCCCATTTTAAGTGTTCCTTCCACAATAAAATAACTTTTTTTTTTTACAACAATGGACTCACACAGTAGGAAAAAAATAGGTTTTATGTTCAGGAAGCCCTATTTCACTGTTGGCTCATGTAACCCTCATTAGTTTGGCCATGTCGCCCTCATCTACAAAACAAGAGCTCAGGCTATAAGATCAACGGTTTCACTTTTTTTTTTTTTTAAGTTGTGTGAACTCTTTCTTCCAATTAAACCATGTGTGGATCATCAACAAGGAAACAGAACCACAGAACTGTGCTGGTTTGCCTGCCCCATTTGATCCCTGCCTACCCAGTGCCCCACCCCGTTGCTTGCTGAGGGGGTGTATAAGGCATTGCCCAGAAAGCCCTATGAATCCATGGACAGCCTGATCTCTCTGTTTCTTTCAAGCTTGAATATTCTAAAATTCTCACAAAGAAAAACAACTTTTCATATGAACTACTGCATGGAGTATACAGCATAGCAGTTACCAATGTCAGTTCAAATCCCAGCGCTACCATTTTATGGATATATGATGTTGGGGAAATTCTGGTGCCTATTTCCTCATCTGTAGAATGGGGAGAACAATTGCCCTTAACTCATAGGGACGTTGTGAGGATTAAATGGTTTAACTCACACAGAGCCCTTAGACTAGTACGTGGTACTTACTTAGCTTCAGATGAGCTCCCAGGTCAAGCTTCCCTAATCTTGATTCACATAATTAAATTTTTGAACCTAAACTTAGGACATTAAGCTTTTCTACATTTATTTTTTTTCTTCTTGCTATGGACTTCGCATTTAGGATTCAGGCACAAGATAATTTTGAATCTTGATTCCCTCATCTTTTCCTTAGCTCTCTCTCCCAGGACTCTGCACCTGCATTTTTGCTAAGCAAACCTGTGCTTTCACCCAGGTCACCAGTCTCTTCCTAAAGATCGAATTTGACTTTATTGAGCGGCTACGGCTAGAAAGATAAGATGGCAATATTTAGCCAGTGTTATGTGGATATCATAAAGGTAAGGGTTGGGTAAAACTTAGTAAATTCCAGTTTGGACTTCCAGAGGTCAGATATTCTGAAAATAAGGTATAAAAGAACATATTATTTATCAAAATGAATTAGAAGTATATAAGATTACAGAGACTAGTAATTACCTAAACTTTGAAGTAGCCCAATCAACCAATTTTTTGAATTGCTTAGAAATTGAGGAAAATTTGAGAACCACAACTGATTAGCCACAAAGTGTTAAGAAAATTTCTAAGAGAAGAAATGAGCTTTTCTTCTTCACCAGTCTCCAGGGCTCCATTCAATTCAAAAACCTCTCTTAGCACTGACAGAATAAATCTCAGCTCCCTAACACGCCTCACAGCATTTTTCACAACTCTGACTCACCTGCCTCTCTCACCAATATTCCAGTCACAGAGAATTTGCTCTCCTTTCCATGAACACACCATACGCTTTTATACTTGTGCCATCTGATATGCTATTCCTTCTGCCTATTAATAATTCCCCCCTTTTCTCTCTGTGGTAAACTTTTACTCATTCTTACAGACTCAGGTCAAATGTCACTTCTTCTGTGAAATTAACTCCAATTCCAAAACCATTGTTCCTTCTTCTGAGTTTCCCACTGGATTCTATAATTCCTCTTTCATAGCCCTCACAATGTTATACTGTGATCAATCACTTCCAAGTGTGTCTCACTGGCAACAGCTAGCAGGCAGACATTGTATGATACCTCAACTAATGCCCTCAGTTTGGGGCATACCGCATAACTTAGATGTTGAGCAAATGTTACAAGACTTACCAACCGTGAATAGCATTGTTTCTGTGGGAAAATGTGAACAGTGTTATAAATAGCAGAACTTCAAATTAACTTTGGGAACACAATCCTATCATTGATTCATTCTTTCATTCAACAAATGTTTCCTGAGCACCTGCTATATGTTAGGCATTGTTTGAGCCACAAGAGATACAACAATAAGCCAATCAGTCAAATATCTTGCCCTCATGGAGTTTATATTCCATTGGGGAAGACAAAGTGAACAAGATAAAATAAGTTTCAATATGGTATGTTAGAAAGTGATAACGGTAAGGGGGGGGAAATAGAGCATGGTAGAGGGATAGAAAATATCAGGGGAAATGGTTACAATTTTAGATAAAGTGATCAGGGAAGGCCTCACAGAGATGGTGCACTAGAGTAAAAATAGGAAGGAAGTGAATAAGTGAGCCATGCAAATAGCTGGGAAAATAGCATGCCAGGCAGAGGAAACAGCAAGGTCCAGGGCTGAAGGGGAAGACTACCCAGTATGCTCAAGGACAGCAGTGAGGCAATGAGGCTGAAGTTGGAAGAACAAGAGTGAGAAGAGAAACAACCAGGAGCCAAGTCACACCAAGCCCCGTAGGTGAGCATAAGGACTTCGAGTTTTGGCGGATGAGATGGGAATCCAATGAGAGCAACAAGCAGAAGAGCGATATGATGTGATTTATATTTTCATAGGGTCCCTCTAGCTGCTTTGATAAACACAGGTTTGGGGGAGGCAGGGAGGACAAAGACAGAAGTTAAGACACCAGTTAGGAAGTTACTGCAATAACGGGTGAGAGTGGGAGTGGTGAGAAATGGTCACATTTTAGAAAAAATTGTCAGGATTTTCTGACGGATCACATGAAGGTTGGGAGAGAAAGGGAAGAATTAAGGCTAATTATCAAGATTTTTTTATTGTAGCAATTTAAAGACTAAAGTTACATTAACTGAAATGGAGAAAGGTGTAAGAGAAGCTGGTTTGGAGAAAGATCTAGAGCGTAGCTTTGAAGATGTTAAATTTGCAATCCCTCTTAGACATCCAAGAGGAAATGTCAAGTAGGCTGTAGGATATATGGGTCTGGATCAGGAAGGACATCTGGGCTAAAGATAAGAATCTGGATGATATCAGCAGAGATGCAATTTAAAGCCATGAATCTGGACCAGATCACCTATGGGGTGACTACAGAAAGGAAAAAAGAAGAGGTCCATATGACACTGAAATGTCAGACATGCAAGAAGGAAACAGTCTGGGGTACTCCAATATTTAGAAGATGAGAAAATGAGGAGAAACAAACAAACAAAAAAGACTGAGGAGCATTTATAAAGGTAGGAGGAAAACCAGTCAAGTGTGGTATCTTGGAAGCCAAGAAGAAAACGAGTTTCACAGAGAAGAGAGTGAACAGCTGTGTGTCAAGTGCTGTTGAGATTTTAAGTAAGATGAAGACTAAGAATAACCATTAGATTTAGCAACACGGAAATCAAGGATAACCTTGACAAGTACAGTTTCAGGAGCATAGTGGTGAAGGCCTGATTGGGGTAGATTCAGGTGAGAATAGGAGAAGAGAAATTAAAGTAATTAAAGAAATTTAAGACATTTTGAAGTGATGAGAAGGAGATAATAGAGAGTTAACTAGAATGGGAATACAGGTCAAGAGAGATTTTCTTTCTTTCTTTTAGGATGGAAGAAACAATGGATTGGTTGCATGCAGTGGAGAGGGGAATATGCAGTAGAGAATATTCAGTAGAGAGGGGAAAATTGATCATGGAGGGAGAGATGGGGAGAACTGCCAGAGTGATGTCCTTGAGCAGGCTTTAGAGAATACAGTAGCACAGCTATGTGGGAGCAGTGACATGGGCAGAATACGGACAATGGTCAGATACTGGAAAGGCCACATAAGCAAGTTACCAACCAAGGATGTAGAATGAAGGCGAAGATCAGAGCGAACGTTGAGGTTGGAGACTAAGTCAGGAACATGCAGGCCAGGCACAAGTAAACAGGAGGACCAGAGTCAGAGGAGCAATCTGAGACTACAGTCAGGAGGTTACTATGAAGTCAAGGCAAAGGAAACAAAAACGCACACACTGTAGAACAAATGACATTGCACAGAGAGCATTTTGTTGTGCCAAGACTCCGTTTGAGAGCCTGTAATCCTTTCCCATGGATTTTCTTCCTCTGGTTCCTAAAGCTGATAGCCAATGTATCCTTTTTAAGAGATTGCCTTTATCATTATTTTAATGAAGAGTTACATTTGTAAACAAAAAGTATTAGTGAATGTGTAATGTACTAAGAGCTCTGAAAATCACTTGGCTATTCCAGAAATTCTCATCAATGCTTCCAAAACCCACAGAAGCAATCACACAGCGATAAATACCAGCGTGGCAGACTGTGGTCACCAAACCATTTTCATCTTCCTGGACGCTCACCTTACTACCGTTTCTGCCTCCATGCATCTATCTGTGGTCATAACGACATTGAAATGTCGGACATGCAAGAAGGAAACAGTCTGAGTCTCTGAGACAATAAGTCCCTGGAAGACAATAGCACAGGAGGGCCATCTAACCTGCGTCAGATTCTGATGAAAACAAGAAATATATCTTTGTTCTATTAAGTCACTGCCGCTTATTTTTTCCCACAGCATAGCCTTACATGACCCTGACTTCAACATAGACACACCATCTTAGCAGAGGTAACCAGTTGGCCTATAAATGCTAATCCTTTAAGTCATAGCAAGCATCACAGATGCTTAAATAACAAGTTCCCTTAGGATATAAAACATAATTTGATCCACAACAATTTGGTTTTCACACAGCACATCTGGTTTTCAGGAATACATCTATGTAAATTGAGTTACCTCTATAATGATATTGTATTTGCATCTGAGGAACTGGAAAGACAGGACTGACTGCAGGTTAAATAAAAAACGCCTAGGTTTATCTTGATTTGCTCTCCAAGCTCCTGTGATAACATATGTAAACACCCTGTAGGTAATTAGATTCTAAATTCTTCTTCACTGTAATGATCCAGGTGTCACTGGAAAGATGGTTTAAAAAAATGCATTTTTCCTACATAAAGTACAGAATTTTTTTTTCTTTTTTAATTAAACCTCTGCACAGTGAATAATGCACCTGATTTAGACATTCAAATCTTTCCAGAACCCCCCAACTCACCTAAGAGAGCCAGTCTAGCTGATTCAGGCAACTGTGTTGCCTTATAAAATACGGTCCCAAAAGAATCCTTTATAGCCACTCAGAGCCAGCATCGAGTCAATTATTAAGGTTTCTACCTGTATTGCTCCGTCTGCACTTTCCACCTTAGCACTGTCCCTAATAATCTGCTCAGGAACCAATTGCTATTTTTGATGCTGGGGTAGGAACTGCTGAGGTGTCCCTTTGGATTTTTTTGGTTGCATAACAGTGGAGGAGGAGAACAGAAATGGTAGCAGCAGGCTGATGTTTGGGTTTAGACCATGCCACCTGGGCCAGATGTTGAAGAGAGGGTCACTGGAATGTGTCCTGCATCATGAACCACACATTCAAAGTACTTTCTACTCCATTGACAAAATGACAGGATTTATTAACCAGAATTTGTCTACACTGGTTCTTTTATCACCAGCAGTAAGTTTCCATAACAGCATCACTGTCCCAAATATTTGCTAAAGGCTTAAACAGTATCAAATATGTGCTCCTTTATTTAATTTACAGCTGTTTCTGAAAATGCACCATTCAGTGTTAGATGAAAACAGCTTATGCCTCTTGTCATATTTCACATTTTGTTTTATGCTTTGGTAGATTTCATGGTGATCTCTTTTTAACCAATAAAATCTGTTTTAGCGAAGAAGATACATTTTTTTTTAAATAGTCAGGCTGCAGAAAGAGTCCTATATCATGAAATCTTTTCACGGGCCTACATATCAACAGTGGATCCTGCAGACCTTTAGAAAATATTTGTGCCTCTTAATTCTCATAGAGGTTGGCTGCATTCTCTCATGACCTCATTTCACAAAAGCAATTGTGGTATAGTGGGAGGCATGCTGGACCTGGACTCAGTTTACCTGGGTCTAAATCCTGACTCTGCCACTTGCAAACTCTGTAACTTTGGACAAATCATTTGACTTCTCTGAGCCTTATCATCCCCATCTGTGAAATGGGGCTAAGAATATCTGTCCACAGGGTTATTCTAAGAAGTCAATACAGTACCCATGTAAAAGTGCCTACCACTGAGCCTGGCACAAAATAGGCAATGAAGATTCATTATTAGAATCTCCAGGGCACACAATCCATCTGGCATGAGATCACACTAGTCAATTAGTTACATGGAGTCCCCTAAGGTGAAGTGATGTGGAGAACTCCAAGCAATTTAAGATGTTCTGGCCATTTAAGATTTACCTGATTTATACCCAACCTCCTGCACTTATCCCTCAGTAATACAGGTCCTCAAGTTCAACTTGCTACTATTTTGTTTTTAAACTTTTTATTTTCACCCTCCCCACCAAGGATCGGTCCTGTGGATCCCCACCAGAGTTCTGGTTTCCTGTCTCTCCCTATCACCTCTTCCTCACTCAGTGCCAACAGAGCACAAGAGGTACCCAGCAAGACCTTGCTTTTAACTCAGAGATGCAAGTATTTGGGCCTGAGGTAATGATGGCACTAATCTAGTGCCTAAGACACTTTGCTTGGAGGAATCCATGTCTGGAGTACAAGAGAGTCTCCTCCAAATGATCCCTATAAGAACCCACTTGCTCCCAAGCTCGGGGGCTGGAAGGTACCTCTCAGGTTCAGGGCCAACAGGGACACTGAGCCCGCAGAAAGTCTCAGAAAGAGTCCCATATCATTGAGCCCTCCCCATTTCAATCTACAGGCAAGCGCTTCTAGGGCAGAAAGCACTTTGAAATAGCAAACACAAGCCTTTTGTCCAACCTGTACCTAGCTGACACACAATCCCCTAACCCAGGTAGTGCCTGTGGGCAGCAGGGGACTTCATCTAAATCTGCTTGAATAACTCTTCTCTTCTCTCTGTCTCACCATTTTTGGCCTTCTAGGTGAGTGGCTTTCAAACTTGGTTGACCGTAACCCATATTTAAGAAATACATTTTACTTTGCAACCAGTATTCACACACACATGCACGCACACACACACACAACTAAAAATGTTGTGCAACAATTCTTTCCCTTACTACATACGATGTACTTTATTTTCCACTCTACTATATTTTATTTCATTTTTTTAATGCTAGTCATGACCTATCAAATTAATATAATGACTCTCTAATGAGTCACAGCCTGTAGTTTTAAAAACACTGATCCAGGTATTTAATAAGGAGCTATTAGTCTGGAAAGTGGGTAAAAGAGGATAACACTTTAAAGTATATGGAAGGTTTAAGTTTTGTTAAAAGTATACAAACAATTCTGGTCAGACAGACAAGATATACTTTACCCTATTCCCCCCACTAAGTACAACTAAAAGCTCTAGGAATTATATATAAAATAAACATAAGAAGATTCTGAAAGGTGGCGAGAAGAAGCCAGACTGGCTAGGGACTATGGGACCCAAGGAATGACACACTGCTGAACTGGGTTATCTTTTTGCCTCATATATCTCAGAATTAGAGCTCGCAACCTGGAAATGCCAATAAGTGCAGACAAAAGTCATCTCTTGCTAAACAAAGGACCAAGAAAAGGGAAGCCTACAAAGACAGAAAACTTGCAGACAATAACCACTCTATGCCAAACACAACAGGTAGAACTGTGGCCCCATCCCCACCCATGCCAGCAAAGGCCAAATGGAAAGCCTAGATGAGGCTATAATGAGGCACCCTAACCCAACCAATGTGGTGATGTCAGAGAAGCCTGAGCAGGGAGCTGGAACTTCCATTCCTATTGGACAGTAATGAGTTCCTCTCACCTCTGTCTACAGTGGCATCAGAGACATTGTGAGGAGGCTGGGCTTCCACCTCCACCCAGCAGTACCAAGGCATTCCTACCCTCCCCCACTGCAGTAGCATCAGAAGAGGCCTCGTGGAGAGTAAGGACTTTCACCACTGCTCAGAGTTTAAAAAAAACACCCCCAACATGGTATCAGTAGGGATCATGTGAGGAGCAGGAACGAGGAACTTATACTTCGCACAGCCAGAGAGGTATCAGAGGGAAGCCAGAACTTCCACCCCAGCCCAGCATTAACAAGGAGCCTCCCCCTCAGCTGTCAATGGAGGTTGAGTGGGGAACTTGAACTTCTACCACCATATGACAGTAATGAGTTGGTGAACCTCCTTCTCCTTCCAGAGGAATTTCATAAGAAACCAAGTAAAACCAAGAGTTTTAATAAGATATAGAATCTCATAAGATAATACCCAAAAGATCCAGTTTTAAGTTGAAAATCACTCATCATATGAGGCAAAAGGAAGATATTAATTATTTTTTTTCCATTCAATTTGATATGTGCCATCATTAAGGTGACAGAGATGTTAAAATGATTTGACAAATATTTTAAAGCAGCCATCACAAATATGCTTCAATTATCAATTACAAACAGGCTTGAAACAAATGAAAAAATATAAAATCTAGACAAAGAAATACAAAGTACCAGCAAATAAACAGAAGAGATAAAGAACCAAATGAAAATTTTAGAACTGAAAAATACAATAATCAAATTTAAAAATTCAACAGCAGAATGAACAAGGTAGAAGAAAGAATCAGTGAACTGGGAGAGAGAAAAATAGAAATTACATAATCTGAACAGAGAGAAAATAGACTGAAAGAAAAACAACAGAGACTTAGGGACTTGTGGGGCTATAAAAAAAAATATATCCAGTATTAATGTAATTGGAGTCTCAGGAAAGAAGGAAGAGAGTAGCACTGAAAAAATACTCAGAGAAATAATGGCTGAAAACCTCACCAATTAGGCAAAGTATATAAGCCTGCAGATTCAAGAAGTTAACTAATACACCATGACTTAGCTAAGTCACAAGTGTGATTTATCCCAGAAATGCAGGGGTGGTTCAACATAAGAAAATCAACCAATGTAATACACCACATTAATGGAATAAAGAGAAAAAAAAATAGATAATCATCTCAATTGATGCAGAAAAAGTATTTGACAAAATCCAACATCCTCTCATGATAAAAATGCTCAGAAAACTAGAAACAAAAAGGAAGATCCTCAACATGATAAACGGCTTTATGAAAAACCTGCAACTAACATCATACTCAGTGGTGAAAGGCTGAAAGATTTCTCCCTAAGATCAGGACCAAGACAAGGATGCCCACTTTCACTACCGCTATTTTACATTGTACTAGAGGTTCTAGCCAGAGCAATTAGGTAAGAAAAAGAAATAAAAGGCATCTAAATTGGAAAGAAAGAGGTAAAATTATCGATATTTTCAGATGACATAATCTTATATATAGAAAATCCCTAAGAATCCACAAGAAGGCTACTAGAACCAATAAATGATTTCAACAAAATTTCAAGGTACAAGATCAAAACACAAAAATCAGTTGTTTCCATACACCAGCAATAAACAATGCAAAAAGGAAATCAAGAAAACAATTCTATTACAATTGTATCCAAAATAATAAAATATCTATAAATAAATTTAACCAAGGAAATGAAAGATTATTTTTTACACTGAAAAGTACAAAACACTACTGAAAAAAATTAAAAAAGACCTAACTAAATGGAAAGACATCCCATGTTCATGAATTGGAAAATTTAATGTTGTTAAGAAGACAATCCTACCCGAAGCAATCTACAGATTCAACACAATTCCTTTCAAACTTCCAACAGCTTTTTTGTTTTTCGCAGAAATGGAAAAATCTATCCTTAAATTCATATGGAATTGCAAAGGGCCCTGAACAGCCCATCTTGAAAAAGCAAAAGAAAGTTACAATACTCATATTTCTCAATTTCAAAATTTACTACAAAGCTACAGTAATCAAACAGTGTGGTACTGGCATAATGATAGACACACAGACCAATTGAGAGTCCAGAAATAAACCCACACATCTAAGGCCAAGTGATTTTTGACAAGGGTGCCAAAACCATCCCATGGGGAAAAAGTATCTTCAACAAATGATGCTGGGGCAAACTGGATGTCCAGATGCCAAAGAAAGAAGTTTGACTCCCAACCTCACACCACATAAAAAAATTGACTCAAAATGAATGAACAATCCAAATATAAGAAGTAAAACCATAAAACTCTTAGAAGAAAAGAGAAGGGTAAATCTTTATGACATTGGATTTGGCAATGGATTCTTATTTATGACACAAAAGCATGAGCAATAAAAGAAAAAATAGATAAATTGGTCTTCATCAAAATTAAAAATTTTGTGCATCAAAGGACATCATCAAGAAAGTTATACAAGCAAAAATATGCTTGACTTCTGGTTTCTGGCCCAGCATGCAATAAGCTTGTAAGTTTCCATTGCATCCTAAGAACAAGTAAAAATGCTGAATAAACTGGAAAATCAACAACTCTTCTTAGATCCATAAAAGAAACGAGGTCACAGGACAAACCGCTGCCCCAAAAACTGCCAAGAGTAATGAGTGGAGACAGAATTACAACTTACCTGAGCAGAAATCCACGAGCTTAAACCTCCAGAGGAACCAGTGCTTGAGTCGGAAAACCTGAACTGTAACTGACAACTGCTAGAGGTTCAGTGTGCACAACCTGAGAGTTAAAACCTCCAGGAGGACACATTCATGGGGGGGGCCCCACACATTCGTGAGTTTTACCTCCAGGAGCTTGACTTGGTTCTCACAGTGAATATCAAAGAAAAATCCCCTTGTGCTTCCAGTAGAAGGGAAAAGGAACCATTGTGAAAAATGCCAGAGCATTCTGTTCTTAACCAGGTCTGCCCTCAGGAGAAATTATTTAACCAGAGCCTAACCTGTGGTTGTTTTATCAGAGCCTAATTGATCTGGGGAAAGAGAAATATTAAAAACAATGAAGTCTAGCCTTCCACATGGAGAAAGGGAAATACTCAACACCAAACCCCTCTAACCTTCCTCATGAGAGATGGTAAGTATCAAACTCCAATACATTCTAACCATCCTGTCTCACCTAAGGACAGTGGGGGGTGGGGGGTGATGAGAAACACATGTGGTATTCATAGTCCAGAGGAACTAGAATTCACTAAAAGGCTGAAACCTAACCATAAAACTAGAGAACACTTCCCTTCCCCCAACACCACGTTACTAAAAGCCTGTTTTCAGCACCCTCTTTTACACAGTACATCGTATCTGGCTATCAAGAAAAAACTCCAAGACATACTAAAAGGCAAAAAGCACAGCTTTAAGAGACAGAAAAAGCATCAGAACCAGATTTAGATACGGCAGGGACATGTGAATTATCAGACTAGGAATTTTAAAAAACCTTGATTAATATGCTAAGGGCTCTAACAGAGAGAGATAAGAGCATGCAAGAACAGAAGGGCAATGTAAGCAGAGAGATGGAAACTCTACGATAGAACCAAAAAGAGATGCTAGAGATCAAAAACACTGTAATAGAAATGAAGAATACCTTTGATGGGCTTATTAGTAGACTGGACACAGCTGAGGAAAGAAACATGAAGCCTGAGAATATCTTAACAGAAACCTCCAAAACAAAAAAGCAAACAGGAAAAAAAAGACTAAAAAAAGCAGGACAGAATATCCAAGAAATTTGGGAAAACTACAAAAAGTGTAACATATATGTAATGGGAATACCAGAAGACAAAGAAAGAGAGAAAGAACAGAAGAAATACTTGAAACAAAAGTGACTGAGAATTTCCTCAAATTAATGTCAGACATCAAACCACAGAACCAGGAATCTCAGAGAACAACAAGCAAGATAAATACAAAAAAAAAAAACAAACCTGCACCTAAGCATATCATTTTAAAACAACAGAAAATCAAAAAATAAAGAAAAACTCTGAAAAAAGAGGAAAAAAACACCTTACCTATAGAAAAGCAAAGATGAGAATTACATCAGACTTCTCCTCAGAAACTACGCAAGCAAGAAGAGAGTGACGTAATATTTACACTGTTGAGAGAAAAAATACATCCCAACTTAGAATTCTACACCCTGTGAAATTATCCTTCAAAAGTGAAGGAGAAATAAAGACTTTCTCAGATGAACAAAAATGAGGGAATTTGTTGTCAACAGACCTGCCTTGCAGGAAATATCAAAAGAAGTTCTTTAAAGAGAAGGAAAATGATAAACTTCAGAACTCAACTCTACATAAAGAAAAGAAGGGCATCAAAGAGGAAAAAGTGAAGATAAAATAAAAAATTTTTTTTATTCTTAATTGATGTAACAGATAACAGTTTGTTCAAAATAATAATAGCTACAATGTATTTGATTACATATGCTTTATGTATAGTATATTTATTATTATATATACTACATATATAGTTATGTATTCTTATGTATAAGTGAAATAAATGACAGCAAAGATATAGGGAATAGAAAGGGGTAATTAGGGTTATTTTTTTATTATAAAGTACTTGCACTACCTGTGAAGGGGTACAGTATTATTTGAAAGTGGACTTGGATTAGTTGTAAATGTATATTGCAAACTCTAGGACAACTACTAAAAAAAAGTTCAAAAAAATATAACTAATATGCTAAGAAAGGAAAGAAAATGGAATCATAAAATGCTCAGTTAAAACCACAAGAGGAAGAAAAAGAATGGAAGACAAAAATAGGAACAAAGAACAAGGACAACAAATAGAAAAGTTAACAAATATGGCAGATATTAATCCAAGCACATCAATAATCACTTTGAGTGTTAATGATCTAGAGGCATCAATTAAAAGAAAGAGATTGTCAGAGATAAGACCCAACTATATGTTGTCTAAAAGAAATTCACTTTAAATATACAGACACACATAGATTAAAAATAAATAGATAGAGAACTATATACCATGCTAACACTAATCAAAAGAAAGCAGGAGTAGCTACTTCAATTTCACACAGACCAGATTTCATAGCAAGGAAAGCTATCAGGGTTAATGGGGGCATTACATAATGATAAAGGGGTCTATTCTCCAAGAAGACATAACAATCCTTAATGTGTATGGACCTAAGAACAGAGCATCAAAATACATGAGGCAAAAACTGATAAAACTGCAAGAAGAAATAGATAAATTCACTATTATAAGTTGGAGACTTCAATACCCTTCTAGCAGAAGTAGACAAGGGCAGAAAATCATAAGGACATAGTTGAACTCAACAGCATCATTAATCAACTGAATATAAGGAATACCTATAGACTGTTTCATCCAACGACAGCAGAATACACATTCTTCTTAAGCTCATACGCAACATTTAGCAAGATAGACCACATTCTAGGTCATAAAACACACTTTAACAAGTTTAATAGAAACCATACATTGTTTGCTCTTAAACCACAATGTAATTATCTTAACAAATTTAAAAGAATAGAAATCATATAACATCTGCTGTCAGACTACAATGGAATTAAACTAGAAATCAATAACAGAGATAGCTGGAAAATCCCAAACTATTTGGAGATAAAACAGCACACTTCTAAATAACATATGGGTCAAAAAAACAAATCTCAAAGGAAGTTTAAAAATATTTTTAATTAAATGAAAATGAAAACACCTTTTCAAAACTGTGGGATGCAACAACAGCAGTGCTTAGAGGGAAATTACAGCACTGAATGCATATGTTAGAAAAGAAGAAGGATCTAAAATCATTCATCCAAGCTTCCATCTTAGGAAACTAGAAAAAAGAAGAGCAAATTAAATCCAAAGTCAGTAGAAGAAAAAATAATAAAAATTAGAGCAGAAATTAATGAAATTGAAAATGGGAAATCAATACAGAAAATCAATGAAACCAAAAGCTGATTCGTTGAAAATGGAAATAAAATTGATAAGCTTCTAGCCAAGCTAACTAAGAAAAAGAGAAAAAGGACACAAATCACTAATATCAGAAATGAAAGATAGGACATCACTATAGATCCCACAGACATTAAACAAATAATCAAGGAATACTATGAATAATTCTATGCCCACAAATTTGATAACCTAGAGGAAATGGACCAATTCCTTGAAAGACATAAGCTGCCAAAACTCACACAAAAAGAAATAGAAAATTTGAATAGGCCTGTATCTATTAAAGATATTGAATCAACAATTAACAACTTTCTAAAACAAAAAGCACCAGGCCTAGACAGGTTCACTGATAAATTCTACTAAACATTTAAGGAATAAATTATACCAATTCTCTACAATCTCTTTCAGAAGATAGCAGAGAGAATACCTCCTAACTCATTCTATGAGGCCAGCATTACTGTAATACCACAAGAAACTACAAGAAAACTACAAAACAATCTCTCTCATGAACAGAGATAAAAAATCCTCAACAAAACATTAGCAAATTGAATCCAACAATCTAGAAAAAGAATTATACACCACAACCAAGTGAGATATATCCCAGGTAGGCAAACCTGGTTCAACATTTGAAAATCAATTAATGCAATCCATCACATCAAAAGCCTATAGAAGAAAAAATCACAAGACCATTTCAATACATGCAGAAAAAGCATTTGACAAAATCCAACACTGATTCATGATAAAAACTCTCAGTAAACTAAGACTAGAGAGGAACTTCCTCAACTTGATAAAGAATATCTACCAGGAGTGACGTCAGCATCATGGCGGAGTGAGCTTTCCCGTGAATTCTTCCCCCACAAGATACAACAAAAGCAACAGCCACAGACCAACAACGGAATCCCAGACAGTGAAAAGCTAGAGCGGAGGGATCCACACTGCCGCACATCTGAGAGCGGAACGTGCTGGGCCCCCGGAGGAAGTGGGGAGAGGTAAGGAGAACTCCGCTCCCTCCCCATCAGATCAGCGATCCGGTCCGCGCGGCTCCCAGAGAGGGGGGAGGGGCGGCCCTCGGTGGGAAACTGTAGCTCTTCGGGCTCTCTCAGCCAGTGGGAAACTCCCGCACAGAGGGCTCAGAGGAGCCACAGGGCTACCATCAACATCTGAGCACCCCAGAGAGCGGATAAAGAGGGGCAAACGAGAAGCCTCCCACGTCAGGGACCCAGAGGGCAAAAGAGAGAGCTCCCCCCTCCCCGCAACCTGGAGTCTGCAGCTGGACCAGATCTAGCCATCCGAGGCAGACCTGAACAAACTGGACTGGACCCGTGGATCGCAGTGGGGAAAAAACAAAACAAAACAAAACAAAACAAAACTGCGGATCGCAGCAGAAAAACTGGGGCAGAGCGCAGGGGGCTTAGACTACACAGCCCTTTACCACCACACAGTGGCGGCAGGTGGAAATTGCAACCAGAGACTTCCAGGATGAGGAAAATCAAAACCAACACAGGAACCACAATGCAAAAATATATGAAATCACCAGACCAGAAACAAAATGACAAGCACCCAGAAATCAACCCCGAAGACACAGAAATCCATAAACTAAATGACAGAGATTTCAAAATAGCTATCATAAAAACACTCAACGAAATACGAGACAACACAGACAAACAATTAAATGAGATTAGGAGTTTCTTCACAAAAGAGATTGAAATCATAAAGAAAAACCTATCAGGGCTGATGGAGATGAAGAACACAATGGAGGAGATAAAGGAGAATCTGGAATCTTTAAAGAACAGAGCTGACAATATGGAGGAAAGAATTAGTACTTTAGAGGATAGGAATACAGATATACTCCAGATGGAAGAAGAGAGAGAACTAAGACTAAAAAGAAATGAAGAAAGACTCCGAGAAATATCGGACTCTATTAGAAAATGTAACATAAGAATTATAGGTATTCCTGAGGGAGAGGAGAGGGAAAGAGGAACAGAGAGCCTATTCAAGGAAATAATAGCTGAAAATTTCCCAAATCTGGGGAAGGAGCAGGAAATATCAGTAAGCGAAGCCAACAGGACGCCTATATATATTAACAGACAAAGGCCTTCACCACGACACCTAGTGGTAAGGCTAGCCAGGGTCAACGACAAAGAAACAATATTAAGGGCAGCTAGACAAAAACAAAAAATAACGTACAAAGGAACTCCCATCAGGCTCTCAGCGGATTTCTCAACAGAAACTCTTCAGGCTAGAAGAGACTGGAATGATATATTCAAAATACTAAAAGACAAAAACTTTCAGCCAAGAATACTCTATCCAGCAAAAATATCCTTCAAATATGATGGAGAAATAGTAACTCTCCCAGATAAACAAAAGCTAAGGGAGTTCATGGCCATGAGACCCCCAATACAAGAAATACTCAAGAAGGCCCTCAGGCCTGAAAACAACAAGAGAAAGGGAACACAAAGCTTGGAGTAAGGAGAAAAGTAGGTAGACAAAATCAGAGAAATAGTAGATCTTTACCGGAATAGGTTAGCAACCACTTAAATACTAAACTCAAAGATCAAAGGAAGAAATTCACCAAAAATAAATTTAACCTCATCACTGTAAACACACAGCCACAACACAAGATAGAATAAGGTATAACAAGAGCAACTTAGAAGGGGAAGAGGAAAGTGACTGAATTGACTTAGTATAAGGAAATAGGAGGCTATCAGATAATGGACTATCTCATACAGAAGATTTTTTGCCCAAACCTCAAGGTAACCACTAAACAAATAATCAAATTAAAACCACATATGATAAACAAAGAGAAAACTAGAAGAATCATAAGACAGAACAACCAAACTGAATTGGCAGTCCAAAACAAATGGGACAAGAAACAAAGGAAATGCAAAAGAACCAGAAAATAAGTGACAAAACAGCAAAATTCAGCCCTCATATTTCAATAATTACCCTAAATGTAAATGGATTGAACTCTCCAATCAAAAGATACAGAGTGGCAGGATGGATTAAAAAGCAAGACCCAACAATATGCTGCCTTCAGGAAACACATCTTAGCACTAAAGACAAGCACAGGCTCAGAGTGAAAGGATGGAAGACAATACTCCAAGCTAATGGCAAACAAAAGAAAGCAGGGGTTGCCATACTCATATCAGACAAAGTAGACTTCAAGATAAAACAGGTTAAGAAAGACAAAGAAGGGAAATATATAATGATAAAAGGGACACTCCATCAAGAAGACATATCACTTATAAATATATATGCACCCAACATAGGAGCACCAATGTACATAAAACAACTATTAACAAACCTAAAAGGAGAAATCAACAACAACACAATAATAGTAGGGGATCTTAACACCCCACTTACAGCAATGGATAGATCATCCAGACAAAAAGTTAATAAAGAAATATTAGACTTAAATGAAAAACTGGACGAGATGGACCTAGTAGACATATACAGAGCACTCCACCCAAAAACAGCTGACTACACATTCTTCTCAAGCGCGCATGGAACATTCTCTAGGATAGACCATATGTTGGGAAACAAAGCAAGCCTCAATAAATTTAAGAAGATTGAAATCATAACAAGCATCTTTTCAGACCATAAGGCTATGAAACTGGAAATGAACCAGGAAAAAAAAACTGGGAAAGTGACAAAAATGTGGAGATTAAACAACATGCTACTGAACAACCAATGGATCATTGATGAAATTAAAGGAGAAATCAAAAACTATCTGGAAACAAACGAAAATGATAACATGCCATATCAAACCATATGGGACGCAGCAAAAGCGGTCCTGAGAGGGAAACTCATAGCGATACAAGCCCACCTTAACAAACAAGAAAAAGCCCTAATAGGCAACCTTAAATTACACCTAACAGAACTAGAAAAAGAAGAACAAACAAAGCCCAAAGCCAGCAGAAGGAGAGAAATAATAAAAATCAGAGCAGAAATAAATGATATTGAGACCAAAAAAACAGTAGAAAGGATTAACGAAACAAAGAGTTGGTTCTTCGAGAAGATAAACAAAATAGACAAACCCTTAGCCAGGCTAACTAAGAAAAAAAGAGAAAAGGCTCAAGTAAATAAAATTAGAAATGAAAGAGGAGAAATTACAACGGATACCATGGAAATACAGAGGATTATAAGAGAATACTATGAGAAATTATATGCCAACAAATTGGACAACCTAGAAGAAATGGATAAATTCTTAGACTTATACAACCTCCCAAAATTGAACCAAGAAGAAATGGAGAATCTGAATAGACCAATCACAAGTAAAGAGATTGAAATAGTAATCAAAAACCTCCCAAAAAATAAAAGTCCAGGACCAGATGGCTTCTCCAGTGAATTTTACCAAACATTCAAAGAAGATTTAATACCCATCCTCCTCAAACTATTCCAAAAAATAGAGGAAGATGGAACACTTCCTGAATCATTCTATGAGGCCAACATCACCCTGATACCAAAACCAAAGACAATACAAAGAAAGAAAATTACAGGCCAATATCGCTGATGAACATTGATGCAAAAATCCTCAACAAAATATTGGCAAACCGAATACAACAATATATTAAAAAGATCATACACCATGATCAAGTGGGATTTATACCAGAGACGCAGGGATGGTTCAACATCCGCAAATCAATCAACGTGATACATCACATCAACAAAACAAAGAATAAAAACCACATGATCGTCTCAATAGACGCAGAGAAGGCATTTGACAAGATACAACATCCATTTATGATAAAAACTCTCAATAAAATGGGAATAGAAGGAAAGTACCTCAACATAATAAAGGCCATATATGACAAACCCACAGCTAACATCATACTCAACGGGGAAAGACTGAAAGCCATTCCTCTGAGAACAGGAACGAGGCAGGGCTGCCCACTCTCACCACTCCTGTTCAACATAGTACTGGAGGTTTTGGCCAGAGCAATTAGGCAAGAAAAAGGAATAAAAGGAATCCAAATAGGTAACGAAGAAGTGAAACTCTCACTATTTGCAGATGACATGATTGTATATATAGAAAACCCTAAAGAATCTGTTGGAAAACTGTTAGAAACAATCAACAACTACAGCAAAGTTGCAGGGTACAAAATCAATCTACAAAAATCAGCTGCATTTCTGTATGCTAATAATGAACTAACAGAAAGAGAGCTCAAAAAGATAATACCATTTACAATTGCATCAAAAAGAATAAAATACCTAGGAATAAATCTTACCAAGGAGGTGAAGGACCTATACAATGAGAACTACAAGACATTATTGAGGGAAATCTACGATGACATAAAGAAATGGAAAGATATCCCATGCATGTGGATTGGAAGAATAAACATAGTTAAAATGTCTATATTACCTAAAGCAATCTACAGATTCAATACAATCCCAATCAGAATCCCAATGACATTCTTCACAGAAATAGAAAAAAGAATACTAAAATTTATATGGGGCAACAAAAGACCCCGAATAGCTAAAGAAATCCTAAAGAAAAAGAACAAAGCAGGAGGCATCACAATTCCTGACTTCAAAACATACTACAAAGCAATAGTAATCAAAACAGCATGGTACTGGTACAAAAACAGACACACAGATCAATGGAAGAGAATTGAAAGCCCAGAAATAAAACCACACATATACGGACAGCTAATTTTCGACAAAGGTGCTAAGGACATGCAATGGAGAAAGGAAAGTCTCTTCAATAAATGGTGTTGGGAAAACTGGACATCCACATGCAAAAGAATGAAAGTGGACCATGTGCTATCGCCATTCACAAAAATTAACTCAAAATGGATCAAAGACCTGAAGGTGAGACCTGAAACTATAAAACTCATAGAAGAAAATATAGGCAACACACTATTTGACATTGGGTTTAAAGGAATCTTTTCGGATGACATGCCTACCCAGACTAGGGAAACTAAAGAAAAAATAAACAAGTGGGACTTTATCAGACTAAAGAGCTTTTATAAGACAAATGAAACCAGAATCAAGATGAACAAACAACCAACCAGCTGGGAGAGAATATTTGCAAAACATACATCTGACAAGGGGTTGATCTCCATAATATATAAAGAACTCACACAATTGAACAACAAAAAAACAAACAACCCGATCAAAAAATGGGCAGAGGAAATGAACAGACACTTCTCCAAGGAAGATATACAGATGGCCAATAGGCACATGAAAAGATGCTCAACATCACTAATCATCAGGGAAATGCAAATCAAAACAACACTAAGATACCACCTCATGCCCGTTAGAATGGCTATAATCACCAAGACAAAAAACAACAAATGTTGGAGAGGATGTGGAGAAACAGGAACCCTCATACACAGCTGGTGGGAATGCAAATTGGTGTAGCCTCTATGGAAAACGGTATGGAGATTCCTCAAAGAATTAAAAATAGAGATGCCCTATGATCCAGCCATCCCACTACTGGGAATCTATCCAATGCACCTGAAATCAACAATCCAAAGAGGCTTATGCACCCCTATGTTCATTGCAGCATTATTCACCATAGCCAAGAAGTGGAAGCAACCTAAGTGTCCCTCGACTGACGACTGGATTAAGAAAATGTGGTATATATATACAATGGAATACTACTCAGCCATAAAAAAAGACAAAATCGTCCCATTTGCAACAACATGGATGGGCCTGGAGCGTATTATGTTAAGTGAAATAAGCCAGAAAGAGAAAGACAAACACTGTATGATCTCACTCATATGTGGAATATAAACCAACACATGGACAGAGAAAACTGGACTGTGGTTACCCGGGAAGTGGGGGTGGGGGGTGGGCACAAGGGGTGAAGGGAGTCATATATGGGGTGATGGACAAACAAAAATGTACAACCCAAAATTTCACAATGTTAGAAACCATTAAAATATCAATTTAAAAAAAAAAAAAAAAAAAAGAATATCTACCAAAAACCTCAAATAACATTATTCTTAATGGTGAGAAACTGAAAGTTTTCCCACTAAGAACAAGGCAAGGACGTCCCCTCTCACCATTGCTTTTCAACATCATACTGGAAGTCCTAGTGAATGCAATAAAACAAGAAAAGTAAATAAAAGGTAAACAGATTGGGAAAGAAGCAATAAAACTGTCTGAAGATGACATGATCATCTATGTAGAAAATTCGAAAGAATCAACAAAATTTCTGAAACTAATAAGTGATTATAGCAAGGATGCAGGATACAAGGTTAATATACAAAAGTTATCTACTTTCATATATATAATCAAGGAACAAGTGGAATTTGACATTTAAAACACAATACTGTCTACATTAGCACCCCCATAAAAGAAATACTTAGATATAAATCTAAAAATATATATATAAGATCCGTATGACAAAAACTACAATGATGAAAGAAATCAAACAAGAACTAAATAAATAGAGATAAATGTACATGGATAGGAAGACTTGATATTGTCAAGACACCAGTTCTTCCCAAGTTGATCTATAGATTCAATGCAATCCAAATCAAAATCCTGGCAAGTTATTTTGTGGATGTTGACAAACTCATTCCAAAGTTTACATAGAGAGGCAAAAGACCCAAAATAGCCAACACAATACTGAAAAACAAGAACAAAGTTGGAGGACTGACACTACCCCACTACAAAACTTACTAAAAGCGGGGCCGGACCAGTGGCCCAAGCGGTTAAGTGTGTGCGCCCCACTGCGGCGGCCCAGAGTTCGCTGGTGGATCCCGGGTGTGCACCGAAGCACTGCTTGGCAAGCCATGCTGTGGGTGGCGTCCCATATAAAGTGGAGGAAGATGGGCACGGATGTTAGCCCAGGGCCAGTCTTCCTCAGCAAAAAAAGAGGAGGATTGGCAGATGTTAGCACAGGGCTGATCTCCTCACAAAAAAAAACTTACTAAAAGCTACAGTGATCAAGACAGTGAGGTCCTGGTGAAAGAACAGACAAATAGGAAGAACAGAGAACCCAGAAATAGACCCACATAAATATAGTCAACCTATTCTTTGACAAAGGAGCAAAGCAGTACAATGGAGAAAAGATAGTTTTTCTATAAATGATGCTGGAATGACTGGATATTCACATACAAAAAAAAAATAAATAAATCTAGACACAGATCTTACATCCTTCACAAAAATTAACTCAAAATGGATCACAGACCTAAATGTAAAAAGCAAAATTATAGTACTCCTAGAAGATAACATAGGAGAAAATATAGATGACCTTGGTTTGGTGATGACTTTTTTGGGTACAACATCAAAGGCATGATACATGAAATAAAGAATTGGTAAGCTGGACTTAAAATCAAAAATGTCTGCTCTGCAAAAGCACGGTCAAGAGAGTGAAAAGACAAGCCACAGACTGAGAGAAAATCTTTGCAAAAGACATATCTGATAAAGCACTGCTACCCAAAATATACAAAGAACTCTTAAAACTAAACAATAAGAAAACAAACAACCTGATTAAAAAATGGGCGAAAGACCTCAACAGATACCTCACCAAAGAAGGTATGCAGATGGCAAATTATACGTATACAAAAGGTGCTCCACCTCATATGTCATCAGGGAAATGAAAATTAAAACAACAATGAGCTATCACTAAAGATCTATTAGAATGGCCCAAATCCAGTACACTGACAACACTAAATGCTGGTGAGGATGTGGAGCAACAGGAACTCTCATTCATTGTTGGTGGGAATGTAAAACGATACAACTGCTTTGGAAGACAGGTTAGAAGTTTCTTACAAAACTAAACATAGTCCTTACCCTACAACCCAGCAATCATGTTCCTTGGTATTTACCCAAAGGAGTTGAAAACTTATGTCCACACAAAAACCAACACAGGGATATTTATATCAGCTTTATTCATAATTGCCAAAACTTAGAAGCAATCAAGCTGTCCTTCAGTAGGTGAATAGATAAATGAACTATGGTACATCTAATCAATGGAATACTATTCAGTGCTAAAAATAAATGAGCTTTCAAGCCTTGAAAAGACATGGAGGAAACTTAAATGTATATTACTAAGTTAAGGAAGCCAATCTGAAAAGGCTACATACTGTATCATTCCAACTACATAACATTCTGAAAAAAACAAAATTATAGAGACAGCAAAAAGATCAATGGTTCCCAGGGGCTGGGAGGGAGGAAGGGATGAATAGGCAGAGCACAGAGGACTTTTAGGGCGGTGAAACTATTTTGTTAGCTACTATAATGGTGGATACATTTCATTATACATTTGTCCAAACCCATAGAATGTATAACACTAAGAGTGAACCCTAATGTAAACTATAAACTCTGGGTGATAATGATGTGTCAATGTAGGTTAATCAATTGTAAATAATGTACCACTCTGGTGGAGGATGTTGATAACGGGGTAGGCTATGCATGTGTGGGGACAATAGGTATATGGGAAATCTCTGTGTCTTCCTCTCAATTTTGCTATGAATCTAAAGCTGCTCTAAAAATAAAGTCTATTAAAATCTTAAAAAAAGAACTTTTTAACAGAATGGGAGAAAATATTGGCAAATCATATATCTGATAAAAGTTTAATATCCAAACTATACAAACAACTCCTAAAACTCAACAACAAAAAGACAATCAATCTAATTTTTAAAATAGGCAAAGTATTTCAATACTGTCAAGATTGAATACTGTCAAGAGAGTGAAAAGACAAGCCACAGACTGAGAGAAAATATTTGCAAAAGACATATATGACAAAGGACTGCTATCGAAAATATACAAAGAACTCAAACTCTGTGACTTGTCTTTTCACTCTCTTAAATATTTCTCCAAAGAAGATGTACAAATGGCCAATAAGTACATTAAAAGATGCTTAACATAATTAGTCATTAGGGAAACACAAGTCAAAACCACAATGATATACTATTTCATACCTACTAGGATGGCTATAATAAAAATAAAATTAAAAATAACAAGTGTTGATGAGGAGGCAGAGAAATTGGAACCCTCATATATTGCCTACAAGAATGTAAAACGGTGCACTCACTGTGGAATATAGTTTGGCGGCTCTTGAAAAAGTTAAACATAGAATTACCATATGACCCAGCAATTCCACTCCTAGGTATATACCCAAAAGAATTGATAGCAGGGACTCAAATAGATATCTGTACACCAATGTTCATAGCAACATTATTCATAATAGACAAAAGATAGAAACCCAAGAGTCCATCAACTGATGAATGGATGAGCAAAATGTGGAATATTCATACAATGAAATATTATTCAACGAAAAAAATGAAGTTCTGATACATGCTACAACACGGATAAACTTCGAAAATATTGTGCTAAGTGAACTAAACGACATAAAATGACCAATATTGTATGATTCTGCTTACATTAAAAATCTAAAATAGACAAATTCAAAGAGACCAAAAGTAGATTAGAGGCTACCAGGGGCTGGGAGCAGAGAGAAAGAGGGAGTTTTTGCTTAATGAATACACAGTTTTTATTTGGGGTGATGAAAAAGTTTTGGAAATAGATAGTGATTGCAGTTGTACAACATTGTGAATATAATTAATGCCAGTGAATTGCATATTTAAAAGTGATTAAAATGGCAAACTTAATGTTATATATATTTCACCACAATAAAAAAAGAATCTAAGGAAATTTCGAAAAGAAAAACCTAAAGAAATCTACACCAAGACATACCATAGTCCAATTCCAAAAACTAAAGACTAAGAAATAATCTTGAGAGCATTCAGAGAATAATGACACCTCGCCTATAGGCAGAAAAACAATTTGAATGATAGCATATATCTCTTCAAAAGCCATGGAGTCGAGAAGGAAGTGGCACAACATTTTTCAAGTGTTGAAAGACATCCACTGAAAATATCCTTCAGGAATAAAGAGAAAATCGTGGGATTTTCAGATGAAAGAAAAATTAACGATTCGTCACCAGAATGTCTATCCTAAAAATAATGCCTAAAGAAGTTCTCTAAACACAAAAGAAATGATAAGAAAGGAATCTTGGAACATCAGGAAGGAAGAACACAGTAAGCAAAAGTATGGTATTACACAGATTGGTATTTTAATATTGAACCAACTTTACATCCCTGGAATAAACTCCATTTGGTCATAGTGTATGATTTTTTTTGTGTGTGTGTGAGGAAGATCAGCCCTGAGCTAACATCTGATGCCAATCCTCCTCTTTTTTGCTGAGGAAGATTGGCCCTGGGCTAACATCTGTGCCCATCTTCCTCTACGTTATATGGGACACTGCCACAGCATGGCTTGACAAGTGGTGCGTCAGTGCACACCCGAGATCCGAACCTGCGAACCCTGGGCTGCCGCAGCAGAGCACGCGCACTTAAGCGCTGTGCCACAGGGCCAGCCCCTAATTTTTTTTAAGATATTGTTAAATTCTATGTGCTAATATCTTGTTAAGGATATTTGCATGAAGGATATTTGTCTGCAGTTTTCTTTTTTGTACTGTCTTTGTCTAGTTTGGGTATCAAGGTAATACTAGCTTTATAAAATGAATTGACAAGTATTTCTTCCTTTTCTATTTCTGGGAGAGTTTGTTTAGAATTGTTTCATTCTTGATGTTGATAATTTGCATCTTTTCTGTTTTTATTCCTGTTGTCAATACTCCTAGAGGTATGTCAATTTTGTTGACCTTTTGAAATAACCAGCTTTTTGTTTCTTTTATTTTCTCTATTGTTTTTCTGTTTTTCATTTCATTCATTTCTGCTTTTATCTTTATTATTTCTTTCCTTTTGTTTGCTTTGGGTTTATGTGCTCTTCTTTTTCTAGATTCTTGAGGAGAGAATTTACATGATTGATTTGAGACTCCTCAATTCTAATGTATGCATTTAGTACTATAAATTTCCCTCTCAGCAGTGCTTTAGCTGTGTCCTACAAATTTTGACTATCATCACTCTCATTCAACATAGTTCAAGAAGTTCTATCCAGTGCAGTAAGGCAAGAAAAGGAAGTTAAACATGCACTTATTGAAGGAAGAAATGGAACAGTTCCTAATTTTTCGGTGATGTAATTGTCTTCATAGAAAATCCCAAGGAATAAACCAAATAAGTGACTTCAGTAAGGTTGGAAGATATAAGTATACAAAAATCATTACCTTTCTATATACTAGCAATGAATACACAGACACCAAAACTAAAAACACAATACCATTTACAATAACAACAACAACAAAAAAAACTACCAAATATGTACAGAATTTGTATGGTAAAACTACAAAATGCTGATGAAAGAAATCAAAAAAGATCTAAATAAATGGAGAGATACTGTGTTCCTGGGTTGGAAGACTCAACATAGTAAAGATGCCAATTTTTCCCAAATTGATATACAAAGTTTAATGAATTTTCTACCAAAATCCCAAAAAATATTTTGTAGATATGGACAAGATTATTATAACATTTATATGAAAAAGGAACTAGAATAGCTAAAAACACTTTTGAATAAGAATAAAGTGGGAGGAATTGTTCTACCTGATTCTAAGACTTAGTATATAACTACAGTATCAAGACCGTGTGGTATTGGTAGAGGAATCAATGATAAATCAATGAAACAGAATAGAAGACCCCTATAAATATGCCCAAATTATTTTTGACAAAACTATAAAAGTAATTCAATGAAGGAAAGATAATCTTTTCAACAACTAGTAGTGGACCAATGGCATATCCACGAGCATAATCCAAAACAAAAAGAAAAAAGAACTTTGACCTAGGTCTAAGTCTTACCCCTTTTACAAAAATTAACTCAAAATAGATCACAGACTTAAATGTAAAATATAAAACTATAAAGTTTTTAAAAAATAACATAGGAACATCTTCAGAATCTAGGGTTAGGCAAAGAGTTCTTAGAGTTGACACCAAAAACACGATCATAAGAGGAAAAATTGATAAATTGGACTTTATCAAAATTTAAAAATTATGCTCTGCAAAAGACATTGTTAAGAGGATGACAAGAAAAGCTACAGACTGGGAGGAAATATGTGCAAACCACATACATATCCAATAAAGAACTAGTATCTAGAATATATAAGAAACTCTCAACAGTAAAAAACAAAAAAAAAGAGAGAATGGGGGCCAGCTCGGTGGTGTAGTGGTTAAGTTCACACACTCCACTTCAGCAGCCCAGGTTTGTGGGTTCAGATCTTGGGCACAGACCTACACACCACACATCAAGCCATGCTGTGGCGGCGTCCCACATATAAAATAGAGGAAGATGGGGACAGATGTTAGCTCAGGGCCAATCTTCCTCACCAAAAAAAAAAAGACAGAGAGAGAGAATGCAATTAGATAATGCATAAAAGACATAAAGAGACATTTCATTAAAGCAGATATATAGATGGCAAATAAGCACATGAAAAGATGTTCAACATCATTAGTCATTAGAGAAATGCACATTAAAATCACAAGATTATTACACATCTACTAGAATGACTCAAATCAAAAATGGTGACAACACCAATGGCTGGTGAGGATACGGAAAAACAGAATCACTCATGCAATGCTGATAGGAATGTAAAATGGTACATCAACTCTGGAAAACAGTTTGGCACTTCCTTACAAAACTAAACATGGAACTACCATACAACTCAGAAATTACACTCCTGGGCATTTATCCTAGAGAAATGAAAACTTATATCCACACAAAAACCTACATGAATGTTTATAGCAGTTTTATTTGTGATATCCCAAACTAGAAACAACCCAGATGTCCTTCAATGGACGAATGGCTAAACGAACTGGGGTGGCACATCCACACCATGGAATCCTACTCAGCAATGAAAAGGAACAAACTACTGATACATACAGCAACCTGGATGAATCCTCAGAGAATTATGCTAGTGAAAAAGCCATCCCAAAAGGTTGCATACTATATGCTTTTGTTTATATAACATTCATGAAATGACAAAATTATATAAATGGAATGCAAATTAGTGGTTGTCAGGATTGAGGAGGAAGTAGGGACAAGAAATAAGTGGGATCCTGTAGTGATGGAAGTGTTCTGTATCTTGACTGAATCAATGTCAATATCCTGGCTGTGATATTGTACTATAGTTTTGAAGATTTTACCATTGAGGAAAACTGTGTAAAGGGTACAACAGATCTCCATACTATTTCTTACAAGCGCATATGAAGCTACATTTATTTCTAAATAAAAAAAAGTTAATTTTTTTAAAAAGTATACAGACAGCGTGAGCTTCAGACGTAAATTCTTTAACTTTCATCCGTGGACCTTAGGCAAGTCACTTCACCTCCCTGGGCTTCAGTTTAACTATCTGTAGAGCAGAATGGCAAAAGCTAGCTCCAAGTTCACTTGATTTTGATGTGAGGCATAAATATAGAAAGCGAAAGTTGGATGAAGGAAGTGTGCCTACAGTGATAATAAACATTACCAGCTTCGCTGACCTCACAGGGCTGTTTTGAAAATCATATGAGATAGAATATATGGAAGTCCTCTGAACACTGCAAAGCATCATACTGGTGTTAATTATTATTACATTCTTTTTAGGCAAACAAAGGGGAAGGGGTTCTGGATACATCCTGAAGGACACAAAAGTCAATAAAATAATTGGGTTACATTGCCTTGCATTATCCTCTGGGAAGAATAACATCTGATATGGCTTTACTGCCTGTTGTCTCTGCCCTTGTACCTCCTGCTACTGCTACTATCACCTACAGCTTCCCGAGGCTGGACAGAGACCCTCTAGACCAAGGCTGTAAGGTCTGGGAGTCTTCCACATCCACACCGTAGGGAAGAGGACCAGAGCTGTACCCAAGAAAGCATTCTACTCAAGGTAGACCACAAAGCCAGAAAAAATTTTTGGCTTTTCTTTGCCAAAAATAACAGACCGAGATAACAGAAATAACAGAGAAATAACAAAGACAGAGAAATAAAGGGAGAAAGGAAAAGGCAAGGTAACTTAGGAGCACCAAAGTCGGAGAGAATTACAGGCTCTTTCTGAGACCTGGCTTGTGGGGAAAAGGATAGTCCAACACCACCAGATAAGAAATTAATTCGCAATCCGTCATAAAAACACAGCAGTAGCTGCATAGAGGTACATTTATAACCCCTTAATTTCAGAGAAAGATGCAGCAGGAGACAGCAAGTCCACTCTGTCAAAGAGAGGGAAGATGGAGAATCTTCTTTCATTTTCTCGAGGGCACCTGAAGCAAAAAGAGGAAGAGAAAAGAGGCCTTGGGACACTTAAGAGACAGAAATGACGGAAAAGCCACTGACCTTCGTTGAAGAAGAAGTGAGGTTTTCCTGAGCCCAGGGCCTTAATACCTCTAGACAACTAAGGACAGGGCTTCATGCAAAAAGAAAAGAACCGGGGCAAGCTGGTAGATAATTGGGTGCAAGACAAATCCCTTTACCTCAGTTGGTTGTGGATATTAATTATTCAAATAATTTCCACAGTTCCTCCTTTATTAACACTTACAAGTAATGATGTAGCCAATCTGGTAGGTCTTCAGAACTTTTAGAATTTTATAGAGGCACCTTACAAAAAGGAAATGCAATACTTTTCTAAGAAAAAGTTAGGATTTGTCAGCAAAGGGCGTTATTTAACAAATGGCCTATTCCAGGATGCAAGAGAGTATTCCAAACATCTTGAAAAGAGACATGCAATTCACAGAAAAAGAAATTTACTTCCAGTTGGAAGATTGCTCTTTCTTGTTTTTTCCAGCTTTATCGAGGTATATTGACCGCCCTAACCCTTCTAATTCACATAAAATTAGGTCAATATAACATTGTATAAGTTTAAGGTGTACAATGTGATGATTTGGTATACTTATATATTGTGAAATGATTACAATAGAGTTTGTTAACACATCCACATCTCACATAGTTACCATTTCTTTTCTTGTGGTGAGAACATTTCAGATCTACTCTTTTAGCAACTTGCAGGTATCTAGCACAGTATTGTTAACTGTAGTCACCATGTGGTACATTAGATCCCCAGAACTCATCTTATAACTGGAAGTTTGTACCCTTTGACCAACATCTCCCCATTTCCCCCACTCCCCAGTCCCTGGCAACCACGAGTCTACTCTCTATTTCTATGAGTTTGGCTTTTTTAGATGGAAGGTTGTTCTTAATTAAGTTTAATTCCATTCCAAGTCACACATTGCTAGCACTACACTAGAAGTACATAAAAGAGGGAAAACTAATATTTAAAACTGTGTCTAAATGCAACAAGTTTATAATCAAGAACAAACCAAAGAGCTCTATTATAGTGTATAGATAATGACTAAACCTACAGATTTCAATTTATTAAAGATAGCTCATAAATTACATAGATATATTTCCATAGAATATTTGAAAATGGGATTTTCCTCTTGGTTCCAAATCTATTCATTCAATAAATTTACATGAAACCCTGCTACAGGGTCACCAGTGTGCTGGGCACAGGGTTGCAAAGACGACCATGATATATAGTCAAAGATGGGAGAGAGATGGGTATTTATAATTACAAAATAGTGACCTCTTTTGGAATGATAGTAAGAACAAGACAGAGTTACTGAAAAAATTCTCTGGCTGATGGAGAAGATGCAGTGGAAAGACGGAGTGGTGCTGGAAGCATGGGGGAGGCAGTCAAAAAAAGTCAATGGCCACTCTTTGGTCATGACATAAAACTGGCTTGAAATGGGAGGAGGACTTACACAGGCTGGAACAAGGTGAGTGACTGGTTCTTGGTGAACAAATTCCCAAATAATGATTATCATTATTTCCCTGGTATTCCCTGGCTGTATTTGATTTACTTCCCCAAAACATAAGAGCAGCATTAGACTGGCTTTTTCCATGGGACTTGCTTTACTGAGTTTGATGATACTTGTGGTGAATTTTTCACTGGAAAATTATGTTAGCTTTTCCTAACATAGTGTTTATCCGAGAGTAATTGCAAGAAAAGATGTAATCATCTTGACTCAAGCCATAATACTCCTGATTTCCTAACCTTTTATCTCTTTCTTAAACTTTGGTACCGACCACAAATACCAGTGACTCTGAAGCAAACATAGATGGAGATGGTTGTTGGACATGCTCTTCTTGAAAGATCTAAACTGTACTTCCTATTTCTTTCATGAAACATGATTCTAGCTCTGTTTGCTTTCTCTGTGGTATTTCCCAAGACAACTGAGACAGGTTACCCAAGTTTGATTTTAGAGCAAACTGCATGAGACCATCTACAATGGGGATTTCTTATTAGTAACAAGGGGAATCTATCCATAGCCGGAAGCCCACTTAGTTTAGAGGGAGGCAAGGGTAAAACCAAAGCCACTGGCCAAAAACCCCAAGCCCACCCACTGTCTCCTTTCTTCACATTTTCTGTTATGCACTTGGAGACATGCCCGTGCACTGATGAACAACTGTACTCTGCATTTTGCATTCTGCTTTGTTTGCGGAGACCTGGAGAGATTTGTGGACACTGGGATAAATTATGTGAGGTGATGTGACTATTCTTTACCATTCCGGCTGATGAGAGCTGGAAGCCCGTGCACATGTAGAGAAATTATTTTCAGAAAATGAGCAGTGGTGGTGAATCATGTGATGAACTCTGGGAACAGAAATAAATTATGGTCTGAAACGGCTTGGACATTCGTTATTCCTGATGGAGCTGGGCCCTCATTTGGGTTGGGACATTGTTGTGATGTATGTACCTCAAGCAGAAAATTCCTCAGCACTTTGTTACAAAATGAATTCAGGAACAGAAGATAAAGTATAAGCCACTGATCATCCCAAATTTGAGAGAAGTTGTTTTCCTTGCTGTTGTTTCCATATGTACAGTACATTGAAGAAGGGTCCTGAAAATTAACCCCTTTGTCAATACATTAAGCCATAGGAAACTCTTTTTCAGACGGGTTACCTGAATTTGAAAGTCCTTCCTCTAAATTCACAAAGCCAGTTAGATGCAAAAATTTCTCAAGGATAATTTGAAGGGCTTTTATTTTAAGAGACATAATAGGAACAACAGATCTCATTTTTCACTGGATAAAACCATTAAAAATTGAGCATTTCATTTGGGGCCACTGTAGATGCATAATGAATCAATTAGAAGATGCCCTGTCTTGATTACATGATGAAAGTCTAGGTAATCCTCTGATGTTGACTTTTCATGAATCGTGGCTTCCATCTCAGAATAAGCAATTCAAAATAACCAACATGGAAAGTTTCAGTTTGCTGGCAAAGAATAGCACCTCTTTCTTCCTTCCTTTCCTGATAACAACTGTCTCAGAGCATAGCACATTTTATTTCCATCAATTTGGATCTCATTTCTGGCCTCATGCCCATTGGGCATGGTTATGTCCAAGGGCATTTGGGGAATGTGTCAGGTGTAATCGTCTGCACTTTTACACATCTGAGCCTGGGTGGAGAGGGATCCCAAGTGTCAACCCTCGGCGTCCTTGGCCCAGGGTTACGGCAGAGCAGGATGTGACTGCCTTGCTCAATAAAGGTCACCTAGCTCTGGGTGTGTATCTCATCTTTGTGTTAGAAGATTACAAAAAGCTAATTCTGATTCAAGAACTCAGCTTTAGGAAACCAGTTGATTTTGTTTTCCACTGTTCTGCCAAAGCTGCCATCCTGAGTCTCCGATGATATTTTAGAGCAGTGCATATTGGTCAGCAGAAGGACCACTGTTAGCACCCAACTGCTGTCCCTCGTAGGGAAAGCAGGACACTTTCTGCCTATGGAATCTGTGCAGCTTGGGAAGCTGGCCCAACTGCTTCTCCTGGAGACCCCAACTCCTCCAACTCAAATATGTACCTTAAGAGCCAAAAAGAACAATAAATAAGCAAATCCTCTGCTAGGGCTGAGTGACAGCCCTCATAAAGAAAAAGATGATATGGGCGTTGTACAGAAAACCTCACTCTGAGCTGGCCTGCTGACCCAGGCATATGGGGTGTGTCCTCTCTAGAAGCATCTTCCCCTGGCTTATCTGGGAGCACAGATGACCTGGGATGCCTGTGCCTGGCTTATCAGTCAACTCTACTGTGACCTCACAGAGATCATTGACAGCTAATGCTCAAGTACCCAGGTGGTACCCACAGGCACTTTGGCCTCAGTAGCCAAGGACTCAACTGAGTGGTAGGATCCACTACCTAAACTTATGGCAATGGGTTTAGGGAGCAGCTAAAATGGCAGGGAGCGTGCACAACAGAGTAGGGAAGAGCTTTAGGGTGAGGTGCACAGGACTGGGTTTTGACTATAGCATTTACCATCTGGGTAACCTAAGGCAAATTACTTAACCTTTCTAGTTCTTGATTTTCTCATCCATCAACTCATTTGGCAAATGCACACTGAGCAACTGCTACGTGTGAGGTGCTGTTCTACGGGCTGCGAAGCAATGAACAAAGTTGCATGGAGCCTGCGATCTAACTAGCGGAGACAACGAACAAAATAAATAAGTAAAATAAAAAGTATATGAGATGGTGAAAAGGGTCATGAAAAAAGCAGCACCTACTTCTTAGAATTGTTGTACAGATTAAATAAAATAATATCTGGTCCTAAACAAGTTCCCAATACTGCTATTGGCACTCTTATTAGGAAAGTACTAACAGGAAACAGAAATTGTTTTTGCTGGAAGTCCATCTTCGCCAACAAGCTTATAATTTACTAAATTGGGGAAAGCAGGAGCTCAAAGGGACCAAACAGATCACACAAAATACGACCTGTGAAGAATCACTACCCTGTCCTAGGCTTCCCACAACCTTCTCCTTTCTCTCTCTCCATAAACTTGAAGATTTGGGTCCTCTCAAGATCTGCCATGACCCACCCAGGACAAGACAAAGGTTTATGTTTTCCAGTACTGACTTCACGGTAGAAAGTGGTCCCTTCCCAGCTCCTCCTACGACATGATGCAAAACGAGCTTTGTGCCCTTTTCATTGAATCAGTTTTTCTGCTGTCTCCATAGGACAGCAGTCATTTAACCATAAATTATAAACGGGGGGAAATTACAAAGGCTCCAGCAGCACTATCCCCAGTCTGTGCTTGACTTCAGAGCTACTTAGTGACCAAACATCCCCAATCCTATTCTCTTTTCTTAAGACATTACGCTCAGTCTCCTGTCTTTTTCTAAGTCCTCTAGGCCTTTGCTACTCGTTCTGTGGTCCATAGACCAGCAACACCAGCATCATCTGAGAGCTTGTGAAAAATTCAGAAGCTCAGACCTTCTGAACAAAAATCTTCATTTTAATAAGACCCTTCAGAGATCTGTATGCACATTAAAATTTAAGGAGTACTGTTCTAGGTCCCCTTCTCTCGCAGAGTGAAGACAGGATAACAGATGTTAAAGGATGATAATGATGATAATAAAATAACAATGGCATTATTACTTCTACTACCAATAATGATACATAGGATTTATTGAGAGTGTACTACTTGAAAGGACCATAGTAAGGGCTTTCCATTCATTAGCTCCTTTAACTATGCCTATTCTAGCGCCCCTCTGTCTCTACGAATTTCAGGATCTCCCATTCGAGGATATCCCTCATTCCATGCTTCACATGGGAAGAGTCACCTCAGGGCATAAACTCACAGGAAACCCAGGCTTCAGAGAAACCAGAAGTCTAGCAGGGCACAATATCCACACAAACAGTAAGGAAGATTGCTGCTAGAGCTGTCAGAGTGGGCCAGACAGTCAGCCAAGAGGAGAGTCACAGAAATTGGAATCGAGGGACCAGGGCAGGAAGGAGAACAGAGAAGGCTAGGCACTGGGAACAAGGAAAGGACTGCTGGCGAGGCAGCCTGGTCCAGGTCCACTGCCATTACCATCCCTCACCCTCTTGAGTCCAGAGAGAGCTCAGCCTTCAACTTGCAGGTAAAGGTAATAATGTCTAGAAACACACACACACACACACACACCAACTTGATTGAAAGTGTGTAGGCAGAGTTGAGGGAGGGCAGGAAACAAACAGCTCACTGTGGCTGAGATGAAACTAGAATCCAGGTCTTCGAACTCCGACGACTCTCCACTCCACTCTGACACCTTCTTATCTGTGTTTACACATTCTGCAGCCCCTCAACTTAGGACAAAAACCTGAGGAATGGCAGGATGCTGCAGGAGACTCTGGTTTGGCAAATGGCTGGGCCTCAAACAAACAAAGCCAAGGTTGTGTGTTCAATCCCCATATAGGTCACATCCCATGTGGTGTCCAAGTCCAAGACAGACCCCCTAGAGCTGTTTCACTGTCCTGCAACCAAGAGTAAGTGGCCACAGAAGAACTGAGTGGAAAAAGCCACAGATGAGCACAAATGCTCCCCGATACTGGAGAGGTCCTACCCTTGAGAGCCAGTAGTATTGTCTTCATGCGTGAAAGGCCACAGTATTAGACTATGCTCTCCTTGAAGTCAGAGAGTGAATATTCTTTAATCTAAGCAGGATCCAGTACAGTTACTAACACATTATGGGAAAGGAGTGCCTGATCATTAAAGAACAGAAACAGTCATTTCTGGACTTAGTTGGTGAAAGGGTTAACTTTGCTATTCCTCAACCTAAATCTCTTTTTATTCAGACTTGTCCCATTATTCAAATAAAGAAAAATGAAGGCCAAATAGATAGGACATTATCGCTCCCTCCCTAGATCTTGGAAGTTTTTTCTACTGCTGTTTCAGCCCTAGCCCAACTGACACAAGTATGTTGTATATGTATACACAAATATGTGTATATGTTGTATATGACCAGCTTAAACCTAGAGGCCACCTATGATAAACTCCACTCTAGGCTACACCTCTTCTCAAGATGCTGTCTTCCTAGGTCATTGATCTCTGCTCATGGATATGAATGGGTTTCAGCAGCTCCTAAGATCAGAACTGATGCTGACAGCCGAAACCTATGCTCATTTAGGATGTCAATTACTTGCTCATATGCTTAACCTAAACAATGTATTGATTCTGATTGCCTGGAAATGCACCTGAAAAGGGCTAGGTGACATTTCCAAGGAGAGACAAGATACTTTCAAGTCTATTAGAAGCATCAGAGGATTCAGTGATCAGGGGAGGAACTCACCTCAAAGGAGCAGCCGATGGGAATGTGAATTGAATTAAGCCCCCTCTGATACACCAAATCCTCTAATAACCTCCAACATCTAAGAGACATGGTTGCCTGCCCCATCATACGTGCCACAGTCAAGGTGCCACGGCTTTTGCACCAGACGTATAAAACACAAAGTGGTTGTGATTGTCAGAAGGACAAATGCAGAAAATATTGACTCACTTGGAATCCCAAACTAAGTACCTAAAATCTCAGGTTGGAACATGGTTCCTTTGACTTTATAAATAAAACATAATCCCTTCTGTTTGCAAAGCACTCTGTACTTTTCAGACGATTTTAACCTCATTTAATCCCAATGGTAGCCACCATAACCCTGTAAGAGAGAGTCGGCTATCATAATTATGCTCAGACGAGAGATAAGGAAATTGCGGTCTAAAAAGATACAGTGATATATTAGGTAGCGTCTGACTTTCAAATACAATCAAGTTATGCCAGGGATCTTCCCATTAAATCTCACAAGCTTTAACCCTGAATTTAAAAAAAAAAAAAACAGCCTTAGCAAAGGCAAGATACTCCAGGGGATTTTAGTTCTGTACATGAGAGTTTAAACAAGTGATTGGGAGGGTTCATTCACTGGATCTGCCTGTAGCTTAAACACCAGACTTACAGTCAGGCAGACAGAGTCTTGCCGTAGAAAGTAGGAGAGCTACCAGGAGCACAGATTCCCAAAGACAAGTCAAACACTCAGAGGCAGATTCAGGATTTACCAGCCTGAAGCTTATACAATTTGGGAATTCATCTTTTAGAAAAGTATACAAAATGACAAATTCAAAATTAAACGTAGGGGCCAGCCCCAGGGCCTAAGTTTGGTGTGCTCTGCTTTGGTGGCTTTGGTTCAGTTCGCAGGCACGGACCTACACCACTCACTGGTGGCCATGCTGTGGCAGCGACTCACATACAAAATAGAGGAAGACTGGCACAGATGCTAGCTCAGGGTGAATTTTCCCCAGCAAAAAAAAAAAAAAATTAAGTGGAAAAGTGAATATTTGTTCAGAATGAGAAAATAAATCACAATAAATTACATATTTTAAAAAGCTTGCAAATACCACAAATATCAAAAATTTTTTAATTTTTTAAAAAACCTAATACTCTTATTAACTGCCTGACACACCTCTATATTGCTTCCTTTTTTCACATACTACTAAGGGTAAAATTATCTCTTCGTATGTCAGTTATAATAGTTTCTATAGAAAAAATAGATAATTCAGTCTTTCCTCTACATAATTGATAAGCATTTCTTTTTTATTACTGATAATTTAGAGAAGTTTCAGCTTCACAATCTGTAATTAGAAATGTTATGTAAATTTTAGGATTTTTGACAATTTTGGGAAAACTTCTGTCAAGTTTCTTTTATATGTGAGCTGCAAGATTTAAAAGAATTTTCCACAGGCTAGCTTCAAACTCTGTACATTTCAAACCTTGTTTCTCCTCTCCTAACCACATACATCCAGTACCAGGCATCACAGCACATCTTCACACCATGGCATGACGTCCAGCCCCACAACTTTGGAGGCTAGTGAGTTGGCACAGCAGGTGGCAGAAAAATTCCTGGAAGCCATTCTTATACTGAGGCAGCTGGCAATAACGTAACTACGCAAGCAAGTGACAGTGACCTATATCAACATATCCACTAAACCCGAAGTCTATGTCTCACCTCAGCTTCTCGTTAGCTGGATTCCCAAATGCCCATGGACATCCCAATGCCTCCTTGCCCAAGGAGAAGTGAGATGGAGAGGAACTCTGAACTGAAAGAGACAGTGATCTTAACCAATTGTTTAAAAAATTTACTATCTGGCCTGGTGGCGTAGTGGTTAAGTTCGTGTGCTCAGCTTCAGCAGCCCAGGGTTCATGGGTTCGGATCCCAGGTGTGCAGCTACGCACCGCCCATCAAGCTATGCTGTAGCAGCATCCCATATACAAAAAAGAAGAAGATGGGCACAGATTTTGGCTTGGGGCTAATCTTCCTCAGCAAAAAAGAGGAAGATTTATAAGGGATGTCAGCTCAGGGCTGATCTTCCTCACACACACAAAAAATTTACTATCCAAAATGTATAATCAGATGACTATATATGAATATGTGTCTCTCCCAGGGCCTTAGGAAGGACTCATGCTAATGAGGAACTCTGCAAATGTCCCTTTTGCCCAATTGGTGGGTTTGCCCATCAATAAAATGAAGTTACTAATCATTTTACTCTAAGAGGACATAGGATGGACCTGGATTAGAGATAAATTCATGAGGACTAAACAAGGGTTCTTGGATCCTGATCCAAAATGCCTGGCATCTGCCACACTCATTCTCAGCTCGAGATTGGGGATAAAACACAGGATCAATTGAATGCTGTATTGGGTATAGAAAGCACTTTGAGCTTCTTGGCGAAAGAACAAATAAACACAAGTGAAACAGAAAACAAAATGTTGTTTTGTAGACTCCCTGGGGTCTGCTATAAAGCCTGCTTCATTCTGGTACTGAAAGGCTGGTCAATTAACCCCACTGCACCCTGGCATTCTGGCTTCCGTGTCCCTCCAGTGCCCAGGCCTTAATGCAGGTCTCTCCTCCCTCAACCGGGCCAGGCAGCCTCGTCTCACTTTACTCCAACAAATCTCCTACAGCCCCGTTAACTGCTGCCACTCACTGCTTCTTTAAGCGTCTTAACAAAGCTCCCTTAATCCTCCTGGCATGGAATCCAGCTGCAGCAGGGCAGGTTTTATGGTGTGTGTAATCACAGGATGTTGTGCCCATCATTACACAGCTCCAGCTTCCTTAGCGTGACATGCACTACCCACCACTGCCCTGCTCACTGCAGTGTCGTCTGTAGCACTGCCTCCCCGCGCAGACTGAGTTGTGTGTTATGCTGTGCAGAGTGCAGAAGCGGGAAGGGAGAAGGGAAGGGAACTGAAACAGGAAGGGGAGACAGATGTAGGAAAGAGAAAAGACAGAGGCAGAGAGAGGGTAAAGAGAAGAAAAAGCTAGAGAAAACTGTATCAAGTCCCTAGGGAAATCAGATGGAGATGTTCTTTCAACTCAGCCAAAGGAAAGAGCGAGCTTGTGTTTTTAAGCCTGCAGGCTGTTGGCAAGGAAAAGAAACCTCTTAACAGACCCTGAATCCAATGGCAGCAAAGAGGAACGGATGGGAAAGTGAGGAAAGGCGAGTGGGGGGAGTTGGGGAAATGACTGGACTTTCCCTAAAGGATACTAGGTTCTCCTTTGAACGCAGAGTGCTGTTTTACTCAGCAGTACTCGTCACTGACAGACATCAGTCACTGATTTTTCCACAAAGGTTGTGGATCAGTGAATTACACCAGCGTTTACATTAATGTAGAGATTAAATGGATGAATCCTGAGTGTATCCTGGGCTGGGAGGTCACATGGGAACTTCATGGCATGTCTGACCCAATGGTTATTACTGTCACCATTATCGTCATCATCAACACCATCACTTTCCTCATTATTGATCTTTTAGATGGGAAAATCCTTCAAGAATAGGCTCCTGTACTTGCAACTTCCCTCCCCACCCTAAGTCTTCTGCATTACCAGACCCCAGGGCACAGCAGCACAGAGATCTTTCCCAGTAGCTCTTTTCTCTCTCCCCTCCCCTCTTCAAAGGTCTTCCATGTATGCGATTGTGTGGATTCCTGTGTGAAGCCAAATATCATAGAGATGTGGGCAGGAAACAGAAGAGGACAAAGAGGGAAAGACGAAGAAAGAAGCAACAAAATTCAAACTCGGAATTGCCTGAAAAGCTGAGCACTGTTTGTCTAGGTACTCAGAAACCACATGCGATCACACGCAAATGAACCCGTGGCCCTCTTAACTAATTTGATACACCTGGATGTGGCTCTAAGGAAAAGCCTAATGGAGACACCTGCTATAAACACTGAAGGAATAGTCCCCTTGGTGGTATTTCACCCCTCCTGTTTCTGCTACCAATTCTAACTAGAGGAAGTAATGAGCTGGGGCAAAGCAATAACTAAGAGTTGAAAAAAAAAAAAAAGTAACCATTGAATTTCATTCAAGCTGCCATTATTTTGTGCTGAAAAATTACCAGGAGGCATCAACCTACCCATCAAACCACAAAATGCAAAACACACTCTACATCCTATGACAAGGGACTTAGGGCAAATTAGTCAGCGGTAGCAGTGTTTCCAGCCTGTCTCTTGTGGTGGGAGTAGGCGAGGCCCATTTCTGCTGCCTGGGATGGGAGAAGGGAGTGTCAGCCGTCAGCTCCCAGTTAGCTCCCGGCATCAGCAGGGGGCCAGGGGAAACAGCTGGACCAAGCTGGCTTCTTGTTGGGAACTTTCTCTGATCTTGGACTGAGCGACAGGTCCATGATGCTGCAATAAGAGAAAGCAAATTATGTTCCCTCCTTCATCTGTCTGCCCCGCGCTGGAGGGGCTGCTATCGGGGTCTGCCGCACTGACTTCCCAGCTGTGCTCTTTCCTTGAAGTCGCCCACCCACTCAGCTCATACAGAGAAGTTGGTCTATTAGGCTTAGGACAATTCAGGACCAGACAGTCTCAAATTTCCCAAAGACTCAAGTGCAGAAGGGGGAGCAGGGATGAGAAGGAGGAAAATACGTACAGGAGGAGGGACAACTGAAAGGTAGCTGGAAGAGGCCTTTGCAATATTAACACATTTACCTACACAGCAAACATGACTTCCTGTATGTGTGGAATATGTAAGGGATGGGGACCATTTTCTAGAAAACGGGAAAACACGTTTGAGTGTGCCCAGTCATTAGCACACTATCCTCAAGTTCCCAGGCAGCATTCCAAGGGGATTCAGCCTTAGAGAATTCACAGGGTTCATTTCTCTATTTCAATCTGTATCAGTCAGGGTTCAGTCAAATTAGCAGAACCACTAGGAGAGTTGATAGACAGATACATAGACACACAGGTAGGCAGGCTGACAGACGGACGGATAGATTTATTCCAGGGATTTGACTTTATGTAATTGTGAAACCTAGTTAAGCAGATAACCTCTGCACAGCTGATGTTGGAGCCTGGAGACCACAGGGTAGGCAGGCAGGACAGGGGGCAGGCGGTGGGGGGCAGGTAAGAACAAACAGGAACCCACAAGCCCACATGATGGACTGAAATGCATGTCAGTTCTTTCCTCTGGCCTTGGTGTTGTGGCTGTCCTGAAGCCAGGGTCCTTTATCAAGGAGCCAAACACCCACATCTTGCCTAAGAGTCAGGGAAACTGCAAGATCCAGAAGAAGGCAGAACAATTGCAGGCCTGGCGAAGCTTCATGCTGACGAGGTGACTCAGCAGATCAATGACAATGTACGTGAGCTACAAAATGGCTGCTCATTTTCTGCCCTCCAGTTCTCACACAAGAATCTCTCTTGTGGCTCACCCTAATAAGAAACATACAGGAAAGGGAATTCTGGGAAACGTAGTTCAGCCTACCCAAGTCCACACCTTACAAAGCCACCACACTATCTAAAGCCTGTCTCTCAGCAGCAATGGATTAGGCCCTGGGCTCAGCCAGCGCCAGCAGGCTGAGTGTCAGGGCATCACAACCAGGAGCTCTAGGCTTGCAGCACCTGGCCCACAAGAGGGCTGAAGGAAGGACACAGAGGCACGTCTGAGTGAAAGAGTTTGCAGAGTCACCCAAATGTGCCAAGGGCCAGTGATGGAGAGGGAAGCCTGGCCTGACACAGCCTCCACTCTTCTTCCCCAGTCCTAGGGCACTTGGACCATTGAAGTGACCAACACTGCCATCTTTCCAACCTCACTGGCAGATATTGCTGTCTCCTCCTGGGCTGGGGACTGGTTCATTTCATCATTCAGCTCTGACTGCTATAGAACGGGGCTTCAGCACTGCTGGAGGAAGCAGACAGGAAAGCTCTCTTCATCCTCAATTTTCACTTTGATAATGGGTTTCATTGCAGGGACTTGCAATTATCTGGGTTCTACTAGCGCTACTGTGAAAATGAAGGAAAATTGCCTGGGGTTGGGTAGAAAGGAGTTAGATGTTATGGCCCCATGTTGGCACGCACAGAGATTATTAAACTCCTCATTAACTGAATCGGGGCTTTGCCAGGACCCCAGGCAGGTGGTCTGGGACTGTGAGCACGTGCATGACTCACAAGATGAGCACATCCAAAAGGGGATGATGATGCTTGGGGTGGGGAAGGGTGGCTAATTCCTGACATTCCTCTCAGTGAGACAGGCCTCAGAAATGCCTCCTTTCCCTGCGAGCCCCGTGGGAACATCAGCTATTCAATCCTAAAGCGGCCTGTTTCAGCACAACAGACACACGCCCCAGTGCCGATGCTCAATCTAACTTACCAGATGGCATTGAAAAGTCACAGCTTCCGTTTTTCTTATCCCGACAAGGTTTTAGAAGGGTTGAAATGAAACACTTCTTCCAAGTGAAATAGTGTCTGTTCTGGCACTGGGGAGGCTTCATTCCAACACGGGAGTGCGGAGGCCTGCATATGTACACATGCACGTGCCCGTGCGCCTGTGTGAACAGGAGGCTGGGGCAGGGATGGGAGGTGGTGTGATTCCCAAAACTCTCCTCTCCTCTCGCGTCCTTGCAACCTCTAATGCTGAAAAATGGGTAACTTGGGTCACAGAACAGGCACAGAGCACAGTCACTACATGCAGCAGGTAAAAGCAAATTAAGTGTACAAGTACTGAACTCAAAATCAGTCTTCACAGTCTAGAATATCAACAGCATCCTCTTAATTGGGGGCGTCAAGAAAGTCAAGCAGCTGGGACAACGATGGTCCCAGGTTGGAGCTGTGTTCTCACTGATATGGCACCTTCTATCAGCAAGCCAAGCTACACGGTTGTCAATTATGGGTTGCCCTGCAAAGCAGTCCAGGGGAGCTGGTCAAGATCACCAGGGATGCCAGGGCAAAGAGTAAGCTAAGACGAGGAGAAGCTAAGAAATTGGTGAACTGTGGCAGAGTAGGCAGCGAAAAGTTCACAAGGCAAAACTGGCTTAGTCCCAACTCTGCTACTTCCAGGCGATGACCAGGGCAGATCCTGAGCCTCAGTTTCCTCACCTGTAATAAGAAGATAACTATATCTGTAGCACAGGGATTTTTCCCAAATAAGTGAGATGAAGTATGCATAAACATGTACATCTGACAAAGAAAAAATAAAACTAATATTAGAGACTTTCCAAATATTAATACTTGCTACTATTTATTATATTCATTGGCTATTTGATCCTTCAAATGCTCTATTTTATACATGAGGAAATTGAATCTCAGGAGGTCAAGAATCTTGTCCAAAGTCACATAGATAATACATAGAATGGCTAAGATTTCAACTCAGGTTGTTGACTTCCAAGCCCACCTGTTCATCTTCATTCCATTCTGCCTGACCTTCAGTGCCACGACTGGCCACAGTCAGCCAAAAGCAGGCACTTCCCCATTCACACCTCTGGGTTCAGGTTTTCTCGGATCTGGGACTTTGCAGAAATATTGAGTAAGTTTGATATTCAAATCACAACGTTGTAGAGGCTGCATCTTTGTTGCAGCTCACTTGAGCCTGGATCTCAAAACTTTGGCCTGCCCTGACCTGCTCTTTAACCTTCAGTTCTGGACCTTATATGCATCTCTTGGAAGAACAGTTTAATTCTTTTCTTGGATATCTGGGACCTCTTAGACCTTCTTCCAGGGCCAATCTCTAGTCACAGTGGCCCCATAACTCTTCGTGAGACTTAGCCTCGCCTCTTAGGATAGCTAACATCCTGTTTCTTCCAACAACAGATAAATGCATTCTGGGTCCTAGTTTTTTCGTGTCTGGCCCAGCAAAATCATTAGAGCCTTTGCACCTGGGTACAAGAAATACTATTCCTTCTTCTTGATAATCCATGTGAATTGGTGGATACAGTATCCAACAAGGACCAAGCTCCACTGTGAGGAAAGCTGATTCTGCACTGATCAGAGCAGGAGGAGAATGTAGCCAAATTTTGGCATCATTAAACTGGTCAACCAGCTGCAAGACATTACCAGCTGCCGTGTTAATCATTAATGAGGCAGACAGTGCCTGTTGCCTGCGTAGTGAACCAAACATTATGACTTGGGTTTTCATTTCATTTAAAATTAACTCACTGAATGAAGGATCAGCCTCCAGCTTGTGACAGACAGAGCTGTTGGCACAAAGAGGGGACTGGCAGGCCAGAAGCACAAAAGGAACATAAAGTCCCTCACGGATATGCTCCAACTGTTTGTATGTAGGCCATGTCTTTTAATTCAATTCGATCTCAGCTCCTCAAAGCTGCCACTCAAAACATTTCTGTGTTCCCAAGCAGAACCTCCACGTGTCACAGCTCCTTCCTGCTGTGGCATGTGCTGATGCCTCTCCAAATTACTTTTATTGTGTCTTAAAATCTAGGCAAAGTGGAAGGGCAGTCCTACTCTTTATTTTTGGATTGTATTTTCTTATTCAAGAAGGGAAAATGCAATTTCTTAAACTTGTTATTGTGTTTTAAAACACATAAAGGTAGAGAGAATAATATACGAACCCACCATTCTCCTTCACGAATCAATTGCTGAAAATCATTTTTACCAATCTTGTTTCATCCATCTCCCTAAATTTGTTGTTTTTGTTTTTCCCAGAATATTTTAAAACAAAACCATGACATCATGTCATTCTACTCCAGAACTCTTTAGTATGGATTTCTAAGAACGTTACCTATCTATCAATGCATATAAAACCACTATGCCATTATTAAACGTAACAAAAAGTAACAAGTGTTTATTATCACCATCAAATAATGAGAACATATTCAAATTTCCCTGATTGTCTCAAAGATATGTTTGCAATTGCTTGTTCTATTCAGGATCTAAACAAGGTCCACAAATTGCATTTTGCTGTTAGGTTTTATTTTTATTTAATTTTTTTTAATTTTTTGTTTTTTGCAGTAACATTGGTTTATAACATTGTATAAGTTTCAGGTGTACATCACTATACTTCTATTTCTGCATAGATTACATCATGTTCACCACCCAAATACTAACTACAACCCATCACCACACACTTGTGCCGAATTATCCCTTTTGCCGTCCTCCCTACCCACTTCCCCTCTGGTAACCACCAATCCAATCTCTGTCTCTATGTGTTTGTTTATTGTTGTTATTATCTACTACTTAATGAAGAAAATCATACGGTATTTGACCTTTTCCCTCTGACTTATTTCACTTTGCATGATACCCTCAATGTCCATCCATGTTGTCACAAATGGCTGGATTTCATCCTTTCTTATGGCTGAGTAGTATTCCATTGTGTATATATACCACATCTTCTTTATCCATTTGTCCCTTGTTGGGCACTTAGGTTGCTTCCAAGTCTTGGCTATTGTGAATAACGCTGCAATGAACACAGGGGTGCATGCATCTTTACACATTGGTGTTTTCAAGTTCTTTGGATAAATACCCAGCAGTGGAATAGCTGGATCATATGGCAGTTCTATTCTCAATTTTTTGAGGAATCTCCATACTGTTTTCCATAGTGGCTGCACCAGTTTGCACTCCCACCAGCAGTGTGTGAGAGTTCCCTTCTCTCCACATCCTCTCCAACACATGTTGTTTCCTGGCTTGTTAATTATAGCCATTCTGACGGGCGTGAGGGGATATCTCATTGTAGTTTTGATTTGCATTTCCCTGATAGTTAGTGATTTTGAACATCTTTTCATATGTCTGTTGGCTATCTGTATATCTTCTTTGGAGAAATGTCTGTTCAGGTCTTTTGCCTCTTTTTTAATTGGGTTGGTAGTGTTTTTGTTATTGAGATGCATCAGTTCTTTATATATTTTGCAGATTAACCCCTTATCAGATGTATGCTTTGCAAATATCTTCTCCCAATTGTTAGGTTGTCTTTTCGTTTTGTTGATGGTTTCCTTTGCTGTGCAGAAGCTTTTTAGTTTGATGTAGTCCCATTTGTTTACTTTTCCTATTGTTTCTCTTGCCCGGTCAGACATGGTGCTTGAAAAGATGTTGCTAAGACTGATGTCGAAGAGCGTACTGCCTATGTTTTCTTCTAAAAGTTTCATAGTTTCAGGTCTTACATTCAAGTCTTTAATCCATTTTGAGTTAATTTTTGTGTATGGTGTAAGGTAAGGGTCTACTTTCATTTTTTTGCATGTGGCTATCCAGTTTTCCCAACACCATTTGTTGAAGAGACTTTCTTTGCTCCATTGTATGTTCTTGGCTCCTTTGTCAAAGATTAGCTGTCCATAGATGTGTGGGTTTATTTCTGGACTTTCGATTCTATTGCATTGATCTGTGTGTCCGTTTTTGTGCCAGTACCATGCTGTTTTGGTTACTATAGCTTTGTACTATATTTTGAAATCAGGGAGTCTGATACCTCCAGCTTTGTTCTTTTTTCTCAGGATTCCTTTAGCTATTCGGGGTCTTTTGTTGTTCCATATAAATTTTAGGATTCTTTGTTCTATTTCTGTGAAAACTGTTGTTGGAACTTTGATAGGGATTGCATTGAATCTATAGATGGCTTTAGGAAGTATGGCCATCTTAACTATGTTAATTCTTCCAATCCAAGAGCACGGAATATCTTTCCATTTCTTTGTGTCTTCTTCAATTTCTTTCAGCAATGTTTTATAGTTTTCGGTGTACAGATCTTCCACCTCTTTGGTTAAGTTTATTCCTAGGTATTTTATTCTTTTTGTTGCAATTGTAAGTGGGATTGTATTCTTAATTTCTCTTTCTGCTACTTCATTGTTAGTGTATAGAAATGCAACTGATTTTTGTATGTTGATTTTGTACTGTTGTTAGGTTTTATTTTATAACACTCCTCCCTTCCTTTCCTCACAATCATCTTTTTTCCCCCCGAACAGTTAATCAAACTGGGTCATTTGTTCTCTAAACTATCTTATATTCTGAATTTGGCTGATTGCTCCTTCATGGTGTTGTTTAACTTGTTCTTCTATCCTCTATATTTCCTGTAAACTGGAGGTTAAAGCTGAAAGTTTGATTAGATTAAAGTTCAGTTTTTTTTTTTAAGTAAAAATCATTCATAGATAGTGCTGTATACTTCTTACTGCATCACATCATAAGGCACATGATGTTTGGGGTCCCATTATTAGTGATGCTAAGATTGATCAATGAGATCAATAGATCCCTCAATTATAGCACTCTTCATTAATCTTTCACCTAAAAATTGTGCGTCACTTGATCAACTGATGATCCATTATCTAATTAGGGGTTGCAAATTAAATTTCCAAATCCTCTACTAGCTTTGCATCCAATAACTGGAATTCTGTAAAGAAAGACCTCTCCTTATCAGTCATTGATTTCCCTGAATATTGTTTCTACGGGAAAGGCAAGATAAATGCTTAATTCTTTCCCATTATTTACCAATCTTCAGATTAATGAGTTGTGCCTTAGAAAGGCCCAATGGTGACAATTTTTTTTTTAGTATCAATTTGAAGTCATAGGTTTTTATATGTTTCATGTGTTTCAACTAAATGTAGTTATTCTTTTTAATGATCAACTTGTCCAATGTAAGCCAGCTGGGAGTCCCTTCAAGTCAGCTACATTGCTCTTTTGACATGACCATAGTTTTTAAAAAATGTCTTATTGTGGCAAAATATATATAACATAAAACTTGCTATTTTAACCATTTTTAAAGGTACAATTCAGTGGCATTAATTACATTTGCCGTGTTGTGCAACCATCACCACTATCTATTTCCTAAACTTTTTCATTACTCCAAACAGAAACTCTGTATCCAATAAACAATAATTCCCATTCCCATCCCCAGCCTCTGGTAACTACTAATATACTTTATGTCTCTATGAATTTGTCAATTCTAGATATTTTAAAGTGGAATCATACCATATTGGTTCTTTTGTGTCTGGTTTAGTTCACTCACTGTTTTCAAGATTCTTCTATCTATGTTCACTCCTTTTTATGGCTGAACAATATTCCATCATGTGTATATACCACATTTTGTTTATCTATTCATCTGTCAATGGACACTTGAGTTGTTTCCACCTTTTGGCTATTATGAGTAATGCTACAATGAACATTGGCATACATGTATCTGTTTGAGTCCCTGTTTTCAAGTCTTTTAGATAATATACCCAGGAGTGAAACACTGGGTCATATGGTAATTCTATGTTTATCCTTTTGAGGAACTGCCAAACTGTTTTTCACAGCAGTTGAACCACTTTACATTCCCACCAGCAGTGTACAACGGTTTCAATTTCTCCACATTCTTGCCAACACAACCCATTAGTCTTTGATAGCTTACCAGTTTTCTGGCACAACATGACGCTCAAAATCATCTTATACATTTATTGCCCTACACTTGGCATCAGCCATTTCTCCAAGGAGTCCTGGTTGAGATACTATTTAGAGGACACAGACTGGGTACTATGGGTGCTCATAGATACTGGCCTATTGTTGCTTCTGAATCACTTCAATGAACAGAGATATTTACCCTACTGGTACTCTTCTAATTCCCAGATTTTCCAGCTGGCAAAGGTTCTTTAGGTAAGAATAGTCTCAGGGCAAAGACCAAATCCAGGGCACTGCCAGTACAATGTAGCCTCAAGATAAAGATCAAATTAAGGGTATGGCTATAAGACCTCTTGCGAAGACTTCAGGAAGATTTATGGCAGAGTTTCATAAATACCCTCAGCTAAACAACAACAGAAAAAGCTTCTAAGGACATTTCAGGCATTGTACTGAAGCACCCCAACTTGCAGCACAAAGTGGAGGAGGCTTGCCTCAAAGAGATTTGTAGGTGTGGCTTTGCATAATTCGGTGAACCCCCAGTAATATTCATAAAAAACAAAGTTTTTTAAGATGATTTTACTAATAAAAGCACCACAAGTTTGGACTAAAATGCACAGAAAGAGTACATAAAACTTTTATGAACATAAAGAAGGCTAAGAAAGCCATTCAGCTGAAAAATCAGACCATTTCCTAAAGAAAAAGAAGTATACCTCACAGATCATAGCCCAGACCCCAGAGGACAGAGCCAAAAGCTGCAGAGAATCAATCTCAAAGACCGGAACTGGGTCTTGGGCCCATGGAATGTTCCTTGCTCCCCAGAGCAGGGGTCCTGTGGAATATGCCCAGCTGGATTTTAGAATTGCTATGGACCATTGGCTGTTATGTGCCTTCCATTCCTCTCTCTTTTTAAATAGGAGTGTCTATTGCAGTTATTCTATCACTGTCTCATTATTTTATGTTGGGGGGGTGACTTTTCCTCCAAATTGAGAAGAGATGTACTTGAGAAGCCTCATCCACATTTGGACTTGAGGCAGAGCATGAGATAATGGAGTTGGGCCTAATGCCATAGCTGGAAGAGACTTTGGTGACCTTGTAAGGGAGTGTGGTGTAGTTTTCACATGGGAGTGATGTGAATTGTCATGGCCAGAGGGAAAAGTGAGACAGTCTCCAAAGATGGCCAAGCATCGATTCTTCCTCTCCTGTACACACATGCTATTCCACATACTAAATGGTGAAATCTAGGTTGGATGGACTTGTCACATTCTTTGAACGAGAGACTGCATCAGAAATTACATTTTAGGACTTATAAGTCCAGTTCTTAGGAGAATTTACAGCTTTGCTCCTTCCCTCTTGGAAATCAGGCACCTTATATCAAAAACCCAACTACCATGAGGAAGCCAAGGTTAGCAACTTGGAGAAGCCCCACAGAATGACAGAAAGATGACCAGCAGCCTCCAACTCTTCTGGCAAACTACCATGGTGAAAGCACTGCAATTTGGGGCACCAAATATGTGAATAAAAAAGCCATCTTGGACATTTGAGGCCCAGCAGACACCACATGAAAAAGAACTGCCCAACCGAGCCCAGCCCAGATAATGGAACAATGAGAAAAAAATAAGTTGTTATTCTCTAAAACCCCTGCTTGTGGTATCTTGTTATGCAGCAATAGATAACTGAAAGGCTGATTGAATGAACTCTTCATTTCTTGTATTTTATTTTTTTTATTTCTAGCATGTCCACTTGGTTCTTGTTTACAGATTCCATTGCTTCCTGAAATTCCCCATATATTCATGCATGTTGTTCACCTTTTCACTAGATCCTTTAATATTATAGCCATTTAAAAGTCCTTTGTCTGATAATTTCAACATTTGGGTCATCTGAGGGCCTGTTTCTGTTGACTTTTTTTCTCTTGATTACGTGTCACATGTTTTTGCTTCTTCCATTATTCCATATTTTTGTACTATGCCAGAAATTGTATGTAAAAAAATGAGATTGAAAAGTAAGTATTTACTCCCAGAAAATAGTGCAACCCTTCTTCTGTCAGGCCACTATCTAAGGGTCTGTTTCCATCTAATCTATACTAAACTGGGCTTCAGTGCAGCTTTAATTAAATTCAGTTCAAAATTTGATTTAAATATTTTGAGGACAGGATTAGAACCTTTCATATAGCATAACTTGGGATCTGAGCACCAGGGAGACTCGAGATTCTTTTATGCTTTGCATCCTGTCACCAACTTTCTGAACCATGAGCAATCTCTGCACTGTAGCACAGCCACCAGCTTTTGAGTCATTAAGGAGTTCTCTTTTCTCTCTAGTCCCACTTCTAACTTTCTGTCCCTCAGAGATCTCTCTTCACCCTGATGCCCTGTCTCCAGTTTTTGGAGAGCTGCAGGTAAAGACCTCAAGGGTCTAGAAGGGATTTTGCTTCACCTTTGCTGCTCTTCCCCCCAGCCTTCAAGGAGCATCTTCAGTGCATTTGGTGAAGAACCAGTGTGCCTTAGAGGGATTTATATAAATCCTCCTGCCCTGATGCCAGCCTTCAGTGGAATATTGCACTCAGGAAAGGCCCATGCATCCAGGTGAGAGATTTGTCCAGCTCATCTGCCCTTCCTCAGCCTTCATCAGGCCACTACATTGCACTTGGAGAAGGTCCCTGCCTTTCACTTAAGGAAGACCCTATGTTTCTCAGGGGAATTTCTCTCAGCTCTCTTGCCTGATCTCCACCTTTGACATCCTTTCCCTGTGTCCTTAGTGAAGACCCAAGGTGCACTTGGCATGTGGCTACTGACATGCTCTGTGACTGAAGATATCATCACATCAGCCCCCATGTGGTCATGAAAGTTCATGGACAGTTAGCTTGGTTTCTCTTTACCTGTCTATGGTGGACTCCTCCCTTTCCCACTGTTCTTCCAGTGATGAACAGAGCCATGTGTCTCCTTTCTCCTCAAATATAACTCATAAAACTCAGGTTTCTTTGTATCTTCAGCTCTTTGATGGATTTTTTTTTAAATATGATTTTACTCTTTCCTAGTTTGTTCTTGTTGCTAAGGTGGCCACTTAAAAAGCAGTCTGCCTCAAGAACTGATGATATTTTCAGATTTGCTATTGACTTAGTAAGTTTTAATTCTACAAAACTCACTTTCTCTATTGTAAAATAGCTGCCGCCTACCACTCAAAAGTCTGTAAGGATTAAGTAGTAAATAGTAGTAAAATACTTGAAAATGGGGAAGGGGGTGAAATGTCTGTTTTGATTTAGACACAACCTACCTACTTGTTTGCTTCATCTCCCTCTTCTCTATACACCGTGGCTCCAATTTTCTTTCACTCAGTTCCTCAAAAGTGTCATGCCCTCTAACCTCTGTGCACACTGTTCCCTTTGCGAGGAACACTTGCTTCCTCTTCCCTCCCTTTGCCTTACTCTTATCTTACATATTATTTCTTCCAGGAAATCTTTCCTGACCCTCACCCCTCCAGTTAAGTGCTTCCCCATCAGAGCACTTATCATTCTATATTATACTTGTGTATTTAAATGTGTGCATTCCCCACTGGACTGTAAGTTCTCTGAAAGCAGGAACTATGCATGTCTTGTGAGTTGCTACATCACAGCATATAACAGAATCTGTCTATAAGAAGCATCTGTCCATAAATGAATAAGTGACTGAAGGAATACTTCACTCTGAATAGTGCTACTTCTTCATTTAGAAAATATTTATTATATATCTATTAGTGCACAGCATGATGTCAGATGCTCTTGGAACAACAATGTATGTCTATCTATCTATAACATACAGCTCCCAGCCTCAGGGAGCTTACATCTAGCCAGCAAGAAGAGAGAAACACGTGGAAAATGCTAAATAGCATTCAAACATTCAATAAAAATAAGATGATCATATAGAAACAAAAATAATTTCAGTCAGGAAATATCTGATCAACTATTTTAACAGTATCAGTGTTGCTGATAGGACAAAGGACATAAAATCTGAGAATAAGCCCTTACGCTTGGCAGTTAGGAGGTTAACAGTGAACTTTGAGAGAAGAACTTCAGAATTTGGTGACAATAGAAGCCAGATTGCAGGACATTTGGAGTGAAATAGTAGTGAGGAAGCCCAGTCCGTGGGTGGAGCCCACATATTCAAGAAGCTTGGCAAGGAGAGAACAGACGACCATTCTTTTGGAGGCAATAGATCAAGCTGGTTTAAAGGCAGATGGGAAGAATCCTACAGAGAGGAAGAGTTCCTCAAAAGGAGGAACTGGGCATTGAAAATGCCCAGAAAATGCCCAGAAAAAGCAGAACGCCTGATAGAACATCATCCTGAAAGAAGCGCTAGGGACGAGTACCACCAATGAGGGCCAGGAGTGAGCCTAGGAAACAGGGACTCCTCCTCCTCTAAGATAGAAAGAGAATGAAGGCAGAGACTTTGAGGGAGCAGGTGGAGAAGAAGAAACTGCCAGATGGCTTCCATAGTCTCAGAAAAGCACAAAGCAAGACCATTTGCTTTGTGGTCAAGAGGACTGCTAATGTGGGAAACTTAAGAAGAGTGGATAAGGTTTAGAAGAGCTAATATGCACAAGTGTCCTCTCTTGGAACATGGTCTATGTCAGATGTCCTTGATGTATTCCACAAACAGGGCAGATATATGAGGGACACGTGACATAAAACCTTCCACTGTGATGGGGCTGGTTTCTTCCAGACAGGCTGATGAAGAACACTTACAGGGAAGGCGAAGGCATATTTAAGTGCACTCAATGGTAGAGTAGGGGAGAAAAGAAGGAAAATGCAACCCAGAGGAGTGTTGCATCAGATCACAGAGGTACCTCAGAAAAATGCTCAGCACCTAATGCAAAAGGTAAAGACCAAGCTGAGTAGTGAAGACTGGAATAGGAGCTCAGAAGCAAACACAGAAAGGGAATTAGGTATTAGAGTTCTAACCAGTGCAGTTCAGTGAACCCTGCTATTTCACAACATCCAAGGCTGTTTGGCTATATTCTTAAAACCTGTCCAGCATTGCAGCGACTTTCCTCTTAGAGCATTTTAAAGGTGTGCTTGGCCTTTGGCATCAACAAACAAGCAGGTGGCACCAGAGAAATGTGTCATGGCCAGTAGGGCTCAATGTCCATGTCAGGACTCTATCACAAGACAAGTTTACAGTCCTGGAAGGACTAAACCACTAAGACGTTATCAAAGCAGGACTGGCACAAAGGGAACAAGTCAAAAGCTCTACACTAGGATTGAGATTCAGTCTGAAGATTGGCTCTTGAGGAAAAGGTAGAGTAGGCCATTTATTAGAATTTGGGACAGGGAAGTGACTGGGACTTAAAAATATGACAAATCTTGGGCCTCTCTTCTAACTAGTCAAAAAAGTTATATTACATTAATTGCTCCTACAACCATGAACATGAGTTCTAGAAACTCCAAAAGGATTGAACCAGCAGTGACAGTGTACAGGCTCAGGACATGGTACAGGTGGATTTGGATACAGAATCCCAGGAGACCTGGTTGGCCAGAGCAAAGCCGCATAAGACTCATGAACTAGACCTAGAACCACACTGTGGAAATAATCACCACCAGAGCATGCAGAAGTGAAGACTACTGATCAGAAGTAGGTAGACACCAAGGCATTCCTGAAAAGAGAAGTGTAGGCTATAGCAATGAAAGAAAGGAAAATCAGCAAATTTTAAAAACTGAAAGAGTGCGAGGGAGTAGAAAGGAGGCAAACGCATTTACATGGCCAAGGATCCAGAACACTGGAGCAGGCTTAGAAAGACATCTCAGAGGAGTGAGCTGGGGAGGTATACTTGCCTAGAGCCAAGATATCATGCTGTAAATAACATGGGATAATTGTAACTGTCCATGAGGCATTTTCTGCCCCCGATTTTTCAGGCCTGTGCCCAGTGCAGGGAACCAGGCAGGCCTCCATAGGGGTGCAGAGTGTAGAAATCAAAAGGACACAAAGGATTCAGCACAAGGAAGCTTCTTCAGTGGGATCACATGGTATATTAGTGGACCTGAGCTGTATTCTGAGAGACTTTCTGATCTTGGGAAATTGGAATTGGGAAATTACAGATTTAACAATTGAAATGTGCAGTAGACAAATGTAATTTTTTTGCTGTCAAGCATTCATCTTCTTTCCTTGTGAGGAAATATCCTTCCATCTGTGTGTATATGGTCTGAACATGGCTGGTTGATTCACAGTGCCATCCTCTACCATCTTTCATTACAGAAGCTGAAAGGAGCCAGATTCTGGCTCCTCCCATACTTTGCTATCCTAGGAAGTGGGCACTGGGCCCTACGCCCAGCCAATCAGATGGATTTTGAATCCTGAACACACAAGACAAGGAGGTGGGCATTGGTGGAGGCTACAGTGGGGGTAATAGGATCCTTGGCTCCTTCTCATTTTTTAAACTTGGTCCTGATCTCATCAATATTCTGAGCCCTTCATATCCTTCCAATGTATATCCTTTCTACTTAAAATTATCAGAAAGAGTTTCTATCACTTGCGATCAAAACCCCTGACTGATACACACAGTATGGTAGATGGTCAGAAGGGTAAGAGCAAATCTAGTTGTCAGCAAGGGCAATATTGATGTAACTGACCTTGAAATAGAGATTAGACTAGAAGTCAAGAACACAGGGAGATGTTACTGACTGAGGAGAAACTGAGGAGTCAAACGGTGAGAAAGTTGTAGGTATCAACAGTTTTTGGAGAAAGGAAAACCACACATAAGTTAGTGTAGCTTTGGAAAGAATGAGGGGCTGATGGATACAGAGAGCTTACTGTCTAGCAAAGAAAAGGAAATTACATGAACAATTACCGTAACACATGATAAATGTCATAGTTAGGAATATGAGCTTTGGAGTAAAAATATCTACATTTAAATCCCACCCCTTATGAGCTGTATGGTCTCTGTACCTAAGTTCCTTTATTTGTAAAATGGGTCATAACATATACATGGAAAACAATTCAAATAGTGCAGAAAACCTGGTACATACTCAAAAAAGTGTTATTTTTTCTTATAGGGAACTTACGGTGTTCTATGGAAGCATCAAGCCATTCACCTGACCTAGTCTTGGAATAGGGGCAGAAGTTAGTGGTAAAAAATAAAGTGATATTTAAACTAAGACCTGAAAGAATAATTACTAATATTTATTGAGCTTTTTCCATGTGCCAGGAATATTATCTCCTTTATTCCTCACAAGAGCCCTACGAGCTAGGCACCAATATTATCCCTACTTTGTCGATGAAAGAACGTGCTGCTCAGAAAAGTTAAGTGCCTAGACCAAAATCACTACGTTAACTAAGCAAGAGGAAAAATGAGAAGCAGGAGAGAGGCAGATGGATCAGCATATACGAAACCACTCAAAATAAGCTTCTGATCTGGAGTCATGTGAAATCCCTCATCACCCAGACTCTGCCTTCACCCCTATAGATTAGAGGTATTTTTCTGCCCATAAACATCCTCGCTTTTGTAACATAAGACATTCGGAGGACACAATTCCTTACATGAAATTTTGTTTTCCACCCCTCTTTTCAAGAGCATGTATTTTTCATAATCAAAGAATAACTGGTGTGGTTATTGATCATGATGAAATTACTATATTTTTTCTTAATTTGATTCATATCAAGCGCCTCTCAAAGCTGGCTCTCAGAGAACCTGCTCAGGTTACTCCTGCTTCTGATGTGAGGGAGGAGAAAACATGCTAAACGCCCTCTCTCCCGTTCAAAGAGAGGCCACATTTGTCCTGCAAACTAATCAAAGAAATGTGCCGGCATCTTGCCCAATTTGAGCCCTGACTTCATTACTAAAATGCGGTGTCTGCTGAGGTAGGTGACTGGGGCAGCTGTTCAACATATGCCTAGCAACACTGAACAGCCCCGCTAATCCAGGAAGTGAGGGACGCTCTATCCCTTCGCAGCTGAAGGGGAAATTGTAAGTAAGCATAAAGTAATTACCCGCTTGGAACCTGTCCAGGCCATGTTCACTGCAATTGAAAGCTTTTGTCCTTGATGCCAACCTTCCCCAGCTTAGGGAGGTCAGAGTACTTGGAATATTTTCACCACTCTGTGCTGCAGAGACCTGATCTGCTTTGAAGATCTGTCTGAAATTCACTGAGGTCGCTGAGGGGAGGGATTACCGCCTTTCCAGCCAAGGAACATCCTGTCTCCTGAGAGTTAATATCATTTCAAATGCTCTTTGGTTCATGTTAAATATTGCTGCTTTCTCTCTACCTGTGTGTAGTGGTGTACAGAGTACCTTCCATAGATATTATCCTGTTGAGCAGCACAATAACCATGTGAGGGAAACGGCATGCATTCTGATTCCCAATTTACAGGCAAGGAAACTTGATGATAGAGAAGGTAATTGATTGAATGACGATGGAGTCATGGTCTTCTGAGTCTCATCATCTGGGCAGTGGGTCTCTTCTTCTTTAACCAACTTCACCTCTAAGTACCATGATTCTCCACTGTGATGGTTAATTTTATGTGTCACCCTGATTGGGCCAAGGGGTGCCCAGATTAAACATTATTCCTAGGTGTGTCTGCAGGGTGTTTCCAGATGAGATTAGCATTTGAATCTGCAGACTGAGCAAAGTACATTGCCCTCCCCAGTGTGAGTGGGCATTATCCAATCCGTTGAGGGCCTGAACAGAACAAAAAGGTGGAGGAAGGAGGAATTCACCCCTTTTGCTTCCTGCTTCCCTACTTGAGTTGAGAAATGGGTCTTCTCCTGCCCCTGCATGGGGATTTGCACCGTTGGCTCCCCCAGTTCTCAGGCTATCAGGCTCAGACTGGAATTACTCCACCAGCTTTCCTGGGTCTCTAGCTTCCAAACAGCAGATAGTGGGACCTTTCAGCCTTCATAATCACCTGATCCAATTTCTCATAACAAATCTCTTCCTATATATATATACTATTGGTTCTGTTTCTCTGAAGAACCCTGACTAACACACCAACCAAACCTCGTTTAGGGACATCTGAGTTCTCTTTCAATTACCTTAAAGATCTTCAGGAAATAGCCAAAAATATATACATTTTTTCAAAGTAAAAGTCACATAAAGTAATATTTTTAAAGATATACGTTGAGATTTCCAGATCTTATGAAGATGATGGCCTAGTACCTGCTGACTCCTTCTTCAAATTCAACCCTGGAGGAGATGAAGAAGCAGGAGAGAAATATGAATGTTTGGAGCTAATTAAAAAAGCATGTGAATCCCACAGGAGACTGAAAGATGCTTTGAACTGGTAGGTGGGGACTGTACCGCATTCTGAGACAAAAGGCTGTGAGAGGTAGCAGTGAGAAGGTAGATTGTGGCTTTTCACTGTGGCTCTTGGCTTTCCCTCTCATTGTTTAGAGAAAATCACCAGCCTCTTCCCTGCAGAAGTCCTTTTACATTTCAAATAATTGGTGTTGGCAGTAAAATCAAGGCAGTGCAGATGCATGCTGGGGTGAGGAGATGCTGAAAGCAGGGGCAGCTGACCGGGCACTCTTGGAAGGCCACTGCTAGAACATTTGGTGACACTGTGTGCATTAGGAAAAGGCACCCCTGCCTCCAGATAGGCAGAGCCTCACACCAGGGTACACAGCTTGGGAGTAAAGGTAGATTGCAGTGCCTGCTCCCCCTTTCCTATGAGTAGGAGCCACCTACACAATTATGAGCAGCAGTCCTAGCCTTTCAGTACCCTGATCCCTACTCAGTCCTCCAAACTCCCATGCCTGAAAGAACTACAGTCTGTGGAGACTGACTCATCCCAGTGCTGCTTCTCCCCGATAATTCAATTTAAAGGAGAAACCGTGCCCAGGGAAGAAGCAGTAAAAGGGAATGACACAAAGTGCTTTTATGGTGTCTGTGGTGCCATACCCTGGGACTCAACACCTCCCATTTTTTTAAACATGTCTAAATAGGTAGAGACTAGAGCCTGATGTTTGTCCTTCCCCAACAAACGTTACCAGGCAGAGTAGCTGATATCCACAGTAGCGCATGAGCTTACAAACCCAAATAACTAGAGTCTAGTAAAGAAAGACAAAAACAGAACATCATACACTATATGAAGCAGAACCATTTGAAGAAATGGAAGAAGAGTATAACATTAGTATAACAACTATGCTTAAGGAGATGTAGGAAGATATTAGTAAAGCAAAGCAAGAATAAAAATCTTAAAAAGAAACAAGTGAAATATTAGATGCAAAAAAATATGTAGTGGAAATGGAATAAATAATAGAATGGAATAGAGCTAAAGAAAGAATTAGTGAATTGGAGGATCAGAATGAGAAATTCTTCCTAAAAGCAACAGGAAAGAATAGAGAGACAGAAAATATAATCAGAGAAAACTTCAAAAGCTAAGAAATGTGGAAGATAGAAGTAGAAGTACTGGCATCCAGACAATAGGATACCAGAAGGAACGGGGTGGAGAAATGGGAAGGAGAAAATATTTAAAGAAATAATGAAGACAAATGTTCAAGGATTAATGAATGATAGAATCCTTTAGCATAAAAAGGTTCTTAGAGGACCAAATAGGACAGATAAGGAAAAATCCACACCTATTCACATTATAATAAAATTAAAGAATATTAAAGCAAAAAAAAAATATGTAAACCTTCCACAAAATGGAAGGAAAAAGGTCCCCTGTGAAGTCACAAGAGTTAGGCTAACACTAGAATTTTCAAGAACACTGAAAGCAAGATAATAATGGAATTAAAAAAAAAAGATAATACAATTTTCAAGCATTAAAGGAAAAATAATTTCAAACCTAAAATGTTCTTATCATTCAAATATGAGGGCATAATAAAAACATTTTCAACTATATAAGACCTCAGGATTTTTGACATACAAAAATCCCCACATAAAACACTCTTGCAAAATATATTCAAATAAGAAAAAAAGGAGAAATGTTCCAAGAGATGGGCAAAGCAAATGTAGTTAAACAATGAACAATAAACATTACCATGATATTTAACCTGGTTCTTTGAACAGATCAACAAGAGAAAGAGACCTCTGATAAAACTGATAAAAGAAATATACAAATAAATAAAATACGGGGGAAAAGAGCAAACAACTATAAATACAACAGAGATTCAAATGATAATATTGTGAACAACTACCTATTAATAACTTTGCAACCTAGAAGAAATAGAAAATATGAAGTGCCAACATTAGTAGTGCAAGAAGAAATAGAGGACATGAATAGGCAAATAAATATTTTTAAAAGATAAACTGTATGTTAAGACCTCCTCTTTGAAAAAAATTATAATCCCCATGTTCAGATCGTTTTACAGGTGAATTCTACCAAAATTCTAAAGATTCACTATTTCCCATATTATACAAATTTTTCAATAGAAAAGAAAAAGCAAAAACTACCAGGCTAATTTCATGAGGCAACAATAATCAATCTTTCCTTTAAAACCAAATAAAAATAACATAAGAAATTAAAGTAATCATGTTAAATGTAGATAAAAATATCTAAATAAAATTTTAGCTAAATGATTAAACATAAATGCATAATAATGATATAGTGATTATGTGGTTTTAAAGATCTTTTCTTTGAAAGATACATACTAAAGCATTTTTTGATGAAATAATAAAATATTCGGGATTTGCTTCAAATGATCCAGTCTAGGGGATGTGAAGGAGGGGCAACAGATGAAACAGGATGGGCCATGAGTTGATAATTACTGAAGTTAGATGGTGGGTATATAGAAGATTGTTATGCTATTCTCTGCACTCTTTATTTTTAATTTTGCATAAGAAAAATAAAGAAAAGGATTATGTGTAGGTTATTCCAGTATTGAAACAATGGTTTCAAAAATCAGAGAAATCTATGAATGTAATTCACAAGAGTAATATACTTAAGAATAAAACTCATTTTCTTAGTTGATGCAGAAACAGTATTTGACAAGGTTCAGCACCTCCATTTATGAAGACATTTTTAAAAACATATTCCTATCAAATGAGGAATCCAGTCAATTTCCTTAACTTTTTAAAGATAATATCACAACTTACAGCAACATTACATATAATGGAGAATTTTAGGTGCTTTCCCTATAAAATTGGGAGCAAGAAAAGGAAGTCATCATTAGCACTACTACTTTTTAACATAGTACTGGAGGTCCCAGCCAACACTATGAGAAAAGAAAAGAAGAAATAAGAGAAATAAGATATTCCAAGAAAGAGATAAAACTGTCTTTATTTGTAGATAGAGGAAAAAGAGAATTCAGCAAGTTTGGAGGGTACAAGATCAATTTATAAAAATCAGTAAGATTTTAATATCATAAAGATGTCAGTTCTCCCCCAAATTAATCTACAAATTCAATACAATCTCATTCAAAATACCAGGTGGAATTTTGAGAAACTCAATAAACTCATTTGAAATCTTACATGGAAAGTTAAAGATCCACAAATATTTAAGTCAACCTTGAAAAAAGAAGTTTAAAGGATAGAAGCAGGAAGTTGTTCTATCAGATATTAAAAATAGTAATAAAGGCATAGTAATGAAAACAAGATGACACTGGCAAGAGATCCAAAATACGGACAATGCAACAGCACTGTTCATTGAGAACAACGGTAGCTCAGAGAGAGAGCCACGTATGCGTGATCACTTAATGTACAATAAAGATGGCACCACAAATCAAAGTGGAAACAATGGCTGCTTAGTGAATAAGGTTGGGGACACTAGATCATTACATGGAGAAAAAACTGGATCTCTACTTAATATCTCATACAAAGTTGGAAAGTGAATGGATTAAAAATCTAAATGTAAACAGTATTTTTCATAAAGTTAATCAGAAAAAACTATAGGAGAATATCTATGTGGCCCAGGTGTGAAGAAGGACTTCTTAAACAAAACTTCCAAAGCACAAGTCACAAAGGACAAAACAAAAAAAAAAGGTTTCCATCAAAATTAAATATTTTTCTATTCAACAAAGGGCATCACAAAGTTAATAAAGAGAAAACAGATTAGGAGACTATATTTACAATGTCTCAAATTTTAAAAAATCCATCTGGAATATACAAGGAACGCCTACAAGTCAACATTTTAAAAAGTATATACAGGAACATCAATTTGCAAATGAGCAAAGGATAGGAACATACAATTCAGACAGGAAACCTAAATGGCTAGGAAATATGAAGGCATGCTCAAAATTACTAGTAATCAGAAGACCAAAGTAAAGCAACAATGAGATGTCACTTTACACCAATTAAAGTGGCAAGAATTAGAAAGCTGGTTAACATCAGCGTTAGTGAAGGTGTGGGATTATAAAAACGCCTCAGCACAGTGCAAGGATATTCACTGAAGCATGGATTGAGATGGTAAGCAGTTGGAGATCATCCGAGTGCCCGTTAATGGGACAGTGGATAGGCAAACTGTGCTATGATATCCATCAAGGAGCTAATATCATTAGTATGATGTTCTTTGCCTAGATGAATGCACTTCATGGAATAAGTTAGAAGCAATAAAGTATATGTACATATAGTAACATGGATGGATCTGAAAACACAGCGCTGCTATATATATAACAATACAACTTCTGTAAATTGAAAATACACACACAAAAAAATAATTTACATTTTAAGATAATACATCCAAACAAAAGGATGCACATTAGACATCAGAATGGTTGCCTCTGGGTACAGGGAAGGAAATGGGGTAAAAGGGAATGCATGAATGAATAAAGGAATGAATAACTAACCTTACATGGACCAATGACAATGTACCACGAACTAAGGGGTATGACTAACTTAACATTCATCAACAGATTTCATAAATTAATAAATAAGAATTCCTAAGTACCTGTGTCAGATGGCATTCTTTTTCTTTTTCTTTTTTTTTTTTTTTGCAGGGGAAGAGTCACCCTATGCTAATGTCTGTTGCCAATCTTCCTCCTTTTTTCTTCCTTTTTCCCCCCTAAAGCCCCAAGTACATAACTGTGTATAGTTGTAAGTTCTTCTGGTCTTTCCATTCAAGCCACCACCATAGCATGGCCACTGCCAGATGAGTGGCGTGGCTCCACACCCAGGAATCGAACCCGGGCTGCCGAAGCAGAGCACGCCAAACCTTAACCCCTAGGCCATCAGGGCCGGCTCTCAGACGGCATTCTTAAGACAGAGAAACAGTGAAGAGATGAGGCAGGCCAGTTAAGCATACAAGGCAAAATAACTACATTTGGCAAATAATCAAAGTTTGCAAACCCTTGCTTTGGTTTATGGTTCACATACTTGTTTGGTCTCCAGACCACATTCTTCATCAAGGCTAGAGACCCTGAGAAGCACCAACTCTACCCATTCCTGCTTGTTCTCATCTCTCTAAATCCTTTCTAAGAGCCTGGGAAGATGAACGGCTTTTTATGAGAGGCTGATGAAGACTGACACAAGCAAATGATGATTCATACCAGGAACATTACATGGTTCCAAAACATTTCTCACTTAACCCTAAATTATAAAACAAAGCTTTGGAATCCTAAAGTCTAAAGGGGAAGTAAAAAGGTAAAATCTTTAATTAATGGTGAAATTTGTGGCACCAATGACTACTGCAATATCAAAAAAGCCTTACCCTTCGGTTTGGACTCCAATTTTCCCAAGACTTGTTTCTTTTTCTCCTTCCCTTCTGCCCTGCCCTGACACATTCAGAAAACCAGTCAGGAAGCACAAATTATATAACTTGTTTTTGCCTAAGAAGAGCTTCCAGTGGACCTGTGCATTGCCAGGCTTTTACAGCAGCCTGAAGAGGTGTCATCTTCACTGCTATGATGGCTGAGATCCTGGCATTGACCTTTTCTTCCAGCTGTCTCCTCCCCATAAAGGAAGCCTTTCTGCCCCTGCTGTCCCCATGCAGATCCACTCTTAATAATGCTCCACACGGCTCTGTTGCCCACAAGTCTATGTAGACAACATCCATGGGTCCTCTTATCCTCTGGCATCCAGTTGAGTTTGGCCAGTTAGGAGCAATGGCAGGAGAGCAGAGGGAGCGAGGAATTCCCCCATTTCCCCTCCTGAAGTGTTGCTGTAGGCTGGCTGTGTTTCCAGAGATCTCAGCTATAGTCAAATGATGCTCTCCAGAAGGCCTGTTTGTCCCAGGGTTCCAGGAACCACTTGGTCTCCCCACTCCTTCAGACCGAGGGGTGGTACTGGAGCCCACTTTTGCTAGCTCCAGGGTACTGTGCTATCACTTATGGTTTTCCTACACACTTACCTTTGAAAATGGTTCCTTTAGTAAAAATCGCCTAAAATTATTCTAATGTAATCATGACATCTGTTTCCTACTGCAACCATGATTGATGGACCCAACCTGCTCCATATTTGGGAAAGGGATTAGAAATAAGTTCATCTTTCTTTGAGAATCCTTTTTAGGCCCTCTGTAAACACTCAGAATTTTTTATGTTGATTAGAGGCCGTGAACAAAAGTGATAAACAATATTGGTTCTGGGCCCTGGTCTGGGATCATCCAAAATATGCTGAGAGGATCTCTGAGAACGACTAACCAAAGCTTTTCTCAATTTGTTCTCAGAAGTATCATCATCCCCCTCTGCAACATTTTACCCAAGACTACCCTCTGTGCTTTTTTATAGGTTTCATTACAATTGTAACAGTTTTATGTTTCACTGTTAAGAGTTGAGTAAAACTTTACCCATAAAAAGTAAATCATTGCAGGGCCGGCCCCACGGCTTAGCGCGCTCCACTGCTGGCAGCCCGGGTTCGGATCCAGGCGCGCACCGACGCACCGCTTCTCCAGCCATGCTGAGGCTGCGTCCCACATACAGCAACTACAAGGATGTGCAGCTATGACATACAACTATCTACTGGGGCTTTATCTACTGGGGCTTTGGGGGAAATAAATAAATAAATAAAATTATGAAAAAAAAAAAAGTAAATCATTGCAAAACCCTAGACAAATGGAATGGTCTTAGCATCACAATGTTAATTTATATGGTGTGTGTGGCATAACTTTCATCTGCAGAGCATCTCGGATTAAAATGACTTATAGGGTTAAAGAATAGTTGGGGCAGGCTGAGAAGGAGCTAGTCTAGAAGACAAATGTACCAAATGGATATCGATAAGCTGACACAGGGATCACTTCGCCACACCACTGGGCACCAAACAACTCAGAGGTGAAATGCCACAGCTGTTAACTGCTGGAGCAAAGAGTCTCAATTTAAGAAAGAGAATAAAGAAAAATAGCCTGCCCACAAGTACTGCACAAGAGGAGTGTAGAAGGCACAATACAATGAATACAATTAGAATCACTCAGGAGAGCCATGGAGTTTCAGCTCATGCAACTTAGCCCAGTCCCCTAACTACACTATTACTTAAAGGCAAGGTGCTGGTGTTACTTTTTAATGTACCTTCTTCTCAGTGCATACACAACTCAGAGACACACATTCATGGGACAGATACACGAGGCAGTGTTCAAGAGCACCTACCAGCCATTCATTCAGCAAATGTGTCCTGCTACATTCCTGGCACTGTCTGAGCTCTGAGAAACAAAAAGAAAATAAAACAGAGTCTCTGCTCTCGTGATGCTTATATTTCAGTTGTCTAAGTTGTTGGGTGGGGTGGGGGAGAGACAGACAGTAAATAATAAATACATGAAATGTCAGGTAGTATAAAGGGTTAAGAAAAAAAAAATGAGCCAACTGAGAGTAATGGAGGATGCTATTTTACACAGTTTGGATAAGGAAGCCAGTAGCTAGGAAAGATAGATAAATCAGATAAGGTCCTCTCTGCCAAGGAAAGTATTCACATTTCTTAATACAGTGGTACAATGGGTGTACTTAGCACACAGTGGGGCTAATTAAATAATGCAGACTGGGTGACCACAAGTTGACCAGACTGCAGCCTCTCCTAAAATGCCTCCTGCTGCTGCACAAGGCAGCCCAGCACCCGTAATGTCCTGAAGAAAACAATGCGTTGCCAGTACCATCCCCCAGGAGCCTGATTTGATACACACTTTTGATCCTGAGACGCAATGAGAGATAAAGCTCTGTAGGAAGGGATCAAGAGGAAGGTAAGTGACAGGAACCAAGTGAGTCCCACAGGCTATAAACCTGTCACAAGGAAAATAAGGATGATAAGAGTTTGTATCTGGAAAGCTCTAGCCTCCAAGGAAATCATGGGACTCTTTTCAGACTGACTTTTAAGTAATTAAACATCAAGACATCCCTTAGTGATACAGGGAAGCTGTCCTTGGCTTCATTTCATAGATGGTAAAACTGAGGCCCTGAGACATTCATTCACTGCCCTATCTAAGGTTAACTATGACTAGCACAGACCACACATAGAGTTGGGGCAATTGGGCACATTATTAGAAGGAAAGCACACACACATACACACACACACACACACACACACCAGGACTACTGCAGGGAAACTGGGGGACTTCTGCCTGAACTGTACACAGTGATTACATGTACCTAATAATTGTTTCCCTCACCTCTTCACTATGCTTATAAGGTCTTGCCAGAGATCATGAACACAGTTTGAGAGATGGTATGTCGGGGCTGAAAGAGCATAGGCTATTCCAAGGAACACACGTTTTACAAGAACACAGAAACTATATATATACATACAGATCTGAGTAGTTTCCTAAGGGGGTGGCTGGGCCTGAGTAATAGAGATAAAAGGGAATAAATAAATAAATAAAACCAGTTAAAAAAAACTCGGTTTGGACTGATGCTAATGTGTACAATGAACTCAACCCTTTGTGCCTGAGCTAAAAAACAGACATACACCCTATGTATGAGTCAAACAGACCTACCTTGAATGTTGACCCAGTGGCTCACTGGCAAGTCCTTAACTTTTCTGAATCTCGGTTTCCTACTGTGAAAAACAGGGGTAATAATTTAGACAGCCCATATCTTTGGTTTTCACAATTACAGCACATGGGAAGAACGCTGTGGTAGACAGCACCAGTATTCGCCAATATGCAGTTATCTTATCCTTCCTGGGCACGTGGAAGATTATGAAATTTAGCCACCTTGAAGTTTGCAAAATCATATGAAGTGATGCAGGCAAAAAGTCTCAGTGAGATTCTCCAGCTTCCCTCTTTCCCTTTGGTGGAGAGTTTGGAGGCCATAGGTTGAGATGATAGGGCCAAAAGATTGAAGCAGCCTAGATGCATGGATGCATGGATGGATGGATGGATGGATGGATGGATGGATGGATGGAGATGGCTTCCTGGATAGTTGTTGAGAACCACAGTGGATTTTGCAGGAGCAAGAAATAAACTTTTGTTGTTAAACTACTGAGATCTTGGGGTTGTTTGTTACTGCAGCACAGTTTAATCTAACCTGATTTATACACATGTGGTAATCATTAGTGTCCTTTCTCATATAGCCAGGAACATCTGACCCCAGTTCCTGTAGGACATGAATGCTAGGAGGAAATCAAGCATTGATCTATTGGCCTTTTGAACTTCTAGTTGGGGCTGGGCATGAAGACCTAGGAAGGGGAAACAAGCCATGATCTACCAGAATTCAGACAGCTCAGTTCATGTGCAGAGATCACTGTAAATCTGACTGGCCTGCCTCTGGGAGGGAGCTTACTCTAATCCATGACACTCTCCCTGAGATCATCCAGCCCCCTGTGCATTTTTTCCCCAGGAGCCACTAAAGCCCAGAACAAATCCCCTTATGTGAAGATGTTACAGTAGCCCTTCCCCTGCCTCAGAGTAACAGGAGTTGTCTGTTATCTGTAGCTAGAAAATAAAAGTTTTACTTGGCCAAATCCAAAAGGTAATACAATTCTATAACCTTGTGGTTTCATCTGTTTATTACCTACTGTTTGGGGAGAAGACAATAAATAAAATATCTGTGCATGTAATCTCCCCTTTTCCCTCCAGGGACTCATAGGTTCCAAATTTCTAAATAACCTCAGTGTGAAACAATGTTTGCAAACAGTCTACCAGCTTCTTTATGACTCTCTCATTAACCTTTTCAACCTTCCAATTCCTGTTTCTTGGGTCCAGTCAGTTCTATTTAATAATATTGGTACGAACTATTGCATAGACTAAAATAACAGAACAGGCACATCCTCACACATACTCAAACAGTGTGTCAGCCCCTTTGTTATTATGGGACCATAAAACATCAAGAGTGGACCATAAAATAAAGAGGGGGCTATATGGATGACAACATAAGTCAAAGAAACACTGATCTTGGTTGTTATCATCGAGCAGCTGGTTCCATACCCCAACACCTCTACATTCACTCCCTCCCAGTTGTCTTCAGCAGAAAATGCAGAAGCCAAGAACTGTGCCGAGAAGAAGGACCAAAAAGCATGAGAGCCAGATCCTCACAACCTGCCACCTCCAGGTGCCCTGGAAAGAGTAAAGAGATCCTGAGGATACTGGGAGGCCCGGGGGGGACAACTGTTTGTTGTTAGGAAGTGTAGCCTGTCACCTGCCATTTCCACCTCTCCTCACCTGCTGCTCTGGCTTGGGCTTGCCACATCATTTCTATAATTTGAACTAGAGGGACACCAGGCCTCAGACATTTTCATTTCTTAAAGAATCATGAAAAGTCATTAAGATTCCAGGGTAACAGTCGCCTGATGTGGTTCTTTCCAACGCAGCCTGCCCAGCTTGGATCTCTTGGTCCTTCTGCCTTCTCATTGCTTCCATCAAAACAGAAGAGGATTCCATAACCTTAAGTCTTTTATAATTTGACAAAAACACCTTCACAATAATGCATTAGTTCCCCTAGGTAATTTTAAGCCTCTTATCTCTAATTGTAGAATTAAGGATTTTATCTCCCATGAAAGGAATTTCACGCATCAACTAAACAATGTGCAGGGTAAAGGTGGAAGGGAGCCTCCTAGGGCTCCTAAAAACCACACTAAGTCTTAAAGGACCCAGAGCTGACGCTGCTTCAGGAATGTGAGGGATGGAGGTCAGAGGAGATGGCATGAGTCAGAGAGAAGGGACTCTCTGTGATTGCTGTGTTCTCTCGCCCACTTGGCTGTCCTCAGGTGCACAAATCCGGGCTGCTCCCTGAGAAGCTCTTTTCTGCAGTGGTTGCAAGGGGAAACGTCTGGAATTGCTGGTTTCTTGCACTGCAGGCCCTGAGCCTGGAGCCAGAGGTATCTGAGCCCTCTTCCCCCCTACTGATCTTCCAGGATCCTCTCTCATCCCTAGACCCTGGGACTAAACAGTCCTTCTGTCCCTTCCTCTCCCCTCCCGAGCCACCATCACTGACCGGTTTGTGCCTCTTCACCAAATGCCACCCACACTACCGCCACTGTCCCTCTAGAAAGACTGTCCACTCCCTCAATGCACAGAGTTCTCTACAGCAAAGGGACACCTGGGAGTGTGGGAGGAGAGAAGGAGCTGGAAATTTCCTTATTCAATAAATATCAATAAATATCAGCTCCAGAGGTAGGAGAGCCTAGGTGATCACAGAGGGAGCTTCAGTCATGGGGGAGGGGGGCGGTACGTGGTAGGGACAGCAGAGATATGGAAATCTGATCTAGGACATTTACCACTTTCCCTGCATGTGCGAGTCCTCACACGTGTGTGTGAACATGAGAGTGTTGAGGGGAAATTGACATCTTTGACAACAATTATAGTTACTAAGAAACTTTAAAAGTGAGAAAAATAACTGAAACTTTGGCTAGCTAAAAGTAATACTAATTACAGCCTTTATGCAAATTAAGTCTAATTATCATGCAACACAATAATATGTCTATCCCTATAATGTGTCAGATCAACTTTCTTGTAATTTTCCATAACAATTCTGAGCTTTCTTCGTGTATAAAAGTTGTGCAAATAAAAAGACTATAAATGAACAGGACTACATTGCCTTTTCGAGTCCTGTGTCCATATTTCTATATGGTTATCTTTTTCCTTAATGATTTTTAAATGGTCTTTATGCATTGCAGAGAGAATTCTTTTATCTATTACATGTGCTGCCAATATCTTTTCCAGTTTGGAATTTGTCTTTTAGTTTTGATGGTGTATTAGAGTACAGAGAAGAAATTGGTCTGATTGAGTTCTTTATAATCACACTCACTTTCCATGCAGCATACTCGCCAGCTCACAATTTTTTAAAAATATAGAAAAAGTACCCATTATATCCATCTGCTGGAGCCTGAAATTCCTTTGAACAGGATATAATCTTTCATTCCACAATTAGACATAAAAGGTTTACAAATGCATAGAGCCTTAGAGATAATACATTAGTGTGTTTCAGGTAAATGAGTATGATGATAACAGAGTCTGGCCTATGTTCATGGGAGGGGGTTTCATTTAGAAAGCAGGAGAGATTTCAGTGCCATAATGGGTGAGAGAGTGAGGCCGCCAAGAGGAATTCCAGAGACCAAGACAGATCATCTACTAGAACCTTCCCCGACCCTCCAGGTCAGTTAGGTACCTCTTGCCTGCGGTCCCATAGCACCCATGTATACCCGTCATAGCCCACTGATCCCACTATAACACAACTGCTGTTTACATCTCTGTCTTGCTTTTTTCACTATAAGATGCTTAGAGGGCAGGGATTGCATCTAACTAGTTCACCATCATATCCAGAGCACTATACCTTATAGGTTTTTAATAAGCATTCCCTGAATGAATGAGTAATCAATAAATCAACAAACCAGTGTTATTATTTTCCTCGGGGCTTACATGACTGATCATTACTTCTGTTGTAGAAAGATAGGAAGGGACTGGATATTGAAGAAGACTCAAGCTGGGAAGATGAGTCCCTACAGAATGACCACCACCCTTCCAGGATCTAGCCAAAAGGCCCCAGAAATAAATACCCCAACAGAACTCCACTCAAAGACCATGCCCTCCCTCAGAATTCAGATTCCAGTATATCAAGGTTAATGGGGGGAATGCCTCCCCTCTCCTTCCCCAAGAGACACAGAGCTTCCCTAACTGGCTGAGACCCTCTAGTGCCTCTGAGCTAAATCCTGAGGAAGGGACAACTGGGATTTTAGGAGCTGTCCAGAAAAAAAGACCTCACTCAGCAGGAGACCTTGTCCAAGCCAGGGCTCCTTTAGCGCTCTCCTGGGTATTTTATGATTCATCTCCCTTGAACCTCTTTACCTTCTTGGAAATTTGCCGAGCTTTCAAGCCTCCATCAGCAGACCTCAGATAACATCACATCCTGCTCTCTGTACCTGTGACCCTCTGCAAGGATCTCAGAGTCCTATCTACACTGTCTAGGCCCTGCCCAGCCCACCACCAGGGCTGACCTCTTCTGGCCTTCCTGGCAAGTTCAGCCTGACTGCCCTGGGTTCTGCCTAGTTCTGGTACCTTGTGCAAACATGCACTTCCCCATCCCCTGCCCCACACTCTAAATATACTCAACCCTGACCAAAGACCCTAGACTGCTCGTGTCTGAACCTGCCCTGGACACTGTCAGCTCTTCTGGCCAGGTCTGTGCATGCATATCGCACACCAGGGGGTTGTGTGCTGTTCTAGTTCCTTCTTACCCCCAGTGCTGTGTGTGTATCCCCACCTGTTTACCTCTGTTTTCAAACTCCTGTAGCCCATGTGCTTTAACCTGGGTTTCCAGACTCCTACTATGCTAGCATTACCATGAGTTCTGCCTTCTGGTTACTCAGTGATAGTTTTTCCCTGGAACCCTCAGGCTGCTTCTCAGAACTGAGGACTGATCCCTGCTCTAATAGCTGATATCTGGAGGCACCTTCAAATGGAGCCTGAGCACCCTCCTCACAGCACACTCTGTGCTTCGATTCCAGTGGGCACCCTCCCAGCACTGTTCACCTGGTTCACCCTTGTCTCCACCTGCAAAGGGGACGTAAGTACTTACGCCACATAAAATAAAATCAGATTTCTTTTGAGAAGCTCGTTGGCAAAGCAGCAGAGTGCACAGGTTCCCATTCTTTTGCCACCCTGGGGAATGAGGTTTCTGGATGGAGCACAGCTGGGTACACCATGGAAAGAGCTCCAGTAGAAAGAACTTATCCCATAATGTTCTAAAAATTTATAGGAAAAGGAGAAGAGGAACATTGCATGACAATGGGAGCTTTCGGACTGAAGAGATCAGCTGCTGATATCAATCTGTTCTTCCAATCAGCTACCTCAGACAGCTGATCCAGCTTCTGGCTAAGCTACCAAAAGCAGGGAGGAAGTGAGCCTCCAGGCTATCTAGATATGTCTCCCCTCAAGCCCCTTTTCACATCTGGTTCACCGTCAGCCCCTATCCCCAACCTGTGTCCCCAGTCTTGCCTATACTATACGCAGCTCTTACACAGATATCCACAGCCTGCTTCCTCCTCAGGCCCCAGCAGGATAAAAGGTTTACAAATGCATAGAACCTTAGCGATAATACATTAGTGTGTTTCAGGTAAATGTGTATGATAATCAAGTCTTTTCTATGTTTATGGGAGGGGATTTCATTTAGAAAGCTCTAGAGAATTCAGTGCCAGAAGGGGTGAGGGAGCGAGGCCACCACGAGGAGCCCTTGAGCTGCTCCGGAATTCCCAGTCTTTCCCACTGCAGGGACTCTGCCCCAGCCTCTTAAGTCACTTTCTCAATCTGCTCCCTACCTCCCATCAAAATGCACCCATCTTCTAATTTATTCTCCTAGGACCCTGCTCTCTAATGGAATTGTAGAATCTCAGAATTTTAAGTACACATGATCTAACTGTAAAATGGGAACATAAAGATCTCTACCTCCATGTAGCAAAGTCAGAGGATGCTTTGGAACCCCTCCTTGGCAGGTCCCATCTCCTCTCTATAGCACCCCGTCCACTGTCTCCTTCTGAATATCAGCTCTACTCTTCATCAGCTATTTGATCCTGGGCAACTGTTTAAACCTCTTTGTGCCTTTGTTTTCTCATCAGCAAAATGGAATTATATTGTACCTTTTTCAAAGGATTAGCCAGAGGATTAATGAGATAATCTTATGTGAATCACTTAGCATGGTACCTGGCACTCAATAAATGGTAGCTCTTATTATTTCTTTAAGCCTTTATATGTCTTAGTTATTCTTTAAGAAAATCAATCCAAATCAATCCCTCCATTAAACAGTATTTAAGGGCAATGTATCTGACCCCTCCCAGGTAATATAATTGCATTTAGCCTGAAGGGATGTCTTCATCCAATGAAGGGCTGTACCTGGAGAATTCAAAGCTTCCTGGCAGATGGAAAAGGAAAGTGCTTTGGGGTAGGTGGGAGTCATAGATCCCTGATATCAAGCGAAGTAGGCAGATGCCTGCTGCCCTAACATGGAGAAAGACTTGGGCGTTGCCCAAATTCCTGAAAGCCTGAAGTCTGGAAAATGACAATTAAGACATACTTGCACAGCTCTATTAGAAAAGGAGGTTATGACAGATCATTTTATTTCTGCTGTTCATACCACATAATTCATTTCTTTCTAATTTTGCTTAAAAAGTTAAAGCATGACCTAACAATTTAAATACCTAAATACTTGGGTTATTTAACAACTAGAGCAATGTTTATCCTTCATATATTTATAGATTTCTTCTATGTCCAAATCAATTCCACCATTCTGCTAAACACTGACATCAGTTTGGGCAGACATTTCTTACAAAGGTGCTTCTAGCTTTTCCAAAGACTGATAATTTTCCCGGTTTATTTCCTAGTTTATTTAAATTCTACAGAAACACCAAAAACCCTCCTAAGGCGAGCCCTATCCTGAACTGCCTTCCAGTTTTGATTAGCAGGGCTATTTCTTAATGGAAAGCCAAAGTTGTAACATGTTTCTTTCCCTGCTTTTTATCAAATGCTCCCTTGGAGGAGTCCTCATTGCCTTTTAATTGCCGAAGTTTATTCTCTTCATTTCTCTTATTAAAGCAGAGTTGGCAGAAAGGGCAAGGGGGAATGTAGCTGAACCTCAGCAACCTTCAAAGTCATCTTTAATCTTATAATCATCTTCATCCAACAGCCAGCCTCCCTTTTCCCCTGCCTCCGTTTTTTCTTGGTTATTCAAAAAAGCCTTTCTCATTCTCATTTGCTCACATTAATTCACCCTGCTCTTTGGCTGCCCTACCTTGAGTTGCATATTCTCATTTGATTCCCTCCTGTCCCTTTCCTTTCCAAGTCAGATTTTTCTCTGCTCATGGGTTTTTAAGCCACCCTTTGCAAATCCACTTTGCAAAGAGCAAGCAATCTCCAATCTTCTTTTCCAGAGCAATTGTAATCCACTACGCTTTAATTACAGTATCTATTCAGATGTTCAAAATTCCATCCAGCTATAGAATTTAATACTTCTTCCCTCTGCACCATATTTATTAGGTTGATTAATTCCCCAAATGTGCTTTTTTGAAGTTTAATACCCTAGGTCTTTGAAGCCACTGCTTAAAGAATTCAAGAAGATCATGATTGCTGGTAACAAGGCAGCTGCCTGGGATTTAACTGCATAATTCAGCTGTTGCTGTTCTCAGTAGCTCCAGTGCTGTTCCACTCTTAGCTTGATTTCCCAGCATCTTAATCAAAACACTGTACTTTCCTTATACTGGGACACACAGTGACAGATGTAGTTTTGCCTATAACCCATGGAGTTCTGCACTTGGGAAGTTTCATAGAAAGATAAACAAGTAAGGATTGGCTTCTTTCTCTATTATTGTTCACTCTCATCTTGGATGGTTGGTAATCAACTGGAGTAACTCACATTATTTACCTGGACCTTCATTTCCACCTAAGTGGGGAAATGAGGAAGGAAGCCCAGGCGGCTTCTACGATACCTTCTAGTTCTTGTACATGCCCCGCTTCCACGATTCTAGTTATTCTCCAAACTTGTGAAGCTGTACTTCTGGACATTAATATGAACTATGGAACCTTTATTGTTTAAAAACTAATATTTTATTTTAGATATGTTGAATAGTTAAACCCATCTTGTATTTTTTAACAGCTTTATTGAGGTAAAATTGACATACAATATGCACACATTACAAGTGTACAATTTGAGAAGCTTTGTCATATGTATAGACTCATTAAACCACCATGACAATCAAGATAACATTCATATCCATCACCCCTACTTTGGGATTAGCTGAGTATCCCTTATGGTTCCATATTATCTACCCTGTTAGATTTTCAGCTAGAATTCTTGTAGTTTTATTTCAGTGGTGGCTCTGAGGTTTTTCATAATACACATCTCTAACTTATTACAATCTACCTTCAAGTGATACTATCCCACTTCATACGTAATACAAGTACCTAACAACCATGTAATTTCATTTCTCTTCTCCTGGCCTTCGTAGTACAATTGTCACACATTTTGCTTCTATATATGTTATAGATTCCAGTATATATTGTTATTATTTTTGCTTTAAACAATCATTTTCTTTTAAAGAAATTAAAATAATTGTTTAAAAGTCTTCTATTTACCTACATAGTTATTATGTCCCAAGTTCCTCATTCCTTTGTGTAGATCTGTATTTCCACCATATCATTTTCCTTTTGCCTTGGAAGGCAGAGAGGAAAATGCCCTGGAAAATGATTTCCTTTTTTGTAGCGAGAGTATGTTGGTCACAAGTTTTTTCAGTTTTTGTATATCTGAAAAATCTTTATTTAACATTAGCTTTTGAAACATATTTTCACTGGGTATAAAATTCTAAGTTGACAGTTGTTTTCCATCAGTACTTTAAATGTCACTCCACTCCCTTCTCCTGCATTGTCTCTGATGAGAAATCTATTGTCCTCTTTAATTTTATTCCTCTATACATAATGTATCTTTTTTCTCTGGCTGGACTTTTAGGATTTTTCTCTTTATCATCAGGTGTTAAACAATTTGATTATGATGTGCTTTGGTGTTGTTTTCTTCGTGTTTCTTGGGCATTTGTTGAGCCTTGGTATTATGGGTTTACAGTTTTCATCAAATTTGTAAAATGTTTGGCCATTATGCTTTCAAATACTGTTTTCATGCTCTGCCCTCCTCATTCTGGGTACTCCAATTACATGTATCTTAGGCCACTGGAAGTATACCACAGTTAACAGATGCTGTGCTCATTTTTTTCCCAGTCTTTTTTCTGTGTTTCATTTTTAATAGTTTCTACTGTTTTCATGTTGAATAACCTTTTCTTCTAAATTGTCTAATCTGACATTAATCCTACCTAGTGTATTTTTCATCTCAGAAATTGTAGTTTTTATTTCTAGGTTTTTTTAATATATTTTCCAGAATATGATCCTTAATATGCTCAATATTTTCCTAGTTTCTTGAGCATATGGAAAGTCTTTGTCTAATAATTTGTCATCTATGCCATTTCTGCATTGGTTTTGATTGATAGATTCTTCTGATTATGGTTCATATATTTTCTTGCTTCTTTGCATGCCTGGTAATTTTTTATTGGATGCCAGACATAGTGAATTTTATCTTATTAGATGCTGTATATTTCTGTATTTCTATTAATATTCTTGAGTTTTGTTCTGCTTCACCATTAATTTACTTGAAAACAGTTTGATCCTTTCTGACCATATTCTTAAGCTTTGCTAGGCAGGACCAGAGTGATGCTTAGTCTACAGCTAATTTCAACCCACTACTGAAGCAGGACCCTTCTGACTACTCTACCTGATGTCCCATGAGTTATGGGGTCTCCACTCTAATGACTACAGAAGATATTCCCAATTTTGTGTGACCTTTGGAGATCATTCCTTCTAATCTTCTTAAATTATTTTTTCCTCAGCCTCAAATAGTCTCCTTACAAGCATGTGCTGATCAGCACTCAGCTGGAGAACTCAAGGGAGACTCTCTGTAGATCTCCAAAGCTCTCTATATAGCTCTCTCCTCAGAGCACTCTGCCCTGCAAACTCTAGCCACATTGGCCTCCTCAGACTCCCAGCTCTGTCCCCTCATATCTGGGAGTCCACCAAGATTTTCCTGCTTTTCCCCTCCCTATGCCATGGCCTTGAAGATCTTTCTTGGTAGTATGTTGGGATAATCATAGGACTCACATCATTTGTTTTCTCTCTCTCAGGGACCACTGTCCTTTTTCTTTGCTGTCTAACATCTTACAAATCATTGTTTCACACAAGTTGTCCAACTGTTTAGTTGTTTCATGAGAATGGGTAGATCCAGCCTCTTTTATTCCATCTTGGCCAGAAGCAGAAGTCATCCACCTTAATTTGAACTGCTGTAAAACCTTCACTTGGATTAGCATCCCTCTAAGTATTCAATGACTATTTGTCATAGACCACCCATTTGCCTTCCAATACAACAACTTCAAGTCATTCTCAACAATCTTCCTTATTATATAAATACATATTATATATATTTACACTTACTGTTTCATTAAGTGTTTTGTTTCTTCAGTGAACAGTATCACTGAAATATCATGAATGCTTACTACTTTTTTTTTTCTATCCTGGTTTCCGCTATTTGTAAATCACATTTTTAGAGAAGTCTAAGTAAAGGCAAGCTCATCAGTGTTGGCTTAGTTTCAGTTTCAAGAGCCCAGAAACAAAGCTTCAGTCATTTTGATGGCCTCATTCTGAGTCTATTTTACATGTTTCATATTTACTCATTTGGTGATGACTTCCAAGGATAGGGAAAGATTTCTTCTTGGGGGAAAAAAAAATCGGCCTTTGTGCATAAGACAGAAATTCCTTCTCCCAATTGTTCACTGTTTCCAAAGTATAAACTGGCCCTGATTTGCCAACAATGCCACAACCAAATTTTAATGATTTGTGCAAAATTGGTTATTTCTTTATCTCCCTTCCGTTTATTACATAGTCTCCTACTGCATCTAATATTTAATGGTTGAATTTAACACACACACACACACACACCTATCTAGTCCTCTGTTTATGCCAATATAGACTAGTTCTCAATCCATTTTTTTAGGTACTATAAGAAACTAAAAAAAAAAAAAAAACCCTAATGCTACAAGATAAATAAATGATACCAGAACTGAAGTCCTAGGAGAACCCATTCAACTGAAAGTCTGTTAACAGACAGTAAAGCACCCTGTGTCCTAGGGAAGAAAGGTGCTATAAAAATCCATAATATTGTTGCCACAGTTAGACCACTTCTACAGTACACAATAGAGCCAGAGACATTTCCTTTAATCTAGTTCCTGTGATTTTACCATGTCCCCTTGATTTTACATCAGGTGACAGAACAAAAAGTTTTCTGTCCCAACTCCTGTCTTCCCAGTGGGCCTGTCCTCCACGCTGACATGCTACTGTTTTCTGTTCTCCCAGCAGCGGGGCAGCATTCAAACACTATGGATGAGGCCCACGCTGGCAGCCTGTCAGGAGACCGAGGGCCCCGCCTCATCATCCAGGAACAGAGGCAACCACGCTTCTGGCTTGTTCTGAGGCTCAACACACACTCCCTGTGCGTTGTCAGGGCAATTAGAATCTGTCAGACCCTTTCTGAGCTCAGCTGCCCGGAGACACAGAGGGTCACCCTAGTCCACGGAGGGCCCATTTCTCCCAGTCCCTCTCCCTCTCGAGCCTCCCAGATAAGCGAATAAGGAATTATTAGATCTCACATTTTCTCAAGAGCTGTTTTCTGCCTGCCACATTGGATCCCCACAAACTAACACAGCTAATCTCACAAGGCAGGGCTTCCAGACAATGTTTTCAGGGGCAAGTGACCAATGTAGTCTCCTTCCTATCCCTGGAAAAGTGCACAGGGTTGGAGAAACGCCAACGACCTTCGGGAATGAAACAACTTTATTTGGTTCTTTAAATTAATAACAAGTTTCCTCCACCGAAAAAAACCTACCTTATACCTGAGTAACTCCTTATATTCACTTATTTAACAAATACGTATCAGGCCCCCGTTCTGTGCCAGGCCCAGTGTTAGGAGCTGGACATGTGGAAGTGAGCAATGCAGACACGGCCCCAGCCTTCACAGGGCTCATGGTTTGTTGAAGAATTCAGATAAGTGAAAAGCACTTGCAAGAGTGAAGGAGGAGCACATGACAGGAGAAGCACAGGATGCAAACACACACAGGAGGGGCACTGCGCCCAGGCTTTGAAAGTTCAGGGAAGACATCCCTGTGGAAGTCATGCCTAAGTTGAAACCTGTAAGGGAAGGGAAAATAAAGGCTAAGGGAAGTGGAGAGGGAGAGCCAGGGGGAGAAGAGTGCTCCAGGCAGAGAGACCATCAGGAAATAAGAGAAAGCTCTCTAAGAGGTTTCTCAAGACTGGAGTCCAGAGTGGGCTTTGAGTGAGAGGCAGGATATAAGGAGAGGGGAGGCCTGGAGCGTCAGCAGGAGCCCAATCCAAGGCTTAGGATTTTAAAATCCAAAGTGTTTGGATCTTACCCTGGTGACAGCAGGGTACCACTGACAGGTTTTAAGTAGGACCCGTCAGGATGAGAGTCACATTTTAGGATGATCACTCAGGTTGGGAGAGCAGGTGGTACAGGGAGCAAAGTTGGAGATAAGGAAAAGAATTAGGAAACTCTATTGCCTAGGCAAAAAATGACTCTGATCTGAATCAAGTTAGTGGCAGTAGAGTTTCGGAAAAGCAGATAAATTTTAGAAATATATATGAGGTAGACTCAACATGAGTAAATGAGCGACTGAGGGGAGGTGCAGGAGGGAGAGGCGGGAGGTAAGTGAGGTGCTTTCACTAAGGGGATGGTGGTACCCTTTGATAAGACAGGAAACCAGCGGAGACAGAGGTCCATAGCGGGTACTAAGTTTTTCTATCCTCAACTTGGTTAAGGTGCCTGTGGGAAGTGAGAGAGACGGGGAGGTCAGACGACCTCCCAGCACCCCTGCACCCATCCTCACCCATGAGGGAGTGGGTGCTAAGAAGAGTATTATAAAACAGAAGCTGAAGCATGACATGAAGGGGGATTTTCCTCAAGGACTCACAGGAAGTTCACGGTTGGGTCCCCAATTTCTGGTCCAAAGCTCCAACCCTCTGATCTGGCATCCTTTATAAAAGGATCTCTGATTTTACATTAAATGCCAGGTAGTGGTTTGGAGTAGGTCCAGAGGCCCCAGAGCTAGAGATATATTTCAAATAAGTCAAATAGATCAATAAGTTATGTGGAAGTACAGAGGCTACTGAGGCCAGCTTATTACCTTCAGGCTTGATATGTGCCAACTACTCCCCTTGCTTAGGATGCTGGGGGCAGGTGAAGGCTGATCCCACAGCCCTGGAGGCTGCATTCGGCCCACCTGACACTTCCCTCTGTCATTTGCTCCTTCTGCTAAGGGTACAGAGCATCCTGGTCCTCTGGATGCCTCATCCTCTTCTGACCCCTCTCCCGTTTCTTTTGCCACCTGTGTGTCACACAAATTAGAAGAGATCCACTTTCTCAACAACCTGAAAATGTGCTACGCCTCCTTCAAGCCCCCAGTCCTGGCTGAGGGCTGCAAACAGGTTCTTTAGGACACTACGACCACCCTCTGTCCTCTAAACCTGCAAATGGATTGGGCTGTGATTCTGCTAGGGAACTCTCGGTCCACACAGGCACATCACACTGTAGAATCAGTGGTTTTTCCCATAGAGCTAGAAATGTAAATAGAAAAATGACTGTGCCAGTGAAATGCTCCACAGGGCCCCTAAGGACCTAATTATGAACAGACATTAAATATTTAATCTCATCTTTAACCCTCGAGGCAGAGGCCCAGAGTGGGCCTGACACTCCACTAGCAAACTCCACAAGGTTTTCCCACCTTCATTTCTCTGCCACAGATAGTTTAGCCTCACTATCAAAATGCACCCCCTTTTCTCCCACTTATGAAAATAGACTTGGTCCTACCCACACCCACAACTTCCTTTGGCTTCTCTTTCTTCCCAGTGAATCTTTCTTTCTCAGTTTAAAAATCAGTGCTTTTATGTTAGCCACTATTTTTATTAAACAATAATAACAAAGATAATGACAACCGCTAACATCTACTGGATACCTACCATGTAGCCGCCCTGGTGAATGCTTCAGGAGCCTTATGCATGTAAGCTCATGTAATCCTCATAAGACCCTGTGAGGTAAGTTTTATTATGCCTACTTCATAGACAGGAAACTGAGGCTCAGAAAGAACAATTGGCATATTGTGTGTAATTGGCAAAGCTGGGATTCAAACCTAGGTCTCTGACTTCAAAGTCCACACTCATTTACTATATAATAAAACAAAAACAACACCAACAAAAAAATTTTAATAAAAATTCACTCTAGGGGCCAGCCCGGTGGCGTAGCAGTTAACTGCGTGTGCCCCGCTTCAGCTGCCCGAGGTTCGCAGGTTCTGATCCCAGGCATGCAGCGATGCACAGCTTGTCAAGCCACGCTGTGGCAGTGTCCCACATAAAATAGAGGAGGATGGGCACGGATGTTAGCCCAGGGCCAATCTTCCTCAACAAAAAGAGGAGCATTGGCATCGGATGTTAGCTCTAGGCTAATCTTCCTCACACACACACATACACACACGAAATTCACTCTAGAACCCAACGAAATCCTGATATCTCTATTAAACATCAGTGATCCTGGTGTAACTTCAGTTCTCCCTAAGATCACATGGGGAGATGTGCACGACAAGGCAAACTAGGCCATTTCCCAAAGTACAGAGAAGAGGAGGAAAATATGTTGAGTACCTTATAGGTACTGGACCTTTAAGCATTTTACCCTATTGAGTCTTCACAGCCACCATTCAGGGCAGGTACCATTGCATCAATTTTTCCAGTGAGGAATTTCAGATAACTTGTACCCATTGTCACAGCTCGAGCTGTAGCACAGAGTTGACCTGTATCATTGACTACCAAGCCCAAGCATTTTCTTTCCTCTAATTCTAAATATCGCCACACACAGAAAACAGAGCCATTTCCCTCTTCATTAATGTTTATAAAACGCTTGACATGAACTTACCAGGCAACGCCTTCTGTCCCTCTGACTTGGTGCCACCAAAACCTCGACTCCTGACTCTGTCCCTCATTTCCATCTATTCCAAGAGACACACGTGTCATGCGGGCCTGGAGCTATGTCCGTCCAAAAGGAAAGGTAATTCTCAGAGTGTCACTTCCAACATGGCCCAGGAAACACTATGCTATCATACCAGCCCTCCTCAGATAACAACTATAAACTCTAGACAAATAATGAGTGTGTTATAAAAGAAACAAATAAGGTGTGTGTGTATAGGGAATAACAAGGCAGACCTTGGTATTCAGTGAAGGCTCTTCTGAGAGGAGAGAGTTTGTATTAGATGTGAGGATGAACAGAAGTTTACTGTAGTGCTCTGGGCACAGGCATAGAGAAAGGCATGTGCAAAGGCTCAGAAGCAGGAAAAACTTGGCACACAAGAATCTGAAAGGATGTCAGTGTAGTGTGAGCATGAGTGAAGGGAGGCTGTGGTTGGAGATGAGATTGCAGAGGTAAACAAGACTGCCATGGTAAATATTTGAGTAAGAAGCCATTAAAGTAGTATAATTCAATTTACATTCAAATGGATTACTCTGGCCATATTTGGAGAATGGATTGGAAGGGGGTAAGATTGAAGCAGATCACTTAATAAGCAATTACCCAAATGAGAAACATCAGTAGTAAGAACAAGGGTAGTTGGGGAAGAATTTGAGAAAAGCAGATGGATTCAAGGAGTTAGAATGAGTATATTCAATGAGAGAAGAGACCATGTGTGTTTTGCTTAGCAGTGTATCTTCAGTTCCTAGCACAGTGTCTGTCATGAAAATATTAATACAGTCAATCCTCATTATTCACAGAGTCCACATTTGCCAATTCACCTACTCACTAAACTTTATTTGTAACTCCAAAATCAATACTTATGGCACTTCTGCCATCTTTCGTGGATATGTACATGTGCAGACAGGTGAAAATTTTGAGTTGCCTAACACACATGTTCCTAGCTGAGGTCCAGTAAAGCATGTTCTGCCTTCTTATTTCAGCTCTCATATCATAAATGTGTCCTTTTCACTGGCTATTCAGTGCCCTTTTTTTTTTTTTTTGCATTTTTGTGCTTTTTGATGGGTTTTTCCATGTTTAAAATGACCCCCAAGCTTAGTGTTGTCTAGTGTTCTTAAGCACAAGGCTGCGATGTGCCTTACAAAAAAATTAGTGTGTTAGATAAACTTAGTTCAGGTATGAGTAATACTACTGTTGGCTGTGAGTTCAATGTTAATGAATCAACAATATATATTAAAGAAGGTATCTTTAAACAGAAACACACACAAAATGTATTAAGCAGTTGGCAAAAATGTTGTGACCAGAGGCTCACAGGAACCTAACCCTGTATTTTCCCTAAGAGCAATGGTGCAGTATTTGCTAAATCAACGTTCTTGGTAACTTCATAGCACACAAACACTGCATATAAGGAGAATCAATTATAACTACTAATTAAACAAATAAATGTGATAGAGATGACAAAACTTGTTCACAAATTGAGGGCTTTAGGCTTGAACAACTGCATTAACAGCAGCATCATTTATGGAGATAGGATATTCTGGAAAAGGAACAGGTTTGGGAGGAAAACAAAAAATTCCATTTTTACATGTTTCTTTTGAGATACCTATGAGACATCCAAGTAGAGATGTCAAGTAGCCACGTGGATATATGAGTCTGAATCTCAGAGGAGATTTCTGGACTGGAGACATAAATTTGTGAGGCATCAGTATAGAGGTGGCATTTAAAGCTGCAGGGAGAGGGGAGATCGCATAGGAAATAAGTGTAGGGAGAGACAAGAAGAGGGACCAGAACCAAGCCCTGGAGCAGACCCACACTCAAGAGAGCCCGGACTGAAGGGAGGAACCAGAGGGGAAAGGACAGCCAGGAAGTGCGTGGCATCACAGAGGCCAGGAGAGGATTATGCTGAGAAGAGCACAGCCAGCCCTGGAGATTGTGGCTGGGAGACCAATGAAGGTGAAAACTGAAAAGTCACCCTTGGACAGTGCAATGAAGAAGTTGTCAGTGACCGTGAGCCACCTTCAGGGCAAAGGAGCGGGCTGAAGAATGAACAGAAAAGGTGAGAAAATAAAAACATAACTTGACAACTTTTAAAAGAAATTTGATTTTGAAGGGTAGCAGAGAATTGAGGTATTGGCTGGAGCAAAGAAGGGGTTATGGGAGGGTTTTTTTTTGTGTGTGTGTGTGAGGAATATCAGCCCTGAGCTATCATCTGCCAATCCTCCTCTTTTTGCTGAGGAAGACTGGCCCTGGGCTAACATCCATGCCCATCTTCCTCCACTTTACATGGGACGCTGCCACAGCATGGCTTGCCAAGCAGTGCGTCAGTGCACGCCCGGGATCTGAACCGGGGAACCCCGGGCCGCTGCAGCGGAGCTCATGCACTTAACCGCTTGTGCCATCGGGCCGGCCCAGAGAGGGTTTTATTTTGATTTGATTTTAACTTGGAAAATACTACAACATGTGTGCAAACTGTTAGGAATGATGCCGTAAGAAAGGAAGAAATTGATGATGCTGATGAGAGGAGAAAACTGAAGCCCTGATGGAGGTAAGAAAGAATGGGACCTAGGGCACATTTGGAGGAACTAGTCTTTGTTAAGAGGAGTAATTACCACCCTTGCTGTGTGTGTGTGTGCACGTGAGCACACAACCCTCTATCTCTGCAACTGACATCGTAAGTCAGTGTAAGACTCTCCATGTATTCCTATCATCTTACTGATTTTCACCAAAGTGCCAACAGGTACAGATATTTGGCTTCTAGTATTCCTAAGTTTGCATCCTTCCTTTTCCCCATGTTTCAATTCAGACCTCTCCACTTGATTTTCTATGAAGTTACCCTTCTGGGGTTCTTATAAGTCTCTTTCTGATTCTCAGTTCTTTCTAGAGACTTTTCTTCTGTTCTCTTCTCCCAGCTTCTAAAGATTTGAGTCATGTCTTCTTTCCACCAGAGGAACTGCCTGAAGGCTGAGAACTATCCTGGGACAGCTCTCTCTCTCCTGCTGCACCACCACTTAACCAGCAAAATCCCTGATCATCCATCCAGTGCCCACAGGAAGCACAGACTCGGCTTATAGTGGGGCTCTGGTTTCCCTAGAAACTTCATTTCTGGTGGCTCTATGCTCATCTATTTTCATCAGTGTTCAGAATTCATTTGAGGCACGACTGTGCTAATAAATTTTTCGTTTTACATACCCCTAGGACATTCATCTCTCTCTCAATCTACTATAGCACATGGACCTACTATGTGTTCTGCTAGCCACTTTAAACACATTATCTCATTTATTCCTCCTAACACCCTGTGAGGTAGGTATCATCATTCCCATTTTATGGGTTAGGAAACTGAGACTCAGGAGTCACACAGCTATAACTCAGGGAGTCAGGATTTGAACTCATGTCAAACTCTAAAGCCTAAAACCTTCCCACCTTTGCCAGGCTGTGAAGTGGATGCGCTCTCCTGGCACATCTTTTCAGCCACCATGTTATTCCATGTATGTTCCAGCTCCGTAAATCTGCAGAGATTACCATGAAGAAAAATACCAATTCAAATCAACTCCTGTCCCAGTAACCGACTGCCTGGAGCCCCTAGAAGGCCATGGTTATGCTTCCCCTTTGTGAGAAACCACTACACTCTGGGATTTTAACCACCCTGTTCACCCTAAGTAATAAAAATAAGATGAGCGTGGAATTATCTTGACTCCCTGGCAAATTCTTTGGCACACCGTGAAAAATGACATTGTAGAAGAGGCCCAGTCTATGTAAAAGTGAGTGATAAATAATGAACTTCAGAACAAGGAAGCAATGACACAACAATGATTGGAAAGGGGGCCATCATGGTTCAGAAACACCCTGTTTATGTGTGCATGCTGCTAGTGGGGAGGGATGTCCTCTTGCTTCAGGTGCTGCAGAGAGACCTGTAGTATCCAAGCCACACCAAGAGAAGAAAGACAGCTTTATGCAAAAGAGAGAAGCAGAGGAGAGCTCTATTGTAAGAAACAGATCCTGAGAGTGAATTGGGGGTGCTCAGGAAGCCTCCCAACTTGCTGGCGGCCAGTGTGAGCCTAGAATTGGGGCCAGGCTGAAGCAGCAGTAGAGGGAAGGATGAGGCCCCAGGCAGAGAAGCTGTGGACAGACTTAGTAAACCTCAGAGAGCCAGGAGAGGACGTTACCGGCTTTCTCTGCAACAAGATAAAGGAAGTACAGAGGCGGACTAAGAAGTGATTGATAACAGTCAAAGATTAGAGCAGGTACCGATCTTATTCCACTGGATATCCTTTTCTCAACCAGGAGTACAGAGTTAGGTTGTTACAGTACAATTTACACTTTATTCTATTTTAATAAGGAGGGATCTGATTTTTTTTTTTTAAAGCAGATATGACATGATTATGTGCTAATCTCTGCCCAATTAATAGTGTTACTCAGACTGTCTCCAAAGTACATCAAACCTAGTTAAAAAGGAAGAATTAAGTCAAATCCACTTTTGGAATCGGGGGCATATCTGGGGACACCTGATTTCACAACTTCTTTGTGACATTCAAACCACCTTGTGTGCACAGCACAGGCCTAAGACAATGACAGCTAGATTTTCACATCTAGCTCCTCACAGACCCTTCAGCCTCCACAGAGGCAAGAGAGGATTTGGTGGTGAGGTTTGTCTAATTAATGGCAAAAATGGGGGAGTAAAAACCCACACCACAACCCAAACGCTTCATCGCCCTTTCACACAAGTTTTCTGCACAAAGAGTTCTGTAATGTGCAGCTGCACAAGACAAGAGGGGGTGAGAACACTGGAGCACTCACAAAGCCATGGCGCGTGTGTGCACATCGCACACACGTGTGTGACAGACACAGTATACACGCACACGCGTGCACACAGCATTCAAGGCACGCCTATGCTAATGCAAGATTTGGTGAAGAAGAGAACAAATCTAACCTCAGGAAGTGAAAAGTTTAAAATTAAGGTTCTCCATACAATTGTTACCTGAAGTCACCTGCTCCACAGCAAGATCATTAGCATAACTATTGCTGTTAATATTAATAACAAAAAAACTGGTATTTGCATAACACTTTACATAAATTATCTCATTGGGCTTTGAAAGATATTTTGTTAAGATTTCCAACAAATAGCCAAGCTACAGGGAACAAAAAGAAAAAAACCTTTGTATCCCTGGCTCCCAGGCTGTCACCAAAGACCCTTTTTATTCTTTTCCCTATAAGGTTCCTTACTTTTAATATGTTTTTGTCTAATTGACAACCTTTATTAAAGACTATTCCATTTCTCTATCTTTATTCATTAAAGAACAATCAGCATGCAATAATCCACATTATCTCACTGAGTTAATATAATTCCATGAACTGGGTGTCTGAGTTACACTCTGATGCCTTATTGTCACTAAATCAACGTTAGTTCAGCTTTTTGAGGCACTGAAGATAACTTTCAGGTCCCCACTACCCCCTTAAAGGACTTCTAGGGGTCTTAAGGCCTTAGGCAGGGAAGCATTGATTGAAATCTCAGACAATATTTTCCTCTTCCCCATTCTTTTTAAACTAAATATGTGCTAATAGAGGGGTTTAAAATTTTTAAAAGAAAACTCGAAAGTCTCTTAAATCGGACATTACAAAGCAATTATTTGGGGACGCGCACACACACACACACACACACAAGAAGGAAGGCAAAGAACTAACCACTGCCAATGGTACTGTCTCACCAAAAACATGTTCTGGCCTGGCAAAGCCGTTCCTAGCACTATCCAGCAGTGCTGGGCTCTTATGCCAATTTCCCTAACTTCCTATTCTGGCTGTCACTTCTTGTTAAATTCATGGGAAAGTTTCTAAACTTCTCGGGCTCTCAGTTTCTTCATCTGTAACATGGGTTCATAATAGGCTCACTTTTTAGGGCTATGTGGGGCTTCTATGAGTAAATACATATAAAGAGCTTAAACATGGTGTCTGGCAAGGAGGCAATACCTTCTAGCTATTACTACCATAAGTACACAATTTCAGGACCTATGGCTGGTTCCCAAGCTTTTTCAGGGCCGTGAAAAGGAAATCTAGTCATTCACAAAATCTGTTTTTGTTGAACCTCTTGGTCCCAATGTTGCTGGAATAACTTCACCTCTCTGCTGTGATCAAACCTGAAGCAGCAGGCCTAGAGTTAGGGATGAAGGCTGTGGAGGCAGAATTGCCTGTTTGAAGAACTTCCCTAGCTCTTACCAGCTGGGAACAGCTGGATATAACCTGGAATACATTAGCCAAACTCTCTAAGCCTCAGTTTCCCCAATCTGTAAAACAGAGAGCATAACTCTCCTGAGGCATTAGAGATTTAATGAGATAATGTATATGAAGTGCTGAAGCACTTTACATAGTAAATCCCCTCCTCCTCAAAAAAATTAGCTACCATGATTGCTATCTATTAACACATGAAAGTATATTTCTGAATCTAGTCCCTGGTGTAAAATAGAAGACTTTTGAAATCCAATACATTCTCGTTTACTAAGGTAAAGCACTCAGATAAACTGATAATTAGTCTTGGATATGGAAAGCTAAAAAGAAATATTACTAGTTAATCTGTTCATTTTTCTCTTCCCCTTGCACACATTAACTGTGGCTTGAACTATGTCAATATACATCAATTGGTTCAACAGCTTTAACTGACCTACTTAGTTATTTCGCTGGTTGAATCAGTTAAAGGACTGATTAGTAGTCAATTAGTAGCTAGACAAGTCAAAAGCACCAAACTAGTTTTTCCCTAATGGTTCTGTTGTATCACAGGTCCTGCTGGAGACCTATGGAGAGAAGAAATTCTTTGCAAAGATGACCACCCACTTCCTTGCTTCTAAGACCACTCAGATGACCCCCAAGTCCAGCCCATCTCCAGATCCCCTTCCTCACTGATGGTACCTTTTACCAACTTATCTCTTCAAATCAAATCTGACTTGGAAGGAAGAGACTTGCGTTTCTTCTTGACTCTAACCTAAAGCCTTTACAGACTTGCTCCACATTTCTATGGAGAAAACCAAACCCTACCTAAATAATAAAAAGTGGAAAAGTTTCCCCAGGCAGACTGTCTCTTCCTCACCTTGATTAGCCGAGCAAAATGTACACATAAAATGCAATTGCTTTTTTTTCCCAGATGCTAAAAACGTCAGCCTTGATTTACCCTAACACTCTGACTGACTCATGGCAGACATAAATCCTTCATGCCCAACGCAATCATTTTTTGACCTGCTCAGCGGTGGAGAGAGGCAGGGCTTCACGTTTATCTTTCTGGTGCCAGCACCTCGATCCCAATAACTTTTCCTTCATCTGCCCTGTGAGGAGCAGGGGCTAGAGGAAAAAGGCAGAGAAACCTGTGTTTATTATATTTTTTCTGAAACATCAGGCAACAAGGGTTATTCCTTTAATTTATCAAAAAGAGAAAGGAAGAGGAAAATAAAAAGTATTTTTATAGGTCAATTTCCTCTCCCCCGACCCACAACCTCACCTCATCGATGCTTAGGAAGATGCAGGAATGCCTTCCACTTGGAAAGCAACTGTCTTTCTACTGCAGGAAAAAACCTGATTCCTTTCTGCCAGATAACTTTCCCAGGGCGGCACATGTGATATTTCAGGGAGATAGCAGAGTCATGACAATTGCCATTGTGTGTGGTTTGCCCCAACACGGCCAGGTGGCCTGGTGGTTTGGAAGCACGGCTCCAGAAACTTGGTGTGTGATGCACAATCCATTAAGCAAATGAGCACTGACTGGTTAATGGGGAAGACATGGGGTCTGACCTCACATCTGCCCCTTACTATGAGTGACTTTGGACCAATCATTTCTTTCTTCATAATTAGGTCCCGGAATCCTTAAAATGGACCCATATATGCCTATCCCTCACCTCTTCCTCCACAGGTATCTTGTTGTATTCTGAAATGCTTTCAGCTCTCCGGAAGCAAGAAAAAATGTAAATTGATCCCACTGTTCTCCCTGCTCTCTACGGCTATGAGTCAGAATAATGATGCCCACTGCTCCCATAAGAGATGGTCTCTCCTCTTCCAAATTCACAAAGTGTACCATCTTTGCAAGTCACTCTGCCTCCCACGTAGCAGTGTGGCATTCTCTCTCCAGCCTCTCAGACATACCCCTCCCCAAGGCCATGATGGCCAAGAGTCCCTTCCCAATGTTCCCATTTGTCCTTTGATTCCTGTCCCATGCCAATGAGGTTTTCTTTATCATCTTCCCTTTTAGTTGATTTCTAGACTGGGAGTTTCTTAATGGCAGAAACTGTATTCCCATGCCTGGCATATAGTAGGTGTCCGACAATGAGTTAATGAAATGGGCTCTTGTCTTCCTGTAGCCCCAGTCTTCCAGCCCTTGGCCCCAAAGCCTCCCATCAGAAAGACCCTCCTAACTCTTTCCAGATCCAAATGCTTGAGGATTCTTCTCCTGCACACATATGCATGCATATCCCGATTTTTCTTTTTGTCTCTTTCTCTCTCAACCTACAGAGGTGAGTGTGAAATTAATTCCAGGGCCACTGGAGGAGGGCAAAGGCACACCTCTCCCATATTTCCATGACCTCCCTCAGCAGGCCACCTCCTCCAGCTGCCCCAGCCCCCTGCCTAGCTCTACCTCCCCACAGGTACTTGAGAAGGACTGTGCCTGTTTACAGTCTCTTGGCTCTCTGGAACTTGGGGTGGTCTCAGAGTTGAGAGGGCAAGACACTCTGAAGTTCCAAGTGCAGAACTGCCTCCAAGCCCACTGTCAAGTGGGCCTCCAACTTGGCCTTCCAGGGAAGGTGGAGCTTCAAGAAAGTTGTACCTCTTCATAGCATCAGGAATAAGGACGATTAAGTACTCAGGCACCACAATAGGCATTTGTATGAGTTCTTATTTATCCCCAGACCAGCGAGACACTAGCGATAAGTTTTTCCTAACACTGTGAAAGGTGAAGTTGAGGGTCAGCAACTTCAACCATAGCTCTCTGGTTGGGATGGTCCTAGAAACCCTTTACTTAACTCCACAGCTTTCTCCTGGCTCCAGCTGGTCAAGAGGGAAGCCAAGTCACCAAAGCCCCTTTCACTCATGCCCAGGTGGACCAAGAAAACCCAGGCCTCGTGTAGAGAGGAAGGGAACCCTTTAGAGCAGCTATCTAAGCTCTAGCTCAAAATATACTGCCATCCAAGCTCCGTTTTGCAAATCCAAGAGGAAAGGGGGAAAAGTTAACACCAGCACTTAAGATGTTATGGAAACTGTGTGACATGCTCTGCAAGCCAGCCCCTGGCCTTGGAATCCATACATTATTTAATGGGAAAGAAGACATACCCTAAATGAGCCTGAACAATTGTTTAAGGAGGGCAGAGGGTGGAAGGGGAAGGACTGTGTATTTTTTTTCTAATTTCTCAGACCATGCCCGTTAGTTTTCTTATTTAGGATATGGCATTAATCATGCTAATATTTTACAGCCGGGCTTCACTCTTTAGTCATTACTTTAATCAAAGCCATCAGCGAAGGAAGGAACACGTTACCAGGTGGGAATAACTGCTACCACTCGCTGTTAATTACTTTGCATTTTACAGCAATCAGCAGCAGGGGCTGAGATCATAATAAATTCATGACTTATGGGCTCATAAAATCATTACCATAGGAAAATATGTTTTATCAGGGATTCGATGGGCCGCTGCTCAGAGAGAGATTTCTTGAAGGAAATGACACCCATGAAATTAAACTGATCCTTGCAGTCAGCAGAAATGCAAATGCACAGAGAACAAAATTTTACTGTGGGAGAAAGGGGCTGGCAGGAGACGGGACTGGGTGCAGGTTGAGTGCAGATGGGCGTGGCCAAGAGGTGCTGCCTGGAAGAGGATGCACGACCAAAAGGCTCCTGGGCAGGAAAAGCCCTCAGAGCAGGGAAGGAAAGACCTTCCGTGAACCCGGGCTGGTCCAGAGGTCTGGGCGAGCAGTCCTTTTACTGTCATAGGCTCCACCCTCTCCCATCCTTCTTTATTTCAGCCAACCTTTTCTCACTGTCTTGGGTACTGAGATTTAGGTGGTCTCAGGGCCCACGAGGATGATGACGTTAAAGGCACAAGGACAAGTCAGCAAATCATCCCGGAGTCAGAGAAGGGAGGGAAACTCACTCCTGTGTCTTCCTTTCCTCCCCATCCCCCACCCCTACCCGATCCTCAGGCAACTCACCCATGCTGTTGGATGGACAGCAGCACTCCTTAGCTAAGGCAACCCTGCCCCCCAGCTCCTAACCCCCACTGCCACCCCACACACCTCCAGCCTAGCTGTGTGGGTCTTTGTGTTCTTAAAGGCCATCTCTGGCTTGTGGGAAATGCTCTCCAAGGAGGATAATTAAACCCCCAGTGTTTGTTTTATTTATTTATTCGGGTTTTTTTTGAGGAAGATCGGCCCTGAGCTAACATCTGCCAATCCTCCTCTTTTTGCTGAGGAAGACTGGCCCTGGGCTAACATCCATGCCCATCTTTCCTCTACTTTATATGGGACGCCACCACAGCATGGCTTGACAAGTGGTGCGTTGGTGCACGCCCGGGATCCGGGCCGGCGACCCCCGGGCCGCCGCAGCGGAGCGCGCGCACTTAACTGCTTGCGCCATCGGGCCGGCCCAGTGTTTGTTTTATTTGAAAGGTTCTCTATCTTCAAACTTCTCCCAAGATGCACTCATGGCATTTGTTTGGAAGTAACTGTTTCCCTTTTCCTTGGCTTCTTCCAATTATGCTACACAAACACAGACCTTTATTTATTGTTATTTAAGCATGAAATTATAACAGATCGTTTAAATGCTAAGACACTAAAAATAAGTCCTTTTATCAAGGCACACCAGGTCCAGATCTAGTAGCTCATTAATTTTTGTAACTCTGACAAGATGAAATTCAAACAAAATCCAAGAGCTTCCAATGGAAGGTTTATTCATTCTTCCCGGGATGATCACCACCCTTGTTCATCATTATCATTATTGTTCACATCTTTAAAGGGCTAGGAGGGGGTTGCCTTCTCAACTGGGGTGAACAGCACAGGTGAATGGGATCAGTGTCACCAGAAAGACGACAAGGAGCCAAACGTGAGTTTGAATCCCACTCTTACCACTTACTAGTTGTGGGGTCTTAGGGAATTTATTTAACTTCCTAGACCTCAGTTATCAATTCTGTAAAACGGGGGAAATTATACCTACTTTTAAGTAAAGAGTAATTATGGAAATGAAATGAGCTTACTGTGTACGTGTAGCACAAAATAAAACAGAAGGCATGTCTTCTGGCAAAGTTGATCCACTTCTCGGAAACTCTCCACCACCCTACCCCAAGGTCAGTCAAGGTAAAACCACCAGCTCCCTGAAGGAAATCAGGATGCTGAGGAGCTGGCTGGGACAAGCTGGCCCAGGGGAACCTTGCACAGCAGCAGCCTGTTACATGGAATGATGAATGAATGGTGTGGGGCATTTGGCCACATTCCCACCTGTTACCGTGACTTTCAGGAATATGTACTGCACTCCTCAGTCCTTGGGAGATTCTGAGCCTCATAAGAGAGAGATTTGCTTCAGGAGCAAGAGGCAGGGACAGAAGGCATCAGCCTCACTGGGACAGATGGAGAAGCCCTGAGAAGCTGGGCCTGGGATCCAGGCTGTGTTGTCTGCTTTTCCTCATTATGGTCTCCTTCTCCTGCATTTACCTTTTGAAACTATTGGTAATAAAGAGAAAGACGGAGGCCTCTTATCATTTGCCCCAGCTTCCCCCCTGCCAACCAAGGGATGGCCTCAGGCATCCCCCCACTCACCTACCCCCTCCCCAGAGGCAGTGCTGGAGCCTGCTCTCCTTAAGTCGTTAACTGCCTTCACTACCAATAAAAGCAAAGCTGGACCTGTGTCCCCTGCTAGTTCCTTCCCCTAGGCCCTAACCCGGTCCACTACCTTAGCACTAGGGAAAGAGAAACAGATGAGGACTTGTGGACAAAATTAATTATTTCTAAGCAAGAAACCAAAACATGCAATCACCCACTAGCATTTCATCTCTCAGGAGATCAGAGTTTCAATATGATTTTGGATCACAAATGAGTCAGATGGATGCTGACCTTTTAGCCATATGTGTGTCCTTGATAAGTTGTATAAGTGAGCCACTTAACAGTGAGCTGAAATAAAATAAGGGAAGATTCAAAAGTGTACGGAGTTCTCCTCTCATTTAAGTTGTTTGAACTTAAACACGGAGCAGTTGTGGTCCAGCAGAAAGAAGAAAAGTACCAGAGACAGCAGAGACAAGATCCAAATCCTAGCTCTGACATATAGTTAGCTCACTTTGGGTGAGTTAACTCTCTGATGCTCAGTGTCCCCATCTGAATTACTGGGATTCTGCATCTATCTTTAAGGGTTGTTGTAAAGGATTAAATGGTTAATGTTTACAAACATCTATAACAGGATAAATATTCACAAATGCTCACGGTTATTACTAAATTAGCACCTTGTTACTGAAAAAGCTCCAAGGAGCTATTATAACGAGTACAAGTGAGGATTCTAACCTGTGTTAGAAACCCCCAAACAGTTTGTGCTATAAAACCCAATATGTGGTACCAGAATGCCTGTATCATTCAGGATCCTTTAGCTATAAGCAGAAGAAAGTTATTCTAGACAACTTCCATAGAAGACGTATTTATTAAAATAGATAACATACTTGACTTTAAATCTCGACTACCATTAGATGCCATTATGAGGGATTTTAAAAGAGGATTTTACCTTACCGTTGTTGAGTGAGCAAAGGAAGACCCAATGGCTAAGGGAAAGTGGAATTAAAGTTCAATGTCTCTCCGTGTCGTCTATGTCTTCACATTTGTGCTTTAAACATGTCAAGTCATCTGGACTACCACAAAAATGTTTATCCGTCATACTTAAAGAACAGCATTAAGGTATTGTTCTTCAGATGTCATGCGCATGTGCCATTTTCTATTTTCTATGTGCTATAACACCTTATAGGTGTTCAATAAATATACTGATTGATACTGATTGTTTTAACAGAAACACTTTCAGTTATTGACATTAGTTTTGGGACAATAGTAGAGAAACTTTTCCTTGAAAGGGGAAAGGGAAATAATGTTATCAGACACCTATTTTGTATCCTGCATTGTGCTAGGTATTGACACATGCTTATCACCACTGATCCTAACAACAACCCAGAAGATAGCGGGGTGAAGATACTCAAGGACATAAGAGCATGCCAATGTTTTTGTGTTATTAGAAGGAAGAGAGAGAGACAGAGATAGATAAAAAGAAAGAGAGTGAAGAAAGGAAAGAAGGGAGGGGGGGAGGAAGGAAAACAGACTTTAAAAATCAATAGGGATAAATAAATATAAGTTTGGGTCTTAAGAGCAACTATCGCAAAATCAAAATTAGAAGCATATCAACAAACCCAAAGAAAAGCGAGAATGAAGAAAAAAGAAACAAAAATAAAGTATAGTAAATGGAAAAAAAAATAAGATGATAGAAAAAAGTTCTAAGATAGTAGCAATTAGAATAAACATAAATTAAACCCATTAATTAAAATATAGAACCTCTCTTATTTTTTTAACCCAGCAATATATTGAGTGCAAGATACAGACTTAAAAACACAGAGTTAGGTTAGAAATAAAAGGATGGGTAAGACGTATTAGTAAAATATGAACCAAAAGAAAGCTTAGTAGTGATCTTAATATCTGGACAAGATACAATGTAAAGCTAAAAAATTTGAAAGTAACAAAGAACATCACCTATTCATAAAAGGGGTAAGAAATAAAGAGAAGGTATAGCCAACACAAACATAGATGTATCTAATACAGCTTCAAATACATAAAGCAACAGTTGTCTAAACTACAGGAAGAACATTTATCAACAATTGTAGTTGTGGTGGATTTATTAGAAACAATATATAAAACAGAAGAAAATATCAGAGATATCAAAAACCTAAATAACATAAATTCTAGCAAGTATATAAACAATATATATGGGAACTCTGCCCTAATAAATAGAAAATACGGTTCTTATCACACTCCAGTTCCAACAATAGACAACATATTAGACCTTTAAAAGCAATTTCAATAAATTACTAAAGAACAATATCAAACTGACTATGTTCTTCAACAATAATGAAATAGAATTAGGATAACTTAAATAACATATTTGGAAATGAAATCACATTTTATTAAACAGTTCTTGGGTTAAACAGGAAATGATAAAGGAAATTTAGAAACATTCAGGACTGAATGAAATTAAAACACCACCTGTCAAAATCTGTGGGACGTTAGTAAGGCTGTGCTTAGAGAAAAATTTAGTTTTAAATAAATAATCAGGAAACAAGTTAGAAATAAATTAGCTAAGTGTGCAACTAAATAAGTTGGAAAAAGAGCCTTAGAGCAAACCCCAAGAAATGAAAAGTAAGGAAATAATAGCAGTAAGGACAAAGATCAATGAAATGGAGGACACACACAACAGCAGCAGCAGATTAACAAATTCAAAAGACGTTTTGCTTGTTTTCTAATAAAAATAAAATATAAATATCCCTGGCAAGACTGATCAAGAAAAAAAGAGAAAAGCTGCATGTCCTCACCATGAAAGGATGGAAGGACAGAAGGAATTAAGAAAAGAAACAGCTGTAAGTGAATATATTTGAAAACACTGATAAAATGAAGACTTTTTTTTTTCCTGAGGACGATTCCCCCTGAGCTAACATCTGTGCCAATCTTCCTCTATTTTGCATGTGGGTTGCCACCACAGCATGGCCGCCGATGAGTGGTGTAGGTCCACACCTGGAACCAAACCCAGGCCACCAAAGCAGAGTGCGCCGAACTTAACCACTAGGCCACAGGGCTGACCCCAAGAGGAACAATTTTTAAATGCCAAAATTATAACAACAAGATTTGGGGAGCTTAAAGAGACTAACAAATATTTAAAAGAGCTAGAAGGGAAATTCAATGACTTTCCTGTCCCAAAACTAGCCAAGTGGTTCATGGGAGAGTTCTACAGAATTCTCAAGGAATGATGAATTCCAACTTTAAACACTGTTTCTAAAAAAGAGAAAAAGAGAGAAACCCACCTAGTGCATCTTATGAGAAAAATATAATCTTGATTCTGAAACCAGATAAACATAAATATAAGAAGGGAAAATTCTAGAGTCATTTCACTTATAAATTTAGACGCAAAGATACTAAAAATAGCAGCTAGCAGAATCAACAATGTGTGTGTGTGTGTGTGTGTGCATGTATCAAGCTCAAGCCAAGTTATCCAGAAATGCATCAAAAATCTAACATGATTTACCACATTCAGAATGAAGAAAAATTATATAATTATATATATTATTTAAATTTTATCAATAAACTATATAATAATATCAATTGATGCAGAAAGAGCAGCTGATAAAGTCTGACACCTATGATGATGCATTCTATCATCACTACTATTTTACAAGGAAAGTGAAAGAAAATAAAAGGTATAAGGATTGGAAAGCAAGCATTTAAATTGTCTTCTACGTAGATGCGATAATCTACCTAGAAAACCCAACACAATTAACAGCTATCAGGTACAAGATCAACCTACAAAAATCAAAATAATTTCTCTAATTATTTCTCTAATAATAAAACCCAACTAGAAAATTTCATTTCAAAAAGAGGAAAATACCAATCACAATATCAACAAACAACTACAAAAATATCTACAATTTTTTTTTTTGAGGAAGATTGGCCCTGCGCTAACATCTGTTGCCAATCTTCCTCTTTTTTCTTTCTTTTTCTCCCCAAAGCCCCAATACATAGTTGTGTATCATAGTTGTAGAGTTGTAGCTCTTCTATATAGGATGCCACCTCAGCATGGCTTGGTGAGCAGTGAGTAGGTCCGCGCCCAGGATCCGAACCAGTAAACCAAGGCCACCAAAGCAGAACACACAAACTTAACCGTTACGCCACCGGGCCAGCCCTAAAATATCTAGAATTTAACTTCAACAAAAGTACCCAAGACCTCTATTAAAAAAAATGTAAAACTCCAATAAAGGACAAAAAAGAAGATAACATGCATGTATAAATACATGAAGAGATTCCATGCTTTTTCTAAAGATGACAATTATCTCTGAATTAATACACAAATTAGAGCAACTGAATTAAAATCTTAAATTTATGCAAAACACAATAAACATACTCTAAGATCTATGGAAAAATATCTCTACCAATAGATAAGTCATCATTAAAAGAGATGATAAATAGGAGGGACTTGCCCTGCAAAATACTGTTATAAGATGATAGTTTCAAAAAATACCCTATGGGGGCTGGCCCAGTGGCGTAGTGGTTAAGTTCGCGTGCTCTGCTTCAGTGTCCAGGGTTCGCAGGTTCAGATGCTGGCACAGACCTACACACTGCTCATCAAGCCACGCTGTGGCGGCATCCCACATACAAAATAGAGGAAGACTGGCACAGATGTTAGCTCAGGGACATCCTCAAGAAAAAAGAGGAAGACTGGCAACAGATGTTAGCTCAGGGCCAATCTTCCTCACCAAAAAAAAAAGGGAAAAAAAATAACCCTATGTACAATATGGTGTCTCTAGTTAATAATACTGTATTGAATATTTGAAAGTTGCTGAGAGAGTAAATCTTAAAAGTTAAAAGAAAATACCCCGTGGTATTAACAGAAAAACAGGTAAACAGACCAAAGGAACTGAAGAGAAAACTCAGAGATCTATGACATTATAGGAATATAATAGACAGTAAAGTAGTACTATAAATCCATGAAGAAAGAGAATTATTCAGTCATTTGGTAGAAATTGATTCACTAGAGAAAAATATAATTGAATTCCTAATTAATACCACATAGAAGAAATATTTTTATTATATAAGAGTGTAGGATTTCTAAATAAAATTTCTAAGTGTAAATCCTAAAACAATAATTCAATGAATTTTATGGCAACAAAATTATTTCTGTACATTGAATGACACCACGGACAAAGTTAGTTAGAAGACAGATATTTTCAATGTTTAAAATTGTAAGAAATTTATATCTAGAATCTAGAAGAGCTGTAAATTAACATCAAGAAGAAAGCATCTCCATTAGAAAAGTGGGCAACTAATATAAACAGACAATTCATAAAAGAGGAAATTCAAAACCTGAGAAGCATATCAAGAGATGCTCAAACTCATCAGTAGTCAGAAAAATGTAAATTAAAACAACATTGAGATTTCACTCTATACCAATTAGACTAGCAAAAATTAGAACACTGGATTACGCCAAGCATTGGGGCAGGGAATATAGGTACACTGGAATTCCCTTGCATTGCTGATGGGAATATAGACGAAAGCCATTTTCAGGGGAAACAGTCTTGTCCTATTTACACAAACTAAATGCACATAGCTTATGACCCAGCAAGTCTGTTCCTAGATTATATATCTAAAAGAAAGTTTCACACAGGTTTAAAAGGGGATGTGTTCAATATGTTCACTGTAAGGATTATTTGTAGTTTATGCAAATGGGAGCTCCTGGAGTGGTGCGAGCGACAACCTAGTGGGCTGCACACGGCGGCCTGAACTTGGCCATTCATCACTGAGAGAGTGAGTAAATAAAATGTGGAGGACGCGCACTAGGTAGTACCATGCAGCACAGATGTAACAGATACACGTAACATATCAACACGAAGAAACCTTAAAGCATCGCTCTTAGTGGGAAAGTCAGAAATATGACGAGAGACATAATATACACGTCTTTCAAAAATTAAAACTACACGCACACAAAACAAAAATAAACATTTTATAAGAATACATATAAACAAAATGATATACATTTAAAAAGTAGATGATTGCCTATGGGAAGGAGGGGAATGGAGGCTGGATAACGGGGATAAAATTAAAAAATAAAATGAAATATAAAATAAGAGTGCCCTTCTCAGATGCATGGTAATAATATTCATAAACCAAGGAGTATGATTAGTTCAACACTCGCTTCTTGAAGCGAGAGGGAGGGGGGAGGAAGGGGCGAGGGGGGAGGGAGGGAGGGAGGGACGAAGGGAAAGGTTCTAAGAAGTTGATATTGGAAATGGTCTTCCTCACTATTGTGTCAGTCATTTAGACCAGGAGTTGGCAAACTTTTCTGTAAAGGGCTTGATAGTAAATATTTTAGTCTCTGAAACAATAGTTTCTGTTGCAAATACTTAGCTCTGCAATTGCAGCAAGAAAGAAGCCATCAATAGTACGTAAAGAACAAGCATGGCTGTGTTCCAATAGTACTTTATTTACCAAAACAGGTGGTGGAACAGATTTGGCCCACAGTCTGTAGTTTGCTGACCACTGATTTAGACCCCCAAGATTACATCAAGTGAGTACATTAAGAGACTCTTTGTTATTCAGACTGTGTTTACAGAGCCAAAAATCTGGTTACATGGCTTGAAAAATTCCACTGTACATTGTGAGCAACAGAATGGAATAAAGAACCAAAACTGTCTCAAACAACCCTTGGGTTTACAGTATCTCAGACTGCAGTCAAGAAGAGGAGATAAGAGTTGAAAAGATCTCCACATAGGCTCATTCTTATTTAAATTCCACTAGCCTTTTAAATTGCTCCTTCCACGGGAGCTACCAAATCCACAAGAGAGGCAGAAGCCGCTCAGGGTCCTGAGTCCTGTTACTCTAAGTTTTATATAACCAGAAAATGACAGCTACCAGGAGTCCTTATTACAGTGCTACAATCCTATAAATATCTTTTTCTTCTTCTGGGAGTGTGTCTGACCAAAATATATGAAGCAATGTGACAGGCTAGTAAAAGAGAATAGGGGTTTAAACGTCAGCTGAAACAATGTTCATTTCCTTTAAAAAAAAAAAAAAATCATTTGCACAGCTCTTCAAGCTGCCAAAGTGAACCTCTTGCAGTTTGAAGTTCATCCAGAAAATCCTTTTGCAAAATATTTGCTGAAACACTGTAATGTAGGAATTGTAAGGGATTAAGGCTTGTTCAGTTTCTCCGCCCCCATACCTATCTTCCCTCCTCTAAGCTGACTTCTGCAGCCCAGAAGCTTAAATACACGTGCCTGAGACTCAGATTCCAAAGTCAACACATCTCTCTCCCACTCCTACCAAAAACTAAAATGTCACTGAAATATCTCACTTATAACTGAAATCTGCTTAAGTAGACCAATGGTCTTTCATGCAATTCTCTTAGCCCCCAAACACCTCTAATAGAGCCTTTTGTCCTTCACTTGTTCTAGTATCAGCAAGATCCTTGCACTGTAGCGTTTCAAACACAGTGTGGGCCCCTGCCCTAAATCACCACCCAGCTCAGCCTCTGCAGCTCATAGACGAAACAGCTGAGTGGCAATGACTCCACGTGCAGTGGTTCAAAGAGGAGAGAAATGAGTGTGGGCTGCAGTGGTCTAGGGAGATTCATGGAGGGGGCCCACCTCTGGCAGGGCAGAATGTCCTGGAACAAAGACGTCAAAGGATGAGGAGATGCCTGGCCGGGAGAAATGGCACAATGGCTTTAACTACAATAAGTTAGAAGGTGCATAAGCACCCTTGTTTAGGTGGCAGAATTTTAAAAGGCTTAAGGATTTTTCACTGGCTGCTTGCTAACTTTTGTTTTTACCCATTTTTCTCAATAGAAATCCCTTGTCACAACTATAGATGTTGCCATCATATTATTTACTAGTCAGGTATTTTTAAGGTAAAATGATCTCAGCTTTCTTAAATTGCCATTTCATCAAGTTTTATGGCTTCACCTCAGCCCTTGGATTCACACTGACCCTTATCCTATGTGGAACATACCTGGGTCTTAAAATGTATACACCAAATCTTCTCTACATTAACCTCATCCCTTTGGCCTCTGCCACATTGCTTTTCAAAACCTTTTTTCAAATAACTATGATGTATAATGGAGGCTGTATTCAAATATGCCCAGTGTTGAGTTGGATAGTGAATCTACAAACCCAAGTTTTTCCATCTCTGCAAGTAGTCTTGAACGTTGCCTTGCTATAACAAGTGTCATTCATACGCACATGAACGTGTGTGGCATGAATATATGTGTAACAATATGTGGAATAAGATTCTGCCTTCCTTAACCCTTGCCTCCGCCACCTGTATGCCTCTGCCACCTCCCAACTGTCTATGAAAGCAGAAGACTAGAGGAAGAGTGAGAGGAGAGGGAGAGAGAACCACTGGGAGGCATGAGATGGAGACTGACATGGTGGTCATGAGTGCTGTCAGTGGAGTGTTTCTGATTCTTCTCCCTTTTGGGCACAGAGTTGTATGTCCCAACCCTTTTGTTAAGACAGGACCACGTGACTAGCTGTAGCTCGTGTGTCACTTCTAGGCCAGAGTGGCAAATTGCCCGTGTGAGACCTTCCAGAGCTCTTTTTCTTCCCTCTGACACAGTGGCCAGCACCACTCAAATGGCAGCTTCTACACCATCAATGATGAACAGAGCCTCCCTACCAACTAGTGATGGACAATTAACTTAAACTAGAATTTTTTTCTTTGCTGTGTTATCTTCTGAGACTTAGGGGAGTTTGTTACCCCAACAGAACTTGGCACATCTTGATTAAAAGAGGGAATACATGGTTTTTCCCTTCCCTCCAACTTAGGTTCTTATCATCTTCCAATCCAAACGAGGGAGCTCAAAGAGAAGTATTTTGAGAGACTGAGGACACCAGCAGAAAGGGAGAATGGTCTCTCTTCCCCTGATGAATATCTGCTTAAGTAACAGATTTGATGCCTATTTGAGCAAGTGAAAAATGGATGAGAGGAAGACAGCAAGGCAGAGAGAGGAGTAGAAGTTCAGTTGACTAAACATCCACTGTCATAACAACAACAACAATTCATGTGGGCCAAAAGGAAAAACCTTCCGAGTTACCCAGCCTAATTCTACCCAAGTGCAGATGATCAAGACCACTGCACAAGCAAATGTTCACCTGGGCAATGTGATGCCAGACTTCTCTGTGTGCAGGCTCTCTCAGTTTCTATAAATGATCCTTCAGGGCCCTCTCCTCCACTGCCACCATACACACCTCATTTGGCTGAGCAGGATGGTAAGTAACAGTTGAATATGAGATACGCGTCCATTTGTTAATCTCAGCCCCTCTTCCCAACGTGCTGGAGGGTAAAAGGAATGCCAAAGAGGGCCCTACCTCTTCCTCCTGGTGGATCCCTCCACCATGGTCAGTCCAGGATAAAGGACTGGGAAATTAAATAAGACTGTACTGGACTTTTAACAACTGTTGAAAGTGATCAAAACGCTGCGGAAAGGCATCCATGATACCACTCTAAAAGAAAGTTAGAAAAAATATGGTCAAAAGCAGTGATCAGAGAAAGGAATATTGTTTCATGCTTGTACTGAACTGAGTTTGAAATGTTCACTAAAATAATTACGTATTAGCTAAAAATAATGATTAATTTTTTCTAAAGCACTCTGGAACTCATATGGCCAAATGACTATTGTATTCAAAGTGACCTCCAAGGCTACAACTCTTCATCCAGTAAGGCGGCCATTGCTCAAAACATTTTTGAAACTGCCTTCAGAGGCAGTTTATAAGCCACAGAATAAAATGTCTCTTTATAGCTACAGCTCAGCCTTTCTTGGATTACTTCTTTATTTGCCCTCTTGCCCTCTCTTCTGACTTTATTCAACCTAACTCCACACTCTTCCCTCTGATTCTATCAAATAAGGCAAATGAATTCCATGCTTGCTCTAGAAGGGTCCTCTCTGTGAGTTGAGGGATATAGAGGGTTGGGAAGACGAAGCAAGGAAGCAAGGGAGTTTCATGAGGAGAGGTCCGCTTGGACACTGCCTACTGAAAAGCAGTAAACTGTTAACAAGGGCATTGCTGGCTGACCATCATAAATGTGATCCCCAAAAGTTTAATCTCTCTGATTTTAAAAAAGCATTCTGGGCTATAAAACAAGTCTCCATAAGTTTAAAAGGCAACAAATCATTTAAAGTACGTTCTCCAACAACAATGGAATTAAATTACAAATCAATAACACAAAGATATATGGAAAATATCCCCCAAATATTTGGATACTAAATAACACGGTTCTAAATAACCCATGGGTCAAAAGGGAAATTAGAATTTTGAAGTAAATAAAAATGAAAACACAACATACCAGAATTGGTGGGACACTGCTAGCATAGTACTTAAGGGGATACTTATAGCACTAAATACCTAAATTAGAAAAGAAAAAAAGTCACCAATATATGACCTCAGTTTCAAATTTAATAAACTAGAAAGAGAAGAGTAAGTTAAGCCCAAAGTAAGCAGAAGAAAGGAAATAATAAAGGTCAAAATGGGAATCAATGAAACAGAAATCAGGAAAACAATGGAAAAAAGCAATGAAACTAAAAGCTGGTTCTTTGAAAAAAAAAATCAATAAAATTAATAAACATCTAGCAACACTGGTCAGGAAACAATAAAGAGACAGAAAACACTAATTACCAATAGTGGGTATGAGAGGCAACATCATTACAGATTATACAGATAGTAAAAAGATAAAAATATTATGAACAACTTTATGCCTATAAATTCAACAACTTAGATGAAATGGACAAATATCTCGAAAGACACAAAACTGTCAATCTCACTCAAGAATAAATATGTAGCCTGAATAGACCTATTTCTACTACAGAAATCAAATTTGTAATTTAAAAACCTTATCACAAAGAAAACTCCAGGCCCAGATGGCTCCACTGGTGACTTCTAACAAACAATGAAGAAAGAAAGAACACCAATTCTAAACCAAATTTCTCCAAAAAATTGCACAGGAGGAAATACTTCTCAGCTCAGGCTATGAGGCCAATGTTATCCTGATATCTAAAACAGACAAAGCATTACTAGAAAAGAATTACAGACCAACATCCCTCATGAACACAGATGCTAAATTTCCAAACAAAATTTTAACAAATCAACAATATATAGAAAGGATAATACATCATAACCAAGTAGAATTTATCCCTGGCATGCAATGTTGATTTAATATTCAAAAATCAATGGATGCAATTCACCATATTAACAAGCTAAAACAGAAAAACCATGTGATCATCATCAACATAAGGGAAACAACAGGGAAAGAAGAATGAAGGATCAATCCTAGGATTTTGGCCTGAAAAATGTGTCAAATGTCACAGAAAATTCCAGTAGGACAATGCCAGCCATTTACGTTGATATTCAGGAGATTATTTGTAGAATTTTTCATAACATTTCAGTAGAAAGATGGTGATAACAGGGTTAATGAGGCAAGGGGCAGGAGGTAAAGATCACCCATGAATAAGATATCACCGTTATTTCTATGCAATCCCCCAGCTCAACCACAGCCCTTGATGGGAAAAGAGGAATATTTCTCCCCACTTCCTATCTAGATATAAACTGCAACAGATAATATTCTGAGTTGTTAGCCAATATAAATTCAGTCTTGGTCCTACATAAACCACAACTATACTTGTAAGTGCTCACTGAGAAATATGCTGAAGAAATTCTTAGCCACAAATTATCCTTCAGAACATAGGGATTAGGGGAAAAGAAAACGTGGTGGTAAAACACTGGATGCTTTAGGCCTAACTGACAAATTTAGAAACAAACAAATTACCAGGAATAGACAGCATCCACTCAAGGGTCTGAAGGAACTCAAGGATGAAATTGTGAAGCTGCTGGCCAAACTGTAACGTCGCAGTTACAAATGGCCACATGCCACCAGAATGGCAGATTGCCAGAGTGACTTCTCTCCAGGACAAGGGCTACAGAGGAGACCTGAGAACCACAGACACATAGGTCTTACTTCCAACTCCAGCATGGTATGAAAAACTATAATGAAGTGGACACCTACTGCACACTTAAGAAGTCTAACGCCTCCTGTAGGGTGTGTCCCTCACTCTCTGAGGGGAAGCAGGCTGGTCCAGTGGAACAAACAACAGGTGGAAATTGGCAGAGCCACTCTGATGTCTGTTCTGCCCCTATAGAGATTGTGATCACTCTGCATCTCATTCTTATCTGCAAAATGGGAATAATATCTACTCTATCTACTTCATCAAATTGTTGGGAGGTTGAGAGGAGTAACAGATTACCAGGCTAAGAAAAATAAGCCTAAACAAATCTGTGGTATTCGTGTATTAAGAAGAGTAATAATAATTCTGTTCTACTAAATGCCTGTAGGAAAGAGGGTGAATCTCCAGTGACTGCTCTTCCTTTACAACCTTGCCAGCCACCTACTTTTGTCTCTCTCTCCTCCCTTGATTTTCATTACTTTGAATTTATCACCTTCCACCCTAGGCTACTATTTTCATTGCCTCTTCAACACCTATATGTCTTTCCTGAGTCTCAATCCTGACCTCATCAGTTTTGTTCCCAATACTGTGTCTCCATTCATGTTCCCTGTTTCTGCTAACAGCACAGCAATGACCCCGGTTCAAAGCCTCAAGGCAGGCTTCGAGACCTTCTTTTCTCTTCCACTAAACTCACAAAAGTGCCCCTACATGTGCATACACATTAAAAGTGTTGCTAATTCTTGTCAATTCTCTATCATGATGCCTCTGGAATCCATGACAGACGCATGGATTTTATTTCCCCACAGCACCGACCTAAGGCAGCTCCTCTTATCTCAATCATTCTCTGAATATTTATTGAGAGTCTTCTATGTGCCAGGTGTCGTGAAAGATGCTGAGAATGTGATGGTGAATGACATGAATCTTGCTCAAGAGTTTCTCAGAGTCAAGTGCTGTTGGTGGAAGCTTTCTATAAAGAAGAGGTCACATTATATAGCAAGTTTAACGATACAGGTAATAAGAGGGTATTGCTAGAAGAGGGTATTGATAATGATAGAGGGTTCTATGAGAGATGAGGCATCTAATCCAACATAAGGTGGTCAGGGGAGGTCTCCTGGGGAAGGAGATTCCTGAGCTAAATCTTCAAAGTGGAGGCCATAGGCCACTGGCATGTAGAGGACAGAAGAAAGTGTACAGGAAGGAAAGAACTCCAGTCAGAAGCTGCAAAAAATGGTCAAGAAATTATAAGCATCTCAGGATGGTTGGAACATGATTTGTGAAGGAAGTGGCAAGACAGAAATCTCAAGAGGGAGGCGGTAGCCCAATGTCTGGGGTCTTATAAACCATGTTATAGCACTTCCACTATAGGACGAAGGGGCAGTGGAAACATGTGAGGGGTTTTATGCTTGGAGGTAACATAGATTGTTTTTTTAGCGAAATTATCCTGTCAAAGCCCAGCTTCACATCTCAGAGGCTGGTATCCAGCCTCAAATGCTCAGAGCATGTCACCCACCCAGCTTTGTATGTCTCTGCACCCAGAGCATACAAGCCCGCAGAATGCCTCTCCACACTACTACCACCTAGAGACCAGGCCTCCCTTTCAGGCTGCAGATGAGTTCTGCGGGGCCAAGCAGCACCTCACCCCCAGAAGACTGTCAGGAACTCTCGCCTTGGCAAATGTGCAGCCACATGACTCTGCATTCCTAAATTGAGGCCCTTCTAGTGGTTTATCCTCTTCTTTTCCCTTATTCCCAAATAGCTTGGTGTCACTTCTCCCCTGATCCAACTTCTGGCACTCACATTTCTGCTAAATCCTTGCCCTTTGCTCTCTGGAATCTCCATTCCTTATCTAACAAATTCCCTTACACTCTTAACTTCTCCACTCAATGTCCCTTTACTCCCTTATCTTGACATGCTTGTCCCCTGAGAACCCTACTTCCCCTGTAGCCATCTCAAGTGGAAGCTTCTCATTCATCCAACATGCCATGTCATTCAGGACTGGCAGTTAGGTCTTACCCGCAGCTCCCAGACCATTATTCCACCCTCTTACATAAAGAAACCCAGCTCCTTTCCCTGTGGCACACTGAGCCATCCTCAGCTCTATCACCCACTGCCCTCACAGACATTGTTCTTCACTTACTGAAATCTTCAAGATCTCCACCAAGTCCTGCCACCATCCTGATTGGTCCCCAACATCCTGACTCCTGAGTTCTTTGACTTTCTAACCTCCAAAGAACTTCTCTACCCAGGTTCTTGTCCTCACCAGAAACTCTTCTACCTCCAAAGAGTGTCCTCTACAATCAAACAACATTCCATCCTTCCATTTCTTCACTCAATTACTTCCATCATCACAGTTCTTCCCTCCCACTGGGACTTCTAGTCCACTGATCTCTCTAATATCTCAACCTCTCTACTCCATATGCATCTTATACTCCATGATCCGTTACTTGAATCACTCTTTTGCTGATATGCTATATTGAGTCTTTATAGAACCAACTCAATTAGCAATTCTATTTTCAGAAACCTATGCCCTGTGCTAAATGGGGTATCCCTGTATCATCAAAAGACTCCTAACCAGTCTCTTCATATTCTAAGCTTCTTTCCACTCGAAAACATCTAGTGCATCACTTCCTAATTCATTTTCCTAAAGCTGAGCTCTGATCACCCTACTACTCTGCTCACAAATCTTCACATGATGCCCACTGCCTATCAAAGTAACTTTACCCATCTGAGATTTACATTCCAGAACCTCCCCAACCCAACCCACCTCTCTGGCCTTATCTTACTCTGCTCCTGTCCATTTTCAGTATCCTCTAGCCACCCTTATCTCACTTCCCACCCATGTCTCCAACACCCCATACTTTTCTCTTCTTCCAAAGGTAGGTAGGTAGATATATATCTTGAATTATGATTGTAAAGCTAGCTCAGTGCCATGCCTCCCCAAAGTCTTCCCACATTTTTCTGGAAGGTACTACCACAAAGTACCTTCACCACATGTTGCAGCCAGCACTTTGTCTCCTCTCCTGCTCCAGTCCTGTCAGCAATGTTGGCCACGATGCACCATGTTCTGACACCTCCCCCCAGTGACAGAGCCATTTCCAGCACGTAGTCCCAACCCCAAGTCTCCCTCAGCTTGTACCACACCGAGCTGCGGTCAAGCCACTGAAGACGGGAGACTTCTCTCACCATACCCCAGGGGACCATGATCCAAATTTGTAGTCCCAAAAGAGAGCTTCTGGGTATCCCCAACGTCTCACAGAGGGTTTGTGTGAAATCCATGTTTGAGTTTCTGCTTGCAATCTTTCTCTTCCTAAGAATCAGATATAAGGCCATGGAGACTGGCTGGCAGAGAAATTTCTCTGAGAAAAACCAAGTGTTTTTCTCTGAATTCCTTTCCACTCCCCCACTCCCTATCTCTGCCATCCATATCTCCCCTGGAGCTGCATCACAGACCCAATCAATAAAGGGTTTGTTTTTTTTCCCCCACAGTGAAGCTTTCTGTGCAGGTTGGTAGAAAACACTAGTCGGTAATCCAAAGGCCATGCTTCATCACTGGTGACCTTGAGAGAGCCACTTGGCTTTTCTGAGTGGCACACCTCATCTATAGCAGAGCTGCTGTGAGAACCATCCAAGATGATGCAGCTAAAATAATGCTGTGAACGGTCAAATGTTACACACATGCAGCTTCTCGAAGGCAGAGATCTTGGTATGTGACCTACAGCAAATTAATTAACCTTCCAAATTTCAGTTTCTCAATCTATAAAATGGGCTAATAAGGATCCTCTCATAGGGCCACTTTGAGAATGAAGTGTTGTTTGGAAGATGACTAACAGTGTACTTGTAACCAGAAGGCAACCATGAACCTCGATGTTTCTGTGATGGTGATGGTAGTGGTGGAATTCCATGGTAGAAGATAATGATGAGTTCCCTATTTTGACACGTAAACGTATTAACCTGCTCATATAAAAGTCCAGCTGGATTTTCATTGATTTGTTGATCTTCTCCAAAGAAACAGAATACCAATTAGCACCAGAAATCTTCCAAAGGGAGATTCCTTGTTGCTTATATAAAACATTTGAAGATTTTCTAGTAAAGGAATTTTAAAATTCTTCTATATTATATTATCCAACATCCATAAGACATAATTATATGTATTGGCATATATAATTTGAATGTTTCAAAATCTATTTAAGATATTACAAAAATTCAATTGCTATAAAAAATATATTTGCAATCTTGGCATATTATACAGACATATTTTATAACATCAGCTTAATTGTTCAGGGCCAAGTTTAACTCCTTTTTTTGGTATATTTTTGCACAAGATTTAATTTGGGGCTAAACAGTCCAATATAAGCAGAGGAGAAAAGGCATCACGTGGTAATTTCACATTTTCAGCACATTGTGTCTGGCCATACATTTTTAATATCATAAAATTGGCTTGTTCTGTAATATTGTGATTGGAGATTTATGCATGCTGTTCCCACATTCTTTAAACAGATGTGCAATAAATGTGATGAAAAAAACACATCTCTTCCTCCTGAAACTAGGACACTTGCTCATTTAAATAATATAGAACAACAATAGTCACTGTGGATGTTTTAGACACACAGGATGTTCTACAAAGTAAAAGGCCTCAAAACGTGCGATCACGGTTTTATTCCCAATTCACTACAGATCTTCAAAACTTCCAGTTGATGTACTGTTATATTTCCCCTAGTGGTCACTCCTACTCATATTGTCTCGAGTTCAGTAGCAACACAAAACACTATGAAGCAAGAAGACTGGCCTTTTTAGGTAGAAATTGCAGTCCAAGATGGGGGTTAAATGGACTCTGTGTCAAGGGCCTAATCACAGCCATTTCTGCTGCACAGAAAAGTGGAGCGAGCCCAGGCTTTGGTATTAGACATCCTGGCTTCCAATCCCAGGCCTAGAACTCACTACCTGTGGAACTCCGATCCTCTTCTGTTTCCTTGTCCATAAAATGGGGATAATAAGGCCTACTTTGTATGGAGGTTGTAAGAGCTTAATGAAATTGGCCATAATGCCTAGAACAGTGCGTGGCACACAATATATTCTCTATAATTATATTCAGTATAATTTACATTCTATTATTATAACCATTACCTTGCTAACAGGTATTCTTAGTCTAAATGAGCTCCAGGAGATAGGGTGAAAGGATCTTTATAAATCCACACCAGCTCCTAGAAAAATAACTACCACCACAACAACCCAATGCCCATTCCTAATGGTAATAGATCTTATATGCAGAATAACAATACATTAAAAGCTTTCCCAAATCCACCTTCTTCAAGCAGGTTTCTTGAAAGTTATGGTTATAAGTGGCCTTTGCACACCACTTTGAGCAACTTTCCCAATTCCAGAAACCATTCACTCTAAAATACCTGAAAGAATTTGCACATTCTGTGTGATGTTTTTATTCAATGCTCCATCTATATTAATCCACAAGTAATCCCAAACCTCATTTAAATTAGTTGTTTTCAAGTCCTCCCCAAATGAAGCTTTTACTAAATTATTTTTACCAGTATCCAGAGGAACTGATTTGAGTTCTTCCTCCTCTGGTGAAGCTGCTAATGAACACCGACAGTCAAATATCAAAACACCAAAGGGAAACCAGGAGGTTTGGATTATCTACTAAGGATAAATAATTAAACATAAACTATATTTTAATTTCGTACATTACTTGACCTTGGCAAACTTTAGATTTGGAGTCACTCTGTCAGTCAAACCCTCCTTTATCTGACATCCCCCTCCAGCTACCACTCCACTTCTCTGCCCCTCTACAGCCAGAACTTCTCTCAAGAGTTGTCTTGCTTCTTCATTTTCACTTTCTCCTTCCTTTTCTCTCAAACCCACTTCAGTCGAACCCACTTCAGTCGGCTTGCCCTGCAAACACTTCACTGAAACTGCTTTCGTTCAGGTCACAAAGGACTTCCATGATGACAAATTCAGTACTTACTGTTTTTCTTTTCATTTAGAATTTCATAGGCAATATTTAGACCATACAAAAAGTATAAATAATTCAGTGGTTATCTGTATACCCCACCAAGCTTAAAAAGCAAAATGTCACCAATATTTGTTACTGTCTCCTGTGTATCCCTCCTGAATCACTTTCTCTTCCCTCCACTCTTAAACTAGTATCCTGAATTTAGTATTTTTCATTTCCATGTATTTCTTTAAGCTTTTACTCTGTAAGTTCCTCTAAACAATATATTTGTTTTGCATGCTTTAAACTTTAAATGGTATTCAACTACACATACCCTTCTTCAACTTTTTCACTCACTATCATGTTTGCGGGATTCATCCATGTGACTCCAGCTCATTCGCTTTTTCAGCTGAATAGAATCCCACTGCACAAACACATCACGATGTATTACCCATTCTCCTGTTGACAGATATTTGAGAATGCTTCCAATATTTTGCTAAAAATAAACAGTGCTTCTATACACATTCTTGTATGTGTCTTGTATTGCTTCAAATAGTCAATTCTCAATGCTCACCTTACTTGGCCTCCTGCAGACATCTGACACAGGCAATCACGCCCTCCTTAAAATGGACTTTTAACTTGACTTCAAGGATACCACATTCTTCTTATTTTCTTCCAACATCACTGCCACTTCTCAGTCTCCTTTACTGGCTCCTCCTCTTCTCAACCTCTAAATATTGAGGTGCCCCAGGACTGAGGCTTTGCTGCTCCTCTTTTCCCTACCTATTTTCACTCTCTAGATTATCTCATCCACTCCTGTGGGCTTTAAATCACATTTTTTGTTGATGATTCCAAACTATATGTCTCTGGCTCTGTCCTCGAACTTCAGGCTTCTCTATCCAACTTCCTATTCAATGTTTCCACCGGGAAATCTAAATTTAACATAACCAAAATTGACTGAGTTCCACAGTTGTTCTCCTCAAAGCTTTTTCCTCTCTATATCCTCTCCATTTCATTCAGTCAAATCATTCAATCCAGGAAAAAAACAAAAACCTTCCTCTTTTTATCCTGTAAACACTTCAAATCCATCCAAAAATCTTATGGGATCTACCTTCAAAATATATCTCGAAATAAACCACATCTCATCACCTCTACCTCTACCAAGCCACCATGCCCTCTCACCCAAACTAGGTAACAGCTTCCTAACTGGCCTTCCTACTTTCACTTCTGTCCCCCGGCAAGCTACAAAGCAGCCAGAGATCTTCTAGAAAAGTCAGTCATGTAAATCCCATCACGTCTTTCCTCTGCTCAGAACTCCCCAGCGGCTGCCCATCTTACTCACAACACAATCTCAAGTCCCTGTCACGGCCTGCGAAGCTCCAGATGATCTAGCGCCCAATTCCTCAGCTTCCTAATCTCCAACTACTTCCTCTGCTCACCGTGCCCTGTCACACTGGCCTCTTTGCTGTTCCTCCAGCACACTTAATACTCGATGCCTCAGGTCCTTTGCACTTGTTATTCCTTCTGCCTGGTTGCTCTTCCTCCCCTCAGATTTGCATGGCTTGGTTTCTCACGTCATTCAGATCTTTGCCCAAAGGTCTCCTTCCCTAACCATCTTATCAAATATTTCTCCCCCATTACTCCCTAATTCCCATACCCTCATCTCTCTGTTTGGGTTATGGTCTAGATTCCTTTGGAATTCTAGGTGCTCTGACTTGCATTTCAAGTGTTTGGGAATCAAGGTCAAAGCAGAATTTTTCAGTACTTTTGTTAGACATTCGCATTACTCTGATTCTTCTCATGGGTAAAAAGAAATGGCTGACAGGAGCTTGAAGGAATGTTGTAAGGGATACATTTTTATTCTGTTTTCAGGTCAGAAAACTGTCACCCTACCCAAGATTCCCTACAATATTGATGTAGACAAAAATTCCCAAGTCCTTCAGCTGAAACCTGCCTCACACTTTCATGGAATCACCATGGAGATCTGGTGACACAGACTTCTCTTATGGGAGCTGCAGAAATAAATTAATTCATTTAAGTACTGAACAATCACAGGGCACAGAGCACCTCTCGCACCTCCGCGAGAACACAAAAGTGTAAGGCAGGGTCTCTACCCATCCTGTGTCCCAGAGGCTCCCCATGAGGTAAATGATGTACTGTGACATCTGAGAAGTGATATACCAAGTGCAAATAACAAGAGATGTGCTGCAGAAGTTCAGAGACAGGAGATCAGCAAATAACAGCAAGCATTTGTTGAGCAATTAGAGTGTACCATGCTCAGAGCTAAATAATTCACAGACATTATTTTAGTTAACCTTAGAAATAATTCTTGAAAGTAGACATTACTATTATTCTCACTGTGCAGATAGAAAAATCAAGGTCCAAGGTCACACCACTAGAAGCAAAGGACCTGGGTTTGTTTCACGGCAAAGTCTGAGTTATTTTCCCCTATTCCTGCTCTGAGAGGCTAAGTGCAACGTCACCTACTAGCAGTTCAACCTATGAGCCCTCAGGGTCTACCTCAGTCACAGTAGACCTCGGAAGATAAAAGAATTAGGATGCATTTTATTCATAAACATTTACTTAGTGCCAGCTTTGTGCAAGAAACTGGGGAAATAAACGAGTCACAACAGAATTGAGAGCCCAGAAATAAACCCACAAACCCACACATATATGGACAACTAATCTTCGACAAAGGAGCCAAGAACATACAATGGAGAAAGGAAAGTCTCTTCAATAAATGGCTTTGGGAAAACTGGATAGCCATGTGCAAAAGAATGAAAGTAGACCATTATCTTCCACCATACACAAAAATTAACTCAAAATGGATTAATCACTTGAATGTAAGGCCTGAAACCATAAAACTCCTAGAAGAAAATATAGACAGTACACTCTTTGACATCAGTCTTAGTAGTATCTTTTCAAGTATGTCTACTCAGGCATGGGAAACAAAAGAAAAAATAAACAAATGAGACTACATCAGACTAAAAATCTTCTGCAAGGCAAAGGAAACCATGAACACAACAAAAAGACAACCCACCAACTGGGAGAAAATATTTGTAAATCATATATCCAACAAGGGGTTAATTTCCAAAATATATAAAGAACTCATACAACTCAACAACAAAAAAACAAACAACCTGATCAAAAAATGGGCAGAGGATATGAATAGTCATTTTTCCAAAGAAGATATACATATGGCCAACAGGCACATGAAAAGATGTTCAACACCACTAATCATCAGGGAAATGCAAATCAAAACTACAATGAGATATCACTTTACACCATCAAAACGGCTATAATTAACAAGACAAAAAATAAGAAAAGTTAGAGAGGATGTGGTAGGAAGGCAAACTGGTACAGCCATTATGGAAAACAGTGTGGAAATTTCCCAAAAAATTAAAAATAGAAATACCATACAATCCAGCTATCCCCCTCTGGGTATTCATCTGAAGAACACGAAATCAATAATTCAAAGAGATTTATGCATCCCTATGTTCAGTACAGCATTATTCACAATAGCCAAGATGTGGAAGCAACTCAAGTGCCCATCAATGGATGAATGGATAAAGAAGACGTGGCATACATATACACAAAGGAATACTACTCAGCCATAAAAAAGTGCCATTTGCAACAACATGGATGGACCTTAAGGGTATGATGCTAAGCAAAATAAGCCAGATGGAGAAAGATAAACATCGTATGATTTTACTCATATGTGGAAGATAAACAAACACATGGATAAGGAGAATAGATTAGTGGTTACCAGAGGAGAAGGGGGTGTGGGGGAAGGGCAAAAGGGGTAAAGGGGCACATATGTATGGTGACAGATAAAAACTACACTATTGGGGGTGAGCACAATGCAGTCTATACAGAAAGTGATATATAATAATGTACACTGAAATTACACAATGTTATAAGCCAATATGACCTCAATAATTATATATTTAAAAATTATATATAAATATATATATATATATATATATATATAAAAAATGACCAAGTCACAGTCACCATCCTTACAGAGATCATAGTTGAGTCAGGAAACAGACATCATTAAAGGTTGGGTTGTGGGGTTAGATCACCCAGGTTGAAATCCTGGCTCTTGCACTTACTTACAGAGTGGCTTAGGCAAGTCGCCTCACCTCTTCATGATTCAGTTTCCTGGTCTGTAAACTGTTACCTTGCTTGTGCATTCATTTAGCAAATCATTTTTGAGTACACGTTACTTGTTCTAGGTGCTAGGGATACAGAACTGAACGAGACCAACAAAGTCCCAGCCTTCGTGGATCTTGAAGTCTCGTATAAGATCAGAGTCTACCTACAGGGTTTTATTGTTTTGTTCTGTTTTGTTTTTCAGTGAGGCAGACTAGCCCTGAGCTAACACCTGCTGCCAATCCTCTTCTTTTTGCTGAGAAGATTGGCCCTGGGCTAACATCCGTGCCCATCTTCCTCTACTTTTTTTTTTTTTTTTTAATACATGGGATGCCTGCCACAGCACGGCTCGACAAGCGGTGACTAAGTCTGTGCCCGGGACCCAAACCTGCGATCTGGGGTGCTGAAGCAGAGCACAGGAACTTAACGACTACACCACCAGGGTGGCCCCCGTAGGTTTTTATAAACATAAAAGGGGATAGTAAGCTCTTAATATATGTTAGCTATTAACACATTTTCAACGTATTCATTTATTCAACAAATGTTTGTAGAGTGCCTCTAATGTGCCAGGCACTGGTTTAGGTGCTGGCGATATAACAGTGACCAAAACAGATGATGTCCCTGCCCCATGGAGCTTGCATTCTAGACGGAGGAGACAGAACATGAATAGATAAATGCATGATGCAATGTCAGGTAAGAACCATGAAGAAATATAAAGCAGGGTAAGGGACTAGAGGGTGACGAGGCCAGGGGAATAATTTGAGAGAAGAAATAGGTCAGGGAAGGCCTCTCTGAGGAGGTGTCATTTGAACACAGACATCTGGGAAACGGAGACAGACATGCAAATATCTGGGAGGAAAGCGTTCCTCTAAGAGCTCTCTGAGAGCAGAGAGAAGAGCCCTGATGCACGAGTGTGCCATCCATGTTCAAAGAACAGCAAGGAGGTCAGAGTGGCTGGAGCACAGGGACAGAGGAGAAGAGAGATAGCCAGAGGCTGTTCATTCATGTAGGGCCAGATGGGAACACGATGAGGATGGAGTGACATGACTTCATGGTTAATGTTGTGTGTCAACTTGGAGGGTGTTTTTGGATGAAATTAACATCTAAATCGGTAAACTCTGAGTAAGCAGACTACCCTTCATAATGTGGGTGGGCCTCATCCAATCCATTACAGGCCTGAATAGAACAAAAGGACCAGCCTCTCTGAGCAAGAAGTAATTCTCTAGCAGACTGCCGTCAGACTTCATCTGCACTGTTGGCTCTCCTGGGGCTCCAGGCTGCAGACCTTTGGCCTGGAACTGCACCATCAGCTCTCCTGGGTCTCCAGGCTGCAGATTTTGGACTTGCCGGCCTCTATAATCACATGAACCAGCCCCTTACAATAAATCTCCTTCTATATACAGACACATCCTATTGGTTCTGTTTCTCTAGAGAACCCTAACACACATGGGAAGCACTGAAGGTTCTGAACAGAGGAGTGACACAATTTAATTCACGTTTTATAAAGATCAGTCTAGCCCCTATGTGGAAAGGACACTTTAGGGAGGCAAACATAGAGGCAAGGAGACCGGGTCAAAGGTCTCAGTAATCATGATGAGAAATGACAGCAGTCTGCACTGGGGTCGCAGAGGTGGAAGTAGTGGGAAGTAGTCGAATTTGAGATATATTTTGAAGGCAGTGCTGACAAGATTTGATGATGGACTAATTATTACAATTATTGTAGAAATTATGACAGAATGTGGTAAGAGTCATAATTAAGGGACACATAGGTCATGCAGGATCAGAGATTAAGGAGAAATCAGTTCCTTCAGGAAGCTGAGGGTTCCCAGTCAGAAGAGCCCTGAGACACGTTATAGCGACTTTGGGGTTGAGCTTTGAGGAACAAGTCCCATGTATGAGGTAGGGCAAAGAGACATTCCAGTAGGTGGACAAGAACACACAGGGTGCACCCAGGGAAGGTCCAAGTAGCCTAGTGAGGCCTGAGCAGAAGATCTGATAGAGAAACACCTGGAAAAGAGTTTGAAAAGGAGATTGGAAAGGTAGGCGGGGGTGTCAGCAGGTACTTTATCCTACTCTAGTCGGATGACGGTACATGAGATGACACATTGAAGGGGCTCGTAATGGACTTCTGGGGCCTCCCAGGCCGATGGAGGAGCCTGAACAGGCATCTCCAACCCCAGCTGAAAGTAGCCAGTGACCCTGAACGGCTCACATTGTCTAGGTCCTGGAAGCAAGACCAGCACTTTCCGAATCAAATCCCATGGATGCAGACTTCGATTCATCATCTAATGCCAAAGAAAAAGTTGTTTCATTCTAAGATGAGAAAAGCAGTTGGGCTATTCATTCCTGAAGCTTAAATTTGCCCTAACCGCCCGCTAAACACATTTTTTAGAATCTGGCAGTGATCTCTGTCAATTACGCATCTCTGGCCACAGAGAAGTGATATTGATTTATTTCACTTTTACGGCTAGAGGTATTTATTCCTATTTGCACCCTCCCTTCTTTACCCCAGTTTTTAAAATATCTATGGTGGTGGTAGATTCTGGAGCTGGTGATTCATGGTTTGGGGACGTCTGAAGGAAAAAATGCTGCAGGTTAGATGGCTGTTCATCACGACTTCTTTTTGGAGATGGACCAAGCTGCATTCTTTCCTGGCATGGCTAGACAAAGTTGAAAAGTCCTCGATATCAATGCATAAAGAAGGGTCCACGGTTTCTAGCCAGTTATCTCATTCCTTTAGACCCTACTATGTGCCAAGTGCTGAGCTCAGAGCTGAAGATACGGAGACGGAGGCAGGCAGGGTCTCTGCCCACAAAGAGTTTACAGTGGGAGTCAGATGTGCCAATAAAACAAACCATTACAACAGAAGATGGGTATTGCTTTAACGGACATGGGAACGCTGTTAAGGTCAGTGGGATCACTGAGCAAGCACACAGGTCATTCCAGGGAGATCAAGGAAGGGCTCACCAGGAGGTGACTTGCAGCTGAGAAGTGCGAGATGCAGCCACGAGGCAGACAGGGGAAGGGCTTTCTGCCCAGAGGCAACAGCAGCAGAGCAAAGCACACTTCTCATGCAGTCTAATAAGAAAATTCCAGCAGTCTGTCTGCTTAGTACAACTTTACCAAGGACAAAAGTTCAGCAGCTCATTTCACATTAAAAAGACATTAGCACATCGGTTTTGTAAAGAAATACACGGCGAGCACTTTATATTTCCAGTTTTAATCAAAGTGTCTCCATAATTGTCTTTATTTCTGCAAGTGCTGAATTTGTGGTCAACCCTCCTTCCATGATGCTTTCACTGGGATCAGAAATGACTTTAAGGGCCCCAGCAGAGTGGGGCAGGTCTAGGGGAGCCATTGGCTTCTCCATTGATAGACAAGGCCATAGGCAGGATAGAAGGTAAAAGAGAGGATGAAAAGCAGCAGAACAGGAGAAAGACGAATAGAAAGGAAGATAGGCCAAGAAAAGAGAGAATCAAACTTCATTGGCCGGCAGGGGAAAGGTCCCATTAACAATTGCCTCATAGGTTACTGCCCAGACACAGGACCTAAATCTACTCTGATGTGGCTCACCCACAGCAGCCTCAGGGGGTCCACCTCATCAAGCCAGCCTCAGGAATCCTCCAGGTTGAGGCAAGGGGAGGGTACTGGCCTGAGGGAGACACCTACTGCAGCCTCAGGGCTCTTCTATCCAGAGGCATTGGGCCTCCAGCCTAAGAGCTTCTCAAAGGCCTATAGAAATGTCTTAGACCTAAAAAACAAAAGGAAGTGACTCCAAATACAAAAAGAAAGTATAAAACAAATTATTAAGTGTTTAATTGAATGTCTACAAGATGTAATATTATGTCAACTTCATTAATTGTTCAATTTAGTATTCATCAAAAAAAGTCATTATATTAGAAAATTAGTTAAGATTTTCTCATCTCATGAGAATTTTTGAATATGGATGTAATTTCCAAAAATCACCCATCATAAATCATCTTAAAACCAAAATTAGAAAATAACTTTAGGTCCGGCTCCATGGCTTAGCAGTTAAGTGCGCGCGCTCCGCTACCGGTGGCCCGGGTTCGGATCCCGGGCGCGCACCGACGCACCGCTTCTCCAGCCATGCTGAGGCCACGTCCCACATACAGTAACTAGAAGGATGTGCAACTATGACATACAACTATCTACTGGGGCTTTGGGGAAAAAAAAGGAGGGGATTGGCAATGGATGTTAGCTCAGAGCCTGTCTTCCTCAGCAAAAAAAAAAAAAAAGAGGAGGATTAGCATGGATGTTAGCTCAGAGCCGGTCTTCCTCAGCAAAAAAAAAAAAAAAAAGAGGAGGCTTAGCATGGATGTTAGCTCAGGGCTGATCCTCCTCACAAAAAGAAAATAACTTTAAATTTTACAGCAAAAAAAAAATGGATAAATTTACTGGGGAGTATGAAGGCATTTCACATCATATTATATCCTTAGGATGTTTGATAAGATCTAGGATAAGGCCTCAAACATAAGAAGGCCTAGGGCCTACAAATTCTTAGACGAGCCCTGGCTATCTTCCAGGGTCTTTCTTGATTATTTTCTGGGGCTTCTTGACCAGCCTCTTTCACCAAGACAACAAAAGCTATCTTGAAGCACTTCTGAGTGATTCAGAATATTCTCTGGTAATAAATAATACTCATTTGGAGCTATGTTTGATTACATTGTCAGTGTAAGCTCAGGTTCTTGGAATGTTTTCTGGGATTCCCAATAAGCACAGAATGCCTTTCCAAGACATCAATTTTCCTGAGGGTGGAATACACTTGACAAGTAAATAACTTGATGGATGCCTATCACAGTGCTTAGCACATAGTGAGTGCTTACTACATACTCACATAATGGACAAAAGCTCCTTTTATGATTCTATAATACTTTATAGGTCCCCACCTCTAACACAGCTTGTGTCATATAGCACTGCAGTTTTTTCTTTTTGCATGATTGTCTCCTCCACTTAATTGTGAAATCCAGGAGGATAGGAACCATATTTCATTCACCATTGGATATCTAGTTCCCAAACTTGTACATCCTGGGTATTCAAAAAGTATCTGTTGAGTGAAGGAGAGGACAAAAGGATAGAGAGAGAGATAAATGGATAGAGAGCTGTAAAAGATTAATGCAAGGTTTTCTCCTAATGAGTCAGCCCATGCTAATTCCAGTTCTAATAATAATTTTAGCTGCCAGTTTTTGAATAGTTACCATGTGTCACTGCACACTACATGCTTTTCAATATGGCCTCATTTAACCCTCACACAGCTAAGAAGCTAGTAGTAAGATCATGAAACTGAGATGCAGAGAGATTAAGAAAGGTGCCCAAGGTCCTACACCTAAGAAGTGAAGATGGCATTTGAACTGGTTATAGTGACCGCCTCCCAAAAAGCAAGCTTTCTTCTACTCTATTCTGTACGATTGCCTTGCTCTTTGCAGGACGCTTGAGATCCCATGGATATGCCCACCCAGAACTAACGTACACTGAACAGCTCCCCCAACCAACCTGTCCTGATGACTTCCTGGGCCTGGATTCCGACCACACCCTTCAGTAGGAGACAACTAACTGCCCACTCACCATGTGGTGAGCACAGAAGCGGGTAAAGAGCAAGGCAGAAACAAGAGTCAGCACAGAGATGCTCTGAATCCCTGCCGGGGCCACATGCTGTAATGGAGAGCACACAGGCTGAGGAGCCGGGCAGCTGAGATTCTGAGCTCTGCCACTAAGTGGCTGTGCGCCCGCAGTCAAGTCTCTTAGTTTCCCTGGATCGTTCCCACAGCCTCTTGCAGGACTAATCTCCTCTCCGTCTAAATGCCCAATCTCACCTCCCCTTCTTTGCATCGCAGGGGATGCGCCTTTTCTCAACCTGGCGATCATCTTATTTCTTGCAGCAGAGGATGAATTACCTCAGGAATTGCAGCCTTAACCAGTGTAACTGCCAAAATGGCTGTTATTCTTCCAACCGCCTGCAAGCCCAGCTACCCGCCCGCCTCAGCTAATAGCAAGCAGGTTAGGTTCCTTCATAGGTTAATTATACATTGTGTGGACAGCATTTCCTTTCATCCGTTCTAAATTTGCTCCCTTTTAATTTTGTCAAGTGCTGCCTCTTTCTCCGATTAGGGGAAAGGGCAAGAGGGAGCCTGCAATTGGCTTGCTGCTCCCCATTCATTACACTCACCACCTCAGAGAGTGCTCACCCCTTTCCTCTGCTCCTTTCAGAACCAAATATTTCATCTTTCCTGGTGTGAAAGTCACCCCTTCCCCCATATCCATCTGCTCTGCCCTTCCAGGGACCTTGTCTATTTCTGCTGTGTCCTGTCGGGGATTAGGTGAGCCGCAAAGTGAATGAGGTAGTCAAGGGGAGCAGAGAGCGCGGATTTACCAGATGGAATAACGGTTCTCCCCCAATGGTGCTCCAGGTCTTTCTTAATACCCACTACTGTCGTGCTCACCTTTTGAGCTGCCCCTTCCCTTTAGAAAGGAAATCCAGTAGCATATCCAAGATAACTAGTGGATCCTCCTTACCCAAAGAGATGCTAGTAATTTAAGACTCAAACACAGCAGTTTAAATTTTTCTCTCCAGTGACACCCAGGACTTTGGTCACTTTGCCCTGTTAATACATAACGTCATCTTTCAAGAAAGAGCAAGAAGTTTCTTCCTTCAGATGAAACAGCATACTTCTCTCAGGCCCAGAGATACCAGGCCCAGTAGGCGTCTGTGAACCAGGCACAGAGTTCTGTATTTTGACCTGGAAGTGGCATTCAAGGCCATCTAATTGGACCCCCTCCTTTAGGGCTAGCAAGCCCGAAAAGGTTAGTGGATCATCCCAAGTCTCACATTCTCCATTTTATCATTTAACAAAAATTTTTTGAGCACTTATAATAAGCAGACACTGATAGGCATTGAAAATACAGGGATGAATAAAACAGATCTACTCATAAGAGCTAACAGTTTCTGAGCACTTGCCAGGCATTCTACTAATCACTTCCTATGTTATCTCATGCCATCCTCTCAGTAACTCTCTGAGGAGAACACTGTTATCATGCTCATTTTTCACTTTAGGAAACTGAGGCTTAGAAAGGTTACAAGCCTTGTCCTAGGTTCCACAGCCAGTAAGCTGTGCAGCCAGGAACCAAACCCAGAAGGTGTGACATCACATTGGAGCTCCAGTCACTCCGTCTCTTGGTTCTGCCTCCACAGGCCTCAGCCTGGCGACCTGGGAGTGCACTGAAGCCTTCCTTGAAGGCCGAGCTGAGGAGCTCTCCTCCTGCTGCAGGATGTCGGTTACTTCTCCCAACTCTTATCACTCTACCACGTCTCAATCCATCGACGGCTTGTGGCTGTGCCTAAGTCCCACGTTAACATCTGAGCCCTGGGTTACACCCATGCAGAGGTTCTCAGGCTTCATAAGTGATGCCAATACGTTTGATATTCAAGACTGTAGGTTCAAAGACCCCACGTGAACCCGATTCTCATGTCATTCCCAAATCAGAAGCCAGAACCCAGAGCGAGGGAGTGTCTGGGACATTCTGAAAGAAGGTGCTCACCAGCCCCGCTCCTGGAAGGAGCTTCTGCTGGGCTGCTTGAGACACCTGAGCAAAGAGCAATGTTGGTATGGGCATGTGTGGGTTCCAGATGATGATGAGAGTAGCTAACATCCAGTGAGAACTCACTGCGAACCAGGTACTGTGCCAGGCACTTCACACACATTACCTCATTTAAGACCCACTTCTACCCTCTGAACCTTCTTTAACAGAGAAAACTGGAACACAGAAAAGTTAATTAACTTGCCCAAGGTTGCACAGCCAGGTAGGATTCAAACCTGGGCTGCCTGATTGCAACAGAGTGAAAGAGAGAAAGTCTCAATGATACCTCAAGAAAAAAAAACTCATAGACACCGTGGAGGTCAGCGGCCCATCAACACAGGCTCCCTGCCCGCCTACAAAGAACCAGCGTACGGATTCTCTCTCCCTGAGCCCAGACGAGCCATGTGCCTGGAATCCAGGAGCAGGAAGAGGAGCCTCTGCCCTCCCCGGCAGCGCTGCCTGCCTAATGCTGCGGCTGTTTATTACTGACTCCTCCTGATCTAATGGGAGTTGAAATTTCCATTAATTAAGAATATAAATAAATAAATGGGTAGGAAAGAAAGCGAGATGGTGGCATCGTGCCCAGAAGGCTCTGCTGAAAGCAGCCAGTTCATGCTTCATTAGCATCCCTGCTCCCTCTCCAAACCTGCCAGCACAGCCTTTCTTCTGAGACACACTCAGGGAACTCCAGTTTGGAGGGGATGCTTTGGTTTCAGCCTACTGATGCTTCTGTGCATTTCTGATTGGCCTTTCATGGTCTTTAAAGGGCCAGCTTGCCCCAAACCCAGGGAACCTCCTCAGCCCCTCACTCACCTTCCCACAGTGCCTTCAAAAAGAAAGAAATCATTTCTGCAGGTCCCCCAACAGGAGCCTTTATGAGGTCACACTGCAATGATGTATGACAGTGACTTAGCTGGTTGTGAGCTTTTTATCGGTTAAATTTTCCCCTCAGCTAGGTCTTTATGTCCCTCAGGTCAAATCTCGCCTCTACAACTTGGGCTGAGATGCTGTTGCCAGAAGCGAGCATTTTATACGCAGGCTGCTGTTGTAGACCAGAAGCAAGTGGTGGAAGGGAGAAATGAAGAAGGCGGGGCACTGGCGGGAAGTCCACTCCACCAGCCAGTACATGTGGCTTACCTACCGCACTGGGCTTTCGGTCAGATACAAAAGTGGTGAGAGCAAGTCCTCTGCTCCCCATGTGCAACCATTTCGAGGAGAAGATATAATACAATAGCAGGCAGCATTTAATAAGGACAAAACTGCATGCTGTAGACTTCGTACAATGGAGTTCATGAGAAAGAGACGATGGGGGTGGGACAGTTAGGTAGGAGTTCCAGAATTCTATATGGTAGGGGCATGGAGGGAGGAACTAGGCTGTTTCAAAGCTGCACTGCCAGCACAAGCACACTGCTTTACTTTGCTGCAGCTTAGATGGAGTCAATGGAGATGAGGGTGCTGCTGACATCTCCCAACCAGCTGTCCTTTGGTGCTATTACTCACATTGAGGGTTATACGATCCCGGAAGTTGAGGCTTGCGCTTGGCCAAGGGTGGTAGACATTCCTTTCTGCTTCCTCATGAAGAAACAGGATTAGCAGCTAAAATGAGGGAGTAGAGCTGAATCAATGGAGAACTGTTTTAGAAGCAGAGGCAGAGAACTCAGCCACGTGCAAAAGAATGAAGCTGGACCATTATCTTACACCATACACAAAAATTAACTCAAAATGAACAGGCAACCTACCAAATGGGAAAAAATATTCGCAAATCATATATCTGATAAGGGGTTAATATCCAAAATATACAAAGAACTCACAGAACTCAATAGCAAAAAAACAATCCAATTAAAAAAGGGGCAGAGGATCTGAATAGACATTTTTCCAAAGAAGACATAGATTGGCCAAGAGGTACATGAAAAGATGCTCAACATCACTAATCATCAAGGAAATGCAAATCAAAACCACAATGAGATATCACCTGACACCTTTTAGAATGGCTCTTTTCAAAAAGACAAGTAATAACAAATGCTGGTAAGGACGTGGAGAAAAGAGAACCCTTGTGCACTGCTGATGGGAATGTAAACTGGTGCAGCCACTATGGAAAACAGTATGGAGGTTCCTCAAAAAATTAAAAATAGAACCACCATATGATCAAGCAATTCCACTTCTGGGTATTTATCTGAAGAAAATGAAAACACTGACTCAAAATGATATCTGCACCCCCGTGTGCACTGCAGCATTATCTACAATAGCCAAGACATGGAAACAGCCTAAGTGTCCATCAACCAATGAATGGATAAATAAATGTGGTATAATAGGATACAGCTATCCCACTATTGGGTACTTATGCAAAGAACATGAAATCAACAATTCAAAGAGATTTATGCATCCCTATGTTCATTGCAGCATTATTCACAACAGCCAAGATGGAGGAACGACCCAAGTGCCCAACAGATGAATGGATAAAGAAGATGTAGGATATATATATAGAATGGAAACTACTCAGCCATAAAAAAGACAAAATCATGCCAATTGCAACAACACAGATGGACCTTGAGGGCATTATGCTAAGTGAATTAAGTCACACAGAGAAGGACAAATACCATATGATTTCAATCATATGTGTAAAATAAACACAGAGATAAGGAGAACAGATTAGCGGTTACCAGAGAGGAAGGGGATGAGGGGAGGGCAAAAGGGGTCAAGAGGCACACACGTATGGTGACGAATAAAAACTAGGTAGACTATTTGTGGTGAACACGATGCAGTCTACAAAAAAACTGAAATATAATAATGTACACCTGAAATTTACACAATGTTATAAGCCAATAAGACCTCAATAAAATAAAAAAGAAATGTGGTATATATACACAACAGAATATTATTCAGCCATAAAAAAGAATGAAATCTTGCCATTTGCTACAACATGGATGGACCTTGAAGGCATTATGCTAAGTGAAATAAAGTCAGACAGAGAAAGACAAATACTTTTAATCTCACTTACATGTAGAATCTAAAAAAAACAAGCTCATAGATACAGACAACAGATTGGTGGTTGCCAGAGTTGGGGGCTGGGGGGTGAAAATGGGTTAAGGGGGTCAAAAGGCATAAACATTCAGTTATAAAATAAGTCATATGGATGTAATGCACAGCATGGTAAATATAGTTAATATTGTACTGCATATTTTAAAGTTGCTAAGAGAATAAATCTTCAAAGTTCTCATCACAAGAAAAACAACTTGTTACTATGTATGGTGACAGATGTTAACCAGACTAATTGGGATGATCATTTCACAATATATACAAATGTTGAATCATTATGTTGTACACCTGAAACAAATATAATGTTGTATGTCAATTATACCTCAGTAAAAAAAAAGAATTTGATTTAGGGAAGTTGTCAAAACATCAAAACGTCTGAACATTTGACAGATCACAGATCATTATAAAATAATAATTATTTATTTAACCAAAGTGACAATAGAAGATTTTAAAGGTAAATACAGAAGGTTACATGGTTGTGAACAAAACTTAGTTCTTTTAATATTGAGAAGGCTGGTTTTCTTAAGCAATCAAAGACCTGATAAAGAACCTTTCTAGGGCCCCAGAACCTTTCTAGGAACAATATATACCTTTTTTTTTTTTAATAATAAAATCTGTCTGGATCGGAGAGCTGCTCACAAGGGAGTGGAGCTCAGATCAGAGAGTGACTTACCGGGGTCCCTCAGGTAGTGGAGCACTGAATTCAGAGGGCACAGGGGGCGCCTCGCCTGTGCGTCGTCTTGTCCTGCAGACCATTAGCAGGCAACTTCAGATCCCATTCCTCATCAACGAAAACTGTTAGAAAATGATTAAAGAAAACAATTTAGGTGATACAAACAAACTTTAACACTTCACGAAGTGGGCAGTCTCCTTTAAGAGACCTGCAAAATGGGGGGGAAGGCAAGAAGCTTTAATAGGATAAATAACGAGGAACAGGAAGAAACAAACAGAAAATACCTGCTTGGCTGGAGCCACATAGTCAACCTCGGGTGGGGTGAGAAGGCCCAAAGCTGGCTTGGTGTTTGGGGGTTGGCTGACTGCGTATACTGCGTTTCTGGTCAAGCGGAGCGTTTACAGGGACACGAAAGTTATCTAACTTTCAGTTTGCTGAGGGGGCACCCTGGGCAGGAGTGGCTCCATCTTGGACCTAGAAATTTATTTCAACAGACCCTATTCCTAGCCCTGCCTCCCACACTTTGCTTAACTTCCCTATTTCTTTTCTAAAAAGCAAGAATGAGGCAGCGGCCCCGCGGTCCAGCAGATCTGTCTCTTGCTTCAACTGTTGGACAGACCAGACCCCGGGACTCCCCCTCTTCCAGCCTCTGACCACCCTCTAACCTCCTTTCCAGTCGACTGCAACCTCTGGGACCATCTTCTAGGCCATCCTCTGCCTCTGGGACCAGCCAACACCGGTTTTTGTGGCCAGCTCCTTATTGCCGACCAACCAGGAGCTCCCAGGTTCCTCTGAATTATTCCACCCAGGTGGAGGCCGCCGTCAACCGCCTCCTACACTTACCTCTCCGGGCTTCTATTTCGCCTCGACGACGTGGCTCCGGAGGGCGAGAGCCACTTCTTCCGGGAGTTGGCAGAGGAGAAGCGTGGCTGCGCCCAGCGGCTCTTGAAGATGCAAAACCAGCGCCGCGGACGCGCGCTCTTCCGGGCCGTGCAGAAGCCCTGGACGCCACGGAAGCCCCGTGGCTCTGCAGAAGCACCTGAACCAGGCCCTTTGGGAGCTGCGTGCCCTGGCTTCTGCCCGCGCAGACGCCCATCTCTGACTTCCTGGAGAGCCACTTCCTAGAGGCGGGGGTGAAATTCATCAAGAAGATGGGGACCACCTGACTAACCAACGCAGGCTGGGCCAGCATCTCTTCGAAGGCTTGCCCTCAAGCACGACTAGGAGCCTCCGGAGCCCAGCGGCCTTTGAGGGGCATCCCCCCGGCCTCAGGGCTTCTGCCTGAGCCTCTCCCTGCAGCCACGAGGCAGCTTTTTAACCCCCTGGAGCCCTCGCCCAAGCTGTGGACCAAATGGAAACAATAAAGCTTTTTGCAGCCAAAAAAAGATAAGGATAACATTCCCCGCAACCCGCCTGCTTCACGGGTTAGCCTCATCCAAAGAGCTCCACGGTATGGTTATTATAAATATTGTTGTCCTATTTTAGGTTCTTTGAGGTTAGGGTTAAACTTCAGTCGTTAATTTAGTAGTTTCGGGGTGTTGGGTGGGAATAAGGACAGGGTCACATTTTAAGACATTAGAAAGAGCTCATCCAGCATTTCTAGTTTTCTTCCAAATTAAAGTGCAAATCATGTCCTATTTCATTCCTTCTCCCTCAGTCCCTGCCTGGTCTCCTCAAAGTTTGAGAGGATAAGCCCACCCAGCTTGATTGTTTAAATGAGAAAGGAGCTGCTGTTCTTAGCCCAGGAGATTCACTTGTGTTGCTCCAACAACCTGCTTTTCTATCCTTTCCCGAGAGCCGGTCTCTTTCTCTAATGCAGTGGTTCTCCGCAGTTACATATTAGAATCACCTGGGGGTGCTCTTTAAAAAAAATACCAACACCTGGGCCCTACCGCTAGCGATTCTGGCTCAATTGCTCTGGAGAGTGGTTCTAATAATCAGCCAGGTTGAGGACAGCTGCTCTAATGTATGAAGTAAATTCATCACCCATTTCCCTCCCCTCAACAAACAGTGGGCTTCTCGCCCACTCTGCTGGGGTGAGAGTCCAGTTCTGCTCATGATTTGCTGGCTTTAGACTGGTTGGTTTTGTTGGTTAGGTTTGGGGGTGGTTTTTAATAAATTAGAGAATTAAGATCTTTCAGAGAGATGTCAGGATATTACATGAACCAACTCAGCCCTCCTTTGACAAAAATGAAAGAGGGCAAAAATATTTTTAAAATATTAACTGAAATCTAAGATTCTGCGAGAGTCCAAAATTAGTGTAACACTATGACAGATGTTAGGGTCATTTAGTCCAGTATTTCCCAACTACAATACAGGCTGCATCAGAATCACCTGTGCCCTGCTCAATGCACCCCCCCCCCACCATGTTAAAAATCCAGATTGCCGGGTCCCATCCCCAGAAATTCTGATTCAGTAAGTCTGAACTAGGAAGCAGGAATCTGAAGGTAAAACAAGTTCCGCAGGATATTCTGATTCACAGCCAATTTGGGGAACCACTTATTTTGACAATTTCTCTCTCACGAGAATAGATTTGAATGCCTTAGTTTCTATTGTAGTGTTCTTCAACCATCCTCTTATACGATGGTGCCCAAACTTTGAACTGTGTTGATGCCCCTTCCCCAGCATGCCTCCTAAAAGTGTTTATAGCATGTCCTTTTTACAGTTAGAATTTATGTTGAAGATTCTGAGAAAAAGTTTTGGGCTAGGGTTAGACCTGATTTAGGATCACAGAACTCCCATTGGAAATAACACCAGACAGGTGTACTGAGAACGCACTTGAAGCAGGAATCAAGTGGAAGTGGGAAAAAGGACTTGAATAAGAACTTGGCACTCTCCCTACTCAATGGCCATGAAAGTGTCCCCTTTCTAGGTGCTGATGGGATTCTATCCCTTCTCCCCAACCCCTGTGTGAACTCTTCAATGCAAAGAGAATGAAAGAGGAGCCTTGAAAGAGAAAACTAGGGGAAGGCTAAGTGGAAGAGAGTATAGGAAGGAATGGAAAATAATACTGTAAGGAACAGTATTAAGAAGCTCCCAAGGAGAGTTTGACACTGGAAGAGAAAAAAATCAAAGAGAAAGTAGAATAGGCCACATGCCCCAACCCCTAGCACTCTAACTGCAAATCTTCAGAGTGTCCATGGATCACTCCCATCTCTGAAGAAGCAAAAACCTGATGCAGCTGGGAAAGTCATTTTTCCTCAGAGCAGTGTCTATCAGACAGATGTGAAATGGGGCTCCCGCACCTTTGCCACAGGACTTCTTTGCCCACTCATAATGTCCCTCTATTGCTTCTTGCCTGCAGAAATCTTGAAGGTAGGGAAGAGTGGAGGGGAGCCAGCCCACGAGTTACACAAACGTGGGTTGAGGTTGGGATCCAGGGAGACAGTGTTTTTGGCGTTGGTCATCAAATCCCTTTGATTTTCTCTTTCTGCAAAATCACTGAGCACTTGTTAGATGTCGTGCATTTACACACTCATTATCTCATTTCATCCATGACACAGCCCTAAGAAGCAGGATTACCATTTACATTTTACAGATAAGGAAACTGAAGCTTAAAGAAGAGGCATGACTAATCCAAGGAGGTAGAGCCAAGATCAAACCCAGGTCCTCCTTTACATAGAATAGTCCTCTTTCCACTGTACCCCAGCTGCCTTTGGACCTAAGCTTCAGATTTTGGTCCATTAGAACGAGGTCATTTTTTTCCTATTAACGTCTGCATTTGGAATATGAAAAAGCCACTCACATTAGGCAAGTTACTAGAAGCTGTAATAGATTTAGGAGAGAAATGCATCAGAGGACATCCCTTTGTTACTTTCTGGTCTCTTTCTTAAATTTTCCTCACTCTGTTGGTGTCCACACAATAGCCCCTTACTGTCTCCTTTCATTCAGAATAATTCTCCAGCAATCTTCCTGTCCTGATGGATTATGTCCAGGGTTATCTGTAAATGTAAGAATAATTATTATAGCCATCATTTATTTTTAGTGCTTATCATGTCAAGAAACTGAACTAAGCACTTCATAGGCATTATCTCATTTAATCCTTATGATAAACTCTTGAGACCAGTTCAGTTAGTATCTCTATTTTACACATAAGGAAACCAAGGCATAGAATTCATGTAACTTACCCAAGATCTCACAGCCATTTAATGATTACTCCAGAGATTCAGACATGTATCAAACTTTAGAACACAGATGTCTAAATCAACCTAAGTGAGTCAAGAGAATCTTGAAGCTCTTGGGCCAGACCATTCAGAAGTGGCATATAGCCCACAGCAGAGTTCCACAAAGAAGAATGAACATGAGATTAAAGTGTTAACTAATTTGAATCCTGGAATTTGTATGGAACCACAAAAGACCCCCAAATAGCCAAAGCAATCTTGAGAAGAACAAAGCTGGAGGCATCATGCTCCCTGATTTCAAACTATGTTGCAAAGCATAGTAATCAAAACAATATGGTATTGGCACAAAAACAGATGTATAGATCAATGGAATAGAATAGGGAGCCTAGAAATAAACCCATGCATAAATGGTCAATTAATTTACAACAAAGGAGCCAAAAATACACAATGAGGAAAGGACAATCTCTTCAATAAATGTTGGGAAAAGTGGACAGCTACAAGCAAAAGAATGAAACTGGATCACTATGTTACACCATACACAAAAAGTAACTCAAAATGGATTAAAGACTTGAATGTAAGACCAGAAACTATAAAACTCCTAGAAGAAAACATAGGCAGTAAGCTCCTTGACATCAGTCTTGGTGATGATTTTTTTGGATTTGACAACAAAAGCAAAAATAAGCAAGTGGGACTACATCAAACTAAAAAGCTTCTGCACAGGAAAGGAAACCATCAACAAAATGAGAAGGCAACCTCCTGAATGGGAGAAAGTATTTACAAATCATATATCTGATAAGAGGTTAATATCCAAAATATATAAAGAACTCATACAACTCAATAGCAAAAAAAAAAAAAATCCAATTGAAAAAGGGGCAGAGGATCTGAATAGACATTTTTCCAAAGAAAACATACAGTTGGGCAAAAGGTACATGAAAAAGTGCTCAACATCACTAATCATCAGGGAAATGCAAATCAAAACCACAATGAGATATTATCTCATACCTGTTAGAATGGCTATTATCAAAAAGACAGGAAATAACAAGTGCTGGTGAGGATGTGGAAAAATGGGAACACTTGTGCACTTTTGGTGGGAATATAAGTTGGTGCAGCCACTATGGAAAACAGTATGAAGGGTCTTCAAAAAACTAAAAATAGAACCACCATATGATCCAGCAATCCCACTTCTGGGTATTTATCCAGAGAAAACAAAAACACTAACTTGAAAAGATGTGTGCACCCCCATGTTCATTGCAGCATTATTTACAATAGCCAAGATATGAAAACAACCTATGTGTCCATCAATGGATGAATGGATAAAGCAAATTTATATATATATACACACACACACACACACAATGGAATATTATTCAGCCACACAAAAAAGGAAATCCTGCCATTTGTGTCAAACGGATGTACCTTGAGGGCATTATGTTAAATGAAATAAGTCAGATGTAGAAAGACAAATACCATATGATGTCACTTATAAGTGGAACCAAAAAAAAAACTGGGGGGCTGGCCTGGTGGCGTAGCAGTTAAGTATGTGCACTCCACTTTGGTGGCCAAGGGTTCGCAGGTTTGTATCTCAGGCACACACCAATGCACCGCTTGTCAAGCCATGCTGTGGTGGCATCCCATATAAAGTAGAGGAAGATGAGCATGGATGTTAGCCCAGGGCCAATCTTTCTCAGCAAAAAAGAGGAGGATTGGCATCAGATGTTAGCTCAGGACTGATTTTCCTCACACACCAAAAAAAGAGCTCATAAATACAGAGAACAGATTGGTGGTTGCCAGAGGAGGGGGGTAGGGGCTGGGCAAAATGGGTGAAGGGAGTCAAAAGGTACAAGCTTCCAGTTATAAAATAAGTCCTGGGGATGCAATGTACAGCATGGTGACCATAGTTAATAATACTGTATATTGGAAAGTTGCTAAGAGAGTAAAAGTTCTCATCACAAGAAAAAAATGTAACTATGTGGTGTTGATGTTAACTAGGCTTATTGTGGTGACAAAAAAATAACTAATTTGAAAATAGATCTGGTTCTTAGATTTGATGTGAGAAGGAGAGGATATTGGAAGCTCTTCTGAAAAATTGGGAGAAGAGGAAACAACGACAGACTATTAGGGGAAAACCAGTCACTCCTGGGCAAGAATGCACAAGGAATTTACACTTAGTAGCATACTCTCTGCTCTGCATACTTACGAATGAAAGACAAAATATGACAATAGAAAGTAAAAAAAGGTAGAGGCAAGCTCGATAACAAGATAAAGGTTTGTGTGAACCAGAAACAGAAAAGAAATGCAAAATGGTGAGGGGAGCTGAAGCTGAAGGGTGCTGGATTCTGAGTCTGAATACAAAGAATTGTGGTCAGGAAGTTGGCCATCTAGACAGAGGACTAGAAAAGTGCTTATTGCTTCAGGCCAGGAGATGGGTGGGGAGACTCCCTGTCCCACAGCCTCCCATGGCCAGAGCTTTTAGCAAGCTGTAGGCCTAGAGTGGCTAGAAGACACAGACACATCCTCTCCCCCAGAAATTGAACTCAGTAGCTCATGACGTGGTGAATGGATCTGTGCCATCACCAATGTCCCTTCAGAACAAATGGTTCTAACCTGGGATGCCAGAAGCAAGGTAGAATAAATGACAGAACCATTGGACAGGTAAGATGAGTAAAGGGGGGGAGGAGGAGAAAGAGAGAGAGAGAAAAACATGAAACTGCCAATTTTTAGCCAGAAAACTAAAATTTCAAAACACATGAAGAAATATAATGCTAAGAAAACAGTTAACTGATTCACCCATTAGAACATAAATTCATGCCAAATTAATTTTATGAAACAGTCTGACAAAGACTTTAAAGGAGCTATGTTTAGAAAACTCAGAGTAATAAAGTCACAACTTCCACTTAAAAAGAACAAGTAATTATGAGACTACAGAAACCAAATGGAAATGAAATGGTCCCAACTAGCTTGACTAGCTGTACATTTCACAATGTATATATATATATATATATATCAAATCACCACATACACCTTAAATATATGCAATTTTTATTTGTCAATTATACCTCAATAAAGATGAAAAAAATCTTATTAATCAGAGATGTCATTGAATTTAAATCTCAAATAATGGGATTAACTCTAGAATGGATATTCAAAGAGGTAATTTGTATATTGAAATATTTTTGTACAGAGAAATTCACTCAAAGTATCACAGAGAAAACAAAAATATAAATGAAAAAGCAGTTAAGAAACATAAAGAATGGAAGGAGAGATTTTCAATGGTATTCCAGAAGAGCTAAGAACTAAGAATTTTCCAAAATTAATAATGCAAGAGTCATCAAATCAAAACTGCCATCTGACTACCATGCAAGAAAAATAAAGATAAATTCACATCTGACACTACTAAACCTGCAGATCAGGGAGAAAATAGAAAAATACTTCAGAGCTACCAGAAAGAAAAGCCAGATTGCCAACAAAGGAATGACATTTAGAATGACAGCAGACTTCTCACCAGCGACAAAGCCTATAGATGACAATGGAGTTACATCTTTGAAATGCTGAGGAAAAATAAATGTCAGCCTAGAATTATAGACCCAGTTAAAATACTGTTCAAGAGTAGGGACAAAATAAAGTTAGTTTTCCATTACAAAAAGACAAAGAATGTATTATCCATATATCCTCACTAAAAGATGCACAAAAGGATGTACTTCAGCAAAAAGAAAATACAGAGGGAAAATGTGGAACACAAGAAATAAATGAGAACAGAAAATAATTTAAGTCAATAAATTTAACTATTGGCTGTAAAAATTGATAACATTGTTATATGTTTTTTAAAAACATATAGACAACAATAACAAGGTAGGATGCAAGAGTTATATTCAATAGAGAAGTGTGCTAGGTCCATATTCTGTTCACAAGAAGGATAAACGTACTTAAATCGCAATTATTTATAAATATTTATAGTGAAGTGTGTATTTTTTAAAGAGTAGACAACCTACTAGTAAGAGAATAGTACTACAGTGTTTATCTTCCAAACCAATAGAGGAAATATAAGAGGTTGATGGTGGGAATATAGAAAATTTTTCGATCCATAGAAGGCAAGAAGGGAAAAAGCAAAAGAAGCAAGGAAAAAAGACAACACAAAATAAAAACATCAAAATAAGTCCAAATATATCACTGTGTGTATATACCAGATTAAATTTTCAATAAGACATCAGAGAATATCATGTTGGAATTTTTTTAAATACAACTATTATTGCTTAAAACAGACATACCTAAAGCAAAACATCCAAAAAATTAAAAATAAAGGCTACACCACTTAGGAGAGCAATTCATCAATATCTAGTAAAATTCAAGATGGCCAAAATTTTCATTTCCTGGTAATATATCACAGAACAATGTTTTTCAAACTGAATTCTGTGACCCATTCCTGGGTCATGGAATCAATTTAGGGAGTCACAAGCAGCATTTTTTAAATTAAAAAAAAAATAGAATAAGAAAAGGAATAAATAGAATAGGATAGGATAGGACATGACAGAATAGATATCAAATTATGTATCAGAGTGCTTCATGGATATAAGGAGTATTGTCTCATGGAACTTTTATTTGTGGTGTGTGTGTGCTTGCGTATGAAAATGTGCAGGTACCAAATTGCCATGTAAAATGCATCTCTTCCTTTCTTTAAGTTTGAGAAACCCTAACCTAGAGAAATACTTTCAAGTGTGCACAAGAAGACATCTACAGGGATGTTCACTTCAGTATTATTTGTAATCAGAAAAAAATGTCAATATCTTGAAAGGTCATCAGCAAGAGATTGAATAAATTAATTCAGGTAAATATGCATACAACAAAGAAAATAAACTAAACCTCCGTATTTCAACATGGATAAGGCTCAAAAACAAAATATTCTGTGAATAAAAGCAAGCTGCAGAAAGATATACTGCATGCTAAAACTTACACAAAGTTTGAAAGCAAGCAAAACTTTGTATTGTTATAAATATAGTCATGCATTGCTTAACAATGGGGATTTGTTTTAAGAAATGCGTCGTTAGGCAATTTCGTCATTGTGGGAACATATACCTAGGGTGTACTTACACAAACCTAGATGGTGTAGCCTACCACACACCTAGGCTATATGGTACTAATCTTATGGGACCACCGTCATCTATGCGGTGCCTCATTGACCAAAACATCATTATGCGGCACATAACTGTACACACATACATTATGTAGAGTAATGGTATAAAAACCTGTAAGGGATGATAAATGCTGAATTCAGGAGGGTAGTTAACTCTTGGGAATGGGGTGGGGGCAGGTGATGGGGTCAGGGAGGGCTACATAAAAGGCTTCAACTAATCTATAATGTCTTAACAAAAAATATGGAAGTAAATATAAGGGAAATGTTAAGATTTGATTAGGGTGGGAGGATATACGAGTGTTAATAATTTACTCCTTATACTTTTCTATATATTCGAAAAATATTATGACCAAAAGTTATAAAGCTTACAAAATCTGTGATTTTTAGTCCCTTGGCTAATCACAGGGTCTGGCATGAGCTTCCACTTTCCCCAGACTTCATATTTGGCTTGTCAACATTCCAAATACAGACCTACTATCTTACTCCTAAACAAGCAGACATAGCCAACCTTTCCATTGTCACATGAGGCAAAAGAAATTTCCCTAACTTGAGTCGTGAACCTCACAAATTTATTTTTACCTGGGACAGAGCAGAGTTAGAACTCAGCTCTGTGTATAACAAAAGGCTACCACATTAACCCTGAGTGCAATATGGGCTCCATTGTGCTTCTGATGAGCAGAAGATGAATGTATCACTTTACTCTACCTAATGAACATTTCAATCTTCTAATAAACACCCTAATAAAGAAAAATTGAGACTTAACTCACTTTTAGTGTCACAACTGACATGTCGCAAGGTCTTAATTGGGCTGAAAACAGCTTCCAATAATAATACCCTCCTTAATTGATTCATTAAAGGGGCCCCTACTGAGACAAAAGTGCTAGTTCCAGGTAAAGGAATGAAATAGAGCCCCGATTTCCCAATAAGTGGCTATGATCCCTCTGCCATCAACTCCCTGGGCCACGGAAGAGGATGTTAAGAGTGTCCAATGCCTAGAACTGTTCTTTTAGTCTTAAGTGGGCGCGGAACTGAAGCACGATCTCCACACACTCACCGCTCCCCTAATGCAGTAACGAGAGAGGGAGACAGAATCTCAAGGAATTGTTTCTTAATACGAGATGAATCTGCAAAGAAACAACGAGGCGAGTGGACGCATTGATAGCAAGAGATTAAAGCTTTTTACAAGATTGAACAAAAATTGCCACATCCAGCATGGTTGGGCAGGGAGAGGAGGGGCAGGTGCAGCAGAGGGAAGACTTATGAGGAGCAAAGGAAAATCATCTGCAGGAAAGGGTGGTTTTGAGCACATTATGTAGATAATACAGTGTAGCAGTTAGAAGGTTGGGATTTGAAGTCAGGTAGACCTGGAAGTCTGTCCTGCTCTTCCCCTTAACAGCTCTGTCACCTTAAGCAGGTGAACCCATCCAAATCTCAATTTCCTCAGCTCTTAAATAGGAATGATAGACTAATAATCTACCACAGCAGCCAGAGTAAGTCAGGTCGTATCATTCTTTTGCTCAAAACCCTTCGATGGCTCCTCATTACACTCCCGTACTATCTGTCCCCTTCATTGCCTCTCTCATGTCATCTCCTACTCCGTTCCCCCAAATCACTCCACACTGCACCACCCCCTGCTGTTCCTCGAAAGTACCCAACACGTTCTCACTTCCAGCCTTTGCTGGTGCCCCCTCCTCCAGCTCTCTGTACCGCTCACTCGTTCGCCTCTGTCAAGTCTTTGATCCAATGTCACCTCCTCCATGACCAAGCTATTTAAAATTGCAAAATGTCCCTCTGCTTACTCCGAATACCTCTCTCCCTGCTCTACTTTTTCTTTTTCCACAGCACTATCACCTTCTAGCATCCCATATAACTCATGTATTATGTCTATTGTTTATTATCCCTGCTGTTTTATTCACTGATCTATCCCAAATGCCTAGAACAATGAAGAGCATATAGCAGGTGCTTAATTTTTGTTATATGAAAACCTCATAAGCTTGTTCTGATGACTAAATTAGATAGTGAATGCAAAGCACCTAGCTCAAGGCAGGCATACAGAAGCATTCCATAAATATTATCTGTTGTTATCATAGTGGGTACCATTATTGTGATTATTATTATTTTCCATCCAACATAAGGATATTATTAACTAATCAGGTCATGGTTCTTCCAGCCATTGGTTCCTGGAGATGGAAGACCTAGATTTAATTAACTAGAGTTTTCTGATACTATAGGACATCTCATTATGTATAGACACCACTGGCCAATGCTTAAAGGTGCCGAGTCACCTGCAGACCCCACCCCTGCACCATCTACTCTGCCAGCACAGGGCTGGGGGCAGCTGCCAGGTGAAGAACATATATCTAGGTACATCTAGGAACTGTTGCTCTCTCTTGTCTCTTTAGGACTGTACTGCATAAAAATACCAACTCCACAGCACCTTCATTACAGCAAGAGTCTAGAAAGGATTTTATTTTACATTTAACAAAAGGTAAGAAAGGGAACAGGAAAAGGGGTTGTCTGAATTGATAGCTGGAGTTCCCAGAATTTAAGCTTCCACCACACTCTCTGAGACATTTGTGTTTCTGTCCAGGAAAAGAAGAAAACAGCAACCATCTGCCCACCTCATAACCTCCCAGGCACTAATGAGATGCTTTCTTTTTTGTCAGACATGTAGGAGCTCCTGTGATAAAGCACTGTCCTGGGTAAATAATGAATGGAACAGACCCATTAGCTCCAAGTTCGACTGCATTTTCTGTTTCCTGAACATGAAGGAAGACAAGAGCAGCCAAGGCAATGAGCCGTTCGGCACTCAGAGCCAGAGCTCGCTCTCCACTTCTCAGCTGATAAACCACGTGAAGAGCACATGGCAGCCAAGACCCGAATGCAGGTTTCTGTGTGTTTTCTTTCCCACAGTGCCCAGCTCCCTGTGCAAGGGCACATGAGTTGGTGTGTGTAAGAGCACTGATAGAGCCATCAACCTGGCCATCTATAGGGACTTCAGGAGGCAGGAGAGGGCAGTGGTTCAAAATCACAAGCACCTGAGCAAGAAAGCACTGTGTTCAAATCCTGAATCTACCAGTTAGCCTCTGTGTGATCTCAGGCCAGTTACTTTATCTCTCTGAGCCTCAGTTTCCACATCTGTAAAATGTGATGATGATAACACCCAGCTTATAAAGGTTATGGAGGATTAAATGAAATCAATTAGCGCCGAGTCTGAGTCTTATTACAAACGGGTTTTAGGTACCATTTACAAAGTATTCTTAAGATAAAAGAAATTATAAAATGTCCAAAAATAAATACAGAATGCTTCAGGAAGTTAGAGGCTTGTCATGATGGCCTGTAGTCTAATCATAGACGCTAAGTACAGGCAAGGATATGCAAATCACTAAAGGGAAGTCTTCAGGGTCAAATGTCTTTATGGTACTTCAATATAAAGCAACACACTGGAATTCCCAAGCCTTGAGCTGTCCATGAAAAATAGCCCGTATAGCTTCCAGGTTACTGAGTTTAATTCAGAAACCATTTGATAAATGTTTATTCTCTTTCCTAGAGGAGATCTAAGAACGGAGAGAAGTCACCTATAGTGTAGTTGAAAAAAATTCAGCATTGAGTCTGGTTCACAGTAAGTGCTGAATAAATATTACTCTTTTTTTGGAGAGTGGAGGGTCTAAAGAGAAAAAAAGCTTGAATGCCATTGTATTCAATCATCCATTCATTCGACAAATATTTATTGAATAGCTACTAATTCATTCAACAAATATTTATTAAATGCTTACTGGTTCCAGGCCCTGATCTAGCTGCTGCTGATAGAGCAGTGAGAAAGCAGACAAGATCCTTGTCCGCAAAGAGCGTATGGTCTAATGGATAATAAGGGCCAACATGTAACAGGCACTTATTATGTGCCAGGCAATGTTCTAAGTATTTTACCTGTATTAACTTACTTAACGCTTACAACCATCCTATGAAGTACATTAAGTACATGTGACAGAAGAAGCAACTGAGGCACAAATTAGTTACGTAAATTGCCCAAGGTCATAAGGCCACTAAGCATCAAAGCCAGGGTTTGAACCCAATTAGACTGACTCCAGAGTCCATTTTCTTAAGCATTACATGTAATGCCTTCTTGCAACTACCAGATAGTGAGCTCTTTGTAGGTAGAAGACACATTTCATTCCTTTTTGTATCCCCAGCGCAGCCCCTGGCTTGCGAGAATGCTCGTGAGTGCTTATTGCAGGAACGAAGGAGGGATTTTCTTTGAGGCACTAGAGCCACTGTTTTTGCCAGTCTCAAGACACCTCTCTACAAACCCTGAACATACAATGAAAATATACTATTCCTCCCATGCATAGAGAATATTATTGATCTTCTGTCCATAGGCTATCAAATATAAGACTATTTTCCCAGAAATGGTGATGAATTTTCCTTGAACTACCTACATGCATTTGAGAGGGATCTGGCAGGGATTAAACTACACTTTGAAAGTCCAGATTATGTGCTACTGAGGGGACAAAATATACAACACTTCCGCTATTTTATTTTGGAAACCAATGAAACACCCCAACCACACTCAACATATCTCATTCAAGGCCTGAGTTCTCCCACTTAAACACCTCTAACTCTTCACTATTCTCAGGACTATTTATGGACAAACTAGTTGAAGTCTAAATTGGCCACAAGTGAAGAAGATGACAGAGGCAACCACTACATTGAGGGAGATAGAGGCAGAAGAAAGAGGAGCTCCCCTGGGGACTAGTATTGACAGTTCGGTAGAGCTAGCTAATCTGCACTGGATATGGCCAGTACTTGATCAGTAGTAATTATAATAATTATTATTATATTAATTGTATTTTATACATTATATTACATATGTTTACATTTTATATCAATTATATTACGAATATTATTGTTACAAGTGCCATTTATTCAGAAAGTCTACTAGGTTCTGATTTTTTTTCACATTATCTCATTTAATCCCTTCAACAACCATGAATAGTAGTACTACAATCTCTATTTGTTAAGGAACAAACAGAATTCCTTTAACAAAGACAACTGAAAATGCAGTGGCTTAAACAAGCTAGTTTTTCCCCTATTGTGTAACAATCTAGAAGAAGTATTATATCCAGTCTAAGCTGCTGCAACAAAGACACAAAAAATATGACTTAAACAAGATCAAAGTTTCTCTTCCAGATAATAGTCTATGATTGGGAAGGCATTCTGCCATCACCAACATGTGGCTTCCATTTTGGGGATCAAAGCGACTCTTCAACTCCTAACATCACGTCCCAGCCAGCAGGAGATAGACGGGAGCAATGGAAGAGTATTCCCATTTCTTTGAAGGATACAATCCAGAAGTGGCACACATCACCTGCACCCCATTGGTCAGAACTTGGTCCTAGAGTTGTTGTGAGGAATACATTGAAAAAGCAGGTGCCTTGAGTAAAGCATTTGATAAATGTCCAGTTCTTTTCTTCTCTATTTGACATCAATATCTTGAAGGTGAATCCTAGTGTGATCATTTGAATTATTACTCAGCAAAAAATTCATTCCTTCCCCTTCCCATTGTGTAGAGTATACTTCCCTATTCCACTGATGTTAGGCTCAGCCATGTATTTGCTTTGTCCAATGGAAGGTTAATGGAAATGATGCAAGCAGAAGCTTTAAATGTGTTGTGTGGTTCAACTGGGCTAGTGCTCCAGGGATACACTATAAGAAGAGCAGTTACAAGTAGCTGCTGCCCCTTTTCAGCCTGGGCTGAAAAGAAACACATATGGAGAAGACCTGAGCCCAAAACATCACCTGGAGCCACCCCAGTCAATGTGCAACCTAAAACAAGTCCACTTGCTGACCTTGGCCTAGACCAGTTGAATAACAATCAACCCACAGATCTGTGAATGTGAGCATAAGCACTTATTATTGTACGTCATGAGTTTTGGGGTTAGTTTATTATGCAGCATTATTGCAGCAATAGCTGGCCAACACAGAAGTTGGTATCAGAAGTGGAGTACTGCCATAATAAAAATCTAAAATATATGACTGTGGTATGGTGATTAGGCAGCAGACAATGAGGAAACTGTTATGGAAAGCTGGAAACATGCCATCCCATATAATATAGTGATGAAGCACTTGGCAAAACTCATCTGTGATAACTTGGAACAGGAATGTGCCTAATGAACTTGAAGCATTGGGCAAGAAAGTGTCAAGGCAGAATGTTGATAGTGTAATTTGGTTGTTACTAGCTGGATAAAGTATTACAAGACAAAGTTGAGTTTATAAAGGAATTGATCAGTTTGCCAGCAGAACTAAGAGAGAATATATAGAAAGCCCAGAAATTCCAGGGATCACAGGTTTGAAAAGTGAAACTGTTTTTCACCTTACCATCTTATCATCCTCAGGACAAAGACTAAATGTGGTTGTCACCTCCTTTGTTACAACTTTTGAAAGGACTGAAGTGGTACCTATCAGTTCTTTTCAGCTGAACAAAGTGCTCTTAGAAAGATAGAAGACATGAGCTGACAGAGGTCTAATAAACCCAAGGTAGCCAAAATTAAGTCTCAAGAGAGAGACATGTCTCAAAAGGAATCACAGAAGTAACTAACATGGAGTTGACTGAAATCAAACATACAAAATTCACCAAACTTTTGAGACATCTGTATTGGCAAAATGCCATCAACCTGAGACTGTTTGAGATGTAAAAAGATCTCTGGTCCCCAAATATCTATAAGTAGACTGAAAAAATTGCTGATCCAGAAAAAAAAGGCTTATTCTCTAAAGTTCTTCAGAAGTGACCATGCATGGTGACTGATGGAAAAGGAGGGACCTCATGAAAGTTGGAGCCAAAAGACATGGAGAACAATGGGCCGGTGAGTCACTTCCAGGGAGCAGAACTAGGGCCTAATCTGGGAGTCAGTGAACTATGGCCCACAGGCCAAACCCTGCCTGCCACCTAATTTAGTAAATAAAGTTTTATTGGAACTCAACCACACCCGTATTTTACACATTTTCTATGCTGCTTTTGCTACAACACAAAGTTGAGAAGCTGCAACAGATACCATATGGCCTGCAAAGCCTAAAATATTTACTATCTGGCCCTTTAGAATCGCCAACCTCCAGCCTAGTAAAAGAACACTCTATACCTACACAATAAGGAAATCTGGCTACACTTGTGCAGCAGGATTTCAGAATTGCTGTGGATCAGTGACTGCAGTGTGCCTACCATTCCTCCCTTTTTCAAATGGGAATATTCATGGCAGTTATTGTACCTGTGTTAACATTGCATGTTGGGTGGTTGGAAAGCAAATAATCTGTCTCTTTATTTTATAAGTGTCTCAGTCAATAGGAGCCATATCAAGATTTGGTATAATTTCAAGATCTTAGACATCAAGCCCGATATAGATTGGATGAGACATTTAAGGGCATTGGGATGGGAGTAAGTATATTTTGCATGCAGAAGAACGATGAATAAGAGGCCAGATTGCAATGGCTTGTATTATTATTCACTCCCCTTCCCCACCCACTGTGGGTAGTATATCCTTCCTCTCTGCATGGGCTTGGCCATGTGACTTGCTTCGGCCAATGGAATGTCACCAGGCATGGTGGGAACAGGGACTTTAAATATGCTTATGTGGTTCATCATCAACCTTGTATTCCAGTGATCTGCCATGAGAAGAGCATCTACTTCTATCTGATCCTCAGAATAAACAAAGGGAACAGGTGTAAACCCAAGACACAGGCTTAAGCCAAATCCAGCCAATCTGAAGCCTGAAGCAGAGCAGCCCAGGTGAGGCCAGGCTAGATCAGCTAACTGCAATCGATCTGCAAACCTGTAAGTGATAGCATAAATACTTGTGAGCTGCTGAATTTTGAGGTGGTTTATTACACAGCATTATTGTAGCAATTGCTGATGGATAGACAGGGCTCCCACCAAATGATGAGGTGGCTGAAATCTAGTAAATTGTACTTTAGTTCTGAAATCAAAAGACCTCAGTTCAAATCCCAGCTCTGCCACTTATCTGCTATTTAATTGGAGGAAATCACTATACCTTTCTGAGTCTCAGGGTTTTTTTTAATTATAAAATGAGGATAATAACCTAAATCATAGGGTCGTTATAAGATTAAATAAGATGGTATACTTAAATGTGTTTTTTAAATACAATAAAGTGTACAAATACAAGATATTTTCATTTTAACTTCAGTTCATATAGACAGCCCTGATTTTTTTAATCAGTAGTGGAGAAGGAGTTATGCCATTTCTACCCTCTGACCTCAAAAGGTGGCCGTGCTAAGTCTGGAAAGATAAATGTCTGTAAGCTCTTAGCTTGTGGTGTTTTAATAATTCTTTCTTGATTTTCTTTATCTGATTTTCTGCTGTGTCTCTAATGAACATATATGATTTTATAATTAAAAACCAAAACAATATAAAGATTATTCTTTTAAAAATTGATTAAGCTACCCATGCCTACACTTCTGAACACTTTCCCTTTCCCCACCCCTCCCACATGAGGAACATTCAGCTCCACTTAAAGCAGCAACGTAAGGACTAAACTAAAAAGAAAGTTCTCTGAGCCCACATTCTTCCCTTACTGCAAAATGAGAAATTAGAATATTCCCCTTCCTGAAAAATCACTGAAAAGCCCAACCAATCATCTGGATTCCCAGCAGAGAAGGAGCCGCCATCAGAAATGAAAGCCCAGGGGCCGACCCCGTGGCTTAGCGGTTAAGTGCGCGTGCTCCGCTACTGGCGGCCCGGGTTGGCATCCCGGGCGCGCACCGGCGCACCGCTTGTCCAGCCATGCTGAGGCGGCGTCCCACATACAGCAACTAGAAGGATGTGCAACTATGACATACAACTATCTACTGGGGCTTTGGGGAGAAAAAGGAGGAGGATTGGCAATAGACGTTAGCTCAGGGCCGGTCTTCCTCAGCAAAAAAAGAGAAGGATTGGCACGGATGTTAGCTCAGGGCTGATCTTCCTCACCAAAAAAAAAAAGAAAAACAGAAATGAAAGCCCATGTTAGAACTGTGTCCACCACGTTGTAATCTGTGGGCTCCACTGCACAACACAACCAGAGTTGTGTCTGGGGCGCTGCAGCCCCCTTATTTTGTGCTCATATCAAAAATGTTTTTCTTTCTCCAAAATGCCAAGGAGAAGAGCGTGGGTTTCCTAGAAATGGCTCTAAATTGTCTCACTGCACTCAAGAGAACGGAGCAGTGAGGGCACAGACACTGTCCACCGGGAGAGGGGGCAAAGGTCAGATCAATAACCCTGGCGATATCCATTTGTTCCACAAAGACAACCAACACAGGTTTCTGGGGAGGATTATTTGAGAAATAAATCTACCCACACAGTTTCTCTGAATTCTCCAGCCAAAGTAACAGAACCCACTAGAAATCAGATCACACCTCCCAGCTTGCTTTCTAACAGAGCAGCCAAGCTGGGCAATAACACCACAAAGTGGAATCATTGATCAGATTAGCATAGAACAGCCGTGGGCGTTGGGTGCAGGACACAAGAGCTTTGATGGAAAGCAGTGAATGGCCCCCGGGGGGGATGTCAGACACCTGCGAGCAGAGTCCTCCCTACAGCAGATCAATTAAGGCGACCACCGCAGGACTAACTTCTGAGGGATGCCATCCCGCTGTGGGCACCTATGGGCACAGAACTGGAGAAAGCAGCAGAGGAAGGAGAAGCAGAGATGGTAGTGCTGCTAGCTAGTTCTCATGATGACCGCTAGACTAATGATTGAATATAGAGACCTCAGATTACTCACTCCCCCTACAAATATTTGTTGCCCACCTACTACCTGCTCGCATCATGCTAGATGCTGGGAATTCAAAGATAAACAAGACACATTCCATATTCCTGCTCTTAAAGTTTGTATGCCCCGTTGTGCCTCACCCAAAACAGGGGCTCAATAAGTGGTCATTGAGTGTTACCTGGTCATTCAGCTTTATGTGGCCTCTTTTCTCTGCCCTCCATTACACTTTTTTTTAATCCTTGTTTAATAAGCACTTATAGTGCTCTGACTTTTCGTTACTGGTGCACATTTTATTTCCCCTGTGATATAACGGGATTGCTGAATATAGGATCTGTGTATTCTTATTGCATCTGCTCAATAAATATTTATTGAACGAATGACTGTAATCATAACTAGTGTGTCACCACCCACTACCATCATCAGAATGGGATGGAAGGCCTAGGGCTCGCAACTGTGGGAGAAAGCACGCCAGGTTAGGAGTCAGGAGAAGCTACTGTCATCAACTGGCTGAGTGACTGTGGACAGCTGCCTGAGTATCTTGTGCTCAGCTGTGAGAGGAAGGAATGGGTAGATGACCTCTAAGGTACCCCCCCCTTAAGATTCATCATCTTAATCACAGATTGCAGGTGACATTCCCTGAGCACTTGGCATGTTTCAGGCTCTGTCTTAAGAACTTTGCCTGTATCACATGTATTATCTCAGGTGACTCGCAGAATAACCCTTTGAGGTCCTGTGATTATCCCTATCTTATATAAAGAAAGGAGTCCTACAGAGGCTAAGTAGCTCTCCCAATGCCACACAATGGTGGACTGGGGATTGGAAACCAAGTCTGACCTACTTGGACACCCACACTCTCAACCACTAAGCCATGCCGATCCCTCTTCCACAACCACACCTCATGCTGTTGGGTGCCTTTCAGGGCTCTCACTTCTCCTCCTGAATGCCTTCATTTTCCATCATACCTAAATTTTTAGAAAATTGCTAGAACTGACTTTGGCAGAGACAGCCACCGCAGGCAGGCCTGACACACCTCACACTGGTGGGCAGTGAGTTTCCTCATGGTTCCTGAGGCTCTAGAGCACCGGTCAAATTGCAAGGAATCCTACAACAGGCAGAGAAACTCAGCAAGGAGTTACAGGGGGTGCCAGCCACGGCCAAGGGCAAGGCAGTTCGAGCTATGTTTGAGAAACCCTCTGAGAAGGCAAGAAAAGGAAAACATAGATATTATTTTGTTCAAGGAGCTTTGGGGAACTATAAAGACTTTGACCATATTCTAAATCCATCTGACAGATGATGCTTCTATTCCTTCTCCCCATATTTAAAGCACAGAGAAGGAAGAAGTTTACTCTCCAACAGACAACACTGCCATGGGGCTCTAACCAGTTTCAGGAGAATGTGGTCCCTCACATACGGGCCTCCACATACCCAAAGCATGAGAGAGATTAATGGCACTGATCAAAGACTTTGGTACAGAATAAAAAAAAGATTTTTGAAAAGGAACATACGTTTTAGAAGGAGACAGAAAAAATCAAGTAAAGCTCTAAACCTCTTTTAAAGTTGTACCCAAATTTTTAAAGAATGATAAATAACAACAATGAAATCAAGTACTGAATGATAAATGCATGGCCCCCAAAAGTTATAGATCATATACACGTGCTACCTGAAGGAGAAAGGAGAGGAAATACAGCTCATGTTTAGAAAGCAAAAGATGGTGAGGAATTTGGCAGGAGGAGAGTCGGATTAATTAACTGCATGCAAGTAGAGGGCCTCTCTTCTCAACCAAACAGCCTTAAACCTAATGCAGGAAAAGAATATAAAAACGGGATTTGGAAGAAAGTGAATGGGTTTTTAATTGTTTCAAAGAAAAATTTATAAGTGGAAATCCATGGGTTCTTTGTTGTGAAAGAGAGAGAGAGAGATTCTCTTGGTGACAGAAAAATAGAAACCCATGGCACTAGGTGGCTGCTATTCTCACAGCTAGAGGAAGTCCCGTTACATTTCATAACAAATGAGCACAGTGAGCCTTCCTGTTAGTGTGGGGCAGACGATCTTCCAGATATGCCGAAATCCAGACCACACAAAAGGAGCCAGGGCATAGAAAGGCAGTTTGCTCTGAGGCAAAATGACATTTTTCATGCTTAAATTACCAATTCCCTCCTCCACTATCCCCCTTTGAAATGCTGAATTGTTAGAGCAGTGGGCACTATAGAAAAATAGGCAGGTAGAGATTTAGATTTGTTGCCAGAGAGCAAAGCGCGGCTGCATTCCCCTGCCTTTCTGGAGCTCTGCTGCTGGCCCCCACCCCGCTTAGCTCTGCTGCCACCTCTCTCCTGCTCTCCGCCGCCTCCTCCTCTGAGTTGGGCTCCCAGCACACTCGGCCAGTCCACCTCCATCCTGAGTTGAATTGAAACATCATCTGTTGACACAGCCTCATGCCCTCCCTAAACCTCGTCAACAAGTCCATTTCAGCTCTGCCCAGCGAAGCTAAGTGCTCCCCTCAGCCCCCGACACCTATGACACGTCCAGGAGTGGATGAAGATAGCCAGACATATTGCGAGGCCATTTTGAATTATTTCCTTGGCTGCTTCTAAAAACAACTACTTCCTATGTCCCCATCTCTGAAGATCATAATCCACCCACACCTCCAAAATTTGAATGAAATTTATTAGAAATATTAAAATTCAAAATTCTACACACAGTGTGTGAGGGAGGAGGCAGGGTCCCCGGGAGGCCTTCTACGTTTCCCTCAGTCCTCACAATTACACCTCGTTGTTTTTAAAAATCTGTGATGAGATTTAATAGATAAACAGAAACGGAGGTGGGAGGCGAGGAGAGCAGAAGAGAGAACGGGAAGAAGAAAGAGACGGAGCGAAGGAGAGAGGAAGGAAGAGGGGACAGGAAGGCAGGTACCCTAAGGGGTAGATATAATTTCCCAACTTGATGCTCAACAGCCTCACTTTGAGCACAGTAACATTGCCACCTAGAGGCTTAAAAGTGCCTCCCTGTACTTGTACACCAGTGTGCAAGGTTTATTTATTTGTATAAGTAAACTTGTTAAGGAGCTTTGAAAAGGGGGAGGTAGATGATAGCAAGGTGGGGCGGGGTGGGGGGTACTGTCAAAACTTCAACATCTAACCATTTCAAAGTAATATTTATTAGGCACCTACTATGTGCCAGGGACTAAGCAGAGTACTGAGAATACAAACACAGATAAAACATTCCTCTGCTCAAGGATCTCAGTCTAAGGAGGAGACAGACACACATGTAAATAATGTGATAATGATGATAATGTACAAAAGCATTGTGCTTACAGTTTAGGTGAGATTAATTCTGACTAGAGTTGTTGAGGGAGAAGCATCATCTGGAAAGAATTCAGGGGAGAGATGCAGTTGAGCTGCGTCACAGAAAATCTGGACAGGTGAGCAGAACTCCAGGTCAAGGTAACCACCCAACTAGGCACAGAGAAAGGACAACAAGAATGCTCAGTATGAGTGGATGACGAGGAATGTGGACGTTACCTGAAGATGTGTGGAGAGACGATAAAGGCCAGGAAGATGAGTTGAGCCAAATTGTAAATGGCTTTGAATGCTAGGCTGAAGAATGTGTACTTTTTAAGTTGAACAAGGACACGGTTTGTAACTGCTTTGTTCACGGTGGAATGCCTAGCACCTAGAAGAGTGTTTGGCACTTAGCACTTGCTCACTTAGCATCTGAGGAATGAAGGACCACAACAGAAAGCCAATGAAGATTTCAGAGAAAGAGAATAATTGAGTAAGATCCATATTTCTGGAAAATGTAACAAGACAATCTGTAGGAATGGAAGAGGAGTAGAGGGGCTCCATGAAACATCTGCTGCCAGAGTTCAGCTCGGGTGAGTATGTGCGTGTGTGTGTGTGTACGGGGTACGTGTGTGCCAGGAGCCCTCCCGGAGCTCTGGGTCTGACCTAAGGCACAGCAGTGGGAATGGAAAGGCTGGAACGGCCAGGAGCAATTTTGTCAAAGTAGAATCTAAAGGTCTTCAACACCAACACCTGGTGTCTGTGCTGAGCCTGAGTCATGGCACTGTCCGAGATAGGGAATGCAAAAGGAGAAGGGGGAGAAGAGAATGAGTTTAGTTAGAGAGATGGAGCATTTCAGCTTCGGGGAGCGTAAGCAAGCAGAGAAGCCCAGCAGGCAGTGACAGGCACAGTGTGGAGCTGCGAGCGGGCTCTTGGCGCACACATACCCCGTACACACACAGGCACGCACATGCTCACCTGAGCTGAATGCTTCTGCCATTGTTTTGCATCCTGGTGTTAGAGATATGGTGAACCTGTAACAACCTTGAGACTAAACTGCAGTCTGTGCTTTGGTAGAACCAGAGGCTAGAGGGAGCATCCTCAGTTTCCACAACTGGAAAATGGGTTTGTTTCAAGGATTGAATGAGCTAACCCATGTAAAGTGCTTAGCCCAGTGTCTGCATGAGATAAATACACTATAAGTGTTAGTTTACAATCTAATCTCTCATTATGATGTGGGAGGAAGACTATAGGATTAAAGTGCAAAGGCCAGCTTATCCGCTTATCTTCGGCATGACCTTGAACAGGAAACCTGACCTTTCTGAATCTCGGTTTGCTTATCTAGTAAATGGGAAGAGTATTATTTGCTGCACCTGCCTCACAAGATAAAATGAGATAAGGCACATCAAACAGTTTGTAAAATGAAGTCAGTTTATAAATATTATGTATGATTTATCAAATGGAAGACTGAGGTAGAAAAATCTCTGAATTCCTTCAAGATACTATGGTTCCAGGTAAGCATATATCTTTTTAACACCCTTTGCCTCTAAGAAAGAGATTCTTCTCTGCCCTCATTTAGCAAGAAATTCCTCACTTGCCACCTTTCTTACATCCCAGACATGCTTTCATCACCACACATTTCCTTGATCCCATCTTCAATTGAGATTTATAAAGAAATCTTTGAAACTCCCCAGCTGGTAGAACCACTAGGGAATCAAAGCCCATTTGTTCTCTCTTCTACATATTCCCCACACGGTGGACCAATCGAACTCATGCTGGTAATCTGAATTGATAGGAAATGGGGTATTATTTAAAGGAGACAAAGATAATCATAGTGGAAGAATAGGAACAAATAAGATTATTCAACTTCTGACCCACAAAAGGTCTTCTGTTGGCTCTTTGCCCTGTTGATTCCCTCTAGAACGTACCTGTAATGAGAGACCAGGAATCTGGACAGCTACTGGTTTTAGCCTGTGGCCATCAACCCACCTCTGCATCTGTGTTTGGGCGATCGGAGAATCATGGAATCATTGGGCTGGAACTTAGGGAAATGAAATATATGATATTCTTCGATGCAATTTATAGCACAACACAGAAAGTGACCAGCAATCATTTAGCTTCAACTTAATCGCGTTCAGGGCCAGGAACTCACTACCCTGTAAGAGGCTCATCCCACCAATGGGGGGAATGAATCAATCTTTAGAAAGCCCTTCTCTATTGTAAGTTGAAGCCAACCTCCCTGGCACCGCCGCTCATCGCTCTCAGAGCTGCCCTCTGGTGTCACACAGAATGAACCTCCTCTTCCCCTCAGCCTTCTCTTCTGTCAGCTGAGTAACCCTCATTCCCTCAAGATGTCCTCATATGATGTATTTTCCTGCCTCAACTCATTTCTAAATAAAAAACACATCTACAAAAAAGATTTGAGATCTCATTGTCATCCAGCAAACCCCAGGTGGCCATTGTGGATTAACTCCCTAAAGTATCAAAACTGTACTTGATGATTACCAAGCAGCCGCCTCCATGGAAAGGCAGCATCTCTCTGGGTTATCATCTGAGTTAGAACAGGCTTGGGGCTGTTTGATGAACTATTTCATACACAGACCCTCCAAAGCAGACAACCATGACCACAATTTCTAGAGGAAGATATGAGATATTTTCAACCTACCTCAAACCAAATGTAACAGCAACTCCCCCTCCCTTTCCCAGTTCTGCTTGTGGCACCGCTATGCTCTCACTCAGCCTGGTGCTGGAGATGTGGACCCAACTTTGAAGGCTCCTTCTCCATTTCTTACCTGTCTAGTAAGTTGCCCACCTCCATCACTTCTCCACTGTTACACCATCTCCTGCCTTCACTGCTCTTTATTCTGACTGCTGCCATGTACCTCTGCTCAAGTCTTTCCTGTGTTCAGAAACATATAATGGTTTCCAAGTTGCCTGATTAAAAAAATATAAAATCTTGAACATAGCACTCAGTGTTCTCCAAAATCTAGCCATATCCAATCTTTCGAGCCTAGTCTCCCAGGACTCTTGGTATTGGTCAAGGTTCCACCAGGAAACAGATGGCACACACATAGGGGTCAGCTGCAAAGAATTCACTATTTATAGGGTTGTGAGTAGGGTTTAGGGAACCAGCAAGGGAAGGTGAATACCACAGGAACCAGCAAGCAATGAGAAGCCATAACTGCCCGTTGGCCTGAAGGAGCAACAGTGAGGAAGAATGTTACCAGATCCCTGTAAGAGCTACAGCTGAAGGAAGATGAGCCTGTGACAGAAATGCAGCTGGAGGACTGTAGCTCTGCCAGAACCCCAGCCAACCTGGGAGGAGGCAAGGGAATAACTAACTCAGCCTCTCCTTCCTCCCATCCTCTGATGACTTTGCCATGCCCTCTGTTCGTCAATTTCAACAGGAAAACTCAGGGCAAGGGAGCCCATGTGACTGAACCATAGAAGCCAGCCTCCTGGGCACAGAGCAGGGAAAGAAAAGCAAAGAATAGATATCAGGAAAATAACCCCTATACTCCCTCACTAGCATCCTATCTTCAGGCAAATGCATGAGCTCACCATTTCCTAATTCATACACAATTTCTTGATCTTATGCCTTTGTTCACACCACCTCCTCTCTTTATGACATCCTTCCCCTGCAGGGGAGAGGCACTCAGGGTCGTTTGAGAGTCACTGAAGGTTATACGTTAATGTAAGAGATTCTTGCTGCATGCCTAGTACACAGAGACATATCTGGTGGAATGAAAGATAGAGGAGGAGAGCAGCTTCTGCAGGCAAAGCCCCAAGGGTGGGGCTCATCAACTAGGAGGGATGCTCCAAGGAATCCCTACAGGCTCTCAATATACTCTGTTCATTAAAAAGGAGAAGACTCTGGAAATGAAAATGTGGACCCGGGTGTAATGACACCTGTCATCAGCAGCCGGGAGGCAAAGCCTGTCTCTCGCAGCACCTCTCACACCTCGGGTCAGGGGCTCATGGCAAGACCACTAGGGAAAGGAGCTTCAGATCCTGGGTCCTCTTGGGCTAAGCCTGCTGCCCAGCTGCTGGGCTCCTGGGTCCTCCGAATTGATAGGTGGAACAGTAAAGCTGGCTCCACACTTAACAAATCTGTTCTGCACATTTTTTGCCTTTGTCAAGGAAAAGAAAAGAAGAATCAATCTAAAGTGAAGTCTTTGTAGCTGGATGTTTGTAGGCAGCTGATGCAGCCGGGAGCACACACAGCATGTTTGTCTGAAACCTGCTCCTGCGGCACAAAGGCAGGAGGCCTCTGCCTCCACCTCATCAGGGCCACCCTGGGGTCTGGGGCTTGGCCTCCAGCCTTCAGGGGGCCAGAGAAGCCACATTTCCTTCCAAGAAGGATAAGTGGGGCAAGGTGGGGGGCATCCAGGCATTCTAGATGGATCTAGAAAGCTGGCAAGTGCTCCTGCTATCATGCAGAACACTTTCAGAGAAAAATTGGAACAGCTCAGGAGGAAGCTTCTCATTTATGTGTTCAGTGAACATTTGCTCTTAGCCTGGCAAAGCAGTAAAGAGCATGGACTCTGAAACCAGACTGAATGGGTTCAAATCCTGTCTACACCATTAACTAGATATGTGACCTTAGGGAATTTGGGTACTCTCTCTGTGCCCCTCTGCTGAGAAGCCTAAATCAATCCATGTTAAGTGATTAACACACCCTCTGGTGTATAGCAATAGCTTTTAAAAAAAAGATCTCCATTTTCAGATGAGGATACTGGGGTGAAAGTTGGTTACATAACTGGCCCAAGAACGTTCAGCTGGTAGCTGAATTGAAGAGTAGCAATAAACAAGTAAGCCAAAAGGTAAATTCATAAAGACAGTTGGTAAGAAATACTATGAAGAAAATGGAAAGCATACAGTGACAGAGCACAGCGGAGGGCCCACTAGAAAGGGTGGCCATCCCAAGCTGAGACTTGAAGCAAGAGAAGCAATCAGTGATGCCACGAGCAAAGGCAGAGAATTCCAGGAGATACTGAAGTGGAAAAGAGATCGGAAACTGAAAGAAGGCTAGAGTGGCTGGAATGAAGTGATTAAGAAAAAAAGGGAAGGAGGATGAGTCTGGAATGGAAGCCAGGATCCAGATCGTGGCAAGACCTCAAAGGTCATTACAAAAACCTCAGATCCAAATGCAACAGGAAGCTGCTAGAAGGTCTTAAAAGGAAAGGTAACCTGATTGGAATGTTTCCATGGTGTGAGCCTTGAATGAAAGCATGGGGACCCTCAGAAGGCAACTGTAATAGTGTTTTGTGATTTGGACCAGGAACGTGTCAAGCTTATTATGGACAAGGGATGTGCCTTGTGACCAGTATAAAATAAAGGCATCATTCACATCTCCAGCCCGGACTTTATACAGATAAAACTTTTTTGTGTTTTTCCATCATTACCATCACCATCACTGCCCTTGCCATCACTATCAAATCATAGGCAAAGGTCAAAGTGGCCCTGGGCTAGTCACCACTCCATTCAGACTCCCAGGCAGGGGGTCTGCCTTCTGGGATCACAGCCGACAGCACAGGGCCCCAGCCACAATGCACACACAAACACCTAATGAGCCCAGAAACAGAGCATGTATCAACAGCCCCAAGCACAGACAGAAGGAAGAAGACTTAGAACAATCATGGGAATTGCCTGTTAGATACAACTAACTATTTATCAAACTCCTTTGGCCTGTATTGGCAGCAAGGGCCATGAGCACCCACTACCCCATTTGCTCCAGTCTGAACGCTTGATACATTACTATATACTATTAGGACACTTATCCATTCATTCATACACCAAAAATGATTGAATACACCAGCTGTATCCCCAGTACTGGGTGTTGGGGAAATAGTAAGACAAACAAAATACCATCTTTGCCCTCAAGGAGCTCAAGGCTTCTTACTTTATAGACAAGTAAAAGGACAATTATAATGCAATATGGTCGGAGCCAGGACAAAGGGGAGAACAAGGAGCCATGAAAGCACTTAAGATGGGCATTTATCCCAGGGGCAGGGGCAGACTCTCGGGAGGGAAGGCAGTGAAGACAAAAGAGGGGTGGGGCAGCATGTACAAGATTGACAGCACTTCTGGGACACTCGGAGAACTGGAGCACTTAGTGTGGTTCAAGCTCAATGTCAAGGAGGTGACAAGGGGACACGAGGCAGGGCCCACATCAGGAAGAGCCTTTAGGTTATGCTAAGAAATTAGGACTTTTTCCAAATGCTGTGTGAAGCCGTTAAAGATTTTGAGGGTATATAAGACGGTCAGATTTCACTTTAGAAGAGCATTCTGCATGCAGCATGAAGAGCAACGTAGAGGGGGAAGAACTGCAACAGGAAAACCAGGGGCAAGTCTCTTGTAGTCATTCTATAGTTAGGAGGGTGTGAGCTAGGCAGGAGCAAAGGGAGTGGAGAAAAGAGGGGCCGATCAATAAGATAACAGCAGGGTAGGATGAACAGGAGATTGTGACTAATTGGATTTGGTCGGAAGACAGAAAAAGAAGGGTTAAAGTTTTCTCCCTTGATGGGAAGTGAGGCCATGAATGAAAGGCCCTGTATGCCAGCCCAGGGTGTCTGGGCTTGAGCTGGTTGGGGGGGAGGGAGAGGGTGGACTAAATGTTTCTGAGCAGAGGAGTGATATATCATGGCTACTACTTAATATAATTAATATGCCAAGAATGTGTAAAACAGGTTGGAGGAGAGACATCAAAGGGGAGAAGATAAGTAAGAGCTCTCTCATGATGGTCTACTAAGTGGGGAGAATTAAGGGCCTGAACATGGACATGAAAAGCTGTGCATGGGAGCCAAGTGCAAGCAAATTTCTTGAAGGGAATGAGATCAAGAGCAAGGGGCGAGGCAGGAGACTTGACAAGAAGATAGGGCCCTTCAATGTCTGAGATGGGGCAAAGCAGGGAGAGGTAGAGACCAGGGCAGAGCAAAGCTGGTGAATCCATACCTGCCCCAAGCTTCTCAGTGGCATCAACAGCCATGAAGAACCAGCTAAGTGTGAGCAGCATACAGTAAAAATTATGTTGAAGGCAAATATTTAAAGACATATAAAAATGTTCAGAATTTCTTAAGTAAAAAAGCAAGTTACAAAATGACGTAGGTATTACAATCCTGTTTGTGAGAAACATATGTGTGTGCACTGCAAAGCCCCAAGCCAGAATGTTAACAGCAGCCATCTCTCAGAAGCGGAGTTCTAGGTGATTTTTATTATATTCTAGATGTTTTTTTGTATTTTCTACATTGAACAAGCATGACTTTTGTAATCAAAAACCCAGCAGAGTTTAAAATATATTTGTTAAGCTTATATAGCATGGCTGTCTCCCAGAACTGAAGAGAGGGACCTGTTTGTTAACTTCTTTTTTCCAGTACATCTATGGTTCTTGAGACCCAGAGTAACTTAAATGCTTCTGATGGGAAAAGCTGTGGGTCCATTTATACTATACATGGTCCCCCCATCACCTCACTGCTCACCAGAGGGTCTTCTCCAACCCTTTTGCCAATTTACAGGGCACTGGCTTCAGGTCCCCCTCCCAGGAACTCCAGGCTGGAGCAGCCACACCCAGCAGGCTCTTTCCCCCCTAGCTCAGCCACATCTCCCTTCGTTCCTCCCAAAAGGCAGCACCATTCTTCTTTTCCTCTCCCCCAAGGCTCAAACCCAAAAGCTCCAGTTCCAATGACCAACTTGCCCCTCTCATCTTCCTGCTCCCAAATTTTCTCTTTCTCAAATTATTAAAAATGTTATTCAATCCCAAACCCTTGTGGGAGCCAAAATAAAAGGCCTCAAATTTCTTTACAGGGGAGGGGAGGGCTGAGAGAAAATGAGCATGCCAATCAGAACCTGGCAGGTTCTATATCCCCACTAAGGCCAACTGTGTTCACAGAAGCTTCTGAAATATTCCCTATAACTATAGCGCCTTGGACCCCAGTCGCAAGTAGTTGTTTGCAGAGGATTTCCAAAGAAATGAAGGCTCTGGCCTTTTCAGCAGGATAAATTCTACCTGTTGGTGGTGGAGGATAGTGACGTAGAAACAAACAGGCATGAAAAGAGGGAATCCCCAGAAGTTCCCCTGCTCTGCAAAGGATTTCCCCAGGAGTGGGGGTACCTGGAACTTCTCCACATCCCTATGAAAGGCAGACAGTGGCAATAATGCTACTGGTCCCTTTTCTCCTCCAGACAACCTCAGAGGTCATTTCAGAGGGGATGTTATGTCTTCTTACACTACCCGCTCCTCAAGAGCAGGGACACTTTGTGTCCTGTGTCTCACCCACAGCCCAGCCCTGAATTTTCTGAGTTAATGAAATAAGACACAGAGAAGTTAAACAAGGTGCCCAAGTTATTTGTTTATTTTTCTTATTTTACATATTCTTTATTTTACTTATTATTAGATATTTATAATATTTATGAAGTACCTCATGCCCCGGGGATTCAGTCCAGGAGCTGTTCTGGGTGCTGGGGAAACAGAGCCTTCAAGGGGCTTATCAACCAGTTATGACAGAGCTGGGACTTGAACCCAGGACCTCTGACGCTGGACTAGTACACTTTCTCCTCTAGCACATCACATTTCCTGATCTCCTTACTTATGAAAAAAAATCATTTCAATTTTTCCAAAAATTTTCAAACATCTTATAAAAAATCTTTAATTATAAAAACAATTATTTCTAACTCCAAGCATACAGCATGAAAAGAGTATCCCTAAATTCTGGGAGAGCATTACCTGGAGCTCTAAAAACAAATAAGCTACTCTTTTGTTACATCAGAGAAATCTTAAAATACTAGTAATAATGCCTTAGGTTTATAATAATAGCTTTCTTATTATATCATGAAATGCTCAAAGGTTTCTACCAAAGGTATCCCATTTCTTCTCACAGTATTGCTAAGACTTTTAACAGAAGATTCTATGAGAAAAAAAGAGATATAGAATTTGAAATCATATGATTAATGAAACTATCAGACTACATACCAATTGTCTGAATCCTACCTCTGCATAGTTATTTGGTTCCATGCATCTGAAGAGGAACCTCCTAAAACAAGTATTTACAGAATCATAGAAAGTTAGTGCCAAAAGGGACCGTAGATATCACGTAGAACAGCCCCATGCTTTTACAGATGGGAAAACTGAGGACATTCAGCCAAGTCGCCATCCCCAGTTCCCAAGGAGCTTCTCAATATCACATCCACCATTAAAATGCAGCCCATGCTTGGCTGCTGGAAGTCAGATCGCAGGAGAAAGACTTTGGGTCATAAAAGACAAGGATGTGTTGAAGGTCTATGATAAACTGGGCAGAAGGAATTAAGATGTGGACTAGGCCAAAAGGGCACAGTGATTTGGGGACTGTCTTCTGCTGACACTTCCAACATCAAAAACCAGCAGAAGGAGATCCACGAACAGGGTCAACAGGCTGCTGGGCTCCCCTCCCGGGCCGTGGCTGAATGCAGGCCAGATAACAAGCAGCAGGGAAGTCCCAAGGACCTTGGACAGAGGAAAGCTTGCACTCTCTGAGGAGGAGAGTGTGGTGTAGCTAGAAAGGGAACAAGATTTTAAAACATAACAAGAAGGAAGGGAAATGTCTGACATGTTTGGTTTCCAGCTTTGTGTTTTTCCAGTTCAAGTCAGCCCAGGGCCACCACTTTGCACAAATCCGAGACTCCTTTCACATATGCAACATGGTGGCCCTAACCGTGTCCAAGGGCACGGTGACCTTAGAGAGGATCCTCTCTGTCTCCAATGTGAAATGGGGGGCCCCTAGTGGAGGGTCTGTAAAGGGGGCACAAGCAGGGAGGGCAGAGAGCCAGAAGGGCCAGATCCACTGGCTAGGGAAACAGCAGGTCTCTATGGCCACAGGCCCACTGGGGCTCAGAAAATTGACTCTCATTTATCCATAGAAACAGCAAGAAAGGTAGCCCAGCTAATTTAAATCTGTGGCTATAATCAAAAAACCCCATTTTAGCTAAAAGTCAGCCTCCCCATCCACCAAATCTTTTAAAAAGAGCTACTAATAAGGAGCAAAACTGAGTGGCTTAACTTTTATTTCCCTTTACATTTCCTTTCTGGTCGAGGTGTTAATGAGGACAGAAAGGCCCAAAGTGCACAGAGAGAGGAGATGAAAATGGTCTGGAAAATAGGAACTGTGGAGTCAACCTTCAAATAAGGGAGGGCTGATTCTAACATTAGTAGGTGACAGGCATTTGCAGACAGTTCAAAGAGCTTCCTTCTAGATGAACATGAAGATTGTAATGCAAGTGAGGGGAAACGTTAGGTAATGAACGAGACCTAGTCTGGGAGTCAGGGGACCCCGGTTGTGGTCCTGATTCCATGACTTCTCTGCCCCTCAGTTGCTTCAATTATAAAACAGTAAGCGTGGACATAGTGATTTAAAGTTCTAAAATCTGGGATAGAAATTCTCCAAAATATATAATATTGAGTTCTCTATATAGAATGGTGGGATAATCATACCTACTTTTCAGGGTCTTGTGAAGATTAAATGAGAAAATGAGAACAGATCACGTAAATTTATGATGTGTTAGGTAATACAATCACTTAATATGCATTAAGTCATTTATTTCTATCAATAACCCTGGCAGATAGGAATTAATATGATCCCCATTTCACAGATAAGTGTGTTTAGGCTTGGAGAAGTTAGTGGACACATCTAAAGTCACACATGCACCAACTGACGGAACTGGGACTTCAAACAGTTCCGTTTGAGTTCAAAGCCCATATTAGTAACCTCTATGTAACACAGCCACTCCAATAATGTGTGCACAAGCTCCTGGAAGGTAATAGATTATCAATAAATATCAATAATGCCTAGACTATCACCCAGTATGATGAAGTATTTTAATATATGTTTATTAAATGGATGAATAAATGAGCAAATAAACTATATGTCATAGAAGGCTGTTACACTGAGATCCCAGACGTCTAGTGGCCACCGAATCCCTGGTACAGTAAATCCAATTCGTGGGAGACTCTAGGGCAGTTGCTTTTTCAAAGATTTGGGAGCCAGAGTCGAGGAAGCTATGTATATCCAAGGACCGAAGAGTCTCAATAAGGCACAGCACCCACATCATAGCACAAAAGTACCTAAAATATACTTGGGGACAAAGATTCTAGCTTTAGTCAAATAATAAGAATAAACAGATCAGGAAAGAAAGTATTGTATTTAATGACATTTTCCTGCTCAGCTAATTCAAGAGAGAGAGAGGAAGGAAGGAGGGAGGGAAGAAAGGAAGGAAGGGAGGGAGGGCGGGAGGGAGGGAGGGAAGGAGGGAGGAATTGGAATTCTGATGAATGTTCATGTAATCATGCGCCACCTAACGACATTTCAATCAACGACGGACCACATATATGACAGTGGTCCCATAAGATTAGTACCATGTAGCCTAGGTGTGTAGTAGGCTATACCATCTAGGTTTGCGTAAGTATACTCTATAATGTTCGCACAACAATGAAATCACCTAACAATGCATTTCTCAGGCTGAATCCCCGTCGTTAAGTGATGCATGTAGTGCCTTCCTAAAGTTTTTTTTTTTTTTTGAGGAAGATTAGCTCTGAGCTAACATCCAATGGCAATCCTCCTCTTTTTGCTGAGGAAGACTGGCCCTGGGCTAACATCTGTGCCCATCTTCCTCTGCTTTATATGGGACTCCGCCACAGCATGGCTTAACAAGTGGTGGGTAGGTCTGCACCCAGGATCCGAACCTGCGAACCCTGGGCCGCCGAAGCGGAGTGCGTGAACTTAACCGCTGTGCCACCTGGCCAGCCCCCTTCCTAAAGTTCTTTTGAATTTACATGACCCTACACAAGAAAGCCTCTTCAGTACAGGGGTGACATTTAATGATGAGCTGTTTGTTACTCATCCTCCAGAGCAGACAGAAACTAGGCCCCTTCCAGAGCTATGGTTATAAACTTCACCCCTCACTCCCACCCCCTAGCAATCCCAGGCTCCATGGTTAATGAGCAGGATAAGGGGTTGTCTAAAAGAAAAGTGGGGGAGGGCTGGCCTGGTGGCGCAAACGGTTAAGTGCACATGCTCCGCTGTGGCGGCCCAGGGTTCGCAGGTTTGGATCCTGGGCGTGCACCGATGCACCACTTGGTAAGCCATGCTGTGGCTGCATCCCATATAAAGTAGAGGAAGATGGGCACGGATGTTAGCTCAGGGCCACTCTTTCTCAAGAATAAAAGGGGAGGATTGGCATCAGATGTTAGCTCAGGACTAGTCCTCCTCACAAAAAAAAAAACGAAAGAGAAGAAAAGTGGGCTTCTTGGAAGCAGGCATCTGTGCAAGTAGCAAGCCCTACCTTTCCCTCCTTCCTATTCAAACCAGCCTCATCTCTCCCTGTCCTCTCCAACAGCTGTTGCTGAAGACCTGGGTTACTGGGTGCTAAATGGCCCTGTCTCAGCTCTCAGAACTCCCACAACTACTCACCGTGTCCAATTCCAAGAAGCGAATTCTCTCTACTTCACCAACACAACCAGCAAATGGTTTGAAAAACAAGGGAGAGGAGAAAATAACAGTAGAAGTAAATAAATCACTGGAGCATGAAAGGAACCTTCTCAAAACACACAGACAGACACAAGGGCACAGGGAGGCAAGGGAATGAAGAAGAACAATGTGTGCTGTCCTCCAAGGCACAGAAGAAGAAACAAAACGTGTGTCGGAGCCCAAGGAATGCGTTGTTCCAAATTGTTAATCAATGTTAGATATCAACACCAGCAACTGCTAATAATGAAGGAAGGATCACCTCTCCTCAGCTGTAATTATTTCTGACACAGGTCTCCAGGAGGAGTGTCAAGACTCAGGTTAGCAGCTCAGTGTGATAATAACCCAAGATTACCAGAAATTCACAACGTCTGAAGAAAAGGAGGGCTTGGAGGAAGGGAAGTGGCAATTAGAAATACTTGTCATGGTAATTGCATTGTGAATAGCAGGTATCCACTTTTCAGCAGCCAGTATAGGTTTTCTTCTGCCTGACTTTAGAAAAACATCTTCCACGCAAGTAGAGCAGTGGAGGAATACGTCAAATTTTCAGAAATAACACAGTGTGAAAAAAGTATTATTTCTGTCCAAATAATGGTGTGCTGGATAATAAAAATTCTTGAAATCCATAAGGCGGAGAACAGTGTTACTTTGCCAGCCAGTGAAGCTGCCTTAAGCCAACCTGGAGCCTGGACCAGGAGAGCGTGAGAGGACCATTCTCATCTTGGTCCGATGAGACGCCTCCTGGGACTGCCCAGGAATGCCTGGGTGGGGGATGGGGGTGGGCAAGACTTAAAAGAGACTGAGATCTTGCAAATGTAGGTGAAGCTAAAGTCTTACACATGCTAATTAACATTCTTAGACCAGAAAAAAATTAAAATTATTGTTGAAACAATTTTAGTCATACCCTTCATGTGCAAAATTATCAAAAGCACATAGAACCTTTTCTGGCATAAAGTAGATACTCAATAAATGTTATTATGTTTGAGGTTGAAGAGGGATCATGGACTATGAGACCAGGTCTGACACGCAGCCAGTACGCAGAACAGCAGTACCAAGCGCTATGGCTGACATCTGCTCTGAATGGTGCCTGTGCTATTCTGTTTATTGTTTTGAGTATTGCCCCTGGATGAGACACTAAAAAGTCTAAGATGACACCATTCTCTCCTCTGGTGATTGTCACAGCAGTTCCCGGCTGGGTCAAAAGCCCGCAAGTTCAGCTCCCTTCCCAGAAAGAGGACTGGAAGCTGTTTCCTCGCTGTTCTTCCTGTCCCCGCCCTCCACCTAACCTCCCCATGTACACCACACAGGAACCAGGTAAGTTCTTGACAGTCCTCTCTCGTGGAAGGACCCAACATCTGCGACCTGGGAATAGCGCAGCTCATCTTCTGTAGCGTTTTCTAAGTTTTGCCCTTAACGTGGGTGCTGGCCCGTCTGACAGTTGTTTTGTGAAGAGCAGGGAAGGATGTTTTACGGCTCAGCTTCTGGGAAGCACAGATGTTGCAGGCTGTGTCGTGGTGAGGTGGTAAAGGCTGCGAGGAAGGTGGGAGAGCATTAATTATCTTCCTGCAGCTGTTCATTAGCCTGCAGACATCTCGCCTTGCCATCTTCAGGACTGACAGCCACACGGTTCCAAAGCAAAGCAAACCAGGAAATTAGAGGAGGAAGGGAAGAACTATCTGAAGGTTAGCAACTGCAAAGCAACTGGAAAAACTGGAAAGCAACATGCAGAACAGCTTGAGATGCCCTATGTCGGCTTCCTGGAGCCCCAGGTGATCACAGGGTACTCTGGGAGGTGGCCTAGGGCTCAGCCCCAGTCAGCACAGCAGCGAACCCCAACACAGGCTGCAGTGAAGCTCCTTCTCCAGATGCTGGAAGACCTACCATACAGGTAGATGGGAACAGGATGCAAGGGCAAAGCCTTCTCTTTTTTAAATTTTAGCTTTCAAGTGTCAAAGAAAGATGCTGATTCGACAGCCCTAAAAACTCAAACGCTGAACGAATTCAGTCAGATTCGAAGCACAATTCCCATCAAAGATCTGAAGAGAAGCATTTCAGACCTCAGTATATTTAACCTCTGAGATCTCCCTTAAGCTCCATTTCATTTTACTCCACACAGGGAAGATGACAACGATAGCCTCAAACATTGATAGAGCAATATTCAAACCAGCACCCATGCACTGTAGCCTGCCCATCCTGTCACCAAGCACCTGGTTCTAAGATAGCACAATTATGTCAATACCTTCCTTCTGCACAGATGGTGTTCCCTTTGGTACAAGGCCTCTTCCCGGAGCAAGTGCCTCTCTTGCTTCAAAAATGACTTCAAACACCCATCCCTTCACAAAACCTTGAAGACAGGGTGGAAAGACAAATACCTCTTCTTGCCTAACTCTGTGCCATATACCCTTGTTCCTCATGTGACCCACTTGAAAAGGAACCAAAAGAATAATCTGGCATGTGGTGCAGATTAAGAGTCTCCATTGATCAAGCCAGGTAACCCAAAGTGGAGCATGTAAAATGCTCCCTGCCCAAGGTTTCCAGGCAACTATAGCGAGAAGGGGTCTCAGTCAAAAGATGTGGGTGAATGAAGCCCTTCCCTAGCATTTCTGCAGGTGGGATGTGGTTCCCAGCACTGGAGATTGTCCGCCCTGGTCACATGTGTTGGAGCTCCCCTGTGAGTAAACAGGCAGGGCTCTGTCCTGCCCCTGCCTCCTCCCCTTCCTGCAAGCCCATCATGCTACCGTCCTCTCACTGAGACTGTCACATCACGGACAGCCACGTGGGTTTCACTTGCCACATCCTGCCCTCTGAATCTGAGTCAAGGACAGTATTTCACAGGTCTTTCTTTAATGACCTTGTTTGTGGTCTTGGTCTAAGTGTCACCACATGCCCTGAGATGACACAAAACATAACAGAACCCAGGACGAGGGGAAGTCCCAGATGCCATCTTGTCGGTCCCACCACCCCAGACCAGGCCTAAGTCATTTAAGTGAACTGATTTTCATTTTTAAACACTTCTAGGCAAACAGACTCATTCTTTTCTCTGTCATCAAGTCATCATTTGGCCTTCTCTAAAAAAGTTCTCCCTCGTGTCTAGCCTGAACTCCGTTGACGTTCTGAGCCATTTCTCCCAGCTGTGCACATTCCCTGTCTCTACTAAGATCCAATGACCAAAGGCACATGTAGGCAATATGAGTTAAAGGCTGCTCTCCAACAAATAAATATCATAAAGGACAAGGGATTAAAAGGCTACCTACATCCCAGGGCCAGTCATTCGGCCACTTTTCTGGTCCAAAGTCCCTAATCAAACAGAGAAGATCTGGGCTCTTTCAAAAGAGAGCATTGATTCCTCTTTTTCCTCTCCTTCGCCCTCTACGTGGTAACTCAGAGCTATCCATTTTTAAGTGGTTTTCTTCTTTCTCACTAGTTCCACTTTGGGCATTTTGCTATTTTTATGTTATTTCTATGGGTGTGATCCTTTTGTGATGATTATCTGTGATTAATCCTCTCAGCTAGGAGAAAATCAGTGTAACGGCTTGTACCACCTCTAACGAGAGTTGACGTCTGCGTAGCTTTTTTGTGTTAAGCAGCTTTGCAAGTTCACTGTAACTGACAAGAGAAAAAGAGGATATGCAATTAAAAAGGTGTTTATTATTTATTTTTTAATTTATAATTTATAGAAATTATGTATATAGTAGACAGATAATAAGGCAAGCTTTCAGCGGGATTTAATGAAGCCAGGTGGCACATTGGCAGGGCCCTAGTGCCCTCCAGCGAAGGGCTTTGCAAGCTCACCGCCCTGGGTTTAAGCTGCCATCAGACTGAAGTCACCCTCCACCTACTCGGAGGCAAGAGAAATGGGGACGTTGTGATAGTCCTAGGAATACGATCACAGAATGGATCTCAAACTCCTGTTTAAAACAGGAGCTGCGTCTAAACCATTGCACCCTGTTTCTGACAATATGGGACAGGGAGAAGCCAATTGTCCCTCCTAAGAGTGGCCAGCTCCCCAGGCACTGGCAGTCAGGCAAGCATGACCCAGCCCTCGAGTTTAAAGGGTTAAAGGGGAGATTTACAGGACCATATTTCTTCCCTGAAGCATCAGGCAGTTCATATGTACACATTTCTCTTCACTAAGACCTAATTTTCCACCATTTCCCTTGATTTGCAGCTCCCTTTTCCCCATTTCCTTGATTTAATGCCCAATTATTTTTTGTCCCATTGCCAGTAAAACAAAATATTTCATAACTGCTTCTTGTGAGGGTTTTGGATACTGTTTTAAACACATGACTTACATACCTTATATAGCAAAATTTAGAGAAATCTAGTGAACACCTAGATATGAATTCTGCATTTTTCTCAACTAGCTGACCTAAGCTTGACATTTAAAAGCATCATGCCAAACTTTAACAAATTTCCTGCACTTTCCTGTCTCTCGGCTTCCACTCAGCATCCTTGGTGTCAACCTGAGAGCAGGGACATTGAGAGCCCATTTCTCCCACTTCTCTGGCTTCCTTTCCCTCCTCTGGCCATGAAGGGACATAAATGGACAGAGAAATAGCTGGGTGGTTGGGAGATTGGCATCAAGTTCCACGCCTGCCATCAAGTGACTGTGCAGCCTTGGCTGGCTCACCTCACTAATTTGGTCCTTAGTAACCTCATGTATAAAACAAGGGTTTTAAATCAAATCACTTCTAATTTTCTTACAGCTCTAAAAACTCTGGATTCCCTTCTGTGTCCTAGAAACAGAAATTAAACACCCAGACTTATGGGTCTGGTTTGGTATTTGAGGAGAGAGAAAATAAAACATTAAGAGGCAAACCTTCTCTACTATTAAAATCCTTTTTCCCTACCTAAGCCTCTTTTGGCCTAATTTTCACATGCATAGATACAAGGACAGCAGGACAGAAAGGAATCTTACTGAAGTCGTCTCCAATTTGCTTGACAATCCCACTTCTTTTCCTGCTCATCCTGTTTTATGGCTTATTGTTCTGTTCTCAATAAAATAAAAGGAAAAGCAACTTTGTTTTGAGAAGCATATGTGAACTTCATGAAAGCTGTAAAAACATGGGAGACACCCTGGGGTATCCAAAAACCATTATTGCCAAACCTACTCTGGAAATGTCACAGAACGTTGTCACTCAATTCCAGGCCTGCTAATAAGAAGAGACTACTTATTATTCAAAGCAAAACTCCCTTGAGACAGCCCGCAGGGTCTGTCATATTTGACATCAGGCACCTGTCTGACTTCCACCACCCAGAGAGGGCATGACTGGCTCCAGCCAGCTCCCCAGCGAAGGGTCCAGAGCTGGGATGGGGTTCTATAGAGGGCACTTCCTACTAGAGACAATATCTAGAGGGACAACCAAGACAAAGCTCCAGAAAAGATGAGATTCAAACTCAAGTCCAGAGACCAGAGGGACCAGAGGCAAGGAAACCAGTAGTGCAGAGCTGGGTAGAGAAAGCCCAAAGGGAAATTAAATTGGACTAGGTAAGAAGGGATTGCCACGACCACCAAGACAAGAGGGAAGCCTGGACAAATTACCAGGCCCAAGTTAGGAAGGAGTCCGGTTATACTGCATGTCAATCAAATCAGCCTTGGTGGAGGGCCTGATTTTTTTTTTTTCCACTGGGGCCAAACATGCTCTCAAGAGCCTAGGGATTCCAAGATGATTCTTATAAATCATGGTGATATTTGCTTCTTGGGGACAGACAAGGGCCTGATACCTGGTTGGGATAGGCGAGAGTCAAGAGGATTCTGGAAAGATGGTAGTTTGACCACACAATGTTCCCCTTGCACTTTCATCTTCAACTTACCTCTATTTCCTGAGCAAAGAAGCTGTTGGAGCCTGTTGGCTCCAGGATGAATATGGGGGGAAGACTCAGGAACTCTGTGGGAGAAGCTGGTGAGATTTTCTCCACTGTGGGCCTGCCACAAGCCTGGACCCAGCTTCAGAGTGCCTAGGTCAGAACCTGCCGATCCTAGTGAAAGTTGATGTGCACGGATGCCCTACATGCACGTGTGCGCACACACACGCACACCCCCAGCAGGGAAAGGTCTGCATCTGTCCTGGGTGATGGTCCTGTTCTCCTTGCTCCCAAGGACAGATGAGCTAAATCCTCCCTGCTCTTGGGGTTGGAAGGGACCAAGGAGACCAGGAAGAAAAGAAGGCCTTCCTAGAGTTCACCGCAACACTGGTCCTCAGGGGTGGAGAGCCTTTGGTCTCTCTCCAGAAGACTTCCACTTGCGGTTCTCCAACAACCACACCTGCGCCTCAGTGAGGAGGCAAAGAGAAATAGCAATACCTCCAGCGGCAAAAAAGTCCTGCCCTGTAGGAACTTATACTCTAGGAGGAAACAAGAATCGCAGCAAAGTTGTTCGTGTCCATCAATTCTAAAAATAACCCATCATGAGGAAATCACCCTCTTTTACAAGGGGCAAGTAGAGTTGTTCACAACCCCCTTCCACAAGTAGGAAGCGAGCATTTTCCTCTTCTTCCATATTTTCTGGAGGAATTTTTAAAGTTAATAAAGTAAAGGGATAGATCCAAGGAAGACTTTCTCTCTGGGGCTCCTGACTTTTTTTTTTTTTTTTTTTTTTTTTTTTTTTTTTTTTTTTTGTGAGGAGATCAGCCCTGAGCTAACATCTGCCAATCCTCCTCTTTTTTTTTTTTTTTGCTGAGGAAGACGGCCCTGGGCTAACATCGGTGCCCATCTTCCTCCACTTTATATGGGACGCCGCCACAGCATGGCTTACCAAGCAGTGCGTCGGTGCGCGCCCGGGATCCGAACCAGCGAACCCTGGGCCGCCGCAGCAGAGTGCGTGCACTTAACCGCTTGCGCCACCGGGCCGGCCCCTGGGGCTCCTGACTTTTTACTATGTCAGGCACAGCTGTGACACAAGGAAGCTGGTCTCATAATAAAGGCAACAGAAATTTATACCTCCAAATGAACGTTGCTCATGGTGTTTTAAAGGGCTAATAAATAACACCTTTTTCTTCATCACCTGGAGATTAAAACCAAATGAGAGAGATGCACAGGAGCCTTATAGATAGAATTCAAAATATTGCCAACATTATTGACCATGAGGTTTTAGATCTGTGGCCAAGAAGTCTTGCTAATACTTTATCTCCGAGTTAATCAGACCTGCCCATGCAGACCTCTCCAGGGCAGCCCTCTTACTTCAGGGCCAAGAGATCTGCAGGCTGGCAGATCTGAAAGTAGAGCGGAGAAGGGGCTGAGCCACCCATGCCCAGTCCTTCTCCCTAACTCACTGTCTGACTCAGTTACTCTTCACCCCTGAGAGGACTTGGGGGGCAGGGAGTAATGGCCAGCAGCACTGTTTTAGAGGATAGCCCTCCACACAGGTACCTGAAGTCAGGGGAAGACGCCTCCTCTGCCCCCAACCTAGTAACTGTCTCCTTCAAAGTGAATTCCTTGGGACATAGTCTCTTTTCGATGCTACAATTGTTCAGAACATTTTTGATCTCCTCTCTGGCAAACCTATTCAGAGCCTGTAGCTCTTCTTTGAATACCTTCAGTTATACCAAAGTTTCATCTCCAATCATGAGATAGTCAGAAGTCACTGGAGTAAAGCAGATAGAAAGTTTTTGGGTTAACATGAGGGTGACAGCGGGGAGATGAATGTTGTTTTCTTGTATGACGTATAAACTGATCCTGAAGTTTGATCAGTGTCTTTATATAATGGCAGCATCCCGGGCATGAGGGTGTGGTTACTGTGTTGATACTTTCTGAAGCTAAAAATTGGGACACGTGATCTGACAAAGATTTTTTCAGCCACTTCCAGGTGTAAGAAGCTATCTTGCAAACATAACTTAGTTGCTAAAATATTGGACTTTCTGACCTATTTCAAGTGTTGATGAACAGAACCGGATGAAATTTGATCTGGTTTGCATCATCAATTCTAAACACACAAGTGGCCAGTTAAAATACTTATCAGTTGACAACTTTGAAGAAGATAGTTTTCATTTCACAAAATTCTGGTATAGTTATGTAAAACAATCATACCCACTGCTTTATAGTAAAACCTCAAATGTGAACATTGGTGAGAGAGTTTGGTGGCTCGTACTGCCCCTTACCTGGAAGCCGGAGCACCTACACCCGCTCAGCTGCTAATAGGAGAAAGGATTGAGCTGCAAATTGATACACCATTTTTAACCATACTTTAGTTTTAGAAGAGGGATTCAGCATATTTTCTCCAACATTTACATTGTCCATTGCTTTGCAAGTAATTTTATGCAATGGCCTCTTCTATAAGGCTGGAAACGAATAATGGGATTCAAAAGGTGGATAGGAGAAAAAGGTGAGGCATTAAAAGGTAATTGGGAGTTAGAAACCTAAGAGCCAAAAGAAGGTTCAGGACCCACATCTGAAAAACCCTGGCAGGTAGAGGGGCTGGCCCTGCCAGGTGGAGAGAAAAGCCGAGCCCAGGGGATGGGAGGAAGAGAGAGAAAGGACGGAGCACTGGGGAAAGCAGGCAAGGCACAGTTTGGGATGGTCAGAAAGAATGAGGGTTTTTTCCTTCTGCCCCCTCCTAAGGAGGGTAAGAAGGGGAGATGGGGTCAGGGGAGTAAGGCAGGGGGAAGCCCAAATAAATGACACCTCTGTGACGGAGGCCTTAAGGAAATCTTAGGAAATACGGAACTCACTCCTATCAGGCAATACTGACATTTAGGAAATGGCTCCCAGCACAGCCGGCCTAGTGGTTCCCATCTGCATTGTGCGGCACGGGAACACAGAGGCCCCAGGGCCGCATTACCGTAACAGACTGCTCTCCTATGGCATCCTGGAGGACTCCCATTAGAACTTCAGACTGTTCGCCCCTCTGCTCAGGAGATATTTTGACTGCTGTCCGGAAGACAGAAACAGCTGGGCTGTTAAAGTCAACAGGCTCCCACTTCCACGCCGACCAGATTGTGTCATAATTGGAAATGTGAAATACGCCTTCGCTGCTTAGACTTTCAAGGCAGGGCAAGGCCTGTTTGTGTTTCCTCCAAACCCCAGACAGGCCCAGCCCCAGTCTTGAGTAAATGCTCCAACCTTGTTGGTGAGGAGAGGGGGGCCGTGGCCGCTGACACGTCCCTGTGAAATGTATGGGCTCAGCAACCCTGTCTGGGGGAGGGGAGTGTATAGGAGACAGGGGGATGCAGGAGAGGCCAGCATGGAAAGCATATTAACCACATCAGTCTAGCGCCTGAAATGTCCTCACCGTCCCCTTCACCTGTCTATGAAAATCTTCTGGTCCTTCAGGGTTCAGCTCAAATCCTCTCTGTTCCATGAGGCATCCCAGGCCACCTCAAGATACCGTCACTTCTCTGAGGCTGAACTCCCATAATGCCTGTAGTTTGCACACGGACAAATCCTGGAACCCGGAAAGATCTTCCGTAGGACTGAGGCCTCTTTCCCTGAGCTGCTTTTTCTTTCTTTTCCTTCAGTCGCCATCTCTTTCAAGCCCTTCCTGAAGTTCCCCCTCCTTCCTCACTCTCCCCCACGCATGGCAGAACCCACTCCCTCCCTCCACGCACCGTGTAGCCCCAGTCCTCTTGAGTTGCTCAAGCTCTGCTCTCCGTGGTGAGGCACAGATGGGTCTACTCTGCCCCCAGTTGCTGCTGCTGGGCATGTGTTTGGGGGGCTCTGGGTCCACATGGGGGAGAAAGGACTTTAGAGTCTACCATTCCAGTTTGCAACTTACTCTTTTCCCAAATATCTAACCATACCAGACACATCTCAAACTGCAAGGATTCATTTCCTGCCCAAACCCCTCGCCAAGTCTACTGAAGAGACAAATATTTCTCCTTTTAATGTAATGTTGGATTAATTACTCTACCAAAAGCCTTTGTCCTCTCCCAACCTTCCTGCATGGTGAAAGACACTGTGCCCAGTTTCTCCTCCTCAATTTCTGGGTTTCTCTCTGGCTTATTCTACCTCTAGAGAGTAAGGAGAGTAAGTAGAACTATCTTGCTACCCAAACAAGTTAGGAATTTTTTTCTCCAGAGTGAAAATGCAAATTCCTTTTTATTCCTCACAGACCATAACATAGGACCGGGTACATTTAGTTGCTGAGCTAGCTAAGCAACAGAGCTGGGACCCAAAGCCAGGTCTGTCAGACTCCAGACTTCCACACCGCCTCTGCTCTACACCACATGCATTCCTCTGTTCCATAGTTTTCCACAGCTGGGCTGACCAGAAGGGCCTCTGGGAAAAAATTAAGATGCTATTGGGTCTGAGGGTAGGAGGGCAGGGGTGCTCAGAGCCAGCAGAGCTCCCCTGCCCCCTGTCCTGCTCTGCACGGTCTCCTAGCAAATGCCCAGGCCCTCAGAAGCGAGTTCCACAGCCGCTTAACATCTGTGGCAATGTTATCAACCACTCTGTCCTAGCCTTTGCCAAGGAGTTTGACCCTCAGCCAAAACCCAGCCTGTGGCCAGGGAAAAATGGTGAGGCAGCCATCCCAGGAACCCTACTCCTCCATAATAATTTGGCTGGGAGTAGGAACAGGAAGCATTATTAATTTGTATTCTTTTTTATTGGCAAGAGCCATGTCACAGAAGCAGTACAACCAGCCAGGGCCCCACGCTCAGACTGAGATCTAACCCCGGGTCAGTAGACAGACGCTTTCATGCATATTTTAGCATTACAATCTTTTTTCCAGTGAAATCTTACATAGAACCCCAAAATAGAAAAGCAGTAAAAGTGGTGGAAGCAGGAGAGGGGTCCCAGAGCCCCATCTAAACTGGTCCTCCTCCTTGGTCTTCTTCCTGGTTCATTCTGCCCCCACCCCCAGCCCCTGGGGCACCAGAACAAGGAATAATCTGAGAACGTGGCAGCAGAGCAGTAGGGTGGCTGTGGGGGGTGGGATGGGACAGGCAGGAAAGTTGAAAAGCAAATTTGTTCTGCACAAGGCCCCTTGAAGTGAGCTACTTTTGTTTTTAGAGAGTAAATAATGGGCCTAGGGATCAGAATGAAGCCTGACACAGGACCTGTCAACATTTCTAGCACTCAGAGTGTTTAAATAGTCAAACACCAAGATTTTGAAGGATCTTTGACTTTTCTCCTCGTTTTTTTTTTTCTCCAAATGTCAATAAATCTTGCTTTTGCTGAGTGAAGAGCCTGGCCTTGCTTTTCCTGGTGAAAAACAAAAGAGGTGAAGAGAGAGGGAAGGTGAGAAAAAATGAGGATGAAGGATGAGGATTGTTAAGTGTCCTGAAGGAGAGACCCAGAACTTAGAGAAGGAAATGGAGGTGGGGGGGGCTGTGAGAGCTACAGCCCAGAAACCCCTCGTATGTTGGACTGTTCAGTCATATCCTTCATTTTACAGACAAGGAAACTGAGGCCCCAAGAGGTAAGTGGAGTTAAGTTAGATCATAAAGCCAAGTTTATAAAACAATTAATTAAAACTAGAACTCACAGTTTCTGGTGATTGCTTTTCACATGGGGAGTGTTTTTAAAAAGGAGAGGCAGTTCTCACAGACTAAGAGAAAAGGACCCATCGACATGAATAAATTCTATCAGCAAGTATTTATCGAGCCCCCACTATGTGTCCTCTACTCCCCTGGGTGCTGGGAAACAGAGACGACGAGACAGTCCCTGCCTTAAAGGAGTCCACAGGCCAGCGGTGAGGCAGACAGATAATAACAACAGCAACACAACCTAATAAGTGTCATGACTCTGCTGTGTGTATGCTGCTGAGGGGGTGTCAGCGGGACCAGATACATAATTTATGGGCCTCAGTGCAAAATAAAAGTGCAGGGCCCCTTGTTAAAAAAATTATTAAGAATTTTAAGATGGTGACTGCACAGTGTTAAACCAAATGCAGGGCCCTTCTGAGCGTGGGGCCCTGCGTGACTGCACAGGTTGCTCGTCCATGAAGCCAGACCTGGTGTCAGGTTCCACTTCACAGAGGATGGGCTTCTACAGCCACATCTGAAGAAGACAGAGAAGTCACCAGCAGATAGAAGAAGAAGAGCCTTCCAGAAAAAGATAACAGCACGCCTAAAGACACCACGTACAGAGGTAGAAGTGCACATGGTATTTGAGAAATCGAGACAAGTTCAGTCGACCAGAATATGAGATATGGGCGGGAGAGTAACAAGAAATGAGACCGGCAAGGAAGCAGAAGCCAAGCATCAAGATTCTTTTAAATCATTTTAGGCAGTTATCTTGCAGGTATTGATGAGTGGTTGAAGCTGACCCGGGGGTATGATCTAACAGGTAATTTAGAAAAAAACACTTGGGCAGCGAGCCTGGAGCCTGACCCAAGTTAGGAGGTCAGTGCAATAATCCAGGCACGAACCGAAGAGGAAATATCTAGAGGGTGTCCAAATATTAAAGAAAGAGTTCCTGGCTGGAGAGAGATTCGGGGCTCATCCAGGCACAGGGGCAATTAAGGTCTTGAGTGTGGATGTGGTTACCCAGAGTGAGAATGTGTGGGCACCAAACGTACAGATGCAGGTGGAGGAAAGAGACTTGAAGGAAGAGTGTTAAGAGGTGAGAGGATAATTCAAAGAGCAATTACGTTATTTAAGGGACAAAAGAGTTTCAGAGAGGAAGTGGCATGTTTATTTTGCACTGAAGCCCATAAATTATGTATCTGGTCCCGCTGACGCCCCCACAGCAACATATACATAGTGCAGTCGTGACACTTATTAGGTTGTGTTGCTGTTATTCTCTGTCTGCCTCACCCACTGGCCTGTGGACTCCTTGAGGGCAAGGACTGCGTCTTGTTCATCTCTGTTCCCCAGCAACCAGGGCACTTGTAAAATAACCCGAGAGTAAGATAAGCCTATAGTGTCTGAGACAACTGAGGGAAGCAACAGAGGGTGTAAGTCCCAAGAAGTAGATGTGTCGGTGGTTGTTTCCCAGGCAAGGGCAGTCTAGAAGAGCACACGGACAATGGAAGGCTCTGGCTCTGCGTCTCCACCTGCCCTGTAGCTGGACCCCTGCCCCACCCTAGGTTCTCCATGGGGCTGCAGCAGCCTGAATCACTGGTTGTTGCTAAAGCTGGAGCGAAGAAGATCCTTCTCCCGCTTGCTCCCTCATGGCCGCCACGTGGCCCTGCAAGAAGTGTGGGAGGCCACGTCTGACCCTGGGGAGGACACTGGGGTGCACATGTGCCCCATGGTCACCCTCCCTCGTCCTCACAGACACTGACTCGGTCACTCACCCCATTGCCAGCCATGCCCTGGCCTCTGCAGCTGTCCCAGCTGTTTGCACTGAAGTTATACTACTGCCACCGACTTTGAAACTCTCTCGTGAGGCCCCAAACAGGAAGACCTCTTCCACTCTGCTTGTTAGAACTCCACAGTACTTTTACTTACTCTCCCAGCATAATACATAGCTCGTCTGTCTTAGAACTTGGTACAAGTTCCCCGTAAGGACCTGCTCAGATATCAATGAGCAAGGCCCGTACAGCATCACAGGTAAAACCCTGTTGCTCCACTGGCCCTCAGGCAGTAGACTGAACCCTCTCGAGCCTCAAAGAGCTCCTGCTGCATTAGACACACGGCCTAGGAGATCAATTGTCCAACACAGAGCTTCCTTTCGTCAAGTTCCTACTGTGTGCCAGGTGCTTCACACCTATTATCTCATTTCCTTCTCAGTTCAAGCCAACGAGGTAGATACTAGTATTGTCCTACTTCCAAGAAAAGGTAAACCAGAGCAGCAATTGTTGTGTGGTGGTACAAGCAGTGTTCATGTCCTCCCCACCGTGTCTGGGTAGAAAGGACGTTTACACAATCTTTTGTATTTTTCATCATCTTAGGCAATAATAGGTTTCTGGCCTTGCCTCTCCCCCAAAATAGCAGAATAAGAAAAATCAACCGATAGGACCCCTTCTCATTCTTGGCTTCACGTCCACTGGCTACTAGACTGTGGGAAGGGGTGGGACAGGCCAAACGGGCCATGATCCAAGGCCTCCAAAAGAGGTATCCCTCCTGACCCTGAAATAGCCTGAGAGTGTGTGTGGCCTGACTCCCGTGAAAGCTTCCTGCTGTTCTCTAAGTGCACACACACACACACCAACCTCCTCCTTACTTAGTAAAACCCACTTCCCCTGCACAGAAATAAACCACAGATGGGACCCACATCGTATTTGAAAATGCAAGCCAATCGTCCACATGGGTTCTGGCTTGTTTACAGCTGGCATTGCTTCTGATTTGGACTCCATCCGTTCTGACTGGCTGATGCCCATGCCATATCTGTTGGCTAAATATTTTTTCTACCAGTCTTGATTCTGGAGACAATGAGGCCCAGATAGGGTAAGTGATATGTCCGTGGACCTCAGCTGTCAAATGGCAGTGCTAGCATTCGTAACCAGCTCTATCTAACTCCATAGCCCAATGCTCTTACTCCCAATGCTCCATACATCATGACTGTCTCTGCCGGAATGCCTATCGGGTTTCTATGTAGATAGACCCTAGTGGTCCACCCAAACATGCTTGATGTCCCACGATGGAAGTTCAAACTTGACCCTTTTTGGAACCTTGGCTATGCACAATAAGGAAAGAGCTCTAGGGAAAGGTAAATGGTGAATCCCATCTTCTCAAATCTCATAAATTTCAGATGAGCCATCTAGTCGGGTGGATGAGCCAGAGCTTTTTTATTCTCTGAACTGGATTACTAGTTCCTGGGAAATGCCCCTAAATCAACATGCTTTCAGTTTCCAGGCCTATACTTACATTATTGTATGCTTTTAAAATCCTCACTTGTTAGCAGGTGACCCTCATGAGTTTAGGGCAGTGGACCAGCCTAAACACTACCCAGATAACAGGAGACACTGAACTGAAACACATGCCAATAACCAACCTTCTGCTCTCCCGTGAAATAATGTCCAGGAAGCAATGAGCAAGCCACAGCGCTACAGCAGCATTGCCCTGCCAGTCGCCATGGGGCAGAGGGGGTGGGAACAACGGTTTTGCTTCTTCAATCCGCTAGGGCATTCTCAAAGTGTGGCTTGTACCAGCAGCAGCAGCAGCACCTGGAAACTTGTGGGAAATGCAAAGCCCCACCCCATAACCGCTCAATCAGTGTTTTAACAAGGCTACCCGCTGATTCTGATGTGCACTAAAATTCAAGAGCCGCTGCACTAGAGGCCTGCAAAGCTTCAAAATTGTGAGAATCTGTCCCTTTGACTAAGAGAAATTAGGAATCCTAAGCCTTTAAAGAGAAGCATGTCTAAAAAGGAGATGATGTAGGAAAAGTATCAACTTCAGAGTCAGGCGAACTGTATGGAATTGTATCCCAGCTCAGCCACTTACTAACCATGTGACCTTGATCACATCACTTAACATTTCTAAGAATTAGTTTCATCACCTGTAAAATGGAAATCATAAAACCTAGTACAGTGCCTGGCATACATAAAGTGCTAAATAAAAAGCAATGATGGGGCCAGCCCCGTGGCCTAGTGGTTTAGTTTGGCTCACTCTGCTTTGGTAGCCCAAGTTCAGTTCCCCGGGCACAGACCCACACCACTTCGACGACCCGCATACAAAATACAAGAAGATTGGCACAGATGTTAGCTCAAGGCTAACCTTCCTCAGAAAAAAAGAAAGAAACTGTGATAATGATGCTTCATGTCAACCAGCAACTGAGCACAACAGCCAACAGCTATTGAGCCCCTTTCTCTCCTGTAGGTAGACTGCAGGGATCATCCACATAGGGGAGCGATAACCTCCCTGGAGGGGTGGGCAGACTCCTCCCCGTCACCTGGAGAGTCAGGTGGGGGGAGGTTCAAACTGCAATGGGGCTCTGTGCGTGCTCAGTGAGAAGACAGGATCACAGCGATCTGATCAGCACAGTTGGGGAGCAACAGATACGAAGCCCAGAGCCAGATCTTCAGGGACAGAATGTCACCAAGGAAAAGCTGCCTCCCTCCTTCATGCCGACACTCCCCTAAGAAACCATTCCTTTGAGAAACTCCAAGTGCTTCACTAAAGCGCAATGCCAAACTAATGAAGACCATTAGGTGCAAGCCTCTTGTCACCACAGAGCAGAGCACGTCCTTACAGGGTAAACCAAACAATGCCCAGCTCACATTTTCCTGGGAGAGAAGGGATGGAGGAGAGGACAGGAGGCAAAGAATCAGGGACGGAGTGGATGCCTGACCCAAGGTCAGAAGACAGGGGGTGAGCAAGTGTAATTTACAGCAGCGCTTCTCAACTTTACTGCGTGTATTATTCACTCACTCAAATGCAGATTCTGATTCAGCAAATCTGGGTTGGAGCCTGAAACTCTGTGTATCTATACGCTCCCAGGAGATGCCGATGCTGCACTTCCAGTAGCCCTTTTGGACAATAATAACACTGTTTAATAGAGGGTTTAAAAACCTAGATTCCAATCCTGGTTCTGACCCAGCTTGTATGACACAGGGACCTTGAGAAAGTCACTTAACTTCCCCGAACCTTTTTCCTCATCTGTAAAATGAGAAAACACGCCTACCTCACAGAATTCTAAGAATTCCACAAGATAATGTACACTAGAGCTTAGCATAGTGTCTGCCACCTGGTAATCCCTTAAAAGATGGTAGCTGAGATGAGCATCATCTACAATGCCTGCAACACAAAGGAAGCGAAGGCTGCGTACTCTCCCCCTGGACACTGGGAGGATCCAGGGCTTGGTGGTGCTTTGGTCTGGTTGCTAAGATATACCACCCGGCTCTCTATCTTCTCTAGTTCCTCTGCCTTTTTCTGTCCCAAAACTTGAGTATTCCCAGGTTTGATCTTTGGCCCTCTGCCCTCCTCTCTCCTTCCCCTCCCTGGCCTCACTCCCATTCCCAGCTCCAGTTCTCACCCCCAAGGAGATAGAAGATGCCCACATCTCTGCCTATTCCTGATTCTCCTTCCTGATTCTGGGCCCTAGTTTCCTCTGTTTATACTTGAAAACTCACTGTCTGTTCTATTCAACTTGCCTAAAGCAACATCCTCATCAGATTACTACACAAACCAATACAGATGCTCACTCCTTGACTCTGTCAGTGCTCTCATCTTCTCAGCTTAGACTTCACTTCTCCAGGCAGCCTTCCCAGGGCAGGCGGGAGGACGACATGCCCTTGATGGGCTCCAACAGCACTGGCGTGTGTCCCTGGTACAGCACTCACCCTACAACACCATCATTTCCTGTGCATTTGGCCCTCCCCACCACTGCACAGGGACCTCCTTGAGGGTTGACTCCATTGTCCTGATCACTTTTGATCCCCAGAGTCTGACACATGGTGGCCTAAATTCCAACCTGACAATCCCTCTTTATCCAGGATGCTACTGAGGAAGTGTGCATGTGAGGAGTAATGGCCCAATGGGACAGGAGGAGCCTCTTTATTATTAGCCGGGCCAGCGCTCGATCCCCACACAGTAGAGCTCAGGTGGAGCTAAGTGAGCATGGAACTCAGGCCTGGAATCCAAGTAGAGGCTCTTGGTTCTCCCAAACCTGAATCCAGACCTCGAGTGTCTTGTCGCCTCTGGCTAGTCACAGGAAAGAAACCCAAAACCCAGATGAGAATGCCTGGGAAGGGGAGAGAATGGAAAGGGAGGGGAGGGGAGAGGAGCAGAAGAAACGGAAGAGAGAGGAGGGGGGAGGAATGCAAGAGGAGAGGAGAGGAGGGAAGATGAGGGGAGGGGAAGATTTTCTTTCCTCCAAATCTTCTTGCCCTCTTTCTCAGCACTTTGTGATATAGATTAACTTAAGCTCTCTCTCAACAAATAAGAATCCTTTCTCTTTGGAAGGAAAAGGGGAGAAAATTGGGCTAGATAACAAGATTATTTTTGATGGGCTAGAGAAAGAGGGAAATTCATAAACACTGCCAATTTAATAAATTTTGTCTCCTCACATAGGAACATGTCCTAGCACTGTGTCTCACACGATGTATTGCTTAATAAAATAAAGGATAAATTATAAAATAGTCTGCAGGAAAAATACTTGAAATGTTATTGTCATAATCATCACCGTGTTACTCTGGGCCCTCCCTAGAATGTGGTATCTTGAGCCTCCAGTTGGTCCTAATTTACTCAACGTTCCAAGGATCTCAAAATGGACCTAAAATGAGCCCTAACTTTAGCACAGAACTTACTCTAAGTCCACACTGCCATTGTTTATCCCATAAATACTGTATCTACAGTCAAAAAGAATAATATTTTGAAATATTATTCTATTTCTTTCATTCCTGGTAATTTGGTAGCTGTGTTACCCACCAGCCCTCTACCCTTAGAGTCTGAGTAATCCACGGCTTTGGAGTAGGGTGGAATGGGAGACAGAACAGGAGTTCAACTTTCTAAGAAGAAGGCTTTGACATTCAAGTTCAACTCTTTAAATGTACAGAAAAGACAATAATCTTGAGAGCCCTGGTTTTCCAGTGCAAGAACCAGGCACTTGAGAAAATGAAAGAAAGAGTCTCTCTGAACTCCATAGAGGAGGCCGGATGAAAGATGTGAAGTGGGAACAGTTTACCTCTTCTGGAGGAGGAGAAGCTCAAGGAAAATCGCAGAGAAGAGAGTTATGTGTAGGTGAGTGTCCTTAGAGGACCCAGCCTGTCCCTTCCAGGGCACCTGTCCAGGTGGTTGCTTCCAGAATTCCAAGTGGGAAGAAAGGACCCCTAACAGAGGGAATGTATCACCCCTCACCACACACACACACTTCAACCCTGGAAATTTCAGAGGAACTTTGTGGCAAGAACTGGGTCAAGACGCGAGTTGGTTGGACAGTGGGCAGGGTCACATGGACTGAACCAGGAGGACAGACCACACATTACACCAGCTGCAGATACTGAAGCACCCAATGCAGTGAGGACAGAGGGTAGTGCTCCCAATGAGGGAGGACCAACTACTCCACCCCGGAGGCCAGCCAGGACCAGCAGCCAGGACACAAAGCAGACAGGAACCTTCCCACCTCTTGGTGCTGTGATTCCATAGCTTCTTCCCGCAGGCAGGTGCCATCCCAGTGGGAAAGGAGAGAAGAGCACTTGATAAGGGACAATGGTCCTGATCTAGAGTTTGAATTTTAAAATAACTGAGTTTTAACTGTCTGAGTAATTAGTGAAAAGAGACTGAATCGAGCCAGAATTTAACTAAGCTACCTTTAATTGTCAAGAATAAGTCTTTCCACAATAGCAAACAATGGTGGCTGGTGACAGTTAAAGGAAAACAACATCACATTTTGCACGTCTGAGTTGTGACTAAGCTTCAAACCCACTTCATGTCTTGGTTTTGGGCAACGTGAGAGCAAAACAGATGAAATCTCTCTTCTCTGTAGAGCTGACAGTCCCTTGGGAAGGCATCGTTACATAGGCAACCCCACAGTGACTATAGGACAACACTTGTGCTCAGTGCTACGAAGGGAAAGAAGAGGGAAGACCCCTGTCCCAAATCACCAGTCCTGCCTGTTCATCATGATGCCAGAAATTCAGCATCTAGAAATGAATTCTACTGGTTAATCATTGTTTTCTCTCTTAATCTTCTTTTTTTTTTGGGGGGGGGGGGGAAGATCAGCTCTGAGCTAACATCCATGCCAATCCTCCTCTTTTTGCTGAGGAAGACTGGCCCTGGGCTAACATCTGTGCCCATCTTCCTTCTTTATATGGGAGGTCTGATAAGCAGTGTGTTGGTGTGCGCCCCGGATCTGAACCAGGCCACCAGCAGCGGAGTGTGAGCACTTAACCGCTACACCACGGGGCTGGCCCCTCCCTTAATCTTCTTTTAAATGCAAAGACCTGTGGGAGGAGTTACCCATGAAATTGCTAACCTTTTCATTTTGAGATTCTAATAATTCTCATTCCGTTCAAAAGATCAAAAAGCAGGAAAGCTCTCAAGGCTACTGGGGAAGGCAAGGAGGAGCATGCTGGGAGGAGCATGCAGGGATGGAGCACGCAGCAAGGAGCACACGGAGAAGCACGAGGGATGGAGCACGCATGGAGGAGCACACAGGAATGGAGCACGCAGGGATGGAGCATGCAGGGAGAAGCACATGGGGAGGAGCACACAGGGATGGAGCACACAGAGGAGCACACAGGGATGGAGGACGCAGGGAGGAGCACACAGGGATGCAGCACACGGAGAGGAGCATGCAGGGAGGAGTACATAGGGAGGAGCACACAGGGAGGAGCACACAGGGATGGAGCACAAAGGGAGGAGTGTGCAGGGATGGAGCACGCAGGGAAGAGCACACAGGGATGGAGCACTCAGGGAGGAGCATACAGGGATGGAGCACGCAGGGATGGAGCACTCAGGGAGGAGCACACAGGGATGGAGCACGCAGGGATGGAGCACACAGGGAGGAGCACACAGGGATGGAGCACGCAGGGATGGAGCACACAGGGAGGAGCACACAGGGATGGAGCACGAAGGGATGGAGCACACAGGGAGGAGCACACAGGGAGGAGCACACAGGGATGGAGCACGCAGGGATGGAGCACACAAGGAGGAGCACACGGGATGGAGCACGCAGGGAAGAGCACACAGGGATGGAGCACGCAGGGATGGACGTTCCCACAGAAAAACCTGTTTGGCGATCTTGCCCAGGGTTGCTCCACCCTGTACAATGGCATTTGGATCTTACCAGAAGTTTAAAATGATTCTGGGGGTGTGATCTGATGCCTACGAGCTAAGGTGGTTTGGAGAGCACCGGGCTGTCAGGATAGCTCTTTCCTAAACTCAAGGGACCTCAGCTTTCATCTTAGTGCCCAGTGGGAAGCAGTGAGGACAGGAGACCCAGGCAGCCAGAAATCCCTCTCACTTCCAGGAAGGGGCGTGCCATTGTGGTTAAACCCCTTGCTCTTAAGTCCAGCAAAACTCAGACTCAGCCACTTACCAAATAAGGGACTTTGGGTGAGTGACTCGCCCTCTCCAAACCTTCAGTTTCTCGTCTATAAAATGGGAATAATAAACGTAGTTATCTCATGGGGTCGTTGTGAGATCATTTGAGACCATATGCAACATGATTTCCACAGTTACCGGCTACTTACCGGAGTTTAGAGAGAGGCAGTGCTGGGGCAGCCAGCTGGGCAGGGCTGGGGTTATCTGTACGGGTGCTGCTCAGCATCGGCATCAGCATCAGCATCAGCTGGGTGCTTGTTGGACCTGGGCCCCACCCCCCACCTATGGAACCAGAATCTCTGAGAATCTGTGTTATAGTGAACCTTCCAGGTGACTTGTATGCACACTCAGGTTTGAGAAGCACAACTCTATGTAATCACAGATATGCCTGGAGTCACAGGCCGAGTGTCTTAGGCAAGGCCTTTCTTCTCCAGGGGCAGTGGCACCTGTCTCAGATATCTTATAAGTTTGATGAGAGCATCACATCACATGCCTGAAAGGGCTTTGCAACACATCATTGAACAGCGGAGTGTAAGAGAACCTAATTCTGACCCTTGCGTCTGTCATAGGGCCCTTTAAAGGGCAAAATACCAAGTCCTTGGCTTTCCTTCCCCGCTCCTGGCAAAACCTCCTCCTGCTCTGGGAGGATTGCAAGAACAATGACCCAGAATTCCCTGCATGTTTCCTTGGAAAAGCAAGGAACTCTGACAGCGGAAACTGTTACACGGTGTATCACAGGATCCTGCAGCCCAGACGCAACAACTGCTCCTTCTGGTTCCTGGCCTGCAGAGTCGGCCCAGATGATGGGGTTCTCCGTGCCTCAGGAGCTTTCTGCTAGTGGAGCACGGCTTTCACAGGGCCCCAGGATTTGAATCAAGACCAATGATTAGGTAGAGGCTGCAGAGAGTCAGGTTTCCTGCCCAAATAAGGAAGAACTTTGCAGCTGCCGGAGCTGCCCAAATGTGGCGTGAACTTCCCTAGCAGGTGGGAGTGAGATCCCCGACCCAGGAGATGGTTACTTGCAGGCCACTGGCCCTCTGGCAGGGCTATTTTATAATTTCCCTTCCTACTCAACTCGCCTAGTTGCGGTGTGCTCTGCCTGATACCTGAGGGGCCTACAAAACATCCCGTAAATCCTACTCAGTCAATATTTGCTCCTCACCTACCACGTGTCAGGCTCTGTCCTAGACACTCAGGTGAAAGGCCTTGCTCTCAAGGCGCTTACATCCTAATGGGCAGTTTAGACTGGGGGAGCAGAGAAGGGCTCTGAACAGGTGATATTTTCAACTGAGATCTAAATCACAAGAAGGAGCCAACTATGGGACAACCATACGGATGAGCATTTCGGCACAAGGGGACAATTGGTGGCGAGGCAGGTCCTGATGCAGGAATCCTGGAGCACAGTGGGTGGGGCAAGGGCAGGAGGAAGGGGAGGAGAAAAAAGCAGGGAGGGCCCAGATCCAGTGGGGAAGGCTTGGTGAGCCAGGGTATGGGCTTACAATTGTTTTTTCTTTCTCCACTGCAGCACATAAACAGGCCTGCTGATTGCCAGCATCACCAAAATTTCTTTGTTGAGCACCTACTTCCTGCTACAAGGCCTTGGGAGACCAGAGCCCTGTCCTCCCATCCAGCTGCCACTTCCTTCAAACACCCTCAAGTCTGGCCCATGTTTTTAGTATCTTTCTTTATCCAGCATCACTGAAAGCCTCGGATTGGAGAGCCAATTTCTTACTTTCTGGTCAACTGACCAGTTACAGAAGCAAAGTCATTTTTTTCTTTTTTCTCTTTTCATGTGATGAAACACAAATGCATATTGGATATGGGTCTAAATAAAACTGAGGAACAGCAAACCCAATCTGTGTGTGGAGCCAACGTGGCTCAGTGGTTAAAGCACAGGGTCTGGACCCGGGTGCCTGGGTTTCAGTGAGGTTCCCTCTCACTCACCAGCTCTGTGGCCTTGGGCAGCCGTTGTCTCCCAGAGCCTCAGTGCTGCCCTGTGTAAAATGAGGATGATGATAGTCCCTGCTTCAGGGGATGGTGCGTATGGACTGATATTTTACAAGTAGAGAACTTAGAACACAGGCTGGCGCTTAGGAAGTGCTTAATAAGCATAAAGCTTTATTTGACCCGGACTTTGGCTTTTTGCAAGTTTTCACGTTTGTTCAACCCTGAACAAATATTTGTTGAGTATGTCCCATCTGCCAGACACTCTGCTAGGTATGGTTTCACGGAAGGAGCTTTGGGCTAGAAGTCAGAAGACCTAGGTTCTGGTCTCAGATTTGCCATGAGTTGGGCAACCAAGGACCAATTGCATCACCTCTCTACCTGCAGGTTTCTTCCCATTTAATGACATACACTGGGACCACCTGACTGGCGAGGGCCCTTCTGGTTCTGGCCTACGCTAAATGCTGCCCTCAGGAGAACACAGCCTGCAGTCCTCCCCAGATGGGGCCAACCCCTTCGACCACTCACGTCCACCAGGTCCCAGTGTGTGAGCACATGCCCTGGAGAGAAGCAGGCCTGATCCCTGTCTTGTGCTCACTATAAAATATTGATTAGGGAATTTAAAATTTCGAAATGATTTAGGAGCCCCGAGACCGGGACCTAATGTGCTGTGCCCAACTGCATTATGAGCCATCTATCTCCTGTCAGCAAGCAGCAAGAAACTGACAGAATCAATACAAACGTGTCTGAAGACAGGCTTAACTTATTTCCTTCCCCCAGGGCTATAGTTGGAGTGGGTTAGCCCTGGGACCTGAGCGCTGAAGCTGGGGCCTGGATGCCTGTCTGCTGGGCACTGGGGAGCAGGAGTCTTAAGGGGCTGCCTATTTCCACTCCTTCCATTGGCTGATGCAGCATCTCTGCTAATGCATCAGGAAAATGAATGAATCTAGAACTTCCGTTGTCTTCTTTCCCTTTCTAAGGGTCTAAATAGGATCTTCTGGCCTATGGCCTGAAAAGAAAATAATATTAATAGCAGCTTCATATTCAGCACCCGATATGTACCAAGAATCTTGTAAGAAACATCATCACTTAACTTCTCAGAGCTTCAGTTTCCTTATCTGTGCAAGGCAGAGGATAATAACACCTTCCTCGTAGGGCTGATGTAAGATTAAAGCAGATGCATTTGAAGGTCCTTAAGGCCACTGACTTGTACACTTAAAAGTGGTTAAAATGGCAAATTTCATGTTAATGTATATTTTACCACAATAAAAAATAATAATAATCAATAAGCTTAAAGCAGACAAACTACATTGCAGGACATAAAAGGTTCTCCATGAATGGCAGCTGCTGAGAAGACTGGGATCAAAGAGCAACAAGTAACCTGTCCAGGTAACAGGTTTCAAAGCAGCAGAGCTAGCATTTGAACCCAGGTCAGCCTAATGCTGAAATGGGGGCACTCTCCTCCAAACTACGCTGTGTTGCGGAAGCACGGGTGCCGCAGGAAGGTCTTCTTCGTCCTTATTTGCCAGGTTCGCCTAGTTCCTGACCAGTGTCCCAGATGCAAGGCTTGCATTACTTAGCCATAGTAAGAAATATGTCACCCCCAGGGTATGACTTTGCTCCTTCCTGCCTCACACACTGTTCTATGCACCTGAAGCATTTATTAAACACGCTGAGAGGCTTGAATAGGAATTTAATTTTTCTAGTTAAACAATGGTGTGTGCAGCAGGCAAATAGATTTGCTTGTTTAATCTCACCCTTGCACGGCTACTCAGCTTAAGGCGGCTGGCTAACCCCAGGAGCGGCATGACATCTCAAGATTTAGGACACTAAGGAGCACATCTATAAAGGCCCTACTTCCTATATCAAGAAAAGGTGCATCTGGAGGTCTTTTTAACTCGAGATGTTTTTCATGACAAATTTATCTTCCTAAAGACTTATACACTAAAGCCACTTTTACCCAAGTCTGTGTTGACCCCCTCACAACACAGGATATAGACCTTCTTTCTGTTTCTCACGTCAAGCTTCAAATCCTAGAATCTTAGTGTGGCCTTTACTTGATCATAATCTATGTTTTATTCAACTCCTTCCTGCAGTCTGTCATTTCTTTGGGCACCTAGTACATGTCAGGCAATGTGGTCCACATGGAGAGATAATTAAGGCAGAGTCTTCGTCCTCAGAGGAGTCATGGTCTAGCAGAAAAGACAAAGGTGAAAACAAAAGAGGACGATGCAGTGTGAGAAGCGGTGCCCTTCAGGGGAGCCAGTGGAGGGAACAGTTAGTTCTCCTGGAGGGTCAGAAGCAACATCAGACTGTGAATGGCTTTTGAAAGGCATCTTCATTCTGAGCAGTGGGACCCAAGTGGACTGAGTGAGGAAAAACAGTCCAGAGATGGCACCCGGGCAGTAGCATGGAGCTGAAGCACAGGGTGGCTGAGTGTAGCCTGGCAAAGCTACAGCATAGGATGCAGGTAGGGATGGGGGGGATGGGGGGATCAATACAACTGCTTTGGCTGTTAGCAGTGGATCTGGAAGGCCTAGGAGGTCTTGCTAAAGGATTCTGAATTTTATCATAATCATCATCATTAGCTGCCATTTATTGAGACACTGTGTTAGGCATTTTACATATGTTATCTACTTTTACTCTCACACCCATCCCTACAAAGTAGATATTATTATCCCATTTTTCAGGTAATTAAATTGTGGCGCAAGGAGGTAGGCATAGGGGAATACTTTTTACAGGGTGGTAACAGTGTTTCGTTTATACATTAGGAAGATCACTCAAGTGGAGAAGAGAGGATCAGTGTATAAATGTGAAGGCAGAGAAACCAATGAGGAGACTATTATAATAGTCCAGGTGCAAAACGTTAATGGCCTAAATCAAAGCAGAAGAAGAGAGATTAGAGAATTTAGGGGAAAGGGAGCAAGGAGCACATTTTGTACATCTAGGCAGTTTCCTTGAAGAGCTGTAGAGTTTAATGACAGGGCACTGCCTCTGCTCATACTTCAGCTCGGAGATTCGACAAGTGGGGTTTCCACAGGGAAGGTATAGAGATGAAGGAGAAAATGCGTGCTAGCCAGATCTCTTATTTACGGCCTCTCTCCTTTACGGGATGCCAGTGACAAGGAGGATGCTGATCTCAGTGAGCGTGTGTTTACTTTGTTTCTGTTTGGTGAAGGGCTGTGTTCTGTCATTTTCCTGTATTTTTTCCTAAGTTCATGGTAGAAAGACCAAGACCCATCTCTGATGCTGAGAAACACCCCCAGAACTGTGCTCTAACAGGCCATTAAGCATAGATTTTAAGTTCATGAACTCCAGGAAGATCCACTTTCCTTATTAGATATCATAAAATAAAATGAACTGAATAGAGAAAGCAATTCATTTATATAATACCTTGCAAAGAAAGAATGGTGTTCTAGATTATATTATTGCTCTCAATTGTTCACTCTCCCTTTCTGTAAGAGAAATATACATGCCTGCCCATTGCCAGACAATTTACAGCAACTCCCCGTGAGAGGAGTACATTCCTTTCCCCCGCTGACTGCAGGCTGCACAGACTTGCTTCAGCCAACTGAGTGTGAACCAAAGTGACATATGCCACAGTCTACATCAGAACCATTGTGTGATTCTGCCGTGTCTCTTTTTCATTTTTCATAAGAACAGTTATCCCAAATGGCAGCTGTTTCTTCAACCTAGATTTTTAAAGGAAGAAGGTGTTTGGAGGAGGAGCAGTGCCATTCCAACCCACAGCCAATACGAAATGCAATCAAGAAATAAACTTTTGTTGTAAGCTACTGAGACGTAGGGGCTGCTTGTTACTGCAACATAACCTAATGAAAACTGACAAACACAAGTTAGAATCTATCCATACAAGGCTCCAAGAAGCAGGCATATGGAGCTTTAACATTTAAGACTTTGCCAACCAGAATGGAAGTTGTGGACAAATGACTAAAGGAAAAGGAGCTTTCATTCTCTCCAAAGTCACGGCCCATTTAGAGCAATGACACAGTTTCCTGGCTTGCATTCACTGCACAAAATCACTCAGATTTATCACAAAAGACCTTTGATCATCATCTTTCTGCTAGGGGAGAGACACTGGTAGGGTTTTCAAATCCCCTAAATTGAAATGGTTCAGTTGGAGTCTAATACTGAATAAACCTAGGAAATAAGATTGAGCTAACTGATGTCATGCTTTACATTTTTTTCTTTTCCAAACTTGACCATTTCTATCTGTAAAACACCAAGTCAGTCAACCATCTGCCACTTAAGTTCGGCAGCAGCACTTAAAGCAGACAATGCTTTTTGCCTGAGGAAAGTTATCTTCCTTCTTGTGTTAGCTTATCCACGAGAGACAAAGAGAGAGTTCTTGTATTATCCAGAGGAAGGCATTGCTAGAAGAGTTTTCACAGATTGTTCGAGCTTCCTCTTTAGACATGAGAAAATTGAAGATGTAATGTCTTATACATAGTAGCTGGAACATAATAAGTACTCAATAAAAAACTATTGAATAAATGGATTAAAAATTGAATGAATGAAAGCTCACCTCGATTGCTGATGGCAGGACTGGCCCTAATTAGACCCTGTATACCACGTCAAATGCACTTTTCACTAAGATGAACTGTGTTTTACCATTCATTTATCAGTTCATTCAATATCCAAATTGTATTGAGTCAATCCTGTGTGCTGGATATAATGCTGGACACTGGGGAGACAAAGATGCCTTGGGCAGGTCACAGCCTCTCCCTACAAGAGCCCTAGTCTAATGTGAGCCCCTCACCACTCTGACTTCCTCACCAATGCCACCTGTCTATTCTATTTCTTTAATTCTTAGGTTATCCTCCCCTTCACAAAGGAAAAATTACTAGTGGTATGCTAGTAGTTTTGAAGTGATGATTGCCAAACTTTTGGGCCTCTGGATTCCTTAACATTCTTAAAAAATTATTAAAGACCCCAAAGGCTTTTATTTAATGCAGTCTCTTTTTCATTTTCTATAAGAACTGTTAATACTAACAATATTTACCATATGTGAAATTAAAAATAAGAAATGTTTAAAACATTTATTTATTTATTCATTTAAATATAACTGCAATAAACCCACTACACGTTAACATAAATAACATTTTTATTTTTTTAAAAATTATGTTTTTCAAATAAAAATAACTTTAGTGAAAAGAATAGCATTGTTTTACATTTTTCCAAATATCTTTAATGCCTGGCTTAAAGAAAATAACTAGGTCAAATACTGTATGATCTCACTCATGAGTAGAAGATAAAAACAACAACAAACAAACACACAGAGACAGAGATTAGATTGGTGGTTACCAGAGGGGAAGAGGGGAGAGGGGAGGGCGGAAGGGCTAAGTAGGCACATGTGTGGGGTAATGGATTGTAATTAGTATTTGGGTAGTGAACACGATGTAGTCTATGCAAAAATAGAAGTATAATGATGTACACATTTATACAATGTTATAAACCAATGTGACCGCAATAAAATAAAAAACTAAAAAAGAAAATAACTAGATTGTCACATCTGCTTCCGCGTTCAGTCTCTTGCGATATCACTTCATGTAGCTCTGGAAAACTCTGCTGTACACGGTGAGACTATGTAAGTGGACAGAGTAAATAATGTCTTGATATTATTTTGAACATAGTTTTGATCTCATAGACCCACTGAAATGTCTTACAGACCTCCCAATGATCCCTGGACCACACTTAGAGAACTGCTGTTCTGAACATAACTTAATCTTCCCTTGAAATGGATGAAAGCAGGGAAATTGGAAAGCTACAAGGGAAAGGAAAATGCTAATCCCTGGGTGTGTCCAGCCTCTGAACCGGTGTCCGTTCAGGATGTAGAGTCAAGCTGGGACCTGGCCTCCTTCCATACCCACTTTATTTTTTTAAGGTTGGACAGCCACTCCCCGGGAACTTTCAATACTCTTTATATCAGGTTCCATGAAATTTAAGGCAGGGTCATTGCCATACCAGTGTTTCCCCTCCGTTAATCCTGTTGCATCCTCTTGAGGACCAAATAACTTACAAGGATAAAGGAAGTTGGTTTAAAGGAAAAGGTACCATCAATTACCCATATACCAATTCCATGTCAAATAAATACTGTCACCTTCGCACTAGTGAAGATAAGAATGATACATCCAAAAAACATTTATAAGACTGTGGAACCTTTTTTTTGTGTATGTATTAGTCAAAGGGTAACCCTCTTGTACCAAAAAAGATTTGTGGGACATTATAAAAATATGCAAAATACATAATAATAAAAACAAAAATAACATTAAAATAAAGAAATAATCAACATCTAACAGTCATATGAAACCAGGGAGTAATAGTAGACTGAAATGCAAGATGAAAAGACTTGCACAATTATTTAAATCATTTAAATTTGATGGCCAGATTCCTTTTAGCCCTAGCAAAGGTAGAAACACAGTTAGTTACAAGATAATCATATACTAACTTTATCTAACATAGCTTTACTAGCACTGAAACTGTTGGTCTTCATAGAGGGGACAGTGGGTGGCATAGAGAAAATACATTTCTTGTAACTTCCCTCAGTGCAAACTGGGGGCACAACAGCAAGGCTTTTAGACCACCAATTTAGTATCTGTAATATATTGAGAGTTTCATGATTCTCGGTAATTCTGAAACTACTTGTACAAATATTTTTGGTGGCTTTTCACCTTCGGTGATTCACACCCACACTCCCTAGGCCATACCCCGATCTCCTGAAGTTGTCTTTCACTGCAATCACACTCAAATCCTCTACCCTAGGAGTGCTATAGTCACTCCTTTGAAGCCTGATTCCTGCCCCCACACTTTTGTCTATGCCATTTCTCCAGCTGAGTGTGTGCCCAATAGGTCTTTGTCACTTTGGGGCTTAGGCTATGATCAGAGAAATATATACGAGTAATCCGTCTTCTCTCTAAACTCTTTCTCACTCATTTTTGTTTGTTTAGTTTTGCTTTGTTGTTGTTTCAGGAAGAATAGAATAGAAAGGAACAAGTCATGTGGCCCAGGATACCACGTCCATGATTCATTTAGTGTCTCCACACAGCATACTCTCTTACTTCTTTCCTTCCCTCTCCTTAGGTCATTGACTAAGTTCCGTGGAAGGTGGTCACTCATTCCCTCATTCATTCATTCAACAAAGATTAAAGAGTCAGGTGCTGTCCTGAGCCATGGGGATATAGCAGTGAGTGAGAAAGAGCTAAACCCAGACCATACAGACAAAAACACAATTAAACAAAGAAATTGCTAATTATAATTAGTACTATAAAAGTCAAAACAGGGGACTGAGAATGAAATTAGCACTTTAGATAGGGGAGTCAAAGAAAACATCCTTGAAGAGTGATATTTTAGCTAAGACCTAAAAAACAAGAGAGATCTGTCACATGAAAAGGGGGAGAGAGCATTCAGATGAGTAAATGTGAGTCAATTTCCTCATCTGTTAAATAGAAGAATAACAGTTTCTATCTCGTCAGGGTGATACAAGAATTTAATGTGTTAATCCATGGAAAGCACTTAGAACTGGCCTGGCCCATAATTAATGCCATTAAGTTAGGGATGTAACTTACCATTCCAGGCAAAGGGGACAGCATGTGCAAAACTCTTGATGTGCAAAGGAGTAGTGGATATTCAAGGGACTGAAAGAAGACCGGCATGACTGGAGCATGGTGAATAAGGAGGAAGGTATGGTGAGAAAAGATTGGAGAGGTAGGGCCAGAGCAGGCAAGTCCTGGTACACATGATAGAAACTTGGATTTTATTCTAGAGGCCATGTGAAAATTTGGAGGGTTTTGAGCAGGGCAGTTGCTGCTGTGTGTAGAATAGATTGTAATATAAAGTAAGATTGGAGAAGAAAGACCAATTAGGAGGCAGCTGTAGTGGTCTAGCTGGAAGATGATGTAGGCCATGACTAAGAATAGCAATGGACATAGCAAAGTATCTTGTCGAATTTGGACTGACAGGACTTGTTGATGGATAAGATGTTGAGGAGTTGGGAGAGGAGTTGCAAAATGGGCACCAAGAGTACCTTTCTGGACTTAGTTTGAAATGTCTGAAAGTGGCAATGTCAAGTAGAAAACTGTATTTATAAGTCTAGAACTCAGAGGAGAGGTTGAGACAGAAGATATAAAAATTGGAGACATCAGTGTAAAAGTTGCATTTAAATACATGAGACTTGAGTAGATCAGCTAGGAAAAGGCTTTGGAGAGACAAAGAAGAAGAGCCAAGTCCAAGCTCTGAAGAATCTCAACATTTACAGTTGGGTGGAAGAGAAAGAGCCAGCCAAGGAGATGGGGGAGGCATGGTCAATGAGGTCAGAGAAGAGTCAGGAAAAAAGAATTTTCATGGAAACCAAGAAAGGAGAGTGTTTCAAGAAGGAGAAAATAGTCAGCATTGCCCCAAGATGTTGAGGATTCAAAGTAGGTGAGCACAGAGAGCGACCATTGGATTTGGTGACATGGAGGTCATTGGTAATCTTGGCAAAATTGAGTTCAATCAATCGGTAGGGTCAGAGGCTTGACTTGAGTAGGTTGAAGAGAACTTGGGAAGCGAAGACGTGGAAACAATGTGTGTAGACAGCTCTTTTGAAAAGTTTGTATAAGAATATCAAAGAAATGGGACAGTGGCTGATGGGCATGTGGAGTCAAGGAAGGAGTTCTGCCATGACTGATCACTGGTATTTACAGGCAGTGAACTTTGGTTTCCATGATTTTACCTCAGAAATTCTAAGCTCAGTTACCAAAGCCCAAATAGGTTATGTTCTTTGTCCTCTAAGAGGGAGCATGAAGTGGTAGGAAAACACTGACTGGGCATATGTCAGTAGTCTCTAGGCACTCCTTCTGATGTTTTTCTCCCTTTCTAGCTATTGTTTTACTTTTCCAGCCTCAGTAGAACATTCCTAAAGTTCTCCCATCCCAATATCAAAACAACCTTCTATGACATATTCGAGAAATTATTTCAATTTGCAACTATTCTTGGCTGGAAGACATAAGTTTCATGTCCCCCACCTGAATGCCACAACATTCCCCTCTCACCTGGATGGATGCAGAGTAAATCATTAAGTTTCAATGTACCAAAGCAGTATTCATTTAGACAGACGCTACAGTGAGCCAAATATACTCATTTAAATGTCAATAAACCCGACCTCCAACTGAGTTCATTTGTGCAGAGGGAGGTAGGATGGATCTGAGGAACATCAGTGAACCCCGTCAGCTCTCAAGATGTTATTAACGAGGAAGAAGCACCAACCTCCCACCAACAGTTCCTAAATCTGATGACTTTCAATTTGTTCAATTCAGTGGATAAGTGATATACAGATTTGAGGCTTGGAATAAATCGTAACAAGAATTCCAATGCTGTGATGTTCTAGCAGGAACTGAGAGTACATATCCCCATCCCACCATGCCGAATTAATTTGAGCCTGTTGTGGCTGGGTAGTCTGCCAGTATCCAAAACCAGCAAACTCGTGAAAAGCAAGGTCTGCTTCTATTACCAACTGAAGAAGCACTGGTTGCCCTCCTCCCTTCCAATGCTGTTTGGTTATTGAATTTTTTTCATTTCTGTCCTTTATCTAAGGTCTGCAGAATGTTCACTGTATATAACGCCATAACAGAAGAGAATGCAAGGCCAATTCCCTCATAAAGACTGTTTAAACTTTATATACTAAGGTAATCATTGGTTGGTTTGAAGACAGAGGTATTGCCTTGAATCAGGTCATTATTGACCATAAAGTAAAATGCTACTATAGATTTCCATAGAAATATTTGGGTTTCAAACACCTTACATTTGACCCAAAAGCAAGCTCAGTAAACATTTTCATTAAAGCACTTTATCAAGGCAGAGTTTCTTTCGCACCTAACAAATGAGGGAAAGCATAATTAATTAATGTGCTGGCTATTCATCATTTGTATAAACATTAATCATTTTGAAATAATATGGTGGGAGGGAGACTAAAAGGAATCTAATGTTCTTTCTGGGTTTCCAGCATGGGCTAGGAGCTGTGTTAGGTGTTTTCCTTTCAGTAACAGACTTAATTCATACGCATCTCACATAAGGTAAGTGTTATCACCACCCCTTTACTGATTAGGAAGCGGGGTCTGGCATGTTAAGTGATTTGCCCAAGGTCACACACCTAGTAAAAATTGAATCAAGATTTGTCTGATCCCAAAGTCCGTATGTCCTTGCCACTCCACTGGGCAGCCTCCCTCACAAAATAACCCAAAATATATTATAAATGAGAAAGGGGAAGGAGTCAAAAGAATTATTTGTAGGGTCAAGACTCTAGAGCATTCACCTTTACAAGGAATAAATCATGTTCCCACACTGATCCACGCCAGTGAGTTAACTTCTCATTTATTCATTCCACAAAATAATCTAATTATTTCAAGCCACTAGAGAACACAAAATTACTGCTCCAGTGCACTAAATTGCTCACTAGTAACCTTAAAAAGCTAACCAAAGGTTTAAGTTATTCCTGGAAACCCATCAGCTTATTAATCAGGGAGAATGCATCCACAGCCCGCTATAAATTGAGGCATCACTTCTCATTCAGCTCCTAAAATTTCACACACTCTAAATAACTAAATCTGCACAGCCATAATACCATGTAGTTTTCTCCTTCACCTTTTCTCAGAAGAGTCATTTGATCAATCCTCCTCACCTAAATGTGAAAATGGGGAAGGAGAGGGAGGTAGGGAGAGAAAGAGAGACACAAAGAGGAAGAGTACTAGTGGGCTGCATGTGTATAATCCACTATTTATTTTTCTCTGTGTTGGTATGTTTAACCGTCTCTAATAGACTCCATAAATGCTTTCCAAATTCAGTTTCAATGGTTTATTTGCTGCCTAGTATAGCATATAATCTTTTCCAAAAGTGGTATTGATCTTGTTAAGTCTCCTCATCATCTAGACTTTGAGCATCCCTCAGCAGCATCATTCCTGTGGACAAACCACGTGTTCCTTTCATACAGCTGCCCATTAACAGTGTCTGAGAGCTCTTGCCTGCTAACATGGATCAGGAGGCAGGGGGATAATCATAATGGTAGCCACCAGGGATTGAGAAGTACTGTGCTAAACACTTTACATACATTTTCTCTCATGAGCCTCACAACAGCCCTATGGGGGAAATACTATTATCCCCATGTTAGGCCAGGTGCTATATGGTATCCTGTTGACGACAGGGAAACTGGGGTGGAAAGAGGGTAAGTAGTTGGCTAAAGCTTATTCATTCTTCTCAAAGGCACTCTGCACTGGCTCCTCCCCTCCACCCTTTCCTTTCCCTACTGCCCATCACCCCCAGTTTTTTGCAGTGTCCAAGAGAACTGTGTGATGATTATTTCCTTACTCGGCACTAAGGGCAGCAGCCAATCCCATTGAGAATTCTACAATGAGAGAGAAAATGAAAAGTGAAGAAGCATTCTGCCCCTCACCCAAAGCTGAATACAGAATGAAATTCACTCCTGCACAACATTTTCTCTCTCTCTCGCTCTCCCTCTCTTACCCTCTCTCTCTCTCCTTCTCGCTCTCTCCCTCTCTCCCTCTCCCACTCTATCTCCTTCTCTCTCCCTCTCTCCCTCTCTCTCTCTTGCTCTCTCTCGCTCTCTCTCTCTCTCACACACACACACCCCTCATGTGCCCTAGTCATATCTGACCAAGTCCAGACCCCAGAACACTCTGCATCTACCATCTGTCTGAGTTCATACTCTTCCCTCTACCTAGAGTCTTTCTCCCACCATTTCAACCTGTCCAGATTCTCTGCATCCTTCAAGGCCCTACAAAATCTCACCTCTTCCTCAAGGATGTCTTTGTTCCTCTCAAGCCAAGATTAATCTTCCTCCTCCTGTTCTCACCCTGTCGCTTTAACTCTTACATAGCTGGCCTTGTATTAAAGTTACTCATACTTGTGGCTCTCTTCTCAACTACGTTGTGAGTCCCCAGATGCGACACACCATGGCTTATTTATCTTTGCAGCCACTCCTCTGCCTCCTCCGCTCATAGCAGTCAGCACATTGCTTTACAGAAAGTAGATCCTTACTACATGTTTCATAAGATGAATTGACTGGGTCTCAGGCGGCCCATCAGCAATGGTTATTGAAGGCAGAGACCTAGAGAAGATCCCAGCTCAGAACAGCACCTATGAGTAAGGGAAAGCTTCTCTTTAGGCAGAATGAAAAAAGAAATTGAAAGTGAACAATTACCACCCAGAGTTTATGTCTCCAAATGCTATCAAGCATTCGGATCCCTTTGGAGTGGAGTTTCCAATCTTGATGGCCGTCCTCCATCAGGGGCTCTGAAATGCTCTGCCCCGTCCCTCCTGGAGAATGTGCTGATGTGTGCCCTGTTCAGCAAGGGGGGCGGTTTAGGAGCCATCAGTAGGACATCCTACCAATTCCTGATGAAATGGGACATAGAGGGTACAGTTTTGACATGAGGAAGGAATGGAAAGATCCATTGCATGCACTGATTGACAAGGCCTGGGAGGGGTTTCTGGGCGAGAGTCAGAGATGAGGTGAGCCTCCTGGGTATATGGAAGGACTGATGAGCAAGTGTAAACAAGCAGGGCAGGCCTGGAATAGATGAGGTAGAGGGTTAACAACAAACTTTGCCCTGGTCTTTGCCCAGGACCGGCTTTCTTTGCAAGGTGACACAGTTGTCACACCTGAGATAGCAGGGTGCTCTGCAGACAGCCAGATTCCCTGCCCTGTGCCACTGACAGGAAGATTCACAAGGCCTGGTGAGGAGCAGCGACCTGCCTGCTACCTTTTTATGATCTCCAGCAACATCATATGTACGAGGTAGAGAGGGAGGGGTGCCAACAGAGGCGCAGACACCAGCCTTACCCCCTCAACGTTCCCGTGACCCGATTGTGTCAGCGCCACTTGTCCCCCCATCTGTCACTGTGTCAGTTCCTGCTGGGGCCCCAGGATCCACAGAGGTTGCTCCACGTGTAGCCCCATTTATCTTTGCAGGCGGCAGCGCTGATGTGTTTGACAGTTCTATTTGTTATCCTACAAAGCAGGGTCCCCATTCTTCAAAGCAAAGGGAAGAAAAGTCATGCATGGGACAGAAATAGGCTCTAGGAGAAATTTGGAGAAGGAGGTCTGCAGCGTCTGCACATCTAACGGAGACGAGAAGAGAAATCAGGCAATTTGGGAAAAGCAAGCCGTACAACTTGCCTTCTGGAGGTTGGCTGAACCAGCAGAAAGTGTGTGCGTGTGTAAAAAGAGACTGTGTCATCACAATGTGGCTATCAGATGCCAAGAACGCCTGGTGTGCCTTTGGGGGACTGACCCCAGTGTTTGGTAGCCACCACATTAGATCTCCCCTTCCCTTCTTCTCCCACACACACACACACCTTCTTCCAAGAGGGGAAGTAGTGGAGACGTGGGTCCTCTGCTGGCTGACACTTCAAGCTGCCCTTTCATAGGCTATGACATTTGTCATAGTCTGCACTCAGAACACAGACTCTACCTTTGGAACAATGCTAGTCCTGGAGCATCCCTGGCTCCCACCACCCCCTTCAGAGCTCTCAGTCTGGCAAAAAGGCCCCCCCGCCCCAGCTCACAAGCACCCCACAGGAAGTTACCATGCAGCCCCACAGATGGGACAGACTCTGTACCAGATGCTGCCCCAAGGGTTCGAGGGGGGTCTTAGACTCAAGAAAGAGTGTCCATGGGACCGAGCTGAGCCCCCAGGTGAGGTAACAGTACAGCGGCCGTCAGCTGCTTCTACCTGCCAAGGGCTTTACATTTAGTGTGTCATTTAATCTCCACAACAACCTTATGAAGTAGGTAAAATTACTATCCCCATTTTACAGATGAGGAAACTGAGGCACGGGGTCTATCTTGCCCAAGATCTTACAGTATATGGTGAAGCTAGGCTTTGAACCCAGGCAGTCTGACTCCAACCCTAAACCATTAAGCACAACAATGCATTGCCTCCCAGAATAATGACTGAATAAGTGTGACCCCCTTCTACAGCTAAGGTGGCCAACCATCCTGGTTGGCCTGGGACTGTCCTGGTTTTAGCAGCAACAGTCTTGTGGCCCAGGAAACCCCTCAGTCCCAGGCAAACTGGGATGATCAGTCACTCCTTGCTGCACAATTCTCCATTCTCTTCCCCCAACACATACCCTCATCAACACACCTTGATGTTTTCACCTCTCTCATGAGTCCTCCTACAGGAGCACAACCAAGTCAGAAGTTCCCTGCTTGGGCTTTAAGGAAGGAGGCAGCACTCCTGGAGACCAGGTCCAGGCAAGGCCTTGGATTTTCACACCCAAGGGAACCTCTCTTTCTCTTCTCAGACCCTCCCTGCAGGCCCCTGCAGTCTTAAGCCCAGCTGTGCTGCTGAAGGTCACAGAGAAACTCAGCAGGCTGAGAACCACTGGTGAACCTTCAGGGGTTCTCTCAGAATAAGCTACATTTTGTTTTTTATAGAATACTCCTAAATCGTCCAATAGTCTGTGGAGTGTTGATTGGTGTAGAAAGGAAACCAGTTGTGACTATCAGGTAACGAGACTAATTGCCTTTTGTGGCTCCTTAGCTGACTCCTAATGAATAAATGATCTGAAACACCAGGCCTTGGGAATCCTTAAGAAAGAATAGTGGATAAGAGGGGCAGGATGGTGGGGCCTCCACATTTGGTCAAGGTTTAGTGGAACAAACACGGTCTTGGAGTCCAAAAGGATTGCAATAAGGAGCAAATGAAATGGTAAGGGAAAGCACCTAAACACATAGCAGATATTCTGTAACTGGTATCTATTATTACATTTTTATCGTTATTTTTATTAAAACCATCTGCAGCCTGGCCAAAACAGCTTCTATTGGGGTGCTAACCGTCCCATTCTCTTTATTGCTTTACATGGAGCCTGGGGCAGGAGTGGAAGGGAATGAGTAACAGCATCTACATTTGGGAGCATCTGGGATGGGCCAGCAATGCATGCTGCAGTCCACTCACAGAGCCCAGTGATTGTCTTTAGCAAGGGGACAAGAATCAGCAGCACCCTCAAGGAACTGTCAAGGGGAGTCCAGCAGTGACAGTGCACCGTGGAGACAGGGGCAGGGCAGGGGGGAGCAATAGGGAAAGTCAGCAAGTGAGCTCCACTATCACCATTGTCCAGCCACATCGACAGCAACAGCAATAGTAAGTATAATAATCATTTTTTGAGTTCTGATTGCAGACAAACATTAAGGTGGGAATTGTCCATATATAATCATTACATTCCTGTCTTAGAGGTGTAGAAACTATTTCTGGACAGCTAACCTGGCTTGTTGAGTGTGTCTCTGAACCTAGGGACTTCTGATGCCAGTTTGGGCTCTTCTCACAAAGCCACACTGCCTCCCAACAAATGAAGGACTTCCCAGCTGATTCAGACCAAGCTAAACTATAGCATGCGATGTAGGAATACCAACTGTCCTCTTGGTATGGTTTGGAATTTCAGAAGGCTGAAGCAGAGGGCTCCTCAGCTCGGACCATGGGCTGTGAGAACCACAGACTTGTCTGTCTCCTGCTGCTGCCCAGCTCCATGTCAACCCAAAAGGGCTTCAGGGAGAGGTGACCAGGAAGCCAGTTGGCTTCTTTGTGCTTCATCCATCCCTGGGGCTCTTCTTGGACAGCGTTTGCTAGGGCTTCAAAACTGCAGTGCCACTAGTTCATGTCCCTCCTACAGGTTGTTCTCAGGTGTCCTGATGATATCTCTGCTTGGAAGAGTGGACTGAAAAATTGAGATGCGATCACAAAGCAGGCCCATGGCTGAAGGAAGACTGAGATGTTGGTTCTTTGAATCCTGGCTCAGCAGCCCCCCTGCCTGCTAAGTGACCCCCAACCTCCAGTGTTCCAAGGGAGCCACTGGGCAGGGAAATATAGCCAGGAAGCCACTACCACTTGGCAATTTCCTAAAAAGTAGAGGATCTCCCCAGAATGAATAACAAGAATGGCATTTATCCTCATGAGAATATACCCATTGGTCCATGCTGGAACTTGGTGGGGTATCTTTCAAATGACTTTAATATGACCCATCAGTTATTCAAACAATGCCTCTTGGAAAACATTTTTCTAGACTCTTTACTTATATATGTTTTTTTGTTTTTTTACCCTGAGCATCCTTTATCTTACACTCACTAAAGTCCTTTATAATTATATTTTCATTAGCTCCCCCTCCTTGCTGCCATAAGAGATTGGTCATTGGGTAACACCACTCCCATTATATCACTGGGAACGCAGAAGTTTCCAGCAAATGTTTGTAACATAGCTTTTTAAAATATACCTTACCCAAACACTCTGTGTGAGTGCCCACTATCAGCCAAGCACACCAAGGCTCATAAAACAAGTAACCAAAAAAATGCGATAGTTTTACCCTATCCCTCCCTCTGCAGATCCCTGGCCCTCTTAACCTAGGCTTTAAGCGAAGGGCTGCCAAGCTGCACCGCCACTTTATCAGTTTCAGATGATTAAGTGAGGCCCTTGGTTTAGCGGCAGTACTTGAGTTTCACTAGCTACTGAGCTGGAAAGAAATATGATGTGGCAAGGAAAAATAACACCTATGCAGAAAAGCAGAAAGCTATCATTTGTATAGATATAGACATAGATATAAATATATAGATAGATATAGATATAGGTATAATTAGTGCTCCCGAAAGAACTGTAGTGATTCCACTCTAACCAGACAACCTCAGTAAAGGACTCAGCAGACAAACGCAACAGCCTCTGACCAGTGAAACAACCCGGGACACAATGGAGAAGGCTCACCTCTGTGAGTAAAGCTGATGTCGCCTAAGCCAGATCATAATATGCTTGCTTAGAGGATCTAATGCCAGGCCCTTTGGAGCTCACCCGTTTCTTGGCTGTTCTTGCCCAAAGAGGGACGAGATGCTGGGACAGAGAGACCGCTGAACTTGGAGAAGGAGGCCTGGGTTCATGTTCCAGATCTGGTAAGTCACAAGCTTTCTGAGCCTCAATTTCTTCATCAATAACATAGAATCCATAATATCTTTCCCACAGACTTGAGAGGATTATTGTGAGATATAAATTAGAGTTGTCGTTTGTAAACGGTAAAATTTTATAAAGCCCAAGGCGATAACTTTCCTTCGCAGCAACTGGAAAACTATAAAATTGATTTTAGGTTTGGGGGCAGATATAGAGTCTTTACAGACCAACCCATGCCTCCACTCTCCAAGATGTGCATTAAAGTGAGCTTGGAGTGGCCTCATCCTAATGTTTGACAACATTTGTTTACGGAATGTACAAGGCAATGCGCTGTATACATCCATGTCTTTGAAGGGAGGATACAGCATGCTCTAGGAAATGGTAGAGACATGTATGATACTCCATATCAACATAGAGACTGTTCCAAATGCATTTTTCACTATTTTGGTCTGGAGGTTTGGTTTTTTTAGGGTGTAGGGAAGAAAAGGATGGAGGTTAGCAAAGAGAGGGAGAAAATAGGAATTGGATCAACCCAGAACACAGTCCTGAAGTCTTCAGGGTACACTTTGTCAGGCTAGATGTCTCATGGATCCTCCAACAGGGCCTGTGCTAAGCCAAAATAACCGTTGTCCCAACCCCAACCTTCTCATCCTCCTACATACCCTCTGTCAGACAATGGCTGCACCAGCCACCTCTTGTTCAAAATCTGGGTATCACCACTGCTCCATTCAAATCCAAGTCCAGTGACAGTCCTTCCTTAAAATGTCTTCTTCTCCAGTCCCATGACTACTGGCTGAGTGAGGGCCCTCATCACAGCTGGCCTGGATTACAACTGCCTCTCAAAGTTCCCCTGTTTTCTCCCTTGAATCCATTCTCCATATTCCTGAATCCTAAAACAAAATCTGATCATGTGACTTCCCTCAGGCCCCCTACCTTTCTCTATGAGTTCGTTTCTCACCTTTTTCCTACATACATCCAGACTATTTGCTCTGCTCTCCTCCTGCTTCTGGGTCTGTGCACATGATGTTCCCCCTGCTTATAAGCACCCACTTCTCCTAGGTAATTCCTTCTCATCCCGGAGGCTTTCAGGAAACCCTCCCAGACCCACAGGCTGAATTCAATGTCCCTCCCCGGTGCTTCCTGTTCGCACCGTCATTGACATGATCATAGTATTCAGCACATTGAATGGTAAGAATTGGTTTACTGACTTATTTTAAGACCATGAACACCTGTGAAGCAAGGCCTGGATCTTATTTTAGCTCTGTGTGTTCAGCACCCACAATGGTGACTCGTGCATAGGAGGTGCTCGATAACTATTTGCTGATTTGAGTAGCACTGAACTGAAGTGAATCTGGTTCAGTTAGTCTGAAGAAGTCAAAAGAGGCCTAGATGTCTGGACACCCCATCCCAGAGGACATTTCATGTGTTCCCCAGCCCAGCAAGTTGGTGACTGATTGGAGTTTTTCCACAGTCAGAAGCCACTGAACTTACTGCAAATCTGATCCAAATATGTTGTTTGCCCGGAGTGAATGTGGCTTCCTGTACTCCCCAATATAACCCATCTTCAGAGGTGGGTGTTCATGATCTTAGACTCAGCAAGGGCCTTGACAATAGTCCTAAGACCATCACTTCAACCTCTTGACAGGTACACTGAATACGTGTTTCTCAAATCAATCAATAAATGAATATAAATCAGGTTTTGACACATGCCCTGTGTATTCTGCAACATAAAGGAATAAAATGGCTCCTATTCCTTCCAAGCTTTATTCCCCACTACTCTACTGGGGCCTCTGGGGAGATTGCATGCCTCTGCTATCGGTAAAGCATATGGGCTTTGTAATAGCTATTTTCTTGACTTTTTTTCGTGCAAGTGACATTCTATATGGCCAAGCTTGCCAGAAGTCAGGCCTTATTCTCCACATATTGTTATATGAAACACAATCATTAAGGTTTCTTGGGTTTTTAAAGTATCACTTCACCTTTCTTCCTGACCTGAATTGTCCACAATGCTCGGGAGGTTGCACAATGCAGTGGATTGCAAAAATGACCGCAGGCTTCATTCCTCCCTTTATCCCAAGCATTTTTCAATGTGACTTTTCAGATCCTCCCATTAGGAGTCTATTTCCTCTTCCCTTGAATCCAGGCTGGCCTCGTGACTTGCTTTGCACAACAGAATGCACTGGAGGTGACAGCGTGCCAGTTTTGAGCCTAGGCCTCAAGAGACCTCTGTGCTTCTATTCTCTGTCTGGAACCCTGCTAGCTACCGTGCAAACAAGCCCAGCCCAGCCTGCTGAGAGATATGAGACACGTGACCCCTAACTCTCTATGTGTTGTCTGTTGCTGCATAACAAACCACCTCAAACTCGGTGGCTTAAAAAAGCAATTATCATTTATTTTCCTTATAAATCAGCGCTTCGGGCAGGGCCTGGCAGAAACAATTTGTCTCTGCTCCACGTGGCATCAGCCAGGGCAGCTCAAAGGCTGGGGGTGACTCGACATTTGGGAGCTGGAGTCTTCTAAGGCTCCCTAACTCACACATCTGCTGGGTGACACTGGCTGTCAACTGGGATCTCAGCTGGGTCTGACTGCTGGACATCTACATACGGCCTCTCCACGTGGCGGCTTGGCTTCCTCACGGCACTATAGGTGGGCTCCAAGAGCAAAGTCACGAAGGGAAGAAAACGGAAGCTACCAGTTTCTCAAAGACTAAGCCTGGGAATTGGCCTGGCACTACTCCTGACATATTCTCTTGGTCAAAGCAGTCACAAATGTCTGCCCAGATTCAAGGGAAAGGGACATAGATGAGGAAATTGCAACATCCCATTGTTAAAAGAACATGTGAGATAGGATATACTGTGGTGGCCATCTTTGGAAAGTACAACTTCCCACACCCCCATACCCTAGCCAGCGGTCAACCAGCTGCCAGACACAAGAGTGAGGCCATCCTAAACCAGTCAGACACACTCAGACACACACACACACACACACACACACGCACTGGTGAGCTGACTGCAAATGTGTGAGCAAGCTCAACCAGGATGAGCTGAACCTAACTCAGATAAGCAGAGCTGCCCAGCTGACTTGTCAACTGATACAGGCTGTAGACTTGTGAGCAATAATAGATAATTATCGTTTTAAGTCATTAAGTTTTAGGGTGGTTTGTTACACAGAAATAATCCTGGCTCCACCACCTATTAGCAAGCTAACCACTTTGAGCCCTAGTTTTCTTGCCTATAAATATAGTGATAATAATACCTATGTCACAAGATTATCAATTATTAGGATTCAATGACATAACAGGTCTTATGGGCCTAGCAAAGTTCATATTTCTTCAGTGCCTAGCACTGAGTTCATAAATGACTGTTCCCTCCCTTTCCTCACACATTCCAAGCTGTAATGAAGGTCATGTTCTCAATCATTCCCTGTGCCGCATAAACCAAGGTCATGGAATCTAGACTGTATGTCAACCTCAGTTCTGCTTTGCAGAGGTGACTTTCAAAAATAACTCTCCGTACTAATCAATTAAACTAGTCAGAATTTTCAGAATCACTCAACTATTCCAGGAGAAAGGATAAAGGGCAGGACAAGAGGTGAACTGTACGATCCTCCTAATGAAAATTTCAAGGAGTCTTGGTTTATCAACATTGCAAAAATTCATTCTAAACAAAAACATCAGCTTTTCACTGTGACTTGGATATTAGCCAGCAATGAAGGAGAGATTGACCTGATTTAGGGTTGGTTGCACAATATGAAAAGTGATTTTTTTTCCTTTCCCTAGACCTAGAGTTAATAGCTTTGTTTGTGTCCCTGATCAACAGAAGAGAACACTGTGCTTGTCCCCTTTAAAATCTGTAAGTGCACAAATGGAACTTTGCTTATAGTTAACTCCACATGACTCTGGAGCTGCTGCACTTGGCATAAACTCAGCAAAGGCAGGGATCCACAAGAAATGCATCACACTCAAATACTCTGTGCCTATGCTCATGAGAGGAGGGGACCTGAGACAGTCTCAAGAAAATGCAAAAGCAAAAGATGGCTGTTTGCCTATGATTTTGCCCCTGACAATAACAACACAAGCTTATATTCGCAGTGAAATTTTCATCTGGCAAAGGGCTAGGGGCCCATGATTTCCTTTTAACCTGTACAACAGCTCTGAGTGACAAACGGAACAAGTGTTAATATTCTCCTTCTACAGATGAGGACAGTTCTGTGACTTGATTACTTGCTTAATGGCGCCAAACTTTTAATGAACTCTCAAAGTGGGAGGTTGGTCAGAAATTCAGATTATTGGGTTCTACCGTAGAAATTTGAACTTAATAAGTGTGGTGGGGCCCAGAAATCTGTAATTTTAAGAACATCCTAGATGGCCCTTTGATAACATTATCCCAGTCTGATACTCTTCCTACCACGGAAAATCAAAGGATGATTTTTAGAACTCATGCATGCAAATAAATCCTGTTTTTTCATGGCTTGTTACTCTTGAGAATTTGGAAATACCTTGGGTCACATCATGCCCCCTTGAAACATAACTGTTCCTTTCAGTGAAAGCCTCATAGAGCACTGTTAATGCTTTAGGTTGGTTTTTGATCTGACTGCCAATGCCACAGTGTTTGGCTTTGGGATGCAGATTTTTTTTTTCCAGCAGATTCGTCTTCCTAATTATGTCTGACTTCAGATAATATTAAAATTAAATTGCTTGTCCTTTTTCTTGGCCTCACACCAGGGCAGGGAAGAAGTAGGGAGAGAAATTCCTTAAGTGTGCTAGATGGCAGAAAGAACAAATGATCAACTCGAAGGGCTGAAGTGAGCTATAGTGACGATCTGGTCCAGCTTATCACTGACTGAGATGGAGAAACAAAGGAATAGAGATGTTAAAGGTCACAGACAATCCAGCCTTGACCAAAATAGTACCAAATCATACATCATACAGCCCACTTGGCATCCGAAAACTTTGTGAGGGCAGCCTTGAGTTCTTCCTCTCACAGTTGATCAACACTCTACCATATTTGCCCACCCTCCTATGGAGCTAATTACTCAGATGAGAAGCTGGCAGCCAGATACTGTGATTATTACTTTAGGACGTTGCATTGTGCTTCTATAAATTACTATTAGTGAATAGATTATTTCAGGAACTGGAAGTTTCTACCCCTTTGGAAAGCTACCTCACTATCTGAAGATGTACCCAAATCTATTCTTATTGTGTTTTCTTAATAGATGTGTAATAACTGTTTGATGTATGAATCCATAAGTAAGGACAGGGCAAGAGCCATTTTGATGTAAAAATTTACCTCTGGATGTAGATGTGAAAACTGAAGCATGTTAAGTGAAATTCTAGAGAGGAGATAAAGAAGATAGGTAATATCAAGTTAAACTAGATCAGCCAGCGGAAAGGGTTTCAACGTTCTCTGGAGTTTACCAGGAAGGGTATTGATGTTACGAGAACATCTAGCAAGCATGAGGTTACTGCCACTTCCTCAGCACCTTGACCTAAAGAAGCAAAAATGAGTTCTGCCTATGCAGTGGATCAGTGGCCATTCTACTCAAAGAGGTCCTCTCCGCTATGTGGATTAATGCACATATTCACATTCTGAAGTACCAAAAGCTTTTGCCTTGATCTAGTAGCCAAGGTCTCTCAACAGCCCTTGTTGCAATCCATCCTATAAAGCCTCACCCAATACAAAAACTCTTCCTTAATTTCACATCAACAAAAGTCGTGCGGCAAAGGCTAACAAATGCTCTCCAGTCGCTTTTTCCCATCATGGGAATACAGGAAACCTGTATTTCCTAGTTTCCCTTGAAGTTACATTGGGGCCATGTGAGCAGGTTCTGGCCAAAGGAATATGGGAATAAATGACAATTGCCACTTCCAAGCTGGATATAAAACATCCCAGACAATCATCCTCATTCTGCATCTTTGCTCATCAGCTGGGGAAAGCTGAAGATCCAGAGGAAGACACCAAAAAGGAAACAGGGGAGGCACAGGATAAAATGGGTTTAGGTTCCCACGTCAACACTGGAGGAGAGCCCTCCTGGAGACTGCCTGATCTCCAGCAGGCTGTGGCATGAGTGAGAAGTAAACCTCTGTTAATATGACCCCCAATAAGACTTGGGGCTTGCTGGTTACAGCACATAGTTGGTTCTGACTCTATGGGTCACATCTTCATGACTAAAGAATTAAGTCTAAAATAGGCATATATAAACCAATAAAAAACAATATAATCAGAAGATGAAATAACTTTTGTGGAATTTTTTCTCTCGTTGGAGAAAGTGATTCAGTAAACTAAACACTAAAAAACCAGAGCAAACTGAAAGTCACTCCCTCTATTTGTGGAATTAAACACTTTCTTTGGCTCATTTTTGCTCTTTTATATCTGAAACCGAGTTAGTTATTTATTTTTGTGGCTATATAATCAAATCAAATCAATACAAAATCTGAACTACTCTCTTTCTGTTAATGGCTGGAATCCACTGGTTTTGTCTTACAACCTCTCTTTATTGGAAATGTTCATCTTTGTATCAGACTCCTGGTGCTTCTAGGAGAAAAAAATATAGCCTAGATATAATAATAATATATTTATTGAGCACTTACTGCATACCAAGGCCACTGCTAGCATTCTCACAGCCACGCGATGAGACAGGTACCAAGGTACAGGCGAGAAAATTAAGGCAGAGAAAAGTTCTACATGTATCTAAGGCCACCCAGATGATAAATTATTTAGGCAGAATTAGGGTCTGTTTCTGTTCTCTTAACCACCTCAGCTTATTTTGTTCTCCACTGCAGTTTTGTATCCTCATTTTCTCTGGGTTGTCTGTGAATATCTCACAGTAACCATTTTCCTAGAGACACAATTCCAAATTGGCTATGAAGCCAGTTACTTTAATTATGTTCTGGTCACCTTCCTAAACGGACCTCTGAATTGGCCCTTATTTTATTACTCTAAGCTCTACATATTTATGAAAGTAACCCAGGTTCTTTTGAGTTATGAATTCTTCAAAGTTTTCCAACTTTTTCAAAGGTTTAGGGCTCCTCACACTCCTTAATGACTTAAAGGGATATTTTCCTTCCATTACAAATTTCCAGCCTGCTTACCTTTTAAATATTCGATATTTAGGTATTGTAAGAGCAATAGGATTATTTGACGTCCTAATTGCCTCAAGCCTTGTTTTAAATGCCTTTGTAGCAAAGGGGGATGCCAGCAGTGCATTCATCCTACTGCTTGGTTTAAAGAGCATCCTGGCAGCCTGTCTGATGTGAGAACTGGAGGCCTATGAGGGCCTAGACTAACCACCGTCCGGAGCGTCATACCCTGCCCGCCTCTCCCCATTGCCTCCACACACACACACACACACACACACACCTGCTGGTACAATGAGGTCACAATAAACATCTAGGACAGCATTAAACAAAACAAAGAAAGGCCGTGTGAGGCACAATCCCCCAACCCACATTTTCTTTGTTCCTGGGAGTTCTGTGGACTGACGATGTTTATAGACAAATGTACACCAGTATGTATATTTGTGTGTGTCTACAGAACATTAAAATGGGCCTTTAGGCTAAAGTCTTGAAACACAGATACCACTTTGTCATGGTGCAGGATTTCAAAGAGCGTAAACAAAAATGATTCAACCCTTAATCCCCTCACTCACATCAAGGATGTAAGATTGAGAGATAATTAAGATTATGTGTGTGTATAATAGAAATATATATTTATAATAAATATATAAGTATAAATAATTTTTTTGGAAAGGGCCTTTGGTAAGAGTTGTCTATGTGCTGGGCTCCCCCTGACTAAGGCGTGTACAAGGGATGGGGGGGTCCTGCCTTCCCCTCACGACTAAGGGAAGAGACTTCAAAAGAATGCCTTAGAGGGGCCGGCCCAGTGGCATAGTGGTTGGATTCGTGTGCTCCACTTCGGCGGCCCAGGGTTCGCGGGTTCAGATCCCAGGCGCGGAACTACACACCGCTCATCAAGCCATGATGTGGTCCATCCCATATGCAAGGTAGAGGAAGACTGGCACAGATGTTAGCTCGGGGACAATCTTCCTCACCCACAAAAAAAAAAAAAAGGACTCCTTACAGGGCCTAATATGTGCTTTTTGTGCACATACCTGACTTCCACCTGCAAAATCTAAACGGTGAGTCAGGAGCTTATTAGCTGGCTTGACGGCAGGTTGAAAGAGAATCCATCACACTGGGGCCAAGTCTTGGGGCTACCAGAAGAGAGGTGCCTGTGCTTTGTAGGAAACCAAGAGTAGAGATCCCTAGTGTTGGAGGAGGAGAAGTAACAGCCCCAAAGAACCCAAAACATGCCCCCAAGAGCAAGAGTCACGTTTAAACGTCTGCCAAGCCCAAGGGTGCCAACGCTGGGTATCTTGAGGTAGCCATTAATTGAGAAGTTTCCTGCTGTCCTTATCTCCTCTCCCTCCCTGCATGTACTTGAGAGGGATTGGAGCTGAGGTGGCCATGTAATTTATTTTACATACGGAGAGACTTCTGAGAGGTAAAAGATGTTATGGTTCACTTTATGTATCAACCTGTCTAGGCTCTGGTACCCAGATGTTTGGTCAAACGCTAGCCTGGATGTTGCTGTGAGGTTGTGTTGTGGTTAACATTTACAATCAGTTTACTCTAAGTGATGGAGAGTACCTTCAATCATGTGGGCAGGCCTCATCCCAATAGTTGAAAGCCGTAAGAGCAAAAAGCAAGGTCTCCCAGAAAGAAGGAGTTCTGCCTCAAGACTATAGACATAGAAATCCCGCCAGAGTTTGCAGCCTGCCACCCTGCCCTACAAATTTCAGACTTGCCAGCCCTCACAATTGTGCAAGCCAATTATATATATCATATAATTATATATACATATATATCCTATTGGTTTTATTTCTCTCAAGAACCCTGATACAAAGGGGAACTATTAATAAGTAGGCCCAGGCAACAACCAACTGGGACCAGCCTGAGTAAACCAGGATGTATGATCTCCCTGGTCAGAACCCAAGAGTTAGTGGAACGTGGAAGGAGGATTAGAAGTACCGGGTGAGGAGAGAGGAGAGGGAAGGGTCTGAGAATACTCCCTTTCCCTGATCAGGGCCTCCTGCCTAGAATAAGCCTGAACCGGGAGAAAGGAGAATTTTTTATTTTAAAACAAAATTAGTGTTTTAACTGTAACATGGGACCAGATATATTAATTACCATCCTAAGATGATGTTGCATGACTGGAAGTGATGGGAGAACTCTTTGTGTTACTCTGGCTTATACAGAAGTCATAGCACATGTCTGTATTTCATTGGGGGACAGAGGAAAAATTAGTCCCACAGAGTGGCCCTAGAAAGGCAGTGGGAGACAAGCGAAAGTGACTCACTAACTTCCCTCCATGGTTACATGTGCATATATGTCCTCCTCCTTGAGCAGAGGCCTGCCTGAGTTATACCAGCTACAAGCCCCTGCAGCACAAAGGGGCCAGGGGCAGGTGCCTCTGCTCTCCATGCCTCAGGGGCAGCTCTGGAGGGCTCCATGGACCAGGAGGAGCCCAATCACAGCTCAGTAACTTGGCACAAGAAGCTACTTCCACTTCTGCTTACACCTCAGCTAGCAGGACTAGCGCACCAGGGCATGTGGTAACTGCAAAAGCTGTTTAACACATTCAATAAATATTTTCCACATTCAGTACATATTTGTTGAGCATCCACCCTGTGACTAGTATTGTCGGATAGAAGTATAAATACAGAGCCTCTGGCTTCAAGAAGCTTACAATCAATGTAAACTTTGGTATGCCTATATATATCTTCTTGTATTCAATTTTAATCCTCTTATGTATCTGTTCATAGTCCACAGACATTTTAAATTCTTAGAGCTCTGAATTTGAGTTACTTGTTTTTCCAAACTTACCCCTGTGAGTCTTGCTCCTGGCTATAAAAATCAGTGAAAAGATTAGTTTTGTGGTTTGAATGAGAAGCCTAACATAAAAGACCACAAACTTTACATCGGGAAGAGTTTCTTTTACTGGAGACTTAGAATGTGTACAAAATTCTTTTATTGTGTATAGTATTCCAGAGACACATACACAAATACAATTATTATTTTTAGACTTTTCAGGTTTCATTTGTGTGATCTATCTGTTCTTTTAAGGCTAAAAGAGGGCCTAAGGACCAAATTAAATTGCTCTTCCTAAGATATGGGAGTAGCACTGAAATTAACCTTTTAAAAGCAGAGGGCCAGATGGCCAATCTATATGATTCTTTATTTTTTTTTAATTTTTTGTTTATTGCAGTAACATTGGTTTATAACACTGTATAAATTTCAGGTGACCATCATTATACTTCTATTTCTGCATAGATTACATCATGTTCACCACCCGAATACTAATTACAACCCATCACCACACACATGTGCCGAATTATCCCTTTCGCCCTCCTCCCTACCCACTTCCCCTCTGGTAACCACCAATCCAATCTCTGTCTCCATGTGTTTGTCTATTGTTGTTATTATCTACTACTTAATGAAGGAAATCATACAGTATTTGACCTTCTCCCTCTGACTTATTTCACTTTGCGTAATACCCTCAATGTCCATCCATGTTGTCACCAATGGCTGGATTTCATCGTTTCTTATGGCTGAGTAGTATTCCATTGTGTATATATACCACATCTTCTTTATCCATTCATCCCTTGATGGGCACTTAGGTTGCTTCCAAGTCTTGGCTATTGTGAATAACGCTGCAATGAACACAGGGGTGCATGTTTCTTTACGCATTGCTGTTTTCAAGTTCTTTGGATAAATACCCAGCAGTGGAATAGCTGGATCATATGGTAGTTCTATCCTTAAATTTTTGAGGAATCTCCATACTGTTTTCCATAGTGGCCGCACCAGTTTGCACTCCCACCAGCATTGTATGAGAGTTCCCTTCTCTCCGCATCCTCTCCAACACATGTTGTTTCCTGTCTTGTTAATTATAGCCATTCTGACGGGCGTGAGGTGATATCTCATTGTAGTTTTGATTTGCATTTCCCTGATAGTGATTTTGAACATCTTTTCATGTGTCTGTTGGCTATCTGTATATCTTCTTTGGAGAAATGTCTGTTCAGGTCTTTTGCCCATTTTTTAATTGGGTTGGTAGATTTTTGTTATTGAGATGCATCAGTTCTTTATATATTTTGGAGATTAAGCCCTTATCAGATGTATGGTTTGCAAATATCTTCTCCCAATTGTTAGGTTGTCTTTTCATTTTGTTGATGGTTTCCTTTGCTGTGCAGAAGATTTTTAGTTTGATGTAGTCCCATTTGTTTATTTTTTCTATTGTTTCTCTTGCCCGGTCAGACATGGTGCTTGAAAATATGTTGCTAACACCAATGTCGAAGAGCGTACTGCCTATGTTTTCTTCTAGAAGTTTCATAGTTTCAGGTCTTACATTCAGGTCTTTAATCCATTTGGAGTTAATTTTTGTGTATGGTGTAAGGTAAGGGTCTACTTTCATTTTTTTGCATGTGGCTATCCAGTTTTCCCAACACCATTTGTGGAAGAGACTTTCTTTTCTCCATTTTATGTTCTGGATTCCGTTGTCAAAGATTAGCTGTCCATAGATGTGTGGGTTTATTTCTGGGCTTTCGATTCTATTCCATTGATCTGTGTGTCTGTTTTTGTGCCAGTACCATGCTGTTTTGGTTACTATAGCTTTGTAGTATATTTTGAAATCAGGGAGTGTGATACCTCCAGCTTTGTTCTTTTTTCTCAGGATTCCTTTAGCTATTCGGGGTCTTTTGTTGTTCCATATAAATTTTAGAATTCTTTGTTCTATTTCTGTGAAAAGTGTTGTTGGAACTTTGATAGGGATTGCATTGAATCTATAGATGGCTTTAGGAAGTATGGCCATCTTAACTATGTTAATTCTTCCAATCCAAGAGCACGGAATCTCTTTCCATTTCCTTGTGTCTTCTTCAATTTCTTTCAGCAATGTTTTCTAGTTTTCGGTGTACAGATCTTTCACCTCTTTGGTTAAGTTTATTCCTAGGTATTTTATTCTTTTTCTTGCAATTGTAGGTGGGATTGTATTCTTAATTTCTGTTTCTGCTACTTCCTTGTTAGTGTATAGAAATGCAACTGATTTTTGTATGTCGATTTTGTATCCTGCAACTTTACCATATTCGTTTATTACTTCTAAAAGTTTTCTGGTGGATTCTTTAGGGTTTTCTATATATAAAATCATGTCATCTGCAAATAGTGACAGTTTCACTTCTTCCTTTCCAATTTGGGTCCCTTTTATTTCTTTCTCTTGCCTGATTGCTCTGGCTAGGACTGCCAGTACTATGTTAAATAGGAGTGGTGACAGTGGGCATCCTTGTCTGGTTCCTGTTCTTAGAGGGATAGCTTTCAGTTTTTCACCATTGAGGACGAGATTAGCTGTGGGTTTGTCATATATGGTCTTTATTATGTTGAGGTACTTTCCTTCTAAACCCATTTTATTCAGAGTTTTATGGGGTTTCCTTTGTATGTAACTTGTCTTTCTCTTGTGGCTTTTAGGATTCTCCCTTATCTTAAATTCTGTACATTTTGATTATGATGTGTCTAGGTGTGGGCCTTTTTGCGTTTATCTTGTTTGGGGCTTTCTGTACTTCCTGTACCTGAATGTCTGTTTCCTTCCTTAGGTTAGGGAAGTTTTCATCTATTATTTCTTGAAATAGAGTCTCTGCCCCTTTGTCTCGCTATTCTCCATCTGGGATGCCTATAACACGGATGTTAGTGTGCTTGATGTTGTACCAGAGGTCCCTTAGACTGTCCTCACTCTTTTTAATTCTTTTCTCTTTTACCTGTTCAGCTTGGGTAATTTCTTCTAGTCTTTTGTCCAGCTCACAGATCCGTTCTTCTGTATCCTCTACTCTGCTTTTGAGTCCCTCTAGTGAATTTTTCATTTCCAGTATTGTATTCTTCATTTCTGATTGGTTCTTTTTTATATCTTCCATTTCTTTGTTGACATTCTCACTGAGTTCATCTATTCTTGTCCCCACATCAGTGAGCATCCTTAACACTCTTTGTTAGAACTCTCTGTCCGGTAGGTTGCTCATTTCTGTTTTACTTAGTTCCTTTTCTGGAGTTTTGTCCTGTTCCCTTACTTGGAATGTATTCCTTTGCCTCCTCATTTTGCCTCTTTCCCTGTGCTTGTGTCTACGTGTTCGGTAGGTCAGCTACGTCTCCTGCTCTTGGATAGGTGACCTTATATAAGTGATGCCTTAGGAGGTCTGCAGTGTGCTTCCCTCAGTTCTCAATGTTCCAGGGGTGACCCCTATTTGGGCTTCGTGTGTCCTTCTGTTGTGGCCTGTTTGCTCTCCCTGTAGGCACCCAGGGAGGCCAAGTTATGCTCCTGGCCAGCTGTTGTAATGCTCAGCTGCTTGTAGTTGTTGTGGGCCCTTCAGCCTCTTTATCAGGTGTGGGGAGCCCCAACACAGTTGGCTGCAAGTTCTAGTACCACATTTGTGTTGCAGTATTTCTTGTAAGTGAGTAGGCCCCCTGTGTGGCAGGTTGTTAGGCTCAGGGACTTACAATTGCTATAAGCCTCCAGCCTTTAGGTCTCTTGTCAGCTTTCTGAGGATTGCAGCTGGGTGGGGCTGGCCTCAGGCATGGGAGCACCCAATTGTTTCAGGCTTTGGAAGGTGGGGCAAACCCCCTATGTGGGTCTTTGAGAAGCACAAGTCTTCTGCAGCTGACAAGCCCTGCCACCCACAGGTCCACATACACAGTCAACACAGTCCTGCCCCGTGTGCGCGCCCCAATCTCCTGAAGTGGACCCACTCTCTCCACGGCGGGAGCCCCACACACTCCACCACCACCCCACACTCTCCACCCACTCCTTGTGCACGCCCTGCCCGTCTGAGGTGGGCTCAGTTGCCAGGCTGCAGAGAATCCAGTCACCAATCTATGCAGGCCCACAAGTTGCCTGAGGGCTTGTTGTTGGGTGGGGCCAGTCTCTAGGGTGGGCTGCCTGCCCTGGCTGAGCTGGATTAAATCGGTGCTCTAGTGGGTGGGGCAGACCTGGCCTAGCAGGCCCCAGGGAGAACTCCAATGGCGTCTGTATCAGCACGCCCACACCAGGCCACAAAAATGGCCGCCGCCAATGTCCCAGTCCCTGGAGAGGTCTCATTTCTCACCGAGATGCACTCAGGGCCTATCAGGTGTGTCTCTTTTCACCCAAGCACTGTGCACCTTTCTTTCTGGTGATTTTAGGTTTCTTTCTGAAACGGGTGAGTTTGCGCGTGGGACCTTTAAGAGCCGGTTTTAATTTCTTTGTGAACCAGCTTTTCTGGGGGTACTCCCCACTGCTTTAGTAGTAGGCAAAGTCAGATATTATGCCACTCATCTGGATTGTGCTGGGTCCACAGAATGCCCCCAGTGGGGGCGCTCCCCGGCTCAGAGCCCTGCTCCTCCAGGGAGGGCTGCGTGCCTTTGGGCTGCTCCCGGGCGGCCGTGAGGTGCTGTGCTCATGAAGGCGGTGTTTTTTCTCTCCAGAAGGGGGTCTCTGCCTCTTCCACCTCAATTAGGATTGTCCGTTGTTGCAGGAGTTCCTCTTATCCAGTTTTCAGTTCTGTCTCAGGCGTAATTTTTCCACAAGTAGTTGTAAATTGACTGTGTCCACGGGAGGAGGTGAGTTCAGAGTCTGCTTACGCTGCCATCTTGACTTCTCTCCTTGTGTCTTTTTTTTTTTATATATGATTCTTTAAAAACACTAAATTCCACAAGAGATAGCTCATGAAATGGTTTCAGATTTTCTTTCAGGAAGTGAGAGTTGAGATGAAGCTGAATGGTTAACATTCTTAAGCATGAGACACTTGTGCCAATGAAGGGAAGTGGAACAGGGGCCAAAGCTTTCTGTGAGGTACAAAGCTCAGATGTCGGTCAATAACTAAAGGACCAAAAGCAGAAAGAGAGGTCCCCAAGGATTGATAAAAGATCAGAAGAAGACCTTGTGGGCTAAGCTAGGCAGAAGGCCCATTGTCATAAGTGCCATGAAGGCTCTTAGCACTTATTGACTTCTTTCATGCAACTATGAGCTGCTGATACACTCAGCTCCCACGCCACCTGCCCCTTGCAATTTCTGTTAAGCTATACATTAGTTCTCATTGCATCCAAAGCCAGCTTCCTTGTCACTTAAGCCTCACTCTGCACCAGTATTTCCAGAACTAAATCAGAGACCATCCAAAGAGACCTATCTCATAAAAGAAATAGGAATGGGAGTGCCATTGCTTTATCTAAAACCAATGTATTTCTTTGCTCCCTGACTGGCAGTAGGTTGTTGTCCAAAGAAACAAGCAAATTTCCTTGAACGAATTGGCTTGCTCCCTGGGAAGGCCCACTATACCTGCCCCACAGAAACTAAATTACCCTTAACCAGCTCAATGTCGCTAGCAGCTTCCCTTCCCCCTCATCCCCTTCACAACATCTCACGAGAGTTGCCCAGCCTTGATAAACCCTTACTTTGCTTGGAATTCAGTTAATTCACCTTTCCCCTCAAGGATACACATGGTTTCTGCTTCACGGAGTATCCTTGGCACATCGCTGGCCCACGCCTGTTTTGCACCACCAGAATCTCCTGAACTTTATCAGAGACGATACAGCTGTAATTAAACCTGAATTCTAGTCTCTCCTTGTGACAACTCAGCAGACAATTAATGATGATAAAAGAGGCTGCCAGCTGCTGCCTGACATACCAATGTGAGCTTCCAACTCTGATGAAGATGGAGGGTGAAGGGCAGGTCCCTCTGGCTCCATTTCAATCTGTCTTTTATCTCATTCTAGCTAAAAAGTAATACTCACTTTGGGGAAATTTAGATTCTTTCTTCTCCGTTCTTAAAAGCACCAAATAGACAACTGAGTGTAATGCAATGTCTATGAAATAAATAAGAATGGTTCCGAGAAGAGTAATGTCAGGCTTCTCTCCAGGGACAGTAGATTCAAGCCTAAAGCCAGAGAAGCAGGCTGTGCTCTTAATCACTGACCCTCGAGGAGAGGATGTGCCCACTGCCTCTTTGCCATGGGGACATATCAGTTGGTAGGGAGGGATCTTCATAAGGGGGACACATCATGGATTTTTCCACAATCATGCTGTTCCACTCAAAACTAACTTTAATCACATTTGTCCCTTACTCTCCGAAATTTCAGATTTAGCCATGACTGGAGCCTGGTGCAATAAAATGCTTGGAGGGAGACCAGGGCTTGAGGGAGACATGGACTGTAGAGGGAGATGACTGGAGAGAAAATAATCAGAACAAGAAGATGAGAGGGAATAAGAGAAGCCTATTCAACACTCACACTTCAAAACACGTGCTGGGCTCCGTGGCAACAGAACGGCGCTGCTGGCGTCCTGTGTTGCTTTCTGTTTAACAGTTCAGTGTCTGGGGGGCTTGAGAATCCACTTAGACAATTCCCAGAAGAAAAAATGCAAATGACTCATAAACATATGAAATAAATGTTCGACATCACTTGTAATCAAAGAAATGCAATATAAAACAACAAGATAGCATTTTCACCTATCAAATTACCAGAGATTAAAAGGAATTCTAATACTCAACAGGGGTGGTGAGATGCCCATCTCTCACTGCTGGAGTGTTAATTGGTACAACCCTTCTCCTGGGCAATTTTGCAAAATGTAGCAAAAGTCTTGGAAATATGCATACTCCTTGGCCCGGTAATTCCCCTTCTAGGATCTACCCTAAGGATATAAGCAGAAATCCAGGCAAAGTTGGGTACAAATGTTTCATTGGGATGTTATTCACAACAAGAAAAAGCACAAAGAAGCACAAGAAAAAGTACCAAAAAAATTACTGTGTTATAAATTATATAAATATAAAATATATAAGTATAAAAAAATAGGTTACAGCATTCCTTCACTAATTAATATAATGCAGCAAATTTATATATTTTAAAGACTATTGGTATAATATGAAGCCAAAAAAGCAATATTGTATGTATAATGTGATCCCAATTTTTAAAATTTAACATATATATGAGAGAAAGAAAGAAAATACATCAAAATATTAACAGAAATTATTTCTATGTAAGCTATTTCAGTGGATGTTTGTTTCTTTTTCATACTTTTTTGTATTTTCAAAATTTTCCACAATGAACATATGGTAATCAGAAAATATAAGCAGTATTTTAAAATGTGTAAATAAAGGATTAAAAGTATATTAGTTAGGATGGGCTTTATAACAAACGAACCCCAAATCTCAGTCACTTAAAACACTAAAGGTTGCAAATCTGCTAGGGACTCATCCTCCTGTTGCCTCACTCAGGAAGAGACACTGATAGAGCCTCCATCGTGTGGGTCACCACGACAAGGGAAAGGAAACGGCAAATCACACACTGGCTCTTACTGACTTCCATCCAGACATGATGCCTGTCATGTCCACTTATATTTCATTGGCCAAAGTCAGTCATACGACCAGTCTTGTGTAACACAGATTGGGAAGTTTAATCCTACAATATGCCTGGAGGGAAGAAAACTAGAAATATTTGTGAACAGAACTAATATTTACTACCAAAAAAAAAGGTTCATTTTTTCCTTAAGAATTAATTAGATGTCAAACTGAAGGTCTTTCCTCTGTGCTTTGTGAGCAGTCAAGATGTGACATTATGTCTCATTCACATGACCCCAAACAACCAGTTTCTGCTTCTCAACTCAGTGTTTGGAACCTAAGCTATTCAGGAGATGCCACTATTGTAGGCAAGTGGCTATTTAAAAAGGTAAAAGGCATCAAACACACCAGAGCTACAGTAAAGAAACATGCTTTCTTTCCCGCCTCCATGGAGTAGACAGAGGAATGCCAGCATTTCTTAGTCTGCATTTTGAACATAGAAAAATCAAAATAAGCAATGTTGGAAATGTCTCCCACCTTTTCCCAACATTGGAGAACAGTGCCCAAGCGTATATCCAAGGTCCTTAACCCAACCACTAGGAATGTTTTTTGAGTAAGTATAATCTGTTTTCTTTTTAAATCTGTATTCCCCATATAAAAGATTAGAACACACCAATTCCAAAATATAACTATTAACGTCAAAGAAAATACCATCATAATCCCCTGCACATTCAAGCAGTTCATCATACTCACTCTGTTACGTACCTTTTAAAAATGTTTTTGTATTAATAAAAAGCTAATATGACCTTATGAATAACAAAAATGGAAGGCAACATTGTCTGGACATTAAATCAATTCACATTTTTCTTCATTAAAATATAACTTGAACTATGTTAAAAATAAAAGTTAATTATAGGGAATGTTATTTTGTAGCTTGCATTGGTTGACCTCTCTAAGGGATGCAGGTAATTATAGAAAATCCGATTTAAGCCAGAACCCTCACGGTTATCATACAATCTTTTTCATCACCCACTATATTAAATGGGTCATCAAATCTTGTAGATTCTAAGCTTCTTAAATACGCATTTCATCTGATTCTTTCTCTCCATGCCCAGTTGCCACATTCAGGGCTCCACCACCTTTCACCTAGGCTATTGCAACTACCTATTCACTTGTCTTCTTCCTTCAGACCCTCCTCCCCCAAACCACCTTCCACACTGCCACCAAAAGATACAGTCCTGTTACTTCTTCTCTTAAAGTCCCTCGATGGCATCCCACCACCTGGAAGATAAAGTCCAAACTCCTTAGCAGAGCATGAAAAGTTCTTCCCCTGATGGCCCCCCAGGCTACCTCCCAAGCTTACAGAGGCCTTCTCCAAAATGTGTTCAATGGAACATCATTTCCATAGTTGTATAGGAGGAAAGTGGTCCCATGGTCAAATAAATTGAGAAGAGACAAGTTCAATCTGCTTCTTTTCTTCAGGGATTATCAGAGTTGAGAATTCAAGCCTGACTCTAAATGAATCCCAAGGTTCAGTCCTCGGTTCTCTTCTCTTTCTTGCCTGCATTCATACTCTGGGGGACCTCACCCAGTCTCTTAGCTTTAAATACTGTGTATATGATGACAACTCCCCAGTTTGTATCTCCAGTCCACACCTCTTCACTGAACACCAGACACCTATTCACAATCTCCAGTGAGATGTCTAATAGACACCTGAAATTTAACTTGATATTCCCTCAACCTCCTCCCTCAGTCTTCCCAACCTCAGTTAACGACAACTTCATTCTTCAAGTTACTCAGGCCAAAAATCTTAATGCCATTCTTGATTCCTCTACTTGTCCCACACCATATATTTAGTCCATCAGCAAATATTATCAGCTCTACATTCAAAATATATCCAGAATTTGACCACTTCTCATAACCCCACTCCACCACCCTGGTCCAGGTCACCATCATCCCTCACCTGGATTCTTTAAGGAGCCTCCTAACTGGTGTCGTGACTTCTGCGCTTCACTGATGGAGTCAATTCTCAACCCAACGCCCAGGTTGAGTGCTTCATTTACTTTAACAGGTCTCAACACTGCTCTCCTGAAAACCCTGCAATGACTTCCTCTTTTACTCAGAATGGACACCAGAGTCCTTACTATGACCTGAAACTCTACATGATCGCTCTTTGGTGACTTCTCTACCCACGTCTTCCATCTTCTCCCCTCCCTCCTGGGATGCAGCCACACTGGCCTCCACACTCTTCTCTAAACCCTGAGCACACACAGCTCCCTCTCTTTGGATTGCTTCCTAGCCACAGATCCAACCACCTCATTCCCTCTCTGCTTTCAGGTCTTTACTCAAATGCAACCTTCTGAAGAGAACTTCCTTGACCTCCCCTTCAAGATTCCGACACTCCCCTCCCCAACACTTTCAATATTCTTGCCCACTTCATTTCTTTTCTCCTTAGTAAATAGTTTTCTCTAAAACACTATACGCTTCAAGTTCTTGTTTTGTTGATTGCCTATCTGTCACACTAGATAGAATGTAAGCTCCATGAGGGCAGGAAATTTGATCTATGCTGTCCCCTGCTGTATATCCAGTGCCTACACGAATGCCTGGCACATAGTAGACACTTAAAATATATTTGTTAAATGAAGGAATGAATGAATACAAAAGAGTAAACAGCATTTCCCAAAATTATTCTAACACAAATTCTTTTCTCGTAAGGCATTTCACAAGACCAGTTATGAACAAGCATCCACACCCTTTCTGCTCTCCTTGTCTGTCTGCTAAAGAGTCCTCTGGCTTTGCCTGCTTGGCCTTTTCTCTCCTCCATTCTCTGAAAAGGGTTCTCTCTTTGTTAGTTCTTGAGCTCCACTAACGCAGATTATGGAGAATGGGCCAATCTTATCATGGTAGACATTTATATATAAAAGATAAAAAATATTCCATTAATTCTTCCTTAAAGTAGAGTTTTTCAACAAATCCACCTCATTTATTTAAAAAATCATTCACTAAATGCTAGCTATGTGCCAGACGCTGTGTTGGGCCTCTAGGGCTAAAATGACTAATAGGACACACTATTTGACCTCTGGGGAGATGATCATAGAACCAACCAGTTGGAGAATTGTAGTAAGTACCAGGACAGATATATGACCAAGTGTCATGGAGAGTCAGGAATGCTTCACTATCTACAAAGGCCAAGGAATGCTTTCCAAAGGAGGTGGCCTTTGAGCCACATCTTGAAAGATAAGTAGGAACTTTCTGTGAGGATCATTCTAAGCAGAGGGAAAGGCACTGCAAAGGCATGGAAGTGTGAGAAGAAACTAATAGCAGCTCAGAGGAAGGTGGGGGGATCTGGGAGAGGGGATAGGGATGGTAGTCAGGGACCAGATCAAGGCAGGCCTTGTAGGCCCTGCTATAGAGCTTGCCTCAATGGCAGTTAAAACTTTTCTTCATTCAGAGACTCTGTGGAGGAGTGAATTCCTGGAAAGGGGTCACACTCTAGCATAGGCAAGGGACTGAGGTGGCTGGTGTGGATGAGTCCACCTAGTGCCCACTCTCCAGACTCAAGTAAGCGGGGCCTCCACATACACATATTCAGGCTTGCATAGTACTGCTATGTGTGGCACCAGTTTGTCATGTCCATTAATGAACAAGGTCTGGCTGGACGCTCCATCAGTGTGTTGCTTCTGATCATGCTGCCACCCTACTGTGCTGCAGCTGAAGTCACCCACCATGGTTCTTGTAATGCTCAGAGTGTGAGTAAAAGAGGAAGATACCAATGAGGTTCTGGTTGCATCCCTTCCTGTGCAGCCCATGCTGGCCTCCCATGTTCTAATTATGTCACCTTCCCAAAATCATGCCCACCACAAAATGAAATAGCTACCATATGTCAGGCATTGAACCAACAATTGGTCCAGTACTAACTCCTAACTCTCCTTGGCCATGCCTCTGCCCACATAGCACTCAAAATTCCTTGGAGTTGTAGAACTTCACAGAGTCAGATTTCCATTCTACTTACTTGTGTACAAGTCCGTCTCCTTTACTAAGCCGTAAGCTTCTTGAAATCAAGAACCATGTCTTAGGCATCTGTGCATCTATCAGGTACCTCACGTAATGTCTGGCACACAATGGGAGTTCAATAAATATTTGCTGAATTCAAAGTAATTCTGCAAGGGAGGCCAACCAGAAGTTGCCATTGAGAACTGGCTTCACTACAATCATTCCATGGTGCATATTAGCCTGACACCTTAGCTGGTCCGCGATTCCAAAATGCAGTGCTGAATCCAAAGGAAATTATGATTCTCAGACTTCCAATAGAGGGCAGCACATTTGTAACATCACACATAATCTGATGCCTAACCACTGGTCTGTGATCGTAGAAAATGTGCCCCAGCCTGACAGACAGAAAGAAAATTGCAAAGAAAGCATCTATGGCTATAAACAACTTTTCTTTATTCCTCATCTGGGTCTTGAGGCCTGTGATTTGGCTCCAATTTTCCATTTGTGCTTGTTTGTTTCAGATAATAAAACTGTTCCTTTCAAATAATGGAGACTATATTGAACCTAAAAATAAGTATCATAAGACCAAAGTCCCTGAGTGGGAGCAATTATTGCGAAAGGACCAGCCAAGTTCAAAACAGCTGTGAAGGGATCCTGGCCCAGGCAAGAGGAGCCGGCCTCCTGGCTGATCTGAGTCAATGTGGGCAGGTTGACAAGCTGAAACAGAAGAAATTTAAAAATACAGAAAACAAACACATATGCAGCAAAAGTAAATATACTGCCCTCTGAATATCGCTCTTATTTGATCATTATTGTCCCTAACTCTCTGCAATATTGTTAGGACACTTCACAAAATGGATAGAAAATGAGCATTCGACATGTGGGAAAAAAAAGCAGAAGGAAGAGCTACTTGTGAATTTCCAAGAGAAATAACACTAGGGTCCAATTTTGCTGATGGATATAATAAGTCTCAGTAAGGATGCAAATGAGAAGTAAGCCAAGCTGATGTGGCTTTATTTCAACACTGTGTGTGTTTGTTCCCTGATGCATTCAGAGAAAAAAAGTGACAAAATCATTCTGTAAACTCCCAGTGCAATATCAGGAGGCTGCAACGATTTCAGAGCAGCCTTCCTCCGCAAGATCTGGGCCTACACGATTCACAAACACAACCTATATTTATTTTTCAAGAAACCTCTGTGTAAAGACAATTCTTTTAGAAAGTACGGCATCCATGTGTATACATTACCACTTCTTGAAGGAATGTTTCCATATTTATGTGGTTTCAGGGATGCATTCCAACCAGTCATCATTTGATCAATTATTTTAAGTGTGTAATAGATTTTCTCATCATTCATTTATTCAATAAACATTTATTGAGCATCTATTATGTACCAGACATTCTACTAAATGATACCAGAAAAAGTGTTAGTTTCTGTCTTCAAAAAGCTCAAAGTCTGGTAGAAGAATTACAAGGGAAGAGACATGGACAATTAAACAAGGTGAGTACTATGATTCAGTAACACAGAGGATTGGCACTGAACCCAGCCTGGTGGACAAGGGCTGGGATCGGAAATGTTTTCTGGAAAAAACTGAAGATGGGTAGTAAAGGAGGTATCCCTCAGCCAAGTGGATTTGCTAGGACCTATGGAGAAAGAGAGACATTGTCATCTGCTTGTCGATAGCAAAAACAGCAACTAATATTGGTCAAGAGCTTGCCAGGCATTGAGCTAATTACTTTGAATATTAGAGCTTGTAGATGAGACATTGTTAATACATATGGCTGTGGCGGATATCAATATACAGCTGTGGTGGGAAGAATAATGGCCTCCAAACATGTCCATATTTTTATCTCTGGAACTTGTGAATGTATTACATTGGTACAATACTGTTACACGGCAAAAAGGGCTTCGCAGATGAAATTAAGTTTACTGACTTTAAGATGGGCCATAGATTATCCTGGATCATCCAGGTGGGCCCAATGTAATCACATAGGCCCTTAAAAGGGGAAGAGAGGGGCAGAAGCAGAAGTCAGAGTGATGTGATGTAAGAAGGACTCCCCCACCGTTGCTGGCTTTGAAGGTGGAGGAAGGAGGCAGGAGCCAAGCAATATAGGTGGCCCCTAGCAGCTGAGAACAATCCCCCAGCCACCAGCCAGCAAGGAAACGGGGACCTCAGTCCTACAACCACATGGAACTCAATTCTGCCAAAACCAGAATGAGCCTAGAAGCAGATTATCCCCCAGAGCCTGCCAACACCTTGATTTTCACCTTGTGAGACAGGCAGAGAAACCAACTGAGCCCTCTGGATTTCTGAGCTACGGATCTATGAGATAACAAATTTGTACTGTTTTAAGCAGCTAAATTTGTGGTAATTTATTATGACAGCAATAGAAAACTAATAGAATGGCATTACCTGATTAAACGACAAAGTAAAATGAACTGGAAAAATACTACTACTGCAATGAATGCGTGCCAAGAGCTCCTCAAATATCATTCCTCTTAACTCTTATTAATATGCATGGCTAGTATTATTCTTCCCGTTTCACAGATGACAAAACCAAATCTCAGAGATTTTTAAAGAACTAAAGTCACAGCTAATAAGTAGCAGAATTGGGATTTGAGCCCAGGTCTGTCAGATACCAATGTTTCTGTTCTTTCCACTCTGCTGTGCTGCTCCCAGGTAATTATCCTTTACCTGTGCATATGCTGGGCCAGAAGCACTCGTCTGTGCATTACCTTAATTGAACCCTGCAATGGTCTGTGAGGGCGGCAGGGCAGGAATCATGCCCCTTTTTGCAAATGAGGACACCCAATCTCAACATAAATTGTGAGCTGCCTGTGGCCCAGAGTGAGAACGCAGGCCTTCCAGCTGCCAGCCCCACCCTCTCTACTCTACCCCCTCAGCAGTGCAGGAGTGTCCGTGAATTCCATTACCACCACCCCACCACCACCACCACACACACATGAACTCAGTCCAGTCAAGTTTGCCTTGAACATGCAGCCTGTTCTCACAGAGCAGTGGGAGTGGGCCTCTGTTAGGAGAGAAAATGCTGATGGAGCCCTGGGTGGGAAGTCAATACTTTAAGTGAAACTGATACCTGTAGCTACACTGCCAGAGCTGTTTAAGGGCTCTTTGCTCTACTTAGGAGGATAATTATCAATAAATGCTGTAATACGGCTTTGGTGCAGAGAGCCACGTCTTCAGTGTCCTCCTCAGCTGTGCTGGGGACCAACGATGATGCTCTAAACGTCTCATTTTTACTCACTTATTTAATATATGAGTTCCTAGAGTCATTTTGTGCCCTACACTTTAAAAAAAAAAATCTCGTTTCTGAGAAGGCCCCAAAAAATCTGCTTTGTCTGTAGCAGAATCCGTTTACTAGAAGGTCTTTCTGGAATGTCTCTGTGGGCCAGGCAGAGTGCTAGGCACCGGTGATGCTGGTCCTGCCTTCATGGGGCTTACACTCTGTCAGGAAAACAGGCAATAAGTGAGTTAGCAAATGAATGAGAATTATATTTGAAAGATACAGTGAAGGCAATAAATAGGACCTGAGATAAATGGGAGGTGCCTATGTTAAGGGCACAAAGTGGCAGAGGTTCTGACCACAAGGATTAGAAGCCTCGAGCAATAGAGCTTCTGCACTGCCTGACTCAGAGAGCTTCCTCACATGGTGATCTCTGGGAGCCATGCCCTGCAAGGGGCAGGGCCTAAAACAATGGTGAGATCCTCCATAGCAGAGCCAGGTGGTACAGGGAGGTGGGGGATAGAAGGTGTAAGTGACTCAGTTCCTACAAAATACACCTGATCTGCTTCTCTCTCCTTACGAAGGGGAGTTGGGCTGTTTTTTGTCAACCTCTCAGGGCCTCAGTTTCTTCATAGGATTGTGCTCATGCATGTAAATCACTGAAAAGTGTTCAACACAGATTAAGTGCTCAAGAAATACCAACAGATACTGGTACATAGTTATCACTTGACAGATATTAGCTGTCTTGAGGATGTGTCTGCCCTGAAAAGTGAAAAAAAGGGACTACTCCCTGCACTGGGTCCACAGTGAACATATACATACATCTCCCCCTATCATCCCCGCCCCCATAAAATGATGCATACTGTTATGGGTAGAATTGTGCCCCCCAAAACAATATGTTGAAGTCCTAACACCCAGTACCTCCGAATGTGACCTTACTTGGAAATAGAGTCATTGCAGATATAATTAGTTAAGAAGAAGACATACTGGAGCAGGGTGGGTCCCCAATCCAATACGACTATGTTCTTATAGAAATGGGAAATTTGGACATAGATGTAGACATGCTTAGAAGGAAGATGATGTGAAGATGCTGGGAGGAGATGGCCATCAACAAGCCTAGGAAAGGGGCTTGGATCAGATTCTTCCTCACAGCCCTCAGGAGGAATCAATCCTGCCAACACCTTGATCTCAGAGTTCCAGCTTCCAGAACCGTGAGACAATAAATTTCTGTTGTTTAAGCCACCCAGTTTGTGGTACCTTGTTACAGCAGCCCCAGTGAACTGATACATATTCCTCAAGGGTGAGAAGTATATATTGTTGTACTCTGAGTGCCCAGCAACTAGCAGAGGGCCTGACATATACTAGCTGCTCAACAAACATGTACTGAGTGAATACATGTTAATAAATGAGTAAATATCTAGTATGGTGGCTCATATTCCCAGAAAAACATGCCAGAGGAATGATGTTTAGGCCTACAAGACTAAACATCACTGCTGCCAAGAGAAAGATGCGGCTGCGGGGGGGGGGGGGGGGGCGGGTGTCAGCCAAATACGGGATTGGCTATCTCTAATCAAGACGCAGACAAGTGCTGGATACTGCAATGAAGAGGAAGTCATTGGAGGTCCCAATTGGAGGGGACACAACTGTACACAGAAGGCCTGTGGGGCTGGATGCCCATATCTGTGAGGTGTTCGCCTGGGAGCAGGCCCCCTCCTCACACTGGGCTACAATCAGGCATCAGTCACCAGTGAGGGAAGCTGGCAAGAATAAGCAGCATCCCCGTCGGTGAAAGGGTCCGAGGAGCCAACAAGGCATGCAAAGAGGAAAGTTCTAAAAGCCCAGGCCCACACTCTGGGAAGCCAAGGGGGATGTGGGCTCATACCTGGGAAATGACATGAGAGCTCAGGGGTCAGCCTGACACAAGGGAGTGCTCAATTCTGAACCCACTCAGTTGGGGGAGGACGAATGTGAGGCCTCACCCCGAGAGGAGTGGAGATGAGGAGCCAAGGCCATCCAGTCAAGAGGGCTCTGGGGTCCACAGAGGGAGAAGTGTGAGAAGGAACATGAACTCAGGGCAGATGGAGAGGCAAGAGTTAAGGTGATAATCCTATAGAGCAAAAGAAGAAGGGAGAAAAGAGGATTTTTGTAACTGAGCTATTCTAATTGACTGCTGACTCTACACTGTTCAGATTCACAGGTAATTGCTCAATTCTCCATTTCATTTCATCTGTGTAGCTCTGGCAGTTAGTTGGAGGGGGGAGGGTGGGTTTAAGATCTGATTAAGGGAAATCACTCCTTGCAGGCCTTAGGGTTATTCTTGTTAAAAATGACGCCAGGAAAATCATAATTAAAATGGGAACATGGTGAATAACAAGCGCTCCTTCCTTGAATGTGAAATAAATTTTAACAGCTACCTTAGCTAAAGAACCCAACACATTCGACCTTCCAATAAGGGTAAGCAGAGTCTTCCATTAGAGTGAAATAGAAACTATAAATCAAACGTTTCATATCTAAAGTCCAAGCTGGCTCCAGTGAGTAAAATTCCACCCTCCAATAGTCTTATTTTTTTTTACTGGCTGGCTATCAGACTTCCTTGACTCCAGAACTATATGGATACTGTTTCTTCGTCTTAAATCTGTGAAACTACCTTCAAGAGCTGTAGTCTTGACTACTTGTGACATACTATCCAAGATAAAGAAGGTGATCTATAATAAATGCTCCTGTGTGTGGGATTCTATCAAGCACATATGGTTGAGATGGAATAGCTGGGAGGGAGGAGAGAGGGAGAGAGGGAACAGGACCGGGTGGAATGGGAGGAGGGTTGCAGGGAGATTCTGGAGAAGGAGGCAGGCAGCGGGAAGCAGAGAGTTAGCTCAAACACGTGTTAGAGAAGGGTTTATGTTGATAATCTAATTCTCCTGATTCAAGTACAATGAAAATTTCCTTCCCTGAGCCTACATTGTCCCTGGTCTCCCCAAACTCAGCATGAAACCCAACAACATCCTTCCCCAAGGGAGAGCTTAGATCTCAAAGGAGACAGGCTGCCTATAGAAACTTCAGGTGTCTTTTCCGGGACGCTGTTTGCCAACTAGAGGAGTGCTCAGAGCTATTTGGCTGACTGATACCCTCGTCCTGTGGAAAATACAAGTGAATCGTCCCTCAGCAGTTTGGTTCAGGGCAAGACAAAATACGGTCCCGTGGTCACAGTCACACTCCACGGACCCTCCAGAGATGCTCACAACTCTCCAGTGTCTCTCTGATCATTGTAATGGGCTTGCTGTAGAGTGACAGTGGGAGTCTCGGGGTGCGGTGCAGCCAGTGCGCTGTGGGAGCTGGGTCTAGAGGGAAGTTTGCAGCCTTTGCAACAGGCAATTGAACCTTCTGCTGGCCCAGCCCAGTACCATCAATGAGACAAGGTGTGGGACTCCAGGATTTCTCGGTGCCCTTACCCTCCCTCCCACCCTCCCTTTGGTACCTAGTCTCAGGCCATGGGAAATCTCAAAATTATAGCACGAAGTAGTTGAAAGTTCAGTGCCTGTTCCAGTTACTCAAGTTTGCCTCCTTCCTCTGCATCTGCCCTTCCAGCACCCTTCCTGTCCCTGTGTTGGGGTGTCTTCAGGCCAAGCTCAGAGAGGTCTCTCAGACAATGACCCCGGAAAGCCAAAGGGTGACTGACACACTTCCACACACTCATTCGGGCAAAATCTGTGGTTTACCTCTGGCCAACTATATACTGAGGTTTCTGGCAGATTCCACCAGCCTTCGCATCTACAGATCCCTTAGTCCAGTACTTCTCACCCCTAGATCCCATTAGAATCACCTGGGCAGTGTTTGAAAAGAAAATTGCCAATGCCCAGGCCCCACCCCTAGAGATTCTGGTTTGATTGGTCTGCAGTGAGGTCCAGCCTGGCAGCCACGTGTTTCAGAAGCTCCCCAAGTGATTCTAAGGTGCAGCTAAGGTGGGCTCTCACATCCCTTCCAAGTCCTCTGGGTTGTTCTTTGCAAGGATAGATGACCGCTCTTGGGAATACCTGACAAAGGTGGTCTCACTTATTACTCGGCTTCCTGAATAAATCCTCAGAGGGTAAACCTAAATCCAGAATCTGAAGGTCATAGAGGTCACCCTCAACATATGAACTAGAATACAAACCATCTATTTATTCAGATTAAACAAATATTCATTGAATGCCTACCATGAACCAGATGTTCCGCTGGGAACTAAGACACGAGCATGTGCATCCGTTTCTCCATTTATTTTGCTCTCCCTTCTGCCCCTTCATATTTGGAAGCCTAGTTTTCTGCTTTGAATTCATGCTATCTCTCTCTCCCTCTCTCTCTCTTGACTTTTATATGTACTTTTATATACATAGACACATTTACTATAAATCGTACAGTTTATACTCGTCAATAAATAGCTAATTTCCAACATATTCCTAAGATTCAGTGTAGTTAAAATGAGAAAATGCCCACATAGGGTATGAACACACCTCTCACACTCGCCTTCCATGACTTTTTGTCTCCTGATCAAGTTTCTATTATTTTAGCCTGAAGATCTAACTGATGTTAAATTTTCAAGAAGCCCAAACAAAGGACCTTTGCTACTCTCTCTGCTCTGCCCGTTCAGGTGTTAAATTTTCACCAAGCTGTCAGGACAAACACAATCCCGAAGCTCCCCAACCAGATTTCATAATTCTTGTGCATGCCTGAAACCTTGAGGGGAAGCGAAGAAAATCCTGCTGTTGTAAAGACTCGTACCAGAGCCTAAAAGACCAAGGAGCTAGGACCACAAGAATGAGTGGCTCTAATTAATCATGAGTCACTCCACCTCGGTGCTTCTGCTCTGCCTCCTGCCTGCTGTCACCACCGATCCCTATTCCAATTACGTCTACATCTGTCTTCCCCACCGGACTAGCTGAACCACCGTCTGTGACTTACGCCCATCCCCCAACAGAGACCCAACGTATATAATCAGCGTTTCCATGTACTGAGCACTTACTGTGTGCCAGGCACTGTCCAGATGCTCTTCACATTATCTCATTTAATCTTCAACCCCATGAGTTTAATACTTTTATTAGCCTATTATTCAGGTGAGGAAACTGGAGTCCAGAGCCTAAGCAACTTGCTTCCATTTACACAGGACCCAAGAGGCAGAATTCTGATTCAAATCCAGCCCATCTAGCTCAGAGCATACTCTCTTAGCCACTACTATACAATGCTGGCACTTAGACAAACAAACACTGTTGTTTCCAAGGTTTTTATTCAGTACGAGGCAGTGGTAGTGCTTACTAGATACATGGCCTTGAGAGAATTACTAAGCCTCTCTAAGCCTCAGTTTCCTCTTCTAGAAAATAAGAGTAAGAATAACACTGAGCTCACGGGGTTAGTGTGATGATTACATTAGATAATGCATGTAAAGTACTTAGCACAGTGCCAGGCATGTAGTAAATACTAGATAAAAGCTAGATGCTGCTGCTGCTACTTGGTAGTTGGGTTTCTACCGTTAGGAGCATCTTGGGTTACTCCCCAGTCTGCGTGCTCATTGCCTCTCTCTATAAGAACGGTGGACAGGAGCCACTAATTTTTTTATAACTTTATTTAGATATAATTCATATACCAATACCATTCACCCATTTGAAGTGTACAAGTCAATTGTTTTTAGAATATTCACGAGTTGTACAACCATCATCATACTCAATTTTAAAACCAATTTAGAATTTAGAACCAATTTAGAACCAAACAAAGAATCAATTCTAGGGGATTTTCATCACCCAAAAATGAAACCCTGCATCCATTAGCAATCACTCTCCACCTCCCCCAAGCTCTCTCCCCGTAGCCCCTGGCAACTACTAATCTATTTTTCTCCACATTCTGGACATTTCATATCAGTGGAATCTTGCAATATATGGTCCTCTGTGACTGCCTTCTTTTACTTCGCATAATGTTTTCAAGATTCATCCAGGCTTAGCACATATCAATACTTCTTTTCTTTTTACCTCCAAATAACATTCCATTATATGGATAGACCACATTTTATTTATCCATTCATTAGTTGATGAATATTTGGTTTGTTTCTACATTTTGGCTATTATGAATAACGCTGCTACGAACATTGGTGTACAAGTTTTTGTGTGAACATGTTTTCATTTCTCTTGGGTATATACTTAGAAATCTATGTTTAATCTTCTAACGAACTGCCAGACTGATTTCCAAAGTGAATAACCACCAATCTTGCCCTTGCTTCTAGGTGACGTAGAACAAGTCACTTCACTTCACTAAGCCTCAGTTTCCTCATCTGCAAAATTAGGGTACTATCTACCAGAGAAGATGCTGTAAGTACAGTGCCATCACTGCCTGACACCTGGCAGGAGCTTAACAAAGGTCGAGTACTCTGCTGTCCCTGCCAAATGGTCCCCTGCCTGTCCTTCCCTCTCAAGTCTGGAAGGCCTGTGCCACGGGAGGCTTGAGTGCAGCCTGAGGGAGATGTTGGGTGGAGAAAATCAGAGAATAAAGTCATACCACCTTTCTGGATCATGTCACAGTCTCTAAAATAAAGAAAAAATAAATAAACAACTCTCAATTCAAGTATGTGTATGTCCCTTCTGCTTCTATAAACTGGACTTTTGCCCAAAAACTGCAACAAGTAAAGAAGAAATCAATAATCCAAGTTTTATATGCTAATGTAATTTGGTGAAAAATGTACTACAGCAAGCTGGCATAGAACAACATTCTCTCCATTGCCAGAGTTTCTTTCAGGCCACATCTGCAGAAGGACCTCCAAAATCAAGATTCAGCAAAACTGTTGCCCACGTGGGCCTAAGCAGAGCAAAGAAGTGTGAGTCCCCAGTCCCATCATGCTGAAGGCCTGATTAGCATTTCTGTTTCTGGAAGAAAAGACTGACAGGCCATCAGTCCCAAATAACAATAATAGAGCTCAGCTAAAAGAAACTGTTCGGTTCTATGGGGAGTTATTGTTATTCAGGGTAAAAAAATATCCCTTGGGCAGATTCTCTTCACTGCAGAAGTTGGTTTCAGAGTTACTTTGCAAAACCTGGGGGCAGAAAAAAGAAAAAGAGAACCAGAAAAAGTTGTGCATGCAATATTGCACATTGTGAGGAATATTTTTGCTTTGGGGACAATAGCAAAAATTTGGAAAGACCTTTCCTAGCGTATGGAAAAATAGAAGGATTTCTATTTTTAGCTGCAAAGATAGTAATAGGACAGACTGGAAGATTCAAGGCAATCGAGGCTGCCCCATGACTGCTGGCTCCCCCAGAGTGTAGAGGTCACGCTGGAGATGAAGCCACTGTCCCAGGCTTTCTTCCCTGGGTTCCAGCTTCTGTCTCCCTCTGCAGTAATGCTAATTACAGAGTAAGAGAAACCAATCTTTTCTTTTTCTAAAGACATTAATCAAACCTATCAAAGCACAAAAAAAAAGAAAGAAAAACACTTTCAACTGGGGATTGCAATGACAGGTCTAAGAGAAAAAAATACAGGATTTGCTTACTAACATGGGAAAGTTAAGAGAAAACATAATAATTAAGTGAGCAAAAGCCACTTAGGATGTTCTTTATGCATTTTATACATTAAAAACATGTAAACTGAGTATTACAGCCTACCTCTAAGCACCCAGTTGTCACTGAGTAAAAATACAGGCCAGATAAATACCCTGACAGCTCCCAGATGTAATATTACTTGTTTGGAGGCTGAATTTTATATAAAGCAGGCATGGCATAGAGCCCTTCCGTTACTACAGTACTAAAATGACCTCATTAGAGGAGTCATGCCTGAGAGGCCTGGACTCCAGCAAACACTGCCAGCGGGGACGGGGGGAAGGAGATGGAGTGTCTGATCTTGAAGCCAGAGAATAAGTTCAGTGGCCTTATTGAGTGAAACGCGGGTATGGTTGGGGGTGAACGTTTTCCTGCAGTATTGCCGCTCTGGATCAGAAGAAAATAACGCAAAATTCAGTCATCTAAAATGCTCTCTATAGCCTCCAGGGCTTTGCTTAGGCTGTTCCCTCTGCCCTAGCCCAGGCTAGCCCACTCATCTTGTGGTCTCTCCACAGAGCCCACTTTGTGTAGCCCGTGTTCCCCAGCTCCCAAGGCCGAGTTACATGACCCCGTATGCTTGTGCAGCACCCTGTAATCACCTCCTCATAGGAACTATTTACTTCTTCATCTCCCCCACTAGACTGGAAGTTCCTAGAAGAAACAGAAAAGGCATATCTTATTCACCTGCGGCACATACGGGGGCTCAATAACTGTGCTGACTTCGTTGAAGTCTCCAGTTGCATGGGAGAAATGGAGCATCTGAACCCAGGAGTGGGGCAAACTGTGAAACAGCCCACCAGCCGAGGTGAACCAGGTCAAGCGCTGGGGGAGGGGCCCTAGAGGGGCAGTCCTGGAGAAAAATGTCTCAAGCACAAGATTTCTCCCCTTGCCAGTCAATGCCCATTGGAGCTTCCTTTTCAGAACCCGTGGCTTCTTCTTACTCAGTGTGAGAGCAGACAAGCCTCTTAGCTATCACGTTTAAAAAGTCAAAAGCCCTTTGCAACTGGAAGGTATTGTTATTAAATGAACATCATAGATCCTGAATACAGATTAGTAGAACAGAGGCAGACAGACCTGAGTTCAAATCCTGACTTAGCAACCAGCTAGCAAAGAGGTAAATCACTTAATCCCTCTACACCTGTTTTCTTATCTGCAAAATAGTGATAACAGCTGTACTGCGGAGTCGTTATGATGATTAGATTAAGCAATGAAAGCAAATATTTGGCACTCTATTGAGTGATATTTGTTAATGATGGATGTGTGTGACGATGTGTTTCAGCAACATTTAGAGGTCTGATTCCCCAATATTTACCTAATTTGTTCCTGTTATGTCAAGCACTATAAAGATAAACAAGCTACAAGCTACATTTCCTGCCCTCAGGGAGGTCATAGTGCACTGAATTCAACAGACCCAGGACCAGCGGCTGCAGCACAGAGAGGTTAAGACACCTGCCCAAGGCTCCCCTGTGGCAGAAGGGGGACGGAAATACAAGTCTAGTAGTTCCCAGACACTGCTCTTTCCCAGAGCTCACATTTCATGAGAATGGGGGAAAGGACATTTAACTGCTGTGCCTCCCCCCAGTAGAAGGTAAGTAAAAGAAAAAACCAGTCATCAGATAGTGTCTTAGTCCACTTGGGCTGCTATAACAAAATACCATAGCTTTGCTGGCTTATGAACAACGAAATTTCTCTCTCACATTTCCAGATTTTGGGAAGTCCCAGATCAAGGCGCCAGAAGATTCAGAGTCTAGTGAGGACACCTTTGTGATTCATGGACGGCCATCTTTTCACTGTGTCCTCACGTGGTGGGCGGGGCTAGGAGTCTCTCTTAGGCCTCTTTTAGAAGGGCTCTAATCCTCCACACTCGTGACCTAACCACCTCCCAGAGGCCCAACTCCTAATACCATCACCTTGGGGGTTAGGATTCAACATATGAATTTTGTGGGGACACACATATTCAGTCCATAGCAGATGGTAAATAGAGTGTTTCCTAGTAAGGATGCATTAAGAGTTATTACCAGAAAAAAAAGAGAAAAAAAGGGAAAAATAAGTTTAAGAGTTTTATTTAACAGTGTTGCCTCATGGGTCACCCAGAGCAGAAAATCTGGATCAATGAAGACCGAAGACCCAGGAGCTATTTTTCAGTAGTAGCAAGAAATGCAGACAAACTTCCATTTTTTCCCTGCATCTCACAATGACTCCTCTTTCAAAAAAAAAAAAAAGCTGCCTGTTATAAAAACTTTTCCATGTCCTGATAGGGAAAAAAATTATGTGTGAAAGAAACAAAATCATTTGTTAACATTTTACCTCCCACTTTAACCTGCAACCCACTCGAAAGACTAGACCCCGTTAGGCAGAGGGTGCTCTGTTTAGCGAGTAGGGTAGAGGTGTTTGGATATGGCTTGAGGGCAATAAATTACTCTGCATAAGAAAGGAAGAGCTATTGCGAGGTGCCTAGAGGAAAGTTCCCAACCTAAAATCCTCTTAATAAATACACATTGAGCGGCTGTCTACTCTGTATTAGGCATTGACTAGATGGTGTTCACACACACTCCTTCACTATAGGTCACAATACACTGTAAGTCACAAACTAGACATCATTGCTGTGTTTTGTTTTTTAATGAGGAAGCAGGCTTGGGAGGAGAAATGATTTCCTGAAGGTGAAACCATCACCTGTGATGGCAAGGGTGGAAATTAGTTTATATGAAGTTTATGCTTTTTAGGGTGACAAAAGGCTGAGCACAGAGGTGGGCAGAAACAGTGAAAGAGACCAATATGCTTTGATGAAGAACGGGGAGGGAGTGGGAGAAGGTCTCAGAGGATTGCTGAGATGGCAGGGCTGTGAAGTTAGGAACGCCGGGCATCTGGGGAACTGTGTAAGGACAGGAATATGAGTTGGAAAAGGGCCCAGCAGAGAAAGAGGGGAGCCTTCTGAGGGGGTAACAGGGCAGAGGAGAAGTCTAGGCCGTCGTCAGAATTTTACCAAAGGCCAAATTTGGGTGAAGTAGAGCCTGACTGGACTCAGAGGACATGTTTTCATCCCCACTCAACAACACGTTGCTATCTGACCTTAGTTGGACAAGTCACCGAATCTCCCCAAGTTATACCATTTTCTCACCTGCAAAATGCGCAATTTTTGCTTCACAGCAATGATGAATTAACATCATTGAAAGCGACTTGAAAACTGCAGGGACCCTGGGAGCATGGGCTGTAGGAAAGCTTCCCAATTGTTTCTCAACCACCGCCTCTGCTGTCTGAGGCCGCACCCTCTTAAAGAGACATGATCTATATCTCGGCCTTCGTTTGCTCAGGGTCCAGTTATGTCGTCTCCATGTTGAGAATCCTTTCAGCATTGTACTTGACCACATTTATTTCCTTTCCTAAATAAGAGAGATGCCAGGTAGAGAGGAGATCTAGCTCTTACTCTATAGAACTAATTGTCAAGCAAGCTGTTCTAGCCCTGGTTGTGTGAAGTCATTGTTCCTTTTGATTGAGTTTCCTTATCCTTAAATGAGAGGGTTGGAACTGATGATCTCTAAGGTCCCTTCAGGCTCCAAAGCTCCATGGTCCTTTGGAGGACCCCTCCTGAGGCTGTCCCGCCAGCCCAGTGTTCCAGCACTTTCTATTGCCCAATTAGCAGCATTTATCCAACATTTTTGTCAGGTATGTGCTTCTATTCCAGGCATTCTGAGCCAATTCTGCAAATCAGACTTCTTGGAAGATTCAAATGTTTTCACAATCTTCAAACCTGTGACATGAAATGTGCCATTTTCCCTTCATCACCAACTTTGTACTTTTATCAAAAAAAAAAAAAGAAGAAGTACTGAGTCCATCTGGCATGATTTGCTTTGAATAAAAGCCCATCTGCTTATTATTTCTAATTTCATTGTCCTCTAGAACATTTACAGAGGTTTCTTTCAATATTTATTGCACTGTGTTTCTAATTACTGATCTGGACCATCCACGCAGACTTGGTGGGGTACTGTGCTAGAATGTAGGTGACTTTCTCTTTTTCATCTCCACAATTCTTTCCTCTGGAGGCACACTGTGGCCCTCGGCCATCATTACAGAGCCCTGCAGAGGCTCTTTATGCTGGAGAGGCGGATTCTGACAATCAGCCCCTTTATAGTGAGTCTCCCTGGGGACTTGGGAAGCCGCCTCTGAAGAATTTTTGCCTGCCTTGACACCATTATTGTCACAGGAAGGATTGAGATAATTACCTGGTTTATTATCCTGAGGCTGGCTTCATCTGAAGGCCCCATGATCACTGCAAACAGAAGGCTCATCTTTGTCTTCAGGAGCCCTGAACAGACGGGTACAAGGTTCACATTTCCCAAATTATGGTGTCTCTGAAAGGCAAGAGATGATCTCTGCAAAGGAAACATTGCCAACCTGATCCTTTGCAAAATATCCCCCAAAATCCAAAATGCTAAAACTGTTTAAAATTAACCTCTTTTTCTCCCCAAAGGAGTTCCCATTGCTGATCTCCCCTGTTATGTTATGATGTCTTACTTTTCTCATCTCACAGCACTCTCTGTCACTCCTCACAATCCAGCAAGTCCCGTTACTCCTTCCTTGTAGCATCTTCATGCCTTTCCCATCTGTCCCTGGCTTCCCAGTCCCCCTCCATTGTCTAATTTCAGCCCCAGATCACATTGTCTCTATTCCTGCAGTACCTCCTATCTCTCAGCCGCTCCCCCACCCCACCAACCATGCACATGTCTCCAGAATAATCCATGTAAAGTATGTATTGATTTTATCACTCTCCAAGTCAACAATGCTCTAAGAGTGCCTTTTGCTTTCAGGATTAAGTCTCCATGCCCTGGCTGACTTGCAGGCTCTCCTCTATCAGTGCCCTCAGCACCCCCAGCCCGCTGTGCATCCCACTGCTGCCCCATGAACCCTCCTTCCAGCCACACAGAGAGTGCTCTGGGCTCTGCTCTCTCAGCTTTTGCTCACACACTGACTTCCCAGGCATGTGAAAAAGCTGAAAAAGGAAAAAGACAGAATTTGAGGTGAATTCTTACTGCAGACACCTGGGACTTAAAAGTGAATTTTACACTACTTTTTTATGGGGAGTGTCACAATCCTCCTGATTTTGATACTCCACCAGATCTTGGGAAAATGTTTCCACTGTGTAGTCCACTAGACAGGCCACAGCGCTCCCTCAGTGATTCAGAAGGAAGTTCGACCAAAAAATGAAAAAGAAAGAAAGAAAGGAACAGGCATTCTGTAGGAAAGGCAGTGGATGTGAGTTTAAAAGATGGGCTTTGGAATCAAGTAGAACTGGATTCGATTGCAGCTCAGGGACTTACTAATGCTTTCACTTGGCAGGTGACTTAACCTTCCTGAGGTTGTTTTAATATCAGTGAAACAGGTGAATATCCACCTTGCAGGGTTGCTGTGAGAGTCAAGATCAACATGTGTCGAGTCCCAACACAGATCTTGGCACTTAGCTTCTCAATCATGACTGTATTACTCCACTGCCACCTCCTGCCCCAGCAAGTTCCATGCCCACCGCTCTCACAGGGTGAGTTCACTCTACCAGCGTCCCGTGGTACTGTCCAACCTTTCACCAGGACTGGAGGGTGCACCGGGAGCCTGCTGTCTGGCCAGCGATGACCGCTTTTCCTCCACAGATCACAGCTCTGCATATGCTCCCAATGAAACTTCCTCTCTGGCTGCAGCTCGGCTGCCCCAGCACCCAGGGGACCGCCAGGTAGGGATCCCCGCATCTCCTCAGAGAGCAGTATCCCTTTCTCCTTCCTAGTGACCAGCTGCAGACCTGGGCTCCCAGAGAGTGAACAGCACTGGACCATGATAGGTGCATGACAGGCAGGAGAGAGCGATGGTTGAGGCTGGTTAGCCCGAACGTGGGCTCTTGAGTGAGACTGCCTGGGACTGCCCCTGCCTGTGGCATTTCTTAGCTGGGTGATCTTGAGCCTGTTGCTTCACTTCTGTGTGGCTTCGTTTCCTCTTCTATAAAATGAAGACAATAATAGTACGTGCATCATGGGGTTGTTGTGAAGATTAAATGAGTCAATGCACACAAAGCACTTAGAATATTGCCTGGCACATAGTGGATGCTCCATAAATATTAATTGATAGAATTGATGAATGAAGTCCTCCATCTTCAAGGTCTCAGGCACCTTACAATCAGGCCGATTGAGATGGCTCCCTGTTTGCCCAGGGACTTCTTCAAAACACCCTGTTAGTTGTCACAACAACCACATGCACATGTGTGATACACTCACACACACACACACACACACACACACAGACCCCTCAACAGTACCCCAAGGCAAGAAAAGACTAATTCGCTGGAACCTTCAATAATAAGCACCACACACCACCCTCTCCTGATGAAGCTAACTCAGTCCTTCGCAGTATCTTAGACGTGCTTCACTCAGGGGCCCGGCCTTCAGTTCTCCCGACTCCGCAAAGGAGAGGTCCGAGGTCAAATGGGATCTCCTGGTCTAATCCTTTGTTGAGAGGCCATAAAAATTGTCTGGTGTTATTTGGCCTAAAGTGTCTGAATTGTCTCTGTCACCTCAAATTACCAGATATTTCTCAACTTCACACTTTTCTTTGGCCTCTTTCACCCATAATGTCTACAAATCTGAATTCAACCTTTCAGGGAACACTTATTGAACATCACTTCTATGTCAGGCACTGTGCTGGGCATTGCAGATGTAAGGATGAATCAGAGGCAGACTTTAGCTTCCAGGTCACAGTCAAGAGGGGAAGACAGGCAACAGGACAGATCACTTCAATGCAGTATGATAAGAGCTAAGTCTGAGAAATGCACAGGGAGCTCAGCAAGAACAGAGAAGAAGCATCCAACCCAGAGAGGTAGATCAGGAAAGGCTGCTGGGAGGAGGTAACTCCAGAGATGGGTCTTGAAGGATGAGTAGTCAATAACGAAAGAATAGCATATTTAGGAAGCATAATATGGCGTGAAAAAATATAATGTGATTTTGTATCTATAGTCATTTGGCACCACTAGAGGGCACACGGTAAGGAGGAGGGGTAGGAGATTAAACTGGGAAGATGAGCAGGTACCAGACCATGAGAGGACTAAAGTCTTTTAGATATTACTGTGGGACAAAGGAGCAAACACTGAAGGGTTCTAGCTGGGGAGTAACATGATAAAAGTTGGATTTGGGTAGAAGTGAGAGGGTTTTCTAGGGGAGAATAAGGGAATTATCTAGAAGCAGAGACCATTTAGTGATTATTTGTAATAATCCAAGTAAGAGATGGTAAGAACCTGAACTAAGGACCTGTTGGTAGGATTGAAAGGAGTGAGGACATTTCAGAACTATTTAGGAGGTTAGATCATCAGAATATGTGACTGGTTAGGAAGAGAAGGGAGAGGAGACAGAAATGAATGAGTCCCAGATTTCTGTCATGAATGAGAAGTCAAGCTTCAATTTATGAGTTAGAAATCCTAAGAGTATTGGGATTTATATAATACTTTTTCTGTGCAATATTATAGATATTCTTAAGACAATGGTAAACAGAGATTTAATCTTACCAACTGGATACCAAAGAAAATACTTAATTTCTAGACCCTGAAGCCTCAAATGGACAAATTTTTCAAGTAGCAATAGATCTCGTACTCAACTGAAGCATCTGCTACTGAAGTTCAGTCCCCTGGAAATGGCAACCCATACAAAGAATAGGACCAGATGGAAGGGGTGGGGGAGACATACGGAAGCAAAGATTCTTAGGTGCAGAGCAAATGTTTGCGGTCCAGACAGGAGGACTGTGATCGGGACAACTTTGGAGAGATGATTTTAAGTGAGGCAACTGCAAAGGGAAAGTGAACTGCTGTGACTTGGGGGTGCTACTGCTAATGAGTCCCAATCCCAGAGCAACAAAGGACTATGCCTTGAAGTTGACCCCATTTGAAACTCTTCACCAAAATTTTCAATCACAAAACAGTTCAACATTAGTTCTCCTATCTTGGTCATTCTGGATCATTCAAGGTTCTTTTGTCAGGCTCTATTCACTGGAACCCGAAAAGTCCACATAAGAAAATGAAAGATGGGGGGATGGAAATGAGTTTTGGAGGGAAGGCAAATGTCGGGCCTTGGAACATGGTCTACATTTCTAGGCAATAGGGAGTTGCTGAAGACTTTAGAGCAGTACCATGATCAGATGAAAGGAAATTTTTAAGAATAGTCTGGCAGCCCTGTGCAAAATGGATGAACTTGACTGAAATCCACTCAAACACTAAAGTATTGCTGTCTTTCTAATAAGACCTTGCACTTTCCGCGTTAATTGCATCTTTAAACTCTGTTCCCTCAAAATGCCTTGGCAATATTGTTTCCTAAGGGTTCCCAGCTCTCCGTCTCAGTGATTTCCAATCAGAGGAGAAGCACAGCATTTGAAAATTAGTTGGCATTTCTTATTGGGGTTGTTGCTGTATTCATAAGTTGGGGGGGCATGGGGCGGGTAAACTGGCATTTAGTTCCATAAGGGTCAGTGATGCCCAATATCCTCAACACACTGGGACGTCCTGTACAACAAAGACTCGTCCTGCCCAAAATGCCAGCAGTACCCCTGCGGAGAAGCATAGTATCTGATCTCTTTTGCTGCCCCGTCTTTGTCTTCTATAAATTTTATTCTTCTGTTTGTCACCAGGCAACCCGCCAGTCCCCTGATTAGCAGGTTAAATGGTCACTCAACTGTCATCAAACTCCTTCTCCCTTTCAGGAGCAACTGGAGGCAAGCCAACGTCCATTACTGACCTAATTCCGCAGCACTTAAGATTTCCACAGGGCTTTGCAACGCCTGCTATTAGCTGATTCTTGTGTCGACACATGAATCGAGTTAGTTTTGTTATTAGTGGTTTGCAAGTGGAGAGAATCAAATACAAAAGACCTGGAAACCTGTTCATGTCTCTTACATTTAACCCATAGAGTCAGATTGTGAGAAGCTACTTTCAAAGTCACAATAATTCTTCCAAACCTCTAGGAAATTCACTTAGTAGGGTGCCATTTGTGACGAAGTTTTAATATAAACATCCCTTGCTTTTCAAAATTTAAATACTTTGGTGGCCTAGTTATGAAAAGTGGATCTCCCTCTCCACTGGTTTTCATTACATTATTGAAGATGTATTCATGTTTTTTTAAATCTCTTTAAAGAGCTGAATGCTTTGCCGCCATCTCTATGGACCTCTCTTTTGACGTCTGTTACATTTGACTTTGTATTATTGACCCTCTTGGCGGAATGTCGTATCTTGCTAATAGATTGAATGTGTTTTGAGGGCAAACTGTCCTTTTCTTTGTATTCCTCCAGACACAATGACAGAGCTTGGCCTATGGTAATGATTTAGTAAATATTTGCTGATGGATCGGCGCTCAAGTTGATGGTCAATTCCATAGTACACAAGGTTTTACTTATTGAGAGTTTACCCTTGGAAAAAAACCTTCACAAAATATGACCATATTTTGCAGTATTCTGTCCTTATGATGTCCCAGTTGCCATTAGTTTCTCCATTAGCCATGGATATTTCTCTAATGACTAAGGAGTCCCTGGCTCCACGACTTCCAATCCTTTCATCTTTTTATCATCCAGAAATTTACTATGCCAAATACAGCTGATAACTTACCCACTGGGGGTGTGGTAGATAGATGGTCACTATGGTCACAACGGGCAAAAATGATCACAATTGTCCACTAGTCACTACGTCCTTGCCCTTGCAATGTACCTTTGCACCTACTCCTATCAAGAAGTGGGGTCTATTTTCCCATCCTCTTGAATTAGGAATAAAAAGGAAATTCCTTAAGTTGATAAAGGAGAAAGATCTACCAAAAAGACCCACAAGAAACCTCACACATAATCAATGCTTTTTGAATGCAGCCCCTTTAATATCAGAATAAGACAAAGATGCTCACTATTACTGCCACTGCTTTACATAGTTCTCAATGTCTTGGCCAATGCAATGAGACACGAAGATTGTAAGGGAGGAGCAAAACTGCTATTGTTTGCAAAAGACAAGGAATGCACAAGAATTTTATAGAGAAAATCTTAAAACCCATTGAATCATATAAGTTCTGATTAATGAAGAAAAACCCAATGCTTGTGGATGAGATTAACACTGTGAAGATATAAATTCTCCCCCCAAATTAATTTATAAATTTAATGGAATTACAAACAAGATTTCAGTAGGATTTTTTTTCACATCTCATCAAACTAATTCTAAAATGAGTGTGGAAGAATAAATGTCCATGAATAATAAAAGAACTTTGAGAAACAAGGGGCAGAAGCAGTCAATTACTGCACTAGTTTCCTAGGGTTGCTGTAACAAGTTACCATAAACTGGGTGGCTTAAAACAACAGAAAGGTATTCGCTCACAATTTTGGAGGCTAGAAGTCCAAAATTAAGGTGTCGACAGAGCCACATTCGCTCTGGAAGCTCTTGGGGAGAATCCATTCCTTGCCTCTTCCAGCTTCTGCTGGATGCCAGCATTCCTTGGCCTTCCTTGGCTTCATCACTTCAGTCTCTGCCTCTGTCTTCACATCACCTTCTTTTCTGTATGCATGTGTTTTCTCCTCTTCTGTCTCTTGTAAGGATGTTTGTCCTTGGATTTAAGACCCATCCAGGTAATGCAGGCTAATTTCATCTCAAGATCTTTAATTTAACTATATCTGCCAAGACCCTTTTTCCAAATAAAGTAACATTTACAGGTTCTAGGGATCTGGATGTGGGCACATCCTTTTGGAGGCTACTGTTCAATCCACAACACTTATCCTACCAGATATGAAGACATAGTGTAAAGCCATAGTATAACTATTGTGTACTAGCACAATAACAAACTCATAGACCGATGGAACAAAATAGAGCCCAGAAAGAGTTCAAAGTTGGAAATTGGATATGTGGGACAGCTGACATGATAAATCAGTGAGGAAGGATCAGTTTAAGAAGAGTTTAAAAAAAAAAAAAAACTATATGGAGATAATTTTAATTTGGGCCCAACTTCATATCTTATATAAAGGTAAAATCCAGATGGATTAAAAACCTAAAGATGAAAGATGAATAGTGTATTGGTGTGTGTGTGTGTGTGTGTGTGTGTAAAGACTATGTAGTAGAATATCTTTGTGGCTTTTGGGATGGGAAAAGTTTTATTAAACAAAACCTCAAAAGACCATATGGTGAAAGACCACAACGCCATATGGTAAAAAATGGGAAATTTTGATTATATTAAAATTAAGGATTTCTTCTTTCCTATAGAATTCCTAATAATATATGTAGATACTTTCCTATCCAGAAGGTGAAGCTTAATTCCCCTCCCCTTGAGTGTGGGTAGAACCTAGTGACTCGCTTCAAATAGTAGAGTATGGAAAGGAAAAAATTTTAACTTTACAGTGGAGGAAACTGGCAGACGTCGCTTTAACCAGGTGTTCAAGGTTAACAAGACCAGTGATGTCATGTTGCTATTACGTACCCCTCTGATTTGATGTGATGAGAACCAGACTTTACTTCTGTAGTCTTCTTCCAAAAATGTGTAAGCCCAGTCTAATCATAAGAAAACAGAAGTCAAATCCAAATTGAGAGACATTCTACAAAATGTTTGACCAGTACACTTCAAAACTAGGAAGATCATGGGGCTGGCCCGGTGCCGCAGGGGTTAAGCGCATGCGCTCCGCTTTGGGCGGCCCTGGGTTCACAGGTTTGGATCCTGGGGAAGGACCCAGGCACTGCTTGTCAAGCCACGCTGTGGTGGCCTCCCATATAAAGTGGAGGAAGATGGGCAAGGATGTTAGCCCAGGGCCAATCTTCCTCAGCAAAAAGAAGAGGATTGGCATTGGATGTTAGCTCAGGACTGATCTTCCTCACAAAACAAACAAACAAACAAACAAAAACTAAGAAGATCATGAAAAACAAAGAAAGACTGAGAAACTGTCACAGATGGAAAGAGATGAAAAAGATATAGCAACTACATGCAGTGTGGTATCCTGGATTGGAACCTGGAACAGTAAAAGAACATCAATGGAAAAAACTGGTGAAATCTAAATAAATCTGTGCTTTTGTTAGTAGCATTATACCAATGTTAATTTCTTGGTTTTGGCAAACGTACCAAGTTGTGTAAGATGTTAACATTAGGGGAAGCTTGGTGAAAATGATATGGGAACTCGCTACAGTATCTTCACAACTTTTCTGTTAATCTAAAATTATTCCCAAATAAAATCTGTGCCATATAAAAACTGATTTCTCTTCAACAAAAGATATCGGAAGAAACTTGAATCAACTAAAACTGACAAAAATTAACGTCTAAATTATACATGGAACTCCAACAAAGTAACGAGAAAGACGAGAAACCCAATAGTAATAAGGACAAGGATACGACTAGACGATTCCCAGAAGGGAAATCCAAATGACTAAGAAATATATGAAGAGATGTTCTACATCATTAATAACCATAGATACGCTAAATAAAATTAAAGAAATGTATTTATACGAATCAGTTTAGGAAAAAATTGCATATTGATGAGAATGTGGGAAAATAGGAAAAACAGTTCACTCCTGGTAGGAGAGGAAAGTGGAACAGTCATTCTGGAAAGCAAGTTGGCAGTGCTATGTGAGATGAAGTGTGCGATTCCCCTGTAACCTGAAATCGCACTCTAGGGCTAACACACCAGGAACACTCACCCAGGACCATAGCGGGACATAGAAAAGGATGGTCCCCACAGGGTTGTTTGTGGCAGCAAAGCACTGAGCCAACAATGATGTCTATGACTAGGGTTGTAAGCAAAACATGGTGGATGCATGCTCTGGAGGACAATGCAGCAGCAGAATTAACCAGATGCACATTCACCAACATGGATAAATCCTGAAAAATTATGCTGAGTGGAAACAAAAAGAAAAAAATGAAAAAAGACATATACTGAAATACCATTATATAAATCTAAATGTCATACATTTCAATGACATACTCTAAACACATCAGTATGCATGTTTACTATACATGAAGGGAGAGACTAGGAATAGAGATGGGCATGAAGGGGGAAATACTCAATAAACTAGCCCGTGTGAGAGACCATGAACAGGCAGATGCCATGAGCTCCTTAGGATGATGCCTCAATTCTTTGCACCTGAGGTCCAAACTAGAGCAAAAGGGGCAGAGGGTGGTTCTGGATGAGGACCTGAGGAGATCGCCTTTGAGCTAAGAGCATGAGTTTCTGTGTGGATACACTTGGGAACATCTATATTATCTGCTCAGCAGCCCTTTTTCTTTACATACTGATGACAAAATAAGTCATTTCTTAATGTCCAGATAAGTCATCCACAGATAAGAAGGGCATTGCCGTTCTCGGTTTCATTACAATAAGATATACCTACAGGACAGCCTGACGCTCAAGAGTGATTCTTTCCAAGACCTGTACGAATCCCCCCCAGTTCACAAAGAACCACTATATCACATAATATCCCCCATAATATGTGTATACAATAAGTGAAAAACATTTTTTCTTTGGGTGACTGGGGGCAGGGTGTTAGACTCATTCACCAGCCATGTAATCCACCACTACACTCCAGCAGCCCAGCCAGCAAGTGCAATTCTAATTCATGCTTCAACAAAAATACAGATTATAATATATTTTGAACCTGGAGGGTCATTTGCAAATAATGAGAAATGCAAATTCTAAATCAATGAAAGTCCATGGGGGTACTGTACCATGATGACCACTCGGGCGCCCTGGAAGAGTTACTGCAGCTTTTTTAAGTGTTTAATATAATATCTGAAACAACAGAGGCCATGAGCAAACTGTGCTCAGTTTGATTGACAGTTTGGCCTGTGGCTCAGACCACTGCAGCACTGACTCTAAGCAAATCGTAGAAGATTGAAACTCTAAAAGAAGCATTGATTTCAAAGCTTTTAATGATTCAAATTTCAACCAGCAGGTTTTTTTCCAGTTCATTACCCACAGACTCTGTGGATCAACCAATGCGTGCTGCCCATCTCCTCCTTAATTCCTCTAGTAATACAATGCTGTCCATCGCTTTACCCCGCCCTGGAAAACAAAGCCAAAATATACATGTTCATTTTACCTTCATTTACTTTGGCAGAATTCCAAAAGTATGGGAAACAAAGGGGAAAATCCCAGCATCTCAGAAAGCTTCTAAAATGAAGCTGATCAAGCCAATGATTCCTTAACACAACCGAACTGATGGGAAATTGAATGTGAGCTGGCAGCTCTGGCTGTGACAAACGAGAGATGCGTGTGGAGAAAGGGGGAAGGGGAGGGACTCTTCAGTTTCAGAATCGTGTCCATTTCACAGTGTCGTTCCACCTTGGGAGTCCGGAGATGAAAATAACTTGGCTTCGAAACACACACAGACTATTCAGGAAAGCAGCTGATAATTACAAGTACGAAGGGGGATACAGGAATAGGTTCCTACTGTGTAAAACTGCATGTTATTGAACTGATTGAGTTGTCATTCAGAAAAGGTGATTTTAGAAATGAAGCTAGCAGGGAGATAAATAAAGTAGAAATTCAGATAAAATTCATTCAAATCTTGCCACTGGTATCTGTGAAACTAAAAGATTGCAGCTTGTGAAGGTAATGCTATAAAACAATAATGCTGAAGGTCATTCCTTGTTACCCTTTTCTATAAATTATCCCACTTCAGCTTTGGCTCATTGACTGTTACTCAGCAGAGCCGCTCGCTCTTTCTCATAAGAGAAAGAAGAGTCTGCATATGGAAGCGCTCTGTAAAGAATATAGCACTCTCCTGGAGCTAAGGCCAGCCAGGCCTTGTGATAACAAGAAATCCCCCCGAGGTCTTAAAGGTCTCCTAGAACCCATTTCCCATGTTCTGCCCCAACCATGACCGACCCTCACCTCCAGCCTCTTCAGTGCTCCCACTAAGCTGTCAGTTCCTGTGGTTGACAGTGGATGTAGGATGGATGGCATGGGAGATGTAGGGAACCAAGGCCCAGCTTCAAGGCATCTGGTGAGCTGGTCAACAGTAGCACAAAGTACAGTTTCTAAAGGCATGTGGCAAACTCATGTTTCATTAGGGTTACCTTGAGAGCCAAGGGGAGTCAACTCTGGCTTGTGTCTTGTATGTACTACGTGCTCAAAAAAAATGTGTTCCATAGATGAAGGAATAATGAACAACTGGCAGTTCTCTGCAATAGCGGGAGTCAGAGGGAAAACACAACAATCGGCATGCAATTCCAGCAGATCTGTCCAGAGGAATAAAACCCCAGCTGAGCGGGGGAGCAGAAGGGACAGAGCTTAACTTCCTGCGGGAGAGGACTGGCAAGGAAGTAGCAGGCTTCCAGGACTTCAGCCAAGGAGACTGGGGATCAGAATAGGGCTCCAATCCCAGCAGGAAAGGCAAGGGCAGAATGGGATCAACTCAGCAAAGCTTAGAGGAAGTGTGTGCACACTCATGCTCAGTCGGCTGGGTCAGGATCAAGCCAGGAGCGGGCAGGGAGCACTGCAGAGGAGGGTAGCTCGGGGCCTGCCCCAGCTGCGCAGGGCCCAGGAAGAGTGCTGACCTGACTCTCCCACTCACATCCCCACCTTTCAAAACTGGCTTTCAGGATGGTAAAAATTTAAGTCATGGACTTCCTCCCGTAGGCTGTTTAATGCAAGAGCGTGCCCCAGTGGAAGGATCACTAAGGAGGCATCTTCAGAAGCACCAGATCCCAGTCTCAGCTCTGCTATAACCTGTGTGTGCCCTGAGACAAGTCAACTAACTTCTCCAAGTCACAGGTCCCTCCTCGTAATTGGGGGCAATGATTCCACTTATTGGAGTGTAAGCAGAAACTCAGATAAGAGAAAGAAGAGTCTGCAAATGGAAGCGCTCTGTAAAGAATATAGCACTATAAACGTCGGCTATTTGTGCGTTACGCGGTATTTCCTATCAAATCCAACGTTCAACTTGTCAAATTAAATTTTCTGTAATTATAGAAATAAAGCTTCAGTTTCAAGAAATTTTAAGCATCAAGCAGGCAAAATGAGTTTTGGAGGGAGCCAGAGAGGCCTTCCCTGGGTCCCTGGAGTCACACTGCAATTGGCGTCTACCTGACGCCTCCCCACCTAACAGGCTCTGCTTGAAGCTGTGATCAGCGGTTGTATGAAGCTCATCCAAGCATCTGCTGGAGGGCATGTAAATAAAGCCTTCACTGAGGTAAACAGTTGTTCAGTTTTACAGCCTATTCACACATAACTTTTATGCTCCGTTATGATATATGGCCTCTATGCCTTTGGAAGTCCTGGAACATCACTTCGTGCAGCGTCCTCTAAGTGACTGGCTAATAAATGGTTATTTACTCACTAGTTTTCACAGCCCATGAAAACCTTTAAACTGAAATGCTGTCCCTAACTACCCATTAGTGATCATGGTAATTCTTCCCAACGGGAGGTGAGCCAGTTATCCTGACAGCCTTGGTAGCATGGGGCCGAAGGTTGGGTGGATGAGGAGGAGCCCATGCTCATCCCAGAGAGTTCCACTGCCTTGTCTAAACCAAAGGTCACGTCAACCATTGACGTGTCACGTGTGACAAAATGTGGTGTGCATGCACCCTTCGCACACGGTCCATGTCACAAATATGAAGAGGTTCCTGGAAATAATCTGGGTGCTATAGACAGCACCTGTTACTGAGTCAAGTGACTGAACCCTCAGCACTCACCTTCTGCTGGTGTCACACCAAAATGACTGCTCAGCTGCTTGACATGACCTGCAGGCACAGACAAGAGAGTCAAGTATGTTTGTTCCATTTCCTGGTGACACCTGTGAATGCTTCTGTGATGTAAGACCAGTCACTTGTCCACACTGGGAGAAGAAGCAGTCCACAGCTTGATAACGAAATGGATCCAAATTTTGCCTGCAAGATTGTTGGTTGGAATGTGCAAAGTATTTTTAATAGAAATAACATTATAAATAAGAGTTTGAAAAAGTTACCATGGTTATTATAATAACAGTTACCAAGTATTGAGTGTTTATTACTTGAGAGAAACCATGCTAAGCATTTTACACATAACACTCGTGATACTCACAGTAAGCCCATGAGATAGGGTTTATCATTTCCATTTCACAGATGAGAATACTAAGGCTCAGCAAGGCTAAGTAACTTGCCCAACATCACAAAGCACCAAAGCTGAGGTTTGAAACCTGTGCTCTTGACCACTGCTCCATAGTCAGTGGAGACTGTTTCCATACTTCCCATATTTCCCAAATTTAAAAATGATCAGTTTTAATTGTACAATCAGGAAGATATTGTTAGATTTCCAGGCTAGCCCTCAAAAATTGATGTTAGCTATACACAGCTGATTTATGAGAATATGAGTCTGAGCAGGGGACCAAGTGAAAGATGAGAGAGAAGAATGCGGAAAGTGAGCGACCAAAGGTAGAGGAAGAAGTCAGAGACGGAGGAGGAAGAGGGAAAGCAGATGGAATGGAAGAGAATGTGAGCATGTGCAGATAAAACGGAAGGACATTCTAGGCAGAGGGGATAGTTGGAGCAAAAACGTAGAGGAGAGAGCCGAGAGGGTAGAGAACGTGAAAAGGAACACTGGAAGGAGGTTGGAATTAGACGGTGCAAGGCTTTCAGTGTCAAATTAAAAACTTTGAACCCTATTCGATCTCCTGAACCAGTGCCACTGTTTACTTCATGGGAATTTCATAACATAAAAATGTATTGAATTTTAAAACTGTCAACTGGAAATAGAAGCAATTGTTGGCACCTACAAAGACCAAAAAATTTTTTTAAAAAGGTGAAATTACTTAAGTGTCATATTTATAACAAGAATCATCTTTTCCTTTGAAGTAATGAAAAAGATGATTTTCACATTTTCAAAATACTAATGATAATCCAGCACATTAAGTTATTACAAACACTCGGGTATATGTGATGCCAGGCCATGTCTTCTGGTGTGTTTATTTTTTATCTTGTATGCAGTTCTCAGCAGCCTGACACTGTCTCTACACTCAGCAGGTTCTCAGTAAACACTGGGGACTGGAGTTTCTGGGCAGAACTCCAGCCCCAGCAGGTAACTGGAATATTAAGCAGGGAAACTGAGGCAGAAGCCCAATTATGAACTAACTCAGTGGCATTAAAAAAGACTGCCATCTGGAGCCTTCTCAGGTATTCAGGGCTCAGCCTGACCACAAGAAAGAATTGAGTACCAGGCACCCTCCTGGCACAGCAGAGACACACGCTTGTTGAGCGCACTGGGTGCCAGGCACTCAAGAATCTCACAATCTCGTAGATTTCCTTCATGGTCAGAGTTAACCTAGGGACCAGGGGAGCAGAGCTTGTTGGTGGAGGGCATCCATGAGTCCTGTGCTGAGAGACTGGTGGGGGAAGAGAGGAGGCAGTGTGTGCAGGGACTGGGGCAGGGAACCCCCAGACAACATGCACACGGTCTTCACTAGCCCTCCGCAACCGTGCAAGGAGGAAGCCTCCTCTCCCACACCTAGCGGTGGGAGACAAGAGAGGATGTTTGTTTCAGCTTTGATTTGTCTTGACCATTGTGCCATGGGGAACGTGTGGTCACTTTCCAGCCCAGGAAGGGCTTGCCCAAACTCTTGGGCTCATCTCCATCCTTTCTGCAGCTGTCTTGGACAATTTTCATTTCTTCAAAAGCACCACATTCTGTCCACTCTGGACCTTTGTGCAGTCTCTTCCTTCTGACGGGCACATTCCTCTCCCCTCGTTCCCCTCTCACCCTTCACCTGGCTTACTCAGTTGTGCATTCACCTGTCAGCTTACACGGCACTTCCCAAGGGAAGCCTTCTTTCTCAGACCAGGTCAAATACCTTGATATATACTTCCACAGCACCTCTTGCTCCCTTTTTATAATTCTTATCACACTTGTAATTGTTTGTTTGATATCTTCTGCCCCTCTAGACAATGAACTTTATAAAGCAGGGCTTGTATCTGTCTTGTTTCCCACCATATCCTTAGCATCAAGAACAGGACCAGGCACAGAACAGACGCTTAATAAATATTTGTTGAATGAGTGAATAAGTGGGTCATGAGTCACATCTCTATGGAAGATCACGTTTTTTGGAAATTTGCATGAGTCCATGGTAAGTTGTAAGCTGGGACTGAGCCTCATTCTTCTTGTAACTGTGGTGCCTTGCCTTGCTGCTCAGACAGTACTGACTCAACTTCAACAGGGGGGAAGGGGAAGCGAGAGCATGAGACGGGATTTCCTCACACCAAGCCCTCCCCCTCCATCCAATCCCTGAAGACCAACTCGAATTTCACCTGCTACAGGAAATCTCTCTTCTCCACCCCAGCCTCAAATCAGTTGCCTCTTCTCAGCTCCTACAGGCCTTAATGGCTGTGCCATTCACCTGGCACTTGGCACCCCGTCTGTTTATGTCTCTCTCATGAGCTCCTTAAAAGCAGAACCTGTATCTTCTCTCTCCTTGAATCTCTCAGCTCCCAATTTCTTGTAGAGTCAGTGCTCCGTGCATGTTCACTGACAGCCAACGAGAAATTGAATTTGTTTCCAAAAAGATTTTTATATAGTCCTTCCCTGGTGGACTTGCAAAAACAGGGTAGATTTTCAAGTGTAGGGAAAGCTGAGCGAAAGCCTTTCTGGAAACTGAAAGGTAAGCTGGGTGAGTCCCTCTCCAAGCCTTCGGTTCTATGAAAATGTGTCATGTCGACACTGTGAAAATGAGAAAATGCTCTTTTTGTCTTCCTTCATTTTTAGACAAAGCCTGGCTTTGTCAGATATGCTCAGGTTTCGGAGAGCTCTAGAATAACGGCGGCATTCTTCACTCTGACTTAAAGTAAACACAGCAGGCTCTTGTCCCGCTGAGGACAGAACCAGCAGCCCGCTCTGGAAAGCTGAGGACGGATCCCCAACAGTAGCCCAGGAAGGATCAGCAGCACCACCAAGGTGACCCTGTTGCTTCAAGATGAGGCCTGGCTTCCATAAGGGTCCTTCTATAAGCTCTTGTCCCCTGACTGGCACGTCGCCCTGGCCCACAGACAATGCACAAAATGTTCGTTTGCCTTTGCACCAGCATCCTCCCTTGTAGGAGCCCTGCTAAGCCTCTCTACACCTCCCCTCATGGGCAGAGACAGAAAAGGCCTGCTCAGAGGGACCCCTGGGTGTGTCGCTAATCCATTCGCCCACTTCTGTGTCACATTTAATTACTCACTCAATACAGAATTATCTGCACTACAACTCCAGACTAATGAGATGCTGCGAAGCCTTCAAATTGGGGATTACAAAGTGCAGCGTGTTGCACTGAGGTCGGTTTGGGTTGTTCTAAAGCTCTGATTACTACATGACCACTTTCTTTTTAACCCGAAAACCTTTATTTCTCATTTTTCAAAAGCGAAAAATTACAGATTGTTTTGCAGGAGGCAAAGGGTGTTGCTTGGTTGGTTGTTTTAACTACATGAAAGCCTTCGTGATCAATATCTAAATCCTCAGGGCTGCATTGAAGCTCCCTCTCTCAGGAATCTTCCCACCGGGGTACGTTGACTTTGCCTCTAGGGAATAAGAAACTACAACCTCTTGCTGGCATTTTGCAGGGAAATATTGCTGGAGCTTGGATAGATGTTGTTTTGAATATCTCTGCATTCTTGCCTAGTTTAATGATCAGAAAGACCCCTTGCAATTCTTATCCCCATTCCTTATCGTGTGGGTCTCTCAAAGGTAGTAGGACTTTGCGTCTCATCATATTTGCCATGCCCAGGAAATTGGGGTCACGGAGAGCTTTCTGGACTCCAACTATACACTCCCTATGCCTGTGGTGTAGCCACTAGCCACATGTGGCAATCGAGTGGTTGAAACACGGCTGGCCTGAATTGAGATGTGTAAAATACACACCAGATTTTAAAACTTAGAATTTAAAAAAATGCAAGATTAATGAGTTTTTTACTTGATGACATATTGAAATGAAATGTTTTGGATATATTGGGTTAAATCAGGGTTTCCCAACCTCAGTAGTATTGACATCTTGGGCCGCATGGTTCTTTGTTTTGGGGGCTGTCCCCTGTTCATTGTAAGATGTTTAGCTGCATTCCTGGCTTCCACCCACTAAATGCCACTAGCACCCTCCCAGTTGTGACAGCCAAACATTGCCTAGGGACGTTGCCAAGTGACATTGCTAGACATTAGCAAATGCCTCCCTGGGGGCAAAATCTCTCCTGGTTGAGAATCACTGGGATAAATAAAATATATTATTAAAGCTAGCATTACTGTTTCATTTTACTGTTTTTAACGTGGCTACTAGAAAACTTAAAATTACACATGTGGCTTACATGCGTGGCTTGTATTGTATTTCCACTGGACAGTGCTGCCCTAGACTTAGCACCCTGAGATCAAGGCTCTCGCCTTTTCATTAGCACATCACCAATGATGAGAGCAGACACCCTCGGGCTTGGCTCTGGGCAGAGGGGCAGGGGCAGAACCACAGAAGGCAATGTTTACAGGTAGGATTGGTAGGTATTTGCCCACTGAAGAGCTCGGGAGAGCAAGAGGAAGGAAACAGGACAAACACTAGAAGGTCACAGATCAGGCCAAGAGGTGCTGGAGGAACACGCTTGCAACAAGTCCTAGAGTTTGAGGAAAAGAGAATTCTTAATAAGTATTGTGAAGCCACTGGCTGACCTAACGGCATGCGTACCACTGGATAAAGACCACTGCAGGACCCCACATTGTCTCTTAACTGAGAAAAGCTTGTGTCCAAGTAGTAGAAAATAACGTATCGTTTGGGGGCGTAATGTCTCAATCAGCACACAAGCTCCCAAGTCCCCTTGCCATTTCTTTATTTTCTACTTTCCAGTTCTGATCCCCTTAGCCTGCCTTTCCTCAGCTGTTCTTTCCAATCCTGGGTGCACATTCCCACCCATCACGTCCCACTCAGGCCACAAAATCCTCACAAGTTTGCCGTTCTTAAGGCACCCAGTATACCTTTCCAGCCACCATGTGCTCCCAACCTTTTCTAACGTGCTCAAATCTCCCAGGTTGTGAGCCTTTTACTCTCACCAATCCAGCCCTTCCTGAAATTGGTCCCTTCCTGGCTCTTCTCCTGATAGGTATAGGTACATGGCTTAGGGCTGAGAGCAATCTACTGCTAGGCACCTCCTAGTGTCTCTGGTAAGGCTCAGTGCTCCTGTTACATAACCTAACCCCATGTCCCCACATCCCCGTGAGGGAAAAAGAAATATTAACGTTATCCTTTAGCCATTAAGCTCTCTTCGACTGAATGTAACAGAGAACTCCAACTCAAGAGGGCTCAACAAACAAGAGGCAGGCAGCTCCAGTTAACTTAGCAGCCCAATAACATCACTAATAACCCAGCTACCGTTCATCTTTTTTGCTTGGTCATCCTCAGAGTGTCCACTTTGTCCTTAGGGTTGCTCCCTTCATAGTCCCAAAATATCTGCAGCAGTCCTAGTGCTCCGTCCAGAGACAATGTCCAGAGGTAGAAAGGGAGCCACCTCTTCCCTGTGTCTCCTTACAAGAGTAAGAAAGCCTTTCCCATAAGCCCTCAGCAGACTTATCACATCTCATTGGCCAGAACTGCATCATGTGTCTACATCTAACCGACAACAGGCAAGGAAAACGGGACCACCATGATTGGCTTAGTGCCTCTCAAAGCGTGGTCTTCAGACCAGCAGTATCGGCATCACCTGATGCAGATTCTCTGACCCCATCCAGACTTGCTAAATCAGAAACTCTGGGGATTGAGCCCAGAAACTGGTGTTTTAACAAGCCCTCCAGGTGATTCTGATGCGTGTTAAAGTTCAGGAACCAGCGGCTTAGACCAATCAAGACCTTCTTCTGAGTTAAAGCCTGCCTCCCTTGAAAGCTGTGGTCATGATGAAGGAGGGTGGTTACGTAAACAAAGTGAGGGTTCTCCTAGGAAGGAGAAAGGAGTGATGGAATCATAGATGTTGAACAGATAGCCAACATTTTGTGTTAATCCCACATCAATGTTAGTCCTTTTTGACTGGAAAAGTAGCCTTCCTATATTATAAGCTTTTATTCCACATACCCAGTAACTGCTTTATCGATGGTTCAAAGAATGTTTTTGGATATCCTTAGAAAAAGTTTGACTAACTCTATTTCTATATCCCACAAAAATAACAACCCTTTAACAGCGCATAGCCTTTAAAACTATTTCCCATAAAGGGTTTCATATTATCCTCAGGACAATTCTATATGGTAGAAAAAGCAGTGATTTTTATTTTCACTTTACAGATGAGAAAATCAAAGCTCAGAAAGGGCAAAATAACACAGCCAGCAAATTTCAGAGCCAGGGTTCACTTCGTAGATCTTCTGGCTCCAACTCTTTTACTCCTTCCAAGATGACACCAAGCTGCCCCCCAAGTAAACATTGCTAGGCAGAAGCCACTGTGACCCAAAGCATCCTATGTCAGAACTCTGTGGGGGAATGACTTCCTGCAATAAAGTCTCTTAGAGAGAAAGCCATGGTTGTTTCCATGACTTTCATCTGCATGGCCTGCCCTGATGCAAGACATTGGAATTCTAACTACAAGAAAATCTGACAGCTAGTAGAAATGACAGAGATTGCCCCACCACTATTAATTGTACAGCAGAGAGATTTTGCATGCTGCTGCCCAAGAAAATGAGCATTTTCATTAACACCATAGATTTAATGAGTGACCTAAAGTTCAGCAGAAGAGATGCTAGCTTGATCACATTGAATTACCTAAGAAGATATTTTTCTCTAGAAAATCCAAAAGATTTTCTATTTTACTTTTGTGACCTAGAGATACAGATGATTTTTAAATCCTAATAAGAAAAGAAAAAGCACACACAAGACACATTAAAATAAATATCAACGGTGGCTTTTCAGCTAGGGGCCCCAGGCTGTAGTGTTCCTGAACAGCTATCAAACCAGGAGCTCAAACCCCAAAGATCACATGGGGTTTCTGGGAAAACAGAACCCAAGAAACAGGACCATCATGTTTCTCAACGTCAGGGTCTCTGATCTCCTTGTGCTCTATCCATTCTACAGCCCTGCCAGGAATTCCCTTCAGATCCTGGAAGCACTTTTTACTAGAACAGCACTGCCTGAGATGGTAATCCTGTGAGCTCTATCACAGCCTTGGTCAACCCTTTGAGATCTTCAACAGGCATCCGGAGACCTAGAGCAGAAAATGGCTTACACTTGGAGATTTCCAGGAGAAAAGGACTTTCACTGAGAAGAATATGTCAGCAGATTTCAACGGAAGACCTGAATAAAGGACTAGGACAGCATTGTCCTGATGTCCCTTGCTCTGGGATTCTCCAAAGGAAATGGTCATCTCCAGATTCTCTACTTTTGACACTGCCACTGATTTTTCTTCTGCCTTTTGTGGCCTCAGTTTACCCAGAGTGATGATCTCTGAGCCCTGAAGTTCTATAAATCTGTACTGGACCAGCTCCCCAACTCCAGATTCCAGCATCACTCCAACCTGACTTGGCTTAGATCTAATGCACCTGCTCACCAAGATTCTGTCACCAAGGAGAACTTTCTTTTTGATAAAGAGAAATCCCTGCTCCAGCTTCACTGGATCCTGGCACAGCTGCCAAGTCCTGTCCCTGACCGAAGACAAACATCTTCCTGCCGGAATCCAGGTGGAGAGCGCCTTCCCCACCTTGGCCCTGCAGGAGCACTGAATTCAAAGCCCCAGGAAGACTCCGCCTAAGCTGGGTTCATGAATGCTTTATTATTGTTCTGCAGAGCAGTTACCCCCATGCCAAGCAAGTCAGAACAAGCCTTCTAAGCCGAGGTGATGGATGTTTGCAGGAAACCCATGGGAGTTATTAATATTCATGTTCCTGTCACACTTTTGCAAGTAATAGAAGCTTGTTTTCTGTAACACATCATTAGGCGAGGAAGACAAGTGACCTCCTAGAGTTTTGAAGCTCAAAGGGTGGTCACCCAAGACCCAAAGGGGACTGAGGAGAGAGCAGACAAGGGGAGAGGTTGAAGGTGTTAAACTTCCTCCTTTGGGAGTCTCCCAGAAGACCCTTCCAGTGAATGGAGACCTTCATGGGCCCTTGCAGAGGGAGCAGTTACAGATTCCGGGGCTGTTCACAGTCTGTCTCCTCTCACAGAGGACAGCAGGATTTAATACCGGGTGTCTGAGGGCACGGCTTTGAGAGCACAGGGTGGGGAATTGGGAAATCTGGGCTGAGCCATCCTGCCTGCTTTAGAGTACTGGCGGGGCCGGCAGACTCCCATCAAAATAGCAGGGAGTCATGACAGTCCAAGTGAGACCATTGGCTGAGCTCAGGGAAGACCAGGTGCAGCAGCAGGGACTGGAGTGAGGGACAGTAGAGGCAACCAGCAACTAAGAGAGCCGGTCAGTGGCACTGGGGGCGGGACAGTGATTATCACCAACTGGCCTCTCAAAGCTGCCCACCTGCCCCGGCACCCTGGGAGATCCCAGTTAAAATGGAAGCTGTTTTCTGGGCTGGCCCGGTGGGGCAAGCGGTTAAGTGCGCGCGCTCCGCTGCGCTGGCCGGGGGTTCGCCAGTTCAGATCCCGGGTGCGCACCGACTCACCGCTTGTCAAGCCATGCTGAGGCCGCGTCCCATATAAAGTAGAGGAAGATGGGCACGGATGTTAGCCCAGGGCCAGTCTTCCTCAGCAAAAAGAGGAGGATTGGCAGATGTTAGCTCAGGGCCGATCTTCCTCTCAAAAAAAAAAAAACGGAAGCTGTTTTCACACACCCTGTTCACACCTCGGAACACTTCTCACACTGCACTGTAAGGTGTGTGGCCTCTTTGTGCCTCTGTTTTTAAATGGCCATGAGAGTAACACCTACCTCATTTTGTTGTAAGAATTAGAAGAGTTAATACACATAAACGTGGTTAGAGCAGCTCCTGGCACATAGCATGCTCCATTACATGTGAGCCACCCTCATTATCGCTATCAGCATTATTTCTGTGCCCATTTTCCTCAGTAGACTGAGTTCTCTGAAAGCAGAGACCGCGTCCCATTATATTTGTTCCCCCAAAGCATAGCCCTGTGCCAGGCACCGTTTAATTGCACAATAAATACCTACTGAATGAATCAATCAATGAATGAATGGTAGGTTCCCTAATCCTGCTGTTGTAGGAAAGGCTTACTCCATCCTCTGGCTACACAGTCATTTCTTCCTAATAACGTCAGGTCGTTAATTCATTCAACAAATAATTGTTGGTCACCTGCTCTGGGCCAGGTCCTGTTCTGGGAGCTGAAAGTACAGCAGGGGAACAGAAATTACAAAACTTCCAGGCCTTGTGAAGCTTACCTTTTACAGGGGGGAGGGAAGAGACAAACAAAATAAACAAGTAAAATATGTTATGTTAGAGAATGATCTGCGCTATGGAGAAAAATTGAACAGTGAGAATGCCAGGAGCAGGGGGGCTCAGTGTACCCCGAGTGCCGAAGGGAGACGGGCCTGAGAAGGGGATCCTTGCGGTGGGCCTAGGAGACGAGGGAGTGGCCACGGGAGGTAGGGAAGAGCCTTCCAGTCAGAGGGCACTGGGAGATCAAAGATCAGCTCACTTTTACTGTGCTCTGACTGGTGACCCCTCAAGGACAGCTGTCACAGCCTTACCGAAACAGGAAGGGTTGCCTTCAGCACCCTCTCAAGGTCGAGGTCAAGGTCAGCGTATGGTACCGAGTTTTCTACAAAGTACCATCAACTTTATTAACTAATGTGCGTTTGTAGAGTGAAACTGGATTTCACGATCTGATTAGGGAAGGACACTCCTGAAAATTCCCGATCTGTTTCTATCTATATATCATAGATCTCTTTTCCTCCTGGATGCACCAAATGAGAATTAAATGAAATATTATATGAAAAATGCCTAGTGCTATAACTGGCACATTGTAATTGCTTTAAATGGTTACTCCTGTTATTCCAGTCTTACTCCCTCACCCTCCCATTCCTCCCAAATGTTGCAAAGGAGGAAAAATACTGGAGGAGGCTTTGGCTCTGTTGCTATGTGGGGAGCACAGGTCGGGAAGGGGAGGAAAGAGATAACTGGCTATTGCATATATTCTGCACCAGACCGTGAGCAGCTTGAGAGCAGCAATCTCCGACTTTGCAGCTATGCACAGTGCCCAGCAGAGCACCTGCCACATGGTAGGTATTCAATACATTCTTGAGGAAAGAATAAATGGGAAGTCCACTGCCGTGCCATGCAGTGGGGCATGCCCACTGTGCTCGTTTCGATGACCTGCCATGCTTCTCAGCTGGCACGAAAGAGGCTTGACCAAGACCCAACATCTCAGGAACTTACTGCTCTCACTGTCTCCCGTGTACACTCTCTCAAATGCTGCCTGGCATTTGGGTGGTGAATGAATGGCAACCCACAAAGGGGGTTTGGGTGATTTTACTTCAGTTTAGCTTTGTTGGCATTTAGATAAATCATCCCTTTCTGTAGTTTTAAACTTTAGCTCAGTGCTCTCAGAGAAGATATAAATTATTAAACAAAGGAAAGCAACTCTGGCTTCAGATCAGATGGCAATTAGCATCACCTAGCACTGAGAAAAGGCCCTTCATGTGGTCCACGTGTCAGCATAAGGAGCTGACGATTTGGCAATGATGCTCAAGTTCTGGCCGATATTAATCCCAGATGTGCCTGGAACCCGGAAGGACTAATTGAAATGATTCGGGCATTCACCCCCACAACAAGAGAAAAGAAGAGGAAATTTAAAAAGAGAAGAAAAAAGAAAAGAAAAGAAAAAGTAAATCTTGGTATTAGAACAGAGGGAATTTGCATGAACTGCTCGTTTTCTGTGTACCATGCATGGAACATATATGATCTCACTTTAATTTTTGTATCATGAAGCAGGTGCTAGTATTTTGCGGATGATGAAACTGAGGTTCTAAGAAGTTAAGCTTCTCACACAAAGGCACACAGCAGGCGGAGGAGCTGGCGTGGACCGGGATCTGCCCCTCGCTAAGCTGCCTCCTGTCATGACAGCCTGGGGCCCCACAGGCAGCCACACAGTACCTCCCATAGGGCTCATGGGCAACGAGCAACAACGCCTGGGAAGAGCTTAATCTGGGCCACCCCCTTTGAGTGGGTACACTAGGAGGGAAGAATGAGTCTTCACACATTTCAGTGACATCAGAATTATCTCGTCCCTCTATGGAAAGGAAAGAGAGGTTTCTTTATTACAAACAGAGCATAAGTCATGAGGTCCAGGAGCAGTGTTTCTCAACTTTTTCTCTACTGTGGGCTCCCACTTTTTCATATGTTGTGTCCTGCCTATTAGATTATAATCTATATTACATGTGTGGATATAGAGATCGAGATGCGTTATATATTTTATATTCCCCTTCAATGCCAGAACCGGGCCTTGCCCCCAACACACACTCAGTAAATATTCATTGAATGAATATTCTTGTGCAAAATCTATCATGGGAAATAAAAGATTATAACCGATCCAACTAAACAGGGTTCAAAAAAGAGAAGCCTTTAAGCGTTGATTTTTTTTTCTGATTCCAAAAGTAAATCCTCCTCTTGGAATTCAGAAAGTGACAGGAGTTATTGACGCTGGAATATGGGGAGAGGGGAGGTTGAATTAATCAGGTATCAAAATGGAAATCTTTATTTACCTAAGAGTCCCTCTGCTCCTGCCAGATGCCTCTTACCGTGAAGAGTCTCCACTTCTCAGGGATGATCCTCGTAGAAATGAGGGAAATGCCGCTTAAGAAGGTACATAAAGAGTTAAAAGGACACCATTAGAAAGGCGTGCAGAATTTTCAGGTCAACATTCTGACTGGTCAGACAAATATTAACAGGAAGGAGAAAGGGCAGAGCGCTACACTGCAAAAGACCCTCGAACTACCGAGACAACAATGAAACTCTGAACAATGAAAGCCAGGAAAACTGGGAAGAACATACTGCTTCAAAGGTTCCCAGTAAGACGGTTTTTACCCATCTGGAGAGACCACACACACACTCACACATACACACACACACAACTGATGAGAGTGTTCTGGGGCCTTGGAAACCTTCCAACAACCACTGTTGCCAACACTGTGCCCTTGGTCTCAAACCACCTGCTTGGTGTGACACAAGCCAGATCTTCCAGCTGAGCATCCCAGGACCATTGGAGTTCACATTTGCCGGGTGACTCCAGAGCCTGAGGAAAGAGCCAGCTCAAACATTTCACTTGGGACCATGCCAAAAAGCAGCTGCCTAAATAACAGCCCCATAACCAGCTCCAGTAAGATTTTCCCGCTGGGTGAGAAGAGTCATTTATGCTGCCAGGATATGGGTTGCAAAGCAGGAAGAAATATTCAGGTAAAAGGGGCTGACAAGGGGCCGGCCCCGTGGCGTAGGGGTTAGGTGCGCGCACTCCACTGCTGGCGGCCTGGGTATGGATCCCGGGCGCGCACCGACGCACCGCTTGTCAGGCCATGCTGTGGCGGCGTCCCACGTAAAGTGGAGGAAGATCGGCACGGATGTTAGCTCAGGGCCAGTCTTCCTCAGCAAAAAGAGGAGGATTGGCATGGATAGCTCAGGGCTGATCTTCCTCAGCAAAAAAAAAAAAAAAAAAAAAAAAACCTGACAATGTGATAAAATCTATAGCTTTCTTCCTCAGAAATTTCAAACCCTCTTGGAACGAAAAGACCTACAGACGTCCTCTGATATAGCTACTCTCTACCATTGCATAGCTAACGCACTTTTATAAAATACCTAGAACTTATCCAATGCTCTATGTGCTCAGCACTGTTATAACTATTTACAAGTATCAATTCATCTAATAAACGCAAAAAAATTCTATGAGGTGAGAAATATCATTACTCCCATTTTATGGATGAGGGAACTGAGGCCCTGGAAGATTAACTTGTCCAAGATCCCATGGCTCCGGGGCCCTCACTCTTACCCACTACACTACACTATGTCTTGTGTTAGGATCCCAGGGAAACCTTCTTAGATTTTTATCTCACTCACTGTCGTTAACCCGGAGTAACCTCTTGGTCTTTCCATTGGGAATATATATGTGCTCCTGAGGGTTTATTCAATTCAGCAAACCCAATGAAACCTTATTCAGCACCTGCTAGGCAAAAATCAGGACCAGATGCAGGGGCAGGCTCCCTCTAGTGCGGTAGTCAGGAGTCTCCTCACTGTAGCTTCCTCCCAAGGAGGAGACGCACTGATGCGGGATACAGCTTAGAACTCCACTGGACCATAATGCAGGGGGGATTCTGTGCAGTAAGCAAGGAGTTAAATGTACTTGCATCCCTGACCTGCTCTCTCCCCTCCTTATGTAGTCCCTGACTTTATTCCCAGATTGTGTCCTCATATTTGGTGAGTGTGATAACTTAAGCCTTCGGCTACCTACCGACTCCTCTCCCAAGTCTGTTGGGGGTATGATGTAGGCCAGCTCTGCTCTAGGCTGTGTTTCCCTTGACCATCTCTCTGTTAGAGTCAGTTGTCCTTGCCCTCTTACCTTCAGAGTGGTCAAGATTTGGGTGTTGGCCTCAGAGAAACGGACCAAGGAAGCCAGTTTTCAGTCCAGTCCTTGAGCTTTTCAGGAGGCAGAGAAGAAACCGGGACTCACACGGTGAAGCCAGCTCACACAGGCTGCGGGTTCCACATGGGGGTTTTGGCCAACAGCCTGTAGTAATCAGTAGTGTGCCACTGTCTGGCCATGTCCTCCATGCATTTCTACTTCAAAACCAGTAGTGGTGAACTGTGACTGATTGAGGATTCTGGTTTTCAGGATCCCACCCGTGTATATATCCATCTTGGAGATCTCTTAGAGATATAAGGATCAATGAACCATGGTCCTTCCCTACCTTCTAGGAACTTACAATCTAGCAGGGACATAGACATAAACACAAGTAGTCAGATACAAGGTGGACAGAGAACACACAGTCTGTCTACCTGGGAACACAGAGGAGGGCAAGATGGACTTCAACTAAAGCATCAGAAGGGGCTTCACAAGTCTTGAAGGATTAATAGGATTTTGACAGCAAGGGAGGGAAGCATGTTCCAGGTCAAGGGAACCACAGAAGTAAAGACTACGAAGCATCAAGGGGTGTGGGGTTTTGAGAATATCGATGACTGAAGCATCAGGTGAAGGAGCTCAATGAGAGATGAGGCTGAAACCAGCCCATAAAAAACCTTAAATGTCATATTAAAGGGCTTGGCCTTTCTCCTTTAACAAGTAAGCAGATATTATAGGCTTTGAGTATTTTCTGAAGACTTCCCCTATCTCTCCCTTGAACTTTAGACTAGTGAATACAGCTGCATGGACTTGGCACATCTCCACTTGTAATTCTCACACACATCTCAAACTTAATATGTCCAAACCAAACTCTCAATCTTCTCCCCATGTCTGCTCTTCTGGCAATCTTCCCCATTTTCCTGCTACTAGAGCCAAAAACCTGGGAGTCGATTTTACTCCTTTCTTTCTCTCACACCCACCAGCCAATCCATCAGCAAATTCCAATAGCTCAACCCTGAAAATATATCCAGAATCCCACCATTTCCCACCACCATCTCCACGGCTACCACGTTGGTCCAACAATCATGATCTATTGCCAGGATTATTGCAAGAGCCTCCTGTCTCCCACTCCGAGTCTAGGATCCACTCAGCAGCCAGAACCATCCTTGAAAAATGTAAGTCAGATCATGTCAGTCACTCCTCTGCTCAAAACCCATTAAGAGTTTTCCTCTCACTCAGAATAAAGCCTCAAGGCCTTACCTCGGCCTCTATGTCCTACATGCCCTGACCCTGCCCCCTTCTCTGAGCTCTTCTCCTACAGCCTGCTCCCCTGCATTACCCACAGCATCCTGGCCTCTTTGCTGTTACTCACACACCAACACTGCTCTACCTCAGGACCTTTACACTTGCTGTTCCCTTCACCTGGATCTTGAAATGGGGAGATTATCCTGGATTATCCAGGCGAGTCCAATGTAATCAAAAGGCTTCTTATAAGAGGCAGGCAGAGAGAGATTTGACAGAGAAGAAGAGACAGCAAAGTGATGATGAAAGCAGAGATTGGAGTGATGTGGCTACAAGCCAAGGAATGCAGGCAGCCTCCAGAAGGAATCAGCTCGCTAACACCTTGATTTTAGCCTCCTCAGACTCATTTCAGACTTCTGGCCTCCAGAACTGTAAGATAATAAATTTGTGTTGTTTCAAGCCACTAAGTTTTGGTAATTTGTTACAACAGCAGTGGAAAACAGATACAGCTGGGGAACCACCAATGTCTGTCACAAGTAGAAAGGGCACCGGACAAGGATTGTTGGATCTCCAAGAATCCTTTTACTTTGGAATTCTAAGAAACTAAAGGGGCTTTAAAAAAAAATCTTGCAGCCTCTCCTGCTTCTGTCTGCTTCCATGGCAAGATGCCAGAGGCTGAGCCAGCCCCGTGCCACCTCCTGTCTACTCAGCTGGGCCTCTTTTGCAGCAGAAGCTTTAGGAAACACTATTTCCAGACCTGACATATAGAAATCATCTTATTTTTTAAGAACATTAGCTGTCCTAGCTTTTTCTTTCTTTCTTTTTCCCCCAATGGGAGAAGGAGAAAGAAAAGACTTCGTGCCCTGAAGTAGAAATAATTACCTTCAGGGACTTCAAGACTGCCTTCCCACTGTTTATGCCGTTCTGATCGAAGTCAGTCATGAATTAAGAACAAACTGGAGCCTTCTATTCACTATTTCTTTCAATAATCTTTCTGCCTCTCCTCCTTGAGGAAAAAAATTTAAAAACCAAAGACTGGTATTACCCATAGTGATAATGTTTCACGTTTATATTCTCAGAGAGCGTTAGCGTCATTAGGCAGTTAAAGCACACGACACTTCTGTCGCTGAGGCGGGTCAGTGCTGTTATTCTCTCTTAGCGACAGAGATCCAGGTGCTGCAAGATGCAGCCCTCGCTCACACGCTTGTCATCCATCAGTCACAGAGCCAGGGCTGGAAACCAGGTCGACAGACTCTCAGAGCTTTCCAACATAGGTAGAACCAGCAGCAGCCAATAGTCTCCAGAAAAGATTGTTAACCAAAAAAAAAACAAAGTTTATCCATTAATAACAGGATTCAAATAGAGTGTTCCCATTCTTTGGGGGAGATAAGATGTGAATAATAATGATAGAACAGAAGACAATGTAAAAGTCAAGGGCTATGCTGTGTGGCATAGATAGTAAGAGCTGCAGGAATTCAGAGAAAGGTGTGTGATTGTGGTTTGTGTGATTGTGGAGGTGCGTCTATGCAAAGTCTTTTTTTCCCACGTTTTATACCAACTAGCATTCTTGTAGCTGAGAGAGGTGCTCTGTACTTACGTGGTCAGAGCACACGTATGTTCTACCTAAAGACAATAGAGCAGACGAGAACGCATTAGTCATTAGGGAATCGGGCCTCTGTACTCCTCTGTTCTAGTGACTGACCTGGATTTAAGAAATCTCCTATAGCTTAGTGACGGCATTACTATAAGACTTATGTGACCCAGCCTGGATCCCTGCTCCGAAGAGACAAGACAGAGGGTATTTGTAGGACTTGAACTGTCTTATCATTTGCTGAAATGAGCTAATTCTTTTAAGCGGCTCCGTGTCTCACTTAAGGCCAACAGGTGATTTCAGTGAGCTTTTTTCAGAAGGACAGAATTGAATTAAATCAATGGTTCCAGACTTTGGGATTTCACAGACCAATTAAACTTCCCCTCCCTCCCAAAAATAAATGTGGGGGACTCAGGAACTTTTTGTTTTGCCAAGTAAAGGCATTTAAAAAATTGCTATCATCTGCTATTACCATCATTTTATAAAAGAAAGGGCATTTTAATATCAAATAAAGTGAAAGGACCTAATCTCAGAATTCTAACAGAGAATTCACGTAGCTCTATGAAAACCCACTACATTGTCCTTATTTTTCTCATTTCATTGCAGACTGGTGAAAACTTTGCAATGTTCTGGCCCCAGGGGCAGACCTGTGTTTGGAAATCCCTGGGTTAAATGCTCTGTAAGGTCTCGGACGCTCTTAGTTTAGACATCTCATTTTACCACTTGAGTACAGATTCAAGGAAAGCCATGCCACATAGCTTTTTTGCTCCTTGAAGCCACAGTGACAGGTAGACTATGCCAGCACAGGGTAGTCTCTGAGGGAATAAATGCTTTCATCCATCCACCTACCCTCTCATTCATTCATTCATTCATTCATTCAACATTTACAGAGCAGCTGCTGAACACCAGGAACTATTTTAGGAAACAGGGAAGCAAAGAAGAATTTTCAAGCCCTACCGGTACATAAATCTTGAAACAAGGAGACAACATTGCAGAATGCAGCAAGACCTGCAAACAGCAGCGCCAGGGCCCACGCAGGTCTGGTCAGAAGATGGGGGCAGTGGGGCATAGGGAAGGAGGGGTTTGTGCATGTGCTACATCCACCAAAATTTCCATCTGCCATTGTACACGCCATGGTAACAATGCTGACAGCAGGCCTATCTTCAGATAAGGCAGACAATGATACATCCCACTGTTCTAATTCTGGAGCTGCTATGCCACCTCATTAATATGTGAAAATGTGTTAAAAAGCTGCTGATAAACAGCTGCACAGAGGCAGAAATAGTGGCTCCCATCACATTTGCAAGCTTTATTGGCTCTCAAATATGGCATGAGAAGCGAAGCTCTGCCTGCATGTATAAACTGGGTAATTTGCTGTAATACTCCATTTTATTGGTAGACATTTTGCCAAATCATGTCTCCCCAACCACAGTTTAAGGACACTTCTGATTTGCACAACTCTGTAAACTGCCTCTTTCTTAGAAAGAACTGTCATGTCGACAAGTATAGTTGTTTTAACATTCCAATTTATCAATAAAACGGAAGATTGACTAGCTTCCATGCATTGCACAGTTTCTAATAATGGAATTTCTATTCACTCAGAAAGCCTTTGATTAAGGAATTAGATACAAGTTATCTACAAATCAGTGCAAGCCTGGATCAACTGGGGCAATGGAAAGTGCATTTCTCAGGGGAGGGGAGTAGAATTGTACCCCGATCCAGGACCAGACTGGGAGTTAGAAAAGAGGCTTGTCTGAAATGGTATAGCCAGAGCAGATTTTCATTTCTCCCGGGCACCGCCGCCCAAGGCCGGGGGCAAAAGCCCCAATTTACCCTACTGTGGGGACGGCTCTGCTCTGTATTTCTCTAGCTACACTTCCAGCTGGAGGAGAAGTCCCCAGGAAGCTCAATTCCAATTACCTCCTTTCTCCCCCCACCTCGCCCCTTTCCAGTGACAGATTGATGGCCTCCTCAGGTGCCTTCTGAATGCACCCGTGACAGGGGACAGCAACGTTGAGCTCACTGAATTGATTTCCACCGTGTCCCTATTTAGACCGGACCTGCGGAGGCGATTTCCATCGCTGACCTCCCCTAGCCTCCCCCACCCCGCAGAGGAATTGCAGCCTGTTGTGCGACCTCTCTTCTGGGTAAACATTAAACTGTTTTCTGTTGGGTGCCAGGTAGCAGCTGCTCCTTTCCTTCTGGGCTGGGGATTACGTATCTGTGTAATTTTTATATTGTGTTTGTTTTCTTGGCAGATGGCTTACTTCTCATTATTGGGGTGGCATGGCAGGGAGAAGAAGGGTGTAACTCTAGGGGCGTGTTCTGCTTGATAAAAGGCAGAAAAAAAAAATGTGGATTTTTTTTTAACACACAGAGAACAAAACTATATAATTCAACCAAACACGAAGAGCTCTGGATCCTGCAATTACCCAAGCAATATCCAAGCAATGCTTGGAGCAGGGTAACTTAGAAACAGATTTTCTTTCTAGCAGCATTTAGATGATTCTCCCAGCACACACATCTCCTTTGGCCTAGCTCCCTTGGACCCCGTCCCCACCCCACCTCCTGGAAGAGTGCAAAAACGGGCTCTGGGTCAGGGTGCCACCACGTCTAGAAAATGTGAATGTTTCCTGGCAGGGCCAAGAGTAGGGGGCCTTAGAACTGCAAATGCAGCATTAACCTAAAGCCCTTGGTATAAAATTTGACCTAATTAAGACACTACCAGGGCAAAGCGTTCCAATAGCAATGACACAGGTTGTAAAGGGGTGAAGTACCTTTAAAATGAAGAAATGCATCTGCCAAAAATAAGCGCCCCCGAGGGTCAAATGAGGAGTTATAAATGCAGACCATCACTCAGGCCAGGCACCGCCCTTCCCTCCGCTGCCACGAAGGTGGCCTGCCTGGGGCTCTCTGCAAGGAGCCCTGGGCTCCCTCTTCTGAAGATCTATCATCTCTCCCAGGGACAGTTTCTCAAAAGCTGCAGTGATCCTCTCCTTTGTGCCCCTTGCCTCCCTTACTAAGCCATTCATTCATTCACGGATTTTTTTTTTTTTTTTGAGCATTTACTCTATACCAAGACCTGCCTCAGCTTCTGAAGATATACAGATGGATCAACTTCTAACAAGATGATGACCCCACATGGCAACCTCTAGGCCATAATAATTTGTAGAGATTTTCTTGCAAACAGTTTTGAGGTTCTCATGGTGGGAGATTATTCATTCAGGTCTCTTTTGAATATTGAGCCCTTATTAGGCATAGGCACTGTGGAAGGTGCTGGAAATATAAAGATGAGCAAGTTACATCGCCCCTGTCCCTGAGAAGTCACAAGTCTAATGGAAAAAATAGACATATGCATAAACACTTAAGATGGGGAGTAAAATCCCTCAGTTGCAGATGGGAAACAGAGGACCAGAGATTCACCCCAGCTGAGACAGTAGCATGAGACTGGAATAGGCTCAGTGAAACTGCTTGGGTTTACAGAACAGGTACAACTACTATGGATTTTTTTTTTTAATTTTTTGTTTATTGCAGTAACATTGGTTTATAACATTGTATAAATTTCAAGTGTACATCATTATACTTCTATTTCTGCATAGATTACATCATGTTTACCACCCAAATACTAATTACAACCCATCACCACACACATGTGCCAAATTATCCCTTTCGCCCTCCTCCCTCCCCCCCGTCCCCTCTGGTAACCACCAATCCAATCTCTGTCTCTATGTGTTTGTTTATTGTTGTTATTATCTACTACTTAATGAAGGAAATCATACAGTATTTGACCTTCTTCCTCTGACTTATTTCACTTTGCATAATGCCCTCAATGTCCACCCATGTTGTCACAAATGGCTGGATTTCATCCTTTCTTATGGCTGAGTAGTATTCCATTGTGTATATACCACATCTTCTTTATCCATTAGGCCCTTGATGGGCACTTAGGTTGCTTCCAAATCTTGGCTATTGTGAATAACGCCACAGTGAACACAGGGGAGCATGTATCTTTACGCATTGCTGTTTTCAAGTTCTTTGGATAAATACCCAGCAGTGGAATAGCTGGATCATATGGTAGTTCTATCCTTAATTTTTTGAGGAATCTCCATACTGCTTTCCATAGTGGCTGCACCAGTTTGCACTCCCACCAGTGAGAGTTCCCTTCTCTCCACATCCTCTCCAACACATGTTGTTTCCTGTCTTGTTAATTATAGCCATTCTGATGGGCGTGAGGTGATATCTCATTGTAGTTTTGATTTGCATTTCCCTGACAGTTAATGATTTTGAACATCTTTTCATGTGTCTGTTGGCTGTCTGTATATCTTCCTTGGAGAAATGTCTGTTCAGGTCTTTTGCCCATTTTTTAATTGGGTTGGTAGTTTTTTTGTTATTGAGATGCATCAGTTCTTTATATATTTTGCAGATTAAGCCTTTATCAGATGTATGGTTTGCAAATATCTTCTCCCAATTGTTAGGTTGTCTTTTCATTTCATTGATGGTTTCCTTTGCTGTGCAGAAGCTTTTTAGTTTGATGTAGTCCCATTTGTTTATTTTTTCTATTGTTTCTCTTGCCCGGTCAGACGTGATGCTTGAAAATATGTTGCTAACACTGATGTCAAAGAGCGTACTGCCTATGTTTTCTTCTGGAAGTTTCATAGTTTCAGGTCTTACATTCAGGTCTTTAATCCATTTGGAGTTAATTTTTGTGTATGGTGTAAGGTAAGGGTCTACTTTCATTTTTTTGCATGTGGCTGTCCAGTTTTCCCACACCATTTGTTGAAGAGACTTTCTTTTCCCCATTGTATGTTCTTGGCTCCTTTGTCAAAGATTAGCTGTCCATAGATGTGTGGGTTTATTTCTGGGCTTTCGATTCTATTCCATTGATCTGTGTGTCTGTTTTTGTACCAGTACCATGCTGTTTTGGTTACTATAGCTTTGTAGTATATTTTGAAATCAGGGAGGGTGATACCTCCAGCTTTGTTCTTTTTTCTCAGGATTCCTTTACCTATTCGGGGTTTTTTGTTGATCCATATAAATTTTAGGATTCTTTGTTCTATTTCTGTGAAAAACGTTGTTGGAACTTTGATAGGGATTGCATTGAATCTATAGATGGCTTTAGGAAGTATGGACATCTTAACTATGTTAATTCTTCCAATCCAAGAGCATGGAATATCTTTCCATTTCTTTGTGTCTTCTTCAATTTCTTTCAGAAATGTTTTCTAGTTTTCAGTGTACAGATCTTTCACCTCTTTGGTTAAGTTTATTCCTATGTATTTTATTCTTTTTTTGCAATTGTAAATGGGATGGTATTCTTAATTTCTCTTTCTGCTACTTTGCTGTTAGTGTACAGAAATGCAACTGATTTTTGTATGTTGATTTTGTATCCTGCAACTTTACCATATTCGTTTATTACTTCTAAAAGTTTTCTGGTGGATTCTTTAGGGTTTTCTATATATAAAATCATGTCATCTGCAAATAGTGACAGTTCCACTTATTCCTTTCCAATTTGGATCCCTTTTATTTCTTTCTCTTGCCTGATTGCTCTGGCTAGGACTGCCAGTACTATGTTAAATAGGAGTGGTGACAGTGGGCATCCTTGTCTGGTTCCTGTTCTTAGAGGGATAGCTTTCAGTTTTTCACCATTGAGGATGATATTAGCTATGGGTTTCTCATGTATGGTCTTTATTATGTTAAGGTACTTGCCTTCTAAACCCATTTTATTCAGAGTTTTTATCATAAATTGATGCTGTATCTTGTCAAATGCTTTCTCTGCATCTATTGAGATGATCATGTGATTTTTATTCTTCATTTTATTAATGTGGTGTATCACGTTGATTGATTTGTGAATGTTAAACCATCCCTGCATACCTGGAATAAATCCCACTTGATCATGGTGTATAATCTTTTTAACGTATTGTTGTATGCGATTTGCTAGTATTTTGTTGAGGATTTTTGCATCGATCTTCATCAGTGATATTGGCCTGTAATTTTCCTTTTTGTGTTGTCCTTGTCTGGTTTTGTTATCAGGGTAATGTCTGCTTCGTAGAATGAGTTAGGGAGCTTCCCTCCTCCTCAATTTTTTGGAAGAGTTTGAGAAGGATACATATTAAGTCTTCTTTGAATGTTTGGTAGAATTCACCAGAGAAGCCATCTGGTCCTGCACTTTTATTTTTGGAGAGGTTTTTGATTACTGTTTCGATCTCCTTACTGGTGACTGGTCTATTCAAATTCTCTACTTCTTCTTGATCCACTTTTGGAAGGTTGTATGATTCTAAGAATTTATCCATTTCTTCCAGATTGTCGAATTGGTTGGCATATAGCTTTTCATAGTATTCTCTTATAATCTTTTGTATTTCTGAGGTGTCTGTTGTAATTTCTCCTCTTTCATCTCTGATTTTACTTATTTGTGCCTTCTCTCTTTTTTTCTTGGTGAGTCTAGCTAAAGGTTTGTCAATTTTGTTGCTCTTTTCAAAGAACCAGCTCTTGGTTTTATTAATTTTTTCTATTGTTTTTTTGGTCTCTATTTCATTTATTTCTGCTCAGATTTTTATTATTTCCCTTCTTCTACTGATTTTGGGTTTTTTTTGTTCTTCTTTTTCCAGTTCCTTTAGGTGCATTGTTAGATTGTTTATTTGAGATTTTTCTTGTTTGTTGAGATAGGCCTGTATTGCTATAAACTTCCCTCTTAGAACCGCTTTTGCTGTATCATAAATTCTGGCATGTCGTATTTTCATTTTCATTTGTCTCCAGGTATTTTTTGATTTCATCTTTGATTTCATCGTTGACCCAGTCGTTGTTCAGCAGCATTTTGTTTAATCTCCACGTATTTGTGGCTTTTCTGATTTTCTTCCTATAGTTGATTTCTAGTTTCATACCATTGTGGTCAGAAAAGATGCTTGGTATTATGTCAATCATCTTAAATTTATGGAGACTTGTTTTGTGGCCTAACATGTGATCAATCCTGGAGAATGTTCCATGTGCATTTGAAAAGAACGTGTATTCTTCGGTTTTTGGATGGAATGCTCTGTATATATCTACTAGGTCCATCTGTTCTAGCGTGTCATTTAAGGTCAATGTTTCCTTATTGATCTTCCGTTTGGATGATCTATCTGTTGGTGTAAGTGGAGTGTTAAAGTCCCCTACTATTATTGTGTTACTGTCTATTTCTGTTTTTATGTCTGTTAATAAAGCTTTATATATTTAGGTGCACCTACATTGGGTGCGTAGATATTTACAAGTGTTATATCCTCTTGTTGGATTGTTCCCTTGATCATTATGTAATGCCCTTCTTTGTCTCTTTTTACAGTTTTTGTTTTAAAGTCTATTTTGTCTGATATGAGTACTGCTACCCCAGATTTCTTTTCATTGCCATTTGCATGGAGTATCTTTTTCCATCCCTTCACTTTCAGTTTGTGAGTGTCTTTAGGTCTGAAGTGTGTCTCTTGTATGTACCATATATATAGGTGTTGTTGTTTTATCCAATCAGCCACCCTATGCCTTTTAATTGGGGCATTTAGTCCATTGACATTTAAAGTAGCTATTGATAAGTATGTACTTACTGACATTTTTTAACTTTTATTTTTTTTCTCAGTGTTTTAGTAGTCCTTCTCTGTTCCTTTCTCCTTCTATACAGAATTGATGGTCTCTTTAGTTTGACCTCTGTCTGAAAGCTCTACTCTTTAGCTCCCCTCCTCCCTCCTTTTATGTTTTTGTTATCATATCCAACCTCTTTTTTGTGCATTTGTATCCATTACCCTCTTATCATGGAAATAGATAATTTTTCCTATTTGTGGTCTTCTCTTTTCCCCTTAAATCAGTCCCTTTAACATTTCTTGTAGCACTGGTTTCTTGGTGACAAACTCCTTTAATTTTTGCTTGTCTGGGAAATTTTTGATCTCTCCTTCAATTTTGAATGATAACCTTGCTGGGTAGAGTATTCTTGGCTGTAAGTTTTTTCGTTTAGCACTTTAAATATATCATGCCATTCTCTTCTAGCCTGTAAGGTTTCTGCTGAGAAGTCAGCTGATAGCCTTATGGGGTTTCCTTTGTATGTAACTTGACTTTCTCTTGCGGCTTTTGGGATTCTCTCTTTATCTTTAATTCTGGACATTTTGATTATGATGTGTCTTGGTGTGGGCCTCTTTGGGTTTATCTTGTTTGGGGCTCTCTGTGCTTCCTGTACCTGGATGTCTGTTTCCTTCCTTAGGTTAGGGAAGTTTTCATCTATTATTTCTTGAAATAGATTCTCTGCCCCTTTGTCTCGCTCTTCTCCTTCTGGGACACCTATAACACAGATGTTAGTGCGCTTGATGTTGTACCAGAGGTCCCTTAGACTGTCCTCACTCTTTTTAATTCTTTTCTCTTTTACCTGTTCAGCTTGGGTAATTTCTTCTAGTCTTTCGTCCAGCTCGCAGATCCGTTCTTCTGTATCCTCTACTCTGCTTTTGAGTCCCTCTAGTGAATTTTTCATTTCCAGTATTGTATTCTTCATTTCTGATTGGTTCTTTTTTATACCTTCCATTTCTTTGTTGACATTCTCACTAGGTTCATCTATTCTTCTCCCCACATCAGTGAGCATCCTTAACACTCTTTGTTAGAACTCTCTGTCAGGTAGGTTGCTCATTTCTGTTTCACTTAGTTCCTTTTCTGGGGTTTTGTCCTGTTCCCTTACTTGGAATGTATTCCTTTGCCTCCTCATTTTGCCTCTTTCCCTGTGCTTGTGTCTACGTATTAGGTAGGTCAGCTAGGTCTCCTGCTCTTGGATAGGTGACCTTATATAAGTGATGCCTTAGGAGGTCTGCAGTGTGCTTCCCTCAGTTCTCAATGTTCCAGGGGTGACCCCTATGTGGACTACGTGTGTCCTTCTGTTGTGGCCTGTTTGCTCTCCCTGTAGGTGCCCAGGGAGGCCGAGTTACGCTCCTGGCCAGCTGTTGTAATGCTCAGCTGCTTGTAGTTGTTGTGGGCCCTTCAGTCTCTTTATCAGCTGTGGGGAGCCCCAGCACAGCTGGCTGCAAGTTCTAATACCACAATTGTTTTGCAGTATTTCTTTTAAGTGAGTAGGCCCCCAGCATGGCAGGTTGTTAGGCTCAGGGCCTTACAATTGCTATAAACCTCCAGGCTTTAGGTCTCTTGTCAGCTCTGTGAGGATTGCAGCTGGGTGGGGCTGGCCTCAGGCACAGGAGCACCCAATTGTTTCAGGCTTTGGAAGGTGGGGCAAACCCCCTATCTGGGTCTTTGAGAAGCACAAGTCTTCTGCAGCTGACAAGCCCTGCTGCCCACAGGTCCACACACACAGTCAACACAGTCCTGCCCCATGTGCACACCCTGACCTCCCGAAGTGGACCCAGTCTCTCCATGGCAGGAGCCCCACACACTCCATCCACTCCTTCTGCACACCCTGCCCCACTGAAGTCAGCTCAGTTGCCAGGCTGCAGAGAATCTAGTCGCCAATCTATGCAGGCCCACAAGTTGCCTGAGGGCTTGTTGTTGGGTGGGGCCAGTCTCTAGGGTGGGCTGCCTGCCCTGGCTGAGCTGGATTAAATAGGTGCTCTAGTGGGTGGGGCAGACCTGGGCTAGCAGGCCTCAGGGAGAACTCCAATGGCCTCTGTGTCAGCACGCCCACACCAGGCCACAACAATGGCCACCACCAATGTCCCAGTCCCTGGAGAGGTCTCACTTCTCACCGAGATGCACACAGGCCCTATTAGGTGAGTCTCTTTTCACCAAAGCACTGTGCACCTTTCTTTCTGGTGATTTTAGGTTGCTTTCTGAAACGGGTGAGTTTGCGCATGGGCCCTTTAAGAGCCTGTTTTAGTTTCTTTGTAAACAACTTTTCTGGGGGTACTCCCCAATGTTTTAGTAGCAGGCGAAGTCAGATGTTATGCCACTCGTCTCGACTGTGCTGGGTCCACGTAATGCCCACAGCGGGGGCACTCCCCGGCTCAGGGCCCCGCTCCTCCAGGGAGGGCCGTGTACCTATGAGCTGCTCCCAGGCGGCCATGAAGCTGGCGGCTTGTGAAGGCGGCGTTTTTCCTCTCCAGAAGGGAGTCTCTGCCTCTTCTACCTCAGTTAGGATTGTCCGTTGTTGCAGGAGTTCCTCTTATCCAGTTTTCAGTTCTGTCTCAAGCGTAATTTTTCCACGAGTAGTTGTAAATTGGCTGTGTCCTCGGGAGGAGGTGAGTTCAGAGTCTGCCTACACCGCCATCTTGACTTCCTCCTCACAACTACTATGGATTTTAAACTAAGTGAACAAGAGGTAAGGGTCTAGGCTCTGGGACCAGGGTTCAAATCCCAGCTCCTCCACTTACTGTGTGCTCTTGGGGAAGTTGCTTACACTCTCTGTGCCTCCATTTCCTTGTCTGCAAAGTGAGGCTAATAAAGCCACCTCTGAGTTGTTTTAAGGATTAAAACAGACAGCATATATGAAGCATGTGGCATGATGCTTTCCCGGCTCCATCATTAGCTGTGTCACCTTGTGCAAGTTATTTGAACTCTGTGCTTGATTTCTTCAAAATACCTACTTCATAGTGTGTTAAGAGAATTTAATGAATAAACACATGTAAACTCTTGTAACAATGCCTAGCACAAAATCTTAGTTATTATTATTGATGTTTTTATTACTACAAATAGACCCTCAATGAAATAATAAAAAAGTTTTACATTTTAATTTACGTTCTCATATTCAAAGAAAAAGAGCATCAGCCTGCAAATCAGAACGTTAATTAAGGAGATTTAGGAAAATTGATTAACCACTCCGGGCCATGGTCTTTTCATTGATAAAGTCGCCTCCTCCAGAACCTGCCCAATCACCTAGTAGGCAGAATCAGGGCCTCCTGAAATGGCATCTGGAGCAACACCTGTCCCGGGAGATACCTGGTCACGGTCTCCCAACTCGCCTGTGAGCTTTGAGAGCTGGTACTTTTCTTTCACCTATCTATCCCATGAGAGGTTCTAAGTAAATGTGTGTTGAATGAGCAAATCCAAGTTTTTAGTGAGAACTTTGGGGACACTGAGAAATTCCATTAACTTCCTTAAAGTCACCAGTTTAGCTCGTGGGAGACTTGAGCCTAGAACCGAGAGTCTTCTCATTCTTATCACAGCATCTTCCCCGAGACTACAAAGTTAGACTCTACAGAGTGATAAATTGGGAGTGATTGTTTTCTTTGCAAATGATTCTTTATTTTAGGGGCTTAACATCAATTACCTTTAAATTGCAAACCAAATGTCAATGTATCTGCAACTTGTTGGTAGTATACCTGTTGTGTGAAGCAAGTGCGGCTGGATCCTGACTCAAGGTATTAACTGATGTGCATTATCAGAATGACTAACACCATTTGCGGCCTTGGGGGTTGCTTTGTTGTTGTTGTCTGCAAAGAGAAGCTGAAAAATTACATAAATAAGTTATGACTGTAAGGCTCTGGTTTGTTCTTAATTCCTGGATATTCATCCAAATACCCAAAGAAGTGTAAATGAAATCTTTAAGCTCAAATCAAATTATTTCTACTCCAGGACAATGAGGTCTCCTTGTGATCCCAAATCATAGTTGTAGAACATAAGAACAGTGAAAAAGAAACAGTCAGTGATCATCTTTCATATTCCAAAATTGCCTCTTAGAACTCAAAGACAAGTTTTAAAAGTCAAGGCCTGTGATTTCCAAGAATAGTTTCGGGGAATATAAAAAATTGACTAAAATTTGCTAGCCAAAAGTTTGGATTTATTGACATAGGATCTGTCACATCCTATTCTGGTAAGTGGGACTCCATGGATATCTACATAGTATCAGCTACTTGGAGGATGCTTAATGGAGAGGTTGTCTTCCATAAAATCGTCACTTGAGAGTGAACAGTAATTGTGAAGAAGAGGAAATAAAAGGTTGGGGTGGAGCTTAGGTGAAAAGAAATACATTGTGAAGGGATCCTCGTGGAATGGCATCCATGGATGTGCGCACACGAATCACACTTCAGAGAGTTCCACTGCAATATTCACGGTCTTTTCCTGCCTCAGAATCCCGTAAAGGGCAGGAAGAAGCAAGAAGGGAGTCTGTGATAGCAAGTCAGCAAGTCTAAATCGGATTATCTCCCTTTCAGGTGCCGCTGCTCCACGGTATTTGCCGTCACAGTGCACTACTACCCTTGTTCCTTCAGACTTCATGCACATCCACCACATCCTAACACCACTTAAAACTCCGGCCAACAATTAATGAAACAAAGAGTTGGTTCTTCGAGAAGATAAACAAAATAGACAAACCCTTAGCCAGGCTAACTAAGAAAAAAAGAGAAAAGGCTCAAGTAAATAAAATTAGAAATGAAAGAGGAGAAATTACAATGGATACCATGGAAATACAGAGGATTATAAGAGAATACTATGAGAAATTATATGCCAACAAATTGGACAATCTAGAAGAAATGGATAAATTCTTAGACTTATACAACCTCCCAAAATTGAACCAAGAAGAAATGGAGAATCTGAATAGACCAATCACAAGTAAAGAGATTGAAATAGTAATCAAAAACCTCCCAAAAAATAAAAGTCCAGGACCAGATGGCTTCTCCAGTGAATTTTACCAAACATTCAAAGAAGATTTAATACCCATCCTCCTCAAACTATTCCAAAAAATAGAGGAAGATGGAACACTTCCTGAATCATTCTACGAGGCCAACATCACCCTGATACCGAAACCAGACAAAGACAATACAAAGAAAGAAAATTACAGGCCAATATCGCTGATGAACATTGATGCAAAAATCCTCAACAAAATATTGGCAAACCGAATACAACAATATATTAAAAAGATCATACACCATGATCAAGTGGGATTTATACCAGAGACGCAGGGATGGTTCAACATCCGCAAATCAATCAACGTGATACATCACATCAACAAAACAAAGAATAAAAACCACATGATCATCTCAATAGACGCAGAGAAGGCATTTGACAAGATACAACATCCATTTATGATAAAAACTCTCAATAAATTGGGAATAGAAGGAAAGTACCTCAACATAATAAAGGCCATATATGACAAACCCACAGCTAACATCATACTCAACGGGGAAAGACTGAAAGCCATTCCTCTGAGAACAGGAACGAGGCAGGGCTGCCCACTCTCACCACTCCTGTTCAACATAGTACTGGAGGTTTTGGCCAGAGCAATTAGGCAAGAAAAAGGAATAAAAGGAATCCAAATAGGTAACGAAGAAGTGAAACTCTCACTATTTGCAGATGACATGATTGTATATATAAAAAACCCTAAAGAATCTGTTGGAAAACTGTTAGAAACAATCAACAACTACAGCAAAGTTGCAGGGTACAAAATCAATCTACAAAAATCAGTTGCATTTCTATATGCTAATAATGAACTAACAGAAAGAGAGCTCAAAAAGATAATACCATTTACAATTGCACCAAAAAGAATAAAATACCTAGGAATAAATCTTACCAAGGAGGTGAAGGACCTATACAATGAGAACTACAAGACATTATTGAGGGAAATCTACGATGACATAAAGAAATGGAAAGATATCCCATGCACGTGGATTGGAAGAATAAACATAGTTAAAATGTCTATATTACCTAAAGCAATCTACAGATTCAATGCAATCCCAATCAGAATCCCAATGACATTCTTCACAGAAATAGAAAAAAGAATACTAAAATTTATATGGGGCAACAAAAGACCCCGAATAGCTAAAGAAATCCTAAAGAAAAAGAACAAAGCAGGAGGCATCACAATTCCTGACTTCAAAACATACTACAAAGCAATAGTAATCAAAACAGCATGGTACTGGTACAAAAACAGACACACAGATCAATGGAACAGAATTGAAAGCCCAGGAATAAAACCACACATATACGGACAGCTAATTTTCGACAAAGGTGCTAAGGACATACAATGGAGAAAGGAAAGTCTCTTCAATAAATGGTGTTGGGAAAACTGGACATCCACATGCAAAAGAATGAAAGTGGACCATGTGCTATCGCCATACACAAAAATTAACTCAAAATGGATCAAAGACCTGAAGGTGAGACCTGAAACTATAAAACTCATAGAAGAAAATATAGGCAACACACTATTTGACATTGGGTTTAAAGGAATCTTTTCGGATGACATGCCTACCCAGACTAGGGAAACTAAAGAAAAAATAAACAAGTGGGACTTTATCAGACTAAAGAGCTTTTATAAGACAAATGAAATCAGAATCAAGATGAACAAACAACCAACCAGCTGGGAGAGAATATTTGCAAAACATACATCTGACAAGGGGTTGATCTCCATAATATATAAAGAACTCACACAATTGAACAACAAAAAAACAAACAACCCGATCAAAAAATGGGCAGAGGAAATGAACAGACACTTCTCCAAGGAAGATATACAGATGGCCAATAGGCACATGAAAAGATGCTCAACATCACTAATCATCAGGGAAATGCAAATCAAAACAACACTAAGATACCACCTCACACCCGTTAGAATGGCTATAATCACCAAGACAAAAAACAACAAATGTTGGAGAGGATGTGGAGAAACAGGAACCCTCATACACAGCTGGTGGGAATGCAAATTGGTGCAGCCTCTATGGAAAACGGTATGGAGATTCCTCAAAGAATTAAAAATAGAGATGCCCTATGATCCAGCCATCCCACTACTGGGAATCTATCCAACGCACCTGAAATCAACAATCCAAAGAGGCTTATGCACCCCTATGTTCATTGCAGCATTATTCACCATAGCCAAGAAGTGGAAGCAACCTAAGTGTCCCTTGACTGACGATTGGATTAAGAAAATGTGGTATATATATACAATGGAATACTACTCAGCCATAAAAAAAGACAAAATCGTCCCATTTGCAACAACATGGATGGGCCTGGAGCGTATTATGTTAAGTGAAATAAGCCAGAAAGAGAAAGACAAACACTGTATGATCTCACTCATATGTGGAATATAAACCAACACATGGACAGAGAAAACTGGACTGTGGTTACCCGGGAAGTGGGGGTGGGGGGTGGGGGGTGGGCACAAGGGGTGAAGGGAGTCATATATGGGGTGAAGGACAAACAAAAATGTACAACCCAAAATCTCACAATGTTAGAAACCATTAAAATATCAATAAAAATGTAAAAAAAAAAAAAAAAAAAACTCCGGCCAACAGATTCACTACTCAACACGCTAGCAGTGAACTTAACCTTGATCTTAATTTACAAGAGGCGGTACAATTTGAACATATTAGCCCCCAAGTAGATATATAAATAGATAAAACCCCTATATTATTAGGGGATATCAAGGTACAAAGTTCTTTGAATATATCTATAACTGTTCTCACATTATGCAGTAATTTCTGTGTTTATATGTCTGGCTGCCTCACTAGACTATGAGTATTTTAAGTGTCAAGACCACCTTGTTGGGGATTGCTGGGAAGATGGCAGCATAGGTGGATTCTGAACTCACCTCCTCCCAAGGACACAACAAATTTACAACTATGCTTGGAACAATCACCCCTGAGCGTGAACCAGAAACCAGATAAAAGAACCCCCACAATTTACCACGCTGACTGAAGTGGAAGAGACAGAAATACCTTTCTGGAGAGGAAAAAGCCACATTCTAGCCGTGACGCTTCATGGCCGGGAGCAATCGCAAGGTACGAAGCTTTCCCTGGAGGAGCGGGGGGTCTGGGAGGGAGAACTATGCCACAATAAGCAGCTTTTGAACTCAGCACAATCGAGACAAGTGTCATAATATCTGGCCTTGCTGGCTGTTAAAAACAATGGGGACTATAATCACCAAGACAAAAAATAACAAATGTTGGAGAGGTTGTGGAGAAAAGGGAACCCTCATACCCTGCTGGTGGGAATGCAAAGTGGTGCGGCCACTATGGAAAACAGTATGGCGATTCCTCAAAAAATTAAAAATAGAAATACTATAAGATCCAGCCATCCCACTTCTGGGTATTTATCCAAAGAACTTGAAATCAACAATTCAAACAGATCTATGCACCCCTATGTTCATCACAGCATTATTCACAATAGCCAAGAAGTGGAAGCAACCCAAGTACCCTTCTGTGGATGAATGGATAAAGAAGATGTGGTATATATATACAATGGAATACTATTCAGCCATAAAAAAAGGACAAAAGCATCTCATAGGCAACAACATGGATGGACCTTGAGGGTATTATGTTAAGTGAAATAAGCCAGACAGAGAAAGATAAATACTGCATGGTTTCACTTGTATGTGGAAGATAAACAAATACATGGAAAAAGAGAACAGATTCGTGGTTATCAGAGCAGAAGGGGGCTGGGGGTGGGCAAAAGAGGTAAAGGGGCACATATGTACAGTGACAGATAAAAATTAGACTACTGGTGGTGAGCACGATGGAGTCTATACAGAAATTTATAAATAATAATGTACACTCGAAATTACACAATGTTATAAACAATTATGGTCTCAATAAAATAACTGAAAAAAAAAGAAAGAAAAAAATAACAATGGGGTATACCCCCAGAGAAGCTATCAAACATAATAGAAAGAAAACCCTGCTCTTAAATGGCCCACGCACAAATTCACCCATTCCAGAAAGCAAGACCATCTTGTCAGGAAAGCAGTGCAATGCCTAACACATCATTTAGTTAATATTTGATGAATAAGTGAACCAATAAATGTGTGTATGTCCAGGGACAATGTGGTTAAAAGCCCGCATTCTGAGGTCTACCTGATTCTAATCCCAGCTCCATCCTTACTAGCTGTGTGACCTTCGACAAATTGCTTAATCTCTCTCTTGAGTTTTCAGATTCCCCGTCTATAATATGTTGCAATAATACTATATACTTCATAGAATGCATACCACAGTGCTTGACACAACGTAAATACTCAATAAATATTATCACTATTATGATTGAAATTCAGAACGTCTGGCCACTGTAGCTACCAAAAGACTCCAAGCATTTAGCTAGTTTAATCCCCAACTTTAGTCAAGAAGAACCCATTTTGTAAGGCTTCATTTCATAAGCTGAGACACAATTTAATGGCCTTCCAGAATGTGAAAGAGTTCCAGGTACAGGTGGTGGTGAGCAGCTGTTTTCCATCTCCGCTGAGGACCAGCTGAGAGTCTTAAAGAGCTGCATGAGTGATTTGGGTATCAAGTATTAGGAATAGCTTCCTAATGTTTGAGGGTGTGGAACTCTAGGCTGAAGCTTCAAGGGAAGCCGTGGAAGCCCCCTTTCTTGAGAGTCTTTAAAAATTGGATGCTTAGGGGCTGGCCTGGTGGCGTAGCAGTTAAGAGAGCGCTCCACTGCGCTGGCCCGGGGTTCGCAGGCCCGGACCCCAAGCGCACACCGACGCACCGCTTGTCAAGCTGTGCTGTGGCGGCGTCCCATGTAAAGTAGAGGAAGATGGGCGCGGATGTTAGCCCAGGGCCAATCTTCCTCAGCAAAAAGAGGAGGATTGGCAACAGATGTTAGCTCAGGGCTAATCTTTCTCACACACACACACACACACACACACACACACACACAAAATTGGATTCTTAACTGGCTCTAAGATGGGTAAAGACCAGGAGAACATCTCACATTCAAGTAACAAGTAGTTTGCTTGGGTCAGTCAAGTTCGAGCTACTCTGCTGTTGACCTAGTTCCAGCAAAGTACTGTTACCTGGAGGTATATTCAAAAAGGAAGAAAGTATGGGAAGCCGATTCCTCTACTTAGTGAGATTGTAACAAAAACATTTTAATATGCTGCTAATCCTCATTCAAAATAACTTTAAATCTCATTAAGAAACCATTTCTGAAGGACCTGAATGAATGGTGCCTGGTGTGAGTGCTCCATGAGAGCAGGCAGCGTTGGGGGTCGTGTTCAGAGGAACCTCAGGTAAGTACCTAACATCCTATTGCGTGCAGATCATACTATATGCAATTTCCAGCCTAACATGGCAAACAGGAGGGGAAAGTCGCTTCCATTCCACTCTCTGGGGGGGGGGAAGTGTCAGAGAAACTCCTGCGAGTGGAGAGACCCAAATTACACACCTATTATTCTTTTCAAGCAGAAGAGGAGTTTGCATATTTCCTCTTGGGAAGAAAATATTCTGATTTTAGTGAAGAGGTGGATGCAGTCTGTTGCGCTTCTTCTTGGTTGCTTAGAGGAAGAGACCAAAGAGAAAGAAGATTTCTAGGGGGAGAAAAAAGCTAGCAGAGGCTTTGATCCTGAGCATCTTGCAGCTTGAGTTAAGGCTGAAAGGGGAGTCTGTATAGGTGACTAAGGAATCAAGGCCTGTTTGCAGTTTTACAGCCATATAAGGGGATTAGACAGAAGGCTGGAATGTGACATGTGATAAAGACACTTTAAATGGAGTTTAATGGTTTGTTCTCTTCCAAATTATTAAACATTAAGTTTAAATGTTTTCATATAAATATTAAATTATATGTATATAGCAGGATCACAAATTTGCACATTACCACTCAGTTTTTTAAGGAAAATGTAGCTGCTTTATTTCCTATAACTGTTCTTCCTCTAAGCTCGAATCCCATTGAGGAGTAGAGATTCTATACTCAGTCTCTTCCCTCTTAAACAGTGTCTTTGGTAATTCCTTTTTTTTTTTTTTGTGGTGAGGAAGTTTAGCCCTGAGCTAACATCCCTTGCCAATCTTCCTCTTTTTGCTGAGGAAGACTGGCCCTGGGCTAACATCCGTGCCCATCTTCCTCTACTTTATATGGGACGCCGCCACAGCATGGCTTCACAAGCGGTGCATCGGTGCCGCCCGGGATCCGAACTGCGAACCCTGGGCCGCCGAAGCGGAATGCACGCGCTTAACTGCTACCCCAAGGGGCTGGCCTCTGGTAACTCCTTTTTTTTAAAGAGAGAGAGAATTCTGTTTGTTCTCTCTCCCCAAAATGGCTCATGGCGATGGGCAAAGAGGGTCTATGGGCGATTTGGTGGGCCCCATTCTTTGCAGGTGGCTGGTCTGGGCTGGCCCTGATCTGGTGTCTGCTGGGACATGACTGGTCCCTGTGGCCTTTCATTCCCTGCCGGAGTCCACATACACAAGGCTGCAGGGAGCTAGAGGCTCTGTCTCAGACCACAGTCATCCCCAAGACCAAGCTGCTATGGCTTCCAAGCCACACTGGACAAGTTGCCAACCCAAAGCCAGCTTCTCCTCAGGGGTTGCAGCCTTTGCCCAGCTATGGATGAGGAAAGGGGCCATGACCCCAGTGCTCCCAGGCCCCCCACTCCTAGCAGCATGTTTCTATCACAACCTGCTCTGCTCCCAAAGCCTCCACCTTGTAAAGAAAAAGAAAAATTTTCTTCTTACAGCTGCACTTGCTTTGATTTACAACTAGTTTTAACCAGCTGAAGCTGTAAATGACCTTTAGCAACCTCAACACCACTAAAAAACACTGATAAGCAACTAAGAACTCTGAGTGACCCCGGTTCATCAGACCCTCACTGGACCCAAGTGAGGGCTCTTTCCTGACCAATGAACAATAGGACTTGTTTTAACCAATCATGTACTGATTCATGGGTGCATTCTGATTTTGCCAGAGTACGAGTTTTCAATCGTGAATTAGCATAAATACGATGACCTCCTCCCTTTCTTGTGCGTAAAACCCGCTGACTTCTCCCTCAGAAACTTCTTCACTGCTGCATACTTTGCCTGGGAAGTAACTGAGCTCAATGCTTGCTCTGTTGACACTGTGGTCACTGGTTTTCCATGAATAATTCCAACAGAAGGAGGAAGTGAGGGCACAGGCATCTGAGGTCTTTGCCTTTCTCTTCAGTCCCCACACTCCTCCTGTAAAGTGCTCCTTTGTATGGGGTAGGTCTTCCCCTATGTCATTATTCCCACAGGCACTAAGCCACATGGCGTAGCATTGGTGGCAGATGGGATACAGGAAGAAAAACTGGCTTAGTAATAAGGACACATTGAAAAGTAGTTTTAAATTATTATTCCCATTATATACCTATATCAAGAATGAAAAATCCAGTTTAATCTGGTAGGCAACAAGACAGTCAAAAGTTTACTTGTTAGATTGTATACTAATAATAAACGTTTAGAGTACTTAGCAAGTACCAGGAACGTTTTTAAGACTTGACTCTCTTAATTCTTGCAATGTCCCTACGTGGTAGGTACTATTGTAATTACCATCCTCGTTTTATAGATAAGAGAACTGAAGCACAGGACAGTTAGATAACCTTGCGCAAGGCTACTAGGTGAACTGTGAATGAGCCAGGATTCAAGTCTAAACAGCTTGGTTCCTATGAAACTCGCATGCTACTGCCACAGTACCACCATGGGGTGTCAGCATAACAAACCCAAGGGGCAGCAGTCTGTTAAGGAAGCATTTACTGAGGGCCTTCAAAGTACAAAATACTGATGCATACATTTCCTAATTTAATCTGAGAGATGAATAAACATTTTAGAGAATATGAACTATTAGTTAATGGAGTGACTAATTTGCATCAGCAGAGATTTTGTCCATATTTTTTTAAATTTAAAAAGTAACATTAGAATAGACTTTGGGTGCCAGCCCAATGCATAGTCATTAACTTCACGTGCTCCACTTTGGTGGCCCGGGGTTCATGGGTTCAGATCCCGGGCGCGGACCTACACACCGCTCATCAAGCCATGCTGTGGCAGCGTCCCACATACAAAATAGAGGAAGACTGGCACAGATGTTAGCTCAAGGCCAATCTTCCTCAACAGAAAAAAAAAAAAGACTTGGAAGTTAAGAGATCAGTCCCTAGATTCTTTGTTAACAAAGGGCTCTTTCCAGCCATTTGCACCTTATCACACAATGAAGCCGTTACTAGAAAGACTTCAGGGAAGAGATCACTCACTGTGTTCTCTCCCTCTGCAAAAATCAGCCAGAGACAAGCATTTGCTATAAAATTATCTGGTTTAATCGCCATCAACATCAGAACCATAGTACATTAGAGTACAAAACCCATATGTACAATTACACATACAAAAAAATGTTCTTTGTGAGGAGCAATTTTCAGCAAATCTGACAAACAGCAAGAGTCATTCCTATTTTGGGTTTGAAAGGAGAAATGGAAATTTCCACATTGTCTTCCTCCTCACTCTGGCTCCAGTGACCCTCCGAACATCAATTTGCAAAGGCCTGAGGTAGGAAGGGAGGTATTAACAATATCAGGCACTCATTCCTCCTCTCTTATGGAAGGGGTGAATTTTTAGGAAACATTTTCCGTCATTTATTATACTGATGTTCCATCCATCTGCATCATTAGGTTCAGTAGTTACCATGACGATATGCTGCCTACAGCAATCTAACTTGATAGCCAGTTGCCAGAATGTGAAAAAATAGGACCAGCTAAGAAAGTGAGAGAAATATAATTAATCTGAACCACATAAAAAATGTGCACAAAACCAGGACCAAGAGGGAAACTGCTGAAATGTCACTGAAGAGGGAATTATGACAGGAAGCAAAAATCAAGTTTCAGTATAAAAATTTTGCTAACTAGAGCCATGAATCGGTCTAGAACTAAGACTGAGGAAGCAGTCAGTTAGTTTAGAATATTCCTCTGAGCGCCTCCCTCCTCAATAATTTCCTTCTGCAGAGCCCAGTGGTGTCATCACTGATCCCAGCAGTGGTATTGTTAGGCCCTGACTTTCCTGAGGATCTAAAGTCACCATTCCAAGTGCTGCGGCCATGGCAGTCCGCTCACTTCCAGGCTGCCATTACACCCAGCTTTCCCACCTGATGAAGTAATTCCCATAGTTCTGAAACTAATCTTAAGAGACTGGACTGAGCTGTGTCCTGGGAGACCCTGTCCCCTTGCCTTCTCCATGCCCAATGGAGGCAATAGGCCAGCACAACTCTCTTGGGGGCCCCAATATGGCAGAGGGGCTGGGAGATTAAGAAAGGAAAGCAACATTAAAGTTGTGCTTCAGGGAGACCAGCCTGGGACAGGTAGTCATTCTTATCATGGCTGGGTTGGGTAGCGGCGCTGAGCTAGACGATTTGGCCGGTTCAGGCTAGTAGCTGTGGGAAGCTGGAAAAGAACAAACATGGCACCAGATTATTGCCCCAAGCATGACTCCATCCAGGGCTGACTGGCTGGATTGAGCTAGGGCATCCTGAGAGTCTACAACACCAGCTGTCTTTGGCTTCCCACGGTGGTGTTCTAATTATTCACTTTCACCCAACACCTTCGCTTTTTAAATATGGAGAAAGAGATTTGATTTCATAAAGGAGGGAGGCCAAATGATGCATTAGAGAGATTAGTCTGCCCCAGCTCATGAGGAGTGGGGAGTTCAGCTTCTCTCAAACTTTGCAATGATCCCCTCACCCCCAGGACAGAGTGAGGGTGCAACCACATCAGTGATACCAACACCAATTGTGTCTCTCGAGTCTCGAGACTTATGAAAGGTCAAAAGCAATATTAATCATAGCAACCTTCATTGAGCATCTTCTGTGTGCCAGGCCCTTCACATACATGCTCCCATTTATCCTCACAACTACTCTGTGAGGCAACAACCACTAACCCCATTTTACAGATACAGAAACTGAGACTTAGAGAAGTTAACTCACTGCTCAAGAACTCACACGCCGTAAGTGGTAAACTAGGATTATAAACCCAGGTCTCATTAATCCAAAACCTGTGCTCCTAACTCCTCTCCCTCGGAGCTCCCTTACCTGGGGGACCTGAGATGGGTTGTAGAGAGGAACAGGCCCTTTCAAGGTGGGTGAGGGAAGCAGAACACCAGGGTTAAAGTTGAGCTCAGAGGAAACACCCTGTGATGAAAAACAATAGCAAGTCCTGTCAGTCACAATTCCAGAATGTCAAGGGCTTCCCTGAGCACCAACTTTGGTCAAGAGATGCAGATGGGAAGGGTTTCTTGATAGAACTCAGGGAATCTTGAACAAACAAACATGGCACAAGTGGGCACAGCCGACCCCTGGGGCTGGGGTGGCATTGCAGAGGCTCCGGTGCTGCCGCCCCTGGAGCACACGAGAAGAAAAAGCCACAATAAATTACATTGAAAGCGTCATAAACGGTAATATCATATTCTTGAAAGGCCTAAAATACTACAAGAGTGCTCTAACCAGGCCACAAGAAATAAAAATGTTTTCCCAGCAATCGGCATGAAATCCATACCAGTGTGGACAATTCCTCAAGGGTTTATTACGGCCCTTGCCAAGGAGACGGATGAACTCTGGCTCCTCCCGGGACAGGGAGAGAGGCCGTTCTCCAGACTTCACCTAAGGAAGCAGTTATAGGCTAAATCGTGTTCCCTAAACTTCATATGTTAAAATCCTAACCCCATTACCTCAGAATGTATTTGGAGGCAGAGCCTTTAAAGAGGCGATTAAGGTAAAATGAGGTTATTAGGGTGAGCCTTGATCCAATATAACTGATGTCCCTATAAGAAGAGGAAATTTGGACACAGACACACACAGAGGGAAGACCACGTGAAGACTCATGGGGAAGACAGCCTTCTGCAAGCCAAGGAGAGGCCTCAGGAGAAACCAACCCTGCTAACACCTTGATCTCAGACTTCCAGCCTCCAGCGCTGTGAGGAATAAACTTCTGTTGTTTAAGCCGCATGTCTGTGATGCCTTTTACGGCAGCCTTAGCAAACTAACACAAAAGTTTTCTCCGTGTTCCCCATGAGTCAGGCCCTCACAGGATGGCACCTCCAGCCAGGCTGCAAGTTCAGTGCTCACACACACAGGCATCTGGAGGGGCCCTAGGCTCAGCCCGTGGGCTGCTCACCTCAAGCCCAGACAAGCCTCCACTCCCAGTGCCCTCGGCTGTTCTGCCACTGGACGCTGATCCTTGGACCTCACCCCCACCTAGAAAGCAATGAGTCGGTTGTGTCCACTGCTCAGGACTGAGAAGTCCCTACTCCAGAAGGTACCCCCAACCCCCAGGGAGCACAGAGAGGACCACAGACAGCCTAGAGGATGTGAGGTTGTGGTACCTGTGCCCCTGGAAAAGGCGCTGGCGCCCAGCAGAGCCTGGGTCCCGGGGAGAGGTGTCGGTGAGAGGCCTGGGCTAGCTTGGGGAGGGGCAGATGCTCTGGGGGTCTCCTGCTTAGTGGAGAAAGAAAGGCAGCATCGGTGGTTAACAAAGTCATGTCAGTCTGCTTGTATTCCTACAGTGCCCACAACAGCCTCCACTCACAATCTGCTGCTGGGGTTCTCTCCCCAAAACTCCGTTTTCTTCATGGCACTCCTCTGCTCAATAATCCAAATTATTGCTGCCCCTCCAAAGTCAATATTTTTTGCCCTAGATTTTAAGGCCTTTCATCATCTGCCTTTCCCCTCACAATTCCAACTTATTTCCCACCATCTCCCATCAGAAAACCTCTGCTTCATCCGGACTGGGGTAGAGTCCGATGCCAGCTCCGGGCCCTCCGAGTGCTGAGGAAACTTCCTCTGAAGAGCCCACAGGAGAGGAAGCTTCCCTGTCCCCCCACCGAGGTTACCTCAGAGTCAGGACTGTCAGATGAGTCTTCATCTCCAGAGGGGGACACGTTGTTGGTGGGCTTCAAGCGAAACCAGCTGAACCAGCCAAACCCTGAGCTCTGGAACGGGGAGGGGAAGTTGCATGTCCTGTAGATTTGCTTCTCCCACCAAATAGGAGATTAACCCACCCTGATGTGATGATGGGGGCAGGGACACAACCAAAGCCCAGATTCCCAAGTCTGCTCGCCACTTGGGAACGAAGGGAAGAGAAGAACAAGTCCCTCCACCTTTGTGCTCTCTTTCACATCCCCTGGCTTTTCTCTCTGTGCAGTATTTTGGGGAGATTTCTTATCTGCCTCGTAGGAGGGCTCCTCCTCATCCTCCTTGACTGAAATGGTGGAACTCTCGGAAATATTTCGTGCTCTGGGAATCAGTGGCACCTGGAATTAAAGAAAACAAGAACTAGCGTTTTTGTTCCACTTGACAGGTTACAAAGGCACATGTCCATGTACTCCCTGACCTGACCCACTCAATAAATCAGCGGGATAGTCTTAAGGGGTCATATTTTACTGATGAGGAAGTGGGGCTTAGCCATGAGAAATGATTTGCCACAGGTCTCAGGACAAGGCCAGAGCCCAGACCCAGTCCTCATATTATCTCTATTCTTACGGGGTTTTGGCCACTGTGCCACCTCCCCAGAAACATAAGGTTTCCAGAACTACACCAAGGCCTGGAGCAGGGGGTATGCAACGCTACTGCTGGAGGTGAAGAGAGCCAGGTAACACCTCGCAGGGACCCACGAACCCAAAAAGAGAAGGTAACAACCACTGAACCCAACTCATCCCAGAGCTCATTTCCTAACAGACTCACTCAAGATCAACTGTGAACAAATGCATCAGAGGGGAGTACAATGTGCCCATGTCCCTTTATATTAACTTTGTCATTGTGGTAAAATATACATAGCATAAATCTTACCAATTTAACCATTTTGAAGTGTACAATTCAGTGGCATTGGTATATTCACAATGTAGAACTGTTACCACTCTCCATTTCCAGAACTTTTCATCAGCCTCAACAGAAACTCTGTTCCCATTAAACACTAACTCCCCGTTTTCCCCTCCCCCAGCCCCTAGTCACCTCTACTCTTTCTGACTCTATAAATTTGCCTATCCTAGGTACTTCATATAAGTGGACTCATACCACATTTGTCCTTTTGTGTTATGTTTACATTTTCCACTCTCAAGCATAATTGGTACAACCTTTGGAAAACACTTTGGCAAATATAGAAAAGGCTTTCATTTTTATTCTAAGGAGTATAGAATTTACTATGTACAAGCACTGCTCTAAGTGCTTTATGTACAGTGATTCGTTTACCCTTACAACTGTCCTGTGAGGTAAGTACTATTATTATCATCTCATTTTACATAGGAGAAAACTAAGGCACAGAAAGGTTAAGCAACCTGTTCAAGGTCACACAGCTAGTAAATGGCAGAGCGAGGATTCAAACCTAAGCAGTCTGGCTCTCCTTCCAGGAACTTCTCCTAATGGAATAATTCAAGAAATAGACAGGGCTTATATACTAGGATGTCCATCACTGTGTTTTATAAGAGAGGAAGGAAGGGAGGAAAAGGTAGATAGACAGAAAGAAGAGGGAAGAAAGAAAAAGAAAAGAAAAGCAACACGCTTGAAAGATTTAACAATGTGGGAATGATGAACTAACATCTGAGCTCCTTATGTGGAATGAGAACCAAAATGCGGGCTCCTTCCCAGGGCCCACAAGGCCCTCGGTGATCTTGCCTCTCCCCACCTCTGGCCTGGCTTCTTGGCGCTCCCCTCTGTGGCTCCCCATTTCTTAGTACTGTGAGTCCCTTGCTCTTCCTTGATTGCACCAAATCAGTCCTGTTTCAGGGCCTTGTGCTTGCCGTTCCCGCTGCCTGAACACTTGTTCCTACACACTCAGCTGGCTCATGTCCACGCCCTATTCTGACCTCGCTCGAGGCCTCCTCCCCTGGCCACCTCATCTAAGGTAAAGTCCCAGGCGTCAGCTGTCACCGCCACTACAGGGAGCACCATGAGGGCGAGCTCTGTCTGGTTCCGTGTGTCCCCAGCCCCTGTAACAACGCCAGGCACACCGAGGAACCCAGCATGTGTGGATGATGAGTGAATGGTGGTGCTCTCACACAACGGATTTTATCATACCGACGTTAAAAATCATATTTATGAATGACATGGAAATCTCAGTATATACTATTAAATAACAAATAGGAAGTAAAGCTTCACATACACATGTTCTTAATGATATGTGCATATGTATATACATTTACACATACACATAGGAAAAATACTGGAAGGAAATAACCAAAATATTTGACTGTGGGATTCTGAATGATGTTTGAGTCTTTATAGGATGCTTTTTCTTTATTTTTCACCTTTTCTATAACAACAATGTACTACTTTTTCAATCACAAAAAAAAATGTAAAACATAAGTTTTTTAAGGCCTGTAGCCCAGTTACTACTTGAGAAAATTACATGACACCACCCTCCAACCAGACAAAGCTGACGAACATCTTCAATTTGGGACCAGCACTGCCCAATGTTGGGGCAAGGGGCTCATTCATTCAACGGCTGGGTAGAATGATTAATTAGACACAGTTGCCTCGGAGACCTTACAGCCTAACTGAGGAGAAGAGAACAGCCACCGTAGATCTTTGAAATAAAGCAAGGCGAAAATTAAAAGAAACAAATATCAAGAGGGTGCAGGGCATGGCGAGTGTTTGGTGCAACAGTAAGAAGGTGTCAGAGGGAGCAGACCTGTGAGGCCCAAACTAACCCAGCCCTGCCATCCCCATAGACACAGGTTGGTGGGGTTGAACATACACAAGAACACAGCCGCCTGCCCGCCTCTCGGGATTTGGTGTAGAAAGAAACAAGGAGCGACACAGCACAATGAGGAAGAAACAGCCGGTGCGAGGCACAGGAAGGAGTTTGCACGTGGCTAAGAAAACACGGCGGCTGGAAAAGTCCTGATGCTTACGGTGGGCATCGGCATCTTTTATACTTTGTCCTCTCACCTGTGGTTTGGAAATGACCTTTTGACCATCAGGCTGCTGGAAGGTCTCTTGAGACGCTGTGTTCTCTTCTGTGGCACAAAACACAAGCAAAAGTAGTGATTCCAAGTTGTGCTTTTTCCATCCATCCTGAAGAAGGAAATCGTCGGCTTTTCCAACTGCAAAGCAGCCAGAGCTCCGAGCCCATAACCCCAAGCAGAGCACAGTGAACATGAGTCCACTTGCACGGCCCTCTCAATTCCAGCCGCCCCAGGACACGCTGGTCACCCAACCGCTACCCTGAACACCAAGGTCGTTCCTTAGGAATCCTGGACGTCAGAGCCACCTCCAGCTACGTCACAGGGACCCTCCCCCACCATCCCCTCCGTGTGAGTCTCCCGTCCTGGACAGACCTTCTCTTAGAGGATCTAAGATCTGATCCCCCTCCTTAGTTCCCAGCACTTCCCTGGCGTTGCTCAGCACTGCTCACCCACACTCAGCCCCTGCTGTCCAAGGCCTGATGGGCCTGAAAAAACTCGGGACCAGCACAGAAGCACAGGCCTCTGCTGGCAGTCCCTGACAGTGAGCTCTTGGACACAGGACGACTTCAGAAGGAGGACGTGGTCTACACTACAGCTGGAGGCGCAGGGGGCGTTTTCTTGGCTTCTCTGCTCTGCAGCCTCTTTCCTAGAAACTATGTGATCCAGGGGGAGGGCAGGAGTGGCTGCCCTTGGCCTCACTCTGCTTGTCCCAGGAGAGAGGCAGACGGGAATGGAGACAGCAATCTCCCTCCGAGGTATGCAGAGTACCAGCACTGTGGCTGGCACACAGTGGGCCCTCAGTCCTGTGCACACCCAGCTCCGACCCCACCTCCTCCCACTGGTCCCTGCACCTTCCTCATCTGCTTCCTCCAAAACCCCTCTCTCAAGGCTTCCAGCCTCGCTGGCAGGTCTTACCAGGGGGCAGGTGTATCTGCTGGGTTTCCTCCCAGGCTCTTCCTCCAGGAGCCCCTGTCACTGCCTCATTGCCACCAGGCCCTGGCAGACAGGTCTCGGGAACCGAGTAAAGAGGCACTGGGACCCCTATCTGCCCGGAACCTCCTCCCGCTGGGTAAGAGCCCGGCTGGAGAGGAAAGGGCGCCTGTGGGCTGGGCCAGGCTAGGCCCATCTGCTCCGGTGTTGGCCACAGGGCTGAGCGGTCCCCAAAGGCTTCTGAGTCGCCTTGATGTCCTGAGAGATCCTGGTAGAAAGTGTTTTCTAAGGACAAAGAGGAAGAAGTGAGACTGAAATGTGGCCTTGGCGTGGACGCATCGCACGGGAGCGTTCCTGCCTGTGTCCTCTTTGGAAAGCAGTCACAGGACAGGCCGCTTGTGTGGCTGCCATTACTGTGAACACAGCGGTGATTAATTCACAAAATTATTCCTCTCACTACCGTCTATGATCTCCGAGCCCACCAGGGGTTTGGGAGGGCAGAAATTACCATCTCATTTAACTCCACACTTCTTTATTTTTGGATAAATTTTCTCCTTTAAGGATATCCTAATGGACTTAGGTATTTGAAACTTAGAAAGTTTCCATTTAAAACCCAAACCAGACTGCAGAAATGATGGCTTTGCTTTTAAAGGATCAGAGCGTGAGCCCTGGAAGGGACCTTGGTGGTATTCGTTCTGGCTCTGCCATTTTGCTGATGAGATGGACTAAGGTGTGGATGCGTTCCACGATTGGCCCAAGGTCATGGGACTGGTGTGGGCAGCCGACCCACCTGCTGGATTGGGTGACAGGCGACACAGCTGCTTCCTAGCAGAAGCGGCCAGAGACACCCAGCCTGACTCTCCTCCGGCCCTTCACCTGCACAGATTCCGTGACACAGAGCAAAGCCGGGAAACAGAAACCAAGTCCTGCCCTCCCCCTCACTTACCCCCGAAGGAAGGGGTAAAAGCTGGGAAAGGACCGGAAGAAAAGAGATGAGACCCTGTCCTGACCCCACCATGGGGTGTAATTTGGGAAAAGGGCGTGGAATTAATTGGGGTGATAATGTCTGCCCGACTCAACACTCAGAGGCATCCTGAGGGGAAAGCAGGGATGTGTTGAAAACACTTTGAAACATATTTCACATTTATGTGGCAATTGATAGCTCAAACATCTGAAGAGTTTCTATGCCCCCAACAGTAACATGAAATACTGATAATCCACCATCTCCGGCCTCAAGAAACGTGTTCAGCTGTGGAGACGGTACTAACACAGGTGAAACAATTAGGCAACAAGTATTACAACCTGAATGTGAAGCAGAAACTAATAACGTGGGAAGTTACAAGTGTCAGGATGCCTGTGGGCACCAGGGCAGTGTGGAGAAGGTGCCCGCACCAGGGCTCACACTGACACGGGCAAGGAAGGCCTCCGGGAAGGGAAGGGCGTGTTTTTTAAGTTACGTGATCTCATATAATCAGATCCTGAGAGTCAGCCATTTACACGCTCAGTTCGTCAGTTTAGGTACCTGTTGTTCCTCTGGCTCCCAAAATATCTGAGTGAGCAGAAGGAGGATCGCCCATGTGGCCTGCTACCTTTTGCTATTTAAAATAAAGTAAAATCTTTTTAAGCAACAAGAAGAAAAACAAGAACAGGAACAGTGGTTTAAAAATTAAGTCAAAAAGAAACTTCAGTGGAGTGATGAGGTAAAGGAACCTCAGTTGAATGCTGGGGGCTATGGGGGAGGGTCACGGGAGGTGGGGGTGCGGTCTCAGCCCCTCCTGTCTCCCAGACGAAGGGGCAAGTGGAAGGAACTAAACTGTGGGCCCCAGAGCGTGCAGCGCATGGGGGAGTAAGGGCTTTGTACATGTGCCTTAAAAAAATCCACTGTCCTCTCTTCAGAGACAGTGCGAGAAAGAGAATGTAGGAGGCCCTGTTCCAATTACCATTACAATTACTACCAACAGCTTTTGCAATTGTCAGAACAAAAAGGAAAGGCCCGGAAGTCTTTTAGGCAATTGCCCTACATTACATGAAAGTGACACGGGTCCACTGTGATCCATTGTTCCTAACAGAGAGATGGAAGCTTTGATGGTCATAAAAAGTACGTTCTGGGACCGCAGAGAGGGTGGCGGGGTGAATCGGAAGAGGGCCCTGCTATCTCACAAGCGAACACGGGACAATGTTTCCGCCCAGGAGAGCTGCAGCAGCCGGGAACCTGAGTCCCACCCCCTCCCGGGCCAGACGAGCCTCATGGGTGATGGAGTTCCCCACAGCCCCCCATGGGGTCCATGCCTGCCTCCTCTGTGTCTAGGGGAGCGAAGAGGGAAACAAGGGGCCCACCCCACTCACCAGCTCCTCCAGCCGCCTCCGAAGGTGCACTAGCCAGTGTGGCTCCAGGTCCCTCTCCCCACGGCGTCCCTCTAGAACCAGAGGATCTGACAGCTTCAGTTTCTCTGCTAGCTGTGCCAGGTTTCCAGAGGGGTCAGGGGCAGACAGTAGGAGATGAGGGAGGAGAGAGAAGTGACAGAAATGCAAAGACCATGGGGAAAGGGGCAAGAAGGGAAAAGAAGAAAGAGAGCCTCAACTCACTTGTGAATTAGATTATAAAGAATAATTGAGAGGGAGCAAATTCAGCAGATATCTTCCCAAAATTGCAGCATAAACAATTAACCCATCTTGGTGTTAGATGCTAAATAAAATACAAGGAGAAACTGTTACTCATCTTTATGTTTCTGCAAAGCCGTCTGCCCTGTAGCAGCGCTTCTCAAACTTCAGTGCACCCAGGAACTGCCTGGGACCGTGTTGAAGTGCCAATGCTGATTCCAGACGTCTGGGTGGGGCCTGGGATTCTGCATTTCTAACAAGCGCCCCAGTGATGCCCATGCTGCTGGTCGAGGAACTACTCTGTGTTATAAGACTCTGTTCCATCATTAAGTCCCAAAACTTTCCTGCTCCACTCTGGGTCGCTGAGCTCCCTAAGACCATCATCCTGTTGGCCAAGATTTCTGGGTAAGGGGGTTCAGCACCACAGATTTCATTGGTTACAGAATGCAACACTTGGGCCTCGTCTCAAGCAAAGCAAAAATTGACGGTAGGCTGCCTTTTCACTCTCCAGCTAATGGATTTTTCTTCAATTAATTGGAATAACTGTTTGCCTGATTGTTTTCTTCCCCAGGAATTAAAAGTTGATATGTTTTTGTTTTCCTTTTTAAATGTGTCCCACATGTGATAAAATATTCCATGCATTTAAAAGCATTTTAATAAGGATCATTTCCTGTTTTAATCACTAAAATATATTTTCTGAGCCCAGCTCTTATAATTAGAATGGTTCACCGGAACATGTGGTTTTACTGTACCAGGAAAGCAGATGTAAGAATGAATTTCTTGCGTAGCACACGCCTGGTTTCCAGCCACCAATCCCACCGCCCCCCACCCATAGCATCCTTCTTTGTGCAGTGTCAGGCCTCTGCTTATCACATCTGGGCATGCATACGTGGTCAAAGACAGCCATGGGCTCCAATTTTACAGCATGTTCAAAGAAGATGAAATGTGCAGTCTAAGCTGCTTTGCTTGGCCTTCTCTGAACACTGAAGATAAAACACCTGCAGGGAACCCTTTGAGAAGCTCACCTTGATGAGTTCCACTAATAGCACAGGGTGACTGCTCTCTCCCTGGCTAAGGAGGGCCGTGCCAATGGCTTCGCAGTAATGCAAGGCCTGGGACGCAAGGCCATAATCTGCCAGACGGGAAGCATAAAGGAGCTTATACACCTGTGAAGAGGAACAGGGCCAGTGACTCGTCCAACCAGGCAGGGATAGAAAGAGTGAAATGTAGATAAGACTTCTTGGAAGTCAGCTGACTGCCAGCTTCCTCTAACTTTGGCATCCAAATATCAACAAGGGCTTTGTACCATTGGGGCATTCTACCTGTGTGTAGGCTTAATTCCAAATCCAGCCTGCAGTTCCTGCCTCAGAGAGAAAGGGATGGAGGTCCCATCAGCTCAGCCTCCCTAGGCCCTGGTCGCCAGGGAAATGCACCAGAGCACCTACTCCTTATCAGGCAGCCCACATCTCTGGAAAGCCTGGTGGATGTGGGGCAGGACCAGGCCCCAGGCGGACAGAGAAAAGAAGAAAATGTGACTCTGGTGTAAGGGGCGTAAAGGCCAAGGGAGAGTACAGACCAATACAGGTGAGCGTCCACAGAAGCATGAGTGACAGGGCGAGATGGAGCATGAGGGCCTGGGAATCAGACCCAAGTTCAAATCCCAGCTCCGTGCCAGGTGTAGAACATTGGGCCGGTTACCCCGCCTCTCTGTGCCTCAGTTTCCTCACTATAATATGGTGATAACACTACCTGCCCCTTGGGTGTTGTAAAGATTAAATGAGATAATCCACGTAAAGTGCTTGGAACAAGTGGTGTGCAAGAGATGCGAGCCGACAGCACGTTAACGCCTCTGAACCTCATCTTCCTCTTTTGTGACAGGTGGGGGGAATCGACCCGGCCTCACAGGAGTGGAAATGATACACTAAAAGCACGATAGCACAATGCAGGCACGTAGAACACATTCACTACCACTAGCTAATCTCATTACCATCAGCCAAAGGTAACTGAGAGGGGGGACGACTAAAGAAGGGAAAGAGACCGAAGGCCTGTATCTGAGGGAGCTGGTCAGGCAAGGCTTTGCTGCAGAAGGCGAGTCTTTGGTAAAGCTCTTGAAGAAGATACTAATTGGGTCATTTCCCCTCATATACACAGTTATGGTCATTCATTCCTCTTCAAGGTTTTCTGTGTTGAGTTTCATGTGGTGGTGTGTGTGTGTTTGTGTGTGCACATTGCCGCTGCTGTGTGCACTCTCAATACGGGCACTGAAGGAGTCTTTACGAACTAAGGGGACAACGGGCATCAAGTAGAGAAGTGGAGAAGAGAGGTTAGAACCTGCCATGTGGACGCCACCTGCACAGCTGAAGCCCTGAGGGGAAGAGAGAAGGACGAGGGCCCAGGGCAGCTCAGGGAGGAATTTCCAGAGTTAGAAGACAGACACGTCCAAAAGAGGTGGAGAAGCAGGGCAGAAGGAGAGGGAGAAGGGTGAGCAGCCCACCGGCTTGGGCCTTTACGCTCCCCGTCGCGAGGCCCAAGGAGCAGTAGAGCTGTTTGGAGAGAGCAGAGCGGGAGGAGCTGCAGGTGTGAGCACGGGGCCCTAGGCCTGCACGTGAGTCCCTCTTGTGCGGAGGGAGGCAGGAGCCTCCAACAGAGAGGCCGCTGCAGTGTTCTGCTTTCATGTCTTCAAATGCAGATCTTTGGGGGACCTGGAAAGAAATCCTAACTCTTCCAACTCTCAGGCTAATGAGGGAAAGTTCGGCCCAGCTCCCAAGTGCCAAACAGCAGAGCTGGACATCCAGCGCCCGCAGCCGTCTGACACAGCCAAGGCGGGGGCCTCGGGTGGGTTCAGTTACCTGGAAAGAAGGGATGAAGCATTTGGGGCGGCCCAGCATCTGACAGTACTCGAAGATTTCCGTCCTCTGGATAGCCTCAGTTGTTGCAAATTTCAAAAACTCTTGACTAAAACCAGGGAATAACAATAAAAGAGATTGAGGCAGGGGGCGGGGGAGGAATTTAAATCCTCACGGCTAGCCAGACACCAGCTGCACCTGTTCACGGTGGAGTTTCTGTCCTGGGCCGAAGCCTAGGGCAGCTCCAAAGACAGAAGAGACTCTGGACCTCCAGAGGGAAGGTTCTGCCTCCTCTCGCTCCACCTCCTGGAGGCTGGGGAAGGACCAGAACAGAGCCTGCACCAGAGGCGCTGGGGGCAGAGACCATGAAAGTCCTTCACCTTCTTTGCTGGAAGGTCATTTAAAGCAAGCTGCTCTCCATCCCAGCTCGGCAGGAACCAGGTCCCCCTCTTAAACACTCTGAGAGCCAACCTTAGCGCCCTGAAAGCCTAGGACGTGCACCTGTGAAAGACCCCTCCTACCCTGAGAGAAAGAGCAGGAAAGGGGGAGCGATGTGAAAAAAGAAGGCATGGCAGAGAACCGGGGACTGCCAGGCCAAAATCAAATGACGTCCCTGTGTTGGGTGCTCATTCAGCCAATGAGAAAGCAGACTGAGTGAATGTGGTCTGAGGGGTCATCGGAGTCCCCACGTGCCCCAATCTCCCCTCGACAACGCAGTGGTTGACATCACAGTCACCAGGGCTATCCCTGGGTTAGGACTGTATCTCCAGTAATACCCTCGTGCAACATGAACACAGGAGGGGGAGATACAAACCCACGCACACTTACTGTCACGTTTGGCACTGATGGGCTCCTTGACAACCTGACTATGCACTATCAGAGGCCAGGGCCTTGAGAGAACAGGCCATGAGACGGACGTTTCTACAATGGTGGGCAGTTTGGAGCAACAGTTAAAAGTAAGAGTTTTGCAGCCCAACAGTCTGGATCCCAAGTCCAACTTGACCCTATACCAGCTGTACTACCTTAGACAAGTTATTTAACCTCTCTGTGCCTCAGTTTCCCTCCTGCATAAAGTGAAGATTAAAAATACACCTTCTTCATAGGGCAAATTTGAAATGGTTCAAGGAAACAGTGCTAATAAAATGACCGGCACAAGGTAAGACCTTCGGAAATCTTAACTATTACAGGGAGAGGGAAAGAGATCCAGAACGTGGAGGACCACTAGGGAGCAAACTGGTCTTTTTGTCCGTTACCCATTGTCATTAAGGTCCTTCTGTGTGAAAAGCCAGATGTTATGGCAGAATGGGTGACAGGTGAGACGTTGAGGGACTTGTGCACCAAGTCAGTGTACGGGTGTAGCGGCTAAACAGAAACTTCTTCCACTTTCCAGTTTTGCCCAGAGTAGGCTCTCAGAACTGGCCCAGGGCTGCCCAACACAGAGCTGCAAGCCACCGCGCGCACACTAACATTTTGTAAGAGACAGTCTCTGGTCGTGGAACTAGGGTGCCACCAAGTGGCCACAGTAGCACAATACAACCCAATGGCACCAGCTGGCCTCTTCCTGGAGCAGGACCTGGGGCCTGAGGCCCCCTGGTGGTCTGATGCGGCACCCACTGGGCATCTCCTTGCCCAGACCTGTGCCCAGACCCCCAGAGGAGGGGACAAGCGATTGCTGAAATTCACACAAGAAAACCGAAAATGGAGCCACGAAACCCAGCAAGGGCTAAAACAATCCTCTGGAAAACGTCCTTCCCATTGCCTTTCCCCCAGAGGATCGCATACCTGTGACTACTGCCCAGCAAGACCAGATGGTCTGTCTTCCCGGTGTAGCAGCCGAAGGGCACGTGAGCCACGAGGTAGCAGAAGTGAGCTGCCTCCACCAGCCCCTTCCCAGCTGCAGGAGGAGAACAAGCCCCAGTCACGGAACACGCCCACACAGAACCCATCCTCTGGGTGGGATGGGAGAGAGGGAAGTGTGGGCTCCGAGGTCAGGGGGAGAAGCCTCAGGGAGTAAAGGAATGAACTCATAGCATGAGTCACACACCCCAAACCCCACTCCCTCTCCCACCCAAATCTGCAGCCTCAGACATTACATTTCACTTCTCTTCAGCCAGAATAAGGCACTGTGTCACGTTCCCCCTAATGGGCCTTTGATTGGGAATGTGCTAAGCATTTCAGTCCTCCTGAGGGTGAGAAGGGAATAGAGGTGCCTACACCTGAGCAAAGAAGCAGGACACGGGGAGCCGGGCTTCTTCAACTAGGCTTCTGGGGGCGCTAATGCCTCCCCTGCTAAAAGCAAACAAGAGAAGACTTTTCCCCCTGCTCATGAAAATCACATTAATTATCAAATTGTTCCCAATTTTAAAATGTTCTCCCATACATTTTCTATTACCTCAAAATTGGATTAATTCGAGTAGATCAAGTACCTAGCAGAGCCTGGCATCTGAGAAGTTCTCAACAAAAGTTAGTCCCCTTTCCACCCAGGTGCTGATGATCTGCCCTCTGACTTGGCACAACCTCACGCAGCTGTTTTAGGTTTAAACAGAGCAATATTTCCAAAGTTCCACAAAGAGTACCATGATTTCTCGATGCCCCTTGACCAAATTTGAGAACCGCTGATCTGGAACATTGAATAGCCCCTAACTGCTTTTATAAGCCACATTCACAGAGAGACAATACAAATAAAGACCACACAATGACCCAGGTGGTTCGGGCAAAAACAGCATTTCCTGTCTGACTGAGTTGGGTCACCGTGAGACTAACAGTAACCGGAAGGCAGGGTGCCCGTGTGTTAACCCCGTCTTCAGAGGAATCTGATGGGGGCAGAAGACCAGCTGCTGAGAGCAGCCTCCCCAGCAGCACAGCACCAGGGTCTCATGGCCTCGCCTGCCCTGGCTTGCAGCGGAAATTCCGGGAAACAGAGAGGCAAAAAGGACACTTCTTTCCCTGGAGTTTCTGTTCCCAAAACACTGAGGCTCCTGGGTCAAAGAAAAGCCTGAGGCATAGACTCAGGTCCCACCCAGAACCTCAGAACCCAAAGACAGGATGTTGAAAGCTGGCCTGGAGATACCCTAAAGGAGAGGAGGGAGACAGTGCTGGCTTCTGCTTACCCAGGGTGTCCCCCATGGTGACAATCGCACGCTGATGCAGCTCTGGGTCCCCACCTTGATTCGACAGAATGACAGCCAAGTGAGGCCTCCAGTCTCCCCATTGCTTGTCCCCACAACACTGAAAAGCAGCAGAAAAAATTGAAGATTTACTGAAAAATGTCACAATGGCCAGAATGTAGATCAAGAAGGTTGTGTCTATTTCCCGGTTTAGGGGAGTTCGGGGAAGGCCCATGATACGACCTGCAATGCTGCCATTCAGAGATTTCGAGTTCTCTTTTTAAGAAAGCAAAACTTCTGGAAGGATGGATAGGCAGAAAAATACATATACATACCTACATATATATGGATACTGGGAGACAAGTAAAATGACACTACTGCTCACTTACTAATTTTCAAATTTCTTCCTGGTGTCCCTAACCCCAATAGCTACGGACAAAATCCGAAAAAAAACCCTGATGTTTCAGTGGGAGAAGGAAAATCAAGCATCCTTGGCTCATGAGAAGAGTTTGCGTTAGCCTGTTAGAAGTCAGGGGAACACTGGGCTCCTTAATACCTTACCCAGTGGCTAATGTTTCCTGGTTTTACAAAGCCCTTTCACACACATCATCTTATTTAATCTTCAAAACAACCCCATGATGTCTAATTCCTATGGCCACGTGAGGAAAGAGAAAACCAAGCCAAGTGGCCCAGCCAGCACTCAATCCCCATTGTCTTCCTCCCAGCCAAGGGCCATGGCCCCTCCTTCTGGTGACAATGCAGTGGCAGCAGAACTCCACAGAGGGGCAGTAGAGTGTAAGTAGAGAACTGGGAGGAAGCCTCACACAAATGGTGGGGCCAGGACCACCTTCTCCTGAATGAAGGGGAATTTCAGGGCGGGAAATATCAATAAAGAAACAACACAATGTCACAAAAATAAGCCAGGCCCTGGGTTCAACTGGAGTCCTGCCTCTTACTAGCTGTGTGACCTTGAGCAAGTTTCCTAATATCTTTGAACCTTTGTTTCCTCCTCTCTTAAATGGAGATCATATTTCTACCTAACAGGGTTATTGCTGATAATAAAATAAGATAGTTAGGTAAAGCACATAGCACAATGCTTTACACTTGGTTTGCTCTTTAGAAATTACATGTAGGTGTAAATGCACACACCACACACACACACACACACACACACACACACACACACGAAGGGAAGCCCAGCAAAGGAAAGAGGTGATTTGCAGTCCAGTCTATCTTCCAATTTGTTACATAGAATGAGTAGAGCAGGAGATTGACAGTAATAGCTAAGATTTCGAGGTAAAACAATTCACAATTTGGTCTTTGCAATTATCCCAAGGAACAAAAGATGCTTTATTCAACTCCACTTTATAGTTACTCTTTGTTTATCTGGGCAATGCAGTGTGAATGAGGATGATGATAATAATAAATCACAATAATAATAGCAGTTATTTATTGCCTGTGACCATGAACCATACCCTCCCTGTGCTAAGCATTCTCCTATGAACAATCACAGGCATTGGGTACTATTATTATCTCCATTTGAACATGTAAGCCAGGCCCTTTCTTGCTGGAACTAAAGGAACCAGCAAAAGAAGAGCTCTTTTGCTAAAAAGAACAAAAACTTGGAAGTCGTTCTTCTGTCTCCTCCCCAGGTGATTTGAAAAAAAGTCACTGTAAAGCAGAACTATGGAGAAAGAGAGAGAGAGAGAACACAGGCCATGCATGGTGGTTGATATGTTCAGATATTCTGTCTGCTTTAACTTCTACAATAACTATTGGTTAGGCCCCAAAATGCCTATAAAGATGAAAAACGGAGACTCTGGGGTTAAGGAAAAAGGCCAAGTTCACACAGCAGTAAGGAGCAGAGTGTAGGCAAAACCTGAGACAGAAGCCCACATCTGTTTCCAGTTGCCATGCTTTTTCCACTTCACCACTCATTACAAGTGACTCAAGTCTAGCCTTTTACTGGATGCTGCGATGCTAGGAAACTCAGACACTAAGATCAAATGCTGCATTGGCACATCACCTCCGGCTTCTCAGTTTTCTCATCAAAAAGTAAGGAACATTTAGCTAACTCGACCATTGCAGTGAGACCCAGGGGACCATACGCTGATTACATCATTTCCTGCATTTAGTGCTTCACGACGTGATGCCACCTCATTGCAGAGCACAGGCCATTCAGCTGAACTGTGAGGTGCACTCTGTGTTCCAATATAGCCAGTTGGTTTGACAATGGGGCATAGTCATCATTTCTCTTTTCTTTTCTTGGAAGTGTCCACAGACAATAAGAAGAATAAAAAGCAAAAGTGTGAAGTCCATTTTCATTAAAACTAGCTGTCAGCAAAAACCCAAGCCTCAAAATACAAGAAAAGGCATCCAAAGGTAACGGAGATGGAACAGAGGTGGTTCAGGAGGAAAGAGAGAGAACACCAGAGGGAGAAGACCCCACAGCTATCTCTGCTGCTAGGGAGAAGCAAAGGCTACACAGACACTCCCAGAAAACTCCACGTGGTGCGGAAAATGCCGGATAGCCTGGAATCTGGCCCTGGCCCCTGCCCAGCACAAACCTCCCATAAATAACTGGTCCAGGGAAGACTTGACTCTTGTAAAGAGACAAGCACAGACTCCATACAAACATATTATAGAGACAAAAGGAGGGAAGTAATGGGGAAAATAAATGGAAGGTGGAGAGAACATTCACCAGAAAAACACTACCACAAAACAAACGAAAAATGGTCACCAAACATTTCATCACGAATTTAAGTAATGAAACCATTTCTCCTAGGAAGCAAGGGCCTAAAGCCAAGTTATAAGAGCTCAGGAAAGAGACAGACAACAGGAGGAGATAAATGTCACCTGCAGAGCTCAGGAGAAAACTGGGAGGAATATCAAAGAAATAAAAACAGAAAGGGAAAGAGCACAAAAGTGAAGAGACACTGACGAAAACACAGTGAGGGACACAGGATGGAAATGAGAAAAGCAAAAGAAAAAAAGCAAGCAAGAAGAAATGAAACAAAAAGTTTTTTTAAAGAGAAAATTATATATAATTCACGTGTGTATATATATATATAGTTCATAAGTATGCCATATATATACATAAAAAGTATATAATGGAGTTCCTGAAAAGAAAATAATGAAACAAAACAAATATTGAAGGATATAATTCAAGAAAATTTTCCTAAACTGTAAGATATGAATGAACTGCTTAAAAGAGTATGCTGTGTCCCAAGAAAAAACTGACCCAGACAGTCAACACCTAGATATGTCCTAGTAAAGTTATTGGGTTTCAAAGATAAGGAAGGAATACCTTGGGGCAAAAATATCAAGTCTCTAACTATGGAAAAACTACCTAGCTGGCCTCAGACTCCTGAGCCGTCTCCAACTCTAGAGGACAGGTAAAATCTACGTCTAGCTCTGAAGCAGCAACGTGCAGTGGTGGAAAAGAAGGGCAGCCTTGCTGTCGAAAGCCTGGAGAGCAGTCTCAGGTTTTCTTGCTCCTCACGACAAGGCAGGCAGCCGTGGTATCAGGGAAAGGGCGAGGTCTTTGGAATCAGACACACCTGGGCCGATCCTGCCTCCACTACTCCCTAGCTCTGTGATCTTGGGTCATTGCACACCTTTGCACCTCAGTTTCCACGTCTGCAAAACAGGGCTGATAATTCCTACCTCCGTGCATTCAACGAAATAATATGCATCAAAGCTCTTAGCACAGGGCCAGGCACATGGTAGGTGATTAACAAAGAATTATTATTTACTTTTCATCTTTAAAGCCATCATCTCATTCCTGAGCAGTGCCCACCCCCTAAACCCTTAGGATGCTGGGGGGTTGGAGGAGTCCTGTCACAAAGGGTACCGTGGCTGCTTGTGGGATCCTCCCCGACATGAGCTGGAAGAGGGTCTGCAGTGGGTCGTTGAGCGCCAGCGTGCTGGTGAAGCTGCAGAGAGAGGGGACCATCAGTGGGGAGCAAGCCCGAGAGGCTTTCACCATTGCCAGCGAGGCACAGGCCTCGTATATTTCTCTTTGATTTCAGCAGCTTCTTTTGGAAAGGGAGCTTCTCTCTGCTTTTCGGTTGTACCTCTGTCACACCCCCTTTCCTGGGGAGTGGGGGACTGGCAGGATCTGTATTCTACCACACACCCTAGATAGAGCTCACTGTTGGGGGATATTTTCTGCACTTTGGCACTGACACCCTAACTGTTGAGTGACCATATCCGTAGGCCTTCTTCCTTCACGGAGATGACCCACCGACATCTCAGAGACCCCTGGAGAGCCCCCGCAGTTAACCCGACCTCTTCTCTGTGGGCTCCTCCTGCCCTCCCACCCTCCGCTCCCCCGCAGTAGCCCTCCTCCACGCCAAGCCCACAGCGCTCGGTGCTGTTTTTCTGGCTCATCACTTGCCTGGGTCTGTAGTGCTTTTACTTATAAGCACTAAATAGTCATTTTCAGTAACCAAAGAGGCGTAGAATGGGGACCAGAAATGATCCTGCTGGTGACGAACCATGGGCTATGTCTAACAAGAATATAATAAGCTCTATAGCTGATTTGAGATTTAAGCATACTCAGTAAGAGATTTTTCACAATTCACTGGGCTCCATCAAAACTCAATGGCCCAAGGCGAAAATCTGTAGCAGAGATGTATGCTACAATGTGGCGTTGTGGGATGTTCGTTTCCGAAACCTAAAGGAAAATCAGCCCTCAGAACACCATCTTTTACTTCATAGCACCCTTGCGTCGGGAGCTCAGAGCACTTATCACATAAAATTCAGTGCCCTACACTCTTGCAGTCTCTGAGCATAACGAAGTGCACAGCGGTGTTCCTAGTCCCTGGAAAGACTGAGAGTTAGAGGAATGAAGAGACTCGATGGGGGCCATCATGAAGAACGGGCTCCTGGGAGTGTGACAGCCGTTAGCCCCACAGAACTTAGAGTGGAGGTGTCCCTATTCTCAGCCAGCTCTCCGCCCAACAGGATTTGTGGCCAATTCAAATATAAATTAAGCTGAGAGGGTATCTTCACAGCTTTAACCTGTGATAAACATTTTGAAGTAACATCCTTCTCACCATCTGACCCAAGCCTGCTCCTTATAGGAGGGTCCCCCTACTCCACCCACCCCACCACTGCTACATATCTATCCCTGCCACCCATGAGTGCTAGTGCAGCCTAAAGGAGTTACTGAAGCTCCCCCTACACCCTCCACCTCCATTTGATTCTGATTCTCTTTGCTATTTCACCCCCTTATTCCAAACTCCTGGCTATGGACTCACACCCCCATTCCTATATCGTTCTGGTTTGGGCATTTCCTGGTCGACCCTGGCACCCAGATCTCAGTGTACCAGCGTGATTTCTAACTAAATGCACCCCTTCAGTCTCATCGTCTCCCACTGCCCTAGAGGAAGACTTCCGTTTCTAATTCCCAGTCCTATAAACCCCTTTTCCAGAGTTCATGGTCCTGCTACTCCATATCTCTACCTTCTTCTCAGCACCCACATCCCCACTGCAAGACTAAGCGTAGACAATTACTAACCCTCAGTCCTAAGGCTCTGTCAGTTAACCTGAAGTGATCACCTCACTGAGTATTCCCTCACTGATGGAACTGTCTAGAACAGCCTCCCAAAGAGAGAAGGCTACTGCAATGTAGAAACTTACTTAATTTTTGGAAACTCTGACCCTGGGAAATATTACTAACACGTTTTATTCAACTTAGCAGGGAGAAAGAATGTGTCTGTGTCTAGGTTATAAGAATCTGGAGAACAGAAATGCTCCATCCAGCTCAGAAAAGAGAAATTGGACAAATGCTTGGAGTGTGGGGCTTCTCAGTGCATCTTGCATTTCTCCCCACCCTTACTCCTACCTTTGGTGGGGGATCTCTGCTCCATTTGTGCCCTTTGAAAGTCCTCGACTCACCCACTCATAACCCAGCTGTAGGTCCTTGCGTCCATCTTGCTGGCCAGGAACAGAGCATGTCCCCACAAATGGTTCTTCATGGCCCACTCCAAGGCTTCCTGCCAACAAAAGCATCACGTTCAATATTGCCTCGCTCACTTTCCTCTAACAACAACAAATGACTGTGTTGAGGTCCTGCTGCCCCAGAGTAATCGAGGCTGGGCTTCCAGGAAGACTCTGAGAGCCTCACATGTGAACGTGAAACAGGAATAGTGGGAAAGAGGCTTTAACTGGCATGTAGTTCTCTCTAAGTTGTCCCCTTCTCCAGCCTTCACTTTATCAAAATCCATTATGCTATTTCATTAGCATGTTGTGTCTCCCCCTCAAACATAGTTTCCAGTTAGCTTTATCTCTTGAGCAAAAGTCACACAATACTTTCATGAACCTAAGCACCTAAAGGGAGAGAAATACCTCACCCCAAGGACTGAGTCTCAAAAGACAAGTAACAAGATGGTATTCGTGGGGGCATGTTACAGGAACAGTTTCTTTTTTAACAACTGTGGCAGAAACTGCTAGTTCCTCACCAAAACCCATGTTTTCCTTCCTGGACAAAGAGCTGGACTACATGTTCTCACCCGCCCTGAGCCTAGGTGTGGCTGAGTTCTAGGCCGTGGGATGGGAACGGAAGTGACGTCCGCCGCTTCCAGGTCTGGCCCATAGAACCTCCAATGGCCAATCCTCCATGGCCTTTTCCTCATCCACTGGCTGGAATGAAGACACTTCTGGGAAACCTTAAAGACTATGTGTTGAGATGGTTGAGCCTCCTACATCCTGAGTCCCTGAATGACGACATGGAGGAGGGCTGCCCCACTGACCTGTTCACATGCCCTGTGCTCTCATATGAAGAGAAAGCAGCTGCTATTCTGTTTGAGTCAGTACACACACAGTTAACCTACCCCACCCAATACCACAACTGTTTGTTAACTATAAAGTGCCTTCATATGCCAAATTCATGACACCATTAACGTGGTGAGATGGATTAGAGGTGCAAATTTTAAAACATACCCACATTCACCTTTTCATTCAATTTTCAGAATTATTTAGTAAGGGCTTAATCTATATGTGAGGTTTTGACCTCGTATTAATAATTTCCTTAGTGCCCCAAAATAATGTGATTTGAGGACAGAAAGTCACTCATGAGGTAATTCCACCTCAAAATGAAAATGTCTTTGATCATCCCAACATCTCCCCATGTTATCTTATTTGAAGAGAGAAAGAGAGAACAAATTTAAACAGCCACAGGGAATTCAGCCTCACATTCAGTATAAGTAAAAAAATGACATTAAGAGTTACTCTTTTTGTATGTTTAAACTATTTCATAATAGTATTTTTTTAAAAAGGAGTTAGTAAGGGCTGGCCTGGTGGCGCAGGCAGTTAAGTGTGCGCCCTCCGCTGCGGCCGCCCGTGGTTCATCGCGGGCGCGCACCGATGCACCGCTTGGCAAGGCATGCTGTGGTGGCGTCCCATATAAAGTGGAGGAAGATGGGCACAGATGTTAGCCCAGGGCCACTCTTCCTCAGCAAAAAAGAGGAGGATTGGCAGATGTTAGCTCAGGGCTGATCGCCTCACAAAAAATAAGTAAATAAATAAATAAAAATAAATAAATAATAAAATACTAAAAAATAAAAACAAAAAGGAGTTAGTAATGATTGCTTGGGAATCACCAGTTTACTCAAAAATCTGCTCCTCCAAAATATATGTGAAGAAATTGAGAATTTATATCAAGGATATCAGTCTCACACAGTGCCAGAAATAAGACCCCAGTCAAATGTCAATAAAGGTTTTAAAAAAGATATTTTCGCATCTAGTTCCTCATGAATCTCTCTGACCTTCCATAGTACTCTGTCCCTCCTGTGCTCACCTTTAGGTCCAGGTAGGACAGGTGGGGTGGTGGGTGGTGAGAAGCCCAAGCTCAGGCATCAGACTGCCTGATCTAAACCCTGGCTCTATCACTTACTAACTTTCCTCATCTGTAAATACATAAAATAAGAATAGAACCTAACTTAACAGCGTTTCTATTAAGATAAATGAAATAATGCATGTAAGATTTAAGTGAGTGCCTGGAACACAGAAAGAACTTTTTAAATATTTGCTTTTGTTATTGTGGTGTTGGTCATTACTTATCTTTCTAAAGGGGTCATCATGGATGTATCTCTGTATCCCTCACTGGATTCAATACTTTAGATGTAGTAGTTGCTTAATGAATATTTATTGAATAAATAAATCACTGGTGAAATTGCAAGTCCTTATTATATAGTGAATATATATATAGGGGATGGCTATAATTTGATCCCACTAATTTTCACTGAGTATCATGTTTAACGCTCATTTAAAAAATGACATCATATACAAAAAAACCCAGAGATTAAAGATTTAAATGTAAAAGTGAAGTCACAAAAGTACTTCAACTTCATTTTCATAAATTAATTTTGAAGTAGGAAAAGGCTTTATAAATATGGCCCCCCAAAATTTGTGATTTTGGACAGAAAATCCTAAAAAAAATAAAGAGCTTCTACAAATCAATAAGTGAGAATCAAAAACCCAACAGAAGAAATGTGGAAAATCCATGACAAAAAAGTCCACAGATTAAAAGATATTCAACTTCATTTATAATAAGAGAAATGCAAATAACTACACTAAATTAAATATTTTTTCACCTCTCAGACTGGCACACGCCAAAAACATTGGAAACATACTGCGTTGGTGAGAATGCGGGGAAACAGGCACTCTTATATGTTGCTGGTAGGGTAAGGGCACCACCTCTAGGAAGGCAATTTGTCAGTATCTATCAAAATTACAGACCACATACCCTTTGACTCAATACTTCCACTTCTAGAAATTTATCATAGATATATTCTCTCACACAGGGCAAAATGACAATGGTTATTCATTGCAGCATTATTTGTAATAGCAAGAGACTGGAAATAATCTAAACATCAATCTATAGGGGTTTGGTTAAATTAATTATAATTTATCTATAGAAACCTATGTGGCTATAAGAAATAATGAGGAAGGTATTTACATATTGTAAGGAGCAGGGGTCAACGGAATGTGGCCTGGAGGCCAAATTCAGCCCACTGCCTATTTTGGTAAAGCCCACAAGACAAGAATAGTTTTTACATTTTTAAATGATTGGAAAAAATCAAAAGAAGAATAATATTTCATTGTGCATGAAATTTACATATAATTCAAATTTCTATGTTCATAAATAAAGTTCTATTGGAACACAGGCACACTCATTTACTTACATAGTGTCTGTGGCTGCTTTCACACTGCAACAGCAGAGTTGAGTAATTACCACAGAGACACTAGGGCCTGTTAACCTGAAAATATTTACTGACTGTCCTTTCACAGAAAAAAATTTGCCAACCCAGTATATTTTCTAAGATATTTTGTTAAATGAGAAAAGGAAGGTAAAGAAATGGTAATATAGTATGCTATAAGAAAAAAGAGAGGAAATAATTGTATATACATAAAACATCTCTGGATATATCAGAGAGAGAAATTGAGTGGCTGGAGGGTGAAGGCATCCCTTCCCCCATTATATCTCTTTTATCTTTTGATTTTAATCATATATTCAAATATTTAAGTTTGCCTTAAGACTTTTCTGAAATGTGAGTTCAACTTCAAATTTTAAAAAGGCATAAAAAAATAGGTAAATATGTGAGGTGATGGATGTGTTAACTCGATGGGGGAATCCTTTCACAATGTATATATATATATATACACACACACACATATATCAAATCATCACAGCGTATACTTCAAATATCTTACAATTCTACTTAAGTCAAATATACCTCAAAAAATTTTTTTAAATAAAAATAGTCCAATTTACACATCGAAAAATTAAACAAGTCATCATTCTTCATTTGTTGAATTAAAGTATTCAATATTGGTAGGCATACCTTAGAGATAGCTGGTGGGGGTACCATTTGTAAACAAACTTTCTGGAAACTAATTTAGTGTAAATATGAAGAACCTTTCAAAAGTGCATACCCTTTAACCCAGTAATTTCACTTCTAGGAATCTATCCTAAAAAAATAATAAAAAGATCTGCCAAAGACTTATGTAACAAGATGTTCAAATTGTATAATTTATAACGGGCGACAAAATTGTGAAGCTAGCCTATATATTCGATAGTGGATTGGTTAAATGAAATATCATACACTCATACAGTGGAATATTGTCCAACCATTTTAAAGTGGTACATTTTAATGCCATGGGAGTATTTCACCAAATAATCTTAAGTGAAAAACAGAAATAATTGTGTAACTTAATTTGATTTTAAATATATATGCATAGAAAAATGCCAGGAGTAAGTATATCAAAATGTTAACAGGCATGATCTTTTAATGGTAGACTGTGGATGTTTTTATTTTTTTTCTTTGTACCTTTCTGAACTTCTTAAGTACTATAAAATGAGCATATATTCTCATATAATTAGGGGAGAGGTGAGTGGTGTGGATGGCAGGGACTTTTTAAAAACAAGCTTGAGGGGTCCCATACTTGCCTTCTTCCTTCCGTAGTAGAGCAGTTTAGTGAATTTCTCCACGATCTGCACAGGCATCTCCATGCTGGGGGGAGTCTCCCCAGTGAGCAGGTTGCGGGTCCCTAAGCTCAGCACTGGCCAGTCCTCATCGGTCAGATTGATGAGGTTGGCCACAGGGGGCTGCCTCCTGAACTTCTCCAGCTTCTTACAGTCTTGCATCAGCAGCTCCGCAACGTCAGACCCCGCCGTGGACTGCAAGGCAAAGAGGGTCGTCCTGAGGGACAATGCCATGCGTCCTCATGCTGGCAGGCCAGGCTGGAGAAGGGAGGCACCAGAGCACCTGCCTTCTTCAGGAGGAGGCCAACATGCACCACAAGGCGGTGCTTTCTTGGATGGTTGTATTTCAAACTTCACCTTCACTCTCAGTTATTTCCTGCCTGTCAGGAGCCACAAAGCTTCTGTGAAATAGTCACACTCCCATAGGTGTGTTACTTGGTTGCTGCAGTAACCCAAGAACTGTACAGTAACCCCAGGCCAGGCCAGAAGGGCAGCGGAAAGGTTAGCATTAGCAGACTGGCCTTGACGTCTGAGCAATTTTTCCTGTGGGGCCATTTGTTACTTCTTGAATATTACCTTTTATAGTCATGCCATAAGCTAAATCTTATCTATCCCAGGAAGACTTAAACTTCAACCCAGCCTGCGTCTGCCCACACATCAGAGGAGTAATACTCACCCCATTCTGCCGACAAAGGAGAACCAACAGCTGCCACAGTAGAGCCAAGTCTCTGCTCCCCGGTGTGTCAGTTTTGCGGCTCTGAGCTGCTTTCTGCTGGCAAAATGTCATGACATCCACCTTGTGCACATCTTCCCTGTGGAGACATTTCAGGGAGCAGAGAGTGAGGGGCAGACTCTTCCCAGTACGGGACCGCAGGCTCCTCCTGCAATGCGAGGGTGCCGGCTGGGCTGGGACTGAGATGGATGTCTGACAGCCCAGGACTGGGGAACGAGTCTGCAGCTACAGGAGAGTTGTTTCCTCGTAGAACAGGAGGGGACTCCGGACAGTCTCTCGTACACCCTCTCCATTTTACAGATGAGGAGGCTGATGCCCGGAGGCCTGAAACAACTACCTAGGGCAGCAGGTCAGAGCCCAGACTTTGGAGTGAGACAACCCTGGGCTTAACTCTAGCCTGTGCTTCTCAGCTTCCATAACTTTCTTATCTCCTCTGAGCCTTGGTTTTTTCCCCTAAGATAGGGATAATTTTAAAAAATCTATCTCCGTACAAAAAGGACTTAGCAAATTGTGTAGCTTATGTTAAGCACTCAATCAATGGGCATTATTATTTACTCCAGATCATTCAATAAAATCAACACCAAGTTGGGACCAGTACTCTAGTGTCAAAATACCCAACTCGGTCTCTACCCCACATCTGCATACCTGTGTGGAGGAAATAGAGGCAACACTCATTTTTACTAGAAGGAACTGTCAAAATACTACGTGGGGATTTTCTTGGAGGAGGAGATTCAGGATAAGAATACATTTATATAATAGTGATGATACTTAAAGGGCTTCCACGTGCACAGCCACTGCTTGGAATAGGCAGAGCTGGTGTTACATCATTTCTTAAATGGAAAACTAAGGCTCGGAGAAGGCTAACTGACCTGTCCGCCACGGTACTTCTAGTTAGTAGGATGCCTAGGCCTAGGCCCCAGGTCCTCTGACACCAGCCAGGACTCTGCACAAAAAAGGCCGCCCTAAATATTTATCAGCAACTAGGAATTTAAAGGCAGTTCTAACTCAGTCCTGCAGAGGTCAGACTTGCACACTGTCCAGTTACTCAAACGCTGACCATGTTCTCTCTCCAGAAAAAGGCAAGCATTTTTTTCCCCTATGATTCACTTGACTATGATTTCCCAGGCTATGCTCCACTTTTCCACTAATATCTATTAAGTACACGGAACACTAAAATCTCCTGTCATGTAGTCTCTGCAAAACGGAACTGATTTCAGATTTTTAAGCCTTTAAGTTAATTTTTCTTTCTGCCCTTGAACTATCGAATTCCTTGTCAAAATGGCTCAGGCCACATTTGGCTCTATCTTGTAGCACAGAGAATTCTACTCCAATGGGGATAGACATTTTCTTTCCAGAAAGCCAAAAGCAAATCCCCAAAACACTGTTCTGGGCAGGAAGATTTTGTAGGTTTCAAAAGCCCTTACTCAGCAGCTGGTATGGTAATTTACCTGATCAGGGGTCCTGAGAAAGTCCTCATCTCCTCTTGTTCCTCAGAATCATTTAGAATAACCTGGAACAAAAATAAAATTTGGTCTTCAAGACTATGGCCACCCAATGCCCCTTTCAGTCAAGTCCAGTATCAGAACCCAGGCCGTGGTCATAGGATGTGACTCAGTGCCCCATGGAGAAAGCAGAGGACAAAAATGAGTTCTCCAGTTGCTGAAAATGAGCCAATAGCATCTCAGGAAAAACATAAGTCTAGCATCCCTTCTTTCAGAGAAGAGTCCCACCCATTCCTTCACACACACACACACACACACACACACACACAATCCACAGGATGCATGGCCCAGTTCCCCCATTCCTGGAGATGCCCATTCCTGGAGCACCCCATTCCTGGAGATGCCCAGGCTCAGGTAAAAGGAAGCAGGGAGCAGCGTGCTGGCATGCCAGGGACACAGAATGTTGTTACCTCCATGCTGTGCAGTTCAACAAGGGCCGTTTGTCCATCACTGGGAAAGCTGGGACCCACACACACCAGCTGACCTCCTGGCCCAAAACTCACAGGCACATGAGGGACATAGAACTTCATGGGTGCCTTGGGACCAGCTGCCGAGACATCCTCTGACCAACAGACACAGGTGGACACTGTGAGCATTACTGTCACTGCTTTGCTTTACTTTAGAAATATGCCACAGACACATTTCTGTCCAAACTCCATCTGGGACTAAGATAAGATTGTGGGAGGGCTACATAATCATAAGAAGCCCATGCTCCAAGTCATATTTAGGCCTCTGAGAATACGTCAGAATATAATGCAAGGATTTGATGGTTTGGTCCAAGAGATAATACACCAGGCCCAGACTCTCAGTGATAGTGAGAGGCTGGGGACTCTCTGGCTCCTGTAGCCCCAATACTCATGACAAGTCTCCTACATCCAGACAAAGCAGTTATGCTTTGTGGTCTGCCTTTGCTTTACCAAATTGGCTCAGGTCGTCACTTTCTTTACTTGTTAGTTAAAAGTACCTCTGAGGGCCTCCTCTCCCAGCCTGAAGATGACTAGGGGCAGTGTTCCCTTTCAAGAATCAGCTATGATGCAATATCCAATTCAAGAGCCCATGAGACCTACATAAGCAAACGAGGCAGACAATGATCCACTCTAGGAAATACAGGGTAAGGGTAACTTTCCAAGAGACTTGCCACCCATCCCTCTTCTCATCAGACTCAACCAACTCCTTTAATCACTTCAGGACCCACCAGCCTGAATGGGACTCCAAGCGGCTGAAGCCAAGCGGTCATACGGCTCAGAGGCATCTGTCATGTATTGACTGAGCTCGTAGCTGCTGGAGCTGAGACCAGACTCGTGCTGCCGGAGAAGGTTGGACTTGTTGGTCAGTGATGGCTGAAAGTTAAAAACAGTGAAAACAGAGGCGAAGAATCAGAAGCAGTTTCAGAGAAATGGTCCTCCCAAGGGTTCCTTCAAAGCAACAAAATTCAAACTTTCAAATAAATGCAGTGAATGTGGATGTGTTGAAAGGAGAAGGGATAATTCAATTGACATGTATTTGCTAAAGGATGCATTATGTCCTAGTGGAAAGAGTGCAGTCCCTGGGGTCAGAGGGCCTGAATTCAAATCCTAGCTTTGTCAACACCCTGCCACTCTGACTTTGGACAAGTATCCTAGGGTCTCTGAGCTCAGTACTCTTATCTGCAATATGGATAATCACATCTGCCCTCTATAGTTCAAGTATGTACTCATGCATTCATTCACCAACTATTTAACAAGCACCCACTATGCTGCAGGCGCTATGCGTCCCCTGGGGATACAGACATACAAGAAATTCATGGAACTTACATCCTGGGAAGATACAAATAAAACAATGGGTGCAAAAGCTCCTTGTGCACTGTAAAGTGCTGTAGCTGTGTGTGGCTGCTGTTATTGTGTTGTTGTCACTCTTAGTCATCATGATATGTGCCCTGCCCTGTTCAGCATTAGGTATACAGAAGAGACTGTTCTCAAATCCAATCAGGGAAACAAAATTAATACAAGACTGTCAACAATTAAGAGCTCGTTTCTATAGTATCTTTGCAACTTTTCTGTAAATCTAAAATTATTCCAAAATAAAAGTTTATTTTAAAAAGTTAGGAGCTACAAATTAAGGCCCAGCTGGTATACATGGTAAGATTTTAGAAGAGATGGAAAAGTCAAGAAAGGTTTCAAGCTCGCTGTTCAGACCCGAATTAAAAGATTCTAGCAACTTCCTGGGTAAACCAAATTGCTAGTCCACTGAGGTGCCGGTGGCAGCCTCTTCTCTTTCCCAGTACCACAGAGTGACTTGGGTGACATTTCCTGATCCAGCCAGTTTGACATAAATGCAAAAGAGCCAGATCAGGGCCCCAGACCCACAGGTTGGAAACAAGAAGGCAAGGAAAGGAGGAGGTGGGTGTGGAGGCTCTGCCAAGAGAGGAGGAATGGGACCCCTTCAGACTGCTGGCACAGGAGACCCTCCCACCCCCAAGGGCCCTGCCCTGCCACTGCCAATGATGTCAGATGTGATGCCCCCTCACAGGCCACCAGCCCCCAGGTCACTTCAGGTTACCTTATTCTTCTGTGCCCCAGTTTGTGGACTCTCTGGAAATAGGTCCCCAGGCCTCTCCTGTCCAGAGTTAGAAGCAGGGCTGTCTTCATAAGGGTTCCGACTCTGAAATCTGCAGCAAAGTGACAGGAGCAGATGAGAGGGGGTCCTGAGCTGCTCTCTGCTAGAGGCTGTGTTGCTGTGCGGGCAGGTGTCAGGTCAGCCCATGTGCCACAGGAAAAGCATTGTCCTCCTATTCACCTCCTCAATCTATTAACACCAAAAAAATAGGAGCTCCGGGTTCCATAGTGCAGTTACTAGAAGTGGCCCCAAACCCTGTGGACAAGGGTTGGTCTCTGCAGCCTGACATCCTGGAATGGCTTAAATCAGAGGAGTTGGGTAGGTGAGTTCCAGGCAGGGTAAAGGCACCGGGTCCGGGGGCCCTAGGACAGGTACTTGCACAAAAGGCATTTCCCTGCTCGCCTTATCCCAGGAGCTATCCCATTCTCGGGGCACAGGAGTGGGCAGAGGAGAACACCCCAGCCCCAGGCAGGACCCAATCATGAGAACGTTTGCAAGTCCATATCTGTTCTGAGGCCAACATAAAATTCAGGCTGTCCTTTAGGATGGAGCTCAGGTAACCTCCCAGGACTCAGACTAGCTCAGGTGTGGGAACTGCCTCTCAGAGTTAAGAATCTCTCCTCCCAGGGTCCATGTTAATAGCTGGCCAGGGCCATCCTGGGCTATCCCACATCTCCGTGGCCAGGACAAAAGCAGCCAGGCATCCAGAGATGAGGGACAAGCACCAGATGCCATAAGATTTGCCTAACATAGTCTGAGTTTGGCTGAGTCATGTTGAACTGGCCTCTCCTTTCACACTTACTGGAACTGGCTCTCACCATTTGTTCCAAACGGACTATTCTGGTTTTCACGATCGTGTTCACTGAGGTATTTTTGATCTCGATAATCTTCATGCCAGATATAAGGACTCCTTTGCCTTGGCACTGCACCCTCAGAGAAAACAAAATAAAGACAGGTCACTTCCTCTTCCTAAAAGTGCAGAAAGACACTAGCAAGCTGTGAGGCTAAGTTATTGGTGTAAAAACACGTTTGCCAAATTGAATAAAATTGACAAGTGAGAGCTACCAATGAAAGTCCATAAGATGCCCCACAGTCCTCTCTGAACCAATTAGCATGGCTTTGTACAATTGTACAATGATGGGGATCATGTGGGTATGTGGGGTGTATGTGTGTGTGTATAATTGTGTTTTCACTGTTGAAACAGATTTCTCTTTGCCAGCAGGTCAGAAGCTGCCATTAGCACATACCTAAAGCCTTACCATTAGCATAGGGTATAAATTCCTATTGGTGGATATCTGCCACCCTCAGGGTAAATGATGGTCAGACTCATTACAGCCTAGCCACACTTGATGACTTCATGGTTAAGAACTGACTTCACTGTTACTCGGTCAGAGACTATAATCTTGGCTATAATAAGGCGTAGAAGAAAAAATGTGGATGAAGTACAAACTATCCATAATACTAGTAACATAATGATAGTTTCAGTACTATCATCTACATGTACAAAGAAAAGTGACTCCTTCCTCTCTCTTCTCCTCAAGACATCTAGCAGCAATGTCTTTGCTGTGGCCTCATCTGGCCAAGACAGAAGCAGGTGGGGGCCGGGGCTCTACAACAACCGAGCAGGATGCCCAAGGGGAGGCTCTGAGTGTGGCTCCTCTGGCCTCTGCCCTGTCTATCAGACCAGCTGCACCATCCCCAAGGCTTCTTGGAGATTATTCCATACCTCTTTCTTCCTGTAGCTGCTGTGGGTATCCATGGTGATAATAACCTCCATAAGCATATTCTTCCCTTAGGGTTGGAGAATGATAGCTCTGATATGGATCCTCGAGGCCTGGCCTAAAATATCACAAAGAAGGCCAGTCAAAGCCAACAACTTCAGAGGACAGAATTATGACCCCCGTCAAGAATCTGCTTTAAAGCCACAGTTAATTCTAGATCCTATAAACAGAAAATCCAGAATCAGAGCAGAAGTAGAACCTTTGTTTCAAAACAAGGCTGGGATTTTTATAGCAAAACCATAAAGTATGTCATTCTCCTTCCCCATGATCTCCCTTACTCCTCAAATACACACATCTAACAAGATGTTATCTTAGAAAACCCTTTCCTGAGATGACTGTGTAAATACCCAATATGCCATTGTAACTCCCATGCCTACTGCAGATGGAAATGAGTTGAAAAAGTTAAGTTGGACTACCTTAAATCTGATTGCTTTCATTGCCTCTGTCCTTAACATACCTTCCTTCGAGAACTTAACAATACAGAGAGATTAGTGAAAGGAACAACATGTTGTTAGTATTTTTGTCAACTAATAATTCTTTGGTATTTCATAGGAGCAAAATTCTTTACAGTAATTGTCATAATTTCAACCCCAAATCTGTAGGCAGGTAAGTATCACCCCACCTGGAAAAGCTTAAGTAGAACATAGATGGCTTGCAACAGTCCATAAAATATTAAGTCCAGTGCTATCAATTAGAAGCAGGAGCAGGAATTCCAGATTCTCCCAGAATATTCTCACTGAGACCTCTTCATTCTGAACTTGGAGCCTGCAAGCTGATATCTGTTTTCTCTGAGGTTGACTTTTTTTTTAATTTCCACTCATTCATTATCCATTCCACGCATGCTTTTCTGTTTGCCTATCACTCTAGGTACTGTTCTAGGCACCAGGACTCTTCTTGGTGCCAGTGGTGTCATGCTACCCCTGGGTCAGAGTCGTCCAAAGACAGCAAGAACTCTGTATAGGGATCCCTAGGAAAGGCTTTTCCATAGTCCACAAACATTGCCTTTTGCACTCCCGGAGTGAGAGGGTTTCACTTGCCATTTTGAATTTCCCCATTCTTTCTACCCTCTCGCCAGCCCCCAACACCCAATCACATTATGATGGCTTCTTTAAGAAGCTCCACTAGGGGAAAAAGAAGAGGGAAGTACTATCTTCAGTCACCAAAATCCAATTTGGGAGGGGAAAGGGTTTAGCTAAGTCAAGGTAGCAGTGTGGAGAAGGAAAAAAAACAAAGAGAGCTCGAGAAATAAAAGGAAAAGGAAGAAGGAAAAGAACAATCAGTTCATAAGCATTTAGGAGAGCTGGGTCAATTCCAAGCTCTAAAACCATACCTTGAATACAGCTGAACGGGATAATAACCTTCATAACAGTCAACCCCAGACACAGGCTGATGCCATTCCCCAGGCCTGGACACGTAATGAGGCCGCTGGTGGTCTGCCCTGGGGTTCTGGTGTGGCTGGGGGCTCCCTCGGATGTCTTGCCATTGGTAGAACCTCTCTCCATTGCGCCAAGAGTGAGGAACAGGCCGATGATATCCGTCTCTCCAAAGCCCTCGGTCTGGATCCTTTGACGATCCTGTGGGTCTCCCCCCTGGCTGAGGCGGTCGCTGGGGAACCCAAGGTTGCATCCCTGACTGTCTGAGTTTCTCTTGTGTTTTGAATCAGTTGTGTAGTTATTTTATCTTCCTATAGACAAAACAAAAAGACAAAAAGAAAATTATCATCATTTTAGGCCTATATCCAAACATGATGGTTGATTAGGTTTTGTGGAAAAAGCACCTATGATCCTCAAAATCTTCTATCTAAAACAAACCACACTGGCACTGATACAGAGATATCTGGAAAAAATCTCAAGCAGATACATGAAAGAAATAACAAGCTAGACAATTATGTTGATGTTGCTTAAAAAATTTTAAAGTATATTTGGAGCAATAATGGGTGTGGGATGCATGGGAGACAGAGAACAGCAATAGATGAAGCTCCAAAACACTATCAAAGCATTCCAATTAAATAAATTTATTCCACCAGCAAATATTCATTCAACACTTACTATGGAGGCTCTACGCTATCAGAGAAATAGAGAGGGCCTTGGGGAGGTTCAAATCCTTCAAAAACCAGAGTTCAGATCCTAACTCCGCCACTTACTAGCAAATTAATTTTTTCAAGCCTCAATCTCCTTACCCATAAAATGGGGACCATAATGATTACCTTGCAGGGTTACTGTCAGAGCTAGAGATAACATATAAAAAGTGCCAAACATACTGCCTGGTATACAGTAATCATTCAATAAACAGTAGTGTTATCAGAGATAAAGATTAGGGTAGTGTGAGTGGCTGAAGACATTTTAAATAAAAACAAACTTAAACTGACCTCAGAGGCATCTTTTCTGAATCCTTAAATAAACCTCTTAGAAGAACTAGGCTCTATAATATGGCCACGCCTGCCCCTCCTCCAGGGGAGCCAATGAGACGCAGGTTTGGGATTGCTTACGTGAGAAACTAGAGAACCGTGTCTCAGTAATCTTCCTGGCTGGAGATTTTAAAACCTGGAAGTCTCCCCATATCAAACTAATTTTCCCCACTTATTCTCCAAAATGGGAAATAACTCCAGAGGATGGATTGCCTTCCAAGCTCCTCTGCCCGTATCACAGAGAAGCACCTGCCTCCAGCTGCCTCCAAAGGGAAAGCACACCAGACCTTACTCCTGTTCAGGGATTCGCTTGTGTCAGGAACATACGTTAGCTCCGTCAGACCGCCCATTTTTTCTCCCCTGGGAACTGTTTTAGGTTGCCAGATTCTGAGGGAATCCAGTTAACTTGCTCTGGCTCCTGAAACTCCCAGACTAAAGTAAAAATTCTTGTCAGAACAAAAGGTCAAAGGGTGTGTGTTGAAATCAAAACGTCACACTGCTGGAATGCCACGGAGCCAAGGTCCACAGCTATGAGCCAAGAGCTGTAAGCAGAACATACCAGAAGAGCAAGGCGCAGAAGGGACTTCCACCTGAAGATCAATCACGGCTCAGGGAGCTTACAGCTTCCTTCCATGTCAGCCACTTCCTTGAAAAAGCCAGTTGCAATGAAAGTCTTTCCAGGAAATCCCAGCAAAGGCCATATGCCCCAGACACAGTGAAAGGGTACGTAGATCTTCCCCGAAGGCCCATGGAACTCAATATAATTTGGACACAAGGAAGTTTAACAAGAAGAAAGCCTCTTTCACCTTGTTCCTGGATATTTTCACCAGACAGCCTTCCCCAACTGCAAAGGCACAATATCCAGTCTCTCCACCGAAATCACATCATTTTGTTGCCAAGATATAGCAACTCCAGTAGGTTAGACCTCAGGTTATAATTAAAGACACCAAGAGAAAAACACCAAAGGTTCTCCAAATGAAGGAATTGCATCTACAGTGACAAGTCACACTTGTGCATTCACGTAAATGACTTTCCCTGGTCCCAGTAAGGGTAATACTGCCTTTCCTAATCTGACAGCACAGCAAGCACAACTAAAAGAAAGGAAACAAGGGAGCTGGCACTCTCACACACCTGCTCTGACGGCTTTCCACCTTCCTTCAGCACAGCTCCAGAACCTGGCCCAAGAGTGTCTCCTCTCCTCTTGGACACTGTCAAAGTCCGGGTGCCACTTCTACCAAGACTTACCTGGCCCTCAAATCTACAGCCTGTCAGTTACCTTTGCAACTGCCCAGCCTCCATGGAGCTGATTCACTAGGGCAAAGTACAGCCCAGCTACCTCAGTCTGGAACAGACGTGACTTGACACATTTGCTCAGAACATGTCAGAGGCTGGTGTTTCTGTTTGCCTGGCTGTGGGCTGAGCCAGGTTCACTCTCATAAGAAAGGATCCAAACCTCCACAGCAAAGAAGGAACAGAGACACGAGGGAGAGGAAATCCAGAGAGCCCTGAGGCAGCCTGGCCTGGTGAGAAGAGCACCACCTTTGGGGTGTCAACTCACGGCCCTACCACTGGCTGGCTCTATTACTTAGCCTCTCTGAGTCTGTTTCTTCTTCTCTAAAAGGGGAATAACAATTCTTAGCTTATCAGGGTCATTATGAGGATTAAATATTGGTAAAGCGGCACCTGATATATAAATATGTATGATCTATAAATATTATCTTTTCCTTTCAAAAGAGATGAGCTAATTCCACCAGTTGAGGCAGGGGTACTCACTGGTGGTTAGTAAATACCTGGTTTGTCTGGTTTGGGTTTTTCTCATTCATGTTTCTCTCCATTGGGTTCTGGTTGTGTATCAAGTGTGTTATCTAGATGGAAGGCAAATTCAAATGCCCAATGTTTAACTGAAAGCACTGAAAAATTTTCTCTCACAACAAGAAAATAATTTTCATGTTTGAAAAATTCATGTCTTCATCATTGTTAAGGTAAACACGGAGGAGCTCATGTCTACTTTTGAATTAATATTTAAAATTCAGCAAAACATCATGTTAATACACCTTAAAATGACACAATGTTATACGTCAATTATATCTCAATAAAGCTGGGGAAAAAAATAAATGAAATTCTGAATTTGCTCTAAAAAGGCCCATATATTCTTTTTTTCAACAAACACTGAGTCTCTCTTATGTGCCAGGATTTGACACACATAAATATGTAAGACACAGTCCTTGCCCTCAAAAAGCTTGGAGCAAATTCACCTCTCATGCTGTTACTAGTCCAGGGAAGAGCATCCCGGTTGGTCTCATGGTCAGATAGAGTAATGCAGCTAAACTATAAGACTTTGTCTCAACCCCTCAACTGACTCCCAGGAGTGCAGAATTCTCTGACTGTGGCTAATGGGTTTTTATCCCACTGGTGGGCCATGAAGTTTGTCTCACTAATGGCTACACTGCCACTTTTAATCCTCCCAGGAAGAGATACTGGAGAAGGAGACACACCTTGTCAACAGGAATCAGAACTTGGTTGATGATGACACAGACTCAGATATCAAATTATGTGTTCCGATATGTCATATTAACATTCGTGAAAGTCTGCTATAACCCTTCTGACTTATAACCTGAGGTTAGTCCTGCCTTGTAACACCAGCTACATTACTGCAATGTTAACTTTAGAAAGTATCTTAAAGGTTATTTCAGCAACTTCACTTTATTGATGATAAAACTAAGATCCAGGGAAGCAAAGTGATTCACCCAAGATCACAAAGCTAACTAGAAGCTCAGTCAGGATTATATTCGTGTGCTGAAGTTATCTTGCACCAGGTTTACAAGAGCTGATTATTAAATATTCAGGAATTGTGTGAGCCAGTAGTTAAACCATTGGTAATTTAAGGTCGACCATGGTGGGAGTATTCACACAGAAACTTGCAAATATTACAAAGCAAGGTTGTTGTTGTTTTCAGAGAACCAGTTTGCCAGCATCCTGATTACAACCCCAAACTCCTAGAACCTAATTCAGTGTTCTTTCAACCACAGAATTGTCATTCTGTTACTAGCCTTCATTGCACATCTCTGGTTTAAACATCTAGCCCAGTTATTCCAAATGCTCCTTTTGTGACATCCCAAAGCATCTCTAATTATCTCAAGAGTTATTATGAAACTCTTCAAACACTCACTAACCAAAATTAATTTTAATTAGCTTTAATTATTTTATATAGACATATGACATTCAACAGTTATATGGGTCATGGAACAAAATAGATCGTTTGGGATCTCACCACTCCAAAAGGTTTGCAATTAATTTATCTGTTCCTGCCTGCCCCAGCCCCACATATCTACAGTTACTAAGTCTTTCAACCTGGCAGCTCAATTCCTCCTGGTTTCTAACCAAATTTACCCAGCTTGACAATATATTAGCAGCTCATCTCCACCAGGAGGTAGGCTAAAATCAGTCTTGCCACCCCAAGCCCTGGTTGCAGCGCCCTCCGTCATGCCAGAATAGCTACAGTCTTTGCATGATCCCTTCCCTAAGTGTCCTGTCTTCATGCCTGATTCCTGTTCTGCATTCCAACTAGTCACTGGAATTGGAGCCCCGGCCCCTTGCTAATTTACGTGAATTTCCTCTCCCAGCCCCTGCTCTCCTTTCCAAATGCCAGACCACCGAGAGGATCTTGCCTCAAACAGGAGTATCTACCCTAGTTTGACATCTAACAAAAGTATCATCACTGCTAATGATGCTCCTACTCCCTACCCACCAGATCAATGCTGACGGATGCAAACACCCACCTAGATCCAGGTCAGATTTGCCGTGAATCATGAGCACTATGATTTAATGACTAATTTCTCTTGCAAGGGACAGCTCAGCAGCTGAGACATCCCTCAGACTTGATCTCATTCCTTTACTGAAAGTAAAAATTTAGAAAACAAACTGAGAGGCTCTCTGTCAACAGGTTAACAGTAATTATTTCAGTCTGGGTAATAGCATTGTGGATGACTTTATTTCTCTCTTCTTGCTTGTCCATATTTTCTAACTTTTCTACAATAAACATATATTATTTTAAAAGACAAAATCAACTAACATTATTTTTTTTATTTTAATTTTTTTTTGGTGAGGGAGATTGGCCATGAGGCAACGTCTGTGCCAATCTTCCTCTACTTTGTACATGGGATGCTGCCACAGCATGGCTTGATGAGCAGTGTGTAGGTCCATACCCAGGATCTGAACCTGTGAACCCCAGGCCACTGAAACAGAGCATGCAAACTTAACCACTACACCACTGGGCCGGCCCCTCAACTAACATTATTTTTAATCAATACTATATCCAAATGTGCTGTTCTAATGTCAGTAAATAATTATGCACCCAAGTTGCTAAAATTGGGCAGTGATTCCCCAAAGAGTTCAACATTGGCTAACTGTGTTCACTCTGCTCTTCTAGAAAGAAGATTCTGGAAATCATTCATACGCTAAACAAATGTTTATTGAACAGCCACTATATGCCCACCATTGTCACATGCATTAAGGATAAAAAGATAACATAAAATCCCTGCCCTAAACAATCTTTCAGTGTATTGGAGCAGTAGATTCAAATATGCAATCATAATGCAATGCAATCATTATTCTAATGGATATATCATTGATTTTTCTAATGAAAGGAAGCACAAGAGAAGGCACAAGTCTAGAAACTGGGAGGTGTGCTAGTCAAGGTCATTCCACAAAACAAGCAAGACAGATGAATGCCTCAACTAGAGCAGCTACAGAGAGATTGAAGGAGAGAGGAGAGATTAAATATATATATGTATGTTTACAAAATAGAATCAACATGAATTGATACTCTACTGAATGTAGAAAATGAAGAAGAAGGAGAAGTGAAGGACAACCCATTTCAGGCTGTAGAGAGGCGAACACACTGCCTTTTTTTGGATAATAATCTTGAAGGAGGAGTCAGTTTGGTGGAGAAGATGATGACTTCAATTTTGGACATCCTAATTGTGAGGGCCTTTGGACTGAGGTAAGGATGGTCAATAAGCAGTTCGCTACACAAGTCTAGAGCTCAAGAGAGAGGTCTGAGGAGAGAGATGTGATTGAAGCCACAGGCTTGGGTTGTATCGCCTAAGAAAAGCTAAGAATTCGAAGACAAGTCCTAGGAAAGAACTCTGAGGAGCACCAACATTTAAGAGCAGAACACAGAAATAAGAGCCTATGAAAGACAATAAAAGATGCCAGAAAAGTAAGCAGACAGCCAGGAGAAGATGGTGTCCTGGGAGCCAAGGGAGGTGATGGCTCCAAAAATGGGAGACTGGTCAACAATGTCAAACTTAGGAGAAATCCTGAGACAGTCAACAAGTGAAAGTGTTCTCTGCATGACTAGATTCAACAATTAGGAGGTTTGACGATCATAACATGAACAATTTCAATGGAACTAAGGTCAAGGGAATGAGGAATTAGATACAGAAATCACTTACACAGAGAATGGAATGTAAGGAAAGGGAGATTGCAAGTAAAATTACTCTTTCTAGAAGCCTGGGTATGAAGAAAAGGGGGCACTAGCTGTGATGACTATGAGGCAGTCAGGTTTGAAGAACTAGTTTAGGGTGGACAAGATGAAAGAGAGTTATATGCTGATTCATATGGAGATACAGAAAAGAAACACAATTACTGAAGGAATAAATCTCAAAAGAGGCTGTCACATGGGAGCCAGGGTATAGGAGCAAAAATTAAGCCTAGCTGAGAGGAAGGGCACCTCTTCCTCTGAGAAAGGGATAATGAAGGGAGGTGAAGACAGGCATAGAGGGAGGTAAGTATGTACATAAAGGGAGTGGACACCAAGAATTCTCTGTGGAGTAGACAGCCGAGCTCTACTGACTAGAGATCAGGGTGAGCATTTCGTAAGAGCCTTGAGAAACATTATGAAAGTTTGGATTGGCCAGTGTGGAAAATGGAAGTGGGCTTTAACTAGGAGCATGTGCTCAGAGTAACGAGTGGGCTGGAAATGCAGCTGTTATTGGTCACCTAGATGGACTTGAAGCTCCGTGGGGATAGTGACCACCTGTGCTTTTCTCCATGCTCTACTCTCAGTGCCCAGCACAGGGCCTGACGTATGACAAGAGCTCAGTAAAGATTTTATTGATGAATGAATGGAGACCTTGAATTTATAGCAGCAACAGCCTAACTGTATGATTGTTTCCAGTAGTTTCCTACTCATTATCCTAAGTATAGAATTAAACTTTGACGGGGAGTTTCTAGAGAAAGTTGAGGCAGTGAGTTAAGGGGACTGACCAGAGAATTGTGGGACTTAAATGAGATAGAAATAGATGCAAATTATCTGCATACCTGATTAAACTGAGGTCTCTACCTGTACTTGAGACACACTCCAATAGGACAGTGAAAGAAAAACATTAAGTCACAATTGAAAAAAAAAAAACCTTAGTCAAAGTGGGAATGACTGGATAATGTCCACATCTGCATTTCCAACAACATCTGCTACATTGAGGCTCTTTTTAGTCTGCAAGCATCTCATATCTGCCTCCCAGAATGAGTCAAGGGGGTGAGGGTTTAGTGCAAAGCAGTCTCTTGACTCTGGCAAAGCTGTCACTCGGAGCCAGTCTTACAGATATGGAGCTCGTGGCCTCAGCCAGTGATGGGTGCCAAGGATTTGATCCCTTCTGGTGAGCCGTGGGGCAGGTAAGATGCAGAGCAGCATGCGCCAGTCAGCAGTTCCATTTATCAGGAGGGACCGTGCCAGGAAAACGTGGTCTGAGGGCCAGAGACAACTAGCCTGGCACAGGCGCTGTAAGCCACCAGTGCCAATCCTGGGACTGCTGCACTCACCACAGTCTTAGAAGTGAAGGTTTGGGCACAATGCAGGTTTCCTACAGGGCCACAGAACCCTGTGTATGAGCCCTGACAAAAGGGCTCCTTTAAATGTCCCCTACCTGGCTGCCTGCACACGTGCCCTCTCTGCTTTCACCTCTGCTGCCGAGAGCTAGAGAAGCAGCGTATCACTCAGGAAGAATGACTGCCTTCTTCTTTATCAGCCCTGGGCTGGCAGGGGTGGCCCCAACTTCTCCTCTCTTCACCCCTCCCATTTTATTGATGCCCCCGAATCAGAATAACTAGGGTGGCAGATGGATGCTGCTGTGACTTCTGACCCCACATCAAAGGCATGGGTGATTCACACAGCCCCTAAACAAAATAAAGGGCTGTAATATGCTCGAGGTGTTCTCTGAGCCCACGAGGCCAGTGGGCCGTAAACTCCCCAGAGGTGCAGTACAACTTGGTGGCCCCGGAATAAGGCTGCCTGTGTGTGCATCTCAGCCCCACGATCTGCTGGCTGTGTGAACTTGGGCAAGGTATTCTGTATCTCCTTTTCTTCATCTATAAGATGGGGATAATAATAGAATCCACCTCACACAGTTATTATAAGGGTAAAATTTGATTAAAAACCTACAAAGTACTTGGCATTTAGTAAATGCTTGATAAATGGTAATTGTTATCATTTCTCTGGAAATACTGTTAAGTGTCTAGGAAGTTTTCTGCAGAAGACATCAGACAGGGATTCACTGATTATCCTTTACTGCTGTGAAATCCACAACTCCTCCTTAACTCTTAATTCAGTGCCCCCATTGAGCCACGAGATCTGGGTAAAACAGAGAAACTATGTCACGTGACTACATAGCAAAAAAAGAATGGTTTAAGTTAAGAATATCAGAATTAGAAACTTCAAGAAAATGTAGCCCAGTTCTTTTCTCACTGGAGTGCTTGTAGCCCCAGGGACGATGCAGGATGCCACAAGATAAGCACTAATTTTATTGTACAAGCAATTTTAAAATGTATTTTAATTTTAAACAAAAACAAATATTGTACAAATTAATTTTAAACAAAAACAAATATTGTACAAATAAAACAAAAACAAATATTGACTATTATGGAATAAAATTCAAATTTGTATTAATTTTTGCAATGAAGCATGTGACTTTAAAGAAATGTCATACTTGCAATGGGACAGATGCACACGCCTTCACATACACATAGCCTGCACCCCCAGAAGTCACTCCCTGCCATTTGGTGGAAATGTTTGAGAGACACATTCTGAACAGGAGCAGGCATTCAGACACATAACTGATGAGCTGGGAAGAATCCATCCCTGCAAGTAAAGCAGTGTCTACACCAGGGAGACTCAGGTCAAGGCTCTCGCTCACATAGAGTTCTTTCATTTACAGACCCAGCTCGTCAAGCTCTCTACTGCTGGATGAAAATCCCCTATTGCACAAGACTCTATAGGGTACCCAGGAGTCCAGTGACTCTCTTGGTTTACCTGGGGCAGGAAGTGTTTGTTCTCCAAGTAGGGCCTTAGGCTCCTTATAGAAACACACTCCAATATTTTAGCATCAAGATGCTCTTCTTGCCATAGAACACACATGTGAGCCTCAAACTCGCGTTCAAACTCTTGAATAGGGGAAAACCGCCATCATGCTACTCAGCAGCCTTCCCCTTTCCAGGTCACACAGTCCCCATCCTATTACGTCTCCTCATAAAGTTTCCTCCCCTCAATCATTTTGGGCAATAGCAAAGGCCCTGGGAAAAATAAACAGGAATTTAAACCTGGATTTAGTTTTAACTGTACCATTTCCCAGCCATGAGACTTTGGAAAAAAATCACAATCTTTATGCACCCCCATTTCTTCATCTTCAAAATGAAGTCAAAAAAGTACCCTGCAGGGCTGTGATGTGGATGAAAGGAAATGCTGTATGGAAAAACACCCAAGTGCCTGTTAAATAGAGGAGTGGGTTTTCAAGAAATCTTTGCCTTTCCCTCTTCCAGACTCCTTACGTTCTGTTAAAGGCGTGACAAGCTAAACTGTACACAAAGCTCACGCGTATGGTACAGGATAGTGGTTAGGAGGCCAGGCTTTGCAGTCAGAATTGGAGTTGAGGCCCAGTGCCTCCACTGACCAGCTGTGAGGCTTCAGACAAGTTACTAAACCTCTCAGGCTAAGTGTCCTCACTTGTTAAATGATTGTATAATAATAGATATCTTCACAAGGTTGTTGTAGGATAAATGAGATAATGTACTGTTCACAGCATGTGGTAGGTGCTCAATTAACATTTGATGAACAGATGAATGTATAATCTAAGAAAAGCCCTGAGCACGGTGCCTGCACACAGTAAGCGTTTAACAGATGGTTGTTGTCAACGTTGTCATTGGAAAGAGCAGAGCAGAAGAGGTACTTTCCAGGCTATTCAGGGGATATGTTCTTAGCTTTTATCATAGCAGTTTGTATTTAATTTTTATCTCAGCTGTTTTTTTATTAGTAGCTTAGCATCTAAAATGAGGTAATTGTTTTTAAATTGTATTCTGCCCTCTCTCACATCAAAATACTCCTTTGCACACATAGCTTGTCATCCCCAGAGACTCCCATCCTTGGCTCATTATTGTCACTACTCAGTGGCATCATTAGCAAGTTTGCCATTTGGGGAGTAATAAAAGCGAGACCAGAAAGGGTAAGAGATTTCACCAAGTTCACACAGCGTATCAGTCATCAAATGGAGGAAAAGCAATCACAGGACTTCTAGTCAAAGCTTTCTTCAGAAAAGCATACTCGTAGTAATAGCCTAGTGATATATTTAACACAAAAATGCAATGATTTAAAAATCCATTCCATGTGAATACAACAATTACAATCTTCAAAGCTATCTATCAGTCAGTGTAAATAGGTTTATTCAACCTGATATATATATATATATAGAAAGAGAGAGAGAGAATCATAAAAATAAGAACTCAAAGATTAATTTCTGTATTTTCTCCATGTCCCATTTGTCAGTCAATAAAGGTGCACACCACTTTGCTGGTTCTGTCCTCTGCCCACTGTTCCACGTACAGAAATAGCCCATGTGTGTGCACAGCGTGAGTGCACACACGTATTTTAGTGGCACTCACAGCCCTGTTCTCTCAGTCTGCAATAAGTGACTGCAGATAGAGCAAAGATCTCCAGGAGTGCCATTCTAATGCTGAATTTAGCACATTAGGGCAATTTCCACAGGAGCCACTTATGATGCCAAAAAACAAAGTTCATGTTTCAGTTTCCGGAGGACACTGAAAGGCAAGACAAGATGATGCAGAAGTTTCTTGTCTAACCATAATGTCTGCAGCCACCACAAAGGAAATGTACATAGTTCATTATTTTCTGGGAGCATCCCATAAATGAACGCTACAGACTCTCTGCATGCTGAGTAAAATACTTACTCCCGACGTTGCTTCTGTGATGTAGCTTCTGTACAAGCTTCCTAAGAACATTTCCTATTTCACTAAGGATGCAATACTTTGTATGCCCCATGACATTATGACACCACATCTAAGTGCTGGTCCGAATGTTATTCATTGAATGGATGATGTCACTAAAAGAATCTGACCAGGGTATATTGTCTTACCTCTGGAGTGAAAAAAAATTATTTTCTTCATTCAACAAATAATATTTTAGACAAATATTGTCATTGTTCATTATCATAAAAGTATTTTCTCCTATATGAGCTGACTCTCCGTAGCTCCTCTAACAAAGCTTATAGGCCCCTGGACTATGCAGAAGGAACCAAAAAGAGTCCCTGCTCCTATTTAATAACCCAGAAATGGGTGAGAAACCAAGCACTTCATTTATCATGTATTTATTGGTGCCTACTATGTGCCAAGCATCACTTTAGGTGTTATATGCAGGCCACACTAAGTGACTGAGGTGTCCCCTTGGAGTTGACTGCCTAATGGAGATGCAGACAAGGTAACAGGCAATTCCAATGACCAATGCTGGAAGAGGATGGCAGTAAAACACAGATGAAACACACAACAAATGTGCCAAACCTACTCAGAGAACCTTCCCAGCAGAAGGATGTCTCAACTGAGACCTGAAGGGTGCAAGTGCATCAGCCTGAAGGAGGGGAAGGAGAGCAAGAGACAATATGTTCCCGCCAGAAAGACGGCTATGAGAAGGGCTCCAGGGTGAAGGAGGGCATGTGCATTCAGCACATCATCAATGAGTTCATGGTCAGTGTGGTTGGAGCCTAGAGTGCAAAAAGAAGTTTCTGTAGACTGATGTTTGTGTCACTCCAAAATTCATATGTTGAAACCTAATCCCAAAGGTGATAGTATTTGGAGGTGAGGGCTTTGGGAGGTGATTAAGTGATGAGGCTGGAGCCCTCCTGACTGGGAATAGTGCCTTTATAAAAGGGACCCCAGGGAGCTTCCTCGGCCCTTCTGCCATGTGAAGTTGCAGTGAGAAGATGGCTGTCTGTGGACCAGGAAGCAGGTCCTCACCAGACATTGAATCTGCCAGCACCTTGATCGTGGACTTCCCAGCCTCCAAAACTGTGAGAAATAAGTTTCCTTTGTTTATAAGCCACCTAGTCTATCGTATTCTCTTATAGCAGCTCAAACATACTAAGACAGAAGTGATGAGGGGCCGGCCCTGTGGCTTAGTGGTTAAGGTCAGCACCCTCCACTTTGGCGGCCCAGGTTCAGTTCCTGGGCACAGACATACACCACTTGTCAGCAGCCATGCTGTGGTGGCGACCCACATACAAAATAGAGGAAGACTGGCACAGATGTTAGCTCAGGGCAAATCTTCCTCAACAAAAAACAAAAAAACAAAGACCAAAGTGATGAGAACAGATACTGAAGATACTGTCCTAGCTGCCTCACCCAGCCAGGAAGAACAGAGTGTAGCCCAGCTCTCCCCAGTACCTAGATCATTTGCACACACTTATGGTGAACATGTGCTATTTCTGCCTGCCCAGCATCCTATCCTCTGGCTTATGGTAATAAACCATCAGTTTTCCTTTAATGAACTTCCCTGCCTCCTCTCAGTTTATGTAGCATGTATGGGACTGACCCATAAGAATGGACAAAAAATTCACACCTGGATAGTAAGAGTCTTGCAGCTCCTCGGCCGTAGTGGTTAATTCAGCAGTTAGCATATGTCCAGGGACATGTCCAAGAAGCATGTGCCCAGAGCCCATGCTTGAACTACTGGGAAAGAAGTGTGCTTTCCATTAGGGTTGACTGAGATAATAGAATATCAACCTGGAGCTGCAGGCAGCCATCTGTCCACCATTCATTCACTCAATAATAGTTTACTGGATAACTATTATGTGGCTTGTGCTTTTGTAGGCATCAGGGATACAGAAATAAAAGACATGATTCTGTTTCTTAGGTTTTCACACCAACTGGAGAGGCAAATAAGGTAAACTAATCACTTTAATAACACATGATAAACGTTACATAGATTATTATTTGTGCAAGGAAGGGCAGCCAACTCAGGCAAAGCTTCCTGGGGAAGAAAACACTCATTGAACTTTGTTGGATAATTAGGAATTAATTGGGTAAATTTGGGCATGGGGGTGGTTCCAGAAGAGGAATCAGTAAGTACAAAGGCACGGAGAGGAGGTTCAGCTGGGCAAGTTCTGGTGACCCACCATATTCCATCAGAATGGAGGGTAAGGCCCACTCAGGGAGGTGAGAGAAAGGAAGCCATACAGCCAAGCTGGGATTGAGTCATAGAGGTCTTGGATGCTTGCTGAAGGGGCTTCTGAAACATCAAAGCAGGTGAGTGACACCATCAAGTTGGCATTTCAGAAAACCACAAAAGTCCCAATATAGAGAATGGCTTGGGAACTCCCAGACTGCTGGCAGGGTGAGCCTTATGGAGCTGTTGCCATCATCCTCCTTTGCAAAGTCAATGCAAGCCAAAGTAAAGCACTAGTGGAGGGGAAAAGGTGAGCAGGGGGCAGGTGTCAGATTCAAGAGAGACCAAGGAAGCAGAATAAATGGGATTTAGAGGTTAATTGGGTTTACACAGCTCTGGCCTAGCGATAGTAGGTGGTGATGTCCCTGATCAAGACTGAAATGCATTTTACTGAAAGATGCAGATGTTGTGAGGAAAGGTAAGTTCTGGTTGGGCCACGGTAAAGTGAGTTGCCTGCAGGACAATGTACTAGGGTGTCTCAGGCAGTGGATATGAGTCAGGAGCTCCTGAGAGGCATCTGCAGGGACTCACGTTTGCAGTGGGTAGTATTCATTTGTTTATACGTTGCTTCTTTCCTGAAGATTTGTATGTGCTTTGACTTAGGTGTGATCAACACACGTCATAATTAAAACCATGGATATAGGTAAGATTGTCAAAGAGGAGCACAGACTTCAAAATAAGAAAATAATCATTTAAGGTAAAAGGCAGTGAAAGAGAAGTTCGTGAAGACTGAGGAGGCAGAGTCGAAACAGCATCAAAGAAGCCAAGGGAGGAGAGAGGTAAAGAAAACAAATACAGTAAGAGATCAAGCTACATAAGAACCTGAAAGCATCCACTGGATTCCATAGGGCTGGTGGGATGGTCAGAAAAAGGATAGGACAGTAAAGAGGGACCATGAGTGTTTGCTCATTGGTTGGTTGGTTGGTTGGCATAAAATGGGAGATATTCAAACGTTTTTACCTATGGTGGAAAGCCAGTGTAGAGGAGAAACTGAAGAGACAGGGGAATAAAGGAAATGAATGATGGGATGTGGTCCCTTGGGAGAGCAAGGGGCATGGAGTTCAGAGCCCGAGAGAAGAGATTCAGGGGTCAGGAAGGACACTTCTGCTGCTGAGAAGGGAGGGAGGCAGGAAGGGATGTATGAATGCCCACATGGATAATTTTGGGAGGTAGGCTAGGCAATGCTACTGGAAAAAAAGTACGCATACTAATTATGTTAAAGAAATTGATTTTACCCTTCATTCTATTAAAACATGCTAATGAGACTCCCACAATTTCCAAAGCTAAAAATGACTGAGATTTGGAAGAGCTCAGTGGTGAGTTTCAGGAATCTGAGGATGCACTGCACAGCCACCAACGGTGGCTATTTTCTATTTTCTTCTTCTTTTTTTTTTTTTTTTTTTTGGTAATTTCTATTCTATTTGAAACCACAGCCTGGCTTTTTTGTTTGTTTGTTTTTTTGACTCAGTTTAATTTCTTTCAAGCTGCAGCCCATGGGTAACACCTATTTCAAGTAATCTCATTTTCCTTAGTGTCAGGCTCTTGTGTCTTTGCCCCTCAAAAATCAGCAGCAGTTGGAAAGGTTCTTGTTCTAGTCAATTACCATTTGAAAATAGAAACTCAGATATTTAACATGAGTCTGTGTGGAATCACTCCCTTTAAGTCATCTTTCTCAGAAGCAACCTTTCCTCTTATCAATATCATACTGTAAGTGGGCCCATCCAGGAGGATCCTTCAAGTTTCTGTTACAGAAAATCACAACCTAATGAAGCCTGGTTGGTGACATGTGAGGTCTATTTCATAAATATAGCACCCGTTTCCAAACTGGATGTGAAACAAATTCAATGCTGTGTGAAAAGCTGTTCAGCAAGGAAAAAACTCACAGAGGGTGAGGAATCCATTACTGAAGAGGTTATCCTTTCCAACCCATCGCACATAAACTGAAGCCCAGCGTGCCACATGGTTAATTGGGATCAAGCCCAGGACCCAAATCCAGGTCTCCTGCCACCCACCCACTATTCATTTCTCCTCTCATAACATCTGCTTTTCCTGCTGGGCAGCAAACTCCACAGGGCCAGGGACCTCTTCCATCTTGTCACTTAGGTATCCCCAGCATAGAGGTGATAATCAAAAATATCTGTTAGTAAGTTAACCACTTACTTAGAGTGGATCAATGTTGGTCATTTGTGAGGTTTCATGCAGAGCTGAACATCAGAGTATAACGTCTCAACAGAAAGGAAAAAAAATCACCAACCCGTAAACACATGCTTTATGAACTCTGAAAATACCAGAAACTCCAGACATGACTTCCAGGGTGGAAACCTTGGGGACAGCAGCTGTAGAGCCACCTCTTGCTAATGGATCCATGCCAGGGTTTCATTTGTCATTGGGTTGGCAGGCACCACATCCCCAGTCATCTGTATAGCTGGAGAACAGAAGTTTCCACATTGCCTCTAAGTCAGCTTTAACCAGCTTGAATCCTCCTTAAAATATTTAACAGGCTCTCTCCTCTCCCCCAGACACTGAAACTGCTAAGCCTCCGTTCATCTTCCCGTAATGAAACCTGCCTAAAATTTTTATCTAAGTTGAAATTACACATCCTTTAGCACGCTAGCAATGCATTCCATCCCACTGGGAACCCTGCCAAGAGTGTGCAAGCACTTCAAGGAGCTAGGGTTTGAAGGTGCCATTACCCACAGTTGAAGTTTGTTTTTTCAAACAAGACCCTGTGAGGTTCTTCGTTTTGCTGAAAACCATGTGCCGGCTTGATGCTTTTCTAATCTGGTTGAGACCAAATGCTTCTCAAATGAATCTGCTAGAAGGGTCTCTAGCGAGAATTGTATTCTCTCTTAGCATTCTTCAGTTGGGGTTTGATTTGGGTTAATTGGTTAATGGTAAAATAAGTACTTACATCTTTTGCCCCTAAATCAGGAGCTGCTGCTGCTGCTTCTGCTCTATCCCATCATGACAGCCTGCTGTTACTCACAACTGGCAGACACTGTAAACTGTGATGCCACGTCAGCTGCCCAGAACATTTCTGCTTCAGCAACAGTTTCCCAACGGAATGATTTTGTGTGTAGATCCTGAGGCTGGAAACATGATCTGACCGCCATATTGAGAAGGTCTAAGTACAAGAGGCCACTACCTGAGATCACAGAGAGAAACCACACAAACCCCTCGTGTGTCTAAATAAGAATTCCAAGGAGCACCTAAATGTTATGTTGACTTTCTAAACAATCATGACAGTAAGTTAATAACTGATAAAAAAAATCAGGATTAGAAAGTGAAAATGTATAATTTAGAGAATCTTAGCATTATGGATTTTAGTTCATTAAAAAATTATGAGCTTGAGCTGGAAAAAAATTATCAACTTGAAGGGGCAAAAAACTGAAAAACTGAGTGCTCATGATAGGGAGATGGTTGAATAGATTATGAGACATTTATGTTGTGGAATATTAGGATATCTAATAAAAAATAACAAAAGCTATACCAGTTGACCTGGAGGGATTTCTATGGCATATTATTAAGTGAAAAAGTATAATATTATCCCATATGCTATTACATATGCATATATATAATTATGTGATTATGTATGAGTATTTATGTATCTATATAGATAAAAGTATACAAAAGATATATACCTGGCAGTTAATAATACTTCCTTTGTTGGAGGGAGAGGATGTGCAAGGGCGATGGATGAGCGGGGAAGTAACTTTTTTAAAGGCTTCGCAATAAAACAGCATTTATTACATCCCATTCCTGTAAACTTATCTGTATGTGAATGGTGGGTGTGCTTAAAGAGAAGTATGTATAAGTTTACAAAAGTTTTAGATATCCTAAGGTGGTGACATTCCAGACAACTTTTATTTTATGCTCTGTGCGATAATGCACCACCTAACTATGTTTCAGTCAACGATGGACCGCATACACAATGATGGTCCCCTAAGATTAGTACCATATAGCCTACGTGCGTAGTAGGTTATACCATCTAGGTTTATGTAAGTGCACTCTATGATGTTCACACAAAAACAAAATCTGCTAATGATGCATTGCTCAGAATGTATCCCTGTCATTAAGCAACACATGACTAATTTTATGTATATTTCAATTTTTCCAAGAAAAAAATTTTTATTTATGTAATCAGAAAAAACAATAAAGCTGTTTCTATTATGTAAAATTATTGACAAGTGGTAACTTGCCTGAACTCTTGTGCTTCCGAGTCCCTCTGCTGAATTTTAAATATATTTGGTTTTTTTCCTCTCTGTGTTCCAAATACACTCAAGAATTCTGAAGATGTTCTTGTGCTTATCTGGAACAGACAGGCCATGTCAAAGAGAAATGTAAAACACTCTTCTAGCGCAGAGCTCACAGAGCCCTCCTGTCCTTTGAGATTGATGTCAGAGTTAGGTCACATATTCGCTCCCCTCCATGATGTGTGGTGCAGGGGGATGGCCCACAGCACATGCACACACAGAGATGTTGCTGACAGTGCCATTCAACCCATACTGTCTCCGAAAATGCCTCTAGGAGTAACTCAGAAATCATTGGGGAAAATGCCAATTGAAGAAAAGAAGAAGGGAGTTGGAATTGACCAACCAATCCCTGTCTTTCAGCAACAGAGCCAGAGATTGGGAAATAAGCTCTTATTGATCAATAACCAAATAACCAACATATTTTACATAATTGAAACACAAGAAAGGCCACTGTGTATTCACGACCACATTTTTGGAATTAAAATGAAATGAGGTATATGAATGTACTTGGACAGTAAATTATCTTAATTATATGGACAACAACACAGAGCTTTTTTTAACTGGAGTAATCATAGAAAATTCAAGATGTCCATCACCATAAAGGCTGTGTATAAAGTAGATGTGTATGAATCAGAAGGTATATATTGTACATATTTATTCATTACCTTGGAATGGGGGGGCTCTCAATTTTAAACTTAAATGGGGAAAAGGCCTGAGTTAGGTAAAATTTCTGAATTATAGAACTGTTTTAAAAATAACTTTTTAAAAAGAAGTGTTGCTCTTTTACTTTCAACTATAAAATAATCCTGAGTCCAAAAATTTTTTTATCCTAAAAGAATCTTTAATTCAATAGATCATTTTAGAGAGAGATAATTATCGATTCAGAGAGGTTAAACAACTTGCCCAAGGTCACACAGTAGAACTTAGGACTTCCAGCTCTCAGCAATCATCCCACAGCATCGTGCTGTAAATATTAAGAACAGACCCTAACCTGACTTGTCATAACTAGAGAAGACACTCATAATTATCCTATTCTTGCTTTGTATGCATAGAGCACCTCCTTAGATTTATTCACAGTTAAATATGATCTGCATTTGCCATCTTGTCTTACAATTAGTTTACTCTCCTTTATCTTATTAATAATCACACAATTAGATGAAATGAAGGATATAAATGGACATCCATAAAAAGCAGAATGTAAACAAATGCCAAATGTGTGCTGTCAGCAGTAGGTGCTATGAGAGATCAGGAAAGAGAGATAAATCCAAGGTAATTTTGAGGATGAGAAAAGAAATCAATGAAAAAAGAGTTAGGAAAGAATATTAAAAATACAAAGTTCCTTATCAGAGAACACGTCTACTGTTCAGGCTATTATTGATGATACTGGGCTTTAGTTTACATGGGACTTGTGACCCTGATCCAAAGACAATCTAGCAGTCTCATTTTCCACACATTCCACTTACTTAAAAACAGATACAACTGGGGGCTGGCCCCATGGCCTAGTGGTTAAGTTTGGCGCACTCCACTTCAGCAGCCCAAGTTTGGTTCCTGGGTGCAGACCTACACTCCTCATCAGCAGCCATGCTGTGGTGGCGACCCACACACAAAACAGAGGAAGACTGGCACAGATGTTAGCTCAGGGCCAATCTTCCTCAATTAAAAAAAAAAAAAAGATAAAACAGACACATTTGGAAATGTGCAAAAAGCATATATCCATATATTCATAAACCTGCATTTTCCTTGGCTCAGACATCTTGGGTAAATTGAGGAAGTTACAGACTTGTCTGTATGTAACTAAACAACTGAATAAAAAGTGGAAAATGCAATGACTGCTGTGCTCCCAAGTACATGCCTTTTGGGTCTTGTAGGCACATACTTTCCACTATCGTCAGCGGATTGGAGGTACTAGCTCAGACTTCGCTGAACCAAAACCCACGGCAGAAAACAAGTACAAATGTCTCTCCTTGAAATAATCTTAAACTCCATTCCTTAAACTAAGTTACTTATACAACAGACCAAAAATCTCATGTTTACCCACCACAAGACTGACTCCAGTGATGAGAGAACATCTTGAACTCCCCAGGAGAGACTACAGAAAATGTTTTGGGCAGAGGCAGTGTATCACAGTGGTTACGGTTATGTGCATGGGCTCTGAAGCCACTGCCAGGCTGGGGTCCTGGCTCTGCCACTCTCTAACTCTGTTGATGTAGGGCAAATCACTGAATCTCTCTGGGCCTCAGTTTCCTTATCTGTAAAATGGGATTAATAGTAACTACCTCAAGTAATTGAATCATTACAGGCAAAGCACTTAGAAAAGTGCTGCAGTCTATGGTTCATACTTCTAGCCTAATAATTAGCCTTATTATTATTACTACTATTGTTTAACATTTGTTGAGTGCTTACAATGTGCCAGGCTTTGGGCTAAGTGTTTTTCATATATAATTTTATGTAATCCACATAGCAGTCTTATGGAATAGCTCCTTTTTTTTTTTTTTTTGCCCATTTTAAACTTTATTTTTGTTTTTATTATTGATTTGTAGAAGTTCCAGTTCTGGATACAAGTCCTTTGTCAGATATATGTATTGGGAATATTTTCTCCCAGTCTGTGGCTTGGCTTTTCATTTCTTAACTGTCTGGATAAGCAGAAAATTTTAATTTCAATAAAGTCCAATTTATCAATTTTTTGTGTGTGTGTGTGAGGAAGATCAGCCCTGAACTAACATCCTATGCCAATCCTCCTCTTTCTTGCTGAGGAAAATTGGCCCTGGGCTAACATCCACGCCCATCTTCCTCTCCTTTATATGGGATGCCGCCACAGCATGGCTTGACAAGCAGTGCGTCAGTGCGCTGGGGATCCGAACCTGTGAACCCTGGGCTGCCAAAGCGGAGCACGCACACTTAACTGCAGCGCCACCAGGCCAGCCCCCAATTTTTTTCTTTTAAAGTTAGTGCTTTTTGGAGCCTCATGAAAGAAATCTTTGCCTACCTCAAGGTTATGAAGATATTCTCCAATTTTTTCTTCTAGAACTTTTATAGTTTCAGCCTTCACATTTAGGTCCATGATCCATCTGGAATTATTTTGGGGTATGAATCGGGAACAGCCAGATGGAAGAGATGCACAAGATGAGGTATATGGGAAGGCGCACGGAGCATCCACGCCCCCCTCTGAGCATGCCACTCTCTCCGATTCTCCACGTGTCACCAACCCGGAAGCTCCTCCCCTTTCTTTACAAATGAGAAAACTGAAACTCAGAGAGAATAATTTGCTCCAAGTCCCACAGCTAGCAAGGAGAGGCCCAGACTTTGAATCCAGCGCTAGAATGAATCAAGAGCTTGAACTTTTTTTTTTTTTGGTGCTTTTTTTTTTTAATTGTGAAATTTTTGTTGTACATTATTATCAGTCACCATATAAGCGCATCCCTCCACCCCTTGTGCCCACCCCCCACACCTCCTAGACCCTGGCAACCACGAAACAGTTCTATCTGTCCATGTGTTGGTTCATCTTCCACATATAAGTGAAATCATGCACTGCTTGTCCTTCTCTCTCTGGGTTATTTCACCTAACATAATACCCTCCAGGTCCATCCATGTTGTTGCAAATGGGATGATTTTGTCTTTTTTTATGGCTGAGTAGTATTCCATGGTATATATATATCACATCTTCTTTATCCAATCATCAGTCGAGGGACACTTGGGTTGCTTCCATGTCTTGGCTATAGCGGATAATGCTGCGATGAACATAGGGGTGCGTAAGCCTCTTTGGATTGTTGATTTCAGGTTTGTTGGGTAGATACCCAGTAGTGGGATAGCTGGATCATAATGTATTTCTATTTTTAATTTTTTGAGGAATCTCCATACTGTTTTCCATAGAGGCTGCACCAGTTTGCATTCCTACCAGCAGTGGATTAGGGTTCCCATTTCTCCACAGCCTCTCCAGCATTTGTTGCTTTTTGTCTTGGTGATTATAGCCATTCTAACAGGTGTAAGATGATGTCTTAGTGTGGTTTTGATTTGCATTTCCCTGATGATTAGTGATGTTGAGCATCTTTTCATGTGCTTATTGGCCATCTGTATATCTCCTTTGGAGAGGTGTCTGTTCATTTCTTTTGCCCATTTTTTGATTGGGTTGTTTTTTTGTTATTCAGTTGTGTGAGTTCTTTATATATTATGGAGATTAATCCCTTGTCAGATATACGGTTTGCAAATATTTTTTCCCAGTTGGTGGGTTCCCTATTCATTTTGATCCTGATGTCATTTGCCTTGTAGAAGCTCTTTAATCTGATGAAGTCCCACTTGTTTATTTTTTCTTTTGTTTCCCTTGTCTGAGTAGACGTGGAATTCAAAAAGATCCCTTTATGGCCAATGGTGAGTAGTGAATGACCTATATTTTCCTCCAGGAGTTTTATAGTTTCAGGTCTCACCTTCAGGTCTTTGATCCATTTTGAGTTAATTTTTGTGTATGGTGAAAGAAGATGGTCTACTTTCATTCTTTTGCAAGTGGCTGTCCAGTTTTCCCAGCACGATTTATTGAAGAGACCTTCCTTTCTCCACTGTATGTTCTTAGCTCCTTGGTCAAAGATTAGCTGCCCATAGATATGAGGTTTTCTTTCGGGACTTTCAATTCTGTTCCACTGATCTGTGTGTCTGTTTTTGCACCAGTACCATGCTGTTTTAATTACTATCGCTTTGTAGTATGTTTTGAAGTCAGGGATTGTGATGCCTCCAGCCTTGTTCTTCTTTTTCAGGATTGCTTTAGCTATACAGGGTCTTTTGTTGTCCCATATGAATGCTGGTATTCTTTGTTCTATTTCTGTGAAGAATGTCCTTGGGATTCTGATTGAGATTGCACTGAATCTGTAGATTGCTTTAGGTAGTATGGACATTTTAACAAAGTTTATTCTTCCAATCCAAGTGCATGGAATATTTTTCCATTTCTTTATGTCATCATTGATTTCACTCAGTAATGTCTTATAGTTTTCATTGTATAGGTCTTTCACTTCCTTGGTTAAATTTACTCCTAGATATTTTATTATTTTGTTGCAGTTGTAAATGGGATTGTCTTTGTGAGTTCTCTGTTAGTTCGTCATTGGTATATAGAAATGCAACTGATTTCTGTAAGTTGATTTTGTACCCTGCCACTTGGCTGTAGTTGTTGATTATTTCTAATAGTTTTCCGATGGATTCTTTAGGGTTTTCTATATATAAGATCATGTCACCTGCAAACAGCGAGAGTTTCACTTCTTCGTTGCCTATTTGGATTCCTTTTATTCCTTTTTCTTGCCTAACTGCTCTGGCCAGAACCTCCAGTACTGTGTTGAATAAGAGTGGCGAGAGTGGGCACCCTTGTCTTGTCCCTGTTTTCAGAAGGATGGCTTTCAGCTTTTCCCCATTGAGTATGATGTTGGCTGTGGGTTTGTCATATATGGCCTTTATTACATTAAGGTACTTTCCTTCTATACCCATTTTGTTGAGAGTTTTTATCATAAATGGATTTTGGTTCATGTCAAATGCTTTCTCTGCATCTATTGAGGTGATCATGTGGTTTTTATTTCTTGTTCTGTTAATGTGTTGTATCACTTGATTGATTTGCAGATGTTGAACCATCCCTGTGTCCCTGGTATAAATCCCACTTGATCATGGTGTATGATCTTTTTAATGTATTGTGTATTCAGTTTGCCAATATTTTATTGAGGATTTTTGCATCTAGGTTCCTCAGGGATATTGGTCTGTAGTTTTCCTTCTTAGTATTGTCTTTGCCTGGCTTTGGTATCAGGGTGATGTTGGCCTCATAGAATGTGTTGGGAAGTGTTCCATCCTCCTCTATTTTTTGGAATAGTTTGAGAAGGATAGGTATTAAGTCTTCTTTGAATGTTTGGTAAAATTCTCCAGAGAAGCCATCTGGTCCTGGACTTTTATTTTTTGGGAGGTTTTTGATTACTGTTTCAATCTCTTTACTTGTGATTGGTCTATTCAGGTTCTCTATTTCTTCTTGATTCAGTTTTGGGAGGTTGAAGAGCTTGAACTTTTAATGACTGTCCATACTGCCTCCCAAGTCAGCAGTTCAAAAATACACAACGTAGACCCATTCCTTTGTCATTCATTCATTCATTCACTGAGAGCTTGCTGTGTGCCAGGCCCTGTATCTGGCGTTGTGGATCTAGACACAAACTAGGCAGACCAGGAGGAGCTGCCTGTATGAAGCCTACATGCTACTGAGGGAGACAGACAAGCAAACAAAAATAAATCCATCAGGTACTATCAGACAGTGGTAAGTGCTATGAAGACAATGAGAGAGTCAGAGGACAGAGAGCGTCAGGGTGGAGGTGGGAGGCTATGTTACGTAGAGGAGTCAGGGAATATTTCCCTGAGAAGGTGAGACGGATCCAGTGAGGGGTGTCCCACGGCAAGATCTGGGGGTAAGTGTGGAAGGCAGAGTGAACTATAAGTGCCAGTGTCTCGAGGCAGGAACAAGCTCGGCCTATTGGAGGATTGAGCAGGCCAGAGATACCAGAGGGAGCCGGTATGGAAAGAGAAGGTGTAAAAGAGCCTCTCAAAGAATAGGAAAGTGGATTGACTAGGGAAAAGAGGCGGCGCTGCCAGGAAGCACTGAGAATCCACTTGAGCTCTGTGTCCATAAAATTAAGACCAGTAAGCCAGCTGTGTATTTTTATCCAGCCACATATTCTGAGATTTGGTGCTTGGGTGCAGATGTGAAGAGGTGAGTAGAGTGTTATCAGGTCCCGGGCTTCACCAGGGGAAGGCAGCAGAGGGAGAGATAAGCAGGGGAGTGGAGTTGAGCCTGGGCCATGGCCTCAGGTTGGTGTCGGGCAACCTGCATCTCAGGGAAAAGGTGTAGGGATGATGGACTAGTGGACCCATTGGGGCCAAAGAATGGTTGGAGTTGGGGTTCTAGAGGGAGTGAGCTGGAAGTGAGGAGCTAGAGGTCAGAGTGGGATGCCAGAAATCCACACTTTTGAGTTGGGGCAAGTACTAGGAATGACAAACACCAGGGTTTACTGTAAGAGTGGGTGGCTAAGGTGGGAGAAAGGATCGTTGGAAGTAAGGAGGTTAAGGAGTCAAGAGGCCAGAACATCATTTGGGTCACCTACGCCAGTGGTCTCAAACCTGGTCACTTACTAGAATGACCTGGGGAGCTCTTAAAAAATACACCGCCTCCAACCCCCAAAGATTCTGGCTCAGTTAGTTGGGAGACATGGGGAGTAGTGCCCGGCTTTTTTAAAAAGCTCCCCAAATCATTTTTAAGTGCAGCCAGGGTTGGGACCAACTGATGTAAGTGGGCCAACCATCAAAAGTGAGGGGAGAAGTGGTGCTGAAGAGGGTGGACATGAGCCGGCGGGGCTCAAAGCTTCACTGGATGAGGAGGAGTGACCACAGGTTAGTAGACGATCACAGCATGGGAAATCTATGGAGATTCAATGGCCTGTGCTTCAAAGCTGGGGGGCAAGGGGTGGCTAGAGAGGAACAACGGTCTGGGAGCAGCCATGAAGAGCGAAGCAGACACCTACTCCGCTTTCAGGCCCTGGGACACCTGAGGGGTATCCTCATGTCCCCAGTAGTGAGTCAGGTATCAGTCAGAGCAAAAAGGTAAGGGGGACGTTCAGAGAGCAAGATGAGGACATAGGGGGAACAGCTTGGGGGTCAGGAGGGTGAGAGATAACGACAAATAAAGAGACACTTAAAACAACAGGAATTTATTTCTCACAGTCCTGGAGGCTGGAAGTCTGAAATCAAGGTGTCAGCAGGGCCACGCTCCCTCTGAAGGCTCTAGGGGAGAATTCTTCCTTGCCTCTTCCTAGGTTCTGGTGGCTCCCGGCAATCCTTGGCATTCCTTGGCTTGTAGATGCATCGCCCCAATATCTGCTTCCATCTTCACACAGCCAGATCTTTCCTCTGGGTGTATCCAAATCTCTCGCTACTTATAAGGATACCGGTCATTGGATTACAGACATCCTAATCCAATATGACTTCATCTTAACTTGATTATATCTACAAAGACCCTATTTTCAAATAAGGTCACACTCACAGGTATCAAGGGCTAGAATTTCAACCTATCTTCTGCGGGGGACATAATTCAATGCACAACAGACAGTTTGTAGAGGTGATGCGACAGCTAGGAATAGTGTTCTTACCCAAAGAACACAGGCTCTTTGGGCTGCTATTAAATCTGCTGAGAGCCTGTCACTGCAGAAGAGGGCCAGCTCTAAGCCTCCTTTACAGACCTCAGTGCCCAGGCAGAGGAAAGTGCAGTCTCACGTGGCACACACGCAGGCAGCTCAGTGGGCTGTCCTCAACCCTGCCCCAGGGAGAAAACAAAGCTGATCCAGAGAAAACTCATCCTCATAGTGGATAAACAATTCAAACAAACTTTATGTTCATGGCAGGTCAGCAATATCTTTGAATACACGTATAGCATATATTTGATGAGAAGCCACAAATTGACAAGATAACGAAAGCCTAAAAGATATCCTGCTGTCTCACCATCAGCAGCAAGCAGTGAAACTGGGAGATAAAGACAAAGAAAATAACCTGTGTTGTGCTACAGAACCCAAATTTAGTTAAAAGGGTAATGTACTCTACCCATCAGTTATCAAGGATTAAACGCCTATTATTGCAACATTGACACAAGAAAAATAAAATGCACAGCACCGTCCTGCAAAGAACTTATCCACCAGTTGCGGATGGGAAGAAACTAGAGCCACATATTAAAGACAAAAAGTATAGTTAATTGTTAAATTGTATAGTATAAATAGACTCAAAAATACAGAACCCAAAAATAAGAGAGATTAATGATTTCACGATTACTCAAATTGGGCTTTCTGGAGTTTGATAAGTATCTCTTTGGAGCCTATTCTGTGCACCCGTCACTGGGCTGGACCCTGAACCCATGGACATCTCCGTGAGAGCATCAGCCTCTCTGTTTCACAGGTGAAGAAGCTAAAGTTCATACACACAAAGAGACTTGCCTGAGGCCAGATACCTTGTAAGTTTCCAAGTCAGGAATTAAACCCAAGTCTCTTATCTTCGAGTCCATGGCTTTTTCTACAATGCATTGAAGGATGAGTAGGGTTTGGATAGGTAAGGAAAAACGAGGAGAGTGTTTTATGTGTGGGAAATAGGATTAATATTTTATTATTACATCTAGCTAATCGGCTCCTGAGAGCTGGCCTGTATCCCCAGATGAGAAGCTGCTGTCAATCCTCCAGCTCTTAAAATATCTGGGTCAGTGAGAAGAGGATCACAAGGTCTCCTTACGGTTATTTTTAACTTTAAAAAAATAACCTTTAAGGAAAAGGAGAGGATAAAAATGAAAAAAAATGTCAGAAATTTTACAAGCTGAAGTCAAAACGGAACTGTTCAATAGGAACAGCTAGGTTATTGACCCTGACTTGGAAGCTGCAGGGAGGAGTCCCTGGTGGGTCACAGTGGCTCCTGGCTCTATCAGAACAGGGAAGGGTGGCCTGGAATCTACATCAGAAAGTGGACCTGAGACATGAGAGAAAGTGAGGCAGGAGGCATGCAGGGGCTAGTGCCACTTCCCCACACCTGCCTTCAAAAACACATTGCCCCAGATCCTCCCTTCAGAGAAAGAAGTTCAGTGAATCTGTTCCAGGTTCTACCACTGGCTTTTGCAATTTTCAGAACGAAAGGAAAGGTCAGGGAATCTTTTAAGCAATCGCCCTGTGTTACATGAAAGTGGAACCAATTGACATATGAATGCTGTTCTTATGAGAAAAAAAGATATTCTGAGTGCTGCTTTATGTTTTTTGAGACAAATCAGCAATAATACAAACCCCCTGCACAGCTTTCCCATCAACTCAAAGATGCCAGGAATGAAGAAGCTGTAAGTGCCAGAAAATATGTCTCCCAGGACCTCGCAATGAGAGGTTCCTGCAAAGCATCCCACTGTGTTACATGTCAAAAGCAGCACATAAGAACAGGTCAGAGGCAAGACAGGCACTTTCCTGCACTGGGCCCCAGGCAGGAGAAAAGTCTCAGATACAGGTCTTGAGTCTAAGGAATTTACTCCCTGGTTGTATCTCTATCCCAGGGCCCCGGTCATAGCAAATCTTCATTAACTGTTGAACATCATTGAAGGATAAGATCAACATACGCAATGCCACAAGACAACGGTGCAAATCCATAGCTATCTCAGGGCCCAACTGTGTGCTCTGGAGGCTCCTAGGAGAGCAAGATCAATACAAGCTGGTTTCACTGAGGAAATGAGCCTTCAGCTGGGCCCTGAATGGATGCACTTCGCACAGAAAGGGAATGACAGGTTCCTGGTGCAGAGATTTGTTTCTTCAGGCGCTGTGCATGCAGCACAAACACAACATGAGCAAAGCATATCCTGCTCCCTGCTTTCACAGAGCCTGGAGGTTAGCAATCAGTCCCCCTAGAGTAGAGGTCCTGGTGGGTCATGACAAAAGCTGACATTTCTGTGGGGCCTGTGATGTGCAGGACTATGCGAAGTGCTTCACAAATATAGTCTCATTTGATCCTCACTGCAACTCAGGGACAAGGGGGTTACTATTATCATCATTTTATGGATTGGAAACTGAGCTCACACAGCTAATTAGCTGTGAAGCCAAATTCAAGTCCAGGGCTGCCTGGCTTGTGGGCCACTCTCTTTCCACTAGACCCCATGGGAAATGAGGTCAGGTGACGCTGTATGGTGGAGGGCTTCAAGCCAGGTAAAGCCATTCAGATGAGCTATGGAGGAAATAAGAAGTTATTTGTTAACAGTTCTCTCTTCCTGCAGTTACTGTGCCGTCTGCCAAAGTCAGACTCCCAACGATACACACGAAATTCAGAAGACCCTCCAGGTAAAACGTATTCTCTCCCTCCAGATCTCCATCCACGTTCATGCCATAGTGAACTGCAATGGCCATGTTGAAGGAAAACTTTAGAGTCATATTTTTCTCTCTCCCTTAAAGCCTAAACCTATGAGAAGCCATAAGAAACCCGTCCCCATGGTTTTTCTCATCTGGCCCCTGCACTGGCCTTTTTGTTTTCCTAAGATCCACAAGAACCCAGGAAGTCACCCAGACACCAGAACTCCCCAGTCTTTTAAGTGGCATTTTACCTCCCAAAACATCCAAAGGAGAAGAGATGCTTGCAAAGTTCTCCTTACCTTTAGTTCTCCACCTTCACAGGGAGGAAAAGGGAATGAGAGAAGAGGCGTCTGCACTCTCTCCACCTCCCTAGAGGACAAGGGATTGTTCCCTGCCCTCAATCCTCTCCATTTCTGAGTCGGGAAATACTGCTGCCTAATGACGTCAGGATTAGGAAGTACAAGGTGAAAGTCAGTCCTCCTGGAGGACACAGAATTGGAAATGCTACCATAAAAGTGAAAATTCTTATGCTCCTACAAATAACATCTGTTTATCAACTACAAAGCACTTCCAGAAACATCCCTTCATTTGAATCTCTCACAATAGTTAGGCAGGTTTTATTGTTGATATTAACTTTTTTTTTTTAACAGATGAGGAAATTGAGGTACATAAAAACGAAATGACTCCCTAAGGTCAGAAAGGTCAAACTTGCAGCCAGGCCCTCTGAGCTCAAATTCTGTGCTCTGTCCTCTCCGACACATCCACTCAGAAATCCTGATTTGGACAAGGATGCCAGACAGGGACAGGAAAGCTTAATGGTCACTGACTATGATGTCATCTTCCAAGATTAGGGAGATTTACCCAAATAGTTTTAATTTCACTTTATAATCTCCTATGAATCTATCCTCCAACAATATAAGTCTTTCTCTTATAATACTTGGTTTGGGTCCTAGCAAACTTTGAGAGTCATAAGTTCCATAGGCTTACTATTCCTGTGTAAAGAAGTGCTATTTTTACTTTGCCCTAAAACTATTTCTTTAAAATGATAAAGTTGTCCCTAGTTCTTGTGCTCTGGGATTTAATAAGTTTATATTTTTATCCTATGATTTTCATTACTTTACAAATTTCAATCATATTCCCCTCTCAGCCTGTGCCTTTCCAGAATGAAGAGCCCTAATTCTTTTATTATCCCTCACAAAGAACTCTCTCTACCCTCTGGATCAATTTAGGTGTCCTTCTATAGACCTTGTCTGGCTCTGTATGCCTTTGAGGTACATCAGATCATCAGGCCCCCATCACTTTGTCCATTGTTCTGTATAAAAGAACACAATGACTTCAGCTAAAATAAAATGTAGAAATATTTGAGAGATACTTTTAAAAATCAAACAACTCTTTTGCTCCATGTCAGCCCAGCATATATTGAAAAGTATACATTTTGCTTCAACTCTGAAATGAATTTGAACACACTGGTACTAGAGAACCTTGTAATCTATTATGAAAATGACAATTTGCAAAGCACTTTCACACACATTATCTCATTTGACCCTCACATGAACCATGCAAGGTAGAAAACACATATTATTATCCTAATTTTTCACATGAGAAAAGTAAAAAGATGAGTCTAGCCCAAGGTCAAACAGCTGGAATTAGAGCCCCAGTTGCTGGCCCTCCATGGAGAGAATGCTGCTTTATCCACTGTGCAATACAGCCTTCCTTATAACCACTTGTGATTTATTTTAAATCACCAAACTACCCTTCTCTAAGTCCCTTTCAGTGGTCCACAGCACAGTCATGAAATGTTCTATAGTTCTATTGAAAGAAAAGATGTTTAAGGCTGCTCTAAACCCTCTTCACTCTCGACATGCTCTCCAGGGGCAATCTCAGCCACATCACAGGCATCAATAACACCTCCGTGCAAATGACTCCCAAATTTGTATCTCTAGGTCACAGAGATACAAGAGATGCTCTCTTCTGAGCACCAGACAGGTATATAAAACTATATATTTGACATCTCCTGGATGTCTCAATACGTACAAAACTTCATCTTCTGCCTCCATCATATCCCCCTCCACTGCCAAAATCCAATTCTCTTTCGATGTTCCTCCTCTCAAATATCTATCCAGGAACCTAGGAATCCTCTTGACATTTCCTTCTTGCGCCTCCTCAACCCACCCCTATATCCAATCTAACACCAAGTCCTTTCACTCTAACCTCCTGCATAGCTCTCCATTCTGTCCATTTCTCTCCTTCCCCATCATCACCACCTTAGTCCAAGATGCCATCATCTCTCATTTGCACTTTCATAGACTCCAAATTGGTTTATTTCTCTCCAATCCTTTCTCCCCCCTGTAGCTGGAGGGATTCTTCCAGAACATTATTCTGGTCATGCTGCCTCTGCCCCACGCCTGCTTAGAACACTTCAATGGCAACCCATTACTCTTAGCTTAAAGGCAAAACTCCCAAAACTGGCCCACAATCTCCTGCCCAATCTGTCCCCACTTCCAGCCTCATCTCACAACACTCACCTTCATCTCTCAAACCCCAGCCCTACCAGCCTGCTTTCAGCCCCTTTTACTTGCCATGCTTTCATTAGCCACAGGGTCCTAGAATATTCTTCCCTTTCTTCCCTGCCTATTTAAATTCCTAGAATTTAATTCCTAGAAGCCTCCATCTTCAGAGAGAGGTTCAAGGGTCTTTCCTCAGGGAAACCTTTTTGACCTTCGTGAGTTAAATTCCCCCATTATACTTTACACAGCACTGGTTTGGCACGGTTTTGTGAATTTAGCAAATGTCTGTCTCCCCCACTAGATTTGGAAAGTTTTGCTCACCATTGTATTCCCTGTGCTGTGCTGAGCTTGGCACATAGAGGCAAATCAACAAATGTTTGTTAAATAAATAAGCCCACTAATAAGGAAATGGTTGTATATGATATATGTCCTCATTATGGAATACTAAGCAGCTGTCACAAAGAATAAGTCCATATTTACTAATATGGAATGATGTCTATGGCGTATTATTGATTAAAAACAGCACATTATAGAACAGCATGTTCAGTTACTATGATCAGTTATTTTTAAAACCTATGCATGTCTTTATTAAAAAAAAACAAAAACCTGTGTGTATGTGTTTTAAAAGGTCTGCAAGACTAACACCACACTGTTTACAGTGGTTTCCCTGGAGAATGGGAATGAGACAGGATAGAGGAAAATAGAATAACAATTTCTACTCATAAACTTCTTGCTGGTTTGACTTTTTTCAATGACCATGTGGTATTGTTGTAATTATTTTAACAATACCATTTTAAAAATAATGAGACAATTCACAAAAGTTAAGGAAACTGACCGTTTCTAAATACAGCAAAAAACAAAAAACCTTAAAATAACCGCTTCGTATATGATTCCTCAACAATCATTAAGTTCCAGAAACCAGCATATTTCTAATTCAGATCTTCAATCTACCAAGAAGATGTGATGAAGAAACAAAATGGAAGAGAACAGACATGCTAGTTTTTGTTTGTTTAATTAGGTCTTCCCCTCACGCGACTTTATAAACAATAAAAATTTTGAAAAACCACTGCTTTTTGATTCACGTATACAACCTTAGAAGGAAAAATAAGAGAAAGAAATAATAGCGTGAATGTTTCTTAGATTTTTTTGGTTAAATAAAAGTGATTACGTGAAGACATCTTTATTTTCCTTCACTTGCCAAATAACAAATCTTTTGTTGTCTTTACCATAGCTCCAATAGAAAAGATAGCTTTCTAAAGCTATATAGATTGCTGAGGAAGGAGCAGGGGCAAATATACTGGTGATGTGTAGACAGGATTATTCCACAGCTAATAGCACAAAACCTCACTTCGGCTGTTGAGAGAAGTGTGTGCAGGTGGACAGACTCACAGTCACCAAAAAAGAAGAGGTAGGTGTGTGGGAGTGATTTCTCCAGCAGCCAACCTGCAAGGGAGAGCTGGGAGAAGTCTGTGAATACAGAATAACGCTGTCACTTGGAGTGGCACTGATTCTTTTTTCAGCCTAACTAATGGCTCAGATGGTGGAACAACCAAACAATGACTAAAATATGAGTCAAATGCTTTCAAATCAAATCATTCCCGTGAAGCTGGAACACAGGCCAGCAGAGAGGAGGTCATTAGGCGTTCTAACCCATACTTGTTAAACCTGAAGAAACTCGCTCTCCTTAATAACTGCCTCTTTCATTTTAAGTCCCTTTGATGTTAGTGAGCTGGGGACAATTGATCTTTATTACTAGTGACACCTACTGATCAGCTCAGAACAGTGGGAAAGGTAGCTCCCAGCTGGGCTTGTGCACTTTTCCCAATCCTGACTTCTCTCCCAGGGTCTATCCAGCATGTCTTCAATTATCCCAAAGGGTGTCAGGAAATTCTAAAATTAGCCTCAACGTTGGTGTCTTGATATTTTTGAAAACCAACTTTCATTTAAACACAAAAATAGCTCACATTAAGAAGTCAGTTTGGGGAAAGGCAGGTGAAGAGAGGCCTATCATTAAATAGAACCACAAGGCACACAGCCCCCAGAAGGCTAAAATGCGGCAACGGGGCAGGAAGAGGCGCAGCAACGGGGCAGGAAGAGGCACAGCACGTGCTCTGGCCCTCACGGAAGCACCACGTGGGCCCGCAGCAGACACGTGGGTGGTTTCCCTGCCCTCTTTCCCCTCCCCCTTCCTTCTGCTAATTTCTCAGTTTCAAATTCTTTCCCCAAATGTTCACTCGATATTTTACAATTCAATTCTTCCAAAAGCTCTTTTGGTGAGAAAACCCTGAGAAGAAAGGTGTTTTCAAACAGCATGAGGTACTTATCAGCAAACAAAGCCTCTTACCCCATTTATTGGAACAGGACCTCACCAGAATAAGAAGTACCCCCACCTTCGTGGTACCAGGTGCCTGTTTTCATCTCCACCCACTCTTTTCGGGAATTATCACTCATGCAGTAGGAGGAGTAGAGAGTGTTTAGCACCCAGCAAAGGTACAGGACCTCTCCCCACAGACCAGGACTCGGGCAGGGACTGGAGCTTCCTTTGGCCTAAGCCAGGCACTCTACTCACACCCTCTGTTCTCTTCTCTCAATACATTCACTTGGATGTGAGGGCAATATATTCTTTTATTTTTTTAACATTTTTTAATGTAGTAAAATATACATAACATAAACTTTACCATTTTCTCCATTTTTAAGTGTACAGTTCAGTGACATTAAGTACATCCACATTATTGTGCAACCATCACCACCATCCATCTCCAGAATGTTTCCATCTTCCCAAACTGAAACTCTGTCTGTAGCCTTTAAACAATAACTCCCCATTTCCTCCTCCCCCCAGCTACTAGCAACCACCATTTTACTTTCTGTCTCAGTGAATTTGACTACTCTAGGTACTTAATGTCAGTGGCATCACAAATATTTGTTCTTTTGTGACTAGCTTATTTCACTTAGCGTAACGTCTTCAAAGTTCATCCATGTTGTAGCATGTGTCAAAATGTCCTTCCTTTTTAAGGCTGAATAATATTCCATTGTATGTCTATGGACATACATTTTTTTCCCACAATTTAAGATAATTCAAATTTAATTCAATTTATTGAGTATTGACCACGGGTAACTCACTGTGCTAGTATTGTGGGAGGTACAAAGGCAAGTCAGACACGGTACCTACTCTCCAGGAACTTACGCTACCGTGATAAAGGAGGAGAGAAAGAAGTGAAAGTAACTAGCATTTGCTAATCACTTACCATATGCCAGGTGTTTGCTCAATCACTATGTGTATTGCTCACAACAACTTTGTGAGGTAGATGTTGTAATATCCACTTTACAGTGAGAAAAGGAAGGCTCGGAGACCTTAAGTAACCACCTCCAAAGGGGCGAGACTGGGATTCAAACCCACATCTTGGATTCAGAATCCTGTGTTTATTCCACTAGACATGCTGCTTCCTTTGGTGCAAGGCAGAATGTGACAAATCGTGGGAGAGAATCCACAGGAAGGTAGAAGATGAGCACCCTCCTAAGGGGAACGGCCATGGCAGAGGTAGGTCTTGGAGGTCAGGAAGGCTTATGTTTGACAGAGATAAGGGAGTAGAGGAAACTGCTTGAGCAGAGCAAGCAGGGGGAGGCAGGAAATCAAAGTGAGTACTCAGGGACTGGAGGAGTTGTGGGACATAAGGCTGGAAAGCAGAGAGGGGCAAAATCACGGTCAAAATGAAATGCTTGCTCAAGGAGTTTGAACTCCACCACGTAGACAGTGGTGAGCCATTGTAGGTTTTCTGAGATGAGATATAGTCATAGCTGTGCTTTGGGAAGGTACCATGGCAATAATGTATAACAAAGATGGAAGGGATGGGGGTAGTTTAAAGGTAGGAAAGCCAGTTAGGTGGTCACTGGAATTAGCAGACGAGACATAACTAGTAAGAACGGAAAAGAGGATATGGAGGTGAGAGATTTCCTAGATGTGGGGATGACAGAACCTGGCCATTGATGCATTATGAATGGGGCGACCATACATCCTGATTTGGCTGGGACATCTGTTTTCCTAGCGTAATTACTAATAGCATCCTTTCTCTTTCAAACAGGTTGAAGTTTGCACAATAAAGTATATAATCACACTAATTATGAGAAATAAAAAAACAGAATCAAAGGTGACTCTGAAAGATTTTGAAGCTGGATTAACAAGGAAGGTAGTAACACCTTTAGAAACACAGGAGGGACATCAGGTTTTTTGGAAAGATGATGAGTTTGGATTTGGACATGCTGAGTTTACTGCTGAGGTGAGGATTTATTTAAGAGAGATAAGCACCTTGCCCGAGGATTTGCGCTGTGTCACATGAAGGAAGGCATCATTGACCTAAAAAAAAAAAATCCCAGAAAAGTGGTCAGACTTGCATATATACACATTTCAACAAACATCTGTTGCTGATTCAATTCTTAAAATAGCTAAAGTATTAATATGTGTCTCCAATGAACTGTATGTAGCTAACTATGCAATACTAACCAAATAATTAATCACCACAAACTCAAAGGAAAACAATAATATTTAAGAATAACCCAACCTCAGAATTTTTCTGTCTAAACTATAATTTTCAATGTTGTCAGATAAATGACAGCAGGTAAAACATCCTCAGGCCTGTCCATACTCTATTGTAATATTTCTGTGTGTTCTTGTTTTTTAAAGAATGGAGCCACAGCCAGAAGAATCAATATTTAACTTTTTTCCAATTTTCATCTTTTTTTTTTTTTTTGTGAGGAAGACCAGCCCTGAGCTAACATCCAATGCCAATCCTCCTCTTTTTGCTGAGAAAGATTGGCCCTGGGCTAACATCCGTGCCCATCTTCCTCTACTTTATATGGGACACCACCACAGCACGGCTTGACAAGCGGTGCGTCGGTGCGCGCCCGGGATCCGAACCTGCGAACCCCGGGCCACTGCAGCAGAACGCACGCACTTAACGGCTTGTGCCACTGGGCCGGCCCCTACAATTTTCATCTTTTTATTAAAATTATCCTGTTTCCAGTGTAACTAAAATTGCAGTCTATCTCAAATCCTTTTTTAGAAGCACAAAGTGACAAAACAGAAATTAAAAAGCAGCCACAGCAATCATGACAGTGTGGTATTGGTGAAAGAATAGACAAACAGATCAATGGAACAGATTAGAGAGCCCAGAAATAGACCCATACAAATATAGTCAACTGAACTTTGACAAAGGAGCAGAGACAATTCAACAGAGACAGGATAGTCTTTTCAAGTAATGGAGCAGACCAACTGGACATCCACATGCAAAAAAATGAATCAAGATGCTATCCTTACATCTTTCAAAAAATTAACTCAAAATGGACCTTACATCTAAATGTAAAAGGCAAAACTATGAAACTTCCACAAGAAAACATAGGAAAAAAATCTAAGTCACCTTGGGTTTGGCATTGAGTTTTTAGATACAACACCAAAAGCATGATCCATGAAAGAAAAAATTGGTAAGTTGGACATCATTAAAATTAAAAACTTCTGCTCTGTGAACGACACTTTAAAGAACAAAAAGACAAGCCACAGCCTGGGAGAAAATCTTTGCAAAACACGTATCTGATAAAGATCTTATATCTAAAATACACAAAGAATTCTTTTTTTTTTTCCCTATGTGTTTGTTTATTGTTGTTATTATCTACTACTTAATGAAGGAAATCATACGGTATTTGACCTTCTCCCTCTGACTTATTTCACTTTGCATTATACCCTCAATGTCCATCCATGTTGTCACAAATGGCTGGATTTCATCGTTTCTTATGGCTGAGTAGTATTCCATTGTGTATATACCACAGCTTCTTTATCCATTCGTCCCTTGATGGGCACTTAGGTTGCTTCCAAGTCTTGGCTATTGTGAATAACGCTGCAATGAACCCAGGGGTGCATGTACCTTTGCAAATTGGTGTTTTCAAGTTCTTTGGATAAATACCCAACAGTGGAATAGCTGGATCATATGGTAGTTCTATCCTTGATTTTTTGAGGAATCTCCATACTGTTTTCCATAGTGGCTGCACCAGTTTGCACTCCCACCAGCAGTGTATGAGAGTTCCCTTTTCTCCACATCCTCTCCAACACATATTGTTTCCTGTCTTGTTAATTATAGCCATTCTGATGGGCGTGAGGTGATATCTCATTGTAGTTTTGATTTGCATTTCCCTGATAGTTAGTGATTTTGAACATCTTTTCATGTGTCGGTTGGCCATCTGTATATCTTCTTTAGAGAAATGTCTGTTCAGGTCTTTTGCCCATTTTTTAATTGGGTTGGTAGTTTTTTTGTTGTTGAGATGCATGAGTTCTTTATATATTTTGGAGATTAAGCCCTTATCAGATGTATGCTTTGCAAATATCTTCTCCCAATTGTTAGGTTGTCTTTTCGTTTTGTTGATGGTTTCCTTTGCTGTGCAGAAGCCTTTTTGTTTGATGTAGTCCCATTTGTTTATTTTTTCTATTGTTTCTCTTGCCCGGTCAGATGTGGTGTTTGAAAAGATGTTGCTAAGACCGATGTGGAAGAGCGAACTGTCTATGTTTTCTTCTAGAAGTTTCATAGTTTCAGGTCTTACATTCAAGTCTTTAATCCATTTGGAGTTAATTTTTGTGCATGGTGTAAGGTAAGGGTCTACTTTCATTTTTTTGCATGTGGCTATCCAGTTTTCCCAACACCATTTGTTGAAGAGATTTTCTTTTCCCCATTGTATGTTCTTGGCTCCTTTGTCAAAGATTAGCTGTCCATAGATGTGTGGGTTTATTTCTGGGCTTTCGATTCTATTCCATTGATCTGTGTGTCTGTTTTTGTGCCAGTACCATGCTGTTTTGGTTACTATAGCTTTGTAGTATATTTTGAAATCAGGGAGTGTGATACCTCCAGCTTTGTTCTTTTTTCTCAGGATTCCTTTAGCTATTCGGGGTCTTTTGTTGTTCCATATAAATTTTAGGATTCTTTGTTCTATTTCTGTGAAAAGTGTTGTTGGAACTTTGATAGGGATTGCATTGAATCTATAGATGGCTTTAGGAAGTATGGACATCTTAACTATGTTAATTCTTCCAATCCAAGAGCATGGAATATCTTTCCATTTCTTTGTGTCTTCTTCAATTTCTTTCAGAAATGTTTTCTAGTTTTCGGTGTACAGATCTTTCACCTCTTTGGTTAAGTTTATTCCTAGGTATTTGATTCTTTTTTTTGCAATTGTAAATGGGATGGTATTCTTAATTTCTCTTTCTGCTACTTCGTTGTTAGTGTACAGAAAGGCAACTGATTTTTGTATGTTGATTTTGTATCCTGCAACTTTACCATATTCGTTTATTACTTCTAAACGTTTTCTGGTGGATTCTTTAGGGTTTTCTATATATAAAATCATGTCATCTGCAAATAGTGACAGTTCCACTTCTTCCTTTCCAATTTGGATCCCTTTTATTTCTTTCTCTTGCCTGATTGCTCTGGCTAGGACTTCCAATACTAAGTTAAATAGGAGTGGTGACAGTGGGCATCCTTGTCTGGTTCCTGTTCTTAGAGGGATAGCTTTCAGTTTTTCACCATTGAGGATGATATTAGCTGTGGGTTTCTCATATATGGTCTTTATTATGTTGAGGTACTTTCCTTCTATACCCATTTTATTCAGAGTTTTTATCATAAATGGATGCTGTATCTTGTCAAATGCTTTCTCTGCATCTATTGAGATGATCATGTGATTTTTGTTCTTCATTTTATTCATGTGGTGTATTACGTTGATTGATTTGCGAATGTTAAACCATCCCTGCATCCCTGGAATAAATCCCACTTGATCATGGTGTATAATCTTTTTAACGTATTGTTGTATGCGATTTGCTAGTATTTTGTTGAGGATTTTCACATCGATGTTCATCAGTGATATTGGCCTGTAATTTTCTTTTTTTTTGTGTTGTCCTTTTCTGGTTTTGGTATCAGGGTAATGTCAGCTTCGTAGAATGAGTTAGGGAGCTTCCCCCCCTCCTCAATTTTTTGGAAGAGTTTGAGAAGGATAGGTATTAAGTCTTCTTTGAATGTTTGGTAGAATTCACCAGGGAAGCCGACTGGTCCTGGACTTTTATTTTTGGGGAGGATTTTGATTACTGTTTCGATCTCCTTACTGGTGATTGGTCTATTCAAATTCTCTACTTCTTCTTGATCCAGTTTTGGAAGGTTGTATGATTCTAAGAATTTATCCATTTCTTCCAGATTGTCGAATTGGTTGGCATATAGCTTTTCATAGTATTCTCTTATAATCTTTTGTATTTCTGAGGTGTCTGCTGTAACCTCTCCTCTTTCATTTCTGATTCTACTTATTTGTGCCTTCTCTCTTTTTTTCTTGGTGAGTCTAGCTAAAGGTTTGTCTATTTTGTTGATCTTTTCAAAGAACCAGCTCTTGGTTTTATTAATTTTTTCTATTGTTTTTTTGGTCTCTATTTCATTTATTTCTGCTCTGATTTTTATTATTTCCCTTCTTCTACTGATTTTGGGCTTTGTTTGTTCTTCTTTTTCTAGTTCCTTTAGGTGCATTGTTAGATTGTTTATTTGAGATTTTTCTTGTTTGTTGAGATAGGCCTGTATCGCTATAAACTTCCCTCTTAGAACCGCTTTTGCTGTATCCCATAAATTCTGGCATGTCGTATTTTCATTTTCATTTGTCTCCAGGTATTTTTTGATTTCTTCTTTGATTTCTTCATTCACCCAGTCGTTGTTCAGTAGCATTTTGTTTAATCTCCACGTATTTGTGGCTTTTCTGATTTTCTTCCTATAGTTGATTTCTAGTTTCATACCGTTGTGGTCAGAAAAGATGCTTGGTATTATTTCAATCTTCTTAAATTTATGGAGACTTGTTTTGTGGCCTAATATGTGATCAATCCTGGAGAATGTTCCATGTGCATTTGAAAAGAACGTGTATTCTTCGGTTTTTGGATGGAATGCTCTGTACGTATCTACTAGGTCCATCTGTTCTAGTGTGTCGTTTAAGGCCAATGCTTCCTTATTGATCTTCTGTTTGGATGATCTATCCGTTGGTGTAAGTGGAGTGTTAAAATCCCCTACTATTATTGTGTTACTGTCTATTTCTCTTTTTATGTCTGTTAATAATTGCTTTATATACTTAGGTGCACCTACATTGGGTGCGTAGATATTTACAAGTGTTATATCCTCTTGTTGGATTGTTCCCTTGATCATTATGTAATGCCCTTCTTTGTCTCTTTTTACAGTTTTTGTTTTAAAGTCTATTTTGTCTGATATGAGTACTGCTACCCCAGCTTTCTTTTCATTGCCATTTGCGTGGAGTATCTTTTTCCATCCCTTCACTTTCAGTTTGTGAGTGTCTTTAGGTCTGAATTGTGTCTCTTGTATGCAGCATATATATGGGTCTTGTTTTTTTATCCAGTCAGCCACCCTATGCCTTTTAATTGGAGCATTTAGTCCATTGACGTTTAAAGAAACTATTGATAAGTATGTACTTACTGCCATTTTTTAATTTTTTTTTTCTCTCTGTGTTTTAGTTGTCCTTCTCTGTTCCTTTCTTCTTCTATACAGAATTGATGGTCACTTTAGTTTGACCTCTGTCTGAAAGCTGTACTCTTTAACTCCCCTCCTCCCTCCTTTTATGTTTTTGATATCATATCTAACCTCTTTTTTGTGCATTTGTATCCATTTCCCTCTTATCATGGAAATAGATAATTTTTCCTATTTGTGGTCTTCTCTTTTCCCCTTAAATCAGTCCCTTTAACAATTCTTGTAGCACTGGTTTCTTGGTGACAAACTCCTTTAATTTTTGCTTATCTGGGAAAATTTTGATCTCTCCTTCCATTTTGAATGATAACCTTGCTGGGTAGAGTATTCTTGGCTGTAAGTTTTTTCCTTTTAGCACTTTAAATATATCGTGCCATTCTCTTCTAGCCTGTAAGGTTTCTGCTGAGAAGTCAGCTGATAGCCTTATGGGGTTTCCTTTGTATGTAACTTGACTTTCTCTTGCGGCTTTTAGGATTCTCTCTTTATCTTTAATTCTGGACATTTTGATTATGATGTGTCTTGGTGTGGGCCTCTTTGGGTTTATCTTGTTTGGGGCTCTCTGTGCTTCCTGTACCTGGATGTCTGTTTCCTTCCTTAGGTTAGGGAAGTTTTCATCTATTATTTCTTGAAATAGATTCTCTGCCCCCTTGTCTCGCTCTTCTCCTTCCGGGACACCTATAACACGGATGTTAGTGCGCTTGATGTTGTCCCAGAGGTCCCTTAGACTGTCCTCACTCTTTTTAATTCTTTTCTCTTTTACCTGTTCACTTTGGGTAATTTCTTCTAGTCTTTCTTCCAGCTCACAGATCCGTTCTTCTGTATCCTCTACTCTGCTTTTGAGTCCCTCTAATGAATTTTTCATTTCCAGTATTGTATTCGTCATTTCTGATTGGTTCTTTTTTATATCTTCCATTTCTTTGCTGACATTCTCACTGAGTTCATCTATTCTTCTCCCCAAATCAGTGAGCATCCTCAACACTCTTAGTTTGAACTCTCTGTCGGGTAGGTTGCTCATTTCTGTTTCACTTAGTTCCTTTTCTGGGGTTTTGTCCTGTTCCCTTACTTGGAATGTATTCTTTTGCCTCCTCATTTTGCCTCTTTCCCTGTGCTTGTGTCTATGTATTAGGTAGGTCAGCTACGTCTCCTGCTCTTGGATAGGTGACCTTATGTAAGTGATGCCTTAGGAGGTTTCCAGTGTGCTTCCCTCAGTTCTCAGTGTTCCAGGGGTGGCCCCTATGTGGGCTGCGTGTGTCCTTCTATTGTGGCCTGTTAGCTCTCCCTATAGGCGCCCAGGGAGGCTGAGTTATGCTCCTGGCCAGCTGTTGTAATGCTCAGCTGCTTGTAGTTGTTGTGGGTTCTTCAGTCTCTTTATCAGGTGTGGGGAGCCCCAGCACAGTTGGCTGTAAGCTCTAATACCACATTTATGTTGCAGTATTTCTTTTAAGTGAGTAGGCCCCCAGCGTGGCAGGTTGTTAGGCTCAGGGCCTTACAATTGCTGTAAGCCTCTAGCCTATTAGGTCTCTTGTCAGCTCTCTGAGGATTGCAGCTGGGTGGGGCTGGCCTCAGGCACAGGAGCACCCAATTGTTTCAGGCTTTGGAAGGTGGGGCAAACCTCCTATGTGGGTCTTTGAGAAGCACAAGTCTTCTGCAGCTGACAAGCCCTGTTGCCCACAGGTCCACACACACAGTCAACACAGTCCTGCCCCGTGTGAGCGCTCCGACCTCCCCAAGCGGACCCAGTCTCTCCACGGTGGGAGCCCCACACACTCCGCCACCACCCCATACTCTCCACCCGCTCCTTGTGCACACCCTGCCCCGCCCAAGTCGGCTCAGTTGCCAGGCTGCAGAGAATCCAGTCACCAATCTATGCAGGCCCACAAGTTGCCTGAGGGCTTGTTGTTGGGTGGGGCCAGTCTCTGGGGTGGGCTGCCTGCCCTGGCTGAGCTGGATTAAATCGGTGCTCTAGCGGGTGGAGCAGACCCTGGGCTAGCAGGCCTCAGGGAGAACTCCAATGGCGTCTGTGTCAGCACGCTCACACCGGGCCACAACAATGGCCGCCGCCAATGTCCCAGTCCCTGGAGAGGTCTCACCCCTCACCGAGATGCACTCAGGGCCTATTAGGTGAGTCTCTTGTCACCAAAGCACTGTGCACCTTTCTTTCTGGTGATTTTAGGATGCTTTCTGGAACGGGTGAGTTTGTGCACGGGCCCTTTAAGAGCCAGTTTTAGTTTCTTTGTGAACCGGGTTTTCTGGGGGTACTCCCCAATGCTTTAGTAGCAGGCAAAGTCCGATATTATGCCGCTGGTCTCGACTGTGCTGGGTCCACAAAATGCCCACAGCGGGGGCGCTCCCCGGCTCAGGACCCAGCGCCTCCAGGGAGGGCTGCGTACCTGTGAGCTGCTCCCGGCGGCCGTGAATCTGGCGGCCTGTGAAGGCGGCGTTTTTCCTCTCCGGAACGGAGTCTCTGCCTCTTCCACCCCAGTTAGGATTGTCCGTTGTTGCAGGAGTTCCTCTTATCCAGTTTTCAGTTCTGTCTCAGGGGTAATTTTTCCACGAGTAGTTGTAAATTGGCTGTGTCCACGGGAGGAGGTGAGTTCAGAGTCTGCCTATGCTGCCATCTTGACTCCGCCCTCCTCACAAAGAATTCTTAATACTCAACAATAAGAAAACAAACTACTCAAAAAAGGGGCCAAAGGGCCGGCCCGGTGGCTTAGCAGTTAAGTGCGCGCGCTCCACTACTGGTGGCCCAGGTTCGGATCCCGGGCACACACCGACGCACCGCTTCTCCGGCCACGCTGAGGCCGTGTCCCACATACAGCAACCAGAAGGATGTGCAACTGTGACATACAACTATCTAATGGGGCTTTGGGGAAAAAAAAGGAGGAGGATTGGCAAAAGATGTTAGCTCAGAGCCGGTCTTCCTCAGCAAAACGAGGAGAATTAGCATGGATGTTAGCTCAGGGCTGATCTTCCTCACCAAAAAAAAAAGAAAAAGAAAAAAAGGGGCCAAAGACCTGAACAGACATCTCACCAAAGAAGATATACAGATGGCAAATAAGCATATGAAAAGATGCTCAATATCATATGTCATTAGGGAATTGCAAATTAAAACAACGAGATACCACTACACACCTATTGTAAGTGCCAAAATCCAGAACACTGACACCACCAAATGCTGGCAAGGATGTGGAGCACCAGGAACTCTCATTCATTATTAGTGGGAATGTAAAACGGTACAGCCAATTTGGAAGACAGTTTGGCAGTTTCTTACAAAGCTAAACATAATCGTACTATATGATGCAGCAATCACATTCCTACGTATTTACCCAAATAAGTCGAAAACTTACGTCCACAGAAAAACCTGCACACAAATGTTTACAGCAGCCTTATTCATAATTGCCAAAACTTGGGAGCAGCCAAGACGTCCTTCAATAGGTGACTGAGTAAACAAACTGTGGTACACCAGACAATGGAATATTATTCAGTGACAAGAAATGAGCTATCAAGCTACAAAAAGACAAGGAAGAGTCTTAAATGCACACTGCTTAATAAGAGAAGCCAGTTTGAAAAGGCTACATACTATATGATTTTAACTATATGACATTCAGGAAAAGGCAAAACTTTATTCAGAGACAGTAAAAAGATCAGTGGTTGCCAACGATTGGGGGTGGGGGAGCAAGGGTGAATATGTGGAGCCCAGGGCATTTTTAGAGCAGTGAAGCTATTCCCTATGACACTGTAATGGTAGATACATGACATTATGCATTTGGCAAAACCTATAGAACTGGACAGCACAAGAATGAACCCGAATGTAAACTATAGACTTAGTTAATTATAATGTATCAATATTGGTTTATCTAGAGCAGCAAACATATCAGACTAATAATGTAAGATGTTAATAACAGTGGAAACTGGGAAGTGGGAAAGGGAGTATATGAGAACACTCGATACTTTCTGTTGAATTTTTCTATAAAGCTAAAACTCAAAAAATAAAGTCTATTGATGTTTTTAATAAAATAAATAATAAATGCAAAAAATTAAAATTTTAAAAAGCAAAGAAGAATGGAAGAAAATAGATAAAAGTGTCATTATTTGCAGACAATATAATAATCTACATAGAAAAACTAACCAAAGCCACAAACAAATAAGAAAAGTCAGCAAGGTTGTGAGACAAAAGATCAGCTTACAAAAATTACTGACATTTCTCTATATCAGAAATAATCAACCAGGAAATATAACAGAAATAAAATACTGTTCTCAAAGGCAATAAAAACAGTAAAGTACTTGTAATTAACATAACTAAGAATAATCCACAAGACTTTATGGAGAAAAACTTTAAACTCTACTTAAAAACATGAAAGATCTGAATAAATGGCAATAGATCCCTGTTCACAAATGAGCCCACTTAACATTGTAAAAATATCAATACTCCCTCACATTAATCTAGAAAGTCAATGCAATTCCATTCAAAATGGAATCAGCCAGATTTTTTGAGGAACTACACAAATTTATTCCAAAATTTACCTAAAAGGATAACGATTCACACATAGCTAAGTCAAATTTGAAAAAGAAGAACAAAGGTGAAAGTGTGACCTTTCCAGATACTAAAACACCCTTCAAAGCTATAACATAAGAACAGCGTGACCCTATTATAGGAGCAGATATGTGAACCAAGCGATAGAGTGAAAAGCAGAGAGCAGAGGCATGGATATCCGGGAACTTGAAATAAGATGAAGGGAGCACCACAAATCAGTGAAGAAACAGTGAACTATTTGGTCTGAGAAAACTAGCTCACTATAAGGAGAAAAATAAAATTTGGTTACCTAATTTATATCCAAGACAAAAGTGACTTCAGATGGATTAAATCTTTAAGTGTGAAACACAAGTGCAAAGTTAATAGAGAAAAATAGACAAGAAAATCACTGTGACCCAGAGATGACAAAGGACTTACTAAACAAGTCCCAAAAAGCACTAACCATGAGGCAAAATATTGATGTGTTTGATTACATTAAATCTAGACAAAGGTGCCAAACACATGACAAATTTGGAAGGACAGACTTGTAAAGTCTCAAACTAACCTCTAGAACCTTGCTACTCACAGAGTGGTTCAAGGACCATGGTCTTCTGCATCATCTGGGAGCTTATGAGAAATGTACAATCTCGAGCCCCATCCCACCCTTATTGAATCATAATCTGTAACTTAACAAGATCTGCAGGTGATTCATACACACATTAAAGTTTGAGAACCACAGATTATACAAGGAACTTTAGCAAATTAGTAAGAAAGAGACAGGAAGTCCCACTGAAAACTGCAAGAAGGGTTTAAATTGCAATTTAAAGAATTGGAAACCTGAATGGCTAGCAAATATATAAAGAGATGCTTAAATTAATTAGAAACCAGGGGAATGCAAATTAAAACAATAAGATGCCACTTTATGCCTACCAATTTGGCAAAAATCCAAAAGTTGAACAAGGCTACATATCAATAGAGTAGTGAATAAACAAGAATTCTCATGCACTGCTGGTGAGGGCATTAACTGGTCAAGTCATTCTGGAGAGCAGTTGGCAGTCAAATGAAGAATGCATACATCCTATGACCCAACCATCCTACTCCTGGGAAAATACTCCCACAGCAACATTTGCACAAGTCCCTGTGGTCACCCATGAGACTGTTTATTATAGTTCTGACTATGGTGAGAGAGACTCAAGTCAACCTGGAAGTTTATCAGTAGGGAATGGATCTGTGAACTATGGTGGATGCACACCATGGACTACAACGCAGCACTGAGAAGCAATGACCTGAATACAGGACCAGCAACACAGACAGATCTTAAAAGGACAGCGCATAAAACATTAAGAAACAGAATAAGGTCTACAGCACAACACTACTTAAGTAACTTGAAAATAAATTAGTACACAAAATAATTCTGTGTGTTTTACAAGGAAATACAAATCCAAAGATATGTATTGAACACATTATTGAGACTGGCTCTGAAGGGAGGAAAAGGAGTGGAGAATGACAGTAGGAAATGTAGATAAAGGAAATAAGTAAACTCAGACATCCACAAATACACAGATATAAAAGCAAAAGATGGGCCTTGTGTGTCCAGCAATGAAAATGTGCTTTGAAATGAGGATTATGATTATCCATCCCTTTCCACTTGAAATCCTCCCCAAAGAGCATAAGAAAAATAAGTAAAAATAAGCACAGACACAAATCAATCATGGCAATCTCTGTGCAGCATGAAATCCCTGGTTTCAAAAACATCCGTCTTTTGGGGCTCTGTGCCTTACAGAGACCTTTCCAGTCTAAGTAAATTTAGATGCACTCAGAGGAGGCGGAGAGGTCTAAGACAGATGTTTGAAACACTCATCCCCGCCGTGTCAATCACTCAAAGGTACAGCTCCAAGTGACTCACAGCTGCATCACTCTCCCTGTCAGTTAGAAGTCACTTGTTCCCAGAGATCTGTCAGAGCCCAACAACAGAAAATCCTTGGTAAAACAAGCATGATCTGAGACAGTGATCCTTTTTTCACCCGGCATCCTAGAGAAATGAGGAATCTCCTGCAAATAAATGTTAACATAAAAAGAATCTTATCCCTTTAAATGCTAAAGCTTATTTTTAATCATTTTACATACAAATCTTTATAAAACTGTACCACACATTTACCTAGCTTCTTTAAAACATTGAGGGGGCGCCGGCCCCGTGGCTTAGTGGTTGAGTACGAGCGCTCTGCTGCTGGCAGCCTGGGTTCGGATCCAGGCACGCACCAACACACCGCTTGTCTGGCCATGCTGAGACGGCGTCCCACATACAACAACTGGAAGGATGTGCAACTATGACATACAACTATCTACTTGGGCTTTGGAAAGAAAAAGGGAAAAAAAGGAGGAGGATTGGCAATAGATGTTAGCTCAGGGCCGGTCTTCCTTAGCAAAAAGAGGAGGATTGCCATGGATGTTAGTTCAGGGCTGATCTTCCTCACAAAAGAAAAAAAAAAAAAAAACATCGGGAGGAAAGGACAACCTTTTTGTTCCATGACTTGGGAATCTCATAATTTTGAACATCCATTATTTTACCTTCTGTCTCTCAGATGTTCTGTTATTTCTCTCTATGTCCAGTTGCCACTTCTGTTGTGACTGTAGCTGGTTCTAAAAATAACTCAACTCTGTCCCTTTCTACCCTATAGTTTCTATCTGGGCTGGGAAAACAGACAACCAGTGGTGTTAAGGACTGGCTGTTTAACAAGGCTCTGAGTGAGAGACTAAGAAGAAAAGTGCACGGCTATAGACCAGCGTCTTTTAATAGCTAATTCAGATGCCTGGGATGTTGTCCTGCTGTATTCTACAGGCCGAGTCACCAAGAGGGAGGCTGCTCCATCCCAATGCCTAGACAGATACACAGGCTGTTCCCAGAACCCTGGTTCTCTGCCTCACAGTGGATGAAGCCATAATTAAATTTGTCTCTGGAGATATGCAACCTGGAATTTGGGGGAAAGGTGAAGATATTGCTTTTGTTCTAGATTCTGCTGTTGGAATTTTTAATTAGCTCATCAAGCAGGAATAATCAGAGTAACCTACAATTCCCTAATTATATTATGCTGATTCATGCTTCACTTTAGAAACCAGCTCTTCACCCCATTATAGCATTGTCCTGAGATCTTCCCAACTAAAAAATAAATTCCGTAAGTCTTACTTCTTATTGACTGGCATTCAGAATGTACCCAGTGAATGTTTTTTACTACTTTTTTTTTTTTTGTGAGGAAGATCAGCCCTGAGCTAACATCCACGCTAATCCTCCTCTTTTTGCTGAGGAAGACCGGCTCTGAGCTAACATCTATTGCCAATCCTCCTCCTTTTTTCCCCAAAGCCTCAGTAGATAGTTGTATGTCATAGCTGCACATCCTTCTAGTTGCTCTATGTGGGACGTAGCCTCAGTATGGCCAGAGAAGCGGTGCGTCAGTGCGCACCCGGGATCTGAACCTGGGCCGCCAGTAGTGGAGCGCGCGCCCTTAACCACTAAGCCACGGGGCCGGCCCCCCAGTGAATGTTTGATGAATAAAATAAACTCATGAATGAGTGAATATTTCTGGGACTGAATGGGATTGTTTTTATTTATTTATTTATTTTTTTTTTTCTGAGGAAGATCAGCCCTGAGCTAACATTTATGCTAATCCTTCTCTTTTGTTGAGGAAGACCGGCTCTGAGCTAACATCTATTGCCAATCCTCCTCCTTTTTGTTTTTTCCCCCAAAGCCCCAGAAGATAGTTGTATGTCATAGTTGCACATCCTTCTAGTTGCTGTATGTGGGACACGGCCTCAGCATGGCCGGAGAAGCGGTGCGTCGGTGCCCGCCAGGGATCCAAACCCGGGCCACCAGTAGCGGAGCACGGGCACTTAACTGCTAAGCCAGGGGCCAGCCCTGGGATTGTTTTTAAAAGGTAAATGTTTAGTTAGTGATACACTGTCATGTATATCACTAAGTTGAATTATATTCATCATATCATTGCTCTGATATAGTTGATCTGAATTTTCTTTTAAAAGTCAGTTAATGCATGCCAGCAAAAAAGAGATACAGATGGCAAACGAGCATATGAAAAGATACTCGAGATCATTATTCAGTAGAGAAATGCAAATTAAACCCACCATCAGATACCACTACACACCTATTGGAAGAGCTAAAATTAAAGAAAACAGGGGGTTGGCCCCGTGGGGTAGCAGTTAAGTGCTCACGCTCCGCTGTTGGCGGCCCGGGTTGGGATCCCAGGCGTTCACTGAGGCACCGCTTGTCAGGCCACGCTGTGGTGGCGTCCCATATAAAGTGGAGGAAGACGGGCTCGGATGTTAGCCCAGGGCCAGTCTTCCTCAGCAAAAAGAGGAGGATTGGCATGGACGTTAGCTCAGGGCTGATCTTCCTCCAAAAAAAAAAAAAAAGAAAACAACTGACAATACTAAGTTCTGGCAGATGCAGAACAACTAGAACTTTCTTACACTGTTGGTGGGAAGGCAGAAGAATACAACCACTCTGCACTTGATATTAGCCAAAAGGCCAAGAGGTGATGACAAGCACTCAGATAAACAGTTTGGTAGTTTATTAAAAGTTAAACATAGGGGCCAGCCCGGTGGCATAGTGGTTAAGTTTGCACACTCCGCTTCAGTGGCCCAGGGTTCGTGGGTTCGGACCCCGGTGCGAACCGACACACTGCTTATCAAGCCATGCTGCATCCCATATAAAGTAGAGGAAGATGGGCACAGATGTTAGCCCAGGGCCAATCTTCCTCAGCAAAAAGAGGAGGACTGGCAACAGATGTTAGCTCAGGGCTGATCTTCCTCACACACACAAAAAAAGAGAATAAAAGTTAAACATAAAGTAGCAAATCAGTACAAACAGAATCCTGAAATGTTCAAACAGATCATGTATGCTGGAGTACCAGTTCTAATCCAGAATACACCAGAAAATAGAAAACCTATGTGCTCTGGGCTTTGACAGGAGTGCAGTAATAGTAGCCTTGTCTTCAAAATCATGGGCTGCAGAGACTGCAACAGAATTGCTTCTGAGTAACTGGGGCACAGAGAGAGCTGCTCATACAGTCGAGCTCCCTCTTCTTGAGGTACATCAGCATCTGTTATTTGTAGGTTCTCCACAGATTTCTTTTCAACTGACATTCTTATCTAATGATGTTATCTAGGCACCATTGGATACTGGGGGTAAAAAAGAAAACTGCTCTGTAAATAAGGTCAACTAAATATCTGTGTAAATTCAAAAAAAGAAGGGACAGCCCCGTGGCTTAGCGGTTGAGTGCGCACGCTCCGCTGCTGGTGGCCTGGGTTTGGATCCCGGGCGCACACTGACGGACCGCTTCTCCAGCCGTGCTGAGGCCGCGTCCCACATACAGCAACTAGAAGGATGTGCAACTATGACATACAGCTATCTACTGGGGCTTTGGGGAAGGAAAAAAGGAGGAGGATTGGCAATAGATGTTAGCTCAGAGCCGGTCTTCCTCAGCAAAAAGAGGAGGATGAGCATGGATGTTAGCTCAGGGCTGATCTTCCTCACAAAAAAAAAAAAAAGTTAAACATACACTTAGCACATGACCCAGAAATCCAAGTCCTAAACTAAGAAAACCATCTGTCTATACAAAAGTCATACACAAACGTTTATAAAAGATTCATTCATAATCACCAAAAACTGAAAATAATCAAACATCTATTAATTGGTGAATCAAAAAACAATTTGAGGTACATCCATACAATGAAATACTATTCAGCAATAAAAAAGAACAAGTTACTGACATATGTAAAAACATGGATGAACCTCAGAAGCATTACACAAAGTTAAAGAAGCCAGACTCAAAAGGCTATATCCTGTATGATTCCATTTATATGACATTCTGGAAAAGGCAAAATTATAGGGAGAGAAAACAGATCAGTGGTTGCCAGGGGCTGTGGGGTAAGAGAAGGGGATTGATTACAAAGGGGCACAAAGGAAACTTCTGGAGTGATGGAAATGTTCTGCATCTGGATTGTAGTGGGGTGGTTACATGACTATACATGTTTGCCAAAACTCAGAGCAAAGTTTACTATATATAAATTATACCTCAATAAACCTGACTTTTAAAAAAAAAAAGTCAAGCCTTGTATTACTAAACACAAAAATAATTAAATTTTCAAAATTAAGGGTCAGCCTGGGTTCCTTAAAAAAAAAGAGAGAGTAACCAACACGTATGCCCTAATGCTTCACTGCAACCCCAGGGAGGCAAGGGCAGGGGGAACGTGAAGTGAATCGAGGAAGGAGGGGAGGAGCTACAAGGCTGTGTTACTGATCCTGAACCGGTCATATTCAGGGGAACATGTAGCTAATTGTTCTTCACACCAGACTTCTCCAGAGAGACCATATAGAACCCACTGCATGTCAAATCAATCCATCAGGAGGGGGAACGGCAGCAATTTATCTCCTATCTTCCATTTGTCAGTGCTTGCCCCAAGGAGTGAACTCCCCCACACTCTGGGTTGCTTTACCCAGATCCCTGCAAACAGTTTCTGGGGAAGCCAGAGCTTCAACAGGGCCTTGGAATCAGACTGTGCACCAGAGGTGCAGCAGCTCCCACCTTGATGAGCAAAATGGAGGCCTTGCCTAAGATTATCTCTCACCCCAGGGAAAGCAGGAGACAATCAACAGTGTTAGGAGATGGGCCTAGGGACAGGGTTTGGGCTGTATGGCTGTGGGGGTGGGTGACGTTAACCTTCACTGGAGAAGTGTGACAAGTGCCCAAGGCCTGGGGCAGGTGGGGCTGGCAGATATGGGGTGGCCCATAAACCGGGTCTGGAACAATGGGCTAAAATTAATATGCCATCTAAACTAAAAGAGTAATTTAATTTTTAAGAATATTCCACAGATACATTCAGGAAATTTTGAGTAAACAATTTCTATCCATTAAATCTGTTCATGTGGTGATCTCACCCAACCTTTATGTACTAACCAAGTTCAGATCTGTGAGGTTTAAGTACTGGGTCAGGTCGAGATGCATGTGGGCAGTTCCCTACAGAAAACAGACACTGCGCATCTAAGTGATGCCACCTTCTGAACAGATCACAGGGCTCATTCATGATCCACCCGTCATGGCACAGATATAACCCTTCAGAGAACAAATTCCAGTTAAAATTCAAAATCTAAAGACTGTCTCTCTAATCCTGCCCTCTGAAATGTCAATGCAAAAGTATCACAGTTCAGGCAAACTGAAAAAGCTCAACTCTGGCTTTTATAATGGCTATATATTTTGCTTTAAAAAATATACTAAGTGTTTACTAAGTGCTTTTGCATGTGTTATCTTACTTAATCCTCATAACCACCCTAACAGGTAGAGTATATTACTGCCCCCATTACAGATGGGGAAACTAAGGCACAAAAATGTATGCCATTTGCCCACAGCCAGTTAAGTGGTAGGGCCAGGATCTGAACCCTGGTGGTCTGACCCTAGAGCCCCAAACTCTCAATCAGTCATTCAACAGATATGTGAGTACCTGCCAGAATCTGGAGACACGGAGGTGCAGACAGCACATGGTCCCTGCTCACATGGAGTTTGTGGTCTAGGTGAATGATGGGCATGGAACAAGTAATTACAAGTAGATGAAGGAGAAGCACAGAGTGCTATGAAAATTCATACCCTGTACCTACTGCAAAGGCTATGGTACAAAGTACGTGGTCATAGTAATGTTAACTATCAAGGTCAAATCTATAAGTCCACATATGCAGGAGAAAATATAAGCTGGGAAGCATCGGTTTACATGAAAAAATATTACCCAGGCTTTAAAGTTAAGTGAAATTAATGATATATTCATTTAATCATCTTAATTTTAAAAGAACAAAATATATAAATTCTGTACTGCTAGGGAAAATTCAAGATTCCTCATCGTTTTAACTATGAGATAGTTCTTTCACATTCTCTGGTAGATGGATAAACTTCATTCTCTAGAATAAGGTTTCTAAGAAGCAACTTTCTGGCTTTTTTTGAGGAAAGAGCTTGGCATGGCCATAAGGAGCCCAGATTCTGGCATCAGACCAACCTGGACTGGCTTCCAGGTCTGTCACTTACTACATATCATTGGGCAGCTTTCTTAGCCTCTACGAGTCTTGATTTACTCGTCTGTAAAATGTGATAAAAATGATTCATACCTCAAAGGGTTGTTGTGAAGATTAAACGAGAAAATGCATGTAAAGTGCTTAAAATAGTTCTTGACCCAGAGTAAGCACCTAATGTATGGGAGCTGCCATTATTATTACTATTATTCCTCTAAATAGCGTGCATATTGAAAGAAACAGAAAGAGAAGAAATCGTAAATGGATGGGGTGCGAATGAGATGCTTGAAATTGTTAGGGAGCACGGCTTCAGAGAGCTGGTTGATAGCAGAAAGGTCAGCAGAGGGGGAAGAACTAGAAAAATCCTACGAGCAGAGCCCTCATTGGAAAAGAGAAGGGCAAATGGAAGCTGACAGGAGGTCAGTGAGTAGATAGTTAATTCATGTTTAAGAGGAGAGAGAACCTCAATGTGGGTAATTAAAACAATAACCCACCTCTGGCTTGCTTGCATGCCCCAGCAGCACCTAGAACACGTCAGTGGAGAGAAAACACAGTTCACACTAACACATGTTTCCACCCCCCTACTGCCTGATTGTCTTTACCATCTATCAACAGGTATACGAGAGCCCCAGGTAAAGCAAACCTCAGTTTACAAGCTACAGGATAAAAGCCACAAGATGGAAGGGGACCTGGAAATTCTCCAAACTGGTGGTTTTCAAGTGTTTAAGCCACAAAACCTTTTCTTAAAAGAAAAGTATGAACAAAAAAGTAAAAACGTGCAGCTACTCAGGCCTCAGCAGAGATGGGGTCCCAGACCCTGGGCAGCTCAAATCTACTGCCCACTCCCACATCCCAACTGTGGCTCCTGAAGCACAGTCTGGGAGCCACTGATATTGTCCTACACCTCAATTTTAGAGATGTGGAAACTGAAGGTCAGAAAGGTACGGGAACTTCCACAAAGTTGCACCTAGAGGGGCCGAAGCTGGAAATAGAATCCAACCAGTTTTCTGATGGCCAGTCAGGTTCTCTTTTTACCACTGAATGCTACCTTCTTGACTGACATACCAAAAAGATGAGGAAGAAAGTAAACTGTGTTTGAAAAGAATGTGCCTCGTCATAGGAAAGAACATAAGATGGAAGGCTGGTGAGCAATGAAGTCTGGCACTGACAGCTTAGAGCCCCCTATCTGCATATGAACAAAACATCACCTCCATCAATGGCTGACTAGAGTTACCAAAACAGTTTTCTGAACAATAAAATAAATTAAGCAAAAAAAAAACGTACAGTGAAAGCCTAACACATTCACATTTACAACTATATTGCATATGCATGCACACAATTACACTTCAGAGGAAGTATAAGCCACATTAATGGGACTGTGGGGGAATGAAGAAAGGGAGTGAATAGCCAACAAAATTAACAGCAGTGACTAATGGATGAATTACAGTCTTATGATGCTGGGCATGATTTAGTGTTTTGTTCACAGAACCCCAGCTTAGATCATCTGGTTGTACTTTAAAGCATCTGGATTCTAAAATCAAAGGTCAAGCTAAGTGCTTCCTTCTTAGACTCATATGTTGTAGAGTTCAGAGGTCATATCAACACAGGTAAATTATTTTCTAAAGCACCCTCACTTCCCTCTGTTTGAGACACTAGTTAAGTAGATAGATCCCTAAAAATCCAGCTCCTTCACGGCCTTTGCAGATTCAGGTTCCCAGGTGGCTCACTAGGCCTGATCTACAGCCATACAACCTAGAAGACAGGAAGAAATCCCGTGACCCCACCGCCCGGGAGACCTCATTAACCGTGCTGCATTTTCACCTTTTCATTCCATAAAAGGATTTACAGTATCCAGAGAGAAACTATCCAGTTGTTAGACACAGATTATTTCCTCATTTTATCTGCATCACATCCCTTAAGAGCATCTCACCCCTTAAGAGCATCTCACCTCCTCCAGCTTAAAAACTGCTCCAATGTGTGGCTGGATGCGCCGTTGCTGGCAGTACTGAACAGCCGAGGAAAGGATCCCGGAGAAGAGGGGAAAGTTCTGGTCTCGGTATCGGCCCCAGTACACCCCCATGGCAGATACATTCTTCAGGAGCAGAAGGTTGGCAGGCACAGAAGCAATGGTGCCTCCAGCAAAACCCACCACTACAATCCTGCCCTCCCATGCCAAGCTAAGGGGAAAAAGGAGAAGGAAAAGAAATTATAAAAAGCAATGTACATTCACACCCATTAGAATAGCTACTATAGGGGCTGGCCTGGTGGCATAGCGGTTAAGTGCGCACGCTCCGCTGTGGCGGCCCGGGGTTCACGGGTTCGGATCCTGGGCGTGCACTGATGCACCACTTGTCAAGCCATGCTGTGGCGGCGTCCCATATAAAGTGGAGGAAGATGGGCACAGATGTTAGCCCAGGGCCTATCTTCCTCAGCAAAAAGAGGAGGATTGGCATTGGATGTTAGCTCAGGGCTGATCTCCCTCACCAAACAAACAAAAAAACAAGAATGGTTACTATACAAAAATTTTTTTTCCTTAAAAAAAATACAGAAGATAACAAGTGTTGGCAAGGATGTAGAGAAGTTGGAATCTTCATGTACTGTTGGTAGGATTGTAAAATAGTGCAACTGCTATGGAAAACAGTATGGAGGTTCCTCAAAGAATTAAAATAGAACTACCATATGATCCAGGAATCCCACTTCTGGGTCTACATCCAAAAGAATTGAAAGCAGGGCCTTGAAGAGATATTTGCACACCCATGTTCACAGCAGCACTATCTACAATAGCCAAGAGGTGGAAGCAACCCAAATGTCTATCAACAGTTGGATGGATAAACAAAATGTGTTATATATACATTTATATAGTAGAACATTCTTCAGCCTTAAAAAGGAAAGAAATCCTGTCACATGCTACAACATGGATGAACCTTGAGGACATTATGCTAAGTGAAATAAGCCAGTTACAAAAAGACAAATACCATACGATTTTACTTATATTAGGTACCTAGAGTAGTCAGATTCACAGAAGCAGAAAGTAGAATGATTGTTCAAGGGGCTGGGGAAAAGGGGAACAGAGGAGTTGTTTAATGGGTATAGTTCAGATTTGCAAGATGAAAAAGTTATAGAGATCTGTTTCACAACAATGTAAATACTTAACACTACTGAACTATACAATTAAAAATGGTTAATATAGCAAATTCTATGTTATGCATTTTTTTTACCACAATAAAAAATGTAGAACGAGGGGCCGGCCCCACGGCTTAGCAGTTAAGTGCGTGCGCTCCGCTACTGGCAGCCCGGGTTTGGATCCCGGGCGCGCACCAACGCACCGCTTCTCTGGCCATGCTGAGGCCGTGTCCCCATACAGCAACTAGAAGGACGTGCAACTATGACATACAACTATCTACTGGGGCTTTGGGGAAAAAAAAAAAGGAGGGGGATTGGCAATAGATGTTAGCTCAGAGCTGGTCTTCCTCAGCAAAAAAAAACAGGAGGATTAGCATGGATGTTAGCTCAGGGCTGATCTTCCTCACACACACACAAAAAAATGTAGAATGAAATAAAAAGCAATGTACATTAATTCATAGAGACAGAAAGTAGAATGGAGGTTACCAGGGTGGGGAGTGGGAGAGGGGGAAAGGGGCAGTTACTGTTTAATGGGCACAGAGTTTTTGTTGGGGATAGTTGCACAACACTGTAAGCGTATTTAATGTCACTGAATTATACACTTACAAATGGTCAAAATGATAAATATTAGATTATGTATATTTTACCACAATTAAAAAACAGAAAAGCAACATGCGTTAAACCCCCAGCTGGGAATTCCTCTTGACCTTACAAACTGGCAGAGGTGAACCATCCTGTACCACTATTGATTCCTCAGTAGGAAAATATAAAAATAAGCCATAAGCAAGACAGTAAGGGGCCAGAAGAACTAGCCAGTTTTATAAGGGGACCCACTTTGGAATCAAGGCTACCTATGTAACTACGGTCACGCGTCACTTAACGAGAGGGACACGTTCTGAGAAATGCATCATTAGCTGATATCGTTGTTGTGCGAGCATCCTAAAGTGTCCTTACACAAACCTCGATGGAAGAGCCTACTACACACCTAGGCTGTATGGCACTAATCTTATGGGACCACCATTATCTACGTGGTCCGTCGTTGACCGAAATGTTATGTGGCACACAGCCGTATCAACTACTTTGTGGAAGGAACTGGGTGTAAACAAATGTCATTCTGCATGCTGTTCTTCAAGACAACTCAGTTTGAAGATTGTGAACTTAGGAAGCGGGAAGAAGACAGACACTTTAATGAAGCATCATTTGCTTTACACGAAGACAACTTTAGGACCCCCTTAAGTTACTTGCTTCTTTAGAGAATTTCGAGTAATCTACAAAAATTCACACAAGTTTTCTGCAGGCCATTATGAGAGGTACCATACAGTGCACGTTAAGCAATGAGTTATAAAAATAAATTTTGTAAACATCTTTGATATAAAATACGTGTACGTTTGTTTGGTTTTTAATTTTTGCTTTTCTTCTTCAGAAGGGAAATGAGAAGCTGTTGTCAAAACACTCTTATCCAGAAGGCAAGAGAAGGTGAGCATCAGCAGCTCTCTGTGTCGGCTCTCCACTTAGTCAACATACTCCTGCCTTCACTTCTTCTCTCAGCCAGTACCGGGCATAGCGCAGTGAGGTGCAGGGGCTAGAGGACCAACCGGGCCCCTTCTGCAGGGACGCTGCTCTCTCTGCTTCTGTTTCTTCTACTTTAAACTGAGATAAACCACAAAACTGTGCTTGCCAGCATGACACGAGAAATGAAACCAATATAATCAGAGCACTCCAGAGTCCCTGGTTGAAAACAAAATGACAACTGGTGTGGATACAGCAGTCCTACTAAATCTCCAATGATTTTTTTTTAATAAAACAAATCGAGGAGACACCTACACTGCTGGCTGCTTCAGAAACCAGCAAGATCAAGAGTCTGTACCTTAGTGCACGGTGAACTAGGGAACCGTCACCCCAGTAATTCTCACATCTGAACAATGATCTCCTCAAGAATTACCCACACCACGTACATAAAGTAGTTGAGTGGGGGCCGTCGTAGCTGAATTTAACACATGTATAATTTCTAAAGCATTTGATGTTGCCAACTAGAGAGTCTGCAGTCATTTTTTGGATCTTTTCCAGTTGGATATTTTGTTTTTGCTATATTTAAGCATTTCCTGATTTTCCCTCTGCTTCTATTCCTTTTCACCCACCCACTCAGCTGTTCTCGTTGACGCTGATGCCTACAGGAAAAGAGAGCAGCAAAGACGAAAGAGAAGCAAGGCCAGAAGGAAGACAGAGGTCTGGAAAGTTTTCAGCAGAATCTCAGGTCCAGCCCACTCCGGAAAGACCACTTCACGCACCTGCGGAGAGCCTCCAGGAAGACATCTCCTCCCACGGTGTCGACGACCACGTTCACCCCGCCACTGCCCACCAGCTTCTCCACTGCCTCCTTCAGGCTGCCCTGACTGTAGTTCACGCTGGACTGTGCGCCCCTCTGCATTGCCAGCTTGCACTTCTCGTCACTGCCGGCTGCAGCTATTACCTGCATAAAGAACACAGAGCTTCTGATGGTCCAGAATATGTATCAAGAGGGGCTCACCTCACCCACTGAGCCTCCAACCAAAGGGTACTAACCAAGGAAATCAATGTGACCTTGATTTCCTAGCATCAACCTCAATCCAACACCTCAGGCCCAACACACTCTGTCCAGCACACTGGCCCCTCCATGCCCCACTGGCCAGGGGACCTACATTTCCAGGAATCCTGGAACCCCAATGGGTCTAGCTAGGAGACGGTTCAGGAGACACTCAGAAAGTCTTCTCCAAATGCAAATTAAGGCCACCATTTATTGAGCACCTACTATGAGTCCGTAGTAAAGAATTAAGCTAAATACCAAGCTTAGCGTCAAGAAAGCAAGATACAGCAATGTGATGGGGAAGTACAAGGGATTCCAGAAGTGCAAATGAGAGGTATCCAACCTAGATCTGGAAGACCAGGAAAGGTTTTCCAGTGGGTAAAATATGATTCGTGGAAAGATCTTGAAGTTGTATAGAACTGAGTTCAAATCCTGGCTCTGCTACTAACTAGCTCTGTTACCTCTAGCAAATTATTTAGTAAGAGCTAACACTTACACAGTGCTTACTATGTGCCAGGCACTATTCTAAATGCTTTACATACATTAATAACTCATTTAATCTCAACAGCCCAATGATATACACACTATTATTATCCCCATTTTAGAAATGAAGAAACCGAGGCAAAAGAAGTTAAGTAACTTGCCAAAGGTCACACAGCTAATGGAAAGCAGAACTGGGATCCAAATCCAGATAAACTGTGTCCAGAGTTCATGCTTTTAACCTCTGTACTGCCTGCCAACTTCTCTAAGTTTCAGTTACCTCATCCATAAAATGCAATTTATTTTAAAAATTAAATGAAACACTATACATAAAGCACTCGGAAAACAAAGCGTTGGATAAATTGCATCTATTGTTTCACATATGCAATCATTTATTCTATTTAAACCTCATAAGAACATTACGGGGGGGCCGGCCCCGTGGCTTAGCGGTTAAGTGCGTGCTCTCCACTACTGGCGGCCCGGGGTTCAGATCCCGGGCGTGCACCGATGCACCGCTTCTCCGGCCGGCCGTGCTGAGGCCATGTCCCACATACAGCAACTAGAAGGATGTGCAACTGTGACATACAACTATCTACTGGGGCTTTGGGGAAAAAAAGGAGGAGGATTGGCAATAGATGTTAGCTCAGAGCCGGTCTTCCTCAGCAAAAAGAGGAGGATTAGCGTGGATGTTAGGTCAGGGCTGATCTTCCTCACAAAATATAAAAAATAAAAAATAAAAAAAAGAACATTACGGGGGAGGTATAATTACTCCCATTCTATAGATGGAGACATAGACCCAGAGCGGTTAAGCAACTAACCATCCAAGCAGTAGGGGGTAGAACAACTATTCAAACCCAGTGCTGCCTGATACCAAAGCCCATGCGTTTCCACTACATCACCCCAGAAGAAAAGCATGCTTAAGGCCTGGCAAAGACGGCATAGATGGTTGTGGGCCATACCGTGAGGAGGTCTGGGGTTTGGAAATCTCCAGAAAAGCTTCAAATACTCAAGCATTGCCTAGAAGTGCCTTATCACTGGGCAGCACCCACCAGCCCAAGCACTTTGGCCCCAAGGTGACATTCAGAACTTGCTTTCAAACACCCAAGAACAACAGTGCCCTTGAGATTCCAAACTCACTCAAAACTATTTGAAACCGAAGCTACCCTCAAATCCTCCCCAGTGGAACCCTCAACTAGCTACAGTTCACCGAGGGCTATCAGCACACAGTGCTGCAGAGGGCGGACACCAGACTAGGGTCAGGCACCTAACTCGAGTCCCAGGATTCTCACTAGGTCTGCCGGGAATTGTTGTCTCTCTTGGTGCCTCACTTTCTTTATCTGTGAAACAGGGATAATAAACACTTACATTTCTCATCCCCCAGGGGTTCTGAGAGGATCAAGGATGAGATAATTGCTGTGGAGGCACTTTGAAAGCAAGAGGAAATGCTGTGAATGGAAGGTGTTATCAAAATGACCTGTTCCAAGTAGGTGGCACGATGATATTATTTTCATCTTTTTTGTTTGCTTTTGCTTAAAACTGTTATTGCTGCTAAGGAAAATACAGCTTGGATTCATTTTAATATCTGTATTCAAGTGAATTTTTCTCTTCTATAACTTGTTAGAACAAATGTACAATTTTATCTTCCTACAAATGTTAAATAGCTAATGGTTCTAGACAATGGAACTAATTTTGGTCTCCCCCGCTATGAGATGTGCTAAAAGCCCTTGCTTTTGACATGAAATATGTTAATATTCCATGAGGAATCTCCTGGTATCTACGATTGCTTTCAGAACTCATATGTGCTTCCCAAAAGGAACTTAACTTGAGAAAGGAGAGAGGCCACCTGAAGAAATTCCAGACCAATCCAATTATCTCCAAATCTGCATATCTTGGTGCCTCTGGATATCCCAACTGCACGCTGCACAGGAACCTCACACTCGACATGTTCAAAACTGAACTCACCATTTCCTCCTATGTTCTCAATCTCAATAAATGGCAAATCCACCAGTTAACCTAGTTCGCTCCTTCCCACTCAATGTCTAATAATAACAGGATCCCTTTTTAAGAGATTCTTACTGACATGCCATTCCCTCTAATAGGAGCATTGCACGTGTATTTTCAATATTCCCACAACAACTCTATGAGGAAAGCATTATTTTACCAATGAGGAAACTGAAGCAATTAAGCTAGAGGCAGAGCTGGAAGGCGAACCTAGTTCAGGCTAACTTCAAAGTACTTATTCCTTCAGGTATATTAGGATGCTCTCCAATTAGCAAATTCTCTGTTTTCTTCCACTTTAGTATCTCTCAATTCATCAACTTCACTGCCTTGTTCAAGTACAATCACCTCTGGATGAAGTGCTCTGAGAGTCTGCCCTACCGCCTCCAGACTACCCCTGACCTTGCCCCTATCCTTCATCCCCACTGCTACCAGAGTGAACTCTGCAGAACGCAAAGATGATCATACCACCATCCTACTTAAAATCCTCAACAGCGCCTGACAGCTTCCAGTTAATGTCCAAATTCTTCAGTGCCTCATGCTCTTTATCTCAGAGAGATAAGGGTCTTTCTTTCATTTGTTTATTCATTCACTCAAGAAACAGTCATGGAGTCCCTACTGTGGTCTAGGCACCATGCTAGGTGCTGGGATTACAAAAATGAACCAAACAGACACTGTCCCTGCCTTCATGGGGATTACAGTCCAGCAGGAGGGAGACATTAACAGCAATTAATCCAATAATAACACAAGTAAAGGATTCACCACACCCTGAGGTGTGTACTACGAAAGAGAAATCTAGGATGCTAGGAGACCATATACAAATAGTGAGGGGAGGGGATTAACAGCTCCTGAGGGACAAAGAATACTTCCCCAGAAAAGTGACATCTGAGTTTAAATTTGAAGTGTGGGACATTATAGGTAGAGGGAATAGAATCTGCAGAGGCTGTGAAGAGAGTCAGACCTTGCAGGTTCTAGCAACTGGAAGGACCAGTGATTTAATCCTGGGTCCCCTCACAAGCCTGCAAGCAAGTCGACGGCGAGACCCTAACTCTAGGTTACTCGATATCCCCAGTGCCTTGCACGTGATTTTTAATAAATGAATGAATGTATCCCATGTTTGAAAACTGGAGCTACGACTTTCTTAAATGGAGAATCTAACAAGCAAATACCTTGGCCTGAAGCACGTTTGTTGCCACATCTATCACGGCAAGGCCTGTGGCTCCAGCTGCTGCTGTCACTAAAACCGTCTCCCTGTACCAGAGAAAGAAAAACGTCACTCCAGAAACCAAAAATCATCCAGCAATACGATTTTGAGAACATTCTAAAACTAGGACATTTTAAAGCAAGAAGAGAAATTAGAGGCCATTTCATTCAATGCTTCATGGACACCTGCTCTCCAGCCTTTAGGGCTGGGTTAGGTAGGTGATTGCTGGACCAGTGCTAATTTGGTCTAGTTTTGAAGATGTCCCAGGAAAAAGATGCCTTAATCTCTCTAGGTAGCCTCTTCCTTATGCCAGTGGCAACCTTCTTTTGAGCCACCACTCTGATTTCTGCTTCAGAAATTTTGTCCTAAAATCATTCTCATACTAAACACTGCCGAATTTTAGAAGGTGGTGATCAAGTAATGGCCACTACTCAACTAAACCCACCTCTCGAGAGCAATTCTGAGGCTCTCTGAAGAGAGCAGGAAGCATATGCTCCAGGTAAAGTGAGAAGCTTTAGCACCTCTGAGTCTGAAATACCCCAGCTAGGCACACCCAACCAAGCCTCACAAAGGCAAATACCATTGGGCTCCATTAAAACCAGAGTGAAGCGAGTTTACATAAACCAACTCTCTAAACTTTAAGGTTTTCTAAGAGGTGACTTCCAGAGCGGTCAGGTTTGAGAGAGAGATTTCTCCAAATTCATATTGGCCAAGTTCACAGTCTACCATTCCCTCTCAGACAAAAGGACATCCCCAGTGTCACCATACCCCAATCTCAGGTCACTACCTTCTTTTGGCCTTTCCTCATACAGACTGAACATGAGCTAAAGGTCAGGGAAGGGAAGGGAGGGGCAAGGCCTTGGTGGGCACTTCTGACATCAGAGAAGGGGACCACCCAGCCCTCTGTTGTCTACATAGTCCTCACCCAGGCTGGGTACAGGCCCGATGCTCCAGGGCTAAAATAGCAGTGCCATAAGATATGGGCAAGGTAGCAGCTTCTCGGAGAGGGACACTTTCTGGAATCTGCCACAGTCTCTACAAAAAGAGATAAGAGTGACAGGAATTAAGTACATGTACCTGTTCATAAAGGCTGCTGTACATATTATGATTTGATTGATTTGCAAAAGGAAACACATGTCAGGAACAAAGCCCAGTGGAAGTCAAGACCAAGCAAGCTGTGGCAGAATTCAAGACTAGGGTGCATCAGTCTTCAAAAATCCTAAGGCTGGGGGCTGGTCTGGTGCCATACTGGTTAAGTTCAGACACTCCACTTTGGTGCCCCGGGGTTCACAGGTTTGGATCCTGGGCACGGACCTACACACCACTTATCAAGTCATGCTGTGGCAGCGTCCCATATAAAGTAGAGGAAGATGGGCACGGATGTTAGCCCAGGGCCAGTCTTCCTCAGCAAAAAGAGGAGGATTGGCAACAGATGTTAGCTCCAGGCTAATCTTCCACACATAAAAAAAAAAAAATCCTAAGGCTGGCCTCTGGCTCAGGAAGGAACCAACTTACAGAGAATAGAACACAGATGACCACTATACTGTAATGGGAGAATTGGATTTGATGTAAATTACATCTCAATAAAGTTGTGGGGGAAAAAAAATGTGTACTGTTCACCACTAGGGGGCACCATTCACACCCTGCACAACCTTACGTGGCCAGCCTGGCTGACTCCATCTCTAGGGCTTTCTCTCAGAAGCTTCATGTAGAGAAGAAACCCATTACATCCAGCTCAATGCCCCAAACCAGTTTTTCTACCAAAACTACCTAACTATGGTCCAAGTGGACAGCCAACCAGTTGCTCCATGGCTCAGAAAACAAAATGCCCTTCTTCATTAAACCACTCCACACAAAGCTCTGTGCAATGGTTGTCAAACCAGTATAGAAAAGAGGTTTAGCATTTGAAAGAAAGAAATGCTTGGCTGGGAAACAAGATATGACCAAACGAATACAAAGAAAAAGGGAGAGAGAAGAATGAGGAATTAGGGATAGGGGGAAATTAAAGAAAAGGAAGGAGAAAAAATCTCCAAGTGTTAATATTGAGAGGTAGGGATACCTTCTGGTCAATGACACATTCTTCAGCCATCCCGTTAAAGGCACTAACGCCAATAACTCGATCTCCCTGAAGGGAAAATACCATTAAGGGTATGTTCAAACGCATGGCCTTGCCATTTACCTCTTCCCAAATTAATCAAAAAAATGAAGAAAATCTTTCTTTCTGACCCCATAAGACACAGGTTTGCCTTAATTATCTATTCAGAGTTAATGTTTAGTAAATAATTCAGCCTTTTCTCAACTCCCCCATTAGGTTGCCAAGCCAATCTGAGCACATTGTGGACAACGAATGATAGGATAGAGTAAAGAAAAGGTTGAGATGAATTGGAATGCCAGTGTTAATTTCTTTCATAAGAGGCTGAAACTTGAGAATTTTCTATCCTAGTAACTAAAGACCAAGGTGCTGCCTTTTATTAGTAATAAAAAGTTTAATGAAGCCAAGAATTTCCACTGGCTTCCTTCTCCCAATTCAGAATTAGTTTCTTCCCCTCCACCTCGGTTTCCCTTTGGTATCTGCTGACAAAGGCCAGGAGAAGCAAGATCCTTAGGCTAAAAATGAGGTTAGCACATTTCTCACAGCTACGCACACATCGATTCCCTAGATTTCAACTAATTTACCTCTTTCACTGTGCTGACATCTCTGCCTGTCTCCAACACTGTCCCAGAAAACTCCATTCCTAAAACAAATTGTGTCAAGATTAGGTTATCTGTAAAGCCCAGCACCATGGAGAAGAGAAAGCCCTGATCAACAGGCCATCCTACCAGCTTTCTGGCACTGAGAGGGTTTAAGTGGTCCCCCATCCAGGGAAGAGGGGTAAGAGTGTTGTACCCAAAGCACAGGAAAGTGAATTTAAGATTTCATGATCACAACCTGAAAAGCTATAGCAGTGCCATTCTTACCACGACACAAATGAAAATTTCAAGAATGGGGAAAAGCTCAGAGAATCTCAGGCACACAAGTACTTCTGACCCTGATCACTCGGGCTCCTACAGCACCCCAATTACAAAGTTCATCATATCGTATTTATCTGTTTCCATGACTCCTCTTCTGGACTATGAGGCCCTCAAGGACGTGAACTGTATTTATTCATACAGTACTTAGCTCAATCGGATGAACCGGTGTTGTCTGCCCTTTCCTCTTCCACCTCCGAAATTTCTAATTTAATGATCATGCATTTACCACTTGAGCTGCCAGAGGAATAACTCAATTGCGTATGACATCTTGCCCCCAGTTCAGCATTTAAGCAAACACAAACAGAGGGAAATGATTCCAACTGTTGAGACACAACCAAACAGCCCAAGGCCAAAACACAGCAACTATTTTGCAATCACTGTATCCTTAACGGCATATATCTGTATGAAATATACATGTACTGTATACATGCTAAGTTGTACTTATATCTCTTTAAATAAATTTCAACAACAAAAATCAGTCCTTTGTCCACATATTCAGGATCTAAATGTAATCAGATTGGGCATAATGAAAATCAGACAGTGAGCTGCTAAGAAATGTATAAACTTTTTCTTCTTTCTGATCCTTTGATATTAGATTTCTTTGGGAATGTGATTGTGAGGACTGAGAGTTTTAGCTGCAAACAGATGTTTATAATCCTCCAGTGAAAAAACAAACTCGAGGCACTGTCAAGGAATGAAAGTGAATGACTAGGGCCAATGATGATTGTGATCAGAATTCTGGTGAACCTAATGATAGATGAAAATTCATTTGTTTATTTCTTCATTTTTAAAGTATTCATTGAGCATCTCCTATGAGCCAGGTACAACGCTAAGATAGGGGTATAATTGGGGGCAAGACAGTCATAGAAACTTCCAGGGCTCACAATCTAGTGCTTCTAAGTAGCAGTGAGGCTGACATACCTGAGACCTCACTGACATCAGGCAAGCATCGCCAGGGTACTGCCTGAGATGAAGCACACGGTTCTGAAAACTCACTATGTTCTTTTCCTGAAACAGTCACTTGGCCCCTCAGACTCACCAGGTGTGAAGGGAAGATGGAGCCTTTCCTGATACTGACCACAGCAGGCCAAAATATCAGCAAAATTAACTCCACAGAAATGGACATCGACTCTGACCTGCAAAGGAAATAGAGGAACAGAGCAGAGCGATACACATCCGTGGAGACCAAGTTCATTCAATTATAACAAAATATTTACTGAATGACTACTATACACCAAGTACTGAACTAAGGGCCCACGTACAATCATGAGGCAAAATGGACAAGGTTCCTGCCTTCATGAACCTAAAAGTACGGTAGAAAAGACAGACATTAACCAAATAATTATAATGAGTTACATGTTAAATTACAACTCATACATAAAATGTCAAAGATAGAAATATATAGTGCTCTGAAAGCCGATAATGGGGGGATTTGACCTTTTGGTGAAGTCAGGGAAACATCCCTAAGAAAGTAACACTTGAACTGAGAACAGCTAAGAGTTAACTACTCAAAATAGGAGGAAAGCCTGGCACAGCCAAAAGCATTAGCATACACAAAGCCCCTGTGGCGGGGGGGGGGGGGGGGGGGGGGGGGGGGGGGGGCCCTAGAAAAACCAGTGAGCCTAGAGCACAAAGAGGAGAAAGAACGGGGAACACACCATCCAAGAGTTTGTAGGCTTTATTGAAGATCTTAGTCTTCATAGAAGAAACAATAGGAAGCCATGAAAGGATTTTAAGCAGAAGGGTAACATGATCAGCTGTTCTGGGAATCAGGAATCATCCTGGAAGCGAGTCGCAGATCCCCAGCTTCTGTGTTTCACGACAGTGCTAGAGCTGAGGCAGGCCTGCAGCAGTGTAGCCAGCAATTTCTCTAGACTTTATAAGCCAGTGGTTCTCAAAGTGTGGTCCCCAGACCACCAGCTTCAACATCCCCTGGGAACTTGTTAGAAATTCAAATTCTTAGGCCCCACCTCAACCTACTGAATCAGAAACACTGCGGACAAAGCCCAGCGATCTGCTTTAATAAGCCCTGGGGGGATTCTGATGCAGGCTGAAGTTAGAGAACTACCAACCCATCTCAACAGGGCTTGGGATCACAGGAGGAAATGAAGGCTGAGAGAATCAATGACATTCGTTTGTCTGTTTACGTTTCCAATTTAATACAGAGGTGGCCGTACTGGTAAGAAGACATTTTTATAGACAAAATGCATTCATTCAACAATGTTTTAAGCATCTGCCATGTGCCAGGCACCATTCCAGACTATGAGGATTTAACGGTGAGTAAACTCACATAGACCCAGCTCTCACGAGCTAATTCCTTACAAGGCAGTGTCTGGGCACATAACAGAACAAAGGAGTCCAGCCTTCAGCCTGCGCATATTGTGTGCATGACACATTAGTTGTTGACGTGTACAGCACACATACATCCCCAAGCCACTCCACCTTCATTCAAGGATGATTCAAGGATGAAGATCTTGCAGCATGTGAATCCCAGGAAGCTGACGGGCAGCCATCATGTGCTCGCCCAATAATCCATTTACCCTGTGTTAATGACACTTCAGGGCTGCAGCCACATTGTTCGCTGTCACCAGTACTCCCTGACATTGAGGCTCACTGCCTGCTTCACCTTCTCAGAGGGTCTCAATCTCCACACCAGATGACATTGTGTCACCAGGGTGGTCAACAGGCAAGGCCAAAGTGACTTCTACATTTCAGAGGAAATGTCCACAACCCTAAACTAACCCCACCCCAAACACTGCGGTACCCTAGAGGAGAGCACAAGTCACACGTTCACACGGAAATGCAGGGTATCACCGGGCTGGTGTGGGGAAGTTGGAAGGGCAGATAATTAGATGCTGGCACGGAAGAGGAAGCAAAAGATGGGGTCCATTTATCCGTGTGAAATCAATAACTTGCAGGTGGTTATGCAAAGTCGTGTGTAAATCAAAATTCTCTGTTTCTAAGGCAACAGCTCTGGGGACATGAGAAAGAAGCCTACATTTGTGTTTGGGGGAACAATCTTTCTCTAGCACTTTGGCCTTTATGTGAACCCTGAAAGTGCCCTTCTAGCCCAGGACGAAGTCGGGCTCCGGTCTCCCGGTCGCCCCCTAGCTGAGCGCTTGGGAACTCGATTCAGGATGGAAGCCTGCTGTGTGTGTGCGGTGGCCGAGGGGAGAGTGAACGGGGTGTCAAGGGGTCCCGGGGATAGGCCAGTCACCATACCTCGTGAGGCTGGACAGGGCGGGGGGCGACCTCCTCAATGGCCAGGGGCTGCTTCAACTCGGCGCAAAGCGCGGCGCGGTAGTGGCGGCCGCAGCCCAGCCCGGCCCTCCTGCAACACGGAACAAGGGCCGGTTACTCGGGGCGACCCTGGGGGCCGCCTCTTGGAGCCCAGGGAAGAGTCAGGGTCGCACCTGCAGAGCCACGCGCGAGAGAAGCACCGTGCCCACACCACCGCCGCCATGGCCCGCGCTCCGAGTCGCGGGAGGGTAGTGGTCCGAGCGTGGCAGGAAGGGCGGGACAGCCCCGCCCCGCCCCGGCCCTGCCCCGAAGAGCGGAAGAGCGGAAGAGCGGCCGCCCGGCGGCCCGGGGACGCGACCCGACCCGGCGGCCGGCGCCCGGAACCGCGCCGCGGGCCAGCTCCCCCGCAGGGCGCCGTGCTTCTCCCGGGAGCCTGAGCGGGGTGCGCGGACCCTGGGGCGCCCGAGCCCCTTCTTCCCCAGTCCTCCCTGGAGGTGGAGCCCGCGGGGGGAGGGGGGCGAGTAAAAGGAAATGGATTACCCGGATTGACCTTTGTTGGGATTTCTTTTTCTTTTCCTTTTTTTTTTTTTGGTGAGGAAGATTGGCCCTGAGCTAACATCTGTGGCCAATCCTCCCCTTCTTTTCTTGAAGAAGATTGTCCCTGAGCTAACATCTGTGCGAGTCTTCCTCTATCTTGTATGTGGGACGCCTCTTTGGGAGACTTTTAAAACCACACTTGGCCACATGTAAATAGCCGTTCTTGGGTGCTCTGCACGTGCTCAATCCTAAACACATAAGTAAAGGTTTTAATGTCTGCATTCAACACCTCACTAGAGTTCAATTCTTGTTACTAATTTTTTTCACACTTACAGGACCATTTACACTAAAACTACACGGTTACTAGTAATCCAAGGTTGAATGACCCTACACAAATCCAAAGAATACTTGCAATTAAAGTCAGGCCAAACCCTTATAGTTTTCATGTTCCCAGTGCCTATATTATGCCTAGCATGTAGTAGATGCTCAATAATTGATTCAATGACCACATAATTCCTAGGTGAACAGGTATACTCTGGGAAAACTGAAAACATAACAGTATACTCTATGAAATATTATAAAACTGGGTAGATCTCTATCGCAATAGTAACCAAATATTTATATACTAGCAATATAAGAGAAGCCCATGTTATCCTGGGAAGAATGTTTCATTTGACAGGCAGCTTTTAAAGACAGCATGATGTCAAAGAGTACAGCCTCTCAGGTTCAAGCCCAGCTTTACCACCTATTTGTGTGGCTTTGGCATTGACACCTGATGGCTGTGGTGTCAGTTGCCTCCTCCATAAAGTGAAAGTGTTGGGCAGGATAATCCTCAAGTTTCTAAACTCTGTTTCTATTTTTTGACAGAAATGATATTCCAAGATAGGAAATGATCTGGAAGTAATGATCAGGAATGGAATAAAGGAAAAATAGAGAGCGAAAATGAAGTAGGAAGGAATTTCTGAGATTATGACCTAAAGGCTTTGGTGGGAAAGGAATCCAAGAACCAAGTCCTCACCACAGGTATGTAGTAGAGGTCCCTGATATCTTAAGAGCGCTCATGGGGAATTTGAAGTCATTTTAGCCCCGTCCCCCTCAGGAGGAAACTCAGGCCTAAGAGGAACAAGGACTAGAAGGTGAGAAGATGAAAAAAGTTGTTTTCAATGAGACACTTTGTAAACTCTTAGTCATTAGGCACATAAAATCAAACCAGGAATAATGGAGAAATACTAACATTATCATCATCAAAATGAACATTCTGGTTGCCAAATAGTGAGCAACAAGAAATCTCAAGTTTATGAAGTGTGAAACCAGGATTGATTGTTCTGAAGATGAAATGAGTTGTTACATGTGGAAAGTGTTTTGTAAAATATTACGTATTTACACAAGATATAAAGCAAGCAATTTTTAATTGAGCTCCTTGAAAGCAGCAACCATTTCTTAATCTCCTTGATGTTTACAGTACTTTGCACAATGCAACACTTTTAGGCATTTAATACATGCTTATCTAATGAATTGTTGAATGAGCACTCAGTTATCTAGTATCAATTTTCTAGATAATTGGAAGTATCTTTAAGCATCAAGTCTTTTATTTTTGATTAAGTATTTTTGTGGAAATTTTTTTTCTTATTGTGATTTTCATAATATCCTTGTCATTCTCAGGGAATATGAAAATCAGTGAGTTTGAAGAAATCTATCAACACTGCATTCTACATTTATAACAATATCTGAAGAAAATAGTAAAAGTCCCTTCAAGAAGAATCTGGGAGGGAGATGAAAGAGTCTTAGGTAATTGAGGTAATTTAAGCATTTATATGTAAGATAACGTTCACATTTCCAAAGAGCTTCAAAGGTAACTGTCAAGGCATTTAATTGTAGTTGCTATAGCAGCGAAAGAAATATTTAGCCTATTCATCAAAGTGCTGCCACCACACCACACAGTCTAGTTTTTGTTATCGTTTCTGGTTATTTTGTTTTATTTGGGGGTAAGGTAGAACAGTGGACAGGAAGAATAAAACTTGAGTGCTGGGGGAGAATAAGACCAAGCAGCTACATCTGAACTGATGGGTCCTCCGGGAAGAAAGCAAGAATCGGTAACTGCCATGCAAACCAGTTTGAGGGCTCATTAGGAAGTAAAAGAGGAACAGATGACCCTTCCCTCTCCTACAAGTCACATGGAGAGAGAATATTTAACATCCAGAAGCTGCTGGAGAGCTGAGGGTGGGGAAGGAAATCAGAGCTGAATACACAAACAGCTATGTTTTCACAGAATAATAGACAAACAAGATATAAACAATATAAGCACCATTCAGGACTATGCTGAAAATGTAAAAGTATCCTCACAGTTAAAATGCCTTATCCAAAAGTTTGTCTGCTCCCTGAGAATAGAGACTGTGTCTCTGTGGCCCAGAGTTTACCACCACATCTGGCACGTAGCAGGCACTCAATAGGAAGCCAGGGGCCCTGCAAGCTGTGTGGGAGAGCTACCAGCACATTACTATCCAAAGCCACAGCCAAAACATTTTAAGAGGTCTTGCGCCCAATTCCCAAAGTATACAGCTGCTGGGCATAATCTGGTTTTTTTTCTGACAAGTTCAGTATTGCCATTGTAGATATAAGTTATTGTCTTCTGCCACAATGATGTGCTCCAAGATTCCTGAGGTGTATGTAGTTTGCCCTTTCATTGAATTCCCCCAGATTTCTCTTTCTGGTTGTTGCAGTTGGGGTTAAGTGTTACCAACCTCAGATATGAACTTTGGCCGTTGATGTATGTAGTACATACTGACCTTCTATTCTATTCCAAGAACCGTGTAAGGTTTGCTTAAGGTAACTTCTTTGCTCCAACACTCATGGATTCATAGCACTTCAGAGCTGGGATGATCGTCAGGATAATTTAATCAAACTGCTTCATTTACAAATGGAGAGGAGCGGCTCAGAGAGAGGCTGGCCCAAGCTCACACTGCGGGTTAGCAGCAGGAGCAGCATCAGGATCTGCCTTTCCTGAGTTCTTGTTCTACCTGCTTCTCTTTCCACCAAGCTCTTGGTTTTCACTCAACAGTATACGCAATAATAATAATATTTCATATTTTCATAGGATTTCATAGGTTTCAAATCACTGTCACTCAAATTGCTTCATCCCGCCAATGATGAGAGTAATAAAAATCATTACAACCAGCACCTGTTGGTAACATAACAAACCAGTCACTAAGTGCTTTTGCATTATTCCGTTAGTCCTCACAATAGTCCTATTACGAGGATACTATTATTTTTACTCTTTTATAGATGAGGAATGTAGGCTTAAGGAGGTTAAGTAACTTGCCCAAGGCCACACAGCTAGGACGTGGAGCAGTTTAGAAGCCTCCTAATTGCCTGATGCCAGAGCCCCGACAATGGTATCCGGCTGCCCACCGTGCCTTCCCTCACAGATGCCCTCCGGAGCAGACAAAGAAGGCATTGTACATACATTTTAAAGCCATGCTCTGCTTGTAGTTTTAAGCTTAATTATATAGGAATTTTACAGTAGTTCAAGCCTAGAAAATAGATGAATTTCCTGAAGGAGAGAATATAGAGAAAGCAGCCTCCAAGAAGGCCTGCAGTTTAAGGAGCAGGAAGAGAAGCTGACACGTAATTAGGAGTTACTACCCTATTCCATATAGCCAGAAGCTTGAAAGTGTATTGATTTCATTTAAATTTAAAGTATAATGTGTAAGACTAAAACTGTGATTATGTACAGTAGTTTACACATACATAAATATGATTTTAATGAAACAAATGTGCTGACTGGGTTGCCTGGTTACCAGTCATTGCTTAAGCAGGTACCAGCAGGAGTTGGGCTAAATTCCTGGCACCCGGATGGACTAATTTGGAAGCAGTGGTGACCTGGGCAATGGCTGCCATGGCCCCTAAAACTAACCATCAGTATTTGATGCAGGCATCTGTTTTCCTCCTTAAACCATCATTATGGAACCAGTTTACAAGTTCCTAAGCATTCTGGCAACTTTATGAAGCCTTTCCAACCCTCATTTCCCCCAGAGAGAACATATGTTCTTCCATATGTTCCCCCAAAGAACTTTGTGTAAACCTGTATTAGCTCGCTAATCTCATTGTTCAGGCGGCATTTTTCTATTTATCCATCCCAGCAGCTATGCTGTGAGCATTGTGGATGGTTCTGATGATAACATAGTGAAGTGAAAAGAATCTGGGGCTTGGAATCAGATGTTTGATTCCTGGCTTACCACTTACCCATTGTGACCTTGGGATAGTTATTTAACCTCTCTGTGACTCTATTTCCTCATCTGTAAAACAAGCATAATAATACCCTCCTCAGGTGGTACTTGTGAGAATTATACAAGGTGAGTACATGGCAGCACTTAATAAATGGCAGCTCTTATTATGAACAGTCCCTGCCCTTGAACTTCTCATCATCTAGAGGAGAGAGGCACACATAAATAGGCATCTAAAATGCCTGTGATATGTCCTATGACAGAGGGCTGCAGAGGGGGCTGTGAGAGCACAGAGAAGGTCAACCTACCCCACCTGGAGAGCGTCATTTCAAGAAAGCCTCCGAGAGGAAGGATGAGGAAGAATTAGCCAGGCAGAGAGCACAGCTAAGTGTGTTGCAGGCAAAGGAGTGCATGAGGGAGAACATGGCATGTTCAGTTTATTGTAAGTGCTCAGTTATGACTGAAGTTATGGTTTGAGCCAGAGACGGGTGATGGATGAGGCTGGAGAAGCAGGTGGTGGTGTAGAGAGAGCATAGGCTTTGGAATCAGGCAGTAAGGAATTCCAGCTTCACTTTCCAGCCATATATCCTCAACCAAGTGACTTCTCTCTGAGTCTCAGTTTCCCCATTTGTGAAATGATTGTGATTACATGAATCAATGTATGTAAAGTGCCTGGCACAGAATGTACTTTTTTAAAAAGTATTATTTATCTCTGTTTATCTAGGATGAGCTTGGCGGTATACACTCATTTTTGATTGAATCACCGGCAGGATGAATGAATGGGTGAATTCATTTGCTTAACACATATTTATTAGACACCATCCACGTGCCAGACACTGTTCTGGTCACTGGGGATACAGCAGCGAACAAAACAGACAAGAATCTCTGCCGTGGTGGGACTGGACTTGCAGTTCATGAATTGAGATGGAAAAGGGGGCCACTGGTGTCTGTGAGGGGACAGTCTACTTCATAGCCCATGTGCCTCCAGGGTTATCTGATGAAAAGCTAATAAACTGGCCAAGCAAGGTTCCAGGAGGTCTGCATGTGACTCCCACCTCTTCGCAACAATGAGGAGGCTCCGGTCCCCTCCCTTAACCACTTCTCACTTATCAACCCCCAGCTTCCTGTTGTGATCCACGGGAACTGGTGAGTTGTGTTGTTTGGCAGGAAGAAATGTCAAGGAGGGCTCAATTCATTCTTGGGCTCTAAGTCTAAAGTGGCAGCAGGAGGAAATAGGAAAGCAGTGCACACAAAAAGGCTATGGAGAGGGAGCTTTGCCTATCTCAGCAGCCAAGTGATAAGTGAGCTCAAATGCCTGGTGATGCTTGGGGGTTTTATTTCAGTAGCTGGATAATTATATTCACCTGTGTATATCACTTGACAAAAAGGGTTCACCTAGGGGATCTCATTTAATCCTCAGAAGGACTCTACAAGGTAGGAATTAACCCCATTTAATCCCCTCTCTCTCCTTTAACTCCTCCCTCTCCACTGCCTCCTTCCCTGTGATAGATACCTAGGCCCAAGTTTCAACCATAAACAAAAATAACAAAAATCTTCCTTCATCCCTCATCCCTCTCTAGCCAACAACCCTATTCATCTCCTCCTTACAGCCACGTCCACGTTGAGAATATGCTGATTAGCTCTGCTGCATTCCTCCCATCACTCTCCATTGGGATCTTCCCCTAAATGCCGCTGAAACTATTCTTGCTGAAGTCACCAGTGATCTCCCATTTGCCCAGACCAGTGGACTCTTGTCGGTCCCCGTCATAGTTGGCCTCTCTAGCCTTTGAAGCCAGTGCCTGCTGGTTCTCCTCCTACTTCTCAGCTCCCTTCTTCTCAGACTTGTCCTCAGATTATTTATCCTCTGCCACCCCTCTAATGTTGTCAACCAGGGTTCTTTCTACACCCTGCTCTCTCTGAGCTGTTTTTTCCTTCAAAATCCTGCTCAAGCTTATGATTTGTGAGGCCTTCCCTAACCATAGTCTCACCAACTCTCACTCACACTCTTCTCTCCTGCCTCCAAAACGTACCCAATCCCCTCCTCTTGCTTTCACGGCAGCTCTTCCAGCAAAGCACATATCACGTTGCGCTGTGACTGTTTATGCATCTGTCTCCCCAGGAGATTATGAAAAACTTGAGGGTGGAGCCAGCGATTTCTCTATTTTTGCATTCTCAGGGCCTGGCACAGGGAGACACTGAGATTTAGAGGTGTTTTGCAAATTTACAAGAGTCAAACAGCTAGCAAATGATAAAGGCAGGGCCTAAACCCTGGTCCCGGGACATTAAAGTATGTAGTCTCCCTACTTAAGCACAGAAAAGAACCATGTTACATGTATTTAATTTTAAGTGCCTCAACTCCAGCGAATTATATAAATCAAGGGGTAAGGTGGCAGCTGGAAGGATTTCCCTTTCCCCACAAACATTGCCCCGGCTACCAGGTGTGGAAGGATTGTTTGGAATTTGTAGCCTCCCTTTTGCTACCTCCAGGTTAAGAGAAGAAGGAAGGAAGGAAAAAAAAAAAAAAAACCACCACCTCCCATCTCTTCCTCCCAGTGGACAATCACCACCATCACTTCCTTTCGAGCCAGGAGGCAGGAAGCCTATCCGAGCTTATGAAATTCCCAACCTGAGAGGAGTAGAGTGACTTAATAAGACACTTTGTAGCTAGGCCAGCCCTGAATATGATCACTACCATCCTGAAGAAATACTCTTGAGGAAAGCTTCATAAGACTGTCACAGATACACGGGGAAGGAAGGAAACTTCTGCCTTCCCCAGGAACAAACAAGCTTCCTAGGGAGAGGCTCTAAAATCAGACAATGTGTGCATTCGCCAATTACAAGCTCAAGTTCCACCCAAAAACACACAATCAAAGGCTTTACCAAGGCCATCATTACATGCACAGGGCCCTCCCGCTGTTTGGGCAACATTTTAGTGCTGCACTGAAGCAAGATAAATTTCATCAAAGCAGCAAGGTAAAGACAGACCTATTTGGTGGTGCCTATTCTAGAGCTGATGACTCACTCCAACTTGTCATTTATAATGCTGCAGGCTGGGAGGGGGAGAAGGAAATGAAGAGGAAAAGAGTGGGCTGTGTTGTACATGTAATTTGTTTCCCCATTTCAGACGGCTTTTTAATGAGCTTTCTCATTAAGGGCTCTGTGAGCCTATGCTTAAAGTTTTCTGGACAAGCAAATGAGCAGGACTGAAATCAGATGGCATCTGGCCAGCACCTCATGTTTTGTTTTAAAAATATAGTAATGGGGAGTGGGACTATGAACAAAAACATTGTTATTTGTGAGAAGAGAGGTTTGATAACTCTTTTGTCCAAGATAATTTGAAAAGGAATGATGTGGTTTTACCCAATCCCTGTGAAAATTCTAATGTTCATCAATTATTAGAATATTAGAATGTATCTGTGATAGCATTTCTCTATTCAGCTTGTTCCCATGGAGAGAAGTAATTGTCCTGTGCTATCCTAGCCCTGGGTTCGCATTTCTGGTAGGGTACTCATCACATTGCATCAGAGATAAGGTCCCCTCTAGGCTCTGACCTCCGTGGGGTAAGCACTCAGCCTTACCCAGCCTCCTTTATATTTCCACAGCCCAACACAATGTCCAGACACATAGTAGACACTCAATAAATGTGGTTTTACCATTTAACTGAATTCGTTAGGTGCTATTTATACATGAAAATGTACATGAAATAATTAGACCCAAGTACTAGACCGAAAATCAGAGTAATTTATCACCTTGCAATGTTCAACAAACATTTTAATGTGCTAACAGCCCCTAATTAAAGCAGCAGCCTTCAGTTGAAACTATCAAGAGGGAGGAAGAAAAGTACTGGTGGAGATTCAGAGATGCAATTTTTTTTCTCATTGATGGACATTGTCTATAGGGTTTGTGAGCATGAATTAGCTCTTTTTACAATAGAGGAAAGGATGTGGTTGTTGCATTATTTATCTTTCTAGTGAGTTTGCTTAAATGAACGTAAATACAGAACACACGAAAGCAAATTCTAGCTGTTGCCTATGCTTGAACCAGTTGTCTGGCAATCCTTCCCTCTGCTTGTGTGGCATAAGGACTGCCTCCCTTGCGATGATTCCAGGGACTTTCAGAGGTGATAGCTGTGAACAGTCTGACACCGTGTTGGCCGTGGAGTGTGTGCTCGATAGAAACCAGGCACCCATTGCCTGGAAGGGCACAAAAAGAGGAAATGGGCTGCCCACCATTTGATTGGAGAACAGACATCAAGAGAAGGTGACACAGTCCTCTCTCAAACATTTCCTCAATGGTCCAGCATTTTTATGCTGCTAACTGTTCTTGTGTGTCCTGTATTTCAAACCAGAGGTCTAGGCCATCTCTGTGTCTCTCTTTCTTTCTCATTCAAGTCCACACTTGAGTAGTCAGCAATGAGTCAGCAATCTAACCCCGGGAGCAGAAGAATGAGCTCGGGTCTTCTCAGACGACATACCTGGAAAATTTTTTCTGATGGGCATCACCTAGTCAGTATTTCACAAAGTGTGATCTGAGGACTGTGCATCAGATCCCTGAAGATGCTGATTAAAAGTATTGGTCTCCCAGCTGGGTTGGCATCCTGGCATCTGTAGTTTGTTTTACCAGGCTCCCCCATAATGCTACTTCCTGCTGAAGTCCGAGAGCCTCTGGGCCTGGCTTCTGACCTAGTGGTGCCTTAGATCACTAGAGGGCACCCTGGAACAACATTTTTCCCAGGCTGCAGTCTTCCTGCTCCTGCCAACCCACCAGGGCTGTGGCGCCCACATAGTTCTGGGCTACAGTTTCCAAGCCCAGCCTGGAACCACAGTTTCCTTTAAGAAACTTAGTCCAATTGCCACATCACCAAATATATCTAGCATGCATTTCCACAATGGCACTGTAATAAATTCAACTTCCAAAGAAAAATCAGACTTTAAATCATCCTATATTTATTCACTAAATACTTACAAATTGTGTACCACAACCACATTAGGTTTTAAAAGGATTGATAAAAGAAGACATTCTTTCTACTCTCAAGAAAAATGTGGGAAAGATAGGGCATAAATATGAAATCATTTAAAAATCGCTACAATTAATATTAAATTAATTTTCAAAATAATAAAAAATAGAAGAAATTACTAAACCTGACACAGACAGGGTGCCGGTATATGCACAAACAAGAAGATCCACGAGTGGCCCTAAGCTGCCTGGGATGACTACAGACCGGGACCCCTGGGAAGAAATCATGGAAAGGTGGGATGGGAGAGAGAAGGGAGGTTGGGCCAGCCCAGCTACAAGACGTCTTTCTAATTCAGGGTTCTTCCTCGCCTCTCAGCAGGCACTTCACTAAAATAAACATGGCAAATGCAAATCTGGGAAGGACCTTTGGGCCTTCTATTGTCACATTGGCATAGTGCTCATTTATTCAACAAATACTTGTGGGCACTACCGTGTGCCAGGCCCTGGCCATGCACTGGGAAGACATGGTGGGCAAGACAGACGCCTTAGTGCTGCCCTCCGGTGTTTACACTTCAGTAAGGAAGAGGGACAAATGAACACATAATTACAAAGTCATGAGTAAGTGATAGGTTAAGTAGGGGGTTTGTGGGAGCTCATAGGAGAGAAACCCAACCCAGAGTCAGGGTGGTGAAGGCAGACTTCCCAGGGTAGAATGTCCTATTGGAAGAACGTAAAGGATGAGTTAGGAGCAGCGAGAAAAGGCATGTTTGAAAGTTGGAGAAGAAAAGAAGCAGGTCATATTTGAGGAACTGAAAGAAATTCAGTAGAGCTGATGGAGTAGTGGTAGGTGCTAAACAGTGTGAGGGGCTTAGACAAGCAGGGGCTAGCTCATGAGCAGCCTTGTAAATCTTAATAGGGATATCTGGACATTATCTTAAGGGTACCAGTGAGCCATTGAAGGGTTATGAGCAGGGGTAGTACCCTGATCAGACCTGCATTTTAGGAGGATCTCCCTGTGCCAGGGTCAGTGCTCCCTTGGTATAGTAATAAGCCAGCAAAACCAAAGGAATCAGTCTCTCCCTTTAATTGGACCTCTCCAGTTTCCTTCCTCCATCCCCACTCACCAGCTTCCCAGGAGACCCTTTAAAAACAGAGGTCTCTTTTCTTTTTTTTTTGGTGAGGAAGATCAGCCCTGAGCTAACATCCATGCCAATCCTCCTCTTTTTGCTGAGGAAGACTGGCCCTGGGCTAACATCTGTGCCCATCTTCCTCCACTTTATATGGGATGCTGCCACAGCATGGCCGGACAAGCGGTGCATCGGTGTACGCCCGGGATCCGAACCTTGGGCCGCCAGCAGCGGAGGGCGCACACTTAACCACTACACCATGGGGCCGGTCCCCAGAGGTCTCTTTTTAAGGTCTGCTTCACATGTCAGACAGCAGAGACGGCAGCAATAGCCTGAAAGATTTGCCTCTCCCAGGCTGGACTGCCCTTCTCGGCGTACTCTGTGGTCCTCGAGAAAGGCGACCTCTGGCAAAGTGGAGAGGGAGGCACGGCCACACCAGATTGAGAGGAAGAGTGGTCTGAGCCCCATTTCCTAGGGTGGAAGCCCTAAGCACCACCATTGAACTGTTTAAAGGCAATACGGCAGGCAGGGAAACATCAAACTTGTGAATCAGTGCACAAAATGTATGCAAAATGTACAAAGGGAGGCCTTATCTACCTAGGTAACTGCTGTTTTATTACTCTTATTACTGACTTATGACTTTCACTTGGCCCACACATCAAAACATCAAACTCTTCATCAGGCCTCCCATCCTTATCTACATGGTAGCCAAGAGGCAGGTGATGGCAGTAAACCTAAACGGCCAGAAGAAGCCCAATACTAATGCAGCTGTTTGAACTTTCCAATTAAAGTCTGGTTCCACAGTTGTTTGCCTAGAGAATAATCAGAGGAGCACTTTTTTTTTTTTTTAACCAACTCCACCCTCAGGCTAGTCCGACAGCATCCTGCATTATATCTTTATTTCCTAAAACGGAGGCCGCGTGGAGAACAGGCCTTCAAGTAGCACAGGTTCCTCAATTCCGGCCTGTGTGACAGGAGGCCTCACACCCAGTTTCCTTTCCTTCAGAATAAGGAAGAGTCTGTGTTCAGGGCCTGGAGCCTCTGGGCACAAAAATAGAATATTTGAGCATTTGGATTTTCCTTTCCTGACAGTAGACTTACTCAGGAAGAGGCACTTAAACAAGAGGTTTTTTTTCCCTCTGTGTTTTTCAAAAAAACACGTTTAATGGGGAGAGCAAAACTGTTGTAGAGAGATGACTTCTCAGCCCCTCCTCTTCAGTCCTCAAATATGCTCAGGTGAGATGGTCCTTTCCCCTTTAATTGTCTTTTCTGCTTCACTCCCCCACCCCCCTCCCACCCCCAGCACGCCTTCAGACTCCTTTGCACGCCCCCACCAAGTCCTAAAAGCACCACCGTCTCTTCCATTGTTGGGCTCATAACTGAGACTTCCCACACAGTGATATGAAGAGACATATGATTCAAGCATCCCTGTGCCAGAAATATTATTATAGTCTCAGGAAAAAATAGGGGCCTGCTCTATGTCTGTCACCTGAAATAAACTCCCAGTTCCTTCCCTCCTGCTCCCCAGATGCTCAATTCTGAAGATTATTCCAGCTTACTTTGCCACCCCCAAGGTTCCTAACCCCAGCTAGGGACTGAGGGAGAGGGAGGAGGAAAGGGGCCCTGTAGTCGGCCACCTCAGGGTATGTGAAGCACATGCTTGTCACGTGGAGAAAAAATGTGCCAGCTAACCTCTGTGACTCCCTGGAGAATCCAGAGTTTGTGTCTCTTTGCAGGGCTCAGAACAGCCTGTATGTTCTTCTCTCCCTGTTGTGTGCCTGGCGCTTCCCCAATGAGATATCTCCTGGAAAAGCTTTTCCTGTGAGGGGTGGGGAGCTTTTGTTCTCGGGGAAATATGGTGCAGCCAATTAAGAGCATTGTCCTGTGAGCGGGGAGGTTTCAGAGGCTATTTCCACCAGGGGTGAGTGCAGCTGCCTCTGATCGCTATTGTGGTGTTCTTGATCTCTCTGCCCTGCTGGGACAACCGTTTTGGGGGGAGATTGTGATAAAGCCCGATAAAATAAAAATAGATACGTGAAGTGAAATCTTTTTTTTTTTTTAATATTCTCTCTGCAATGAATTGAGTTTCTATTACTAACTCATCTCAGAGAAGGACCCTCCAACAGTTTGAGTTTTGACCCCTACCCACCTGGTAGAAGCTGGAGGTCGCAGGACTAAGCCATATCTGTGTTCTGTTTCACCCCGTCTCCTATGTATTACATGCAGGAGTCCAGCTAAAGTGAAATTTTTAGCAACTATTTTGATTTAGCTGTTGGTTGTCAGCGTAGTAGTTCAAAAACTCTTAGTTCTTGATTTGAAAAACAAGAATAGCGTATTTTATGGCATTTGTAGGATACAACACTGAAAAGTCTTAAAATATAAGCTGTGATTGTCCCTGTAGTGGCAAACCCAATCAGGAGAGAACTTTGCTGAGGCAGCCTTCCGCAGGGTGTATCACTTACCTGGTTTGCTCTCTCCGGATTCAAGAATCTTCATTCATTAAATGCTTCAGATATTTAATAAGCATTTACTGCATTCTAGGTAGTGTTCTGGGTGCTTGGGATACATTAGGAAACAAAGCACACACAGATTCCTGCCCTTGTGGGGCTTATATTCTAGTGGGGAAGATAAACAATACACAAAACACAATAAATAGATTTTATATTAAAAGGTGATAAGTGCTTTGGGGAAAAAGGAAAAAATAGATCAGAGTAAGAGTAACTAGGTGAGTTGGGGTGAAGGAGGCAGGCTGCAGTTGAAAAAGTGGATCAGGGGAGTCAGGAGGTGGTCATTGAGAAGGTGACAACGACTTGATGGAGGTGATGGAGTTAGCCCTGTGGATGTCTATGGAGGACAACTTTTCTGAAAGAGAGACAAGCCAAGGCACAGGACCTGAGATGAGAATGCACCCAGAACAGCAGGGAGGCTACTGTGGCTGGAGTAGAGCAGAACAGGAGGAGAGGGCACCGGGCAGCCGGTTCGCGGTCAGCAGAACCCCCGAAGCCATGTAAGAACTTCGCCTTTTACTCTGAGTGAAGGAGGGAGCCACAGGAGGTTTTTGAGCAAAGGAATGAAATGATTAGACTTAAATGTTAACAGAATCACCCCGACTGCTGTGTAGAAAAAAGACTGTATTAGGAAATCAACAAAAGTAATGAATCCTAGGTATAATGAACATATATATTTTTTTTCCTGGATATATTTTGAAAGTAGACAGAGCCAACAAGATTTGCCAATAGATGGGATGTGAGGTGTGAGAATAAAAGTTAAGTCAAGGACAACGCCAAGGCTTTTGGTCTGAGTAACTGGAAGGAAGAAGAAAGCTTCACCCGAGAAAAGGAAGGCTGCACCAGAGTCACCTGGGATCCATTTGATCCAAGTAACTTTGTCTGTAACAAGTTCTCATCTTCATGTGCTCATCAGAATCGCAGGGTGGCAACTTTGCCAATTACTCTTGCCCAAGAACCCCAGAGATTCTGCTTTAGTAGGTCTGGAGTGCGGTCCCCAAATGTATATTTGATGTACACTTTAGGTTGAGAACCACAGAATTGTAAAATAATAGTTGGTGGAGTTTTGTGTTTAAAATTCAGGGCTCTATAATGAAACAAGTGAAAGGATTTATAGACAATTCTCCCACTCTCTGGGATGAAATATATGCAACAGGTCCTCCTTTCAAAGTCTCTTCCGAATGAACTGCATATAGCTTACCAAACAGTCAAAGCTTAAGCATACAGAAATGATAAATGATATAGAATGAAGCTGTGAGGTTAAATTCCAATCTCTCACACTAGAAAACTGGTTATGCGGCAGTTGTGCCCTGAGTATATTTAGGTTCCTTTGATGCTTACCTAGTGTGGGCTATATAAACATCAAGCCAATCACCATCCCTCCAGCAGTGACCAGAGGAGAAGAGATGGAAAGGCAAACCTTCAGTGTAAAATAAACAGAAAGACAAGAAGGGTATCTACAGGGAGATTTGGGGCAATGGTTAAAAAGTGGCATGATGGTATCTCCAACTCAGGTCCTACATATAAACATTAATCTAATGACAAACGTTACGGATCCCAGTTTCCAGATTAAAAACCTGAGACTCAATTAGGCCAAGTTCACTTGCTTACATTCAGCCAATAATGCAGTGATAGGATTGGGCTTCAAAGCAACAAATCAAAGGCCAGCTTTGCTGGTTCCCAGGGCTGTCAGCACTTCCTCGTCACAATTGGTTCCATCAAGAGTTGGAATCCTCAGTGAAAGGAAAAGTTGCATAATGAAGCAGCATTCAATGGGAACCTTCTATTCAGTCTGACTCCCAGCCAGATCGTTCTTTTATCCTGGATCATTTTCTCAAGCTATTTATTTCTGTGTGGTGGTGGTGGGAACATTGACGACAAAACGGCACCTTCTTACTCAATTCTGCCCCTCCCTGTGTGTCTGACTCACACCTGCTGACAGGAATGAGCCTCAGCGTCTTCATTCCCTGCAGAGCTGGAGGTGGATTTTAACTTGCCCTTGCCCTCCCCGTCGTCATGAAGACTGTCAGCTTAGTTCTGATTTAAAAACAAAAAAATAAAGAAACAAAGCAACTCCACAAACCTTTATTACTCAGCGGGTCACTAGAGGCAGAGAAAGAGCAGCTCAATTCTCCAGTCTCACGTGAGGGGACCAGTGCTGGCAGTTGAAAGGCCACCTTTTGACTTGTAAAACAGCAACTAAATTGGCCACAGAGGCTCTTATGCAAGGAGGAACAAGGGGCTCCCCTTTCTGTGTTCAACCTTTACACTGAAAATATTCTTTTCACTGGGTGGAATGTCCGTTTGATGACATTTGTTTGGGGGACATTTAGAGTACTGGTCCTGATGAAATCAAGCATTCATTTGACCTGAAAACTATGCTCACATTCATTGAGAGTATAGAACAAATTTATGTAACGTGCTATTCTTATTGCCAATAGGCTGTGATTGTGAATTGCTACTTCCTTTTCTCATTAATGACAATAGGCTGGTATTCATTCTTAGCCGCCTTCTCACCCCAGACATTCTAGAAGACGGCCGTTTGCAAGACAGCTGGCCCAGGAGTAAGGGTTGTGCTGATCACTCTTGCAGAGAGGAAAGGTGACTAGTTATATGTGGAAAACTTTGTTTTCCTTAGTACCTTGCTCTATGACACCAAGAGAGAGACCATTTGGCGCAGGGGTGCTGCCTGTGGGATCTATTTGGATTTAGCTGATCTTGGGAAATAACTTTCTCTGGAGGCAGAACACAGGTTATTTTCCCACTGTGTTAGAAGATGCGACCTTTTGTGTGTGTGTGTGAGGAAGATCAGCATTGAGCTAACATCTGATGCCAATCCTCCTCTTTTTGCTGAGGAAGATTGGCCCTGAGCCAACGTCAGTGTCCATCTTCCTCCACTTTATATGGGACGCCGCCACAGCATGGCTCTACAAGCAGTGCGTTGGTGCGCCCCCCGGGATCCGAACCGGTGATCCCCGGGCCGTGACAGCAGAGCACGTGCACTCAACCGCTTGTGCCACTGGGCCAGCCCCGGAATATGTGACTTTTACTTGCACACTCATTAAATGGCTAGTGATTGTGCTTTTTTGCCTCTCTCCAAGAGTTGCTTTGGGATATTGGGAAAGGGGGCACAATTGAAGAGCAAATTGCTCTGATTAATATTGTATTTATAGTTCAGTCTATCAAGGTCATTTCCCTAGATGCCAGCCTTTCTTTATGAAAACAGAAATACTGTGTCAGTGTCTGTCTATCTCTAGAAGAGGCGGGAGGCCAATGAGGAAGGCAAGCAGTAATAAAAGTGGGATGCATGTTTATTTACGTATATATAGATTTGGCAGCTCGGTGCCATACCTATGTCTCCTGATATGTCTCCATATATATTTTTTTCCTACTCTGAAACTTCTCTTAGGTCACCTCAGTTCCCTCTTAGACTGTTTCTTTGGAAACAAACTGGGTGGAATGTTAAACAATTTCCTTGTTTATTTATAAACAATTTTATTCTGCTTCTATATCTCCCCTGACCAAACTAAGCATCTGGTGGCACTACTTTCGTTATTAAAAATTGACTTTTATCAAATACCATATGATTTCCTTCATTAAGTAGTAGATAATAACAACAATAAACAAACACATAGGGACAGAGATTGGATTGGTGGTTGCCAGAGGGGAAGGGGGGAGGGAGGAGGGTAAAAGGGATAATTTGGTACATGTGTGTGGTGATGGGTTGTAATTAGTATTTTGGTGGTGAACATGATGTAATCTATGCAGAAATAGAAGTATAATGATGTACACCTGAAATTTTTACAATGTTATAAACCAATGTTATTGCAATAAACAAAAAATTTTTTTTAAAAATTGACTTTTAAATCACACAAGGTTGTGAAGCTTGAAGTACAGCCTAGCTTCTAGGCCTCTGAAAGGGAAAGTACCCACAGAACACAGCCCTCTCCTTGAGCAGGTGAGAGAGATTACAGGTGTCTGTGACACTAGAATAATGGAGGGCCCAGTAGTCTTAAATTACCAGAAAATAAGTTAAAACAGTTACCTTAATGTTTTCTTGCTTTTAACAGCCGTGTTTACGTAAAGAAGACATTATCTCAGTCAGTCATCACGCCTTCAGGAACCTTGAGGTGTCCTGTTTGATTCAGACATCCCTCCTCAGGGGAGTGTCATTCCCTGAGTGCTTGGGTAGAAATAGAATGACCTCATTTCCAAAAAGCTCCAAGTGACCAGCGACCATGTTGGTGTATTTCTATGCCTGGTGCTCAGTGTAATGTATTTAATATTCACTTTGAGGTTAACGTTAAGAATTTTGGTGACAAGTTTAGATACAAACATTTCCTTCATTTATTCATTTTATAAATATTTAGTGAGCAGCTCTATGGAGAAAAATGATACAGTACCTGCCTTCAAAAGTAATAACAGCCTTCTTTTGAGTGCTTGCTACATGCCTGGCACCATTCCAAATGCTTTACTTAGCTTTTATCATTTAATCTTCACAACAATTCTGTGAGATAGATACTGTTATGATCTGCATTTTGCAGATGACAAAACTGAGGCACATGTTAGCAAGTTGTCTAATGTCACAGAACTAGGACGTTGCAGAGACTGAATTTGAATCCAGGCAATCTTGTCCAGAGCCTGAATTCTTAACCATTGTACTTGATTGCCATAGCCTCAAGTGCCTTGGATCTAAGGAGAGAAAACAGACAAATGTACTATGATTGAAGGAAGTATAGGGAATCAGGAGTATTTAAGACATATATTGACCCAAGCTACTTATCACCATGACATACATTTTTAGCCAAATTCCCTGCTTTATATGAGACTCAAAAGCATGCTTGGGAAAATACTTTCATCTAATCCACAATAGGTAGAAACATATGCAGACATACAGGTTGGTGGGGGAGAGAAGATGTCCCGAAGGAGGAGTTAGATTGAGACTAAGGACAGTTTTCAAGCAAAGAATCCAGTATCAGTTCATCAAGGCCAGTTAGAAGACTATGGGGGAAGCGGGGCAAAGGAGAGCTTGGTGACAGATGGCCAGGTCACACAAGAGGCCACGCATGCCATGCTGAGAAGTTAGAGTTTTATTTTGAAGGATTTGCACTTTAGAGAGATCACTCTGGCTGCAGGGTAGAGAATGGGTTAGAGAAGGACAAGATTGGATGCAAACAGGCCAGTCAGAAGATGCTTGCAGTAATCCTGGTCAGAAGAAGTAGGGGTTTGGACTAGGCAGTAGTAGTGGGAATGGAAATAAGTGAATGGATTCCAGAGATATCTAAAGGTATAATTGTCAGACTTGATTGGAAATGGGGTACAGATGAGGGAGAAGAAGTTGAGAATGACACCCACATTTCTGGCTTAGGCAACTGGTTGAGTGGTAGGACCATTCACTGGCACAGGGAACCAAGCAGGAAGAACAGGTCGGGAGGGAAAAGCAGGTGAGTTTGGAGCAGCTGAGTTTGAAGAGCATGAAGTGTCTACAGGACATCTAAATGAAAATATGCAGGAGACAGACTGACATATATTTAAATATAAAGCACAGAAGGGAGATCTAGGCCAAAATTCTAGATTTGGGAGTCACAGGCAAATAGATGGTAACTAAAGCCAAGAGAGAGGATGGGGCCACCCAGGAAAAGTGTGTAGATTGAGAAATGAAGTGGCCCCAGTACAGAACCCCAAGGAAAAGGGATGGCCAGTAGAAGAGGAGCTTAAAAAGAAGAAAGTATAGCCAGAGAGGTAGAAAGAAAATCCAGCTGAGTGAAGAGAGCAGTTCAAGAGATTGTGAACAATAGTGTCAAACACTGAGAGGTGAAGAAATCCATGCATTAAGCAGTGTCCCAAGGATTTTGCAATAAGGTGGTTATTGGTATCCTTGGTGATGCAGATTGAGAGAAGTGTAGATGGCATAAGCTGAGCTGTGGTGGGGTGAGGACTGAGTGGGAGGTAAAGAAGTAGTGACTAGACCAAATGTAGACAACTCCTTAAGACGTGTGGCCCAGAAGGGGAAGAGCGAGACAGGGCAAGGGCCATGGCAGGGTGTCTGTTTGTTTGTTTGTTTTGTTTTTATTCATTGCAGAGACTTCAGCATTTTAAATATTGATGAAAGGATTTAGTAGCAGAGGGAAAAGTGGACAATGAAGAGAGGGGGAGAAATCGATAGAGCAAGCCTCCTGAGAAAGTGGGAGAGTTTGAGATCCAAAGGACAGGCAGGGGTTGTAGCTGCAGAGAGGAGGAGGATGGGATATGTCTGGTGGGAGGCCAGACTTTAGGATTGGTGGTGGGAGATGAGGTGGTTATCATTCGGTGGCTTGTGCTTTCCCTATCAGCGGGTGTTGAGTCACTGGCTGAGAGTAAAGGGGAAGTGACATGTGTGGCTAGGAGGGATGGTTGCAGATTTTCGGAGAGGAGAATATGTGAGAGAGCTGCTTTGGAGAATGGAAGGAACATGTTACAAGGGTCCCAGCTGAGTCTGGAGTGAAGTCAGAGAGCCTTCCCCACTGTGATGCACACTTTTAGCCAAATTCCCTGCTTTGTATGAGACCCAGGAGCTTCCTGGGAAAGTACTTTATCCTACTCTACAAATAAGTTTGAAACATAGGTAGACAGGTTAGCTACTTGACTGAACTTAGAATAAACAAATATTTCTTAGAATTAATATTCATTAATGATTCCTTTTAAGTGCTGTGTTTACAATGAATATACAGACTCCACAAATCTCATCTTCTCATTAGATTCTAACATCATGACATTGGAATAACTGGTAGAAGGAGGTGGCATTGCCTGATGGTTAAAAGCACAGGCTCTGGAGTCAAACTTGGGGTTCATCCCTGATTAGGCTACCTATAGCCATGTGACCTAAAGCAAGATAACCTTTTGTCTGTAAAATGGGGATGATAAGAACACTTACCTATGGGGCCGGCCCAGTGGTGCAAGCGGTGAAGTGCGCACGCTCCGCTGTAGCGGCCCGGGGTTCGCCAGTTCGGATCCTGGGCGCGCGCTGACACACCGCTTGGCAAACCATGCTGTGGCGGCATCCCATATAAAGTGGAAGAAGATGGGCACGGATGTTAGCCCAGAGCCAGTCTTCCTCAGCAAAAAAAAGAGGAGGATTGGCAGGTGTTAGCACAGGGCTGATCTCCTCACAAAGATAATAATTTAAAAAAAAAAGTATTAAAAAAAAAAGAACACTTACCTCATAGGGCTGTTAAAGGAGATAATGTATTTGTTGTGATAGTACTTTTGATATATTAACTTTTAAGTTATTAACCAATTTCCTCCCTGGAACTGTTCCTTGTGGTCTATTCCTTGAAGTAGAAGGAGGAGGGGGAACAAGTCAGAAAAAAAGGTGTCTAGGATTCCTAATTTGGGAACCTCTAAACCATTAGGAAGATTATGCCAGGCAATACATCTGAAGCCAATAGCAACAGGATTGTCTCTGGGGCAATTGATTTTCCCTAAAGAGTAGAAAAGATTCCCTCCTTCCTGAAGAGAAAGAAAAGGAGCTGAGAGAGAAGGAGGTGTGTGTGTGTGTGTATGTGTATGTGTGTGTGTGTGTGCACGCGCGCAGGGGGGACATGTATGTGTATGTCACTAGAGAGAAGTCCAGACTTATCAGAACCAAGCCCATAGGAATGAAGGATAACTCAGCAAAGAGGACACTCTATTAGTTATCTATTGCTTTGTAATGATTTACCCCAAAACTTAGCAGTCAAAGGAAACAAACAAACATTTATTATTTCATAGTTTCTGAGTGTCAGAAATTTGGGAGTGGCTTAGCTAAGTGATTTTGGCTCAGGGTCTCTCATGAGATTGCAGTGAAGCCACTGGCTGGGTTGCCATCATCTGAAGACTTGATTGGAGCTGGAGAATCTACTTCCAACCTCGCTTACATGACTATTATCCCGAACTCGCAGTTTCTCACCACGTGGGCCTCTCCATAGGGATGCTCAACACATGGCAGCTGGCTTCCCCCAGAGTGAGTGATCTGAAAAAGAGGAGAGAGGCCAAGAGAGAAGCCACAATGTCCTTTATTACTTAATCTTGGATGTTTCATACCATCTCTTCTGTCCTATTCTACTGTATTACACAGATCAACCCTGGTACAGTGTGGGAGGGGACTGTACCAGAATGTGACTACTAGGAAATGAGGATCATTGGGTGTTATTTTGGAGACTGCTAGGGGGTTTGTTGGAACAGCCAGGCATGAGTGGGAGCAGACCACCTGACCTCCCTGGGATTTTGTTCAGGATCTATGGTTCCGCCAGCTCAACTTCCCTTTGGCATCATTTGAGGACTTCTCTTCTACAGCAGACTTCCCCTCATTACACAAGGCCTTCCAGCAGGAGTGATGGCCACCATGCTCTGAGATTTGGCTCATTCCTGCTTATCCTGTGTACATGACCCCCACCTTGCTATAAGCCCCCAAGAAGGAGGCCTGGATTTATCCACGGGTGGGTGTCCTCAGGAAACTCCCTTGCTATCTGGGATAGTAGTTAAACATACTCCAACTCCATAAGAATAGCTAATTTTACCAGGTGTTTATTTGTCAGACACTATGAAATAGACTCACCTTTCAAATGAGGAAATTAAGGCCCAGAGAGGTTAAAACTTGGTGAAGGTATAACTAATAGGTGCCAAAATTAAGATTAGAACCCTCTCAACTTGGTTCTAAATCTATGATCTCAACTTCTATTCTATATATTTAGCACAGAGCCCAGAGTTAGTAAATGTTCAATAAATGTTGGTTGTTATTATTAATTTTTCTCATTGGAGGAAAAGGTACCTTTCTAGATTCAAGAAGCTAAAGAATTGATACAGTCATTTTAAAAGGTAAACATGTTTTCATTACTTTTTTGTTATTCTCATTGACAATCCAACAAACCTTATAAAAAGTTATATTTACCAAATAGCTATTTTGATCCATGCACCCACTGAATTGCTCAGTGGTGGATCTAGATTGGCTATGACTACCACTTGTTTTACCTTCTGTTTATATAGTCATTCTTTCAAACATTAGTGTCAAGAGCTGCCAGTTCTTCTCTTACCTCAATGGTAACCCACACCGCTGCCTTCTTCTTTCTTTCAAACATTAGTGTCAAGAGCTGCCAGTTCTTCTCTTACCTCAATGGTAACCCACACCGCTGCCTTCCTTCAGGGGACTGAAATGAGTGTGGATTCTGCCAGGGTTGAACTTGGCCTCCACACCAAATCTGAGCTGTATGACCTTGGGCAAGGTACTTAATGTTGTTGAGCTGCTGTTTCCTCCTTTGTGAAATGGGCCTATTAGGAGGATTAAATGAGATAAGATATGTAAAACACTTAATACAGTGCTTATCACCAAGTAGGCTACCCAGAGTTAAATGCCGGTTTCCCTTTCCTTCTCAGTAGGGTTTAATTGCTCCAGTCACTGTGGTCCCAAATCATTTTGATTATCCCAGTTTATGGCATCTGAAATTTATCAGACGATATTTAAATGCATAAGAATGCCTGGTGATATCTCTATTTGTTTTGTATTTTGTTTATAGTCAAGTCTAATCTCCCCCAATATATTCCCTGAGAACAGAGGCTATTTCATATTCATATTTATATTTGTGTTCCCTGCAGTGCTTGGCAAAATCGCTGGCACATAGTAGTATTTAATACGTATCTGTTGATCTAAATTGAAATCAGAGTATTTGGAAAGGATTGAAATTAAAACAAAATAGGAGGGGTTGGCCCCATGGCATAGTGGTTAAGTGCGCGTGCTCAACTGCTGGCAGCCCGGGTTCGGATCCCTGGCGTGCACCGACGCACCGCTTGTCAGGCCATGGTGTGGCGGCGTCCCATATAAAGTGGAGGAAGATGTGCATGGATGTTAGCTCAGGGCCAGTCTTCCTCAGCAAAAAGAGGAGCATTGGCATGGATGTTAGCTCAGGGCTGATCTTCCTCACACACACACACACACTAAATAAATGAATAAAATAAATACTTAAAAAAAATTATATAAAAAAACAAAATATGAAATGTTTGCAGTGAAAGGTGAAGTAAATAGGTTTTGGGAGAGGGGAAATTCATATTTCCAGGAAAAAAGACACATGCGCTGTATAGATTTTCCTATTACATATCATTCAATACCCTCCACGTACATCTTCAAATTCAATTAAATAACATTTCAAATCTTTAAAGAGATAATGGTGGCAGAAATAGAGATTCATCTTTTGAAAATATTTAATATTTTATTTCATGAGCTTAAATGATATGAACACTTAGTACTAGAGAAATTATACCATTAATTATATTAATGATTTAACTGGTTTCCCAGAGTAAGTGTTTCAGTTCTATTTTGCTTAAAGTGACAATTCTTTTAAAAAAAATTTTTTTTGCTTTGGAGGAAGTCAGTTTATATTCTCTATTCAACTAATAGGACACTTGATAATAGATCACTGATGGATAATATGAGTGGGACAATGAGCCCAAGGCATTTTGCTTTCCTTTCCCTATTGTCTAATCAACACCTGAACGACAAAATATCAACCCTGGATCAACCCAATCATCTGATTCCTCCATGCCCACATCTGTCACTTGGCAGCCTGGGGTTGCTGCCCCTTGTTTGGATGGGCAGGGCTGTGGCTTTTTTTAACCTCCCTGCTCAATGGTACTGTCGTTCGTTCAATGGTACATGTTCTGTCAAAGAAATGCCTGGTTGGAGTTACTCAGTTTTCCTGGGTATCTCCATGTATATAGGAGGTATACATGTTATTAAACTTCTGTTTGTTTTTCTCCTATTTAAAGAAAAAAGAAAAGAAATGCCTGGTCATGGCACAGCTCTTGCAAGCTCTTGAGAGGGGATAGGGGTTTGTCTTACGGCAGAGCTCCTTGAGTGTTGTAGAGATACACTGACTTGTTTAAAGGGCTGAGTCAGGACAGGTTCAAGAACAGAATTACCTTCCCTTTCTTCAGGTTGTATTGCTAAGTTGGGTCCACTATTCTAGTCTCCTCCCTCCCTTACGGTGATTTTTTTCCTCTCAAGGGTCCCACTGCCCACCTCTGCAGTCTGGCTTCTATTGTGGAGGATAGAGGATGAGATGGGCCTCAGGGAGTGGGTGAAGAGATGTGTCAATGCACGTTACTTGGTAATAATTTTTTTTAAGCGAACAGTTTATTGGTTTGTTTTGGGCAGAGTCAAAATGTTCCCATATCAAAATAGCCACTTCAAGGCAGCCACATCAAGATGTTCCTGGCATCAAAATGACTGTGTCAAAGCTGTGTGTCAGCAAATTGACTACAACAAAACAGCCTGTATCAAAATGTCTGTAACCTACATTGGCACAGGACTTGCCATCAAAGGAATGCTTTCTAGAATGTCAGTGCTGTTCATAGCAAGATAAGATGAAAAGTTGTGTTTCTTTCCGTTGATGCTTCCACTTTCACTTAGGAGCTGGACTTAACCATAAAGAACTGGATGACAAAGAGGCACCACTCTTTATTCCTAATGATCAATGCCTTCTGCAAAAAGGAATTAGGTACAAATTTACAAAGATGATCCTGCTTTTAGCATGGAAATTGTGAAACTCCCATACTAATTTTATATTCATGCCTTTACACTTTGTTCTCATCACAAAGATCTTTTGGAATTATCTACTAAGAATCAGCCAACAAATTTATGCCAACATGAAGTCAGCCTGGAGTCACTTGTTCACTGCCTTCCACTATGTGTTCAGTCTCAAGCCTGGAAGAACCATAACACCTGCAAATGCTCTGAGCTGCTGCCTCTTCAGACACCCAGTTAGGTTGCAAAACCCTTCTTGGAAGGTTTGATGTTAGAAACCTTTCTTGACCTATATCTTTAGGTTAAGAAAGCTTACAGATTGGGCAGATTCTTGAACTGGGTGTGCAATATACAGTGGACATGGCTCTGTGTTTAATTTAACCATCCCACTTTTTCCTTGACTTTTGAGGTCCCATGCTCTCTTGGCTTTATCCTGCCTCACTGGGCAGTCCTTCTAGTCTTTTTCTGTCTCCCACTTCTCTGTCTGACCTCTAAATGTTGAAGTGCCTTAGTGCTCAATCCTGCACTCTTTTCTCTAAGAATAACTCTCTCCCTAGGAGGGCTCATTCAATTTTGTGAGCTTTAAATGGCATCTGTGTGCTGATTACTCCAAATATATATTTCCAGTCCTAACCTTTGCCAGAACTCCAGATTCATATATCTAGTATCCCTATCTGAATATCCGAAAGGCATCTCAAACTTAGAGATCCAAAATGGAACACTAGATTTCCCCACCCAAACTTGTTCTTCTTCTAGTCTTCTCCATCTTAGTGTCAAAATGAACCATATAGTTGTCCAAGCCACAAAAATAGAAGTTATCCCTGATTCTTTTTTCTCACCCCATATATATATATAACCCATCAGCAAATACTACTATATAGTTCTTCCTCCAAAACATATCTTGACTACATCTCCTTCCTTCTCTCTCCACTGCCACAACCCTACACTAAGCTACCATCTCTGTTACCAAGACTACCACAATGGCCTCTTAACTGGTCTCCCCCTTTCTTTGCATAACTAGCTCCTTCTCATCACTTAGGTCTCAGATAACAAGTCAAGGCTCAAGGAAGACTTCCCAAAGTACCCTATGGAGAGTACCTTCCTCTCCCCTGACTTGTTCTCCACCAACTCACCACGTTGACTTTCGTCACAGAACTTACTACAATGTGTAATTGTTTTTTTCCTTCCTACTAATTGTGTTGCCTGCTAGAATATAAGCTCCATGGGAGCAGAGAGTTCAACTCTTTTCTTCGGCACTCAGTCTCCAGGGCTTATCGTAGTGCCTAACTCACAGTAGGTTCTTGGCAGATATTTGCTGGAAAGAATGAATTCAAGTCTTTCCAAAAAAAAAAAATCTCTTTGGAATTCCAGAAATTTAGGAACCATCAATATTTACTGTTGTTCAGAAATATCGCATCCAGATTGGCCACATATACATGTATCAAATATGAGGAATGTTTATTCAAAGGCATTAAGCTGAGACTTGTTTTCTTTTTTTTTTTTTGGTGAGGAAGATCGGTCCTGAGCTAACATCTATTGCCAATCTTTCTCTTTTTGCTTGAGGAAGATTGTTGCTGAGCTAACATCTGTGCCAATCTTCCTCTACTTTGTATGTGGGATGCCACCACAGCATGGCTTGATGAATGGTGCATAGGTCTGTGCCTGGATCCAAACCTGCGAACCCGGGGCCCCCGAAGCAGAGTGCGCAAACTTATTCACTACGTCACCGGGCCAGCCCCAAACTGAGACTATTTTAAGGCCCACTTCAGACATAATTCTCTACAGACTACTCCTTGGTTTGTCCCAACCTGAACACCAGGATGGTGACTCTATGTGTTTGTTGGTACCCCCTGGTTCAGACACCAATCATTAGCTATAACTAAAAATGTTCTTTTACATAAGATTTTACAAAAGATTTAGTTGGGAAGAAATAATCACATGGATTAGAATAAACAATATTGAATTTTTAGTTACCTGACATATACACGTATATGAACTATAAATAGAAATGTAGTCGAGGAATGTTGAAATACTATTTTGCAAACTGGCACAAGAGTTCTTTTTAGGTAATGAATTGTCTTGGTTTAGAATAACGTCTTAAGAGATGCCTAAATAGTGGAAGTAGAGGCTCTGTATGGGTTGGAAAGAAACAACAAAAAGGTCATAAAATCATTCTGCATAAGAAACTGGGAAATAGGGGAAGAATAGAGAAGAAGTAAACGAGGAGGAAGAGTGGGAGAGAACGCTGAGCAAAATGTCAGGAGGCTTAACTTGGGTTGGTGGAAACAGAGCAAGGAAATCAAATTTTCAGTTTTAAATTGGCTGCTGAAAGTGTTGCATATTTGCCATATAGCCCCCCAATATAGCAAACATTATCTTCAAATCATCAGGAAGAGTCTACTATGCACAGCTGCCTCTCATGAATTTGTGGTGGGAAATCTAGGAGGAGGGGCTGTAACCCACCCTTGGGTCAGTGCCAAATGCAGATAAAGGAACAGCTGCAAGACACAGAGTGAAGAATGGGAATTTAGCAGAAGCCAGAAATCAAACCCTGAGGTTACCAAGAGAACAGGGAGCCCAGAAAAACTGCAGGGAATTTGGGGAGAGCATTGGTTTTCCCATAAGACATGGAATGGGGTTTCCAGATGCATTTATGTAAATCTCAAGGTAATATCTGACTTCACAAATAATCCAAGAGCCACTGGCTGTTGTTCTGCTGATAAGTATTAATCACTCCTCACCATGCCATTAGTGAAAACCCTACTTAGGGATGATAGCGTGTATGTATTCCAATTTGGATCCTCTCCTTTCATCATTCTCTTCTGCTTTGTTTCTATTTTCACCATGGTTCCATACTCCAATCTAAACCATATTAGCCACACTCATAGGTCACTGTTTTTTATTATTCTTAGAGTTGGTTAGCCAGAGCAAAAAAATTAAATTTATGAAGTCTTTGTACTGGGAGAAGTCTAGTGAAAAGTAAATTTTAAGCAATAATAGACAGAAAAACTAAAAGTTTCTGCAAAGAGCATATTCAATTCAACTAAATCATTTATTCATTGAACTCAACAAATATTTATACTCTGCTAGGTTCTCGAACTTTAAATATGAATAAAACCCAATTGCTTTTCTTGATGAGTTCACAGTCCAGTGGGGGGGGTACATAAATAATTACAATATAATATGGTAAATGCAAATATAGTAATAATCATGGCATTTATGAGATTTTTGAAGAGAGGCACTTCGTGAAGCCTGGGGGAGGGGTCAGGGATAGTGAAGCTTTTTGAATGAGCTGACAGCTGAATGGATCTTAATGCATGTGAAGAGTTAGTCAGGTAGAGATGGGGAGGGAAATTAGACTTGAGTTAGGGGTAGGAGGGGTGAATAGAAGTGGAGATGTGCCTTCTAGAAGGGATAGCATAGGCAAATGCCTGGAAGGAAAAAATGCATAGGCTACATAGGGAACTACAAGCAGTTTTGAGTTGCTGAAGACAAGATGAAGATGTAAATGAAGCTAGAGAAAAAGGTAAGAGCTAGATAATGGTGGCCTCTGAAAGCTATGAAGGGAACTCTCATATACGGCTGGTGGGAATGCAAACTGGTGCAGCCACTATGGAAAACAGTATGGAGATTTCTCAAAAAAGATAAAAATAGCAATACCATATGATCCAGGTATTCTACTTCTGGGTATTTATCCAAAGAACATGAAAACACTAATTTGAAAAGATATATGCACCCCTATGTTCATTGCAGCATTATTCACAATAGCCAAGACTTAGAAGCAACCTAAGTGCCCATCAACAGATGAAGGGATAAAGAAGATGCAGTATATATATATACAATGGAATACTACACAGCCATAAAAAAAGATGAAATCGTGCCATTTGCAGCAAGCTGGATGGACCTTGAGGGTATTACGCTAAGCGAAATAAGTCAGACAGACAAAGACAAATATCATATGATTTCATTCACATGTGGAAGATCAAACAAACAAACAAACACAGATATGGAGAACAGATTAGTAGTTACCAGAAGGAAGAGGGTAGGGGGAGGGTGAAAGGGGTAAAGGGGCACATATGGTGACAGATGGAAACTAAACTTCTAGTGGTGAACATGATGCAGTCTACACAGAAGCCAAAGTATAATGATGTACACCTGAAATTTATATAATGTTATAAACCAATGTGAAAGTGTAGACCATCCTATCTGCAATGGAGAAACACTAAAGGGTTTTAAGGCAGAAAAGTGACATGGCAAGATTAGTTTTAAATAAACTACTTCAGTGACTATAAAGAAAATAATTCGAAAAGGGTTGTAGTGGCACCTGTGGTTGTACTTATATTTGAGGCAGACAAAACAAAGGAGGTTTGTTAGCAAACTGTTGTTCTAGATCAGGTAAGAGATGAAGAGATCTGAGGCATGGATAGTGAAGATGAAGAGGTGGGAACAGATCAAGCAGTGTTTAGGAAGTTAAATTGCCAGGGCATGGTAATTCACTGGATTTGAGAAATGAAGGAGAGAGATTACCAAAGAATTCTTTCTTGGATGACAAATATGGATAATGAGCTCAGGAGCTAAAATTGTGTCTACAGGAAGAGACACTAGTTTAATGGAGAAGATGAAGAGTTCCGTTTTAAATATGTAAAGTCCCAGCTGCCTTTGGGACAGCCAGAATGAGCCAGAATCAGCTAGAAGGGAGAGATGTGAGATGAAGGTACAGCACTGGAATTCGTCTCTATACAGGTGGGAGTAGGAACACTGAGGGTGCATCAGGTCACTTAGGGATCATCTGCAGAGTGAGAAGAGTGCTGGTCAAGGGAGATTCCAGGGAGAAGACAGATAGGCCCCTAAAGAAAGTAGAGAAAGATGCTCAGAGATGTATTAGAGAACGAGAGGAGTGTGGTGTCATTAAAATAAAGAGTAAATTTAAGAAGGAAGAGATCAATAGTGTTATGTGTAACAGAGGTATACTATATAGGGCTCCAGGAAAACACTTTAAATTTATCCACTTAGATAACATTTTGAGAGCCGTTGTCATAGAGTAGTAAGAGGTTGAAGAGTGAGTAGGGAGGCAACCGCCTTGAATATCCAGGGAGGATATTCAAACCTGACAAGGATAGCACCAGAAGGGAAAATTATTGGCTGATCTCATATTTATATTATAAATATAGATACACAAAAACTAAATAAATATTTACAATTCATTGAAAGTGCAATATAATCAAGGAGAGTTTAATCTCAGAAATGGAATGATACTTTATTTTTGAAATCTATTGATGTAATTTACCATCTTATCCAATTAATGGAGAAAACTAAATGACCACTTCAATAAATACAAAAAGAAACATTTAATAAAATTTAATCACTTCATGATTTTAAAATATCCTTCTTAGAAAACTAGAAACAGATAAGATAATCCTTAATATCAAAAATGTATAGCAAACATCATACTTAATGGTGAAATAATGGAAACGTTCCCTTTAAAGACAGGCACAAGACGTGGCTATTTTATCCATTCCACATTGTCCTAGAGGTTCTAACCAATGACAAGAAAAGACAAGAAAAAAGACAAGACATTAGAAAGGAAGAAACAAAATCATCATTATATGAAAATAATTTAGGGCCGGCCCAGTGGCTTAGTAGTTAAGTTCCCACGCCCTGCTTTGGCGGCCTGGGGTCCGTGGGGTTGGATCCTGGGCACGGACCTACACACTGCTCATTAAGCCATGCTGTGGCAGTGTCCCACATACAAAATAGAGGAAGACTGGCACAGATGTTAGCTCAGTGACAATCTTCCTCAAGCAAAAAGAGGAAGATTGGCAACAGACGTTAGCTCAGGGCCAATCTTCTTCACCAAAAAATAAAATAAAAATAATAAGAGGTTGAGTGTTAACTAACCAGCCTTATATAAACAAACAAAAAAAAAGAAAATAATATAGTTATCTACACAGAACATTCAAGATAATCTTTTGACATGTAATCAATACTTATAAGACAGTTCTTCACGGTTGATGGTCACAAAATCAATGCTCAAAACCAAGTGTTTCTATACATCAGCAATAACCAATTAGAAAATATAATAATAATAATACCTAAATTATAGTTTCAAGAAAAGCCATAACGTATGTACTCAGAAATAAAACTAACAAAAAATGTCTTATATGAAAAAAATTATAAAACTTTATTGATGGATATAAATTAGGAGAGATATACCATGTTCTTGAAGGAAAAACTCAATATTATAAAGAGACAATTCTCCTTAATGTATAAATTTTATTAAATTTACAGTCAGAATCCCAACAGGTTGTTTTGTGGACTTGACTAGTTGATTCTAAAATGCACATGGCAGACTTCAGGGTCAAGTATAGGCAAGGCAATTTGAAAAAGAAAAATAAGAAGGAGGAGAAATTAACACAGTGTGGTACTAGAGCATAAATAGATCAGTGGACCAATAGAACGGGACAGAGAGCAACACGTATGAGAACTTGGTTTATGATAGAAGCGAAAATACAAAGCAATGGGGAAGAGCTGGACTATTCAGTAAATGGTGCTGGGTCAATTAGCTAACCATAAAGGAAAAAATTAGATCCTTCCCACTTTACACACAAATAAATATCAACTGGATTAAAGACTTCGATGTGAAAGACAGAATAATGAAGCTTTCAGAATAAAGGAGAATATATTTATTACTTCAGAGTAGGGAAGGCTTTTTTAAGGCATGGAAAAACTTAAACTAGAAACAAAAAAAGATGATAAATTAAAACTAAAATTTCTATTTGAGAAAAGATACCATAAACAATGTTAAAAGACAAGACTAGGAAAAAATATTTGCAATTCAAATAACTGCCAAAAGATTAGGGCACAGCACATAAGGAGAGAGAACTTTTATAAATCAATAAGAAAAAGACAAAAAATGCAATAGAAAGAAAAAATCGTCAACGAATGTGAATAGGCAATTCAGAAAAGTGAAACCCAAATTGCCAATAGCATATGAAAAGATGCTTGACCTCTCCAGAGGAAAATGCAAAATGCAAAATTGGATTGCTTTTCAAATATATGAGAATGGCAAAATTTAAAAATCTGATAATGCTAACTATTGGCAAGGATGTGAAGATAAGAAACTCTCATACTCTGATAATGGGAAAGTAAATTGGTACAATCACTATGGAAAACAATTTGCCAATATTTGTAGAGTGTAATTAAGTGTGTACCCTACTACACGGCAATTCACTTTCTGGACATATGTCTAGAGGAACACTTATACATATGCACAAGGAGAATTGCCTAAAAGAAGGTCACTGCTTTATTGTTTGCAATTGTAAAAAACTGGAAACAACCATCAATAGTGAAAGGCGTAAATTAATAATGGACCATTTATATGATGGAAAACTATACGGCAGTTAAAATGAATGGACTAGATCCATGAGTATCATCATAGATGAATCTGAATGCAAAAAATAAATTCCAGGATATATTATATATATGTAAATTTCATGAAGACACATAACAAGAATTCAATAAAAAAAATCACCAAAGGATTTGCATATACACATGTGCACGTGCACGTGTGAGAAAGATACGTACCAACATTAGAATAGTGATGACAATCCAGAAAGGGATTAGATGGGGTGTAAAGGGGACTTCAGTTATATTCACAGTATTTTATCTCTTTTTTAAGATCTGAAGAAAAAATAGTGACTGGGAGGTAAGGAGGTAGTGAAGACAGTGAGTATAGTCTACTCTTTCAAAAAGTTCAGATGGAAAAAGGAAGAAGAAAGATTGATGATGACTTGAGGAGGACACTGAATTGGGAGCCCCGCTTCTAACATTTTTATTATGACAATTTTTAAACATACAGAAAAGTTGAAAGAATTGTACAGCAAACATCTATGTAACCATCACCTAAATTCTACAAAGAGAATTTTGCTGTATTTGATTTATCACATATCTATCCATCTGTCCATCTATCAACTCATCTTATTTTCTGGATATATTTCAAAGAAAGTTGCAGACATCAATGTGCTTCATTGGTCAGGAGCTTTTTGATTAGATTGGAGAGACGAACACATAAATTAAGAGAAGGAGCCAATGTTGCAAGTTGAAAGAAAAAAGAGAAAATAATTGCTCAAGCCCTGAAAGAGGTGGGAGAGTTTGGTTTTGGAAAAAAAGGAGAGACTGCTCATCCTTTGAGGGTGAAGGAAAAGATGGTGGTGGGTGGGGATGTTGAAGGAGATCTTGCTCAGTGGCCTAAATTTTTCTCCTTGAAATAGGAGGCAGAAACATTTGTTGAGAATGAGAGTTGGGAGTTGACTAGGTCTTGAGGAAAGAGACAAAGATTAGGTATATTTACTGGAGAGAATGGGAGAGGGAATTGATCAAAGACAAGTTAAGGGATTGATGAAGTCTCTGAAGGCCAAGTTGAGCTTGAACCTGTAGCAGCACAAGACTCTAGATTATGTGATTTTCTCTAGCCTGCAGCTTTTTGAGAAGGAGGAGCAGAAAAAAGCAGACTGTGGGAATGATCCAGAGTTGATGCAACGGGATAGTGTGCAAGGAAATGGAAGAGAGTAGTGTGAAAGTATTTCAGATGAGCAAACATTAGTCCCAGTCAGGGCATGGGACTGAGAGAGTCTGGGAATAAAATAAAGAGATCAACAGATTTGAGGTCTCATGAAATGGAGAAATGGCCCCTTTGCTAAGCCACAAACTTAGAGAGAAACTTTGTCCTAACTATGCTCATTGCTACCACTCCAAACACAGAGACATAGCTCAAATAAGAACAAAGTCCCCAAGGCCTTTCCAAAAACTTTGTGGCAGCCCTCGCCACATCTCTGCATTTAACAGAACCTTTATCCAACTGGGACACCAAAAACTGTGCGCCAAAGTATAATATTTGAAGCCCGTCTCTCTCCCATCCCTATAATCCTCAGGCGCTGATTAAAAGAGAAATGCTTCTAGTCTCTTTTACCCCCATCCCCTTAATGGTTTAGTACTTTCTCACTTCTTCAGGTTATCACTATGAACTCCCTCTTTCTCATCTCTTTCTCATCTCCTGTGCCGATCACCACAAACCCCTAATCATCCTTTCCACTGAGCCATCTGGAACCTTATTCCATTGTAAATAAAATAATCCACCTTCTTAATATTTCTTCTTGGAAGTATAGTCTCTGCGTCTTACCTTGAATTAAGGGGTCTCCTTCAAGGCTAGGATTTGCCCTGCAAATTCTTCTAGTTGGTGCCGTTCATTCTCTCATACACTCTGTTCTGTTGTGTTGTAGAGGGAGTTGGGGTGCAGGGGTTGGCATTTGGCAGAACTTCCATTGCTACTTCCAGACCGTCACTCTTTAATTTGTATGTAAAAGCTCATCCTTCTCTTAATAAGCTCAACCCCCTCCTCCTCCCTGCTACTAACCAACCTCTTGGTTGCTTCCTTTCATCCCCCAAAGACTCTGAGATATAATTCACAATTGTCCTCTTTATCCCACCTCCCACCACCATCCTAGGACTTCAATAACTTAGCTTCCTAGTTTTTGTACCTCCTTAACCCTAGTGACCTTCTCCTCCACTCTACTTTAGTCATCTACTTCCCAGGAGCGCATTCTATATCTTGTCATCACTCAAACATTACACCTCAGCAATCTTAAATTCCAGTATCCCACTTTCTGACCACTAGCTTCTAAACTTGTAGCTCCTCCTTAGTTGTTCTGCTAAGGTTGTCCTGTTATAGACCAATGGGAAAATGACCCAAAAAACTTTCCAGATTTCTTGTTCTCAATACTAGCAATCAATCCCGATCAATAATAGTGAGATATTCAGGAGCTGCTATGTCCATCTTCATCCATATTTAGAAGACAGCTTACTAGGGATATATTTTGGATATTTTTTTGTTCTTTGCTCACAAGAGTCTTAAACAGCCTCCGGCTATTATAAGTGATGTCTTCACACCTTTATTATACCAGAGGTAAAATGCAAATGGGCCAGTGTAGCCACCATGTGTTGACCAATTATGATAATATTGCTCTCAGGGTAATATGAGGATAGTGGAATCATTTTAAAAATCTCTCCTCTAGAATCATTTGGCTTTGATTTTTTTATTGCATCTTTCGAGGACTCATTAGAACCACGGAGCTAAGGAAGTGATCATTTTCTTTGGTGAGGGTGAAGTAACTTCATGTTTCTATAGTTACTAGAAGAACACAAATTAATTTGCTAAAGATTACCCTCTTCACGGATTGTGTTAATAGATGGTTAGTACTATGTATTCCAGGCAGAGCTGGATTACTCAAAAGACATGGTGTTTAGAGCACTGACAAAAGCAGGAGGAAACAAAAACACACACAACATTTTTAAGAGTTTGAGATTTGCCATTTCTAAAACAAGTTCTGTAGTCGTCATCACTGAAAAAAAATCAGAACTTTGTTGCTCTTTCTAAACACTTTGCAAATTTTTTAATTACATGGAGTGAGGTTGAACACATTATTTTCAGTGCTTAGGACCTCTAAAGGTTTTAATTAGGCCCTGATGTCAGGGGCCCTTGTGGTTCCATCTGAGTGTTTTTATTCTTTTTGCATTCCTGTCGTTGAATTCTGAGGTGAGGTCATTATTTTGGAGAAGGTTTTGCCAAGAAGAAATCACTGGTGAAGATCTGTTTGTCTCTGGCCTGTTCCAGTGCTTTCCCAAACAATATGGTCATTGGTTGGTACAGTGACCTTCTCTTAGGGGCCATGGGCCAGATATAAAAGAGCGCTCACAAAACCCAGGAAGATTCCCAAGTCTTTTTTGGTACTAAGAATGCCTAAGATCAAATGGTTTCTAATTTATAATCCCCTTCAAATGTTGTTGTGAGAAGAGTCAGCTCCTTAAGTTCTCTACCTCAATCTCAGTTTCTCCATTTAGAAGACTCACTTCCTTTCTACCTGACCTGCTTCCAAACTTGACTTATGCCACAGCTTTGGTTTTTATCCAACTTCTTTCTACCCAGAATGCAGTGGAATGAATGGCAACCATCCAACCACTTGAGGCTTCCTGTCCTATGCTCCTGAACAAAGAGACTGAGAAAATAGAGAATTAGTTCCTTTTAAATACAGACCCCTTCTAGGGAATAGGGAATATATTTTCTTCTATTGCATTAGATTCTGCTTAAGATTGAGGATGCAGGATGCTCTCTTGATGAGGGACAGACAAGGTTGAAAAGGGGGACATACTGTGCAATGAGGAACAGCTGAGAGCTACAAAGATAGGGCTGTGCTCATGTATAAATAGAAATGTTGCTGCTACCCTGATGAATCAGACCAGATGTTTCTCTGATGTCTCTGTTTGGTCCTTTGGTTTAAAAAAAAGTATAATTTTGCTAAAATTATATGTAGGGCCAGGAATGTGGCACAAATGCTTTAAGCTTAAATGATATGTAAAAGAATAAAATTACTGAGGAAACCTTTATCAACAAGAAAAATATCCATTTAGAGAAGCACAGAAAAGGGCAAGAAGGAAACAATGTGTTGATGGAATTGATGAATTGAGATTCAGGAGATCTGAATTCTAATCCTTCCCCTGTCACTAGTTGTGTGACCTTCAGCAAGCCATGTCATTTTCCTGGTCTAGGTATGTTTATTTTTTAAATGGGGGAGGGGCAGGGGAGAGAATGGGGGGTGCATGGCTGAGTTCATTAAATTGCTTTTTTAGTTTCTTTTGCAGCGCCAAACATCTATGAACCCAACCGGGTTTTCTTTTTCAGTTTAATTTCTTGTTTCCTGGCTTCTGGTTTCATTGAGCGGTTGATACGTGAAAGACATTGTGGGGGATAAACATGAATAACACAAGGCCTTTGCCTTCAAGATGATAACCTAATAGCAGATATTTGAGTTATGCATAGGACTATACTACAAGAAATACTATGATTGGTTCCAGAAGGCAGACAGGAACAAATACCATGGGAACTCAGAGGAGGCAGAGATCATTGGCAGCTTGGAGGATAGGAAATGACTTGCTGGAGGAGGACATTGGCATTTGGTGGAGGGAGTAGGGCTTGAATGTTGGGTTTTTAGCAGGTAGAGATGGAGGAAAGGACATTCCTGACATAAGAAACAAGCAGGGGCAAGGGGCAAGGAAAGTGCTGATGTATTTGGGGAACAGTGAGCCATTTGGGTTGGCTGAGCACAGGCAATGAGTCAGGTAGTAGTGGTGGTTCAGGACCACATTTGGAAGGCCCTTTTAATCTCAGTAGAGCATGCATTTTACTCAGTAGGCAGCTGGGAGCTGTTTTTGAGCTTGGATGTGACCTGGTCTAAACTGTGCCTTAGGGTAATTCACCTACAGTACAGCATGTAGCATGAACTAGAGGTGGAAAGGCCTCAGGGGAAGGAGGACAGCTAAAAAGCTAATGCATAATCCTGGTGAAAGCTAACCAGGCCTGAGCTAGGATGGTGTCACTGGGAATGGAAAGCAGCGATTGGATTTATGCAAGCTAGGGTGGAGGAGAGGACTCCAAGGTAACTTCATGTTTAAGCAAGTCTGAGGTTGAACCTACTAGTTCAACCAACATAAAAAGGAAATTCCAGAAGGGAAGGTTGTTGGGGCGGGGAAAGAGGGAAAGAGTTCACTTTCCAGGCATGGAGTCTGAAGTACAGGAAGCATATCTTTTGTGTGTGTGTGTGTGAGTGTGAGTGTGAGTGTGAGTGTGTGAGGAAGATTAGCCCTGAGCTAACATCTGTGGCCAATCTTCCTCTTTTTGCTGAGGAAGATTGGCCCTGGGCTAACACCCGTGCCCATCTTCCTCTACTTTATATGGGATGCCACCACAGCATGGCTTGACAAGCAGTGCGTCCCTCCTTCCCAGGGATCTGAACCCACGAACCCGGGCCCAGGAAGCGGAGCACGGGAACTTAACTGCTAGGCCACCGGGCCGGCCCCCAGGAAGCATATCTTGGCAGAGGTGTTCAACATTTATGAACTCCTGACTCAACCTCAGTACTGTGGATGGGGTTGGAGATGGGCATCTCAGAGGCAACATTACCCAAGTGCGAGTTGAAATCATAGAAGTGAATAGAGCCCCAGGGAATTGGAGAGTGAGGCAGGAGGAACACAGACAACAGAATCTAAATTGTCTAAATTCTTCCCTTACGATGAACTGGGCATGGTCAATATTATAGAATATAATCAGGAGAGTCCTGCATCATTGTGTCCAAGGGGAGAGGGAATATTGAAAGGGAGCGGCTGGTGAAATGCAGTTTAAAAGCTGCATTACTGCTTGGGGGATTAGCTGCGTAGAGGTGGTGTCTAGATAGGGACTAGCTATAAGAAAATAGTTAAGAGCTTTTGTGAAGAGGGAACCTCTTATGTGTGTGTGCTTTCTGACAGACAGAGGAAATTGGACACGCCAAGATTATGACAGCCAAGATTCCAAATCCTCATCTCTCCTTAATGTTGGTGATGTATACTCAGAACCCAAGGCCTCTTTCTTTCTTTTGGACATCCCAGATTACTGCCAGCCTTTGTTTTTCAGACTATTACCAGGGGAATTTAAGATCATTTTTTCTCCTCCTAAGTTCCCCAATATTTAGTTCCCTCTTGTCCTGGGTCTTGGGTTTGATTCTTGGAGTTGAATTCCAATGACAATAAATATGTAGATCACCTCTGTGAGCTTGGTGTCTGAAGCTCTAGAGGGAGGAAAAAAGAGGAGGGCTTGGGCAGGCAGGGAAATGAGACTTTAGCTCTATTGTAGTTCACACACAAAGGCCTGTTTGCAAACTACAATGTAAACTAAGACTTTATCAGCCAAGGAGTTATCTTCACATTAAGATCTGGGATTACACCAGGGAGATACCACTGGTATAAATCGAAGTAGGATTAACTGCCTCCCAGCAATGCAAATTGGTTTATCACTTTTGTTTGTTTGTTTTGTTTTTCGTCAATATTTTTCTTAAGTGATAATAATTTGCAAAAACCATGAAATATTTACTTTTGGCTCCACAACTGTTAGCACAACCCTACCCACCAAAGGAACAACAACAACAACAAAAACCCTTAAGGAGTCCAGATTCATCAGTGAATTAAAAAATTAGGAGACTAGCATTTTAATCTGTCTTCTAACTAGCTATGTTACTTTAGGTGTGTTGCTTAATAGAATTCTATGCTCCAATTTTTTTCACTGGCTAAATGGTGATTTAAAAAATACTGGTTCTGCTTATCTCACAGAATTATTGTTCAGGTTGTAAAAGTATTTTCTCTTTAAATTATAAATTTAATTAGAATATAATTATATATATAATATATACAATTATATATTTATAAATATAAATTAGATAAATTCCAGACATACTATTACTTAGGCAACTAGATAACCACTGCAGCTAGTCTGGGGTCAGAATGGGGAGGTGAGACAGGGACGAGGACTTAGAGAGTCTAGATGAAAAAAGAAGGATTACTGGGGGTTGGCAGAAGCTTTTTCTTCAGCTCAAGAATGGATGAAGCCATGAGAGAGCAAGCTTGATTAAAAACCTCTGTGCATGTTTCATACACCACTCCTGACGCTGCTTTGAGATAATTGCTTGGGAAAATAAATTCCTTATATATTGACTAATAAAGAGATGCTCAGATTTGTACATCTGATGCCCATTATTCACTTCTCTCTAACTTCTGTTACCATGACTTCAACAGTATTTAGTATAAATAAAAATGCTCTAGCTTTGTTCAGTGCCAGGCCCTGTAGTCTCCGAGCTTCAACATCTTCCCCTGTCCAGTCAAGCATTGAAGAATACCATGGTTTAGACTTGGAAGTCTGACTATGGAGACAGATAAGAAATCAGTGTTCTAGAGATTGGAAATGATCACTCCAATACATCACCAAGCCACATATCAGCCAGCTTAATCAGGAAAAGTTCTTGAGGAACAAAGTCGAAGTAATCAATATCACTGAGACATTGCAGACCTATCTGTATTCGTGGTTGATTTGCCAGGTAACTGTTCCTCAGTTTCCTCACCTGTTAAACAAGAGGCGGGATGAGATTATCTCTACAGTCACTTCTTGCTTTGAAATACTGTTACTTTATTTATTTTTATATATATATTTTTTTATTTATTTTTTTATTGTGAAATTTTTGTACATTATTGTTTATCTGTCACCATATAAGTGCATCCCTCCACTCCTTGTGCCCACCCCCCACCCCCTCTAGCCCCTGGTAATCACCAAACAGTTCTATCTGTGCGTGTGTTGGTTTATCTTCCACATATGAGTGAAATCATGCCCTGTTTGTCTTGCTCTTTCTGGCTTATTTCACTTAATACCCTCCAGGTCCATCCATGTTGTTGCAAATGGGACGATTTTGTCTTTCTTTATGGCTGAGTAGTATTCCATGGTGTATACATACACCACATCTTCTTTATCCATTCATCAGTCGAGGGACACTTGGGTTGCTTCTGCAATACTGTTACTTTAAATAAAAGTTTGGAGGGCCGGCCAGTGGCTTAGCGGTTAGGTGCGCGCGCTCCGCTGCTGGGGGCCCAGGTTCCGATCTCGGGTGCGCACTGACACACTACCTCTCCGGCCTGTGCAGCTATGATATACAACTATCTACTGGGGCTTTGGGGGAAAAAAATAAATAAATAAAATTAAAAAAAATTAGATAAGAGTTTGGAGAAAATTACAAAATGCATCTTCATAGCTCTCAAAAAGCCCAAACAACACAACAGGATCCCACAAAAACAGCAAACGAAGATGTCCCCTTATAGACCAGTCTCTGTGCAAAGTAGGAATAAATGGGGGGAAAACACCACTAAACTAAACCCCCAAAAAGGTGTTTAAAAAAAAGAAGCAACATATACTGTGGAACTCTTGCTCCATTTTAAGTAGCCATGTTCAAGAAACATTGTTGGAGACCTACTATGTGCAAGGCGCTAGTTTCAACTTTAAAATTATTATTTTGCCAGCAATCTCTTAAACCTGAACTGGTGAATACCGCCTTGCGTGGGCATAAAATTAAAGCCAAGGTCAAGGGAGACAGAGTCTACAAACAGACCAAAAATAAAACGCAAGTGACATCATTAGAGGAAAAAAAGCCAACAAATTGCACAAAGATCAAAGGCAAAAAAAGAGAAATACGTTTGGTTAATACTGGGCTTTCGAGCATTGCATGTGCTTGCGAGGCCCGTCCATCAATCCACACCACACTTCTTAACCATGCTATTCTAAACCGATGACAAGTCCAGATTCAGAGCGGACAGGGCGCAGAGCGCGGATCCCACACATATCCCACAATCCCAGACCCCGCTGCCAACTCTGAGTAACTGTAAAATAAAGCAACTTCTCCAAATCTCTTCGTCCAATAAGAAAGAAATGTTGGTCCCAACAAATAAAAACAGAAATACACACATAAGAGGAAAAGGGTGGAAGCGGGGAAAGGTAAACTCGTTTCCTTTCTTTTCAAATTTCCCGCACCCCTTTTCCTGCCCGCCTCCACCCTAAGCCGCGGCTCGGGAGACCGGGACTACGCACTGCCGGGCGGTCCAGGAGAGGGTATTTGGGAAGTAGGCGGGACTGGCCAGATGAATAATTCGGTGTCCGATTCTTCCTGCCTTCGGTGGCAGTTCCTCCTCTGCTTCGTTACTCGATTGCACACGCGGCTGGGCTCTCGGCCCTCGATTGCTCCGGCCTATCACCCTGGGATGCCGCCTGCCGCCGCCACCGCCGCGGCCGCCGGGCTTGTGGGATCCGCGGCGGAGCAGGAGCCGGAGCCGCGGCCGGAGAGTTAGGGGCGCGGGCCGGCTCATTCCTGGGTGGGGGCTGAGGAGAGGCGGGCGAGAACTTGGGGCCACCGGCCCCCCTCAGGCTGAGGGAGCGGACACTCGGAGCCCCTGAGGCGGCGGCGGCGGCGGGAGCCGGTCAGAGGGGGCGGCCCCTGGCGGCGACGCCCCCAGCCCAGCCCTGCCCGGTCCCACTCCATCCCCAGCCCGATCCCCTTCTGGCCGCAAGAGACGTCGTTGGGGGTTAAGGAAGGCGGCTCTCAGGCACCAGGCGGACGAGCCGCCCCTCCCGGGTGCTTCCACGTCCCCTCCCGGGAGGGACCCACACCTGAGCCCGGACTCACCCCCGGCCGGGGCCACGCTGGACCCGCCTCCCGGCCTGGGTCCCGCCCGCCGGCTGCAGGTGGGCTGCAGCGCCCGAGCCGCGGGCAGTGGGCGGCGGGGAAGGAGGTGAACCGGGTCCGCGCCGGCCGCCGCTCGGGTCCTGCCCCCGCTGCTGCGCTCTCCTCCTCCCCTTCCCGCAGGCAGGGCGCGGAGCCGCTTGCCCGCCCCGCCGCCGCCGCCTTGTCCCTCCGGGGCACCATGGAGCTCTCCCCGTCGTCCGGAGGAGCCGCAGAGGCGCTGTCCTGGCCGGAGATGTTCCCGGGACTGGAGTCCGACTCGCCGCTCCCGCCGGAAGAGCTGGACGCTGTTGTCCCAGTCACTGGGGCCGTGGCCGGTGGCATGTTGGATCGGATTCTTCTGGAGTCCGTGTGCCAGCAACAGAGCTGGGTCCGGGTGTACGGTAAGGACCACAGGCCATCGTAGAGGCTGGTGTTTCTTATCTTTGCTCAGGCTAAATTCATTCCCTGGTCTCAGTCCTATTCTCAGTCCGATCCATCCTGGGTCAGTTTCCCACATCCTTTTTTGTTCTGGGGTGCATTTCTGACAAGTTTCTCCGGACTAGCACTTGGGTAGAGAGATGTGACTCAGAATGGTCTTTGGACCTTTTCAGGCACCTGCAGTAAATTTAAGGTGGAGCTGGGCTATGCAGACGTAATTCTTAGGTGATTACTTCCAGGGAACTGTCAACCGATCTTCAAGAAGGTATGATGGAACACACCGTGAAAGCAAGTGAATGGGCTTTCATTTCTTTCTCGTAAGTGAGGCAAGGCTGGAAACCAAGATATTATGAAAAAGCTTAGCAGAGGATAATAATAAAATAAAAAACCAAAAATATTTATTTTTGGGAACAAAAATATTTATTTGGTGGGAACAGACTAATCTATAACCTCTTTCTGAACCTCACCCTCCAAAGGCAACCTCTTAGTCCAGGGGGTGTGGATTGTTTCAGCTTGCACTGTTGTTTCTGGTTCTCTTTGTAAAGTGACTGGATTGCTACTCAGCAAGTTAAAAGTGATGAACACACTAAAACTTTCCCTTTTTTGTATTCCTAGTAACCACCTCTTTAATTAAAACGGAATGATGAGATTCTATTAGGGTGAGCCTTGTGGCAACATTAAAACCACGCTGGTTTTGAAAACTCATAGCCCAAGGATTTATAGCCCGGCATTCAGGACTGAGCTGTGGCTTTCCAAAATATTGAAACGTCAAGATGCTTATTACTTAGCTCACGTGAACACAAAAGATATTAGTAATGTGGCTGAGTATAAGATGGCAAATTTGAAGCACCTGGGATCAGACACCGTGTTAAGATGTTATCCTGCTGTCATGTGCATCTAAGCCTGCAGTGATCAAGTACATTATGGTTTTTTTCTTCATCCTTCTGAACAGGGTGTGTTTACTATTCAAGAGTGACCAAGATTTAGAAGTTATCTCTCTGGATAGTTCGGTTGATTTCAATTCAAGTCTATCACTATCAGAAAGATCACAGACCTAGGAGTCCAGAGATTTGAGTTTTTGTCTCAGTCCAGCCACTAAGTTGCTGTGCGATTTGGGGCAGATCAAGTCACTTTTTTGTCCTCTGATTCCTCATCTGCAAAATGAGTGGATTGGATTAAATAATCTTTTAATGGCCCTTTCAGTTCTAAAAATCCAGTAATTCTTATAACCAATTCTTAAGGATTTATGTATGTACCACTTTGTATTTTGCTGGATGTTTATAAATGTTTCTTGATGTTATTCTAATTAACTAAAAGAATTAAAGCAAAGAAATGGAAAATGATGCAGGGTCACCCAGTTCATTCTCAGCAGATTAAAAACTTTAGTGCCTGATCTTCCATCCACTGCTAAGCCCACTTAGCTGGTAGGTCTTAACAAAGGTTGATGAGTATCTGAAAATGAGCTTGAATTAGAGTATATTGTGGTTACATTTTCCCATTCTATCCTCATTCGTATCCTTACACACTTCTTTGGCATATTGTTTTTTATATGAAGTTTGAGATAGGGCCATGTTACTGCAAAATTATGTATATATGATAATTCAATATTTTAGTGTCCGAAACTATTCTGTCTGGGTTTTCTAGACCTAGTGTTAACTATCATTCTTTGCATGTAACCCATAAAAATACGTGCTTGTTTTTGTAGTCCATTCCTAGAGCTGTAGCTTTGTGAGAGCTGTGTGTGTGTATGTGCATGAATATGTGTACATATATATTCTTAAATATACATGTAAATATATGCATACATATATATTTTCTCTCACACACACACATACTGTGTATTTCAGAGCCAAGTTGCAGACTTTCCACTGCATTGTAACTTTTTTGTCTTCCCTGTCAATTAACCGGAAGTTGTTTTTATTTACTGTTTAATACTGCTACTTTCCTTCCTCTAGGGCAGCTCATCCTGGATACTCCTTTGTTGTCTTTAGTTTGATGTAAATATTCTAAAACTATCTGAATGACTCTTGGTTTTTCTATGTCCGTAGCTAGTTTTTAAGTTGCTTATTGTATAACTCTTGGAAAAGCTGTGAAGTAAAAAGAATAGAATGTAGAAAATCAATTTGGAAAACTCTAGTTTGTTTTGGTTTTCTTGTTTACTTGTTTTGTGTGTTCAAGAACTTGATTATTTTGGAACATTTAGGTTCTTCTACACAATTTAAAGAGACTTTGATGAGTGTAGTCTAATGTTTTTTAAAGAAATCTGGAAACTGAGAAACTAGAGTATACAACTAGGGGTTGAGAACCTGGGTTTTCATTGTGCCTTTGCCACAAATTGGTGGTCTAACTTTGGGTAAGTAATTTTAACTCTGTGGGTCTAGGTTTCTACATAAAATGTGGAATCTGGAGTAATTGGTATTTCTGGTCCATTTTAGCTTTAGAGTTGTCTGATTCTATGACCTGGCCTAGTATTTTACCTACGACTTGGCCTACTAATTCCAGCCTAACTCTTGGGGCCAGGCATCAAGCAAGCCCCTAACTTAAGGTGTTTAAATCATGATCGTCGGGGGATTCTGGGGAGCACTTTTGTCAAAAGGTCAGTGAACTGAGTTTTGAAAGAAGAAATGTTGAGGGCAGATGTACATTTGTTTGGAATGTTTTCACAAGATAGGAAGGTGGGAATGGGGATCTTGCTCAGGTCTAGCTCATTCAGTTTTGAGATCTAACCTAAAATAGCCATTCTGGTTTTAAAGATAGGATGCAAAATAAGGAGATGTATTAAGTGCTGCTGGCTTCTGGCTATGGTTCACATGCTCTGCAATAGACTTATGTTTGAAATCAGTTTACAAACAACAAAAGTACCCCTCCCCCAAAGAATATCTTAACAGAAACTTTTAGAAACAATATTTTCTTAGTTTGCCTCACTTGAAGCAAAATTTGAAGACTAGACACTGTTTAGAGTTTGCTATTGACAGGTCAGGTTCTTTGGTAGATAATACGTATATCCAGAGTTTTGTGTATTGCTATGATTGGAAAACTTCTTTGGAATATGTACAGAGTTTTATAATAGGTGGATCTATGTTTAGAACACAAACAAATGCACATCTTTGATACACAGCTAAGAAAATATTTATGCTGTCCTATTCTTCCTTTTCTTTCAGTTGTAAAATGTTTCATTTGCTTTACTCCAGTATTATAATAAGTTGTGCTCATGCCCTGTCAAGATTATAAAATTTTTGACACCAGGGAGTCTATTTTGTTTATCTTTGTATTCCTATCTTGCCACCCCCTTCATTGTCACCATGTCTAGCAGATTGGTACCTTGCTGTTCCTAAGTCATTGTCTGTTGAATGTTGATCCATCTGTCCTTTGACCATTCAGAGCTCACCCTAACTGATTGTATGGGTGGTAGAGTAGCTTAAACAAAGGCATGCCACAAACAGCTAAATATGGATGCAGAATCCAACAGCATCAAATGCAGAACATTTTTCAGATATTTATAGCCTCAAAGCAAAGTCAATTGGCTGAAGAAGCCCAGCAGCCTAGCAAAAGGAAACGGAGCGGCAGAGCCAGCCTCACCGTCTGTGCTTTCTGGTCAACAATGCGAACATTAAAATTAACTACTTTACCATGAGTGGATGGTGAGTGTAGGACACTATTTGGGAGAAATTTAAGATACCCCTCTCTAGCAGTTCCTGCATTGGAGTTCTGCACGCGTGAGCATAACAGGTCTGCAAGTGTATGCACAGATGTGCTCTTGGATAGCTAGAAGGGACATACAGTTATCACAAGAAAGCGGTCACCAAGAAATCAAATATTTTTAATTTAATAGTATCAGAGGTCTTACCTAAAATATTCAGTTAATAAAATAAATAACGTCAACATTATTGTTTACCATTAAGCTAGTATACAGCTCATTGTTTATTGATGACTGATAGGGACCTACTGGAGAATTTCTAAAGGCTGAGACTATTTCAGGGAGCAGAAGAAAAAGGGAATTAATCATACTGCATCAACTACCATATAATTCTAGAAAAGTGGCAATGGCAATTTGATAAGAATTTCTCGTGAACTGGATGTGAGTTGATGGGGGCAGAAGTCTTACCTGGTTGTAATAAATAATATTGCATATGCTTCACAAATTAAAACAGAGGATAAGATATATGTTATTGCATTTTTAGAGAATATGTCTCTGTATTTACTTAAAATGTTGCAACCAGTAACAAGTCCAGGAAGTTGTTTCATTTCGGTCCAGTATGAATTGGATGTGACTCACTGGCCTTATACAGAATGTTCTTAACATAACTAACTTTGAATATTCTTAACGAATCACTCATTCTCACATGTCTTAAATATGCACCTCTTGACGCCTGTTTTTTGTTAATGTGTAGATGAATGAAATTGTTCAACCAAGACTAAAAGTTTTTTGTGCTCTAGCTAGTTGATTGCTAGAAGAAAATCAGTGAATGCGTACCCATTACATCCCCAAACGTGTTCATGTTACTTAAGTGTTTTAATTTCCTTAATACTGTTAATTGAGCTTCTACAAACCAGTATTAATATTTTAGGAATTCTTGGGATCTTGAGCTTATGTTTCAAGATTTTATTTGTTTATTTTTTTCCTCCAAAGCCCCAGTAGATTGTTGTATGTCATAGCTGCACATCCCTCTAGTTGCTGTATGGGGACACGGCCTCAGCATGGCCGGAGAAGCAGTGTGTCGGTGCGCGCCCGGGATCCGAACCCGGGCCGCCAGCAGCGGAGCGCATGCGCTTAACCGCTAAGCCACGGGGCCGGCCCTCCTGAGCTTATGTTTAATACTTAGAATGTGGCATTAACTTTGAGTGTTGACACATGATCTCCAAATACATTTTATACACATTAGTAGACAATTCTTTACTAAAATAAGAACTTGCAAGAATGCCTACGCATATACTGTTTGTTTTAAATTATATTGATTTAAAATAGCCCCATTGTTTTCTTCCTTTGCGAGAAAGTTTGTATGTCTCATTTAAATTGTGTGTTCTGTTAATGTTTACAGATGATGGACAGTTTCCTCTATAACACGTTAGTATTTCTCTATCATGTTGGTTTATTGCTATTTCATTTTCAAAGAATGAAAATATTTTTGAAGAGAACTATAGATACGTCAGCAGTCTCTTTTCCAAAATCATTTGGACTAGAGTGTTTCAGAATTCAAAATTTTTTGATTTTAGGAAATACGGTATATATACAGTGACATAACCCCCTACTGGGGTCTGGAGCAACATCCAGGGTTCAGTTGTGTTATATTAAACAAAGGAGTGTTCACGTTAAGTATGGTATGAGACTAGAAATGATTTTATGTCAGTGTGGGTCAAATTGTAGTGCTAGAAAAGTTATGAAAAAAGCTTTGGTTTTCAGAGCTTTTTGTATTTAGGAATTGTAGGTATGGAATTGAGGGTCTGTACAAATTTTCTGACGTAAATTATATGAAGTTCTGGAACACCCTTCTTTATTTGATAATAGTAGGTTTATAACGATTGCCTTTATCTTTTTCAGATAATAAAATTCAGTGCATACACTTTTAAAAATGATATACAGTTGTGTCTAATTATGTTGAATGAAATAAATTTCTCTGATTTGCTAAGGAAAAGAAAAAGTATTCACATGACAGAGAAAGTAGGCTTTATTGAGATTTCTAAGGAAATGGTGGCAAGGCAGTGGTTTCCAAAGCTTTGTTTCATTAGGAAGAAGGATGAGGTAAGTTGAAGGGAGGGTTTATGTAATTGTTCTTCTCAGTTGCTCTTTTCACTAGCACAGAGTGATCTGATCACCTTTTAAGTAGGTGAACCACAAAAAAGCATTAGACTAATGACTGAGTTAATCTAGAAAAAATTCAGGTGTCTGCTCCCTTGTCCCTCCCTATTGGAATAATTTTTAAGTAACTAGAGAGGTGTTTGGTCTTGTTAACCAGGAGGAGGAGTTTGAAGTTGGCAGAGAGCACTGCTGGATTTGCTTTATCCTGTCTTGGCAGAGGGATAATTGCTCTCTGATGTTTGTAAAAACACCTTTCTTCTGAAGGCTATCAAGTGCTCCTCAAGACCCGTAGGTAGAGAACCTTTTATAAATTTAATGTAGCTTATTTTCTAGTGCCAGGCAGCCATCAAGAGGTACCTGATATGCAAATAGTAGGGAAAAAGACAGACGGTCTGAGGCCCAGCGCATTGGTGTTAGTGGGTGTGCTGTAAACAAAAAGCAATGAAAATTGAACCCTTGAAGGCGTGACAAAACTTCCTTTGCTTGCCTGTGATACAGAAGTTATCATCTTATGTCTGTAGCAGCGTTTCAAATGTTGGGAGTCTGAGTTTTACCTTCCCTTACCAAGTGTTGGTTACATTAATTAGTTGTCTGTGTTTGCTTTGCTCATAAGGGTCCAATTTAGATCGTGATTGCATTCTTATTCCTCCATAAATTGTCTTCAGCATTGCTCAAGTTCTCTTCACATTGTGTCATTTTCAGTAGGCTTTCTAAAAGTACCCCCTATGCTCCTCCTGAGTCTAAGAGATTGGTAATACTTGCAGATACTGTTTGGGAGGGTGAAAATTTAGAGAGGAAAATATTTAAAGTAAGGCAAGAAAACAAAATTCAGAAGAATAGTGTGAAAAGTTACAAAGAAACTTTAAAGTCCTAAATATTTTTCAAAACAATCCTGTAAGTTTCCTCATTAAGGAAACTGACTCAGGAAGTTTAGTTTATTCCCAAAATTGGAGACAAATTCCACAGTTTGTCAGGATTAGAACTCTTAACCTCAGATTCCTCAGCCTCCTGTTTTAGCTTCTAGATCTTACTGCTTTCCCTTAGGGAGATGGCCTTTCAAAGCTGAAGGTCAGGAAAACTCGACAGTGAGAAATACCAGATTGTTAGTTTCACAGTCTTTAAGGGAAATGCTGGCAATACTATTACCTAGGTAACAGAAAACAAAAATGGACAAAACATCCAGAAAGTAGGAGGATGAGAATAATCTCACAATGATCCGTAAGAGGACAGATTAGATATTTTTCATCTGTTTTCCTAAATCCCTTATCCATAAATTCCTTATTCTGCCATTGGAAGTGATATTTTAAGGAAATTTGACTGTTTCATTTATGATGCTTAGAACCCTGGAAATACCTAATATCTTTCTACCTTTCTTTTTAATTTCTAACCTCTCTAATTCAATCATTAAAAAATTAATACCTTTTTCTAATTATGAGTATAACCTGTGCTTAAAGAATTTGAATTATGAGAAGAATCCAAAGAAAATCAAAATTGTCTGTAATTTCATGTCTCAGAGATAACTATTCTTTTAATATTTTATTCCAGTCTCTTCTGTGTACAAATGTACATTTTTGTACATACTTGGTATCATACTGCATATATTTTATGTCCTGCCTTTTTTCTCTTAACAGTATATTTTCTCATGTTTTTGAGAGAGTTTAAAATTTTTTCACATACATTTTTAATTTTAAAAATAGGTAATACATTTTCTTTCAAAATTCAGAAGGTGTAAAAAGGATATTCTATGAGGTCTCTCTCACCCCTCCTCCCCACCCCTGTCTTGCCATCTGGCAGACAATCATTGTCCCTTCCACACAATCAATAAATGTTTGAAATTCTTGTGTATGTCTTCCGTACCTATTCCATGTACATAGAGGCAGATAAATAGATAGATTGATGTGTAAAAACTGCCAAGAATGGGGTCCAAGAAATTTAGTTTAAAAAAAATGCAGGGTCACGTTGTTGCAAGGTTAATGAAATGACTGGAGTAAGCCTGCAAAAGGGAGGTTGACTGGGAGATCTGGGGGTCTGGAGCCAGTTGTTAATGGCTTTATATCTGAATTGATATTATCATAGTTTTTACTGTGTATATGCTTTTTTCTCCTTTTTTACATAAATGATAACCCATTATGGGACTTGATCTGCACCTTGTGTTATTCCTACCTCACATCCCCCCTCCACACACACTTATTAATATATATTGGATATATTTTCCTGTCAATTTGTAGAGCATTTCCTCATTCTTTTTATGGCTGCATAATGCCTGGATGTATCATAATTTATTTAATCAGTTCCCAAGTTTTGCTGGTACAAGTGAGAGTGCAGTGAATAATCTTGAATATAAGCAATTTTGCTTGTGTATATCTGTAAGAAAAATTAATAGAATTGGAATTGCTAGGTCAAAGATATGTGTATTTGTAATTTTGAAAAATATTCCCAATTGCTCTTCTTAGGGGTTGTACCTATTTATATTTCACCAGCAATGGATGAGATTGCCTATCTCCCCCACACATAGGGAATTATCAGGAATTTTTAAATCTTACAATCTGAAAGTGAAAAAATAGTGTCTTAGTTTAATTTTTCATATCTCTTACATTAAGTGTGATTGAATATTTTTTTCAAGTTTAAGAGCTATTTAAATATATCCTTTTCTGTGAACTGTACATATCTTTTGCCCATTTTTATTGGGTTGTTGGATCTTTTTCTTAGTGATTTGTAGGAACTCTTACTATATTAAGTAAAGAGCCCTTTATCTGCTACGATGAGTTGCCAGTATTTTCATTTGTCTTTTTTTTTTTTCCCTTCCCTCCATGAGGAAATTATTTTTAAGCAGTTGGATGTATCAGTCTTTTCTTTTATGGCTTTTTGGTTTTATGTCTTAATTAGAATGGTCTTTCCCATTCTGAGGTTATAAAATAATTCTCCCCATGGTTTGTCTAGTACTTTGTTTTCATTTTCCACATTTAAATCTTTGATCCATTTGGAATTCATCCTGATACGAGATATGGATACAATTTCGTTTTTAGAAAGATGGCTTTCCAGTTGTCCTAAAACTATTTGTTGAATAATGTCTTTTACCCACTGATTTGAGACTCCTCTATCCTTTACTAGATAGATTGCCATTTGTATTGTAACCGGCAAACAGCCGTTGATGATTAAGCTGCTAGTAACTATGGGAGATTAGAATTTGGGAACTCAAAATGTGTCTCTGCCTGAATGACATTTTGACCCCCACCCCCACTAACTGACCAAAGGAGTTTGGGATAGGAGGCCTGCCTCCAGAAAAGGCCATTACTATAGATATATCTCCGGGTACCTGGGTGGGTTGTGCTACACCCCTTCTTAGTTGTAGTTACCCTGTATGAGAGACATTTACATGTGTAAAGAAAATTTCCATTTGTAAATGTATCTTCTTCCCTGTACCAGGAAGGGGGTGGGGGATGGCCTTACCTAGAAACTTATCAGAATGGAAAATGAAGACTTAAATCCGCATGATAAACTTACTCATTGTTAACTGTGCTGTTTGGGCAATATGCTATCTGACTCCCACTAGGTTCCTATAGATGACATCTCCCTGGAGCCTGGGTTACCATGGTAATGGGTGTTGGAGCTATTTTTTTCTAGGAACTGAACCACTTGTCCACTTCAGGCTGGATTGAGACCACCAACCCATCAACTGAGCCCTTTTGATGGCAAGAGGTTGGAACTCCACCCTCAGGGCAAGCTAATGCCACCATTCTGTGAACATGTGTCCTACGAAGAGGCATGAAGGCTGACTGCTCTTGGGCAGATCATCAATTACCTCATCCCTCCTCACCTCCAGTCATTTCAGACCACCTTGCTCTTTCCCCATAAATACTCCTGAGTCCCTATTTTCAGGGAGGCGGATTTGAGACTTGTTCTCTGTTTTCCTCACTTGGCTGCCTTGTGATTAAACCTTCTCTCTCTGCAATCTCATCATCTCGGTCATTGGCTTTCTGGGCGGCGGGCAAAAACAGACCTGGTGCGGTAACAGTATTTTGGTTTATTTCAAGGTTTTCTATTCTGTTGGTCTGTCTATATGCATATGCCAGTGTCACGCTGCTTTGTTACTGAGGTTTTTATAATATGAAAATATAATTTGTTAATGACTCTTATTTAACATAACTTATTTAACCATTATCCTATTTTAGACATTAACATTTTTCAAAATTTTTATACTAACAGTCTACTGATTGTCTTTGCTCAGAAGTCTTTGAATTGAACTTCTAGCCATTTCCTTAGGCTGAATTCCTAGAAGAGTATGTTTTTAAAGGCCTGAGACTTGGTGCCAAATTGGTGCCTCCTTCCTGGAAAGCAATTCCTGCTACAAGTATATGAAAGTATGGCTCATAACTTTAAGTCCTACTTTTGTATTGCTCCTTTCAACATATTGAAATATTTTTACATAGATTTCATGTAGCGCCTTAAACATTATTTAGCACATATTGAATGTCCTCAGAGTTCTATTGCTTATAACACTGTCCTTCAGAAACTGAATTGTTTTTCCAATGGTGTTCCTTTTGATTAATGGCATGTCTCCAGGTGAAGGAGGGAAGGGCGTGAGTATAGAGTCAAAGCAGTTGGTCTGCTAAAGGTCGAATCCATGACGGCCTTTTTAAAACTATGTTAGACTCTCCAATTGAAATAACCTGACACAGACACATAATATTTTAGATATTCTAGGAAAAATATAGTTGGTGCCTTTTATCTCAGCTGTCCGTGTTCCCCTTTTGCTCTTTGTTTTTCAGAGTATTAAGAAGGAATTGACATTCATGAAAGTTCTTTCCAACATGATTTGAATATCGGTTCATTTGGTTTTAGCAGGATGAATGATTGAGGTGTACTCCTTATGCGGTATAGTACTGTGTTAATGACTGAGTTTTACAGCATTGGATTAATTTAGGTATGTCCTAGGGAAGTTTATTATAATGTCAAACAAAGGCAAATTCAAGGAAAGGCAACAAGAATTAATTTTTTTGTTTGCTTTTTTTTTTTGTGAGGAAGATCAGCCCTGAGCTAACATCCATGCCAATCCTCCTCTTTTTGCTGAGGAAGACCAGCTCTGAGCTAACATCTATTGCCAGTCCTCCTCCTTTTTCTCCCTAAAGCCCCAGCAGATAGTTGTATGTCATAGTTGCACATCCTTCTGGTTGCTGTATGTGGGATGGCGGCCTCAGCATGGCCAGAGAAGCAGTGCGTCGGTGCGTGCCCGGGATCCGAACCTGGGCCGCCAGCAGCGGAGCATGCGCACTTAACCGCTAAGCCACGGGGCTGGCCCAACAAGAACTAATATTAATGACAAATGTAATTTAAAATCTTTTCTTCAGGAAAAAAGGATAGGAATAGGAATTGGACTCTGAAAAATCATAGTGTACATAGACCATTAAGCAGTTAACCAAATTTTTTTTTTTTCTATAAGACTTTATTTATTTTTAGATTCATAGCAAAATTGAGACGATGGTACTGAGATTTCCCGTATACTACCTGTTCCCACACATGCATAGCCTCCCTCATTATCAACATCCCTGACCAGAGTGGTACATTTGTTGCATTAATGAACCCACATTAACACATCGTCATCACCCAAAGTCCATAGTTTACGTTAGGGTTCGTTCTTGGTGTCGTACTTTCTGTGGGTTTGGACAAATGTATAATGACATGTATCTACCATTATAGTATTATGCAGAATATTTTCACTGCCCTAAAAATCCTCTGTGCTCTTCCTATTCGTCTCTCCCTACTCCATACCCCTGACAACCACTGATATTTTTACTGCCTCCATAGTTTTGCCTCTTCCAGAATGCTATATAGTTGGAGTCATACCCAAATTTTCTTTTATCAGTTAGCTGTTTTGTTTAGCATGTAATATGTAATCATAAGCTTGCTTTTCAAAGTCAGAAAGGAGCAAACTTAGAAAGGAACAAAATCGTTTAACAGTGATATAGAAGTTTCAGAGTGAAATGAAAAAAAGATTCCCATATCCAGTTAATATTGTAGGAAATTTTGTTTGAATTAAATTTGGTCAGGATATAATATATAAATATCTTGCTCCCTTAGGCTTGACTGTGTACAATTTTCTGTATATTTGTAAATTTCAAGAATGTCCCTGAGTAAGGAAACCAAGGCCTTTCTAGTGCATGCTCTTATTTTATTTTTTTTTATTTTTTATTTTTTTTAAAGATTTTATTTATTTTATTTTTCCCCCCAAAGCCCCAGTGGATAGTTGTATGTCGTAGCTGCACATCCTTCCAGTTGCTGTATGTGGGACTCAGCCTCAGGATGAACGGAGAAGTGGTGCCTCGATGCGCACCCGGGATCCGAACCCGGGCCACCAGCATCGCAGCGCGCGCACTTAACCACCAAGCCACAGGGCCGGCCCTATGCTCTTATTTTAAAACGGACCCGTTTTGCCCAAGTGGTTGGTGATTAGTTGGTATCAATGGACAGACCTTGAAAAAGATGGCCAGTGCAGTAGCTACCAGCTGACAAACAACATTTCAATGTCTAAAAAATGACTCTACCTTTAGTATTTTCTGGTTTCATAAAGACTTTGTAGTAGTTTTCCTTTTTACAGACTGAAGATTTATACACGTTTTTTGAATCTAGCTTGATAACATAGTTAAGAAAGAACTGTATCGTGTGGTGATTCCTGTTGAAAGAGAAAGATACTCTAGAGGATTTGATAAGGCCATATTTCTTGCTGTTTTGTTCAGGTCAGAAAGCCCTAAGTCATTCTTTTACAAGTATACACGAAATCACTTTAAGAAGAAATTTTTAACTATTTGCACTTCAGGTTGTATTTTTGGTGTAGACCTTGATTGAGAGAGGTTTTATGTTATAATGTCTATTGACTGGTCATCTTTCTTTTCTTGTAGTTTTGTTAGCAATGATAATGTTTCCCTTATATAACCAATAACGTTATTCCATTTTCCTATGAGCAGATTTTGTAAAATTATATGTTTTTACAAAGTTTTTTTCCTACAATCTCAAAATACCCTGCATTTTTTTTTTCAACAAACTTATGAAACGTGATAAATCGTTTCTCCATATTATTGGGGAAGTAAGCATGAAAAAGTTAGTAATTTGGGGCTGGCCTAGTGGCCTGGCAGTTAAGTGTGCACGCTCTGCTTTGGCGGCCCGGGATTTACAGGTTCGGATCCCAGGTGTACACCGACACACCGCTTGTCAAGCCATGCTATGGCGGCGTCCCATATAAAGTAGAGGAAGATGGGCTCGGATGTTAGCCCAGGGCCAATCTTCCTCAGCAAAAAGAGGAGCATTGGCATCGGATGTTAGCTCAGGACTGATCTTCCTCACAAAAAAAAAAAAAAAAAAAAAAAAAAAAAAAAAAAAAAAAAAAAGAAAAAGTTAGTAATTTAAAGGTTCTTGGGCCGGCCCCATGGCTTAGTGGTTAAGTGTGCGCGCTCTGCTGCTGGCGGCCCGGGTTCGGATCCCGGGCACGCACTGATGCACCGCTTCTCCGGCCATGCTGAGGCCGCGTCCCACATACAGCAACTATAAGGATGTGCAGCTATGACATACAACTGTCTACTGGGGCTTTGGGGGTAAAAAATAAATAAATAAAATTATAAAGGTTCTTGGTGAAGTAAGATTAGAATCTGAGTAAGATTGGAATCTGAGTTCCAATCTAGTGCTTTTTTTGAAAGATTACCCTATCTCTATTATCCAAGTTCAGAGTTACTGTTTCCAGTTTGATATATTGGTGTTAAAATGTGTCACAAGCTGTTTAAAGTAGCATTTTTATGCTTTTCTGAGTTGTCTTTAAAGTTTAGCAGTATGTCTTGTCCTAGCTTCTCTGCTTCTTTCAGAGCCATGTAGGTAAGAACAAATATTGAGTTCTTCACTGGTGAACTGCAGGAATAAAAGTGAGGATGCTAGGTGGAGTAACCAGTAAATTCTTTTTGCATTAATTCTTTTTCTTTTATTGTGTTAAAATATACACACCAAGTTTCATTTTAACCATTCGTAAGTGTACATTTAGTCACATTAAATACATACACAATGTTGTGTAACCCTTAGCATTATCTATACTCCCAATTTTTGTATCATTTCCAACAAAAACTCTGTACCTATTAAACAATAACTCTCCCTTTTCCCCTCTCTGGCCCGTGGTAACCTCTATTCTACTTTCTGTCCCTATGAATTTGCCTATTCTAGGTACCTTATATAAGTAGAATCATTAAATATTTGTCCTTCTGTGTCTGGCTTATTTTACTAAGCATAATGTCTTCAAGATCCATCCTTGTAGCATATATCAAAGTTTCTTTCTTTTTTTTAATGGCTGAATAATATTCCAGTGTATGTATATACCATATTTTGTTTATCCATTCATCTGTCAATGGACACTTGGGTTGCTTCCACCTTTTGGTTATTGTGAATGGTGCTGCTATGAACATTGGTGTGCAAATATGTTTTCCAGATCCTGCTTTCAGTTCTTTTGGATATATACCTAGGAGTGGAATTGATGGGTCTTATGGTAGTTCTGTGTTTAACCCTATGCAAAACTGCCAAACTTTTCCATAGCGTCTTGCACTTTTTTTCATTTCTGCCAGCAATGCACAAGGGTTCCAGTTTCTCCTTTACATTTCTGCCAGCAGTGCACAAGGGTTCAGTTTTTCCACATTTTTACCCACATTTGTAATTTTCCATTCTTTTTGATTATAGCCATCCTAATAGTGTGAGGTGGTATCTCATTGTGGTTTTGATTTGCATTTCCCTAATGATTAGTGATGCTGAGCATCTTTTCATGTGCTTATTGGCTATTTGTGTATTTTCTTTGGAGTAATGTCTATTCAAGTTCTTTTTTTTATATTAATTCTTAGTAGATATATTTGTATTTTTCAAATTGATAGTGATAGTGTTGATTACCTATATATTAATCTTAACTCTAATAACAGTGACAATCATGAGCATAATTATAACAATGACAAAGTAAAACTTCTTGGGTGCTTACTGTGAGCCAGGCAGTTCTAGGTGCTTTATGCCTATTCACTTATTTAATCTTGCTAACTATACTATGAGGTAAATACTATTATTATCCTCATTTTATAGATGAGGAATCAGAGCCTGACATGGGATTTGAATCCAGGCAGTTCGCTCTTGAGTTTATGCTCTTAACTACTGTGTAATTTGGCTTCTCACAGATAAAAAATTCAAACTGTTATTATAAAGAGCATTCAGTGTGGTATTTGTTAATTTGAATCTTGAACCTGTAGTTTACCTGTGTGTTTTATTATCACTGTAACTATAATCACATTTGATCTGCTGGGTATGCTTTGGATGGCATGTTGTTATGTAATGTCTTAATAGAGTTGTCCAAGTTTTATTAACTGTAGACAACGTGAAAAAGCTGTATGTGGGTAAGTGGTGTGAATATTTCTATAATTTAAAAGGTTAAACAAAGTCTGTTAGCTGTCTAAAATTTAGGTATTTTGAGCGGTAATACAAAATATGAAAATAGGTTTTTTTCTATAAAAGCATGCCTTTCTAGGCCTATTATTTATGTTTGATCAAGCCGGTGAGAATATTGATATTTAAAAGACCACACAATCTTAAGAACCATGAATTCTATTCATCTGGGGCGTAGCTTTATTTATTCTAGGATTTACATTTCAAGTGGCTCTCCACTTTAATATCAGTAATTCGAAGAAAGAGAATCCACTTTTATAGAACCAGGTAAACCCAAACATTGATCAGAGGTTGGCTCTATAACAGACATTTTAGGATACTTATTGAATTCACATATTTTTTTTCCTAAAAGCCCAGGAACATTGGCCTCTTGTTGGGCCTGGTTTGCTTTCATCTTAGTTCCTCTTCTTATTTAATTAATTAATTAATTAATTAATTTGAGGAAGATCAGCCCTGAGCTAACATTCATGCCAATCCTTCTCTTTTTGCTGAGGAAGACCGGCCCTGAGCTAACATCTATTGCCAATCTTCCTCCTGTTTTTTCCCTTTTTTCCCCAAAGCCCGAGTAGATAGTTGGATGTCACAGTTGCACATCCTCTAGTTGCTGTATGTGGGACGTGGCTTCAGCATGGCCGGACAAGTGGTGCGTCGGTGCGCGCCCGTGATCCGAACCCCGGGCCGCCTGTAGCAGAGCATGCACACTTAACCACCAAGCCACGGGACTGGCCCCCTTAGTCAGTTCCTCTTAAACCTGGCTGTCCTTATGGAGCATATGCTTTATAATTTAGACATATCCTAAGGTTTGTATTTCAGGAACTCAAAACTTAAAGCAAGATTTATACACAATAAAGAGTGTGAATCAGTTCTGAAATTTAACTTCTTTCCTACTAATAGATTGCTGTTCTTTAAAATGTGTGATTCTTTTGAGCTATGGGAAACCTAGCAATAGAAAGTGAGTTATAAACTTATATTCTGATCAATTCATACATCTTTAAAAAACAATTATAATTGACATGCAACAAACTACACTTATTTAAAGTATAATTTGATATGTTTTGAAATTTGTAAATAATTATGAAACCATCACCACAATCAAGAAAACGAGCATATATTTCTTCTTAGAAGTTTCCTTGCATCCCTTTGTAATCCTTCTACTCTATCCCTCCCAAACCCATCACCAGACAATCACTAATCTGCTTTCTGTCTTTATAGACTAGTTTGGATTTTTGAGAATTTTATATAAATGGAATCATGTGGTACTCATTTCTAGTCTGGCTTCTTTCATTCAGCATATTTTGAGATTCATCCATGTTGTTGCTTGTATCAATAGTTCCTTTGTGTTGTTGAGTGGTATTCCATTGAATGGATATTCCACAGTTATTTATCAGTTCACCTTTAATGAGCATTTGGGTTATGTTTCCAGTTTTTTGGCAATGACAAAGCATCTGTGAACATTTGCATATAAGTCTTTGTATAGATATATGATTTTGTTTCTCTTGGGCAAATACCTAAGAATGGAATGACTGGGTCATATATGGTAGGTATATGGAGGTACATTTTAAGAAACTGCCAAACTGTTTTTCTAAGTGCTTGTGCCGTTTTACCAGCACCATTGTTCCAGCACCATTTGTTGAAAAGACTATTCTTTCTGCGCTCAAATGCCTTTGTACCTTGGTTGACAATCAAATATATGTGTGTCTATATCTGGACCCATTACATTCCATCATTCTATTGTCTATCTTGACTTACAAGGATACTATTTTGATTACTATAGATTTATAATAAGTTTTGAGGTGAGGTATAAATCCTCTAACTTTCTTTTTCAAAGTTATTTTGGCTATTCTAGGTCATTCGCCCATATGAATTTTAGACAAATTTTACACAAAACCCTGCTGGGATTTTGATTGAGATTGTGTTGAGTAGATTCTATTGGCTTTTCTATATAAAGGGTCATGTATATTGTCTGCCAATAAAGACAGTTTTACTTCTTTTCCAATCAGGATGCCTTTTATTACTTTTCCTTGCCTGATTACACCAACTAGAACCTCCAGGATAATGTTCAGTGGAAGTGGTAAGAGCAGACATCTTTGCCTTCTTCTTGATCTTAGGGGGAAAGCTTTCAGTCTTTTGCCATTGAAGTATAATGTTACCTTTAGGTTTGTTTGTTTGCTTGTAGATGCCCCTTATCAATTTAAAGACATTCCCTTCTTCTTTTTTTTTTTTTTTGGTGAGGAAGATCAGCCCTGAGCTAACATCCATGCTAATCCTCCTCTTTTTTGCTGAGGAGGACCAGCCCTGAGCTAACATCTATTGCCAATCCTCCTTTTTTTTTTTGTCTCCCCAAAGCCCCAGTAGACAGCCGTGTGTCAGTCATAGTTGCACATCCTTCTAGTTGCTGTATGTGGGACGTGGCCTCAGCATGGCTGGAGAAGTGGTGCGTCGGTGCGTGCCCGGGATCCAAACCTGGGCCGCCAGTAGCGGAGCGCGTGCACTTAACCGCTAAGCCATGGGGCCGGCCCAAGACATTCCCTTCTATTCCTAGTTTCTTGAGAGTTTTCTTTTTTAATCAGGAATGGATGTTGGATTTTGTCAAATATATTTTCTGCATCTATTGAGATGATCGTTTGGTTTTTCTTAGATCAGCCCTAAGCTAACATCCATGCTAATCCTCCTCTTTTTTGCTGAGGAAGACCAGCTCTGAGCTAACATGTATTGCCAATCCTCCTCCTTTGTTTTTTTCCCCCTAAAGCCCCAGTAGATAGTTGTATGTCATAGTTGCACGTCCTTCTAGTTGCTGTATGTGGGAGGCGGCCTCAGCATGGCCGGAGAAGCGGTGCATCGGTGTGTGCCCAGGATCCGAACCCCGGCCGTCAGTAGCGGAGTGCGGGCACTTAACCACTAAGCCACAGGGCCAGCCCTGGTTTTTCTTTTTTAGTCCTAATGTTAATTACATTGATTTTTGAATTTTAAACCAGCCTGCTATCCTGGCATAAACCCTACTTGGCCATGATGTATTTTTATCCTCTTTATATGTTGTTTGATTTGATTTGCTAAAATTTTGTTAAAGAATTTTGCATCTATATTCATGGAGGAAGATTAGTTCGTAGTTTTCTTGTGATATCTCTCTGGGCTTTGGTTTCAGAGTATGTTGACCTTGTAGTATGTGTTGTCAAGTATTCTTTTCTTTTTAAGTTTTTTGAAAGAGTTTGTGTAGAATTGGTATTATTTCTTTCTTGTATGTTTGGCACAATTCATCAGAGAAGCCTTTGGACCTTGTGGGAAGATTTTTCACTTCAAATCTGATTTCTTTAATAGATATAGGGCCACTTAAGTTACTCATTTCTTCTTGATGTTTGTATCTTTAAGGAATGTGTCCATTTTGTCTGAGTTGTCAAATGTCTCAGCATAAATCTGTTAATAATACTTCCTTATCCTTTTAATATCTTTAGGATTTCTTTTTTTTTTTTAATTATTTTTATTTTTTTCCCCAAAGCCCCAGTAGATAGTTGTATGTCATAGCTGCACATCCTTCTAGTTGCTGTATGTGGGACATGGCCTCAGCATGGCCGGAGAAGTGGTGCGTTGGTGCGCGCCCAGGATCCGAACATGGGCCGCCAGTAGCGGAGCGTGCGCACTTAACCGCTAAGCCGCGGGGCCGTCCCTCTTTAGAATTTGTAACAGTGTTACCTCTCTCATTCCTGATATTAATTTGTGTCTTCCTTATTTTATCCCCAGTTAGCCTGGTTTAGGTTTATCAATTTTATTGGTTTGAGAATCAGCTTTTGGTTTCATTGTCTTTTTTCTATTTCTTTTCTTTTTTAAAAAAATTTGACTGATTTCTCTTCTGATCTTTAGTATTTCCTTTCTTCTGTCTATTTTGGGTTTCATTTGTTATTTCTTTGCTAGTTTCTTTCGTGTTTTTTTTTTTCTGAGAAAGATCAGCCCTTAGCTAACATCCATGCCAATCTTTCTCTTTATGCTGAGGTGCTAGTTTCTTAATGTAAAAGCTGAGGCATTGTCTTGAGATCTTTCTTCCTTTCTCATAAATGCATTTTCACACTGTAAATGTCTCTAAGGACTGCATTAGTTGCATCCCAGAAATATGTTGTATTTTCATTTTCATTCAGTTCAAAATAATTTCTCATTTCTCTTTTGATTTCTTATTTGACCAATGGGCTATATAGAAATGTGTTATATAGTTTCAAAATATTTGAGGATTTTCCAGATGTCTTTTTGTTACTGATTTCTAATTTGTGGTCAAGAATATACTTTGTATGATTTGAATCCTTTTAAATTTACTGAGACTTGTTTTATGGCCCAGAATAGAGTGCGCACTTAAAATGAACGTGTATTTTGCTGTTGTGGAATAGAGTGTTGTATAAATATCTATTAGGTCTAGTTGGTTGATAGTGTTGTGCGAGTATTCTATATTATTCATGATTTTCTATCAGTTACTGGGAGAGATTTGTTGAAGTCTTTGGTTATAATTGTGGATTTGTCGGTATTTCCTTGCAGTTCTATCAGGTTTTGCTTTGTGTATTTTGAAGCTTTATTATTAGGAGCATAAACATTTAAGAGTATTATGTCCTCCTGTTAAACATAATGTCATTATGTACTTTATCCTTATGAAATGGCCTTCTTTATGTCTGCTGATATTTTTTCTTCTAGAATCTATTTTATCTGATATTAATGTAGACATTTCAGCTTTCTTGTGATTTGCATTAGCATGGGATATCTTTTTCTATCCCTTTACTTTTAACCCACTTGTCTTTTTATATTTAAAGTGAGTTCCTTGTAGGGAGCATATAGTTGGGTCTTGATCTTTTATCCAGTCTTTCAAATGAAGTATTTAGACCATTTATATTTAATGTGATTATATTTAATTATTTATATTTAATGTGATTGCTTGGGTTTAAAATGAATGGTTGGGTTTAAATCTGTCTTGCTATTTATTTTTAATTTCTCCTGTCTGTTCTTTTCTCTCTTTTTAAAAAAGTTTTATTGAGGTCATAATAGTTTATAACATTGTGAAATTGCAGTTGTACATTAATCTTTTTATTTTTGGTGAGGAAGATTGGCCCCTGAGATAACATCTGTTGCCAATCTTACTGTTTTTGCTGAGAAAGATTAGCCGTGTGCCCATCCTCCTCTATTTTTACGTGGGATGCTGCTATAGTGTGGCTTGATGAGTGGTGTGTTGGTCTGAGGAATCTGAACCTGCGAACTCTGGGCTCCGCTGAAGTAGAGTGCAAAAACTCAACCACTACACCACTGGGCCGGCCCCCAGTTGTACATTGTTATTTGTCAGTCACCATATATATGTGCCCCTTTACCCCTTATGCCCACCACCCAACCCCTTGCCCCTCTGGTAACCACTAATCTGTTGTCTTTGTCCATGTATTTGTTTATCTTCCACTTATGAATGAAATCATATGGTGTTTGTCTTTCTCTGTCTGGCTTATTTTGCTTAACGTAATACCATCAGGGTCCATCCATGTTGTTGCAAATAGGATGATTTTGTCTTTTTTTTATGGCTGAGTAGTATTCCATTGCATATATATATCACATCTTCATCCATTCATCAGTTGTTGGGCACTTGAGTTGCTTCCTGTCTTGGCTGTTGTCAGTAATGCTGCAATGAACATAGGGGTACGTAAGTCTCTTTGAATTGTTGATTTCAAGTTCTTTGGATAAATACCCAGTAGTGGGATAGCTGGGTCGTATGGTATTTCTATTTTTAATTTTTTGAGAAATCTCCATACTGTTTTCCATAGTGGCTGCACCAGTTTGCATTCTCACCAGCAGTGTATGAGGGTTCCCTTTTCTCCACATCCTCTCCAACAGTTTTTTTTTTGTCTTCGTAATTATTGCCATTCTAACAGGAGTAAGGTGATATCTCACTGTAGTTTTGATTTGCATTTCCCTAATGGTTAGTGATGTTGAACATCTTTTCGTGTGCCTATTGGCCATCTGTGTATCTTTTTTTTTCTTTACATATTTTGGAGATTAACCTTTTGTCGGATATATGATTTGCAAATATTTTCTCCTTGTTGGTGGCTTGTCTTTTGTTCCTGGTTTCCTTTGGCTTGCAGAAGCTCTTTAGTCTGATGTAGTCCCATTTACTTATTTTTTCTTTTGTTTCCCTTGCTTGAGTAGACATGGTATTCGAAAAGATCCTTTTAAGATCGATGTCAAAGAGTGTACTGCCTATATTTTCCTCTAGGAGTTTTGTGGGTTCATGTCTTACCTTCAAGTGTTGAATCCACTTTGAGTTAATTTTTTTGTATGGTGTAAGATAATGGTCTACTCTCATTCTTTTGCCTGTGGCTGTCCAGTTTTCCTAACACCACTTATTGAAGAGATGTTCCTTTCTCCATTGTATTTTCTTGGCTCATTCGTCGAAGGTTAGCTGTCCGTAGCTGTGTGCTTTTATTTCTGGGCTTTAAATTCTGTTCTGTTGATCTGTGTGCCTGTTTTTGTACCAGTACCATGCAGTTTTGATTACTATAGCTTTGTAGTATATTTTGAAGTCAGGGATTGTGATGCCTCCAGCTTTGTTCTTTTTTCTCAGGATTGCTTTAGCTATTCGGGGTCTTTTGTTGCCCCATAAGAGTTTTAGGATTCTTTGTTCTCTTTCTGTGAAGAAGGTCATTGGGATTCTGATTGGGATTGCTTTGAATCTGTAGATTGCTTTAGTAATATAGACATTTTAACTATGTTGATTCTTCCAATCCATGTGCATGGAATATCATTCCGTTTCTTTATATCATCATCAATTTTTTCCAGTAATGTCTTGTAGTTTGCATTGTATCTCTTTTTACTCTTTTAATACTTTTTTGCATTAGTTGTGTTTCTTATGATTGTTTTCTAACTTTTTTGTATTACTTCAGTGATTCCTTTATAGTTTACAGTATACATCTTTTAACTTATGAGTGATAATATTACAAGTCTACCTTCAAGTGATGTTACACCACTTTGTGTATAGTATAAGAACTTTATAACATTATGCTTCCATTTCTTACTTCATGGCCTTTTTACTGTTGTAATATATTTTACTTCTACTTACAAACCCCACAATAAAATATTGTTTTTGCTTTAAATAGTTTATTATCTTTTAAAGATTTAAATAATATGAGAAAAAATCTTTAGTTGAAAAATCTTAGTTGTTTCAGGCAGAAGGGTAAATCTGGTCCTTTTTACTCCATCTTAGCTGATAGCAGAAGTCCCCCTATATCTGGTTTGGGCCTGAATGATGACGCATCCTGGAGCAATTCCGTAGTGTTATTCTTTTCTTTCTGCAGTTTTAAATCTAGTATTTTTCACATCTTTGGAGAGGTATGATCTTGAGCTGTTGGAGCTCTGACAAATTGGGTTTCTTTAGTGCCTTTTACTTATTTAAAGTCAGTACTCCAAGGAGGTCACTACATCTCTGTAGTGTCACCCATGTAGCCATGTGACTCAGTACAATAAAAAACCTTCATATGCTACCTTAAATTCCTCCATATATACCACAAACAGTTAATGGCATAAGCCTTGACTACAAATTTCACATCACATCTCTTTCTGTAAATGGTGGAGTGGAAGTTGGGAATGCTTATTTGACCTGAATAAATCACTGAAACACTTTCTTCTCTTTTTCGAAGGTGCTGATTTTTGACAAGCAAAATCACTTTTTCTAGATTTAGACCAAACTTCCTAAGCTTCTTATTAGTGAGTAATTAAACTACAAAATCATGCTATTAGGTTAAAAAAAAATTATTTTTGCTAAATGTACAGTCGGAAGTGAGGGTAGGGAGGAGCTGGTTAGGGGTCTGTATTTGGCACACAGACTGTGTGTTGTAGTGCAGGCATAGCAATGATGTCTGTGCTTGTTAGTTCACCATAGATATTTTGACTGAAAAGAAAACATATTGACTTAGGAACAAATATGTATGTTGGCAGGTTTAACCTAAGGCAAAATTATTTATAGGCACTGCCCTAATGGTGCTTACAGTTTAGTCAGGGAAGTAATTATTAATCAAATAAACACAAAATAAATATAAAATTACAATTCTAACAAATACTGTATAAGAAAGTATGTGGTGTGGTAAGAATATATAACCAAATGATCTAGTTTAGTTTGGGAGAATAGGGAAGACTTTCTTGAGGAAGTGGCTAAGATTTAAAGGGTGAATAGAAGTTAACTAGGTGAAGGGGGTTAGGAGTGAATGAGTGTTCAGGGTGAAGAGGACAGCATGTGCAAAGGTCCTGGTGTTAGTGAGCCTGGCAAGTTTGAGGAACTCTGAATAAAGACCAGAGTATTTGCAGTGTACAAATATCAAATCATTATGTTGTATACCTGAAACTAATGTAATGTTGTGTGTCAGTTATATATCAATGAAAAGGAAAAAGAAAAAAAAAAGACCAGTGTGGCTGGAGCACAGATAGTGAGAGGGCACATGGTATAAGATGAGGCTAGAGAAGTAGCCATGTGTCAAGAATTTGGGTCTGGAAGGTGATGCCTGGTGCCTTTACTTAGAAAAGACCACTTTGGCTGCAGTGTAGAAGATAGATTGGTGTGGAGCAGGGAGACCAGTCAAAAAGCTGCTGTTGTAATTTGGGCAAGAGATGATGGTAATTTGGGCTAGGGATATGGTGGTGGAGAAGAGAGAAGTAGACAGATTTGAGAGATATTTAGGAGGTTAAAATGGGTAAGATTTGGTCAAGGATTAGATATGGGGCAATGAGATACGGGGAGAGATGGGGAGATGTGTCAAGGGTAACTTTTAGTTGAATGGTGAATGAATATTGGAGGGTTGTTGGTACTGTTTGCTGAGATACAGTGTTTTCCCCAGTGAACTAGAAGCATTTTTTTTTTTTTTTTGAGGAAGGTTAACCCTGAGCTAACGTCCATTGCCAATCCTCCTCATTTTTTTCTGAGGAAGATTGGCCCTGGGCTAACATCCGTGCCCATCTTCCTTTGCTTATATGGGACACCGCCACGGTGTGGCTTGACAAGTGGTGCGTTGGTCCGCGCTGGGATCCGAACCTCCGAACCCCTGGCTGCCGCAGCGGAGCCCGCGAACTTAACCGCTACGCCACTGGGCCGGCCCCTAGAAGCATTTGTATTCCAGGGAAATGTGTATTTTGTTTAGGGATGTTTCAAAATCCTATTCATCCTTTAGGACCTGGCATAAATATGACTTCTTCCTTGAAGTCTTTCTTGACATCTCATTGACGGCTTTCCTCCATAGCTAGAAATAACCTTTTTCTTCTCTAAACTTCTATTAAACTTTGTTTATGTTTCTGTTATGGAACATTTTGTCGTCTAACTTGTGTTCTACTTATTTATGTATATGTTTTATTTCCTTTATTGTATTGAAAACTGCTTATTGAAAGGGAATTTTATTCATTTTGATAGTTTCACGACTAACAGTAACTGTTTCTTTAATGAACACATACTAAGGCCTTATGAAGGTGTGGGTTTCATGAGGAGTATACTATTTTAGTAAATTAAAACTCTTGTGTCTGTTAAAGTATCTACATACAAGAAGAATTCACTAGGATGATATAATGGTAGAAAGGTCTAACACGATTCCATTATTTAGATCATTAACCATTATTAAACATTACATTTTTAAAAACAAAGGTACTACTTCAGTCCAATATGAATGCTTTTGGTCAAAGTTTCTTAACAAAATGGGTTGTTAATTTTTATAATTATTGATTTAATTCATCCATCTGCAATTGATGAGCTAAGCATAGGGTTATATAATGCTTAACATTTGTATAGATAGGACTTAATAAATATTCAAAGCATATTCACTCATATGTCTCAATCCAGTCTCATATCAGGGCTGTTAGATAGTAAGATAAGTATTGTTGTTTTCATTTTGCAGATCCATGCCATATATCGAAGGATACTTTCGAAGACCTTGGAATGAGACTATTTTGTGTTTTCATAGATCAAAATATTCCCTTTAACTGTCTCTAACAGAGTAAATGGAAGTCTTTGAGTAATACAGTATCTGATACTATTGTAAATAGTAATCTTTCTGATGATTTGACATAACTTTTTGGGCTACCATGTCAATCAGGTTCAGTTTCCGAGAGGAACTCAACTCCAACCCATTCTGTTTAAGCATTGTATGATGTTTTCATATTTTTGTTAAAAAAGCTGTTAAATGTGTCTTCCAAATAAGTAGTAAAAAAAAAAATATGCCTTAATGAAAGGAAATAGCAAGATCTTAAAAATAAAGCACAATTAAAACTTGGAATATGATAATATGAGTCAGATTCTTTTAATGTGTTATAGAGAATCAGAGCAGGATCCCAGTAACCTCCTTTTCCCCAAGTTTTCACAGATCACCTGTTTCATAATACATTTTCAAGTTTTTCTGAGTAGCATGAGCCTTACTGGTCTCCAGTTTCTGAGCCCTACTCCTAACTGCTTCATGAAAATCAGTACAATATTTTTTCTTTATATGAGATCACCTTCAGAAGTTTTGTGAATAAATGTTTTTTAATCTCTTCTTCCAATTTCCTCTTAATGTTCCTTTTTTAAAAAAATGTATTTTGTTCACTAAGGCATTAAAAATTTATATTTGTGTAGCTCTTGGACATGTATGATATGCATTTCCCTTCATGTTCCTCGTAGCAACTTTGTGAAATAGATGGGGTTATAGGTGAAGAAACTAAATCTAAAACAAGTTGTGACTTGTTCAGAGTTAGAGACGCCAATCCAGTATTGGATCTACATTCTACTAATAGAAATCAAGTAATTCTGCTTTCTCTTTGTCATTTGTTGTCATTACACTCTTTTCCCCCAAACCCTAGACCTCTCTCTGATTTGGTCATGTTTCTCTGTACATAGCTTGAAACAAACAAAAGAACAAACGAAAAACCTAGTCCTACTTTTTAATCTTTTTTCACTGACCTCACCTCATTTTTGGTTTTAGTCTTCCTGTTTTTCATTTCTGGGTTTCTTTGGAAGCTTTTGGAGATAGATGTTCTTTAAAAGCTAAGCCTTGCTCTCGGACTGCCTCATTTTTATTTATGGTATTCTGTACCTTCAAGACAAAGGGCACCCTGAGTCTTCTCAAAGGAGCATGGAATCCATGGAGCTGACTCCTGTTGTTACTGCTGAAAAAAAAATCAATGACTGAGTGTGCCACCAGCCTGAGACTCATGAAATGTTCAACTGAATGGGTTTGGAATGTTAGGTGAAGTGTGAAAAGATTAATGAGCTTTATCAGTAATCCTATTTTTGCCTAGTATAAGAAAAAATAGACAAGTATGAGACTGTTCATCTGTTTTATAAAGCCAACATCAGAGTTGAAAAAATTGAGTATTTTGGGGGCACATTAAGTCAAAAAGAAAATGATGGTATCTGCTTTGACTATACTTAAGTAAAAAAAATAGAGAAAATGAAATTGACATGGCCATTTGCTTAAATAATATTTTCAGGTCTTCAGGAATGAAGACTTTAGTAGGAACGCAGTAATAATGATTGGATGTCAAAAATGACATGAGAAGTCATTTATCTGTTTGCATCCTAGCATGTCATCTTAATGTGTATCCAGGAAGAAAATGAATCAAACTGACTGATTCATAAACTGATTTGTTAGAGGCAAGTATGTTTGTGGTACATGAAAAACCTTTATCAAAGAGCTAGAATTTTTATAACCACTGAAGTTTTATTTATTTTTTGGTATATGTTATAATATCTAAAATTATAGCTGGGATAAGTGTAGTTTTTGTAGGAGGGAAGAATTAATGATACAGATTTGTCAGATTTTATAGTCCGGCTGTTCATCATGAAATGCATCTGTAATATTTACTTTCCATTTCTTTGCTCATATACTACTTTGGACCATTTTTTTAAAAATTTTTTTTATTTTTTTATTTATTATTATTTTTTTTTGTGAGGAGATCAGCCCTGTGCTAACATCCGCCAATCCTCCTCTTTTTTTGTCGAGGAAGACGGCCCTGGGCTAACATCCGTGCCCATCCTCCTCCACTTTATATGGGACGCCGCCACCGCATGGCTTGCCAAAGCAGTGCGTCTGTGCGCGCCCGGGATCCGAACCAGCGAACCCCGGGCCGCCGCAGCGGAGCACGCGCACCCAACCGCTTGCGCCACTGGGACGGCCCCTACTTTGGACCATTATAATTGTTTAGTATTAAAAGTTTATTTTCCTTTTTAGATCCTAGTTGAGTTGACCAGAAGCTAATGGTAATAAATACCAAGTATATTATAGTCTGGATAGAGGATGCTAGCATTTCGTGATAACATATAACATTGGTGCCAAATTCAACCTGTCGACCAGTGTTGTTAAAAATGAGTCCTTCAGCCCATCTACATAAGAATCACCAGGAATGCTTGTTAAAAATGCAGAACCTTGGACCCTTCCTACCCACATCTCCCACCAATCAAAATCTCTGGGAATTGTTCCTAGGATTTGCATTTTCACAAGCACCCAGCTCATTTGGATGCACATTAAAATTTGAGATCTCCTTTTACAGAAAATTAAACATGTTGACATTGCTCTCCTGTTTAAGAAGGTTAATTTAGGAGATCTTGAAGGCAGGGAAGGGCAAAGATATCTATTTTCAATTTAAGAATCAAATAGATTTTTAGAAGTTTAAAACAAAGCTAACATATAATTACATCATTAATTTCATTTATTAGTTTTCCCTGAGGATTAAACTTGGACTTGAATTTTATAATTCAAGGCTTTGAACATGTAATGTTTGTTTAAGCAAGGTAAAGTACCGTAAGGCTTCTAAAGACTACATTTCAGTTCCTATTGGGCTGAAGAAATACGGATAAGCTACACATTCAACTTGCCTTCTGGTCCCCACTTCACCGTACTCTCTCACTCCTGGTGTTCTTCCAGATGTCAGTTTTTCCAAAATTGGCTTTGATTTAAAATATAAAAAGAGAAAGGAGGGGAAAAATTTGAGGTTTCTTATTCACTGCTGTATGGAATTTGGTATTATGATATGTCTGTCTATGTCAGGATTTTCAAACATTTTCCTCCCAAGGGATATATCCAGAACCCCAGAAAACGAGAGTGGATCTGCTCTGGTTACACCCCATGAATGCTCCTGAGGCATTTCCTGGGCACTCTAGGGTCTTGGGTATAAAATTTGAAAACCACTGGAAGGAGAGGTAGTTAATATTTATTAAATTATGAGTAGAAAGAAGAAGGGAGAGTCTGAAGTACTGTCAAACTAAAGTCTGAGAATCACCTTAGAGCAGTGATTCTCACCCTGGGGCACTTTTTCCCTCCCTGGGGACATTTGGTAATGTCTGGAGACATTTTGGACGTTGCATCTGGGGTGGAGGGAGGGAAGCCAATGGTATCCAGTGGTGGAGGTCAGAGTAGTACTGCTAAACATTCTGCAGTGTACAGGACAGCCCCCTACAACAAAGAATTATCCTGCCTCAATTGTCAGTAGTGACTAGGTTGAGAAACCCTGCCCTAATGAAACAAGTTTTCTAAAATGTGATTTGGTTTATAGACCATATTCTAAAATGTACCTTGGTTTACAGATCATATTATTTGTAAATAAGAGTTCAGAGGCATATGTTTTTGTAAATGAGTAGCTGGGTAAATTGTGATGTCGTTGTTAGGTTACTCTTTCATTAGGGTATTTATTTTGTAGATATTTTGATTAAACATAAGTTTTCTTTCAACAGTTTTAGCAAAATCTTTAATAAGAAAATATGTTATTATATTTTATGTATGATAACCTATTAGATGTGCACAGTATGAGATGATAATAGCCTCTCTTTTAGAATTGCCCTCCCCGCTTTGGGGTTGGTTCTCTTTTATTTTATGGCCAGCTTTTATCAGCCAGTTTGACTTTTTGTTTTAAAGAAACTTTTAGTCACCTTTATTAAAGTAGATTGACTTTTTTAAAGTGGAAATATTTCTAGTAGAATCTCCTTTCTCCATAAACTTGTTTCTATTATTGCAGCATCATTTTAATTCAGTCTTAAGGAAGTGCTATAGAGAGATTAAAAACTTGAGTTTAGAATGTTGTGTTGCAGTCTTTGAGAAATTATCTCCTACCCTCCTTAGGTCCTTCCTAATAGCTAGTCATAGAAATATCCTGGGGGAACTGACGTCCAAATGTTAATTAGGAAAAGTATGTTAAGGAAGTTCTGGTCACCCAAAATGCTTCCTTAAACCTTATTTCCTCTTTAGTGGATATATAGCATTTTAGCCAGTTCCTGTGGCATTATATATTTACTAAATGTACCACAGTTTAGATAATTTTTGCTTATGTTTCAGGGGAAATTGAAGTATCTGATTGGTGAGGATTGTTGGAACTATATTCTTACTACCTTATCTGAAAACTTTTCCCTAGGATTTTTTCATAAGGCATGGGAACGATATCTCTTCATATGCAATGTAGAATATATACTTATTAACTTGAGTCAATTAGGAATCTAATAACTAGGCATGGAGTTTTTCATAAATCTTGTGGAAAATTTAGTATCTCACTGTTTTCTATGGATATAGAAAACAACAGCTAGCTGTTATAATTTTACACAGTTTTATGGTCAATCACGGTGGTTAACACAGGTCTTACCTAATGCTTATTTTATTTCAACATTGAAGTGGTGGCAAATGATTTTATTAAGTAGAAACAGAAGGCATTTGAAAACAGTAATTTTACATGCAATAGAATGTGTTATTCTGTTTTATGTGACATTTGCTACTTCAGTCTACATAGGAGAGTACTTTTTTTTTTTTTTTTGTGGGGAAGATCAGCCCTGAGCTAACATCCGTGCTAATCCTCCTCCTTTTGCTGAGGAAGACCGGCTCTGAGCTAACATCTGTTGCTAATCCTCCTCCTTTTTTATTTCCCCAAAGCCCCAGTAGATAGTTGTATGTCATAGTTGCACTTCCTTCTAGTTGCTGTATGTGGGACACGGCCTCAGCATGGCTAGGCAAGTGGTGCGTCAGTGCGCGCCCAGGATCCGAACCCGGGCCGCCAGTAGCGGAGCGGGCACACACAACCACTAAGCCACCGGGCCGGCCCAGGAGAGTACTTTTGAGTTCCCAGTGAGTGGAAATTGCCACCTGTATCTGGTTAATGTGATTTGTAAGGTAAGTTCCCAGAAAACTATTTATGTTATGATAACCTGTTTTGAAATTTATTGCTCGCTCTTTGGTTATTGCTAGTGTATTGCCATGATGAACTCAATTCTTTATCTTTAGAAATAAAATGCAAATTTGGAGGACAAAATTAGAAACATGATTTTTACCTCTGTTCTATTTGAGCAAAGAAGTACAAAATTAGATGGTCAGCTACTGTCTTACATATTGAGTACTTACTATAGAAGCAGAAATGTTTAAGTTGATCATAGTACTCTAAGTTTTGGTTGTTTATTGGGTTATAATTTACATATAGTAAATTTTACCTGTTTTATGTGTACAGTTCTATGAACTTTGATAAATGTAGACAGTCATGTAAACTTCCTCCACTATCAAGATAGAGAATATTTCCATCTTCTCAAAAGGTGGTCTCCTGCCCCTCTATGGTCACTCCCCCTTTCCCGCTCCCAGCCCTTGGCAGCCACTAATCTGATTTCTTTCCCTACACTTTTGCCTTTTCCAGAATGTCAGGTAAATGCAATCATAGAGTATATAGCTTTGTATGTCTGGTTTGCTTAGCTTAGCATGATGCTTTTGAGATTCCCCCATTTTTAATTAAAAAATTTTTTTAATGTGTCGGAGTTTCATTCCTTTTCATTGCTGAGTAGTATTCTGTTATATGAATGTACCACAGTTTATTTGTTCATTTATATGTTGATAGATATTTTGTTTGTTTTCAGTTTTTGGCAATTATGAATAAACCTGCTGTATCCATTGGCCTGCAGGTTTTCTTGTGGGCGTATGTTCTTATTTTTCTTGGGCAAATATCTAGGAGTCTTGGATTGCTAGGTCATGTGGTAAGAGTATGTTTAACTTTATAAGAAACTGCCAAACTGTTTTCTAAGGGACTGTTCTCCCTCTCTCTCCCTCTCTCTCCCTCTCTCTCCCTCTCTCTCCCTCTCTCCCCCTCTCTCCCCCTCTCTCCCCCTCTCTCCCCCTCTCTCCCCCTCTCTCCCCCTCTCTCCCCCTCTCTCTCTTTCTTTCCCTCTCTCTCTGTCTTTCTTTAACAGTAGAGACTTCATTGTTCATAAACTATATGGTGGTGATGAGAGAAATTGTATTAATGATACAGTTGTCCATTTTTTAGGCAATTGGCAGATACTTGAACATATACTAAAGGAGAAAGGCTTGGTGCTAGGTATAGTAGGGGATACAGATAATTATACTAACTGATATTTTATAGTGCTTGCTGTATGCCAGACACTTTTTTAGGCACTCAATTTATGATTCATATAATTTTTAAAACCACTATATGCTCTTATCCTAATTTCGCAGATGAGAAAACTGAAGCATAGGGAAGGTAAATATTTTGGTCAAAGTGACAAAGCTGATGGTGGAGCTTGGCTTTGAGCCCAGGTGACATGGCTCTAGAGCCTGTGATCTTAACCCGTACTCTAAACTAGAAAGTAGAAAACATGGTTCCTGCCTGCAAATAATCTAGTCAAGGTGACAAGTCTCAAACGTGTGAAAGATACATAGGATATATTTTTAAAGGTTGTAGACTGTAAATAAATGCTATAAGTAGAAAGGTGGGTCCATTTAGTTGACTAGATTGGCATAGTAAGGCAGAATCAGAATTCTAGACTTCTGGCAGTAGTGTTGCATAATATTATGGAGCAGCTGGGGTGGGCTATGCAGTGTGCATATGCACTCTATATGAGTAAGAATGAAAGAAACACCATTCTTTTAGACAGCACTTTTTTTGTTTATTTGTTCAGTTTTTAGCCACAGACATGTAGTTATAGTGAGTAGTTTATTAAAATTTTCTCTCTTGTTTTTGCAGTCTATTTAAATAAAAATGTGAGAAAGCTTCAAGAGTAGATATATTTTACAATCTAGCTGCCGTTTTAAGGGATTTCTACTTGCACTACTCTTGAAAAGTTGTGCTTCATAATTCTTGGAAGATGATGGGGAGAGAGAAGAGAAGAAGGGAACAGTTGCATTCATTCAGTCCTCTAAATGACTTCTGTTAACTTTGTTTTAATGCTTTAGGTTTATGCTCAGAAATAGGGTGTGCCATGCATTGCACAGCACGCTGTCATGTGCAGTCTGCCTCCTCATGACTCTTTGAGTAAAACTGACTCAGTGGTTTGATTGAGACCTGGCCTTCAGTGCAAGAGAAGTAAACATCTACTCAGAGCAGCTAGAAGACTGTTTTTCATTCTTTGGTCCTTCATTTTATAGCTTATTTTGCCCTCAGTCATATGTGACCCACAGATTATAGATTGAGTCTACTCTTGTTTGATTAATTTTATTATTTCCAGAATGTGTCACAGATAGGATGGTATAGTGGTTTGAAGATAGAGACTTATCAAAAGTTATTCATGTTTTTCAAGTCACTTTTCTTCTAACAATCACTGTTATCCAGGACTTAATGATAATATGTTTAAGTATGTTTAAGTTCAGCATTTTCTCTTGGCTTTGAATTGTTCTTCAGTTTTAGTTAGATATACAGCCTCTTAAAAATTAAGCAGCATGAAAAAAATGCTTTCTGTTCTGAAATGGAAGCATTTAAAGTCGCAAGGAAGTGGTAGTACCCTTTTTCCTGTGGGAATAACAAAAACAGTATTAACTCTCTCCATTCCCAAATAGTACGTAAAAATGATACAACATTCCTTTGTGTCATTGATAGTGCTTTCTCTGATTTTTAAAATTTCAAGAATAGATTATTTGGGAAGAGCACATCTTTTTGGAACTTTGTTTGAGATACATACATGATATAAATGAAACTCAAGACTTACAGAGGAAATGGAATAAACATTACATTTTATAACTTTGTTACTTTTAGACTGGAGATATATTCCTGTGATGACCATCTTTGTATAAAAGGCCTTTAGTATATTTGTTTTTCTATTCTCAATACTTATTCTAGAATCTAGACTTTTCATATGTATACTCCCTTAGCCCATAGACACATTTCCCCTTCAATCTCTGATCAAGGCAGTTGTACATAATTTTGATTGAATTTTGTCATTGTTACTTTGTTTCTAAAGAATATGTTTGTAATGAATGACTAGTGGAAAAGAGAGCCAGGTAGAGAGCAATGCCTCTACTGTACTCAATAAAGCATATAAAAAATTAGGAGGGAGCAAATGATTGCTCTGGTGGCTACGTTACTAAGGCTATAGAAAACCAGTGGTGAAAATGTCTCTATATTCTTTGGAAGACATTTCATTTTGTGGAACAAAATCAAAAGGGACTTTAGAGATAGTCTAGGTCAGTTCCCTCATTTTTACATAAGGTTTATCAATTCAGGCCTTCTGACCCGGATGAAGTGTTCTTTCTATAACACTATCTAGGTATTTATGATCTCTTTGGTGATCTAAAGAATTTCTTTCCCTTTGAAAACCTGAGAGTTTAAAAAATTGATCCATATAGAAAATGCTTATTTCATTTTATAAACAAATGCAGTAGCTATCAATTTTTGTTATTTGAAGACAGATAAACTAAAGTTCCAGTCCTGGTTCTGCAATTTATTAACTGAATAACAAGTTAATATCTGTGATATTGAGATAATAATAGAAATCTACCTGTTAACTTGTGAGGATTGAGTTACTCAGCATCTCAAACTGGTAACATTATAACGGACATAAAAGAATCATTTTATGTGATTTGAAACATAATACTCTGTACATTTTTTTGTTTTTGTTTTTTGTATGTCTTTTTTGTTAAATAGCTTTATTGAGGTGTATTTTACTTATAAAATTCACTCACTGTAATTGTATAATTCACTGATTTTTAGTAAGTTTATAGAGTTGCGCAACTGTCACTTCAGTTTAATTTTGACCATTTCCATCACTCCCAGATGTCCCCAAAAGTATCTCTCTGCAGTTATTTTCCACTCCTAGTCCTAGGCAACTGCTGATCCACTTTCTGACTGTCTAAATGTACCTTTTCGGGACATTTCATATAAATGGAATCATAATGTGTGGTTGGTTTCTTTCACTCACTATAAAGTTTTCAAGGTTCATCCATGTTGTAGCATGTACCTCATTTCTTTTTATGGCTGAATAATATTCCATTGTATAGATCTATCTGTCACACTTAGTGTATCCATTCATTAATTGATGGACATTTGGATTGTTTTCACTTTTTGGCTATTATGAATAATACTGCTGTGACCATTCATGTACCAATTTTTGTGTTAGTATACTGTTTTCACTTCTGTTAGGTGTATACCTAGGAGTGGAAGGGATGTGTCATATGGTAACTCTATGTTTAACGTTTTGAGGAAATGCCAAACTGTTTTCTATAGCAGCTGCACCTTTCTGCATTCCCACCAGCAATGTATGAGGCTTCCAATTTTTCCATATCCTCCCCAACACTTATTTTCTGAGTGAGTGTGTGTGTGTTTTATATAGCCATCCTAGTAGGTATGAAGTGGTATCTCACTGTGTTGTTTTTTTTTTTTCATAATTTTATTTATTTATTTTTTTCACCAAAAGCCCCAGTAGATAGTTGTATGTCATAGCTGCACATCCGTCTAGTTGCTGTATGTGGGACGTGGCCTCAGCGTGGCCAGAGAAGCGGTGCGGTGCGTTGGTGCGCGCCCGGGATCCAAACCCGGGCCGCCAGCAGCGGAACGCGCGCACTTAACCACTAAGCCATGGGGCCGGCCCCTCTCATTGTGGTTTTAATTTGCGTTTTCCTGATTACCAATGATGTTGAGCACTTTTTTAATGTGCTCAGTAGACATTCCTATATCTTTTTTAGTGAAATGTCAATTTATATTTTTGGCCCGTTTTTTTTTTTTTTTTTTTTTTTGGTGAGGAAGATTAGCCCTGAGCTAACATCCGATGCCAATCCTCCTCTTTTTGCTGAGGAAGATTGACCCTGGGCTAACATCTGTGCCCATCCTCCTCCACTTTATATGGGACGCTGCCACAGCATCGCTTGACAAGTGGTGCATCAGTGTGCGCCCGGGCCCCGAACCTGCGAACCCCGGGCCACCAAAGAGGAGCGTGCACACCTAACCACTACGCCAGCAAGCCGGCCCCTCTTTGGCCCATTTTTAAATTGGGTTATTTGTCTTATTATTGAGTTGTATGAACTCTTGTTGTATTCAGAATACAAGATCTTTATAAAGATATGTGATTTTAAGATATTTTATCCCAGTCTGTGGCTTGTCTTTTTATTTTTTAATGATGTCTGTTGAAGTACAAAAGTTTTTAATTTTGATGAAGCCCAGTTTGTCAATTTTTTATTTTATGAATCATGGTTTTGGTATCATATCTTAGAACTCCTTGCTTAACCCAAGGTCATGATAATGTTCTTTGGTTCTTTTAGAAGTTTTGTAGTTTTAGCTTTTAAATTTAGGTCTGTGATTCGTTTTTAATTAACTGTTTGTGTAAGCTATGAAGTAAGAGTCTGTACATTCATGTTTCTTTCTTTTTTTTTTTGCATGTTGATATTCAGTTATCCTGTCACCATTTGTTAAAAAGACTATCCTTTCCTCATTGAATGGTCTTGGCATCTTTGTTGAAAAACAACTGACCATGAAGTAAGATTATTTGTGAATTTTTGATGTATGTTGTATGCACATTGAAACATATTTTTTTTCTTTTTTGATGCTGGCACAGTAAGTTAGAATAATTAAAATAAAATATCAACTCATTAGCAAGATTTATATTTTAGAATTAGCATAAGTGCTAATTTTATAGTCTTTCACCTTTTCTGTTTTTTGGTGAGAAAGATTGGCCCTGAGCTAACATCTGTTGCCAGTCTTCCTCTATTTTTTGTATATGATGCTGCCACAGCATGGCTTGATGAGTGGTGTGTGCGTCCGCGCCCAGGATCTGAACCTGTGAGACCCGGGCCACTGAAGCAGAGCACGCAAACTTAACCACTATACCATTGGGCTGGCCCCAATAGTCCTTCACTTTTTATAGGATATGGATGTTTGCATAATTGTAGAAGGAAAATCTTCGTTTCAAATATAGAACAGGTCTTTTCCATATTATATCCAAATTCAGCAGGGCAATTTGTAAAACATGTATAGCACATTTTAAATTATGGCTTATGTTAAACGTGATTTCTTTAAACAACCAATCCCTACATCTTTATTCCATGTCATTCTGGGCCTCTGGTATTGACTTCTACCCAAATTTTGATATAAGTAGTATGTGATTGATAATTGACAGGTCATACAGTTTTCAGAGGATAAAAGTCTAAAGAAAAAATGCTTAATTAAGTTTCTTTTCTGTTTTATGCTAAGTTGCCCTTAAATATGCCCCAGGGCCACACTTATTATTTTGGCATGTGAAAGAGTATTTTTTTTTCCTAAAAAATCTTATGCAACTTCAACCACATCACCTCCGTGTGAGAGAGAGAATTTATTCTTATTTTTTGTGTATTTTGTACAAGTCAAATCTTGAATACTATTTTGACTACGTGTGTATTGACTTGAATCATTTATCGTATGGGAAATATAAAGAAGCCCTTTGTCATATCCGGTATATCTGATTTAGTTCCAATCTTTGGATGTTACCTTTCGGGGAAAAACCTCCAGGCTAAATAAAGATTTTTGTCTTTTCTTTTTCTTTTGTTGGGCAGATATAATCAAATATTAATCTTGATCTTTTGACTTTGCTTTTTTCGTCATATATTCCTTCCTTCTTTTTTTCTTTTCTTCCTCCCTTCCTTCCTTCTTTCCTTATACTGAAAAAATAATGTTTGTAATTTGGTTTTGTTAGGTTATGAGATGAATTTGTATAATTAAAATTCCAGATAATTAGAGTGTAACCCATTAAGTGCCAAGACCCTTTTAATGGCAAGCTTCTTGGATGCGAATATTCAAATTTGTTTTCTTGCCCTCTTAGAAAGTGTACATCAAACTTAATTTAATCTTCTCTTTATAACTGTTGGGGGGGTGGGGTGATGATGGTTTTTCCAGAAACTTGGCATTAAGCTGAACATTTTGTATCAGTTATCTTATTTCTTCATCAGCCCACAAATTAGACATTAGTATCTTTAGAGTAAGGATTAGATAAGTTATCCCCAGGGAAGTAAAATAATTTTAATTTGCCCAAGGTCACGTGAATTGTGAGTGGCAGAATGCTATTGTGAGTTCTGGGCTGTCTGACCAGAGAGCCTGAACTTTTTTTTTTTTTTTTTTTGTGAGGAAGATCAGGCCTGAGCTAACATCCATGCTAATCCTCCTCTTTTTGCTGAGGAAGACGAGCTCTGAGCTAACATCTATTGCCAATCCTCCACCTTTTTTTTTTTCCCCCCCAAAGCCCCAGTAGATAGTTGTATGTCATAGTTGCACATCCTTCTAGTTGCTGTATGTGGGACGAGGCCTTAGCATGGCCGGAGAAGCGGTGCGTCGGTGTGTGCCTGGGATCTGAACCTGGGCCACCAGTAGCGGAGCACCCGTGCTTAACAGCTAAGCGAAGGGGCTGGCCTGGAGCCTGAACTCTTAATCACTATGCAGCATTTGCCTCAACAGCTTTATAAACATTAGTAATTACATGCTACTAGAATGCCCTCGGAGGGTTTTGACGTGGCAAGACTGTTCATCCCTATATTAAAATCCTGATTTGGCTGTTCCTTTTTTGAGTCTTTATATTTCCTATTCTAATTTTTCTTCCCTCATTTTGAGGCTTTTTTTTTTTTTAAGTAACTTACAATGTAGCATACCTATTTTTATGCCTCTTCTTATTTCTTTCTAATCTTCTGTAGGCTTGAAGATGAGGTAGATAAGCAAGCTTGTTACTGTTGTTTCTAATCTAAAGGTAAATAGGTCATAAGTGAGGAAAACAAATTACCAGGTAGTTTACCTCCAGATATTCAGAGTGTTACTACAGTAAGATATCATGTAGGACACACAGATGCTTTTCTGGAAGGATCAAATACTCGATTATTGTATTTAAACATATCGCTTATATTTTTTGTTCCAGTTATCTTGCTTGCACTGTGACATGATTTTTGTGGATTTATTCATTTCAAGTTACATGAAATGTATGCAAACAAGCAAACTTTGTTTACTGGAATTGTTAGTTCTGGGAATAAATGAACAGCAGCTACTTCGTAGTCATAGTTAAATCCACATTTATTTATTTTCTACTGTATGCAGGGTGCTGGGTAGAATACAAATAAATATAAAGCATAGCTCCTCCCTTCAGAAGAAAAAGGAAGACAAGCATATGAAGAGTAAATAATTTCTAATTGAATGGATACAAAGGAGACTGTTGATGATCACTGGCTCTGAAAAACAGAACTAAGGTCTAGATGTGGGAGAAATATAACTTTTTGTACTCTGAAATTTTTGCTATGAGCTTGTTTTATTTTTGCAATATAAATAAATGCTTAAAAAAAGGGAAAGTAAATAACTGTTACTTTAAGTAACAGTTCAGGCCTGTAGTAGTCCTCCTTTATCTGTGATTTCGCTCCCTGAGGTTTCAGTTACCCGCAGTCCGGAAGGAGATGATCCTCCTTCTAACATCAGAAGGTCACTGGTAGCCTAACACTATGTCACAATGCCTACGTCATTCACCTCACTTCATCTCATTACCTAGGCATTTTATCATCTCACATCATCACAAGAAGAAGGGTGAGTACAGTACAAGAAGATATTTTGAGAGAGAGAGACCACATTCACATAACTTTTATTACAGTATATTGTTAACAATTGTTCTATTTTATTATTAGTCATTGTTGTTAGTCTCTTATAAATTTATGTGCCTAATTTATAAATTAAACTTTATCATAGGTATGTATGTATAGGAAAAAACAGCATTATAGGGTTTGGTACTATCCATGGTTTCAGGCATCCACTGGGGGTCTTTGAACATATCTGCTGTGATAAGGGGGGACTACTGTATAGTAGAAGCAGTTCCCCAGTGATGAGTTGATGAGTGATACTTGTTTAAAGTGGAGGAGAAATCTCTCTGGATGTGTAACTTAGAGATAGAATTTGAATAGCCTATTGGATTTTTCTTCAGATTTGGAGGATGAGTGCTATAACTGTATGATTTGTGTGTCTTTTATGTTGCTTTCATTCACCTTTTGTGATACGGAAATGTAAATGATACTTGTACAAGAGTTTGAGACAAGGAAGTGAAATCCATAAGTTAAGGGTACAATTTGGTGTCTGTTAGAGCTCAATGCTTTGTCTCCTGTCATCCTTCTTTTACCCTTCTCTTCTTTTCCTCACTTCCAATCCGTTAGTAAACTTGCCTGAGGAATTAGCTTTAGTCTTATGAATTTTGCTTCCTTTTTTTGGGTGGTGGGGGTCCAAATGGCACGAAACGAAATGTCTGTCATCTGCCTTTCCATGATCACTTTGGTCACATTGTATCAGCCACGAGTAAACCTGGCAGCTCCGTGAGCAGCAGGACAAACTTGAATGTGGTATGTGGGCAAGGAGGTTATTTTCTTAATCTTAAAGAAGTGCCACCAGAAAACAGCTCCCTGTTGTTGTTTTTTCTTTTTTTGGGGGGGAGGGAGGATGTGTTTGGTGGGAGTGGTAGTAATTTAGGTTGCTCTATAATTCACTGTCTAATAAAACTGAAAATTTGTCTTATATGTAGTTAGGCACATTAGTATATTAGAGTTTCCATAAAATTTCTGAGTGGGGCTCTTGCCCTGCTCCATGGGAAAAGCCTGTTCATAGGACTCATGTGAAAGAGAGAGTAGGGGAAAACCCTCTGAGGTTTAGGTAAGTCATACCAGTTAGGAAGTCCTAGGAGAGCCTGGGTACTGTCTAAGTCTGGCAAAGCCTCTTATCTTTTTTACTGCACTCAACATCCAAAGGGCACTGTATTTATTTTCAGATAACTATGTTCTTTATCAGTGATTGTCACATAAGGGAGAGGTGTGACAAGAACATGTGGGGGGACCTTTTCTAAATAAATAGCTACCTTGCTCCCCAAGATTCTGATGAGTGTTGGGAAAGGAAAAAGGTTGAGGCAGATGTTCATAGGCAACAATGTGAGGAATTTAATAATTGAGAAGTTTCTTAATTCTTTATTTATTGCTGTATAACAGACCACCCCCAAAACTTAGCAGTTTAAAACAACAATGAACATTTATTATCTCACACAGTTTTGTGGGCCAGAAATTCAGGAGCCGGTTGGCAGGGTTGTTCTGGCTTAGGGTATCATAACATTGTAGTCAAGATGTCAGCCGGGCTGTAGTCATCTGAAGTCTTGTTTGAGGCAGGAAGATGGCTCATGCATATGACTGTTGGTAGGAGACTTCACTTTCTCTCTGGCTGTTGGCAGGAAACCTTAGTTCTTATCCATGTGGACTTCTCTGTAGAGCTGTTTGAGTGTTCTCAGGACATGGCTGCTAGTTTCCCCTAGAGTTTGTGATCCAAAAGAGGGAACAAGAAGGAAGCTGTAGTGCCTTTTATGACCTAGGCTTAGAAATCATCTACTGTTACTTCTGCCTTATTCCTTTCCTTAGAAGGGAGTCACTGAGCCAACCCACTCTTAAGGGGAGGGGAATTAGGCTTCATATTTCAATGGGAGGAATGCTAAAGAATTTGTGGACATAGTATAAACATGGGTTATAAAATAAAATTAGTTCCTTTTTTCAATAATTGTAATTTAAAAAAAGATTTTGAGTCCTTTCATTGCAAGATATTATGCATATATATAGGTTAAAGACTCTGCCCTCTAGAATTTTATAGTCCTGGGTGGGAAAGTTAGGCACGTATGTAAGCAACAAGAAACCAAGATAAAATATGATATATTTCCATAATGCTTATGAATTGCTTTTTCAAATTAACTTTGCCTCAGTATTGTTCCAATTTATTAACCTTACTTGGAGAATATTAAAAATCTCGTCTCTTCATTAAAAAAACAACAAAAACCTTGCCATTCCTGAGTATGTATTAGTTGAATTCCTTATGGTAGACTCAGAAATTCTGTAATTTAACTACTTGATTTACCTGTTATACTAAATGTATAAAGTATAGAAGAGAAATAGCAGCATTTTAAATATACCTTATGAACTCTTTGAGTCTTAGGAGAAATAGTCACTTTTCCTTTAATGATCCTAGTTAGCTAACTGCTAATATAAAAGAAATGCAGATACTAAAGGGGAGTTTTGAATACAGAGTTAATTATCCAGACTGTCAGTTTATAGGTCTGTATGTAAACTACGGTCCTTATTGTAGCTTTGTATTTTTTTTTTTTTAACTAAAAGACTTTATTTTTTTTAGAGAGACAGTTTTAGGTATACAGAAAAAGTGAGCAAAAAGTACAGAAAGTTCCTATATACTCTTCTAACTCCCCTTCCCCTGCAAATTTCTCCTCTTATTAACTAACATCTTGTATTAGTGTAGTATATTTGTTACAGTTGATGAGCCAATACTGATACATTATTATTAACTGAAGTCCATAGTTTACATTAGGGTTTGTTCTTTGTGTTATACAATCTATGGGTTTTGACAAATGTATGATGACGTGTATTCACCACTGCAGTATTGTATAGAACAATTTCACTTCGCTAACAATCCCCCCTGCTCTACGTATTCATCAGTCCTCTCTTTCCATGAATCCCTGGCAACCACTGATCTTTTTACTGTCTCCATAATTTTGCCTTTTCCAGAATGCTATATAGTTGCAATCATACAGTATAGCCTTTTCAGACTGGCTTCTTTCACTTAATATGTATTTAAGATTAATTCTTCTGTGTCTTTTCTTGGCTTGATTGTAACTTTGTATTTAATTAAGCATTTCCTCCTAGTATGATAGTTTCCTTTTAAACAGAGAGGCAATATAGTGTAGCAAAAAGATTGCGGGTTTGGGACCAGACAAATTTGGGCTCGAGTCCTTGCTTCATTATATATTACGTATGTGACCTAGGGCCAGCTATTTAATTGCTGAGTCTGCATCCTCAGCTATAAGAATAGTGCCTGTCTCTGAGGTTTATTTTGAAGATGAAATGAAGTCATGTGAAGGGTTGCCCAGTGTTTCTTAGATACTCAGTAAATCTTAGTTACCTTCATTTTGCTCCTTTTCTGTAAAGAATGAAAAGATAAGGCAGTCGGGAAAGGTTTTCTTTAGGAGATGTATTTAAGTTGAGACCTAAAGGTCCAGCCCTATACAGGCAATGGGAATAACATGTGCCTGTACAAGGCTATAGGGAGGACAAGCTCGACAGTTTTTATTTTATTTTTTTAATGGTTTGTTTTTTTTTTTTTGGTAAGGAAGATTGGCCCTGGGCTAACATCTGTTGCCAATCTTCCTCATTTTGCTTGAGGAAGATTGTCCCTTAGCTAACATCTGTGCCAAACTTCCTCTATTTTGTATGTGGGACGCTTCCACAGCATGGCTTGATGAGCCATGGGTAGGTCTGTGCCCAGGATCCCAACCTGCGAACCCTGGGCCCCCAAAGTGGAGCGCCTGAACTTAATCACTCTGCCACCAGGCTGGCCCCAAGCTCGACAGTTTTAAGGACTAATCAAAGTCTTTGTCCCCGGACATAGTGGGGATAAGTTTGGAGAGGTAGATAGGTAGGAGCGGGGTCGCGGGGTCTTAAGGCACTTTGAGGGTATGGTAAGCATTTCTTTGTATTTAATTCTGAGTGTGGTGGAAGCCATTGGAGAGTATAAATCCAAAAGGGCTGTAACTATAATTTCACAAATTTGAGACCATAGGGTGCAGTTAATTCCAGAGGAGAGATTTACTTTCCTTCTGTTTTTCAGAATTTGGGAATTTAATGTTTATTACTTGCTTTCAAGTCTTTTTTTTCTTTTTTCAAAAGCCAAAGAATAAACTTTTGTAGAGGAGATCCATGTAGATCTATGTTCTTTTCTCAGTAAGAGCTTTAAAATAACTGCAGGGACTGAGACAGAACCTCCCCCTCCTCTCTGTTCTGCTTCTGCTCCCAGAATTGAAGTTATTTTCTCCTCTGTACTTTTTCTTCCATTTACTGCATTTTTAAGGAAATTAGGGATTGAGCATTTGAAATGAGTTCTGCTGTCTCCCTCTGTTGTTTTTCTGTGGAGTGTTGCACAGTTTTTACTGTTGGCTAAGCAGATTTTCTGGACCATTTCTAAGGCACACATACTCCCATCCTCTTTTTTCTCTTTATGCTGATAGCATTCTATTGCTGTGCATCTATCATCTGGGATATATAGTAGGGAGTAATATTGGAGGTTACTTTATTAACCTCTGTTAAATTTTAAATGACTTTTTGAAAGTTTGGAAATTTTATTTTACAGAATGAAAATCTTGTTAGTGCTTTTAGGAAGAGAGTCAGCCTCAGATGCTGACTGACACTTTGAAATAGTCAACAAAAAGCAGAGTTAAGGATTTTGTGAAATGATTTGTTTGTGGCCAAAAAAATCATGGTTGTGACTTGGATGATTTAATTAAACCAATACCAAATATTTACTTTTTTAACCTAAGGAAAAGTATATAATGTGTCTAGAGTAGATACCATTTTTATTCACCATTTCTGCTCTTCTGGATTGTCAGAGACGTTGTGGAAACATAGATGCTCTCATTTCTCTCCCACTCTGCACTTTCCAGAAGCACTCAAGAGAGGAGCCAGGTGTGTTTTCCTACCTTCTGTTAGCTAGGAGAAGGGAGAGGAAGAAGACAACTAATATTTAATTAATCCTTTGTGTGTTAGTGTATATGAGTACTTAATTATCTCATTTAATTATCTCATTTAAGCATTTTTATAACACAGGTGATATTCTCTAGAAACTGAGGATTAAAGAGACTAAGTAACTTGCCCATGGTCACACATCTCTTAAATAGTGCAGTCAAGATTTGAACCCAGGTCTGTCTAATTCTGAAGCCATATCTGTCTTTCCTTCCTTTTTTTCCCTTCCCTTCCTTCCTTCCTTCTTTTCTTTCTTTTTGCTTCCCTTTCTTCCCCTTCTCTATCCTTCCTCTTCCTTCTTTTCTCCTTCCTTTTTCCCTTCTCTTCTGTTTCCTTCCTTAAAAAAATAACCTTTCATTATTACAGAAGCAGTCCAAGTATGTTGTTGAAAATTATAAAATATATAATTTATATTTTATTTAAATATTTGGCTAAGAAAAAAAGTTAAATTCCTACCACGTAAAGCTTACCATTGTATGAACACTAATGTTAGTTTGTTTTTTTTCCAGCTGACTCTACTTTTCAATAAATTTTCATCTCATCTAATGAGCCGATTAACCCTCAAGTTACCTTTACAACTAATTTGTCCAAACTAGTAGTAATCAGTCTAGTATCATGCATTGCATTTACTTGTTACCTCCTTTAAATAAGTTTCTAAATACAGTCCTAGAGAATAAGGTCATTGGCAGGATTCAGCTGAGAGGAAATTTACATATTAGCTCCTAAAGCTGGTTAATCTGAATTTTCTGTCACTCTTATATTTTTCACAGGTTTTCCACTTGAGTGATAAAGTTAAATTTAAGGTTAAATATTTTTAGATATGTCAGTTAAGTATTCAGATTATTGTAGGAATAGAAAAATGGTGATTGATGTCTGCATTTGACTGCACAGGGAGAGTCTGTTTGGAATCTGAAGATCTTTTGGCCGCCTTATAAAAAGAGGAGAATAATAATTGATAACCCTTCTAAAGTCATGACCTAATTCTCCTCAAGTTTCCCCACATTGTCAAATGACTAATATCATATACTCTTGTACATTGCTATCATAATGGTGGTTCTTTTATGCCTCATAGGGATATATCTCAAATGTAGAAGTTTTTTACAAAATGCTCTTTCAGAATAGTGTCATGAATTAGAACTGATTTTGTCAAGCAAGTTCTCTCTGGGATGCAACATAGACATGGTCTCTTTTCAGAATGGAGAGTGGAGGTAGGATTATATCTACGAGCCATATAGCCTTAAGCAAGTAGCATACCCTTTTTATCCCTCAGTTCCCTCATGTCTAAAATGAGATGGAAATGCCCTATTTTCTTTGATTCTGAGCTGCAAACATTTTTTTCACATTCTAACTGTTCTGAGATTAGAATGTATTTTTATGATTGTTATGTCTTACTGTCAGCCAGATGACAATGGAGATGAAGTTATATGAAAATCTTTCATTGATATCTTCTGGTAAGATCACAGCATCTAGCCACCCTCATAGATTTGATGATAGTACTTACCTCAAAGGGTCTTTTTGAGGATCAAATTAGTTAATGTATATAAAGTACTTAGTACCTGCCACCTAGTAAATGCTATATAAGTGTTAGCTATTTTTAATATCTATTAGAAATATAATGATAGTGGTTGGCTGATTTATTTATGATTTTACAATTATATAACACCTTTTCTCCGTGGAACACAAAGCATTTTCCATTGGACATTTTGAAAAGGAAAACTAAATTCCTTAGCGTTATAGATGTATAATAAATACAAAGGAGAGACGATTACTGGGCAGAAGAGGTAAATGAGGATGATAAAAGTGGTAATAATAAGCAGACTTCATGATTTATACTTAATACGAGAAATGTAAGTTTCTGCTGTTTGTTTTTCTGATATCGATATGAGGGAGTAGATTTTAAGAAAATATCTAGTGAATTTGACTTTTTGGGAGGTTGTCAGTCTTTGGTGGTACAAATTTTCTATTTACATTTCTTTCTTTTTCTAATGGAAATAAGAGAACTTTTTTCCTTAGAGGACCATATTTGTGAAAAATTGAGCACTTAAATTTTTCTTTTCATTGTGGTTTTCAGATGATCCAGACTAAATCTAATAGATTACTATTATAATTAGTGGTTATCTGATTATCTGTGTAAACTTTTTCACTGGCCTTTTTCCTGGTATATGTACTGCTTCCGACTTTAAAATAGAAATCCAGAGTGATAACAAGAACTTTTGAATTTTTTAAAATAACTTCTTACCATTATTCCATTCTTCATTCTAACTATCAATTTGGTACAGAGTTGTAGACAAAATATTTTTCAGTTTTTACCAGGTAGGAAAGTTGCCTATGATAGGGGAAGCAAAATAGAGAAGTTATTTCTTTTGGTATGGTACTATACTGTTCACTGATTCACATGAACTATATGTCATAATTGTCATATAAAGTTATCAGTTATTATATTGTAAGTTTTTTTTTAATGTTCATTTTTCCAGAGTGGTGTCCTTTGTGGTAAATTAGAGTAGTGGTAAAATAGTCTAGATACTTTATTACCTTTTATGAGAATGAAATGTACCCAAATTTTGCTTTCATGATAAAAAAGTAAAAGGGTACTTTTTACTGAGCTCCTCTGTGTCAAAGCCTGAGCACTTTACATGTGCACTTATATTTACTTTGCTATACATAACGTTTTTCTTTTTACATATTAAAGTTGATATTTCTACCTCCATTTTACAATGCTGAAAGAGGTTAAAGGGTTTGTCAGCTAATTAGTAAGTGTCAGGATTTGAACCCAGTTCTACATTATTCTAAAACCTCTGAAAGCTGGTTAAAGTTTAAAGCTTAAATAGCTAGAGACTAGATCAATGCTTCTCAGCCTTTTCTTCATTATCTCTCCCATCCCATGCCACCCCCTCAGCCTTTTTTTTTAAAAATACGCTTTATTTTTTAGAGCAGTTTTAGGTTTATAGTAAAATTTTGCAGAAGGTACAGAGTTCACATATGTCCCCCACTCCTAAACACATGCATAATTTCTTCTGTCATTAATGTGGTGATATTTGTCACAATTGATGAACCAATATTGATACGTTATTATTAGCTAACCTCTCTAGTTTATATTAGGTTTCACTCTTTGTGTTGTACAGTTCTCTGGGTTTTGACAAATGCAAGTGTCATGTATCCATCATTACATTTTCATACAGAATAGCTTCACTGCCCTAAAAATGCCCTGTGTTCCATCTCTTCATCCTCCTCCCATCCTCCCTCCCCCTGAATCCCTGGCAATTATTGGTCTTTTTACTGTCTCTATAGTTTTACCTTTTTCAGAATGTTGTATGGTTGGAATCAACCGTATGTAGCCTTTTCAGACTGGCTTCTTTCCCTTAGCAGTATGCCTTTAAGGTTCATCTTTGTCTTCTCGTGGGTTGATAGCTCATTTCTTTTTATTGCTGAATAATGCTCCACTGTATGGATGTACTACAGTTTGTTTATACGTTTGCCTATCGAAGGGCATTCTGTTTGCTTCTAATTTTTGGCAGTTATGTATTTGTGAGCTCTTCACATGTTGGACTGGAAAAGCAAAATCTCAAGGAGCCTTTTAGACCCCACCATGAAATTTTAATATCATAGATATAATGTGCATTTGTTAATGTACTGTGGCCCTTTGGAGGGCCATCAACCATTTTAATAGCTAAAATCTTTTCTCTTCCAAGAATCATCTTTAAGGTGACCTTATAGACTGCTGTGCCTGCAGGAGCTTAGCCATTGTGTCAGTATTCCAGATAGCAGCAAAGAGCAAGGGGAAAGAGCCTAAAGATTCCACCTTTCAGTTTGAGGCACTTAGATGTAAGCAACTTTCCCAGAAAGTCCCAACACAACATTTCCTCTTAATCTCATTAGCCAGAGCTTAGATACGTGGCAACACCTAGCTATAAGGGAAATCTGAAACTAAGGTGCATTGCTGTCCCAAATAAAATTGGGGTTCCATTATTAAGGAAGGAAGAGAGAGTACATAGAGGATAGGAAAGTAGCATTCTCTACCATAGTGAGGGAAAGAAATTTTTGTTTCTACTGAGATACAATAGGTCTGAAAATTTGGCTGATTATTTCGGAATTGCAGTGAATTAATTTTAGTCATTTATTAGCAAGATCTCTCTGATAAATTCCTTATTGGAAAGAACATGGATGATTGCCATGGACTTGTATTCAGAGGGCTTTAAAAAGGTACTTCTAGGAAATAAGGGAGTTTTTTTTTTTTTTTTAATTGATGTTTTAATGGTTTCTAACATTGTGAAATTTTGGGTTGTACATTTTTGTTTGTCCATCACCATATATATGACTCAATAAGGGAGATTTTACTTTGATTTTTCACTATAGAGAGGAATAATTTTTCTTATTTTTATTCCTCATACTCAAACTCTGCAGTCCTCATGGGGTTCTGATGTTATCCTTTGCAAGCTGATGTAGGTATAGCCCTGCAAGCTTTATTTAGCTTTTTAATGCTTACCAGTTCTAGTCAAAATGCATTCTTTGTCTTCTGATGTTCAAAAAGAAAATTAGAGAGAACTTGAGATATATAAATTATTCCATAAGACACTCAAAAAATATTAGTTGGGCCCATTTTTGCATGTAATCATGTTGTTTTCAAAGCTGTTACAAGTTTTATTGCTGAGATGCTTGAGAAACATGTTCCTGTCTCATTCTATTATTCTTAGATGATTGAGCTGGAAATGTTTATGCAGCTTTTATAATGGTGACTTATTGGCTGAGTATTTGCGCCTGCTGCTATCTTTGGCATTCGAATAATGAATTAACTGGTAGGTGGCCATGGGAAGGGAATGTTATGAATGGATTTTGCCTACGCTTTTTTGGTAGCAAATTATATTTGCTACAAGGTTGCTGTGCCATACCTCTGTTTCTTCAACTTTTATAAAGCTATTAATTTTCACAGTAATGGATGGCAGTAACCTTTCCCACACCGACCTAGTCTCAGCATGGCATATGTCAGACAAACCTGTGGGTGGCGATGTCTGTATAAAGGCTTGGTATGAATGCCAGAGTTACTTAATAGTATAAAATGCTTCCTTTTAGCCTTTGGCTATTTCCAACTGTTTTAAGATTGGTTCATTTATTTCATACAACTTGGATTATTTTTGTAGTTGTAAATTACAGCTATAATGAAATCTTCCTTTAAATTGGTTATGCCAAAGTCGATGTTTATGGTAAATAACTCATTGTTTTATTTTGAACTTTTATATTAGGAGGATTGAATATTTTAATTGTCTTCACCTTTACTACACCATTTTACTCTCCTTACCTTAAGTTAGTTTATATGAGCAGTAAAATAGGTAAGTGAATATGAACAAACCATTAAAATATATATGACCACACAGGCTCCCTTTGGCAAATAGATGAGATTATACAGGATAATATGTTCTTTCCTTGGTGGTTTGAGATGCAGTAACAGAACTAGGTTATATTCATATGTACATCAGGAGAAAGCTCACCTTACTTTGCAACTTTATTCCTGAAATGAGGTGGATTTCATTTTTCACCATTACCACAAAATGATTGAATCCCTTTTTACCATAAGCCTCTATACTGGAATAACTAGTATTTCTCTAGTGTTCTTTTTTTTTTCTTTACTCATTTTTTTAAAAAGGGGTATAAAACCATAAGTAAAGGATTAGAGAAAAGATGTGACAGGAAAGGCTAAGCCTTGGTGAACTGCTTTGACTTTTAATTTTGACCCTTCAGGGGCAAGTTACATATAAACACCTTAAACTGTCTGAAGGAAAACCGTTTAGTTACTGTCTCTTAAGTTTAATCAATGATGTTATCAAAAGTGTAATCAACAGGCTTAAAGTGCTTCATCTATTTCATTCTTTACTGTTAACTAGGTTAGAGTTTAGAAATTTCTAGAGTTGTCCATGGCCACTTAAAGCTGTTTACCCTACATTTACGTGAATCTTGGAGATTGCCTTTGTAATTTTGCAAATTACATTTTCTTGCACTATAATTTTCCACTTACTTTCTCTGATCTGGAAAAAAAATAAATGACTGTTGTTACGGGTTCTTGCTCTCACTCTCTCTTTCTTCCCCTCCTTTTGCCTTCCCTTCCTTCCTTCTTTTTTTTTTAAATATAAATGATTAAAAGTATTTCATTAGGGAGGATTATGCTGTGTGAAAGATCTAAACCCGTGTAAAAATGTCCTTGTTGAGCTACATTAATCTAGGACATAAGCTGTCTCTAAACTATTCATTAATTTATGTGCTAGGTAGTGATATGAAAATTAAGAAGCCTTTCAGAGATTCCTAATTTATGGAGAGTAAGATAGGAAGAGTTTATGTGCGTAGATATTTTTAGAGTATTTACTGTATACAAGGGAATGTACTAAGCACTTGTGGGAGTTTTAACCTCTTGTTTAAACATGTATCATGAGGTAGATATTTTGTTTCTGGTGGTTGTGCACATTGTCACTATAAGAAATTCTAAAATTGTTGTGGTCTTAATTCATTTTTTCCCTTAAACTCCATATTTCTGCCAGTATCTCTTCAATCATGGTAATCTTTCCTTCTGCTTGTCATCTCTTCATTTTCTGTTATTTGCATTATAGAGTTTGTTGTCTTTGCCTTTTCTCATATTTTGCTTTAGTCATTAATTTACCTTTTACTTTTGAGTATCAATTGGAGAGAGATTCCATGTTCTCTGTGAGCTGCATTTGAACAAAGTAGGCACTTTAAAATGGATGCTCTTTTTTTGTATGAAGTCAAAACTGTCCTATATTCCACTTAAACACTTTTCCCATTGTCTTTTCTTCCACCACCTTCCTAAATGGAAGGCAGATTTGATCAAATAGTGCAGTCTGAATGATTTTCTGTTGCACTTAAAATAAATTACATTTACATGCAAATAGGATCACTCCAATACTTAATTATCTGTTGTCTGACCATTGGTTAACCTCCTTCATTAGCAAATGGGAACAATTAGACTAGGAATGACTGTAACTGGACTGGATTTGGAAACCCCACAACCTTCAGTATGTAAACATGGTGAGTTGTTAGTGTTGGTTTCTGCTTTAGGTGGTTCAACTTGTGATTTTCCCATTTGTAAAAGTATCGTCCTGTTTTAGGAGAGTTAGAATTGTAAATTAGCTCCTTGACAAGTCTTTACATAAGCTTGCTCCTCATACTTTTCATTTTTTATAGATTTTCTGAGATATTTTTTAAAATTAAAACCCTTGTTTTGTTGTCTGGTTAAATTAAGAAATTATAGCATATTGGACTTAACTGTTTTGTGTTTTTTAAGCCAAAATAAGAATACACTGGTTATTTTCTCCATAAAAGATAAAATATCACCTGCTATATAATTCAAATATTGTGATATAGAAATATTGAATACTTCTAAAACTTGTTGCTTCTATGGAGAGTGTGTGTAGTTTCACAATTTCATCATCATCATCATTTTTTTAAACTGTAATTTAGGATCTCTCAACTCTTAGGTATATTACATGTCCCTGCACTTTTGAGAGTGGGGGAAAGGGGAAGAGAAAGAGAAGTAAGGTCTCTAAAAATCTGTGAGTAAGGGAGGAGAGAGAACTTTCTTCACTGGAAATATTTGTAATCTTTGGATAGGTGGATGTGGCAGGCACAGCTGACTTAGAGATACGGTTTTGACATTTAAATGTAGATTTCTGTAGGTTGAGGATTCTTGCTGTATTATATCTAATGAGGAAGTAATTAGAAAATTGTAGATTTGGAAAGGTCCTCATTACAGGTCAGTTTTTATATTTCGAAGATAAGAAAATTGAGGTCCAGAGAAGATAAATAACTTGACCAAAGCTGGTAGTATAAGAAGAACTAGTATAGTAATTCATGTGTCCTGAACACTATTCCAGTGTTCTCTCTATAGTGGTGTAATGAACGCTGTTTTGAATGGGCTCAACATTTTTAAAGACCGTAGCGTTCTGATTTTTTAAAAAACATAGGTTATTGTATCCAGGTATCAAAATGTGTGAAGTTTGTATGTAAAGCTGTAAAGCTGTGCCTAGATTGTGATGGTACTTTTGGGGGGAGGGGTATATTTTAGTTAGTGTTTTTTTTGTTTGTTTGCCTGCTTTTTAGAGTTGTAGGGGTTGAATAAAAGGTTATTTAGGTCTTCTGTACTGTTTGTTTTATGGGTGAAACAATACTTTTAATACTACTTATAACCCTAAAATGATTATTAGGAAAATTTGGTAAATTTTTTTCTTCAAAAGTATTCCCCAGTTGGAAAGAAAAAAAAAATTTGCATCAAACAAGATGCTTGCCAGGGGTTAAAAATACAAAGCAAAATGAATATTAATAAAAAACCAGCTAGTTGCTTGTAAAATTTCAGAGATATCACAGTAAAATTTGCTGAAGTTTCTCATATTAAAAAAGGGTTCATTTAATTGATGCTATATCCTCTTAAGCATTGTAGGATATTACATTTTAGACCATTCTCTTTAAGGACTTACTATTTAGTAAACATACATGACACTGAAACTTCCGAAATAGATGTGTAACTTGAGGCAATTAGAAATGAAGATTTTGAACATTTTTTCCCCACTGCTCTGCACGTGTAGTTGATCCTCATTATTCGCAAATTCTGTATTTGCAAATTTGCCTAGTTGCTAAATTTTGTTTGTAACGCCAAATCAATACTCTGGCATTTTTGCAGCCATTTGCAAAGCAGCAAAAAATTTGAGTCACCCAATGTGCAGGTTCCCAGCTGAGGTCAAGCGAGGTGATGCTCTGCCTTCTTGTTTTGACTCTCAGACTGTAAACATGTGTCCTTTTTGCTGTCTAATTCCACATTTTATAGCATATTTGTTGGTGATTTGCTGTTTAAAATGGCACCCAAGCATAGTGCTGAAGTGCTGTATCTAGGGTTCCTGAGCTCAAAAAGACTGATGTACCCTACAGAGAAAATATGTGTGTTAAATACACTTCATTCGGGCATGAAGTATAGGCTGTTGGCTGTGAGTTCAGTGTTAATGAACTTCCACTCACACCTCTTCAGATTATTTTGAAGCAAATCCCGTATTATTATATTAAATAAGGTGCTTTAAACAGAAACACATGTAAAACAAGATTATGTAATGATCACATGAAGAAAATGTTGTGACCAGAGGCTCCCAGGAACTTAACCGTGTATTTCCCCTAGGAACAATGGTTCAGTAGTCGCTAATTCAGTAATTACTAATATATAACTACTGTAAATAATGAGAATCGCTTATATATTGTGGTAGCCAACCTCCAATACGGCCTCCAGTGATCCAAGCCTCCTGGTATTGACACCCCCTTCCACACTGAATAGCAGGTGATTGGCCCTTTGTGACCAATAGAATACAGTGGAAGTGACAATATGTAACTTCTGAAGCTGGATCATTACAAACTTGGTGCTTAGATTGTTTAGATTGGTGCTTAGATTGCCAGCTGTTGTACCCAGAGGACATCTAGGCACTCCTGTGGAGAAGCCCACTCGGAAAGGAACTGAGGACCCCCACTGAGGTATAGTAAAAATATATATTTGGTCATTGTCTCCAGTTCTTGGCACAGAGCTCCTAGGACCCTTGGAGTTTCCTGAGTGTTAGGAGTGTCTTTTGTTATTTATAACGAGCCCCTTTTATCTCACCTGAATTTATGCAGGTGAGGTGACTTAGACCAGGGCCCCTGAATGGCCCCAGAATGGGGTTAGTTACAAGAAAGACCAAGTGATAGACATGGAAACTTTCAGCCTCACCCACTGACTTCCAGGAAAGGTAGAAGAGACTAGAGATTGACCTCTTTAGGAGCTCTTGAACAGTGAGATTGGGTGAGCTTCCAGATTGGTAAACATATGGAGGTGCTGGGAGGGAGGCATTCCTGGAAAGGGCATAGAAGCTCCACCCCCTCTCCCCCTAAACCTTGCCCTATACGTCTCTTCCATGTGGCTGTCCCTGAGTTATATTCTTTATAATAAACTAGTAAATGAAAGTAAAGTGTTTTCCTGAGTTCCGTGAGTTGTTCTAGCAAATTATTGAGCCTGAGGAGGAGGTTGTGGGAACCCCTGATTTATAGCCAGTTGGTCAGAAGTACGGGTGGCCCTGTCTAGACTTGTGACTAGTACCTGAAGTGGGGGCAGTCTTATAGGACTCAGCCCTTAACCTGTGGGGTCTGTGCTAAGTCCGAGTAGTTAGTGTCAGCATTGAATTGAATTGTTGGACACCTACTTGATGTTGAGGAATTGGAGAATTGTTGTTGGAAAAGACACCATGTATTTGGTGTTAGGGATAAAAAAAAAACCCTACAGGGATCAACAGGTCACACCAACTTGCTGGTCAGGTGAATTGATCACCTTGGAAATTGATCTTTCATATCCAATCAAACCTCCAACTGAATGCAGCCTAAGCAGACATCTGGCTATAACCACATGAGACACCCAAGTGAGAATTAAATAGCAGAGCTCTTGTCAAATTCCTGACTCACAGATGCTGTGAGACTAGTAAATGATTATTTTTTTTAAGCCTTTAAGTTTTGGGATAATTTGTTATGCGGGCATGGGAACTGATACATATATCCAAGACCTTTTTTGGTAGAAAATTTCAAACATACGCAAAAGTGGAGAAAATAGTGTGGTGAGTCCCATATAACCATCAATCAGCTTCAACAGTGATCAGCTCATGCCTAATCTTGTTTCATTTATACTTGTTCACGTCTACTCACAACTCTTCAGGTTATTTTGAAGCAAATCCCATACATCTTTTCATCTGTAAATATTTCAGTGTGTACTTCTAAAAGATAAGAATTCTCCCTAATATCATTATCATATCCCTCCAAATTAATCATTTCTTAAAAACAGTCTAATATCCAATCAGTATTCACATTTCCCCGTCTTATAATTTCATTTTACGTTTAGTTTATTTGAATGTGATCCAGATAGGTTCCATACATTTCAATTGTTGATATATTTATGTCTCTTTTAATTTATAGATTCTTCCACTATTTCTCTCCTTTTCTTACCCCCTCTTTGCAGTGTTATATTAAAGAAACAGAATTGATTGTCCTTTACAGTTTCCCACAAGTCTGGGTTTTGCTGATTGCATCCCTATTGTGTCATTAATATGTCATCTTGCTTCTGCTCTTCCTATATATATGTAGTTAGATCCGCAGGCATGATCTGATTTAGGGTTTTTTTGCAAGACTATTTTTTTAAATAGCTTTATTGAGGCATAATGTTCAAAATATAAAGTACACTGGTTTTAAGTGAACAATTCAATGAATGTATCTTTACAGTTATACAACTATTATGACGATCTAATTTTAGAACATTTCCATCACCCTAAAAAGAAAATTTATGCCCATTTATAATCACTCCTTTCTGTCCTCAGACCTAGGCAACCACTAATCTACTTCTGACTCTATAGATTGACCTTTTTTTTTTGACATTTTGTATAAATGGAATTGTAAAATATGTGCTCTTTTGTAGCATGTATCAGTAATTCTTTTTTATTGCCGAATAGTATTACATTATATGGATATACCACATTTTGTTTGACAATTCAGCAATTGGTATACTTTTTTTTTTTATTGTGAAATTTTTGTTGTACATTATTGTTTGTCAGTTACCATATAAGTGCATCCCTCCACCCCTTATGCCCACCCCCAGCCTCCTAGTCCCTGAACCACCAAACAGTTCTATTTGTCCGTGTGTTGGTTTATCTTCCACATTTGAGTGAAATCATGCCCTGTTTGTCTTTCTCTTTCTGGCTTATTTCACATAACATAATACCCTCCAGGTCCATCCATGTTGTTGCAAATGAGATGATTTTGTCTTTTTTTATGGCTGAGTAGTATTCCATGGTGTATATATATATACCACATCTTTATCCATTCGTCAGTCAAGGGACACTTGGGTTGCTTCCATGTCTTGGCTATAGTGAATAATGCTGCGATGAGCGTAGGGGTGCATGAGCCTCTTTGGATTGTTGATTTCAGGTTTGTTGGGTAGATGCCCAGTAGTGGAATAGCTGGATCATAAGGTATCTCTGTTTTTAATTTCTTGAGGAATCTCCATACTGTTTTCCATAGAGGCTGCACCAGTTTGCATTCCTACCAGCAGTGGATTAGGGTTCCCTTTTCTCCACAGCCTCTCCAGCATTTGTTGTTTTTTTCTCTTGGTGATTATAGCCATTCTAACGGGTGTAAGGTGATATCTTAGTGTGGTTTTTTTTCCCCCCCAAAGCCCCAGTAGATAGTTGTATGTCATAGATGCACATCCTTCTAGTTGCTGTACGTGGGATGCGGCCTCAGCATGGCTGGAGAAGCGGTGCGTCGGTGCGCGCCCGGGATCCGAACCCGGGCTGCCAGCAGCGGAGCGCGCGCACTTAACCGCTAAGCCACGGGGCCGGCCCTCTTAGTGTGGTTTTGATTTGCATTTCCCTGATGATTAGTGATGCTGAGCATCTTTTCGTCTGCCTGTTGGCCATCAGTATATCTTCTTTGGAGAAGTATCTGTTCATTTCCTCTGCCCATTTTTTGATTGGGTTGTTTGTTTTCTTATTGTTCAGTTTTGTGAGTTCTTTATGTATTATGGGGATTAATCCCTTGTCGCATATATGGTTTGTAAATATTTTTTCCCAGTTGGTGGGTTCCCTATTCATTTTGATCCTGGTGTCATTTGCCTTGTAGAAGCTCTTAATCTGATGAAGTCCCACTTCTTTATTCTTTTTTTTGTTTCCCTTGTCTGAATAGACATGGAATTCAAAAAGATCCCTTTATGGCTGATGACGAGTAGTGTACTACCTATATTTTCCTCCAGGAGTTTTATAGTTTCAGGTCTCACCTTCAGGTCTTTGATCCATTTTGAGTTAATTTTTGTGTTTGGCAAAAGAAGATGGTCTACTTTCATTCTTTTGCAAGTGGCTGTCCGGTTTTCCCAGCACCATTTATTGAAGAGACTTTCCTTTCTCCACTGTATGTCCTTAGCTCCGTTGTCAAAGATTAGCTGCCCGTAGATGTGAGGTTTTATTTCTGGACTTTCAGTTCTGTTCCATTGAACTGTGTGTCAGTTTTTGTACCAGTACCATGCTGTTTTAATTACTATCGCTTTGTAGTATGTTTTGAAGTCAGGGGTTGTGATGCCTCCAGCTTTCTTCTTCTTTCTCAGGGTTCCCTTAGCTATTCAGGGTCTTTTGTTGCTCCATATGAATGTTAGTATTCTTTCTTCTATTTCTGTGAAGAATGTCCTTGGGATTCTGAATGGGATTGCATTGAATCTGTAGATTGCTTTAGGTAGTGTGGACATTTTAACAATGTTTATTCTTCCAATCCAAGTTCATGGAAAAATTTTCCATTTCTTTATGTGATCATTGATTTTACTCAGTAATGTCTTATAGTTTTCGTTGTATAGGTCTTTCACTTCCTTGGTTAAATTTACTTCTAGACATTTTATTCTTTTTGTTGCAGTTGTAAATGGGATTGTCTTCTTGAGTTTTCTTTCTGTTAGATCGTCGTTGGTATATAGAAATGTAACTGATTTCTGTAAGTTGATTTTGTACCCTGCCACTTGGTTGTAGTTGTTGATTATTTCTAATAGTTTTCCGATGGATTCTTTAGGGTTTTCTATATATAAGATCATGTCACCTGCAAACAGCGAGAGTTTCACTTCTTCTTTGCCTGTTTGGATTCCTTTTATTCCTTTTTCTTGCCTAATTGCTCTGGCCAGAACCTCCAGTACTGTGTTGAATAAGAATGGCGAGAGTCGGCACCCTTGTCTTGTCCCTGTTTTCAGAGGGATGGCTTTCAGTTTTTCCTCGTTGAGTATGACGTTGGCTGTGGGTTTGTCATATATGGTTTATTACGTTAAGGTACTTTCCTTCTATACCCATTTTGTTGAGAGTTTTTATCATAAATGGATGTTGGATTTTGTCAAATGCTTTCTCTGCATCTATTGAGATGATTTTGTGGTTTTTATTTCTTGTTCTGTTAATGTGGTGTATCACTTGATTGATTTGTGGATGTTGAACCATCCCTGTGTCCCTGGTATAAATCCCACTTGATCATGGTGTATGATCTTTTTAATGTATTGTGTATTCAGTTTGCCAATATTTTGTTGAGGATTTTTCCATCTATGTTCATCAGGGATATTGGTCTGTAGTTTTCCTTCTTAGTATTGTCTTTGCCTGGCTTTGGTATCAGGGCGATGTTGGCCTCGTAGAATGTGTTGGGAAGTGTTCCATCCTCCTCTATTTTTTGGAATAGTTTGAGAAGGATAGGTATTAAGTCTTCTTTGAATGTTTGGTAAAATTCTCCAGAGAAGCCATCTGGTCCTGGACTTTTACTTTTTGGGAGGTTTTTTGATTACTGTTTCAATCTCTTTACTTGTGATTGGTCTATTGAACTTCTCTATTTCTTCTTGATCCAGTTTTGGGAGGTTGTATGACTCTAAGAATTTATCCATTTCTTGTGCATTGTCCAATTTGTTGGCATATAGTTTTTTATAGTATTCTCTTATAGTCTTTTGTATTTCTGTGGTATGTGTTGTAATTTCTCCTTTTTCAGTTCTTATTTTATTTGTTTGAGCCTTCTCTCTTTTTGTCTCAGTGAGTCTGGCTAAGGGTTTGTCAATTTTGTTTATCTTCTCAAAAGAACCAGCTCTCTGTTTCATTGATCATTTCTACTGTTTTTTGATGTCAATTTCATTTATTTCTGCTCTGATTTTTATTGCTTCCCTCCTTCTGCTGACTTTAGGCTTTGTTTGTTCTTCCTTTTCAAATTCTGTTAGGCATAGTTTGAGGTTGCTTGTTTGGGCGTTTTCTTGTTTGTTAAGGTGGGCCTGTATTGCTATGAGTTTCCCTCTCAGGACCGCTTTTGCTAAATCTCATATGATTTGGTATGGTGTATTTTCATTTTCATTTGTCTCCAGATATGATTTGATTTCTCCTTTAATTTCTTCAGTGATCCATTGGTTGTTTAGTAGCATGTTGTTGAGTCTTCACAGATTTGTCACTTTCCCGGTTTTTTTCTTGTGGTTGATTTCTAGCTTCATGGCATTATGGTCAGAAAAGATGCTTGTTATGATTTCAAATCTTCTTAAATTTATATAAGCATGTCTTTTTTACCAACATATGGTCTGTTCTTGTGAACGTTCCATGCGCGCTTGAGAAGAATGTGTAATCTGCTGTGTTTGGATGGAGTGCTCTATATGTATCTGTTAAGTCCATCTCATCAAGTTTTTCCTTTAAGTCCATTATTTCCTTATTGATTTTCTGTCTGGATGATGTGTCCATTGATGAGAGAGGGGTGTTAAGATCCCCTACTATTATTGTGTTGTTGTTAATATCTCCTTTTTGGTTTGTTAATAATTGCTTTATGTACCTTGGTGCCTCTGTATTGAGTGCATATATACTTAAAAGTGATATGTCTTCTTGGTGGAGTGTCCCTTTTATCATTATATATTGCCCCTGTTTGTCTCTCATTACCTGTCTTATCTTGAAGTCAACTTTGTCTGATATAAGTGTTTCGGACTATCAATTCAGTTTGGTAGTTCTGTATGGGCGTTCCCTTAGTTTTCTCTTTCTTTATCGTGTGTGATTCTGTTCTGATTATTTGGTTAGTGGTTACCATGAGGTTTGTATAAAAAAATCTCGTGGATGTGATAGTCCATTTTTTGATGGCCCCTTATTCCCTTAGACTAAGTTGATTTGATCACTTTCCTCTTCTCCTTCTAAGTTATTGTTGTCACATCTTATTCCTTCTTGTGAGTTTGTGTTTAACATGATGAAGTTACATTTATTCTTTGTGCTTACCTTCCCTCGATCTTTGGTTTTATAATTTTTTGGTAATCTATTTTGATAGAGGACTGCAATTTTTCTGCTTTTGTCAGCCTATTTTCCTCCTTGTTCAAAACTTTGAGTCTGCTTTCTCTTTTTTTCCTAAGGGATGAGGGCCTTCTTGAGCACTTCTTGTAGTGGGGGTCTTGTGGCAATGAACTCCCTTAGCCTTTGTTTATCTGAGATAGTTATTATTTCTCCATCATATCTGAAGTATGTGTTTGCTGGTAGAGTATTCTTGGCTGAAAGTTTTTGTCCTTCAGAATTTTGAATATATCATTCCACTCTCTCCTAGCCTGTGAAGTTTCTGTCAAGAAATCGGCTGAGAAACTGATAGGAAATCCTTTGTATGTTATTTTTTTTTGTCTAGCTGCTCTTAATATTTTTTCTTTGTCATTGACTTTTGCCAGCTTTACTACTATATGCCTTGGAGAGGGTCTCTTCATGTTGATATATTTTGGAGATCTGTTTATTTCATTCACTGGTATTTCCAGCGCCTTCCCCAGGTTTGGGAATTTCTCAGCTATTATTTCTTTGAACAAGTTCTCTGCTCCTTTTTCCCTGTCTTCTCCCTCTGGAATACCTATAATCCTTATGTTGCATTTCCCAATTGAGTCGGATATTTCTCGGAGTTTCTTCATTTTTTTTTAGTCTTAGGTCTCTTTCCTCCTCCATCTGGAGCATTTCTGCATTGCTGTTCTCAATATTGCTAATTCTTTCCTCCATATTGTCAGCTCTGATGCTTAAGGCTTCCAGATTTGTCTTTATCTCCTCTATTGTGTTTTTCATCTCTAAGATTTCTGATTAGTTTTTTTTTGTAGTTTCAATCTCATTTGTGAAGAAACTCCTGATTTCATCAAATTGTCTGTCTGTGTTTTCTTGTATTTCATTGAGCTTTTTTATGGTGGCTATTTTGAATTCTCTGTCACTAAGATTATACATTTCTGTGCATCCCGCACTGACTTCTGGGTGCTTGTCATTTTCCTTTTGGTCTGGAGATTTCATATATTTTTGCATAGCGCCTGTTGGTGTTGGCTTATTTTCCCTCATAGTGAAAGTATATGGTCACTGTTTCCTCTTGCTGCCGCTGAGTGGGGGTCAAGGGCTGTGTATTCTGGCCCACCTTAATCTGCAGGCGCTCCTGTCGGCCCCTGGCTGATCTGAAGCGCGGCTGAGCAGAGGCTGCTGGGGGTGAAGTGTGGGAACAGCTGGAGCTGGAGTTTGGGAATAGCTGGGACTGGAGTGCAGCCAGGCTGAAGCAGCTGGGGCTTGGGTGCAGGTGGGTTGAAGCAGCTGCAGCAGAAGTGCTGCTGGGCTGAAGAAGCAGGAGCTGGAGTACCGCTGGGCAGAAGAAGCTTGAACTGGAGTGCACTGGGCCGAAGAAGGAGGAACAAGACTGCCACTGGGCTGAAGAAGGAGGAGCTGGAGCACTGCTGGGCTGAAGAAGCTGGAACTGGAGTGCAGTGGGCTGAAGTTCCTGGTGCCATGTCAGCTGGAGCCTGAGCACAGGCCAAGCTGAAGCAGTTGGAGCTGGGGCTGGGGGCAGCAGCCAAGCCGAAGGAGCTGGGGATGAGGCACAGTGGACCTGGGGCAGCTGGGGTTGTGGCTTAGTCCAGCCGGAGCAGCTAGGGCTGTGGCTCAGTGGGGCCTGCACTGCTGCTGCCTCTGGTGCAGGGGCGGCGGCTCGCCCCGCTGCTGGTGGGGCCCTGGCACCTGGGGGCCGCTGCCTTTGGGGGCGGGGCGCAGTCGCGCTGCCCGTGCAGGTGAGGCCTGGGCGTCTGAGGGCTGCTGCCTCTGGCGACCGGCCTGAGCTGAAGCACCGCTGTGCTGAAGCGCCGGTCGTGTGGGCCAGGTGGGAGAGGCGCCCTTACTTTCGCCTCCCCGATCTCAAAGGTTTCTCGCCTTGCTGTTGCTCTCTGCTCTCCTGAGGGGATAGCTTGTTGAAAGTACCCTCACAACAGTTCCGCTCCCTCTCTATGTGGATCACTAGGGGATGTCAGGGGTCTTGGAGAGTGCCGGTTTTCACGCAGCGAGCCGCCCCTCCCCCGCCGAGAGCCACGAGGTCTCACTCTCTAGGTCGCAGTCCTTGGGGAAGGAAGGGAGCTCCCCTTACTTCCTTCTACTTACTCTGGGGATTCTAGCACCTCAGTTCTCGGGTGTACAGCTGCCTGGGTGCCTCAGACGTCCCCTGTGTTGTATGAATAGCTTCTGTTTGAATATGAATATCCTTTTTGTTGTGTCTTAGAGGGGGAGAGTTCAATGGGGGAAGCTCACTCTGCCATGATGCTGACGTCACTCCCCTGGTATACTGTTTTGACTATTAAAAGTAATGCTGCCTCATATAACTCAATAACAAAAAAATGAACAATCTGATTAAAAAATGGGCAGAGGAACTGCATGGGCATTTTTCCAAAGAAGACATATGAATGGTCAACAGGTACATGAAAAAGTGCTTAACATCACTAATCATCAGAGAAATGCAAAACAAAACCATGGTGAGGTATCACCTCATACCTATTAACATTGTTACTGTCAAAAAGATAAGAGATAATAAGTGCTGGTGAGGATGTGGCGAAAAGGGAGCCCTTGTGTACTGTTGGTGGGAATGTAAACTGGTGCAGTCACTATGGAAAACAGTATGGAGGTTCCTCAAAAAATTAAATATAGAACTACCATATGATCCAGCAATTCTACTTCTGGGTATATATCCAAAGGAAATGAAATCATTATCTCAAAAAGATATCTGCAGTCCCATATTCATTGCAACATTATTTACAATAGTCAAGATGTGGAAATGACCTAATGTGGTATATATGTACTATGAAATATTATTTAGCCATAAAACAGAAGGAAATCCTGACATTTGCAACAACATTGATGCACCATGAGGGCATTATGCTAGGTGAAATAAGTCAGCAAAGAAAGACAAATACTGTATGATCTTGCTTTTATGTGGAATCTAAAAAAACTGAAGATAGATACAGAGAACAGATTGGTGATTGCCAGAGGCAAGGGGGTGGGGGAAATTAGTGAGGGTAGTCAAAAGGTAAAAACTTCCACTTAATAAGATAAATAAGTTCTGGAGGTGTAATGTACAGCATGGTGACTATGGTTAACAATATTTTATATTTGAAAGTTGCTAAGAGAGTAGATCTTAACAGTTCTCATCAGAAGAAAAGATTTGAAACTGTGAGGTGATTGGTGCTAACTAAACTTATTGTGGTAATCATTTAGCAAAATATACATATATCAAATTGTTATGTTGTACACCTTGGGTAATATAATATTATATGCCAATTATATCTCATTACTGAAAAAAAACTGAAAAGAAAAAAAAATAATGATGTTGCTATGATCTTTTGTATACGAGGTTTTGTGTAGGCACATGTTTTCAGTTCTCTTATATAGATATCTAGGAGTGGAATTGCTGGGTAATGTTATAATTCTATAATAACCTGTAAAATATCTGCCAAACTGGTTTACAAAATGGTTGTACCATTTTACATTCCCACCAGTAATGTATGAAGTTTCCAATTTCTCCACATCTTCAACAACACTTGCTAATGTATGACGTTTTAATTATAGCCATTCTAGTGGGTGATATATGATATAATATTGTTGTTTTAGTTTGCATTTTCCTAATGACTAATGATGTTGAGCATCTTTACATGTGCTTATTGGCCATTTGTATATCTTCGCTGGAGAAATGTTACAAGACAACTTCTTAAGTTACTGTGTGCTTCCATCAGGAGGCACAGAGTATATGATTGTCACTCTTGGGAATGGTATCAACCATTGGTAGATCCCTTATCAATGAATTAACTAATTAGTTCATTCATTCATTTTGATGCTGTCATTCCTTCTTCATTTAGTAGCTGGAATACTTTGCCTGTCCTTAGGGCATGCCAGTCATTTTAGTTGTCTAATGCTCATTCTGTAGCTGCACCATCAAAAACTAGCCACAAAGCTATTTAATTAAAATAAAATTGAAAACTTAGTTCCTTATTACACTAGCCACATTTCAAGTGCTTAATAGTCACATATGACTAGTGGCTACTATATTGGATAGCAAAGAGAGAGATTTTCCATCATTGCAGAAATTTTTACTGGTCACTGCCGTTTTGCAGTATGTTTTCAGGAAGGGCTCAAGGCAACAATATTCCCTGGGTTCTTGCATATTCATAAAAGTATGTGCCATTATACTTCAAGGTCAGTTGGTGTTGATATAGAATCTTTGGTTATACATGTCTTATAGCTGTTGGTATTATTTCCTTGTTTGCTTATATTTTGATGTTCATGGGAATACTTTGTTATCTAGTTTTGTTATAAATATTGTCTGTAAATTATTGGCTTAAGTATCCTAGTTGGTCTGTTTTTATGAGAGAATTTAGGGAAATTCAAAAGTATGCAGTCTTCATCATCGTCTTCCAGAATCCCTTCATGTTTATTTTAATTGTACCTGTTACTAACTGAGAATTGTAAAAAGTTAAGAGCCAGAAGGAACTGGGAGGTCATTTAGTCCCTAAACTTCATTTTAGAGATGAAGAATGTGAAACTTGGATAAGTTGTGTGGTTATAAGCAGTCAGGTCCATAGCCCAGTTGGCTTGACTCACATCAGTGCCCCTTTGCACATCTGTAGCACTGAGGCAAAGGATAAAATGTAAGCGGAGGTCAGATGACTTACAAAGACAAAATGGATACTTGGATTTAATTGGTTCATAAGGCCAAATGAAAAGAGGGAAAGGGAAGCAAAGTAACTGATTGAAACAGTTATAAAGAATCAGATATAAGATAAGTATATATTGTGTGTATAAATATAACATAAAAAATTTTTGAGACCTTTTTTAGAGCAGTTTTAAGTTGACAACAAAATTGAGAAGGAGATAAGAGATTTCCCATATACTCCCTGCGTGCACACATGCATAGCCTCCCTAATTATCAACATCACTCACCAGAGTGGTACATTTTTTTTTTTAACAGTTTTATTTATTTATTTTTTTTGTGTGAGGAAGATCAGCCCTGAGCTGACATCCATGCCAATCCTCTTCTTTTTGCTGAGGAAGACTGGCTCTGAGCTAACATCTATTGCCAATCCTCCTCCTTTTTCTCCCCAAAACCCCAGCAGATAGTTGTATGTCATAGTTGCACATCCTTCTAGTTGCTGTATGTGGGAGGCGGCCTCAGCATGGCCGGAGAAGCGGTGTGTCAATGCGCGCCCGGGATCCGAACCCGGCCGGCCAGTAGCGGAGTGCGAGCACTTAACCACTAAGCCATGGGGCTAGCCACTTTTGCAGATATTTTCTCCTAGTCTGGTGCTTGTCTTCTAATTCTCTTGATAATTGCCTTTTGCAAGGCAGAAGTTTTTAATTTTAGTGAAATATAGCTTATTAATTATTTCTTTCATGGATTGTGTCTTTGGTGTTGTATCTAAAAAGGCATCACTGGGGGCCTGGCCTGGTGGCGCAAGCAGTTAAGTGCACGTGCTCCGCTGCGGGTGGCCCCGGGGCTTGCTGGTTCGGATCCTGGGCACGCACTGATGCACTGCTTGGCAAGCCATGCTGTGGCGGCGTCCCATATAAAGTGGAGGAAGATGGGCACAGATGTTAGCCCAGGGCCAGTCTTCCTCAGCAAAGAAAGAGGAGGATTGGCAGATGTTAGCATGGGGCTGATCTCCTCACAAAAAAATAAATAAATAAAATAAAAAAAAATAAAAAGGCATCACTGTATCCAAGGTCATCTAGATTTTCTCCTATGTTATCTTCTAGGAGTTTTATAGTTTTGTGTTTTACTTTTAGGTCTGTGATCCATTTTGAGTTAATCTTTGCGAAGGATGTAAGGTCTGTGTCTAGATTCATTTTTTGCATGTAAGTGCCCATTTGTTCCAGCACTATTTCTTGAAGAGACTGTCTTTTCTCCATTGTGTTACCTTTGCTCCTTTGTTAAACACCAGTTGACTATATTTATGTAGGTCTATTTCAGGGCCCTCTGGTATGTTCCATTGATCTATCTGTTTGTTCTTTTGCCAATATCACACTGTTATGATTATTGTAGCTTTAGGGTGAGTCTTGAAATCGGGTAGTGCCACTCCTCCAACTTTCTTTTTCTCCTTCAGTATTATGTTTACTATTCTGGGTCTTTTGCCTCTTCATATAAACTTTAGAATCTGTTTGTTGATATCCATAAAATAACTTGGTGGATATAATTAAAATATTTTTAATATAGGTAGTTAGAAAAATGATTTGTCCATTAAAATGGACTGAAAAAGCCTCCATATATAGGGAAGAGTAAGCTTCCAAGGAGATTTCTTAGGGTATGTTGATAAGATTCGGCAATTCAGTTACCAGTTATCCTCTTCTGGGTCAGCTGTGTGTTTACTGTGCCATTTTATAATATCATTTGTAATTGTTGAGAATTTAATCAATACTTTTTCAAGTGAAAGCAAAAATAATAACCATTGTCAGAAGTAGATATAAATACTGGGAAATATAAAATTATGTTTTATTACAGAAGATATGATTACATATTTAGAAAACAAAGGAATCAGTTGAACAAAACCTATTAAAATTACTAAAAAAAGTTCAGTCAAGTGATGGGAAATAAGAAAAATATAAAATTAGTAGCCATCATGTACCTAGCAAGATTGTAAATTTTCTAAAAGCAAAATCCATACTTCTGTCTTTTAAATCTCCTATTATTGCCCAGAATGCCCAGTATTTTACCGAATTAAAATTTTTAAAAAAATTGTCATTGGTATATGATTAAAGATAAAAAGTAAGTCTCTCCAGTGGAGATATAAGGTTAGGTAAGCAGTGTATGGCTGTTTTGCAGATGCCCTTTAGTGATAAGCTTAGTGATAAGTAATATTGGGGCACTGAGGAGTCATTTATAGTTTTGAGTAGGAAAGTCTGTAGTTTTTGAGTAGGGAGTTGATATAAATTTTTGATTGATCCTTCAATGTATATCAGATAAATTAGAGAGGGCAGATCCTAGAGACATGGGAATCTGGAATAATCTCAGTAATAGGGATGAGACCTAGGAGCTAGGGTGTTAGCTCTCTAAAAGTAAGGGAAGATATGGTTAAGAAATTTAAAAAAAACGTTATTCTGAAATAATTTTAAATTTTCTTGAGTTGCAAAAATAGTGTACCGAGTTCCCATATACCTTTTTGCTAGCTTCTGCTAATGTTAACATCTTATATAGCCATAGCTCAAAATGAAGAAATTAACATTGATACAATACTATTAACTAAACTATAGACTTTATTCGGATTTCACCAGTTTTACGACTAATGCCCTTTTTCTGTTGCTGGATTTAATCCAGGATACCATGTTGTGTATAATTGTCATACCTCCTTAGTCTCTCCCAGTCTGTGGTGCTTTCTTAGGCTTTCCTTGTATTTCATGACCTTGATACTTTTGACGAGTACTACAAGTTAGATATTTTAGAATGTCCTTCAGTTTGGGTTTAGCTGATGTCTTCTCGTGATTAGACTGGGCTTATGCGTTTTGGGGAAGAATACCATAGATGTGAAGAACCCTTCTCATTGTGTCATATCAAGGGGTGCATGATATCAACATGACTTACCACTGGTGATGTTAACTTTGATCACTTGGTAAGGTGATGTATGCCAGGTTTCTCCACTGCAAAATTGCTATTTTTCTCTTTCTATAGTCTGTTCAGTAGCAGCAAGTCTCTTAGTCCAGCCCACATTCAAGGGGAGGAGAATTAAACTCCGCCTCCCAGAAGGAGAAGTATGAAAGAATTTGTAGACAAAAGTTAAACTTACCACATAATTAATCAGTATTTGAGGGAGATATTTTGAGGCTATGCTAACTAGATATGAAACATTTTGAGAGAAGACTTAATAGTTTTTAGTAATTAGAGGGCATAAAAGAAAGGAAAGGAACTCCCAGATTTTGAGCCTGATTATATTGTTGAAAGAAATAGAGTTATTCACTTTGGTTCTGTCATTGATTCAGTCTTTTTCTACATTAAAATCCAGTTCTTTAAACTATAAATATGAGTTTATTTTATTTATGTTTTTTTGTGAAGAGGACTAGCCCTTAGCTAACATCCGATGCCAATCCTCCCCTTCTTTTTCTTGAGGAAGACTGGCCCTGAGCTAACATCCGTGCCCATCTTCGTCTACTTTATATGGGAGGCTGCTGCAGCATGGCTTACCAAGTGATGCGTCGGTGCGCGCCCGGGATCCGAGCCAGCGAACCCCCGGCCGCCGCAGTGGAACGCGAGCCCTTAATTGCTTGCGCCACTGGGCCGGCCCCAAACTATAAACATGAGTTTAGATAGATAATCTAGATATAGTACCAAGAAACAGGACCTTGATTCTATATTCTTTATTGGCCCAGAGGTTATTAGAATATTCAGGACATGCCGTTCTGATGTAAACTACTCAATTCTGAGTCATAGCCATCAGGTTGCATGCTTTATCTTCTAACAGAATTTCTTCTCATAATTTATGCATATTTCCCCTGATAAACTTGCCCTTTATTTTTAAAATTTAAGATATTTTAAGGAAGTTTTTCCCCCACTTGAAGAATATAGCTCACTTAGTACATTATAAACCAGAAAAAAAAAAAAAGATTAGAAGTGTGGTGGTGACATCCTATTATTATAATTTACATGTTACCTTTAAAAAAATCTGTTACTGTCTTCCAGGGGATTTTTTTAGTCAGTTCTCAAGTATCCTCCTACATCTTTGTAACATGGGAGACAGATCTTGCTGACTCCCTGTCATCTTGCCAGCCTAAATTTTTTCTTTCTCTTGAGAGAATATGCTGAATATGTTAAACTTCCTCTCTCAGTTCTACTTCAAGCCCCCATGAATGACTTTACCACTGATGACTATTTTTCAACAGGCTGTGTGTGTACTCTACAGGACTTTGTTGAGAATATTATACCTCTGTTCTATGTAAGGAGCAATTCAGTTAGGTCCTATTACATCTATATCTAAGTTGTTACAGAGATCCTTAGAACGAAGATCCCTTCTCCTTCCTGGCAATTAGTAATCTGCCAATTGAGTTCATAGTTTCCAGAAACCTGTTGTAAAGTAGTGTTTGATTGCTTTTCCCCCCATAAACCTTGTATTTCTTGCCTTGTTAAATGATTAGTAGGTATTTAATTGCAAAGAGTATTTTAAAAAGTTCTGTTCAGGTAATATTTACTTCACAACTAGGAACTCGTAATTACGACCTCATAATAGAAAGTTGCAGCCCCAAAATTTCTAACTGAAAGTTTAAAAATGATTTCATTTGAGGCAGATTAAATACTGGAATTGAGCCACCAAATTATTCACTATTTGCTGCTGAAAGCACATACATAAATACAAAGAAATCCTATTGCTTTAGGAACAATAGTGATTTAAATTATTGTTTGTTCTGAGAATTTTCTCTCATTTTCCTTTAATTTGCATTTTGTACGTTATAAAAATCATTCATCTCTAAGTAAGCATTAATTGTGTGATTTCTACCCTCTTCCCCTTCTCATTATATCAAGTAGTTCTAGAATTCTGGATTCTTTGTAAATAGTAAACTTAGACTATGAGTGTTAGTGTGGAACTTTGGTCATTTTACTAGTAAATTATAGGTAGGATTAGGGGAGATGTATGTTGTTTGTTTTTTGTTGTCAGAATGTCAGCTGTGCTGAGATGCATACTTTTTTATTTGAAAGAAATATACATGAAATTAGTCTCTAAATTATAAGTGTCAGCTAATGTATTAGACTTCTTTAGAGCTGCTCAGCAATTCTGAGTAGAGTAAGTGGCAGATTTTTGGATGGTTGGCATTTAACAGGTCCTGTTGAGTGGGTAGAGAAGAGAGAAAATGAGCTAAAAGCATCAAACATTATTAGACTTTCTAATAAATACTATTTTTAAAAAAACACAATGAAAAAGGTCAGTGTTGGGGCCGGACCCGTGGCATAATGATTAAGTTTGGCACGTTCCGCTTCGGCTGCCTGGGTTCGTGGGTTTGGATCCCATACGCGGACCTACACCCACTGTCAGCCACGCGACTGATGCACGTATAAAGTTGAGGAAGATTGGCAACAGATGTTAGCTCAGGGCTAATCTTCCTCAGCAAAAACAAACAAACAAAAGGTTAGTGTTAAAAACCTGATTCCCTGGTGTATAGATGGATAATACTAATTAAAATAAAATAAAATATAATGTTAGAACAGGTTGAAAAATATGATTATATGTAAGATCCTTGGCAATGTCATTTCACGAATGCCTAGACCAATGTAGTATTTCATCTATAAATCAGCAATTCTATTTAGCCTAAATACCTACTTATGAGTATCATCTTTTCTTATAATATCTGACATTATGAATAGCCTCTTGTGTGTGTATAAAATGATAGTACGTATTTGGTGGACCTTGACTTTCATAAAAATCCTCTTTTTGAACATTATATTGACTTCCTGAACTCCTTTCTGCACGTGGGATTGAATCTTCCATATTCTGTTTCCTGAGTCTTGTTAATTTTGAACTGTTGCATTGTGGCACTTCTTGCCCAAGATCGTCGACAGTTTTTTAGCTTAGATGATTGGGCTGGCCATGGTCTAAGTATTTTCACTGTGTCCTGTCTTGTGGAGGGAGCCTCCCAGAAATCCTAGATTGCCAGGTGCTTCTCTGGATCACTGCACAGCCAGAGCCTGGAATTGGTTTGCTTACAGTGGTGCCCATGTCCCGCCCTTCCCTTTCTGTCACCCCTCTGCCATTATACCACCCAGATTTTGTTCTTGTAGGGAGTGGGGCTTGGTCACTGGAGGGGCTGTAGGCCTGTAGGAAGGAGAAATAACCTGGTTCTAATTCCCAAGACCACAGAGTTGAGGTGCCTCTGAGGGTTATCCGCTGCTCCCTGATTTGTGGGTTTAGGGTAAGGGTGGTGTTCAGGCAGTAGATAATGCCCTCAAAGCCTTAATTAGATTTGATTATATCTTTTAGTACTCTGAGAACATAACCACCAGTATAGCATATACGTCTGTTTTTAGACTCGCATACATTCAACCTTCAAATGCATCTTTGGAAATGATATATATAAGAGTAGAGGAGTGCCAGTATTAAATGATGCTTTACTACAAAGTTTATTATTGCTGCAAGGTTTTTATGTAAGGTTTAAAAGTAAAGGAGTTACCATAAAAAAGTCAATGTCATAAAAAAGTCAATGTTTTCTTTACTTGCTCTTTGATGACTGATTTCAGCCCTACACATCTCATTTGAAAATCACTAATTTTTCAAAAAAAATACTTTCTTGCTAGGATAGCTTTTCATCTTCTGCTGTTTTCTAAATGGTGATTTTTTTCTTAATGTGGGTCCAGCAGATTAGTGGCCAGTGGGCATATTTTGTTTGGCTGCTTTGTTACGCTTGCACAATATATTTCAAGAGGCCAGGTTAGATAGGCAGATGTATGCTTGGTTGCAAAAACATCTTATTCTCTATTTTTTTAACTCACTGCATACTTTTTATTTTAATTGTAAGGCTCTTGTTGGCATTTGATTTTTGCAACCCTGCTTTAGAAGAACAGAGGGTGGAGCGTTATATATAGTGAAGGGATAAGTTTTGGGATTAGACCAACTTGGATTCAAAACCCTGCTCTGCCTTGTACCTTGTGTGTGTCCTTGGACAAAGTAGTTGAACGAGTTGAAGGAGTTCTTTACCTCCTTTGTAAAATGGGGAAAATAATGTTATTTTTAAGGATTAAATGAGACAATTTATATGTAGCATCTAGCACACAGTAGGTACCCCATAAATGGTAGTGATTCTTATTGTAGACAGAGTTAACGAAGAACCACTAGTATCATGGCAATTTTCTCAAAATATTAGTAGTACCTGTTACTTTGATTCCTCATGCTTTCTCCCCTTGTAATTCAAATTCCCAAGTTGCTTTTTGTGGAAATACAGAAGTGGATTTCTCTATTAAATTTACTTGTTGCTTCTTTTAATAGGTATCAATTTCATCCAATAATTCTGAGGTCATAGGGCATGGGACAACACGCAAGTGTTAAAAAGTATTGTAATAAAAATGTGTCTTGATGACTTCTAGATTCTAAGGCTTAAATTTGAATTACTGGGTAATATTTACTTTGTGAGCTCTATATTGGCAAAGTATAATCTTTAAAAAGTCTTAATTATACTGGAACCAATAAGGTAAAATATAACTTGAAGTTTGGAGTATAAATAACAGAAGACTTAATTTAGAAATTATTCTTGGAAAATAAAATATAGTTTTAAAAGAGTGAAAGTAACTATACGCCTGTACTGTTTGCTGTTTCAAACTAAATTGTGCAAATTGGTATTACACTGGATATCTTGGGTTTTATTTTTGAATTCTTTATCGTTCATATTTTAGTCTTTTTAAATTTAGCATGCATATAGTTGCTACGAGAAACATTACTCATGAGATGATGACACTATAGCATCCATATTGATGACGTCTCTCTGACTATCATAGTCTAGGCCAGTCACATAATACAGGAGGGTAGACCTGGCATATCTTATTTCAGAATAGTGCCAAGACTTTGTCTTGGCTGACCAGACAGTCTGGTTACAGCCTTATGGTGTTCAGATACCCTAGAAAATAAAATTAAAACAAAACAATGTGATGTGGGGAAAGTGTTTTTAAACAAACTGATTTACACATCCACTTGTTCTTTTCTAAAATGCTCTCACTTATTAGACAATTATTGAAGAAAAAGAAAGTCTGTCATTTTTTTTGCCCTTCTGCGTATATTCCGTAAAATACCACTTTGGATGAGTATGTCCAAAGCAAAAAATCAAAATAATCAGAACTTTTAATTTTCCAGTCATAGTCTGAGAAAATTGTTCTGTGGTTTTGAAAACTATAGTAGAACTTGTGCAGAGAAAAAAAGAAACATAATAACTTAAAACAATAAAGTAATAAAATTATTTATTAGATGGGTCAAGAGAATAGATTTTCTTTTAATAACTAAACTCATGAAATGATATCAGGATCAGGGTGGTAATAAAGGAATCCCATTTATATCAAATTTATTGAGTAAACATTTACTAATCCTGTCTAATGAAGGAAAGGTCAGTCAGGCAGTGAAAAGTCTGACTTAGGGAACATATTAAAAGAAGATAGCTTGATTGCTTTCGATAATTTGCAGGATTGGCCCCAACTAGAGAAAGAGGATAGAGTAGTAACCAGGCTTCTTTTTAAGAGAGAGTACTTAAACTGGGTGAGACTCATTGTATTAAGCATGTCCATCACTCAGAATCAGTTCCCAAAAGAATCTGGTGCTGCCACCTGTGTGTTCCAGTGGACATAATTAACTCCATGTTCTTTCTGATTGCTTCTCTGGCCTCTTTTTTTCTCTTTGTTTCACACAGATGAGGGTTCCAAGTGTCTGTTCTGCTGTTTTCTTTTTTCTTCCTCTTTTTACCCAGAAAAGTCTACAACATGTTGGGGTTTTTTTTCCCCAAATAATTTAAAAAATGAGATATAATTCACATACCAGAAAATTCACCCTTTTTGGGCTGGCCCGGTGGCTTAGTGGTTAAGTTTGCGTGCTCCACTTTGGCACGCTGGGGTTCATAGGTTCGGATCCCAGGTGGGGACCTACACACCACTCATCAAGCCATGCTGTGGTGGCGTCCCACATTCAAAATAGAGGAAGATTGGCACAAATGTTAGCTCAGGGACAATGTTCCCCAAGCAAAAAGAGGAAGATTGGCAACAGATGTTAGCTCAGGGCCAATCTTCCTCACCAAAAAAAAAAAAAAAGTACAGTTAGGTGGTTTTTAGTATATTGCACAGTAACTTGTGCAACCATCAGTACTATCTAATTCCAGAGCATTCATACCCCAAAGAGAAACCCCCTATGCATTAATAGTCACTGCCCATTTTCTCCTCCCCTAGTCTTTGGCAACCACAAATTTACTTTCTATCTTTATGAAATTGCCTATTCTGTACATTTCATATATATGGAATCATATAATGTGGCCTTTGTGACTGGCTTATTTCAATTAGCATGCTTTGAAGATTCATCTGTGTTATATATATCAGTACTTCATTCCATTTTATGACTGAATGGTATTCCATTGTATGAATATACCATATTCATCAGTTGATGGACATGTGGATTGTTTCCAGTTTTTGACTATTATAAATAATGCTGATATGAACATTTCTGAACAAGTTTGTTGACATGTTTTCAGTGTTCTTTGGTATATGCGTAGGAGTGAAATTTCTGAATCATATGGTATAACTCTATGCTTAACTTTTGGAGGAAATGCCAAAATATACCCATTTTGCATTCCCATCAGCGATGAATGAAGACTGTAGTTTTTCCGCATCCTTGTCAACACTTGTTACTGTTCATCTTTTTCATTACAGCTATCCTAGTGAAGTGACATCTTCTTGTTGTTTTGATATGTATTTCCTTAGACACTAGTGATACTGAGTATCTTTCCATGTGCTTATGGGACATTTTATATCTTCTTTGGAGAAATATCTATTCAAATCCTTTGCCCATTTTTAATTGATTATTGATTTGTAAGAATTATTTATACTAGATACTATACCTTATCAGATATATGATTTGAAAATATTTTCTCCCATTTTCAGGTTGTCTTTTCACTTTCTTGATGATGTCTTTTGAAGCACAAAAATTTTAAATTTTAATGAAGTCCTATTTTTTCTTTTTTTGGTGCTTTTTATGTCACATCAAAGAAACCATTGCCTATTTCAGTGTCATGCAGAATTACGCCTATGTTTTCTTGTAAAGGTTTTATAGTTTTAGCTTCAAAAGACATCAAGAAAGTAAAAAGACAACCTGTAGAATGGGAGAAAATATTTTCAAGTCATGTCAGTATACTGATAAGGAACTAGAATTCACAGTATATAAAGATCCACTTTGAATTAATTTTGTTTTGTTTTGTTTTTGGGAGGAAGAAAATCACTTTATTCTAATTAATTTACAAACAATAACATCACAAATGCTGGTTTAAGGAGGCCGCACAAACATCTGCCCAGGCCCAAACTCCATACCATCTCACTGAACTTCTGTTTAGTAAAAACATCCTCTTCCATTGCAGTTCTGAAGCAAGGAAGCTATTAGTGATAGAGGAGAGGTTTAACTGATGGTGTTACACTTTATATCTTCACTATCAATTATATTTTTATGCTAAATAAACTTGGTTATAAGAGATGATTTCCATGTCTTCAGTTTGAACTTCTTCATTAAGCTAATCCATTTGCAAATCTGCACTGTTTGAGCACCTCACTGAAACTCTCACAAAGCTTAAGGTCACCCTGGTTCTGGGCACACTCCAAAAACTGTTTCATCTCGTAGTGGCACCGGCCAAACTACTGCTGCTGTTAGTATGCCTGCTGGGTTCCTTGGGCTCCTGGTAAGTGGTGTCAGGCCTTGAGGGCTCAGCATTACTTCCTCCACTGAAGCCCCGAGTGATGGCATGACCTAGCGTGTGCCCGACAGCAGAGCCCACAGCCATGCTAGCTGCAGTGGTTGCCATCTGGGCCATCAGACCTATCAGACCTGGCTGCCAGGGTACAGCAGCAGATGAGCCAACAGCAGATGGTATAGCTGCTGTTTATGGCTGAGCTGCTGGTGCTGGCCTGGGTGCAGCTCTCGTCTTAGGTGCCCAGCTGGCTGGAGGGGCCATGCAGGAGGTGCAGCTTTGGCTTCCACCGGGCTTTGAGTGTGGTGGCTCAGCATCCATAACTGTGAGACTTGGAGGAGCCATTTTGAATCAATTTTTGTTTATGGTGTGAGGTCCAGTTAATACTTTTGCATCTAGATATCCTGTCATTCCAGCACCAGTTGTTGAAAAGACTATTCTTTCCACATTAAGTTGTCTTGGCACCCGTGTCAAATCAATTGTTCATAAATGGATGGGTTTATTTCTAGTCCCTTGATCTATATGTCTATCTGTACCACATAGTCTTAATTATTGTAGCATTGTAATAAGTTTTGAAGTTGAAAAATGTGTGTATTTTAATTTGTTTTTGTTTTTCTAGATTGTTTTAGCGGTCAGGGATCCCTTGCAATTGCGTATGAGTTTTAGAATCAATTTATCAATTTCTGCGAAGATAAAATCAGCTGGGATGTTCATAGGGATTATGTTTAATCTGTAGATCAATTTGGAGAGTATTACCATTGTAATGATATTAAATCTTCTGATTCATGAACATGGGCTATCTTTCCAGTTGTTTAGGTCGTTTTTAATTTATTACAATGGTATTTTATAGTTTTCAATATAGAGGTCATTCACTTCTTTTGTTAAGTTTATTTCTAAGTATTTATTCTTGTTCGTGCTTTTGTAAAAAAATAAGAGGGGGAATGATAAAGCATAAGTGGTAAAATATTAACATTTGGAGAATCTGGGTGAAGAGTTTATGAGAATTCTTTGTTTAATTCTTTTAACTTTTCTGTAAGTGTGAAACTCCTTCATAAAAAGTTTAAGAAACACTATATAAAAGGAAGATAGAGCAACTTATAGACATAGGAATTAGTGCTTGGATTCCTCAATACTATTTATTGGCTGTCAGGTCTCATTTCTGGGAGGGGGTTAGGAAAAAATGAGGTGCATGTCTGAGTTCAAAACACCAGTTATAACACCTTTCTTCCATTTTGGCAACCATTATTATGCCATTAATCAGATAGATTAATGTCTTTTCTAATTCTAATTATTGAAAAAGTTGGTTCATTCCAAATGGAACAGGCCAAAAATCTTCAGGGGAAACTATTTAATTTTTAAGCATCTAAACAAGAATTACAATGATAAGTAGCATTATGGTGTGTGTATGTGGTATTAAACCATATTTCCCATTCTTTGTTCTAAATGATTTCCTGAAAATAAACTGTCATTAAATTTGTTGATGTCATTTTTCTCTATGAGTGCAGGATTTTTTTCTTTTCTTTTTTAAAGGAGACAGAAGTATGTATGGCTGGTTATAGAGCATGTTATTAAAAGCTTGTTCATGGGCAGTCCTGTGGTTGATGGATTACTTATTTTGGCGGAGTGATATATTGTCAGTTTTCACTTATTTTTCTCATTTCATAAGACCAAAGTTTTAAGTCTTTTTCAGAACACGTGCTTGTGTTCTTCAAACATTCATGTATATGTTTGTGTATGTGTGTGTGTATAAAATTATTTAGGAACAGTGAATATGGTGATTGAGTTTTTCATCAAATCATTCTTAGGTCAGAACTATGTTTTATTCATCTTTATGTTCTTAATAATTGATATTCCATGAATATTTGATTTTTAGAACTGAAAGGAACCATATAAACTAAACAAGACCTCCCCCTAATTTTACTAGTGAAGAAGCTGAGTTCCAGAGTCTCTTGTCCAAAGTTGCCTTGTTCACTAGTGTCTTAACCATGACAAACATCAACCTAATACTTGGCCTGTTGCACTTTCAAGTCTTAGTTATAAATGACTGAGATAGTGAAATTACATTCACAATCTTTTTCCCTTCTGTATGCACGTGTGCACAGGCATACTCTAGACAGTTCCCCAAACCCGCTTGATCCATCTCCATTGCAGGTGTCAACAAACCCCTTTTCCCATAAGTATTCCCTGATCTCACCAGAGCCAGATTCATCTGTTTTCACTTCCTGAAAGTAAAATAACACCTTGTTTCCTGAAGGTGCTAGAAACGAGGGAGTTAGGTGGGATCTTTTTTAACAGGTCACATGCTTGTGATCAATCTCAGTGTTGCAAAGCGTGAAAATAATAGCTGTGTGACGATACCAATCTGATTGCGTAATGGATTTTTAAATTAATGCACTTAAAAAAATTCCAGGCATGTTATACAAATAGCACCAATTTTAAGGTGTAAGATTTTTATGAAATGACAGATAATCCTTATGGAACTAAAATCAATAGGTGCCTAATATGACTAAGATGTGGGTAAAAGTTCCATATAGTTTTAAAAAACATAGAGGTAGATATCTCATTGTTAGTATGTTTACTCAAAAAGGAAACAAAATTAATTCAAAAAAGAAAAAATCAGTGTATGGAGGTCACCTTTTAGTTTAAATTTTTAGTCATTTACATGGATTTTTACAGAGTTTTGTTACAGTTTTTTCTAGCTTCTGTTCTGAGGAAGGTATTTCCAGTTGTTACTCAAAACAGTCAAACAAACAAAAAACTTTCCTAATTGATACATCCAATGGGACATTTTTCCCCCCACCAATATCTGGCAAGATATTTTCCATTGTTAGCATTTTCTTTAGGCTTTCAGTAAGGTGCACACTAAGTTAGAATTTGCATAAACCACTAGTTGTTGGTGTTTTATGCTGTTTAAACACAATGACAGAATGACAGTGGACTTTATCCATGCTCAGAAGACTTGAAGTTTAAATTAGAGAGACGGATAAAGCAGTAACAGAGTGAGAGAATGAAGATTTTTATTTTCCAGTTGACTGTTGTAAAAGATAGTCATGGAAATGGTTTTGCTGTGCTTTTTTCTTGTCTTATTTATCTGTACTATACAAGATAGAAATAACTTCTCATATAAAAGATGAGCCTATTTTTTAGATAATAAATCAAAATAATAGATTTTCAGTTACTTGAGAGTACTATTTTGAAATTGGCGGTTTGCAGAATTCAATTTTTCTTTTTAAAGTAGTTGTATGAGGAAAGGATATAAAAACAGACAGCTGCTTTTAAAGGGGAAGTTTTTAATTACGTCTAAGAGCATTTTTAAAAATAACAGTTCATCTTGGTTTTAGAGTGTGTTTTCAACATTAACTAAACAACCAGATTTTCCTGTCAACTTTGGAAACTGCTGAGGGTTAGCTTGATTCATGGCACAAGCAGATGGCATCCTGCTTCTGCCAAAATGGGCAGAAAATTCTTTCAGCACCCACCTGTGTATGTTCTAGTCTTCATAAAATCCTAGTGCACTTTTAAATTTAAATACTCTCTACGGTTTTAACAAACACATTTATTAAAGTTGAAATCAGAGATAGCACACAAATAGCTAAGATTTAGTCTTATTTTATAGATCCTGTGACAAACCAAAAAATGAAAACTGCAGACAAGAAAGTAGTATTATTGTTGGCAAAATACTACATATATATTGTATTTCTCCAAGAAGATTTATCAGAAATATTATTACCAGAAATCTTTTTTTCTTTTTACACCTTCAGCTTAGTTTCTAGAGGTTATTTCCTTTAAAGTACTTAATGAAGGACCCGTTTGTAATCTATGAGAGAGCACTCCTATTTTGAGTATGATATTTTCTACTCCCACTTTCATGTCTCATTGTAAAATTTGGGATTGTGGGTATGTTCTATTTTTAATGTGGCCTGCAGGATCTCAGCAGTAGCACTGCTAGCTCTGGAGTCTAGTTGAAATGCACACCAGGCTGTGTATTTCTGAGATTTTTGCCTATAAGCTTATGCTCGACCTCATAGCAGTCAGTGGGGCTGTCTGTACCATCATATGAGAAGCGTTTAGCGGGTCACACAGAATGAACTCTTTTATAGTCATTCTTATTACTGTTCCTTACTATGTGGTGTTTTAGAGTTTGTCAAGTGTTGTACAGCTCATATATGGAAACCAAAGTCTTTTAATCTGTGTTTGAACATGTATGATAATGTTGAAGTTAATTGAGGCTCCATAAATTTATTCTTTTAACTACAAAACATTTTTCATTTAAGATTTCCACAAAAATGAAGAAAGATCAACGGCACTATCCTTGTTTTTCATCTTTTACTGGGGTAGTAATAGAGCAATAGAAGATATAATCTTTAACCTTAAAATTATTTTTAACATCGATATACACAGTTGCCTACCTGCCCTTTAAAAATGTGCCATTTGTCAATTTTTTATTTTTATGATTGCCCCTGTTTTTTCCTTAGCTAGTGTATACTTAAAGAAAAAAGCTTAATATTTATTCTTTATGTTTGAATATGTCCAAGTCTTACTTAACTATAATGGTTACTTTTTCTTCCTTCTATGATTGACAAGTTGTATTCACAGTTTAGAAAAACCCCAAGGGATTTTGGTGGCAGCTCTTGTTAGAAAATTTTATTTTGGTGACGTGTTCGTTTGTTTTTATATGTCTTTAGGGCTTTGTTTTTATATGTCTATAAGTCAAGGGCTTGCTTGACTTTTCAGTAGGTTCATTTACTAGATGAGTTCATTTTTGAAAGGTGTTCTTTTCAATCCTTACAGTTGACACTAATTGCCTCCCTTTTTTGGTATTTAATGAGGATGCTAACTATTGAATAGGTGCAAGAGATGATCTTTATCTTTTACCGCTAGAGGAGGTACAAGCCAAGAGATATGCAGAAGTCTTATTGGTCCTGCTTAACTCACACCTATTAATTGAAGATTCTTCTCCACAATTCTCAAGGTTGTGCCTTTTTCCAACTATTCTCTTTATTATTAAAATTAACCTTTTAGGGTTTGCAACCATATGCTGAGTTGCAAATGTAGAGAACAGTTGCAATTCTGCTTTCAACCTTTAAAATGAAGGCTATAGTGTTTACTTATGGGACAGTACAGTTTTAAAATGGGGATGGAGTTAAGTGGGTGGGCTTTTCCAAAAAGCAACCTGCAAAAATTCTGGAGTGTTTGTACTTGCCGGAGTGCTGCCTTCTTAACATTCCATTTTATATTTTAAAGAAATACACGTCATGGAAGAATGGAAGGTTTAAAATAGATTAACAGTTTGGCTAAATGATTATGAATACATTTATTTCCACTCTTAAAATCCTTAGTGTGTGACTTTGTCCTTCCCCATCCTCCTTGCCCTGATTTATTTTAGATTTGTCTTTTCTTGTTTATTTAAACTGTTCCTTATTTCCAAATAGATAAATTGAAAATAGGCAATATTCTCTCTTACTTCGTTGCTAAGAAATATTCCAAGACATTTGAAAGTGGATTCTTGACCTGCATTTTATAGGGACTAAAATGTTGACCAGAGAATTAAATGTTTATGAAGTAGATTAAAGCATTTCCTCTCTCTATTTTAACGTGGAAAAAGATGGAGTAAATTGCCCCAGGAACTAGCTAAATTGAAATAGAAAAATTCTGTGGTCTTTCCCTAGAAGAAGTATGTTAAGACACAGTATACACATGTTTTGGTAGGAGCATGAAAGAGGAAGCTGCTAAAGATAAGTCTAACAGCTGCTATTGTGGGAAGAGCTAAGTCATAGTTAATTCCTCCAGTGCAGTAAAATATATAACAGAAAAAGGAGTATCTAATTAGAAACACACTTCTTAGGAGGATTAAAATATTTTTAATATTCATTCACATGTGCAACTATTTAAAATTTTCTTTCCAGTTTTACAGCATACTTTTCAAGAGGAGTTCTTTGGTGGATCTGTTTCTGAGTTGGTCCTTCTGTGTTCATTCATTCATTCATTCATTCATTTATTATTGTTATTGTTATTTTTTGTGAGGAAGATCAGCCCTGACCTATCATCTGATTCCAATCCTCCGTTTTTTTGCCGAGGAAGATTGGCCCTGGACTAACGTCCGTGTTCATCTTCCTCTGCTTTATATGGGATGCCACCAGAGCGTGGCCTGACAAGCAGTGTGACGTGCGCGCCCGGGATCCGAACCTGCAAACCCTTGGGCTGCCGAAGCAGAGTGTGCACACTTAACTGCTGTGCCACGGGGCTGGCCCCTGTGTTCACTTTTTAAGCAGATTTTTTTTGCTGTTTTCTCTGAAAGACATCCTGTTCATTCATATTACATGCTCTTTTCATATATCTTGTTTATTCAAGAATTCTGATCTTTAGCCCTTTTTAAGATCTTCAGGTTTCAAATGTTAATCATTCATGCATCAGCATTTGTTTACAATTAAATACACACATACTTATACACACACACTTATGCACACATGCACTGATGCACATACATACCAGCCTGAGTGTTTTTCTGTTTAAAATTATCAGTTCTTTTTTTAGTTTTGTTGATTTGTGTTGTTCATCATTCCATTCCTTCTTTCATCATTTCTAACTTATTTTTTTATGCCAGTTTAATGGGGGCAGTGAATTCATTTCAGCTAAATTTCTTGGCACATGCTCTTGGTCAATATAAATAGGCTTATCTTTATGTCCTTAATAAATTAATAATCAATTAATTATTACTTAATCAGCAGTCAGTAAATTTATACACTACTCTACACCAGTTGTTCCTGAGAGTATGGAATATTTTTATCCACATATTATGTTTCTAGGTCATCCAAAAGCAGTTTCTAATCCTGAAGATATGTGGTGAAAAGATGAGGAACAAAACATAGGCCTTTTAAAGCAATCTGATCTATCAGCACATTGTTCCCACTCACTCCTATCCTCACCTTTGTACTGGTTTTGTTTTGAGAAGTATCAATACTGTGGCGCTCAGGCAGCTTAATCGGTCACTGGTTTCTGCCCATAGAGTAAAGACTAAGGAAACATTGACAAAACCTGCAAACTCGTACATTATCTGAGCAGCTTTCTCTACAGAAGAATGAAAATAATAATTGATACTTGAGTAGCTTGCCTAAAATATTGGTCTGGGAAATTCAGACTTGAAGTCTGAGCAGTTAGCAGTTTTGAGGGAAGCAAGGATTGACTATTTGAAAATGGGGTAGATTGTACTTGGGCCATTCAGACAATATTGTACTCATGGAGTTGGGGTGAACAGGTTGGTCTAGATCAGATCCTACTAGAGAGAAAAGGTTATGAATAGTTTCTGTGGCAAAGTTCTTTACTCAGTACTTAATATAAGCTATTTTAATCAAAAGTTATGCTGTTTTAATCCTATGGTCCATTTGGAGATGTTTCATGAAACCTTGGTCTAAGGGTGGAGATTTGAGACTGAGGTGTAACTCTCCCAAGTGTTACTTGCTTTCTCTTTCTCACATTCTCTTATGGGAGTTTGAGTAACCATGTCCATAAATTTGCCCTTTTTCTTGGTTCTATCATTCAAAGCTTTTTAAAAGGATTTATTATGCCTAATATTTTTTGAACCATTAAGAAGTTTAAAGGTGTATAAATTTTATATGTTCCTGGATAGCCTTTTTCACGTTCTATTTCATATGTTGCCTTACCTGCCTGAGCAAGATTCTTTTACGGAACCCTTCCTTTTCTTTTCCCTTCCTTCCATTCTTCTCTTCCTTCCATTCATTTGCGAAAGTCTTTTGCAAACCTTGAACCTGGGCAAGGCCTAATTAAATTTGAAACTACACAGGGGCCGGCCAGGGGCCGGCATGGTGGCGTAGTGATTAAGTTTGTGTGTTCCGCTTCAGCAGCCCAGGGTCCACAGGTTCAGATCCTGGGCATGGACCTACACACTGCTTATCAAGCCATGCTGTGGCAGCGTCCCACACATAAAGTAGAGGAAGATGGACACGGATGTTAGCCCAGGGCCAGTCTTCCTCAGCAAAGAGTAGGATTGGCAACAGATGTTAGCTCATTGCTAATCTTCCTCACCAAAAAAAAAAAAAAAAAAAAAGAACTGTTATTGACTGTTTCCTGTTTAGAGAGGTTGTCAATGACAAATTGATAGGAGATGGAAGAGAGGTCTCTTTCATGAATTTGAAAGTCCTTTATGCCATTTTAATCTTCTTTTTCCATCCAATTTCACAAGATCAATTATACCTACAAACTGGCCCAGTTAATAGTGTCAAAGGTTAAGGTAGAGGAATGGCCACTTCTGCCTATGGCCTGGACAACTTGTGGAAATGGTGGTGGTCTAAGAGAAGCTGACTATAAAACCCTAGCCTCTAGCATGAGATACGTAAAAATATCCTGCAAATTAATCCTACAAACTGCCATTTAACAATATTAAGTTCTCTTTATAAAGAAATTTGGCAAGTTTTCTGTTTAAATTTTAATACTGTTATCCCTAGATCAATGATTCTCAACCCTATCAAACTCACTGTCCGCTTATTATAGCAAATATTTTGTGATGTTCTCTTTACCCCATCCTGAAACAAAATTCATATATATACACGTACACACACACATAGATGTATGTGTGTGCATAGGTATAGATTAAATATATCTATATCTATATAGTGTACATTTAGACATTTACCTCACACATAAGTTAAAAGTAATTACAGTCATCCCTCCATATCCAAGGGAGATTGGTTCCAGGACCCCCGAGGATACCAAAGTCCTCTGATGCTCAAGTCCCTTATACTATAAAATGGCCGTAGTATTTGCATATAACCTCACAGATCCTCCCATATACTTTATTTTTTTTTTATTTTTTAAAGATTTTATTTATTTATTTTTTCCCCCAAAGCCCCAGCAGATAGTTGTATGTCATAGCTGCACATCCTTCTAGTTGCTGTATGTGGGACACGACCTCAGCATGGCCGGAGAAGCAGTACATCGGTGCGCGCCCGGGATCCGAACCCGGGCCGCCAGCACCGGAGCGCGTGCACTTAACCACTAAGCCACGGGGCCGGCCCCTCCCATATACTTTAAATCATATCTAGATTACTTATAATACCTGTTACAGTGTTAGTATTATGTAATTAGTTGTTGTACTATATTATTTAGGGAGTAATGACAAGAAAAAAAAGTGTGCATGTTCAGTACACTGAACCATCCTCTGCCTTTTGATCCATAGTTGCTTTTCCGCTGATGCGGAACCCGCGGATATGAAGGGCCAACTGCATAATACCTCAAGTGATGTAAATGAGAAATAATAAGGAAAATAATTTAGAATAAAATAATATGTATTTCAATATGTAAATGCTCAAGCATGACTACACTAGAAGACATAATAAGGTAGTAGGTGCTTACATCTATGTATAGAATCACTGTGATTGTGGCACTTGCAAATGGCAGTTAAAATACCACGAGTAGTGTTTGCCATTGGTGACATGATTTTCCGAAAAGGTAAACAACCTTGGTAAAGTTCCAAGTGAAACAAAAATACAATCTTTATTTGTTTGGTAACTGCATTCCTCGAAATTCAGTGTATATTAAAATTGTGCAGAAATACCTATGTTTATGTGTAGAACAGATTTAGGCTTCGATAATTATGAACTTGTTTTCACCCACGTGAATGTCTGGTAGGACATTATTCACTGTGTGGGACTAGCCATACATTCCAAGATGTCTTAGTATACATGTCCCCCAGGGGCTGGGGGGAGGAGAGAACTCTAAATCTTAGCAGCAACTTCTAGTTACTGTGGTAACAAAAAACACCCTCACAGATTTCCAAAGTGCCTCCTAGGGGCGCAAAGCCCCTATTTTGACCCACTGCCCTAGAGGAATGGTCAATGTGAAAATAGTTCTAACAGTCCAGTGTGTCTCTAGTAAGGCATTTGTGGCCCATTCTTGGTATTCCTGTTTCCAGAGATAATGATCTTTACTAGAGGATGCATAGAATAAATGAAACAAAAAAGGCCATCATCACATTGTAGTATACATTTAAATATAGCATATTTGCCTTGGCTGAAAGTTTATAAACCTGTCATTCTTTTTTTAGGGCAAAAGGTGCTAATCTGGAGTTTGGGTACTTTCTGAAATCACACAGTGTGTGTGTATGTTCTTTCTGGGTAGATGGTCCATGGTTTTAAGTAATCCTTAAAGCAGTCGCTGAGGTCAGCATGAAGTCTAACAAGTGTGGAAGGAGCCTGTTCTCTTTCTATGAACCTTGGAGCACAGTGGCACTCCCTGAGGTTGACTGAGATGAGAGTCACCTTACCTTTACCGCTACTTTTTTCCTTTTTGACTAGAAGAAATAGGGATTAAAATCCTGTAATTGAGGAAATCTATTTAGGTTTCTTGAAACCATGGCATTAAAACTCTCAGAAGGAAAGCTAACATATTGTCATTGAGTCTTTATCCTGTCACATTCCAGGAGAGGAATTTTAACTATTGGGTAAAGCTTTGCAGGATATTAGTCATGACAAACAAGCTTTTATTTTTTTTAAAATGTGTTTTGTATTGTAATCAAGTCTAACATTTAAAAAAAGAAAATTTAAAAAATGAGAGACTTTTTAACTCTGCCCTCTCTTCCAATTATTCCCATATGTGTGACCATAGTTCATACCCTATGGAAATTACTTTTAAGAGAGGTACTGACTTTAGGACAAATTTTACCTAGTTGATGCAGCCTCTTCCTTTTGTTACTTATTCCAAGAAGTTTCAAGAAAAATCTTTGTCCCCTAATAAATGAGTGTGATATGAAAAAAGCATTAGCATTTAATCTTTTTGTCTTCTTGGAAAATCTCAGCAATATTCTTAGACGTCTCTTTAAATGCTTAATTTAGGTCATATAGCATCTCCTCCTAGTAATTTTTTTAGAATACCTATATCCCTTATCTGTATCTTTCTAGGTCTTAACTATTTGAGAGTTGGTTTCAAGATTCTTTCTTCTAATATTCTTCATATTTCCTTTTTTCATTTGCTGTCTAAGGTTAATGTTTACCTGATAATACAGTTTCCACTATATTAAGTTGGAAATTTTAAAAGCTTTCATCAATTTTTGGTAAGACAAAAGGTGTACTTTTCTAACACATATAATCCGAACGATGCCCTAACATATACTTTCAAGTAAGGATATCATGTGGAAAGAAGAGTTAATGGGGACTTCTCTTTTCAGGGTGGCACCTAAATTATGAAATCCATAGGTTAGGTGAACTTAAACTGTTTCTAGACCAAATTCCCTAAATGATTAGGTTGTGTTGAAAATGAGTTATAATTAGGTCAGTCAAGAAGGCCTAAACAGATAACAAGTGAGAGGCTAATTAGTTTCCTGCTTCTGCCTCTGGATTTAAGCAGTGTAAAGAGTTCATGCATGAACCCTTTGACTTTGGCATTTACTTTCCAAGGACAGTTGCAGGCAGCAGCTAGTTCCTTCGTGAGCTAAATTCAGCTCCTTCCTGAGTTTGCTTTAAAAAATAATCATCCATGGGCCGGCCCCGTGGCTTAGTGGTTAAGTGCGCACGCTCCGCTACTGGCGGCCCAGGGTTCAGATCCCGGGAGTGCGCTGATGCACCGCTTCTCCGGCCATGCTGAGGCCGCGTCCCATATCCAGCAACTAGAAGGATGTGCAACTATGACATACAGCTATCTACTGGGGCTTTGGGGGAAAAAAAGGAAGAGGATTGACAATAGATGTTAGCTCAGAGCCAGTCTTCCTCTGCAAAAAGAGGAGGATTAGCACGGATGTTAGCTCAGGGCTGATCTTCTTCACACACACACACACACAAAAATCATCCTTGCCAGATTTCAGCTTTGAGTTGCCTGTTTTCAAATCAGTAAAAATTATTGTCAAGTCCTGAGTGTTGTATGTTTCTTACCTAGAGTGACAAGAAGCTTTTAGGAAAGTTTTAGTGTTCTCTGGAGCTTTTGACACTTCTATCACTAAGATGAGATAGTGAGAGTTGTATAGTACGTGGCACGTTATTAAGAATAAGGTTCTAGATTTTAGAACTAATGTCAATGATTGACTGCTAACTTTGGGAGAACAAAATTTTGTTAATTGTTTCCATTTTCTCGTTGATAAAATGGAAGAGAATTGATCTTAGGTCCCTTTCACTTCTCTGATTTTTTTTCCCTTTGATTTAGTTAATTAATTAATTAATTAATTCTTGAGGAAAATTAGCCCTGAGCTAACATCTATTGCCAGTCCTCCTCTTTTTTGATGAGGAAGATTGGCCCTGGGCTAATATCCATGCCCATCTTCCTCTAATTTATATGGGATGCCACCACACCATGGCTTGATAAACAGTGTGTAGGTCCGCGTCTGGGATCCGAACCTGCAAACCCCGGGCCACCGAAGCAAAGCATGCGAACTTAACCACTACGCCACCAGGCTGGCCCCTCACTTCCATGATTTTAAATGTATGTTTTCCTTTTTAGTTAAATTATAGGAAGGATTAATTATTCCCATTTAATCCCATTCATTTACCTTTGAAAATTTTTATTAACTTTTTTGGGGGAAAAGTCATATGAGTATGGAAAACATTGTAACACCTATAACGGTATATGATAAAAGGGAAATCCACTTCCTACCCTAGATCCCCCAGTTTCTTAGGCCTCTCTCCCAGAACTAACCTATCTTGCCATGGTATCCATCCAGAAATATTCTGTGCACACACTAGCACCTATGTGTATGAATGCATGTGTGTGCCCCCTTTTCTCCAGTTAAACATATTTATTTTATATTTTACTTTATTTTTCATCATATTTTATTTTCTATTTTTTTAAACATTGGCAAAAGATTAGTTTTCTATCAGTGTAGACCTTTTTACAGGAAATCAATCTAAATTTTGCTATTTCCAGAATCTCCTTCATCTGAATATTTCCTTCAGTTTTTTAAAGGAATAGTGGGTAGCATGTGTAGTTGAGAGAAGAGTGTCGTGGATACAGGGTGTGATACTGCCTGAGAATTACTCAGTCTCCACTCTATTGGAAAAAAATACAGTGCCTGAGTTATGTCTTTGGAAGCTAATACATTCAAGTGGTGCCAATAGGCTCCAGTATGATCTTAAGTTTTGATAATACTGTATCCAGATCAGTGTTCTATGGGATTCAGTAATTATGCTGTGATCTTGAATTACATCTAATGTTGATTCATATATCTTGAAGCTTAATTTGTAGTAATTTGTGTATCATTCATTCATTCACCTACCATGTGCCAAAGACCATGCTGCATCCTGAGGTTATAATGGTGATCAGGAATAGGCAAGATCCCTGCTCTCTTGAGATCTAAAATTTAGTTAGTTACACAGACAGTGAATGTATAAATATAAACTGGTAAATGCTGTCAAGGAAAGGAATATGACCTTCACTGGGAGATAAGGAAAGACTTCTCTGAGGAAGTGGTATTTGAACTGGGATTCAGACTGGAGCGAGCACTGGGAGAACAGTTCAGTCGGAGGGAGCAGCATGTGGAAGGCCCTGTGGAATGAGGAAGGATACTGTATTACAAAAACTCAGGAAAGCCAATAATGCTGGGTGTGGTGGGTAATTAGAGGTGTAGTGTAAGATGATTCCAGACAGGTAGGCAGGGAACAGGCTTACAACTATAGTATAAATAACTGATTTAAATGACCACAGGACATAATTAATTCTAAAGTGTTCGGTAAATACTTTTTTTTTTTTTTTTTTTCTTTTAAGCCCCTGGGATCCTGGGGTTGTCTGTTTTTTTTTTATTGATGTTTTAGTAGTTAGTAGTAGTTCAGTAGTTAGTGGTGGATAATACCCTACACCAAAGTTATGTTTTAGACTAGAAGAATATTTCCAGTCTCAATGTTCATCATTTCCATAAAGTTTCAAACTATTCGTAGTTAAAACTTGAATTTCATATTTTAAAGGGTTTTATTTATCTCTCTTGTGATTACAGTTTTCAAATTTTGTATTGAGTGTTGTTTATTGAATTGAGTTTTGGCTTTAAGAGCATGAATGATCTTAAGACTTGTGTCAATGATAAGAAAGGAATTTAAGGGCATCTTACCACCAGTGCAAACATTTAGACATTAGATGACCATAAAAAATTTAACTTCAATACAAGTAATAAATCAACATCAGAAGATATATAGGACTGAGTGGGAAATGTGGGTTAAATTAACCACTTAAAACAAAGAATGTGAAATAAAAGATTCTTTTAATAATTTATTTCATTTATGTGATCTTTGCAGTGCAGTGAAAATCTGAAATGAAGACCTGGTACTTATTTATCAGAGCTCAAGTATAAAACTTTTCAAATCATTATTTAGTGAAGGGAGGAAAAACAGTATCTTTCTAGACAGATACATAGACATATTTTACTCTGAGACACTTTGGACGCCTCCAAGTGATCTTTTTAAATGAAGTGTTACAGGTCAGTTTATTCTGCATTAACTATAGTTAAGAGATTTTGCTCAAATTTCTGAATGTAAAATGAATTGTGAAAACCTCAAACACAAGGCCCAGAAGTAGATGTTACAGTCCAAGATCATTGGTCACTCTTCTCTTCCCCCTTCTCATTTAGGAGAATCTCATATATATATGTAAATCAATTCTGTTTTCGTATGTTTCCAGGAAGAGAGAAAAATCTCTTGTTGAACATAAGAATAATTTTTGAGATTGCTTTGCCACACCTAATCTAAATTTCTCTTTTTCCAGTGGAAGCCAAAATCTTGGTTCAGCTGTCAGAAGAAATGATGAACAGGTGGTCACCTAAGCGTTCTTTATATGCTTAATTATAGTTACTAAATTACTTCTATTTATGACTTCCCTTTTATAGTACTTCTTCATAAGTCTGATGGCTTTCTGAATCCTTCCAAGTCACTACTCAAAAAGTCTGCATTTATATGATATGTAGTGGTGGCTGACAACTTGGACAGAGGAGATCATTATTAAAAGAGAACCTGGAAAATTGGAGAAGATGCAAAAAAAATAAATTGTTCTCATTATGTGAGGGATAGTGTATGGAATACTGTGCTAATTTTTTCCACTTAGAAATTCTAAAGGACCCAACAACCGTACTAAAATCAAGTTTAATGGCTTTATACTTTTACATTATTGATTTCCTGGCTTATAGGGTTTTTAATACTCTGCTTTCATATAGCCAGACTATATTTGTAATACCGTAACAATATTGCTGTCTACCACATACTAAGTGTCTTTTATGTGTCTGGCATTTTTCTAGGTGTTTTACTTATATTTGAAATTCTTACAACAGATTTGCAGGGTTGGCGTTATTAGTCCCATTTGAGAAATGTGGAAACTGAGCCCAATGATGTGTTGGTGAATGTTTAACAACTGGCTCCTTGGGTAAAAAAATGTCCTTATTGTAGCATTTGCTGATTTCTGAGGTGTGAAGGCTCCCATCGTGGCTGATTTCAAGCTACCACTGACTTCAAGTTAGTGAAGGGCACTTGGGAAGAGATGGGCACAATTGGCTCTCCAGTAGTGTGCGCATGCGTTAGCATACCACTGACTAAGGCTCTTGAAAACAAAGTAACTTCTCTTTGATAAAGCCAAAATTCACACTCAGACTGGTTGAATTCTCAAGACTGTATTCTTTCTACAATACTCTGTTTCGTTTCTGGGTAAAAAATAGCAGAATACTTCCCTCCTTTAACTTGAGGAGGAGAGAAGGAGCTAGAAGAAACAGAGAGAGGAAGAGAAGGTAGAAAGAAGGGGGAGAGAGGGAAGGAGGAAGAAAGGAGCTGTAAGATTGAAAATTGAGAGCAACTGATTCAGACCATGTTGGAGGTAGGGGAAGAAAAACGTGTCTTACTCAAGTGATAACTCAAGTTCTATCAAAATAGGCAGCAGTATACTGTGGTTTTGTCACTCTCAAGAGGACATGCAGCTAGGGGTTAAGTGCGCGGGCTACGCTGCTCGCGGCCCGGGTTCAGATCCCGGGCACACACCGAGGCGTCGCTTGTCAGGCCATGCTGTGGCGGCATCCCATATAAAGTGGAGAAAGATGGGCACGGATGTTAGCTCAGGGCCGGTCTTCCCCAGCAAAAAAAGGAGGATTGGCATGGATGTTAGCTCAGGGCTGATCTTCCTCACACACACACTAAAAAAAAAAAAAAAAAGCCACACAGCATACAGAAATGATAATAATGGCCACCACATCTTAAGTGGGATTGTGTTCAGACAACTCCCTTCCTGCAACTGATGATCTATTCTTACCACTCTTATTCACACCGACTTCAACCAGTGGCTGCATCACTGCACACAAAAGCAGGCCAACAAAGTGGCTAATGTAGATAATAAATAACAATCTGTTATTCATATGACAGAAAATAACCACAATTTTCTGGGGGTAAAAAAGAAAACTAAATATACTCTCATACATTCAACATTTACAAAATTGCTTGTTGTTGTAAATAACAAGGGGGAAGAGAGAGATTTTCAGAGCACATCTAGAATGTGTTCATTCACTTCAGGTTTTCAGAGACTGGTTATGAATCTTTCTCTTTCCCACTCTTGCAAAATTATCTGGTACCCAAAACATAATATTGGAAGAAGAGAAAAAGAAGGCACCATTGCTACCCTAACCACAATTTTTAATTAATTTTGCAACTAGAAGTATCTAAAATGTTTATGCAGGAAAAATATTAAAATAATCCTGAACAGGGACTTTATAAGAAAGAAACATAGTTTACTTTGTATACAAATAATCACAGCTCACAACCAAAGATACCAATTAAAGCTGGAGAAAAGAAACCACTGAAATTTAATTCTGCTGACCAGTTTTCATATCAGATAAGAAATAGATAAATATTCCCTTCTAAGTTGTTGAATTTAGTGTCATAATGCTATTTATATTTCCTTATCCGTTTAGTGTCTGTAGACTCTGTAGTGACGTCTTCATTTCATTTGTGATATTGGTAATTTGTATCTTTTTTTCTTGATTAATCTGATTAGAGGTTTTTTAATTTTATTAATCTTTTCAAAGAGTCAGCTTTTTGTGTTACTGATGTTTTTATGAGTTCTTTAAATAAACTTTTAATGATGGAATAGTTTTAGATTTATAGAATTATGAAGATACTAGAGAGTTCCCATATACTCCACATCTATTTTCCCCTATTATTAACATCTTACACTACTAATGCACATATGTCACAATTAATGAACCAATATTGATGCATTATTATTAAAGTTCATATTTTATTCCTATTTCTTTAGTTTTTACCTAATATACTTTTTCTGTTCCAGGATCCTATCCAGGATACCACATTACATTTAGTTGTCATATCTCCTTAGGTTCTTCTTGGCTCTGATAGTTTCACAGGCTTTCCTTGTTTTTGATGACCCTGACAGTTATAGGGAGTAATGGTCAGATGCCTCAATTGGGATTTATATATTTTTTTTTCTCATGATTAGACCGGAGTTTGGAGTTTTTGGAGAAAGATGCAGAGATAAAATGCCATTTTCGTTACATCATATCAAGGGTACATACTGTCAACATAACACTGTTCTTTTTTTTGAAGCTTTATTGAGGTGTAATTGACAAATTGTGTATATTTAAGGTGTACAACTTGATGTTTTGATATACATATGTATTGTGAAATGATCATGACAATCAAGCTAAGTAACATCTATCACCTCACACAGTTACCTTTGTGTGTGTGTATTGAGAACACTTAAGATCTACCCTCTTAGCAAATTTCAAGTTTAGAAAACAGTATTATTAACTATAGTCACTATACTGTACATTTGATCTCCAGAACTTACTCATTTTGCATAACTGAAACTATATACTTGTTGACCAGTATCTCCCTGTTTCCCCCACCCCCTAATCCCTGGCAACCACCATTCTACTCTATGTTTCTATGAATTTGATTATTTTTATTTTAGATTCCACATATAAGAGAGATCATGCAGTATTTGTCTTTCTGTGTCTGTCATTTCATTAGCATAATGTCCTCCAGGTTCATCCATGTTGTTTCAAATGACAAAATTTCCTTCTTTTTTAAGACTGAATAATACTCCATTGGGTATGTGTGTGTATGTATGTATATGTGTGTATATATGTATATATATAATCTCACTCTCACATTTTCTTTATCCATTTATCTGTCGACATTTAGGTTGTTTCCATATCCTGTGAATAATGCTGCAGTGAACATGGGAGTGCAGATTATCTCTTCGAGATCCAGGTTTCATTCCCTTTGGATAGATATCCAGAAGTGGGATTGTTGGATCATATGGTGGTTCTATTTTTAATTTTTTGAGAAACCTCCATCCTGTTTTCCATAATGACTACACCAGTTTACATTCCTACCAACAGGTTCCCGTTTTCTCCACATCCTTACCAACACTTGTTATCTCTTGTCTTTTCGATAATAGCCATTCTAACAGGTGTGCGGTGATATCTCATTGTGGTTTTGTTTTGCATTTCTCTAATGATTAGTGATGTTGAACACCTTTTCATATATCTTTTGGGCTTTTGTATGTCTTCTTTTGAGAAATGTTTATTCAGGGCCTTTGTCCATTTTTTATACCAGGTTGTTTTTTTGCTATTGAGTTGTTGGATTTCCTTATGTATTTTGCATATTAAACCCCTTATCAGATATATGGTTTGCAGATGTTTTCTCCTATTTGTAGGTTGCCTTTTCACTCTATTGATTGTTTCTTTGCTGTACAGAAGCTTTATAGTTTGATGCAATTCCATGTGTCTATTTTTGCCTGTGCTTTTGGTGTCATACGCCAAAAATTATTGCCCTGACCAATGTCAAGAAGCTTTTTTGCTATGTTTTCATCTAGTAGTTTTACTGTTTCAGGTCTTATGTTTAAGACCATAACTTAATACTGTTAGTATTGACCTCGATCACCTGGCTGAGGTAGGTTTGTCACGTTTCTCCATTGTAAAGTTACTCTTTCCTCTCATTTTTCATATTGTACTCTTTGGAAGGAAGTCCAGTGGTCAGCATACTTAAGGAGTGATGAGTTATGTTCCATATCCTTGAAGGTGCAGTATCTACATAAATTATTTGACATTTTTCTGTACAGGAGATTTGTCTATTCCTCCTTGTCTATCCCAACCCCCCTCCCCCCGTTTACTTAGTTATATCACCATAGATTCATGGATATTTATTTCATACTTTGGGTTATAATCCAATAGTACTTTATATTTTTTGTTGTTCAGATTATTCTAGCTTTGGCCATTGGGAGCTCTTTCAGTTGGCTCCTTGTCCTTTTGACATACTCCATCATTATGCTTTCATTTGAACACTTTCCTTACTCTCTGGCACTATAAGATGCTGTAGGCCCATCTTGTATATTTCCTGCCCCAGTCCTAGAATCAGCCATTTCTCCAAAGAGCTCTTGTTCCTTTTATTGGAAAATGGTATTAGAATTCAAGATCTGGGAACTAGGTGTGCTTATTTATACTGGGGTACTGTTGCTTCTAGACCCTCTCAGTTGACAGAGCAAGGAAATATATGTGTGTATACTGACTTGTGTACCATATACACATATCAATAAATATTTCTAAATGTGACCATCTGTATCTGTATAAGCTGAAACGTGAGTTCATGCTGATGTCTCCAACTCTTATCTGTTACCACATGGATCATTCTACCTTCCTTCCATGGCTTATCTATAAACTCCCATTCCAACAGTGAGAAATTTGGCTTCCACAGTCCGACATCCATTTACTTAATTGTTTAATTCCAATATACATGTATAGGGATTTCAGAATTGTTAATCCAGATCCCTGTGGGAAACAACTTTATCAATTCAAGTACAGTGCTTATATAAAATTTTTTTTACTTTTAGTCTTACAGGCTCCACTAATTTCCAGAGTTGCTTAGGGTAGTCCCTGTTCCCCTTACCACTTTCAGTGAGATTGTTTCACACGTTCAAATTAGAGGTAGATTGTTTTACCACATTCTGCATTCAATTCTGGGATTCACTCGACTTCCTAAATGATTTATTTCTAATTTGTATCCTGTAAGTTGCACTCTTTATTTATTTATTTATTTTTTTGCTGAGGAAGATTTGGCCTGAGCTAACATCCACTGCCAGTCTTCCTTTTTTTTTCTACGTGAGCCGCCACCACAGCATGGCCACTGAGAGATGAGTGGTGTAGGTCCACGCTGGGGAACCGAACCCGGGCCGCCAAAGTAGAGTGTGCCGAACTTAACCACTTGGCCACCGGGGCTGGCCCTAGGTTGGACTCTTTTATGTTATAAAATTCTATGGGTTTTGACAAATGGATAGTATCATGTATCCATCATTACAGTATCATGCAGAAGAGTTTTACTGCCTGAAAATATTCCCTGTACTTCACCTGTTCAACACTCCTATCCCCTCAATCCCCTGGCAACTCCTGATCTATTTACCATCTCTGTAGTTTTGCCTTTTCCAGAATGTCTTACAATTGAAATCATAGATTATGTAAGATTCTCAAACTGGCTTTGTTCGCTTAATAATATCCATTTAAGATTCATGTCTTCATGTGGCTTGATAGCTTCTTCCTTTCTTTTGTTGAATAGCCTGTTGAATAACCACTAACTATTGAAGGACATTTTGGTTGCTTCTAGTTTTTGGTGATTATAAATAAAGCTGCTGTAAACCTCCATGTGCAGGTTTTTGTGTGGACGTAAGTTTTCAAACAGTTGTGTAAATACGTAGTGGCGTGATTGCTGGATCGTATGACTGTGAAGACTATGTTTAGTTTTGTAAGAAATTGCCAAAGTATATTTCACAGTATCTGTACCATTTTGCATTCTTACCAGCAATGAATAAGAGTTCTTGTTGCCCTGTAGCCTCATCAGCAATTGTTATAGTCAGTGTTTTGGATTTTAGCTATTCTAATATGTATGTAGTGGTATCTTATTGTTGTTGTAATTTGAATTTCCCTGGTGACAAATGATGTTGATCACCTTTTCATATGCTTATTTGCGGTCAGTATGTTTTCTTTGGTGAGGTGTGTGTCCAGATCTTTTGCCCATTTTTTTTTTTTGGTGAGGAAGATCAGCCCTGAGCTAACATCTGATGCCAATGCTCTTTTTTTTTTTTGCTGAGGAATATTGGCCCTGGGCTAACATCCATGCCCATCTTCCTCTACTTCATATGGGACACTGCCACAGCATGGCTTGACAAGCAGTGCGTTGGTGTTTCCTGGTATCCGAACCTGCGAACCCCAGGCCGCTGAAGCAGAGCACGCATGCTTAACCGCTGTGCCACCAGGCCGGCGTCCTTTTGCCCATTTTTTTAATTGGGTTGTTTGTTTTCTTACTGTTGAGTTTTAAGGGTTCTTTGTATATTTTGAGGACAAGTCCTTTATCAGATATATGTTTTGCAAATATTTTCTCCCAGTTTATTATAGCTTGTCTTTTTTCTTAGCAGTGTCTTTTGCAAAGCAGAAGTTTTTAATTTTAATAAAGTTCTACTTATCAGTTTTTTTCTTTTTATGGATTGTGTGCTTTTGGTGTTGTATCTAAAATTCAACATCAAACCTCAGGTCGTGCAGAATATTTCCTATGTTTTCTTCTAGAACTTTTGTAGTTTTGCATTTTGCATTTAGGTATATGTTCTTTTTCAGTTAATTTTTGTGAAAGGTGTTAGATCTGTGTCTAGGTTCATTGTTTTACGTATAGACATCTGATGTTCTAGCACCATTTGTTGAAAGACTGTCCTTTCTCCATTCTTTCTTTTTGCTTTTTGTAGAAAAATGTGTAAACACATTTCTTTAAATCAGTATGGTTGGAATACAGATGATGATTTGTGAAGGGTGAAGGTAAAGCTGTCCACTGTATTTGGAAATGGGATTTGACCAAGCATTGTACATGCACCTAGCCAGGATTTAACCCATCTCCCATTTACATACATTTGTGTACGTAGGCAGAGACCCATATGTGTGAGTCTGTTTCTGGGCTTCTGTTCTGTTCCATTGCTCTACTTGTTTATTCTTTTGCCAATGCTGTGCAGTCTTGATTTCTGTAGCTTTATAGTAAGTCTTAAGATCTGGCAGTGTGATCCTCCACCTTTGTTCTTTTTCAGTATCATGTTGGTTATTCTTAGTCTTTTTCCATTTCATACAAACTTTAGAAACTGTTGGTATCCACAAAATAACTTGCTAGGAGTCTGATTGGAATTGTGTTGAATATATAGATCAAATTTGGAGAATTGACACTTTTCCAGTCATGAGTCTTCTAATCCATGAACATGGAATATCTGTCCATTTATTGAGATCTTCTTTGATTTCTTTCATTAATATTTTGCAGGTTTTGCATACAGATTCTGTACATATTTTGTTAGATTTGTACCTAAGTCTTTCTCTTTTTTTTGAGGAGAGGGAAGATGCTGTTGTAAATGATATATTTTTTTAAATTTCCAATTCCAATTGTTCATTGTTGGTATAGGCATGTAATTAACTTTTGTTTATTAACTTTGTATCCTTTGACCTTACTATACCTGCTCATTGGTTCCAGGAGATTTTTTATAGATTATTTGTGTTTTTCCATAGACATTCATGTTATCTACAAATAGAGGCAGTTTTATTTCCTCCTTTTCACTCTAGATGGTTTTTATTTCTTTTCTTGTATTAGTGCACCAGTTAAGACTTTTAGTAGGATGTTGAATAGGAATGATGAGAGAGCACATTCTTGCCTATTTTCCATTTTAGGGAGAAAATATCCAGCCTCTCACCATAAAATATGATGTTAGCTCCGCCCTGAGCTAACGTTTGTTGCCTATCTTCCTCGTTTCGCTTGAGGAAGATTTTCCCTGAGCTAACATCTGTGCCAGTCTTCCTCTATTTTGTATGTAGGTCACTGCCACACATGGCCTCTGATGAGTGGTGTAGGTCTGCGCCCAGGAACTGAACCTGGGCCGCTGAAGTGGAGTGCGCTGAACTTAACCACCAGGCCATGGGGCTGGTCCCTAGTTATAAGCTTTTTTGTCGATGTTCTTTATGAAGGTGAGGAAATTTGCTGAGGATTTTTCTTTTTTTTTAAATTCATGAATGAGTGTTAGATTTTTTCCACATCTTGTCTTTTGTCTTTAGATGATGTGCTTATATGATTTTTTTCTTCATCCTGTTCATATGGTGGATTATATTAATTGATTTTCAAATGTTGAACTAGTCTTACATGCCTGGAATCTCACTTGGTTGTGGTGTATAATTCTTTTTATACATTGTTAGATTTGTGTACTGTCTCTATCTGATTTTGGTTTTAGGTTAATGCTGGCTTCACAGAATGAGTTAGGAGGTGATTTCTAGGCTTCTGTTTTCTGGGAGAGATTATGGAGAATTAGTATTACATATTCCTTACATGTTTGGTAGAATTCACCCTTGAAACCATCTGGGCCTAGTTCTTTGTTTTTGGAAGATTACTAATTATTTATTTAACTACTTTAATAGACATAAAGCTATTAAGGTTATCTGTTTCTTTTTGTGTGAGTTGTGGTAAATTATGTCTTTTTTCATTTAAATTATCAATTTTGTGGGCAAAAAGCTGTTTGTAACATGCATTTATTATCCTTGTAATGTCCATGTGATCAGTAGTTATGACTTTTTTTTCCCTGATTTTGATAATTTGTGTCTTCTTTCTTACTTTTGGTTAGCCTGGGTAGAGATTTATAAATTTTGTTGATCCTTTCAAAGAACTCCTTCTGATTTTGTTGATTTTTCTCTGTTGTTTTCCTGTTTTCAATCCCGTTGATTTCTGTTCTAATTTTTTTTCCTTTGCTTGTTTGAGGCTTAAGTAAGGTCTAGTGGCAGTGGATTCACTCAGCTCTTATTTTTTCCCCAAATGTCTTTTTTTTGGCCTTCATTTTTGAAGGTTTTTTACTAAGTATAGAGTTTAGTATGACAGTTTTTTTTCTGTATGTAAAAATGTTGTTCCATTATCTTGAAGCTTGATTCTTTCTGATGAGTAATCACCAGTCATTCTCATATTTTTTCCTCTTCATGTTACGTTCCTGAACCCTCTGGCTGACTTTATTATTTTTCTCTTCATAAGTAGTTTTCAGCAATTTAATAATGATGTGTCTTGATGTGGTTTCCTTGGCTTTATCCTGTTTGAGATTTGTTGGTTTTATGGATTTTTTCCTTCAAATTTTTAAAAATTTCAGCCTTATTTCTTCAGCTTTATTTCTGTCCGCTCCCTTTTTATCCTCTCCTTCAGGAATTGCTTAATATGGTCCCACAGATCACTGATCTTTATTTGCAGCCTTTCCCCTGCTCCCGCACTCCCTGTTTTTCGATTAGGATATTTTGAATTGCTATGTCTTTCATGTTCACTGATATTTTCTTTTGTGGAATGTAATCTGTTCTTCTGTCCATCAAGTCAACGTTTCATTTCAGATTGTATTTTTCAGTTCTATAAATTCCATTGGGTCCTTTTAAAAATATCTTACGTTTCTCTCATTATTATTATGCCTTCTTTTAAATCCTTAAACATATTTATAATATCTGTTTTATAGTCTTTGTCTGTTAAGTTCATTATCTCTTTCATTTCTGGTATTGTACCTACTGACTAATTTTTCTACTGGTTATGTTTCACATTTTCCTACTTAACATGGGTAGTAATTTTTTATTATATTTTGGACATTGTGAGTTTTACATTGTTGATTTTTTGCTTTTTGTTGTCTTTAATTATGATTGAGTTTATGTTTCTTGAGAATCAGCTTGTTAGTTTTGAGGCTTGATTTAAAGGTGTGTTAGGCTGGGTCTAAAGTAGCCTTTTTATTGGACTAATTTAGTCCTACTACCAATGTGTAACCTTTTGAGGATATCTATAAATGCTTTGGGTATTAAACAAGATTTCTTCTCTTTTGACTTGAGGGATCTCAAATGTCTTCCAGTCCCGAGTGAGTTGTGAGGATTTTCCAGCTTATAGCTCCCAGCAGTTGTCTTTGCTAGCAGTCATGAAGTTTAAACCTACACACATGTAGCTTAATTTTGCAACCATTAACTCAAAGGGATCCCCATGCAGATTTCTGGATCTCTTTCTCTGTGTAATTTCCTTTTCTCTTGGTATTTTACCCTGCAAATTCTATCAGCCTCAGTCTCCCTGAACTCCCATTTCTGTCGCCTCAAATTCAGTGACATCATTGTGTTCTGCCTTTGTTTCCTCTCCCTGTGCCAATATTCAAAAAATGCCTCTAGCTTTAAATCCAGGATTATCATAAGGTTTATCTGATATGTTTTCCTTCTTTTAGGGATCACACTCCTGTGCTTCCTGTTTTCTAATATCTGAAAAAACTTGCTTCGGATATTTTGTCTGGTTTTCTAATTGTTTACAGCAAGAGGACAAGATCAATATCAGTTACTTGGTCATGGAAGGAAATGGATGACTATAGTTTCATTTTTAGGACAATATTAACTGCGTCACCAGAAAGTCTACCATTAAAGTAATTTTACTTCACAGATTATTTAAAATATATCCTATCCTGAAGCATGTTTAAATAAAACCTAGAAATAGTAAAATCCTTAAACTTACTTTCTGATTCTATGTTAGGTCAACCAACATTTATGGAGTATTACTATTTAGGAGGTAAATTATACTCAGTATTTACAAATATTTGTATATTAGCTTAAATGTGAAGTAAATTACGTTCTAGGGTGAAGAATTTCAGGAGTCACTAAAAGTACCAAATTTCTCAATTGTATACCCCCCTAAAAAATTAGAGTGCTATTTCTCAGATATTTCTTTTGTTTTGATTCAATGATTCATAGATAGGACCACTAAGTTTGCTTAATATGGAGGTGCCTTCACTGGCAGCAATTATAAGATAAAGACCCATATGGTAGGTAGAAGCACCCAAAATAAAGGCAAGTAACCATAGCAATTATTGTTGTCCACTTCAAATGTTGATTTATGTTGCCTTTGTAAAACCTGGATTGATTACATAGATATCAACTGCATCATTATCAACTGTGACCTACTATAAGTGAACGATTCGTAATCTCTGAAACCACTGTTATATGGCTACATCATTATGGCATAAATAAGGGACTTGCAGCAATTTCCATAATTATAGTTCTTATGTTCCCTGGTATATATACTCCAAATATTTTTAATAAAAATTGATTGTCATGTGAGGATATAACAGCTAATTCCTGGTCCAGTAGTGGAGTCAGTATGAAAATAAGGGTTGTGGAACTTTGTGGGAACTGGTAGGAATACTGACATCTATCCATCATTTTTTTTGAACTAAGAATATATGCAAGTACCAGATACAGGGGAAAGAAAGATCATTGTCAACCAGAAAATTCATTCTGAGTCATTGGTCTCAAGGTCATGCTTCTTAATAATATCAAGAATTTAATTAATACATTTTCTTGGAAGCTTTAGAATACTTTCACTTTTCAACAAAAGTCATGATATTTCTGTTATGCTGTATATTAGAGCTATATTTGATTTAAAAATGGCATGACTATGTCATAACCCAACAGTCTCAAAGTCTCACTATAGGTCAGTAACTGAGCCAATAAAAGAAACAAATCTTCTGTGAACATAATCCATACCAGTTGTCTCAGAAGTGTGGTGTGTACATCCCTGGGGGTATACAAGATAATCCTCTGGGGTTCTGGTTATAAAAGTATTAACACTTCTGTTGATATATTTTTATCTCATTCTGTTTAAATTTATATTTATATTTTACAATATATGTAACATTAGTACAGTAGTTCATGTTTGTAATTTATAAGTAAATATACCTGGATAGAGATGCATGCTCCAAATTTTTTTTACTGATGGTATGCATTGGGAAAAAAAATTTGGAACTATTATTTTATACTGTCAATCAGTGGTTCTCAACTGGGGGCAGTGTCTGGAAACATTTTTGATTGTCATGACTAGGGTGTGAGGGTGTACTTCTGGTATCTATTGGGTAGAGGCCAGGGATGCTGCTAAACATCTGCCCGTTCACAGGACAGTTCTCCCCCCAACATACCCCACTAAACATACATAAGGAATTATCAGGTCTGAAATGAATTTGAGAAACCTTGCTAGAGATTGTATTTCCTCTTCCTTGATGGATGGATAGCAAAGAAGTGAGTCTAACCTATGTTTATTTTCTTTTTCATCTCACTGTAGACTACTTGGCTTTCCTATGTGTATGTCTGTATTTCTAATATCTCAAAAATAGGCACCAAAAAAATTGAAGGTACTTATAAACATTTAGTATTTTGTAAAACCAAAAGGATATTTTGAGTAGTTAGAGGAAGAGGTAACAAAATGTATGAAGCCCTAAATAGTAGTATCTTAAATATTTGTGTGTGGTTTCACACTTCTGAGATTACCTAAGTATGTTCATTAAATTCTACTTTATGTATTTGTATCCTACCAAGCCATTTGATATTTTATAAATTAAATTGGCATCCTTATTATTGAAATCTAAAAAGAAAGCAGCTACTGATAAGATTGACAGGAGAGAATCCATCGTCAGCTGGAATGAACTGTTTTGCAAAGTAAAGAACAAAAAGTATATGATCTACTGATTTCATGGGAAGATTCTGACTTTAGGTTTTATTTCTGAGTTTATGTGCCTTCAGTACATGATCCTATGCATATTTAACTTTGTTTTGGCTTCATGGTCTGGAAAAAAAAACCTTATTTGTAGCAGGAATAAGCATTCACTGAGGTTTCCATTTTAGAGCATAAGTTTTTAGATAGTGAAGACCTGTCCTTATTTGAATTCATATCTGAAACAAACATGTCTTATTTCTGTATGCACTTGTGTGCTTTAAATAAAGATGATTCCAAAGAGGTGCAAAGTCTGCCTCACAAAAGAGTCATAAGGATTAATGGCTTCAAGTATTGGAAAATTGAAATAGAATATTATTCTATCACCATCTAGTTGCTTCTCCTTTTGATAACATGTGCCAAAGAATGTCAACCATCTGCTCCTCACTCCACTGAGATGCTTGAGGAGTTCAGTCAGCATAGCTGAATTGTTAGCATGATCCTTAATTAAAATGGCTCATCATCTAATTTATATATGAGGTTCTTCCTGGAAATAGGGAATAAGCCTCTTAGAGTTCCCTCTAGATCCAAAAAGAAGCTTAAAATAGGGAACAACTTGAAAGTTATAGTCAGAATTAGATGTATTTAATAAGAAACTATCTGTTTTTTAAAGTTTTTTCACTCTGTTGTGAACCAAGACTTTAGCAAAATATAATAAAAATGAGTAACTAGAGAAATGAAATAAAAAACAACCTGTATTTTTTAAATTATTAGATTCAACAGACATAAAATTACTCTGTCAAATTTCTATACAAGTTTCTAAATACTACTTCTCTATTTTCGTATTCATCTTGACACAGCCTCATAACAGTTTGCAGAAACTGTTGAGTTTCTGGTGAGAGGTCTGAGAACCAAGCTTTGAGCAGAACTGATTTCAATAGAAATTATTTGAAATAAAATTTCCTTTTCTGCTATTTACATCTTAGCCTTCACTAAGTACAAATTTCTGCCTAATCTCAGTTGAAATATTACCTTCCTGCAAAGCTTTCCTTGACTTCTCCAAGCTGGCTTGGGTAATCCATCCTCTATGCTCTCACTGCACTCCAAAGGGGTCTCCCTTATATCATTATATTAATTCATTTATTTCATTTAAAGGAAATGTAAAAATAGTCCTTAAGAGCTGGGGAGGGTTTGTGACATAGCAGACAATAAGTAAAATTCTGTTTAATGAATGAATAAATTGCAGCAAAATCTCAAGGCTCTAAATATCAACATATACTGGATGAAGGAAAACTTCATTCTGTGGAAAGAATACAGTTTCTTAGTCTCAAAAGTTAGGCTTATGTGAATCAACTCCTTATAAAAATAACCCACAATAGATTGACAAATGAACACATGCACACATTTTGTAACTGTATAACACAGATTGGGAGAAAACACATACGTGAACACAAACCAAAAACTCAAACCACTTAAGCTAACTTGTTAGCAACACTGGTTTAACAATTTTTGGCAGGGGAGGGTATTCGGGTGGGGAAGGAGATTGAATACCAGTGCCCCAAGTGTTTTAAGGTTACTTTGTACTATACTTATATCTTTTTTCTTCTCCTTGCCCCTCCGATAAAGATCTGGTATCCTATCATACTCCTTCGATTTATTGCAATGCATATTTGATGACTGCCTACTGAGTACTCTGCTAGGCACCTTGGAGAATACAAAGGAGCTTAAACATGAGGAGATTAAAATCTTGTGAAGAAGTCAGAAATACATAAAACTAACCCAAACATAATGTAAAATGCATAAGATAGAAAGTGCAGTAGAAGAATGAAGGCAGAAGAAATTTTAAAAATATGTATAGATTATTTTAAAATTATGAGTGTTTATAGGGGCTGGCCTGGTGGCGTAGTGGTTAAGTTCGTGCGCTCTGCTTCAGCGGCCCAGGGTTCTCAGGTTCAGATCCTGGGCGCGGACCTACACACTGCTTATCAAGCCATGGTGTGGCAGGCGTCCCACATGTAAAATAGAGGAAGATGGGCACGGATGTTAGCCCAGGGCCAATCTTCCTCAGCAAAAAGAGGAGGATTGGCAACGAATGTTAGCTCGGCTAATCTTCCTCACCAAAAAAGAAAAGTGTTTATAGGATGCTTTTCAAACTTTTGTGTTTCATCTGAGTCGATTTGGGGATATGTTTAGGACAGCTCTTATAAATGACACATCTATATTGAAGTAGATTTAATATTTTCTTTAAATAATAAATAGATGGATAGATTGATAGATTATATTGCTTTAGTTTAAGCAATCCATCAGTAAAGGACAGATTTAGCTTGCAAAGCTAGAAATGAATCTACAGGAGATGAAAATGGTAAGGAATTTAGAGGTGTACAGTCTCCTGCTTTAGTGTGTAACTCAGTAGGCAAATGAATGTATAATTTTCAGTACTTCCCCTGGTGAAGCTGCACAACTATTTCCTTTGCGTTCCATTTCCAAGAGATTGGTTTAGGAGAGGGAAGAAGTACAGAAGTCTGAAGTCCTAGGATGCTGGCACTGCCTTTGGGGAGAGTTCAGATCTTGCATCACTCCTTGGGTATGCACACATTTCCAGTTCCCACAGAGAAGCTGTCCCTGGCAGAAGGCAGATAGGCACAGCCAGACTGAGTCACAACTTGAGAATCAGGGAAATTATTTTTAAAGGAATAAAGGCCATTAGTAGGATCATATTTCTGTCGCTAAACAGGAAGCAAAGAAAAAATATATTTAAATCTGGATCACATTTGAGGGAATCCATCCCAACAGTTTCAAATTATTCTTCCATGACATAAATCAGTGTGGATTCATGTGGCAATTACCTTTATTGATTCTTCTTCACAAATGTTGACTGATAATCCTCTGTTGTATTTTAACCCCACCTGCCAGCTGTGTAATGCTCTTTAAATACCTTTCATAGGATAAGCACAGGTCACGTTATTAAGCAAATGTTAAAGACCACAATAAATGCCACAAACCCTCCTTTCTGTCCTTTTTTTCTGATTAGAAGTTTATTTGTTAGAAAAAGCCTTATAACAGTAAAATAAATTGCTTTTGTTTATAATTTTCTGAATCCTCTATATTAAAAAGACTAAAAGTTAAATAATCAGCACTGTCCTGAAAAACCAAGGACATGGTTTTGTGACATTATGCTTCATAAAACTTAATTCTATTTGGAAATTCTTTAACCTTTCTTTACTCTTTAAAATTTTTCTCCTCCTCAACCCCCGCCCCACCCTCTCTCTCAGCAGTTAACACAGGTAGGTGATACACTGCTTCTCTACCTACATTTAAATGTCCTCTTTGAGAGGGACCTACTCTTTGTTTCCTTGTAACTAACTTATATTACCTTATACATACATGAGACTTAAACAAATTTAACTATAAGCACTTGACACAAAGAATGATTTTAAGGTTTAAATGTAGATATTTTTGATTCAACCCGCTCACCAAATATTTGCCAACTATTTTTCTGCTGCTCAACCTGCCATGTTCAAGTGATGAAAAATAAAAACGAACATAAATATAGTTGTGTAGGGCACTTAAGAGATGGTACCTCCAATACTGTAGTTTGAACGATTTAAGAATTTTCAAGGGTAATTTTGACTATATCCAATTTAGCTTTAATCATGTGCTTTAAAGCCTAACTTCATTCCTGCTCCCATTTCATTCAGCACAGGTACACATACACTATGCAATTCCACTATAGTCCCTTTTTTATTTGGCTAAAGTAAGGCTAAGAGAGATTAAATGATTTGCTTAAGGGCAGTCAATTAGATAGTTGTGATCAGGACCAGCTAGATCTCATCTTTTTCTAATTTTAAAGCTTATATTCTGTCCTATAATCCAGACCACTTCTAATGTGTCAGTGATCAATATACTACTTTCCCCATATTAGAAGTTTATTAAATATTTACTATTTAATTAACTGCATTTGAACAGCTAATTGTAAGTGCTTTCACTAATATGCAATGTGGCTTAGTACTAAGGTTGGGAGTTACTAGGCTTGTGTTTGAATTATTGCTCTGCCTCTTGCTAAATATTGCTCTAGCACTTAATAACTGTTGCTCCGGTACTTATTGTGTGACTTTTGGAATGAGCTTCATTTTCTTCATCTATAAAATGGGAATAATACCTACCTCATAGAATACTGTGAGAATTAAAAAGATAATTAATATAAGCTGTTCACTATATGGTAAGTATTCAGTAAATAGCAGGTATTATTATCCTTTAACACACTTGCTATTTTTCCTTTAAAAAACTGTTGCGGAAGATGAATCACTTTTTATGACATCAAGACTAAACAAAATTACTCATCAAACTACACATTATTTTCTAGATAGAACTCTTGAGAGTGTGACACATGTATCCAGGAAAAAAAGCTAATTATGGTGGACTATGAATTAAATACATTGGAGCCATTATCCCAAGTCTGTTATTGTGATCATAAAAGAAAAAGGTTACTGACAGTTTCCCCTCAACTCATACTATTCATAGATATATATTTTTTTTCATACTATTCATATATAGTATCCATACTATTCAAGGGACTTATATAAATCTTAGTATTCTATAACATATTGAAGAGACAAATCCACTATCCCAAGACCAAAAACTTGAGAATTCCATATCTCATAAATATTTGAGGGTATCAATATAACCATATCAAATAAAAAAAGTGAAAGAAGGATGTAGAATATTATAGATGTTTAAGAAATAAAGTAGAATCTTTAATTCTCAAAAGTTTTTTTGTCTCTTTGTGGTGCCTATTCTCACTGATTTAAAAAATAAGTAAATAATTGCCAATGGCATCATATATGCCTAAAAATCTATTGCTTTGCAAAATTTGGGAGCCTTTCACCCTCACTAAAAACATGTTAAAAAATAGCGGTGACACTATAAAGAGAGGGAAAAGTCATGCCTCAAAGTGAGAAAAGATATTTGCAATGTATAAAACAAAGGATTAACATCTAAAATAAAGAACTCCTATGGGTTAATAAGAGAAAGACAAACCACCCAGTAGAAAATGAGTAAATGGCGTTCTTTGAGTGGCACCTAACAAAAGAGGAAACACAAATTACCAGTGACTACATCAAAACATGTTCAACCTCATTAGTAATCAGGAAAATGTAACGTAAAATACAAGGAAATACCATCACACACCATTAGATCAGTAAATGTTTAGAAAGGTTGACATTAGTGCTGAAGGAGATGTACAGCAATAGAAATTCTTATTTCTATTTCACAGGACTGTAAATTGGTACAAGCATTTTGAAAAATACTTTGGCATTGCCTAGTAAAGTTAAACATGCTCATAGCCTATGATCCAGCAATTCCACTTCTACATGTTTACCCTAGAGAAATTCTTGAGTATGTGTACCAAGAGACATGTGTAAGACAATTCACAGGAACATTGTTCATAATAGCAAAAACCTGGAGATAACACAAATGTCCATTATTGGTAGATTTGTTAAATAAATGGTGGTAAATTTGTACAATGGAATGTTTTACAGTAGTGAAAATGAAGGAACTGCAGCTACATACAACATTTTATATGTGAACGTCTACAAGTTCTATTAGGTGCTCTTGTACTTTTTGGTGGCAAAAATTCTAGCCTCAACCACCAGGAGGCTGACGCTGCTCTAAGCAAAGGTAGCCTTCTACTAATAGTCTCTCACTGCACCTCTGATGATTTCACTCTATTCCTGAAACATATGCAGGACTCAGTACCCTCCTAAGGGGGTGATACAAATTGGATGATTTTGCATTTTTAAATTGATCTCCAAAAGAAAGCTACTTCCTGGTCTTCATGGAGGTAAAAAATTGAAAGAAAAAGATGATTCTTAAGCCAAATATTGAAATCTTCCACAGATTAAAAAGCAGAACACTGAATTCTGAGACATCCTGACTGTAAGATTTGAGTAAACCCATCTTATATTCTGTACGGAAAGAATAAAAGCAATTTATGAAATTGTTTCATGGATTTTTTCAATTAGTATATAAAATGCTTGTAAAGTTAAAGATGAATCGTTTGTCATTTTAGTTTCAGTTACAGTTTAGCATGTACTTTCTTCCAGAAAATGGAATATAATGGTATTTCATAATTGGAGGAATATATAAAGGCTTCCAAATTATCATTCCTTGACCATAATTAGAGCCTGTCATATATCCATGATAATAAAAGGAAGAATATTAGAATTATTCGTTGAAAATATATAGTCAAGCGGTTAGTAAAGACAGTTATTTGCTATGTTTTCCGACATTAGATACTATCAAAAATTTGTTCATGTTTACGGAAAAATCGATGCTATGTGAATTAACAGCCCATACCAGATCTTAGAGAATTTTTTATAAAGGGACTTCTTTCCTGAATGCCTTAACTAAAGGCCAAAAACAGAGTCATGAGTCAGGCCAGTTTTTTTTTTTTCACATCACTAACTGTTAAAAGGACCCTACATTGACACCTCTACTTCCTTACTATTGGATCACTTTAGCCTTGAAGTCTGTTGGAACTTGACATCCATACTTAACATTTTCTTGAAATTACAAATCTCCTACTTGCTGAATCTAATGGCAACTTCTAAATCCTCAACGTTTTTGACTTCTGTTTGACACTGTTGACTGTCCTCTCCTTGAAGTCTTTCTTTCCCCAGATTCCTTGATGTTACTGTCCTGATTTTTTTATTTTTCTGACTGTTTCTTTCCAGCCTGGTTCCTTAGCTCTAGTCCTTTGCCCTTTGCTTCCATGTAGAATTTTCCTCAATGTATTTCTCTTGCTCTATGTACTCTGTCCTGTCTATACTCATATACCCAAACAAGCCAAGCTCAGATACAAGTTTCAGGCAAGATAGGAGTGAAGAAAGCCAGAGAGGAAAGAGGAGTGGCATTCTGTTTTATTCTCATATAAAGATTCCGTTTTAGAGACCAAATGGCTAAACTATACTTTACTTCTAGTATTCCCTTCACTTTCTCCTTCCCTACCAGATCTTGCTACACCAATGTAACAATGTACTTAACCTTTCGCTTTCTACTTAGTCCAACTATCAGGTAAGAGTTATTGATAATATGTATGACACTGGACACTTGGTATGTTATCTCAATCAATGTTCACAAAAACTCTCGGAGAAAAGTATTATTTCCATTTTACAGATGAGGCAACAGGTTCAGTGACGAGCCTAAGGAAAATCACACAGGTAATGAGGAATGGAACTGATACTGGACATAGAAAGCTGTCTGGCTACAAAGCCCGTGTTCTTTGCAATTCACCATTATTTTCTTTTTAAATTTAAGATCCCATCCCAGTCACGACTCTTTGGTGAAAGCCTTAAACTTTTCTATACCTTTTGAACCATTAATTCTGTTTCTAAGAATCTACCCCAGAAAAGTAAAGATTTGGACAAAGATCTATACAAAGTTGTTTGTTGCAATGTTACTTGTAAAAGCAAATACAAAGCAAATCAACGAAAAGCCTGAAACTAGTTAAGTACTGGCTGAATAAATTATGATAATCCATTCAATGTAATATAGTACAGACAATAAAGGTAATGATCTCAAAGCATTTTAATGATGATTGGAAATGTGTTTTACAAAAAGAAGAATATTATGTTCTCGAATGTAAAGAAATATATACATACCTGACTCATATATACTGTGGGAATAAACTAAAATGTTAATTGAATGATGGGATTTTAGATGATTCTTTCATTGCTAAAAAAAGTTTCATCAGACATATATGCATATGATTAATAACTTATATGGCTTATAATGAAAAACAATAGTCCCTTGCTCCCTCCGCCTTTCCACTTCTAGGGCAACTACTTTTAAATTCTTTAGATGGTTTTGTCTGGGTTACTTCCACATAGGTAAGTAATATGACACTATTTTCTATTTCTCGATTTTAGATATTATTTATTTGCTTCTTCCTATGATAAAGCATTAGGACTCTTATAATGCACAGTTTCACTACGGCATCCCCAAAATAGCTATAGTACATGTTTTAGTCAAATCAGAAAAAAAGATGTTTTTTAAACATGATTATATTTCTTTTCTGGTACATCTTATTCTATTTTTCCTTAAATTTCTAATTCTTTCTTCTTGCGTTGATTTCTCTTATCATATCCTCATTGTTTTCCAAATGTGCCTTTGTATCAAGTGCTTTCATATACTTTTATATTAAATTCCCCCACCTGCAAACAACATTTTGTTTTTTCTGGAGATATTCCGCATGGAGCTTTGTGTCCACCACCTCCTATCTCTGTTGGTGCTCTCTAGATCTGCTTTGTGACCTAATCTTGGGACTTTCCCTAACTGCTTTTCTAGATTAGATACCCTGTACCTTGGATCCGGTGTTTTTCTCTTTCTTGAATTCTTATTTTGCTGAGGCACATCATCAAGTACCTTCCTAAGAAATGGTGCATTGGGATCAAAATTTCTGAATCCTTGCATGTCATTCTGGTCTAACGACACTTTCAATATCTTGGAGGTATTCGGTGTGACTCCTGAGAAATCCAATGTTTTCTCATTTTTTTTCATTCTTTTGTGGGTGATATTTTTATTCCCTTCTTCCTTTAAAGTTTTAAGCTCATCTCTTTATTCCAGTATTCTGAAATACACGCACTGGTTGGGTCTTTTTTCATTGAATAGTTGGTGGGCTCTTTTAATCTAAAGACTCGTACTTCAGTTCTGGAAAATTCTCTCTCCCTCTCCTCCTCTCCCACTCTGTCTCTCTCTTATATAACAACATCTTCACATCTATTTTTCTATTCTTTTTTTCTTGGACCCTTATTAATCAAATGTTAGACCTCGTATAGATTGATCTATCTATTTTTCTCATTTTTTCCGCCTCTGTTTTTAGGTTGTTCTTTCTAAGACATTTTCCTACCTTTATTTTTCAAGTGGTCTTTGAGGCTTTGTTTTCTTCTTTATTTTGTTTTGGCTATTTTGAATTGCCAGGAGTTCTTTTTAGAACATAATTGCTTTTTTCCATAGCATCCTGTTTTTCTTTAATGAAGGCAAATATCTTCATGAATCACTCTGAAAGCAGTAATAAGAGAGTTTATTATTTATTTTAAAGTTCAAAGTTATCTTTCCTATGTCATCTCTATTTTCTGGATTTCTTTTTATTTATGTCTGGTTGAAATTTTTCAGGCTTCTTGAAGCTGTAGATTGATATCTTTCATCAAATATAGAAAATCCTGTCACTGCCTTTGAAAAAGTACCTCTCTCCATTCTTTCCTCTTTCCTTTTGGGAGTCCAATTTAACATGTTAAACTTTCTCCCTGTAACTTCTAGGTCTCTTTACTCCTGTATTTTTACTCCTGAATACCTCCTATATTTTTATATTTTTCTTTTGTGTGTGTGTGTGTCTTTCCATGCTTTATTCTGGATTGTTTTCTCTGACCTAATTTTCTCTTTAGCAGTATCTAATGGTTTTTCTGAGATCTAGGACTTTTATTTACTTCTTTTTCTAATTTGTTATGACACTTTTATAATTTGCAGTGTTTTTGTCAGATTTTTAAGCTTGGATTTTATTGTCCAGTATATTATAACTATGTAATTATATAGACTTGTCCTTGTAATTCAAATACATGTCTCTGTTAATGTCTCTCTTTTTGTTGCCTATTGGTTTTACTTGTTTGTGCTCATGATTTCTTGCCTTCTCATGTGCATCATTATTTTTAATTGTGTGCTGAGCATTATATAGCATTATGATCCTTTATTTACAATTCCAAAGTTCAAAAACCTGTGATAACTAACAGTTTTTTCATAACTCATTTATTGGCCAAACCTGCTGTGAAATGATGCAAAGCTGTTTAGCATTATCTCACTTAGTGTGAATGTTTGTACATTTTGCTTCAGATTGGTAACAGAGTGCTGCCCCACACTGTACTGGTGATATAACAATATATGGTATATGCATCATATTACCTTTCTAAAATATGAAATCTTGTAAATTCTCAAACACATTTAGCCTGAAAGTTTTGGTAAAAAGTAGTGGATCTATTTGAAAATTTATTTCTGGAAATAATATGATGCTTGGGACAATGTTATATTTCTCTCAATAAGATTTTTGTTATCTCCTGCCCAACACTAGAGGTTCTAACAAACTGGAATTACCATAATCTAATTTCAAGACTTGAGATTTTTGATGAGCTACCCATAAGACTCAAAGCCAGGCTCCTTGTAAATCTGGTTTACTTGTGGTTTACCTTTAGTCCTAGAGTGACTCTGTGGGGTCCTAGTCCAAAGGGGGATAAAGGGAAGGGGATTAGTAACCTGGGTTTCCAACTCCGTCCAGCCCTGGTCTCTGACTTTTTATCTCTGTAGCCCCTTGTGCCTGTTAATGACATAGCTCAGTTTCTCAGGACCTCTTCTGGGTAGCAAAAGTCCCCAAGTGAGAACCACCCCTAAGTGCCTAGCTCACTCCTCTGGGTTGTTGTCTCAGCCAGGTAATTCCTCACCATCTGGTTAGTTGTTTGATACATGAAATCTTTGGTAGGTCTTGGAGCCAGCAAAGGGGAATCACTGACTTTACTGTCTCAGTACAGATTCTCATTATTTTACTTCTAATAATATCCTAGCTGGTCTCCCCCCACTGATCCATATCTCTTGCCAATCTAACTTCCTAACCATTGCCAGAAATAGCTTTCTAAAAAAGTGCAAACATGATCACATTACTAGCTTACTTAAACTTTTTTAGTAGCTCCTCATTATTTACAAGATGAAGTCCAAATTCTTTAGCAAATAAGAGACTCATTAGTTCTTCCTTGGTTTACCTCTACAGTAGTGTTTTCTCTCATTCCCTCTCTCCTCATACTCTGGACTCGAATCGGGATTATACCTGATATGCCTCATGCTTTTTTATGTCTTAGTATCTTTGCCCATGCTGTGCTCTTTGCTAGGAGTGCCTTTCTTTTACACTCAAACACTATCACCTTGGCCTACAAAACTCCTCATCCTTTAAAACCTGGGAAAACTGACTAATTCTTTTTCTGTAGAGCTTCCTTCATGTTCTCTCTCATTTCCCACAGAGTAGACTGGTTTCCATTTTGTCCTCATTATATTTTGTATGTACTTATATTTTTGGACTAACCAACCCATCTTAGCAGTTATTAGTGTCCATGTCTGTTTCCCCTAACTAAACTGTAAGGTCATTGAGGGAATATAGAATACATTGTTATTTATGCCCAATCCTTAGCACAACTCGCAGAATACTGTAAGTGCTTTAAAAATGTAATTGAATGAATGTTTTGACTTGAGCAGTATATTTAAATCTTTCTCATTTAATATTCATAATAAACTATAAAATGAAGAAGTACAGTATATGGTTTCTGAAGTTGTTTCTTAAAGATTTCTAGGATTCTAGTACATGTTGGGATGGTCTACACTTTGGAAAAGGATGTCTAAAGTGAAGATGACCCTGTAAAATTATAGAAGACACCAAAAACTGGCAGAGTAGATGTTCAACTAATTTAGTCCATCACAGGGTAGTAGGCATTCAATAAGTATTTGTTGAATGAATGAATTCCAAAAGAACTCACCCAACAAATAATATAGTGAACTGTAACAAGCATAAATAACTGAACAAATATAAAAAGAGCATTTTCAAATTGTCTATATTATTCTCTTTTGAGAACCTAATATGACCTACTAAATGCTCGTGCCAACTAGAACATATAAGATCTGGTACTAGGAAATGGATGAGAGGTAGCAGTATAATAAATAATCCCCGCAGGGGAAGATGAAGAACTGCATATCAATTATGGTTGCTAATAGTCTGAAGGAAAGAATGACTAGGAGAAATGAAGAAATTTAAGATTATTACTCACATGCATGAGGTTTACCAATGGTCCATATGGCTTCTATTAACAGGACATGGCCCATCATCACACTTGTAGGTAGATACGGTTTGAGGGATATAGTTTGAGTTTTTTTCAGTGTGAAACATATTCTTGAAAGAACAAGAATAAAAAAGTGGGAAAGGGTTGATTTTTAGATGACAGAAAAAAAATGTTGACAACATAATTGTAGTTTTAGAAGCTATTATGAAATTGAGATATTTAAATGTAGGAATTATGTTGATATCTTTATCAGCAAATAATCTTATAATATTGCTACCAGTTGTGAACTATTCCACTTAATAATGATGTAGTAAATTTTTGGATGTAATTCCTAGGAGAATTATAATAATAATGCAAACCTGTGTAAAAGAGACGCCTGAGGAATAGCCTCATGTAGGACATCAAGTGTATGCGGGCTTTTATGAAATGTATGGGATTTTTAAAAATCCTTCATAAGAACCAAATGAGAAAATGAAGTCAGAGTTGGAAAGTGACCATCTAGCCCGGGCCCCTCATTTTTGATGGAATTTTCGTTGTTTTGTTCCAGAGTATCAGTTCCTTTGTTCTTGTCCCAGAAGGTAACTGGGTTCACTGAGGATAAAGGAGGAGTGTGATGAGGAGGAGCTTGGGCTTCTTTCCATTGCCCAGACTATAACTGAATAGAATTTACTGAGTATATGGCTGTCATCACTAATTCCTTATTTGCCTAACGATGTGGCTGTACTTTCAAACACAAATTCAAAAATACGAGGGCAATCCTTTGCTTTTAGTTGATTAACATCAATACCGCTTATTAAAGGCCCTTTGAAAGATAAACCAACACACGCACAGATAGAACTGTTTGGTGGTTGCCAGGGGCTAGGGGGGTGGGGAGTGGGCACAAGGGGTGGAGGGATGCACTTATATGGTGACTGATAAACAGTAATGTACAACAAAAATTTCACAATTAAAAAAACATAATAAAGGCCCTTTGGGATTTAGGGATTTCAGACCACGAATAGGGATAATCTGGCAATTCTGTATTTCCAGGGACCAAACACTTCAGAAGGTTTTCCAGCTCCTGCCAGAACAGTACAACTTGGTAAACGCTCTCCCTAGTGCTAGGATTGGCCTGGCTCAAGGTTACCTTTTCTTCCTGAAACTGACCTATTTGAGAGGTAGTCTCTCTTACCTCATCTACTGCCTTATCTTTATCATTTTCCTTGAGTCATGCTGACTGTGGTGTGTCTGACTTAGACTTCTGTCTGACCATTTAAATATCATAATTTTGAAGTATTTGAGTCTCATTGTTGCATTAAGAATTATATTTAGACATGATCACTTTGGATTTAATTTCCTTGTCTTTTTCTGGTATGCTAAGTAGAAGCTTAGATTATTGATCTTAGATCTTTCTTCTTTACTAATATATGCATTGTTTCCCTCTAGGTACTTCTTTTGTTGCACCCCACAAATTTTGATAAGTTTTATTTTCATTTCCATTTAGTTCAAAATTTTCAAGTTTCTCTTGAGATTTCTTCTTCAACCAATGTGTTACTCAGAATTATGTTGTTTAATCTCCACGTATTTTTGGATTTTCCAGCTATCTTTCTGTTATTGATTTCTAGTTTAATTCCACTGGAGTCTGAGCACATACATTGTATGATTTCTAGTCTTTTAAATTTGTTAAGGTGGTTTTTATGGCCTACAACGTGGTCTGTCTTGGTGAATGTTGCATATGAGTTTGAGAAAAATGTGTATTCTGCTGTTGTTAGATGAAGTAATCTATAGATGTCAGTTATATCCAGTTGATTGATGGTGCTGTTGAGTTCAACTGTGTCCTACTGATTTTTTGCCTGCTGGATCTGTCCATTTCTGATAGAAGGGTGTTGAAATCTCCAACTAGAATAGTGGATTCATCTTTTTCTCCTTGCGGCTCTCTCAGTTTTTACCCCATGTAGTTTGGTGCTCTACACTTAGGTGCATACATGTTAAGGATTCTTATATTTTCTTGGGGAATTGACTCCTTTGTCATTAAGTAAAGCCGTTCTCTATCTCTGATCATTTTTCATTCTCTGAATTATGCTTTGTCTGAAATTAATGTAGCCACTTCAGCTTTCTTTTGATTAGCTTATATATGTGTTAGCATGTTACATCTTTTTCCATCCCTTTGCTTTTAATCTACCTTTATATTTAAAGCAGATTTCTTGTAGACAGCATGTAGTGAGATATCTTGTGTTTTGATCCCCTCTGACAATCCTTGTCTTTTAATTGGTGTATTTAGACCATTGACATTTAAAGTGATCATCAATATAGTTTAATTAATGTCTACTATATTTGTTACTGTTTTCTATTTGTTGCCTTTGTTCTTTGATCTCATAATTGTCTTACACTCCTTTTTTGTCTTTTGTGATTTTGGTTGAGCATTTTATATGATTCTGTTTCTTTTCTCTCAGGGTATATGGGTTATACTTTTTTTTATTTTTTTTACTTTGTAAGTGGTTGCCCTAGAGTTTGCAATATATGTTTACAATAATCCAAGTCCACTTTCAAGTAATACTATATCACTTCACAGGTAGTACAAGTACCTTATAATAACAAAATATTCCTAATTCCTTCCTCTGGCACCCTCAATTTTGCTTAGTACAAGGTGCTTTCTTATTTATCAGATGTGCAATGCTGATATTTACTTCAAGTTATCAGAATATTATTCGTTTTCCAAGTATATATTCATTAAAGAACATATGAAACTTGTTGGTAGCTTGTAGTTATCTCTTTATGCTTAAGATTTTTTCCAAATGGTGATGCTAACGTTAAAAATAATTTTTAAGAAAACATGGAAAAGCCAGGTAATAGTTTCTGCATTAACTAAATTGGCATTTCTGGAAAAAAACTTTTTAACAATTAAAGCAGTATTTCTTGCCTCTTTCTTGACCTCCTCCCATTTCACATTATTCTTTCATTAGTTTCCTCCTTTAATACTCCTCTCTATCCATATCCTTGAAGAAACAAATAACCACGTGGTTCCAGGAAAACATCTCCCTGGAGAGTATTTGACTGTCTTCTCCCCCTCTTAGGATATGTATTTTGATGTGATCTTCAGAGTATCAGAGATAATGTTAAACTGAAATATGTGATCACCGACCCTTCTCATTACTAGTCTGAAGTTAGGTACTTTTATTTTAGATCTTTCTCAGATTTTATTAAATTCAACAAGTATTTGTTGAGTGTTCACCATATGCCAAGCAGTCGGCACACTAAGGAGAATAAAAACAGAAATGGAGGTTATAGCCTTATGGGTAAAACGGGTATTGATTAATAATCTCACAAGGAAATGTCCAAATACAACTATAACTGCAATAAAGAGATGCTCGGGCTGTAAAGGCCTATAATGGGGAGATTTGACCTAGTCAGGGAGGTCAGGAAAGACTTCCCTCAGGAAGTAACACTTGAACTGAAACCTGAAGCATGAGTAGGCAGATGATAAGGGGAGGAAGATCCTTCCCAGTAGAGGGAGCAGTGTGAACAAGAGCCCTGTGGTGGGAGGGAGAGTGGCTAGTGTGAAGGACCAAAATGATTCAAGTTTAAGAGCGAGGCTAAAGGGGTGGTGTAGGTAGGGACCAGGCTGTGTTAAGGAATTTTCATTTGTTTTGTATTGTTTTCCAAAGAATATCAGGAAGCCATTGAAAGGTTTTAGACAGGATCTAGTAAATTTGTATTTTGAAAAGATTATTCTGACTACAGTAGGAATAATGGTTTGCAGGGGGCCATAGTAGATGTAGGTAGATGAATTTAGGAGGCTGTCGTAATCCAAGTGAGAATTGATAGTATGTTGATTTAGGGGAAATGGCAAGAAGTAGATAGATTAAGTAATACTTAGGAGGGAAATTCAATAAGACTCATGGGTTGGATATTGAATGGTAAGAGAGGGGGATGACTAAGGTTTGGGGCTTGTACAGCTGGATAGATGTGGTGCCTTTTATTAGGATAAGGAACACTGGATGAGACCAGATTTTAAAGGACAGATCATGAGTTAGATTTTATACATTTTGAATTTGACATAGCCACAGAATGTCAAATTGAATATATGGTTATGTTGCTCAAAGGAGACTGATCTGAACTGGAGGTATAAGTTGATGTGGTAACTATGAATGATGATGTACATGATGAGAATGTGGAGAGGGGATGCCAAAGACCCAGTTTGAAAAACTTTCAACGTTTAGAGACTAGATAGAGAAGAATGACCCTCAAAGAAGACAGAGAAGGTGTGAGAAGAGAGGTTAGAGGAAAACCAGAAGTTTTTATTTTTAAAAAAAGACTTTAAGGGGGCCAGCCCGGTGGTGCAAGCGGTTGGGTGCGCGCGCTCTGCTGCGGCGGCCCGGGGTTTGCCGGTTCGGATGCTGGGCGCACACCGACACACCACTTGTTAAGCCATGCTGTGGTGGCGTCCCATATAAAGTAGAGGAAGATGGGCGTGGGTGTTAGCCCAGGGCCAGTCTTCCTCAGCAAAAAATGAGGAGGATTGGCATTGGATGTTAGCTCAGGGCTGGTCCTCCTCACACACACAAACAAAGAAGACTTTAAGGAATCCTATAAGGAATTCCTAAAAGGCTTTTAGGAATCATCTGTATTTTTGTTTTTATTTTAAATTGTTTTATTATTTTAAAAACTCATTGATTCCAACACTTGTCTGTTAAAAATAATCTTTATTTAGCCCTTCTAGACATATCTTTGTCTCTTAAATGAGAAGTAATTGTGTACGTGTCAGGTGTGTCTGAGTTCTACTACTTAGAAGGGAGGTCGTTTTTGCCACAGGAAGTGTTTCATCGGGAAGCAGATGTGCTCCAGTGATAGGCGATGGGAAGGGGATGTTTTGTTATTAATTACTTAGCTTTCTATAAACAAGGGTTTTGTAGTTTTGAAAGATGTCTTCTTCTGGTTTATAGAAATTAATCCTATTTTTAAAGCTTTTCATGAGTTGGTCTAAGAGGTATGTACTCTCTTGTTCTACTAACAGAACTCCAAAACTCTTTGTTAATTGTAGCATATGTCATGTCTTCTATTACAAAGGAGTATGTGGGATATATAGAATAGAATTTAGTGTAGAAAAGCTGTGTCTTAAGATAGGAAGTGGTGGCAGACTATTTGTAAACTGAAGAAGCTCAAGTTTTGCCTTTTCGTCTCTGCTTGCTTCCCTTAGTTGAAATAAATCTAAAAAGATATTTTAATGAGAACCTGATATCCTATTTTAAACTTTAAAAAAGAAAGGATTTTAGCATTTGAACTAAATAACACTAGACTGTGGACTTAATGTCACACTTATGCTCCTTAAGCCTGAATTTCTCAACTATGTTCTGTGGATCATAATTTGGAAAATGCTAATTTGAGCAGATTATAGAATCCTGAACTGGGAATTAGGATACACGTGTGTTCTTGTTTTTTTTGCTGTTAACTAAGTAATTATGGACAAGTCTTTTCCCTCTGGCCTAGTTTGATTATATGTAAGAGTTGGTTAAGTTATCTGTGATGACTTGTCCAGTTCTGTGTTCTCTAATTCCCATTCTGTAGGTTAATGTTAAGGATTTTATTTTTGCTGTGGGTAGATTTAAATATATATATATTTATTAAAATTTTCTGCTTTCAAAAAGAATAAAAATATATATGCTTATTTTAAAATTTCATATATTACAGAAATTAATAATATAAAAATGAAAATCTCTTGTAATAAAAATAACAGATTTTGTTGTTGTTAAAAAAGAAATAACTAAAAGAAAAAAGCAACAAATTTTCTCTCCATGCATATTCCACCATGTACATACTGACATATTATGATATTTATCACAAGTGGGATCATGCTCTACTTTTTATGGTGTATCTTGTTTTTCTACCTTATCTCTTGGACCTCCTACCACATAAGTTTCTCTCTTAAGTTTGTTCTTATTATAAATGTAGTATATACTCACAGTTAAATATTAAAACTGTAAAGACCTACGGTAATTTCTCAGTTGTACTTTCACAGGTAGTCACTCTTAAAAAATTTGTGTCTTTGTAGCACATTTAAATACATGTAAGTTTCTTTTTGTATAAATATGTACTGTGATTTATCTAGTTTCTCTCCTGTTGATGGTCATTAGCATCCCCCTCGCTTGCTGCCTTCCATTAAAGAAATGATGTAATTCATAAAGTGCAGAAGATTGTTGGATTTTTAATTGGGCTTCATTTATATGTTGTAGATAGTCTTTGCTGTATCCAAGAAAGAGATTTGGCTAGGATTATTGTATCTTTGATTCTCAGCACACTACCTTGAGAACTACTAAATCTCTATGTGATAAATATACACTCTCACAGAGTATTTCAGGCAAATGTTCTCACTTTGTTCTCAAATCCCAATACAATTTCTTATTTTGGTGAACCTTACTGAATATCATGGGAGCATTGAGAACTCCTTTAGTCTTTTCATTTAAAAATGTGTCTACAGCTTGCTATTCACAGTTTGGTTCATGGATCAGCAGCACAGGTACCACCTAGGAGAACCACCATTGTTAGAAATGTAGACTCTCAGGCTCTCACCCATGTGTACTAAAGCAAAGTCTCCGTTTTATTTGATCTCCCGGTGATTCATCCATGCATTACAACGTGAGAAACACTGGTCTGGAAGCAGATCTGTTGCTTTTTTTTTTATGCTTCGTTCTTCGTGCCCACATCATGAGTTTTGTTCTTTGGTTCTTATTGCTCTGATAAAGAGAGGAGGAAGAAAAGAAAAAAATGAAAAAGTTTGAACTAAAGAGCTGAATTGACTAAGGTTAAGAGCCTTTTCCCCTCTGCTTTCACTGTGCCTTTCAATGGTAAGGTCTCCTGTTGATTTTTACCTGGTTTTTACCATATCACTTACATGCAAGAGAAGAGAAAATACAGTCAGTTCTCTTATCGTGCTTGTTTTGAAAACGAGGATTTGTACCATGTGATTGATATTAGCAAAAAATTTGAGCATTACATGAATTTTGTATTTGCTTGCATGCCATTTGTCTGAGAAACGCTAGCTGAACACAGAAAACTGGATCCAGGTACACATGCTGTGTAGGAAATACACAGAAAGCATACATTTCAACCAACTACCAGCTACCTCAGTTCTCCACAGGTGTTATGAGCCACACACATCCACTTACCGTGTTAAAGCTGTCCTTCAGACTTCAGATAACACTCCTTCCACCACTTTACAAAAATGGCAAAGCTGCAGCCTTTCTGATGCTCACTTCCACAGTCAAACTTAAGGCTTTTTTCAAGGTACGTGCCATATTTATTTTAGCATTTGAGTGTTTCTTAACCATTTAACATGTGTAAATTGGTCTACAGTTTTTATTAGCTTCCTATCTTTTTTTTGTGACATTATTGAAGTTTCTGAATGTTGCTCCTCAACCCCATCTTCCCTATAAGCCCTGTAGTTTTATTGTGCAGTTTTGTATAATGTGGTGATTTTTAGGAATGCATGTCAAATTATAGCAGAATTGACTGTAACAGTAGAATCTCAAGATCAAGAGAATCTCAAAAGAAATTGGTTCTATCCTTTATCCTGAGATTTGGTAAAAATCCCCTAATTACACACTTTCTCTAACACCCTGTATACTCCTCTTCCTAATGTAAGCCTTTCCTGATCAACTGGCAGTTCCAAGAGGGCAGGGACAGTGTTTGTCCTGTTCTTTTTTGTTCCTCTAGTCCTAATACAGTGCCTGCCACATGGTAGGTACTCAATAACAATTTGAAATATGACTCTATATTGATATAAGTACTTGCATATTTATTTAGGGAATTCAGATGTTTCTTCTGACTTAGCAACCAGAATACTTCTTAGAGCTGTGCTTTAAATATTACGAATTATTATAAAGAAAATTAGTTGATACTTGAGGTGGCAGAAACGTTCTTGTTCTGACCCTTCAATCAGCAGCCAATTTTTACAGTAGGTTTCATAATGAATGTAGTAATTCAGTGGTACTAGTGTCATTATTTTTAATTTTAAGAAATTATAAATCCTGTGAATATTTTCTTAAAAATTCATAAATTCATTATATATATTTGAGAAAATTCAGAAAATGAAGTGTCAGGTTACTATCTTAAATTCAGATGAAAGATAAAACTTTGAGAAATAACTAACATAAGTGATATTAGGCTTTCATAATGAGAGAAGACAATTTGAAGCATTTGTCAAATCCAACTTTAGTCAGCTGTGAGAGAGATGAATTTTCTTTATTTCTTTGATTATTCCTGTTTAAAAACTGTCACTTCCTTAGTCTGTAGTTCTTTTGCTTTTTGATTTCGCTTGAATCTTTTTCTGTGTTATTTAATATTTTCCAGTTCCGTATTCCTCAAATAGGGAAGTTTATGGTAAGAATAATTGTCGTAGTTCCTCAAAAGAATTGAGTTGATGAGTTTAGAAACAACGATAATTATTTTTACCCATGACCTTTACCCATTTAGTGTGTAAAAGTGTTTTCTCATTTAACATTGAGTCTCTGAATTTCACGGTGTTGATTACAGGGCCCAAATTCTACTCTTACTGTTCAACTTTTCTCAAAATTATAGTCTTAATTTAATTTTCCATTGAGGTATTTTAATAGGATGATCTTGATTAACTTCCCTCCCCTGTAACACCTGTGAAAGTAGATATTTCGTTATGTTGCCCAAAAGATATTCTGAAACAGGGACCATTACAGTATTAATAAAAATATTTGTATTATAGATCCAAAGGAAGTAGTTGTAAAATTTTTAAAAATTCACTTGTAGAGTGCAAAACACTTCCATATCCTCTACCCAGATTCAACAATTGTGTATGTTTTGCCCCATATGCTTTATCATAGTTTTTTTCTTGAATCATTTGAGAGTTAGTTGGAAATGTCATGCCCCTATATCCTAAATACTTCTGTGTGAATTTCCTAAGAATAAGAATATTTTCTTTCATAACCACAGTAAAATTATCAAAATCAGGAAATTTAACATTGATAGGGTTCTACTATCAAATTCATAGTCTATATTCAAATTTTGTCAGTTGTCCCCATAATGTCCTTTATAGCTATTTTTCCCCCTAGTTCAGGATCCAATCCAAAATCATGCCTTGCTTTTAATTGTCTCACTGTAGTCTTCTTTGAATTGCATTAGTTCCATGGCCTTTCTTTGATCTTCTTGACCTTGACATTTTGAAGCAAGGAGAACAGTTGTAGATCTTCTTTAATTTGAGATTATCTGATGTTGCTTCTGATTAGTTTTAGGTTACGCAATTTTTGCATGAATAACACACAAGTGATGTTGTATCCTTCGCGGTTCACCATGTCAGGAGGCACATAATGTTAGTTTATTCTATTATTGGTATTTATTCTTTCATTCATTCATTCATTCTCTTCCATGTATTTACTCCTTTCCTCAAGCCTAAAGTACACAAAAAGTGGTTTCAGAATTGCTAACCCATAATACTGGATAAGCAAACCTACTAACTAGAGTTCAGTGTTGCTTACAATTTTTTAACATACAATTTAATTATGGCAAAATACATAAGTCTTAAGGAAACAGTTGGGTGAGTTTTGATAAATATATATACCCAAACTCACATCTCTATCAAGACTTAGAAAGTTTCTATCACCCTGGGTAGCTTCCTGGTGGCCCTTTTCTGTTAATAGTGCCCTCCACCACTGACAACTACTTTTCTGGGTTTTTTTCCGTTATAGATTAGTTTCACCTGTTTTAGAACTTTATAGAAATGGAATCATACAGTGTGTACTCTTTTGTGCCCAGTTTTTGTTGGCATAATATTTGTGGTATTCATCCACATTGTTTTGTGTATTAGTAGTTCATTCTTTTTATGGCTGAGTAGTACAGCATTGTATGAAAATACTCACAATTTGTTTATTCATTCTACTGTCATGGGCATTTGGATTGTTTCCAGTTTATGGCTATTATAAATAAAGCTACTGTGAACATTTAAGTACAAGTATGTATATTTTAATTTTTCTTGAGTAAGTGTGTATGAGTGAAACTGCTGGGTCATAGGGTAGATGTATGTTTAACTTTATTAAAAAAAATTGTTGAATTTGTTTTGTAGTAATTGTACCATGTTATGCTTCCATTACCAGTTATGACATTTCTGGTTGCTCCATATTCTCACCAACATCTGGTGTTATCAGCCCTTTAAATGTTAGCCATTCTAGTGGATGTGAGTGATATCTCACTGTGGCTTGAATTTGCGTTTCTTTAATTACTAATGAGGATGAGTACTTTTTTCATATGCTTATTGACCATTCATGTAGCTTTCTTTGTGAAGGGTTTGTTCAACTCTTTTGCCTATTTTTAAAAATTAGGTTGTTTTTCCTTTTATTAATAAGTTGTTGGAGTTCTTTAAATATTGTGGTACAAATTGTGAGATGTTTGCATTGTGGATATTCTCTCCCATTTTGTGGCTTGCTTATTGTTTTTCTTAATATGTCTTCTATGGAACAGAAGCTTTTGATTTTCATGAATTCACATTTATAAATATTTTCCTGTCATAGTTATTGCTTTCTGTGTTCTAAGAAATCTTTGCCTACCCTCAGGTCACAAAAACTTCTCTTATGGTTTCTTTTACAAGCTTTATAGTTTTATATTTTACATTTAGGTTTATTTTCCATCACAGATTAATTTTTGTGGATGGTGTGATATGCTATAAATAGAGATTAGAGTTTAATGTTTATTGTTTTTCTCTTTGTGCAAATTCACATTTCTAAGTGTTTTTGTTTTTTTTTTAATTTTATTTATTTATTTTTTCCCCAAAGCCCCAGTAGATAGTTGTATGTCACAGCTGCACATCCCTCCAGCCGCTGCATGTGGGACACGGCCCCAGCATGGCCAGACAAGCGGTGCGTCGGTGCGCGCCCAGGATCCGAACCCGGGCCGCCAGCAGCGGAGCACGTGCACTCAACCGCTAAGCCACGGGGCCGGCCCATAAGTGTTTTTTTTTTTAAACAAGGGAAAATTTTACTATTGTAAGATACTCTAATTTGATATATTATGCTTTTGGGAAAGCCTAGTACTTCAACATTTCTTTAATATAGAATGTATAAATTTAGAGACTAGGTATATAGACAAATGAAAATGAGATTATTGCTTTATGATAATGGAAATAACTAGAACATTTTAATATGTTTGAAAGAATAGGTGTGTTACTAAATTTACTATTTCTACAGTAAGAAGAGAGAGACTTAGTGTGAGAACTGGTTTCCATTGTACACATTCTACAAATAAATGCATAGCTTTTTAGTTTTCCAGATGAAATCATCATTTTTTATACAACTTACAGAGTGATTTGATTGCTCTGTTATATTTCTTTTATTGGTGGTCTAAAGTCTGTCAGGCTTTCCATTCGAAACCCCTGTTTTCAGGAGTTTATGAGCAGACAGTTGAAAAAATAAAATAACCAGCCAAAAACTTGGCATTCATGATCTTGGTTCAATATAAGGTACTTGGCTTTAACAAAATTTTAAATAGTCAGCTGTTTTTTAAAGTTGTAAGCAGCACAAAGAGGAATAAAGGAATTTCTTTGGTTAAATAGATAGGGAATATTTTTCCAGACAACTTATCCCAGTTAGATTTATAAAGCAAACTTTCCCCTTCTCGAAATCATTTAAGTATGTACATTCCTATGTTCCAGTTGCCACAAGATCTTGCCTCAAGACTTTCCTTTTCCTTTGCTATAGTTCAGAGCAAATATCCTCTATCCCTGTTCTCTTTTCTATCCATTTATGCTTTTTTAATTCTCTTTATTTACAATAAAAATGGCTTTAAATTTTGACATTCTTGTGTCCTTTTTTCTTCCCCTTTGCCTTGCCTAATTGAATAAAACAGTATATGACTTTACCTATTGGTTGAAAAACAATATTAACTTTGAGAGAAGTTGTGGTATAAATAGCAATGATTTTCTTGAAATTAAATTTCTGAAATGCAGACTGTAAAAACTATTCTGAAGAGCTGTCACTTAAAGAGCAGGCTTTAAGCAAGTTTTTTTTTTTTTTTTTTCTTCTTCCGGAAAGTGTGTATGGCAGCTTGAGTACTTTCACAATCTGTTTTTAACCCACTATGATTTGCATGGTGAACACTTAACTACTATTGGTTCATAAAGGTGTTTGTGGGTTTTGTGTCACTTTTATTTCACTTCTTATTTTTTTTATAAATCATTTCCTGAAGACCTAGTACAGAAATGTAGCCTACTGCAAGAAGCAAGAAGATCTTCTGGAAATCTTTACTTTCGCTGTACTCTGTAGATAATTTGCTTCAGGCAAGAGATTTTTGGGTGCTGCTGAAATTTTGGAGATCTGGGAAAATGGGATAATAACATGACACCAGCTCTTAAGCAGCAACATCTGCTGTGGTTCAAAGCCACACGAAGAAAGCTGCTTAAGCAGTTGAATGTTTTGGACTGCACGGACAAGTGTGGTTCAACTGCAAAGACTGCGTGCGGAATAGAGGAAACTTACAGTTTAAAGAAGTTTAAAAATGGAGTCGTGGAAGATGAGCCTCTTTAAGAGACAAACATCACCTTGTCCTCCAAACTATCGAAGATCTTTGTCAGAACCTGCTTATGCAAATTCAGACATAGAAACAAGCTTAAAGAGTTATCCATGGTGTGGTCCAGTGAAAAGCAAGAGGAAGAAAAATGAACACGCTGTTTCTAATCTAGGAAAGCCACTGGGTGCTTATCGGTGGCAAACACACTCCAGCTTTAGGTGGAAAGGGGGCAAAAGGGAGAGATTGCAAAATAGTAAAGGAGACTTGGATGAACCACAACAGAAGGTCCTGCCAAAGATGGTTGATAATAATGCTTCTTCCTCTGCTAATGAGGTCCTTCGAACATCGACAGAGAAGCTGAACCTAGTCAACACCCAGTCACTTCGGGTTCCATTCACCAGATCTATTTCAGAGCCAGAACCTCGCTGCAGTATCAGATTTGTTAGACCGTGGCCGACTTCAGTGAGATCTGTGGAGTCTGAGCAGCAGGGATATTTCATCCGTGGCATTTTCTCTACTCTTTCCAGTGGCTTCTCCAGGATGCTGAGTCTAAAAAGAGAGTCAACCAATGAGCCAGTAAGAGAAGGTATATTGTGATGAAGAAGGGGAAAGAAGGGATGGCTCAGATTTAATTACTATTGGAATTTTAATTAATTGTGTTTTATGATAAGCTAAACCATTCTGTTTGCTCATTATAAAACAAATTTATTTAATTAGTACAATTGTTAAAAAGGGATAAATACTGCTTCAGAAACCCTCTTTAAATGAGTGATAGGAAATAATTATAAAAATTTGGTTAACCAAAAATTTGGATTTGGTTAAACTAAGGAATATTTTTATTAGGTTATACTCTTGCACTCAATTTTGGGGCCTGTGTAGAAGTTTTTTGTTGTGTTTTGCTTTGTTTTTACCCTTATTTATCCCCTTTGATCTACTTTTGCAAGTTAAATGCAATTTAGAGGGAGAAATAATCAAATAATTTCCTCATGACAAGTTGAGAAGTAAAAATAGAATTTCTACTGTTATCTCTTCATAAAAATTAACAAATGTTATTAGAGAGAACTATTTAGAGCAGAATCGTATTGGTAGCTTTTAATAAGGTGAAATTTTGACTTGCTTATGTCATAAAAATACACAATTTGAATATAGAAGTAGAAGATGCAAATCTTGAATATTTGTTAAGATGACAAAATAGAAATTTGTGTTTGACTCATTTCAGACAACAGAATCATTGATTTGTTGTAAACCTCATTTAGGACTTGTTTAAATTAAAAAATGTTTTATATTGACGGTAGCATTGTTAAAGCCAAAAAAACCTCTTAAATTTTTATCTGATTGCCTTAGAGATGATTGACCTTATCTGATGAACTATTTCACTTATGTGTTAGGACCTATGTTTGTTTATTTTTTGTTTTTCAAAATCTTAACACTGAAACTCTGATAATATATCCATCCACTTGAGATCATTTTTGGACAAGCTCTTACCATTAGAAAACTTTAGGTTATCTTTCTTATGAGATTGACCACATCAGCAGAAGTTTTAAACTTATGCTAAAATTGTGAGAATTGTTGAAGAATTTTGTTATTGGAGTACAATTTAATTCCTTTTAAAATAAAGTTGGAGAATGCAAAAGTGTGATATATCAGTGAAAAATTAAGTGATTTTCCAAATATATGTAAGCCAATAATTCAATATTTCTCCTAAACACTGTCCTTTCCAGATTTTCCTTTGCTCAGTGAGTTTTAATACTATAAATGTATATATTTTCTTCCTACCCTTGGATTATAGATAATTACCAAGAGTAAAATCTTTCTTGATGTTCCTTTGTTAACATTCTGTTACCATTTTTGAAAGACTAGGTTGTTACATTTCCTTGGATGCTAGTATGTCTGTTTCCTTGTCAGGTGATCAAAGGATGATGTAAAGGAGCATCAAAGGAAATCATGAATTTAAGATAAATTCTTAGAATTAATGCCTCTCAGTGGTTAACATATGTGCATTTGATAAAAGAAGGCTATAGGGTTTTTTTTTAATATTTGTGTTTACAAACATTTTTGGACTTTTATAGTTCACTTTAAGTTTTTAACAAATATGCCAAGCTACTGATTGCCTACTATGTATGAGTTGCTCTGAGAATGTGTTCCTGCTTTTTACACATTTTCGGTCTACTTAAGGAGATATGAAATGTTCTGTATTTATTACTTCCTAATATCTATTTTAATCATAGAATAATTAGGCATGTCGAAACATATACAGAGTTTCAGGTGGTATTATAAGGGATTTCAAGTCTAATAATTAAAAAACAGTACATAGTATTCCAACCAGTCAGATCAGCAATTTTTATAACCGGTTACTATGTTATCTCCTAAGTGCTTCACCAATGGCGAGTCAAGCTCTTAAGACTGAAATGTACTATTTAATACAAAGATTGAAGGTAGTTATTGTCAAGAGATCTCCTTTTCTTTTGGGCGGTAGCTTCTACCCAGTATGGAGTCTCTGTCAGTGGTTTTCTAACCATCTGAGGTTATGAACCTTTCTTCCCCACAAGGGAAAGAATACGATTGGCCTAGGAGACCTGAATTCTACTTCCCTCTATGCCAGTTACCATTTGTGAAATTTAATCTCTGAATTTCTCTTTACACCTTTGTGAAATAGTAATTCCTTCCTCACAAGTGGTAAATGAAATTTGAACGTGCTATGTAAATTATAGTTTACACATGCTATGTGAATAAAAAGTGTTCATATCAGAGTTCTTATTGCAGTATTGTGGCAAGATATGGAATTATCAAGACATAGATGTCTTTTAGGCTGTGTTAAGAAAATCGATATATTTCTTTCTTTTTTTTTTTTGTGAGGAAGATCAGCCCTGAGCTAACATCCACGCTAATCCTCCTCTTTTTGCTGAGGAAGACCGGCTCTGAGCTAACCTCTATTGCCAATCCTCCTCCTTTCCCCCGCCCGCCCCCCAAAGCCCCAGTAGATAGTTGTATGTCATAGTTGCACATCCTTCTGGTTGCTGTATGTGGGACGCGGCCTCAGCATGGCCGGACAAACGGTGTGTCGGTGTGCGCCCGGGATCTGAACCCCGGGCCGCCAGTAGCAGAGCGCGCGCACTTAACCACTAAGCCATGGGGCCGGCCCTCGATATATTTCTTAATTTGAAACTCACTAGTGTTTGTTACTTTTCTTCTTCAATATGAACTGCAAGATGTGAGGCGTTAAATAACGTAGTATGTATTTAAAGCATTTAAGACAGTGTTTGGCACATAGCAGTTGTTTAATATATATTAGATATTGTTTCTATTAAGAAAGTGAACTTGGATATAGTTTATTAAAAAATCAGGAGGAGAAAGAGGATATCTGATTGTTGAATTTGTTATAATTCGCGAATATAAATAAATTGTAATGTTCTAGTCTTAAATTCTTTGAACCCAAACTTGTTCTGAGCATGTGCATGTTCTGAGCATAAACAAGTAATAATTTCTTATATCACGGCTGAACACAATTACCCTTGTGTTTAAAGCAATGAAATTTATCATACTCAGGGTTCCTAATCAATTTAAAAGGGAGAAGCTCAAAAACTTCACTACTGTTCTATGTTCAACCCTCCAGTTGTGCAATATATATTCCTTCATTTGATACAATACCTAGGTCAAATGATACAATATAAAAAATAAAACTTTTACTTTTTATAACTAAAAGTGATTCTAACTGCTTTGGGCTCATGTCTAAGCATGGTGTCAACATGCCTGCAATAGTGGAAATAAATTGAAACACCCAGTAAGAGAGGAATAATTAAACAGGTTATGGCATATCAAATCAACAAAATACCATATGGTCTACATAGTTGACACTTACTAGTTATGTGCAACTTAGAAGAAACTGTAAAATTGTAAACATAAATGGGATGTAAACTATATAGATGTAACGTGTATAACACTTAGAAAGTAGAAATTACTGGGAGGCAATTTCATTCTTAAATTATTTTTCTTCTGTCGGTAGATAGAGATAGGAATGAAAGCTTTAAAAAAAAAAAAGTAGGAAAGGAAATTAAATATACCCCATGTAGTTCTCCTTTCTAGTTGTAATTTATCTTTTCTCTTTATCTATACTGTCACAGTAATAAAAATATCCTCTCTCCCCAGTGTTAGTTTTTAAAGACCTCCTAACTCAGGAATTAGAAAAAAATTTTACTTTTTTTCTTCTCGATAATTTTATTTTAATATTCTCATTCAATTTTTAATAACTTTTTCATTAAAAACCTTATTAGAAAGGACCTTAAACGTTAACTTACCAACAGTTTATTGAGTTCCTGAAACACTGTTCTTGGTGCTGGGAACATAGCACATTATTTTATTAACTAACAGCTTCCTCACTTATTTTAGGGAATTAGTAAATTAGAAAAAAAAATAAAGTACTCTAAGTTCACTAGATTTACATATAATAAGTAGTAGTAGTAAGGTCTAGTTAGTATAAGAATTTAAATGGTGCCTCACATCTTCTCTATAATTGGACCTTCTGTTTGCTTTATATCATAATGAGTTGACAAAAGAGATATCTCTGCAAACTACGGAGAAATGTGTTCCCTTCCTGCCATTGCTCCTAAGAATCACTGCATTTCAGCATGTGTAACACCTACCAAGCTAGCATTTTGTTATCCATCTCTCGCATCTAAGCTGTCCTGCAGTTACTGATTCAGTATTTTGCCACTTACGATATTTATGTTGTCTATTGTTAAGCAACCTTGAAGTTAATAAATTTTTAAAAATTTAGGCAACGAACTTGAATAGGCTATTTTTGTATACGTCTACTATATTTGAAATTATTCAACATATCAATATAATTCTTTCATTTTAAATAAATGTATTCTGGATGTATTAGTCTGCTAGGGCTGCCATAACAAAATCGCTACAGACTAGGTGGCTTAAAAAACAGAAATTCATTTTCTTGCAATTCTAGAGGCCAGAAGTCTAAGATCAAGGTATAGGTGGGGTTGCTTTCTCCTGAGGCTTCTTCAGCTTGCAGATCGGTCTCGCTTTTTGTTGTATTCTCACTTGGCCTTTGCTCTGAGCACAGGTGCCTTTAGTGTCTCTTCCTCTTCTTGTAAGGACACCAGTCCTATTGGGTTAGGGCCCCAGCCTTATGACCTAATTTACTTAATTACCTTCTTAAAGGTCCTATGTCCAAATACAGTTACATTGGGGGTTAAGGATTCAACATATGAATTTTAGGGGGACATAATTCAGTCCATAACACTAGGGAACAAAGGTTTCAACAATTATGAGATCATTAATGAAATATATTAGCATAAATTTTAAAATGTTACATGATGTAGTCACATATGCTGAAACTTTAAAAAAAATTTTGTTATAAAGTTAAGTGGCTTTAGAGAAATATAGGCTATATCACTTTAAGTTTATGTCTCATTTTCTTATTATTTATGTATATTTTTTAAATGGTTATATTCACTGTAAAATATGTGCTGAGTTATCTTCCTTTTTTTGATTTAAGACTATTTTACATACATTCCCATTTATTGACCAGTAATAAAAATGGTAAGGATGTTGGATTGTCTGGTAATCTGTTACATTGAAATGTTGAAGTACGTTCTACTGGACATTTCAGTTGTTTATAGTTTTTTTCCATTACAGTTTCCACTTATGGAAATCTCTTTTTTTTTCCTGTTGGCTTATTTCTTTGGGGTATATAAGAATAATTATACCTTGGAATGTGACTATCTTGTAGCTCATTATATATTGTAAGGTTTTCCGATAGAAAGATATAACACATTAATAATGCCTATAACAATTTGAGTACAGTTTTCTCTCATGACATTACCAAATTTGGGCTTAAGCATTCTGGGTTTTCTTTGTTTTTTTGTTTTTTGTTTTACTCATAGCATGAGGTGAGGGAAAGGAAAAGATCTTTGGAGTTGGACAAATGGCTTCAAATTTTTACCCATGCTGTTGTCTAGTTATATGACTGAGAAAGTTTCCTGTAACCTTTCTGAGCCTCTATTTTCTCATCAGTAAAATGTGCGATGATGATAACTATTTTGTAGGGTTGTTGCAGATAGTAAATGAAACAAGATGCCTAGCTCATATTAGGTAGTTACTTAATAAAAGTTTTATGATTATATGTTTAATGGGTATATAATATCACTGTTATATTTTTATTTTATTTGTTAATGAAATGGCACATTTTTTCCCTAAAATGGTTTATATTTGTAATATAATATGTGATCATTTTTCAAGTAGAATCTCTTGTTTCTTTTGATTATTTATCAAGTTGAATCTGAGTAAATGTAGCAATATTTATTTTCAATTATTTTACATTGTAGGTTCTAAAATTATTTACGTTTATCCCAAATATTCTTGTTTTTAAATAAAATTTGAGCAGTTTAAAAGAGCTATTCAAATCTTATAAAGCATGTTTCTGATCTTCTTTTATTTCTTCATTATTTAGAAAATTTATCTTAACATTTAGTACAAATATATTCTTATATTTCATTATTTAAAAAAATTCTTTTAAATGCTTACTTATCCTTTCTGGGATTGATTTAGTTGTATGATGTGATGTGTAGAACTAAGTAAACTGTTAGCAATATTAATAACAGTTGTACCAAATTATTACTTTCTACATGACTTCAGCATATATTTAAAATATTCTGAATGTCTCTATGTCTGTTTTAAAATGTTCCTTGGAATTGCTCTTATGTCACAGATTGTACCGTTTCTGAAAGCAATAAGTTTTTTTCCTGCAAAATGAAATAACCTTTTCTCCAATTATAAAGTAAAAAAAAATCACTGTATAAATTTTATCAAAGACAAAAATATAAGGAAGACCATTAAAACAGGCCATAATCCTTAGTTGCCAAGCTAAAGATTTTAATTTTTTTTTGAAAGATTTTATTTATTTATTTATTTTCCCCCCAAAGCCCCAGTAGATAGTTGTATGTCATAGCTGCACATCCTTCTAGTTGCTGTATGTGGGACGCGGCCTCAGCATGGCCGGAGAAGCGGTGCGTTGGTGCACGCCCGGGATCTGAACCCCGGGCCGCCAGCAGCGGAGTGCGCGCACTTAACCGCTAAGCCACGGGGCCGGCCCAGGATTTTAATTTTAATTTCAGGTATGAAACAGTTGTATGATAGTTATGTGATATGATGCTGCTTAGTCCTTATGTTGGAGTTAGATCTGGGGGTAAGTTCTGGCTCTGCCTCTTTTTAGCTGTGAAGTAGACATAACCTATCTGATTCCCTATTTTCTTTACAAGAAAATAGAGCTAGTAATACAGATGTCATGGAGTTGTTATAAGGATTAAATTTGTCAAGTGCTTTACTTAACTCATAGTAGGGGCTCAATTAATGGTAGCTTTAAAATAAAAGTAAAGCCATCTGTTCATGAGGATACACCCTGGAATCTTCTTGGGGTAGACTTAATACATGTTCCAATCTTAATTATACATTTATAAATCATTTCTTAAGATAACCAGTTTTGTCTAAGTGATATTTTCTAAATGTGTTCTCAAATTCTGGAAATACTTTACTTTAGCTTCCTATTTACTTGCTGTTTAATTAATAGAAGAACAATTGCAATTTTTTACAATATGTAGTCTCCTCAACCAAGAGCACTGTGTGTGCATGTGTACACTTCCATTTGTTCATGACTTCTTTAATTTTTCCATTGAGATTTTGCAAATTTTCTTAATAAAAAAATTAACCTTCAAATATTTTGCTATACTTGTGATTGGGCTCTCTTTTGATTGCGTGTTTTATAGTTAATTTTAAAGATGATAAAGAAGTATGTTGACTTTTCTATTGAGCTCTAGTTAATTACTGACTATCTGATATTTAAAATCAGCATTCTTTATTTTAGAAGCAGAATATTTTACTGGAAAGAGATCAATGTTTGGAGACATAAAGACCTGTTTTCAAATTCTTTATGTGTCATGTGTTTGCCACATAATTCTTGGTGAGTTATGTTTGACCTCTCTGAGCCTTATCTTCCTCATATTTAAAATAAGGATAATATTTACCTTGAAAGATTATTAAAAAGCAACATAACGTAGCTGTTAAGAATCTGAGGTTTTCTTCGGAGATATCTGGGATTTAAATCTGGCTTTAAAGAGAATGATTAATAGCAACTTTAGGCTTTGCCTTTGCTGAGGAGAGCTAAGGAGACAGAAAGGGAAGGAGTGTGTAGGTTGATGTAAGTACTGGCATTGTTTTCATTAGGGGTCGAATTATGGTTTTACTAGTATTTATTGTAGTACAGATAAGTAGATGAATGGATGAGTCGGTTAATCTAAAAATCAGGCCATGCATGGCCCATTAATAACAATGGGTCATGAATGAAGGATAATTAAAATGATTAAAAATATTTTTAAATCCTGGCTCTACCACTTATTAGTAATGTGACCTTGGGCAAATTACTTTTTCTCTCTAAGCCTTGGTTTCCTCATTTGTAAGATGAAGTAACGTCTGCTTTGTAGGTTGTTGTGAGGGTTAAATGAAATGGGATGTGTCAAGTCCATAGCATAGTGCCTGTCAGGTAGTAAGAGCTCAATAGACATTAATACCCAGTGGAGTGCTGGAGCTAGCCTGCAGAAGCCAATTTTGTGCATCTATTCCCAATTCCCATTTAGTGACATTCCATTGATAGCTTCAAATTAACTGTGGTGGGACTATTCTACCCCAAACGGTGGAGGTGGTGGTAGTGGGTGGTGGTGTTTCAGGAGGGATAGTTGTTAAACCTTTAGAGACATACCATTGGTAACACCTATTTTTATTTAAATCTTTAGAGTTAATAACCAGTATTATTAGAGAAAATAGGATTTTGACTCTAGATATAAATATGCTTTTTCTCATATTAAGAAATTTTGTATTTAATATTTTAGAATATTAATCAGAGTTGAATATTGAGTTGTATTAAATGCCTTCTTGGCATCTGTTGAGAGATATTTTTTATTATTCTTTTTCCTATTATTTTACCAGCATTAAATGTCTGGAAAACCTATATATGGTAGATAATTATTTTAAGGTATTTTTTTGCTGAGGTATGTTAATACTTTTTGTTACGATCTTTTTTTTTTTTTTTTGGTAAATCATCTGTAACTGTGTTCTTTTTTTTTTTTAAAGCCAAATCAGATACTTCCTTCTTCTTTTTTTTTTTTTTTGTGTGTGTGTGTGAGGAAGATCAGCCCTGAGCTAACATCTGTGCTAATCCTCCTCTTTTTGCTGAGGAAGACCGGCTCTGAGCTAACATCTATTGCCAATCCTCCTCCTTTTTTTTTTTCCCCAAAGCCCCAATAGATAGCTGTATGTCATAGTTGCACATCCTTCTAGTTGCTGTATGTGGAACGCGGCCTCAGCATTGCCGGAGAAGCGGTGTGTCGGTGCGCGCCCGGGATCCGAATCTGGGTTGCCAGTAGCGGAGTGCGCCCACTTAACAGCTAAGCCACGGGGCCGGCCCTGTAACTGTATTCTTACCTCTGAGATTGCACAGTAGTTTTTTTGGATCCTATTATTGAGTGATTTTTGAGATCAAAACTGTGTATTACTTTTGAGCCCATTGAATAAAATGTAATCCTCTTCTGAATTTTAGAATAATATAAATAACACTTTTGGAATTATCTCTGGTGAATTCATTCATGCTTTTATTCTTCAGTGATTTTTTTTAAGATGATTTAAAATTTTGCATTCACTATTATTGCTAACTGTTTTTCTGCTTCTTGTTTCATTTTGGTGCTTTATGTTTTTAAATTATTTTCCCTTGGATTTTCAGTTTGCTAATATGTGCTAAGTAAAATAACATCCAGTGTTAACAAAATTTGTATTTCTTTTTGCCTTTTGTTTAAGTAAATCCAGTTAGTATAAAATCTGAGCTAATTATTAGATATAATCAATAGAAAAACTTACTTGAATATTTTAGTTTAATGCCCTCATTGAATTTGTATCAAAGGCTCCAACAAAGCTATTCTTGAAAGTAAAATTTTCTTGTCCTTTTTGTCTCATTGCTTAAATGATCAGATTTCACTCTTTCCGTGTGGTTATGCAATTTCTGAGCAATCTGACAAATAAAATGAAAAAAATATGTGCTTTATATGGAAAGACTTTCCTTAACAACTAACTAACTGGTTTGGTTTTCTTATCTAAAACAAAGTAATTTAACTTAAAGTCACCAAGTCAGTAAATCAGTAAATAAATGTATAGGAGAGAGCCAGTATCCTAAGGAATAAAATTTCCTAGCCAGTTTATTCATTTATCTGAAATATCCTAGTTCATTTCAAGATTATTCAGCTGTTATCCCACCTTCTCCTGGCTGCCAGTATCTTTTTTCATGCTCATTTTCTAGATATTTGAGTTAGAGAGCCGTTGATTACCAAACCCTCAGATAACCAGAAGACATTCTTTATTGAAATATTAAGTGCAAAGGGTCTGACCCAGTGTAGTCAATGGTAGTTAATGGTGACATCAACCATATGGTAGTTTTCCTAGACTACGCCTAGTAATCTTGAGTGTTGAGCCACCCCTAACCTAGACTAGAATTTATCTCGAGATAGGTATGTAATCTGCCGGTATACTTAGGGATATGATACCATAAACTTGTACCTGTCTGTCAGCTTTAGAATTTGCTGTTAATCTCAGTTTCCAAAATCAGAGATTCTAATTTTAGGACCTAGCCCAAAAAACTAGTGAAATTTTCAATAACCACTCTAAAACTTGCCTATTCATCTGAGTAATATTTTTTGATGTATCTTGCAACTGGATCATTTTTTTTAACTCCTCAAGAGTATAAAGATTAGTGATTCTTTGGTTTTCAGTTGCTTATGGTTTTCCAGTGAAGTCTTAAAAAGCAAAGAAAAAAAAACCCAGAAAGGATTTGGTTTTAAATGTTGTGATTAATAGTTTATGTCACTGGTCGAAACTTTGTGGTGTGACTTGCACCAAACACTAGGCATCTCTGGCATTTACCTTGGAGCAAAAATTAACCTGTGACATTTTATGTTGGGCTCTGTTTCTTAATGTAACTAGATCTGTGTCTTTCCTTTCTTATTGACTCACTTCATTTTTTCTTTATCACCAGCCACTGAGGATGATACAGAAATGAATATAGCCCATTATCCTCGCTCTAGTAGTTTACAGTATAGTAAGGAGACAGATATGTAAACAGAAACAACAGTCTCTGACAAGATCATTTGAAATAGATTTGGATTAATAAAACTCTCTCAAGTTAACGAAAGGAGTCAGGGGTATTCTAGACAGAGGGAACAGTGTGAAGGCCGGGAGTAAATCTAGGGAATGGTGAGGCGTTCACAAAGTAAAAAATTTAGAGGATGGAAATATGAGTAGATGTGACTGGAAAGGAAAGTGAAGCGTCAGTGTTTGAAGAGTTCTGTGCTGAGTATCAAGCTAAAGTTTTTGGATTTCAAAGGTAACAGAGATTTTAAGGTAGGAGATAAGCTTTGTTTTTTAGAAAGATAATTTTATGGTAGCATGGATGATGGGCTGATGATGGGGATATAAAATTAAATTGTGCCAGAGTTTAAGTGAGACATGATAAAAGCCTAAATTAAAGAAGTCTCAATATTAAATGAGGGTAGCGACTCAAATAAAAAGACATTTCTGAGGTATATTGATAGAATTTGAAGAACAATGCAGAAGGCAAATAGGAATCAATAATAACAAGGTTTATAGATTTGGAAAATGGTGACACCTTTAACAAGTTTGAGAATAAAGAAGTAGAGAAAGTTCAAAGGGGAAGGCAGTGGACATGTGTTCAGTAATTTCTATATGCTTGTTTTTTCAACCTCTGGGTGCTTTATATGCATATATCTGGGTTAATCCTCTGAATAATCCCGTGAAGCAGTTAGAGTTATTCTCATTTTAAAAGTAAGGAGTAGAGGCACAGGAAGTTTCGGTTACTTACCTAAGACTATCCGATAGCTAGTAAGTGGTAGGTCCTAGGTCTCTCTGACTCCAAACCTCTGTTCTTACCCCTCCATTTTGTAGCCGCCTTTGAGTATATGATTTTTGAGAGGTTTTCAAGAACTTGGGAGCATCTATCCAATGAGCATTGAGGAATAATGTGGCAGGAGTTCAGGAGTAGAGATCAGTTCCCATATGAAGATACACATTGGGGAGTCATCAGCACATGGGCGTTGAAGCCACAGGAGTGGATGAAATCACTCAGGTGGGGGATATAGCGTGAGGGTAATGAGAGTGTCAAGACTAGCACTCTGACCTTGACACACCTGGCCATGTTATTCCAGACTAACCAGAGTTTATTAGCAGAGCCACTCAACTTTTATGATTATAGACTTGGAGTTTACCTGTTGTGGTGGCAAGTTTAATATTCTTACTTTTCTGTACACACACACACACAATCTGCTTACTTTTTTTTTTTTGTAGTTTAATTCTTTTTTTTTTTTTTTTACAGAGGTAACGTTGGTTTATAGCATTATATAAATTTTAGGTGTACATCATTATATTTTGATTTCTGTGTAGACTACATCGTGTTCACCACCCAATTAATTAATTAACATTTTCTTGGCTGAAAATGTTTGATAGATGTGTGATAGGTTTTTCTAATGTTAGAATGCTTCTGTGTATTTCTGCCTTTGCATCTCCTTTATGAGGAGTTTCCTGCTTTAAGATATTTGTTGCTATATTACTATTTGCATAGATAACAGTCACGAGTAAGTCTTCCTTGTGAATTAAAATCTATCATTATAAAGTATCCTTTTTTATTTTGATAATTTTCTTGCATTCTATTTTTTAATATTAAAATCACAACCAGTGCTTTCTTTTTGTGTGTATTGTTTAAATGTATATTTACCCAAGCTTTTATTTTAACCTTTCTGAAATACTTTGTAATGTATTTGGCTTTTATAAAACTAGACTGAAAGTCTTTTCTTTTTAAAGGTATATTGGGTACATTTAAAATTTTTGCTAAACATAGATTTAGTCTTGGCTTTGTCATAATGTGTTTTTAAAATTATTTTATTGAGATCATATTGGTTTATAACATTGTGTAATTTCAGGTGTACCTTATATGTCAGTTTCTGTATAGACTGCATTGTGCTCACCCTCAATAGTCTAGTTTTTATCCATCACCGTACATAGGGGCCCCTTTACCCCTTTTGCCCTGCCCCCCACCCCCTTTGCCTCTGGTAACCACTAATCTGTTTTCCTTATCCATGTGTTTGTGTATCTTCCAAATGTGACTGAAATCTTATGGTGTTTGTCTTTGTCTGGCTTATTTTACTTAACATAATACCCTTAAGTTCCATCCATGTTGTTGCAAATGGCATAATTTTGTCTTTTTTTATGGCTGAGTAGTATTCCATTATATATGTACATACATACCCCATCTTCTTTATCCATTCATCAGTCGATGGGCACTTGGTTGCTTCCACGTCTTGGCTCTTGTGAATAATACTGTGATGAACATAGGGCTGCATAAATCTCTTTGAATTGTTGATTTCATGTTCTTTGGATAAATACCCAAGTAGTGGGATAGCTGGATCCGTATGGTACTTCTATTTTTAATTTTTTGAGAAATCTCCATACTGTTTTCCATAGTGGCTGCACCAGTTTGCATTCCCACCAGCAGTGTAGGAGAGTTCCCTTTTCTCCACATCCTCTCCAACATTTGTTATTTTTTGTCTTGTTAATTATAGCCATTCTGACAGGTGTAAGTTTTGATTTGCATTTCCCTAAGAATTAGTGATGTTGAACATCTTTTCATCTGCCCGCTGGCCTTCTGTATGTCTTCTTTGCAAAAATGGCTGTTCATATCCTCCGCCCATTTTTTGATTGGATTGTTTGTTTTTTGTTGTTGAGTTATATGAGGTCTTTATATATTTTAGAAATTAACCTCTTGTCAAATACATGATTTGCAAATATTTTCTCCCGGTTGGTGGGTTGGCTTTTCATTTTGTTCGTGGTTTCCTTTGCCTTGCACCCCTTACTTACTTTTATTTAATAGCTTTATTGAGATATAATTCATATACCATACAATTTACTCATTTAAAGTACATAACTCAATTGGTTTTTTTTTGAATTGTGGTAACATATACATACCATAAAATTTATCATTTTAACGTTTTTAAGTGTGGGGTTTAGTAGAATTAAGTGCATTCACATTGTTGTGCAACCATTACCACCATCCAGCTCAGAGTATTTCATCTTTCCCAACTGAAACTCTGTATCCATTAAGCAATAATTCCCATTCTTCTCTCCACAGCCCCTGGTAACCACTATTCCACTCTCTGTTGCTATGAATTTGCCTGCTCTAGGTATCTTGTATAAGTGGAATCATACAATATTTGTCCTTTTGTACAATTTGGTTGTTTTTAGTATATTCACAAAATTGTGTAACCACACCATAATCAGTTTTGTAACACCAAAAAGAAACTCTGTACTTATTAGCAGTCATTTCACAACTGCCTCCTACTCAGCCATAGGTAACCATTAATGTACTTTTTGTCTGTATAGATTTGCCTATAGATTTCATATAATGGAATCATACAATATGTGGCCTTTTGTATATGACCTCTTTTATTTAGCATAGTGTTTTCGTGGTTCATCCATGTTGTGACATCTATCAGTAATTCATTTCTTTTATGACCAAATAATATTCTATTGTATGGATATACCACATTTTATTTATATATTCATCAATTGAATGGACATTTGGTTGTTTTTACTTTTTGGCTATTATGCTGCTATGAACATTCAAGGATAAGTTTTTATGTGGGCATATGTTTTCATTTCTCTTGGGCACTTATTCTTATTTTTTGCAAAGGAGATTTCCTGCATCCAAAATAATGATGTGGTGTTTTGAGACCTTAAGTCACATTTAGTTTTTCATTTGTTATCTAAACGTGTAACAGTCTTGCTATTTTATTCGTATTTTAGATCTAGGTATTTGTTCATTGAATAAATATTTGTGTAAGGTATTTGCAAGATATTAGTCTTAATCGAATACTTTCAGGAATCAACACTTTCCTACACCTGTGCTGAAAGTATAAATATGAATGTTTCCTACTCTGTTATCTAGAGTTTCCCACTGGTAGCTTGATTATAGTGAACATGGCGATTTGTTTTCATTGACAGGGTGATTGTCATATTTTTATCTGCCTGAGGCAGTTTTTAGTCAACTTCTCACGCTCAAGGCTGATATAGTTTTGTGAGGAAGCAAAGAGAAGAGTAAGATGAGTAATGACTGAATCTATGATTGTGAAACCTCATCCGCATGAGTATACAGGTTCCTGGTGACTGAACTTTAGTCAGTAAACCACAGGCATTTATCCTGTCATTCTCATGTGAAGTTTCTCATTGAGACATCCTTAGCTTTGTTTTTCTCTTAGTTTCTAATTTCTGGATTTGATGGTTATTTATTCACTTGCCTTTATAAAATAGAAATCCTGTGTTATGTCTATATTTTTGATATTATCACCAAAATGTCAAAATAGTTTGAAGCTTAAGGGATACCAATTCAATTACAACTTAGCACAGTATATAACCATAACCTTGGTCAAAATAATGAGTATTTTGAATGCTGTGTGTGTGGTTTGTTGTTCTGAAGAAAAGTGGTATCTGGTGGTTAGAACATATGAGTTGTTGTCAGCATTTGTGGGTTTATTTCCAGATCCAAGGTTTTTTTAAGAGAGAGGCAGAGTCCATGCCTGGTATATGTTTAGCACAGTGCTTTATAAGCTATAGATGTACTGTAAATACTAGTGAAGATTTTCTACTACTGGCAGAATAATATACAACAAATTACTGACAATATATGTAAATAATGATAGCTGTCATGGGTACAGCTATCTTTAAGCTTTCTTTGAGAAAGTCATGTTTATCATTCTTAAGTAGTAGTGATGGCATTTTAAGCAACTTATAATGGACTTTTTTTTATTCAAAGTGTTTTAGACATTCAAGGGACTGCTGAAAACTTTACCTAATGGAACTCATTCGTTTCACAGTAGTACTTGCCAGTATCTCAGAGTAAGGAAAATGCTTTAAGATTGTGTGGTGATTCTAATACGTGGAGACCAGGCACTGATATTCTGGTATTTGTTTTATTTGCCTCCATCTTTTTGTCGGCATCCTAAACTAGGTGTTCAAAAAAATAAGCCCTCTTGTAATATTATTCGTCCTTAATCTGGGCAGAGGTATTCTGCTCTTAAAATAAGGTGATATAGGTCACTTCCTAGTTTATTAAAAACAGATGAACGGCATTTAAAAATTTTTTTATGAATATTTCTTAACATTTTGGTGCCTGGCTTAGTCTATAATAAAATATGAAGTATTTAACTTAACTCAGATTTCTATATTTGATTATTTTATATTTAATATTAAGTTGTTGAGTTGCTTTTTGTCCCATGACTTAACTTTAGGGCATGGCCTTTCAAACAGTGTTTTGTGAACACCGATTGTCCACAGTGAACAGAGGTTGGTTGCTAGTGGAAATCATGATTGTAGCTTGTTTATTAATCCTCTCTAGCCTTTATTCCAATTTATTGGATTGATAGTTATGCCTCAGATATTGCTATTGATCCCTAGATTGAGACTGTATTCCTTTGAATAATGCTTTCCTATTCCTGTTCTCTATGGAATTCTAAATGTATCATTTTGTTCAACTGAAAGAAACTTAATATTTTTTTGTGAATCCTGTCTATTCTGAAGGCCAGTGTTCATCATGTATTTTTTTCACCAATGAAGAATGTTCATTTAAGCACTATTAATAGGGCCGTTTTTTGCTATTTTTAGCCAGTTTTCTTTTTCAACATTAGCCTACTGCAAATACTAGATGCAAAGGGACATTTCATCCAAGAGTAAATGGTATTGGAAAAATACCACTTCAAATAAATCATTCAAAGCAGTTGCCAGAATTTCATACTAAATAATGTATACATGTGTGTATGAGGGGGCAGGGGGAAGATAGAGGATGATTGAGAATTTATCTTGAAAAAATATGAAATGGGAATTTATGAAAAACTTTAATCTTTTAAATAAAATTTAGGTTAGAATTGCAACTATGCACTAATTATTAAAATAATGAACTTTTGTTTGGAGTATTTTTTCTGAACAAAATTGTATGATTGCAAGTTATGGCATACTTCTTCACATTTTATTTTCTCTGCACAATTATTTTATTACAGTTTTTTTACAAAATCATTAGAAGAATTTGTTAGTCCTTTAGTTAATTCTTTCAAGCCTCCTTCTTTTTATTTATTTTTATTTTTATTTTTTGTGAGGAAGATCAGCCCTGAGCTAACATCCATGCCAATCCTCCTCTTTTTGCTGAGGAAGACTGGCCCTGGGCTAACATCTGTGCCCATCTTCCTCCACTTTATATGGGACGCCGCCACAGCATGGCCTGACAAGCAGTGTGTCGGTGCATGCCCGGGATCTGAACCCGGGCCACCAGCAGCGGAGCGCGTGCACTTAACCGCTGCGCCACAGGGCCGGCCCCAAGCTTCCTTCTTTTTAAAATTTATACTTATTTCAGTTTATTGGAAAACTAAGCCCTATTATTATATCCTGTTGCCACATTGTTATATTTTAACAACACAGTTTTAAAATAAAAGCGCAGGACATAAAGCACAAGGTAGAATTCTGGGGAAAGAATAAATATTTTGCAATTTATAAATAAAATGAAAAAATAAGATGAATTTGTGAATACAGCTGAGTATTTAGTTTCTGATAATCATGCTTCCTTCTGGAGTGCTGTATATTTAGAACTTACATATCCTAAATGAGTATTATTGATGTAAATTGTGTCTGTACTTGGGATAAAATACTGTATTAAAGAATGAAGTGCTCTCTATGTATAGCTTTCAGAAGATCTCCAATCTGTGTTGTAAAACAAGCAACAAAAGTACTGTATGTTTTTTGGGTTCTTTATAGTTTTCAAACCCTTTCACATATGTAATTTGATAATACATGCATTGTGGAGAAAGTAGTAAGTTCACTTTATGTATGGGGAGAAACATTTTATATGTAGGGATAAATATTGTAGTTTCAGAAGGAAGCTCTTTCCTCTGTTAAGGCTGTGGATTTGGAAATGAGAGATGGGAGACCCTAAGAGGTAGACCTGAATCCACCACCAGTCTGATATCTTTATCCTTTTGTCTTTACATTAATTGAACAAGAATAAGTCGAGCCTTGATCATGGATAAGATTCATTAACGTTTACTTAATACCTTCCCTTCCTCTGCCAATGATGCATGATTAATGATTGTACTGGTAAGAGTGAGTAAAAGGTGGCAAGAAGCCTACCAACTTAGCAATGCAGTATCTTGGACAACTTTACTTACTCTTCATTTGGGTAACTGTGAAATGCAGATAATTATAGTGCAGATGAATTTTGCCCCCCTCCTCAAACACATACATCCATGTGGAGGCTATAGTTGGACCTCTTAGTCTGGAAATTTCTTTCCATATGAAGATTCTATGTTCTCTTGCTATGGTGTTTACCTTTAGCTCTCTCCCCAGTTCAACTGGTCACTTACTAAGGGAGCACTGTTGACAGCATGAGGATAGAGAACTGCCTTATTTCACCTGCAGGTTCGTTTCTTGATTTGTTCATATGTTTTTGAGTGTATCTCTTTATATAGTCTTCTATACAAAATTAAATTTATTTATGGTTCTAGAGGTATTAAATTATTCATATGTGACATCACAGTTTACTGGTATCAACATTTTACCACGGTGAGTGAGTGAAGTATGGAAACCTTACTTCCATTTAGGTCCCTCTACTTTTCCCACTTTAAAATGTCATTACCTGAAGTGTCAGATGGTATTGTTATTTTTACTTCAATCAATAAATATTTATAAAACTCAGGATAACAGAATATAATATATTCTCATATTTCTGCTCTTTCTATTGTTTTTTATTCTTTCCTAGTGCTATAAAATTCCTTCTATTATCATTTCCTTTTTGTTTGAAGCACTCCCTTTTGCCATTCTTTAAGGGTAGGCCTGCTAGGGACAAATTGTATTAGTTTTCCTTCTTCTGAGAGTGGTCTTTATTTCCCCTTCATTTCAGAAGGATAGTTTCATCAGGTATAGAATTTGCAGTTGATGGTTCTTTTCTTCAGCACTAAAAAAATTTTGTCCCACTTCCTTCTGGCCTCTGTGGTTTCAAATGAGAATTCTACTGTCATTTGAATTGGTGTTCTCCTATAGGTAATATGTCATTTCTCTGACTGCTTTCAAGATTTATTCTTTGTCTTTATTTTTCAGTTTAGTTATGATATGTCTTGTCTTGAACTTTTTGGGGTTATCCTATTTGGATTCACTCAGCTTCTTGAATCTATAGGCTTTTGTCTCTTGCCTACCCTTTTCAGAGGTCTTCAGCCATTTTGTCAAATACTCTTTTGTCCCTACTCTGTTTCTCTTCTCCTGGGCCCCTGATGATACGAATGTTGGATCTTTTGATATCATCCTGCAGGTCTTTGTTCTTTTTAAATTTATTTTTTCAGTCTATTGTCTCTCTGTTGTTCATATTCAGTAAATTCTATTGCTCTGTCCTCAAGTTTGATACTTCTGTCTTCTGTCATCTCCTTTCTACTATTGAGCTGTTCTAGTGAGCTATCTATTTCTGTTATTGTATTTTTCAGTTCTATAATTTCCATGCAGTTCTTTTTTATAACTTATGTTTCTTTGCTGAGATTTTCTATTTTCTTAATTTGTTCCAAGAGAATTTCCAGTTGATTATGAAGCATTTTATGATGGCTGTTTTAAATTTCTTCTCAGATAATTTCAGTATCTGATTAATCTCAGTTGACTGTCCTTTCACATTCAAATTGTAATATTCTTGTTTCTTGTTATGATGGATGATTTTTTTTTATTGAATGTTGAACATTTTGGCTGTTATGTTAGGAAACTCTGGGTGCTATTTAAATCTTTTATTTTAGCAGGCAGTCACCCTATTTAGGTTTAGCATGTAGCTACAGGCCTATTGTTGAGGAATCTGGTTCCACCGACAATTTAATTTTCAGATCTTTTGGAGTACTCTTTTGGTGTGCTTGGTTTATCTGGGCCTCCTACTGGTCCCTGCTGGTGCTAGCTGAGGGAGCAGAATGAGCTTCCCCAGGACAGGCCATCCGTGCCTCTAAGAGGGAGAAGGGAGTCTCCAGCCCTTGGGGACAAAGAGTCTTTCCAGGCTGGGCTGCTGTGGCAGGATCCCCCTGATTGTGAGAGATGGAGAACAGTTCCCAGACTGGGCCCTTGTTGTAGTAGGTCCCTCTTTCCAATGCCCCTGGGCTACCTAGTGTTCTCAGTGGGGGAGGGGAATCTTAGGTTTGGAAGGGAAGGAGAGTGCTTCCCTCAGCTGCTCATTGTCTGCAGGCCTATCAATACCCCCTTACCAGTGCTGTTGGCCTTGTCCAGTGTTGAAAGGAATGAGCCTCCCTAGGCCACTTTCTGTTGCTAGGTTTGGGGCAAGGCCTGGGTCACCTTCTTCTGTTGAACCAGGGGTTGTAAGATGTCCTGCCACTATGTTGTTCTTCAGCCCTGGAGCCCCTAGCAAGTCAGCCTTCTTTCCATTTTCAGAGTTCTGTGGCAGCCTTTTGAAGTTCCAAAGTTTATAGTTGTATTTAGCAGGGAAGGGTAGGGAGAAATGAGTCTATGCCATCTTGTCTGGCCCAAGACTCTTTCTTAATCCTTTGTTATTCTTTGGTTTACTGTGCCTAGTTTGTCATCATCCATGTCAATTTTCTGCAGTTGTTAAATGATGTAACTCTTACATATCCTTTCTTATCAGAAATTTTACATGAGATCTGAGCTCTTTTCCAACATAGCTCTCTCATCTTTGTGAAATCTTATCTCTTTTGCAAGATTAGCAATTTGACTCTGCAGTTATTTTGCACTCATACAGTGTTTAACAATGACCAACAAAGGTTCAAGGATGGATAGTGTTCAAGTGGGGATTGATTTTTGTAAGAGCTCAGTTAACTAGTGAACATTTTTGTGTTTGGTAAACTTTTGCTTTTCTATAAAAATTTATAACTTTAAGGACTATAATGAATACTTACTATAAGCAAAAACCTTTCTAATTATCTGTGTCCTTATACTTTATTTTATTAAATTATTTTAGAATTTTAAAAAACCTTAAAAGTCCTCTAATCAAATGTCTTTATTTTACAAGTGAGTAAAATAAAGTGAAGATAAAAGACATGCCTAATTTGAAGATAACCTTATAATTTATAATTTAAACAGAGAGGCTTGTGAAGATTGAAAGAGGGCACTATTAACAATTACTTTGGGACAACAGGTGTAATCTGGGACATGTAGTATTTATACCTAGACCAAATTGCTAGTAAGAATAAAATCTAGCTTGGTGAGACCCCAAAACTCCTGACTCCAGTGAGTAGCCCAGATGTAGCATAGCATTGTGATTATGATTATGGGCTACAGAGTCAAACTACTTTGGTTGAAATTCTGACTTTACTACTTACTAACAGTGTGACTGTCATCAGTTTACTCAAATTCTCTGTGCTTCAGTTTCTTTATGTGTAATATGGAAGTAATGATAGTACCAACCTCACAGAGATGCTGTGAGGCGTAAATGAGATCATGCATAGAAAGCCCTTAGTACAGTTCCTGGCTAGCACTTATTAAGTACCGTCTTTGCTGGTGCTGTTATTACTGTTGTTACTTTGTAAAATTCTAAGATCAGAAATGGCAAGGGTTAAGTGAGGTCTGGTAGCTTTAGTGTGAGACTAAGAGTCAGGAATCTGAGGTTCTATTTCTGTTTTGCTCTTGGCTCGCTTGGACTCTTTGGGAAACTGCTTAACCTTTTTGTATCTAAATCTTGCCATTTAAAGCTAGAAGAATCTAGCCATCTGCTCACTTTATGGAAGATGGTGAAGAATATTTTGGAAAATGCTTTAAGATCTGTGGGAGAAAGGTGCTATATAAGCTTATAACTGTATTCGTCTCTGCATTGACATTAACTTGCTCATTAAATATGTATACAGTTTTTAATCAGCTAAACCAGTAATCCAAAATTACTGTATATGTATAATGTAGGGGTGTTGATACTTCTGTTAGAACACTTCCTTTTGTGTTTTCTTCATTTAAAAAATGCAGATCTTTGGGCTGGCCCGGTGGCGCAAGCGGTGAAGTGCACGCGTTCCGCTGTGGGGGCCCGGGGTTTGCTGGTTCAGATCCGAGGCACGCACCAACGCACTGCTTGTCAAGCCGTGCTGTGGCGGCATCCCATATAAAGTGGAGAAAGATGGGCATGGATGTTAGCCCAGGGCCGGTCTTCCTCAGCAAAAAGAGGAGGATTGGCAGATGTTAGCTCAGGGCCAATCTTCCTCACCAAAAAAAAACAAAAAGAAAAAGAAAAAGCAGATCCTTGTTGCCACATATTAGAAATATATATAAAAATCAGTATGTATAAATTATGGGTAATGACTGAATAATAATTCCTTATTTTGTACTTAGTTTTTTTTTTTTTTTAATAATTTTATTTATTTATTTTTTCCCCCAAAGCCCCAGTAGATAGTTGTATGTCACAGCTGCACACCCTTCTAGTTGCTGTATGTGGGACGCGGCCCCAGCATGGCCGGAGAAGCGGTGCGTCGGTGCGCGCCCGGGATCCGAACCTGGGCCGCCAGCAGCGGAGCGCGAGCACTTAACTGCTAAGCCATGGGGCCGGCCCTGTACTTAGTTTTAATTAAAATGTAGCTTTGATTCTTTTTAAAGAAATGAAAAAGGATGGAAGTGGTTACAAGGAATGGTTGATTAATTATAATGACAGTAAAATGTGGGCTAAAAAGTATCTTAAAAGAACATTTAGCATTTCTCCTGCTACAATAGAGTTATATTTTAATGAATTCAATTTGGTAATTATTGATCAAGTGGCTACTATGTGCATGGAGAAAGATAGGACGATTCTTTTCTTTTGCTCAGATGCTTATAGTCTTGTAGGGAAAGTAAAAACAACTCTTTATTCTTTCATTGTCATTACTGCTATAACTAATCTTTTCAAAGTTGCTTGCAAATAGAGGTAGTATATGAAATGAAATCTTATACAAGATTTTGACTTTTAAATTAGCTAGATTTAGCTAAATGTTTTTATAAGTTTCAAAGAGTCAAATGGTCAGGTTAGAATAAAAGACATACACATAAAGGTTTCAAATTTGCCGAAGTGATTTCTCATTGGTGTCCAGAATCAGTGTTGTACATTATTTGTCAGTCACCATATACATATGCCCCACTTATGCCCACCCCCAACCCCCTTCCCCTCAGGTAACCACTAATCTGTTCTCTTTGTCCACGTATTTGTTTATCTTCCACATATGAGTAAAATCATACGGTGTTTGTATTTCTCTCTCTGGCTTATCTCACTTAACACAATACCCTCAAGGTCCGACCACGTTGTTGCAAATGGGACGATTTTGCCTTTTTTATGGCTGAGTAGTATTCCATTGTGTATGTATACCACATCTTCTTTATCCATTCATCAGTTGATGGGCACTTGAGTTCCTTCCATATCTTGGATATTGTGACTAATGCTGCAATGAACATAGGGGTGCATAAGTTTCTTTGAATTATTGATTTCAAGTTCTTTGGATAAATACACAGTAGTGGAATAGCTGGGTCATATGGTATTCCAATTTTTAATTTTTTGAGAAATCTCCATACTGTTTTCCATAGTGGCTGTACCAGTTTACATTCCCACCAGCAGTGTATGAGGATTCCCTTTTCTCCACATCCTCTCCAATGTTTGTTGTTTTTTTGTCCTGGTAATTGTATCCATTCTAACAGGTGTAAAATAATATCTCATTGTAGTTTTGATTTGCATTTCCCTGATGACTAGTGATGTTGAACATCTTTCCATTTGCCTGTTGACCATCTGTATATCGTCTTTGGAAAAATGTATGTTCATATCCTCTGCCCATTTTTTTTTTTTTCTCATTCGTTCATACCTTTATACTTTGTTTGCTGGCATTGTGCCGTGAAAAAGAACATTCCCTCCCCCTTCATACCATTAACATTTCTGTTTTGGGGCCGGCCCTGTGGCTTAGCAGTTAAGTATGTGCGCTCCGCTACTGGCGGCCTGGGTTCGGGTCCTAGGCGCGCACCGACACACCACTTCTCCAGCCATGCTGAGGCAGCGTGCCACATACAGCAACTAGAAGGATGTGCAACTATGACATACAACTATCTACTGTGTCTTTGGGGAGAAAAAGGGAAAAAAAGAAGAGGATTGGCAATAGATGTTAGCTCAGAGCTGGTCTTCTTCAGCAAAAAGAGGAAGATTGACATGGATGTTAGCTCAGGGCTGATCTTCCTCACCAAAAAAAAAAAAAAATTTGTTTTGGCTATCACTGTGGACTTGTCAAGTTTGTTTTTTCCTCTGCCTATTTTTTGATCAGGTTGTTATTTTGTTACTGAGTTGTATGAGTTCTTTATATATTTTGGAGAGTAACCTCTTGTCCGATATATGATTTGTAAATATTTTCTCTCAGTTGTGGGCTGTCTTTTGTTTTGTTCATGGTTTCCTTTGCTTTGCAGAAGCTGTTTAGTCTGATGCAGTCCCATTTGCTTATTTTTTCTTTTGTTTCCCTTGCCCAAGTAGATATGGTATTCAAAAAGATCTTTCTAAGACTGATGTTAAAGAGTGTACTGCCTGTATTTTCTTCTAGAAGTTTAATGTTTCACGTCTTACCTTCAAGTTTTTAATCCATTTTGAGTTAATCTTTGTGTATGCTGTAAGATAATGTTCTACCTTCATTCTTTTGCATGTGGCTATCCAGTTTTCCCAAACATCATTCATTGAAGATACTTTCCTTTCTCCATTGTAGGTTCTTAGCACCTTTGTCAAAAATTAGCTGTCCAAAAATGTGTGGTTTTATTTCTGGGTTTTCAATTCTGTTCCATTGATCTGTGTGTCTGTTTTTGTGCCAGTATCATGCTGTTTTGATTACTATAGCTTTATCTAGTGTATTTTAAAGCCAGGGATTGTGATACCTCCAGCTTTGTTCTTTTTTCTCAGGATTGCTTTAGCTATTCGGGGTCTTTTGTTGCCCTATGTGAATTTTAGGATTCTTTCTTCTATTTCTGTGAAGAAAGTCATTGGGATTCTGATTGGGATTGCATTGAATCTGTAGATTGCTTTAGGTAGTATGGACATTTTCAGTATGTTTATTCTTCCAATCCATGAACATTAAATATTTTTCCATTTCTTTATGTCATCATAGATTTCTTTCAATCAAGTCTCATGGTTTTCATTGAATAGGTCTTTCACCGCCTTGGTTAAATATATTCCTAGACATTTTATTCTTTTTGTGATTGTAAATGGGATTGTAGTTTTGAGTTCTCTTCCTGTTAGTTTGTTATTAAGTTATAGAAATGCAGCTGATTTTTGTAAGTTGATTTTGTACCCTGCGACTTTGCTGTAGTTGTTGATTATCTCTAATAGTTTTCCCATGCAATCTTTAGGGCTTTCTATATATAAAACCATATCATCTGCCAACGGCAGTAGTTTCACTTCCTCCTTTCCAATTTGGATACCTTTTTCTTGCCTAATTGCTCTGGCCAAAACCTCCAGTACTGTGTTGAATAAGAGACGCAAGAGTGGGCCCCCTTGTCTTGTTCCTGTTTTCAGAGGGATGGCTTTCAGTTTTTCCCTGTTGGGTATGATGTTGGCCGTGGGTTTGTCATATGTTGCCTTTATTAGTTGAGGTACTTTATTTCTATACCAATTTTTTTCAGAGTTTTTATCATAAATGGATGTTGGATCTTATCAAATGCTTTCTTAGCATCTATTGAGATGATCATGTGGTTTTTATTCCTCATTTTGTTAATGTGGTGTTTCACATTGATTGATTTGTGGATGTTGAACCATCCCTGTGTCCCTGGTATAAATCCCACTTGATCATGGCCTATGATCCTTTTGATGTTGCTGTATTTAGTTTGCCAATATTTTGTTGAGGATTTTTGCACTGTGGTCATCAGGGATATTGGTCTGTAGTTTTCCTTATTTGTGTTGTCCTTGTCTGGCTTTGGGATCAGGGTGATATTTGCCCTCTAAAATGTGTTAGAATGTGTTCTGTCATCTTCGATTTTTTGGATAGTTTGACGAGGATAGGTACTAAATCTTCTTTGAATGTTTGCTAGAATTCTTCAGAGAAGCCGTTTGATCTTGGACTTAGTTTTGGGGAGGTTTTTGATTACTGTTTCAATCTCTTTACTTGCAGGTCGTCTATTCAGATTCTCTATTTCTTCTTGGTTCAGTTTTGGGAGATTGTATGAGTCTAAGAATTTATCCATTTCTTCTAGATTGTGCAATTTGTTGACATACAGTTTTGCATAGTATTCTCTTATAATCTTTTCTGTTTTTGTGGTATCCGTTGTAATTTCTCCTCTTCCACTTCTAATTTTATTTATTTCAGCCTTTGTCTTTTTTTCTTAGTGAGCCTGGCTAAGAGTTTTTCAATTTTGTTTATCTTCTTAAAGAACCAGCTCTTTGTTTCATTGATCCTTTGTACTGTTTTCTTGGTTTCAATTTCATTTATTTCTGCTTTAATTTTTTATTATTTCCCTCCTTCTGCTGACTTTGTGCTTTGTTCTTCTTTTTCTAGTTCTGTTAGGTGTAGTTTTAGATTGCTTATTTGAGATTTTTCTTGTTTGTTAAGGTTGGCCTGTATTGCTATGAGTTTCCCTCTTAGGACCACTTTTGCTGCATCCCATATGAGATGGTGTGGTGTATTTTCATTTTCATTTGTCTCCGGATAGTTTTTGATTTCTTGTTTAATTTCTTCAATGATCCATTGGTTATTCAGTAGCATGTTGTTTAGCCTCCTCATCTTTGTTGCTTCCCCAGCTTTTTTCTTGTAGTTGATTTCTAGTTTCATAGCAATATGGTCAGAAAAAATGCTTGTTATGATTTTGATTTTCTTAAATTTATAGAAACTTGCCTTGTTTCCTAACATATGGTCTATCTTTGAGAATGTTCCATGTGAAGTTAAGAAGAGTGTGCATTCTGCTGATTTTGTATGGAGTGTTCTATATATGTCTAAGTCCATCTGGTCTAGTATTTCATTTAGTTCCACTATTGCCTTGTTGACTTTCTGTGTAGTTGATGTATCCATTCATGACAGTTTGGTGTTAAGGTCCCCTACTATTATTATGTTGCCGTTAATGTCTCCTTTTAGGTCAATTAGTAGTTGCTTTATGTACTTTGGTGCTCCTGTGTTAGGTGCATGTATATTTCTAAGTGTTATGTCCTCTTGGTGGAGTGTCCCTTTTATTTTATTTTATTGTTTTGTGAGGAAGATTAGCCCTGAGCTTACACCAGTTGCCAATCCTCCTCTTTTTTGCTGAGGAAGATTGGCCCTGGGCTAACATCCGTGCTCATCTTCCTCTGCTTTATATGGGACGCCACCACAGTATGGTTTGGTAAGCAGTATGTATGTCTGCACTCAGGATCCAAACCTGCCAACCATGGGCCACCAAAGCGGAGTGCTCTAATTTAACCACTACACCACCAGACTGGCCACTGGAGTATCCCTCTTATCATTATTTACTGCCCCTCTTTATCGCTCATTGTCTTTTTTATCTTGAAGTCTACTTTGTCTGATGTAAGTATGGCAACAGCTGCTTTCTTTTATTTGCCATTAGCTTGAAGTGTCATCCTCCATCCCTTCACTCTAAGCTTGTATTTGTCTTTAGAGCTGAGATGTGCTTTCTGGAGGCAGCAAATTGTTAGATCTTGTTTTTTAATCCATCCAGCCACTCTGTGTGTTTTGATTGGGGAATTCAATCCATTTACATTTAGAGTGATTATTGATATATGAGGGCTTAATGTTGCCATTTTATTGCTTGTGTTTCAGTGGTTACGTATTTCCCTTGTTTCTCATCCAGTGTATTTCAGACTGCTAGTTTAGTTTGGTGTCTCTATATGGTAGTTTTTTCAGTTTTCTCTTTATTTATCATTTGTGTCTTTGTTCTGATTTTTTGTTTAGTGGTTATTGTGAGGTTTGTTTAGAAGATCTTGTAGATGAGATAGTCCATTCTCTGATAGCCTGTTATTCCCTTAGTCTAAGCAGGTTTTGTCCCTTTCCTCTTCCCTTTCTAACTTGTTGTTGTCACAACTTATTTCATTATGTTTTGTGAATTTGTCGTTAAAATGAAGTGATTATATTTATTTTTAATGTTTTCCTTCCCTTTATCTTTAGAGTTATCGTTAAGTGTTTGTTAATGTGTTCTGATAGAGAGTTGCAATTTTTCTCAATTTTTCTTCCTATCTGTCTCCTTGCCCAAGGCTTTGTAAATCCTTTCTTCTTTTTTCTTTCAGGTATGAGGGCCTTCTTGATGAAATCTTGTAGGGGGGGTCTTGTGGCAATGAACTCCCTCAGTGTTTGTTTATCTGGGAAGGTTTTTATTTCTCCATCATATCTGAAGGATATTTTCGCTAGATATAGTATCCTTGCATGAAAGTTTTTGTCTTTGATAATTTTGAATATATCATTCCAGTCTCTGCTAGCATGTAGAGTTTCTCCTGAGCAATCTGCTGAAAGACTGATAGGGCTTCCTTTGTAGGTTATTTTCTTCTGCCTTGCTGCCCTTAATATTTTTTCTTTGTCATTGACTGTTGCCAGCTTTACTAATATGTGCCTTGGAGAAGGTCTTGTTACATCGATGTAGCTGGGGGTTCTGTTGGCTTCATTTACATGTAATTCCAGCACCTTCTCCAGGTTTGGGATGTTCTTAGCTGTTATTTCTTTGAGCAAGATCTCTGCTTCTTTCTCCCTCTGGACTATCTATGAGCCTCATGTTGCGTTTTGTAATTGAGTCAGATACTTCTTGGAGAATTTCTTTCTTTCTTTCTATTCTTAGTTTTCTCTCCTCCTCCATCTGAAGCACTTCTGTATTCCTATCCTCTAGATTGCTAATTCTGTCCTACATAATTTCAGCTCTGTTATTCAAGGACTCCAGATTTTTCTTTATCTCATCTATTGTTTTTCATCTCAAACATTTCTTTATAGTTTCGATCTCTTTTGTGAAGAATTCCTTCTGTTCATTAATTTGGTTCCTGATTTCATTGAACTGTCTTTCTGAATTCCCTTAAAACTTGTTGCGTTTTTTTATGATGGCTGTTTTGAATCCTCTATCATTTAGATTGTAGATTTCTGTGTCATCAGAATTGTTTTCTGGGTCTTTGTCTTCTTCCTTCTGGTCTGGAGTATTAATATATTTCTTTATACCATTTAATGGAGTGGAAGTGTACTGGGGTATAGTGATAGTATCTGGTTGCAGGTCCCACCTGTTGCCACCGGGTGGGCACAGCAGGAGCTGTGTAATCTGAGTCCACCACCGCAATCCCTGTCCACTGTGCCTATCAGAGCCTGAGCCACTCCTTGGGATCGCTGCGGCCCTGTGGGGTCTCCCAGTGATTGGGAAAGCAGTCACGTGGGCACCTCAGCCTGCTGCCCCCTGCTCTCAGAGTCCCGCTGACACACGCTTCCCCCTTCTTGGCCGCAGTGGTACTATGGGCATTCATGGCAGCCGTGAACTTGTTTGGTTTGCCTAGACTCGCTGCTCAGCTGCCCTCTGCTCCTAGGTCACAACAGCCATTCTGCTTAGTGGGCGGTACCTCCCCACTGTGTCCAAGCCAGAGCTACTCCCTGGGATGGTGATGGAATTGTGGAGTCTCCCACCTGACGAGGGAGTGATCACAGTGGGCCTCAGGGCTGCTGCTGCCTGCTCCCACAGTCCCGCCTAGTCATGGTCCCCCCTTCAGGGCTGCAGCAGTACTATGGGCGTTTGTGACAGCTGAGAGCTTGGTCGCCCAGGCTGCAACTCTGCTGCTGTGTGCTCCTAAAACTGCTCCTAGATTGCATCAGCTCTTGTGCTTGGTGGGCGGGGCTTCCCCAGTTGGTCCCAGTGAGAGCCACTCCCTGGATGGCAGTGGGACTGTGGGGTCTCCCACCAGACGAGAGATTGATCACATGCGGGCTCAGGGCTGCCGTCACCTATTTCCAGAGTTGTGCTGAGGCACGCTTCCACCCTCGTGCTATGGTGCTATGAGTGCTCCAGCCGGGAGTACAGTCGCATGTGTGCGCTGGGCTGCCTGGGTGCCAGCAAGTGCTCACCTATCTCGACCACCTCCCTGGCAGGTAGTTCATCCACCTTCAGATGTATAGCTGTGCAGGTCTCTCATGCATCCTCATGTGCTGTGTGTGTCTCCTCTGCTGATCAATGAATGCTCATTTAGTCATAGTTTGAAGAGGGAGAGACAAAGGGAACAGGTCACTCCACCATGTTGCTGATGTCAGTGCGTAATTTTTTAATAAAGGGAATAAGTTATGTTATTCAAGAGAATAAAGTACTTGAAAACTTGTATAATCTGAAAAATTATCTTGAGAGGCTTTTTTTAGATAATTTCCCCATAATTCACTTTCAGATTATGATTTAGCCTGAGTGATTTTCATTGCAAAAGTAATTTTGAGAAATTGAAAGAAATTAAAGCTTTGAAAATAAAGTGGAAAATTATATTCTAAACATATGAATTCTTGCATTTTAAATGTAAAACTGGATTAATACAGATCCGGGTATAGATTACAAATATTCAAATAGTGTGTTCACCCTTTGATCTTGCTATTCACTCATACTTGACTGGGAGAATGTTAGGATAGAAATATCTTATCCCAGCAATATGGCAATATGAACATTGATATTTAAATAAAATGTAAACTATGTATTTTAATGTTTGTAAGTTTTATGAAGATTGCAAAATTAAAGATAACTTATCTTTATCTCAAAATAAAACTTTTATTTTGTTTTTAAGGAGACTTTTTGGTATGATATTTTGGGACTGGCAATCAGTCCAGCTCTGTCTTTTTGGTTTGGTTGCAGATGTCTGAAATGCTTCTAAGGAAGAGGAATGAAATAGTCTATTAATTATTAAGATTTTTGTCTAAAGCTCAAGAAGGAATTTTTAGATAGAGATTAAAGGCAAAAAGTTTATTAATGATAGTTAGAAAAGGATCAAATGGCAAGAAACATAATGAAATCACAGTCTACCATCCGGTTTGGTAATCCAGAAATGAGTTTTTATGTAATACCTTGTTTTCCCTTTCTGTCACCAGAAATCCAGTTCATCATCAAGTCCTGTCTTTTTTACCACTTAAATATTTGTGGAATATGACCTTCCTTTATTTCTTCTACTGCCACACTGCTTTCAATCTACCATTCCTCTTGACTGGGTAATCATAATAGCCTCTGTATTAGTTTCCTAGGGCTGCTGTAGTAAATGACCACAAGCTGGGTGGCTTAAAACAACAGAAATTTATTCTCTCACAGTTCAGGAGGCCAGAAGTCTGAAATCGAGGTGTTAACAGAATTGGTTTCTTTTGAAGGCTCAGCGGGAGAATCTGTTCCATGCTTCTCTCCTAGCTGATGGTGTTTGCTGGCAATCCTTGGCTTTAGCTTCATCACTACAGTCTCTTTTCTCCATCATCACATGGCTGCCTTCTTTGTGTGTTTTTTCTGTGTTTTCAAATTTCCCTCTCCTTATAAGGATGTGACTCCTACTCCAGTGTTACTTCATCTTAACTTGTCATTTTACTGGCGCTTCCACCCAGGGCAATTAGGCAACAGAAAGAAATAAAAGGCATACACATCGGGAAGGAAGAAGGAAAACTCTCTATTTGAAAATGACCTGTTCAAGTATAATAATATCCTAGGAAATCCACTTAAAATTTGTTAAATAAGTGAGTTCAGCAGGGTTGCAGAATGCAAGGTGAATATACAAAAATCAAAGGTATTTCTATACACTTGCAATGAGTAATCCAAAAAATAAAATTAATAAAACAATCCTATTCACAATAGCATCAAAAAGAATAAACTACCTAGGAATAATTTTAACAAAAGAAGTGCAGAACTTTTACTCTGAAAACTTCAAAACACTATTGGAAGAACTTAAAGAAGATCTAAATGAGTGGAAAAAATTTTGTGTTCATTAATTTGAAGACTTAATATTGTTAAGCTGGCAATGCTTCCTAAACTGATCTACAGATTCCAGTGCAATCGCTATTAGAATTTACAGCTGACTTCCTTGTGGAAATGATGATTCTAAAATTCATACGGAATTGCAAGGGAAGTAGAATATGCAAAAACAATCTTGAAAATGAAAAAACAAAGCAGGAGGACTCACGTTGCTGGATTTCACAACTTATTACAAAGGAACAGTAAGCAAGACAGTATGATACTGGCTCAGGGATAGACATATATATCGGAGTAGAATTAAGAGTCTAGAAATAAAGCCATATCACTAAGGTCATCTGATTTTCAACAAGGGTGCCAAAACCATTCAATGGGGGAAGAGTATTTTCAACAAATGGTGCTGGGGCAACTTGATAGGCATATGCTAAAATTAAAATTGGACTCTTACCTCATATCAGATACACAATGAACTCAAAATGGATTAAAGACCTACATGTAAGAGCTAAAACTATAATACTCTGAAGAATTAATTTGACAGTATATCTATATGACCTCAGCTTTAGCAAAGCATTCCTAGATATTATACCAAAAGCGTGAGCAACAAAAGGAAAAATAGATAATTTGAACTTAAACAGAATTAAAATTTTGATGCATTAAAGGATACCATTGAGAGAGTGAAAAAGACAACCCCATAGAATAGTGGAAATATTTGCGAATCAACTATCTGATCAGAGACTTTTATCCCGAATATATACAGAATTCTTACATTTCAAAAATAAAAAGGCAACTCAGTTTTAAAAATGGGCAAAAGAATAGACATTTCTCCAAGGAAGGTATACTAACGTCCAATAAGCACATGAAAATATGTTTGAATAAACACTAGTGCAAAAAATAGAAATAGAAAAGATGCTTGACATCATTAGTCATCAGGGAGATGCAAATCAAAACCACAATGAGAGATGTCACGAAGATGGCGACATAGGAGGCTCCTGAATTTCCATCCTCCCATGGACTCACTGAGTACACAGCTACACATGGGGTGATTTCTTCTGAGAGAAATCCAGAAACTAGCTGAGTGATTCATACAGGTCAGGCTACTGAGAGAAAACGCACATCAAAACAGGTAGGAAAGCCTGAAACTCACTTGTACCATAAACCCAACCCGCAACATAGCACCACACGATCAAGAGAGGACACTCAACTCCCAGCATCTCCCTGAGGAATGAAGGGTTTGGATCACATATCTGGTGCCTCAACTTTTAAAGTCGCCATCTGAATGATGGGCCCCCCAAATCACCTAGCTCTGAAAGCTAATGGAGCTTGTGTTCAAGAGTTCCACAGAAGTATAGCAAACAAAGAAGTGAGTACTGATGGGTGTGTGAACACTTCCCGTGGCTATGCCCCAGGGGCTCAGTGCAGAAGGAGCAGGCAAAAATGCTCACCTCCCGGTCTTTTCCTGGAATGGATTTGACTGCATACTTTATAAGCTGCTGCCTGAGGGTCCAGCTTCTAATTAGCATGTATCTAGGGTGCTGACTGTGTTCCTCCTGGGAGCCTGAAAGAGCCAATGGGTACTTCCCCTTCATTTTTCCACTGGCTTGCTCTTACTCAAAATCCAGGTCTCCAGGTTCTACTTGGAAGGAGCGTGTCCACCCAACTTTTTTGGCTGCCACCTGAGGGATGGGCTGTCAAATCACGTAGCTCTGATAACCAACGGGTCTCAGCATTCATGAGTCCCACAAGGCCATATTAAGCAAAACAAAATGAAATGGACACACAAGCACTTCTTTCAGCTATCTGCCCTGCGTTCATTCAGCCAGAAGGAACAAGCAAAAACACTTATTTCCCAGTGTCTGCCTAGAAGGGATTTGACTGCATACTTTCCTAATTTTGCCTGAGGTTCCAGCTTCTAATCAGCCTTCATGTGCTGAGTGGGATTCTCCCAGGAGCCTAATAGAGCTGGTGAGTATGTCAACTGCTGTCTCCACCTGGCTCACTCCAGCAGTTAAACCAAGTTACCAGCATCTTCATGGAAGGAGATTGTCCTCACACATAGCACCCCAGCTGTTATGGCTGCCACCCAAGAAACTGACTACCAAATCACCCAGCTCTGGGAACTGACAGGGCTTGGCATTCATGAATTTCCCAGGACCACACAAAACATAGAGGAGTTTCTATTTGGCTGCACAATAACTCCCAGCAACTATTATCTTTGTCTCACCAAAGAGTAGGTAATCAAAAACACCCAGCTCCTGGTTTCTCCCTGATTGGAGTTAGACTGTATAACAAATGTCTTGGCTTTCCCAGCTGCTGCCTGAAAGTCATGTTTCCAATTAGCTTGCATTGGGTGGCGTGAAGGGTCAGGCAATTAGTAGTCCTCTAAGAGCCTGAACAGGCACATGGGCAATCCTCACACCTTTGGGATACTGACGGGTCTTGACACATCCTCAATTACTAGGAGCCACTAAGTAAAGAAGGTGGCTTGAATAATCACAAAGGTTTGAGAGGCAACCAGGAGCTTGGACTGGGCTGATTGATGAGATTAATCTCTTACACAAGACCAGTGTGTCAAGACTTTGAGATGTGGCTGCTTTATCTAATGTACAGGCACTAACACAGAGAGTCAAGGAAAGTGAAGAAACAAGGGAATGTGTTCCAAACAAAAGAATAAGATAAATCTCCTGATACTGATCTTAATGAAATGGAGATAAGTGATTTACCCGATAGAGACTTCAAATTAATCATCATAAAGATGCTCACTGAGGTCAGGAGAGCAATGTACGAAGAAAGTCAGAATTTCAACAAAGAGATAGAAAATATTAAAAAGTACAAAACAGAAATCATAGAGCCAAAAAATAAAATAACTGAACTAAAACATTCAACAGAGGGGTTCAATATCAGACTAGATCAAGCGGAAGAAAGCATCAGCAAACTTGAAGACAAGGCAGTGGAAAAAAGAATGAAAAAGAGTGAAGATAGTTTAAGGGACACCATCAAATGAACCAATATCCACATTATAGGGGGCCCAGAAGGAATTGAGGGAAAGGGGCAGAAAATAATGGCTGAAAAATTCCCTAATATGGGAAAAGAAACAGATATCCAGACACAGGAAGCCAAGAGATTTCATAGAAGATAAATCCATAGAGACCCACAGTGAAACACATTATAATTAAATTGTCAAAAGTTAAAGGCAAGAGGAGAGTCTTAAAGGCAGCAAGGGAAAAGCAACTTGTTATATCTGGTGGAACCAGGATAAGACTTTCAGCAGATTTTTCAGCAGAAACCTTGCCAGCCAGAAGATTGTGGTATGATATATTCTAAGTGCTGAAAGAAAAAAGCTGCCAAGCAAGAAGACTCTGCCCAGCAAAATTGCCCTTAAGAACTGAAGGAGAGATAAAGTGTTTCCCACACAAGCAAAAGCTGAAGGAGTTTATCACCACTAGACTGGCTGTATGAAAAATGGTAAAGAGAGTTCTTCAAGCTGAAATGAAAGAAGACTAATTAGTAACACGAGAATATATGATAGTATAAATATATAGTTTAATTCATAATATTGTGATGGTGGGTAAATCACTTATGAGTCTAATATGAAGTATAACTACTAGAACTACTATGACTCTAGTATAAAAGTTAAAAGAAAAAAGTATTAAAATAATTAAAACTACAATAATTTGTTAATGGGTACACAAAAAAAGATGTAAATTGTGACATCAAAAACATAAAATGTAAAATTATAGAGCTTTAGTATGCATTCTAAGTTAATTTCTTATCATGGTAAAATATATTGTTATAACTACTAAATATTTTATGTAAGCCTCATGGCAACCACAAAGCAAAAACTTATAGTGGATAAACAAAAGAGAAAGAGAAAGGAATCAAAGCATACCACTACCGAAAATGATCAAATCACAAAGGAAGAGAGCAATAGAGGAAGAAAGGAACAAAGGAATTTCATAACAGCCAGAAAACAATTAACAAAATCACAATAGTAAGTCCATACCTAATAATAATTGCTGTAAATGTAAGTGAACTTGAATTCTGCAATCCAAAGACATCGAGTAGGTGAATGGATAAAACAGCAAGATCTAAGTATATGCTGCCTACAAGAGATTCACTTCAGCTTTAAGGGTACACATAGATTAAAAATAAAGGGATGGAAAATTATATTCCATGCAAATGGAAACCAAAATAAAGCAGAGGTAGCTATACTTAGATTAGACAAAATAGACTTTGAACCAAAAATGGGAAGAAGAGACAAAGAATGTCATTGTATAACAATAAAAGGAGTCAATTCATTAAGAGTATATAACATTTGTAAATATTTTTGCACCCAACATCAGAACATCTAAATATATAAAATAAATATTATTAGATCTGAAGGGAGAAATAGACAGCAATACAATAATAGTAGGGGACTTCAGTACTTCACTTTCAACAATAGGTCATCCAAATAGAAAATCAGTAAGGAAACGTTGGTCTTAAACTACACGTTAGACCAGGTTGACCTTAACAGACATATACAGAACATTCCATTCAAAATCAGCAGAATACACCTTCCTCTCAAGAGCATATGTAACGTTCTGCATGATAGATCATATGTGAGGCCACAAAACAAGTCTCAATAAATTTATGAAGATTGAAATCATATCAGGCATCTTTTCTGACCACAATGGTATGAGACTAGAAATCAATTGCAAGACGTAAACCAGAAAATGCACAAATATGTGGAGATTAAACAACGTGTTCTTGAACAACCAATGGGTCAAAGAAGAAATCAAAAGTGAAATCAAAAAAATATCTCAAAAGAAATAAAAATGGAAACATAACACACCAAAACCTATGGGATGCAGCAAAAGCAGTTCTAAGAAGGAATTTTATAGAGATAAATATCTACATTAAGAAAAAAGAAAGATCTCAAATCACCTAACTTTACATCTCAAAGAACGAGAAAAAGAACAAAGTAAGCCCAGTTAGTAGAAAGAAGGAAATAACAAAGACCAGGGTAGACATAAATTATATAGAGACTAGAAAAACAGTACAACAGTACAAAAGATTAACGAAACTAAGCTGTTTTTTTTTTAAAAAGATAATCAAAATTGGCAAACCTTTAGCTTCACTAAGGAAAAAAGAGAGAAGACTCAAATAAATAAAATCGGAAATGAAAGAGGAGGAGACATTACAAGTGATACCACAGAAATAGAAAGGATCAGAAGAGACTACTGTGAGTAATTATATGCTAACAGATTGGATAATCTAGAAGAAATAGATAAATTCCTAGAAACATAGAACCTACCAAGACTGAATCAGGAAAAACAGAATATCTGAACAGACCGATTACTGGTAAGGAGATTGAATCAGTGATCAAAAACCTCCCAATAAACAAAAGTCCAGGAACAGATGTCTTCACTGGTGAATTCTACCAAACATTTCAAGAAGAATTAATACCAATCGTTCTCAAGCTCTTCCAAAGAGGTAGAAGAGGAGGGAACTCATGTAACAAGGCCAGCATTGTCTTGATCCAAAACCAGAGCAGTACACCACAAGAAAAGAAAAGTACAGGTCAGTATCCCTGATGAACATAGATGTGAAAATCCTCAACAAAATATCTGCAAACAAATTCAGCAATACATTAAAAAATCATACACCACAATCAAGTGGGATTTATTCCTGGCCTGCAAGGATGGTTAAACATGCACAAGTCAATGTAAGTGGTACATCACATTAACAAAATGGAGGAGAAAAATCATAGGATCCTCTCAGTAGATACAGAAAAAGCATTTGACAAAATTTAATATTCTTTCATGATAAAAGCTCTCAACAACTTAGGTATAGAAGCACTGTGCCTCAACATAATAAAGGCTGTATGTGACAAGCCCACAGCTAACATACTCAATGCTGAAAAGTTGAATGCTTTCCCTCTGAAATCAAGAAAAAGGCAAGAATGCCCACTCTTGTTACCGTTATTCAATGTAGTATTGGAAATCCTAGCCAGAGCAATTGGGATGAAAAAGAAATAAAAGGCATCCAAATTGGAGAAGAAAGAGTGAAATTGTCTTTGTTTGCAGATGATGTGATTTTATATATAGGAAATCCTGAAAACTGTCAGAACTAATAAATGAATTCAGTAAAGTTTCAGGATGCAAATAAATACACAAAAATCAGTTGCATTTCTATACACTAAATGTGAACTATTGAAAAGAGATATTAAGAAAACAGTCTAATTTACAATAGCATTAAAAAAGATAAAATACAAATAAATTTAACTAAGGAGAGGAATGATCTGTACGCTGAAAAATATAAGACACTGATGTTAGAAATTGAAGAACACACCAATAAATTGAAAGATATTTTGTGTTCATGGATTGGAAGAATTAATGTTATTAAAATGTTCCTACTACCCAAAGTGACCTACAATTTCAATGCAATCCTTATCAAAATTCCAATGGCGTTTTTCACAGAAATAGAAAAAATCATTCTAAAATTCAAATGGAACAATAAAAGACCCCAAATAGCCAAAGCAAACTTGAGAAAGAACAACAAAGCTGGAGGCATCACACTTTCTGATTTCAAACTATACTAGAAAGCTATAGTAATCAAAACAGTATGGTATTGACATAAAAACAGAGACATATATTAGTGGAACAGAATAGAGAACCCAGAAATAAACTCATGCATATATGGTCATTTAATTTTCAACAAAGGAGCCAAGAATATAGAATGGGAAAGGACAGCCTCTTAAATGAATGGTGCTGGGAAAACTGTATATCCACATGTGAAAGAGTGAAACTGAACCCCAGTCTTACACTGTGCATGAAAATCAACTCAAAATTGGTTAAAGAGTTGAACATAAGACTTGAAAGTTTAAAACTCTTAGTAGAATACATAGGTAAGCTCCTTGACATTGGTCTTAACAATGATTTTTTGGATGTGATACCAAAAACAAAGGCAACAAATTCAAAAATAAGCAAGTGGGACTACATCAAACTACAAAGCTTCTGCTCATCAAAGAAAATCATCAAGAAAATGAAAAGGCATCCTATGGAATGGGAGAAAATATTTGCAAACCATGTATTTGATAAGGGATTAATATCGAATATATACAAGAAACTCACACAACTCAATAGCAAAGAAACAAATAACCCAATTAAAAATTGGGCAAAGGATTTGAATAGACATTTTTCCAAAGAAGACATACAAGTGGCCAATAGGTATGTGAAAAGGTGCTCAATCTGACTAATAATCAGGGAATTCAATCAAAATCATAATGAGATATCACCTCCCACCTGTTATGATGACTGTTATCAAAAAGACAAGATAAAAAGTGCTGCTAAGGATGTGGATAAAAGGGAATCCTTTTACACTGTTGATGGGAATGTAACCTGTTAGATACACTTTGGAAAACAGTATAGAGGTTCTGCAAGAAATAAAAAATAGAACTGCCCTATGATCTAGCAGTCCCATTTCTGGGTGCATATCCAAATGAAATCAATACATTATCTTGAAGACATGTCTGTACTCCCATGTTCATTGCAGCATTATTCACAATAGTGGAGGTATGGAAATAGCCTAAAAGTCTGTCTGCAGATAAATGGTAAAGAAAATGTAGGTATAATGGAATATTTTTCAGCTTAAAAAAATAAGGAAATCTTGCCATTTGCAACAACATGAGTGACCCTGCAGGGCATTATGCTAAGTGAAATAAGCCATACAGAGAAAGACAAATACTGCATGGTATCACTTATATGTGGAAAGTAATAAAAACAGCAACAACAATAACAACAAAGTTGAACTCATACAGAGAGTAGAATTATGATTGCTGGGGCCCAGGGTTGGGAGAAATAGAGAGAGGTTGGCAAAAGTATACAAACTTTCAGTTATAATATGAATAAGATCTGAGGATCTAATGTATAACATGGTGATGATGGTTGAAAATACTATATCGTATAATTGAAATTTGCTAAGAGTCGAACTTGAGTTCTCATAAAAAGATAGTAAATATGTGAGATGATGAAGGTGTTAATTAACTTGATGGAATCTCTTCACCCTGTAGACTATATCACATCATCATGTTGTACACTTTAATTTTGTCAATTATACCTTATTAAAATAGGAAAAAACCTACCTTGAGATACCACTTTGTACACGTTAGGATGGCTAGAGTCAAAAAGTTGTATAATAACAAATATTGATGATCATGTAGAGAAATTGGAGCCCTCATACACTGCTGGTAGGAATGTAAGATGGTACAGCTGCTTTGGAAAATGACCTGGCAGTTCCTCAAACAATTAAACATAGAATAACCATATGACTCAGCAGTTGTACTTGTAGGTAACTACCCAAGATAAATGAAAACATATGTCCACATAAAAACTTGTACATGGGAGGCGGAGTCAAGATGGCGGCGTAGGCAGACTCTGAACTCACCTCCTCCCGTGGACACAGCCAATTTACAACTACTCGTGGAAAAATTACCCCTGAGACAGAACTGAAAACTGGATAAGAGGAACTCCTGCAACAACGGACAATCCTAATTGAGGTGGAAGAGGCAGAGACTCCCTTCTGGAGAGGAAAAACGCTGCCTTCATGAGCCGCCAGCTTCACGGCCGCCGGGAGCAGCGCACAGGTACGCAGCCTCCCTGGAGGCGCGGGGCCCTGAGCCGGGGAGCGCCCCTGCTGTGGGTATTTTGTGGACCCAGCACAATCGAGACCAGCGGCATAATATCTGACTTTGCCTGCTACTAAAACATTGGGGAGTACCCCCAGAAAACCCGGTTCACAAAGAAACTAAAACTGGCTCTTAAAGAGCCCGCGCACAAACTCACCCGTTTCAGAAAGCATCCCAAAATCACCAGAAAGAAAGGTGCACAGTGCTTTGGTGACAAGAGACTCACCTAATAGGCCATGAGTACATCTCGGTGAGGGGGGAGACCTCTCCAGGGACTGGGACATTGGCGGCGGCCATTGTTGTGGCCCAGTGTGGGCGTGCTGACACAGATGCCATTGGAGTTCTCCCTGAGGCCTGCTAGCTCAGGGTCTGCCCCGCCCACTAGAGCACCGATTTAATCCAGCTCACCCAGGGCAGGCAGCCCACCCTAGAGACTGGCCTCACCCAACAACAAGCCCTCAGGCAACTTGTGGGCCTGCATAGATTGGTGACTGGATTCTCTGCAGCCTGGCAACTGAGCCAACTTGGGCGGGGCAGGGTGTGCACAAGGAGAGGGTGGAGAGTGGGGGGCGGTGGCGGAGTGTGTGGGGCTCCCACTGTGGAGAGAAAATCCTCAACAAAATACTAGCAAATCGCATACAACAATACGTTAAAAAGATTATACACCATGATCAAGTGGGATTTATTCCAGGGATGCAGGGATGGTTTAACATTCGCAAATCAATCAACGTAATACACCACATGAATAAAATGAAGAATAAAAATCACATGATCATCTCAATAGATGGAGAGAAAGCATTTGACAAGATACAGCATCCATTTATGATAAAAACTCTGAATAAAATGGGCATAGAAGGAAAGTACCTCAACATAATAAAGACCATATATGAGAAACCCACAGCTAATATCATCCTCAATGGTGAAAAACTGAAAGCCATCCCCCTAAGAACAGGAACCAGACAAGGATGCCCACTGTCACCACTCCTATTTAACATAGTACTGGAAATCCTAGCCAGAGCAATCAGGCAAGAGAAAGAAATAAAAGGGATCCAAATTGGAAAGGAAGAAGTGAAACTGTCACTATTTGCAGATGACATGATTATATATATAGAAAACCCTAAAGAATCCACCAGAAAACTTTTAGAAGTAATAAACGAATATGGTAAAGTTGCAGGATACAAAATCAACATACAAAAATCAGTTGCATTTCTGTATACTAACAACGAAGTAGCAGAAAGAGAAATTAACAATACCATCCCATTTACAATTGCAACAAAAAGAATCAAATACCTAGGAATAAACTTAACCAAAGAGGTGAAAGATCTGTACACCGAAAACTATAAAACATTTCTGAAAGAAATTGATGAAGACACAAAGAAATGGAAAGATATTCTGTGCTCTTGGATTGGAAGAATTAACATAGTTAAGATGTCCATACTTCCTAAAGCCATCTATAGATTCAATGCAATCCCTATCAAAGTTCCAACAACATTTTTCACAGAAATAGAACAAAGAATCCTACAATTTATATGGAACAACAAAAGACCCCGAATAGCTAAAGGAATCCTGAGAAAAAAGAACAAAGCTGGAGGTATCACACTCCCTGATTTCAAAATATACTACAAAGCTATAGTAACCAAAACAGCATGGTACTGGCACAAAAGCAGACACAGAGATCAATGGAATAGACTCGAGAGCCCAGAAATAAACCCACACATCTATGGACAGCTAATCTTTGACAAAGGATCCAAGAATATACAATGGGGAAAAGAAAGTCTCTTCAACAAATGGTGTTGGGAAAACTGGATAGCCATATGCAAAAAAATGAAAGTAGACCCTTACCTTACACCATGCACAAAAATTAACTCCAAATGGATTAAAGACTTGAATGTAAGACCTGAAACTGTGAAACTTCTAGAAGAAAACATAGGCAGTACGCTCTTCGACATCGGTCTTAGCAACATCTTTTCAAACACCATGTCTGACCGGGCAAGAGAAACAACAGAAAAAATAAACAAATGGGACTACATCAAACTAAAAAGCTTCTGCACAGCAAAGGAAACCATCAACAAAACAAAAAGACAACCTAACAATTGGGAGAAGATATTTGCAAACCATACTTCTGATAAGGGCTTAATCTCCAAAATATATAAAGAACTCATGCATCTCAACAAGAAAAAAAACTACCAACCCAATTAAAAAATGGGCAAAAGACCTGAACAGACATTTCTCCAAAGAAGATATACAGATGGCCAACAGACACATGAAAAGATGTTCAAAATCACTAACTGTCAGGGAAATGCAAATCAAAACTACAATGAGATGTCACCTCACGCCCGTCAGAATGACTATAATTAACAAGACAGGAATCAACATGTGTTGGAGAGGATGTGGAGAGAAGGGAACTCTCGTACACTGCTGGTGGGAGTGCAAACTGGTGCAGCCACTATGGAAAACAGTATGGAGATTCCTCAAAAAATCAAGGATAGAACTACCATATGATCCAGCTATTCCACTGTTGGATATTTATCCAAAGAACTTGAAAACACCAATTTGTAAAGGTACATGCACCCCTGTGTTCATTGCAGCGTTATTCACAATAGCCAAGACTTGGAAGCAGCCTAAGTGCCCATCAAGGGACGAATGGATAAAGAAGCTGTGGTATATATACACAATGGAGTACTACTCAGCCATAAGAAAAGATGAAATCCAGGCATTTGTGACCACATGGATGGACATTGAGGGTATAATGCAAAGTGAAATAAGTCAGAGGGAGAAGGTCAAATACCGTATGATCTCCTTCATTAAGTAGTAGATAATAACAACAATAAACAAACACATAGGGACAGAGATTGGATTGGTGGTTACCAGAGGGGAAAGGGGGAGGGAGGAGGGTGAAAGGGATAATTCGGTACATGTGTGTGGTGATGGGTTGTAATTAGTATTTGGGTGGTGAACATGATGTAATCTATGCAGAAATAGAAGTACAATGATGTACACCTGAAATTTTTACAATGTCATAAACCAATGTTACTGCAATAAACAAAAAATTAAAAAACAAAAAATCTTGTACATGAATGTTTATAGCAGCATTATTTATTAGAGCCAAAGGGCGGAAACAACTCAAATCTGTTTTAATCGATAACCTAATGTGGTATATCCGTACAATGGTGTACTACTTTGGATGACTCTCTAAAAAGTTACGCAGAATGAATGCCCATTTATTATATGATTCCATTCATATGAAATATCTAGACTAGAGAAATTTATGGAGACAGAAGTAGATTAGTGGTTTCTTGGGGGGGGATTAAATTGAAGGTGTTAGCTAAAGTATAATGAAAGTCCTTTTTGAGCTGATGAAAAATCTTCTAAAATCAACAGAGGAGGTCGTAGTTGCACAGATCTATGAATATACTACAAACCATTGAATTGTATACTTTAAATGGATGGATTCTATTCATTGTGAATTATATTTCAATAAAGCTGTTATAAAAGAAATGTCTGTCTTCTCAGATAAACTACACATTTTGATGTCACAGATATTGTTTGTTTTATAACCATTATATTGCTTTTTAGACTTCAGAGTATAGAGTACAGCCACAAACAGCCTTAGCAGTTTGTTACTGAAAAAAAATTTTCTATTTTAGACTTAGAGATCTTAACGAATTTTCTGAAATGTGAGGTTTGTTTTGCCTTCATAATAGATGTCAATTTTTAAAATAAATTTGATAATAGTTGTTTTAGCACACTTGGAGATCCAAGAAAGTTTGGTGTCTTTTATCTTCTGGGTATATGTTTTTATTTTTATCTTCCTCTACAGTCTTAACTTTTGTTAACATTTTTAGAGTTCTCATTAAGACTTGTGCTTAGTGTAAATCAAATTGTGTCAGAGTGACATGAAAAACATTATTTGTCAGGTAGAAATTTAAACCTAAATATGAAAGATGATATGATAGCCAAAGAAAGACGTATAAAAGACCATTGTTCTTTAGAAAATGGGTTTAATAGAGAGGTTTGCAAATTTTGTTTTTTAGTTTTGGGAAGGGAGAAATGTAATGGTAGATTTTATGATTTTAGGATCCTTTTTTTTGGTCTTATTTTTTATTAAGGTGATTAGAATTATGATATTATCTCAATATATTTATTTTAAATTTTCATTATGTTTAACACTATGACTTTTGCCATCAGCTTTTAAAAATCACTTAGATGAGTGATTCACACATAAGCCTTTTTTAGAGTCCTCCAAAGAAGAAAAAAACAAGTTAGCTTACAAGTAAAATTATTTTGCAGTGTTTTATTTCCATAACTCAACATCTTTCTATATCCTAAATAAGTAACTTCACTAAAATATCTAGAGTATTTTATAAAAGACTTGCTGGATTAACTGATATGATTGATTCCCCAAAACTCCCTGTTCTTTCTGTGAAACCTTCTGACTGTCACTCAGGGTACACTGGACATTTGGGGCTGCAGGGCTGATCTCCAACATGCCCACTCACTTCTGTACCATTCAGTGAAGTTGAAACCTTACCAAGAATCAGTGATGTTTGTTCCCAAAACTGCCAGTTTGTTCTTGTTGTGATTGCGTGAAATTGTAATGTTTTGTAAATTGGTGAAAGTGAATGTAAAAAGTTTCCATTAAGTTAAATTTTAATATTTTGGAAAGGCTCAATTAAGAGAAGTTGCTTATGAATAATTGCTCGTAATCTGGTGAATCAACTATAAAAAAATTGGGGAAAAAATCTGGGAGAACTCTGTGCTCCGGTTATCTCATCACTATCTTTAAGTTTTCATTAAATAAAGAAAAATAAAATAACTAGGAATTATAGTTGGTATATAATGGGTGTGGTTTATGCAAAAATACCATGCAGAACTATGAATCAACAGACTCACATTCTAAAAGAAGGCTTGGCTCTACATGAAAAGATTGGCCAACGGGTTTGCATTTATATGTGTGATTTAAAAACATACTGTTTAAGGTATCCAAATAGAACTTTTTAAAAATTCTTTACTTTAGCGGACTTTTGCAGTTTACCAACAAATGAACACATAAAAAGGCATCTTGTATACTTTGGACGTAGTTTCCTAGTAGTCATACCATCATTTACAAGAAGTTTATAGTCAAATTGTTGTCCTCCCTATCCTTAACCACTGACATGGTATACCATCTTCTGTTCCATCTCTGGATACCTGTAACTGTTAAATTTATTAATTATCCCCTCTTCTGCCTCCCACCACACTTAATTCTTGTTCTTTTTTTGTGTGTATTGCATTGTATTGCTAATATCTGATTACATGTCTGTCTCACAATAGACTTGGCATTTTTTCTTCCTAATGTCTAGCACAATGATTTGCTTATAGCAGTACTCAATACATGTTTAAGGACATACATTTATTTAACCTTTAAAATTGCTAGATTTAAATAACATGCTTTGTCCTTTAACATCTGTCAGAATGAACATCTTAATCTTCGGCATTGGGGAATATAAATTTGTACATACACTTTTCTGAAGGATTGTTTGGCAAAATGTGTATGAGAGTCTTAAAAATGTAAACTTTTGACTCAGTAATTACATTTCTTGCAATTTATTCTAAGAAACAATTAGGGATACATACAAACTTTGGGTAGGATATTTGTTGCAAAATTATTTACAAAATTGAAAGATTGGAACCAACCTATATTTTCAACATCAGGGAATTCATTCAACAAATTTTGGTACCTTTATATGGTACAATACTACGTTAAAAACCATTCTCAAAGACTGATAAAGGACATTAGACAATGCAAACAATATATTCCCAATAAATTATAGCTTATTAAATTTGGCACATTTTTTCAAATGTCATGATCATTTTGGATCCTGAGTGTCTATCATATGTACCATTGCACTCAGTTCTGTATCATCAATAAATTTAATATGTATGTCATTTTGTTGATCTAAGTTACCGTAGGACTGAGAGTTTATATAGTAAAACACTAGAAATTGGTTAGGTTCATATGCTTCACTCTCTTGATCCAGATAATTTTGATGTGATTGTTCTTGGCACAGTTATGAAAACAGATAGTTTGGTCCTTGGTCTGCAGTGCTAGAGAAGGATTCAATTTGCCTAACCTCTTGAAGTAATATGCTGCCATTTCCTTCTTTGCCTGTGCTTCAGTGCACATTGCTTCGTCCATTTGCCCTGCTATATCAAGGTCCCAGCCATTTTTTCCCACTCTTCCTTGTCTCTACTCTGTATAATGGAAACTATGAAATTGTAGGAGTTATTGAGTAGCTTCCTAGTTGCTCCAAACTTAATTTTTTCTTCATCCACTTATGCTTTATTTTCTCTTCACTAGATTTGACACTTTGAAAGCACTGTCATTAATAGTGAAACTGGTTTTTAATCAATGAAATTATGTACTTTTACAAAAAGATGAGGTGCTTTCACTTAATTACTTTTAGTAGATGCCTGTCTTGACAAAATTAAGTGTGATTTATTATAAGCAACATATGTTTAATTACATCTTATGATTGTGGTCTATTGGATAAAGAAATGTACCTGCCTATAAATGTTGGCTTGATAAAAATACACACCCTCGTAAAATTCAACTTAACAGTGAATCGGAAGGCACGGAACCTGTGATCTGATTCTTTGTTCTCATTACTCCCATTGAGAATTGTATTTTACACTTTCTTTTGCTTCAAAATTGTACTAGTGCCTCACTAAACTTAATAGATACCTTTTGTCTCCCTTCCTCATTAGTTGTCATATGGACACTGATGACAAGGCAATATTTGTTACTTTTGGAGGCTCTAAGGGGCTTATGTAAAGCCCACAGTGGCTTTCTAAAGTAAAAAAAAAAATCTTAAGATTTTATTTCTCTCCTATATTTTAAGTCTTGTTATTGACCCTTTATACATACCATTCAATTCTTTATTGTTTATTAAAAAACATTTTAAGAACGGTTAAATAAGGCACTTGTAATTTTTTTCTTCACTGAGATTCTGACATTTCTAAGGATTAGAACAATGTAATATATATCTTCAAAAGGACCAAACAATGTATAAGCTCCCAAAAATATACTCAATACTTAGTAACTTGAATTAAAATAAATAAGCATCTATTATAACCTTCACCCAAAGGAGTTTGTAATAAATGAGGTTATTTAAAAATATATACAAAAATGGCTAAATAGAAACTCTCTTTGCCCTGTAATCTTGGCATTGTAACAGTCTGAATGTGCGGTGAGATAAGAGAAACACCACAAGGTGTGGTATTCCAGTCTTATAGCTCAGAGCTTCCTGCTGCTGCCATCATCGTCACACAGTTCTTGGGAACTCTCTAAGTGCGGTCTCTGAGTTCTCCCAATTTTACTTGTCAGTTTCCAGCCTGCATTTTAAGAAACACTTGCTTAAAATATTTATCTCCTAAATAGAAAAATAAGAACTCTGGAATGGTCCAAAATCTCAATGGCACACATAATTAGTTGAAAACATTCCATAAATAATGTTGATGTAAAGATAATGTAAATATTTTGGTCTAACAGTGGGTAGATAGATATTAGAGATGAGCTTAGCTATAGACCTTTCATAACAATTTAGCCCTAAGTACCACCTTTTTAAAGAGATCTTTATAAAGGATTATAAACTTGTTTGACTTTAACAATAATTTAATCATGATCACCTCATACTGAGCCTGTGTTTCTGTGCTGCAGTGGTTACTGTAGCTAGAATAAACACGTTTACATACTAAATTCATATGTGAGTTCAAGGCTAATAGTAAGTAAGGAAAAATAACTTTCCCAGGAAAGGCACACAAGGAAGAATTTATTTTTCTCTGTTACTAGAAGTGTACTCCTTAACACAGAGGAACATTACCGTAGGGATTAATCAGAAGTGTTTATGTGCATTGCATTTTAAAAATCTATAATGTGAAGTTTTGCTAAAGGACTCCAGGCTGGCCTTTTGAGAGTCTTTCTATTCATAGGGCTGTGTAAATTCTTAATCCTCTTTTTTGCTGTCATTATGTGGAGAATATAAAAATGAATAATTGAATGATTGAGGAATGTTCCTGAGTATATTATTTGGAGGAATTATTGGGGCAGAATCAGTGTCTTTTCTCTGTTGGAAACAGTGACTAAAAAGAGAGAAAGTGGGCAGGCTCCCGGTATTGTTAGGAAGGTCATGCTCCTGGGCTTTGTATAACTGCAGGGTATTTAAAGTTCCTGGTATCCTTGGAAACACAAACTGTTTGTGATACCAGTTGATGCTTGTGTTTCAATGATGTCATACAATTTACAGATCCACACAATGGATCTCTTGTTTGTGGACCTACAGAGGAGTTGAGATAGTTTTGGAAAAGCACCTGAATACCCATAGGAATTGAGGCTTAATTGTGTGTGTGTGTGTGTGTGTGTGTGTGTGTGTGTGTGTGTGTGTGAATTTTCTCTCAGGCTTTACGAAGAAGTAACAACCTTACTAGTCATTCCTTAATCTTTTTAGTTTAGATTCAACTTTTTTAAAAAAGCGAGAAAATATCACCCACCAAATTCCTCATTGTTTTACATTCTTGTGATTGAATTTGAGAAGTATATGTACATTTTTGTATTACTTGAAACTTGTAGAGAAACAGATGAGGATTAATTGTTCTCAAGTTTAGCCATCAGCTGTGCAGTGGTAAGAGGCTTATAGAGCTGGAGGTATTTGAACTAATTGGTTAGATTAAAACAGTGCCATTAAAAAAATTCTTTTCTTTTTTCCTCCTCTTCTCTCTTTCTTTCTTTTCTTTTCTTTTTTCCTAATCTGAGAGGTATTTGATAGACTGACCTAAATGATGTACCAAACCAGCCTAAATAAAACAATGTGTTCCTGTCCTTATATTCACTTCTGCTTACAATTGTTTCTGTGGCCAAAAGGCTATAGGTGTACCGGCTTTTCCTTTGTAAGGTTTGCATCAAGAGTGCTATGTAGATTCATGGCACCGTGGTGTACCAGAACCTGTCCAATGGTATCAGATGGAAGTTTCCTTATGTTAGAACAAACCTGTGTAGTTTGGTTATTTTTCCAGAATATTTCCAGGGAAAATTTTATTTACATATATCATATAATTCTGAAGATCATTTACAATTTAAATCAGTTTTTCCCCTGACATTTGATCACAATATTTTTAGCATCAGTAGTTTTGAATTGGAATGAGAAACCAATTTGTTATTTCAGATGTGTGAAGTAAAAAGAATAGTAAGAACTAACATTTATTGAAGGTTTACAATATGCCAGGCACTGTTCTAAATGCTTTACGTTTCTCACTTAATCTTCACCACATCCCTGTGAGGTAGAAACCATATTGTTCCCATTTTAATGAGGAAATTGAGGCACCAAGAGGTTAAATATCTTTTTTTTTTAAATATTTATTTATTTATTTTTTCCCCCCAAAGCCCCAGTAGATAGTTGTATGTCATAGTTGCACAGCCTTCTAGTTGCTGTATGTGGGATGCTGCCTCAGCATGGCCGGAGAAGCGGTGAGTCAGTGCGCACCCGGGATCCGAACCTGGGGCACCAGCAGCCGAGCGCGCGCACTGAACTGCTAAGCCACGGGGCCGGGCCAAGGTTAAATATCTTGATTAGACTCTCACAGCTGGTAAGCGATAGAGTGGGGATTCCTTTTTAAGCAGTCTGACTCCAGAGTCTGTGCCCTTAACCACTTGACCATGATGCCTCTCAATAACAATGATAATAATGAGAGCTAATATTTTCATGTGCCAGAAATTGAGAAATGGTCCTCAGCTCTTTCTAGTGTGTTAACTCACTTAGTTAAATAACCTAGGTTGGGGACATGGGTCATGCCATGACTCTGAGCCTCACTCTGCCAAATTTTTATGCTTTGTTAGCCTCAAAGATCTTCGTAAACAACTCATATGTGCTGAAAATCAATATTATGTTAAGCAGCTCTATATAAGAATCTTAGGAGAAGTCAGTATGTGCTGGGGCACTGTGAGTTAGTATCACCTTCCTGTATATTCAAGTGCTGTATTACTTATCGTATGGAGGAAATTAAAACCTTAGAGAGTCATTTGAGAAGTATAAGTTTCAACCTCATGTTCCAAATGCTACTTAGATATTCCAAAAAAGAGAAATAAAAAGTCTTATAACCAGCATTTCTTTTCTGGTTCCTGGGGTCTTTAAGTAGACTTGAACTAGTTAAAAATAGGTGGTTCCCTAGTAGCAGGTGGTTCTCTAACTAATAATAGAGGAAGTTAAGCATCTGTGGACTCACTTAAAGTTAGCATTTCTATGCCACCCACACTCTGTACCATGATAGAGAAGTTGAATTATAGATGTATTGAAGTGTTTTAAACTCTGTTTTCTTTTTTGTCCATAAGCTTGATATTGATCAACTTAGTTTGGAGTTTCCCTTTAACCATTTTCTGTTTTGGGAGGACCTCGCTTTGTATTTCTAAAGTGAATAATGTTATTTGAAAATTTAATCTTATGTTAAAGTGATAGATGTACATAGTTACAAGTGTGTACTACAAGGATTGAAATGAAAAAGAGCAGTTAGCTTCCCTACCGATTGCCTCAGCCAGTTTCTGTTCCATAGAGGCATCCACCTTTAACTCCTTTACAGGTTTTTCCACCACTTGCCTTCGTATTTTTAAATAACTCATGCATTCACACATACATAAATGCACACATGAAAATATAGACTTAAATAGTTTCAAACACTCTTTGTTTTGAACTCTGTTCCACTTTTAATCTGTTTTCAGAATTCTCTCTAAACACACACACACACACACACACACACACACCCCCCATGATCTTATTCCCTTTTATGATTGAGAAAATGTAATTTCAGAGAGGTTAAATCATTTGCCCAAAATCATGGAAATTGTAAATGGCAGGTTTGAATCTAGTCATCTCACTACACAGCTAAATTCATGTTTCATATAAGTCAAATTTGTTCAAAATGGGACTATATAGTGATTTCCCCCTCCTTTTCAATGCCCAAATTTTAGTAATAATAGCAAACAAACCTTTATTGTGTGCTGAGTATGTGTAAGGCACATTGTTAAGCGCTTTATGTGTATTATTTCATTTGAACCTCACAAAAATCTCTAAGAGAGCAGGTACTCTGTCATCCCTATGGTGAAGACGAATAAATTGAGGTTCAATTAGGTTGAGTAATTTGTGCAAGGTCACACAACTTAGAAGTGGTAGAACTGGAATCTTTTTTATGTATAATTTTTATTGAAATATAAAGTACACAGAGAAAAGTGCAAAAATCCTATAGTTTGATTTATAGCTTGATGAATTTGCATAAAGGCTACATCCCCAAGTAACTTGCACCTTACGGGCTGAAGAAACAGAATGTTACTAGCGTCCCAGAAGTCCTCCTTATGCCCTTTCCCGATCACTGCACATCCAGAGTAACTGTGTTGCTGACTTTAATATCTTTGATGAATTTTACCTATTTTTGAACTTTATGTAAGCAAAATTATACATCTTTTATATAGACTGATTTCAGACTTCTGACATCTGACTTCTTTTGCTGAATATTATATGCTGAATATTATATTTATAAGCTTCATACAAGTTGTTACATGTAGTTCTTTCATTCTCATTGGTATATAATATTCCATTTTGTGAATGACCACAATTTATCCATTCTACTATTTGTAGGCCTTTTGGATTGTTTCTAGTTTTGACTATTATAAATAGGTGCTGCTGTGTGCATTCTTGTACATAGCTTTTGGCGAATATTTGTCCACATTTCTGTTATGTATATATCTAGGAGGAGAATTGCTGGATATGTATATGTTCAGTTTTAGTAAATATTGTCAAACAGTTTTCCAAAGTGATTGTACCAATTCATACTCTCATCTGCAGTTGCTTCACATCCTCACCAACACTGATTTAGTACAGTCACGTGTTGCATAATGACATTTCAGTTAATGATGTACTGCATATATGATGGTAGTCCCATAAGATTAGTACCGTACAGCCTAGGTGTGTAGTAGGCTATACCATCTAGGTTTGTGTAAGTACACTCTATGATGTTCTCACAATGATGAAATCGCCTAAGGATGCATCTCTTAGAATGTATCCCTGTCATTGAGCAATGCATGATGGTATGTTTTTCATTTCAGCCATTCTGGTGGGTATGTAATAATATGACACTGTGGTTTGAATTTGCATTTCCCTGATGATTAATGAAGTTCAGCAACTTTTTATATGTTTTGTGGACATTTGGATATTCTTTTTTATGAAGTGGCTGTTCAAGTCTTTTGCCCATTTTTCCGTTGGGTTTTCTGTCCTTTTCTTAACAGAATACATTGGTTTTTCTCACCCCTCTTTGCCTTTTTCTCAGGGAAAAACTTTTGACTCTTCTAGCTTTTTATTCTAGCATTTACACATCTTATTAATTCTAAATAATATGCATATACTGTTGCTTTTTTTATTCATCAATTTTAGAGCTTTTTATTGATTTTCTATTATAGTGGATGAGGATTTAGCTGTCATACACAATCATCCCCACTTCCTCACCATAGTTATATATTTTTTTAAAATCCGTATTTGATGTTTACATTATTATGCCTACACTGGGCATGGCTGAATGTCGTTATTACATTTCCTTTCTTACTATTTTTTTGCTTTTTTTGTGAGGTTAATAATTGCCTTGTTTTTTCATTTGGTTAATTTTCACTTGATCTTAGCCAAAAGGCCGAGAAGCGATATAATTTTCTTTGTATCTATTATTTATTCTTCCCATACCTTCCTGTAGTCTTGCAGTACATTTTTAATCAAGGTCAGTGATGTCAGATAATCTATTAGATCCAGCTTTATTTTGTTTTCTTTTTTCTTGTCAACATCTCTTATGGAGTCCCCCTAGTCTTATATTTAGGAATGTTTCCTGAATAGCTGTCATCCTAGGTGTTTCTTTTGCTGTCATCCTTAGAATTCCCTTTGCCTTTCTTTAGGTTGAAAGCCTTGTTTCCTGGATCTTAAGTCTTCCTCCCTTTTTATTTACCTTCTTATTTCATTCAGGCATATCCTCCAGGAGTTTTAAAAGATGGCACGGTAGCAAAAAGCATGGTATGACAGCCTTCAACATGCCAGTCTCTTTAGACACACTAATCCAGTCAGAACTGCTTGTATCTGGTACATAGTTATCAACCTCCTATTTCACTTCATCATCATTTTGAGTTACCCTTTTCTTCTATCCTTTGTTGGAGTGCCTGTTTTTTTCCTTGTTGCTGTAGTTTTTGTTGTTGTTGTTTTGTTTGTTTTTTAAATATTGTATGCTTTCTTTTTTCTTTATTTGCTCCCTGTTATGGGTTAAATGTTTGTGTTTCCCCAAAATTATTTTATGTTAGAGCCCTTACCCTCAGTGTAACCGTATCTTGGAGATAAGGCCTTTGAGGAGGTTAAATGAGGTAATAAGGGTGGGACTCTGATCCAGTAGTGCTGGTGCCTTTATAAGAAGAGGAAGAGATATCTCTTTATCTCTATCATCTGAGGACACAGCAAGAAGGCAGCCATCTGCAAGAGAGGAAGAGAGCTCTCACCAGGAACCAAACTGGACCTGTGCCTTGATCTTGGACTTCCCAGCCTCCTGTCCCGTAGGAAAATAAATTACTCTTAAGCCACCCAGTCTGTGGTATTTGTTATGGTAGCCCAAGCAGACTGAGACACTCCCTTATTTTGAAGGAGGATATAATACAGCAGCTTCCTGTGAAGCAGAACATGGTAGGCAAAATTTGAGGCCTTGAATATGTAAAGACATCTTTATTCTATCTTCACACTTGGTTGTTGGTTGGCTAAGTGAATAATCTAGGTTGGAAATAATTTTCTTTTGAAATTTTAAAGATATTGCTCCATTGTCTTTTTTGTGTGTGTGTGAGGAATATCGGCCTTGAGCTAACATCTGTCAATCCTCCTCTTTTTGCTGAGGAAGACTGGCCCTGGGCTAACATCCATGCCCATCTTCCTCTGTTTTATATGGGACGCCGCCACAGCATGGGTTGCCAAGCGGTGTGTTGGTGCGTGCCCGGGATCCTAACTGGCAAGCCCCGGGCGGCCGCAGCGGAGTGCGCGCACTTAACCGCTTGCGCCACCGGGCCAGCCCCAACTCCATTGTCTTCTTAATTCCTGTGTTGCGTTTGAGAAGTATGGATCCATTCTTATTTCTGAGATTTTGCATGTAAACTGTTTTTTCTCGGTGATGTGTTTTGGTGGGCAGCTTTTTTTGTTGATTTTTCTGGGTTCTCAGTGGATTTCAATCTGGAAACTCATATCCTTTAGGACTGAGAAATTTCACTAATATTTCCTTATTTCTATTGTCTCTTCCATTATTTTTATGTTGAACCTCCTGGATTGGTTTCTCAATTTTCTTCTTTTTTCTTTTCCATCTCTTTGTCTTTTTGTTCTACTTTTGGGGATATTTTCGAAACTTTATCTTCTAATCATACTACTGAGTTTTGTTGTCATTTCTGCTATTATATTTTTAGTATACAAAAGCTCTTTTTAGTTCTATGAATGTTGCTTTTTATAATAATCATCCTGGTTTTGTTTCATGGATGCCATTTCTTCTTATAGCTCTTTGAGGGTAATGATGGTTGGTCGTTTGGTTTTTTCCTCCCTATATCATTTTTGTCTCCTTCAAACTGCTGTTTTCTGTTTGTTTTTATCTGTTTTCTCATGCTAGAGGCTTTCCTCTAATCTCTGGTAATCCTTGTTTGTCTGCTCTGTGTTGAGAATGGGAGAACGTTGCCTGGAAGATCTGAGTGTGAGAGTGGGGCTTGTCCACTGAAAGCTTTACTGTAAGGTGATCTGGATGGGCTTTTTGGTGGGAGAACTCCTTTTGTTAACGTCTTTGGTTCTTTTCTCTTGAGCTGATGTGATACGCAAAGAATATTCTTCTGATTGCCTGCCTGGAGAGTAAAAGTCTTTCTGCCAGTTCTGAGAGTCAAATGGGGGATGAAGAGAACTTTGGGGAAGCACTTATTAGCATTCCTTATATGTTTTCAGCATGCTTTTCTCAACTGTGACATCATCCTTTAGTCAACGCTTTATTTTACTCTTCCAAGAAGGCAAAACTCCATTCTTTTCCTGGGTTGGGGAGAGACAGTTATGTCTAGAATAATTTGGAGAAAGTATCTTGGGTCTCTGACTAATTCTTAAATCAATTTTTATTTTAGACCACCCCTCCTCCCATCAAGAGATACTTAGTGCTGGCCTATCCCTGAATTCTTTGAGGATTCTCTGGTATTAATTGCATTGGTTCTTAGCTTTCCTCACTATTAGCCTAGGATTAAATTTTCTCAGACCTGGTAAGTCAGTTACCACTTGAACATATTCTTTCTAGCTTCTAAAATTTCATTTATTTTTTTCTCTATCCTTCTGGGGTTTTGTCTCCATCTTTACATGTAAATATAAATTTATCTTTACTGTAGTTTTAGTGGAATTTTGAGAAGGAGTAAAATCATATATGTTCAATCTGCCATTTTAACCTAGTAGCTACCATATATATATTTTTCTTTTATTGATGCCATAATAGTTTATAACAGTGTGAACTTTTAGTTGCACATTATTGTGCATATAAATGCGTTCCTTTACCCCTTGTGCCCACTCCCCAGCCCTCTTCCCCACTGGTAACCATCAAACTGTTCTCTCTGTCCATCTGTTAGTTTATTTCCCAGATATGAGTGAAATCATGCAGTGTTTGTCTTTCCCTATCTGGCTCATTTCGCTTAACATAATACCCTCCAGTGCCATCCCTGTTGTTGCAAATGGGACGATGTTGTCTTTTGTTTTATGACTGAGTAATATTCTATTGTGTATATATACCACATCTTCTTGATCCAATCATCAGTTGAGGGACACTTGGGTTGCTTCCACTTCTTGGCTATAGTGAATAATGGTGCAATGAACATAGGGGTGCATAAGCTTTTTTGGATTGTTGATTTCAAGTTCGTTGGATGGATTCCCAGTAGTGGGATAGCTGGATCATAGGGTATTTCTATTTTTAATTTTTTGAGGAATCTCCATACCATTTTCCATAGAGGCTCCACCAGTTTGCATTCCCACCAGCTGTGTATGAGGGTTCCTGTTTCTCCACATCCTCTCCAACATTTGTTATTTTTGGTCTTGGTGATTATAGCCATTCTAACGGGCGTGAGGGGATATCTTAGTGTTGTTTTGATTTGCATTTCCGTGGTGATTAGTGATGTTGAACATCTTTTCACGTGCCTATTGGCCATCTATATATCTTCCTTGGAAAAATGTCTGTTCATATCCTACACCTATTTTTTGAATGGGTTGTTTGTTTTCTTGTTGTTCAGTTGTGTGAGTGCTTTGTATATTATGAAGATTAACCCCTTATGAGATATATGCTTTGCAAATATTTTGTCCCAGCTGGTGGGTTGTCTTTTTATTTTGATTCTGGTTTCATTTGCCTTGCAGAATCTCTTTAGTCTGATGAAGTTCCACTTGTTTATTTTTTCTTTTGTTTCCCTTGTCCATGTAGGCATGGAATTCGTGAAGATCCCTCTATGACCAATGTCAAAGAGTATACTGCCTATATTTTCTTCCAGGAGTTTTATAGTTTCAGGTCTTAAACTTCAAGTTATTTTGAGTTAATTTTTGTGTATGGTGAAAGAAGATGGTCTACTTTCATTCTTTTGCATGTGGCTGTCCAGTTTTCCCAGCACCATTTATTGAAAAGACTTTCCTTTCTCCATTGTATGTTCTTGGCTCCTTTGCTGAAGATTAGCTGTCCGTGGATGTGTGGTTTTATTTCTGGGCTTTCATTTGTGTTCCATTGATCTGTGTGTCTGTTTTTCTACCAGTACTATGCTGTTTTGATTACTATAGCTTTGTAGTATATTTTAGAATTAGGGATTGTGATGTCTCCTGCTTTATTCTTTTTCCTCAGGATTGCTTTGGCTTTTCAGGGTCTTTTGTTGCCCCATACGAATTTTAGTATTCTTTGTTCTATTTCCATGAAGAATGTCATTGAGATTCTGATTGGGACTGCATTGATCTGTAGATTGCTTTACATAGTATCCACATTTGAACTATGTTTTTTTTCCAACCCATGTGCATGGGATATCTTTCTATTTCTTTATGTCATCATTGATTTCTTTCAATAATATCTTATAGTTTTCATTGTATATGTCTTTCACCTCCTTGGTTAAATATATTCCTAGATATTTTATTCTTTTTGTTGCAATTGTAAGTGAGATTGTCTTCTTGAGTTCTCTTTCTGTTAGTTCATTATTAGAGTATAGAAATGCAACTGATTTTTGTAAGTTGATTTTGTACCCTGCAACTTTGCTGTAGTTGTTGATTATTGCTAATAGTTTTCCAGTGGATTCTTCAGGGTTTTCTATATATAAGATCATGTCATCTTCAAACAGCAAGAGTTTCACTTATTCGTTGCCTATTTGGATTCCTTTTATTCCTTTGTCTTGCTTAATTGCTGTGGCCAAAACTTCCAGTACTATGTTGAATAAGAGTGGCGAGACTGGTCACCCTTGTCGTCTTCTCAGAGGGATGGCTTTCAGTTTTTCCCCATTGCGTATGATGTTGGCTGTGGGTTTGTCATATATGGCCTTTATTATGTTAAGGTACTTTCCTTCTATACCCATTTTGTTGAGAGTTTTTATCATAAGTGGATGTTGGATCTTGTCAAATGCCTTCTCTACATCTATTGAGATGATCATGTGATTTTTATTCCTCGTTTCATTAATCTGGTGTATCACATTGATTGATTTGCGGATGTTGAACCATCCCTGTGTCCCTGGTATAAATCCCACTTGATCATGGTGTATGATCTTTTTAATATTGCTGTATTCAGTTTGCCAATATTTTGTTGAGGGTTTTTGCATCTATGTTCATCCACAATATTGGCTTGTAGTTTTCCTTCTTTGTGTTGTCTTTTTCTGGCTCTGGTATCTAGGGTGATGTTGGCCTCGTAGAATGTGTTAGGATGTGTTCCCTCTTTCTCTATTTTTTGGAATAGTTTGAGCAGGATAGGTACCAAACACTTTGAATGTTTGGTAAAATTCTCCAGAGAAGTCATCTGGTCCTGGAGTTTTGTTTTTTGGGAGGTTTTTGATTACTGTTTCAATCTCTTTACTTGTGATTGGTCTATTCAGATTCTCTATTTCTTCTTCATTCAGTTTTGGGAGGTTGTATGAGTCTAAGAATTTACCCATTTCTTCTAGATTGTCCAATTTGTTGTCATATAGTTTTTCATGCTATTCTCTTCTAATCCTTTGTATTTCTGTGGTATCCATTGTAATTTCTCCTCTTTCATTTCTCATTTTATTTATTTGAGCCTTCTCTCTTTTTGTCTTAGTGAGTCTGGCTAAAGGTTTGTCAATTTTGTTTATCTTCTCAAAGAACCAGCTCTTTGTTTCATTCATCTTTTTTATTGTGTTTTTGGTTTCAATTTCATTTATTTCTGCTCTAATCTTTATTATTTCCCTCCTGCTGACTTTGGGCTTTGTGTGTTCCATTTTTCTAATTCAGTTCGTTTTAGTTTAACTTCATTATTTAGGATTTTTCTTGTTTGTTAAGATGGGCCTGTATTGCTATGAGTTTCCCTCTCAGAACTGCTTTAGCTGTATCCAACATGAGTTGGTTGGTGTATTTTCATTTTCGTTTGTCTCCAGATATTTTTTGACTTCTCCTTTAATTTCTTCAATGATCCATTGGTGGTTGAGTAGCATGTTCTTTAGTCTCCAGATCTTTATCACTTTCCCAGTTTTTTTTTTTTTTGTAATTGTTTTCCAGTTTCATAAAATGATGGTTGGAAAAGATGCTTGTTATGATTTCAATCTTCTTAAATTTATAGAGGCTTGCCTTGTTTCCCAACATGTGGTCTATCCTTGAGAGTTTTCCATGTGCACTTGAGAAGAATGTGTAGTCTGCTGGTTTTGTCTCTTGTATATGTCTATTAAGTCTATCTTGTCTAGTTTTTCGTTTAAGTCCACTATGTCCTTATTGACTTTTTGTTTGGATGATCTATCCATTGATGTATGTGGGGTGTTAAGATCTCCTACTATTATTGTACTGTTGTTACTATCTCCTTTTAGGTTTGTTAATAGTTGCTTTATGTACTTCGGTGCTCCTGTGTTGGGTGCATATATATTTATAATTGATATGTCTTCTTGGTGGAGTGTCCCTTTTATAATGATATATTGCCCCTCTTTGTCTCTCATTAACTGTTTTATCTTGAAGTCTACTTTGTCTGATATAAGTATGTGAACACCTTTCTTTTTTTTGCCATTAGCTTGGAGTATCGTCTTCTATCCTTTCACTCAGCCTGTGTTTGTCTTTAGAGCTGAGATGTGTTTCCTGGAGGCAGCATATTGTTGTTGGGTCTTGCTTTTTAATTCATCCCGCCACTCTGTGTCTTTTGATTTGAGAATTCAATCCATTTACATTTAGAGTGGTTATTGATATATGAGGGCTTAATGTTGCTATTTTATTGCTCATTTTCCAGTTCTTTTGCATTTCCTTTGTTTCTCGTCCGGTGTCTTTCAGACTACCAATTCAGTTGGTAGTTCTGTATGATGATTTTCTTAGTTTTCTCTTTACTTATCACATGTGTCTCTGTTCTGATTATTTGTTTAGTAGTTACCATGAGGTTTGTATAAAAAATCTTGTAGTTGAGATAGTCCATTTTCTGATGGCCTCTTATTTCCTTAGACTAAGTCGATTCCATCCTTTTCTTTTCCCTAAGTTATTGTTGTCACAACTTATTCACAAGTTATTCCATCTTGTGTTGTGAGTTTGTGTTTAAAGTGATGAGGTTATATTTATTTTTGGGTTTTCTTCCCTTAATCTTTGACGTTATAATTGTTTGCTAACCTATTCTGATAGAGAGCTGCAATTTTTCTGATTTTGCCTACCTGTTTTTCTCCTTGTTCAAAGCTTTGTATCCCCTTTCTCTCTTCTTTTTTAATTTCAGGCATGAGGGCCTTCTTGAGCATTTCTTGTAGTAGGAGTCTTGTGGCAGTGAACTCCCTTAGCTTTTGTTTATCTGGTATAGTTACTATTTCTCCAGCATATCTCAAGGATATTTTCGCTGGATATCATATTCCTGTCTGAAAGTTTTGGTCTTTCAGAATTTTGAATATATCATTCTACTCTCTCCTAGACTGTAAAGTTTCTGCCAAGAAATTGGCTGAGAGCCTAATAGGAATTCCTTTGTACATTATCTTTTATGTCTTGCTGCCCGTACTATTTTTTCTTTATCATTGAGTTTTGCCAGCTTTACTATTATATGCCTTGGAGGGGGTCTTTTCATGTTGATATATTTAGGCAATCCATTGTCTTCATTCACTTGTATTTCCAGCTCCTTCCCCAGGTTTGGGAAGTTGTCAGCTATTATTTCTTTGGATAAGCTCTCTACTCCTTTTTCTCTCCCTTCTCCCTCTGGAATACCTGTAATCCTTAGGTTGCATTTCCTAATTGAGTCAGATATTTCTCAGAGAATTTCTTCATTTCTTTTTAGTCTTAGTTCTCTCTCCTCCTCCATCTGGAGCATTCCTATCTTCAATTTGCTAATTGTTTCCTCCATATTGTCAGCTCTCATCTTTAAAGATTCCATATTTTTCTTTATCTCTTCCATTGTGTTTTCATCTCCCAAATTTCTGATTGTTTTTTCTTTATAGTTTCAATCTCTTTTGTGAAGAAGTTCCTCATTTCATTGAATTATCTGTGTTTTCTTTCTTCTTGTCTGTGTTTTCTGAGCTTTTTGATGATAGCTATTTTGAATTCTCTGTTGTTTAAGTTATAAATTTCTGTGCCTTCAGGACTGATTTCTGGTTGCTTCTCATTTTCCTTATTGTCGGGAGATTTAATGTATTTTTGCATACTGCTTGAGGGTGTGGGCTTATTTTTCCTCATTCTGAAAATATCTGGTTGTAGCTTCTATCTGCTGCCACTAGTTGGGGGTCAGCAGCTGTGTATTCTTGGCCTGCTGCAATCCGTGGGCACTCTGGCCAACCAGTTGTGCTGGGGCACTGTGCAGGCGGGGGGTACTCTTTCTTTCGCCTCCCTGGTCCCGGGGGCTTCTCGCGCTTCCATGTCTGCTCTCCTGGGGTGCTAGCTTGATGAAGGCAGCCCCATAACAGCTTAGTGCTTCCATATGGGAGTTGCTCTCAGGCTGTTAGAGAACTTGGATTGCGACAGTTTTCCTGCTGAGGGCTGCCCCTCCCCCCTCTCTCTTTGAGGGCCAAGTGCACCTGGTCCCATGGTTGCTTGTCATTCGGGTAGGACAGGAGTTCTCCCTATCTCCTTTCACTTCCTCCCGGGGTTCCAGCACCTCCAACTTTAGATGTATGGCTGTGTGGTTCTCTCAGATGTCTTTTGTGTTTCGTGAATGTCCTCTGTAGGTATATGAATGTCCTTTTTGTTGTATCTTAGGGGAGGAGAGTCTGGGAGGAAAGCTCACTCCCCCATGATGCTGAACTTACTCCTGCCATATATTTTTTGAGATGAAATTTGAATAAAGCATTTGTGGAGCTCTTGAAGCCAATCCTGGTTCTTCTGTAGGCCAGGGTTGGAGGTTTTGAACCTAGGTAGATAAATCTAGCTTTTGACTTGATTTTTTTTTTTGACTGGATATGACTCAAACTAGATTCATCATTTTATCTCGCAAACCCAGTCTTCTTCCAGAATTCCTAATTTCAATCAATGAAACCCACATTCACCTCTTGACAAAAATGCCAATTGGTTGTGCCACTCTTCTGTTTGAAACCCTTCAGGGGCTTCCTTTTCTTTCTAGGATCAAGACGTATATCTTTAACCTGGTTTATAGGTCTCTGCATGATCTTGGCCCAGACTATTTCACCAGCCTCCTAACTCTGCATTTACCTCCTTGCTCCATATGCATCAGTCGTAGTGGCCTTCTTTTCAGATTGTTGGAAGAGCAGAACCACTCTCTTCCTCAAGGGCTTTTGGGCATATGATTTTATGTGCCTGAAATGCTAATACTTAAATTCCTCTCCACCACCAACTTATCCTCCCAACTGCAATAATGTCCCAGACTAAGTCCATTGCTCTTATTATATGCTCTCACAGCACCCTATATTGCTTCTTTATAGTGTTTATCATAATTGTTTAAATTAATTCTATATCTTTTGTACAGCATTTGACCCCTTGACTAAATTTAAGTTTCATCAGTCCAGGGACTAGGTTGGTCTTGTTCACTGTTAAATCTCCAGGCTTGAGGTCAGTGCTTTACACACCATAAATAAATACTTACTGAATTCAAAACAAAACAAGGAGAAACTTTATTGATATACTAGAAAAAAAATCCTAGATTTTATATCAGAATAAATTCTAAGATAACTGTCTTTGGTGTCTTTAAGCAAGTCATTTTATACCTCTGAGCCTCATTTTATTAATCCATTAATTGAGGAAGTGTGATATACTGACCTTTAAGATATCATTCAACACTGATTTGCTTTCCAAAGGACCTCCCTCTTCCTTGTCTATGCATTTCTTTTCTTGTTGATTTTTATTTTTATTTTTTCTCCTGCTTGATCCTCATTATTATTTGCTTCCCTGTAGTCATTCTTTTCTCTTTACTGTCTGTATTGTGAATGTATCTCTTGATACCTAAACTCTCATCATCCAAATATTTCCTCTAATGACTGGGAAATTTTTAACCTAAAATTGACTATCCAAATTGAAATATCATTAAAAGAAAGTCACATGTGTGTTCTGGCCAAAACCACTTAGTTGTACATGAATCTGGGTGAGAGAATAGGGAGTAGACTATCATCTTTTATCACTTATTCTTCCAACGGGATTGTGTTTCGTGATCATGTTGTTTAAAGGCTTCATGCAATCTAAAAATCTTTTAAGATAATGGAAGAGCTTTTGAAAAGTAGGTGGGTCTTGGAGGATTAGAAAAGCTCTTACCTAGGAGAAAAGATCGAAATGATAAAGGCTAATAGGAGACAAGAGAAAAAGACAAAGAAATAACCTTGGCTGTGCACATGTCCTCATAAACTATGCATATGATTTTTACCTATTTGTGAGAAAAAATGATATTATAGGGGCTGGCCTGGTGGCACAAGTGGTTAAGTGCTCACGTTCCGCTGCGGCGGCCCGGGATTCACCGGTTCGGATCCCAGGTGCGCACTGACACACCGCTTATCAGGCCATGCTGTGGCGGAGTCCCATATAAAATGGAGGAAGATGGGCATGGATGTTAGCCCAGAGCCAGTCTTCCTCAGCCATAAGAGGAGGATTGGCAGATGTTAGCTCAGGGCCTATCTTCCTCACACAAAAAAAAGAAAAAGTAATTATAAAAATGGCATTAGTTTCAGAACGTCTTGTTAATTTTATTTTTTTCTATTTGCATTCACATGCTGCTTTAACAGATTATTGTTCATTTACCTTGTATTACATGTTTGCAGTATAAAAGGAAAATGTAACTTGTGACCGATACTATATACTATGCACAAATGTACCCACTAATAAGTTTATTGAATATTAAATGATTTTGTATGTTTATCTTTAATTTAGATGTTTTTGGGCAGATCATATGTAGAGGTTTAAGAATACTTAATGATATTTGGGGAAAGTAATTGAGAGTCTTAGAGGGTCTTAAACTAAATTATTCTTTTTCCACTTAAAATCAGAATATAGTCTCATTTTTATTCAAAAATTTGCCATCTAACACATTTTCAGGAATGGATTAGATTTCGATAGGAGGGATTTCTGTTCTATTTGTGTTGGTTGTGTTGAAGAGAAGAAGCTAAATGCTTTCATTTATTGCTTTATAGTCTCATATTGTAGGTGTTTGTTTGCTCCTTCTCATTTGAGGTCATACTCATTTGAGGTCATACTCATTTGAGCTCAGTGGTTTTTGATAAAGAGAAAGATTTTTCACTTCTAATGTATGCCAGCTAAGTTGTGTCAAGACCAAGCTGATTGAATTGGGTTGTCAACTTACCAGTGAGTGAGTGATAGGATTCTTTAGAGAAGCCTACATTATCTTCTTGATAGTGTTCACTGTAAACTTAGTGATTTGTGATTCAAGCAGGTCACATTTTAGAAGAGATACATATGTAGCTCTGTATTCTATTGTAGCTGATACTGTGGAGAGAGGTGGAGCTAGTAAATTTTTTTTTAATGCTGCCAAACTCTTCGTAAGTTTTATTTTAAATGCAGTCTACCACCTTCTGCTCTCTGAGATAATTGGTTGTGTAACCCATTGCTCAGATCTGAGAAACTGATCTCTCAAGAGTGGTGAACTATTCATTTACTCTTTTTTTTCCTTTCTCCACTAAGAATCACGTTCCTTTAAAAGCTCTAATTGTTTCCCCACAGCATCTGCCCCTAAAGGAAAGTGATGGGATTCAGTTCAAAAGGAGACAAGCATGGGCATATATTAATGTAGGAATATATATTCCTTTTATACTACAAATATGTAATATATAGGAATATATTAATATAGGAAGAGGTACTAAATGTAACAAAAGGAATGAGTATTAAATGATGTTTGAGATTAATTCTTACTGTAGTTCATTTTTCTACCAGTAACAAGAACATGAGACAAGAAAAGGATCTTGAGTTTTGATCATTTATATAACACTGTGGTTATATTTTAAGGGCCAGACTAGTATTTTCTCAAATTTGTGTAATACTTGAGTGTTAAGAAAAACTTTCATATGCGCCTTTTTTTTCCTTCTAAGAATTAGTATATAAATGAATTATTTTATTTTGGGTATTGTATAGTTTTCTGTTTAGGTAAAAGAATGAACTGTAGATGTGAGTGATCTGTTAGGATTGGAGAGCAGGCTGTGATTGACTGCCATCTGTCACCTCAACGCTGGCATCATTCATAACATTCTATTCAGTTACCCAAGTCATATGGTTGCTTAAGCAGTGCTTGGCCCAGTGTGGGAATTATGGGATTTACTCCCTCTTGTGCATGTCTAAAAAGCGGAAGAAAACCATGGGATCTGCTCTGCCTGCTGTTTCGTAGCACACATGATCAGGTGCAGTGCAAACTGTGTACTAGTGAAGTGGAAGGGAGAAGCCGGCTGGAACCACCATAGGAATTATTTCCCATCCTGGCCATCTTAGAATACTTAGGTAATAGCATCAAAATAAAATGAGTTTTTCTGTAAGAGAAGTGTTACTTTTATCAAACATCTGATTGTCTACTATAAATAAAGCATGCCTTCAAGGAACTGGTTACACTGTTATCAGACAACTCACTCTGCCTTGTGATGGAGCAGAGTTAGAACCCCCAGTGCTTAGGTCCTGGTGCTGCTGAGACTGAGAGGGAGGCAGCAAAGGGACTCGTTGCATACTTTAGACTAGAGGAAATTACTCCCCAGAAAGAAGTGACACTTGTTATCTCCTACCTGCCCTCTCTTTCTCTTAAAAAGGGTGTTGGTGAGCATAGGGGATTTACTGACTAGACACCAGTGATCAAGTAGCCTGGAAATTAAGCCTCTGTAGATGAGAAGGAAACTAAAATGGTTAGCTAAGGTCAAAAGACACAATACAAATTCATTTCAGCAAATAGTTATCCTTTCAGAGTGAATTTATTATAAGGATTAAGACATATTTCCATTAAGGCAAACATTTCTGACCTAATGATTTTATATCTTAAACATGTTGAATCATTTATTACTTAGTACCCTGTTATTCACCAAGGTGAGTGTCATCATACTTAAATCTACTGGGGCCATTGATTCATATAATTTGCCAGCCCAAAGATTCATTGTATGTCAGGACAAAGCAGAGTTCACAGACAATAATTTTAGTGTTTGAGTGGTTATCAATCTAAGAAGATTTTTGTTTGTTTATTCTGGAAACAAGGCATTTTCTGACATTTTGACAGAATACAGAGAGTGGAAAGGTAATGAGGGGATAAAACAAATAGAATTAAACTTTATTTTAATGTCCATATTGGTTTTTCTTTTCTTTCTATACTTGAAGAATAAAAGAGAGTAACTCAAAGTATATGGATGGCAGTAATTGATGGCAGCTATACTAGGTCTTGAACAGATAGTATTAACACATTTATAAAATAATTTGATCATATATCTCTAATGTCTAGAGGGCTGCTGTTATGCAGCATGTTACAGTTATTGACATTATTAAGAATCATCTCCACATGACAACTCAAACATTTCCTCTCTTGTAGCAGAAATTGCCTATAGAAGATAGCTAGGCATATATCATATTTTTAAAGCTGTATGGCAGGGCAAGGATTTTATTATTCATCAAAAAAATAAAGAACTGCCTTCTAAAAACATTGCTTGTTAGTTGGCCTATTACTATAAATGATATTTAAACTTCAGCTTTTGTCAAAACTGTTTTGAACATTTTGGTGAAGAGAAAAATAGCCCTTTGTGTATTTATGGAAACTGACATGTTCTTAGCTAGTTTAAGTAGCATAACTTTTAAAGTTATTTAGATGTGTTTTTACTTGTATAAGAAAATGGTCACTCCAATTTTGAGTCTTTATGCAAGTAATGCTTGTATTTTGGCTTTGAGTTTTAACCAAATTCAGAACCAAAACAAGTCTGATAATTGAAGTTTGAATGTTAGGCAGAACTTGCCATTTCTTTTTTTTTTTTTTTAAAGATTTTATTTATTTATTTTTCCCCCCAAAGCCCCAGCAGACAGTTGCATGTCACAGCTGCACATCCCTCTAGTCGCTGCATGTGGGATGCAGCCCCAGCATGGCCAGAGAAGCGGTGCGTAGGTGCGCACCCGGGATCCGAACCCGGGCCGCCAGCAGCAGAGCGCGTGCACTTAACCACTAAGCCACAGGGCCGGCCCATGAACTTGCCATTTCTAAGCAAGGTTACCACTATCAGGAGTGTAACACACACACACACACACACACACACACACACGGAAAGATCTTTCTACAGCAGTTGAGACCTCTACAATTTACAACTAGTTAGAAATGTGTTTCTCTTTTAATGTATTAAAATCTCCCCAGTGTAGATAGATTTCCCAAAACTATGTTTTGTTTTTATTTTTTTAGGTTGGTACTAAGAATCAATGAAAGGCTATTGAGACTGAATGAAACATTAGGACTTGTGTTAGCTGGAAGATTCTCTCTGTAGAATTCTCTGTAAAGCTTGTTTTGGATGGCGGTAAATAAGTTTAGGATTTTACCTGTTGCATTAAACTTTCAAGGTTGGGATTTTAAAAAACATGTGGCTAGTAAGTGATGTGATTCAAAAGCAACTCAGATGAACTTCTAAGGAACTGTAAGATGCAAAAATAAAATTTACCAAAGCAGTTTCTTTCTTCGACATTCTCCATATTTGGGTCATAGACTTGTTCTTTTCTACTCTCCTTTACCCCTTTTTCTGCTTCCAGTTAGATCCCTTTGTTTACTCTCCTACTGTAGGTCTTTTGAGATGCTTTCTAAATCTGGAAGAAACAAGAAGATGCTTACTCTCTAAGGGAAAAGTTACTTTGTGGATATTTATAGATATACCTATTGGAATTTCCAGCTCTATCATATCTTTTTGTTCATCTTTTTTGTCAAGTGATGTGACAAGCCATGATGCCCCCTTCTGTGGTTACAAGGAAGGGTTATGAGGAAAGGTTACACATAAGAGAAGTTTTTTGTTGTTGTTTCCTTGCCAAGTGGTTACTAAATTAATATTAGCATTTGGAGAGGCCCAGGGTTTGATTTTTAGATTTAGAGGTAAACTAAATAATCTGGTATTTTGAATGCTGTTTTGAAAGGATTTGGATGTAATGGATTACACTGAATCCTTCAAATTCAATTCCAATTCAAAAGCTTCCCTTTTAGGTTTTCTTTATTCCTTTTTTGAAAAACTTTGCTTTGGACTTCCCTGCTAAAACTGAAGCAGAGTTACAGTTATATAACCTGCTTCATGAGCATTTATCAGTCTATATTTGTATTAATTACTCTTTTATTCTCTTGTCTTTTGTGCTATTCTTCCACCACAAACAACTAGAGAGTTACCAGTGCAATTGATTCCTATTTCAAAATCTAGCTCACATAATCCCTTTCTTTCTGTTTCTACTGTCACCAATCTATGACCCTAATCATCCCTTACCCAGGCCATTATATTAGTCTCTCATTCATTGTATAAGACCTCTGGACTTTTCCCTACTTACTTCATCTTACAAACTATTGCCAAATTTTCTTCAAGTCCTTCATTGGCTTCCTATTGTGTAAGCAATGGTTTTGAAAGTATGATCCGTGGAGCCCTAGAACCCGAGGATCCCCCTGATCCTGCTAGGTTAAAACTCTTTTCATAATAAGACTTGCCTTTTTTTTTTTTTTCCATGTGTTGATATTTACACTGATGAGGCAAAACTAATTATGAATAAAACTACTGACTCAGTAGCAGGAATCAAGGCGTGGCATCGACCTATACCAGTAGTCATTGCATTCTTCTCTGCCACATACAGTAGGGAAGAAAGAACTTTTACTTAAGAATATCCGTGAGAACTCAGTGAAAATCCTTAATTTTATTAAATCTCAACCCTAGAGTTTACATCTTTTTAACATTCTATGTGATGACACGGAAAGTACTCATAAGCTGCAAACTAAAGTATGATGGTTATAACAGTGGAAAACATTTGTACGGATTGATTTGCGAGCTGGACTTGCCACTTGTTTTTCATGGGACACCATTTTTATTTGAAAGAACAACTGAAAAGGCAAACTATAGTTATTCGATCTTGGTTATTTGGCAGACATTTTCTGGAGAAAGACGTGAACCTGTCACTTAAGGGGAAAAAACCAACAGTATTTATTGCCAGTGATAAAATTCAAGACTAAAAATGAAAGTTAGTATTTTTGAAAATTTGAATCTGCCACCTTGAGCTTGACAACTTTCCAGTACTTAAAGACTTTTCTGATGAGATCAGGACTTTTCTGAAGGTTAATGAATGTGATTTTTTTGATATTATGAAAAGTGTCAACATTTGTAAGATCTGCAAAACTAAGTGAACTGATATTTTCTAAATGATCAATGCATAATGTTACAAATTTATGTGCATGGGTAAAGGATCCATTCAGAGGACAAGATAGACCAGTGATTTTTTATGTAACAGAGTATGAAAAGTCGGTTGATGTGGTGTTAGATTCCACATTTTACTCACTTTTAAGAAGTAACTGCTTGTCAGGTTTTGGTATGGTATTAAAAAAGATGATCCCCAGTTATCTAAAAATGCTGTTAAAATACTCTTCCATTTTCCAACTACATATCTGTGTGAGTCCAGATTTTCTTCATATACTTCAACCAAAACAACATAAAGCAATAGATTGAATGTTGAAACACACATGAGAACCCAGCTGTCTTCTGTTCAGCTAGACTTAAAAGAGATTTGCAAAACTCAAAACAGTGTCACTCTTCTCACTTATTTTTTTTGTTTTGGAAAATAGTTACATTTCATTAGAAATGTGTTATTTATATCAACATGTAATAGATGTTATGTTATCATTAAATGAATAAATATTTTTAAAATTTTTCAGTTTTAATTTCTAATATGGTAAATATTGATAAATATAACCCACATAAACAAAAGATGTCTGAAGTCCTCAGTAATTTTAAGAGCCTAAGGGGATCCTGAGATCAAAAAAATTTGAGAATTACTAGTCTACATGATAATATCCAATCTTAGAGAAGTGCTTTCCAAAGGGCAACCTCTGATTGTTTTTAATGTCTCTCAAATTATTCAATTTTTATAATAAGGCCAGTATCCAGTGTCCTTAGTATCCTTATAGGAATGGGACAGTGCAAATCTAAATTTTTTTTCCAATTTTGCTAATAAGATTTTTATTTGTAATTCTAAGTTAGTTATCCTTCTTTCTTGTTTTCTTCCTTGGTATGCATTCTCATAAAATTGTCAAAAAGGGGACATGAGTAAAAAACAAGTTGAAATTATAACAGAGCTAATCAATCTCATAATTTAGACAGAAAATTTTAAAATATAGAAGTGTTGGTCTGTACTTCATTCTACCTCGGCACTGGGGAGAAGTAGTTTGGGGTCGAGAAATGCTTTGTGAGTCATTGTCTAGTTTCATAATACCGTGAAGAAACTAGGAACAAAGCTCAGGTTAGAGAAAGAGACATGAGACAGTGAGACTTGAAGAGAATTACTCAGGATGACACAGGAAGAGAATTTAGATTTTTGTAAATTCAATGCTGATACAAATTTATATTTTGTCAGGAATCCTGGGTTATGCTATATATATGGTATCCTATATTCTAATTTTTATGGAGTCTATGAATATCTTCTTGCTTAGTATAGATCATAAGATTACTGTTCAAATTAAATTACAGTGGGCAGTTTAGGTCACCTATGGTTAACTTATGTAAGAAGGTTAGTCATTTGGACGAAAACTTGTCTGGGCCACAAAACCACCACATTTCCACATAAAGTAGGTGCATCCCTCTCTGTTGAAGTGGTCTTGGTATTTGACTCTAAAAATAGGCCTACATTGTGGTAAAAATCTAACCCACTTGTTTGTCCAAATCATGTGAAGAAAATCAGCTTTGACAAGGCTAAGTATAGACAAGAATCTCCTATATGTATCAAAAAGGATTGAGTCAGTTCCTTTAAATTTTTTGGTGATAATTTTAAGAAATTTTGAAATATAAAGAAAACTTTTAAATAATTTAAGATGCTTAGAAGACAAAGGGAGACTTGAGGGTGGTGGGAGAGAGAGTTGGTGTGGAATGGAGAAGCGATAGATGCAGTGTCTACTGCTGTGCATAGTGCAGAGGAGATAGAAGCAGAAAAATAAGGGGAGAATAAAGGAGAAACAGTGAACTTCTAAGGATTGGTAACATGTCCAGCCAAGCCCTAGTAACATTATGGGTTCTTGGACTTTGAATTATTTTGGAGGATAGTTGATAACCTCCCCAAAACATGCAGAGCAACAAGTTTAGATAGATTTTGAGAGAGCAAAGGTAGCTAAGCCAGAAGGAGCACTGAAGATAATATTGGACACATAAGGGGATGTAAGAAGAGAGACATACACTTAACTGCACTAATTACTGACTTGTTTACTTTCTACAGAACTCCAACTATAGTTATACATATTTGGGTAATTATGGTATAAAACATCTAGGAAATCATTTGAATTTCCTTGAAGTCAATACCAGGCATACTTATCATCCTGTGATAAAAAGACTAAAAGTCTGTAGATAGTAATAGTAATGAAAACACTCATAATAGATAAAATGTGCTTATTTATAATTTATGAGTCTCCTGCCCTCATGGGTGTTTGTTCTCTAATTTATTCAGTTTGAGATGTTCTTCTAGCGTAAAAACTAAATAGTAATAAATAGTGCATTTTAAATGATCCCTGCAGTATATTCCTGAGCAGAGTTAGTCCTTCATGGCTAAAGAACTTTTAATACTATATATTGAACTGTCATAAAAGCCTTATTTACTGGATCTAATGTGTACTTAGATTAAGATATATTCCAAGTTTTACAGCAGCCTGAATGAATGAACAGTTCATGTCCAAAAAATTTAAAGTAACAAAATAATAGTAACCACTTGGTATTTTATAGGGAAATAAGACATTGAGAAGAATTGAGACATTTAGCTTTGATGTTGCATGCCTCCACCTCTAAGAGACATGATGGTGATATGTTTAGATCTTTCCTTGAGGAAATTGCTTTCTATGTTTTTAAGATCTTACTGGCCTCTAGTGGTAATATGATGCTATAGTTTAAACATTTCTAATTCTTATGAGTGACTAGCAATAAATCCATTTTGAAGGCACAGGCTGCCAATAACTTCACTCTCTCAGTCCTGGGTCAACAGTACCAGTGTACATGCAACATCATCTTCCTCCTAAAGACCAGAGACTGTATCTTTTGTTCTTGTCTGAGTCACCCCCACCTCTTTATTTTAAATGATATTGGTTTAGTTCTGAAGCTCCCTCTGATTATTTTAGTGCATACACAGTGGTGGTTACCGTGTCAAGTCTATGCTAACCATTCTTCTTAGAGTGTTGCAGCCCTCTTTTCTGCAGACTATAGGGCCAGTTTTTCCCTCTGTATATAACAGTTTTTACTTTTTTAAGAGGAAGTTAAATTTTCAATTTACCATTTAGATTCGTGTTTAGACCTCTTTATTTAATTTGATTTTGAAGAATCTTATGTTCAAAATACTAGTTTACTAAGCATGATAATGATTTGTCACTTCTGTTTTTCATATTTGTCACACAGATGTGAAAGGGCCACCTACCCATCGTCTGTCTTGTGGCCAGTCACCCTATACTGAGACGACAACATGGGAACGAAAGTATTGCATCCTCACAGACAGCCAATTGGTGTTGCTCAACAAGGAGAAGGAGGTGAGATGGATATTACTGAGAAAAGCTACTTCCTTTTTGTGACCAAATTCCTAAAATAATCTAGTTTTATTTTTATTTTGATAAGTTGCATTTATGAAAATGGAGACTTTATGAATGATAAACTATAAGTAAGTCTAAAGAGTGGCTAATGTCATAATGATATGCAATTGCCATGAAGGAGTGAGTTCAACAAGATGGGGCTGCATTTTCACTGAAGGACCAGTGAAAGAGTTATTGAGTTGACTACTTTGGAATGAGAACGGATTGGATTGTGTAGACCTGGCCCCGAAAATGACCCAGAGGAGCTATTGGAAATTATATCAGTCTAGCTCCTAGCAAGTAACAAATGGCACAGTTAGTGGATTATTTGAAAGAGGTTTAATGAAGGGACTATTTATAGAGGCAGGGGCAACATAAGGGACCCACCAAAGGGTGGGGAAACACACATGAACTAGCAACAGCAGAAGGTACTTATCACCCCAGACCTTCAGGGCAAGGGAAGGGAGCAATGTTTCTGGAACCCAGAGAACTATAGTTGCATGAGAGGGCTGCATGACAGTTGCCATGGCTGTACACAACACAGCCTCTATTGAAACAAAAATGGCCAGCAGAGAGGAAGCAAGGGAGAATAAACACCCCAATTCTCTTTTCCTGCCTTCTGATTTCTTGCCAATGTTACCTATTGCCCAGACCTAACTTGGAGACAGAAGAAAAGATTGCTCTTGATGTGGTCTGTAGAGGTTTACTTCCTGAAACACACAGCAAGGGAGAGAAGGGCAGAGAGTAGATCTAGAGAGGCATACAGAATGTAATTAGCACAGACATCTAGTTCTAGGTAAACTTTCTGTCCCTCTAAATTAAAAAACTCTTGAACTTATCATATACTATTACTGCTTTACTCCTCAAACTGTTATATGTACAGATCCTTCTACATCCAAATAATTCATTTACTTATTGGTGATTTATCAGATAGTTTGTATCATTCTGATTTGGTAGGGCCATAAAACCATCCTACTCCCAACCTCCGCAACATAAAAAAATGAGTGAATATGATCTTGACAAAGAAGAGGGATAATGAGAGGGAGGGAGAAGAAAAGATCTGATTCAATGAAGGAGAAAGATTAATTGCCAAAAATATATATGAATAACTAGAAAGCTATGGGTAGAATATCAATTTAGTGAAGTCATCCCTCCTGAAAAGTGAAAAGAGGCAGCAATGAACAGGAAATACATTTCTCAATTCTCATTTGTGGATCCCTCCCTCCCTTTTCTCTTCTCTCTCTCCTCACTCTCTGTCCCTTTTCTTTTCCGTCCCTTCTCTTACTCAGCATTTTTTAGTATAGTAAACGCAAGGTACTAACAATAAAGCAATTTCTGTTTCTTCTTTTATTTTAATAGGCAGTACTTACTTGCAAGGGCCCAGCTAATGTGTCGTCTATGAAGAACTTGCTTATTCTTTTTCTCCAGCCATTTAAAAATGTTCTTTTTTTTTTTTTTGAGGAAGATTGGCCCTGTGCTAACATCTGTTGCCAATCTTCCTCTTTTTCTTTTTTCTCCCCAAAGCCCCAGTACATAGTTGTGCATCATAGTTGTAGAGTTGTAGCTCTTCTATGTGGGATGCCGCCTCAGCATGGCTTGATGAGTGGTGAGTAGGTCCCAACCCGTGAATCCCGGGCCATCGAAGCGGAATGTGCGAACTTAACTGCTATGCCATCAGGCCGGCCCCTAAAAATGTTCTTACTTTTGTTACTATCTCCCTGCCCATGACCCTTTTCCAGAATTTTAATATTATTAAATTTAATTTTATTAAAATAATTTAATAAAGGTCAGCCTTTTCTGGTACAGTCTAGTACATGTTGCTGTGTTTATATTAAGTAGATACATAATAAAAATTGGTAGAGTGACTATTAGTATAGAAGATTTCTAATTATCCAATTTGAATAAACAAGTGATTCAAAATACTCATTTTAACTAACCTGCTCTGTCTGCAGTCTTTGATCAGAGCTATTAATAAAGAGTGATATGAATAGATCATTTGCCACCTTTTTGCCCTTACCTACATTTTATTCGGTGTAGTACTGTAAGAAATTAAATAGCCTGAGGACAGATAGCATAAAATCAAGAAGCATGCCTTACTTAGAACCAAGATAGAATCTGTTGATTAAATATTACTGATCAATTGAGTAATCCAGGCCTGGGCTCCCTTTGTCTGATAAAATAACTATCCATGATGAATAATTTCCTAAAATAATATCTTATATACTTTATCCCTTTTTATGCCAGTCATCATGAGTAGCCCTGGACACCTGGGGAAACCCCTCATCTCCCACACTCTACATATGGCTCTGTAAATAGTCTTTTCTGTCCCGGCCTTCCACTCATCCTTTCCTACCTCTTTAAACCCTTTCACCATGCCCTCTGCAACTCATGGCCCATCATCAGCAAAATCAGCTGTTTCTTCCACCTCTTCTCTGAAGAAGTCCCTTAACTTCTTGGTCTCATGAGAACCTGTGTCTTCCCTAAGGACACTGTCTTCTGTGAAGTGCTGTCAAGTGATGGGTGTTTTTCTCCCACAGCCCTTATGTCATGCTGTCTATAGTAGGTGTCCTTCTCCTTTCAGGCGTGCTTCCTATCTGTTCTCCCTCATTTTCCCTAAAAAGCCCAAACTCTGAATCTCATGTTGTAGTCATCTTCCAACTCCCAATCATACCTCCTCATTTTTTTGTTGCTCCTGGCTTTTTTAATGCCCCTGGCATTTTTTTGTTGCTCCTGGCTCATTATCATTATCTCTAGTGCTACTCCAGCCTTAATTTGTGATGATTCCAGTGTCCACAGAGATGATTCTATGAATACAGTGGCTCTCAGTTCCTTGAACTCCTTTCCTCTAAGAATCTTTTCCTCTACCCTGCCTCATTGCTACAACTTCTTCATATTCTCAATTGCATGCATCTTACTCTCTGACCATCATCTCCTATCTTTCTAGATGATCCCTTATTCCAACAAGTCTTCAATCCTTTTGGGACCTATGGTCCATCAATCCTATCACCGTTTCTGCCCCTCATACCTCTGATATCCTCTCTTCTCTTTTCACCCAGCCTGAATTCCGTGGTCAATCATTCCAAGGTCATCCCCTGCATACTCTTTCCCTGCCCTTCTCTTGTATCATCATACTCACTTTGCAATATGATAGCTCAGTTAAATCCTGTTCCTCATCTATCCTGCCCTGCTTTTATGCAGCATAATGTGTCTGGAGAACATCACTCCGCCATCCTGATGGTCTTTAAACTAATGGCTGCAAACCTCCTGTAAGCCCCTAATGCTTTTTGGTAATCACAAAACATTTTCCTAGTCCATTTACTGTCCAACTCTCCTGGACTAGTGCTTCTCAATCTGTGCATGGTGAAGGACCAGTTTTTCCCCATGTCATCATGAACAATAAAATAGAATAAAATGAATTGTTAAGAAAAATGAAATTTTAAGAAGACATAAAAATACAAGCCCAACTTTTAATTAGAATTGTAATGAAATTACAATTCAATAAATATACACAGAATAATCATAAAATAGGAAAAGAAGGAATAAAATTACAAAAATTGTACATGTTCATGGAAAGTGTGTTGTATAATGAGACAAATCCGCTGATCACACCAGCACTCTTCTTCTGAATTTCTATACTGTTAAATTGTTTATCGTGGACCAGTAACAAACAATTTGCAGAACAGCACAGGACCTTGGACCACACTTTGAGTAGCACAATCCAAAATGATTTCTAAGATGATTTTTTTCATGTCTCTTCCCCTATTCCAAAACTTTCTCTGTTACCCTCACTTACAGCTGATTGCTTTGCTTCTTCCGTCACTGAGAAAATTCAGGTACTCAGAAGAGAACTTCTGCATACTCCATCACCATGTCTACCCATCCACCAGCAGCTGTTTCCTTATACCCTGATTTTCTTCCTTTAGCCATGATTGAACTCTCCACAATCCAACAATCAGCCTCTCTATGTGTGCCCATTCCGTACTTCTTGCCTATTGAAGGATATATCACTAGCAATTCTCCCTACCTCTTTTACATCTTCAATTTTTTGATCTCTGCTAGATCATTCCCATCAGCATGCTATTATTTCTCCCATCTTAAAAGAAAAAATAAGCCTGTATTAACCTCACTTCTACCTCCAGTTACCACCCCTTTCTCTGCTTCACTTAACAGCGAAGATTCTTGAAAATTCTAAACTTATTGTCTCTAATTTCTCTCCTCTCGTTGTCTCTTAAACCTACTCCTGTCAGAGTCGTATGCACACCACTCTGCCAAAATTGCTCTTGTTAAGATCTCTGGTGACCTCCACATTGCTAAATTCAGTAGTCAATTTTCAGTTCTCATCTTAATCTGTCTGTTAGTGGCATTTAATGCAGTTGATCGCTCATTCCTTCTCCTAAAACTGCTTTATTCACTTGGCTTCCATGACACCATGCTCTCTTAGTTTTCCTCCTGCCTCCCTGGCAGTTCCTTCTGAGTCATCTTTGAGTCATCAGATTTCTCTTTTTGTCTTCAAATCTTAACAGGGGAGTGCCACAGAGTTCACTTCCTTAGGAATCTCATCCAATCTTATGACTTTAAATACCTTCTAATGCTGTTGATTTCTAATTTTATGTCTCAAGCCTACACATCTGTTTTCTCTAGACTCATATATCCATCTGCCCATTGCACACCTCTACTTGGATATGAAATAGTCATCTCCAGTATGCCCCACACTGAGCCCCTAATCTTCCCTCCCAAACCTGCCAGAGGCCATCCACATCTCCATTAATAACAACTCCGTCCTTCCAACTTATAAGGCCAAAAACTTCCCCAGCTCACTATGTTCCAGCCATTCGGGCTTCATCGCTGTTGTTGAGCATATCAGGCATGTTCCTGCCTCAAAGCCTTAGCCTTGGCTTTTCCCTCAGATATTTGCATGACTCCCTTTCTCATCTTCAATTCCTTGCTTACATACCACCTGCTCGTAAGGCCTACCCTGACCAACCTATTTAAAATTGCAACCTCTCCCTGTATCTCCGTCCAGATCTTCTGATCTAATACCCGGCTCTAATTTTTTTCCCCATAACATTTGCCACCTTCTGAAATACTCTATAATTTATATATTATGTTTATTGTCTCTCTTGCCCTACTGGAATGTAAGCTTTAGGGCACACATTTTTTTTAATCCAATTTTTTTTATTGATGTCATAATAGTTTATAACATTGTGAAGTTTCAGTTGTACATTATTATTTGTCAGTCACCATATATATGTGCCCCTTTACCACTTATGTCCATCCCCCAACCCCCTTCCCCTCTGGTAACCACTAATCTGTTCTCTTTGTCCGTATATTTGTTTATCTTCCACATATGAATAAAATCATACAGTGTTTGTCTTTCTCTGTCTGGCTTATCTCACTTAACACAATACCCTCAAGTTCCATCCATGTTGTTGCAAATGGGACTATTTTGTCTTTTTTTATGGCTAAGTATATTCCATTGTATATATATATCACATCATCTTTATCCGTTCATCAGTTGATGGGCACTTGGGTTGCTTCCATGTCTTAGCTATTGTCAATAATGCTGCAGTGAACATAGGGATGCATAAGTCTCTTTGAAGTGTTGATGTCAAGTTCTTTGGATGAATACACAGTAGTGGAATAGCTGGGTCATATGGTATTTCTATTTTTAATTTTTTGAGAAGTCTCCATACTGTTTTCCATAGTGACTGCACCATTTTGCATTCCCACCAACAGTGTATGAAGGTTCCCTTTTCTCCACATCCTCTCCAACATTTGTTATTTTTTTGTCTTGGTAATTATAGTCATTGTGACAGATGTAAGGTGATATCTCATTGTAGTTTGATTTGCATTTCCCTGATAATTAGTGATCTTGAACATCTTTTCACGTAGGGCATGGATTTTGTTTGTTTTGTTCATTGCTGTATCCCTCCGTGCTTAAAACAGTTCCTGCCACATGAGTAAATTCTCAGTAAATATTTGTTGAATAAATTTGAAAAAGCCAAATTATAAATTTTAATTCCTGAATACCCATTTCCTTCTCTTCTTTTTGTGTGATAAGTCTTCTCAGAACATGACTTAATTTCATATTTTTTCTAAAACTGGATAATAAAAGAGGAGAAAAATATTCCATAAGATGCTTTTCCATTATTGAATATGTGATTCTCTATTTATTGAGCATCTATTAGGTATGCAGTATTGTGATTGCAAAGATGCAGTTTTATTGGGGACACATTGAGGTAAATTAAAAGTTGTACTCATTTGGAACTAAATAGAGGTGGTGGTTGCACAGCATTGTGAATGTACTAATGTCACTGAATTATTCACTTTAAAATGGTTCATTTTATGTTATATGAATTTCACCTCAATAAATTATTATTTTTTATTTATAAAATATAATCATAAGGGAAAGATTAGCTGAGCTATTGCATGGCGTGGGATATCATATGAAGTGGAGAATGCCAGAAAAGGTTTTACAGAGAAATTTATGATTGGGCCATGTCTTTAGAGACAAATAGAAGCTTACCTTCTAGTAAGATAAGAAAAAGAAGGGAAGGATATTCCATGTATGTATAAGGATACAAAGTCAAGAAACATCTTATATCTCTTTGGCAAACTGCAAAATGTTCAGAATTCTTGGAATATGATTTGCCAGAGGAAAAGTAATAGCTGTCAAGAACCAAATAATAAAGTGCCTTGAAGGCCATGCTAAAGAATTTGGACTTTATTCTGGAAATGATTTGGACCATAGAACGGTATTTAACAGGGCAGTAACATCATTACATTTGCTTCATAGAAAAGTAACTCTGTTGATCATGTAGAAAATTGAGTGAAAGGGATTGGAAGGAAATAGATGAGTTAGATTACTGCAGTAGACCAGGTGAGGGATGATGAGTTTACAAAAAGTTTACAAAACAGTTTAATGCCCTGAGATGAGTCTGTTCTACCACTATTAAGTTGGAAAAATGGAATTAAGTCTCTAGGATAAGAAAATGTTAAGCCATTGCTGTACCTGCTACTTGAGTGATAAATTTAATATTCTAATTATTTCATTACAGGAAAGGATTAGAAAGCAATTTTTTGTGGAATGACCAGAATATGCTGTCACTCTTCTACCTTTCACTCACACTGTCATGAGGAGTGTAACTCTCACCCTTGGAATTTTGCAGTGAACAATTTAGAATTCCTTGAAACGAGGAGTTGAAGGAATTTCCTGCTAAAATTATCTTAAAAGGCTCTTTTAAACCTTAATCAACTAATCATGGGGATGTTTATTGCTGTGCTAAAGAGATCAATTAAGAGGGTTCTGTAAGGATTTAAGCTGAATCCTTAGCCAGGCGCTGCTGGAATGTGAAAGGACTATATTAGTCTAGTATTACTCATGTATTCAGTGTGTGGGATATTTCAGTGCTCTCTCTTAACTTTGCATGTTTCCTGTCAGAAATGGAAAAAATTCTGCTTGTGGGATACGCATGGGAAGAGTGTTAAATATAACAATTACCAATTTGAGAATGTAGCAGAAGGGTAGATCTGGGCAGAATGCTGAAAGAGAAGTCTGTGAGGAGTATCACCTTGAGAAATGACTCATTGGTTCAGTAAATTGCTTCATGCAGATTATGCCAAATAGACGTTGCTTGTTACGAAATATACTTCCCTGCCTGGATGCCAGGAAAGGCCCCAGCTGGCTTAGCACCAGCCCAGTTCAAAGAGGGCGTAGGAGGCCATTTGAATTCCATTTTGCTTGCAAGAGATAAGACCAAGTAAACTAGAGATTAAGAAATTGAGGGAAATGGTAGACAAGACAATTCTGAACCCCTCTGAGGTACAGCCAGTATCAAAATACAGAAGAAAGCTGAATTTGTGAGTTTCTTTCTTTTGGTAATAACAAGCCATTAGGAAGGGTAAATATGGTTCCATTTTTCTTCATTCAGACTCTACTTTCTGTATTTGAAATTTTTTAAACTGAATGCTAGCATACAGGCTGCAAAGGTAGTAATAATGCAATTTTAAAATATTTTACAATATTTTTCTTGCTTTTGGAAAGCAGTATTTACACTCAGATATACTGATGAAAATAGCAGTTAGAGTTTGTACAAACAGCTAAAATCAACTGTTATTTATCCTGGGGTAAAATACTCATGGCATGTTTCATTCAGAACCACTTTCAGGTTATTCAGCAAATACATAATGTGCCCCTGTGTGTGTATTCACTATATTAGAAGTTGCAAAGAATAAGACACAATTCTTTCCTCTCTCTCCCCCATACCAGATTTAGTTGTGAAATTAAGACAATTTTAAAACGGCATTTGATAAATAGCATAAGTAAAGTGGATAGAATAAAAGAAAATCCATTTATTCAAAAGAACCGTAGTCTGTGTCATTAAGATGCTATTGGCAATGGGCAATTACCAAGGGAAGCTTAAGAAAGGAAGAGATTTGATCAAAGTTATGTGTTATGAATATTAATCTGTAGGATGTATTGGAAGAGAGAGAGATAGGAAGGAGACAGACCAATTAAGAGACTACCATTCCTCTAAAAACTTGAATAGTTTCCCAGTACTCCCTGAATTATGCATGACCTGGTATTAAAGCCCTCCCAGTGTAGTCATAATATATTTTGGTGTTCTACCCCACTTATCCCCCTTAAGAGTCTCTAGCTAAATTGGCCTACTTCCTGCTCCAAAGCAAAACAGAAAATTTATATGCTTAGCAACTTTTTGGCTGATGTTATGTTTTTTCCTTTGCCCCATCTCTACCTATCAAATATTTATTCATTTCTGGGTTGGAGCTATTTTAAGATTTGGGGATTGACTGGTAAGATACAAGCTGTTAAGTTACGTGGAATTAGTTGCACAAATGAATATTTATAATTCAATATAATAAGTATAGTGACAGAGAAAGATCTGTTATTGACAGAACCTCAGGGAGGTGTACCTTAACCTTCCCTTAGGGAATTGGTAGAGGGGGAAGATTCCTGGAAGAGGCCATGCCTGTCTTAAGCCTTAGGATGAAGAGGAGTTTACCTGGAAGGCATAGAATAGGAAAGAAAGTGAGGGAAAATATTTTAGGATTCGAGAACAAACTAAGCAAAGGCACTGAACTACAAAATAGGGGATATAGTAGGGAAATGCAAGCAATTTGATGTTCATAGAACGTAAAGTCTGAAGCTGGACACTCACGCAGTGGCCAGATTGTGGATAACCTGGTATAATATATTAGGGAGCTTGTGCTTACTCTGTAAGATAGTAGTAGTTTTTTTTTTTTTTTTTTTTTTTTTTTGTGAGGAGATCAGCCCTGAGCTAACATCCGCCAATCCTCCTCTTTTTTTGCTGAGGAAGACGGCCCTGGGCTAACATCCGTGCCCATCTTCCTCCACTTTATATGGGACGCCGCCACAGCATGGCTTACCAAGCAGTGCGTCGGTGCGCGCCTGGAATCCGAACCAGCGAACCCCGGGCCGCCGCAGCGGAGCGCGCGCACCTAACCGCTTGCGCCACCGGGCCGGCCCCAGATAGTAGTAGTTTTAAAACACTCTTTTAGCAGAAGAACCCTTTCTTTGTAGAAAAGCTTAAGCAGAAGCCCTTTAAAACAGACAAATTCAGAATTAAGCTCTGGTTGAAGTAGAGACATACCTCCCCCTGTCATATACTTCCACATACAAATACACCACCACTCCTTTGAAAACCATAGCAAGGGGCAAAGGAGAACAACTGAAGGGCTTTAAGCCTCAGAATGAAATAATCATATTTGCATTTTGGAAATACTCTGATAACTATGGAAAGGATATATTTAAGAGGCAGAACGTCACCAATGAAGAGACCATATTAGTGGTTTGGATAAGAGATAATAAGAGGCTTTTGCCACCAGTGTTACGGTGTAACTGGTACAAAACTAGACCTCTCACTACAAACGACATAAAACTGGACTATATATCGATATATAGAGATATATAGAACTGCCTATCTGTCTGTCTATCTGTCTGTCTGTCTCTGTCTGTCTGTCTGTCTGTCTATCTATCTATCTATCTAATCTGTAGAAGAGAAAGAGAGAGAAACTATTTTCAGGCATTGGACAATAGGCGGCCAAAGACAGTGATCATCACCATTGCTCTCGCTCTCTGCTGTGTACCATTTCCCGACTTTGGTACTTGATATGGAGTCCAAGCAGAGTGTAGTAGTCCCACTGAGCTGAGGAGGCAGAAAAAAGAATTCTGCAGGTGAAGGGGCTGGAATCTGCTGGGCAGGACACTGGTGAGTCTTTGGTCAAGGGCCGGACTATACATGCTCAGGGCAGGACTACTCAGACTTTCTAGAGAGCAGCTGAAATGTTGAGAGGCCTGACTCTCAACAATGGCCTGAGCAATGCTAGAGGCCTGACTCTGCCAGTGAGAGACCTCTTTAAAACCTTACCACCCCAGGCAACTATAGCTGAGATACCAGAAAGACCATGCCCCAAAAATATAGAAATTGAGATTTGGTAAGGCTAAGTGATTTATTTATGCCTCCATGCTTAGTGCTGGTCGTCAAGGATGATTTCTAAGTAACTTGATGTATTTGTGCCACATTGCTCTTCCGTTGTCGTGGATGGTTTGGAACTAACAAAGAGGAGTGCAGTCAGAGATCCAGTTTGTCTTTGTTATTAACACGTTTTAGATACCAGAGAAGCCATGTACTTCTCACTATGTTCCACTTTCCTCATCTAAAATGGAATGTATTAAAGTGCTTGGTTTTTTTCCCCTGAGGAGAAAGAGGACTCAGAAGCACAGGACAAGGCCAAAGAGGTTAAAAGAAAAACAAAATTCCTCTCAGGTTATAGAATCTGAAAGATAAACAATTTTTAAAGAGTAATTCAGTATGAACAAGTAAATGTGGACTCATAAACTAAGACAATCAAAATGGACAAAATTGCTTTTCTAAAGTTGACTTTTTCTAAAACTGATTCTCTTGAGCTGTGTACTAAGATTTGTGAACTCCAGCTTAGTTCATTTGAACATACTTGAAATATGATCCCTCTAATTTTCGAGGAATGGATCAATATCTTTAAAAAATATTTTAGGTAAGAAGCAATCGTTAGTGTTGTAAAAATAAAATATTCTTAAGAAATGCAGGTTTAGAATAAAAGTCAACACTATTCTTCCTTATATCCCCAAGTCAGAGGTAAAATGCGCTAACCGTTAAGAGTGATGCTTTGAATAAAACCTTTTATCATATTTTAAGTTTCAACAGTAGAAGACAAAAAGTCTACATTAAAACTTGGAGAAAATCATTGTGAGCGAATTCTAGGCCCAAATAAGAGATTTGATATATTTTATTTATCATCTCCTTAGATATGGTGGAGACAAAGCATATGACAATAGAAGCCGTTTCTTACTTTTTCCTGGAGATGGCCTTTATAAATTTCCACAGAAAAGATCATAGGTCATTCCCTCCTAAAATATCAAAAATAACTACACCTTTTTTCTGTGTGGCTTAGGCCTTCATTTTTTTAGATAATAGGTACTTTTAGAACTCTTATGAAAATAATTATGTTTATTTAGGCTTATCTGTTTGTTCAAAGATCCAAACTATTTTTTTTTTTTCTTCCTAATACACCCCCATTCTTTCCTACTTTTAAGGCAGGTAGAGGATACATTTTTGCCTTTCTTACTTGGAGGGAGTTATTTAACCTCTCTGTGCTACTCTTTTAATTATTTAATTAGAGATAATATAATTTCCATCCTGAAAGGGATGGGCGACTTAGATTACTGTTCGTAAAGTTTTATATTACAGAGTGCTTTTGGAAGAGTTCGTGTCTTTATTGATGCTATTATTCGGTCTCCCTTATATTTTAGAATTTTACCTTTCTTAATTCTGCCTTTTGTTTCTCAATGTGCAAGCAGTAACCGTAGTTATGGTATGAAGAAATGAGGAATTTTTGGTCCTATAAAGAGTGTGAAAATTTTCAGTCCTTATGAAGACATTAGGACTTTGCTCTTCAGATTCTCAGTAACACAGAGAAAGCTTCCCTTGGCTATCATCCCCTTGACCCCTGTCACAGGCGTTGGATTACTGGGGCAAAGCAGAAGGCCTATACCCTTAAGCCTGTATCTATCCCAGTTTTGCTGGATCAGTTGATGTGATATGTGCACATTGTAATCATTTGGAGAAATAAATTATTCCTCATCTAAAAAGAGGATGATAATAATGGCTCCCTCATAATATCACACATGTAAATTCCTTAGCCTTGCACATGGTAAGAAACTCAGTGCTAGTCATTATTATTGAAATTTGTTGAAATTTCAATATTGGAGCCATAAGAAATTAGAAACTGTGATTAATTACTGACATATTTTGCCAAACTATTTAAGATGTTACCAGTACTATTAGTTCTGGTAAAAGTTACTAGTAAAATCTCATTGTGAAAAGTCCTTGCCCTCTACTCTCAAACGAAAATGATTTGGTCTTTTAGCATTACCAAAAAAAAAAAAGAACTTAGAGCCATCCCGTTAGTCTACAATGATAACCTGTAAGTTTTAAAATAGTTATTGGCATTAGAGATCTTTTATACCATTCATATTTCTCATTCCACATATATAAACAACACTTGATATGTTCCTGAAATTATGCCAGAAAAAAATATTTTTTAGGATTTCAGAAACTAATCTCACTTTTGGAAGAAAATATGCCATTTTATATAATTATCTATACAAGTTTCCACTGAAAATGTGTTTTATTAACTATCTCTAAGTGCTTAATTCTAACATTGAAGAAAATTTGAGTGATTTTACTACTTTTATCTAACAAAACCTTTTTTGTAGAGAATTTTGGAGCTAAATCTTTCTCATCAACTTTCATTTCCATTTACCTTATTGAGCTTTGGGCAGAATGGTGCTTGTGAACCAGTTTTTGATGTAAAAGAATCTTTTATTTGTGTGGGTGTTTTGTTTTATTTTCCGGAGCTCCCAAAGCAGGTACACTTCTGTATATTATTTGTACATGCTTCCTATAAGCTAATTTACATGCTCACTTTTCCTGATCTTTCAAGTTTTCTTTTTAAAGAAAAGCTTCTCAAAAGGGGTAGTAATAACTTACCATTGTATATACTTTATTTCTACATTTCTTCTACTTTGCTCTGATGATTAAAAACTCCTGTCATCATTAACTAAAAACATTATTCAAACAGAAGGTAGTTATGATGAGTTAACTGTTAAGTTTCATCTCTTTTTCTGTTGGTTAACTAGATACCTGTGGAGGGAGGACAGGAGCAGCAAACAGATGCCACCAAAGGGCGATGCCTGCGGAGAACTGTCAGTGTCCCTTCCGAGGGTCAGTTTCCTGAGTACCCACCAGAGGGCGCAGCTAAACTGGGTAAGCTTATAAAGGACAGAGCTTCCTAGCTTTTATCTGGTAATTTATGGACTTGTTAGTGAATGTTACAATAAAACAAAACATCCTGCATTTCCTGTTAAGTAAGCAAGTTGAAATATAGTATGTTAACTGAGAATTAGAGGTCATTAGAAAGTTCTATTCTTTATAACCAAGTGGCAGCAAAGTTATTTTACAGAGATAAAAATTTATCTGAGTGCTAGTAAGGTTGCTGTACAGTCCTAGGCAAGTTGGATGATATGTTGTTTCTGAGTTTACTGCTTTGCTTTAAATTTTCAAAGAATATTAGGTAATCTTGTTGAAGCACTGAGATTCCTTAGGGAGCCAGTATTGTGTGAAGACTTAGTATTGAGTGGTTTATCTCCTGTTCACACAGCTACTGATGTTGTCTTGTATAATGTAATGTCAGAGCAGGCTAATTTAGCTGAGCTAATTTTACACATCCCACGTAAGTTATAGTCAGGACTGTGGTTGGAGTGGGTGACAGAAGGGAGAAAACAAAAAAACCCTACTGGAGATATTGTACACTAAAGGAATTAATGTCAGTATCAAAGCAGCTCTTTCCCTATTTCCTACCAAATGTAATCTGGTGTTTTGCATGCTTAACGATGGATATTTAGATAATTAGACCAGTCAAATAATTTTAAGGGAACATAATTAAGACTAAATAAAATAATGAAAGAATTTGAAAAGTAGGAAATGCCTTGCATTGTTGTATTATTATTTGCTTAGTGAACCTAGACATTTAGTCGGTAGATAAAACAGAATCATTTATTGTCTCTATGTTGGTTAATATGGATATTTCTGTGATTTTAGTTTAATTTTTGAAAATCAAGGTTTGGTTTTTTTTGCTTGTTTTTGCCTTTTTCTTCATTTCTCTTCATTTTCTAAATTGAACTCAGAATTCTTGGTTAGAATTTGAATCTTTTATTTTTCTTTTTATCTTGTAACAGTGGTTGCTTTTCTAGACGTTAGTCAAGTTAGCAAACACTTTTCTCAAAGGAGTCATACTTGGAGAAATCAGATTTTCTTCTCATCTTATTTCCATTGTACTTCTTTAGCATGTGTTGAAAGGAGTTTAGGTGTGGGCCTAAATTATACTACAAACCTGTCTGGGTGTAACCATTTTACAGCCTGTTTATGTCTTACGTACAAGTTCTGTGTGAATTGGCCTGGCTCCGAGTCACCTTCTTTCAACTCCTTTGCTGTCATTATTTGTAATATTATGTTGATGACTGTCTTTGCCGCTTTTCTAGGAACGTTTGACTATTCAAGCTTTGACCCACAAAAGTCAGTTGATTTTGAGGAAGTGTACTTGTAGTCTGAAGAATTATTACAATTTTATAGAAGAGAGAACTATATAGTAAATTATTAAACATGTCCAGCATTCCAGGTACTGTTCCCAAAGACAAACTAAGATGAGGTGGCCAAGGTGTCTAGTCCAGAGCGAATCCTCTACCTTCTGTGCTTGATAGCAGGTCTGTGAGCCATCTTGACCCATGGCAGTCCATGATCCTTTTTGCAGTGGATATCCTAAATTAGCACTGGAAGCTATCGCTCATAAATATCAGAGGGGAAAAACTACTTTTAAAGCCATTCTTTCTTATATGCCAGTCTAATGTTGAATTAGATAATTATTCTCTTGTTCTATTTTTATCTCCTAGTAATTTGTCTTTAGGCAAAATTTTCTGCTGTCAAATGTTTGAGTAATTGCTGTATATGTAATATTCTATGCCAGTCTCTAAGGAGGAAAAGAGATGTAAGATAAAATTTCTGCCGTTAGAAGTTTCTTACATAGTTAGGAAGATAGATTATTGATGACTATTCACATACGTGTTAATATTGTGGTATATTTTATTGTATGGCTTTTATTGATTTTTTATTTTTTAAAACCCCATTCATTTATGCAGCAAATAGTTATTGAGTGACAACTATGTGCCAAATACAGTTCTAGGCACTTGAGATATAGCAGTGAAAAGAAAGTAAAAAAATCTATCCTTTTGTGGAGTTTACATTCTATTGAGAAGTGACAGACAATAAGCAAGAGTAATAAGTAAAGTATATACTATGCTAAATGGTGATAAGTGCAAAGGAAAAAATAAAGGAGGGAATGGGGATAGGAAGTGTCAAGGAAGTATAATTTTAGCTTAAGGTGCCAAGGAATGCCTCACTGTTAAGTGACATTTGAGTAAAGATCTGATAAAGTATGGGAGTAAGTTATGTGGATACCAGGGGCTAAGGGGTTCCACCAGGGGAACAACTAATATAAAGTAGGAATATGTTTGGAATGTTCTAGGAACAGCATAGATGCCAGTGAGGCTAGAGTGGAAAGAACAAGGGGGAGAGTAGTAGGAGATGATATCTTTGAGCTCTTGAGCAAGCAGATCATGAAAGTCTTATAGGTGATCATAAGGGCTTTGACTTTTACTTTGTGACATGAGGAGCCACCAACTTCTATATTGAGAGTAGGGATGCAAGAATGGGAGTTCAGAGACCAATTAGGATGCTATGGCAATAATCTCGACAAGAGATGGTAGAACTTGGGCCATAATGTAGTAGTGGAATGGCTGAGAAACAACGAGATTCTGGATGTATTTGAAGGCAGAGCCAACAGAATTTGCTTGTTGGATTGGATATAGTAAGAAACAGAAGAGTGAAGAATTTTGGCTAGAGCAGCTAGAAGAATGAAGTTATTTTTTTTAAATGGGAAAGACTATGAATAAGCCAGTTTGAAAGTGCGATTGCCCAGGAGCTCAATTTTGGAAATTTGAAGTTTGAGGGTCTTATTAGACACCTAAGTGGAAATATATGAGTCTGGAAATCAAGAAGAAGTACAGACTGGAGATATAAAAACGTTTAGCAAATGGACGGTGTTCGCAGCCATGAGATTGAATGAAATCACCAGGGAAATGTGTGTAGGTAGAAGGGAGAAGTCTAAGATTAAGCCCTGGAACAACATTTAGAGGTTAGGAAGATGAGGAAGCGCTAGCAAAGGACGGACCAGAGAAGAAGAATGAAAATCCAGAATTTTATTTCCAAATAAGTAAGTTGAGTCAGGTGTGTATGGGGAAGCCCTTCTGTTTTTGCACAGTTCTCACACTTTGCAAGCTCTGGATTCTCTTTGTTCTTCTCCAGTGGAACCCCAAGGAGGACTGATCAGTTTTTGCAGCTGTAAAACTGTGGCATACATTTTGATTTCAGGTATGAGGCAATCAGCTATGGAGAAATGCCCACTCATGAAAAACATGTACCTTTTACTCTACTTCAGAGAATTCATAACATAAAGGAGCTCTATGAATGTAATGATCTGTGAAGAACTTTTGTAGTGGCTGCCAATTTACTGTACATCAGAGATTTCAAACTGGTGTAAAAATTTTTGAATGTAAAAAGATGAGAAGGCCTATATTTGTGCCTCACACATTGTTAACATGAGCAAATTCACACTGATGAGAAACCTAATAAATGTCAGGAACTTAGGGGGGAAAAAGTGTGTATTGGGAGGCAGTGGGGGGGCCATAAGCACGGAATGTACTTCTCACTCAATGGTTCTCAGCATTCAGCAGTTTACAGATTACCCAAGATGCTAAAATTTATATTTACACTGGCATTTGACACAGATTTTGATACACCAAATTATTTTCCACTGAAAATGAGATGTTTTCTTGAGGTATATGAGCATCATGTCTAAAGCACCTGTTTCCAGGTTTAGAAAAACTAGAAAAACCTATTTTCCCCTGGTGACAATATCCAGATTTTAATTTATTCATCAAAAAAAAGATTTTCCAAATTCAAACCATGTAAAGTATGATTTGCTGAGTTTTCAAAAGGAAATGACTTCTTCAAATGGCAGAGTCTTTGAATACAAACAATACTGGGAGATGTATAAATTGACCACATGAACCTGGAACTAGTAAATATTCATTTTTAATGTACCTGTAACCTACATGAAGTCAATTAAAAAAGAAGCCATCAAATACTTTCCTAGAACACTGTGAAATAGAGGAAAGGGGAAAGCTGAACAGTGGACGACATTTTTGTGAAGTATACATTTATGGAAGAAAATATATCTCTATTGCAAACTCTGTGGCCTGGCTGGTTGACAGCACAGAGGTATGAATCGGGAACTCTGTCCAATCTGTTTGTTGCATTTCTTTGACATTCCCTTAAAGTTCATGCTCTCATGCCCAAATGAAGCCTGAAATAAGCAAGAATACTTGTTTGCAGGTAATGTCATAAACATGATCATAAAGCTAGTTTAATTAGAAAATGCCAAACATTTATAAGGCCGTGCTTTCTCAGTTCTCAAACAGAAGATTCAAATTGAATGGCAAATTCAAAACCAAACATCTAGTACCTGAAAGCTGCAGAGATCTCGTGCCTCTATTTTATTATATTATGATAAAATCTTAAAGTTACCCTCATGGTCTTACAAAATCTCTGGAGTTTTAAAAAACTGTGCCTGTGATAAGTAAATTTGTTTCACTATTATAGAGTCCTCAAAACCCAGAAACATTTGGTAAATGTACTTAAAATCATAATTTGTAAATGTACTTAAAATCATAATTTGACATAGTATGCCTTTGATACATGCTAGCAAGCCTTAGGAAAGAATATATCAAAAGTCTCGTAAAGTTAGCTATCCAGAATTTTCATGTTTATGTAAATGAAGAAGTCAAACAGAAAATTAAAAATACCACCACTAAAAAATGAAATCAAATTGGAAAAATTTTGAGAAAAGTCAACCTTGTACCTATGTTTTCCTAAGTTTATTGACCTCAGTGATAAAAATTTGTGGAAACTGAAAAAAATGAATATTAAAGCAGAATATCCTCTCCAAGGTATTTCTTTATAATAATTTTATAAAGAAAAACTCTTTTACTCGAAATTATTAGAAGATATTGATTATTCAAACCTTAGCTTTTAACCCTGACCTTCTCTGTTAAATTGGCCTCAGTTCTAACTTTATGTATAGACTAATGATCACTTTCTTTTTATTCCCAAGACATTATTAGGAGTATCTAGATAATTTAATTAGTATTTTCAAGATGCTAGAATCTTCTATAAAAATATAGGATGATAATAATAATATTGAAAGAAGGAGAAATATGAGTAAAGAAAATTTAATATTGCAAGAAACATATTCTTTCATTTTTTTAAATAATAGAATTAAAGATACTGATAAATAGTGCCTGTATCTGGTAGCACTCAATATTTAGATTGACTGTTAAATTTGTGTGTGTATGTGTGCGTGTGTGTGTGTGTGTGTGTGTGTGTGTGTGTATAAAACCAACAGAAGCAGATCTTGAACTTTAGGGTAATAGACATACGAATGATCAAAATATTTATGAAAAAATCAGTAGCCTGGTATTTCTAGCTCTGAAAGCTAGAGCTGAATGGATAATGGCAGTACTTGGGTTTCTTTGAAATGTCCTAAGACAGTCATCTTGTTCCCCTCCTATAAAATAAACTGAGACCATTTCACAATTATCTATAAGCAGGCTCATGCTAAGACAGCTGCTTAATATCCAGCCTTTATGCTTGTATTCTATCGTTCTTAGGTTTCAGCGATACATATGTTTTTTGAGGAAAAATCAAATAGAATTATCAAAAACATTATGGATAATTAAGGTAGAAGACCCTGGAATAAAGTCCCTTGAGGCTTTTGGTTGGGTAGTTTTGGATTTTCTTAAAAATCATGAGCGAGTATATGTTTATTCTTTGCAATTTGTAAGATTCTATAAGATATACATGGTAATACTGCTGATAATATGTATTCTAGAAGTATGAGCTTGAGTCTAGGTTAAAATAGCCATGTACAGTCAGTTCCTGCTATAATGTGACATATGTCATATAAAAATCACTGCTCTGTGCAAAATTACACAATAAAAATGACAAAGCTTATGGAGAAAAGGGGATTAGGGGCACTATACTCAAAAACTTGTTTAACGACATGTAAACAAAGATTGGAACTTTGTGAAAATGGTAGTGCATTTTTATGTGTTAAATTATTGAGAAATAACATAAATACTGCAATAAATATAGCACTTTACCTTGAAAAAATCCTGAAATTTACTTGTGGTAGTGGGCATCAGAGTATTTGTAAGTTATTGTGAAGTGATGGAAGGAGGGTTTTTGGAAATTGAGTAGAACATTGTCATACCAGATGTGGATGGGTGTGGCTCAGAACACACACAGTGAAGTGAGGCAGCAGGTAGATGTTTGAAGTTTGCATGTGTGTGAGCATTTTGTGTATTCATACGTGGCTTGGTTCAGCTTTCTTGCTTGGTGCAGTTTTCTTTGTTCACCTAGTGTTTTTCAGAGATGACCTTATTCATAAACAAACAAAAATTCACGTAATCACGGATTGTTCCCTAATGTGTCAATTGTGGTGGAACATTCAAGTTTTCAAAGCAAACATTATAACAGAGCTGACCTTACTGCCAGCCTGATTTAATCATTTAATCAGGTTTGTCCATTAGAAAGGAGCAGCTTGCATTTGTTAGCCAATTGAATTTCAAAATGTCAGTTAATTTTGAACACCTTCCTAAATTTCTTTTGAAAGTTAGTTATTTGGAACTCAAAACTAGTATGAATAAAATAAAAACTAGCAGTTCTTAAGTTCTCAAGCTAACCTACTAAAGCCGATTTTTATTTTACTCTTATGAACTAGATTTAGATTAGCAGTTAGAACGTTTTTTTCTCTGAGAAAATCAGTTCTAAGTCAATGTGCCAGACTACAACTTCTAACTTGTAAGTGGAAATTTGGATTCCTGATTTGCTCTTCTATCTTCCTCCCCATCCTTATCCTGACACGGTAGAGATTTGTTCACTTCTGTGAAAGATGGTTCAAGAGCAGTACTATCCCTCTGGTTGTGCAAATTATGCATTGCCCGACAACTAGGAGTGCATATCATTTAATTGTCATCTTTGATTTGTAATTATTTCATAAAATTTTCAGCAGATAGCAATAAAGTGTCTTAAATAAGGAATTTCTTTTCTGATTCATGTCAGTCATTTGTATAGGCTCTTGTCAGGGTTGCTCTAAAGCCAGAAGACCTGGAGCAGGAGAAACCTTGAAGGAAGTCACCGTTTAACTGTGGACCACCATTTGCTAGGTTTACAGAGCTGTATCATATATCTTAATATTTACGTTAGCATAAAAAACTTTTGTTTTTAAATAAACTTAAATAAAATATGTTCTTTCCTTCAACCTTGACTGTATACCTGTATACTTTTATAACAATGTGGAAGTCCAGGCTAGAATTTTCAGATGTGGTCCCACATCATCAGAGGCCTCACAAACATGCGTGTGGACAGCCTGGCCTGTGCATTCAAGCTCTGTGGGGATTTGTGCCTAGGAGCAACAGAGTTGAGTCCTCTAAAATGTGATGCCCAGGCGAGGGGCCCTCTTGACCAGTTCTAAGGCAATATTAATCTTGGTCATCCACTAGGGTGGTTAGAGAATGAGTGGCATGAACAATCAGGAAAGTCTTTTAGATTCAGCCTGAACTTCTGGGAAGAAAAATGGTGGGCTGCAAATAAGCATATAATTGTATTTCTTCCAGAAACCCCACTACAACTGTAGTAAAGGGATTTTCTCTTCAAGACATAGTCTTTTAAGGATAAGGAGGATGAGAAAGAAGAAAATACCACACACACAAAAAATAATAATAAATTGAAAGCTGAAAGCAAATGGAGTGTGCTAAATGACCTAGCTGACTTGAGAAAGCCAAATCCTAATCTGGCAATGAGGAAAGCCAAGAACTAAGCTGATTTTTACCACAGAATCTTCAAATAGCTCAGGAATCAATGGTACCAGGAACACATGGTAGTGGATCCCTAGGCCTCCTCCTCTTCTCCATTCCACTGAACCCTGGCTCTTCCCACACCCGCCTCTACCTTTATATAAGACTAGAGATTAATTCCTTGGAGAAAAAACCCCCAAGGGTCTCTAGATTGGGGCATGCCAGGCAAAATTGAGAACATAGGGCACTTTAAATATAAGGGAATTGAGTGAACATCTACACACTGAGCGATGAGACTCCTCCACCGGTCTTCTCTCACTTGCCTTTACCCTCTGGGCAGGAGATCGGAACAGTACCATTTGAGACATTTAACCGGCCCAAGAGGAAAGACCTAAAGATACTGGCATTCCCAAGACTAGCAGTCATCCGAAAAAAAGCTTCTAGCATGAAAGAGAAAAATCTAAACAAAAAAACAAAAGGAAAAAGAAACTTGAAGGAACAGTGACAGACAGGGAATAGAAAACTTAAAAGAAATTCGTCACTATCCTCAGAGAGAGAAAATATTATACACATGAGACGAGAACTGATTGTTATATATAAAGCCAAAGAGCTGCTGTGTATTTAAAAAAAAAGTAACAGAAATAAAACTCAGTAGAAGGGTTGGAAGATGAAAATGTGGAAATATCCCAGAGAGTAGAGGAAAGAAAAAATAAAATAGAGTACCAGTCTAGGAAGTCTAATAGCAAAACAAAGAGATCCAGAAAAAGAAAAACAAGGGGGGGGAATCACTAGCAAAATAATTCAAGAAAATGTCCCACAACTGAAGGATGTAAGTTTCCAAATTGAAAGGACTTACTGAGTGCCTATGACAAAGCACATTTTTGGGAAATTTCAATTTGTCTCTAGTGACGAAGAGACAGTTGTACAAATTTCCACAGAAAGGAAAACAGATTACACACTAAGGATCAGAAATCAGAACGGCTTCCGACTTCCTATCAGCAACATCAGAAGCTAGAAAACAATGAAGAATGCCCTCATACTTCTGAAGGAAAATTATTTCCAACTTAGAATTCTATATTTAGCTATAAGCCATTAATCATACATGAGAAATAAATAAAGACATTTTCAGACATGCAAGATTTTTTTAAAAAATTACTTCCTATACATTATTTCTCCTGAAGCTAATGAAATATATTCTTCACCAAGAATGAGCAGGATGTGGAATATAGAATAGCAGATCCAACATGGGAAAGACAAAAGGAAACCCTCGGAAGAATGATAGAGAGAGAAGCGAGTTAAACACTCTGTACCAGCTGTAGAATGAAGGCAACCGGTTCAGATTGGAGCAGTCAGAAGAAGGCGGTAATGAGGACTTCTCCAAGAAGACAAAATTGATATCACTAATGAATTTAAACAACAGGAAGCAAATTTGGAATTGAATTAACAATAAGCTTATAGAAATCTAAGCAAATGAATGATCACAGAATAACTACAGGAGAAACAAAAAAGTCGTTCAGGACTCAGAGAATGCTTATATAGCACTTTCTACATATTAGGCACTTTATAGATATGAACTTTGTAATGCTTGTAAACCCACAAGGTATTGTTTTACAGATAAGGAAACTGAGGCCTAGGGAGGTTAAGTAACTTGCCTAAATAACTAGACAGCTAGTAAATGGCAAAGATAGGATTTGAACCCAGGCAGTCAGCCTTTAGGATCTAGGCTCTTGATCACTGTGCTACAGTATACACAGGATATACTGTATGGCTGCACTGTAAATAGCATACATAGCCTTAATATTGTTTGTTCTTACCAAAATTACTGTGTAACTATATAGGGAGGGTGAGAGAATAGGAAGTGTATATGCGTCTACTGGGGTAGTAATGGAGGAGAGAAGAATCAGAGTCTCATCTTCCATAGTGGAAAGTCAATAGATAATGTCTAAAATGGAAAAATTAAAAAACATCAGTACAGTCATATTATTTATTTGATGGTAACTACCAAAAGAATTTGCTGAGAGAGATAAAAGTTGTTCCTGGAGAAGGAAAAGTATTAGAAGAGGAGACCTGGGGATTGCTGTTTGTTTTAATGAGTCTTGTAAAACCAGTAGACTCTAAACTGTGTGCGTATATTATTTTATTAACATGTAAAAGCTTAAAAAATAGGGAAAGACATATACAGTTCACAGGAAAGAAAATTAAATGCCATTTAAACACAAGGATAAATGCCATACCTCATTTATAATCAATAAAAAATTAAAACTACAATGAGCTGCCAGTTTTTGCCTACGAGATTAAGCAAAAAGAAAAAAGTTTGTTTTGGAAGGATAGGAGGAAACAAGCATTCTAGTCCATTAATGCCAAATTGCTTCTACAGAGGCAGCCTCTGCAGGATGCGTTTTAGCAAAAATATCCATCCTTTTTTCCCCAGAAGCAGCCCACTTCTAAGAATTTGTCCTATACATCTCACAGTCATTCCATCATGCAGACGCAACCTAAATATCCATCATAAGAGATTATTTAAATAATCTTAAATCTATGTAATGGACCTATCAAAAAGAAAGTGGCTCCGTGAGTAGTAATTGAAACAATTTCCAAGATACATTGTTGGGGGGGGGGCATGTACAGAAATGTATATGTATATTATGATGTGATTTCTGTAAAAAAGCCATATGCATATAAGCGTGTGTATGTAACTCTAGACTTATATAGAAGAAGCTTTTAGCAGTGGTTGCTTCTGAGGAGAGAACTGGAGACTTGGTGGATCAGAGTGGCAAGGACATTAACTTTTCATTATATAACCTTTTTTAACCTTTTAACTTTTAATCAAATGAATGAGTCCGTATTCTTAAATAATAATAATAATGGCAGTAATACTAATAACTATAATAAGGAGGAAGAGAAAGAGAAAGAATAGAGAAGAAACCTGCCTGTACTGAAATACATTTCAGTTCTTTATGATGTATTTCAAAAACAGGGAAAACAATGAACTAAAATGTTAGAGAATTAACTGGAAGGATATATTATATTGATGCCAACCAATGGGTTTCACATTACTAAAATATACTGCTTTAAAAATTAGCTAAGTTTCTTCTCACTCTCCAGTCCTTAATTTGTAGCAGGATATTATGTTGACCATTAAAACAGCTTAGTTTTTATTTATCTGCAGCAAAGAAGAGAAATGGAGTCTGACTAAACAAGACTAAAAACTTGTTGATGTTTTTACATTAGATGAATTATAATCTAATAGATTATAAAAGAAACCTCTGTTGGACTTTTCAGGAGTGTTTAAAATGATATTTTCTTCTCCTTGCCTCTTTGTTAAATAAAACTTAGCCGAAGTAATGCTGGCAAACAAGTTTTCTGTGGATCCTAAATGCTCTGCCTATCATTTAATGTACCATTTTTGTTTGTATTTCTTCCTACAAATTCAAAACCCAAAGACCATGATAGCAAAATATGGGGCCAGCCCCGTGGTTTAGCGGGTAAGTGCACGGGCTCTGCTACTGGCGGCTGGGGTTCGGATCCGGGCGCACACCGACACACCGCTTGTCCGGCCATGCTGAGGCCGCGTCCCACATACAGCAACTAGAAGGATGTGCAGCTATGACATACAACTATCTACTGGGGCTTTCGGGAGAAAAAGGGAAAAAAAGGAGGCGGATTGGCAATAGATGTTAGCTCAGGGCCGGTCTTCCTCAGCAAAAAGAGGAGGATTGGCATGGATGTTAGCTCAGGGCTGATCTTCCTCACCAAAAAAAAAAAAAAGAAAGAAAGAAAGAAAGAATTCCTTCTACACAGGTCTCCTGTAAACCCATAGCAACCCTTTTCTCATGAGAAGATCTGAGAATGCAGTTTTTCTGCCTTAGTTAGGACTGTTTTTATTATGTTTCTTATAGTGTTGGATAATTAGAATTCAGAAGAATATTAGTAAGAAAAATTGCTTGTAAGTAATTTTATTTTGTTTTATTTCACAGTTTTTCAAGTATTATTAGTGATGATCCTAGCAAATAATATTAGGCTAATAAAATAGTCCTCTTCCAGCTCTTAAAAGGGCCCCAGCTTTTCACTTCAGATTACAGATATGCCAGTGATCTGCACGAAAACTAAATAAAATATGAAATATAGGATTACTAGACAAGTGTTGTATTGCAAACTACCACTTTATGAATTCAGACTACTTTCTAATGTTCTGTTGTTTACCCTTAAGATTTTTTCCCTTTTTTTTTCCCCTAAATACTGGGGAAATTACTTTTCAGTATGTCCACGGTATTGGTTTTTTTACTGAGGTCCAGCGTTTTTAGCGGTTCTCTGTGCAGCAAAGCAAGTTTCTTTGCTTGTTGAATACTAGTTGTAACATGCTATTAGATTTGAGGTGGTAGGCATCATAGACATACTTTTATGACTGAAAACAGCTTCCTCCCACTTTATTATTATAACTATTTAATTCATAGAATTGACTCAAGTTAGAAGCTAGATAAGTTAAAGCCAAAATAGCACACGAGTCAGTTCCAGTTATGCTCTGATTCACTGATTCAGTTAGCATCCTTCTCCTGTAACAGGCACATTCTAAGTTTTTAGTATATTAACTGGTTCTAGAAATGATTGTAAAAGTTAGGACACCTTAGGGCTATCTCAGTTCTTCATTAACTTTTTCTAAAACGTAATTTATCTGTGCTTAGTCCCTAATTATTTTTTTCTGTACCCAAAATCTGATTTCATATGCCACTGAAATTTCCCCAGCATCAGAGATGTGATAGTAAGTTCCATAACTGCAGTCCTCTTCACCCTCTAACTCTTCTTCAGAGTTTGTAATGATTGACTCTCCCTCCTGCTTTAGAGCTCCCCTTTCTCTACTTCTGTGACTTTTTTCCTCTATTGGCTGCGCTTTTGCCTCACTGTACCCTCTTTGCTATTTCCTGCTGTTTGAGAGCAGATATCTAAGGGTCTTATCCTTACCCTTCTTCTCTTGCTTTGTTCTTTCTCTGTAGATGACTTCACCTATTTTCATTTTTCCAAATATTACCTCTGTGCCAGTAACTTTTAAATCTCTATTTCTGGCTTCAGTTTCTCTTCTCAATTCCAAGCCTGAATTTCCAATTGGTCATCTGAACATCTCTATCAGAATCTTGAAAACTGAAGCCATTATCCTTGTAGTTCCCCTTCTTCATTCCCTCCCTCCCCCACAAACTGTTATTCTCATGTGACTGTTGTTTCTGTTAATATGACCACCATCCTTCTAGTGCTTCTAACTTTACATGATCCGTTTATTTCTACCTAGGTATCTTAATAACTACTCATCTATCTCTTCTTGTTTCTGTTTTCTTCCTTCTTTGATAGTCATTTCACTGCTTGTTTGGTATTTTCTTTGTAAAGCACTAATTGAATCATATTACTTTCCTTGTTTAAACACCTTTACTGGATCTTCATTATCTATAGGATGAAGCCCAAATTTGCAGTGGCACTAAAGGGCCTCTGTACTCAGACCCAGAGTTGGCTGTCTAACATCGTCTTTCTTTACCTGCCACAGATACTCTGGGTTCTGGCCTCACAGGACTGCTTCAGGTTCCCCAGGCATTTTCATACACATGGGTTTTTGCTCACATTGGGCCATCAATCTGGAATGCCTTGCTTTATTCACGCACTTCACCACCTTCAAATATGATAATCCCATTTTATCCTGAGGCCCAAATAGATATCACCTCTTGACATTCTTTTCTTTCATTTCACTAATCAGAATTCACCAGCATTCGTCTGTGATAAACAGCTCTTTTTCTACCTCTAATACTGGGATGTATTTCCTTATGTTTTCAACAAGTTGTTGGTATGTGTCTTCTTTACTAGATAGGAGCCTTAGATGACAGGACTGTATCTTATTCATGTTGGTATCACCACAACACCTAGCAGGTTGTTTTGTGCATTGCTGCAGGTTGAGTGAGTGACTGATTGTTGAGCAAATGACTAATGTGACACACACTAGAGAAACCCTTGCTTGACTTTTTCGGGTGAAGCACTTTAAAATGAAAAATAATCTTAGATGTGGGAAATACTTTTTTGTTTCCTGCGGGAAAAACCTCATCCACTTCAAAGAAATATTTTAGGAATGAAATTAAAGAATTACTAAATATCACTGTGCAGCCACAAGGACTATAAACAGTTATTACAGTCACAACTATTGGTTCTGATAAGTACAAAGTTGATTAAGTGGGATTGTCCAAATTAATAAGTCACAATGTTGAATGTGCCTGGTTGCAATGTCAATCTGAACTCTTAGACTCTGCTACTGGTTGATATCATAACCGTAGTTGTGCTAGTGAGCAAGGTATCTGTGCTTATTTTTAAGATTTTGTTAGTAGTAAATAGCTTTTATTACATATTTTCTTGTTCCTGTACAGAATGGTGAGAGAAAATAAATTATTTTAATGAAAGAAAATAACCTTTTAATCCTTTTTGCTGCATTTCAGGTTGATAGCATAAATGTGTGTGCTATTGTTGGAGTATAGGTTATTAAGAGACTAATTAGTATATCAAAATCACGAGCAGATTTAGCAGTTAATTCAGAGATGGAGAAGGTTTGCTGCTTTAGGAAAGAAAATGCATGACTGTGACTAGAACTCTCCATCCTCTCTGGAAGGACTGCCTTTAATCAGAGGCAGTGGTGGAGCAGTGGAAATGGCATAAGCTTTGAACTTGCCCTTGCCTGGATTCAGATTCCATCTCTTCTCATCATTAACCCTGAACCTCAGCTTCCTTATCCGATGAGATTTTTATTATGATTTGAAGGAACAATGCAGGACCAACAACATAAATTTTGATTTGAGACAAACTTCAGTTCTCTCTGACTGTTATAAAATCATGGAACCAATGGGATAATAGAGTAGGTGTAATGTTTCTCATTTTGCTTGGACAGGTTTAAATCAACCCAATAAAGAAATCTGAGGTGTGACATGTTAGGAAGCATCCTGTCTCTATATCTCATGACTTTACTTGTTTGTTTTTTCCATTTTTACTTGCACAGTTTAGCAAATTCCTTTCTTCTAAAGTACAGTCATAATTCACCTTTCTGTTATGTAATGGAGGTAGAAAAATGGGTGTGGAGTTGCTTATAACGCATCTTGAGATTTATTTTTAAGACTTGATCTAGGCCCTTGGCTGCCATAGAACCTTTTCCAAAAGGAAAAATATCTGAATCACGTAAGTTTAGCAAAATTAGCTAAACACTGCTTGCTTTAGTTGTGCTCGCACACACTCTCACTGTCTCACATTCTTCTCTCTCCTTTTTTTTTGGTAGTCCAGGATTGGCTAAGGTGTTTACCAAAGCCTTTTTAGTTTGTATTTCAAACAGAAGGATTTATAAATCAGATTGGTGGAAAATTTTGTTGCGTTTGTGTCTAAAACAGACTGGAGCTGCCTCCAGGGATGAAGCATGTTTTGTTATGACCCTCTCAGCACCCACCTGCAGTCTGATTTCTGTAGTAACGATACTTAAGAAAGGAAGCTCCCGAGTTTCCCATAAAGCTGTTGTGTTTACTGGATCATTCTGATTACTTTCTTTTCTCTGAAATTCACAACCTATTTTCTTTCCTGTAGTCTTTAGAAATCTGCACTTGAACTTATGTTCCCATTTTAATTGATGTTTAATATAGCACATTGGGAAATTCCCATCTATTTCACTCTTTTCCTTCTGCTTACAAAATAATTCTTATTTTTTTCTGTGTTGGACCTCTTCTTGCTAACTCTAGAGAGTAGAGAATAACATAGGAAAAATTCAAGGAGAAAAGAGTGAAAAGAACATGAATTCATAGGATAGGAACCAGGTAAAAGAGACTGAATTAGAAAGAGAACTGGTCATAAAAAAAGATTATTATTTTATCTCAGTTCATTTTTTCCACTTACAGGCCTTTAGATTTTTTTCCCTCTCACTTTAATCAGAGTAGTGCCATCAAAGAGTCAAAAACATCTTTAAACAAATATTTGTAATTAATTTTTAAAAGTAGAAATTGTAGAGAAGTGTTCAGATGTATGTATTAGGAGCCAGATGAACTTAGGGAGGGAGCCTAGTGACATAATACGTTAGGTGTGACCGGAAGTGAGAAGAAAGAGAAAAATACATTTAAAAGCAGGATATCATTGGCAGTGCACGTAACAATTAGATAAAAATAGCATTGGAGTAGCTACTAAAAGCTTGAAAATTCCACAATGATAGATAAGCCTCCCAAAAAAGAAACTGCATGCAGAATAGGAGTGAGGAGAAAATTTGGCCTCTTCTGATCATGTTTGACATGGGTGGTATAGCATAGGGTTATAGGTAAAAGATGAGCTTTTGTAGCTAAATGTGTTACTTTGGTTAGTAAATTAGAATTATACTTATATTTTCAGAAGCTTTCTCAAGGCATAGCAATGAATTTAACTGCTCTGTTGTATTTATGACTAAATAATACATTCAGGTATAGTACTTGTCTTAGTCAGTTTGGGCTGCTGTAACAGAATACCATGGACTGGGTAGCTTTAAACAACAAAGATTTGTTTCTAACAGTTCTGGAGACTGAGAAGTCTGAGGTTCGGTGTCTGTTGAGGGCCCTGTTTCAGGTTGCAGACTACCGACTTCTCCTTGTATCCTCACGTGACAGAAAGAGGACAGAGGAGCTTTCTGGGGTCCCTTTTATGAGGGCACTGATTCCATGCATGAGAGCTTGACCTAATTGCCTCATGACCTAATTACCTCCTAAAGGTCCCACCTTGTAATGCCATAGCATGGGGGTTAGGATTTCAACACATGAATTTTGGAGAGACACCAACATTTAGTTCATTGAAGTATTATTGTCACTTTTAATTGACATAGCAATTTAAAGAAAAATTAATCTTGCAGAATCTCATGTGCTCATCTTAAAGGCTGGTTTATGCATTTTCCACATTAGAAATGTTGAACCATAGGTCAAACAAAGGTATGTTGTATCAGTACCTATCAAGGAAAAAGAACAGATTCAAAATTTCATTAGCAGAAATCTGTCTCCCTCTTGTTCTTTGTTAATAAGTGAGATTCATGAATGGGTTTCTAGAAGAAATATTAGACTTTAAGAAGTCATCCTTTAATGTATACTTGTCTTTCAAAATTATTGTATACTATTTCCATTTTATTGGTAATAATGCCATGTTATTTCAGAATTGGTGTACCAAATGTTTGTGTCTCAGAAAAAAATATCTAATTAAATTGTACTTTCTTTGTTATAACCCTCTTTTTCTCTCATTTTCCCTATTTTACCTTCTCTCCTATGGACTTTGGTCATAGATTTTAAGTGATGCTTCTTCCTTTCTAGGGATAATCAAAAGCGTAGGATTATTCCTATCATTTAAACTAAGATGCCATTGTATAAATACTGTAAGGCTCTTACTAAAGAACCAATTTGATGTAGTAATATGGTCCAGGTAAATAGAATAATTTCTAACTAAATAATAATTTCTAATAAATTCTAACTAACATTTCTCTCTATTTTGAATGAAACTTAAAAATTACTGAACTCTTAAAAATTTTAGTATTTGTATATATCCAAGTTTAGTTGCTATCATTGAGGGCATCTTAAATAGCTTTTTAAAAGCACACTATGTATCTATTTAAATTAGAAAGAACATTCTTGAGGCTAGAACGTCTTTTTAAATTAGAAACTGATATCAGAAAACTATTGGAATATCATAGAGACTGTAATTAATAACAACATAGTCTGTTGTTGAATCTGAAAGGATAATTGGCAGGAAGACAACATTGTTGATTCTTATACCTAGAAAAACAGTATAGAAAATGCAATAGGTATGTACAGTACAAAATCCAATGGGAAGAACAGAATAATACCTGCTGTAGTAGCATGACAGTGACCCCCAAAAATATATGTCTATGGCCTAATCTCCAAAATCTGTGAATGTGACTTTATTTGGAAAAGCGATCTTTGCTGAAGTGATTAAATTAAGGATCTCTAGGGGCTGGCCGGGTGGCGCAAACGGTTAAGTGCGTGCGCTCCGCTGCAGCAGCCCGGGGTCCGCAGGTTCAGATCCCGGGGCGCACTGATGCACTGCTTGTCAAGCCATGCTATGACGGCGTCCCATATAAAGTGGAGGAGATGGGCATGGATGTTAGTGCAGGGCCAGTCTTCCTCAGCAAAAAGAGGAGGATTGGCAGATGTTAGCTCAGGGCCGATCTTCTTCACCAAAAAAAAAAAAAAACAGAAACAAAAATACTTCAAATAAGAGTGGCATCTGTCTCTGGACGGTAATATTAGAAGCTCAGACCATAGAACAGTGCGCTTAAAGTTCCAAGTGAACATGATTTTTAAACTGAAATTCCAAGCTAAAGTACCTGTCAGGTAATAGAAGAGGTAAATTGAGAAGGATAAGAAGAAGACAAAGGAGTTCCCCAGAACATTGGTGAGGGGAAGTCTCAGGATGGCATCCGTGTAGCTGGCTGAGAGAGCATCCAGTCCAAATGAATAAGAGGATGGAAGACTTCTAAGGCCTTCCCAATTTAATCTCAACATTTCTAAATAATATTCTTATACCACTAGGTTTTATTTAGAAATGTTGTGATAAATACCGAAAGAAAAAGCCGAAAATTAAAAGGAGGAGTGCCTTTGGTGGGGTGGGTTATGGGGCTGCTATTTTTTATTAGCTTATTTGATTTTAGGTATGGTGGTGTTTTTTTCCCCGCAATGTACATATATTGCTTTGCTAAAGTCGTGTAGTTTAAGGAAACAACCTTCTGAATTTGTAAAATCAGGATGATAATTACTACTTCCCAGGGTTGTGAAAGATAAGATATTAAAATTAAGTTCCCCAGCAGAGTGCTGCCACATAGTAGGTGCTCATGAAATGTTAGTTTCTTTCTCTTTGCCGATTTTGCTGTATTTTCTGTAAGAAAAGGTATCTTGAATTCCAAGCAATCAATGTATGTGAACACATTTAAAACCCATCTAATTTTTAAGTAGAGTATTTCAGACTTAAGTACTGGTTATGCATCATTAAAAAGATTATGACAAACATTCAAGATGTCAGATTTTTGGTGAGAACAACTTTTTTCCTTATAAAGAAGTCACAGATAGTAAAAATGTATTCAGAAGTGAAGTGCACACCAAAAAATTAATTCAATGAAATTTAACACCCTTTTCTTCAACCATTTTGGATGTACTTCTTATTTCAACAAAACAGGAAAATCTATCTCCAGCAATATTTAGATCAGCATTTATTATACATTCAATAAATCTTGGTTGTTTATATTGTTGACTAAATTGCCTTAAGTTACCAGAGTCATTTGTGGCGGGAAAAGTATAAATGTTGTTGAATGCTAAAGTGAAGGCATTAGTTTATTATAGTTCCACTTTATTACAGAATTATTATCAGGTGACTAGTAAGCCCTGCACAAATCTTTTCTCAAAATTGTTTGGTTGGATAAGTTCAGAAGATTGGGCTAATACTAGCCTATAATATGAAGAACATAAGTGATGTGTTATTTTGTTTTAATGTTTCTGCTTGGAATATATACCCAAGATTTTCTGCAAGCTACTGTCCAATGTACCTAACTGAGAAATTATTTCACAAAAGCATTCTGTTTGTACCTCTTTGAGTAATTTAATAAGCATTTTCTTATCAAAGTATCTATGATTACAGTGTAGGGTATGTCGTGTCTTCTTTCTAATATTCTCTGTGGATGGAACAGAAGACTGAACAGTACTCTTGGTAAGAGGAATACTTTTTTGACAAAGTTACAGACTTTTTCACGTGATTTTAGTTCTAGCGGGATGTACTCTGGACCCTGCAATGAACACATTAAAAGTGTTTCCTGTTAAAAGTATTAGACATTTCTGTAAATGGAAGGAAAAGAAAAAGATTTCAGAGCATCTGAGGCAATAATAGCTTGTGAGTCCTGGTAAATGAAGAAACCCATAAATTTTATAGCAAAGAGGTAAGCTTTTTGAGGGAAAGAATACTATGTCAAATCAGGGATGGGTGATAAAAATTGTTCTCATTTTCTTTTGGGTTATTTTTGTTCTACTTTTTTACAGCCTCCCTCCACCAAACACACACAATAATATTTTTATTTTATTGTACTCAACAGATGTTTATATGTTGGTTTGTGCCATGTACTGTTCTAAGCACCCTCACAAATATTTACTCACTTAGCCCTATGAGCTGGGTACTATTATTATCCCTGTTTATTTTATTTTTTAATATTTAATGAAACTGAGGCAATGCTTTTCCAAGACCCTGCATGCAAATAGTAAAATTGCACAGCTGGTATTTGAACCTGGTAATCTGGCTGTAAAGTCAGTTCTCTTAACTACTATGCTCTTTCACCTGCTAATGTTACCTTAGAGTGGTCAGCAAAAGAGGCAGAGTTCTATACTCCTGGGTCGTGTGACACTGTCAGTGGTTATATCATATACCCTTACAAAAATAAATTCATTAGCAAAATTGTCTGTTTTACTGTTATTTAGTGGGAAAAAATTTGTAGTCATCTATTCAAAAATATAAAAACAGAATACATAGGTTTTTTGTTGCTACCAGCAGTTGTAGGAAAAATTGTGATGAATGAAATTCTGTACGCTAAAGATGCAACTTCATGCATCATTTAGAGAACTCCTTTATAAAGAACGTGTTTGGCACTTAATGGCACTCAATAAATATTGAGTCCAATTAAATGTTGAACAAGAATGCACAATATATTTTCAAATTCATCATGTTCTTTTTAATTTCATGTTTACATGTATGGGTGTGATGTAAAATTTGAGATATGCATCATAAAAGTTTTAGGAAATTTTGATAATTTTGTAGGAGATTTTTTTTTTTTTTTTTTGCTAAGAAAGATAAGCCCTGAGCTAACATCTGTTGCCAATCCTCCTCTTTTTGCTGAGGAAGACTGGCCCTGGCTGACATCCGTGACCATCTTCCTCTACTTCATATGTGGGACGCCTGCCACAGCATGGCTCGATAAGCAGTGCATAGGTCCGTGCCCAGGATCTGAACCCGTGAACCCCGGGCCACCAAAGCAGAGTGCGCGAGCTTAACCACTATGCCACCAGGCCGGCTCCTGTAGGGGATAATTTTAAATAGGCAGCAGCTGATGATGCAGCATAAAGCATGGTCTATAATAATCAGATTTTACAAATTCAAGCCTAGAACTTCTCTACGGACAAATCTATGTTCTTAAAATCAGTGTTGTGGCCTGACTTTCTCTTGCCAATGAGATAGAAACCATTGTATTTATTTCCTGATGAAGGGGAAAGGGATGTCTCTGTCCCATGCACAGATATCCCTGTTCTTATTTCCTTGGGTGGCCTCTTGAGAGATCTCATAATGAGTGTGTGATTCTGTCCTTAGTCACCATGACTATTTCCTTAGCAAATTCATTAAATCTCTTCTCTTCTCTCTAAATTTTTGTCACCCATAAAATATCTCTCACATATTAGACTTCCTTGAAATATGGCTATTTTTCATTTATTTTTGTTTCCTATCAATATAACATTTTAAGACTAGCATGTTAAATACATTATTTAGTTTTATATTTGCTCAAAAACCCAAGCCATAGGCTCTCTACATTGACTATATCCTGGGGCAGATTTATCTGTTAACAGTAACCAGTATTGAAGACAGGTTAAACAATGGTACGGACATACAGTCATGATTCTTGAATATGTTGAAAACCAAAGACTTAGTTTTGTATTGGAACTGCATCACTACTGTCAGTGAAACACATCTCTTACAGAGGATTTTCAAAATTTTCATTGATAGTAATATTTTTTGTTTTTTGCTTAGCAGTAATGAATTTATATCTCATGTTTTACTGCCAAGAGAAAATATGTTATCCCTTGTGACAGACAGAAAAATTTGACTTGTTTTCAAAGCAAACGGTAAATCAGTCCTTGGATGCAGTGTTTGTGTTGCTGAACTGCATTGTGTTTTCTTTGTAGGATTACTGTTTTGGAATTGATCATGAATTGATTATGTGCTTTGTCCCATAATTCTGTACCTTTTATACCATTGCTTTTGCCTTTTCTGGAAGAATATCTAATTATTTCATATGATGTAGCACTTTTTTTTGTAACTATAATAATTTTTTTTACTGTCCGTGCAGAAATTTAGAAGGAAGTTTTAACCTCTTGAAAGTTATTTTTCATATATACTGATATTTTCTAAAACTAAAAATGATTATTTATGGAGTTGTTTTTCATGTCCATAATGTTTTGCACTTGGCTTTAACAGATTGGAGGATCATTCATCTCAACTCTTAAAAAAGAAAAAAAAAATCTCATGTCATTACATAGGAACTTCCAAAAAGAACACTTCTCACAAAAGAGGAGGAAAGTGTATTTCAAAATGTAATATTTGAAATGAAAACGTAATAAGGCTAGTATCATAGAATGGGACAGGATTGCCCTCTTGGAGCCTGGAATATAATTGAAAAAAAGGATCTTATTTTTATTACTATCACCATTCTAATGGTTCAAAAGTAATGAGTAGAAGTACCACAGATTAATTTTCCCCTTACTTAAGAATTAAACTTTCCTTTGGGGAATGGATTTTCTATTAAAAAATAATCAGGACCATCATTTAAAAAAATTTAATATATTTGACACATAACATTATGTAAATTTAAGGTGTACAGTGTGCTGCTTTTGGTACATTTATATATTATAATATGATTACCGTTGTAGTGATATTTATTTATTTATTTTTTAATTTTATTTATTTTTTTTACCCCCCAAAGCCCCAATAGATAGTTGTATGTCATAGTTGCACATCCTTCTAGTTGCTGTATGTGGGACGTGGCCTCAGCGTGGCCGGAGAAGTGGTGCATCGGTGCGCGCCTGGGATCCGAACCCGGGCCACCAGTAGCAGAGTGCACGCACTTAACCGCTAAGCCACAGGGTCAGCTCTGTAGCGATATTTATCACTTTACATAATTATAATACAGTATTGTTGTCCGTATTCGTTATACTGTGCATTAGATCACTATGGCTTATTTACTACTTGTTGCAAGTTTTCTCTCTTAAACAACATCAGTTTTATTCCCCAACCTGCCATTCCCTGGTAACCAGCATTTTACTCTGTTTTTTTTGAGTTTGACTTTTTTAGATTCCATATATAAGTGATATCATACAGTACTTGTCTTTCTCTGTCTGACTTATCTCACTTAGCATAATGTGCTCAAGGTTCGCCCATGTTGTCACAAGTAGCAAGATTACCCTCCTTTTTCATGACTCGATAATATTCCATTGGTTTATATACCACATCTTTTTTATCCTTCATCCACTGATGGGCATTTAGAGTGTTTCCATATCTTGGCTATTGTGAATAATGCTGCAATAAACATAAGAGTGCATATATCTCTTCAAAATACTGTTTTTGGTTTGTTTGGGTATATACCCAGTAGTGCAATTACTGGATCATATGGTAGATCTATTTTTAAATTTTTTGAGGAACCTCCATATAGTTTTTCATAGTGGTTGGATCAATTTACGTTCCCACCAACAGTGTATGGGGGTTCCTTTTTCACCACATCCTCGCCATCGCCTGTTCTTGTCTTTTTGATGATAGACATTCTATTGAGTGTGAGGCACTATCTCTTTGTGGTTTCACTTGCATTTCCCTGATGATTAATGATGTTGAGCATCTTTTCATCTGCCTGAGGCCATTTTGATATCCTCTTTGGAAAAATGTCTACTTAGTTCTTCTGCCCATTTTTTAATCAGTTTGTTTTTTGTTATTAAATTGTATGAGTTCTTTATATATTTTGAATATTAATCCCTTATCTGATATATGGTTTGCAAAAATGTTTTCCCATTCTTTAGGTTGTCTTTTTATTTTGTTAGTTGTTTCTTTTGCTTGCAGAAGCTTTTGAGTTTGATATGGTCCCATTTGTTGATTAGGACCATCATTTTTAAAGGTTTAATTACAGGATAATATTCTTACCAAAAACAAGTATGGAATATCTTCAAACCAAAGACTGTATATATATTTGTGATACTGTTTTTTTTTTTTCCTATCTCTTTTCTTTATATAAAGGATAAGGTCTGATTCAGTTCTTTGCCCTATTTGATATTGAGTATGTTAAAAAATGGAAGAGGGAAAAAAGTAGCCATGGAACTGAGAAAAGAGGCCCCTTGTTCTCTCTTGTATTGGATTTCTTCCTGAGAACACACAATTTGGGGCCAAGCTACTGAGAATATCTCCCTTTCCCTTTCCTCACTTAACCAATTCTCTTCTACCTTGAAAAAAAACCAAGAAGATGAACTCCCTCTCTACTGGTTCCCCGTATCCTAGGACCCAGATGTTCAGAAAACTTGCACACATTATCACTCATTTTCCAGTCAGGAGCTGCCTCTCAGATTCTGGGTAATATAGCTGTCTCTAGACGCTGAAATAAATGAAAAAGCACAAGTGGCATGTTCTTTTGAAAATTCAGTATATTGTTCTAATAGATATATGTTTTGTGACTTCTGGATTCAAACACATTGAAGAAAAGAGCCAAAGCTGCTGATAAACCTAATCTGGAGGAATATGCAAGCTCTTTTATAAAATTAATACTATAGGAATTTGGAAAATACAGAAAGCTATGAAGAGGAAAACAGTAACCCCAAAATGCCACTTAAAAGATACATTTGGAGAAGTAGTTTAGTTTAGTGTACCATAGTGGTCAGGGGAAATCACCCCAGAGCCAGCTGAGATGTGAATTCTGGCTCTACCGCTTTCTGACCTTGGGCAAGTTACTCAAACCTGTCTGTGTCTCCATTTCCTCATCTCTTAAAATGGGCAAAATGATAGCTTTACCTCTTAGGTTGTCTGTTTTAGAACTCTTTTCCCTACATAACTGCTAGTAGAATTTTCTAATCTTTCTTTTTTTTAATGCTTCATGACTTATCTCTTGGAGTTCTACTAGATTTTAGTTTGCTTCAGTTAGTTGTAAGGAAATGATGGAAATTGAGTGAAATGGACTTTACCTGCAGTATGCAGTAGTATTTTGAATTATATATATGTATATGTGTATATATATATGTATATGTGTATATGTTGTTGTATCAGTGGTATGCCAAAGATGACTACCATCATCAATGCTTTTTCTAAGTAGATTTTATGGAAACAGTAGCCTGTAATTGCAAATATTCTTTAAAACTAAGGCAAAAACAAATGCCTAATGACTTATTTTTGCTGACACTGAAGTGTTATCTACATTATATGGGAAAGATGGACTAAGAGTGCTTCAGTTGTGACAACAGATTAGCTTAATAGGAAATCAACAAACCTAACATAATTTTTTTTTTTCTGGTGAGGAAGATCAGCCCTGAGCTAATATCCGATGCCAGTCTTCCTCTTTTTGCTGAGGAAGATTGGCCCTGGGCTAATATCTGTGCCCATCTTCCTCTACTTTATATGGGATGCCGCCACAGCATGGCTTGACAAGCGGTGCATCTGGGATCTGAACCTGCGAACCCCGAGCCGCCGCAGTGGAGCGTGTGCACTTAACTGCTACGCCACCAGGCCAGCCCCCCTAACAGATAATTTTATATATATATATTAAAGCCACTGAAGAAAATGAGCTTTTGAAAACTTTATTCAAGTACAATGTAAGCCCTCTTTTTATTTTTATTTTTTAGGTTTTATTTAGTTATTTTTTATTCAGATTTCCCCTGTTTTTAAAAATATTATTTTATTGAGATCAAATTGGTTTATAACATTGTGTAATTTCAGGTGTACATTATTATTATATATCAGTTTCTGTATAGACTGCATAGTGCTCACCCCCAATAGTCTAGTTTTTATCCATCACCATACATATGTGCCCCATTATCCCTCTCAACGCCCCCCCCCCAACCCCCATGCCCTTCCTCTCTGGTAACCATTAATCTGTTTTCCTTATCCATGTACTTGTTTATCTTCCACATATGAATGAAATAATACTGTGTTTGTCTTTCTCTGTCTGGCTTATTTCACTTAACACCTAATGACATAGGTGTTAGATTCATCCATGTCGTTGCAAATGGGATGATTTTGTCTTTTCTTATGGCTGAGTAGTATTCTATTGTAGGTATGTACCACATCTTCTTTATCCATTCATCAGTCGATGGACACTTGGGTTGCTCCCACGTACTGGCTATTGTGAATAATGCTGCAATGAACTAGGGGTGCATACATCTCTTTGTTCTTCAGATAAATACCCAGTTGTGGGATAGCTGGATCATATGGTATTTCTATTTTTAATTTTTTGAGAAATCTCCATACTGTTTTCCATAGTGGCTGCACCAGATTGCATTCCCACCAGCAGTGTATGAGGGTTTCCTTTTCTCTACATCCTCTCCAACATTTATCATTTTTTGCCTTGTTAATTATAGCCATTCTGACGGGTGTAAGGTGATATCATATTGTAGTTTTGGTTTGCATTTCCTTAATAATTCGTGATGTGGAACATCTTTTCATATGCCTATTGGCCATCTGTATATCTTCTTTGGAAGAATGTCTGTTCATATCCTCTGCCCATTTTTTGATTGAGTTGTTTGTTTTTATTGTTGTTGAGTTGTATGAGTTCTTTATATATTTTGGAGATTAACCCCTTGTCAGATATATGATTTGCAAATATTTTCTCCCAGTTGGTGGGTTGTCTTTTGGTTTTGTTCCTGATTTCTTTTGCCTTGCATAAGCTTTTTAGTCAGATATAGTCCCGTTTATTTTTTCTTTTGTTTCCCTTGCCTGAGTAGACATGGTATTCAAAAGATGTTTCTAAGACCCATGTCAAAGAGCGTACTGCCTATATTTTCTTCTAGGAGTTTCGTGGGTTCATGTCTTACCTTCAAGTCTTTAATCCATTTTGAGTTAATCTTTATGTATGCTGTAAAATAATGGTCTACCTTAATTCTTTTGCATGTGGCTGTCCCGTTTTCCCCACACCATTTATTGAAAAGACTTTCCTTTGTCTGCATTGTATGTTCTTGGCTCCTTTGTCAAAGATTAGCTGTCTGTAGATGTGTGGTTTTATTTCTGGGCTTTCAATTCTCTTCCATTGATCTGTGTGTCTGTTTTTGTGCCAGTACCATGCTGTTTTGATTATTATAGCTTTGTAGTATAATTTGAAGTCAGGGATTGTGATGCATTCAGCTTTGTTCTTTTTTCTCAGGATTGCTTTAGCTATTCGAGGTCTTTGGTGTTCCATGTAAATTTTAGGATTCTTTGTTGTATTTCCATGAAGAGTGTCATTGGGATTCTGCTTGGGATTGCGTTGAATCTGTAGATTGCTTTAGGTTACATGGACATTTTAACTATCCATGAGCATGGACTATCTTTCCATTTCTTTATGTCTTCTTCAGTTTCTTTTAATAATCTCTTATAGTTTTCAGTGTATAGCTCTTTCACCTCCTTGATTAAATTTATCCTAGATATTTTATTCCTTTTGTTGCAGTTGTAAATGGGATTCTATTTTTGGCTTCTCTGTCTAGTAGTTTGTTATTAGCGTATAGAAATGCAACTGATTTTTTAAGTTGATTTCGTACCCTGCAACTTGGCTGTAGTTGTTGATTATTTCTTATAGTTTTCTGGTGGATTCTTTAGGGTTTTCTATATATAGAATCATGTCATCCTCAAACAGCAAGCGTTTTACTTCTTCCTCTCCAATTTGGATACCTTTTATTTCTTTGTCTTGCCTAATTGCTCTTGCCAAAACCTTGACTGCTATGTTGAATAAGAGTGGTGGGACTGGGCACCCTTGTCCTGTTCATGTTCTCAGAGGCATGGCTTTTAGTTTTTCAGCATTAAGTATGATGTTGGCTTGGGTTTGTCATATATGGCCTTTATTATGTTGAGGTACTTTCCTTCCATACCCATTTTATTGTGAGTTTTTATCGTAAATGGATGCTGCATCTTGTCACATGCTTTCTTTGCATCTATTGAGATGATTATATGACTTTTATTCCTCATTTTGGTGATATGGTCTATCACATTGATTGATTTGCAGATGTTGAACCATACCTGGTATCAATCCCACTTGATCATGGTGTATTATCCTTTTAATGTATTGTTGTGTTCCATTTGCTAATATTTTGTTGAGGATTTTTGCATCTATGTTCATCAGCAATATTGGCCTGTAATTTTCCTCTTTTGTGTTGTCCTTGTCTTGTTTTGGTGTTAGGGTAATGTTGGCCTCGTAGAATGAGTTAGGAAGCATCCCGTCTTCTTCAGTTTTTTGGAAGAGTTTGGAAATAGGTATTAAATCTGTAGATGTTTGGTAGAATTCTCCAGAGAAGCTATCTGCTCCTGGAGTGTTGTTTTTTGAGGTTTTGGATTACTGTTTCAATCTCTTTACTTGTGATTGGTTTATTCAGATTCTCTATTTCTTCTTGATTCAGTGTTAGGAGGTTGTATGAGTCTAAGTATTTATCCATTTCTTCTAGCTTATCAAATTTGTTGTGATATAGTTTTTCATAGTAGTCTCTTATAGACCTTTGTATATCTGTGGTGTCCATTGTAATTTCTCCTCTTTCATTTTTAATTTTATTTATTTGAGGCTTTTTTCTTTTTTCCTTAGTCTAGCTAAGAGTTTGTCAATTTTGTTTATTTTCAGAAAACCAGCTCTTAGTTTCATTAATCATTTCTATTGTTTTTTTAGTCTCTATTTCATTTATTTCTGCCCTAATTTTTATTATTTCCCTCCTTCTGCTGACTTTGTGCTTTGTTTGTTCTTCTTTTTCTAGTTCTATTAGGTGTCATTTAAGATTACTTATTTGAGGCTTTTCTTGTTTGTTGAGGTAGGCCTGTATTGCTAGAAATTTCCCTCTTAGTACCGGTTTTGCAGCATCCCATAAGAGTTGGTATGTTGTGTTTTCATTTTCGTTTGTCTCCAGGTATTTTTGATTGCTCCTTTGATTTCTTCACTGATCCAATGGTTGTTCAGTAGTATGTTGTTTAGTCTCCACGTCTTTATCCCTTTCCCAGCTTTTTTTTCTTATAGTTGATTTCTAGTTTCATAGCATTTTGTTTGGGAAAGATGCTTGATATATTTCATCCCCTTAAATTTATTGAGGCTTACATTGTTTCCCAACATATCATCTATCTTTGAGAATGTTCCATGTGTATTTGAGAAGTATGTGTATCCTGCTGTTTTGGGATGGAATGGTCCCTGTGTATCTGTTAAGCCTATCTGATCTAGTGTTTCATTTAAGGCCACTGTTTCCTTGTTGATATTCTGTCTGGATGACCTATCCATTGATGTAAGTGGGGTGTTGAGGTCCCCTACTATTATTGTGTTGCTGTCAGTTTCTCTCTTGAGTTCTGTTAATAGTTCCTTTATATGTTTTGGTGGTCCTGTGTTAAGTGCATATATATTATTATTATTTTTTTGTGTGTGAGGAAGATCAGCCCTGAGCTAACATCCATGCTAATCCTCCTCTTTTTGCTGAGGAAGACTGGCTCTGAGCTAACATCTATTGCCAATCCTCCTCCCTTTTCTTCCCCAAAGCCCCAGCAGATAGTTGTATGTCATAGTTGCACTTCCTTCTAGTTGCTGTATGTGGGACATGGCTTCAGCATAGCCAGAGAAGCAGTGCGTCGGTGCGCGCCTGGGATCCGAACCCAGGCCACCAGTAGCGGAGTGCACGCACTTAACCGCTAAGCCACGGGGCCGGCCCCTATATTCTTAAGTATTATGTCCTCTTTGTGGAATGTCCCTTTTATCATTATATACTGTCCCTCTTTGTCTCTCTTTATCTTTTTTTTATTGAAGTCTGGTTTGTCTGATAGGAGTATGGCAACACCTACCTGGTTTCTTTTGCTTGCAGTTTGCTTGGAGTATCATCTTTCATCCCTTCACTCTGAGCCTATGTTTGTCTTTAGAGCTGAGATGTGTTTGCTGGAGGCAGCATATTGTTGGATCTTGTTTTTTTAATCCATCCAGCACTCTGTGTCTTTTGATTGGAGAATTCAATCCATTTACATTTAGAATAATTGTTGTGATATGAGAGCTTAATACTGCCATTTTGTCTGTTGTTTTCCAGTTATTCTATATTGCTGTTGTTTCTTTTCCCTTGTATTTCTGACTGCCGTTTTCCAGTTATTCTATATTGCTGTTGTTTCTTTTCCCTTGTATTTCTGACTGCCATTTCAGTTTCTTGGTTTTTTTTAGTGGTTTCCCCTTTATTTATGATTTTTGTTTCTGTTCTGATTTTTCTTTTTTTTGTTACTAGTTACCATGAGGTTTGTATAAAAGATCTCATGGATGATAGTCCATTTTCTGATAGCCTCTTATCTCTGTTAGCCTGAACAGGTTCCATCCCTTTCCTTTTCCCTTTCTGAGTTATTGTTGTCACAAATTATTCTTTTTTGTGTTGTGAGTTTGTGACTAAATTGCAGTGTTTATAATTATTTTTGATGCTTTCCTTCCCTTTATCTTTTATATTATAAATAAATATTTGCTAACCTATTCTGATAGAGAGCTGCAATTTTCTGATTTTGTCTGTCTATACCTTGCTCAAAGCTTTGTAAACCTTTTCCTTTTTGTTTCAGGAAGGAGGGCTTCCTTCATCATTTCTTGTAAGGCATGTCTAGTGGCATTGAACTCCCTTAGCTTTTGTTTATCTGGGAAAGCTTTTATTTCTCCATTATATCTGAAAGATAATTTCACTGGATAGAGTATTCTTGCCTGCAAGTTTTTGCCCTCAGGATTTTGAATATATCATTCCTTTCTCTCCTAGCCTGTAAGGTTTCTGCTGAGAAATCTGCTGAAAACCTGATAGCAGTTCCTTTGTAGGTTATTTTTTTCTGCCTTGCTGCCCTTAATACTTTTTCTTTGTCATTGACTTTTGCCAGTTTTAACACTATGTGCCTTGGAAAAGCTCTTTTTGCATTGATGTAATTTGGAGTTCTATTGGCTGAATATACCTGTAAGTCCAGTTTCTTCCCCAGGTTTGGAAAGTTCTCAGCTATTATTTCTTTGAAGAGGCTCTCTATTCCTTTCTCCCTCTGAAATACCTATAATACTTATGTTTCTTTTCCTAATTGAGTCAGATATTTCTCAAAGAATTTCTTCATTTTTAAAAAATCTTAGTTCTCTCTCTCTGTCCACGTGAAGTATTTCTATATTTCTATCTTCTAATTCACTAATATTGTCTTCCATAAGATCTGCTCTATTTTTTATGGTTTCTGCATTATTTTTTTATCTCATTAATTTTGTTCTTCATATTCAGAATTTCTGAATAGTTTTTTTTTTAAGGGCTTGAATCTCTTTGGTGAAGTATTCCTTTTATTCCTGAGCTCATTGAACTGTCTTTCTGTGTTTTCTTGTAACTCGTTGAGTTTCTTCATGACAGCTATTTTGAATTCTCTGTCATTTAGATTGTAATTTTCTGTGACTTGAGGATTGTTTTCTGGAGGCTTGTCATTTTTCTTCTGCTCTGCAGCGTTACTGTAGTTCTTCCTGGTATTTGATGAAGCGATCCTTTGCCGGCGAATGTGTAATAGCATTAGGTTGCAGATTCCACTTGCCACCACAAGGTGGGGGAAGAAGCTGTGTTTTCTGATGTCCCCTGTCTGCTGGTAGTTGTGCTAGTGGGGCCTCTCTGCGTTCGCATGGGCTAGCCACAGCCACTCTGCGGGTTGCGCTCATGCAGGTGGGGCCTGTGTGTTCTGTGGTCAGGTTGTGCTCACACAGGTAGGGCCAGCTGAGCTGTTGTGCTAGGCGAGAGCAGCACTTGCGTGCAGGCTGGTGCTAGCTGAGCCGCCACCACTCAGTGGAGAGCTGTCACGTGGGCAGGGCCACCTCAGTAGGTTGGTGCTCTCGCGGGCTAGTCTACCACTCTGAAAGCGTTCACATGCAGGCCGAGCTGCCCCCACTTCCACTCACAGTTGCGCCAGCCACTGTGTGAGTATCCATGACCTGGATTGCTGCATCTGGGGAGGCGGAGGCGTCTGCTCACCTAGTTGCACTGCTTCCCAGGAATCCAGTCCACCCACTTGCAGATGTATGGCTTCATGGATCTCTCAGGTGTCCTAATGTGTTGTGTCCTCTGTTGGTTAATGGCTATCCATTTAGTTGTAACTTAGAGGGGAGAGATAAAGCGAACAACTCACTCCACCATGATGCTGATGTCACTCCCTGTAAGCCCTCTTTTTAAATGAGAAGAGCCAATATCATAGGCATGTCCTTGGCTGTATAAGCACATTCAGAGATATTACCCATTAATATCCAACCTTATCCCCAGAATGCTTCTGGTTGCTTTTTGTTGTTTATTGATGAATGGTTTTCATAGAAATAGAAGTGTTGCTTTTGTTCCTGTAGTATATTGTTACTCAACATGATGAAATAAAACTAGAAGAAGATTTCCCTGTATTTTTCCACTTAACATTTTGCTTATTTTTCTTTGAAATATAGTCCTGTTCATATGAGAGCCAGAGTATTGAGAAAGGTGACTGATCTCTGATTTTGTCTAGTCTCTGTAATGCTTCCTCCCTGCCAGTTGCCATTTCAGGTGAGAAAATGCAGTCTACTAAATCATCTTGGCTGGAAAAGAAAAGTTAAGCTCTAATGCTTAGCCAGAAATTGTAAAAACTTTGTGTGGCTGTCAAAATTGTCACTTTTTTGGCACGTGCCTCTTCTAAACACTTGTAAATACTTTACTAACCATATGACTAACAGATCCTCTGGTCTTTAATTATAAAGACCTTTTTCTTAGAAGGAAAGTGTGTGTGTGTGTGTATCTCTTGTGGTCCCATCATATTCAAATAAAATGAAATAAAAATTAGAATTTCAGTGGCATTTCTGAATAAGTGGGTGGCTTTGGTGTTCATTCCAATTATGAACAATGATTTCCTTTTCTAATATGAGCTCTAAAAAGAATGCAGTGGGAAGACCACAGTATCAAAATGCCAAACTGTTTATGGTTGGAAGAAGCTGTGTGTCTGATTGTCTGCTGTTCAAAAGAGGAAGCACACATATAGACTAGTATACACCTCAGCTTGACTGCTATTGAGATGTGTTTCTACTTGGAAGAAGAGAGATAGGTATTAAGAGGGATTTTTTGTTAATTTGGTAAGAAATAAAATGGATATGCAAGTAATGTTTGATTATATGCAACTATCTCCTTTTTTGTGCCCTTTGATTTACATAAAATCATGCATTTATGGTTTTAGGGTTTCTTAATGGCTGTCATGTTGAGTTCTATGCCTGTACCAAAGTCAGAATTCCATAATTACTTTTGTAAGGGGTAAGGGGAAAATATGCTGTCTCTATTCTTCAGATTTCACAAAACATACGATTTGATTGATTCATAACTGGGAAAAATCATCCTAGTCTTTTAGAAAGAAAACTAATATTTGTTGATACTGAATTTGTAAGTTCACATAATATAGTCTTCAGTAATCTACTTATACTTGTTTTCAAGCCATTTGTGTATTCAGCAAACATTTATTAAGCACTTACTATGTGGCAGGCACTATAGTTTGCGCTGAGGATACAGCAGTGAACAAGGCAGGTATAGTCCCTGCCACCATGGAGCTTACAGGCACCAGGATGAGGAGCAGATAGACATTCAACATATAAATAACTAAATTATAGTTGTGTGAAGTTCTAAGAAGAACAAGAACAGAGTGCTATGTTAAATGTATAATAGGAGGACCATAGTTTGACAAGTTGGTAACCAAGCATTGAAATTGATTGATACTCTTATTTATGTTTGAATTATAATATCATGGGGTTCCAGAACTGGAAGAGACCTTTAAAAGTACCTAGTTAAACCCTTCATTCAATGTTTGAATCTTTGTTATTATCCATTTGATCCTTACTGGTATTTGACTATTTTTGAATTACAAAAATGGCATTTTCATGTAGTTCAACCTAATAGAACTATTTATTAAGTACAATGCTGGATCATGACTGCATAAGATGGATTAGTCAAGACAAGCCTACCCAACTCTCTGTACAGAGGAGAAATGTGAAATCAGATATTTACAACATAGTGATTATCTGTAGAAATAAAATGGCTTAAGTGCCCTCACATAACCAAAATGAACATGCTGGGTGCTGCATTGAGTGTTCTAGTTGTATGATCTAATATATCAGTTCAAAACTCCTTCACACTCTATGAGGCTGTTCTTAACCAGTGAGGGATTTTCTATATGGACATGGTTTTCAGCCACTTTCTAACTTGAGCCTAATGGCTAAAAGGTCAAGCATTTACTGATACTTCTTCAGCTTCTTAGAGAACTCCTCCCTGGTGCTGTAGGAGATTAAGATCTTATCAGTCTCTTCAGTCTCTACTCAGAAGCTGCATATCCCTGGCCGCGGCAGCACAGCGCATGGCACTGAGTTCACAGATGGTGAAAATTACTTCGAGAAGCAACTTCTATCAATCAAGATTCCACTTATTACAAGTAGATCTTAATTGGGTGAATGATGAAATGGACTATTTTCAATTGGCTTCAATTAGTTACTTGAAACTGCACAAGCCTGAGATGAATTCCTTTATGTTCTTGTTTCACCGCGTAACATACCCAGTGGTAATAAACTCTGGCATCAGAAAATGGATATGCTATGGTTCCTGTCCTCAAATTATTCTAAAGTACTTCTAAGTCTAAATACTTAGAAAGGGCTTGATAAGTGAAATATATTCTTCCATCCATCAATCTATCATTTATTAAGTACCTACAAACGCTAGGCATTGTTCTAAGCTCTAGGAATAAGCTGAAAACAAGACAAAGCCCCTGGCCACTTCCCCTAGCCCCACCCCCAATAAAAGAGACATTACTCATCAGTACATAATGTATTGATGAGGGATATAAAGAAAAAAATAGTGCAGATTAAAAAAAAAAACAGTCCAGAAGAGAATGTGATCAACTCTGGGTTGGAAATAAGGTAAACCACATGAAGAAAATAATTTTAAATCTATGTTTTGAAGGATAAATAAGAGTATGACAGGCAGACCAGGCAAGGAAGGGGCTTCCAGACAGAGAAGGAGGAACGCCAAGGCTGGAAGGCATGAAACAGGGAATAACAGATAGTAATGCATACTTGTAACAAAGATTTAGTATAGAAATTAATGAGATATGGTGTATAATCTCCTTTTAAGATTGCTGACTAATGGAATAGCATCATATTTTGATTTAAAAAAAATTGTTTCCTCAACAGTGATTCTCAGATTTATTCAGGTATTAGAACTCCTGGTAGTAAACATGCTGTGTGCAGAACCCAATAAGTTATTGTTATAATTAACTTTCAGTTATCTGAAAATGTCATTATTTATCTGAATTTAGAACCATTCTAGGCATCTTTAAGGTTAATTGACAGTAATAGATTCTAACATTTTAAAATATATTTAAGAAGAAAAACTCACACTTGAGAAAATTGTATACGTGAACTTTTTCTGTCATTTGGGAAAACGTTGCTGTTATTCTCTTTTATCATCAGAACACCAGTGTTGGTCAATAGCTTAGTTTGGGAACTGCTACACTGCAGTATATTCATCAAATGGACAAACAACCAGTGTGGGAAGAGTTAGGGAGTCACTGTCTCTTATAGCACTCAGCCCCTTCAGAAAACTGCTTTCCATGGCTCTGACTTCCTTTTATTGAGCTGAAATCTCTCTCCCTTAAAACTTAGACTTACTGCCCTTAGTTCTAACTCTTGGATAGAATTATGGAAATCATGACCTATTTCTTAGAATTATTCTGAGGAATAATAAGTAAAAATAATTCCAGTATGCTTTGTAGTATTTTAAGGTCGATTGTAAATGACAATTAATAATAGTGATGAAGCTTTGTATCATCTTTGGTGATGAAAGGGTAGGGGTTTTGTTTCGCATAAGGTAGGGTGGGAATCTGTGATCTGCAAGTCCGCATAGTCAGACCTGTAGTTTCTTCCTTTCTGTATAACTTTTGTTTATTCCTTTCTTTCCCTATGATTCTTATTTGAGTATCAGTAAGGTTTAAAGGAGTAGTTCATCTGAAGTAGAAATAGGAATCCAGAAGTAAAGGCAGAAGAATGCAATGTTAGAGTATTATGATTCTTGAAGGAAGATGAAACTAGATAACCAAAAACAACTTATGATAGAATTAAAGGAGACTTTAAATTTAAATTATTGAGAGTTGGGGAGAGAAAGGGGAGGAGACAAAGGGTGCGAAATATACATACACTCACACATATACACACACATAGATATGTACACATATATAGTGAGATAGTATGTGAGAGACATATTACACATAATACATATATAAACACACGTAAATACGGATAGATCGAGGATATGTGTTTCCATCAGCTGTTTCTTAAGTGGTAGGTAACAGATTGATACTATGCTCTTCTCATGTCTGTCCTGTTCCACTGTCTGAAGTGGCAAGTGGAGTCTATTCAGTGATTGAAAATGTGAATTTTTAAATTGATCAGTCCTGACATGCTAACCTCAGCAACTGAGCAGCTGCATAATGTGTTAGGTCATCATACCAATAATGAAGATTACATCACTGACCTGCCTTCCTTTTTTGTAGAAAAAAACAAACCTTAGAAATATGTATGATTTTTAAACAAACCAAATGATGACTGAGAATAGTGACATCTATAGTTTCATCACATCTAGTTGACTAATTAGTAAGAGCCACTCGGTTTATAAAATTAATTTTTGATTATTCTTTATTTTTAAAATGAAGTTCTAGTTTAAGACCTGAATGAAGGGTTTTAGAGAATCAAAAATTTTCTAAATTTAAAATATTTCTGTTGTGATAAGTTAAGGTGATTCTACTGAGTGACTTTAAGATAGTAATATGTGTGTTAACAGACTTCTATACAGACTTATATATACATCAGCTGTAAGATATTTACCTGGTTTTTGTACTTAGAAAAGTTTATATTTTAATTTAGTATGATCACATTCAAAATAAGAATTTCTGAAATTTGTTTTATTTTTATATCCCTAAAATAAGACAGATTTTGAACTAGATTGCTTTAAAAAAATAAATCACTTATTAAAACACACACATGCACACATCCACCCTACTGCCCCTTGGGACAGAAAAAATGAATTACCTAGCTTGGTAAATCACATTGCTTCTCCTGAAGTAGATTGCCAGCACCCAGTGCTGTAAAGAGAGGCGTGGTGAGTAAGGAAGGGTGGCTATTGTTTAGTGCTCTCTAGCAAAAGAATGGGGGGGGGGATTGAGTTTGACTGGCGTTGGCTCTCGCTTTTCTGCATTCCAAACTGTCTGAGACACAGAGCGAGGGCAAGAGAGAGAGAGAGAGAAGAAAGAGGGAGCGAGAGAGAGTGAGAGCGGGTGAGTGAGCGAGCAGGAGCGAGCACGGGCCAGTACGGTATACAAAGTGTTTTGAGTTTCTGACTGGCATGCTGGAAAGATCATGTTAGCAACACCCAGAAACTTCACAGAATGCAAATCGCAGGTAAGAGTTCCAGAGTCTCTCTGAGATTGAAGTTAAAAGTTTGTATATATTTAAAGGGAATGTTTTTTTTTTTTATTGCACAAATGCAATGACTGTTTACCTTTGTGGTTTTAAAAAACTAAGTTGGTTTTCATTACTGTGAGTTCACAGGAGTATTGTGTGTAGGCTATCCGCATTCCAGTACAAAATCTAGCACAAGCATAGCCTTCTGAGAAACTCGTAAATTGAAAGAGTAATGATCATAGCAAAATATTAACTCCACAACATTTATTTGTTCTTTTAATAATTTGAAGGGGATTCTTATTCTGGATCCTCCCCAAAATTCTTTATGGAATATTAAGATAGCCGGGAATGGATACAGTTCATTTCTCTCTGAGAGAGAAAAACTATATTGACCATCAATAAGATTGTAACAGCCTTGCTTGAATCTCAGTAGCACATAATAAATCTGTCATTCAGAAAGTTCAACAGGTTGGATCCATAGACAACAGTAAGAGCATTGAAATGAGAACTTTATTCTTTTTGCCCGAGGTAGGCTTTTAACATCCTCCGCCAATAGATGACAAGTTAGAAACTTTAACTAATTGGCTCATTGAAAGTTAAATCTGAAAGAGACTTTAGAGATCATCTATAGTCCCAGCTCTCGGTTTTCAGTGAGAACATTGAGGTCTGAGGGATTTCGTGCTTGCCCAAGATCACAGAGTTAGGAACAGAGTTGAAATGAAAATCCAGATCTCCTAATTTTCAGTTTACTGTTTTTTCATGGTACCAGTTACGGTTAGGCTTTACATTTTATCTATACTGTATCTGCTGGCCTCAGGTACCATGAATTATTGCCTAAATAGACCAAATGCATCATAAACCTAGATTGAATCTTATGGGGAGGAGCTATTGGGGGATGGATGTAGTCAAATCAATATTGACACCATATTCTTGGTCAAAACCGAAAATATATAACAAAATATTTATCAGAAGAAATACATGGCTATCAGTTAAGGAAAATGACTATAGTTTGTATGCTGCTTTTATATAAACAATTACATAGCTGTGGCATATTCTGAATATTTTTAAATGAAATTAAAACTCTTTCAAATTGATTTTAATTTCTTTTAAAGACTTTAGGACTTAGAAATTTTCTGTGTAATTTATGTTAGTAAAGCTTTTCCTGTATGCTAATATCCATTTTTGTAACCTGTATCTATTTACTGGAAACAAAAATCGTCCCATATTCACTGCCTTCTCTCTGTTTGTTTTTTAAAAATTTAAGATGACATTTTTAAATTATCCATCTCTTGGGACCAATTGCTTCAATACTCAAGGTACAGCTCTGTTTCTCTCCATTTATGAGTCCTCTGTTACTTCACCTCATGAATTATGTGTTAGAGGATAACTTAAGTGGAGGATCTTGAGAGTCACAACAGACAGTGAACATCTGTCTTCATACGTTTTCATTTAGTCCCTAAGAAAGGTTGCTGCCCTTTCCATTTTTCTGGAGACCATTGTGGGGTTGAGAGAGGCCACGCTATTCTAGTGAGCTAAATAGTAAAGATAGCCACTGTCAAAAGGATCTGTCATGGCTCTTTGCATGGGAACAAGTTAGCTTGATTTGGCTATGAGCACAGTGAAGGGATGTTGTTCTTTTGTGTTAAATCTTGACCTGCTCATTCCAGTTTTCCACTGGGTCTGTGTAAATGCAGTAGTGATTAACAAGTCTGTGTGGGATGAGCAGTAAATTGTAAGGAATAGTTTCATTACTGCTGTCGGCTATTGGAAACCAAATTACAAAGTGCATTCTCCACCCAGTAGGAAACAAGAGACTGTTTGTCTTACTGCAGAATCCATTATTTAAGCACACTGTTTATAGGAGGGCTGGTAGCTGTGAGAATAAGGACATAATGCTCTGTTCAACTTAGCAGTGTTCGTGTTATATTACGCAGGGCTTAGATTTTTCTCGCATCTTTTATCCTGGAGTATGGAATATGTGAAAGGACTGCCATGGTATGCATGTGTATGTTATGTGTGTATGATAGATGGATAAATAGACAGACAGACTCAGACAGATAGAGAGAGATTAAGGTGGACTTCTGGCCTGAGTGTATTTCCCCATGTCAGAAAAAATCAGAGGCCGTTAATCTATTGCTGGTATTTTACTGACCTAACTTGAAAGAAACTACTTTATTAACCAATCTAATCATTATAAAACTCACTACCATGCATTAGAAAGAGAAAAATATTAGAAGGAAACACATATTCCTTGTTCTTTCCTGAATACAAATGTCAGATTATGCAGGTTTATACCTTCTGTGTTAAAGAAAAGCAGTAGTAAGGTGCCCATTTTGTGACTAAAGACAAATTTTAAGTGAGAATATAGTGGGTAGAGTGAAATGAGTGGCATGAGAAAAGAAACTCTCATATGTATGTGAGATATTTTCTTTTGACCAGTGTTTTCTTGAAGGCAGGCCCATTTTCACTACTTATGATTTTCTCCTTGATATTAGTTTCTTTAAATTTTTATCATGAAATATATATATCCATATAAATACAGTTTATATATTAAATTTTCAAAGAAGGTAAAGAGCTCTGCAGTATAGCTATGACATTTTTCTGATGAAAGTTTGACTACAGTTAATCAAAACTTTTGTCTCTTTCAAAGGAGTTATTTCTCCTTTCCTGCTGCAATTTCTCCCTACCTCTTGGGTATAATTCTTGTTTTGTATCCCATTTAAAACCATAAGAATAAAATCTCTTCAAACAAAAGTCAAGACAAAAGACAGGCCAGGGCCAGGGGCCTGAGGCTGGATATGTAAAATGCTGAATTTTCAAATTAATGCTTTACTCATAAAATTTACCTGATTATGCACTCAAAACTCTGGGAATCCTTCTATGTAGATAACATGATTTTGCTTCCCCTTCTGCTCCAGTCTTGATCTTTAGCAGCCTCTAAAGAGGAAAAGTGTCGCAGGCTGGTTTTGTTCTTTCTGTTCTTGCACGCTCTCTAGCGGTTGTTCGTGTTGGTTCTTGTTTTCAGTTCCTTGTATATCAGTTTTAGTGAAGAAGCAGGTGACTGTTGTGGAAAAAGGTTCACCAGATTCTTACACTTGAGTTGCATAAACTTTCTTAAAATATCTTTTTTTTTTTTTTGCGAGGAAGATTAGCCCAGAGCTAACATCTGTTGCCAATCCTCCTCTTTTTGCTGAGGAAGATTGGACCTGGGCTAACATCCATGCCCATCTTCCTCTATTTTTCATATGTGGGACGCCTGCCACAGCATCGCCTGATAAGCAGTGCGTAGGTCTGCGCCCAGGATCTGAACCTGCAAACCCTGACCGCCAAAGCAGAGTGCGTGAACTCAACCACTACACCACATGGCCAGCCCAAAAATATCTAATTTTTAATGCAAAGAGGGAAAAAAATTGATTGTGTCCTGTTGTGTCCTAGTGAACAGTGATTCCAGAAAGTCATGACTCAGCAATATGAATCCTCTTATGGCTGTCTTTTCTTTCTTTTTTTAATGCTAATGAGGATTCAGTCTATCAAAATTCCACATTTAGTTATGGATATGATCTCAGCTTGTGTTTGGAAGCCTTAAGCACTGTCACTGAGAATGCTCTCTTTGTATATACTTGACAAGTAGGAGAGACTTACTGAATTAGTCATTAAAATTCAGATGAAGGTCTTTATCTTCTCTGGTACCCTCCTTGCCCCTATTAAGACCTTACCATTCAGTGAGTTAGGAGTGCTATGAACTTAAACACACTGAGAGGGAGCCAGCTCTTATCAATAATTTGACTCTATACAACTCCACATTTCTGTCATTCTCAGGTTTACAGTATTTTATGAGTAGATGAATTGCTGAAACAGCAACTTGAAAAGTTAGTTTAGGTTAGTGCAGTTCTATTCTTTGAAGAAGCAAAATTACTTGCTTGCTCTTAAGAGACTTTCTAAAGTAAGCAACTTGAGCTGCCAGGATTGAGAAGGTGTCATTCAGGATCAGGCGTCACCCAGGATAGCCAACCTGTTGGACAAGTTGCTAACTTGGATGTCTTGTGTCTAATTCCACAGACTATGGAGTACTTTTGAAAAATTTAGCAGTACTGTTGTATAGTTAATTATTAATAGATACTACCTTTAGTCAATCAATATGAAGACTAGAAAAATTGGACATTTTTTTCACTTTGTAGTATTCTGATTTGTAGCTTTTTTGCTAAATTGTACTTCAAATGGGTTGTGTGTAGTTGATTTGATTTCTGGTCTCTTGAATCAGATCACAGGAGATAAGATGTTTGGGTCTCAACTTCAATAACTCCTTTTTCCAGGAAAACCTAGAATATAAACAGTCAGGTAAATAGATGAAATCATTTATTTCATTACAAAAAAAAAATTATATGTCAAAGGGAGTGCAAGAAGAGCCACAAAAAGTCTAGCTTTTGTGAATACATAGAAAGAATTGGGTTTGATCAGTCAAAGGACAGGACAAGCTGTAATAAGTCTGTTAACGGGAGGATAATCATCTTTTGTGTACCAAGAGCTCATTGTAAAGAGCTCATTTCTAAGAATTTGCTCAGTATGGTTATAGAGTGTTTCTTATTAGCATTTTCTCAAAGTATGGGAAACTAATCACTCAAAGAAAGGGTAATAGATCATTTAATTGCTTTCTGCGTATGGTAGAGGAATTGCATCATGTCATATTTGGTCTGATTTTTGTTAGTCTCTATTACACAGCTGAAATATAAGGAGATTTTTAATTAATTAAAATCTTTATTTTGTCTTCTATAGTTTGCTAACATACATTCTGAGATTTTCCTTGAAGCATTTTGCCTCCACATGAAGTTCAATAAAATGTCACAGTAGTTTCCTGAAACAGTAAATGTCACTCTATTTTACAAGTACCATGATTTTACTTATAAATATTTGCATAGCTACAATTGCTAAAATTCTGAAATATATTTTTAGTAATTTTAGTTTTATTCATTTCCTTCTCATAAATACAACACTAAGTAAATACTTGATTGATGATCAACTTTTAAAGGTAAATTTTCAAAGTAAGTATTTTTTTTTTTAAATTGGAGCTGGAGTCGACCATTTTTATTAACAAAACCAAAAACATGGTATAAAGAAGAAATCCTAGGAGTTACTGTTCTCCTTAGAAACATTGTTTAGCTTACACAAAACCAAAATGTACTGTGCAGAGGGAATTGATTGTAATATAAAAGGCAGAAGTCTAGTAGAAGTACATGTGTTTGTCCCCTTTGCCTCAGTAGAACTGTTCAGGTCAACTCTTGATGATACCACTTTATTTCAGGTATTTTGTGGGAGGGAAGAGGGGAGCGTGGCAGGGGTTTCTGTTTGTTTGTTTTGTTTTTAAATGGAAGGATATTGAAAACCAGAAGCCAAGCTTTTGTCTGGTGTTTTTTAAAAGAAAAATCCAACCAAGTATTTACCAGTTTTTCTCAGAACCATATCTTCCTGTGAACAAACTGTAAAATGTTTTTGCCAATGAAATTTTAATTAAAAAGAAATAGTGAGCTTCAAGGGTGTGACTGTTTTATTCCTATAAAGTGCTGTGATTTATGACAGCTTTCCAGTAGGTTTCTCTCGGTGTCAGAAATTGTAAACCCATTTTCATTTTGCTTAGTTCTTGAATTAAATATTTAAAGGTAGACTTTTTTTTTTTCTTTTCCCTGGTCCAGTATGTGTTGCAGGAGAATAGAAACTGTTTTAAGGCTCTTCAAGTTTAGTCTAGATGTTGCCTATGTTACATTTTTCTCTGACAGTCTGAAAAGAGAAATTTTTAAATTTTAATATGCAATCATAATATATAACTAAGTCCTACACTTCAATGAGAAAAAGGCAAGATTTGAATGCCCATTTTACAACAGAGGCAATTCAAATGGCCATTCAGTATGTGAAAAGGTGCTCAGTTTTATTAGTCATCAGGGAATTGCAAATTTAAACCAAAATGGAATTTCACACCCATCAGAATGTCTAAAATGAGAAAAACTGTAAATACCAAATGTTGACAAGGATCTAGAACAACAGGAATTTTCATACACTGCTTATGGGATTATAAATTTGTACAGCTGCTTTGGAGAACTGACAGTGTCTACTAAAGCTGAACAATGCTCGATGACCTAGCAATTCCACTCCTATTTCTGCACCCAACAGAAATGCACACATGGGTTCACCAAAGACCTGCACAAAAATGTTCAGAACAGCACCATTCATAACAGCTAAAAATTGGAAACTACCCAAATGCTCATCAGCAGTAGACTGGATAAATTGTGTTTTGCTTATACAATGGAATTCTAAACAGCACTGACAAAGAACAAAGTACTGCTTCATGCAACAGAATGGATAAGTCTCAAAAGGTTAGTCTCAAAGGTTATATACTCTGTGTCATTGCTTCATGCAACAGAATGGATAAGTCTCAAAAAGTTAGTCTCAAAAGGTTATATACTCTGTGTCATTCGATTTATACACAGTTTAAACTCATCTGAGGATAGTGATTATCCTTATGCAGTAATGACTGAAAAAGGTATCTGAGGGAGGCTTCTGTTGCTGGTAATATTCTGTTCTATTTTGTTTTGTTTGTAAAATAATGGTCTACTTTCATTCTTTTGCATGTGGCTGTCCAGTTTTCCCCACACCATTTATTAAAGAGACTTTCCTTTCTCCATTGTATGTTCTTGGCTCCTTTGTCAAAAATTAGCTGTCCATAGATGTGTGGGTCTATTTCTGGGCTTTTAATTCTGTTTCATTGATCTGTGCATCTGTTTTTGTGCCAGTATCATGCTGTTTTGATTACTATAGCTTTGTAGTATATTTTGAAATCAGGGAGTGTAATAATACCTCCAGCTTTGTTCTTTTTTCTCAAAACTGCTTTGGCTATTTAAGGTCTTTTGTTGTTCCATTTAAGTTTTAGGATTCTGTGTTCTATTTGCATGAAAAATGTCGTTGGGATTCTGATTGGGACTGCATTGAATCTGTAGATTGCTTTAAGTAATATGGACATTTTAACTATGTTTATTCTTCTAATCCATGAGCACGGAACATCTTTCCATTTCTTTATGTCTTCTTAAATTTTTTTTAATGATATCTTGTAGTTTTTGATATACAGGTCTTTCACTTCCTTGGTGAAATTTATTCCTAGGTATTTTATTCTTTTTTTGTGATTGTAAGTGGAATTGTATTCTTGATTTCTCTTTCTGCTAGTTCATTGTTAGTATATAGAAATGCAACTGATTTTTGTATGTTGATTTTGTACCCTGCAACTTAACTGTATTTGTTAATTATTTCTAATAGTTTTTTGATGGATTCTTTAGGATTTTCTATATATAGAATCATGTCATCTGCAAACAGCGAGAGTTTTACTTCTTCCTTTCCAATTTGGATACCTTATATTTCTTTTTCTTGCCTAATTGCTCTGGCTAAGACTTCCAATGCTATGTTGAATAAGAGTGATGAGAATTGGCATCCTTGTCTTGTTCCTGTTTTTAGAGGAATAGCTGTCCGTTTTTCCCTGTTGAATATGATATTGGCTGTGAGTTTGTCATATATGGCCTCTACTATGTTGAGGTACTTTCTTTCTATACCCATTTTATCCAGAGTTTTTATCATAAATGGATGTTGTATCTTGTCACATGCTTTTTTTTACGTCTGTTGAGATGATCATGTGATTCTTATTCTTCATTTTGTCAATGTGGTGTATCACATTTATTTGCAGATGTTAGCCTCCCTGTGTCCCTGGAATAAATCCCACTTGCTTGTGGTGTATGGTCCTTTTAATGTATTATTATATTTGATTTGCTAATATTTTCTTGAGGATTTTTGTATCTCTTCATCAGCGATATTGACCTGTAATTTTCCTTGTTTGTGTTGTCTTTGTCTAGTTTTAGTATCAGGGTAATGTTGGCCTCAGAGAATGAGTTAGGAAGTGTCCCATCTCTTCAATTTTTGGAAGATTTTGAGAAGGATAGTTATTAAATCTTCCTTGAATGTTTGGTAGAATTCTCCAGAGAAACCGTCTGCTCCTGGACTTTTGTTTTTTGGGAGGTTTTGGATTACTGTTTCAATCTCTTTACTTGTGATTGGTCTAATCAGATTCTCTATTTCTTCTTGATTCAGTTTTGGGAGGTTGTATGAGTCTAAGAATTCACCCATTTCTTCTAGATTATCCAATTTGTTGGCATATAGTTTTTCATAGTATTCTCTTATAATCTTTTGTATTTCTGTGGTATCCATTGTAATTTCTCCTCTTTTATTTCTGATTTTATTTATTTGAGCCTTCTCTCTTTTTTTCTTAGTCTGGCTAGAGGGTTGTCAATTTTGTTTATCTTTTCGGAAAACCAGCTCTTAGTTTCATTGATCTTTCCTATTGTTTTTTTAGTCTCTATTTCATTTTTTTATTTATGCTCTGATTTTTATTATTGCTTTCCTTCTCCTGACTTGCTTCATTTGTTCTTCTTTTTCTAGTACTTTTAGATGTAGTGTTAGATTGTTTCTTCGAGATTTTTCTTGTTTCTTGAGGCAGGCCTGTATTGCTATATACTTCTCTCTTAGTGTACCACTTTTGCTGTATCCCATAGGTTTTGGTATGTTGTGTTTTCATTTTCATTTGTCTCCAGGTATTTTCTTGATTTCTTCATTGATCCAATGGTGGTTCAGTAGCATGTTGTGTAGTCTCCACATATTTGTGACTTTTCCAGCTTTCTTCTTGTAGTTGATTTCTAGTTTCACATCATTGTGGTTGGAAACAATGTTTGATATGATTTCAGTCTTCTTGAATTTATTGAGACTTCTTTTCTTTCCCAACATATAGTCTGTCTTTGAGACTGTTCCCTATGAACTTGAGAAGAATGTATATCCTGCTGCTTTTGGATGGAACGTGTTCTATATGTATCTATTAATCTATCTGGTCTGGTGTTTCATTTAAGGCCAATGTTTTCTTGTTGATTCTCTGCCTGGATGATCTATCCATTGATGTTAGTGGGGTGTTAAAGCCTCCTACTATTATTGTGTTTCTGTCAATTTCTCCCTTTAGATCTGTTAATAGTTGCTTTACATACATTGGTCCTCCTATGTTAGGTGCATATTTAGTAATAAATGTTACATCTTTTTGGTGGAATGTCCCTTTTATCATTAAATAATGTCCATCTTTGTCTCTTGTTATCTTTTTTGGCTTGAAATCTATTTCATCTGATATAAATATGGCTACTCCCATTTTCTTTGGTTGCCATTTGCTTGGAGTATCATCTTCCATCTCTTTATTCTGAGCCTTTGTTTGTGTTTAGAGCTGAAATGGTTTCCTGGAGGCAGCATATTGTTGGGTCTTATTTTTTAATCCGTCCAGCCACTCTGTGCCTTTTGATGGGTGAATTCAATACATTTACATTTAGGGCAATTATTGATATATGAGGGCCTAATACTGCCAGTGTATCTTTTGTTTTCTAGTTGCTCTACATTTCCATTGTTTCTTTTTCCTTGTGTTTCTTTCTACCATTTCCATTTGGTGGTTTTCTGTGATGTGTTTCTCAGTTTCCTCTTTTTTTATGTTTTGCGACTCTGCTCTGAACTTCTGTGTAGTGCTTACCGTGAGGCTTGTATAAAAGATCTCATAGATGAGATGGTCCTTTTTCTACTGATAGCATCTTATCTTCATTTACCTGTGCAGGTTCTGTCCTTTTCCTCTTCTCCTTCTATATTTTTGTTGTCACAAATTATCCCTTTTTGTATTGCGAGTTTGTTACCAAGTTAAAGTGGGTATCATTATTTTTAATGCTTTATTTCTCTTTAGCCTTTATGTTATAATTAATTGTTCACTAACTTATTCTGTTATATAGTTGCAATTTTCTGATTCTGTCTATTTATCACTTTGCTCAAAGCTTTGTATAGTTTTGCCTTTTTGTTTCAGGTAGGAGAGCTCCTTTCAACATGTCTTGTAAGACAGGTCTAGTGGTGATGAACTCCCTCAATTTTTGTTTCTGTGGGAAAGCCTTTATTTCTCCTTCATGTCTGAAGGATAACTTTGCTCAATAGAGTATTCTTGGCTGACAGTTTTTATATTTCAATATTTTGGATATATCATTCTATTCTCTCCTGGCCTGTAGAGTTTCTCCTGAGAAATCTACTGATAGCCTAATGAAGGTTCCTTTGTAAGTTATTTTCTTCTCTCTGGCTGCCCTTAATATTCTTTGCTTGTCATTGACTTTTGACAGTTTTAATATAATGTGCCTTGGAGAAGGTCTTCTTGCCTTGAGATAATTAGGTGTTCTGTTAGCTTCATGTATTTGTATATCAGTTCCTTCTTCAAATTTGAGCAGTCCTAAGTTCTTATTTCTTTAAATAAGCTCTCTGCTTCTTTCTCCCTTTCTTCCTTTTCTGGGATACCCGTTATCCTTATGTTGCTTTTGCTAATTGAATCTGATTTTCTCGTAGGATTTCTTCATTTTTAAAAAATCTTAATTCTCTCTCCTCTTCCACGAGTCATTTCTAGATTTCTATCTTTGAACTTCCTAATTGTTTCTTCCATATGGTCTGCTCTCTTTCTTCTTCATCCCACTTATTGTGTTCTTCAGCTCCAGAATTTCTATGTTGTTCTTTTTTTTTTGTGTGTGAGGAAGACTGGCCCTGAGCTAACATCCAATGCCCATCGTCCTCTTTTTGCTGAGGAAGACCAGCCCTGGGCTAACATCCATGCGCATCTTCCTCTACTTTATATGTGACGCCGCCATGGCTTGACAAGCGGTGTGTCGGTGCGCGCCAGGGATCCAAACCTGTGAACCCCAGGCCACTGAAGCGGAGTGCTCGCACTTAACCACTGCACCACGGGACTGGCACCCAGAATTTCTGTGTTTTTTGTTTGTTTGTTTTTTTAGAGTTTCAATCTCTTTGGTGAAGTACTCCTTCTGTTCATTAAGTTTATTCTTTAGCTCATTGAACTGTCTTTCTGAATTTTCTTGTAACTCATTGAGTTTCTTCATGACAGCTATTTTGAATTCTCTGTCAGATCGCAGTCTTCTCTTACTTCAAGTTTGGTTTCTGAAGAGTGGTCATTTTCTTTTTGCGCTACAGTGTTACTGTAGTTCTTCATGGTGCTTGATGAGTTGTTCTTCTGCCTGCACATTTGTGGTAGTAAACACCTTTCTTATTTGGGTAAGGCTTTGTTTACTTTGACTCTGAGCTGCTCCTGGTTGTATTTGAGAGCCTGCACTTTACACCCTCTTCTGCCTCTGCCAGGGGCATCATCAGTATCTTTGTTGTGCTGCTTGTGCCTCTGAGGTTGCTGGTGCCTTGCTGCTTAAGATATCACTGCAGTCACAGGTGTCGCCACTGGGGTCATTGGGCTGCGAGCACCTCTGCTGCTTCCAGGATCAGCTGAGTTGCATGTTCTCCCACTGCAGTGGGGGGTCAGGGGAGAGTGGAGCAGGAGCCGGGGTCATGGCCACCTCTGCGACGTCCATGTTTGTTGGGTCTGCGTGCACCGGTGCTATGGGTGGGGGGGCCAAAGTTGTGGGCATTTCTGCACCTGGGGGAGACTGGGGTCATGGGCTCCATTGTCTCTGTTACTGGGCTCTCCACAGGCTTGGGACCTGCTGCTGTGTGCACCACCTGTGCTACTGCTCCAGGGTTGTCTAGGACTGCTGAAAACACCACTGTTGGCAGCACTGGGTTTGTGGGTGTCGCTGCCACTGCTGGGTAGGCTAGTGTCATGAGCGACACTGCCACCACCACAACCATGGCAGGAGGGGTACCTGGGTTGCAGGTGCTGCCATGGCTCCTGAAGCCTCTGGTCTCTGGCACCTGTGTGGTTCCTGGAACCTCAGGTCATGGGCATCACTGCTGTTGCCAGGGGCCCAGGGTCTTGTATGCAGCTCCTGCTGCTGACATGGCTAGTGTGGGAGCTGCTGCTAGAGGCTAGGTCAAAGGCACCACTACAGCTACTGAAGCCTCAAGTCACTGGTGCCACCCACCACTGCCAGGGTAGATATAGGGGCTGAGCCGTGATTACTGCTGTGACTCTTGCAGCCTCTGGTCTTCAGTGCTAGTGCACTTTTGGGGACCTCGAGTCATGGACACTGCTGCCGCTGCCAGGAGTATCAGGGTCTTAGTTGCAGCCCCTACTGCTGGAAGGGCCAGTGTTGGAGGGGAGAGGGCTGGGTCACAGGTATCATTGTGGTTCCTGGAGCCTCCAGTCATGGGCCTACAGTGATTTCTGGCACCTCTGGGAGCATGGGCTGCCTGGATTGCTTAGGTGTTTGTTTGTGGACATTGCCTCAGTTCCTGGGGCCTCTGGGCACAGGCGTGGCTGTGACCACAGTTGCTGGAGACCTCTTTTCAATTCTGCCTTCCAGTTACAGACCTTTCCAAATGCCTGTCATTTAATGCCTCATAGTTCTTGACAACCTGTGCCACTCTTCTTCCTTGAACTTTTATTTATTTTGTTTTGTTTGTTAGATTGTAAAATAATCATAGACCAATTATTCTTTGAATTCTGATGTTATGCCTCATGTGTTGCCATCTTAAATACTTAGCAACAGAAATATCTGTTAACAGACTCATGTACAGTTTTAAGTCCTGGGAAGCACGTCTCACAAACAGTGGAAAAAACAAAGACACAGATATAGAATTTCTAGTGAAAAATTCTATATAAATAAAGGTAGAAAGGCTAAGCCATGTGCAGATATTATTTAGAAGCACTGCTTTAAGAGTCAAGTTAGATAAGCCAGTATATAATGTGGTATTATGGTTAACAAAGAAATGGTGATACCTACGTGCATAATATAAGTGTTAAACATTTAAGGCATGTTAAGTAATTTTCTGTTTTAGTTTGCAGTCTTTATTAGAGTTCTGTGTCCTCTTCTGTGTGCCATATCAAAAATTTTGGACACGTTTTCAGTGATGGGGAAAGGCTAGAAAATAAGATCTTGAGGAAAACTTAAAAACATTGAAGTTGTTCAGCATGAGGAAGAGAAATACAAAACATGTATGAAAACGTAGTCACCAGCTATTTTCCCTATCTGTTAAGAGAAGAAAAAAGAGAATGTGGTAGTATATAGAATCTAAGTGAAATAGAAAGAAGAAATATATAGGTTTTTGGCTCTAAAACTGAAAGTCTTAGGATCTTCTTCTTTGTGAGACATCATAAGTAAAATAAATTCTTATTTTTCCTGAGATCAAATGAATCCTGTTTGAAGGCCAAAGAAATTAATTGAATAAGTTTCAAGTTCCTTGCTACCCTGATTATATGTAATTTTATAATTTATTATAATAATAGAACTTATTTACAATCACAACAAAAGATTAAAAAATCTAGGAATAAATTTAACCAAAGAGGTCAAAGACCTATAAAATGAAAACTGTAAGACATTATTGAAAGAAATTTCAGAAGATAGAAATGGAAAGATATTCCATGCTCATGGATTGGAAGAACAAACAGTTAAAATGTCCATATTACCTAAAGCAATCTAAAGAGTCAGTGCAATCCCAAGCAGAATCCCAATAACATTCTTCACAGAAATAGAACAAAGAATCCTAAAATTTATATGGAACAACAAAAGACCCACAATAGCCAAAGCAATCCTGAGAAAAAAGAACAAAGCTGGAGGCATCACAATCCCTGACTGCAAAATATACTACTAAGCTATAGTAATCAATACCGCATGGTGCTGGCACAAAAACAGACACACAGATCAATGGAACAGAATTGAAAGCCCAGAAATAAACCCACACATCTCTGGACAGCTAATCTTCGACACAGGAGCCAAGAACATACAACGGAGAAAGGAAAGTCTTTTTAATAAATGGTGTGGGGAAAACTGGACAGCCACGTGCAAAAGAATGAAAGTAGACCATTATCTTACAGCATACATAAAGATTAACTCAAAATGGATCAAAGACTTGAAGGTAAGACGTGAAACCATAAAACTCCTAGAAGAAAATATAGGCAGTACACTACTCTTTGACATTGGCCTTAGAAACATCTTTTGAATACCATGTCTACTCAGGCAAGGGAAACAAAAGAAAATATAAACAAATGGGACTTGGTCAGATTACAGAGCTTCTGCAAGGCAAAGGAAACCAGGAACAAACGAAAAGACAGCCCACCAACGGGGAGAAAATATTTGCAAATCATATATCTGACAAGGGGTTAATCTCCAAAATATATAAAGAAATCACACAACTCAGCAACAACAACAAACACACAAACAACCCAATCAAAAAATGCGAAGAAGATATGAACATTTTTCCAAAGAAGATATACAGATGGACAATAGGCACATAAAAAGATGTTCAAGATCACTAATTATTAGGGCAAATGCAAATCAAAACTACAATGAGATATCACCTTACACCTGTCAGAATGGCTATAATTAACAAGACAAAAAATAACAAATGTTGGAGAGGATGTGGAGAAAAGGGAACCCTCATACGCTGCTGGTGGGAATGCAAACTGGTGCAGCCACTATGGAAAACAGTATGGAGATTTCTCAAAAAATTAAAAATAGAAATACCATACAGTCTAGCTATTCCACTGCTGAGTATTTATCCAAAGAACTTGAAATCAATAATTCAAAGAGACTTATGCACCCCCATGTTCATTGCAGCATTATTCACCATAGGCAATATATGGAAGCAACCCAAGTGTTCTTCAACTGATGAATGGATAAAGAAGATGTGGTATATACATTGGAATACTATTCAGCTATTAGAAAAGACGAAATTGTCCCATTGGCAACAACATGGATAGTCCTTGAGGGTATGATGTTAAGCGAAATAAACCAGACAGAGAAAAACAAACACTGCCTGATTTCACTCGTATGTGGAAGATAACAAACACGTGGATAGAGAGAACAAATTAGTAGTTACCAGAGGGGAAGGAGATTGGGGGGTCGGCCAAAGGGATAAAGGGGCACATACGTGTGGTAATGGATAAAAATTAGACTTGGTGCTGAGTATGACGCAGATTATACAGAAACTGATAAACAACAATGTACAGCTGAAATTACACAATGTTATAAACCGTTATGACTGCAATAAAAAATAAATAAAAATAAATAAAAAAATAGAACTTATTATGTAGATCTATTTTAAATAAAATCTTAATTTAAAATATAATAGTAATAGCTGCTGCTTCTACCAAATTCAAACCAATTCGGGTATAAAAGCTCTCCCTTCCCCTACACCCCAGGAATTTTATTTTCTGCACATGTAACCACAATTAACAATTAGTATTTATCCTTCCAGACTCTCTGTGTGTATATTGAGTGTGTGTGAATAACACATGAGCATAGACATTTTTTCTGTGTCTTGTTTTCAACAGGATCAAAAAATACATGTTGTACTTCAACTTGCATTTTTCACTTACTGGTAATGGTAGGCTACGTTTTCTGAATAACCTTCCCACTGAAAACAACTAAGTGAGATAAATATATATTTTTTAAAACTATCTTCTTAAAAGCATCAAAGATATACTTCTAGATAACCCATAGATCAACAAAGAAATTTTAATGGAAGTTAGAAAATATTTTCAACTGAATGATAATAAAAATACTATATATCAAAAGTTGTATGATTTAGCTAGAGTAGAACTTGAAGTTAGAAAAATAGCGTCATAGTAAAGAAAATAGAAGGAAGGAAAAAAGGATCAGAATAGGAATTAAGCAAATGGAAACACACAGTAAAGAAAATCAACAAAGCTAAGAGTTAGTTATTTGAAAAGATGTAAAATTGAGAAACCTGGCAAGACTGATCAAGAAAAATATAATTATTATCAGGAATAGAAAAAGGTATATTGCTATTGATTCTGCATACAATAAATAATATTTACAAGATATTATGAACAACTTTATGGAAATAAATTTTAAAATTAAATGAATAGTAAAACTTCTAGGAAAATACTGCTTACTGAAACTGACACACTTATTAACTATTAAAGAAATTAAATCTGTAGTTAAGAGCTTTCACATAAAGAAAACTCTAAGCCCAGAAGACTTTGCTTAAGTATTACAGCAAACATTTAAGAAAGATATAATTTCAGGTTACTCCAGTTCTTCCTAAAAAAGAAAAGAGACTGTACACATCAACTAATTTTGTAAGACTAGCATCACCTTTATCCTACCTGACAATAACATTACATGAAAGGACAATTACAAGGCAGTCTTATTCATTAGCATAGATACCAAAATCCTAAACAAAATATTAGCAAATGGAATAATCCATTATGACAAAGTTGGGTTTATAACAGCAATGAAAAGTTGATTTAATATTTAAAAATTAGTATAATTCATTATTAATGGACTAAAGGAGAAAAATCTTAAAATCAGCTCAATTGATACAAAACCACATTTGATTAAATTTAACAACCATTCATAATAACACTTAGCAAAACAGGAATAGAAAAGAATTTCTTTACTCTGATAACGGATATCTACAAAAATCCCTCAACAAACGTCATTCTTAACAGTTTAAAGCCTTCCGTATCAGATGAGGATCAAGGTTAGAATGTCCACTATTACTGCTGCTATTTCATATTATACTGTAGGTCCCAGTTAGTACGGTAAGGCAAGAAAAGGTATAAGGGTTGGAAAGACACAAAATTTTTACAATTTGCTGATGATATAATTGTTTGTATAGGAAATCCACAAAAACCTTTACAGATACTGAGTTTAGCAATGTTTCTAGATACAAGATCCATAAACAAAAATCAATTGCATTTCTGTATGCCAACAACAAACTGAAAGTTAATTTTTTAAAAGATACTATTTACAATAATATATAATGTCATTACTTAGGAATAAATCTAACAAAAGATGTGCATGGGGCTGGCCTTGGTGGTATAGCGGTTAAGTTAGCACCTTCCGCTTCAGCGGCCCACAGTTCCCGGGTTTGGATCCTGGTCGCGGACCCAGTCACCACTCATCAAGCCATGCTGAGGCGACGTCCCACATAGAAGAACTAGAGGGACCTACAACTAGAATATACAACTATGTACTGGGGTTTTTGGGAGGGGAAAAAAAAAAGAAAAAGAGGAAGATTGGCAACAGATGTTAGCTCAAGGCCAATCTTAAAAAAAAAATAAAACTACCATAAGATACTACACAACCTCTAGGTTGACTGAAGTTTAAAATCGGATGAAACTTGTCAAGGATATAGAGCAAGGGGAACTTTTAATTGCTAGTGAGAGTGAAAGTTCATACAGTTTCTTTTTTTATTTTAATGTTTTTAAAAAATATTTATTTATTTATTTATTTAGTGTGTGTGTGTGTGTGTGTGTGTGTGTGTGTGTGTGTGTGAAGAAGATCAGCCCTGAGCTAATATCTGTTGCCAATCCTCCTCTTTTTGCTGAGGAAGGGTGGCCCTGAGCTAACATCCGTGCCCATCTTCCTCCACTTTATATGGGACGCCACCACAGCATGGCCTGACAAGCGGTGTGTCAGTGCGCGCCTGGGATCCTAACCCGGGCAGCCAGCAGGGGAGAGTGCGCACTTAACCACGCCGCGGGGCCGGCCGCATACCGTTTCTTTAGAAAACAATTTGGCATTATCTAGTAAAACTGAAAATAGTGCTAACCCAACTGAAGTACATGATGATACATGTAAAAGAGTAAACAAATATCCATAATAGCCCCAAACTGGATATATCCTGGAAAAAAAAAATCAATAAAATGGGTTTTTTAAAAAAGTGAGATAGTCGTGCAATGGAATACAGCAATAAAAACAAACTGTAGCAACACACAACAACATTAATGAATCTTAAAAACATAATCTTGAGTAAAAGAAACTAAGCTCAAAATTATGTATGTTGTATTATACCATTTATATAAAATTCAAGAAAAGAGAAAACAAAACTTTATATTGAGGAATACACATTTGGGTGCTAAAACTGTAAATGAAGCAAAGAATGTTTACCACAGAAGTCTAGGTTGTGGTTATCTATCAGGTAGAGGGAATTGGGATCAGGATTGGAGTATTTAGGGACTTACGGGTTGCTGGCAATGTTCTAATTCTTGGTTTGGTGGTATTATAATTCATTAAACTCTATACTTATAGTGTATGCTGTTTTCTCTAGGGCATTATGTTTCAATAAAAAATATATTAAAACCATCATTTCATTTCATTACATTTGCACCTGTAGATCCTTAAAGGCTACGTATTGTTTCATTGTAGTTCTATCTGTTCCCCTCCTTATGAACACAGTATTTTCAGTTTTTGCTATTACCATCTTTAATGTTAAACATCTTTGTACGTATATCTAAGTTCAATTGCTTGTGCTGATATTTCTGTAGGATTGATTCCTAGAAATAGAATCAAAGGTAGTTTGCATTGCATATTTTGATAGACAGTGTTACGTAGCCTTGCAAATTTGTTCAGGGTGTCTTTTTTTGCTACTTGATACTTTTAATTTTTATGTTTTTTCAATCTGTCCCTGTTTTCCTTTGTAATTTCTGCCTTTTGTGTCATGCTTAGAAAGGCTTTTCTCAATTTAAGATTAGGTCTTTATCTGGAATTTATTTTTGGTTTTGTGAAATGAGATTTTTTTCAGCTATATAGCCAGTTGTCTCAACACCTTTTATTGAATGGTCTATTCTTTCCCCAGTGATTTGAAATGTACCTTTATTATCAGCTAAATGTCTATGTCTTTTTCTGGATTCTTTTTCTATTCCACAGATCTATTGTTCTATTCCTACATCAAAATCAAAATGTTTTAATGACTACAGATTTTAATTTGTTTCTCTTACTGATATAGATATAGCAGATTCCTTCTAATTAGTTCTTCCTTTCAAAATGTATTTGGCTTTTTACTCATGCATTTACTTTTCCAAATGAAATGTGGAATCAAGTTGTCCCTTGCTCCCAGCCAAAAAAAGAAATATGTGTGTTAACATTTCAACTGGAATTATAATGAATGTGTAGATTATTTGGGGGGAAATTAACTTTCATACACATTTCTAAGTTGTACGTGTTTTTAACTTGATATAAAGGGCAAGTTTTATATATTCTTTTGGGACTTATTTTTTTCTCTTAAATGTTATATTACTAATATCTTTCTATGCTATATAGGTCATTTATTTGACTACTGCATGATTTTTACATTGTTTGAATATACCAAACAAAATTAGAGTTTAGTTTGGGTTTGGTATTGGGGTTCAGTCTCACATTGAAGGGTATTTAGTTTAACAGAATTTTGCTATTGGTATTAGTGCTGCTGTGAACATTCTTGTACATATCTTCTTTTATCCATTTGCAGGAGTTTCTCTTTGCTATATTCCTAGGAGTGGAATTTCTGGGTCTTAGGGCGTATAAATGTTCAACTTTAGTAAATAATGCCAAACTGTTTTCCCACTAAAAATATGTATGAAATCCTGAGGGATCCACATTCTGACCAATACTTAGTATTCTCAGACTTTTTAATTTTTGTCATGTAATGAAGATAAAATGATTGATTTGCATAGCCTGATTACTAGTGATACTGAACATTTTTCCATAAGTCTATGGCTATGTATGTTAATGCTTTTGTGAAATTCTTCTTATCTCTTGCCCATTATTCTATTGAGTTGTTGTGCTGTTTATATTAATATATAGGAGTTTTTTATATGTTCTTTTTTTATCATAAAGATATTTATTCTAAAATTTTCCTTTTATAAAAGAGAAACGTCAAGTATAGACACTAAATGATTCAATCAAGGTCTCCTAGTCAATGGCTGATCTTGGCCAAAAATGTATGCTTCATGATTTTTAGGTTTTTTTCCACTACACTCTTTATATATTCTTGACAGTAACTCTTTAATACCTGTGTGTATGGTGAATGTACGCTCAATTTGTAACTAATATTTTCACTTTCTTTTTTTAAGATCATTGGATGAACAAAAGTTCATAATTTTATATAAACAAACCTATCAATCTTTTATTTTAGAGTATTTCTTACGTCTTCTTTACAAAATCATTTCCTACGCCAAGGACTCAAGATATTTTTTATTAGGAGTTTTCAATTTTGTTCTTGACATTTAAGTCCTTTATCCACCAGGAGTTGGTTTTTATACTTTTATACTTTTTTGATATTGATAACTTTTTCCTGCTATATTTATTGAACAATCCCCCTTTTTCCCCATAGATCTAATAGCACCCTATCTGTCATATATAAAGTTTTATATTTTTCTGCAAATGTCTTAAGTATTTCCTATTAAGCTTATCCCTAGTTTTTAGTTTCATTTTTTTTTTTGAATGGGTCCCTTTCTCCCATTGATTTTTCTAATTGGTAACTGCTGGTACACATCTAGGGAAACTCTTAAGTTCTGTTTATTTATCTTTATTCTAATCATCTTACTAAATCCTTTTATGAATTGTTTTTCAATTGATTCTCTTGTTCTCTGCTGCCATCCTTGTTTAGGGATACATCTTATTTTCTGCAAATATTTATCATTCCTTTCTTTCTTTCTGATGTCTATATGCCTTATTGCTTGTCTTATCTTAGCACACTGGCAAGAACCTCTTAACCAGTAACACATAACAGACCCTGGTGAACCCACATCCTGTTGAAAACAGGATGTCACTCCTACCCTTAATAAAAATTTGTTTTTAATGTTTTAAATTTGTATAGAAATTTGTATATTGCTATTGGTTTCTGGTCTATATCCTTTATTAAGTTAAGAAAGTTCCATTTATTCCAGATATTCTAAGATTACTTATCAGAAGGGATACTGGATATTATCAGTTGCCTTTTCAGCATCTCCTGATATGATCACTTGGTTTTTATCTTTTAATCTATCATAATATTATATTAAGATGTTTATTCATTTCTGCCAAGTCACAAATGTAAAGCCAGGAAATTTAGATCCAGCAGTTCATTGATAATATAAATATTGTCCTTTCTGTTATTCTCTAAAACCCTTAGAGTATTTGTTTTGTTATCCAGCGTGCTGACTTTGTGCTTATCCTTTTACTCTTCTTACCTAATTTTATTGTACAAAACACCACTAATAAATTTCCCAAGAGATTTCAAGTTTTATTATCTATTAAATATCTGCAGAAAAACCTGGGGGTCTCTCTTTATGCTGACTGAATGCATCACTGTTGAAACATAAGGATACATTTAAGAAAAGTAAGGCAGTGACTTATTACCATAGATTCTACACCATAGCCAAATGCTGATATCTTTAGGTAAATGATGAATAACTGTTATAAATGGTTATAGGGCTTTGAATAAACTTTTGACTATATTACTGTTGTTGAAATAAGTTCTTTTCTCTGTTTGTAAAAGATCTTTGCAGCATATGAGACCTTAATAAAAGAGAAAACAAGAAAAGAGAGACTTGTGTTTGTAATTTTGTGTGATTTTTCTTAAAGATAGCCCCACAAATTGTACAAGCTTCAGGCCTCACACCCTTGAGTCCACCTGTGAACGTAAGCCAAGACATGGGGAAAGGTTGGGGAGTGGTTTTATTTTCCCCACTCCTTGCCCCCAACTGTGTTATCACTGCTAGAAAGCTGATCTTTAATAATACAATGGGGAGCCAATAGTTTTTTTGGTTACTTTAAGTAATTAACCAGTCCATTCAGTCTACTTCAATTTCAAATTCTGTCTCATATCCAAATTAACTCCCCACCACCACCTGAACTTGGAGTGGGAGATGCCCAGCTGAGTCTTTCACTCCTTCCCTTCCTTTTCTGGTGCTAACTCCCCTGGTGTTAGGAACACAAGTTTTTACTTAGTGGGACATAAAATTACAAGGCTTCAGGCTGCTCCACTGCTGTATCTTGGTCAGTATATTATTTTCTAAGGCTGCTTTAACAAAAGACTACAAACTGGGTAGCTTAAACAAAACTTTGTCTTAACGATTCTGGAGCCTGGAAGTCTGAAATCAAGGTGTTAGCAGGGTTGCTTCCTTCTGAGGGCTGTGAGAGAGAAATCTGTTCCTTGCCTCTCCAATAGCTTCCGGTGGTTTGCTGGCAATATTTGACATTCCTTGCCCTGTAGAAGCATCACCCTGATCTCTACCTTCATCTTCGTGTGGCATTCTCCCTGTATGCGTGTTTTTGTGTCCAAACTTCTTAATTTTATATGCACTCCAGTAATATTGGATTAGGGTCTACTCTAGTGACCTCATCTTAATCAATTACATCTGCAATGGCCCTGTTTCCAAAGGCCTGGGGACTAGGACTTTAGCATTTGAATTTGAGGGGGAGACAATTCAATTCATTGTTTTCCTCCTCGCCTCCCCTGCCTTTCTCTAGCAGGTCTACTGCCTCAGCTTTCTAACCTGGAACCAGTTACTAGTCAGACACACCCAGTCTTTATAAGTGATTGATTCTTTTGGTGCTTCTTTATGAGGTTAGGTGGGGTGGGTAGGCGGGAAAAGCACTCCTTTCTAGACCAGCACTAACATTTTGGAAGATAATCTTCAAATTCTCCTTCTTCTGCACATAAAGACTGAGAACTTGAGTTAGCAGAGAGAGGCCACCTCTTAAGAAGCCCTGAGGAGGTATCCGGCTCCGGTTGTTTTCCACTTTCTTTGATATGTAGGGATACTTAATCCACTTTGAGTTTATTTAAAATTTGGGGGCAATAGGAAATATTCTACTCAACATTCTTTTTGGAAGGAGCGGAGGGGAAGAATCATGTCAGTCTGTGCACAAACTAAGTACAGAGTAGATTGTCCAGACAATTATAACCTAAAATTCCTTCAAATAATAAAGTATCCCCTTACCCTTCTTTTATCCTGCCCTTGTCTTGCTTCTGTAAAAGTGTTAAATTAATATGGAGTAGAGATGGCAAATCTGTTTCAATTTGTATACTGACTGATAACTCAGTAGTAAGTGACAGAGTATTGTGTTTAAAGAATTCCAAGGCCATACTCCGGTTCTGAAGGAAGAGTGCTGTCATCATTTTAAGATATCTGCTAAGGCCACTTAAGTGTGCCCCATATTTGCTCTCTCTCCAAAGTGGGTCCATCCCAGGGTATTGCAGAAGGCAGTCCATTGTGGGTGGGAAGAAAATATGAGAGCTTTTATTCCTTTTTTATCCAAAAATAAGAAAAAATACACTTTATTAATATTTACTACATAGATTTGGAGCCCATGCATATAATTTATAAATAAATATTCATATACTGGACACGCGAACTTACATTTTTTATTGATGAGGGTAGACCATCAGAGAAGTGTAGACCATGAGCTTCTAGAGAATAAGTCTTTTTCTGATTCCTCTCTATATTTCACAAATTTTATGTGTTTCATTTTGTTTGAATGAACTTTCCAGGTAGATAATTCTATAGAAATTTTGCCATTTAAGATCAAATAGAGCATGTTTTACATATCTATTGATGCAACTGTTTTGTTCCAGTTCATTCTTATACTACAGCCCAATCTGCAACATACTCAAATACTAACCAACAGGAAATGAAAGAATTGTTTGTAGTGCTTGTTTTTTCAATCAGGGATGTTTTCTGGGCACATCTGTGTTTGGTGTTTTAACAATCCAGGTGAAAATAAATGTATTGAAAGTTTTTGATAGTTATGGTTTTCAATGTAAAAAATAGGTGTGAAACTACCTGATATTTTTTTCTGAGTTGACAAAACATTTCTGTAATACCATATACATTCTCCGTAATTATTAGTACCCACTTACGTTTATCAAGCACCACATGTCCAAAGTTAGGTTTTCTTTTTCTTTCTTTCTTTCTTTCTTTTTTTTTTGTTGAGGAAGATTGGCCCTGGGCTAACATCTGTTGTCAATCTTCCTCTGTTTTTTTTTCACTTGAGGAAGATTGTCCCTGAGCTAACATCCATGCCAGTCTTTCTCTATTTTTTTTTTTGTATGTGGGACACCTCCACAGCATGACTGGTGAGTGGTGTACATCTGAGCCCAGGTGGACATCCGAACCTGTGAACCCTGGGCCGTGGAAGCAGAGTGCATGAACTTAACTGCTACGCCAGTGGGCTGGCCCCTAGGTTTTCTCTTAAAACCACCAAAGGTTATATTTTCTCCTTCAAACGTGTTACATTCCCTAACTTTAAAGACATTACTTAAAATGATGGATAAAAATTGACATGGTTTCCATTGTAAAATTAGCAGTAGCAAATTTGTCAAGCACAGCATCAAACAGCCTCCTTAAAATGCCTGTAGGGTCAAACAACCATGACAAATACTAGGCATGGAAAAATATTTTCATTTATTCATTCATTTAACGAATACTGAGCACTTACTGTATGCCAAGCATTGCTCTAATGTTCAATGAAATCCTTTTGTTAAGAGATAATTGTGAAAAAACAATCAGGCTATCAGAATCATTTATTGGTTGAAAGAAAAAAACAAATGTACTCTGTACTCTGTGAAATTCAAACTGATCTTTTCATACCTTTACATTAGAAACTATGGAGTCTGGCTTCTTGATTTTGTGGGGATCTTTGGATTCCTACACAATTTATTTAACCTTGTTGAGCAAAGAAAACAGTTTTACTTCCTGCTTAATGAATGTTTACCTTCACCCTTCAAACCTCTCTCAAAGTATCCAAAAATTTTATAGAAAGAAATTCTAATATGGAATGTGGTTAAAGAGTGTCAGTTCTGGAATAAGGATATCTAAGTCCTGGCACCCCACCCCCAACCCTTACTGGCTGTGTGACTTTGTCACTTCTCTAAACTTTAGTTTCCCAGATACAAAATGGCAAAAATGTTACTCCTGCCTCACAGGGTTGTTATGAGGAGTAAAGGAGATTAAACATGTAAAGTACTTCATGTACTATCTAGTACATTGTCAGTGCACAATACATTTGATACAAATGTTCAAATTATTGCTGGTTCTAGAGACAGATTATAGGAAATATTACCCTAATGATTTTCAGTTTACTTACATAGCAGTGATAATCTTAGATGTGTGGGTTTATCCTTTCATCTACCCACTCACTCAGTAAATTTTGAGTAGCTACTATGTGCTTGATATTGTGTTAGGTGCTAAGTAATAGACTCCAAGAATTGCATACACTTTGAGTAAAATTAGTTGTGAAGTTTAACTTTATTTTATGGAAAAATCTTTCAAGAATAATTGTATGTTACGCACTTTCTGGGTATGTTACCCTAAATGAAGGGTCAATATTGGAGAAGTTATGTATTCAACTACAGTCATCACTGATTTACATTTTTTTCTAAGGAATCTGATTATCTTTAATTCTAGATAGTCATCAACTTCCTTAAACAGAATCTGACATTAGTCTTTGATTGGCATGTTACTTTTTTTTTTTTTTTTTTTTGTGAGGAGATCAGCCCTGTGCTAACATCCGCCAATCCTCCTCTTTTTTTGCTGAGGAAGACGGCCCTGGGCTAACATCTGTGCCCACCTTCCTCCACTTTATATGGGACGCCGTCACAGCATGGCTTGCCAAGCAGTGCGTCGGTGCGCGCCCGGGATCCGAACCAGCTAACCCCAGGCTGCCGCAGCGGAGCCCGCGCACTTAACCACTTGCGTGATTGGCATGTTACTTTTGAGCATCTGTTTTGTCATACTGTTACTACCTTATTTTTTTTTCCTTGTTTCTTTTGTACTACTTTACATTTTTTTTTTAACTTTATTTATTTATTTTTCCCCCCAAAGCCCCCCAGTAGATAGTTGTATGTATGCTGTATATGGGACTCGGCCTCAGCATGGCCGGAGAAGCGGTGCATCGGTACACGCCCAGGATCCGAACCCGGGCCGCCAGCAGCAGAGCACCTGCACTTAACCACTAAGCCACGGGGCCGGCCCCTACTTTACATTTTGATACCCCTTTTCACTGGAGGATATCAAAGCACCTACTACTATATGTTTTAAATAATCATGTAATAGGAATGGCTTTTATAATATTAATATCCTTATTAATTTATGGCTTTACATGTCAAACTTGTTGCTTCTTAAATCCAAATGAATGAAAATTCAGCTTAGCTTCATTAGTTTTTTCAGCTCTAATCATATAAGATAACATTTCTGGCAAGTGAAAACAATGTGTGAGTGTATTCATTGATATATAATTTATATGTAAGTTGTTTGAGGTTGTTTGAGGTTTACATATATATTTGGGGTACTATTTAAAGTGTTGAACTATAGATTTCATAGAATTTAACTCTCTTCCTAGTACAGTAAAATATCTCCTCACCAAAATATAAGGAAATGTTATTGACATTACTTTAAGCTTCTTTGAGGCAAAGGGTAGTACATATCCAAAGGAATATCAAGGTGGAAATGCGATCACTTTACTTGTTGAATTAACATGTTGAATGTTAATAAGTTCAATAATAATCCTTCTAAAATTTGATAGATAGTATTTTAATATGATATAGACTATTACTTTGAATTGTACTTAGTCAGTACTTGTGATTTCTCTGTCACCATTGCTTGAAGACAATTTGTTTTTCAGCAAAGGACCGTGTATGATATTGAAATAGAGTTTGTGTAGTGGATTTTGCACGTAGAGGCATGTTTAATTTTATCTTTAAAATATCAACCAATGTCAGTGTTACATTTTCTGATTTTGATAATTGTTCTAGGTTATATAAGAGAATGTCCTTTGTTTTAGAAGATACACACTGAAGTCATTGGCAGTAAAGGGCATAATGTCCCAGCGTTCTCAAATGGTTTAGAAAAAATGCACATATATATGATAATATATACGGAGAGAAAGATTAAGCAAAGGTAGCAAAATATAAACAGTTGGTGAATCTTGGTAAAAAAATATATAGGAGTTCCTTGTTTCTTCTTGCACCTATTTTGTAAGTTTGAAACTGTATCAAAATATAAAATTACGCCCCCCCCCAAAAAAAAACAAAAACTGCACCAACTTACCAACCTTAGTTATCAATTTAGGAAAACATCTATTATTGTATATTACCTCATTCTTGAGTATTACTTTTTTCCTGTGTACGAGAATAATAGATCAGGAGAAGAGAGACTCAGTGAGTAGTTTTGATTTCTTTAAGAAGGATTGAAATCCCAGATGAATTAGGAATAAAATACAATGCTTGTAAAGTTGGACAATAGCTCACTTCTGCTGTAGCATTTTAAAATTCTTGGTACAGAAAAAGCAGATTATATAATACGTCTTATTTGAATATTCTTTTAAAGTGTAAGGCTTCCATATGAAACTTGTACAAAAATGTTCATAACAGCATTATTTATATTATTAAAAAGCAGAAACAACCCAAATGTCCACCAGTGGAATACTATTCAGCCACTAAAAAGAATGAAGTACTGATACATGCTACCACATGGGTAAAATTAAATGAAAGAAGTCAGGTACAAAAGGCCACATATTATATGATTTCATTTATATGAATTGTCCAGAAAAGGAAGATTAGTAAAGACAAAACTTAGCTTAGTAGTTGCTAGGGGGTTGGAGGTGGGGAGGGATGGAGAGTAACTGCTAATGGGTATAAGATATCTTTTTAGGTGATGAAAATGTTCTGGAATGAAATTGTAGTGATGGTTGCACAATTTTGTGAATATATTTAAAACCACTTTAATTGGAGTAATTTTATGGTATGTGAATTATATTTCAGTAAAACTCTTATATAAAAAAAGTAAGGCCTAATGAATTACTCCTGCCTCAAAGTCTTCCCATCTAATTAAGAATAAGAGCCAAAGACTTTATGACTTTATATGATCTGGCTTCCTGTTACTTCGTAGACTTCATGTCCTTTTATTTTTCCCCTAGTTCATTCCAATCTAACCTCCACTAGTCTCCTGACTGTTGCTGCTTCTAGGCCTTTTTATTGGTTTTTCCCTCTTCCTAAAAACCCAGCGAGCCTTTATTCAAAAGTCAGTCTCTCAGAGATGCCTTCCCTGACTACCCTCTAAAATTGTAGACCTCTCCAATGTAACCTATCCCCCTTTGCTTTAGTCTTCTCCTTGGCACTATTTACCATCTAAATCTGTATTTTTTTTTTTTTAAACTATCATTTGTTATTTTTTTTTTTTGTAATTTTATTTATTTATTTTTCCCCTAAAGCCCCAGTAGATAGCTGTATGTCATAGTTGCACATCCTTCTAGTTGCTGTATGTGGGATGCGGCCTCAGCATGGCGGGAGAAGCGATGCGTCGGTGCACGCCTGGGGTCCGAACCCGGGCCGCCAGCAGCGGAGCACGCGCACTTAACCACTAAGCCACGGGGCCGGCCTCTACCATCTAATACAATATATATTTTACTTTTTTATCTTGTGTATTGTTTATCTCTTCCTCCTAGAATATGAGTTCCATGAGGCAGACATTTTTTTTTCTCTTTTATTTGCAACTGTATCCCAGGGCTTGGAACAGTGCTTAGCATGTATTGTCACTAATGTTATCAAATGAGTGAATCTGAAAGCATAAGTACAGGCAGCCATAACAAAAATCAGGAATATGAAGTAATTGAAGAGGAGGCTACATGTTTTGTACCCTTTATTCAAATAAAAATTGTTTCCTATAAGACCATGAAACTAAGGAAGTGGGAGGAAAGAATTAACTGTTTTTAGAGTCTTGAAAGTAAAACAATAAAGACAGTTATTCAGTTCTTAAAATGAAATAAAACTTTATCTGATCCAGGCAAATAATTATTTTATTTTTAAATTATAAGGACCTGACAGAGATCCACAGATACATTAAATACTCAAAAAAATGTTTACTGAATTACCATGTGGGCCTAAATGAAGGGTCAGTAAACTATGGCCCACAGCCTTTTTTTTTTTGTAAACAAAGTTGTATTGGAACACAGCCATGCATGCCCATTTGTCTACATATTTTCTATGGCTGCTTTCATGTTACAGCAGTGGGGTTAATATAGTTGTGACAGAGACCATATGACCCACAAAACCCAAAATATTTACTGTGTGGCCCTCTATAGAAAAAGTTTGCTGACCCTGCCTAAATTAGTCCTTGTAGGCTATAGAAAAGTATGGTAGGGAATCTTGGCCGAACATTCAGAAGTTCAAATTTCATTCCCATGACTACTTGCATTACCTTGGGCAAGTTAAGTTTTATGATCTTTGGTTTTCTCATCTATAAAATGAAAACAATACCTATCTCACACAGTTGTTTAAGAATTTTAAATGAGGTATGCCTTATATATTGTGACAACTAGTACTTTTTCTTGGGTGCTTACTTGCTCTCAGTTTACAGAAGGCAAGTTTATGGTACTGGATTATTTTGATGATATCTTTCTGCCTGTACTGCCTTTTCTTTGGTAAAATAAATAAAATAAAAGATAAATTTTTTCCTTAACCAGGTTTTGTTTTGGTTATTGGTTTGGAGACTAAAGGTATGAATCCTTACATCAGGAATATATGGGATTCTTTAGTATTTATCTTTGGTATATAGAATCACAATCTCACTGTCACTAATATATTGTTCAGTAAACATTTATTAATCATCCACTATGTGCTAGGCATTAAAAATTTTTTTTAATTAGTAGAACACAGTTTTTGCCTTTTAAAAGCACAGGATATAGTGGAGGAAATCACTATGTAAACAAATAATTTCAGTAAAGAAATAGGAGTAATAATAATGAAAGTATGGATGAGAAAACTATTGACTCTACCTTAAGGTGTCATGGACGACCTAGAGAGGTGATATTTGAGCTGAGTCTCAATGGATCAGTTCGATATTGTCAGATATATATGGTAAAAAGAATGACACCTCACAGGAGGTACCAAAGTCAATCAACAAAAATTTTTAAGCACCTACTGTGTGCCAAATAATGCTCTAGACAGTGGAAATACACCAATGAACAAAACAGATGACTTTTTCCTGCTCTTGTATAGATTACTTTCAGTGGAACATGCAGACGTGGAAGTGAGATACATAGTATAGCATGGCTGAGCCAAGGAGAGTCTGGGGGCCCCTACCAACAAAGAAGCAGGAGCACATCACACCAGGAAGTTTGAACTTGATGCTCTAGGCCAATGGTGTCAACCCAGGACCTCCAGAGATACTGATGTGTGATGAAGTTATTACAAAGGGATTATCAGTCCATGCTTAGATGCTAAACACACATAGCCTGTGGATTTTGATAAAATGTTTTTTATACATATTTATCACTACTTTTCAATTTTATGTAGTTATTTTGAGTAATAAAATATAGATATAGTTAAACATATTATGAATTCATAATACTTTTTTTACGTTTTCCGTCTTCTCAATCGGTTAGTACTATTGCTACAACTATTTTTAAGTCACTGTCAGAATGACTGATTTTAAAAAGAGATCCTAAAATATTCGGCCTGATATCTCCTGCCAGTACTGAAGCTGTTAAAACTTTTAGAGCAGCCAACCAAAACTTCAGTAAATATTAAGAGAACTCCTTCTAAGTACCAGGCACTGCTCTAGCCCTTGGGGTTACAAAGATTGATATAAAGCAAAGTCTGTGTCCTCAAGGAACTTCCAGTCAAAGTGGACTAGAGTCCAGATGAAGAATACTAAAGTAAACATGGAGAGAAGGGTATTGACTCAAGATATATTGAGATAATAACTCTTAAGCAGTGAGAATTCTCTCACTGAAGGCAGACTACTAGAATAGAAAGAAAGAGTAGATTATTGGGAACAGAGCTGATGTTTTGCTAATGTAGGGAAAAACTATCTTTTTAAGAGTGTTATTTTCTCATAGCAACAAACCTAATCAATCTCCAGAGAACAGGGATATTAGTGATTTATGGTCTCTGAAAATACCTCTTCTGCTTGGTTTTTCTCTGCCTATTAATAAGGTGTAAGCCTGTGAAATAATCTTAAATCAAACCATGTAAATATGTAATGTATATCATTTAAAAATCCATCTGGATCTGGCTCCTTCACAATGACTGTTTAAGTGTGACAGGAGTTGAAGGACAGTCATTTGTGACATTGATGGATCTCTGAACCTTCAGCCCGACAAGCTCACTTCTCTTACTTCTTCACTCTCTCTCTCTCTCTCTCTTCCTCTCTTCCTCCCTACCTCTCCCTCTCCCCCTGTTTTCTTTCTCGCTAAGAAAGACAGAGCTATTGACTAGAAGCCCAGAGTTGCCCCCAAGTTCCGACCACCGGCTCGAATTCTTATGACGTGGACTTGTAATATCCTTAATGTTGCTGTTGGCAGTCAGTTACAGATTCCATTATTGTCGATCAATGCAGTCGCCATGCGAGGTGGGGGGGGGAATGGAGGAGGAGGAGAAGAAAGGAGGGATGAGAGCTTCCTATTCACAGATTTATCAACCTGCCTTTGCTCGCTGGAAATCTTCGTAAAGGGGGCTGGGATGCTGTTGAAATAGCTAAAGCAGGAAGGGGTTAGGGGGCTGCAGTTCTCTCGGCCGACTGAAAGGAAATTTGAAAACCTTTCTTCTCAGAACAAAACAAAATGCTGAATTTGTTCTTTTGCCTTTGTTTTTGTTTGATGATATGCTTTACTTAACTGATTAGCTATTGTGCTGTCTGGTTGTCTAAGCTGCTTCAGTGTAGGAACGTGTTTCTTTTTCTTTGAGTATCTTTATTCTTTATTTTCCTTTGCTTTCTCCTGTCGTTAAACACAGATCATTATTCAATTTTGTCCTGGCTTTCTCATTCAGGCTAAAGCTTAACACCAAGAGACAGAAGGACAGATCTTTCTTCCTTTCTCTTCTATCACCCTCTTTTAACCCTCTCTATTTCCTTCCCCCTCCCCCTCGTTGTATTAGATTGATGTCACAGAGACAGAATTCAGAGTGGAGGGAGGATCACATTTTCTCTTTCATCGTTACAGCCTAGCCAGCAATTGAAGTGTTGGACCCCCAAGAATTTAGTCTCTGTATCTTTCTTTTCCCACTTCATCATTCAGTAATTTTGCTCTCTATGGAAAAGTTTTCTGGCTGGAGAATGAGTCTCCTTTCCCCGGGTGATGTGGCCGAGTGGTTGGATAGTAGCACCGAAGAGGAGAAGAGCCTTCTGTCATTTCTGGGTACGGTAGGGCTCTGCTTGTTCTTTTAACACTTTGTTGTCTGAACTTCTCTTACTTTGGGGAGTAAGACCCCAAATTTTCTGAAATCCACTTTTGTATTTTTAAAAGGGGGAAGAGGAATTAAGAGAATATGTTTAAGTTGTTTGCTTTTCAAGTTTTGTTTATGTCTATAGAAATAGTACCACAAACATTGGCTATGAGAAATAAGAGACAGTTTGCTTTGCTTTAACAAAGAGTGCTAGCTCCATGCAAGGCTTACGTTGTCATCTGGTCAGCTGTTTGTGGTATTTAGATAACTTCTACTAGCCAAAATGTATTATTGTTTTACTATACCTCTTGTTACAGTAATGATGAGGCTTGCTGTGAGCGGGGGAATAGGCTTTGTGTGCAAGAAAAGCCTACATAGGAATTGAGAAGTAGCTTTTATGCCAGGTGTGAAATATTTGTAATGTTCATGTGTAAGATGACTACTGAGTATATAAAATAGGACACATGGACCAGCCATTACTGTAACTATCCATTCATGGGTGCTTTCTAATAAATTTCTAAGTAAAGCAATTATTGATCATGGAATTATTGACATAATAAACAAATTCCTGGGAAAGTTAGGTTACAAATCCAATCATATCTTAAATGAAATAGGAGAACTTGATGCCTATAAAAATCCTCTTTGTGAATACTTTCGTTAGATTAATAATTGCCTTCAAATTTATCTTTTTTATAAATTTGATTTATCTCATAATATATCTCTCTAGATATACATATACCTTTATTATAAATGGACAAAATTTATGGTCTTCTAATTTATTCCTCATGAATATTCTCTATGATCTATGAATAGTCCTCTGCTATTCCAAAAGATATCTCTCTCTATTATATTTAGCATAAGTTTATGTTTTGTTTTGTTTAATTCAATTGTGTTGTCAGTCTTAACATTCTGCACACAATAATCATTTGCACACAAATGATTTCTTTTTTCATGCAGTTTGGATGTAAAGGGTCATCCTAATCAGGTCTTTTCTAATTCTATAAAGACTCAGGTATATATATTTAGATATTAATCCTACTTTTAATTTGTTTAGCATAGTCTTACTTGTCTTAGGCATTTGGGTAACTTTAAGAAATATGTAAACCTTTTAACTCCTCATTTCTCTGAAGCCTATCTCATTCTACTTGCTTCCCATTCCCCTCCCCGCCACGCACATAGCAAAACATCAGTAAAGAAAAACAAATACAAATATCCCTGAGTAAAACTAACCATTTAGAGTCATCGCTAAACATCTTTCCCTTGGTCTTGCATGACATTTTTATGAATTCTAATTATCTAACCTTGAGATTAATTTATTTCTTTTTTTGGCCGTTACCCCACTATGCCTAAAAAGAATTTGATCAAATAAATAGAGATGGGCAAATAAAAAATACTACGTTTGTGCCCCCTCCCACCCTCACTCACATCCTCTATTTAGGAGAGTTAGTAAATTCCTCTTTATCCACAGATCGAGGTAATAAAGACAAAGGATGTTAAAACATGCTTAGAAGAAAAATGCAGATTCCTACAAATTATCTCTCTAATGGAAGGAAACTTTATCATATGTAATAGATAAAACACAGATAAATCAGAGTCACGATTCTGCTCAAGGGCTATAACAAGAAGTTTGGTTACTGAGTGAGTAGATAACTATGTATCCCATGCTCTGCTGTGGCAGGGCTGAGCCCTGGCTGTCAGCAAGTCATTTTGGGGATTGAAGCTCTCTCCTGACCATGGGGAGCAAACACCTCCATCTGTGGATAAATAGAAATTTACTAAACAACTCCAGAGGAACTAGGAGCAAAACTGTCTCAGATATAGCTTGTTATAGTTTGAAGATGAAGCAAAGCCCTTGTGATGAGTCATTTGCTAACGCAGTTACCATTAATGAGAACATGCTTTCCCTAAGGAAGATGCCAAGAGAAAAATAAGAGAACTGAATCTACTTTATGGTGAATCTAGGATGAGTGGAACCAAAAGAGATATTGTATCAAAGAACCTATCAAACTATGCTTTCTTTGCCTAAGAAATTTTATGGCAGATTTCTCTCTAGGAGAGGAGATGAAAGAAAAGTATTTTGTGCTGGTTAGGCTTTTCTACTTCACTTTTGCACAGTAGCCACCTCACTGACGTTCAGGCCTTCCTGTAAATTTACCACGCTGCTCGTTTGATGAAACTTCATAAAACTGTTCATTATTCTATTCAAAAACCTTCCGTGACTCCCTCATCACCTATCAATCAGATAAAGTAAAACACCTTACTCTGGAACTTATTCTGACCCTCCCCACCTGACATTCCAGTATTCAGGGGGCTAGGGGGCTTCGTTTTACCACACTGATTAACTTTCTATGTCTTGCCCTTCCCTACCTTTGCCTGTGCTGTTTCTTCTGTCAGCAGTGTCCCTTCATCCAAACTGGACTTTCCAAAACCCTACCCTGTTTCAGATCTTGCTTATGAACAAGATACTGTGCTCGTTACTGTGGCTGGATACAAAGAAGTATAAGATAAAGCTGCTTGTTAGAAGCATAGAGTTTGGTTGGGGAGAAAATATGAACTATATCCAATTAAGAGAGAAAAACTTAATGATAATTCAAGACAACAATGGAGAAAATAAAATAAAATAAAATAAGCCAGTACCTGATTGTGAAATGATTTATCCAGGCAAAAATTGCTGTGGGAATTTGAAGAAGGGAGACATCATTTTTTGATTAGAAACACTGAAGATTGCTTTACAGAGATAGGATTTGATCTGAATCTTAAAAGATAGAACAGATTTTTATGGAAATAGTGGAGTTTTTTGTATGAGAAGAGTGTCATGAGGAATATTAAATTATGTTCATGTCCAATGAGTAAACTGATTTAAAAGGAATGGAAAGTTCATGTAAAGAAATAATGAGAGATAATAGTTGAAGGATATTTGGTGGTTCACTGTGTAGGACCTTTCATGACAGGCTAATGAGTGACAATTTTATCCTGAGAGCAGTTGGGAAGAATTAAAGGTTCTTGAGCAAGAAAAAGATATGATCAAAATAGTTTTTTAGGAAGACATCTGCAAGTGTCGCAATAGGGAGAAGAGACTAGAAGAAGTTAAACCTGTTTGAAAGCTACTACCGTAGTCCAGATGTGAAATAAGTGCCTCTGTTTTAACACTTAACCCTCTATATTATAATTAGTGGTTTGCTTATTTATTATTAAAACTAGGTTGTGAATGCCTTCACAACAAGGGCTTAATTCTCTGTGTTTTCAGTACCCAGTATACTCCAGGTGCAGATGAATATTTGCACAGCTCAGATGAATAAGTGAGATGAAAAGATGGAGAGAGTACAAAGGATCTATCAGCAGAATTGGTGACAGATTGGAGGAATGGGGAACAAAATGAGTCAAAGACTATTTTTGAACTTGGGAGGATCGTGATACTGTTAACAGAAATAGAAAAGTTGGGAAAGGGAGCCAGTGTTTGAGGGAAGAAGGTGAGTTCTATTTAGATATATTGAGTTTGAGGTGACTAGTACACATCTGGAGAGAAATATAGTTCTCATGATTAGAAATGAAGTTACAGGTAGAGAGCAACATTTGGGAATCATCTAGGGAAGAAAGCTATAGTTGAAGCTCCAAGCATCTATAGGAATCTACCATTGAGAGACTGTCAAGAAAAAACAGGGCAGGGACTGAACCTTAAAGAACACCGGGAGTGGGCATGGGGTAAGGTAGAGAGGAAAAGGAGATACAGAGATAAGGATCATAATAGTAAGAGGAAAGCCAGGATGGTGTGGTATTACAAGTGCCAAAGTAGAAAACGTCAACGATGTGGTCTGTAGCGTCAGTGTTGACAAAAGCCAAAGAAAAGTCAGAAAAGACCACTGGATTTGACAGTTAGGAGAGTTTTGATAACCTGTGAAAGTATCAGTGCTATTTCATTCATTAAAGTTGAGGGAGGAGAAGTCAGATTTTATAATACTGAGAAAGACAGCAGATGATGAGACAGTGAGAGCCACAGGTTACGACTCTTGCCTGGAAAAATCTTTGAGTGATAGAAAGGAAAGGGTGCCTTTTTTTTTTTAACTGGGGAGACTTGTGCACATTTTTAGGTAGTGGAAAGAGCAAGATATTGAACCTACACGAGAGGAGAATAACTGAGAGAACAAAATACTTTATGGGTTTGGAAGTGAGGGTGAGGTTAAGGGCACAGGATTAACCTTTTGAGGAGAGAAGGGAGAAACGCACACAGGAATCAAAGATGCCTGCAGAGATTTGGCAACGGAAAGTAGGGAAGATGAAGAAGATAACAGCCATTGTATTAATCTTCTGGCATTTGTCTTACCCATTCTTGCATTGTAGTTGGTTATTTGTGTACCCATTTATGTTGTTATTTGTGTAGCCATCTAGCACTCCCTTGCTACTTCAGGGTAGGGATCTTCTCTTAATATTTTGGCATCTTCCAGAATAACAATGAATAGGTGCTTAATAATGTTTTGAGTGAATGAATGCTATTCATTTACCCAAAAGTTTGAGATTCAGCCATTTTCACAGTTATCCAAAAAATCTGTCAGATCCACCTTTTTCCCCCCCTTTTCTACTACCCTTCTTTATTCTTATACGTGCAAGTACCATTTAAGGTACCTTGGTAGCATTTGCAATTATTATTCAGTAGATTATAATTGGGTTTTCCAAATTCTAGAATAAGAAGGAACATATTCAATAAGTATTTTGTACTACTTGACATTTTATAAACTGAATTTGTCATTTCATTTCATTAAGTCATTTAAGTGATAGAATAATTCTATAAAAGAATGTAATTTTTACAAAACCTAATGATTTTTAAGTTTCTAAATGACTCTACTGACTACAGTTAATAATTTGGTATTGGCAACTATTATCTGATTCCTAAAATCACACCTAACATCGGAGGGAAAGCATATTCAATAGTTAAAACTCTCATTTCTGGCATTGTGGCAGACTAGATATCCTGAAAAATAATACAGAAACAACTGGAAATGTCATATTAATGAAACAAACATTTTAAACCAAATGACTAAACTCTCCTCTTGGGAAGGAGGAAATCCCCAGGAAGAGAAAAAAGAAAACTAAAATTCCAGGTATTAAATTGTCCTGGGGCATTTGCCAATCTCAGAATTCCAGGAGGTTAAGTTTTCATAGCCATAAGATAGGAGATGGGCTGAGGGTCCAAATAAAGTGAGGAATTAGAACTGAAAGCCTCACGCCATTGTTCCCGACAGGACTGGATCCCTTCATAAGTGAAAGTGGAAATAGGGAAAAATCTGCTTACTGAAAAAACATTGGCAAATCTTATTTATGTGAGTGGGGGGATAGAGGAGGATAAAAATCCCCTGAAAATTCATAACCACCATTCTGATGATAAGGTAAAACTAAAATAATGGACAACATTAATGTGTCAGAGATAGGAAGGGGGTAATTGGAATTGAAGTATTTTAAGATCATTGAATTATTCAAGAGAAGAATAGAAATCAGGATTAACTTTAGGCTTTAAGTACATGTGTTAAAATGTTAAGGACAACTATTAAAAGAATAGAAATAGAGTGAATGATTTCAAAAGCAAAAGAGAAAGTGAATTTTTACAACTTGATCAATCTGAGAAAAGACAGAAAATCAGAAAAAAATCATAGAAAAAAGTAAATAAAAAACACAATAAGATGGTAAAAATAAAATCCACCTATATCAGAAGATACAATATATGAAAATGTTAAAGGTAAAGATTGTCAGACTCAATTTTTTTTTTTAATGCTATGAATGAGAGAGACATAAGGACCCAGTAGGGTTAAAAGTAAAAGGTTTGGGAAAAGATATATCAAGCAAATACTAATTAAAAGAAAGCATAGACATGAAAATGAGATAAAATGGAACTTTATGTCAAAAAGCATTGCTTGGAATAAAGGAGGTCGCTACATAATGATAAAATGTAGAAATCACTAGAAAGGTGTAAAAATCGTACATGTACCCAATAACAGCCTCAACATTTATAAGGCAAAAATTGACGTAAATATAAGGAGAAATTGATAAATCTACAGTCCTATCTACAAAAATTAGTAAGGCTATAGAAGGTATAAAAAACACAATAAGTTTGACTGTATGATCTCACTCATATGTAGAATATAAACCAACACATGGACAGAGAAAACTGGACTGTGGTTACCAGGGGCAGTGGGGGTGGGGGGTGGGCAGTGGGCACAAGGGGTGAAGGGAGTCATATATATGGTGATGGACAAACAAAAATGTACAACGCAAAATTTCACAATGTTAGAAACCATTAAAACAGCAATAAAAAAAAAAAAAAAAACAGTCTTTGGCCCAGGAATAAATTCAGCATAAAATAAATACAAATAAATATTTTTTAAAAATAAAAAAAATAAAATAAAATAAAAAAATACACAATAAGTTTGAATTAAAGGAGATGTATAGAATCCTGAATCCAACAATTACATAGTCTTCTCAAGCACTTATGGAATCTTTATGAAAACTAACAATAGACTGGGGCATAAACAAATCTCAACATATTTCAGTCTTTATATCATACAGAATGCATTCTTTTGATCATAGTTGAAGTAAATTAGGAATTAGTAACACAATTTACCTTAAAAACCTTTACTTTTGGAAACTTTTAAAATTATATTGAACTCTTTAGTCAAAGAAGAAATAATAATGGAAATTATAAAATACTTAGAACTGGACATCCTGAAAATAGTACATATCAAAACTTGGATATTGCTAAAATAATTAAGTGAAACTTATAGCCTTAAGCTTTTATCTTGAAAAGGAGAAAGGCTGAAACTTAATGAGTTAATTAAGCATTCAATTCAACAAGTTAGAAAAAGAAAAGAAACTCAGAGAAAGTTTAGGGAAAAATAATAAAGATAACAGCAGATGATAATGAAATGAAAGACAGAAATAAATGTAGTAGAGTCAGTAAAGCCAAGAGTTGTTTCTTTAAAAATTCCAATAAACATAGATAAAACTGTCAAGATTTGATCAAAACAAAAGAGAAATCACAAATAGACAATGTAAGAAATGAAAAAAGGGGACATAATTACAGCAAATCAGAGACTTGAAAAATAGGAGACTATCATGAACAAATTTATGATAATATATTTGAAAATTTAGGGAAAATGGACATATTAAAGAAAAAAGGTTATTTATTAAAATTGACTATAGAAGAAATAAATGTAAGTAGGCCTGCTACCTATAACCATTAAAGAAATTGGATCAGATTAAAATCTACCACTGGTTATGGTTTGATTTCTCATATAGCTTGACTTCTGAAAAAGAATGAATTCTGGATCACACTTGCATTAATATTTCCTATCAGTGATTCAATGTTTCATTGCAAATGAATAAATTGGCATTCTGGTATCTAAATTGAAAACAAAAAATACTAAGAATGATGCTTAAAACCTAAGCATGGCGACTGAATCTATATTAAGTCCCACGGGTGGTAATGGTTCCCTTAGAGTTTTTAAGTCTTATATCCTTTGCTTGGGGAATATCCTTAGAAAAGAAAAAAAAAAAGTTCTTTCAAAAAATTTTCCTTATAGGGATGTGCAGATAAAAAGCTTAAGGAAATCAACTGATCAGCTATCTAAAGAAAATGGAAATGAATAAGAACATACCAAGATTTAAACCTGATTAATTTATCTATAAGTGTGCTTCTTAATAAAACCTGAAAATTTGTGAATTTTCAAATAGAATGATGCATAGAAAGAAAACCTCAAAACTTTTAAGCCTAATCTCCCATAAAGTTCATTTATCAAAATCTCAATTACAGCTGAAGATTCAAGTTAATATACATGAAAGGACAGTGATTCTTAAACTTGACTAGATGGTACACTTTAATTCCATATGTGAATTAGAAATAACTAGAAAATTTATTAATAATTTTAGTATGTATTAAGTTGAACCATATGAAATTGCTGATATTTTACCATTTTAACATACAAAAATGGCATTCTAAATGATCACATATGTTTATTAAAGGAGGAAAAAAAGGTGTCCAGACTATCCCGAACTATTTTTAGTTGTTTAGTTAAAATTTATTTATTACTAATTATTATCTTTTATTCTGTTTTACTACTTCATGCAGATAAGCAAGAATGAGTGCAAATGATTTATGGAAACATTGTGGAAGAAGTGTTTAAAATTGAGAGAATTCTATTTATTAAAATGTTTTATTTGAAAATTTAGAAAAGATCACCATTATTCAAATCTTGCAACACAAGCCCTCAGTTGTAGAACACTGTATTGGGCAGTTTATCTACAATATAAATATGTAAATATAGTTTGGTACGTGAAACTAGAGAACATATAATCAAGTAATATGAACTTATGTAAGTGTATTAATTGGAAATCAAAGAAATGTGAATAATTAGGCCTGGTTTTATGGAAGTAGATGAATTAAAATTGGTATTGAAGGTCACCTAAGATTTGGCAGGTAAGTGAAAACCATTAGCAAAGACAGATACAGGGGAATGAATAGTTGGAGTGTTGGCAGAAAAGAGTGACTATGTAAGGTAGGGGCCAGGTGATTTTTTTTTTTTTTTTTTTTTTATGTCTAGTTGTCTATCTTAAATCTCTAGGAAGGTAATTACATCAAGAAAGTAATGTTTTAGGGAGATTAATCTGGTAATGGTGAGCAGAATAGCTTTAAGCAGAGAGAGACACAGGAGTCAGTGAGATCAGTTAGGAGGGTGCTGCCAAAATCTGCATAAGATAAAATGTCCTGCACTAGGGTGATAGATGGTAGTTGGATAAAGAGGACAAAATGAAGCCAACAGACGTTTAGAGGAGAGACCTGGCAGTGTTTGGTAACTAAAGGAGTACAATCAACATTACAGGCTCCTCCCTTTTCTATTACCCTCACTAATGAGTGATGTCCAATGTAAACATTATTTGTTTTTGTACAGTGCCATATGCATATTTGATTCTCAGTAAATGATTACATTCTCATCTTTATATTAGAGGCCCAAATACTTGTATGTTTTCAGTACTTTCTATTATTGTCTGTTTTGGAAAAGACCCTGGCATAATCAAGGACCAAATCTTTTTATTAAAGACTTTAAAGATGAATACTGAAATCATGGTATGAATAAATCAAAGATTATACCTGGAATTATGTATGAAACATACTACTACTAAGAACATATTATTAGGTCAGTTAGAAAAAGTTTCAATAAATGTCTTAGAACATCTCCTTAAATTAGAAAACATTGTCTTCCAGAGTTGAAGACAAAATGTTATTCACCAAAATGAAGCTGTGAGATTAAGAAAAATCTTATAACTAGATTGAAATGCTCAAAACGGTCATTTTATGCTGAACAATGCTTTCTTAGTTATTTAGAGATTGTTCTTTGTAAAACCTAGGATCTTAATGCTTTTTATCTTTGTTTGTCTCATAGAATTGACCTAAGTAGTTATCTTTCCACTTAGGTGTACTGAAGATTACTTTATGAAGGTAGAAGAGCAGATTGTTGTTTTTTGTTTTTTTTAAGACTGTTTTTTTAGGGCAGTTTTAGGTTCACTGCAAAATTAAGAGGAAGGTACAGAGATTTCCCATATACCCCATGCCTCCACACATGCATCGCCTCCCCCATTATCCACATCACCCATCAGAGTGGTACGTTTGTTACAGTTGATGAACCTACATTGACACATCATATCACCCGAAGTCCATAGTTTACATTAGGATTCATTCTTGATATTGTACATTCTATAGATTTGGACAAATGTATTATGACATGTTAACATCATTGCAGTATCATACAGAGTATTTTCACTGCCCTAAAAATCCTCTGTGCTCCACTTATTCATTCCTTACGCTAAGGGCAGGTTATTTTTTGGAGGACTTTTTGTCACTTTTTTATTCAAGGAATCAGGAGTAGGTATTCTTTATAGCTTGATTCTTACTTTGTTCACATTTTTTCACCATTACCATAAGCAAGTCACCTTTTCCCTCTTTACCCCGTTGCCTCACCTGTTTGTTTCTTGACTAGAATATTCTTATTAGCCTCAGTGTTCCAGGATTGAGAGTTTTCTTTAATGAACTTTGTTTGCAGTAAATTATCCCTCAAAGAATATGATTTAATTCTCTTTAAAATATGAAGTATCACATGCATATTGTTAAAGTTCTTTGGGTTATTTTTAGGAAAACAGTAAGAAAATTGGAGGCTCTATGATTATTTATCTGATCTCCATTACAACCCATTATACAAAACACAGGTAGAACAGGATGGCATGCATGGATCCAAACTGCATGGGTTCCAATCCTGATTCTGCCCTTTACCAGCTGTGGGCATGGGCAGAGTAATAGAACATCATCTTGTTTCCTTATCTGTAAAATGGGGCGATAATTCTAATTCCAGAGAATTGTTATGAGGATTAAAGAAATAACTAGTGTAAAATACTTAGCATGTAAGAGGGGATAATAAACGATAGTTGGGTATTGTAGTTATCCTTTTTGTGTTTTTATTATTATTATTACAATCCCAAGTTATCACTAAGAACCAGAGATATGCTTTGTATTTGAAACTTAAGTTACCATATAAACATCCCTGAGCTGTTTTCTTAGCCTTTCTGGTTGAGAGTGTTATTTGCACTGAAACTGTTCTCTACCATCTCATCCAGTATCATCATGTGAAGCCCTAAGTTGAAGAAATGGAATACTTGTGGGTCTCCAGATTCCTTGACCAGAGAGAAATCTGTTCTTCTATTATATTAACAAGAAGAAATTTAAAAAAATAATAATAGTAGAGAATAAATTTGTTGAAGTAAAGAAAAGATGAGGGACTGGATGGCTTTACTTTCTGAGAATTCACCACATTTCTGTACTTAGCACCAATTCATATGTATTGAAGTAAGTGTCTAGGGCATGCAGACTTGAAAGGACTGCTTGTTTGAGTAAAGTACTGCAGGCTAAGTGATACAAATTGGATGAATTAAAGTGGCTTTGGGAATTAGTATTTCAGAGCAGCTGAATCGTAGTGACTGTCAGTGCGTAGGCTCTAAAGCAGTACAAGTGGGATACAGGAGAAAATGTCCTACTGAAAATCAGGTGGATGAAATCTATAAAATTCCCAGGTGCTACCGTGTTAGCAACTGTATAAATGCAGTGTGTAATTTTCTTCTCTTTGCTCTTGTCACTTTTCCTTTATAAAATTGTACCTACATCTTTAAGCTCCATTACCTTTAGGAGTCCTCCAACAAGAAGTATGAAATTTCATTTTCATGAAATCTTTTTTTCTTTCACATTGTGCCATTTGCTGTTAAAGCCCCTCTTTACTGAAGAGGTGCAAACTCCTTTCCTAATACTATTCCTTCCTTCCTATTCTGTTTCTTAAATGTCTTCTGTGTCTCCTACAGAAGATGAATTCTCCTAATTTAGTATTCATAGCATGGAGAGAAAGTTATTTGCTTATCTCATTCATTAATAACTTGAGCCACTGATGTATCATATCTTATTTATTGTCATTATTTGCACAATATAGGGGGAAAATAGATCATAGTAAAGTAGACTCAGCAACACTATACACTATATACACACTGAAATTTCAGTGACTTGAATGGGTCCACAAACAGTTTGGTGTGTATTCAATTTTTTATCATGCTTTGTTGAAATGTTATTGATTTTTAAAAAGGTTTTTGAAGTAAACTGAAGTATTCCTCTTTTGAGGATAACATTAGAACACTTGTTTCCTAAATATAATAACAAAAATATTAAAGGGGCCTATGAATAGTTAAAATTGACAGAGCATTCACATTCATTCATGTTTTATAATTCTGTACACAAAATTACTAGGCATTGGCTTGGGTTGCTATTAGTGTGAAGTATTTAAGTATACTATACATGCCAAGTTGACTGCCTCTATGAACATGCAGTGTTTTTCTGGTCTGTCATAACTAGAGAGTTTTGTTGTGAGAAAGATATTTTGGTTTCTTACATCAGTGTCCACCAAATTAAAACTTGATAAATATCTTTTTACATTTTGTTCATCTTTCGTGTTAAATTTTCTGAAATTACTTTCACATTGGTAAGGTTATTTCCCTTGTTTTAAATTTTGCCCCCACTCTCATCCAAGAGAATAATAATTGTTACCAGCTCAGGGGATTAAGTAAGGTAGATGCTAGACCCAATACTTAGCACATAAAAAACACCCAACATTAACTAAAATTATCATAAAAATATTTCCGTCTTAGACAAATTATTTACAAAAGAGATGCTTAAATAACTTTCACAGTACATCTTTTTCTCTTTAAAAAAAGTATTTTTAAATTATTTCCTCTACCTTTTTTCTTTTAACTATGGTAAATCATTCTAAAAGTGGTAGACATTATCAGAATTCATGACATTTTTAGCTATGTTATTTATGTTAAGTATATGCATATATGACATGATGGTATATGAATTTTGGTTAAATGTGATTGAACAAAAAGTAAATATAGTTGGTGTTTATAGATATTTGGCCATAATGATGTTATGTAAGAGATACTTTTCTCATTTAAGGTATTTTCTGAGGTTTTTAGAACCTAACTCTCGGTTAATATGATAAACATTTCCCTTTATTCTCTTTCCAAACATAGTAATATTCCAGAATTATTTCAATCACATTCATTATTCAGAATCCTGAGAAGAAAATAATTCAGAAAGTGCCAGTAAGTGTATCTATGTAGTGTTTCTATGTGATTTGTACCTTTTGGTAAAGTGTATTTGACCAGGTGGTTTTTCATTTCAGAGTAAAAAAGTTAAAGCCCTTACGTATAGGCCTGTGAGGCCTACATTATCTGAGCACGCCTGCCCTAATTCTTCTCAGGCTTTCTGCTACTGTTTGTCCTCACTCACTGACACCAGTCCCACTGGCCTCTCTGCTACACTTTATATTGGCTTCCGTCAGCCTGCAGTGTTCTTCCCTGATAAACCTACAACGCTGACTTCTTCACTTCCTTAAGTATCGGCTCTCACCTCACCTTATCCATACGACTACCTATTCGCTATAATTACTATAGTGAAATTACTATACCTCTTCATCTCCCTTACACTGTCCTACTTTTTTTCCTCTCTGAAACACTTCTTGACATTTGCTTCCTGATAAGTGAACTAAAGGCCATGCACACACTTTTAGGTTCTAAAGGCAGAGGTTGACTTCTGTTTGTTGAATAGGCATATCCTCCACCAAAAGTGCTTTTGCTCCTGTAATTATCCAGTTGTCAGTTTCTTTGCCACACTTTTCAAAGAAAGCACATTGACATAGAGGAAAATGAGTATGTTGAGTAAATGACATTATAATACTCCTTTTTGGAATTAGAGAGCCCTTTTCTTCCAAAAAGCTAATTTTGCATCAAAGCATATAAACTCATTCATCTTGTCTTCATCTCTGGTTGGTCTGAATAACCCAATAGATTAATGAAGACCAGAGCAGGAAAGGTGAAATGGCTTACACAGAACCACACAGATAGTTGGTAGAGCTGCTAAGAAGAGCACCCAAATGTTCTCTTTGTTCAATACATCATCCTGTGTGGAGCTGTGTTGGAGGTTATGTCTCGTTATTATAAGTTGTCAGCTATCTCAATTCATACCCAGTGGCAAAGGATAAATTTAAAACTTCACCAGGACTTTTATAACTTTTTTCACCTTTCAATCTGAAGATGAAAAATATTATTTTTAGAGGATGAGAAAGTGAACAAAACAGTTTCAGACCTTTATCTACTGAAACAATATTATAAGTCTCTTGTCTCAGTCGTAGAGAGCGAGTAGACTTTAAAATGACTGTAATTAAATATTGTGACTATGAAAGGAATATTTTTACAGCAGGTGAAAATAATGAGATAGTATGTAGCTTGAGGGGGTGTAGAGGAGAGAGCTGTCTAATTTTGGCCTATTGGAACTAGTATAGATTTTCTTTCTGACTCAGCAGAAATGTAGCTTTAAGAGCATAGTAGCAACTTTCCTTTCTGCTTGGAGATTTAAAGTTAAAGGTAGCTGGACCGCTGTAATGTGCAGGCCTGCCTGTGACTAATTCAGCACGTTGTTCATTCTGCTCTTGATGATGGTGCTCCTCTGTTTCTAAGTGGACATTGGTTCTTGGGGTATATATTCTTCTCTCAGCTTTGAAATAGTTTACAAGTCTTCTGAGAACCAAAGAACCTGGGTATTCAAAGGCCTTTTCTGCATCTGCAGATAAGTTGCATTGTTGTGGAGGCTGAGAAAGTCAAGAAGTGTAGACTTCTTCCTCTTATCGTTAGTTGATTTAGCTTACCTCATTCCCTTTTCTTTTCCCTCTTTAGTGACAGTTGTTGAAACTTCAAGAATAATTTAATTTCTTCCTTTTTTTTTTTTGGTGAGGAATATCAGCCCTGAGCTAACATCCGCTGCCAATCCTCCTCTTTTTTGCTGCGGAAGATTGGCCCTGGGCTAACATCTGTGCCCATCTTCCTCCACTTTACATGGGGTGCCGCCACAGCATGGCTTCACTAGCGGTGCGTCAGGGGGCGCCCCGGGGTTCGACCCGGTGAACCCCGGGCCGCCGCAGCGGAGCACACGCACCCAACCACTGCGCCACCAGGCCGGCCCTGATTTCTTCTTTTTGAACCCAGTAACATCTTTAAGATACATCAGAGTTGTGATTTTTTTTCTTTTCATGAAACGGAAAGAATCTAAAAGGAAAAAAAAAGTATAACAAATAATATATTTGTTGGAGTTTGAAATATGGTTGCTCATTTTAGCCATTATAATTTCAAATACTTAAAAGCATTGAAATATATTTATTTAATGAGTTCGTGTGCCTGAAGACTAAAATCAGATGTTTGGAAGAAAGTGAGGAAATAAGTTTCAATATTTTTCTTAACCAGAACATTGCAAAATAAGGAAAACTGTTTACTAGATCATTTTATCCTTGCTAATGGAACTTAACTTTTCTCCCAATTTGGTTTCTCCATCAATTATTCAGAGATTAAAATATATTATATTGTAATACTCAATCTCATGTATCTTCTAATTATAGGTAATTATCAGAGGAAAGATGAGATTTTCTTCTACCTTCACCAGCCCCTCTCCCCACCTGCCTGCCCCCCATATAGAATTGCCTAACTTGGATAATCACTCTTTTAATTCGTGTTCCTGAAGTCTAAAGGTCTTGTTGTTCAATGTGCTTTGACCAACTGATTTGTTTAAATTCAGTTCTTTGTGCCATTCCTGTGAATTTTAGCTAATTATACATCCATTTTTTAGAATTGTGCGTTAGAAATCACATGTGCCTAATTCTGAAAATGGCTTTGTACATTAAGGCTCATTTAACCACTGATGGTTAGAGAGAAGTTGAGAGACTTACAGTTATTGGTCATAATTTTAAAACATGGAACTTTCTTGTACTGCAGGCAGGCATATAAGATGCTATGTTGTCAATCTCTCAGTCATTACGAATGTTGCAGTTTGGCTTATGTCTTACTGGTCAAGATGTCACAGAGAAGATAGTTTAGTCATGGAAAGAAAATCAGTGTCTAGCATGCAAAGATCGTAACAGGGTAAGCACTTCCAGTAGGATTTTCAGAGGAGGGGTTGATTTGTGTGCATTACTGGGTCTGTGTGAAATGGTGTCCTTTTGGCACTAGCTGAATATAAATTTCAGTAAATGTTTTTTCTTGCTGCAGATTAGTGTAATACAGTGAAATTTTCTGTAACTGAGTGGAGGTAGTGGTTGACGTCTGCTAATAGCCTGAAAGTAATGAGGATGTGCAGTCTGAACGATTGATTGAATAGCTGCAGTCCTGTGTGTTTCTTTCTCGCTTGCTCTCTCTGCAAGCTGTAGAAAGGGAGGGGGAAGAGCAAGACACAGGGAGGGAGCGAAAGAAAAAACGCTTTCTCTTAAGTGGAAGTAGCACGGATCCCAGGGGCCAGGAGGCCAGAAATGGAAGTTTAAACTGCATCTATCTTTTAAAGGGAGAACAGCAGGAATCAAAATGTCAGTCTCCGGAGTCACGATTTACTCCTTATTTTTTAAGATCTGGAAGATAACACAGAATACTTTTTTTAGGATGTGGTTTTTTTTTCTTTTCTTGTCCATGTTGAGATTATCTAATGTTATCTGAGAAGCTGGATTCCTATATGTCTGTCAGTTGAAGTGGAGATGGGAAGCAGTTGTGATAAAGGTATAATATGTATATATCTATCATCTGTGTGTGCGTGTGTATGTGCATATATATATGCATATATATATATCACTCTATGAAAAAAATTTTTTAAATGTAATCTTAATATAGTATATAGTAATTAAATTGTAGAATATCACATCATCTGCAAAATTCCAAGCTTGTTAGGTCAGTTTGAACAGATTTAGGATTCCAGAATAAGATCTTAGTAAGGTCGTATTGCTAGAACAAGGAGAAGCTGATCTATTTTTATATCTGTATAGGCATATGTGTTATTTTATCCTAGCAGCAGCTTTCAGTCTTCTCATGGCCCTTTGGCTGCAGTCTGGTGAATCATCTTATCTGCACAGAACTGAACTTTGACCTTTGTGCAAACACCATCAAATCATGTGCAACACTAGGCTATATTTTGTTCACAAGAATATTAAAAAATTTCATTAAATTCTATTAACTGCTATATTGCTGACAAATATAGAAGTAGATTCACTGTGAGATGCAAATATTAAGTGAACTTATAGAGATTAAACATAGATCAGAGGAAATTACTTTTTATATGTACACAGGTAAAGATATAAACTGTCATGCTAAAGCAGATTCTTAACTGTGACCAAGTCTCCCTAGTGTCTTTATGGTTCAAACACCACAGAGATAAAGAGACAAATTATGTGGAAATACAATATAATGCACCTTGAAAGCAAACTGATTTTTTGTGGGAAAAGAACAAAACAATAATTTTACAATTTAGCGAAAGATCCTAAATTTTGGACTTTTGATGTTTCTTTCTTCTTTTCCAGAGGTGCCAGCAGAAAGGTCCCCCCGCAGACGGAGTATCTCAGGGACCAGTACATCAGAAAAACCCAGCTCCATGGACACTGCAAATACCTCACCCTTCAAAGTACCAGTAAGTGTTTCTCTTCTCTAAAAGACTATTTTACTTTTCTCCTTTCTTCTTAGAGTTAGAGACAGTTACTAAGGAACCAAAATATTTTGCTCCTCAGGAATTTCTTTACAATACTGAGGTTAAAGGACAGAGTTATCAACTTACATGGATTAACTGTGGTTAATGTCCACTACTTTAAGTATAAAGCGAATATTATTTTTACTTGTGGAGTATTTCCAAAATATGTAACTAAATACATTAAATTCAAATTCCTTTGAACTAGGGAGTGCAAATTTTTGCAGGATGTCCTTTTATCAGGTTAAATCTGTCTAGCTGAAACCTGCCTAACTAGCTAAAACCTGTCACAATTCTGTAAAGGTACTGGTGGGATTTTTTGGGGGGGTATGATTTTTTTATTTTCCAGAGCTGGAGCACAAGCAGAGAATGATGAGACTTATAAAGTTGTGGAGCAAATTATCAGAGACTTATACAATTGTGAGTTCTAATCTTGAAACCTGGCCTGTGCTTTGCTTAAGCCGTCTTTTAGATGGCCATCTAAGGGCTTAAGAATCACCCTGGAAGAGATATCCTAGTTTAAAATACTCCTTAAACTGACTAGGCAGTACTGAGAATCAGTATTAAATACAAAAGAATGCTGAGATGGAAAGGCTGTAAGTGGTCATGTCGTCTGACTACCAGTTGCTGGCCTGGTTTGGATCTTTTTGATATAACTCTGAGTAACTCAGATTTTAATTCATCCATTTTATTTGTTTATTGAGTAAGAAATATACTTCCTAATAATATCATTTTATTAAAATTCATTGATTTTAAACTTGGAAAGAATTGCTTCAATGAGGTCATTATTGTAGGTACAATGGAAAGCAGTATAAACTAGAAAAAGAATTTTCTGTTGGAAAAAAATTTTTTCTTTTAATTCGGCCAAGTTTATATGTTGTGTTCTTTATTTATTTATTCCAATACTATTATTTTTAAGTTTAGGATGACCTTTTAAGTAGAACTGATATTTTGAGATATATAAGCTGACATTCATTTGTAAGTTAACTGAATCGAATGTTTATTTTGGATTAACCCTGAGAAGCAAGATTTCCCCTTATTGTATCTCAGTGCCTTGCAGAGTTGGTGATATCTGTTACTATGACATCTTTCAAATTTTCACAAATTTTCTCCTATTTTGAAGATCACAAGTAAGTATTGGGTTAATATGCTAACCAAATTATGACAGGAATTTTAAAATATCAGATTTCATGCCTTTTACTAAATTTCTTTGTTCCATAGACATAGCAACCTATGTAAAAATTTTTTTTCATAAATGAAGAAAGCATTTTTTCCCCTCCTCTCCCCTTCTTGTTTATCCTGATAAAACAGAGATCAAATACAGTAAAACTAACTATCCATGTACAGAGTTTGGTGAAAAGGATTGAGTTAGAATTTGAAGTTTTCATTCTATCATGTTAGAATAGAATGGTGAATTCTTAAATTTGTTTTTCAAAGTCAATAACTGAAGAAGAATATCCCTCTACAATGTAGTAACATTGAAGTACTTCCTATATTGAATCTGAAGTTCATGGCTGGGCTTTTTAAATTTCAATTCATTAGGAACAACAATTTTTATTTATATTTAAGCAATAATTTGACAGCTAATTCAAAGTTTACCTTAGTAATTTAAAACTAATTATTCTTGAATAAAAGTAATAAACCAATGATGCATGTACATGAAGGCTAGCACTACTTATAAACCACTTACTCAGTTGTTAGTCTTCTGACAGTCTCAGCCACCTCATGGATTTAAAAATATTGAGGGAAAGAAGGGGCCTCTGTCTAGCAAATTGTAGTCACAAAGCCCATGCACTTAGCTCTCTAGGAGAATTTAATCATTCACAAGCCCTCACCTAGACAATTGTTTGAGAAATAAACATCAGAACATACTGATTGCACTAAAAAAAAAAAAAAGACAGTGAATTGAGGGAAGAGGCAGAGAAAATGAAAAGCAAGGAGTCATAAAACAATCTGAATCCACTTAGGATAAAGGCAAATAGCCTTACATTTATCAATAGCCCTTAAGGGTACCATTATATTACAGGATGGATGGCGCAGAGTGCAGTAATTGACACTGATAATAATGACCCTGAATCATCAAGAAAAAGTGAAATTATATTTGTTGTGCTGGGCTTTTTTTAAAGTGAAACTGTATAATATTGTGTGATATCCATTGAGAATATTTAAAATCTTGAAGATATGTGATGCTTATAAAACTTTTTATCCAGAAAAATCTGGTTTGTGAAGTAGCTCATTCCTTAATAATGCTAGATAAATAATTTATATTCTTTTAAGAGAAATCAAAATATGCTGGCTAAATGAGGCACTGCAGCACTTGAATGTCTGTGGAAGTACATTGTATTTTTTTAATTTCCATATAATACCAAGAGCTAATATGACTTACATCACTTAAATGTATTGCCGATAAGAAGTATGTCTAGTTTTCAGATCAACACAAAATATTTTGGTAATTAATATCACAAAAGACTCTCCGAATATGGGAAAACAGTACAAAAAGGAACCAAATTTTGAGATGCTTAACTTTAAGTTACTTATACATTATCTCAAAGAAGATCATTTCCATGCTAACTCTATGAAGGGACAGGAGTGTGATTTAAGCACAAGTACTTGTGGTTCCAGGATTCTTTACTCTGGTGAACAGCAGGTTCGCTACTCATGAGATATACCCAAAAAAGAGCTGATAGTGGACTCTGAAAGGACCTTATTCTTCTCAGCTCCATTTTCAGGCTCACTAAGAGCAGATGACATAGATTTTAGCAAACCTTGACTGAAATTATTGACAATGACATACTTATTGAATGCTTACTTTAGGCAAACTATTAGTGATTCACCAATTATTGATACTTTCTTGGCATTATACTTAGTACTGGGGAAACAGAAATGAACACAACAAAATTTTCCACTCCCAGAGAACTTATAGTCTAGTAGCAAGAGACAGAAAAATTACCAGATTCATAAGGAGGTAGATAAGCATGATGACACAGGTTTTTAACAAGGTTTTAGCTTCACACATGCACTGTGTAAGCTAAGGCTTTGCCAAGGAACCAGTATTTGAGTTGAGTTTCAAAGGCTGAATGAAAATAGTTGACAGGGGAAGAAGAGTATTCTAGGCTGAAGGAAGAGCATTTTGGAAAGACACACTTCATAAGGTGACTGATGCTTCCAGGGAATACAGAAAGGGTTCAGTGAGGCAGGAACTGAAAAGCTTGTAGGTAAAAATGGCAAGAGAGAAGGCTGGAAAGATAGATTGGGGTAAGACTGTGAGTGGTTTGCTTGTCAAGCTTAACTAAACTTTGCTGGCCACTAAAGCATTAGAAATTTGTTTATTGAAATGTTTGTCTTGGCTCAAAATCTAAACCAATTTGTATAAATACTGTGAAGTATTGGTAAATTACGTGACTCTTCCCCAAGTGACTCTTCTTTCTCTTGCTGTCACTATCTCAACTCAGGGTGATAGGTGAGAGGCCATTATTGAACAGAAGGCCAGCCCAGCACCCACCCCTGGCTATCAGCTGACACTGCTGATAGTTCTAGAGTAGAGGTTAGCCTTAGGGAGATTCAGGAGCAACCAGTGGGTAAGAGTTACTCGTATCCTGCTGACTGCAGCTAGATAAGGCAGAAAAGAGCCAAGGAGTAACTATACCAGTGAGCCCCAAACCTTAGTATATCTTCCTCATTCCCCAAAATTTATATTTTTAAAAACTTAAAATGGATAACTAGTATAGCAGTGTACTCATGCATATTTCTTCCTTATTCTAAGGCATCTTATGCAGGTTGTAGACGGCAGAATCAGTAAGTTTAAAAATAAGGACATGAAAAATGGAAGCGGGAACTTAGATGGCCACTGAACCTATCAGTTAAGACAAGGTCTTGGTATTTAGGAATGTTTAAATGAACTTGTACTTGTATCTAATTATAGCCATAAGAAAAAGCAGAGATCTGCAGGATAGTTTTTTCTGTTCTTCCTTCACTCTCATTCCATATTTCTTCACCTTAATTCCAGTTGCAATTATTTGTAGGTCTCTGTCCCTCATTAGACAATAAATATCTCTTCTAGGGGCTGGCCCAGTGGCATAGTAGTTAAGTTCGGTGCACTCTGACTTGGTGGCCCAGGTTCAGATCCCAGGTGCAGATCTACACCACTCATCAAAACCACGCTGTGGCGGCGACCCACATACAAAATAGGGGAAGATTGTCACAGATGTTAGGTCAGGGCCAGTCTTCCTCAAGCAAAAAAGAGGAAGATTGGCAACAGATGTTAGCTCAGGGCCAACTTACTCACCAAAAAAAAAATCTCTTCTACTCATCTTTGTAGCTACCCCAGTGCCTAACACAATACCTCGCACATAGTAAACATTCAACAAATAATCATTGAAGGGATAAAATATGCATGAGTTATCTAGGAACTAGAATCAAGTATCTCTCACAGCTATTCTCTTGGTATTACTGATGATGTCTCTAGTCAAATGGATTACTTAACCATTTAATAACCACTAAGAGATCATTTGGAATAAATGAGTTTACCTGTGTAGAATAGTTACATTTTTTCCCTCAGCAAAGAGAGATTTTAATTTATATTTGGAATTCAGGGCTATGGTATTTTATATATGTAGGGTATACTGTGTGAAACTAGATAGAATTCCTTATTTAATGATTTGTTTCTGTGGCTATTTCTTTGAGCCCTTTAGGTGTCATACATATGTATAAGCTCACAATGTTTTTGCAGATCTGATTTTTGACTAGTAGATTCTTCAAGAACAATTTTAGTCATTTGAATGATTTTTCCCTCTTTTTAAAGATCTTATTTTTCATTTTTTCTTTAACATCCTACTAGACTTTTTACTTTTGTCATATTTGTGTTTTCCTTTAAATAAAACATCCATTATATGTTTTACACATTGATAAAACTACATTTAAATGATATTATAGGGATGATTAGGAAGAAATGAGTAAACTAATGAAAAGTTATCCAGGTCCTTAAATTTAATGCAGAAAGGGAAAATGATCACGTCTTGTAATTGTATATATTTATTTCACATTCCCTGAGTTTTTGGAACAGGCTTCTTTCTTTAATATTCTATTTATAAAGTGTCTATTGATATTTATGATTTTTGTATCACTTCTCCTTAGACGATGGCATCAAATTAGCTTTGGCTAAAAGAAAGCCGCTTGTGTTCCGGGCCAGGTGCTCAGTTTAGTGTTCTTATTTCCATACCACAATGGTCTGAGTTGGCCTTCTATGTGAATATAACACAATGCAGTCGCAGCTGCTTCATTTGTATTAGCTTTGAGCTTGGCTCTGAAAGAATTCAGGCACTAAAAATGTATGCCAAGACAACCAGAAAGCATAGTTGAACTAAGGCACTAGCTGACTATTCCTGTGTAACCCTCCTTGTGTTCTTGTCACAATGACACCTGAACATTCCGAATCAGACATACTAGATATAAAAGACTGTCAAAAGATGAAACCTTTGCCTACTTTTTAGAAGAAAGTAAAGCTTTGGAAGATAAATGTAGACTAAGTTAAATTCCTAAATTTAAAAGGAATGTTTTAGGGGCTGGCCCGGTGGCGCAAGCGATTAAGTGCGTGCCCTCCACTGCGGCGGCCCGGGGTTCGCTGGTTCGGATCCCGGGCGCGCACCGACGCACTGCTTGGAAAGCCATGCTGTGGCGGCGTCCCATATAAAGTGGAGGAAGATGGGCACAGATGTTAGCCCAGGGCCAGTCTTCCTCAGCAAAAAGAGGATTGGCAGATGTTAGCACCGGCTGATCTCCTCACAAAAAAAAAAAAAAAAAGGAATGTTTTAAAAGGAATGTATAAAAAGAGATGTTACATCCTTTCTTAAATATCAAGGTATCAGGCTGTTAATATTGGTCTCTGTTTTGAATAGAATCCTCAATAAGATCAATAAGATCCTTAATAAAATCTTTGTTTTTCCAAGTTAAACCAAGGGACAGAAAGCTTCATGCCCACTTAATAAAGACCAGAAAGTGTTCATTGTCTAAACCAGTGGTTTTCAATTCTGGCCATACTTAAAAATCACCTAAGGACGTTAAAAAAAAACAAAACAAAAACTAATGCCTGGAGTCCACCTTAGACCAGTTAAATCAAAATCTCTGGACTGGAACCCAGTCTTCTGTATTTTTTTAAAACCTTCCCAGATGATTCTAACGTGCAACGAGGGTTGAGAACTATTTGTCTAAATGATTGGTTAAACTATTGGGAACCCATTTTAGTCAATGTCTTCCCTGTGGACATCAGTGCTTTTTTTTATACCTTCTAGTCTGGCATAAGAAACTAACAAGCAATATTTTCTCAGTGGCCTGCTATTGCTCACAAACAAATTGCTGCATTGTGTGTTAGTTGCCCTTCTAAGTGTTTGCCACAGTCAGTTCAGATGACTAGTCGTAAATTTACAAAATAACTTGCTTTATTGTGGCACGGTGACCTCTGACCAACCTAAGAATCTCAGTCTTAGGGGTGAAATAATCAGTTTGAATTCATAGCACCCAAGCTACAATACTGTTCAGTTTTTGTATTCTCATTGCTATTGTATTCCAGGACACTTCAAGTTCTGTCCTGTGCTGCTTAAAGATTCTATATCCATCTTTCTTCCTTCTCTTTACTGACAATCTGCATGGAGTTGAAATCCGTAATAGGATCACCCTGCAGTGATACCTCTTTTAATAAAGAGTATATTTATGTTCACATATGTATGAACATGTAATATATGAATATATATTCACATGATATGTCTATCAAAATATTATTACCAGAGGTAACAATAATATAATAAACATAGGAATGTCAAAAAAGGAAAATTATAGTCTGAAGATGTTAAACATTATCTCTTTAAATCATTTTGTAATCAGAATGGGTATAATTTTAAAAACTTCATGATAAATATCCTAGAAAATATAAAATTTGGAACAGAGAAAAAAGGAATAACCGTTTAAGGGGGCATGTGACCCTTTAAGGGAGATGGAAAGGAGATAGCAAACACCTGGAAAAAGGGAGCAGGCATGGCAGGGAAGATTCTAAACTTGAAAGAATCAAAGAATGATGGAAACCTTCCTCAATCGATGGTTATTCCTAGAAATAGGTTTGCAGCAGTACTAACTAGTGGAGATTCCAATTTATCCTGCCCAGGAGAAGAGGGCTCTTTGAGAGAGAGGACTCTCTCAATGAACTCACTTATAGCGCCTTCTTATGGATAGTGTACTATAAGCCCCTCTTCCCCAAAGCAAAGGTATTTTCCTTGTGCTTTAATGGAGAAGTGGAAGCTTAACACCTCTCACTTCACAATTAGAGATCAACATTTTAAAGGGCTAATGCCCACTTAAGGGAGCATGTAATTAGCCACTAAGTATAACTGGTATCAGAGACTTTCCTATTTCACAGGAGTTAGGAAGTGAGAGATATAGAGAGGAAACCTGGCCAACTTCTCGGTTTGCTAGGGTTAGCTGTACAGAAAGGTATTTTTGTACTTGTCAGCTGTACCTTTACTCAGCAAGGTACAGGCATTGTTGGTAAACAGTAATACCCTTGAGGTGCCTTCCTACCGTCCGACCCTTTAATTCTGTAACCGATGCCAGTACCATGCCACTGGATTTTTAAATGCTTTATTTTATATTTCACATCTACTAATTTTGTTTTAAAGGAACTTCATTCCAAGGGCATTATTTGATTAAAATAGCACTACAAAATTTTTTGTCAGACTATTGAGGAGCTATTAAAAGAAAAGACTCCAAAAGGATTTGAATAGACATTTCTCCAAAGAAGATATACAAATAGCCAGTACACACATGAAAAGATATTCAATGTCATTAGTCATTAGGGAAATGTGAATCAAAACCATACTGAGATACCACCTCATACACACTAGGGTGGCTTAATCAAAAAGAAAGAGAGGGGCCAGCCCAGTGGCACAAGCGGTTAAGTGCGCGAGCTCTGCTGTGGCAGCCCGGGGTTCGCCGGTTCGGATCCTGGGCACGCACGGACGCACCGCTTGTCAAGCCATGCTGTGGCGACGTCCCATATAAAGTGGAGGAAGATGGGCATGGATATTAGCCCAGGGCCAATCTTCCTCAGCAAAAAGAGGAGGATTGGCAGATGTTAGCTCAGGGCTGATCTTCCTCACCAAAAAAAAAAATAATAAAAGGCAATAATAAGTGTTGACGAGGATGTGGAAAAATTGGAACCTTCACATATTGCTGTAGGGAATGTAAAATAGTGCAGCAACTTTGAAAAACCGTTTGACGGTTCCTCAAAAGGTTAAACATAGAGTTACCATATGACCTAGCAATTCTATTTCTATATGTACAAGAAAATTGAAAATGTATGTTCACACAAAATCTTGTATGTGAATGTTCATAGCAGCATTATTCATAATAGCCAAAAAGTAGACACAACCCAAATGTCCATCAGCTGAAGGATAGATATACAAAATGTGGTCTATCCATATAATGGAGTGTTATTCAATCATAAAAAGGAGTGAAGTACTGATACATTGCTACATTTGGATGACCCTTGAAAACATTATGCTAAGTGAATGAAGCCAGACACAGCAGGCCGCATATTGTATAATTCTATTTATAGGAAATGTCCAGAATAGGCAAATCCATAGAGACAGAAAACAGATTAATGATTGCCAAGTGTTGGGGGCTGGGGGCAGGGAGTAACTGCTAATAGGTACGGGATATCTTTTGAGAATGATGAAAATGTTCTGGAATAAGACTGGGGTGACGGTTGCACAACTTTTTGAATATACAGCAACCACTAAATTGTACACTTGAAAAGGATAAATTTGATAGTATGTGAATTACATCTCAATAAAGCTGTTTAAAAAAAACTTGGGAAAAAAGAATAGAAAGTATCTGAATATTTCTTAATATTGATTACAAATTGATATGATAACATTTTGGATATATTGCGTTAAATAAAATGTATTTTAGGGAGGAAAAAGACAACAAATGCATTTCATTATATCGTGGCAGCTTATTTTCTACTTATTTTCTATTTAGGTGCTTATTACTGATACTTTGCATATTTGCATTTTTATTGAACTATCATGATTTGCCTGCTATAAGGAAGATAGTTCCATACATTTTTACTTAAGGATGTAGAAATAGGAAGCATGACATTTGATTTTAAAAGTGAAAAGTAAATTATGGCTGTCATAAATATATATGGAATATTTTTTAATTTTTACAAGTTTTCACATTTTATGAATTATTTGTATCTTATATTGTGTACTTTATATCTCTTCCATAGGTTCATGTCTATTAATTAAACTGCTTGACATTTTTCATTTTGTGTGTCGTCTACCTCTGCCTCTGCATTCTTGTAAGATTTTTTATATGTGAGCTTGTTTAATGGGATAGTGCTGAGATCTTCACATTAGAAAGATCTTTTTATGACTTTTCTATAGCAATGAAATTAATGATCAACAAATCAGGAAATGGAAAGTGATATTGTTTTAGAGAATCTTCTTCTAAATAGTCCTCTGTACTATTCTACTCTGATGTCCCAAAGTAATTTAAATTCAGCTTGCCCCAAGCTGTATTCACTTTATGTTTTTCCCAAAATCTATTTTCCCCCTGAATTTTCTAACTTAGTAGTATAGGCATGTGCCACATAATGACATTTGGTCAACAATTGACCGCATGTATGACGGTGGTCCCGTAAGATTAGTACCATATAGCCTAGGTGTGTAGTAGGTTTGTGTAAATACACTCTCTGATGTTCATGCAAGGACAAAAATGCCTAACGACGCATTTCTCAGAACATATCCGCGTCATTCAGTGATGCATGGCTATACTATAAATTTCTTCAGTTCCAAGAGCCAAAAACCTAAGAGCCATAGTATTCGCTTCTCTTTCCTCCCACATTCAGTCAATTTTGAAATCAGGCATCCATCTGCTCTTTTCCAGCCCCCTGCCACTTACTGCCTTCAATGATCAGTGCTTGTTATTCTTCCCCTGAGCAAGTACCAGGCCTGGCTTCATTAGCATGAGACCAGTACAGTGCACAGGACCTGCACTCAGAAAGGCCCTGTGCATGGAGTTTAATGCTCTGTGGTTGCCATGTCAAAATTCTTAATGATTCATCTTTGGATTTGTGTTTTGTAAGTGATGTCCAGTAGGACAATGGAGCATGGGCAGGGACTTGGAGCCAAGGCACAGTACCACCTGCTGCCTCCCTGGGATGGATTCTGCACTGCCCACTTCCCCACACCCTGGTATCCCAGCCAGCCTCCCCCTCTCTGCCTCACCCAGCCAACGTCTGTCACTCTCTGATCCTGGTGGGCACCTGTGCACAAACATAAGAAAGATAGGGGTTAGGCTGCGCACGCTGTGCAGTCTCGGGGCTGGGCTTGGCGAGCCATCCTTGCCTCTGCCTATCAGCTCCACCAGTGTCTGGCAGGTGACCAGAGGCCACACCTCAGTTGGGGCAAGCCTCTAGCCCATCCCCAGTCCAGGTATCTAGTGAGTTGCAGTGGCAGCTGTGGGAAGGAAGAAGCCTGGCTCGACTTCCCTGCGCTGGGACAGGGCATGGCATGTGGGCTTGGTGGCCAGCAAAGGGCAACCTAGTGCCCAAGGGAGCATGACATTAAATAGCAAATTAAAAACACCATGGCAGATGGAGAGAGAGACTGCTGAGGAAAGGAAAAATTCTTAGTACCTTTAATGGCGCTGTTTTTCTGCTTTTTGAACAAGGTCCCTTATATTTTGCGCTGAGCCCCTCCAAATATGTAGTTGGATCTAGGAACAGTAGAGACTTGAACTCATTTTCTGGTCTCCAATTCCTTCCTCATCCGCTTTAGCCTTCGCACTGCTGCCAGAGTGGTCTCTTTAATATCTGAACCTAATCATTACTTGACTCTCCCTTGCTTGAAATCTTTTAGTAGCGCTCTATGGTCTCATGCCCATGGACATGACCAAATTTTGTACATTTTATTTGGCTTGCACAGTGGGTGGGTTCTTTCCACTCTCCCTTTTTTTTTTTTTAATTTTATTTATTTTTTCCCCCAAAGCCCCAGTAGATTGTTGTATGTCATAGCTGCATATCCTTCTAGTTGCTGTACATGGGACGCGGCCTCAGCATGTCCAGAGAAGCGGTGCGTCGGTGCACGCCTGGGATCGGGATCAAACCCGGGCCGCCAGCAGCGGAGCTCGCGTGCACTTAACCGCTAAGCCACGGGCCGGCCCTCCACTCTCCTTTTTCTCTCCCTTTGTCCTTCCCCTCATTTGAATGTCTTCAGACAGAGCTAGCTTTTCCTTCAAAAAGCATCAGTCACCTGCTGAAAGCTTTTGAGTTTAACTCGTGCTTTACAGGATAATAAAAACGAAAGTTATCTTGGCACAGAGAGCCTTTCACTGTCTAGTTTTGGGCTGTCCTTCCTTCTCATTTCCTAATACCTGGTATCCCCATCCCCACCACAAGCTCTCTAAGCCTCCCAACTTAGGAAGTGCTCTACCTTAGTGCTCCATCTTTACCAACTTAAGAGTTCCCCAAACAAGTTTTCTCAGATATCTTTGCACGCTTTTGCCTAGCAGGACCACTTTCTATGCTTCCTAAATGTATTCTCCTCCTTTAAAGCTCAGCTCCAGTGTCTTCCTACCTCTCCTAGGCAACGTTAGCCTTGACCTTCTCTGTCCTTCCACAGGAGTGTGCATTTATCCATTATAGTACTGATACTATTGTATTGTGGGGTCATTATTGGTATAGTTGCCTTCCCTGGTCTGTGATATTCTACTAGTGGTCTGTAGAATGGGATATATATACCTCAGAGGGTGCACAGCACAATCTCTTTGGTTTTGCAGAATGAAAATATTAAGTGTTTGATTTTTTTAAAACTTTCACTCTTTTTAGGTTTTTATCTTATTGAGTATTTTACAGTCGTATATTAGAACATCCTTATAATTTATAGGTAAACAATTTTAGGAATGCACACCAACAATATTTTACTCATTTGATTCATGGTCAAGACAATTTAGAAACCACTCTTCTAGAAGATCAGGACTGTATCTTATTCGTCTTGTAACTCTAGCACTGACCTTTTCTTTTTCCTAATCTGTTTATGAAAACTCAGTGTATAGGTGCATTCATGATTACTCAAGGTATGAACATTGCAAAGACATTAACGTCTTATGCCAGAGCATCTTCACATTAGTTGATGGTTTTAAATTAATATTGTGTATTTTTTAAGGGTCTACATTAATCTTTAAGTAAAATAGAATTAAGGGTGGAATACTGTGAGTAGAAAGAAATAATTTTCTTTCTGTTGAAGCCCTGTGAGGATAATGATAGAAAGAGTGACTCAGGGGGACTGTCTTTCTCAGTTTGCTTCTCACTCAAGGAATAATTGGATGTGTAGGAATGTGGTCTGCCTCTCAACTCTTTAAAAGTTAAATGGAAAAAAAGACAATTTATTCAGCAGAAGTGAAGGTCAAAACCTGATGATCTGTCCTTCACTACCTGGGCTCATATCTTATGCAGTCAGTGAGACCATTGTCACTCAGGAGCACTTCCCCATTAAAATCAAATGCCTGCAGTTCAAAAAGGCTCGACACTCTTCTGACCATGTGATCTAGGGCCTGTGTCACCTGCCTGTTTAATTCTGCCAGAATATCAGTACAAGGATTACATATTATTAGCATTTAAGAATTTATACCTAGAACAGGCAAGGGAGTGATAACGTATTTTTTTTCCCCCAAAGCCCCAGTAGATAGTTGTACGTCATAGCTGCACATCCTTCTAGTTGCTGTATGTGGGACGTGGCCTCAGCATGGCTGGACAAGCGGTGCGTCGGTGCGCGCCCGGGATCCAAACCCGGGCCACCAGCAGCGGAGCGCGCGCACTTAACTGCTAAGCCACGGGGCCAGCCCTGATGACGTATTTTTAAATGTATGTTCAGCTAGCATCTCACTTGTGTGACCAAGAGCAAATTGTTTGACCTCCTGTAAGGCATAAGATTCCTTTTTTATGATAATGAAATACTGCACAAATATTTTAAGATCCTTGGGAAGTTTGCTGATAAAAAGGTATTATATATTAAGGACCAATTTGTTAATATTTGGGGGCCTAAATTTATAATGGAAAAAGAATGTTTGCAACATTAGAAGTGGCACAATTAGGAAATAGCCTCTAGAAGTTATATAAATATGCCTAATAAAATCTTTTCCATGATGTAGTTCTCCCTCCCTTCCCCACTTTATTCTTTAAAAAAAAAAAAAAGCCCATCCTGGTAGATATTAGTAAAGAGTAATTATATTGTTTTACTTTGTACCTTTTGCTCACTACCATTTCCGTAATTTGGGTTTTTAGGTGCATTTTGTTTCACCAGAGGCAATAAGAATTTTATTTTTTTTAAATAACTAATAGGCTTCAAAGCCCCCCTCCATCTGTGATGCTATTATTCTTAGAGTTCTAGAATTGAGAGATGGAAAACTTCAATTAAATTCATCTAGTCCATCTCCCCTGACACTGAAAAAATGTCTTTCACATTATATTATCTGATGCTTTTTCGGGCTTCTATGATAACCTCTGGGAGACTGTCCAATAGACTAATAGATCTCACTTTGAGGGAATGTTCTCTTTCTTAGTTTTGACCCATCATTTCTCATTATTTTAACCCTTAAAGCCACCTTCCTTAATATTCATCATCTGTGAACTTGAGTAAGACCTCTCTGCTAGTCATAAGAAAATCAACATACATTTCATTAGCAGGAACTGAGGTGGTCTATAGAAGTGAATATTCCAGATACTAGACTTTTCCTCTTTAAACACTAGATTTGGTTTTATTTTAATAATTTTGAGGGGTTTTTCTCCCCTCAGATGTATTAGATATTTTCCCTACTTTCTTGAGTGAATTGGACTTTTCTTAAATAGTTCAGGTTCATCATTATTAGCATTCTGCAAATATGTATTAAGTAGCCCACTGTATGCTAAGCACTGAAGAAATGCAAAGTTGAGCTCAATAATGTTTGCCTTCAGGAGTTAAGACTCAGTAGGGGTACATAAAATAGGAATAGAACTAATTATTGGTCAAGACAGAGGAAAACAGTAGTATAAACAAAAGATCTTAGATAATCAGAAGCGAGAGACTATCCTATTAGAGAAATCAAGAATGGTTTCCTGAGGAGTTGGTATTGGAAATAAATAGTGTAGGGACAACTGAGTAGCCATTTGGAAAAAAGATAAAATTAGATGTGTATCTCACACCTTACACAAGAGTAAACTCCAAGTGGATTAGGGATCTGAATGTAAAAAAATAAAATAAAATAAACCACGCAACTATTAGAAGAAAACATAGATGAATTCCTCTTTAACCTTAATATAGGACAAAACTTTTTGTAACAGTTACTGAAGAGCCAGAGGCAAAAATGTTTTTTAAAAATTGCATGGCAAAAAACATAACAAAGTTTAAAGACAACCGGCTGACTGGGAGTAATTGTTCACAACATATAAAAAACTATTAAAAATTGAGGGACAAATGCCCAAAAATGCAATAGAAAAATTGAAAAAGAGATATGAACAGTTAATTCTCAAAAACTATTAAAATGTCCTGAACAGATAAAAACAATGTTCACACTCACTCATAAGCAGAAAAATGCGAATTAACACGGAAGTATTTCACCTTTTAGGCTAGCAAAAACTATGAAGTTTGACTACAAATTCAGTTGGCAAGGTTGTGGGAAACAGACACTCTCATACATTGCTGATGGGAATGCAAACTGGTACATCCCTTCTAAAGGGGATTTTGGCAAAGCTATGTATGCATTTACCTTTCAACCCAGCAATCCCACTTCTAGCAGTCTACCATGAAGATACACCTCCATCAGTATGAAAATACATACATGCAAGATATTCCTTGCAGCATGTTTTGTAATTGCAAAATACTTGAAGCAACCCTAAATGCCCTCTCACAAGAAAGTAATTATATAAACTATGTGTGGAAGGTAGAATAATGGCCCCCCAAAGAGGTCCACATCCTGATACACAGAATCTGTGAATATGTTATCTTACATGGCAAAAGAGACTTCTGCAGATGTGATTAAGGCTAAAGACCTTCTGGTGGGAAGAGTAGCCTAGATTATCCAGGTGGGTCCAATCTAATCACATGAGGCCTTAAAAACTGAGAACCTTTCAGAGAGATGCATCATTGCTGGCTTTGAGGATGGAGGAAGGGGACAATGAGCCAAGGAATGTGAGTGGCCTTTAGAAACTGGAAAAGGCAAGGAACAGATTCTCCCCTAGACCTTCAGAAAGGAATGCAGCCCTGCTGACACCTTGATTTTAGCCAGGTGAACCCTGTGTTGGACTTCTGACCTACAGAACTATAAGATAATAAATTTGTACTTTTTAAGCCATCATGTTTGTGGTAATTTGTTACGGTGGTAGTAGAAAGCCAAGACAGTGGAAAAAATAGTGAAATTAGAATTAGGTCTATAATTTCTGTCAGTATGGTATCTGTGTTAATTTCCTAGTTTTCATAATTATACTGTGGTTATGCAAGATGTTAACATTAGGGAGAGCTGGGCAAAGGAAAACTGTACTATTTTTCCAAATTTTCTGTAAATCTAAAATTATTTCAAATATAAAGGCCAAAACATCAGGGATACCTTCCCTCCTCAAGATCCCTCCCCCACTCCACCTCATTAACATCTTATCGTCTTAAAAGGTTGCCATTTCTTCCTGCTATTTGTTTGTGAATTTCCAACCAAACTTGTAACTCAGTGGTTCCCAAACCGTGTCCGCATAAACGTTGTTCACAAATTTTTTTAGCAGATTTATTCTTAATAGACCCAAACTGGAAACAATCCAAAAGTCCATCAGTTGGCAAATGGATAAACACATTTATTTTGGTATATCCATAGAGTGGAATAAAAAGGGATGGACTGCTGATATATGCAACAACATGGATAAATTTCAAAGAGTATACTGAGTGAAGGAAGACTCCATAGTGCATAATTCCATTTGTATAACATGCTAGAAAAGATAAAACTATAGGGACAAATCAGATTAGTGGTTTCTGGGGCTGAGGAAGAGAAAGGGATTGACTATAAATGGGCAGGAAGACATTTTTTGGATGACAGAAATGTTCTATATCTCAATTGTGGTAGGATACATTTGTCAAAACTCATCAAGCTATATGCCTAAAAGTAGTGAATTTTGCCTTTGGTAAATTATACCTCAATAAACCTAATGTTTTAGAAGAAAAGATACATTTTAAAACATAATGTACAAAAGTTGAAAGTAAAAGGTTTGAAAAAATTTAACAGGAAAATAATAATCAAAAGAAATCTGACATAGCAGTGTTCTATCAAACGAAAATGAATCTCTAAGATAAAGAATATTATTAGGGATAGAGAGGTGTGCTAAATATCCTCCATTTCCCCTCCAGCAAATCTTAACACATCAATATGTTATAACATATATTATTATATTAACGATTATAACATGTAACATTATATTAAACATTTTACTTTTATATTTTAATATAATATAATAACATATCAGTATATTACAATGGTTAGATCTGATTGATGGATATATGCTTAATATATTAATTTCTGTGCTTTTGTATGTTTAAAAGTTTCATTAAAGTTTTACTTTGCTTAATTAAAGAGGATCATTGGATGCTTGTCAAAAATGCAGATCACTGTGCTCCACACCCAAAGATTCCAATTCATCAGCTCTGAGCTAGAAAACAGCTGTAATTTATGATAGAACCTTTCTTTTTCCCTTTGATGCTTAAATTTGCAAAAACAAGAAATAAAAACCCCCACTCCCAGGGGGGAAATTACCCACATTGAAACTGCTGGTTAACTATAAAGCACTTTACAACTGTTTGTTGTTTTGTTATTATTCTTGTTACCTAGAGTTTCCCTTCATGTTTGGACTTCCAATAACTGGAAGATAAACTAAGTAAGTAAAATATGATGGCTGGTGAGTGGAGTTTAACATTTTCAGATGCTCTTCCTTTTCCTTTTTCCTTGTTAATTTTCTACAGTTAGAGTTTAGTCAACACTTAGTGAATATCTACAAGTTCCTAAGTTATATTAAGAGAGCAAGGAAGGGAATAATTGATATATGACATAGCCCTTCTTCTCAGGTAATTACAGTCCATAATATGAACTGCTAACATATGCAAAATACAGAAATTAGTTTACTAATTAAACTAAAACATTAAAAGCAAGAATGCAAATAGTTCTCACCTGGGTCCTCTCTAGTTGACAAGGTGGCATTCTCTTAGTGTGAGTCATATAACATTTTAAGGAACTGCTATTAAAATTACTTAATCACCTAGAATTGCTTAATCCCTTGTGTGGTCGCTGATATGAAAGTCTCGGACAGGATTAAAGCAGGATTCTGTTGCACATCGCTGTGTTTTTGTGTGAAAGGTGATGATGTGTTTCTCTGCCTCCACTTCTCCATGTCTTGAGGTAACAGCAGCAGCACTAGGACACTGGCAAGTCAGTGTCTCTTATTAACCACTACTGAGGCTGCTGAGAGTGGTTGCACAGCAGCGGTTTTATTTCAGTTACCAATCGTGCCTTGATAGCCAAGTTCAGTCTTTGGAGGTTACTCCAATTTGCAGGTAGTGAACAACTTTTATCATTATCTTAGCATTTACCAAGCTCCAGAGCAAGGCAACATTTGGCTTTCACTGGCAGTTGCTAATTTTAAGCCTTATTTTGACAGAAAATAGTGAGTACCAACTAATTAAAGTAAGTCATTTTAGTTGTATCAATTTCTGTGACAATGTAGTTGTTTAAAATGGTAAGCTTTTTACTATTTTTAAGAATTGTAGATGGTAGCAACAGCCTTTCAAAGGAGAATTGGATTGGGTAGCATTTGTTTTGAGGGTTTTATTAGTATTCTTTCAGATTAGGTTGGTGTCAGAAGGATGAAATCTATTTGTAGTCTTTTCCTTTGTTTCCATTTATGTTGTTGGATTTTTAGAATATGCTTATAGGAGCATCATTTACTCCATAAATATTATAACTTTATGTGAAAGAGAGAGAAGCATTTAGCTCTTGGCATCCATCTATTTTTCAATTTTATATTTGATTTTTTCTCTCCATGACCACAGAATCAGTTACGTATAAAAGTAATTTCAATAAGGTTTCAATTTTACTTTAGTTTAATTATATAAATAGGAGCCATAGGGGTCAATTTTTCTAAGTCAGATGTCACACTAGTGGTTTTTTTGTTTTCTTTTTCTCCCTCATATTTTCAAATTGGCATATTGTACCTCTGCCTCTTTGTGTTATGTAATTCTATGATAAGATATGTGTAGAAATTAAGTGTAGTACACACGGAGAAAATAGGTTATATTATAGTGCCTAGGTTATTTGAAGAGGCATTTGAAGGTGGACAGTTAGTATAGTATAATGGTTGAAAAGCAAGGGTTCCAGAGTCAGGCTGCCTGGACTTGAAGTTCTACTCTGCCACTTAGCAGCTGTGTGACCTGGGAAAAGTCAGATACCTTCTCTGTATCTCAGCTATTGGTATGTGATCTACTGTGGATGAAGAAAATGAACTGTTCATATATTGCACATTCTTGCTCAAAACCATATTAAATCAGTACACATTTATTTCTATTTTCATAGCTGAAAGTATTTCTCTCAGAAAAGCTAATGCTTATATTTATGACTATTTTGAATGGTCTTGTCTCTCATTGTTGATTTCCATAGAAATCAGAGTAAAAGATGAGGTCTTAACAATGGCCTACAGGATCTGTGTTCTCTCACCACTCACCCCGCTACAGGGAATAGCACCACCCTGCCACCTCTCTGACCTCATTTCCCACAACCCCTCCGATTGCTTTCTCCACTCCAGCCACATTGACTTCTTGGCTCTTTCTTAAACATACTAAGCATGCTTCTGCCTTGAAACCTTTGCCTAGCCTGTTCCTGTTGCCTGGAATGCTTTTCCCTTCTGATATCTGCAGGCTAACTCACCTCCTCCAAGTCTTTACTCAGTGTAATCTTTCTCCATAAGGCCAACCATGACCACTTTATATTCCTAACTCTCTTTACACAGCTCTGTTTTTCTATAGTGCTTGTCTTTTACTAGTGGCTTACATTCTTTGTTTATTGTCTGTCTCCTTCCCTAGTGTATAAGCTTAATAAAGGCAAAGATTTTTGTTTTGTACATCTCAAGGGCCTCAAGTATCTGGCAAATAATAGATACTCAATAAATATATGAATAAATGAAATTTTTTAAGTACTAGCAGTATACTGGGTTTAAATCCTCGGCTATTAACTGTGTTACCTAAGCAAGTTACTAAATACCTGCTTCGTGGAGTTGTTGCATGGATTAAAAGGCATTACGTGTTGGAAAGCACCTGGCCGGTGTATGATACCCAGGAAGCCTTCAGTAAAGTCATTCAGTCAACAAATATATATTAAGCATTTATGATGTACCAAATATGACTGTAGGCACTGGCATACATCAATGAACAAAACAGCCCCAAATCCCTGCTATTCTGGAACTTATTCCTCATTTCTTTCCCTTCCTTTGTTGTGGTAGGTTCTAGAAGGAAAAATCGTGATTCTACCTAGCCTGTTCAGTAGTCTCTCATCCTAGATTCATATTCAATTAATACTTATAGGTACCTATTTTCCATTATTTTAAAAATACTTTTGCATTCAGTTATCTTATTCTTGAAAAGGTGCTAGGAAGAGGATTTGTTTTTTAATTTTTTGTTTTTAAGGAGGATCGACCCTGAGCTAACATCTGTTGCCAATCTTCCTCCTTTTTTCTCCCCAAAGCCCAAGTAGGTAGTTGTATGTCATAGCTGTAGATCCTTCTAGTTTCTCTATGTGGGATGCAATCTCAGCATGGCTTGATGGGCAGTGCATAGGTCTGTGCCCAGGATCCGAACTGGCGAACACCAGGCCACGGAAGCGGAGCACATGAAGTTAACTGCTACGCTACCAGGCTGGCCCCTAAGGATTTTTTAATCCTCATTTTACAGATAAGAAATCTGAAACTTGCAAGTTGTGACTTGTCCAAGGTCATTCAACTAGGAGAAATTGGAGCCAGGATTTGAAGCCACACTTTCTGATTCAGAGTTCCCTGATCTTTCCATGTTGGGGCTTGTAGCAAAAACACCATGATGGCTTTTATTCACTTCACTGCCTATTTTATTTCAGTTCTACAGACATTTATTGAGGCCCCACTAAATGCCAGATATCAGACCTGCCCTGGGAATGCAAAGATTTTTAATCCCTGTCCTGAGGAGTTCAGAGTTTAGTAGGGAAGACTGCTGATACATAAGTGGGCATGCAGTGTGCTAAATGTAAGGCCAGCTGTATTTATAGACACTTAGAAGCACAGAGGAGGGGCACCTAGTCTAGAGCAGGGTCAGGACATGTCAAAAAAGGCACTCTAGGGGCTGGCCTGCTGGCGTAATGCTTAAGTTGGCACGCTCCGCTTCAGCAGCCTGTGGTTCGCAGGTTCAGATCCCAGGAGCGGACTGACGCACCGCTTGTCAGGCCATGCTGTTGCGGCCTCCCATATAAAGCAGAGGAAGATGGGCATGGATGTTAGCCCAGGGCCAATCTTCCTCAGCCAAAAGAGGAGGATTGGCAACAGATGTTAGCTCAGGGCTAGTCTTCCTCACCAAAAAAAAAAAAAAGAGAGAGACACCCTAGAAGAGATCGTGCCTGAGCTGGGTCTGAAAGGATGACTTGGCCAGGATAAAGGGAGGGAGTATGAGCAGTAGCAGAGATGCATGGTGAATGTAGAGAATTGTAAGCTTTTAGAGTTGCTGGAGTGTAAAGCATGAAGCAGAGAATGACCAGAGATCAGGCTGGAGTGGTTAGTAGCTACCAGATGATACTGTATCCTACAGGCAGAACTCTTACCAGGACCACTCTTTTAGGTACCTTAGGTCAATTATCCACCCCTTGTCTAGTCATCTACAGCCAGGGCAGAAGAACTGCATAGTACAAAGCATAGTTACTTGTATGTAAGGAATACATACAATGCTCAGAAGGGGGCTGTGGGCATGCCATACACTCTAAGGTTTCCCAGAGGGGGTAGTGTTGCTGGAAGGCTCAGTGCTTGATTGGTCCAGGGCAAAGACGTAGTAGAAGCCAAGCCAAGCTTGGAGATAGTGAATATTTAGTGGCATCAGTATATTCAGCTATGTGGTCTTCCTGAACAGCCTGGTCATGGGACCAGAATTTAAATATTTATCCAGTTTCAATTTTGAATAGCTGATGATTAAGAGAATGGAGGTTGTCGGTGACTGAATTTCAGCGTCAGATGATTGGCCATGGAGTCCAGGTTGGATAGAGAAGAAAACAGGAACAGGGAGAAAATGGGGTGGGCAAGAAACTGGAGGTTTTTCTGAGGTTGAAGAGCCAGATGTTTTGGAAGAAAGAGATATATGATCAGGAATAAAAGTCAGAAAGAAGAATATTACTGTTTAAGACATCCGAGATGGGGGATCTCTGAATGATGATAAGATCTAGGCTGTGGCTCTAGGAGTGGGTAGCTGGAGAGGAGGATAAGGGTTATTGGAGTCAAGGAACTGTGAAGCTAGGATATTAGATGGATCGTTACCTGGTTATTTACTAGCATAGTGTTAGAAGTTAAGAGACAGAGAAATATTACAAGCTAGGGGCTAAAGTCCTTAGTGAATAAAGGAAAGTGAAAGAGAGATTAATGCATGAGAACAGTGAAGAGCGATACAGGATGTTAAATCAAGATGGTTTGAACCTCAAAGAGTATGCTTTACTCCAGACTCTTATTTTATGAAACAGTGATAATGGAAGCAGTCATGGTAAGCTAGGAAAATCCTAGCACCTCTTCCTGGGTATCGTTGAATATTGGGTAGGGGAGAATGAAAAATCTCTACCAAATAGGGCTCTAAGCTAAACAATGTTTCAGGTGAGAACTATGTTTCAGTTATATCAAGGACATTAAAATAGAATTTTGTAGTAGATGCTACTATCGCTGAGAAATATCACTGACCACTCTGGGCAATCTTAAATGTTCCCTTATCTATATTCCTAAAACAACTATAATTTCATGTATATATTTATCAGATATTTATTGAGCACTTACTAAGGTTTAGACACTGTGGTAGATGCTAAGATAGATAGAGCATTATATCTTCCCTCAAAAGTTTAAGAGCCAGTGGGATCAATAATTATACATTAATAGCTGGACAAACTACCATTCCAGCCTTATTTTCACTACTCCAATCATATGCCAGCCAGACTAAATCTTCTTAATGTATACCCTCTGTGTTCTTGCCTCCATGCCATCTCTCATGCATTGCTCCATACAATACCCTTGCTCCTCAACACCCCTAAACCTGAATCCTGTCTACTCTTTGGGACCTAGCATCTTCTGCCTCTTCCATAGTATTTCTCCTTATTTCTCCAGATGATGTAATCTCTTTTTTCTCTGAATTCCTGAAATCATTTCCTATGTAGCCTTCTAAAATAATACCATATTTCATCAATTCTAAGATGCTTATTTTTCACATTTTTAACATTTCTGTAGATTACACTTGTAAGATATGCTGTTTGTCATCAACAAATAGTTGCTCAAAAAGTAGTTCAGAAGAATGAAGAAGCATTAGGAATACCTTAACCAATTTATTTTGCGTATATACTTTTTATGTATACACTATGTGATATATGACAAAACCTGCCTAAATACGTTTCTTTAAAAACTTCTTTAATACAAAATAAAAATTCTAAGTGATAAAGCATTGTGTTATAGTGTAATTAGCAGCTTTTTTCTTAGTATACATAAAATAGTGGCATGACTTAGAATCAGTGGTGTCCTGGATTGAAAGAAATATGACAGTTAACTTTTATTTTGTGATTAAATATGCCAGTCATTAGGAACATGTACTTTCTGAATTGTGTAATATGTATTTATATGTAGTTTCCAAATCCTATATTAAATTACAAGCTCCTTGAGGGCAGAGTTTGTGTTATCTTTGATTCCCTTACAACACCTGAAACAATGCTTTATAACAAATGGACATAAAATAAGTATTTATTAAAATACATGGATTAAAATATGAATTATGATATAATAAGTGCCACAGAAAGGTAAAGTTAATATGAGTGAACATCTATTAGTACATTCTTAGTTACAACTTAACTGTATTTTTGTTAGAAATGTATGTATATATGGTATTTGGTCAGGTCCTTGGCTGGATCTCAACTTAGGCCAGTGGTTTTTACACCAACCATAAATGATTCTAATAGAATTCTATAAACTTACGTCTGGCTTGCTGACTACATTTATGAGCAGATGTGGTGACTCATCTTGATTGAATCATAGAAAGTAAAGTAGTAAATAAATCCTTTGTCTTGGAGAACAAATGATAGTGACTTTCCCTAACATCATTAAGATTGTGCAGGAGACCAGGCAAATGCCTGTCTCTAAGAAATATAGTACTTTTAAAAATAGCCTTGTTTTCTTCCCTCCCATCAATCTCTATATACCTTTAATAAAAAACAGCCTGGGGAATTATGTCTATGTGATATTTTCTAGGAGTTTTTATCCTTATTCTTTGGGCTACAAGAAATAATATAAGCATTTTTCTTCAGTCAGCTAAATAGTTCTACTTCTGATTCAAATAAGTTTGTTTCCATTTTTCTCTAATGGGAGGAGCAATGGCTGTGTGTTCACAAAACACTTGGTGTGGAAAAGCGCTGTGGTAGTCCACACTACTGTTCATCAAATATTTCCAGTTCTCTTTCTGGACACATGATACATCCTTTCCCCATTGAAGTTAGGTGTGATCATGTGATTTTTTTTTGTCCAATGAAATGAGACCAGAAGTGACATGAAGCTTTAAGAACTAGTACATAATTTGTCACATTTCGTTTATCCTGCTGCAGCAACTCTAGAAGCACAGAGATGGAGCCTCTCTTAACCTAAGTCCCTGAGTGAGGACAGCATAGAGCCGGGCCCCTATCTCCCTTAGTTGACCTGCTCATAGACATGTAGCATGTTTTATGCTACTAAGATTGTGGGGTTATTAGATAAGCATGACCTAGCTTATCCTGAATAATATAGTCTTCACCCCAATACAGTGGGCTTTGGAGTGGTAACTAAAAGAATGTAAGATTTGATGTGCTGATATTAGCTCAGTATTTCTTTTCTTTTTTATGGAAATATTTATTGTACACAGCTTCTATAAGATAACTCATCTCAAGGTGATTAGAAAGAGTCGTTTTCCATGTGTCAAAATACTTTTCTTTGAATTACAGCCTTTTCTTAAGACATTCTGATATACTTCTATAAGATGTCCTTACATCTGCCAACAATAGAGTTATTTCTTGAAAGCAGTGACCATCGGCATTCATTCTTGCATTTATTCTTTTATTCAACAAGCTTTTATTGAATACTCATTATTTGCCAGGTGTTAAGATTATGAATATGTTCAAGGAACTCCAGATAGTTTGGTGGAAGTGGCAGGAGGCAAGCGAGGCCAAAAACTGTAAAGCACTGTGTTCCCCTGAAGTCTAGATGTTTCAGTGGTTTCATAAATGATACCTATTTCATTTAAAAATAGTGTAGCTACATTTAAAACTTAGCTTTACAAATACCATATCCAAGGTGATATAGACCAAATTTTAACACTTTTGAGACCACCAGCACATTACCTTATACTGATTACTTAACTTTTTTTTTTTTGCAGATCTTAGAATAAAGCTGCTTCTCCTCTCACTATCAGTATGTTCTTTAAAATTCCTCCAATGCACCAAGTACCTTCTTTCCTCATGGCCTTTGCACATACTGTTATCTTTTCCTGTTTTCCCTTAATTTAGTTCAGGAAATTATTGGATGTCATATCTATTGAGATTGCTGACACTATCTTCATAGAAAGGATTATATTTTTCTATGTTATATTGTTGTGTTTTTAAAAATATGTTATTAAAGTTAGAAGTTTCTCTATCATAGCTAGTATAGAAACTATTTAAGAAATAAGAAATTAAGCACTATCAAAAAGTTTAATTATCCCAATTATCATAGAAAAAAGATTTTTTTCATCACATTACCAGGTGGTTTCAAGCAACTATTATTTACAAATTAAAAAATTAAAAGCTGAAATTATGTTTCTAGTCTTCATTATAAAAATTGGAATATCTTTTGCAAAGGTAGCACAGAAGAATAAGGAAGACAGCAAGGTGCTCTTATGGTTCTTTCTCCCATCACCTTCTGCCTTTTCATTCTAGGGATTCTTCAGCAAGCGCCTGAAAGGCTCCATCAAGAGGACCAAAAGCCAATCAAAGCTTGACAGAAACACGAGCTTTCGGCTTCCATCTCTTCGTAATGCAGATGACAGGTAGGAAGTTAATTTGCTTAAAACAGAGAAAGCAGTTTTACAGTGGGTTTTGATAAGGCATCTTGATCTTCTCTAATTTTGCATTGATGACAATTGGAAAGATCTAATACAAAATTTACTTTTTGTCTTGTTCATGTTGAGGCAAGGTATAAAATGTTGGTTCAAATACCCAACCACGAATCTTATAATACTGGAGAGTGTGTGAATACTTAAGAACTAATTTAAGAATTAGTTGTGTTTTTTCTGTAGAATCAAGTGCTAGTGGTCAGAGGTGTATCTTTCTTTTGTAGAATGGCTATAAGGGATGATGATGATAGCTAACATTTTTTGAGCACTGCACTAGATGCTTTATATAAATTGTCTTGCTTAATCTTTATAATAACCCTATAAGGCAAATATTTTTACTTTATAGATGAAGAATCTGAGGCACAGAGAGGTTAAGTAATCTTGCCCAAGGTCATACAGCTTAGTAGATAGCAAAAATGGTATCTAAACTTGGGTAATTTGGCTCCAGAATCCATGCTCTTCACTGCTACATTGTTCTTTGTGTACAGCATATGGAATCGGTCTTATTGGTCTGCATACATCTAGAAGACAAGTATGAAAAGGAAGCCTGGATTTCAATAATTAGGACTACTAGCTTGAGTAAATCTCAAATGCATAGCTCGCTAAGGATAACCTAAAATCGTTGAACGTGTGCTAGGACACATTTTTATTTTATTTTATTATTATTATTATTTTTGGTGAGGAAGATCAGCCCTGTGCTAACATCTGCCAATCCTCCTCTTTTTTTTCTTTTTTGTTTTGTTTTGTTTTGTTTTTTGCTGAGGAAGACTGGCCCTGGGCTAACATCCGTGCCCATCTTCCTCCACTTTATATGGGACGCCGCCACAGCATGGCTTGCCAAGTGGTGTGTCGGTGCACGCCCCAGATCCGAACCAGCAAACCCTGGGCCGCCGGAGTAGAGTGCATGCACTTAACTGCTTGCACCACCGGGCCGGCCCCTAGGACACATTTTTAATGCTTCATGTCTTCATAATGTTCCAAATTTAGGAAATGATACTTATTGTATCTTGACACGTCATTCCATCACCAATATTTATTGAATGCCTACTATGTGCCAAGCATTTTTAATGTAGTCTGTCATGTAATACAACCCTAGGTACTATTATTATCCTCATTTTACAGATGAGGAACTAAGGCAAAAGAGATTGAGAAACATGCCCAAGGTCACATAGCTACTAAGTGGTAGAGCTTGGATTTGAACTCATGTCTGCCTTTCATATTTGATACTCTGATTTATACTTGGGGGATTTTTTCTTTCAGTAAGAAGTTATCTGTATAACAAACAGAAATACAGATTATAATCTCTGTAATGGCATATTATAGATTTACCAGGCAGAGATTTACTCTCCTTGTTTTATAGATGAAGTAATTTGTCCCCCTACTGAGTTGATGAGAGACTACTGCTTTATGAGCTCTTCTTACCCCTGAACCACATTAGAGCTGCTCTGTGAAATTTGCAAGTCGGTCCAGTTTGCATTATAATTGTATTGTTAATTACCTCTTTTATACCTTTTTGTTTTAAGGTAATCATAAAAAAACTGATTTTTTTCTTCTCAGATCTTTTCCTTAGATTCCTATTATTCTACAACATTCATCATTGTAAGAATTCAAAATTTCAGCATTTTATAAATAAGTCTCAATAAAATGGAATGACAAATTTTTTCAGAATATTGGTTTTAAGAACAAGGATGTTGTGCATCAACTAAAACACTCTCAATTCAATAATCAGTTTCTTAAACTCTGCAGCATCATGTGTAAACTTGGGAGACAAGGAGATATTTTTTATAGGTGTATTTTATTTTTTAAACTTACACTAAATGTCACTTTTTAAATTTCAAACAAATTGCTCTCTCCTATTCCATTTTTCTTTACTTAGCCTAAAGGTATTATTGGGTTGAATTAGCAAGAGATTATATTCTCCTAGAGTCTCTCATATAGCTATTATATAGTTACTGCATTTTTAGCCTTTACAATGACCTAAATTCATGGTATGTGCCTTCCATGCTGTTCTGCTTTAATCAATAGTAATATCTTTCTATCTCAAATACAGCGTAATAAAAAGGTGCTAGTAAATCTCAAAGATTAGACAACCCGTTTTATTTTTCAAGTCCATTTGAATTATACAGGTTTCCTGCACAGAAATTTTTCAAAGACTTTATTCTTCTTGTTTAGGGATGTACTCACTAGAGTTTGAATGTGTTACAGTTTTTTTAAAAAATAGGCTCTCTTGCCTTCAGCTTATCTGAAGACACAGATAAATAGAACTAAGGTACAAAAGGTTAATCAACTGAAAGTTCTTTGAATTGGAACCCTTACAGGTGTGACCAAAGATTTCCTGAACATCCCTGGTTTTCTTGGGTCATATGCTGAAGTCAGGCCATTTTTTCCAACAGGATATATAGTATCCAAATCTAACTAGCAAAACATTTCTATTCTTACATCAAATCTACGGAAACTCTAGGTAAACCTAATAAGGAGCCCCTTTTTTCAGTTTTTAAATTGTACAGTAAAATACACGTGTCTTTGTTATTTAAAAAAAAAAGTTTTAGTACGTAAGTACAGAGTTAAAAACTAATGTCCGATTTCACTTTTCCCGTCTCCCCGTATAAACAACCTCATTAACATTTTCTATATTTTCAAACTTCTTTAAAAATCCGTACATAAATGCACACATAGGTATGTTTTGTTTTCATATAAGTGAAATCATATTATACGTATTACTTTGTAACTTGGTTTTTAGTATAAATAATTTGGAGAACTTTATTTGTCAGTACATGTAAGTCTACATCATTCTCTTTATCAGCTGCCTTCTTGGTATGCTACAGTTTTTTATAACATACCTACTTTGCTTCTCTGTTAATGGTTATTTAAATTGTTTCCCCTTTGTTGGCACAAAATAGAGATGTAATGAACATTTTTAACATGTACCTTTTTGTCTCTATATGATTGGGTCAGATTTCTGAAGTAGAACTACTAGGTATAGAGCATGCACATTATCAAATTGTCCTTCAAAAAAGCAGTACTAATTCCATTCCCACCAACAGACAACAGATTAAGATTACTTTTATCCTTTAAACAACCGTTTACATTTTATCAGTGTAATGGATGAGTAGTAATAATAAACAAGTATATGGTATTTACTATGTGCCAGCACTGTTCTAAGCACTTTACATAAAGTAACTCATTTAATCACCATAACATCAAGCCCTGGTTAAGGGGCCATTGCTCTTTGTGGGCTTTTTCCTCTGCCATCCTTAGGATCTTCAAGGATCTCTTTATGAACACAACATAGCTACTGAAGCTCTAGCCAGAGCATCCATGTTTCAGGCACCAAAAAGAGGGACCTGTGAAAGGGCACCTGTCTTCCAGATAAATTATCTCCCTTTAAAGCAATTTCCCAGAAACCCCGTCCGTTGACTTCTCTTTATGTCTCATTGCTACTTTCATCTGCAAGAGAGACTGGGAAATGTCATGCCTGGGTACATTGTTGCCCCTAATAATACAAGAGTCTGTTATTAAGGAAGGAGGGTGGGATGGACATTAGGAAGATAGCTAGCAGTCTCTGGCATAAGAGGGAGGTTGATTTACCCACCCACCCCCAGAACTCTGGGAAAGTTCGGCTCCACCCAGCTCTAGAAGGCCAACAGGCAGTCTTACATTTATCACATAGCAAATTTGAGAAACTGAACCAACCCAGATAAAAAGACCTACAAATACTGACATTTGCATTCCCTCATTACAACCCCAGCTGGTAATTCCACTTCTAAGTATATCCAAGAGAAGTGAAACATATGTCCCCACAAAAACTTGTACATAAATGTTCATAGCAACATTATTCATAACAGCCAAAAAGTGGTAATGACCCAAATGTCCATCAACTGATGCATACATATATAAAACGTGATATATCCATACAATGCAATATTATTTAGCCATAAGAAGGAATGAAGTACTGATACGTCCTACATCATGGGTAAACCTTGAAAATTTTATTCTAAGTGAAAGAAGCCACTCACAAAAGACAATATATTGTATGATTCCATTTATGTGAAATGTCCAGAATAGGCAAATCTATAGAGACAGTAGATTAATGGTTGCCAGAGGCTGGGGATATAGGGCAGGGGAGGTGATGAATAAAGAATGACTGCTGATGAACATGAGGTTTCTTTTCAGAGTGATGAAAATGTTCTAAGCTTAGATTGTGGTGATAATTGCACAACTTTGAATATACTGAAAACTGTATACTTTAAATGGGTAGATTTTATGGTATGTTAGTTATATCTCAATAAAGATGTTATTTTTTAAAAAAAACAACAGCTGGCCAGGAAGTACTCTTCAATGAAGCTCATCAGTCTATAAGCTCCAGTCCAACACACAAAGCTTCCATTGAGCTTTTTAGTACTTTACTCTTAAATATAAACAGATAGCCAAGAATCTCCAGATATTTGAGGAAAGCCTCCAACGTGAAAGACAGAGAGCAAAACAAATAAATGGGAGAGAGAAAAAAGAACCCAGAAGAAACAGAGACAATGCGTAGAGCCAAAAACAACTTCAAAGCATAATGAATATTTTCAAAAGATAAGATTGTGGATCTATGAAACAATAACAAGATGTTATAAGAAAAGGAACATCAATGAAACAAACAAGAGAGCTTGGAAATTAAAAATATAAAAGCTCAAGTCAAGTTACTCTTCCAGAAAGTAGAACAGAAAATGAGAAAATCAATCCAGAAGAGTCTAGTTAAAAGAGAACATAGAAAAACTTTGGAGAGAGGAAATTGTCAAAGAAATAATAAAGGAAATTTCCCCAAATGGAAAAACATAAACGTCCAGATTGGAAAGGCCACCAAATTTCTAGCACAGTGAATGAATGAAGACAAAAGACTCCCCCCAACACGCACACACATCAATTCACATCATCATGAAATATCAGAACACTGAAGCTTAAAAAAAAATCTTAAAAGCTCTAGAAGGAAAAGATAGCTTACATACAAAGGAGGAGTGGGATGATTGCATTGGAATTCTCAATAGAAATATGGAAAACCAGAAGTCAATGGAGCAATGTCTCAAAATTCTGAGTGAAAATTATTTTCAACCTAATATTCCATACACAGGGCAGTCCTTGAATGTCAGACTGAGGAGTTTGAATTTTATTGTATAAGCAATGGGGAGCCTCTAAACATTTATGAGCAAGAAAATGACCTATTTAGAATTGTAGTATATATAGATTAATTTAGCAATGGAATTTCAAATGACTTGGTTTGCAGAGACTTGGTTTGGAAGACCAGTTAGCAAAAAGCTATTGTAAGAAAGAATGAAGGCTCTAAGAGGGGTAGTGGCAGTGGGAATGAAGTGGCAGAGACAAGATAGGAGGAACATTTTAGAGGCAAAATCAATAGGATGTCACAAAGTCATCATTGTTCCAAAGCCATCTAATCAGATAAAAGCCAGTAAAGTGATTTCCTAGAATCAATATTGGCAGCATTTTCGCATTAAAGCCATGTCATGTTGGAGGGTGTTGGGATGGGAGAAGACTCTGATATTTTTGCCTTTCATTCAAATGTGCTTTGAAAAGTTTGAGAAAACTAGGAAATACTAAAAAACAGTGGTCATACTACATTGTCAGGCATTCCAGGATTCCCAATGCCTGTCAGCTGGCCAACCTTGCTCTCCATGTGCTACTTAAATTTACCAAAGTCTTAAGGCAAAGATAAGCACATGGAGTAGAATTTTCTCACCTCCTTCAAACGTCTCACAAATAAAAACCTTCACAGTAATGTCCTCAATTCTGAGACTCACAGACAAAGCGTGGTTTTAAAATATTCCACTTGTTCTTTGTCAGGAAAAGTAAGTGTAGTGTTCATTTGTAAGGGGAATTTTGGAACAATATTCTCAACGTCTTGAGTTTCTCCTCATTAGAAGTAACTTTTTTTTTTTTTTTTTTTTTTTTGTGAGGAGATCAGCCCTGAGCTAACATCCGCCAATCCTCCTCTTTTTTTTTTTTTTTTTTGCTGAGGAAGACGGCCCTAGGCTAACATCGGTGCCCATCTTCCTCCACTTTATATGGGACGCCACCACAGCATGGCTTACCAAGCAGTGCGTCGGTGCGCGCCCGGGATCCGAACCAGCGAACCCCAGGCCGCCGCAGCGGAGCGCGCGCACTTAACCACTTGCGCCACCGGGCCGGCCCCTAGAAGTAACTTTTTAATGTTTTATTTTGAATTTATATACTCACAACTTGTAAAAATAGTACAGAGAGTCTTACAAACCCTTCCCTCAGCTTCCCCCAAGAGGGATATCTTATAACTGTAGTATAATATCAAAACCAGGTAATTGACATTGGTACAATACTATGAACTAGACTGCAGACTTGATTCAGTTTTCACTAACTTTTATATGCATTCATTTGTATGTGTTTATAGTTCCGCGCAATTTAATCCTATGTATAGATTTGTGTAACCACCGCCCCAGTCAAGATACAGCATTGTTTCATTACCAGAAAAGAACTCCCTCTGCTATCCCTTTATAGTCATACCTGTCTCCTTACACCCATCCCTGTCCCCAGCAACCACTAATTTGTTTTCCATCTCTATACTTTTGTTATTTCAAGAATGTTATGTAAATGGAATCATAGAGTATGTAACCATTTGAGATTGGCTTTTTTTCACTAAATAGAATGCCCTTGAAATCCATCCAAGTTGTTGCATCTTTCACTAGTTTGTTCCTTGTTGTTGCTGAGTAGTATTCCATTGTATGGATGTACCAGACTTTGTTAAACTATTCCCCCAATGAAGAATATTGGGTTGTTTGTGGTTTTTAGCTGTTATGAATAAAGCTGCTATAAACAGTCATGTACACATAAGTTTTCACTTCTCTAGGGTAAGTGCACAGGAGTGCAATTGCTGGGTTGTATGTTAAGTACATGTTTAGGTCCATAAGAAACTGCCAAACTATTTTCCAGGGAGCTGTACGATTTTACATTTCCACCAGAAAATGTTTACGGGTTTTTTTGTGTGTGTGTCCCAAGAGATTTTCACCTATGTTTTCTTCTAGAAGTTTTATGATTTTTAGGTTTTATATTTAAGTCTATGATGCATTTATTTAATCTGTGGTTGTTTAAATAAAAGGCCTTGGCTCAGAACTTATTGATGTTCAGTTCAAGATATTAATCAAAACTGCAAACCTGCCCCAGCCAGACCAGTTACAGGGAATCTTCCTGCCTTTGGAGAAGGAAGTATTGTAAAGTACCACTTCTCTCCTCGTCTACTCTTCCCCTTCAGCTTACTAACCATGGTTTTAGGTGCCCTGCAGTTTTTGGGCAAGGGGAGACAGAAAGGAGGAGAAAGGAGATAAGAAAGTTCTAGTACTGTCTTAGCCTTCCATAATGCTCTCTGAGCCTGGCAGATGTTTAAAGTTCTAGTACTGTCTTAGCCTTCCATAATGCTCTCTGAGCCTGGCAGATGTTTTTTTGTTTTTTTTAATTTTTTGTTTATTGCAGTAACATTGGTTTATAACATTGTAAAAATTTCAGGTGTACATCATTGTACTTCTATTTCTGCATAGATTACATCATGTTCACCACCAAAATACAAATTACAACCCATCACCACACACATGTACCGAATTATCCCTTTCACCCTCCTCCCTCCCCACTTCCCCTCTGGTAACCACCAATCCAATCTCTGTCCCTATGTGTTTGTTTATTGTTGTTATTATCTACTACTTAAAGAAGGAAATCATACGGTATTTGACCTTCTCCCTCTGACTTATTTCACTTTGCATTGTACCCTCAGTGTCCATCCATGTTGTCACAAATGGCTGGATTTCATCGTTTCTTATGGCTGAGTAGTATTCCATTGTGTATATATACCACATCTTCTTTATCCATTCGTCCCTTGATGGGCACTTAGGTTGCTTCCAAGTCTTGGCTATTGTGAATAACGCTGCAATGAACACAGGGGTGCATGTACCTTTACAAATTGGTGCTTTCAAGTTCTTTGGATAAATACCCAACAGTGGAATAGCTGGATCATATGGTAGTTCTATCCTTGATTTTTTGAGGAATCTCCATACTGTTTTCCATAGTGGCTGCACCAGTTTGCACTCCCACCAGCAGTGTATGAGAGTTCCCTTCTCTCCACATCCTCTCCAACACATGTTGTTTCCTGTCTTGTTAATTATAGCCATTCTGACAGGCGTGAGGTGATATCTCATTGTAGTTTTGATTTGCATTTCCCTGATAGTTAGTGATTTTGAACATCTTTTCATGTGTCTGTTGGCCATCTGTATATCTTCTTTGGAGAAATGTCTGTTCAGGTCTTTTGCCCATTTTTTAATTGGGTTGTTAGTTTTTTTGTTGTTGAGATGCATGAGTTCTTTATATATTTTGCAGATTAAGCCCTTATCAGAAGTATGGTTTGCAAATATCTTCTCCCAATTGTGAGGTTGTCTTTTCGTTTTGTTGATGGTTTCCTTTGCTGTGCAGAAGCTTTTTAGTTTGATGTAGTCCCATTTGTTTATTTTTTCTATTGTTTCTCTTGCCCGGTCAAACGTGGTGTTTGAAAAGATGTTGCTAAGACCGATATCGAAGAGCGTACTGCCTATGTTTTCTTCTAGAAGTTTCACAGTTTCAGGTCTTACATTCAAGTCTTTAATCCATTTGGAGTTAATTTTTGTGTATGGTGTAAGGTAAGGGTCTACTTTCATTTTTTTTGCATATGGCTATCCAGTTTTCCCAACACTATTTGTTGAAGAGACTTTCTTTTCCCCATTGTATGTTCTTGGCTCCTTTGTCAAAGATTAGCTGTCCATAGATGTGTGGGTTTATTTCTGGGCTTTCAATGCTATTCCATTGATCTCTGTGTCTGTTTTTGTGCCAGTACCATGCTGTTTTGGTTACTATAGCTTTGTAATATATTTTGAAATCAGGGAGTGTGATACCTCCAGCTTTATTCTTTTTTCTCAGGATTCTTTTAGCTATTTGGTGTCTTTTGTTGTTCCATATAAATTGTAGGATTCTTTGTTCTATTTCTGTGAAAAATGTTGTTGGAACTTTGATAGGGATTGCATAGAATCTATAGATGGCTTTAGGAAGTATGGACATCTTAACTATGTTAATTCTTCCAATCCAAGAGCACGGAATATCTTTCCATTTCTTTGTGTCTTCTTCAATTTCTTTTAGCAATGTTTTATAGTTTTCGGTGTACAGATCTTTCACCTCTTTGGTTAAGTTTATTCCTAGGTATTTTATTCTTTTTGTTACAATTGTAAATGGGATGGTATTCTTAATTTCTCTTTCTGCTACTTCGTTGTTAGTGTATAGAAATGCAACTGATTTTTGTATGTTGATTTTGTATCCTGCAACTTTACCATATTCGTTTATTGCTTCTAAAAGTTTTCTGGTGGATTCTTTAGGGTTTTCTATATATAAAATCATATCATCTGCAAATAGTGACAGTTCCACTTCTTCCTTTCCAGTTTGGATCCCTTTTATTTCTTTCTCTTGCCTGATTGCTCTGGCTAGGACTTCCAGTTAAATAGGAGTGGTGACAGTGGACATCCTTGTCTGGTTCCTGTTCTTAGAGGGATAGCTTTCAGTTTTTCACCATTGAGGATGATATTAGCTGTGGGTTTCTCATATATGGTCTTTATTATGTTGAGGTACTTTCCTTCTATACCCATTTTATTCAGAGTTTTTATCATAAATGGATGCTGTATCTTGTCAAATGCTTTCTCTGCATCTATTGAGATGATCATGTGTTTTTTATTCTTCATTTTATTCATGTGGTGTATTACGTTGATTGATTTGCGAATGTTAAACCATCCCTGCACCCTGGAATAAATCCCACTTGATCATGGTGTATAATCTTTTTAACGTATTGTTGTATGTGATTTGCTAGTATTTTGTTGAGAATTTTTGCATCGATGTTCATCAGTGATATTGGCCTGTAATTTTCTTTTTTTGTGTTGTCCTTGTCTGGTTTTGGTATCAGGGTAATGTCAGCTTCGTAGAATGAGTTAGGGAGCTTCCCCCGCTCCTCAATTTTTTGGAAGAGTTTGAGAAGGATAGGTATTAAGTCTTCTTTGAATGTTTGGTAGAATTCACCAGGGAAGCCGTCTGGTCCTGGACTTTTATTTTTGGGGAGGTTTGTGATTACTGTTTCGATCTCCTTACTGGTGATTGGTCTATTCAAATTCTCTACTTCTTCTTGATCCAGTTTTGGAAGGTTGTAGGATTCTAAGAATTTATCCATTTCTTCCAGATTGTCGAATTGGTTGGCATATAGCTTTTCATAGTGTTCTCTTATAATCTTTTGTATTTCTGAGGTTTCTGTTGTAACCTCTCCTCTTTCATTTCTGATTTTACTTATTTGTGCCTTCTCTCTTTTTTTCTTGATGAGCCTAGCTAAAGGTTTGTCAATTTTGTTGATCTTTTCAAAGAACCAGCTCTTGGTTTTATTAATTTTTTCTATTGTTTTTTTGGTCTCTATTTCATTTATTTCTGCTCTGATTTTTATTATTTCCCTTCTTCTACTGATTTGGGGCTTTGTTTGTTCTTCTTTTTCCAGTTCCTTTAGGTGCATTGTTAGATTGTTTATTTGAGATTTTTCTTGTTTGTTGAGATAGACCTGTATCGCTATAAACTTCCCTCTTAGAACCGCTTTTGCTGTATCCCATAAATTCTGGCATGTCGTATTTTCATTTTCATTTGTCTCCAGGTATTTTTTGATTTCTTCTTTGATTTCTTCGTTAACCCAGTCGTTGGTCAGTAGCATTTTGTTTAATCTCCACGTATTTGTGGCTTTTCTGATTTTCTTCCTATAGTTGATTTCTAGTTTCATACCGTTGTGGTCAGAAAAGATGCTTGGTATTATTTCAGTCTTCTTAAATTTATGGAGACTTGTTTTGTGGCCTAATATGTGATCAATCCTGGAGAATGTTCCATGTGCATTTGAAAAGAACGTGTATTCTTCGGTTTTTGGATGGAATGCTCTGTGTATATCTACTAGGTCCATCTGTTCTAGTGTGTCGTTTAAGGCCAATGTTTCCTTATTGATCTTCTGTTTGGATGATCTATCCGTTGGTGTAAGTGGAGTGTTAAAGTCCCCTACTATTATTGTGTTACTGTCTATTTCTGTTTTTATGTCTGTTAATAATTGCTTTATATATTTAGGTGCACCTACATTGGGTGCGTAGATATTTACAAGTGTTATATCCTCTTGTTGGATTGTTCCCTTGATCATTATGTAATGCCCTTCTTTGTCTCTTTTTACAGTTTTTGTTTTAAAGTCTATTTTGTCTGATATGAGTACTGCTACCCTAGCTTTCTTTTCATTGCCATTTGCGTGGAGTATCTTTTTCCATCCCTTCACTTTCAGTTTGTGAGTGTCTTTAGGTCTGAAGTGTGTCTCTTGTATGCAGCATATATATGGGTCTTGTTTTTTTATCCAATCAGCCACCCTATGCCTTTTAATTGGAGCATTTAGTCCATTGACGTTTAAAGTAGCTATTGATAAGTATGTACCTACTGTGAGCCTGGCAGATGTTTAAAGCTGACTCGTCTATCATAGGGTCTTTGGGGAATTCTTCACAAGTGTTTCATCTCTGAGGAGCTCTCACCTATGGTTTATTGAGTTTGGCAGGTACACTTCTATTCCAGGTGTTCACTTGCAACTCCTCTCACAGTTTCTAGGAAGGAATTCTTGCAGTTCTAGTCTCTTCACCCTTCCAGCCCTCTGGTCCACAGGAAATATCCACACATCCTTTGCCCTGACAAACCTCTTAGGAGTACAGGTGAATCCAAAAGCATCAACCCTCTCAGGTTCTGCTGCCAACAGTTAGTCATTTCTCATCATCTAGATTTCCCAGATAAAATCAAACCTCACCCTGTCCGCATCCCCTACTCATATCCCATAGGGGAGAGGGGGTTGAGCCTCACAGCTTTCTCCAAAAGTTCTCTCTCACAAAATCCTTTCCCTTCTCCATACTCTGCCCACTTTTTATAGTCTTGTTCAGAGCGGTTCAAGGTAATGGAACTGGTTCCAAAACATTTCCTTTGTAAGTTCTGCAGTTTGTCTGGTACGACATTTTGGTATACATCTATTTTATCTTAGTGTCTCAACTGAAACTTCAGTTTTAATATCTCATCACATATGTATATAATACTTTCCTTAATTAGCATAGTGAACAAAATGCAACATAGCCCTATCCTTCCCTAACTCTCAGCATTATCTCCTACCACTCCTACCCAAAGCCTGTCATTACTTATCATACAGTTTCATATTTCTCTGCTTTTGATCTTGCTGCTCTCTCTATCCCAAAAGCCATTTCCTATTCCTACACCCTGATCTTTCTTGGGCTTACTTGTAATTCATACTCATGCAACAATACCCAAGTCAGGAGTCGTGTGCTCCCTGACTTCTTTTCCTTGTTCTTCCAGTACATCATCCTAAACTAAGTACCTACCCTACATACCCACCATGGCCAACTGTATATACCCTGTTTTAGGACTAACTACTTTCTATTGAATTTATCTTTTCATGTCTCTGCTTACTGCAGCAGATTGGAAACTCCTTGAGGGTGCAAACAATCTTTGTATATCCCCGGCCCCTAGCACAATGCCTGTCCTATTAAGAAACTTAATGTTTCTTGGCCTGAAACAGAAGGGAAGAGTCCAAACAAATTCTAGATAATAAAGAATAATCTTTTTCAATATGATGTACTTTGATAGAATGACAACTTCTCAGATATTGGATTCCAGGCCATTAATTAATCAATACAGTTTAGCTATAGATTATAGAGTTTCCCTTACCAGTATTTACTACTATGGGCCAATTAAGGATCCCTCAGTTTTGTGAACTGAAGTCCAATCAAAATTTCTAATTGTATCATGATAGCATTTTAAATTCATTAGAATGTTTTATCTTAGTAGAAAAAACATTATTTCCATACATTTATTCCTTCTCTTTTCATATTATTCCAGCAAAGAGTTTTTTCAAGAAAATAGCTATTTTGATCTCAACCAGATGAGTAATTTCCATAAAATGAACTAATGCATATCATATTGCTATGAAAAAGCTCTGTCTGCAGTGATAGGCCCATTTGTATGAAACTGTAGTTTATGAGATATTTGTGAAATCATAGATTATTGCATTTGATTCTCACAGTAACCGTGTGACGTATAGGAAGAGAAATCATTATCCACATTTTGTAAATGAGATAACTAAGGTTCAGAAAGAATAAATTATGTGTTCCACATCACATAGCTAGTGAGTGGTTGAGCTGACATGAATATGTAGGGCTTTGGCTCCAAGTTGAGTGCCTTTTCCATTATACTCTTTGTTCATGTATTGATAGGAATCCTAACTTGCTGAGAAGATGATTAAGAAAGAAGGAAAAATCAAGGGTAAAAATCACACACACACATATACATACATACAAGCATACACAAAACAACAACTCTTAATAAAAGTAGAATACTATGCAGTAATAATTAATGAGTCAATTTATGGTCATAATATTTCCACAATTTCCACATAAAATTTCCACAATAAAGGTCCCTACTGTACCCCTTTCATCTCCCCTTCCCCTTCAAATCCAAATGGATTGGATGAAAAATTAAAAGCACTAAGAGAAAATATAGCTGGATTTCTCTCTTGTTTTTTTTTGTGAGGAAGATCGGCCCTGAGCTAACATCTGCCAATCCTCCTCTTTTTGCTGAGGAAGACTGGCCGTGGGCTAACATCCATGCCTATCTTCCTCCACTTTATATGGGACGCCGCCACAGCATGGCTTGCCAAGCGATGCATCGGTGCGTGCCCGGGATCCGAACCGGAGAACCCCGGGCCGCTGCAGGTAGCGCGCGCACTTAACCGCTTATGCCACGGGGCCGGCCTGGGTTTCTTGTGATCTTGGAATGAAAGAACTTTTTCTAAGCATAAATTGGGGGAAATAATTACATATATGACAGAAAAATTACTAATTTAATTAACATACAAAGAGTATTCACTATAAGTGGTTCAAGAACATGATATAGCAGTTCTTAACTCACAGAAAAGGCAACTGAGATTGCCAGTAAACATGTTGAAATGTCCTCAACCTCATAATTAAAGAAATGCATGCTAAATAATGAAATACCATTTTTTTACCAATTATACTGGCAAAGATTTTTGAAGTTCAGCCATATCCCATTTTGGTGATAGAATGTGGAAGCATGCACTGTTGGTAGGAGTTTAAATTGATGCCATCTTTTATGGAGGATAATTTATTAATATCAAAATTTTAAATGTATGTGCCCTTTTGATCTAGCACTTTCACATAAATACATGCACAAACAAAGATATATCTCCTGAGAAACTTTTTGAACCTGGGTGGTAATCACAAAAAACAGAAAAGAAAAAACTTAAGTGGTCATCAGGGTCTGGTTAAACTACTCCAGGCCTATATAAGGGAATACTTTGTGGTCACTAAAGAGGCAAGTTATATCTGTATGTTCCAATATGGACAGAAGTCCAAAATACACTGTTAAGGAAAAAAAGTATTATAGAATCCCATTTGTGTGTGTGTGTGTGTGTGTATTTGGTTATCTATGTATAAAAAATTTCTGGGGGGGTCATAAAAATTGTTAATAGTATTTTCTGTAGAAGATTGAGGGAAGTCCCCTTATTTATATTATTCATCTTCTATCCTTCTGAGCTGTTGGACTTGATTACCAAGAGCATTTAGTACTTCATTGTTTAAGAGGAAAAGATGTTTAATTAGAAAAAAACTTCCTTCAACCTCATTTCAACCTTATGTCTCCCTAGTTATTTCTCAGTTGCCACCCCTTCACCGTCAGACTTTATGAGTTAGTCTCCACTTTCTCACTTCCTATTCATTTTCTCATCCCACTGCAATCTCATTTTTGTCCTCATCACTTCACTGAAACCGCTCTTGCCAAAGTCTCCAATTGTCTCTCAGTTCATATATCCAGTGGCTACCATTAATATTTCAACACACTTGATCTTCTACAGTAATGGACAGTCCACCCTTCTTGAGAATGCTCTTCCCTGGGCTTTTATGATACTTGAGTCACCTGGATGTCTTTCTATCTTTCAAATTTTTAAGTCTCTTGTGTCATTTTTTGTAGATTTAAGTGTTATCATTCCTCTGTTTATTTTCTTAGGACCTTTGCTTGATCTGCGTGTTCTGTTTCAGAATTCACATTGTCATAGTCCATTCAGGCTGCTATAACAAAATACCATAGACTAGGTGGCTGATAATCAAGAGAAATTTATTTCTCACAGTTCTGAAGGCTGGGAAGTCCAAGATCAAGGCTCTGGCAGATTCATTGTCTGGTGAGGACCTGCTTCCTGTTCAAAAAACCATCTTTTTGCTGTGTCCTGACATGGAGGAATGGTCGATGCATCTCTCCGGGGTCTGTTTTATAAGGGCACTAATCCTACTCATGAGGGCTCTGCCCTCATGACCTAATCACCTCCCAAAGGTCATACCTCCAAATACTATCACATTGGAAATTACAATTGCAACATAAATTGGGGGACACAAACATTCAGTCTGTAGCACACATCTACTCCCACAGGAACTTCAAACTTTACTTGCACAAAACTTGCCTTCATTTCCACCCTCACCTCAACCAGCATTGCCTCTCATTTCCCATCTCTGTAAAAGACATTACCATCTTTCTACCCAGTGGCTCATCCTTGACTCTACCCTCTTCCTGATGCCTCCAACATTCCAGTCATTAAAGCCTATTTACCTCCTAATTATCTCTCAAGTCTATCCACTTCCCCACTTCTGCTACGCTAATGACCTTTACTCAGATTACTACCGTAATCTATGAACTAGTCTTTGTCTTTCATTTTTTCTCTCTCCTCTCTGTGTACCCGTCTCTTTTTCCACTCCTTAGCCGAAGTACTCTTACTGAGACACACATCTGAGCATGTCATTCCCTCTCCACCACCCAAAACCTTTCTGTGTCCACTGGTCTTGTAATCAAATTGAAATACCCACAATACTATAATTTGTATCATGCTATCTCTCAAGCCTCATTATTCCCCATCCCTCTTCTCTCAGCCCCAACACACGTCCATACTGCACTAGAGCCACACTGCTGAACTCTTTTCATTTTCTCCAACACTCTAGTATACTTTTACTACAGGCCTTCTCACATGCTAACCATTCCCTCTAGAATTCTCAGTACCTCCACATCTGCATATAGCTAACTCCACCCCATCCATAAAGTCACAACTTCACATTACTTTTTTCTCTAAGAAACTTTCTCTGAATCCCCAATTTAAGATCCAGGGCCCCTACTAAGTGCTCAAAGAGCCTCTTTTGAATTCTTTTTCGAAGGTCTTAATCACATTGTATTATAATGGATTAACTCACTAGATTATAAGCTGTATGTGAGTACAAGGACCATGCCTTTCTTCTTCACCATTGTATTCCTTACGTCTACCTCTAGTATGGTGCCTGATGCATAATGTGTACCAAGTAATCATTGGATGGATAGATGGAGTCATATATATATATTCATTTATTCAGCCAAATGAGATACTAATGTGAAAGCAAATAGTCATGAGTTTAGGAATGATTAAGAAGTACATGTCATTGAACTCCATTAGTTTTTTCATCTTTTATTCTCCCTGCACCCATACTTAGTTTTACGGCAATAATGAGACTAGAAGTCTAACTAAATTTGGGGAAAGAGAAAGAAAAGTTATTAGTCTTTCCACTCACTCTTTAACTAGTAAGAATGTTAGGTGAGTTGGTTTATGAGTGTGGTTTGATTTGGTTTCATGGAGTTTTTAAAATTCAATATAGTTGTGTTTACATTTAATTTGCTTAATAGGCACTAGTAGATTTTATTCCATTTGCAATTTAAGGACAAAAAAGGGGCGTATTACAATATAGTACACTTTCTGTAAAGAGATTCTTCCCTAGTGTCTGTCAGATTGGAGGCTAGTTGAGTTTTCTGCCCTCCAGAACATGTTTTAATATTTATAATCTTGTCTTCTTTCTGTGTCTGCCTTCATTGTATATATACATGTTTATGTACCAGAATAGGTTGAATGTCATTTTTGTCTCTGATGATAAATTTCCTTACCATGAGTTGGTTCATTTTAAGTAACAACTCAGGCTGACAGATATTCTTCTTTACCATTAGCAGCTGGACTCGTTAGACCATCCTGTCTAGAGTCTGAGAGCAGGGAGAGAGAAGATTAGCAGTAAATGTTATGTTTCCATAAATGGCTTTTGTGTGAGTGGTTGTATCGTCTATTTTTTTAAGCTAACATCCAAATCAGAGAGTAATATAAGCAGTAGGGACTGGGCTCAACTGCAGTGGGTTAATCAGTGCAGCTAGTGCTGTCAGGATCCTCAGGGAGAACATTTTTTTAGCACACAACTAGAACTCTGGTGAATGAGCTCTAATTTATTTTTATTTTTTAATCCATGGAGGGAAACCTTTAAAATTACAGTATAGGAAAGGATCTGCTCTTTCAAACAGAAAACATAAGTTATATGTTTTCACAGATACCAGGCTGAAAAACAATAAAATCTGGGGAGCAAGTAAAGCTACATTTTTCCCAAAGTGAGATCTCAGATGCGGTTTTGTTTGTTTGTTTTTTTGTTTTTTCGGGTTTTTTTGAGGAAGATTGGCCCCGAGCTAACATCTGTTGCCAATCTCCCTTTTTTCTTTTTTTTTTCCCTTCCCATAGCCCCAGTATCTAGTGGTATATCCTGGTTGCAGGTCCTTCTAGTTCTTCTATGTGGGATGCCACCTCAGCATGGCTTGATGAGTGGTAAGTAGGTACGAGCCCAGGATCCAACCCGGCCAACCCCAGGCCGCCGAAGCAGAACAAGCAAACTTAACCAATATACCGCCTGGCCGGCCCCACAGATGCAGTTTTTTAAAAACTGATTAGACTTTATGTAAATCTGTTGGTGGTAGAGTATTAGGTTACTGAATTTTGTTAATTACTACCTGGGAAATTTTCAAACAAGGTAAAGCGCGTTAGGAATATGTATTAGTGAATACAAGCGTGTATTGGCAGCCCCCAGCTTCTGGCTGAGCTGTCTCTTCAAGAATTCAGTAAAGCGATCTGGAATCATAACTGCCAAGCCAAACAGAAATTCACCTGCTCTGGAGTACAGGATTTTGTGTGGCAATAAGCATTTTTAATTAAGTTTCCCAAATTTGGAACTGAATCTGTAAACATGTGGCAGATTGAGCTAGCACATCCAAACACCATTGGCGCTTTGGAAGAAATATGGCTTTTAAAAAAATTGGACGGTGAAGCTGAGAAAAATCCAGCTGTGTTTTACTTAACATTGCACTAATCAGAGTTCTTTGACTCCTTTTTCTTTTTCTTCATCAGTGTTTCCAGTGGTGTGTGTGTTGACACCCTATCCACCAACCCTTCACTTTTGTCTTTTAAGACTCATTTCAGGTAGGGGTGTGGTTCAAGCAATATAATACCCATTCACTGTAGCAAGTAATAGAAAGCCTCCCCTGCCTTGTAGTTTATCTCTTAAATAGGTCAGTAGCAGCAGGTAATCTTGATCGGCAAAGCAATTAGATTTTTAACCCTTACCTGTCACATTGCTAGAGGACCTGGAGTTTACACAGAAATCAAGATTGTCTGCTGACCTTAAAAATGTAAAGAATATGGTTTTCCTTAATTAAAAGTAAAATTGCTTCTGGGAGGAGTTTCCCAATTAAACCAAGAAATAGTCATATTGGAGCCCTGAATTATTCACACATGGTATTTGGGATGATGGGGGTTGGGGGATAAGGATACAGGGTTGGGAAGAGAACTTGGGCCAGTAGTCAAGGGATTCACAATGTCCACTTTGGACTAGGTTCCTGAAGATTGTTGTCAGATTGGACTGGGAAGAGTTGTCTTAAACTTGTATTATTCTCTCAATAAATCCACATTCTACTTTCCATTAGAGAAGTAAACTGTAGTGCCATACGAAACTGCTAAAACTCTCTAGTTAGCAGAGCTAAGAAAGATCAATTCATATGAAGGTACAGGAGGAGGGAAATATGATTTAGAGGGGACTTGGGGTTACTGATCCTATTATATGGAAATATTTGCACAGATAATGCCTCCCCCCAGCCATTCCCAGGCTGCTTGATCTTCCTATTTACTGTAATGCTGCTTCTCTGGGAATTACTTCTGTCTTCTCAGCGATACTTTCTTCTCAATACAGGAAGGGCTTGCTTATTTATTCAGTAGTAATGTTGAACATATTACTGACTTGAGTGTTCAAATCATGGGGGTGTGGGTGTAGCTGTGTATATACACACATATGTACATAAACGCTGAACAATAGGAGATTCTGAACTACGTATTAATAATTGAAATGTCAGTACCTAGGAGTTTTGAGTTCTAATTCCAGATGGGTTGGTTGTAATATCTGTTTATGGCTGCACTTGGAAGTTAGACCTGAGTATTGAAATGAAATTTGTTTGGCATTAGAAATAGTGAATAAAGAGTTTTATCCAACTTTTTTTGTAAAAGAAAAAAAAAAAACATGTGACCAGATAAGTTAATGCAAAATAATAGCTAGAAACATTAAATTAGAGTAAGCGCTGCACAAGAAATAGAACAGATGTGAGAGGAAGATTGTACTCGCAAGGTAGGATGTAGCAAACACCTCCTAGTAAGGGGGCTGGGAATCATACAGGAAGCAAGCTAAAGCTTCTCAGCTTTGTCCCCTAGTAGCATTAAGAGATTTTCCTCCACCCCCAGAGTTGCCTCCGTTTTTTTTCCTACAGCCTTACTCTGAGAAATTGTTAATGGGAATGGGTAGGGGCCTTGCCATTTCTTCCTTTCTGTCTTAAAATGGTCACGTTTGCAGAGCATGTTCCTTGAGTCCTTCAAGCTGCAGCTTCTCCCTGCTGCCTTTAGCTCTAATCTCTTTATAGGTGTAGCACCATGGCAACAGGCCCAGCCTGGAGCCCAGGAACCTTGTTTGTGTTACCTGAGGGGCTGGATGCAGCCTGAGGAAGAGAAGAAGGAATATTACCTATCCTGCAGCCTATTTGGAAGATGACTTCAAGTTCTGTTGTTTGTGTTTCTGTTCTGCTTCTGTTGAAGACTTGAAATTACACCTGGAAAACATTTATCCACAGATGTTATCAGTAACCAAAGGCAGCAAGGAAGCCATCTTCTATTGGTTCTTGTCTTCTAAACAGAGAGTTGTTTTCTGAGATGTAGTTCAGAAAGTGATTTGCTATACCGTGACATGTGGCACCGCTATGATTTGGGGTTGCACTGCCAGGTGGCTGTACAATTGCTTCATGTAGGTAGACATTTATTTTATTTGAAATAAAATTAATTTATGTCTTAGAATATTTTCCTAGAGAATTTAAAAACTGAGTAAGCCTTTTGTCTTACCTCCTTCTGTTTTAAATATGCCTTCATCTTTCCTATTAAGAGGCTTACTCCCAGAGCATGAGAGGCTTTTCTCCTCCAAGCAGCTCTTCCTGGGAAAAATGGGCTGGAATTGTTATTTCCTGTGTGTTTAAGTAAGATTACAGTATCCTGTTGCCTCAACCAGGCTTCCTATGAAGCATACTGGGCAAGGTTGTACGGTAATTACATTAAAGGAATAAAATTGTTTTAGCATTTAGTTATTTATAGTTAATGTGCTGTGTTTACAGTGTATAATGTGTCATCGTCTTGTCCAATAGAACAAAAGGAAATAAATGTGGAGCTATTATGTTTTTATGTACAAAACATTAGATGGCTTTTGTGTATACTTTGTAATAACGAGGGTAAATATAATTATTGACTTTTTGACCTTGAAAAGACTGTTGAATATCAGAACACGTTTTTCAGTCTAAACATTAAATGGTGGTTGGTTTTTTTGAGTGTGGAAAGAATGGACGAAAATCCTTATTGCTTAAGATGTTTCTTACTGTATGGAGTTTGATTAAACAATGTTAGAATGGAAACGGAAGGGAAAGAGCAGCCTTTAGTGCTAGTTTCCTATATCTCATTACTTTATAATTTAAGTGAAAGCTACTCTGGCATTAAGTATTTCAGTTCCTTTTAATGTTAACATGGTTATTTCAAGAAAATGAATGAAGCTGCTTATTTAGTGTGTTTTACAAAAACAAATGTCTTCACAGAAGGCATTTCTTTTTATCCCTATTACTAGGTACTTCTGCTTGAAATATATGTATTTAACTCTGGGTGTTTCTGTCAATAAATACTATAATTATTGAGTAAAACTGCGTGGCAGTCCAGTTCTGGATTTAAGAATATTGTGCTTGATATTGTTTGACTTCATTAATTCTTCCAAGGGGAAGGCAGTGAAGTACTAGCTCCTGTAGTGACAAGAATCATGATTCCCAGTATCCTTTTTTAAACAACTAGGAAACAAAATCAACCAGGATGGCTGAATGGTGTTGACAAAGATCTGTTCTTGTGGATGAGAGTTTGAACATTTCATTTGAGGGTGGGAGGTTTCTTCAGGGCGTTTTATTCTTTATTCATATTTATATATTAAAGCATGGATAGAACCAAAAGCTTGCCAGAAAAGAATTCCATACTGAGATGGAAATCAGACCTTTAAAGGCAGGGTCTTGTGCTGAGAAGTTTGGCTTTGATTCTGTGTGTGTATGCGTGTTTATTCTGCCAAACCAGAAAGAAACAGAATGAGGATTCAGCCACTACTATTTTGTCAATGATAGAAGAGGATAAAACTATCACATGAAATAAAAAAAGAAATAACATGTCTTTTGATAATACCTTTACATAAAAAAGATTGTATAAGATAACCTTGAATAGTATATATTTCTCCATCTCGAAGATACGAATGAGGGTAAAAACGATGTCTGTGGTGGAGCTTTGAGCTCCCTTGAGTCTAGTAAAATTGTAGTACACGTTGTTCTTTATTGAAAAAAAAATGCATCTGTGTGCACACACCAATATATAATGTATATGGTTTACATGTGCCACATGAATATGGTTACTATTATTATTATAGATTAACTATTAATTTGCTCCTCATTTATTTTTCCTTAGGCATTTATACGTTTGTTGTTAGCCTCCATTGTATTAGACCTTCATTTCCTCCTTGGCCAAGTAGTTACACATTTCAAATATCTTTTTCTACCTTTAGGTCTCGTGGGCTGCCTAAACTAAAGGAGTCACGTTCTCATGAATCTTTGCTGAGCCCGTGCAGTGCAGTGGAGTGTCTGGATCTTGGTAGAGGGGAGCCTGTATCAGTGAAACCACTCCATAGCAGCATCCTTGGACAAGACTTCTGCTTTGAGGTAAAAAAAAAAAAAAAAAAGGGTAGAAAGAAGGAAGAGTAGTGAAACAACAAGCAGATTTTCTATCCAGTAATGTGATCTCATTACTGTGGTGTTGATGATTTGATCATCTTAACTGGTTTTCAGTTGCTTAAAATTACCTACTTACACGGAAAAGGTTGGAAATCTATTAATCCAATTATATTGGCAATTAAAGTTATTAATGATGACTTCTTATTTCTATTGGCCTAGTCTGCTTTCAAAATAAATGGGTTCTTAGTATGTTCTTAGCAGGGGTGACAAGACGAACAAGTTATTAAACTAGTGTTTTAATTTTTTAATATTGATAAAGATATCACCCAATATGTTTTTATTTTTCTCCTGAAAGCGTAAGCTCCAGATTTTAGTGATTCTTTGAGGAAATTGACCAAAACCATAATTTTTCTAACTAAAACATGGGCAGTTCAAGATTTGGGACCATGTCTGATTTATTTTTGTAATCATCTGCACCTAGCCCAGTCCCTGGCACATTGCAGGTGCCTAATTTCTTGAAAGAGCAAATTACCCTTCACCAGAAAATTATGACTCTTACTTTTTATGAGGTAATTTCTCCCTCCCAAACTAGATGTACACAATTGGCCATTTGAAAATTAAATTTTAAAATAATATATGTAATTGTTAGGGTTAGGATTTGATTAATTAACACGAACTTACTAAGTAACTAGTGATGAGTCCTATGATAGATGTTGTAGAAGTTGAAAGATGTTTGATTCCTGTTCTTATGGACCTGCAGTATCCAACAGAAATATAAAGCAAGCCACATATATAATTTTAAATTTTATGAAACCCAAATATTATCATTTCAACATATAACTAATATAAAGTTATCAATGAGATTTTTTATATTCTTTTTTTTTTTTAAACTAAGTTGTCATAATCTGATATATATTTTACACTTAGAGCACATCTCAATTTGGGCTAGCTACGTTTCAGATGCTCACTAGCTACATGTGGCTTGTAGCTACCATATAATCTGATCTGATTCATTGAGTTACAGTCTGAGATTGAGTTAATATGTGAGCACACTTCAGCAATTTAGACAGGTCATTTATTGGTGTCCTATTTTGTAAAAGTCACTTGAACGTTCCCATATTTGTGGAACTCAGTTCAGCAGGTTGTATACCAAGCCCGGTGTTAGGTACTAGGCATATACACAACATGTTTCATTTTCAAAGGACAGTGATAGTAATGGTCAGGCTAACTTAATAAATGACTGGAAATCAAATGACTGGTTGCCTAGTGGAGGAGAAATGGGTTCCCAAGACAGTAATTCAATACACGTAACTTTTTTCAATTTCTTTTAGTAGCCTTCTATAATATTGTAAGTGAAGGCAATCCTGAGAAGTTTGTTAAGCTGTTTTAGAGACTTGCTTCCCTTTTTAGTTATTTTTTTCCTTTGCCCCCCCACCCCACCCCACCCCACCCCACCCCACCAAGCCCCAGTAGAGAGTCATATGTCATAGTTGTACATCCTTCTAGGTGCTCTGTGTGGGATGCCGCCTCAGCATGGCTTGTGCATAAGTCCGTGCCCAGGATGTGAACTGGCGAACTCCAGGCCCCTGAAGTGGAGTGCACAGACTTAACTGCTATGCCACCGGGCCAGCCCCTTTTGGTTATTTTTTTTTATTTTTTGTGTGTGAGGAAGATCTGCTCTGAGCTAACATCTGCCAATCCTCCTCTCTTTTGCTGAGGAAGACTGGCCCTGGGCTAACATCTGTGCCCATCTTCCTCCACTCTATATGGGACGCCACCACAGCATGGCCCGACAAGCGGTGTGTCGGTGCATGCCCGGGATCTGAACCGGCGAACCCTGGGCTGCCACAGCGGAGCGCACGCACCTAACCGCTTGCGCCGCCGGGCCGGCCCTCGCTTTTGGTTATTTTTTATTAACTCACTCAGAATTGAGCATATTCATTTACAGGTAGTTTAAGATGTAGCCTGAAAGATTTTTACTTTTGATGTTTTTTAACCTTAGGCCAATTTTAGCTTCCTGAGCTGAATTCTCAATGGTCTTTCTTCTCATACCTGGAGATGAGTGTGCATATTACCTAGATAACAAAGCAAAAAGCTGATGTAGATGTAGCTATAGATATCACAAAACTAGCAATTATCATTTTGGTTTCATGTAGTATGACTTGGGTTCATGGCATATCCCTAACACTTAGATGATACAACTAGGAAGATAGAGCCCCCAAACCCTATGTTTCCCTTTCCTTATCTCTAATCTTTGTGTTGAAGGTTACCTACTTAAGTGGCAGTAAATGCTTCAGCTGCAACTCCGCTTCAGAGAGAGATAAGTGGATGGAAAACCTTCGCAGGACAGTTCAACCAAATAAGGTAATAGTGGCTTTGAGTGTCTAAAAAATGTATAATTCTGTAAGCAATAGTTGATAGAAGATAAATGCAGTAATAATACCTTAATTTTTATAGTTTTTAAAACGCCTTTACATTATGCTATTGTATGCTCAAAATAATCTTATTGCAGATATTATAATGATTTTACTAGTGTGCATAAGAAGACTCAGAAGTTAAGTGACTTGCCCAAGTCAGAAGCTAGCGCATGATAGAGATGGGACTAGAACACAAGTTTCTTAACTACTTAACCTCTATTTTATTTGCAGCAACTAGTCCAGTTACCACTAGGCTGGCTTTATGAGAACTTACATTACAGGATATTTTTTTAATCCAAGTAAAATAGAATGTATGTGACTTTCTAAGATTCTGACACATTCTTGTTTAGAGCTTGCTATTGTGAACAATGACATAGGAATCCCTTTTATTATTTATTGACTACTCTTAATAAAGTACATAGTCAGCATCACCTACTTTAAGAGGAAAATGTTGTCTGTCTGAGATTTCAGCTCTCAAACTCAACTTTGTTGCTTCCTTATAGGACAATTGCAGACGAGCTGAAAATGTTCTTCGTTTATGGATCATTGAAGCCAAGGACCTTGCCCCTAAAAAGAAATATTTCTGTGAACTGTGCCTTGATGATATCCTCTTTGCTCGTACAACCAGCAAGACCAAAGCAGACAATATTTTCTGGGGTGAACATTTTGAATTCTACAGCCTTCCACCTCTTCATAGCATCACAGTTCACATTTATAAAGATGTGGAAAAAAAGAAAAAAAAAGACAAGAATAATTATGTAGGGCTAGTCAACATCCCCACTGCCAGTGTGACTGGTCGCCAATTTGTAGAAAAGTGGTATCCAGTGAGTACACCTACACCCAACAAAGGAAAGACAGGAGGACCTTCTATTCGGATTAAATCACGTTTCCAGACTATCACCATTCTGCCTATGGAACAATACAAAGAATTTGCAGAATTTGTCACCAGCAACTATACCATGCTGTGTTCTGTCCTTGAACCGGTAATTAGTGTGAGAAATAAGGAAGAGTTGGCCTGTGCCTTAGTGCACATTCTTCAAAGTACTGGCAGAGCCAAGGTAAGAGGAAAAGGAGATTATATTACCCCAAATCTCTTCCCTACCTTTTGTGAAGAAACAAACATATGTTTCCTGTAAAGAGCCAAATTAGAGAAATATACTTTGCTATTGGTGAAAAAAAAAAGAATGAAGAAGGAAACCTATTAGCAGTTCTTCGATCTAGAAAAGATGGGGATTATAAAACTAAAAAAGTAAGCTGGGGAAACCAACAAATATTTATTTACGTTCCATTTGTATGAAACATAGGTACCTCAACTAGCTCTTTATTGTCTGACAAAAGAAATGTAGGATTGGCATGATAATCCCACAATGCATTTAAGATTATTTATCTTTAGTTCTAGAGTGTGTTGTATGATGGTTTATTCCTTGCTATATTTTGTTTAAGTTAAGATTAATTGATGACTATATCCCCTAGTCACAGAAGGAGGTATTCCAGAAGCATGCTGGGCATTATCAAGAATCTTCATAGGATTAAAATCTAAATTTGGAAATAAAATAGCAAGGGATGTTATATAAGCTGTTTCATGATAGCCTTGTCTCATTTCATCCTGGATATAAGTAAAAATTCAGGAAGATGGAAAAAGAGAAATATGCTAATTGTTTGAAGAACGCCAATCAATTGATAGAGTCTTTGATCAGCCTGACTTATGAGGTATATTCACTTAACTAGGCTGAGTCTCCATTATATTATATGCAAATTAGTTGTGATAAAATTGTATTTTAGATCTAGAGGAGTTCACAGCTAGAATAATTTGTTTAGAACTAAACAATAAAGATAAATGTTTTTAAGATTTCTTGATACAAATCAGAATATATCAGCATATTCAGTAGTTAGTTCCTTGTCTAACTACCTTCCTGTTGATTAGCTTTCTTGTGGTTGAATTTACTGATAATAATTTTGAGCTCTCTGGTGTTACAAAAGCCTACAAGTTTGGGGGCCGGCCTGGTGGCATGGTGGTTAGGTTCGTGCACTCCCCTTTGGCAGCCCAGGGTTTGCTGGTTCGAATCCTGGCTGCAGACCGAGGCATCGCTCATCAAGCCATGCTGTGGCAGCATCCCACATACAAAATAGAGGAAGATGGGCACAGATGTTAGCTCAGAGCCAATCTTCCTCAGTGAAAAGAAGAAGATTGGCAACAGATGTTAGCTCAGGGCCAATCTTCCTCACCAAGAAAAAAAAAGCCTACAAGTTTGAAGTGAGGTGTCATTGGAATTTTAAGTCTCATCTTTGAAATTGTATGGATATGTTCTTTCTGCTCTTCAGTTGCTCAAGGTTCAAGGATTTATGTAGGCTTTTTTTAACAACTTTATTGAGGTACAATTTTCATTCAATAAACTATACCCATTTAAAGTATAAAATTCAATGAGTTTTGACAGATTATGCACCCATGGAAACTACAACAAATAAGATACAGAATTTTGCCATCATCCCCCAAAGTCTCCTTCGGTCCCTTGGCATAAGAGTTTTAATAGTGATTCCTAGGTCTACGACTCTTTTACACTGTTGAGCTTCCCCAGAGTAAATCCCATTAATGTTTAAAATGCTTTATTTTAAAGAAAAATAAATCAGCGTAGTCCCTGTTTTTGGTTTTGGAGACTTTGAAATATCCAATGAATATATAACATTAATAATATATGATGTTATCTCATTTCAAACTGAACAACAATGAACATTGATTTTTATATCAAGTTCTTTAAGACTGTTGAGAAATGAAGCAGCTATTTCTTAAGGGCTTTATTTCTCCTTATGCCTTTCTTCTGGATGGATGGGTAAACGAATGGATAGATGGAGAGAAAAAGAGAGTCAGCCTAGAAGATAAGTTCAAGTGTTGGGTTCAAGAAATTCCTGGGACCGGCCCCATGGCATAGCGGTTAAGTGCATGCACTCCGCTGCTGGCGGCCCAAGTTTGGATCCCGGGTGCGCACCGAGGCACCACTTGTCGGGCCATGCTGTGGCGGCGTCCCATATAAAGTGGAGGAAGATGGGCACAGATGTTAGCCCAGGGCCAGTCTTCCTCAGCAAAAAGAGGAGGATTGGCATGGATGTTAGCTCAGGGCTGATCTTCCTCACAAAAAAAAAAAAGAAAGAAATTCCACGTTGATACTGTGAACCGATTTGTAGCTATTATATATTGAACACTTAATATGTGCCAGAAACTGTTAAGTGCTAAGAATGTAGAGGTGAATAAAAATAGACACTGTCTTTGGCCTAATGGGGCTTACAGTCTTCTGGGGAAAACAGATATTAATCAAGTAATTACAGAAATAAATGTGTGATTACAGTGAAAAGTGCAGAGGAAAAAAAAGATAAATGATGCTGTGACAGTGTGGATTAAGGGGACCTGACTAATGGGGTTCAGGGGCGATGCTGATCAGAGGAGGCTTCACTGAGGAAATAATCTGCAAACTAAGATCCAAAGGATCCGAGGATTTAACTCCATGACACTGGGGGTTGGGAGCAAGGATGGGAGCCAGGGCAGAACCGAGAACAGCATTTGCAAAAAGCTTTGTGGTGAACAGACAATATCGTGTGTTAGAAAGGATTTGATGTATTCAAGGACCTAAAAAGTAGGCCCTTGAAGCTGGAGCAGAATGCAGTGAGAATGGTACAAGATGAGGCTGGGAAGGAGACAGAAACCAGAAAATGTAGAGACTTGTAGACTGCATTCAGAATTATGGTCCTTGGGGGCTAGCCCGGTGGCCTAGCAGTTAAGTTTGTGAGTTCCGCTTCAGCAGCCCGGGGTTCCCTGGTTCAGATCCCGGACACAGACCTACTCACTGCTCATCAAGCTGTGCTGAGGCGGCGTCCCATATAGAAGAGCTGTAACTCTACAACTATGATACACAACTATATACTGGGGCTTTGGGGAGAAAAAGGAAAAAAGAGGAAGATTGGCAACAGATGTTAGCACAGGGCCAATCTTCCTCAAAAAAAAATAATAATAATAATTATGGTCTTTATCAAAAGTGCGATGGAAAACCTTGAAGGAATTTTAAACTTAGGGCTGGTGACACCTAAGATTTTATCATGACTGACTTTTTTCTTTCGAATGAATCTGGTAGCTTTAGTTTTAAAGCAGCATTCCCAGGATGTCTGATGTTTCATCAGTCTCTTCTAATGTATGTTATCTATTCAGTTGCTTTCTGCCTGATTGAACATTATTCTACCAGGATTTTCTGACCGACTTGGTGATGTCTGAGGTGGATCGTTGTGGAGAACATGATGTCTTGATCTTCAGAGAGAACACCATTGCCACCAAATCCATTGAAGAATACCTCAAGTTGGTGGGACAACAGTATCTTCATGATGCATTGGGTATGGAGAAGAAAAACATCTGTTTTCTTTTCTTTCCCTTTTGATTTTAAGTTATTTCACCCTCCTGAGACAAACTGAGCTCGAATTCTCCATGTTATGCAGTTGTAGCTGACTAGAGTGTTAAAATTTGAGTTTCAGCTGTAAGAAGTCTCTGCAGTACTCACCAGTGGAGGAACAACAGATTAGTTTACTACAGTATGTACAGCAAGAGAAAGCCCAGCACACCCCCAGGCCCTCAAGTTCCTGACTCGGAGATACCCAACAATATTAGTGGGTATCACTACTAGAGCTGAGGTGACCTGTTTCCCCCAAGGTGCTGGTTATTTATATCATGATATAAATATATTACCTATGTCTTGAAAGTGTTAAAATTTGCTGTCATGCATCAAAAATGAAGGCAATTGCCAATTCCCACAACTCCCAGTTTCTGCCTTTAAGACCTCCAGAATTTTTAACAATAACTAATTTTTGTCCGGTCAGTAGTTCTTGGTGACTAGGCCATTCACTTGCAGTTCCAGATTTGGTCATGAAATTCAGGCGTTAACCACTAGAGTAAGGCACTGTGCTGGGCACTTTGATGTACATAACGATAAAGCAGATGGGAGTTCCTTGAAAAACATGGTCATTTCTTTTATCTCCATATCCCCAATACTTCACACAGAATGGAGAGCAGCAATATCATATAGAAACATAATGTGAGTCACATGAGAGTAACTTAAATTTTCTAGTAGTCACAGTACAAAGAGGGTAAAGAGAAACAGATAAAGTTAATTTTAATAACATTTTGTTTAACCCAATATATCCAAATATTGTTTAACAGGTTATCAGTATAAAAATTATTAATGAAGTATTTTACTTTTCATACTAACTCTTTGAAATTCAGTGTGTATTTTACATTTATTACACATTTCACTTTGGACTAGCCACATTTCAAGTGCTCAACAGTCACATGTGACTATCAAGAGTAAACAGTAAGATATGTCGAATGAATGGATAGACTTTTGCCCTCAAGGAGCTTACAATATAGGGAGATAAGAAAGATAAGAATATCCCTATAACCAAAAAGGAGAGAAATCCTGTTGTTTTTCAAAGAATTAAAGAAATTGATTCTAGCTGATAGAATTATAAAATTTCCTGTGTGAAATACATTTTGGTGTGTGTGTAGCTTGAAGCATAGAAAGGTTATATAAAAACAGATTGGACAGGGAGGTAGTAGGGATTAGTGCAGGGGAAAGAACAACATGAAAAAAAAGGCAGAGAGAACAGGATATGTATGGAGTAAAACCAGTTAACTGAAAAATGAAGTGAAAAAGGCAAGTCAACAAGAACAAAAATTAGAAAAACAATTAGAACCAATTTGTTGAGAGCCTTGAATGCCTGAATGAGGAGTTTAGATTTTATAGTAATCATTGGCAAGCCACTGAAAGTTTTGAGCAACGTGTTTATTCAATAGAATCAGTTTAACAGAATGGTTAAAATGGGTTGGTGAAGAAAGCAACTGAAAGCAGAGACCAGTTAAGAAGGTGTTGTGATAAGGAAGGCAAGAAATAACGAGACTCCGAATGAGGTAATCACCAAGAGTAAGAGAAAAGGTGGATCTTTTAGGTGGAGAAATATTAAAGAAATTGAACTGTTAGGACTTAGTTTATAGGAATTATAGGAATCTGGTGGCGGGTGGGGAGAAATTTGGGGCCTTTGTGAGTGACTAGAAGGATGATGAGATTCTTAGAAATAGGGAACATAGAAGTAGTAGGCTTGAAAGATGGGAAATGATATTTCCACTTCACATGTATTCAATTTGAAGTTCTAGTAGGAAGTCCCAGGGATTCGCAGTAGGAAATCCCAAGACATCTGTCTAGCTAGCTCTTGGAAAGGGGATAAATGAAGCTACAAGATTACCAGAGGAGGAAGAGAACAGGGCCAAAGACAGATCTTACAATGTCTCTGGGTTTATGGTGTAAAAGGAAGAAGAGGTGATCAGAGAGAGAGAAAATGTGTACCAGCATGCAAAAAAAGAAAGAAAATCAGGAAAATACTGAGTCCTAGAGACCAAGAGGGAAGAAAGTATCAATAGAGTCAGAGATTGAGGAAGGTGAAGGTAAAAAGAAAAAATGGCTATTGCATTTAGCAACTAAAAGGTCACTAGTGATGGCTGGGACTGCTGTGAGGAGGACAGGAGCCAGGTTGTACAGGGCAAAAAGTGAATGACTGCTCAAGAAATAGGACCACTGTGTTTATGTGAAGTAGACTCACTGTAGTGGCGATTAGTTTGTACTCTGCAGAAGTAGATTTTTTTCTCTTCCTGCTTCCTATCTTCATATTCTTTTCTTTTCTCTCAGTCATGTGCTTTAGTTTAAGATCTAATGGAAATTTGTGAGAATAATTAAAATGCATTTTCATTGACGTTAGGAAAGGTACAGAGAGGTTCGTGGTCTTACATAAAGAACTTATTACAGTCATATCATACATTATATATCTCATGGTTTGCTTTAATGATTTGTATTGCCTTATAAAAGGCAATGATGAAGCATTTCAAACAGTATTCTCCATTCTGTGGACATAAGGGTAAATATTTGTTGACCATCTACTTCTTAAAAATCAAATATTCGTATTCTACCTTCAATGTGCTAAACAGGATTCCTAAATAATTTCCGAAGTAAAAAGTAGATACGGGTCCTTTGATAGGACAGTTAATAATTAGCTTATTGGCTCAACAAGACATGAAAATTAATTCAGTGAGCATGGGAAGAAATTCAAGTCACCCCATAAAGATCTCTATTATCATATTTGTAACCCAGGAGCAAGGGCCACAGTGGTGAAAATGGCTGCTGCTTCCAAGAGCATAAATAAAATTAATTGGTAACCTTCTTCAGGACAGAGATTCTCCTGTGTTCTTCCCATTTAACTCCTCGTATTTCTAGTTAGCGTTAACATTTTAGACTCTCAATGGCTGATGTTTTTCTCCCATATTTTACTTTTATGACAGAAATTCTATTTTGGAAACAGCTTACTGGGCCGGGCCACTGGTGTAGCGGTTAAGTGCACGCGCTCCGCTGCTAGTGGCCCGGGTTCGGATCCCGGGCGCCCACCAACGCACCACTTGTCAGGCCATGCTGTGGCAGCGTCCCATATAAAGCAGAGGAAGATGGGTACAGGTGTTAGCTCAGGGCCAGTATTCCTCAGCAAAAAGAGAAGGATTGGCATGGATGTTAGCTCAGGGCTGATCTTCCTCACACACACACAAAAAACAAAACAACTTACAGAATGTATCTTGGCACCAGTGTAAATTTAGACTTATTTTATATGGTTCAAGATAGTAATAAGTGATTTTTCAAATAGTAACCTTGAAGAACTGCAAAATTTTCAGTTACCTGAGAAAGATTCAGTTATTTTCATCATATGATACTGTACTTGTTATGACAGGAGCCTCTCATAATACAATTGTGGAAAATTTCATAATAAGTATTAAATAAAAAGGCCTTTACAGTGAAGTCTCAGTAAACCAAAAAAATTAAATTAGGGGCCGGCCTGGTGGCGCAGCGGTTAAGTGAGCGCACTCTGCTTTGGCAGCCCGGGGTTCGCAGGTTCGGATCCCAGGCGCGCACTGATGCACCACTTGTCAACCCATGCTGTGGAGGCGTCCCATATAAAGTAGAGGAAGATAGGCACAGACGTTAGCCCAGGGCCAATCTTCCTCAGCAAAAAAGAGGAGGATTGGCATTGGATGTTAGCTCAGGGCTGATATTCCTCACAAAAAAAAAAAAATTAATAAGTACTGTTGAGCACTCTGAATAATTAAAGTTTTGTTATATTTCATACACTTTGGGCAAAAAAATAGATGCTATTTCCAGACTACCTGAAGAATTCTCAGAAAATTGAGTTTAAAGTTGCCAGTCATATACAACATCTATCTGCTTTTTAGCCAGTCTTCATTTATCTTGATGAAAAGCATTACTATTTACTGCACAGACTCTGCCTCAGTTAGACTTAAAGTTAAATCCTCTATCTGTTAACCCCTTTTACCTTTCTCATTGAAATCAGATTGCATGTTGATGTCCTGTGATGCACGGGAAATACCGTTTGTGAGATATAGTAAAGAAGTCCCTCAAAAGGCCTAATTTCCATTCTTGGTGGCAGAGGCAAATTTATTTTTAGCAATAATTATGTCCATACCTGTTGACTTATTTCTACACATGCATGTTGGATGCTAGATAGTAATGAGTTAATGATTTACATAGAAAACACACCATAGAACATTCTAGGCACAAACTCACATTTAAACAACATTGGCTCTGATTTTTTTCAAAGTCAGGAGAGCAATTGTAAATGAATTATTGAATCTGTCTCAATTTTTGATCAGGTAAGGAGCTTCTAGGTACAAATCTATAAAAGGTTCACCTTTCAATGTGGTACTTTCCACATTATCAGATGTAGATTATAGTTTCATAAGTGAAAATAATTTTCTCGATTTTGGAGGATCTTAAATACCTCTTAATCAGGTAAAAAAAAACTTTAGATAGTTAATTTAGGTCTGGACCCTTGAGTTATTTATTTGTCTCTTGGAGAATAAAAGAAAAATATTCTTAAAATTCATGAGTTATTTATTAATGTTAGTATTGTTTCCCTAGAATAGGTATAACCTTAAGGAACTCACTAAACAGAATATTTATGATATAAATTTAGAGGCGGGCCAATTTTTACATGGAGGATTTGACACTGATAACTTAGTTTTAAATTTAGGTACTTTTTCTTTTTTTTTTTTTTAATTTATTTTATTTATTTATTTTTTTTTGTGAGGAAGATCAGCCCTGAGCTAACATCCATGCTAATCCTCCTCTTTTTGCTGGGGAAGACCGGCTCTGAGCTAACATCTATTGCCAATCCTCTTCCTTTTCTTTTTTTGCCTCCAAAGCCCCAGTAGATAGCTGTATGTCATAGTTGCACATCCTTCTAGTTGCTGTATGTGGGACGCCACCTGAGCATGGCCGGACAAGCGGTGCGTTGGTGCGGGCCCGGGATCGGAACCCGGGCCGCCAGCAGCGGAGTGCACGCACTTAACCGCTAAGCCACGGGGCCGGCCCTAGGTACTTTTTAAAATGAGGTAAATTGTGTGGAAGCACATAGCATGGGAGACATTGAGAACATGTCGAATACAAATTTTGTAAGAATTGGTAAACATTTTTAAAAGCCTTTTACTAATTTTGGTCATATCACGTTATGAAAAGTTATTTTAAAATTGCATAGTTTGTATATAATACTACTTATTGTATAGAGCCCCTACTAAGTGCCAGGCACCATATCAGACACTTTTCTGTTCATGCATTATTTCGGATTCTCACCGTGCTCTATAGGGTGGGAGTCATTAACGCCATTTTGAAACTCGGACTAGTTAAGTGGCTTTTCAAGGCCCCACAGTCAGTTAAGTGATGGGTCCAGGATTTGATCCTAGATCTGTCTGGCTCCAAAGCCATTACTTTTTCTGTATACCACTTAGTTCCCTGTTCTCCAAGCATTCTTCTTCCAAATAGTAGCTTCCTATCCTCTATCATAGCTATTTTTTTAAATCCTTCATTTACCTCAGTACTAACCATTTTAATAAAAAATGCTCTTTATATTGCTGCTTCTACTTAATTTTGCAGAAATTATTGTTCTCTTTCATGAAATGTATTATAACAAGCCTGAACCTCGAGTAATACAAGCAGATTTGAAAGGATCTCTGAAAGATCTATGCCTCTTTTCTAAAGACCTATAAAAACCCAAGAATACACACTACCATCTTGGATAAATATTTATAAAGCACCTGCAATGCTGTGGGAGCTATTTGATAGGCTGGAGATTTGAACATGAATAAAGCCTGGTCCCTGACCTCCAGGGGTATTCATCCTAGAGCTGAGATAGACATGTGAACAAATAAGCACAAAGTAGTGTGAAGCATGGAAGAGGAGAACATGTACAAGGTGTAGTGCATAGTGGAGGAGTAACAGATGAGGTAAGGATTTGTTCTTTCAGGGAATATTGGGCATATCTCTATAGAGGACAGGACGTGTGAACAGGGCTTCTACGCTAAATATATTTGGAAAAACCTATACAGATTATATAAAGAGATGTTCTGCTACAATTTTGTGCTGTGTTGAACGATTATCCCCATTACAAGAGGTAAGCCTAGAGACCCTTACTCGAATCTCTGGCACCAGCATTAGTACTTAAACCCTTAGGTGAGCTAGTCAATCAAGCTTGGGTTATTTTTTCTTCTAAAATGGTAACATTATTTATCCTGGTAGAGGGGCCTTATAGCAAAATTAAATATATTGGTGATTTCAGATAAAAGATTTAAAGTTATATCATTGTTTACAGTAGTATCATTATTATTTTTATAAATACCATGATGATAATGTTAGTGATTACTATTTTTGCACTTCCAGGATAAGGAAAATAAACAAGATACATGGGAAGTGGTGACTCTTGGGTTCCAAAGCAGTAGCCCTTCGTGAACAATCTTTTGTGCCCTCCATGTCAGGTCTCAGAAAGAATTCCTCATTATACATTTTAGGACAGAAATCCTAAATCCTTTTATTCTATTCAGGAAGGCATTATTTATAGTTATACTGTCTGCCAACTTCTCTCTTCAATAGGGGAGTTCATCAAAGCTTTATATGAGTCAGATGAGAACTGTGAAGTGGATCCCAACAAATGTTCGTCTAGTGAACTGATAGACCATCAGAGCAACCTGAAAATGTGCTGTGAGCTGGCTTTCTGCAAGATCATCAACTCTTACTGGTGAGCTGGTATCAGTGTTTCATGTCCTGCGTATGGAACTTAAATTTTTCCATATACAAGTCGACACAGTGTTAACTGTTATCTCCCAACCAAAGGAAGGGCTTAGGGGAAAATTGAAAGTTTTCCTAATACGGTCCTATCTAAAATCTAAATCTCCATTATAAGCAGAAGTACCTCTGAACTGACTATCTATATAAATGTACTATTTCCCCAGAATATTAACACCACATCCTCTTTTTTTGTGTGTGTGTGAGGAAGATCAGCCCTGAGCTAACGTCCTTGCTAATCCTTCTCTTTTTGCTGAGGAAGACTGGCTCTGAGCTAACATCCATTGCCAATCCTCCTCCTTTTTTTCCCCCAAAGCCCCAGTAGATAGTTGTATGTCGTAGTTGCACATCCTTCTAGTTGCCGTATGTGGGACGCGGCCTCAGCATGGCCGGAGAAGCGGTGCGTCGGTGCACGCCCGGGATCCGAACCCGGGCTGCCAGTAGCGGAGCGCGCTCACTTAACCGCTAAGCCACAGGGCGGGCCCAACACCACATCCTCTTAACACCAAAAGTATTTTAATGGCTTTCTAAAATATTTACTAGTGTTAAACAGATGTGTTAATGGTTTTTTATCATTGCTCCAACCCCAGCAACTGGTGAGATTTTGGAAGATTTTTGATGAACAGTTTTTAGAGAGATTATGGTGGGGAGCCTCATGCCATTTTCCCACTTCGTAAAACTAAATTTGTCCTAATCTCTGAGTTTTGTAGCTTTGGGTTTCCAGTTTCTATCCAGGTTTCTGTGAATTTTTCTCCACCTCTCAGCCACAGTCAGACAGAGCTCTCTCCACTGGGCCCTCCTTATAGCCTAGCTCTAGAGCAGAGTATGTTGAGTCAGAGTGGGATTGCTTATGCTTTCGAGGATTATGGCACTTTTGTATTTAGAGATCTGGATCTCTTTTCCTTCCCCAGTGTTTTCCCTCGTGAGTTGAAAGAAGTGTTTGCATCATGGAAGCAGCAGTGCCTGAACCGCGGCAAGCAAGACATCAGCGAGCGGCTCATCAGTGCCTCATTGTTTCTCCGTTTTCTGTGCCCAGCCATTATGTCTCCCAGTCTTTTCAACCTTATGCAGGAGTATCCTGATGACCGCACGTCTCGGACTCTGACTCTAATTGCCAAAGTCATTCAGAACCTGGCTAACTTTGCCAAGTAGGTGTTGCTACCATAACCACTTTAAAAAAAAAAAAACAACATTATTTAAAAAGTAAGTGAGACCTGGGGCTAGCCCCACAGCTTAGTGTTTAGGTTCAGTGCTCTCCGCTTCGGCAGCCCAGGTTCACAGGTTCAGATCCTGGGTGCAGACCTACACCACTCGTCAACCATGCTGTGGCAGCAGCCCACATACAAAATAGAGGAAGACTGGCACAGATGTTAGCTCAGGGCTAATCTTCCTCAGCAAAAAAAAAAAAAAAAGAGAGACCTAAAATTTAGATGGTGGAGAGCCTCATTACTCATGTTACAAGATTTTCCTTATGGTATTATTAAAAATAGCAAAAAAAAATGGAAACAAGTATTCACTTTATAGAGGAATAATTACGTAACCTATGATATATACATTCAATGGAATATTTGCAGCCATTACAAATAGTGTTTACAAAGAACCAATAATATGGAAAATGATAAAGATATATTGAATGAAAAAGGCTGTTAAAAACTTTAGCCAGGGGCCAGCCCAGTGGCCTAGTGGTTAAGTTCACATGTTCCACTTCGACAACCCAGGGCTCATGAGTTCGAATCCCAGGCACAGACCCACATACTACTCATCAAGCCATGCTGTGGCTGCGTCCCACATATAAAAAATAGAGGAAGATTGGCACAGATGTTAACTCAGGGCCAATCTTCCTCACCAAAAAAAAAAAAAAAAAAAACCCACAAAACCTTTAGCCAAAAAAAAAAGACAGGATACCAAATGGTACATATCCCAGCAACATGAAAACACAAAAACCTAAATATACAAAAGTTGGGAAGAACAATCAGACAAATTCTATGATTATATTGTCTAAGATAATTGGCCTGACTTCTTCAAAAAAGTCCGTGTCATACAAAATGAAAAAGATGGAGGGGACTGTTCTAGATTAAAAGAGACTAAATACAAGGTTTGAATCTTAACTGGATCTGAATTGGAAAAAAAATCTACAAAAATCATTTTGGGGGCGATTGGTGAAATTTAAATATGAACTATATATAAGATTTATGAGTAATGTTTTGTTTGGTTTGGTTTGGTTTTTTGGGGGGTGAGGAAGATTCGCCTTGAGCTAACATCTGTGCCAGTCTTCCTCTAATTTGTATGTGGGATGCCTCCACAGCATGGTTGATGAGTGGAGTAGGTCTGCGACTGGGATCCGAACCCATGAACCTGGGCTGCCAAAGCGCAGCGTGGAACTTTAACCACTCGGCCACGGGGCCAGCCCCCATGAATAATGTTTTTTAAAAGTTTTAGTGGGATAATGGCATTAGTTTATGTAAGAAATATTCCTTATTCCGAAGAAATAGGTGCTAATGTATTTAGAGGTTACGTCTGCAACTTACTTTAAAATAGCCAAGAAAAAAAAGTATATGTATAGAGAGAGAGAGTGAAAGCAAACCTGGCAAAATGTGAAGAGTTGGTTAATGTCAGTAAACAGCATGTGGTGTTCATTGTATATTCTTTCAGCTTTTCTGTAGCTTTAAAATATTTCAAAAGGAAGCGGCCAGCCCAGTGGCGCAGTGGTTAAGTGCGTGCATTCCACTGCGGCAGCCCTGGGTTCGCACGTTCGGATCCCCGGCGCACACCAACGCGCCACTCGTCAAGCCGTGCTGTCTTGGAGTCCCATATAAAGTGGAGGAAGGTGGGCACGGATGTTAGCCCAGGGCCAATCTTCCTCAGAAAACAAAAAAGAAGAAGAAGAGGATTGGCATCGGATGTTAGCTCAGGGCTGATCTTCCTCACAAAAAAAAAATTTTTCAAAAGGAAGTTAGGAGAAAGCAGTTGGGGAGAAATACACTCAAATGTAAACAGCAGATATGTTTGGGTGGTAGAGTGGGTACACCCACACTTTTTCTTTCCACTTTTCATTGTTTTCAAATTTTTCTTAAGTTTCTATAATTTTTATAATTTATAGAAAACAATTTTAAGAATTAACTGAGAAAGAATTTACACTGGCAGAATTGATCACAGATTTACTCAATATTGAAGCTTAAAAATAACTTTCTATTAGAAGGAAAAAATTAGAACTAAAATGAGACAGATTGTTTTCTAGTTTTATAAATAGTGGCTTTTTGGAAGTGCACTATATTAACTTTCTGTGCCCTATATATATGTGCCAACACAGAAATACGCATATTTACCCATATTTGAGCTAATTCTGATAAAAATTATTTCTTGTTTATTTTGGAACAAGTTTTGTGGACTTAAGCTAGGCCCAGAAGATAGCTAGAAACCAGATAAGCAAGAGGAGACAAGTTCTGTAGTGGAAGTAAATAGTATGAGTAAAAGCTTGGAGAAGAAAAAGAGTATAATATATTTGGGAGACTTTGAAGAAGCTAGTGATGTTGAAGGTTTACACTGATGAGCATTTGGTAGGTAACTAAAGTCTGTATTACAGAAAGCTTTAAGTACCAGAAAAAAGACTTTTGGCTTTACCTTATAGAGAATATAAAGCTATTCAAAGTTTTTGAGTATTAAAGTAATATTAAGAAAGTATGTTTTATCGTTTATCACTTACAGATAATAAACAAATTAGTCACTTACCTCTCCAAAGTAAAAAAATTTTATAGCTCTGTGTAAAGTCAACTCAAAATAATCACATCTCTTTTCCTGAATATGTTCTTTCTCATTTTCTCTCCCTCTACTTCAGATTTGGTAACAAAGAGGAGTACATGGCATTCATGAATGATTTTTTAGAACATGAATGGGGTGGAATGAAGCGCTTTCTCTTGGAGATCTCTAATCCAGACACCATCTCAAACACCCCAGGCTTTGATGGCTACATTGATCTAGGCCGAGAGCTTTCAGTTTTGCATTCCTTACTGTGGGAAGTAGTTTCCCAACTTGATAAGGTAAAGTAGGCTGGAAGGGTAATGGGAGATGGGAGGTAGAGAACCGTGATATACCTGAGTTCTGGAGAGTGTCTACAGAGTGGTAGCTTTCTACTAGTTGAAAGCAACCTTTCGCCCTAGAAGTCTGGAAGTAAATGGTTATCATTTGTGAGTAAAATATGTGCCCTACAAACCAGGAAATTCTAGAAAGCCATGAAATTATTGAAATATATTTTTAGGTAATTACCTTAATAAATGGAGTATATATTCCTATAAATAAGTATATGTGTATATATTTGTGTATGTATGTTTGTGTATATATAAATATAAACACACACATACACTTAACCTAGAAACTGATATCAAATATTGGTGTATGCAGCCTTATTCATGTATAGTAGAATGAGGTGAAACTTCATATGGTAATTTCTAACAAAAGTGTGGACTTAGAAAAATATTGAGACTATCGTGTTTAAGTAATTTTACCCATGGGATTTATTTTTATCATGCAAGTCAGAGAGTTTAATGTAACTGTTAGTACTACAGAGTTACATGGATCTGAAAATCCTAATGTTTTCTTTCCTCTACAGATGTAAATTAAGAATACAGAAAACCATTATCATTTTTCATCATTTATTTTTTGACTATAAGCTAAGAATTTTATTATATATCATATTAATAACTAAATGTATACCATGCCAATCATTTTCTTCCTCCTGGAATTTTGCAAAGAGGAATATTTTGTAATGGAAAATAGTTTAATAGACTTTGGCTAGGTTTATCACAATAATTATTTATTGATGTTTTTGTTTGCTACAGGTACTTTATAAATATGTGTGGTGGTATGTGTTAGAATAACTTCAAAAAACAAAGTTATTTTTCTGTGATAAGAATTTGTTTTCCTCCATTTTCCTATTATCCTTAAAAATGTTGCACCAATAAATTGGGAGGAGGAGTAAAATCTATTAATAAAGACCAGTTTCCTGAAGAAATGTAAATGATAGGGTGTCCACTGGTGCTTAAAACATTTGTAAAATAATAAACTGTTCCTTATTCTTGAGGGCCCCTTCTTCACTTCTACAAACACTAGCTAGATTTTAAGTTGCAGCTATGCTGAGGATAAATTTCTGAATAGGAATCATGGCTCAAGAGAGCTGAGCAAGTAAAGACATTCTTCAGATGGCATTTGTACCCATTTGAGCAGGGGGGAAGAGTCTATTGGTTGTTGAGAAGACAAAGACCCAGAGGCAGCCATGTAAAACAGTTGAGGGTTCCCATAAGACCTCATGAGAATAAGAGTACCCCAAAGAAAAACATGATTGAGATGGATAAAACAAGTACTAAAAAATTATTCTTTGTTGAATAACTGCATCAGTGGGATGCAGATACAGTTATCATGTAAAATCAGCCTGGTTTATTCAGGGTTGAGGTCTTTTTAACAGGCTTTGCTGTGTAAACACACTTTCTCCTTTTTAATCTCTGTTTGGTCCTGGGAACCAGGATTACATCTAGACATATCTCACAGAGAGTTTACCTGATTTTGCTGTTTAAGAAAAAAAATTGTCTTGCTGATGCCAACTCAGTTGGCAGTAGGTCAGGGTTCCCAAGATTAAATGGGATAGTGAATGGCAGTATCAACTGTGTGCCTTGCAGTGCTCTGGACCCCTGAATGCAACACCTTCTTGTATGTTGGCATGCATTTCTTTCCTTACATGATCCCTTTTCTTTGCAAGTTTCATCACACTAGCCAATCCTCTGGTCTTGAAGTCCTTTTTGGTTAGAAGGTATTTGGTTCTTCCCCAACCCTCCCCCACCTTGAGCTACTCGTGTCCCAAAGATTTAGTTTGCTTTGCATGCCTATTTTAGTTGGAATGGCGATAGTTTGGTTGTTTTGAGCATGTCTTTTAATTTTTATTTGCATAATCCTAATTTCTATTTCCTTTCTTTCCTCGATGTCTGCTGCACTTTGTTTCGCCTCCTCCATTCATCTCGACGCCATGGTTCCGCTGCTCCATAACAATGCATTATGAACCTGCCACTCCCATTTGCAAACACCTACCCTTCCCTCCAACCTCCACCCCTCCATCAATGGGCATCGTTGTCCCAAAACCAATCTGTGGTGGATATCGCAATGCTTATTATCCAATTAGGGTGAAAATTCCTTCCTACAGGCGACTGTGGCAAAATTGGGACCTCTCCCTCGTGTTCTTGCTGATATTACCAAGTCTCTGACTAATCCTACACCAATACAACAGCAACTGAGACGCTTCACTGAGCATAACTCCAGTCCAAATGTCAGTGGAAGCCTCTCCTCTGGGCTGCAGAAAATATTTGAAGACCCCACTGACAGGTATGAAAGAGAGAATTTAAACTACTTATCTGAGAGAGAGAGAATGTTTAGAGATTTGGCAAAAATCTGTTTAACTTATTTGTTGAATCTACAACTTTTAAAGTCATGAGCAATTGGAAAGAATCATCTGACCTGAGATAAATCCAATTGTTTGTCCTAATAATACACAAGATCTAGGATACTTATTTTCTAGAATGATATTGTAAAATTATAATATATTCAACAAATATATTAAAAAAACCTATTTCCTGCTTGATGGAAGACTAAGAGCTCTATGAAATTGATATTTTCATATATTGTAGCACTCAAAAATCTGGAGAACTTCAGTTAGAACCATCTTTTAGCTGGCTGTGTCAGCTGGACAGTAGATACAATGTTGATGCTTAGACTTTATTTTCTGTACTGGCAAGACTGTGCCTTTAGCAAGGACTCTTTGGTTGTGCACTCGGAGCTTCTCTTCTTGAAAGTATAGACAGAATCAATTAAATATGAATTGGAATACCTTGGGAGGGTTTAAAGCCTAACTAGGAAATGATTGGAATACTAGGAAAAATTGAAGATAGTGGTGTATATATAGTGTTATTCTTCACCTTTGGAGAAAAACTAAAAATGTTGGATTTTATTCTAAGAATTGTAATGATGAAATCTGAGTTTAGAAACCTATGTAAGTACCCACATTGGGCCTGAGAGCTTTCAGAAGAGTCCATACACCTTAGTTGAGGAGTCTTAATTTTGTTGGATTTGCCTCAGGAGTAATTAAGGTTCTTTCCTTTTCCACAGTGATTTGCATAAACTAAAATCTCCAACCCAGGACAACACAGATAGCTATTTCAGAGGGAAAACATTGTTGCTGGTTCAGCAAGCCTCCTCCCAGAGCATGACTTATTCTGAAAAGGATGAAAAGGAAAGTAGCCTTCCTAATGGTCGGAGCATCTCCCTCATGGACCTTCAGGACACTCACGCTGCTCAAGTGGAGCATGCATCTGTCATGCTTGATGTGCCTATGCGCCTGACCGGAAGCCAGCTTTCCATAACCCAGGTGGCCAGCATCAAACAACTGCGGGAAACCCAGAGCACTCCCCAGAGTGCACCCCAAGTGAGAAGGCCCCTGCATCCAGCCTTGAACCAGCCAGGCAGCCTCCAGCCCTTGTCATTCCAGAACCCTGTCTATCACCTCAGTAACCCAATTCCAGCAATGCCAAAGGCCTCTGTGGATTCTAGTTTGGAGAACCTAAGCACTGCCAGTTCCAGAAGCCAAAGTAACAGTGAAGACTTCAAACTCAGTGGACCCAGCAATAGCAGCATGGAAGATTTCACCAAACGTAGCACTCAGAGTGAGGACTTCTCCAGGCGGCACACTGTGCCCGACAGACACATACCTCTTGCTCTGCCACGGCAAAATAGTACTGGGCAGGCCCAAATTCGAAAAATGGACCAGGCTGGGTTAGGTGCCCGAGCCAAAGCCCCACCATCCCTGCCACACAGTGCTTCCTTACGTAGCACAGGGAGCATGTCGGTGGCATCTGCAGCCCTGGTGGCCGAACCTGTGCAGAATGGGAGCCGGTCCCGGCAGCAGTCCTCTTCCTCCAGAGAGAGCCCTGTTCCCAAAGTGAGAGCAATCCAGAGACAACAGACACAGCAGGTAGGGGTCAGTGCTGGAGGGGTCTGGCTTCTACTTGGTGCAACTGTTTCCTCATTTCTTTGTACATAAATCATTGGGAAATCCAATTGCTAACAAGGTTTCCCCTTAAAAATATTTTCTGCAACCTTTAAATGGAAAGAGGAAATGAAAAGTTTGGGAGGCTTCTGGCTACGTGAGGTAGCAGAATGTAGCTTGACTCATTACCCTTAAGAGGGTACCTCTAACAGCCACGCAGAGGGCCTTCCCTTCTCTTCAAGCAGCAGAGCTGCTCCCTCAGTTTGCACTGAGAACAGATCTGGGATGTTGAATGAATAATTAGACTTAAACTACGAACTCTGTAGGCCAAATCAACTAGAATATATTTTGGGAATCTGGACATTAATCTTCCTTAATTTTTTTTTTATTTAAGCTTCCAGAATTAGGTTTTGCATTCTGAGCCAAGAATTTAATGTAACTGCTCTCTACTCCATCCCCTAACTCCCTCTGGAAATATCAAGTCCCATGTGCCTTTTCCTGGAAATGGCTAGAAAAATAAACAACTGAACATCTATAGAGGCAAGGTAGAGGAGAGAGGTAAAAAAGATAAAAACACAGGTGGTTGGCAAGTATTCTAAACATTTACAAATCCCTTATATTTCTATTTACTTGGACAAGCCCAGCTAGTGTCACACCTGATCTTAATATAAGATTTCCAAACGTTTTTCTTAAGACAAAAAGGTTTCCCAAGAATTCAATCATTTCTTCCTTACGTATTACATTTTGAGGCAGCAATACATATTTTGCTCTTTGAAACAAACTGATAATTTTAAGAATTCATATATCTGTATATGTGTGTGTATATATATATAAAATCTTTCATCTAAAAAATTTGTCTCCTAAAAAGCTGTATTTGTTGAATTTTTTTTAAAACCTAATCGTAATTTATAAGTCCTAGGGAGCTCTGTGATTAAAAAGAGTTCTGTGACAAATCCTTTTGTCAGCAAAATCACTGGTCAGAGGAGACTGCAATAAAACTTCAATGTTTCTCTTTAATATATTTGCGTTTTTATAGGTAGGCATTTACTGATTTGGCTGCTTCTGCCTCCACTCTGCTGTGATCAGAGTCCTTACCCCTACTTTGATAGTTATCATTTAAAAAAATTAGAACATTTACAGAATCCTTGGATACAGAAGTAGAGGAAAGGATGAAAAGCATGAATAACTTATGCTGATTCTGGTAGCCAACTTCCTGGCAAAACCTCCTGCTTGGTCATTCTTTGCTAAGAAATAAAATTTTTCTTGTCTTAAATTTTTCATTTTTATTTTGTTATATTTCCCAAAATTTTACCAATTCATTTGATTTAATAAGCATTTTCACTAAAAAGGAAAAAAGATTACATATAATATAATATTTTCCCTTTTCTTTAAATGAATACACTTGTTAAATGCTTTCTTATATATATGCACATACACCCACACACTTACTTTGTGTGTTAGGAGGCTATTGGTCATCCATGCCTTGTTGTGAATTTGTTTCCACACATTGCTTTTATCCTAGCTTCTAGTTGAGATCAACTACTTTCAGAGAATTAAAGTGTTTCTTGAGAGGAGAAAAGAAAGATAAGTAATTTTAGAGATGGAAAACTATGTGGAGGCAAACATCTTTTGGGGGCTTAGTGCAGCATGAGGGTCCTGAGGATGAGATAGGGAGTAGAGAAGAATATCAGATTGGCACAAAGGGACAGGACATGAGAAAGAGCCCTTCACTTGCTTTTCAAAAGTTGACTTAGGTCCAGCCCTGAACAGAAGAGAGGAATGCTTACCTATTCCTCCTGTATCATGCAATCCTCAATTCCCAGGTCTCATGACTCAGACTGGCTGTTTATAAGTATTACAAATTAAATAGCCTTTTGTGTGATCATCTGGAACCAGTTGTTATTTATAATATTTGTGCTGTGGGAAAATATAACGCCTATGACATAAGCACTCCATACATGTTTCTGTGGGCGAATAGAAGGCTGGCTGGATGATGGGAGGGAGGAAATGCATCCAGTCTCCAAACAACCAATTTAAAAATTTGTTATGCCACAGCCATTGATTAGTTGAGGAATGTCTGTATTATATTGGCATCAAGTGGGGCACAGCCACAGTGAGACATCCTAGAACAGCTTTAAGTATTCATCTTTGTTTATGCCTTTGCTGGTACTGCCACTGCCATATCAGTTAGAGCATAAATCACTATATTTTGATTGCTCAAGTTTCTGGGTTTTCTGCACTGGCTTTTTCTACACAGATGGTTTATTCTTTTGGACTTGTTATTTTTTTATTCCTTATCTTTCTGTTTCTTGCTTGCTTTTCTCATCTCACTTCCATGAAGCCTCTGAAGTTCTGTATAATCAGCACATTTTTTTAGGCAACTTCTTTTACATATTTTAATTGCAAATTGTGTTGGAATTCTTCTCTCCCAAAAACTAGAGGATTTCTTTGTGGAAATTGTTCTGTAGGCGTCTATAATTATCAGTGGCTTTGTCTCATGCATATTCCATTTGTATCTTAGCACAAAGGAGCAGCCATTGTTGGCAGTGTAACTACCTTCAGTCTTCTCTGTCTACTGAGTAGGAAGGAAGCAAATAAAATCCTACTGAAACAATCTACAAAGAAGGAATTTGTTTTTCAGGAAAATATCTTTTAATTTTTGATCCTTTTCTGCCTCTATTTGGATTTCTTTTTTCTCTTTTTCCTCTACACTTTGTTTTTCGTGTATCATGTACCCTGCATATAAATAGACTTTATTTACAATATATGAGTTGTTCAGCTCTAGCATACTACCTAACCTTAGAAATTCAAATTTGAAGAGGCCTTTAAAGTGGGTTTTTGACAAGCCTATCAGAATGATGCTACAGTTTTCGCATTTGGTTTTGTTGAACCCTCTCCTAACCAACCTCTTCACGAACTCTGAGTTTACTTATTAATTTAGTCAGCCATTTCTTTGATGTTGATAGCAGAAGTGTTATTCATTTATGGGAACCTGACTATTTCAGGTTATGGAGACGCTGAAACCAATAAGTCTCATTTATATCTAGTAAGTGCTAGCAAGGAACAGGGAACTGGCCTGTTCACAATTGTCTTCAGCATAGCCAAGCTATGACTAATTGTAGGATCAGTGAAACTGCTGTCTCAGTCACTTTTGCCTTAAAGCATTGCTATTTTTCCCGGAGAATCTCTATACAGCTTTATCTCAAAAGGGAGATTCCTAACAGGAATTCCTGCTCCTTTCCTTTTTGTCTTTTTCATCCTTCATTTTCTTTAATGATCCACTGTTGGAGGTCAGTGGATATAAATGCTCTTTCTAAGGCTATAGCTAAGCAAATGGGATCTGAACCACTTGCCAACCTCTTTTCTCAATTTCTTTGACTATAAACTAGCGATAATAACTTCTGCTGTCTATCTAGCTTATAAACAATATGGAACAAAAATTGAGGAAAAGCCTTTGATGCACCTCCAAAGGATTAGAGCAAAAATAGAGTATCCTTCCCTTAGTAATAAATTGTACTTTAGAAATGAATTCTAAAGAGAGTCCAGAGTATTAATAAAGGAATAATATTTTATTGAGCATCTATTATGTAATTACATAGTCACTTTCATTCAAAAAAACTATATGATCTGGTGCCATGCCTCAAGGAGTGACAGTCTAACTGGGAAATAAGACCAGCACACACAAGACCAATGGAGAAAATGTAAAAGACAGTATATAATTTTTTCCTATGAAGAATATAATTGTTAAAGCAAAAAATAATTTTGAAACAAAAATCACCTCTATTTTCTTCCAGTCTAACACAATAACTGTTTTTGATTTGTTCAGTATTACTTTTCCATCTCTTTTATAATTATGTAAAGGTTTTATCATGAGTAGAAGGAATAGCTAATATTGGTCTGATTTATTTTTTTCAACAATTGTTAACCACCTACCTTATTCTATGGGAAGTGCTAGGATATATTAGGAAGTGGTTGAAAATGAGATTGAACCAATAAAGTAGGAATAGACCTGAATGCCTGGTTCCCATTGTGCAATCTCTCAGAATTCACTGGACATTGTTAGTCCTAAAGATATGGTAGCTACCACCATCATCAGTGAAATAAACCAACTCTTGTTTTTACAGCCTTTCAGTTAACAGTTAAAACTGAGATTACCCTAAGGAGTTGTTGTTAATCTACTTTTAGGGGCTGAGATCTCTCCTTAGTGTGTTCTTAGGAATACCATTAGTTTGCAGTGCATTTATAGGCATCCGATAAATAGTTACCCATAGCAAATCACAGGGCAAGAAAGTTCACTCAAGCAACATCTTGTTAACTATATAAAGCAGAAAGCTATTGATATCTGCCTTGAAGTAATGAATTCCAAACAGTAAAGTTATCAGTTTTAGTAGCGATTTTATCTCAAACCGCTATGGAATAGAAAATCCTGGTTTCACAGAAAAGCAGCTTTCCTGTGCCCTGTGTGCTAAAGTGCTAAGATTATAAAATTAAAAAGGCATTTGTCTCCCTTAAATATTGACTTTCTATTAATTTTTTAAGACTCAGAACTACATTGTTTTGCTTTCAGGTGTACATATCTCAAATAAAAACCTAAACTCCTTGTTAAACTATTTTTCTCTACCAATACTAAAGCAATTTATTGTTCTCTGCTTTTAAAATCCAGTCGGGGGAGAACGAGTATGTGTGTGTATGTGTGTCTGTATAACAGTTTACAAAGTGCTTTTACATGCTGTCTCATTTGTTTCTTATAATAACTTTTGATGTGGATAATTATTACCTTCCTTTTATAGATGATGCTATATCCTATAGGCTAGCATTCCCAAAGTGGGATACTCAGAATTATTTAGATATTCAAGGTGTTTGTTTAATTAATCATGTAATTATTTTAACACATATTAGAAAAATGTGTAACAATATAAAAATATATTTATAAAAATATACGTAACATCAACTCATGATTTTACTGATATTATTGCTTATCGCAAGGACTTAGCTAACTGAAAAAGGTTATTTTAAAGAGATAATAAATATCAATGATAATGTGGTTATGACAAAAATAATGAAAGTGATACACAAATGAATGAAGAGTAAGAAACACACATACCATAGTGGAGATGGAAGCAGACTTTTAAGAACTGAGGGTTCTAATGTTTGACGTGTTTATGTGTTTCTTGACACAGTGGAGAAAATGGCTTTAAAGAAGGAATTTCTAGAAGTCATTCACAATTGTTTATGTGTGCCTCAGTCATGAAGCCATTTTTTATTGATACATATCTATAATCTGTTCATAAATCAACTAACTAAATGATGTGGTTCTTCAAACCTTTAAGAAATACCCTCATGTTACTTTTGTATGTGTAGTTTTTCAAGTCTCTCCCCACCCGCCTTTGATAACCTTTTAGTCTCTGCAACCAATTTTTTTCATCTAGTCTTTCTAAATCTCAAAGTCATCCAAATACCCCTTCTTTTAAAATATCTGTCTATTTAGAGTTTACCTGGGTTCTATTCCAGAATGACATAAAGATTCTTAAGGTATACAGGGAAAATTCCCTTCAGTTATGAGATTATATTTGGTCCTTAAAGTAGAAATCCATTTTAATTATAGAAAGGCTAATTCAAAAACAATGCTTTTGCTCTTGCGCTTGCTTGCTCTCTCTCTCTCTCTTTCACTGTCTCTCTCTCTCTCTCTCTCAGGCAGGCCAGAGAAAAAGAATTTGTTGTATATTTCCAGCATTGTTTGTGGAAAAAGCACTAATTTTCAGTAGCCTAATATAAATTGTAATATCCAGTGCCAGTTTTCTAAACATAAATATAGTAATAGCATCTAAGCTCTCTAATACCCTGTAGTTTCCGAAGACCTTTCACACACATTGTCTTATTCAATCCTTGCAACTCCCTATGAAATGGTCAGGATAAGTGGTGATGGTGGTGGTGATGGTATCCCTATTCAGTAGATTAGGAAAAGAGTATTTAAGAGATTAAGTGACAATTTAAGTGGCAGAGTTGCTACTCAAGACCAGAGTTCTTATCACTCTGTATATCTATATTGGAAAAGGGCAATTTATCTAGCTATCCTAACTTGATAGAAATATCCCTTAGACTAATTCGATATCCATTGTTTTGATCTTGTATTCATCAAGAAACTTTCCAGTCTAAAATATGGACTTCTGAGTGATCTTAACCCATCAAGAAGTCAGTGCTCTCTGAAAATGACTTTTCTCTAAATGGTTAATGTGAAAATTAAGAATTCGGCATTCTGATATATAAATGGGCACTTTGTGAGTTTGTTGAGCGTTCATCAGTTCTTTGGTTCCTGATAATCTCTGGGTTAAATAGACATTTCCTTACCTGAGCAATCAACCATCACATTGTGCTTTCTTTCTCTCATTCTGTCGTCATTGGAATTTCATTAGGTAATTTGGGTCGCTAGACTAATTAACAATTTTAAGGCCTTGGCTTTCTTTGGAGGGAGAAAAAGGCAGGTTCTTGGATGTGATACATAGGAATTTCTGTTCAGAGTAGTTTATTCTAATACAAATGGATATTCTCTTTTCTCACTCTCAGCCCTGGCATTAATAAAATATTACTTAGAACTGAGGGCATTTATTAGAAAACAAGAGTCACAATTATGTCTTCCAAGAATAGCTCTCTTTGTGAAACATAACTTTTAGCAGATGAGCTGTTTTGGGAGATGCTAATAAATATTTGTGATGCAGGTTCAGTCACCTGTGGACTCTGCCACAATGTCCCCAGTGGAGAGGACAGCAGCCTGGGTGCTGAACAATGGGCAATATGAAGAGGATGTGGAAGAAACGGAGCAAAATCAAGATGAAGCCAAGCATGCTGAGAAGGTAGAACCTAGTCTGTCTTTATTGACTTATTGCCCCCACAGTGATAGGCCACCAAAAGGTTTGTCTGGGCAAGAACATGATCTCCCCCCTCCCCAACTTCAACTCCATCTCTTATGTTAACCATCATATACATATCTATGTATAATAATTCAGTAGAGTCCTTACGTGAAAATATGCAGAAAATATCCGTCAAGCTGGGGTGGGAGGATTAGTTCTAATTTTTTTTTTTTTATGTAGCTTGCTTTAATTTGGAGAATACTCTGCTATTCATTTCTAGTCACTTTAGGTGAATATTTAGTGTTTCTATAAACTGGTTATTAGTCTTCAACCAAGGCCAAAATACCCTTGGACTAGACTTCCTTTCTATACCTTGGTAATGATTTTTTTTTCTTTTTGTCTTTTCTAGATAAAGAGCTTCTAGCTCTATAGATGATTTTTAAAAGGACATTAACTATGTATTGTTTTGGTTTTATTTTATTTTTTTAAGAAAAGTTGACATGGAAAAAAAGGATTATCAAACAAGAACCTTGGCATCATGTATGACATTATCTCATTTAATTAACAACCAGGCAACTAGCTTCTGCTTATTTATCAGCATGATCCTAAACTATGCTTGTTGATGCATTCTACCTCTTCAGATGTCATAAAAATTGTCATCTTTGATCTTCTAGATTAACAAGCGTAGTTTAGGACTATGATATCAGACCATGATGAAGCTAATTGTCTAATTGTCAATTAAGTGGGATATTATGTGAAAATAGATTGCATTTTACAAAGCACCATACAGATTTGTCATTAATTACTAATGAATTTAAGTGGAACATCCACAAGAATGTTTATGCTTCTCACCTCACATAGAAACTTGACATTCCAGTGTACCCAGACTCCAACCACAGAAACTTCAGTACAAGAAAGGACCATGTAACCAATTGAATTATATAGAGCTTTAGTGAGAAAACAGACGTGTTTCAGTAAGCAGTTACCAAATTGCGCAGATGAACCACTCCATGAAAATGGGCCCAGAGGCAGTATTACTGAGCACTGGAGAACGTGGAGGCCTTTTGCTTAGTGCTTGTGACCACAATATTTTACACGTTTATAGTTGCGGGGAAAGCGGCAATACCATACTCTGCCATAAAATTCTATTTATTGATTTAATAGCTTCACATAATAGAAATGTTGCTTGTTCTATAAAGGACTGATTCTAGTAGAGTGAAGGAATGGCAGTCTGATGGGCCAAGATATGTCAGAGATCCTATAGTACAGGTGATGATACAGCAGTCTTTTCCCTTGTAGACAACTGGCTTATATTAAGTAGTTTGTCAGGCTTCTAAATGCTTGATCTTTTTTTTCCTACTCCCATTTGATACCATCACAAATTGAATGTGGCTTGCAGCAACTGTTTAATATGAAGTTTAATATGGAGAGAGATACATAAATATATAGATTTGGAATGCCAAGTTAAGATTAAAAATGTAATTTTAGGAGGTGGGCAGAGCTCCATTACCATTATGCCTATTAGTAGTTTTAAAGAACATTAGCCACACATGGAGTGGCAGCTCAGACAGCATCCAGCTACATTGCCTCGAGTTTCTTTCATAAAAAGTAAATCACTAACTTCTAAAACCAACATAACTCCAGTTTTTCTCTCCTTGTCTTTGGTGTCTCTTCTGCCCTGCTCTAGTATGAACAGGAAATTACTAAACTGAAGGAGCGCCTGAGAGTGTCCAGCCGGCGGCTGGAGGAGTATGAACGCCGGTTGCTGGTGCAGGAGCAGCAGATGCAGAAGCTGCTGCTGGAATACAAGGCCCGGCTAGAGGACAGCGAGGAGCGGCTCCGCAGGCAGCAGGAAGAGAAAGACAGCCAGATGAAAAGCATCATCAGCAGGTTAGAGGATCACCTGGTGGTGGTGGGTGTGGGCTACAAGGATACTAAGAGGTGAGAAGATGATCCTAAAGCAGTGGCAGCAAAAGCTGTTTTCAACTCTACATATGCTTTGTGGTACTTAGTACAAATGTGATGACTGACTATATCTATCACAGTTTTCTAAATGTGAGACCTTAGTGCACTTCCTTTGAAGATAGAGGTAGTGTATTTTTCTTTAATCATAACAATTAGAAAAATTAAAAACTTAGTGACTCCTTTGAGAGGTCTTAGAGGACAACTGGATTTTAAAAAGCTAAGTATTCAGGGTCAGCCCGGTGGTGCAAGCCATTAAGTGTGCGTGTTCCACTTTGGCGGCCCGGTGTTCGCAGGTTCGGATCCCAGGTGCGCACCGACGCACTGCTTGTCAAACCATGCTGTGGCGGTATCCTATATAGACTAGAGGAAGATAGGCATGGATGTTAGTCCAGGGCCAATCTTCCTTAGCCAGAAAAAATAAGGGAGGGGGAAGGATTGGCATCGGATGTTAGCTCAGGGCTGATCTTCCTCACAAAAAAAAAAAAAAAAGCTAAGGATTCAATGTCCAAGACTAACTGAGTTTTTCACAATGAGTCCAGAGACATGGAAGAGAGTTTCACTGGATATCTTTAGGGCCAGAGAACCGAGAGAGAGTGCCAAGGATGTCAAGAGAGACTAGGGAGGGGTCAATTTTACCAAACACTTACATAGCACTTACTATGGGCCACTTTTCTAAGCACTTTACAAATAATAATTTGATAAATCTGTTAACAATAATTTGTTTAATGCCAACCTCTAAGGTAGGCATTATTATTATTCTCATTTTACAAATAAAGAAACGAGCAACAAATTCATTAAGTCACTTGCCCAAGGTCCCTTAGTGGTACAACCAGGATTTGAAGCCAGGGTTCCTGAGTCCATGCTCATAACCACTGTGCTTCAGTATTGGCAAATGCTATGGACAGGTCGAGTAGACTGAAGTTAGAAAAGGTTTGTTGTTTTGTGGTACAGAGGTAATTAGCAGTCTTACTGAGAGGTTCATGGAATCAGACTTCAGTGAGTTAACATGTGAATGGTGGATGAGAAAGAAAGTGGACCTACCAAGTATAGAGTACTCTCTGAGGAAACTTAGCTGTGCAGCGGAAGAGAAAGAACAACTGTTACAAGGTAACTTATGATTAAGAGACGATTGTTTGTTTCTTCTTTGTTGGTTTGATATCTTAAGATGAAATAAATTGTGCTGAGGAAGGGATCTGATAGAGCAGAGGGAGGATATGATTATGGGAATACTGTTCCAGAGGAGAGGAAAATGCACGGGATCCAGTCACAGGTGAAAAAATCAACCTTGGATGTCTTCTACCAAGGTGGGAGAGAAGAAAGAAAACATGGTTGCAGATCTCATCTTAGGAAGGAGTGGAAATATTGAACTATGATGAATTTTGGGTTTCTTGTCCTCTACACTAGCTAGCCCTCTCTTTGAAGATATTGATGTCTCCTTCCTGCCACATTCTAGGCTAATGGCTGTGGAAGAAGAATTGAAAAAGGATCATGCTGAGATGCAAGCAGTTATTGATGCGAAGCAAAAAATAATTGATGCACAGGTAAGCAGGCTCTGAATCTAGTAGAAGGCACTTGTTTATAATAACTGTTATTTCCTGACTTACCAGGTGACCCCTTTAAAGTAAATGCCAAGACATGTATTGGAAAATGGGGTCATTAGACAGTTCTCAGCATTACCTTTTGAAGATGAAAAGAGTTTCTATGTGACCTATATTACTTTTCTTTTACTGGTGACAAGTCTATTAACCCAGCAAAGTATCAGCGTGCTTAGTGCAGTTGCTTGATAAATCTCAACCTGGTGCATGATGGGGTTTACTTCTTTCCTTATGGAAAGGAGGGCATTCTCTAAGAGGGTAACTGTGAAAAACTCTAAGAGGGTAACTGCATGTGTCTGGCTTGTGACCTCCACTGACCATTGCTTGGCTGTGATGTTCACGGTCTTGTCAGTCACGTCCACTGTGCCATCAACCTCTAGCCGCAAACAGTAGTGGAACTGCAGGGGAAAGACAGGATTGTAGAAGGTACCTTTCCTTGTTATTCTTTTGGTTCAGGATTTGGCACTGATGCTTGAGATTTGCTTGGCTGCCGTTCTTTGTTGGCACTGTGCTTAAAGAGCCTCTTTTGGTTGATGAAATCAGAACCTGGGCCTCTGCTCACTATAACTTATACCTGTGACACTGATGGCACGATGACTGCTAAGAGCACATCACAGGGACATGATCGATCAGAGCAAAATCCAGGAGGCAGGAAATGTTTCTAATTCCTTTTCATTTTATCAATACAAAATATAATTGTATTTCTTAGAGTAAAACAAATAACAAAAGGCAGGTACATTTTTGATAGTGGCTGGTCTAGCCACTGATTGTGTCACCTCCCTGAAGACAACTCAACCAGGTTTGCATTTCTCACCATTAACCATATCACATCCCTAAGTTGTGAAAAAAAGGAGAGCAAGAACTTTATGTTCTACTGTCTTCTCTGCATATCAGCCAGTAGTCAGTCTATGTTAGAGGCCCCAGTATTCTTAAACATGTACTTAACACCTCCAGTCTAGTTTCCTGACAGGGTTAATGTGGGATGGGGTTTATTTTTCAAAGAAATTGGGAGTGAGGCTAAAAGCAGCCATGGGAAGAATGCTCTATGGGCCTCATACTCCTTCAAACATACTAAACTTGGAAGATGAGTGTGAGTTGTGATGCTCCCTCACCAGCATAGCTCCCCAGAATATTTTAGACTCTTGAGCTCTATAGTTTATGGATCTTGAGACCTCCTAAGAATCAGAAGCAAGATCTGCTGTAATTATCTTACTTGGTCCTTTTTTTTTAAACCTTTCTAGGTGGGTGTCCCCAAAGTGAGTGAGGTAAGGGTAGCAGAGACAAGACCGTCTCGTTGTATGTACTAAAAAAATTCATTCCAGAGGGGCCAGCCTGGTGGCATAGTGGTTGGGTTCGTGCGCTCTGCTTCAGAAGCCTGGGGTTCACAGGTTCGGATCCCGGGCGCGGACCTGTGCACAGCACATCAGGCCGCCAGTACATGGTGGCATCCCACGTACAAAATGGAGAAGGATGGGCATGGATATTAGCTCAGGGCCAAGCTTCCTCACCAAAAAAAAAAAACAAAAAACAAATTCATCCCAGAGGTTTAAGAGAAACAACCTGGATAAAGAAGGCAATTTAGTCAGGAAAACTAGTGTTGATAAGTTTTCACTTTAGGATTTTCAATATGACAATATAAAGCAGGGAGAGTTCTATTAATAAGTACACCAGAAGAGATTTTAGTTCTAATGGGATAAAACAGACAGTTTTAATCATTTCAGCTGGTCTAAAACTGTGTCAGTCTTAAGCAGAGGGAGCTTGGGTGTGTCACAGTCATGGCTGTATGCATACAGTATTTCCGTTTCCCCAGCTGCATGTCAAGACAGCCTCATCTTTAGCTTTGCAGATTTCTACCCCACCCCCGCCCCCTATTTTGACATCTAGGGCAAGATGACTGGGTATGAAGCAGAGTCATAGGCGTAGAACGTGAAAGCAAGGGAGGGAATCAGATTTATCAAGTCTCGAAAGCTCTGGAAAGTAAGGACCTTCTCTCAGTTAACCAGGTGGGTGTCACTGTTCAGAAATGGGAGAAATGTTATCCTCAAAGCATCAGTCAGTGTCAGGCTTGTGGTCTGGCTAAGGCAGATAATATTTTGGATCCCTACCTTAAGGCAGTGGTTATCAATTAGTTTTATTCCCTGGACTGTTTTGGTGGAACCATTGGCACCTTCCATAGATCAATTTCCAGCTGCTCCTACTGACCACTCAACAAGGACCACTCTCAGCTAATGGATCAAATCACACTGAGGTTGGCTAGATATAATAAATTACCTGTTCAAACATAGGCATTACTATATAATAAATTATTCTACCAGAGGCCCACTATGGATCCCTAAGACTACTTGGAGAATCCACTAGACCGCATTTTGAAAAACCGCTGCAATAAGAACAGCACAAATCATAAACATTAAAGATAGTTTTTAAAAAATTATAATCTCCTTAAAAGGAAGGTTTCCCAATTCCAGCTGTTGTCTTACTTGATACATTGAAATCCTGTATCAGTAAGTCTTTGAACATCCTTTGGCAAAAGACTGAACATCCTTTGGCAACCTTTGTAATAAATGACTTTTTATATCAGATCCTTTCCTTTGTAAGGATAAATCTTACATCTTAAGTGTTTGATGGAGCAGAGCAGCCCTTCTGGCATCATTTAATAGAATGAAGAAATGTTTGGGGGTGAAAGCTTCCCAGCAAGGTAACCCATACTTTTATGTCCCTGACATCTGCCTTGGTACTGCTGGTAGTAAGAAATATTTCTGAAATGAATGCAGTTGCTTTTCTTAAATTAGAGTTGAGCCCACATTTCTCAAAACACTAAAGGCCAGGTGCCCAGTGAACTGGTTTTCATCTCTTTCAGCAAACCTGTCCCCCTACAGGATAGGCTTCTCCCTGGATTCAGCTTCTCCGTCTCCATTCTAGAGTCAGTTCATGCTCCAAGGCCTGGCCTGGGTCAGCCGCTTTCTAGCTGGAACTGTGAGAGGATGGGCACTCCACTAGTGAGGGCAGAATCACCTGTCCTGGACCTTGTAGCACGGCCATGGGGATCCTGGAGATGGTACTAAGGGATCGTTTCTTAAACATCAGCCAAGGGACTGTGCCACCTTTCACCTCCAGGATCTCTCCATGTGACTCAGATGGAGAACAGAAAAGGGCTTCCTCCCATGAGAAGCAAAGCAGCTGCCTAGTTACTGTTGCAAGTGATATCTCCGCTGTGTTAAATTACAGGTCATAAATGGAAATGAGATTATTCAAACAGGCAAGTAAACCCCGTCCGTTCTCTAGCTGAGCAGTTCCCAGCCCTGGCCCAGTGCACTGGCCTCCTACACATTCCAGCTCCTGCGCTCCCCACACCCGAAATCCTTCCTGTCAGGCAGGAGTGATTAGATTGCTTTGCCTTTCAATGCAGGCAGAATCAAAAGGTCAGAGCATCTTTTGCCAACTGAACTTGACTTTCAAAAGTCCCTATTTGATTTTTTTTTTTTTTTTTTTTTTTTTTTTTTTTTTTTTTACTTTTTGTTTTATTTTGAGAGGTTGGCATTGAGGGGAGTTACAAAAGGGAGTTTCTCCTCTTGGAAACTTGCAGCTCTTTAGTAGGGGTGTTGCTTGGCTTCAGTTGTTACTTTGTAGGAAATAAATAATCACCATCATTCTTAGCCTTCTATTTGACCCTGTAAGAATCAAATAATTTTTCATGAATGTTGGATAAACTCTGAAGAATCCTGCATTCCTCAGTATTGGGGCCTTATAATTTATCCTAATAGTGAAACATTTTTTCTTTTTTAATCATTTTAAGATTTTGCCAGTTTGTTTAGAGATCGTTCCTAACCATAGGAGGGAAACATCGTATTTGGCTCCCATCCCTTGTTTTCTGGTAACCACTGACCAACCCTTACCTACTGGCTTTTAAAAGATCTATACTTGTTATCCCAGTAAACTCCACTGCTATCATTTTTTTTTAGTTATTATTTTTTAAAAAGCCTTGCAGATCTTTCTTTGTTGCCTATCCTTGAAACAAGTTATCTTCCCAAAGTAAAAAGCCTCTTATACTAGATTAGTGGTTAGTTAATAATGCTGATTTTCTATATCTTACCATCTGAGCTCTCCATGGGGGAAAGGAAGAATTTTTTTTAGTGATAATAACAAGTGTGAGCTAGTTTTTTTCACACTTTTGAAACTGTGACCACCAGCACTGCTGCCATGCAGATCCCCGCCCCACTGCCAAAGTAGGAGGTTGAAGGGAAGTGTTACTTGATGCTGCTGTTGGATAACCTTTACCTAAATTTTCTGCCAAGGCGGTTGCATTCACTCTGCATCCTCCCGGCAGCAAGTTTCCCAGGAGAGCAGTGCTGCATGCATACAGCCCTGTATAACTACTGCTTTAATAGCACGGAGCAGCATCAAACCCTCGGCCCTTATACGTCCTCTCTGAACCTTACCGTGACTGACCTTACTATGATTTTCCCTGGGTAAATTCAAAAACTCCCAGGGTAGGAAAGCTCCTTTTGGCTGTGGGGGTTGTTCCTCGTGTACTATTTTCTTTTTAATTTTATGAGCTTAGGTAAAGACTGTCCTTTTCAGCGTTAACTTGTTTTCTGAAAAATAACGACTTTATGTTGGAAAGATTCTGGAATGATTTACCTAGCTGCTGAAGCTAAGATTAGGGTTTCTCTCCTAATCTTTGTGAAACTGATAATATTTTGATGGGGTGATTTTTTCTTTTTTAATTTAGATGAGCCTACTTTCCTTTAGATTGCCTTTTCTTTTTTTTTTTTTCCTCTTGGTTTTTTTGTGTATTCAACAATCTTTGTTTCCAAAATATTGGTTTTAAGGCATTTTTTTTTTTTTTCAGAGACTCAAAAGTATAATGAAAGCTGTCTCCTTATTGAGCAGTTTTCCTGGAGTCACTCTGAGCTGGAATGAGTCTAGGAGCTTGTGTTCTCTGTCTGTTTTCATGTGTTATGTTGATGGCATCCCCCTTCGGCCACATCTCCCTCCCCATATCAAATAACTCCTTGGTCTGAGCTTTGGGCTGCTTTTCCCCCTCTTGCTGTTGCATCCTCACTTTGTTGGTGACTATAAACTGCCACCATGTATTGTTTTAATTTTGAGCACAATGTGAATTCTTTCCCAATGTGACTGATGTGCCCTCTTTTGGGGCTAAGAACCCATAGATCACATGCACTTCTCCTCTGTAAAATGAAACCTCTGGTGCTTCTTTCTTTGCCACCTAATTTCCATGTTTTAATTTTGACCCAAAGCACTTAATACAGTAAGGCAGCTTGACACCTCTGTTGCATAGTCTGAAGTAACACGTGGTGTCATTTTTACATGACGTCCTGGTGTCCCAAGGGATTATTAATAACAAACTCTGCTGTGCTGAAAGGAAAAAAGAGAGAGAAAATAAACACAGACCCATTGGGCTCAGGGGAAGCTGAACCTGACTAGTGTGCAGAAAGAGGCAGAGACGTTCCATTTGTCTGGGAAGCATCATGCGTACTGCTGTTTGATAGCATTAGAACGGTCATTCAGTAGAGTATTAGGGTATGATTTCCTGCATGTAGCCTGAATAAAGCCATGATTGGTGTGTTGTAGGAAAAACGGATCGTGTCCCTGGATTCGGCCAACACCAGACTGATGAGCGCGCTGACCCAAGTGAAGGAGCGATACAGCATGCAGGTCCGCAATGGCATCTCCCCCACCAACCCCACCAAGCTTTCCATCACGGAGAATGGTGAATTCAAAAACAGCAGCTGCTGACGGGCTTTCTGAATAGACAGACTGTGGGGGGAGACAGAAGGAAATTTCCCGCTCTCCTGTCCCCAGCCCTTTACCCAACCCCACCAGGTTTACAGAATGTTGCTACTTCAGAAGCAGTGTGGCGAGAAACTCTCGAATGAAGAAAGGAAGCTTGTCTTTCAGGGCACAAGGCTAAGACTTCCAAGGTCGATGCTTTCCCCCCATGTCTCTATGTACATAGGGAACTCAGTTCTGGGCCATGTACAGAAAATACCACTGTAATATACCAAAAGGAAGTTAATAATGTAGATTACCTTTTTAATTATTGCTATTTTTATTATTGTTTTCCTCTTTGTTGAAAGCACTGCAGTTGTTAGAGGAGAAAAGTAGGAACATGTGTGAGTGAGAAATGAGCCCAGGGGTTCAGTAGGTGGAGACCAAGTGTCTATCTGATAGAAGCACATGGCGTGCAATAGGACATTGTCAGAATGAATTTTTCAGGGATTCTTCTGCCCACTCTGGCCCCCTTGTCCTTTAGGAAAACATGCAAATACCAAGATCCAAACAAAACAGTTTATCCCATTGATCAATCAAGACTGGTTCTAGATGGATGGCTGATCTGATTTGGGGATGCACTGTTTTAGAGGACACAGATAAGAGCTGTTGCATCAAAACTGGACTTTAGGAGTAATTTCTGTTGAACTCCTGTTGATGTTTATTTCCTTCTGTCAATAGCAGATGGGAATTTTCCATTTTAGATAGGGGGCTTTTTTTTGACCCCAGTTGTAATAAAGGGTGTTCTTTTTCCTCTTTAGAGTTTACAAAACTATAAATATTTGTGTCTCTATATTCCATTTTCATCTTCACACACCCACTGCACTTTCCTCCCCCGTGGTGGGAGCAGTCATCACCAACAGGGTTTACTCTCCCCTGGAGAGGTTATTGAAAGATGCTGTCCATAAGCCATCCGAAGTCAACAACCTTTCTTCCACACAGAAAAGGGCTAACCATCCCATAGCAGTGATCTCTGAATATTTCCTATTTTAAAAAAAAAGAAAAAAAGGACATTTTCTATTGGTAAGTTATAATTTTTGTTTGGGATGAAGATTTTATCCATTTGTACTAGCAAATCTCTGGGTAGGGTAATTTTATCTCAGTCTTTAACTTTTAAATTGCTTCTTTCTCTAATCCTCTCAGTAAAATTTGGAAAGGAAATCCAAATCTGAAGCATCGCTTTCTTAAAAGTCATGATTACTCTTCTAAAGAAAGAAAACAAAGTGTGAGGACAGCGCATTCCAGTTGTTATTCCCACGCTTTTAGTCGATTTGGCAGTAATGACCCAGTTTCATCAATCGTCATCCTTGACTTTATTATGAGACAGAAATAGTCGTGGAAGCTAGTTTACTTCCTTTTTTCCAGAGATGTGAAATGTCATCTTGAATGCAGACTTGATTATCAGAAATATGGACTGTTACATGTTAGATATTATATATACAAATATATATACATATATATTCACACATATGTACATAGAACTGCACAAATAGGAAACGTTCATGCCTTCTATGCTATTGGATGTAATGTTAAAAGGGTTTTGAATCTCTTTAAGCAAGATCTAAGCAGTTGTTTGTATTGAGAAAGCAACAACATTTCTCAAATAAGTTAATGATGTTTATTTAAGTAAATTATAAACTTGAAGGAAATTTTAACAAAAGAAAGGAGGAGAGGGAAAAAAAAAGGACCTGCAGGAGCCATATGCATGGAGTGGGTGTTTCTACATGGCAGAATATTTATAAGGGAACAGGAGTGAAGCCCAGACAGACACCGAGCCTCCCTTTCACCACGCCCAGGCTTGCACTCTGACCTCTTGAGCACTGCCCTCTCTCGGGTGGCTCTTTGTGTTGGACCTTGCATCTTCAGCAACCTCACCATGGCCCCCCAACACACAGCCCTTTAAAACATTTCCCTTCATAACACTCCCGTGTCTGCCAGCCAGAGATCTAAAACAGGAGCTGCTCATTGTGCTTATCTGATCTGCAGACTTGAGGCCCACTTGTTTTGGCACTTGTATATTTTCTTGACCGTTGGTAATTATCTTATACAGTCTTATCTCTTCCCTCCAAGCTGAGGGCATACTGTGGTCAAAATCACTTAGTTTAATAGGAAAAAATTACCAATTCTGAAATAGTAGTGCCCTTTGTTGGAGGAGCGGGGATCATAAACATACTCTGTGCTTGTTGGTGGCTGTTCTCAGCTCTAGCCATGATTAATTAATTCTTTGTAAAAGCCTTCAGTTGTGCAGCAGAAAACCTGGTAAAAAGAATTGTCAGTTTTGATGGCCTTAAGTATGTAACGTGCCTGATGTCTTGCATTGAGGTTTGAAAGCTCTCAAGTGTTGGTTATGGATTACAGAGGACTGATAAATGTACCTATATTGGGGTATTGGGGAAGACACAAAATCAAGTGTGTTTTTGATGGATGCAATATATCTTATTGGCATTGCGGGGGCTCTTTAGATGGCTGCCTACTTTGGAAGATTAAATGCCCAAAATGGTTGCACAGATTATGCAGCTCTCTGTTATGAGGTTAGCTTGAAGGAAGAGAAAAGAGTAAAAAAATTAACAGTAGAAGTAAGCTAGAAGCTCAGAGTTGTTACCAGATGTTAAATTTTAGATTATCCTTTGAGCCTATTCCTATCTAAATATTTTTCTGAGTATTTCTTTAGAGAATGCTGCCATCTTTAGAATTTATTCTGTAAGATTTTTTTTAATATGGAGGAAGGCGGCAACAGCTGATAATTTTTATGCAGGTGTTGCTTAATTGGCTTTTCTTCAGCCCAAATAGGTACATACCTCTGTTTTGCTGGGAGGAGGTACATGCTTGAAGAGAAGCGGGTGGATTAATGTACTCCTTGCACTCCTTCCACCCATCACATCACCACATTGTGGGCTGTAGCTTAGACCAGGGGTGAATGGAATTTGGAATTCAGGTGCAGTGCTTGCAAAGTGCTTATCAAGCTGACAACCAGACTTGGCCATTTACGAGGACAATTTTGGTAGGATTTAGGAAAAGAGCTTCCTAGTCCCCTTTTATATCACTGGAGCAATAAGTTTTCTGGGCCGAAGCAGCAAAAAGAGTTACATTTTCATCAGGTCATCATATTCCCTGAGTCTCTGCAATACCAGCTATGACAGAGGGGAGATTATAGCTAGGTAACTATAACGAACTCTTGAGCACTTACTGTTCCAGGCACTATCACCAAGGGACTGTTGCGGTCTAGGGCAGTCTTTTGGTAAGGGAAATGTGGTAAAATGACGTACTCATGCTGCTATAGCTTTTTGCTTTTTTCACTTAGAGTCAAGAATTAGCTTTCTCTGGTCTTCTTCCATCTTTCCCTGTGATGGTGTGGACAGTGAAAGAAAAAGTAGGTTTCCTGTCTACGACTGCTGTACGCCCTTGAGAATTAGCTTGACTTTAGACATAAAGCTTTTCAGATCCTGATCTACCTACAGCCTTTGTTTATGGATCTGTAGTTCTGTAGACCACTGGCTCTCACTCTGTCCTCAGAGACACACTGGGTTTGGGAGCAGTTGTTTTTTGGAAGTCCCAGAGCAAGACAATTGCCATCAAGTGAGTTTGCATTCGTATTTGTTTTGCCTTCCATCTAGTTTTAGTTCTGTTATCTCCAGTTTGGAGTTCCTGAGAAGGCTAGTTGTGGGACTGAACTTGAGGAAGGAACCCTCTTGGGGATTACCTAGTCGACCCTGAGCCCCAGGCTTGACACCAGACTAGAATTGTCACTGGGCCTGACTCAGCAGCTCCTGAGCCCATGCCACAGCTTCCCTGCATTTCCAGATACACTTTTGGAGGCCTCCTTCTCCCACAGATTGTGGAAAGCCAAAAAGGCTTTCTTCTTCATTTCCCCTGCCCTTTTTCAGGTCTAGTAGTAAAATCTCCTGTTTGCCCCAGCAGGAAATAGTTGCCTTCCCACCCCCATCTGGGGGCCAAGAACTTGGGATACTTTGTTTTTATCAATATGTCAGTTGCAAGGGCCTATTTTACTAGTTTTTTAAAAGCAAGGTATATTGGGGTGTTGAATTTTTAAATAGAATCTCTTTTCATGTTTGAGTGATTGTTATTTGTTCTAGGAGCATTCTCTTGTTGTGATGACCCAGTTATGAATTCTTTTGAGTTTATGAAGGACAAAAGTGATGAAATTTGCATGAGATAGAATAAATATCTTATGAGGAGTAAAAGAACCTGAGGAAGATACATGATCCAAAAGGGAACCAATGCACAGCTGCCTTTTCAGTAGCCCAAAGGTTCAAGGAAACAGGAGGATTTATATCCTTTGCCTGCTCTTAAAATACATAGATAAATGGAAAGGCAGTTTCTGTAAACAACACACGCATAGCCACACAAAACACAATTCCTATGGCTTCCTTTTTCTGAATGTTAATCCATCTTACAGAGCAGTGGTTCCCAAACTTTCTTGAGTTTTTTACATTTTATGCTCTCATTTGTTAGATTTTATGACAATGGTTCTTTCCTCTTTAAAATGTACCATATGTGTTATATGTATATGTAAGTTAAAGTGACTTGAAATTGATTTGGTTTGACATTGTCTCAGAAGCCCTAGATATTAATGTTGACACCATGGGGAGTCATAGAAAGAAAGTTGAATATCACTGATCTGACAGTAGGAGCCAGAAAGAAGTCGCTTTTGTTCCTGATCAGTTAATCCTCAGGTGTTTGAGTAACCAACCCAGCAAGACTTGTCAAATGCGGTAAGCCACCCAAGGAAAGCAAAGTGGTAGTTTTTGCCCATATTTCAGCATGTATTTTAATTTCCTGCTCAGTTCTTATTTTTCATCCAAATGTCCTCATTTTTCCCTAGGAAATTTTTTAGTTTGGGACTTAAAACCAGATTTATCTGTTGTTGTAGAGAGATTTCCACAGAAGCTGTGTTTTAGGGACCTCCATCATCTGGGGGGGTACAAATATTTATGTATAAATATCATAATTTTGTCTTTTCTAAACTCTCAAGGGAAAAATTCCCAGTCCACCAAAAGGTTAAATACTAATTGACTCAATTCCCAGTCCAACAAAAGGTTAAATACTAATTGACTCAATTCCCAGTCCAACAAAAGGTTAAATACTAATTGACTCAATGACCACTATGCTGCAGAAAAGCTGAAATAAATAGTAAAGCTTAAATTTTGACTGGTGCTTAGATATTTCCTAGTTACATTAAAATTAACTCAAGCAGATAGCAGCACATTAACCTGAATCACACCTGTGAAGAATTTACCTTCTAAATTTGATTTTGTTTTTCATCTCCAGGGCCTTAATAAAAGTGTGTTAATACACATGACTATTTTACAATGATAGTTCTAAATAATTTATTTTTTATTTCAAGAAAGAGAAATACACCTTAGAAAAACAAAACCCAAGATTTTATTTTATTTTTGAAGCCATATTTTTGTGCTAGTAGCACTTAGATTGTTCCATATGTGAGATCCATACCTGCATTTCATTACCTGGGTTTGTTCTAAAGATGATTTATTTTTGTTCTGTGAATAATTTTTGATGGTTCTTGTACATGTACAGATATAGATACGTTTGAGGTCTTTTATTGATATTCCTACAAAGAATACAAATAAACTTTAACTTTAAACATTTCAGACTAGAGTTGCTACTGTATTTGACATATTAGTATCTTACTTCTAGCATATATCTGGGTGATTAGGACACTTGGAGAAAAACCAGAAAGAAAATATGCAGGAACATTATTCCAAAGGTATATTTTAATATTAAGAACAATGTGTCTCAGAATTTCCCAGTTTACAGGTAAAAAAATATTTAGATGTAGGACAAATAGCTAGCATTGCATTGTGATAATACCTTATTCTAGAGAATTTGAAATCTCATTAATAGCTTGTGGCTGGTAAAGAAAGTGTCCTCCACTTTATTTGGAAGTATGGCCCTACTTAGCTTCCCAGACCACTACTGTCCTCTCTTAATTCCCCAGATAGATTAATGGAGTTTGTTTCAGGATTTTTGTTGTTTCGTTCTTGGGGTTTTTTGTTCTTGTTTGCTTGTCAGTCTCAAGGTTATTGTTCCAAAATACTTCCATCTTCTCCTGCTTACCTATTTCATTCTGTAAAATCAAGGGATGCAGGTTCCATGTGTAGTTTTCTTTTGTACTAGGTGTTAAGTCTGAAATTCCACCACTTAACCTCTTCACATATTTGGAGTTATTTCTAATTCTGATCTACTAGGAATTAAAAAACTAAAATTCACTCAAAATCCAGAGATGATTGTGTGAGGAGACTCCAGATCAGTAGACTTGTGCTATTTTTTGTTTACTTCAAAGCTGATCCATTTCAATCTGAATGTTTCATGACCTAATGTAAACTTTAAGACTTCTTGGATCTGAAACATCAAAAAGAGAGAGACTATTGATGCTATCTTGTGACCCCCTGGTCATCTTAGCCCTAAACGGTCCACCTATAGACGCTTATGTCCAGCCACGCCCTTTATTTTTCTGAGCCTCCCTCCAGCTGCCTGCCTTTTGTCATAGCACCTTCACCAAAGGGAAGGCGCATAAATCAATTTTGTTAGGCCACCACCATCACCCTCCCCAGCAAAATATATATATATATATATGTATATGATGACAAAGGAGACTAAAACAAATGACTTAATGAGTGCTCCTCAACCCTGACTATTCATCAGAATCACTGCAGAACTTTAAAAAAAAAAAAAAAGAGCAGGGATGCCGCTTTCGCTCCACTGTACAATTAAATAGAATCTCTCTAAGGATAGGGGCCAGGCTTTTTTTTTAAAACTTCCCTATAGGATTCTAACTTCAGCCAGGGTTAAAAACCACTAGTCCTCTGTGTGTGAGTGTCTGTTACAATGTTTCTGAGATAAGTTGGCTACAGGTGTTTCCCTGCCTTCTATTTGGAATTTAAAATGCTGCTAAAACTGATAATATGTACTCTACCTTCTCCCACACACACCTTATCCCCACCAAGTCCATCCTTTAAATCTGTGAGGTAGAAATTGTCTCCATTAATATGGGACAGATAGATTCCAACAAACGTGACCAGAGATGGAATTTCCCATTTTGACCCCAAATTTCCCATTATTGGCTTTAATTTAAAACAGAAGGTAGATGGTTTCTGGTTTGGCTCACCCTCCCCAAAAAAAGGGGGTCTTTGGCTTTTGTAGACCTAGTACTCAGCACTGCAGTCTTATTACTTGAATCAGATGCTGAATTGCATCATTTACACCTGTTCTTCCTTCAATAGCAAAATGCACTGAAAGCTCTCCAGTTCCCTTCCCCACTTCCTGGCAGGCATGCTCACACAAGCACGTGCACACACACACACACACATTCTTACACACACACACATTCTTTCTAGAAACTTGAGTGTGTGAGATTTTAGAATGAACTGCCTGGGTCCTATTTCTTCGGCACCCAGTAAATTGAGTAAATTGCAATAAGCTACCAGATAGATGCCAATCTGTGTCCTTGTCTGTAAAATTATGATTTTGGCTAGATGACCTCTGACATCCTGTGCTTCTCATCTGCTGTAACTGAAAAATGTGCCCTTTTGCCATACTCAAAAATCAGCTTGAGACTTTTGTGGCAATATTTAGGGACAATTCTTCCTCTTCACAAGCTCCCATCTCACAATACTCTTAAAAGAACAGAAAAAAAAAAGCCTGGAACAGTTGTATACTCAGAACAATAACAAGGTTGATAATGATAATAAGAACTAATGTTCATGTTTATTGAGCACTTACTATGTGCCAATTTGCTAAATAAGCACTTTCTATGGATAATTCATTTAATCATACTACCAACCATGTGAGTTAGGTACTGTTATTCCTAATTCAGGAGGAAACTGAGGCTCAGAAAGATTAAGTTACTTGTCCAAGGTCACATGGCTAATAAGTGGAAAGCCAAGACCCAAACTCAGGTCCTTCTGACTATGCTGTCTTGATTTTTTTTTATAAAAAAAAACGAGGTCAGGAAAAATGTTGGAGAGAGTAAGAAAAAGATGTGAGAAGATCTCAGCATATGAACCAACCTGTCACCATGAGCCAAAGTGATGGTGCTGGGAACAAATGAGCTAATTTTCCAAAGCTTTTTCTCCTAATGTATTGGTTTTGACAATATTGCCTTGCATTGTCAAGTCATCTGACTGATCAAAATTAGAAGTGGGCAGAAGTCTCACCTCACTCAAAAATTGGTCTTTCATATTTTCTGGGTCCATCAGAGCTGGGATGGTAAAATCTGCTTTCAGTATTCCAAAGTGTTGCCCTGAAAGAGAAGGTGCTCCCTGGTTCAGGGGAAATGATCCTGTTGCCATTTGCAAACTTCAAGTTCTTAGCAGTCAGGAGTGCCCATTAGACACCACGGAGGCTCCATGGAGATTAAGGATTTCAAAAAGGAAGAGGAGAAAGAAACTGCTGAACAGAAGAATGCTCAGCCACAGTTAGGACCAACCAACCCGTGGCTGAAAGGAGAGTCTCCTGTGGGGTAGTGCTGGCTCTCCTCCCACATCCTGGCCACCCTCAGGTATTTAGTGTCTTTTCCATCTCTTCTGTTTTTTCCTCCTTCCTTTGAATCTATTAAGTAGATGCTCCACACCATGCTGGAAATAGTCACCTCTCCCTGGGCCCACATTTGTAAAGGCCAACTCTACCCCCAAAAAACTCTAAGTTCTTTGAGTCTATAAACAAATCCTTCGGCTGTGAGCCACTGTAATTATCACAGGAACTACAGCCTCATGATAGGACTGCTTATATTTGTAATGCGTTTTATAGTTTATAAAGTACCTTTGCATAATTACCTCACTGGGTGCTTTCAACAGCCTTGTGATGTAGGCAGGGTTGTTTTTACTGTAGCCTTTTTTGCAGATGAGAAATAGAGGAGATTCTAGAGTGAGAAAATTTGTTCCCCAAGCTTTCCCAATAGTCAGGGAGCTAATCTAGGATCCTCATCCTTGTTCCTATTTCTGTTTCCTTCCCAACATGTCATGTTGTCTTTCATAAAAAGGTCTTGAGTGCCCTGTGCTAAGGAGTGGCTGTCCAGATTTAACTGCTCAGTTGTTAAGAGTGGGAGCTTGGTAACCAGAAGCAGTTACCTGATTCTGGTGCTGGAGTTTTTTCTTCAGAGTCTGGGTGGTTAGATGAGTTCAAATGTGCCTCTGTGGCAGTAGCTGCATCTCTCGTATCAGTGCCACTCCCTCCACTGGGCACAGCTACAGGAGAGGAAAATAAAGGAGTTATTGCAAATACAGCCAGGAGCAAGGCGGTCTGAGCTAGAAGACAAGCGTGGGCAGCCACTGCTGTGCACACAGTTGCTGCAGAAACCATCCAGTGTGGGATGCTCAATCCCTGCCAATCCTTGACTTACTCCCTCAGGCTCATGTACCCAGCCCTTGAGTTGCTACACCATCACCTCTCATAAAGTGTCCCTGATTTCAGGATTTGTGGGAATTGGGCAATATATTATGAGATTTCTCCTCAGTACCAAATATTTTCTTTCAGTAGTTCCTACTCCAAGAGGCCCAATGCCCTTAGGTTGTCTGCCAGCTACACAGAGCCCTCACCATGGCACCCAGGGACCTCCAACATCTCCATCAAAGGGTAGCACCTCAAACTCAAAGCATTCCAAAACCTAGCTCAGCCTTCCCCCAGCAACCTCCTCTTCTTGTGTGGCTGCCCATCTCCTGAGGCACTCTAGCCAGAGACCGCAGGGATCCTCAGCTGCTCCCTTCCTCTCCTCCACTTGCTCTCATGTTCAGTCACCAAAGTCCTGTCAGTGCCTTGCAGGTGTCTTTTTTCCTTCTCAAATATGGAAATAACCATATTGGTTTTGTGTTAAGTTATTATAAAATATTTAAGCAAAAGTTTCCCCTCCCCTGACCCAGGGACAACCATTATTAACAGTTTGCTATAGAATATCCTTCACACACTTGAATTTTTTTAATTTGAATGTGTGAAGCTCTACCTTATTCTCTTTAAAGGCTACATAGAATTTCATTGAATGTACCATAACTTACTTAACCAGTCTGCTTTCAATGGACATTAGATTGCCTCCAGTTTTTCACTGTAATAAACAATGCTGCAACAAACATCCCTGTATGTGGAGGATGTGTATATATGTGTGCACCTTGTACTATTATTTCCTGAATAGATTTCCAAGGGTAGAATTTCTGTATGAAAGGGTATGCACTTTTCAAAAATGACAAGCATTGCCAACATGGTAGCACCAGTTAACTCTCCTATCCAGTGTCTGAGGTCGCTGATTTTCCCACCTTCTCATCAGCATTATCACCCTTTTAAATCTAACTGGTAAGGAAAAAAATAAATTTTTAAAATGCATCTTGCTTTTAATTTGCATTTCTGTGATTCAATAAACAAAGCTGAGCATTTTTTTAAAATGTTTTTGTATTTCTATTTCTTCAATTAATGTCAGTTGCAAACGATGTAAGGTCAATTCCCTCCTCACCCTGCTGCTCCAAATCTGGCCTCAGTTCCGCTCACCCAGACTGTGCAAGTGTCCCCATACATACCCTTCCCGTCTCTCCTCCTCGTCGGCCTCCTCTCCAAACGCCCTCTTCTTTCCCCACCCAAAATATTGTAAATGTCTTTAATGAAATGAATAAATTTGTAAAATCCAGAAACACAGAAGGGAGGAAATGCTCATATTCTCACTACCTGAATATAACCACTGCTGACATTTTCACACATTTCCTTCCAATCTTTTTTCTAAGCCTAGGTTGATGTTTCCTTTCAGTGGTGTTGTGACAGTATTACATGTATAATGTTGAATCATGCCTTTTTCCTTTAGCATCCTTATATAAACCTTGGTCCATGTCATTATAACCACCTTGCTTCTGTTAACTACACATCTGAGCATATTCCTCTGATGGCTCCCCTGACTGCAGCATCAAGTCCTTCAGAATCTGGCCCCAGTCCATCTCTTTCCCCTCAGCCCTTGCCACTCACTTCCCAAATATGTGACCTACACTCCAGTCACATCAGACTGTTTGTCATTCCCAAACCACACACTTTCATATCTACCTATCTTTGCCCATGCTGTTCCCTCTGCCAGGAAGAACCTTCTAGTCTTTGCCCCACCACCTTTCCAGGCAGAATGAATGAGTCCCTTTCCTGCCAAGGCTCTTGCTCCACACTTCTGGTACAGCGCTTATCAAACTGTCCTGGTCGTCTCTATTAGTCCCTGTTAGACTAAGCTCTCTTAAAAACAGGAAACAGGTCCTGCTCATCTTGGTATCCACACTTCAATGCCTTGTTCAAAACAGGTACTCAGGAAATGACTGTTGAATTAAATCACCTGCCAATGTGCAAAACAGTGTTCTAGGCCTGGGAAAGAGAGAGTCATAAAACAGTTCCTGCCTTGTGAGATTCCGCAATCTCAATAATTCATAATTGTGATCATTCATAATCATTTATAATTAATAAAATCTTAATGAGGCCAGCCCTGTCTATGGAATAAGGTAAGGACAGAGGCCGGAGATGGAATTAATCACTAAGCATTTCACTAGCGAATAGAGATTAGAATGGTAATAACTACCATTTATTGTCTGCCAGATGCACTGAAAGGTGCCTCATGACATTGGTATTTTTCTTCACTTTAAAGATGAGAAAAATGAAGTTCCTAGAGGTTAAGAAACTTTCCTAAGGCCACACAGTAAGTAGTAGAGCCAACATTCCAACCCTTGGCTGTCAGACTCCTGTAGCCGAAATAGACTGTTTCTCCCCTAGATCGCCCCACCCTAAGTTATTGTCCAGGGAGGAGGAGAGAGTGACCTGGCTCTGGCCAGACACAGTCCCCTGTAGAGTGGACTCGAATGCAGCCAGAGGTGGGTCACTGTGGTCCAGCACACGACCTGCGCCCTCCACCTCCCCGCCTGTGGCCTGAGCATGGAAGCTAGGGCCTGGCCTCCCCAGAGGAGCAGGAGGGCACTGGGGCCGGGCCCAGGGCCGGGTGCCCAGCCCCCAGCGATGCAGGCGGGCACCCGTTTCAGGCCCCGGCCAGCTCCCAGCTGTCTGCGGGCGTGCGGCCTGGCTCCGGGCTGCCCGCTCAGGGCGCGCGGTGGTTCTCTGGGGCGCAGTCGGGCTCCCTGGGCCAGAAGGCCCCGAGGTGCTTTCCTCGGTACCCAGAATGCTCCCCGGAGTCCCGGAGCCGCTGGGCCAGCCGGACGTGGCCAACCCAGGGGGCGCCGCCACCCTGGAGGTAGCTGAGGCGCCGCCGGTGGAGCTGAGCGACGGGCCCACTGTTGCCTCCCGCGGAGTCCAGGACCTGCCGTCGGTAACGGGGTGCTCCAGGGGCAGAGGGACAGCGGCAGGGCTCGAAGCCGAGGCCATGGGGGTCCCAGTCACGATGTGGGCGACGGAGAGGTTCCCCGGGGTTGTTGGACCAGTGGGGCTCCACGCGGCGGGCGGCGGGGAGGCCGGGGTCGCGGGGCCGGAGGACGCACTCTGGGCAGTCACCAGCGGGGTCAGGGGCCTTTCCCCGGGGCCCAAGGCATCCCTTGGGGACGTGGTGTGGCCCAGAGGGCTCGGTGCCGCTGTCCCTTGGGGCTGGGGAGCCGCGGCGCCTGTGGAAACGGAGGCGCGGGGGGGCGCGGGGGGCGCGGGGGGCGCGGGTGCCGGCACCGAGCTCGTCCGGCTCCGGGCTGACTCGCTGCGGCAGCGGCGCCGTCGGAGCCGGGCCCTGTGAGGCGCCCGCGGGCCCGGAGCCGCTCCCTGCGGCAGAAGAGAAGGCTTCTGTGGGCGCCGAGCGGCCGGGAGGGAGGTTCGGCCGGGGCGCGGGGCTCCGGGGCCTGGCAGGCGCGGGGCGGAGGGAAGAGCCCACCGTCGGGCCGTTGCTGCCGAGCCCTGCGGTGGCCCTGCGGGTCTTCCGCGCCCGGCCCTGACACCCATTGCAGTCAGAGGTGCACAGGGCGGGCCTCCAGAACCTGCTAGGCACGGCCTGGGGGGCCAGCGGGCCCGGGGCAGCCGGGCGGGTGCCCAGTTAGACCTTAGGTGGGAAGCAGAAGACAGGCTCTTCCCCAGCTTGTGAACCGAATCTGACCACAGACACCAGCCCGGGGGCCGTTGTCTTCAGGGTGAGGGCCAAGTTCCTTAGCAACTCACAGGGGGCCTCCTGCAGGATCCGGGCCTCCCCGCTCAGCCCTAAGCACCTCCCACCCGCCTGCGGGCCCTACCTGCAATCCCTCACCCGGCCACCTCCTCTCTCCTTTGCAAGCTACCTCCTCCTCGTAGTTGAAAATCACCTCCTCCAGGAAATCCTCTGATAATTACGGGAGCTGGGACAATCAGTCCTCTTCTCTGGGTCCCCTCTATGCCTGTGACTACACAGGCAGCACTGCCTTTCACAAGCCCTCTTCCCACCTGGCTGTCATCTCCTTCAGAACCAGCCCTGCCTTTTCTTTGTGTCCCCAGGATTAATGAAGCTCTGTGGGACCCTGAGCAACCCGCCTAACTTCTCTGTGTCCTCAAAAAAAGGCAATAATACCTTTGTCTGAGGTAGGAACCCGTAAAGAAGCCAGGAGAACTGTGATTTTTCCCTCAATTATCCGAGTTAGCTTCAGGACTCTTGGGAAGCAAAATGAGGTAATAGCTGTGACGATGTTTCAGGAATTTAAAAATGCTGAAGGAACATCATCACTGTCATTCCCAGACATGTCCCCACACATCATCCCAACTCATCCCTCATCTTCTCTCCTCCCAGAGGAGCCCAGCATTAGAATGGATTTGACAGCCATGTCTACTGTGCTTCCCTCTCTGGGTGCCCTACCTCAAAGGCTTCTCTGATGATTTTTCCTCTGGAGCACTGCTCAGTGGCTTGCCCTCTGTCTCCCAGGCCAGGCCCTCATCACCTCACCTGAGAGACTGCACAGCCTCTCTTGGGTCTCCTGTCCCTGGAGCTGCAAGTTCAGTGGTCCAGTTCAAGGAAGGAGGTTGATGGTGACCAAGTCCTCCTTGCCCCAACCCCAGCTGGCCCAGCTGGGGGGGGGGGGGGGCGTGACACAGGGAAAGCCCTCTCTGCACAGGTGGCCCTTGGTTGCCACCCAGTTGGCTCACCTCTCTTCTGGCCCCTCCCTGGCCCTTCTGGGAGGCCCCATGGGGCCCACCCTGTGCTGCTGCATGTAGGCTGCCCTCTCCATTTCCCAGGGCCTGGAGACCCCAGGATCCAGCCAAGAAGAGGCTCAAAGCATGCATACAGAGTGTAAAACAGGGGAGTGTACTTGAGCTGGGTGTGCTCCCCACTGTCACTTCTGAGGGAGTGTAGAAGAGTTGAGGGAGCTGTGCCGACTCCCGGTGTCCAATGGAGGCATCTGCAAGAAAATACCGAGAGAGAGTGTGAGGGCAGGGCTGACACAGGACACACAGCAACCCTAGGTCTGTCACACCCAATGGGCCTGTGAGAAATCCCACCATCAGCCCCATCACAGGAACCAAGCTGAGGAGGGCACATATATTGTAGATCTACCACATGCCAGTCACAGATAGGTACTCTCACAGTCCTGAATCCTCACAACAGATCTTCAAGGGAGGGACCGTCCTTCCTATTTTACAGATAAGGGTCATGATTCTCATCAAATGCAACAAAAAGAAATAGAAAAGACCAGCCCGGTGGCATAGCGGTTAAGTTCGCATGCTCCACTTGGGCAGCCCAGGGTTCGCAGGTTCGGATCTCAGGCACGGACCGAAGCACCGCTTGTCAAGCCACGCTGTGGTGGCGTCCCACATAAAGTAGAGGAAGATGGGCACAGATGGTAGCCTAGGGCCAATCTTCCTCAGCAAAAAGAGGAGAATTGGCATCAGATGTTAGCTCAGGGCTAATCTTCCTCACCAAACAAAAGAAAGAAATAGCCAAGAACAGGCAAATCCACAGAGACAGAAAGTAGATTAGTGATTTCCAGGACTCAGGGTGGAGGAGAATGGGGAGTGACTGCTAATAGGTGAGGAGTGTCTTTTGGGGGTGATGAAAATGTCCTAAAATAAGGTCCCTCCCTAAGATACAACAAAAAGGACATTCATATACCAACAGAGGACATTCACACAACACAAAAGACATCTGAGAGACCCACGCAGCCTTACATCTGAAGGTGGAGTTGCTGGAACCCCCAGAGGAAGTGGAAGGAAGTAAGGAGAACTCCTCTCCTTCCCCAATGACAGCGACCCTGGGACCAGAACAGTGTGGCTTTCTGGGGCAGGGGGGTACCCTCCATGGGAAAACCATCCCTTTCCAAGTTCTCTCACAGCCTGTGGGAAATTCCCATACGGAGGGGACTGAACTGTTGTGGGGGTATCTTCATCAAGCTAGCACCCCAGGAGAGCAGATAGCAAGGGAAGAGTGAGAAGCCCCCGGGATCAGGAAGGCAAAAGAAAGCCCCTCCCCCCGCCTGGCACCCCAGCACAGCTGGTCGGCCAGAGCACCCATGGACTGCACAGGCTCAGAATACACAGCTCTTGACCGCCACCCAGTGTCGGCAAGTGGAAGCTGCAACCAGATATTTTCAGAATGAGGAAAAATAAGCCGACGCCCTCAAGCAGTACGCAAAAATAAATTAAATCTCCAGATCAGAAGGAAAATGACAAACACCCAGAAATCAATCCTGAAGGCACAGAAATTGATAACCTAAACAACAGAGAATTCAAAATAGCTATCATAAAAAAGCTCAACGAATTACAAGAAAATACAGATAGATAATTCAATGAAATCAGGAACTTCTTCACAAAAGAGATTGAAACTATAAAGAAAAGCCAATCAGAAATGTTGGAGATGAAAAACACAATGGAAGAGATAAAGAAAAATCTGGAATCTTTAAAGAACAGAGCTGACAATATGGAGGAAAGTATTAGCAAATTGAGGATAGGAATGCAGAAATGCTCCAGATGGAGGAGGAGAGAGAACTAAGATGAAAAAGAAGTGAAGAAATTCTCTGAGAAATATCTGACTCAATTAGTAAATGCAACATAAGGATTATAGGTATTCCAGAGGGAGAAGAGAGAGAAAGGAGCAGAGAGCTTGTTCAAAGAAATGATAACTGAGAACTTCCCAAACCTGGGGAAGGAGCTGGAAATATAAGTGAATGAAGACAATAGATCTCTTAAATATATCAACATGAAAAGACCCTCTGCAAGGCATATAGTAGTAAAGTTGGCAAAAGTCAATGATAAAGAAAAATATTAAGGGCAGCAAGACCAGAAAAAATAAGATACAAAGGAATTCCTATCAGGCTCTCAGCCAATTTCTTGGCAGAAACTTTACAGGCTAGGAGAGAGTGGAATGATATATTCAAAATTCTGAAAAACAAAAATTTTCAGCCAGGAATACTCTATGCAGTGAAAATATCCTTCAGATATGATGGAGAAATAATAACTATCCAAGAAAAACAAAAGCTAAAGGAGTTCATTGCCACAAGACCCCCACTACAAGAAATGCTCAAGAAGGCCCTCATGCCTGAAAAAAAAATAAGAGAGAAAGGGGATGCAAAGATTTGAGCAAGGAGAAAAATAGGTAGACAAAAATCAGAAAAATTGCAGCTCTCTATAAGAAAAGGTTAGGAAACAGTTAATTATAACACCAAAGATTAAGGGAAGAAAACCACCAAAAATAAATATAACCTCATCACTTTAAACACAAACTCACAACACAAGATGGAATAAGTTGTGACAAGAATAACTTAGAAAGGGAAGAGGAAAGGAATGGAATCAACTTAGTCTAAAGAAATAAGAGGCCATCAAAGAATGGACTATCTATAATCTGTGAGATTTTTTATACAAACCTCATGGTAACTACTAAACAAATAATCAGAACAGAGACACATGTGATAAATAAAGAGAAAACTAAGAAAACCATCATACAGAACTACCAAACTGAATTGGTAGTCCAATTCAGAGAAACAAAGGAAATGCAAAAGAACTGGAAAATGAGCGAAAAAATAGCAACATTAAGCCCTCATATATCAATAATCACTCTAAATGTAAATGGATTGAATTCTCCAATCAAAAGACAGAGTGGTGGGATGGATTTAAAAACAAGATCCAACCAAATGCTACCTCAAGGAAACACATCTCAGCTCTAGAGACAAAGGCTCAGAGTGAAAGGATGGAAGACAATACTCCAAGCTAATGACAAACAAAAGAAAGCAGGTGTTGCCATACTTATATCAGACAAAGTAAATTTCAAGATAAAACAGGTAATGAGAGACAAAGTGGGGCAATATATAAAGATAAAAGGGACACTCCACCAAGAAGACATATCAATTATAAATATATATGCACCCAACACAGGAGGACCAAAGTACATAAAGCAACTATTAACAAACCTAAAAGTAGATATTAACAACAACACAATAATAGTACGGGATCTTAACACCCCACTTACATCAATGGATAGATCATCCAGACAGAAAGTCAATAAGGAAATAGTGGACTTAAATGAAAAACTAGACGAGATGGACTTAATAGATGTATATAGAGCACTCCATCCAAACACAGCAGATTACACATTCTTCTCAAGTATGCATGGAACATTCTCAAGGATAGACTATACGTTGGGAAACAAGGCAAGTCTCTATAAATTTAAAAAAATTGAAAACATAACAAGCATCTTTTCTGACCATAATCCTATGAAACTAGAAATCAACTACAAGATAAAAACTGGGAAAGTGACAAAGATGTGGAGATTAAACAACATGCACTGAACAACCAATGGATCATTGAACAAATTAAAGGAGAAATCAAAGCATATCTGGAGACAAATGAAAATGAAAATACACCATACCCACACATATGGGATGCAGCAAAAGCAGTCCTGAGAGAGAAAGTCATAGCAATACATGACCACCTTAACAAACAAGAAAAATCCCAAATAAGCAATCTTAAACTACACCTAACAGAATTAGAAAAAGAACTAACAAAGCCCAAAGTCAGCAGAAGGAGGGAAATAATAAAAATTAGAGCAAAAGTAAATGAAATTGAAACCAAAACAACAGTAGAAAGGATCAGTGAAACAAAGAGCTGGTTCTTTGAGAATATAAACAAAATTTACAAACCCTTAGCCAAACTCACTAAGAAAAAAAGAGAAAAGGCTCAAATAAATAAAATTAGAAATGAAAGAGCAGGGCCGGCCCCGTGGCTTAGCGGTTAAGTGCGCGCACTCTGCTGCTGGCGGCCCGGGTTCGGATCCCGGGCGAGCACCGACGCACCGCTTCTCCGGCCATGCTGGGGCCGCGTCCCACATACAGCAACTAGAATGGATGTGCAACTACGACATACAACTATCTACCAGGGCTTTGGGGGAAAAATAAATAAATAAAATCTTTAAAAAAAAAAAAGAAATGAAAGAGAAGAAATTACAACAGACACCAGAAATACAAAGGATTATAAGAGAACACCATGAGAAGTTATATGCCAACAAATTGGACAATCTAGAAGAAATGGATAAATTCTTAGACTCATACAACCTCCCAAAACTAAATCAAGAAGAAATAGAGAATCTGAATAGACCAATCATAAGTAAAGAGATTGAACCAGTAATCAAAAACCTCCCAAAAAATAAAAGTCCAGGACCAGATGGCTTCCCTGGAGAATTTTACCAAACACTCAAAGAAGATTTAATACCTATCCTTCTCAAACTATTCCAAAAATAGAGGAAGATGGAACACTTCCTAACACATTCTATGAGGCCAACATCACCCTGATACCAAAGCCAGACAAGGACAATACAAAGAAGGAAAATTACAGGCCAATATTGCTGATGAACATAGATGCAAAAATCCTCAACAAAATATTGGCAAACCGAATACAGCAATACATTAAAAAGATCATACACCATGATCAAGTGGGATTTATACCAGGGACACAGGGATGGTTCAACATCCGCAAATCAATCAATGTGATACACCACATTAACAAAATGAGGAATAAAAACCACATGATCATCTCAATAGATGCAGAGAAAGCATTTGACAAGATCCAACATCCATTTATGATAAAAACTCTCAACAAAATGGGTACAAAGAAGGAAAGTACCTCAACATAATAAAGGCCATATATGACAAACCGACAGCCAACATCATACACAACAGGGAAAAACTGAAAACCATTCCTCTGAAAACAGGAACCAGACAAGGGTGCCCACTCTTGCCACTCTTATTGAACATAGTACTGGAGGTTTTGGTCAGAGCATTTAGGCAAGAAAAAGAAATAAAAGGAATCCAAATAGGCAATGAAGAAGTGAAACTCTTGCTGATTGCAGATGATGTGATTTTATATGTAGAAAACCCTATAGAATCCACCGGAAAACTATTATAAATAATCAACAACTACAGCAAAGTTGCAGGGTACAAAATCAACTTACAAAAATCAGTTGTATTTCTATACTCTAATAACGAACTAACAGAAAGAGAACTCAAGAGGACGATCCCATTTACAATTGGAACAAAAAGAATAAAATATCTAGGAATAAATTTAACGAAGGAGGTGAAAGACCTATACAATGAAAATTATAAGGCATTAATGAAAGAAATAAATGATAACATAAAGAAATGGAAAGACATCCCATGAACATGGATTGGAAGAATAAACATAGTTAAAATGTCCGTAATACCTAAAGCAATCTACAAATTCAATGCAATCCCATTCAGAATCCCAGTGACATTCTTCATGGAAATAGAACAAAGAATACTAAAATTCATGTGGGGCAACAAAAGACCCCCAATAGCTAAAGCAATCCTGAGAAAAAAGAACAAAGCTGGAAGCATCACAATCCTTAACTTCAAAATATACTACAAAGCTGTAATAATTAAAACAGCATGGTACTGGTACAAAAAACAGACACACAGATCAATGGAAAAGAATTGAAAGCCCAGAAATAAAACCACACATCTACAGACAGCTAATCTTCAACAAAGGAGCTAAGAACATACAATGGAGAAAGGAAAGTCTCGTCAATAAATGATTCTGGGAAAACTGGACAGCCACATGCAAAAGAATGAAAGTAGACTATTTTCTTTCGCCATACACAAAAATTAACTCAAAATGGATCAAAGACTTGAAGGTAAGACCTGAAACTATAAAATTCCTGGAAGAAAACATAGGCAGTACACTCTTTGACATCAGTCATAGAGGGATCTTTTAGAGTTCCATGTCTACTTGGACAAGGGAAACAAAAGAAAAAATAAACAAGTGGGACTTCATTAGACTAAAGAGCTTCTGCAAGGCAAATGAAACCAGGATGAAAATGAAAAGACAACCCACCAGCTGGAAGAAAATATTTTCAAATCATATATCTGACAAGGGGTTAATATCCATAATATATAAAGAACTCACACAACTGAACAACAAAAAAACAAACAACCTGGTCAAAAAAAAATGGGCAGAGGATATGAACAGACATTTTTCCAAGGAAGATATACAGATGGCCAATAGGCACATGAAAAGATGTTCAACATCACTAATCATCAGGGAAATTCAAATCAAAACTACACTAAGATATCACCTTACACCTGTTAGAATGGCTATAATCACCAAGACAAAAAATAGCAAATGTTGGAGAGGTTGTGGAGAAATGGGAACCATAATTCCCTGCTGGTGGGAATGCAAAGTGGTGCAGCCTCTATGGAAAACAGTACGGAGATTCCTCAAAAAATTAAAAATAGAAATACCTTATGATCCAGCTATCCCACTACTGGGTATCTATCCAAAGAACCTGAAATCAACAATCCAAAGAGGCTTATGCACCCCTATGTTCATTGCAGCATCATTCACTATAGCCAAGAAGTGGAAGCAACCTAAGCGTCCCTCAACTGATGACTGGATGAAGAAGATGTGGTATATATACACAGTGGAATACTACTCAGCCATAAAAAAAGACAAAATTGTCTCATTTGCAACAACAGGGATGGACCTGGAGGGTATTATGTTAAGTGAAATAAGCCAGACAGAGAAAGACAAACACCACATGATTTCACTCGTATGTAGAAGATAAACTAACACACAGACAGAGAGAACAGTTTGGTTTTTACCAGGGGGAAGGGGGTTGGACAGTGGGCACAAGGGTTGAAGGGAGGCATTTATATGGTGACTGACCAACAATAATGTACATCTAAAATTTCACGATGTTATAAACTATTATGACATAAATAAAAAAAAGATGTCCTAAAATAAGATGGTAGTGATGATTGGACAACCCTGTGAATATACTAAAACCCACTGAATTGGACACTTCAAAAGAGTTAATTTTAAGATATATGAATTATATCTTATTAAAGCTGTTACAAAAAAGAAAGAAGGAAGGGAAGGAGGGAGGGAGAGAGGAAGGGAGGAAATAAAGAAAGAAAGAAAAGAAAAGAGAGAAGGAGAGGACAAGGCAGGATGAGGCTTGTGGCTGAGGAGACATATTCCACACAAGATCCAGAATAATCAGGCGGCCTCTGGTTCCCATGCATTTGTAGTGACATTAACGATGACAATGGCTAATATCTATTGAGTGCTTACTCTGTGCCAGGGTGTCTACCAGGTCCTTTATACACACTTTTATTCAGTCTTCAAAGCCATCCTATGAGGTGTGTCATCAAAACCATTTTGCTAAACATATTTCCCAGATGAGGAAAAGGAGGCTCAGAGATGCTACCCACCTTGTTTCTAGCTAGTGGTAAAGTCTGTCTGATTCCAAAGCCCACTTTAAACCACTTTCTGGCCCAACAACTAATTGCCATTGCTCATTGCTAATGTCCTGAGGCTGTGAGGTCCATTCCATTCTTTAAAGATCCCCCAGAGTTAAAATAAAGCCTACTCCAGAACTCAGTTACCCTCAGAGTCTAGAAGTGCTTCCTTAGGTCTATCGTCAATGTCTCCTGCTGCCAAGTAAACCCATTTCCCATCCCATTCTAGCCTTGCTGGGCCAGGGGCCCGTGGGGTGGACTGCCACTCACTGTAGAAGCAGATGAAGGGTTTCAGGGCAGAGCAGACCACTGCATAAACTCTAGGGGAGTAGCGCGCGAAGGTGCCAATTCCCGCACACAGTCCTGGCCAGAACTCGGGCACCTGTAGCCAGGTGGGGATGCTGGCACCCAAGTCACTGGACCAGCTCAGAGACCGAGAGGCCGCGTTGAAGTAGAGGCCAATCCAGGCCTCAGTGTCACTCGTGATGGACTTCAAGGCCTCCTTGTCTGCCTCGTCAATCACCGTCTGCAGGTCAGCCAGGTCTGTCTGGTGGCTGCGGCAGTAGAGCAGGGCCGCCTGCCACGTCATTTCTAGGTCAAATCGCATGAAGGTCTGTCCACCAATCTGGACCACAGCTGGGAGCAGAGAACATAAAGACCTGAGGTCTGGATCTCTGACATCCAGCCCTCATCACCACCTGGGGACAGAGCTCTGGTCTGATCCCGGCCCTTGACCTCTGGTCCCTGGGTGTTAGGTTTGTTCAAATCCACAAGTTTATAGGCAGACTCAATACCAGGTTGGGAGAATGAACACCAGCAGCTGGGGGCAAGAACACATTCGGAGAAGCAGGGGTTAAGAGCTCTCCTCGTGGCTCAGTGGCCTTATACGGTAAGTCTAAGTCTCAATTTCTTCACCTGTAACAATGGGGATAATAATAGTACCTAAATTCATTTAATTTAAAGGATTATGTGAAACCATATATAGAAATTGTTTAGCACAGTGCATGCAAAAGTAAACACTTCATTAAATGGTAGTTAAACTTTGGGGGGAGATAGTGAGGGAGGTAGGACAATCCTGGCTTGGAGTCAGCCTCATGTGTGATTTCCAGGGGCTGTGCCTGCCGGGCTGGCTCTCAGGAGGCTCCAGGGCTGAGGGAGAACAGAGGAAGTGTGTGATGCTCCTCACAACATCAGGAGAGCCAGGGAGAAGAGGCGAGCCTAGTGAGGGGCGGACCTGCTGGAAAGAGGCGGAGCAGGCCTGTGCCCAGTGGCCCTGACTTCTGGTGGAGCTCAGACAGACCAAGATGCTAGCCTCCCACGCCGTCTACCCTGAGTCCCCACCTGCCGTGCCCCTTGCCAGGCCTGTCACAGAAGCCCGAGCATCTGTGATTCTAAATGACGGAAGTTTGGAAAGAATGTGCTTTGGCACCACCTGAGGGATGATTCCAGAGACCTGATAAAAGAAACTCTCTGTTTGCAGGATTAGGAGTCACATCCTCAAATTCAAATAGAGCCTCCCAAACTCTCTGACACAGGCCTGTTCACCTAAGCCCGTCAAGATTTGCCTGATATTTCCCTAATTTCCCCTATCTAAACTGACTTTTTAAAGCTACCCTTTATTAAGCACCTAGTCCTCTCCAGCCCCAAGCTATGCATGTGGCATACATCATCTTTTTAAATCTTCACTGTAATCCTGAGAGGGGGATGTTATTAACCTCATTTATAGAGGAGAAAAGGGAGGCGATGGAAAGGTGAGGACTTGCCCAAACTCAGGCCATATTAAGTGGCATGTCAAGCTTCAGAGGAGGTCTGCCAGCCTTGGAAGTCCATGTCATTTTCACTTTACAACTCCAGATTCCATAACAGGCAGAAAACCAACTGTATAAAGCAGATAGGTCAAGGAGTATATCTCCTTCGTCATAGAATTTCTCTACATCAGACATGAAGAAACATTTTTTTTTTACTACCAGGGCAGTAATATCCAGAGGGGGACATCTCCACCCGCAGATGGACGGGCCTGGGCTGTGACGAGGTGCTGCCCATGCCCACACCCCCAAGCCACTGAGTTGGGGCATCGGAAGAGCTGGGATGCAGCTGGGGACCTGGGGTCTCTAGTTGGAGACCTTGAGCAAGTCACCTCCCCATCTGGGTCCGTCTGAATAATAAAGGCATTGATCCTCTCATGGGTTTCAGCCTGGGACCAGCAAAGCCAGGGATCCCTCAACCAGGCAGGGGTTGGGGGAGCAGAGGGGACACAGGTGGCATGAACCTGCCAGCTCGTCCAGGTGCACAAGCCCAAGGGAAGGCAGAGCTCCTAAGTGTGTATCTGGCTTTGGAGAGGTGGTCAGCCTGAGAGCAGGCTCCGTGAAGATGCGGGGTCCCACGGCAGCACCTGCAAAACAGAAACAGACCACACCTTCTGGGGCGGGAGTAGGGCTGCCCAGGATCCTCTGCAGGCACCAGGAACCGCCGAGTTGAAGCCAGGAGAAGCCTAGCTCAAGGGTAGGCTTGTTCGTTCCTATCTACATTTATTCAATAAATATATATATTGAGCACCTATTGTGTAGCAGACGCTATTCTAGGCCCTGGGAAAATAGCAGAAATAAGATAAGCAGGATCCTTGCTCTTGAAGAGAATATGAGAAGCAGCCAGCCTCGCAAGGAGGTAGGAGTACCCTGGGCAGAGCCAAGGCCAAGGTCCTAAGTGGGAAGGGGCCGCGTGTGTGTGAGGAGCAAAAAGCAGCCAGTGTGGCCCTGGAGAGGGCTAGGAGATGAGGCCAAAGAAGTCAAGCAGGGCCTGGGTGGCTACCAAAGGGATGTGATTCTAAGTGCGAAGGGAACCTACTGAATGTGTTTAAGCAAAGTGATCTGGTTTACACTTTTAAGAGCTCACTCAGTGTAGAGAACAGACTGTAGGGGCAGGGGCAGACCCCAGGAGAGGCAGTGGTGGCGTGTGCTGGGGGTGGACTTGCAGAGACAGATAGAAGTGGGTAGAGTTAGGACATGTCTTGGTGGAGTCCTAAGACACTAGAGGGAGGGGGGGACAGCTCCCCCCACACATCCTTTCCTTCCAGGGGACTCCCACCCCGGCATGCTCACCACTCCTGGAAATCTCTACTGGCTTTCGAATCCCAAGGTCAAACCTAGGCCACCGTGGGCTATATTTCAAGGCCCCATGACAGGCATGGTGTGCCAGAGAATTGGGGTCACATCAGGTTGGTCGTCCATGTCGCTATTTGAGGGGTTAGGGTTAGGAGTGGGCTTGGCTGACTGAGGGAAAAGCAGAATCTGGCACTTTTGACCAGGAAAGTGCTGTCTGGCCTATCACCATCCTTCTATATGATCTTCTCAGCACCTTCAAGACAAGGTTCAGTGGCATGAGCTACCTGGGCAAAGGGCAGGATGGGGGGCTGTTCCCTAACAACCATGCACATCGAGTACCAATACTGGGTTTCCTGCAGAGATGGCCGAAGCAGCTGGCTCCCACCCACCAGCGTCCGGAAGCAGTGGTTCTCCCAGGGAGTGGCTGTTCCACTCTCCCCCAGTCCCAAGGGACAGAAAACCAGACTGTGCTTCATGAGAAGGCGAGAGACCTTGGATTCTGCTCTCGTTTCTGTGTAGATGCAAATGGATTCCCCGCCTGCCTTTCCCTTTTTCCTCTCTTTCTTTTTCCTGGTGTCCCAAATCCTTAATTGGCAGAAGGAGGGGACATGGGGGAACATTCAAGATTTCACTTTTTCTCTGCCTTGATTTACACCTGTTTCTCCGATGGAGTCTTGGGAACGAGGGACACAGGAGGTGGAAACTGAGGCCTCAGAGAAGAATGTAGCAAAAAAAAGTTAAGATAATAGTCAGTTATCCTCTGAAAGAATTGAGCTCACTCGCTCCCCCCCTCTCATTTGCTCTGGCGAAGCAACCCTGGGAGGAAGACCAGGCCCAGAGTAGGACTCTGAGCACACCATCACAGCAGGTGAAGGGCTTCTGAGCTGTGCACGAGGCAGCCCCCAGACGCCCTCCTTGAAGACCAGCAGGAGACTCCACACCAGGGTGGCGACGGTGGAGCCGCTGACCCAGCTCAGGCCGTGAACGCGCGCATCCCAGAAGAGGCAGAGCCACGCCTCAGAGCGTTCACGCTGCTCAAGCTGTTCACGCTCTGCGGGTCTGTCAGGTCTGTGTGGTGCAGCCTGCAGTCCTGCCTGGCCTCGGACCAGCTCAGCTCCTCCTCCACCCTCGAGAAGGTCTTACCATTGCTCATCAGCTGCAGGACTGGGGCAGGAGAGGTTGTCAACGCACGGCTGCCCCCATGCCACCCACCCCTTAGTCCCCAGAGAGCTTTCAGCCATGCCACAGCCGCTTCTTCATCTTCTTCTCTCCACTGTACCTCTCACCGCTGGTCCTCCAGTTGCACAAAGCTTTGCCTCTGGGCCTTTGCACAAGCTGCTCTCTTGGCCTGAGAGGACTGCCATCCCGGCCTGCTCCCTCAATACCCCATTCTCCCATTCCCTCATCTCCCCCTTCCCTTCGCCCAGCTAACTCCTCACCCCTCTGCCCTGTCCTGAGTAGTGCCCTTCCTGTATGCGGCAATGCACCTCTGTTAACCTCTGAGTAACGACTGACGGTATTTACTGAGCATTCAAGATGTGCCATTAGCTCACTGCATCCTTCCAACAACTCCTCAGGATAGATGGACGTCACTACACACATTTTACGAATGAGGAAAGCAAGTCACAGAGAGTTAAGTGACTTGGCCAAGCCCACTCAGTGGGAAGGGGTAGAGTCAGGACCCAAGGACCCTGAGCAGGGGTCCCAGGTCCAGGCCCTTAGTCATAGCATGGTACTGCCCTGACGTAGGCATCAGGGGCTTGGAACTGGGGCTGCACATTAGAATCACCTGGGGGGCTTTTTCAAATGCACCAGTGCTCAGGCCCACCCTACAGCAAGGATCTGAATCTCTGTTGCTGGGACCAGCATCAAAATTTTTTAAAAGCCCCCTGGGAAAGGACCTTTTTGCTTGTCTGTCTCCACCACCAGGTCCGGGCAACTTGGGAGCAAAGAACAAGCCTTATTCATCATTGCATTCCCAGCGTCCAGCACATCAGAAGGGCTTGATGTGTTGGAAAGGAGTGAATGAATGAATGAAATGATGAGAAAATCACACTTCTCCCAGGATCCAACCCCAAGCCCCAGGATCTCGATGCTCGTTTCCTTCCTTCCTTGACTACCTGCCGTTGTGGTCCCAGCAGATGAGGGCTGGTCAAGGGCTGCTCTGCTCTGCCCAGCTCCTGCCTGTGCAGAGGGCTAGAAAGGGTGAAGGCGCCTCTTGGTGCCAGGATCTTAGGACCCACCTCAAGCCAGATGCCCTAGAAGAGGAAGATAAGCCTGAAGAACTGGGCCTACAGAGTGGCAAGAACATGCGCGGCAGAGGGGGGACAGGGAACAGGCCTGAGCAGGCGCTTGCCAAAAAGAATGAAGCTCCCACCCACCAGGGTCCAAAGTTGAGAAAAGTTGGAGGATCCCTGAGCCAATGAAAGGGAATAGAAAAAAAAAAAAATTACTCTTTCTTATGACGTGTGATTCACTTTGATATTTTTTATCCTATTCTGCTTAATTTTTTAAAATCACTGGCCGTGGCCCACTAAATTGATTTTAGGATCTAACTGGTCACAACCCACAGTTTGAAAACCCTGCTGTCCCAGCTGATCTCCTGCCTTTAAACACTGCCTGCTGGGGCTGGCCCGGTGGCGCAGGGTTAAGTGTGCACGCTCCGCTGCAGGGGCCAGGGGTTCGCAGGTTCGGATCCTGGGCACACACCCACGCACTGCTTGTCAAGCCATGCTGTGGCGGCATCCCATATAAAGTAGAGGAAGATGAGCATGGATGTTAGCCCAGGGGCAGTCTTCCTCAGCAAAAAGAGGAGGATTGGTGTGGATGTTAGCTCAGGGCTGGTCCTCCTCACAAAATAAATAAACACTGTGTGCTGACAACTCCCAGATTCCAGCCTCCACGGCTGAGCTCGGTTTGTGTGTCTGACTGTCTGTTCCACACATACGCATAGATCCACCCTGTTCTATTCTGTCTGGTCTCCCAGCTCATCACACGGCACCCCTCAATCCAGCACCTCAAGCCCCAACCCAGGAGGCATTGTTGGTCCCTCTCTGTCTCTATTCTTGGCGTCGCGTCACACAGCAAATCCTGTCAGTTCTATGGCCAGTGTGTATCTTGAGCCTTCTTGAACTTTCCACTCCTTCCCATGCCCACTGCTGCCCTGGCCCAAGTTGCCCTTCTCTCGCTGGGACTGATGGCACTGGCCCCAACTGTTCCCTCTGCTTCTGTCCTCAGCCATCACAGTACATTCCTCACGCCACAGCCAGAGGGACCTTTCTAAGATATTCACTCATCACTCCTCCGGGTCCCGACCTTCAGCACCTTCCTACAGCCCCTGGGCCTGCAATCCTGGGCCTGCTTCTGGAGGAAGCCTCCTCGCCTCCCACATTTGTTCCTCACACACCAGGCTTGTCCTTGGGCTCTTCCCTGTGCCTCGGGACCTTTTCTGGCTTATTCTTTTGGTTCCTCAGTTTACCCCTTAGACTCAGCCCAAATCTCCCTTCCTTGGAGAAGCTTCTCCGCCCGCTCCACCTAAAGGATCCCCCACAGGCCTCTCCCTGTGACTCTCCCCGCTCCTCACCCTCATCGTCTCCTTCACTGCATTCGTCACGGTTTGTAATAACCTTGTTTACTGTCTTCTTGCCGAATGTCTTGACCTGCCACTAGACCGTAAGCTCCGTGAAGTCAGGGCCCATTTCTGACTGGCCCTACTAGGCACTTGGTAAGTATTTGTTGGTTAGATGCGTAAATGAAGAAATGAGTGAGTGAAATTATATGCAGAACAGCAAACGCAGGGGCTGGCCTGGTGGCATCATGGTTAAATTCGCATGCTCTGCTTTGGAGGCCCGGGGTTCGCAGGTTCAAATCCCGGGCATGGACCTAGTCCTGGCTCATCAAGCCGTGTGTGGTGGAGTCCCACATACAAAATAGAGGAAGATGGGCACAGGTGTTAGCTCAGGGCTAATATTCCTCAGCAAAAAGAGGAGAATTGGCAACAGATGTTAGCTCAGAGCCAATCTTCCTCACCAAAAAAAAAAAAAAAGGGACAGCAAACACTAGGTCTGGCCCCTGGCCCCTGGGATCTAGGAGGGTAGGGGTGAGAGGAGCCCGGCCAGGGCTGACAGGGCTGAGGCAGCAAGCAGAGAAGAGGGGGCCGAGGCTTCACTCACCACACCTGGACTGACAGTTGAAAAGCATTCATTTCTTTCCACTTTGTCTCCCCTTCAACCTCGAAATCTGGGACCCTGAGGGGAAAGGAGCCATCCCACCCCTGACCTCAACCCGAGCCCTGTGCACGCATGGAGCCCAGCGCCCCTGGCCCGGCCCAGGCAGCAGCCTTACCTGCTGCGCAGAGGGAGAGCAGCAGCCCCCAGGCCAGCATGGCTGCACACGGGACAGGCGGCAGGTGGAAAGGCTCCCACCTCGGGCAGAGGCTGTGTCTGGTCTTCTGGTTATTTCTTCCTTGCTCTCCACTCTCTTCCTCTTTCCTACCCAAACTGACAGATTTTACTAAACAAATATTTATTCAGTGCCTACTGCATGCCAGCCACTGTGTGAGGTGCTGGGGACACAGCCTGAATAAAACAGAAAAGAGCCCTGTCCCCCTGGAACTTACAGGGAGGGTCCAGGGATCCAGAGACCAGAGGGGAGGAGCCCACCCTGGGGCTGGCCAGGGGGAGGCAGGGAGTAGGGTGACAGAGGGCAGGCTAGGTTAGACCTCTGATGTCCTCAAGGGCCAGAGGAGCAAGGGACAGAGTGGAGGGAGAGAGAAGGGTGGGTGGGGAGGGAGGAGGACCTGGCATGTGTGGGCCAGGCTTTGCCAGACTCCCCTCCCTGCCCACGCCCACAACAGCCACAACACCAGAGAGAGGCCATCATGGTCCCCATTTCACAGGTGAGAAAGTTGTGGCTCGGAGAAGTGAAATAACTTGCTCAAGACTACATGGTATTGGAAGTAGCAGGGCAGCAATTCAAGCTCAGGTCACCAGAAAGCATGAGGTGGGGAGGTGATGGGCCCCCAGCAAGTCCTACTTCAGCAAGGTCAGAGGCTCCCACCCCAGGCTAGGCTCCGGCTCCCCGATTAAGCACAGACCAGACCACAGCGCTTTCTCTGGGGAACCATGAACAGCTCGCTCGCTCTCTCTCTCCCCACTCCCCTCCCTCCGTCCTTCCCTGCACCCTGTTTATACCCAGAGCTCTCTCCACTCTCCCAAGGAATAGGCTTTTGGAAACCAAAGCCTGGAGGACAAACAGCCCCTCTGAGTGAAAGGGCAAAGGGAAAAAGGAAAAAATTGTTAATGCTTCAACAACAGTGTCCTGCCACAATATTCTCTTGTACAGTGATGGCTTCAGATGACTTCATCCCAATGGGAACCTGTTTGTGCCAAGGCCTCTCAGGGCCACTCTCTGGGGACAGAAGAGACCCTGACAACCCTGGCCTGGAAAACACCACCCCTGCTAGGACCCTATCACTCGGCCCTTGGTGTCATTCGAGAGTCTTGAATTAGGGCCCTGCTAGGCAGCCCGGGTTTCCCATTGGGAGCAGAGAGAACCACTTGGGGAAGCTCAGTGAGGGTGCCGGGCCTCTGTGGCCTGGGGGTCGGGCACTGCATCTCCCTGAGGGCAGTGCTCGGTACTCAGGATTGAAATTCCATATGCATTTCTTTTCTCCTGCTAGACTGCGGAGCCACTTCAGAGCAGGGACTGCGCCGTAGGCACAAAGCACTCACCCACAGCGAGTCCAGCAAAATGCTCAATAACAAGTGGGCATTACAGTTTGTATTAGGAGGATTTGCTCCTATTTTTCTCTTGGGTTCCCACTCCTACCTAGGACTCTGTCAGATCCATAGAGATGAATAAATGAATGAGGAGCCTTAGACTGGACACGGAGGGCTAGTGACACGGGGAGGGAGGACAGCCCTGCTCCCCAGGACGTGAGCTTCACTGGAGTTGTGCCAGGAAACCCAGGCAGGGTAAAAGGAACAGCGAGAAGGAAGCAGCAGGCTTCCTAAGCGACCCAGGAACAAACACTTGGTTTGCATGAGCTGCAGGAAGCAAAGGCCTCCGTGGCCGCTCCCTGCAGCATCTTCTCCTGTTCCCGGAGGAGGAACGCACTTCCACCCAGACATAGCACTCTCTCGGGTACAGATCTACAACTCTCACTTTCCCACAATATATATATACTTTTTCTCCCCGACCAACTAGATCTGCATCCCCAAAAGTGGAAGCTGCATTTCCCACATTTGCTTTATTAGTGGGACAGTCTCTCAGCACCCCTGAGAGCCGGCAGGTGTTCTTCTGAAAAGTGAGTTGCTAACGACTGTCTGGGGTCTTTGTTAGAGACGTGCATTGTGGCCACAATGCCCCAGCCAAGCACAACCCGAATGGTTTTCTCTAAGCTTTGATTCCTATGAGATAACAGAAAATATATACATTGGTCTCTGCCCCCGGTTCCTGGCACAGAGCTCCTAAAACCCTTGTAATTTCCTAGGTGATAGGAGTGTCTTTTGTTCTAATGAAGTGACTCTTGGTGGGCTCCCGGATGGGGGCTGCTGACCAGAAAGACCAAGCCGTGGTGCGAAGCTTGGAACTTTCAGCCCTACCCCCTCATCCTCCAGAGTCCATGACTGATCATGCCTACGTAATGCAGCCTCCACAAAAATCCTAAAAGTATGGGGTTCAGAGAGCTTCTGGGTTGGTGAACACATGGAGATCTGGGGAGAGTTGCCCGCTCAGAGAGGGCATGAGAGCTCTGTGCCTTCTCCCCAAGCCTCGCCCTATGCATCTCTTCCATCTGTCTGCTCCTGAGTTATTTCCTATTGTAATAAACCAGTAATCTAGTAAATAAAATGTTTCTCTGAGTTCTGTGAGCTGCTCTAATAGAACCCTAGAAGGGGGTCGTAGGAACCTCCAATCTCTAGCCAGTTGGTCAGAAGCACAGTTGACAACCTGGACTTGTGATTGGCATCTAAAGTCAGAGGTCAGAGGGAGGGGAGGTTAGTCTTGTAGGATTGAGTCCTTAACCTGTGGGATCTGATGCTATCTCCAGGTCGACAGTGTCAGAACTGAGTGAAATTGTAGGACACTCAGCTGGTGTCACAGAGAATTGCTTGTTGTGGGGAAAACCCCACACATCTGGTGTCAGAAGTGTGGCGAGTGTGGTAGTGGTGTGAGAGTAAAGGAGACACACATGAGGAAGGCCTGGGGGTGGTTTTCCTAAACAATTCCTTATCTGCAAAATGAGGGCAGTAATAGCTATTTTACAATGGCTTTATGAGGATTAAATGAAATAATCTTTGTCATGGCTTTGACACACTGCACAAATTCCAATGTGCCAGAAACACTGCATCTGTTTATCGTCTCTGAATTAACTTAAATATTTTAAGGCATACGCACCTGTTTTAAGTATACAGTTTGATTGGTTTTGCAGAATGAATACACCAGTGGAACCACCGTCACAATTAGGTAGAACGCATGCAAAATGCTTGGTTAAGACACTAGCTGTTCTATTGCAGTGACTCCCCAAGTCCCTGTGGGCAAACCCTTGACTCTAGCTCAACCTGCAGGAAGAAGACTGGCAGGGCCGCCAGGAAACCACTGAACCAGAGACTCCAGGTCCACAGGCCCAAAGCCCCTCTTCAGGGTAACCAAAAGTCCCTCCTTAGCAATAGGACAGCCCAACGTCTCTTTACACCTGAGCCATCCTGTCCTTCTGCAAGGAAGCGATGCTGTGCAGCCCCAGGAATCTGCACCCCTGTTTGGCACTAGCCAAGCTGTGCCAACAGGCTGAGGAGACAGGAGAGGCTGGGCGAGGGCTCTGAGCTGGCTTTTGCACTCTTGAGGGCAGGTCTGAGAATGAGCTCAGAAGGGGCTGGGACAGGGTGCAGCCGTGGCCGAGGGAAGCTCGAGGGAATCTGAAAAACAAGGTATTCCCTCCTGGGAGAATGAGGGATCCAAAGAGTACGGCAAACACCCTCCTGCTAGATGGAGTCCAAGGCACAAAGCACCTTGCGTGAGCACAGGAGAAAGCGTGGCCTCCTCTGAATGGGCCGATTCAGAAAGGCGGGCAGGGAGAGAAATGTCTTCCCGGAAGACTTTGCCTTGATGTCACTAGCCACGGTGGCGGGGTGGGAGAAAGCTCCCCAACAACGACAAAGGGAGGAAAGAAGGATGTGGTCTCAGGACAGCCAGAGGCCTGGGTCTGAGTGGAAGGGGCCTGAGAACCCAGGGCCTCCTGCTAGGTCTGCCCTGGTGAAATATCAGCTTGACACACACACAGCTCAGAGGACACCTTCTTGTTCTTCTATGCTGTGAGGGGATGTGGAGATTTAAGTCCAGCCCAAACTGCTGTATGTAGTGACAAGGCCAGGTGCAGGTGAACTCGGGCCAGATGGAGCAGACAGAGAAGGATGATTTGGTATTCAACACCCCCGCGGGGACAGGTGAGGACCTCTCTGCGCTGGAAGGAACACCCATGTGACATGCCGGAGACAGATAAACACTCACCATTGAGGGCCCAGTATGGAGGGGACGGTGCCACTGGTGAGGGGAGGGAGCACTTCGTCTTCAGAGACCCAGGTCGGCATTGGGAAAGTCTGGCATGTGGTAGGTAGCATGGCCCTGCCTGCCTCCTGTGCTGGGGTATAGAGAAGCTGCGTCTAGAGGAACCAGGGTATTGGGCAGCTCACAAGGCCAAGAATGGGGTCCAGAAGATCATGGCCGAGAGCCAGTTCCAAGAACTGAGCTGTGCCCCTCCTCTGGGCTCCCTCGGCACCTGGGCCTACTTACCATATTGGAAGTATGATTCTATTGATGTCTCAGTCAGCCCATCGATGATGAGTTCCTAGCGGCTGGGATCTTAATGATCTCTGAGCCCCTGGTGCCCAGCAGGGTACTCGGCACAGAGTAAGTGCTCAGTAAACGTGTGTTGAACGGACAGGGGACTCAATGTGGAGTCCTCTGCAGCGTGAGTCAGACAGAGCTCCTTGCTGAGAACCAGCCTGGCTCTGGGCCTGGATAAGGCTAGGCTGCCAGTGAGGAGCTGCGCTGAGACCCAGGCAGGACCCGGGAGTCATGGGTCTCAGGATGGGCTGTTATTGTGGTTTTTAGAGGGGTGGGGGCACAAGAAAGTGACCACTTTGGTTTAATCAATGATTAAATAAAAATAAATTAACACTCGTGTTTAGGGGTCTCACAAATGAGTGCGCTTGCTTCCGAGTTTGATTCAATTTGAGCTGTCTTTCCCTAGGGAGCGATTTTCACACGAGTTTTACCACCCAGGGGAGTGATGTCATTTATGCCTCCTCCCTCAGCCTCAAGTTGGAGCCCAGGGCCCCAGAGGGTTCTTCTCGAAGTTCGTCTGTCACGTGGCCCAGGAGCACCCCAGAGCCGTGTGGTGAGAGGAGCAGGCCGGCAGCTGGTGGCTCTGAAGGAAGAAGGGGTGGGGGGTTGGGGGGACCTTGTGGATTCAGTCTCCAGAGCAGCAGAACAGGCTACTGGAGAGAGGCTCCCTGCAGACTAAACATACGAGGCGGTGAGCCATCAACCTCTGGTGAGGAAAGGCCATCCTAGGTGTCTCGATGCAGTAAAAGTGTCTGTCCCATGTTTGGCTACAGAAAACCAGTCAGGTGAAAGCATTCATTGTAAAAAATCATGAGGGACTGAGTAGAAAGGTACCGTACAGACCCCTTTTTCCATGGCCGCTAATTAAAATTACCAACCCTGAGAATTCATGAGATGTCACCAAATAGAAGTCCTTCACATTTCCATAGGAAATGTCACTGTGGGTCACCAGCCAGGAGTTACAGCTGCACATGTGTGACTTTCCAAAGATCTACAATTAGCAGGAACGCACAGCCAACTCTGTGAGTCAGGTTCTTAGTTGCAAAGAGAATCCACATTGGCTGGTTTAGTTGTTGGGAGGGCTAGAGAAAGGCTGGTCTCTCAGCGTCCAGATCAACGTTCAAAACCATGTCGGGGAACTGGCAGATTCAGAGCCAGGGCCTTTGCTCCGCCCATACCAGCCAATAGGACGGCGCAGCAGAGGCAGTTCCCTCGTGGCGGGACCGGGAGCTAAAGAAAAGCCAATCTTACGTATGGCATATAAAAGTGGATCTGGATGCATGCTTTTTAGCTTCATTAAATCTAAACTAAATCAGGACAGCCAAATATTTTGGCATTAAATACAGGAAGAACATGGAATCCGTTGAATTTAAGATCCAGGGAACCAGGCAGCCAGTTTATGAGCATTCTGTAAGTGCTGTTTGCCAACGAAGGAAAAGGTCCACAGCCCTGCACAGGGCTCAGTCATGGAACAAGAAGGAAGGAGCAAACCTCTTGGATACTGCCTAATTCTTAGTCTTTAAATGCACCAAGCTTCCCCCACTGGCAACTCAGTCACCCCTGAGAGCTTCCGGGCTGCTGTGCCTGTGCCACGAGCTGTCCCCACCCTGATGGTCTCCAGATGGCTCTAGGATGGCTCCCAGAATCTGCGTATGGCTCCTCTGTGTGGAGACAGATTTAAACAGCCTTCTCGAGCTCACTAGCCTCTCCACGTGACTCATGGCTCTATAAGCTTCCTCGCTTTCATCCTCCACAGCTCCAGGTCAGAGATGCTCTTGCTGCAAGCCCAGGCCCTCGAACTCCTACCAAGGGAAGAGGATTCACACCTGGGCCATTCTTCACATGGACTCAGCTCTGAGGTGCTAATGACCCCGGGGGCAAAATGGTGCAGAGAAGGAAGTAACTAGCTGTGAAAGAGGCACTGGCCAGGCTGACACCACAGGAGGCCACCTAGCAGCCAGTGTATCCAGGTTCTGGAGAACTTGAGTCCAATCTGAGTTGGTGTTTTCTGGTGATGAGGCCTAGCAGTAGGTGTCCCCAGGCAGGGGTCATGTTCAGGTGGCTTCATGGGGCTAGACAGGTGCATCTGAAGCAGGTTATGGACTCGCAGCCAAGAGGCCTACAGCAGGGCCCATCCCCAGGGAAGGTGCTGGCACAGGTCAGGCAACTTGGTTGGGCCCCAGTGCTACTCAGAGGACTTAAAACAGCAAAAGAAGCTTCAGACCAGACACACATTCTGGTGCCTGCAGGAAGGGAGGGAGGTTTGCAGGGTCTTCTGCAGAATGGAACTGGGATAGACTGGGACTATTGTATTGTAAAGCCCCAGACAGGATCATTATTACAATCTGTCTCATTGTCCCAGCCCATTGACCACTCAGGTGAGAAAGAAGTGGATCCCTAACCCCAACTCTAACTTTGCCAGTTCACATTTGCTAGGAGATTTAGTCCCGGCTCAAGTGTCCCCTGTAGTCTTCCCTCTTGGACCTTGTCAGCTACCTCCCTTTTGCATTAAAAACAAAAGAACCCTAAATCAAGTTTTCTTACAGAGGACTTGTTAAGAGTTAGAGTAAAATAAGAAAGATGAGATGCACTGGGAAGGTGTGGCAGAGATTGGCTACCTGCTCTTTAAACCTATTTCCTCTTATTCTTGAGAGAAACTTGGTCATGTGTCCCAGCCTCCTTTGCAGTTAGTGTGACCTTGTGGTTACATTCCAGCCAAAGGAGTAGGAGTGGGAGTGAAGCAGCTGCTCCCAGGACTAACCCATAGAATCTTTCATTTGTGATCCTCTGTGGACACCATGCAAAAAATAATCCTCCAACAAGGGCAACCCAAAGAGGCTGTTGTGCCACTCAGTTTTATGGTTGCAGTGATAAATGGGAATTTGGAGGTGTCAGAGGTGGAGAGGAGGCTGTTAGGGACTGGGAAAGCAACTGTAGAGAGTCTTCGAGCAGGGAAGCTAAAAGAGGCAGGAGTATAACTGCCATCCTCTGTTTGGACTCCATCCAAAGAGGGTAAGGGACACCAGCCAAGTGAGGAGGTCCCAGGAGCAGAATTTGGCAGGAGCAGGGGAGCCTCTGATTGTTGGCGGCTCTTGCTTTATCTCACACAGCAGGCTGCTCTCTAACGGTTGGCTGTGGGAATAGTAACAGGTTCCCCTGGGTCCTGGGAGGCCCTAGCAAACGTGTCCCTATCATGGTGAACACACAGGAGAAAAAAGCCTGCAATCCTCATACCATACATCTGCTTTGACTTCTCACTTATCATTAGCTGGAGATTTACAATTATCTCCTCAGAATATTATGTTACGTTCCTGAAATAGAGGTACTAGAAGTTCACATGATAGAAACTGGATGTAATTTTTCCATAGAAATAATATAATAAGATTATGATTCTAGCCAAGATCTGATACACTATTTATAGAAACAATCAGAAATTGCATAGTGACCAACGTGTCAATGAGAAAAGATACCTGTACCCTGCACAGTGTAGAGCTTTCTAAGGTGACTATAAATCAGTCAAGTAGGACAATGCAGTCACCAATCATATTAAATCTCTAAAAAATGTATGTGAGAGGTTTCCTGGGCATAGGAAGCAGAGAGGCCCTTGGGCTCAGGGCAGCACCTAGATACTGCAGTGTGTTGGCAGGAGTTGTTAGAGCAAATCATGCAGGTCACACAAGTTAACCATGTCGTGCCAGGTTGCCTAGAGACCCCAGCCGTCAGGATTCCAGACACCCTGATGAAACATGCATAGGCTTTAGAACACTAATCAAAGGGCTTTAGAACCCTGGGTCACCCAGCGGTCAAATAGGCCCCTAAGCATGGATGACATTCTCTTCACGTTCTCTTGGCCTGCACGTGGTTAGTGGCTGAGCTTGGGCTTCATCGTTGGCCAGATCCTGGAATTTTGTATCCCTGGAATCACAAGAGGCCAAACTCAGAGGCCCAAGACCATCTTAAAATCCCCTCTCCCACACCAGCCTCCCCAGACAACACCCTTTTCATGAAACTGAGAAACCAGGACACTTGTAATGAAAAGGAAATCCAAATGACATCAACTTGTGGCTCCTTCTTTTGCTCTGTTGTGAATATCTCTTTTCCATCGAACTCCACTGGAACATCTGTGGGCTTTGTGCTCCTTATCCTGGTACCAAGGAATTTTGCCATGAAGGGGAGTTAGAAAAGCATATCTGGCATTCTTCAGGTAAAAGCGGCCTATGACTTGCGTGTAACAAAGTTGTGCCACAGCAATACCCAGCATCCCAATGCTGCTTCAACCTAGCACTTCATGCAGTTGCAAAATCTTAGAGAAGAAAATAACATGAGACTCATTTATTCAAGTTCACCCAATGGATTTCCCCAGCCCTTCCAGAACATATTGATAACAGCAATGATGTATTTGGGAGCATGAATAGCACATATTGTGAGAAGGGACAGCCTGGAGCTGCAGGTCTGTTGTTAAATTGATTTCTTTTAGACCCAATTTCCTGATATACAGGCCAGTGGGCTCATGTGAAATGCTTGGCTAGAAGGAGGCTCATTTAACAACTTCTCAGCCAAGCAAAGGAGACTTTGCTGCAGGTCCAGGAGGATCTCAGGCCCTAACAAGGAGGAGACAGTGCCCATTTTCAGAGGACTGGTAAATGTTGAGATAGGGTCAGTCATTTTCACTGCAGTTCCTTGCTCAAGCCTGCAGGATCTTTGGAAACCTATGGAGAAAGGCCCTCCCTGCCACGTGGCCGGAGGATCTGGGAGGACAGAGCGAAGTGGTCAAAGGACCTTAAAGTGCCAGCCTCTCACTGATGAGCAGGGAAAGCAAATCCGGGAAGCTCATCACCACCCCCGCTCCTCCTTCCCCGACTGAACAGAGTGACAGTCGCATTCTCCTTGTGTGATGGTTGTGATGGAGTGAGATGGAAGGACGTCACCAGACGCTGGCTGTGAAATAAGCCCCTTGGAAATCCATTGAAAACGCTGCAGGTGGCTCCCGAGGAAGTTTGGGTGCTCACAGCCTCTGGAGGGACAGGTATGGGCAGGGTGAGTGTGATAAGTCATTGCGGGGGTGTGGGGGTGCGGGCACGGACTTCACAGGCGATTTGCATCAGTTCCTGTACTCCTGTGCTGTCTGTTCTTGGAATTCCCAAGTTGACCTTTTCTGTAGCAACTAGTAGCTGAAATGAGAGGGAAGGAGAAAGTGAAATGCCCAGGAATAAGAGGGAAAGAGAAATTAGGCTTGCTAACTTGAATTCTGAATGATTTTTAGGTCCCAGGGAGGCTATGTTCCTTTGACTCTTTAAGCACAAGTTACAGCTGCCCTCAGAACAGCCCCACTTTTCCTCCCCACCCCCACCCCCAGACTTCTCACTGTCAGCCCTGTCCACATATTGCTTCTTGCCCCAACCCTCTTCCAGGATGATGGAAGAACCGAGAGGAGAGACTGGGGTGGTGTCGGGGAGAGAGGAGACACGGCCAGCTGTGCAGTCAGGCCAGAAATCGTCCTGCCGAGATTGGCACTCCCCCTCGCCAGCACGAGAAACTTGGGTTAGCACAGTACACGCACCTTGAACCAGAGAGACTTCAGAGAATCTCAGCCCCAAACGAGGAAGGGTCCATCCATGTCAGGAGAGCTTGGCACTTGACCCAAGTCCCTCTTCTCAGTGGCCAAGGCACCCCAGGCTCAAAGCTGTGGTGACACTCCGGGCTGGCACATGGGTCCTGGGCATTGTGACCTCAGCTGTTCCGCACACAGAGAGGTGGTCATCCTGCCCTCACCTCGGCCTGTAATCTGCATAGGACAGTGGCCTGGTCACGGGGGCCCATTGTGGGGAGGTCGGGAAGTTGAAGAACACTCTGGCCTCCTCCATCATGTCGGCCAAGAAGGCAGAACTGAAGAAAACAAACCTGGTAAAGGAGAAACATTGCTAGGCCACATGGGGCCTCTGAGCTCCCCTCTCTGAGCATGGAGATGTGGGGGTGGGAGAGAGGGGCTTCAGAGAACGCCCCAGGAATCCTCAGCTTTTCTTTCTCTGTTCGGAGCATGAAGTAGCCTCTGAGCCTGGAAGGAGGGTGGGATTAATCCCTGCCCTTGGGGTGGGAAGGAAAGAGGCCACTGCTGACTCCCTCTGGGACAAAGAGCACTGTAATGCCCCACCCCATCCCCACACTCCCGGAGCCAAGACCCCACGCCAGGCCTGTGCCTGGCCCGCACCTAGCAGGCGTGTCTAAGGCGCTAAGAACACTATTAGATAAATGTAATCATCAGCCCCAGTTTACAGATGAGGAAATGGAGGCTCAGGGAGACTAAATAACTTGCCCAAGTTGACACAGCTAGTAAGGAGGACAGCTGAGACTGGAACCCAAGTCTGTCCCCAAACCTGTGCTCCTGAAATAATACTTATACGGCTCCTTTGGTTACCTTAAAGTGCTTCCCTGCCCAGGCCCCCCAGCGGGGAGAGGGCTGCCTGCTGGACTGGCAGATGGACGCTCATAAGAAGAGTATAATGTGACCGAATTTGACTCGTCTTGACTTGGGTGCTGGGGGGTATGGGGGCCTGAGCTCAAGCACAGTTGGATGAGAAGGGTTGGCGGGGGTCCTCTTGCAAGGGCCGGGGCTTACCCTCCCCAGCCCTGATGCTTGGCAGGCTGAATCACAACCTCTTCTCTCCACAGAGCAAGAACTATAAGACAGTTTGCCTGGAACTGAAGCCAGAGCCGACCAAAGTGAGAAGCTTTTTTGAGGCCATGCCGGCAGCCAGGCCTGAGACCTGTGGGGAGGTGACTTGGACTCAGGGGTCGTTTGCTGTTCCTGGTGGCCAAGACCTTTCCCAGGTGCTGGGGGATATACTGAGAGACAAGCTCTCTACTCTCATACAGCTTCACACTAGTAACTCATCAGATACATACACAAACAAGGAAAAATTCAGTAGTGTTACCTGCTACGCAGACAATTAAAATAGGGAAACATGACTGGGTGGCTGCTGTAGATTGGGTGGTGGGGAAAGGCCTGCCTTTGAGCTCTTAGCTCAAAGACACCAGCAACTCAAAGGCTGAGGAAGAGCATTGTGGGTGGGGAAGCAGCTCGTGCAGAGGGCCTGAAGCTGGATGAGCCTGGCTGCTCAACACACTGAGAGTGGAGGCCCAGGAGGCCGGGAGGGGAGTGCAGATGAGTTCAGAGAGAGAGGAGCGGGAGGTCGGAACCTGCTGCGCAGGTCGGGCCACCAGCTTTCACCTCTCTGCCTTGGCCCAAAGAGAGGAACAGAAACTCCTCTGCCTCATCCACCCCACACCTGCAATTTCTCATATTCTGTGTTTCTGGTTTCAATCAACAGACATATGACTACAAAGGAGTTAAACAAGAAGGGCCGTTTACCAAACCAGGAGGGACACAGGAGCTAAAGGTAGGTGTGCAAACGCAGGTGTGTGAACACAGGTGTCCAACCCCCCAGAGGCTGCAGCAGCACAGTGGAGAGGTGGGGGCCACTGAACAACCTCTGTGGCTCATAAACTGCTGGCATATACGGCTCTGCTCCAGCCCCTGTGACTTCATTCCATCCGGTTCTTTCTTTGTCTTTTTTTAACTATTTGTTTTGAAATAATTTCAGACTTACAGAAAAGTTTCAAAAAATGGTACAGTAAATTCTGTACAGTGACTTCTGTACCCTTCATCCAGATTCCCCCAATGTTGGCATTTTATCATGGTTCTCTCTCTCTCTCTCTCTATATATATATATATTCACACACACATATATAATATATATATTTCCTGAACCATTTGAGAGCATGTTTCTCTCTCAAATTTCAGGGTATATTTCCTAAAAACAGGAACACTCTCTTACATAGCCACAGTACAATTATCAAAATATCAAAATCAAGAGATTAACGTTGACAAAGCACTCATCTATAGCCCTTATTCTAATTTCACCGATTATCCACTAATGTCTTTCATAACAAAAGTAAAAAACTTTTTTGGTTAGATCGCATCCAGGATCACACATTACATCTAGTGTCTGTGTCTCTTGAGTCTCCTTTCATCTGGAACAGTTCTTCAACCTTTGTCTTTTGGGACATTGCCATTTTTGAAGATTACAGATCATTTATTTTGTAGAATGACCCTTAATTTGGGTTGTCTGATGCTGCCTCATGGTTCGATTTAGGCTGTGCGTTTTGGGGGTCATGTCACAGAAGTGAAGGTGTGTCCTTCCCAGTGCATCAGATCAGGAGGCACATGATGTCTAGGTGTCCTACCATCCTATTTTCTTGACACATCCTTTCCTTCCTCCCTAATGGGAGGTATCTCTCTGTTCCTCTTTTGTCAATGCTCCAAGATCTTTCCTTTCCTCCTTTTGAAAGCTTCCCTTCCATCCAAGACTTTTGTTTTACTGTCTCTTCCCTATTTATTTCCTCAGAATGAACTCAGGGAGGTGAGGGAAGAGCTCAAGGAAAAAATGGAGGAGATAAAACAGGTAAGAGGATAAGATTTTTCCTAACTTGGAGGAAAAGGGTAGCTTCGAGGAAAATGCAATACCAAACTTTGAATAGCAAAGGAAATAGGAAACTGCATGGAAAAAGCAATCAAACTGACTCAGCCTGAATCCCCTAGAGTGTTTGTGTTGAGCAACTTAGGATATCTGTTTCTTGTTTGATGCTTAAATCCAACTTTCCAATGATAAGGACTCTCTAAGGTGTCTCATTGATAAGGCTGAGGAGATATAACCTTAGTGACAGAATGAGAGCAGCTGACTTGGAATTTGGGGGCAGTCAGGGACCAGTTCCGTTCTCCTTTTCACCTCCCCTGAGCAAGCTGCAGAGCAAGAATTCTCTTCTTGTTTCTTTGATGGAACCACCTATAGCACACTTATAAAGAAAGGAAATGCTCAAGCAAGAAGGTATAATTGAGGCTGTGGCCTGAGCTCCACATGGGAGCCTTGCAATAGCCAGATCTAAGTTGTGCCAAGGCTGGTGGTGGTGATGACTTGATGGTACATGCCCCCTAGTCCCTTCATTGACTCCTGGGGAGAAAGTGGCTTTAATAGGCCGTTATTAGTCCATTCCTTGAGCTTTATCCAGCTCATTCCAAAGGAGCAGCTGTTGCCCTTTGCTTAAAATTTCCCAAAGACGACTCCACAACTGTCTTCAGTAATACGCACTGTGCCTTTCTTCCACATTAGATAAAGGATGTAATGGACAAGGATTTTGATAAACTCCAGGAATTCGTGGAGATTATGAAGGTAAGCATTTACTGAGTGCCTTCCATGGGCCAGTACCATACTGGGAATTAGGCAAGAGAAGCCAGACCCTGCCCTGCAGGTGCTTACAATCTAGTAGGAGAGAATTAAATAACAAGCACCAAGCTAAATGATAACTGGCAGTCAGTTAATTAGGGATTTAGAGAAGTGAGTCATACATGTGGGCTGGGGTAGCCAGAAAAGTCCTTACAGAGAAAGTGAGTCTTATGTGAGCCTTGAAGGCTGCATTGGAAGCTTAACACAAACCTCACCAAAAGCCCAATAAGATTATTTTGGACTCCACAATTACTGAGAGGACCGTCTAGATTCTAGAATAGTGGTTCTCAGGCTCCGTGTGTTTCAGAATCCCTGGGCGCACTAATATGGAAAGCAGAGCCCAGGTCCTGTGTGGATGGGGCTCGCAACCTAGGATTTTCTTTCACATTCCTCAGGTGAAAGTTTGAGAAGTGGTTTATTTATTTATGCTTCTAGATCAAGGGTGATGTAGGAGCATAAATAGGAAAAAGCAGATAGCTACAAATTTTTTAAGAGTTGTAAGGGTGCACTTACCCCTACCAGATATTAGAATTCATAATAAAGCCACAATAGTCTTGTCTAGATAACCAGACAGATAAACAAAACCAGGGTAGGTAACCCTGTAACAGCCTCTCAGCCAGGAATACACTGAGAATCACTTTTGAGGATTTTTAAAATCCACAGACCCAGCCCTGGCCCAGATGAACTGAATAAAAATCTCTAGGATGGGGCACAATTGCTTAAAACTCGGCAAGTGATTCTGATGCTTGCCCCTGGATGAGAACCAGATCCCAAACACCGTGGAAGTAGTTACTAACCTTGGCTGCACATTGGAATCGCCTGTACCGTGGCTTTGACCTGCCCCCTCCACCCCCCTTATCCCAGGCTGCATCCCATAACAATGAAATCATAACCTCTTGAGATGAGGTCCAGGCATCAGTAGTTTTTAAAGATCCCCAGGGAGATTCCATCGTACACTCAGGGGTGGGAACCACAGCTCTATAAAATTTAAAATATGATAAAGATGATTTTTTACATGTCAGTGAGAAGGAAAAGATTATGTAATAATATTAAGAACATTGCTTGACTATATGAGGAAAAAACAATTTGGTTTGTTAACACTATAAACTGAGATAGTCTATAAAGTTAATTTAAATAATAAAAACCAATACGAAGAAATTATATGTAAATATTTAACTGGATGGTCTAAATATAAATACAGTGGGAAAAATCACAAAGGAAATATTGATATATTTAACAATATAAAAATTATAACAGAAAAGCACCATATACAGAATTAAAAGGCAAACGACAGTTTTGGGGAAACAATTTTCTGCAAATAGACACAGACAAAAGGTTTTTATCTGTAACATATAAAGCTCACACAAATCAATAAGAACCAAATAGGAAAACGGGCAAAGGGTATGAACAGACAATCCACAGAAGAGAATATAACTAAAAAGCAATAAATATATTTAAAACGTTTACCTCATGAATAATCAAATAAATGCAAATGAGAACAATACTTAGATAACTGTCACATTCCAAGAAGCAAAGTTTTAAATTATGACAATCAGAGAATGAGATAGGAATGCTCTTATACTGCTGATCAGAGCGCAAGTTTGTACAAAACTAGATAGGAATTAGACAATAGGTATCAAAACTGCTTGACTTATCAGTTCCACTTCTCAGAATTTAACCTATGAGAATAATCAGAAATGCCAGCATGGGTATATACAAAAAGATGTTCATCACAGGATTATTGATCATAGAAAAAATTTGGAAACAACCACAATTTTCAACAGTAAAGGAATAGCCAAATAAATGATAGTATATCCATATAATGAAAATTAGGAACTATCAGAGACAGTGTTTAAAAAGAATGCCTATAATGAGAAGTAAAAAAAGCAAGATACGAGTAGTATATATGGGCTGATCTCAACTATGCGAATAAAAAATAGGTAAGTAAATATATAGAAAAAAGACAAGAAAGAAATATACCAGAAGGGTTAATAGCAATTATTGCTAGGTGATGAGATTAATTTTTTCTTTTATATTCCTCTGTATTGTCCAAATTTCCTACAAAAGGCATGCATTATTTCTATATTAAACAATATGCAAACACAGGAAGCATTTTGTTAGTGAGTAGGAGTGGGTAACAAAAGGCACAAAGGAGGCTATTTTGGGCGCGGGAACAGCTCACGCACAGCGTGGAAGCAGGCTGAACGTGAGGCGGATCACGGTCAGCAGGGAGAGCAGTCATAAAAGTGGGATCATTGGGGGAAACAGAGAGAAGTAAAATGGAGTGGGCACAAAGGCAGTGGATAATGAAGGCTTTTGAAAGACAGGCAGACAGGTTGGGACTTGGCTGTGTAAGCAGTAAGAGGCCTCTGGAGATTCTTAATCAAAGAACATGCTAGGAGCAGCACTTCAGAAAGTTGAGCCGGCAGCTGTTTGCAAGGCGGCCTGAGGGCGCCGGGAGAGCAGGCAGGGGCCGTCAGGAGCAAGCATATCAGACAGGAAGCCGCCTCCTGGCTCAAGGTGAAGAAAGCTGGACCAGGTGGAGGAACAGAAGGAAAAGGGTAAATCTGAAAGATGCATCGAAGGAAAACCAACATTCTTGCTGATTAATTCCATATAGAGAATGGAGGAGAAGCAGGCAGCCACAATGACACCAAAGTTTTAATCTGGAAGATTAGAAGAAAATGGTGACATTGACAAGGCTAGTTAGGAAACAGTTACTTTAGAAGAGAAAGTGAGGTCCGTTTGGGACACCACGAGTTTGAAGTGATGGTGAGACTTGTAAGAATATGGGACATTTTGACTCTGATTTCTTGGACCCAGGGGACATTTTTACTTCAAGGATATTTTTACTCTATTTATGAATACAAATATTTTATTCAAAACTTATACTAATATTTAAAAATCTTTTCAAGAAGGTATTTTTTGAAATCATCTCCACCCAGGCGGTATAATTCTTTGATTAATTTTCTACCACAGATCAGTAAACTGTTTCCAAATCTTTCATTTTTTATTAAAATTATTTTCCTTGAAGCAAATTATTTTTCATTTATATTTTATGATGTTCAATCCAACCCGGTTTTTGGCCATAACAGACATTGTCAATGATAATGTCTGCCATCTTAGAATTTCTTTTGCAAACACTGTTTCTATCCAATTTCCCAGGTCAAATTTTATAGATCTAAACTTTGCCAAGAAGATTTTTATTATTCTTTTAGTTCTTAGTAAATAATAAACGAGGTGCCATTTGAGCTACTGTCAGTTTTTTGTTGTGTTGACCATTTCTGCCAGGAATTGGGTACAAGGTGGAGCAAACACAAATACACAGGATCGGGGTGCATAGCCGGGGTCAAAACATCGGAGTCAGAAGCGTCTTTGGGGGTCACAAGATTTGTTTTCTTGGTTCCATCATTGTGGAGGCATTGAACCAAGGCAGATAATGGTTTCATCCAAATGTGAAATCAAGTAAAAGATTTCCTGGCCTCGGACTCACCTGGCGACTTCGGACAAAGCCCTAATGACTCTGCCTGTGCTTCTGCCTCATCATGGAATGGGGGAGGGGAAAAAGAGAGATGGTGCGTGTCCCACACACATCAGAAGCCACCTCACCCAAGGCCGGTCAGGACTCTTGAGGAAGTAAGATGCTGAGGTGATCTCTGAGTGGTCTGCAGAGAGAGGCAGGAGAAAGGGATTTCAAAGGCTCTTCAAGATGATGATTCTAGCTTTGGATTCTCTCTTGAAGGAAATGCAGAAGGATATGGATGAGAAGATGGATGTTTTAATAAATATACAGAACAGCAAGCAGTAAGTGTAACCTGCACCCATCTCTCTTCACCCCCAAAGAATCTCCTCCCTTCCCTTTGCTAAATGTTCCTTGGGGTTCAGAGGACTCGCACACTCTTCCAGGAGCTGTCTTGTTTTCTATTGCCCCAATGGCTTGGAGTCAAAGGCTTCCATGGCCACCTGTGCTACAGGTTATCTCCTTGTCATGTTAGAAATTATCTCCCCAACTCTGCCCCTCGCTGACTCCCCAGTCCCCTTAGAAGAGGACCAAAGGAGCAGCAGGAACTCAGGCTCATGGGAAAGACTGACCCACAGCCTCGGCTCAAGAAAATGCACGAAGCTGACGGAGCACCGCTGGCTCTTCACAAGAATGTGGCACTACAGAAACCAAAACAGGACCCGCTGGATTGCCTCCATCAATGTGGGACCTGCTGCGTAAGTGAAGCCCCACCGCCCTGCACCAGTGCTACACCCCTGGGCTCCTGCTGCTCGCTGCCTTCCCCGGGCCCTCTGGCTCCCTTATCTCTTGCTGTAAAGGGACTGGTTCCACCCCTCTGCTGGCCCCAGGATGCCTCCCTAGCCTGGAGCCCTCTCTGGGGTCTTGTCCTCTAGGCCTGGGGAGATTCCTCCGCCATGACCAAGTAGGACTCAACCCTGGATGTGCCTGCTCGCCAGCACCGCTGTACTGTTCTGTCCTCTCCTACAGCAAGACCTGCTGAGGTGCCCAGCAGGCTGGCCGTCTTGGACCAGGGAAAAATGACCTTTCTTGTGCCGTTTCTGTCCTCTGCAGGAGAAATGTATGTTGTGTGCCCTAAAGAGCAACTACAATCAGGGGTAGGTAGATCCATACAAGAAGTGTCTCCATCGGGCGCCCCACCTCCACGAAAGGCAGTGTGCTCAGGCTGCATCCGCATCGAATCCCACCTGTGGTTGTGCAGAGTCTGCCCCCACCACATCCACTCAGTCTTAGAGGACGCGGCACGCGGAAGGGGAACGGGGTAGCCCGGCCTGGAGGCTGCTGTCTAGAGGCTCCCGTGGAGGGGAGGGTGCCTTCCCAGCTGCTGACCTGACCTTGCCTCAGGTTCTTGCCTCTCTCCCCATCTGGCAGGAAACTTCCACACCAGGCCTGGGCGCCCTTTTCACCCTTGGCATCTGGAGCTGCCTTCTGATTTACCTGTGCTTCAACCTCTGTGCAACTGGGGACATGCTTCCAACCTAGCGCCGCCTCAGAACCCACCCGCAGCTCCGGCTCATCCTCTCCCCACTCCCCGAGCGGCACACTGAAGCCTTGCTGCCCTCTTTCCTACCACCCGCCCCAGGCCTTTCTCTACCTGGAGATTAAAATCTTCATTAAAGCCAAAGCGACTATCATCATTTTGAATATCAGCCCTAAACCTGAGTGTGCAGAGTGTCACTTTTTTTAGTTCTAAGTCAGCATATTTCAGACTCCAATCCCTCCTCCTATTCCTAATGGGTTAGTGGGAAATTCTATCTTGGTCATCCTCAGGGTCATCCCCATCCCCTCCACCTCACTGCCTCCCTCCACTGCACCTGATTCTGCAAAGGTCCCAGGTCAAAACAGAGGGGAGGCCCTGAGGACATCAGATGCCATTCTGTGTGGTTGCAGGAGAGACCCCCCCCACTGCCCTATGCACCTGCTCCCTCCATGTTCTCAGCTCCTGCACTGAATGTGGGGGGATGTCTTGGCAATGCGGGGAACCCCCAGGCCCAGGGTCTAGTCGGCACTGCTTCCCTCTGAGGTCTTGTCAGCAGAACTCAGGTCCCCGCTGCTCATAGGAACTTGGTCCCTTTCTGGGGCTCCGAGGACCCACCCTCCTTATCCTCTCAAAGGTTTCCTCTCCCCCTACCCAAAAGGAGACATATCACTTCAGAGGCCTTAGGTCCTTACAAAGGTGGGGCTGAGCCATGACCTCCCCCTGCTCGACTCTGTGACCTGTTCCAGATGCCCTACTGAGGGAAGACAAAGCTTGGCTATGAGCTTGAAATGAGAGTAAAGAAAGATACAGAGAAAACAGTATTTCAGTAGACTATCTGGCCATGAGTGTGATTCTTTGGCTTCAGTTCAATGGAGAGGATTTAATGGGATTCCATATTTTATTTCACACCAGCTCTTTTTTATTTCATCTCTTTGCTAGGTTGGCTGCTTCGACTTTTAGGCAGTCTAGTAAATAACTGATCAAGTTCTTAATGGCTACATAGTAAGGAGCAATATATTGGGGGCTTCAGATATACATTTAAAAAACAAACAAAGTATAGGCCTTGCCCTCAAGGAGCTTGTAGTTTTAAAGGAGAGATGGTAAACCTGTATGTTAAAAATATGGACCATACAGTAGTTCCCTCTCATCCGCGGTTTTGCTTTCCACGGTTTCACTTACCTGCAGTCAACTGCGGTCCAGAAGCAGATGATCCTCCTTCTGACGTATGCTCAGAAGGTCAATAGAAACCTAACACTATGTCACAATGCCTACATCATTCACCTCACTTCATCTCATCACTAGGCATTGTATCATCTCACATCACCACAAGAAGGGTGAGTACAGTACAATAAGATATTTTGAGAGAGAGACCACATTCACATAACTTTTATTACAGTATATTGTTATAATTTTTCTATTATTAGTTATTGTTATTAATCTCTTACTGTGCCTAATTTAAACTTTATCATAGGTATGTATGTGTAGGAAAAAACATAGTATACCTAGGGTTCAGTACTGTCCGCGGTTTCAGGCATCCACTGGGGGTGTTGAAATGTATCCCCTGCAGATAACGGAGGACTACTGTATATAAATAAGTACAATAATCATGGGCATGTGATAAAAGCAGAAATGGATTAGGGGTGGGAAAAAGAAGAAGGGGATGTATAACCCTCTATTAGTTTCCTATTGCTGCTGTAACAGATTACCACACTTTTAATGGCTTAAGACAACACAAAATTGGTCCAAAATTGGTCTCACTACGTTAAACCAAGGTGTCGGCAGGTCTGCGTTGCTTCTGGAGGCTCTAGGGGAGAATCTGTTTCCTTGCCTTTTTCAGCTTCTAGAGGCTGCCTGCATTCCTTGGCTCATGGCCCCTTTCCACGTTCAAAGACAGCAATGGCCAGTCGCGTCTTCCCCGTTCTGCATCACTCTGACACTGGTTCTTCTGCCTCCTGCTTCCACTTTTTTTTTTCTTTTTTTGGTGAGGAAGATTGGCCCTGAGCTAACATCTGTGCCAATCTTCCTCCGCTTTGTATGTGGGACGCTGCCATAGCCTGACTTGATGAGCAGTGTGTAGGTCTGTGCCCAGGATCCGAATCTGTGAACCCCGGGCTGCCAAAGTGGAGCACACAAACTTAAGCACTATGCCACCAGGCCAGCCCCCTCCTGCTTCCACTTTTAAGGACTCTTGTGATTACATTGGGCCCACCTGGATAATCCAGACTACTCTCCTTATTTTAAGGTCAACTGCTGAGCAAACTTACTTCCCCTTCACCATGTGACATAACATGTTCACAACTTCTGGAGATTAGAACATGGACATCTTCGGGGGCTACTATTCTGCCTACCACAGAGGACTCCCCAGACCCTGCCCCTTGATGAGGAAACCTCCAAACACCTGGGAACACTGCACTGTTCAGTTCTGTGCTCTGGTGGTTTTTAAAAAGGCCCACAAATTCTTTGATGATACTCTTTTTTTCAAGAGGAGCCTAATTCCTCTCCGCTTGAGTGTGGGCTAGACATAGTCACTTGCTTCTAATGAATAGAATATGGCAGAAGAGATGGTGTATTAATTCTGAGACTAAGTCATAAAAGACACATGGCTTCCATCTTACTCTCTCTTGGACGCTCATTCTGGGCGAAGCTCGCTGCCATGACATGAGGACACCTAAGCAGTCCTACAGAAAGGGTCACATGGCAAGGAACTGAAGCCTCCTGCCAACAGCCATGTGAGGAGTCATCCTCCGGCCCCACTCGAGCCTTGAGATGACTGTTGCCCCGCTGGTACATTGACTGCAACCCCATGAGACGCCCTGAGCCAGAACCACCCAGTTAGGCTTCTCCCAAATTCCTGACCTGCAGAAACTGAAACAATAAATGCTTGTTGGTTTAAATTGCTAGGTTTTGAGGTAACTGGTTATGCAGCAGTAGATAATACATGTGCACATCTACTGTTCATTTTTTTTTAAAGACTTCAAAAGTTGAGGCATAAAGTATATGGTTATATGCACAAAGTACAGCTTGGTGAATTTTTATATATGCACATCACTGACATCGTAATAGAACATTTATTTATAGGACATTTCCAGAACCTCTTCCCAATTCATATCTACCCCCAACCCAGGTTACCACTATTCTAATTTCTGCTCTACGTATTATTTTGCCTGTTGTTGAACTTGATCTAAGTGGAATCATATATGTATGCTTTTGTGTCAAAATTTCTTTTGTTCAAAATTATGTCTGTGCAATTCGTGCATATTGTTTTATGTATAGCAGTAGTTCATTGTTTTTTAATTGTTATGCAGTTTCTTTTTTATGAATACACTATAATTTATCCACTCTCCCATTGGTGGCCCAGATGATTCTTTAAAATAGGCTAAGTAAAAGCAATTTTCCCACTGCCCTCTGTGTGTTTGCCTGTCTTTAAACACCTTCTCTGGCCCATGGTGCCCTGCGAGTCACTTTGCCTCTTTTTTTTTTTTTTCCAACAAAAAAATATTTGCTTTATTAAACTGAAGAACACTTAACCCCTAATAGACCAAATGACGTCGTCTGCCATCAGGGAGGCGGCTGGTACAAAGTTCAGAAATTAAAATGAGTTGTATTGTGCTTTATTCCCTGCTGTGACTGTGGAAGTACACACCTGGTACGTCCTCAGTCACCCTTACAGTCCTTGCAACCACCTGAAAATCAAACGTGTGGTTCTTCTGTGGTCTGCTACCTTCCAGGGAAGCAGGAACCCAGACCTGCCCCCTAAACTGCTGACCCACCGACAGCCCTGCCTGCTGCTCTTTTTTTCTTTTCCCCGGTTTTATTGAGATATAACTGGCATTTATTGTTGTTAGTACCCTACAGTCGATTCCAACTCCTAGCGACCCTGCGTATAGCAGGGCGAAACCCTGCCCATCTTTTTGCGCCATCCTCTCACCTTCTGACGCTGTATCAGACAGTGCTTTGCTGCTATTCTTCGGGTTTTCATGGCCAATTTTTTTGGAAGTGGGTGGCCAGGTCCTTCTTCCTAGTCTGTCTTAGTCTGGAAGCTCCGCTGAAACCTGTCCACCATGGCTGACCCTGCTGGTATTTGAAATACCAGTGGCGTAGCTTTCAGCATCGCAGCAACACACAGCCGCCACAGTATGACAACTGACAGATGGGTGGTGTGGTTCCCTGACCGGGAAACAAACCGGGGCTGCGGCGGTGAGAGCACTGAATCTTAAACACTAGACTAATAATTGACATACAGCACTGTAGAAGTCTAAGGTGTGCAGCATAATGATTTGAGTTACATATAGCATGAAATGATCATCACAATGTTTAGTTAACATCCATCATCTTATATAAATACAAAAAGAAAAAGAAAAAAAATTGTTTTCCTTTGTGATGAGAACTCTTAGGATTTCCTCTCTTAACAGCTTTCCTATATGGCGTCCAGCAGTGTTGCCTATGGTTGTCAGGTTGTACCTTACATCCCCAGGACTTATTTATCTTATAACTGGAAGTTGGTACTTTTGACCCCCTTCCTCCAATCCCCCCCAACACTTTGCTTCCTCTTCACGGAGGAGCACCTTTGAGGCCCGCTCTGCCTCATCACCCCTGCTCTGCTTAGCCTCCACCCTGCTTTTCCCTTGAAGCTGCTCCCCTGAAGGAAGCCAGTCACCTCCTGGCAGCTGGTTCCATGGCCCTTCCTCAGTCCTCATTCTTCTGGCTTTAGTTCCTGCTTTTGGCCCTGGGGATTAATGCTCCTGGGGTTCTCGGCTTCCTGGACTGCTGCTTTTCCCACCCCAACTTTTCCTTTTGTGTCTCTCTTGGTCACTACTCCTCTGCCTACATCCTAAATCTGGACAACCTCTAGGCTGTTCCTATATCGCTTTACTGTCTTCTAGGGACCTACTTCACTTCCTTCTAGGAGACAGAGGGCAGGAATCACATCTGTCCTGCTCGACGCAGGGGCCCCAGAATTAACAGTTTGCTCAGTGAGTGAGGACTGTGTGGCACTTGATCAATATCAGCCCTCCAGGATCAGAAGGTCAAACCCAAATTAACAGAGACCCTCCTGAAACAAATCAAACTGGCTCTGGAATCTAAAGTCTAGATTAATTAATTAATGGGGAAAAGAAGAATGGGGCTGGACAAAAGGGAAAGCCCACGTGACTCTAAAATTCAACCCCTAGTCCTGTCCCTCATGTTCAGGAACAATGACTTTATTGTTTTTTTTAAATTGGGTCTCCATAATCATCACTTGATTATAAATGCCTCTCCCAACCCTTCTCTCCATCAGCATTCACTTGCCAGCTTGTTAATGCCACCAGAGAAGCTGGCCGAGACAGGAATGTTAATCTGTTTGAGAAGAACTAATGGCAACTTTGATCTAAGGAAGAACGAACAGTGGTCTCCAGTCATGGTCTCTGGCAGGTGACTCCAGGCCTTGGACTCCAACCGTGACCTCTCACCCAAGGTCAGATCCCCCTATCTCTCCCGGCCCAAGTCATCCTGTCAAACTCAGTGCAGCCAAAAACAGACTCCTCACTGCTGGGCCCAAATCCCTTCTCTGCCTGACTCCCTGACGGGGTCCTTGTCCCTGCTCAGTGTCCTGGCACCCGGAGCACAGGAGGATCTCTGAACAAGGGCCAGACCTCGTTCCCCACAGGGCTTCCATCAGCCCATCTGCCTGTCCACTTGGTACCCTGGCTGGACGTCCCAGGAGGAAATCTCAGCGCTGTGGAGATCAGGGCCCCTACTCTGTGCAGCCAGACCCCTGCCTCCTCCCCCAGAGCTCCTCTGGTTCTTCTTAGGATTTCTGAGAATATGGGCAAAGTACCTGTTACAGGCTGGCAGTGGAATTTTCTTTCCTCTCTACCCTGCTCTCTATCACTTCCTCCATGACATATCTTTGATGGCTCTCAGGACCTTTTCTGGGAGAGCTGAGGATGACAGAAGAGGATATGAGTTGCTTAAGGACAGAGACTACACAGAATTCATTGATCACCCACTACCCCTGCCATTTGACAGCTATGTGGATGTGTGGTGAACAGTCCCTGTTTCTGACATTGGTGCCACTTAGTCGTTCAAGCTTGACATTTTCTCTCTACCTCCCACAGCAAATGAGCTACCAATTCCCCTGCCGTCTTTATAACATTTCCAATGTCCATTCCTGAATCGCCCAATTCCCGTACACAGCCTAATCTAGGCTCTTAGCTTCTGGATCCTGGACCACTTATAACAGCTTCAGACCCACTTCCCTCGACTCCAGCAGTTTCTTCTCGACCTGGAATCCACTGTGCATGCCACTTCCAGATACTTGGTCCTTAACCTCTGCTTTTCCCTGCAACTCACTCCCTTGCTCAAAAATCTTCTCCAGTGCTCATTTCTTAAGGGACAATATCCAAACTCCTCAACCTGCTGCTCAGGACCTTGCATTTCTGATCTGATCTTAGATTTCTGATGTTTTCTCCCCATTCCTATCTGTAAACCTACACTCTAGAGCCCCAAATGTGCCCTTCACACCCCGACACCCCTGCCTTTGCTCATCTCATTCTCTCACCTCCAGGAAGCCCCCATCATCCCTACTGGACCACCCTCTACCTCCACACAGCTCTTCAAGGACTCAATGACTAGGCCACTCGGTCATTTAGAGAAGTTTCCCACCTCCTTACTATTTCCAACCTGCATATGTCTTTCCTCTGCAGCTCGTCATTCTCTAGAGGCAGGGCTCCTGTCGTCTTCGTCTGCATTCTCAGCATGGGGGTCAGAACCCTGCACCTGGCAGGCGCTCAGGAAATCTATGTCATCTGAATTTCACTGCCTTCCCTGGGTGGTCCACGTGTTGACCCTCTTGACCCCCAACAGCTTTCCCAGCACCGCAGCCTCGGCACCATGGACATGCCTGAAGGGTCCTGGGGTGCCAGCAGGGGTCTCCTCCCACATGGGTCCCCCCAGGACTCAGCAGGCTGAGAGGAGGTCCCAAGAAAACGCTCTAGATTATCCAGATTTCTATCCCAGATAGATATGTGACTGTGACATAGATATGTGATAGATATGTGACTGTGTCCTGTGTTCAGACTGGCTCATGGGATGACAGAGCATCCCTCTTGAGATTTGATTTTGTGGCCAGATTCCCCTCGTCGTGTTTTCAAACCTAAGCAGACGTCAGTTTTAAGAACTAAAACAAGGTCATCAGGGAAACCGAGCTGCTAGGATCAGCTGAAGCGCCAAGTCTTCTTTGTGCAAATGATCCTGCAGTGCTAATCAAGCCCCAAAGACTGGTGGCAGTGGTCTCTGCCGTCTCTGTCCCTTGACCCTTCCCAAACCCCCTGTGCCCCAGTTCCATCCAACTCAGAGGCAACAGAAGGACAACAATGTGTGTTGAGAGGACAGGTTTGCCTGGCTGTCAAACAGCTGTCACGTCTGCCCTTGGGAATGGGCCTTCGGGGAGCCACAGCCTATCATTCCTGCTGACACCGCACGTGGGCCAGCTTTGCTGGTGAGCTTGTGCTTTCTCTATCAGTCTCAATGTCACCTCACCTGGAATGAAATTAGACTTAACCTTGTCTCTCCTCCCAAAGATGCTATTCCTGTCCTGTGTGCAGAGCCTCCTGTGGGGCATCTCCCTGCCCTGGGCCCCTACTTCTCCTTTGTGCTACAGGACCCGGTTGATCAGGTCAAGGTGGATATCCAACCCAACTTGCCCCATCGGATTTCTTTCCCTGGGGATTTGGAATTGGAATTTTGTGCCTCTGTTGGCCCCAGAACTGAGGACATATAATTGGGAGCTGGGGAGGCATCTGCCAACATGGGCCAGAGAAGCAGAAAATGCTGGTCTGTAGAAAAAGAAAACCAATTTGCAGAGAGAGAAGAATGAAACAAAGGAGGTGAGAGAAGTCGAGACCCAGGCAGTTGCAGAGAGGGGGCAGCCAGAGCCACTTTCCGGGTCCAGGCCCACTGGTCTGCTGCTGGCTTCTGCCACAGTTTTGTGAGGGCTCCTGGGCTCCTGGACTGCAGTGCCTGTTCTGTCACCGCAGAGTGGCTTTCTGTTACTTACCACCGAACAAGGCTAAGGCCTCACGGTTAGAAGAAATCTCGGAGATCATCTGAGCCAATCTCTTCAATTTGCTGTGAGGGTTCTGAGGCCCAGAGAGGTGCAGTGAGGTGCCCTCAGCCACACAGCCAATTTGCAGCAAAGCCAAGACCAGAAGCCAGGTTTTCTGACTCCCAGCCCAGTGCTCTTTGCTCCCTGTGCTCCGTGGCTCCCCGGGACCAGGTGCACTTCCAAGGGGAAGGAGCACAGACCTCAGGAGCACAGACCTCAGCACTGAACCTGGACCCAAATCAGTGGTGTGGCTGCAGGTGAGTGCCTTCCCCTCTCCCAGACACAGTGTTTTCATCTGGAACGTGGGGATATAACACCTAATTCTAGGGCTGGTGTTGAGGGTTAAATGAGAGTATCTGTAGAGGGATTGAATTTTCTACAAAAACTGCTGTGACAACAATGATGAGGAGGTCAGAATTGCCTTTCCTCGATTAAAAGGCCTTCAGTTCTCAGTCCCAGTGTCCTGACACCTTGATGACTCCAGGCAGAGCCAGGCCTGCAATGAGGTGGATGTTGATCTACTTTAATTTAAAAAATAAACAAATGACCTATAGCTGTTTTGAAAGGAGGAAGGATGTGTATATTAGAAAATCAAACAATAGGAAAATGTAGGAATGGTGAGGGGATTGGGACTGGCCATTCTCGAGGACAGAATGGGGCCCTTGTAACCCAGCACCTCATTCCTGGAGCCTCAGTGTCTGATTCCAACAGAGTGAAGTGCAGTTGTCTCAGCCCAGCCCACCCATAGAGGGCCGGCCCTACAGCCCCAGGCCTGACTCAAGCAGGCTCCAGAGAAACAGGAGGGTGAATCATCTGGTGGCAATTAGGTGGGCAGGGCTGGGCCCTGGAGGAGGCTGGGCTGTGTCATCCATTCCCATCACTGCCATGGGCCCTGGCACATTGCCCACTCACAGCACCCCTTCTCTGAACATAGGCACAGCCAGCCCCGGAAGGCGGGTGAGGCTGGGCTCAGGCATCCACCACCACAGAGGGAGCCCAGACTAGTCTTTCTCAGACTCAACAGGTCGATTACACCCATTGCCATGGCAATGGGCTACCCACCCCTGTTCCTAATGGGGGCTCCCCTGACTGGCTGCAGGGGCCCCCAGAGCCTCCCTGCACCCCTCATCAGTATTTCAAAGGTCATTTGCCCACCTATGTGTGTGATCAAGGTGACTTTTTGGTACTTATCTCTATATTAAAACAAAACACAACCAAAACATGTTCAACCTCCAGAACTGAGATGAAACAGAGAGTCTGAAAGGCCAACCCCAATTCTCACAGTAGAGGACCCCAAAGGTGGACAGCGTGCCCTCAGCAGGTGAGGGAGCGATGTTTAATGGTGGGAGGTTCTGCCCGTTACACACTTTAGTGTTGACATCAGCTTTTACAAGTGGTGACCAAGAAGAGTTTGTTTCTGTTTTGTTTTGTTTTTTATGGGTGATGAGTTTGTGGGGAAATAAGCGACTCCAGTATGAGTCTAATCAGTAAAATATTTCTGAGAGGCAATTTGGTGACACATATCAGATGCTTTAAAAGACAGGGAAAAATTACAGATGGGTGCCAAGATTTAGCTACAAGGGTACTCATCATGGAGTTGTTTATAATATATACTTAAAAATCAGACACAACATAAGTGGACACCAATTGGTTAAATAAATTATGGCACAATCCATAAAATGGAATGCTCTATTGACATTAAGAACAATATATTGTGGAAATATATTTAATGCCATCAAGAGATGTTAATGATATAATGTTAAGTGAAAAACAGCAAATTATGAAGAAGCATTAGAGTATAATCCCATTTTTGGTAAAAATGGGTGTGTGTGTATGTTTGTGTGCATGTGCATAGGGAGGCACACATGAACTGAAGACCTAGAAGGATATACACAAGAATAACAGCAGTGGTTTTCTCTGCATAATAGGATTATGACAAACTTTTCTATCATTCCTTGTGCTTATCTATAATTTCTAATGTTTCCACAATGAACATGTATTATTTGTGTAATAAAAAGCAATAATTTTTTTTAAATGTTATGTATTTTTTTTTTTTGCATTTTTTTTTGCAGGGGAACCTTTGCCCTATGCTAACATTTGTTGCCAATCCTCCTCTTTTTCCCTTTTCCCCCTCAAAACCCCAGTACATAGTTGTATATAGTTGTAAGTTCTTCTAGTTCTTCTATGTGAGCCGCCACCACAGCATGGCTGCTGACAGACGAGTGGTGTAGTTCCACGCCTGGGAACCAGCCCCGGGCCGCGGAAGTGGAGCGCACCAAACTGTAACTGCTAGGCCATCAGGGCTGGCTCAGCAAGAATTTTTTTTCAAGGAAGAGAAAGATGGCCTAGGGAGGACCCTTAGGAATGGAGACAAAGTCAGTCAAGATCTCCCAAAATCTCCTCTGCTGGAAGCACCCCAGACCTTCCTGTCTCCTGGGAGAGCCCAGTGAAGCCACGCACCCTCCACATGTTCATCCAAAGGGTAGGTTAACCCCACTGAAGGCATTTAAAGGAACAATAGGAAACAAAATCAAAATGGCTTCATGTTTACAGCCAGGAGTGATTCTTATTCCACATATATCCTCCCACCACTTCCCCCAGTGGTCTCTGCCACCCCCCTCTCTCCCCTGAGCTATTACAAAGGACTTGGAGTGTAGTAGGAGTCCCCCACTGTCTATTCTCAACAAGTTGAAGCTGTCCTTTAAAATATTAGTTATATCGTATCACTCTTACGCTCAGAACTTTCTGGTGTTTTCCCATTTCTCTCAGAGCAAAATCCAAAGTCAATGGCTTGCAAGGCCCTACAGGATCTGCCCTCCACCTTCACCCACGACACACATGGTCTTCTTCCCCTCACTTTCTCGGCTCCAGCCACACTGGTTTCCTCGTTCTTCCTCACATGTACCATGCACACTCTTACCTCAGGGCCTTTGCACTTGCACTTACAAATGCTCCCTCCCATTTCCTCAGCTATCCACGTGGCCAGATCCCTCACCTCAAAATTAACTCAAAACAGTGTCACTTTCCCTATTATTCCACACAAATAGCGATATCCCCACCCCCAGCATGCCTTACCTTCCTTCCTCTGCTTTATTTTTCTCTCCAGCACACTTATCACCAACTTACACGCTATGTATTGAACCTGTTTGTTGTCTGTCTTCTTCTTCTAGAATGGACACTCCTGAGAGCTGAGACTTGGTTTCTGTCTCTGCTCCATCCCTGGGCCGAGGGCAGTGCCAGGTGCACAGCAGGGGACCAGTCAACACTTGCTGAGAGGACACAGGACTGTAAAGATACTTACCGTGCAGCAGGCTCTGCGGCTCTGGGGAAGAGCTGTCCCTGCACTGTTTCATCTTGTTCTCACAACCACCCTATGAAGTCATTCTGTCTGTCTTCCTATGAAGTTATTCAAACTCATTCTCCCTGCTTTATACATGAAACAGGCTCAGAGAGAAGGTGATGAAAGTAATCTGTCCAAGGTCACAGAGTAAGCAGTAGAGTTGGAATTTGAACCCAAGTATTCTGATTTCAGAACCTATTTCCTCCACACTCTTGCTTCTCACGGTGTGGTCCCCGGATCAGGAGCATCAGCATCATCTGGGAGCTTGCTAGAACTACGGAGTCTCAGGCTATATCCCAGACCTTCCCAATCACGATCTGCTTTTTAACAAGATCTCCCAGGTGACTCCAGGGCGCATACAAGTCTGAGAAGCAGTGCTCTATGCTATGCCATCCGGTGCACGGAAAACGGGGGGCCTCCCTCTGAACAAGGGGCCGCCCCCAGTCTGGGTTAGTTTGGCCTTGGATTCTGTACCCCTGTGGGTGGTTCCCTGTCCACTACCTGCCAGCCCAGGAGCTCTTCAGTATCTGCTGCTGCGATCCTGGAGGAGTGCTGGAAAGGGTCTGGTGCAGAAAGCCAAGCCTGTGGCTTCTCTCTTCAGCCAGCCCACGGGCCTCTGGGGGAAGCCAGAGTTTCATGTGAATTAGAGAAAGCCTAGTGCCAGCCTCTGTCCAGGAGGCAGTGCTGCTGTGGACAGGGTTGCTTCTCTTTTTTAGAGGAAAGTGTCTCATTTCTCTTAGGGAAAACCAGACCTGCGCCTCTCAAAAGCAAGTGAAAGAACCCATTGACATCAGAGATGCAGCACTGAGCTCGGGCTAGAAGCTATTTCTACTTCACACTTAGGCACTCAAGCCAGGGAGGTTGTTAAAACAAAAACAAAACCGACTTTCGATTAAATTATTAGTGGCTGGGAAGCCACCCTGAAATTTTATCACCAGGAGCCTCCTCCAGACTTGCCATTCACTGAGGAGTGGGCCTGGAATAAATCCAGAAATCCTCACTCCCAGCCTTGCCCAAGCGCATTAAAAGCAAGGGTATTTACAAACCCAAGTACGCAGAAGCCAACTATTGAAAACAAACCAGCAGAGGGCGCTGGGGCCCCATCGGTCCCTGCCCACAGACCTTTCCAGAAGGAAGAGCTGCAAGGACAGAAGAAACGAAATCAGACAAGATTGGGGGTCTAGACTGTGGGTCCCACCCTGGCTTCATCTTCTGAATGTTGTGGGGGCCCAGGATGACTGACAGCTCTGATTTGTGCCAACAGGAAAGCCAGTGGTCACCCACATAAGGATCAGTTCCAAAAGGCCACCCCAAAACTCATATTTGGAACTCACAATGAAGTGACCTTCATCCACTCCTTTAGTCACTTAACCAGCATTTCTTGAGCACCTACTATGAGCCAGGACAAGGCTAGACCATGCATTTTCCCACAAAGTGGTGCTGTAACAATTGTTAGATTCCAAGGCTAGCCTCCAAAAGCCATTTAAATCTTTAATATAGAGAAAATAGAACTAACGAGACTTTTCTGGGGAGAGAAAAGGAATAGGGGAAAGTCAGTGTAGAGGAGAGGAAAGAAAGTGTGGGGAGAGATGAGTAGGCATAAGAGGACCCTGGGGAAGAGGAAGGGAAGTTGGGTTTTGGGTTTCAACTCCTGCCCGGTGTATATAAAATACTGAACCTTACAAAGTCTATCTTTGGCATCTTCCCATTTCTCTTTCTAGATCCTGCCTTGGGACTTGCCTCTCCAGAGCCTCAGGACTGCACGAGGCACGCCCAGAACTCAGCAGCACGTCCCAGCCTGCCCTGCCCATCATAGCTACCTCATTCCAGAGTTTTCTATCCTCCACTCCCGTCCACACTCCCATGCCTGCAGCTGCCCTTCTCAGCTCCGTGTTGGTAGGACAGCAATCTATTAAATTAATGCACCCTGATGTGTGACAGCCTGGCCCTCCCAGGGACGTGCGCATCATTTAAAGAGTACCCAAATTCACCTCTAATTGATAAATTTCCAGGCAGTGGGCTGGAGGGACATGACAATTTCAGGCTGTTTGTGTCCGCATGGTATTTTTGGAGCAAGGCCTGACCACCTACCTGCCAGAGGGCTGTCACAATCTTTCAGAGGAGCTGGAAGGAGGGACTTTTGGGGATGAGGGGCTGGTAATGAAAAGTCATTGGCAAGTCAACAATTTCCAGGACAGGGATAAATATCTCTGAGCAGTTTTGAGTGTGTGTGTGACAGTGACTTTGTGTGTGTAATTCCATGTATGTGCTTGGACGAGGCCAGAAGGAGAAGGTCAGTTCAGGGGAAAAGGATGGACTGCAGGGCCGGATGCTGGAGAAAAGCTGAAGCGAGAAAAAGGGCCTCCTGGTGCTGGGGGCCTCGCTGAGGCAGCTGCACGCCCGACATCCTAAGGGCCACCTCCTGGAAGCCCTCCTTGCTGAGCGCGCTGCCCCGCGGAACAACAGGCGGCGCGCCCACTGCCCATGCGCAGTTCCCCGCAGGTCGGGAGACCTGCTCAGAAAGTCCTGCCTCAGCGCCGTGCGGCGGCCAGCTGAGGTCTAGGGGTCTGAGTCTTTCCTAAAGAGCCTGCTGGCGGGAGGTGAGTGGAGACTAAAGGGGCAGGGGAGGACAGTTGTGACAGGGCCATTGCAATGGCAGACTCCTTCATTGCAGCCGCCCCGCCACAAAGCGGGCTGAACCGTGGCGCTTCATGCTGCGATTGTCCTTAGGATGAGCCCTGAGCAAGGATGAGCCCTGAACATCGTGCACATGGCTTCCCCACTTCAGCGGCCTCGCCCGCCTCCCAGAGGATCCGGTTGAGAAGCCCACCGCTTGTTGTTTCGCTGAAAGGGTAGGCTGGCTGCGCAGGAAGTGGGGCGTGGAGGGAGAATATCGCTTCGCCAGGTCTTGGTACAACAGCAGGGAAATCTGGGAACCTGTCCACACAGAAGGATTTAAAACCAGAATTGCCCTCCTCGTTCACTGTGCCTCCGCTAACGCTGTTCTCACCACAGGGAATATACCCCCAGTCTGCCTCTCAAAGTCCCAGCCATCAATAGTGACAGAAGTCCAACTAGTGGTTACCCTTAGGGTGGGGGGATGACAGGGACGAGGTGCAGAGGAGGGTTCTAGAGTGCTGATAACATCCTATTTCTTGATCTGGGAGGTGGTGATATGTATAAAAAAGTATACATCAAACTGCAAACCTAAGATGGTGCATCTGCTTTGGATAACAGTTTGGCAGTTCCTCAAAAATTTAACGTAGAGTTACCATCTGACCCAGCAATTCCACTCCTAGATATATACCCGAAAGAACTGAAAATACATGCCCACACCAAAATATGTACGTGAATGTTTATAGCAGCGTTACTCATAAGAGCTAAAAGATGGAAACGACCCAAATGTCCATCAGCTGATGATGAATGGATAAACAAAATGTGGTCTATCCATACAATGGAATATTATCCAACCATAAAAAGGAATGAAGTACTGATACATGCTACAACGTGGATGGACCTTGAAAACATTATGCTAAGTGAAAGAAGCCAGTCACAAAAGACCACATATTGTGTGATTTTATTTATGTGAAAAGTCCAGAAGAGGCAAATCCACAGAGATAGAAAATAGATTAGTGATTGCCAGGGGCTGGGGGTGGGGGAAGTGAGGAATGACTGCTAATGGATATAGGATTTCTTTTTGAGGATGATGAAAATGTTCTGGCATTAGATCATGGCAATGGTTGCACAACTCTAAATATACTAAAAACAACTGAATTTTACACCTGAAAGGGATGAATTTTACAATATGTGAATTATATCTCAAAAAATTGATCAAGCTGTCCACTTATGATTTGTTCCCTTTGATCTATGAATGTTCTACCTTAATAATTTTTTTTTAAGTTTAAAAGTGAAGTTACCATTACTCTGTTGCTCTGGCTCCTGATTTAAAAAAAACAATCCCAGCCACTGTCCTAGCCACCTCCTCTGTGAAGGCTCCCTCACCCTCACTCTGAGCTCCTTAAGCTCATTCAGTGCCAACACCCCCTTCCTACTTACTGCTTGTAGAGCCTGGCCACTCAGAGTGAGGCCTGTGGACCAACATCACCACGTCACTCGGGAGCTTGTTAGACACGCAGCATCGCAGGCCCCCCAGGGCTACTGAATCAGACTCTGCATTTTAACAAGATCCCCAGGTAATTCATATGCACATTAAAGTTTGAGAAGCACTGCTCTAGAAGGATTCCCCCCACCCCGCACCCCACCCCCCCAGCCCCGGCTGCCTACAGAAGAGATTCTAAACTCCTAAGACTGTCTTTGTCCATGCCCACCTAGCCTGTGCTCATCAACATCTGTGGACTCAGTGCTCACATGTGTTCATCCTGTAAGAATGCTGAGTGGCCTCAGAACTAAAGCCAGTACCTACTCTGACTTTAAGACCAGGATAGAGGGACTAAAATTTGAGGACACTGGGGCCGGCCTGATGGGATGGGTGTGCGCGCTCCACTGCCGGGGCCCGGGGTTCGCCGGTTCGGATCCCGGGCGCACACCGATGCACTGCTTGTCGGGCCATGCTGTGGCGGCCTCCCGCATAAGGTGGAGGAAGATGGGCATGGGTGTTAGCCCTGTCTTCCTCAGCAAAAAGAGGAGGATTGGCAGATGTTAGCTCAGTGCCGATCTTCCTCACAAAAAATAATAATAAATAAATAAATAAATAAATAAATAAAATCTGAGGACACTTAGGTCAAATAGAAGAATAGGTAAATTCCAGACATCCAGGGTGAAATCTCCAAATACCATTTCCCACTGAAAGGAACCAGGGCTCCAGGGAGAAACGGCTGATTCTAGGTCTGGGCAGAAAATGTACAAGATGAGGCTTGTTTAAAATATACAGACTTCTCAGTTCATGTCTGAAGGATTCAGGAGCCAACTGGAAGAGACTCCCACTGGCTAACACGGGGCCACTTGAGCATCAATAAGAATATTAACTGCAATGAATTGAAACACATCACATGTGTTAAAATCCAGGAATTCATAGTAATACTAAAAACAAAACAAACCTAAACTAAACTCTGATTGTTCACTGTTAGCGGATGCTAGGAAAGCAATTCATTATTTTGAAAATGGTAAAAAAAAAAAAAAAAAAAAATGGAGGAAATCAAGCAGTTATCCCGGGTGTCAAACTGTAGATAAATAGTGATATCTGATTCGGTCACTCCTCTGTCATTTATAAGCTGGAACACCTCTATGAAGGAGGAATGATAGAATCAGACATCACTATATTGAAATGTTTAATGAACCAAAGGATTCAGGCATTGATCACCCGCAGCCTCTAATATCACGGAAAGAGACAGCCAGACATCCTGTACCTCCTGTTGGAAGAATATATCACCACTAAAACCAGCCCTGAATCTGATTAAGCTCTAGACCCAAGGACCAATTTACAGGAAAAATAGGGACAGAGAGCGTATTAAATTACACCATAGGGAGGTCATCAGCAAAATCTAGATTGTGGACAAATCTACAGGATGAACAACCCAATGTCTTCAACAAATTGCAAGGAAAAAAAAGATGGAGGAGTAACCTATAGATTAAAACAGACTTAAAAGGTATATCAACCAGTTTCGACACATGAACCTCATTTGATTCAAACTGGTTTTTTTTTCAATCCATGTATGACAATTTTGAGACAATCTGGAAATTTGAACAGTAGGAATTGTTGATTTGTTTTGATGTGTAATAGAATTGTGGTTATGATACAAAAAGAGTTCTTTTTGAGTGATTTTCTAAAACTTTTACAGATGAAATAATATGATATCTGGGATTTGCTTCAAAATAATAGAAGATGAGCTAAATTGATGGGTGTGGGGGATGGGGCCAGGTTGGCCACAGTTGGGGTTGGGAGGTGGGTAGGTATGTGGTAGTTCATGAGACTGTTCTGTTTACTTTTGTGCTATGTTCAAAAGTCTCTAGAATTAAAAAAGCTAAAACAAACAAAATAAATACAACAAAGTGTTGACCTAAGAGAAACAAACACATAAACAAAACAAAACAGAGTTTAGGGCCAGCCCTGGTGGCCTAATGGTTAAGTTTGGTGAGCTCCACTTGGGTGGCCTGGGTTGGGTACCCGGGTGTGGACCTACACCACTTGTCTGTCAGTGGCCATGCTGTGGCAGCAGCTCACATACAAAAAAAGAGAAAGAATTGCAACAGATGTTAGCTCAGCAGAAAAAACAAAAAACAAAAAGCAAAACAGAGTTGAGGTAAAGGAAAACAAAAAAAAAAAAACAGAGTTGAGGTAAAAGATCCATGACTGTGTCAGAACAATCAGATGACCTTTCTTGTTTTATTCTCAACCTACTTTCCCACCGCTAGATTATTTATGATGTAATAATTTGCCTTCAGAGGTGGTCTATGAACTGAGTCTCTCAACTCCCAGTCCAGAGAATGAAGCCGAAACTTAAAAGTTACTAAAACTCAAGGAGAAAGAGTTGGATACAGACATAATTATGGAAGATTTCAGGTCAGGAATGAGCATAGCTGAGTTCACACCGGAAATCCATGACTGAAGGCATGAGCCCGGCTGCAGGTGTGTTCGTGACTGAGTTGGGATGGAAATAGTGTGTCTGTTTAGCATCCTTTTCCCTAACAGAATCAGATGTTCCGATCTGAACTCAAATCCCCTGGGGAGCTCTGGAAACACGGGCCCAGGCCCCCCAGACCAATTCCATCAAGATCTCTGCAGGAGGCCCGGGGCGCCCGGGGTTGCAATGCTCCCCAGGCATGCGGATGTGCACCCAAAGTTGAGGCACTTGGGGTCAGGGCAGGCAAGGTGGGGATGTTAGCACGTCTGCCCACGTTTAAATGTAGCTGGTGCTGGGAAATGGTGGCAGCCACTGCGAGGTAAATCACAAATCGAGCTAATAGGTGAAACTCATGGTGTCAACTTCATTCTGTTTGCTGTGTCACTTGAGGTCATTTGGAGCCGCTGTGTCCAGCCTGAGTCACTTCTCTCTGGGTCTCTGGGTGTGGCTGAGATCCGAGCAGGCCGGAGGTTGGCTCCTGTGGACTCAGCTGTGGGCTCCCGTGGCTGCAGGTTTCAGCAGCGTGTGTCAAGTACTGGAGCTAAACAGCTGGTCAGCAGAAGTCACGGTCTGGATACAGTTGGGGAGGGAAAGGCTGCGGGGGTGCAGGAGGATTGCCTCCCGCTGCGTGCTGGGCTGAGTCAACCCAGTAACACCCAGGGCTGAACAGGCAGCACCAAGCCCAGATTCCATCTCCATGGCGACAAAATCCCTCCCCGAAGGATCTGGGTCTAGTGCTGAATGGTGACTTTCATCAGTGCCACAGTAGAAAGTTAAACTGGCTCACTGACAAGAAAGAGAGATTTAAAGCAAACATGTCAGAAGCCACCAATCCCTGGCAGTTGGGGAGGGGGGCAGTTTCTAAACAAACATGACACACTGTGGAAAAATGTGATTCAAGTTTCCAAAAGCAAGCCCCCCTCGCTGCAACCTGCTCGCTGAGTGGAGCTGGGATGGACACCTCCTTAGCCGGCATAGGTGCCGTGTGGCCTCCTTGCTGCTCCGTCAGGAGCCTGTCACTTTCAGGCCCCTCTTGGTCCAGAGGGAAGGTCCCTGCCACACACTGTGTTTGTGACTAAGCTGACCTTCTACCATGCCCTCCTTCTGCTCAGGGTGTGACCCACCCTTTGCCCTTCCCTTTGCCTCAGCCCCACCCGAGTTTACCTGCTCTGACTACTGACCAGCTCAGCATTGCTCATGGCTCCCTAGCACTGAGGTCTTTCCAGCTTGGCCTCTCTCAAGAGCTTCCCTTCTGAGGCAGCCCTACCAGCTGTGACCTGGCCTTCCTGGGACCTTCCCCTCTCTGGCCCTGGCCTGGAGGTCCTGGCATCACTTACCTGCTGCCAGGTAACAATACGGCAGGGAGCTGTAACCAGTCAACCCACCGGGCAATGATAAGTTGACGACTCTGGAAGAGCTTCAAGCGAGACATCTTTGGTGAAGCAGGGTCCATGTGAGGCTAGAGGAAGGCAGAGTGGTGTGGGTGTGAGGGCAAGATCTGTGGACTATGAAATCAGGACAAGTTCCTGCAGGAGGTGGGGCTTGAACCAGGTCAGGAGGACAGGCTGCATATTAGTTTGGTGATGAGAAGTGGTGGGACTGGGCAGCCGTGTGCGTGGTGATGGGAGAAAAGTCAGGAACAGATGGGCTCTGAGAACCCTTGCGGTCAGGGGTGATACCCGAAATATTTAACCCCTGGCTCTGACCCACCAGAACTTGGAAGTGCTGGCTGTGCCAGGTGTGACCCTCTGGTTGCTGGATTGTGAGGAGTCTTCGGGATCCTGGGAAAGGACCAGGGTAATGATGAACAGGTGGCAGTTGGGTTGGGGGTGGGGGCTCAGGGCAGCAGCTGTTTACCAACCAGATGGAAGCGGCTTGGTATTTCAGCAACCCTCAGGGCTGTGAGCAGCGCGCCCCAGCTGAAGCCCTGCCCAGCCCATGGGTGGAGCAGTGGCCGTGAGATGTGAGCCCAGCGCTCAGACGCTCCAGCCAGACCCTGAAGCTGCATACTCGTCTGCAGGAGGACGTAGTCATGAGTCAGCTGCTGGTTTTCCTTCCTTCTCGAAAAGGATGGTATGTTCCAGCATGGTGCAGACCCCGTGGGCACCCACTGCCTTCGGAAAAGCTGAGATGTCTCTATCTTGGCCCAGCCATCACCCAAATATAGCCCAGGCCCCAGCCAGGAGTAGCTGGGGGCCTCACAGCCCGGTCTCCAACTCAGAGGCTTGCAGTCTCCCTGGCGTGGGACTCCAGCCTCGGTTGGTCTTGTGAAGTTGGAAAAAATCTCAGGGAAGATGAGACTGGAAGGTTTGACGGCTTGTCAGACTTCATTTAGAGCCAGAAAAACCAAAGGATTGTCCCTGGGACGTGACGGTTATTGTTATAACCTTTGTAATTGGGTCTGGCTGCTGCATAGCCACTCTCATTTGTAGAGTCTTTGCTGGGAGAGGAGCCCCTCTCTTTACTGACATTCAGAGGCCACGGTGGGCTCTGGCACAAGTCGCACAGCAAGGCTTTGTCAGGCCAGGAATCCTAACTCAGGGACTGGGAGAAGCAGCAGCCCAAACACTGTTACTGTAGAGCGGAGCACGACGGCAGCTGGCAGCTCAGCGCAACTGCTGCAGGGGGCGGCAGGCGCAGAAACTGGCTGGCTTAGGCAGGGAAGGGGCTTACTGAGTGGAGGTGGGGACACACACAGACTTTATCAGTGGGGAGGCCGGAGCGCCACACTGGGGACATGGGCAGGTCCCAGGGCAGGCTGGCGGCAGGAAACTCAGCCGAGGCCCTGCTACGGCTAGGATACCACCACTGGGACTGCTGCACTGGACACAGCACACAGCCTTCACAGGTGGTCTCCCGGCCTCGTTGCCATGGCCAAAAATAAGTTCCTTCTGTCCCTGCACCTTTTCCCTCACAGGTCAGAGCCCCAACTTGGCTGGACCACTACAGGAAGCCTGCGAACTCTGCAGGGGTGGGGAGAAGTGGAAGTGCCTGGCACCTTCAATTCCCAGAGGGCCTGATGGATCCCGCCTCCTGCTGGGACTCACGTAGGGAGATTCCCCCAAAGAGGAAGGGTGCTGGAAGCTGGGCAGCCAAAACAAACAAACAAAGCAGCAGCAACAAACACCCATTGTATACCAGAGAAGCAGTTTTGTGGATGGAAACAGTGGAATGTGCTAGTCTTGTCTTTAAACTTAAAGACTATCCAGATTAATAACAGATGAGTAACTGACCTACAGATGAGTAAAAGCCTGTGTGTGGGTACATTCTCCTCTTCCACGTGGGGCCATATCCAAAGCAAGCATTTCCAAATGAAACACCTGTGGGGGCGGGTGAGGCGCTCTCTCTACACAGACATTCAAAATTGACTCAATTCTCACTCTCCAGCAAGTTTGCTCCATTAGAAATGGTGCACTTCCTACCTCAGGCAGACAGAGAGGGTGGTCTGACCCATGGAGACCTTATCAGAGGGCTGGTTGGACCCTACATGATGTGGTAACATCTGGTTATTGCTGGTGGGTGAGGGGAGGCGTGATAGTAACTCTAGAATGGCCCAGGGATGGCTCCCGAGGGCCCACGAACATCCTGAGGTTGTGTGGGAAATGTTGCTCCCATGGGTGGAGCAGTGCCCGTGAGATGTGATTTGTTCTGGAACAAGGTCAGGGCTTTCATGGGATCTTCAGATGAAACAAGCACTGCTCTAGAGCAGTATCTCCTCAACACCTTCCTGACGCCCCTAAGGCCTGATGAGCTGCTCTGAAAGATCAGTTTGCATCCCCACCCATTCAAGGCAGGCATTCTGCCCTCTCCTCCCTCCAGCCAGCCCCACATGCTCCCTCCTGCCACACACCCAGCTTGGATGTTTAATAGGCATCTCATCTGAACATATCTGGACCAGAACTCTTGATTCACACCCCTCCACCCCCCACGGCCGCCAACCCTCCGGCTTTCCTATCACAGTTAACGCCATTCTTCTATTTTTTTGCTTGAGGAAGATTGTCCCTGAGCTAGCATCCATGCCAATCTTCTTCTGTTTTGTATATGGGACACAGTATGGCTTGATGAGTGGTGTGTATGTCTGCACCTGGGATGCAAACTGGCGAACCCCGGGCTGCCAAAGCAGAGTGAGTGAAAGTACTTAACCACTATGCCACCTGGCTGGCACCTTTATTTTTCGTTTTTATAAGGAGGGAGAACTGTGTAGTGGTTAAGCATTGAGTTCAAATCCCAGCTTTTCCGCTTGCTAGCTGTGTGACTTTATGCAAGTTGATTAAACTCTCTGTGCCTCCAATTCCTCTTCTATAAAATGGGGACAATAATAACACCTAGTTCACAGTAGTGCTGTGAAATTTAAATGGCTTTAAAATACGTCAAGGGATCAGGAGTGTGCCTGGCTAACAATGAATATTAGTAATTGTCATTCTTCCAGTTGCTCAGGACAAAATCCTGAGAAGTATCCTTTATTTCTCTCTTTTGCTTACACATCACAACCATATCCATCAGCAACTGCTGTCCGCCGCCTTCAGATGTGGACCCCAAATCTGAGCTCCTCTCACCATCCCCACTGCTCCTGGCCTGGTCCAAGCCGTGTCACGACTTCCAGTGGCCTCCTAGCCAGTCTCCCTGCTTCTGTTATGGACATCCTCCGCACATCAGTTCTCCAAACAGCAGCCAGAGTGCTCTTCCTAAAATGGACATGGCAGCGGACCCCTCCTTTTCAGACTCAGAACCTGAGTCACGCCCCTTACCATGGCGGACAAGGCCCTGCCTGTTCCAGCCCCCCACACCTCTCACACCTCCTCTCCTACCTCTTCCTCTTCCTCCCTTGGCTCTGAATGTCACTTGGTCCCTCCTTTACCCTTGTTGTCCCCTGTGCCTAGAATAGTGCCAGACCGGAGGAGGTGGAATCGGGCTGTTGGCCTAGAGTGGTGAGGGGAAGTTCCTCTGGGAAGGTGACATGAGGGCACACTTGAATGAAGTAGTGGAGAAAGCCGTGCTCGTTGTGGGGAAGCATAGTACATACATTTCTGCACAGTGACCTGATTTTCTACAAATGGTGCTCAGTGGGGGCTCCTAAAGCCCTGCAGGGAGGGAGCCACAGTTTTAAGGCAGCGTTGGGTGTGGAGATGCAGACCTGGTCGGCTGGAGGGGTTCTGCTCCGCCGCCAGGTACCACCTTCCTGCTCCCACATCAGTCAGAGCGCAGCGCGCAGAGCGGGTGGCGCGAGGCCCGGCGCGGGATTCAGGTGTTCGATTAACGCCTGCCTCGAGCAGCAGCCTCAGGGCGAGGAGGTGAGACCACACACCCTCCCTTTCTCCGAGGCCTCCCTGCACCTCTCTGAGCTTTCTCTGCCCCCACAGGTAGGGGGAGTTACCAGCGGAAAATATCCCTTCGCTTCTCGGAGGCCGAAAGAGAAGGGCACCGAGACCCACCCTGGCCACAGGAGGGGGCGCAGGTTCCCTTCCGGATCAGGGGCTGCAGTCTGAAGGGCAAGGGCAGCTCAGTGAATAAATGAATGCTTCTGAGCAATGTTTAACCCAGGACTCCAAGACACCAGCTGGTAATAGTGCTGCAGACCTCCTGATTCTGCCCCAGGCTGTAAAACAGTTCACTGGCCCAGCACATGGATCCGTGGGGAAATTTAAAGCGCCGCTGAAATAGTAGATGTCACCATCTTCGTCCGCACTATTGGTATTACTACCATTCCGGTTTCTTCTTTTGCTCAAAGTGCATTCGTTCCTGGCACAGGAATGATAGCAACCTTACACCGAGCGTTACTCGGCGCCAGGCATTGTTCTTAATTGTCTTAGTGCTCAGCCGCGAGCGGTGGGAGGGAGCTGGGCTCGCCGGGGCGTGCAGTTCTCGCTGCGCCCGCTGGGTGGCGCAGGCGCCGCACTTTGTCCGGAGCTGGGTGCCGGAGGCCGCGGGGCTGACCTCGAGGGCGCCATCGGCAACCGCGGACCCAGGCGCCCCAGCCTGGACCTGGGCGGGCCGCTGCGGCCTCATCCTGGCTCTGGTTCCTTCTCTTTGCTTTCCAGAAACTTTTCTCCTTGGGGATTCGCATCTCACAGAGCAGGCTCCAAGGCCACGGGTTTGGCCACAGACGGACTGGAAGGGGATAAGGATGAGAGCGGGGTGGGGGGTGGGGCGGCTCTTGCAGAGTAAAGTGAGGAGGCAAGGATGGTCACTGGTCAAGGCCAGGTCAGTGGTCAGCCGCCTTGGTTTGATATTTAACCAGCTTGCTGCGTCCTGATCTTGGTGATCTCTTGCAGATGCTGCGGAGGGAGTGGGAGGTGAGGGGAGGCTCTCCCCGGTAAAGGGAACCAAGCGGGGAGGTGGGGGATGGAGAAGTGGAGAGGAATGGGACCCAGGCCCGCTGGAATGGAGAGGGGGCCTCTCCCCGCCCCCTTCCCTCCCCCTCCCCTTTCCCCACCAAGGTGCAGTTGCTTGGCGTCTTCTCTGTAATTTCTGATTCCTGTGGGAACCAGGCTTCTCTCCCTACTTCTGACTTGACCCTTCTTCCACACCTGGGCGGTTAACCATTTGCCCAATTCGAACTTGGTTTTCTACTTGTGAGAAGAGAAGCAGGTGAGACGCGAGGCGCTGGGGCTTCCCATGAACGCTGTCAGGGGAAGCCAGGAAGTGGACCCGGCGACATGCCCCTGAGGATTTATGGACACCTTTGGAGTATGCGCCTTAGGACACAAAACCGCCTTCTGCTTCTTGGGCACATCCACACAACACCCAGGATGCTTCTCCACACACAGTAGGGACCTGGTGTTTAGTGTCTGACCCTGTAAAAGGAGCTGGCGAGCAACATCAGAATAACAAGCCCCTGGGCTGTTGGTATAAAAATGCAGATTCCACTTTCTCATTCTTAAAGGTTCTAATTCGGGAAGACAAGGCTGGAGCCCAGGAATTTGCATTGTTAACAAACACCCCAAGAGACTCCGAGGCGCGGTGGGTTGGCCACACTTGGAGAAATATCAGCCAACGCTTTTAGGTACTATTGTGGGAGGATGAGAAGCTTGGAGACAGCCGTCCCTCGCTCCTTTCCGTGCATCGCTCAGGCTTGGTGCGGCTTCAGGCTCCTATAGCGTTTTGTTCCTTGCCCGCAGCTTTGTCAGCTTTCCCGTGCCTGGGTTTTTTCTTTCCTTACCTCACTGGAGTGTTGAGCCTGATTATTTCGGAAGGTAAGCGCTTCGTTAATATCAACCTAGACTTTTAGGAAATCTCAAACAGTTGTGCAGCACTGGATAAATTCTGTAATAAATGAAAATTTCATTTTCTAGTCATTCTTTTTTTTTTAAATAATTTTATTTATTTATTTATTTTTCCCCAAAGCCCCAGTAGATAGTTGTATGTCATAGCTGCACATCCTTCTAGTTGCTGTATGTGGGACGCGGCCTCAGCATGGCCGGAGAAGCGGTGTGTCGGTGCGCGCCCGGGATCCCAACCCCGGCCGCCAGCAGCGGAGCGCGCGCACTTAACCGGTAAGCCACGGGGCCGGACCTTTCTAGTCATTCTTATAGAACTTTCTGCAACCACTTCATTTTCTTTTCTTAAATGGAGAAGTTCTGATTTGAGCCAAAACCACCCCCACCACTCCCACGCCCAGTTCTCTGAGCCTCCTGAAGTTCAGGTCTCAAGGCTGTCAATCACGATTTCTGTAATTCTTTAGACTTCTCGTGGAATTAGAGGAGCAGATTTTTTTTTTTGAAGGAAAAAAATTAGAGGGGGCCGGCCCCATGGCATAGCGGTTAAGTGCGAGCACTCCACGGCTGGCGGCCCTGGTTCGGATCCCAGGCGCCCACTGACCTATCGCTTGTCAGGCGGTGCTGAGGCGGTGTCCCACATAAAGTGGAGGAAGATGGGCATGGATGTTAGCTCAGGGCCAGTCTTCCTCAGCAAAAAAAAAAGGAGAGGATTGGCATGGATGTTAGCTTAGGGCTGACCTTCCTCACAAAAAAAAAAGAAAAAAGAAAAAAAATTAGAAAATGCCTAAATTTTTTTCTCTACTGGAAGAACTTAAGGTAAGTGTACTTCTCTGTGCTTTATTTTCCCTCACAGCTCGACCTTCTGTCATAAAAACAGAAGGTTGGCAGACAAATTATACTGAGAGTCCTCAGTTGGGTATTTTATTGTTGCATTTTTAGGAGCAGTGTTTTATAATTGCCCTGATAATACAGGGGATATTTGTGGGAGTGAGTCAACAACACCTTCCCTGCTGGTGTCTGCCCTCCAGTGACCCCGTGGGATGGATACACAGCACAGGAGGGATCATCTCGGAACATGAATAAGATGGAGGGCCTAGTGCTGGCGCCAGGAAGCCTTCAGAGACAGAAAGCAGTAGTGGGGCTAGACAGGCCCGTTGTTTTGGTACTTCCCGCGAGAAGTGAGAGGTGGAAAATGGTCTCTTTACCTTCCCAGCAAATACAGGGCCTTGCTCAGAATTTCCTCTGACTTCGCGTTCACAAGACACTGGCTGCCCAATTCCACAGAGTCAGATCAAGAGAGAGACTTCAAGAGAGTTCAGGAGAATGCATGTTCTCTCGACTCTGAGGGCAGATGGATTCGCATGAGGTAAGAGAACTCGGGGAGGGTCATAACTGAGCTCCAGATGCATCTAGAACCCTTCGGAAGGCTGGGGGGTACATTACAGACACTTTCTAAAAATTGCAGTTTGAAGTTAATTTTGGTAATATTTTTCCAATATTTAATGGGGCTTCAGGAAAGAGATAATACATTTCCTTCTTTGTTTGAAGAGTGCTAAACTTGCTGAAATCCTCTCTGCTACAGAAACAGCAGTTCAGCTTTATTTGCTCATGACCGAGAACTTGCTCTGCAGCAGCCAAGGGCTGCCTGGGACCCCCACCCCAGGACCACATAGAGGGACTAGAACAGGGCACACCCAGATCCTCCAGGCAGCTACTGGTTCCAGGACACTGGCTCTTCAAGGTTTACTTTGTCCACCTAAGTGCCAGGTGTGCCATTTCCACTTCTGTGATTTGCCCATTGTCCCTGAGAGGTGTCCATGTTAGTGCCGTTGACAGATGAAGAAAGCAAGGCTGAGGGAGGCTGATGGACTGGCCACCCTACAGAATGTGGTGGCGCCCACCTGGGCATCCTGGCTGCCTCGAACATCAAGGGCTCAGTAAGAGCATATGCAATGAAGGACAGAAGAGGGGCTCAGGGATCAAGCCCAGTTATTATGAGTCACAGTCCAAATTCTTTCCACTTCATCACAGTTTCTGTAGTCAAAAAGGCAGGATAGTCACCTTCAGCTTTTTCATTGAAGACCCAAGAAACCTGCCTCCCTACCTTCTCGGTTTTAATTCCAGAGTTGCGTAAGCCAGTTATCATTCCATGCCCTAAACCGAAGAATAAACTCTCCAGTTGTAAACATAAACGTTACAAAGGACAAGCTCTGGCCCACAGGGAAGACAAGTAGCTACAGGCCAGCTACACGGAGCCTTGGGATTTATGTCCTAAGTCACCACCAGGGCGTCCCAGGATGGCATTTTAAGAAACAGAGAAAACTAAAATGTTCCCGCTCTGATTCGTTACTTGTCATAACACCAAGCAAGTGACTGAGGGGACAACTCTGGGCCGAATTTGGGAGGCCAGGAGGAAAGTGCCTGGGTTGTGTCAACACAATCCAAAGCAGCCTGGTTCAGACAAAACATTTTGCTTCTGAAACTTCTGAAACCTTCTCAGCCCTTGACTGGTGGAGCTCATCTAAACATTTTAGAAACCATTGAAGCACATACGGTGGAGGCCGGGAGAGGGAGTGGTGGTCTTTAAGGAGCTTGTTTTCATTTTGAGGGCCACAGAAAAATGAGACGGGCAGAAAACTGAGGTCTTGCCAGAATGGTTTTCCTGACAAAACCTTAAAGAAAATAATGTCCAAGAAAATATGTGCTATGACTGTCAATGACGTGAAGAGAAAGACCATCACAAATTCTAACAGAAAGTATAACGGACAGGTGTTCCCTACTTCATCTGGGACCTGGTGCAGGTCCTCCCTCCTCCAGGGAGGCTCTTGCGGCAACACTGGCTGAGCTCTTTCCCTTCTTTAACCTCATCTAAAGTGTTTATAATGTGTCGAATACAGCACAGCGTTCAAAACAGCCCACCCTTATATTTGACTGAACTCCTTTCTCCAATACCCACTTTGGGGTCAGGGACTGCAACTTTATGAGAAGAATGATAATCCCTAGTAAGCACTGCCTTTGGATCCAGGCAAGAGGAATCCTGGCCCTGGCATAGCATTTTCAAGGGATAAGCCCGCATCCTCCCTTCTAGAACATTCTCCAGGTACCCAGGGCCCATGTTGCCAGCCCATGGAATGGCCAGGGGGCAGCTATTTGTAGGGAGCCTGCTTGAACACAGAGCTGGGTGTCCATGTGCCAGTATATGAGAGCTTTCATGGCACTGGAACCTGGTGGGAAGAGAAGGGGTTGGCGGCAGGCTGGGCACCAGGGACCATCTCCCTGTGCCACCATGTTCTAGTATGGAGTTCCCAGGAGGCCAAGAATTCTGCATTTGAGCTGGACTTTCCAGCCTCGTGTTGCTCTGAGGAACTTCAAACGCAGTGAGATCAGGGCACCTCATGGGCAGAGGGTGCCTGGCATGGTGTGGGAGGGGTGAGGAGAGGTCTCCCAGCGTAAAGAATGCAGGCTCCCATTGGATCTCTTCTTCCAGGCCCCACAAGTGTTGGAAGCAGCCTGGGTGTGTCCTGGCGAGCTCAGTCCCTGAGAGCAGTTCCGTTTTCATCTTGCTGTTGCTATCACCTGTCTGGAGCCAAGAAACGAGTCACCAAAATAATGAAATGCCTAGCTAAGCTTAAAAACAAAACAATGTGAACTTTCTAAATACATAAGTTATGAAAAACAAAGTGGAAACTGCAGGTCCCCATAATGAATTCAAAGACTCTGTTCCAAGATGGAAATAATGTTAAACAAGGGAGTTGAAGGCAAAGGGGGTGGTTAGGAGAGAAAGACGAATGACATTGAACTGAGAATACACCAAGGCTCCGTCTCACAAGATGTGCATTATTTGTAGTACACATTCTACTGATTTAAAACACAGTATAACTTCATCCTTTTAGATGACACTAACTTAAAATGTGGATAAATATTACGTGATTAGGCTATACTGACATTCTCTTCTATTCTACTTTAAAGATTTACCATGAAAACTCAGCAAACAGACTAGAGTGCAAGGAAAATGTTAGTTTTAACTAAGAAATCAGCTCTTTAAGGGACTCTAGCACAATAATTTTTGGTATGGGAATGGCACTGTGAATTATAAATGAGTCATCCATTCTTTGAAGGAGGCCCAACAGGACCTCTTCTTGGAAGGACTTGGGGAGCTTTCTGAGTTGTTGAAAGGTAGCGAACTGCATTTCGTCATCATCCAGCAATAATTACTAAGTCTTGTTAAGCCTAACAAGAGCAGGTAACACCTGTTAGACGTTTGCTTCATGCTAAGCTCTTGGTTGAGTGCTTTGCAAGCATTCAGCCTCACAACAGGCCTGTGAAGTATTGGGCACTAGTATTTCTTTTTTTTTATTTTATTTTTTTTGGTGTGAGGAAGATCAGCCGTGAGCTAACATCCATGCTAATCTTCCTCTTTTTGCTGAGGAAGACCGGCTCTGAGTAACATCTATTGCCAATCCTCCTCCTTTTTTGTTTTTTTTCCCCAAAGCCCCAGTAGATAGTTGCATGTCACAGTTGCACATCCTTCTGGTTGCTGTATGTGGGACACGGCCTCAGCATGGCCGGAGAAGCGGTGCGTCAGTGTGCGCCCGGGATGCGAACCCGGGCCGCCAGTAGCGGAGAGCACGCACTTAACTGCTAAGCCACGGGGCCGGCCCTTGGGCACTAGTATTATGGCCATTTTACAGATGAGGAAACTGAGGCACTTGGAGGCCCAAACTACCCAGCTAAATACTGGGGAAACGAAGACAGGTACAAAAGGCTCTCTGCCTTTACGAAGTTTACTATCTAGTATTTTTTTAATGCTGTAAATTTTCTGATTTTAATAAGTTCAGACCAGCTTCATCTTTTTTTTTTTTTTTTTTGGTGAAGAAGATCAGCCCTGAGCTAACATCCGTGCTAATCCTCCTCTTTTTGCTGAGGAAGACCGGCTCTGAGCTAACGTCTATTGCCAATCCTCCTCCTTTTTTTTTTCCCCAAAGCCCCAGTAGATAGTTGTATGTCATAGTTGCACATCTTTCTAGTTGCTGTATGTGGGACGGAGCCTCAGCATGGCTGGATAAGCAGTGCGTTGGTGTGTGCCCGGCATCCAAACCGGGCCGCCAGTAGCAGAGCGCGTGCACTTAACCACTAAGCCACGGGCCGGCCCCCAGCTTCATCTTTTAACTGATCTGAATTTGGTGGATTTCACTAAAGTAAATGGTGTGAAATATTTTTCCAACCAATTAACTGTTGTCATGGATTATAATAGGAATGAGGAGAAAACTGGCTTGTGGAATATCCAGTCCACACTTGGGAATCGACCGCCTGAAGAACATTCTTATTTCCAGATTTGTTATGCCTGAACAATGACAGAAACAGCGGTGATTTTATAACAAAACCTCAGGGAAGCTATTAACAAGTTGGCATTTCTAATTCACGTAGAAATGCTCATTTTATTTATCTGAGAGTTGTAGCAATGGTGTTCATTTAATTAAGAATCAGGTACTGTGGAAGGACAATATTGTGAAGTTCCTTATATTTCAGACAAATATGAATGCAAATGCAAAAGATAATTGGTTGAGTATCTAAATGTCAGCTTATTTTCCTTTGAACCTCTCATTTTACATGGTTTGAGAGCCATTTAACAAAGGAATTATATAAATACGTTGTGTCATTTTATAAGATTTTTTACGGCAAATTCATGTAACAGTAACTAGTACTAGGCTCATAAAGAGCCAAAAAGAAAAGTGCCTCCAACTTTTGACAATAACTAAGGAAACTCTGTCTGTGTATAGAAGGCAGGTGAAGATCTAGTAGCTTTTTCAAATGCAAAGAAAGCGTTAGCATATTCTAACCTCTGTGACAGGCATTATAAAACTAAAATGGTGAGAAAGCAGGTTTGAATGAGAAAGAATCTGAGAAAAGCAGAGAATGGAAATCAGGGGGAGACTGGAAGGAGACCAAAAACATTGGAAAAGGTGACAGAGAGCGCCCACGATTGGTGGCTGGCACCACACCTTCACCTGGAAATGTTGCTCACCTGTCTAAGCCACCAGGTCAGGTTATTTCCTGGATCCAAGTGCTCCAGGTGGGTGTGCCATGTCCATGGCCCAGCCTTCCTAAGCTGCCTCACCTCAAGGTCTGGATTCATTTGTTCCCAGTAAGCATTTGCTGAGCGCTAATTATGTGCCAGGCACTGGGCTCAGTCAGGGAACACACCTATGAACAAGGGCAGCAGGTCCCTGGCCTCAAGAGCTGACATTCTGGTCAGAGGAGACAGTCTGTAAACTGTAGATAAAGAATTGTGAGAATTGCAGATGGCGATTTGTGCTGTGAAGAAAATAAAGAAATGTAAGGGGACGGAGTGTGATGGAGAGACAGGAGAGCTATTTAAATAAGTGATTTGAAGGCCTCTCTGAGGTCGTGATATCTTAGCAGGGAAGGAGCCAGCCATGAGAAGTTCCAGGGCGAGAGCACTCCAGAGTGAGTACAAAGGCCCTGGGGCAGGAAGGAGTTTGATGCATTTGAGGACGAGCAAGAAGGTACCGATATAGCTCAAGTGTAGAAGAGGAGAAAGTAGGAGATGAGGTTGGAGAAGTTACAGAGGCTAGATCCTGTGGCCTTCTTGGCCGTGGCCAAACTCGCAGATTCTCTTCTAAGTGGAATGGGAAGTCACTGGAAGATCTTAAGTAGGGAAGTGATAACATCAATTTACATTTTTCAAATATCGCTCTGACTAATCTGTGGAGACTGGGTTATAGGAAGATGAGAGTAAGGAGGTGAGTGAAGGGAGTGACCGATCATAGCATCCATCTTCTTCCCACAGGGATGAGCACTGGAACGGGTCTGTGACCCTGCTGGGGGCTGAAGCCTGTCCATGAAATGTTTCTGTGGAAGTTAGAAGATTCTCTCTCCTCTCTTTGGAATTGAGCTAAAACCTCTGCCCCTTGGAGGAGCCAGAGAAAGTGAAGAGGGGCCGAGAGAGGGATGGGCAGCCGCAAGGCCACACCTGCAGTCCCTGAGGTCCCAGCGCTGCCAGGCTTCCTCCAGCTCTCCCTTCAGTTCCAGAGATCTTAGCTGAGGGAGTTCTAACAAATGCGTGGAGGACAGGGGCGGAAAGCAGACGGCCAGGGAGGAGTGGAGAAAGAATGGGGGGGGGGGGACCCTGGCCTTGGAACTGGACGTGGGTGGGATCTGAGAGGAGGGAAGCAGAGATCGCGTGAGCTCTGGCCCAAAGATCTCAAGCAGAGAGGACTCTGTGACCCTGGCAAGAGGACGACTGCATGTTTTCTGTCCAAACATCCAAGTTACTCATTTTCCCAGGTGACATTGCAGCTGTGGGACCTGTGAACAGTCCCACAGTAACTGCTAACAATGCTGAGTTTTAAAAAGTTCAGAATGGTGTTTAAACAAACAAAGAAATGAGAAAACCAACAAGGGCAGTGCCTTAGTGTGTATAACACACGGGGCAAAGCAAAATTAATTTACAAGCATTCTCTTAAAATATAGAGACAGAAGATCCTGAACATTTTCTACAAATTCTAATGGAAATTAATAAAGATGAGCAAAATATCACAAATATTGTCTTTGTTCTGTGTGGTGTCTTCATTATTTTATTGTAGTGAATGATAAGTGTTTACAAATGTTCTTATAGCTTCTCTCTTGCTACAACCCAAAACTTTCCATTAAGGGTTTAAGTTTCTTAATTACAAATTGTCCGTCCCATGAAGATGTGGTACACACACACACACACACACACACACACACACGCACACACACAGTGGAATACTACATAGCCATAAAAAAGACAAAATTGTGCCAGCCTTTGGTGAAGTGGGAGAAATGTCCTCCCCATAAGGCCTCTAAAAAGTGCTGCTGTGCCCTGTGTGTGCTCGTGTGCATGAGTGCATGTGTGTGTGTGTTAGCAAAGTTCAGTGCAATAGCACTTCCAGATTTTACTTCCAGCTCCCTCTCTCGCTGGGTGCTGGTTCATGGGTCAGGGCCAGGCATCAATTTGGGGTCAAATACCAACCTTTCCTCAGCCTTCACTGAGGTTTGCAGTCCTCACTAGTCAAGCCTGTCCAGTCTCCTGTCTTATGAAGAGTCCTTTCCCAGGCCAGGCAGCACCCCAGTCCCTCAGGTAGGAGACTTGAGGTGGGCCAGTCCTACCAGTTCACCTGATGTAGCAGACACACCCACCCCCAGCCCACCCCCAGCCCAGCGCCTAAACCAAGGGGGTGAGATGAGCAAATCTGTGTGTAAGATTCAACTGGCAGCCAAGGAAAAGATGATTTAGCCTGCAGCAGAATCTCCTGGAGCGCTTGTTAAAAATAGACTCCTGGGCCTTACTGGGATAGTCTCATTCACTAGGCCAGGGGCAGGGCCTGAGAGTCTGCATTTTAAAATTGTGCACCGGTCCCGCCCCCACCCCATGATTCTGATGTATTGACTGTCGGACCATCCGAGAGACTGGATTGGAGGGAAGCAAGCTGGAGGTCAGTGTGACCTTGCGTCATGCGTGAGAGAAGGCAAAGGCATGATGGCACCGGGCGCCACCAGAGAGAGGAAGGGGAGGAGATGGACTCCGGGGACAGAGTAGGGAGCAGCGTTCCAGAAGACAAGCTCTGCCTGGATGCAGGAGGAAGGGAAGGCGGTCGGGTGGGGGGTGTGGGAGGAGGCTGCTCCCCGGTCTGCGTTCAAGCCGGGTCCTGCTTTTCCAGGAGAAGCAGCTCTCACACATCAGGGGAGGGGTCCTGGGCTCCCTTCCCTCCTGCTGGCTCCCCTGGCTCTGCTCCTCTGACAGCACCTTTCTCCTTGGAGACAAGCCACTTCCTGGGAACACTCAGGTTACAGCTGTGCCCTGGCCCCAAAGGCAGCCTCTCCATGGCCCTGCCTGATAAAGTTACCAAATGCGCGTTGTGACAGATTTCTGGAGTAGGACAGCGAGTGGAAACGATAGCTGATCCCAAATGTTGTCTTTTAAGCCGCACACCCACCTAGTGATACAACTGCACCTGACATGTCCCGAGCCCTTCTCTTCCGGGGATTTAAAAATGCCTGGACTCCACATGGGCTTCATGACCCTGGGACTTTTTTTTTTAAATGAGGTACACAATGGATTGTCACATACCAGTGTAAAAGCTATTTTTCTTTTTCATCTATTTATTATTAAGTAGGGGGAACACTAATCTCATTTTATAGACATTGATCATTTCTGGATGTAAATGGCTCACTCATTTTAGAGACTCCACCTTGAAGCTGCTCTTTTCGTTGAGAGTTGTCCCTTTTATATTAATGAAGTCCGCATCCCTGTGGGTGGGACCCGTGGGCCTTAGCAAACCATTTTACCCAGAGAACCTCACCTGAGAAATGGACCTTCTGCTGGCTTTGTGTTCATCCAAAACACCTGGCTTAGGGCTCTGCCCAGAATAGCAGCCTCGTCCACTGCTAACCCGCCCGGTGGATCCAGCTTCACCGAGGGAAGGGGTCCTGTGCCTTCATCCAAAGACTTCATAGAGATTATGGGATCCTTCCACAGATGAGGTAGGAAATGGGAATTTGGGTCAAAGGATTATCTTAACTCCCTAGAAAAAAGTATCTGAGGCAAAGTTTGTGTTAAGGCTTAATTGGGAGGTGCAGTATGGAGGCAGTGGGAGTGAGAGGAGGGAAAGCAAAGAGAAGGTGGTGTGTTATCAGCCAGCTATAGCTTCACAGAGGAAGGCCGCCTTCAGCTTGGCCACACAGGATGTCTTCCAGACGGGCCAAGTGGATCCACCACACTCCAGAGCAGAAGAGGAGGGAAAGGAATTTATCTGCTGGCTCCTTGCCATCTGTTGTCTTTCACTGGTCAAAGTTGTCTCCATGGCGTGTTAATTCCCCCACAGTTCTGAGCTGCGTTCCCTCGCCTCTCCAAATGGTCACTGGTGAAGCCAGCCCTCACACCACACATTTCATTTATTCAGATTTGGCCTGGCATCAGGCACCATGAAAAACATTGGGAAGCCCAGTGTTCACCCAGGGGTATTAGGAGCAGGAGCTGAGGCCAGAGGACACGTGGGGCCGAGCAGACCTGGGAGACACTCAAACTGGGTTTGGTTCAGTGATAGACAAGGAGTCGGGGATTTTAAAAGAGGAAGTTATTCTTTTGCCTTCTCACCAAACCTGTGGCCCCGCTAGACCTCCAAATGCCATTTACCGTTTTCCTTAAACTCGAATCTGTCTTATCAGCATATGACAATAAAAAGGACAATCCTAGAGAAGTTGTGGGGGAAAAATTCATATGTCCTCACTTCACAAACTACCCCACCTCATTTTTCTGCGATGCTCTAATACTTACTGTGTGACCTCGTGAAAGCCGCTTAACCTCTCTGAGCCGATACGGCAATTTCATGAGGGTCAATGTAATACATACAACATAGGGTCCTTGTGAGAGTCAGTGGAATAACGAATGCAGGAGCACTTTTGAAACTCTGGTGTGCTCCACAAGGGCAGGGGCCGTTATTAGTCCTCCTCTCTCCCTGCAGCCCCACTCACCCTCCCTCCTGAGACACTTCTGGCTCCTTTCCGAGACCCTCTTGGGCTTGGTCCCAGCTGTGTTGCGAGCAAGTCTCCCTCCAGTTCTGGCTCCCAACCCCTTTGCTCCTTCAAGCTTGCCTATCCCTTGAAACAACCTCTGCTTGGCATTCTACGAGGGAGAATTCTGACACTCATATCAGGGACTCTACTCTTTTAGCCACAATGGTTTGCTAGGGCGATGAGTTCACAATTTCACAATAAAAGGAGCTTTCTTTTGAAACAATGAGTAAGCTCTCCACGAGTACCAACACGACAGGAACCATAACAACTTGCACGGGAAAAGCTGGTCTACCTGTACCCTAGAGTCTCCACATTCAGGCTGAAAAGAAACACAGGTCGGCTTGTTCATTTCATTCCTAAGCCTTTTTTCCCCTTAGCACCTTTTCCTATGCATTGTCTCATTTTAGCCTCCAAATTACGTTATTCCCTATGAGGTAGGAAGGGCATCTCCACTTTTAGAGTGGAGCAAGCGGAGGTTCAAAAAAACAGTGATTTGCCCAAGGCCCAGGACAGCCAGTCTGAGCCAGGCCAAAGGAGAAATTGTGTCTTCTAGTTCCAAGTATTTTCTGTTAAACACCACTCCATTGGTTTTGGCTTGTCCCTATTCCCTTTATTCTTGGTTTTCAGAAGAACTTCTATCCCCAGGGAAAGTCTCCTGGCTTCTACCAGATGCTTGCGTTCTTGGTAACACAATTTCTCTAACTCACCAAGAAAGTCGGTCACAGAACATGCAGCCATTAGGGATCAACCTGAGACCACGTGGCCGCCTCCTGCCTTGAGCCCAGCGGAAGCCTAAACCAATGTTTGCTAGTTGGTTGAGGGAGCCTTGTGATGCCATGACCTGCCCTGGAGTTCAGAGCAGAAGAAAGGCCCAGCGTCTCTCCCAACTTGACCTCATGATTTGGGGTCCTCTTGGGGTGGGGGTACCTGAGCCTCGCCCTCCACCTCCATCCCCAGAGGCGTGATGGTCAGACAGGTAACTACAGGTCTTTTATTGTACTGAATGTTGTTCTGCTGGTTTCTGTTTTCCTGAGGGGACTGTGCAAGGTGGTGGTATTTTGAGAGGGGATCTGGGGGATGTGAGTGGAGTGCGCAGGGGCTGGAGGGGCACAAAAGGAAATCGGGAGACGAACTTCAGACAAAGAGCAGAGTTGCTGAAGGGGAAGGAATGTGGCTGTGTGAGTGCGTGTACCTCCTTTGTTTCCCTATGAAAAGTTCAGTCAAATTCATGTTACTAATTTGTGCTTTTGGAGTTAATGGGGGGAGGGGGCAGGGCAGGGGGGGCAGGCAGAAGTGGGATGGAAGTATTTGGGCATAAGGTGAAAACGGGGTAGCCCAAAGGCTCTAGTCACATGCAGGTCACAAACCGAAGATTTTGTCGCGGAAGAAGGGGTCTGTTGCTGGCCTAAATCATCATGGCTTTGGTCTCTGAATCTGAAGATAAATGCATATCAAGAATTGCTCCTTTATGTCTATTCCAAATCAATCCTCTTTTAACTCAAATTCAAATCCATTTCTTCTGGTTTCGCTCAAGTTGAATCCTTGCCAATGTCCCAAACTTTGACTCACAAAATCCAGAATTGTAGAAAGAGGAGTAGCGGGGGAAGGAAGATGTGGCCAGAGTCAATGGAAATTGCGGACCAGGCAGTTTTGCAAAATGAATTACACTGTTACGGAGGCTGGGACTATAGCCATAGTAAGGAGCTATTGCTGTTCTGCACAAAGGATAGTGAACAATTCCTTCTTGGTGAAATAAATTATAGGGAAAGTCAGAAATACCCGGCTCCTCCAGTGGCATAAATTCTGATGTTGATTGACACCAATTGGAAGCAGCCAACGACGCTGACTGCAATATGGAATAGTGGCGTTCATCTCAGTCCAAACGTATCTAAAATTTCTTAAGCACCATTGAATCTCCTCGGCCCGATCCTATCTCACCCATAAATCGTCTCCTGTCTCTATGTGTGATGTCAGGCCTAAGCCCACGACTACTTTCTGATCCGTGAGGATCTGCCTCGCTTGTTGACACAGCTCCACCTTGTTAAATTAACAGTGTTTTGTGCAGAAACACACTGAGTGCTTGTCTTAGTCTGTTCAGGCTGCTATAACAAAATACCACAGACTGGGTGGCTTATGAACAACAGAAATTTATTTCTCACAGTTCTGGAGGCTGGAAGCTTGAGATCAGGGTGCCAGGAAGGTTGGGTGACGGCCCTCTTCCAGGTCACAGACTTATCATTGTATCTCCCCATGGCAAAAGGGGCTAGGAAACTCTGTGGGATCTCTTTTATAAAAGCACTAATCCCATTCATGAGGGCTCCACCCCTATGACCTAATCACCTCCCAAAGACCCCACCTCCCAATACCATCCCATTGGGCATTAGGATTTAACATGAACTTTGCAGGAACACAAACATTCAGACCATAGGAGAGCTACAATTTGCAAACCTAAGTAGTGTCTGCCTCCATGAAGGGCCTCACCTATAGAGATAACCAGAGTTTTTTGGTGTGTGTTTTTTAAAATAAAGATGTAAATATTTCTCCACAGTCACATACATTTATACGTAGTACATTAACACATCAAAGACAGGGAGGGTAACCAGATCTTAAATGACAATAATATATCTGTTTTTAAGGACTATCGTTTTTATCAGCCATTTAAATTTCGGGGCATGTTTTCTCATTTCACTTGACACATGAGAAAATTGTTGCAAACTAGTTGAGCTGTAAGGCGAACTTGACTGTGATAATGGGACACAGCTCAGCAAAGACAGCAAGGTCAGCTGACTGACTGCCGTTCTGTTCTCCTCTGCATGCTGAATCCACTGAACTGGTTCAGGATCATGTCTTTGTTCTCCAAAGGACTATCAGGGTGGCACCAGGGTGGTCCAAGAATGTCTTTTGTACAATGAACCAGTAAGGACACCAACAAATGTATATGGAATGAATGGATTCAAAAAGGGTGATTAATATTTCTAATAAATCCCAGATAGCCAACTTTGCATTGAACTATCAGCCTAAATTCCTTTTCCTAGATGGGTCTAGAAATTCTTGGGTGGGTGGAAAATGTACCTTGCGTAGAAAATGTCTGTTTAAATCTCCAGTCCTGCTATGCCAGCCGTACTGATCAGGATAGGCTAGATAGACTAGATATGCTATAGTAGTAACAAACAGCCCCCAAATCTTCGGATTTATGCAACAAAAGTTTATTTATAACTTACCCCTTATCTGCTGTAGGTTTGGGCAGTTATCCAGAGCAACTATCCTCACATGTTGACTCAGCATTCCGTTTGATCTGTGGCTCTTCCTTATCAACACATACTTCCCTGATTGCCACAGCAGGGAAAGAGCAAGGAAGAGCAAATAAATGCTTCCCCCTGGAGGTGATGTGTCATATTTAATTTGCAAAAGCGAGTCCCATGGCCACACTGAACTCCAAGCAGGTGGATGTATCAGTTATTGGTTCTTGTAAAAAAAAACCACCCCAAACATATGTTTTCAGCAACACAGTTTGTTATTTCTCACAATTCTGTGAGTTGGCTGGGCAACTTCTTTGCTGGTTTGGCCTGGGCTTACATATACAGCTGCATTTGGTCGGAGGATCGGCTGGGCTGAAAAGCCCTAGATGTCCTCATTCATGTATCTGGCAGTTGGTGCTGTCTGTTGGCTGGGGTGCCTCAGATCTTCTCCATGGGGCTTCTTTGAAGTAGTAGACTAGCTGACTTCCTTAATATGATAGTCTCAGGACAGCGTTCCAAGAGGACAAAAGCAAAAGCTGCAAGGGGTCTTGAGCCCAGGCTCCAGAACTTGCACAACACTTCTGCCACATTCTATTGGTCAAGGCCAGTCCTAGGGCCAACCCAGATTCAAAGTCTGGAAACAGTCTCTCTTTTTTCGTGTGTGAGGAAGATCAGCCCTGAGCTAACATCCATGTCAATCCTCCTCTTTTTGCTGAGGAAGACTGGCCCTGGACTAACACCTGTGCCCATCTTCCTCCACTTTATATGGGACGCCGCCACAGCATGGCCTGACAAGCTGTGCCTGGGTGCGCACCTAGGATCCGAACCCGGGCCACCAGCAGCGGAGCACGCGCACTTAACCACTACGCCACAGGGCTGGCCCCTGGAAACAGTCTCTTGATGGAAGGAGCTGTAACCATTGTAGCCATGTGTTTTAATCTATCATAGCAGGATACAGGTACAGTCGATTCTTATTATTTGTGTAGTTGTATTTTATAAAGTAATTGCAATTACTGAATTAGAAAACACTGAACCATTGCTCCTAGGGGAAATACGAGGTTAGGTTCTTAGGAGCCTCTGGATGCAACGTTTTCATCAACTGATCAATAATAACTTTGTTTTCTGTGTGTATCTATTTAAAGACACTTTATTTAACATATATTGTTGACTCATTAACATTGAACTCACAGCCAACAGCAGTATAACTCATATGCCTGAATAAAGTTTATTTAATACGTGTATTTCTCCATAAGGCACATCACAGCCTTCTTGTGCTTAGGAACACCAGGCAGGACTTCAGCACTACACTTGGGAATCATTTAAACAGTGAAACCACCAACAGAAAGCACAAAAATGTGAAAAAAATGTCACTAAATAGACCCCAAAAAGGATACTTGTTTATAGTAGAAGAGCTGAAATCAGGCTTGTTTTACCTCACTGGGGCCATGTGTGTCAGGCAACTCAAATTTTTCACCACTCTGCACATGTCCATGAATGAGCACAGAAGCAACGTGAGTGTTGATTTTGGGGTTACAAATAAATTTTAGCAAGTAAGCGGATTTGCAAATACAGAACTCACAGATAATGAGGATCAACTATACACAAAAGAGGGAAACCAGATTGGTGAACCGTGGTAATTTCTGTCACACTAGTTCATAGGAAAAAGGAAAGAAATGATCATTTATGGAGTACTTACTATGTGCTTGCCTTTTGCATTTACTATATCATTTAATATAATCTATAATATATATGATATATAAAATAATATAATCTTTTTTATATGTTGCTGGATTCAGTTTGCTGGTATTTCGTTGAGAATTTTTTCTTTTCCTGTGATTTCTTTGTCTGATTTTGGTATCTAGGTACTACTGTCCTCATAGAATGAGTTAGGAAGTGTTCCCTCCTCTTCTTTTTTTGAAAGAATTTGTAAAGGATTGGTGTTGATTTTTCTATAAACTTTTGGTAGAACTCACCAGTGAAGCCATCTGGTTCAGGGCTTTTTTTTTGTTGGAAAATTTTTGGTTACTAATTCAATCTCTTGTCATAAATCTAGTCAGATTTTCTATTTCTTCTTGAGTCGTTTTGATAGTTTGTGTCTTTCTAGGAACTAGTCCATTTCATCTAGGTTATCTATTTTGTTGGAATACAGTTGTTCATAATATTCCATTATAATCCTTTTTAGTTCTATAAAGTCTGTGTAATCCCTCTGTCATCCCTGATTTTAATAATTTGAGCTTTCTCTCTTTTTTCTTGGTCATTGTAGCTAAAAGTTTGTCAATTTTTTGATCTTTTCAAAGAACCAGCTTTTGGTTGATTTTTTGTCTTCTCTATTTCATTTATTTTTCACTCTAATCTTTGTTGTCTTTCTTCTGCTTGCTTTGGATTTAGTTTGCTCTTCTTTTTCTAACTTCTTAAGATGGAAGATGATGTGTTGATTTGAGATCTTTCTTTTTTTTTTAATATAGGCATTTACAGTTATAAATTTCCTTCCATGCACGTTTTCACTGCATCCCATGAGATTTGGTATGGGGGCCGGCCCGGTGGTACAAGCGGTTAAGTGTGCATGCTCCGCTGCGGCGGCCCGGGGATCGCTGGTTTGGATCCTGGGCGCACAGCGACGCACTGTTTGTCAAGCCACGCTGTGGCGGCATCCCATATAAAGTGGAGGAAGATGGGCGTGGATGTTAGCCCAGGGCCAGTCTTCCTCAGCAAAAAGAGGAGGATTGGGAGATGTTAGCTCAGGGCCAATCTTCCTCACACACACAAAAAAAAGATTTGATATGTTGTATATTCATTTTCTTTCATATCAAAGTCATTATTCTTTTTTTTTGTTTAATTTTCTCTCTCTTTTTTTTTTGAGGAAGATTGGCTCTGAGCTGACATCTGTTGCCAATCTTCCTCTTTTTTTCCGTTTTTCTCCCCAAAGCCCCAGTAGACAGTTGTATGTCATAGTTGTACATCCTCCTAGTTGCTCTATGTGGGATGCCGCCTCAGCATGGCTTGATGAGCGATACATAGGTCTGCGCCCAGGAGCAGAACCGGCGAAACCTGGGCTGCCGAAGCGGAGCGCACGAACTTAACTGCTATGCCATCAGGCCGGCCCCTTAAAGTTATTATTATAATTTTCCTTGTTATTTCTTTTTTTGACCCATTGGTTATTTAGGTATATGTTGTATAATTTCCACATATTTGTGAATTTCCCAAATTTTGTCATTGGCTTCTAGTTTCATTCCATTGTGGTGGGAGAATGTACTTTGTGTGATTTTAATCCTTTTAACATTATTGAGACTTGTTTTATAGCCAAACATATGGTCTATCCTGGAGAAAGATTACTGTTGCACTTTGGAAGAATGTGTATTTTGCTGTTGTTGGGTGGAGCATTCTATAGATATCTGTTAGGTCTAGTTGGTTTATAGTGTTGTTAAAGTCTTCTGTTTCCTTAGTGATCTTCTATCTAGTTTATATTCATTATTGAAAGTGAGGTATTGAAGTCTCCAATTATTACTGCTGAGTTATCTATTTCTCCTTTCAATTCTATTATTTTGCTTCATGTATTTTGAGACTCTGTTGATAGGTGCATATATGTTTGTAATTGCTTTATCTTTTTTGATGGATTGACCCTCGTATCATTATAAAATTTCCTTCTTTTTCTCTAGCAACAATTTTTCCATATATTAGTATAATGTAGTATAATTAATTAGTAAAATGTTTTGTCTGATATTAGTTTAGTTTGTCCAGCTCTCTTTCGATTACTGTATACATGGTATATCTTTTTCCATTGTTTTACTTCCAGCCTATTTGTGTCTTTGAATCTACAGTGTGTCTCTTATAGAGAACTATAGTTGTATCACATTGGTTTATTTTTATTCATCCTGTCAATATCTGCCTTTTAATTGGAGTGTTTGAGTGTTGCTCTTATTGAGGATCCTGTGTATATGATGAGTTACTTCTCTCTTGCTGTTTTCAAGATTGTCTCTTTGCCTTTGGCTTTTGACAGTTTGATTTTGATACATCTAGGTGAATATTTTGAGTTTATAATACTTAAAGTTTGTTGAGCTTCTTGGATTGTAGATTAATGTTTTTAATCAAATTTGGGAAGTTTTCAGCCATTATTTCTTAAAATATTCTTTTGCCCTTTCTCTTTTCCTTATGGACCTCCAATTATGCATATATTGGTACACTTGATGGTGTTTCACACAAGTCTTTAAGGCTCTATTCAATTTTCCGCATTCTTTTTTGTTTCTCTTCCTGAGACCATGTAATTTAAATTGACCTATCTTCAAGTTTGCTAATTCTTTCTTCTGCCTGCTCACATCTTCTGTTGTGCTCTCCTAGGAAATTTTTCATTTCAACATCAGAATTTCTATTTGGTTCTTTTTAAAAATAATTTTTATCTCTTTATTAATAGTCTCTATCTAGTGATATATAATTCTCATGCTTTATTTCTTTAGATATTATTTCTTTTCGTTCTTTGAACATATTTAAAAGAGCTGATTTAAAGTCTTTGTCTAGGAAGTGTAGTAAGCCCAATGTCTGGGCTTCTTCAGGGACAGTTTCTATTGATTGCTTTTTTCCAGTATATAGGCCATACTTTCTTGTTTATTTACTTGTCTGGTAATCTTTTGTTGAAAACTAGACATTTTCAATAATATAATGTAGCAACTGTTATCCCACCACAATGGAATGTAGCAGATTTGCCACCCTCCCTAGGTTCGTTTTGCTGTTGCTGTTTGTTGTTGTTTGTTTGTTTTGTGGCTTTTCTGAACTAAGTCTTTTTTTTTTGGTTGTGTGTGGCCACTGAAGTGTCTGCTTAGTTAGCTTAGTGGTCAGCTAATGATTACACAGAGATTTCCTTAAATGCCCAAAACCAATAAGTCTCCCAGTCTTTGCAGAGGACTCTGTGTGAATGTTGGAGCATGCCTTCAACGCTAAGCTGGTCAGTTGATAACTCTGACTTAGCCTTTATTTCCTGCTTTTTCAGAGCCTCAAGGTCAGCCAGTGAGAGCTCAGAGCCTTCTCAGGTCTTTCCTGAACATTCACACAGCCCTGGGAATGGGCACAGCCCTACATATGCGTGTGGCCTTGTAGATTTGCAGGAATGTGTCATAGTCTTTCAAAGCCCCTATAAACATCTCATTCCACAGCTTTTCCTTTTAAACTTTTTGGTTAGCCTATTATTTGCCACAACTGTTGTAAAGTTAAATAATTGCCTCTAATTGTTGTCAACAAACATACCGGGTTAAAAGGCTTTTCACACTGGGTGAGCTCTAAGATAGGTCAAATAAAGGTAGCCTTGCCAGTGGGGTCTTTCAGGAAACCACTATAGAGGTCAAATAATGACAATTCTCTGGGGATGAGGTTTTGAAGGTGCTCCCACCCTGTTTTGCCCCCTCCAGTGGCTGGCAGGTTTCTAGTTTTCACTGCAATTGTGGGCTGTTGGTTTACAAGACTGCCACAGAGGGGGCATGTTAAAATGCCACAAAGTTTGCTGTTCTTACTGAGATTCAGTGTCTTTTTTGTGAATAAATGTCTACAGATGGAATAAATAGGCTAACCAAAAAGCCTTTTGTTAATTTTCAGAGTTTTGAAAAAGTTGACTTGGACAATTGTTGCCAGTTTTCTCATTGCTTTGATAGAGGAAAGAGTTTTTGGAGTCCTTACTCTGCCTTTTCCACTGGTGTCCCTTGGTAGCTATTATGAACCCTACTATATCAATTAGGATTAGATTCATCTACATGTGATGAAAAACCTGAAGTAACAGTGGCTTAAATACACTAGTTGTATTCTCTCACACTAGAAATTTAAAAGTAAGTTCAAAAAGTTAAAAACGTTCAGGGACAGCAGTTTCTTTTAGCTTTCAACTCTGCCGTCCCTAGAGTGTGGCCCTCATCTTCATGGTCTAAGATGACTGCTAGGGCTCCAGCTATCAAATCTGCATTCCAGGAAACAAGGTGGAGGAAGAGGTGAAGAAGAGCAAACATCCTTCCTTTAAGGACACTTCCCAGAAATTGCACATGATATTTCATCACATAGTCACATAGCCACGCCTAGCTACGTGGGAGGTTAAAAAATATGATTATTAGAAGATCATGTGTCCAGCTAAAAACCAAGAGTTTATTACTAAGGAAGGAGGGAAACTAGCTGTTTCTGCCATATGCATTTGACAGGTAAAGAAACTGAGGTTTAGAGAAGTTCAGTAATTTACCCAGGGACACCTGGGCAGTATGTAGCGGTGATAGGATTCAAATCCAGTGGTCTGACCCTAAAGCCTTTACTTTTAACCACTTTGTCATTCAGATTCCAAGAAGTTAAATAACTTGTTGAGATCACATAGTTGGCGAGTGCAGATCTATCTGGCCTCAAAGATCATCCTTTTTCCATTATTTACCCCAAACCATCTATCTTACTCTGATGGGCCACCAGGAAGAGTGACAAAAAATAGACCTCACTGTTGAAGCTGAAGATGCCTGGTAGAGGTCCATGAAGATCCGCAAACAAAGTGCACAGGGTGTCCTTTAGACACAGGACAACAGTGAGCACCTGAAGGGCAGCAAATGAACCACGATGATAGTTCATCAGAAACAGAGCCATTAAGAAACAAATGCTGTGGAACTTGCTTGCTTTCTGAAGTGGAATTAAGGAACCAGTAAGGTACAGGCTGAAATTGCTGTAGGAAATCAGTATTGAAAGTTGCAGTCTTGAACAGGACACGAAGTACTTTCTGTTTTATTTTTCCCACTAATCTCCTGGACTCCTAGCCCCCCTCCAACTAGTCAGTAGGTTTTTTTCGGTTTTTTGGGTTTTTTTTGTAAGGAGAGCAGCCCTGTGCTAACATCTGCCAATCCTCCTCTTTTTTTTTTGCTGAGGAAGACTGGCCCTGGGCTAACATCCGTGCCCATCTTCCTCCACTTTATATGGGACGCCACCACAGCATGGCTTGCCAAGCAGTGTGTGGGTGCGTGCCCGGGATCCGGCAAACCCCGGGCCGCCACAGCTGAGCGCGTGCACTTAACCACTGTGCCACTGGGCTGGCCCCCAGTCAGTAGGTTTTTATTAGTCCCTTCCACTCACATCAGGCTCTGGGATGGGGTGAGGCCCAAATTAAGCCCAGGGCACAAGGTTCCATTGAGCCCACCCAAGGTCTAAGAGAACAGACCCCAGCGTCTGCCTTGACTCACCCATTTCCTTCTTCGTCAGCTCTTACTCTCCTTCACCTTGGATTATCCTAAAGCTGCGTTAATTGGGACCAGGAGAAGCAAGGTCATATTACAATTACAAATTCAGAAAACGTTTTCAATTCAACCGGAGCTCCTTCTCACGGTGCTCACAGAGGATGCACTCACCGAGGGGGTATCAATGGAATTGCAGCTTGATAACCAAACAGAAGCACAATTGAAGCTGTGGTGACTAATACAGCCCCGTTCACAGCTGCCCAAAGATAATCCAAGATTATTATTAATCCAAGATTAAGATGTTCTCTGTGGTTTGGATCCGTCCCAAAAAAAGAAAGATTTGGTTTCAGCAGCTGGAGTAATTCTAGCTCTATCTAATGGTGTATGTTTGAGTTACTGAAGTTTAAAAACTCATGGTTGGACCTTGGGTCCCCATAGGGAGCTGCTCTCTCTCCCCTGCTTTGCCTCTGGGAGCCTCCTCACTAGCACACAGCGGATCCTCATTGCTAAGAGCTCCCTCCCAACCCTGCCCAGGTACCCTCAAAATGACCTCTGCTGATACTTTCCCTTCACACGCGCATGTGTACATGCACACACACACGCGTACACACACAGGTGCAGGAACAGCCCTAGCCTCTGCCTTTGTCTTCCACTTTGAACTTTTTCGGGCTTCCCCACTGGTCTTTCTTCAGCTTCACACCTGGATTCTTCCTCTCTACAACAAGGTTAAGAGATGTCTGTCATGTAAATACTAGATTTTACCTAATATTTAAAATTTAATTATCTCTTTTGAGATAGTTATAGATTCACATGCAGTGGTAAGAAATAATCAGATGAGATCATGTGCTCTTTACCCAGTTCCCCCCAATGGTAACATCTTGCAAAACTTTAATATAATATCACAAGCAGGGTATTGACATTGGTACAATCCACCAACCTTGTTCAGATTTCCCGTCTTACATGTCTCATTTGTGTATGTGTGTGTATTTAGTTCTTTGCTATTTTATCACATGTGGAGGTTTATGGGTCAATCACCATCTCTTGCCTTGTCTTTGTGTAACACCGCCCACCTCCTTCTTGCTCTCTCCTCAACCCCCCAGCCCTAACCCCTGGAAAACACTAATCTGTTCTCCAACCCCATAATTTTGTCGTTCAAGACTGTTATATAAATGAAATCATAACCTATGTAATCTTTTGGGATTGGCTTTTTTCACTCAGCCTGATTCCCTTGAGACCCATCCAAGTTTTTGCATGCATCAATAGTTGGTTCCTTTTTATTGCTGAGGAGTGTTCCAAGGTGTGGATGGACCACGGCTGATTTAACCATTCACCCACTGAAGGACAGCTGCATTGTTTCCAGTTTGGGGCTATTGTGAATAAAGCTGCTATGAACATTCATATACAGGCTTTTGTGTAAACAAAAAATATAAGTTTTTATTTATCTGGGATAGGTGCCCAAGAATACAGTTGCTGGGTCATGTGGTAATTGCATGTTCAGTTTTATAAGAAACTACCAAAATGTTCTCCAGAGTGGCTGCCCCCACCAACAATGTATGAGTGGTCCAGTTTCTCTGCATCCTTGCTGGTAATTGATAGATCACTATTTTTTATTTTAGCCATTCTGATGGGTGTGTAGTGAAATCTCATTATGTTAATTCAAAAAAATATTTTTAGTCTATTTTTATATTTCAACTTTTAACGGTTACTTATTTGTGCAGCTTTCATATATTTTTATTTTTCAGAAGCTTGTTTACTATTGAACGATTGTACGAAGTGCCAGAAAAATTCAAATCGTATTTTACATAATTCCATTTTATTCATCAGTCCATAATTTTTTCAATATGCCAAGAATTCTAACAATGATTGCTTTTGAGATATGAGTTGATGCACAATATTGAAACATTTTCAGTAATTGTCAACTCAAAAGTTAACATATACTGCATGAATAATGAAGTTAATTAGCTATTCTGGCATTCATGGGCCTATTATAAAGGGAATTGCTTTGTCCACATACCAGTTATGTTTCTATATTCATAAAATATTTTTTCTAATCAAAAAATCAAACTATGAAAAATAGACACCTGACTATTTCTTTTCCAGCCCTTCCAGAATGAGAATTCATTTAGGCCATCTTCCCCGCTCCGATCTGCAAGCTGCCTCCTCAATTCCTCAAGTCTATGCAACCCAGGTCCCACCCCAGCTTTCAGGCCATTGCATTTGCACCTGGGGGAAGGGGGGGTAAGGGGGAGACTCAGTGTCCAGGCTCCTACTTGTCTAGGAGGGAAATCTGTTATTTTTAGCAGACAACTAAAATGCTTACTTTGAAGAAAGTAGAGACCCGGTTGCCTGGATACAGTCAGGAATACATACCATTGAATCTGCAGGTGACCTATAGTGGCTTTGTCCCTATTTGAGTGTCCACAGTGTTAAGGGGGAAATGAGACCGCTCTAACAAATAACTCTTGGGCTTTCTCTGCTGGTCCTCTGGGGTGTGTGTATGCATCACACACCCACATATATACAGGTAATAAACAGCTTAGTGTAAAAACCATGCAACACACATCAATTCTGTAGATTACCAGGAAGTCCTAATTGGGTTCGCTAGCAAAGCAATTTCTATAAAGACTATAAATAGTAGGCACATGCCTCTGAAAGCAGTGCAGCTATTTATTTTTTTTAATAGGGGATTCTCATGTTACAAGGACATCACAGATTACTGAATAATTTATTTCATAGTGGATTATATGGGCTTCGCTTTTTGCCAATGAACTCGTACCCAAATGTGTACGGGAGATAAGATGAGCAAAAGTTAGACCTCAGGCTTGGGTGAGCTATTTATTTTTTTATTAGATTTGTATAACTATTATAGCCATATATACATATTTTACTTAATGTTATCTCAGCTGCAAAGGTTGTATATACATTAGAGGCACCACTTTATTATTGACATTTAGCTAACTCAAAGTAATGCATACAACACACAGCACTGAGAAATACAGAATACAATAATAAATGACCTTACCTCTATGTGGTAATTTTAACAAAGGACTATGATATATAGGGGCATGTCTGTTCTCTATGAAAATATAGGGAACCAAGAGAGGGCAAAATTCAATAAAAGGATGTTAGATTTGGAAAATGGAGACAAGAAAAAAATATTTGAATGAGTATTTTCCTGTGAACTTCTATTGTTATCTTTTCAATGATTTGGAGTTGAAAAACCATCCCTTCTAAGCTTACAGATCTTAGACAGTTTGCCTTTACTGTATACAGGTCTCTGGTGAGCAGAAGTACTTTGGAAGATGGGCACACTTTTCTGTCAAATGTAATTTTGATGGGGATAAAATTTATTTTCAAAGAAAATTTAATTTTGACAATAGAAAGATGGCAAAAGTCCTGAACAGGCACACAACATAAGAGGAAATCCATGTGGCCAATGACTGTGGTAAGAGGCACTTCATTTCCATCAGGGAAATGCAAATGAAACCCCTAATGAGATAGCACTACACACCCATCTGACCAGTTATAATTTTAAAGTTTGACAATAACAAGTGCTAATGAGGATGGAGAATGATGGGAGCTACTGCTAGTGGGAGTTTAAATTGAAGCAATGATTTTGGAAAATAGTTGCCATTAGTTACTAAGGTTGAAGATTCACACACACTGTTCACAATTAAGAAATGCCACTGTGGGAACATGCCTAGAGGTAGATGTACACGTATGTCCTGTGGACAGGATAAATACAAGAATGTTTATAGAAGCCTTGGTCATAATAGCCCCAAGCTGGGAACAACCCAAATGTCTGCCCAACAAAGAAAGGATAAGCAAGAACGAGAGCCACTTGCAACAGCAGGGATGAATTTCACAAATGTACTGTTGAGCAAAAGAAGCAAGATGCAAATGCATAGAGTAAGAGTCCATTGATAGAAAGCTCATCAACAGGCAAACCGAACCCTACGGTTTAGGGATGCATATAGAGATGGCAAAACTGTAAGGAAGAACAAGGAAAGCATCATAACAAAAATCAGAATAGTGGTTACTTTTAGAGAAAAGGAAGAATTGTGATCACGAAGAATACTAGACTTCTGAGCAACGGAAATGTTCTGTTTCCTGACCTGGCTGTGGCTTCATGGGTTTTCACTTTATAATTATTCACTAAACTGGATATTGATGTCTAATGCACTTTTATGTATGTATGTTATATTTCACACACACACACACACACGTGCACACAAAATGCTTTCTAACCATACTATTAAATACTAAAAGATCGAAATTTTAAAAAGAAACTTCCTGTTTCAATATAGTACCTTTAAAAAATGAAGTTTAAGTATTCAGTTCAGTGGAATGAACACTTAAAATAATAAGCCAAATGTCATGCCCAGTTTCACATCAGAATTCTGTAATGTCATGGCAGAAAGACAGCTGAGAGGAGAGGAGCGGGCCCTGGCTTCCAGAGCAGAGGCCCCTTTCCAGCCAGCCCTGACCCTCAGCAGCTGCGTTTCCTGGGCAATTCTCTGGCCTCCTTCCTCATCTGTAAAGAAGATCAGACCTGATCAGAACTCCTCCGAGAGCTTCCTAGTGTGTTCTTGGGAGTTCTCTGTGGGAACTTAAAAATATTTTTAATAAAAAATTCTTTTCATTTTGACGAGAATCTAAAGAATCTGAGCATCATCTGGGTCCTCCGTGTGTCCTCTTTAGAGCTGATGGTGCCAGCATTGCTCTGGGTTTACAATCACATCGGGGCCCAGATGTGCTGTTTTAATTGCCTCAAGCCAGTAAGAGGAAAACACAGGTCACATTAATGAGTGAAGTCTGCGTTTGCCAAGTGACCTCATGGAAGGCTCACAACCAGTTTTCACAGGAGTTTGAAAAGATAATGTCGTGTGAGATTTGAGTCATGGGACAATGCCCAACCCAAAGAAGTGACTCGGCACCAGAGTGACAAAGCGAGGGGCAATTTCCTCCACAAAACTCACAGCATCTGTCCCATTAAATTAATGTTAACTTGAGTGTAACTGGTTTTATATTTAGGTTGTCAAAATCATGAATTTGTTTTGATTTCATAGTTGTAGAAAAGTTACAAGCCTGTGGGATGCATGCCCAGCCTCACGTTTGCACATATTTAACTAACAATCTTATAAAAGTGATTTACATCAACACTGGAAATCCTCAAACATTTTTTTCTTGAGAAGGCAATGCACATCATTAGAGTTTGAGCCACGCTGAACCCCATCACCTCCACCCACCCTCTCGTGATTCTGTCTCCATTTTGGAAGTGAAGACTTTCCAGAGCAATGGCAGGGGGGTCCCTGCTGCTGCCTGGGACCCCCACCCTTTCCTCTGTAGCAGCAACTCTCAACTGCAGGCGATTTTGCAGGGGAAGGGACATTTGGCAGTGTCAGGAGACATTTTTTATTTTTATTTACATTTTTATTTATTTTATTTTTTTATTTTTATTTAGACATTACAATAAAAATGACTCCAGCCCCCCACTGGAGGTGAGGGCTGGGCAGTAGAGGCCAGGGATGCTACTAAACATCCTACAATGCACGGGACAGCCCCCCCAATAACAAAGAACTATCCAGGCCACAATACCAATAGTGTCCAGGTCAAGAAACCCTGGTTCTGCTCTCTACAGCTTTAACTTTCCGTAAGAAGAAAACCTTCTCTCTGTCTGTTCTCAGTTAATCAGGGTAAGGCAGCCGTTTTCTTTTACAACCTACCTTTCTCAGCACCTGTTTCCTTCCACATAGCAGAAACACAAGCAAGCAAAAACCACCCCTCAGGTGTGAGGTCAGTTGCATGACTGGCTTGATTTAAGAGTGGAAGGTTGGAGGGGTCAACAATTTTGCTGTTTTTTGCGGCGACCTTATTGCTGGTCCTCCTCCATCAGGTACTGGTCTGCCGTCTACAAGAGAGCCTTTGCTCTGCAGGGACCCTGTGCCTGATGTTTGTAGTTGGTCTCTGGAGGGAACGTGCTCTGAAGTGATTCCCAAAGGAGCAAACATCTCTTCCAGAATAAACCACCGGAAACAATATTTGAACAGATGTGGTAATGAGAGCTTCAAACAGATTAGAGTGGTTTCAGACATCTGAGGAACGTGGATCCATCTCCAAGGTTGACCTAAGGGCCCTTGTAGTTGTGTTTGTCTACTTGCCTATAACGGCTGCTGGGGAACGTCTCTCCCTAGCTCTCTATCCTCACGTAATTATTACATTTGTTGATATAGATCCTGCTGTGTGTTCCTGGGTCCCATCTTGTCTTCCCCATCACATATTTAACTCCTTGTGAACAGAGCCTTCTATGTCTTTTGTTGTCACTGGTATATGGCCCAGCATGCTCAGCACAGTGGCCTGCTCTGTGGGTAGTCAACACTGTCCATGAGCTATGAAAAAACACCATGTTAAAAAGCAGGCCAGGTGGGATATGGGTAATGGTTTCCCAAACATTGCCCACCATCCTCTTCAGCCCGTCCTCTTGTTCACCTGTTATTCTAGTGACCAGAATCCAGTCATGACCGACCTCTCGCTTTTGGAAGCATTTAGAATCTATAGCTTTCTCCAGACAAGAGAACAGCCCTTAATTTCCAGGACCAAAAAAGGGAATGTGCTCCTCCTCACTGGGTCTGGGCGGCCTGCCTGAGGTAGAGATGGGGCAGAGATTCCAAGCTCTCCTCAGTCTCCACCCCGTCTAGCCTCCTCCCCACCACACTCACACAGGGTCACAGAGACCGTTGTGCGCAAGGCTTCGTCCATCCCTGACAACCACTGACATAAGGCAGCTAACTGGGCCTTACATCCTTCCTGAAACCACCACCTTCCCCTCCTTCCCTTTCGAAAAGGAAAAATAAATCATCTGTCTAACGGGCAGTCTTTCAAAGACACAGTGGGGCACCATGTCTTTAGCACAACACAGGTGCCCCTGGGGTCTGGCAAATGGGGCCCTAGTTCCCTGGCCTGGACTTTAGGGGTCTGCTCAGATCCCATAGCTAAGAGGGGGCTGGAGCTGGTGGGGGGTACAGACAAGACTGTGGGGCGCAGGGGTCTCCATTTGGCACACACAGCCCACAAACCTCCACTCCCCGTGGGCTCTTTGGTTGACACTCCTCTTCCTCCTTTGGTCTTTGGGGCCATATGCCTGGGTCCTGCACACGTGGGGGCCTGCATGGCTCAAGGCAGCTCACTGTGATAGGAATGCAAACCATGGCTAAGGAAGAAAGCAAAATTGAAGGCGAGAGAAGCTGAGCATTGGGTGCAAAGGGGCGAGGCCAGACCACAGAAAGGAAGGCCCAATCGTGGGGTCAGAGGTCAGAAGGGTCTGAGCACAGCAAATAACACTGCAGGAGACCGGTTAGTGGAAATGGTTCCAGTGAAGTCCACAAGCAATACCAGGCTGGGGCCTCTTTTATGGGATTTGGTGATGTTTTAGATGGGATGGAGCAAAGAGGGAGATGGGCTTAACAGCATCTAGGTGACTAGGCAAGACTCGACAATCCTTCAGGTCCATTTTAGGTAGACTTTAAATCTGTGATGTTCAGACTTGGTTGGGGGGAAGGGAAGGAGGAGTGGTGATTTTTCCCTAACTTTGCCCCAACACAACCATGACCTGGGGCCCAATCTACGCCTCTGAAAGGGGAAGCTGACCCCGTCCTAAGCAAAGCATAGGCAAGCCCTCCTGTTCAGTGGTGCGGAGTAGCTAAATGTGGCCCCTCCACCTGGTGTGAGCCAGAACCTAACTTGAGCCTCTGGTGAGCATATGCAAAATGGGTAGCCAGCGGCCCCATTAGCCTCATCCAGGGCCACTTTTGTTTTATATCCTGCACCTGTGGGGATTTGCATGCCTCAGAGCTTACTGGCCTGTTCTGAGGCTGAGAACATCCTAGACTCTCACACAGGACTCCTTATTCCCTTGGCAGCAGCCATTTCTTCCTCCTGTCCCACCCCAGAAGCAAAGCCACACTCTCTGCCTTTCTGCCTGATGGGTGGGCCCCATGGGAGGGAGGGACCTCACGCAGGAGGTCTGTGTAATGAGTTATAAGCAGGGGGAAGGATAGTGAGACCATCTCACCCCTGTGAGGTGGGATACCATCAGTTCAGGAGCCCACGGTCCAGTTGCAGATGATCCAGGCTCCTTATTTCCCCTTCCCCTGGCTGCCACCCTTTTATTCTTGTCATGGTTGATTAGTTCCCTAAATAGAGGTTGGACAGAGAAAGTGAAAGGAGAAAAATGGGGAAATTAATAACTCTGGTAAAAGGTCTGGTGGGGAAGGGAGTTAAAACCAATTAACCAATTGAGATTTTAATTATCCCATACACTCTCTGGCCCTTTACGGTACATAGCCAGGGATCAGAATTAAATGTTGGGTGTAGGCACAAAACGCATTTTACACCCATTCACCAATGAGTTCTCTGGTCCTCAGCTTGAAAGCTGGTCATTCAGGGGTCAGGATGCTCCAGTGGGGCCTGTGTCACCAGATGACACCACGCACATGACCGGGCTGCAGGCTGAACAACAGGAAGCCCTGCTTGTGAAGACAACTGGGCCGCTACGAGGAGGATGTGTGATGTCTCTTTGGCACCACGGACAGACACAGGGATGGGCAGAGGGAGTGGAGAGTGAAAGAAGCAAAGAAGTGTCTTTCTACGTCATGCTCTGGGGGAACACCGAAGTCCTGAAGTCTGGCCCTGAGGGATTATTGCATTTTAGAGGAACATCAAGGAACAGATCTGAGCAGTGGGAAGAGGCCAAATAGTGAAAGCCTCAAGTGCCCCTCTGGCAAGGAGAGTGGATCTTGCTGCCAGGAATCTCAGGACTAGAATTCTCTGCTAGCAGCCTCTCTCCTTTAACCTTATTTATTCTTCTTTTTCACTGGACTATGTCACTCAAAAAAAATTGTGAAGATAGGCTACACAGTTGCAGAAAGGGTGTCTATGGCCCCACTAAAGTCAAGTGGGCTATGAACCTATGGGAAATGTCAAAACAGGTGCAAAAGGAGGAAGTAAATCTCTTCCGAGTAAGCAGCTGCTACATTAAACTCTATTAGTCTACAGGCTGTGGCAGAATTATTGCCCCCATTTAAAATCCAATTTCTACCCTGCCCATAATGGGTCATCCAAACCATTGGTCCTTCAGGAGAGTCAACTGGCTCTCTCTTAAACGGTGATCATTGACATCATGGGCCTGAAACCACTCTACTAGTAAAAATCACAACACTAGCTAAGTTCCTACCCAGAAAACAAAGTCTATCCAATTGAATACAATAACCACAGCCATATACCTTTGATATACAGCTGGTGACTATCTGGGAACATGGAGCTACAACTCACGGGTTTCAAAACCCACCCAAGTGTCATGCACTAGAAGGAAAGCTCTTGCAATGTAGGCAGCTGAGGAGGAGCTGAGAACAGCATAGGCACCATAATTTACTAAACCGCCCTCCAAATCAAGCCCACTGTATCAGCCAGCCCATGACTTTGAGGAATTGACATGGTCCCCTCTGATGAACCACTGTGGTTCATGAACCGCCATCACCTTCATTCCTAAGATCTCTGGCTTTGCTGGTGGGAGATCCTGGCATGGATGTGGTACACTACCTCAGACTATCTTTCGCCACGTATAGTTCCACCACATAAAGTACTGAGCAACAGGAGAACCACCAGAAATAACGGTTTCTCTGATACAACTCCAAGAAGAGATGGTGTTTTTATTTTGTACGGATCTGGGGTACACTTAGAGAAGGAGAGGCGATGACCTTGTCATTCCCTGCTAAAATGGATTTCCCAGAGAGTCATAAATCTAAGTGACAAAGTCAGCTGGCACACATGGAGCATCTGCTACTGTGAGTGCACCTGAGGGCAGCAGGTTTGGGTCTCCTTGTGTGGGGAACTGAGACACAGAAGCGGGTCAGTCTGTCTATCTGTCAGAGAAGTGAAAAGGACGATCCAAGAATAACAACATGGAGGGGAGAAAAACCCAAGAAATGTACCTTCAAAATGACCATTTATCTTTGAAAACCATAAAAGTAAGTAGATCACAGTGTTTGGGTCCCAAGTGGTATGGCTTTGTCACCCAGCCCAAGGACATGGAAAAGTCATGGGGCTATGCAGATGTGGAGAAGCCAAGGAGAGGAACGTTGCACATTTATATGTCATTTTATAGCTGCTTTGACCCACATGATTGCACCTGATGCTCACAACCACTTCTGAAGTAGACAAGAATTATTATCTTCATTTCACAGATGAAAATACGGAGTCTAAGAAAGGTTAAATGACTTCTCAAAAGCCACACTCTTTCTAAGTGGCAGAGCCTGGTTTAGAACCTGGGTGTTCTAACTTTAGACTCAGGGCTCTTCCAGCTATGGCAGTGGTTTTTAAATTGTGTACCCAACAGAACATCCTTGGAAAAGAGGGAGATCCTGGCATCCCCGACTCCCACTCAGATGGAAGCAGCTCCAATTTTGTTTGCCTTATCTACTGGTGTTCCATTCAAGATTTCATTTGTTAAACAGAGGGTTTCATTTAGGTTGCAAAGTCACTGCACTCTGCCATGATCCCTCCAGTAGAGGGTTCAGCCACAGGACAAGGAGCCCACTTGGAACATGTATAAGGAAAGGAGGGTTGGAGAGATCAGCTCCAGGCAACTCCCCGTATGCACCTGCTCTGCACTTCCTTCTCGTAGAGTGGGAAGGCAAGAGCTGAGGCCTGTCAATCTGTGGAAGGACTTCCTGGCTTGATGTCATGGGGTGCTGCCTGGTCAGCTTTGTGGATCTCGTCCAGACAAATCTAAAACCTTCAGGAAACTCTGAGTCACAAACTGTCCACGCTTAATCAGCTATTGCAGCCCCGTGCCTGGTTAGCAATGCTTCCAGGCTCCTCCACACCCAGCCTCCAGTAAAATTCATGCTTATCCCAAGGGTTGGCTTATGCTGGGGCATCGCCTATTCATGGTGTCATCCCCACCAGTCTGAGCCCAAGACCTCGCAGCAGTCTGTCCCTTCCCTCCGAGGTCTTTCAAATGGCTCTGTCTGCTCTCTGACTGCTGTTCTGATCTTTCCAGGAACCCTGCATGACACCTGCTAGTTTCAGCTTCTCTAAATAGGAGCTGTTTAGAAACAGCCTCCTCCTATCCCCCAGCTTCCCAGCTGGCAAATATTCTGGCTACCAAGGGCTTCCTGGAGCTGTGTGGAGTCAGGCAAACCATTTAAGGTTTGGTTTGGACCCTTGAACATGAACTATTTAAAGAGGGCCCTGCTGCAGATGAAAGACTTGTCTAGAGTCCGCTGCTGCTGATCATCGTGGTTGATGGACCTAAATACAGCCTTTTGTTCAGATTTTAAAAAGCACTTGCAGCTTGTTTGGTCATTTGTTTTCACGTCTCTCTCCTTAAACTGTGCGTGACAGAAAGAAATCAGACAGACCTGGCTTGGAATTCCAGCTTTGCACTGACAGACTGTATGATCTTGGACAAGCTACTCAACCTTTCCGCTCTTCCTTGTCTTCATTTATATAAAAGAAGTAATACTACCCACTGCGCAAGGGTGGTGTTGTGTTTTGTTTTAAATGAAAAATAAATGAGGTAAAGAATCCTGTACAGTGTTTAGCACAGAGTCAGATTTCAGTAGATGCTAGTTTCTCCTTCCTCCTTAAGGATAAAAACCAAAACTTCTCCACATTAGTTTCCCCACAATCTACTGTGGTGGCAGGCACATCATATACTCTCGGTGAATGTTTGTTGACAGTTGGAATGAATAACGAGTGATTCTGAGAGGGCAGATATGGAGCTGATAGGACAGACCACAGAGGAGTTGCCAAAACTTGTTGAGTCCCATTAGACAAATAACAGTATTAGTATTTGAGAAGTGAGAAAGGTATCCAAAAAGAGGCAATCAAGTGTTCCAAAATGTACATACAAAGATGTTCATTGTTGTGTTCTTTATAATAGTGAAACTTTTGAAATAATCTAAATGTCCAACAAAAAGTGCTGGGTACATTAATTAAAGTGATTTAATGTAATAAAATACTATGCACCCATTTAAAAAATGTAGATTTAGAAGTATTATTCTATAAAAGTACCCCAAACATATGTTTAGGTGAAATGGTGTGTTATAAAATTGCACTTGTAAAATTATCTCTCTCTCTTTTGAAAGAAAGAAATACCTAGAAGAATATTAAAAGACAGTGGTTATATCTAGATGGTGGAATTACAGTCATTTTTATTTTATATATTATACTTTTCAATCTTGTTTAAATTTTGTGAGTATCATTCTTATAATCAGGAAAAAAATTTTATTTTGGAAAACCAAAGCACATAAAGGGTACAACAATCAGTGGGGTTTTTTTGTTTGTTTAAACTCATTTTAGATGCAAAGGAAAATGTATTTGGAAGGCTAGTATGACTGCAGGAAAGTGGAGGTGTGGCTGTAGCTCATGAAGAGCTGGAAATGGATCTGCCATACTGCATCTCTGGGTGCTGGTATCATTCCTTCTACTGCAGGCCAACTTCCTCCATGTGGCAGGAAACACCATCTTGATGAGTTCAGGGCTGCTAGTCTCCACCACAGAGAGAAAATGAGCACTGTGCTCTGTGGTCCGTAGGTCATAAATTCCCAACATATGCTGTAATTGGCCTCACTGGGTCAGATGTCTATCCCTTACCCAGTCGCTGTGCCGAGGGCGAGGCGGGTACTCTATAATTGGCCCAGCTTGTGGCCCATTCCCACCCTTAGGTCCCTCAATGTGGCCCAGGAGGCAGAGTCCTTTAAGAAAAGCTTAATTCACAGACTTAGAAATGATTGTCCCCACCCCCCACACTCTTCTGCTGTGAATTATTTCCTTGGAGGTGAGGAAGAAGATAGGAAGTTCTGACTGTGTTGGCTTAATTTCTGTTTTCAGTGGAGGGAAGGGGAAGGCTGGAGGTAGAGGGGCGGCCAGGATCGGATTGACAGTTGTCAATATCAGAAGCAGTGAGTGAGCGTCCCTGATATGTCCCTGTGCTGGTGCAAAGATTCACCTGAGTCTTCAAAGAGCTTACGGCTCAACCCGAGGGCTGAATGCTGGTTGGACAGAGGCAGCAGCTTTTGTTGTTGTCATTACCTTACTTCTCTTCCTGGGCAACTTCTACCACTTTCATCTGAGCATGGAGAAATCTATCTTCTAAAGGATGGTGGATTTTCCTTGAGTGTCTTGCATGAATCAATCAGAGCTCAATAAAACATTCAGAGGTTTCCATCCCTCTGTGCATTTCCTGCTTCATTTACTTACTTAGGAGATGGTAATTTAATTTCTTTCCAAAATAGAGTGACTGAGTCTAGAAAATAAACACTTTTAAATACAGTAGGACCACATGATATCATAGCTCACTGTAATAATTCAATCTGGAATAAGTTACTGTGTTGGAATGGGATCACTGTGCTGTGAGCCCCTGGGGGTCAAGAGCTATGCTTTAGCAGTCTGTGAGCCCCAGCTCCTAGTGCAGTGCTGGTCCATGGTAGGTACTCAGAGGTTAACTATACTCAGAAGTCTATGGTTTGGAGCCGGCCCCATGGCTTAGTGGTTGGGTGTGTGCACTCCGCTACTGGTGGCCTGGGTTCGGATTCTGGGCGCGCACCGACGCACCGCTTCTCCGGCCATGCTGAGGCAGCGTCCCACATACAGCAAATAGAAGGATGTGCAACTATGACATACAACTATCTACTGGGGCTTTGGGGAGAAAAAGAGAAAAAAAAGAAAATGGAGGAGGATTGGCATGGGTGTTAGCTCAGGGCTGATCATCCTCACACACAAAAAAGAGAAATTTATGGTTCATTCTTAACATATCTGTTTCTTTGGGTTTTGGTTAGTGTTTTTTTTTTCTTCCTCCCTACCTTTTTTCTATTAAGGATGCCACGCATTTCCCCAAATCTTCTTCTGATTCCTGCAGTATATCATTTTCAGAGTCATGTTCTTCCTCTGAGCCTTGAGATGATGATCCCTTTACCTTGTTCTACAGCATCCCCCATGTAATTCATTTTTGACCTCTTTACTCATCCTTGACCAAGGTAAGATCTATCCTCCTACAAATAGGGAGGCTATTTGGACTGCCTTGGGTTGGGCTCATTGTCCACTTGAGCATTGGCTGAATCCTCTCCTTAGATCTACAGATGGGAGCAGGTTCATGGGTACAACTCCCAGCCCACTATAGGCAATTATCTTGTTCTTGCAGTGGATTTAATCCAGCCTCCCAGCAAAAACATTTCCCTGGAAGATCTGCTGATCCTCAGCCTGTTACCTTTTGCTCCAAAACAATAGCACAGATGAGATTATATTTTCAAGGTGCACAAAAGGATTTTAGTATGGTGTCATTCACCTGCCGAGTTACATATTCATCCCTTAACAGCCACGGCAGTGACAGCACATTGTGGCATGTTTTCTTTATACTGATACTTAATAATCGTTGAGCCCTGAGGAGAACAAAAAGAGTCTTTCCTTTTCTATTTAGTATAAACAGCTATGGAATGAAAAAATCCACCAAAAATCACAACAAATCTGGCAACGTGTATCCCCATTTCCATGGCCATGTACCATTACTATGGGTTATTTACCTTGCTTTTCAGTATGACATTGTTTTTTAGTTGCTAGTAAAGGGATATGCATCAACAGTGGCTTAAATGATAAGGACATCTGTTTTTATTAACAAGAAGTCCAGAGGGATGGTCTCAGGGATAGTCTGACAGCTCAACTGTGTCATCAATGGCTCAGGCTCTTTCTCTCTTTCTAACATGCCTCTTACTAGGCATATTGCTTTTCATCATCATGCTATTACTTCATGGACTTAATGTGGCTACCTCAGTTCCAGGAATCACATCCATATTCCAGATAGGAAGAAGGGGAAAAGAAATGACCCCAAGCTTTCCTTCGAGTCTGTCCCTTTTATCAGAAAAGCAAAATGTTTCCTGGAAAACTTCCAGCCAACTTTCATTTTCTGTCTCCTTGGTCCCAACTGGTAACATTTTACTCCTAACATGAAGGAAGGATGGGAAAATGAGTATTTTATAAAGAGAAATAGAATAACCATGACTGGATCGAATTTATCGATCTTATTTCATTCCCTGAGTCAAGGTACATCGCTGCTACACACCACTGACCTCCACTGCCATTCACGCAAAATTAGCGTTGTGTTAGCAATGACTGCTGACAGCCAAGGGCAACCTTGGCAGCGTTATTTTTAGCTGTGGTAATGGTAGCTGTAGAACTGACCAATGATTTCCAAAGATAAAGGTAGTTTGAATATAGCGAAATGATTTATGGTTTTGATCACAGACAATGACTATGGAGTCAGTGGAACTGAATATTACCTAATACAGCATACTTAAATCATGACAGCATGGCTTATTGAACTCAAGAAAACTACAGAGAAGGTAAATCAAATAACGGTTATACAATTTTCCTTTCCAAAAGCAAGTAATATCTGAATCCAATATATAAGGAACTATAAACATCATTTGCATTGGTTATTCAGATTTCTCCAAGCAAGTAAATTCAAATTCTTTGAAGAGTCCTTTCTAGTTGTATTTCTACTCAATTCAAAGTGAAAGTGATTTCTTGGGTTGTGGCTTCCTCTACCCAAGCAAAGACTGCAGAGGCCCATTGCCTACAACTGTTTCTTCCCCCTCACATTATTGTCTCTCACGTCATCCCTTAGTAAAGTTAGTTTTTGTGTTAAAGGGCTTCTATTAGGGCTCACAACGTGAAAGATAGAGTTAAGGTGATCGACCATCTGGATTGCCTAGGACTGAGGCTTTCCTAGGAAGCAGGACTTTCAGAGCAAAACCCAGGACAGTCCTAGGCAAACCAAAATAGTTGGTCACCCTAGGGGTTATCACCAACGTGAAAGGGTTGAGGGAGAGGGGATTTGAGAAGAAGGAAGGAGAGAGAGGGAGGACCTGGGAAGTCATGGCCATTCAACCAACTCTAAATTTCATGGCTTTCCCTACCATTTTAATAACTGGAGTTCTTGCACAGCAACTCACCACTCATACTTGAACACATCATTTCTTTAGGTTCTTTCCTCTTCCAACCTGTACATAATTGCCCTTTTTTCACCTCCATGGTCTATCCCACTATAAATATTTTTCTCAGTTCTTATTCATGTTCACCAGATTTGATGGTATTGTAAGTGAATGCTTTGAAGTCCACTCTGCTCCAACACATAGCAATGATAGATAACCTATAAAAGAGAATTTAAGAAGTCGTAGCCACACTCTAAAATGAGATACATATGTCCATGGTCCTGGAACTGAATCAAAATGCAAAGCAATGAGTAGAGGCTGATCTGAGGGCCTGCCAGGCTCTGGATATAGAAGTAGGTAGTAGGAGTGGTGAGTTTGGCTTCTGTAGATAAAAGTACATCACAGGGGAAAGCACTCCACGGGAGGCAAGGGAACCAAAGTCACATTCAGAGCTCAGGACAGGGCTTCCCTGGCTTGTGAAAGGAAGCTGGAAAACCTGCTGCCCACCACTGCCTGGGGTGTAGCTTAGGGCCTTGAGAACCAGGTTCAAACACTAGCCCCTGAAGGGGGGTGCACAGAGAGAGAAAAAGAAAGGCAGGGAAAAGACCTCGCACACATGCTGATCCTGTAAACCCACTTTAAAATACATCAAGAAATCTTACACCGAGAAAGACGATCAATAAAACCAATAATTGGAATATGAGTTTTTCCAGAAAAAATAAAATAATAAAAAATTCTGAAAAGACTTGAAAATATGGACATTTAGAATCCCTGGGAGCTGGCCCAGTGGCATAGTGGTTAAGTTTGCACGCTCTGCTTCAGTGGCCCAGGGTTCACAGGTTCAGATCCTGGGCAGGGGCTGTGGTGGCATGCCATATATAAAATAGAGGAAGATGGGCACAGATGTTAGCTCAGGGCTAATCTTCCTCAGCAAAAAAAGGAAGATTGGCAATGGATGTTAGCTCAGGGATGATTTTCCTCACCAAAAAAAGAAAAAAAAAAGTCTTGAAGAGATAAATGAAAGTATTATATTCTTAAAAAAGATATATGCCACTGACATATTAGGCCATTAAAACAGACAGAAATGAAATAAGCACAGTTGGATATAAAATTAGAAATTATGAAGAAAAATATAACCACTGAAATTAAAAAAAAAAAAAAACTCAGTAGGATAGATTCTAAACTAAACATAGTTGAAGAAAGAATTAACAAATTGGAATTGGGAGGAATTTACCCAGAAGGAAACAGCTTCAAAGAGGTCATACAAATAACATAGAGAATAACAGATGCTGTGGTTATGCACTGGGGGCTCAGGAAAGACTTGTCAAAGGAGACATTTGAGCAATGACCTGACCAAGTAAGGATGTGAGTGACGTGAATGTAAAGAAAAATAAATCCATAGGCACACAGTAGTAATAATACCTATTTTCCAAGTTGTTGTGAGGATTAAATTAAATAGTATACATTAAAGCACCAAGCCTAGTGCCTGACACATAACTAGTAACTACTGTTAAGAATCTCTGCTTCCAGGGCCGGCCGGTGGTGTAGCGGTTAAGTTCGCGTGCTCCGCTTCAGCGCCCCGAGGTTTGCAGGTTCGGATCCCTGGTGCAGACCGATGTACCGATGTCAAACCATGCTGTGGCGGCGTCCCATATAAAGCAGAGGAATGTTAGCCCAGGGCCCACCTTCCTCAGCAAAAAGAGGAGGACTGGCAACCGATGTTAGCTGAGGGCTAGTCTTCCTCACACACACAAAAATGAAACAAAAAACAAAGAATCTCTGCTTCCCCCCTTGAGAACTGGAGTTAATAGAATAGAATTTAGCATTCTGCCCCTATACTGAGGGCGCTTTGGCCACCTCTGCTGGAGCCCAGCATCACTCCCAGGGGACTTAAATTGGCTGATAATTTTTGGATCTAATAAAGGTGGGTTTAGCTCTATATTACAAAGTGGCTGGAACATTGTCAACTGTCCATATGTCTGTTTTCTCCTCCTGCTTCTCTCCCTTGAGAACAAAGTCTATTTTCCCCTCTAGCATTAACTAAACAAGCTAGTCACGTCCAAAATATAGAGATGACATTTTAATATACCCAGGCAGCCTGGCTAGTAGTTTCATTGCAAATCTCAAAATTTCATCAGTGCAGCTCGAAGCATCTCTTGCCATTATGTCTTGTTTGGAGCCTCGAGAGAGCTCCTGATAGAGGTCACTACCGGGAGAGAGACAAAGCCACTCTCTTTCTGAGCATGGATCCTTTTCAACTCGCAGGCCCATGATGGAAACATTCTCTAATAAAAAGAACAAAATAAGACTGGCTCACAGTGAACAGCAACAGAATGTTCCATCGGACAGAGAGCAGCTTCTTGGGACGTGGGAATCTGAGAGACTGGACTGTATTCAAAGAAAATGCCCCCAGAGTGATAAAGAGCAAGTCCTGGAGGCTCAGCAACACTCAAGATTTCATGCTTTAAACGCGGGGGCGGGGGCGGGGGCGGAGGGGAGTTCCCTGCCAAAGCCTGGAGTTGGGGCTGGGTATCCTAGAAACTGGACTAGGCTGGGATGTGAGACTCTGATGGTCAAGGGCATTAGGCGTAGCAGCTTCTCTCTTCCCTGAGCAAGGCAGATAAGCGAGGCTGTGACGAATCAGAAAGGAAAAGCTGGAGGTTCAGAGTGTGTGTTTGTTTTTCTAACCAGAAGAGAGAAAACATGTTCCACTCTCTCTGAGTCCTTGGTCAGGAAATGGTTGTTTTAGGAAGCAAAGAAGGAAGAGGAAGAAGAAACATCCTTTTTCGCTGTGGCTAAGACTGGCATTTGACAGGGCTCCCAGGGTCGAGGCAGGCTGATGGACACTGGGCAGTGGTCCAGGGAGTCCCCTCAGCATCTCAGCCCCGCGTTCACCAGTGTAATTGTCCCACTCTAGCAAGTCTATAAAAAATGTCTTCCCCTTGTTTATTTTAAGTTCTTTTTTTTCACCTCAAACTGCACATCTCACCAAGCATGAATTACTTAAAAGAAAACAATAAAGAACTGAGCATTTCAACTTTGGGTCAGTTGGAGGTAAATGTGTGTGCTTGGAATGGGAGAAAATAACAGGCACTGCAGGGAGAAACAGTAGGATTTTAACATCTCCCACATCCCGCAGTGCATATATCCCCTGATATCTTCAGAAGAAGAAGAAAAAAAACCTTAAGTTCACATCACATTAAAAACAAAACAAAATTAAGAAAAAAAGTGTTTAGGGTGAGATTAAAGAGAAAATTATCACACACCAGCAACATGAGAGCGTGATGTCGGCACAAGCACAAGCATGTGTGCTGCATCGTCATTTTGGCCATCTTCACGTAGCTACAGATTTTTTTTTTTTTTTAATAATTTTATTTATTTATTTCCCCCCCCAAAGCCCCAGCAGATAGTTGTATGTCATAGCGGCACATCCTTCTAGTTGCTGTATGTGGGACACGGGCTCTCTGGCTGGAGAAATGGTATGTCGGTGGGCGGCCGGGATCCGAACCCAGGCCGCCAGCAGTGGAGCGCGCGCAGTTAACCACTAAGCCAGGGGGCCGGCCCCTACGTACAGATGTTTTTCAACGTGCTTATCCGTCTCCCACACACATACAGCTTGAAATGCATCTTTAGTAAGATTTCAGTCCCTACGGTAGGCAGGTAGGAGAGACATTAAATAGAGAAAACTTTAAATTGAGAGTGGGGCATTGTTCACTTATCCATATTTATTAGGCCGGGTGCCTGCATTGCAGTAGGCTCCTTACATGTCTTTTGATTAAGTTAATGCAGGGCACCATAACAGCAAGTGGAAATGGATTTGATTCCTTTCCTTATGGACAATCATTTTGCTGGCACCCCTTAATCATGCCATATAACCAGTTGCCTACCCACAGAGACTGCCATAGAGTATATGTCTGAGTAATGAAATAAGCAGTAGTTTCACAGTTAAATCCTTTTTAAACCTAGTTCCTCATTCTAATTAGAAACACTGTATTGATCTATGTTCTTTCCTTATACTTCGATATATAAATATTTTTTAAATTCATCTACTTTTTAAAGTTAACTACATTTCCTCATGTTATCCTCCAAAACCCACACCCCCTTGTGACAGCCAGGAGAGTCCTCTGAGGACAGATGTGACTATGAAAGCTCAGTGCTTTCAAAGGGCCTCCCAGGCCACATGCTCTCATGGTCTCTTCCTGTGCCTCAGCCCTAATAGAAAGGCCTTTGTTACAGACCCGGAACTCAGACGCTTGTGTCCATGATTCCCAGAGAGCGAGAGACGGGGAAAATGGGGCCCAGAGAGGAAGTCACCTGTTCAATGTGATAGAACAAAATAGCAATTAAGTCAAACTAGAAACTAGAGTTCACTGGTTCCAAATGATCTTTTTGAGAAGCACATTTTCAAGTTAAATTAGAATATATTGAACAGCTATGTGTGGGGATTTGTGTAGTGCTAGTTAAGTGCAATCATATAAGGTGCACATTAAAAAAACGTGAAACATAAGCAGATAATCCAATTTATCTATTGAATTTAACTAGGAATATTCATTTGAATAGCTAATAATTTGACACTAGATGGAAAAATTACTGTGCGTTTTCTTGGATGAGACTCAGGAGTCATCAGTAGCCCCCCCAACCCGCCTTGTCTCCTGATGAAATCAACAGTGGGTTTAGCAGCTGCTCTGTTATTATAATTCAGCTACTTTATTTCTGTTTTAATCAGAGCCGATTACTTTTGACCAAAGTAGTGTCTCTGGACATAATCTACACGGTGTGACCTCTTTCAGTTAACGAGAAATGGTTCCCTCTGTTCATTTTATGTTTGTGCAGAGCTCATTTATCTTGACCAATATTATTATGCTAATTATATAAGTACAGTTGGCTCTTTCAGACAATTTCTGAGAGCTCTTGAAAGTGCAACACAGAAGAAAGAATGAAATGAAGCAGACATGTAATTAGAGAGATTATGAAAATCCTTTCCCAGATATCAAAAAGGTATTTGAAGTACAAGAATTTTGAGCTTTGTATTATGACGCCTGTATCTTCTTCTGGGCCAGGTTGGTCCTTCAGTTCCATGGGGTAAAATCTCAGATGCCTACAGGCGCCAGGAAGATAAAGTAAATGAGTAAAACAGGCAGGGTTCAAGTGCTTGCGGTGCCTCATGTGAGTGAGGACCTTGGAGGCCGGGACCTGGAGGGTCCATCTGAAGTGCAGGTCCATCAGTGTTTTCTCCATCTGAAGGAGGCCACCTGCCTCAGCACTGTGATATCATAAGGGAAGGAGGCCCAATGCAGCCCGAGAAGCCAGAAATCTGGACTTGAGTGAAGTATCCTGATTTTTAAGTGGCACTAATTTTTTTTTTTTAAATACTGAGCTGGATCAAATAAAATTTATCCGAGGGCAGGATCCAGTGGGCTGCCATTTTGTGACCCTCTATGCTGTAGTCCATACAAAGGTCATTTCAGTAACCAGAGACTTAGAAATGGTCTACAAATTAGCTGGAGCATGCACCAGGTGGCAGGAAGAGGTAGACGATCTCTCCTGCTTGCTGACCTCTCTAGAGTCGAAGATTTCTGTGGATCCACCTGGAATCTTAAGGAGCAGCTGTCCTTTTGGCCTCACCAACTACTGCTCCCCAAATCCTAAAGGAGCCAAACACTAGAGAGACCTCCTCCCTCCTTCCCTATCATTATTAGACACAGATATGCCAGGAGACATGGAAAGCACACAGCCAACCACACCACAACCCACCATCACCCCTGCCTGGCACCCCACCCTCACCCCAAGGGCCACTGGGGAGCCAGTTTGTGGAGCGTGAAAGGCAGACACCCCTGACCCTGCTTCCTCCTTTCTCTGAGTGTGAGGACATTTGAAATGAGGTGGAAACTCTCTAAAAATGAAGGACATCCATGCCCTGGGGTTGGCTCCTGCTGTAACTGGGAGAAAACAGGCCATCTGGGCAGACAGCTGTTTTAGTATCAAGGCCTCGTATTGAGTATCATCAAGGTCTACTTGACGCTGATGCCTGTGTTTGAGGCCTGGGTTCCTGATCCCCTGCCTGCTGTTGCCCTTTTGTGCCGGTAGTTGTCCTGCCTCCCTAACTCCAAGCTCCTCCTGCCTCTCAGTCTGGTTTTGATTGTTACACCGTTGCTCCTACACACAGCGCACAACTCCTGCCCCCCTCTTACCGAACAAAGATCCCTTATTTGTCTCCACCTCTGTCTTGGCCCAGACTCCTCTGGCCCAGCCCAATCCTCTGCTCCCAGTTTCCCCCAGGCTTACCCCACCCCATCCTCTCCATCTTCTGTCCAGACCCCGAAAGCTGTGCTGCCGGGACTGTCCTGTCCCTCCCAGAGCCACTTCATTCCGCCCCCCGGGCCCCACCCCCGCCCCACCCGGTCAGAAGGCCTGGGGCTAAAGGCAGCACAACACAAATCTGTGACTTGAGGAGAACAGGGATGGGAGAGACTGCTCGTTTCCTTTAAGAATTAACAGCCCAAGATAGCTCTAAATTGTAGCAGGAGAGAGAAAGGCTGTAAAATGCTAGAATCCATTATCTAGGGAGATTTGTGAATTTCAAGGTTTCTCGGAGTAGAAGAGAAAGCCCAGTGCCTGGAACGGGGTTTAGCTGGGGGGGAGGGAGCCCTGCCCCGGGGCCATGGTGGGGACAACTGGCTTCAAGATCAGCCTTCCAGACTCTGCCCTGTCCTCTTCCTGGCCAGCTAGAAATTAAGACATCCTTTTGGGAAAAAGTGGGGGCTCATTTAAAGGGGTTTTAAATAAGGCCATGGCAGGTGAATTTCCATAGTGCCAAATTGCAGAAGGGCATTGTAAATTGGTGAGAGAGCCCCACCTGCAAACTCAGGGGCTTGGCTTCTTGGTCTGTGGGAGTTCCTGTGAAGTACCAGATCTCTCCAGGTCTTCATCAGCTCACTGAGAATAGAGGTTGGATTGGAGGAATTAGTTACCTAAAATGACATAACAAATTAACCTGAAACTTAGCAGCTTAAAACAACAAACTTTTATTATCTCACAGATTCTGTGGGTCAGAAATCCAGGCCCTGCGTAGCCAAGTCCCCTGAATCAGGGTCTCCCTGAGGCTGTAATTAAGGTGTCAGCCGGGGCTGAAATCATCTCAGGGTTCAACATGGAGAGGATCTGCTTTCTAGCTCACTCAAGTGGTTGTTGGCAGGATTCAGTCCCTCTCTGAATCCTAGAATAAGAGTCTCAGTTGGAGACAGAGCCTTGGTTCCTCACTGGCTGTTGGCTGGAGGCCTCCCTCAGTTTCCTGCTACATGGATCTCTGCATAGGGCAGCTCACAACATGGCGGCTGGCTTTTATTAGCGCAAGCAAGAGAGGACAAGCAAGAAGGAAGTCAGAGTCTTTGTGACATCCATCACTTTTGCTGAGATTCTGTTCCTTAGAATTGACTCACTAAATCCAGCCCACACCCAAGGGAGTGGAGTATACAAGGGCATGAATACCAGGAGGCAGGAATCATTGGGACCTATTTTAGAGGCCGCCTACCACAGATTCCCTCCTGGCACTCAGATGCTGTGAAGACTCCTTCTCTCTCTCCTAGAAGGAGGCTGCACATTCTGTGTACAACGCCAACCTCCAAGACTCGCAACCAAGTGCCTGAATGGCTCTGACATATTCTTCAACTGGAGTTAACCAACAAGAAAAATGTAGTCCAATAGGAAAGTTATCTTATCCAAAAGAGTTAGACTGTAAAAAAAGATGTTATATTTTCTCTATTTTTGTGGCATCTACCATCAGAGGACTCTGCTGATAGACTAGATATCTTTTCAGAGTAAACAGGGAAAATATATCTTTATTTAGATCACTTCAGAACCAAACCCCCTGAAGCCAACCTACACAGAGAACCTAGGTTGATGTGAGGTGAGTTACTGCATTGCTGGGAGGAGGGTTGCCATCCGAAGGCCACTCCTGAGTCTTTCTTTACAAAACAATAGAAGTCATGGATTATCCTCAAAGCCTCTGTGAGGTACTCTCATTTCCTCTGGAATGATGTCACTTTCTTAAGACGTCTAAAGCCTGTTGATGTTATACCTTGGCCTGGCTCAAGTCTGGAGAATGATCTAGGTCTCTAAACCCTGAAGACTGTGGGGTTGACTTGAATTAAATGACATATACTTCCCCTTGCAGAAAATGGAAATTAATGTTGCTGTCTTTGTCCAGCAGTTATGGATTCTTTTTAAAAATCTGTTTTAATCCATCAGAAGTCTATATTTCCTTTACTAATAGCCCTCTTTAAGATTGTGGTCATTGTGAACCCTTCATCTTTTAATGACCCTGAGAGCTCTCCCAGGTTGGGAAGCCATTCTATCAATGTGCACACACATATTACAGTTTGGAATCTGCAGCAAAACTGAGCCTCAGTAGTGTCTTCCCTCTGAGTGAAAAGGCTGAGATCCATATTCCTACTCACAATTTCTAATTTTGACGATTCCTGGGCAATATTTTTTGAATTGGTGAGATTTTAATCGATCTCTTTCAATTTTCTTTTCATCATACGTAAGAATCTAAGACTTACAGAGACTTTGATTTGCAACTGTCAAAGCTTTTTACATGCAGTTCCTCGTTCATTCTCTCAAACCTTCTAAAAAGAGGGATTTAGTTCTTTTCCAGGAAGTAGCATGGCGTAAAGAAAGTACGTGGACTTTGACATCAGGCAAGCTGGATTAGAATTCTAGATCCATCACTCACTAGCATCCAGATTTCTGGCAATTACTTCACCTTGCAGTGATTCTTGAAGGATTCTTACCTGTAAAATGGGATCACAGACACCTACCTTGCAGAACTGTTTCAGGATGAAACTACACAGATATATCTATATAAAGTGTTTAGCATGGTGCATGGAACTAGTTACTTAATAAATGTTGGTTTCCTTTAACGCTTATGGAGAAACAAAGGGAGATCCTGACAGATCTCCCTGTCTCCAAATGTTCAACCAAATAGGAACAAGGAGGGAATGGGATCCCTGAGTCTAGACCATCAGCCTTCATTGTAGTCACTTCACACACCCCTTTAGCGTCATCACCAAAATATCCTACTTCACCCCTTTAAGAAGCTTTGTAAGCTGAGCCTGAAATACCACAAAAGAGACATACTGTCTGTGCCACTCCTGTGCCCTCGAATAAGGGCAGATTTGCTCTCAATGTGTCAGGGTCAAAGGAGTGTTGTGGATCGTATATGCAGAAACACTCATATGCTCCCTTTCTGAACGTATGTTATGTTGGGTTTTGTGTTTTAGCCTCTGCATCAGAATGGACAAAAAGTGATCACATGGGTGGGCAGTATGTTCTCTGTGGAGGCCCCCCAATAAACGGCTCCCCCAGGTGACTCACGAAGTCAGCTACATATTTGGAAATTCCTCTTCTTTACCTAGCGAGTGGTCTGAGATTGCCTCAAGCTATCCAGAAGTAGCTTTGAAGTACAAGCAGCCACTGGATGTGCACCACCCCCCTAAATCTAGCTGTAAGGGAAGAGACTGAAGAAATGCAGAGAAGTCATCAAGTTCCCAAATCAGCTGGAGGAGGAGAAGCTCGGAAGCAGAGGAAATCCCTGGCTCCAGGGCCTGGGGCTGGTGTTGGGGGTGCCCTGGCCCGTTTCATTAGATGTGAGGGAGAGACACAGAGTACACTGGCCCAGTGGTTTCTCTTGGACACTGGAAGAGGATTATAAAGGCCTTTGCCAGCTATAAAAATAAAAGTAAAGTAGTGGCCAGCCCAGTGGCGCAGTGGTTAAGTTCACACACTCCCCTTTGGAGGCCCAGGGTTCGCAGGTTAGGATCCCAGGCACAGACCTACACACCACTCATCAAGCCATGCTGTGGCAGGCATTCTACATACAAAATAGAGGAACATTGGCACAGATGTGAGCTCAGTGACAATCCTCCTCAGGCAAAAAAGAGGATGATTGGCAACAGATGTTAGCACAGGGACAATCTTCCTCACCAAATAAATAAATAATAAATAAATGAAAGTAAGGTAAATGGGCTGAATGTTGAATCTTCAACAAAATTAAGAAAAACAGGGCCAGCTCCAGTGGCCTTGTGGTTAAGTTCAGCACGCTGTACTTTGGTGGCCCTGGTCAGTTCCCCGGTGCAGACCTACACTGTGCTGTGTGGCCATGCAGTGGCGGTGACCCACATACAAAATAGAGGAAGACTGGCAACAGATGTTAGCTCAGGACGAATCTTCCTCAGCAAGAAAAAAGAAAAGAAACACAAGGATTGAAGTATAAAGAAAAAAGAGGCGTTGGATTGGTTTTTTTTTTATTTTATTATTTTTTGTGTGTGTGAGGAAGATCAGCCCTGGGCTAACATCCATGCTAATCCTCCTCTTTTTTTGCTGAGGAAAACTGGCTCTGAGCTAACATCTATTGCCAATCCTCCTCCTTTTTTTCCCCCCAAAGCTCCAGTAGATAGTTGTATGTCATAGTTGCACATCCTTCTAGTTGCTGTATGTGGGACACGTCCTCAGCATGGCCGGAGAGGCGGTGCGTCGGGGCGCACCTTGGATCCGAACCCGGGCCTCCAGCAGCGGAGCACGTGTACTTAACCGCTAAGCCACAGGGCGGCCCTGAGGGGTTGGATTGTATCATCAGTCCCAGCTGCCTACAACTTTCTCCTTCCAAAGTCCTCGCCTCCAGGATTCACCTCCACCCACAGGTTTTCCTCTCCACTGGGACTCCCTCATGGGGAACTTGCTGCTCTCTTGCTGTCCTAGCTGTGGAAGCCCCCCTTACATTCATCCAAGGATTCACTAGGAAACACAACCAAGATTACAAAAGAGAATATTCCAAGCCAGGGAAGTGTTTCGGAGTGCAGACACAGCTTGGCCTAGGATAACACACATCTGGGCACACACTGGCTGGACTGACACAGCTTCCTAGGCAGTTTCTTTTCTCCAACTCTATACTAATCCAGGAGACCCAGCCAAAAAGTCCTCCTTTTTGGTCCTAAGGTGTTGCTCCGGTCACATTCCACCTGCCCTCTCCTTTTATACCTCCTCTGCTTTCGCTGCCACTCCAGGCGTCCTCACCAACGTCCAATAGTTATGGAGAGAGCTGAGGGCGCCTCTCTGGACAGAGGCTATCTTCCAGTGTTATCCGGGATTATGGTGGTATTTGTAGAAAAACCATCCGCAGATAAATGCTGTGTAAAGTGCTACTCCTGGATTTACAACGCCCCTACAGCTTGTTGCTGAGTCACGTTTCAGTTAGGGAGGAACTGGCCACTTTTAATTTTCTCAGTCCTCCTTCTTCCACGTGTGTAATAATCTGCAGACAAAAGCTCAAGAAGGGGAGAATCCATGATGGAGCCGCAATGAAGTATTTTGTCGCTTACAACCCTTTGCCCCCCATTCTCCTCCCCAGCCATTTATTGGTTATATATATAAAAATATACTTTAATATACTACATATATATACACACACACGCACACACACACATATTTTTTTTTTTTTAAATCGAGAAATGCACTGAGAAGATTCCCCCTCCTCCACTTCTGCCTACCTTCCTGGCACCCCTCCCCAAATCCCTCAGGTGGGGGGCGTTGGCAGCAGAGCTCTCATCTGAAGGCCAGTTTGAACCACCCCAGAGAGTCAAAACCACAACCAGGAAGCATTTACACAGCACTCTTCTGTGCAAAACACAGAGCCCCACGGCAGGTTTTCAGTTTCGGACCTAATTCTGACTCCTCCAAAGCGAACCGCCTCCTCACCTGTCTTTCGGGGTGTCATTTCTAGGGTGAACTTTCTGGAAAAATCACCCTTTCATGAGGCTCCTTTCCAGTATACCCTCCCCGTCTTTCCCTTCCATCTGGCAACGGAAGACATTTTCTGTCCTCTTACAGCACACTCGCATGACGTTCGGCTCCTGGGGGAATTCTTCAAAGAAACAGATTCTTGCTTGATCCCTGACCTGCTCACACAAACAGAGCCCACGGCAGGAAGGCCCAGCTCTCGGCCGAGGGAGCCACGGGCATTGCCACCCACCAAGCACAGCTGCTCTGCTAATTTTAGAACTCTGAGGAGCCACCTGACTTCAAGGCACTTTGGAGATACACATCGCACCCTATCTCTGGTGGTGATCTGGGGTGGGGCCGCTCCTTGCTTTTAACACCGCTAACAACTTTGTAAGCTAGAAAGTGACTTTTTTTGGAGGCTACTCTCATTAAATGGTAAAAACGGAGACAACCTTCAATCAGCTATCAAACTGCAAATTATTTCCACCTGGTGTAGCCCCCCCAAGCCTTAGACGGGTCACTCCAGCTGCCTGATCTCTACCTGGACATCCAGGTACCACCTCACGTTCCCCATGTCCAAAGGGAACTCACCAGCTTTCCCCAGACCCCTTCCTCCTGCCCGCCTGTCTGAGGCATTTCCAGTGACCCAAGCTGGGACCCTCAGGTCAACGCTAACCACCTTCTCTTACTGTCCAATCACTAAGTCTTAAAATTATTTTATCTCCTAAATAGGTGTTCATAAACTTCTTCTCCTCTCCGTTCCCACAACCTTTGTCCTACTTCAGGTCCTGTCAGGTTCTCCACGCTGGCTGCACATCAGAATCACCTGGGCAGCTTTTTAAAAAATTTGAGCGCCCAGCTTCCACCCCTAGCCATTCCGATATAATTAGACTGGATTGGAGAAGGCATCCATATGTCTTTTTAAAATTCCCCAGAAAATTCTAATGTAAAACCAAGGTTGAGAACCAGTGACCTCCAGGACGAAGTCCAAGTGCCTTCCCACAGCACCCGAGATTCTCCCTGAGCAGGCTCCTGCCCGCCGTTCCAGCCAGCCTCACTCCTGGCCTCTCTGTGCCTTTGTGCTCCAGCGATGCTGAACTGCTTGTGGTTCCCACCACCACTCCGTTGCTCCTTCTGTTCCCTCAGCCTGAAATGCCCTCCTTACTTGTCCAACATCACCTTCTACAGGAAGCCATTCCTGACTACCCACCTCAGCACCTTCCCTTGCTCCCAGGTGCTCCATAAAACCTTGGGTGTGTCTCTAGTACTGAACATCCACATTATTTTATGGTGATTTGTGTGTCCATCTTCCTTAAGCAAAGGGAGATATTTATTTACGTGTGGTTACTTCATGGAGCCCAAAGCTGCTCAAAGTGCAGTGGGGCCTCTCAAGCCCTGGGACCCTGCCTTAGAAAGCTGCCTGGGACCAAGGCACTTCCTCTGGTACTCTCTCTCACTGGGGTTTCATGGCCTCTGGTCTCTGTTCATTACTCACGGATCTTCTTCACAGACAACATCCTCTACTTCTGTGTACCCAGGTGGGGCAGATATGACCACTCCACAAAGGCAAGCTCAACTCCTGAAGGTACATGTTCTTACTTGCAGCAACACTGACAAGCATCCTAAATGTGAATTCCAAAGTCCCAGGAAAGAGGATCTTATTGGCCCAAGGATTCACCTCTGTTCCAATCAGCTATGGCCAAATATGGCTGCTGTACAATGACACAAGTCTTGGAAAATGGAGATGAATCATGAGATGGGCAGATGCCCCAAAAGGTGGTAATTATGCCACAAGAGTCAAGGGATTCTTGAACCATGTAATAAATGGGTATAGATCAGCCACAGCATGTACTGAGTGAGACAGAGGAGGAAACCATTATTTCAGTCTTGGATGTCAGACTGAAAGGCTGACACTGGAGATGGACCTTGAAGGATGAGCAGGATTTTGCCAGGCACAAGGGAAAATTAAGGATGTTCTAGGTAAAGACAATATCAACAAGATACCTGGAAAGTATGTTCCTATGTGAAAGTTCATGGAAGGGACTGAAATGGTGCCAAGATGGCAGTATCAGCAGATGGGGCTAGAAATGTGGGTTTGGTCCAGACTGTGAGAGTCTTTGAGTGCCAGGTTGAGTCTGGTCTTCACTGCTCAGGAGGTGGGCTCCTTTTAGGAGATCTCAATCACTCAGGTAAGGAGAAGGCGGAGTGAGCAGACCTGGAGAGAGGCCCTGAGGGTCAGCGTTAGGGCAATGGGTAGATTCTTACCAGACTTTACAGTTCAAAGAGCACTTTACCCGTGATACCTCATCTAATCCTCACAATATCATTATCCTGTAGGTAAGGCTGGCTTTTATTTTACCCATATTACTGAAAAGGAAAATGTTGTTCAATTCAGTTAAGCAACTTGCCCAAGATCACACAACTAACCAGCAGAAGAATGACTTGGAGGTAGGTCTTCTGATTCTAAAGTCTGTTCTCAGTCCACTGTACCTGGCTATACAGCAATGGAAAGGTCCAACTAAAACTGTCTTGATTTATGATATAGAGAAAGAGAATGGATAATTCAGGGAAAATATTTTCATTACTGACTAATGATATGGAAAAATGCTCATGATATATACTGGCTGGTAGAGAAAAGGTTGACTATAAAGTTACATGAGCATTGGGGTGCTAATCTTTTTGAAAGTGTAAATATGCATTGAAGAATGCCAAAAGGGAAAACATCAAATTGTTTTTGGGTAATTCTTATTTTTATCTGGATAATTCTTAGTTTTATCCTTATATCCTTCTCTGTCTTCTAAAATTTCTACAATGAAATTGTATTACTTTTAAGTGAGAGCAAGAACTTTTCATTATAAAAATTACATATTCTCATAGTAAAATAGTCAAATAGTATTCTTCCAGAATTTTTCTAAACATAAAGAAGCTAATTCTATTTTTTAAAAACATAAATAAGGACATATTGTACATACTGTTCTTCGTCTTGTTTTTTTCACTTAATGTGTCTTGGTCATATTTTCATATCAGGACCTGTGGACCTACCTCATTCTTTAGCGGTTGTGTGGGATTCCATTGAATGGATATATCATAACTTATTTAACCAATTTATTTTTTAGACATATTTAAGATGTTTCCAAGTTTTTTCAATATTATAAATTATAAATACACTATGTTTATATCCTTAGACAGTGCACACACATTTTATTGTATATGAACAATAACTACCTAGTGGGGGAATTACTGAGTAAAAGGCATGTGCATTTACAGTTTTGATAGATATTGCCAAATTGCCCTCACCTTGACTTACTATGGGTTAAAATTTTTTTCAATCTGTGCCAACTTGATTTGTGTAAAAAAAATTAAAATGATTCTTTTACAAAATACTTAAAGAAAAAATTTCTATCATTGACCAATACAGAGTATATGTTTCAACAGTCCAAAATACATCAGGTAATTACACAATTCTTTTAACCAAGATTGTGTAACTCAAGGTTGTAATATTTTCCCCCAGTATCCATTTACCAAAAAACTACTGTTTATTGTTAATTGTCGGTGTATATCTAGTAATGAAAGCCAAACTCTATTTATAGTAGGAGATGAAAGTCATCTTATGACATACAATTGCTATGGTTTATAGTACGAGGCAGTAACTAAAATTTTCATCCCTGTGATTGAATGACCAAAAAGAATGCACCATGGTTGCAAAGATCAGTTGAAAACAAGGAAGATTGTCAGAGCAGGACATTCTCTGGCCCAGCAGAGCCTGGACCACAATCCACAGGACAATCAAATGCAAGAGTGAGCATGAGGGGCCAAGAAGTGGTCTGGGTTATCAGCTGAGCACATTTCAAATGACTGCCCATGGTGGGCCTCCTGGGGATAAACGCTCCCAAATAAATTGTGCTTCTTTCATAAAGAAGCTCAGGCCTTTCTGAGCTCTTGGGTTGGTTGGTTTGTTTACTTGCTTGCTTGCTTCTTTGTTTTTTAGCTTTGAGTTATGAGCTGAATCCAGATATTACTGTGTTGCCCACACGTCCATTCAAGGGAAAGGTTTTAAATCACCATGCGTATAGGACAAATTTGTAAAACGCCTTCATCATCTCAATAGATGCCAAGAAATAATTCAAATCGAATCAAAATTTATTCCTTTTGAAAACTCTAAATATTTTAACAAGAAGTGTTTCTGTATTAAAATTTCTTTCTTAAAGAAACGAAAACTACAAGCCAATAGTACATAATATGAAGAATCCCTTCAAAGCAGAAGCAAAGCCAGCGACGTGCCCTCTGCTGTCACTACACTCAGCACCGTATTAAAGTGCTGACAGCAACGTTTTGAGAAGGGCAAGAAACAGAAGCATCTACACAGGACAGAAATACTGTAATTAAAGTATCTTTGGGAGATGATATTTGGGAGATGATATTATTATATACTTATAAAACCCATGAGGTGAGAGGTGACAAAGAACTAGGGAGTATAAGATAAATCCACAAAATGTGGTGTTATTCTTTATATTAGTGGTACACAAACAAAAAGAGATTCCATTCTGTAAGAGTAACAAAAAACATAAATTCTTGAGTATTGACTCAACTTGGAATAAAAAGAATTTATCTTACTCAAAGAAATGTAAAACACCATAATAGGAAAAAGAAATGGAGACAAAAAATGGAAAAATCTACCTTGCTTCTGGTTAAGAGAATACAGTAAACATAATATATCTTAAATTAGGATGTGAATTTAATGCCATTAAATTTCCCCTAAGATAATTTATACAACTTGACAAGTAGTGTGAAATTAGCAAAAGAAAAAGCAGTCAAGAATAACAAAATCTTTTTTTTTAGTTTATGGATGCATCCTATTAGATTTTGAAACATATAACAATTAAATCTTCATGAAAATTGTATGGTATTGACTTCAAAACAGAGAGAGGAAAAAAAAATCACTAATTGAATAAAACGGATATTCCAGAAATAGATTCGACAGCTTTAGGGGCAAAACATATTGGGGGAGGGAAGAGAACACAAGCTATATAACAATAGAAAAAGAAACATTATTTAAACAAAACTGTAGGAAAAACAGGGGGATAATTCTACATACATACATGTCATACTTAGAGTGAATTATTGAGAAAGTATCTGGTGTCTTGCCTTTTTTTTGTGGTTTATGGTTTGGTGGAGGCCTTTTTTTTTGGCTGCTCTGGACTCATCAGCAAAGACTGAAGGGAATTTTCCCTGTACCCCTCTCAGAAAAGGCACAGGCTTTGTGTCCCTGTGTTCCTGGTTCTCATGGGACACATTTTGTGTTTTAGGACCAAGCCTGTGTTTGAGAGCACTGGTTCCCAGTTTCCCAGGCAAGAGGAGGCTGAGGGTGGGATTGGGGGCCATGAGGTGTCTAGAGCTGGGGAGAGGCTTGATGCCAGGCAGAGAGTGGTGGGTTCTTTGGTTTGAGGCCTCTCTAAGGAGACGGGAACACACAGTGCCCAAGAGGTGGCAGGACCTTGAATGGGAGATGGCGCAGGGATGTTGTCAAGGCCAGACATCAAGCTCCTCACCTTGGGAGCAGCTGTCATGCTGTCTGGCCTGGTGAGGAGATTGCTGCAAGGCCTGCCAGCCAAGGTCTGTGTATGAGGTCTATGTAGCCTTGGGCAAGGAGCATCTTCTGTGGTGACCAAATGGATTAATGACAAAGGCCTCTATCCCCAGATAGAGTAACGCCTGAGGGCCTGGCGTAACCCAGGGAAGGATGAGGGAGAGTGAGGAGCCCCTCCCTAAATAATTACTGCTGGACTCAGAGACTAGATCCTGAGCTACAAAAAGAAAGTGGTATTTCTTGCACCTCAAGTGCAGTGGAACAGTTCATACCTATTACACGCATCATACATTTTGATAAACCCAGATAGTTCAAAGAATTATTAAACAACAACTACAAACTGTTTTGAAAACTAGAAAACCAGCCAGTATGTTTATCCCAGTGGTGGAGGACAGATATGTTTCTGGGTATCAAAAAAGTAAAAATACAAAACAGAGAAGAATAGATTGGGGGGGGTGGGGTTGTCATGGAGAAACATACAACCTTACTGGCATTTAGAGAAATACAATCACGTATTGTACCCAGATTGCCCCAAAATGGCCTGGATTTATTCTAACTCAGGATCAACTATAATTAATCCATAAGTGATTATTAGGAAAATGTTTAATCACAGTGGTGTAAACCCAGGAGTGTAATCTACATTTTTCACCAAATGTGACGTAAAAATTCATGCAGAGTGCAAGTTAACAAAGGACTTATTCAGCTTACACAGTATCTTACCAGAGGTTGCTTTCTGAAGCAATGCTGGAAAGGGATCTGCTCTTTCCAACTCTTGTGAACCAGCCATTTATGCTCTCTCACACCACAAGATGGCTGCCAGGGAAGTAGAACTAAGCCTAAAGCCATGAAACAAAGCCAAGCGAGAAGTTCCATATGGATCCCAACACATAACCCCAGCCTCCGTAGCATTATGCTATAAATCCAGTAGTTGGCAAGGGGTCAAGGCTAAATGTGACCAGTCTGACCCCACAATGTGGCCACTGAGATTTTGAGGTTAAAAAAAATGTTTACATGGTATGTTAGTCAAGATTCTCCAGAGAAATAGAATAATAGGAGATATATATATGTATATTCTCATATATATACACATAGAGAGAGAGAGAGAGAGAGAGATTTATTATAAGGAATTGGCTCGGACCGGCCCCGTGGCTTAGCGGTTAAGCGCGCGCGCTCCACTACTGGCGGCCTGGGTTCGGATCCCGGGCGCACACCGACGCACCACTTCTCCGGCCATGCTGAGGCCGCGTCCCACATACAGCAACTAGAAGGATGTGCAACTATGGCATACAACTGTCTACTGGGGCTTTGGGGAAAAAAATAAAATAAAATAAAGTTTAAAAAAAAAAAATAAATAAATCAGGAATTGGCTCACATGACTATGGAAGCTGAGAAATCCCACTGTCTGTCATCTGCAAGTTGGAGGCCCAGGAAAGCCAGTGTAGTTCAAGACCAAACCCGAAGGCTTGAGAACCAGGGGAGCTAATGACATAAGCCCCAGTCCGAGTGTAGGAGAAGACCGATGTCCCAGCAGACAATGTCAGGAAGGGAGTGAATTTACCCTTCCTCCACCTTTTTGTTCTATTCAGTTCCTCAACAGATTGGGTGATGCCCACCCACATCAGGGAGGGCAATCTCTTTACTCAGTCTACTAATTCAGATGCTAATCTCTTCTGGAAACACTCTCACAGACATATCTAGAAATAATGTTTAACTAGATATCTGGGCATCTCATGGCCCAGTCAAGTTGACACACGAAATTAACCATCACACATGTATGTAGGAGTTCAGCAGGAATTACTTGTCTGCCTAACACTATGGTTGTGAAGCTAATTGCCAACGTGTGTCTCATTAGCAGGTTTGTACTGGCTAATAATCGTAACTGAACCAAATTATAGTTCATGATGTAATTTTTTGAGTTCCTCAGATTTAATTCCACTAAAATTTCAGAATGAAACTGGGACATCATGGATTGCTGACAAAAGGAAAGTGGGTATGAATAATTCCTCATATGTTCTTGACTCAGGTTTGAGTCACACAGATTTTCATTCAACATGCTTACCATTGAAAGTAAATGAATGTAGCCAGCATTCACTTAATTGAATTTCTGATCACGTGGTTCACTACTGTAAACTCTTGATTGTCCCTGCTCAAACCAATTAGTTGAGTCAACCAGGCCAAATCTAAATATGTAATAAAGATAATTATTATATTTGTAGTTTGGACAAATTCAACATTATGATTAGACCATTAATGACCTTAAGTATGCTGGTTATTGACGTCTTCCGAGTTTTTATGGTTTTTCTCTTTCCACAAAGTCTGCTCCTTCCTATGGCTGCTCAGACTATGTCTGTTTTCTTTCCCTTTAGACAATGGCCCAAGATGGGGTTCCACATTTAGTCAGCTGGAATATCATTACCATTCAGTGTAATGGCAGGGGCACTGAATTTGGTGCTATAAGAACTGAGTTCCAGTCCACCCCATGTATGAGAGTGTGACCTTGTGCAAGTTACTTGAAGGCACGGAGCTGCGGTCCCTGCTTCATAAAATGGAAATGATCATACCTGCTCTGACATTCTTCCCTGAGCTTGTGGTGAGGCGCCAATGAGATATTATGGGGACAAAAGTCCCCATATACTGTAAGGTATTATTATCAGCATTCTCTAGGAATCAATGTGCTTCAACCCTAGGGCGATTAAAATCACATGACTTGCTAGTTTAAAATGCTCATTTCTAGGCCCTACTCCCAGAGAGTCTAGTTTAGTAGATTCTGGATGGAGCACTTCACAACCATAGTGTTAGTTGAGTGATTTTTATCACTCAACACCACCACCACCACCATAGCCACCGCTCCCCTGTCATGTGATTTGTATGTGAATGATCCAGGGAGGACACTTAGAGAAAAACTGAGGTAAAGATGAAATAAAATGCTTCACAAGAACTTCACAAATGGTCCTTCAGAAGAATAAATTAGGTCCTGATAGTTTTGGATTAAGTATCATGTGTCTAATTGCTTTAAGTGATGAGCTTAAATAAGCTAACGAACTGATGGCCTGTTGAAAGATAGTACCCAAGTGAATTTACTACAGAAAAAGATATTTATTGTAGAATTGCTTTTAGAGTTGGTTGAAAATAATGGAAAAGACCTTCTGCCTGCCACTGTGCCTTAGCTCCCTCTAATCCTATTTCAGGCCAGTGTTTCTGGCTTTACTCCTCTGACATGATTTCTGTCCTGAATGAATGCCCTCCTTCTGGTTGTTTCTTGCCATTTTGGGGAGCCTAATGGAGTCTTGTCATTTTAACAAGGCTGTGTACTGAGCCATGTGGGCACGCCACAGGCCAGACGGATGAGTAAGAAACAAAGCTTCAAAGATTCTGGCAACCACTGATGCAACCAAGATGGGAAGTAATAGAGCTGTTGTCTCTCAACAGCCACAGAATCAAATGATAGCTATTTTGTCCCTCAGAATAGATCGCACAGGGCTAGCCCTGGGCTAAATTATTAAGTCACTGAAATTGACTTTGATGTCTTCCACTGTCTCCACTTCCTGATCATTCTTATTATCCCTGCCTCCTGTCCTGGCCAGGGACTCAGGACCCCCATTTCGCTATCCCACCCTGCCCTCTCTGATTAGCCAGAACCTGGGAACTTTTTCTTTTCTATGATGACACCCCAGCTGCCCACTGGTTCAGTGTCCCTGGTGTTAGAGAAGGTAGTGGTGGCTGGGCCGGGGGCGGGGGGGGGGGCGGTGAGTAGGGGAGTGGAGGGAAGCCCTCTAATTAATCTAATCAACACCTTTGTGCTGCAGTTTAATGTGTCACTCCTCCCAGGTTACTGGGGACTTTCTGAAAAGATGTTTTAATCCCAAAGAACATAAATTCCAAGAATTAAGGGCACCTCAGGTAGCCTTGGAGGAGGGGGGATGGGAAGGCTGGAGAAGTGCTCGGGCAGGAGCCGTCCCTGAGTCACAACACCCTGAGAGGGCCTAGTACTGACAGCTCTGCACGATTCCAAGGGATTTATCTGGGGACTCCGTGGGCCCATTGTTTGGACTCACCAGTAAAATGACTCCCTCTAGCCCACCAGCCTCTTTCTGTTTCCTGAAATAGAGAGGCTGCGTATTTCACTGAATCCTCTTAGCAACCACACCAGGAAGGTGTTATGCCGCCCCTTACATAGTGGACTATTGGGGCCCTTCAAGGACAGTACAAATTCTGAAGGTTAAATTGATTGATGCCAAGAATTGTCTGTACTGACCCTAAATTAGTATGTTATCATGAATTTAAAAAGAAAAAATACCCCACCTCCAGCGATGGACCTGAGTAGTTCAAGTCTATTAGTGTAAGCCCAACTCCCTTGCCACAGTTATTCATTCTGTCAGAACTGAACCAATCATGGGCCAGCCCCGTGGCTTAGCGGTTAAGTGCTCGCCCTCTGCTGCTGGCGGCCCGGGTTCGGATCCCAGGTGCGCACCGACGCACCACTTCTCCAGCCATGCTGAGGCTGTGTCCCACATACTGCAACTAGAAGGATGTGCAGCTATGACATACAACTATCTACTGGGCCTTTGGGGAAAAATAAGTTAAAAAAAAAAAAAAGAGGTTACATCAACTTAAAAAAAAAAAAAAAAACTGAACCAATCAATTCACGGCATTTCCCTGGCTACATTTGGCCTGATTCAGGGCAAGAAAAAGCAGGAAGATGTCAGAGGGCTTCTGGGAAAGGAACTTCATTGTTTTTATGAGAGCACTTCTGGATGTTACTCTCTCTCTGAAAATTGATAAGGAAGCATGTGTCCATCTTTTCGTTAGCAGCCACCTTGTCCCATGAAAGAGAGCCAGCCTTAGGATGAAACCCACACCAAAGGCAAAACAAAGATCTGGAACAAAGCTGATTCCTTGATGCTATGTTTGAGCTGCTGAATCAAACTAACACTGAAGCCCACCCTACCTCTGGACTTCCAGTTATGTGAATACTATATGAGTTAGGATTAGGTTCAGTTGCAAGTAACTGAAAACCCCAAATAACAGTGGCTTAAACAAGTTAAAGGTTTATTTCTTTCTCAGGTTAAAAAAAAAAGTCCAGGCAGATAGTCCAGGGATAGTATACCTTATATCTGATAGCTCTGCCGTCTTAACACAAAATTTACTCCCCTGTGGTTCAAGATGGCTGCTCCAACTACTGCCATCACATCTGAATCCAGTCAGCAAGAAGGAGAAAAGAGAAAGCCACTTCCCAGAAGATGCACGTAGCACTCTGTTTACATGACAAAACTTAGTTATATGGCCACACCTAGCTTCTTCAAGTGTGGCTGAGAAATATTGTCTTTATTCTGGGAAGTCATATGTCTGGCTAAAAATAGGGTTTCTGCCCCCGGTAGAAGGAGGAGATGGATATTAGGGGATAAGTAGCATTCTTAGCCACAGTGTGTCCTCCTTCTTGTTTAAGGCACTTTGAGTTAGATTTCCTGTTAGTTACAATCAAACACATCCTAACTGATACAACCTCATAAACCCCTATTTTCCTGCCATCTCCAGTCACATGCTGAAGGATAAAAATAGGAAGCCCTTCACTGGGAGCATCTCAAGGTCTTTCCTTGTTTTTCTCCTCAGGCTTGGGACAGCACCTGGCACATCGAGGTACTTGATAAATATTTGCTGAAGTGAATAAAATTAACAGAGAAGATGCAAACAGAGAGAGTTCAATAGAATCTTGGCATCGCAACTTGTCAGCTCTGGCCTTGGGCAAGTCATAAAACCTGCCCCTCAGCTTCCTCACTTGTAAATGAGAGAAGTCATACCTACCTTCAAACATTGTTATCAACGTTCGTGACAGTGTATGTAAAGTGCCTAGCACAATTCCTGACACACACACACACACGCACACACACACACTAGGTATATGCATTGTTTTAAAAATATGATTGTAACAGCTAGATCTTAAGTTAGCATGAGGGAAGCCATCTTAGGGAAGGGAAGCAATATTGTAACTATAACCCTGACTCACTAGTCTCTATGAATGCCTTCTGGCCTGCACGTAGCCTAGATGATTAAGCATCTCTCACTTTTGCAAAATACATGATCTGCTAGTTCTATGACTCTTGCTTACGTATATCTGCCAGCTGTGGTAAGGATAACTTTGTTCTCTGAGTTCCCCAGGAACATGATGACCTCAAGAAAGAAAAATTCTGTGTTGGTACCCATCACAAATGACAGAAGAAAAAGATAATGAGGAACCTTGAAGTTCATCACATGGGATGGTCGATATCCCTAAACCTCCTCCTACGCTGCCCATTTCCCCTATATAACTGCCTCAAGATTCTGTATGACTTTAAGATGGTTCTTTAGGACTGTAGTCCACCATCTTCCAGTTGTGCTAGCTAATCGTATAAACTTTCCTTTCTCAACCACTGACTCATCTGCAATTGATTGGCACAGGATTGCAGCAAGCAGAATGAGCCCCTTTTTGCTCGGTTACATGATTATGTACGTTAGATCTTCTGAAGTAACTCTGAAGTTGACAAAAGAGGAATTCTGGCAATGTTTCAAACACCCACAAACCCTACTGGCCATTATTAATTCTTAGGAAAATATGACTGCTGTGTTGAAAGGAAAGAATACGTTGAAGAGATTTTTCACTAAAACTCTGAAGCCTTCTTGGATATCAAATAGTTATTTACTGAGTAAAGTGTGAATGAATCAGAACACATGTATTGAATTTTTCTTGGAACCCTATGTGTGTAAAACCTAACTACAAAATGTGCTTTGCATTCTCTTGCTGTCCAAGGGCTGGGAAAACAGCATGATGTTCTGCGGAACCCAAAATCACCTTGAATTCAGCAAACAGACTAAACTGATGAACACCAGGTCACTTTTCAAGGTCTTTACCACATTGAGGGATACACAACCCACTATGATTTGCAATCTTTTGTGTTTGTTTTCTTTGGTTTGACTCAGAAACCTGAGGGAGAAAACAGAATCATCCTCTTTGTCCACCCCTCAAGGTCTGAAAACAAAGATAGAAATGCCCCTCCTGTGAAGATGTCCTCTTGTGAGAAGTGGGGCCTCACAGATGCGTAAAGAATTCAGAGTTAGGGGCCGGCCCAGTGGCGTAGCGGTTAAGTGTGTGCGTTCTGCTGCTGATGACCTGGGTTTGGATCCTGGCTGCACACCAACGTACCACTTGTCAGGCCATGCTGTGGTGGCGTCCCGTATAAAGTGGAGGAAGATGGGCATGGATGTTAGCTCAGGGCTGGTCTTCCTCAGCAAAAAGAGGAGGATTGGCATGGATGTTAGCTCAGGGCTGATCTTCCTCACAAAAAAAAAAAAAAGAATTCAGAGTTAGCTTTTCAGTCAAAGCAAAGATAAAGTTTTAGTAAGAGGAGCTGAAAGACAGGAGTGAAGGGGATTTTAAAATGTTAACGGGGATCAACTAGTCTGCCTTCCATTTGGAGATAAGGAAGCTGAGCCTCAGAAAAATAGCTGTTCTCAGCAGAGGCCGGCAGCAGGGTAACGGAGGAGGGACTGGAAGGCAAGTTTCTCGTTCCACAGTCCGGTACACTCTGGCAAGAAAGATATTTAAAAAGACAAGAAAAAAAAATTTTCTTAATCTATTTGCAAAAGCAACATATTGGTTTTAAAGGGTTGCCAGTGCCTTAGAGTGTGTGAGGTGCTTTCATGCACGTTCTCTCATCCGACCTCACACCAACACAAGAGAGTTGTCATGCCCACTCTGCCCGATTTGGAGGGAACAGGTCGGGAGAGGGTAAGTGATTTGTCCCATGTGGCACAACTGCTCGGAAGTGTGCTTACTCCAAATACACTTCTCTCTCCACTGTACACATGGGTATGTCAGGCAAAATAATCCGGTTTCTTTTTAAAAAGAAGAAAATGCTGGTTTGTTGTTCTGATACGGTCATCTCCATTTGCTGAATATCTTTAGAGTAAAAAGTTCCCTTTAAAATTAGATGAAAACATTTCCGGATTTTTGTTTATGGGGAGGTTACTGATGCTCTGCCTTCAGCCTCAAGCCCAATGAAAGTAGGAGAGGGTCCCTTCCGAATCTTCCTCAGCCTTTCCGCTCTGGTCTCCTTCTCACCTCCCTTGCTCAGCCATTATCACATCCCACCTGCACATCACAATAGATCGTCTGTGGCCCCTTCAGCCATAACTCGCCTGAAACACGGAAAACTGCGTAAAGCTTAAGACTCGAGTTGACATTGAAATGTCAAAATGTTTGTCATCAAACTTGTCAATGAGTTCTAACAGATGGGCTCTAACTCTTGTCGAATTTTTCCTCACTCTAGATTGACTGAAAGTAGAATTTGTTTCATTTTTTGAAAGGGCAAATCCTCTCTGTTCTCCCAAAATTGTAGACCCGTTAAGTTTGCTGGATAGTCCATCAAAACATTAAGCTCTTTTCCTAACAAATGGCAGGGTTGGGGCTCTGTCCAATGTTGACTTTGCAGTATTGACCACTGATTGGTACATTTTCCCCTCATAGCTATATCTATCTTCCCTTGGCTTTTAATTATGTTGATCAGAGCCAGTGATGTGCTGGAGCTGGCTCCTACTGGCTCACGAGAGCTGATCCTTAAATTTCAGTAATTTTGCCAGCTGATTGTTAAAAGCAACCATTATTGTCACCGACTAGTGCCCTGAGGAACTCAAGGGTGGGTTTGGAAACATTTAGCTGTTTTTCCAAGTTGTTTTTTACGTTAAGGAGACACAACTAGCAACCACCCTGAAGCTAACCAAGCCTCCCTACAAGAGCTATGCCCATGACCTCGCCTTATTTTTAATGCGAAGATCTCTTCAGGAGGAGATTAAGCCTTATTACCATAATCTGCAGTGTACCTGCCTCTCCCTTTTGAATATTCATTCCCCAACCCAAATAAAAGTTCCTGCTTCCCTTTGTTTGACAACGCCATGACTTTGGAAATGATTCCTCATGGCCTCCTATTTGCTGCAGATACACTTTACTTTGTGAGACAACTTCTACTGGTGTAAAGTCTCGTTTAAATCACCAGGAGGTGAGCCCACTTGGTTCGGTATCCTTATTACAAATTTATATAAACTTACAATTAAATAAATTATATTAAGAATAAATACTCAAAATGTATCCTTTCCTAATTATTTTACTAATATTTTATTAATATGTAATATCTATTCTCTTAAGATTATTTAGGTCTGGGGCTGGCCCCGTGGCGTAGCGGTTAAGTGCACGTGCTCCGCTGCTGGCGGCCCAGGTTTGGATCCCAGGCGCGCACTGATGCACCGCTTGTCAGGCCATTGCTGAGGCCACGTCCCACATAAAGTGGAGGAAGGTGGGCACAGATGTTAGCCCAGGGCCAGTCTTCCCCAGCAAAAAGAGGGGGATTGGCATGGATGTTAGCTCAGGGCTGATCTTCCTCACCAAAAAAAAAAAAATTTAGGTCTGTTGTATCTGTTTGGTGGAAATACCATAAAATGGTGTGCTACTGTATTCCTCTTCCCAACTCCATGTTTGGTGACATCACATTGGTAGCTCAAAATCAGCCATGGAAGGAGTATTTACCCCGCAGAAACTGAAAAATAGAAAACACTATAAATCAGGACTTCTTTACTTCAAGAGCCTTTTTTGTGTGTGTGTGAGGAAAATCAGCCCTGAGCTAACATCCATGCTAATCCTCCTCTTTTTGCTGAGGAAGACCGGCTCTGAGCTAACATCTATTGCCAATCCTCCTCCTTTTTTTCCCTTTTTTCTCCCCAAAGCCCCAGTAGATAGTTGTATGTCATAGCTGCACATCCTTCTAGTTGCTGTATGTGGGACGCGGCCTCAGCATGGCCGGAGAAGTGGTGCGTCGGTGCGCGCCCAGATCCGAACCGGGCCACCCAGTAGTGGAGCGCATGCACTTAACCGCTAAGGCATGGGGCCGGCCCCAAGAGCCTTTTTTTTAATGCATTTACCAGCACACCACTGAGCAGAACTGACTGCAGACCAAGCAACATAAGCATATCAAGATCGCTTTTCTTAATGTGCTTGCAAAATCTTGTTTGTAATACCAGTTCCTGAATCAAGGAGTGGCAAGAATGACCTTGAAGGACCAAGTGAGGTTCAGTAGTGTAAAACAAGGGACCCACCCTCTTCCTCTTTCTTTTAATATAGATCTTAATGGCTGATACCACTTTTAGACAACATAGACACGCCCCTTGCCAAAATTAACAGCAGGTATAGTCTTATGGAAAAGCAGAAAGAAGAAAATAGTGTCGATATCTACCCATTTTCAAAAAGAAGGGTTTAACCTCAACCATCAAAGCTGTTACACAAAAACTACTGTCTTGAGCTGGCAGCCAACAACATTTAAACGGTCAATATCAAACAAGTCCACAACATGCCTTCAAGCCCTTCAGAGATACTTTTTGGCTAATTCGTCCCAGCAGATACATAGGGAATACATTGTTCTGGTAGCCCAGAGGCAGAGGAGCAACAACTCTCCTGACTGGTGAGTTTGGAAGGTGGAACTGGGCAGGGTTGCCTAGCTCCTTCCGCTGTCTCTCTCCCCCCATTGGGAGCAAGTTCCCATGTTCTCAATCCTCCCTGTCCCACTTCTTATAGAAGCCTGTGCTGGCTAGGTATTGCCTATGATGGGATGGGAAAGGCTATCTAATTCTGGGGCTTAAACCCAGGAAACTCGCTTGCCCACAGACACCAGCCACATTTCCCAACAACAGATATATTCTTGCTTTACCCCTTTCTCTTATTTCCCAGTTGATTCAGAATCCAGCAGGGAAGAGGGTATTCGTTTCAGGGCCTCTCTAACCCAACAACAGGCATGGGTGAGGTGGCTTAGAACTCAATCTTCCAAGAAAATTACCAAGAAATTTCTATGGCTGCGATGAGAAGCTGTCAACACTTGCCCACAGTGTCTTTCATGTTCAAGTGTTTGTTCTACTATATGGAAGTTTGGCATCTCAACGGAGTCCTGGCTCATGTTGGCCCAGCTCCAAAACTGATTCCTTAAGAAAATCCTGGCTTTTCTCAGACACAGCTCCCACTCACAGCCCAGCTCCAGGCAGGGATGGGAAGGCCTTTGATCTAGACAGGGATCCTGGCCAGGCTTTTTTAAGTTTCATAATTGAGCATTAATCCTCCCACCTGCCCAGCTGGATTTCAAAGCACAGTCTCTGCCCATAAGGACAGTAAAGGATTCCTGAATTCCGGACCTCACTAGAGAAGATAATTTTCAATTGTTGACTATCCCTCTTTTCTGAAAAACCCAGTGAGGCCATCTTATTTAGGGAAGGTACGTTAATATTTGCTATAGGAATGTTTATGGAAGATTGTCTGGATGAAATAGACAAGTGACTATTCCTGCTGCGTTTGCTATGAAATTGTCATTGAAGACACCTTTCACTGCATCCTTCAAAAACACCTTTCACCGCATCCTTCAAAAACTTCCATCTGATGACCCGCGTGAGGAATATCTCAGATCTTTGTGTTAGGGAAGCCATCTCCCGTGAGACAAATGAAATGCTTCTTCCTCTCAGACAGTAATTGAAGTACCACTTTTCCCTCTTTGCCTTGGCTGTAAGGAGACTGCAGCCAAACCTCAGCCTTCCAGCTCAATCACAGACACTCCATCGACCTTATGGTTGGGATATCTGCCTTGCTCCTCTTAATCCTGCTTTCTTCTTTTTATTCCCCCGCTTTTATTGATTTTGATATATTTATTCCCTTTTAAGGCCATTTTAAAATTCTTTTGCAAAGAGGCAAGATATAACTAAATAAAATTAAAAGATTCAGTGATTGCTTGAGGCTGGGGGGTGGGAGATGGTGCATGGGAGGAGAGACAACTGTAAAAGGACATAAGGGAACTTTTTGGGGTAATGGAATTTCTGTATCTTGATTGCAGTAGTGGTTACCTGGGTACATGAATTTGTCAAAATTCATTGAACTGAACACTTAAAATGGTGCATTTTATAGTAGGTAAATTAAACTTCAATAAAGTTGATTTATTCATTCAACTAATATTATGTTTCTGTTATCTGCAGGCACTTTGCATGGTGCTGGACAGAGAGTGCACACAGTTGTGTAGGTTGTTCACTGAATAAGGGTACTGGCCAAGGGGCCAGGAGGGGCTGAAATCCAGCCCAGGCCTGGCTCACCAAGCCTATTCAAGGATCAGAGAGAAGGCCACTGTGGCATGTTATAAGCAAACTGGAGAGTGGCATAGTTGTCAATAATGCAACTAATTCTCAAAAAGTTAGACATAGGCCCTGAGAAATGGCTCAGAGTACTAACTGTACTATCAAACACTTTATTTCTCATAGATTTTAGAGTTGCAAGAGACCTTAGAGATAAGATAGTCCTTCAATCTTCTATCACAAATGTAAAAACAAGACCTAGCTCACTCTGATAACTGATATGCCAAATTGGATTCGAACTCAGGCTTCACTTCAATTTAATTCAACTGGTATTTGCTGATTGCCCACCAGGTGTCAGGTACTATTTCCCACCCATCAGTCCAGAGTTTTTCAAGCTTGGTAGAGTTGAATAACAAGAATGACTGAACTGGAGAAATTCTGCTGCTGGAGACATGTTAACATAAGAAAGAGCTTCCTTTAGATAGCTGAAGGGGTTTAATCAGATGACTATTGCACAAGACTTGATTTTTGCTTTGTTTTAAAAAATGTTTCTGGGCCGGCCCCATGGCTTAGCGGTTAAGTGCATGCATTCCACTACTGGAGGCCCGGGTTCAGATCCCGGGCGTGCACCGATGCACCGCTTGTCCGGCCATGCTGAGGCTGGGTCCCACATACAGGAACTAGAAGGATGTGCAACTATGACATACAACTATCTACTGGGGCTTTGGGGGAAAAAAAAGGAGGAGGATTGGCAATAGCTGTTAGCTCAGAGCTGGTCTTCCTCACACACACACAAAAAAGTTTCCATTCCTGAAATTGAGATGTATTTTTTGGCATAATTGATGTTTTAAAGCAACCGATTCTGAAGCTAATCCTGTTTTGAGAGCTGTAGGAATGAAAGGACTCTGTTAAGGGAATGACGGTTGGGGATGTACCAAGGGTACAATCACGGGTGAGAAGTGCTGGTGATCCATCATGGGAATCCCAGCATCATCTCTGAAATCCAAGGAAAACAAGATTGGGATGGAAGCCTTGCAAGGAAACACTCAGATCTCACACCCAAGCCATGCCACAGAACACTGTGTCATCCACTACATTTCCTTCATCTGTCCATACTCACTGCCTGTAAATGGCAGGTGAAAAAGGAAACTACCTCTTCTGAAGCCATACTTTTATCACTGTTAAATGATTTGCTGGCTAGCAAAACCAAAATTTCTTGGAATTATATTCTCCCTCACCAATTTCCCTTTTCAGTTAAAGAAGCTCCAGCCAAGCAATTAAGCACCATCCCACAGAAATACACCAAGAAACCACTACTACCCTCTCTATCTCATCAAGTTCCAATAGTAACAGAAATGAAACCTACCATCTTCAACACAAACTTGAGTATTCTACTCAAGCAGGTAAAAAGCTAATTAAGAAAGCAAGGCTAATATTTTAAGAGCTGTTTTCCCTTGAGTGTGAGGAGTTTTGTTTTTGTTTTTGTTTTCCTTTAAAGAAAGTGACTTTCAGGGCTGGCCCGGTGGTGTAGTGGTTAAGTTCATGCGCTCTGCTTTGGTGGGGTTTGCAGGTTCGGATCCCGGGCGAGCACCTATGCACGGCTTGTCAAGCCATGCTGTGGCAGTATCCCACGTACAAAAAGTGGAGGAAGACTGACACAGATGTCAGCTCAAGGACAGTCTTCCTCAAGCAAAAAGAGGAAGATTGGCCCTGAGCTAACATCTGTTGCCAATCTTCCTCACCAAAAAAAATAAGAAAGTCACTTTCTTTATTTTTTTATTTATTTTCAGCTCACGGTTATTTTCTTAACTGACCCCTAATCTGGATGCAACCCCCTGGCAGTCAAGTCTACACCAAACAGCTTCACCTAATTCAAACTCATGCTGGTTCTTTCCATGGAAGGGGTGTAAGAAGTTCCAGCCTCAGTCTGGGCTGACCTCCTACTGGAGGTGCAGTGGACTCTGGTACAATTTGCTGCCCAGCATTTCCGCCTCTTCTGGAACTGGCCTGGCCCCTCCAGTCGCAACGCAGTTTCTGGAAAGACCCGTCTCCTAGGACCCATCTCTCAGCCCACATTTGATTGGTGCAGAGGCAGGGGGGCCTCAGAAGCTGACCAAGAGCCTTAAGGCCTTCAGGCAGCCTCCACCGGCACATTTCTGCTTCTCTATGCCTCTGCTTCCCTCTTTCCCTCTACACACTAGCTTTCTCTCTTGCTCAGTCCCGGGGGCAGAAGATGGCAGTTAGTCTCTGTGAAGTTAAAATTCTTGTTTGCAAACAACAAAATGTCACAGAAACCAACAACAGGATTGCAGATGGGCCTGAAATGTAATGAGAGCCAAGGGCTTGAACAAGAGCGCGGGCAAGAGTCTCCCTCTGTCACTCTTTCCGGTTTCTTTCTACATATCTGTGTCAGTCCTCTCTCTGCAGACTAGCTCTCTCTGTTCCCCAAACACCAAGTAAATAATAGCCACAGTCAACAGCTCCTAGGGTTATAATTCTTCAATTCAAGCCAGCACTTATACTGAGTTGGAATCTTAGTCTAACTCCAAATTCCTGGGAAAACTCTGTTTCTCCATGGGATATTACTGGCATTTTGGGCAGAGCAACTCGTGCTATATGGAACTGTCCCATGCAGGCAGGATGTTTAGCCCCTGCCATGTTGGCCCCTGCCAATTAGATGTCAGTAGCACCCCCACCCTACTGATTGTGACAGCCATAAAAATACATCCACCCTGTACCAAATGCCCCTTGGGGGGCAGTATCGCCATAGTTTGAGAACCACTGCATTAGACATTCCAACTCAGCCTGGTTCAGTTTGGTGTCTTATTCCCCGAGAATTCTAATACTGGTCATAAATGGCTATATTCCAAGAGGAATTTCCCTTGGGATATATCTTAGAGAACTAGGTGTATGCAACTCAAAATGAAATTTTCATTTTGTATGATTCTGAATCAGCTATATTTGTTTCTAAAAACAAAAAGTGCTTAGATTTTTTTCAAGTCACATCTTGCTTCCACTAAATAGCTGATTTATTTTTCTTGCATAATGACGTGATGATGAAATCAAGGATAGGTAAACACTTGTTTCTTTTTAATCATATAATGTAATTTGTAGTCAAAAATGGCAAATATTTACTTGTGAGTTAGCATTTTCCTTTGGACTCATACAACCAAATACCACTGCAAGCCATTGTCCCTCCTTCAGATACCTCAGGGACAATGGAGTGGGAGGATGAGCAAATAGAGAGTTTTGCTCTAAGGCAGTTTTTTCCTTCATGGAAACCTAGGTTTGGCCATGACCACCTCTGCCTGCCCCTCTCCTAGTATCTGTACTTGAGGATGGCATCCTCCTTTAGCTCAAAGGCCATAATATGAGCATGGTTAGACTGGTTACACACATGGCCTAAGAGGAATTAAAGTGCATGGGAAATGATGAAGGCATTGGCTTCAAGGCAAAAATTTTTTCATTGCTATTATGACCCTGGAAAATATGACCCAGAGCAATAGCTCTAGCATCCTTTAAGACTGCCAGTATTGCTTGACTCTAGTCTGGAACCTGCACGGGCAAGAAAGAGAAGAGCCTGAAAAAAATTTCAGTTTGATTTTTGAACAAATGTGATAAACTAATAAATCTGAAATAATGGTATTATAAGCAGCAGGGCCATACACTGAAAAGAGAACTGACTTAGGTGGCAAGAGATATGGAATCTAGAATAAAAAAGAATCCATGAGTGAGTCCATACTGATGTGAATGAATGAATGTGGGAGAAGGAGAAACTTTTCTTTATAGTACAATTCCAACTAATGTAGGATAAAGGATAGAATTAGAGAATTACCACTTGGCAACCACCACATTAATAGTTGCTTCAGGTAAGAATCGTTCACGGATGATAAAATTAGTGAGTGAAGTATGATAAGAAATATGCCTACATAGTCTCAAGGTATATCCTCACAAGATACTTACTAATTACAGAGGGAAAAAATGGTAACCACCATGGAGAAAACTGGCAGACACCATCTTAACCAAGTGATTAACGTTCCCATCACCAGAAATGGAATAAATGGGCCTCATGTGCTGCTGACGTGATGCCCTGAGAAGGACACTATATCACTGCTGTGTTATTTGTGCCAAAAATGCACAACTTGAATTTAATCATGCGAAAACATCAGACAAACCCAAATCTAGGGACATTCTTTAAAATAACTGACCTGTACTCTTCAAAAGTATCAAGGTCCTAAAAACAAAGACAGACTGAGGAATTGTTCCAGATTAAGGGAAACTGAAGAGACATCACAACTAAATTTGTCTGACTCTGGATTGGATCCTGGCCCAGATAAAGGACACTAGTGGGACAGCTGACAAAATTTGAATAAGGTCTGTAGATTCATTTATAGTACTGTTTTAATGTTAATTTCCTGATATTGGAACTGTCCTGTGGTTATGAAAGAGTGTTCCTACTTTTAGGAAATACGTGCTGAAATATTTAGAGATGAAGGAAAGAGATAGAAGTTGAGATTCTAGTCCCAGCTCTGCCATTAGCTAGGGGGTCTAGGACACGTTATTGAAACCCTCTGGGCTTCTGTTTCCTGTTTGTAAGATGAAGAGGTTTCACTAGTTCACTGGTCCTCAAAATGTGGTAAAATAAAATAGCATCATCTGGGAAGTTATCAGAAAAGCAAATTCCTGGGCCCTCCCCAGACATGAATCTGAAACTCTGGGGCTGGAGCCTGTGTATTAACAAGCCCTCTGTGAGATCCCGATACATGCTCAGGTCAACTTCCCTAGTCCATCTCCAAGGTTCCTGTCAGCTTAATGTTCTGTGGTTCTCTTTTGTCTCTCCTACTGAGGACAACCGTTTCTCAAAAAGGTTCTCACCTCCCCTCTCCCAGTTCATTCATCGTTTATTTGGTGCTGACGAAGGGCTGGCCAGGGAGCTAGAAGTGCTGAACTTTGGAGGAATGGTTCTCCTGGGTATTCAGAACCAATTTCTGCTTGCACGAGGTACAGATTAAATGTAAAACATTTAATAATCCTACTTAGTTCAGGAAACATTAAAGAAACCAAGTGATGCATAACTAAGTTCCATGCAGTGTCTTATCTGCCTTGGCCTCTTCCTAAAATGCTTGAGCCAGTTGCTCTTAGGAGGAACGGGGCTGTGCATCATTGCCTCGAGCTTCTATTACTAGCTGTAGACAAGTTTACTTTAGCCTTCTTTTCAGGATAAACATTTCCCGGATTACTCAGGTAGTAAGAATCTCTCCTAGTGCCTTCTAAATACTTCTACAAGCCCAGAGTTCACTCTTGTCTGTTAAGATTCTAAACTGTGACCCAAGAGAGTATTTAGTTTGCTTCTGATTTGTTGATTAAAAACAACCAAGAAAAATCTCTCCCATCTTGGTTTACCGATTACTACTGGGCTCTTGTCACCGGACGTTGCCCACTCACTTTTATGTGCTTGTCTTCAATACCACCTGACTCTCAAAGGACTATTTTTTCAGTCCTGACCTTTCCTCAACTTCAATTTCTGATTTTTTTTGTTGTTTTTACATTTTTATTTAGTTGTTGAACAGATAACACATTCATATGCTTCAAAATTCAAAAGACACAAAAAGATATACTGTGGAAATCTATATGCCCTGCTTCCCTTCTTCCCCTGCCAGCCTCCCCTCTACCCTCAGGTTCAAATTTCTGATTTCTCTGGGGAGAAATCAGAAATCTGATTTCCGATCATGGGGATCCCCTTTTAGAACTGATGTCACCTGAAATTCACTCTGACCGAAGGGAATCCATTGTCTTCCCTACCACCCTGAACCCAATCTCTTTAAGCCTTTTTGTCTTCATCTGTAAAAAGAGATAAGAAGGGCACTTTCCTCATGGGATGTGTATATTCCTCATAGAATATAAACTCGAGCACTGCTGGGCACTCAGTGGGTAAGCCCTCAGTTAAAATTCACTATTGATGACACAGTCATAATAACAAACTCTCCCTAAACTGAGTATCTCTGTAAAGTTCTGCCTTTCTCTCCAGTCTTCCAAATTGGCAACTCTGGAGTTCATTTTTCCTCCCTTCCTCTTCCCTTCCATTCCAGATATTTTGGCCTCATCTCTTCCTTTCTTGGTGGGATTTGGATGGGGCAAGAGGAATTAGGAAGAAATTTCCTGGGAGGCTGCCCTTTTCTTGCAAAGACTCTTGGACTAGGCTGCTGAGGAGACTCTCAGCAGATGGGTCACATGCCTTTGTCCCCACATGGACTCTCCCCATCTCTCTTCTGGGATGTTGCTGGTAATTAGTAGTTCGTTCCCGACATTGCTATTTCCCCCTGGGCCAAATGACTGAGATCGTTATATTTAAAAATACGAGGGTTCCTGGCTCTATTTAGTGCAGTTAATCTTGCCACCAGAGCTGGCTTGTCCCACCCTCGGACTTCCACAGACAAATATGCAATTCTCATTTTCACAGTAAAATAGATAAATAAATAAATATTAGAACAAACCCTTCCATCTGTCAAGTATTCTGGTGCTTAAATATCAAGGGCAGCTATCTTGACCTGGGGATGAGAGGGGAGATGATGAATGACCATCTCGCTGCCCTCGGTCAGCATTTCCTTAGAAGGGAAAGGACGCGAGGATGCTCACTCTTCTGCATTCCTGTCTGTATTCACTCAGCCGTATTCTCCCCCTCCCCACTCACAGCAAGCTGGTATTTCACACCAAGGACTGCATTTAAATCTAATTGCATGAGCCACTTAAAAAGTTTCCATAGTTAAGCCCTTAAATTAAAAAAATCTTTCTCATCCCCATGATAGCAACTTAGAGATGAGTGCATGGACCTCTAACGGCTCTGCACTAAACTGTATTTGAGCCTGGTAGAGAAAGACGTCTCAACTGAAATTGAGTTGATCAGAACACTTGTAATCTTGCCAAACAAAGGGGTTAAAAGAGAAATGCCTTCTTAACCAAAGCTAAAACGTCTGCCACCTGGCTGTAACATTTCACATTTGATTTCAAGGAACATTAGATTTACTATGTCATGTACTTCAATTTTGCAGCAGATGCTTCCTCTGCAGGAAAATATTGGGCTCGGGCATTTCCTCCTCCAGGAAGCCTTCCCTGACCCTGCCTCCCCTCCCTGGCCTCGGTTATTTTCCCTGGCTTCCCATAACCAGTATTGTTCTGGGTGCCGGGAGCCCTGCCTTAGGCCTTGTGTATTAGGGCGCTCCCCTCTTACCCTCCTTTCGACTGGCCCCTCTTTACAGGACAAATAACCCATAGACCAAGGGGATGTGCCCACTTAGAGGCTGTGCCCTCCCTTCTGAACTATACTTTGGGTACCCAAAACCCCAGAATGCTCTCCTTCAATGGCCTAGAGCCCTCCTCACTAGGTCCATCCTGAAAATGGACCACACAGCTGGTGAACACACCCTGAGATATGCTGAAGGGTGGCTGGGCAATGGCTATTTGCTGCTGGGGAGAAGCTTTGATATGTAATCTGGGGGGTCCACATGCATGTGTCCTGACCCTCATGGGACAGGATAGAGCTGGGGCTGGAAAGTCAAAGGGGGTGAGCTAGGGGTACATCGGATAAGGTAGGAGGATAGAACATATTTTATTGATAGTTTGTTAGCTAGGTTTATAATTTTAAATACTTAGATATATAGCCTATGGGCCTCTCTTTGTACTCTTGCCCTAGGCCCTGCAAATGTTAAAGGGGCCTGTTCATAACACCCTGGGAATAGCAATAGGTTTGCAATGCTAACGTTGTATAATCATCTGTTTTCATGGCTGTGGTAGTTGCCACATACTCCCCCCAACCACAGGGCCCTTGCACATGCTGTTCCCGCTCCTGGAATGCTCTTCCCCACTGATTCCTTTAGCCTAGTAAACTTTTAATTTATCTACCAGACCTCAGCTGAAACATCATTTTCTTAAGAAAGTCTTTCTTGACTTCCTAGATTAGGTCAGGCCCTCCTGGCTTTTCACTCTCGCATCTCTCTATACTCTGATAAATCTGAAGGAAAAGTACTATAGTAATAATTGTAATACCAACGTTAGCGATAACGATAAAAGCAGATAGCCATTGATAACTTACTAAATGCTAGGCATTATGATAGGTGCTTTACATACATTATCTCATTTATTCTACATAAGAAGCCTAATAAAATACTATATCGTCCCCATTTTACAGATGAAGAAACTGAGGCTTAGGAAATGTGATAGACTGTTGTGCTGCTGGTCCCCACATGAATCAGACCTCCCAGGATTCACATTCTCACATAATCCCCTCCCACATGGATTCCCTGCTTACCAAGGTGATTTGCTTTGGCCAATGGCCCATCAGCAAACATGACTTAAGCAGAAGTTTGATAAATGCTTACGCACTGGAGCTTATCCTCTTGCAACTCAGCCACCATGTAAGAATCCAGAACCAAACCAAGGAAAAAAAAGACCCACACGGTGAGAGAAGCCCATCTGGCTCTGAGTCTCAGCTGAGCACAGCCCCCAGCTGACCCTGCAGCTGAATGCAGCTGTCCGAGGCATATATAATAGTATAGTATAGTGTACCACAAAATATACGTGGTAATAGATAACTGATAGAAAGAGGTTAAGTAATTTGCTGAGGAACACAGAGCTAATAATAATCGATAGATATGAATGAAAACTATATAACTATATTCAAACTATATCACTTCCTAGCCCAAGCTGTCCTCTTCTGGACATTGGCTGAGCATCACGTCTGGCTCTCCCCTTCCCTGGCTCCTCTCCTGGTCTACATTACTATACTTGCCCCGCCCCGGTCAACCTGGCTCCCTCTGGCCCTGCTGTCTTGAGCACGTCCCAGTGAGACAGGACCATTGAGAGCGGCACAAGCCCCTGGGTAAGATGGGCAGCTTCTCATCACAGTGCAAGCATCCCCAGGGCAATAGGTTCTCTCTGGGTGAGGGTGTCCCGCCATACCCCGGGCTCCTCCCCAGGAGAATCAGGTAGGCTGAGCCCACCTCTTCCCTCCCTCTGTCTCCAGGGCACTCTCTCTTCAGGCCTCTGCTCCACCCTGCCCCACTTCCTCTGGCTAGATTTACCCTACACTGGGCTGACAAATGAGCTTTTCTTGCTCCCATTAAGATTTTCCATCAGGAGTCTGCAGAATTGGCCCTTCCCATGCAGGGAAGCAGAGGGTACAAGAGGCAATGCAAGTGCTGGCTCCTCCACTCAAGTGCCAACCAGGACTATAAATGTTTTCTAGGCCCAAACCAGACACTAGAGGAGAACACCTTCTAAAGAGAAATGCAGTCAGGAGGGCTGAGGCCTAGCAAGTGACTGGCAGCGTACGCGTCGGCCCAAGTTGAGATTTGACAAATCCCTTTCAAGGGCAGCGTTTCCAAGGGCACTTGCCCACTGCCCATCCTTCTGTCTTCCAGGAAAATGTAGGTTCTTTTTTTTTTTTAACAGCAGTATCAAGGTATATTTTACATTTCATAAAATTTAACCATTTCAAGTGCACTATTCATTAATTTTTAGTAACTTTACCCAGTGATGCAACCATCACCATCAATCAGTTTAGAACATTTCCATCCCCCCCCAAGATCCCTTATCCTCTCATCCCATTTCCATCCCTAGCCCCAGGCAATCACTAACCTACTTTCTGTCTCTTTAAGTTTGCCTTTTCTAGACATTTCATGCACATGGAATCATATAATATGCCGTCTCTTGTGTCTAACTTATTTCACTGAGCATGATGTTTTTGAAGTTCATCCATGATGTGACGTGTCAGTAGTTTATTCCTTTTTTATTTCTGAGTAGTATTCCATTGCATGGATATACCACATTTTATGTATTCCTTCAACACTTGATGGATATTGAGGTTGTTCCAAGTTTGGGGCCATTATGAATAATGCTATCATGAATATTTGCATGCAAGTCTGTGTGAGGTCATATGTTTTCGTTTCTCTTAGGTACATACCTATGAATGGAATTTCCAAGTAATTTTATGTTTAACTTTTACCTGTAAACTGCCAAACTGTTTTCCAAAGTGGTTTTACCATTTGACATTCCCACCAGCAATTGTGGGTTTCTTTCTCCTCCCCAAATCATGGGACGAGCATCCTCTAACCTTTGATCAACTCGCAGTCTTTTTCTTCTAAGAATTAATTAGGTCCTTGGAGAATGTTTTAGCTATACTCTCCTGGGTTGAATTACGCTTTGTTCTCTATAGTGATCTTAAATAGTCATTTATGAGAGTTATATTCAATATGCACGTGTCATTATTTATTTATTTAAAACACTTAGCTCATTGGGCTGGCTCCAATAACCATTTAGTTTCCAACTATCTCAGGAGATAGCCATGCACAAGTACTTACCCAAACTCTGAGGCAAACAACAGCGTACAGCTCAGAAGATTCACCAGGAAACTAAACTCTCTGAAAGGAGATTTCAGAAGAGTGTAACCTCAGGTGGTATTTTCCATAAGAGTCCATCGGCCCTAAATTTGTCCACGTGATACTAAATAAGGTGAAAAGCCAATATGAAGGATGTATGTATAGGAAACCTCAGAACCCAGAGGAAACAAGATTAGGGAGAAGCAAAACAAGTTTAGGGTTGTGTGAAGGCAGACACCAACACGTCGCACAGATTTTATTTATAAGAAATTTTTATTATGCAACAATAGAGAAATTTTTGTCAGAAATCCTAACTTTTTCAAAATGCCTACTAGACTGTTTCTGCACAATAGCAACAATATGCATTTTAAAAAATTGCTCATGGGGCCGGCCCTGTGGCGCAGTGGTTAAGTGCACGCTCTGCCGTGGTGGCCCAGGGTTCGCAGGTTCAGATCCCGGGCGCACCGACGCACCGCTTGTTAAGCCATGCTGTGGCAGCGTCCCATATAAAGTAGAGGAAGATGGGTGCGGATGTTAGCCCAGGGCCAATCTTCCTCAAGAAAAAAGGGGGAGGATTGGCATCGGATGTTATCTCAGGGCTAGTCCTCCTCACAAAAAAAAAAAAAAAATTGCTCAATGACAGAAAATTTCAGAACTCTACTATGTTTTAAACTTCTTCTAAGTCTTAAACTATCTCAAAATAAAAGATTATTTAAGAAAAAAGGAAGGAAGGAAGGAAAGGAGGGTGGTAGTGATGCATGCAAATAGTCTATAGGCAACAGGGACTGGAGGTAGGGAAGAGCTGGGGGACAGTAAGATACCTCTTAAATTTGAAGATAAAGATCCCTTCTGAAAAGGAAATATGAAAAATGATCACAACAAACCCACCCTAAACTGAAATCTATAGATGGGGGACATTTCCTAATAGAAGAGACCAGGGATAGAGTAAGGAAATTAGCTTATCTAAACGTAGGGTCTAACTGCTCGTACTGTACCTCTGCATGGCAAGAGTGATGACAGAAGGAGCTTAGCTTTCACTGTGTCTGCAAGCAGAGAGCACAAACATCAAGAACTGTCTGCAGGAGAGGGGCTGGACCGGCTGTTCTAGCATCTTTGGCAGCGGAAATGGATGCATCAGACTATTGTAGCTTGGCGACAAGAGCCATTAAGACCATTCTCGAATTCCCTTTGCTATGATTCCACACTCACTCTTAATTGTGCTTTGGCTGTTCATGTAGCTTTTGTATAGCAAGATAATGAGGTGATCGGCCAATGCAAGAATTTAGTCCACTTGACATTATTTCTTCTTCATAAATTAGTAATTTAGTATTCTGGTTCACATATCGATATCTTGTAGGTTTTATAAGTATGAGTGAGCAACTAGAGTAGAAGTTATTAACCTGGAAACCAAGGATGGGCTTCAAGGGATCCATTAAGCCCTAAGACTGTGCAAAAGTGTGCGCATGTGTGCAGGGTGCATTTATCAAGGAGAGGGGCCAGTAGCTTTCACCAAATTCTCATACAATGTTTCTAATTTGGATGCGCTGGCAAAATAGAACTTCTGGGCTTATAAAACTTATTTTCACGGACCACATTGGGAATATTTTCCCATGCTATAATTCTATAATTCTTTTATGACACCATTTTCAACAACTTCATAGGATTCAATTGCTTCAATTTGTCTTCTAAGAAAGATTTTAAAAGCTTATTCACTAACAACCTCTGAAAGGCTGAATTTTTAGGTGAATGTTGACTTATTTTCATTAATAGATGCCCAAGTGTGAGAACTAATGGCAATCACTACTACTGACAGCTGACCTTTATGAGACACCAGCTCTGCGCCAGGGCATGTGCTAACTGCTTTGCGAATGAGATCTTACTGTGGGCTTTACAACAGTCCTGGGGGGTGGTATTATTACCTCTGGTTAACACTGAGGAAAACAAGGTACAGAATCTAAAGAACCTACCAAGGTCACATTGCTGTCAGTGGAGGAGCCAAACTGACAGCCACATCTGGCTGGCCTTTCCCCCTAACCACTGCTCCCAATATCTTTATCCTTCAAGCTCCACTTGGAAACACTTCCTCCTTGAAGCTTTCTTCCCACCCAAAGTCATTTCTTCCCTTGTGGAAATCCTCTAGTTCTTCAGCTGGCTCCAAACTACTCCATTTAGCACCATTGAAGTATTCTCTACCTCGGAGTCAGCAAACTTTTTCTGTAAAAGAGCAGCTAGTAAATATTTTAGCTTTTGTGGCCCATATGGTCTCTGTCACAACTACTCAACTCTGCTGCCCACTGTAGTGCAAAAGCAGCCACGGACAAGACGTTGAGTGAGTGAGTGCGAGAATTCAATAAATTCTGATTTGCGGACATTGAAATTTGAACTTCATATAATTTTAACGTCACAGAATATTGTTCTTCTTTGTATTTTTTTCCAATCATTTAAAAATGTGAAAACCATTCCTAGCTCATGCTCTGTACAGAAACAGATGGCAGACTGGATTTGACCTACAAGGCAAAGTTTGCCAATGCTGCTCAGACAGCATCTTATGTGTTCACAGTCTCCACAACCAGATAGAAAACCACTGAGCTTAAAATGGTATCTTAACCTTTCCTTGTTCTCCACAGAATCTATATGCAGGGCTAGACTCATAAGCAAAGTGCTCAACAAATATTTGATTAATAGCATTGACGCTTCTCAGCCTCGGAGCCCTATCCAAGAAGAAATAAGAAGTCCATCTCAGGACATTTTTATTGTCAGCATCTTTATTGTCTTCACCCTATTCCCTCCGGATGGAATTCTGTATCTCTAAAATATCACAGCTATCTTTTGGTTCTGAGCGCCGATAAGAAATACCCATGTGCTTGGTCAGCTTGAAGGTCAGAGGGCATCCTGGCCTGGGGCCAGTGAACACAGCTGGTGAAAATTCAAGCTGTCACACACTTGTTGCTAGCCCTGGTTTTCTAGTTCCTTCATCATGAATTATGAGATTATTTACAATAATGAATTGCTGCATGAGCAGCCATTTTTAAAACTGTAATCCCCAACCAGGAGAGATGTCATGAATTGACGGGCTAAATTTAGGACCATGAGAACCATGCTCTAGGACCGGCTGCCATGCATCTTCTTTGGGCCTTCATTTCCTCATCTGTAAATGGAAGGGACTAGACTGCCCTGCTCCTATGGGCATTGTGAGCCTGGGCTGATTGGGAACTACCCTGAAGATACTGTAGTGATAGTTGTAAGCTTCTCCATTTACTTTGACTGAACCATATAAGCAGTGCTGGTGTATGGTGTTATAAAACAGAGAAATGAGCTGTGCTCTGTTATGTGTAGGAATATAAACTGTTTTGTTTATTAATTTGCTTTAAGGCCATGTCAAAAAGCTATGAAATCAAGCTGATATTTACTACTAAGTACACATTTAAAAATTATATAACATATGCCAATGAGCTTTTTCCTCTTACGATTTCAGTGTGAAATTGCTGAAACCAGAAACTGTAATTAAAGCAATCTTTCTGCTGTCCTGCTATCCGTCAGATGTCACTCTGCTGAATAGCACACGAAAATGAGAAATTCATATTATTCTTTGTTAAGGACGGCACATGACACGGTTTTCAGGATAGAATCTTGCACACACTTCTGGGCACGAAGAGAAATTTCAGGTGTTTGAGGAGCCAGCTGTTCTGCAGGGCTGGGACATTATTCTGATTTATTTCTAAAAGTTTTTTTTCTTTTTAAAGAATTTTTCACTAGAGTTAGTTTTCACCCACTGTACAGATGCCTTAAAATAATCTGGTGTTGAAAACTCTTCTAACAGCTGTCAGCTTGCCTATGAGGTGGGAGGCTGGCTGCTCCCTCAAGGGCAAAACAACACTCCTGTGAACAAATGTTTAAAACCGGTGAAGACAGCAGACAAAGGAGAGCTTTAGCACTTCTGTGTTAACTACAGCAAGGAGAAACTTTCTCCAGTCAGAAAGCCCTCAACATTCCAGAGCAGATGCATGTTTCACCACTGCTAAAAAGAAAGCCATCTCATACATGGTAGATAGTAAGAGGCGGAACATAGATTAATTCACAAAAGATGTTCTTTCAAACCTCAAACTGCAATTACCACGGAGAAGAAGAGGAGGGGTTCAGCTTTGTAACTGGAGCCTCAATAATATAACTTGAGTCCGGGGCTCAAGTAGGGCTGTCTCAGAGGTCGCAGCTGCCTTCTGTTCTCCATTGCTGCCTCATTCCATAGATGGGTCAGGTGACACGTGTGTACACAGAGTGTGTGACAATTGTTGCGTGCTTATAGTGCCTGGATGAAGAGTGCTTATAGGAATGTTGGCCATTACTAATTATTATAATAATAATACTGTGGATAGAAGGTCTGTTGGCCTTTAGCAGATAGCAGCTTGTATAAACACTCTACTTTGATGTAAGAAGCTCCCGAGCCTCAATGGTTAACATAATTTTCGTTGGCTCTTACAATCAGCTGTGGTCATTATGGTGCCTCCCCTAATATAACCCCAAGGAGTAGTTCACATATTTCTATGTGGGTTAGTCTCTGAATCATTAATCAAGAATCTAAGACACTGGTGTGGCAGATTTTGTTGCTATTACCAACATGCTGGTCCACCTCTCCCTCTACCTTCACCGATGGTCTCAGAGTAGAGAAGAAAATATTTTCCTTCAAATATGGATCATACTACTTGAAATTGAAAAGTCTGTGAAATGTTTTCACTGAATTAAGAAAGCCCTTAGTTAGCCTAAACTGGAAAGAAGAGAGAGAAACACAGTTTGGGGAAATCTCAGGCTAATTTGGTTATTTTAACAGTTACAGATCCCCCACTATGGCCAGACACTGGAAACACAAAGATACAAAGCCATCAAGGAGCTGGGAGGGTTGGACAGACAAAGTGACATGTGCCAGAAAGAGCCATGTGTGCAGCAATACATGTACTAAGAACAGTAGAGACACAAAAGAGAAAAGGACTTTTCTATCTGGAGGGGAGCAAGCCAGTCAGAAAAAGTCCAAGAATGGGATATAAGCTAAATCTTGAAAAATGGATGCAATGGATCCTGCAAGCTCATAAACTGCCCGTATTCCAGGCAGAAGCAGCGGTGGGAGCAAGAGTGTGGAGGTGAGAACAGACCCGCCTTCATGGTGATCAAAAAGAAAACAGAGTCAGAATTCTTAGAAATGCCTAAATCCTGCGATTACGTGCTAAGCAGGACCACCAATCTCCTGCCCCAATCCCATCTAGGGCCTCTTCACGCGGCAGCTCCTCTGTGAAGCCTCCTTTGAAGGCTCCTTTGAATTCCTGTAGCAGTTTGACTACTTGGGTCATTTATCTTGCACTCCCATCCTCTTTCCCACCCCACCCATCCCTGCACCCCCAAGACCCCTCAGTGAGCAACATGAGGGCAGGGATTGGGTCTCAGTAGGGAGCGTAGTGCCTTAAAGCTTCATTGTTAATCCATTTGAATTGACCTGCTCAGTCTGATTCACTGTGGTCTATGTACATAGAGACCCATAGTAGGCATTTTTTTTTTCTGTTTTCATTTTGAATTTTAAAATTTACAGAAAAGTTGTAAAAATAGTAAAAGTAGTATTTGAAGCTCCTCTATACCTTTCACTCAGTTTAACAATTGTTACCATTTTATCACATCTGCCTTATTCTTCTACACACACATGTTAAAGCTTTTCCCTGAACCATCTGAGAAAAAGTTGCAGACATGATGTCACCTTACTCCTTAGTCCTTCAATACGTATTGATGTTTTTCCTATAAACATGGACATTCTCTTACATGACACAACCATCAAGATCAGAAAATTAACACTGATCCAACATTACCGTACAATTCACAGCTCCCATTCAAATTTCACCTATGGTCCCAACAGTATCTCGTACAGGTCCAGGTCCTTTATAGTTATCATTTCTCTTTAATCTTTCTCATTTTGGAAAAATTCCTTGGTTTTTCCTTCTTTTTCATGACCTTGACATTTTTTGAAGCGGTGAGTTACTTTGTAGGATGTCTTGCAGCTTGGGTTTGTCCAATGTTTCCTCATGATTTATGCACTTGTAGCCAGAATACCCCTGCTCTTCTTTTTTTTTGAGGAGATCAGCCCTGTGCTAACATCTGCCAATCCTCCTCTTTTTTTTACTGAGGAAGACTGGCCCTGGGCTAACATCCATGCCCATCTTCCTCCACTGTATATGGGACACCGCCACAGCATGGCTTGACAAGCAGTGCATCGGTGCACGCCCGGGATCCGAACCTGCGAACCCCGGGCCGGCGCAGCGGAGGGTGCGCTCTTAACCGCTTGCGCCACCGGGCAGGCCCCTCTGCTCTTCTTACCTTTTCTTTTTTCTTTTTTTAACAGTTTTATTTGTTTATTTATTTATTTGTGAGGAACACCGGCTCTGAGCTAACATCTATTGCCAATCCTCCTCCTTTTTTTTTTTCCCCCAAAGCCCCAGTAGATAGTCGTATGTCATAGTTGCACATCCTTGTAGTTGCTGTATGTGGGACACGGCCTCAGCATGGCCGGACAAGGAGTGTGTCCGTCCGTGCCCGGGATCCGAACCCTGGGCCGCCAGTAGCAGAGCGCGCGCACTTAACTGCTAAGCCACGGGGGGCGGCGCACCTCTGCTCTTCTTATTGCGTCATATCAGGAGGCGTGTGACGTCAATCTGTCCTGTTACTGGTTTTCTTGTTACATTTGGTAATGATGCTGTCTTGCGGGATTCTCCACGGAGTCATTCCTAAGTATCCTGTGAGGCGAAGCCTCAATACTTCTATTGTAAGATTAAGCTTTCCCTTCTCCTCCATTTATTCATTTAATTTTTATCATTGTAGACTCGTGGATTCCTATTTTACTCAAAGGGTTAAAATCAGTAACAATCATTTGTTGTGATACTCAAATCGTCCCAGACTTGGGCAGTGAGTGCTCACTGAAGGCAGCTCTTGTGGTCTTTGGTACGTCCCCATTATTCTTTGAACATGTCCTTATTTTGTAGCACAAGATGTTCCTGTTTCATCTTTTATTTTCCCTACCTCAGCCCTAGAGTCAACCATTTCTCTAAGGAACCCTGGTTCCTTTAACTGGAGAATAACATTTAGAAGCCAAGCCCCGCAAGCTTGGCTTGCTTATAGCTACCGGGATATCTTTGCTTCTGGCCGTCTCAGCAGATAGAATTAGGAAATATAAGTATATATCTACCTACATATGTGTATGTATATATATATATATGTCTGTGTGTATATATATATGTGCACACATGCATAAACATCTACACACATTTATACCCATTTCTACATCTATGTCTACATCAAGCTACGAGTTCACATTGATGCCTCCGCTTCCAATCTAACACCACAGGATTTATTCTAGCCTTTCCTCTTTCCATATTTGTGATTCCCTTCTGACACCAAGAAATCCTCAATGTATTTACTTATTGACTCCATCATACCTGTAATGTCACCAGTCCCCCAGCTGCACTGGCCAAAAGCTTGTCCCCTCACCGTGGGCCCCTGAAACAGGCAAATCTCTTCTCCTGCCGCGGGAGGATTTTTAATCAAGAATTACTTGCATGATCAGAATTAACGCTGAGTGAATTCTGCCCGCTTCTGCCACTGCCTAGAGTCTGAGAATCAGTGGAGAAGAACCACAAAGTTTACTTTTCCTGTTGTTGCTTAGCAGAGTGAATGTTATTTTTCTTCTTTGACCCCTCTAAAGGTGGAATTTTTTTCCTGTTTGCTCCTCTCTACTTCTCTAAGTACTCACGGGACAGTAAAAGGATTAACTGAATCCATTCAAAGATGTGTAGCGCTCCAATCTTCTCCCAGGAAGAGTGCATTATAAATATTATATGGCTGTAAAAACCGGAGCTGGAGGCCAGAGGTCAGCTGATTCCTCCCCACAGCTGCCAGATGATTGGCTCTTCTGGTGCATTCTCAGAGCCACAACCTCACATCCTAGATACACATCTTTAAGCCATCTTCGACAACTCTGGCGTCTCCACCCCCCTCCCCCATGTCAAATTGCAACCTTGGAGGCAGTGAGTTCTCTCCACTGCAGCTGCTGCGTCAGTTTCTCCTTGACCAGTTTGCTGCGTGGTAGGGACTGCTTCCCAGAATGTCCTTACTGTTCTGGAGGGCAGGGGAAATCCTTTTCTTCGAGCTAGATCATCCCAATGCATTTAGATGTTTCCTTACAGAATTTCCAAAACCAGATAGCTATGTCGCACTACATTTACCAAATGAAGTTAAAAATCCCATTTCTAAAATTACTCTCAACGCTGTCACAATTTATATTGTTAGGAAAAACGGGTAATAATGAGGCCCACAGTCTCTCAGTCCAGAACTGACTTTGTTTTAGAGGAGCAAGGAGAGCTGCCTGGCAACACGATGCAGCGCCGTGCATAAACTTTGTTTACAGCCAAGGCTGGAGTAAAGGAACAGATGGTAAGAAAATCGGATTTAAAGAAGGGACAGATGCGCCTGCATTGGGGAGCTTGGTAAATCTCTTGGCTTCTGGTTTGCATGCAAGGATGAAGTCTAGCTACCCACAGCAGTTGCGCCCCAGTTCGATGTTGCTTTTGACTGTTTGCATCTTGTCTCTGAAGATGGTTAATACATCCCATTACAAGCGTTTATCTCATTCCTCCCACAAGGAACATGTTTTCCCAGGGATTTGTATGTTCCCTCTCCTTTTATGGAAAGTAGTTTCTTGATCATCCATGTGATTGTGTATCCAAAATTTCAAGAGTATTTAAGCCCTTAACCCTGCTTGTCTATAGAGGATGGGATTATATTTCTACCATGTTAGAAATATTTACAATGAGCATGTATAACAAGGGAAAATAAGCATAAACATTTACGCTTAACACATTCTGAAACACACCCTCCCCCATTCATGCTTCATCATCTCTCCAGTACTTTTCTCTGTGAGGGCAAAACAGTTTTAAGATAGTCACCCCCACGATACATAAAATAGCTATTATAAATTTATATTAAAGCTGCCCAACCCTACTTATCCCTCCCCTCTAAATGAAAGTGTGAGCTGTACTTCAGTTAAGATTTACATTTGCTCTCTGGGGGAGGTGAAGGGGAAGAACACACACATTCTGTCCCAGTGATGTATGGTTGGATTGAATGTACGTTTATGCTGTTTAATGTAATTCTATCTCAGTGATGTATGCTTGAATTTAATAACCCCAATTGTTCAATGCTGGGATGAAGTTATAAACATTTTTATTCCAGAACAACCCCCTATACATTTATAGCAACTCTAGGACCTTCATAACCGCCCCACAAGTCACTTCCTTGCAGAAACAGGCACCCTGACAAGACATTCCACCCATTCCTGCATGCTGGCAACCTGTCATTCCTGGGCGACATCAAGTTCTGTGAACCTCACTGCTTCAGATTCATCCTGAACAAATAGATGGAACCACTTAAGTAAAAATGGTATATATTACAGAAATAGTTCTTTACAAAACAGTCATGAATTAAAAATCAAAGTATCTTGGGGCCGGCCAGTGGCATAGTAGTTAAGTTTACCTGCTCTGCTTCGGCAGCCCGAGGTTTGTGGGTTCCCATCCCTGGCATGGACTTACACAGTGCTCATCAGGCCAAGCTGTGGTGGCATCCCACATACAAAAAATAGAGGAAGATTGGCACAGGTGTTAGCTCAGGGCCAATCTTCCTCACCAAAATAAATAAATAAATAAAATCAAAGTATCTTAACAGGAGTGACTGCAAAGCACCACCAGAAATGGTTTAAGTGACACCATTAGAACGTGCTTGACCTGACTCCTTGCCTCCAGTATGCACAAGGCCACCTGAAGCTCTTTGGGTACTAGTGTGATTCTTGTGGATGACACACAGGTTGCCATCTTCAACCAAACTCTCCAGGCATGCTTCACCAGCCCCTGGAGCACACCTAAGGCTGCACTCTGAGACTTCCAGTCAGCTCTGATGTCCAACGTGACCCCCTTTCACCAATCTCTGGAAAGGCAACGTTGGGATCAGAAGCCTGTGGCTTGCTGGTAGACCCCATCTCTCATAGTGTGTGGGTTCCAGCCTATGTCAATGCAGCTTCCTCACCCAGTCAGCAGAGGACATAGAGGGGGCCCCAGGCCTGGCAGTACCAAGGCCAAGCTGCACACAGTGCGCTCAGTGACAACTCACCACTTCTGCTTCAAGTGAGCCATGTTCTTATACTTTACGCAGAGTCTGAGTCTGCCACTGCCTCTGATTCTCTAGCTCCAACACATGGCAGTAACCAAGCCAAGGAAAAAGCCCCCACCAACAGATCCCCAGAAGGATCCACTATGGCATACCTATTCACAGCCACCAGCCAGGAGGCGATTCATTATGCCTCCTTTGGGGGCATCCTTTTCTTTGCCTGAGGCAAATATACCCTCCCTTCCATTCTGTGGGGCTCAAACTTTTGTTTGCATGGGATGGACCTTGAGGGCATTATGCTAAGCGAAATAAGTCAGACAGAAAGACAAATACCATATGATCTCACTTATACGTGGAATCTAAAAAATAAGAAAAACAAAAACAAAAACTCGGGCTGGCCCAGTGGCGTAGTGGTTAAGTTCACACACTCTGCTTCCATGGCCCAGAGTTCTCAGGTTCGAATCCCGGGCGTGGACCGATGCTCTGCTCATCAAGCCATGCTGTGGCAGCATCTCATATACAAAATGGAGGAAGATGAGCACAGATGTTAGCTCAGGGCCAATCTTCCTCAGCAAAAAGAGGAGGATCGGCAACAGATGTTAGCTCAGGGCCAGCCTTCCTCACCAAAAAAAAAAAAACTGAACTCATAGATACAGAGAACAGATTGGTGGCTGTCAGGATGGGGGGTCAGGGGGGCAGAATTTGTGGGTGAAATGGGTGAAGGGGGTCAAAAGGTACAAACCTCCAGTTAAAAAATAAATAAATCATGGGGATGTAATGTATAGCATAGTGACTATAATTGATAATACTGTATTGTTTATTTGAAAGTTGCTAAGAGAGTAGATCTTAACTAGACTTATTGTAGTGATTGTTTTGCAATATATACATATATCAAATTAGTATGTTGTACACTTGAAACTAATATGTTATCTATCAATTATATCTCAATAAAAAAACTTGTGTTTGTGTAAGGATCACCTGGGGTGCCTTTTTTAAATGCAGGATCTCCCTCACCTCAACCACTTAGGTTCAGTGGGTCCAGGGTGGGGCCCAGGAACAACAGGCTCCACATGTGAATCTGATGACTGAATTTTTGGAAAAAGGCCCTCAGAAGTAACTTTTGTCCTTTCCTCTTTTCACTTGACCCAATCCCCCTTCTCACTTGATTTAATTATCCTGGAGCTTTCATTGTTACCTATGTACTAATGACTTCCAAGTCTATATATCGACAGCCCTAACCTTTCCCTTGAATGCTAGGTTTAAATTTCTATCAGCCAGCAGATATTTCTCCCTGGATGTAATGTAGATGCTTTCAAAACACTTTCAAAATATAATTGGGAAAAGTTATTTCTTCCCAAGAGATTAGAAATTAAAAGCCATTGGGCCGGCCCCGTGGCTTAGTGGTTAAGTGCCTGCGCTCCGCTACTGGCGGCCCGGGTTCGGATCCCGGGCGCGCAGCGAGGCACCGCTTCTCCAGCCATGCTGAGGCCACGTCCCACATACAGCAACTAGAAGGACGTGCAACTATGACGTACAACTATCTACTGGGGCCTTGGGGGGGGGAAGGAGGAGGATTGGCAATAGATGTTAGCTCAGAGCCGGTCTTCCTCAGCAAAAAGAGGAGGATTAGCATGGATGTTAGCTCAGGGCTGATCTTCCTCACAAAAAAAAAAAAAAAAGAAATTAAAAGCCACTCTTTGAGGCCCACTTTGGTAACAAAAGGCTAGTGTCAGCCAAAATGTGGAATCCACTCAGGATAAAGAAAAATTTAATTGTTTAAATTTCTTTTAAAGTTAAAAAAAGTGTTGCTAATGGCTCAATAACCTATAACACCCAGACCGGAAAGCAATTTGCTTCCATAGTCTATAAATTTGGGACTAAGTGTCATCTCTTCTGTGGAAGACATGAACAGATATTCAAATATTTCATTGTCATTTAGTGAATTTTGTGTCCCGGAGACAAAGATAGCTCTGTGAGGGCAGCACTTGAAAACTGTGGTACTGTCTGTTGATTTGATTCTCTATTGCTTCTCAAGTGAGAGTGGTGAAAATTCCAACTTGAGAATTAGGGGTATTATATTCATCTGAGGATTCAAATTTGTAGTCGTAATCAGGCTCCTTTTGTAGCAAGGAGCAGAAACCCGCTCAGTTTATCTCAAGAGGTAAAGCTTATTGTGAGGCTACAGTGCAACAGAGGAAAACAGGGACGCTGGCCTTGAGGGGAGCTGGGCGTCTTCACAACACAGTGATAGCGGCTCTCGCATGCTGAGAGCTTACACTGGCCGACACAGACACAGCTCGGGGCACCGCCTGTGCTCACTCATTTAGTCTTCACAACAGCCTTATAAGAAGCACTTTCATTGTGCCTGCTTTGCGTATGGGGAAGCTGAGGCAAAGAGTGGTAAAGGAACGCATCCCAGCTGGTCTGGCTCCAGAGCCCGTGTCCTTTCCCTGTGCAGTGCAGCTGCTCTACTGCGACACACCATGTGGAGCTTTGCTGTGGTGGCTCAGCGACTCCCTGGTTGTCGTCTCCTGCTCTTGCTGCTGCCAGCTGACTCCGCGTCCTCTCCCTCAAGATTTTCGTTCACTCCCTCAGCACATGTGCTTTGAGTGCAATGTCACTGGTGGTGGTGGGCAGGGCATATTTGACAGGTGCCAGGGCAGCACCGGTGCCCTTGGTGGGGTATACGGCAGCTGTGGCATCATAGAAATGTAGAGACATCACCACAGTATGACAAAGCAGGAGAGAAAATAGCAAGCCAGAGGACAGAAAAGTAGTAAAATCAAATTACCCTCTTATAGCCGTGAGTTCAGAAGGCATGAGGGCCATCCCCTGGGGGCTCCTAGAATCAGTTGGGGAGAATTTGAAAGGACCTAAAATACTGTAGGCAGGGGAGAACAGAGGAACCAGAGAAATGTTGCTTTTGACTATTATTTTATTCTCTTTTTTCTCCCCAGGCTGGTATGGACTGGGGAAAAATGAATTATATATTTGTAGGTCTCACAAAATAGAGCCCTATAGCTGCCCCCACTCCAAATGTAGATGCTCATTGTGTGTTGATTTGATTTAAGCTTATTTCCCTTTCCCCATTGCATGAAGACCAAGGCGCAAAATAGCACCACCTCCTCCACAAAGCACTCTCCCTATGACCCTGCAGATGTACTGAGACCCTACTGTGTGTCAAGCACTGTTCTAGGCACTGAGGACATAACAATTAATAAAAGACACAAAGCCCTGCTGGGTTGAAATGCAGACCGCAAGTGGGAAGGAGCCTGGGAGAGCATCTAGCCTACTCCCCACCCAAGACAGGAAGGAATCTTCTCTACCCAGGCCTGACCACCAGTCAGCCAGCCTCTGCTTCACTTTTCCAGTGATGGCCCATTCCATCAGAAGTCAGCTCTAATGCTTAGAAAGCTCTCGCCTAAATGGGGAACAAATCTGTTTTCCTGCTACGTCTGTTTATTGGCCTTGGTTTCATTCTCTGAAGCTAGACAAAATAAATTTCTTCTTCTTCTGACAGCCTTTGGAATATCAGTCAGTCTACACACTCTCCTCTTCACATTTGCTCACTCCTCATCTCTCTGCCATCCCCCCTTTCCCCACCAAGCACAGGCCAGACCTCCTTCCCTTATCTCTTCCCCAAGCCTACCTTGCCCTCTCTTAGCCTCAGCATCTGGCACATTTGGACTTCTTTTACTTAGCCTTTATTTCTTCCTCTTACTATGTCTCCCTTCTTCCCTCCCACTGCAATCTTAGCATCCAGCTCTAAGCCTATATCATTTCAACCTCTTTGTTTGTTTATTGTGCTCGTTTATTGCCATCCTGGACAGATTGGAATGGGGCAGATTGGGGTAAGTGGGAGTAGCAAAGAGGTGGCAAGTCAGCTCTTACTTTTGGGCTTTGTTTTGTCTTTGGCTGGGTCTATTATCTCTTTAAATTTAAATTATTACCATGCAGAATTATTTAAGAAACTGAGTCAAGGAGTCCATATATAGAATTAGTTTGATCACTAAAATAAAATTTTAATAAAACGTATCTACCAGCAAGCCCTTGTAAAGATAAAAAGTTAGCAGATAACGAGTAAATAAATGAATGGATAGATGTTTTCTTGTCCATAAGTCTTAGAATCAGTGTTGTCCATTTTTAGTTTATTCTTACTCATACCAAATAGATAAAGTGGATGGTTTTGCAAATCAAATAGCTAAGTTTCAGTCATTACAATTGCCAGTTTATTTATATGAAATAAATATATAATCCCATTACACCGCGCAGCATAATTAGCAAGCATTTATGCTGTTGAATCCATGACCCAGTTCCCTGAAGACATCTGTTTTCTAGAAGGATTTTTTTCAAACTGAGATTAAAAGACACTACTCAAGGAGAGTTGCCAGATAAAATACAGGACACTCAGCTTAATTTGAATTTCAAATAAGCAGCAAGTAATTTTTCAGTATAGGTATGTCTTAGATATTACATAGGACTAACTTATACTAAAAAATTATTCATTGTTTATCTGAATTTCAAATTGATTTTATCATCTTGTATTTTTATTATTTTTCTTTCTCTTTTCTTTTTTTCTCTCATTCGTTTTTTGTTTTTGCTAAATCTGACAACACTATACCCAAGACGTAAGCCTCAGAAGTTCATTCCAATTCCCATCCTTCCACCATTAACCACACTCTTCTCCATCCTTTATTCCATTGACATTTTTCTTTCTTTGTTTCTTTTCAGATAAAAGACTCAGATTTCAGCTCTCCCTAGTGTAATGGCCTCATTCTATTCCAGATTGTTTTATTTTTTCCCTTTGACAATATACAACAGGTGTGTAGCGTTTGTTGATTTCTATTGTGGGATAAAAAATGTGTCAAGAATAAACTGCTGGGGAAATTGGCTTCAGCAACCTCTCAACTGATGACTAATAGTTTAACAGTTGCGAACAGGTGAAACCAGTCTTGCTGTGCAAATGATGCAAACTCAAGGGTCAGTCTGGGTGGAGATCTGTGAGCATAAAACACAATTCCATGTCAACAGAAACGAGTTTACCTCATGTTATGTCCTGGGATCTAAAGCCCTTATATATTCAAAATGTTTCTTTTTTTCACTTGAGAACTGGATTCATTTCCTCTTTTTTTTTTAATACCTCTATAATTCCATTTCCCATTTACCCCATAAGCTCTTGACCATCCGTGGAGGTCATCAGAGACTACTCCATGGATTGACTTCTCTGAGGGCTCTGAACCATCCCATACCTCAAAAGCCTTTATCTTTACTAGTCTGAGGAGTGCAGAGCTGAGATGTGCCATGTCACCAACTCCTCTGACCCAGCACCATGGAGTCATTCCTGCCATTGTGCTGGCCATATGATTAATTTATTTCATTATTTTTTATGGGTCTGAGTAGGCAAATGTGTCGAATGATAAATCCAGGGGAAAAAAGACATATAATTCTTGTTGAGAGTAGGCTGCATCAATGTCTGTGGCATGAGGCTTTAAACTGTTAGGTAATTATTGTCAGCATATTGGACAATGCCAGCTGGTGCAATGTACAATTATGTGCTTTACCTCTCTGGAAATGATAAACTATGCAGTAAGCTGTTACCTATGCCTAATAAAATACTGCTCAGAATAGTCTATGAGACTTTAATAAATTGACTTAAACGTGGATACTTAGAGATGTTAAAAATAAACAGTTTAGTAGAGCAAACATTAAGATATCCATGAGTTTCAACAAACAAACTTGAGATCCCGTGAACCTTGGATTCTCAAACTTTCATATACGTGAAAAGGTCCCAGAGATTTTTCTAAATACAGACTACTGTTGTGTCCCATTCCCAGAAATTCTGTTTCAGCAGGCTATGTAGCATTGTGGTTAAGAGCATGAATTCAAAAGCCAGACTAATCTGCCACTTTATGACCTGTGGAACTTACCCATGTCTCAGTTTCCTCCTCTGTAAAATGGGGACAATACTGTCTATTGCATGGACTTGTGAGGTTTATGAGTTACTATCTGGAAAGCACTCAGTAGATGACCCGTATATGTTAGCAATTTTTTAAAAAGCCAGCACTTCAGGTGACTGCAAAGCTGGCAGTCCTCAGCCAAACTCTTTACTGAACACTGCATTGTGACCTCAGGCTAGCTCTTGACTCAGTTTGGGCTGTGCATAAATTAGTTAATCTCTCGGTGTATCACTTTACTGCCGGTAAAATAAGTCTGAGAATTCTTAACTAACTCACAGATCCAGTCCTTGAGAAAGGAAATAGCTACATTTCCCCCAATAGCCTGGCAGTGTTCACTCTGCTCTGTGAGAAAGTTTGTAACAGTAAGAAACAGATGGTAAACAAGGACTGTGCCAAGACCGTAGGCACCAATAAGAAAGACACTTTGGACATTTACCCCCACTCTTGTGGAGACACAGTGGTCACAAGAAGTTTGCAGTCTTGGTTGTCATGACAAGTCTGGCACACATGAAACTATTAGCACACTACATAACACCATGGATGTGTTTGGATATGTGGGAAACCTCAGTGGCCACGATTTCAGAGTCTCCTTTCTGGCTCCTCCTTCATGATCTCTAAATGCTGATGGGCCCCAGGGCTCTGGCTTCTTCTCAATCTACACTCTCTTGCTAGGTGATCTTGCCTAGGCCCTGGGCTTTTTGTATCTCTAGCCTGACCTCTCATTGGGTTTCAGACTTGTACCTCTCCAACTGTCTATTCAACATCTACACTTGGATGCCTAAAGGGATCTCAAAATTAACATACCTAAAAGTGAACTCTTGTCTCCAAATCCAACAGCTCCCAACCACACAAATCTGCATTCACTTCCTCCCTCAAGCTTTGCCTACCAGGTACTCAGATTTAGCATTAAGAGCTCACACTGGATTCTTCTCTCCCTCAAAGCCCTACTGTTTCTCACCACTGCATCCTCTCCATCCTCATCTCCTACTACACTCTGCTCCACATTAGCCTTGCTGTTGTAGAACACCCCTCTTCTTTCTAGAACATTCCTTCCTGTTCCATTCACTTCCTGTTCAGTTTACCTGGAGCACTCTTCTTTTGGGTTTGCCCCTGGCTGATTTCTTCTCATAATTCAAGTCTCTGCTCAAATATCAAATGTCTTCTGCTCAAAGAGACCTTCCCCGATCACTGCATGAAAACAGCCTCTATTCCCACAGTCACACTCTATCCTTTACCTATCTTTTTATATTTTTCTCATAGCACTTGTCTCAATCTGAAGCTACACTACTTACTTGTTTATTTACTTGTTGAATGTCTATCTTCCACACTAGAATAAAAGCTCCAAGACTTTGTTTTATTCACCATGGTATCCTGAGTTCTAGAATGGTGATAACTCATAGTGGGTTCTTAGTAAATATTTGTTGCAAAAATGAATGAATGAACGGTGAATGAATATGGACTATTAATAATAAAGGCATTTTGGGGAATCAGAAGAATAATGAGTATTAAAACATTTGAAAAAGAGATTCTATTTGGGCCTTGAAGGGCTGGAAGGATTTGGATAGGCGAAAAAAGAAGAAAGGGCGGGGCCGGCCCTGTGGCTTAGCGGTTAAGTGTGCATGCTCCGCTGCTGGCTGTCCGGGTTCGGATCCTGGGCGCGCACCAACACATGGCTTCTCCGGCCATGCTGAGGTGGCGTCCCACATACAGCAACTAGAAGGATGTGCAACTCGGACATACAACTATCTACTGAGGCTTTGGGGAGAAAAAGGGAAAAAAAAAAAAAAAGGAGGAGGGTTGGCAACAGATGTTAGCCCAGGGCCAGTCTTCCTCAGCAAAAAGAGGAGGATTGGCATGGATGTTAGCTCAGAGCTGATCTTCCTCACAGAAAAAAAAAAGAAGAAGAAAGGGCATAGCAGGTGGGAAAATAGCACCAGCAGAGCCCAGACATGGCCATAGTATTTGTGGGGCAATAAAAAGAAACTAACTCAATAGAGGCAGAGGGCAAACGACAGATGCAAAAAGAGACTGAGACTGAATATCAGGAAAGAGTCAGACGAAAGCAAATGCTGAATGTGTCACATAGAGGAGTTACTTGATGGGCATATGACTTCTTCCAAGGAGGTGGCAAGGTGTCACTGTCGAGTGTGGTGTCATGTAGTGATTGAAAATGGAAATAAAGGAAAGTTCTGGACCAGTATAACACTCAGGCAAAGCCTTGGGAAAAGATAAAGGGCTCTACGACCAGATGTCCCCAATAGCTCAAATAAAAATCCCAGGAAGAAGCCTCTTTTCTCTTGGGATATGTCTCAGAAACTTAGAGGTCACGGCAGAATCTGAGAAGGGGCCCAGCCAGCAGGACCTCACGTTACTCAGTGGTCAGGGAGTAATTAATTGTTGCTATAGAATCCAGGAAGCATTGGATCTCGTGTGTAGGCATGGGAACGAGCAGCTTTCTGAAAACACATTGGAGATATTGTTGGGAAAATGTCAGGTTTTTAATCACCAAAAAATGACCACAACAGAATTTCAAGTGAATGCCTCCCTAATTTTGCTACAGCTGCCTTAAAAACATTGTTTGTTATGATTCAAAGTTGTTCGTTGTAGCCTTGCTCCAAAGATGCACACACTGACCTTTTGAGAAATCATATTTATTCCAGATGTTGCTTCTTCTAACAGTGGTGCAGAATTGATTTACTGTGAGAAAAAGCTGGAAATGACCTAGATAAGTACAGCAAAACCCAAAGGACGCAGTCATTTTTCTATTAGGATCAAGTGACTAATTAGATGGTAAAACCTGTTACATTTCCCTGACTTCCACCTCCCCTCAAAAATGAGAAAGGCACATTATGTAGCACAAAAGCAACACTTCAAAGAATGCTTCAGCATTCGCTTTATTTGCAAGCCTGTAATGGGGCCATTTACTGCACTTGAAAAAAAACAACCCTCCATGTGCTCCTACTGTGTCAGACACCACAGCATCGCCATGGGTGGGGGGAGCACTGAGCTTGTGCTGCCCCCTTCCTGGTTCAGCCTCTGTTCCCTTTGTCTTCTGAGGCACTAGGAGGGCGCACTACATCTAGTGAGTGTCGCATCACCGGGTACCCGCCTCTCTGCTGGGTACTTCATGTATTTTAGCTCAGTGAGTCCTCCCATGTGAAGGTGGTCACATCACACCTGTGTTACATATAAGAAAAAATAAACCTCAGAGAACGTTTTGCCTCCACAGTCTGTTTATTTTGGATAAGGAATATATTGACTCTTGGAGCTCCCATTTCTGGGCTCCGAACCTTTGCATTAAGAATAGCTCTGCCTAGTCACATAGAAGTGGAACCCTTTGAAACAAAATTGCTGAATAACTTAGAAATGGGTAGATCTCGCTTGTGTCAAGCAAAACCTGAGAAAACAAAAGTCCAGGACAGCAAAAGAATATGCACAGAAACAAAGAAAATTTTTTTCTTCCTCCTCCAGACAGAGGCCACATCTTCTTTGTTGCTATATCCCCCAGTGCCTAGAATAGAGAGAAAAATCAAGATGGTTCTGGGGGGGCAAATGAATTCATATGGTGGCATGTGTCCTTGCATTATAGAGTCTGGACTGGAAAGCTTCCTCAATAGTCACTCTGAGCGAGGCCCCTTGCTTCCAAGCAGGTTCACATCCAAAGTAAGCAACAAAAGGATCTGGCATACCTCCCTGAGGCCTAAAAAGCAATACAGATGGACTGTAAGAACAACAAAGAGGGTCTAAAATAAAATAAGCATGATCCACATCGCTTTGGTGCCTTCTTCTCAGTCTTTTCTTTTTTGTTAAAAAAACAAGGATCTGTTGGTGGGAGAATTTCTGGATGTTTCCCACAAGCAGACAGCAATGTTCTCTTATTCTCGTGTTATAGGAACCAGACAGAGAAGGGGGTGATGGAAAAGGGAATGATAGGATCAGAATTAGGCAAAGCACATCTGGCCAATCAGTAATCCTGTAGTTCTAATGACTTTTGAAAAGCACAGTAGTTGCAAGAATTATTTAACATTATCACTACACTATCATTACAATCAAGGAGTAGGCTGGGAAGAGATTTCATCTTCATTCCATCTTTCAACGAATGTTTGGTTCGTGCCGAGTGTATCAGATTTTGGGCTCGTGGCTTATGTTATAGAGATGAACAGAGCAGAGTCCTTGCTGCCAGCTACCTCACAATCAAGACAACCCCAACAGCAATGACCATGCAGCGAGGTCAGTGTTGGGACAGTGACATGCCCCGGCTGCTAGGAAAGTCTCAGAGGGCAGTCAGAAAGGGACCCCAGACCAGGTGACACTAGAGCTGTGTCCAGAAAGAGGGGTAGGACTTAGACACAGGTGAAGAAACAAAGGAAGTGATTCGAGGCAAGAATGAAAGGCATTGAAATATGAGAGACCCTGAGCTGTTTGGGAAGCACAGCGAGTTGGCACCTCTAGAGTTGGAGGTGAGGCTGAGAGAGGACCCGCCGCTAAAGAAGCAGCAGGGGCAGATGGAGAAAGACGATAGCTCTCACGGCTGGACGTCAATCTGAAAGCAGTGGGGAACCATAGAAGGGTTTTCAACCGGTAATAAAAATATCATGTTAGCATTTTTGGAAGATCCCTTGGGCAGCAATGTGATGCACAGACTTGTACAGGAGGAGTCAGGAAGCAAGACTGGAGACAGAGGGACTAGTTAGGAAGATATGGCAAGAAACCAGGTGAGAAATTACACATGGCCTAAACCAAGGAGTGCCAGTGAGCATGGAGAGGAGGAGGCAAACTGGCCTGTGGATGTGAAGAATGAGTGAAGGAAGAGACACCTTAGAGGATTCCTGGGCTTCCGGCTTGACTTACGAGCTGGACGTTGATGTTGTTCACCAACAGACGATGTAGGGAAAGGGTACATTTGGGGCAGGAAGATGATATGGGCCATTTTGGACATGTTGAGTTTGAGGTGTTGGCTAGCAGTTGGATAGTGGAGCTCAGGAACGAGTCCAAAGTTGGAGATATGAATCAGCATGTGGGTGATCACTGAAACTGTAGGTTTAAGTTCTACTAGGTCAATGGCTTGCAGGCAGTTTTTCTATAATCTACAGTAGAAATACATTTTATATCACAATCCTGTGTACACATACACACACATATAAAAATTCACTAAACAATAATCACTTACCTTTACTAAATGTGATGGACTCTAATAATTTTCCCTTTTATTCCATTTTTTTAAAAATGCAGCTCAGATGCATACTAACAGGTCACAACCTTTAGTTTAAAATGCATTGTCCCAAACTGTAAGCTTCTTGTGGCAGGGACCACATCTTACATAATTTAGATTCCCCAAAGCATCTATTATAGTGCCTTTCACATAATAAATTTTTGTGGAAAGGAGGGAGGGAGGGAGAGAAAGAGGGAGAGAGGAAGGAAGGAAAGAAGATTGGTTTTCGACATTCAGTCTTCATTTTCTAGACTACGATGACATCTTGTCTCCTCCAATTCTCTTGAACTTTCATAAATAGTTTCTATCTTTTCACAAATTTCCAAGACAAACCAAGCATGAATCATAATGTCTGGGGTGAGATTTGATAGTTTTCTTTTTCTCTCCACCACACCCCCAATACCAACTCCCTAAGCCGCCCCAAGTACCACAGGCATAGTCTCTTAAGCTGGACTAGACTGGCCAAGCAATGTGCTTACATATCCTGGCTACAGCTCTTTCTATGCCAAGACTGTCATGCTCTGTACCACATGACCCCACCACAGCTGCCTGGACCAGAGGAAGATGGCAGCAGCAGCCAACACACACACAGAGAAGAGGAAGTAGAAGCCATGAGGAAACAGAAGCTATGAGCAAGCTGAAGATAAGAGGAAGAGAGGACAGGATGGAGAAATTAGTTGGTGGGAACAGGAGCAGTTGAAGAAGCAGAGAGTAGTTGAGAAACCATAACAGCAGAGCACTAGAAAAGGGTGGGTAGCCAACTTCCGCTCATAGGGGCAAGATACTCAACTAAGTTGTGATGAATTCTTGGGCCAGCCCCATGGCTTAGCGGTTAAGTGTGCGCGCTCTGCTGCTGGCAGCCCGGGTTCGGATCCCGGGCGCCCACCGACGCACCGCTTCTCCGGCCATGCTGAGGCCGCGTCCCACATACAGCAGCTAGAAGGATGTGCAACTATGACATACAACTAACTACTGTGGCTTTGGGGGGATAAATAAATAAATAAAAGTTTAAAAAGAAAAAATAAGCTGTGATGAATCCTGACTTAGCTTCCACTCCCGTTATTACCTTCAGGCTCTGTGAGGGCTGGCTTTTCACAGATTCCTCTTTCTCCACGAGGCCTGGTTGTCAAAAATGAAATTTCTCTCCTCCATGCCTTTCCATGTATTTTTAAAATTCTTAAGTTACAGAAAAGTTGCAAGAACAATATAGAAAACTCACATACTCTTTACCAAGATTCATCAATTTTTAACATTTTGCCACATTTCCTTTTTTACTCTCTCATTTTTTCCTGAAACATTTGAGAATAGGATACATATATCATACCCCTTTGCCTCTTAATATTTTAGTGTATATTGCCTTAGAACAAGGATATTTTTGGGCTGGCCCTGTGGCTTAGCAGTTAAGTGCACGCTCTCCACTGCTGGCGGCCCGGGTTCGGATCCTGGGCACGCACCAACACACCGCTTCTCCGGCCATGCTGAGGCCGCGTCCCACATACAGCAACTAGAAGGATGTGCAGCTATGACATACAACTATCTACTGGGGCTTTGGGGGATAATAAATAAATAAATAAAATTATTTAAAAAAATGATATTTTCTTACACAACCGTAATATAGGTATCAAATTCAGGAAATTTTACATCGATATAATATTTTAATCTAAAAGTCAATGTTTCTACACCAATGTTCGTAGCAGTGTTATTCACAATAGCCAAAAGGTAGAAACAACCCAAATGTCCATCAACGGATGAATGGACAAACAAAATGTGGCACATGCATACAATGGAATATTATTCAGCCTTAGAAAGGAATGAAATTCTGATTTATGCTACAACGTGGATGAAACTTGAGGACATGTTAAATGAAATAAGCCCATCAAAAAAGGACAAATACTGTCTGATTCCGCTTATGTGAGGTACCTAGAATAGGTAAATTCATAGAGACAGAAAGTAGAATAGTGGTTACCAAAAACTGGGGAGGGGAAAATGGGCAACTACTGTTTAATGGATACAGAGTTTCTGTTTGGAAACTTTTAAAACATTCTGGAAATGGATAGTGATGATGGTTGCACAACATTGTGCATGTACCTAATGCCACTGAGCTATTCACCTAAAAATAGATAAAATGGTAAATTTTATGTTCTGTATATTTTACCACAATTTTTTTTTAAAAAGCCCATGTTCAAGTTCCGTGAATTGTCCCAATAATGTCTTATAGTATTTTTCCCCTCCAGTCCAGGATCACACATTTCACATGTTGCATTTAATTGTTATGTCTCCTGACGAGGGTGACCAACTCCTTCCTGATTGCCCAGACTATTTCGGTTTTAGCACCGAAAGTCCTGCATCCTGGGAAACCACTCAGTCCCAGGCAAACAGGAACGGTTGGGCACCCTACTCTTTAGTCTCTTTGATCTATAACAGTTCCTCAGCCTTTCTTTGTCTTTCATTGCAATTTTAAAAGAAATCAGTTCAGTTATTTCGTAGAATGTCCCTCAATTTGATTGTACCTGATGTTTTCCCAGGTTATGCATTTCTGGCTGGAGTGCTACATTAGTAATGTTGCATCCTTTTGGAGTATCACAGGTGGAGGCACAGCTGTCCCTTTGCCTGGCTTTGGTACACTAATTTTGATCATGGTCAAGGTATGGTCCAGCTATAGTAACCAAACAATGTGGTACTGGCACAAAAACAGATACACAGATCAATGGAACAGAATCAAGAGCCCAGAAATAAACCCACATATCTATGGACAGCTAATTTTTGACAAAGGAACCAAGAACATACAACGGAGAAAGGAAAGTCTCTTCGATAAATGGTGTTGGGAAAACTGGACAGTCACATGCAAAAGAATGAAAGTAGACCATTGTCTTACACCATACACAAAAATTAACTCAAAATGGATTGAAGACTTGAATGTAATACCTGAAACCATGAAACTTCTAGAAGAAAACACAGGCAGTATACTCTTCGACATTGGTCTTAGCAGCATATTTTCAAGCACCACGTCTGACCAGGCAAGGGAAACAATAGAAAAAATAAACAAATGGGACTACATCAAACTAAAAAGCTTCGGCACAGCAAAGGAAACCATCAACAAAACAAAAAGACAAGCTAACAATTGGGAGAAGATATTTGCAAACCATATATCTGATAAGGGGTTAATCTCCAAAATATATAAAGAACTCATACATTCTCAACAAAAAAAAATACTAACAACCCAATTAAAAAATGGGCAAAAGATCTGAACACACATTTCTCCAAAGAAGATATACAGATGGCCAACAGACACATGAAAAGATGTTCAACATCTACTAACTACCAGGGAAATGCAAATCAAAACTACAATGAGATATCACCTCACTACCATCAGAATGGCTATAATTAACAAGACAGGAAATAACAAGTGTTGGAGAAGATGTGGAGAAAAGGGAACTCTCATAGACTGCTGGTGGGAGTGCAAACTGGTGCAGCCACTATGGAAAGCAGTACGGAGATTCCTCAAAAAATTAAGAATAGAATTACCATACAATCTAGCTATTCCACTGCTGGGTATTTATCCAAAGAACATGAAAACACAAATGTATAAAGATACATGCATCCCTTTGTTCATTGCAGCATTATTCACAATAGCCAAGACTTGGAAGCAACGTAGAAGCCCATCAAGGGACAAATGGATGAAGAAGATGTACTATGTGTACACAACGGAATACTACTCAGCCATAAAAAATGATGAAATCCGGCCATTTGTGACAACATGGATGGACCTTGAGGGTATTATGCTAAGCAAGATAAGTCAGAGGGAGAAAGTCAAATACCATATGATCTCACTCATAAATAGAAGATAAAAACAACAACAAACAATCACATAGAGACAGAGATTGGATTGGTGGTTACCAGAGGGGAAGGGGGTGGGGTGGAGGGTGAAAGGGATAATTAGCACATGTGTATGGCAATGGATTGTAATTAGTCTTCAGGTGGTGAACATGATGTAATCTACACAGAAATCGAAATATAGTGATGTACACCTGAAATTTATATAACGTTATAAACCAGTGTTACCGCAATAAAAATGAATGAATGAATAAATAAATGGAGATAGTAAAAAAAAAAAGTGTGGTCCAGTTTCACCATCACATACTTACTACTTTCCTCCTCATATATTCCAAAAATAAATTTGTATTACAGTATGTAAGTGATCCTTGCAACCTGAAAGAGCCTAAGCAGAAGCTAAACATTTTATAGGAAACATCTGAGAGCATCCTTGCACTTGACAGAAGAAAGCATTTCAGGATCACCTTTCCACTGTCATTGCAGAGCACAATAAACCACTTTATTCCTCACCCTCTCCCTCCTTGGCCACTGTAAGTTTTTGAAGAGAAAGACTTTTTTTTTCCTTTGCTGAGGAAGATTGGCCCTGAGCTAACATCTGTTGCCAATCTTGCTCTTTTTGCTTGAGGAAGATTGTCCCTGAGCTAACATCTGTGCCAGTCTTCCTCTATTTTGTATGTGAGTCACCACCACAGCATAGCTGACAAGTGGTGTAGGTCCACACCCGGGATCCAAACCCATGAACCCGAGCCACTGAAGTGGAGCGCATAGAACTTAACCACTAGGCCCCAGGGCCAGCCCCAAGAAAGACTTTTCAAAATGCAAATATTTCTATACCATGCCCTCTTTTTAAAGAAATCATCACATTACTGGTAAAAAAAAAAAAAAAGTATATCTTTCTGTTTAAGTTCTGTGCCTTGACACTTATTCTCAAAGTGAAGAGTGTTATTTTGGGAAAAGCACACTATTTATGTGTAGCAGAGACCTTTACCCTTTTTTATTGACAGCCCCAACTACGATCAGAGTTTGTTGTATATTTAGTAAACGATCAGTTCAAATGAACCCATCTCTTTTAATTACCCAATCAGGTAACCAATGAACTCTCCAGAATCACTAGCAGTCATCAGAGGCAGGACTTTGTGGGGAAAAGGCAGATGAGCAAAGGTCTCTGAGCTATTTGAAGGACACAGAAGCCTTCAGATGCTGGGAGCGCTGTGACCCCAAATCTAACCATAGTTCTTATCATGGTCTAACATGCCACATAGTCTATTTATTTATTATGTTTACTGCTCGTTGTCTGCCTCTCTCTGATAGAATGAAGAAAACCCCATGAAGCTAGGGATTTTTGTTTTGTTCATAATGGTGCCTTCCCCATGGTATGCATTCAGTTAGGATTTGTTGAATGAATGAATGAACTTGTCCGTGAATGTGATTAATGTAATTAATGCCACTGACTTGCACACCTAAAAATGATTAAACAGTAAATTTTATGTTATATATATTTTGCCACTCAAAAAAAAATTTTTAAAAAAAAGGTCAGGGGCTGGCCTGGTGATGCAAGCGGTTAAGTGCCTGTGCTCCGCTGCAGAGGCCCGGGGCTCAAGGGTTCGGATCCCGGGCGCGCACCCACGCACCACTTGACAAGCCATGCTGTGGCGGCATCCCCTATAAAGTGGAGGAAGATGGGCACAGATGTTAGCCCAGAGCCAGTCTTCCTCAGCAAAAAAAAAAGAGGAGGATTGGCAGATGTTAGCATAGGGCTGATATTCCTCACGAAAAAAAATAAAAATAAATTTTAAAAAAGGTCAGCAGACATGAGTGGTCCTGGATTGCTGCTGTATTTGGAATAACCCCAGTAGATCTGCTCTGGTAAGGAATCAGCCTATTCCAGTTCCTCATCCCAAGAACTGATGGAGGGTCAATCAGTTTTGAAGCCCCTTGAGTTAACTTTTCTTTAAGTTTTTAGTTTTTCTGAGGGGCCGAGGCAGGGCTATGGGGGGGGCGGAATGAAGAATAGCAGCCCGTTTTGGTCATAACCTTTCCCCATGCTTCCTCCCCTCACGTACCCTCACTCTCACTCCCACCAGAGATTTGAAGAGTGGAGTCCTAGAACTCTACAATTAATGCTAGAACAGTTTTGTTTTCCACATTTCCGACAGGAAAAGGCAGGAAACAAATCTTAATCTGCATTTTCTGCCAGTATTGCTGGCCAACCGTCTTCAGCTGGGTGCTTGGGTACTATGGCGGTAGTGAACTCAGACAGCTCCCCTTGGATCGCTATCCATTACCTTCTCTGTTCTCAGATCCTCCTCCCCCAGCGGCCTAGAGTCCATTCTTGCCGGCGATGAAGTCTAAACAGCATAGAAGCAAGAATTACAGCTTAGGGGAGTTCTGCGAGGGAGAATGAACAGGGCAAGATGGAACTACATTAATCGTCTACGCTGGGGAGTTTTCTGCTTTGGTGCTCACAAAATGCTTTATGATCTGCAGACAAACGTGCAGGCTCTGCAAAGCAGAACGTGCCAATAGCTCTCGGTAAAATCATTACAGATCAAAGCTGTTTTTCTTTGCCCTTCAAACTACCTAGTTTGCTTTTTAAATATTTGAACATTTTTGTACAAGTTGTAACTATGACACAAGTTTAAATACATCATGCCCCTTCTGAATAGATCCTGACCTGGAAAAGCCTCCATCCCAACTGACTCTTCTCTAAGGTTTGGGAGGAAAAGAGAGCCTTAAAGGGATGCTCATTAATACAAGGCTTCAAATATATATGTAATGCTAGGAATATATTAGATGTTCAATTTAAAAGATATTCCATTGGATTTACCACCTAAATGAATGAGCTAATATAAACTGAGGAAACAGTAACAAAAGAGATTTTGTAAAAGGATGCATGCCGTCATTCACAAATTTTCTGCCATCCATGCAAATGTAGATTCAGATGAAGATGCAACTAACAGATATCAGAAACCTACCTGTACTATTTTAAGTGTTTTTACACATTTTATTTCATTTAACTTACAGCCATATTTACCTCTATCTACATGGATTAGGAAATCACTGTATTCTTCTTGAGGCAAATGATTTGGTTCTCAGCTAACTAATTTTCTTTCTCTCCTTCACTCTCTTTTTTCCTTTTCTTTTCTTTTTGGAATTATAGGAAGAAGAGGCTATTCTTACTTTATTTTAATACTACTGCTTCTAAGACAGACACATTTTTTACGATTCTAACAAATAGAAAAAATGTGCTTTTGTTGAAAGAGTATAAGGTTAATTATATCAAACTCTTTTTTAATGACTATATTTTATTATAAGTATTCATTTTAGTTAGAATGTCACTACTGTATTTAGTTTAATTGTATGTTTTGATTCTGAGTTGCAATAAAAATGCTGGGTTTGAGCTAGACATGGCTAGCTCAACTGTCACGGCAAGTGGGCAGAAAAGTTGCCAAGGAAGTCAGGATAAGAACTACTGAGGGGCCGGCCCCGTGGCTTAGCTGTTAAGTGCGGGCGCTCTGCTACTGGCGGTCCGGGTTCGGATCCCCGGCGCGCACAGACGCACCGCTTCTTCGGCCATGCTGAGGCCGCGTCCCACGTACAGCAATATTCGATTCGCCCCCTCACTCCTAACGAGTTCAAGGCCGCTTTTCCAACTCTCATTTTTGGTAAAAGTGTCAATGAGTACAATGGCTATATGCAGATTATGCTAGAATATAGCCTTGATTGATGTCAGCAGTATATCATTGACAATTTTCATGCTAGGCAAAACAATTTAGCAAAAAAACATTTAGAATAAGGGTAGTTTAAAAAGCATCATACTGGGGCTGGCCCCTTGGCTTGGCGGTTAAGTGCACGCACTCCGCTGCTGGCGGCCAGGGATCGGGTCCTGGGTGTGCACCAACGCACCGCTTCTCCGGCCATGCTGAGGCCGCGTCCCACGTACAGCAACTAGAAGGATGTGCAGCTATGACATACAACTATCTACTGGGGCTTTGGGGGAAAAATAAATAAATAAAATTATATTTTTAAAAAAGCATCATACTAAATAACACACATAGGTCACTGCTATATGGCTTATTCGATAATACAACCCCACTCAAAAATTTTTGTACACTCCCACATGTGTAGGGACTATTATATTGCTGCAGTTCCACTGCAGTGACTGCAATAAATAACTATTGAGTTGTTAGAAGTTACTGATCAGTACCTCTGAAGATATAGGTGAGTAGGTAAATTTCAGGAGAAGATAGATGATCCTGTGTATATGGGCTGTAAGAAATACGAATATATCAGAGAACACAAGATATGGAGCATGAAAATCTGAATTTCAAGAGTCCGTCCTAACATTTATTAACTGTATGACCTTAAGGAAGTTCATTTTCAATTTGTAAAACAAGAATAAAAATATTATTTTCCTTCTAGAAATGTGATGGTGTTTTGAGAATAAGTGATAAGGAAAAACATTTTTTAAAGCTAAAACAACATAGATAAGTTAGTTATAATAACAAATGCTTTTAGCAAGACTCTTATTTTAGTTTCCATTTAAATTTTTTCGTTTAAAAATCAGTTTCCAAATACCCATTTAAATCAGAAAAAAAAAATATGAGGAAAAAAAGAAAAATCATCTGTAGTCCTACCATCCTTCTTTGCCTTCAAGCTTTTGCTCAAATATCAGTGCTCAGTCAGGCTTTTCAGGCCATCGGGTTTAAAACTGTTGTACCACCACCTCCACACACACAAACCAGGCACTCCCTAACTATATCATTTCAGGACATGTGACCCACTATTTAATTTATTTATTTGTGTATTGTCGATATCCCTCCACAGGAATTTGAGCTCCATGAGGTCAAGGGCTTTTTCCATTTTGCTCCTTGCTGTATCCTAGTCCCTGTCCACTGTCAGCATTCAACAAATATTTGTTGAATAAATGAACGAATCCAAACCCAAGTACTGTTAACATTTAGATAGGTTTCTTCTAGCGTTTTTAAATTTTTAATGCAGTGAGTTTTATTATTTTTAATATAAAAGTGAAAAAGTAACATTTACGAAATTCCAAGCATTGTGCTAAGGATATTACATACTTTCTTTCATTTAATCTGTCAACACCTCTGAGAGATCTTATCCCTGATTTATGAATGAGAAAACCAAAGGCTCAAAGTGTTAAGCAATGTGCCCAGGGTCACAGTCCTAGTAAATTGAAACTGGATTCAAATCAATGGGTGTGACTCTAAAGTTTGTACAATTTCGCTACATCACTGTGCTCTGTAGTGGTACCCGCTGTATATTTATCCATATCCATCTTTTTCCACTTAGCTTTATATCCTGTCTTTCCTCGTGTGATCACATTTCATTTCCTATTTTAATGGCAAAAGCTAACCGTATAAATGAGGATCATACTAGCGAGAGCAGTAATATGCGTTGGCCGAAGGCCACCAATATCTGTCATGTAAGTGTTTACTTCTGAGCTTTTCTAAAAAATCGTATTTAATCTAATCTCTGCTTTTGTCCAGAAGCCCCTCCCTACTCCTGTCCACCTACTCACCTTTGCATTAGTTGGGATTCTCTGACTCAGTCTAGCTGCTCCAGCGTTTTGTTTTTGAAGGGGGATATTTATGAGAGAACACGGGATTGGCTCACAGATTTGAAGCTGAACAGTTAAACCTTGGAAAGGACATGTCAGCTGGAACCTGGCCATTGGGGCTCTCTCACCATCTCCTGCCTTTGAATCTCTGCCTGTGGCATCATCCTCTCAGCCCAGCTTCCTCCGTGGGAGTAGAAGACATAGCTGCCTTGGGTGCACATCCTTGCAGCTCTCTGCCTGGAGGAAAAAGGGATATCTTTCTCCAGCACAAGTTTGAAAAATATTGGTACAAAGACACTGATTGACCTGACTGGGATCTTGTGTCTCGCCAAGGACCGCTCCATGTGCCCAGGGGAACGGAGAGGAGTGATTGACTCAGCTTGGCCACGTGCCTTTCCTCTGAGCACCTCATGATTAGTAGCCCCCACATGATTTTAAGGAACATTTCCCAAAAAAATGTCTGTTCTGAATAGGCAATATATTGAATCCCTCACTTTAGGACCAGATCAAACACTGCCTCCTTCCTTAGCCACTTCAGGCCTCATTAAGAAGAAAGATTCATGGAGCACCTATCATGTGGTAGGCACTGCTAGGTTCTAGAGATAGCCATTTATTCCTTCAGTCAGTCAGCAAGCGTTTATTCAGAGCCCCCTCTGCCAGGCACCTTGCTAAGTTGCTGGGGACACAACAGTGAGGAAGACAGCTAGGTCTGGGCACAACAGCCAATAAACAAGTAGATAAATGAAACAATCATAAGCTGTGAGAAGAAATGAAGAGGGGGCCATAAAAAGAGGACAGTGAGGGTAGGCATGGGGAAAGGTGTCTACCTAGAGTGTGAAGGCTGACCCCTCTGAAGAGCTGATAATAGAAAAATTACCCAACCCCCTGCGTCCTCTTTGTGAATCCTTCACAGGCCTTAACATAGAGGCTGAGCACGTGAAGATATGCTAAACTGAAAGGGAAACTAGGAAAAGGAATGTCTAGCCTAGTGTAAAAATAAGGGCAATTTTTTGGAAATTGAGACCTGCTGGTTAAAGGCGGTCATACTCCCTTATGAGTTTTGGAAAAAACACATCATTTAGTAGTCATTAAGAAAAAATGTGTGACCATAGGAACTGCAAAGTTCACAAGGCTTCAATACACATTTCAAAACAAGCCAAAGAAATAACAAATGTGTCATTGCCATACAACTCATTCAAAAACAAATCCACAACAAAAGGAGAAAAAAATAAGGCTGTCTTGCAGTCCACATACCTAAGCACAAAAGAACTTAAAGGCTCCTCTGAAAATCCAATAGGCATGTTTATTTCTTTACAATGATCTTTTCCCCTGGATAAATTTGTTTGTTTCTGTGAGTAACAGATATGTACAGAAAATAAAAATTTCTATTTCAAGATTGTACACGTGCATGATATTTAACCACGTAGTGTCACGAACACACTCTCTCTACAAGCACACACCTAAACATGCTTACCTACCTAAAGGCAGAGTCATGTGGAAAGGGCATGGGTTTATTCAGATACAACTAGGTCTCAATTCTGGTTCTATTACTTATTAGCTGTGCAATTTTGAGCAAGTTATTTAACATTTCCAGATCTCATTTTTCATCTGTAATATGGAGATAATAATAACAACTTCATAAGGTCATTCTGAAATTTGCATTAAATGAGATGTGTGTTGAGTGCTAAGCAGTATGTGAAACAGAGTAGGCACTCAATAAATGGTATTTGTTATTATTATTTTTTAAGATTCAGTACTAGGCCTGGACAAGACACAATCTCATTTTGACTACCCTTATATTCTATGAAAGAGCAAATTTAGTATGTTTTATCTGTTTGCTAGTGATTCTGACCACACCAGAAATATTAGTTAAATGATAGCTACTATTTCATTAATATATCAGGAATAAATTGGAACAGATACAACTATGAAATAATTTAAGAAGGTTAACAATGTTTTCTGTTCTTTCTGCTATAGACCAGAACAGACAAGGGATAAGTTTGATTATTCACGTGGAAATGGAAGCTCCAATAACATCCAGTCAACATCCAGTCAAACAAGCCTTTTTACAGGTAAGAGGGAACTTGTCCATCCATGTGAATCCTATTGCCTCCCTGTGTGTTCTGCTCACTCCCCAACCGTAGTCTGGTTCAATGTGCTCTTTGGCTGGCCTGACCTCACCTTCACTCATCTAAATTCCATCTTTCCTCCTTACCTCATTACTTACTCCATCCTCCATCACTGCTCTGGTTTTAAGTAAAGTGGGCTTCACAGTTCTTTTGTTCCATCAACAAACAAAAATGAGTCCTGAATGTCTTAAATGCTTATCACTCTTTTATAAGTACCCCAAAATTCCCCCTTAAATCACTTTGCCTCAAACATGGAGTCCTTGTATCTTACAGTTAGCTAGTCCATGTCCCACCTAAAATAGAAATCCTGCTTGATGAGATGGGGCAATCAATTCTTTAAGACTTAGCCAAGTCCTTATGGGTAGCTCTAATCTTAAGAAAAGTTTTCATTAAAGACTTCATAGAGGTTATCTCTGGAGAGTAGAAATGGAGGAAGGTGAGTGGCAGGGAAGGGAAAGGAGGAGGGAGATTTTTACATTTCATTCACTTAAATTTAGTCAAACCTGCCTCTCTACAAGTTTAGCCATCAGTTCTAGAATTACACAGAACAAATGTTCCTCCAAACAGCAATTTCAAATCTTCAAAAACTACCTTATTCGTTTTATATCTGCTCTTCTTCACGCTAAGGACCCTATTCCTATAAATGTTCCTCATTTGATGAAGTGCGTACCTTTGTTGGCTACCTCTGCGGAATCCATTTCCTCTCTTTCCCAGTAGCCCTGATTTCCAAGTGGGGCTCCTTGTGATTCTGGAGAAGATGACTCCACCCCCCCTCCAAGGGTAGAATACATGGCTAAGGCTAACTTTCCATTTCCTGGCCATAGTGATGGCATCAGAGGTGGGCACTTGACTTAAGCCAGTCAAATCAAAGTAAATCTCAGGACTCTAGCACATTGATTCTAAGGTGTGGAGTGGGGATGAGGATGCATGAAGCCTTGGGAATTGTTGGCATCTGTCTTAGACCATGCCGACCTGAAAATGGTGCTAATATCCAAGAAGAAGAGAAGAGCCTACCTGAAAATGGTGCTGATATCCAAAAAGCAGGTAGAGAGATGGAGAGAAAATCTGAGTCTTGGTTGCATCATGTGAATACTAGAAAAGCCTTGTCTGAAGGCAATTCTACTTCAGAAATATGTGGTTTCAGTTATGTGAGTCAATAAATTCTCTTTTTTGCTTAGCCCAGTTTCATTCTAGTGTTTTGCTACTCGCAACTAACAATATCCTGACTCATACACGTGAGATGGCTCTTTCCTATGGTTGCCTTCCTTTGGATAAATTCCAGTTTGCCAATGACCTTCTTACCAGGTATTGGAGACTGACCAGCGCGGGTCACAGAGGGCCTCTAATGAGCCTGGATTAGAATGTAGCGTTATGTCTGAACCTGAGACTGCATTAGGATTTTGAGCATCCCAATTCCAATGACTCTCACCAGAACACTACCTATTTTCCCAAATCACTTACCAAAATGTAACGTGAGCCCTAAAGACCCAGGATCTTGTAGGAAAAAGAGAAAAGTATATTTCAGAATACACTTTCTATTTAATTCTTCCTTACAGAAAGGCTCAATCCTTTATGTTTCTCCTTTAGCTTTTAAAACAATTACCAACACCTTCCTTAGTTCAATTTTGTCACATACATATAACGAACTGCAGGTTTTCAAATACAATTACTGTACATAAATACTGTGTAAAAAAATAACATTTTGCTAAGCAAAGTGACCACAGTTTGTGCAACCATGTTGGATGATGGCTCTCGATCCACGATGAGGTAGTAGCATCAGGGGGTCTCACCTGGGGAAGAAGAGAGCTGACTGGTCCCCAAGAAGCCTGTGGGGCAACATTTCCTTGGTAACTCCACAAAGGTCCAGTTTCTGGACCTCAGTTGGGCAGGTCCACAAACTAGACTTTCTGAGTGTATCCTTAGAGGTGCAGACTCAGTGAAATACGTGCATGAGACAGATATGTAAACGAGAATGCCAATGCATTAATTTTTAAATGGAAATGACCCTTTCTGCCGGGAGACAAATGACTTGCATCTCATTGAGAATACCATACCCACTTTCATAGGGACAGGAACCTGGAAAACCAGATTAGTAATCAAGACAATTGCTGAGTGAGCGTGAAATTAAGAGAAGTTGATTTTCTTGAGGACTATTTAACTCAGACCATGATGAGACCCTGATCAAATATATCCTTGCACATGGGTAATAATATCTATCTAGGGACTAGAAGGACTGTTGCATGGTTACACATTGCCAAATTTTTCTTTGCAGAACAACAAGAGCTAATACTTATATCTGGTGGTATTTACCATGTGGCCAATCTCTATTCCAGACATCTTATCTAATAACTAATTTAATCTTTATAATGAACCTTTGAGATTTATGTTATTATTAGTCCCATCTTACAGATGGTAACACTGAGTCACAAAGTGGGTGCATAACTTGCTAAAAGTTGCATTGTTAATTAGGTGGTGAAGCTAGATTCATAAGTTGCCTGGCTCCAGAGTCCATGTTTTAAATTGCAATGCTACACTGTCTCTTGAATGCTTTTTCTATGCTACACACCGTTTCTGTTGCTACATCCTACATTGATTACTTCATTTGACGCCATCCTATTTAGATCTGATTCCTTATAATGCTGTGTCTCTAAAATCTTTTTCTTAAAAAGTATATGTATATGTATATGTATATATATATACACACATATGTATATACATAATTTTTAAAGAAAAATAGTATATATGCATATGTGTGTGTGTGTGCGCATGTATAAAATCCTTACTGTTACCTCCACATATACCAACAAATATGAGCAAAATCATGCTCACACGGGCTGTTGGCCAAACAGGAACTTTGTTATATTGCACTAGATAGCATGACGATAGCTTTTAAAATGGGATTCTGCCTATAATTAAACCTTCTCCAAAAAAGGAAATATTTAGTTTTAGAGGAAATATTTAGTAATTACAGCAAGAAATATTAGAGAAGAACGAGGAACATGCATTGGCCTTACGTTAGAAAGTAATGCTACAGTCAGAGGCAGCTGCTCTAGATTCTAAAAATCTAATGTTTTTTAAAAAAATAGATTAAAAATTCACATGATTCCAAAGCCTAAATGTACAAAAGTTTACACAGTGAGAATTCTCCCCTAGGCCCAAAACTCCAACACTTGGTTCCCCTCCTGGGAGGCAATTATCAGTTCTTTATCTATCTTCCCAGAGACATTCTATTTTTTTTTTTTCCTGTCATGTTTTTCCCTGGAGATATGTATTTGAGACTTTTTATCTTGTTTTGCCATACTTTCCTCTCTTTCTTTCCTATCTCTTCTTAAACAAGACAAGGTCGATCTCCCCTGAGGACTTTCTTCCGAATACCAACTTGCCGTTGGTTGGTATTGGTTTTATCCTCTTTCCAACTCCAGTTTCTGTGCTAGCTCGGAATACGTTGTATGTGACAGCTGGTGGTCCTAGTCACCTTCCCATGAATGATGGATGGGACCAGGAGGAGCAACCCTTCCCTAATATTATTAACTACAAGATTTTTGTGAGCTCAAAATTCTAAGAACTGCCAGTTGCTTCCAACTGTTCCCAGCTGTTAATTTGGCTTAGGTGGTGGAGATCTGACTTTTCTTTAGCCAATGATCTGGGACAGCGGCTGGCTCACTATATATCTTCCTTTACAGCCTCTGTGACACTCGATTCTGAATTTCTCAGGCCTAAAAATAATATCCTAAATCCAATCCAGAGTCCCCACATCTATCACTCCCCATATGACCCTGCAGAAGTAACTTACCCTTGCTCCTGGGTTTCCATCTGTACAAGGAGGGGACTGGGTGCAACAATCTCTCTGCTTCCAGCCCTAAACATTCCATAAGAATGGGGTCAGTTGTTAAATGGCGAATGTCATCCCAGTCCTTTTCTCGTCCACGAAAAGCACCTGAAACTTGAAGGAGTGAAGACTCTGACTATGATCTTGAAGCAATACCCAATGTGTCCCTGGACAGTTCTAGGGCAACTGCTAAGGGGTTTCTGCTCTTTGCTGCCCTTGTCCTAACAGCTTAAGAATTGCTTGTCTCATAGCCGCAAAAAATTCTTTCCTAATCCCACATACTGGCAAATAGTTTTTAAAAATCATTTTATGTTATTAGGAAAACAGCATTAATTTTTTTTGTAAGTCTAGAAAGGTAGTAGGAAAAGAGTAATCCCTCCCTTTTTAAATCTCACCTGGATATTTCCAGTTAATCAGTAATTCTCACCCAATTTGAATGTTATTTTGAGTCACGAGAGTCATCACAGTGGCAGTTTTGAGGTATACTTGATGAGTTAGATGCATCTCCCTGGGAAAGGCCAACCTGGCTACTGTGACAAGGGTTTGCAAGTGGCAGTACATTGGGGAGCCACTTTTCCAAGTTCTGAAACTCGATTTTTTCAGGGCACTGCAAGGTGTCAGGTTCTCAGGACCCAGCTACAATCAAACTCCCAAGAGACTCATAGTCCAACCAGGTTGGCAATTTATCTATTTGCAATGGGAAATGTACTTGATCTATGATCAGAATACTCAGGTCTGCTGTGTAGACGCCACCTTCCCGAATCAAGGTACCTGGGGAAAAACCTCTTATCAGAAGATTTGAATCGCATGGAATTAGTAAAAGATAACATATCCAGGCCCTGATAGATAGGATAAGATGGGCAATTCCTACTCCACAAGAGAGATTCCTAGAATGCAAGGGTCTCATATTTGGTTCATTTATTCATTCAGCAAACATTTATAAAGCCCACCAGCAGATTTACTAAAACTATTAAAGCTTTCCTTACTCCTCACTTGTAAAGAGCCATCTCAAGACTGTGGGAGGGGCCTTCATAATATGTTCACGCCTTCACATGTTTCTGTAGAATTTGCTAGTGCAGCTATTTTAAATGCCATCATTTAAGACTTCCATCTCTTGCGCTTCTCCTCAGTCGCACTTCATCTTGAGTAGGGTGGTGTTGGAGTTGTGACAGGCATTTTGGGGATCTGGCAAAGGAGGAGTTGACTTAGGGATACATTTTGTTGGGGTTTAGTGGCTTGCAATCACTTCTGTAAAGAGTTAAGTCATTGCTGGTTTCCCCGTGTGAAAATAGTGTCTGGGAATACGTCTACAGCCCACTGAGCCAGCTCGCCTAGCGATGAGACTTGAAGCTGCTGGACCAGAAGTCATATAACAGTAGGAACACGTCCTATTGCATCTAAAGGATGTGGAGACTGGAAGAGAAAGAAGGTCTGAAACATACGGTCAGAAGCAAATTCAGGGAAAATTCTTCCAGTCTTCACACATATGAAATTGTAGATAGAAAATTTAGTTATCTTTAATGCCTGTTCAAAACGAAAGATTTTCCTATCAGGAGAATTCTTAGTTATGCAGTACATACAATTATAAACATGTCCTATGTTTTTTTTCCTTTCTTGATGGAAATAGGGCAAAATGGAAGTTATCAGAATCCATGTATTTGTAGGGTAGTATTATGAACTATGAATACATCTGTGTGGGAAGTTAAGTATTTTATGCATCTTAATTATCAACTTAAAAAATTTTTTTGATCAGCTAAGCTAGAAGACTAAATTATCTTCCTATTCTCTCTATATAAAAGGATAATGCAACATTGTTGTCATATAGAGATTATACAAATTTTAAAATGCAGGGAAAATAGCATTATAGAAGTGGTTAAGCAGTTAATTAATAAAGATATCACGTTGTTGTTTTCTGGATTTTGTGAGTGTGTGGTATTTGTTAACTTTTAAAAATTTACCAAGAGGGAACTCTAAAAAAAATGAAATGAAAATTTGTTTTAATTTAAAAATGTATTTGTGGTGATTTATTTCCTCATTCAAAATAAAAATTCGTGGGGCCGGCCCCCTGGCATAGTGGTTAAGTGCACACGCTCTGCTGCTGGCGGCCCTGGGTTCAGATCCCGGGCGTGCACTGATGCACTGCTTGTCAGGCCATGCTGTGGCGGCGTCCCACATAAAGTGGAGGAAGATTGGCATGGATGTTAGCTCAGGACCAGTCTTCCTCAGCAAAAAAAAAAAGAGGAGGATTGGCATGGATGTTAGCTCAGGGCTGATCTTCCTCACCAAAAAATAAATGAAAATAAAAATTTGCTTTTGTACCTTATTTTGTATGTATAATGTCATCCTCTTTTTCTTAAAGCTTCAGGCCCCACAAAACTCGGATCTGCCCCTGACTGAGCAACTCCCATGTGCCCCACTACATCTTAGGTTCTAGGGATACAGAGATGAGCAAGACACAATCTTCACTATCAACAAATTTGTATTCTAGTTGAGGAAGCAGATATGTAAACCAATAAAGGTGGTAAATTGTTGTAATTTCTATATAGAGTAGATATGATCCTGATAGAGGAAGTGTGAATCTCAGTCCACATACACAGAAATGCTACAAGCATCAATTTATTTTCTTTATATTAACTTAATTGCAACCCTGAGTCTCCATACTGCAGGTTGGTAGGGAATTCCAACTGGAGCCCTTTTCTTGCCAGAGCTATCCAGATGTGAAGAGGCCTACTGGATGCCTGGAAAATGGCGAAGCGCATCTCATCTCTTCCCTGTCACAGTCACCACTGCCATTCTTATGGACCCAGCCTGTGATCCCTTAAAGGCCAACAGCATTGTGCTTCCACACACCTGGCGCTCAAGTCCCGGAATCTTTGTCGGAGGGAGGGGAGAATAGAAAAAGATGTATGTGTATGTGGGGGGGTGGATTTTACAGACACTGACAAATTCTTGCTCTCCATGTTCCTTTCAGAGAAGCTGAAGTAATCGTTCCCTTTCCATGGCTTTCTTTTTGCAAAGTCCACCAAAAATAGTTAGTTTCAGCTTTGTTAGTTACAATGGCATTCCAGTCATGCCTCCCTGAGGTCATCTTGATTAAATGTGAGGGTGTTTTGAACACTTGACGAAGTCTTTACTAACTATTGAGTAAATTAAAAAGAGTAATATGTATATTATAGATATATAGATACATATCAAGCACTCAAACTTCAAGTTTAAGAAAACAAAACCTGTGGACCTCTCTCTACATAATCCCCTTCCTTTCCCCCTCAGAGGTAAGGACTATCCTGAATTTTGTAGGTAGCATTCCTTTTCTTTCTTTTATAGTTTCATCACGTATGTTCATTATCCCTAAACACTGTATTGTTAGTTTTGCACGTGTTTGATCTTTATATAAATGGAATCATACAGTAAGTATTCATCTGTGACTTGCTCTTTTGATAAACATTATGTTCCTAAGATACATCCATATATTTGTAATGCATTGACTTGCACCACTGTATGCTATTTCACTGTTTGAAATATACCACTATTGATTTATCCATTTTACTACTGGTATTTATTTAGGTTGTTTCCAGGTTTTGGCTTTTGCAAATCATGCTATGCTGACCATTCTTGTGTGAGTCTCCTGATACACACATGTAAGTTTCTCTAAGGCATTCATCTATCAGTGGAATTGCTACATTATGGGCTATGTGCCTCTTCATCTTTATTAGATGACACTAATAGTTTTCAAAAATTATTGAACCAATTTACATGCTTATGAGTTGTATATGAGAGTTTCTTCCCATTGCCCAATATGTTTGTCAACACTTGATACTGTCAGATTTTTTAGTTTTAGCCAAACTGGTTATGCATTGGTGCCACATTATGATCTTAATTTGCATTTTCCTGATTACTAATGAGGTTGAGCATCTTTTCATACGTTTATCGAGCATTTGAGTTTCTTCTGTGAAGTTAACTTTAGAACATGTTTTCCTCATTTTTCTATTGAGCTTTGTGTTTCTTATTTGCTTTGTAGGTGTTATTTTATATCTGGTTATAATTTATTTGCCAGTTACATTTTACAAATATCTTCTCCAAGTTTGTAGCTTGTCTTTAGTGACCAGGGTTTTTTTTTTTTTTTTTTTTTTTTTTTTTCTTTGCAGTTAAATATATTAATCTTTATCTTTTGGGTTTATTTTTTTAAAATCTTGTTTAAGAAATCCTTCCCTACCCTGAGATCATGAAGGTATTATCCTGTATTATTTTCTAAAAGTTTTATAGTTTTGCCTTATATTTTTATGGATTTAATCCACTTGGAATTGATTTAAGAGGTATGATACAAGATAGAGGTCCAAATTAATTATTTCCCTATGGAGAAACCACTGTCCCTCACCACTTGTTGATCCTTTCTCCATGACCTGTGCTGACAGTGCAAACCTAATTCAACTTTTCATGTCTGTGTGGGTCTGTTTATAGATTCTTTATTCTGTTTTATTGGTCATTTTGGCTATTCTTGAACTAGCACCCCATTCTTAATTACTACAGCTTTATCATGAGTCTCAATATGTTGTAAGACAATTACATACACAAACAAACACACACACACATGAAACCTTGCTTTTCCTCAAGCTACTCTTGGCCTCTTGTTTTGTATATGTATTTTTAAATTAGTTTATCAAATTCCAAAAAAGAAAAACAAAAACCTTTTGTAATTTTGATTGAAATTGCATTAAATTTATAGAGCAATATGGGCAGAATTTTCATGCTTATGAAATTGAAACTTCCAAAACAAAATGGTATATCTTTCCATTTATATAGATCATCTTTAATGACTTCTATAAATTTAAAAACAATTTCTTTGATATTTATCATGCACATCTTTTGTTACATTTATTCCTGTAAGCTTTATTTTTTATGCTATTGTAAAAGGTAACTTTAAAATTTTTACATTTTCTAACTGTTGCTGGCATATAGTAATACCATTTTTTACCCATCAGCCTTGTTAAACACTCTTATTAACTAATTAATTATTAATTTTATCTGTAGATTCTTTGGAGTATTTACTGGTTAGTTTCTTTCTTTCCAATCTTTAATTTCCTTCTTTTCTTATTGTTCTGGTCAGGATCTCCTGTATGATGTTAAACAGAGCTGGTGATAGAGGCACCCCTGGTCTTATCCTGATCTTAAAGAGAATGCTTTCAGTATTTCACCATTAAATATGATGATGCTGTAGGTTTTTTGTAAGTATTATATCACGTATTTATTGCTGTGTAACAAACCGTCCCAAAACAGAATTGCTTAAAACGACAAGCATTTTACTATTTTTCATGATTCTCTCGGTTGGCTGTGGGGCTTGGTTGGGACAGCTTGTCTCTCTGTTCTAGGTGGTATCAGCAGGGCTGTCTGCAATTTAGACAGGATTCAAGATGGTGTACTATAGCTGAGATGGCTGGAGTTCTGGGGCCTCTCTCTCCTCATGGTCTTCCTTCTTCTAGAACTTCTCTCTCTGGCTGGCCTGTCCAGCAGGAGAGCCTGACTTCCTTCCATGGCAGCTCAGCGCTTCTAAGTGGATGAAAGGGGAAGCCACAGGCCTCTTAAAGCTTAGACTCGAAAATCACAGAAGGCAATTTCCATTACATTCTGTTAGTGAAAGCAAGTCATTAAGAAAGCCCAGTTTCAAGGGGAAGGAAAATAGAGCCAACCTGTTAACGCAAGGAGCAGCAAAATACTATATGGCCAGGTTTTTCCAACCTACCATGCAGCCTGTCTTTTTTCCTGACTTGCTACAAATTGTGATCATGAATGGACATTGAGTTTTAGCCAAATCTTTTTCTTCATCTCTTAGAATAATCACATGATTATTCTCCTTTAATCTGTTAATGTGGTGAATTATATTAATTGATTTTCTAATGTTAAGCTACTTTATATTTCAGGGATAAATCAACCAGCTGGATTCAATTACAAATATTTTGCTTAGTATTTTTGCCTTTATGTCCACAATTAAGACTGAGTTCTAATTTTTTTTTTTTTGTTCTGTCCTTACTAGTTTTGATTCCAGGGATATGTCAGCCAAATAATATAAATTAGGGGATATCCTCTTTTACTATCATCTGGAATAAATTTCCAAAGACTGGAATGATGTGTTCCTTGAATGTTTGGTAGAAATGGCGGCAAAACCAGTGGGAGTAGTAGTGTTGGTAAATGTTTTGGTTTGGTTTCATGGAAATTTTTCGATTATTTTTTATTTTTTTTAATAGTATACTCAGTTTTTTAAATTTCTTCTTGAGGAAGTCTGTTAAGTTACACTTTTCTAGGAATTTTTCCATTTCACCTAAGTTTTCAATTTAATTGGCATATAATTGTTCAGTGTTAATTACCTTTTAATGTCTGCAACATCTGTAACACAGCCCCTTTTTCATTCCTAATATTGTTTATTGATGCTCTCTCTCTTTTTTCTTGATCAGCCTACCAGAATTTTATCAAATTTATTCATCTTTTCAAAAAACCAACTTTCACTTTGTTGATTTTATCTGTATTTTTTTCCCATTAATTTCTACTCTCAACTGAACTATTTTCTTCGGATTTATGCTGCTTGAGTGTTCAGCTCATTAACTTTCAAACTTTCTTCTTTTCTTTTCTCTGAGTCCTGTTACAGTATATTCATTGTGATTCAATCATAAATATTTTCTAATTTTCAGTATTATTCTTCTTTGTTCCTGAGCTATTTCAAAGTGCTTCTTAATTTCCACATGTGTGTGAGTTTTGTAGTAATCTCCTTGATACTCATTAGTAATTTAGTTGGACTGTATAAAGAGAATGAGACCTGTATAATGCCAGAGAGTATAATATATTTACAAATATTAATTACGGCTATATTTGGCTTTTGCTCTACCATCTTATTTTGTGCTATTTGTCCTGTTTTTTTCTGAGTTTTTTTTCCTTTTCTTTTCTTCTTTTGAATTGATTGAATATATTTTTCTCATTCCATTTGTCTTTCCCTATGATAGTTTGGAAGTTATGTACTCTATTCCCATTCTTTTGGTGGCTATACAAGAAATTTTAGCCTACATACTTAACTTGTCAAAGTCTAGCATTTATCAATACTTTTACTTTCCTCTCAAATAACAAGAACCTTTCAACATTCTATTTCTAATCACCTCTTGACTTATGTGCTATTGTAGACGTGCTTCTTTTCTATATTGATTTTTAAACTAACAAGGAATTGTTATTGCTTTACATAGTTTATATTTGTTTATGTTTTCTCACGTATTTAGTAATTTAGTTGAACAGTACAAAGTCCAACTTTTTTTTTAATCTTCATCTCTTTTTGCATCTTAGACTTTCCATTGGGAATTATGTTACTTCTGCTTGAAGTTTATTCTTTAGAATTTTCTTCAGTAAATTGACAAACTGTCTCAATTCTTGAAAGATACTTTCTGCTGGCTATACAATTTTAGTTTGGTTATTTTCTCTCATCCTATTAAAGACATTAATTTACCACTTTCTGACTTCTACTTTTACTGGTAAGTCTAATTTTCATTCCTTTGAAGATAATATGTTTTTTTCTCTCCATCTTCTTTTAAGATCTCTTTCACTTTGCTGTTCTGCAGTCACGCTATATGTCCAAGTATGATTTTTTTTAAAAATTTATTTATCTTGCTTTAGTTTTAGAAACACTATTTCTAAAAACTCACACAAGAAATAGCCAAGGATTGAAATTGGAGAGATAGTTGGGGGTCAGATTATGGAAGGTTTTGAAAGTCATACTAAGAAGTTGTGATTTTATTCTGTAGAGCCATGATCTTCAAACTTTGTAGCTGTGCACATTATGTAAGAATTTTGAAAAATATGTGTTTCCTTGCACATATTTAAATTGACATATACCATTTTCATCATGAGGTTAAATAAATTTATTTCTTGATAATAAGAAAGAGAATATATTAAATCTTTTAAAAACTAAAATAAAGTGAAGATTGACTAAAATTGGAATACATTTTATCTTATGCTTTGACTATATCATATTGATATGTATGTGGGTATGATTATATACTATTTGAAATACATTTGTGTGCTTATTGAATAAAGCATGCCAATTTTATTTATTTATTTATTTATTTATTTATTTATTTATTTATTTTTGTGAGGAAGATTGGCCCTGAGCTAACATCTGTTGCCAATCTTCGTCTTTTTGCTTGAGGAAGAGTGGCCCTGAGCTAACATCTGTGCCAGTCTTCCTGTATTTTATACGTGGGGTGCCACCACAGCATGGCTTGATGAGTGGTGTAGGTCTGCGTCCAGGATCTGAACCTGCAAAGCCAGGCCGCCAAAGTGGGGCACGTTGAACTTAACCACTACACCACCGCCAGCCCAAAAGCATGCCAGTTTTAAAATAAATCACGTGTAATTTTTACCCATCAGTTTTATGAAATGTGTCTTAAAAATTTTATACTTTAAAACATTACAATTTCATTTAAAAGAATAAGAATTACTTACCTATGCTGCTTCAAATGTTCCAGATTTAGACCATCCTATTATGAGATCTACACTGTTCCTAACTTCAAGATTCACTTTTAACAGAAATGTGTGTGAGACACAAAAAGGCAGGAAGGGCCATGGTGCTGTGATTAATCATTAAGGAGGCTTCCCTGAAACCAATTGTCATTCCAGGTGGTGCGATCACTCACATGAGAGGTCTAAACAAATTCTACAAAGTCACAGTGGTTTTAGCTTCCGCATGTGAGAATTTCTCTGTCTCTCTCTCTCTCTTACATATATGCAAGCAGACCTGGATGTCCCACGTTTACTTTTTGGAGAGGGATTCATGCAGACGTAGAAAGTTCTGCCCACAAATAGGTATCTGCTTCAAAGGGAAAGGGAGTGAGGACCTTTCTCTTGGGGCAAAACTGTTTGGCTGTGGAGAGGTCCAGTCATAAGTCCACTATCTCATTTGGAGGTCGGTTCAAATGACCTAATGGGCAAGTCCTTTTCTGTTCTTTACTTACAACATTAAACAGTAAACTTGCCCAAGTTGGGACAGAGAATTTTTTCATAAGAACACGTAATCATTACATATTCTATTACTGCAATACTGTGAAATTTATCTTTCACAGTGTACATACAGATCTTGATGTATTTGACTTGAAAATAATAAGTTACAGTTACTATTAGTTATTTCCACTTTTTTTGTCCAAAAAAGAGAAAAATATGGGAAAAGTGTCATGGTGACTTTAAATCGATAGAGAGGAATTTGACTAAGGGTATCCTAGAACAAGGTTTAATACATATTTTATGCTTAAGTGTTAAGGATCGTCAGTAATAGGTTGTACACCTGATAATGTACTAACCATTAAGCAATTAGAAGAGGTATAGAACAGTGATTAAGAGCGTAAATACAAAAGCTAGATGGCCTGAGTTCAAATCCCAGTTTTACCCTTAATTAGCTCTGTGAATTTGGGTAATTTTCAAAACCTCTCTAAGCCTCAGTTTCCTCATCTGAAGTAAAGGATTAAACTGTTATTTACCTCAGACGATTATTTGAGGATTAAAGGAATTCCCCAGTTTCCTTGCCTTAAAATGGTCTCTTCCTCACACGGTAGTTATAGGGATTAAAGGAGTTAAATGAGCAGCACAGGACCTGCCTCATGGTGTGACTTCAATAAATTTTTTTTTTTAGCAAGTAAGGAAATAAATCTGTCTTAACAACACAAAATTAAATGCTTATTTTACTTTCACACACCACGTTACAACTGGGAATTGGGGGATTTAACACACTGTGCTGATAGTGAATAGGCTGAAAGAGAAACAAGCTAAGCATTAATTTGAAAGAGAAAAATTCCCTTGACATCTTTATATTTCATTGTGCAAATTACCAACTGAATATAGTGGGAAAGGATAGTTAGACGTAATGATTTTCTAATTTTTAAATAGAGCATATCTTGATTTTAGTTCTTGGTTCAGCTCTATTATGGAAATGTAACGGCAATGCCACTTCTTCATTTTTTCTTATTTCAATTCTCTGGTTTGGCTGTAACTTGTTGAGAATAAACATGTTATGGCAAGACACTAAATCGCTTATTAAAAGCTAATTTTTTTTTATCATGTAATCATGATTCAGAGTTACATGTTCTAGATTCTAAATGGCATTAAACTGTGTTTATATAGCATTAAAACATCCAGATAAAAAATAAAGGAAGTCAGTCAATTATCCATATTTTTGAAAAAACACCAAAATAATTAAATATTTAGAAATGTCTTTAGGATTGACTGAATTTGTCACTTTGTATTTAGACATTTATCACAATCATGAAAAGATATACGAAATAAACAAAGCATCCTAAAGCTAGTTTTGATTTTTTGAGTTATCCAATATAAGCTATTTTTTGTCTCTCTAATTTCCCTAATTTTCAAGCTAGAGATAACATTGAACAATACTGTGGACAGCTATAGTTTTTGATTGATTGCACAGAGCCATTCTTTATTTGGAGATCTATCCCTTTGCACTTTATTAGAGCCTGGTGGGGCTGTCAATTACAGTACTCTGCCACTCACTCTCCCCTATCATGGTGACAAGTGAATAAACCAGGCCTGGCTAATCAAAGTGATCCAACTCCCCCAGATAAAGTGATTGGTTGAGGGGTGAACACACAACCCAAAATGAGCCAATCGATGTCCCTCCCTGGAACTTTTCAGCTAGACTTAGAATGGAAGCTTGCTCTCATTTCTAGACCTATGGGTCTGGAAGGATGTGCATCTGGGGTGCTATCTTCTCATCTGTAGAGGTAGATGAGGTCAACACACCAATAGAAGATCTAGGAGGTGGAAAAGGGGGCCTGATTATATTGCTTGGGCCTCTAGATTTATGTCTGACATTGTGCCCTTGCACCCCCACACATGTGGATGTATTTTAAGATAATTTGAATTGGGTCTATGGCACTTGCAACTGAAGGAGTCCTGATAAGTACAGACATCTTTCTAATTTACTCATAGATGCAATCATTCACCGTGAAAGCAAATACATTACAATGAAGTACGTTAAAAATGTGGTCCAGGTGTCACTTGAACCCAGGCAGTATAACAAAGCAGTTGAGAGTCTGGGGTCTGGAGTCAAACTGTCTGCTTGTCTGCAGACTAAACATCACCTGGGGCTGGGAAGGGCTGCCCCTCCACAGGGGACACGTGCTCTCCAGGTGCCACAGGGAGAGCCTGACACACCATGGACCAGGGCCAATTGCCATTTATCATTATACGGACACTATCTTCTTTCTTAGAAGTGTGTTATGAGAAATGTCAAGCATTTCTTGTATCTATGTCTGTACCAACACTAGGAAGAGAAAGGTAGAATGAGAGAGCCAAGAAAAACAGGAAGGAGCCTTTTATCTGTGAATAGAAAGAACGCTCCTACCGGTTGTGCCTGTGAGGAAAGAATACAATCTAAGCCGCTATGTCGTAAATGTCGTGAAGACACCATTTCATTCATTTTCATCACCTACTCGGGCCCTTCCAAGCATTTGCGTTTGCCACCCTGGCTTGGTGTCTGCCCTTCCTAGAATATCTTCTTCAACTGAATGTTTTCGCTGGTCTGTTATGCTGCCTGAAATGAGGAGATTCATTTGGGTTAAGAAGCATTCCATACTAAAGATACAAATCCCTCTGGGAAGGTTAGCGTGAGAGCACAGGCTTCAGTGTCAGACTGCTGGATTCAAAGCCCAGCTCCATCATTGACTATAGCATAGTAACCTTGGGCAAGTTACCTAACCTCCCTTCATCTCAATTTCCTCGTTTGTGGAATGCAAATAATAGCACCTCCCTCCCAGGATTGTTGAGGATCTAAAGAGTTGATGCATGCTTAGAATAGTGCCAGGCACAGAGGAAGCACTACTTAGGTGTCAGCTCTTATTATGCTTAGGTGTTCACACATCATTTAAATCAGATTTCCTTCTCCCTAATCTAGCTGAGGACTGCTTCACTGAGGGAGAATAAGTTTGACGGGACCAGAGGAGTTGGAGACAGGGGATGAGAATGGGAGAGGAGTCAGGAAAGAGAGTGGTGGGAATGGAAAGGATAAAGAAAGTTCATGACTTTGCAGGGTAAAGTAAGCCTGGATGGGATGCTACAGTTGGAGTCTTTGGGCCCCTAGAGTGAGGGGCATTAGAAGATGAAGAGAGAAAAAGGAAAAGAAGTGAGAGGGGTCCAAAGCAAATAGTACATATTTTAAAGCTTTATCTAGTGTTGACTTGCATCCAGAAAAGGGGGAAGAAATTCTTTTTCCTCCCTCTTACTGTTGGACTAGGATCATAATTTAACTACATTATGAATGAAATAGAATGCTGTGGACAAACCTGAGATCCTAACCATCATTTATAGTGTTTCAACAGGAAATATTTTCTGAGTTCCAAATAACAGGCTTCAGTGATCTTTTGGGACAGGATCCACTTGTAATTCGGGGCCTGCCTGTTTGCTGGAATGGGGAGTAGGGGGCAGTTTGCAGCCGGGCAGGTCAGATAGAGAGCCAGTGTTTCACAATGGAAGAAACCAGAGCTTGTAGTGGTTGAGTTGTTGGACTAGCGACCCAGCTAGAACTAGAGCCCAAGTCCCCAGGGCGCCACGTTTCCAGCAGAGGCTAGACGACCACCTGCCAGTCTTTGTAGAGAAATCCGAATATCAGGTAGGAGGAGGTGGAAGAGGGGAGGAAAATGGAGAGATCCTCAAGTTTCCTCCAAATCCAAGATTCTGCTATTCTACACAGCCTGATTTTAGACTAGACCACGGTAAGCATCAATCATCTGTTTTCTTTTTCCTTTTAGGTACTGCAACAACCTGGATCATAATAATTCCTCATTGATAGAGATCAATGTGTACAATCTGCCCTGAATTGTCAGGAATATTTAGCACCTACGAGACTGTTATAAACAACTTTGCCTTTGGCGAGTGATAGGGAAATATTTATTTATTCTTTACTTGCAAGAAGTATCGCAAGATCAATGATGTCATTGTACTCTCTACTTGACAGCTATAGGGCTAATCGAGGGAGGTGATATAACCAACCACCTCGAGGTAAATTCTCTGGAGGGACCAGGAGCTAAAGCGATGATACGTAGTTCCCTCAGGCAACTATCTCCTTTCACTGATTAATGGGGCATGAGCATAAGAGATTTATAATCTGATCAGTTTTAACAACACACAAGAAAAAAATAATAGCACCAATAGGCTCAGCAAGAGGACAGATCTTTAAGAAAATCTTTACGTTGATATTCTCATGCCACAACATTATGTAAATTGCTAAGGGAATAATAATAACTAGTATTAATTGATCATCTACTATGTGCCAGACGCTGTGCTAGTCGCCCTACATCATCTCTGAACCTCACTGTAACTCTCTTATGGAGATTTTATTCCTGTTTTTTCTGATGAAGAGCTAAAGCTGAGAGAATTTTAATGACTTGCCTGAAGTCCCATAGTTGGCAAGGAGCAGAGCTGAGACTCATCCTCAGGGAAGTCTGATGTCTCTGTCCTGTGTGAGGCAGCAGCAGCTAGGGACTGTGGGTTTGGCATTCTGACAGGCACACCTGTGTCAGAAATGACCAAACTGTAAAGAAGTTGTGGTGGTATGGATAACTTGGTGGTAGAGTGAGATTTCCATGAACAACAGAATTGCATTATAGTAGTAAGGGAGATGCTTTAGTAATGTAAACAACACCACAAATGGAGGAGAAAAATCTCTTCTACCTGACTGTATTACAAACCATTGTTTACCAAAAATCTTGCCTTTAATAAACATTTTAGATTAAGCCAGTTGTTCAGGAAGCCACTATAATGTTGTCTGTCTAGGAGACAGTAAGTATAGTGGTTAAGACAGTGTGCCTGGAGCAAGACAGCATCAGATCAAATCCTGGTGCTGCCACTTCCCAGTTGTGTGACCTTGAACTAGCTACTTATGTTTAGTACCTACCTCACAGGGCTGCCATGAGGGTTAAATGATTAAATGCATACGAAGTTCTTAGAAAGCACCTGGTCAATGGAAAAGAATGTGGTCAATATTAGCCAATACTGTGTGCAGAAGTGTATGAATGGTGTGATGAAATTGAAGGTATGGTACCCATTTTCAAGGAACTTAGAAACTGGCTGGGAAGAGAGAGCATCTGCTTATAATATGTCTTAGGAACAGGTACAACATAAAAACATCTCCTTTTGTCAAGGTATATACACTGCTGTACTAATTTAATTAATAAAAATTAAGTAAATAAGAATTAAGGAAATAGAGAAAGTGAGCTGTGACCTGGACTTTGAAGGAGTTGCTGGTTTACCACTACAAAAATTTTAATTCAAGGACTTTGGAAAAGCAACTTGTCCATTAACAACATGGTTAATCTTGATTCGTTACATACTTAACGATAAACTTCTCTGTGCACAACACTGGGATAGTGGTAATGAAGGACATACAAATTTGAAGGAGCTCTTATCCTCAAGGAACTTATCGTCTGTTATAAGTCAGATATTAATAAAATACAAGGTAGAAAGTGCCATGGATAAGTCATCGCCAGATGGCAACACGATGGTTTCTAGAAATTCTATTAAGCACATAAAAAAATGGGTTAGTTTTTGCTGCACAAAGGAGCCCATATGCCAAATGTAATAATTAACATGAAGGAGGTCTCATTCTTTTCGGAAGAGGCTCCTGGGGTACAATAGGTATTGGGACTAGTCCTTCCTGGGCTTTGCAGGATGAGAAATTTAATCAGGCTACCCGGCGGCTGAGGAGACCCCACTAAATGGGGAAGAGATGTATCAGAATGAGACATTATTAAATTACTTAGCCAGGCAACAGGACTGATCATCTGTACAGCCCCTGAATCTTCTCTCTCCACCTCCCCTGTGCCCCCATCACTCCTGGTAGATCGATTCATTTTGGGAGTAAATTATTGATCAAGAGATTGCTTGGTTGACATTTTCCACTCCAAGAATATTTCTGTTTTAACTACATGAACATTTTTGCATCTGGACAATTACCTTTCTAGACTCTTCTTTCTACATTTTTTTTCCTATTATAACACATTCCTTTTTCATTTGAACAGAAATTTTTAGCATGTTACACTTTCCAAGTGTATAGCTCATTTTACATTGGCTGCATTTTTAGTTTCTTCCTGATGACATTCAAGAAGGAAACTTGGTTTCCTATCAGTATGTTCTAAATCCCACCACAGGATGGGTTACGTTGGAAGGCTTTCTGTAGAAGACAAACACTAACTTTGTAGTTGAATTATTTCTTTACCTGAAGATTTCATCTTCTTCCTCACTTTTTGTCCCCATCTCTTTTGTCCTAGATCTTGAATACTATTTTTAGATTTGACTTCTGTTTGATGATTATATAACAAATTTTATATGGTTAATTAAATAGGATTTATATTTCATTTGAAACCTAACTCATTTGTAGCTTTGGCTGTCCCTAGGGGGTTGTATGAAACCTGAGAAAATCATACTGGTGCCCCGCCTAAAGGGAAATAGATGTATACAGGTAACATCAAATTGAAATAAACATCAAAGGAAAAGAAGTCAGGAAAGAGCTCCTGTTTGTAAGAAGGATAGGGTGGAGCTTTGTCCTTCCTGAAGGGGGATGGAGGTTGAAAGATGGTTAATTTTTTGGATACCAGCAGGTGGCTGCCTCCCTAAGATATCGCACAGATGTGGCAATGAAAAGTGAGCTTTTATAATGTGAGTTTAGAGCCTAGCATGGGTTTATCATATGAACAATTCTGGAAAGAATAGGTGTGTTGATTAAATGCTGCCTAGGTAAGTGTGTCAGAATTCACTTTCCAGGCAAGATGGATCCAGTTCAGTTTCCAGGAGCCTGACCTGGACATGGGAAGGGCAGGGCTAACCAGGGGTTGGTGAAGCAGAGAATTGGAAAGCATCTGAAAGTCAGCGTCAAGGCACAAATCTGGAACAAAGTAAACATAGCCTGACCTAAGCATTGATCTGATATTCCTGGGAAGCAGTTTGGAAAAAAGGGAAAGAAAATGGAGACATAATGACTGTGCAGGTCTTACAACTTCAAGCTAGCACCAAACGGGAATTTCAGTGGTTTAGAGAAGTGCTCAGAAATTAACATTATAACATATAACAAAAAATATTACTTATAATACCTGACATTTAAAAATACTTTTCAAAGTTTTTTTGCTTTAGTAATATTATTTAATCTTCAGAATGATGATATGAGGAAGATAGGGTGGATAGTATCATCCTATTTTTAAAATAAAGGAAATTGGATACAGAAAGGAGAGCTGAGTTGTTTATTGTGGTTTACTGGGAGAATGATGACTAACTCCCAGATCAGCATGCTCCCACCATAATATTATTTATACTAGGATAAATATTGAGAAATATTAATAAATAAAAGATCAGTTGTTAATAAGGAGAGCTAAAAATTGTCTACACATCGTAGTTCATGTTCTAGCTAGGAAATGGATGAGCACAGAGAATAGAAAGCTACTCAGACAAGCTTGAGAAACAGACATGGCGGACGACCACCAGGACATAAAAGGAAGCAAGGCCAGTGGGCCTGGAATTGGAAGTCAGGAATCATCTCTCATGTAGCTTCTGCCACTGTCCTCATCATTCTTGTATTCCTCTCTGGAGACTGGCTTTCCTGCCCTGCTTAGTTGTCTTTTCTGCATACACTGAGTGCTACATAACGTTGTGGTTTGGCTCCAAAGGCCAACTGACTATTTCTCAGTGACCCTATTCCAAATTCCTGGGAAAGCAGAATGGTTTAGCTTGGCCAAGGTCATCACCCCTGGTGGTTAGGGGAGGAACATTTACTGGTTCATAATCACATCGGGCCACCATTTTAGCAGGGGCTATGGGTGGTGGCAGAAGTGTGCGTAAAGAGGTACACACACAATAAATAAGAAAAAATATATTATCAGTTATCAGTATTGCCCTGTAATTAAAAATTAAGAAGAGGACAATATGCCTAGTCATTGATTGTAATAAAATGTTATATTCAAGAGCATTTTTTATTATAGTACAGGGTCTAATGTGGGGCATTTCAACCAAAAAATACTAATAGATTTAGGAATGATTCAGAGGAGAGATTACAAAATTTATTTTGATTGGAAATTAAGACCTTTTTAATAAAAATAAATAGAGGCATTAACTCCATAGTTTAAAAATAATTTTTAAAAAATAGATATAAAACCAAAAAGACACAAAAAGGTACACATTGAAAAGTTAGTCTCGGGGGCGGCCCAGTGGCACAGCGGTTAAGTGCGTGAGCTCCGCTTCGGGGTCCCCAGGGTTCTCAGGTTCGGATCCCGGGTGCGCACGGACGTACTCCTTGTCAAGCCATGCTGTGGCGGCTTCCCATATAAAGTAGAACAAGATGGGCACGGATGTTAGCCCAGGGCCAATCATCCTCAACGAAAAAGAGGAGGATTGTCATCTGATGTTAGCTCAGGGCTGATCTTCCTCACAAAAAAAAAAAAAGAAGAAGAAAAGTTAGTCTCCCTTTCACCTGTACCCCCAGCCACCAGGCCCCCTTAATGGAAGTAATCACCGTTATTAATTCCTGTGTACCCTACTAGAAATGTGCTATAGTATATAAGCACATGATTCCACATCTTGCTTTTTTCAGTACACTTTAGAAATCATTCCATGTGAGTACATCTAGAGTGACCTCATTATTTTTTTAATGGCTGTGCAGTATTCTATCGTATGGATGTAACGTAATTTTTTTGACCAGTTTCCAACTGATGACATTTAGTATATTTCCAGCCTTCTGCTATTACTATCCTTATATATACCTCTTTTTATATATAAGTGAATTTATCTGTAGGATAAAATTCCTAGAAATGGATTTTCTGGGTTAAAGGGAATGTATATTTTTAACTTTGAAAGTAATTGCCAAACTGCCCTCTAGCAATTTTACCAGTTTCCTTCCAGTCAACAACTTATAATAGCACTGTCTTGACCACACTTTTAGGTCAGTGTAGAATTATAATATGCTTAGGCCTGGAGTCTTTTACTTGCTGGGGAATTTCCTCAATTTTATCTACCAACCTCCTGTTGACATCTTTATATTGGCTCTTATATTTTTATTTCCTAAGAGCCTTTTCTCTGTTCTTTGATTGTAACTTTTTCATGGTATCCTAGTCATATTTAATGAATGCAATATTGTGTCTTGCTATAGATATTGATTAAACTTTTAAAAAATTTCCCCTTGTATCTTGCATTTCTTTTGGAGGCGGGGGAAGCTCTCTGCCTTTCATGTTAGAAACCTTCCTAACGTGTTTGGTGGCCCTTGACTGATTGTTCGTATTTAAAAGTCAGATACTTCTCCTCAATCTCTCTGGTTTAATTCTCTATAGAACAAAAGTCCATTCTCCCTTTGGGGTGGGGAGGGGTGGGAGCTTGAGGTGGGATAGGAGCTGCGTGTCCTACTGTTCCTTATGCAGACTTTTATCCAATTCTATTTTTAGAGGCATTTTTCATCGCCACTTTCCTCAGTACCTGGTGTCTTCAATTCCTAAACTTCCCAGAGTTCTGCTGTGCAAATCAGCTGGCTTCTTTTTGCCTTTCCCCTCTACCGGCAGTTAATTTCATTTTTCTCTGCTTAGTTAAATATATTTATCCTTTTTTTTCATCTTCCAAATTTGTTGTTTGTTATCCTCTCCTTTCCCCTTCTTTTCATCCTTTATTATAATTTTAGAGGAGTTTTGGGAGGTAGAAGATATAAACATGTATACTCAATTCACCAAGTTTAGAACATGGTCAATAAATTTATTTTTAATCTATGAGAAGCCCTGCCTCTCTTTGGTTATATTTCAGAATTAATAATGTTGATAGGAAAGAAGTACTGAAATAAAAGTAAGTCTTTGCAAGCATTTAGGTTTAGATATAAGTCAGCTCCAAAGCCCATTAGTTTTAAAGTGGTTTTATTTTAGTTTCAGTGTGTATGCTGGTAATGTTTATATTATAGTACATATCAGTAAATTTAAAACAATTTTTTGAAAAGTGACTAACATATCAGGCTGTTTTTTTAAATTAATTTTATTTATCTTTTCCCCCAAAACCCCAGTAGATAGTTGTATGTCATAGCTGCACCTCCTTCTAGTTGCTGTATGTGGGACGTGGCCTCAGCATGGCCAGAAAAGCGGTGCGTCGGTGCGCGCCCAGGATTTGAACCCAGGCCACCAGCAGCAGAGCGCACGACGCACTTAACCGCTAAGCCACAGGGCCGGCCCTATCAGGCTGTTTTTATTTTTGAGGTCATGTTTTCTAACTGGAGTTACAGTTTGAAAGTCAATTTGTAACTAATTTTGTCACCACTTATACTTTTCAAGTTGAATACTCTTAAATAATAACTACCACGTTTAGATATAGTGGCTTTTAAAGACAAATACAATTGCCAGTATTCAACAATGAGTTTCACATGTGTGTATGTGGGATTAAGTCATAATGAAGAAAGTCTCTCTTACTAAGTGAAGTCTCAATTAAATACAGTAAAAATTACATGAAATTTATTGGCTGATCTAACAGAAGTACTGTAAAATGCTTATGTTACTAATTTCCAGATGGAGTAAGAATAGTTCTTTCTGGAATGTGAAACCACAGATAGAATTGCGTCTCTCCCGGGAAATGGACTCAGTGGTTATGCAGTAAGCTTTTCCCATCTGTAATGTGATAACCAACTTTATTACCGCACTACTATGGTAGAAAATTATCTCCTACAGTATATTTTTTAATACGCTTGGGTGGGCAAAATGAAGAATTGGATCTAATGCCATTTTTTTCCATTTAACTTTTCCCACTATCCTAAAAGTATTTAGATTTTGGAAGCAGTTTTACTCTTGAACTCTTGAATAAGATTCTGTAACCAAACTAAATTCTAGAAAATACTATCTTTAAATTAAACATGTATTGGGTATCATATGTCAAATTGTTCATTGTTAGCATAAAGTACATTATATTCAATAAGATTTTTTTTTAAAGATGACTCTTCATTTTATTTTATTTTATTTTATTTTATTTATTTTTTTGCTTAAGGAAGATTGGCCCTGAGCTAACATCCGTGCCAATATCCCTCTATTTTGTATGTGGGATGCTGCCACAGCATGGCTTGATGAGCGGTGTGTAGGTCTGCACCCAGGATCCAAACACCCGAACCCTGGGCCACGGAAGTGGAGCATGCAAGCTGAACAACTACGCCACTGGGCTGGCCCCAATAAGTATTTTTGAAGCTTCATTATGTACATGACATTGTGCTGTTAATTGACAAGAATATATAAGAAGCATGGTTTTATAGAGAGGCAGTATAGCATGGAGACCGTGAGTCATACTGCCTGGATTTGATTCCCAGCTTTGTCATTGCCTGGCAGCATATCCTTGAGCAAGTCACTGAACTTCCCTAAGCCTCATTTTCAAAATGTGGTAAAAATATCTACCTTTCAGGGTTGTTGTGAGAACAAATTGAGGTGACATAGGCTAGGCATTTTATGTGTTGCCTATTGTAAATGCTCAGTAAACATGGATCCAAAAAGAGAGGGAGAGAGAGACAGGGATTGTATTGCACTCTCTAGGATCTTACAATCTATTGAGGGATATAAGAAACACACACACTGGTAAAACTATAAGTCATTATACAATAAATTTCCAAAGTGAGAAAGTGATACCAATGATAACCTCAGCAGGGGTTTGGAGAAGGGAGATGTTAGTGTGAAATGTGAGACAAAAGAGATGAGGAAAAGGTATGCTGGAATGGAATGAATGGAAGCATATTTGGTGCTTATGAGGAGAAGTGTGTGTTTGTTTATTGAACGAATAAATCAAAGAATGGCCTGGCTAGTGTGTGGAGTGGAGATAAGGTAAATTTGTAGGGTAGACTGAGGTTATAGAAGTCCCTGGATGCCACCTTGGTAAACCATAAGAACTGGGGATTTTTGAACTGGGAGGTGAGTGGGGGTGGGGAAGATGTGTGACAATGAAAATAGTGGTGTAGGAAAAGTAATGTTAAAAAAAGGTGTGGAGGGGGCCGGCCCGTGGCTTAGCGGTTAAGTGCGCGCGCTCTGCTACTGGTGGCCCGGGTTCAGATCCCGGGCACACACCGATGCACCGCTTCTCTGGCCATGCTGAGGCCGCGTCCCACATACAGCAACTAGAAGGCTGTGCAACTATGACATACAACTATCTACTGGGGCTTTGGGGAAAAAAATAAAAATAAATAAATAAAATTATATAAAAAAAAAAAAAAAGGTGTGGAGGGGGCCGGCCCGGTGGAGCAAGTGGTTAAGTGTGCGCGCTCAGCTGCGGCGGCCCGGAGGTTCGCCGGTTCAGATCCCGGGCTCGCACCCACGCACTGTTTGGCAAGCCATGCTGTGGTGGAGGAAGATGGGCACGGATGTTAGCCCAGGGCCAGTCTTCCTCGGCAAGAAAAGAGGAGGATTGGCAGATGTTAGCACAGGGCTGATCTCCACACACACACACGAAAAAAGGTGTGGAGGATAGCTAAATCTAAGAGATCAGTTAGGAGTACCTTTCTGCATATATAGTTTGGGCTAATAATTGCAAAAAAAAAAAGCTGCAAAAAATTTATAAGTATCTGGACTAAATGGATAAATGATAAAGGAGAGAAAAATAAAGAGTTAACAGTGATTCTGAAGTGTGGCAGAGAGAAGAAATGATGGGAACAGCAATATTGGAGGGGATGATGATTAAGGAATGAAAAGGTTGTCGTTGCTTTTATAAAAGATATACATGCCAGGGGGCTGGCCCAGTGGCGTGGTGGTTAAGTTCGCGCATTCCTTTTCGGAGGCCCGGGGTTTGCAAGTTTGAATCCTGGGTGTGGACCGACACACTGCTCATCAAGCCATGCTGTGGCGGCATCCCATATACAAAATAGAGGAAGATGGACACAGATGTTAGCTCAGAGCCAATCTTCCCAGCAAAAAGAGGAAGATTGGCAACAGTTGTTAGCTCAAGGCCAATCTTCCTCAACAACAACAAAAAAAGATATACATGCTTCTAGTAAAAAACAACAATAGCAAACAATGGAAATATATAAAATAGAAAAATGAAGGTCCCCTTCTCCACTCGCAATTCCATTCTCTTGGGGTAACCACTACAAAAGTTTGTTTACATAGCTTTCCAGACTGATTTCTATGTATGTATCAACTTAAAAGAAGAGGAAATGGAACACCAGTATACATAGTTCTCTTCAACTTGTTTGTTTTTCTTTCCATATTGGTTCATATAGAGCTATCTTTTCAATGTAAGGAAACATAATTGTATTTACCTACTCCCATATTAGTGGACATTTAGAAGTCCAATTTTTGCTATTACAAACAATACTTAATGAACAGTCACGTATATCTCTTTCAACGTTGTCACAGTATTTCTGCAGGACAAGTATCTATGTGTGAAATTGCTGGGTCAAAGGGTATATACATTTAAATTTTTTCCTTGCTTTTGGCAAATTGTCTACCAAAGAGATATGCTCAAACACTTCCACCATCAGTGTATGAGAGAGTATGTTGCCCACATCCTGGCTAAACCTGAATATTATAAATCTTATTAATTGGGCAATCTATTAGGCGAAACATATCTTCTTTTTTTTTTTTTTTTTTTTTTGTGAGGCGATCAGCCCTGAGCTAACATCCGCCAATTCTCCTCTTTTTTTGCTGAGGAAGACGGCCCTGGGCTAACATCTGTGCCTATCTTCCTCCACTTTATATGGGACGCCGCCACAGCATGGCTTACCAAGCAGTGCGTCGGTGCGCGCCCGGGATCCGAACCAGCGAACCCCGGGCCGCCACAGCGGAGCGCGCGCACTTAACCGCTTGCGCCACCGGGCCGCCCCCGAAACATATCTTCTTTTAATGTGTCTTTCTTTGATTATCAGTATGGATGGACATATTTTCACAGGTTTCATTAGCCATTTTAATTTTTTCTTCTGTGGTTATTTCAGTTTTGAACTTGGAGAGGTTGAACTGATGATGGGATGTCCTCATATAGACGTCATGGAGGCAATTGGACATGTGGTACAGAAGTCTGAGTGAGAATTACTAGTGGAGAAGTGACAGTTCAAACAGTAAGGCCATATAAGTTCCCCATATAATCATCAAAAGAAGAGGATACAACCCCCTCAGGAAACTCAGAGTTAGGAAGGAGAAAAGAGAAAGTGATAGAAACTGAGCAGCAGCAGCTTAGCAGTTGTAGAGATAGAAGTAGAATCAAGACGGTGCTCTGTCATGCTAACTGCTTGAGGGATTTTGGGTAAATCTTGAATCTCTGAGCCTCAGTTTCCTCATTTATAAAATGAAAAGTTGGATAAGATGACTCTTCAACTATAAAATTCATTGTTTCTATGATTTTAACCCAAGAGATGAGACAATATCGTGGGAGTAGTCAATAATTTTAGAAAGCATGTGGGATTTGGCAGTAAGGTGGTCTTTTAAAATAATTATGATGTTATATAGTCTATGGATTGCTTACTTCTGCTGCTGCTACTTTTTTGGTACTAACGTTAAGAAAAAAGTTTTTTATTTGGAAATAATTTCAAATTTATAGAAAAGTTACAAGGAACACCCAAACACCCTTTACCCAGTCACCTATTTGCTAACATTTTACCTATTTGTTTTATTACTTTTGTTTTCTCTTCTCTTTTTTTTTGTTTTTTTTTTTTTGCTGAGGAACATTCCCCCTGAGTTGATATCTGTTGCCAATCTTCCTCTTTTTGTATGTGGGTCACTGCCACAGCATGGCCATTGATGACAAGTGGTGTAGATCCAGGCCTAGGAACTTAATCTGGGTTGCCGAAGCAAAGCGCGCTGAACTTAACCACTAGGCCACTGAGGCTGGCCCATCTCTCACTCTTTTTTTTTCCCTCAATCATACATACATTCTAGTCCTTTATTCCTAAATGCTGCACTATTTAGGGGTGTAACCACAGTTACCAATTTCAGTAATTTTAACATTGATACTTTTATCTAATCAATCTACCATCTGTTTTCCAATTAACCCAACAATGTGCTTTATAGAATTTTTTTCCCCTCCAGTAAAGAATCCAGTCTAGTATCTCATATTGCATTTAGTTGTCATGGCTCTTTAGCTGGAATATTTTCACAGCCTTTGTCTTTAATGGCATTGACATATTTGAAGAATACAGTTCCTTCCTTGCAATAGGAATTAGTTCCTTCCTTGCAACTAATAGGAAGTCTATGGGAAGAACTCTAAGATGATGCGAATATCCTGTTCCTCATCAAAATTTCTCTCTACATTTAGCATCCATTGATGGTTCTTGTCTTACCCATCTTTGCTACAATAGTTGCAAAATGATGCTTGTCCAACTCCAGCACTCCCTCCACATTTACCTGTTGGCATTCAACAGTCTACTGTAAGCAACAGCACGCCCTTCTTCAATTGTTTTATCTATTTATTACTGGTACGGAATTCGTGGGTTTTTTTAATCTAACCTTATTTTGAATTCAGGATATATAAGGAAACCTCTGTGATGAACGTTATTGACAAAGATCCTTACCCTCCAGTAAGTATGAAGAGCAATGCCTACAATTTTTATAAAGGAAGTGGAATGGAATAATAATTCACTCATCTGGTAAACTCAATTATCCAAAATATAGAGGAAAATATCAAAGTAGGCAAATGCCCTTTATACTAAGAAAATGCCCCAAAATATTAGACTTGTTTTAGCATTTTCTTTTGAGGTCCTTTACTTTTATTTTATACATATATTTTAAAATATTGGTTATGTGGTTTCCCAGGCTAACATGATAAGACAAGTCAAAGCGAGGCGTGTGTGCGTGTGTATGTGCATGCAGGCAGTGTTGTAACAGAGGTGCAGCCACAAGCAGGGACAGCAGGAAGATCAATAATGAGTACCTTCCAGATCAGTTAGACTCAAAGCAATGCACGAACATAGTAGGACATGGTTATCTTTGTAGGGTGAAGGGTACTAAGTATTTCTAAGCTCCTGGGGACATCTTGGTATTATAGTTTTTGTTTTTAAGATACTTCTGGGTCATTAGGAATAGGCTAAGCTATACTGTATTTTATTAGTTTAAGGCAGAGAAACTGGTGATATTTTGGGAAAAAAATCAGTACAAGTGGTTTAAATTAAACTGTTTCTAGTGCTTGAAGGTGAAAACCTCACTTATCTAGAATATCTAATTTGTTCAACCTCTCACTGCCCCCTTTCCTTATCCTGTCAGATAAATGAGGCATTACTGAAATTGTCTTTAAAGCTAATATTGAAAACTACTAGTTCATGCAAACATTTATTTATGCAGTAGCTGGTCTTCCCAATAGTTGTTCCAGGGAAACATTAATCATTAAGTAAATACATTGCTGCTGATCCATATCCTGCACAGAGCTGCCCTTTTGAGAAACAGCTTGATGGTAAATTAAGGCCTTATGCCTTTTGAAAGTTGGTGCTCATATTTGAATGCACTGGTGATTATCTTTGTTCTTGGTATCTTAATATCTGTGGCATGTCTCTCTTGATTGGGAATCATGGCAGGCTCTCCATGTAACTTGGTGTCAGTTTTCTGGAGAATGTCTCTCTCTTCAAGGTCCCGCTATGCATCGTTCCCCTCAAAGTGAATTTTGGGTATGCTATTTTGCCTATATTTTAAATCAGAACATTGCAAACATAATGAACAAATTTTCTCAAAATGTCCAGCCAATATATACACTTGAAAAAAGAGATTAAAGGTTAGAGAAATAATAGCGGTATATGTTATTACTGAAATTCTGTTGGTTGTAGTAGAATTAGGTGTCACTGAAATAATAAGCTTTCTTACCACACCAGTCTAATTTTGTTTTGACAGCTGTAATGAGATGAGTTGTTTGTTGATTTGTTTTTTGCAGTGGTGGTCTCTTGTCTTTGAAACTGCTTGTTCTATATCTCAATTAGTTCCTTGTCCTACTCCTTGGAAATAATTTTGATGGATAGTAATAAAACTGCTACATAATGGTGATTCCTCTGAAACGAAACAACTTTTAAGCATATTGGATTCTTATAGATTTCTATTTTATATAATGGCATTTCTCTTTTATACATTAGTACTTTTTGTTATACTAAGACTGTGTATTTCTTGTCTTTTGGCAAAAGCAAATGGAATACATAAAGCAACTTACAGAATTTAACCATGATAAAAGATGTTCTGGTAAAGAAAATGTGCCACTGGTTCTCTTTAAGTGTAAAAAGCCACTGTTTTAATTTGCATATCAATGAATGAGAAGGGTCATTGACTTTCTAAAATAATTCCCAAGCTATGACAAAAAAGAAAAATTTTGAGAATGAACTTTTTTCTGTATTTTTATATACAAATTCTTAATCTTACCAAGTTCAGAAATTCAGTTAACACAACTCTAAAAGTTAATAAAAGCATTATTTTACAGATTATCAACATGAGAAACAGATTTTGAGTAATTATTACAAACTCAGAACTTCAGTATGTATAAGAATTTGGTATATCCATGGCCTAGCTTCATGAATCACATGGCTTTTTCTCTTCAAAGTCCAAATGAAAACTTCACTGCTCTTACAGTAAACTGTGAAAATTATTGGCAGAAGTAGGAACACAGGCTCATTTGTTTTTATGATACATATATGTCCCATTATCATTATAATATATAAATATATATATCATTGTTGCATGTATTACTGTTGGCACGCAGCCAACCACCACCTTTTCCTTAATCTCTTACTAACACTTAAAAAAGACTAAACATTTACCCAACTTGATAACTAGAAGGGTTTTTCCTCCAAGTGTTAATTCTGTTTGCTCGTTGTTTCTTTGGGACTTGAAGCAATTAACTTCTATGGGAAAAGTTCTTGTATACATAATACATTTCCCCTCTTTTTACCAATAGTCCGTTTTCCTTTTTTTTTTTCAAGTCTATTTTCATTTTAAAGTTTTTTTTTCTTCTTCTTTTGGTTTCTCTACTTCTCCCAGTATTTTCATCATGATTCTTTTCAAGACTTTCTTTGAAAGTAAAATGGAATAAAAATGAAAAACCATGAACTTTGCCTATTCTTGTTTTTTTTGTTTTTGTTTTTGAACTTACCTTTGGGTGTGGGGGGTAGGGGAGGGCTTTAAAGAAGTAAGCCTATTTGAGAGAAGGGGGTTGAAGGGCATTCTAGCTTCCCTAATTAGAGTAAAGAGCTATGACACAAGGCGGTCAAAGGAGGAAATAATTGGCATTCTTCAATATACAAGATTAATCAGTTCTGTTTAGTGGTTACTAAAGGAGGAAAGAAACTAAATCGGAACAATTTTGGTCCTTTCGTGTTTTATACTCAATGCTAGAACACAGTATTCCTTCCACATTCTACTGCACATTGACTAGAGAAAGAGCTGCAGATCAAATAATCATCCATTTCCAAACGGTCTAATGACAGCATATACAAAGGTGGCTCACTTAAAACCTCCCATTAATTGTCATACTGCATCAAATGGTGCTAATTTTAAGTAGGCCACACCATATAAAGCACCCTCCAAAATAACACCCTTCCACCATTTATACCAAATCTCTTCCTTTTTCATTCGCAAAAAATATTTACTATTTCAGAATCTTGTTCGGGCATTGAGGTGAAAACACTGTTCACCTGAACTCATCAATCTGAGACCCAGGGGATGCCAAATTCCTGTCATTTGCTCATTAAGCCAAGGGCAGTACCCTGCATAACACTGACAAGGGCCTACTTCCAACACTTGCCGAATCTTAATGTGTGAAAGAACCGATCACCATAATTTGTGATCCTACGCCAGCGGGGTGGCTCTTCACATTTGGAGCCCCCTCACTTGTCCGCAGCGACTTCTAAAAACACCGCTGACGCGGGCAGGACATTTGATCTGGGGGCCAAGTGTTTCCAGATTTTGTTCTCTGGCCTTAAAGGTGAGGTGCCTGTGCTGAAGGCGACAGACAGCACGTGGATTTCACCGTGGAGGGCCCCGTGCGGGGAGAGGGTGGCCGGGAGGTGGCGGGTGCCCCACCTGTCAGCCCTCCCACCCCTCCCCGCCCCCTCGTTTGGTCCGTAGCGGCCCCTCCCTTCGGCGGGCGCGGGGCGGGGGAGCTGCGGCCGGCTGCGCGCGCCGCAGACACCGGCCCCCGGCGGCGGTTGGGCTCAGCCGCGCAGAAGAGCCGCTGGCGGGGAGCGCGCGGGGCAGACCCCGCCGGCCGCGGCGCTCGGTTGGTGCGCGAGCGCGGCTCCGCCCCGCCCGCTGGGCGCGCGCCTCCGCCAACCCGGCTCTCTTCCCCACCCCCGGCGCGGACGGGGTGGCTCCAGCTCCCTTCCCTCCCCCGAGCGGCGGCGGCGGCAGGCGCTGAATGAGAGACGCCGACTGCTCGGGTCGCCGAGCGCTAGCCTAGGCGGCGGCGGCGGCGGCGACGGAGCGTGTGGCCGGCGTCGTCGTTCCGTCCTCCGAGGCGACTGCCGCGGCTGCACAGGTCGGTTTTCTGGCTGCGGGCCTGGTGCGGAGGCTCGGCGGGCGGTGCGGGGGAGGGAAGGTGGGTGCGCTGTGCCCCCCGGGCGGCGCGGAGTCGCTGCGGCGGCGGCGCGGGGAATGGCGGCGGCTCGGCGCTGCGGGGTTGGATCTCCCGGCCGCGGGCCCCGGAGCTGCTCGTTCTCGGCGCGGGGAGGGGGCTGAGGGGCTCGGGCTGAGGAAGGGCGCCGGCGGCCCGGGGCCGCGCCTCCCTGGGCAGCTCGCGCTCGGAGTCAGGAGGCGGCCGTGGGGTCCCCGCTCCGGGTCTCTGCCCCGAGGCCGAGGGGCGCGGTGACCCCCCAAGCCCGCCACGCCTCGCCGTCCCTCCTGGGGGCGGCAGCCCCCAGCCCCCTCCCGCGCTGCCCCGGCCCCCGGCGGCGCCTCAGCGTCCCCTCAGGTGAGCCGGAGCCGGGACCGCCGCGCCGGGCCACACCCCCTCCCCTGGCCCCGGCGGCTGCGCCCCGAAGCCTGGCCGCCGGGCCGGCCGCCCGCTCCCGCGCCCTGGCGGTCAGGGTGACCTGTTGCGGAGCGGCCCGCAGCCCGCGTCGCCCGCCAGCCTCGGACCCGGGGGCTGGTCCTGCGCCGGCCTCGGGCCGGGCGCGCGGCGGGGTGCGGAGCCCCGGGCGCTGCCCGAGGTCGGGTCGCTGAACAGCTAGGAGCGGGCGTATTGAAAAAAGAGATTCCGGACGGATCTGATCAAACACTTGCAAAGCCGGGATATCTGTCTGCAAATATCCGGAATTCCACTGCAGTATCGGATTAGGTAGGCTCGTAAACACCGTGCTGTGGAGGTGATTTGGAAGAAACCCGAGCCGCGAGTGAGGAGCTGATATCTGGAAAAGAGCCGTAAACCTGTGCGGACCTAAATTATCCCCCCCACCTACCCCTCTGGAAGCTCTTTTCCTGTAGCTGTGTGTTGTGTAGACGCAGGCCAGTTTCAGTGTACGTGGGCGTGTTTGGGAAGAAGCTGCGAGCTGATAGGAGGTACCTTAGTACAAATGTTAATTTGTCTGAACTGGGAGGGGTGAGGGAGGAGGAGGAAAGGGCACTGATGTTAGCTGTGGAGGAGGGGCAATTGAAACGCTCAATTTCTGTTTGAGAAAGCGCTAAAAAGAAGTATCTAATACCCAGTGTTTAAGACCATAAAGTAAGAAACGCAGGCGGCAGTGAACTGAGCTTTATCTTTCATGTGCCCTTGATAGTGTAATTTCAACGCTATAGTTGCTGTAGAGAGCCTTGTTTTCGTACTAGTGTTTATGAGTTGATTTTGGTGTTTTTCTGTACTCACCATCAGATCGACTCTTGTTCAGGTCTCTTTGGAGATGACCACTAGAATTTTGGGAAACTTTTCGATCCGTGCATGCATAGTATTGCAGTTACAGATCATAGCTTGCTGGCCATAAAGCCTGTTCACCCAGATAATTATGATTATACAAGTGCTGTAGAATCATAAATATTTATATTACTGTTACCGCTGAATATCTTACTGTAGACTTTAGAATTATGAAGGAACTTATCCAAACAGTATTATATTAATAAAAATAACCTCTAATTCAAGGCTTGTGTGCGTAAAGTTTATCATCTAGCTTCAAAGATTTGGAAAATACCTTGTCCTGTTAGCTAGACCTAAAGATCAAATGTGAGGACATTAGATGCCTTTCTGAGTAAATAATTTAAATGTAATTAGTTTATTTTAAACTTAGTTCATTTTCTCTTTTTAAAATTCACTATAATAATTTTGAAACCGTAAGATCTGCCTTTGATTTTTCATTATATTCCACCTTTCATTGAATTAGGGAATTTGACTTTTCAAAATACTCTGGGTGGGCCTCTGGAAATATCCTTCACTTTGCCTAAATTATTCCAGATTGCAACAGAACTTGAAAGATAGAGCTTGAATGATCAAGATTGCAACATACTTCTCTGATACATGTTTTTAATATCAGAAAGAACACACTAAAATTTCCTCAGAGAAAATATAGCTAAAAAACTGGCTTTGTGAATCTTACTCTTTGTACTTTTATTACACATGTGAGTAATGTATTTGTGTGTCTTGAAATACCTAGTAACTGTCTTTTACAGTTATTACAGTTGAGACAGTAGTTGTTTGTAGTGAATGATGGATATATAGGTGAAATTGTTCGGTTGCAACTTAAAACACTTAAGCTGTTCTCCAGAGACCTGTTTCATTCATTCGTTCATTCTTTCATACTTTTTGAGTACCTCCTTGGTGCTGGTTAGTTGCCTAGATGTTGGGGATACAACATAGAAAAAGACAGACAGGTCTGTGCCCTGATGGAGCTCAAAGGGTAAATAGGCAAATAGTCTATGACTTCATTGTCAGATAACACAGTGTTAGTTTCAAAGTTTCAGAAGTAAAAACTCCTCTGATGAGTTTTTTGGTTAAGGATATTGTTTGTGTTTTTCCTTCTAAGAATAGTGGGAATTATTATTTAGTGAACAAATGCATTAAGACAGTTATTTTAAAAATATGCTAATGTTTATATACATTGGGTATCTGGTTCCCAAGTATACCAGAAATAAACATTCTACCTGAAGTCAGATGATGCCTAGTTTACATGTGGTTAAACAACTTTATTCTTTTGGTTTATATAGTTAAGTGAAATGTTGGCTAAAAATATTCTCTCTTGGCGCTTGTTTATAAGGGAGTCTAATTCTTTTCTTGTTTTTTGAGTCAAAATTTAAAAAAAATATATTTCTTCTGACTGTGTATGTGAGTGGATCAGTGTCCTTCCAATTCTATGGAAGAACATAGAATCTGATAACCATTATTGCTAAAATCAGAGAAGTTTGACTGAAAGTGATAGTTTTCCTTTTTTGATTAAAATATGACAAATATTAGTGTAGATCTTTGCAGATTACAAAGCTTTTAAAAAATATATTATTGATCCTTAAATATTTTGATACTTCTCATTGACAGGACTACCAGTCATTAATATTGACCCTATACAGGCATTATTATCTCCATTTTAGATGAGGAGATGGGTTTGGAGATGGTAAGCACATGGCGGATAAGCAAGCAGGGAACCTTAACCTATAGTAGGAGCTATATGTAGCTCCTACTGTAATGTGATGCACCACCTCAGGAGTGTAGAGCTCAGTGGGGAAAGCTTCAACATCTAGATGCTTTCAGCTGCTGGTGTGCTTTTCCAGAAATTTCTAAATAACTTTTAAACTTTAAATCCGACTCTTAATTGAAACTTAATTAATTGAATTTGTTCTCTCTTTGTGAGATAAACTTTAAAACCTATTTAAAATTTAAATGTATTGCTTTTTTGCTATATAAAAAAGACAGTTTGGGGGCTGGCCTGGTGGCGTAGTGGTTAAGTTCATGCACGCTCCGTTGCAGCGGCCTGAGGTTCACAGGTTTGGATCCTGAGCGCAGAACTACGCACTGCTTATCAAGCCATCCAGTGGCAGGCGTCCCACATATAAAGTAGAGGAAGATGGACACGGATGTTAGCCCAGGGCCAATCTTCCTCAGCAAAAAAGAGGAGGATTGGCAACAGATGTTAGCTCAGGGCTAATCTTCCTCACCAAAAAAAAAAAAAAAACCCAGCAAAAAGTTTGGGTTTACTTTTAATGGTACAAGTGGTTTGAGAATAAGACATATTAAAATCAACCTTATTATTTGAATATGAGATTCTTTATTATGTAACAACTAGATTTGGAATAAAATTGTTGCTTCAATCTGAATACTGTATTTTTTTAGTTTATTCAATTTTCAGTGAAAAGATAATTCAAATAGCTTGAAATTCTACCTCAGCCTGAGTGAGGTTCCTTGGAGAGGAAAATGAATGTATTGCGTTACCCTGTAGATTATTTCTTTAAATGTGTCTTATTGCCATTGGTTTAGAGTACCTCTTCAGTGAGAGAATGAAGATTAGGTGTGATAAATTTAGGTAACTTGGAATTAATCTGGAATCTTTCTTGATTAATGTCTTGAGCTTTTGATTTGGGAAAACTGCATCATAGAATAAAACACTGGAATTTGAATGTGTGACATCTACCTATTCTATGGAAAGAAAAAAGTTTGAGTATAAATTTACCCAGTCACTTTAATAAGTAATGGCTATTTGGGGATATAGGAATAGTATAAATAGCTGTGTTTATATGACTTGGGTTGAAGGTGCCTGGCAATTTTTGTATGCCACTACAGAGAACTTTTGGTACTGGCTCTTGAATGATACATTGCTTTGGAATATGAGAGGCTTTTTTTGTTGTTGTTATTGATGTCATAATAGTTTATAACATTGTGAAATTTTAGTTGTACATTATTGTTTGTCAGTCACCATATAAATGCATCCCTTCCCCCCTTGTGCCCGCCTTCCAAACCCCTTGCCCCTGGTAACTACCAAACAGTTCTCTCTGTCCATGTGTTAGTTTATCTTCCACTTATGAGTGAAATCATGCAGTGTTTGTCTTGCTCTCACTGGCTTATTTCACTTAACATAGTACACTCCAGGTCCATCCGTGTTGTTGCAAGTGGGACAATTTTGTCGTTTTTTTTTATGGTTGAGTAGTATATTCCATTGTGTATACATACCACATCTTCTTTATCCAATCATCAGTCGAGGGACTCTTGGATTGTTTCCACTTCTTGGCTGTAGTGAATAATGCTACAGTGAACATAGGGGTGCATAACGCTCTTTGGATTGTTGATTTCAGGTTCTTTGGGTCGATACCCAGTAGTGGGATCGCTGGATCATAAGATATTTCTATTTTTAATTTTCTGAGGAATCGTCATACTGTTTTCCATAGAGGCTGCACCAGTTTGTATTCCCACCAGCAGTGAATTAGAGTTCCCATTTCTCCACAATCTTTCTGACACTTGTTGTTTTTTGTTTTGGTGATTATAGCCATTCTTATGGGTGTAAGGTGATATCTTAGTGTAGTTTTGATTTGCATTTCCCTGATGATTAGTGATGTTGAACATCGTTTCATGTGCCTATTGGCCATCTGTATGTCTTCCTTGGAAAAGTGTCTGTTCATATCCAGAATATGAGAGGTTTAAAATAAAGCTCTCACCTTGAACTTAATTGATACCCTTCTGTTATTTACATATATGACTTTTTTCTCAAAACAGCTTTTCCTTTTTAGGTCGATTTCCTTTTTGCTAATTCTTGGAAAGCCCTTTTCTGAAAACACCACCTAGATAGCATCCTGATCACACTCTGTCCTTATCTTTATTTTTCTTCACAACATTAATTTATTAATAAATAAATTTATTAATTTATAGCATACATTAATTTGTTTGTTATCTGCTTCCCTCTGGATATAAACTTCATGAAGGCAAGGACTTAGTTTTGTTCAGTTGTATTCCTGGCATGTAGAAAAGTACCTGGCACATAGTCAATGCCCAGATAATATTTGTGGGGTGAGTGAATTAATTGGTATTAAATGATAGGAAAGCTACTAATTTTGTTTGTTTAAAAAAAGGACATTAAATTTTTTACTCTAATACAACTACACAGTTAAAAGGAAAATTGCACTGTAAGACTTACAGTGAAAAATCAGTCTCCTGCCTCATTTTTGTATAACTTTCCCTCTCAGATCCTCCTCTCAGAGTAACCATTTTCAATACTTTTAGCTGTTTTTTCTGATACTTACTTTCATATTTTAAAATATTTGTTTTTCAATTTTAGATATTATCTTTTGGCCTCCTACTGTGGAAAATGAGCCTATGCTTTAGGATTCTTATGCCACCTTGAACTTGCTCTCCCGTTATCCTCCCAATATAGTTATATCATGCTTTTGGTTAAATCAGTGTTCATTGTTTACATTATTATGACTTTGTAAATTTGTTCACCATTAAACCTTGCAGTGTACTATGATTATATTTCTTGGAGTTAAAAATTTTTTTCTTTTTTGTTTTTTGCTTAGGTTCCTATTTGTCTCTCGTTTTTTTCTAGAAACTGTCCCAATATGTTCAAACATATCAGGTTTGATTTTTTTAAAAACTGGAAAAATCCTAGAGCTCTCTCTCCTTTTGCTCACATCTGCACTGTGGCTCTCCATTTCTGCTGCAGAGCCTTAACTGATGACTTCCCTTCATCTTGATTCTGAGAATTCTCTTTGCCTTTTCTCTGTGTTGGAGCCTGTGGTCTCTGGACCCATGCCTTCCTCTTTCTTGATTTATACCTTTGTTTTGGTGAAATGCATCCCTCAGTAACTTTCAAGAAAGAGTGTATGAGGAGATGAAATTTTTGAGATGTTTATATTGTTGAAAATACCTTTCTTCTACACTGACACTCAGTTGATAATTTGGCTGCTTTGGGTATAGAATCCAAGGTGAAGTAATTTTCCCTCAAAATTTACGAGATTGCACTATAATTTTCTAGCTTCAATGGTTGTTGAAAAGTCTTATGCCATTCAGTCTTCATCCTTTATATGTGACCTTCCCCTGTTAAGATCTTTTCTTTGTCATCAGTATATCCGATATGTCCCTGATTTTGTATGTGTGGATCTTACTTCATTTCTTGTGCATGGAACTTAATGGGCCCTTTCAACCGGCAGTGTCCATGTTAGATGAGAAGAGAGATGATCTAGTTCTGGCGTCAGCAGATTTTTTCTTTACAGGGCTAAATAGAACAGTAAGTATATTGGCCTTTGTGGGCAATACAGTCTCTGTTACTATTATTCAGCTTTTCTTTTGTATTGTGAAAGCAGCCATAGAAAGCATGAGCTGTGGTTTGCTGACCCCTGATCTATGCACAGGTGGAAGGATGAGCCTTTGCTTTACTAGAAGTAGGGAGACTTGATAGAGATGGAAGAGAAGGCAGAATATATGGACAGAGACATGATGGTGGTGGCTTGAGGAAGTTCTCATCTGAGTGTTTCTATTTATCTTAGTGTATGGGAATCAAGGTCATTAGCTGAGAGTAAGGAAGAATGGGAGTGTGTATTGGAGATTTGAGAAGAGGGGAAAATACGTGACATAGTCATCTATCAGAGTGGAAAAGTGAGTAGGACAGAGTAGAATAGAACCGGGAAATATAGTGTGAGTGCCAGGCAGCATTAAGGGCCCATTTGAGTTAGATGGTTCTGAATTTCATGGTTCTGTCTCTAATAGGAATACCTCTGAAATCTCATCAAGTCTGATATCTTACTATAGGTTTTGTTTTTTTTTTTAAATCAGGTAGGGTTATTTTATTAATCTTATCAGAAATATTTTCATGCATAAGTAATATATACATATATGTATGTATGTTTTTATATATATAAACTTATATGTATAGTTTGTATAACTGTTTATTTCTAGAGAAATGCCAAAGTACTATAATTTTTTTCCCCAAATGCACATTTTGATTTAGAAATCATTCATTTATTTATTCATTTAAAAAAAGCCATGGAGGGGCCGGCCTGGTGGCGCAAGCGGTTAAGTGCGCGTGCTCCGCTGCGGCGGCCCGGGGTTCGCGGGTTCGGATCCTGGTCGCGCACCAACGCACTGCTTGTCGAGCCATGCTGTGGTGGCATCCCATATAAAGTAGAGGAAAATGGGCATGGGTGTTAGCTCAGAGCCAGTCTTCCTCAGAAAAAAGAGGAGGATTGGCATCAGATGTTAGCTCAGGGCTGATCTTCCTCACCAAAAAAGAAAAAAAAAAAGCCATGGAGCATTTTCTGTGTGCCAGGAATAGTTCTTGGTGCTGGCGATACAGCAATAAACAAAAAGACAAAAATATTTGCCTTTATATACATTTATGTTTTAACTAACATATGACTAAATTATACACACATAAGTATTAACGAGAAATGAACATTCTGTAGGAGAGAACTTAATAGATATTATTAAATGTATTTTCTCAGCTTTAAGGTATAATTGACAAAATTGTAAGATATTTATAGTGTACAACATGATGATTTGATATATGTCTACATTGTGAAAGGATTCTCCCCATTGAGTTAATTAACACACCCATCACCTCACATATTTACCTTTTTGTTTTTTGTGGTGAGAAATTTAAGTTCTGCTTTCTTAGCAAATTTCATTTATACAATGCAGTGTTACCCACTATAGTTACCATGTTATACATTAGATCCTCAGACCTTATTCATTTTATAACTAAAAGTTTGTACCCTTTTACCAACCTCTCCCTATTTCCCACACCTTAGTATAAGATTTTGATAGATAACTGTAAAAGATTAAGAAATACCTTCTAGTCTTAGTTTTGTAAGGGTTTTTTCTTTTAATATCATAAATATTGAATTTTAGCAAGTGCTATTTCTGTATTGGTAGAGATAATCATATGTATTTTCTCCATTAATCTGCTAATAGGATATGTTATATTAACAGATTATCTCCTGTTTGCATCATGGGGTCCAACCGTACTTAGCTATGTTGCATTCCTTTCTCGCCAACCCCCCATTGCTTGGTGCTGGCAATACAGCAATAAACAAAAAGACCAAAATATTTGCATTTATATACATTTATGTTTCAACTATTTGCCCTTTATTTGAATTATTATTATTGAATTTGAATTATTTGAATTATTATTGAATTATTTGAATATAATTATTATTATTATTGAACTTTATTTGCCCTTTGAGTTTTTTAAAATCCACATTTATCAATAGCTAAATTTATCAGAGATTTATATGTATGTATTTTGGCTTCAAAGCTATGCTAGCTTCATAAAATGAGTTGTGAAGCTTTCCCTTTTTTTCTATTCTCTGAAATAGTTCTTTAACATAGGGATTATGTGCTTCTTGAAGGAATTGTAGGTGTAATGTGAAAGGTGAAAAATAAAGTTTCTAGAAGAAAACATAGAAACATATCTATAAGATCCCATGGTAGGCAAAGATTTTTTTTTTTTTAAACAGGACACAAAAAGTATTAACCAGAAAAGATTGATAAATTATTCTTCATTAAATAAGAACTTCTGTTCATCAAAGGATACTGTAAGAGAGTGAAAAGGCAAATGACACATCAGAAAAAGTGTCCGCAGTGCTTAAATCTGACAGAGGACTTGTATCCAGAGTATATAGGAAATACACAAGTCAGTAAAAAAACTAGGCAACCCAATTCTAAAACAAATGGTCAAGAGACTGGAACAGGCATTTACAAAATGAGCTGTCCAGATGGCCAAGGTGGAATGATACTCACACATAATTTTCAGAGAACTGCAAATTAAAACTGTCATGTGATACTGCTACATACCCATCAGAATGGTGTTAATGAAAAAGTGAAAGTACTAAGTGTTGACAAGAATGTAGAGCACTTGGAACTCTGATACATTTCAGATGGGTTTGAAAATTGGTACAATCACTTTGGAAAATTCTTTGGTAACATCTGCTAAAGCTGTACATGTGTGTGCCCTGTGATCTAGCAATTTCACTTCTTGGTATAAACCCAATAGAAATCAATATATACGTGCATCAGAAACACAGGGATAAATTTTCATGACCTTGGAATAGGCAAAGGATTCTTGGATATGACACCAAAAGCAGGAGCAACAAAACAAAAATTAGATAAATAGGATTTCATCAAAATTTAAAACTTGTGCTTCAGAGGATACCATCAAGAAGGTGAAAAGACATCACACAGAATAGGAGAAAATATTTGCAAGCCATATATCTGATAAAAGGCTTGCATTCAGAATACATGAAGAACTCTTAATAACCCCATAATAAAAAGACAACCCTATTTAAAAACCGGCAGAGAATCTGCATAGGCATTTCTCAAAGAAGATGTATAGTAAGTACATGATAGCTTGACATCATTAGCTATCAGGGAAATGCACTCAAACTACAATGAGATACCCATGCATACCACTAGAATGGCTAGAATCAAAAAGTTAGATGATAACAAGTAGAGGCAAGGATGTTGAGAAATTGGAACCCTCATACACTCATAGGAGTGTAAAATGATGTAGCTACTTTGGAAGACAGTACGGCAGTTCTTCAGATGATTAAACATAGGGTTACCATATGACCCAGCAGTTCCTCTCCTAGGTATATACTCAAGAGAAATGAAAATACATCCCTGCAAGAATTGTACATGAATGGTTTACAACAGCATTATTCATTATAGGCAAAAAGTGGAAACAGCACAAATGACCATCAACCAACAAATGGATAAACAAAATGTCGTATATCCATACAATGGATTATTATTCAGCCATTAAAAGGAGTAGGGTACTGATATATGCTACAACATCAGTGAACCTAGAAAACGTTATGCTAGGTGAAAGAAGCATAAGACAAAAGACCACGTATTATATGATTCCATTCATATGAAATGTCCAGAACAGAGAAACCTGTGGAGATAGAAAGTAGATTAGTGGTTGCTTAGGGCTGGAGGGGTGTGGGTGGGTGAGAGGATGAGGGGGGTGGTAGTTAAAGGGTGTGGGGTTTATTTTTGAGATGATGAAAATGTTCTAGAATTGCCGTGATGCTTGTACATACCATTGAATTGTACACTTTAGTGAGTGAATTGTGTGGTATGTGACTATCTCAATAAAGCTGTTAAAAAAACAAGACATGACAAAAATAATCAGTAATGTGAGGACGTTGCCACCGTATTTAATTGAGAAAAGCAAGATGCAGAGGAATATATAAAACATCCTCTTTTTGTAAAACAAACAACAAAAACCCTATGTCTGTATATGTGTACGTGTGTGAGTGATCTTATAAGGGTGGAAAAATGTTGCACACCAAATGTAAACATTTGTTACCTAGTTGGGCTAAGTTAAGAAGGAGAGGGAGAGAAAGAAGAGAGAAAATAAAGGAAAAGGGGTTGATAACATAATCTGTTATGTAAAACATAAATCTTAAAATGAAAACAGTTGTCCATGTGGTGAGATATCAGATTTTTTTCCTTTATTACATATTTCTGGGTTGTTTGATCCTTTTTATTTTATTAATAGAAATACCTAAAACTAAATTAAGAGTCACTACAAATAAAATACCTGACAAAATCTGACAAAACATGGCAGCTTTTTTCATAATAGTTCCCAACTGGAAACAATCCAAGTGTTCATCAGCAGAAAAATGGATAAGTAATCTGTGGTATGCCTTACACTGGAATACTACACATCGGTGAAAAAGATGGAACTACTGCTCTACTCACAACAAATGTGGGTGAATATCACAAACAAAATGTTGAGCAAAAGAAGCCAGACACAAGAGTATATACTATATGATTCTGTTTTTTTTGAAGCTCAGGAAAAGGTCAAACTCATCTATGTTGATAGAAATCAGGATAGTGTTTAGGGGTTGGGACTAGAGAAACAAGACTCCTGGAGTGCTGGAAATATTCTATGTCTTCATCTGTTTGGTGGTTACATGGATGGCTACATAGTAAAAATTCATTGAAGGTATACCTTACATAAATGCACATTTTAGTATTTATATATATCTCAATAAAGGAAAACAAACCAGAAAAAAAGGAAAAAAATTTTTTTATTTGAATCTCCTGCTCATATGAAAAGCACTTTGTATACTTCCAGTGATACTTATATAGCTTTCAAACACAGTTTCTCTCTACCATCGTTATTTATTTATTTTTTATTCTTTTGTGAGGAAGATCAGCCTGAGCTAACATCCATGCTAATCCTCTTCTTTTTGCTGAGGAAGACCGGCTCTGAGCTAACATCTAGTGCCGATCCTCCATTTTTTTTTCCCCCGAGCCCCAGTAGATAGTTGTATGTCATAGTTGCACATCCCTCTAGTTGCTATAGGTGGGACGCCGCCTCAGCATGGCCAGACAAGCAGTGCGTCGGTGCGCGCCTGGGATCCGAACCCGGGCCGCCAGTAGCGGAGTGCGCGCACTTAACCGCTAAGCCACGGGGCCGGCCCTCTACCATCATTTTTTTTTTTAATTGATTTATTTTTTTCCCTCAAAGCCCCAGTAGATAGTTGTATGTCATAGTTGCACAGCCTTCTAGTTGCTGTATGTGGGACGCAGCCTCAGCATGGATGGAGAAGCGGTGCGTCAGTGCGCACCCGGGATCCGAACCCAGGCCGCCAGCAGCGGAGCACATGCACCCAACTGCTAAGCCACGGGGCCGGCCCCTACCATCATTTTTAAAGGTTGCATTATATCATGTTGTGTGGATGTATCATAGTTTATTTAAGTAGTCTCTTGATGAACATTTAGATTGTTTCTAACTTTTATATTATAAAACGTGAGAGAGTTAACGTCTTTTATAGGTCTTCCTGTACTTTTCTGATCCTTTCCTTTTGATGTATTCCTGAAAGAAGGATTGCTAGTTTGGAGGTTAAGTGCACTTGCATTCTTGCCCATGGGGTATAAGTGTTTGTTTCTCTGTACTCTTACTGACTTGGTGATTAGCTTTAAAAACACATATATAGATCTGTTATGTAATAAATGCTCCATAATTGTTTTAATTTGCATTTTTAAACATTTCAATGAAATTTATATTTTCATGTTTTTGGACATTTATGCTGTTTTCTCCATTTTCCTTTTCATATCTTTTACCCATTTTCTAATTGCTCAGTCTTTTAAAAGTCTTTTAAAGAAATAAATCAGATATACAAAAAAGTATATAAAGAATAATACAGTTAACCCCTAACTTAAGAAATGAAATAAAACCAATGCAGTTGAAGCACCCTATTAATTAACATTAATAACATGTAAGAGCTCTTTATGTATTAAGAATATTAAGTCTTTGTCACTTGTAGATCTTTTCCCAATTTTATCTTTTGTCACCTAACTTATAGTATTTTATTGAATCTAGGGTGGCTTCAATTATAAGATACACTATTTTATGTACAACTGAGAATAAAAGTATTCTGTCAGTTATTTCAGAGGCGTTAAAAGATGGGAAAATATTCGTCTTAGAATTGATGAAATATATGGGTTTTACCATGTGTGTTTTACATTTTGTTTAGTCAGATTTATCAATCTCTTCTGTTGTCTCTGTTTCTACTGTTAGTCCTATGCCTTTCCTATGCCAAGATAAGAAAAAGTATTCACCTATGTTTACTTCTAGTATTTTTATGGCTTAAATGTTTTTCATCTTTATTTCATCCTATTTATTTTAATGTAAGATCTAATTTTTGTCTTTTTATCCAAATGGTTAGCCAGTTGTCGTAAAGTTAAATGCCACTAACAATTTTTTGAACAAGGAATGATATACTCAAATGTGCTTGCTTGAGAAACAATAATATGGCTGTGGATTTTGGTTGGATCTAGTCTAAAAATTATCAATTGCAATTTCTATTAAATGTATATCTGAACCTTTAGTTTAATTTGCATTGAAAGGAGTGTGAATGTCAAAACTACGATTTCCCGTTGACTTAAATTTCTGCTGCATCTGAGTGTTCTTGGAATCAGCCAGATAATTTACTAAGTTAAATTTAAAAATAGTTCTTTTTTTTTATGAGGAAGACTCGCCCTGAGCTAACATCCGATGCCAACCCTCCTTGTTTTTTTTGCTGAGGAAGATTGGCCCTGGGCTAACATCCATGCCCATCTTCCTCTACTTTATATGGGATGCCGCCACAGCGTGGCTTGAGGAGTGGTGAGTATGTCCGCGCCCAGGATCTGAACCCTGGGCGGCCGAAGCTGAGCATGCGAGCTTAACCACTACACCACCAGGCTGGCCCCTAATATAGTTCTTTTTGCAACATAGACAATGGTTTTATTTTTTTTTTCTCTCTCTCTCTCTTTTTTTTTTTTTTGGTGAGGAAGATGGGCCCTGAGCTAGCATCTGCCAATCCTCCTCTTTTTCCTGAGGAAGACTGGCCCTGGGCTAACATCCACGCACATCATTCCTCTACTTTATATGGGACGCCGCCATAGCTTCCTCAGGCCCTGGGCTAACATCCACGCACATCATTCCTCTACTTTATATGGGACGCCGCCATAGCATGGCTTGACAAACGGTGCGTCGGTGCGTGCCAGGATCCGAACCGGCGAACCCCGGGCTGCCGCAGCGGAGTGTGCGCGCTTAACCGCTTGCGCCACCGGGCCGGCCCCCAGACAGTGGTTTTAATCCTGTGCTTAAAGTTTGTATGGATCTGGGCAAGTTACTTAATCAACCTTCAGCTTCCCTATTTGTAAAACAGGCATAAGAGTGTCTTCTCATAGGATCATTTTGAAGGGTTAGATGAGAAAGTGTAAGCAAAGTGCTGAGCTGAGTTGGTTCTTCTCTCTTCCTCTTTCAGGGCTTTGAAGATCAGGTGTAATCACAGCCTAGCTTCTCTTGTATTCGGAGTTACTCTAGATCTCTAGGGTAACTGGAGTAAATTATTTCTTAGACCTCTTCCAGTCCTGATTTAGATTCCCAGGGTTTGACCAGAACTTTCCTGGCCTTCTGGTATTAGCTTACATGGCAAATCTGTATGTTTTCTGTTGCTGCTCTTAAGCTGCTCTTCTAAAGAGCTTTATAGATTTTAGGGTTTTGTAGGTGGGGAATTGGTATGCATTTTAGATTTGATCGACATAGCTTTTATTCTGTAAGTTGTTGCTAGGATAACCTCTGCTACTTTTCTTTTACTGTTTTAGTTTGCGGATATATTTTTCATAGGTTTGTGTGCTTTAGATCCTCTCTCTTAAAGCTGAAGGACAGGGGTAAGTCTACTAAAATAGAAAAGTTTTGAGGATATCTTATGGATAAGAAGCTCCACTTTTGACTTGCTTCTTTTTGTTGACATTATTTTTGAATGTTTTCTGTGAGCACAGTACTTGTGAATGTTATCATAGAAGTATAAGTCTCAGTCCTTGCACTCATCATTTATATCTTCTTGGCGAGAGACGAAGTCTTACATGTGAAATAAGAATAAATAGCATAAGACCATATGTAGTTATATGTCAGACTGAAGAGCAAGCAGTTCACAGGAGAGGAGGCCCTCTGAGGGCAGGAGCGTCTTTAAGGAATGTGTTTCATTGAGGTGGAAAGAACATATAGGTATTGGGGAACAGTATGACTGAAGATATAGCAACAAGAGTTAGTCTTTTTGGCTTGCTTTGGGTTGAAGTGTTTATTGGGATGGGATGGAAAATAGTTAGATTTGATAAGGTGGAACCAGATTATTCAGCCCTTAGAAATAAAGCAGATTAGAATTAAAGTGATAGTACGTACTGTCACTAACTTTTAGCTTCTCATTCTATTTCCCTTCTTCTTGAGGCTGTAGATTGAAAGTTTGTAAATGAAGATTGGAGGAAAAATCCAAACTCTTTAGAACCAGTCTTCTTGAAAAAAAAAAAAGGTTTCTAGTTGTATATGTATTAGGTAACCTTCCCAATAAAAAGGCTTAAAACAGCATTGGTAGGAAAGGAGCATTAATAAGTTTTATGTTTACTTTTTCCTTTCTGTTCCTATTATTTGATATTAGCCAATTATGTAGCAGAAAATTTTAAATTCAAAGTCTTCCTCTTCCGTTAAGAAAGCCAGAAGGTGTAGGGTAGAACTCAACGCAAAAAGGTTTTTGAAGATGTCACTTTGGAGATTTGAACTTAAAGGGAACCAGCAGTATTGTTGAAGACTCTTGTGCTACAATTGTTTATGTAAACAGTGTGGGCAACTGTGAATTGGCTGTAGTAATAATGTTAACACATCTAGCTGCCTCATCTGCTTCAGTCCAGTGTGGCCCAGCAGATATAGCTGTAGGAATGGATAGGGTTATTGATGTTTACTACTTCTATCTCTGAGCAGAACTGGCAATGATAGATGACAGTGGGTTTTCTTTCTCTCAGTCGTAGTACTGTTGATATAGTACGACAACTCCTAATTTAACAATAGCTGGACCTGTGACCTATGTATACTTGTGTGGCACTGTAAATTATATGATCTCCTTAATAACAACCAAAATTTGTATTTGTAACTGTTTAATTACTAAACTAAAGAGATTAGAAATATTGACAAGACTTTTGAGTGCCAGATTAGTGGTGACTTAGCTGACTCAGTGTCCTAGACATGTGTTTTGTAATTCTGGTCTGCCCACTGTATATTTCAGAGGAACAGACCTCAATAGCTGTGTTTTTTACCATGTAGAACCATATTGTAGCTGATTGGTCCAGGAGTGGTCATTTGACCTAAGGGCTGCTAATCTGTAAGCCAGCTAACAACCTAAGATTGTCTGGTGGGGAAAATTATAGCCATTTAGAGAAAACATGGAGTTAATTTGCCATTGAGCCATGGGAGCTGAAGCTGAAAAGATGCATTAGTGTACAGTCCTATAAAACTAAAGTTTAAGAGACTGGAAAGCAAGTATAAGCAGAAGCTGTGAGTGATAGAAATGATAAAGGAGATGAGGAAGCCAATTGGTAACTAGAAAAGAAGAGGACATCTGTGCCAAGAGAAGCACAAAATTCTAAGCAAGAAACCATGTGCTCTGAGATGAAGACAGTTACAGAGCCTAAGATTAAAGATTCTGGTTTCTACAACAAATGTTGGAGAGGTTGTGGAAAAACAGGAAGCCTCATACACAGCTGGTGGGAATGCAAACTGGTGCAGCCTCTATGGAAAATGGTATGGAGATTCCTCAAAAAATTAAAAATAGAAATACCCTTTGATAAGCTATCCTACTACTGGGAATCTATCCAATGAACCTGAAATCAACAATCCAAAGAGGCTTATGCACCTCTATGTTCATTGCAGCATTATTCACTATAGCCAAGAAGTGGAAGCAACCTAAGTGTCCCTCGACTGACGATTGGATCAAGAAAATGTGGTGTATATATATAGAATGGAATACTACTCAGCCATAAAAAAAGACAAAATCATCCCATTTGCAACAACATGGATGGGCCTGGAGGGTATTATGTTAAGTGAAGTAAGCCAGAAAGAGAAAGACAAACACTGTATGATCTCACTCATATGTGGAATATAAACCAACACATGGACAGAGAAAACTGTATTGTGGTTACCAGGGGCAATGGGGGTGGGGAGTGGGCACAGGGGGTGAAGGGAGGCATATATATGGTGATGGACAAATAAAAATATACAACCCAAAATTTCACAATGTTAAAAACTAGTAAAACATCAATAAAAAAAAAAAACCAATTCTACATTGTAAAAAAAAAAACAAAAAACGATTCTGGTTTCTGGCCCTGTAAATGCTCTTCTTCCATTACTCTAGTACTTTTGTGGCTCCTGCCCTTCTTGATACCACATCCAGTGTTTTTCCTAGGAAAGAGTTCAGGCTTTGGTGTCAGACTTTTGGCAGTAGAATTCTGGCTCTTTTACTCACTGTGTGACCGTGGGCAGGTCATTTAAGTGCTCTGTCTCATTCCTCATCTGTAAAATGAGCAACATAGATAATACCTTTCCTCATAGAGTTGATGTGAGGATTAAATGAGTTGACACATGCAGAGCTTTTAGAACAATAAGCACATAACAAATGTTCAGTAAATAGCATCATATATATATAATGCCATTTGGGGTAATTTGAATGAATTTTTTGCAATTAAAAGAACCTAAGGAGTTAATTTGCTTACAGACTCACTTAGAGCAGTGCAACCCAGTGTGTGGGCTGGGTAAGCAAGATTATTTTAGGTAGTGTGTAGAGCATTATTCAATATGAATAATAGGACTTGCTGTTTATTAAGTATTTAATAGATACTTGGTACTGTTCTAAGCATTTTAGCTGTGTTAACTCATTGGATTGTCATGATAACCTGATGAAGTAGGCACTGTTGTTATCTTCATTTTAAAGAGAGAGAAACTGAGAAACAGGGATGCTAACCATCTTGTCTAAGGTTATACAATATGTAAGTGGCAGAGCTAGGATTTGGAACCAGGTGATGTAGAGTTTTAATTTTTAAACATTTATTTCCTTTTCACTTCTTACGTACCTTTTTAAGTGAAGCCAAGAAAAACATCTCAGTTTGTTGCTACTATTTCTTTTACATTTTTCTAATGCTTCTCTCCCATTTTAACAGAGGTAGCATACCTCAGGTACAGAGACTTAGGTGGGCAAGATATGATACTGGGTAGCGTACTATGTAAGATTCTTATACTGTACGTAAAGTGGTATAATGTCACTTGAAGATAGACCATGGTAAGTTAAAAGATGTATGCTATAAATCCTAAAGCAATCCTGTTTTTAAAAAGGTTACAGGTAATAAGCCAACAAAAGAGATAAAATGGAATCAGAAAATGTACTCATTTAATTCAAAAGAAAGCATAAAAAGAAAAAAAAACGTGAGACAAATATCAAGGTAATAGACTTAAACCTCACCATATCAATAATCATAGCAAATATTAATGGTCTAAACATCAGTTAAAAGGCAGAGATTTTTCAGATAGGCTAAAAAAGCAAGACCTAACTTTATCCTTGCCTACAAGAAACATCCTTTAAATATAAAGATGCAAAGAGTTTAAAAGTAAAGGGTGGAAAAAGATATACCATGCTTACAAGTCAGAGATGGAGTGGCTGTATTAATATCAGACAAAGTAGACTTCATTCAGAGCAAAGAATATTTCCAAGGATAAAGGATATTATTACATAATGATAAAGAGGTTGGTTAATCCAGAGGGCATAACAGTTCTAAATATTTGTGCCCCTAATAACAGAATTTCAAAAATACATCAAACAAAAACTGATAGAACTCCAAGGAGAAACAGTCAAATCCTCAATTTTAGTTGGAGGTTTCAGTACACTTCTCTCAGTATTGAAAATCACAAAAATATAGTGGACTTGAACAATACTGTCAACCAATTTGACCTAATTAACATTGATAGAGTATTCCACCTAACAACAGCAGAATATTTTTCTCAATTCATCTTAAGTGCACACAGAACATTTTCCAGGATGGACTGTATTTTGGGCCGTAAAACAAGTCTCAATAATTTAAAAGGATTGAGATCCTATGTTTGCTGATTACAATGGAATCAAATTAGAAATTATTAACAGAAAACTGTGGAAAATTTACTAATACTTGGAAACTAAATAATGTAATTCTAAATAAGCTATGGTCAAAGAAGAGATCAGAAGGAAATTAGAAAGTATTTTGTACTGAATGAAAATGAAAACACAACTTATCAGAATTTGTGAGATGTCGCTAAAGCAATACTTAGAGGAGAATTTAGAGCACCAAATGCCTATATTAGAAAAGAAAAAAGATCTCAAATTAATGACCTCTACTTCTACCTTAAGAAATTAGAAAAAGAGCAAATTAAACCAAAGTAACTAGAAGAAAGGAAGTGGTAAAGATCAATATGGAAATTAATGTATAGAAAACAGAAAAACAATAGACAAAATCATGTCTCTTGAAATGAACATGTCTATTAAAATGAAACCCAAAACTGGTTCTTTGGGAAGGTCAATAAAATTGATAAAGCTCTAACCAGACTGGTTAGTATCAGTGACATCACTACAGATCCTACAGATAACAAAAGGATAACAAGGGAATATCCTGAACAACTTTTTGCTTATAAATTTTACAACAGATGAAATAGACAAATTCTTCAAAAGACACACACTACCAAACTTCACTCGAGAAGAAATAGACAACCTGAATAGCCCCTCTATCTACTAAAGAAATTGAATTGGTGTTTAATGTATTACCACCAAAAAAGACTCCAGGTCCAGATGACTTCACAAGTGAATTCTACTAAGTATTTAAGGAATAAATTATACCAGTTCTACATAAACACTTTGAGAAAATTACAGAAGAGGGAATACTTCCTAACTTATTTTGTGAGGCTAGTATTACCTTTATACTCAAACTAGACAAAGACATTATGAGAAAAGACTACACAGAAATATCCCACATGAGCGTACATGCAAAAATTCTAAAGAAATTATAGCAAATTGAATGCAACAATTTATATTAAAAAAACAATACATCATGACCAAGCGAGGTTTATTCTAGGAATGCAAGGTTATTTTAAAATCTAAAAAGCAATCAGTGTAATTCACTCTATTAAGCAACTAAAAAAGAAAAACCATATCATTTCAGTAAATGCAAAAAGAAAAAAGCATTTGACAATCTTATCTCCATTCCAGATAATAACGCTGAGAAAATTAGGATTAGAAAGGAACTTCTTCAACCTGATAAAGGACATCTCTGGAAAAACTACAGATAATGTAGTTTTAATTTAAAAAATTTTTTTTTATTTTTTATTTTTTTGGTGAGGAAGATCAGCCCTGAGCTAACATCTAATGCCAGTCCTCCTCTTTCTTTGCTGAGAAATACTGGCCCCGGGCTAATATCCGCACCCATCTTCCTCTACTTTATATGGGACGCCGCCACAGCATGGCTTGACAAGCGGTGCATCGGTGCGCCCCCGGGATCTGAACCTGTGAACTCCAGGCTGCTGAAGTAGAGTACTTGCACTTAACTGCTGCGCCACCCGGCTGGCCCCCAGATAATGTAGTTTTTTTTTTTTTTTTTAATTTTTATTTATTTATTTATTTTCCCCCCCAAAGCCCCAGTAGATAGTTGTATGTCATAGCTGCACATCCTTCCAGTTGCTGTATGTGGGACGCGGCCTCAGCATGGCCAGAGAAGCGGTGCGTCGGTGTGAGCCCGGGATCTGAACCCGGGCCGCCAGTAGTGGAGCGCGGGCACTTAAACACTAAGCCACGGGGCGGCCCAGATAATGTAGTTTTAATGGTGGAAGACCAAATGCTTTCTCTCTGAGACCAGGAATAAGACAAGGTTGTCTGCTCTCACCACTTGTTTTCCAAAGTGTTCTAGAGGTTCTCGCCAGTGCAGTCAAGTAAGAAAAAGAAAGAAAAGGCATCTAGAATGGAAAGGAAGAAGTCGACATGTCTTCTTTTGCTTATGACATGACTGTGTAGAAAATATGATGGAATGTCTGAAACTACTAGAACTAATAAGTGAGTTGTAGAATACAGGATCAATATATAAGTATCAATTGCGCTTCTTTACACTAGCACTGAACAGTCAGAAATTGAAATTTAACAAAACCAATGCAACTGACAATAGCAATGTGTGAAATACTCAAAACTACACAGCATTGCTGAACAAAATTAAAGAACACTTAGATAAATGGGGAGATATTCCTTGTTCATGGGTCAGAAGACTCATTATTGCTAAGATGACAGTTCTCCCCAAATTGATCTGTTGATTCGGTGCAATCCCAGTCAAAATCTTAGCAGGCTTTTCTGTAGAAATTGACAAGCTGATTCCAAAGTTTATGTAGGAATGAAAAGGACGTACAATAGAAAAAGCAATTTTGAAAAAGCACAAAGTTAGAGAGCTAATACTACCTGATGTTACAATTCATTCTAAAACTAAAATAATCAGGGGCCGGCCCGGTGGCACAGCGGTTAAGTGAGTGCATGTGCTGCGCTTGGGTGGCCGAGGGTTCCTGGGTTCAGAACCCCGGGCACACCCCAACGTACCACTTGTCAAGCCATACTGTGGCAGCGTCCCATATAAAGTGAAGGAAGATAGGCAGAGATGTTAGCCCAGGGCTGGTCTTCCTCGGCAAAAAGTGGAGGCTTGGCATGGATGTTAGCTTAGGGCTAATCTTCCTCACACGCACACAAAAACCGAAAATACCGGCCAGGTGGCACAAGCGGTTAAGCGCTCGTGCTCTGCTGTGGCAGCCCAGGGTTTGCCGGTTTGGACTCCGGGCACGCACCGACACACTGCTTGTCAAGCCATGCTGTGGCGGTGTCCCATGTAAAGTAGAGGAAGATGGACACGGATGTTAGCCCAGGGCCAGTCTTCCTCAGCAAAAAGAGGAGGGTTAGCAGATGTTAGCTCAGGGCCGATCATTCTCACAAAAAAAAAAAAAAACGAAAATAATCAAAACATGTAGTGTTGGTGTAAAGATAGAGAAATAGATCAGTGGAATAGAAGAGTCCAGAAATAAGCCAATACATATATGGACAACTGAATTTTAATGAAGTACAAAGGCAATTCAGTGAAGAAAGGATAGTCTGTTTAACAGATGATGCTGGCACACTTGGATATCCATATATAAGCAAATGAACTTCAATCTGTATTTTGCATTGTATACAAAAATTAACTCAAAATGAATCATAGACGTAAATGTAAAACGTAAAATTGTAAAATTCTTAGACAAAAACAGGAGAAAATCTTTGTGATGTTGAGTTAGGCAAATATTTTTTAGGTACGACACCAAAAGCATGATCCATAAAACAACACATTGATAAAATAAACTTCATCAAATTAAAAATGTGTGCTCTTTGAAAGATATTAAGAGAATGAAAAGACAAGCTGCAGAGTGGGAGAAAATATTTGCAAATCCAGTATCTGACTAAGGATTTGTATCTAGGATCTATAAAGAACTTTTAAGAAATATTTATATTATTTATATAATATATTAAATATATTAGTCATTAGAGAAATGCAAATTAAAATCACAGTGAGTTACCAATACACACCTATTAGAATGGCTAAAATAAACAAGACTGACCCTACAAAGTGTTAGCAACAGTGTGAAATAACTAGAACTCGATACTCTTGCTGTTGGGCCTGTAAAATAGTACAACCACTTTAGGAAACAGTTTGCTTGTTTCTTAAAGTGTTAAATATAGACCCCCCAGCTCATCTACACCTAGATATTTACTGAAGAGAAAAGGCTTGTATACTAATATTCACAGCAGCTTTATTTGTAATAATCACTAAAACCGAAATGCACATGAATAGATTAATGGATAAACAAATTATGATATATCCATATTACTTAACAACAACAACAACAAAAGATTGAACTATTGATATATGCAACACAGATGTATCTCAAAATAATTTTGCTGAATGAAAGAAGCCAGGCACTTGTGTGTTTTTTTTTTTGACAACTGTAAGTTTGCCTTTATATTTTTGTTTATTTGATTTTTTTTATTGTGGTAACATTGGTTTATAACATTATATAAATTTCTGGTGTGCATCATTATATTTCGATTTCTGTGTAGATGACATCATGTTCACTACCCAAAGACTAATTACAATCCATCACCACACGCATGTGCCTGATCACCACTTTCACCCTCCTCCCTCCCCCCTTCCCCTCTGGTAACCACCAGTCTAATCTCTGTCTCTATGTGTGTGTTGTTGTTTTGTTGTGTGTGTTGAGATCATACGGTATTTGACTTACTCTCTCTGACTTATTTCGCTTAGCATAATACCCTCAAGGTCCATCCATGTTGTCAAAAATGGCTCGATTTCTTCGTTTTTTTATGGCTGAGTAGTATTCCATTGTGTATATATACCACATCTTTATCCATTCATCCTTTCTTGGGCACCTAGGTTGCTTCCAAGTCTTGGCTATTGTGAATAATGCTGCAGCGAACATAGGAGAAGCCAGGCACTTTGAGAGTGACTTGGTGGGTGTGTTCACTGTCTTGATTGTGGAGATTTTTTTCATGAGTGTATACCATATACTTTGAACATGTGCAGTTTATTGCATGCCACCTATATATAAATAAAGCTGTTTTTTTTAAGAACTGATGCAATAAAGATCCTAATGTAGATATGAATTGATAAAAGATTTATTAAAAACTGCTTGTATAAAATGCATCATTACTGCAGCTTTCATGTTGTTACTTTAAGTATACACAAAGCAGAACAAGTTGATTAAAATCTTTTTCTTAGAAATAATGAAGAAATTGAATTCATTTGGAGCAGAGGTTCTCGGCCCGGGCAGTTTTGCCCCTCAGGGGACATTTGGCAGTATCCAGACATTTGATTGGCAAAACTGTTAATGGCATGTAGTGGATAGGGGCCACAGATACTACCAAGCAGCCTACAGTGCACAGTGAAGTCCCCCTCAACAGAGAATTACCTGGTTCCAAGTGTCAATAGTGCCAAGGTTGAGAAGCCCTCATTTAGAGTATCTAAAGTCAGTTTAGCTGCTTATTGTTTGAATCTTGTATTATTACACATTCTTGTGTTGAACATATTATTGGCAAAATAAGTTACTAAGCAAAAACCTTTGGAGAAAATTGTGTCTGAGGCTTTTGGGAATGTGTGGATGATGTGTTTATGAGACTCTCTTATTTTTGATGTATTTATTTTTTTTTGTGAGGAAGATCAGCCCTGAGCTAACATCCACGCCAATCCTCCTCTTTTGGCCGAGGAAGACTGACCTGAGCTAACATCCATGCCGATCTCCCTCCACTTTATATGGAACGCCGCCACAGCCTGCCTGACAAGTGGTGTGTCCGTGCGCGCCGGGGATCCGAACCTGGGCTGCCAACACCGGAGCGCGCGCACTTGAACCGCTACGCCACGGGTCCGGCCCGGAGACTCTTTTATTTTTGAAATAATCATTTTTGTATAGCCCCCTGGAGTTGATTTGTTTGGATATGTTGCAGTATTTGTTTTCATATCGTTTGAAAAAAATGTCAAAACATCACCACCACCATACACATAATTTCCCAACCTAATCTAACAGAGGCCACCAGTAGAGCTTAATTTTAATTGATAGACTAAAATTTAGTTTTTGTTTTTGAAATATTTAGTGGCTGTTTGAAATCTGAAATTTAATTTAGGGTTAATTAATTTAAAATGCCTACCTTGCTATCTCTTTGCCAATATTCTACAAATAGGCCAAGACCCTGCTTCTCAGATCAGATACTTTAGCAGTTTTGCATGGTGACACTTGGAACTTAGTATTTTCTTCTTTTTCTGTTTTAAAAGAGAACCTGGGGGAGAAAGAAGGTAGGATTGAGTGAAAAGACAAGGGTTTGGATAGGGTTGAGAACATTGACTCGTAATATGTTGCTTGTGAGGAGCAGTATTTTTCCAAACAGAGTAGTATTTGGAATTTTGTGTATTTGATTTGATTAGGAGTAGTTGGCTGCTCCTACAAATATATCTACAGCTGCCCCTAGAAGACTGATGTTACACTGCTAAATTTGGTCCATGTACAGCTTTCCTCTGCATATTATTCCCATCTATTGTACTAAAGGAATCTGAGGTAGAATCTACTTTCTGAAGTAGAATCTGTCCCTGTTTTTGTTCTAGACCAGAGGTTGGTAAACTTTCTGTAAAGGCCCAGATAGTAAATACTTGAGGCCTTGAGGCTTTTTTTTTTTTTTTTTGCAGGCCCTACAGTCTCTGTTTCATCTATTCAGGTCTGCCTTTGTAGCAGGAAAGAAACCATAAACAATACATAAATGAATGAGTGTGGCTGTGTTACAGTAAAACTTAACTTACGAAAATAGGGCTGGATTCAGCTTGTGGGCCATAGTTTGCCAACCCCTGTCCTAGACCATCAGCATTTCCTCTTTGGGACATTTGGCATTTTCTGGTTAGATTCCCAGTGGTGGCCAGTTGCAAACAGATGAAAGGTGGTACCCTTTCATTTGCAGCTGCTCTGCGATATTGAATGGCTTTTACTGATGATGATATGGAATGAGAGAATGACATGAACTTTAAATGCGAGATAGAATGATAAGGCATGCTTGGTTTCTTTCTTGCTCACAACCCATGTGCAGATGGTCAGCCAGTTTCTGGAATTAGGTTTTTAAAAATGTACTTACAATCTCTTGGCTGGAGTAAGGCAGTCACCTTCTTATTGCTCTCTCTGCTTTTAAGGTTCTCTTTCTAATCCGTCAGCCTCCACACATGTTGCCAGTTACCTTTCTAAAATAAAAGTATTATGACACACATCCTTGCCTGTAATTATGCAGTGACTCCCAGTCACCCAGAATAGTGGTCTTAACCACTTTTTATTCCTGAGTCCCTTTGAAAATCATTTGATAGTTGTGGATCCAGGAAAATTAATTTTTTATGTGTTCATTACTCAATTTTCATCCTTTTGGGGAGTTGGAAAGTTCGATTCATGATCTCTTAGTTAAGAAATCTTTTTTTTTTTAATTTTTATTTATTTTTTTTTTCCCCAAAGCCCCAGTAGATAGTTGTATGTCATAGCTGCACATCCTTCTAGTCGCTGTATGTGGGACACGACCTCAGCATGGCCGGAGAAGCGGTGCATCGGTGCACGCCCGGGATCCACGCCCGGGATCCAAACCCGGGCCGCCAGCAGCGGAGCGCGCGCACCTAACCGCTAAGCCATGGGGCTGGACCAAGAAATCTTGATGTAGAGAATAAAGTGCGTGTTTCTTCCCATGCTATTGTAAATGCTTCATGATTTGGCTCCACTCTGTCTTTGCAGTTTATCCTCCGTGTTCTCACACACACACACACACACACACACACACATACACACTGTCTCTCTCACACTCTCCTATGCTTTTTCTGCAAAGAATTAACATTTTCCTGTCATGCCTATTTCTTCCATTCTTCTGTCTTTGTAAGTATTATTTCCTCTTCCGGGAATGTCCATAACCATTTCCCCTCCATCTGCCCAATTTCTACTCATTAAGACTCATCTCAAATATCAGGTTCTCTGTGAAGACTTGCCTGACATTTCCTCTTTGGCAGACATAAGTAATTATGAAGGAATTGTAGCAAATGAGACATATAGGGAAGGCTTCCTTTTTGGGGGGTGTGGTGGGGAGGAGTATGGAAGGAGGCAACTTGTAGGAAAGACTTCTTTGTTTTTAAGAGATATCCCTCTTCTTAACCACTCTGAGCCTCAGTTTCCTAAGTTGAATATAATAATATTAGGGAGTTAACATAAATGAGCAACAGTGTTCCAATTTCCATACCACCTTGATATTTATACGGGAAATTCTCTTCTGTTCCTTGGATAGCCCCAGGAACTTGTACAGGAGTAAACATCCTCAGAGACCCAGTATTCTCGGTTCTTACTAAAATGTTCTAATGGAAAACTACATTGTAAGTTTACTAAAAAGAAGAGTTCTTGAAATCCTCCTTCCTTTTTTTTGTTTTTTTGTTGAGGAAGATTGGCCCTGAGCTAGCATCTGTTGCCAATCTTCCTCTTTTTGCTTGAGGAAGATTGGCCCAGAGCTAAGATCTGTGCCATCTTTCCTCTGTTTTGTATGTGGGTTGCTATCACAGCATGGCTTGATGAGTGGTGTAGGTCTGCACCCTGGATCTGAACCTGGGCCGCGGAAGCGAAGCACGCCGAACTTAACCACTATGACACTGGGCCAGCCCCTCTTGAAATCCTTCTGCGGAAATTATTTTAAGGTGTGTGTGTAAGCCACAAGTTGCTATGCAAATACATATATTGTTACAGGCATTGCTACTTTTAAAAGGCTAGTGGGATTAGAATACATGATGCTTTTTTTTGGCCAGTCAGTTGCTGATAGAACAGATCTCTGTTTTTCACAAATTAACACTTGTAGTTTTCACTATTCCATGAATGACTTGGAGGGTGTATGACATATGATTTGTAATTTTGCTGAGCACAGATTTGATCCTAGTTCACTACCCAGTGGGCACATCTTAGTGTAATTTGTTATTTTCTACTCTTTTGTGTACTAACTTTTGTTGCCAGCACTGTTTCTGCTGCTGATGCTGGTGACAAAAGAAAGAGAAGCAAAAGCAGTAGGTCTAGGAAGAGGAATTTTGGATAAATTAAAGAGTAAAATGTAAGATTCTGTGGTGGCTTAAATTCATGATGTGTATCAGTCTACTTTGCAATTTGTATGCTAATGCAAATAAGTATAAATTATTTCAGTATTTTCAGAACCATTAAACGGTCTTCAGGAGTGAAAAAAAAAAAAGTTATATTTTAATGTGTTATATGCCATAGTAGTATTCTCAAATTTGGGGATTTTTCAAGATGTCTTGGGACAAATCCCTCATAATCTGTTGTTCACGAAGTCACCACATATGTATCCGTTTGTTGAGACTTCTGAATTCAGTAGGAATGAATAATATGGTCTCAGTCTGTGTGTGTGTATATATGTATCTCCTTCTGAATGAAACTCATAAGATCATATAATTTAATAGTCCATTCATAAGGACTCTGCCTTTTCATTGCCTACAGGATAAAGTCCAGGCTTTTCTTTTTACTGTGACAAACATTGCCCTTTATACCTACTTCTCCACTCAAGTTCCTGATAACTTCCCATCTTTCTTTTACATTTTGCCCTCTAATTATACTGTACTCAACTATTGGCAGTTCCCTGAATGCCAGTGACAAAAGATTTCACCATTCCTAGCCTTTGTACATGCTATTTCCTCTGTCAACTTGATCACCTTAATGAACTTATATTAGAAGTGAAGAGGGAGAGAAACTAGGTATTTCACTCCCTGCCACCCACACATTTCCACAGTATTTAAACCTTGAATTACGGGTTGGTAGGGAGAGGGTAATTTGGCAAATGTAGAAAGCACGAAGGATTAGCAAAGAGGAGACTTGCATTTAAGACCTACCTCTGCCATTAACTGATTATGTGAGCTTGGCCAGATCACAGACCTCCCATTGGATCGTTGTCTTCTGTAAAATCAGGGGATTGGAATAAAGCAGTGGGTAAGCAGACTTGCTTTTTTTCCCCCTTTCTTTTCTTTGCTTCCACTTTTCTTCCCTTTCGTTCTTTCATTCTTGCACATTTGAAGGATATGACACTTTCCCATCTCTTTATAGTAAATCACTACAGGTAGATTTGAAATGTACCCCAAGTTGAGATCTCCAGAGTACCTTCCACCTCTTAAATAGTATTCATCTGTATTATTCTTTGTATTAGCATGAGGCAAAAATATTTGTGGATGTATGTAGTTTAGTTCCAAAAGGCTGTTCATGAGACCATTTTGGCTCTAAAGTGACACTAAACAAGTGACCACTAACGCCATCTGTTGGTGGGAAGAGTTGTACTTTTTATTGGATGTGTAGTTTAGTTTCAGTGAAACTTTGCAAGTTGAGGAGCTTCTGTATAATTCAGCAGAATTCACAGGGTTCCCCCTCCAACACTTTTTATTTTGAAATAACTTCAAACTAACAGGAAAGTTATAAGAATAGTAAAGAGAACTCCTGTGTACCCTCTGTACAAATTCACCAGTTTTTAAGATTTTGCTTCATTTGCTTTATCATTCACTTATTTCTCTCACATACATACACTTGCTGTTTTTCTGAAATATTTGAGATTAGTTTGCATACCTCATATCGCTTTACCTCTTAATACTGCAATTATATTTCTTAAAAACAAAATTATTCTTTTATGTAACCACAGTACAATTATTAAATTCAGGAAACTGATACAGTACTTTAATCTACAGTCTGTATTCCGATTTTGTGAATTGCCTTGTAATATCTTGCACAGCATTTTTTGTAGCGTTTACTGCCCTCCAATACAGGATCTTTAGTTGTCATGTCTCTTGAGCTTCCTTTAATTTGTAATGGTTCCTCAGCCTTTCTTTATGCCTCATAACATTGACATTTTTAAAAGAATGCATTTGTAGAATGTTCCCCAGTTTAGGTTAGCACATTTCCTTGAGATTAGATTAACGTTATGTATTCCCAGCTCAACTACTCCTACGTGAAGTTGTGTCCTTCCCAGAGTGTCATCACATCAGAGGCACGTGGCGTCTGTCTGCTCCTCGTTGTGATGGTAATTTTGATCCACACAGTCAAGATGTTGTCCTTTTTCTTCACACAGTATCGTTACTTATTTTCCCTCTTGCAACTAATAAGCAATCTATGGGAAAACACTGTTTTTGTTTTTTACTTTTTTCTAATTAAAATATCTTTGTGGAAAATTTAAAAATACATGGGTAAGCCAAAGTTAAGAAAAAATGGACTTGTAAACCTGGAGATAGCTACATATTAGTGTATTTTGGTGCAGTCTTTCTTCTATGCTATAATAATGATAATGACAACCAAAAAGGATTATACCTTAAATACTGTTTGGTAAATTGCTTTCTTCACTTAGCTGTTATGTTGTGAATATTTTCCCATGTGTCACTGAGTTTTCTTCTGTGATATTTTAGTGGTTGCATAGTGTTGCATTGTATATAATGCTTTGCCTACAGATTATTCTGTAATGTTCAGTTTAGCCTCACATTTCAGGTATAAGAACCTCTTGGGTGTCCAGGCTATTTAATTGCCTTTCTTTCTAGGCTCTTTCTTTTCTCTTGCAGCATAAGGGATGTATGCTGTACTGTTGCCTCGCCTGAAATCTTGGCTCTGACCATGGAGTCCTGACGTCTGTCTTGCTGTTATCAGCACTGACTGACTGTGCTGTTTTTCTGTTCCACTGTTCGATACCAGCAGGCTGAGTTCCTTTCTCTGACTATTCCTGGGCTACAGTGGCACACTTTTGCCAAATATATAAATCTGTTTCTGATTGAGTTGGATTGTTTTCATGCTTTAATTGCTAATATTGTACAACATGTTGGGTTTTTTGTTTATTTTATTTCAAATATATGGTATTATGAGTTAAGTGGACTTTATGGGCTAGTCTTCTGGGTAGAGCATCTGGCCATAATGCACACACACTGGAGCTGGCCCAGTGGCGTAGCAGTTAAGTTTGTGCACTCCACTTTGGTGGCCCGGGATTTGTAGGTTTGGATCCTGAGCGCAGACCTACACACTGCTTATGAAGCCATGCTGTGGCAGGCGTCGCACGTACAAAGTAGAGGAAGAGGGGTATGGATGTTAGCTCCGGGACGATCTTCCTCAGAGATTGGAGGAGGATTGGCAACAGATGTTAGCTCAGGACTAATCTTGCTCACAAAAAAAATTAAATGCACACACACCCACCAAAAACAAAAACACACAAAACCAAACAGAAACATTTGAAGCACAGATTATCTTTTTGTTTGGAACTTCCTTTCTGTTATCTGAATTTCTAGTTAAGCTATATTTCTATTTTGGGCCAGGTCACATAGGAGATCTTAGAGCTCTTATGTGTTAGAATCACTTGGCAAATTATCTTCAGCGAAGCTTCTGTTCTGGAGATGGAACATAACCTTTAAAGGCACTATTTAATAGATTGTTCTCCCTTTAATATTTAGCCATTAGAAAGTCTCTCCTCCTCTACAAGTATTTAGTTTTAGGCCATTTAGGTACATAGAAATATAAGCTCTCTGTGTAGATGTGGGCCGTTTTATAAATGTATCATCCCATTACTTCTACAGTTTAGTACAAATACAACAAAATTGTATCTGAAAGATTTGTGTATAGTCCTTTATTTGCTTAAGGTAAAACAGTTTTAATTCAAGTGAATTCTTTAAAGTAGCTTCATTATTTTTAAACTTTTCTTTACACTTTGAGAAATAATGTCTGCTATTTTATATATGGTGAGGTACATTTTAAATGGGCCAGTTTCTTTTCATTGCCCTTAATGTATGCACTCTACTTAGGTAAGATTTTTTTTTTTTTAATTTTATTTATTTATTTATTTATTTATTTGCCCCAAAGCCCCAGTAAGATAGTTGTATGTCATAGCTGCACATCCTTCTAGTTGCTAACTTAGGTAAGATATTAAGGTGACAACGTGATAAGTGAAACCGTTTCCTGCTGTCCTTATCTTTTTCCTTCTAATTTAAGATCTTAGCTTACTTGTGTTAAAAATCATCTTTCTCACAAGTGTTCAATATGTACCTAAAATATTTATAAATAAAATATATATCCAGCAAATATAAATAGATGTTTAAGGTCAAACAGTAATTTGGTAAGTGATCTAGTAAACAGTCTTGCTGGGAAACTATTTATTCCTTTGGCATGAGACTTCTAAATGTGTAGATTAGACATTATCAGTTTTTTTTTTTCTTTTGCAGCCTGGGTGGTGTGTGAAATTGCTAAACCTGTTATTGTGGTTGGCTTACAGTGATTGAAGTTGCTCCGGCACTCGTCTTTTTTTCCTTACAGTTTCAGGGTGCGTTCTCATCCTTGTGAATTGCTGTTGTTTGAAAAATGCTTGCTATCCTTTGATTAAGAAGTAAGTGTAGCTTAGAATATTTTTATCACTTATTCTATACTACTAAGGATAAGTGGAATAATTTCAAGTTGGAATAATGGAATAATTCAAGTACTTTTGAATCAATTCATAAAATAATTTGTAACATTTATGTTTAATCTACACTTAGAAATTAGTCCTTGTGGGCCGGCCCCATGTCTTAGCGGTTAAGTGTGCACCCTCCACTACTGGTGGCCCGGGTTCGGATCCCGGGCGCGCACTGACGCACCGCTTCTCTGGCCATGCTGAGGCTGCGTCCCACGTACAGCAACTAGAAGGATGTGCAACTATGACATACAACTATCTACTGGGGCTTTGGGGGAAAAAAAAAGGAGGTGGATTGGCAATAGAGGTTAGCTCAGGGCCGGTCTTCCTCAGCAAAAAGAGGAGGATTAGCATGGATGTTAGCTCAGGGCTGATCTTCCTCACAAAAAAAAAAAAGAAATTAGTCCTTGCAACATGAGAAGTGGTGTCTCTCTTAAGGGACCTCTCATCGTTAAATCCAATGGTTTAGTATTGCAAACTGTTTATAGATTTATCTGCTTCTTGTCCTGAGAGATATAGTTATTAGTTAACATGTTTGTACATTTAGAACTTCTTCTTTCTAAGAACTTAGTAAGTTTAAGTAAAGAAAGTATTTTTAATTATTTAGTAAATTTCTTTTCCAGTGTACTGTCTTAAAATATGCTTTCAAAATGCTTCATTTAGAGGAATAGTTTACTCTCTTTTTCTAATCCATTTGTAATTTTCATATGCTCCTGGAATTTAGAAGTAGAAGAAGGGCTCTTAGAGATCTTCCTCCTTCTCTCTCCATTTGTTCTTTTTTTAGAAGCCACTTACTTAACTGATAGATGGACTTTGAGCCAAGTTCCTTGCCCCTAGGCCTTACAGCTGGCTGGTAGTGCCTAAGCTAGGATTTGAACCTAGGACTTTCTGACTCCAAAATTTGTGTTCTTTCCATTAAACTATGCCATTTCTAGATGCATTGAGTTCTTTCTATATGATCTTGTTTAATTCTTACAAAATCTCTCTGAGGTACATCTTATTATTCCTTATTTATAGATGAAGAAGCCAGAGTTGAGAGATTAAATAATTTACTCAGCATAACACGCCTGGGTTAAAGCCCTAGAATTAGTATTCCATATCTCATGCTTTTCCCACTGAACTGCTTTCTGTGCCCCTTGGTGGAGGGAGGTCGTTCACAAATTAATGTGAATCCATTAATTTTTTCTTTTAAATGTCATCTAACTGAGATTGCCATTTCCACAGCGTCAGGGATTCTGAATTTGAAATTGGTGATGGTAGGATGAAGGTGATTGAAGTTAAGGGAATAGAATGTGTTCGTGGGAGGTTTTGTACAAGTAGAAGACAAGGAGAGGGTCCTGGAGAGCCGTGATTGGAGAAGCTTGGGTGGGAAAGGGGCCTGCACATCACTTCAGATACTTGGCTGTTTTTGGCAAAAGGTGGGAGCATGTTGTTTACTACCCAGCTTCCCTAAAGCCCAGTGGTATACGCCTGGCATGTTGAACCTTGAAATACTTATTTTAGTTTCCTAAGGTCATTTCCCTACTCAGAAACCTTTAATGATTCCTATTGCCTGTCCTTTCCAATCTAAAACTGACAGTTGAGACCCTCCACAATCTGGTCCTGTCACTTCTTTGAACCTTTCCAGAGCTCATCAGAAAGATTCTCTCTAGGAAGCAGGCCAGCGCTCCACATCGCACCTCCTCTCTGAGCCATGTTTACTTTTAAATTTGCACCCTTGTTTATGGTGTTTTTACTTCTCCTTTCTTCCTACTCTTCAGCTTGTCTTTCTTTATAAACCTAAACAACATTTCCTCCTGTGGAAATCATGAGACTCTTGAAGCTGCATCACAGTGTAACAAGTTGTAGTTCTTTCATTTCCTGCTCTTTTCCCCCTCTAGCCATATTATAAACTTGCTCAGAGTAGGGACAACCTTTTAGCTTCCCTTTTCTGTTTCTCCCCTTCCCTCATTTTGTCTTCCTCCTCTCCCTCCTCCTCTGCCCTCCTCCTCCTGCCCCACCAGGTCCTTCTTCTGTCCTGGGTTTTTTCTATCTATTCTTTAATCAGTTCATCCATCTTTCCTGTCTTGTTTTTCTGTCCATCTGTCCTCCCTTGTTCCCTCCCTTCCAAGCTGCTGTCCCTACTGTGTAAGCATGGACAAGTCACCTGTCCTCTCATCTCTAAAAATGGGGATATAGTGTTATTACTTCATATCATTGTTTTGATGATTGAGTAAATTTTTAATGAAAAACTACTTAGAGCAAGGCCAGCCAGTTACTAAACACTCCATAATTGTTAGCTTTTTTTTTTTTGTTATTGTTGTACTGTTTTGTGTATTCCAATGTACAAAACAAATGATAGGATTTTCTATAAAAGGAGTGGTAGTTTCTTTTTTACGTAAAAGACTATCGTTCTTAAAAGTAGTTATAAATAGAGGTTAATTTTGAACTTTTAAGAACTTTGACAATAATTCAAAAACATTAATCATCTTAACAATCATGGTTAAGATAAGTATTTATGCTCCTAACTTTACTTTCATTTGCTACAAAGATAAACAGAAACCAGAACAGGTTTTTTTCTACAGTGACATAAATTAGTTTTTCATGTATTACATTCTTAATTGCTTGCCATGTGGACTAATTTTGTGGTAGATTCTTTCTTTGTCTAAAAATGTCTTCATTTTGCCTTCTCTTGAATGAGAATTTAGCTGGGTATAGAATTCTAGGTTGACAGTTATTTTCTCTTAGCACTTTGAAGATGTTTCATTTTCTTCTGTGTCTGTTAGTACTGCTGAGAAGTTTTCTATTTAATTTTGTTCCTATGTAAGTAAAGTGCATTATCCCTTTTTAAACAAGTATCCCCTTTTAAACAAGTATTCTCCAGTTTAAAGTGACGTATATAGAATATAACTCTTTTTATTTATTTATCTTGCTCAAGGCTTGTGATTCCTGGATATGAAGATAGATGTCTTTCATGTGTTCTGGAAACTTCTCAGCCTTTATCTCTTTAAATATTGCCTTTCATTATCTCTTTTCCTCTGGAACTCCTCTTAGATTGTGTTAGATCTTATTATTCTACTTTTCATTCCTCTTAATCTCTCTTCACATTTTCCATATCATTAACTCTTTGTAGTTTTTGCATGAATTTTTGCGTAATTTCATTTTTCTATTCTGCCGCACAAGTTCTCTCTTCAGTTGTGTTTAATCTGATGCTTAATTTTCCAGTGACTATATATTTCTTTTCTTTTAAAAAAATTTTTATTTGGTTCTCTTATGAATATTTGTCTTGCTTTTTGATAGCATCTTGTGTTTTCAGTTTCTTCTTTTAACGTTGCAGGTTTTAATCTTTGCTGTTTTATAGCCTGTATCTGATAATTTTTCATCTAAAGTTCTCAAGAGGTAATCCTAATAATTACCATGTTTCCTGCTTTTGCTTATAGTGGGTGGTTTGCTTCCAGAGTTGGTAAATTTTTATTCTGAGCTTGCCAGTGGGACTTTATTTGTGGGTATCCCATGTTGCCTAGGTTGAAGGAATGTTCCTCTTTCCAGTTTTTTCCCACCTTCTACCTTGGGTTCCTCGAGTCTCACTGGCTTGTGAACATATTTTATGTGAGTTTCTTGTCTTGAGGATCTTGGACCATGCTGCTAGTATAAATTCAAATTGTGTGTCTGTGCCAGAGCATGCCTGGGATTACAAATTTTCATTTTATAGCCAAGTTTGTAGCCACCCTCCTCCAGCCTCACTGTTAAGCCCAGGACAAGTTTCTTTATCTTCCTGCACCAGTGTACATTTTTATAAAATCATTTTATCACTGATGGGGTAGACTGTCAATCTCTCTGACTTTATTCCAGGTAAAGGTGTTTGTGTGGCGGGGGAGAGTGTATGTGTGTTTCAATTCCATTCTCGTCTCCTGGTTGCCTTTTCTTTTCTATCTAACTGTTACCTAAATTCAAGCCCCCATTTCTAAATTTCTTTTGTAGTACAAAGATTTTTGCATTGTTTTGTCAGCCATTTGCTGGAAATAGGAATCCTCCTCATATTCTTTTAAATGTTTGTAGTATTATATGGATTGATTATTTGATTGCCATTCTCCCTATATTCTTGTTAATTGCGTATTTATTTAGTGTTATACTGTGAACGACTACATTGCGTATTTATTTAGTGTTATACTGTGAACGACTACTTTGTTCAGTCATTCACTCCTTCTTTCAACAGATACTTATTAAGTAGATAATTGAGATCAAGTATTGTGTTTATGTGCCTGAATGCAAAGATGAAAAATAATGGGTTTTCTGTCATGGTTTGTTTTAAATATGGATCTTTAACGTCAAGGAACTCAAAGTTCATTAAGGAGAGATACATAAATAAATCAGTGCAAAAATGTAGCAATAGAATTTTGACTAAAGAACAGTGGAAGCGCAAAGGCAGGAGACTAGTGACCTGTCTGTGGGAGGCATTGGGGAACTCTTAAAAACTGGGATGTACATCAGAACCCCTTTCTTTTTAATTTCTTTTGTTAATAACTTGAACTTTTGAAAGGTGGCAAAGCACAAAGATAATCTTGCTTAGTGCTATACTAGAAATGGTTTTAAGATGCAACCACATTTTTTATTAAACTTCTGTCAGAATAGCTCAATATCAATTGTCAAAAACGAAATCTTGTTACTCATCAGCATTTTGATGGCTGTAATTATTGAAACAAAGTACTGGGGAATTTGGGCCAAATCAAATTTTCTTAGATTAAAAAAATAAAGGTGGCAGTGTAATTTTAGCTGTCACACATGCTCAAAGTGAGCTTGCCTTAATGCTGTGATATACAGGCCATTTAAATCTTTGGGCTTTCCATGAGTGTCCTATAAAATGTGTCTGTAATGTTTATTTAAAAATTTTTAAAGAAAAGCAAACTCTGTAATAACTTTTAAATATTGAATTGCAATTACAGCATTTTAATTTTACCCTAGTACATTTTTTTTTTTTTTTGAGAAAGATTGGCCCTGTGCTAACATCTGTTGCAATCTTCCTCTTTTTCTTTTTTCTCCCCAAAGCCTCAGTACATGGTTGTGTGTCATGGTTGTAGAGTTGTAGCTCTTCTGTGTGGGATGCTGCCTCAGCATGGCTTGATGAACGGTGAGTAGGTCTGTGCCCAGGGTCCGAACCTGCGAACCCTTGGCTGCCGAAGCGGAACATGGGAACTTAACCAATATGCCACCGGGCCAGTCCCCCTAGTACTTTTTTTTCTCATGAAACTTATAAGAATGTTGTAAGAAGAGGTTTAGATTCTGTTGAACCTGCCACTTCTGTTTTCATGTTTCTTATGATTGTCCATTTAATTTTTTAATGGTTATATACAAAGGTATTAAAGTTGCTTCTGGTTTTCACTGTTGTAAATAGTACTTGATTGAATAGCTTTATCTATGTAGGTTTTTGTTTTTCTCCAGAGTTTTGATAAGATGAAATACTGAGATTTTAAGCCAAAGTGTATGAACATATCAATTCTCTATTGTCTGAATGTTTCCAAAGAAATTACACTAATTAATTGCATTTCACTACCATTTTCCTTATGGTTACTTTTCTAGAGTATATTTTGTAAAACTTTCAATTATCTTTAGCATAATATTCCTAATGATGATAGCATAAGTTATTTTAGAAAAGAATATGTAACTGGTACTATGGAATGAGATTAATTAGTGAGAAGTTGACACTTTAACTCCTTGTTCATTTATTTAAAAAGCATTGGTTTCTTGATGGGAATACCATTGAGAAGGTGGAGAGTTAAGAGGCTGAATGATTGTGCCTGCAATTTAATAATCTAGTTCTGTGACTTCCAGCAAGGAACTAAATCTGCACATTTCAGATTTCCTATTTGGGGATTATGTTACTTGGGAGGAAGCAATATCCCTGTTTTGAGATTTAAACCCAAAAGAGTCAGATTAACTGTCTTTAGAAGTCGCAGAAGAGAATAAGTAGGAAATAATGAATTTAATCAAGAAAAGACCTGCTGTGATGTTGGTAGTCATTAGGAATGTGCAGTTCATAGTGCCAGGAAAAGTAAATAATATTAAAGCATATATTTGTCTTGTTTAATTTGAACTTTTCTGTGTGCAAAGCATAGAAGGGTCTTGAGGCACATACTAAAAAATAAACCCATGTCTCTTTTAAACTTGCAGTGTTTTTATGGTATCTTATGAGGCTTTGTTGTACTTCAACAATAGTATTAAATACTATTGACATGTAATCATAAGATTTTCTTTAAGGTATGCTTTGCTATACTTTTTTTTTTCAACATGTAATGGATTTTAATATGACCTTAATTTTCATGGAATATTTGAATGATGTTTTAATTAAAAGCAGGCAGAGAAAACTTGATTCTTTACTGTTATAGTTTACAGACATATTAATGTTTATTCCAGGTCTGTATTACCTCTTTTTCAGTAAATAATAGTAATAAAACATATATTTGATATATAACGTAGATTAAGGGTACATTTCCTTTAACAATTGAATTAAAATATTTTTCTTAACACTAGGGGGCACTCTTGATTTATGAATTCATACCTAAATTAATCTTTATGCGTGGCATGTGACATAAAATGAAATTATTTGAAAACATTTCACTGCAAACTGACTGTGCCTTTAGAGAGAATTTGGATCATCAAGCTCGTTTTGTATAGCAGTGTAAATATAAGTTGATCCTTACTAGTGTCACAAGGATAATGAAGCTTATAAAATGAAATGCTGTAGATTGGAGGAAATTTAAGTATTTCTGTGCTCTATTCATTTTCACATTGATTTTCTAAATGAGTTATAAATGGTTTTAAAAATCCATTGTTTCTAATATAGTTCTCATTTAAAAGATTTTAGCACAATATTTGCTCTTAGCAGATACTTAGGATATATTTGAAGAAATGAAGATAAATTTAAGATATGCCTGAAGGCTGCTATCATTAGTAGTAATCTTTAAGCATTTGAAACCAGGAACATGTTTTGCTACATATAGGAAACAGATTTTAGGCATTCTCATTCATTGTGTTTGCAGTTAGGATTTTGGTGATGCCCACTAATGTGTATTTTGCCAGAGGTGTATTTCTAATGTTTTTGTTTTCTTTAATTAGAAGACTCCATTAAATTTAAGTTTTGTGTGAATTAAGTAGATAGTAGACAAAATCTGCCTCATCAGAATAGCACACTTACCATATGTCAGCACTGTTGTAGATGCTTTGCATATATTAATTCATTTTTCCTCAGCACAACTCTATGAACCAGGTGCTTATTGTTATCTCTGTTTTATAGATAAGGAAACTGAGCACAGAAAAGTTAACAGTTTGCTGGGTCAAACTTAGGCAGTCTTGTTCTAGAGTCTGTGCTTCAAAATCACTATCTTGTATTGCTTCTCTAGAGAGGAAACAGCGTCAAGAGAATTATTATTGATATTTCAAACTCAGTTTTTAAAGTGAGTATAGTTTAAAATACCTAATTATGGACACTTATCATTTCTCTTATGAAAAAGATCATAGAAATTTAAAGTTGGAAAGAGGCCTTAAAGTCCATTTACTCCTGTCATTTTACAGAGAAGAAGAAATTCCATTCTAGGTAGGTGAAGTTACCAATGCAGTGCTATACGGCAAGTTATTTGTGGAAAGGGATTAGAACCTCAAGTAAATATTCCGACTTCCTGTAAAGTGGGAAGAAATATAGTGTTGTAGAAAGAATATTTGACTAGAATTTTGGATGGCTTGAATTTTATTCTTGGCTCTTCATTTACCAGCCTGTGTCCTTAGAGGCTCTGTTTCTTTGTGTTATGTGAGACTGTATCTTCCTTTATTAGCCTGATTGGTAGTTGTGAAAATCAGTGAGATGATAGATTGAAGGTATTCAATAAACTTTAAAACCCTCTACAAATAAATATGTCATCTATTGTGGTATTTTTATGACATATTCCATAATTTATTTTTGATTATTTGTGATATCTTTGTAAACTAGATCATTAGCGGTGGTAATCTTATTCAGTATTGTTGACTTAGGGATGCCATTTAGATCTCGGAAAATTTATTGTGTTATGCCGTGTGTTACTTTCCCACATATTTTTGAATTTTTCTCACAATAAGTGAAAAATTATGCTTTTGCTTTGCTTATGAAGAGCATAACAGTAATGTGTATTGAACACTGTCCATTGGTGTTTCTGATCATTTGAAAATAGCATACACAATTCTCCTCAAACTGGATTTAGTGACTTAACTGAAATAAAAAATAGAGTTCAGTAAAGTTGAGGTATTGTATTTCTTAGCCTGGTGATAGGCATGGATTTGTTTTCTTAAACTTCCAATATGACATACATTTAAAATATTCTACTTATTTTTTTCAGGAATAATAATGTATTTGCGGCCTTGGACGTGAAGCGATCAGTCTTCTATTGCTGTTAACATAGCGTCAGGGACTGATGTCGTGGGAAGCATGGACCTAATGAACGGGCAGGCAAGCAATGTTAATATTGCTGCTACTGCTTCTGAGGTAAGACATTTAAGAAGTTTAATTGTAAGGTTTCTTACCTGGCATTCTAAGTTTTCAAGCATTATGGTTGGTCACAAATTTAAATCAGAACTTGAGAAAAAGGGCTACAAATTTTTTAGTTTTTTAAAAAACTGTTTTAATTGTACCATTCACATGTTCACTGTACATCCTAGAAAGAGTTAATCCTTATCCACTTAAGATACTTGACAAATAATGATTATTTAAAATCCTTTCTTGGGTTTAGTTTTGCACAGAATTTCTTTTTAGGGTGTTTTTACATTAGATGAACCTTGAGGGCAATAGTATAAGTGAGGCAAAGAAAGATTCTTTTAGTTGGAATCACATAATTTTGGATACTGTCTAGATCCCTTGACTCCAAGCCTATTGAAGGAGAGCAAAGAACCATCAGGCTGGAATGTTCCAAGGGCTACTCTGGTGATGTAGCTTAGAGTGTTAAAATGGAGACGAAGACTGGACTAGAAGCTCATCCGTTTAGTTAATGTATTGTGATTTTATTTTTGCCTCACTTTTTTTCTTTTTTCCTTTGTCTATAAATCTAGGGTACTTGCCTACCTTCCTTAATAACTTTAGCATCTAGCTCTTATATTTCTCCTTTATTTTCTCTTATTATATAGGATGAGAGTAATGTTCATGACCCTTTAACACCTTGGCCTCAAAGTTCCTTGGCCTCAACCGTCAACTCCGTTTTCCCCAGCTAATTACTTAGGTGTTGCTGTTACTGAAAATATTCTAATTCTATGGTTTTGATTGTTTTTCTTATCAGATGATTTCTATATTTTCATCTCTAGCTCTGGCTTCTCTCAAATTTTATTAAGGATTTCTGATGGACCAGACGTTTTACTTAGAATGCGAATAAGTCAAGTTAACTTATTACTATTCTACTGCACAACCTGTAAAGAAAATAGTCCAACCCCTTTCTCTGAATTCTGTTAATAGCATCACCATTTCCCTAGCTATCTAAGTTTAAATCTTTAGATTTGTCGTTAACTTGCTTCCCCTTTGCCCACCATACCCATTTTCTCATCACAGCAGGGAGAGTCTGCTAGCAAAACATTAGTTACAGTCTTCTGTAATGTAATTATGGAAGTGCCATCCCTTTGCCATCATCTTTGCTGTATTCTGTTAGTTAGAAACAGGTCACAGGTCCTGCCTACACTGAAGTGAAGAGGACTACATGAAGGCGTGACTACCGAGAGATAGAGCTCCTTGGCATCCATCTTAGAGCCTGTCTACCACACTTTGTCTCTAGGATCCAGTCCTTTTCCTCTTTATTTCTACCAGTACCCGCTTTGTTTGGTCATTTATTATTTCTGATCTAGATTATTGCAGTGGCCTTTTAGTTTGATCTTGCACTTCTGTTCTCTGCTTTTTCTGGTCCGTTTGACTATAATTCAATTTTAATATTTTTAAAATACAGCTGTTAAACTTTATTGTATCCCCAAACTGTCTATGGTTCCTTATTGCCTACTAATTAAATACAAAAGACCCTCAGCCTTGGATTCAAGACTTTTCTCAAAATGGCCCTAAATTTTCTTTCTAGTGAAATTTCTTTCTAGTGAAATTAACTACTACTAATCCTCTATTTGAAATTTACATTCTAATGAAAGAATACTGCATGTTGCTGGTGTTTGTATAAACCCTTAGCTTTTCCTGCTTCTGTTAGAGCTTTGCCTGTATCAGTCTTTCTACCTGGAATTTCTCTTCCCATTCCATGTGTCCTGCCCTCTCACTGCACAGAAAAGACATTTTGTCTGTCCTTCAAAACCTATTTCAAATGCTATACTTTCGATAAAGTCTTTTCCTGATCTCCTAAACACATAGGAGCTTTCTTGTTTTTGAAATTATCACTTTAAAAAAACTGCTTTTTAATAAGTTTTTTTTTTAATTTTATTTTATTTTATTTGGTTTATTTTTTTTGTGAGGAAGATCAGCCCTGAGCTAACATCCATGCTAATCCTCCTCTTTTTTTGCTGAGGAAGACCTGCTCTGAGCTAACATCTATTGCCAATCCTCCTCCTTTTTTTTCCCCCGAAGCCCCAGTAGATAGTTGTAGGTCATAGCTGCACATCCTTCTAGTTGCTGTATGTGGGACGCGGCCTCAGCATGGCCGGAGAAGCGGTGCGTCAGTGCACGCCTGGGATCCGAACCCGGGCCGCCAGCAGTGGAGCACGCGCATTTAACCGCTAAGCCACAGGGTCAGCCCTTAATAAGTTTTTCCATAAATTTATACATAGGTTTTCTTCCTCCTTGAGGCAGGGATTGTATTATGTTTGTATATATGTTTGTATTTCTTGAATATTCTAAATATATGTGTATGTATAATATATATTTGTAACTATATATCCAGAAACATTTAGTCTGGTATTACAGGAAACAAACAGTTATTTGTTAAATGAAATAGATCATTTCACTTGTATAAAAAATTCTGTTGACTTTAGTAAAAGTGAATGAATTACATCTGCCCTCAGAGTAGTACAATTTAGTATATGAGAAGTAAAGGGGAAAGTGTGCCTTTTAAATTGTGCTACTGCTGTGGCAAGAAAATACGATTAAAAATACACATTTTCCACCTTCTCTTAAAATATAGATCTATTAATATATAAAAATGTAAAATTCTCATAAATATGATAAGCTTACAGAATGGGTAAAATATTTGATCTGGGTAATTGACATCTCTGTACCTTTATGCTTAACCTGTGCTTGAAGCTTCTTAAATCAAGAGTTGCAGTGAACTTTTTTCAGACATTTAAAAGTGTCAGTAGTTTTTTTAGTCTTGTCTTGAACAAAGAATTACTACTATTCTCTTAGTGGGCATTAAGCTTAAGTACCGCTTAGCTTCTTATCATTACTAACTTATTTATTGGTATTGGGAAGCAGATAGAAGCACATCACTTGTGATTTTTTAAGCCTCTATTAATGGTTTATAAGAAGGCAAAAGGAACATGATTACTTGTTTTGATAAGCAGTGAAACTGGCATTACAGTTTGCTGACTTGTCTTGCATGAGTTAAAAACTTGGAGAAAATTACCAAGTTATGTTTAAAATTAATGTATTTACTTGACAGAATGTAGTTAGTTATTTGGGCAGTTACTAGATTAGTGTATGCTGCTTACCTGGTGTCTGTTTGAATGCTTAACATTATGAATAAATTTCTCTTTTGGTCTTGGGACATAAAATAATATTGTTGACATACTGTAAGCTAGTTATAGTTACAGAGATTAAACATATGAAATAAAATACTATGTATAAAATCCATTTACGGGTTTTTGGATCTTTGCTTGGATACATAAAGAATTTGGAATTCATCACTTCTATCCTCACGACACGAGAAAAGCTGCACAAACTGAAGATCAGTAACTCTTGCTAGCTCCATCAGAGAATTGATATCACAGAGCAAATTGACAGTGATACCCTGAAAACTGGAGAGAGAGGCGAATATAGAGAATCACAGTTTACCAAGAGCAGAAGTCACTGGAGGAAAGGGTCGGAAAACTTAAGCTGTAGTTGACAAACTGACAAACTGTGGACTGGCTTGAGAGTTAAAAACTCATCAGGGCCCCATCTTAGGCCTCTCACCCCCACTTTTGTGAGTTTTACCTCCAGGAGCCCCACCAGGTTCTCACAATGAAGATCAGAGAAAAATCCCCTCCTGCTTCTAGTAGGGGGAGGGGAAAAGTAATTATTTTGAAATAAACCTAGGGAGAAAGTAATAATTTTGAAATATGCCCAGTGCATTCTGTTCTCCACCCGACCTCAAGGGAAATGACTTTACCAGAGCCTTACCTACTTGAGGGAAGAGAAATAGCCATCTCCAGCCCCCTCTAGCCTTTCTGACTCACTTTCTAAGGGGAGTGGAGGGTACTGAGAAGCACTTGAGGTCATAGCCCAAGTGCACAGGCTCACTAAAACACCTGTTATAGGGCTATAGAACACTTCTCCCCCCTCACCTTACCACCACATCAGCAGGGCTCCTGGGTAATAACAAAAGATTGCAACTGAAAGAACTGTAAGGCACAGACTTGATCTAAGGAGGAATTTCTAGGGAAACCCGAAGAGAAGAGAAGAGACAAAAACAAGGACACCAGTGGAAATTGAAGACTTAGATACCTCTAGCAACAATAAACAGTAAACACAGCATGACTCCTACCTCCATAAACGTTAACCCTTCCACTAAAGGCCTGTTTACCTCAGTTCCTATTACCCAGTACATCATGTCTGGCTTTCAACAAATTATAAGGCATGCTAAAAAGTAAGAAAAAACATAGTCTGAAGAGACAAAGCAAGCAACAGAACCAGATGCAGATATGGCAGAGATTTTGGAATTATCAGACTGGGAATTAAAATAACTGTGACTAATAATGCTAAGGGCTCTAATAGAAAAAATGGACGACATGCGAGAACAGATGGATAATGTAAGCAGGACTATTGAAACTAAGAATCAAAGAGAAATGCTGGAAATCAAAAACATTGTGACACAAGTGAAGAATGACTTTGATGGGCTCACCGGTAGGCTGGTGAGCAGTAGATAACTGAAGAAAAGATCAGTGAGCCTGAAGATTATGTCAATAGAAACTTCCCAAACTGAAATGCAAAGAGAAAATAGAATGAAAAAAATGGGACAGAATATCCAAGAACTGTGGGACAATGACAGAAGGTGTAACACACACATAATGGAACTACCAGAAGGAAAAGAAAGAGAAAGGGGCAGAAGAAGTATTTGAAGTAATAATGGTTGAGATTTTTCTGAAATTTATGACTGATCCCTTCCTTTGTGATGATTTTGCTATTTAGCTGCTACTGAGAGGAGGGGAAAAGTAAAAATGAGGCATAGTGACAAGTGTTCAATACTGATGTATAACATCTGGTAGGTTAACATGTGTGTTACACCTTGGTAATTGAAACTTTGGTTAATTTTTTGTGCCATTAACTGTAGCCTGATATCCTGCCACCATTTAATAGAGCATGATCCAAATGTTCTTACAGTGATGATGCTCTGATTTCAGCCAACTGATGCAGAGTACTTTTTTATCTCATGTTACAGATGAAGTGGAAATTGAACAGAAAAAAGATTTTCAGGACCAAAAGCCACCTTTTGTTCTACATATAGCAACAGCAAATTCGAAGTTAGAATAGTAACCTTAAAGCAGAAAACACTTAAATTTGTAATATAGTAGGAAGAACAGCATGAATTTTTATAATCACAGACTTCACTTAACAAATAAGGCTGGATTGTTTAATTAATGGAATTCTGAATGTTTTCTTATGGTTTATTTATGAAAGTAATTTGCCTTTTTCTGAATAAAAATTAGTTTAAAAATTATAAATAGATGTATCCTTCTCCCCTAACTTCCCTTTACTGCATTTGAGAATCACTGAACTTGTTAAAATCTTTTATTTCTATAGGAAATGATAGGATTTCAGGATGAGGAAACTGACAGACAAGAAAATGACTTACTCAAGAACCTAAAAATCTAAAATCGATGTTAGATTTCAAGTTGCCTGACCCTTTTATGTCATACTCCTTCCAACTAAGCGACATGTTCTGCCCAACTTTTCTACAGCATTTGTTAACCCACTGTTCTTAGTTTCCTCAGTTTTTAATGTCAGTCTAGTTTCTATGACATTGGCTGTGAGAATTAAAATGGCCTCATTTTCTTTCCATTTAACAGAAAAGTAGCAGTTCTGAATCATTAAGTGACAAAGGTTCTGAACTGAAGAAGAGCTTTGATGCTGTGGTATTTGATGTTCTTAAGGTTACACCAGAAGAATATGCGGTAAGCTTCTCACCTCTCCTTTCTCCAGTTTTTGCACATAATTTACATATTGGTGCTGTTGAGTTAGAATTTGTAGGCCCAGCAGAGGGATGGCAAAAAAAAATGCTGGATGTGGGAATTGTTGGAGAAAGTAGCACAACAGTGGAGCAAGCAGAGGGATGAAATTGGGAAGATATGAAGAGCTATAGATATTTTTAGAGCAGCTTCTTAAGTTACACTTTCAACTTGGTAAGTAATAAGTCAGTATTTGCCTTTATGGTAATTGCCTTTGTCCCTACCTATACCACCACCCCGAGCCAACTGTACTTTTTGACATATGTAAGAAGTATTTTTACTTTTTTGTAAATTAAAAAATTAAACCTGAAGGCATTATTGCGATATCGTGAAAGATATCTAGAAAAACTTTTCTTAACTGACGTAAATGTTCATTTATTTATGTTCTCTTTCTCCTTTAACTTGTTAACAGAATATATTGATTTCCTGATATTGAACCACTCTTGCATTCCAGGAATAAACAGTGTTTGGGCATAGCATATTATTCTTTGGTATTGTTGAATTTGTTTTACATCTATAGCCATAAGTGAGACAGATCCACAGCCATGTGAAGTCCTTAGATGTGAGTTCCCACTAGTATAGTCTCATTACTTTTTATAAATCGAGAAGAAAACCTTTCTATTAATATCAGATTTTATATTACCACTTGAGAGGAAATGATTTAATAGTCATAACAACACTGCTCCATGAACCAGTAGATCTGACTTTTTATTTTGATTTAATTTATGTATGATGTGTCTAAATTTTTAAGATTTTTTTTTTTTTTCTAACTTTACCTCATGTATCTCATAAGAAAAGACGAATAGGCATGAGATAATTGGAAATAATTACATTTAATGGTACAAGGGCTAAATTTTCATTTTCTGAAAGCCCTTATAAAATTGATACTTTTTTTCTAGTAAAGATTTGAGTATTCAGCATATTTTAGTTTAAAATTTTAATTTAGAATATATGTCACATTGTAAATTCCAAAGAAGAAATTGTCATTTTTTACTTTTTATTTTAGGGTCAGATAACGCTAATGGATGTTCCAGTATTTAAAGCCATTCAACCAGATGTGAGTAGTTTTAAGAACTTTCCTTTTAAATATACAAAATGGTCAATTATATCCCAAATTAAGAAGTTTTAGAAATATCAAATTATACTTCATATTAATTTTTAAATATTTAAAGCTTTTGATGTAACTTATCTATTATTCAGGTCTCAGAAACTCATGTGGCAGTCATAGCTGTACATCCCTGAGTTGTCGATAGGACTATTTGAATTGTTTTAGTTGGTTAGCCTTCATCACTTTACTGAAGAGAGGAATAGACTTAGAGAGGTTGGATGATTTACCCAAGGCTTTGAAGCTTTTAATGGGAGAATGGGAATAAGAAACTGGGTTTCACAACTCACTCCAGTAATCTTTTCCCTTACGCTTGTATTTTATGACCTTATAAAAAGACCGTATGTTGACATTTTGGAGAGAAGGGAGAGGGTCAAGAAAGGCATTTTTCGTTTTTATTAAAAAGAAGGAGGCTAACGTTTATTTTGCATCCACCCACTGTAAGCCATTTGTTACACTATGTGTGTGTGTGTGTCACCCTGAGTATGGTAAATCTATTTTACTGATGAGAAAACAGAATGACAGTTGTCCTTGATACACAGCTAAGTGTTGAAACTGGGTTTCAGACTCTAAAAACAGATGCTTTTTCCACTCTTATTAAGTGAGAATATAAATATGATTTTGTACCCCAAAACTAACTCATTGATAGTACTGACATTCAGTACCATTAAGATAGGTAATTTTTTAGTTCTTTGGGGAACAAAATATAGTGTATCTGTTTTAGTAGATACAAGTCTGTGGTGACCCTGAACACTATAATAGCTAGAACGAGTTAGGGAAAACATCTATGTCTTAAATGGTACAGACAGTATTGGTCCTGTGATTTTCAAGTAAGTTACTTAATGTCTTAGTATCTCAAGTTCACCACTTACATAATGAAGGGATGGGGCTAAATGATCTCTGAGTCTCTGTCACTTCCATGATTCTGTGTTTTCCTAACTTTCTCCCATACTGCACAGGATTCTCTCTATAGAACCATTAGATTAGTAATAGAGGAAGAGGAACAATCTATTCTAGAAACGAGACACAAACAGAAAATGGCTTTTATATATAAGTGACAAAAACTGAAATATTCATTTCCTTATATCCCTAAACAAAACAAACTAAATTCTTTACAAAAATTATGTTTTTTTAATCCTGAAATTCAGCCATCTTCTCCTTAGACATTTTTTTTCCTTTTGAACAAACTGCAATGACTAGATCACTGTTTCATATGAGATTAGTGCTCTCCAATAGAAATATAATGTGAGGCGCTTATATAACTTTACATTTTTCTAGTAGCCACATTACAAAGTAAAAAGAAACAGGTGAAATTAATTTTAATAATTTTATTTAACCTACTGCATCCAAAATATTATCACTTCAACTTGTAATCAGTATAAAAATTATTTAGGTATTTTACATTCTTTTTTACGTACTAAGACTTTGAAATTCAGTTTATATTATACGATTAGAGCACATCTTTATTTGGAGTAGCCACATTTCAAGTGCTCAATAGCCATTTGTGGTGTAGGGGCTTGGACATTGAAGATATAGATAATGACTTCTTGGAGACGTAGACTTCAAGTCAGTGGGAATTTTTTTATTTCCCTGGGACATCTAACAGTGCTTTGTGAAATTTAGAAGTAAACCTTAAAATTCTCTTGACCCCACTCCCTGATCTAATTTAACACCAAATCTCATAGATTTTTTTTAACCTCCTGAGTATCTTTTCTGTCCATTCTCTCTCTACTCCCAACACCCCAATCCAGGATACCATCTTATCTCAACTGAATTACTACAGTACCCTCTTATCTGATCTGCCTGCATCCACTGACCCTTCTAAACTCTTCTCTACCTAATAGCCCTGGCAGTCTTTTCAACATGTAAATCTGCTCATATGATCCCTCTGCTTAGAACACTTTGGTGGTTTCCTGTTACTTTGAAGATAAAGACAAACTACCCTAATATGCTCTACAAAACTCTTCATAGTTTTGCCTCTTCCTTCCTACCTACTGTAACCTCATTTTACACTTTTCCCACCTCTTTCTTTTTTTTTTTTTTTTTTTTTTTTATTGATGTTTTAATGGTTTCTAACATTGTGAAATTTTGGGTTGTACATTTTTGTTTGTCCATCACCCCATATATGACTCCCTTCACCCCTTGTGCCCACCCCCCACCCCCACTTCCCGGGTAACCACAGTCCAGTTTTCTCTGTCCATGTGTTGGTTTATATTCCACATATGAGTGAGATCATACAGTGTTTGTCTTTCTCTTTCTGGCTTATTTCACTTAACATAATACGCTCCAGCCCCATCCATGTTGTTGCAAATGGGACGATTTTGTCTTTTTTTATGGCTGAGTAGTATTCCATTGTATATATATACCACATTTTCTTAATCCAATCGTCAGTCGAGGGACACTTAGGTTGCTTCCACTTCTTGGCTATGGTGAATAATGCTGCAATGAACATAGGGGTGCATAAGCCTCTTTGGATTGTTGATTTCAGGTGCGTTGGATAGATTCCCAGTAGTGGGATGGCTGGATCATAGGGCATCTCTATTTTTAATTCTTTGAGGAATCTCCATACCGTTTTCCATAGAGGCTGCACCAATTTGCATTCCCACCAGCTGTGTATGAGGGTTCCTATTTCTCCACATCCTCTCCAACATTTGTTGTTTTTTGTCTTGGTGATTATAGCCATTCTAACGGGCGTGAGGTGGTATCTTAGTGTTGTTTTGATTTGCATTTCCCTGATGATTAGTGATGTTGAGCATCTTTTCATGTGCCTATTGGCCATCTGTATATCTTCCTTGGAGAAGTGTCTCTTCATTTCCTCTGCCCATTTTTTGATCGGGTTGTTTGTTTTTTTTGTTGTTCAATTGTGTGAGTTCTTTATATATTATGGAGATCAACCCCTTGTCAGATGTATGTTTTGCAAATATTCTCTCCCAGCTGGTTGGTTGTTTGTTCATCTTGATTCTGGTTTCATTTGTCTTATAAAAGCTCTTTAGTCTGATAAAGTCCCACTTGTTTATTTTTTCTTTAGTTTCCCTAGTCTGGGTAGGCATGTCATCCGAAAAGATTCCTTTAAAACCAATGTCAAATAGTGTGTTGCCTATATTTTCTTCTATGAGTTTTATAGTTTCAGGTCTCACCTTCAGGTCTTTGATCCATTTTGAGTTAATTTTTGTGAATGGCAATAGCACATGGTCCACTTTCATTCTTTTGCATGTGGCTGTCCAGTTTTCCCAACACCATTTATTGAAGAGACTTTCCTTTCTCCATTGCATGTTCTTAGCACCTTTGTCGAAAATTAGCTGTCCGTATATGTGTGGTTTTATTTCTGGGCTTTCAATTCTGTTCCATTGATCTGTGTGTCTGTTTTTGTACCAGTACCATGCTGTTTTGATTACTATTGCTTTGTAGTATGTTTTGAAGTCAGGAATTGTGATGCCTCCTGCTTTGTTCTTTTTCTTTAGGATTTCTTTAGCTATTCGGGGTCTTTTGTTGCCCCATATAAATTTTAGTATTCTTTTTTCTATTTCTGTGAAGAATGTCATTGGGATTCTGATTGGGATTGCATTGAATCTGTAGATTGCTTTAGGTAATATAGACATTTTAACTATGTTTATTCTTCCAATCCACGTGCATGGGATATCTTTCCATTTCTTTATGTCATCGTGGATTTCCCTCAATAATGTCTTGTAGTTCTCATTGTATAGGTCCTTCACCTCCTTGGTAAGATTTATTCCTAGGTATTTTATTCTTTTTGATGCAATTGTAAATGGTATTATCTTTTTGAGCTCTCTTTCTGTTAGTTCATTATTAGCATATAGAAATGCAACTGATTTTTGTAGATTGATTTTGTACCCTGCAACTTTGCTGTAGTTGTTGATTGTTTCTAACAGTTTTCCAACAGATTCTTTAGGGTTTTCTATATATACAATCATGTCATCTGCAAATAGTGAGAGTTTCACTTCTTCGTTACCTATTTGGATTCCTTTTATTCCTTTTTCTTGCCTAATTGCTCTGGCCAAAACCTCCAGTACTATGTTGAACAGGAGTGGTGAGAGTGGGCAGCCCTGCCTCGTTCCTGTTCTCAGAGGAATGGCTTTCAGTCTTTCCCCGTTGAGTATGATGTTAGCTGTGGGTTTGTCATATATGGCCTTTATTATGTTGAGGTACTTTCCTTCTATTCCCATTTTATTGAAAGTTTTTATCATAAATGGATGTTGTATCTTGTCAAATGCCTTCTCTGCGTCTATTGAGACGATCATGTGGTTTTTATTCTTTGTTTTGTTGATGTGATGTATCACGTTGATTGATTTGCGGATGTTGAACCATCCCTGCGTCTCTGGTATAAATCCCACTTGATCATGGTGTATGATCTTTTTAATATATTGTTGTATTCGGTTTGCCAATATTTTGTTGAGGATTTTTGCATCAATGTTCATCAGCGATATTGGCCTGTAATTTTCTTTCTTTGTATTGTCTTTGTCTGGTTTTGGTATCAGGGTGATGTTGGCCTCGTAGAATGATTCAGGAAGTGTTCCATCTTCCTCTATTTTTTGGAATAGTTTGAGGAGGATGGGTATTAAATCTTCTTTGAATGTTTGGTAAAATTCACTGGAGAAGCCATCTGGTCCTGGACTTTTATTTTTTGGGAGGTTTTTGATTACTATTTCAATCTCTTTACTTGTGATTGGTCTATTCAGATTCTCCATTTCTTCTTGGTTCAATTTTGGGAGGTTGTATAAGTCTAAGAATTTATCCATTTCTTCTAGGTTGTCCAATTTGTTGGCATATAATTTCTCATAGTATTCTCTTATAATCCTCTGTATTTCCATGGTATCCGTTGTAATTTCTCCTCTTTCATTTCTAATTTTATTTACTTGAGCCTTTTCTCTTTTTTTCTTAGTTAGCCTGGCTAAGGGTTTGTCTATTTTGTTTATCTTCTCGAAGAACCAACTCTTTGTTTCGTTAATCCTTTCTACTGTTTTTTTGGTCTCAATATCATTTATTTCTGCTCTGATTTTTATTATTTCTCTCCTTCTGCTGGCTTTGGGCTTTGTTTGTTCTTCTTTTTCTAGTTCTGTTAGGTGTAATTTAAGGTTGCCTATTAGGGCTTTTTCTTGTTTGTTAAGGTGGGCTTGTATCGCTATGAGTTTCCCTCTCAGGACCGCTTTTGCTGCATCCCATATGGTTTGATATGGCATGTTATCATTTTCGTTTGTTTCCAGATAGTTTTTGATTTCTCCTTTAATTTCATCAATGATCCATTGGTTGTTCAGTAGCATGTTGTTTAATCTCCACATTTTTGTCACTTTCCCAGTTTTTTTTTTCCTGGTTCATTTCCAGTTTCATAGCTTTATGGTCTGAAAAGATGCTTGTTATGATTTCAATCTTCTTAAATTTATTGAGGCTTGCTTTGTTTCCCAACATATGGTCTATCCTAGAGAATGTTCCATGCGCGCTTGAGAAGAATGTGTAGTCAGCTGTTTTTGGGTGGAGTGCTCTGTATATGTCTACTAGGTCCATCTCGTCCAGTTTTTCATTTAAGTCTAATATTTCTTTATTAACTTTTTGTCTGGATGATCTATCCATTGCTGTAAGTGGGGTGTTAAGATCCCCTACTATTATTGTGTTGTTGTTGATTTCTCCTTTTAGGTTTGTTAATAGTTGTTTTATGTACATTGGTGCTCCTATGTTGGGTGCATATATATTTATAAGTGATATGTCTTCTTGATGGAGTGTCCCTTTTATCATTATATATTTCCCTTCTTTGTCTTTCTTAACCTGTTTTATCTTGAAGTCTACTTTGTCTGATATGAGTATGGCAACACCTGCTTTCTTTTGTTTGCCATTAGCTTGGAGTATTGTCTTCCATCCTTTCACTCTGAGCCTGTGCTTGTCTTTAGTGCTAAGATGTGTTTCCTGAAGGCAGCATATTGTTGGGTCTTGCTTTTTAATCCATCCTGCCACTCTGTATCTTTTGATTGGAGAGTTCAATCCATTTACATTTAGGGTAATTATTGAAATATGAGGGCTGAATGTTGCTGTTTTGTCACTTATTTTCTGGTTCTTTTGCATTTCCTTTGTTTCTTGTCCCATTTGTTTTGGACTGCCAATTCAGTTTGGTTGTTCTGTCTTATGATTCTTCTAGTTTTCTCTTTGTTTATCATATGTGGTTTTAATTTGATTATTTGTTTAGTGGTTACCTTGAGGTTTGGGCAAAAAATCTTCTGTATGAGATAGTCCATTATCTGATAGCCTCCTATTTCCTTATACTAAGTCAATTCAGTCACTTTCCTCTTCCCCTTCTAAGTTGCTCTTGTTATACCTTATTCTATCTTGTGTTGTGGCTGTGTGTTTACAGTGATGAGGTTAAATTTATTTTTGGTGAATTTCTTCCTTTGATCTTTGAGTTTAGTATTTAAGTGGTTGCTAACCTATTCCGGTAAAGATCTACTATTTCTCTGATTTCGTGTACCTACTTTTCTCCTTACTCCAAGCTTTGTGTTCCCTTTCTCTTCTTGTTTTCAGGCCTGAGGGCCTTCTTGAGTATTTCTTGTAGTGGTGGTCTCGTGGCCATGAACTCCCTTAGCTTTTGTTTATCTGGGAGAGTTACTATTTCTCCATCATATTTGAAGGATATTTTTGCTGGATAGAGTATTCTTGGCTGAAAGTTTTTGTCTTTTAGTATTTTGAATATATCATTCCAGTCTCTTCTAGCCTGAAAAGTTTCTGTTGAGAAATCTGCTGAGAGCCTGATGGGAGTTCCTTTGTACGTTATTTTTTGTTTTTGTCTAGCTGCCCTTAATATTGTTTCTTTGTCGTTGACCCTGGCTAGCCTTACCACTAGGTGTCGTGGTGAAGGCCTTTGTCTGTTAATATATATAGGCGTCCTGTTGGCTTCGCTTACTGGTATTTCCTGCTCCTTCCCCAGATTTGGGAAATTTTCAGCTATTATTTCCTTGAATAGGCTCTCTGTTCCTCTTTCCCTCTCCTCTCCCTCAGGAATACCTATAATTCTTATGTTACATTTTCTAATAGAGTCCGATATTTCTCGGAGTCTTTCTTCATTTCTTTTTAGTCTTAGTTCTCTCTCTTCTTCCATCTGGAGTATATCTGTATTCCTATCCTCTAAAGTACTAATTCTTTCCTCCATATTGTCAGCTCTGTTCTTTAAAGATTCCAGATTCTCCTTTATCTCCTCCATTGTGTTCTTCATCTCCATCAGCACTGATAGGTTTTTCTTTATGATTTCAATCTCTTTTGTGAAGAAACTCCTAATCTCATTTAATTGTTTGTCTGTGTTGTCTCGTATTTCGTTGAGTGTTTTTATGATAGCTATTTTGAAATCTCTGTCATTTAGTTTATGGATTTCTGTGTCTTCGGGGTTGATTTCTGGGTGCTTGTCATTTTGTTTCTGGTCTGGTGATTTCATATATTTTTGCATTGTGGTTCCTGTGTTGGTTTTGATTTTCCTCATCCTGGAAGTCTCTGGTTGCAATTTCCACCTGCCACCACTGTCTGGTGGTAAAGCTGTGTAGTCTAAGCCCCCTGCGCTCTGCCCCAGTTTTTCTGCTGCGATCCGCAGTTTTGTTTTGTTTTGTTTTGTTTTTTTCCCCACTGCGATCCACGGGTCCAGTCCAGTTTGTTCAGGTCTGCCTCGGATCGCTAGATCTGGTCGAGCTGCAGACTCCGGGTTGCGGGGAGGGGGGAGCTCTCTCTTTTGCCCTCTGGGTCCCTGACGTGGGAGGCTTCTCGTTTGCCCCTCTTTATCCGCTCTCTGGGGTGCTCAGATGTTGATGGTAGCCCTGTGGCTCCTCTGAGCCCTCTGTGCGGGAGTTTCCCACTGGCTGAGAGCACCCGAAGAGCTACAGTTTCCCGCCGAGGGCCGCCCCTCCCCCCTCTCTGGGAGCCGCGCGGACCGGATCGCTGATCTGATGGGGAGGGAGCGGAGCTCTCCTTACCTCTCCCCACTTCCTCCGGGGCCCCAGCACGTTCCGCTCTCAGATGTGCAGCAGTGTGGATCCCTCCGCTCTAGCTTTTCACTGTCTGGGATTCCGTTGTTGGTCTGTGGCTGTTGCTTTTGTTGTATCTTGTGGGGGAAGAATTCACGGGAAAGCTCACTCCACCATGATGCTGACGTCACTCCACCGACATCCCCCACCTCTTTCTTATCTAGCTATACTGGACTTTTAGTCTCTCTTACTGAGCCTGTGCACATCCTAATTAACTCCTCCTCATCCTTCAGTTATTACATCAAGTTTGACTTTGTCAGGTAAGCTTTTCTTGTCTTCCTGCAGGCTCTCCTCGCACTCTCTACTTCTTCACTGGACTTGTCAGTTGCAGTTTTACACTTATGTATTGTGATTCAGCAGGTATTTAACTGAGTGTCTGTTATATGCCAGGCACTGGTGTTTTGCTGGAGATACAGCAGTAGACAGAGTAAATTTCTGCCCTTGTGGATCTTATATTTGAGTGAGATGAGCTAGACAGTGTGTCATGAAAAACATAAAACAGCCAGAAGAGGATACAGAGTGAGGACAGTGGGAGTTATGATTTTAGATAGGATGGTCAGGAAGGCTTCACTGAGAAGGCGACATCTGAGCCAAGACTGAAGGAGGTAAGAGAGCAAGCCATATGGGTTTTGGGGGAAGGAATGTTCCAGGCAGAGAACCGCCAGGGCAGAGGCCAGTGAGCTACAATGAGTGAGCGAGGAAGTATGGTAGAAAGTCAGAGGGTAGAGTGAGGGATGGATGGTATGGGGCCTTGCAGACCATTACTCCGAATAAGATAGGAAGCTGTTGGAGGGTTTTGAGCAGAGGAGTGACAGTTTCTGACTTAGATTTTAAGTAGCTTTTCTGACTGCCGACTAGGTTATGTGTGGAAGTGAGCATGGGGGCAAGGACGGAGTGGTACCAAGGACTGAATCAGGGAGACCAGGTGAGAGACAAGTTGGCTTGGATCAGAGTGGGAGTGAGGGAGATGGTGAGAAGTTGTTAGACGTTATGTGCAAGAGGAATCAAGGACGATGCCAAGGTGGGCCTGACACCAAAATCACATGGTTGATATTCTCCAAGATGGAAAATTGTTATTGTTGTGTTCACCACTCCTGGGGCTGCCATTCATATAGAATATTATGTGCAATGTAGCCTTGTGGAAAAAAGCCAGAGGAGCAGATTTTCTTTTTTGCTTGAAGAAGATTGGCCCTGAGCTAACATCTGTGCCAGTCTTCCTCTATTTTGTATATGGGGTGTTGCCACAGCATGGCTTGATGAGCGGTGTGTACGTCTGTGCCTGGGATCCGAATCTGCGAACCCCAGGCCGCCAAAGCAGAGCGCATGGGCTTAACCACGATGCCACCACGCCGGCCCCCAGAGGAGCAGATTTTGAGGAAAGAGCAGGAGTTTGGCTTTGGACATGTTTAGTTTTACATGCCTGTTAGACAGCCAAGGGGAAGGTTGAGTTAGGTTATATATACTAGCATATATTTTCAGTCCAGGTTGAAAATGAAAGTTCAGGTGATGTCAGTGTAGAGATATTAAAAGTGTGGGTGTGGTGCTGGCCCGGTGGCGCAAGTGGTTAAGTGCGCACGCTCAGCTGCGGCGGCCCGGGGTTCACGGGTTTGGATCCCGGGCGTGCACCGACACACTGCTTGGCAAGCCATGCTGTGGCGGGGTCCCATATAAAGCAGAGGAAGATGGGCACGGATGTTAGCCCAGGGCCAGTCTTCCTCAGCAAAAAAGAGGAAGATTGGCATTGGATGTTAGCTCAGGGCTGGTCTTTCTCACACACACACAAAAAAGTGTGGGTGAGACCACCAAGAGAATGAATATAGATAGAGAGAAGAAGGGTCCTATTTAGTGTTTAGGAGAAACTTCACTAAGAAGCAGCAGCCAGGAACTTGGAGGAAAATCAGGTGATTAGTATGGAATTTGATAAGCCAGGTGAAGAAGGTATTTTTAAGAAGGAAGGAGTGATCAAGTGTCAGGTGTTGTTAATCATGTGCTTATCTAATTATTGCTTGCTGCTTCCTCTAGATTTTGAGCTACATGAGGGCAGAAACTGACAATTTTGCTTTACTGTTTTATCTGTCTGGCGTGTAGTGGGAGCTCAATATTTAGAATGATAAAATGAACATAGTGCTTAGTAAATATTTGTTCAATGAGAGAATATTTTCAAAAATTGAAGCAGTAACTCTATTGGAAGAAATGATGTAGCACCAAAATATTCTTATGTATCAGTCTCATATAATCATCAAGATTACATTAATCTGGCAGCATAAACAGGGCTTTGTCATTGGGCAGAAAAATATTTCTTAATTTATTATGAAATGTTAAGACATACAACAGGGCATAAAGAATAAGATGAACCTCTAGGGGCTGGCCCGGTGGTGCAAGCAGTTAACTGCGCGTACTCCGCTGTGGCGGCCCGGGGTTGACCAGTTTGGATCCCAGGCATGCACCGACACACCGCTTGTCAAGCCCTGCTGTGGCGGCGTCCCATATAAAGTAGAGGAAGATGGGCGTGGATGTTAGCCCAGGGCCAGTCTTCCTAAGCAAAAAAAGAGGAGGATGGGCAGATGTTAGCTCAGGGCAGATCTTCCTCTTTCTCTCCCTATCTCTCCCTCCCTCTCTCCCTCCCTCCCTCCCTCTCCCTCTCTCTCCCTCTCTCTCCCTCTCTCCCTCTCTCCCTCTCTCCCTCTCTCTCTCTCTCTCTCTCTCTCTCTCTCTCTCTCTCCCTCTCTCTCCCTCCCCCCCTCTGCCCCCCCCCAAACACACGAACCTCTGTGTACCTACCTAACCGGTACTGTTGAAGCTGCTCCGCGTCCTCCCACGTTCACCTCTCTTCTCTCCTCCCCCTAAGGTAGTCCCCTTAAGTGTTGATCTAGATCATTCCTGTGCACTTGGTTATATTTTTTTCTGTAAGTATATCGTAGCAATATATGCTATTGCAGGTTTAAAATTTTTTATGTAAATGGTATCCTATTGTTTTTGTCTTCTGCAGCTTGCCTTTTATGTTCGACAATGTTCACTAGCTTCCATGTTGATGTATGCATCCTAGTGCATTACTGACTGAGTTGTAGAGCATGAGCATCTTTAAATTTGTTAAATACTGCCAAATTGTTTTCCAAAATGTACAGATTTTGTTTGCTTATTGTATCAAAACTCTTGCTGTTGATAAATTTAACAAAAGATTGTTTAAGCCGTGATGTCAATAGTGTTAATACTAGTCTAATGTATATTAGTCTCATTTATAAGCATAAAGTGGTGTCTACTTCATTATGTAGTTAGAATATTCACTGAACAATGAAGGAATTCTTTTTGTTAAATCAAAATTTAACCTCAGATATTATGAAAAGATAGTGGTTATCCCTGAATCTAGTAAATTTATCTTCATGTTTCTGTCCATTATACCAATGTTCAAGTCTCTATACATAACTTTATGTAAAACTTTAAAAAAAAAACTATATGTATACTTTGTGGAACTGTTTAAAAGATCTTTAGTTAAGTTACACCAAAACTATTTAAATCAAAGCTCGCTATTATGTGAATATATCCATATGTAACTTTATTTCAGGTGATGATTTATTCACGTTCTCTGAAATAAAATGTGTACTAAATTTGAACTTGGAAGAATACAGATTCTGAATCCAGCTATGTGGTTTAGTGATTTTAGTTACAGGTTGGTGATTGAATCGCACAAGTCTTACTCAGTTTTCTATAATAGAGGCAATTTCTGAGTTACCTGGAACTTAAAATATGTATCTCCCATTAATTCAGTTCCCTAAATAGGATCTTGTAATTCCTTCCAGTTCGTGGGATTGTGTATTCCCAAGTCTTACATGTCAAGCAGAATTTAGCTAAATTTGTTCTACCTAAAGTTGTTCTTGACTTGTAGGAAGAAAGGGACAACTATAAGTGCTATTGTCTTCTCAGAATAAAACTGCTTGTCTACAATGTCTGCTGTGCAGTATACCTCAAAATTGCTCAGGGAAAAAAAGAAACATTCCAAACCCTTTATTTCACTGTAGAAACTGTCTGCCATTTCTTTGAGATGTCAAAAATTATTTTTTATTATATAGGGACTGAAAATCATGTCTTTAAGAGCAGATCTGAATCAAACATAGTGCTAAGCCTGGTTTTTCTCCAACCTGGTGTCACACTTGAAATTACCTCAGGTTGAAAGAAGACAAAAGGACAGATTTTGGTACTACATTTCTTAGTTTTTCTTTTATGGTAGAGAAGTATGGAAAAACATGTTTACCAATGAAAAGAATTTAACTTTAAAGGAAAGTTCACCAGTAATTAAAAAAACTACTTCGTAAGAATATAATTATATTGAAAAAATGTTTGCTCCACTTTCACTTTTTTAAGCTTCCCTGTCTGAGTAATTTGTACCATCTGTCCATTTTCAATACTAGTCAGAAGCCAGGGAGTCTTTCTTTTCCCTTCTCTCCATCCTCTTTCTCCTGTTCTCCAGTATCTCCAAATGATTTTGCCTCCTAAACAACTTTTCTCCCCTTCCCTTTCCCTGTCAACTCTGAAGGATGTTTGTTAAAAGAGTACAGTGTTTTTACAAGGCTGCAGCTCATTGGCTCTGGAAATATGAGCATTCCTTAGTGTCTGTATGTGGTTGTGGGGCCTGAGAACAGGTCTCAGCTCAGTCAGTCATCTGTATACAACTCTCTCCATCTGAACGCTTTGCCCTGATGCTCCCCTAGCTGGTGCTGCAGAAATCCCAAGAATCTTCACTTGCCCACTGGCCCAAGCAGCATGGCCAAATTTGGAAGCTTCTGTGGATGGTGATCCCTTGCACACAAAACCAGGCTTTTCACTGTTCTCCCCTCCTCCCAACAAGTAGCCATCTCTTAGTGTTGGGGGAGGAAACAAGAATATGGTTGCTGAAACTGTAATGATAGTGATTACAAAGAAGGAAAAAGGTTTAGTAGTTCCATCATCTACACTCAACCACTGATAGTATGTCCTTACAGCTCTTTCTTCCACAGAGTTGCTCACTCTCTCTCTCTCTCTCTCTTTTTTTTTTTAGTTTAAACCAGTTTTTGGGACAAATTGCCATGTATTTTGCTGCCTTTTACTTTTTTATTTTTTAATCAGTGTCCAACATTCACAGCTCTCTCAGTGGGTGCTCAGAAAATTCTTAATTACTTCCCTTATTTAAAAACTTATTTTTAAGCCTTTAGAATTCCAGAAGATTTTTTTAGTGGCAAAACATAAAAGCAAGGAACCAAAAGACTTAACATTTTTGTTTCAGCTTTGTCATTTATAGATTGTGCCACTAATACAATTTATTTTGTCTTTGACCTTTTTTTTGTTATTAAATCTGTGAAATAAGGGATTTTGGACTACTTGATCTTTAAAATACTTTATAGGTCTTTGAGAAATTCCTGGAAGTAGGATAATTTTTAGTGGTGACTTCAGAGTCTGAGCTGCAGTTAAGTATAGTTCTCAATCAGTAATAAATATGATTTTGACCAAAACTGCAGAAGTCTTAAGGAGGTAATAAGGGTAGGGGGGTGATCATGAGTCAAGCTCTTAGAGGTTGGGGGTCTGTTGTCCTTTCACTAGAATGTAAATTCAAGAGGGCAGAAACTGTTGTCTGCTCTTTTCACTGGTGTATCTGTAGTGCTTACAATAATACCTGTTCAATATTTGACTTTGATAAGTGACCATTCCAAAGCTTTATGCTGTATAGCCTACAGGCATATCATTCCCCCATTGTTTATCATGTTTGGATAACATTGTTTATCATTTGTGCAAGAGTCTGTTACCCATTCCAGGAATGTAGCTTTTATAAAATAACGTTCTTCCTGTGGAAACAGGAGTGATTCCCCCCCGCCCCCGCGCACAATTCAGAACATTTTCAGGTTTCTTCCCTAGTATGAATTCTTCAGTGCTTTTAGTAAGGGCAGAAGTTTAGGTTAAGGGTTCTTTACATTCATTAATTTCTGTATGAATTTTCTGGTGTTTAGTCAAACCTAGCTCTTATTCAAGTTTTCTCACATTTCTTATATAGATAGATTTTCCCAGTATGGGTTCTCTTGATCATGAAGGTTTGTTTTCTTTTAGAAAGCTCTTACACATCTATATGGGTTCCCTCCAGTGTAAGTTCTTTCATGTTAGGGAGCAATGACTATTCTGAAGGTTTTTCTGTGTTTATTACATTCATAGGTTTTGTTGTTGTTGTTGTTGTTTGTCTATTATGAATTCTCTGATGCTCTATAAAGCTTGTATTTCTTCTGAAAGCTTATTCATGACCCAAATGGGGTTTCTCTTCAGAATGAGTATTATGTTATTCAACACAAGATGAATTATGGTAGAAAGCTTGCTTACAATCAGGTTTTCTCTCCAGTAGCAATTCTCTGGTGCTTTTGATAAGTTTTAAGTAAGGGGTGAATTGTGCTTGAAATCTGTACTATAGTCATTACGTTGGATGATGTTTGCCTCTCTTATGAGTTTCTCAAGTGTTCATAAAGTTACATGCTCTGACTGAAAGTCCTCTGATGTGTATGACATTCAGAGAAGCAAGTTCTATACTTTCTTATTTGTTCTAGTAGGTCAATACAATAAGCCATTTAGATTATATTAATAAACGGACATTAAATACAAAGGATAGAAAAGGCCATCCTGTATGACTGGGATACACTAGAGATTGAGGAAGAATGCTGGTTAAATGAAGGAAAGTACGTAATAGGAATTCTGAATCTTATTACAACATTTCTGAAAAAGTTACAATTGAGATATTTCTGACAATGTGTATAAAGAGCTTACTCTATGCAAACTTTCTTGTGTGTACAAAGAGACTATAATCTGGGCAACATCCAAGTTTCAACATCAGGAATATCATAATTCTGTCCTTCTATTAATGAAAATTATCATTTGCATTAGAATTAAAATGTAAACAATCCATGAATATATTGAGAGATTTGAAGAAAGCAAAGAAGACATGTAGACTTGAAATTTTTCTTTTAGACTGGAATAACTGTTCTGTTAGAAGCAAGATGCAGCTGTTTTATCAGTTCACATTATTGCTGTTCATCACCATGAACTTCCTTAATATATAGTAATGTCAGGCTTAGATTAGAACTGGAGAAGGTAAAGAAGAAAATTGTTGATTAGGAGAGGAGGTATATCATGGCATCAGTGGTAGCAGAAGATAGCTCCCGCCTTTATCTCTGGTCTCATTATAGAGGCAGCTTTACTGTATTAGGAGGGAGAGGGAGCAGAGAATGTGAGTACATTTGACAAGATAAGTTATATTTTTGATTTAACATATTACATTGGAGTTATATACTTTCAAAGCTTATTCTGTTGATTAAAAATATAGGAATCGTAGGGAGCACTTCATCTGTGGCTGAGACTTCTTTCTAAATAGCCATATAGGCTGAATGCTAATGGATATAGTATATTCCCTTAAAGCTTCCCACTTTTGAGCATAAGAATACTCAGCAATAATTATCTTCTCCTCGTGAGGATCCCCCCCACACACAGTCTTTTACAATTCCATCGCTTTTTCTTGTCTTTCCTCAATCTCTGTCTACATGCTGGTCTATATTGGCCTTTTCTCTTCTTCTATCTATAGGTCTCCCTACAACATCACCCTTAGAGCAGTCCTTTTAAGAGTGTTGGAACGTACAAGATGAAATTTAGATCAAGAATTTGACTTTACAGAACAAACCTACAAGACATAAGAGATGCTGTGGCTCCCGTGAAATTCACTAATTCTTTCATAGGGTAGGTGGTCGTCAGTTGTGGTGTTTGCCTTCCCACCAAATAAGCTTAGTTGAAAATTGGGCTTGACAGTGTTGTGGCTCAAAATGAATCCATGAATATTCTTTCACATGCACTTTTAATGACCATTAAGAAATTGCCTTTTTTTATGTGAGTCATTATTAGAAGATTTCTGTTCACTGCCTGATTTAAAAATTGCAAGTTAAATCCATTTGAACAAATATTAAGAGGTATCAAGGCTGCTATATTTCATTTAGCCTTTGCTAAAATGGAGGCTTATTTATGTAGTATACTCACCTTAAATCAGTCCTATTCTTAAGTCAGACCCTAAAAAAATATTCTTAGAGTCACTAAAGTTTACTTCAACTTTTTGGTGTTCATGGGAGATGTTTTAGTATAGATAACTCTTGACTAGGCTGATAAGCTGTGAAATGCAAGATGACGCTGGTGAGAGAATTTATTTCTTAGATTGCATTCTTGGTGTCACTTGGAGGAAGATCCTAGAGTCTGAGACAAAAAGAGATAGAGACAAAGGGAAAAGCAATTTTTTTCTCGAAGAGAGCTTTAGTGGCTGTTGAGAGGTAGACATGGGGCAGGGCAAAATTCCTTTAAGGCCAGCTAACCGTAAATGATGTCAGAGTCTAAGAAGAAAGTAGCGGGTGAGTTCCTGGAGTCCTAGTGCAATTTCACCTTCATAATCCATTAAAAGGGTTTTTGTTGTTATTGTTTTTAACTTTTTATTTTGAGGTAATTACAGATTCACAGGAAATTACAAAAAAATAGCACAGGGATAATTATAGATTCATAGGAAGTTGCAAAAATAGTGCAGAGACGTCCCATTTACCCTTCACCCTGTTTTCCCTAGAAGTTACATCTTATATTAGTATAGTACAATATCAAAACTGGGAGATGGACTTTTGTACTCTATGTCTATATAGTTCCATGACATCTTATTATATGTGTAGATTCGTCTAACCATCACCTCAGTCAAGATACAGAACTACTCCATCTCCACAAAGATGTCTCCCTTGTGCTTCCCCTTCTCAGTCACACCCATCCCACTCCTGCCGCTACTCCCCGCCATCCCTGACTCCTTGCAACTACTGATCTCTTCTCCATCTTTATAGTTCTGTTTGTCTTTGTATTAGATGGGCTAGTAATGTAACATTGTCTCAAATGGGAAATGTTTTCTGAAGCAGAAACTACCATTTTAAGAGATTTTAAAAAACCTGCTTGTTTCTTCACGTTTTCTAATTATAAATTTTTTTAGAATGGAGGGCTCCAATGGAATTTTAATCCATTTATCCCCAAGTAATGTGATTACAGATTCATTCATTCTCCCCTCCTTTCAGTCTGCTTTCAACAGAGTTTTCCTAAAGGGGCAAAGCATTTCTCTATTAAATTAATGATGTTGAAATCTTCCAAGAATTGGATGGATTTTTCAAAACCTGTTAGCATTTCTTATTTGAGGAGTCAGAAAAGCATTAAAAAAATTTTAATGTAAAAAATAAAGCCATAATTCTCTGGTACTTTTGTCTGGGTTCCTTATTTATCTTAATAAATTATAATGATGAAGATGGAATCAAATGAGTTGTGTTTAAAGCACTTAGAAAGTGCCTGGCACATAGTGATCTCTATATTAATGTTAACTATTATTTTTATTACTGCTAAGACATCTGTTCTCAGGATGAGAAGGAAGGACTTTTTAAGCACAAAATCAGTAGATTAAATCACATAGAAAAGGACAGGTGTGTTAGCTACTTTAAACAAACAGAAACCAGGCCCCTATATGCACACAAAGAAGATTGGGAAGATATATGTTTACATTGGGTGGTGGATTTATAGATGATTCACAGCCCCCCAACCCCCATTTTCTCTCTATTTAACAAATATAATTACTCTTACAGTTGGGGAAATGAAAGTAATAATATATAGAAAGGGAATTAAATATACCCAGTTTTCATAAGACTGTTGTGAAACTGACACTCGGTAGTGGTAGTATAAATGATTCTAGTATTTCAGGAGGGCAATTTGACAGGTATCAAAACCTTGGAAAAGTTCATACTCTTGAACCTAGTGATTTCACTTCTAGGCCTATGTTTTTAGGAAAGGATCATAAATGTCAGAAAAGGTGCAAGGATATTTATTATTTATAGTGTAGCCTTACTTATATCAGGAAAATGAAATCTGCTTTATGTGTAAAGGTCTATAATTGAGTTTGAACTCTATGTCAAATGGCTACATTGAGTGGTTTGCTAAGTTTAACAGCAATTTGATAGACGCACTTTGATCATAGCATTAATATAAATTTGGAAATTATATTAATTGGTTAAAAACAAGTTCGGTATTTATGGATTTAATCCTAGGAATTTTGTCCTAAAGTACGGCATCTTTTTTTTTTTTATATAATTTTATTTATTTATTTATTTTTCCCCAAAACCCCAATAGATAGTTGTATGTCATAGCTGCACATCTTTCTAGTTGCTGTATGTGGGACATGGCCTCAGCATGGCTGGAGAAGCGGTTGCGTCGGTGCGCGCCCGGGATCCGAACCCGGGCCGCCAGCAGCGGAGCGCACGCACTTAACCGCTGAGCCACGGGGCCGACCCTAAAGTATGGCATCTTTATGTAGTTGTATAAATACGCTGTGATTTTTAGAAAGAACAAAAATGTTTTCTAACAGTTTGATGTTTTTAATATGGTTATCATATGTCATTTTTGTGTTAATATCATATCTACGACTATTTTCTGTCTATACAGAGGAATAATGTTAAATGAGCATATATCTAAGCTGAGTACGCAGTTTTTTTTTACTGTAGAGTTACTTCTGTCATTTTATTTTTTCCTTCAGTAATTTTGAATTTGAAAGTTGTAATTTTAGGTTTAAAAAAATTTTAAGGTTTTAAGTTTAAGTTTTTAGGTTTAAAAAAAGTTAGTAATTCATATCCTCAGAGCATTTACTGCTTATTTACTGTGTTGAAGCAATAATTGTCATCTCTTCCGTCAGTATTCTCCATCTCAGTTACTCAAACCAGAAACTTGGGAATCTTAATACTTCTGGATACCCCATTCTTAGCTTACACTATGTGAATACAATTATTGACCAAGTCCTGCCTGCCTCCAAAATATCTTAAATCTAACACTTCTTTCACTATCCACTGACACCACCCTAGTCAAGGGAACGTTATCTTTTTCTTGGAGTATTGTAATATCATAACTGTTTCCTAAATCTTCACCTGACTCAATCCATTCTTTTTTGTTTGTTTCTATTTTATTTTAAAATTGTATTGAAGATATGCATATATCACATTTAAGAAGTCAAATATTTCCATGAGAGAACAAAATAACAGTTCCCTAGCCTGGTTGCTCCTACCCTTCCAGCCTCCATCCACCATTGAGCCCCACACCCATCCGAGTCTCTTAGCTATTCTTCCTTGGAGGAATTTATGTCCATTTTTCAAATAATATATCTAAATGCCTATTGTTCTGATTTTTCAGTTTTGGATATGATTTACTAACTCTGCTATAGAAGATGATTTCACTCTCTTATATTCTCTTCCCCTCACGTTTACACAGTTCACTTCTTCCTCTTTTTCCCATGTAGTTATGTCACAATTTTGACATGAATAAGTAACTTACTTATATTGTTTTCCTTGAGCTGATAACTTACGTTAGCTTTCTCTGTGCTTGTCACTAATTTTTCTGCCAGAAGTGGATGTAGCCAATGTGTCTTCTCAATGTGTTCATATACTTCAGATATTCTGTTAATTATCTTTCAGAGACATCTCTCTTGGAATCTCTGTCGTCTTGCAACTTACTATCTGGACTGTTGTTCTTAAGGTCTGCTCACAGATTTGTCCCAGGATCTCCCTTTACTGTTAATCTGGGAATACCCAATATTTTCTTTCTGTGTTGGTTCCTCAGTTTCCTGGATCCTGTGTCCTCCTTTTTCTTAATTTGCTAGTTGTGATGGAACACATATTCTACTAGCTCTCCAAGAATAGGAGCAAAGAATGCAAATACTCTGAGACTTTTGTGTCTGAAAACGTCTGTAGTATACTTTCATACTTAATTGATATTTTTGTGGATATAGATTCTAGGATTTTGAAGGCATTGTTTTCAGTTGTCTTTTAACTTCCAGTGCTGCTATTGAGATATACAATACCTTCTGATTCCCGTTTTCCTGTATGTGATCTATTTTTGTTTGTTCTGTTTTTGAACCTGACAGATTTTCTGATCTCATTGTGTCCCGTGTGCTGCAATTTTTTGATGCTAGGCCTTGGTTTGAGTCTTTTTTTTTTTTTTAATCCATTGTAATGGGCACTATTTAGGTCTTTTCTTGCCTTTAAGTTCTGAGGACACTTTCTTAAATTATTTTTTTTGGTAAGTTACTTTTCTCCATTTTCTCTGTTCTCTCTTAAAATTCTTATTATTCAGATTTTGCCTCTTATGGACATTTCTAATTAACATATTTTTGCTCCTGTTTTTAGCTTATTGTTTAAAAGATTTTTATCGCCTTTATCTCACAACTCTTATGTTGATTTTTTTTGTGTGTGTGTGAGGAAGATCGGCCCTGAGCTAACATTTGCCAATCCTCCTCTTTTTGCTGAGGAAGACTGGCCCTGGGCCAACATCCATGCCCATCTTCCTCCACTTTATATGGGACGCCACCACAGCATGGCTTGACAAGCGGTGCATTGGTGCGCGCCCAGGATCCGAACCGGCGAACCCCGGGCCACTGCAGCAGAGTGCGTGCACCCAACCACTTGTGCCACCAGGCCGGCCCCTGTTCTGTTGATTTTTAAAATTTCTCTTATTATATTTTTCATTTCCAAAAGCTGTTTTGTTCTCTGAATACTTCTTTTTTATATCCTCCTGTTTTTGCCTAATGGGAGCAATATCTATTCTCATCTGTCTGAGAGTAATGATTATATGTTTTCGTTTTCTTCTTTTCTCAGTTTTCTTTTGTTCTCTGTCCTAACGCAGTTTTGTTAGAGTTCTTTTTCTTTTTTCCTATAGATTCTGTCTCTTTCTGGTGGTGGTGGTTGTATTACAGCAGGGTTCTTAACCTATTTTGAACCTTGGACCCCTTTGGCAGACTGAAGCCCATGGAACTGAGCCCTTCTTTAAAATCAAAGGAAATCAGTTCTATTAAAATACACTTATCAAAATATTTTTTTAAAGTGTAATATAGCAATATATGTGCTTTATTAACATATTAAGTGAGATCTAGAGGTGAGGAGATCATAATTTCAAAGTAATGATGAGCGTAAATGACATTTTTGAGATATCTGTATGAGTGGTAATGTGATATGAAAATATCTGTGATTTTTATTAGTGACGAAGTCACATGTATTGCCAATTTTTCTGTAATCTGTAGCCTACATTTATAATTAAAAAGAATGTCATTTCAGTTAGAAGTTAGTGTAAAATAAAAATTTAATTTTTTTTGTGTAAGTCCCTGAGCTCTTTGAATTCTATTGACAGATACTGTGGGGAGTCAGGAACCCCTTTTTTAGAAGTTTCTTCAAATATCTGGGGTCATTGGCTGTCATTTCAAAGAGTGAGGTACTGGAAAGCTGATTGGAAGCTCTGAGTGAGTGATTGGGGCTTGACTGCTAACTAGTAGGCTTCATATGAGCATATTGTGGTATGCTCAACTTTCGTTATCTGTAGATCTTGCCTCTTGGGATTCAAATCTCTTCAGAGGAGAATCTACCAGTCTGCCTATGGAGAATAAGTCTAGTTATCTATGTTCTTATAGACAGTTAGTTTTGCCCTCTTATGTTCTACTAATAAAATTTGCTTTTGTGATTTATCTGAATGGTTATAATATTAGATATGTTCCTATGAAATAAAACAGTTCTAGGAAGGGACACAACTGTCTTTCATGTTTTGAAACCCTTAATATAATAAGAAAACTGGGCTATTCCATGAATTTGTATTTAATTTTCAACTTAATTTTTCAGGAGCTTTCAAGTTGTGGATGGAATAAAAAAGAAAAATATAGCTCTGCACCAAATGCAGTTGCCTTCACAAGAAGATTTAATCATGTGAGTTGCTTATAAAATTTTGGTAGTTTCTGAAATTCAATTCCGCAATATATAATTTTCCATTAAGAAGTAGTTTAACTTTTTACATCAATTCTGGAATATTTTCAGCCAATATCTCTTCAAATATTGTCTCTCTGCATGATTTCTATTTTCCTTTGAAACTTAGCATTCTTTCCTGCTTGTATCTTAACCTTTCGTACTTTTATATCTATTCCCTTTTGCTCCATTCTACGCAATTTCCTCAGATCTGTATTTCAGTTCACTAATTCTCTTCAGATGTCTCATATCTGTTTCAAATCTGTATGCTTTTACACTAGTGTCATTTTTTTCTAATTTTTAAATTTCTTAAATCATTTTCAACTTTTTATTGTTATTCTGCAGAGTCTTTGAGGTAATAATTCCCTGTTATTTCTGCTGATCTTTATTCACAGTGGTTTGTTTTCTTATGCTTTTTCTGTGGGAATTTTGCTGCTGCCTAGATTGGGGGTATCTCCTTTCTGAGAGGCTTTTTGTTACTTTTGCCAGTACAAAGGGCTATCACAGACCTAGGGCTATTTTGTATATGTTTTCATTGGGGAACATCTGTACTTCTCTGTAGAGAAAATTTAAACTTCAAATTCAGTTAAGGGCAGGTTGCAAATTCTCATGAAAGACTTATTTTTCTCCTTCTTCTGTATTGTCTCCCTCTGCCAGTAGGTGAATTGGTTTAGTCTACCTTTTCACCAAGATTGTAGCCCTTTGAAGATTCCTTAGATAGAAATAGAGCGGGGAGGGTAGATGTGTGAGACCTTGTAGTATGTCTTTGAAGGAATGTTAAATCCCAAGCCTCTGTGTCACTGAGAGGAAAATCCTCCAAGGGCAGCTACAGTACCTTTCTTTTAATCACTGCTTTGCCTTTATTTTCTTCTTTGTTTTTAGCCACTAGGGAAATCTTTCATTTTTTGAGTTAGCCATACATTTTTTAAAAAAGAGTTTGTTATCTTTAACCCAGCATTTCTAGGGGTTTATATCAAATAGTTTCTCAGGTTATTTGGTTCACTGTATTCCCAAAAATGGAAGTAGATTCAAGTTTTTAAAAATTAGATTAAACCATTAATAGGGGCATAGAGCAAGCGTGTCTTGTACTGAATTCTATATTTAAGCTATGTAGCACTTTTTTTCAAAGATTTTCTGAGGTGGTCAGAATTTATCATCACAGTAAAAGTTCTTTCTTTGCCATACAGAAATATTACGTTACTATACTCACAAATTTGACTTTAGATTTTAAGCACTCATATTATTCTTAAGGGAGCCAAAAAATTGTCAGAGTCAAATACGTCACAATGTACCAAAAACCTTTATCCTTATTACAGAACATAATTGATCCTATATAAGCTCCATTACCTAGTTACTCCATTGCTGTATTATTTTCTCCTAGTAGGGTCATAGGAGATCTGAAGTAGCAAACTACAAAGGAAGTTAGAAAGAGTCTTTTAGAGGGAACATATCTACATCTTTATTTTTAAAATGAATCTCTTGTAGATAGCATATAGTTGGGTCTTCCTTTTTTTTTTATCCAGTCTGACAATCTCTGCTTCTTAATTTAGTCTTAGAAAAGATACCAAGATAGTTCAGCGAGTTTCCATATATAGGTGGCCTCCTCCAGTGGTAACATTTTACATAAATGTGGTATAGTTATTAGAGCCACGAAATATTGGTACAATACCATTAACTAAACTAAGGACCCTAATCAAATTTCTCCAGTTTTCCCACTAATATCCTTTTTGTTGTTCCAAGATACCATTTGGGATCCTTCGTTGCATTTGGTAATTCCAGCAAAAGGGTTATCTTATGGTCTGTTTCTTTTTACAGCTTTTTCTCTTAACTCTCAGTCAAACTTCTCTGTTTCTTTGCGTGTCTGGTAATTTTTTCAATTGTATAGTCATCAATAGTGCTTTTAAATATAGTCATATTTTTAATATGACTTTATTTATATCCATAGTGCTTTTAAATATAGTTATAGACATGAGTTGTGCTTTTAAATAGTTGTTTTTGTAATTTGTAATTATAATCAGACAAGCACTCCTAAAGATACCAGCTACTCCATGTTATCAGAAATGGAACGCTCCCTCATCTCTTTAAAAACTATACTTTTTATTGATTATCAAAATAATAACATGTATTGCAGGAAAATTGAAAAAATGTAGAAATGTATAAAAAGCTGGGGGAAAAAACTCACCCAGAGGTGACTTAACATTTCAGCTTATATCCTTCCATTCTTCACTTTTTCTTAATCTAATAGAAATCACGTTGTACATATAATTTATAGGCTTATTGTCTTAACATACCATGAAATATTTCTATATCATAAAATCACGTTGAAAACATTTTTAATATCTATATAATCTGTGACTTGACTGTATCATAATTTTAATAATCACTCTATTGCATATTTCTCTGATAACTTGTGGTCATGCCAGTGACTTCCTGATTTTTTTTTATTGTGGGAAGGGTTGTCTAAGTGTCTTTTAAATGTTATCTTTAGATAATTGAAAATTTGACTGATAATTGGAAATTTTGGGTAATTGGAAATTGATGTTTTTAGGAGTGATAATGATATTGGGTTATGTTTATTAAAAAAGACTTCTTACTCTGAAAATATTTATAGATGCAATTATACAGTGTCTGTGATTTGCTTCACAGTATTACTGGGGCATTTGAGGGTGGGGTAAGGGTGGGGGTGAAAAAGCTTGGCCATAACTTGGTTGTGGAAACTGGTTGATGTACTGGGAGCTTCATTATTATCTTCTGTTTAGTTCAGTATACATTTGAAGTTTTCCATGATAAAAAGTAGAGAAACTAAAGTTTAAAGTATTTTTGGCTGCAAATACAAGGTTTTCATAACACCTCTATATGATTATAAAACCGTGAATAGAGCAACTACAGTAAAAATATCCGGTGTTTTCTAGGATTTATTTTTTATGAAATATTTGGTATGTTTCAAAGAATGTGTTAAATATTTGTTTGAATCATATGCAATTGCTGATGTTCGACCACTTTTAGCTTACAAAAATGGCAAGTTCATATCGTTAATCTAATATGTAGTATGGAGAAACATTCTAATAAACAACTGTGAATTCACCACCTAAGCTAAGACGTAAAATATTAACAAAATGCCTCTTGAGGCATTTTATATTTTCTTCTCTCTACCCTCACTTAAGGGGTAACTATTATCTGAAAATTTGGGGTTTTTTTTTTCTTTCTACTTGTTTAGTTGGTTTTTAAAATTTTTTTAACTCCTTTCATAATTCCCTTATAGATTTACCAGAAATGTTTGTGTCCCTAAACAGCATGTTGTATAATCTTGCTTGTTTCTCATCTTCTGTGTTTGGCTTTTTTCATTTGTGTTTTTCTCTGATGTGTCCATGGTGATATATTTAGCTCTAGTTCATTGATTTTCACTGCTGTCTAGCATTTCATTCCATGAATATCAGAATGAATTTATCATTCTTTTGAGGACAGACGTGAAACATATTTACCAATATTTTGCTATTATGAAGAATGTTGCTATAAATATTCTGAGTCTTTTGGTGTCCATGTGCAATAGTTTCTCTAGGCAGTGGCTTTCAGACTTTTTTGACTGTGACCCACAATAAGATCAAATATTTTACATTGCAACTCAATATAGATACACAGCTGAAACAAAAGTTTTTTGAGATAACATTTGCTTGTATTAGGTGATATGTACTTTGATTTTTTTCTGCTAAAAAAAGCAGTTGAAAAACATTACAGCTTACACTCACTAAATTGTAAAATTTGTCATAGAGTATTAGATGCATGTTTAACTATACAAGTGTCTTTTTTTTTTCAAAATGGTATTACCAATTTGCATTCCTACCAGCAGAGTATAAGAGCTTTTAAAAATTACTACATGTCCTTATCAATACTTGGTATCATCAAACTTAGCCATCTAATTGGTATATAAAATAACTTCAGCTTTCATTTTCATTCAATAAATATTTATTAAGCTCCTGCTGTGTCTTAGGCACTGTTCTCGATGTTTGGGATATATTAATAAACAAGAAAAACAAAGATCGCCTCCTTCATGGACCTTTTCATGCTAGCTCTTCCTCATTTTAATTTTACTTTTTTTTTTTCATTTTCAGTAGTTCTGTCATTTTCAAATCTCCTTGGTCATTTTTATTATTCTCTTTTTTCTTACTCATTTTAAACTACTTATTATAGAGTAAAACAGGAATATAAAAAAACCACAAAACAAATATATGATTTAATGAATTATTGTCAAGCAAATATCCTTGTAACACCATCTAGGTCAAAAAATAAAATTTTACCAACCGCCCTAAAAACCCTTCCATGTGCCTCGTCTGGTCACACACTTTCTTCCTCCAACAGTAATTACAGTACTCACTTTCTTGTGTTTCTTTTTATAGTTTTGTCACCTAAGTGTGGATCCCTAAGACACTGTAATTTAGCCTTGCCAATTTTTAAAGTTTGTTAAATGTTTAAGACTTTTTAATTTACAGTTTTTCCCTTCATCCCTTTCTTTCCCTTATCATATACCTATGGAGAAACCTAGGCATTTTGATCTGTAGAGTCTCCCACAGTCTGGATTGCATTCGGTGCAGTTTAATATGTTCTGTTTTCTGGAAATTAGCTGCTGGTTCCAAAAGTTCAGTTGGGTTCAATGCCTTTGGCAAGAGTGTGGGTTGTGTTGTTTTTTTCCATCAGGCGGCAGATAATATCTGGTTGTCTTTTTCGTGATATTAACAGTTGTGTCTAGATCCATTAATTAATCGAGGTTGTTAAAAGGTGAATTCTCATTTCATTCTTTTTCATTTATTAGTTGGAATTAGTTTTTTCTTTTTCTTTTTAATTAATTAATTAATTTATTTTTTGTGAGGGAGATCAACCCTGAGCTAACATCCATGCCAATCCTCCTCTTTTTTTTGTTTTCTGCTGAGGAAGACCGGCCCTGAGCTAACATCCGTGCCCATCTTCCTCCACTTTATGTGGGATGCCGCCACAGCATGGCCTGACAAGCAGTGTGTCGGTGTGCACCCGGGATCTGAACCCAGGCCACCAGCAGCAGAGCGCGTGCACTTAACCACTACACCATGGGGCCGGCCCCTGGAATTAGTTTTATAAAGAGACATTTTCCCTCATCTGGTATTTGCTTACTCAGAGGTCCATTTCCTATAGGCAAGGAAGTGTAAATGTTTGACTCTTTCCCTTTATTTAGCAGTTTTGAAGATAATGAAGTGGTGTTCTGTCGTCCTCTGACAGTGACCAAGTAGTTTATTTTTTAATATCATTATGAACTCATACATTTAAACATACATAATGTGTTTCAACCCATTGCAATTATTATCCTCATTAAAATTCATATTGTTCCATCTTTGGCCAGTGGAAGTCTCTTCAAGTTGGCTTTCATGTCTTTTGTCATGACCATAGTGGTCTTAAATA